>NC_140086.1:2448131-7248131 GCF_964237585.1 Gallinula chloropus
CACTCTCCAAGCTGAACAAGGCCAAATGTCTCAGCCTGTGCCCATAGCAGAGGTGCTCCAGCCCTTAGATCATCTTCATGGCCCTCCTCTGGACTTGCTCCAACAGCTCAATATACATCTTGTACTGGAGACCCCAGAGCTGGACACAGTACTCCAGATGAGACCACATGAGAGCAGAGTAGAGGTGCAGAATCACCTCCCTTGACCTGCTGGTCACGCTGGTTTTGATGCAGTCCAGGCTATGGTCTGGACTGTAAGCATGCATTGCTGTCTCACATGGAACTTTACATCAGTGTTGATTTACACACATTGAGCTTCTTGTCCTCAACCACCCCCACGTCCTTCTCCTCAGAGCTACTCTCAATCTGTTCTTCACCCAGCCTGTAGTTTTGCTTGGGATTGCCCTGACCCACATGCAGGACCTTGTGCTTGGCCTTGTTGGACTTCGTGTGGTTCACATGGGCCTACCTGTCCAGCCTGTTAAGGTTCCTCTGGATGTCATCCCTTCCTTCCAGAGTGTAAAACACACCACACAGCTTGGTGTCATCAGGAAATGTGCTGAAGGTGCACTCAGTCCCACTGTCTAAGTCTCTAAACAAAGATGTTAAACAGTACTAGGCCAAATAGTGACCCCTGAGGAATGTCACTTGTCACAGGCCTACACTTGGATATTGAACCATTGCCTGCAACCCTTTAAGTGCAACTGTCCAACCAATTCCTTCTCCAGAGTGGTCCATCTGTCAAATCCATATCTCTCCAGCTCCCACCTCTCTACAACCTCCCTTCAGGTAGTTGTAGGTGGTGAGAAGGTCTCCCCTCAGCCTCCTCTTCTCCAGGCTGAACACCACCAGCTCCCTCAGCTGCTCCTCACAGGATTTGCCCTCCAGCCCCTTCCCCAGTCTGGATGCCCTTCTCTGGACTCTCTCAAGGACCTCAATGTCCAGGTAGATGATGACATCAGCTGCACATCCCTTACCCACCAATGCTGCAACTCCATAGCAGAAGGCTACCAAACTGGGCAGGCATGATTTGCCTTTAGTCAAGCCATGTTGCTGTCACCAGTCATCTCCTTATTTTCCATGTACCTCAACATAGTTTCCAGGAGGATCTTCTTCATGATCTTTCTCAGCACAGAGCTTAGACTGAGCAGCCTGTAGTTGATATATATTGATATATGGTGGCTCGAGAACTGTGAGTTCAAGGACATGGATGCAAGTCACGAAGCTTGTGGTTCCCTGAAACTAAAGATTCAGGAACCTGTGTGGAATTGGTTTCCATAACAAAGAGGAAAAGTGGAGAAAAAACATCTACACAGGAACTGTAGCCTAAAATGGGGGAATAACCATTTCAAATATTATGCTAGGAATAAGAGGGAAGCCTAAAAGCAAAAGCTGAGTAGCTGAGATAATAAAAGCTGAAATGAAACCTGAATATTCAATATAGATAAGTGCTTTTAACTTTGGGGGTAAAGACAGCATGGAGACAGGTGTCCAGAAATAGAAATAACCACATCTGAGGTTGAATAAAAAAGTTTAATATATTCATCTTGGGATAAAGCAGGACAGGACTCTTGGAGAACTGCCATACAGAACCACAGCTCCAGGCCCACTCCAAATTATTGGTCATAAATTGATCAAGTGTCACGAGGTCTGAATTTGCCACCTAAATTACAGAGAGGAGGGCTAAAAGCCATTTGCCTGACCTTAATAGCATGTCATGATTAAGAGCAGTTTTTGAAGGAGAGAATAGTGAAAAACATGAAAAGGCTGAAGATGGTGATCTTCCTTCATAGAATCATAGAATGGTCTGGGTTGGAAGGGACCCCAAGGATCATAGAGCTCCAACCCCCCTGCCACAGGCAGGGACACCAACCTCCAGGCCTGGAATTCCTTGATTTCATATAACAAAGTCCCATGTTCAGGAGTTCAGTAAAGTAATAAAGCAATATAATACAGGAATATTTATAAAGAAGGCTCGGATGGAAATTAAGTCAATATATGCTGGGTGAGACCCTTTTAAAGGATTGGAAGTGGGAGGGTTGGATTTTTTTTTAAGGTTTTGAGGGGGATATGAGCCTAAGGGATGTCAGTAGTGAAGTTCCTCAGGAACTAGTGTTGGAGTTGGTCTCATTTAATATTTTCTGTAAAGATGATAAATAGGATGGAATTAATAAAATTTACTGATGATGCAGATTTGGGAAGCATCAGTGGTGCTAGGAAGGATCAGGGTATTGTAAACAAGCAAATGGCTTGCATGCAAGTCATATACTAATAAGTTCTTACACTATAATAAGTAAGTTATATGGTAAATTAGGAGGTCACCCATAAATGACTGGAGACATGAAAGACAGGAGACTACTGGTTCATCACGGGCTGAATGTACGTCAGAAATCTGATGAAGTGTGAAGATAGCTGTCATGATTGGGAACGGTGTCAGTGAGGACAGTGCAGGGCTAAGGTCATTGTGCAAGGCACCAACAAGACCACACTTGCAATACTGGGTGCATTTCTCACCAGCTGAAGTCACTAACCCTAATGTGAGGATGAGAATGGGCAGGATATCAGGGGAAAGGAGCTGGGATTTCTTAGCAGGAGAAAAGATGCTCAAATATGGAGAGCCTTCTTTGGCAGGGGGGTTGGACCTGATGATCTCTCGAGGTCCCTTCCAACCCCTATGGTTCTATGATTCTATGATTTTATTCAACAGGGAGCAACTGGGAAGGGAACACCTGTCCAAGAAAGATAGTAGCACTGGATGCATAGGTGGGATCTGGCCATGAAATAAATCAGGGGTGGAAATTAAATATATGTGCCCAAGAAATGGATTAGTCTTCTCCTAACAAATAGGGGAAAATAAAAAGGGGCTAGATTTTAAGATGGAGTTTGATCAGAGTTTGATCTATTGATCAATATGTTATCAAGACGATGTGTTTGGTATGGCACAGAAATAACTTCAGGAGTCCAGGAGTGTCTGTTGCCTTTCTAAGTTGCTCTAAGTAGTTGCTTTTTGTCACCAGAGGATGGGGGTCACTGCTTCTTTTGTGCTCAGTGGCCCACTCAGCACAATCCTGCTCTAGATCACAGAAAAAGCTAAACTGTGCAGGTCCTTCACTTCTTCACATGTTTAAATCTGGGAGATGCTCAAGGACAGACCAAACCTACATGTGCATGTAACTTGCAAATTTGCATTGGTGAGGCTGTGTCCAGTTCTGGGCTCCTCATCATCAGAAGGACATTGAGGTCCTGGAGTGAGTCCAGAGAAGGGCAACCAGGCTGGGGAAGGGGCTGGAGGGCAAATGCTGTGAGGAGCAGCTGAGGGAGCTGGGGGTGTTGAGCCTGGAGAAGAGGAGGCTGAGGGGAGACCTTCTCCCCACCTCCCCTGCCCTGCCAGGAGGGTGCAGAGAGGTGGGCGATGGTCTCTTCAGCCAGGGGACAGGAGATGGGACAAGGGGCAATGGGCTCAAGCTGCCCCAGGGCAGGGTCAGCTCAGCTGGGAGGGAAAAGTTCTTCCCTGAAAGAGTTGTGGGGCTGTGGAACAGGCTGCCCAGGGAGGGGGTTGGGTCCCCATCCCTGGGTGTGTTTAAAAGATGGGTAGATGAGGTACTTGGGTATATGTTTTAGCATAGGAGGGGAATAGTTGGATTTGATGATCTTAAATGTCTTTTCCAAACTTAGGATTCAGCGATTCTGTGATTCTGAGACACAGAAGCAAAGACTGGTTTGGACTGAATATAAAAACCGTTCTTGCCAGACCCTTGAGTGGAAGGGTTCTATGCCCTCAGCAGTATACTTCAAGGCAAAGCATTATTCTCTTGAGCCTTCTATACCTCTATGAGCCTAATGGCACTGCCCTGTCATACAAAGGCACTGTGTAGATGCATCACCTAGGATTCTAGGTGTGCAAGTATCCCTTTTACCCAGCTTTGTTGACCTCTTCTGGATGCACTCAAGGACCTTAACATCCTTCTTAAATTGTATAACCCAGAACTATACATAGTATTCCAGACTAACACTTTCCCATCCCAGGAAGTGTTCGAGGCCAGGCTGGATGAGGCTTTGAGCAACCTGTTCTAGTAGAGGATGTCCACACCTGTGGTAGAGGAGTTGGAGTGAGATGGTCTTTAATGCAGCTTCCAACACAAACCATTCTATGCTTCTATGAGCAGATAATGGCAGGACAAGGGGGAATGGACTAAAGCTAAAGGAGGGAA
The DNA here is from genome assembly GCF_964237585.1 of Gallinula chloropus. Lineage (NCBI taxonomy): Eukaryota > Metazoa > Chordata > Aves > Gruiformes > Rallidae > Gallinula > Gallinula chloropus. The sequence goes on from NC_140086.1 coordinate 2,452,342, forward strand.
GGGTTAGATGAGATATTAGGGGGAAGTTTTTTACAACAAGAGTGGTGAGGTGCTGGAACAGGCTGCCCAGAGAGGTAGTGGATTCCCCGTCCCTGGAGGTGTTCAGGGCCAGGTTGGATGGGGCCCTGGGCAGCCTTGTGTAGCTCCAGGCCTGGAGGTTGGTGTCCCTGCCTGTGGCAGGGGGGTTGGAGCTCTCTGATCCTTGGGGTCCCTTCCAACCCAGACCATTCTATGATTCTATGATTCTATGCTTCTATGATTTATGAATACAGCAGGACTATCACCTCTTTTGACTGGTTATACTGTGCTTGATCTAACCCAGGGTGCAGTTGCCCTCTTGACAACCAGGGCACACTACTGAATTTATGTTCACTTCACAGTAAAAACTCATGTTTTTCTCTTAGTGTAGACTTAACCTTTTCTTATTAAACCCTATGCAGAGATGAGACTGCAGAGTTTCTTTTAGTAGCCACTGAGATTTCCTGGGGTGGCTGTTCCACCCTGTGATTAACCTCCCACCAGTAGCTACTTGTGTGCTCTCCAGTAAAGTCTCAGTCCTCAGTAAATATGTATCTATATGAATGAGACCTTTTTTTGATTCTTTACCTCTTTTTTTTTGCCTTCCACTGTCACACTGTATCTGTACATGAGCTCTTGCTGCCCATGTGAATATTTCCAAGAACTTTTGATCCATCCTGTCTGTGCAGAAAGCCACATGGTGACTGTGGCACTCACAGGTATTAAGGGAAGTGACAGGTGAGACTGACTTCCAGACACAAATATGTACAAAACCACAAGAAGAAGTTGTTCAAATGGGATAGCTGGAACATGGGTGGGATGGGATGATAGGGAAGTAGGACCTGGGTGTAGTCTGTGTGAGGGAAGGCCATCGATTTTGTTCTGGGCTCCCTATTATAAAAAAAGACAGAGATCTCCTGGACAGAGTCCAATGAAGGGCTATGGAGATGATTAAAAGACTGGAGCATCTCCCTTAAGAGAACAGGGTGAAAGAACTTGGGCTGTTCAGCCTTGGGAAAAAAAGCCTGAGAAGGGATCTGATCAATGGTTATCAATAGCTGAAGGGTGGGACACAGGGGGACATGGGCAGCCTCGTCTCAGTGTCTGTGGGGACAGGACAAGGGGTGATGGGCTCAAGTTGGAGCACAGGGAGTTCTGCACCAACATGCAGAAGATCTTTTTCCCAGTGAGGGAGCCCTGGGCCAGGCTGCCCAGGGGGGTATGGAGTCTCCTTCTCTGGAGATATTCCAGCCCCATCTGGATGTCTCCCTGTGTGACTTGTCCTAGGGATCCTGCTTTGGCAGGGGGATTGGACCCAATGATCTCTGGAGGTCCCTTCCAACCCCTATGATTCTGTGATTCTGTGATTATGTACTGGTGCTTGTGATGGACATAGATATTGGGCAGACCAGGAAGGGGAAGGAGATAGAAGGGATAAAGAGTACTTTTGTTGTCATTCTCAGAGGCCAGTTTGAGTACAGGGAGGGAATGACAGCGCGTCTCAGAAAAACATCTGTGTTTATTTGTTGCCTTTAATACCAAGCCTTGGTGCCAGACAGCAAAACAAAGGTATCTCTCATGCCCACACATGTTTACCCTTACTTACAGGTGTGCAGCCTCTGTATTCACAGGTGACAAAGATGGCAATGAGGTTTTTCTGTTGGCTTCTTTGTGCTTCTGTTGTAATTTTGACTCAGGTCAACGCAACGTCCCTGGGCTTTGGGACAGCAACTCTTTCTACATTAGCAACTTGAGGAAGGGTTGTCCTCAGACTTCCAGAGTGGGGAATTTGGGACAATTTCCATTCACTCTGTGAGTGCCTCAGCTCTCTGGCATGAGTAGGTTTTGTTTTCTGAGTGTTTCTTCATGCCAGGATTGTTCTCACTCATTTTCTTTGTGTCAAATATCAGGTCTTTAGATTTTTGCTTCTTGAATAGAATCAAAGTTGATGAGTAGCTCATGTAGAACTTCTGACATGACTATGCTTGTAACTGGCTTCAGACTCCTTGCTTCTCACAGTTGTTGGAAGGCATCACATCAATAGATCTCCATGGCAATGGAAAAAGCTTCTTATCTCCATCCTTCTGGGGGAAGGATAGGGTGAGGTAGGGTAGAGCTGGTGCATTTGAAGAGCACCTGGTCGCTGAGGGTTTGATGCAAACCCAGCAAAGAACGTAAATTAATTGCTTGGGATTATGAAGGGCATGGAAACAGCTGTCTTTGATACTACATGGGTGTGAGAACTGTTGTGAAATTCTCTTCCATTTTACCACAAGGCAATTGGAGCCAGTCCAGAAGCAGTGACTGAACATGAGCACCACACTCTTAGGAAAGGGTTGCCATTCTCTGCCTCTATGGCACGAGAGAGCAGAGGGTTGTTTTCTTACTAGTTTTCATTTAAATGTTCCTATTTAAACTTTGAATAGCCAAATCCTTAGGTCAAGTCTAACCTTCCTCTATTTTTTTCAAAGCGCGTTTCACGTGCAGGTGAACAGAACTGGTCAGATGCATTCAAATTGTCACATCTCAACTGACTACTTGAGACTTTACCCACACTTTTATCTCTTTTTAATTACTATTTAGTTGAATAGATGTCAAAAATAATTAGCCTCTGCCCAAACATCAGTATTTTAAGCAGGATGAATGTCTTTCAACTACAGGAGCAATTGATGTTGCAGACAAAGATTGCATCATTTTCTCTTGAATTTATGAGAGCAGATAAACACGTTGCTCTTGCTACATTGCAGAAAACAAGTTTACAGTATGCAGCTGAATGCAAATCCAGAGTAAAAGGCACAGCTAGTTTGGACAGGAGTGGTCTATGTGTGTGGCACCACACACCTACCCAGGGAGACAGATTGGTCCCCACAAATAACTCAATGTATAGTGACCCCTGATGAATGTAAGTCCCATCCCTGCCCATCACTCCACTTTCACTCACCTGCCCTGGATGAAGTCCTCATTCCCCAAATTCCCTTGATGCCAGATTGAATCTGTAATGAAAATAACAAGAGAGGAAGGAGCAAAGCATTTTCCTTTCCTGACTCTGTCCCATACCTGTCATGTCTCTTGCAGGGAAGGTGTATATGGAGGCAGTCAAACTACCCCACACATGAAGGACCACGAGCAAAGCTGTGGAAAGGTCCAGGGCTGGGTCATGGTGACTCGGAGAGATTCATGTGGGGAAGCACTGGCAGAAGTCAACATGTGGCCATGAAGGGTATAGAGGCTGTTTCAGTACACCTGGACTGTACAGATTCTGGTACAGGCACACAGCAAGGAAGTGCTTTAATGAGCTGGTGGCTTTATAAGGTCATGTCCCCATAATATGGGCTTGTGGATGAGAAATCAGAGATGCTATGTAAGGAGGAGGTCAGGGCTGCAATAGGAGCTGTGAATCAGAAGCATCAACATGGGTGCAGCATCTGGTTTGCAAGGAGTTGTGATTTGGTTTAGAAAGACATCAATAGAGCTCAAGGTAAGGTCAGAAATGAGGTAAGAAGGGATCTCTCTGCCACACAGCATTTTCAAGTGGAAGGATGGGAGTGGGATTAATCAAGATGGCATGGGATGAACCTGTCTTCATCAGCTTTGTCCAACCAGCCTTGCCCTGAGTGAATGGCAGGCACAGTCACTATAGAGATGTTCTGCAATAAAAGGGTGGATCTTTTGATTGTTTTTAGTGTCTGTCTAATGGCTTAACAGCTGGCAGAGCAGACCTAACTACAGGGTCTCTCTCTGGTGTATTTGGACCACAAAATCTCATTGCACAACATCCATTGTGTGCATAATTCAGAGCAGGAATGTGGCTATGCAGGGTGGATTGGGAGTGGGTAATCCCCCTCCCTGTTATGCTAGCTGACTCTATTTGAGCTTATTTTTAGCCTAAATTTCTCCTCTTGCTTTGTTGAAATCACTATCTGAGCATCTTTGGATGTATTGGAGCTGATAACATCTGTACAAGGCAAAGGTATGGAGCCACTGTGTAACTTGCCCCAGGCCACATGGAAAATGTGGAGTACAGCAGGGAAGTGCTGGTCCTTAAACACCATTTCAGGATGAGACTTCCTCCAATAGGATCAAAGTTTTTAGCCAGCTGCCACAAAATGGGTTGAATACAGGGGACCTTGGGGACATTTTTCAGACCAGGTATAGGCACTGGGTGTAACTTCTACTGGGACATAGGAAGTGCTCTGTCCTAATCCTTATCCACAGAGATAATGAATCCTAATTAATACTACAAGTAGCAAATACAGTATCGCAACAGTAATACAAGCAACACTTTCCTTTTACTCTGAACATATGTCTGTAGTGTTTCCTACCATAAAAGTCATACCACAGCAGTTACTCTAGATCAGAATCGCTTTACTTTTCCCATCTGTAAGAGGCAGCCTCACTGGAGAATTGTAGGGTTACATTCAGTCCACAATGCAACTTCAGTCTTTGAAAAAGACTTTGCTGTCCTTGAAAAAAAAAAAAGGAAACTATTTTATTGTCCAGCTATTTACTATTTAAATAAATGAACTGCAGTTTGATCTTGGCAGAATAGAAATCTCATGCATACATGATGGATTGAGTTGTTTAAAGAGACTGTCCTCAATTTTAGGCCTTTTGATAAGAGTGGAAAAGATAGGGGAGGAATTGATAAAACTTCTCAGCCAGCAATGTCAATGAGCAACTTGGGCAGAAAAAAATAGCTTTGATTCTTAAATAAATGTTGGGTTTGTTCTTCACCCAGCAAACAGCTCTTAGCCCTTTTTCTCAGCATCCAGAGAATAAATGGACCTTCAGTCAGGGCTTGCATAATTGGGTGATGCCAGATCATCTATACCAGCTGAGCATACTGCTGACAGAGGATGCAGATCAGAGCAAGAGGAACAAAGTCCTGTTTATGTTTATTCAGAGTTTAGAGGGCAGGAGGAGAAGCAGCTTTTCTGTCGACACGCAGTCTCAGCACTTTGGAAAACAGCCCTTTTCCTTGTTCTTCCCTGGCCCAGCCCAAGTTCTGACCCATGTCTGAGTCATTTATCCGCCCCAGTTTGCCACCTCCTAACCCTTCCCAGAATTGAGAAGGTTGTTTTTGAGTCTGTCTGTTGGTGACCTGGATGGGTAGTGCAGTTTTGTGCTATTGCAAGCGCCGTGCCAAGCACCCATCAAGCAGCAGCAAGTTCTACTGGTGACCAGTGTGTTGTGTCCACAGGGGCTTCCTTACCCTGCTCTTTGCTGTGTCTGTCCCAGTCATGCCCTCTCTCAGTTTCACCTTATCTAAACTAATCTCCAGCAAGAACTCCAAATATATCCACAAAGAAGATACATCTCCAGATAAGTCCAGATGAGAATCACTAGCAGTCAACTCTGGACTCCTTCCAGAAAACATACAGAGAAGAAAGTGGGAGAAGAAACCATCCCCTCAGCCTATAGGATCTAGAGATCAGGTCTCAACCCCCACAGCATGGGCTCTCTTTGTTCTAGCAAGAATCATAGAATCATAGAATGGTCTGGGTTGGAAGGGACCCCAAGGATCATAGAGCTCCAACCCCCCTGACACAGGCAGGGACACCAACCTCCAGGCCTGGAGCTACACAAGGCTGCCCAGGGCCCCATCCAACCTGGCCTTGAACACCTCCAGGGATGGGGAATCCATTACCTTTCTGGGCAGCCTGTTCCAGCACCTCACCACTCTTTCCGTAAAAAACTTCCCCCTAATATCTAAGCTAAACCTTCCCTCCTTTAGCTTTAGTCCATTCCCCCTTGTCCTGCCATTATCTGCTCTTTTAAAAAGTTGAATGCCCTCCTGCCTATAAGTTCCCTTCAGGTACTGGAAGGCTGCAATGAGGTCCAAGAAACTCCTAAACATTATGCACCAGTAAGTAGACATCATTGATGCATGAGGCTGATATGCTATATAGCACAGGTAAACAGCCCCCATTCATGCTAAACTTTTGACACCTCTGTTAGCTTCAGGGCTGAATATGTTTGTCCTCTCCAGAAGCTGGAAGAGGCTGACATCTCTAGAGACTCCTCTGGCTTGGGTGTTGGTTGCCATGCTTTGTCCATCTCCGTACATCTAAACTCCCAGTCTCCAGACAGGGCCATTGTAGCCAAATTGCCTGTTGAGAAGGGTGCCTGACTGACTGGGAATTGTTTCAAAAACAGGACATGGGTCAAGGATCACCTTACAGTTCAAGAAGATGAGCCCCTGGACTGGAGAGGTCATGGAGCTCACTACCTGTGCAGAAAACAGCCTGTCTAGGGGGTGCACAGCTGTATAAACCACTTTTTCAGTGGCTAAGACTCAGGAGGTTTGCAAAAGTCAGAATAAATCACCTTGCATGTCCCATATCCTCTCTCTGCCAATAACCAGACTTGCCTCATATGAGGAAGGTAGTGGTTTATTTTGGATTTTCCTTTGGGGAACCCCCTTTCCTGCTTCCTACAATTAGCAGCTTGTTAATGCCTGGTGTCCTACAGATCTATGTACTTTTCTCTTTCACAATAACACACTGTGTCATTATTTTCTGGCAACCCATTGACTGCATCCCAAATTTGATGCTGGCCCTTGTCCAATGGCTGTGGATCCCCCAGATGACTCATCTCCACCAGGGAAATGCTTCATTATTATTTCAGCCTCCAATCATCCTTTGCAGCTTCAATAGTTATTGGGGTATGAGAGAGGAAAAAAGAAATTCCTAGCCAATTTCCTTTCCCTTCCAGTTCCCCACCCACTGATATTTTGACATCACAGCTCCTTGACTTCATGGGTCTGGCCTGACTTGTGTCTGCCACATGGGCGGTCTCCCAGTCCCATCTCTACACTCTACTAATACCAGTCTTATCTTCTTCTGGCTTATCTTGGGAGGAGGCACATGTGACACACTGCCTTCTCCAGAATATTTACCACCTTGTTTTTCAGATCTCTTCAACATGCATGTTGCTTGGAGGTCATAGAATCATAGAATCATAGAATGGTCTGGGTTGGAAGGGACCCCAAGGATCATAGAGCTCCAACTCCCCTGCCACAAGCAGGGACACCAACCTCCAGGCCTGGAGCTACACAAGGCTGCCCAGGGCCCCATCCAAACTGGCCTTGAACACCTCCAGGGATGGGGAATCCACTACCTCTCTGGGCAGCCTGTTCCAGCCCCTCACCACTCTCTCTGTAAAGAACTTCCCCCTAATATCTCATCTCACCCTCCCCTCCTTTAGCTTTAGTGCATTCCCCCTTGTCCTGCCATTATCTGCTCTTTTAAAAAGTCAAATCCCCTCCTGCTTATAAGCTCCCTTCAGGTACTGGAAGGCTGCAATGAGGTCCCCCCACAGCCTTCTCTTCTCCAGGCTGAACAAACCCAGTTCCCTCAGCCTCTCTTTGTAGGGCAGGTGCTCCAGCCCTCTGATCATCCTTGTGGCTCCTCTGAACCCTCTCCAACAGTTCCCCATCTTTCTTGTATTGAGGGCCCCAGATCTGGACACAGGACTCCAGCTGGGGCCTCCTGAGGGCAGAGTAGAGAGGGACAATCCCCTCCCTGTCCCTGCTGGCCACTCCTCTCCTGATGGAGCCCAGGATCCCATTGGCCCTACGAGCTACAAGAGCCACTGCTGGCTCATGTCAAGCTTCTCATCCACCACAATCCCCAAGTCCTTCTCAGCAGGGCTACTCTCAAGAAGCTTATAAGAGGTCTTATGTGTAAGTTCATTTCAGGCAGCTTTGTGTGGTAGTTTCCCTGCTGCCTTTGCCAAACGCTGCACAGGATCTCCCAGTACAGCGTGGGAACACTCAAGTTTATGTCCATAAAATAAACTACCTGGAGAAGGCAAAGTATATAATGTATAATCCATGATGATATGGAAGGTCTGCAACTGTGTAAGAGAAATGTTACAACTAGAGTCTTTCTTACAGGCAGACACCTCCCTGTTGTCAGCAACAGAGAGGGTTTGAAATGGTTTTCCATATATTTGAATCTTGCATGACTGTTACATTCATTACACCAGTAAGGGTGGTCAAAACATGGTGTGGACTCACCTCCATGATGAAGAGGAGGATCATTTCCCCCAGAGGGAAAAATGCAAGCTCTGATTTTCATTTTCTCTACTCTCCCTGGTCAACTAGGCAACCCCAAAGGACCTTTAAGATAAACACCTTTTCAGCCTTTTATCAGGGCCTGTTTCCCAGGTTATGGTATAGGGAATGGAGTCAGGAGGAACTTGGAGAAGAAAGCTTGAGAACTTGCCTGTGGGAAATGAGGACCTTCAGGGGATACTACTATGACCAAGATAGAGAATAACAATCCCAGAATTGCACTGATTGACCAGAAAACCATGGGGACACCCTTTCCATTTCACTCCAGTGGTTGTTGCCCACCATGGTGCTCCAGGTACATGAATGGGCAGTCCTGCCCACCATCCTAAGGATGCTACAGCTATGGGAAAGGTGTATGAATGGCTGTATGCACCTGTAGCAGTGAAGGTAAGCACTCCTTTTGTCTTGTATGGTAGCTAAGCAAGTTCAGGGTCTCAGGGTCTTTAGGTCACAAGCTAGTTCCCTTTCAGGTGTGCCAGCTCTGCACAGGTTTTCTTGGGGTATGTGCTCTCCAGAGTGTGTCATAAGTCAGAGCCCCTCGAGTTTTGGAGGTACAGATGCCACCTCTATTCTGCTCTGCCATGGCATCTCGTGGCAGGTTTCATCACTGCACAGCAACGATCAAGACTGAACATTGGCCAGGCATGCAATAGACCCACCTGCAGCTGCTGCTGGGGGCAGAAACACATGACTGAGTAATAGAAAGGTAAGAAACACGTACTTGATTCAGAAATAAGTATATTTTAGGGGTTATGCAGATAGCATGCACACATATTTCCTTATCTGGTAGCACTACAATACAACAGCAGGAATGAGTAAGCTATCATATAGCAAAGATCTGCCATCAGCTCCAACAATGCTGTGTGCCCAACACACCACCTTGCTCTTGGTTACAATTCCTGTCATAAGAGGGGTTCTCCAAGACTTGTTGTGATCGTGGAAGTCCTCTTTGATCCTCACAGTCTGTTGTTCAGGAAGGGCCAGAGCACGCTGGCTGCTATCCCTGCTGCCACCCCATAGCTGTATCTCACACCGCTGGCTGCGTTTATATTGCAGAAATCGCTGCTGCAGCAGGAGATATTCCTTCTGCCCACGCTGAAGTCTTGATAGGATGGGTCACATGATGAGTCACAGCCCTTGCTGATGATGTTGAAGAGCCCTACAATCCCTGGAAAGAAAGCAGAACCATTACTACAAGGACTCAAAGGAAACCAAGCCAAACCTCATGGAACTGAATAATGAGATGTTGTTCTTATCTGAGCTCACTTCTTGGAAAATACAAGCAAGCAAAAAGAGATTGTTTCCAAACAGCTGAATTTATTTGCTGTAGTAAGTTATAATTTGGGGGGTATCGTTTTGTCAGCCTGGGGGGAAGGGTTTCAATCCCCAAGTGCTTAAGGCAGTCTCCTCCACCACACCATTCTCTGGGGTTTCTAAACCAAGTATAGAAATTCTAATAATTTAATTAATGATGAAATTAGCCATTAACACCTCTGTTAAGGTGTCGAAGCTACTAATGGATGAGGAGCAAGCATGTGGGGAAGAACTTTTTCCCAGTGAGGGTGAGGGAGCCCTGGGACAGGCTGCCCAGGGGGGTGTGGAGTCTCCTTCTCTGGAGAGATTCCAGCCCCATCTGGATGTCTCCCTGTGTGACCTGTCCTAGGGACCCTGCTTTGGCAGGGGGGTTGGACCTGATGATCTCTGGAGGTCCCTTCCAACCCCTATGATTCTGTGATTCTGTGATTCTGTAATCTTGCTCTTATCCCATACAACTTCATTGCACAAAGCCTTTCAACACCCAGAAACACAGCGAACCCCATTTCAAAGATGACAGAGTTGCTGTTTAATTTCTTCCTGAGAGGCACAGCCTATTTTTCTGTGTCTAGTTGATACTTGGTATCTGCTGGTTACTGGCAGTTTACACTCAACGTGAGGTATCCTGATCTTGCATGGTCTATTCTTGGTACCAAGTCTTTGATATAGTAGAATTTAACCTATAGGGCTGGTGGGTTATACAGTATGTTGGCTCTCCCACATGTGAATCCATGGCTATGGGTCTGCACATTTCCAATGAGGGCAGTCCCTACTGGAGGTATTACATTTCCTGCCTGACAGAGATGAGTTTGAACATGCAAGTGATGGATTTTGTACCACAGGTCTAAGAGCAATTGAGCTGTCACCACAGACCTGGACAGGGGAAGCCAGATCTAGAGTGGGACAATTGAATAAAAATCTCTTAAAGGAGTTTATCCAGGGACACACAGGTGGCTGCATTCAGAGCTGGCTGTACATGGGTCTATGTGAAATTCTGTCTTTTTCATTAAATTCACCTAAAGTAAGCTCTGTCATTGAATGCTTCTCCTGTTTTCATGACCAGGTTTCACCAGATTCAGCCCTTCATATTCTCATCCACAAAGTTCCAAACTTTTCAAAGCTGTAAATCTGTTGCCCTTGTAAGCAAATAAACCTTGGTGTTATGAAAGAGAAACAAACCTCATTTTTACAGGTGAAAGACCTGGTAGGTGTTTGTAATGTCAAATGCAGATGTACCCTCATGAGATATGTTGCAGGCTCTGACTCTGTACTGGCCATCCTGCACATTTTTTAGCCTGATCTATTGGCAAACTGAGGAACTTATGGGGTAGAGCATGCACGTATTAATATGACTTTGTAATCACAGTCTTGTGGCCAGTATGGGTAGACAGCTTGGTGATGGCCAGCAGCTCTACCAAAGGGCCAGCTATCACAGAGATATAAACATTTTTCTTGTTATTTCCATGCAACAAGAAACTAATCTGAAAGCTTTTTAACTCCTTTTCTCCACATATGGATTTTTCCTAGTGCACACAGAGCTTTTCTGGCCCATACTAGTTTGCGTATCTAGAGTAGGTGAGGCTGGCTTGGACACCTGAAGCTGGGACCATGCTTGGTTCCAATGTCACAACTAATATATTACAGAACCACCCAATGACAGGGGTTGGAAGGGTTGCAAATCATCTAGTCCAATCCCCCTGCCAGAACAGGACCACCTTGAGGAGGCTGCACATGACTGTTTCGAGGAGGGTTTTGAATATCTCCAGAGATGGACACTCCACAACCTCTCTGGGCAGCCTGTCCCAGGGCTCTGCCACCCTCACAGTGAAAATGTTCCTCCTCATATTTAGATGTAACATTCTATACTCAAGATTTTTCCCATTGCCTCTTCTCTTGTTACTGGGTACCACTGAAAAAAGACTGATCCCATCCTCCTGACTCCCTCCCCTCAAGTGTTTATAAGTATTGACAACACCCCACCACACTCAGTCTTTTGTAGGATATAAAGTCCCAAGTCCCTCAGTTTTGCCCACCACCACTTTGCTTACTGATCACATCTGTCTTGCACACTTCATTATTGTTCTTGCAGGTCTCTTTGGTCTGACATTTGGAGTTGCTGAGCTGCGACTTGCAGCTGTAGCACTGCAAAGAAGAACCTGCAAGGGAACAAGAGAGGTTATAAGACAGTGAAGCTCTTCAGGGAACCTAACAGTGCTTGCACTGGGAGATGGGGCCATCCCCATGTGTCCTCAAAGGGAGACAGCACCCCTGTTATTGGGAAAATGGGTTTTTTCCCCTTCTTCAGTGGAGAACAGTACACTTGCCTGAGGGGACAGTCAAGTTTTGTAGGTGCTGAAGATGTTTTAGAGGTAGTCAGTTCAGTGAGGGAGCAAAAAGAGACTAGCAGGATAGCTGATCTCATGGGTTAGTCTCATAAGTCAATGTCAAGTGCTTCCCAAATGCTTCTTCATCTCCCTTTGGGATGCCCAACTCAGTTCCTGTCTGGAACAGGCTTTTTGTGATATTCCCACTGCCTGAGCTGGGATGAAGGGATGAAGTCCCAAGAAGGACAGGTTGATATTATTTGTCTACCTCTACAGACATTAGTGTTTTACCAGGTGGGCTTGTGACCCTTTGCTGAGGCATTGCCAGAATTGGATGAAAGAGGGAAAGGCCAGAAGGGAGAGTGGGTGAGGGAGGGAGGAGGCAATTTGCAAGGTCTGTTGTCTCAGCTTGGCCAACTCGTGACACATACTTTCCATCACCCCCTCTTAGAAAGCAAAGTGTGAACACACTGGGTAAACCAGGTCACCACATGTTTCCACCCCCTCATGGACATCCTCCCCCAAGGGGCTGAAAGCCAGTGTTGTTAACATCTGCTCTGCTGTTATGTGCATCAAGACAAGACAGAAAAAGCATTACAGCTTACAAGTGTCTATTCCTGATGAAAAATAGTCCCCAGAGAAGTGAGAACATGGTGCAATTACCTCTTCCTATTACCTGCCTGTGCCCCAGGGCATCACTGCAGCCTCACAGACCTGGAAGTTTGTGTGTTAATACATATATATACACTTTAACCCCATGACCACCAGGCTTATATCAGGAATCTCTCAAGTCAATACCTTAGTGTCTCAAATACTATTTTAGGACACAGAAAAGCCCTTTTTAGAATCAAGTATTACTCAGCGCTGGAGCAAGAAGTGATTTGAGACACTTGGTTTCCCTCTGTCTAAGTCATTCTGGCATAAATTACTGTTGCAGTCATGGAGGCAAGGAGCCAAACCCCAGTTTGTCTGTAGTTCTGCACTCAGCTCTCAAATTTATCTGACTTTTAATGCAATGAAAGTCAAATTTCAGAGCGCCCTGGTGGTAGCTGGCAGAGGAGTCTGGCCAGGACTGTGGAAGACCTTTCTCAGTCTGTTCTTTAAGCATCCTCTGCTGATTGAGGAATGTTTGTTCTCAGGTCTGCTTCTTCCCCTCTCCAGTAATAGGGAAAAGCTGGTTTAAAATGATTATTTTTTTCCCCAGTCAGGCCAAAAAAATGAAATGACATTATCCAAATCCCACCCATCCTGTTTGGAAAATAATTCACCATGGCATGATGCTTTTTTCTCTCATATTAAAATTCTGACTATCTGTGTAATTACCAGAGGCCACTTTTGAAACTGAGTCAGAGAATGAATTAGAAAACACCTTACCTTTGCTGAAATGTTGCAATTTTGATAGTCTGGGAAGAAGAAAAATAATCTTTCCAACCTCTTTTAAAAAACCTCACAGACACAAAAGAACCTAGATGGTCTGACTGAAATAAATTTGATTTCAATGAAATCCAGTGTTGCATAAGGTTTATTTTCCCTGGAAGCTGCCCTACCCCACACTAGGATGACACCATCAGGGTCTATGCATTTTTTTTTTCACTCAAAACTCGGGATATCCCATCAAAAAAAGCAAATGTCTTCATATGACAACTGTGTCAGCATCCCTTCCCTCACTACCAAACCCCATCACGAGTCCTTTTTGCCTAGCTGAAGATCTGCTGGAGGGGACGCGCGGTAGACTCATTGTGCTGCCTTACCTGAGTCCAAGCACAGGACTGCTCCCACCAGGAGGACAAGGAAAAACTTCATTTTGGGATAGACTCTCTCGAGCTGAGTATGGGTTGTGCCCTTGTGAGATGGTTTATATCCCCTGGCAGGGCATCAATTGGGCATGCCCAGAAGGTTACCCTGTGAAGGCACCTGCGCGAGGCAGCTCGGTGGACCAAGGGAGTGGTTGGTTTGTGATGATGATATTTTCTTTGGGTGCCTCTCCTCTATGACTGTGACTCTTGAAGCTACCAGCAGCTCTTCTCCACCACTAGGCCCCCGCCTTTCCTCCTACCCTTGGGCAAAATATTCACAGGAGTGGAAAAAAACCCAAATTCTTTTGAACAAGGCCAGCCTTATGCATTTCCCCAGAGCCAGTGAGGCTGTGGTTGTACCCAGTGAACAAGGCTCTCCACCCCCATTGCTATCCTGAGTGCAGCTATTGTGTTTAAATCAAGGACAAAATGTTCATTTCATAAACATCTCCAACTATTTGTCTGCCTGTGTGGGTGTCTCTGTCACACCCATGGCATGTGGTGGCAAGGTATTTGGGTAAACTACAGTGCATTGGGCTCTTTCAGGTGTGCAGATGCTCATATGTCCTTATGCATGTGTATTGTCTATAGGCTAGTAAAAAAACAATGGCCAATTCACAGTTTTTATTGGTGTTGAAACCAAAGGGATGTTGTGATGGCTTTGTTTGGTATTGTTTTTATCATGTGGTAGGGTTCTCTTTGTCTGCTGGTTTAATATAGGTTGTTTATGGCTTTGAAACTTGGCCTTACATCAGCATGTACTGTGAACAATTCGGGCTTGTCAAGGAAATATCAGTTCTCATCACAGATGAGAGTGAATTCAGCCACATTCTAAATTGAAGCATGAATGTTTGCTTTGATTGGAGACCTCTCCCATCCCTTAGGTCCTTTGACCACATGCTGGTGTAAAAGAAAACAGGCCTTTCTACTAAATCAAATTTGCCATGGTTTCTCACTTTATTTAGGGCTTTTCTGGAATCTCAGGAACTTAGTGCTTTGCAGTAATGGATTGCAGGAACTTGCTCCATAGCAGTTCAGCCTTTAGGACACCAGTTACTTTTTTAAATTGAAAGGAAAAGGTGATGATGTGTTGGTGGATCAGTTCTCTTGACTAGTGGCTGCAGGACTGAGTCTGCTGAAGTAAATAACACTACCCTGATGTAAAGTCACTGGAGAATCTAATGTAGTGCATGCAAAAGGATCTTAAGTGCTTCTCCTTAGATGCCTCACTGTTTAAAAAGGAAAAAAACCCTCAACAAACCAACAACAATGACAATTCAACACCTTTTTCACCAACAGCATGAAGTTCAACAAGGGCAAGTGATGGATTCTGCACCTGGGAAGTGGTGTCCCTGGCTACACATACAGACTGGGGGATCAGGCTCTGGAGGCCAGCCATGCTGAGGGAGATTTGGAGTCTTGGTTGACAGCAAACTAAACATGAGCCAGCATTGTGCCCAGAGAGCCAGCAGGGCCAACTGTATCCTGGGGTGCATCAAGCATGGCATGGCCAGCTGAGAGGATTTTCCTACTCTACACTGTCCTGGTATGGCCTCACCTTGAGTCCTGGTGCAGGTTTGATTGCCACAGTATAAGAGGGACAATATTAGAGTGCCCACAGGAGGGCAATGAGGATGATGAAGAGTCTGGAGGGGAAGTCTTATGAGGAGAAGCTGAAGTTCCTTGGTTTGTTCAGCCTGGAGGAAAAAAGACTGAGGGGAGACCTCATGGCAGTCTATGGTTTCCTGGTAAGGGGGAGAAAAGGGGCAGGTGCTAGTCTCTTTTTGACAACCAGTGATAGAACCTGAGAGAATGGCATGAAGCTGCACCAGGGGAGGTTTAGGCTGGGTGTCAGGAAAAGGTTCTTTTCTGAGAGGGGGGTCAGGCACTGGCACAGGCTCCCCAGGGAAGTGGTCACAGCACTAAGCTTGACAGGGTTCAAGAAGTGTCTGGATGATACCCTCAGTGCCCTGCTCTGACTTGGCTGGTCTGTGTGGAGCCAGGAGTTGGACTTGATGATCCTTATGGGTCCCTTCCAGCTCAGGATGTTCTGTGATTCGTAGAATCATAGAATGGGTTGGGTTGAAAGGTACCTTAAAGACTATCTTATTCCAACCACCCTGCATTGGGAAGGGACACCTTCCACTAGACCAGGTTGCTCAGATCCCCATCCAAACTGGCCTTGAATATTGCCAGGGATCCAGGGGTATCCACAGCTTCTCTGGACAACCTGTCCCAGGGCCTCACCACCCTCACAGGGAAGGATTTCTTCCTAACATCTGATCTAAATCTACCTTCTTTCAGTTTAAAATTATTATTCTTATGCTATCACTACACTCTCTGATAAAGAATCCTTTCCTATCATTTACCTTCCCTGTCCTCTTTCAATACTGGAAGTCTTCTATAAGATCCTTCTGCAGCCTTGTCTTCTCCAGGCTGAACAACCCTGACTCTCTCAGCCTGTCTTCATAGGAGAGGTGCTTCAACACTCCTATCATCTTTGTGGGCCTCCTCTGGACTTGTTGCAACAGCTTAAGATCTGCCTTGTCCTGGGGACCCCAGAGATGACTGCAGCATTTCACATGATGTCTCACGGAAGTGGAGTAGAAGAGGAGCATGTCCTCCCTTGACCTGCCAGTCATGCTGGTTTTGATGCAGCACAGACATGGTTACACCTTCTGTACACTTTCTTTGTGTGTTTCAGTTTGTCCAGGAGCAACTTGTTCATCCATGCAGGCCTCTGGGTGTGTTTTTGCCTGACTTCCTCTTGGTTAGGATGCTTTGCTTCTGAGCTTGGAGGAGGTGATCCTTGAATATTAACCAGGTATCTTGGGGCCCTCTTCCTTCCTCCCAGGGTAGTCCACCAAGCAGGTCCCTGAAGAGGCCAAAGCCTACACTGTTGAAATCCATTGCTGGGCACCCTCCCTGCTGCCCTGAGGATCTTGACCTCCACTGTTTCATGGTCACTGCAGCCAAGGCTGCTCTTGAGCTCACCATTCCCCACCTGTTCCTCCTTGCTGGTAAGAACAAGCTCCAGAGTGGTACCTCTCCTTGGGGAAAGAATTCTTGATTAAAACATTTCAGGAACCTCCTGGATTGCACATGTCTTGCTGTGTTGCCCCTCCAACGAATGGCAGGGTGGTTGAGGTGCCCCATGAGGACCAGGGCTTGTAAACGTGGGGTTGGTCCTACCTGTTTACAGAGACCCTCATCAACTCAATCGTTGTGGTCTTCATGGTTAGTGAAGCAGACCCCTACCTGTCCCTGCCCTCCTTTTAATCCTGACCCATAATCTCTTGGTCAGATCATCATCCATTCCCATAAATGAGATTGTTTGAAAGAAAATGATGAAATGTCCTGGGATACCTGTTCCAGTGCCCAACCACCTTCTCATTAAAGAACCTCTATACCCAATCTAAACCTTCCCTGTCTCAGCTTCATAACCAACAGGGCTTATAGCAAACTTTTATGGCATAGCTGGATAAAAATGTGGTATTATCTTCCCAGACTCTGTTATTCCTTATTCAGAGATATTCAAGGCTATTTTTCTTTCTTTTATCCCTTAGGATTTAAGCTTTAGTTCCTTGTATTAGGGAAGAAAAGGGCTGAGGGGAATGCATAACCTTTTCACCCCAGCAAATCCACCCAAGCCTTGAATTAATTATATCTCCTTTCAAGGAAGTCATTGATAAGCAAGAGGGAGGGTTCTTTTCATCCTCAACAGCCTGACTTCCTTCCAGTCAAACTCTCCTAGCACTATTACCTTTTAAAAATCCTTTTCCTAACAGTATCAGGGGTGCCAGCAGTAACTCATGTTGCTGTGAAGGAGATGCACACACACAGAGCTAAGAGCCTGTCCATGCCCCAGTCCTGCTTGGCTGCAGCCTGAGGTTGTGAGAACCCACTAATTCCTGTATCCTTGTATCAATTGTTGCTTCTTGCTGCTTCTGTGTGCAGTTCCTGCTCAAGTCCTGAAGATGGCAAACGTGGCCTGTTATAATTATTACAGGTACATTAACATGCAGTTGTCTATAGGATTGTGTGTGTGTGCTATTTTTAATCTTTTATTGTTACAATATCTCCAGTTCATCTAATTGCATGGAAAAAGACCATAAAATTTCCTAGGGAGTTTAACAATAACTACAAATCACTTGTTTTTGGGTCTTTTAATATACTATTGTATGTTATTAAAGCAGATTTCTGATTGATACAGGTCTGGAGCAATCTGGCTTGATTACTTGCCCTGTCCTGGTTCACCTGCCTGTTGTCAGGCTGGGAAAGTGGTGGTGGATCATGGTATGGAGCATGGTGTCATGGATAACACTGAGGAGCTGGGTAAAAGTGGTAGGTGTGAGCTGGAAATTTGAGGACAGAAAGGCAATAGGTAAAAGGATGGTTGGGAAATCTGGACAGAGATACCAAATATCTCCAAAGGCAAAAGAAAGTTTCTCTGGGCTGCATCAACTGTTTGTGTGGGAGGTCTAAAGAGGTTGTAGGGAAACCTGCAAGATGACACAGACAACATATTAAGACTTCAATCACAGACTGCCTTTTATTTCATGGGGATGTATTTTATGAGCAGAAGAGTAAAAAAACCCCAAGCTACAAAACCCAGAACCCAGCTAAAAGGAAACTAAGATGAAGTTCAACACACTCATCCAAGCTTCTGAATGAATTGGAGCCCTTGAAATAACTGGATCACCAGGGAGTCTTGTAGAGTCTTCACCTTCCTAGCTCAGAGGTCTACACTACCTTCTCAGAAGACTTAATTCAAGGCACAAGTAAGTGCAAGAACTGTTACTTAAGGTTGCCCAGCCGTGAGGAGAGGTCAACAAGTTGCTTGCTCAGCATGAGCCTGGCTTGCAGCTCCTTTTCAGGATGCTCTGAAGTATATGTGTGGAGGTTGCAAGAGGCTGTGGAGGGAAACTTAACTGACCTTTTCACTGCTGGAAGGTGTTTGGGATGTGTGCAGTGAACGAGCTGCTTCTGTCTGCTGTGATGTCTGAATATCTACTCAGACCGTGGGGAGGTGGAATGTGTGAGAAGGGGTTTTAGTGCCCAGTTCTAGGCATCGAAGAGGAAATTTCTAATGTCCTTTTGGGAATGCAAGCAGCCTGGGGAGCAGTGAACCGTCCCAGATCAGAATGGGTGGGGAGTAAATGACTCTGAGTCACTAGATGGCAGTAAAGGAAAAACGCATCAGGGACTTGCCTGTAAGGAAGGCAGCGTGGATCCTAAATGGGGCATGTGATTGGATAGGCAGGAAGGCAGATGGGTAGATTAAGGTTTAAAAATGAGTAGATACACAGTTGTCCATAGAGATGGATGGATAGCTAGCAGTCAGGAGGAGATGGAGTCTTGTATACCCTTTCCTAACCATGTGCATGGTTACAGGCAAACATTTCTCTTGCTTGTCACAGAAGGCCACAATATGTCCCCTATCTTAACCTAAAGTGTTTCTACCAAGATCTCAGCTGTTTTCCATTCTCCCATGTATATGCCTCAGGATGCACAGGCACAGCACTGGTCCAGCATCTGGAAGCATGATTGTTGCTGCTCTAGGGCTGTCTTTGTTAATTCCAGCTACTACATCTGTAGATGTTTAAGACTCTTTCATGTCATGGTCTAGCCCATACTACAAGGATTTACGCCTGGGTTTAGGGTTCAAGTAAGCTTCAGAGCACTTGGAGGCAAGGCTAGTCTGCCTGACACGTTTTCCAGAGTCCAGCTAAGTAGATCATTAAGATCATTGAGCAAAGACAGAAAGGTGTTGGGTTCTCTGTCACTGAGTTGTTGGGGGACCTTTGGGATGTGCCTTCCTTTCTTTGTGCCTCTTACTTCTCTAAGGGCAAATAGGGCTCATGCCTTCTGCATCACAAGGGGAGTGTTTGGAGGTTTGTAGGTGCAAACAAGTACAACCAGAGAGCATTATAAAGGTTCAATAAGCAAGGAGCAGCCTGTTTGACCTTGAGCATTTCTACAAGGGTCTAGGCACAGACCCAAACATGCAGCTATCACCATTCAGGATTTGGGATTTCAGAAGCTAGCCTGACCATCCTTGGAGGAAAAAGTTCACCTTCACATCACACACGCTCTTGCTGACAACCATGAAGCCAATGCCTTGCTGCAAATTAATCCCACCATGGTGCTAATTTTGCCTGCGGTGGAACTGTAGATGCAGAAGATTCTGAGGGCTGTAGAGGTCAGGGAACCCCATACGGTGGTGCTGTTGCTACGTTGCTGGTGCACAGACCTCACAGTGTGTGGGAGCAGCCCAGACTGTTTGTTTAAAAAAAAAAATCTCAGCAACTTCAGAGCATCAAAAACGCATTTGACATTTTTTTGTTATTTTGCTAATTGCTAAGCTCTTTTGGTTGTAAAAGCCTTGGAGTGTGGGATTCCTGCCAGCTTCTGCTGGTGGTGATGCCTTGTGCATCTCCAAGTTGTTTGCAAGGAAAAAAGGAGTGCATTTTCCTATGCCTACGCTCTGGAGTTGGGGTGAAGTGTGGGGACAGTAGCCTGTGCTATGATGGCAAAGAAGTTCTGTGCTTGCTCTGCCCTCTTGAAACACTTTTTTAACCCCGTTTGCTGTGGACAGATGTAGAAAAAGGTAGTTTTTGAAATACAGGCAGAAAAAGCGACTTTCCTGATATCACACAACAGTGCAACATCAGAGCTCAAACCAGGTCCCTCAAGCACCCTATCTGCTTCCTAGGCTGTGCCCTTTTCCTTCCATGAGGAAAACGATTTAATTGCTCTGACCCCTATAGGAAACCACAGAATATGTGTGTAAACACTTGAATTAGTACAGGCTGGGATGAGCTGCTGGAGAGGAGCTCTGTGGAGAAGGACCTGGGGGTGCTGGTGGGTGACAGGGTGGCCATGAGCCAGCAGTGTGCCCTGGGGGCTGAGAGAGACAATGGGATCCTGGGGGGCATCAGGAGGAGTGTGGCCAGCAGGTCACAGGAGGGGATCCTCCCCCTCTGCTCTGCCCTGCTCAGGCCCCACCTGAAGTGTTGTGTCCAGTGCTGGGCTCCCTGGGATAGAAAAGCCAGGGATCTCCTGGAGAGAGTCCGGAGGAGGGACATGGAGATGCTGAAGGGCCTGGAGCATCTCCCCTGTGAGGAAAGGCTGAGGGAGCTGGGGCTGTTCAGCCTGGAGAGAAGAAGACTAAGGGGGGACCTTATTAATATTTATAAATATCTTAAGTATGGCATGCAGGGGGAAATGGCCAGCCCCTTCTCAGTGGAGACAGGACAAGGGGCAATGGCCTCAAGCTGGAGCACAGAAAGTTCCACACCAATCTGGGGAAGAACTTCTTCCCAGTGAGGGTGAGGGAGCCCTGGGACAGGCTGCCCAGGGGGTGTGGAGTCTCCTTCTCTGGAGATATTCCAGCCCCATCTGGATGTCTCCCTGTGTGACCTGTCCTAGGGACCCTGCTTTGGCAGGGGGGTTGGACCCGGTGATCTCTGGAGGTCTCTTCCAACCCTGATGATTCCATGATGCTGTGATTCAGTGAATATGGATGGGGAAGAATCCAAGATTTTCAGTCTACTGCAGGTAGAAAAAGACAGACACAGTGGCTGGACACACACCAAGCCCCATGTAGGACTAGGAGGGACCACTGCTCCTCATGTAGTAGCTGGTGCACTCAATGCACAGCCACTTATGGTGCCTTTGTTGCTATTGTCCTTGTTTTTAAACCAGCACTTTGGGGTACTACTGCTTATTCCACATTAACATGGCTTAGGGAAGAAACTTTGTCATTGGAGCTCAGCTCATGGTCTTACATATGGGGAAAGTATTCTCTTGAGTCAACATACTTGACAGGCCTGGGTTGTAAATTTGTTGACAAAGTGTTTTCTAGCTTGGAAAAGACCATTTTGTTGACAAAGAAATATTCTGCAGAAATAATAAAGCTATTTTAAGTCCAGGATGGATTTTGCAATCAAACCCAAGTAGAGAGTAGAAGATCAATCTAGAATAGCCAAACTCTGCTGCTTAGGACACACAATTAAGATGCAGGAGATACAGGATCAGTCCTTTTAAGTCATATTTCCTTTAGCTTGTGCAGATGCTCTACCCACAGATACTGGAATTCAGATTGCACTTGTCTTTGTCCCTCCTCTTAGAACTGTTCCACTTTGTGTTAACTAATTATAAACTAATTGGGCCGGAGAGATGCAGTGTGGTGAAACAATTTGATTTTGATGAATTGGCAAATTCTTACAAAAACTGTTTCAGTAAAAAAGTTTTTGCTGGGTTTTTTTCTTTTTTTTTTTCCCTGGCTGCTTTATCAAATGCTCCAATGCTTAGGACAGCAGAAGACAAGTGATACAAACCAAGAGAGATAATGGGAATTCTGATTAATATCTGTCATTTCCTCCTGTTTTAACTGTTTGGCTGGAAAATCGATTTGAAAACTCAACCCACGTTTTTTTTGGAGCCATTACAAAAAGAAAGAGTTGGTTTTTTTTTTTGCTAAATAAGGTGTATATGAATAGCTCTAAAGAGAGGGCTTTATTCTGGCTTTATATCCTATTTTAAGTACTGGCTAGGAGGCTTTTTGGCAAGCAGCACCAGGGGAATGAAATTGTTTCTAACTCCAAGCGTTGCCCTCTTGTTCTGACAGTAACTAAGTAGCCAAAGTGATCAATACAGATTAGAAAAAAGATAATCAATGCTTCACAGTTTTCTTGCTGTATTCTTAAAGTTTTATTTGGATAAAATAAGTAAGATTTTGGATATTTTATCCAAGTAAATTTGGATAAACTAGAGCTCAGGTTACCAGCTTTTAGCTGCCTGTATCACACTCTGATTCAGTGAGTCTCTGAGTTTCTGCCCATGTCAGACAGCAATGGTGAGCTCAGCTGTTGGAATTGGGGTGTTGTATCTGGCCATGCCACCCAGGCCACTCTCTGTGGACAGGGGATATCTGGTCAGGGGAGCACGGGGTGTTGTCCAATTTATCCTAAAGCTGACACCAGAGTTTGGGGGTTGGACTCGATGATCTCTTGAGGTCCCTTCCAACCCCTACAATTCTGTGATTCTGTGGATTTGGTCATACAAATTGTCCCTTCAGTTCCTTTTAATGGCTAAATTTCTACTGGCTAGAGTGGGAGTTTGGATACTCATCCCCAAATAGGCCAATACATTCCAAATAGCCTTTTTTTGTCAGATGCTCAACAATAAATGCAACATTAAAAGAGAAAAAAGAGGCAAACTGCTTGTCTTTGCGTGGTGTGACTCAAAACTCTTCCCAGAGTTACATTTTTGGTTGGTCACTGGAATGAAATCATCCTTCACACATCCCCAGGCAGGAGTCAGAGATCTCTTCCCACTCCTTGACCTTTACAAATTGCACATCCTGCTTCGCCGTGACCTTTTCAGAGGTGTCACAGACCCCAAGCATGGATGCTGTGTGATCGATACCACAGCCCTGCACTGAGCACACCACTTCACAACTGCCTCCTCAGTCTCTTCAGCAAAATACTGTCATGCCAAAGGATAGCAATGGGAATGTGTCTAGGATAATTAAAACAGATCCAACAGAATCCAAATGGAGGAAATGAATTTGCACACTCAGAATCACAGAATCCCAAGGTTGGAAAAGACCTTTAAGATCACCAAGCCCAGCCATTCCCATCCTAAGCTAAACCATATCCCTAAGTACCTCATCTACCCTTTTTTTAAACACATCCAGGGAAGGTGACTCAACCACCTCCCTGGGCAGCCTGTTCTCTCTTCAAGTCTGTGCACAGGCAAAAGGGTGCAGTTTTAATGAAGGAATGAGCAGCAAAGCTAATGAAGCTTAGTTTCCTCTGTACACATCCCTTCTGCCCTCTAAATTCCCAGTTCTCCATTTATGTATCATTATTTGCCCTTTGACTCCTTCCTGTAACTCCTTCCTCTTTGGCTGGGCAAAAGGCATTATGTTTAAGGTATGGATTTGGATTTTCTTGCCCTGTGGCTGCTGCTTCTCAGAATGGTTGAGGAGCTGAGAATTCCGTGGTGGGAACACTCATTTTGGTGAGTCTCCTCTTTTGACCAGTTTTCATAAAACATTGTATATCTAGACCTTTAAGATCTTTCTCCTTACTGAATTTGTTTTGACCTGGGTAGGGTTATAGTCAGCCAGATGCCTGGGCAGACAAGTGGATGGATAGAGGGATGGATAAGGAATGAAACTGCATAAATCATATTTCCATAGATGAGGTTAAGATGTAGAAATGTAAGAATAACCTTCAGAGATAAAAAAAAAAACCAAACAACAAACTCTCCCAAACCAACCAGACACTCAAACAAACAAAAAGTTAAACCCACTAAAGAAAATGTCAAAGATTTCAAGAAAATACCAAGGATGACCCAAAATAGTTTCTTGCCAGGGGGTAGGTGAAGAGGTAACAGCAACAGTAATGGGTGCTGTTCCTCCCTTGTGGTCCACAAAACCCTGCATGGAAGAAAAAGAAAGAGTTGGGAGTTCAGAGACAGTCTGTTTCTTCCATTTTGATGGTTCACATTGGGTGGACCTTGGCTAATTCTTCTCCTCTGCACAAAGCAAGGGCGTACAGTCTCAGGGGCATAGCAGCCTGGTTTGCATTAATTTTCTATTAATTACTGGAATGATTTTAGCATGAATAAGCAATGGCTATTTTTAGAAGTAGGACTGATTAGGCATCAGAGATAACTACCCAGGGAAGCTGTGGCCCTCCTGCTGCTTAGGAAGGGGAGAATGGCTGTCCTCAGTCAGACTGAAATGACCATCTGGCTCATGCATGTGCTGCCTCTGACTTTGGCCCTTAGTGGTTGCACAGGGAAATATTATAAGATAAAAAGCCAGAAAAGTCCAGTTTCTCCCACAATATCCCCCTAATTTTGGCTATTTGTGGCTTTGTGGCTTCATGAGCTGGAGCTGGCATCCAGACCATTCTGGTTTTTTATGAAAGGCTCATCTTTATGGATTCCTCACACCCATTTCCCATTGTTTTGGTGTTAAGATATCCTCTGTGAAACCTTTGCCTATCTTCAGCCTCACATCCAATCTTTCCAAGAGTTAATAACCTAAGTACTTTTTTTCCTTCCAGGCCACATTTTCTAGACCCTGCTGGTTGTTTTTACTTCCCTCTGGATCAGCTCCAATAGATACCCCTTGCTGAGCTCTTCAGCTGAAGGTTGGAAGCCTTTCTAAGAGAGATGTATCTGCCCAAGGTGAGACATGGCTCTCAGAGCAGTGTCACTAGGGTTGAAATAAATTCTGCAGGAACTGTGGTGATGCAGTCTGATGTTTTCTTCTGGCCATTGATTTCTGAAGCCATGGCAACATTTTCAAAAATTCCAAAGACAAAATAAGATACATGTGCTTTGAAAAGCAATGCCTATATCTCTCTCAGTAAATTAAATATCCCTCTAAGGGTTGGGTTTTTTTTTTTTTTAATTTGTTTGCTTTTGGGTTTGATTCTTAATAATTATTTTTGCTACTGTGACCAATGGGCAAGAAATGGCTGTGAAAACATTACAAATAGTCCAAGCAGGATGAGTGCCTCAAAACTACTGCAAATAATCCCTGTAGAGATTTTTTGGGGGACAATGGTAGACATTTAGCTGCATTAATTAGACTAGGTGCTGAGTGTTGAGGGGAAAAGTTGTTCCTAACTAGAAAGAATAAATAGTGGGTTACTGGCAAATGATGCTGATGAGGATATTGTAGGGCAGATAAAGTTTTGCAGAGTTATCTAAGTTAAGGCTTTTAGCCTAAGATAATAAAAAACAGACATCAAGGGAAGAGGGATCAAAAGAAATGAGCACAGGTGAGAGGGGCAGAAAGAATTAATTTTCCATCTGAACAGCCAGCATCAGCCACACTACAAAATCAGGCTGGTTTAGATAACCACTGAAGATAAAAATTGGATTACATTTTTGATGGAGTTTGCCTGGAAATAAGGTTATAAATTAAGCACATGCAGTATTTGTAATAATGCAACTTTATATTGGGGATTGCAGAAGAAAAGAGAGGCTGTGGCCCAGAGATGCTGTGATTCCCCTGTGTGGGGTGCACACAGACTCATACTTCCTTCTACTTCAACACCAATGGCTTTACCATGATTTAACCCAAAAGGTCTCACTGCTCTTAGGGTTTCTTACCACCCACAAGAGTTTCAGCAGGAATAGCTTACTCTTTTTTGCTATGTTTATAAAACTGTGCTACTTGATGGTTTGGATTATTTATAGTATTTTTCCATCCAGCATTGTGTAGCCTTGTTTTTATTTGTTTGCAATTAATGTTTTCTATAAGAAACTTTAAAAGTCAGTTATCTGTAATTTTCCACTTGTTTTTTCTCCAATCAGTAAGGTGTCAGTTGACCTGGACTAAAACCTTTCCAGGGTCAGGAGAGATGATGGTGTTCCAGTACAGGACACGTGCCCAGGCATTGTTTAATTTACAAGTACAGAAATAACCATTGCAAAGTTGCTTTTACAGAAAACTGAGGCTTTTAGGCCATCACAGAATCACAGAATCATAGGGGTTGGAAGGGACCTCAAGAGATCATCGGATCCAAGCCCCCTGCCAAAGCAAGTTCCCTAGGACAGGTCACACAGGGAGGTGTCCAGAGTCTCCATCTCCAGACTCTACAACCCTCCTGGGCAGCCTGTCCCAGGGCTCTGGCACCCTCACTGCGAAAAAGTTCTTCCATATGTTGGTGTGGAACTTCCTATACTCCAACTTGCAGCCGTTTCCCCTTGTCCTGTCTCCACAGACCATTGAAAAGGGGCTGGCCATTTCCCCCTGCATCCCATACTTCAGATATTTAGAAACATTAATAAGATCCCCCCTTAGTCTTCTTCTCTCCAGGCTGAACAGCCCCAGCTCCCTCAGCCTTTCCTCACAGGGGAGATGCTCCAGGCCCTTCAGCATCTCCATGTCCCTCCTCTGGACTTTCTCCAGGAGATCCCTGGCTTTTCTATCCCAGGGAGCCCATCCAGCCTACTCACTTGTAGGGTGGTGTGAGAAACAGAAAAAGCTTTGGTTGTGTGTCTGCACTGCTCTGCAGTACCGTCACTTTTTTCAGCACCAAGCTGAAACGCAGCTACACATGAGCCACTATGAAGAGACTTAACTCTATCCCAGCCAAACCCAGCACATAGTCTCTGAATCAATTGAATCTGCCATAGTTTTAATGCTAAATCCATATAAACATGACATGAAGGCATTGCATGTTAAATTGTCTGAATCACAGAATCATAGACTCTTTAAGGTTGGAAAATACCTCTAAGATCATCAAGTCCAACCATCAACCCAACACCACCATGTCTACTGAATGTTTGTGCATTTCAGGTATATAATGACTGGTTCTCATTGCAAACTCTGCCTTGCAGCCAGGGTTCACAAGGTGCAAAATACACAGTGATTACTTACTGCTTGTGCTGAAATACAGCCTCCTCTAGGGATGAAGAGTGAGGGTGGCTTAACAGTGCATGGCGATGCTGCCTGGCAGTTCAGGGCAGGCAGAGTGAGGTGTACTATACCCATGATGATCATTATGGGATTTAGAGTTGAAGGAGATGTTAGTCTGGCCTGGAGCTTGGCCAAAGCACATGGTTTCACTCCCTCTGCAATTACTACTCATGGGGAGCCCCACTGTGGTACATCTTGCTGGCAGCTGGCATCTCTGATAAAGCAGCCTCCAGCAATGCTCTGAGACAGTGTCTCAAAGGTGGCTTTCTAATTACCTAGGGATTGCAACTGGTGCTACATGTAAGGATGTACTTAACATTAAATCTGTACATAAATACTGTTTGGCTTCAGTGAGGAAACCACTCAAATGTCTTAATAAATATGCCCTCCTCATCTTTTGTTGCTGTTATTTATTCCCACTACTACACTTATTTCTTGCTTTCCTTGCTCATATTGCCCTGTTATAATGTGCTTCTTGCTCCATATAAAGAGAGTTGAGATGCCAGTTTGGTTTGAAAGCCACTGGCTTTTACATATGTCCCTCTGAATTTCTCTTTTAGTTCCTCCTCTGGCTTTTCCCCCCATCTTTTTTTAACAGCTCTGTTTTCAGGCACCCAAACTGCCTGGTAATTACACTGTCTTTAATAAACATTTCTATTAACCACAACTTGTAAATACCTTGCCTGCTCTAACTATGTGCAATTTATCATAAATGCTAGTGAAACCTTTGCTTTCCCTCTTCTGCATAGAAGAAAAGGAAATAAGAACTAAACTCACAGTGTTGGGTAAGATATTAAGAACGGGACTTAACTTCATAGATTTCTCCCCCCCCTATTTTTTAATGGATATGAATACTTAAGCTTCCTTTAGCAGGGTTATATAGCTTGCCTCTTGGCTTTATATATTATTTTATATATGGTCTTCTGGCAATATCTTTTGTCTCTGTTTTGGGTTTTTTTTTTTGTTTGTTTTCTTTTTTTAAATATAACCAAATATCCATATAACACCATGAGGTTTATTAAACACCACAGTGGCATATAGAAGTGCAAACCCCTGACAAGGAGTGTCAGACCTGTTTGGTTTCCCTTTGGAACACATCCTCACCCAAACTCCATTCAAGTCCTAGGTCAGTCCCCATCTCCATCTAATATCTCCCAGTGCAAAAAACAGGGAGCAAGTTGAGGGAAATTGAGGAAAGATCTTCTCAAAAAGGGGGAAAAGAAATGTTGTTTGTCACCTTTAGTATTTAGGGAATTAATACATTATAGAATCATAGAATCACAGGGGTTGGAAGGGGCCTCCAGTGATCACCAGGTCCAACCCCCCTGCCAAAGCAGGTTCCCTAGCTCATATTGCACAGATAGGTGTCCAGATGGTCTTGAATATCTCCAGAGAAGGAGACTCCACCACCTCCATGGGCAGCCTATTCCACTGCTATGTCACCCTCACTGTGTAAAAGTTCTTCCCCATATTGGTGTGGAACTTCCTGTGCTCCAACTTGAGACCATCACCCTTTGTCCTGTCTCCACAGACAGGCCATTTCTCCCTGCATCCTATACTTAAAATATTTCTAAACATTAATAAGGTCCCCCCTTAGTTTTCTTTTCTCTAGGCTGAACAGCCCCAGCTCACTCAGCCTTTCCTCATAGGGGAGGTGCCTTGAGTTAGTCAGCAGGTACCCACAGCAACTCTCTCGTCCCTATTGTGACCACATGCTCACTTGCACTTATTGACCTCTTCCACAGTGCTCTTATCATGTAGATATGTACTATCATACCCTTTCCTGGAAGAAAATTATTGCCATGAGGCATGTGGAAACATTGGAAATACCATAAATATCTGAGATGCAAACAGTCATCCAAAGTCTTTCCTTCAGCTGTGGTAAACAGGACTCATTCACCTTCAGAAAGCACCTCAGTGCAGAAGATGTTAAGGAGTTGGCTAATTAATGAGCATTTGATAGGTGCTGTATTAATAACTTTGCATTGGTGAAGTGCAGTTGCTAATTTATAGCAGTAACTCCCTAGCCCTGGTTCCTAGCTCTGCAAAGCCAGCTCTTGTGATTGCTGAAGCCTCCATATAACTCCAGTGAGACTCATGACTTGTGGTGCTTGAAGGTCCTTGAGTTCACGTCTGCTGAGGATTTAGCCTCTGTAAAGCACCTCAGACTGGGCCATTGCTAATGAACACACTCAGAACCAGTAGGTGCTTCTGGAAATGTTACTTTATCTGCCCTGGATGTTCAGATTAAAGTGAACGGTGATAATTCTTTATTTGAATGTTCCCTGAATTAAGTTGTTTGAAAGCATTCATAAATTCAAGAATACCTGGTGTTTGGGGGTCTTTTTTCTTCTCCACCTTCTGCTTGTTCAGAGCAAAGTGGAAAAAATGCTCCATTGTAAGAACAATTCCCTTTTATCCTGGTTTTGCACTGCCTGTGTCTCAATGTATTGACAAAGAACAGTGTCAGCCCTCACATCTCCAGATCTTTCTGCCTCTGAAGGGAGTCGAAGATTTCTATGCTGAGCACAGTGGGGCTCTAAGAAACCAGCCCAGAGCATTATTCCTAAGAGCTGGTGTGGAGTCATCTATAGCTAAATAACTGAGTGCAGTTATGAGACCTGCTCCATGCTTTTCCTCCTTCAGCTGGATGCTATGTTAGATGTTTTCCTTCAATATTTTCCTGTCCTCCTCAAGAAACAGAGCTCATTAAGGTGGCTTCATGGGGGTAGGGGAAGTAAGGGATATTTGAGGGTTTAGGTTTCATAGGAAATCCTTCTACCCCTGTTCCTCACCAGCCACACAAGTTTCAACATTTTGGTGTTCTCAGACATGGGTCTTCTTGGTTCCATCCATGGATTTAATTGTTACTGCTGGCAAAACGTGTGACCAGAGTCTTTACCAAGCCAGGTTTAGCTTACTATAGATTCCATACTGCCCTGTTCAAATGGGAACTTTCTATGTCTGGAAAACAGAGAATAGGAGATTTCTAAAGATGGATGGATTTGCACCACCAGTCTGGGAACACAGTCCTCTGGATCTCTACTGTCTCTGCTGGTCTGTAAGGAGCTCTTCAAGGGTAGAGAGGTTTTCTTGTACAACAGGTGAAATATTTCCCCACTGAAAATTCAACTGAAAATTTGTTTGTATTTGCTGGCAGATGTCCTGTAGGTCCCTGAGCAAAAAGATCATTCAAGAACCTATAAGACATTTATCTACTTGCTTCCTTTTTGGTGGAAAGGTCCAAAGATTTGTACCATGGGTTCCCTGTGCAAGATGGGTAAAGGAAGTAAAAATTTAGATGTGTTGAAGTTTGTAACAGCAGTAGTACCTGACTCTGAGGCTGTAATTATCACAATCACTGCTCAGCTGAAACCAAACCATTGCTTAAAGCTGTTTAAAACTAACCTCTGAGATGTAGTGCAATGAAGAAAGAAATCACCCATTCCCACCTAAGCCCTGTCAGATCCAGAAATCCACCTAAGTCTCCCAAAGCTTCCATCAAGAAAGCAGAGATTAGGGTACCAGCTATGCCTTGGGCACCTTTGTGTTGATCCTGACAATCTTTTTGAGCAGAACATCACTCAAAGACAAATAGTCTCCTGTCCAATGAGGCTGGTAAGCAATTTTTGCTCCTGACATATAAAATGTGACTGTGTAGCTCCTGAAAATTGCAGTTAACAAAACTTGTGTCACACAGCTTTCCTGAGCCAACCCATGCTTACTCACTCTTCCTGCTCACCTGGGAAGAAGGATTTTCCTTCCTTGGTTATCAACTTTTGCTTTTATGTTCAATTTATTTCTGTGCTTTTGTTGATACTACGACTGCTGCAATTCTCCTGAAGCACTAGGGAATGGACTGAGCAGCAGGCAAACTCTGGGGCAGGAGATGTCCTATTTCCACTTCTTTAAAATGTTTTACTTCAAGAAAGCATTCTCCTTGGGTGAGATTGGAAGAATTAGAGCCCAGGCACAAACAGGAAGAATTGGCTGGATTTCTCTCAGCTTCTCCTGAATTGCAGGGTGTTATTAGCTTCACCAAGATCCCTTGAGGATTTTACTTAATGGAATGCCTGCTGTTATAAGGATATAGCAGTGTTCAGGCTCTGTGTGGAGAACTTGGCCCATAGTATGTGCCAAGTGATTGGTGTTGACAATGCTGTTGCTCTTCTTCGTCCCCCATGTGGCTTTTAAGGCTGCATCCTGGAGCACATTCCTCCCCCCTCTAAATCATAGCTGTGAGCTATAAACCTGTTGGCAGGACTGCACGTTCTTCAGAGATGGTAGCCAGCATTGTACTTTCAGGCAGCAGGTATTAATTAAAGGTGGGATGATGAGCGTGCTCCCTGCCAGGCTGACTTCACAGAGTGAGAGGGACTGTCTGCATGTGCATGAAAAACAGGTATGGAGAGTGGTGGCATTCATAGGGTTCAAGGAACTAAGACTGGTGGGATCTGTGCCAGAAAGCTAGGTAGGAGCAGTGGAGATGATGATATTGGGGAAGTCTTGGTAGATTGGACCCAGCTTATCCACCCAAGACCCAGAGACACTTGGGGTGAGTTTGCCCCATGAGTTTATATATCCAATGAGAATGCAACTGCTTTCCCCCTCATCCTCAGTTTTAGGGTTTAATGAATGAAGAGACAGTAAGGGCAACACATACATCACCTGTGCTTGTCCCAGCAGATATAAAGGTCACTACCTCCCTGCCCAGGGAGGTGGTGGAGTCTCCATCTCTGGAGATATTCAAGACCCGTCTGGACACCTATCTGAGTGATCTGTCCTAGGGAGCTGCTTTGGCAGGGGGGTTGGACCCGATGATCTCTTGAGGTCCCTTCCAACCCCTACAATTCTATGAATTCTTTGAATTCTATGAATTCTATGAATTCTATGAATTCTATGAAAATAAGTGTCTTTTGAGATGACAAAGGAATCACTGAGTTGTTTCTCACCCTTGGTACTTGTAGAGTTACTGATGAGTCTGGAAAATCAACTTGCTTTTGGTCCTGGTTGGCCAGCAACCACAGTGACAAAGGATGCTGAGCATGTGAACGAGGGTGACCAGGAAGAGTGGGGAGGTCCTACAGAGCACTGCCTACTCCATGTGTGCAGTGCTGAGACAGTTTGCTGTATAGGAGGAAGACAGCTTAAAGGAGCATCTTTCTCCCAAAGGGAATGAGTGCTGTGACCATCAGGAGGGAAACCTCTGTCTGCAAAGGTTGGCAAGGAAATCCTGTCCCCTTAACCACTCTCAGAGTTTCCCCTAACACTGTTTTCACACAAGCTGGTGCTTGACAAATTGGTAGGCCTGAGTCTTGCAGGAAAGGCAATTTACAGTGCCTGATTGCACTCCCACAAACATGTTTTGTTTTCTCTTCAAGTCTCCTTAGGGATTCCCGTGCTCGTCATAAGCTTTTTCATGGACTAGAAGTGGTTGCTCCCACGAGGTGGGAGCTCTCTTACCCTCCAACAGGGCAGATGATAAACATTTGAAAAACGCATTTCAGATTGCACTTCCTTTGATTTTTCTTTCATCCTGCCCCCTGAAATCAGCAAAGAAGAGAAGAAGTCCTGAGCAGGGGCTCAGAAAGCTCACTAGCAGATGTCAGAGGTTCATAATAGAGAGATGAACATTTTTGACTTATTGTAGAACTTGCTTTTGGCCTAATGACAACATCTGAAAGCAGTCAACAGCTTTGCACTAAATGTAACTCAGTTTCCACCTGCTCCCTTTCCTTTTTTACTGGAGTAACCTCTGTTCTCTCCCTTTGCATCACAATCATTGCCAATCTGTGGCAATATATGTGATGCATTTAGAGAGGTCAGGCAGGAGGCAAATGATGTCCAAGAGGGGAGGAGAGCTAGTAAGCAAATTAACACAAACACTGTGGAAATATTGCACTTTTCCCTGATGGAATCAGCAATCCATAAGCACACACTGGAGAGAA
The DNA here is from genome assembly GCF_964237585.1 of Gallinula chloropus. Classification (NCBI taxonomy): domain Eukaryota; kingdom Metazoa; phylum Chordata; class Aves; order Gruiformes; family Rallidae; genus Gallinula; species Gallinula chloropus. The sequence goes on from NC_140086.1 coordinate 2,485,272, forward strand.
AGGGGACTGGGCATTACATGTTTAATATCTTCACAGATGACCTTGATGAGGGAACAGCATCCAGCCTCAGCAAGTACCCGATGGTACAAAGCTGGGAGGAGTGGGTGACACACAGGACACTGAGCTGCCATCCAGAGAGACCTGGACAGGCTGGGGAGCTGGGCAGGGAGAAACCAGATGAGGTTCAAGGAAAGCAAGTGGAGAGTCTGGCACCTGGGAAGGAATAACTGCTGGAATCAGGACAGGCTGGGGGTGACCTGCTGGAGAGGAGCTCTGTGGAGAAGGACCTGGGGGTCCTGGTGGGTGACAGGGGGGCCATGAGCCAACAGTGTGCCCTGGGGGCTGAGAGAGACAATGGGATCCTGGGGGGCATCAGGAGGAGTGTGGGCAGCAGGTCACAGGAGGGGTTCCTCCCCCTCTGCTCTGCCCTGGCCAGGCCCCACCTGGAGTGTTGTGTCCAGTTCTGGGCTCCCTGGGATAGAAAAGCCAGGGATCTCCTGGAGAGAGTCCAGAGGAGGGACATGGAGATGCTGAAGGGCCTGGAGCATCTCCCCTGTGAGGAAAGGCTGAGTGAGCTGGGGCTGTTCAACCTTGAGAAAAGACGACTAAGGGGGGATCTTATTAATGTTTATAAATATCTTCAGTATGGGATGCAGGGGGAAATGAACAGCCCCTTTTCAGTGATCTGTGGAGACAGGACAAGGGGCGATGGCTGCAAGTTGGAGCACAGGAAGTTCCACACCAATATGGGGAAGAACTTTTTCGCAGTGAGGGTGAGGGAGCCCTGGGACAGGCTGCCCAGGGAGATAATGGAGTCTCCAGAGTGGATGCCTACTCATGCGACCTGTCCTAGGGTGCCTGCTTTGGCAGGGGGTTGGACCCAATGATCTCTGTAGGTCCCTTCCAAACCCTATGATTCCATGACTCTATGTAGCAGAAAATCACATCTGCATGCACATCACAGTTTCTGCTTTGCTTCTTCATTTGAAACGATTCACAGAGTGCCTGTTGCACTGGTATCTCACAAACTGTTGTTGAAGGGTAATGCCAGCTTGTACTGCCTTAGGTGCATGGCTCAGTTTCATGGAGTGGATCCTGGAGGTGATTGGAGAATCACCCATCTTGCTTCACTAACATGCTGCTGCTTGTAGATTGGGTGAAGCTTAGCTCATCTTAGAGAGTCTCCAGGGTACATCCAGGCAATTCACTTGTTTCAAAGTGTTCCCCTATGATGTTTTAGCAGAGCTGTTCCTGCCAATACTCCTGAAAATGAAGGTGCTCAATAGAAGTTTTCAAAGAGTGCAAAAACACAACAGCAGGAAGACCTTAAAACAGGAATATTTGCAGATCATTCAGGTGCATTATTCAATGTTATTTTTGGTTTGGCTTTTGCTTTCCCTTGTTCATTGTTTAACCTTTAGGACCAGAGATGTGGAAAACACAGGTGCCAGCTTGCTTCATATCTGCTTCATGGCTGAGCAAAACCTACCAGATATATACAATCTTGGGATAAGATGTTTCTGGAATTCCCATATATGCAAAATGAATGTATTAGGTTGAGTTGTGTGGTAGGATCAGACTTGATATGCTACTTAAAAGTGCAATTCTCCTTGAATTCTCCTTCTCCTGGAAGCTGAATGAAACCCATGATGGGGACCATCCTAGACTCACTGAAACCCATAGAAGATAGATTGATAGAACAAGTAATAAGTGGATAAAAGAGGCAGTGTGGGACATATATTTACATATATATATATACAAACACATATATACACACATATGTAGGAATTGTTCTGGGATACCTTTGGCAGAGTCAGGATATACAGAGCAGAAGAAGGATCAAAAAGGGACAATTATGGGATGTGGTCCAGGACCCTACTTGTGACCTTGGCTACTTAAATGATGTGTCTGAAAAAACATGTTAATAGGCATATTAATTATGGGCTACTGCACAGGGCCATATAATCATAGATGGTCTTGTTTAGCATTCCTCACTAGCATTCCTCAAAACATTTCATTGAGGAGGCAAGACACACAAGGGGAAGGAATATTGTTTATGAGACTAACAGATGCATCTGGAGAACACCGTTGAGCTCTCAGGCACAGAAGACCCCTGTTAGGTCTGAAATCTAAGCAGCAGGCTTGAACATAAGTACAACTGAGAGCAAAATTGCTCTAAGTTATCTTCATGGTGTTAATTGGTGAGATAATTTGAGAGGAAAGGCATCTTGCACTTGTGGAGCAAGCAGGTGTTCTGGTAGGGCTGGTAAGTGATAAGGTCGTTACTCCACAGGGTAGGGAGACTGAAGAGAAGAAAATCTAGGGTTATTATTCTCCATTATGTACACCAGGAAATTAAGGAACAGAGCTGTGGAAAATTTGCCTGAGGTAAGCCCACTGACAGTAACAAAGCTGAGACTGAAGCTGAGAATCTTGGAGCTCGGTATGAGGATCTTGGGATTTCCCTGCTATAATAGTTGCACAGTCACCATCAATGTAAGGGAAGAAAAAATAAGTCCTTGGAAGGGGATGTTGGTTATATAGGAGTCTCAGGACCTGCAGCAAGGAATGTTCTTCTCTAGTATAGCTCCCTTGGTCTGATGCTTCTGGAGAGGGACAAATTCCTTAACTCACACTAATTTATGAATGGATGGACATTTCCTGAGCCAGGCACGAAGGTCTAAATCTAGGACTCCTCTTTATTTTTGTTATTCAATGTAATGTTCTCTCCTTCACATTCAGGATTCTGCCCAGTGGCCTAATCTTCTAGTATGACCAACATCCCCCTCACAAGAGATCCTGCTGTATCTTCCTTACTGGGAGTGTGACAACATAATACTGCAGAGCCTGACCCAAAGACTGGAAGACAGCACCAACCATGTTGACAGGTCTATTGAGCATGAAAATGTTAACCATCATGATATGGTGTCACACTGGAGGTAATAATTACTCCCACTAAACCTCAATCATAGAATCATAGAATCATAGAATCATAGAATGGTCTGGGTTGGAAGGGACCCCAAGGATCACAGAGCTCCAACCCCCCTGCCACAGGCAGGGACACCAACCTCCAGGCCTGGAGCTACACAAGGTTGCCCAGGGCCCCATCCAACCTGGCCTTGAACACCTCCAGGGATGGGGAATCCACCCCCTCTCTGGGCAGCCTGTTCCAGCCCCTCACCACTCTTTCTGTAAAAACCTTCCCCCTAATATCTCATCTAAACACTCCCTCCTTTAGCTTTAGTCCATTCCCCCTTGTCCTGCCATTATCTGCTCTTTTAAAAAGTCGAATCCCCTCCTGTTTCTCTGCTCCCTTCAGGGACTGGAAGGCTGCAATGAAGTCCCCCCACAGCCTTCTCTTCTCCAGGCTGAACAAGCCCAGTTCCCTCAGCCTCTCTTTGTAGGGCAGGTGCTCCAGCCCTCTAATCATCCTTGTGGCCCTCCTCTGAACCCTCTCCAACATTTCCACATCCTTCTTGTATTGGGGGCCCCAGATCTGGACCCAGTACTCCAGATGGGGCCTCAGGAGGGCAGAGTAGAGAGGGACAATCAATGGAGGAGATAAAAAGTAGGGCCATACTGGTTCCAGTTCTTGGATTACCTTGACTGGCATTTAGTCAGGGATTTGTGCTTCACTGCATGGTAGAAATGTGCCTTTTAATCCTGTCCAAATTTTCATCAGTTTCATGAAGAAATTGTCCTTGTTAACCCAGTGAACTGTCTACCTTCATTATCATCAATGTACTTCAGGCGTGAAGTCCACCAGAAGTGAACCAGGGACCAACTCCATTCCAGCCCAGTGGGAGTAAGCACCGTTACTCCAAGATGAGAAACCAAAGAGCTAATAGTGAGGGAGAAAGAACTTCTTTCCTGTCCTCTACTAAGGGACCTTAGGGTGGAGATGTGGGTATGCTCACCGGGGACCCTGCTTTACAGCTGTCCTTTCATACCACTCTTCATAAACTTTCATCATGAGTCAGTCCTTATTTAGCTTTTCCAGAGAAATCTGCTGCCAGTCGAAGGCAATTAATTGCACTAGAGACCTTCAGCAACCTGTGTATTAATGAGCCAGAATTCAGATATTCATGACTTAATGAAAAACACAGTAGAAGGGCTGGCCATGGGCTTGAGGCAATTCTGTGTTGAACGGAGGAAGCATTTGCTCTTGGTTAGGACATTAATACAGGGAGGAAAGAGGAGAGTGGCTTGTCACCATCTGTCAGTTCAACCTGGAGCACAGCCAGGAGAGCCAGGCAGTTAATTAGAAATAAGAGCTGCTTCCTTTCATGGACATATATATATGTTTATATATAGACATGTGTGTATATTGCCATTAGTAGAAGTATCTCTTTCCTTTCTAATTAGATGAGCCAGCCAAAAAATTTTTGGATGATATTAGCTCTGGAGAACTTGCTCAGCCCCATCAATATGCCTTTGGTCTTCATGGACAAGTTTAGGGAAGCACAGTCTTATAGCAAGGAATGATATAACACCCAGGTAGCTTGCTCTTTTTGAGTGAGCTTCAAGAGGATGACATTCTCAAGGTCAAGAGGATGACCTTCTAGAGGAAGATGTCCCTGATCATGGCAGGGGGGCATGTAGGGAGGTGGAATGAGTGCCTTGCAACCCAAACCACCCTGTGATTTTGTGACATTAGACTGAGAGAGGAAAGTCATGGTCTGTCACAGAATTCGTTCTTGCTGGCATACAACAGCAGATAGTTTTCTCCTTACTTGTTCAATAAAGCAGTGTTTGCAAGTGTGCCTTGCCAGCAGATATTGTGTCCTACTGGGTTTCCATATTTTCTCCTACCAGCCACTTGGGGTAGCTACTCCTGGAAGGAAAGGATCTCCTTCTTGGGCCATCAGGATCCAGATGATGAATACAGAAAGGCTGTGAACCTTCAAATGACTGGATGCCTAGCAGGACTGGCCATAGTTTGTAGACCTAGGGCAAACTTTCAGTTGTCCTATGAACAAAATATGCTTGTCCACAAGGAGTGGGTCTTGAAAGATGTCCTCTTTCTGGATTTTATATCAAGGGTTTACAGGGTTGTTATTTGTACCATACAACTTTGGCTGACAAAACAGAACATGTATCTGCCCAGAAATCACTACCTTTTGTGGTCTGACATCACTAGTTAAAAGCAGAGATGAAGGTGAAATTCCTTTTAAGCTGTGAGGAGGTCCACATGCTCTTATTGCTCTTGTCTCTATCTGAGGTGGAGATGCCTGCACACCAGTGTGTGCATCTCCAGTGGAGATGTGAATGTGTGTCCTACAAAGACTCTAGCATCTGCTGTAGATTGTTGCAGGTTTCTCCTGAACCCTGCACCAAGTAAGTTGGGGTCCTACAGAAGCCTTGGATGCCTTTGGTAATCTTAGGTTGCATAAGATCACAGAATCACAGAATTGTGCCAGAAAAGCATCTTTTTGGCAAAAAAGTCTTTGGTTCTTGTAACCAAACTCAGTTCTGCTTTGTCATAGGAGCATCTCTGAGAGATGAGAAGGCAGCAGCTGGTGTCAGAAGAATTTTTGCTCCTGCTGAATGACCTTATCTTTTCTTCCTCCCTGACCTCACCCAGCCATTGGAGAGCTTAAATTGTTTCTGTCTCAACCTGCACTTGACCATATCTCTATGTCCCTAGGTTTGTGATCCTCCTCCCAACTCCTCATTGTTGATCTTTCTCCTCTTTACAAGTACTTCTTTTCTGGACAGAGAACCTTCTGATGCACCTCTCCCAGCACGTGTCCAGGTGCATTCTCATCAGGAAAACTCCTTTTTTTTTGCTTAAATAACTCACTAGAAGAAATGCAACATGAAGAGGTGATTATAACGTGAAGGAGGAAAGAGCATACTTGGACCTGGTTTGAAGGGACTATCCTCAAGGCCTCTTTGTGGGCTGTGAAGTCTAAGGAGTCTGTTTTTTCTAGCAAGAAGATGAAGCCCCAGACAGGTGTTTAACATTCAAAAGAAGGAAGTTTCCATCCTTCTGCTTCTAGCAGCCATCGTGTGTGCATGTAGATAAGAGATGAGCTATGGTTCACAGCTCACTTGTGGAATGACTCATCCCTTTAATTACATCCCTTTAATTACAAATTAGCCTCCTTGACCTTTTCTTCTTGCTTTCTCCTGAGTGCCACAGCACAGTCTGATCTCTGTTCTGCCAAGATCAGAAGTAAGTGATGTTTCTTGGTGGAAATGCTGTTTGAGCTGTGGCCACACAGCTGAGTCCTTTAATCCCACGTGTTACTCCAAAGAAGCCCCTTTTTGAAAAGGTCTTTGTGGCTTAGAGAGGGGTGAAAAATACAAATCCAACATCAACCTGCAGAAGGATGAAAAAAAGTCCAGCAAATGAAGATACTTAGATTGGAACATAAAACCTCTTAAGACTGGGAAGACTGAAGGTCTAGTGTTAGCTTTCCTGGACTGACTTGCTGTTATTTTATTGTCCTTGAAAGCAGTGATGTTACTCTGACACATAGCTAGAATAATTCAAGGCTTATTCATCATGAATATTCTAGCAGGAATGCTTCTTGACAAGGGCATACATGGAATACAACCAGGAGACCATCCAGCTCAACCATTTGATAAAGTGTCCGTTTCTTGGCAGAAATTAATATGGGAATGGAGATTACCTGTGAATTTCCTTTCCTTTGGAACAACACAGTCTTCAGGCACAGAAGTTCCTAAAAAAGGAGAGAACATTATTTTGAGCTATTTGCCTTTAATCACCAGTGAATTTTTGAAATCTTCTACCCTGCTAGTGTTTGGAATAACACCATGTTCGCCCACTCTGTGCTGACATTTAACTCATCCCATTATATGTATTACGCCACCACTCCAGCTTTTTCTAGGATATAATGTAAGGAACACATACACATTTTTAGAAAACTACAGATTCCTATATGCTTATTTATAACAGTACACATATTTATAATTATCTTCATTGTGGAGAAAGTTAAGCGCACGGCAGAACAAGAGTGGCCTCTTCAGCTATACAAAAATGCCATGAAAAGCTCTTTCCTCCTCAGTGAAAAATTTCCTTAACTGCTCAGGGAAAGTTGCATTCTTTAAAAAAAAAAACAAAACCCACACACACAACCAACAAAAACTCAGAAATGGGAAAGTTTTCTTCATGCCAGTTTATTCACAGAATCACAAGGTTGGAAGAGACCTTTGAAGTTCATCAAGTCCAACCATTCCCATCCTATGCTATTCCAGTTTCAACTTACTTTTTCTTTAATTTAAAAAAGTGCACTTGAGAAGTTGTAAGGTTTTCTGTCATGCTGAATGAAACACATTGATCAGGATAGGACTTAATTTTAATTAAGCTTTTTTATTTGGCCCCTAGATTTGAAAAATAAATTATTTTTCTGAATTCCCTTGGAAAAACAAAAGCACCACTTTGTTTTTAAAGCTCAAATGGCTCTTCTGTATCACTTGCTTGAAAGCAGAACTTAACATCCCATGTAGGATAAAGCCCCAGTTTTGTGATCACTCCTAATGGATGGAGAGGTGGCCCCTGCCTCAACCAGCCTACACTTTGACCTCAGGAGCAAGACATGGGGCAAGAAAGGTATCAAGGTTCATGTAGAGACAAAGTGATGTATTTGCTCCTGAGATGCTGTTTCAGCACTTGAGCTCTGGTGTCTAAAGCTGACAAGTGCAACGCAGCAAGGAGGTAAGTCTTGTGGGCTGACTTGCCTAAGTAGACCCAGTAATCCCTGAGTTCATAGTGGTGATGGGCTGGCATCGCCCTCACAGGGTTGGAGCTATGTGGAGTGCCATCTGGAAACAGCTGGAATAAGAAGATGACAAAATGGAAGACAACACTATTTGGAAGGAGTTTCTTTGGGAGGAAAAACAAAGGGTGGAGGTGGGTGAGAAGTTTGGAGTGAAAGACAAAGATTCTATCTGTGTAACATGGTCCAAGGGATATGTAGGAGAAGGTTTCAGAGGTTCACACTGCATTCCTTAGATTTTCCCACCATAAGAGCTGAATAAGGTGAATGAATTTCCATGGGCTTGCTTTCTGGTCTAAGAATCGCCCCATTCTGCTGTTTGCAAATGTCCTTACCATCAGGGTGAATGAGAGACTGAGGTATGGCTGGCTATGCAACTGATACCATCCACATTAAGTGCCAACCAGATGGGAAACAGCTCAATGTTTACCAGGAGGCAAGTGGGAAATTCTACCTTACATATGAGGCCTTTGGCCATCCTTCAGAGAGCTGCTCATGACCTACTTTCCTTGGGATTTTCACTGGAACTACTCAAAGAACTTCATACACTTGTCTTGATTTGCAAGTTGAAAAGAAAAGAACAGGAACCTTTCTTTCTTACTGCACATTGCATAAAGCTTTAATAGCAAGTAATAGCTTACATGGGTTTGATTTTATTACACTTAAATGGGTAATTCTCATGTCTCCAACTGTGCCCAAGAGGACTGAAGAGAACAGAAGTGACTGTGCTATAGTACAAATGAGTCTTTGAATTCCTCTCAGATTCCCATGGCCTGGATTGTATTTAATAAGTCATGCACAGTAAATACAACCAAGAGACGTGAGGAGATTCATTAATACTTGCAAGGCACTCAGGTGCCACCTCTGTGAATACCAGAGGAGAACACTGGAGACAGAGTATGGGGAAAAAATGCCCTGTTTATGTCTCTGTCCCTCCCCTTGCTCATTAGAGAAGAATGTTCCCTACCACTAGAGATCCCCAGGCATAGCTAATGAACCAAAGCAAGCCATTTCTAATTTTATCCCTTCTTGCTTGTGAGAGGGAGACATAAGGTTACATTTGAAAGTTGACATCCCTAGCCCAGTCTTGGATGACAGCTTGTATCAGTGCAATGCCTGCTGGCTGTGGGGCAGAGATTTCTTATGGCATTCCTCAGGCTGTGCCAATTTGGTGTAACTCTGATGTCCCATAGCTATCCTGGAGTTATTTTCACTCTGCTCCTCCCTTTCTGGGTGATGTAGAGCACAGAGACCTCTGAAGTGAGTATCTCCTATGCTGTCCCCATCTTGCTGTATCATATTTCAACGTCTTGTTAATATTCTTATACTTCACCCAAATTCCACCCCTGCTTCTTAATCTGTCCTCATAAAATTCAAGGCCTTGAACAATCTCTTCTGCCAGTGAAGTCAGCCTTCTCCTCCCTTTCACCAGGGGGTCATAGAATCATAGAATCATAGAATGGTCTGGGTTGGAAGGGACCCCAAGGATCACAGAGCTCCAACCCCCCTGCCACAGGCAGGGACACCAACCTCCAGGCCTGGAGCTACACAAGGCTGCCCAGGGCCCCATCCAACCTGGCCTTGAACACCTCCAGGGATGGGGCATCCACCACCTCTCTGGGCAGCTTGTTCCAGCACCTCACCACTCTTTCTGTAAAAAACTTCCCCCTAATATCTAATCTAAACCTTCCCTCCTTTAGCTTTAATCCATTCCCCCTTGTCCTGCCATTATCTGCTCTTTTAAAAAGCTGATTCCCCTCCTGCTTATAAGCTCCCTTCAGGCACTGGAAGGCTGCAATGAGGTCCCCCCACAGCCTTCTCTTCCCCAGGCTGAACAAGCCCAGTTTCCTCAGCCTCTCTTTGTAGGGCAGGTGCTCCAGCCCTCTAATCAACCTTGTGGCTCCTCTGAACCCTCTCCAACAGTTCCACATCCTTCTTGTATTTGGGGCCCCAGCTCTGGACACAGTACTCCAGCTGGGGCCTCACGAGGGCAGAGTCTCCATAATCCATCTCCATACACCTTCCTGGAGTAAATACCTACCTGCACTGGCCCTATTGCCAGTGAAAAACATCCAAATACTCTACCTCAGATGATGCCAGTTTCCTGTTGTGCCTTACACAAAGCTCTGGAAGTTTTCTACGATGCTCAGTAGCATAAACTGTCCTGAGCTGTGGAGATGGCTTGATGAGACAGGGTCTTGACCTTTCCACGGATCATTTGCACAGCTCCTCTCTAATGAAGCCGTTACAGTTACTTAAGGTCAGATACTGGAGACTTTGCAGTCTGTTTAGCAATGCAAAGAAGGAATTTCACCGTCTCCTTTAACGCTTTCAAACGGTTAATATGCCACTGCTGACAATTGAATAAATTGTTAACTAATATGCAAATGGGCAGGTCTCCTAGAACCCTCTGAAAACATCTCATCTCAAGGTGTTTGCAATGCGTGATGTGCACTTTAATGTTTGCAATCCATTTCATACCAGTAATCATCCTCTCGCCCTTTATAAACAGAACTGCTGTTAAACCATGACCTGTTTCACGCTGGCTTTGTCTACAACAGTAAATTAAAAAGTGTCAGGGAATGTTGCTAGCTGCTGGAAATTGATTTTGGTTTTTTTTCCTTTCTTTTATCCCATTGGATTGCTAGCATCTTCTTGGGGCAACTTGCATGCTCTTTGTTAACTCCTGAGCATCAGCAGATACTCTCCCAGGCTCAGGGACTGAATGCATTTGCAGTTTGGAAATAGGAGACTAATAGAATAGATGTGATTTCTTCCATGCCCAGAAATCTCAGTACCAGAAAATATGCTTTAATTGACAAATACAGGTGTAGCCTGTGTAACACTGACTGTTAAACAACAGCTAGATGGGAGGAATTGTGGGTAATAAATAAAAGGCCTGGCTCAGATTGAGAGTTGTGGCCAAGGTGTCAAGCGTCCTGTTCTTTCAGTAATGACTCCTGCTTGGCCATCAATCAAGCTTTTTTCATGGGCTATATGATTTCTCATCCTTTATCTCTTTCCCATTGAGTTTTACCCTGAGGTGTCAGCATCCCAGAGCACCCTTATTGACTTTATGAAACCTCTCCTGATCCTGTTACTTCTGCCCTTCTCACAGGGGGTCCTGGAGCTTTGAGCTTTTAAACAGGATTTATCTCCAGCTGAGAATCTCTGCTCCTGGGGTAAAGAACAGTGTGCTTTGTTTAGTATTATTGATATTTTTGAGCCCTGGGGTGACAAGGACAGACAGACAAATTTCAGGGAGGGGAAAAGAAGAGAGAAAAATCATGTTTCTCATGTAAAGGCCTGTCAACAAAAATCCATCTCTAACAGATGTTCTTTCCTTCCTTGTCCTTCTGCATTTCCCTTTGTCACATGTAGAAAACATTCCCACGTGTCCTGCACTCGTGCTGGGTGGTACTTCAGGGAGATGAAATTGCTTCATTAGTGTCACTAATATCTTATTTCTCAAAACAATAAGGAATTAGCACTTACTGAGATTGCAAAAGTACTCTGGGGTTTTAATTTCCTATTTTTCTCCTGGTTAATGGAAATTCAGACACTTCGATCCCTCAAAGACTTCTGAGGTCCTTCCTTCTGCATTCTGTATGTCTCAGCAGCGTGTGTAGGTCCTTCAAAATATGCAGTAAATCAGAACCATCCCTAAAGCACTTACAGTATGTGAAAGAGATGCAGCAAGGCTGCAATGCCTTTATTGTTCTAATTTAAATCTCACCAGTCTGTACCAGTTTTACCTCCTGGCATTATCCTCTGAAGCACCTCCAGGATTGCACCAGCCATTTGAAGATGTGCTAAGGGTTCACATTACCACCCTCATGTCCATCACACTATTTGGGTTCAGCGCTGCTACTCATCCCTTAATACCTTGTTTCTCTGTTGCAGATGGGATAGTTAAGAGGGATAAACTTCATTCCTAAGAGAGAGGTAACAATATGGTTATTGATATAAACCAGAAGGGTGTAATGGTGTTTGGTAATAAACACAGTGATTAAGATTCCATGGTAAGGGAATCTTGATTAGTTAGTGCATAGAGAACAGGGAATCTGTCAGGGAGACCCTCCTATTGAATCATGAGGTTCAGAAAAGACCCCCTTGTTTTCTAAACTCCTTCTCAGAGAGGAGCCTACATGCAGCTGGATTCAGTCTTAGTCCCAGACTTGGTCAAAGGTTTGTGTTTAAAGGGTTATATATAAACAGTCAATCCTTTCTATTTCTTAGCTAAGATCACAAATGTTAGTGCACTTATTCTCAACTCACTCACTGAGGATCTGTTGCAGCAAGGGTTCTCTCGACCTGAAGGAGTAACCTTGAGAGGCATCCCTGTCAAGGGGAGATCCTGACGTGCAGCCCACTGACGTCTCAGGAGAGCTCAAAGGGCTCTTGGACTGCTCACTATTGATGGAGTAAGATGATTGGCTCATAGTCATATTCACATACCACCCGTAGATGCCAGTGGACACTGACCAGGGTCTGGTGGGCACATTAGCATAGATAACCCTTGGCTATTGTGTTGTTATCTGTCTTCCTGAACTGACTGTGAGGGGGATGCAGGCATCACAATCAACACCAGTGGTTATCAATCAATCCAGATTTACAGGCCTCCAGGGAAAGATGGGTGCAGTGAGAGAAGCATACCATCACACTCTCCTACAAGGCTCTGGTTCAAGATTCTCTAAAGTAACACTTGCCAGAGCTGTTGTTCTGTAGATGTTTTAGTCCTGCTGAGAAGGACCTGGGTGTGATGGTGGATGAGAAACTTCACATGAGCCAGCAGTGGCTCTTGCAGCTCAGAAGGCCAATGGGATCTTGAGCTCCATCAGCAGAGGGGTGGCAGCAGGGACAGGGAGGGGATTGTCCCTATCTGCTCTGCCCTCAGGAGGCCCCAGCTGGAGTCCTGTGTCCAGAGATGGGGCCCCAATACAAGAAAGATGTAGAACTGTTGGAAAGGGTCCAGAGGAGCCACAAGGATGATCAGAGGGCTGGAGCACCTGCCCTACGAAGAGAGACGGAGGGAGCTGGGCTTGTTCAGCCTGGAGAAGAGAAGGCTGTGGGGGGACCTCATTGCAGCCTTCCAGTCCCTGAAGGGAGCAGAGATACTGGAGGGGAATCAACATTTTCAAAGGGTAGACAAGGGCAGGACAAGGGGAATGGATTAAAGCTAAAGGAAGGAAGGTTTAAATTAGATACTAGGGGGAAGTTTTTTCCAGAGAGATTGGTGAGGTGCTGGAACAGGCTGCCCAGAGAGGTGGTGGATGCCCCATCCCTGGGGGTGTTCAAGGCCAGCTTGGATGGGGCCCTGGGCAACCTTGTGTAGAGGTTGGTGTCCCTGCCTGTGTCAGGGGGGTTGGAGCTCTCTGATCCTTGGGGTCCCTTTCAACCCAGACCATTCTATGATTCTATGATTCTATGTTGCAAGACATGCAGTAAATTGAATCACAGTTACATGACAAGATATGCCATGAGTGATGAAGTCAGTTTCCACATTTGCCAGCAGTTTCTTGCCTGTGATCATTTTAGCACTTGCATCCTTGGTATATTCTATGTGGCTTCTCTTTCAGTCTTGGAGGTAGCAGTTCTATTTATTTTATTGGGTGAAGTTATTCAAAAGCTTGAAAGCTGCAGATCAAACAACATGTACATAAAACTGGGCATTCCTGGAGGGTTGCAGATCTCAATTCATAACACTTGCAGTGCATCACTGAAAGGAGTGTCTGTCCCTCTATTTCCTGGCTGCTGGAACTGTGAGGGTATAGTATAAATAAGCAATGAAAAAGCTTCACATGCTATTAATAAGAAGAATATGTAAAATGTGTCACTAAATTTTGACTGTGAAAGCTGCAGCCACCAAAACATGAACCTCACTGCTGTCAAATATTACCTTAAAAGGGATGCAGTTGCTCCACTGTCCTCTACTTGCCAATTATTAATGTTGACCAGAGCCTGCAAATTTGGATGTTTAATCCAAAGCTTTGATGATACTTTAGAAAAGGTATTAATTTATAAATTCTCTGGAGACATTCAAAACCAGCCTGGACATGTTCCTGTGTGATTTAGTCTAGGTGATCCTGCTCTGGTAGAAGGAGTGAACTAAATGATCTTTCAAGGTCCCTTCCAACTCCTAATGTTCTGTGATTTCATGATTACAACCCAGTGTGCTAGTCAGACCTAGGAAATATCTGTCAGACCCTGGTCTCACTTGGAGTCATTGATAACTATGAAATTGCAAATAGTGAATCATGCTCCATCCCAGAGGGATATATTATATTGATGGATGGTGTGATCCCATCCCATTTTAGACCAAACTCTAAAAAATGTTGTCTACTTTTACTTCAGGTCTCACTGAAGTAGCTCTGTCAAAAATTGAGGTTATTAGTGGTTAATAATTTTTTGACTGCACTTTAATTAAAGAAAGAAAAGATGAGATGGAACTGGGTGAACTTCACCTGGCTTGAAGGGAAAAACATATCAACATTTGATGTTTTTCCTTTTAGTAGCACTGATTTTTGCCTTAGAACAGTTCTGGATTTTGCAGCAATCAAACAAGGTCTGGTAGCCATAGACAGAGACACATGTTGAAACAGTTTTGTCTGCTTGTTTTGTCCAACAAGAGCTGTTGAGATTTAAGAACTTAATCTGAGCCTTGGGTCAAGCACAAGAGAGTGGGGAGAAGCTGCTTGCTCTTGCAGCTCGCAAGACCAATGGGATCCGGGGCTCCATCAGCAGAGGGGTGGCAGCAGGGACAGGGAGGGGATTGTCCCTCTCTGCTCTGCCCTCAGGAGGCCCCAGCTGGAGTCCTGTGTCCAGATCTGGGGCCCCAATACAAGAAAGATGTGGGACTGTTGGAGAGGGGTCAGAGGAGCCACAAAGATGATCAGAGGGCTGGAGCAGCTCCCCTATGGAGAGAGGCTGAGGGAGCTGGGCTGGGTCAGCCTGGAGAAGAGAAGGCTGTGGGGGGACCTCATTGCAGCCTTCCAGTGCCTGAAGGGAACAGAGAAACAGGAGGGGAATCAACGTTTTCAAAAGCGTAGACAATGGCAGGACAAAGGGAATGGATTAAAGCTAAAGGAAGGAAGGCTTAAATTAGATATTAGAGGGAAATTTTTTCCAGAGAGAGTGGTGAGGGGCTGGAACAGGCTGCCCAGAGAGGTGGTGGGTGCCCTGGAGGTGTTCAAGGCCAGGTTGTGTAGCTCCAGGCCTGGAGGTTGGTGTCCCTGCCTGTGGCAGGGGGGTTGGAGCTCTCTGATCTTTGGGTCCCTTCCAACCCAGACCACTCTGTGATTCTATGATAAGACACCTGGGCAACAGAGAATACAGAGCTCTCTTCCTTGCTGAAAGAAGCATTCAGTAAGTTCAAAAACCATTTTGGCCTAAAGAATCCATTGTTTCCCAATGAAAAAGTGTTGGAAGATAACGACAGACTCAACCCAAAGGTAATTAATCTGGAGATGGAAACACCTATTCACATACCCTCTCTTTATCCATCTATCCATTCATTCTTTTTCACAAAGCCCAATGAAGTCAACAAAGAAATTCTACTGCTTTCCAGGCACAAATCCCTCTGTGCCACCCCTGTGGTGTCTGGTAAATTCTCCTTGCATCACAGTGCTAAGCTCAACACTCACATGGCTAACAAGGAGTAATAACCATCACCTCTTAGTGCTGTAAAGATATTTGCTGTATTCTTATCCATTTGTGGAAGCAAACAAAAGGCTGGCTGAATTTTTTTTTTATCTGGTTTTCCACAGTACAGAGTCTCCCTGGGTTGCCACAGCAATAAATTTGTTACCTATTTCTCTAATGATGTTGGCTAAATATTGTAATGCAGTTATGTTTAATCACTGTTTTGTGCTTACAATAAAAACTCTGCAATTACCCTCAGGGACAATAACTGCTTGGCAAACCATGCTGTGGGTTAAAGTCCCCTCTCTGGATAAAGGAAATCTGTCTCTCAAGAAGAAAAGTGCTTCACACAGGACACTGCAAGGTTTCTGCCTGTTGATGCTGTTGTGCTCTGCATAGGAATGTATATTCACTGAAGTGGAGATGGCAATGAATAGGCTTTATAATGTGCTGGGTAGCACACACACCTGCAAAAACACAGTCTCCATCTACACTTGCTGTAAATCAAGCAAAAAAAAAAAAAAGGAGAACAACTTCACTGATAAGGCCAGGAAGAGCTTAACTCCAGCATGTGCTAAACACTCTGCTACCATTTCAAAGACCTGAATGAAAATCCACTCTCCGCTTTAATTCTGAGCCTCAATTTTCAACCAGTGTACTGAACAAACTCAGTAATCATGCTCATTGTTTCCTTTCCTGCTTTTTTTTTTTAATTTTAATTGCCTGTTTCAAGCAAGCAAGCATCCCACAGAAAAGTGTTTCCCTTTGTATCAAGCAAAACTCTGCACTTGCAAATGCACATTTAATTTTGTTTTACTTCAAAAAGGAAAGAAAACCACCTAAGTTTGAGTTTATCTGAGCCAAAATCTAGTTAGCATTGGGGAAAAGAAAAGTTTCTTCCAAATTTTGCTGCTGAACCAATATGTCCTTGTCAGGAGTGAAGGGATTTCAGAGCAGGTTTTCCACCCCAGGGATGACTGTTCTTCCTTCTGCACAGGACTTGCATAAATCAGCTGGGGATCATAACACATATTGGTGAGTAATACATGGTATTCAGTGCTAAAAAAATACAGATGCTTCTGGTTGTGAGTCTTCAGTACATCACCATACCTGCAAGTGTGACGAAATCCTTCTGAGATCTGTCACCTGGAAGTGGTTCTGACTAATCCTCCCACAGCAGAGTCAGGGTTTGCGTAAGGAAGCCAGGCAAGATGCACATCTCCCCTCCCTGTTGATGCCTGAATTTTCAGGATAACCTCTCATGAAGTTTTCACTCTCCAGACAGAGATCATAGAATCATAGAATCATAGACTGGTCTGGGTTGAAAGGGACCCCAAGGATCACAGAGCTCCAACCCCCCTGCCACAGGCAGGGCCACCAGCCTCCAGCCTGGAGCTACACAAGGTTGCCCAGGGACTCATCCAACCTGGCCTTGAACACCTCCAGGGATGGGGCATCCACCACCTCTCTGGGTAGCCTTTTCCAACACCTCACCATGCTGGTTCCTTTCAGGCTCAAATTGGTGCTGGTCAAAAATTGCAGATGGGAACTGATTTCTTCCTAATCTACCCTATGGGTGTTCTTTTTTATCCCTCTGGCTCTCAAAGGCACTTTCAGGAGGGATAACTGTAGGTTGCTTGGGGTGATGGAAGTGATACCTGAGTGGGGTGAGAAGGAACACCAGCTTCCATCATCATGGCTTTGAAGCCAATGAACTCTCTAAATAATAATATATAAAAAAAAAAGACATGCCCTGCCCAATTTAATTTGCTACCTGTTTTTTTATGCAGAGGGAATTTGCTGTCTGGCATTTCTAATTATCACACTGCAGAGGTGTGGAGATCCTGCTGACAGTGGCACGGACAGGTGCTGGTAAGAAGGAGGAACAAGGAGAATGTTGGCAGCTCTTTCTATGTCTCCAGCCTTGCTTGGTCTGTGATGACAGCTTGGAATCATCATAGCCTCCCTGTCTACTCACTGCAGAGGTAGTTTCTGTTTAAATATAGTCCATATGCATGTCAACAGATACACGTCTCCTGAAGGAAGGCAAAAGGGAACAGCACTGGGGGTAAATGCAGGAGGCTTGGGTCAAATTGTCAGTGAAGCCACTGACTTTCTGAGTTATCTTTAGTGTAATTACTCTTTATTACCCCTTTCCTTTAGATCCTTTCTGTGATGTAAGGCAAGGGATCCCAGTTTCTAAGGGATTAGGTTCATGAATGGTTAGTTGGATATTGGGCTGCAAGGAGTTGAAGAGCAGCCATCAACTCCCAGTAAAGCAGGGTTGTGGGATGGTATCCTGGTTGCAACTGGGAGAGGGTTAATATTCTTCCTAGCAGCTAGTAGAGTGCTCTGTTTTGGATATATGATTGATTTCCAGCCACACCAATTGTCTTTGCCACCACAACACTGGATACATAGATAGATACATAGATAAAACTGAAGATCAGATCTGTATGTGCTTGTTCAACAGCAGGCTGGGTAACAGCTACTGTTTTTTTTCCTTCCAGATTTTGCCTTTAAAGTGTGAGGACCAGTTTGTGACCACTGTGTGCATGCACAGTCTGTAGAACAGCAACTCAAATAACATATTTGCAGTGGTCTGGTCCTATGACCCTGGCAGTCATTGGAAATAATATTATCATTGATGTCAGTAGATTTTAGCCCAGTTTGATCACAGGACTGCTCCAATTATATTATGAAGATGATTAAGGGCCTGGAGCATCTCTCCTGTGAGGAGAGGCTGAGTGAGCTGGGGCTGTTCAGCCTGGAGAAAAGAAGACTAAGGGGGGACCTTATTAATGTTTACCAATATCTTAAGTATGGGATGCAGGGGGACATGGGCAGCCCCTTTTCAGTGGTCAGTGGGGACAAGACAAGGGGCAATGGCTGCAAGTTAGAGTATAGGAAATTCCACACCAATATGGGGAAGAACTTTTTCCCAGTGAGGGTGAGGGAGCCCTGGGACAGGCTGCCCAGGGGAGTGTGGAGTCTCCTTCTCTGGAGATATTCCAGCCCCATCTGGATGTCTCCCTGTGTGACCTGTCCTAGGGACCCTGCTTTGGCAGGGGGGTTGGACCCGGTGATCTCTGGAGGTCCCTTCCAACCCCTATGATTCTGTCAGGGCCTGGAACAGGCTGCCCAGGGAGGGGGTTGAGTCACCATCCCTGGATGTGTTCAAAAATAGGGTTGATGAGGTACTTAGGGATATGGTTTAGCATAGGATGGGAATGGTTGGACTTGATGATCTTCAAAGGTCTTTTCCAACCTTGTGATTCTGTGATTCTGTGTGATTCTGGGATATGGGTAATTTATGCCAGTTAGCATTGCTCTGCTGACCCTCTGGTTCACTTGCATCATTGAAAAGGAAAAATACTGCAGTTGTTATAAAGGGAACTTTCAGTGTATTAAAATGTGGAATCCCATTCTGTTGTTACAGATAGCTATACATAAATAAACAAAATGTACACTAAATCTTTGGAGTGTTGTTTTTTGTCTGAACTTTGCTTAGTGGTCAGTGTTAATTACTGAGCTCCTGTGGCTGCCTGGCAAATTCACATACATTTTCTATAGAATATTAGAAACACACTTCAGAAAACCCCTACTTCAGAGCTTCCCCCTTTTCAATTCACTGTTAATCCTGCTGTAAGATTTCATTAATCTTCAGAAAATAACATTCTTTCAGTCTGTTTCTCTTCAGCTCCCATTTGGCTGTGAAAGAAGAGCAAAAGAAACGACCACAAGCTTTTTGTCAGTCATGAGAAAAGTTATTTTATAAATTGAACCCAAACTGATGAGTTTGGTGCACAAGGGAAATTATTTCTCCTTTGAATATTGTTACAGTCATTCTCTCTTTTTTATTTTTTTTTCCCCATCTGATCTCTCAGTTGTAAAGGTTGAGGTCTCCTCTTTCATCTGAACCTTATGGGAGATAAAATAATATGCAAAGACAGCTCAGATGCTAAGGTATTCAAGCTACAGTGTTATCCAGGCAGAAAAATACTTAACCAATACAGACTGGCTTAGCTGCTTAAAAAGTCTAAGTCAGTAGCATTGCACACACACATAGAGAACATCAGAAAATCAATGCCATTTTTATTGACTTCTCTTTCTGTTACTGCTATTTGCTAATTTCAGTAGAATTTTTCTGTCTTCCTTTACCACATTATCTCTCCTTCTCATAACTCTCCCTGAAGGATCTAGTCTTTTATTGCTTCTTTCTAGCTGTCTGGTCATCACATTTCATCACTGGTCTCTGGAGAGCAGGTCAAAGGAGTACCACCTAGACATCACCCAGCATGAGCCTTCCTACCAGCAAACTGTGCTTTGAGATTAAACTCCATGTATGTCATCAAATCCAATCCCTTAATTTCAGCTTCACTTCCTAAAAGTGCTTTATTTACCTTAAATGTACAAATGCATGGTATACTTTCTTATTTTTTCTATATTTTCCCCTATTTTTTTTTCCTCCTTTCCCCTCTCATCATTACTTTGGGCAACACTTTCTGTTCCAAGAATGAAGCCCATAGGTTTGATTTCCTTGCTGTAGCACACGGTGCTCGAGAATAGATATGTCAAAAGAAAATCCACCCAAATCAGCACTCCAATTTACATGCCTGTTTCCCAGGGGAGAAGATAAGAAAGCAGAGCACTGTGAGAGACATTGCCTGTGTTTTTAATGCAAAAGAGTACGTTCAGAGCACTAAATACAATTGTACCTAGCGTGTTTTATATATATATACGTACAAATTCAGATAACTTAAAGTGATACATTCTCTGGGGATACTGATATATGTTATTATTCCCCACTTTGCAGTTGGAAAAAATAGAAGCTAGAAGGCCCCATATGGGAAGCTGTAATAAAGACAGGAATCGAGTCATGTTGCCTGAGCAATGCCATATTGATTTTTTTTTTTAGCTTTGGATTCTTTCTAATGAGTGACTAATCCTGCTTTTTTCTGTGAGCAAAAATTATAGCCATTGGTGGACAAATCAGCGACTGATAATCCTGTTTCTTAATCTGCAAAATTAAAAACTTGATTATTAACTAATACTATTTGTTTGGAAGACTGCATACCCACTACTTTACTCTGGTGGTCTGTCATATGAACCTCTGAGCATAAGCAGTGTTAATCCTGAGGTTCTATCACAGATAATCCTTTAAGAAGATTTCTGCATTGTGCTATTTAATTAACAGGGATGTCTAATATATTATTATTGTGCTTCCTGCATTTTATTAAGAATTAAAAAACTGTAAGAGAAAGGCCTGCAAGGACAGTCAATGGCAGGAAGAAATACAGATCCTCAAAGCTTCTCAAAGCACATTACTTTGGGAGATAGTGCTAGATGGTTTTTTTTTGGGGGGGTCCAATATCTTTTCACCTTTTTTCACTTCTCAGTTTCAACAACTACCTTGAAAATCCATCAGCCCAAAAGGTTAATCAGCTTGTTTTCAAGAGGCAAAAAGGAAAAAGGATGTTGCTAGAAGTTCACTACTATTAGGAACCAAGCAATTAAGAGAACATAAATGACAGGAAAAGCATACAGGTGAGTGGAACAGGGTGTAAAATCAGCAAAGGTTAGGGAGTTTTCTAAGATAGACTGGAGATGAGGATTTCTGAGCTCTGGATGCATCAGTGTGACATTTCAGTCTGTGCCAAGCCTACCTTGTTCCAGTCCATGGACCTGGTGCCTGCAGAAGAGAAGCAGCATGTCTGAGCACTATTCTTTTTACATCAGCTAATGTCACTGGACAATCATGACTTGCTGTACCAGTGAAGGAAAAGGAGGTCAAGCCACCAAGAACATGACAGCTGTGGAGATCTGTGACAAGGCAGAGATTTTTGGAGGGGAAATACGGGTGAACATGTGGAAGACAAAGCTTCAGGCCCTTCTGTCCCTCTTTTAAACATTTTTTTTTCCACAAGATCCTGTCAACACATTAATTTTACATCCCCACTTTTCAAAGGGAAGCTGATTCTATGTAGAGGTGCAAGACTCCTTTCGTTGTCTCATCTCAGACAAGAGTCAGTAGTGAAACAAGGTCACATGAAATATGTCCTGAAAGCACTTTTCCTCTGTTGACCATAAGTGAATCTGAGATGTCAGATTGAGATCACAGAACCACTAGGCTGGAAAAGACTACAGTCATACCTGTCCTCTACTAAACCATATCCCTAAGCACCTCCTCTACCCATCTTTTAGATACATCCAGGGTTGGTGACTCAACCACCTCCCTGAGCAGCCTGTTCCAACGCCTAATGTCTAATCTGAACCTGCCCTGGTGCAGCTTGAGTTCATTCCCACTCATCCTGTCATCTGTCACATGGGCAAAGTGACCAACATCCACCTCTCTACAACCTCCTTTCAGGTAATTGTAGGTGATAAGGTCTTCCCTCAGCCTGCTGTTTTCCAAATGTAGGTATGTAGTGTCTAGGTAGGTGAAATGAATCCTGTCCTACATGCCTGAGTGTTGCTGATCACAGTGAATCCCTTATCTCATCTAGGGGAACACAATATGACTGCATTGCAAGTAATAACAGCTTGGTTTGGGTTTTCTCTTACCTAATAAGTGATATTTCTGTTCTCCCTGGAAAGTCAGGATCAATTCATGACTTAGTCATCACAGGGATGTGGAGAATATAAGATGAAGAAGGAGCCAGCAGCTAGGCAGGAGTCAGTGTTATGGGCAGAAGTTACTATGGTGGGTTAGTGCTGGGGTTAGTGCTGGGCTTGTGTCCTCCACAGTACTTTGTAAAGGCACAACAGCAAACTGTCTCTGTTCTTCCTAGATTGGAGGTCTCACCAGGGCAGAAACATTCATACCACCTTCAGTGTTTCTGAACTTTCTGAATGAAGAACCTTTTACTTCATCTCAGTTCTTGCAATGCAAAGTTAGGAAGAAAGAGGTGAATATGGATCCATGTGAATATAAGAAGAAACTTTTTCACTGTGAGGGTGACAGAGCCCTGGGACAGGCTGCCCAGGGAGGTTGTGGAGTCTTCTTCTCCCTGGACATTCATAACCCACCTGGATGAATTCCTGTGTGATTTAGTCTAGCTGATTGTGCTCTGGCAGGGGAGTTGGACTAGATGATCTTTTGAGGTGCCTTCCAACCCCTAATGTTCTGTGATGCTGTGAATGCACTCAAACAAGCAAGAGCAAACCATTCTGGAGAAGAGAAAGCTGAGGGGAGACCTTATCACCACCTACAACTACCTGAAGGGAGGTTGTAGAGAGGTGGGCGATGGTCTCTTCAGCCAAGTGACAGGAGATAGGACAAGGGGAAATGGCATGAATCTGTGCCAGGGCAGGGTTTAGATTAGATGTTAGGAAAAAATTCTTCCCTGAAAGAGTTGTCAGGGCCTGGAACAGGCTGCCCAGGGAGGGGGTTGAGTCACCTTCCCTGGATGTGTTCAAAAAAAGGGATGATGAAGTACTTAGGGGTCTGGTTTAGCACAGGATGGGAATGGTTGGACTCGATGATCTTCAAAGGTCTCTTCCAACCTTGTGATTCTGTGATTCTCTGTTAGGTCCAAGTGAAATGGGTGAACTTATGAATAGGTAGCACACCTACAGCCAAGCTCAGTGGAGGATTCAAGCACATGTCATGTTAGATCGAAACCTAAATATTTGGATAATAATCCAACACTCTCTGAGAGCTGCCTCCACAGGCACCCCCCTTCTTTTTTTCTTAGCAATATCCAGCAGCCAAGAGCTTGCATCTCTCAGCGTGCCCCAGAGTGGCCTGGGAGAGGGCATAGAACCAGAAAGAACTCTGGAGATGTTTAAAGTAAGAGAGGGCTGTTTGTAGACTGACAGAGAACAACTGTCCTTTGACTGCAATCTCTCTTAATTTTAGGATGTAGAAATGTGAGGCACTTTGTCCTTTAAGAAGCTAGGCTTTCCATACAGCTTTCTCAGCACATTCTGGTTCAGGGGAGTTGCTTTTCTAAGCAGGCAGGTGCTGATGGATTCCACTGCCTCCCCACAGTCTTTTTCTCCAATATTTGTTTACTTGTTTGCACAAAATTTATCTTCACTAGAAGCTTCACTCCGGAGGTTTTATTAATCACCACCAAATAACACGACAGGTAGGAACTCACCCTGTAGCATCCTAGAGAAGGGGGAAATCTTCCTTCCTTGCATATGTTCCTGGAAACATCTCCCTTTTTGATGAACCAGAGATGTGCAATTCAAAGAAAACCAAACCAAACCCATAGATTTCCATAGAAATTTCTCAGTTGGTCCTTGGGGAACAAATAACACTTCGCCATTGACATGACAGATGATGGTGTCCCCAGGGAAATATTTTGGGTGTGTTCCCCATGTTATCCTGTGATTGTCCTGTTAAGATTGTGCTTTTATCTCCTGTATGTACACTGAGTGACCTGCATTAAGATGGATAGGTTTTTACAATTCAATTTGACTTTAAAGTCAGCCTTGCTTTGAGAAGATTGGACCAGAAGTGTTCTCCTACCCACCCTATGCCTACCTACAGTGGATATATCACAGATGCCTTCAGGTTTTGTTTGAGATCCCAATCCAAGGAGAAAGTTTTGGCCTTGTGTTTAATTCAAATCTTGAATGGTCCTTTTGCTGAGTCTCTCCCCTCCTTGGTTAACAAGCACTGGGAACTGATTCCCAATTTATATGGGAGGATGCCTCATCAATTCTGCACGGGCTACACATCCTTCTCCTCCCCTTCTTTCAAGATTGACTTTTTCTGCTGCTGTCAACTAAAGAACAACTGGGCAGAGAGCTGTAGTCACAACTTAATATCTCTGCTTCCTTACTATACCACCTTATCTGAGACAAAACTCACCTGAAGACCAGGTTTTGTCCATTTCAAAGGGATCTGGCTGTACTTGGGGTGATATGTCCATCAGTAATTTTGTCTTTGATGTTTTTCCTTTTGCTTCTATCGATGGGGAATTTTGAATTTCCCCCCCCCCTCCTATTTTTTTTAATGACTCATCCTCTGTAGGTGTGAAAAGGAGCATTATGCACTGCCGGGAGATATAATTTGTGACTCATGTAACCGTGGGCTCTATGCTTTTGGAGTGATAATTAAAAGGAGGGGGTTGGAGCTGCCCGGGGGCTAGGTAAGTATGAGGTTTGAATAAAGAGCCTTATCCTTCCGTTCAGCAACTGACTGATAGAGCGAAACAAGGCTGAATATGTAACGAGGCTGGTTGAATTAAAGGTAAGCTTTGAACTTTTAAGCATTGCCTGCTTCTCACTGGGTTTGCTGCATTCTACCAGAATGCCCAATTACACACACACACACACACACACACTAATTAACTCACCAGGTCCAGAAATCACTACAGCTAGAGAAAGGGAGTTTGAAGTAGGAGAAAGACACCAGGTTTCCAGGAAAACTCAGCCGTTCTCCAGACCTGAAACCCAGCCAAGGCTGACTGAAATGTAGACCTCCCATATCCAGTTTTTTTAAAAAAACCCCATCACAAACTGGTGGAGTATCAGCCAGTTTGTCCTAAGGTCCCTCTGAAACAGGATCCCTAAGTATGGCTTGATCAGCTTGGCAATACAGGGAGACTTTTTTTCTTTTTCTGATGCTTTCTTCTCTTGGCAAAATCATGACCCAGTGAAATAATAGCAAATATTCACAGAGACTGAGATTCAGATCACAGAGATGCAGAAGTGCCTCCAAGCCTCATTGGCTCCTATTAATTGTGCTTTCTGTGTAAGAAAGACAGAAGTCAAGGGATGCATCTCAATCTCCAGCAGCTCCATTCAATATTGCCCTTCACGTTATCCTTTGGGTTTTTTTTTTTCTGCTAACTCTGTTTTTCTGTGGTGTGTGCTGGGGATTTCCACTAGTTGCTCATCTATAAGGAAGCTGTTCAGTGAGGGAAGCATGCCACAGTTGTTTGTATGCTGGGAAATCTGGGATCTCTTTCTTGCTCTTGAACAGGTGTCCTGTCTAATTCTAAACACTACTAAAGACGTGAGTTGTGCCAGTTCATCTGAAGTTTGGTTGGGATTATGTCTGCAGTTGTGGTATCTCAGCTCAGCTATTTGTCTACAATTTCTCTGTAAATGGATCAAGGAAAAGGTTAGGCAATTCTAGGATGTAATTCCTTTGATATAAAGTGTAACCTCATTAAACATAATACAGTGTCAACTATGTCAGGGCCAGTGACAATATATATGTCAATCTGCATACCCCTGCAGAACACTTAGTGAAGATACTGGTTTAAACCCAGAAGCCAATGGACCACGCTTGCATAACGTCTTTTGAGGTAATCACATCTGTCTTTGACTATAGCTTTTATCTTTATGTGACATGTTGATGTAATTGCATCTCTTCAGGCCTGAGATGTTGCATGAACTCAGATGCAGTGGATGTGGACTTGACATCACGCCCATCTCTTGACCTATTATGAAAGTAAAGGCAGCCTGCCATAATGAAAACAAGGGCATCCTACCACAAACTGTCTTCACACTTGAGGAAGGGAGGTAGGTGTCTCAGAAAGTATGTAAAGCCTGCTGGGCAGCTCACCATGGATGTGATATGGAAGTCACTCAGTTATAGGCTGAGGTTCTGCTTTCATGGTTGAAAACTCTAAGTTAGGAAGAAATACCATACATTAGAGCCTGGTGGAGAGTTAAAAGGACATGAAGAAAGAACCTGAGCTGTTAAGATTTCTTTGTCCAGTTTGAGGCTTTCATTCCTTGTTATGAACACTCAGATCATCTAAATTATTACACAGAATCACAGAATCACAAGGTTGGAAGAGATCTTTGAAGATCATCAAGTCCAACCATTCCCATCCTAAGCTAAACCATATCCCTGAGTACCTCATCTACCCGTTTTTTGAACACATCCAGGAAAGGTGACTCAACCCCCTCCCTGGGCAGCCTGTTCCAGGCCCTGACAACTCTTTCAGGGAAGAATTTTTTCCTAACATCTAATCTGACCCTGCCCTGGCACAGCTTCATGCCATTTTCCCTTGTCCCATCTCCTGTCCCCTGGCTGAAGAGACCATCGCCCACCTCTCTGCACCCTCCTGGCAGGGCAGGGCAGGTGGGGAGAAGGGCTCCCCTCAGCCTCCTCTTCTCCAGGCTCAACACCCCCAGCTCCCTCAGCTGCTCCTCACAGCATTTGCCCTCCAGCCCCTTCCCCAGCCTGGTTGCCCTTCTCTGCACTCGCTCCAGGACCTCAATGTCCTTCTGATGCTGAGGAGCCCAGAACTGGACCCAGCACTCCAGCTGCAGCCTCCCCAGTGCCCAGTCCAGGGGCACAATCCCCTCCCCAGCCCTACTGGCCACACTGGGTCTGACACAAGCCAGGATGCCCTTGGCCTTCCTGGCCCCCTGGGCACACTGCTGGCTCATGCTCAGCCTGCAGTCACCCAACACCCCCAGGTCCTTCTCTGCCTGACAGCTCTCCAGCCAGTCTCCCCCAGCCTGTGAGCGCTGCAGGGGGTTGTTCTGTCCCATGTGCAGCACTCTGCACTTGGCCTTGTTAAACTCATCCCGTTGTTTCTCTTCTGTACATCGCTCA
Source organism: Gallinula chloropus (assembly GCF_964237585.1). NCBI lineage: Eukaryota > Metazoa > Chordata > Aves > Gruiformes > Rallidae > Gallinula > Gallinula chloropus. Next base: position 2,512,191 of record NC_140086.1, read on the forward strand.
GCAATGGGAACCAAAGGAGAAAACTTTCAGCTTGAAATCACAAACATTTCCCACCTAGATGTTGAATATTGCCTTACAGGGAGACAGTCTGTACTACTGGAAGAAAAACATGCCATTAAAGCATACTTGCTGTATACCAGACATGGAGCCTCCAGATACAGCGTAGTTTTGGGACTTTCAATCTTTTGTTAAAATATCTTACTCCTATTATAGAGTCTTGGGTTATGTAGGATCTAACCTTTTTTTTTCTTTTGGAATAACCATCTGTTATTACACTGTTGCCTGCACTCTTGCAAGGAGTGGGGGAATTGGTCTTGATAATTTACACTTCCCTGTAGTTCTTTGTTTCTACTGTGTGGGAGAGAGCTCTTCTCTCATCTCCTATGGGGCAAACAGTAAGTAAATAGAAATGAAGGACCAATCCCATCTGAATAAGAAGTTTATTTTCATCAATATGAAAATTCCTGGCTCTGCAATGATTCTGCATATAAATATAACACAAACCACAATGACTTTCAGCCCAAGATGACTCTAAGTCAAGGAGTGTATCCTGATGAAGAGCAAATAATTCTTTAATTAGAGCACTCACCAATTGCATAAACTCAGAGAAAGATATGTTTCAAGTTCATTTTCATGTTGCAGAATACTGAAAAATTACTTTAAAGCTTTGAATTAATGCTTGGCTTGGGCTTTGAAGGCAGCTTGAGATACTCAGCTCAGATACCACGATGACAAGAGTGGTTTAAAATACTTAGAAAGAAATGAGATGAGCAGGCAGAACCTTCTAACATTGCTCAAATTTGGCTCCCCATCACCTTTGCTATAAAAAGCTCAAGAGGAGAGAATAGATTTTCTTTCTGCTCAACAGACTATATGCCAGTACATTCATATGTTGTTAAAGTTATTGCATAGACACACAGATGATGAGTGGTATGTTATCATAGAATCATAGAATGGTCTGGGTTGGGAAGGACCCCAAGGATCATATAGTTCCAACCCCCCTGCCACAGGCAGGGCCACAAACCTCCAGGCCTGGAGCTACACAAGTTTTCCCAAGGCCCCATCCAACCTGGCCTTGAACACCTCCAGGGATGGGGCATCCACCACCTCTCTGGGCAGCCTGTTCCAGCACCTCACCACTCTTTCTGTAAAAAACTTCCCCCTAATATCTAATCTAAACCTTCTCTCCTTTAGCTTTAATCTATTCCCCCTTGTCCTGCCATTATCTACCCTTTTAAAAAGTTGATTCCCCTCCTGTTTCTCTGCTCCCTTCAGGGACTGGAAGGCTGCAATGAGGTCCCCCCACAGCCTTCTCTTCTCCAGGCTGAACAAGCTCAGCTCCTTCAGCCTCTCTTCACAGGGGTGCTGCTCCAGCCCTCTGATCATCTTGGTGGCTCCTCTGGACCCTCTCCAACAGTTCTACATCTTTCTTTTATTGGGGGCCCCAGCTCTGGACACAGGACTCCAGCTGGGACCTCATGAGGGCAGGGTCTGTTCTCATACACCCACACCAAGGTATGCAGTCCCTTTCACATATGACATACCTCCTGCAATGTAGGTGTGCAAACATGTACACGTGCAATTTAACACATATAAATAACAGTTTAGTGATTCTTCTGGCTACAAACCAGCAGATTACAGCGTTGATAAAAGTGAACTGCACTGGGAGAGCCTTTGTAATTTTTCCTCTGTGCGTTCAGGGAGAAAGAGAGGGCATTTCACCATCCTAGAGTAGTGATTCATTATAGATTAATAAATTTGGTTGCCTGAACTGCAGGCTTCTGTCCCCAAGCAAGTTAAGCAATCTGGAGTTCCCCGCTCCCTTTTCAGTCAGTGGAGTTTAGGGCAGGGAAATTCTTTCAGAAAAATCTGTAAAAGTTATTTTGCTGAAGGCAAGGAGCACAGGCACCATTACACTCTGGAGCACAGAAGAAAAAGCAGAGGGATCAGACACTTCTCAGCCTGTGGGGGCACTGGGGGCTGAGGGACCCAGCCATTGTTCAAGAACTAAACTTGCTTAAGGAACATTCATTGAGACACATGCCAGCTGGCACTTGGCATCATTATTTCCTATTATTTAGCTCTTTGGCATTCCAAAACTAGGTGTTCTCATCAATACTGCTTGCTGGGGATGGTCTTTGAACTGTACCAAGTCCTGGCCCATGACTGGGAAGTGCACAGGGGAATAAACTCTTGGCATGGGCTGTTCAAACAGCATAACATCATGGAAAACAGTACCCAGGACTCTTCACAAGACTGTATTATTTACTAATTAAGAACTATGTTCAGTGTTTACCCTTTTTTTGTTTTGAAGGTGGGATCTGACCCCCCATCAGCCACCCAGCAGGGGTGATCTGTACCCCTCCGAGCGGCAGGATGATGAGCAAGGCAATGCTTGTCTCCGTTTCATGTGTTTCCACTGCTTCATTTTCTCTCCCCAGGCTGGGAGAGGGACCTCCCAGCTCTCCCATATGCTGGATCCAGAGCAAATGCATAGACATATGGGAAGGGAAAATCTCTCTCCCTTCAAAAACCAGCGTGCTGAGAAACGAGCCTGAATAAAACCGCTGCGGAAAGGCGAAGCGAACCTGAAGCATTTGCTTCTGCCTCTGTATCAAAGGCTCAGCTTCAATGCAACAGCAAAAATCCCACTCTCCCACACTGACTACAATTAAATTTTCATTTGTCCTGACTCGGCTGTGACCTGCTCTTGCTTAATGTGAAGTTAGTGTGGTGAGAAATCGATGAAGCTGTACGAGAGTGGCTTTTGCCTGGGCATTTTTTATTTTTTTCCCAGGGAATTCATTAACTCCTAACACTGCTGCCTTCCACCTGAAACATCTCTAATCCACCGTCCCTTCTGATAGCTTTTCTCATAATGACTGTGTCCTGTTCGTTCTGTGGCTCTTTGATCAGCAGCTGTTTGGGAGGGGCCCTCTAATTCTTTGATCCTTTTCATTTCAAGCAATGATTTTTTTTTTTAAATGGTAATTATTTTGGACACACAATCTCTTGAGTCCAGTATCCTCTGTCTAACCTGGTGATGAGAAAGGTGGAAAGAACCCAGCTGAGGGATAAAACATCTTATGATAAAGTTTTCTCTACATACCTGTGTTTACCATGTCTGTCATACCACAGACCTGGAGTCCCTTATGTGGTGATGAGATACTTTTTAAAGCTCATTTTCAGTATTTCTCTCTGTCCTAGCAAACTGATTTAATGCCTGGACATGTTTTTGTTTAAACTCCTGATGCCAATCAAACCTGCTGCAGTGAGTTCCACAGCACCTTTTTGTCGCATCCATTAATGGAGAGAGGGACTGTCATCCCATTAGATGATGTGGGAAAAGGTGGTAACAGATTTAAATCAAAAAGGGATATAGATGTTTTAGAGGAGGGGAGGGAGGCTCTTCAGAGGGATCTGAACAGACTGGACTGATAGGCTGAGACCAATGGGATAAGTTTAACATGGACAAGTGTAGAGTGCTGCACATGGGACAGAACAACCCCCTGCAGAGCTACAGACTGGGGGAGACTGGCTGGAGAGCTGTCAGGCAGAGAAGGACCTGGGGGTGTTGGGTGACTGCAGGCTGAGCATGAGCCAGCAGTGTGCCCAGGTGGCCAGGAAGGCCAAGGGCATCCTGGCTTGTGTCAGACCCAGCGTGGCCAGTAGGTGTGGGGAGGGGATTGTGCCCCTGGACTGGGCACTGGGGAGGCTGCAGCTGGAGTGCTGGGTCCAGTTCTGGGCTCCTCAGCATCAGAAGGACATTGAGGTCCTGGAGCGAGTGCAGAGAAGGGCAAGCAGGCTGGGGAAGGGGCTGGAGGGCAAATGCTGTGAGGAGCAGCTGAGGGAGCTGGGGGTGTTGAGCCTGGAGAAGAGGAGGCTGAGGGGACACCTTATCACCACCTACAACTACCTGAAGGGAGGTTGTAGAGCGCTGGGTGATGATCTCTTCAGCCAGGTGAAGAAAATAGAACAAGGGAAAATGGCATGAAGCTGTGCCAGGGCAGGGTTAGATTGGATAGTAGGAAAATGTTTTACTGAAAGAGCTGTCAGGGCCTGGAACAGGCTGCCCAGGGAGGGGGTTGAGTCACCTTCCCTGGATGTGTTCAAAAAAAGGGTTGATGAGGTACTCAGGGATATGGTTTAGCTTAGGATGGGAGTGGTTGGACTTGATGATCTTCAAAGGTCTTTTCCGACCTTGTGATTCTGTGATTCTGTGAATTTGCAGAGAAATTATCACTAAACTCTTAGTTACCAAGTCATTTTTCTGTGCCTCATTTTCCCTGTCTGGAAAACAGGAGAGTTGCACAAGCTTTTTAAGAATTTTGGGTTTTGGATAGGAATAGTCTCATTAAAAATCTAGACAGTCCAATAACTACTGTTACAGTGGAATAAGATGCACATCACATACCGACAACAGGCAGAACCTAAAATGGAAGAGTCAGAGTTTTGAGAGTCTTCCTCAAAAATCCTGCTTTGTAGAATCATATTTTGGTATCTATTTCTGTTTTAATTTTCTTTTTTACAAAGCCTGTTTTTAAAACATTGACAGTTCCCACACCAGAGAATTTCGATGCTTCAACCCAGCCTAATAATAACACTTGCACTACTCTGAGTGGGGGCATGAGGATAAATACTCTAATAAATAGGAGGTACTGTGTAATTCCAGTGATGGGGCCAGAAATGTATTTAAAGCAAACAGACTTTTAGAACAGTGTGTTATTGCTGAATTTAGGTCTTTTCATGCTCCCAATGCACAGAGGCCCAGATTCAACCCACCTGGTTTTAAGCACTGGAATGAAATACCTATATTATGGGGCTATTCAGCTTCCATCAATGAATGATGAGTGCCTTCCAGGGACAATTCAACTCATTGGTGGCCTGAACTTGCCATCTGGAGGTCCCTCTTTCTCATTACTGATTTCAGCAGGACTAGAGTAAATGCTGGTGGTAAGAGCCTACATTTGGACAGGACTTGTGCTTAGTTAAAAACATCACTCAGACATGAAGCAACTGCTCTCTAACTTCCAAATAAAAGTCTGTTGATAGTCACACAGACTTCTTATGGGCTGAAGTTGGTCTTGGTAATCATTTGCCTCAGCTTCCTAGCAGATGGGTCATTAATGTGATTGATACTGATATCTCATCATCAGAGCTAACTTAGCTGGGCTATTAAAACTAATTGCTGGTCAGGATGAGCCAGAAACAATTAGCAAGAGACACTGATTGTGTCAGAGGGGATTTATCCTTCTATCAGCTCAAAAGGCATCATGGCTTTCAATTCTTTTGGCACTTTGGTTGAGTGGCAGCCAAACTGAAGGCTAGGCAAAGAACTTAGAGGCAATTCAGCATAAATAATAAACTTAGATGAGGGAGCTGGTTAAATCTGTCCATATTTATTTACTTAATTTTCTCCTTCACTAGATTGGGCCGCTGAAAGTTTAAGAAACCACTGTTAAACAGAAGTGTGAGATGCAGAAGGGATTGTTTGGGAATATTTAAGTAATGTCTCAGAAGAGTAACATGTCCATCCTACTCAGGGTGTTTTTTTGATGAGCTTGTGGATGGGAGATGTGGGATGAAAACAATACTGTTCTTTCAGAAAGGTAATGTACTACTGAGAGAATTTCCTGGAGGGACTTCTCTAAACCAGTGATAGACAATGCAGCATTGCAGATTTTGGCAATGGAATGACTTTTTTATTAATTTTATTGAACACAATATCAGAGCCCTGACCAATTGTGGGTATTACAGGATTACATTATACTTCCACCACCTCATTGTGCATTTTAACCCTCAGGCAGCAACTAAATTCAATCTGGGACTATTACAGGATTTGAATTTTGCTGCACTTCACAGTAAAGCCAGGAAGAATTGCTAGTGTGACCTCTGGAGCACATTTATCTGCCATTAACAGTGGATGGTCTTTCATATATGAAAGATGTCCCATGAAGGCATGTGAGAACCTAGTTATAACATTGGTCATCTGGTGCACTGCTGGCAGTGGCCACCATGCTTTTTAAACAAATGAGCTTCCTCTTTAACATAAATAGTGTTTTCCCCTGTTTCTCCAAATGGAAGACTGTTCTGTTCAGTTGCAACCTCCCTCTAATTTCTCTCCTGTGTTTATGCATAACTAATTTGGGTCTATTTGGGGTTTTTTTTGCTGGTAAGAACAAATTTGCCATTAAGATTTTTCCCTTAGTTCAAATACCTGTTATTCCTTGTCATTTCCTTCCTAAATGTATTTAAAGACAGCAGTCAATTCATGTCCAGCTCTTGCTTTGTTCATCTGCATGAATTTATCTCACATAGTCATCACATTAGGTCACAGAGATTCTCCACAGTAGAGGTTGAAAGAAACCTCTGGAAATCAGCTAGTTCAACCCCCTGCTAGAGCAGGATCACCTAGAGAGCAGGTTGCACAGGATCACATCCAGGCAGGTTTCAAATCTCTTCAGAGAAGGAGAGTGCCAAGCTCCCTGGGCAGCCTCTCCCAATACTCTGTCACCCTCATAGGAAAGAAGTTTTTTCTCACATTCAGGTGGAACTCATGTGTTCCAGTTTGCACCCATTGGTGCTTGTCCTGTTGCTGGACACCACTGAAGAGTCTGGCCCCATCCTCTTGATACTCATCCTTTAGATATTTATAAGAATTGACGAGATCCCCTCTTAGTGTTCTCCAGGCTAAACGGACCCAGCTCCCTCATCCTTTCCTCATATGAGAGATGCTCCAGTCCTCTCATCATCCTTGTAGCCCTTTCCTGGACTCTTTCCAGTAGTTCCCTGTCTTTCTTGAACTGGGGGGCCCAGAACTGGACACAGGACTCCAAATGTGGCTTCACCAGGCAGAGTAAAGGAGGAGGAGAACCTCCCTTAACCTGCTGGCCACATTTACCCCCCAAAACCCTCATAGTCTTTGCTGCATGGGATAATGGTGGAATTTGTTCTTTGTGAATACAGGTGATTTGAGCTGCACATGATGTTCTACACAAAGTTGTGCCTGAGACCTGAATAATATAAAGCATTCTTTATTTCCTTGCAAAATATCAATGACTACTTCCTAGGGCTGCAATTGTCACACAAGCATGGTTAACCATGAGTAACTGTGGTGGAAGCTTCTATCTTGGCACAAGATACTCTAGACTCCCTTTGACTCAACAGAAATGGAATCAATAAATGCAGTAATGTTTCCAGTGCTATTTATTCTTCTCTACTAGAAGAATACACCAGAATCTGTTAGATGATTCATGTTATTGACTCCATCAATACAGGAAGTCAATTTTTATTGACTAAGAAGGGATTTTGGGGTGATTAGCCTGTGATCACCTGTGCTGCAGACAGTGAATGTTAAATGAGAGAGATCTCACCCCACTGAATTTGATTAACATCCCACAAATGTTCTCCATCATTTCCAGCTGACTAACTGCCTCCTTAGAGCACATGTTCTTGCTTACTGGTCCTTGCAATTCGCATTGTTAAATTTCATCTCATTTTCAACACTTTTATCCTCAAGGTCATTTGTTTTTCTCTTTGTGATAGCTTGATCCTTCTTGCTAGGAAAAATGCCTTCTGAATTTGTGAATCAAACTGAAGACTTTTCCTTTTATTTTTTTTTTCATCATCATGATTAATGAAGAAAATAACTAAATTCAATCCCAGGACTGATCTTTGGGTGAATTAGCTAATAACCCTTTTTCAGCCTGATGCTTCTCTGACAGTCCTATTTTTCTTTCATTCTTCCTTCCCCTCCCTACCTTTTCCACCACTTGTATTAGTCTTGATCTTCTTGGAAAACATGGGGAATAGCAGAAAAGTGTAAGATCTCCTTTTCTTAGGGGCAATACTTGTTTGCACCTTTAATTACTCAGGAAGCTGCACTGAAAAACTCAGAGATTACATGGCAGTTGTGATGTTCCAGATCAAGTTTTGCTCTTTGTGTCTCTGACCCTTTCCATTCTCCTCTTTTTCTTCACTTCTCCATGATCACAGTCAAGTCCAGAAGGGACAATACAATATTCTGGCACAGAGCACTTTGGCTGAAGAACAGATTAAATGAGAATAATCACAGAATGTCAGGTTATCTGTGGCTGGAAGGAAAGCCTGGAGGTCTGCTCCAACAACCTGCTCAAAGCATGGCTAATCTTGAAGGTAGTTTCAGCTTCAAAGTCAGATCAAGTTGCTCAGGAGTTCAATCAAGATTTAAATAATCTACAAGTATGAAGGTCTCATGACCCATCTGAGCACCTTTTGCCCACCCTTATGCTGACTTTTTCCTCACTTAATATCAAATCAGAGTTTTCCTTGTTGGCACTTGTGTCTGGCTGCTTGGCCCTTCACTCTGCACCACCAAAAAATACCTATAGTCAGGGAATGATGGTTTCTTCTAAGCTCAGCATGTATTAATACACTATGTACTAGTCTAGACCCATCTGGATGCCTACCTGTGTGACCTGCCTAGGGACCCTGCTTTGCCAGGGGGGTTGGAATGATGATCTCTTGAGGTCCCTTCCAACCCCTACGATTCTGTGATTCTGTGCTCCTTTTGGATGGTGGCATTTTGTAAGGCAGTGGGCCAAGCACTTAGAGTGAATATTTTTCATAAACTCCTTGATCTGGATAAAAGAATCATAAAGATAAAGAATCTGGATAAAATATCATGAAGTCCCAATGCTGGTTAAATGCTGTAGATCTTTCCCATCTGTAGCTAGCCAGAGCTGAAGTTGCCTGCAGTCAATGGGAGACTGTGCTGCAGTAAGCAAACAGGGCTTTAAACATGTTTACTCACACTCTTCAATTTACAGAAAGATATAATAAGGATGTCTAAAAAGGGAGTTAGTTCTGGGAGACAGATTAGAGAGGGGAGATTCTGGAAAAAGTTGTGAGTTAGAATTGAAAATTTTCTTAAATTATATAATTTAAGAAGAGTCACTAAAAGATCTAAAATTAAAATATCTGTGTGGGGGTTTTTTTCGTCCTTATGTTCCATTTTCCTTACTTCTTTCCTGTTTATTTTCCTCTTCATTTTGTTCCTAGCTAAAAGGATGCAAATAAAGAAGAGCACTTCTGATATGACGACAGGCTGAGAGACTCAGGCTTGTTCAGCCTGGAGAAGAAAATGCTCCAGGGAGACCCTCTAGAAACCTTCCAGTACCTAAAGGGAATCTTATAAGAAAGCTGAAGAGGGACTCTTCATCAGGGAGTGGAGTGATAGGACAAGAGGTAATGGCTTTAAACTGAAGGGGGGGTAGATTTAAATTAGATATTAAGAAGAAATCCTTCCCTTTGAGGATGGTGAGGCCCTGGCACAGGGTGCCCAGAGAAGCTGTGGATGCCCCTGGATCCCTGGCAGTGTTCAAGGCCAGGTTGGATGGGACTTTAGGAAACCTGGGCTAGTGGAGGGTGTCCCTGCCCATGGCAGGAAGGATTTGGAAGGATGTGATATTTGAGATCCCTTCCAACATAAACCACTCTGTGCTTCTATGATTCTATGGAAATTAAAGGTGGAAAGCAGAAAAAAAAATTACTTTGAAAACCTATTTTTATCTAAAGTTGTAAAAAGGTAAATCTGTTGGGCTTTTTCTTTGCAAGAAAAAGCAAACAAGAATAGCTTTAGAACTTTCTCATGAAAACCACTTTCCTCAACAGAGTCAATGTCACTGTCTGCAAGGGAGAGAAATCACCTCTTATTTCCAGCTGCACCCCCTTCCTGAAATTTTCAATCTATTGTCTTTAATGGCACTGTTTTGTGCTTGTGCCTGGATTTATTGAGGCACCAGTGTTCTTCCAGCTCAAGGCCAAAGTCCAAACTAGGCAATTGGGAAAACTATTGAAAAAGAAGAGGAGATGCTTCAGAAGGAATGAACACAGGCTTCCATCTAATATATGGAATACATTTATTTTTATTGTTTTGTTTATTTCTCTGCTATTCTTTTTAATTAGAATACCAATTGATTTTCCATTGTCAAGAATAACTAGGTTCCAATCAGCAGAGTCTGGAATATTAAGTAGACTTAATTTTTTTTTTATATGGAACCCATAACAATGTTAATATTAAAATGTCATCAGTCTCACTGAGATACATAATGAGCATGAAATGAACATATTTTTTTTGTCCCACTCCTTTTGCAGATCCAATTTAAATTACAAATGTTCTTGATAAAAATTGCACAGACTAATTTGGATATCAGAGACAATTATTTCCAGTTTGGTGAGGAAAAAAAAAACATACTCTGAAAGACAAAAAAAATTGGAGAGGACTTTCAAACTGGGTGCAATGGATCTGAAGCATTCCCCTCCCACAGAGGGACCATCCAGATGGGCAGTTTGAAAAAGCTAACTACTCCTGTTTTTAAAATGGCTTCTCTCTCTAGCAAGAAAATCCAGATTGTCTCATCATTATCAATTTCTCCTCTGAATACATATATTCTAGAACAAGACAGGCTTGCTTCAAGTGAACTTAAATCCCTTTAAAATACTCCTTTGTCATATGACTTGTTTACTATGGAACAATAGCAATCAAAAAGTGTGTTAATTAAGAATGGGTTTTTTTCCTGCTTTAAATTAACATCCTGGCTCTATCTCAGTGAACGTTGATTTTCAGACTCCCTATGCTGTGAATGAACTTTGCTGAGTGTTTTCTAATGTAAAGGGATGCATTTCATAGCCAGCTTGATGGGTTTTCAAAACCCCATAGCAACAGGGTTACTTGAGGTCTGCTACACTGAAAATGGTATTGTCACTATACAGAGATGAAGTAGTACTGCTTTTCATATGGATGTGGCTAAACCACTAGAGAAGCACTTGTATCCATATAGATATCACCTAAGAAGCAAGGAGAGAATCAGAACAAGTGGCTAATAAACTAGACTGAATGCTTTCCCAGAGTATCTCTGCAGTGTGCTCTATGCATTAAAGAATCATAGAATCATAGAATCATAGAATGGTCTGGGTTGGAAGGGACCCCAAGGATCAGAGAGCTCCAACCCCCCTGACACAGGCAGGGACACCAACCTCCAGGCCTGGAGCTACACAAGGCTGCCCAGGGCCCCATCCAACCTGGCCTTGAACACCTCCAGGGACGGGGAATCCACCACCTCTCTGGGCAGCCTGTTCCAGCACCTCACCACCCTTTCTGTAAAAAACTTCCCCCTAATATCTAAGCTAAACCTTCCCTCCTTTAGCTTTAGTCCATTCCCCCTTGTCCTGCCATTATCTGCTCTTTTTAAAAAGTCGAATCCCCTCCTGCCTACAAGCTCCCTTCAGGCACTGGAAGGCTGCAATGAGGTCCTCCCACAGCCTTCTCTTCTCCAAGCTGAACAAGCCCAGTTCCCTCAGCCTCTCTTTGTAGGGCAGGTGCTCCAGCCCTCTAATCATCCTTGTGGCCCTCCTCTGAACCCTCTCCAACAGTTCCACATCTTTCTTGTATTGGGGTCCCCAGATCTGGACACAGGACTCCAGATGGGGCTTCACGAGGGCAGAGTAGAGAGGGTATCCCAGAGTATCCCTGCAGTGTGCTCTATGCATTAAAGAATGCCCAACTGCAGTAATTATACCTATAATTAAAGTAGGTCTTAGATGTTAATTTCTTCATGGCAGGGTCTATCTTTTTATTAGTTGATCATATAAGCTCATTTATATGTGCTTATTTTGTAGCAGCCAGACCAATAAAGGCACTGATTCATAACTAGCAACTACAATAAATAAAAGCTATTAAGAGACTTTGGTGTTGTAGTTCCATATTATCCAAAGGATGTAAAAATTAAAGGAAAAATCAGGATAAGTGGGATAATTTTCTGCTGCTACCTGTCCTTGGTGTGTTCCTTCTCCCTTATAGGCTTCAGTTTGCTTTTAAGGGAGATTAGATATCTGGTTCAGGGTCTTCAGAGATGGGATCTGTCTCATCTAACCACAGTTGTTGATGGTGTGGAGGTTTCTCTCTGAAGCTCCTTTTTCTTGCCAGAAGAGAGGGATTTCAGAAAGCTAGTATTGATCAGGACATGTGTCAGCCACTTGAGAGCAGACATGCATCCAAAATGTCATTAGCTCTCTGATCAGCAGTTGGTGTGGCTCTAGCCTGGTGTTGAGTCCAGATTGGACAGAGGAACTCCAAATCAAGGCATGTGGATTTACCATCCCCATTTTATTTTCCATTACCTATGCTCCAGGGCAGGACTCTGTGACTTGGACTCAGAAGAGAACAGGGAAAAACATAAAGATTTGATCCTTTATTGGTCCAAGGGCATCAGCAAATCTCTTTTACACCAACGTTCCAGACTTTAGGGAGCAGAATTGATAACAGTGAAGAAAAGGGAGCAGAAAAAGACATCAAGATCTGACCAGACAGTGAGGTAAGGCTGAAAGAGATTCCTTGAAAGCATTTTCCAGGTAGAGGCAGCTCAATCCTGTCATTCATTGAGGGGGCTGCTGTCTTTAGCCCACGTTACTGTGTCATTATATCTTCTTGTTGGAGGATGACGTCTTTGTGCAGTTCAAGTTCTTATTTAACCAGCTTGTGTCTCTGTTGTTTTGAAAGGAAAAGTGTCTTCTCCTCAACAGAAAATAGGCTGGAGTTGTCTCCCACTGTAGATCAAGAACTAGGAAAACCTCTCTGCAATTGTTCTTCTATAAAATAATGTAGGCTTTGTCAATGCAATCCCAAATAATTATTTATAGTGGACTTCTGAAAAAAAAAAACCAAAAAAACTTTGGCCTTCCACTATCAAGCAGTTTTTCCCCAGTTTAGTTGCCAGGAATAAAATATAGATATAAAATTTTATATATGTCACTAATCTTGTGGGACACAAAGTAAGAAGGATGGGATTCTTGCTATCTTGTGACATGGATCATTTGGTAAACTGTGTTGAGGTAAATAGTGTGTATTTCAACAAGGTCAAAACTCTACATACATCTAAGAGTAAATAAGGCAGATCAGCCATTGATCAGGGGCTGACTCCATCCTACAAATTAACATATAGAGTGAATAGGTTCTTTATAGGGCTTATACAAAGCAGTAACTCTGAGAAAGACTCATGGCAGATAATCAGCCAAATATGAGCTCCTACTTCAATGCAGGAGCCAAAATGGCTAATGATTCCTTCAGGCATAAACATGGATTCTCAGTTTGGCTGAGGTTGTGTTAATTCTGCATTTGTCACTGGTGAGATTATGGCCTGGGTTACAATGGAAAGAAGTTGATAAATTGGAAAGGGTTCAGAGAAAGGCTATGAGAATCATTAAAGGATTGTATTTAGCTTAAAATGAAAAGAACAGAGCCTACTTATCAGAGAGAAGGTCAAGAAATTGTTTGATCAGAGTCTGTAAAAATTTACATCAGGACCAGACTATTTAGCCAAAAAAAATTTGAGAGCATCTATCTGGAAACTGAAGATAGATAAAGTCAAAGAAGAAATCTGATTCAAATATCTTTGTAATATTAAATATAATCAAGGGATGGATTTATTTTTTTTTTAAATGGTAACTGAACATATTTCATCATTAACAAATTCTAAATCAGGACTGGAAGCGTCCTAGAACTGTGTGAGAATACCAGCTAGTGTTGATGACTCCAGTAAATCTTCTGAATATCAGACTGACAGCAAAAAGTATGCATTGGAACACAAGGAAATCTGGCTACTACTGTGGAGAGCTTATTCTATGTTCTGGAAATGTAGGAATCGATGCATATTCTAAATTCTTCAGACTTTTCTCTTCTGATCCCCGGGATAAAACAAGATAGAGAATTTAATCCACCACAGAATCACAAGGTTGGAAAAGATCTTTAAAGGTCATCAAGTCCAACCATTCCTGTCCTAAGCTAAACCAGATCCCTGAGCACCTCATCTACCCTTTTTTTAAACACATCCAGGGAAAGTGACTCGACCACCTCCCTGGGCAGCCTGTTCCACACCAGATACAAGAATTCCTAGATGAACTGGAGAACACCATTAGAAAGGCAAATCAATACTGAAGGTAGGGTGTCCTGCAGGAAAGAACACTCTATGACATCTGGTAGGCTATTGTCATGTCTAGTTAACCAGACTGATGTAATTACTCTTCCTCCCCTGTGTAAGTATGCTTTTACAACTTCGGAACTTGATAGTAGGTGTCTAGTCAAGATTCATTTAAAATCATGCCTTGTCTCCAGTAGTAGCAAAGACTGGAGTTTCAAAGAAAAGCCCAAGGCATCTCTACTACTGACCAGTCACTAAACTATCACTTCAAAGTTCTTTGAAGGGGATGGAATGCAGGTACCACATGTCATTGTGAAACGATCACTGATGATTTGGATGTATCACTGTAGTGTAAAGATGATGATGGATAATCACCATCTGGCTAGTGGTTTATATGAGAGGTCATGCAGGAGTATTGGAAGCACTCTTAGAGGATGTGAGCTGTGGCACAGTTATGTCTGTTCAGTGCTGAACAAATAGCAATAGGCAATGGTATGGACTCTGAAGTGGCAGGTCTGATAGCAATAGGCAATGGTATGGACTCTGAAGTGGCAGGTCTGACCACTTTTAAAGCCTGTTTTTATTGAAACTAAAGATTATTTGAACCCTTGAAATGCATAAGTTCATATATTTTCTACAATCAGACTTTTGCTGTTTAGCTCTTCCTAGTAATATTCCACATATCTTCCACTGCCATGTCCATGTGTTTCTTCTAAATACCTACTTAAGTTGATCTTTCTTCCTGTTTTTGTTCAGTTTCAGGGTTCAGATTTTCAAGTGTGGTCACTTCCAGAGGCTACATAGGCTCATTTAAAATGTTTTGGGTCCTCAAATGTCAGTTGGGGATATTTCATGTCAGGAAAGAGGGAAAATTAGAAATCATTCTGTGGGCCTCTTTCCAAGGAGCTCCCAATCCTGCCATGTTTGGGGGCTCAGAGGGAAAAACATGCCATCACTTCTGTTATTTTAAAGTGATACAGTAGAGTGGAAAGTGATTCGAGATGCTAAAGTGCCTCCAGCAGCATTAGAAATGCTCTATTTATGGAGTGATCAGTCAACACGTTGCCAACATGATGGCCACAGATACAGTGAGCCAATTAAAAATATATGTATTCAAATGAAGTCAGAAATTAAAATAGATGATTTAAAAGGATAAGGGGCCAACTAGAAGAAAAAAAAAAATCAAAATATCATTGTGAGCAGTAGAAATGGTCAAGCTGAGGTGCTTGTGCTGATTTCTGTTGTGGACTTCCTGATGGGTAAAAAAATCTGTGATTAGTGACCTTTGCTTCTGTGGGGATCAAAATTTGGGTCTCCTTTTTCTATTGTTTAAGATTTCTGGTGCTGTCAAACTGGCTTGAAACTGCCCCCTGGATTTCAAGGGATTTTAGGAAGTGACAGACTTAGATAAAGCTCAGATAATTAGGAAAAAATTCTCAATTTGAGAAACCAGTGAAGAAAAAACCCTTCTTGCTGCTATTTAAAATTATTTCAAATTCTTATTTGTCTAGCATTTTCTGGGGTAATTTTTATGGGTGTCATGGGGTAAAACAATGTAAGAAGCAGAAAAAGCCCATGTGATTCAGTTTTTGAGAATAATTCTTAATGCAGGAGAACACAGAGGGTGAGAGGATACCACGGGACTGCTTCTTGTGCAAGGGCTTCAGGAAGAAACTCCTTTTACTCTTGCTCCTAGCACCCAAGAGTCCCAGTCCAGCTCTTGTGTTGCTCTGATCTCCTGCAGGACTGCTGTGGATGCTGTTCTTGTGTCAATAACAATAACAACCTGGAACCAAACAGCTGTTATTTCATGAAAAACAATAGCAAATAGTTTGTTTCTGGAGATCCAGATCTTGGACCCTATTCAATATCTCATAGTACGTTAGTTCTGGGAAGAAAGCCCAGGTGTCTTGGCTGCTAGCCTGGTGCTCCAGCCATCAGGTTACTGGAGCAAACCTTTCCAAGCCTGAGCTTCCCCACTGCTTTTTGCATGGTCCATGGCACAGCCCCCTGGCAGATGGAGAAGTCCCATCTACAGATCCTTTCTGCTTCTGAGGACCCATATGGAGCTGCATCCTCAATGTTTCCAGCAGCTCGATGAGGCCAGTGGTTCAGAATTCAGCAACAGCAAAGGGATAAGACTGGGAGGCAATGGGGAAACAGGTCCTCTGGGATAAGTACAAGGGATTTAATCCCTTCTTGGAGTAATGAAACAAAACCCCTCAACCTGAAGCTAGAGCTGGTCAGCTCAGTCAGTAGCTCCACCTTCTTGCAGCAGAGTTCATTGCCTGTGATGCCTCCCAGCCCCAGTACCAATGTGGTCCCCACATATTGATCCCAGTGCAGTGCCCAGTGCCACCACGGACAGAAATGCTTTAGGTTCCTATGTTAAAGACTCCCTGACAATGAGATGGTGCAGTGTTGATGGATGTGGACAAGAACAGGCAATGTTGCATTTTAGCAATTTTTATTTTTCAATTGCTCTTTCTTCTTGGGAAGTGATAACAGATGCCTTGGACAAGAAAGGATTTCCACTCCAGGTTGATGGAGCATGGGAGGAATATGGAGTGTCATGAACAGCCTGGCTGAGCTGTTCACCTTCATGCACTTGGGAGAAAAGGTGTCCACTCAATTACAGCTTTTGTGGCATCTGCTGAATACCAGAGCTCCTCCCATCATGATGGAAGTATTGCTCTTCTGCAGGATCATTGCTAGCCATTGGTGGACATCATCTTCCTTTTCATTTAGCAGGTGAAGTTGCACAGGTCTGAACAGAGTCTGAACAGGCTGAACCTGAACATGACACATGAAATGGTGTCCCCATTGCCATGGGTGCACTGACACAGTGAGAAACTTGTCATGAAGGGCTCACAACTCAAACAGAAGAAGGAGTGATGGAGAAGATAAAGCATGGAGGAGAGGTGAAGGAAAAAAAGGACTTGTACAGAGTTATTGAGAACATTAAACCTCAGAATGGGAATAAAAGGCTGCTCAATGTTTAGCCAGCTGGATCAATCTTTTTCAAGCAGCAGGTTGTTTTGGAAGCCCGTGGTTTTCTGGGAATCCTGTCCATTGACTGTGTAACTCCTGGTAGTATAGTGACATACTCAAAGAAGAACTCAAAGAGTCAGCTGTTTCTTCCAAGTCTGGGAATAGCAGACCCAGCATTCCAGGAAGAGACACAGAGACAGAGGGAATGATGTCTATCATGCAGAGTCTCAGCATCTCTTGCTCAAGCACCTACAATATACTTGCAGATCTGGGAACCTGGAATCAGTTAAATAGTCAGAGACAGCATGGATGGAGAAAGGTCAGGATGAAACATATGGGCTACAAACATCTAGGGAATTCTTTCCTTCCTGACCCTGGTGCAGATGGGTCCCCAAGCTTTATGTTTCTACTGATGATTTCTCTGCTCTTGTTCATCAGCCACCTTTCTCTTCAACCTAATTCTCCTTTGGTCACATAACTTACACATAGATTCATTTACCTCTCTCAGCCACAAAACCCCATAAAATCAGTCATACTTTGCCAGATTAAGGCCTACTTAGACACTGTCCTATCTCTGAGTGACCCAAAGAGAATCTAAGTAGGGAAAGAGCCTAAACAGTGAATACAGGAGGATTTTTTTTCCTATCTAGCCACCCATCATTCAGTCATTTTTATCCATGAGACACTCAGATACAGAGAGGCTTTCTATGTCTTAGCTGCCTTTGACAGATTTATCTTCAAGGAGCCATCCATTTATTCCATGAACTCTGTTAAGCTTTTAGCATTCATCATATTCCAGGACAGCTTAAACTACACTTTGAATGAAGAACCGCCTGATTTTGTTTCTTCTGACTGTTCCTCCTGATGACCTCTCATCATCACACTGGAGGAAATGGAACAATTAGCCCTTACCCCTTGTCTCCAAGCCACTCATGATATAGTCCATCAAACACAGTAACTTCAGAGCTGGGAGATGATTTGCTTAGTGAACCCTGCAGGCCTTGCAAGTGCTGATATCTTTTCCTACAGCTCTCAGAAAACCTTGCTCTCAAGACTTGGTCACATGGAGAGATACTAGCAGAAACTTGGAAAAATAGCATTTGGGGAAACACAATCCAGACTGCTATTAAAAAGTAATATATCTGTGTTTAAATTTTATCACAGTGACAATCAAGCACCTATTTACCTGTCAGAATATGGGGTGTTTTTTTGGGTCTCTGATGTAAAGGATTGGCATTTGGAAAGCTGAAGTTGTTAAAAAATAACATACCTGTCAGCAACTCTGAGTCAAGCTGATGGAGCCGATCGAACAGTTTACCAGGAAAACATGTGAACTCTGAATAAAACCTCAGGAAAGTGAATCATGGCAAAGAATAAAGGACACAGAGCATGTCAAAGACCTATAGTGCTACAGGGGCATTTTTTGGGTTCTAGTGTGAGCCGAAATCATGATCTAATTGATAGCACAGCCTACTGAACTGTAGGTGTCCCACACCCCTAACTGGGGGTGAACGATAAGAAGTTGGCATCTCTTTAGATACATATGTAATGCTACTGCTTCTTAACTTGGTTTTAAACTCTGTCAGAGCACTCAGACACTTGAAGGGTTGGATTTTGGTGGCTTTGCAGCTTGAAAAAAGCTTAAATCTCTTTTGATGTGGGGGAAAGAAAAACCTCTTCTTACTGTCCTAGGGCAAGAGTTTGCAGGGTCAAGCAGAGAGTGTAGATCTCTGTGGGTTAATACTGAGGAAGTCAGAGAGGTGTCTTAGGTCCTGTCCCTGTTGCCAGGCTTGTTATTGCTGCTCACCAGACCTCAGGCAAAAGTTCCAGTGAAGTTTCTGATATTTTAATTCTTCAGGAGGCTTTGAAGAAGAGGGCCTTAATAGCATGGTGTCTGGGTCTGCCATTGACAAAAAGGGGGTGCAGAACTTAATAATAACCACTTAATAATCACTTGTTATTGATGGGATGAACAAGCCTGTCTCTGTCAGGATGTCACTGGATGATTGGTTTCCAGACAAGGGTGACTATATAAGCACAGCTGCCTCCCCCAGCCAGGGCAGAACAACTGCAGCTTGTTACAACCAGCCTTAAGGGGATGCAGCAGGACTCCCAACAACTGTGCTGATTTACCATCCTGCCTGGAGGACTTGGAGCAGAGGGATGAAGAAAAATCTATATCCTGAATGAATGAGCACAATTGATTTGGGCAAATGTTGAACTGAAGGGGGTGAATTCCTCCTCCAGGACAACAATTTGGGTTGCTAAACTGCAATTACAGGGTTTCAGCCAAATGAACGTTACACTGTCAGAAATCACCGGCGCAGAGTCCTGGCATCCAAACAGCATTCCAAGCCTTTCCTATTGCTAACTGGAAAGTGATCATTTCCAAAAGCCCATGTCCCTCATCCACACACAAAACCACAGACAAATGCATTGTGCTTCAAGTATTTAATCACCAAAACCACTTTGCTTTGAAACTCTTCCACATGAGGTTTCCCCATGTCCTAGCACCTACACAGATCAATTCATGACCATTTCCAGTCTTCTGCATTTGTGAATAGTGGGGTGGGTTGTGGGGTTTTTTTGCCACACACAAACAAAAAGCAACTAAGGAATTTGAAAGAACAGCCAAGGCAAGAAGCAAGCAAGAAAATTATTCCCCCCCATGCTGTCCCACACAAATGGAGCTAATTTGCAGCTCTTCACCATCATTCTTTTACAGCCTTCCTGCTCTGCTTGTGATCCTGTCAACCTGATGTCTTCAGTGGAAGAGTCCCAGCCAATTTAGTTTTTAGCCTGATACCTCTTCCCTGCAGTTGGGACTGCATCTTTCTCACATGCAGGATATAAGAAGCTGAAGATGGTTGCTGGTATGCCTGTCCTGATGTCCTGCATGCAAGCTGCACCCATGACAATGTTCTCTTCTTTTCTGGACCATGGGGATATGCCAACCCCCAAGCACAACACAATACCCCACATGACACATCTACGTGGGCATTACTCAATGAAGAAAACCTTGACTGCAAATGATCCTTGATAATAGGGATAAAGAACATGAAGTCTGTGGTCTAGCCACCAAGACACTGGTGGAGCAGCAGGAGAAGGAAGTGTCATGGCAACAGGTATGTGAAATCTAGAGAATTCATGGGGGAAATAAGTTAAATAAGAGAACAAAGGTTGCATTTTAGGAATAGGAAATAAGTTTGACTTACTAAGACTTGTTTATTGCTTTTATGTGGGAAAATCTGAGATTCAGTGTATTCATTGTGGGAGGGTAGAATTCTGACAGGAGTTAAACACCATTCTCCTGACATTGAATACGTGGACTAGTGGTTCACTAATATCTTTATGATACCAGGCACAGGGCTACAGACACCCCAGCAGGATATCATTCCTGGGTGATTACTGAGAAATTTCCAAGCAAATATCAAGTTGCTGTCTCCACACTCCAAACCTGCCCATCACACCATGGCAGTCCAACTCTGCATAGCACCATGAAACTGCTTTATTCCGATAACTCAGTCTCATCTCTAGAGAAGTTCAGCTCATATCTGCCTATTGAAGAAAAGCTAAATGACCACAATGCTGGAGGTGACACAGAGAAACATGTCTAGAGTGAAATCTTGAAGAGGGTTACAAGAGAGGGAAGGAGAGTGTTTCTAGTTCTGCTGATTCTGCACCCTGGAACTTGTGAACCTCATGTTGTTGTTGCTGTTATTTATCATAGAATCATAGAATGGCATGGGTTGGAAGGGGCCCCAAAGATCACAGAGTTCCAAACACCCTGCCACAGGCAGGGACACCAACCTCCAGCCTGGACCTACACAAGATTGCCCAGGGCCCCATCCAACCTGGCCTTGAACAAATCCAGGGATGGGGCATCCACCACCTCTTGGGCCAGCCCTACAAAAAACTTCCCCCTAATATCTAATTTAAACCTTCCTTCCTTTAGCTTCACTCCATCCCCCTTGTTCTGCCCTTGTCTACCCTTTTAAAAAGTTGATTCCCTTCCTGTTCCTCTGCTCCCTTCAGGGACTGGAAGGCTGCAATGAGGTCCCCCCACAGCCTTCTCTTCTCCAGGCTGAACAAGCCCAGCTCCCTCAGCCTCTCTTACTAGGGGAAGTGCTCCAGCCCTCTAATCATCTTCGTGGCCTTCCTCTGATCCACATTCTCTACCTTCTCCTTACTTCATTTATTTTGTCCATTTTTTTTCTGTATTTTGTGTGGATGGCAGTTGTAAAGTGTGGAAAGAACTTGTCTTCTATGAATAAACAATGCTAGCCACTGTGGTTCCCTGTGTCCCTCTTCTTCAGTCTGTCACATGGAAGGAGGAATTAGTTAATAACTAATGCAGTGTCTGAATGCAGTCCTGAAAGAGTCAGAGGAAGAGAAATAGAAAAGGGATGAACTGAATTCAACAGAGGAATAACTGCAGCCTGGCAGAGAGGAGGAGATCAGGTTTTATCATGACAGGCCAGGTCACAGCTGGAATGCAGCCCAAGGAGAAAGGCAATTCAAAGGCAAGGAATGCTTACAGGAATCTTGGCATGCTGCCCAAGGTCATCTGTCTTGGACTCCTTAGCAAATGGAGCCACCTTAAGCTTCTTGAGAAGGCTCAGAATGCTTGATTCTCTAGCCAGTTACTCTGCATACACCAGTCAGAAACAGGGCTGTTTGAGAGCTCCCATTCCTGACACTCCACAGGAGGGGATAGTGCTTTCTGCTCAACCATTCCCTTTTGCTGCCCATAGATTAGACACAAGGAATGGCAGAGGAACCTAGATTAGTGTCAATATACATTTGTATATCTGAGACTTGAGAATCAACAGCAGTTTCATCCATCCACCCATCCATCCACCCATCCATCCATCCATCCATCCATCCATCCATCCATCCATCCATCCTTCCTTCCTTCCTTCCTTCCTTCCTTCACTAACACAAAGGCTATCCAAAGTGTCTGCTTCTCAAAACATTGATGGGTTTACCTTTACATACAAACCAACCTTTTAACACTGATATTTTCTATTACAGAACCAGGGATCTTCAGAAAGCAAGGCCACTCTCTGGGGACACCTGACATTGTACAGACTAGTCTCACTGGCATGTTCCACCGAGTTAGCACTGATTTGCTCTTGCACAGCTCTCCCCAGACTCAAACCCTCTGGAATATCCCATGACATGGGAATAGAAAGGACTTACTCACTTCAAAGCTATCTGAGGGAAATGATTGATGGTGAGTGAGGGCTTTGCTGGGAATTGCCAGGGCTTGCTGAGTGAACCTCCAGCTCAAAGCTAGTAATAAAAAAGGGAAAATGTGTGAGAATAATTAAGAAGAAAGATTTAGAGAAGGAGAGATCTAACAGACAGCCTTGGAGTGATAAAAGTATTATCCAGCTGTAACAAGCAGACTGACTCCCCTGAGGAATACAATGAAATGTAATAATAAGATAGGTACTGAACAGGAGACAAGGGAAAGGTGAAGGTTATTATAGCTGAAATATTTAGACTATCTTATTGCATGTCAGTTCCCTTATAATCTTCAGAATATATGTCTGAGACCTCCATCATCCTTTAATGTACCTGGATCACTGGGGAAAGTCTTAAAACTCTGAATATGTCTTCTATGGCTCCTTTTTAAACTACCTGAACACCAAGGAGGTAGGCAGAGCAAATGCAAAAGCATGGGACTGTATTTCAGGTGTCAGCAGTCGCCTCCTAACCCTTCCTTAGCCTTTCTGCTTGGGGATTCAACTGGAAGAAATTGGGGATTTTAACGTGACCAGGCTTGATGAGAGAGGTCTAAGGTTTTTTTGACTTGGGACAAGCTGGTTGGCTTCAGGGCTGCTGATGCAACATCAGGATTGAATGATTTTGCTACACAAACCCCACCATTTTCAAACACTTTTTTAGGAGCTAGTGACCAACTTCTAACCTACTTTGTCAAAGGCCAAGGTAAAGGAACAATGCATAAGAATAAAGGCAACTTGACTATTTCCTAGGGATATTTTACCTCCACTGCTGAGGCCACAGGTTTTCCAGGAGATACTTTAATGTACATATGATTTTTCCTATTAAAACCCCCCAAAGACACAAACAAAAACACCCCCCAAAAGAATTTACAGTGTATTTTTGTTACCATTCTGCCCTGCCAGAAGAACTTTGTGAGTCAGGAGGTTGCTACCTCTCTGTTAAGAAGCATGTCTTGATTTCATAGCTGTAATACATTACCTACAAAGAAATACAGGTGGTAAGCATCTGATACTGCCATCCTGTCATGAGAATGTCTTCAAATTTCCAGTTTCTGTGACCTCCATGACATTATGGGGGAAAGGGATAATAGCATCACTAAATCAAAGTGATATTGAGAAGAAGAGTAGAGCAGGAACCATTTCATTAAATACTTTCAGTTTTGATTGTATTTCCAAACCAAAAATGGTAGCCTCCTACTGAGTACAATTTTGAAACAAAGATTACAAGGCCTGCTTATGATCAATAGGAATGGTTCACTAAGGTAGACCCTATAATTCCACTTTTATTATGAAACTCCCTGTGTCTTCAAAAAGCAGGAATATGCACTTGTATTCAAAGTGGAAGCTTTTTATTCTGAACATTCAGAAAGGTTAGAAAATTTTGAATTTTGAAATTTTAACTGAAAAAAAACCCAGTAAACATGCTAATTCCCTAAACTGCTCTACCATATATTTAAAAGACCCCAGCTATTCAGAGATACACAGTTGTTGTACTGAGATGGAACTGTGAAGGACGCGGTCTGGGAAGACCAGCTGTGGAAATCAGTCAGTTCCTGAACTACCCCTGGAGAGTTTTGCCTGCCTGTTGGCTGTTCATCTCCTGGGAACCACTTCAGCCATGTACAAATAGGACATCCTTCTCTTTCCTCCTGTAGTTAATCAGACATGGTAAGCTCACCCTGGGACTCACCTCATGTCATGGTTCTTCTCCCACAGCCAGTGACAGGAGTCAGACTGGGAAGGTGAAACTTTGTGACAGAAATTTGGGTGACATAAAAAAAGAAAAGAGGCTAATATCACATTGGAAAAGGTTTTTGTCAGAACTTTTTTCCTTATTCTCCACTGCAATCTATTTTTAGAGATTGTAACTTCCTCTAAGAAAAGTGGTAGAAATGCATCCCACCATAACCCAGATGCTTCCAGAACTCCATATATTTATTCACTATGTCCCAACAGCATAGAAAGCAAGTGGCAACGTTCATGTTCTCTACAGCTGATCTCCCAAGGATGGGAAGAATCCACCTTGTTTTGAGGTTGCTATTCCTGTTCATTTCTGGGTTTATACAGAGTGCATTCCATCTGTTTTTTTTCTGAACAAAATAAGTTAGAGTGATGTGATTAGGCAAATACAGCCTTTTCACAAGGAGGGGAAGAAACCCCAACACAAGTGCTAACAGCTCTTTAATCCAGCAGACAAGTGTAATGGTTGGAAACAAGGTTTAGACAGGAGCTAATGGTTGGAAACAAGGTTAGAAAAATTCCAATACCAAACAAGAAAAGCATTTTAAATGTGTGTAGACACGAATAATTATATATATAAATATATATATATATGTATTCTCAGGAGCAGTAATGATTATTTACGCTTTTAAATCAAAGAAGGTGCCTTTATAAATCAGCTTCTGTCGGCTTCTATCATGCAGGTAAGAAGATATAGTCCTAAATGATAAGTCCTAAATGATAGTCCTAAATGATATAGTCCTAAATGATAAGAGTTGCGTCCACCTTAATTAATTTACCAACTATAAATTAGGTGACTCATTCTAGATAAGTGTCCAAGCTCCTTCTGTAGTCAGTAGAGAGAAAGAAGCACTTCCAGATGGTGATTTATCTTATCCTAACTTGGCAGCTAAGGTATGTGAGATGAATCCTCTGAAGGCCTTTATATCTCTCCTTTAAGCACCAAGACCTCAAAAATAAATGAAATTAAATGTCTTATTTGAGAAGGGAAATCTTCATAAGATGAATCCTTTCAAGAGATGAGGAATTTGCTCTGATATTCTAATATGATTATTTGCCTTCCTGGCCAAGTTGGATCATGGCTTCATAGTTCATTAAGACTGAGTAATGAAAGGGAGACAAATACAGGGAAACCCAATGTTTTGGGTACCGTAGTTCAGAATTATAAAAAATACAGAGCACTTTGGGATCATCCTGGGAACAGGAACTTCAAGGATATTAAATCACTGCATTTCATTATCTAGATGTCAGTCATAACACTCTAGTTAAAACTTCAAACACGCTTTTAGTATAAACACTCATTAAACTGAGAGAAGAATAATGGATAATTGTGATCAGTGTTAGAGAGAGTTAGATCTTTTCTGTGTCTTTAATTACTTAGTCACTCAGCAAATGATGTTACATTTCCACACAACTTCCTTTATGAAAATGTTCAAAGATGATCTGAGTTGCTTCTGGTTTTTTTTCTACTTGGAAATATCACAAGGAGTTTATGCTGTCTGTGCCTTTGCCCATAAAGGCTGATTCACAGGAGAACATAAAGTCAACAACCAAACAGAGTTTGAAAGGTTTAACAACTTTCACGCTCAGTCAATAATTTGATGTCTTTCAAGGAAGACTGGATTTAAGAGCCCTGCCAAGATTCTCAGATGAAAGGTGGCTCTGCAAACATTCTTAAAATTAGATAATGCAGTGGTTATACTGCAAACTTTACAGCTCAGACAAGGCTCAGACAAAGCATGCCCTGCAGAGCAGAGGTTGATGTTGTGTGCTCAAGGAACGTGCTATGTTAATGCTCTGCCAAACGTGCTTGGCCCAGCTGCAGGTGGGGTATTGTACAAACAGAGGATAAACATGGGAAGGGGTACACCCACCCATTTACACCTGTAAATGCAGCAGAGTGGCTGAGCAGAGAGAGCAAGTTATTTCCAAACTAGCATGAACTTTTATTTGGCCATGGTAGAAAGCATTTTGCAACAGATGTAGACTGGGTCACCTTTGGTTTTGCTGTTGCTGCCTGTAGACACCATCAGTAGCAGATTTCAACCACCATCAAATGTTCTTCAGGCTCAGGTGGCATCTTGATCTCCATGTGGCTGATGGGACTATTTTGTCTGACCACCACATCCGTCCATGCAAGGTTTGCTGGTGTTATATGAGTAACATGGGTGTGTGACATTATATTTACCCTACATTATTTTTACCCTACAGATGAGAGTGTGCAGTGATGGCCCTCACCAGGGAAACACTGGTGGCACTGGTGTGTGTGCATTATCACCACCTTTGAGTTGTCAGTGCAAAAGAGATGCTCAGCCCATGTGACAGAGACTGCACTTTGTCTCCTTGCCAAATCCCACCTCCCTTATCTCACTAATTGTAGTTGGAAAACAGTAGAAACAGCCCAAACTAGTTTACTAGTTTTCAATAAAAGCAGCTGTAATCTTTGAGTAACCTTTGTTTCTCTGAACTGCAAGGCAGGAAAGACAACTCTAGACTTTAAGTCACACACAAAAAAAAAAAAAAGAGAAAAAAAAGAAAAGGGAAAAGGAAAGGGAAAGGGAAAGGGAAAGGGAAAGGGAAAGGGAAAGGGAAAGGGAAAGGGAAAAGGAAAGGGAAAGGGAAAGGGAAAGGGAAAGAAAGGAAAAGGAAAAAGAAAAGGATAAGATCCCAGTATCTGATTTTACTTTGGGTTCAGAGGAGGGCCACAAGGATGATTAGAGGGCTGGAGCACCTGCCCTACAAAGAGAGGCTGAGGGAGCTGGGCTTGTTCAGCCTGAAGAAGAGAAGGCTGCGGGGGGACCTCATTGCAGCCTCCCAGTCCCTGAAGGGAGCAGAGAAACAGGAGGGGAATCAGCTTTTTAAAAGGGTAGATAATGGCAGGACAAGGGGGAATGGACTAAAGCTAAAGGAGGGAAAGTTTAAATTAGATATTAGGGGGAAGTTTTTTACAGAAAGAGTTGTGAGGGGCTGGAACAGGCTGCCCAGAGAGGTGGTGGATGCCCCACCCCTGGAGGTGTTCAAGGCCAGGTTGGCTGGGGCCCTGGGCAACCTTGTGTAGCTCCAGGCCTGGAGGTTGGTGTCCCTGCCTGTGGCAGGGGGGTTGGAGCTCTATGATCCTTGGGGTCCCTTCCAATCTGTGCCATTCTATGATTCTATGATCACAGAATCGCAGAATCACAAGGTTGGAAAAGACCTTTGAAGATCAACAATTCCAACCATTCCCTTCCTAAGCTAAACCATATCCCTGAGCACCTCATCAACCCTTTTTTTGAACACATCCAGGGAAGGTGACTCAACCCCTCCCTGGGCAGCCTGTTCCAGGCCCTGACAACTCTTGCAGTAACAAATTTTTTTCTAATATGCAATCTAAACCTGCCCTGGGGCAGCTTCATGCCATTTCCCCTTGTCCCATCTCCTGTCCCCTGGCTGAAGAGACCATCGCCCACCTCTCTACAACCTCTCTTCAGGTAGTTGTAGGTGGTGATAAGGTCTCGCCTCAGCCTCCTCTTCTCCAGGCTCAACACCCCCAGCACCCTCAGCTGCTCCTCAGAGGATTTGCCCTCCAGCCCCTTCCCCAGCCTGGTTGCCCTTCTCTGCACTCGCTCCAGGACCTCAATGTCCTTCTGATGCTGAGGAGCCCAGAACTGGACCCAGCACTCCAGCTGCAGCCTCCCCAGTGCCCAGTCCAGGGGCACAATCCCCTCCCCACACCTACTGGCCACACTGTCTGACACAAGCCAAGATGCCCTTGGCCTTCTTGGCTGCCTGGCCACATGATCTTATGATCACAGGACTGATGTCTTTATTGTATAGTGAGGGCTGTGATTTCTGGTGACAGGCCCTTTACTAAATCAATGATTTCTGCCCAAAATGAAGATCTTTTGGGACTGAAGGAAGGATGGCTTTGACTGCCCTTGTAGAGGTGAGCTCCTAGCCACATGGCAGAGGAGAATTACATGGAAACATATCCTACAAGCAAGGAAGCCAGGGAGATTACTAAATGAACTTTACTACATTTTTAAACTCCTGTCATTTTTAATCTTAACTCATGATTTTTAAATGCTTGTGGCTGACCTAATTCGAAGTACCTGGCTTTGCAAACAGATGGATAAATCTTTTCCTACAGGGCAATACACATTCAGTACTTAATAACATTGTAACACTCAGATTTTTGAAAGATGCACACTGCTTGTAACACTGAGCAGTTTTCTCCTAAGCAAACACATTGAACACTGTTCCCTTGTTATAAAGTCTCTAGAGTTTCTTCCCCCATCATCTATGACTGATTTCACCTTTCTGTACTTTGAAAAAATCTGTAAGATAGAGTTAATGGTTCTAGCTGGGTGTGGGCAGAGTGAATGACAGTGGATGACAAGTCATTTTAGCTGATTGTTAGTTAGAGCTGATTATTAGTTTTAAAAGAGGGTAAAATAGCTTGACTCCATTGCACAAACCCCTGTTTTCTCTGGAGTCTCCTGCAGCAAATTACCTCATAATGTAATGAGTGGATGAGATCTTGTGTTTCAGTTTTGCCTCCCTTCACATCATTGTGTTTTCTTGAAATTTGTCCCAATAGTGAGGCTTCCCTGGACAGAACACTTTCTCTGGTACCAAATATGCTTTGATATATATTCAGTGAGGTATAGATGGGGTTTATACTTGTTTATTGCAAGCCCCAGGGTACTCATCTGGCTCTTTGGTACATCCTAATTGCTGGAGACACAGGATTACTCAAAAAACTGAATTGGGTTTTCTAAAGGACATTTCTCTACGCTTATGCCTGGATAAAATAGCTTGAAAATGAGAAGACAGTGTGAACAGAATCAAGTAGAGACTATCTGCTTTATTAGTCTCAGTAGTAGCAGCAGCAGCATCCCCTGGATTTCAAAGCAGTCTCGTGACTGAGGTAGAAGCAGCTTCAGCCAGGGAACCCAGAGCTGGAAAACTTGATGCAAATGTCAGAACAAGAATGATAAGGAATCTGTTAGCCCTTAAAAACAGTCAGAAAATTGCTCTTTTTCTTGTAGCAGCAGGGAATAGGTCAGAACAACAGACTTTCACACATGCTAGCTGGAACAGCTTGCCTAGCCCTGACACCTGGTGTCCCAGAGGTGCCTCACTAGATTTGTTCCTACCAGCAGAGGAAAAGCTGATGTATCACTGCCAGGGTGAACTCCATTCATTTCTGACAATCCAGAACCTGAGCTTGGTGCTTCAAGAAGAGTTGTGGCCATCAAACCAGATAACACTGTACAAAATGGAAGTAAGGCACAATCCACTCACACTACAACGATTGTCAATGTTCCTTCAGATCATTTGTGCCATTTGCTCCATTTGCTGCTTTTGGCAAGAGCTCCTGTGAGGAAATATAGGTATTTCCTACGTTGAACAGAAGTTATCAGTGTGGCAGGAGAGCTGAGGCTGTCCAGAATGTTTTCTCTAGAAATAATCACATTGGACTTTCAAGGCTTTAAAAATATACAGGAGCATTGATAGCATCCTGGACCACAACAAACAATTCCTATTCAGCTTTATCCAGCCTCTGTAGACAGAGAATATAATGAAAAGCAGTTAGAAAGGGTCTGTACAATGAGCTCTTGAGCCCCAGGCTTCACCCAACCAACTGCCCATCTGTTTGTATATCGGAAACCAATAAACCCCTTCTGCTCACACCTCAGTGTCTCATCTCAGTCCACCTGAGTGGTTGGAGACAAATGCACTTGGTGCTGTGCAACTCCACTGCGATTCTGGCTATGCTTTAAAACATATCTTTTTCTCTAGACTCGTACACCTATCAACTTCCAAAGGCTATCAGTTACTCTGTATTCCTGTTTGCTCTCCACAGTTCACTCTCTGTGATTTATATGCTCACGCTGTTCCTTGCAGCTGGCAAGTCCTGTTATCTCTCAAATAGTTTTCAAGAACACTTTTTAAATGACATGCAGTCTTTATTGCTAAACCCAGCCCCCAGGAATCACAGACTCTGGAAGTAAAAGAACAAGTCTGGAAAAAGGAAGACTTTACTTTGGGAGAGGATGATAGGGTTAGAGATCCTTTAGGCAAACTCAACACCCACAAATCCATGCACCCCAGTGAGATCATAGAATCATAGAATGGCATGAAAAATAGAATGGCATAGAAATACAAAGAACTACTGGAAAGAGTCCAGCTGAGGGATAAAAGGATGGTGAAGGGACCAGAGCATCTTGAAGGAAGAAAGGTTGAGAGACCTGGGGCTGTTTAGCCTGAAGAAGACCAAGAGGGGATCTGAATAATGCTTACAAGTATCTAAAGGATGGGTGTCAAGAGGATGAGGCCAAACTCTTTTCAGTGATGCCCAGCAACAGGACAAGAGGCAATGGGTACAAACTGAAACTCAGGAATTTTCCACCTGAATATGAGGGAAATTCTTCAGTTTGGGGGTTCCAGAGCACTGGGACAGGCTGTCCAGAGAGGTCGCAGAATCTCCTTCTCTGGAGATATTCAAAACCTGATGTAGTGGTTTGACCCTGGCTGGAGGCCAGACACCCACCACAGCCACTCTTATCTATCACTCCCCTTTTCAGCTGAACAGGGGAGAAAATATATATTGAGAGGCTTAGGAGTCAAGATAAGGACAGGGAGAGATCACTCTGCGGTCAGTGTCACCAGTAAAACAGACTCAACACAGAATAAAGGAAAGAAAACGAATTTATTACACTACACTGCAGTGACACCAGAGTTGGATAATGAGAAGTGCAACCAGATCCTAAAACACCTCTCCCTTCTTAGTCAGGATTTTGCTCCCTACTTCCCTCCCATTGTGGCAGAGGGAGGGGCAGGGAATGGGGGGTTTTGGTCAGTTCCTCACAAGTTGTTTTCCTTCTTAGTCTGGGGTGCATTCCACACACCCTTCCCCAGCTGCAGTGTGGGGTCCCACCTACAGGAGACAGTCCTTCACGAACTTATCCAAGGTGAGTCTTTACCCACTGCGCTTCAGCTCTTCCCCAGCTGCAAAGAAAGAAGAGAAGAGAAGGCTGTGGGGGGACCTCATTGCAGCCTTCCAGTGCCTGAAGGGAGCAGAGAAACAGGAGGGGATTCAACTTTTTAAAAGAGCAGATAATGGCAGGACAAGGGGGAATGGACTAAAGCTAAAGGAGGGAAGGGTTAGATTAGATATTAGGGGGAAGTTTTTTACTGAAAGAGTGGTGAGGTGCTGGAACAGGCTGCCCAGAGAGGTGGTGGATTCCCTGTCCCTGGAGGTGTTCAAGGCCAGGTTGGCTGTGGCCCTGGTCAGCCTTGTGTAGCTCCAGGCCTGGAGGTTGGTGGTCCTGCCTGTGTCAGAGGGGTTGGAACTCTGTGATCCTTGGGGTCCCTTCCAACCCAGACCATTCTATGATTCTATGATTCTATGATTCTATGAAAGAAAATAAAAAGGTAGTTGTGAATTAATAGGCATTTTTTTCCTGATGGCAAGTGAGCAATTATTCAGGAACACCCAGCTAGACCAGCAGGAATGACAGATTGAAGAACTGATGCGTGTCGGTTATTCATTGCCCAATGAACATCATTTGGCATTTTCCAAACTCTTGTGATGCATTGGGGAATTTCTGTTCATGCTCCCATGTTTTCATACATGTAAATGAGTAAACTGAGGCAGAGAGAGTTTAAAAAAGGTCTTAAAAAATGATTCATGGAAGAATATGGAATAATCATTTTCTAAGTGAGCCACATGGATGCTGTAAGCCAAATAAATCATCTTTAGCTGTCATAAGTTATTTCATTCAATAAATCTGTAGAGTTCTTGGAAATACCTAGAAGCTCCACACGTGGACTGAGTCTGCATTGTACAGTGCAGCCATTCTCTTTCAAAAGGTAGATTCTATCCAAAAGCAGATAATGATTGCATAAACAGCAAAGTGGACATAATATGACTAACAGATTTCTGTTACAGGCTTTATAATGACATGGAGGAATAAAAATTGGGAGTTGTAAAAATTATAGGTCACAGGCTATTGAAGGTACATTTTGTGCTATGTAAATTACAGCTTTGAATCTAAGGCCAACATAAATATCAAAGGCAGAACAGGCAAAAATCTGTGGGGTACTTCAGAAAATGGGGAATCCTGGATGATATGGGTGTTGCAGTGCATGCTGGGTCGCTGAAGAGATTGTCAAACCCATTCGGGATCATATTGGAGCCTTGGCACAAGTAGGTCTTAATTCCCTTTGACTGTGGGAGCTGAGCTTCAGCCAGGCTATTGGCATGGCTCTCCTGGAGCCCATGGGGCAGAAATACCCAGATGTGAGGAGTAAGAAAGCTGTTCTGGATAAGCTAATGTTGGTGTGTAATTCATTGACACTTCCTCCATGGCATGAATGAATCTGTTTTGTCGTGCCTCTGCTACCTGAGTCGTACTGTGCAATTCAAGTAATACATGTAGTGGGCAGAGATATCTTTCAAGAGCAAATGCTGGATAGGAATGCCCTCTTTGTGCTCTTCAGGGAGAACCAAGGTGTTAAACACACAGAAAATTAGGGAAAAATTAGAATAAAAGTCTAAGACAGAGCAAGAAATATGTAGAAATGTGGTATGAATGCATTAATGCTGTAAATCATAGAATCATAAAATCATAGAATATGCTGAATTGGAAGGGACCCATAAGGATCACTGAGTCCAACTCCTGGCTCCACACAGGACCAGCCAAGTCAGGGCATGGGACTGAGTGCATCGTCCAGATGCTTCTTGCCCTCAGCCCAGCTTGGGGCTGTGACCCCTTCCCTGGGGAGCCTGTGCCAGTGCCCAATCACCCTCTCAGTACAGAACCTCTTCCAAACATCCAACCTAAACCTTCCCTGGTGCAGCTTCATACCATTCCCGCAGGTTCTATCCCTGGGAAACAAAGAGAGGAAATCAGTGCCTGCCTCTTCACTTCCCCTCATCATGATGAGGTGTCCCCTCAGTCTCCTTTTCTCCAGGCTGAACAAATCAAGGGACTTCAGCCTCTCCTCATAAGGCTTCCCCTCCAGATCTTTCACCATCCTTCTTGCCCTCCTGTGAACACTCTCCAGTATTTTTGTGTCCCTGTTGTACTGTGGTGCCCAAAACTGCACCCAGTACTCAAGGTAAGGCCATACCAGCATAGTCTAGAGAGGTGATGTGGTGTCTGGTCATGAAGCAGCATCCCTTTCAGAATGGTCTAGAGTCCTTGACAGTGCCTGCAAAGGGAATGGGCTGGTGTACCTTCTGGCCTTGCTTTGACATTGAGCCAATGTATGGTTAAAATAGCAGGATTTGAGATCTGGGAACTGTTTCTAGATCCCACACCTAGCAAGAACTGCTATTTGAACACCACTTCTTTCCATAGGTCTTCTGTTCATCAGCTAACTCTTGCCTGCTTACTTGTTTATTCACTTTGTTCTGTTTTTTTCATTTTCTTGTCATTTTGAGAGGTGAAGTACTCTCTGTAGGTTCCCCTCTGCTCTTTCAGACATTGCCTGACTGCTTCCCAATGGCCACCCCTGCCTTCCACCAGACCTTTGTCTTTCTCCCACAGATAATTTGCTGTGGGAGTTTTTATATCTTCAGCAGAGTTTTCTACTTCTTGTTCTTTAAATATTTTCCAGGTTTTAATGATTCTCCACGGACAATATGCCATCTGTATACCTTACCTACGTGGCTTCTTCTCATTTAAATCAGGATAAAAGGCACTAAGGAGTTTTGAAAGGAAGCAACTCTGGATGAATGTGGAATGAGAAGGAGTCAGTGGGAATCTCAGTCAGCGATCACCTGGGAAATCCGTGGGTAAGAGGGAGCTGGGGCAACCCAGTAGCTATGAGAGCAAGAAAGTGGGTTGGACTAGAATGGAGTGTGTCTCCAAAGAGAAATGACTTTTCTGCAAAGGGACTGGTGACCCTGAACAAGGGCCCAAACACACATAGCCTGGAAACATGTTGAAGATGTTGTTTTTGCCAAGCTGAAGACACATTCACTTGCACGAATGCTCCTGCACACAAAGCTGATGGATCCCAGTAACCTTGTACTCCATATCCAGCAGCCAAAGCAACTTGCACCTCCTCCATTAAACCACACTGAATGAGAGCTGAAGCAGACTGCAGGGTCTTTATATGTCCTTTTCCATCATCTTGGCTTCTAACCAGGGGGAGTACAGTAAACCTACTGAATTTACTAGCCATTTATTTTTATAAAACATTTGAGTCATGGCAACTTTAAGTCTTGAACACTTTTCTTTCTGTATAAGATGCAGAACTGTAATATAATAATGAGAAAAGTCCATATTAAAGCTTCACAGATGGGATGGAACACTTTAACCTTAATAGCTAGGTCTCAGAGGAGGTTCTGTCCCTATGAGCACTCACAATTTGTCAAGATAACAAAGTAACTACACTTTGCACTGGATATATCAGAAGTAACTACACTTTGTACTGGATTCTGTCCTAAGGAACCTGCTTTGGCAGGGGGTTTGGACTTGATGAGCTCTTGAGCTCCCTTCCAACCTCTACAGTTCCATGATTCTGTGGTTCTGTATGGTAGGAAACATGTTGCTACTATGAACACTCATTAAAATCTTCATGGTCTATTCACTTTCTCAAGATTCTGCCTAGAAGGAGGACATTTTCAGCTTGGAGGACACTTACTCTGACACTGGTTCCTCATCTCATCCAAAGGCAGAAGTGAGGATCTTTACAGCTATCCCATAGTCTTTATTCATTTGAAACTCTGGCTGCAAAGAAAGTTAATAATGTGTAGGACTCAACAGATCTGGAGCATCATTGGCTTGTCAATACTTAAAGGGGTCCTACTAGAAAGTGGGAGAGGCATTTTGAATGGCTTCAAAGTGAAAGAGGGTAGGTTTAGATTAGGATGTGAAGAAGAAATTATTTACTATGAGGGTGGTGAGACCCTGGACTAGGTTGCCAGAAGCTGTGGAAGTCTCATCATGGGAAGTGTTTAAGGCCAGGTTAGACAAGGCTTTGAGCAACTAGGTCTAGTGAAGGGTGTCCATGCCCATGGCAGGGAGGTTGGAGCTAGATGATCTTATAGGTCCCTTCCAACCCAAACCATTCTATCATTCTATGAGCGTTTTCAGTCCAGACCAAAACCACAGCTGCTGGATCTCAGCACTTTTCTGAACAGGAAAATCCAGTTGCTCCTCTGTCAGGCTAGGAACCACAGAGATGCTCTCTAGAAGCTCATTTCTTTATGGAAATACTCTTTCAGCCAAAAGAGCAAAATTAAAGTGTTAATGAGTATCTAAGTAGAAACACCTGCAATGAGTGTCATTACTGCTATTAACTGAGTGCCATCATGGCAATTACCCTGGCAAGTATCATATAAATACCAATACTAGGAAAATATTTTGCAGGCTGCAGAGTTTGCTTTCTGTGGCTCT
The DNA here is from genome assembly GCF_964237585.1 of Gallinula chloropus. Classification (NCBI taxonomy): domain Eukaryota; kingdom Metazoa; phylum Chordata; class Aves; order Gruiformes; family Rallidae; genus Gallinula; species Gallinula chloropus. Next base: position 2,547,522 of record NC_140086.1, read on the forward strand.
GAGTGGATTATTTGGCCTCACGTGAATGAAGTCATTAGCTGAAAATGCTCTTCCTCTTCTTAGCACAACAGAAAAATCACAACAGCTCCTGCAGCCCTTAAACTCTTGATTCAGTGGAAGGATATTCCTGATACAGACAGATGTTTCATTAATGCAGTTCGGGACTTCTGGCTGTTATCATATGCAGGCTCACTTATTCTGTCCTCAGCAGCAGAATGAGATCCCTATTTCTGTACCAAAATAACCTCTGCTCAGCTAAGAGAGGAGCCAGACATCTCCAGACCAGGTCCCTGATTAACAGAACTGGAATACTCTCTGTATGAAGACAATGAGAATTTTGTTCTTTCCTATGGGGTACAGATCAAAGCTGTAAAAAGGATTGGATCCTGCTGGGTTGTATAGAGATTATGTGATTATGCTTGGAGTAATCATGACATTAAGGTACCCTTGAAGATTCCCTGGGGTTCACTGTACAATAAAACAAAGTAGAAATAAATATATTTTAAAAAAGAATGCATTTTGTAGCTTCACAAAGTGGTATAAGTATCTGCTTGTATAATATGCTGGTGTATAGACCCACTGAAAAGATATGTGTATATATCTCTGCCCCTACCACTGTCATTTCTGTACACGCTCTTCTATGTGTTAGAAATTCAGATTCATGCTCTTAATAGGATTAAAAGCTAGGCTTGAATTTATGGCCTAAACTAAAACTGTTGGGATTTTTGCCATTTGCTTCAATTCATTCAGGATTTCCCTTCTGAAGAGCTGAACACCTCTGTCATCATTAACTCATTCCTCTCCTCTTGGAACTTGCTTCCTGTCTCTCAGCGCTTTTGACTTGAATTGGTGTGTCCAGGTCAGTCATGCTCCATCTTGGGTAAGAGGGAAATGTGTTTCAGAGTATCATAGAACAGTTTGGGTTGGAAGGAATCTCAGAGATTATCTAATTTGAAACCTCTCCTCTCATGGCCACCCTCCACTAGACCAGGTTGCCCAAAGCCCAATCCAACCCAGCCTTGAACACTGTCAAGGAAGGGGTATTCACAGCTCCTGGCAACCTGGTCCAGTGCTTGAACACAACTGTAGTTCAAGAATTTCTCCCTTATATCTAATCTAAATCGACCCTCTTTTAATTTAAAAACTTTTCCCCTTCTCCTGTGGCTACATATCCTTGTAAAAAGTCCCTGTCCGGATTTCCCATAGACCTCTAGATACTGGATGGCTGGTATGAGGTCTTCCTGGAGCCTTCTCTTCTCCAGGCTGAACAAACCCTACTCTCTCAGCCTGTTTTCCTAAGAGAGGTGCCCCAGCCCTCTAATCACCTTTGTGGCCTCCTCTGGACTCACTCTAACAGCTCTATGTCTGTTGTGTACTGGAGATCCCAGAGCTGGATGCAGTATTACAGGTGGGACCTCATGAGAGTAGAGTAGAGGTAGGGAATGTCTTCCAAGTTCTGGTCACAATTCTTTTGATGCAGCCCAGGGCACAGTTGGCTTTCTGGGCTAAAAATGCACATTGCCATCTCATGTTTAGCTTTTCATCAACCAACACCCTCAAGTCCTTCTCCTCAGAGCTTCCCTGCAACAGGGAATGCACAAAAAGGCAGCAGAAATACTGCAGCACACTGGAGAACTTCTCCTGTCCTGGGAGCTTGTGCTCTTCTGAAATAACCACAAAGATCTGGCACAAGTGGGCAGTTGAGAGAGAACTGCAGCCCAGAATATCAATGCTTTTGCTTTTGTAGGTTTTATTTTTTTTTTCCCCTCTGAACTTGACATTTCATTTTACTAGGCCAAACCAAAGGGAATTTTGCTAGTCCCTAATTACTGCAAGTCCTTTTTTCTCATTGGATAGCAGATCTGGCATCACTCTGTGTTATTTTAATTATTATTATTATTATTCAGCATCTCTCTTTCCCTGCAAACCCTACCTAACTGATTTTACAAACTCAAAGTCCTTGAAGTCTGAACATTATCTGCTGCCATACACAATCAGAAAAACACTCTTAAATCCTGGGTTGGGTTAGAAAATCACAGTGTACCACAAATAAATAAGAGCTATAACAATAGAATATCCTTTGAGTGATTTTTATCTGCCATTCAGCTTTGGAGCTCTTGTGTTTTCAAGTTTTATTTTACAACTAGGAAATCTCACTGTGTGTATGAAACAAATGTTAGACTGAAATTCTGTAGCTAGAACTTTAAGAAACTAATAAATAATGCAAGACTCATGATAAAATAATGAAATGTAATAAAAATCATGAAAGATGACAATGTTCTTATGGCATTAGTATAAAATTGCAAATTGAATCACCTTTTTCTAAGTCCAAGGAAGAAACTCTATTACAAAGAAGACAAACTACCCTATCCTTAAGTGTACCTTATCCTTACCCTTGATGCAAAGCATCTCCTTGAAAGATGATTCCTTGGCTGTGGTCTGCTGGTGGTCCACAGAATTATGGCAACTGATCCAGAGCTGAACAGGACTGTACTGGATGAACAGCTACTCACTGCAATATTTCCATAACCTGTTCCAAGTTCATTACTGGATAGTCCAGATGTGTCCCTTACAATATATAATAGGCTGTTTCTAACCCACACAAATTGTGTCAAGTAATGAGAAAAGTTTCTGGGCAATTAATATCCTCAGGTTTTTTCCCTTATATCCTTTTAGAAAGGTTTTCTGCTGCAAATTTAAATAGCCAGTCTCCTTTACTCCTTTTTGACTGAATAGGCTCTAAACATAACTCTGACCTGGGTGTAAAACAATCCAGATATAGAAATACAGATGTGGACTAACAGATTGAGCCTGGAAGCAAAGAGGCTAATTTTTTTCCTTCTTTTAGGTAGATAATTAATTCCACTACAGCTCAGACTGTCTATATGGTGGGTTAGAGGAAGAAAATATTTTATGTGAGTTGCACTGGACACAATCAAGGACCAGGTTTAGACCTGTACGTCTGATATTCAGCTCTGAGCTTGTTCTAGAGCATGGTATTCGTGTTGCCCAACACAACACCAACATTGACCACCGGGATTATTGCATAATCTGATTTCCAAAGCTTCTTTTATGGGTGAACACAACCTGAGAGCTGGAATCTGGAGTGCTAAAAACATCAGTTAAAATAATGTCAATATAGGAAACTAGCTTTACTGGATCTGGGATTTGTGTGACTGTTGTGAGACCAGAATGTGGTGGACTTTCATTCTTTATGAAACATTTGCAAGGGCAAAGTGAATGAAAAGAGGCTTAAAGGTTGAACACAGGATTTGGTATTGCTAGCTGTGTTTTCCATGGTGTCTTATGTTATTGCTCATAGCAGCCAGCACTGCTTTTAACTAATTTTCAAGCCCCTTATGCTGTGGCAGAAAGATGGCAGAAAATGGCAGAAAAAGGTGCCCATCTTCTGCCATTTTAGATCTGTCCCACTTCCCTTGCTTTTATTTTTAAAGGACTTCACAGCAGCATCTTGATGAAACCTTCATGATTAAAAAAAAAAAAGAACCTCTTAATCTGTTTAGTAGAGAGTTAGAAAGGTACAATTTCCTGGGTGCAAATTGTGCTATGGATTTTTTTTTCCCCAACATGGCTGTGTGATGCTGTGAGAGATGGTTCATCATCCAGAAATGGGACCCCACAGCTATGATCCAAGAGGCTCTTTGGGTAGCACAAGAGCATTCATTTATTTTTTTGGACTCAAAGGCTTTTATTAATGCCATTGGGCTGTGGAAGGGGAGCCAAGGCTGGGAAGGTCAATGAGGAACAATTCTTTGAGAGTGCTGAATATATCTTAAAAAAAACCAAACCCAAAAACAACCAAAAATACGACCCTGGGGCTTGCTGTCTCTCTGAATTTGAGAGGATGGTATGCCAGGAGGTGAGATCTGCACAGCCCACAAATCCATTATTGGGTGCCAAGCTGCACCAGGTCTTATTTTTCTGCTGCCTACAAATGCAAGAGGGTATTAAGCCCACAAAGCAATTCTGTCCAGCTGCCAGGCAGCCTGCCATCTAAAGAAAGAGAGTGGTCAATGTGCCTACCCTTATTTGACAGGCTTGTCACCTTGGGGCTGTGCCAAAATTGAAGTCTGCAGACCTTCAGAGATGCAGCCTTCAAATGGAGGCAACTGATGGGCTATTTGCTTTAGCTCGGTGTCAAATGGGTCTCTTAATCTATTTGAATTTGCTCCTGGAAAAGCAGCTCACATTACCCTGCTAGGAAACAGCTGCTGCCAGAAAAGCCAACAATTTCTCTCTGCTAGAGAAAAGGATCAACAAAACCCAAGGGATTTCACAGAATCACAAGGTTGGAAGAGACCTTTCAAGATCATCGAGCCCAACCATTCCCATCCTAAGCTAAACCAGATCCCTAAGTACCTCATCTACCCTTTTTTTGAACACATCCAGGGAAGGTGTTGGAGGCAGGTGTTGGAGGCAGAGGAAGCCTCATTACCTATGATATTTCTTCCCCTGTTATGGGCTGCCAACCTGGCTGTAGCATGGGTACCAATGGTGGGACTCATCTGACTGAATATGGATGTCCATGAACATATGAGATAACATAGGTAATTCTCTTGGTGTTTCTTTGGGTGTGATGTGCCAGCCCTACATAACTGAGATAAATCAGGCCATGAAAGGGCCTGTTTCTCTCCATTGAATACGAAATAGTCCCTGGGAGAATGAGCCCACTTGGAGACCTCTACCATGAAGGTCTCTAATATTAGAGAAGTGGACTTCATCCTTTTGGTGTCTGCAGTGGAGGTGTCCTCATATGGCAATGAATGAAACAGACAATGGTCCTTAGGGGGATCATTTGTCAGATCAAATGTTGGTGCCTATTTTATGATGAGAAGAAACACTGCTTAAGTTCCACTCCCAGATGAAGGAGTCCTAGGGTGGCTGGATCATCATTGCAAACAGGAAACTGAGAAAGTGGGTATATTTAATATGATCCCTATGCCTGAGCAAAAAAGCTTTCAAGGGCCTGGCTGGACAAAAGTAACACAGGTATTGGGAAAAACTGGGACTTCTTTGTCAGACTGGTCCTGTCCTGGAAATCATTTCACTTCAGGCCATTCCCTCGTTCACCAGTGCCTGTAACTAAGTAGATGGTGCCAGAGACTGACTCTTCAGTCATCTAGGAAATATCTCCAATGGAAATTACCCTGACATCATGACACCAGCAATCAGAGCATCCTGTGCAGTGGGCATTTCTGTGACTCCCTGCAGCCATGCTGGTGCACAGCTCTGTCAGCTCACTGTTGTGAGCTTGTTAACATCCAGTGCAGGAAGATGCATTTCAAATGCTATCAAGCTCAGGTGAGGAGGAAATTTCCCCATGCTCTTCTCCTTGATTAACCACATTTTCCCCATGTTTATTTTGGGGTCATATTGGAGCAGCCAATATCTCCCATGCTGCTCATAAGGAGATGAGAGACCTCCCATTTTACTCTGTGCTCTCAAGAAGAATTAAAAGTGGATTTCCAGATTGCTATGGCACAGTGTCCCTCTTCATATCCTGGCAGGAGGGAACTGATGGTCTCACATCTAGAATGGCATGGACTCCTTGGTTATCACTGAACACACCTCTGTGTACAACCACAGCCTCCCTGCTGCCTCTGTCTGTAATGGCTAATTGAATGCCAGTTTGCTATCAACCCATCTGTATGGTAGATGCCTCCACGTGACCTAAAGGGATCATTACCCTTTAAGTGAGCCAGCCTTCCTTCCTTCTCAAACAAAACTAAACAATATTGCTCAATTTACATCTATAAATCTCCACTTAATCACTAGGTCTGACTCCCTCTTCACCCAGGCCAGTAGAGTGTTCATCCCTCTCACTCCTGGGAGTGATAAAAGCATTAATTTATGAGGAAAGGATTATGACTGAGCTGCTGCCATGCGTGACTTGAGAATCAAGTCACCACAATAATTGATTTTCCCTCTTTTTGTCCTGTCTGATAGCCATCTCTCAGGCTTGGCCTTTTGATTTATAACATTAGTATTAAAAACAAATAAGTTCCTCCAATTACAATTTCAATAACCTATTGATTTTTCTTTACTCTTGTTCCATGTGCTGTTCATCCAGTGCTACACAGCTTGCACTTTTTTTTTTTGATATATGTATTCTCAAACTGATGCTTCCCTCTGGGATGAATCATCTTGCCTGACAAAGCCATTAATAAACTATGAAGCATGGAAGGAACATGGAAGTGGAGGATCAAGGTAAAGCAGGTTCAGGGTAGAAATCAGTTATGGCTTGTGAGGAAGCTGCTGTCATCCTGTAATGGATTCATTTAGTGTCTACATGGCAGTAGGTTGTCAGAGTTAGTCATGGGATGCTCATGTTCACAAGTATGTTGCCAGACTCCACAATCTTTCTTGAAGGTCCTGTTTCTTTTCCAAGACATCTTTCCATTTCTCTATTACCAGATGGCTCTTTTTAGGACAATAGGATTCCATCCCTTGTTAGTCCACAAAGGTGGACCTGTGGTTATGCTTTTGATGACTGCCATTATTAACCCCCTGTCCTGCTGTCAGCTGGGATAGAATTAATTTTCTTTCTAGTAGCTGGTGTAGTGCTTTTTTTTATTTAGTTAGAGAATAACATTGATACACACAGATCCCTTTAGTTATTGCTGGATTGCTGTAGTGTCTACACTAACTCAAGGACTTTTCACCTTCTCAGTCCTGCCAGGTGCACAAGAAGCTGGAGAGCATCCAGGACAACTAACACAGACTGTCCAGAGGGATGTTCCCTTCCACATAATGCTCCATATGTAGCTGGGGGAGTTAGCTGGGAGGCAGATTCTCTACCTGGAAACAGATTTGGCATCATTTGGGTTTTTTTCCCCTTCTGTATGTGGTGAGTGACTGCATTTGTACATCACTTTATTGTTGTTGTTACTATTAACATTGTCATCATAAAAATCATCATCATCTTCATTGTAATCATTCTCTTCCTTTTTATGCCATTAAGCTGTCTTTATAGCAGCCCAAGAATGTGGTTTTCTTTCTCCATTCTCCTTCTCATCCCCTTGGAGTGAAGGGATGAGAAGCTGCATGGCTCTTAGTTACCAGCTGGGGGTTAAACCATGACACCCAGGAATGAAAGAAGTCTTCATTTTCTGCATACTTGGTTTAGAAAGAGATGAGTTCCACCTCCACAAGTAGGTCTGGTTTAGACTACCAAACAGCAAAAGCAACAAAATCCAACTAGGGAAACCACAAATCTCTATCAACATCTCTGTTGCTGTCTCTCATTTTGCCTCTACTAAGGGACATATGTCAGGAGGTATTATTAATAAAGTATGACAGATAATTATGTTACCTTTCTGGCATGCAGCATACTAAAAGAAAAGGTACTTCATGGCAATGGAGGATAAAACTTTATTGGCAACCTTCTTTGAAAATTTAGTCCTGGACTGTCTGCTGAATGAAGACATAATGGAACATCTTGGGTTTTGTCTAGGATAAAGTTAATTTTCATATATGACTACAGTACTTGGCTCTTCATCCAAATCATGTTAAATGGCACCCCAGGAAGGGAACAACTACAGTTGGGATATAAAGGACATTGAGGAGGTTACTCCTATTGGGGAGGGAAGAAAATGAACATGCCGAGGCATATTGGCAGCTGATGGCTTGTGCTGCTTATTCTTGACCTTTGTGGCAAGCATTGTGATTTCACCCTTTTTTGTGAAGAAACCTGAGATAGCATTTTCACAGAATCAGAGAATTACAAGGTTGGAAAAGACCTGTGAAGATCAGCAAGTCCAGCCATTCCCATCCTATGCTAAACCATATCCCTGAGCACCTCATCTACCCTTCTGTTAAACATATCCAGGGATGGTGACTCAACCCCCTCTCTGGGCAGCCTGTTCTAGGTCCTGACAACTCTTCAGAGAAGAATTTTTTCCTAACATCTGATCTGACCCTGCCCTGGCACAGCTTGAGGTCATTTCCCCTTGTCCTATCAAACATTTTGGTAACTTTGTTATCATGTATTAGCACCATTGCACTAAGCACATTTATCAGTGGCAATTCTGAGCAATTTATATCTGCCACTTTAATAAACTTTCTGTTTCAACTTTACAAAACTGTCTCAGTGGATGTCCTTTGGGGGCTGTGACAGGCAAAAATCACACTCTGATATGTGGCTCTACATAATCCTTTAGTCATAAGTCACTGACCAAGTTTTGAACTAAGGCTGGACCTAGCTGCACCAGGGATCCTCTCTGAACAGTTTAGAAAGCAAGAGGGTCCTTTGTGAACCTTGTGACTCAACAGGAGGGCTTCCCTCAGCCACACATCAGACTCACACCCTTTACACAGCAGGGAGTGGAATGAGCGAGTGACCGTGTGGTGTTGAGTTGATGGCTGGGGCTAAGCAACAACAGGGAACATATCCAAAGCAACACCAGTAATATCTGATTCACCAAGTTGTAGTGCTGTTAAATCTCATTGGAAATCTCCAGCTCAGGTTTAAATTCTTTAGCTTGAGAAATGCTGTTCTACAGCGTCCCTGGCAATAAATCAAAGTATTAATGAGAGAAGCATAGGAAACACCTACTATTTTCAGGGAGCAGAGTTTTTTAAAGCTTCTACATACCCTGCCCAGTAACAAAAGTCACATTTTGATTATTCCCAATTACCACTGCTATGATTCAGGGCTTGGATTGAAGCACTCTGAAGTCAAACAGAGTAATTTCACTCACTTTGCTGTTCTTTGTATGAGCCTATATATGAACACTTTCCATCCTCAGATGGTATTGCAAACCTGAAATAATGCTGCCTATTCATCAGATGAAAACATTCAGCTAAGGGAATGATAAGGTTGCCAAGAACATTCAAAAGGAGGGAAATGCCAGCCTTTGAGGTGACTGAACAACATTAATAAACAACCCTGGTGTGAATTCATTTTTATGAGAGGTTCAAACAAAATCCTGTCTGCAGGAAATTCTTAGCAGAGACTGGAGTAAGGCCCAAGCACAGTTCCTGTGCCATAAATGCAAAAATAAAGTGTTTTGACTTCTTAGAAAAGTCCTGTCCTTTTAATAACTTGCATTGGGGTTTTTCAATTTGTTGTGGTTTCTCCAGTAAAGACCAGTCAGAGTGATTGGTCCTTAATGGCTGAAGAATTCACATGGTCCCTTGAGGAGTTTGGAGATAAGTGAGTGCTGAAGGGGTTGGGGGGCTTGTGAAGGCTCTGGTTGTTATACTTAAGTTTGAAAATGCATAAGGGAAGAGTAGGCTGGGGCAACATATGGAGTTCTGGCTTCTGGCAGCAGCTCTGAAAAATTCTACCTTTCAATCAATTTCTACCTAAATCGATTTTTCCTTCCAAAAATCCTGGAATTTCCTTCAGATCAGAAATCTTGCATTTTGGTGTTGGTTTTCTATCCTCTTCTTCAATGGTGATGGGCATTGTAACCTCTCTTTATTGATGTTTGAACTTGTGAGGGACCTCATTTTTATTGCATCACCTTACAGACAGCAGTTAACCTGTTCCTAGGACATTACTGGGATGTCAGTGGCATGTTATACTGGATACTCCTCATCCTGTTCTGTCTCAAATTTTCTTCTGCTGTTTTTGACCCATTGCATTCACCTATTGCCCTCTATTCTAGTCTTTTCAGTGATAGTTCTTTCTTTGCACAGCATCTTGTCTGGGTGCCTATTTCCATATTGTGAACCTGTTGCTGACTAAAAGTCATTAATAGTTATATCAGAAGCAAAATCCTGTGAGCATCTCACATTTTAGAAAACTAAAACCCAATATGTAAAGCAGAATCTTCTTGTACCAAATCAAGTAAGATGCTTTTGGGTGAGCAGAATACAAGCTGGGTACTAACCAGGAGACAGCAATTTCCCTTTGTTTGTGTACTTCGACAGTCTATTCCTGAACAATTTAACAAGACTTTCTAGTCTAGAGCTCTCAAGGGTCTGTCAGCTTAAAGCTCTTGGGATTTCTATAGTGACCCTCTTCTCACAGCCAGGAGTTTTCTTCTCCCAGTGCAGAGAATTCACTCTAGAGTACCTACAACAGTTTGTAATCCAGCTAAGTAAGTAAAACTGGCTCCTAGTTTCTTTGCTTTATATCACAGTCTGTGTTGCAGCAGCTGCTTCACATTCACAACTAAGAACAGATGTGGCAAAGAGATGACAGAGAGGACTGATCCAGCTCTGACAAGGCAACCCATACTTCCTAAGACAGCAGATCCCTGAAGTGCTTAAATCCCATGAGCAGACACTACAAAGTTCCTCTACAAACCCTCTGTAAAGACATGCAACTTCTTGCCAGGGCCACGTGCAAACCACAGGGAGCTGAGCCCACACTCTACAGACCTGTCTCTGCTATGGTGGTCACTGCATGACTGATACCACTGTGCCCACTAATCTTGTGTGGACTTACATGAACTTTAGCAGTTGCTACTCCCAGTATAACTTGTCTCACTCAGGTGTGGTAGTAGCTATACAACAGGAGGGGAAAAAAAAATGTCTGTTGTTGCATGTTATGTCTCAGAGAGAGAACAAGCCACCATCACATTAACAACAGAATCCAGAGTGTTCTTGATGATTTGGATGGGATTCCTCTTCTCTACATCAGTTGTCTACTGAATAGGCTCTCCATCAGAGCTAGTTGTTTTGGTTGGTATTATTATCTGTACTATTGCAGTCTGTGTCAGTGGAGTTTAGACCATGAACCATCTAATCAAACCAGCTGCCCTGTTCTTTCAACCTACATGATTTCTAGACAGGTTTCCTGCTCTCTTTCACCTCAATCATTAGGTGCTTAAATCGCTCTGGGTTATCATGTATAACCTCTCTCTACTTGCCATGTGGAATGAAGATCCTGGTTTTATGCAAGAAACACCCTGTGTACAGTTTTCAGGCAGCCAAGGACTCGACTCTGCCAATGGCCTGGGGAGGGAAAGGCTAGATAAAGGAAGCATGCAATACTGTGCACCCAAGCCTGCATTAAGTTCTTCAGTTGTAAATTGGTGTTGATGGTAACCACCTGGTCTTGTGAGCTGGCACACACAAGTCAAAAGGAATAATTTTAAGTAGGACCATCATGAATAATCATTATGAAAACTTAGACCTAGACTCAAAGGACCTAATTTGCTCCATGTCCCATTCTCTCCTTGCCTAGTCTGAGAACAAAGAAAAGTTTGAGCTAGTGCCTGTTCTTTGCAAAGTCAGTCCTGACAGTACTTCTCATTTTCATGTGCTTTCTGAATGTGAAGACGTTCACCAATAACTTATTTTTGTCATAATGAAAAAAAAAATGTTCTGAAACATCTGTCATTCCATCTTTCTCTCCCTTGAGCCACTTCTCACTTTTCATCCATTTATTTTGGCAGATTTCAACATTAAAATGGTTTAGATCAGGAAGAAGCCAGCAGTGTGCCCAGGCAGCCAAGAAGGCCAATGGCATCCTGGCTTGTGTCAAAAATAATGTGGCTACTAGGGAGGTAATTGTGCCCCTGGACTGGGCACTGGGGAGGCTGCAGCTGGAGTGCTGGGTCCAGTTCTGGGCTCCTCACCACAAGAAGGACACTAGGTCCTTGAAAGAGTCCAGAGAAGGGCAACCAGGCTGGGGAAGGGGCTGGAGGGCAAATCCTCTGAGGAGCAGCTGAGGGAGTTGGGGGTGTTGAGCCTGGAGAAGAGGAGGCTGAGGGGAGACCTTCTCCCCACCTGCCCTGCCCTGCCAGGAGGGTGCAGAGAGGTGGGCGATGGTCTCTTCAGCCAGGGGACAGGAGATAGGACAAGTGGAAATGGCATGAAGCTGCCCCAGGGCAGGTTTAGATTGGATATTAGAAAAAACTGTTTTACTGCAAGAGTTGTCAGGGCCTGGAACAGGCTGCCCAGGGAGGGGGTTGAGCCACCTTCCCTGGATGTGTTCAAAAAAAGGGTTGATGAGGTACTTAGGGATTTGGTTTAGCATAGGATGGGAATGGTTGGACTTGGTGCTCTTCAAAGATCTTTTCCAACCTTGTGATTCTGTGATTCTGTGAATATAATAGCCTGATGAAGCTAACTTAAGGTCTATGTGAACTTGTGTTCAGTGGAGCTAAACAGCAGCCTAATGTTTTATCATTGCAGCTGTGTATGTGTAATGCTGCTAACACCTCCTTATAGTTTTTCTTTCCAAGCCATTATTGTATACATTTCAGCTAAGCCAAGAAAATGATGAGCCCCTTCTTAACTTGTCCTTGGAAACCTGCCAATGAATGTGAAACCTGAGATAAGGACAGTAGCATCTTTCAGAAGAGCATCTGCTTCTGAGAAGGGAGAAGTGCACCTTGCAAAAAAGCTGATACCAGGGAAATGGAGATGAAAGGATGGGGAGTCCTTCGCCTTGCTATTTGCATGATGGGGAAACAAAGCTTTAAAGGTATCTGGAGGAAAAGCTTCAGGGAGAAGGATGATAAAAAGCGGAAAAGATTGATCCAAGGATGAAAGGATCACAGTCTGCAGTTGGCATAGCCATGCAAGGTGATTAGAAGCTGATAAAGAGTCTTCTTGAAGTTCCCTAATCTTCTAGCCATGGAGAAAAAGTGTTTTTACACACTGCTAGGTGGAGTAAGGACAGGTGGATTATACCAGGTTGCAGCTCTACCATCCCTGATTCACTCTTCAGGTATCATGAGTCCAAGTGTCAGCTCACACACAAGCACTGGACTTCATGTATTAGAAAAATGATTCTTTATGTATGAGAAAAGTCCTTTATTTGTACTGCAGTAGGTCCATGAGGTTATCCTTCTTCTTTCCCACATTTGTGATGCATCCTTGCCAAAAGAAACCTTCACAGATTCAACTCGTGGTGACAGAAACATCTGGAGACCTACCAGGGAATAGATTATTTTTAGCCTGGATCCTGTCCCACTCAGTGATCTAACTATGCAGTGACATGTAAGAATATGAGATGAACAGGCCACCATGGTGGGCAAATCAGTGTAACAGTAGAGGAGGAAAAACCTTTGTTCAGTGCTGTGAAGAGAAATCTGTCCCTCAATTTCAAGTGCAGTTTCACCCTATAGAACTTCATGCACATATCTGGGGCAGCTAAATGAGATTTATCTACAGACAATGAGGAATTAAGTAAATTCAGAGACTGACTTGGACCTTAGGAGGCTGTTGGGTAGCCATTTCTCTCAACTGTACGGAGAGGGAGTTTGCAGTGAGCTCAGTCCTCACCTAGGTACTTGGAGGTAGATAAATGAATTCCCAGGTCCAGTTTTATTTTCCAAAGCCTATGTACATTATACATTAAATTATAGTGCTTTTTTCAGGAAAGCCTGGTCTTCCTGTTGCATTGTGGGCCTCAGGCACTGTAAAAGAGTTTGTGGAAGTTTTTTAGGCATCGGTTATGTCCACATCTCTTTCCCCACCCATTTTACCCTACCCCTCTATTGAACAGCATTCACTCCAATTAAGATATAAAGTTAAGGCTTAGTGGCAGAATTATTATTATTACCAGCACATTTTGTGACTCATAAAATTCCACCAACTGCTCTGCTTCATGTCAAGGGAGAGCTGTTAACCAAGATCATCTATCGCACCAGGTGGTGATTCATTCAAGACAGGAGCTAGTATAGCAGAGCTCAAGTACCCACTGGACAGTGCTGCGTATTTCACAGGCCATGAAATATATCCAGTGTTGGTTTTTATCCCCCAGCAAGCTAGTAAGTTGTTGTTAATAGAGCATTAAATATTTTTTAATTGGCAATTTATTTTTCTGTACTAAATAAGCAAAGAGACTATGGCAAAACAGGACAGGATTGCTTTTATTGCCCTTATCCTTCTCATGTGATCACAGGGACAACACCCATCCCACCCTTGTGGGGACCAAAGGATCAGGAGAAACTGTGCTGGATTTTAGAAAGCTGAGGTCCTTGCTGGAACAGGCTGCCCAGAGAGGGGGTGGATTCCCCATCCCTGGAGGTGTTGAAGGCCAGGTTGGATGGGGCCCTGGGCAGCCTTGTGTAGCTCCAGGTTTGGAGGTTGGTGTCCCTGCCTGTGTCAGGGGGGTTGGAGCTCTCTGATCCTTGGGGTCCCTTCCAACCCAGACCATTCTATGATTCTATGATGAGCATGTGAGCTTGCTTTGCCCATGCTTTGGACAGGAATGAATGTGGGGTGAAAAGCAAGTGAGTTAGAGTGGGGGTGGCTCTAGGCTAATGCACCTTGTAGTTTTCTCAGGCTGATTAGCAGAAGCCCAACACTTACAAGTGGATGTATATGGTGTCATCCCTGTTTAGGGCTGTTAGAGCACTATGAAATGCTTTGGGGATGACTTTGCTCTGAGGTGATTGCTTAAGCATGCCATCTTTTCTTGCCACAGCAGAACCTAGCCTGACACTTCCTCCCTGTGAGGGTGGTGAGGCACTGGAACAAGTCACCCAGAGAAGCTGTGGCTGTCCCTGGATCCCTGGCAGTGTTCAAGGCCAAACTGGATGGGGCTTTGGGCAAGCTGGTCTAGTAGAGGGTATCCCTGGCCATGGCAGGGAGATGGAACTAAATGCCTATGACAGTAATGTAGGCACTGCAGAAGTGGTGTAAAGAAAAGGTTTGCTGAAAACTCCTCCAGCACACACAAGGGCAAAGGATACATCACCGAATCACAAGGTTGGAAAAGACCTTTAAGATCAAGTCCAACTGTTCCTGTCCTGAGCTAAACCATATCCCTGAGCACCTCACCTACCCTTTTTTTATACATGTCCAGGGATGGTGACTCATCCCCCTCCCTGGGCAGCCTGTTCCACAGCCCCACAACTCTTTCAGAGAAGAACTTTTCCCTCCCATCTGAGCTGACCCCACCCTGGGGCAGCTTGAGCCCATTGCCCCTTGTCCCATCTCCTGTCCCCTGGTTGAAGAGACCATCGCCCACCTCTCTGCACCCTCCTTTCAAATCAGTGAAGCTGGGGAGAAGGTCTCCCCTCAGCCTCCTCTTCTCCAGACTAAACATCACCAGCTCCCTCAGCTGTTCCTCATACGATTTGCCCTCCAGACCCTTCCCCAGCCTGGTTGCCCAGAAAACTTACTTCATATGGATTCCTACCTTCTCTATTGCCCAGTGGTTTAAAGTACAGATGTATTCAATAATGCTTATGAGTACTGTAGAGTCATTTGTTGGAACTCTAATTGCTGGGGGCTGTATTCTGGTGCCTCAGTGTAACTGCCAAGTCCCAGTTTAGACATCCAGCAGCATGTGAGACACTGGCTAAACTGATATAAACCAAGACAAGACTCATCTGGTATGGAACCTGGAGGACAGGAGAGATCCCCAGGGCATCTCATATATCTTCAAGTGTCCTGAATCATGGCCAGGCTGTCTCATTAGACTGGCTTTAAGAAACAAAACATCAACATCAGATTATTTTGATGGTTCCAGTGGCTATTTAAGCATTTTTAATCTACGTAAAATTAGAACATATAAAAGGTCCAACATGGACACCAGAGTTACTAAGGTTTATAAAAACACAGGTCTTCAGAATTTAAAAAAAAATACCAATGTATGTATTTCATATAATCAAATTGCATTACAGAGTGATGCAGCTTTTCCCCACAAATAAGATGATGAATGAAGAGACTCCACTGTCTTTCTGTAAGGGTCTCAGTACCTTAGCTACTCTTAGGATCTGACATAAGGGAACTTCCTTTTTATTGCCCTCTGTGGGGATTATTCTGATCTGAAACTTGTATATTATAAAATTGAATGTGAACAGTGACCAGCTCCTTGTTTTCTCTTCCAGTTATAGAAGTGTTCATGTGCCTTGGTGGTGATGGAAAGGAGTTACCACCTGTCTGGGGATTAAAAAGAGGTTGTGCAGGACTTTAGCTAATGTAGTCATAAAATCTTCCTCCATAATGAAAGGAAACACTCTTCCCCACCTCTTACAGCAATGTTCAAACTTCTGGGAAGTTTATCCATGCAGTGAAGCTTCTGTTTTGTGTGCACGTGGAGACAGGGATTTGTACATTGAAGCAATGCTTATAGATCATTGCTGCCTTGAACCAAGCCTAATCTGTTTTATAGAGCTTGGCTCCATGGTTAGTTAGGAAAGGTGGAGAAATCAGTGGATCCATGATGCTAGTCAGAAAAGCTGGCTGCCACTGCTGCCTCTGCTCCTGAACTGAGCTGTGACTTCTGCACAACGATTTCACCCCTCCTGGGCTTTGACTTTGCTGTTCACTTAGCATGCTTTGTTAACTGCTTTGAAAGCTATGATGAAAGGAGCTACCTGGCTGTAGGCTGTCACCGATGATCTATGTCATGTGTTAAATGCATTGGCTTTTAACTCTGTTCAGCAGCCTCACCACCCACCACCCCCATTCAATAGCTTGGCAGCTGGGAAAATGGCTTTAAAAAGTATGGTTGGTATTATAGCAATTTCATCAACTGCCATGGATAATAAACCAGCTAGGGAGCTTTGGCTGTTCTCTCCTGTCCTCATGTTGCCTCTGTGGTCCACTCACCTTAGCATTTCTCTTACAGAAGGCCATCAGCTGGAAATAGAGGTCAAGGGCTTATGAGTATATATGCTTCCATGAGCACCACTGACCATGGCCATCACACAGGGGATGCTGTCATCTCACACTTCATACTAATCCTCCCCTGGTCTCCCAGGGCACTTTCTATAGGGTATATTTCTTGGGCTAAGACTGAACTGTCTCTTATTAGGCACATCAGGGATCTGATGAGCATCCATCAACAGCAAACCCAGCACGTGTGATTTCATGCACTGGGAATCAAAAGAGTTAAGAGGAAGAATCTACATGAGCAGGACTCAGCCAGACCTCTGCAAGGGACTGATGGGTGAGAAACAACTTTGTTGAAGCATGTTTCATCTCCCATTAACAGAAACAAGGCACAGCTCTACTGTGTAGTCATTTGTACCTCCCTGGCACATCCACTTTGATGGGTATCTCAATGATCAGTTTAGCTAGTGAGCAATTAAAGTCTCATTTGCATCTGCCCATGAGATTAAAACGTTGGATAGATTAATTTTTAAAAGCTGCTACCTTTCATAGAAGGCAGCAACAACTGATTGGATGTGCACATAGTATTGGATAGCGTTTCCCCTTGCAAAGAGAGAGGTGATGCCCTGAAACTCAAGAAAAAATTTTGCTTTGCTCAGCACATTTACTGCAAGTGAGGAATGGTTTCAACCAGCTCTTCTAGGTAAAGTTTGTTGGGTGGCTCATTCCAGTGAAACTCTAGTTCCTGCAACACATAGTCTATCATCTACATAGGTTACAATAAAGTCATTTTCATGCCAACCTGCATTAAATCTGTCCACTTAACGATGTTGCAGCCCAAGGAATAGAGATTTTTCTTCCAGCAGCATGTGTGTCTACCTGTTTTTGTTAAAGAGCTGGGAAAATGCTACTAGCAACCCTGGGATTGAGCTGGGAGGATTATCCCCAGGCAAAGCCTGTTTGCACAGGAAAACATCTCGATCTGTCAGCAGTGGAATAGCAGGTGGGGAAAAAGGCATTTTTCAGTTGGAAAAAAAAACCCAAACCCAAAATTAGGTAAAATTATTTTAATGTGCTGCAACAGCCAGTGGAGCTGTGCCCAGAGAAAACACCAAAACTCCATTTGCAGGGCTGAAATCACTGGGTGTTTTGCCAATGGAGCAAGAAGAAAACAACAAAAAAAAAAAAACAAACCTCAAAATACATGTAAACAGAATAAAAAAAGTTTTTATAACAACCTGAAACAGAAAAACAAGTTTCAAAATTACTTTCAGTTTGATCTCACCCTCTTGTGAAGCGCTGGAGGGTTCATGGTCCAGCCTTTTTCATTATTTTGTATTTTTTGACACAATTTGGGATAAGAAAAATGTAAAATCCTGAAATTTCTTTTCTGGTTGGGACCTAGTGGTTTCCATTCAGGAACTGGGATTAGTGTATGTTTATATGCAACCACACACAATGACAAAGGGAAAGGAAGGGAAGGGAAGGGAAGGGAAGGGAAGGGAAGGGAAGGGAAGGGAAGGGAAGGGAAGGGAAGGGAAGGGAAGGGAAGGGAAGGGAAGGGAAGGGAAGGGAAGGGAAGGGAAGGGAAGGGAAGGGAAGGGAAGGGAAGGGAAGGGAAGGGAAGGGAAGGGAAGGGAAGGGAAGGGAAGGAAAGGAAAGGAAAGGAAAGGAAAGGAAAGGAAAGGAAAGGAAAGGAAAGGAAAGGAAAGGAAAGGAAAGGAAAGGAAAGGAAAGGAAAGGAAAGGAAAGGAAAGGAAAGGAAAGGAAAGGAAAGGAAAGGAAAGGAAAGGAAAGGAAAGGAAAGGAAAGGAAAGGAAAGGAAAGGAAAGGAAAGGAAAGGAAAGGAAAGGAAAGGAAAGGAAATATACTGTGCTTTAAATATATATTTTTTCTGAGGCTGCCAACGTGTCACAACCTCCATTCCATCAAGAGAAATTATATTATTTTTTTCTCTGCAGTCTAAACAGTTTCAGGACACCAAGATGCCTGGATGAAAGATGTTCCCTCTGAGTCAGCAGCATGCTGCTACAGCATTTTGCAAGGGGTTTTCTCCTGCTGGTATAACCAGGTAGAATGCTGTCCTGGCTGTCTGTGGCTGTCTGATGGGTCTGCTAAGCAGAGGCAGCTGTCTTTGTCTGATGGGTCTGGGAATGATGCCTCTAAATATTAAACTCTCTGTGTTTTAAACACTGTCAATTGGAAATGAAGGGACTTTTTCAAAATAAGGATGCAACTACTCTCCTTGGGTTCATCCCAATTGAACCTGCCTGTCAAGATGACCAAAGCTGAATGCTGGTGAAGCACAGCCATGCTTGGTGTGTCTCCATCTGAAGTCCAATCTGAGGGGATTGTACTGTGGCAGAACACTGGAGGTGGGGTTATCACTTGGGTCCTTAGTGAGAAGAATGAACCATTGAACACCTCCATGCTTGGGGTTTAGGAGGTGTCAGGTGAGCACTCAGTTCCAAGTGGATGGGATAAGTAATTCAATCACAGCAATCAATGGGATAATATTCCTTTTATTTATACACAGGGTAAGATTATAATCAATAGGGTCTAAAAGGGGAGTGCACTCTGGTGATCATATTCACACCATGATGATATTTTCCCTGCCTGTGGCAGGGGGGTTGGAGCTCTATGATCCTTGGGGTCCCTTCCAACCCAGACCATTCTATGATTCTATATAGACAATACAAGGTTTGATTTTAGTGTTAGCATTAAGGGTATGTTTCTTCCTGTTCACATATTTGGATGTTTGTGCAAAATAGTGAAGGCCAGCCAATATAAGCCTTTAAGTACAAAACATCTGTAGCAGCTGGATCCCCTTCTTTCCTTCCAGGATTGTCATGATGAGCAGATAGCTGGAGGAAAGTGGACCCCCCCCCCGCAACCAACCAAACCAACAAACCAAGCTTGAAATTCACAATATGTTTTAATTATGATTTAACAATTTTAATGGCTTCTTTGTAATAGCTTGGGAAATTATTTAATGTATCATTTGCAAAACAGAGTGCTGCTTTTCTTCCATTTTCCACTTCTCTGGTGTTGTTAGGGTCTGCAATCCTATCAACACTCACGTCCAATCTAGTTAAAATTGCAATAAATCTTGAAAATCAAGGACTTGAAAAAAAAATCCCACCTGCATGTAGATTAAGAGGAGGTGTACCTCTCAAGGTCGTGTAATTTGTCTGCTGGGTGTTTCTAATTTGACTACTAAGAAAGTAGATGTCTGTATGAGACTTTCCTGACCCTGGGACTCCTTCCTGACTTCTGATCATGAAAGGTGGTTTTCAGAGAGATTCATGAATCAAAAAAAATTTTAAAGGGACAAAGGTTCAATCCAAAATGGAAATTCCCTTTCAAAGACCTTGGTAAGTGGTGGTAATAGGAAATCTGATATCCTTCCTACTAGCAGGGTTCTGGTATTGTTTCTTTCAGTGATAACCTTAAGAGGGAAGATAAATTGGATGGGAATGGAGTGCTTTGTTTTGTATGGAACAGCAAATACTGAGTAACCCAGTTCCTAGGAAGGTTAGGATAAAATATAGCAAAAGCTGTGGGAACAGGAGCCCAAACCCATAATCTCCCTAATTGGGAGACCCTTCATTGGTATATCACAGAATCAGGAGAGAGACAAGTTCTTATCATGTTTTGCTGTATTTGTTTTGAGATACAGGCAGCATTCCACAGGTTTCTTTCTCAAAACATTCTAAAAATACATAGAGCACAAAGACACTTCCTCCTTTACTTTTCTACCAGGATATGAGAGAAATGACACTAAAATCAGATCTCCCTCAAAACCAACCTGCAGCCAAAAACCACTCTCCTCCCAACAACTGTTCTCACCTGCCTTCTATCCAGGCATCATAAATCAGTGCTTTCCACAGGAATCCACAGAGAACTTCTAACTGGGTACAGTTGGTAACAGAGCTGGGAGCTTCCCTGTGCTAAGGGAGTTTGTCTTTTTGTTGGCACAGACATTAAAGCAAATGTAACTCAGGTTGAGAGCATGTGGCACCAAACCAAGGTCCCAGAGCTCATCTCTCAGCCCTGGTCTTCTGTTCCATCCATGCTGCTCTCAGCCAGATTGGTAACCAGTGATGCCAACACTTAGGCAGCTGGGTTGAGGCTGAGACGTGTCTCTCAAGATGAAGGCTAATCAGATGGAGGGAGATACACCATATTGGAGACTCCCAAATCCCAGGATCTGAGGATATTCTGATTTCAATCAGCTTCTTACAGCTGTTCACATTCCCTCAAGTCCCTCAATTGCCCTGTACAGGGAGATATAATAAAGGTAAAGGAAAAAGTAGGAAAGGTAGGAGCAGCACACCCTGTCCCCAAACACTTCTGCTGACTTGAAGCAGGTCTGAGAGAATCATAGAAGTGCCTCCAGGTGCATTTCTTGAGGAGTGGATGGGCGAAGCTGCAGCTCTGCACCTGCAGTTGTTGGTTCTTGGTACATTTCCATTCCCGTTTAGTGGGGAAGGAAACATCCTGCTATTACCCAAATTTGCCTTTCCTTTTTTCTTTAAGAGATAAGCAGCAAATGAAAATACAAGATATCCCATAGAAACAAACTGATACAACGTTCTGAAAAGCTAAATGCACCAAAAAATCACCCCAGCACAGCTCCTGCCATGACACCAATTGTGATGGTTGCAGGAGTGACACACCACTGGGTCAACACAATTCAGTTACTTCTTTTCAGGTTTTAATTATCTGTGTTCCTATCAACCAGATGTAGATAAAAGCTTGCAAAAGGTGTGAGTAAAATCAGATTTAGAACCCAAAGGATTAGGGTGACCTTGGGGCTACGTTGCTCCTGCATCAGGAAAGGGAGAGGAAAAGGCAGGGACAGAGGAAGGCTGTGGGAAGTATTGGGAGCAGGGTCAGGAAAGGGGTTGGGGTTCCCTCCACAGGGAACTGTGTCTGAACTAATTACACTACAGTTAGTGAGGGGCTTTAGGTTGTTGTGTTGTTTTCAGAGATCCCAGAGTAGGATCTTTGTGTCCTGGGATCTCTGTGTCATAGTGCCCCATGCACTTAGCATGTCTGGTCTTCATCACCTTTCCTTGAGCATCTCCCACTGATCACTGACAGGGATGGGATGCAGAGCCAGATGGACCTTTGATCTGTCTATCCTGCCTGTCCCACTCTTCACTGTGCTCTGTGCACTGAGTCAGATTGATTTACATGATCATTCCCATACTTTACATCCTTGGACCTTGGCTTGAATGCCATTCCTGCAGCCTTGTTGAGGGAAGCCCTTTGCAGTTCCACTTGCAGTCCTCCTGCCACAGAGAGGACAGGAGAAAAGGAACTTTCTGGCTTTCAGAGATCTTTCTGAGTTATGCAAAAAAAAAGCCAAAAGATGTATTTTTGGAAAACAGAAGTTCCCTGGAGCTCACCCAGCAGAATGGATTTTAACAATCATTTCCCAAAATCTCCTCAATTAAATTTCAGATTAAAAACCTTGTGGAAATTAAGCTGGTAACCCACACATTGAAAATGAAGTAAATTGGACTACTTGAAAAACAATTTCTAAAGAGGAAATCCTAGATCCACATCTCTAACCTGTGGATTACTGACACTCTAGTGCATTGGAGCTACAAGACCTTCTGATCACAAAGCAATTACCTCTTCTCCCACTCCTTGTTTCTAAACAGAAGTTTCATCCCCAGATTTTCCACACAGGAAAATAAATCCATTCCAAAAAAAGATGAGAATTAACTCACTGCAACCTGTTGTAAGGTCAGCAGCCTGCCCTGAGTTTGCTGTGGCTGTAGCTATGCATCTACATGGATTGCTGTGCTCTGTTCAACCCCTCCAGTCCAAAGGTTTTTCTATTAAGTTTTCTGGAATTGGATTCACTGTAGAAAACTTGCCTTGTGGAATGAGGCCCCTCTCAAAAGAGTCTCTCAGTGCCTGAAGATCACAAGCTAAAGTTTTATTTGGTTTAAATGTGTTCTGGTGGAGGCAACGACAAGTTTCAATAGGCTGAGAGGGTGACACAGGCTCTGTAACAGTTCCAAATGATATTACTTGAAAGTTGAGTAGGGCAGAGAAAGATCAATCTGTTCAAAGTGGATTTGGCAGTTTTAAAATTCATTTGAGTTGATACTGAAACAGAAAAGACTCTAATGTTGGTATAACTGCCAGAAGTTGTGGGGAACCTGACAGGCTACTCCCAATCTCTGGACTGGGAAATCTGGAAATATCCACTCATTGTGTAATTTGAGGAATGTCCCAAATCTCATGGGACATGGAAGAGCTGGCAGACATTATGAATAGGAGGGCAGTGAGTTGCTGTGCCAGGCTGCTTTATCTTGCTGGGTCTTTTGCTCAGACCAAAGACATGGGCAGCTCTGCCCTTAACATTCCCATCAGGATAGACAACATCATATTCTGGACTAACCCAATTCAGGACAAACTGGAATTAAATCTCAGTTAGTAAATAAAGGTGAACACATGTCCCATACCTGAAGGGAGCTTATAAGCAGGAGGGGATTCAACTTTTTAAAAGAGCAGATAATGGCATGACAAGGGGGAATGGACTAAAGCTAAAGGAGGGAAGGTTTAGATTAGATATTAGGGGGAAGTTTTTTACAGAAAGAGTGGTGAGGGGCTGGAACAGGCTGCCCAGAGAATGCCCTGTTCCTGGAGGTGTTCAAGGCCAGGTTGGATGGTGCCCTGGGTAGCCTTGTGTAGCTCCAGGCCTGGAGGTTGGTGTCCCTGCCTGTGTCAGGGGGGTTGGAGCTCTATGATCCTTGGAGTCCCTTCCAACCCAGACCATTCTATGATTCTATGATTCTATGATTCTATATTTACCAGCACAGCCTCAGACTCATATCATCATTACATCCTTTTTACTCATGATGTTATTTTGTCCTGATTGCTCAACCAGGACACAAAATCTTCTCTGTCCTCTCCAAGCCCTGGAAACTTTCAGAGTCCCTCTTGTATGGTGGAATTATGAGGTAGGAACATGAGGAATC
This sequence comes from Gallinula chloropus, assembly GCF_964237585.1. Taxonomy (NCBI): domain Eukaryota; kingdom Metazoa; phylum Chordata; class Aves; order Gruiformes; family Rallidae; genus Gallinula; species Gallinula chloropus. Next base: position 2,571,014 of record NC_140086.1, read on the forward strand.
TGCCTTTGCCAATATTTAAATTTGGAAGAACACTATTCCAAAGATAACTTCTGCTCACTCAGGGACTCTGCTTTCCCCTCTAATCTGACCAGGACTGCTGCCTGTCTTCTAAAGACTAAGGTGCTTTATGTGTTTCCTCATTTCAGGATTTCCTGGGGAGAGATGGTGGGTAAGTTGACTTGCCAGTTGAGCTGCTGTATTTGGTCACATTATGCTTCACGTTGCTCACTAAATATGGTTCAGTGGGCTGTTAAAATTAATTTCTTATTAATTGTTTTAAGACCGACAGCATCCTGTTCTGCTTTGGGTGAGCAATTGCCTTTCTCTACTGGGAAATAATTTTGGCATTTCATTTGGAAAAAAGTAATTAACTGCATGGGTATGCTTAGTTGAGTAAGTCATTACAATCTCTGACTTATGCAAATGAGACTGGTGAAGTATAATTCCAACTGAGATGGCAACTCCACACATACATAAACTTTTAATTTGCACAGTCCAGCAGAATATTTGTGTGCAAATAAAAGCCGTGCATGGGTTAATTTATAAATCTCAATTGCCTAATCAATTGGCAAGGAGCAGAGAGCCTGTGATGCAGCAGAGCTGCTCCATGGGTTCCCAAGGATCTTTCCTGGCACATCATCCGATGGTTAACATGATGTATCCACTGGTTCAGACATCCCTGTGCTCATTTTACAGCTGCTGTAGCATGAAACATGCTTTCAGGGTCACCCTCCACATATTCTGCCTGCCTTAATTATAATGTTTATTATGGATATTATGAAGACAGGTGGGCATGCTCATGGATTTTAGCAGTTTATTACTGAGTTCTAAGTAACTGTCCTGGACTTCTTTGTTCTAATAAGTTTAAAATTTTCAGAATGGATTATTAATTCTTTTTCCCTTTCTTTGTCATCTTGCTGCAGTGTGGAGCTTTTTTCTCTCCTGGAACACAACATTATTAGGCAATTTGCTTGGCTAGTTTAAGATAAATAGATGGATGCAAGGCTAAATATGCACAAAGAGCGAGCTAGGAAATTATTTTTCCCTAGTAAATTGATTTACTTGCCCCAAAGACTCTCATTTATCCTGAAACTACTTGGGAACTTGGAGAAAAGAATGTTTTGGGTACAGATTCCTAAAACAAGGGAACAGATGTTTCTGCTTTGTTCTCTACAACTGATGCTGTATAGACTCAGCATGAGGTCAGATGGCTCCCTTTCTCTTTCCTATTTGCAAGAATTGCATTTTATAGTGAGGACCTGAGTTATACCAAGGGTCTGATGTCTCTGGAGAAATCCCTGTGTTTGCAAAGCCCTCTGCTAGCAGGAGAAAAGAGCATTTCTGTAGGACTTGATGTATTGTCCTCTGGAATAGTGATTTGATGGGACTTAATAATTTTCTGCCCACAGTGTAATCAGGAGCTTGTATTCACCTTATCCTCTTGATTGATAAACATAATTCTGCATACAGGAAGGGATGAGCCCTTGGATGGAGGAGGTGGGAAGATGAGGAGTGAGGGAATTGTGGATGGCAGTGACTGAAGCTCAGATATCTCCCTGGGCGAGCCAGTCTCCTCTGACAAGCCTGATTAAAGGAGAAGCAGCTTTGGAAGCGTGGGGTCATTGGCTCTGACCAAGCTGCTACTTCATTTAGAGAGCCAGCTGATCTGTGCCTTGCACTGAAGCAGTAGAGTGCTGTTAACAAGAGATGCTTAATCGTCTCTGGCTGACAGGGAGCTGCCAAGTGGCTTGGCAGCTTGAGGAGCCTTTCCCTACTCACAGAAAGACAGGTCTTTCCAGAGGCTGAGGTTTCAAAAGGAGCAGTCATTCCCAGCAGAGTTGACAGACCTGATTTGCAATCTGTGTTTCTTTTGAACGTGGCAGACCATCTGCCTTATGCATATAGACCGGGTCCACAAATTATTGGATCAGAATGAGTATATGGGGGTCATTCAAATCTGTAGCAGATCTGATTTACTTAAGCTTAGGTAAATGAAAGAAGTAAAAATAAACATTAACAGTAAAATCATCCTTTGAAGATGACTGTTGCTGCTAAGTTGAGGGCTCCAACTTCTGCAGAAAGACTTAGTGGTCCTACCCCTTGTCCAGAGCTGTGTGTAAGGCTTTCTCTGCAGTTTGGAGCTACACCCTAAGGGCAATCAGGCTGGGGAAGGGGCTGGAGGGCAAATCTTATGAGAAGCGTCTGAGGGAGCTGGGGGTGTTTAGTGGGGAGAAGAGGAGGCTGAGGGGAGACCTTATCACCGCCTACAATGCCCTGCCAGGAGGGTGCAGAGAGGTGGGCGATGGTCTCTTCAGCCAGGGGACAGGAGATGGGACAAGGGGCAATGGGCTCAAGCTGTCCCAGGGCAGAGTCAGCTCAGCTGGGAGGGAAAAGTTCTTCCCTGGCAGAGTTGTGGGGCTGTGGAACAGGGGCCTGGAGCAGGGTCAGGGCCTGGGATGGGCCTGGAGCAGGGTCAGGGCCTGGGATGGGCCTGGAATAGGGGCCTAGAACAGCGTCAGGGCCTGAGACAGGTTCAGGACCTGGCACAGGCTGCCCAGGGAGGGGGTTGAGTCCCCACCCCTGGGTGTGTTGAACAGACGGGGAGATGAGGTGCTCAGGGAGATGGTTCAGCACAGGACAGGAACAGTTGGACTCAATGATCTTAAATGTCTTTTCCAACCTAGTCGTTCTGTGATATCTGAAGTTTGGGTCTTTGCTCCCAGGGGCACTGCATGTTTCTCTCAGCAAAGCCATTCCAGCTTAATTAGAACATTTTCAGTACCAGAGACTCAACCATGTCTTACTGAGCAAGGAAGAAGAAACTGAACAATATTTCTATATGACCTTGGTCTTACTCTGAGAATGAGTTGAAGGGGGAACGCATCACTATGAGACCCTCTCCCAGCTTGGGCAGGGCCTGGGCAGCTGATTCTTGCAAGGTTTGTGTGTTCTCTCAAAGAAAGAAAGAAAGAAAGAGAGAGAAAATGTCAAGTCTGTTAAGCAGAATTTGTCATTGGCAATTTTGTGAAGTGTAGCAGCTGGTTTCACCTTCGTTAGTTCCTTAATGAAAGTTTTTCAACTTTGTGTCAGGGAAGAAAAAAAAAAAGAAAAAAGGAAAAAAAATTGTTTCTTTGAAACAGAAATCCTGTTGCAAGGTCAAGATGAGATTGTTGCTGCTTTAATAAACACCTCGAATTGTCTCTGATTAATTCTAAATAAATTTTGTGTGTGATAAGTGATTTGGAGCAAGTGCTGTTGACACATTGAGCTGATTGAGATTAAGGAGAGAAAGAGATGAACAATGGGGTGAGATTAGAAACTCTTTGTCACACAGATCAGGACCCTGGAGTAGAAGGATGACACAATCATTTGTCATGTATCGGAGGTGAGAGGAATGCACAAGGGTTTGCAAGAAGATGGCCAGAGATTTGGAGTGGAGCTGAGCTTCTCAGCAGGCAGGCAGTAAGAAAAGCACACAGTAGAGCAGCATGAAGCTTATTTGTGCTGATGGGAATCACACTAAATGTGACAAAGAAGTGGAAACTAGTGGTCCAGGGGAATCATGGGATGTCTGCAATTGTATAGGTAGGAAGGGACAATCAAGTTCTGGTGCAGGGCTGATTTGTGGGACGTACTGGTGGAAGTTCCCCTTAGTTTAGTGCTGGGAGTGTAGTGTTTTTCAGTCAGGTAAATGTTATGACTCTAAGGAGAGGCACAGGAGACAAACAGCAGCCATAACCTGCAGAAATTCAGTGTTCTGGTTTTCTTGCCTGGTGCATTGTAAGAAGAATTGAAACAAAACCAAGCATGGCAACACTCTGGGAGAAGTAAGAGATGCCTCCAACACTCCCGATAGATAGACCATGGTGGTGTTAATTTCTCTCTCTCTCTCTCCATCAATGGGAAGTTAAGTCCTCAGTACAACACAGATCTCTTATTTGAATTTAAAAAAGGTGTAGCTATTACCTGGAAGAATAGGTACACTGTAATGGAGACCCACATGGTCAAAACTCACTGATATCCTTCAGACATACTCATCAGAGCCAAAGACATTATAGAAGATGATGGAACTGGGGAGCAGCTATTAAGAGGTGTAAAAGGAAAGGAGACAGATGGAGTTAGAGTGGAAATACCCACAAGGCTGAAGAAAGGGAGGGTAAAGGGTGTTATTGCTTAGAATATTTAAAATAGTCCAGATATTTACTTGGAAATGGCTACAGGGAATGAAGCTTTGCTGCCTCTCTGGTCTCAGTGTCCTAGAATTTCTTTCCTGCTCAGACAGTATGGGGTTTTGCATATTCAGGAGCATTTCCTTCTGTGAAACAACAGAAACAGGGCTTTTTTTCAAAGTCTATAAACTTATTTTAATCTAATAAAATTACATAACAATGTATTCCCCTCCCCCATTAAAGAAAATTCAATACAACAGCTTATTTTTTATGCATGTCTTAATTAGACATTAAGAGAAACACTGCAGGAATTCAAATCACCCCCATTAACAGGTGAGAGATGTTTACTAATGACCCCCACCCTGGGTCTTATATGAAAAAAAAATCTTATGAAAATTTATTACTCCCTATAAAAGGAATGACTTATTCAAAAGAAAGAGATGATATTTTGTGCAGGCAGGGAGGGGGTCCGGATGAAGTTGCTGGGACTGGTACATTTGCAAATCAGCTCTTCAGGGCAACATAAATAAATATAGCAGAACTCTGAAGAAAATAAAATAGCATGAATCATAAATCAAAGCAATGTAGTGGAGCTGCAGAGGACACTGCAAACAGATAGGATAACAGAAGGAAATATTGGCTCAGGCATAAATAGCTCTTAATAAATCATCAGCCAACGGGAGCAGGGCAGCAGCATCCTAACTGAAGATAATGACAGCTGGAAACATCTTGCTGGTACTTGTGTATTCACTGCATACACAGTCTGTAGATCTGGGAACATGCTGGAAAGGTCTCCGAGCCCTTTCTGTATTCAGCAGGAATCACTAGCCTGAGAGGAAACCAGGCTTCAGCAGCAGTCCATCTCTGAGGTGACTGCTGAAGAAGGCATTGAAGGCCTTCTCCCATTTACTATGTCAACTCCCTAAGATTATGCATCAGCTATGGTATTTTAGGGCTCTGTTGCTCAAGCCAGGACCTCTTCCCAAACTACTTTGCTTTGTGGTGTTTTTTGGGCCATATATTTTCACACCAAGCAGCTATCAGACCTTATCTGAATATAGAGCTTAAACCCCACAGCCATTTATGTTTTCCCTTGATTCTGGTGAAGATGATATCTGATTGTCTGATACTGCCACTATCATCTTCAGTTTGGCCACTGCTGACTAACTAAAATACAGGATTACATGCTTCTTGTTTTAGGAAGCTTCAGCTGCATGGAAAATTGACACCAAAGAAGTAAGTGGGAGCTTCCTGCTGATTTTCCATCAGGAAGCACTGTTCTGCTGTCCTAGTCCCAGAGGAAAATCAATCTAAGCTCAAAGGAGAAAGTCCCAAAGGGGTCATAAATAACAGCTTTTACAAAGCTATCTTAGTGATCACAATTTCCCACCATGGATATTTCCCCAGAGGTAGGAAACTGTTTGTAAAGCCTGTATTGTCTTGGAGCAGGCTAAGAGAAGGAAAACATGTACCTAGACTGCGATGACTGCTAACCTCAAGGAGACTGGGAATAACAGAGCATCTCAGCTCTTGGTTACATTGGTTCAAATTCCTCAGGGGAATTCAACCATGAAATATCCAAGGCAAAACACAGGTATAAGAAGAAAACATGACATCTGGAGTAAGACATGATTTCTACATTGTGAATCTCTCTTAAAGGGAGTTGACAACAGGACCAAGGAGGTGACCATCCCTCTGTACTCAGCTCTGGTGAGGCTGCACGTCGAATACTGTGTTCAGTTTTGGGCCTCTCACTACAAGAAAGGCATTTAGGCCCTGAAGAATGTCCAGAGTAGGCCAACAAAGATGGTGAAGGGGCTGGAACACAAGTCTGATGAGTAGTGGCTGAGGAAACTGGGACTGTTCAGTCTGGAGAAAAGGAGGCTCAGGTGAGACCTTCTTGCTCTCTACAACTACCTGAAAGGAGGTTGTGGTGATCTGGGGGTCAGCCTTTTCTCACAGATAACTAGCAATAGTACAAGAGGGAATGGCTGGAAGTTGCACCAGGGGAAGTTCAGGTTAGAAATGAGGAGAAATTTCTTCTCAGAAAGAGTGGTTGAGCATTGGAACAGGTTGCCCAGGGAGGTGGCAGTCATTGTCCCTTGGAGTGTTGAAGGAAAGGTTGGATGAGGTACTTAGGGACAAGTTTTAGTCATTAATACAGGTTGTAGGGGGATGGTTGGACTAGATGATATTGGAGGACTTTTCCAACCTTAATGATTCTATGATTGCCAGAGGTATTCAAGGTGAGGCTGGATGAAACTCTGAGCAACCTGATCTAGTTAAAGGTGTCTCTGCTTACTACAGGGGTATTGAACAAGATGGCCTTTAAAGATGCTTTCCAACCAAATGCAGTCTGTGATTCTATGTTTCTCTGATATCTGCATCCTGGACAAGGCAGGTGGTCAGAGTAGTTGAATACAACAGGTCATCTACTCCAAATGTCAATGAGGTGTTGCTGCTATTGTGAAGATAAAATACATGTGAGATGGAAGGAAGAGAGGAAAAGAAGATGCAAGTCATATTGCAATCAGCTCAGTAGAAAGGAAGGAAATAGAGATTAAAACTACTGTATGCTTAATTTTATCTGCCTTTGATAGAGTTGTCAGTTTTAACACAGCTTTTTTTGCTTAACAAAAATGATAAGGTAGGCCATGAATTTTAATAAAACAAACAACGTTTCTAGGACTGATTGGATTGCCTCAGTGTTTCATTTTGTCCACTAACCTTGAGAAAAAAAAAAGAGAACTGGGATTAATATGTAAATACATTTTCAACCCTGGCTGTGAATATAGTGACATTGTAATAGAAAGCAATGGAAAAGTTACTGCTGATGAATAGCTCCAATCGTTCAGCTGGTTAGCCTATTTAGGAAAACATTAGTCTGTGAACAGGCTACTTACTACCATGTTCACTGTGTTTTATGACCCCAAACACAAGCGTACATTTAAATGCCTATAAGCCATTCATCACTCAGAGCCAATCCCAGTGTTTCACTTGAGAATACCCAAGTTCCCATGAGAGTAAATATAGCAGCGCAGTCAAGGTAAGCAGTGATTGGGTCTGACAGTGCTAGAAAGGGTATTAGGTCACTGCTGGCCTGTGTGGGAGAGGTACTCATAGGCTGATTGGCACTAACATTTATAAGGGTCCCTTGAATCTTGCAGACTCCAAATTGGAGCAGCTGAAGGAGAGTTGATGCCTTTTTTCTTTATCTATTCCTGAATATTCAGCTTAAAGCTTTATAGGGATAGTGGGACAGTGACATCCTTGGGACAGTGAAACAGCTATGGCAATGCACTCTGTTAATGTCAACACCTAGGAAGGACCTGCTGGCCACAATGGGGAAGGTGGCCATCAGTAAGGGTAAAAGGGACTTTGCCACTCTGAGCCCTTCCATGGCCCTACCCTGCCTAGGAACTGATCACTTGTATCCACACCCTTGCAATGTGGGTATTATACTGGAGTTTAACAATGCACATCTCTCTCCTGCTTGTTAGGAGTTATCCTGGGTTGAGGTACAAGACCAATGCACCACACAATTTCTTGCCTGGCCTTTGGAGGCATCATTTTTATATGTGAATAAAGATTATGGCTGATCACAGAATCATAGAATCACAGGGATTGGAAGAGATCATCGGGTCCAAACCCTCTGCCAAAGCAGCTCCCTATCTCATATTGCACAGGGAAGCATCTAGATGGGTCTTGAATATCTCCAGAGAACAAGACTGTACCACCTCCCTGGGCAGCCTGCCCAGGGCTCTGTCACCCTCACTGGGAAAAACTTCTTCTGTATGTTGGTGTGGAACATCCTGTGCTCTAACTTGCAGCCATTGCCCCTTGTCCTATCTCCACAGACCTCTGAGAAGTGGCTGGCCATTTCCTCCTGCATTCCACACTTAAGATATTGATAAACATTAATAAGGTCCCCCTTTACTCTTCTCCAGGCTGAACAGTCCCAGGTCACTCAGCCTTTCCTCATAGGGGAGATGCTCCAGGCCCTTAATAATCTTTGTAGCCCTCCTCTGGGCTCTTTCCAGGACATCCCTGACTTTTTTATACCAGGGAGCCCAGAAAAGGGCAGATATTGCATTACCTAAGGATAGTAGGTCAACTTCATGTGTCTTTGCATTGGTGGATATCTAGATCTCCTTGATAGTGAGGGAGACAGCAAGAAGGGGATGTCCTGGCAGGATGCACTAACTGTGTGTACAAGCCATACCAGAACCTCATGCCCGACTTAGAACAATAACCAGGTGTTGCATCTTTACAAGGGTGTCCACATTTTTGATTTATACATCCCAAACGATAACACATTTGTCATTCCCTGGGTGTCAGCTGTTCCTCAGTGATGGATTGCTCCTCCTTTAAAAAAGAAATATTTCCCAGTGTGAACATTTTATTAGAATTCTGGCACCTCAAATTCTCTTTGGCAGTTCTTGTCTCTTCTTGTCCTCAACCACTTTTTGAAGCTGTAGGGTCCTGTGAAACAGCTGCTACGATCCACCCCAGGTGTGCTCACCAAGAGTATCACAGCCTTGAAATATAACATCTGAATAATCCTGGTAGACTGGAGGAATTGTATATACCAAGGTAATTCTTGTCATTATCATAATGGGAATCAGCATTAGGAAAAAAAAAGTGTCAAAATGTTACAGTGAAAACAGAAGATCACTGCCAGGCTGGGAGAGATAGTGCACCCCAGAACCGTGTTTGTTAGGTAATAGCAGCTGAGGGATGTGACAGCTTATGGCAGGTGTGTAGGAGACTCCAATGCAGCTGGAGGCTGGGGCAGGCTGTATGCCAGCTTGTGGCACTAAGCCACTGAGCAAAAGCCTCCTGAGCAACGTGCCACAACGATAATATGGTCCTGCAGCAAGGTGGGCAGTTGGCTACTGGTTGGCCATCCTGACAGCAGCACAGATGAACTTGGCCTTTTGAAGACCACAAAGTGGCTATATATCTCGCTGCTCCTCCTCTTTCAGGCAAGGGTTGGGATTGCTTTGCAATTTATTAATTTTTTTAGGAAGAATTTCTGTTTTTCCAGGGGAGTACGTTAATTCCAGGTCGGGTTAGGCTGGTCAAAGACTTTGTCAAGAGGTTGAAATAGGAATACAGATATCAGAAGAAGTTGGAGAAGTGGCTCATGTGAGCTAACATCCACTTTGCTAGGTCTGGTGAAGGTTTCTGTAACTTATTTATCTCTACACAAAGCATTGCAGTGAACAGTTACTGAAAGGAAGAAACAGGTAATGACCCAGGCTTGGTCTAAGACAAGCAGGTGGCAGTGCTGTAGTCATTAAAGTTCAAACTTTGATATAAATGCTGCAGCCTGAAGGCTATACACACTTTGTGGAAAGAAGGTCATGACGGGAGCGAGTAGATAGCAGCATTACAAGTGCATGTAGGCACCTTCCAGGTAAACTCTGAACCCTTTACTCACTTCAGCTGAGTTTACAGATACACAAAGACAAGAGAAAAGATAACATCTGTTGCTGTCTTTTCCCCCTTTTTTTTAAGATTAGAGACTAAGCTGTGGTGTTACAGAAATGGGTTCAATAGCTCATATGTAAAACCGTGGCATGGCTTGGAGTAGAAATTTCCTGACTCTTAGCATCACTAAATGCATCACCTCTCAGGCTGAGGAGGCTGTGTGAACTGTGACTGCAGAGAATCTCTCTCATGGAGCTGTTTTCTCCTTGCTAAAACTAGCAGCAAGACATAGGTTTCTTTTGCCTGAGGGGAAAGTTTTGTAAACTGAAGGCAGCAACTAACTAACTCACTCCACCAAGATCCAGGCAGGTAACTATGCTAACTTCTTATCCTAAGCAGCTACAGTGGAAGTCCATGTGAAAAGCTGAGTCCCACTTCAGGCCACCTCAGCCCTTTTATGGGAAATTTGTGTCAGCCCTACTTTCAGTCTGTTTGCTAGGACAAGTGGGAATGCTTGCTGATTCTTTCCCCACCTACTGTAAAAAAAGCAGGAGATGAAGATGTGCTGTGCCTGCTGATTTTAACAGGAGAGAATGAACATGAATACTAAATCTTTCATATCTGCAAATTTGCTTTTTGCCTCCCACTATCTTTTCAGCAGTGTAGATGGCTGTCTCCATCACCTATCGTTGCCTAAGGATGACAGAGGACTGCTCTCAGGGCATCCCATGCTGCAGAAGTCTTCAGCTCAGGAGTCTTCTGCCTGGTAAAGGGATCATTAAGAAAGGGTATTAAAGAATACCCTCAGTGCTGCTGAGGCTCTACCTTGAGTGCTGTGCTCAGTTTTGGGCCCCTCACTACATAAAAGACATTGTGGTGCTGGAGTGTGTCCAGAGAAGGGGAATGAGGCTGGTGAGGGGACTGGAGAATAAATGTTATGAGGAGCAGCTGAAGGAACTGGGGCTTTTTAGTCTGGAGAAGAGGAGGTTGAGGGGTGAGGAGACTGTGGAGAGGTGGGGGATGACCATTTTTCCCTAATGACAAGTGAATAGGAAAAGAGGAAATGGTGTCAAGATACACCAGGGGAAGTTTAGATTGGATATTAGGAAAAGCTTCCTCACTGAGAGGGTTGTTAGGCATTGGAATGGGCTGCCCAGGGAAGTGGTGGAGTCCCCATCCCTGGAGGTATTTAAAGGATGGTTAGGGGTGGTGCTGAGGGACATGGTTTAGCAGTGGGTGGCAGGTTAGGGTGACGGTTGGACTTAATGATCTAAAGGGTTCCTCCCAATCAAGGAGGACTCTATGAAGTCTATAATACTGTTTAGTGGCTCAGAGAAAGGAGATAGGGAAAAATGATCCAGAGCCTCACAGTTCAAAAACTGAGGGCTTGAAGATACCAAGTTCACAACATAAAAACCAGATTGGTCCTTCACAAAGCCTTATGAAGCTGTGGAGCTCTCTGCTGCAGGGGGCTGTGAATGCTACACACTTAGAGGAGTTCATAAAGGAAACCCATGAGGAAACCCATAGAAGAAAAGTAATGTGGATCTTTCCATTTCAAATATAGGATGGCTCTGTAGCTTCTCACACAGAGATCCCTAGAAGCTGTGAGAGCATCCTCATAAGGAGTAGATATGGGGTTACATGGACCTGTGCAGCAACTTGCTGTGTCCACTCTTCAATTTCTGTGTCACATTGCTGAATGAAAAGTGGCTTCTGACTTAATTTTGGGGGACCTGGCACTCGGTGCTCAGATGGTAACAGCATCTCCAAAGCAACATTTCACTTCTCAACATATATTTACTACAGATAATGATATTTTCCAGGCCTATACCCTAAAGCAGAGTCTAGTTTGTTTTGCTCTGAGTTGCAGATTTTAATTCTGAGTGTTAGTATCACTTTGGATCTCTCATTAGCAGGGTGACACTTTCCTATTAAATGGAAATGTTTAACAGAGGTTTCCTTGTCTCCACATTGCTGTCATCTTGTCTTTTGTCATCTTGACTGATGGATCAGCATGTTCTGATCTGTTACCCTTTTATGCAGTGCCATTAGCATTGTTTTCTCTCTCTCTCTCCCCTTTCCTCTTTCTTTTTTTAAGGCAGTAATAAAATAAATAAATAAAAATGAAATGTACAAAGTATAAACTGCCTTCATGACTGAATGATTTCCTTGCTGCATTAAGCAATTCCTTTTGTGCCAGCACCTCTTGTGAATGCTCAGGATGTTTTCCTGATGTATTCATGAGAGCTACTTTGCTGCAATCGTTGCATGCATGGCTGCCTTTTTGAAACAAGCTCATGATTATTGATATCAGGGATTCTTCTTTTCATCTTAGTAGCCAGGAGAGGGTGTCCGTGCCTTACAAATCAGCTCGTTTTCAAGGCTGGTGGTAAAACACCTTGAAGCAGTCACACTGTGAAATCAGTCTTGTCGCTGGGAACTGTGCATATTGGAGGGAGTGGTGGAGGGAGCAGCACCAGCATGACAGCAGAGGTGGGAATTGCCCCAGTGCTGCTGGAAGAATGGAGGGAATTTTACCTTGTGAGTAGGCTGTGCTGTGGGGAGTGGTAAAAACAGAGGCAAGAGGAGAAAGGGCAGAGGAAGGGGTTGCCCAGGACTTAGAACATACAAGGTTCAGTTGACATGAGGGGAAAGAAGGAAAGGAAGCCATCCAGAGGGATCTTGACAGGCTGGAAAAGTGGGCCTGGGTGAACATATGAGGTTCCACACTGTAAAGCACTTGGGCCAGAGGAATCACAGACATATACAGACTGGGAGAGAGCTCCTTGAGAGTAGCCCTGCTGAGAAGGGCCTGAGGGTTCTGGTGGACAAGAAACTTAACATGAGCTGGCAGTATGCTCTTGCAGCTCGGAAGGCCAGTGGTATCCTGGGCTCCATCAGCAGAGGGGTGGCAGCAGGGACAGGGAGGGGATTGTCTCTCTCTCTGCCCTCAGGAGGCCCCAGCTGGAGTCCTGTGTCCAGAGCTGGGGCCCCAATACAAGAAAGATGTGGAACTGTTGGAGAGGGTTCAGAGGAGGGTCACAAAGATGATTAGAGGGCTGGAACAGCTCCCCTATGAAGAGAGGTTGAGGGAGCTGGGCTTGTTCAGCCTGGAGAAGAGAAGGCTGTGGGGGGACCTCATTGCAGCCTTCCAGTCCCTGAAGGGAGCAGAGAAACAGGAGGGGAATCAGCTTTTAAAAAAGGGTGTTCAAGACCAGGTTGGATGGGGCCCTAAGAAACCTTGGTGGTCCTGCCTGTGGCAGGGGGGTTGGAACTCTATGATCCTTGGGGTCTCTTCCAACCCAAACTATTCTATGATTCTGTGATGCTATATGTAGATCTTAGTCTTTGTAGTGCCCTTGATCCTCACTTCACATTTGGCCAAAAGGTCATAGAATCATAGAATGGTTTGGTTTGGAAGGGACTTTAAAAGGTCATTTAGTCCAAGCCCCCTACAATGAGCAGGAGCATCTTCAGCTAGTTCAGGTTTCTCAGAGTTCTGTACACCTCTCTGCTTTGAATGTTTCCAGGTTTGGGGCTTCTACAGCTTCTCCAGGCTGTTCAATTGGGATGAATCTGCTCAGTTTGCATTCATGTGAGTTTTTGGGGTGAGTGCTTTTCACTGAACTTTGTACTGTAATCAGTTGCTTGCAGCAGAAGAGTCAAGAAATGCCTGTGAGAGTTACAGCTCCAGATGAGCACTCCCTAACGTTGTGTCTACAGTATCAGTGTCTGTAACTGGCCTGGACATCCAGAATCCAATTATGATCAATGGAGATCAAGTCAAGAGAAGCCATAGAGCTTGTGGTGTGACTTGTCTGACCAGTGTAAGCATCTCTGTTACATGAAATATTTTCTAAAACTACTTGGTTCTAAAAGGGACTTCCCCAGATGAAGATGCCTCCTTCCTTTGAGGTTTCCAACATTGAGATGAAAGTCTCAGCTCAAAGTTCTTTAACTTTGCCTTCTAAACTGCAGGCATTGCCCTTGAAAAATTTATCCTGTTGACATCAGACTCCTAGAGCTGGTGCAGTCCTTGAAGAAAGAAGAGTCAGTTGGTTCAGATACATTTCCTGGACTATACAAACAGCACTCTTCACACCTCTGTGATGTAGATCATTGTGCTCCCTGGCTATGGCTAAAATCAGGGAAAGCTGTTCAGGAGTCAGTTCCAGTTTTCAAAATGGATTATCTACCTCCTCTTAGGTATTGGACCCTAAACTGCTAAGTCTTCAACAAGCATTATGTCTCTACTTTGTTTGCATTGAGTCTTTCAATACTATGTCTCAGTAATGGTCAACCCTCTAAATCCAGTCAAGTCCCCTGAAAATACCCTTAATTTCTGTATGCCTCAATTTACCATCTGCAAACTGGGCATAATACCATACAGAAAAACTAATATATGCACCAAAAGTCATCCTTGGGTTAATGCACAGGGAAAGTCTGGCTCCATCCTGCCTCTTTTCTGTCACAGCAGGAACTTCAAGGCTGCCTGATGAACATAAAAGGGAGAGGTGTTTCTAGTTCTGTCAATTGCTCAATGCATATCCATGAGGAAAGTGGATTTGGAATCTTTCTGAGAGGATGACGTGGCAATCAAGAGAGCCCAAGGAAGTGGAAGAGGTCCTGCATGGTCTTTTTCAATTCCCTGCCTCAAGGTAATATGATTTCCAGACAACAAGAAGAGGGGTTCTCTCTCCTTGGGGCTGGTATCCCTGGCAGATCCAAGACATGTGCTTACTCTACACTTATGTTATGCATTTTGCAAGGAAACTACATGGGATAGGGTTGTGATACCATAGTACCTTTGGTAATACTTAATGGGATACAATTTTCTTCTCTTGTGACATAAGGGTCTGCAAAGAAAACTCTCATACCTATGAAAATGGCAGATGACACTTGATTTGGTGGCTTTTCCACCATTTTTGAATGCAACTTTTCTGTTGACTTCAGAGTACTGTCCATGCCTGTCTCATGGGAAAGAAAGCATCAGAGCTTCTAATCTCCTTTTATCACCAAGATTCCTTGGAAACTCATCCTGACACAGAAATGTTTCCTACTGTCCTCTCTGGTTAGCTAAATTGGTATGAAAATGTCACCCAAAGGTATCAATTCAATCAAGGCTGCAATGTATTAGTCACTGGATGTTCGCCTGGGGAAAGATGGTCTTTTCTCTGAAGATCTGGGAATTTACCAAGAGAGGACAGTTACAGCCTCATTAGACTCTTCATTTGTTTTGATAAGGAACAGAGGGATTAAGCAACCTGCTGGTAGGAGAGGCAATCTTCTGTTCCAAAGCTGGGAAGTGTCAGTTAAGAAAGGGATGAAAATATCACACCAGAAGAGTTGTGTCACTTTGCAAAATACAGTCATCAACATGAGATGGAAGGTAACAGGGCTGACAGTGCACTGGGGAAAATAATAAAAATAACTTGTCCTCTAAAATCAGGGCTCATCCATTGGAACCGTCAGAGGAAATGAGATCTGAGCCCAGTCCTAGAGAGCGTTTGGTAAGGTGTTTACAGAAGAAATCAGGAGATATTGTTGCTTTAGTACTGATAAGATCCCACCTGGCCTAATTGTGTGCAGTACTCCTCCTCAGGAAGACAAGCTCAGCACTTCACTGAGCAGGCAAAACACAAGGGGAACGTATTTCATGAGAGGAGACCTTGGGTAGGTTAGAAAAACATAGGCTAAGAGGTCACTTGTTTTAAAATACAGTTTAAAAATAATTTTTAAAGGCATTGCAGCACAATTTTTCATCAACTGGCTTTTCTTTTCCTTTTCTGCAGAATCCCTAGGTAAAGAAGGCAGACCATGGGTGGAGAAAAGCCATGAGTCATTAGGAGTCAGTATTGTGCATGGTGATGTTTAATATCGTTGCTGGTGACATGGACAGGGGGATTGAGTGCACCCTCAGCAAGTTTCCTGGTGACACCAAGCTGTGTGGTGTGGTTGGGAAGGGGTGGTGTCCAGGGGGACTTTGACAGACTTGAGAGGTGGGGGCATGTGAACCTCATGAAGTTCAACAAGGCCAAGTGCAAAGTGCTGCACAGGGGTCAAGGCAATCCCAAACACAACTACAAGCTGGACAGAGAATGGATTGCCAGCAGCTTTGAGAGCAAGGACATGAGGGTGTTGGTGGATGAGAGTTCAACATGAGCTGGAAATGTCTGCTTGCAGCCCAGAAAGACAACCATATCCTGAGCTGCTTCCAAAGCAGCATGATCAGCATGTCAAAGGAGGTGACTGTCCTCCTCTAATCTCATGAGCCCCCACCTGGACTACTCTAGTTTGGGGGTCTCCAGGACAAGAAAGACATGGACCTATTGAAACAAGTCCAGAGGAGGGCTACAAAGTTGAAGAGAGGGCTGCAGCACCTTTTCTATGAAGACAGGCTGAGAAAGTTGGGCTTGTTCCATGTGGAGAAAGCTCAGGTGAGATCTTATTGCAACCTTCTGGTACTTAAAGGGAGCCACAAGAAAACTGTAGAGCAACTGTTTACAAGGGCATGGAGTGATTAAAAAAGGGAAAATGGCCTTAAGATGAAGGAGAGTGGATTTAGATTAGATACTAGGAAGAAATTCTTACCAGTGAGAGTAGCACAGTTTGGCCAGAAAAGTTGTGGATGCCACCTCCTTGGCAGTGTTCAAGGCCAGGTTGGATGGGGCTTTGGGCAAGAAGGGCTAGTGGAGGATGTCCCAGGGCATGGCAGGGGGCTGGAAATAGGTGGTCTTTGAGATCCCTTCCAACACAAAACATTCTGTGATTCTATGAAAGTCATCAATTTAAGAGCCAGTGCTGGCATGGAGGAAGTGTCAAAAAATAAAAATTAAGGAATCAGGAATAAATTTAAGAAATATTTAGACAAGGAAGATGGTGAAATAGACTCTGAGCTGGAGGCAAGAGCAACCAGAGGAAACAAGACAAGGACATTAAGTGGATTCCATGGTACCATGGCCACTTAGAGAACAGTCATGTGCCTCCTGGTAATCATGAGATAAGCAATTAAAAATGCAGTCAGTACTCAGTGCAGAGGAATGAAGGTGCAAAGCACTTTGCTAATGTCTGATTATTGCACATGCATTTTATGATTGTACCATAACTGGATTTTTTTTTTATTTTCCCTTTTTCTGTGCAGCTTGGTATAAAGCACTTTTTACCATCCCTGATGTGTGTTAAGTCATGGTCTGTTAGAGGTTATTAAATCCAACAACCCAATATGTGAGAAGCTGTTGTTGTTCCATGTCTCCAGGTACAGCCACTGATAAACCAGCACATTTTCCAGATGGGTGCCTCCCAGTGTGTATATGTGTGTGTGTATGTATGAATATACATGGCCAGCCACACAGATCAATAAAGACAAAACCCAGAAAACAATGCCCTACCAGCTTCCATTTAAATACACAGAAGGCCCGGGAACATCAACAATGCTGATGGACCAATTCTATTCCTCCACTCCAGCTGACCAAGACTGAAGTTTCTACAGTTTCTACAGGAATATACACACAGAAAAAATGGGTTTCAACAGTAATTGGTCTTAGATGGCCTATGCAGCAGCTGGTCCTCAAATCATCAGGTCTCCACAGTTGCTTCCACCTGAATTTTTGAGCTGTGGTGGTTCATGGCTCCTCTCCAGTTGCTGTTATGCAGACCTCTCCTCCTACACACTGGCTATTTCACCTTCCAGATCACTACTGTTCACATGCTCAGAGAACACACTTACCAAGAAGACAGTTAGAAATAGTATCTAGAGAGTGTATATCATAATCTGCAGAGACTGGGGTAGGAGTTGGCCAGATCAACCCATACTACTCCGTAGCTTGCTTACAGCAGAGCAGCCTCTTTTGTCTCTTTTCTCCTCTCATTTCACATGCTTGCTTCTACCAATTTCATGATAATACCTCACTTTTACTGCTTTTGGGTCTTCTCCTAAACGACCCTTAGTAAACCTCACATGTCAAAACATACCAGAGTAAGTTTACACAGTCTCCTGTTTACGCAGTCCCTAGTGCTCTTCTGCCTACATCCCATGATGAGTGTTATACCCCTTTAATTAATAACCCCTTTTAGTCTACAAATTGTTTGGTTTCCACCTGAAACCATGGTCCAGAGGTTCTCTTTCGATTGCCTTGGGGTTAGGCAGTTCAGGGTGCTCCATTCATGCTGATCATGCTACTGTGGTTCCTCCACCCATCATTATTCCTCTGATCTTCCTTAGGCCTTTGTGTTCATGGTGATGAACCTTCACTTACGTGATCCAACATGGTCACCCTGAGATTTGCCAGTGTGTGTTGTTCATAGCTCATAAAATAAAGATTATGTCTGTTACAGAACTGTGTCAAACAAATAGGAGATCCAGCTCTCCATATATTGAAATATTCCTTGACCTCCTACATCTGTATACACTTGCCTCCTTGAAAACCTGTCTTGAGTTATGCAGGTCACAAGAAAGTGGCATCAAGAGCATAAGCACCAATGATGGCTGGGGGTAGACTTGGGAAGTCTTACGAGGAGAAGCCGGAGTGTCTTGGTTTGTTAAAACTAGAGAAAAGGAGATTGAGGGAGACCTCATCGGGGTCTAAGGCTTCCTTACAAGGAGGAGTGAAGGGGTAGGTGCAGATCTCTATTTCATGACCAGAGATAGAATCTAAGGGAATGGTATGAAGCTGGAACAGAGGAGGTTTGGGTTGGATATTAGGTAGGGGCTCTTTACTGAGAGGGTGGTTGGGCACTGGCACAGGCTCCCCAGGGAAGTGGTCACAGCACTGAGCTTGACTGAGTTCAAGAAGAGTCTGGGTGTTGCACTCAGTCCCATGTTCTGACTTGGCTGGTCATGTGTGGAGCCAGGAGTTGGACTTGATCCTTATGGGTCCCTTCCAACTCAGGAGATTCTATGATTCTATGATTAAAGTAAGGTAAGCTCATTACCTGGATGTCATGAAGCTGTTAGAAGCTGGTAACTCCAAGTGAAATCAAGAATAGAGATGGGAAATGCTGAGAACTCGTTTCTCACATCAACTTTAGACTCTGTAGAACCTACATGTTTTTCAGAGGCAGCTTTACCCTTGGAAGGAGGATAAGAAAAGATCACTGAGTTACTGCAACTCATGCCACAGTAACTGGAGAAATCCAATATAGGCTTGGAGGTCATTATCATACATGGTGAGGGAAAGAGTAGGGTTATCAGAAGAATAAAAGCCGGAGCTGGAGCCAGAGTAAAGGAGAATAATAGTCCTATGCAAAGAGTCAGCTTGTTTCCTCTGCTTCACTAGAGAACCAATGCCCCTGGGTCATTTTTCACCTCTGGTGAGTAATCTTCTTTTCTCCAGGGCTGTAGTCTAAAATGGCTGTAACTAACCACGTTCCTGCAGTTAGTAGGCTTTACTTAGGAGTCATCTAGGGACAAAGGCACAGAAGCTGGAAAATGTAATTATTAGAGATATTTTTATTCAGGAGACTCTGCAAAGTTAAATGTGCCTTTCTGAGGAAAAGGGAAAAAAAGAATTTAAAGGTCATTTAACAACCTGTCTGATAACAGTGAAATGTTCTCAGTTCACATAGTGTGTGGCCGGACAAACTTTTCTGATTATATTTTTAATGGCAGTAGCTGTAAGGATCTAAAATTTTCTGTATTCAGATGCTTCTGTTCCCTCTTTTACAAGTAATCACAGTGAAGCAGTAAGTATTTTCACATTTAAAAAATGCAACAGATGATGCAACGTAGGGGTAACTGTTCACATAACAAAACTCTAGAATATTTTACATAGCCAAAACCACTCTGAAAAGGTTATTATTACAGAAGGTTATAGATGTCAAAATTAAGGGAGGAACAAGGCCAGGATAAGCAGGATTCAGCTCACCTGGTTTTAACTGGCTAAAGGAAAGACACCCAGTCAAAGCTAGATCTCTAGGGATGGGTTTATAGGGTTACGTGTATGGGCTTTGTGTAGTTGCCCACACATTGGAGCTGCTGGAGATGCTCTAGGGAATCCCACACAGCTTCTAGCTGTGGGTCAAGAAAGGCTTCTTTGAATTGTATGTCCTAGCAGACAGGTCCATGTATATGTCTTGTGCATACCCTTAAACATCACATAATACCTAAGTGAGGGAAAGAGAGCCAGCCCTTGAATTCTTGCCATAGAGATGTGTCCAACTCATGTTGGTCACCTTTCCAGATGGAATTGAGCTCTGATCCACTGTGAGAGGGGGATGGTGTTGTTCAAAGCATCAGGCATCTTAACCTACAGTAGACTTGTGTTTGATCAGATGGAGCTTTAAATCACTACCTCCATTATCTCTCATTCTGTTTCTCCCTTTCTCTCTTTCTACTGACATCCAAGACATGAGTGTATCCTTTCAGGTGTCCTGGTATTTCCAAACAGTTTTCTAGCTGCTACTCTGGAAGGGTGTGAGTAACTCCCAGTTACTAGCCCCATGTAGGTGTCTCTAATACCCCAGAGCATCCTAGGTGGCATGAAGCATTTGTCTGAGCAGCTGAGTGGAGCTCTCAGAGCGTGTCCCTTGACCACAAAATATGTTAAATCTGTGCATCATGATATGGAAAGTAACTGCAGAATTTGGGATTCCCCTCCACGCTCACAAAGGTGTGTTGTTGGAAAAGAGTTACTCAGGAAATAGTGAACTTGAACACATCATAAATATATTTTTCAAAGTAATTTTTTTTTTCTTCTACTATTTATAACTCAGCCATAAAAAAAATCATGTCTTTCCTTTCAACAGAAACTCCAAAAACCTGAGAAGGAAATGTATTTATTTTTTCAATCCATAGTATCCATGGAAAATAAAACACACATTCCTCTTTAAGTTCAAGATGTGTTTGTTTGCTTGTTTGTTTTCTTTTTCTTGAGCTTTATAAATTCTAATTTATCACTGTAGGGTCACATGAATGTCATCTTTTTTTTTTTCCCCCTTTCAAACAAATAATGGAAAGGTAGTAAATAAGGTGTTGTGAATAAGGCACTCACTAATATCATTAGCATGTGAAAAGAACTTGTCAACTAGTAAGTAATGCCAATTCTGTGTCCATGACTGCAAATGTTTGACTTTCAAATTTTACACCTCTGTAGGACTTGCTTCATGAGTATTCCTCTCCAGGCTATGGAGACAAAGCAGATGATTTATAACTTGTGTGTGTGTGTGTGTATATTTATATATATATTTGAATGTCAAACTGGACGAAGTTGCATCTAAAAATACATGACTAAAGAGCCAGGAAAATTGATATATGGAAAATCTTTAGTGCTATGCACTTCATAAGTGTCCTGGACATGTTTATAGCAGTGTGGACAAACAGGTGTCTAGATTCGACAGGGACAGAAGATGTTCTCCAATTAGAACTAGCATTTTTTAAAGGGTGAAATTCTGAATTCAGGTACTGCTGAACATCCCTGAGGAGATGATGAAGAAGACAGAGGTTTACAAGACTTTAATAATCATAGAATCATAGAATGGTGTGGGTTGGAAGGGACCCCAAGGATCATAGAGCTCCAACCCCCCTGACACAGGCAGGGACACCAACCTCCTGGCCTGGAGCTACACAAGGTTGCCCCATCCAACCTGGCCTTGAACACCTCCAGGGATGGGGCATCCACCACCTCTCTGGGCAGCCTGTTCCAGCTCCTCACCACTCTCTCTGGAAAGAACTTCCTCCTAATATCTAATTTAAACCTTCTTTCCTTTAGCTTTAATCCATCCCCCTTGTCCTGCCATTATCTACCCTTTGAACAAGCTGATTCCCCTCCTGTTTCTCTGCTCCCTTCAGGGACTGGAAGGCTGCAATGAGGTCCCCCCACAGCCTTCTCTTCTCCAGGCTGAACCAGCCCAGCTCCCTCAGCCTCTCCTTGTAGGGGAGCTGCTCCAGCCCTCTGATCATCTTCGTGGCTCCTCTGAACCCTCTCCAAAAGTTCCACATCTTTCTTGTATTGGGGCCCCAGCTCTGGACACAGGACTCCAGCTGGGGCCTCAGGAGGGCAGAGTAGAGAGGGACAATCCCCTCCCTGTCCCTGCTGCCACCCTTCTTCTGATGGAGCTCAAGATCCCATTGGCCTTCTGAGCTGCAAGAGCCACTGCTGCTCATGTGAAGTTTCTCATCTACCAGAGTCCCCAAGTTCTTCTCAGCAGGGCTACTCTCAAGGAGAGAATAATATTTGAACTTATGTCACAGTATCATGGGTTTGTATTGGAAGGGACCTTAATGATCATCTAGTTCCAAATCCCAGAGACACCAGTAGAACAGGTTCCCCAACCTGGCCTTGAACACTTCAAGGGAGAGGGCATCCACAGATTTTTTGAGCAACCTGTTCCAGTGTCTCAGGACCCTCAGAGGGGAGAATTTCTTCCTAATCTCAATGTACTCTGCTTCAGTTTAAAAACATTATCCCTTGTCCTATCACTCCAAAGGAATTCTTCTAGGCTTTTGGGGTTTTTTTCAGGCTTATGGTTAATTAATAGACTTAGCAGATGTTTTCTAACCATGTAATTTTGAATTAACATGAGATTGGAGGACAAATACATCTGTGCTTTGTCACTATGCAACTGTTGCAAGCAAATATCAACTCAGTTGTAAAGCAGGAATGATCCAAATTGGAAGAAAATGAAGAAGCCTTTGACATTAATAGAACAGAAGACAGAAGGGCCCATGAGTGAACAATGCTGCCCAGAATCCTTTCTTCCTCTACAGTCTGCACCAAAATGGAATGACCAAGAGGAACATGAGAATCCCTACGGAGAAAGATGGTGCTGGATGTTGGGGGAAGAAGATGGGGCGTGGAAAGGTGCTGCTTAGTGTCATCTATGGGTGACAAGGCAACATCAGAGGGATCAGCATGGCCTTGCTAACCTGTATCTTATCTCCACAAGCTTTTGTTTCCTGGTAGAATGGATCATAGAATCATAGAATCATAGACTGCTCTGGGTTGGAAGGGACCCCAAGGATCAGAGAGTTCCAACCCCACTGACACAGGCAGGGCCACCAACCTCCAGGCCTGGAGCTACACAAGGTTGCCCAGGACCCCATCCAACCTGGCCTTGAACACCTCCAGGGGTGGGGCATCCACCACCTCTCTGTGCAGCCTGTTCCAGCCCCTCACCACTCTCTCTGTGAAAAACTAATACCTAATTTAAGTATTGTTTCAGTACACATTCTTACATCCTTTATTTATAGTGTAGACATCTCTAGGAAGACAGTTCAAAGGTGATGCAATCCAGCTGGGGCAATGCTATATTGACTTTTTATGGTACACTTCATAGAATTATTTTGGTTGGAAAAGACCTTTCAGATCATTAAGTCCAACCATTAATCTAGCACTGTCATGTCCACAACTAAACCATGTCCCCAATGGTTTTAAATACCTCCATATATCACCAAGACAGGTGACTCCTCATTCCAGTGCATACCCTCTAATTTCCCATTCCACTCACTGTCAGGTTCAGTTACAAGTTGTGTCTGATGGACACATTGGTCTGTGGTGGGGCAGGTGGCTGTCTCATGCTGTTGATGCTGAAAGGCACACTGCATTTAGCACCAAAGCAAACACAGTGTGACTACTTTCTCCCAACTCTGGCATGTAGTGGGAAATCTCCTGATTGTGGGAATCAAAAGGAAATGAACATGTTATGGCCTTCCAGGGTTTTTTTCTCTTTATATTTTCCCCCTGTCTTTTAGATAGGAATAAAAACATCAAGCACCAGGCTCCAGTGTAAGACACTGACTGTCCAAAGAGTCCAGGACACTAGGGCTGGCTGTTCAGCAGTGATCCTGCTGTTCTTTTCATGCTATAACTACTGCCCTTTCTGTGTTTGAACCAGTTGCCAAGTTTAGTTAGGAGGAATCTTTTCTCCCAACTCTGACTATTGGGATTGCTGCATTTCTCCCTTCGTTTTACAGCAAAGCCCTTTTCCTGGGGTCACCAGGAGTGAGATTTAACAAATCTTCTTGGTAAGATCTAATGATATAAGAACTGGTTTTCCTCCTTCTTTCTTACGTGACTCATTGTAGCAGTGAATTTATGTTTATTATTATGAGCCTTACAATTCTGATAGTGGCCTCTGATGGCTAAGGTGGGGAGATGGGGTTTTCTTTTGACCTTTCTGGACCAAATGTCAATGTAGAGACAGGTTGTGACAACACATGTCGTTCCATCCATACTCTTCAAAACAGTAAGCAAGATGGGCTGAGCCCTTCCTTGTTTTCATGAGATATCTTTTTGTTCTGACAAAACCTTTTTGTACTTGGCATTGGTGAGGCTGCACCTGGAGTGCTGGGTCCAGTTCTGGGCTCCTCACCACAAGAAGGACATTGAGGTCCTGGAGAAAGTCCAGAGAAGGGCAACCAGGCTGGGGAAGGGGCTGGAGGGCAAATCCTGTGAGGAGCAGCTGAGGGAGCTGGGGGTGTTGAGCCTGGAGAAGAGGAGGCTGAGGGGAGACCTTCTCCCCACCTCCCCTGCCCTGCCAGGAGGGTGCAGAGAGGTGGGCGATGGTCTCTTCAGCCAGGGGACAGGAGATGGGACAAGGGGCAATGGGCTCAAGCTGCCCCAGGGCAGGGTCAGCTCAGCTGGGAGGGAAAAGCTCTTCCCTGAAAGAGTTGTGGGGCTGCGGAACAGGCCTGAAGCAGGGTCAGGGCCTGTGATGGGCCTAGAACAGGGGCCTAGAACAGGGTCAGGGCCTGAGAGAGGGTCAGGGCCTGGAACAGGCTGCCCAGGAAGGGGGTTGAGTGCCCACCCCTGGGTGTGTTTAACAGACGGGTAGATGAGGTGCTCAGGGAGATGGTTTAGCAAAGGACAGAAAAGGTTGGACTCAATGATCTTAAAGGTCTTTTCCAGCCTTGTGATTCTATGATTCCATGATTCTGTGAACAGCCCTGAAGCCACCAGACCTTCCTTCACTCTGCCACAGCTCTTTCCAAGCCAGCCAAGTTCAATTTGTGCTTGCTAAGGTTACAGATATTTTTGGGGAATTTTTGTTTGATTTTGTTTTCCAACAGATGAGGGTTTTTGGTTTTTTGCTGTGTAAAATGAAGATGAACATGCAGTGACTGACACAAATCCAGAGGAGCTACCAGAGAGAGAGAGAGCTGCTATGTAGATGTCCTTGGCACCCATTTGACAATAATCAGGTGGGGACAAGACAATGTCCATGCTGAGAACTCTGATATTAATTACTGTTTTCAGCAGGTCAGGTCCCTGGCACACAATCTGAACTTAAATTAATTTTCTTTAGATCAAGCCAAGCCCTATTTTCCATGTCCTGCCACCCAAAATCCTATGAATTTTTCTGTGTCCTAATAATTTTGATTATAACTACAAAGCAATACATATATTTTGTACCATTCTTCTGCACTGGAACCAATGGGTTTTTCAAAAGTAAACTGCAAAACATATTTTTCTAGGTTGGTTTTTTTTTTTTTCCTTCCAAAGCTGACAGAAAGCAAGAGGATGCCTTTCTTTGACTTATAATGAGAACACAATCATACCTAGGAGAGGAGCAGAGTTTAGATTAGGTCCTTAGTGAGCTGGTGTTACTCATGCAGAGTGCTTGTAACACATTTAATAGCAATAGAAAGCATGAGTCCTACAGCAATGGTATATTACTAGGGACCTGGAACAAGATATTAATTATTTAGAGCTACATTTTGAGAAATTGAGTCCTTTGCCCTCTGGGACCACCCTTCTCTCTCTCTCAACTTGCTGTCAATTCATCCCTGAGATTAATTCAGAGCATGTTTCTCCTTCCCTGACACTGCTTTAAACTGGGGAAAGGTGCATTGTGAAACCAGTGGAATTAAATTGGCAAAACAGAAATGTGACTAATAGATGGAATAGGCCTAGCAATGTCTACAAATTGATATAAACCTGAGGTTTTTATACTTTTTTTTGGTCTGAATCTCTTTTTCACTGGAAAATAAGAAATCACCAATGACACTTTCTGAAAAGTGTATTTGGATGAAACTCCATTTTTGAGGTATTTTTTGGGTTTTTTTTCTTTCTTCCCCTCCCCTCCCCTCCCCTCCCCTCCCCTCCCCTCCCCTCCCCTCCCCTCCCCTCCCCTCCCCTCCCCTCCCCTCCCCTCCCCTCCCCTCCCCTCCCCTCTCCTCTCCTCTCCTCTCCTCTCCTCTTTTTGTTCATCAAATAATGCGTCCTTCCCATCTCAAATAAAAATTCACTGCTTTAAAGTCTGTTTCCTCTGACTGTAGATGATAAAATGCATGTGGCATCCAGCAGAGAATAAATTTTATCATCTAATAACATTTAGTAATGAAGGCTGCTGAACAGAACACACCATGGTTTCATTTAAACACAGAGACTGATGCATAACTTTGTTTTTCTTCTTGCCTTTACAATTACTAGCACACAGTTAACCAAAGCTGGAGGGGGGAACAACCTTGACAGTCACTCTTAGCTTCTGCCTAACATCAGGTGAATTCTTTCTACTCTATCCTTCCTGGGGGAAAATGGGATTTTTCTCTCTCTTGCCCTAGCAACCTCATCAGCAAATGGGCTAGAGACAGTGTGATCTTAGGGACTAAACCTTCGAGATAACACAAACTTCTTTCTTCCTGTGACTGCTCAGATGTCTGTTCTGATGGAGGCCAGGATACCATTGGTCTTCTCAGCTGCAAGAGCACACTGCTGGCTCATGTTAACAGTGGCTTTTGCAGCTCGGAAGGCCAATGGTATCCTGGGCTCCATCAGCAGAGGGGTGGCAGCAGGGACAGGGAGGGGATTGTCCCTCTCTGCTCTGCCCTCAGGAGGCCCCAGCTGGAGTCCTGTGTCCAGAGCTGGGGCCCCAGTACAAGAAAGATGGGGAACTGTTGGAGAGGGGTCAGAGGAGCCATGAAGATGATCAGAGGGCTGGAGCAGCTCCCCTATGAAGAGAGGCTGAGGGAGCTGGGCTGGGTCAGCCTGGAGAAGAGAAGGCTGTGGGGGGACCTCATTGCAGCCTCCCAGTCCCTGAAGGGAGCAGAGAAACAGGAGGGGAATCAGCTTTCTAAAAGGATAGACTATGGCAGAACAAGGGGGGAATAGACTAAAGCTAAAGGAAGGAAGGCTTAGATTAGATATTAGGGGGAAGTTTTTTACAGAGAGAGTGGTAAGGGACTGGAACAGGCTGCCCAGAGAGGTGATGGTTGCCCCGTCCCTGGAGGTGTTCAAGGCCAGGTTGGATGGGGCCCTGGGCAACCTTGTGTAGCTCCAGGCCTGGAGGTTGGTGTCCCTGCCTGTGTCAGGGGGGTTGGAGCTCTCTGATCCTTGGGGTCCCTTCCAACCCAGACCAGTCTATGATTCTATGATTCTATGTCCTTGTCCCAGACATTTCACTGCACTGTGCCTGTGTTTCCCTGCCTGTGCTTTGGTTTCCTGTGTTAAGATATGAGAATTTTCTCTGCAGTTAGACCTGTCTTTATGCCCTTCCTTCCTACATGCAGGCTGATTTGCAGCCTTCATCTATGTCTGTTGGGTATGACATCCCATTCTTTTTGAATATTACCTGACCAGTGGGGTGAAATGGGCCAGGACAATTTCAAGAGTGAGCATATGCTTACACACACTGCTAATAACTTACAAGGTGTTCCATGACTCAGGGAAGTTTACTGAACGTGCCATGAATCTTCTGCTGTCCAAAAAAATTCAAAATTCAGAAATGGGAAGAAGAAAAACTTCATGAGGTTCAACAAAGCTAAGTGCTGGGTCACAAGAACCTCAGGCAGTGCTACAGGCTTGGGAAAGAATGGCTGGAAAGCTTCCTGGCAGAAAAGAACCTGAGGGTGTTTGTTGACAGCTGGCTGAACGTGAGACAGCAGTGTCAAGCATTGTTTGTCAGCCACATCCCTTGCCCCAGAAAGTGATTGATTTATGACCCCTGAAGATATCTAAAAGACACATATTTGTGGTGCTTATGGGCATGGTTTAATGGTTGGACTTGGCAGTGCTGGGTTAACAGTTGGAATTGATGATCTGAAGGAAGGGTCTTTCCCAACCAAAATTATTCTAGGATTTTATTAAAAACTATGACTTTTAGATTATGGGTGTTCCTTCTCAGCCTCAGCCTTGTGAAACTATTTCACAGGTCTTCCTAAAAGATCAAGACCAAGAGCTGAAGAAGAGAGAGTAATCTTTTTGGGGAGTGTGGTAACTGATGACATTCATTCACATGTCTGCTTAGAGTGTGAATGGGTTTTCATGGATTGTTTCCGGAAAGACAAGCAACACACTTGCCTGGGGGTACAGAGATTCCCCAAAGCAGTCTGAGGTACCTCATGTTCAGTCTTGCTTGACCCAAAGCAATGTTAATCCATAAACCAAATAATCAGTTCAGGGATATCTGTGATTAAGATGAGTTGATTGAGACTAGTGTGAATTATTCGCTAGCACCTGGCAGGGATTCTGACTCTTGAAAAATTTAAGCTACAGAATTTACCTTCCCATATTGCTTACAACTGAGCACAGTAGTCAGTAGTTATATATCTCTGCCTTACATCATAAATAACTACAAAACTGATTTGCCCAGGGCCCAGATCCTTGACTGGGAGGTACTGATAAATTCTTGGGACTTAGCACAGATGTAGAGGGCCTGACACAATCCCTCAAGAACTGGCTTCATCTCCCAAGACACAGTATTTGTTCCTCTAAGTGGAAGAATAAAGTGAAGATTAAATTCTCCCCCACCTTGTCAGCCTCCACTGTAGCTCAAGGGAGAGATGTGGATAATCTTAAGGCTGCTGATGGTGAGTCTGGGCTTCCTTCTCTCAAGCTCACCAGTTAGTGCTGTGGCACTCTGCTAGTCCCACTTTGAAGAAACACAGCATCAATTTACTGGTGAACTGTTGGTGGGTCAGTCCTTTTAGAAAAGGTTCCTTTAGAAAAGGTGTTAGGAACCTCCCATAGAATAAAATTCAGATAAGTGCAGTGTAAGTGAGAAACACTTGTATTTACTCACAAAACATTACTGATCTAAGTGTTCTCTGACATACTATTGTGGCTGCACTTAATGGCTGCAAATCTCACAGGATCACAGAATCACAGAATTGTAGGGGTTGGAAGGGACATCCAGAGATCATTGGGTCCAACCCCCCTGCCAAAGCAGCTCCCTAGGACATATCACTCAGATAGGCTTCCAGATGGGTCTTGAATCTCTCCAGAGAAGGAGACTCCACCACCTTCCTGGGCAGCCTGTCCCGGGGCTCTGTCACCCTCACTGGGAAAAAAGTTCTTCCACATGTTGGTGTCGAACTTCCTGTGCTCCAACTTGCAGCCATTGCCCCTTGTCCTGTCTCCACAGACCACTGAAAAGGGGCTGGCTAATTCCCCCTGCATTCCATGCTTAAGATACTTACAGACATTAGTTAGATCCCCCCTTAGTCTTCTCTCCAAGCTGAACAGCCCCAGCTTATTCAGCCTCTCCTCATAGGGGAGATGCTCCAGGCCCTTAATCATCTTCGTAGCCCTTCTTTGGACTCTCTCCAGGAGATCCCTGTCCTTTTTATACCAAGGAGCCCAGAACTGGACACAATACTCCAGGTGGGGCCTGATCAGGGCAGAGCAGAGGGGGAGGATCACCTCCTTTTACCTGCTGCCCACACTCCTCCTGATGCCCCCAGCATCCCATTGGCTCTCTCAGCCCCCAGGGCACACTGCTGGCTCATGGCCACCCTGTCACCCACCAGGACCCCCAGGTCCTTCTCCACAGAGCTCCTCTCCAGCAGGTCACCCCCATCCTGTACTGATTCCAGCAGTTATTCCTTCCCAGGTGCCAGACTCTCCATTTGCTTTTATTGAACCTCATCTGGATTCTCCCTGCCCAGCTCTCCAAACCTTGTTACCAATATCTTCTGGGATCCATTATCCAAAGTTTACCAAACTGAAAATCTGGGACTGTGGGAGCTGGTGACTAAATTAGCTGATGGTTTCCTCGGTGTCCTCGTCTGCAGGAGCATCTGGCAGTGATTTCTGTTTGCACATGGCTTGCTGCCTGAATTAGGCTTATTGTGATTTATGTAAACACAGCATTCAGACAGCGTGCCAGCTAACACAGGGAAATGGCTAATCATTTTTGCTTCAGGAAAACAGACCCAAGGGAGGCCTGGAATCTCCCCACTTCCTCTCATCTTTAAAGTTTGCAAACAATGCGGTCCAGAGTATGTCTACATCTGCACTAGAGGAAAACCAATTCAGTACAGCAATTCTGTGTTTGCCAGGGTCAGAGTATGTCTACTGAATGGAAAGTAGCCAACACACATTTATCTGGTGCAGGTGGGAAGGATGGATTTTGAATTAATGAACCGGGTTTGGATGCACAAGCCTGGGTTCTGCTTAGTGAAGGATTAAGATTTAGCTAATCTTGCCTTGGGGCAGGAGGATGTACTTGAGGTATCTTCATGTGGGTTTTAGTGTTGGGTTTTTTTTTTCCTCCCATAATTCTAATTTTAACTAAATTGCTTCATTACTGAGGCTCTCAGTTTGCCCATCAGTTTCACATCAAGAAACAGTGGCTTGCTACCAAAACCAGGGAGCTGTGAGATGCCCTACACTCTTGTGTGCTGAAACTCTTGGGCAGAACAGGCTATTAGGGACTAATGCTTATAATTTTTAAACGGGGGATGATAATAAATAGAAAATATAGCTAAAGGAAAACTAAACTGGAGATGATCCCGATCATTTGTAAAGAGCTCCCTGCATCATCGCTCCCTCCTCCCCCTCTTTCCACCCCTGTTACAGCTGCAGCCACAGAGATTTATGGATGCACACATTCTAATTTGCTTTATGTTTTGTCTGGAGAAAGACACAGCTGTACAGAACTACTTTGTCAAGAAAATGTCACATTGCACTTAATTGCCTGATAAAGAATGACAAGTCAGAAACAATATAGCTAACATCTCAACTTTTTTTTTTTTTATTATTATTATTCCAAATATATAATTTAAATTTGCCAAGGCTTGGTTTTAAAGCAGAGTCATTGTGTGATTCTCAGTAATCATTTTTCACCTGAAAAACTACCCGATGAAAGACTACCATCTCCCCACGCTTTCCCTTCACACTGTATGATAATAATCCAAGTAGACTCCCTTTCCACTAAAACATCTGCTTTGTGTTTTGATGGGTAAGACAAAATATGCATAAAAAATTAATTTGGGCTCTAATCAATTGATTAATGGGTTTAGCAAATACACTGGATTCTCTCCCACTTCACTTGAGGGAGTGATGTAGTTCTGCAGCAGCTAAGAGCTCTGTGTAGCCTGCAAAACAGGAATTCATGTTTGTTCCCTGTTGAAGACTGTGCTGAAGGTGACATGGTGAGATAGACATGACCACCTGAACAAGGAGAGGTCTGCAGCTGTGGTAGGACACCTGTGAGATAGACTTCTGAAGGAATGCCATGGGAGGGCACAGTGTGACCTCAGTTTGTGTTAGCACCAGAAGTTTCTGGGAAAGCAAATAAGATTTTTATCAAGATCCCTGTCTCATAATTTGCCTCTTTTAGAGAGGGAGTAGAGGGGGCAACCAAGAAGACCTCCACATAATCTCCATTTAATTATTCTCTTTTCAGCTGTGTCACCAAAAAGATACTCAGACTCAAACCATAAGATTTCAGGATTCACTGAATTCAGTGTTGCATGGGTAACACGCTGCTATTTCTCTTGCCAGCATCTCAGGTCAGGAATGGTAAACATCAAACCCGTGACTTTCCTCATGCTTTAATTCATGGGCCAGACACTTGGGTTTATGACAAGCTGTCTTTGGATCAAATAAAGCATTTGCATCCTTGGGATTAAAATACCCCCACACTTAAAACCCTCTGCAAGAATATCAATGCCACGTTCTGGGAACTTAAAAGAATCTGTTGCTACTTTTTCATCTCTTGGTGTCTGCATGAAATCTATGATGTAACTTTTAGGGTATTGAACATGGCAATCTTAATCTTCCAGGTTGACAAGCTGCTGCAAGAAATGTACTGGGGTGGATCATTTTCTGCATGTCATTTGTTGTACTCTTCCTTTTAAATCTGTGATTAGGACCAGGAAGGGGGGAGATATATATTTTTTTCCTAGCACAGGTTTCCTGTCTGCCTGGGAGAAGAGTGAGGTCTCCTCACTACTGAAAATCTTCATATTTTCATTCTTTTCCTAAGACTTTTATAAATCCTTCTATGTCCCTACTTCCAGCAACAAATGCGAGACCCTGATTCACTGAGATGCTTTCTTTGCTTTGATTCTATTTCAGCTGAGCCATGAGGAACATCTCATAACAAAATTAGTAATAATTATAATGATGCCAACTTCAAGATCCAGTCAGATTTTTCTCAGTGGGTAGGACACCCACTTCCTTCATAGAAAGACTGTTAATTGTCTGTGAATAATTGTTTTTGGGTTTTAGGCAAATCCATATTTCCCAGTACTGCTTGTTAATGCTGTTGATACACCAACTTGCAGGAGGGCATGGTTGCAAACACAAACCAGCAAGTTGGGAAGATGAGGTGCTTGGGTCTCTTACCTCCTATTTTCAGCAATAGTTTTGTACAGCACCCTCAAGGAAAGGGTAAGAGGAAAGTCAGAGGACAAGGTAATTCTCCACCTGCATTCCTTCAACAGAGAAGGTTCTACACAGAGAGGATTTATGCAACAAATTTAGAGTGAGTTTACAAAACAATGCAAACTTTCAGCCATGAGAGCCATCCAATGTGTTATATTCTTTCCATAGTAGAATTTTAAGACAAGAAGAAATGAGGAAGTTAATAAGAAAATGTGAGTGGTGGCAGAGTGGTTGCAGAAGTAAAGGTTGGCCCTGGCAGAAGTACTCACTTCATTGTTCTGGGCAGATCTGCCACAGGACCTGAAGCAAGCCATTTGGTTTGCCTTCATTCTTTTATGTTTTATCAACTCTAGGCTCTAAGTAAGGGCAAGAGAGTTTCATTAACTCATTCCACTGTGGATTCTATCCATTTTTTCATCTATATATTTCAGATTACACACCACCCAATTCCCTTCTTGCTGAGTCTAACTGCATTTGACAAAATGCTTTATTAGAAGGATATGAAGTCTACCTTTGAAAACAGCAGAAAATGGACACTCAACCTCTTCCTTTGGTGCTTCACCCAAATGGTTGGTACTCTGACCATTTATTTAATCAAGTTTTATTTCCAAAGAAATATATGAGGCAGTACTGAGAGGCTTTAGCTCCAGTTACATTCTCCATTAGGGGGAGAAAAAGAAAGATGTACTGAAGAAATAATTGACCTGTAATAATTAGATCACCTCTTTGTCATATTAGGATGAGAAGAAATCAGGTAACTTTGGTCATCTACTGCAGGGAATGCTCTCTGGACTTCAAAACCACATCCTTTGTTTGTTTTCTTCAAACCCTTTGCCAAGTGCACATGCAATCCCAGCAGAGAGAAGACTGACATCCATGAAGAAGAGTCCTTTTCAATTGCTCAGCATTTCTTCATACCTCCAGGGGTGATCCTAAGACTTCTTGACGTTGCCATGGGATGTGAGCTGTTGTCTCACTGGATTGAAAAAGCAATCCCCTGTCAAAACCCTTTTCTTCCATATAGACACCCTCCATCTTTTCCTCCCACAGGCCCACATTTTTCATGTAGCCTTACTCCACCTCTGAATGCTTATCAGGCCTCCCCCACGCTTCTCCTGTAACAAGGATTTAACCACCTCCTCAGTCTTTGCATCATTCATACATTTTACCACCAGTAAATTCATACTTGCTCCTAGCAGCCTGCTGAAAACAACGTCATGTTTGGAAGCAATCCTTGCAGAACCTACTGGGAGCTTTTTTGCCTTTTCCATTCATTGATGATTATCCATTGACAGCTACTTGAGATCCGTGTGTTAGGTGGTTTTTAATCCATTTCATTACTCCTATTACGTGTTAGTCACAACATGAGTGCAAGAAGTCACCTGTTCACAAAGGTTAGAAGGGATTGCTTAAGAAAAATACTTAAGTAAAGTAGTGTGCATAATGGATTAGAGCATTTTGTTCAGCCATGGGAAACATCAGTCAAGGGAAATGCCTGTGGGAGTAACAGTACACTGAATACATAATAGCTGACATTTCCAGTGCTGCAGGAATTGTTGTTTACAATGGGTTTTATGCAACTCCATTTGTTTTCCTAAGAAAACTGTTCTTTCTTGAAGTTGGAGATTAATACCTATGTATCAGGGCTTTACAGATACATGCATCCACAAAAGTTTACTTTGTGTGATGCTTTGTCAAGAAACAAACCAAACTCTACCCTGTACTTCTAGGTTCACACCAGCATCAAAGATTTTTGGAGAAAGCCAAACTAAACTATAAACCAGGTAGTATGGGTCTTACTAATGGTGCAGCTATGAAAAAGTGAGCTGAGGGAATGTGTTTTACAACCTGCACTGCTAGAACCACAAAGTAAACATCATTGGTGAAAAAAAGATGAATACCATTACCTTCATTTCAGGACATTGTTATAACAGCATTTTATGGACTTTGTTTCCCTGGCTGAAGTAATATGATGTTCTCCAGTCTTGGTCTTTAGAAGTAGAAAATAAAGATAAACCTATTTTCCCATATTCTATGAACTTCTGCTTTTTTCTGAATGTAATGGTAACAAACAACAAGCAAATTAAATATTTCCCTGATTCAGAACTTTGTGAAATCTAAAGGAAATTTCACTTCCATGTGGACTGCTAGTAGGATGAATCTTGTATCATGATGATATACCATTGAAAACTTCTGCTAGGTTACCAGCAAATGGATTAGTACCACTCCTCTCCTCTGAGACACCTCATAATATCTATGGGATATTACCTAATCCACTACCTAATCCAACCAGATTATTTAAAACTTTTGCAGCCAGAGATGTACAGGCAGATACTATCTCCATGGGAAGACTTTAATCATTAGGTAATTAACTAATCTGAAGGATGTTACAGCTATTTTGTGTTTATTCTTCTCTCTATTTTTCTCAGGATTGGAAGGCTGCCCTGTATTATGAGGTCAGAACCAAGAATTTATGGTTGTACTTGCTGATCTGGATTGTGGGTTTAGTAATCTTTATAAATTTGAGACCTCTACCTCTTTCCTCTTTGATGAGCGTAGCTTCACACAAGCAAATCCAGTCTAGATAGTGGCTCTTGTGAAACTTTCCATCAAGCAATGATGACCCAGTTTTGGTGGATTAATTGGACCAAGGGCAGAGGACTTTTGTCTACCACAGTCTGTTTGCTGGACCATTTTTGTTTCTGTTCTTGCCTGAAGGCAAACTACCATGCAGATCTCCTTTCTCTTGGTTTTGTGATACCAAAGGTGGGTGACACCAGGCCCTGTAAAGAAGGTACTATCTGTTCCTTCAAAGACTACTTCATCTTCCTTTGTCTTAGATATTTATCTGTGCAATATGAGCTAGGGAGCTGCTTTGGCAGGGGGGTTGGACATGATGATCTCTGGAGGTCCCTTCCAACCCCTATGATTCTATGATTCTATGATTTTGGGCTTTAGAGGTTAAGTGGAGAAAAGTGCCTCTCTGACAGCTTTGATTCAGGTGACCACAGCTGTCAATTCTCCATTTATTCTCCAGGTATATATTTTTTGAACATTAATGGAGGCAAGTACTTCAGCATTATACAGAAACAGGGTGCTACCAATTACATGATCAGAAACAGGGTGCTACCAATTACATAGCTCTCCAATGAGCAAGTGAGACAGTCTTTGTTCCAACAAAACTTGGAGACAGCCTGCTCTGGAACCAGTAACTAATATTAGGTGAAGGCAAAAAACAAGATTAGGCGAGATATTTTGGAGAGTCATGATAAAAAGAGGTCTGTAGTTGGGTATTTTGACACTGCACTGTGTTTTTCAGCTGTGAAAGTTCCTTGCTGAGCCCACTTTTGTCACTCCACCCTGCAACCAGACACAGGGGACCTGATATCAGCTTCTGTTCAGTCCACAGGAACAGAATCACAGCATCACAAGGTTGGAAAAGACCTTTAAGATCATCAAGTCCAACTGTTCCCATCCTATGCAAAACCATCTCCCTGAGCACCTCATCTACCCTTCTTTTAAACACACCCAGGGATGGTGACTCAACCACTTCCCTGGTTCTAGGACTGGAACCAGAGCTGCACTGGGATACAAATAGATATAGATAGAACTGATCTCACTTCCTGACCTTTCAGATGGAGAGGTGTTGTCTCCTTTGCAAAAAGTCAGGATTGCCTCACAGGACCTCTTAGTCAGGGCTGGCCTGATCCCCATGCTCCTAGAACAACACTGCCAATTTGAATGTTGCCTGAGCCTCCAGGCAGTTTTCAGAGAGTCTCTATTAGTAAGAAGCACACGTTAATGCAGTGTTACTTTGGTGTTCAGCAAAGCTTTTCCAGGGCTCTGTCAATGCCCCTGCTGAAAGCCTGGAATTGTGTTGCTAGGCTGCCTCAATTCCAGGGTTATTTTTTTTTATTTCTCTTTGTTTGTTTTGCTGCTACATTTTTGTATTTGTGGGTTTATTCTTATTTCATTTTCTTTGACCAGGTGCTCTATTCCAAGCTATTAATACTTATTTTTCTGTTGCTGTTAGTGCCATACAACAGCTCAATTGAGCTAAAGGGTTGTAAGGGCTCATGTTCTTTTCATTTCTTTTTTATTTTTTTTTTAAAGTCTCTTTGTAAATATCACAGTGAAATCTATTCTCAGGGTGGATGTTAATTTTCCCAGAGCAGATGGGAGTCAAAGAATTCATGGAAAGTAAGAGATTTATTCCCTTTTGTGAGATCTCTTTGTGGTGCCACAGGGATACATTGCAAATAGGAAAGACCTTGCAGGATGACTGGTGGTGTAAGCAGCAAGGCTGTAGGCTGCAAGGTAGAAGAGGAACTTCACTGATGTGCTTGAGCCAGCACTGAAGTCTGGGAAGATGACAGGCATGATCACCCAGAACTGTGCAAAGACATTAGCACTCCCTGGAGGTGCTGCTGTTCAGCCAAGATGTGGAACTTGACTGTGCACCAGAGTTTAGGATGGTGTGACTGAACTGAAAGGATTCTATTTAAACCATCCTTGTAGTTTGTTTTCCACTGGGGAAAGGGGTGAAAGGGAATTATTTAAGTTTGCAGTCAGGTAGGATCCTAGTAGTCATTGTGTTGACTTTAAAGTATAAACTCTAATGCAAGTTTATACCTTGCATTAGAGGAAGCCACTTGGGATTACACAACCCCCCAACCTGTTCATATTAGAAGATGAGAGATGGAGAACTGACTCTCAGAGAAACATGAGGGCTTCAGGAAAGACAATCAGGGTCCTTTAGGTTTTAATGACAATTCAGGAAAAATTGACCATCAATTTGGGCCACAGACTGCTCTGAGGAGAAAAATGATGCAACATGACACTGCTCCTGCTCTGCCTTAGAATAACTACAAGCAAAACGTTAGTAATGACACAGTTCTGAGACAAACTATTTAGAGAAGCTCTGTGCTTGCAGCTCCAAGTCCTATGTTATATTCTTCAGTATAA
This sequence comes from Gallinula chloropus, assembly GCF_964237585.1. Lineage (NCBI taxonomy): Eukaryota > Metazoa > Chordata > Aves > Gruiformes > Rallidae > Gallinula > Gallinula chloropus. The sequence goes on from NC_140086.1 coordinate 2,608,128, forward strand.
TCAAACAGCCTTATAAACTCTGAAGTTTGGATAGAAGAGAGGCAGGGGGAGCTGGGCTGGTTCAGCCTGGAGAAGAGAAGGCTGTGGGGGGACCTCATTGCAGCCTTCCAGTCCCTGAAGGGAGCAGAGAAACAGGAGGGGAATCAGCTTGTTCAAAGGGTAGATAATGGCAGGACAAGGGGGATGGAGTGAAGCTGGAGGAGGGAAGGGTTAGAGGAGATATTGGGGGAAGTTCTTTCCAGAGAGAGTGGTGAGAGGCTAGAACAGGCTGCCCAGAGAGGTGGTGCTCTGACCCTGGAGGTGTTCAAAGCCAGGTTGTCTGGGGCCCTGGGCAACCTTGTGTAGCTCCAGGCCTGGAGGTTGGTGTCCCTGCCTGTGGCAGGGGGGTTGGAGCTCTCTGATCCTTGGGGTCCCTTCCAACCCAGCCCAGTCTATGACATGGTAAGGTTGAATATTTGTGTCAGCCTCAGTTTAAATTCCAGTACCTACATGAGTGTTGAATTCCTGTAGGTCTTCTGTCATATGTGCTTCTCCTATACTCACAGCCTGGTCCTGAAGCATCTCTGATAGGCCTTGGGACCTGTTGATCTACGGACAGCTGAACTATGCTGCTAGTAGCTGCTCCACTAACGGTAGGTTGGGTTGCAATGCATTTATGATCCTAATACTGCTCACACAAGCTCTTTCCTTGATTGTACTAAGCTAAACTGCCTACCTAAGCTTCATGTGTCTAACCCTGCCTGCAGAGAGCTGCAGATAGAACAGAAGGGCGAGCAACATTGATTTAGTGGGGGGAAAAAAGCATCCTGTGGGTTTTCTATATAATTCCTGAGAACATGGGGATCTCTGGCTCCAGGCAAATCTCTACCTGTTTCTCCAGCACAATGATTTTAGCTCCTGTTAAGACTGTCTTGGAGAAAGAGCCTTCTTACAGAGCCAAACAGATTAGAGCAAAACATCTGACCATGTTCTTCTGCCTAATCTGTGCCCTAACCCAAGTCTTTGCTGTTCCAGCCAACTACAGCTCAGAGCTTTCTCTTACTCCAGTATTCCACAGCTTTTATTCCTGGTTCCTTCCCTCTCCTTACACATCCCTCCTGGGCTGTAAAGACACAGTGAGACAGAGCAGGATTTACCAGGAAGCCTGAACATTTACCAAAGGGATAACTCTTGGTGCTGGCTAGCAAACGTCGGGCTTGTGACATGCAGCCTTCACTTATCCTGCACATTGACTGCATGATCAGGTGGGATCATGTCCAAAACTGACAGGTAGCAAGTAGCTTTATAGGTGAAAAAATAATAATAAAGGATAAACTGAGTTAAATGTGGTGAGAAGCACAGAGTTGGGAAACTACTTGCTTGCAAAAACTGATTTTCTTTTGCTTGAGATGGGTGGTGTAAGAGAGACAACAGATTTAAGCACCTCCTTATGCCTTTAGATGTGATCTTGCTTTTAGTGCAACACCCTCCCATGCTTATGAGTCAGGAAAGTCAATTTATGACAAGGTCAAAGGATTTAAACTCCAGGTTCAGCCTAGGCTACCACCATGTCTGTATTCATTAAGAGGGACCAAGAAACAAGGGCTAGATGGGAGTCTCTTGAGCTTATGCACACTGTATGTCTGTAATTTTTAAACAAATTCCTTTGCCAGTTGTACTTTTTCTGTTAGTATCTTCTTTGCAAAGTACTACCAGCTCCCATAATTCTAGTAAGACCCTTGTGATGACTGGCACTTTCCTTAGTGCTCTTGATCTTGGGCTCATGCTATTTTGTGATAATGATTACTTCCATACATAAAAACTTCACATCATTATCAAGACAGTCTTTCCAATGTGACCTGTCTGCATTCAAAAGAGTCAAAAAGAAAAGACATGAAAAGGACATGGATTTTCCAGCCTTATGAATTAAGATGTGTGCAGCTGTAAACGGAACGAAGACTGTCTCAGTTGGTGTAAGAACTCTCTCAATCCTGAAGAGCTCTTCCTCTTGACAGAGGTCTACAAACAGAAGTCTGCAGCCAAATAGAGAGGCCACTTTCTCTCACCGAGCATTTAACTTTCTCTTTTCTTTTGATTCCTGTTCATAGAACTGCATTTTACTTCATTCACTTGGAAATCCTGCTTTTTCTAAATGAAGATCTATTCAAAAGAAATAAAAGATGCTGTGAGATATATGTGCTTTTAACTGCAACCAATTTGACTGAATAACTGGAGGTGTGGTACTAAGGGTACATGTCCCTTTGATGAAATATGGTACAAAGATAATAAAGGTATGAGTCCAGACTGAGAAATAAAGGGTCCACAAAATGACAAGAAAGTCCTTATGACCTCAAGACTTTAATTTTTACATGTGGTTCCATGCTGTCCAACGCATTCCTGTTATGAACAGGGCAAAAGACACAGCTCTTGAATGAAGTGTTAGCATCCTGTGTTAACATAGAGGTCTCTTTCCTTACTACGAAGGTAGGTTGGGAAAAGAATCTGTGAGGGAAGCTGTGATTTGATTCAGAATACTTGTGTCTCCAGGATCTGGTGAATTTATGTCAGGACTTAGTCTAAGTAAGTGATAATTGAACACTTCCCAGGCAACTTTTAGCTGACATGATAAGAAGAGACCCCTCCACAGGCTTGAAGTATTAGTGGAGAAAAAAAGCAGCAACCTTGCCCACAAACCTGTTTTCCAGTCTAAAAGCTCCAGGGACGTAAATAATCTCTCAGCCACCCTTAATATTTCCCTAAAAGAGAGAGACATTTAGGAGGGAGTGAGGTTTGTAACAATGAAATGTCAATGGTGACGTTAAAGAAGCAACAAACATTCCCAATCGATGCTTGGAGAAGAGAGCTGCAATAGATCTAAGTAGCTTGGCTCTGCATCTGCACAGGGATTTCCTTCCCCCCTCCCCTGCAAAGCTCCTTAGTTGTTCATCATATTTCATTCCAGGTGAATGCCTGCAGAGGCAGCCTGCTAAAAGTCAAGAGACATAAAGTCCTCACAGGCTTTCCTTATGCTGCGTGTAATTGATGTAGTCCCTGTCAATCGTAGGTTTTATGGCCACTGTGAGGCAAGACACTGATTCCTACAAGGGTACCAGGGCTATTACCACCCTTCAAACCCTCAGAAGCCACCTGGCTGATGGATAAACCAAAGTAGGAAAAAGACTCATCTCAACAAGTCGTTACCATAGGACTATTGCTACTGCTATAGAGGGAAAGCAGGAGAAATAGAATCACAGAATTGTAGGGGTTGGAAGGGACCTCCAGAGATCATTGAGAGATGCCAAATCAGGTTCCTCAGGACAGATCACACAGGTAGGCATCCAGATGGGTCTTGAATATCTCCAGAGAAGGAGACTCCACAACTGCCCTTTGCAGCCTGTCCCAGGGCTCTGTCACTCTCACTGTGAAAAAGTTCTTCTGCATATTGGTGCAGAACTTCCTGTGCTCTGACTTGAAGCCATTGCCCCTTGTCCTGTCTGGAGGAGCTCTAGAAATGAGCTTTGAAACAGGAGTTGAACCTTTTGCACCTAAAGCTCTGATAGGGGCAAAAATGCCTTGATATGGTCCTGGTTCCTTGGTCCTCTTTCTCTTGCCCTATGTAAAAACCCAGATGGTCTCAGCCTTGTGCAACCACTGGAGGAACCTGTTTTGGGTCTTGCAAGCACTAATCCAAAACAACAGCAAACAACAACAGCTGAACTATGTGACAGCTCTTGAGCTCTCTGACATTTTTTGTGGACTGTGTTTGAGTCTGCAGGAGGCTGAAACATCCCAAGTTTTCAGTCACTTGCTGTGTCAAACTTTTGTTCAAGTATGAAAGCACCTTTCAAAAGAAAGGCAGATGAGTACACTGAATACATGTTTTGAGATTGTTTTTTCACTAAATGTGCTCTTACAGGTTGCATCATAGAATCATAGGGGTTAGAAGGGAGCTCGAGAGATCATCAAGTCCAACCCCCCTGCCAAAGCAGCTCCCCAGCTCATATTGCACAGGTCGGCGTCCAGATGGGTCTTGAATATCTCCAGAGAAGGAGACTCCACACCCCCCTGGGCAGCCTGTCCCAGGGCTCTGTCACCCTCACTGGGAAGTTCTTCCACATGTTGGTGCAGAACTTCCTGTGCTCCAACTTGAGGCCATCACCCCTTGTCCTGTCCCCACAGACCACTGAGAAGAGGCTGGCCATTTCCCCCTGCATCCCATACTTAAGATATTCATAAATATTAATAAGATCCCCCCTTAGTCTTCTTTTCTCCAGGCTGAACAGCCCCAGCTCACTCAGCCTTTCCTCACAGGGGAGATGCTCCAGGCGCTTAATAATCATCTCCACATCCCTCCTCTGGAATCTCTCCAGGAAATCCCTGCCTTTTTTTATACCAGGAAGCCCAGAACTGGACTCACCTTATAATGGTTTTCATATATCTACTCTGGTTAGGTATGTTCTGCTTTGCTTTTCAGAGGGCTGGATACCACCTTAGGTGTGAGTCACAGCAGCATTGAAACACTTCAGTATTCATATCCAGCACTGGCAGCAAGGAGGCAATACCAACTCCACGTGCAAAGAGACGTAGTGCTGTAGACAGGTAGCATTCTTTCCCTTCTACTTCATTAACAGTTTCCATTAGATCAGGGGATGATCTTCATCACATTTAGGCTTGCAGAAGTGAAATGGAAAAATGTGTCCTTTTTCACTTTAATCACATCTTCAGAGTTGTTGGCCTTGTCCTCCATTTGCAAAGCAAATGAACCAGGGGTTATTTTACAGGACTAAGTATAGAAACGAATTCTCTGTATGCACCAAAATGCATAGAGATGGCTGAGCAAACACAGGCTAACCTAGGATCACATCCAGCTTTCAACGTGATCTTCACTCCCAACAAAGGAGACTTTTTCAGGAGCAGTATGTTTAAAAAGCAGAAAGGGACTGCAGAGGTTGAGAAGCCCTTAGCTATTCTGATCTCTTTTTAATTCATTGCATAGATCCTCTGTTATTCATTACTACATAGGCTTGAGGTAACTTTATTGAAGTACCTCTTCATTCTCTGTTGTTCTGAGGGGACCACGTGCTCTTATCTACCTGAAGCAGGAGTCTGTGGTGACTTAGGTCATTAAGCAGAGATGGATTTTTATACATAAAAAAAGCCATATCTCACATCATTAGCATTTAAGTCACCTGTCTGTGTTTTATTTTCCTAAATAAAATAATTTTAAAACCTGCAACAATGGGGATTAGCTGCATTGAAGCCTCCTCAGGCAAGATTAGAGGGAATAAAATGTGAGGTGAAGTATCAGAAGGGTTATAAAGGATGGGAATAGGGAAGGAAATAAATTTGCTTTAGAAAACAATTACACAGCACCCTGATTTCTTCCCTGTGTCATCAACATGACTTGCCCTTAGCAAGACCGAAGCTCCACCAGATTGGGTGTAGCAGACCCCCAGAAGCAGATGGGGACACACAGACATTGCACATGCAAACTCAGTGAGACTCTGGTATCTCTTTGTAGAAGAATCATACAATTATTGAGGTCAGAAGGAACTTCAGAGGTGTCTGGTCCAACCCTATACTCAAAGCAGGATTAGCTTTGAAGCTAGATCCAGATTTAAAATCAGAGAAGGTTCCTTAGGGACTTGTCCAGTCAAGTTTTTAATATTGCCAAAGATTAAAATACCTCTTCTCTTTTATTGTTTTGTGCTATTTCATTTTTTTCTCTGGGTGAACAAACCCAGATCTTATAAACATTGTTACCCAGAGAATGTAATTGCTCTGGAAAGTAATTGGCCACAGTAGTGAAGGACTACAGTGATACTGAGAATGGTTTGATGCGTGGATGAAAGAAGCCTGGGATGATACAACTCTGTAGTCTCCAGTCCTAATACAGTTTTTATCTCTCAATTAAGACTATTTCATTCTTCCCTCTGCTTGTTCATCATTAACTATTAAAAATGCTGCTTGCTGTGGATAGCCTTTATCGTAGAGGAACTTAGATTTTGAGAACCCATCTTGAGCAGTTTCAATCTTCTTTGAACTAACAGGTCCCAGTGAACTATGAACTCCAGGTCTTCAAGAACTATTGTAGAAGCTGTCTCTACTCTGCATAACAGTAATGGCCTTGAGGTTGGATTTGAGACCAAACTCACATCCTCTAGGTAGCTGGAGTGTCCAGAGGTTTGTATTCATAGCAATTTAGCTATGATTATTCAAGGGTGGGTTCAATAGGGGTAACTTCCCCTTCTAGACAGCTGAGGGCTGGAGGGATTTCCTGAGGTCTGTAAGTCTCTGCTGAGAAAATCAAATTGCTCTCCACATGAAAGGTCTTCAAATACCTATATGAAGGAGATAATTTTTGCAAGAGATGCAAGAAACGGTGGCTAGAAGCAGAAACAAGAACAGAAACAAAGCGTAAATTTTTTGGAGATAATTTAATTAGCTGCAGACTCATTTGCCACAGGAGAAAAAAAACCCTGTCCACCCAGAAATCTTTTTAAAAAGAACAAGTTTTGAAAAGATCAGCTTTTGTTCTTAATCACTGTCCTAGAGGTGAGACAGAAAATATTTGTTGAAGCATGATATATGCAGGAAAGGTGATCCTGATCATCAGTAATGCTTTATCTGGACTTCAGCCACTTTACCTGATCACTATCATGAAATATCCACTGCTTAACCAATTTCTCAGTGTGAACCAAGCAAAGCTTTCTTCCCAATTTGAGACTAGAATTCAGTAGGAGATAAGGCCCTGCAGCAGATCCCCCATGGGCTTTCTCACATAATTCATTTCATCTTACATTTCACCTTACATTTCACTTTGCAGCTAAGGATGTTTTAGTCAACTGAAAGTTGTGTTTATCTTGGGGGCAGAATAGATTATTATCCAGCCTATCTGAAATACAAAATGTGGAAAAAGAAAACAAGAACAAATGAGACGTGGGGGGTTTTTATATGAGATTATTCTTCTCTCCAAAATATGTGATGCCCAAACTGTACTCCAGGAAAATTGCTTTACCATTTCAAAAAGTGTGCCCGAAATGCTACTTTGCAATTAGTAACCAAATTGCATTGACATTCCGGTGCCATCTTTTAAATAATTACAGGGTAGTTGAACATAATGAAAATTAACTGCAGTTCCTGAGGCAGCTGACACCCTGAGGACTAATATTGTGCAATTATCAGAAGGTAAATATTCACTCAGACCTACCCTGTGCTCAGAGGGAAAACAGCAAGGCAGTTAGACTTGAAGAGCATTCAGGGTGGCAAAGAAGGCAAACGATTACTTAGCAATAGGGATGGATTTACTGGGGAGTCAGAGAGGCTGTAAACACCACCCCTCCCCACACCCACCCATTTCACATCATCAACAGCCAGTGGGCATGTGCCACTGGTCATAGGGCAAAGGGTTTCCTTAATGAATATGATAGAATAACTTGTTTTAGCATAATGAAGTGTCAATATATCAGGATCTCTTGTTTAGATCTTTTCCCCCTCTTCATTAAGTTGCTTTCTCAGCCTCTGTCTTTAATGTGTCTGTCTTCAGAACCAAGACACTTACCCCTTTTTGCATTTTAAAAGTGGAAACTGAGGCACTCAGACTGTGTCTGCACAGCATGTGGGAGAAGTTGAATATTACTGGGGGTCAAAAAAGCAGATAGTTAAAAAGGTGTTTGGATATTAATGACAAGTACTAAGTCAGAAGTATTTGGTAGGAAGGACAAGATATGTTACTTGAGATTTCCAGACATGGATATTTCAGTGTTAAACTGGTAAAGACATCATCATCATCATCATCTTCATCCTTCTGAGGAACTGGTTCTGCAATCCCCAAAAACAAGTTCAATGGCTTTGAGTTCATCTTTCCAAGGAACTCATGAATGCAGGTTACAGCTTCATGGGAATGGTCTATGGACTGACAGGGGCACCTAATGGAATCATAGAATGACAGAATGTGTTGGGTTGGAAGGGACGGCAAAGATCATCTAGTTCCAATCCCCCTGCAATGAGCAGGGACACCCTTCACTAGACCAGGGTGCCCAAAGCCAATCCAATCTGGCTGAATAACCAGCAGTCTGCAAAGGTCTTGATTCACCCTTTAGAGAAGCCATTTATTTGTAATACAGTTTGTGACTGGCTCTCCCATATACTTCAATATGAGTTAGTGACCACAGAGATGCCACTTGTCTGCATGTTGACAGACAGAAGGACAGGTTTAGGAAAGCATAAAGCATGATGCAATAATATTTTAAGGTGCTACAGAGAATATTGCTGTAACTGCTCACAGCATGTTTTCTAACTAAGATTGCTTTCCAGTGAATTGGCCTTTGTTAGTCAGGCTCCACTGATGTCTTCATGGCTTAAAAGAAGGAAAATGTACTACCTGTCAGCTGTTAAGTCTTTAAGTGCTTTTAAATTCCAGCAGCTGGTCGTTCAGCACCTACAGCAGGATGCATGCTTTTGGTTTTGTGAAAAAAAGCTGACTGGGAAAGCAAGAGGATGTCTTGCTCTCCTCCTTATTCAGAGGGTGTGGTTGTGGCCTGTGCTCAGTCATCTCAGAAAAAAAAAAAACAAAGCAAAAAACCCCAAATAAAACAAAAGGCAAAAAGGGGAAGGAAAAAAAAGAATGAAGAACAAAATGAAAAAAAAAACCCAAGAAAAAAATAATGCCCACTCCTGATTCCCAGGGAAATCCATCATACAAATTCAGATTTATGTCAGCCCATTCATCATTGTCCCCTGGACAGTTGCTGCAAACATGGTACTGGAGCTGCACAGCCACTGTTTAAGCTACATTCATCTTTATGGTGGGGTTTTCCCATAGAAATTCAAGCAGTGGTGGTTAGAGGGCAGAGAAAAGGAGACAGAAGCACAGAGAAGCCTACTTAGCAGCTCTGTGCATTGGGAATTACTCAGAGATTTGTTCATTTTCCTTCTCTGTGAGATATATTTTTTGCACAGGGAGGGGAAATCCATTGACTGACTGAAGCAAGTACCATGGAGGAGGCCATCAAGCTGGTCAGGGAGCTGAAGCAAAGAAGTGGGATCTTCTTCTAGAGGCAAAATTTGTGTGGCCATAGCTGTGTCTGAGATCCCCTGTGTGTCCCCAGATAGTCTTGCATTTCTAGAAGGCATCAGAGGGACTGGGCATGGACTAATATGTATGCCCTACAAAATCCTCATGTTGAGCCTGGGAAAATATTTCTAGTGGGGTAAAGACAAAAAATTTAGGAAGATTTTGATGAGCAATAGCTCAACTGAAGCTAACTCAACTAGTACCTGTCTTGAGATGATAATGTCAGTTGTTAGGTGATGAATATTAGGTAATTAATATTAGGTGTTAGTTGATTAATAATAACCTGTAATGGTGAAGTAACTTGTCTAAATTCCAGAGGTTTCTGGAAATGGAACCACAGACCCAGCAGTGGTCAAGACTTCCCTTGTGAGAGTAGTCATCAATTGTACAACCAACCAAGAATTAATTCCTGAAGAATCCAGATAATTCCTGAGGAATGTAGGTAACAGCAAAGCACTGGGGTTTTTGTTTTATTTTGGTTTTTTCCTTACAGTGGAAGAAAATTCTGGTTTCCACTGCAAATTTACCTCCTCTTTATTTCAGGATATTTCAACAGGTTCAGCTAAAGGCAAAACTAAACTTCCCTTTGGCAAATCGTCTTGACAAAAGAAGACACAAGTATTTTCAGACTGGACTGAAATAGGTCTGATGAACAGCACTGTCTGGTGAAATGAGAACTGTGGTGGATTTGGAATTGAATACACAGAGTTTGGCACACCCTGAAGTCCTTGAATAAGCAGAGAGACACCACTTCATTATAGGTGTGTTTAGGTTGTATGTGGACACGATACTTCATTTTCACTTCCTTTGTGGTGTGGAATATACCAAAGCCCAATGAACCCAGCTGAAATTTTGTAATGGCAGTAAAAACACAAAAAAAAAAAAAAGAAGAAAAAAAGCTGCTATTTCAAATTATAAAATAATTAAATACAGTTAAATTTGAAGCCCGTTCTGGCAAGAGCAATAGTAAAGGCCATTAAAGGAGCTGTCCATTTATAGAAAACATAAGATACAAAATTCATTTTTAATGGACTGTTTCCATGGAAATGTTCTTTAGTAGAGACATTTTATAGTGTATTAAGCAGCACAAGGAGTTAAGCTGGCTGTAGTGGTGGCTGTAATGCAAGGTCTATGGTTTGTAAAAAATTGAAACCGTAAAAGGTTTATGGCCTAGAGAGGGGGGAATATTTCAAAGCCATTTATCACTCACCCAGCAAAATTGAGTGCTAAAACTCAGCACACCTATCGAAGTGGAATCCCCTCATTAACTTGTTACCTGAATGACTCAGAGAGAGAAAATGTGCTCCTTGATTATGAAGGTAATAATAATTATAGATAATTTGTACATCCTCATTCCATTAATTGATGGAATCTTGAAGCATTTTCCAAATCTTAATTAAATAACTCACTTTACACAGTAAAATTACTCTGCACAATAAAGTCTTGCTTTTATTTGCAACTCGCTCCTTATGCCCATGCCTAATGGTTGCAATTTAATGTTGGAATTTCAATAACACGCTGCTGAGACTGTAGTCTAGCCAAAAGAAATGCATGACTGAGGTCCGAAGACAACCTGGTCTATGTCCCAGAGGCTGTGAAAATCAGGTAAAACTGGAAAAGGCTGGGAGAGGAAACAGTCCTAGAAAGGGAGAAGATTTACCTGTTACTTTGAGACTTTGCTCTTCCAGACAAGGAAGATTCCCTGGGAATGGACTAAAGCTGAAGGAGGGAAGGTTTAGATTAGATATTAGGGGGAAGTTTTTTACAGAAAGAGTGGTGAGGGGCTGGAACAGGCTGCCCAGAGAAGTAGTAGATTCCCTGTCCCTCGGGGTGTTCAAGGCCAGGTTGGATGGGGCCTGGGCAGCCTTGTGTAGATCCAGGCCTGGAGGTTGGTGTCCCTGCCTGTGGCAGGGGGGTTGGAGCTCTCTGATCTTTGGGGTCCCTTCCAACCCACACCATTCTATGATTCTATATATTCAGTAAGCATTTGATAGTGAGTCTGAGGGGTCTAAAAGACAACATCCTTAAGCTCTTCCAGTGACTCAGAGGGGTCCCCTTTTCTGTTGGCTCTGGAAACATCAGGGTTTGATGGAGTGATGTGGATTCCTCTTTTTGCATGAGAAGCTCAGTCAGTTCTTTCTGTGCAGTACTGATCTAAAGGACTGGATCCATTTGCAAGTTCAGGAAAGCCATATGAATTTGAAGCTCCCCTGATCTGAGCTATCCTGCACTGAGCAATCCATGTGTGCATTGGCTAAATTCTTACTTTAAAGTGAGCTGAAATTCTGTACCTAGTTCATGGATGTCTAGCACGAGCCAGTGAGGAGAAGCATCCATGCACCAAGAGATTGTGTTTACTAGTAATAGAGCAATGCCATCAGAATTGAAAATCTGCAATAAGATAAGGTTCTGCAGTAAACAGATCACAGAATCACAAGGTTGGAAAAGACCTTTAAGATCATCAAGTCCAACCATTCCCATCCTATGTTAAACCATATCCCTGAGCACCTCATCTTCCTGTCTGTTAAACACACCCAGGGATGGTGACTGGACCCTCTCCCTGGGCAGCCTGTTCCAGGCTCTGACAACTCTTTCAGTAAAAATTTTTTTCTCATGTCCAATCTAAACCTGCCCTGGCACAGCTTCATGCCATTTCCCCTTGTCCCATCTCCTGTCCCCTGGCTGAAGAGACCATCGCCCACCTCTCTGCACTCTCCTGTCAGGTAGTTGTAGGTGGTGATAAGGTCTCCCCTCAGCCTCCTCTTCTCCAGACTAAACATCACCAGTAAAAGATTATTTCCTAACATCTAATCTGAACCTGCCCTGTTGCAGCTTTGTGCCATTTCCCCCTTGTCCTATCTAATACCATAATGAGTTATCTTTACTTCTCTTTGAAATGAAAGCAAGCTTAATTTCCACCTTTATTTTGGAACAGAAGGCATAGACCTGGGCAAAGAACATCAAGGTTTGGTTGGATGGGAATTTGGGTAATCTGGTGTAGTGGAAGGTGTCCCTGTCTTTGGCAGGGAGGATTTGAGCTAGATGATCTTTAATGTCCTTTCCAACCCAAACCATTCTATGATTCTGTGATAAGATATTGAAATGCAGATAAAATTCAGCCTGGCTACATTTGGGTCTGTTTAGATTGACATAAGTCAAATTAGGAGAAGTTTTTTATCTGTAAATTGATTCAACAGCAAATACGAGATAAAAGCATTTTTTAAAATACTCTGAAGCACTCTTAAGTGCTGGCACAGCAGGAGCATCCTCTCCTTTTCAATATGATTGAACAGCTGAATAAGGATGAGGGCAACCTCAGCTGATGTTTTGTAGCTCATTTCAACCTTCACGCACTTGGGACAGTGGTTGCTTTCTCCTTGGCTCCCAGCTCAGTCCTTTGAGACTGCTGTCTGCACACAGCACAGCAGGAATTTAATCCAGATGTCAAACTGCCATGAGTTTTGCAAACTGCAGGTCTATTGGAAATCCACAGGGAGGCTGCATGGAGACACATCAATCCAGCATCTTCCTGCCTCCAGTCTGTTAGATGGGGACCCACTGTACTGGAAAGAGCAGTAACAAATGACCCTGCTCTTTCCTCTGGGTAGTAATGGGAAGGGCTTAATTCACTAGCCAGCTGGCCTTTGTTAATGAAAGGTTGTTATCAATGACCCAGAAGAATGTTTAGTCAATTCTCTGATTTTTTTCTGCTTTCTCTGGCACTCAGGGAAGCAGCAGAAAGTTGCCTTAATGAGAAGTGACAGTTTGCAACTGAGACAATTTCTTTCTGTCAAGGAGAGTAAATGGCCAGGGAGAGTCCTCAGATCTACAGATGCCCTGCCATAGAGGGAGTTAGCTCTAATGCCACTTCTTGTTCCTCCTCTAAGTACCACTTGCAGAGCACAAGTGACACACTGGCAACCCCCTTTCCTCCTAGAGCTAGTCCTACATGGCCAATTATGGCTTGAAGAATTTCTCATTCCAAACTTGGTCTTTCATGCTGCTCCACCAGCATTGCCCCCCTTTTAACCACATCTTCAATGATTTTGAACAGTGCCACCATGGAAACCTTGAGCTGGCCTGCATCCTCTCAGGTCTGCCAACCTGCATTGGTTACTAACTTACATTACCTCCTCTTACTCCAGTGACAGGTCTTGCTGGCAGAGACTTATGTCTACATAAGCTGATAGAAGATGGAAAAAAACCCACATCTCAACAAGGTCAAATTAATTTAGAATTTTTTCTTTTCATTTTAAAATGAGTGTTTTAGCCAGCTCTGATTTAAAAGACCATGCACACAGACACACGCAAAAGTTTCCTTTCAAAAGGTTTCAGAGATCTTCTGTAATCTGTTTATTTTTCCTTGCCATGTAAAGAAATATTGGGTTTTTTCTATCTAATGGTGGGGTTTGTGTCTGTGCAGTAATAGCTCTTGAGTGCTTTGGTTTATTCTGGCTAAAATGTTTTGAGAGAAAGCAGCATAATCATTTCTGTGAGGACTCAATGCACAACTGAAGGCCAATCCCTTACACAAATCTTTCTTTACAAAAAGAAGTCAGCAGAGTGCTGAAACTTCATGGAGCCAGTGGGTTGATAAAGATACCAAAATACCAACCAAGACATTGAAACAACTCTGTTTGTGCCACTGTCTTTACAGTATATGGTAAAGAACAGGCTCAAGGTGGAATGAGGTAAACAAAGCCCTATGTCCTATATATTCACAGTGCATGTATCTTGAGTGTCTGTACTTTGTGCTCAAAGTGTTGACACTACACCTAGAAATAGCTCAACATATGCCTTGGAGGAACTGAGATTTGGTGGTTGACTGGGCCAAATCTTCCCCTTATTTATGTACTCGGTTTCAGAGAGATCTTAACCTGTGAGAGATGTTGAGTGTGCTTAACCTTCCCTCCTTCAGAGAGGTCCAGAGCTCTGGCTAAGACATTATCTGACTGTAAGCTTCTACATAACGACGTGAGCCTAGGCAGAACTGGACTGAAGAATGGGCTGGTACCCAAATTTAATTAGCAGTGTCAATGTCCTCTTGTGCATTCATGAGGCTGATGGCTTAACAGCATCTCTTGCCAAGGTGTACACTTCTGCACAAAGTGACCTAGATTCATCCTGACATGCAACAATGACTTTGACTGCTAACTCCATTACATTCATTATGCTTTAATATTTGCTCTTTCTATGGACAAAAGACTTTGTTTGTTGGTTTAATCTTTTCCTCAGTAGGAGGCTGGTGATGTAGGTGTCCCTGTGGGGAACAATCAAATGCCCTTGGCTCATTCCCTTCTCCAAAGTCATCCCTGGTTGCTATCCCAGACAGGATGTGTAGTGCCTCCAGCCTTAAAAAAACCACTTTACTCAGAATAAAAAAAGAATAAAAATGGGAAGTGAGACAGGATTTTGAATCAACTTGGATAAAATCAGGAACACAATACCCTGGCCTGGTTGCTGGGTGTTTAATTTGTTCAGCAGGGAAATGTCAGAAAGAAGCAGAAATAAAAGTATCAGGAAGAGAAGAAAATGGCTTCTATGAGTTTACATTTCACTGGAGAACCAGGAATTACTAAGAGAAAGACAAAGCTTAGAAATCAAAATGAGCCCAAGGTTTGGAGGAAAAGTAAGGTGTTTCCTCTCAGTGGGGGGATGAACACCCAGGGGATCAGAACAAACCACACAGACCCACTGAGACCATCTGTGGAGGTGAAACTGTTGCCTGGTAATTGCTCTAGCATGAACAGTGTAGGGGGGTGTGTTCATTTGTTTGTTGATTTATTCTGTTCATAGATGTCCTGCTTTTCTTTTTTCTCATGGAGCACAACATGAATACAAAAACAAAACCTAAAAGAACAAAATTTAGCTTAGGAAAACTACCTGCTCAAGTTACTGTTGGCCACAGACTCCCATAAGGAAAACTTAGACCTGCTGAATAAACCCACCCATGGCACAGGTTGCACCACTTAAAGCTAGTTGAGGAGAGTGCATTTCAGTCCCTGCACAGGCAAAAACACCTGAGAAAAAGGGGAAAGAGGAAGGTCAGAGTTTTATACAGAGGGCATGATGCAGAGATACCACTCTGCAAAGGGGGGAAAAAAATTCCCCTGGGAATCAGCAAGAAAACCCTGGAAAACCAGCAAGGAAAGGGTGAGGCAAAATAATCCCTTTCCTTCCCTTGGCCTATAAAAGTCGTGGCTTCTGGCCAAGGTGAGACACAGTGTTGAGCAGGTATTTAACACCCAGTAAATCTTTACCTGCAGTAGGAAAAACTGGAGGTTTGAAACTTTCCCTTGCTAATTTAGCTAAGTGTTACAGTGACCAAGCTTCAGGGCTTGCCAAGCCATTTGGCACAATCTGCTGTCCTCTCTTATCTCAAGTGCAGCCTTTTAATTAATAGGGGCTATAAAATATTCCTTCATTTTATGGCTGCACAAATATTCCTCCATGCTCAGGTCTTTCTCACAAAGCTGGGGCATCATATGTGGGTGGCTTGAAACCTTGCTTTGTGAGAGATGACACAGCCTTGACAGACAGCATGACAGCAGAAAACTTCTCTCCTTGGCCTGCCCATAGATTTAACGAGGCCTTTCAGTTTGGCTCCTCCATTTCATCTCTGCTGTCCCATTAATGTCTTCTGGTGCCTGCTCCTCACGTGCTGCCCATTAAGGAGAGATTAACCAGTGAAGAATGGCAGCCTGGTTCCCTGAAAGCACGGATGACATTCAGATATATAGTGCAGGAAGTCATTTGGAGCAAGACTGGTTTCAGTGATAATAAACAGCAAAGTGCTTATGAAGTTGCGTGTCTGACTCCCCACGCTGCTCTCCCATCAGTGCTGCAGATATCTCTTCAAAGCAGAGAGATGGAGGACTAGTAGAGTACAGGTTTTTCTTAAAAATAGAGGGGGGAAGAAAGAAAACACAGGACAAAAATCAACATATTTAATGGGTATTAACAATATAAAGAGATTTATCTTGTGAGCATGAGGAAAAAAGTAGCAATGCCCTTTTTCCCCTCCAATGGGGGTCTAATGCAAATGTAGGTATCAGTGATGCAGGGCAGGAAAAAGCAGAACTATTTGTAGGGTTTGGGAATTCGCCTGGGAAATACACCCCCTACCTCTGCCACTGAGTGATAAATTTTCTCTAAGGTAATGATGTCCTCATCGTTTCCATCATGACTGAGCTCTTCCCTGGTTTAGCTCACTTATTCTCACATTGATTTCAGGAAGGAAGGAGGGAAGTGAAAGAAAATACCATTTCCACCTAAAATCCAAATTTCCTAGTGTTTGTGTAGGAGAAGGAGTTTGAATATCTTGGTTAAAATCCTTTGTTTAATCATCTAAACAACAATGCCTCTTCCATTTGTGCAGGTGCATGTCCTGGTCCTCTATTGTGTTCAGTGACCAAAACAATGCAAAATAATCCATGTGAGGAGGGTCCATGAAAATGGACCTTTGGGGCTGAAGAACAGAATCAAGTAAGCTATTATGTGACCACCACTACGGGTAACACTAGCCTGCATAAAACCTTTTGCACCCTCTTTGATGCAACCTGGAATACAGCAAGGATGTAATTAGTCACTGAACATACCTAAATTGAAGTTAGAGAATCACAAGGTTGGAAAAGACCTTTAAGATTGAGTCCAACTGTTCCTGTCCTATGCTAAACCACATCTCTGAGCCCCTCATCTACCCATCTGTTAAACACACCCAGGGATGGGGACTCAACCCCCTCCCTGGGCAGCCTGTTCCACATCCCAAAAACTCTTTCAGGGAAGAATTTTTTCCTAACCTAAAGAATATTTTTTTTGACCCTGGCACAGCTTCATGCCATTTCCCCCGTCCCATCTCCTGCCACCTGGCTGAAAAGACCAGCTCCCACCTCTCTACAACATCCCTTCACATAGTTGTAGGTGGTGATAGTGTCTCCCCTCAGCCTCCTCTTCTCCAGGCTGAACACGCCCAGTTTCCTCAGCCATTCCTCATAGGATTTGCCCTCCAGCCCCTTCCCCAGCCTGGTTGCCCTTCTCTGGACTCACTTGAGGACCTCAATGTCTTTCTCATGGTGAGGAGACCAGAACTGGACATAGTACTCCAGGTGTGATCTCACCTCTACTAATATGGGCATAAACATATTTACACCTACAAGTACTGTTAGTACTAAGAAGAGAGTGTAACCATACAGAATGCTTTTCACTGGTCCTTAAGTGCTGGAAACTGTTGTGTTTTAGATGGAGTTTGGGCTGAAAATTGAGATTTGAAAGGGAGGACTTGTGAAGTTTGATTTTTTGGAAAATATCAGGTTAAATGAGCTTTGCTCTTGTGCTTCTATGTAGATCTCTTTTATAAACTTGTTGTTCTACCCAAATAGTTAATCATTTAAGATCCCAGAAGGCAGGAAGTGAATTTTCTTGATGACATGCTGGAAGACACATGGACACTTTCAGGTTAGCAAAAAAGGAAATAAATTATTTTGTCCTCCTAAATACTTATTTGGACCTGCTGGCTTCAGTCTTTGGAAAAAGAAAAGGAAATAGAGAAGAGCAGAGAGGACATGGGGCACTCTGAAGAGAAGGGCTTGGTGCATCTGCTGCTGTAGAAAGAGGGAAAAATAGGAGAGAACTTGGTCAGAGAGGGCATCACACCAAGCCCCATCCCATTTACCTAGCTTCTGCCTCAGCAGCAATAGCAAACTTTGACAAAGCAGGCAGCAGACAATGACCATGTGTCTCTTCTGCTTAGGTTGAGAGCTGACCCTGAAAAGTCTCTAAGGAATTGTCCCACCAATTCAAAGCAAGACTGCTCTAGGAAACTGCTGCACTGGTAACCAAAAAATGCCTTTAATTCACTCAAGAATCAGTTTGTTTTCCTGGTGATGAAGAAGAAAATTGGAAAAGTGGAAGGGGATGCAACACTAATTAACCTTGTCTGAGAGGGAGAATTACTGCAATTATTTCACAACATGACTCCAAAGGGCGCAGCACTGGCTTTACACACACTGCATCACTGTTATTATGAACTGTAGTAGCCCCAGCATTGTGTGAGATTATTCCTCTATGTGGTGTGTGTGTAATGTGCTGAGAGGGAGAAACAACCAGTTACACAGAGAGGGCGCAGAGCGTTGCAGCAGGGTTAGCAGAATACAAATTGCTTCTACAAACTGCTTTTATTTTTAGCCAGGAACTCCAAAGAGCAGCTATGAGCTGTTCTGCAGGGAAGACTCTGGCAGGGACACAAGAAATAAAGCAACAAGCTGTTACATTCACCCCCTGGCAAAAGTTGAAAAGTTGAGCAGCAGGAAGCAGCTTCCACTGGAAGTTGGGGACTTGCTCCAACCCAAAGGTTGTGCTCATTTCTCTTCCTTCTTTTCTGCCATCAAAAAAATGCCAGAGGGCAAGTGGCAGCCAAGAGCTCCTTCCTTTATTGTGTGCAGACAAAGGGGTTTCACCAGCAAGAGCTTTCTCTGATTCATCATTAGGAAAAGAAAAAAATAAGTCATAATAACCTTGGGATAGTAGATCACACCAAATAACTGGGAAGGGAGGGAATGTTTCCAACTTAAAGGACAAAGCTTATATGTTTGCACAAACCAAAAGCATTGTCAGAAAGAACCCAAAGTTCGGAATAAAGAGGTTTTGAAGTGGTTTGATCTTCTAAAAACTCCAGGGATAGTAGCACCTATAACCTCCCCTCTTCTTGTTTTGAAGCCTCTTACATGCTGAAGGATCACAGCTCAAGCACAGGCTGAAGTTACTGTGTACAACCACTTGCTGAGCATCATTCTGGGCTTTAGCAATTGGCCACGTAGGCACCTTCAGCCTAGAGCAAACACATAATGTTTAAGCTCTCTTTACCTCCTAAAACAACCTACTGCCCCATGTGAATCCATGTCAGACTAAACATATACCTGAGCCCTTGAGAATGCATAAAGACAAGACTTGTCTTCCTAAGAAATATTCCCAAGCCATACAGGTATATCTAGTGCCTCAACTTTTCCTATGGCCTCCACTTCCTTTTACCTTTTCAAGGTTCTGCTTACTCTGCCCACTTGCCCTGATGTGAGACAAAGACCAACATGAAAATTTTCTAAGTGCTTACATAGAAAATAATTTTAATTGCTGGACCTACCCACACCCACTAAACTTTTGATGATGCCTTAGAAAACAGATAGATCAGCAGACTCCTTGATGCTAGAACAAAGACCCTGAAGCCTCTGAATAAGAGATTGTTTTAAGGAGGATGATAGAGGTCTTTGCAGTGCTGTACTGAAAATTTCCCATTGTCTGTGAGGTTTTCTTTCTGCCTACCCCATTTCCCAGAAGAGTATCTCATTCTCTACACTATATCTTGGAAGCACTTATTCTGTCTTTGCATGCTGGGTCAGTCATGGGTAATGTCTTTTCCAAGCAAGACACACCAGACATTTGAGGTTCTAAAGAGCATAAGGTGCAAAGCAAAAGACCTAATTCCCCTACAATGAAGGAAATCTACTTCCCTCTACTGTAAATTGGGGATGAAGTTGATACAGTCATTTGAAAGTTAAGGTGTTGTGTGCCCACCACTGAGGAGAAATAGATGAACATTACTGTAGCTGTGAAGATCATCAGCAAAACAGTGACAGCTCAAGAACCTCATGAATATGGTAAAGGGGCATTAAAAAAACCATCTCAAAGAGGAGACAACTTGTTCTTTTTCCTTTGCATATATATTTTCAACAGCATTAGAACTATTAAGCCAATGAGCCGATCCATCTATTTCTCCCTCAAGTGTAGATGAGAAGTGTGGTTGCAAAGTAGCCACATCCTGAAGTGGCTGCTGCTACATTCCATGTTTGTCAAACTCCATTGCTGCCAGCAGTGGAAGAGGAACTGCATGAGACTCGTGGTTTGACAGTTTGAAAAGATAAAGGACATTAATTGAAGGAGAGGGTGCAAGCCAGCATTAGGTTCAAAGCGATGGGTAGCTGAAGGACATAGAAGTGAAGAGCTATACAAAGCACTGTTGTGGACAGTGAATGTATAGCTGCTTCTTTTTTATCTTTCTTAGAAAGCTTGAATTTGATGAGGAAGAAGAATGGATATTAGTGGAGGCATCTTGGGGCAGGAAAAATGCCCTTTGACAGGCAGAAGCTGAGGAATATATAAAATCCAGACACAAAAAGTAACTGTAATAGCTTCAAGACAAAGCTGCTTTTAAAAGCAGCAGCTGAAGATTAAACAAAAGGTGATGTCTGTCCTGTTATTGAATCTGGAGATGACCTCCTCCTTTTCAAGTAACATTCACATACACAGCTCTCAGGAGTTGAAGTGTTGGCTGAACAATACTTTTCAGCTTACTATCCTGTGTTTTTTCAAAAGTTAGGTTCAGAATTAAGGGAACGATTGTGTTTGTAAAATTTTAGTGAGGAGTATGACAAGATAAACATGCAAGAGGCTCTAGCAGTAGCTGAAGAAGGGGAAAGATTGATAGCAGGGCAGGTAGAAGATCAACTATGATATAAGGGAAAGTGGTTGGAAGACTACAGACTCTTCCAGGGAGTAAATATGTTCAGGAGCAGAAATAGTGGATTCACTTCTTAATGCCTGTTCTCCCTTCTGAAAACTCCCATCCTGCTCTCCCAATCAAGCACATTGTGGTATAAAGTGGAACTTTTGAGCTCCATGATCCATCTTGGCCTGCAGATATGTGGGAAAGTGGTCAACAGAATACAGGAAGAGGAAAACAAGGGGGAATCAGGAATTCATGGGAAGAAATGGATTCCTCAGCCTGGTGTAGTTGATCATCTTTTCAGCTGTTGGTACCCAATGCAAACCCATCATGCAACATGTGTATACCTGAAGAGAAAGGAAAATGCCAGTCCTGTTTGTAGCTCTTGTGGAGTCAAATACATGGCAGCAGGATGATTAACAACTTCTTAAGCCCAGATGTTCTGTAAGTGTTGAACAGGTTTATGTTGGTTGTACAGTCTTTAGGGTTGATTATACCATAAGGTTTCCCTTACCTCCCTATAAAGCATAAAACAAAGTCATTCTAAGCTCAAGCTCTAGTGCTCTAAGTTTGACCACTTTTATGAGACCTGTAAATACCATAGACTCACAGAATGGTTTGTGCTGTAAGGAACTTTAAAGATCATCTAGTCCCAAACCTCCTTGACATGGGCAGGGACACCCTCCACTAGATCAGGTTACTCAAAAGCCCATTCAACAAGATCATAAACACTTCTGTGTGTGGTTGTATGTGTGATGATATGGGGAGTGTATGTGTACATCCACACCTTCTCTGAGCTTCTCTGCTCCAGTGCCTCACCATCCTCATACTAAATTAAAATTAGATTTAAGGAAGAAATAATCTACCTTCTTTCAACTTAAGTCCATTACCCCTTGTTCTACCACTAATGTCCTTATAAAAAGCCCCTCTCCAGGATTTCTTGTAGGCCCTTTTCAGGTACTGGAAAGCTCCTAGAAGGTCTCGCTGAAGCCTTCTCCAGGCTGCAGAAGCCCAGCTCTCTCAGCCTGTCTTCACAGGACAAGTGCTTCAGCCTAAGGGTCCATGTTCTTGTTTTGGGGGACCCAGAGCTGGACATAGTACTGCAGATAGGGTCTCACTAGAATGGAATAGAGGGGGAGAATCAACAGCTTGGTCTCATCAACAAAGTTGTTGTGGGTACACTCAATCTCATTGTCCATGTTGCCAATAGAGATATCAAACAGTACTGGTGTTGAAGAACACTGCTTGTCACTCGTCTCCATTTAGACATTGAGCTGTTGACCCCAACTCCCTAGGTGCAACCATCCAACTAGTTCCTTATTCAGCAAGTAGTTTGTCCATCAAACCCATATTTATCCAATTTATTGACCAGCATCTCATGCTGGACAGTGTCAAATGTTTTGCAGAAGTAGACATCAGTTGCTCTTCTTTTGCTCACTGATGTTTTAACTCCATCATAAAAGGCCACCAAGTTTGTCAGGCATAATTTGCCTTTGGTGAAACCAGATGGGTTATCACCAACCACCTCATCTTGATTTTCCATGTGCCTTAGTAGAGCCTTCAGGAGGATCTGCTCCATGACCTTGCCAGTCACAGAGGTGAGACTGACTGGCCTGTAGTTTCCTGGGTCTTCTTTTTTACCCTTTTTGAAAATGGAGGTTATGTTTCCCCTTTTCCCTTTGTCTGTAGAGGGCCTCATCTGCTTGGTCCTTATGGGCAGATGGCCTGTAACAGACCCCCATTGTAATGTCTCCGTTCCTGCCCTCCCTTTAATCCTGACCTATAAACTCCTGATGGGCTCCTCACCCATCCCCAGATGGAGCTCTGCACATTTCAGTTTGTCATCAATATAGAGGGCGACACTTCCTTCTCATCTCCCCTATCTGTCCATGGTATCCTCTGATGGTAGCCAAGAACTGAGCAAAGAAAATTCCTTCCTTCTAAAACATTCCTGCCTGCTCTTTCCAGACAAGATGCAAAGACACAGAGGAAGTTTATATATAAATTCATTGCCCAGCTAATGTTGTTGAGCCACAATGCTGAAGGATACATCTCCTCCAACTCAGTCCCATACGATCTTCCTTGAAAAGCAGAGATGAACAGACATTCTGCTCTTAATCTCATTAAGTTTGTCTAACTTTGTAGTGGAAATTCCAGCTGTGCACACAGTTAGCAAATGCTGATGCTAAAAGCTTTTCCTCCAAGCTTCTAACTTCCAAGGGAAGACAAAAGAATGGGAAAAGCAAGAGCCCCACAACCCTATCACTGACAAATCTGAGCAGCTTTGGGGTGAGGACATCTGTTATGCAGAACGAAAGATAAAGACAACGCTGTGATTAGCAGTGAATATTAGGACTTTTCCACTGAACTGATGAGGACTAGTATTCTTCTGGTTTAATATTTAATTGAATATACAATATTGCAAAACCCACATGTATTTATTTATTAATAGTTTGGTTTTTACCAGGAGGGAAGATGAAAGCCTCAGTTTGCACAGGCTGATCACCTAATACTTCTACACTTCTGTACAGATGAAAATAAGTACAAAGATGAGCTACAAGTAGAATAGGAAAGCATTTTTCTTCCTTGAGGGCTCTGGTTCCTCAAAATACTATCTAGGTATCTGAACTACTGTGGTTAAAGAAGAGTCTAATAAGTATTACTCTTAGGGATTTAAGTAACTGAATGCCACCTAGTCCTGCTCAAGTAATGAATTATTTCAGAGTCTGAGAATTCAGTCTTGCTGGGTCTCACAGATGAGTGTTTTGGTGGAGTGAATATTCCAGGATAGTGGCAACATGGTCTTCGATCCAATGTCTGTTCTTTTGATTCCCAGGAAAGCTGGTTAATAAATGAGCATTTGTTCTAAGGCTGTTGACAGACTTTGCACCTTTAACTGATGAGTCTGGATGATGCACTCAGTCTGATGCTCTGGCTTGGCTAGTCCTGTGTGGAGCCAGGAGTTGGACTTGATGATCCTTATGGGACCCTTTCAACTCAGGATATACTATGATTCTATAAATCTATGATCAAAATGCCACTGTCTGACAGATCAGTGATGTAGAGGAAAAAAATGAAAGAAAAAGAAAAGAGGAAAAAGAGAAAGAAGAAAATAAAAAAAGGAGACAAATAAGAACTGAGTGTCTGACTAGTTCTCCCAAGCTCCAGGTAGTTAAAAAGTTGACACGTCTCTAATGCAGGGTCACAATTTTGGACAGAATATCTAGAAGTGCTAGGATAAAAAAATAAAAATCAGCCTCTGAGTTTTGCAAATCCACTGATGGTGGTGAAATAGCTAAAGGAATAACCCACTGGGTCTTGGGGGAGTCACAGAAACATTTATGCCTCTCCTTCCCCTTTATGTCTCCTAGATCATACTAACCTCTTCTACATTAATGCTGCGAACAGCTTGGGCATACTTCACATTTGCTGCCATTAAAGTAATAGGTCTGTCATTTAAACTTGCAAATGGATCAGGAGAGGAGGGCCAAAGAGGACACATGACTGGAAAATTAATTTGCACAAGAGTCTGAGCAGCAAGAAAAGTTGCCTTGGAGCTGCTCATTAGCCAAGCTGATGACAAAGCGGAAATAAAAAGAAGGTAAGTTTTAAGGCAGCTTTCTAGCCAAGGTACTCAAACATCCATTTCCATCTGCCCAGGATGAGCAACTTTGCATGAATTAGGCTCGTGTGCACCATATGTCTATTTATTTCCATCTTTATCCTCTTTGCAAAGCTGTTTGAAGACAGCATGCCAAGTTAGTGTTTTAGAGGTTCAGCAAGATCAGTGCCTGAAACAAAAGAGAAACAAACCAACCCCCTCCCAACAATCCCCCTAAACCAAAATGAAAATAAACCAAAACCCCTGCCTAATCACTTTCACAAAACAATTAGCATAATTTGTTTTCACTTTAGAGATATACTAACAAATGCAATTGCTGCAGCAAAGCAAGAATTAATAGTTAATATTAACTGAGTTTAAATAACAGTCAGAAAAGCATCAGTTATCACCAGACATAGGGATATAAACCATAAAAACAAAGGCTGGGTAAACCAGGCCACTTAGTCCTGAATGTGCAGGCCTGAAGGCAAGAACAGATGTTTCTAAGCTATTTCCAATGATGTTTGTCTGCTCTGCTCTTGAAGATTTCTGTTCCTGGGTAGTGTTGGGCATAGGGACTACAGACTACTCCTCTAATCAGGACAGTTGTTAGGAGGGAGCTTTTTTGGCATCTAGCTGAAAGTTAAACAGAGCAAAAATAAGCCCTTTGCTGTTAATTTATGCACACTCAAGTTCTGAAGATGTGTCACACCTGGACCTTCTGGGATGTAACAACTTTTGTTGCAGATGAAATGGAAAAATCCACACTGGAATGCCTCCTGAGCAGCTGCTTTTAGGAGTTTGTGGATTAAAAAAGAAAAAAGGAAGGTGATGGCAATGATTTGTAAATGAGGTGCCCTCAAGGAGTTGAAATCTGGTCCCTTACAAATTTAAATGTGAAGTTTATGCCACAAGAAGAAATGAGCTGGAAGAAGAGGTCTCTTGGATACTTAGAAGGCAGGTACACACAAGGACTATTTAGACTCTGCATTTTATTGCTCTATCTTCATGAAAACTTCCCTACTACATTTTAGTTTTGAGAGTGCCCTAGTTCTGGCCAGGCCAGAGTTAACCTCCCTAATCAGCCAGCACAGGTCAGCTGAGTTAGCCTGGGCTTTTTCCCACACCACCTGATATCACTCTCCAATAAAAGGGTCTGGTCCTGTAGGGGCATTCCTGGGTGCCTCTAGGGCAGTCCAAATGCAGCTGGCATGTCCTGTCAGTCTTCCTGTCATGCAGTACACTCTTATCACTGGGTTGTGTTGGTAAGGTATCAAGCAAGTGATATCAAACCCACAACCCTAAGACGAAGAGTCTCATGCTCTATTGCTACCCCAGTCCTTTGAGCCCCAGGGAAAAATCTCTTGGAAATATTCTTAAAACTTTTATTGTAAAATTCAGGACTTGAAATCAGGGGAATGAGCAACAGACATGTACTGGCTTCCTTTCTGCCCTAAGGAACCTGCTTTGGCAGGGGGGTTGTACTCAATCTCTGGAGGTCCCTTCCAACCCCTACAATTCTGTGATGTCCCAGGCATAGTCAAAGTTATCAAAGGCTGTTGTAACAAGCCTGAAGAAAAGAAGGAAGAGGAATCATCCCCCCATCTTCCCCCAAAATTGAACATGATTATTAAATAATGCTATGTTGCCCAATAGTTGAAGGTGAGAGAAATGCCACACATAGGTACCCTCTGAGGCTGAAAAACACAGATGATATCTTATCATAAATCAGTATCACACAGTATAACAGAATTCAAAACTTGAGTCCCCAAGGTGACAAACAGCTGGGCAAGGATTATATGAAGTGGGTGTGGGTTCACACACCAAAGCCAGGTAAACAAGCAAAACATAATTTCTACCATCACTTCTTTGAAAAAGATGATAAACATTTATCTTAGCTTTTTAACACAACTACATCAGATCTACCATTATCCCAACCCTTTCTGCCCCATGCTGGGCACCCAAAAGGACTGTGATTGTTCAGTCCCAAACAGTGGCTGAGTACCACACGCTACTCACTCACTTCTGCAGAGGAAGGAGACAGAGCCTCCATGGGTTGGGATAAGGACAGTTTACCAACAAAATCACAGTGAAAGAGGAACAGCCCACAGCAAATTTCACTTACACCCAGTGGTAACACAGAGTACTGCAGGACACTAGGACCAACCAGACACTTCAGCCACACTCAGACTGCCCCAGAGGCACCCGGGAGTACTCTACCCAAACCAGCTTCTTTTAAGGGGAAGTGATGTCAGGTAGTGTGGAAAACAGCCCAGGCTAACTCAGCTCACCTGTGCTGAGTACTTGAAGAGGTTAACTCTGGCCTGGCCAGAACCAGGACTGAGAAAAGCATTGATAATTTATTTCATTCATTTCTGAAGCATAGAATTATGTGCCAGAATGTACACAATGAATTCTAAACATCTGGAGTCTGATGCATGTATTTCACTCAGTATTTGTTTGTATAGAACTATAGAACCTGTTCTGTGGAATTTGCTCTGTATTTTCATAACTGTGATATGTAACAGCAGATTAAAAGGACTCTGCCAGCTGACAGAGGGAGCTGCTTTGAATAATTCATATAAATAATGAGCATGATAGGTTACAGGAACCAAGAGTCATCAGTGATTGCCCTGAAGGGCACAGGCTTCTTCTCAAGTGTTATAAGGAATGTCTGACTGATACTTTCCCACATGACATCGTTATCTCTAAATTGGAGAGACATGGATTTTATATATGCATGACTTGGTGGATGAGAAATTGTCTGGATGGTTGTGCTCAGAGTTGCAGTCAATGTTTCAATATCCAAGTGGAGAACAACCATGAGTGGTATTCTTCAGGGATTGGTATTGGGACTGGCACTATGTTTAACATCACTGTCAGCAATACAGACAGTGGGATCAAGTGCATCCTCAGCAGACTGGTTGACAACACCAAGCTGTGTGGTTCAGTACACATGCTGGAGGGAAGGGTTGCCATCCAGAGGGACCTTGACAGGCTGGAGAGGTGGACCTGTGCAAACTATATGAAGTTCAGCTAGGCCAAGTGCAAGGTCCTGCATAGGGGTTGGGACAATCCCAAGCACAAACTCAAGCTGGAAAGAGAATGGATTGAGAGCAGCATATATAGGGAAAAATAACTTTCTTGTGAGGGTGGTGAGGTCCTGGAATAGGTTGCCTAGAGAAACTATGGATGGCCCCTCCCTGGCAGTGTTCAAGACCAGGTTGGATGGGGTTTGTCTAACCTGGTCAAGTGGAAGGTGTCTCTGCCCATGTAAAGGATGGGTGGAACTAGATGAGCTTTAAGGTTCCTTCCAACCCAAACCAGTTAATGATTCTATGAGTATCTCTCTCTTCCTTTGTGAAAGGTGCCTTCATCCATATCACATTTGCTACCAGCCACTGACCTTTGAGATCCTCAGCTATATGTCTTGACTCTTCCTACAGAGGAGCTAGTTGGAAAGGACCAAAATTTTTCCAGGAGTAACAATTAGATGGTGTGAACTATAAGAAAACAGCCCTTCAACCTGCAGTCTGTCCATGTTTGCTGTATCAGGAAGGAGCTAACACCTAAATCTGCAACATGGTGTTAAGCACCAAGGACTGTTCTCTCCTGCTACTGAGATCAGTACCTACTGAGTGGGTGGGAATCCTTCAAATGAGAAGCAAGATAAAAATATTCAGAATAGAAACATGTATATCTAGTGGAT
Organism: Gallinula chloropus; assembly: GCF_964237585.1. Lineage (NCBI taxonomy): Eukaryota > Metazoa > Chordata > Aves > Gruiformes > Rallidae > Gallinula > Gallinula chloropus. The sequence goes on from NC_140086.1 coordinate 2,635,987, forward strand.
TTATCTGCTGGAACCTTCTTCACAAATCTCCTGACTTTGAGTTCTTTTACATGAAACTCTGGCTGACTGACCACCCTAGAAAAAAACCACCAACCTCCCCTCCCCCCTTTATTTTAAATGTAATTTTGTGAGACTTTAACATGTAACCACTGCTGTTTTGGGCTTTTTCTAATGTTTCTCTCATGTTCCTTTTCTTAAGTAACTCACAGTCTCTTGCTTTTGCTCAGCAAAGTGATCAAGGCATATCTCAATTTTCTGTTTACCAAACATATTGGGTGTTGGGTGACTGCAGGCTGAGCATGAGCCAGCAGTGTGCCCAGGCGGCCAAGAAGGCCAATGGCATCCTGGATTGTATCAGACACAGTGTGGCCAGTAGGTCTGGGGAGGGGATTGTACCTCTGGACTGGGCACTGGTGAGGCCACACCTTGAGCACTGTGTGCAGTTCTGGGCTCCCCACCATAAAAAGGACATTGAGGTCCTTGAGCAAGTTCAGAGATGGGCAACCAGGCTGGGGAAGGGGCTGGAGGGCAAATCATATGAGGAACAGCTGAGGGAGCTGGGGGTGTTGAGCCTGGAGAAGAGGAGGCTGAGGGGAGACCTTACCACCACCTACAACTACCTGAAGGGAGGTTGTAGAGAGGTGGATGATGGTCTCTTCAGCCAGGTGACAGGAGATGGGACAAGGGGCAATGGCATGAAGCTGTGCCAGGGCAGGGACAGATTGGATAGTAGAAAAAAATGTTTTACTGCAAGAGTTGTCAGGGCCTGGAACAGGCTGCCCAGGGTGGGGGTTGAGTCACCTTCCCTGGATGTGTTCAAAAAAAGGGTAGATGAGGTACTTAGGGATATAGTTTAGCATCGGATGGGAATGGTTGGACTTGGTGATCTTCAAAGGTCTCTTCCAACGTTGTGATTCCTTGATTCTGTGATTCTGTGATATTCTGACATCCTGTTGCTAGTTACCAAAATGTTCTGTTTGCTTTTCTGGACTTTCCTCTTTGTATGTCTTGAAAGTTTTTAAAACATGCTTTTCCAGTATCAGACTCACCCATGTTATTTGTATAAACCAAAATAGCTTAATTTATCCTGCAATAAACAAATGCATATTTTTTGCTACTCATTTACAAAGAGGAAGGAGCTTGCATTGATTTGTTTCTGCTGTCCACCCTAGATGTTAAAACCCTTACAATTTCTCATTTTCTGAATGGCAGTCCTATTTGGATTATTTACTTTGCACTGCTTGTTTCTGGATATAAAAATTTCTATGTGGATGGGCTAACTTGACTCATCTTGGAATTGGTCAGGTTTCCCACACAATTCAGATCTCTCAGTAGAATCGCTCTGCCCTCCTGAGAGGCAATCATTGTCTTTTAGAAATGTTGTCAGCAGTGATTTTATTCTTATTCCCAAATCATTGATAATGATGTTGAATAGTTCTTGTAGAACCAGCTTCAGTGATGATTTACCATTGACATGAGTAGTCATTTTACCAGCTTTTAATTGATTTGATATTTATATTGCTCATTTTAAAAAAATATAAAAAATCAGACTGCTTGAAATGAATCAAACCCTTTAGAAAAGTCTTACATTGATGAGATTACTGGTATCACAGATCTTGTTATCTCATCAGAAGCATAATCAGACTGGCCTGACAAGGACCCCCTCCATAAAAGCACTTTGACTGACATTAATTGTATTCTGACCCTCTGGTTCTTTATTGATTGCATCTAGTAACATTGTTTTCACTATTTTGTATGGAATTGATGTTTGGAATTGGCTTACCAGCTGATAATTACCATCTCATTTTTCTTGTCCCACATGACATCAGGTTTTTGCCCTCGATAGATCCCCTTCCCTGAACTGTGGTACTCTGATGAGCTTTAGCAACTGTATGCTTTTTCTGGAAAGCATTACAAAGTTTTAGTGATGTTCAGGCACTGTATCACTTGCATTTATTGGAGCATCATCTTTTTTGGTTCCAAAACATATCCTGGAAAAGAGGATGTTGCATGACCACTGTGAGAGTCAGAAATATTGCAACCTCTTTGTGCAAAAGTGGAGATCACAGAATCACAGAATGACAGAATCACAGGGGTTGGAAAGGACCTCCAGAGATCATCAGGTCCAACCCCCCTGCCAAAGCAGCTCCCTAGCTAATATTGCACACATTGGCATCTAGATGGGTCTTGAATATCTCCAGAGAAGGAGACTCCACACCTCCCTGGGCAGCCTGTCCCAGGGCTCTGTCACCCTCACTATATAAAAGTTCTTCCACATATTGGTGTGGAACTTCCTGTGCTCCAACCTGAGGCCATCGCCCCTTGTCCTGTCTCCACAGACCACTGAGAAGAGGCTGGCCATGTCCCCCTGTGTCCCATACTTAAGATATTGATAAACATTAATAAGGTCCCCCCCTTAGTGTTCTTTTCTCCAGGCTGAACAGCCCCAGCTCACTCAGCCTTTCCTCACAGGGGAGATGCTCCAGGCCCTTCAGCATCTCCATGTCCCTCCTCTGGACTCTTTCCAGGAGATCCCTGGCTTTTCTATCCCAGGGAGCCCAGAACTGGACACAACACTCCAGGTGGGGCCTGACCAGGGCAGAGTAGAGGGGCAGGATCACTTCCTTCAACCTCCTTTGACCTAAGATAAGAAGCCTGAGGAACCAACTTCCAAGAATTTTGGGATAATGGGAAGGGGAGCAGAATACTTCATTTCTTGTAAATAGACTGTAAGTGCAAAAGTGTACCTGAAGGTCAGAACACAACACACTGAAAGGTATGGTCATTCCTCTGCTCCCTGTGTGGGTGAGAAATGGGCTGGTTGAAAAGTGAAAGCATTGTCAAAAAAATCAAAGCCTTGTATTTGACGGTCCTGGAGTGCTCTGGTTGTATGTCTGGATGGCTAATGAATCTTCTGGGGGACCTGCAGAACACAGTCTGCCATAAACAAATTTTCCCCAGCTCCTCTCTGGATCCCATTCCCTGATCTTCCCCATATCATTAACACTAGTTCACTTCCAGGATCTGGGTTTGGGCGTGGGATCCAATGGTCCCTATGACACTTTTCCAGTTGCAGCACACTACTGGCAGCTGATATTTTCCAGATGAAATTTCCCTTCTAGTTTTCTTATTTTTGCCTTCTCCAGTAATACATGCAGGTCAAACTGGGATGTGGTTGTTACCATAAATGGTGTCAAGAGGGGTGAAGTTCAGCAATATCCCTCCCTCCGCTCTGCTGCCTACCATGGTGAGGACATCCATCCTCACACACAGACTCACGCACAAACACCATGTGCTGGTTCTTTACTCACCAGAAGCATCCCCAGACACCGATGAAACCCTCTGCTTACTGTACAGATCACTTACAGCATAGACTGCAGATGCCTGAATCATACCCTTGGAAACACGTGAGCAAACCCACCTGTCACTTACCACACTCATGCACAGGGGGGGTTGGTGGGCATGACCATCCACGTGTCTGCTGCTCGCCACACAGACACATGGACCACAGTCCCTACACATAGGCACGCGTGCAGGCTTGTACCTCCCCCTCACAGGCTGGAACAAGTCATCCTGGCTTACTGCACTCAGATGTACACAGACACTTGGTGCTTGCAGAATGCCCACAGCCTGTAATACACAGAAATATCCCTGTTTCCTCAAAACCTTCACATCTTTCCTTAAAGCTGCAGGCTCTGGGCTTGCACGTGCACCGATGCACTCTCATTTTCTGTGTGTGAGTGTATGAACACACACAATTTACTGTGTACACATACATATAGGGTTTCCTACATCCATGCAGCTTCTTGTATATGGATATACAAGCAACCACTGCTTTACATCCTTATTTTTCAGACCCTATAGTGGTTTGTTTATCCCCAAAGCTTATTTTGCTTTTCTTTTTATCCACAATGTATTTTCAGTAGAGATATTACTTTAATTCTTGAAGTGGCATGAATTCTTGACACAAAACTTGCCTGGTTTTATGTGCAGAAGCACCACACACACACCACACATGCAGATCCCCCCAAAAATATGCTCTCTAGACATCAGCACATAACACTGCACAAATCCCGATGCATGCGTGGGCGCATATGTGAGGAGAAATCAATTTTCTGGTGGTTTCCTGTGGTGCCTCTCACCCCCTCAGCTTAATTAAACAAGAAAAATCCATCCTTCATGTCTCATCGATCAGCCTAAAGACAGAAACACAGACTGTCACTCCCCACGCTTCTGTCCTGTGGGTCAGAGAGGGTTGGAGGGATAAACTGCTCTGTGCTCACATCCTCATTCCGACACACGTGATCCCTCTGTACCCAGATAAACAACTTTCCTTTCTCCTCTCTCTACCTCTATTATTCTCTTCCTTTTCCTCTGGACTTATATTTGCTTCTGTGTTTCTTAAGTATTTTCTATTCCTTCTCTCACACTTCAGGTTCAGGTACAAGTTGCTTGTCATTTTACCTGCTACATCCCTTCTTGGTTTCCAGCACCCCTAACATATACTAATATCAAGGATGTCAGGAAGTGTGGAAAGGTCAGATAACCCTTTTCTTGCCATAGTGTTCCCACTAATTTTCCAACTTGAGAGACTCAAAAACAGTGACAACAAAAGACCTTTTCAGCTGTTGCTGTAACAAAAGACTGGAGATGTCTTTTTCTGATGGCTTACAAAGCAGGGGAGGAATGGGGTGGCCCAGAGGGCAGTGAAGGAGAAAGGGGGTCTGGATTTGGTCTGAGACCACAATCAGGTGTCCCCTGCAAATGTGCTCGTGAGTACAGATGAGGATTGTGTGAAGGTGCAGGCTGACATTTTATCAGTGTAGATGATTGCAGGATGGCATGTGAAGCTTTTACTTACACAATACAGTGTGTTACAAAGGAATGAGCCTTTCAATGTGCATCCAGTCAATAATATGGATAGAAAGCATGTGAGTCATAATGCTCAGAGATGTAAGCTCATTTCAAGTCTCCCTTAGAACTTTATTTAGACAACTAAGACCAAGTATTAGTTAGCCTGGGATTGTGTGAAGGTGCTGGGATGGCTTGGCATAGACAATGTTGGAAAAGATGCCACCAAGCAGCAGATAGAAGTGGTAGTGGGGTCCATTTGATATGCACTTTCCCTTCCTCCTCTGCCACTGATGCACCTTGCAGTGTTGGTGTCCCTGGTCCCATACAAGAGGGATGCTGGCTTGCTGATGTGCTATGTTGGAGGTAGCTGTGACAGGTTTGACAGTGGGGGTAAGAAGAATGCATGGTTTATAAATCTTGTCACCTATAGAGGAGAATCACCTCTTGAGACCAGACTAATATTTGTGGGTGATCCTTTTGCTGACCACCAGAGCTGGTTAAAGGTGTTTTGACCTTGTTTCTGACTTCTCTGCTAACAGATTTCTCTCTGCTCTCACTCTGAATATCACCAAGTGATAACACATGTCAGGACTCAGCAATCAAGGAAAATCCAGCAGAGTCTAGATATGCTGGGAGAAGAAGGGAGGGACTGGTTACACCTCACCTAGGCAGCCCCAGCAGGAGAAAAAGGGCATAATTTGTACCAAAACACTTCATACAGTAACAAAGGAAGAGCAAACAAGCAGGCAGCCTAAGGCCGAAATATGCAATCAGATGGGAGGACAATGTAGAAGGGAATGAGAGAGAGAGGAGGAGTAAGGGATCAGAGTAATTTTTCAAGAGATATGGAAGAGCAAGAGAAGGATTGTAAAGAAACCTTATCTCGTTCCTGCCTGTTCTCCCACTGCCGTCGGGATTATGCAAATGAATCATTCAAGTAGATTTCCCTGGTAATTAAAAACTCTGCTCTTTTTAATTAAACTTTCCCTCCAGACTAAGTTTTTTGTTTTATTTTTTTGTTGTTTTTATTTTGTTCCCCCTCAAGAAAGAAATCTTTACAAGATTATTATTTTTCCTTTCTTCTCTCTTCTCTTCTTCTTTCTCTTTCTTTCTCTTCTCCTTCAAAATTATCAAGGGCCATCAGGAACTGACTTGAACAGTTAGTTAAATGACAACCATCTGGAGAAGGCAAGAGGGGAAAACTTGGAATGTAAGTAAGGTAAGAAGTGGGAGTTGAACTTCAGAGCATGGGAACTAGTTTAAGGGCTTGTGCATAGGAGCAAAACAAAAATATGAAAGAAAAACCAAAGAAAGGTAGAATGGAAAAAAAATGGAAGTTTGAGTGCATCTAGCTTTTGAGAGTTGGTTGGTAGGGTGACTGCAAGCAGATATAAATAGTAGCATATATGTAATGAACTCAAAAGGCTAGAATATTTAACTTGTTTATGAGAAATTTGCAGGGTTAACTTAGATGAATAATTACTGCATAACGTTGTTTCATACTCTTTTTTAGATGCATATTTTCCCAGAAGCTGATGAAGACAGAGCATGCATTGGGTAGACTCAATTTTAATGTTCTATGAATGTTCTGCTTTGTCAATATTTGTAGGGTTAAGGGTGATAATTCAATGTACAAAGGGTAATGGTCTTAATCTGAAGGAGGGTAGACTCAGATTAGATACAAGGAAAAAATTCTTCCCTGTGAGGGTGGTAAGGCATTGGAACAGATTGCCTAGAGAAGTGGAGGCTGCTCCTGGATCCCTGTCCAAAGACAGGTTGGATGGGGCTTTGGGCAACCTGGTCTAGTAGAAGTTGTTCTTGCCCATGTCAGGTAGCTGGAACTAGAGTTTTAAGTTCCCTTTCAACCCAAAGCATTCTAGAAATCTATGATTTTAAAAATCTCATTTATATTTACTACCCAGGTGTCATCAGAACCATTAAAATCCCGTGTGGATCTGATAGATTATGCAAGTCCTGATTATAGAATCATTAAGGTTGGAAAAGACCTTCAAGATCATCTACTCCAACTGTCCCTGTACCACCTATTCTTACTAAACCATGCCACTAAATACCTCATCCAACCCTTCCTTGAAGACCCCAAAGGACAGTGAGTCCACCACCTCCCTGGGAAACCCATTCCAATGGCCAGCCACTCTTTCTGAGAAGATATTTCTCCTCATTTCTAACCTGAACCTCCCCATGTGCAACTTCCAGCCATTCCCTCTTGTCCTACCACTAGTTATCTGTGAGAAGGGGCTTACCCCCAGCTCACCACAACCTTTCAGGTAGCTGTAGAGAGCAAGGTCTCCTCAGCCTCCTCTTCTCCAGCTTAAACAGTGCCAGTTCCCTCAGCTGCTTCTTATCAGATCTGTGTTCCAGACCCTTCCCCAGCTCTGTTGCCCTTCTCTGGACATGCTCCAGGGGCCCAAAACTGAACACAGTATCTGAAGTGCAGCCTCAACAGAGCTGAATACAGGGGGATGATCCACTTCCTGGTCTGTAGCTCCCCTTATGACCCCTCTTCTAGATGGGTGTCACATTAGCAAGTCTCAACACAAGTTACTGAAGCACTGGTGACCGTCATGAATCTTTCTGCAACACTGGAAGGCAGGTTGGAGTCCTGGATGCGTGCTGACTCAGACAAGACCCTGAGCAAGGCAAAATCTTGTTGCAAATGTACTAAGCTTTGCTCTTTTGGAAATTACCACCCCTCACCAGTGTGGAAGGACCTATTGGTGACTGACCACAGCCAAGTATCCCCTATGGAAGAGCACTTCTAAGTACTGCCTTTTTAAATCTGCATCCTCTTCCTGTCACAGGGAGGTATTTTTAGTCTTGATGCTTTATCTTCAGAAGGCAAAGGTTCCTGTTTGTGATTGCTACACATTCTTCAAGCTATTTTTTATAAGGATTTTGGTTTGGTTTGGTTGTAAGCAATGGCTTACACATGCAGATGACTTACACCAGGGTGTGTCTAAATGTACAAAGACACAATGTGAAGCAGCAGACAAAATAAGTCCAAAGGAGATGAATTGTCAGAGAGCTGATTATTCTCTATTTGGCAGACATTACATGTAGTTAATAGACACATGTGGAACATACAACATGCAGGGAATCAGAATCACACAGAATCACAGGTTGGAAAAGACCTTTAAGATCATCAAGTCCAACTGTTCCTGTCCTGTGCTGAACCAGATCTCTGAGCACCTCATCTCCCCTCTGTTAAACACACCCAGGGGTGGGGACTCAACCCCCTCCCTGGGCAGCCTGTGCCAGGCCCTGACCCTCTCTCAGGCCCTGACCCTGTACCAGGCCCATTCCAGGCCCTGACCCTGCTCCAGGCCCCTGTTCCACAGCCCCACAACTCTTTGAGGGGAGAACTTTTCCCTCCCATCTGAGCTGACCCTGCCCTGGGGCAGCTTGAGCCCATTGCCCCTTGTCCCATCTCCTGCCACCTGGCTGAAGAGACCATCTCCCACCTCTCTAGACCCTCCCTTCAGGTAGTTGTAAGCAGTGATAAGGTCTCCCCTCAGTGTTCCAGTGCTCCATGAATAAAATGTTTTTGAGGATCAGTATTGAACTATTCAGATTAATAATTTTTAAAATTATTTCTTTTTCTCCAGCCATAATTGAGTCCATAATGACCTTGCAGAGCAAACAGCTCCCTGTGCCATGCTTGCCTAGCTCCTTGCATCCTTATGGGTTTTTTTTTCCTGCAGATTAAATCAATAGAATGATGTTTCCAGGAGATCTTAGCAACTACTTTATTGTGCCTACAATATACTCAGTCTCAAAGCAGGTCAGGTTTGTTGCAGCGTAGTATCCATCACATATATATATGGGTGTTTCTTGTGCCAGTTTGATCTGAGGTCTCCCTGATGTTTTGGGCAGCACTGTTGTATTATAGGTTGCCTCATCAAACAGTTTCTAAAAGTTTGGGGCTACCAAGTGAAAGAAGCCAAAGCCAAAGGGAAGAGGTGGGAGGTTAGAGTGAGATTAACTTCTTTTTTAGTGTGGTGCAGAAACTCTTCAGCAGACTTCAGGGAGAGGAGAAATTTTGCTCTAGCTTAAAGCAAACAATTGAAAGAATAGCATTTTCAGTAACAGATGTCAGGTATTCAAAAATTTCTTTACAATGCTGAAAAGGACAGAGTGTTTCTGTACTTCATCTGAAATTGCCTGTTTGAAATGGATCCCTTTCTTTTGTCTGAATGATATATTTTAAGAATTGAAAAAAAAAAATAAATCCAACAAAAAAACATAAACCCAAAAAAGCAAACCAGTGTGTTCTGATGTGTCTGAAACAAAACTTTCCTTCCAGCCAAAGTTTTCTGTTCCACTGACTTTGAAGTTAATCAGCATTTCAGGTTGTATTCAATTTCAGAATTGAAAAATTCAGTAAGTGCTGGAATTTCCCATGAATCTAGAAGTCTGATGCACTTTTAACTAAATAATTTCCCAGCTGGAAGTTTTACTTCCATCCACATCAGCATGGAAAGGGATTTTTCCTTGTGAAAAAGGGGAAAAAAATAAATTCCTTGGGCTGATCTCTGATGGTCTCCTTAAGAAAAATGGTTCCTCTTTCTTCTTGTTCTTCTGCCCTGCCTTGATTAAGTCTTGTACTTTATGTTCTCTGCTACATGCCTGCTACCTTCATGAGAAATTGACTGGCATAATTTATTCATTTACATTCAGACATCGCACCGTAGACAAGAGAGGCTGACGAATGGGTTCACACTGGCTGGTTAAATGCAGCACAGCAACAGGCAAAGCTCAGATAAGGCTATTTTGCCAAGGGATGAGAAAGGATGAAATCAAAGAGAGTACTCTCCCTCAAAAAGTGCAGAAATGCCTGTTCAAGTGGCTGCATATGTCAGTAAATGACAAAATAAATTATTCTTCGTGCAAAGTAGTCAAAAAGTAGTTTTCCTCTGTATCTTTGCTAAGAATGAATCTTGGAATTCCCCTCCAAGAGCAGCTGACACTTAGAAAGTGGTGAATGTAATCATGTTCTCCTTAATAAGGTCACTGCCTGTTTCTGAAGATCATGGCATGTTGCTATTAGATTTGATGATGGCAGTAAAGGTGGAACTGATTAGTGTGTGAGATCTTTCACTTGCAAATCTTCCTTTCTGTTCCATGAATGATTTAGGATTCTTGTATTTTAATTTCACTCATTTTTTTCCCCTCCAGTTTAAGGATTCAGGACCAATGGCCAAGGATAATAATCTGCTGATTAATTTAATAGAAAAATCAAAAGATTTCCATTTTCTCTTATGGTCAAATTACTGCATACTGTGTTTGAGCCAAATCCCAAAAGCTAGCAAGGCAGTGGCTGGGAAGCTCAGAAAAAAAACATGAAGGGATGCAATTTCAGGTGTGATCTTGAGTATTTGGGACCCAGAAGACTACTCTGACTTCAGAAGTGTAGCTTTAATAATCTTTGCCTCCTCCTCCCTGATTCAATGAAGCTGGGACATCTGGGCAGATCTTACAAAAAGTGGATGTCTCTATCAGTGTATGGGATGAGGCTGATTTAGATTTGACAAACAAAGATCACCAGGGGACTGGAGGCTGACAGTTGGTGCTGTTTAGCCTGGAGAAGGAAAGGCTCTGGGGGCACCCTATAGCAGCCTTCCAGTACCTAAAGGGATTACAGGAAAGATGGGGAGGGACTATTCACAAGGGCAAGGAGTGATAGAACAAGGGGGGATGGCTTTAAACTAAAAGAGGGTTTATTTAGATTAGATATTAGAAAAAAAACCCTTCACTGTCTGGACAAAGTTGCCCAGAGAAGCTGTGGATGCCCCCTGCCTGGAAGCATTCAAGACCACATTGGATGGAGCTTTGGGCAAGCTGGTTTAGTGGAGGGTGTTCCTGCCCATGGAAGTGGGGTTGGAAGTAAATGATCTTTAAGTTACCCTCTAATATAAACTAGTTTTATAGTTCTATGTTACCACGATTCTATTGTTACCAGAATAGCTCTATTTTCTCATAGATTACAAGAAAGTTATGATCTTAGATCACTTGCATAAATCATGACTGTAAGACAGACTTTTCCTAGAAAGCAAAACACTCACTTCCTTTCCTTGAAGCTTCTCCACTTTCTCCAGCATATATCTGTCCATGGCACATGTCTTGTGGACATCTGAATCCTTTTCTTGTCGCTGTGACTTCCTGAGGTCAAGGATGTTTGCTGTTCTTATGCTGCTTTTCAACACCTTCAACACTGGGATTCCTGCTGACATGATACAAATTAGCATAATACAGGTCTTTTTTATATTATTCTGCTGAATTTTGTCATCTTTGATTTCATATGGTTACCTCTAGTTGCATAAATATATACACTGTTTTTTTCCCAAAGAGAAATGCCAAGCATTTTTATTAATACATCTTTTCCTGTTCCTCTTGGGGAAAACCAAACAGATGGGATTTATTTTTTAATCATTAAAATGTTATTGAATTTTCATAACAAATAGTTGTTTCGTATTTAAACAGTGTTGGAGCAAAGAGCAGGTACTCAGAAGTTACATCTGCCAAGCAGAACAACAGGATATTAAGTCCTGATCTACTTGCACAGTCACATTACTGACAGACATGACTTATATCAATGGGTTCTGAGAGTACTTTCAAGATACTGGACTAGAAGCGTTTGAGTTTGGAAAATGAGAATAAGAGGAAGATCAGGAAGCCTCACTCTATTCCATGTTAAACAATGGCACTTCATTTTTCCTTTCTAAAAGCATACTCTAGAAATCAATGAGCTTAACCTCCCAGCTATGAACTTCAATAAGGTATTAAAAACTGTGACTGCAGAATCCAGCTTGTCTCAGGGACCAAAAAAAAGATGAACCTTTCCTTGATAATCACTGGGACCAAATTCTGATGGAATGGTATGAAAGAAAATATGCCTTGCCTTGAAGGACCTTGGTGGAGGTAGGGAAGAGGGCTTGAATCTCTTGTCTTTTATGAGAAGACATGTGGCAATAGGAAGCATGATGCTGTCACTTGTATCAGAAACCTCTTCTGCCTCTACAATCTCGAGAGGCACTAAGTTGTTTGAGTTAACAGGACAGTGGCATGTCTTGAGACAACAGTGAAACATCTGGCAGTGACATAGTTCCTGGCAATGACATAGTTCATATCATCCAAAGAGATGGTGGAATAATGATCTTTTAACTTCTTGGAAGTAAAGAAAGCCCAGTCAAAGGGGCTAGTGTTAGTGGAGGATGCACATCAGACTCCTCTGAGTGATTGAACAGAAGGCGTTTCCAGTTGAGTATCCTTGACTATAAACTTGTACTAGGTGATGGTGCTGTCACCAGGACCTCACACACCTTTTGTTTGCAGGTGAAAACCATCTCATTTGGAAATAGCATCTATGCTATTTTAACTGTACTGATGCAAGTCGTCTCAGATACGTTGTGAATGCCCCCACCTTGAAGTGTTCAAGGCTGGGTTGGACAGGGCTTTGAGCAATCTGGTCTAGTGGAGGGTGACCATTCCAATCCCAAACCATTCTATGATTCTTTGTTTCCATGATATACAATGCAGACTGCCCCAGGAACTGTGCCATGGAGGCACATTTGGGCTAGAATATTTTTATACATCTATATAAAAATGACTGTGCTTCCTTATTTTTCCCTTTCCTTCCCCCCTCCTTTTTTTTTACCTTTTCCCTGCTTTCCTGTCCCAGCAGGAGCCTAGAAGGAGATTGACTTTAGGTTTTTGTAGAGCTTTTAGTTTTCTGTTGTTTTCTCTATAAATAAAAGCCTTACTTAGAATTAATGTTCATCAATAAACCTTTATTCAACAGTATCTAGGAGAGGATGAGAACTCTTTCATCACAGACTGAGACCATGCCCATGTTAGGCAGTGAGATGTTGCAAAGTGGTATATAAGCCTTGTTAAAATTTTTGGCTGAATTCAAGGGTTATTTTTTTACTCACTGGGAAGGAACAGATTCAGGAAAAGAGATCCTGTGGTTTCCAGCTACTTCCTGGACCTCCATTTTATTTGGGCAGCATTTGCATTAAAGTTCTGCTGAAGTCATGGGCTGAATTCAGCAGTTACTTTGAATTTGTTTTCTCTAGTCCCATTCTCATTTTTTTTCTCCCCAGAAAAGGCATTCACACTTCTCTCTGTGGAAGTGGGATGGTTTCAGTGCTGCAAATGTGTTTTCCTTGGCCTCAAGTCTAATAACTTAGAGCTGGACTCTTCTCCACAAGTTCAGAGTGGTTCTTTGAATGATAGCTGCTGTTGGCAGCCTGTGCCCCAGACGTAAGAGATGGAACAAAATACACAGGGGCTGGATAAATCACTGCCTTTCCTTGCAGAAGCCATTAGAAGAGAGGTAGAAGATGCCATTCTTTGGTACAGGCAGCAAGCTTTACTCATTGAACATCCTCTGGCTGAACTAATGAATAAAAAAGCCAGAATTAACTTGCATCCAAAGTAGTGCCATGACTTGTCCTTGCAGCGAGCTTGACTTTGATTGTCTCTGGGCTGTTCTGAAAAGCATTTAAATTTTTTCAGAGAAAAACAACCTCACAGTCACATTGTAGAATAATTTTGCTGGCAGACTGTAATCCATGGGGATATTACATGTCTGCTCATGTTTGTACATGAAAGGATCCACCCAGCTAAATCTCTCTCAGATTGCATCCCTACCTGTGTCCTGCCAATCAGGGGGGTTGGCACTACACAAAACAGATGCTGGGATGCCTGTCCTCTGAGGAATTGGTGACAATGCTGTCCTAGAAAGCTGATGTATCAATAGTGTCTTCTCTGGAAGACTGGAAAACAATTTGGAAAGGGATTTGGTCTGTGCTGTCAAAGGCAGGGTGCAGTATCAACAAAGCACAGATGATGGCAGCAAAGTATAAAACCAAGACAGCTGGGAAAATATCAATTACAGTTAATAAGGAGCACAGCAACTTATAAATAAGTTTCTGGGAAGCTGAACTTTGGGGTCTCTGATGATTTGAAATGAAGCTTTATCAATACACCTTCCTGCAGGATGGCAGCATTCCCCTTCATTACAACAGCACCTGCTAGAAACATATTTGCTTATAACAGTGGTTTGCAGTAGATATAGCAGACAGAGGTGTAATTGTTCCCATGCTAATTAATAGAGGTACAATGCGGTCCCTGTGGAGCTCATTGCCATTTTCTTGGCTGTTTTTAGAAGCTTGTGACTTTCAAAACTGTCTTCCTTTCAGAGGAGTTACAACTTTGGGAATATATCTGAGATCACTGTGAAAAAATATATATATATTTATATTTATTCCTGGACAATGGAGTACACATGTGTGGTTTCTTGCCTGGGTAATTTTCCCCTAGTTCTCCTACACCAGTAGCACATTTTTAAAGTTACTTCTTGCTCAGAAGGGAGGTATGGAACTCTGCACCTGAGCAAGCCTGGCAAACATGCACATGGCTGTTTATGCAGGGAAGCTTTCTTCTTCTGCATCCACTGAGATTCAGTGTGATGTGTTCCCTTTGCATCACTTTAGAAGAACTACTGAAGGATCACTTTGCTGCCTTACAGGCACACTTGACTGATTCACTTGGCCTGTGCCAGGATTTTGGTCCATACCAGTTATAGTTTAGTGTCCCACATTCCCAGGTCCATCTTTAGCAGGTAGGTAGAGTATGTAGAGTACTTCCTTTCCCCTCTAAGACCCCATCACTCCTGTTTCACTTGTGAGGTGGCTAATTACAAGGCCCTGTGGCTGGAGCTCCTATCCAGTTACCTTCATGCTGAAAGTGGAGAAAGCCCTCTTACTCCTTAAATAACTCTCCACTTGTATAGTTTAGACATGTGGACAGGTTTCCACAGTCAGTGCTTGGTGGAAATGTATTCCTGTGGCTCAGCAGTCAGCACCAGCTTCCCCAGTTCCACCAACAAATGCAATAAACAGCCCTGGAGCTGTCAAATCACTGTGCATCTAGATGATGTGGGATCATCTGAAAGCTTGCTCACTGCCTGGCAACCGTAATACGTGTTAAGAGCTGCAGTGAAAGGGCTGCTTAACTTGACAACTAACAGCATACCCTGGCCTTTCTGTGTCTGTCACTGTCTGAATAATACATTTTGTCAACAGTGTGAATTTTTGGATAAGTCCCTTGTATCAACTATTTGGAGGCAAAGCCAGGGGAAAGGCCCAGAACCAGTGAAACTCCTGCTACAAGAGGGGCTGGATCAGCCTTGATATGGGAGAGATTTGAACCACCCCAGGAATGAGAGGGTGAAGAGATCAGTTACAACCTTTGGCAAAACACAAGAGTTGTGTTTTTATAGGGTGGACAGTAAAAGGTACAAGCTGGTCCCAGGAGATGAGCAAATGCCCCACTTTTCAGAAGAAAAAAGGAGCCTCATCAGTGGCTGTGGTCTAGGTCACAGTGAGATGGTGGGACTGGCAGTGGGATCCTCAGCCCACCCTGACCTCCCAAATGTGATACTCATGGACAAGCTCTGCTCTGCATTGATAAGTTCATTGGCTACTGCAAAGCAGCTACGGGCTGCTCCAAGGACCTGAGGGACTTCCACTACACAATGACAATGGGTCATCTTGCCAGGGTCTGACTCCACAATGCTGAAAGTGTACATTTGTGTCCTAGGGAACCTGCTCTGGCAGGAGGGTTGGACCTGATGATCTCTCCAGGCCCCTTCCAACACCTACAATTCTGTGATTCAGTGATTCTGTGATCTCTTATCTCTGTTAACACCAGACAACAAAATCCAGCAATGTCCAATCTTAGACCTCCCTGTTAGATGAAGGCAGCTCTGAATTTCAGTCTGGTCTTGGGTAGGTAATTTATTTCAAGTCAACAGATGAACAGTGGCTCAAAAGAACTTTCCAACAGCCCTGAATGTTCATCATAGAGGAGAAAAACAAAGGGCCTGATGGCACAATAGCACACTGGTGGAAAATGTCTAATGTATTCCCAGTAAATGGGTAAAGTGTAGAATGCAATGAGCTGACTCACTCCAGAAGTTTCTGGGCTAGTGCAGGATCCATATAGCCTTTCCTTCTCCATCCCCCACCTGGACAGAAACGATGCTAACACTCCTTAATAGTGTTTAGATGGTAATCAATCTAAGTAACAGGCTTTTTCTTACCAACAGCTTCTTGTCTCAATCCTGGCTGTAGCTTGCTGGTGCCTCTATCATTCAAATACTTGTCAAGAAGTGCTAGTTCAAGGAGGAGGTGTGTTTATGATCTGAAGTTTGCATGGAAGCATAAGCAATAGTTAAAGCTGAAGACTCTAAAAATACTGCATGCATCCATTCAGCATTGCTAATGCTCCTCAGCTATTAAGAAATCTCTCTATCTGTGCAAAGCCCCCTGATTTCCATATTACTAGAGAAGGAGTTAAGTGAAGTACATCTGAAGAGATCTTTATCTAAGGCCTTAGAAGAAGATAGGAAAAAAAAAAACCCTCAACCCTTTCTCATTTTCATGATGCTGAGAAAGCTGAGCTGTGGCAGAGTGTAAGGAAAACAGCTTGCTACAAAGACAGCTTTCTGCGTGGGAAGATGGCCTTTGTCTCAAAGGTCTTACTTACAGGAACAACACTTACCTCTTCTAAGAGGGTTAAAAAAAACCCACCCAAATGGGTATTAGTATATCTCAGTTGGAAGTGATCCATCTCTTCTTAATTTAGGCAGCCACAGTGTAGCTGCTTCCAGCTGAGCTGGCTGGGGTTGTATGTGAATGTCCATGGAGGAATAAACAAGGGTGTGAGAGAACAGGGAGGTATAGATGAGGATGGTGCAGTGCAAAAAGTGCTCAGGCCTCTTGAAATCAGGTGCAAACATATATAACCAACTCCTTTCTTCTCCAAAGCCAGATGGTTCCCACAGCTGTCATCAGGACCTCTTTTCATCTTGAGTGCAGCCCATCTCTAGATCCAGCATTGGAATCCTGGGTAGGGAAAGGAGCTGTAGTGCAGCATGCAGTTGTGTCAATGGTTGCAGGCTCTCCTCTTGCACAGACTCAGTCTGCAGCCCTTTCCCTGTTACCTATCCATATGCCATTCTCTCACAACTCACTGTGAAAGGTATTTTCATGGTTCAATAGGTGGGAAAGCACAAAGGTAGATTTCTTGAGGATACTGTGCATGTATTCTTACCATATGAAGTGGATATCCCTGGCTATAAGAGATAGAGACACCATCACCCACCCTGAAAGTGTATTTGTTGACTGATATTTAGACCAAAGTATCATTATAAGAGATTTAACTCTGAGCAAATCTCAAATGTCTCAGCAACTATGGCAAGAATTTCTGAGGCATCTCATCCCTGAATTGGCTATGGCCAGAAAACACTCCCAGGTATTCAAAAAACTCAAAATACTTTTTTTTTTTCCTCCCATTATTTTTCACAAAAAGCCTGAGCTGAGAAATCAGCACATCACAGGGATCTGATGGATTGCTGAGTATTTATGGAATGTCACCTAAAATAACTCATAGCAAATAGGTGTTTGCCTGTTTGTGTGAAGCAGCAGAAATTGCTTACACATTATTGCACTGCTGTAGGATACAAATGACAATCATTTAAAACAAATAAAAGCTTTAAATCAGTTAATGCACTTTATTTTACTTCTTCACATTTTTATTTTTTTTTTTTAAAGGGCAAAATATTTAGAACAACCAAACTGGATTGTTTATTCATTATTTCTGAGTTTGAGGAATTATTTTTCAAGGGAATGTGAAGGTAATCTGTTCCTGGACTAGTATTAGGTAAGGTGGAAATACATGCCTCTGTCCTGTGGTAGAAGCTATAGGTTCCACCTCTAAAACTGAAACTACAGCTTGATGGCTTTAAGGCACAATTTGTTTTAAAAGACTGGCTGTGGAAGGGATTCATTTTAAGTATGCAGAGCTTTCCTTCAGCATTTCCATAAATTGACACTGATGCAGGAGGGGGGGGAAAAAAGAATAGTTTGGAGGAAGCATTTGGGGATTTTGCCCAGATTTTGCAATTCTAGAAACGTCAAGTGATATAAAAGGGGAAGCCTGGGGAAGCCAGATTTCACAGAAGGAAAGAAGTTGATTTTCAAAGACGTGCTCTTGGAATTGCCAGGCATGTGGAAGAAGGGATGTGGTTGAGTGCTCAGGGATGTGGTTGAGTCACCTTCCTTGGATGTGTTCAAAAAAAGGGTAGATGAGGTACTCAAGGATATGGTTTAGCACAGGATGGGAATGGTTGGACTTGATGATCTTCAAAGGTCTTTTCCAACCTTGTGATTCTGTGATTCTGTGAAGGTGTGTTGGTCTGAAAACAAGATCTGGTCAGAGCAGGAAAGGCTTTGCACTTACAGCTTCACTCACCTCCAAATCACTCTGACAGTATTCTTCACATCCCATCCTGCACGGTGATCCTAATGGACTTCCCTAAAGGCAAAATCTTTACAGCTTCTTGTATTCAGCAGGAGTTACCAGGGCAGCTACACAGACATTAGGAAGGTTTGCTAAGACTGTGAGGCAGGCTGGTCTTTGTGAGCTTGTTTTGGCTTTTTCCATTGTGCTAAGCACAGGAGTGGAACTGGAAGGTGTTTTCACAACTAGAAATAACACAAAAGCCATAATGGGAAGATAATTATAAAGTCCAAAAAGCAGATTTAATCTCCAACCTCTTGCTTTGCTTAGTAATAGTGATATTTAACTTTACTTATATATAGTTTCTATCTAAACTGGGGTCATTAAAAATATAGAAAACAATTTCCACAGACCTCCTCCTTTTAAAGCACTGAGTTTGAGTCACAAAGCAGTTCATTTTTAGATCACTCAGGTTCTTAGCCCAGAGTGTTTCTGGCTTCTCACAAAACAGAGTTTACTGCATCTGTGAAATGACAATTTTGCACACCCAGAGAGGTGCTGTGATGAGTATCAGAGCATTGTTCTTTTACAGGGTGCCAGCAACAGATGGGATCTCCTGGTAAATTACTAAAAACCTATGGTCTGTATAGGTGTTGAGCTGTTATCACCATGTTCTGCAGAAGTGGCTTTGCTACTTTGGCAGGACAAGTGCTTCTGTTGGGAAAGTATGACTATTGCAGGAGTGGACCAGGAGGTCCACTGTAGAAATGCAAAGTGAAGAAGCTGCATCTCTCAAGGTGCTAAAATGCAAGTGGAAGATGAGAGAGAAGTGGTGGCAACAGAGAGAAAAAAATGTAAGGACAGAGAGACAACAGGACATCCTTGTTAAGGCTCCCTTAAACATCAGTGGTTACTGTATGAGGTTTCCACTGCTGCTTCTTTCCCTTCCTTGGCAGTGTTCAAGGCCACATTGGATGGGGATTTGGGCAACTGGCTCTAGTGGAGGGTGTCCCTGCCTATTGCAGGGGGGTTAGAACTAGATGGGCTTTAAGGTACCGTCCAACCCAAATCAGTGTGTGATTCTATTAATCTATGATTTGGGTTTCAGTGTAATATGGAGATAAGTTGACATTGATAGCTTCAGCTATAGGTTAATTTCTTGCACATGAAGGTAAATAGAAAATGGAGTTGCCAGTCTTGTGGAAACTCCTGACATCTGTTTGCAGTCCTATCTAAGGCAGGATATGGGATTATGAAAGCCTTTTTTTTTTTCTTTTACAACGGTGTTCTCAGGCTGCAGCTAATTGATTTGGGAGTGCCAGGACAACTACTTTGGCATTTTGAAAGAAAAAAGAGAAAAATAAAGCCCTTTTAGACATTCTCAGATTGAAATCTTTTCTTCTAGATCTCTGTAGATTCAGACTGAAACATTTCCATTTTAATTGGAAATGAAGCTGAATGTCAGGCTGAATTATCTCAGAGAAATTTTATTTTCAGGTCCCATTGCCTCTGATTTATCTTGTACTCTACCCAGTTAATACTATGTGTGATGGTCTCTCCCTGGGTCACTGTAGTCTCCCATGAGACCTGTGCATCCACATCTGAGCTTTAAAAAGTCAAACATAGCATAAGTGAGCCCATCAGGGGTTTGTTGCACCTTTCCTGCTGTTTCTGGTCACTTCATGTCTTCAAAGCTTGGACTGAAGACAGGATTCAGTTCAGCTTTCTTTCAGGCCTTTTCTGTCCAGACTTGTCCATCAAAATCCATGCTAGTAGCAGGCTTCATTCTACAAAACCTGTGTGTAGTTGTGTGTTCAAGACATTTGAGAGAGTACAGGGCCCATTCCAGCTGGCTGATTTCACAAACCAGCTATGAAATGCACTCTGTCTTCCAACCATTCCCCAGTTTAGGCTCTATGGAGCCACCCCAAGGGAGCCCCTCTTAACAGACCTAATGATTAGGACAAGACCAAAAGCAAGAGGATTTGTCAAATTCTCTGACATCAAAGCACTGAGATATCAAAGGGACAAAAATACCTACAGACATAATGACAACTTCTGAAGAGGCCTCCAGGGGCTACATATTTATCTTTGTCCCTTCACTTCACTTGCTAACAGGAAAATCTATATGTGTTGTGAACCTGTTAATCCAGAGCTGTTCTCCAGAATGCTAATAGAGAGGAGATGGAAGTCATGGTCTGGATGGAGAGATAATCCCAAGCATGCACTCTTCTGAAAGGCAGGAGGCAGGCAAGTCTGGCTGTTGGTCTGGTCTGTGTCCCACCATGGCTGCAAGTCATGAATGAATGTAAGAACATCTGTACAGGACTCAGTATGATGTTCTCCTAAATTCTTATCCAATATAAAGAGCTGGGCTTGTTCAGCCTGGAGAAGAGAAGGCTGCAGGGGGACCTCATTGCAGCCTTCCAGTCCCTGAAGGGAGCAGAGACACCTCATTGCAGCCTTCCATTCCCTGAAGAGAACAATCAAACAGGAGGGGAATCAACATTTTAAAAGAGTAGACACTGGCAGGACAAAGGGGAATGGATTAAAGCTAAAGGAAGGAAGGTTTAGATTAGATAGTAGGGGGAAGTTTTTTACAGAAAGAGTGGTGAGGTGCTGGAACAGGCTGCCCAGAGAGGTGGTGGATGCCCCGTCCCTGGAGGTGTTCAAGGCCAGGTTGGATGGTGCCCTGGGCACCCTTGTGTAGATCCAGGCTGGAGGTTGGTGTCTCCACCTGTGTCAGGAGGGTTGGAACTCTCTGATCCTTGGGGTCCCTTCCAACCCACGCCATTCTATGATTCTATGATCCCCAAGAGTTAAGAGCACTTTCATAGGAAAAGCTGTAACAACAGGATGAGTATGTAATGATATATTCCCACAGAGCACTTTCACCATTTCAGGAGATCTGGGGTATTTCCACACAGATCTGGGATTTTTTGTATTTTATAATCCTGTATTTACAACTCCTCCCTTCTCCCCCCCTGGATTTTATCCAATTACTTTTTAAACACTTTAAATGTATGCAATATCCCGTGGCAAGAATTTCACAGTTTCACTGTGTACTGTGTGAAGAAATGGACATCTTGTGCCAGGGGCGATGTCTCTGTGTAATAATTATGGAAGTAATTTTTAGGTCACAGGGGTCACCTTTGCTTTCTCTTGTAAAGGGTGTGTGAGCAGTCCTTGGATAT
Source organism: Gallinula chloropus (assembly GCF_964237585.1). Lineage (NCBI taxonomy): Eukaryota > Metazoa > Chordata > Aves > Gruiformes > Rallidae > Gallinula > Gallinula chloropus. The sequence goes on from NC_140086.1 coordinate 2,657,361, forward strand.
TCCTTAATTATTCCTTGTTTTATACAATCATAAAATCATAGAATGGTGTGGGTTGGAAGGGACCCCAAGGATCAGAGAGTTCCAAATCCCCCTGCCACAGGCAGGGCCACCAACCCCCAGGCCTGGAGCTACACAGGGTTGCCCAGGGCCCCAGCCAACCTGGCCTTGAACACCCCCAGGGATGGGGCATCCACCACCTCTCTGGGCAGCCTGTTCCAGCCCCTCACCACTCTCTCTATAAAAAAATTTCCCCTGATATCTAATTTAAACCTTTCCTCTGTTAGCTTTAATCCATTCCCCCTTGTCCTGCCATTGTCTGCCCTTTGAACAAGCTGATTCCCCTCCTGTTTCTCTACTCCCTTCAGGGACTGGAAGGCTGCAATGAGGTCCCCCCACAGCCTTCTCTTCTCCAGGCTGAACCAGCCCAGCTCCCTCAGCCTCTCTTCATAGGGGAGCTGCTCCAGCCCTCTGATCATCTTCATGGCCTCCTCTGACCCCTCTCCAACAGTTCCCCGTCTTTCTTGTTTTGGGGGCCCCAGCTCTGGACACAGGACTCCAGCTGGGGCCTCTTGAGGACAAAATTATGCCAGAGCCTGGATGCATAACCATGGTTCAAAGCCCTGTTGTGCTGAGAACACAAGAGATTTTTCCTGCAGCAGAACAACACACTACCATGTCTATGGGGTTTCTCATGGCCACTGCTTCAAAGGCTGGATGAAGGAGCTCTGCAGCAACAGAGGCTTTGCAGAAAACGGGGGAATTGACTGCTCAGTGGCAACCAGGAGAATCAGGAATAAACCTGGGGGATTTCTCCTCCATCAGCTTTCCCTGTCCCCATGGAGGGATCACAGCTATTCTGAATAATCCTTACGAACAAGGAATCATAGAATCACAGAATGTGCTAGATTGGAAAGGACCATTATAGGTCACCCCCACTGTAATCAGGGACGCCTGCTCAGAGCTTCATCAAGCCTGAGGAGCATCAGGGATGGGAGCTCTCCAGTCTCACCTTGTTCCAGGAGCTTGTGCACTTTTAGAAACTTCAACCATTTCCAGTGTATGCCCAGTTGACAGCAAGCAAGTGGATGGTGCTCAGCTGCCATCTGGGACTCAACCACAACACTTACTAGTATTGACAACCCAATTAATAAATAACACCCAGCAATAAATAATCAATGAAGAAATATTAAAAAGTAAATACTGTTCCTTTATCTGCATTAAATAAGATATTTGGGATTGAAAACAGATACACACACAGAGACATATTGCTATATGTCAAAACCAACCAGCACTAGTAGAGGTTTACAAGGGAACCAAGGAAAAACTGTATTTAATATGAACGTGGCCAGTTTGTGCAGAATAGCCTCAGGGACACAGAATAGCCCCCTGAACTGATTTATTTGATAGCACAGACATAGGCTAGTTGAAGAAATAGATGGTGGTAAATTGGTGGACTTAACTGGAAAATATTATTACAAGTTATTTACCTATAATTGTGTGAGTCTCTGCTTCCCTGAAATGTCTTTATATCTTGCTCAAAATCAAGCAGAAATCAAATACATGAAGTGAGTTGATGATGCTTTCACTCAGGAATTATCCTTGCTGATGATTATTGACCTGTCAAAAGACCAGACTTCCTAGAGTAGTTTTGAGATCAAGCAGCTATCTCCTGCATTCATGTGTACATCAGTAGGTAGATAAATGCATCACACCACTAGGAGTCTTTGTCCATGAAGTTTTCCTTCCTATCCCTCATGGGCTCACAAAGCTTAATCTCAATATTAGGGCTGCATCTGAGTTATTGAATTTAGCAAGCCAGGGACTGTTCCCAGCAGGCATCCTGGAGAATGGCAAAATGAGTTGAATTATATAGAGTTATATTTGTCACTTGGCTTCATGAACTGAGAACAACTACTGGCACCTTTTATTAATTCTGTTTATGAGGATGGAAATGTCCTCAGACATGCAGTGCTCGAGGTAGGGTTGTAACATCTCATGGTACATCCCTGCAAAACCTAGGAGATATCAGATCAGTAGTGAAGGGAATTCACAGAGGGAGGAGATTGAGAGACTCTTTGTGGCCCACAATCTTTACATTCAAGAGAGCTCAAGTTCTGTCAACCCCTTGAGGTCCATGTGGGTATCCACTTGCCAACAAATCTGAGGGGTGCTCATCAGCACTCATGATGATCAGTGAAGCACTGATCATCCCAAGCACTGCATCCCAAGGCCAAGGAATGGACTGTGTTAGCTCAGTTGAGTAGAGAGACCTTTGTTTTTTCCTCTCCCTTCCATTACTAGCTATGAGATGCAATAAATGATCCTTCCTAGCATTAACATCTTTGAAAACATGAAACATTCTCCACATGTTAAATCTTCTCTGGGACAAGTGACACAGTCCTACTTTTCAGCATACTCTAGATGAATCACAGAATCACTAGGTTGGAAAAGACGTTTGAGATCAGTGTCCAACCATACCTGTCCTCTACCTGAGCACCTCATCTACCTGTCTTTTAAATATATTCAGGCTTGGTGACTCAACCACCTCCCTGGGCAGCCTGTTCCAATGCCCAACAAGCCTTTTGGTGAAGAACTTTTTCCTAATGTCTAATCTGAACCTGGCTTGGTGCAGCTTGAGTCCATTCCCCCTTGTCCTATCACCTGTCTCTTGGGTGAAGAGACCAACACCCATCTCTCTACAACCTCCTTTCTGGTAACTGTAGGTGGCGATAAGGTCTCCCCTAATGGTTCAGTCTTTTGTTGTTGTTGTTGATGTGTCTTCAAATAGATAGCAAAGTATTTTGGGGATCAGGAACTTTCTTTCCATCTAAACTTTCCACTGCCAAGACGGAGACAATGTTCCTCTTGGTAGATAAATGAATTAATACTTTTCAGGCACTTTTATTCTACAGGGCAGGAGCACGAAGACTTATGAAACTGGATCTTCTTGTTTCTCCAAAAAAAAGAGTATTCTGTATCATTGCAACTCTAAGGGGCATAAACCAATGTATACATAATTTGGTTTTTCTGGTGGATATATTTAGGATTTCAGATGAAAGCTGACTCACATCTGTCTATATATGAGGACTGGTGGTAGATCACTCATATGACCACAGCTGAGTCCACTGAAGGACAAAAAAAGTTTCAGACAATACATGCCAAAACAGAAAAGGAAAATTCTCCATTTGTTTTTGGGTGATTTGCCAAAGAAATTAAATGTGCCAATAGTCAAACAAGTGCTGGAACAGGCTGCGCAGAGAGGTGGTGCCCCATCCCTGGAGGTGTTCAAGGCCAGGTTGGGTGGGACCCTGGGCAACCTTGTGTAGCTCCAGGCCTGGAGGTTGGTGGCCCTGCCTGTGTCAGGGGAGTTGGAATTCTATGATGCTTGGGGTCCCTTCCAACCCAGACCATTCTATGATTCTATGACTCCAGTTCCAAGTTAGTGAGAAATAAAATGGGACTGAATTTTGTGCTATGAAACTATACACTCTGAGCTCAGCTTAGTTTTTCCTGCAGAATTTATTCAAAAAGAGAAAGTGCAGAGCAGACTGTTTCTGGCATTTTTAATAGGGAATGGCCATTAGAACCTTTCTCCTTTGGTGGGCAATTAACCTCTCACTTTATGGCACGTAAAAATGGTCATCTGTGACTTCAACCAGAAAACTTACCTTTTATTAAAAAGGGAAAATAAATCCTACAGAGTATAGAAAAAAATAATAAGGATGAAAGATTTGAAAGGAATTGCTCTCCTAAACAATCATTAACCCCAACCAGAGAAGACTTCTGAACATTTTTAAAAGGAAATTTTGGGTTTCTTCCTTTCCCCACTCTCAGCACTGCCTGATGCATCTCTGAGTATCAAATACTCATGAGGAAATCTCCTAGTCTCTGCAGCCTAACTGAAAGCAGAGAACACAGGTTCTTGCTTTAAAAGCTGCGTCTAGTTTAAGTCCAGAGGCACCAGGGTGGTCATCTTATGTCAGGGACAGGAATGTGGTGCCATAGTTTAGCCCCAGCTTGCAACTAAGCACCATGAAGCTACTTGCTTACTTACTCCTTGGTGAGATGGGGAAGAGTGAATGTGTGAAATCTCATGGGTTGAGATAGAGACAGTTAAGTGGGATGGGGAAAAAATAGGGTAATGATAAGAATAATAATAATAGGAATAATAATAATATGCAAAACATGTGATGAACAGCACAATTTCTTCCTACCTGAAGTCAATGCTGTGCAAGATCTCCAGCTGCTGTGCAAGATCCCAAGCTGCTGTGCAAAAGCCCCAGCTTCCCAGCCCCTCAGCCCACTCCCCACTTGTGAATGGAACATGATGTCATATCGTATGTAATACCCCTTTGGCCAGTTTGGGTCAGCCGTCCTAGCTGTGTCCTGTCCCACTCCACTTTCTGGCTTTTGTCTACTTGTCACAGAATCACAGAATCACAGAATCAAATAAGATTGGAAAAGATCTTTAAGATCATCAAGTCCAACCATTCCTATCCTAAGCTAAACTATATCCCTAAGTACCTCATCTTCCCTTGTTTTAAACACATCCAGGGAAGGTGACTCAACCCCCTCCCTGGGCAGCCTGTTCCAGGACCTGACAACTCTTTCAGTAAAAGATTTTTTCCTAATATCTAATCTGACCCTGCCCTGGCACAGCTTCATGCCATTGCCCCTTGCCCCATCTCCTGTCACCTGGCTGAAGAGACCATCGCCCACCTCTCTACAACCTCCCTTCAGGTAGGTTGTAGGTGGTGATAAGGTCTCCCCTCAGCCTCCTCTTCTCCAGACTAAACAACCCCACCTCCCTCAGCCACTCCTCATAGGATTTGTCCTCCAGCCCCTTCCCCAGCCTGGTTGCCCTTCTCTGCACTTGCTCCAGGACCTCAATGTCCTTCTTATGGTGGGGAGCCCAGAACTGGACACAGTACTCGAAGTCAAAAAAATCAGTGTGCTATCAATGTTGCTCTTATCATAAATAAAATAAATGCATCACTACAGCAGCTGACATAAAGAAAATTAACTCTATCCTTGCTGACATGCAGTTCGCCAGTGCTGGTCTGGAGCAGAGCAAGATGGCTACATCATGCTAGATAGTAACACCAATATATGTGTTCAGCAAACAGCACTTTTCAGACAGGTAAAAACAACACAAAGCTCATTCCCTTTGCCATGCCTCTACACTAATTAATGATTGGAAGAATCCACCTCCTCATTTTCATGGTCCTCCACTGATGAATAGATGATGCTAACAAATATTTCTCTCTGCAACTAAATTCAGCAATACCACCTGCATTATCAGGCTCTGCCTGACAGTGTTCAGGATCCTTGCTGCCATCCTGAAAGTCTAAGGCCACTGCAGTTGTAATAGATGTCAATAAAGTTTTGGCTTGAGCACTGCCCTCAGTGACCTATCCTTGCCTACATTTAGCTGTTACCTAATTTTTGTTGGATGCCAGGTGGCAAACTGCACAGACAGCATAAGTTGCTTTGCATCTGTGACCTGAAAGCAGCAGTGGATAATGAGTGTCACTGAGGACAGAGCTAGTTAAGGAAACCTAAAATCATTCACAACCCTCTGCTGAATAATTGAGTAGCTCAAATTCTTGGTGGCTCTCTAAATACCAAGATTTGGGCAAGGCAAAGAGACAGGGAAACACATTTGCTGTGTAAGAAGGCTTTGAAGGTGCTCTGAGTCCAATTTCTGTGGAAGGCTAAAAACTAGCTGAATGGCTGATCTCCTCCAGAGATCCCCCTCTTAATCCTTTCCCTTATCAGGAACTGGTTTCTTATCAGGGATATTAGTACATAGGGAAGAGAGTACTCAGAGCTCCAAACAATCTAGGCTTGAAATGCACCCAGTCCACAACAGCTCTATCACATAAAGACCAAACTGCACTTTTCTCAGTGCTCTTCTTAAGCTCTTTTTTTCCCCCTTGCTTTCATTGTCCTCCAGCTTGAACAGGGCTAGGGACACGACAGCAATTTAATATTTCTATGTCAACTCCCTCCATAGAAGGACTGTCCCTCCCCCCTAGTAAAAATTAAGACCATCTGAAAAAATTCCTTGGCACTGCTATTCAGCAGCCTTCGGAATGTAGGCCACACCAAATCCTTTATCACCACAAAAATGTTTAGAAGAGGAACTTCAGACTAGAACTGATCTGAAACAGCAGAGGTTTAGACTCATGCAACTCCTGAGGTCAGTATTTGGCCAGAAAACCAGCTCTGTGGCTTGTTACTTGACTCTCCGGTCCTTCTCATGCTTGACATATCTATGGTTAATACCTAAAGCTGAGCCACAACAGCAAAACATGTTTTTTTTCTAAAATATCTTCTCAGCTTTCAGCATCCTGCCTGCCTAGCCCAAGGGACATAGAAAGGCATGATATCCTGCAACAGTCCTTGGCCAAGAAGGTGGGAAGCCCAGGGGAGCTTTGATGAATCTGTGGTATCAGCTTGGACCATTCCCTGTGGGGCAACATCCCCTTTCACGCTTAAGAGAAAGGATCAGTCATACAATGTTCTTGTCTGAATTGCTCTCTGCCAGAACAGTATGACTAAACCCATCCTCTTCCTTTCTTAAACACTGTATGTATATTTATATTTAGATCTCTGTATGCATCTCTCTCTCTCTGTATATATTTATATTTATATATTTTAATAAGGTGTGTATATATATATTTATTTATATATATAAATATATCTTTTATATTATATATATATATATTTCTCACCTGGAATACTGTGTCCATCTTTGGAGCCCTCAACACAAGAAGGACATGGACCTGTTGGACTGTGTCCAGAGGAGGGCCACAAAGATGAGCAGAAGGCTGGAGTACCTCTCCTATGAAGACAGGCTGAAAGAGTTGGGCTTCTTACACTTGGAGAAAAGGAGGGTCCAGGAAGACCTTATAGCAGTCTTCCAATACCTGAAAAGTGCTTATAAGAGAGCTGGGGAAGAACTGCTTGGAGAGATAGGATGAAGGGTGATGGAAGCTAGAAAAGGGGAGATGGAGGTTGGATACTAGGAAACAACTCTTCCATATGAGGGTGTTAGGTCACAGGCACAGCTTGCCCAGAGAGATAGTGGAGTCCCCATCCCTGGAGACATTCAAGGTCAGGCTTGATGGGACTCTGAGCAACTTGATCTAGTGGATGTCCCTGCTTATTGCAGGGGGTTGGACTAGAGGACCGTTAAAGGTACCTCCTTACCTAATACATTCTATGATTCTATGCTTCTGTCTATGTCTATATGTATATTTCATTTATGTTTATCTATGTGTGTGTGCATGTACACTGTAACTAAGCTTTTTACATCTGGATGTAGTATCCTTGAATCTTTTTTATAAAAGCAATCTGGCAGACATTCACCTATGAGACACTGAGCTTACATCACACATTTTGTGGAAGATCAGTCCTCATTTCTCTTTAGGTAAAGGATATCATTGGGAAAAAAATCAGGACTGGCTTTTTTTTCTTGGTCTCACCCAAATACAATACTTTTAATGCAGGTCTTTCCCCTCAACCCACCCCACCTCTATTTCTTCGTGCATTCCTCTTATATCCTTCAGTGTTTTTACACCCTCTTTTAGAATAGTTCAAAAGCAGACAATTAGGAAGAAACTCAGCTCTCCCAAGCCTGGATCTCCTGTAAACCATGACCTGGAAGGTATCCTCTGACACAGCAAACACACAACAGCATTCATCTCTTGACAGAGCGCGGGAAGATGAAAGTCCTACCCATGTCCAACCTCTGAAAAAGTTTCTCAGCAGAAAGCATGGGGGTTGGAACCAATGATCTCTGGAGGTCCCTTCCAACCCCTATGATTCTGTGATTCTGTGATTCATTGGGAGCTCCACTCCATGTATCTTCTTTCAATAATTTGGAAGAAAAAAAAACCCCAAACAACAAGCCATCACAGTGACTTTAAAGACAGTGAATTGTGTAAATAATGAGAAAAGAAAATGCCCTTGAAGAGGCTCTCATCTGCTTGTACCTTACTGTGGCTTCAACAGAAGTCACTGTGGTTTTAATTAACACCTTTCTCAGTGCAAAAACTACCACATCATTCTCAAAGGCTGAGTGACATCCAGATGAGAGCTTCCAGATTTTGTTGTCTCTTTAGAGCTGTGGTTAATCCAGGGTTTCTTCCATTTACATTGACAGCAGGCTGTTAATACTGCACTGCTTGGAGCGACTGCCTGGCGGCAGCCCTTATGACACCAGAACTTCCCAGATGTGCCTTGAGTTTTGAGCATCCCAGGAGATGACTGTACTTGTAAATGGCGTCCAGTTGGTTTACTGGATCTGTGCCTCTTTTCCTGCTAAAGTGCCAACAGCACAGGAGGGGTTTTCTCCTCTGGATGCCCTAGCAAAATTTTAATGGCAGGAAAGAGCGTAGTTTGCAACATACAGGAGGAATTTGAGTCTATTTTGGAAAGCAAGGGAGAGCATTAAGATACAGATGCTGGGGCATCCTCACTTGAACTCTGAGGGCTTTTCCTCTCAACAAATCCTCTTTTTATCTGCCCTTTTCTTGCTAGGTCTGTAACAGGATTAGACTCTTTGATGTTGGCCCTGCTGTCACCTGGGAGCTGGCTTACCCCTTGTTCATTTTGGTGCATGCTGTGGCTTTGCTGCATAGTTCATCCCCTGACTCCCTGCCCTGCTTTGTGGTGTGGTGGGAAGGGCACTAGTCACAGTATGGTCCTTACTGCTTTTCTGCCTGTGCACGAGGTGTTAAACAGAATTAACACCTGCAATCCCTCATACCTAGGCTAGATCTTTTGTTTGGTTTTGAAACTTTTCAGAAATCAGCCCTCCATCATAATTTCCTTAGAAAACAAGTTCAGACTGTGGATTCCTATCCTGTTAGGAACTCTAAACTATTGTAAAGAAAAAAAAACTTGCTTTTTTTAAGGGCAATGTGTACTTTCACAGAATTATAGAATCATAGAGGTTGGAAGGGACCTCAAGAGATCATCGGGTCCAACCCCCCTGCCAAAGCAGCTCCTTAGCTCATATTGCACAGATAGGCATCCAGACAGGTCTTGAATATCTCTAGAGATGGAGACTCCACACCGCCCTGGGCAACCTGTCCCAGGGCTCTGTCACCCTCACTATGTAAAAGTTCTTCCACATGTTGGTGTGGAACTTCCTATACTCTAACTTGCAACCATTGCCCCTTGTCCTGTCCCCACAGACCATTGAAAAGAGGCTGGCCAATTCCCCCTGCATCCCATACTTAAGATATTGATAAACATTAATAAGGTCCCCTTTCAGTTCTCCAGGCTGAACAGCCCCAGGTCACTCATCCTTTCCTCATAGGGGAGATGCTCCAGGGCCTTAATCATCTCCATGTCCCTCCTCTGGACTCTCTCCAGAAGATCCCTGTCCCTTTTATACCAGGGAGCCCAGATCTGTACATAATACTCTGCGTGGGGCCTGACTAGGGCAGAGCAGAGGGGGAGGATCCCCTCCTTTGACCTGCTGGCCACACTCCTCTTGATGCCCCCCAGGATCCCATTGTCTCTCTCAGCCCCCAGGGCACACTGCTGGCTCATGGCCACCCTGTCACCCACCAGGACCCCCAGGTCCTTCTCCACAGAGCTCCTCTCCAGCAGGTCACCCCCAGCCTGTGCTGATTCAAGCAGTTAACAGCTCTCTAGCTTTGTGTTTAAAAGAGGAGATCCATGGTATAGGATGTCATTTTTGGTATGGATGACTGTTAGTCCATGTGTGCAGTGTTATTGTTATTGCATTCTTCACATAGTAACATATTATGTTCAAAAGTAGTGATGTACAAACATAAATATATCTTATTTCCCTATTAACATTAGACAGGAAAAAAACTTACTTTATGCAACATCCATTTAATGATCATTTACATTTTATTTTCTTCTTTTAGATGTACATGCAGGACATGAAAAGATTTATTTATGCAATTTGGTGTAATACCATCACCATTACGGTAGAATCACAACTCTTCTATGTATTCAAAGAAGTTCTAGGGGCTTTTTTCTCTTTTATTGTCCCTCCAGGATTTGAAATAGAAGTGCTGTGGTGTGTTTCAAGGGTCACAGGTAAGGATTGTTGCAAAAGAGAGGAAAGACTGTTTCGAGGCTTGTTGGTTGCATTTTAAATGAATGAGGAGCATGGGCATGGTCCTTGCCAGCAGAAACACTGTTCTACCAGGCAGTAGACTTGTCCTGATAGGACACAGAAGAAAATCTAGCCCTAACAATACATGCACAATTGACTAAATAAAACAGGCTGGGGAAGATTCTGGGGCTTCAGGAGTAAGTGATGAAGCATGGCTTATATCCACAGAGGTGACCTCTCTTTCCCACCCTTATGAAAGAGGCAACATTTGTCATTTTACCTGTTGGGAAGAGTTCCTACCTTGTGTTATCCACAGAGCGTGATAAAGAGCAGTGTGAATGATCACCAAATGTAATTTTTATAGAGATTTGTGCTCTGGGTTTTATTCCTTTACTTGTAAAGAACAAATTGATAACACAGAAGACTTCTTTGTGGCCTGTGTTCCTATGTTGGAGGTTGGGCACATCTTATCTGCAGTAGGTTTGCTCTGTTAATTGTTAACACAGGTCAGCTACAAAGGCTCTGCCCCCTCACATGTGAAGGTAGCTACCTGATATTCACCCTCCTGTGCTGTACACGCTGTACAACCCAATCACTAGAAAACCAATGTTTAAGTGGAAGTGAAGATGAAAATTATTGTTACTGTAAGGCAGGGAATAAAAGACAGAGGAGGGATGTCTTTTCTTGTGATGACATGTGAGTAAATCACTATGGCTTATTTTGATATCACTGACATTTTTCATAAAGACTTTCTCCTAGGAGCCAAAGAGATCTGTCAGCACGGAGTGAAGTGTGTACAAATGAAGCATATATCTACACTCCTGAGGATGACAGAGGTGTCAATAATTTCAGTGCTGGGAGGGGGGGGTGAGGGGGGCAATTCTGATGCAGAACCTGGAGGAGTGAATCCCAGGTTGAGACAATCTTTTAGCTCAAAATACCATCACAGTGATGCAATCATGCAATAGCATCAGCGTGCACAAGGCAAGCTGCAAACCTTGAAAATGTGTGAGCTGTGTGGAACAGAGAGGAGAATATTCTGATATGGCAGTGTGCCTGGCTTCATCTAGGCTTCTAAAAATATGGTTTACAGAGCTCTTTTGGGAGAATAATAATTAAAAATAAAAGGGGCTTGTATTTTAAAGGTGATGGTACTCAGTGAAGCTGCAGATAGTACCTTGGTACTGGTGCAGTGAAAGGTAATGAAGCCATAAGAAATCAAGTCAAAGGGTATAGGGCTCCTGGATTTACCTATATAAAACTCCACAATTTCTCTTAAAGGATAGTTGTCCAGTTGTTCTTAGAATTTTTTTTTCCTCTCATCTTTATTTAGGTACCTAAATAGTTTTAAAAATTAATGTCTTTATGAAAATACCTCTTCAATTGGTACTTTAGGCCAGTGGCTTTTTTAGTCTGTTTGTCCATGTAATTTTCTGATGTATATCTTTTTCTGAAGATAACCTAGAAAACAAAGCTCCAGGAGGCCAACTCTTACTGCAACTATCAGCTGCTTTCTGTTGCAAAATATTTAGGAGCTTGTTAACTGGAAAATATTAAACTGCCCATAGGCAATGTTAAAGCTGACCACTGTTCCCTGTGCCCTTGCACTAACCCTAAGAGCAGTGGGGAATAATGCTTTGAAGAGTGCAAACCCCAAATTATCATCAGTTGTCTCTCCAGAAGACACTCTAAAGTTCTGTTTTTTCAGTGCAAGTCCTGGCATAAACATCCCAGGCAGTAAGGCCTCCATCACATCTCTTGGAAGACTTGGCTGTGGTCTAGAAGCCCCTTAGTCCTGAATTGCTCAATCACATGTATCTGAGGGGAGTGACAGTTACCTTTCTTCTCCTGAATGTCCTTCTTCAGGAGAGAGCATCTCCCAGAGAGTCCATTCTGGGCTTAAGACTCACAGCAGTGAACAATGGTGTTGTCAGTGATGAAAGCTGGTTCTGTACACTCCCAGGTTGTGGGAGAGCATGACTGAGTATGGTTAGCACAGAGGTAAGGTCTCCATGCTCATGTTGGTCCCCCAACTCATTCCCTTTGGGCATGGTTCAATTTTGTGCTCTGAGATTGCAGTATGGATACTGGCAGATTGCTGTCTTCTTTAAAAACAGAGGATTTATAGCTTTTCTCTTCATATCATGATCTGCAGTCAGTGAATGGAAGCTGCTGGGGTAATTGGGAGCAATTACCAACTTCCCTGCACATCCTAACAGGCACCAAGCTCTAAAAAAAGAGAAGTACAAGAGCGTGACCTCAGGGCTGGAACACTGTTTTTGTCTGACTTTGTTCTTTTTCATATTATTGTCCTCTCCTTGCCATTAAAATCAACCCCATCCTGGCACACAATGGATAAGTTCTTGTTGTTTCACCTCTTTGTAGACAATCTACAGCAAAGAGTGGCATAGATGGCTTAAAAACATCCTTTAACCCCTATTCCATGCAAGCAACTAGCATCCTGATGCAAAAGGAGCCCCTGTGGACATAAATCTATAGGATATGCCCTTCACAAAGCCTGGAATTATGTAAACATCAGGTGAAGAATCATCCACATGGGAGGCCACAAGGACTCAGAAGCATTTTGCATTTCTTAAGGCAACCTTCTTAAAGCCCCCTCAAAGGTAATTTGTCCTGGGGGGAAAAGACAAAAGGGCAAATGATTGTTTAAATGTTGAGGTTCATTTTTTGCTTTTTGGTTGTTTTTTTTTTTTTTAAATGAAAATAATTTCTGCTAAGATATGCAAGAAGATGACAGGGCCTTGGCCTGAGGTTTAGCTAAGTGAACACAGTGTAAGAAACTACTGTGTGTGGCACGAGGAATTGCTGAACAGAACAGATTTACAGAGTGTGAAGCTGACAAAAGCTACAGAGAGCACCATGAGGAATGGGCAGATTTCACAAATGTTTAAGGGGGAGTTATGTGAGAAATGTCCAAGCTTCACAGTTAATTAAAAAAGAGCATTGGGGACCTTCTGGGAAGTGGAAATTTGCAAGGCCAACAGTGCTGCAATAACTGCTTCAGAAATATGAAATTCTGGGATGGATGTAGAAGAACTGGGGCTGACAGGGAAAAAATAGCTGAGGAAGCCATATTTTGGGAAGAAATGAGGGAAGAGAAAGGGGGGATAGAAAGGAGAGATGGAAGAGGAAAAAGAAACACAGGAAAATGGGTAGTAAGAGGGCTGGCAAGGACTGGTCGAGTCCAAACAACCTGCCAGTCAGTGCAATTGTCTGACAGCCCTGATCCTGACCACCAAAGTCTGAGCTTCTTATTAAATTCCATTCCTCATTATTTCTGAACTGGAGAAAAGACATCAGACCAATATCCCCTGGGTAGACCACAGGGGCCATAAAGACTGTCTTTGCCAGAACTATGTCTCCTAGATTCCTGGGTGCCCTAGTTCCCTAGCCCATGGATAGTCAATGTGTGGAGTCAGTGGAGCACAGAGACAATTCTAGCTAAATGTAGTAAAATGCTTTAGGGTGTTATGACTTGTTTTTATGATGGTACAACTGTACCTGAAGTTCTGCAGGCACTGTTGAATTGCTCTCCAAGACCAAGAAGGAAGTCTGTAGTTACTGGCTGAATGAGCATGCATTCATGACTCAAAAGAAATCCAGGGGTTAGCTCAGGTTCTGACCAGTGTCTGGAACAGTGAAGGTTTTATTTTCCTCCTTCCCATTACATTCTGGCCCTTCAGAGACAATCATAGAATCACAGACTGGTTTGGGTTGGAAGGTACCTCAAAGTTTATCTAGTTCCAACCCCTCTGCCATAGGCAGGGACACTCTCCACTAGCCCAGCTTGCTCAAAGCCCCATCCAACTTGGCCTTGAATATTTCTAGGGAGGAAGCATCCACAAGTTCCGTGGGCAACCTGTTCCAGTGTCTCACCACCCTCACAGTAAAGAATGTCTTCCTTAAGAAGAAATGTCTTCACTATTTTGCCACCTCCTTTCCCATTCTGCAGCTGACACTCGCTTCAGTGGAGGCATCTCTTCTTCATAGGCAGTCCACCTACTGCAAAGCAATGTCATGAGGATTTACCAGCTCTGTTTCATAGTGCAGCCTTATTGCTTAGGAGCATAAACTCTTGCCAGACCTGAGCTGACCAGACACATTCTGTCCTCAACTTGGTGTCCATCTAGGTAAGGCTAGAAATAACCTTTTGGAAATTCTCCCATCCAGAACAGCTTTTCCCTCTAACTATAGGCTGATGCTAGTTCTGAGTGCAGTGGCATATTCCTCTTCAGGAAAAGGAAAGGGATTGCTGGTGCAATTCTTGAATCACTGTGGAATACAGTACTGCCTACACAGTTAAAAAGTTCTTATATTTTTAAGCAGGAACTTGGCTCACTTCTACCTATAAGTTTGCATGATAATGCAATTGTTAGTTGTTTTCTCATAGTTTCCTGCACCAGGATGAACCTCAGTTGACAGTTAGAAGAGAATGGTTAATTAGCCAAACTAATGAGACTAGAGATCTCCAGTTTCAGTGCAGAACTGAAGAGGGCTCATTAAAGCAAAAAGCTCATGGAATGAGCCAACACCAGCAAAAAGGAACAACAAGAGCGTTAACCCTTAAAGAGTATTTGCTTTGCCATCCCAAGATGTAAACAGACCCACTTTATGAAGGAAAGAATTAACAAAGGAGATGGCTATAAGCATGCTAGAATATTTTTGACAAGGGCTGCTGGGCTGCTGAGGTTTCCCATGGAAAATAAATCAACACTGTTTCAATAGTTTAAATTTTCCCATGGGAAAAGGGAGAGAGAGTAATAGGCTGCAGGATGCTGGGTGAAAATGCATCAGTTTCTTATAGAGGTACAGAGAGGACCACACATATCATAACAAATGCCAACAGAAAGGAAAATAAAGAAGTGTTTTCCTTTGTGAAATTCAGGGAGGCAATCAGGTTGTTCCTAGTCACAGAAATAAACCATGAAAGATAACTCAGTGGTGCCGGGTTGTTCCTGACTCTCCCTTTGCTGCCTTGGTCATTGTAACCTTTGTCTCACAGAGGCATCACCACGATATTTGTTGTCTAAACTTCTATCAAGTCCTTTTGCTGACACACAAACGCAGCTCAGAGTTAAGTTTTGCATGTCATTGTGTAGCAGGCATAGATATATATATATATATTTTAATAATAAAAAATAATAATACTCTGCTATGTACTGAAGTGCCAGGGGAACAATATATTGATTTACACCAACTTCAGCAATTCACAGAGAAATATAAACAGCCTGAACCTTTGCCTTGCACTAAGAGTTGTTACACTGGTATTTTCTTTTCTATGAATTAAGCCCTCTTTTGAAAAACAGAAGAGTCAAGAAGGGGGGAAAGAATCATCCAGATATTAATTACATGCTTTATTGTGCTGCTACTGCATCCTTTTTTCCTATCTGCTTACAAAAGGGTAAAAAAAAAAAGGAAAAAATGAAACACACTGAAAGAGCTGGTATTTCTATATAACACTTTATATTTTGGAAAATGCTCCATCAGCTATGTGGAAAGCCAAATTAAGCCTAATTCTTAATTCCACCCTTACTTACGGGGACACACATCTCATTGACGTAAGTAGCAGCTACGTAGAATTTTCTCTGGGGGCCCTGTAAGATTGGATCCTGCTCTGGGGAGGTGGGTGGGAGCTGCTTGCATGAGCAAAGCAACAAAGCCTGAGTGCTAAAGAGGATGTTAAAAAACGTTTGGAGGAGGCAAAACTGTAGGAGGGAAATTGGGGTTTTGTAGAATTACTGGAAGTGTGGCAGCCAGGGCTGGACATGGTGGTAAATTGCCCTTCTTGTGTTAAATGTGTTCATAAATGGCCACAAATTACGTGTCTTTTTCTACTTTGTATCACTGGGGGGAGAAGTAGTAATGGCCATCTCAGTTGTGTTAATTGCAGTGAAGCTAATAACACCCTACCTGTGTAGATCAGCTCACCATGGCTTCTGGTAAAAATGGCCTTGATCATTTTTTCACCTTAATAGGAGTAAAATATTGATCTGTCAGTTAAAACAACCAGCACCTGGGCACTGCTTCACTCAGCTGACTGCATTTTCATGATGGATGGGACAACAATATTATTGATGGAGCTATTTTAAAAGACAACACATGTCTACTGAGTATGAAAACACAGTTTGCAAAGCAACACTTGGTGATTCAGAAAGCAACTGCCAGGGCAAGAGGGTTGAAACCAACAGGCATCTTAACACTGAGGGATATAAACGTGCTTTTCAAATTGTAATGATGCAAACCTCAAAATGAGATGTAGATGTAATGTTATATTAGCAGTAGGGAAACTGAGGCACATAGCCAAATGGCTTATTTGGTGCTTTAAGCTTTTATTTGGGGAAAAAAATAATAATGGAAATGACTACAAATAAAATACATCTTGATTTACATGCCCTAGGGAATGTGTTTTGAAATCTTATAAATTACAAAAACTCAAAAAGCCAAAAAAATGATGAAGAGAGAGAAAAATCTTACAATGTTTCGACCTTGATAGATTTACCCTGTCTCACTGCTTTATGCATGGTCAACTCCTGTTAGATAACAATTTTCTTTAGAACAAACCAGAAGTATGGGGTCCACTGCTTCCCTTCTTTCAGTTCTGAACTTCAATTTAACTTGTAGAAAACTATTCGAATTCAAGTAAATGGTTTCCAAGGTTAGAGAATCAAGGGGCACCATAAACTTTAAATATTTTATGCTTTGACAGTTTGCTTTTACTTTCAGACAGGTTCTGTCTTGATTCAGCTTTCAGACAACTGTTGTGTTGGGGTTTTTTATCTTTGCAAAACTGAGGAGTCCATTGCTTTCCCATTACCTCTCATCCTCCCTGTGATATAAATATTGGAGAAGGAGACTGTTTGACCTCATAGGGAACAGACTTGGAAGGGAAATAGGACTTGATTGTCAAGAAGTGCAAGTGTATGGTTATGGGGAAAATATCCACTGTATTTACCCCAATTCCTTCAAAAAAAAAATTCTAATTCAATGCTAATAGGATAATCAATCCCTTCTCTTACAGTTTTGTGAACTAGAAACCAATATCAAACAAATAAAAGCCCATTTCAGTCTAGTTTTAGGTGGTGCTGAGCTAGCATATAAATCAGTCTCTAAAAATCAACAGGAAATTACAGCCTGGGATATGAATCATTTGTTGATTCCACAAATTTATGCCAGGGATAAGTGAGAAGAGCATGGATTCAATTGAATGATGTCAGAGAAAAATGAAGTTGCTGGAAGTAGATAGTCAGATGAGTTAAGGCCATAATTTTTATTTGGATGCACACAGCCTGGGTACAAACTGTCTTCCAGCATACATAAATAGTATTTTGCATGTTTTGCCCAGGAAAAATAGAGAAACCAGTTGAAATGGCTGAAATGACAACGGTGCTGCCCTCCCAACCAGGCAAGAACCCATATAGCTTAGTGTTCCTTCTCTCCCTTGATTGAGGAAGTGTCTATCTATATGCAATGAAGTCTTTGTTTCATAATTCAGGATTATCAATGCCTCATGTCACGGCTGCTGCAACACTCCTTAAAACACCGACTTGCAGATGAGATAGCAAATGAGCTAGTACATTAGAAAGCATGCTGGATTTTCAGGTGGAAGGAATAAAGCAAGATGAAAAATAAGCTTTTTCTTTCCCAAGTCTTGATGATTCTTCAGGAGTAGGAAAATTAAACTAAAAACAAAATTAGGAGGCAATTTGGGGGGGAAAAAATCAGTTATTTTGCTTCCTACATCTTTTCAAGGGAAATAGAGAAGCAATTTTTTTTTGCTGTCTAAACAAACTCTTATTTTGATGGGGGAAAAAATAGAGAAAATAAAAAAGGATTACCTCCAATAATAAACACAGGCTTAATCTACCTATCACCAACAGTGAAAATAGTCCTTTTTCATCCTGGCAGAAGAATCAAGATGATATCAGTAAAACTTAACCATAGTATATTGTGTGCATCATATTTGTTTGCTTTTGCTGCTGGGCTTCAGATTTTCTTGCAGCTGGACAAGGGATCTACTGTCCTCATTTGCCTGGAAGTAGAAGGGAGAAAAAAGTCCAGTTCCTTAAAGCTTGGAGATATGCAAAGGGATGTTAATGGCAGACTGGAAGGTATGAAGGAGAGGTTTGAATGAATTATATTATCTTTTTCACCAGGAATGTGCTTGTGAAAGGGATTTCAAAAGTTTCTTTATGGAAATGTAATTTTTTTCTTGTTGTGTTGGAATTCTTTTTCTTTGTAAAAAGTTAATAAGACAACCTCCAATGGCAAATAATCAAAGAATAGGTCGGAATGCTGTGTGCTGTTTAAATGTCCATTGATCTATCAGCACAGAGCATCATTTATCACTCTGGCTAGCTGAAGTTTTCTATGTGCTATGTTTGGGCTCCTGATTCATGGCATGTTGTTTCTTCTCCTGGGATAGGTGAAAACTGCACAAAATCTCAGTAGCAAGAAAGTCAGGTGCAGTGTATTGTACCCAAAGTTATGAAGCCTTGTGGTCGATACCCTAGAAGGAAAGGAAGCCATCCAGAGGGATCTTGACAGGCTGGAAAGATGGGCACGGGGGAACCTAATGAGGTTCAACACTGCCAAGTGTCAGGTGTTGCACTTGGTATGGAGGAATCCCAGACACAGATACAGACTGGGAGAAGAGCTTCTTGAGAGTAGCCCTGCTGAGAAGGACTTGGGGATTGTGGTGAATGAGAAGCTTGACATGAGCCAGCAGTGTGCTCTTGCAGCTCGTAGGGCCAATGGGATCCTGGGCTCCATCAGCAGAGGGGTGGCAGCAGGGACAGGGAGGGGATTGTCCCTCTCTACTCTGCCCTCGTGAGGCCCCATCTGGAGTCCTGTGTCCAGATCTGGGGCCCCCAATACAAGAAGGATGTGGAAATGTTGGAGAGGGTTCAGAGGAGGGCCACAAGGATGATTAGAGGGCTGGAGCACCTTCCCTACAAAGAGAGGCTGAGGGAACTGGGCTGGTTCAGCCTGGAGAAGAGAAGGCTGCGGGGGGACCTCATTGCAGCCTTCCAGTCCCTGAAAGGAGCTTATAGGCAGGAGGGGATTCGACTTTTTAAAAGAGCAGATAATGGCAGGACAAGGGGGAATGGACTAAAGCTAAAGGAGGGAAGGTTTAGATTAGATATTAGGGGGTAGTTTTTTACGGAAAGAGTGGTGAGGGGCTGGAACAGGCTGCCCAGAGAAGTAGTAGATTCCCCGTCCCTGGAGGTGTTCAAGGCCAGGTTGGATGGGTCCCTGGGCAGCCTTGTGTAGCTCCAGGCCTGGAGGTTGGTGTCCCTGTCTGTCTCAGGGGGGTTGGAGCTCTATTATCCTTGGGATCCCTTCCAACCCAGACCATTCTATGATTCTATGATTCTATGATTCTATGATTCTAAGCCAGATCTGGGCAAATTAACTCAGCCATATTGGGAAGGATATTCGAGCATGAGATAGCTGGTTTGTGGAGCATTGCAGGTAAGGTACTCTCACTAACTCTTTCAATGCTACTTTAAGTATTTTTACACGGTATTTCACCATGTTGATCTGCTATGCTTGAAAGTCCCAGTCAACCAAGCAGACAAGGAGGAAATGTCACAATTCAACAGGCTGAAAATCACGTCTCAAAATGATTAACAAACCATCTGTAAGAAACAAGGAAATAAATTGCCAAAGAAGCATTATCAAATAGTAAGTTCATACTTAGACTGCATCAGAGTTGCAACAAAGAATAACTAATAATGGTCTATGATTTACCAATAATAGCTGTGTTAGTACAGGAGATACAGCTCATGTCATTACTTCATGACTTTGGAATAACCTATCCTGGCAAAATAAATCATTTCAGGAGTCTAGTGGGGGCTTCCTTTTAGCTTCCAGTATGTCATAGTATTTGTTCCTCCCTTCAGATTATCACTGTCCCAAAGGAAGATTATTAACCAAAATCATCTTCATTAAGACACCCCAAGTAAAATAAAAATGTCCATTTAAATGGCTAAAAAGAAAAAAGAACAACCCAAAACAACTAATCTTTTAAATCTGCTGTCCTACATCAGCAATAGTTTAGCTTGTGCCAGTCAGCAGCAACACAGAGATGTTTACAACTTGAAAATGACATTAACTTCCATAGGACGAGCAGAGCAGCTTCTCTCTTCCTTGATCCAGCTGAAAAGAGCCAAAGGGTGAATAAATTTATTCTTTCTAAAGTAGATTGAGACATATTGGAGGACAAGAAGTTTTTGTGGATGTGTCAATATTAATTCCACAGAGGAATTTCACAGAATCACAGAATGATAGAGGTTGGAAGGGAACTCTGCAGATCATCTAGTCCAATCCCCTCTGCCAGAGCAGGATCACCTCAAGCAGGCTGCACAAGACAGACCCAGGCTCACAGGGTTTTAATGTCTCCAAAGATGGAGACTCCACAGTGCTCTGCCACCCTCACAGCAATGAAGTTACTCCTCGTACTTAGGTGGAACTTTCTGAATTCAAGTTTATGCTCATCACCTCTTGTCCTGTCACTGGGCACCACTGAATAAAGACTGACCCCATCCTCCTGACCCCACCCATCAAGTATTTATAAACCTTGATAAGATACCCCCTCAGCCTTCTCTTCTCTAGGCTAAAAAGTCTCAAGTCCCTCAGTCTCTCTTGGTTAGAGAGATTTTCTAGTGCCCTCATCATCTTCATAGCCCTTTTGGATGTTCATTTTAACTTCAAATAATTGCATCCAGAAAAAATTCACATGTAATTTGCAGGAAGTAACAGCAGTTCCCTTTATAATAAAGAGAATATATTCACTTTATAATAATATATAATAAATCCAGAGTAAGATGAAATGAAGGTGTCAACATTTTAGTGCCCAATAGAGGTGTCTATGGATTATGTGTCTAAGATTCCATTATGCATAGTGAGCCTCTAGCAGATACACACAGTGCATGTCAGAGAGGGATTCATTCAACAGCTACAACTTTGCTGCCTCCACACAAGCACCTAAATTATGACATTAGAAATGATTAGACTTTAGAAAAAACTGTTTTACTAAAAGAGTTGTCAGGGCCTGGAACAGGCTGCCCAGGGAGGTGGTTGAGTCATCTTCCCTGGATGTGTTTAACAGACAAGTAGATGAGGGATATGGTTTAGCTTAGGATGGGATTGGTTGGACTTGATGATCTTCAAAGGTCTTTTCCAACTTTGTGATTCTGTGATTCTGTGATCCTTTGATTCTGTGATCTAGTGCTATTTGTTGTACAGTTGGGTATCAAGGCATTTCTCTGTGATTGGCAGTATCTCCTACGGTGGACGTCCTGCAGTGGGAAGCGGTGGCTAAAATGACACTAAGTGTTTATGTTTAGACAAGTCTTGCACAGCTTGTTTAGGTTTATCTGAATTATTTCTTAAACATGGAGTTCACTTATCAGGGACAGAAATGGGAGTTTGGACTCCTAGTGACCAGGGACTTATCAATACATCTATATCTTAATCTGTAGCTAAATCTCCACTCAAGACTATTCAAAGATTTCCAGCAATGAATAATCACCACTTCCTTAGCTTGCTTGCATTTTTAAGCACATGTACCACAGTTTTTAAGCATGCAAATGGAGTGCAGCTGATAAATCACACCTCAATATATTCTGCAGTTCTATTTTTACCATTTTGCAGATACTTTTTTCCAGTTACAGTGTTCTGGTAGTGATGCATTGCCTGTCTGTGGTCCTGAAATGCTGGCTTGCTGCCATCATTATCACAATTTATAAAAAAAATATTGCTATTAATCTATTTTTTTCCTGTGATACAGTCTATGTAGGCTGGCTGTTTCTGTCAGACATTTTCACGTTGGAGGATTATTTTTGGCAAGGTAGAATTATTAAGCAAACCCAAGGTTTTCCCTGGTAAATGAAGGAATGAGCTTAGTTGAAAATTGTGGAAAAAATAGATTAGTAGGGTCAACAGCTTTTAAAATATAAACAGTTCCAGCAGATTCTAGAAGAGACCAAGTGAACCATACCATACAACTGCCTATTTTCTCTGTTAACAATGAAGAAAGCCAAGGAATGAGACAACAGACATCTAAAGTGATATGAACTTCAGATTTTTTTTTCTCCAGTTAGGAAATGTCTTTTTATCTATTTCAATTGGCAAAGTGAATGTAAGATTTATGGTGAAGTGCTGAGCTCTCCACCCCAGGGAGTTTTGCCCTCTGCTTGGGCAGAGGTTAATGTATGCAGTAGCAGAGCTTGCTTTGTGCACCTTTTCATGCTGATCTCCACTGTTAGGTGGAATGTGGAGTTAAGTCACTTGCTCTTGTGTCTGATAGTGTCAATCAAGGAAGATAACTGGTCTGGAATGTGATAGGTTTGTGGGAGGAGTGGAGCTGAGTCTAATACTAAGTGGGCTTTGCAGAGGATGCTCCTCTCAAACAGGATGTGTGTGTAGCTGCAGTAGCCCACTGTGCTGGGGAAAGTGGTTGTCGTCCCACAAATTCTATTATATAGATACATATATTAGTGTTGTACATGAGGTTCCTGGATTTAATATCAGACATTTCAAAGATTGGTGACTAAGTTAGACTTAAGATGTATCAAGAGACTGTGAAGACAGATAAACATTTCATTAGATGTCACAAAACTTTAGGAATAGATGAAGTTAGTCTGTGCTGAAGATATTTGGAGTCCTGTAAATACATACTGGTTTGGGATTTTTTAGCTTTTTTCAGATCTGGATCCCAGCCTGCTGCTGGGTCACTGATTTTACTGTTGGGATTTGTCTTGTTCTCAAAATTGGATTAGGTATCCTCCTGTTGTAGAAACTTGAAACCACGTGAATATAACCCTTCTCTTGTGCTTGTTGCTGTACAAGGTACATACAAGGTCTCTTCCTTTCTGAGGGGATTTTAGAAGTAAAAAGTACAGAATATCCAGTGATAGAAAAAGTGAATGGTCATTGTGCTGCATGCTGATGCAATAGTTGAAAGACCACATTAGTCCCAGGTCTAAACTGCAGCACAAGTTTCATCGCCTACAGCTCACTGTACTTTCATTCAGAAGCACCTCTGAGTTTAAGCAAACAGCCTCCAACTAGAAGGTTACATATTCCACTAAGAGTTGTCTTCCACTGATGGACTCCTGCCATTTTCCTAGCTAAAAAAAATAAAAATTAAAAATTAAAAGCTTGATGGCTTGCCAAAACCAACCTATGCTTTCCTTGTAAGTAACACCATCTTCTTGGCTGGGTAGACAAGAACTGGTAAAAGCTGCTCATTTTTTTATTGATCTCTGTTGATCAGCTCTATAGACTGCTCATGATCTGGTATCTCTTCTCAGAGAAGAAAAAGCAGCAATAGTTTGACAAAATACAATCTCCTGGCACAAATATATGACTATTTCATTTTAAGTATGTTTTAGCATTCCAACTGCCTGGTCCCATAAGCTTCAGTGAAGTTATAGCTACTTGGGATTCTATAGCAATACTCACAGACTTAATAAAACTGTCTTGGGGACTAATGAATTATTTAAAGACTGCATAAAGAAAATGTAACCTATGCATTTAAAGTAGGAAAATCCACTTTAAAGTCATCATTCTGCCATCTTTATCAATCTTGCAGGGTTTTTTCTTCATATGTAGGTATTTTGTTTGTCTAGGCTGAACGAATTCAAAATGGGAAGTATTGTCATTTAATTTAGGCCAATACTTTGGTCTGCATAAATTTATATTGATATTATATATATGTATTCTATTTTATCCTATGTATGTGTTTGCTCTATTAAACACTGAAGTGCTTCATACAAAATTGGAAAGAATGATGTGTAGAAACCACACACTCAGGTGTAACTCACATTGGGGCATAGCTGTTTTTTTTGGGTTTATTTTTCCCTGAGCTAATCTTGACCATGAGTATCAGAGACCTTTTTGCATAAAGGCAGGCTTGAATTTCAAGTGGTAAGACATGACACTGTATGAATAGAAAACCAACTATCTCAATCACACATTAAGAGGTAGGTCAGAAGTCTCTAAGGAGTGAACATGTAGGAGTAAGTGGGGAAGAGGGGGGAAAAAAGGAGGGAAGGAAAAGCCTCTGAATAATGGGATATGTCAATAGGCATGAACTCTGTTAAAAATCTGGGCTCTGATGCATGCAGATGCTGAATGTCTTTAAAGAAGGAGTTACCTCTCCTTCCCCAAGTCATGGGAGGGAGCATTTACAGCAAGTAAATCAGATAAAAGTTGATTACTGTCTAGGCACTGGGCATTGAAAAAGAGCCAAAATAGTGAGAAAGGTAAGGTAGGAAGATTAGAAAGTAAATGGGATACATGAAGCCATTCATCTACAAATATAAACCCCCCTAGCTTCCCATATACCATGATGTCTCAGCAACTCGCTTCCAATGCAGACCTGTAGAAGTCAGGAGATACAGAGGTTGGGTCCACTGAAGAAAATGAGGTCCCCTGAAGCATTTTCTGAGGGAGTAGCTGTGAAGTGCTTTTAGTTTGGAAAAGTGCTCAGAAAGGCTTCCTTTACTCATAGACAAGAGGTTCTGGGCTACAGAGGTTTCACTTTAATGTCAGGATGGATGGAAAGGGAGCAGGTTTCATAGTCTTTTGCAGTCCTAGGTCTTCAGGCTTTGAGATGCAGGTGTCCATAGGACAGGAGGAACACAAACAAGTGGCAGGACTTTTCCCACAACTTGGCACTTCTCTTCCTCTCCAAAACCTACCCTGAAATTAGCTTTGCTAACAGGGATTTTATGTGGGTTTTTTTCATGCAATCCACTCAACTCATCAGATTTCTGTGGATGGACTGTGTTGGAATCAATTGCTTCTAAATACAGAGAGCAACAACATTATTTTTCACATGGGCTCTTCAAAACCAATCCATGAATGTGACTTCAGGCTGTTGGTACGGGCTGAGCCATGTTCCTCCACCATTTATGAGCAGAGGAGGCAAAGAAGCCAAGACTTGGTGAAATCATGGTAGTTAATGAACTGGGATGACAAACAAGCCTTAGCATGGATGGAATGAGAAGGGAGTCTTTAGGATACATACTCAGACTACCAAGCTGTTCTGAGTTATATGAAAGAAAATACCCTGCACCAGAGAGAGCTCAGATGTTCAATAGGGGATAACAATTCATTTTAAACCACTGTGTCATCATCCTCAAAGGTCACTTACAGAAATTTAGTTCAAACCCTACAGAATACTAAAAAACAAGTGCTTGAAGACCTAATGTCCAAGCAGTTATTACAAGTCTTACTGTTAAATGCTGCATCTCCTTTCAGAACTGAAGACCTGCCTATGTGCCTTGATGACTGTCACTGTGCATCAGGCACACTCAGCTGAAATCACTGCCATGCCCATGTTAAGAGCAGTCAGTACAACTCCAGTGGAAAAAACCACCATGGGTGGGACTTGAGGTGGATTCATGAGAACTGCAAAGTCAGACTCTAAATCAGTGGAAACTCTTGGATTATTCCACATGGTCCATAGCTTTAATGCCTTTGGTGAGTGAGAGCCACTCTGGAAGAATCTAACCTAAACCCATCAAAATGGCTAAAAAGCAAGTGAAAACACCAAAATAGCCTCTTATATGGTGAAACTTTAGGAATGCTTTTATTATTAAGAAAATTTGGTAGCACTAGAACTTTTTAACCTGTCTCATGTTTGCATTGTCTCCCAAAACCATTATATGGCAATGTGGTACCTGCAATATCTTTCTTCCCCTTCTTTGAGGAGATCTTGTTTTATATGACATTCATTGGATAGACATGTGGATGGACAGATGCCCACAGAACCATCCTAGTCTAGGATGGGTCATGCCTGGAGAGAGGCTGCATTCTGTGTGCTCCTCCTCCCTATGCAATGTATCCTCCATTAAGACACGACTGTTCCTTCTGCTCCCCCAGGGTGAATGGCATCCAGTCTGTTCTGCAGCTTGGGAACAGGAGCAAAGTCTCAGATGGCTCCTGACAGAGCATAGATCCTGCACTGTGGGGTCCCTCTCTGTGAGGTTGTCCTCAGTTCCTGCAGCCCCATGGCAACAGGAAACTATATTGTCTTCTGTCTTCTTGGGTACAGATCTATTTTATATATAAGATAGAAGAAAATCTCTCCTTTAGTGAATCTACCAATGCCAGTGGGACACTTCAGGGGCATTCTAAGGATGTTGCACTGTCACACTGCTCTGAGGATGAATCATAGCCACAGCTGTTTTCTACTGCAAACCTTCCTTATATTTATTTTAATATTTTTTAACTTCTGGTCATATTAAACACATACCTCTTTCTCTCCAAGGACTGATCAATTTTCCATATAAATTCATAAGGGAAAATGTTGATAGAGATCCTATGCCATCACCACTGTAGTGGATAATATCTATCCTCTCTGGTCTGGGAAATCCTCACCTACTGAACTTCCAAGGCTGGAAGAAACCACAGATGTTTGGAACTAATATGTATCAGATAGAAAGCCAGGAATTTGCTGTGGTTGAGTATTGCTGGAGCAATAGGGTGGCTGAATGAAAGGGTTTGGGTACAATCTCTAATGCAGGGAATATAAATAGTGCCAATTTCCATAAGAGGGTAGGGTATAACTGGGGAAGGACTACCCAAAAGATGTCCTTCTTTTCTATTCTCCTTTGGTTACCCTAAATGATCATTGGTGAATTACTTAGACAGATCCCCAAGATGGTCATCTTTCTCTTTCATCACAAAAAGAACTTGATATTGTTCCATTGGTCTAATAGATATGGCCTGCAGATCTTCATATCAAAACCCATCTAGAGGGATTTCCAGGTCTAAAGAGCTGCTAGCAGGAAGGGAGCAGACACATCTAGCACAAACCTTACCACAGAATCACAGATTCACAGAACATTAAGAGTTGGAAGGGACCTCAAAAAATCATCTAGTCCAATTTTAAAGGGAAAAAAAAAGATCTTTTTGGAGAAGCAGTTGTGTCTTAGGCTGCATCTTCTTCTGCTAGCCTGAGATGGGTTGGAGTCAGAGAGGATTTGTTTTTTCTTCCCTGCTTCTTTAGATCATCTCTGGATGCACAGTCAGCTGTGCCAGGAACCTGGAGAAACGCTGATGCAACCAGACCCACTCAGTGCAAACAAAATGAGAAAAGTTTGGAGCAAGTCAGCTGTAGGAACTCTGTTATACCCAGGAAATTTTCAGCTGTGAGTCCTTATTGGACCAGGATTGAAGGATCTATCCAAACCCTTAGTTTCTGTGATGAAGGCTTCCATGTCCCTCATGAACAGCTGCAGTCTCCTGGGAAGGGTGGTTTGGGAAGTCCCCAGGAGGTGGCTCAAATACAAGGAGTATGGGGAATATTAGGCATTGCATTTCTTCATTGTGTTTGTCTTTCCAGGTTTCCAGTGCTGCACTGGAAACAAACTGCACAGTAAGCAAACAGCTTTCCTGTGCAAGTGCATTAACCCTGTTTGCTTAAGATACACTGAAGCTATTTACAGAATAACCCTAGGATAGCTTCAAGTTTGCTGAGCAGAGCACCACTGTATGAGTATACAAGACACCACTCCTTCAGGTGGCATCCCATTCACCAGATAAAAATCCAAAGTGGTGAAGCTGGGACACTGGGGACTAGATTAGGAGCCCTGCTGTCATTTTAAATCCAGCCAGCTGATGGCTGTGTCGTGTAGGAAATGAGCTCTCCTTCTTTTCAAAAGCAGTGGTGCTGGTGGAAACTGCAGCCCCATCTCTGCTGGGGAAGTCAAGAGGGTGTCTGTCCCTCAGGGAGAATCACAGAAACACCTGAGTTGGAATGACTCATATGGACCATCAAATCCAACTCCTGGCTCCACACAGAGCCAGCCAAGTCAAAGCATGGGACTGAACACATCATCCAGATGCTTCTTGAACTCAAACTCAGTGCTGTGACCACTTCACTGGGGAACCTCTCCTAGTGCCCAACCACCCTCTCAGTAAAGAACCTCTTCCCAACATCCAACCTAAACCTCCTCTGTTGCAGCTTCAGTTCATTCCTTCAGGTTTTATCCCTGGTCACCTAAGAGAGGAGATGGACACCTGCCCCTTCACTCCCCCCCATCAGGAAGCCATAGACCATGATGAGGTGTCCCCTCAGCCTCCTCTTCTCCTGTCTGAACAAACCCAGGACCTTCAGCCTCTCCTCATAAGCCTTCCCCTCCAGATCCTTCACCACCCTCATTGCCCACCTATGGACACTCTCCAGTATTTTTGTGTCCCTCCTGTACTCTGGAGCCCAAACCCACACCCAGTACTCAAGGTGAGGATGCACCAGTGCAGTGTAGAGTGGGAGCTCAGAGTCAAGCTCTAAAGAGCACCAAGAAACTGTCGCTTAACTCCAAGTGGGGCACAGAGTGAAACCTGGTGCTGTTGGGAAAGGGGAGAGGTGAAGAGGGTACTGACCTGAGAATTTGGGAGAAGGAACTTTTGCCCTACAGAGGGGATGGAGAGAGCATTTGTGCTAGGAAGAGTATGAAAAGGAGAGCTTCCAGTAATTCCCAGGCATATTATGGGATGTAAAAGAACTGCTTACACTTACCTCCTCCTTGTCCAGAAGAGGACGATATGTACCACCTGTCCCTCTGTCTCCCACAGCTGGTTCCCCAAATCTGCTCAGGAAAGTTTTGATAGAATGCTTTTCTTTTTTATCCTGTCATAGCTCACAATAAGGTAACAGTTTTGCCAAAAATGTGTATTCAGAAAGAGTCCTCTTCCCTGAAAGACAGTATTTTGATAATAGTGCCAACAATAATTTCTGAGCTGATTCACTGGATTTTGATATTACTTTTTTTCCAAGGAAAATCAGTGGTTATTTTCATTTTCAGTAGTTTTCAGAGGTAGAATGCAGAAAGAAACTTCTTTTTCAACCTTTTTTTTTCTCTTCTTTTTTTTCTTATTCTGCTTTAAAACTTTGGATTTTATTTTAGGCAATATTTAAGTTTCAGTTCCTTCTGTCCATCCTCTATTCCCTTTTAATCTTGGAACGGAAATCACTTTCTAACTGCAAAAATTCACACAATCTGGAAAGCCTTTGATCCACCCAACTGCAATTTTGTGTTAAGTACCTGTATTCATATATACCAGATTTTGCTTAACTGGGTTCCAGGAATAAGCCCTTCATCTGGCATTGATAGCATAGTTACCTTTCCCCATACCACTTTTTCCTGAAGATAGGACATTATTTATTAGTGAAGATTTCCAGGATACTGTCCAGATTGTTCCACAGCCACACTGAGCTTCTCCAGAGCACACAGTATGACATATATATATACACACACACACACACATATCACCAACACCCAACTTGGATTTCCTCTGTATCTCACCAGCCCACACTGGGACATCCTGCATGATACAGATCCTGGGATGTGATAAAATGCAAACTGCCTTGTTTCCGTTCCCATCCCATGGAGTTAGGAACCTAAAACATTTCTGAGTTTCATTCTGTTTCTTCTAATAACTTATGGGGTTCTGGAGATGTGCTTTCTACATCTTGTTTTGTTACGGCTCCTGGGTCTCAACAAGTGGAATTTTTCTTGCCCAACTGTAGGCACCCAGGTGTCTAGTGCATGGTGGAAAACATCATCCTTATTAATCAATGGCAAGAGGTAATTATATTTAGGATTATTTCTCTCCCTAAGGCCAATATCTAAGGTAGTGGGAATGAATCAATGTCTGAAATAAAGGGGGGGAGCTCACCTCCTTGAAGTACCAGCATTTTTCCACTAGCTAAAAAAATGGGCCAAGAAAATGATGTTACATCAGGCTTAACTTTTTAAATTCTACATATCAATGCAATGTATGGAAAAAAATAATTAGGTGGCTGTAATTCAACCAAGCAGTTGCTGCCTCATAAGAGCTGGATCTAAATTGTTTTACAGTATTCAGATAGGGCCACATTTCTACAAAGCTCCCTGGTATCTTTAGTGCCTAAGGTGATAATTTCCCAATGCATTAGGTGCAATGCACTATTGACCAAACAGCATGTCCCCAGCAGGAAGCTGAAGATTTGCTCTATTACCAACTCACTGCCCTCCTTCCCCCCAGATTCACACAGAAGATACAAATTCATCAGGGATTCCAGTCTAGAAATGTCTCCTCCAGATAATAATTAAGATCTCTCTTGTAAATTTTCTATCAGCTATTCTGGCACACCCCAGCAATCATTACAACAGAAAGACACCACTAGTGTCTATCTTTATATATATATATATCACTATATATCAACATATTAGTGAATATGTATTCATATACATTATTGAACATACATGTCTATTTATATAATGATCTCTAAATCAAATTTTCTTTATATTGCAAATTTCAATTTAGCAATAAAAATGCAATGTGATAGATGTGGGTCTCTCTGCATCCAAAAAACTCAATATATATCTCTCAGTATCAATAATACCAGCCATAAAATCCATCTCTATAAAATACAGTCAGTACTTAAGACTAGATTGAATTAGTGAAATGCATTCAGCTACCTATGAAAAGAAGTTTAAAGGAGTTAACTGTACATTTGGCTCCTTTTTTCCCTCTCTCATTGCTCTGGCAAAGACATACACATTTCATTTTCTATTGATATATATACCAGCTAGTAATAATTGCTCTGTAATTTATTGTGAGGAGAAAAAGAAAGACAGAAGGAAGGTACTGAAGAGGAGCACTGCCCTTTGTGGAGGAGCTTGTTTTGCTGAGAAACAAGCCGTGCAGCCTCCCACAGCTGTACTTATTCCCTCTGAGAATACAGAGATACAGAAAACCCCCATCAAAAGCCCTGCAGTGGGTTGCTGGCCAAGAGAAATGAAATCCAACACTGTGAGCCATGTCATGTCCATGGAGGTGGATAGTTGGTTTCAAATGAGCTACGTGTGTGTGGCCCACTGTAAAGGCATAACAAATCCTTGAGCTCTTACTGCTTTACTGGTGGGGGACAGGGCAGCAAAACCAAGAAGCTGTGGTATACTAAGCCATAATTCAGTTGTTGAAAGTTGCCTGTACACAGCCTCTTTTTGCCTATATCTTTGTGTTTCTCAGCTTCATCAGGCCAAGTCTGAACTGTGAAAGGACAGGACAATACCAATGGCTTGGTGAAAAATTAGGCAAGCTAAAAAACTTGACTTATCCTGTCTTTCCATCTCTTTACTCTGCCTTTTAAGCTCAAAAGACTACTATGGCTTGGATCCAAGGGGGCACAGGATGAAACCTAGTGGCTGTTGGGAAGGGGAATTGGAGGAGACCAACAGGAGCATTTGGGAGAAGGAAGAGTCACCCAGGTGGAGCTGGGGTGTAGAGAGCTTCTGCATTACTACTGTCCACACTTGGAGCTTGTCCTGCTCTAGGCAGAAGAGAGTCACACTGCCCAGAGCATCCATGTTTCATGTACCTGGAAAGATAATAGTTAAGATACATGAATAAATCACACCATCTAATGGACCACAATATTGCTTTCCATAGCAGGAGCAGGTGAGATGAAGGTAATTCCATGGGACCATCCTGGCATAGGAGTGCAGAGGGACTCCCTCCACACAAAACTAGTATTAGAGTCAATTCTGAGCTGTGTTAGCCCACTGACAACACAAGACCAAGCTGGAAAAAGCTGAATTCAATACTTTGGTATCCTGGCAGACTCTCCCATGGGAGAGTCCTGATGGGTCCTGATCTACATCTGTGTGCAAATTCCTGTGTCAGCTCTGGCACCCTGTAAAAACTTCAGCCTCCAATACCTCATTGCACCAAGACCACGGATAGGATCTATCAAGGATTCAACAGCTGCTGTCTCTTATTGAGCCCTGTGTTTCCTTTCATGGCTCATTACAATAAGTTAGACTAGAACTATAGCTAATTGCTATTGCCATAGAAATTTACAGTAGATGCTGTTACTGTTTGTAGATCATGGAGATGGCACGATGACATGTTGTCTTTCCTAATTATATCAGCCAAATAATTCCCACTAAATACTGTAATAGTATTTTAATTAATACTATTATCCTTGTATCTGTCAGAAAGCTTGAAACTCTGCAGCTAGAAAGCTACTTGTTTCCCTCTGTACCTTCCAAAAACTTGAGCTTGACATAAATCTGTGGGTCTTGGATCCTCTCATGCTGTTAAGTGAGACAGAGCAAGAGAGCTGAGTTTGATTCTAACCTTTGCCAAGGGCATAACCACGAGCAAGTCTGTCTTTTGATTCATCTGGGGAAAGGGGATAGTATATTTACATTTAGTTCAGCTGGTTTTCTGTGGGTGTGATTTCAAAGAATGCCTAACTCAGTGAGGCTTTAGTGATTAGGAAGTAGCCAGCAAATTCCCTTTTGTGTTTCATGCCTAGGTTCACCACCACTTAGCTGCTTAAATTAAGAATTAGCTATTAGTGAGTAGTTAAATTAGCATTCAGTTACCTGGGCTATGTTTACAGGTAAAAGGAAGCAGGAAAGCATCTCTGGAGGTGACCTTGATCTTTACTTTGCTGGTTTTCCTTTAGTTGAGTAGGATTCAAATTAATTCAGTGACTCAGTTAAGTGTCTAAAGTTAGGTGGGATGAACTGGAGCTCACAGGGCCTTACAGATTGAGGTGCATGACCCATCCACATAGGCATTTTTAGCCCTAGGTACATGCAAAGAGTGTATTTGTTCTTGTCCTGGGAGCCCCATTAGCACCCAGACCATCCTGGATACTTTTCTAGACAGAAACTCAGTGATTAGACTCTTTGATTTCCTCTTCCACTTATCAGTGTAAGTCAGAAGTGACAGCACTGACATCAAAAGCAGAAGGGAACACGGAGCTGAACATGATGCTTCACTCTGTATATTGAGTGCTGAGGCTGCTGTGACTCATGTTGTGGTAATGTATTCACCAAGTGATGGGGAACAGCAAGCCACAGGAGTTTGGTTTTTCACAACTTCTCAAGTGTCTGCATCATAAAAAGATGGCAATAATTTTGTCATGTGAACGCTGCAGGGGATGGTTTGCATTCAGGGAAGTTGTACTCTGGGTATGAAGTACCCCAGGGTTATTAAGGGGAGTCTTAGAGCCAGCTGCCTTTCTCTGATGCCTTCCTGAGCAAGGCTCTAAGATGCAAATGCCTGGTCACTTCTGTAATATAAGGCAATGCATATGTGGCAAAAGAGAGGTAGAGCTGAAGCAAAGATGAACTGAGACAGGAGCTGATGGGTAGGGTAATGATGACAACAAATTTGGGATCAGGCCATGGCTTCATGCCTTTGCTGTCCCAGTTGTTAACTTGGGAATCACATCTTGTTTCATACACACAGTGGATCACAGAGCATGCCATTAAGCTGTATGATGCCAAAAATGCAAAAGGCTCCTCCTAGAGGTGAGAAGCTAATGAATATCTCATGTGTGGACACAGCAAAACTGATATTATATGGGGGTCCTTTGTGTTCCTGTCAGCCTACGAAGAGGCGAAGAGGACAAAGCATCGTGCTAAAATGTGGTCAGACACTAGGCACATCTATGTTACCATCTATACAGCAAAGGCACTGTTGACTTACCTTGGAAAAACTGTTTTATCCAAGAGTTGCTCCTCTTGGAGATTTTTACTCCCCTCTTCTGGCTGCAATTGCTGTTGATGGATGGGCTTGTCCTTGGCCAGTGGCAGGTCCATATCGGTACAGGTTGGTAGTGTATCCCTTGGATATGGGGTAAGCTTCTATTGGCTTCTCACAGAGGACACCCTTGTAACCCCACCAATACCAAAACCTTGCTACACAAACCAAATAAACTAGAATTCTTATTTTTTTTAACTTTATTTTGTAACTGCCTAGAAGAAACCCAGGTAGTGGCAAAGCATCCTACAAACTTTTGAGGCCAAATGGTTGGGTTTACAGAAACATTTCGTTTAACCAAAGCAGAAATGTGTTCCTGCAATTTTTACTTTTTAATTTCATTCTATATGATTTAACAAAATATCCAGTCAGAGGGAGGTAAAAAATAAGTACAAAAGTAATTTGGAAATGAAGAATGAAAATGTTATCTGCTGGAAAGGTCAGAGAGGAAGTTTCAGCTGTACTGGAACATTGCACTCTTTTTTTCTATTTCCCAAGAGATACTTAATCAAAATCTGCAAAATGTTCCTTCATCAATGAATCAGCAGGCCATCTCTAACCAATCTACTTAACATGTTCCACTTTCACACATCAGCACCTGCACTATAATCGTGTCACAGGAGGAGACAACTACTCATTTCTGACTGGGGGGGGCAGAGCCTAATTGGTTTTATTGAGGACACTGCTAAGCCAGGATAACAGAGTAACTGATTTAGCCAGTTAAACCTGTTCACATGCATTGGTTTGTCTAGACAAGGTTTTATCCTGGACTAGCAAACTGCTTACATTACCTGGATTTGGTCCTCAAAGGGTTGTGCGACAAGAGGCTTGAAAACATCTCCCAGGTTGCTACGGATTCAGATGTCAGCAATAGTGGGCAAGTTTTGCCCAATTCCTTTGTACATGAGGTCTTTGATTGCAATGTGTGACTTCCAATATATCTTGGTGTTAACCCACAAAGTGTAATTTGGCAAGTGATCTACAGCAGAATGAAGTTACTGACACTGGTGTTCCCCCTGTGAGACTTACATAGCTCTTGCAAACCCGTTAACTTGCTGTGGTGTTCTGCAACCAGCCATTCAAAAAGCTGGACAAAAAAAGGGGGCTCTTGTAAGCAAAAGGAAACACTTGATTTTTAACATAGAATCATAGAATCATAGATTCATAGAATGGTCTGGGTTGGGAGGGACCCCAAGGATCATAGAGCTCCAACCCCCCTGACACAGGCAGGGACACCAACCTCCAGGCCTGGAGCTACACAAGGCTGCCCAGGGCCCCATCCAACCTGGCCTTGAACACCTCCAGGGACGGGGAATCCAGCCCCTCTCTGGGCAGCCTGTTCCAGCCTCTCACCACTCTTTCTGTAAAAATCTTCCCCCTAATATCTAATCTAAACCTTCCCTCCTTTAGCTTTAGTCCACTCCCCCTTGTCCTGCCATTATCTGCTCTTTTAAAAGGTTGAATCCCCTCCTGCTTATAAGCTCCCTTCAGGGACTGGAAGGCTGCAATGAGGTCCCCCCGCAGCCTTCTCTTCTCCAGGCTGAACAAGCCCAGTTCCCTCAGCCTCTCTTTGTAGGGCAGGTGCTCCAGCCCTCTAATCATCCTTGTGGCCCTCCTCTGAACCCTCTCCAACAGTTCCACATCCTTCTTGTATTGGGGCCCCAGCTCTGGACACAGGACTCCAGCTGGGGCCTCACGAGGGCAGAGTAGAGAGGGACAATCCCCTCCCTGTCCCTGCTGCCACCCCTCTCCTGATGGAGCCCAGGATACCATTGGCCCTACGAGCTGCAAGAGCCACTGCTGGCTCATGTGAAGCTTCTCATCCACCACAATCCCCAAGTCCTTCTCAACAGGGCTACTCAACATGTTTCCTTAAATCTCCATGTCACTGTGAACATGACCAGCAAGTGACAGTGTGTCATTGATGAGCTTCCCGAGACACTAACTCCCTCAACAACCTTCAAAGAACTTGCTGCTACTAGAAATTAGAAAGTGAAAATAAACCAGTTCAGTTTTTCCTCACTCTCTTTAACATCCCTGAAATCTCTAGCACTTTTCTCTGTGGGCCTGAGGGGACTTTCAATCATGCAGATTTTTTACAGCTCCTCAAAAACATCACGGGCCAACACACATTATGCTGCAGTTGAAAAAACCACTTATCTAAAAGCCTTGCATATTGCTAACAAAATAGTTGCTTTCCTTTTGCTTTTAGATCACGAAATTTAGGCTGTTTTTAGAATAACTTTATTTTTTTTAATTTTCTTTCTAAGGAGCTGGCAATAAAGCTTGGCTGAGGTTCCAGTCTCTGGAAAAGCTGGGAATACATGTCAAAGTTGGAGAATGGGACTTAACTTCAGAAAAGGAAAGAAACAATTGAATGGTCACTGCTGGAAGGGATCACAAATTTCAGTTCAGCCTCCAGAAACTGTAGACAGAACTACAGGTTGGTGGAAATGCTTCCTAGCTGCTCAGTGGCCAGCACAGCTGAGACAATTCCAAAGAGCAACCCTGGAAATCATGTTTTCCCTACAGATTTAAGTATAGTCAAGCATGTATTTTATGCAAACACACAAATACAACTTGAGACTCCAATATTATATTCCATGCTGCAGTAGTAATGTGCATTTCTTTGGTCTCTATTGGCATCTGTCGGTGTCAAGAAGGCATTCTTCTTCCATGGCATTATGCTGCTCAGGGGGCTGTGCCATTTCCAGCAGTTGGAACATGATCCATTTGTGATGTTTTCTAATGGCTGTTACAACAGACATAGATTCAGGACATCTGGATCTTATTGCTAAACTTGCTCCTGCTGTTTGGAGATTCCATGGATAAAACACTTCCCCTCACTTTGCCCAGCCATAAACTGGAGGTGATGACACTGACATGGCCTCCTAAAAAACAGCTGTCAGTTGAGACTAGTGGCTTGCATCTTCCCATGCTGTAATAACTGTATTGATAAATAACAGCACCTAAAACTCACTGAAAAGCATTTATATCAGTGAGTCAACTGGGGAATCAAACAACAACTAATTTCCAGCAGGTTGCAGTGAACAGGGGAGTATATGGACCTATCATCTATATGGAAAAGTTCCAGAGATGATGCCTGTTCACATTTCTTCATGAGAAGATGCCTCCTTCATGTCCATGTCAGCTGTCCTCATAGCAGCCAATGCTCAGTCCTCAAGTTTTTCCACTCGAGCCCATGGATCAGAGTCACAGCACAAGGGTCTGAAAGTTGCAGACCTTTTTTGACACCAGGTTGGTGAAGGGGAGCTGTTTGTAAAGGAAAAGTTGCACTGGAAAGGGCTGGACAAACAATGAAGTGGATGGGAAGTGCCATAATGAAGGAAAAGTTGCAGGGGCAATATAAAGGAATAGAAAAGGATGAGGAAATAACAGTGAAGGAAAGAACTGTGTGTGAAAAGGGCTTTCAGAACAAAGACACCAAAGGAAAAACGGTTGAGAAGAAATGAGGGGAAGGTGTAGAAGCAATAGGTACAGGTGGAACCAAAGCCAAGCACAGCAACCTTGGCCAAATGAGAGAAAAAAACATTGTGCCAGTATGAAATGCTTTATTTCACCCCCAAATTACTGCAAAGTTTCACAGTGGGGCTTTTTAACCCCTTTACCTAATTGCACCACCTTTTTCTTCACGGTAATATTTAAAGGATATGATTTGAAATCAAAAAGCCCAGAAAGTTCAAATGTGTTGAAAGTATCCAAATGAAATATTTCAGCTTTTCTGAACCAAAAGTTTTCCTTTTCAATATACTGTAATACATGGAAGCATTGGGACACATATTAGTTGCCCCTGACTTTCATTCATCTTCATTTTCTTACATTGCTTTATGGAAGAAACCATTTATCCATGCAAGCTTACTTACTTGCTTAATTGTAGCCATCCCCTACATCTTCTTTTAAAACAAATTTGCATTAATTGATTATAAAATAGAAATATTAACATCTCTACAGATGCACCTCTACCCAAAGGTTTTAAGAGGGACATAGATGGGCTCATTTTAATAGGGTGTAATGGGAGCTTTGCAAAACAGCTCTGTCAGAACAGCATCATCTAATGCAGGGATGGGTTTCACATTGGCTGGTGTTAATTGCAGGGGAGTGGAAGCTCCACGCTTGGTAAACCCCCCTGAAAAGGTATTACAGTGTGATAAATGGGGTGTAACTGTATTAAATGTCTGTATTGATGCTTGCTAAGTAAACAGGGCCATGGCATGGGGATAAAGCAATGATCCATATTCCTCTGGACTATTTAACTATTAAGAAGGTTACTGGCATAGATTTAATCTAATAGCTCTCTCTTAACAAAAAGTACTCCACCATGTATATATTAAGAGTTACAACCAGCTGGAAACCTTTCCTGAAAGACAGTTAGGATTAATCCCAACTAAGAATCCCTGGAAATTCTTTTAATGTGAGAATAGAAAGACTCTTAGGGAAGAAATCTTGGTGGAGAGCTAGGATATACACACTGTATTCCAAGTGTTGCTATTGCTATTGCAGGGGGATATGAAAAACAAAATTCCTGATTTAAATAATCTCCGTGTTTACTAGTGTGTTTGAACTTCACTTTCAATCCTTGCCTGCTTCTTCAAGGAAATGATGCTTTGGATAGTCCCTGGGGTTTCTGTGGAAGATGAGTCTCAACATACATACTTTTTCAATCTTTTTCTGAGTATGGGTACAGGCCAGCACATGGCACTCTACTTTGCCCTGGCAAGGCCACATCTTGAGTCCTGTGACCAGTTCTGGGTTCCTCAGTTCAAGAAAGACAGGGAACTACTGAAGAAAGTCCCAGCTATGAGGACAACAAGGGCCCTGGAGCATCTCCCTTATGAGGAAAGGCTGATCCACTTGGAGAAGATTGTGAGGGAATCTCATCAACACTTATGAATCTAGAGCGCAGATATCAAGAGGATAGGTCCAGAGTCTTCTCAGTGGTGCCCAGGAACAGGAAAAGGCCCAATAGGGACAAACTGGAGCACAGGAAGGTCCATCTCAGTACAAGGATGTTCATTTTGTGGGTGACAGAGCACTGGAACCGGCTGCCCAGAGAGGTTATGGAGTCTCCTCTAGAGACATTCAAGTCCCACCTGGATGTGATCCTATTTGACCTTCTGTACATCAACCTGCTTTAGCAGAGCAGTTGGACTAGTTGACCTCCAGAGGACCCTAAAAAACCCCTATGATTCTGTGATTTTGTAGTTTTGTGATTTCTGTTTTGGGACTGGCGCTGCTTAACATCTTTTTCAGTCACATAGTAAGATTGAGTGCACCCTCAGTAAGTTTGTGACACTTTATAGACTTTGAAGAGCTTCTTCAGGATTCTTGGCACCCTCTGGACAATGGAAAGAGACTAATCAATGGATTGTTCTCCATCCAAACTGACATGAAGATTTCATATGCTTCCCCAGGCACAATACAGTCAGAATGTATTTCTCTACTCAAACACCAACCTTTATGTGGCTTTTAGTTTATTATTGGCCAGTTCATTGCACTCTCACAGAAAGAAGTGACTTCTCCAGGAAAGTGTTGCAAACTATTCAAGTCTCCCACCTGAACGTTGGTGTCCATGTGAAGCTATTTCCTTAGCCCTTGATGACAAACACAGATGGCCCAGTCATTCCCAGGCAGATCAGAATAACACAGGATCTTTGCATCTATTTCTGTTCATAATACCCAGAGCTCAGGAGATCTGAGATGTGTCATAGAATCATAGAATAGAATCATAGAATGGTCTGGGTTGGAAGGGACCCCAAGGATCAGAGAGTTCCAACCCCCCTGACACAGGCAGGGACACCAACCTCCAGGCCTGGAGCTACACAAGGCTGCCCAGGGCCCCATCCAACCTGGCCTTGAACATCCCCAGGGACAGGGAATCTACTACTTCTCTGGGCAGCCTGTTCCAGCCCTTCACCACTCTTTCTGTAAAAAACTTCCCCCTAATATCTAATCTAAACCTTCCCTCCTTTAGCTTTAGTCCATTCCCCCTTGTCCTGCCATTATCTGCTCTTTTAAAAAGTCGAATCCCCTCCTGCCTATAAGCTCCCTTCAGGTACTGGAAGGCTGCAGTGAGGTCCCCCTGCAGCCTTCTCTTCTCCAGGCTGAACAAGCCCAGTTCCCTCAGCCTCTCTTTGTAGGGCAGGTGCTCCAGCCCTCTAATCATCCTTGTGGCTCCTCTGAACCCTCTCCAACAGTTCCACATCCTTCTTGTATTGGGGCCCCAGCTCTGGACACAGGACTCCAGATGGGGCCTCACGAGGGCAGAGCAGAGAGGGACAATCCCCTCCGGGTCCCTGCTGGCCACTCCTCTCCTGATGGAGCCCAGGATACCATTGGCCCTCCACTGTGACCCCCAGCAGTGTGGGATTGTGCCAAACGCCTGCTGCTGTCAATGGAAGTGGTACTGGAAGTGTTGCTGTTATGTCACATATGACCAAGGCAAATCTGTGATATCTCAAAGCATGTCTGCCTCAAGTGATGAGTTGGATGGAGAGGGAGACCCACATACACAGAAAATTATCATCCAAATGAAGAAGGAAAAGTTCCATCCCTACTCTTGATGAAATTGCCCTAAGAAATCTGTACAAGCTCCAGCAAGATAGAATTATGTGGAACAGCTTGTATAGGAGGCACCAACATGAACTTAATTCATGTGAAAGAGTGACTTGGAACTTTTAAAACATATTGAACAAGCAAGTGGACATGCTCTTATTCAAAGCTAAATCTGACCTGATTTATTTCAGTTTAATTCTCTTCCACATTGATCTGAGGAGGCTTGAGTTCAGTCCACTACATCTGTGAACGTGAGCTGGTAGCTGCATGCAACAGTAAAATTGATTGTAGATCCTAACTTGAGATCTGTCTAAGGTGGATACTAACTGAAAACCAGATCATGCAGAGACTGTGCTAAGTATTCTTGCAGTCTGGACTCCCACAGGAGCAATCAGACTTGAGCAGAAATGTTTGGCTGTTAGAGGAAATGCATAATCATCACCTGGAAGCAGACAGAGTTGACTTGGTAAATTGGATTACCTTCACAGAAGTGGGAAGAAAAGTGCCACACAGTGGGTTTGTGTGGATTCATTAGCCCACTTGGAAAGTTCATTTGGATTTTCTTAGATTTCCATTTCCAAGGGAAAAAAAAAAAAAGGCCTGATATATGTGGGATTAACTGTTAGGAAACTTCTCTGCAAAATCCAAGTCCCAAAATGTTAAAGCATATGAGGCACTGAAATTTTACCAAATGCTTTCATAACAGAGAATGTTATTCAAGAAAATCCACGTGAACTTTTCAAGTGGGTTAATGAATCCATTGCATCCAAAATGTAAGCACTCAAAGTAGAAAACCAATGCAGAGCCACTGAAATCTAGGTCATTTATTACAGTGTTTATTAAAAATTTACCTAGAAGAAAGAATAATTAATAAATGGCTAAATACATTTTTTTGCCAGTTGTTCTTGAGTCAAATTGTCTTCTTATTGCTGGAGAATAAACTAATGCACTTGTTACTCATCTGTTTATATTATTTCCATTGTGGTAATTGGGTCAGTACAGTGCTCAGATGAAATGAAGTTTTTAAAATATCCTGTATTCAAATTGGTAAAAGGGAAATCTTGACATCAAACCTCAGCAGAAAGTGCTTGTTAACAATTAAATGAACAATCCATATGCCATGATGTTGCCTTAGTACTTGCATAAGGATGTACAATATTACTTATTGGGTCAGACCTCTGGTCCTAGCATAGGATTCCCTTTCTGGCAATGGAATTTGAAATTAGAATCATCAAATCATAGAATGTATAAGGTTGGAAGAGACCTTAGGAGGTCATTTAGTCTAACCCCCTGCACTAAGCAAGGTTAAGAAGGTGCAGTATTGGGAGGTGAAAAACTTCAGCCACTTTCTGCAGTCTAGTCCCTTGTTACTTCCCATGCAACCACGTTACATTACAGAAGGTAGAGGAGACAACTCTTCCAATTCCTTTATGTTTGGGGTAACTATTGCCCTTGAATTTTCTTGTCTGACTTTGCTGCCTTGTACACCAGTGAGTCCCATATTCTGTCTGCTGGATCAAGCAGCAGTTTGAACTGTTTTTCTGATCTTGTACCAATTTTGTTGAAGAACAGATCCCCAGTTGTTTTATCAGGTATCTTCATGATTTTATAATCCTCAGCCTTATCCTCCACTTCCCAGATTTCTTTTCTCTGGACTGGAAAGTCACTGCAGCTTTTTTAGTCTCTCCTTTAAAGGCAGCTACATCTTCTTCATTATGCTATTTGCTTTTATCTAGACCTTCTTGAGAGACAGAGAACTGCACAGATTACTCAATATGTGAGTCCATCAAAATTCTGCAGAACAAGATTACTCCTTCAGTCTTGTTTTCAAAAACATTCTTGATGATGACCAGCATTTTGTCCACGGGTTTGGCAGTCATGACACACAAAGCCAGTGATTTCAGAGAGCTCCCAGTGAAGACTCCAGGATATCTGTCCCAAGCTTTAACTGACAGTTTTGAGTACAGCAGCATGCAGGTATGGTTTAGATCGCTTTTCCCTAGGCACATCACATTATTTGTACTGATGTACCTCAGCCACCTTGCTGCCCACTCATGCAGTCCTGTGACATCCTTCTGGAGCTCATCACCATGACATTTCACCCTATTTCAATATATCCTGAAAACTGACCATTCAGTGCAGCTTCTCCTTTGAAACAGGTACGAGATAATAGTTTAAACACATCAACTATTCTCCCATCCTGTGGCATGTATTTTTTAATAACCCTTCTTGTGGAGGCTTTTTGGAAGTCCAACCATACTTTTTCCACTGGATTTCCAGTGGACACTTACTCTTCCTTAACTTTCTCTATTTTCCCTTTCCAGAGAAATATTGATTCTTTCCCAGCAGCACATATTTACAATACACTTAGCGATCTCATTCTTTCTGGTGGACTACTTGTTTGCCCAGGAAACACACTGTAATAGCCAATGCACTCTATAAAGAGCCAACTGCTTATTTTTTCCATTTTTCCATCTTTTATAGATGGGAATTAGTTTTGTTATTGCAGTCTTCAGGAACAGTAGCCATTTGTAATGAGAGTCCAAAACTTTGTGTTTGAGTTCTTTCTAGTTCAGGGGTACTTTGGCATTGATGTGTTTTAATGCATGTGTATCAAAAGGTAATGGGTTATCACAGATGAGAAAGTGGGACTGAAATAGATCATTTTCAATATGATCTGCATAACTTCTGGGTCGGTCAGGAAGCTTGAACATGACAGATCCCCTTAGTCTTAGCTGAATGGTAGAAACTCATACAACTGGTTATGAATTCATAGACTGAACACAAGGGACTGTTTTGGTTTTGTTGGTTTTTTTTTTTTTTCATTTCAGTGCAAAATAGTTCCAAATAAAAATAAATTCTAGAGGGATGAAAATCTTTACAGAATTGGGTTGAATTTAGCAGGCGTTTTAGCCAAAAA
The DNA here is from genome assembly GCF_964237585.1 of Gallinula chloropus. Classification (NCBI taxonomy): domain Eukaryota; kingdom Metazoa; phylum Chordata; class Aves; order Gruiformes; family Rallidae; genus Gallinula; species Gallinula chloropus. The sequence continues at coordinate 2,700,542 of NC_140086.1, forward strand.
TTGCAAAACAGTAATGTGGGAATATTTTTTAAATGTCAGTGTAGTTCCCTTTGACATTTTCTAAATGAAATGTTTCATTTTGGAAATGCCAAACCCCTTTGTTTTGACATTTTTCTAAGTTAAACCTTTTCACCCTTAATTTCAAAATGGCATTTTTTAATTTGAAAAATTGACCTCCATGCGAAATAAATGGTCGATCTTTTTAGAGTTTAAGTAACTTGAAGACAATCCCAGCACTTCATTCTGAGTGAAAAAGAAATAGTTTTGATCTACCTGGTATGCTGTTTTCCCTCTTTCTTTCCCCTTGTGGGGAGAGAGTAGTGCTAATGGAAGGGGTTATTTTCCACCCTGATTTTTGTTTCAGTTCTCAGCTGCATTAATTGCTGTGTTCTACTTGCAATATACAGGTACCAGAGTTTAAGAGAAGTCCCTCTGAAAATCTCAAGCGATGTAAGATGACATAACACTGCTTGACATAACTCTTGCTGTGAGAAGAATGATATACAAAAGCCTAATTAGAGGGTTATTACGGCTCCAGCCATCTGTACATGATTTAGGGCAGAAGCAGGGCTGGCTAGAGGAAATGTCAGAATCTTCACTCCTCACCTACACTCTTTTCTGGACGTCTGTCAGTGCAGATAACTGCTGACAGCTGAAGTAGTTCCCATCATGAAGCCAGTTCACACTTATAATTTTCTCTTTCCATATCATTCATATGATAATGTCACACAAGGGGAACTGTGGGTTTAATTAGCTGGTGAGGTGCACAGGTAGTAATAACCACTCCTGCTGCATCATCTCTCTGACACCGTTTCCTGTTCCTCTGTTCTCATCACAGCTGATTGCAGAGTGGGCTACCTACTAATTGGGAGTGTCTCTCATTATATTTTAACAATATCAGGCCTCCTACTCTCTACCTGACTCACTTCCAAAGGCAGCCTGCATCTGTGACAGCGCTCCGCTTCCTGGGGGGGGGAAGGGATGGAGGACGATGGACTGTGATGCCCAAACATCTCCATTGGGGTGAGTCAGAGAAGAGAAAGGGTTGGGAGATGAAGGGGCTGAATTGCTTCTCTTTATCTTCAGTTGAGGGACAAAAAAAAACAATAAAGGAATTGCTGAAAGACGTAATTGAAGAAATGCTTTAGTCATAAAGAGGTGGTTTGTTTAGATGTTTTGCTAGAGAGTATGTGATTCTGAAGGGGGAACTACCTCTAGGAATCCCTGATGTAATTAGTTTCCTGCAACGTCTCCAAAAGGAAAGGAGCAAAACAGTTGCAAAGGCAGCCAAAGCAGCCCGGGTCTGGGTTTCTATCACCTCGCTTCAGATCTCAGCATGCCACACTGAGCTCTATTTTAATAACTTCCAGAGAGCAAATCAGCAGTGTAGGATGTTTTTTCGCCTCACCCAGTGCAGGTGTTGAGTGGAGATTATATCCTGAATTACATTGACCCCATTGCCTTGCACTCCAGAGATGGAGCAAGGAGCCCAAGGGATTTTTTTCAGACATAAACACATTCATCACAAACACCCCCTCCCGAATCAGACAAACCCACCCTTTGTTTCATGAGAGTGTCTGTCTTAGGGTTTAGCACCAGTTTGAATAATTTGATATCCTGGGATATCAAATCAAGGTTGTGAAAGTATAACCCATCTCACACACCTCCCTTCTTTCTTCAAGCTACGCATTTCCCTGAAAGTTAGGAACACTCTAATAATTCTCCCCTCTGACAAATTAGCTTAAAACTGTCTGTTGGCTGTATAACTTATGAAGGAGGAACACTTGAACAGGGAGGAAAGAAAAAAATGGGGCACAAGAGAGTAAATAATACGCCAGGCAATCATGAAGAGTTCAAGTTTAGTTTTCTTAGAATTTCAGGCAAGAACAAGCAAACAAGGAAGACTTTTTTTTTTAAGTATGTGGTAGTTTATCTTTTTCAGAGGGCAGAAAATATTTAATTTATAGTTATTATATTAATTTTTCTTAACTTTTCAATTAACCCTTGTCCTTTCTCTTGAAAAATGAAAGAAATGAAAGCAGAACTAGGAATATGTAATGAAAACCACTTTATTTCTACTTCTCTTTTCTTGAATTTCCATGGCATAAAGACAGACATTGTGAAGTTAGAAAGTGAGAAAATGAAGCTCTCAAAGAGAAGTGAAAATGTGCAGCTTCTTAAAAGTAAAAACAAGCTGCAAAAATCTTCATTAAATTGCTGGTTGAAATGTTTTTCATAACAAAATGGAAAATGTCACTGAAATGAGTGTGATTTATCTAAATGTTTACATTGTGATGGAATTTGCTTTTTTCAATGATCAAAAACTCCATTTCACTGTTTTCTGTTAGCAAGTGTAATAATAAGACTAAACCCTCTTGAAATCCAAGAGTGGGAGTGGGACAGTCTGCTTTAGAGAGATCTTACACACCGAAGGAGGAATTGAGAGGCATTCCTCAAATTACACCATCTGCAAAATGTTCTTGCTTCTTATGCTTTGCTGACAAAATAAGACTTGTTATAAATCTAGAAGAAGATAATATGGTATAAAAAAAAGTCTCCTTTTTTCTCTTTTTTGTTTTTTTTTTTACTTTAGGAAATTGGAAAGGAGAGAAGCAGCCAAAACCAGACATGTGTTCTGTTAGACATAAAATAGAAATTTCAATCAAAGGATCTTGGGGAAAAAATGAGCAAATAAGTATGGTTATATCACCCCAATATTGTCTGATACCAAGTACCTGAACCTGGACATAAGCACACATATTTTCTTAAGGCAATTCTACCTTGGGAGGGCCTAGAAAAGAAAAACACATTAAAAAATTATTTATATTGATACTCATATGCATATTTTATTTATAGCTTTCATTTTGTGGCTGAGAGAGCTATGAAGATGGAGAGAGAAACAGCACTGAGGTTACACAAGTAAGCTTGTCATACAGTAACTGCAAAAAAAAATCCAGATTATCCAATGAAAGAGGCATTTAGCTGAGAGGCTGATTCAGCTGGGGAGACAGTTCATCATTAAATGCATCACTAATAATATGTTTTGGTGTTCTACATTTTTGCAACGTGTCCCCATGCTGCAAAGCTATTGAGTGCCTGAGAAACAACCGTTAGGCTATTAAATCTCCCTAGTGATAAAGCTGGTTTGAGCCACCCGACATACAACAAGGCATCCCTCACCCAAGTGTGTGGGCGACCATAAAACACAATACTGAGACACTGCATTTCCCTTCCTAATAAAAACCGTCCTCGAGGTCTCCATCTTCAGTATCTGCTCAACTCTAAAAGGCAGAAAAGAGAAGCAGCTGAATTTTGATTATTCCCCCTACCTCCCCTCCCCCAGGGAACCTCTCTCTTGATCTGTTTTGCTCTGGCAAAATGCTAATGGTGATAAACAGTGGTCTTCATATTTGGCATTTCCAGTTGGTAACAAATTAGCTGACAGAGCCTTTGTTTGGTAGAATATTTATTAGAGGCACTAGCCTAGCCATCAACACATATCAGTACCATGTATTCATGATGGTCTTATTCTCCTTTCCCTGCTCCTTGAATATTGATGACATTATAGCATCCAGCTTTACCTCTGGTGAGGAAAAATCCTAATAATGAAGCTGTTCTTTAATTAGTGGTGGGTAGTAGAGATGTGGATATGGCTCTGTTTGGAGGTGTCAGCTTGTCATCTTGCATAACCCAAGCACACTGTCCAAGCTGCAGGCTTATCAACTGGCTCTAGCTCCTATTCAGTGTCATAAGCAAGGCAGATGAACTAAGAATGCTTCTTGTGTTGAGCTAGATCTCAGTCCACCCAAGACAAGTTGTTATTAGCAGACCTGGGACTTGAACTGGTGTTGCTGGAAGCCAGTGTTTCAGGCATCCTTTCCCTACAGAAGCTAAAGGTAGGAAATGTTCAATTCTAGTGCCTCTTAGATCAACATATAACAAAAAAGAAAATTAACTTCTCTCTGTGCATTCCTTTCCATCTTGGCAGACACAAGCATTAAGTTCTTGGAGTCTTCAGCTCAGACCCCATAGAATTGGAAATGAGGGAAAAGGGAAGATTCTTTTTTTCTTCTTCTGTGCTCTCATCTCTCAGAAGAGGTGTACAAGCTGCTAACGGAACCTACTTCTTCAAAATGCAGAACTAGATTTGGGAGTTATGTGGCAAGATGCTAGCTAGATCTGGAATTCATTCACATAAACCCATTTGGAACGGAAAGATAGATCCATAAGTGAGAAAAACAGGCTCCTACTTTATACTGGTTGTTAGGAAATGTCAGGATGGTTGCCACTTTCCCCACTGTCAATACATAACCTTGGAAAAATACTTCTGCATCTTTGCTGCCTGTCATTTTGACCTCCTGGAGAGGAGCTCTGCAGAGAAGGACCTGGGGGTCCTGGTGGGTGACAGGTTGGCCATGAGCCAGCAGTGTGCCCTGGGGGCTGAGAGAGCCAATGGGATCCTGGGGAGCATCAAGAGGAGTGTGGCCAGCAGATCGAAGGAGGGGATCCTCCCCCTCTGCTCTGCCCTGGTCAGGCCCCACATGGAGTATTGTGTCCAGTTCTGGGCTCCCTGGTATAAAAGGGACAGGGATCTCCTGGAGAGAGTCCAGAGAAGGGCTACAAAGATGATTAAAGGAGTTCAGCATCTCCCCTATAAGGGTTAGGATGAAAGAACTGGGACTGTTCAGTCTGGAGAAAAGAAGGTTAAGTGGAGATCTTATTAATTTTTATAAATAACTTAAGTGTGGGATGCAGGGGGAAATGTCCAGCCTCTTCTTAGTGGTCTGTGGGGACAGGACAAGGGGTGATGGCCTCACGTTGGAGCACAGGAAGTTCCGCACCAATATGTGGAAGAACTTTTTCCCAGTGAGTGTGACAGAGCCCTGGGACAGGCTGCGGAGGAGGTTGTGGAGTCACCATCTCTGGAGATATTCAAGATCCATCTGGGTGCTGACCTGTATGACCTGTCCTAGGGACCCTGCTTTGGCAGGGAGGTTGAACACGATGATCTCTTGAGGTCTCTTCCAACCCTTATGATTCTGTGATTCTGTGATTAAAATAGGGATAACAAACCTTCTTTTTTTCCCCCTATCCTTTATATGCCATCTCTTCCAAATGCCATTTCTGTATCCTTGAACATACTGCAAGTCTTTGATAATTTACATGGATAATGTTTAACATCAGCCCCTCAAAACCATTTTTTTTACAGGAGAAGAAATCAATATTATTTGGAAATTCTGCCTCCTTGTCAGACACAGGTGACAGCTGGGCAAAAGCTTATTTGTATGGCTGCACACATAAACAAAATAATTACCTTAAGTTTGTTTCCTGAGGAAACTAAAATGGAAAAGCTTCACTTGCTGTGATAACCTTGAGTCATTGACCTCAAGACTTCAGGAGACAGGACTTGTATACTGGTGAATTGTGGAGATTCTTTAATGCCCAAAGTTCATTATTGGGGATTTCTTTTTTCATTGACCAGGCTGTAGAAAGAGCTCCTCTATATACTGGTATTGATGGTGAAGATTAGATGTAAGCTAAAGTTAAAAGAAGAAAAGAGTGAGTCACAAGAAACCTGTGCTGGAAATTAAATATCCTATCATCTCTATAAATGATACCCATTAAATCTTTGGCCAAGATAGTGGGCAAAACAATAAAAATACCCATCTTTACGTTCTGGGGGGCTCACTGCAATCAGGAAATCCATCAGAGGAGCTGCTTTTTCATCTCCTGCTGTCTTTTTGCACATAAAGGCTCATATTTCTCCTGGCTGGTGTTACATCATGCCCAGCATGCTTATGCCAGAAGATCAGCAAATGAAGCCTCAGAATGTTTTCTCTTCTCTCTGGCTAATGCATTGCAGTTTTGTTAATTGGTCTTGTTTGTTGGGTAGTAGGCTGGTTTGTTTAAAGGTTTTGTTGGATGTGTCCTTTTAAATAATTAGTTGCCAGGTTTTTGGAAGGATTTATGTGTTTGGTTGACTTTTTTTGTTGTTGTTGTTTTTCAGGCTGCTGTATTTCCTTCTCACGTGGCCTTACTGTCTGTCATCGATAAACTAACTTTCTCATGAGATATTTTTCAGTTAAATAGCTTAGAAAGGTTGGGACTAGGTGTAGAAAAGTAGGAAAAAAGGAACAAAATCAGAGTTTGACATGCATAAACATAATTCAGTGGATATACTAGTTGAGAGAAAGGAATTATGAATAGATCTCAATTGGGATGCAGGAGGAATGCCACAATGTGACTAAGGAAATTCACAAAGAAACTTCAAAGACCTGGATTTTTCACGTGCTCTTTGAGGTCATCAACCCTGCCACTCACAGAAACAAGTTATTAGGCTAAACGTGTTGACCATCTGCTCCATGGTAGGCATGCCATGTCACTCCTGGCAGTTCTGCCTGTCTTGGAAGGTCAATACTCAAGTAATCAAGTATTCAAGCAAATAAACAAGCAGCTTCCCCAGGCAAACTGCTGGCAGTCCAGACAGAAAGCAGTGCATTGCTTCCTTCTCTTGTTAGATGATTACATGTTGTTCTTACAAGGATGATTCTCTCCTCACACAGTGGAGACTGTTTTCCCTTTCAGGAAAGAATGAGGAGGAAAAGAAAAGAACGTGTGCTATATTATTTATTTTCTTTTTGTACTGTATTAAGCAAAGCATTAGACAGAGGAAAGATTAATACCTCAGTCCCTGGATGCATTTGGTGTCCTGTAGAGCCACAAAACCTCTCCCATGTCCTCTGAATATTCCTTAACAACTCTGAGCTGAGCATGGCAGAAAGAAAAAGCCAACTAACACAAAAGTGCTCCTGTATCCATGTCAATCCTTGGATGCCCAGAAAAAGTGAACAGGCTAACACTGTCATTGATACCGTGTTCCCTGGGCCCTGATCTTTGGCAGAAACCCACAAGACTTCATCACTTCAAAGGATTTAGTGGTTCAGATCTGTAGGAGTTGCATAGTGCTGCACTTTGGTGGAGTAAAGACTGTGTTGTGGGTCTTATTTTGCAGCAACTGAGGGCTTGAATGCTTTAATACACTGCAATTAATTCTGTCTCCAGCAGTATGGGCCAACCTCACAAGTCAGGGTACTGCTTTGACATTACCTAAACTGTCTGGACACCTCAGATCAACCAAGCTGGTGATCAAGTACAGAGTAAATGAAAATTCTGAAGCTTTTTTTTTTTTGCTCCTGCTATGGAAAAGAACATAGGACTGCAAGATTTACTATGCTGCTTTGGCTTCCATAGATGTAATATCAAGAAATAAGTATCACAATGTGAAAAGTCACTTTGCATTCCTGCATGAAAGTTGGGAAGAAGAGATTATAGGCATGTAGGTGCCATAATTGTGAACAAAATCCCACCTTTACTCTGGGATGAACAGTGGTTTGTGAATTTAGTGGGAGCAAATCACTGGTGCTGTTATTTTTTGTCTATGCCATTCCCTAGTAGTAACAGAAAATAGAGCATCAAAGGGCTGAATTGGCCATGAAAATCACAGCATGACCTTCCACTGAGGCAAGATTTATCCAGCATTAGAAGGGAGAAGAGAAGAGAGGTCAATTCTGGATGGGGAGCTTTGCTGCCACTCATACCAAGTCAGGACAGATGGAGTTTCCAAACTTTCCAGCCTGGCATTTTAACTATAGCCCATTTGCTTTCAAAAGGACTCTGTATTTGTTGCCCCATGATGCTGTATAAAGTCCGATGCGATCCATTGAAATCTTCTAGCAGAGAGATCCTTTCAGAAAGCTGCCATTTCTAGGGGGTTGTTTTCCCCTGCAGTGCTGTTTTTCTCCATTGTAATCCACTGCCAGAGCTTCCTGGGCTTTGCCAGGCACCTTAAGAATATCTCAGAACAGTTTTTCCCCTATTGAAACTAAAGTTGCTCTGTGTGGTCTGTCACAGCCTTTTCTTTTCCTGGGTGCACCCTGGGAAGCAGCTGGTTGCTCACAGTTACAAAACAAACAAGCAAACAACAAGAACTTCTGAAAAACAAAGGAATGCAAAACCCTGAGACTGTTTTCCAGGAGCTGATACTGTTTCTCTGTTTTTAAAGGAGCTGATACTGTCCTCAGGAATGTTTTCTCACATTGTCCTCAGGCTAAGGATATATTTGTAAGGGAACACATGGTACAAAACAGTCTGAGCTGGCTTTTTAAGTTTCATCAGGTCACCAAATATGACCTACTTCTAGATGTAGTTGGACTTGTTCTGATGGCTGAGAAACTCCCTCTGTTTTCTTGTTCCTACTCAAGCAAATGTGTGAATTTAATGTGATCTCATGTAAAAAAGGAAGCCTCTACATTTACACAGACTTTCTATCCCAGTGCCCCTTAGCTTTTGTCATTTTAATTCACTTCTCTTTACACCTATAGTTTGGCAATGAGTTTGGGCCCTAAGATTTCCAGAAGGCTTCAATGAGGAGAATCTATCTGGCATCCCTTCATGATTTATCTTTTCTTCAGGGGCTTGTGTGAACCCTGACCTTCACAGGATGCTGAGAAAAAGCAACAATGGAAACCTGGAGGAATCTTTCAATACTGCCAGGCAAGAGGACAACACTAAGACATGGTGTACATGGTTAAATGATTCAGTAATAACCAAATTTTAATTAAGCCATACAGTTTTGTCAGACAAAGTCTCTTTCATTAATTTGTTTCCATTACCTGCTAACAGATACGTTTGTCATAGAATCATAGAAGGGTTTGGGTTGGAAGGGTGCTTAGAGGTCATCTTGCTCCAATCCCCCTGCTATGGCTAAGGACATTTCCCACTAGACCAGGTTTCTCAAAGCCCCATCCAACCTGGCCTTGAATGCTGCCAGGAGGGAGCATCCATAACTTCCCTGGGAAATCTGTTCCAGTGTCTCACCACCTTCACAGTGAAGAATTTCTTCCTATTAACAAGATAATTGGAAGAGTATAAATATCTAAGTTTTATTTTTAAATGCCTGTTCAGGTCATTTGCAGTTCAGCATCCTAGAAACCTATCTTCATTTGTCCAAATATTAGTGAGATTACTAGCACATCTTAAACACATCATCATTTTAAAGAGCAGGGTATAGAGGATTGATTACTTATGACTACTTTATTATTTCCTCAGCTCTTTCATATGGTTTTCTATTCCTTCCATGTACTCTGGATTGTCCACAGCAATGCCTCTGAGTCTTCTTCCTCCTCTCTTATACAGAAACATAGTCAAATCTACTTATGGCCTCCTTCTACTCAGTGTGTCACCAGCCAACGAGTCAAAACATTGCCAGTGCTGCAGCTACTCAGCTCTTCTCTGTGTCTAAGGGCCAGCAGAGCCCAATATTGATTGTGAATTTTGCCAATAGTATCCACTGTTTCATAGCTTCCAGTGGACAAAGAGACAAGCCAATCTCCAAAGAGGAGATGCACAGACCCTACAGAATTGGTCTATTGCAGGATTTAAATACATTTAATTCTTCTATTATTCTATCAAATGTGGTTGAACTTGGTAAAAGGATGCAAAGTTATTTGAGGGGATGAGGCAGATAGATGTCCAGCATGATGGTACAACACCAGGAAATCAAACTAAAGATGAAGAGGTAAAGGAATTAGAAGGAACACAGATCTTTATGCTGTGAGATACAAACCTCTAACTGTTGGCCTTCAGGAAAACACAATCCTTAGGAGGGGATACATTATTTAAGAACTATTTCCATTTCAGTCCTTTAACCCGCACCACAGACAGGAAGAGGATGTGGATGGTTGGAATTAATTAATTAATTAATCAATCCAAAATCATGCCAAGATTTTGGTTTACTGCCAAACCAGGTGGGTTGTAAATTGATACCAGTTTGCCACTCCTTGAAACCAGTATGGGAGGCTGATAATAAGAATCATCCCTTATGGTGCTATTTGTCAGCTGTTTTCCTCCAAGGAGGAAGAGCAGGTTGAGACATGTCATACATTTTATGTCAGAGTCTATACACAAATCTTTAGCATGGCACATACTAGTCTGGGGACAGAGTCTGCTTCCTGATGGTGCATTACCTCCACTCACCACCAACTCCAGCATGAGAGTATGACATTTTCCTTTCTGTGGCTCAACCCACATCCTCTCACTCCTGATGTGTTTGCAATCAGCTTTAAAACTTCCTGGAGTTTGTCAAAGGACACTTGATTGATGGATTGTCTAGGAGAAGTAACTCTCAAATGATTATGCTGGCATTTAAGAGAAGAAACAACCTCTTAGTACCCTTCCTGTGGTGCTTCTGTTCACATTTGAGCATCCCCAGGAGTGGATTGATTCAGAAATATGCAGTCATCAGAAATATTTTCACACAGGACAGATCAAGGCCAGTGGCTGTAGCCCTCAGCCATGCTGAGTAGTGTGATCCAATGTGCTTTGCCTGGAGAGATAGCAGCTGAGTGGAAGATTATGTTTGGAAGTTGTTGTTCCCTGGAGGTAATGAGTTACTATTTAAAAGTTAGAAAGAAAACTTGTTAGCTGTTTAGACTCACTTCCACTTGATCTCACCAGAGCACTACACACTTTCCTCAGACTGGCTTTAAAATATCTCCAGTAACACACTTTCACCATCTCTCCTGAGAGACAAGCCTTTTGGTTGACAGTAAAATGTTCTTGATATGGGAATTTTACATGGATAAAAGCATCCAGTTCAGTTATTTTTAGAGAGTTCAGGAGAAAAGTATTGCAACAGTTGTGTGATAGACCCCATTTTTTTTTGGTGCACATTAATATGTGCTAGCAGTGCAATGAAGTCCTGTTGGCTGTTTGGCACTGCAGTCATCATTATCAGAGACCTACATTATGAGAAACTGCTGATTCTAGTTAGTATAGATGTTCTTGTAAAGCAATAATAAGGGAGAGAAATGATAGAAAAAAAAGATTCATCCAGTGTCTAGGAAATAGCTTGAACTTTACACCAGTCAAGCTGAATTCCTTGCTAGAAAAAAAATTGTGTAAGTCAAAGTCAAGTATCTGTTCTTTTGAGATTCAACATACAGTTCTGATCAGGCACCTTTTTACAACTACAATGAGCTGCATTGGTCTGCTACCACAAGTAGCAAGGCTTAAGTTCATGTTTTGATCAACATGGAGACTTTTGGTCAGGAACTGACATTCAGCACAAACACATGTTTTGATGGTCTCAAAGTTTGGCTGACACTTCTCCCATAACGTGACATACAGGTTTAATAAATATGCTTCATTTTATTTTATTTGTGAGCTGTCATGTTGTGGAATTACTGAGAAGTTCCAGGTTTCAGCTTGAAAAGAACTAGGGTCTCAAAATAATGACCCTCCTCAGGTTTCAAGTCTATTCCAGTGGCTCTTAGCTTCTTCACAGGTGAGTTTCTCAGTTCTTGCTTTCTTGAGTATAAGTCAACTACTGGCAGTGACCTCAATGGCCAAATGCACTGCTTTAGGAAGTAGTTCAGGACATCACTCAGATGTTCATCACTGTGATGTTCATTAGCATAGGACTAGTCATTCAGCACTTTTGGAAGAAACAATGGAGAACAAGAAATATAAGGCTGAATTCTCAGCTTTGTTTCTCTGATAGCATTAATCAGCATAGTCTTCACAGCATTTACATGCTGGACATTACATTTTTACATTACATTTTTCTTCACAATGCTGTGGGATTTCATTAGGACTCCTATATAAAAAAAAAAAAAAAAAACAGAACAGGAAAGGGAGATTCCAGAGGAAGTCTTTTCAAGCCAACATAGGTAATGATATAATAACTAGTGCTGTTCATCAATGCATTTAAGAAAAGCATGGGTGACTTAGATGCAATGAAACCACAGCTTGTGCTTTGTGCTGTGCAACTACATCCAGAAACATACCTTATTGCTGCTGCTTGATGATAATCATAGAGTAATAGAATCATGGAATCACAGAATCACAGAATTGTAGGGGTTGGAAGGGACCTCCAGAGATCATCTGGTCCAACCCCCCTGCCAAAGCAGCTCCCTAGCACATATTGCACAGGTCGGCATCCAGACGGGTCTGGAATATCTCCAGAGAAGGAGACTCCACACCCCCCTGGGCAGCCTGTCCCAGGGCTCCCTCATCCTCACTGGGAAAAAGTTCTTCCACATGTTGGTGCGGAACTTCCTGTGCTCCAACTTGCAGCCATTGCCCCTTGTCCTCTCCCCACAGACCACTGAAAAGGGGCTGGCTAATTCCCCCTGCATTCCAGGCTTAAGATACTTATGGACATTAATTAGGTCCCCCCTTAGTCTTCTCTTCTCAAGACTGAACAGCCCCAGCTTATTCAGCCTCTCCTCATAGGGGAGATGCTCCAGGCCCTTAATCATCTTCGTAGCCCTTCTTTGGACTCTCTCCAGGAGATCCCTGTCCTTTTTATACCAAGGACCCCAGAACTGGACACAATACTCCAGGTGGGGCCTGACCAGGGCAGAGTAGAGAGGGAGGATCACCTACTTTGACCTGCTGGCCACACTCCTCCTGATGCCCCCCAGGATCCCATTGGCTCTCTCAGCCCCCAGTGCACACTGCTGGCTCATGGCCACCCTGTCATCCACCAGGACCCCCAGATCCTTCTCCTCTGAGCTCTTCTCCAGTAGGTCATCCCGCAGCCTGTACTGAAAAGAACAGTTGCTCCTTCCCAGGTGCAACCCTTTACACTTGCTCTTATTGAACCTCATCTGGTTTCTCCCTGCCCAGCTCTCCAGCCTGTCCAGGTCTCTCTGGGGTTGGAAGGGACCTCAAAAATTTATTTAGTCCCAGCCACCTTGCCATGGGCAGGGACACCCTTCACTGGACCAGGTTGCTCAAAGCTCCCTCCAACCTGGCCTTGAACACTTCTAAGGACTGGGTGTACACAGCTTCTCTGGGCAACCTCTTACAAAGCACAATGACATATTAAAAAGGTCTGGGTCAAGATGACACTATTTAAGACAACTCATTTTTGCTGAAAGCAGCTGTTAAGAGAGAAACCCTGAACATAGACTTGATATAGATGCCCAAAGGTCGAGCTTTCTTTTTAACACCCAAAGATGTATTTTTGAGACACTTCTACCCAAGCAACACAGAGTCTTGCTTCAGAATGCTGTGAAGTGGTGCAGGATGAACCCAAGCAATGACATGTGTATATGTCTGAAAGGTGATGCCAACAATCTGCTTTCTCAGATTTAATTTACTAGGATACCTGGCGATGAAGCTCTTGCCTTCACTGTTGAACATACATATTAACTGTGGCCAAAATTCTTTGTGATAAGGAGTCTGTGTCCTTTCTCACTGTCCTTAAAATGCCTCATTATGTTACTGAATGGTTAAATATTTTAATTTGCATGCTTGACTTGATGTCTGTATGAATATAATTTCTTGATGTATGTGTGCACCTGTGAGTGTGCCTATACAGAAAATCTGGAAGGTTCATAGCATGAGATTTAATAAACAGTGGGACCCAGGGGAGTGAAAGAAAACTGCCTGAAATTGGAAATGTGCTCACTTGAATCACTTTCTATAAGAGTACTTATGTTTTTAAGTCCTCTCCCAATCAATACATTACTTGACTTCAATTTAAATGATGACATTTTTTTTTCATATGTTAAGTGTAATTAAAAGGAATTAGTCACAAGAGTGATAAATTTTAAGCTAACTAGAGAATTACTTCGTGTGGCATTTATCAGACAAGTCAAAGATGGCAGGAGTTTTAACCAAACTCACAAATTCAGTGAAAGTAATGTCTTGGCATCAAAATTCTTTCTTAAAATTAAGTCATTTGTTATTAGGGGTATTTTAGGGGTATTCTTTTCTTTTTTATCAAATAACTTCTTTTTCTGTACTTTCTTTTTGTCAAGACTAGAGAATAAAGAAATTGTATAATAATGAGTAATAAAATCTGTCATTCTTGTGAGTAATGCTTTATAATTAGAAGAAATAAAAGTAAAGTAAGTACAATGGTGTGTGGTGTGCAGGGCTGGGGGTGTATTGTTGTGCTCCAAGTTTTTTATATTAATAATGATGCTGAACTTTCAACGCTTAAAGGTTCTGCTTGAATTAACATCAAAAGGTGCAGAGGTTTATCTGCACTTTCAGTTCCACATGCTGCCACAGCTATATAAATCCTTCACACAGAGAGAGCTGGGATGAACCCAGATCTTTCATCACTAAAGCTACAAGCCACAAGCATGAGAGCTTTGGGATGAAAACTCTATCAGCTGCTAAAACCTTGCCAGTCTTTGCAATTCAGACACTAGATGGCTGAGTTCCCCTCTCAAATGCTCATGTACACTAGGTCATGCTCTTCAACAGGCACCAGTGGGATTTACAATTCCCCAGAGTCAAACTACCTGCTCCTGTTGTGCTTCTGGTATGAAAATACCAGCCTTTTGGGCAAGACAGATTTTGTTTGAAATATTTCAGGTTTCATGAACTTTGATGAAGTTCAAGGCTGTGTTTCAGTCAGCTGTCTGGCAGTGTGTCCTTAGAGCCATGAACACGGGTTTTCTTACATTATGTTGGTGCTTAGATAGGTTTATCCAGAGCTGGACATTTGAGCTGTTGTACCTTTTCTGGCTCTGGAGCAGATGGCTCTGCTGGGGCTGCCCCAGAGCAGTGGATTTTGGAAGATTGCTATTTCCCAACCTTGGGCAACGGGATGGAGGATCTACCCCAGGACTGGGTGCGCTGGGAGCCACCTGCAGCTGCTCAGTGAAATTAGCATTCTCATAAGTAGCATTTAATGGGCTTGATAATTGCCAGCTAGTAATGGAATGCATGAGAGTGTCAAATTTGCTGAACAACTTCTGGGACCTTTCAGTTCTGTGAAAATATGGATGATTTTTTGCCTCCTTTGCCATTTAGACAAAGAACATGTATTTCAAAAAGACTAACAAACCATAAATACTGATTTTCATCTAACTCTCCTGTCTATTCTTCTTAGAAATTCCAGGGAATGTTGAGCACATGACCTCGACTTCTAAATTATCCTGAGACATAAGACTTTACTTTTTTTTCAAATCCTGTCTTATTTCAAGGCTAAATTCAACTACAATTCCCAGTTATTTGATTCAGGAATATCTTCCTCTTGCAAGACTTGAAACTACAAAAGTTGCCTTCCTTGATATGTCAGATAATTGTGTAAAACTCTGAAAAAACTACACAAGAAATCTACTTCTAATCTACTTTAATGGACTGATGTGCTTTTACACTCTAAAGTTCATATAATATAGTATTTTCTAGTTTGCACCCCGAAATGAGGATGGGATGTTGTATTTTAGTGCAGCTGCCTTCATTATACAGCACGCAGAGACATGATTTCAGTAAATAATAAATCAAATACACAGATTTTGCAGGATTGACTTAGCGCTGTTATTAGAGGCTTTCTCTAAGAACTTGTACACCTGTCTTGATGATTTCATAGACCTACTCAACTTCCTAAACCCTTAAGTTTCTCTCTTTCCAGAGCTAAAAAAACAAAACCCAAAAAATTTCACTTACGTCTTTACAGTGGACTTTGACCATTCAGTGTGATGTTTGATATCTTTGTAATACTTGTTGTATTTTTTTATTTATTCCATAATAATTTTTTTGCTCCTGCACTGGGCACTGGTGAGGCTACACCTCAAGTACTATATCCAGTTCTGGGCTCCTCACCATAAGAATTACATTGAGGTCCTTGAACAAGTCCAGAGAAGGGCAACCAGGCTGGTAAAGGGGCTGGAGGGAAAATCATATGAGGAAAGGGTGAGGGAGCTGGGGATGTTTAGTCTGGAGAAGAGGAGGCTGAGGGGAAACCTTATCACTACCTACAACTACCTGATGGGAGGTTGTAGAGAGGTGGGTGATGGTCTCTTCAGCCAGGTGACAGGAGATGGGACAAGGGGAGATGGCAGAAAGCTGTGCCAGGGCAGGTTTAGATTAGATATTAGAAAAAAAACTTAATTGAAAGAGTTGTTGGGCTTGGAACAGGCTGCCCAGGGAGGGGGTTGAGTCATCTTCCCTGGTTGTGTTTAAAAAAAGGGTAGACACTTAGGGATATGGTTTAGTTTAGGACGAGAATGGTTGTGATTCTGTGATGCTGTGATTTTTATGCTATGTGGCAGCTTTCACTAGACAAGCAAATAAATAAATACTGCAAAAAATTATTGAATTATATTTTCTCAAAAATTTACTTTTAGGCTAATTAAAAAAGATACAATTCACTAGAAATACTTCCCTCCCCATTGAAAGTACCATTTGTCATACTGAGACAGGTTTTTTAATAGATGTAGGATGTGCCTTTTTGTTTCTTTATATGGCAGCAGCTTCAATCCGGAAGGCATACAATCTAGTGAAACCAAAGTAGGTTATATCATCATGACTGTCATTATCAACCAGACTTGAAATGTTTTAAAAGATAACAGATTTCTTTGACAAGACCTACTTTCCAGGGAACGATGTCATCTGGTGCTGTAGTGATATTTTTAGCTGTTAATTTTCTTTTTTTTGATGAGCTACTGAGTTAACAGCAATTTTGATGACTCTTCACAGTCCAACATTTAACTCTATTAAGTGTCCACAAGCCCTCCAGTCCCTTGAAAGATCTCAGGTTTTCCAAGATGTGTTCAAAATTAATGCAAACCCAAACCAGCTTCCAAAACACACAGTAGATTCTTCTAAGAAGTTGGAATATCAATTTCTATGCTGTAGAAGATCTCAGATATGTCATTGCAACACCTGTGTCCTCAACTAATAGAAATGTTTATAGATCAGCTTAAATCTATTGAGACATTTACTGTCATGATGGGACACACTAATATGGGTGCATTGGGAATGTTGCTGCACTCAGTGTGTTTGCAGCTGATGTATTTTGGCTGTAGGCCTGGGGAACACAGGTGATGGGCGAATTTTGCTGCATCCAGGTGTTATGGGCTTTCTTCTTCTACACAGAGGAATTTATGGCTGCATTTTGTCAGATCAAATGTGTGCCTAGGCAGTATTCTGTCTCAAGTATTGGCCCAGACATCACGACTAGAAAAATGTAAGAGATAAAAATATACTGTTATTTCTACTGTATGTTCACTAGAGATGGGTGGCTGAGGAAATGCAGCCAGAATACTTCAATGTACCCTTCAAAATCCTAGGAGAGTGGTTATTTTCTGCCTCTATGTACCCATGATCCAGAAGGCAGAGTGAAGTTTAACTGCTGTGCCCCTTCCACCACTGTTGCTTTGCCATGTGTGGAGAGAGATGTGATTTTGGAGTACATTGGAGCTCTAAATTCCTTAATCTGTTTGCCCTTTCTGCAGCTGTACCTCCATTTGTTAAACAACCTGGGGAGGGGAGCAATGAAAGTAGTGAGGCAAAGCAAAGTTATTATGAACCTGTTGAAATGTATGAAGGAGCTAAAATGTGAGATGGGAGAGGAAAAAGAATGTCCCAAGGGCACGTTGCTTTGCTCAGTGGGCGTCAGGTTGAATAAGTTACAAGTAAACTGTCATCTTTAGAGCTACCAAATACTGATGCAAACAGAAAAGTTAAAACAGCTCCTTGAATATCATAGGCAGCAGTTTTTGATGCTTTAATGCATCCACAGTCCTAAAATTCAAGTTCATTCTAAATTGGCATTGACTTTGCTACTACATTTAATTTAATTTCATTTCATTTCATTTCATTTCATTTCATTTCATTTCATTTCATTTCATTTCATTTTAGTATGTTATTTTATTTTATTTTTAAAAATTTTTTAGATCTTAGTGGTCTCTGTTCTGACTCTACTGTGATATTCTGGCTTGAATATGTTTCTACAAGACTGTTGCTGGTACACTTTTGGCCTAGGAAGGTCAGCTTGGCCTAGGAAGGTCAGCTTAAACTGTACCAGTTTATGGTGATCATCCAAAATAAGCTTTTTTCAGACTGCATAAGCTCTGAAAAAAGAGAGGGTCAAAGTGCAGGTTGCTGGAGAATGTGTTGTTCCATCATGAACCCTATTTTTACACTTTTTCCTGCATGACCTGGCTACATTTTTCTTCTTCAGTGACACAGTGTGCTCTTCTGGTGACACCAGGGTTCAGCAAAAGTTTCTCCTAAGTATGCATGTGAACGTAGACATGGATATAAATCAGTTTTAACCTCAAGCTTTTAAATGCACTCCTTTCTCAGCTCCATTCAGTATTCAGCCAAGAGCTGAACTTTACCTTGTCTTGCTCAGGAACAGAGAGCTGAGTACACTCCAACACCTTATGCACTAATAATACCTAGTACTAGAGAGTTTGGCTATGTAGGAGTTTCAGAACAAGATCTGACAACCTGAAGTTAGCTGTAGAGGAACTGTGGTATTCATGGTCCCAAGGTCCTTTTCATTCAGTGTAGAAACATTGAACCCTAGAATGGGCCTCCAGAGGAGGCCACAAGGATGATTAGAGGGCTGGAGCAGCTCTCCTATGAAGAGAGGCTGGGGGAGCTGGGCTTGTTCAGCCTGGAGAAGAGAAGGCTGCTGGGGGACCTCATTGCAGCCTTCCAGTCCCTGAAGGGAGCAGAGAAACAGGAGGGGAATCAGCTTTTTCAAAGGGCAGATAAAGTCAGGACAAGGGGGATGGATTGAAGCTGAAGGAGGGAAGGTTTAAATTAGGTATTAGGGGGAAGTTCTTTACAGAGAGAGTGGTGAGGTGCTGGAACAGGCTGCCCAGAGAGGGGGTGGATGCCCCATCCCTGGAGGTGTTCAAGGCCAGGTTGGATGGGGCCCTGGGCAGCCTTGTGTAGCTCCAGGGCTGGAGGTTGGTGGCCCTGCCTGTGTCAGGGGGGTTGGAACTCTCTGATCGTTGGGGTCCCTTTTAACCCAGACCAGTCCATGATTCTATGGGAAAAACAGAGGAGATGGGCTTATTTCTAAACCTATAATGCCATGGGTAAGGCAGCATGTTTCATCTAGGTCTCCAGGCTGGTTATATTTGTTAATTAAATGTAGTTTCAGGTGGATAAAGAATAGCTTATAACCTTATTAGGACAAAAGAATATGTTATTCTTTCTGACTGTGGCCACAAGAAGCCACAGGTTTGTCCTGCAAGAAGAAAGATATTTAGGAAAAAGCCTCCTAATGTTAATATTAGTGAAATGGTGAAATAGATTGCCCAGGAATTGCAGTCGCCATCACCAAAGGTCTTTGAGATCAGGTTGGATTGATTTCTTCCAGGAATGAGGAAGGCCATGTAAAACAAACAAGAAGACATGAGCATGTTCATAATCTTTGGCTGCCTTGAGATGAAAACTGCTTTGCAAAATAGAGCTGTATCTCACTTGTTATTTATTGGGGATGAACAAAGAGACTACATCACCATCAAATAAAACCTTCAAAGCTAAGCTGAATGTGCTAGGCACCACTGAAAATAAAAATGTTTTGACTTTTCCATTATTTTATGGGGTTCTATGGGCACATAGTTGATTTTCTGGTCTGTGGCATAGAACAGAGGTTACCCTTTTGGCTACAAAATCCCCCTACCCATGTTGAGGGAGGAAAAAAAGATTCTTCCCCTCCAATAAGTCCTCTCAGGCTCATAAAGACCAAAGAAACACATCCAGACAGCTCTCAGGAATCTACTTTCCATTAATGAAGTGGATACCTATTCTTAGCTGTTTTCATAAACATTTTAATATGCAAACAAAACCCCTTCCCATCTCCTCAGATGAGATTCTGACGTTACCTAGTTTGCCTGTGAAGCAGAAATAGAGGTGTGCATGCACGTCTGTAAATCTGCTTCTGGAAGGCAGAAATCCCAGTTCCTTAAGCACCTCCAAGTCCACTCCATAAATCCTTGCTGGGAATTTTATCTCCACAGAGCACAACTTTTGAAATTATGCACATATTGAGGAACTTGCTGAAAAAAGTGGGGCAACCCAGCATTATATTAAAATGTCTTCTTCGTTCCTTACTGACTTGCTATCATATTTTCTGCAGCTTTCACATCATGCTAGCTGACCAGACAATTTATTAAAAGAACTGTGTGGGGAATACTGAAATGAACTGCTAACCACTCTGAATATTGATGTTTGAGGGAGTAAGAGGTTTCCAAATAATTTCTAGAAGTGGGAAACTTTGTCAGAGTACTTTTAAAAGTAACATGAGCTCCGTTCAGACCCTGTGTCTTCGTTTCTGAGAAACACATTTTGCAACACAGATATTAACCTTCTTAATATGAGAGCTGTGTGGAAAATTGATGTTATTTTTATTGTGGTTTGCAGCATTTGTGGGAAAGAAAAAGCCCAATAACATATTTTGAATAGAGTCTGATCAGACATAATTTTTCTCTGGTAAAATGAAAAGTAGATAATACTTTCAGTCAAAGGGAATGTTTCCATTCACTACCCAGTTTTAGATTTCTTTTCAAAAATACTTTTGATTGAACAAATGTCATTTTCAATTGGAAAATCAGAAGATTATATTTTTAAATGAAGTGCTTTATCTCCTACAGATTATGTGCCTCCTACTAAGGTTTTGTTTTGTCTGTCTCAGACCAAATAAATTATGAAACTAACAAAAACTCAGAAATAATCTTTAATTTACCAAAGAGGAATTTATTTTCCTCTTCTGTTCACCATAAAATGTAGCTTTGGTGAAATCTTTTAGTGGGAAGAGTGCCTCAGGGCTGGATCTTTACACTGAGGCTATTTAGAGCTGTGATGTCCACAGAGAACCACAGAAGCATAGAATTGTTTGAATTGGAAGGGACCTTAAAGATCACTTAGTTCCAACCCCTCTGCCATGGACACACTCCACTAGACCAGGTTCCCCAAAGCCCCATCCTACCCAGCCTTCAACACTGCCAGGTATCCAGGAGCTTCTAGGCAATCTTTGTCAGTATCTCACCACCCTCACAGGATATAGTTTTTTAATAAAATCTAATCTAAATCTACTTACTTTTAGTTTAAGTGCATCACCCTTTAACACTGCTTGCCTTTCTAAAGAGTCCCTCTCCATCTTTCCTCTAGCTTCCTATAGAAACTGGAAATCTGCTAGAAGGTCTCCTAGAGCCTTCTCTGGACTGAACAAGCCCAACTCTCTCAGCCTGTCTTCATAGGAGAGGTGCTCCAGCTCTCTGATCATCTCAGTAGCTCTCCTTACATCAGTCTGTCTTTCATATAGTATTGGGTCTTTAAGAGGTGCTACTTTATAAATTTTAAAAAAATACAACCACCCACCTCTATTAATTGTCATCAAACAATGGCTTCATTAAACTTCTTGTTAAATTACCATGTTAAAATGGACTGAGGAATGAAAATCTGCTCTGCCCTTTGTAAATTCTCCTGGGCTTCTGGCTACAACATATTTTTTCATCTGCTCATTTCTCTTCTGAATTTGATTTTTTAATTGTGAGTGTCCTCATCTGGGGAGGTGTAAGTGGTTACTCAGTTACTTCTCTGCAAGATCTGAAGGGAGAAGATGGAAGAAAAGGATGGATAGTACTGTAACTTGCACATACCTAATGTCCCAAGGATCATGTGTACTCAAGCTATAGTTCAGAGATATGCTGTGACTCTGAAAGATCTCTCCAATTTATAGCTAAACCCTATTGTTCCAACTCAAAGAAGCAATCTGGATACACTATTGTGAACTCCAGCATTAGGAGCGTGGATAAACAGTCTGTACTCCAAGTCACTCCCACAAAAATCTGCAGCTTAAACCTAGATTTTGCAGCTGCTTGTCTTTAATACATTGCCTTTCTAGTTAAATGTGCCCTTAGCTCTATCTATGTTAAATGAGCTAATGCCAAAGAAGGGTCATTTGCAATTTCTTCTAAATGCAAATTATCTTCTGTTCCAGCTTTAATAAAGATCCTGTCATCTGGATTAGCTGTTGATTGCATTAAACAGAATGGACCCAAATCCACTGCCCCTTACTCCAACCATCCCTACAAGCAGAAAGGACATACCAAGTTGAAGAAGCAGCTTTCAAGTTACCTTGTTGAAAACCTTGGAGCTCTTCCTTTTCACACCCTAAGGAGGAATATGCCACAGGGAGAAATGACAATCACAATTTCTTGATAGGTTTGTAATGCCTCCTCTGGACAAAGAGGACTCCTCTAGAAAGAGAACTGTGCCCCATGATGTTGTCATCCTGAAATGTGTCTGTACTTCTACAGGCAAGCTTATAGCACTGGGCTTGTGTCCTGTAACAGGGAAGGAAGACAGTCACAGTGGTTACTTGCTGGCTTCTGCTTGGCATGAGCTATGCACCCTGTGAAGGTGGTGGTGGAGGTGTCTCCAGATCACTAACTCTAAGGGGACAGAGGTATTGAAGGCACAACAGGGAGGGATTAATTGCCTGCATGAAGCCATCCAAATACATGGTGTTTATCCTGTGCTGATTATCTGGATTCTCTCTTCAGTCAGCAGAGAGATGCAGCTCCATGGGGTGATCAACACTTTCCCAGCACTGGAGTCCAAGATGACCAGCATTTGCACATTCTAGGTGCCAGTCCTTTCCCATCAAAAGCAGTTATTTCAGTGGTTAAAGCAGCCATGGTTGTCCAGAATGGAGAGTTGATAGGTTTTTAGTTATTTCCAAAACACTTGCACTTAGACACCTAAATCACTGACTAGAACTTATTGATCTTGGATGGTCTAAGACATGCCTGTCACGGATGAAAGAGTTTTGACACAGTTACGATTAAGCCAATTCAAAATTTATTAATAGAGTGAGTTAAATCAAAGGCTGATTTTTTAGCAGCACTCAATGATTGACTAATTTAAAGATCTACAAGCAATTCAGTAAAATATATTATGATCAAAACAGTGACTTAATTACGGATCACAGACTCATAGGATGCATTGGGTTGGAAGGGACCTTTAAAGGTCATCTAGTCCAACCCCTCTGCAGTAAGCAGGGACACCTTTAAATAAATCAGGCTTGAAGATTACAAGTTTCACACTAATTTACTGTAATATATCTTGAGTTAAACTTTATACATACATATATATATATATTTCTAAAACATAAAACTTGCAGACACACACACAGAGAAATATTTGGTACCGGTGATACATGTCACCCAATGATATCACACCAGTGACACATGTGAAGGCACATGTATATTTACATGCATAGATAGGTAAGGAGGTGAATGAAGGAAGCCAGCTTATAGTTAAAATTTACCTCTTTGAGATTAAATACTCATAATGTGTATTCATAGAACACCTCCAGGGATGGAGAATCTACTACTTCTCTGGGCAGCCTGTTCCAGCACCTCACCACTCTTTCTGTAAAAAACTTCCACCTAATATCTAATCTAAACCTTCCCTCCTTTAGCTTTAGTCCATTCCCCCTTGTCCTGCCATTATCTGCTCTTTTAAAAAGTTGAATCCTCTCCTGTTTCTCTGCTCCCTTCAGGGACTGGAAGGCTGCAATGAGGTCCCCCCGCAGCCTTCTCTTCTCCAGGCTGAACAAGCCCAGCTCCCTCAGCCTCTCTTTATAGGGCAGGTGCTCCAGCCCTCTAATCATCCTTGTGGCCCTCCTCTGAACCCTCTCCAACAGTTCCACATCCTTCTTGTATTGGGGGCCCCAGCTCTGGACACAGGACTCCAGATGGGGCCTCCTGAGGGCAGAGCAGAGAGGGACAATCCCCTCCCTGTCCCTGCTGCCACTCCTCTCCTGATGGAGCCCAGGATCCCATTGGCCTTACGAGCTGCAAGAGCAGCATTGCTCAACTTCTCCCCGGCCTTCCATCAGCAGACAGCACTTGTGTCTGAGAGGACATTGTGTCTCAGAGGTGTCTTAGCTCAGGGAAGACTGGTCATATTCTGCTGTGATCCAGGAGAGCTCAAAGTGTCTCCTTTAACATAGCTATGTACAGTTTCAGGTACTATTCCACTTCACCCCAGGTCAGATGGTGAAATATTGTGATACTTTACACCAGTTGCACAGACTCTGAATGTTTCTGGCATCACCCTCTTTTGGGTCACATCCCAGGTACAGACATACCAAGCCTTCTGTGGCTGATTGTTGTTTTTGTTCCCAAACAATAGGGGAGCAAAAGCATCAAGGTCCAAGTATAAATGTACCAGGCTGTTATGGTTCCTAAGCAGAGCAAGAACCAGGCAAGTTAAGGTGATGTCTTAGTGCTCTGGTGTGCTCCTTAGGCATGTAGTCCAAAAAAGGGGGGGAAAATAGCACCAAATACCAAGCAGCTCAAAAGGGAAGTGGTTTGCACTGCCACAATGTCATGAGTTTTACTTCCTTGTGCCGGATGATTCCCACCAACTAGATGCTTGGGTGGTCCTTGGGATGGGGCATGGTGCTCAATCTGGACTCATCAGTCCTCAGGGGAAAAAAACCTTAAGAGAGGGCAGGACTTGGATGGGAAAGACCTGATACCAAAGGCAAAATTTGTGGCTCAAATTGCAGTCAGTGAAGATAAGTCTCTTTTTTTTTTTTTCCTAATTAGGAGTATTATGACCTATAAATCATGGAAGCTTCTCATTCAGTAATGAATTCTTATTTCCAAGGACTTTATGGCTGTGTGTGCAAGAGTTCAGTATCTGGGCTCAATCGACTGTGGCAGATAAGAGAAACGAAGATGCATAGGTACAGATGGTCACATCAGACATTTACATATCTTTAGTTTTATAGCCAGGCTATCAAAGAGATAACAGTGATGGGACATTGCAGACATTACCCTCTGGTCAGGAGTTTCAAGCACTTTGGACTTGGAAGGGCTTCGTGTCATCCAACTGGAACATCTTAAGGCCAGGCAAGATTTCACCTTCCTCAGTCCTGCCTTGGTTTGCATCCAGACTGCGAAACGAAATGATCTGGCCCTGTGAAAGACACGAGGAGTGGAAAGAGGGGCACATTTCCATCTTTAGGGAGAGTTGAGGGTTGAGAATTGGCTGTCGGACCGAGCCCAGAGGGTTGTGATTCGTGGAGCAGAATCTGACTGGAGGCCTGTTACTAGCGGTGTTCCCCAGGGCTCGGTGTTGGGTCCAGTCCTGTTTAATATCTTCATTGACGACCTTGATGAGGGAACAGCATCCACCCTCAGCAAGTACCCGATGATACAAAGCTGGGAGGAGTGGCTGACATGCAGGAACACTGCTCTGCCATCCAGAGAGACCTGGCCAGGCTGGAGAGCTGGGCAGGGAGAAACCAGATGAAGTTCAACAAAAGCAAGTGTAAAGTCTTGCACCTGGGGAGGAATAACCCACTGTATCAGTACAGGCTGGGGGTGACCTGCTGGAGAAGAGCTCAGAGGAGAAGGACCTGGGGGTCCTGATGGGTGACAGATTGGCCATGAGCCAGCAGTGTACCCTGGGGGCTGAGAGAGACAATGGGATCCTGGGGAGCATCAAGAGGAGTGTGGGCAGCAGGTCAAAGGAGGGGATCCTCCCTCTCTACTCTGTCCTGGTCAGGCCCCACCTGGAGTGTTGTGTCCAGTTCTGGGCTCCTTGGTTTAAAAAGGACAGGGATCTCCTGGAGAGAGTCCAAAGAAGGGCTAA
This sequence comes from Gallinula chloropus, assembly GCF_964237585.1. Lineage (NCBI taxonomy): Eukaryota > Metazoa > Chordata > Aves > Gruiformes > Rallidae > Gallinula > Gallinula chloropus. The sequence continues at coordinate 2,725,982 of NC_140086.1, forward strand.
AACGATGATTAAGGGCCTGGAGCATCTCCCCTATGAGGAAAGGCTGAGTAAGTTGGGACTGTTCAGCCTTGAGAAGAGAAGACTAAAGGGGGACCTAATTAAAGTTTATAATTATCTGAATCAGGGGATGCAGGGGGAATCAGCCAGCCCTTTTTCAGTGGTCTGTGGAGACAGGACAAGGGGCAATGGCTGCAAGTTGGAGCATAGGAAGTTCCACACCAACATGCAGAAGAACTTTTTCACAGTGAGGGTGAGGGAGCCCTGGGACAGGCTGCCCAGGGGGGTGTGGAGTCTCCTTCTCTGGAGATATTCAAGACCCACCTGGACACCTATCTGAGTGATATATCCTAGGGACCCTGCTTTGGCAGGGGGGTTGGATCTGATGATCTCTCGAGGTCCCTTCCAACCCCTACAATTCTATGATTCTATGATTCTATATTCTGTCTTCTTGGGTCCTTGTATCTGGACAGGAAGGAGCAAAACAAACAGTAGGACCCTCACTGATGGCAATCTTGTAAGTGTGAGACTCAATGCTGCTGCCTGAGAAAGCATCTGGCACCTTCTCAGATATGATAGTGCCTTTCCACCATATAATGTAAGAACTGGGATGGACTGTCCTTCTAATTAGTAACTTCTAGACATTTGGGTTTAGTTCTGGGCCCCTCAGTTCAAGAAGGGCAGGGAACTACTTGAAAGAGTCCAGTGCAGGGCCACCAAGATGATTAAGAAAGTGGAACATCTTCCTTATGAGGAAACGCTGAGGAAGCTGTGTCTGTTTATCCTGGAGGAGAGGAAACTGAGGGATGACCTCATCAATGTCTATAAATATGTAAAGGATGAGTGTGAGGAGGACAGAGCCAGGCTCTTCTCAGTGATGTCCAGTGATAGGACAAGGGGCAATGGGTGCAAGGTGGTGGATAGGAAGTTCCATACGAAGTTAGGGAAAAACTTTTTCACTGTGAGGGTGACAGAGCACTGGAACAGACTGCCCAGAGAGGTTGTGGAGTCCCCTCTGGAGACACAGAAACCCCACCTGGACATGTTGTCGTGTTACCTAATTTTGGGCTAGATGATCTTTTGAGGTCCCTTCCAAGCCCTATCATTCTCTGATTCTGTGATAAGAGAGAAATTTTGGGATGTGATTCCTCTTTCTTCTAATCTACATCAGACACCTGCTACAAGAAGAGATAAATTATGCCTTCATCTTTGTGACATCTCTCTCCCCATGAGCAGTGCAGGGAGCTGGAAGTGACTAACACAGATGCAGAAATCCAGCTGGGGCAAGACAGAGATGAGTCTGATCTGCAGACAGTTCTCTCAGAATAGGGCAGCAAAGAGATACTCCCCATGAGTTGTCTCTGTGGAGATGGGGCCACAATGTAATCCAAGGCTGAGCTGTTTTTACAACCCTCCATGAGTTGCCTGGAGCACTAGACATTACTGATACCTGTTTGTGGAACTCTGAGCCAGGTGATCCTTACAGAGTGTCAAAATGCCTTGAAGAGCTCTGTCCCAGCAGCTAGTTAATGCACCCATGTCCTTGGAGGGTGTCTAGAGCATTGTATTGCCCCAGATATATTTACCAGCACTCATCTCCTGACCTGGGCATCTTCTACAAATGCTCTTTTTCACCTTTGGACTATAACCAAAATCCATATGTGGCTTTCCTGTTCCATTGACACCTTTTCAAATCATAGAATGCATTAGGTTGGAAGGGACCTTTAAAGGCCATCTAGTCCAATCCCCTTGAAGTAAGCATGGACATCTTCACTAGATCAGGTAGCCCCATCAAGCCTGACCTTGAAGGTGGGGCCTCCACCTTCTCTCTGGGCAACCTGTTCCAGTGATCTACCACCCTCATGCTGAAGAATTTTTTCCTAATATCCAACTTAAATCTCCCCTTTACTAGTACTTTATGTAGCACTAGTACTCCTCATACTAGTATTACATGCCCTTATGACCAGTTCTTCCCCAGTTTTCTTATAGGCACCTTTCAGGTATTGGAAGGCTGCTCTAAGGTCCCTGTGGCACCTTCTCTTCTCCAAGCTGAACAATGCACCAGCAAAATCATTTACCTATGGAAAAGATCTCCCTCATCATGATTCATGCTGTTGGCATGCTGGGAATCATAGGGTCTCCTCCACAGAAGGAATTTCAACGTTCTTGCCCCAGAATGAGCTGAAGGAATAGTTTAGGTGAGAACTCGAAGGAATCCTTGCTCTATTTCTTGCCCAGCTCTGAGTTTTTACAGACTTGTCTCTTTTGCTTCTTGTCCTAACACACTGGGGTATAATTAGACAACCCCAGAGCTAACAGTGTCTTGCTAGACTTGCTGAAGGTGCAGGGGGAGCTACTTGTCAGTCACCCACCAGGAAGGTTGCCCTGGCAAAGCAAAGCACTGTGCCATGACCTACATTGCATGCACCCACCTACACCATGTGTGTGGGCTGTGTCTTCTCCTGGGGGAAGCCCAACAGCTGCGTGTGGGTATTATTCCAATTAATCTTCATGTTGTCAGTGTGAGTGTGATACAGAGACATGCTGGCATGTCCTGCATGACAGCATTCTGCCAACAAAAGAGACTCCCCCTGGGACTGGAATGATATCATCTATCTGCAAATCTGTCCACAGCTTTACAGATATTTTGTGCTGTTCTGTGAAAAGAGTCATTTTTATTTTAGAAATATGTATCTGCCTCTAAGCATGTGTATCTATATCCCCCTCTGCATACAATACCTGGCCAGCATTTTTCAAAACCCAGCTGCCTAAGCAACAGAAGGGTTATATTTTTTTAATCCCTATGTGTCACTAGATAACAGCTTGTATCCTTCTATTTTAGGGAGGAAAATGCTCTCAGATGAAACCCCAGTCCCTTTCTCACAGGCTGAATCAGCAGGTGATTTTTATATCTGTGCTGCTGGAAAGCAAGTGATGGGGGACCCAGCTCTGCAAAGTCCCCAGCATCCTCCCTAGGTATGATGGATCGTACCCAGAGCTGTGGGAACAAGAAACTTAAGAGGACATGTGCTGAAGTCCCAAATTAAGTTGTTCAGAGTTTGTGTGTTTCCCTGTTAGGCTCCATCATTCAGGGGACATGCAGGCTGTTGTCCACATGATCTGACAAGTATTCTGGCTCTTAGTCTCCTGTGTGCAACAGCTACCCCTTGCCACTCACTTTTACTAGTTAAGTTGGTAGATATAATAGAGGCTTCCTACATCCTGGAGAGACATTAAAAATGAAAAAAGTAAAAAGGAAGCTGCTTAAAACTACTAGGCTGTATATTTTTGCATGGAACACTCTGCATATAGATGGGACTCTTACTTAAGACTGTGAGAATAGAGTTAAATACAGCAGCAAATGTAGTTAGTGCCATGGAAGGGAGCAGATAGGGGAAGACAAATACACTGTTTGTTTGCAAAGCTTTTCAACTGCAACACCTTATTTTTCCTTTGTTTTTGTTAATTTTTTCCCCCCTTTTTTTCTTTTTCTTTCCCCTCTGACTTTTCCTGGATGATCAGTAATTACAAGTCTGGAATAAATGTAAAACCTCATAAAAACAGAGCTTTGCAGCTAGTATGAGTTTTAGGAGGTGGTCATTCTTCCCTCTGTCCTGTTAATCATCAGGAGGACTTTTATTTGATTTATAACTCAAGTTCACCCTTTAATGTAGGGAAAAATATTTTGCAAACAGAAATACAGGTTTTGGCCCTGAAATAATTTACAAATTCAGATTGAGGGCTAAACTTTCCCAGTTTCATACATATCAAATGTCAAAGACTTTTGTTTCATAGCCTTGTATGTAGACTATCTTCCTGGCTGTGTGAAGCCTCAGCTCAAGCATTTATTTGTTTTAGGGATAGAGTGAGACTCTGAAATCCCATGAGATACAAAAACACTCTTTGTCACCATAAGTATTAAAGGAACAGGCTGCCCAGAGAGGGGGTTGAGTCACCATACCTGGATGTGTTCAAAAAAAGGGTTGATGAGGTACTTAGGGATATGGTTTAGCATAGGATGGGAATGGTTGGTCTTGATGATCTTCAAAGGTCTCTTCCAACCTTGTGATTCTGTGAAAATAAGCCAGGAAACAATGGTGAAGGACAAAGATTAATCATAGATTTGGTTATGCCTATGTGCCTAGTATTTCTCAGCAATAGCGGTCTGTAGCTAAACCCCCAAAATCTCCCTCTCACTGCTCTTGGGTTGAGCACTGATGCTGAAATAATTTCTGTATAGAGAAAAGCTGTTGGTGTCTGGATGTCTGATCACCCTCCTGCAAATCTTGTGTGGCTTCGATTTTCAGCATCCCCCAAAATGATTCAGTATCACAGATTTCCCAGAGCACCGGGACAACGATGGGGGCTTCTCCCCCATGTTTCACCCCTCTGAAACTGCTATATTCTGCTGAGATAAAATACCATTTGAATGTCAGATGAGCAGAAGCTGGCAGGTGGCTTTACCTCACTCCTCGGGGACATTTCTGACTCCTCAGGGTCTCCTGACTCACAGGCAGTGCCTGGGGGACTACACTACCCACCTCCTCAGCGGGGGAAGGCAGGTGGGCAAGGCAGAGCCCCGGCCTGTGGGGAGAGTGATGCTTTTTGCCATGACTCATCCCTGTGCTGCCTTCAGAGGGAGAGGCAGCAGCTTCAGTGAGTGGGAGTCACTCTGCTATTTTCTGTTTACAGGTTTTTCTCGCTGCCTTTTCCCACCTGGGGGACAAGGGTTTTGAAAGCCAGAGTGCAGTTATTTTCTGGCTAGAACATTTTTTTTTCCCCCCTTTCCTGACAAAGATTGGAAGTTTGGAGTGTATGGGAGAAACCAGAAAATGGAGAAGGGAAAAGGGGGAAAGAAAAAATTATTCTGGTCAGGGAAAGCCTATGCAGCATCCAGCCTGTCCAGAGGGCTATTGGTACTAAAGGGTAATGACATGTCAACTTGAGAAATATGAGAAGAAGGGGAAGAACAAGGCTTCTTTGGTCCAAGATCCTGGATGGATGTTTGATCCCAGATACCACAATGTCAGTCCCGCTGCACAGGACACAGATAAGCTACCATGAGTGCCTTTGGGTCAGTGCTTATCCCACTGAAACCTGTCAATCATCCCATCAAACTCATTTGGTGGTCAGGTCCATTTCACGCTGGATGCATTAGCCACAGTGAATCAATTGCATGGCTGGGGGCTGGGATATTAGTGCCATTATCTTGTTTACTGCTTGTGGATTTCTCTAGCTTCAAAGCATGCCCTTCTAACACCCTAGTAAAAGAGAAGGTCAGTTATTCTCATGTTTCACATGTCAAAATGATGATAGGGAGGTGGATTCACTAAGGGTCTTTGCCCTGCCAGACTCAAGTTGTCTGCAAGGCTTGATCCTGTCCACATTCTCTGGGAATACACTCCAGCCTTCACCTCTTTGCATACAGTTACAAGAAAAAGGCTCTGACACACTGTAGCCCAAGGCCAGTATCACTCACAAGTGGTATTTATGGCTTGAAATATCAAGGCTCAAAACCCTGCCCAAAAAGCTAACTTACTTTTCAGAAAACACTTGATGGAATCATCTAGGCAAGGGTAGAGGATGCCTTACACTAGACAGGGATACGTCCTGTTGAAGCTGTGGACTAAATGCTGATGTGGATTTCAATTGCCAGGAATACCTTTGTATTAGCACATAGCTGTCCATGAAGTCAGAGTCCCACCATGGGACATGCACTTGGAAATCTCCTGAAATAGCTTTGACCCCCCCCAAACCCATTGTTTGGCCATCTCTGGCATCAAGATAAAGCTCTACATGAAGAGATAGTGGATTCCCCATCCCTGGAGGTGTTCACGGCCAGGTTGGATGGGGCCCTGGGCAGCCTTGTGTAGCTCCAGGCCTGGAGGTTGGTGTCCCTGCCTGTGGCAGGGGGGTTGGAGCTCTATGATCCTTGGGGTCCCTTCCAACCCAGACCATTCTATGATTCTATGATTCTATGATTCTAAAGCTTGACATGATGAATGGGTGTCTAATAGCAGTGAACCCACTCCAATTAGTCAAGCTGGAAGTGTCCAGATTACCTACAGCCTAGTTAGCAGAGCATGAGTCTTGGTTCTGAAAGTTCTGCTCTTCTCAGATAAACTGGCGACTCAAGTCTCCATCTCCTCTCTTGCTGCCAAAAGCAATAGCCAATTTATTTCATACATATCCAGAACATAAAAGTTTTTGAGTGTAGGCTGGCTTCCTCCAGGAAAGGTTTCTAGGCCTACGTCTCCTGGGAACACCTCCCAACAGCCTGATGTTAGATACCTGACTTCCAAACAAATTTCAAGATCATGTTTCCCCCTTCCCAATATATCCTGTGAAATAACTCCAGCTGGCACGTACAGTCTTAGTTGGCAGGAAGTGTCTGTCTGTCCAAGAAAGCTTATTGTCTATTTGCAGGAGCTGCAAAATTAGTAACTGAGGCTTAGCCATGTACAATAGTAGAATTTTGGAGAAGAAACCATGGAAAGATGAGATACATCTCATCTCTGAAAGGGGTGGGTACCTGGATAAGTGCTCCAAGTTTAGAAAAAACCCTCTGCAGCGCTGAGAGGCAGTAGTATGTGTCTAGACTTCACCCTGCTTGCAGCCCAGAAAGCCAATCCTGGGATACATCACAAGAAGTGTGACCAGCAGGTCCAAGGAGGTGATTCTCCCCTCTATTCTGTTCTTGTGAGACTGCACCTGTTGTCCTGCATCCATCCCTGGGATCCTCAGTATAAGGACACAGAAGCGAGTTCAGAGGAGGCCATGAAGATGATTGGAGAGCTCTCACAAAGACAGGCTGAGAGAGTTGGACTTCTTCCACCTTGAGAAGACTCTGGGGAGACCTGGGAGCCTTCCTGTGCTTAAAGGGGCCTACAAGAAATCTGGAGAGGGACTGTTTGTAAGGGCATGAAGAAATAGGACAAAGGATAATGGGTTTAAGCTAAGAGAGGGTGGATTTAAATTCAATATAAAGAAGCAGTTCTCATTAAGAGTAATGAGAGATACTAAAACAGGTTGCCCAGAGAAGCTGTTGTTCTCTCTGGATCTCTGACAGTGTTGAAGGCCAGGTTGGATGAGGCTTTGGAAAACCTCTTCTAGTGGAAGGCATCCCTGCCTATGGCAGTGGGGTTGGAACTAGGAGTTTTTTTAAGGTTCCTTTCAACCCAAACCATTCTCTGCTTTCATCTGACTCTATGATTCATGTCTGGGTCAGAGTTGTAATACCCGTGAGGGTGCAGAATGTCACATTTCATTGCCACACACCATCATTTTTTTTCCATCTTGCATGTCCTGGGTTTTTTTCCCTTATCACAGAGACTGCCTGATTTGTATAGATGAAGAATGAAGCTGAATCATGCATCCAGACTTAGGATGGGTTAAAGTTCTTGATCCTGCTATTGAAGCAGCCAGGCAGTAATGAGAGGAGGGATTCTTGCAAAAGATGTAGCAATGACTGAACTGATGATCTTCAAGTGCAAGAGGTTCCTGTGGAATGAGCTGAAGATGCTCCAGATCACAGAATCACAGAATTGTAGGGGTTGGAAGGGACCTCAAGAGATCATTGGTTCCAAGCCCCCTACCAAAGCAGGGTCCCTAGGACAGGTCACACAGGGAGACATCCAGATGGGTCTTGAATATCTCCAGAGAAGGAGACTCCATAACCCGCCCTGGGCATCCTATTCCAGTGATCTTTCCCTCATCTCCACGTTTTCCCTGGAGCTTTGTAAGATCCTGGTAAAAACTTAAATAAACGTTGTGGTGGCTCTGCTTTCCTTCTGAGCTGAGAGAAGCCACATATAGGCATTTCCACAGATAGGAAAGCCACACATAGCGTGTTATATTTTGATGATGTCCATTGTCTACATCCCCAGATCCTTCCTCACTCTACATGCAGGATGGAGATGCTGCCAGTGCTTTGGGTGAAGGCCCTCTCCATGTGCCCTCTGAAACATCTCCTGCACAAGGACTGCTTCAGAAGCTGGAGTTGATTTACTAAGCAGCAGTATAGTCAAAAAACATACATTGTGTTCTTTCCAGTTTGGAGGATTGTGATTAAAAGTTAAGTTGTTAAACAATAACATTTAGATTCAGGAAATCTTTTTTTTTCCCCCAAAACCCTTTACATTTAAACATATCTATACCCTCCAATCATTTTCAACTGCCTTTCTATTTAAAACAATTGAAGACAGAGAAAATTATGTGTGAATAAGTGTGTACTGTGGAGCACAGCCCTTTATTTATTTAAGAGGCAGCTATAAGCCACATACTTTGTATAATTATATGGAAGATAGGAAGATTGCTGTGTTTTGGAATAAAAAAGTGTCAGCATTTGGAGAGAAGGGAGATTATTGGAGGTAATTTATGTAGTTTAGAGTGATTTAAGTCTAGTTAAGCAATTGCACATCATGGTACAATATATGACATAATAGACCAAGGGAATTGAAACGTTTTCCAGCCTCTTTTCTACGCCAGCTTCCCAGCTAGTGCTCCACCAGAGAAACCTGTGGGGGTCTGTCATTTGGGAAGAGGCTGCTCCTGGCCTGAGTTTTCCTGGTATTTGTTCTCTGTTGTTATGTGGTCAGTCACTCACCCCATAATGTTTCATCCAAGGGTCTGCACTATTAGACAAGCCATTAGTCAAGCTGGTTTTACCATTCATCCCAGTTCAGCTGCAAGTGTCTGGCCAACAGTCTTATTCATTGCCCAAAGTTTATTTTCCTGTGAGTTGAAAGAGAAACTTACTTTTCAGACTGAGAGCTGACAGTGCTTCTCAGATCTGAGCTCTTTCTAGCCTCAAATGCTTGAGAGCTCTCAGCTGCTAGGTTAGAGTTCTTTTACTGATGGGGGAACTGAGGCATGGAGGAACCAACAGATTTTATTTTCATTTAGTAGCTTTAATAAGCTGCTGCTCAGCACCTCTGGGAAAAATACAGCAAACATCAAATTAGGTCCATAAAACATATTTGATTAGTTTAACCATCTTTAATGTCACAAATGTATATTAATGGTCCCCTCCAAAAAGTCTGCATCCAGAAAGAGCAAGAGAATTGTTACACTAAAGCTTTGACTTTGAAGCAGACCCTTCTCTACCTACAGCAGAGGAGGTAAGAAGTGCAGCTCTGACATGGTAAACAGATACCTGCTTGGCTTGTATGATCCCTGAATGGGAACAAAATGAAAATAGTGAAATCAGGGGTAGGCTGTAAATTGAAGGACCTCAAGACATACAAGTTTGGACCTCAAAACATGCAATTATGTGGGTTAGGTGAATAGACAGTGGGATGGATTGAAAACTGGCAGAAAGACAGAGCCCAGAGGGTTGTGATCAGTGGCACAGAGTTTAGTTGGAGGCCTGTTACAAGGGGTGCTCCTCAGGGGTCAGTCCTGCATCCAGCCCTGTTCAATACATTCATGAATGACTTGGATGAAAGGATAGAGTGTACCCTCAGTGAGTTTGCTTTTTTTCCCACAAAACTGGGAGGAGTGGCTGACACACTGTACTACCATCCAGCAAGATCTGGACAGGCTGGAGAGTTGGGCAGAGAGTAATCATGAAGTTCAGCAAGGGCATGTGTAGGGTCCTGCACCTCGGGAGGAATAACCCCAGCCAGCAGTACAGGTTAGGGGCTGACCTACTGGAAAGCAATTCTGTGGAAAAAGACCTGGGAGACCTGGTGGACAACAGGCTGACCATGGCCAGAAATGTGCCCTTGGACCAAGAAAGCCAACAGCATCCTGGGTTGTATCAAGAAAAGTGTGGCTAGCAAGTCAAGGGAGACTCTCCTCCCCCTCTACTCTGTGCTGCTGAGATTTCATCTGGAGTATTGTGTGTAGTGCTGGGCTTCCTGGGTCAAGAAGAACAGGGAGCTACTGGAGAGGTTACAAAAAAGGGCTATGAAGATGATTAGAGGACTATCTGTCTTAGGAAGAGAGGCTGAGGGGCTTGGGACTTTTAACCTAGAGAAGACCTGGGAGGGGTGGGGAGGTTTGGGATCTTATCACTGCTGATAAATACTTGAGGGATGGGGGTCAGGAGGATGGGATCAGTCTTTGTTCAGTGGTGCCCAGTAACAGGACAAGAGGCAATGGGTACAAACTTGAATATAGGAAGCTCCAGCTAAATATGAAGAGGAACTTCTTAACTGTGAAGGTGGCAGAACACGGGGACAGGTTGCCAGAAGAGGTTGTGGAGTCTCCATCTCTGGACATATATAAAACCCCATGATCCTGGACACTGTCCTGTACAGTCTGCTTGAGTTGATCCTGCTCTGGCAGGGGGATTGGACTAATTGAACTCCAGAGGTCCCTTCCAATCCCTGTCATTGTGTCATTCAGTGATTCTGTGAAGTCCAAGCAAGCCACAGGAGTGTTATCAGGATCTCCCCAGGGGAGAGGGCCGAACAGCTTCAAGTTGAGGGAGAGGGATACAGAGCAATAATACTCTGCAATTACCCTGCTGTGAGTGACTAATATTGTCATTGCAGCAGACACCAGTGACACCTGCAAGTATCATCCTTCCTGAAACAACAGTGAGGATGTGGGGGAACATCACCTGGGTGCTAATGGACAGGTGATATTGTCTTATGAATGGTCTCCACTAACACAGACACCTCCTTTCCTCTAGGAGAGGTACATGGAAGAACTTAACTTCAGCCATGGTTGCTATTTGTTATGGGGGAATTTTGCAGAGAAACTGCAGATACAAGAGCACATTGCTTCAAACTCCAGCTAATGATCATAGACTCATGGAATGTGTTACATCAGAAGGGACTTTTAAAGGTCATCTAGTCCACCCCCCCTGCAGTAAGATCCCAACATCTGATTAAAAACACCAGATCTATAGGCTACATTTGCCTTGGCTTCCATAGCATCATTCCTCCACCCTCTCCTCCCAAGCTAGCTGGTGCAGGATGGTGTATGGACAAAGTACAGATAGAAGGAGCTCAGTTTACCTTCCCTTGAATAACATAGCTCTTAGGTTTGAGAAAAGGCCAGAGGAAAGTACTCAGTGAGTTAAATCCTGACTGCAAGCTATCCAGAGACAACGAAGAGCCCTAAACTCGTCCTCTTTAGTCCTTACTGGATGTCTTGCCTGAGGTTAATATGCCTCAGGTGATTTAGTTTCAGGGGTTTGAATACTCACTACACAGTGAAGCAATTAAACAAAAAGCAAAACAAAACAACAGCCCATCAAGCTAAAGTGACAGTTTGACCTATCCTCCCATGACTCTCACACACTTGTGGTCCCCCATGGCCTGCTGGAGCTCAGCCTTTTCTTGTTCATCTCCTCAGGGTGCTTCTCCAAAGCCCTGGATGCCATTCTTTGGACCCATGGACTTCTCAGCCACAATGGGAAGATGAACCTACAGATGAACCCCTTCCTGGTTGCAGGAAATCTTTGGCTGAGCACAAGGGATATGAAAAGTCACTGGAAATTGCCTGACTTCTGAGGACAATTACCGGTGCCTGGTCACCTCTGTCAAGCAGCACTCAAGGCTTTGAGCAGCACCAACTGCAGAGTCATCATTACCAGCAGAGCTTAGCTCCTTACTAGAATTAATGACTCGAGCCTGCTTAATTGCAGGTTTCTCCCCTTTGCCCTAGATGTTAAACCCTTCTTCAGCCATGAAATTGCACAGGGTTTTTTGGAAGCTTCCATCTTGCCTGTAATGGTGTCATTTCAGCTCAGTGAGGCACTAAAAATGAGACTAGATCCCCCCATAGATTCAGTTGTGCCCTCTCCCCAAGAACAGCAGAAACAATGCTTCAACACCACATAATTTTCTTCAATACCACATAATTTTCTTCAATGTTTTTTGATACCTATAAGAACTGCCCACCCATGGAAACGTCTTCATCCTAGAGAAGAAATGGGGAAGAATCTTAGAAATACTTTTTCAACGTCAGAGAAACTGAAATAAAGCAAGCCTGACTTAGCCAGCTTAAAACATATGATTCATCCATGGCAGAGCTGAGATCTGAGAAAGACAAAGACCCTGCTCTAACCACCCTCAACACTCTCCTCCTGCAAACTGATGGCAGCAGGGGTGCCGTGGTGAGCTAGATTGTCATGAGGAAACAGCTGTAGGTGCTGGGAAGACAACACAATCATGGAATAAAATAATCCCCTGAGCCCAGGACAGGTTTTGCAGCTCACTCCTTCCCACTCTAGTGATTATTTATGATGCAAAGTGGCTGTAGGGGGTTTCCGTGTGGGAACTTTTGTCAGGTGCTGCTTTTGAGACATTATTGCTTCTCTTGCAGAGCCACAGCCTGATTCTGGACGGTGCTGAGCCACAAAGGTGGTGATGCAGAGAGGCTGTCTCACATCTCATTTGCAAAATGTGTAATTTAGGACAAACCCCCTAGTCCCTCCCTGGCAGACCCTCACTCCCTCTTGTTTTGTGCTTGACTCTTCATATTAAAAAAAAAATCTGGAATAGTTTCTTCTTCAGACAGAACGAGCATTATGAAGGTCAAAAATGCTTCAGTAGCTTCAGGGATTGCTGAGAGTGGATTTAAGCCGGAAACAGAATGTATTTTCCTGGGTGGTCTCATGTGTGTGGCTCAGATGCTGAGGAAACGGGAATAGACTGACGGAGGGATGATCGCAGAGCAGCAGAAAAGAGAGACTTGCATCAGAGCTGCTAATTTCCATCTCTACGTCACCTAGCAACACTCCAATTAAGGGCTTAACTTCCGAGAAATTGATTCCCTGGGAATTTTCCCATTAGGTGGCACCACTGGCCTTAGGAAGGCTTTCCTACGCTCTGACTCCTTCGCACCAGATAGACCTAAATCCCACTGTGTACACTAATCCCCCCGCCCCGTGCCCCCTCCCTCCCCCAAAAAAAGGCTCAGAGACAGTTGAAAGATGAATAGGACTTGTGCAGACCCAGAATTAACATCGTTGTTCTATTTAAATTTGGAGAAAAATCTTTTGATAGGACCAAACCTATCTTTGCAATGGACATCACACAGATTCTGGAAAACCTCATGGAGTGGCTGCACAACCTGAATTCTCTGGGAAAAATTGTGTTATGGCTTCATTAAAACTGAACAGAAGTTGCTGAACAGCTCCCTGGCCCCTGAGCCAAGAAGTGTGCTCCAGGACAACTCATGCAGACTACAGCTTTCCAGCAGCTGGTGGACAGCAAAACAAAATGCTCATGTGGTGACAGCACCATCCTTCCAGTGGCCCTCATACCATACAGTGAAGCAGACAGTGCATGGACAAGGGTAATATCTAGGGAAAGCCTAGATAAATTCAGTAGCAGAAACACTATTTATCATTGTCATTGGGTAATGCTATTTCTGGTGTGGCAGTGAGGAGATGAGTTGTACCTCAAAACAGTGTTGTTCTTGATGCATCTATAAATTGCTGCTAGAAAGGGGATGCTCAGTCTGCCAGACTTCCATGCTGGTAACATCCAAGGGATGATACAGACCCCTCCAGAGCTGATGTTCAAAGTTCTTGGTTTGGTTTGATTTGGTTTGGTTCACCTTGGTTGGGTTTTTGAAGGAAGATTTCACTTTCTAGCAAAAAGGTCAGGTTTAGAGATTTGCCTTGTTGGCCTTTGAGAAGTCAGATGGGGTAAATCCAGGAACTTTGAAGAAAAAAATCTCCTGGCAGGCTCAACAGGTCTTCTCTTGTGATCTTCATTGCTTATCATACTGATGTCCCCATCCAGCCTTCTAGGAATTTGATTCACAGTTTCACGGATTCCACAGGAGCTGGAAGGGACCTCTGGAGATCATCTAATCCAACCCTCTGCTAGAGCAGGATTACCTAGAGCACGTTGCACAGGACAGCATCCAGACAGGTCTTGAATCTGTCCAGAGAAGGAGACTCCACAACCTGTCTGGGCAGCCTGTCCCGGTGCTTTGCCACCTTCCTAGGGAAGGAGTTTTTCCTCACGTTGAGAAGGAATTTCCTGTGTTCCAGTTTGTGCCCACTGCCCCTTGTCTTATCACTGAGAACCACTGAGAAGAGTCTGTCCCCTTCCTCTAGACATCCACTCTTCAGGTGGATGAGATGCCCTGTCTGTCTTCTCTAAGCTAAACAGACCCAGGTCTCTCTGCTTTCTCTCATATGGAAGATGTTCAAGTCCCCTAACCATGCTAATATCCCTCTCCTGGACTCTTTCCAGTAGTTTCCCATCTTTCTTGAACTGGGGAGCCCAGAGCTGGTCACACCATTCCAGATGTGGCCCCACCAGGGCAGTGGAGAGGGGGAGGAGAACCTCCTTTGACCTGCTGGCCACGCTCTTCTTGATACACCCCAGGACATTGTTAGCCTTCTTGGCTATGAGGACACACTTCACTTGTCCTATTTTAGCCAAAGAAAGCACCATACATGTTTGAGCAGGAGGCAATTTGCTGATTTGAAATGTTCTGTTCTCCATCATAATAATGTTCTCTGTTTTAAAGGGACTTTGCTGGTTATAGAGACTGTGGCTGCTCAGGACAAAGTCACTATTACCATATCCCAGATCTGCAACACACACGTGCTAAATACAAACCTGTTTGGCAGCAGACCCAGAAGAAGCCACAAAGGAAAGGTAATTCTGTAATCATCATCACTACTGGTAATGCTAAATAGTTCACAGATTTTAAGGGCAGAACAAACAGTGCTCTTTTCAACAGATTCAGAGGTACCAATGTTTCAGAATAATTAGTCTTTAAGGAAAAAATTAACCTGGAGAAGGTCCTCATTACAGACATTTATAAACCTTCAAAGCAAAGCATTAGGTACAAGTAAACACTTATGATAGACCCCAGAATAATCATGTAGCAAATCATGGCTATGCTGTCCTTTTTCCTGCTCCTTTCAGCATCCAAATCGGGAGAAATATGCTAGGAAGAGTTTTCTGTTCTTGCAGGCTAATCCAAGCTGTATCTGTAGGATCCTTAGTCACCAAGTTCAAGAAATTGCTCCTGTAAGCATCTTCTGTCAATAAATGCAACCAGACCTCCTCTGCAGACACAACCTTGGTTTGTGTGTGATTTTGCAGGGGCACAGATTGACATATTTCTTCCTTATCCTCTTTCATGGACAATTGGAAAGACTTAGTGGGGTCAATCCCCAACTACCTTCTTCTTATGGGTCCTGAGGTCCAGGTGGATGTGAGAGACACTCAATAAGATAGATAGCAAGGACTGCTCGTTTCCACTCAGGGTTGAGACCTAATTGCTCCTTTATGACTCCAAATCCCTAAGCTATATTCTAGCTTCCTTTCATCTTGGTGTTTCTATCAGACTCAAAATAGAACTGAGGAATCATTTTTTTGGTTTAGGTTGTGTGGTGGCTGTGGTCTTTAGTGATGCTATGGATTTGTTACATGCACCTGGTCTTGGCAGCATAAAGATTTCAAGGGATGGATCTGGCATCTTTCTAAAGTCATATAGTGCACATGGACAAGGAGATGAAACCCTTCAGCAGTGCTCAGCTGTCTGAAAAGGTCCCCACCTCATACACACAGAGATGCTGAGACCCTCAGATATGCATGTGTGATCAGTTCCTCAGTGGTCATGGGCAGTATCACCAGAAGGACCTAGGGGTGGAAGTGGTTTTGCAGAAAGGAAACCCACTTAAGGTACAATCCTGATGGCTGGATATTGCAGGAGGTTCCATAGCCTAGCTTGGGAGCCCTAGATATCAGGAACTGTTATCTAATAAATCCCTGTGAGGAAACAAGTGCTGCTGTTGAGCTGAACATTCAAACCCAGATTAAAAGTATTTCTGACACCTTTCACTAACAGTTTTTTAGCAGACACGGGAAACTTACTGAGCATTTCACATATGTATTTTGGGGAGATGTGAATTTGGAGCTGGTGAAAGATGGTAGATGGTCTGTACTGGGAATCAAAGTCCTCTATTTGCAGAAAAAGTTGGTGGGCTTGGAAAACATCTCCCATATCACTGCATGAATATGCCTGCCTCCCATTCTCAAGCTGGAGAGAGACAGATTGATGTGAGGGGTAGCCAAGCTCCACAAATAACTCCAGATCATTCTGTGGACTCTGTGAAAAGATATTAGAAATATCTGTTCAGTGCTAATGCTTTTGACTGGTCCTTGGATCAAGGCTGCTGTTTAATGCCAAGTTTTATCTATTTCTATGGTATGGGCCTTGGTCTTTAGGTACAGTAAGAACCCCCACTTTCTTACTAGCACACACAAACCTCTTCCTACAGAGAAGGGGTTATGGTATTTTGGATGTGTCAGACCAGTTTGGAAATACAACCAGCACATTCACTGTGAAGCTGTTATTTGGTTTATTGACCAAGGTACAGACACCTCTGTCTCCCACCCAGTTCTGATCTCTGCACTGCAGGTAGCAGGAGTGCTGTAGACCAAGGAAGGCCTGTGGCATCACAGATGAATCTAACCCTATGGAAAAGAACTGCATTAATCAACACAAGTGCTGTCTAAATATGGTACACATAACAGTATTAAATAGTTTGAGGAATGAGATAAGATGTTCTCCTCAACACCAGAAGCATAGAGAGAACAGTCTATGTTTGATGCTACACCACTTAGACACACACAGGTCCATGAGGCCAGATGGGATCCACCCAAGCATAGTAAAGGAGCAGGCAGAAGTGCTCACCCAACCACTTAGCATCATTTCTCAGCAGTCCTGGCTAACTGGGGAGGTCCCAGTTGACTGGAGGTTAGCTAAGTGACACCTATCTACAAGAAGGGCCAGGAGGAGGATCCAGGGGCCTACATGTCTGTCGGTCTGACCTTGGTGTTAGGGAATATTATGGAGCAGATAATCTTGAATGCCATCATACATCATATACTGGACAACCAGGTCATCAGGGCCAGTCAGCATGGCTTTATGAAAGACAAGTCATGCTTGACTAATCTGATGTCCTGCTATGACAAGGTGATAGACTTAATGGATGAATGAAGGCTGTGGATATTGTTTACATGTACTTTAGTGAAGATTTGGACAATGTTTCCCACAGATTTTTCCTGGAGAAACTGGATGCTCATAGTTTGAAAGGGTTACTCTGTGCTGGGTAAAAAACTGGCTGGATGGCTGGGTCCAAAGAGTTTTGGTGAATGGAGCTAAATCCAGTTGGAGGCCTGTCACATGTGTTGTTCCAGGGCTCAGTACTGAGGCCAGTTCTTTTTAATATGTTTATCAATGATCTGGATGAGGGGATTGAGTGCACCCTCAGTAAATTTGCAGACACCACCAAGATGGGTGGGACTGTTTGAGGGTAGGAAGGCTCTAAAGTGGGATCTGGACAGTCCGGATGGATGGGCTGAGGCCAATTGTAGAAGGTTCTACAAGACTCAGTGCTGGGTTCTGCATCTGGGTCACAACAACCTCAGGGAATACTTCAGGCTCAGGGAAGAGTGGCTGGAAAGCTACCAGGCAGAAAAGTACCTGGGGGTGTTGGTCAGAGTCTTTCTGTAATCTCAAGGTACATCTGCTCCTCTGTCAGTCCTTCAGGAACATCTTTCTTGTTTCCCTGCTCCACTTCTCTATATCCTACAGTGCTATTATTCAGTCATACACATATGCAGTGGTGATGTACATTGACAAAGAGCCTGTGTTGGTTGATTGACTCCCTCTGAAATGACTTTTTTGGCTCAGATGCTAACGTTAACTAAGCTTGCCTGAAAAGTCTTAAAGGTAATTATGTTCCAACGGGTTTTGTGAAAATTAGTGCTATAACATGGCTGAAGTAGCTCAGCTGGGAGAGCGTTAGACTGAAGATCTAAAGGTCCCTGGTTCAATCCCGGGCTTCAGCAGTGTTTTCCTATAGTTTTTTTGAGTCTTGGGCTCTTCAGCTACTGAAGGTAGTCCAGGAAAAGGCTGTGAAGATGATGAAAGGCCTGAAACTTCTCTCGTATGAAGGAGGATGAAAAACCTGGGACTGGTTGCCCTGAGATGCTGTAGAGTGTCCATTCTTAGAAATATTAGAAAGCACCTGGTATATGGTCCTGGGCAATTGGTTCTAGGTGTCCCTTCTAGGGCAGGGGGTTGGACCAGATGACCTCTAGGTGTCCCTTCCATCCTTTCTATGTGTAGAGGACAAAGGCAAACGTTTATGTCTGCAACAGCAAAAAGCAAGGCTAATGTCATCTTCATATATTTCCATTAGCAGTGGCCACCTGGCCAATTAGTGCAACCATCTAGGCTGTCCAACTGGCCAACAAACAGCTGTGATTAAGATCGTGGTATCAGAAAAAAAAGAGATCTCCATATCAATAAAACCTGGTTTATGCATTTCTATCTTTACAGAACTGTTTACTGAGTTCAACTTTTTCTCTTCTTCCTTTTTTTTTCCAGACAAGATAATAGCTCTGTGGACAGATAATGCTTCAAAATTGTCTTGTCACCCGCTCTAAAATCCTGGTGTCTGTCATCTGTTGCAAGATCTGCAACTCTACGTCACGCGCAGAGCCCCCAAATAAACTTCCGTTCTCATTTAAGACACCATCTGTGTCCCATTTCTGCAGTGCTTGGCAGAGATCTCTTCCCTTCTATGGTATGTTTGTTCCCCTCGCTGAGCTGCAGCCTTCTTTGGAGGTGGGAAAGTCAGAGGGTGGAATGGATGCCAGCTCTGTGCAAATGGAGATCACTTTGCAGTGACAGCGCCCTTGAAGTAGGAGGAGGGTGCTGCTGGTGTTCAAGCTTGGTCAGGTGGTCCTGGAGTAGACTCAAGGGCAATGCAGAGAAGAGCTAGACCCTAGGTCATATGTAACTGCAAGGAGAAGTAGTGGTTTCACTGGGAAATTAGCTGTTAATGAGGGTAAGAGTAGTGAGGTGAGGAAGAGCCAAGTTGGGGATGTCATGGACAAGTCCAAACACAAAATCACTCCGGGTCCTTTGACCAGGTAGTTAACAGAGTTCATAGTCTTGTCTTCCTATTATGCAAATTAATTAATGTTTATTGCATAATTCAGGCAGCTGCAACCCACAAACCAGCATAAGCAGCCTTAGTTTAGGCTCTCCATCGAGCCATCTGAATAATCTATGCAAATAGCATCACTATGACTCAGTTTCCCTAGCTGTAGCACTGACACCTACCTTCCCCTACCTTCCCCAAGTGTGACGAGAGTTAATTTGCAGGTGAACGTACCCTGTGTTCTCAGCTTGTTTTTGTGTGGATCCCAGCACGTGTCCCCACGGATGATGCTCTATTACTCACACAGCTCTCAAGTCTTCTTTTTTTCTCTAATTCCTTTTATTTGCAAGAACTGCAAACAGTCATGCTATCCAGGAAAGCATAGCCTTCACAGTGCTGGCAGCAGCGTCACTGAGCTGTGCTCAGGAGACTGTTCCTTAGGAACTCCTATGACTTTCAAGTGACTTTACCTCAAACTGGATCGGAAATGAGGAAGGGAGAGAGAGAGCAAAAAAGGAGATAGCTCATCTCAGAAAGGTGAAATATCATAGAATCACAGAATCACAGGCGTTGGAAGGCACCTTGAGAGATCATTGTGTCCAAGCCCCCTGCCAAAGCATCTCCCCAGCTCATATTGCACAGGCAGGTGTCCAGATGGGTCTTGAATATCTCCAGAGAAGGAGACTCCACACCCCCCTGGGCAGCCTGTCCCAGGGCTCTGTCACCCTCACTGTGTAAAAGTTCTTCCCCATATTGGTGTGGAACTTCCTGTGCTCCAACTTGCAGCCATTGCCCCTTGTCCTGTCCCCACAGACCACTGAAAAGGGGCTGGCTGATTCCCCCTGCATCCCATGCTTAAGATATTGATAAACATTAATAAGGTCCTCCCTTATTCTTCTTCTCTCCAGGCTGAAATTTTCCCCAGCTGACTCAGCCTTTCCTCACAGGGCAGATGCTCCAGGCCCTTCAGCATCTCCATGTCCCTCCTCTGGACTCTCTCCAGGAGATCCCTGTCTTTTCTATTCCAGGGAGCCCAGAACTGGGCACAACACTCCAGGTGGGACCTGAGCAGGGCAGAGCAGAGGGGGAGGATCACCTTCTTCTACCTGCTGGCCACACTTCTCTTGATGCACCCCAGGATCCCACTAGGTAAATAATGATGAAACAGTGTAGAAAAGAGCATGATGGACTGAAAATGATGTCAGAGACTACAGAGATGGGGTCACCATTGATATAGATGATTTTAAATGGCCAAGAAGGACTTTGGGATTCATATGGAAAGGGAGAGGGTATCACACAAATGGAGAGTAGTAAACTTTGGAACATATTGCTGATTGTGGTAAATGTGAAGAAAATTGAGTGTTCTCTGTCTGTATCTGGAGGACATAAACACCAAGGATGAAAAATATGTGGTCAAACTAGAAGGCAGCATTATAAGAAATGGGTCTAAACTGGTTAAGGACATGTGCTAGCTGTAAAGTCAAAGGTTTCTACCAGTCAGAATAGAGCAGCTCCCAGTGAGCTGTTTCCCGTCCTTCAGAAAGGGCAACAGCTCCCAGAAAAATGCTTCAGTGGTTCTCCCAGGAAAGAGCTTGCAATAATGTGGTGGCTGGGAACCATCTTCCTATCCTTAATATTCATCTTCCTTCATAGCCCTCTCCTTTGCCACAGTGGCTGATAACATAAAGAATACTCAGATTTTATTAGTCATAAAGGTGGATGAAGCGTCATGAAGAAAGTGGATGAAGAAGGCATGATGATTCAACTTTCTCTTCCTCATCCTCCTTCCACTGAGCATTTTTTTTTCCTTTTAAAGAAAACTGAGGTATTGTATAAGCCAGAGAAACACCTAGTTTTTAACCTACATTTGGAGTTGGTTTATCCCTGCCATCCAGCAAGACCTGGACAGACTGGAGAGCTGGGTGAGGAGAAACCTAATGAAATTAAACAAGAGCAAGTGTAAAGTCTTGCACCTGGGAAGGAATAACCCACTGTATCAGTACAGGCTGGGAGATGACCTGCTGGAGAAGAGCTCTGTGGAGAAGGACCTGGGGGTCCTGGTTGATGACAGGTAGGCCATGAGCCAGCAGTGTGCCCTGGTGGCTAAGAGAGCCAATGGGATCATGGGATGCATTAGGAAGAGTGTGTCCAGCAGGTCGAAGGAGGTGATCCTCACCCTCTACTCTGCCCTGGTCAGGCCCCACCTGGAGTGTTGTGTCCAGTTCTGGGCTCCCTGGTATAAAAAAGACAGGGACCTCCTGGAGAGAGTCCAAAGAAGGGCTACGAAGATGATTAGGGGCCTGGAGCATCTCCCGTATGAGGACAGGCTGAGTGAACTGGGACTGTTTAGTCTCGAGAAAAGAAGACTTAGGGGGGACCTAATTAGTGTTTATAAATATCTTAGACATGGGATGCAGGGGGAATTGGCCAGCCCCTTTTCAGTGGTCTGTGGGGACAGGACAAGGGGCAATGGCTGCAAGTTGGGGCACAGGAAGTTCCACACCAACATGCGGAAGAACTTTTTCCCAGTGAGGGTGACAGAGCCCTGGGACAGGCTGCCCAGGGAGGTGGTAGAGTCTCCTTCACTGGACATATTCAAGTCTTTTCTGGATGCCTATCTATGTAATATGAGACAGGGACCCTGCTTTGGCAGGGGGGGTGGACCCGATGATCTCTCGAGGTCCCTTCCAACCCCTACGATTCTGTGACTCTGTGATTCTGTGATCCCTATTTGCTTCTGAAATTGAGACAAATGCTCTTTTGGCACTGCTTCCTTACCTTTAAAGCATCCAGCACTACCAGTTTCCATAAAATAATAGATGCCATGTGAAGCCTGTCAGGTCATCAGCCCTTCTTGGCAGAGATGAAGGATCTGGGGAACAACAACAGCCTAGAGCATATGGGAAGGTAGGGTCATCATGGGATGTTATTGTCTACACAGTTTTGGTCTTACTTAGAAGGCATTATCATGCCTGACTCACACTGACATCAGCCCATGACCACGGCAGATGGTGACATGGGATGGAAGTGTAGGTCACATGAAGGGATCACAATTCCTACGGAACAGTAATAATTCTGGCTAAAACCAACTGTCAGGAGGAAGTCAGATCCCATGACTAAGGGAAGGAGAAAGCTCTGATGCTGCCCTTCAGGTTTCAGCCAGCTATTTCTAGGAATGACAAAGTGAGAAACAACACACTCCCCCTTTGGTCCCCTTGTTCACTAGGGAACAAGGCTTTTGGCAGTTTTGTTCTCCTGACATTCCATCTCTCCAACTGATATCAAAACATTGAAAGAGATAACTTTGATTCTGCAGCCTGGGTCTGGACATGGCTTCAGCTGGGTCAAAAGAAGACAAGGATGGTAGTAGTGGGTAAAGCCATAGGTTCATCAAACCCTGGATTGGTCAGCAGTGAGTGGTTTGAGAAAAGCTCTGATACAGGGAGCTGTGGAACAATCTTTCCTTTGGTCATCCCAGCTCCCAGTGCTAGAGGTACTGGGGCTTCTTCAGCTGCCAGTTGCCTTGGTGTCTGCCTCTGATCACAGAATCACAAGGTTGGAAAAGATCTTTAAAACCATCAAATCCAACTCTTCCCATCCTATTGTAAACCATATCCCCAAGTACCTCATCTTCCTTTGGTTTAAACACATCCAGGGATGGTGACTCTACCTCCCTGAGCAGCCTGTTCCAGGACATGACAACTCTTTCAGTGAAAAGTTTTTTTCTTGACATCTGATCTGACCCTGCCCTGGTGCAGCTTCTTGCCATTGCCCCCTGTCCCATCTCCTGTCCCCTGGCTGAAGAGACCATCGTCCACCTCTCTGCACCCTCCTGGCAGGGCAGGGGAGGTGGGGAGAAGGTCTCCCCTCAGCCTCCTCTTCTCCAGGCTCAACACCCCCAGCTCCCTCAGCTGCTCCTCACAGGATTTGCCCTCCAGCCCCTTCCCCAGCCTGGTTGCCCTTCTCTGGACTTGCTCCAGGACCTCAATGTCTTTCTGATGCTGAGGAGCCCAGAACTGGACACAATACTTGAGGTGCAAAATATTACAATGTTTAATAACTCTAATGCATCTGACCATGAAGATTTTGCTTAAAGCATTATAACTCTGTTTGACAATTTTGATAATTGGTGGATGATGAGCTCTGTTCCTGGTACTCCTGTTCCCTCTTATCCCAGACAAGGAGGCTGCCATAGGGGTATGGAAACCTGAGATAAGTTGTGGTCTCTGGGAGTTACAGCAGAAACCCTTTAGCAGGGAATAGGAACAACTAGTAACACATTGCCTGAGCATTGCCTTGCTCGCTGTCTGTGCCGCCCACCCCCTGCGCTCGGCTGGCCCGCCAGCTCCAGGCTGAGCACACCCACCTGTGAGAGAGAGCCAGTCTGAACAGCAGCAAGGGAAAAGTTCACCTGGAGGGGGGAGGAAGTAAGCTCTCCCCAGAGAAGGTGAGGGGAGGACGTGAGATCCTGTGAAATACAATGGCAGCATTTTCAGAGGGACTTTGTGGGCTGAACGTGACCTGGGAGTATGTATGATGAGAGGAGGCAGGGAGTGGGGTGAGGGGATGCTTGAAGAGGTGTGTTAGCATCCTTATCTATGTGGTACAGAGGGGAATCACAGAGTCACAGAATTGTAGGGGTTGGAAGGGACCTCCAGAGATCATCGGGTCCAACCCCCCTGCCAAAGCAGGGTCCCTAGGACAGGTCATACAGGTCGGCATCCAGACGGGTCTTGAATATCTCCAGAGATGGAGACTCCACAACCCCTCTGGGCAGCCTGTCCCAGGGCTCTGTCATCCTCACTGTGAAAAGGTTCTTCCCCATATTAGTGTGGAACTTCCTGTGTTCCAACTTGAAGCCATCGCCCCTTGTCCTGTCCCCACAGACCATTGAAAAGAGGCTGGCTATTACCAATCATCCAGAAAGTTTAGCCCATTTAGATTAATGAATCTATTGTATATTCCTCAGGAAATCTCCCTTCCATGTTTGCAAACACTACTTGACTTTGCTACAGTGTATGAGTCCATCTTTTAATTATTTATCTAGACAGACACCAGCCCTGGGTGGTAGAAATCACCCAGAACTGGAGGAGGATTAATGCTGCATATGGGCATATTTGCTGGTGTTGAGCTGTTTGCAGTGTTTTGCCTCCTTCTCCTGATAACTTCTGTCTCATTTTTTTCCCCTTCTTACATCCAGTCTTCTCCAACAGAACGTTTGACTCACCTGGGGATGTCATGGCTCACTTCTTACACCACCACTCATGGCTGAGACTCTCACTGGTCAAGCCAGGGATGCTGGGACCTGATTCATAGGATTGCAGAATAATATGGATTGGAAAGGACCTCTGGAGATCATCTAGTCCAACTGCCCTGTCAGAGTAGGATTTCCCAAGGTGCAGGATCCTACACTTCCCCTTCTTGAACTTCATGATTACTCTCTGCCCACCTCTCCAGCCTGTCCAGATCTTGCTGGATGGTAGTACAGTGTGTCAGCCACTCCTACCAGTTTTGTATCATCAGCAAACTTGCTGAGGGTACACTCTATCCCTTCATCGAAGTAATTGATGGACTTATTGAACAGGGCTGGACCCAGGACTGACCTCTTGAGGAACTTCCCTTGTTACAGACCTCCAACTAGACTGTGTGCCACTGATCACAATCCTCTGGGCTCTGTCTTTCAGCAGTATTACCCTGGGACACCAGAACAGCTCACAGCCTTGATGTCAGTGACATCTTGTCACCATAACATTGCATGATATTTCAGAGTGGTGTCATGGCTGGATAACATCAGCCTTTTACAGCGTAGATCAATACCTGCATTGAAGGGAAATGCTGTACTACATTCCCTTAACATGCTGATGCCTCCACAGTGGAATGATCCAATCTCTGATGTGCTGAGATTTCCTTTCTGAATATTAAGATTTTGTGAGGTCTTGGTACAATGTGCTATTTTTAGACCAAAGTCATGACATCTCCTCTCATCGTTGCTGTTCCCTTTTGACAACATGACATGCTAGCTGGGTGGGTTAAGGCTTCTGTCCCAAACTGGTGGCATCCTTGTATGACTCACTAAGGTTTCAGTCTTCCTGTTCTCATCACAGCTTGATGAAGGACTGGTGCTTAGGAGAAGGTTTAGGTTAGATGTCAGGAAGAGGTTCTTTACTGAGAGGGTGGTCAGGCACTGGAACAGGCTCCCCAGGGAAGCATTCACAGCACTAAGCTTGGCTGAGTTCAAGAAGCATCTGGACAATGCAGTCAGTCCCATGGTCTGACTTGGCTGGCCTTGTGTGGAGCCAGGAGTTGACCTTGGTGATCTTTATGGGTCCCTTACAACTCAGAATATTCCAGGATTCTACAATTCCTTGTCAGCACATGCACAAGCTGATAAATCAAGTTTCTAGAGGTAGGTGCCTTGATGTCACATCCCAGTCCCCTGGAAAATAGTCATTTGGAATGTCCTGGAGTGCATCTCCAGCCTTGCTGTGTTGTGTCATTGTGTATCCCCAGTTTTGCACCCACCCAGGAACCTTTACAAAGCTGGCAGGCAGGAAGAAGTTTTTGTATATTGCCAATTCTCAGCCAGCCACAACTGTGAGGACTTGAGGCAAGAAAATCTCATCTTCTTGGGTGACCACATGATTTGGTAAGAACTTGGTCCTGTGCTAGAAGGAGTTTCTATCCCATTGCAGACTCAATGGCTGGTGCTGGCCAAGTTTGAGACAGATGAAAGCCTTGGTTTAGAAGCTAATCTCCTGGAGTGATTTCAGTTCCAGAGCTATCAGAGACACATGATTTCTATTTCCTGGATGCCAAGACCCTTCCCTATGAGTTGTGTAGGTACAGTTATGCAAGCTGCCAAGTGCTCTGACACATGAGCTGAGAGCTACATGCCTGTGAATTACAGTGCCAAATCCAAGGGAATCTGTGTTTCCTTAACACATGATGGGGCTAAGGTTGTGTGCAAGTACCTCACACCTGTTTCAGAAGTATCAAGCAGTCAGTGTTAATCTATTTATTACGGAAAGACAACTGAACAACTCCCTCTCCAAACCCAGATCTAACAAGTCTTTCCACAAGGAAAAATGGTAATTGCAAGGGGTTTGATCTTTACTGACTATAGTGAGAGTCTGAGGGGGAAAAAAACAATTTAAAAAACCCCCAAGACCCCCCCTCTTAATTAGAATCTTCAGTTAACTGTCTAAAGCTAGCGGTGATGATCAGAGACCTGAATGCTCAAAAAGTCCTTGGGCTGAGAAAACCCTGCATCCTCAGTGGCTTTGCAAGCTTTCTAGTCCTGGTTTTATTTACATATGCTTCTTTTTTATTCTTTTTAATTATTATTGTTGGCTCCAACACTAGGAAGCAAATCTCTCGCCAAGGTAAAGTCTGAAATCTGTTTTTTTGCAAGGTTTCTGGTGCTGTAGCTGCAAAACTAGCTTCCCTCAAGCAACAGGCAATCCAGCACATCTGTGGCCACCCATTAGGATCTTTAATGGGGTGGCTTTAAAATCAGCAGGCAACTGTACTGCCTCTCACTCAGTCCAAGTAAAGAAAAGCTGCCACCGTTTTCTATGCTAATTTTGTGGCTTTCAGAAGCCCATTTCATTTCTCCTCCTCCATACACTTCTCTCTCTCTCCCTCTCTCTCTCCCTCCCTCCTCCTGTGGAGCTGCCAAAGCCTCCTCTGTCAATTTGTGAGAACTTCTGCTTGAAAACTAGAGCAGAGAATCACCCACGTAACCAGGCTGGCATGAAAATACCGGAGGCAGAGACACTGACAAAATGACTCGAGGAGTTTCCCCATGTCGAATGGTGATGGGGAGGGGAGAGAAATGAGAACCTGGAATCAACTCCACCAAAATCCCTGGGGGATGAGACAGCTGTCCAGCATCTTCTGCCCCTGGCCAGTGAACTTCTTTGTTAGGAAGATGGTTTTGCATTTATTTCTACTGGCTGCTCATTTTAAATTTGATCTGGTTTGTGCTTGACTGAGGCTTGCAGTGTTCCCAGCTCTGCTGTGGTTTTCTTTTGCTTTTTCCACTGAAAAAAAAAAACCCTCAGCAGGGCAGGCTTTCTTCTAGACATTTCCAATTGCTTGTAATGAGGGGTTATAGGATGGAGTTGTATTCCCACAGACTGAAGGAAAAAAGACCTTTCCAACTCATATGGCACAAGTTAAGTAGCTTAAAAAAGAGAATCTAGGTGTAGTTTAAAGCCTGAAAAACTATTCAGTCATTAAAATCACTCCTGTACTGGATTCCCATGCTTTTTACATTAACCTGAATTTGCAGAGCTTTGCCACTGATGTTTTCTGTACTGCAAACGTTTGTTGGACACCAGACTGAAATCCACCCACCCTTCTGCATCGACTACCAAACTCTCCCCAACCTGTCACCTCCTAGGTTTTACCAAAGGCTGTCAGAAGAAAATTCCCCCTTGCCTCAGACTGAATCCCACCATGTGCAGGAAAAGGGAAAAAAAATATCTCCATATCTCATCAGAGACAGCAGGAGCTCCAACAGTCCTCTTTCTCTGGTCTTTCTGAGCACAATTTGCATATTGAAATAGCCTGCTTCCACTTGTAATGAGCACTGCTTCATGTTCTCTCCGTTTTCCTCCGCTAGCACCCTGCAGTCACAAACAAAATTAGGCTTTGCTAATCAAACTGAACATAAAGGATAGCCCATTGCCCCAATAGTTAACAGCACAAATACTTAAAAGCCCAAATAAAAATCTAAATTGCAATTAATTAATCAGCCATAGATACTAAAGCCAAGGCTCTTCAGAGGTGTTTTGACTCTCTATTTATTTTAGTACTTCTGAGAAACTGAGCTGGATCCAAAAAGTATTTTTCTCTTCTCTAGTTTTAACATCCAGTGCTCAGAGCAAGTCCTGGGCAGTTTCTGCATCTGAAAGAGGAATTTTAATTTTTATTTCTTTGTGTGATGCATAACCAAACCCCATTTTAGGACACTGTTTATACAGAGAGAAGTAATCCTAACTAAATTTTCCAGGGCCTTGCTGGATGACCTGAATAGAAGAACTACCCTGATCCTCATATCTGCTGTCTAAAGATTAAATCATGCACAAGATCATGTCCACCAGGTGAACTAGGACCATATGACTTTCAAAACCCAAGTATCTCACACTGCAAAAGGAAACAGGATTAGATTTGCATCTTTAAGATCAGTTTTTGCAAGAGCTGACTGTTCAGCTGAGCTCTTAGGAACAGCTGGACTCCCCTATTGATGGCCAAGGGTTGGCTTCCAGGTCATGGATTGCTGCCTGAGGCTTACTGGGGGCAGAACTTCTCAGTTTTAGGTGGTTTATGCAGGAATGACCTTGTTTACCCCAGGCTCCTTCTAAAGGCAATGGGGGGAGTTTGTGCCTCAGAGCATGATTCAGATTTCAGCTGCCAAGACCTCAGATGGGATGAGAAAAGGCAGGGGTGAAAATGTGCAGCCCTAATTTGCTGTTCAGAGGGTCTGGATGAGAGGTCCGATGCACACGTTGACGTAAGGACTGTGGTATACACCTCTCAGTGCAATCATGGGTGGTCTTCCTCATAGCCTGGACTCTACACAGATGTACAAGGTCTGCATTACCTTTATGACTGCACACAATCTGTCTGCTCACGTCACAGTGCTGCTACACCTCCTAGAGCTCTGCACTGCAGCGCAAACCAAGCCTTAATGTCTTTATGCCTGGAGTAGTAATCGCAGGATTATTGCTCCCATGGCATGCAAATAGTAATCCTTTCTTTTCCTCATCTTGTAGCTGCCATGTAATTTAGAAAATTAATCTTCAGGGCTGGCAATGTCTTTTATTGTCTGTGTGTGCTGTCTGCCTCTACCACCATCAGGGCTAGCCTTTTCTGTCAGATCTCAGAGCACTTTTCAATGTGACTCTGGAATACATTACCCCATTTTCTGGTGGGTGAAACTGGGGCATGAATAAAAGAATTGCCTTCTCCTCAAGCTAGTCATTGGCAGAGCAAGGGACAAAGTGCATGTGCAGCCCAATTAGCCCATAGATTACAGTAGGTCCTACAAAAAGCAGAGAAACAAAGCCAACATAGGAGCACTGCATAGGAATGCAAACTATCACAAAAACAAACAGCAAAATAGAGAAGGCAGTGCTGGGAAGGAATATGCAACCCTCACCCTGTGACCTTTTCATCAGGGCAGCTATACTGACACCACAGCAGGGATTCACACTGACTGCAAAGCAGAGGTCTGGGGTCTTCTGTCTCACCCCATAAAACACAACCAAGTAGAAACTACATATGCAGTAACCCCCGGTGTGATATGCATTGAGTAGTTTCAGTGGGAACTTTCCCAGGCATACTAGCAGACCCAGTCATACCCTTACAGTGACCACATCACTTTCAGGATGTTTTTTTTCCCCACTGTTTACTCTTTTATTTTCTTTTTTATTTTTATTTTTATTTTGGTTTTTTTTTTTTTTTCCCTGGAGGAAAAGGTTTTAAGCTCCTGCTGAGGATTTCCCAATTACTTAGCTGGCTGATCTTTCAGTGCAGGCTCCTGCATCTCAGCAGCAGTGAGACGTAGCTCTGGTGCTGCACGGTCAGGCTGGATGCGTGAGGATTGATCTATGCATTGTGGTCTTGGGGGGAAATGTGGAGAGAAGCATCACGAGGAGCAGGGAGCAGGACAGCAGTGGCTAATCAGGACTGAAGGAATGAAAAGAAAGGCAGAATTCATCACTAGAATAAGCAGCAAATCACAGCTGAAGGGCACCAGCGGAGCTGTGAGCAATTGTGGGGGAGAGCTGCAGGCTCGAGCAGCGCTGTGCAGGGGCTCAGGAAGAGATGGTTTGTGCTGGATGTGCTGATTGATGAGTGTGGGGGCCCCGATGCTAAAGGGACCTGAACAGTAGTGAGAGGAGGGGGATGCATGTGTGTGGGCTGGATGAAGGTGCTGGCAGGGCAGCCGCCCCCACGCTGCATGCCACCCACGGCTGTTATTCATCCTGCACCTTCCCTCGCTGCCTCCCCGTGAGCACAGGGCTTCTTTTAACCCTTCTTTGAGCCAAAACACAGGGAAACTTGGCAACTTTTGGCACTGAGGCTGCAGTAGATTCTGTTTCAGCTAGGAGGGGACCAGGTCATTGGGAAAAGGAGAAGGGAAATAAGTTGCTCCATCACTCTGTCAGCACTGCAGTATGGTCTCTGGGGAGTTCTTTATGCCTTGCAGTATGAACATGAGGGCCCAACTGCTAGTATCAATAGAAGCCTTTTCCTTTATTCCCAGAAACAAGAATCACAAGAATCACAAGAATCACAAGGTTGGGAGAGACCTTTGAAGATCATCAAGTCCAACCATTCCCATCCTAAGCTAAACCAAATCCCTAAGTACCTCATCAACCCTTTTTTTGAACACATCCAGGGAAGGTGACTCAACCCCCTCACTGGGCAGCCTGTTCCAGGCCCTGACAACTCTTTCAGTAAAAAATCTTTTTCTAATATCCAATTTAAACCTGCCCTGACACAGCTTCATGCCATTTCCCCTTGTCCTAACTCCGGTCACCTGGCTGAAGAGACCATTGCCCACCTCTCTACAACCTTCCTTCAAGTAGTTGTAGGTGGTGAGAAGGTCTCCCCTCAGCCTCCTCTTCTCCAGGCTAAACATCCCCAGCTCCCTCAGCCATTCCTCATATGATTTGCCCTCCAGCCCCTTCCCCAGCCTGGTTGCCCTTCTCTGCATTTGCTCAAGTATCTCAAAGTCCTTTTTATGGTGGGGAGCCCAGAACTGGACACAGTATTCAAGGTGTGGCCTCACCAATGCTGAGTACAGGGGCACAATTACCTCCCTAGACCTACTGGCCACACTGTTTTTGATACAATCCAGGATGCCGTTGGCCTTCTTGGCTGCCCAGGAACACTGCTGGCTCATATTCAGCCTGCTGTCAACCAACAGAACTGATGTAGAACTGTGGATCAGGCTTCAAAGGAAGCTAACTCCTTCTGCTGGACTGCAGCTGTCACTGGCACCTTCATGAGAACTATGGCACTGGCTCACACCACCCATCCTCCATTGCTGTTCATGAGCAGAAACCAAATGTGGAGTATGAACAGGGAAAATCTCCCATCATTTGACTTTTTCAGCTCAGGACATTTCCTCAACTGGCTGTGGTTAATCTATTCAGCAACCCATAATAAAACCCTACTCCAAAATGCTTGTCTTCATTGTGGCAAGTCTTTAAAGGCTGCCTTGAGGTAACCATGCTGGTGGCTGGCCACTGGAGGGAAAGGTGGTGGGAAACACCAGGTCCTCTGCAGGGAGTGTTATATTGCCTGAAACAAATACAACTGGTCTGTCCTGGTCCATGGGACTAAAACCATCTGGTAGGGCACATCTGTCATGGTGCTAAAACCTCTTCCCCTCTCTGTCCCAACAGAAATAGATGTATGATGTCCAAACCAGCTCTTGGGAATGGTTCCTGACCCCTGCCATCCCCTGAAGCATGTGTGGGCATTGACTGGAAGGCTACAAGTTGGCATATTTAACCAGTGTGGAAAGGCACTGAGGGCTGCTCAAGCCCAAGCACTGGCCTTATTTAGATTTCCAGCACACTTGTTAAACAATGAGTCTAGCACCAGGTCAAAATATCGTTTAGCAGAACTGCTTGAATGCTAAGCCTGTGTGCCATCTCATTACTCTCTGACTCATGACCTGTGTGTCTGGTGTCTGATTTGCTTCTGCCCTTCTGACCCAAGGCTGCACTTCTCCAGTGTGGTAGGTGAGGTGAGAGCAATTCAGCACAGCCACAGTGCATAAGCTGCTCTTGAACCTGAGGACAATGCCTGGCAGGCACAAACACAAGTGCCTGAGGTCTGCTTTGAGAAAAATGAGCCCCAAGACATATACCAAATTTGATATCATTTAATCCTGCACACAGACTATGCAGGGGGCTCTGACCTACTCTTCTGCAGTCTGGGGATCAGGAAATTCATCCCTAGTTTAGATGCAGGCATAGGCAGAAGGAGTAAAGGGCCATTTTTCTACCTGGTTCATCTTTGAGCCTGAGGGTCCTGCCTGAGTGCATCTGGCCTGCAAAGGGCCGTACTGGGTGAGTGGCTGTTTGTTTGTTGAGCTAAGCAGGAGGGCAGTGTATGTTCTGGCTCTACCTACTAGTGGGTGATGGCTACTGATGGAGGCCTTTGCCCAGCAGGATCTAATCAAGCCTTAAGCAGGTCATGTTGCCACTGACTTATGTTCAGATCATTACTGACATCAGGGAAGTCATCATTCATGAAGGACATAGAACTCTGTGAAACATTCCAGTGCAGGGCCACGAAGAGGATTAAGGGAGTAGAACAGCTTCATTATGAGGACAAGGTGAGGGAGCTGGGCCTCTTTTAGCTTGGACAAGAGAAGACTGAGGGGTGACCTTATTAATGTCTATAAATATGTACAGGATGAGAGTCAGGAGGATGGAGCCAGGCTCTTCTCAGTGATGTCCAGCGATAGGACAAGGGACAACGGGTGCAAGCTGGAGCAGAGGAAGTTTCATGTGAATATAAGGAGAAATTTTTTCACTGTGGGGGTGACAGAGCCCTGGGACAGGCTGCCCGGAAAGGTTGTGGAGTCTCCATCTCTGGAGACATCCAAACCCACCTGGATGTGTTCCTGTGTGATTTAGTCTGGGTGATCCTGCTCTGGGAGGGCTGGACTAGATGATCTTTCGAGGTCCCTTCCAACTCCTGACGTTCTGTGATTCTGTGATCACCTGGAAGTGCTACAGGATCTGATAGGGTTATATCTAGAGCTTAAAGAAAATGTCTCTGTCCTGTTTTGGAGAAGAGCCCAGATGTGTATTGGAGTTGATCTTTGAGAAATTGATACTCAAACATTTGCTGCTTTTCACTTTTTCCTTCCCTTCCCTTCCCTTCCCTTCCCTTCCCTTCCCTTCCCTTCCCTTCCCTTCCCTTCCCTTCCCTTCCCTTCCCTTCCCTTCCCTTCCCTTCCCTTCCCTTCCCTTCCCTTCCCTTCCCTTCCCTTCCCTTCCCTTCCCTTCCCTTCCCTTCCCTTCCCTTCCCTTCCCTTCCCTTCCGATTCAGGTCTTCTCTTTGCTGTTTGCCTGAAGGTTTCTGCACATCAGGAATTGGAAAGGGGTGGAGAACAAAACACAAACTGCAGTTACTCAGTTGTAGAACTCTTTAAGGTGCCTGTGCATCAAATACTATCGTTGTTTAAAGGTCAGTGGAAGAGTAGGAAAGGCTCAGGAAATGGTAGAAAGCTTCATCAGAGATCTGGAGCTGTTTCCTTATGGGCAACAGGTAGACACACTGGAGCTCTTCAGCCTGGAAAAAGACAAATTTTTTGGAAGAGGACTTGCTTCAAGGTCAGTTGTGATTC
Organism: Gallinula chloropus; assembly: GCF_964237585.1. Lineage (NCBI taxonomy): Eukaryota > Metazoa > Chordata > Aves > Gruiformes > Rallidae > Gallinula > Gallinula chloropus. The sequence goes on from NC_140086.1 coordinate 2,759,248, forward strand.
AGACTGAAATGACCCTCTTTTTGAGAGCATTTTCTTCCTTTTCCTAAATCACAGTTTTGACTTCCTGCACGAGCCTTCCCCCAGTGTGTCAGCATCACTACCTCTCCAGGGCAGTCCATGGCATAGGGGACTAAGAACAGACAATTAATGGTTAAGGGAACAAATCCCCCCTTTATATCACTATTTTTGCTGAAGCCCTTGGACTGTAAAACTATTTCCCTGTTTCACAGAACAGTTGAGGTTGGAAGGGACCTCTGGAGGTCATCTGGTCCAATTGCCTTCTCAAGCAGCCTAGACCCTGACGCCCAGGGCTGTGTCCAGGCAGCTTTTGAAGACTCCACAACCTCTCTGGACAACCTGTGCCAGGGCTCAATCACTTGTAAAGTAAAAAGTATTTCCCATTGTTGAACTGTGTCACATTCTGTGCTCATTGCATTTTATCCCATGACTGGAGACCACTGAGAAGAGCCTGGGCTCCATCCTCTCTGCACCCTCCTTTCAGGTATTCGTATATATTGATAGGACACTCCTGATACCTTTAATCTCCAGACTGATCACCTCTCTCAACCTCTTAGGAGAGATGTTCCAGTCCCTTCATCACCTTCATGTCCCCTTGCTGGACCTCCCCTGTATGCCCATGTCTCTCCTGTACTGGGGAACCCAGCACTGGCCACAGAAAACTATAGGAAAACACTGCTGAAGCCTGGGATTGAACCAGGGACCTTTAGATCTTCAGTCTAACGCTCTCCCAGCTGAGCTACTTCAGCTCTGCCATGGCACTAATTTTCACAAATCCTGTTGGAACATAATTACCTTTCAGATTTTTACCATTCAAACTGGCTTGGTGGACACTTGCCTCTTGTCCTGTCACTGGGGACCACTGAAAAGTATCTGACTTCATCTTCTTTACACCCTCCCTTTGAATACTTCTATAGATTGATGGGGTTGCCCTGAGCCTTCTCCTCCCCAGGCATTCCATGGGACTTTGTGCATGGCTGCACCACAAAGGGTTTCAGAAGCAATGAGAGACAGAGAAAGTGCTTCATCAGAAAGTCTTAACACTCCAGCTTCCCAAAAACCTTTCTTCTTCTCCAGCTTTGGAAAACGTTGATCTACAGATTGCTAGGAGCTGGGAAAATACAGCAGAGACACCATTGTGTGATTATTTTTCTTGATATTGTCATTGTTTCTCCTGAGTTCACCACTGTCCAATCCCCCCTTCTTAGTCTGCTGTGCAGAAACAGTGCCTCTGCAAATAAAGCAGCCAGGGACTAGCGACACCCAGGGTACAAAAACACCTGAAGCTTTTGGTATTTGAGTGGAGTTTGACCTGTCTATTGTCCTGAAGGCAGTTGAATCTGCTTTTCATCACAAATACAATCCCAGCATAAGAACTCCATTCAGGATGCTTCAATATTCACAGAATCACAGAATCACAAGGCTGGAAAAGACCTTTAAGATCATCAGGTCCAACCATTCCCGTTCTAAGCTAAACCAGATCCCTGAGCACCTCATCTACCCTTTTTTTAAACACATCCAGGGAAGGTGACTCAACCCCCTCCCTGGGCAGCCTGTTCCACATCCCTACAATTCTTTCAGTAAAATTTTTTTTCTAACATCTAATCTGACCCTGCCCTGGTGCAGCTTCTTGCCATTGCCCCTTGTCCTGTCTCCTGTCACCTGGCTGAAGAGGCCATTGCCCACCTCTCTACACCCTCCCTTCAGGTAGTTGTAGGTGGTGATAAGGTCTCCCCTCAGCCTCCTCTTCTCCAGGCTCAACACCCCCAGCTCCCTCAGCTGCTCCTCACAGGATTTGCCCTCCAGCCCCTTCCCCAGCCTGGTTGCCCTTCTCTGCACTCGCTCCAGGACCTCAGTGTCCTTCTTATGGTGAGGAGCCCAGAACTGGACACAGTACTTGAGGTGCAGCCTCACCAATGCCGAGTACAGGGGCACAATCACCTCCCTAGACCTATGTACTAGGTCATTCAGTACTATGTGATACATGAAGCTATAACATCTACCCTGTAGTTCCTACTCCAGAGAACTGTAGATTTTCTTCATGATCCATTTCACATCTTTCAGTCTAAAGATTTTTTTGAGGCCTTCTTAAAAAGCAGCAGGGACCTAGGAAAAGAAAATGTGCCCTTATAGGTCAGAACAGTGGTTCATCTAGTCCTCTTCTCTCTCTCTGGAAACGGCACAAGGACATGGTCCATAGGAGATGAAGTGAGTGTGGCTGCAGTCCATTCCCTTTGTTCTGTAGTTAAGAAGTCATAGGAACACATCCCCCTGGTCATTCAGCATCTGTCTATCGATCCATTATCAATGCTTAAGCCTGTGTTTAAACACCTGTCCCAAACATCAACTATCAGAGACCAATAAGGTCAACAATTATCAAAGATCTCCAAATGAAACTGACTGTGGTGGATAAATATAAAACATAGGAATCGTTCTTACAGTGACATTTTCACTGGTAACACTCTTTCAAGCAGGTTTTCTCAGAGGCTGGACTAAGCTGTCACTCCACAGAGCCCACATCATCCATGCTGTGCTTGCTCTAAGTGAGTGGGTGACAAGGACCTGTCTGCAGGTTCTCTGTGGCACAGGGAGACCTGCCAGATCAGCTTGTGTGGAAGCCTGGCTCACCTGTGACTTAGCTCTGCCCTTCCAGCTGTCCCATTTTTGCTTCACCAGCTTTCTCCTTGTCAAGTAAAGTGACTGCAGAAACCAAAGCAGTTCTGTTTCTCACCAGCTTTGCTCAGACAGGAAGAAATGATCCCAACATGGGAACTGTGGTATTTGACAACCCACTCTGCCTTGCTGGAAATACTCAAACTTCATCTGGGTACAAAATTCCTGCTGAAAGATGAGCTACATTACCACATTGCAAATGCTAGCAGTGCATCACAGTGCAGGATCTGATAAAGAACAAGCCTTGAAGAAAGTGCTACATCACAGTTAAATTAGAAATTTGAGAAGATGACTTGCTGGTAAGTTGCCTTATTCAGATGGTGAAACATTACAACTGAAAGTCTAAGAGCAAAGTAGCCAGAAGGAAGACTTGTGTTGCCACTTTAACATGTCATATGGAAGAAGTTGGAAGCTTAGACTTTCCCTCATGGAAGTGAAAGAAATTAAGCCTGTTCTTCTTGCTCAATTCAAACCTAAGGACTGGAGCTCCATAGACAGCTCTGCTATGGGGAGTAAATGGAGTGGAAAGGGGAGTGAAGTTGGGATGGCTGCTCTGGCTGCCTTGTGGGCAGGTCAAAATTACAACTTTTAGCAGATGCTTTTTTGAGACAGAGCTGAGGACATCTCTCCCAACCACACACATGTCCTGCTCAGTATTGCACTGTGGAAATGCGCAGATTGGGAAAAATCTGCTCTGACAGCCTATCCACTGTCCCAAAAGAGAGAGAGACACTGTGATCCCATGCTGAAAAAATACCCTGTCCTCCTGACACTTTGTCCCCTTATACTAAAATCTTTCCAATAGGTTGTAGCCTTGTACTTCATCTTTGTTTTTTCTTCAGGTGGCTTCCTCAGGTCACTTGTGTGTCATTTGCAAAAGGGGCTCCGTGGAGTGACTCTGTGGAGGAACCTGAAGTTCCCTGTTGCCCTTTCTCACTTGTCCTCATTCCCACAGGAATGAAAAAATGAGGAAACACGAAAAAATACTGTTTCATTTATATCTTGAACATTGTTTGTTGTGTTTTGGTGTTGCTGTTCCAGGAAGGATCTGAAAAAAACCCCTAACCAGTGGAGAGGGGTAATAAAGGCACCTCAAGCAATGTTTACTGGGTCTGGAAAAAGAAAAGGTGATAGAAAGGATATTCTAGGATCTGGAGAGGAGTCATTAGGGGTTGGTTACTTATTGACTCTTCTAATGAAGGAACCAAGTTGAAATGAAGAAGTGCCAAGCTCAGAAAAAAGGAGTTTCTTTACACAGCACCCGGTTATCTGAGCAACTCCCTGCCACAGGATTCTATAGGTCCCCAAAGGGTTCAGAAATTGAAAAGATCACTGCATAAATTTATGGAAGAAAAAACTCCATGAAGAATGTGTAAATATGAAGCTACCTACTTTGGTTCATGCACTACATGACACTGCATTCTTTTTTCTGTTATTATACTCTTCTATAAGTATTAACTCATGGAAAATGTTGCAGACTGGGTTTTGAGTTAGATGTTCCTCTCTACATCTCCTCTAGTACCTCCTTATACTCATGTCCAGGCTTCTTGAGACATCAGGGAAATGTCAGCATGTTGGCATGATGAGCAGAGATGTGCTGGAGGTATCACAGAATCACAAGGCTGGAAAAGACCTTTGAAGATCATCAAGTCCAACCATTCCCATCCTATGCTAAACCAGATCCCTGAGCACCTCATCTACCCATCTGTTAAACACACCCAGGGGTGGGGACTCAACCCCCTCCCTGGGCAGCCTGTTCCAGGCCCTGACAACTCTTTAAGTAAAAATTTTTTTTCCTAATATCCAATCTAAACCTGTCCTGGTGCAGCTTCATGCCATTGCCCCTTGTTCTATCTTCTGTCACCTGGTCGAAGAGACCATCGCTCACCTCTCTACAACCTCCCTTCAGGTAGTTGTAGGTGGTGATAAGGTCTCCCCTCAGCCTCCTCTTCTCCAAGCTAAACAGCCCCAGTTCCCTCAGCTGCTCCTCACAGCATTTGTCCACAAGCCCCTTCCCCAGCCTGGTTGCCCTTCTCTGCACTCGCTCCAGGACCTCAATGTCCTTCTGATGCTGAGGAGCCCAGAACTGGACCCAGCACTCAAGGTGCAGCCTCCCCAGTGCCCAATCCAGGGGCACAATCCCCTCCCCAGACCTACTGGCCACACTGGGTCTGACACAAGCCAGGATGCCCTTGGCCTACCTGGCCCCCTGGGCACACTGCTGGCTCATGCTCAGCCTGCAGTCACCCAACACCCCCAGGGCCTTCTCTGCCTGACAGCTCTCCAGCCAGTCTCCCCCAGCCTGGAGCGCTGCAGGGGGTTGTTCTGTCCCATGTGCAGCACTCTACACTTGGCCTTGTTAAACCTCATCCCATTGGTCTCAGCCCATCAGTGCAGTCTGTCCAGATCCCTCTGTAGAGCCTCCCTACTCTCAGGCAGACCAACACTTCCTCCTATTTTAGTGTCATCTGCAAACTTAATGACACTTAATACCATCAACCAACTGTTGGATCTGCCACTCCCCATAGGTGTTGGAGGATTTGTCTATGCCAAACAGATGACAGGAGATCCCTCTGTCCCCTCATTCTCTCCTCCTATTCTCTTAGCTTTTCTATCACTCAAGGCTGACCTGCTAGTGCTTTTTAAAATGTCTTCTGGCATCACCCAGATGCAGCTTTCAGAACTTACTGCTTTACATCCATGCAGAAAGCTACTGCTGAATGCTTATCCCAACAGCTGACATACCTGCTCATGAAGCATGAAGCTGGACTTTGTGGGCTGGCATGTGGGCTAGTTCCTCACCCATCACTGAGTACAGGAACAGGCTGCCCAGAGAAGTAGTAGATTCCCCATCCCTGGAGGTGTTCAAGGCCAGGTTGGATGGGGCCCTGGGCAGCCTTGTGTAGCTCCAGCCCTGGAGGTTGGTGTCCCTGCCTGTGGCAGGGGGGTTGGAGCTCTGTGACCCTTCCAACCCAGACCATTCTATGATTCTATGATTCTACACCTTTTTTAATGGGGGTCAATGCATCAACCAGATGGGGGGTATAGAGAGGTGTCTTTTCATACTCAACACATCACATCAGGTTGGTCATACATGTTACTTTTCACTGCAGACTTCCTGGCACCAAACGATGCCACTGATGGGATTTTGTCCTATTTCTTCGCTCTTAATCCAGCTATCTGCACCAGGGGAGTGAGAGACAACTGCAGGGTCGAGATGCTATTGCTTTTCACATAGTGACTTGGCTCTGATGTGTCAAATAACGAACCTGTTCCTGCTTTAGGTTTCTTTAAATTTTTCTATCTCATTACACTGAGTGGGTTTCTGGTTTGCTTGAAAAGCATTTTTAGTGATTATCTCTATTTTGCTGTCGCTATTTTCTCTTCTTTCTCTTTTTTTTCCAGACTTTTCTGAAAATGATCTCATTAAGAACATGGAACTCCTGTTTCTGGGAAAAAAAAAAAAAAGAAAAAGTTCCTTGAGGTTTGCAAAGGTCTCCCAGCAGGAAGGTTGCTTGTCTCCATTTTCCCTGCAGTTCAACAGACCCCCAAATGATCCCATTAGCAAAAATGGACTGCTTGAAAAAAATCCTACAAAATATGCAACAGAAACAGCTTCAGAAATGTAAGGCTCCAGTAGGCAACAAACTATGTTTGCAAACCTCGTCTTTGATGACAGTTTAATATGTTAGGCAAAGAGGGAGATAAAGATACAAAGAGGACTGTGGCTGCTTGCTACCTACTGCAATAGCTGTGAGGGGACATACTAAAGAGAACCGAATATGAGGCCTGAGATAACTCAATTGTTATTCTGGAGAGATAAATGCATCTTTGAAAAACAGAGTTAATGAAGCTCAGCTGCCAAACTATGCCTGTCACATAGCCCTTTCCCTCTCCCTCCTTAAGCCTGATGTCTAAAAGCTGCTGAGATTGTTAGCCCATATTTCAGGGGGAGCACTAGGTGTTCTTTAATATTTTAATTTAAAGTTTGGGCTTTTATGAAGCCAGGCTATGAATAACAACACTGCTGTCCTTATGTGCAGTATCCCTATGCTTGTGGCATGTACCCTGGCTGGAGTGTTGCAGGTTGTGGTCCTGCTGCTGCCTAAGAGAAATTATCTGGATCTGGGTGTGTATTTGCAATCTGCCACATACACACTGGTAGGGAGACACAGCAAGAACAAACCCCAGACCTGACATTTAATTTCTCCCAAAGCCTGAATCACTCTTTTCTGATAATACTACGTTGTAGCGGTTGCTCTGTTGTACAAAGAGAAAGACCTGAGAGATCTTGGATGTATTTCCCTCAGAGTGATGGGGCAGTTTGGAAAATCAGAGGTCTGTGTTCATCAGATTATCATTTCCAATCAAAGGAAGGCACTTGAGGCAGAACTTTCTGAGTATTATAAGGGTACCATAGCTACTGTGCAGAAAAGAGAGGGCAATGACCCTTGGTTGTGTCCTGCATGGACTCAGGTTGACCAGCCAGCAGAACTCCTAGTCTGACAGTTTTGTCTTGGACCCAAGCACTGAGACACACAAGACTCAGCCTAATTTTGTTTTGTGCCAATTACTGAATATTGCAATCCTGCAGTTATGCTCAGTGTACAAGTCCTATTGCTTTTCCCAGGCTTAATAACATTTGTGCATCCTGCTCTGCCTCCACAAACTCACAATGCACTATGCTATCCACAGATCTTTCTTTCAAGCTGGATCGCCCACTGCCATTTCAACCCATCAAAACTTCATTTGCAGAAGGATGAACCAAATGCAGATGGGAATCACATTTTTAATAACTGTCAATGGACCAGAGCAATAAAATAGGGACTAAGAAGGCAGAAAAACAGCACGAAGAAAACCCTTGTAAAAATAACAGGTGCATTAAAGTGTGTAGGGGTGTGTAGGTATATTTGTAAGACAATAATACACAAAGCAGGTGGCACACCACCTCATTAGCAATCCACTTGTTCATGCCAAACAGTCTCTGGTGAGATCCCCTGAGAGGTTTCCCAGAAACTCATAAAATTAGTAGTAAACAGCCTTTCTTGGGGGTTGTGAAATATTTTCTGACTCTGCCTAGCATCCCAGCTCCCTTCTGAAGTTTTTTCTCTGTTTTGCAAAACATCTAGAAGCAACTGGGAAGAAAATTAGGGAACAAAAGAGGGGGGATAAGATGAGCATAGGTAGAATCCACAGTAATCGGCTTCACATTGAAAAGCATAAGAATGATTGCTTGGACAGTGATGGCATCTTGATGTATAAATGGGTTTGTTACTTAACTCTGGTGATTCATGCTGTCAGGCACAGGGATGAGGCAGCTGCCAAATTTGATGCTGGGAAGGAATTTTTCTCTCCCAGAACAGATTGGCAGGGAATTTGCAAAGCTGAGGGGTCAATAAAAAGGGCCAGATATTGTTATGATGAACATGTGGACAGGCAAGCAGGAACATCCCGGAGCACAACAGCACTATCATGTTCCTGCCTCATTGGACAAAACGAGCCCCAAAAATCAGTGCACAACCTTTCATCCTTTTCTCCCACACTCCCAGTAGACCTGTAAACCACAAAGGGATGACTTTGGCAGGCTAGGTATAGAATCATAGAATGGTCTGGGTTGGAAGGGACCCCAAGGATCATAGAGCTCCAACCCCCCTGCCACAGGCAGGGACACCAACCTCCAGGCCTGGAGCTACACAAGGCAAGACTACTCTTCTGTTTCCTGTGGATGAATATTGGAGCAATGGGCCTTCTAATGTTTTTCACATCATATATGTCATCCATGTTTCTAAATAAAGCCTAACTGAAGTTTATATGTCTTAGCTGTTGGATGTTAGGGGTAGTTTGTTGTGTAGTTTTTTTCTTTTGTTTGGTTTTGGGGTTTTTTTTAAACAGTAGCTAAAGAATGTGTTCCAGATGCCTGGAAGGAAAGAGCCAGAAAGAAAAAGAGAACAAAGGAAAACAGTGGAGATATTTAATTGAGATAATTTTAGCTGTTCTAAATGCCTCAGGCAATCTGAATAAACATTTGGAGAGAAAAGATGAGGAAGAAAGGAGGAAGAAGTTCTGTGCTGGTCATTCAGTCCCCAAATTGAGGGCAAGAATGTGTCCTTACAGAGATTGAGCAGGACCCTTTCTAGCAGCTCTCAGGTAATTGCTTTTTGTGCCTCTATGACCTCCTCTGCACTCTACCAGGCCTAAAAGGGCCTGATGAGGACATTTTCGGTTTATGGGGCTGAGTAAAGACCTAAGGCACTCTCAGGTGCCAACCTGAGCAATGTGAGTTCAGATCCTTGGTCTGGCCACTTAGGTGAACACCTGATGAGGCACTTCTGTGTCAGTACAAGACCAACGGGATGAGGTTTAACAAGGCCAAGTGCAGAGTGCTGCACATGGGACAGAACAACCCCCTGCAGCGCTCCAGGCTGGGGGAGACTGGCTGGAGAGCTGTCAGGCAGAGAAGGACCTGGGGGTGTTGGGTGACTGCAGGCTGAGCATGAGCCAGCAGTGTGCCCAGGTGGCCAGGAAGGCCAAGGGCATCCTGGCTTGTGTCAGACCCAGTGTGGCCAGTAGGTGTGGGGAGGGGATTGTGCCCCTGGACTGGGCACTGGTGAGGCTGCAGCTGGAGTGCTGGGTCCAGTTCTGGGCTCCTCAGCATCAGAAGGACATTGAGGTCCTGGAGTGAGTGCAGAGAAGGGCAACCAGGCTGGGGAAGGGGCAGGAGGGCAAATCCTGTGAGGAGCAGCTGAGGGAGCTGGGGGTGTTGAGCCTGGAGAAGAGGAGGCTGAGGGGAGACCTTATCACCACCTACAACTACCTGAAGGGAGGTTGTAGAGAGGTGGTTGTAGAGAGGTGTCAACCAGGTGACAGGAGATGGGACAAGAATAAATGGCATGAAGCTGTGCCAGGGCAGGGTTAGATTGGATAGTAGAAAAAAATTTTTCCTGAAAGAGTTGTCAGGGCCTGGAACAGGCTGCCCAGGGAGGGGGTTGAGTCACCTTCCCTGGATGTGTTCAAAAAAGGGTATATGAGGTGCTCAGGGATCTGGTTTAACATAGGATGGGAATGGTTGGATTCGATGATCTCCAAAGGTCTCTTCCAACCTTGCGATTCTGTGATTCTGTGGTCGCTTCTTGTGGGATCCCTTTGCTTTGTGTGACTGAATATGTGCAAGCAGGGGGATGGTCTTGGCTTTTCCCATGGGATATGGGAAAAGGAGTATGGCCTAGGGTATGTATTTAAAAATTTAACACTGGCAGATCAATATCTTGCTCTGACCTGACTGATACTTGACCAGTTATCCAAAATGGTAAGTTCTTGCAGAAGATAGTTAGTTTGCTATGTGGAGGTTGGATCTCTTCTTTTGTGAAGAACTCACAAGTCATCTCCTAGTTAAAAGGTATTTTGTATGTGGTTTTCTGCAACTGTCATGAAGGGCACCCTACCCCATGACTATGCTGGGCAATGACAATCTCCTTATTGATAATGTGATAAGCGTGAATTTAAGACATCCCACCCCAAATTAGAGCTTTGGGTAGAGGTTGATGTTCAGTCAACTTCCCATGTGATTGCTGGGAGAAACATAGGGATACCCTGGTGAGATTGCCTTGCCCTCACAAGATTTGACAGAGCAGAGAAACAGTGCTTTTCTCATCCAAAACTTGTAGAAGGGTTTTGAAGATTTTGAAAAGCAAGCCCTGGATTGAATCACAGAATCACTAGGTTGGAAAAGACCTTTGAGATCAAGTCCAGCCATACCCAAAGCATGAAGGAGGGATCCGTATGTGTTCATCATGGGGGGGACGTAAAGGTCTAAATCTTAGTGTACCCCACTCTGTCACAAACTCCCTAAGCATCCCATCCACAGAGTTCACAGAATTGTAGGGGTTGGAAGGGACCTCCAGAGACTGAGTCCAACCCCCCTGCCAAAGCTGGTTCCTTAGGACAGATCACAAAGGTTGGTGTCCAGACAGGTCTTGAATATCTCCAGAGATGAAGACTCCACATCCCCCTGGGCAGCCTGTCCCAGGGCTCTGTCACCCTCACTGGGAAAAAGTTCTTCCACATATTAGTGCAGAACTTTCTGTGCTCCAACTTGAGGCCATCGCCCCTTGTCCTGTCCCCACAGCCCACTAAGAAGAGGCTGGCCATTTCCCCCTGTGTCCCACACTTCAGACATTTATAAACATTAATCAGATCCCCTCTCAGTCTTCTTTTCTCAAGGCTGAAATTTTCCTAGCTCTGCATGAAGCAGCATTGCAGGTACTCTCTCCCCCCTCCCTGCTGCAGAGCCTGGGGAGGAGGAAAAATGTCTGTAACCCCCCCCTTAAGCAGGTATCTCATTTGGGGACCCATGCCCACAGCATTTTAGCAATGTCCTGGGTGGGGGTGCAGCCCTGGCTCTTTTTCACCCCCTTCAAAGCTCACCCAGCAAGCTGCCTCCCTTCCCTGTTGGCAGGCAGGTGGGGAAGAGGCAGCAGCGTGCAGCAGATCCGATCTCCGACCACACACACATACACACGCTGCTCATCCCTTTCATCTGCCCTTCTCCCTGATCCCACTCAGCCCTTCTCCCCCACATACCCACCCACCTCGGTGCCTCATTCAGGGATGGCTCAGAGCGCTTCAGGTAGCTGCGGGGATGGGTACTAACCTCTGCCAGGCTTCTCTCCTTAAGGAAACATTAATATGGAGCTGCTGCCTTTCCCTCCCCTTTCTCCCCGCAGCCAAACCCGACTGCTGAAAAACAGAAAATGGGGGGTGTGAGGTGGGAAATCCAGGACACTGCGTCCTCCTCCACAGCGTGGGATGGGGTTTCTTTGAGAAGGTCGGCGGTGAGGCCGCCGTCTGTGTCAAGCGGGGAGAAATGGCAGGGGTCAGCAGAGAAGCGTTGGCTTGATTGGCTGGATGCCCCTGCGTCTCCCCCCAGATCCTTCCCTCTCTCTCTCTTGCAACATTCCTGTGAGGACCCACGGAGAACTAAAGCCTATTGTGCTGGGAACAAGCTGCCACTGCCTCCCCGGCATCCTCCAGTCTGCAATCAGGAGCCCCGGAGCAAGGCAGTGCTGCCTGTTCCAAGCCCAGAGCCCTGCAGCAGGACCGTATCTCCCCAGGTCCTATCTGAGGGACATTATAAAAACCATTCTTCAGTCCTTAGGGATATCTCACTAGAATCAGGCATAAGTAATCCTGGCTACAATTGAAGCTTCTGATTTTTAATTTTTCCCTCCCCTTTTTTTCCCTTTTTTCCCTTCCCCCCCCCACCACCACCCCCAGATTTGGCCTTGCTGAGGTTAAACAGATCTATGGGGGGAAATATTCCCTTCTTAGCAGTCTTCTATCTGGGTAGGACTACCCCTCCTGAGAGACAACATCCATGAGCGGAAGGGAGATTGAGTGAATTCTGACAATCATGTGGGGAGGCACTAACAAGGAAAAGATGTGTGCTGGGATCACTTCTATCCCAGATGTATGCTGCTTAATCCTCTGTCCTTCAAGATGCCTCCTTCCCTGCCCTTGTCCTGCTCATGCTGTCTCAGAGCAGACAGCAACTCATGTGGCTCATGTGGGACCTGCAGCCCTTGCTTCATGGACCTTCCAGGACTCAAGCTCTCCACATGGACCTTCACTCCCATGGACCTGGTGATCTCCAGTTTGAGACCACAAAGAAGTCGTGTTCATTTTGGGTGTGGCTATATAAAGGGGAGCTGTGGCACTGTGTTGATGTTTATTTTGGTGAAGGGAAAGCTCCTGGAGAGCTTTACACAGCACCTCACTCCCTGGTTCCTGCTAGCCCCAATCTAATATGTATTTTAGTGATGTTTGGAGGCTCATACATTTGGAAAGAAGAAATTAGTATAGTCTGCTGCTTGCTTCTCACATTCTCCTCTTTCCCTGGAGCTTCCCTGCTGTCCCTAATTATCCATCTCTCATTTACAGGGACTTAAATAATGGAAATGGAAAGGCTGGTTGAATTAGACTGGGATGAGGATGCACTGAATGAGGCTCCCTTCCCTTCAGAAGTGACCTAACATTACCCTTTCTCTTATTAGTGATGCAGGCTCCCCATTACCACATGAGGCAGCTGCTCTGTTGTTATCTTGAGCCGAGGGGACACAACTCCTACACTGACTCAAGCTGTGGTTCCCCATGGCTAGGAGAGATTAGCAAAGAAAAGCAAGGATGCTTAGAGGAAATCCTTTGTTAACAGTGATGCTTAGGGGAGTCAAAAATAAGAGAAATAGTTTGGAAGAAGAAGAAGAGAAAGGAAAAAGTGAAAAAAGGGGTAAATTGAGTCACTGCTGAATGATACAATTACTAAAGCCAGGTGAATGGTGTCCTAGTTAATAGCTTCATGAGGGACGATGACTGTGAGACCACCTAGCTGAGAACTGACACACATCAGCATACAGAGCTCTGGCAACCCAGATTTAGCTGGCAACAGGGTGTCCTAGTGCTGCATGGAAAGGCCCCATGTCCCTTCAGTGCCCTTTGTGATGCCTTCATGAAGCACACCACAAAGAACCAGACACATGGTCCTATTAGGAGAGAGGCAGAGCATCCTGTACTCCTCTGTTGAAGGAGGATGTTCATGCTCCATGGGTGAAGAAAATATTATCCAAGCATTACAAAACCAACAAGTCAACAATGTCCACAAAATGAGTTGTAAGAATGCATTTAGTGTTTCCTTTTGGAATGTTCCAGCACTGAGGAGACCTTGGTAGAAGCCCTAGTGCCAAATTAGGCAGAACACGGCTTTAAACTTGCCTGGGGCTGTTGTCTGAAGACACCTGCTACCAAATCCTAGGCAGGCTGGCATAGACAGGTTTGAATATGTTTTGGGATTTCAATCTGAATGAAAGCAAATAAAGCATTTAGAGGGGATGTGTCTGTACCTGAAGAGAAAAAAGACTAAATAAATAAAAAATACCTATCCATCTATTCAGTGATGCAACAACTGACCCATGGTTCAGGCAAAGAGTGTTTTCAGATGAACAGAAAACCAGACTATAGAACTTTGCAGGTGAAGGGATCTGGACCAGAACAAGGAAAAAAAATATCCTGCTTAGTGTGTCCCCATTGAAAAAAATAGCAAAAAAAAAAAAAAAGAAAAAAAAGAAAAAGAAAAAAGAAAAAAGAAAGTTCTCTAACCCAGATTAGGGGCATCAGCCAAAAGGAAGTTAAAAGGGAATTTGAGAATGAGGTTAGCATGGATGTGGCCAAAGAAACCTGCCTCTTTTGTTGCTGTTACACATTTTGGAGGAGACTTACAGTATCATGTAGAAAGAAGCTTCTGCATCCCCTCCATATCTGGATGTGCTATCTCTGAGCACTCCTTAGCTTCCTTTGATGCTTTCCCTGAAGGGAACAGAGCTGTTGTCCCTCATAGGAGGGGTAGGGCAATGTAATCTGATGGGGAAAAGGGGCTGTGGGAGATTCTTCATGGGACTGGAACTGACTACTGACAACCACAGCAAGAGAGTATTTTTGTCTGTCTTCTTTTCTCTTCTCTCAAAGGCACCCAGTAGGACAGAGGGGCTGAATTTATGGGGAGGAAAAGAAATGAAATCAAGCTTGCTGTGGGAAGGTCCCACTGCTTCCTTCTCCCCACAGCCTGTAGCAGGGAGTCTGCAGCTCAGAAATCTTCCCAAGAGCCAGTCTACTTGAACTGGTGGAAAACCCGGCTCCCTCCACCTTATCACACATGCTAAAGCTTCTCACATCCCCTAGTTGAAGAGAAAACATATATGTAGGTGATGAGAAAGTGAAGGAGGGGCTTAACACATTCTCACACGTGGGAGCAGCATGACGCCTCTGAGGAGCAGGAGCAGGTAAGCTACAGGGCAGTCTGAGCCGCTGTCTCTTCATGTGAGTAGATGGTACTGCCAAAGACACGTGGCTGCACAGCTTCTCCTGGCTCATGACATGATCAAGGGTACAGTTTGATGGCCCAGCAATCTGCCACCAAACAGGACAATGTCCACCTTTCCCCGTTCACCTCTACCATCGCCACCAGACCTCATCTCACTCTGCCATGGAGGTGTCAACACATAACCCAGATAGGAATGGTAAAGCAGAGCCAGAGCTGCAGCAGAGGGTGGGACTGGCTCTTTGGACTGCAGCTAATCCTTAGATCAGCGTGAGCACATCAACCTGACAGACAGTGAGGACCACAGCTCTCCTGGACCAGTGGGTACTCTGTCGGCCAAGTGACACCAGAAGATAAACCCAGGCTGTGTACTTCACAGCCACCCCACTGCTTTTCCTTATTTAGCAGACCTGAGATTTTCACTGTTTACTGCTGAAGAGGAGAAAAAGAAAAACAAAAAACCCACTAAATTCAGAAACTTTTACTAGAACACTTAGAGGGGAACCCTAAAGGGGAACATATGGGAAAGGATTCAGGTGTCCAGCCCCAAATGTGGGCCAGATTCAGCTCCCAGCCATGCAGCATCAAGGCAGATGAAATTTCATAAGACAAATCAGGCCCTTTGACACAGGGCTTGCTTGTTTTGCTAGCAACAAACATACTCTACCAGCTCATCAGTGATGTGCATGGGAGGAAAATGAAGTTCATTTGGAGATGTCTTTCTATTTATGTTGACCTCATGAGGGTCATTACAGCCAACACCAGAGTTCAGGTTACTGCCATGAAAAAATACTGCCATCTCCTTTGACTCGATTTTTGCCTCAGGAAGGCTTCAGGAGGCAAACACAGCACAAGGAGGCACTCATTAACATTTCCTCTGCCCAGTGAGGAAACGAAAATAACAAACATCCCATTAAATAAGGGCAGAGGGAAAAAAAAAAGAAAAGAAAAAGCTATAAAATACAGAAGATATTTTTAGTTTGAAAACAAAGAACTCTATCTTCCCCACAAAGTAGGTCTTTTCAGACATAAAGAAAAAAACAGGAGAGAACTTGCTGGCTCCTCCGCACCAGAAGGAGAGGCACTAATAATAATAATAATTATTATGATCACTGTTAATACTGATAGTAGGCTCCCTTCAGCTTCACGCTCACTTCCCCACCCTCCCAGCACGTGACGTGTGGGTCTCAGCCGTGGAGGACAATGGGTGGCCAGGAACAATGCACCCACTGACGTGAGCCATGTTTTGAATGTGAAACTCTGCGTTGTGAGTGCCAGCTTCAATGCAGTAAAGTGTTCTGGGGCTGGAGATGGATGAATAGAGGCATATGGCGTAAATTAGACGTGTTATTCTTTTTAATGTATTTATTTATTTTTAAATTAAAAAGCCCCAACACCTTGGTTTAATTTAATTTCGTTCTCATTCTTGAGGGTTTTGCTACCAAACAAATGACTAGCTAGCTTTGTCTGTTAACCTACCAGAGAATCAATAGGGATTGAAAGAGCATGGAGGCGGAGGGGAAGGATTGTGGTTTCTTTCTTTCTTTCTTTTTTTTCCTTTTCTTTTTTTCTGGAGGCAGCTCTGGAAGTGAAAGGGAAAAATCTAGCACAGCAGATACAGGATAGCACAGAAAATCCCTTGCTCACAAGTAGAAAAACAATCATTCCTACAAGAGTATGGGGCACTGGCTTTCAGACTTCTAATTTTAAGCACATCATAGGGCCCATGGTTAAAGACAGGGTCTTCCAGACAGTGTTTCAGAGAAGGAATGCAATGCACATCACAATACATAACTGAGGAAGGACCCTGGCATCACAGTAGGGTAATACAGAGTCCAGCAGAACTCTTCAGAGCATAAGCCATGAAAAAACAGCACAGCTTGGTTGCACCATAAACTTTCCCCAGGCTTGGGATCTTCCCCTTCTCACTCACCCACCAGGTTCATCTGGCTCACAGCTCAGGCTCATCTCCAAGAAGTGTCATGTCTTGCCATAAGGTAGATCTGAGTTAAACACTTATCCAGATGAGGTGAAAAAGGGATGACAACCAAAAAGAAAACCAACCCCAAACCTCATCAACTTTGTTTCAAGGCAGGTTGCAGAAAAAGCCCAGATCCTGAAAGGCCACAAGTGGTGAGTCCCACCGGGCTCTGGGTGAACTATGTGCTTGACAAAGCACGTTTGTGAGAGCACTGGTGAAGGTGCCAGCACTAGATGTGACTCAGTGTCCCTTTCACCTGGTCCCCTTCCTGCAGCGGGTTTTTCTGTTGTTGCTTGCTACCCTGCCCTACTTCTGCCTGACTGTAATTAGTCTGTTGGCTTTTCTCTTTCTCCCCTGTCCTTTATTTTTTTTTCCTGATTCTAATTACTGTGGTTTATAACTTTTCAGGAAGCTCTAGGGAGACAACCCACGTTGACACCATCCCTGCTGATCTATGAGTGCTTTTGCTGTTTTCTCTCCCTTCCTTGCTCCTGCTCAGCTGTTTTGAAGTAAAATACCCCTGCTCATGGCTCACTAATTGTTTTTCCTTCCTCAAAATCACTTCCCACTTCCATATCTGCTCTTCTCACCCCTTTTTTGTCTTGGACATCCTGAGGCCACCCAGACCATCACACACCCTGCAGTCTCCTCCGTCCATCACATTGCCAGCTCTCCTGAGGCCAGGAAAATCATTTCAACAGGACTTTGTCTGCCTCTTTGTGAAGGGATAAAGCTGCTGTAGCAATGAGATCCTCCTCCCCAGCCTGCCCCACTCCATGACTCCTATCCTTCCATGCCTGTCTGCCTTTCCGTGCCTGGAAATCGTCTGTCTGCCTCAAATTCCTCTCCCTGTCAGCTGCCAGCACTCTACATCTCCCTCCTCCCTTTGCTTCCGGCTACCCTCTCTCCTCCTCCTCTACCCACATACCTTTCTTTAATTAGAAATACAATGAAAATGCTTATCACTATGTCTTAATCAGCAAGTCATTCCCCAGCAGGTCCAGAAGGAAAACCCCCGTTCCTCCTCGCCTTTCCCATCTCCCCCACCACCTCCGCAGAAGAGCACACAGATTAGGAGGAGAGCTTTGTGGAAAGGTTGCTGAATGAGATGAACCAAGAGACCTGGACAAGCTGAAGGAAAGGGCCAACAAAAACACCTTGTGATATTCAGGGAAAAAAGGCTCCCTGGCAGCGACTGACTGGTTGGGGTTTGGAAATGGACCTGGGATGGCTGGGGGACAGCAGACTGACTATGATTCAGCAATGTGTTCTGGCAGCAAAAAAGCTATCCTGGACTCTGGGAGCATAAGCACAGCCAGGAGATCAATGCAAGTGATAATGCCCCTTCACTAAGGACATATTAGACCATATCTAGCTGCTGCAACCATGTTTATACCTCTTAGTACAAGACATGAATCACCTGGAAGGAGGTCAGCACAGACCTATGAGATGCTCAGGGTTACAGAAGTTTTCTGGGGCATGGTGTGGGGCAAGGACTTGTCCATCCTGGAGAAAAAAAAAGGGTTTGGGAGGACCTAACAGCAGCCCACCCTACCTGTGGGGAGGTTATCAAGGAGCCAGGCCCTTCACAGAGGTGGCTAGTGAAAGGGCAAAAGATGTTAGGCATAATTTGAAACAAGACACTCAGACTGGATATAAGGAAAAAGGTTTTCCAACTAAGGACAGACATGGACAAAGAGGATTTGCACAATCTCCATCCCTGTGGTTTTCAATGTGTGAAACCTGAACTTCCTCATCTGACAAAGTAGCTGACTCAACTTAAGAGTAGGAGGTTAAGCTAGAAACCTCCTGAGGTCCCTTCCAGATTCAATAATTCGGAGATCCAATGACCAGCTCTAATTGCCAAATGAGTCCAGACTCTGGTGAATCCCCACACACTAAGGGAGAAAGAAAGAGAGGCAGGTAACAAGGGCTGGAAACAGATTTGGTGGAACAGGCTTTACAACCAGTTCATCCCAACTCCGGCATTTGATGGGACAAGGTGAGGTTGAAATCAGGTCACCTTGCAAAGTTAAATACAGTCTATAATCTGTCCCTATCCACTATCACACTTAAAGGCCATTTTGGGGGATCGATCCTGGGTGAAAAACCTTTTGGATAATCACCAGAGATACACAGGTATCAGTCTCTCCCAGTTCATGTGATCTCTTACTGGCAGGTAAGGTTTAAGATGAAGCACACAGACCACAGCGTGGAGGTGATCCAGATATGTCTCAAACCCCCAGATGAATGACATTTGATCCTTTCCAAACACAAGTACAGAAACACATAAATGTCATGCTCAGGAAAGCTGGATGAAAGTGGAAAAGTGAGTGAAGCAGAGGGCATAGCTCTCAGCCAATCATACCACTATCATGATATGTGTGGGAGACAAAGTGGCATTAGGAGGGTCTGATGGTTTAGGAATCCTGCTTTTGTCACCTTCCCTACCCACTGGTTCCCTACCCACTGGCGCTCTCTACCTTCAACCAAACTGTTCAATCCTTCTATGTCAGCCTCCTGCTGCTCTAAATAACCCTTCTGTTTCCCCTTAGCACCATATGGCAGAAGTGTTTGTCCCTGTGGCATCAGCTGTTAAGGACCAGACATGTATCTTCCTGGACTACATGGATATGGGGGATGAAGGGAGGAGTCCTGACCCCTGTCCTTCATGCCCTTCAGCTTAACCACTATTTGCTCCAGGAGGACTCTGCTTTAGCCAAATGGACAAGGTGACTGAGATCTCCTTTCAGCAGGACCTCACTGAAAGTCTGGCCATGTCCTTTGGATTTCACTCTTACCAGATTGGCTATGGTCCCACCAGGAAATACATGGCCACGAGCCACAGGACTGGGGACCCATCCTAAGCTTCCCTGGCACGCTGCCCACCACCCTGAGCGGAGGCAAGGCACCTCCTGGCTGGAAATAAGCTTGAAAACCCTTTTTAGGTGATATTAATGAATCAGCATCCCATTGCCTCCGGCCACTGTCACTGAAAGAGGATGAGAAGCTCCGGATGTCCTCAGAACCTCTCTGAGGGTGTTCCGGCAGGGAACTCTCTAGGATTAGGGAATCCTTTATCTCTGGCTTATATAAGACCCGGGGATTCCTTTTATGGTTGGCTTTTCCTGCTTTGTCAAGAGCAAAGAACAAATGTAGCTTCATCTGCGCTTGTGGGTTGGCTAACTGATTAAGCAGCTGATTCAAGCTAAGTACGGAACAGGCTTTTGATGGGCGGATTTAATTTGGTGTAAAAATCAGGATGCCATCCCCCTCCCTTACCGAATATTCCCAAGATAGTGGTTGGTCTGGTGCAATTAACCAGTGGGGATGACTCCCACCTACCAATACTTTAGAAAATCCAAAGTGCTCCAGTTTGTAATAAAGGGTCTCCTTTGAGGGTTTCCCCCCTCCCCTCTTTCTCCCCTCCTCTTTTCTTTTTTCTCTCTCTTTC
Source organism: Gallinula chloropus (assembly GCF_964237585.1). Lineage (NCBI taxonomy): Eukaryota > Metazoa > Chordata > Aves > Gruiformes > Rallidae > Gallinula > Gallinula chloropus. The sequence goes on from NC_140086.1 coordinate 2,779,240, forward strand.
CCCTGCTGTTTTACCACCATTTCCAAAGCAGTCACATTAGGAGTGAACACACTCTGTGTGTGTGTGTGTGTGTGTGTGTGTGTGTGTGTGTGTGTGTGTGTGTGCTCACATGCACGTTGTGGGCATGCGGGGGGCCCGTGGGTGTCTGTCTTGGTGTGACACACTGAATTCCTCCTCATCTCCCCCTCTGTGAGTCCTGCCAGGGGAAGCATGCTAATGATGACCTTGCTGAGTAAATAGTTGTGGAATGAATAAGTGTTTTTCCTGCAATCTGAAAGGCGGAAGGTGCGATTACTCATCCATCTATCCAACTGTCTCCAGCACCTTTCAAGTGCTTCTCGCGTCGAGTCTGGGGGCGTGAGCGAGGGGGTGGGAAGCGAGGGGAGGCTGCCAAGATCTGGGTTGCCACAGACACCAGCCTTGCTTTTCCTCCAATGAACGCTGAGCTGAGAGTGCGAGAGGAGGCAGGGCAACACCCACATGTTGAGCTGTGTGGGGTATAAGTAGATGGAAGAGACTGGACTAGTGGCAGTTCAGACAGGGAAGAGAAGCAGCTCTTTGCATCTCTAGTGAAAGCGCTTTGACTCGTCAAGTTTACCAGAGGAGAAATCACCGGGATTTTTGCAGCAGCTTCCAGCTTCTGTGTGCATCTCTGTGTGTGTTTCTCCAGCGAGGACTCTCTGCCATTCGAGATTCTCAGATCCGGACGAGCAGGTAGCGGGCACGCGTGCGGGGCTGGACTTCTTAGTCAACTCCTCTCCTGGTTCCTGGAAGATCCTGACTCTCTCTGGGACACCCTGAGCACGTGAGACCAGCGTTTCCAGCTGGGCACCGGCAGAAATTTTCCTGCAACTCACTCCGGGATCCACGGGGACCGAACAGCTTGCTCTGTGGTGATATCTGATTTGGTTGTGTTTGTGTTGAAAAGTCTTTTGAGGGGGGGGGTGTGTGTTTAGAAGTCTCTGTGTGCAGATTGGGAAGTGTTGTGGTGGGGTTTGTGAGAGGCAACTCTAGATCCAGGGCTTGCAACCCAGTTCTTTCTGTGTTTGGCACTCGCACAGTCGGAGCCATGCAGCTGGATAATGTCACCAATGCGGGCATCCACTCCTTCCAGGGGCACCGTGGAGTTGCCAACAAGCCCAATGTGATCCTGCAGATAGGGAAATGCAGGGCAGAAATGTTGGAGCATGTCAGGAGGACCCACCGGCACCTCCTGTCTGAGGTCTCCAAGCAGGTAGAGCGCGAGCTGAAAGGTTTGCAGAAATCAGTGGGGAAGTTAGAGAATAACTTAGAGGACCATGTCCCAACTGATAACCAAAGATGGAAGAAGTCCATCAAGGCCTGCCTGGCCAGGTGCCAGGAAACCATTGCCCATCTGGAGCGGTGGGTCAAAAGAGAGATGAATGTTTGGAAGGAGGTCTTTTTCCGTCTGGAGAAGTGGGCGGACCGTCTGGAGTCTATGGGAGGCAAATATTGTCCTGGGGAGCATGGCAAGCAGACTGTGTCTGTTGGGGTGGGAGGCCCAGAGATACGGCCAAGTGAAGGGGAGATCTATGACTATGCGCTTGATATGAGCCAAATGTATGCACTGACCCCTCCTCCCGGGGAGGTGCCCAGCATCCCCCAGGCCCAGGATTCCTACCAGTGGGTCTCAGTGTCTGAGGATGCTCCAGCCTCCCCAGTGGAGACCCAGGTCTTTGAGGATCCCCGGGAGTTCTTGAGCCACTTGGAGGAATACTTAAAGCAGGTGGGTGGAACAGAGGAGTACTGGCTCTCTCAGATCCAAAACCACATGAACGGCCCAGCTAAAAAGTGGTGGGAATACAAGCAAGACTCTGTCAAGAACTGGGTAGAGTTCAAGAAGGAGTTTCTGCAGTACAGCGAGGGCACTCTGACTAGGGATGCTATCAAAAGGGAGCTGGATTTGCCCCAGAAAGAGGGGGAGCCCTTGGACCAGTTCCTTTGGCGCAAGAGAGACTTGTATCAGACCCTCTACGTTGATGCAGATGAGGAGGAAATTATCCAGTATGTGGTAGGCACCCTCCAGCCCAAACTGAAGCGCTTCTTGAGTTACCCTTTGCCCAAGACTTTAGAGCAGCTGATCCAAAGAGGAAAGGAAGTTCAAGGCAATATGGACCACTCTGAGGAGCCGAGCCCACAGAGGACCCCTGAGATTCAATCAGGAGATTCTGTGGAGAGTGCACCTCCCTCAACGACTGCCAGCCCTGTGCCAAGCAATGGGACTCAACCTGAGCCCCCAAGCCCACCAGCTACTGTCATATGAGCTAGTCCAAGGGAAGCAGCAGTCTGGGTTACATGAAAGGGAGAAGGGGGAATATTTAGGAAGCTTCTCCTTGGAGAGAGGTTCTGGCTGAGACGAGACATGAAGTGTGCTCAGTCCAACAGCCCATAGCAGAGGAATTAACTTTGCTTGTGGGGGGAGGGAGGCAATGGGGGAGAGGCACCTTAGGATGTGGTTGCCCACCTCACTTGAGCCATGCAATACAGTGGTACTGGAGACACTTCTTGCACCACTGTGGGGAATGGACAATTTTATGAGATCCCTGACAAGAAACTAGAGACAATTTCCAACTTCAAAGAAAGCTGCTGAACACTGGTGGCTTTCAAGGACTTCATAAGAGTACAGCAATTGGCTGAGGGTTCCTACCCATCTGGATCTCTCCTTCTCTCCTCCCTCTTCTGAAGAGGTGCCCCTGTCCTGAGGAGACATCTTTCTTTTAACCCTTACCCATTTATGATTTACTTCTGGGCTTCTGTTCACTTGGTAATCTCCTGGTTTAATTAATCCAAATCATTATTTTTTTTATAAGAAATCATATGACTTCAGGAACTGAAAACTTTAAGAATCTGGATTATTTTTAGTGTTTTTCATTTCACTGCACCCAATACCTGCTGTAATGTTTTTCCTCTCATGTGGCTCATACCGGTTTACTTCTTGTCTTAGTTTCTGCTCACTCTAATCAAGGCCACTGCAGTGCAGAGGCAACATTCACCCTTTCTCTGCACATTATACTGTGCACTCAGCAGGAAACAGAGTTCCAAGTTAAATTCTGAGCTGGTTTATTGAAGGGGAAATCTGTTTCCTTTCAGAGAAGAGAGGGTGTCAAGGTAGAGAGACAAGATACCAGAGCTATTTTGAGAGGGTGGGGGGAGGTAAGGGAAACAAAACCTTATGCTTTGACTGAAACAAATGAACACAACCTAAATCCAGAGCAAAATATCCCCAGAGCAGCAAATCGAGTCCATGCTGATGTGTGGAGACAACAGAAGCTTTTGCCATGTAAAAGCAAAACAGAGTGAAGAGAGGAGCTTTGTGCCCCAGCACAGTTTCAGCCTGTGCACCACAAGAGTTTCTACTCACACAGACAGACTTAAAATGCTCCTGGAAAGCCTGGCACCGCTGTCCTGGAGCACTCAAGGATAGAGCATTCTCTATTCACAAAGAACTTTCTGCAACATCTCCTTGCCATGGACTTTGTGACTTTTTCCATGTAATGCTCAGCAATCACCTTGCTTGGGGTAACACCTGATGAGTGGACTTTGAGATGAAACTGTTGTAAGACATTCAGGAAGTTTGGCTCTTCAAACCTTCTTGAGGCTGGACACATCTTGAGCATCACCTGCATTCAACACCAGACCAAATAAGCAACACCTCCACAAGAGAAGCAGCATCAGAAATGCCCCTGAGGTGCTCCTGGCACTACTGCAGCAGTGACACATGGCACCGGTGGCTTGGAAGGCCTTTGGCACGCCTCCTTCAGAGAAGATGAAGGTAAGGCAGCACTCTGATTTTCTTCTCTCTGAGCTTCTTAGACCTAAATTAGCCATGGTCTGTCCAGTAGGAACCTTGTACTGGGATAAAAGATAATAATTTGTAATGGGACATGAAGCACTGTAGGTGACAGATTAGGGTTGGGAGGAAGGGAAAGGGGGAGACAGTGAGTAGGAAAAGTTTCCAGTGAGTGGGACAGTATGGGGAGGACGTGGGCAGCTTCTTAATTAGCTGAGTCCCAGGACCTGTCCCTGTGGGCTCGAGTCCCCAGCTGTGACAATGCATCACAGGTCCATGCAGAGACAAAAGGAGATGCATGTCTTCTCTGCACCCTTGCTAGAAGTGAGTTGGTCTCAGGAAAGGCAGGGGCTTCCCCTTCACTTGTTCAGAATGAGTTAGTTTGGCACTGGCTGTGTCTGCAGAGAGAAGGGAGCCATTTCTCACTAATGACCTGGGATGAGTGGTGGAGGAGTGGGTGTCACTGCTGAGGATGAGCTGGCCGTGCATTACAAGCATTTTCTTCTCCTGCTTACAGTGACTCACTCAGATCATCCTCTGAGAAGGAATCGCTTCACAGTGCTCAGAATTCAGAAGGAAAGCCAAAGAGAAAAGCCTTCAAACCCAAGGATTCAACATCAGATCTGCTGACATGATCACCAGCCACCAACTGCCAGATCCACTGTCCGAAGGAAAGACTGGCACAGGTAATTACCCCTCATCTTAGCCTTGGGACCCTTTCTTAACCTCCCCAGTGCCCTGACCCAAGATATTCAACAGCCCAGATACAAATATTTGTGCTGGTCTTGAGACCTCAGCTCCAGTGGTTGCAACACCAGAATGGTGGGTTCAGCTTTCTGCTGAACCATTGGCAAATGCTTAGACATCAATTATCTAGTTGGAACGCCCTCCAGGCTGCAGAAACCTAGTCTGCACAACTGAATATAACCCCATCTCCTGAGAAATCTCCAGTACTCACCACTTGGGATATCTAACCTGAGCTGCTGCATTTTTTTTGTTTATATTTTTACAGAGATTCCTGCTGCTGTTGCTGAGTTTCCTTCTCTGTGTCCAAGAGTCCTGCTTTCCCAGGGGAGAAGCGAGTGCTGCAGGAAGATAAAAAGAGCACATCACGCACCAAAGAGCCTCCTATGCAGTGCACATCTGTGTTCAAGGTGCTGAGAGCCAGAATGAAAGGGGGAGCCACTTCCAAGAAGGTGGAAAAAAAAAACCTGGTCCAGGTACTCCAAGGACAGAAGAAAGTGCTGATAATGAAAAGAGAAACCAAGGTGGAAGAACAGAATATCCAAGTCTGCCCTTTGAGGACAGCAAGGATGGTGGGCTTGTACTGACTGTCTGTTGAGATGATACCATACCTCTGCAATTTGGGGCCACTGGGACTCAACCTAAAGAAACCTTCACTAGATTATCAGTTAGAAAAAAAAAAACTTTCCTGATTAACTTTGCCAAGTGACTGACCCTACCTAGGCTATGAACCCTCCATGCTCTTAATGCTGTAACTCATTTTTCCTGAGTTGAGGGTAGCTTCATTTCATGCGGGTATCAGTTTTCAAACCTCAAAAGGGCTGTGGAGGTTCGGAGAAGCATCCTGCAGCCCAGATGCTTGTCTGAACTACTTGAGCCTGCACCACTGGGCCAGCTGTCTTGCCAGAAAGGAGAGTCTTGTGAGACAGCTGGCGCTTCCTGGATCTGCATGGGCCAGAGTTACTGCAAGAACTGGGGTTCTTGTGCTGGCTTTGACGTGACTGTTTCCATCCAGACCCAGGGAGCACAAAAGGTGTGCAAAAGACAACAGCTCAAATGAGTTGAACAAGACAGTTTTGGTTCACATCTCAGCTGAAGAGGTCCAGTTGGTTCCTCTCTCTTCCAGAGCCAACTGTCCCGGGTATGCATGTGTGTGTGTGTGTGTGTGTGTGTGTGTCACTGCGGGTGTGTATGTGTGTTAAGCAATCAAATCCACCTAACCAAATTCTTTGGGGTTTTTGTTGCATTTGAATTAAGCCAATGGGACCTGATGTGCATTCCAACAATGCTCAGCAAGAATGGCCAGGACTGGAAAATTATGTAAAACCATACCAAGGCAGATGTGTCAGTCATCATCCCAAGGTCAAAATGTTTGATTTTGAGGTGCTTAATTTCCACAGTCCCTTTCAAGGGACTTGACTGTCTCAATAGGCATTTTATTTTGCCACAGACTTTCCTGCCTTTTCAATAAATTAGCCTGTCTATGCTATTTGGTCATTTGGTCCTGAGGTTTGTACATTTTCAGCTGACTTTTTGGAGTGTGCAAAACTGAATCTCCTGGACTGATTTTATTTCAATTATTGCTCCTAGCAGATTGGAGCTTTACTTGTAGCACCCTGGTTTATATTACCAGCCTCTCCAGGAAGGACTGGTAGTTTATTTTCCTGGGGCAGAGTCATGTGAATGAAGATGTGTGTATATGTTGTGTCTGTGAAATTTTAGCAGATTTCAACTACTGGATTTTTTTTCTTTTCTTAGACAATTTTACATTTGACTCTGACAAAACTAATTTAGAGTTTTTATTTTTACTAGAGATACTATTAATTCAAACAAACTTGTACAAAAGGCAAACACATTGAATCACTACAGGTTATAGGGGTTAAAGCCAAAAGGTCTTTGTAAGCCGACATCACTTGCCCTAGATCTGACTGTATCAGGCAGTTTATTCCTCATGTGTCATGTTGGAGTTACAAGATCACATCAAGCCACTAGAACCTGTCAATAGAATAGTGCTACACTCTATTTGCTATTGTAGCAAAGCCTTTTGTAGATTTATACAATAAAACTTTGAAATATCTGCTTCAATTGCTTTGTGTCTTGCTTTCTGGTCTTTCTTTCTTGTTTTGTGGGAGACTCAAGTATCCACTACTCTCTGAAGATTTGGTCTTGTCAGCCATTTGGGCTTTTTTGGCTCATCAAATGTTCATTCTCAATAAAAGCAAAAGATTGACATAAAACTTAAATGTACTAGGCCTTTGGAGAAGAGGGATTGGATATAGAAAATATGGAGGTGTTTTAAGAGGGCTGCTGAACATCTCAGATTGAGTGAAATGTAGCCCACCAGGCTGGGAGAAACAGTTCTTTTTGAGACTGTATACTGTGCAGGGCTCTGGTTGGGTACAGCTAAGAAAAAAGTCTATTGCAACAGAAGGCAATCATATCCCTTCCTGTGCTTGGGAGGCAATATGCATGGTAAGGCTGAAACAAGTCAAGGCAAGGTAAAGAAATCCTTAGGCCTGAATCAGCTCTACTTGACATCCAAAGGGACTTCAGCAGCTGAAAGAACTAGCCCTCATCAGCACAGAGACCCTTAAACTACTATCAGGCTGGTGCTTTGCTATCTGAGGCATTCCCCTACAGTAGAGCTATTCACCATTCCTGGGGCTGATCATCTATAAAAACCCCTCTGAGTCACTGGGGATGTATTCTGATCACCATGTATGGCCAGAGTTTAATAAAGAGTTCATTTAAGGAAAGGGCTTATGACCACCCAAAAGAGCCCTTGAGACCACCTGCCCTAATGGCACCTGTGCAGAAGTCCAAGAACAGAGAAGAGAAGACTGAGAGGGTAATCTTATCAATGCTGATAAATACTCAAGGTGTGGGTGTCAGGAGGATAGGGTTAGTCTTTGTTCAATGGTGCCCAGTAACAGGACAAGAGGCAATGGGCATAAACCAGAATATAGGAGTTCCACCTAAATATGAGGAACTTATTTACTGTGAGGGTGGCAGAACACAGGAACAGGCAGCCCATGGAGGTTGTGGAGTATCCATCCCTGGAGACATTCAAAACCCACCTGGACACTGTCCTGTGCAGCCTGTTCAATGTGTTTCTGCTCTGACGGGGGGGGTTGGACTAGTTGATCTCCAGAGATCCCTTCCAACCTCTATCATTCTGTGATCCTGGAACCATAGAAGTCTTCAAGGGGTTTGACTGGTGCAACTGAGAGGTGGGGACTAGACCATAAAAGAAACAAACCTGAGGTGCCACACGCGCACCCATCACCAGAGGATTGCCACATCCATCATCCTCACTGTGGGGCGCAAAGGTCGTGATATCTATACATATATCTTTGCTTTCTTTGCTTTTCTTCCTATATAAGTTTCAAGATGCCACACCACCTACCATTATGCTATCCAAGTTCAGGTTGCTTCTAAAATAATAATAAAAAAAGCTTAACTCTTAGTCTTGTGTCATTTCACCTTAATTTAGCCTGAGGGAATCACAAAACCACTACATCTCCCTGGGTTATCTAGTTTGGGTCTTAGCACCTGCTCCAATCCTGATTGTCTCTCCAATGTGGATAGTGTTAGGAATAATAGTCCAAGGTGATGGAACTGGTAATGCACTCTTGTGTTGGTCACCTGGAGAAACAAACAGGCTCATTCCTTTCACAACAGGCATTAAATGCACCTCCCAGATGTCCCACTTAGGGTCAGGTTGGAAAGGCTGAACATGATCTGATGGCCAAAGATGCCTAGTGGACATCTAATAACCCTTGTTTCTTCAGCTGTTTACCGTTGATTAAACCACAAAGTCTTGTCAAGAGAAAGAAACCTTGAAGGTGCAGTGTGGGTTCACAGCCAAACTGTCTTTCTGTCCTCAATTACTGGTGTCAGGAAAGAGGTGAAAAACAAGCACTGAAGGGACAGACCAGCAAAAGGGTCATGGCCATTGTCATCTCATCCTTGAACAGTATGGCACAAACTAGGCAGGAGAGCAGGGTTGGACTCTGCGTTGTCTACAGACATGTCTAAAGGGCTGAGCATCCTGCAAGGACCAAACCAGTGCCTTGCAGAACAAAAAGAAGGAACTACTGAGTTGGAGCTGCTGAGCTCTTCCAGCAGAGGGGGGCAAAACTCCACTGTACGCTAAGGGAATTAAAATTAAAATATTCTGTAAAGAGAAAAATCTCTCCTTGCCACCATCCATCCCCACATGGCCCATTCCCACAGCTCAGCAATAGAAAATTAGTGGTTGCTTCAGTGGAAGAGGTCTGAGGACAAAGAGAGAAAGGGTGACAAGGGGCCAGCGTGGGGAGGTGAAGAGGAGTGATGGCCAAGTTACAGTGGAAGAAGATGAATGGGTGGGGATGCCTTGCTGAGGCTGGGAATCACCTGATCATATTGGATAAACTCTGAAGGCTTCTAACTTTGTTCCAGAGCCTTCCAGATTTGAATCTAATAATTGCTATTTACTTTCTTTCTGATGGTTCCAAATGAAAATCTGGGCCTACACCTTCATTTAATGAAGAAATGCTTTATTACTGCTCCTGGCTCTACCAGGAAGGATTCGCCTTGGATAGATAAAGCCCAGCAAAGGATTAACTTCTTGTAACTAGTTTGAACCCTCTCCAAAATCAAAGTGGGAACCATCCCTGTGTTTGATGGGACATGATATATGCAAGCATCCTTCCTCTTGGGGCGAGGATGTGGGGTCAAATGCTTATAGAATTGAGAAAAAAGTCCTTAATTCATACTTGACAAAATTTTTTTCCTCCTCTATTTATCATGGCTATGATGGCTATACTGTTGAGTTCCTTAATTTGCTTATTCAGAACAGCTTAAACAAAGTGTTAAGATGGACCTTCTTGAGTAATGCATTCATATCACAGAATCACAGAATCCTAGGGGTTGGAAGGGACCTACAGAGATCATTGAGTCCGACATCCCTGCCAAAGCAGGGTTCCTAGGACATATCTCACAGGTTGGTGTCCAGACAGGTCTTGACTATCTCCAGAGAAGGAGACTCCACCACCTCCCTGGGCAGCCTGTCCCAGGGCTCTGTCACCCTCACTATGTAAAAGTTCTTCCCCAGATTGGTGTGGAACTTCCTGTGCTCCAACTTGAGCCCATCACCCCTTGTCCTGTCCCCACAGACCACTGAAAAGAGGCTGGATTTACCCCTGAGTCCCACACTTGAGATATTTATAAACATTAATAAGATCCACTCTTAGCCTTCATTTCTCAAGGCAGAACAGCCCCAGCTCCCTCAGCCTTTCCTCACAGGGGAGATGCTCCAGGCCCTTCAGCATCTCCATATCCCTCCTCTGGACTCTCCCCAGGAGATCCCTGTCTTTTCTATCCCAGGGATCCCAGAACTGGACACAATACTCCAGGTGGGGGCTAACCAGGACAGAGTAGAGGGGGAGGATCCCCTCCTGTGACCTGCTGCATCTATGATTTTTTTTCTCTTTCTATTTCCTTCTTTTTTAATCAAAGTGATTGCACCGGTCGATCATGTAAATCATATTTATTGACTTTTCAGGCAGGCATGTGTTTGTGCACAGCCTAACTGCTCCCCAGGACCCACTTTTCTCAGCAAAGCTATGTGTAATTGGGGAGGTTGCAAAACTTTCCTTATTGACCGAATCAGCTATGATGGCTCCACTTATCACGTCAATATGATGCTCTGGTGATCTCTGGGTGGTCACTTTGATCATGGAGCAGGATGTTATCTTACACCTATTCCCAGAAATTTGCATGAAGTAAGAATTGCAAGCAGATGACGTGCTTTTTACAGCTAATATAATTGAAAATTGAAAGGAGAATGGCTGTGAGCAATATCGGGCTCAATTCACCAGTTTTAGGGGGAAAAAAACTTGGTGATAATTATTAAATTATTATTCCATTTCCATTACTTTTTAGGCTACATTTAGGAATTTTTAGGATTCCATTTCTGAAAATTAAAGTTATCATGCAGTGTCAGTGTCATTTACAGTCTTTCCCCCTTGCATCTATATTAACCTCCAACCTGTTAAACTTGTATGATGAAAAAACAAAGACTCCCAAAGTCACTGAAAGCTTACGTGTCTCTAATACAAAGTTGCTGAATAGAGGACAGTTGTTCCATCATTCCCATATTGGCACAAACCAAATGTGCTCAGTCAATATTAGATAAAAGATTTGAAACAGAAGCCATAAGTCCCTAGAAAATTAGATTGCATTTAGTCCTGAAGCTTATAGAACTACTTGCTGGCATAAAGTGTTTCTTCTTTTTTTCTAACAGAATAGAATCTTGACATTTTCAAAATGAACCTTTTTGACTTTTTTTTTTCTAAAAAGCATCACTTGAAAACTGACTTTAACTTGAAAAAAATAACGCAAAACAAAGAAAAAAAAAGAGAGGTTAGAAAATAAAATAATAAACTAAGGAAATGAAATGAGCTGTTTTGGGACTCAAAGGTATGTGCTCAGTTGGTCTAAGAAGAAATCTTTCTTTTCATTTTCAGTTTAATCCATTGAGATGTTTGGAGAGTTTCTCTGCTGACTTGCTCCATTTTGCCCTCTCAGGATTTGACTATTCAACTAAAACCACTTCAGTATTTCCCTTGTTGCAAAAAATACACCCTGTGTGCTACTCTGCTTCATTGGTGCAGAGTTTTCCAGGTGTCACTGGAATGGCATGAGTCCTTTCCTTACATAAAATGAAGTTAATTCCCCAACAGGGTCAAGGAACAATCTCTCTTTATAACCAGGATTACAAAGCTTATGTTGCACACTTGAAAAATTATGAAACTTCTAACTGAAGGTCCCAAATTCACTGCCAATGTTCAGATCAGAAGAGGCAACATTTAAGGTTGTCACCTCAAAAGCCATTATCAGTGTAGCACTTGAGGAAGGCTATGCTGATGTTCAGTTATAGTCTGCCCTGGAGTTCAGGGTCTGTTTGCACTCTCTTTTTCTCAAAGTATAAACAGGGAACAAGAATAATGGAAATTGCCAAGAGGCTCTGGATGGCAAAGTTGTGCATGTTGTGTTATGGAGGCAGAGGTAGAGGTACTGGTCATTGTGGTTTGTATTGTTGTCTTCCAGTGGCTCAGGATCTCAGAATGTCCTATTCACCTCGTGTACATGTCTAGCCCTCTGTCCAGCTGTCCATTTTGTGTCCCTGCTCCATAACCATGTTAAGGGGTAAATGGCAATGGTGTAGAAGAGCCCACAGTGAAGGCAGGCACAGTAGACACCAAGCAAAGCACTTCTTCCCCACCAATTGCCTGTGTCTTGCCCAAATACTCTCCTTAGAGACTCACAAGCATTACGGTGACTTTTTTCATGCAGTATAGAGTAGTTGATCCTGCCTCAGTCTTCACTAGCAATAGATCTCCTCACCTCTCCTGGGCCAGTGGGCAGCATGATGGGGCACAAGGGGGTAAAGCCCCTCCCACTGTAGGGGGATCAGACTCATGACCACCTGAGGAACCTGAACATATATAACTCTATGGGACATGATGAGATGCGTCCCAGGGTCCTGAGGGAACTGGCTGATGTGGTTGCCAGACCACTCTCCATCATATATGAAAAGTCATGGTGGTCAGGGGAAGTCCCTGGTGACTGGAAGAAGGGCAACATTGTGCCCACTTTTTAAAAAGGTAAAAAGGAAGACTCAGGGAACTACCAACCTGTCAGCCTTCACCTCTGAGCCTGGGAAGATCACAGAGTGCCCTGTAACAGTGGCTAACACCACCCAAAGGGCTAGCACCTCCACGTGACCTGGTAGTGGGCTACATTTGCGAAGCAAATAACCCTCTTCCAAAGTAAGGTCTGGTTTGACACAAGCCGGGAGCAAGACTTCACCTCTGGATGCTTGCTGCTGTGCTTTCTAAACATACAGATGTCATGTCCTTGTGGTGATGTAATCTGTTGAGCTGTTGTGCGTATTCAGGCTGAACTTAGCCATCAAGGGACTTCTCCAGCCAGTGAAAGGCCAACAGTTCTTTGTTTCCAGTCCTAGTGTCACTAGTGACTTCTGGTATGTGTTTTCCAAGAGGAGGCAGAGATTGGAGGGAGGGATTTACTACATGTCTGAGGGCAAAGACAGGAAGGAAAACTGTCTGCAGACACTTCTCCCCCCAACTGACACAGAATCATAAAATCAGAAGCCTAGAATGTGGAAGGTTGGAAGGGGCATTTTAAGGCCATCTAGTCCAACCCCCTTGCAATAAGCAGGGACACCTTCACTAGATCAGGTCACTCAGAGCCCCATCAAGCCTGACCCTGAATATCTCCAGGGATGGAGCCTCCACTACCTCTCTGGGCAACCTGTTCCAGTGATCTACCACCCTCATTGAAGAAGTTTTTCCTAACATCCAACCTAAACCTACCCTTTTTTAGTTTAAAGCCGTTACTCCTTGACATACTGCTTACACAGCATACATCCACCTAATACAGATCATTCTCATTTCATAGGTGAGGAAACTGAGGCAGACAGGTGGATTATTTGTGTTAGAAGCAGATGACAGTGTGGGGTTTCCCCAGATAGCCCCTGCTTTCACTGTGAAGTTATTAGTTTCCCCTACAATCACTATCACCTGAAGTTCCTAAATCTCTTTGCAATCAAGTAGAAATTGCACCTTAATTTACCCTGTTCCAAAGGCCTTCATCTACACAGAAACTTTCAGAAAAGTGAATCCAAACTGAGTGAAGACATAAACTGTACAGGAAATTACTTGGAAGACTTTAAGGTCTGTATCTTCAATCTTCCTCAGAATTAAGGTGACCTTAATGCAATGTGGTTCACTGCCCTTTGGCTTGATCAGGCTGGCATGTCTGGAAATGAAGTAATGCCTCCTTTGATCCTCATTAGGTTTGTACATACCAAGCATTGAGGCCAGCCTATACTATATGCCATGAAAGTCAGTGCCATATGCTTTCCTGCTCATCTCTCTATAGGCAAGTGCACAAATGGGTCTGGCACTTCTCTGCCTCTCAAACCCAGCAGGAGGGCATGGTTTCTGAAGCTGGTCACATCTCACAGTCCTGCTCAGGCTTATAGGTGCTGTGGCAATTGCAGGCAACTGCCTCCAGCATCATGGACTGGGACATGGGTCTCGGTCACAGGCAGTGGCATTCAGAACACCAATGACAGTCCATCCAAAAGTGATGGTCCCATGGAGAGCTGCAGATATCCCTAGACTATACTAAAAAGCTATAAAATGGAGGCATTTAAATCTCCTTCTGGGGGATAGGAGAGGCACTATGGAATCATGGAATCATGTTGTTTGGAAAAGACCCTTCATTCAAATCATCAAGTCCAACCATTAACCTGAAATTACCAAGTCCACCACTAAACCATGTCCCTAGCCATCATTTCTACACATCTTTCAAATACCTTCAGGGATGGTCACTTAACCAGTTCCCTGGGAAGCCTCTTCTATTGCTTGATAACCCTTTCAGTGAAGAAACTTTTCCTAACACACAATCTGAACCTCCCTTGGCACAACTTGAAGCCATTTTTTCTTGTCTTATTCCTTGTTACTTTGGAAAAGAGACCAAAACCCACCTCACTGCAACCTTCTTTGAGGTAGTTGTAGAGGGTGATAAGGTCTCCCATCAGCCTCCTTTCCTCCAGGCTAAAAACCTCCTGTTCCCTCAGCTGCTGCTCACATGACTGGCTCTTCAAATCCTTTGCCATCCTTGTTGCCCTTCTTTGGACATGAACACATAAATGTCTCCATCACATGTAAATCGTTTCCTCTTCCTTCTCTGTCAAAGGGAGTAGTGAGGGGACTGGAATGCTGAAAATCCACATGGTAACTGCAGGAAAAAACAGACATCCTAGCCCATCAAGTATGTTTGCTACCACCTACCACCAGCTAATTCTGCTCCCTGACACAATGCACAGTCTCTAGGTAACCCTACTGTGATCCTAAGATAGTAGGCACCTTCTCTTCCTCTTTTCCTCTGTAGGTCAGACCCATGGATGCCTCCCCATCACTCAAATTTTCCCAGGTTCTACATTGCACAAGATATCAGCTGCATCACAGTTATAAAAATGAAATACAGATTCAACCTTAGATCAGCAAGCACACACAGACTGATGCAAAATTACATGATATATGTACAACCTGAGCATCTGGAATTGCAGATGAAAATTCAGGCAATGTTTCTTCCTGTAGGTTTTTTGTACATGTGATTTGAAAAGATTGCAAATGTCATTTTTTTTAGAACATGTCACATAATCTGTCAAGATCATGTAAAATCCACTATTTTTTTTTTTTGGGTGGGAATTGTCACTCTTTTTATTGCTTTTAGATTAAATAAGACTAGATAAAGAGACTGGGCTTTCAACATCCCTGCTAGACATTACCTCCTGAACCAATCTGAATGGCCCAAGAGGAAACAGTCTCTGCAATACAGAGGGACAATGATATGGCAGATTCTCCTGGAAAACTAGGATGTTTGTCACCTGTATCAACAGAAATCACTGTCTGGCAAGAGAATGGAGCTGTGCTGGCTAGAAACATGCAGTGTGAAATAGGGCCTAGGAATAAAAACAAACAGGAAGATTTTGCCTGGTAATGCATTTTTTTTAATTCATTTTGCCCTGTCAGCTCTCCCAGAGATGGCTTTTCAAGGACTGGGCATACTTAGTGCCCAGTGTCCATAACTAGCATCACATGAGGGTCATGAGATCGAAAATCAGGCCCATTCACCATCCAATAGAGAAGTGGCTACACTTCAATTCTCAATTCATCCCAAACTGTGCTATGTACCCAAGGTACAGGGAAAAAAAAAGTTAAAAATCAAATTTCCTGGCTCTTTCTACACTGTCATGGCTTTAGGTGACTGCCTTTTTCTGGTTTTGTGGAAAAACCCTTCCAAAAGCTACTCCCACAGCTCATTCCCTCTCAATTGTGATCATCAGAAGCAATCAAGCAGTTTTGCTTTCCCTTTCCACTCAGGCTTTTCTCTAACAATCAAGAGGGCAAACTAGCCATTTGCCTGCAGTTTTACCTGGTTGCTGAAATCAGGATGTGATCACAGACTCCAGAGCTGTCAAGCCAGCCACCTTTTCCATGGCATGAGAAAAGCTTGGGGGAAAAAAAAAGATAAAAACGAAAATAAATACAATAAAATAAGGAGACCCTGAAAAGCTCAGCCCCCACCCCCTGCCACGAGGGACTTTAATAAACATTCAGAGCTTGTTTCTATGACGCTGAGGCTCTACCTCTCAGAAGGTACAAAGTGTCAATCAGGATTTTCGCTGCTGGAAGCAGGGACCCAAGTCTCTATGGAAACGAGACGGAGGTGACGGTGCCTATGGAGAGGCTTTCTGCATAGATTCCCCATCCTGACAATTTACATTTGCTGAAGATATTAATACCACTGTAATTCTGGAAAAGATAAAAATTGTTGTAGCTTCCTTGGACTGCAGACTCTGATGCTGTTGTCCCTTCTCCCTCCTTCTCTCCTCTCGTGCTTCGGTCAATTAATTGGTTTTACTTATTTAGCACTATATTATAAATGATTAAATTATTGATGCAGTTGAAAAAAATCAATCTAATGAGTTTCCCTCTATAGTGGATGCCAGGATATAGCAAGGATTTGCAGCATCTCAGAGTGGATTTAAACAGGGAGGCACAAGCAGAGGGTATGCTTTGGGATTAGACAATATCCTCCAGTGCAGCATACATATTTGTGGGGGGAATATGATAAAGAGGTCTCCCCACTACAAGGAATTCTATATCATGACTGCTCTGACTTCTATCAAGCAAACACCCAAATTTCCCTGTTAGGCAAGTGATCTTCAGGACCTTCCAGCATCTCATTCTGAGCATCCCCCAGAAAAGCATCCCTCTCACAGTTTCTTTGCTGCTGCTTTGCTTTTCTTGCCGTAAGCCAGCCAGGAAACAAAGCCATTAGAGCTGCTCCGTGGGTGGGTGGTTTCCCTTTCTCTTTTGTTGCTCAGTTGCTTGTTCTTGGGCTAGAGAAAAAGAGAAATCTGTGAGTTATTCAACATCCTAACTGAATCGGAGAAGCTGAAGGGCTGAATTTGCCCTCCATTTGCCCATGAGTTGTTCTATGCTGGCCATTGTGGACTCTGGGACCTGAAAGGGGAGTCTGGCCATGCCTGCATTTGAAAGATTAGAGATACATCTTCAAATTAAAAAGTTACTGCACTGTAACAGCATTAAATGTGTTGGGAACAGGACTGTGGAGTGCCAGGGGAGCCCAAAGGGGAGATAGTGAAGAGTCAAGCGTCACACTTAACAAGCTTTTGTAGATAGAAAAACCCTGTGACGTGGCTATGACTAACATACAGTGAAGATTGAGATCAATGTCCACTAGGACCTTGGCCCTTCTCCTCACACACTGAGTAAGCCCCTGCCAAAGATGATTGAAAGTCAAGCAGGAGCTGTCACTCCGCAGGCAGTGGTTTAATAAGTGTCCCTGCAGGAAACATTGAGAATAGTGTCAACTATGAATCCTGCTGCTCTTTGGACCTGAAACAGAATGAGTCATAACCTGTCTCCTGCTAAAAGCTAGCAAAGACTTTCCTGCCTCTCATCCCATGTTATGAGAAGGGAGTTGTACACTTACCCATTTGTTGTCTTACCTTTTGCAAGAATGCCAGATCACAGACTGGTCTGGGTTGGAAGGGACCCCAAGGATCATAGAGCACCAACCCCACTGCCACAGGCAGGGACACCAACCTCCAGGCCTGGAGCTGCCCAGGGCCCCATCCAACCTGGCCTTGAATGCCTCCAGGGATGGGGCACCCACCCCCTCCCTGGGCAGCCTGTTCCAGCACCTCACCACTCTCTCTAGCATATCCAGTGGCATTGCAAGAAGGAATTCTGGGAAACTCTGATTCACTTGTTGAAGGATCACAAAACCACAAAGAGTTGCCAGATCACATTGTCCACCTGCTTCTAGCTGATACTGTGAAAAGCTGCAATCAAAACTCAATAGCCTTGGTGACTATTAAGCAGGTATTCTTTATTGCAGCAGTAGGTGCACAGGGGATAGCTCCTACTAATGTTCACCCCAAATAAGTTGGTTGCAGAGCTTATATGCAGGTTATACACACATATTCATGACCCTAGTGGTCATTTACTTCATCCACCCATCTTCATCACAGTGTTTTTGCAGTGAACTACAATCCTTATCTTCCTTTTCTGGTTTACCAGAGCCACAGGACTGGTGTTGGACCCCTTGTAGCCTTGAGTTTTCTTGGTTTTGGAGACAGTACCACTAGAAAGCTTATCATATGCTGGTACACACTTTCCACAATATCATTGCTGCAAAACATGTTACTGGTATCTACACAAGTCTAGACAGTAAGTCTCTATTAGAATCATTGCTGCATAATATGTTGTTGACACCCACAATGCTCCAGACAGTAAGTCCTCATTAGATTCAGCCCTCTTTTCAAAGGGAACATGATTTGTTTGCCACACTGCATCTCACAGATCATGTTCTGTATTACTTCTAAAGCTCTTCTAGTGTTTGAGATCTCATGGTTTGGCTCATGGGCTTCTTTACCAACAACTACAGAGAACAAGACAATGTGCAGAAGCCTTTTCTGTACTGAAAGTGTCTTACTGTGATTCTGTGATTCAGTGATTCTGTCTCATGCAGTCTCATGGCACTAAGGAAGTTGGAGCTGATCAGTCTGGAGATGAAAAGGCTGTGGGGAGACCTTTTTGAGGTCTTTCAATAAGAAGAGGAACAGGGGCTAATAAGAAAGATGGAGACAGACATTTTAGCAGGGCTTGTAGCAATAAGAAAAGGGATAAAAGAGAGGAGATTCATGTGACATATAAGGAAGAACTTCTTTGCTGTGGGAGTAGTGAAACACTGGAACAGGTTGCCCAGAGAGGTGGTAGATGTCTGAACTCTGGAAACATTCAAGGTCAGGTTTCATGGGGCTCTGAGCTTCCTGATCTAGTTGAAGGTGTCCCTGTTGACTGCAGGGGGATTGGACTAGATGACCTCTGAAGGTCCATTCCCACCCAAACTGTTCTATAAGATTTTATGTCACCCCTCAAGGTGGGTGTAGTTTCAGAACTGGGTGGCAAAAATGGCATAAAAATTCCCACTGTCCTTCCTATGATGGACACCCTCTTTTTCAGATCCAGGAGGCTGTTTCACTCCTTCCCTGTTTACTCATGCCACTGCCCATGGGACGATGCTTTAAACAGAGTCACTGCTGTGATGCAATCTGCTTTTAGCATATGAACCTTATTAATTCATTAACCATGCTGCACCAGGACTTCCTTATTGCATTACCCCTTTCTTGTCTAGTCTGTCCTCCCACTCATCAGGCTTATTTTACACCCAGTAATGTCCTCCTTTGAATTATATAAATCTCTCAACTCTACTGAGACCTGCTCTTGGTCTCCTCCATAGTTCATTAGCCAGAGACACATCAGCTATGCTTTTGGACAGTACTTGTCTATAACCTACAAGCAAAGCCATCTGTTGCAATGGCTAACGACCCTCTTGAAGAAAAATGGACCTCAGAGAGCAAGCTTTTCCCTTTCTAAAGCTGAATTACAGCATGGCAGAGGACCACCACTGAAGAAAATTCTCTGGCTTCCACCTGTTTTCTGTTCTCTCCATAATTCAAGAAGGTTCTTTTTTCCATGTCTTTGCTGGGACTTTATTTCTGACCACTGAAGCTGAGGTTACAACAGGCGCACTGTTGAATGATGAAGCTGGAAGTTTTCTGGTACGGGTGAACTCTAATATTCACTAGGGAATTATCTATACCCTGGGACACATAAAATAATACAGAGGACAACTTATCCCTCAGGCAGGACACTGCTGTGAGTGCAAGGGACATGAATGGGTTGAAGAGCTAATCAGATCTGAGTGCTTCCATGGCTGCTGTTGCTACGGAGACTGCTTCTTTGGCATCTACATGATGACTACTCCCCTACCATTAACTTCTTTAGAAATTAGTCTCCCAGGTATGAAGGGATGAGGAGAAGGAAAGTCAGCACCAGAATTTTAAAAGGGAAAATACCCTCATAGACTCCAGCAAGCAAACAACCCCAAAGCTCTATTCACATCCTTTTTGATTGAGCAGTGTTTTCCACACAGGTGCTGTTCTCCTGCAATGGAGTCTCTGAGTCAAGAAGTGGAAAGAGAATGATGAAGAGAGGTGCTGAACCACTTCTTCTGCATGCAACAAATATATAGGTCACTAGCTGAGCACCTCTGCATCCAGGTGGAGTTTGTGCCTTTTCTATTCTTCCCAGCAAGCCACCTCAGCCCTGATCTATTCAGGGAGCTAAGGAGGAGGAAAGGTCTCCACACATTTACCTGAAATTGCACTTCAAGGGGTTTTCAGAACTTGGAGAACCTCTCTCTAAGAAGTTTACACAAAAGAATCCTGGCCCTGGAGTCCATTGGGTTGTCTCTTCCCACTTCACTGCTGTTACTAGCCCTTCAGCTCAGGAATCTTCTAGATAAGCAGATATCCTGGTTAATACATTACTACTCAGATTTTTTCCAATTCTCTGCAGTGACATGCTGAGCATTTTAAAATGTCTTTCCAATGTTGTCCTTGGAAGGGAGCATTTTGGACTGTCTAATGTATGTTTTTGTCATTTCTTTGGGTTTGGGTTTTTAAAGGGAAAATAACACATTTCTCTGCAGCTTTAGTCTGCCTGGGTTTGCAATTTTAATCAAACACATCCATTCTTCCACCTCTAGTTCTCTGGAATAGTGGCTTAATTTGCATTTTGCCCTTTTCCTATAATGACACAGTAAAAGCATTTTCTCATTATTTCCCTGGCTTTATCCCCATTATTAATGCTGTCATGATGACTCAGTTTTAGAGGAGGATTTTTGCCTGAGAATCCCAGGTTGCCCACCAGTTCCTGAACTGCTGAGCTGCCTGTTTAGGTCTGATGTGTGATGCTGCTTTGCTGACCTGTTAATCATGCATCTTTCCTAGTGTGATCCACCGAGATGGTTTTCAATCTGGGAAAATCATGCTGAAAAGACTCCACACACACTCTGGTGGCTTATGAACTGATCACAGTGATGCTGAAAAAGCTGTGTTCAAATCACAAGCACCCAAACTGACAATCTGGCGTCTCCTTCAAACCCTTTTCACCCTCATCCTGCTCTTCTAAGACAGATGCTCTGGGAAAGAAAAATACCCTAAAAGTGACTAGTTCATACTCAGTAGTCTCACTACAAGACTCAAAACAACCTACTTGACTTTCACTGTGGTAGCAGCCAAAAAAACCTCAAATAGTCAATCGGGGGTGACAGGATGGGTTAGGACTTTCTGTTTGTTGGATATGATGATAACTTCCCTTGGTTTAATATTCTTTTCTTGCCTGTGGGTATTTAAGGCATAGCTCTCTGAATGCAATTTCACACAAGCATACCTTTGTGCTGTGCAGGAGACTAGGATGTTTTTATCTCCTGAGACAATTACATCTTCAACAAGAAGGTGGGAAGCGGGTACCAGACAACATCTCCCTGTATCTGAGAACTTTAATAGATTAATTGCAAGGGCCTGGTGAAAAGGGGGATCTTCATAGAGAGGTTATAGGAGATTGTAACAGTCCCAGCTGTAGGCCAGGTGTAAAGTGGGCAGACTGATGGTTGCTGTGTGGCTCTGCAAAAAAAAATAGCTCATTTGTCACAAGGTTGGGATTCAGCCTGAGATAAGAATCCCTAAACTTGTCTATGTACAGTCATAGAATGGTTTGGGTTGGAAGGGATTATCGAGTTACAAACCCCCCTGCCATGGGCAGGCACATCCTCCGCTAAGCCAGTTGCCCAAAGCCCATCCAACCTGGACTTGAATACTTCCAGGGAGGGGCCCAACATATTTTCTCTGGGAATCCTGCATATCTCCATAAGTACATGATATTATAGGCAATAGACATTTTATTCACTTGTGTAAATACAAGTTTCATTATCTGAGACCTCGTGTATCCAATGCATCTATACTGGGGCTGGCAAATGGGACCCAGAACCTTACCTGGTTTTCTTCATGCCAAGGCTGAGTACTTAAATTATTCAGCAGCCCCATGCCAACTCAGCTCAACTGCTAGTGTGGACACATAAAGATAATACCACTAGGCTTGTCCAGGCCACAATTGAACAACTCATGAGCAACTGCATGCAGCTGGAGGACCACTGGTTCCTTCCCAATCACCCTACTGAGGAGGGAAAGAGAAAAAAGAAGTTTGAGAAGTTATAAAAAGAAGCTGAAATATCTCTAAAAGTTAAACACCTGATGCAAATTAGACATCTTGCATTTCTCTCTGGACAACAGAGAGAGAAAGGCATCTCCCAAGGAGATTTTGTCCCACCTCCTAAATATGCCTAAGGATGCAGTGAGTTTTGAAAGGTATCAACTTCTCATCTTTTCAGCAGCTAAGCCTATGTGGTGGTTTGACCCTGGCTGGAGGCCAGATGCCCACCAAAGTTGCTCTGTCACTCCCCTTTTCAGCTGGAGAGGGGTCAAAATATATATTGAGATGCTTAGGAGTCCAGATAAGGACAGGGAGAGAGCATTCTGCAATTGGTGTCATGGGCAGAACAGATTCAACACAGAATAAAGTAAAGAAAACTATCTAATTTAATATATTACACTACACACAGTGACATCAGAGTCGGATAATGAGAAGTACCACCAGATCTCCCTACCCCTCCCATCTTAGCAGACTTAACTCTATTCATGATTTCTCTCCCATCCTCCCCCTGAGAGTGGTACAGGAGGCAGGGGGAGAATAGGGGTTTCAGTCAGTTCCTCACCACTTGTTTTCCTTCTTAGGAGGGGGGAAATCCTCACACTTTTCCCCAGCTACATTGTAGAGCCCATCCCATGGGAGACAGTCCTCCACAAACTTCTCCAACTCCACAGCTTCTTCCATACTTCTCCACACACTCCAGCATGGGGTGTCTCCACAGGCTGCAGGTTGGTTTTCTGTTCCCCTCATTTTCCATGGGATGCAGGGGGACAACCCACTCCACCATGGTTTTTTCCACAGGGTGCAGGGGAATCTCCCTCTCTGGCGCCTGCAGTGCCTCATCCCTCCCACTTCTTCACTGATCTTGGTGTCTGCAAAACTTCTTGCATCTTCTCACTCCCTTCTCTAGTGGCAAAAAAAGCAGCTGCTAGCAGGTTTTTTTCTTCTTAAATATGATTCACAGAGGTGGGAGTGTTGGACTTGATCTCTGGAGGTCCCATCCAACCCCTAAAATTCTGTAAATATTCTGTAAAAATGACTATCACTGATTGGCTCAGCATCGGTCAACAGTGACTCTGGCCTTGAATCAGCTGATGTTTACTCTCTCTGGCCTACAGAAAGCTTCTAGATGCTTCTTGCAGAAGCCACTCCTGCAGCTCCCCTCCTCCACCAGAACCCAGCCATGCAAAACAACAACAACCTGGCTGAGAGGAATCCTACTCCTAGAATCAGTTCCTGTGGAATCAAACAAGTTTCTTTTCTTCTCCTACTTCAATCTAACTCATATAGATACATATATACATGTATGTACATGCCTGTGGCAGGGGGGTTGGAGCTCTATGATCCTTGGGGTCCCTTCCAACCCAGACCATTCTATGATTCTATGATTCTATATATATGTTTATATAGTTCCAGTTGGTAGAAGTCCTCCTATTTCTGCTAGGCCATCAAGCACAGCTGTAATACACATAAAGATGTCTTGTATTATATCTTTCATGTAACAAAAGATAGCCTATTTCACATGCTTTCAATAGATATAGAACCTAATTAGAGGACTGACTCCTCAGCCTTTGACTCAGCTGGTGAAGAGGTCCCAGCTCAGGTCAGTTGGTGGCATGAGGGCACTGAAAACAGGAGAAAATCCGTGATGTCTTACCACAAATATTCACTCCTGGCTACTTCAGACTGAAATTGAAGGTGACTAGAAGCCTCTCACTCTCACTCTGTAAGATTGTTTTCCAGTGGGAAAGGATGTGCCCTTTGCCAGACAAAGCCAATACAGTGGAGGCTGCAACATGACAAACACCTAGTTTTGGCAGGGGTTAAGAATTAACTAAGAGAGACTAAAACTCTCTTCCCCATCCCTATAAACAGACCATCCCAACTCTCTTGCTTGGAGTTTTACAGCCGACTAATAAAATCTTCTTGAATAGCATCACAGGCTGTAGGCTTCCCATTTTGTCTCTGAGGCATTCTTTGCTTCAGGGGGCTTTTATTTGTCTGTTCCTTTGAAGCTCACCGTCTGCTGCCTGTTCCCATCTCGCTCTGCTCTCTCTGCCTGACATATGTGAAGCTTGAATACTTTCCCTCACAGATACTTCCTGCTTACTGCAGTCTTTAAAAATAAATCAAGCCAGGCAATAGTCATGATTAATGGTCTCATGCAAAGACAGAGCACCAGTCAGTAATCTATTACCCAGCTTGTCTATAGCAACCCTCTTAGGTGAGCCCCCCTCCCTTACAGTTCTCTTTTTTATATGTGTGTGTGTGTGTTGCCTTTTTCTGGTTTTCTTTGTCAGATGTCTCCAGCAGTCCATCATTATACTCTGAAACTCTTCCCTCCCTCCCCCTGGGACAGATGGAGCTTATCAAAATGATAAAGGGGAGAACAGGCGACATTAGTTCAGCTCTGTTAATGAAAAAGCATCTCTGGACTTAATTGGGTATGTGCATGTGAAATAGGGCTGGCAGAAGAGAAGAAGTAAAAAAAAAAGATTAGGTTGCTCTTTCCAGGAGGAAAAAGGGGGTCTTGCCCCAGTCTAAGGAATTATAACTGCTATCTCTGTTCCCTTCAGAGATGTTCATCAAAAAGAAGAGTGAGCAAAACCAAGCAGGGAGAGCCCCACAGATGCACTGAAGTTGAACATCCCCTGGCAAAAACACTCAGAGGAGCAATGACAGATAAACAATGTCATCTGGGAGCCTTGGACATCCTGGGCCATGGTCCAGACCCATCATTTCTTGGTCATCTCCCAGTTTTGCCTTTTCCTCAACTGGGCAGGAGAAAGAGCAGTGTAGGAGCAGATGGAGCTGCAGAAGGAACAGACAAATCTTCCTTGAGCATGAGGCCACATATAGGTCACTACAGTGGGAACTGAATGGAGTGCCTGATGGGGTTACCTCTTTTGTTAGCTCTGCTACCATGCTGCTTAGAAACCTTGGACAAATAGCCTTATTCCGCAGGTTTTCATTTTCTCCCTTCAACTTGTCTGCTTGGATGACTCTGTAGGCTGAAGAGTATCTTTTCACTGCACATTAGCCAACCCAGCAGAGCCCTGATTTTGTACTGGGCAATGGGATGGTCTTGCAACGCTGTCCATGAGTGGAAGGAGTCACAGACAGCAGAGACAGTTGAATTTTATATTACCAAAAACTAATGAAAATCCCCTGGGTGTAAAAAGCAACAAAAACAAGCAGACTTGCTGTCCTTGAGTGTGACCAGGAACCATTCAACTTCTCACTCAGCATTGGCTTTTTTTAGTGAAACCTTATCTACCAGTGCCTTGTTCAAAGGAGTAATTGCTATTGAGGGCTTGTAAGGGAAAGTGTTAAGTCCTTGACAGAACATCTACTAGCTCTGGTGGTTCTCACCAACAATACATCCTGGTATGAAAAGGCAAAAAGGAAAAAAAAAACCCAAATCCACAAACCAACAAAAATAGACTTTATTAGAGATCTCTACAGAAGTGACTTTCCAGTGAGTAGACAGGCTGTGAGCTAGCAGAAATGAAGCAGAGCTCAGTAAACAATACCTAAAGAACTCTCATTGCTTTTAAGGTGATTTTCATGGAGAAGAGAGGAAAGTTAAGAAAATGCTTCTGTTTTGTCTCCTTATCCTACTTAGCCCCTTGGGAGAAAAATAACATTGCAACACAAATGCATGCTGCAGCCTAGATGTACCTGATTCTGACTGCAGATCTGAATTAATAGGCCACTTTTGGTCTTGTTTAACCCAGGTAGCCAAGCTCAGTTGCATACTGGTATAGAAAATGCAATACCAACAGGACCCTGTTTAAAGGAAAGCATTTCCATCTAATGGGTGGGGAAAAGGAAGGGCATGGAAACTTGGAAATGAATCTGTGGCCAGGAGGTGCAAACTCATCTGTTGTTAGCCAGGATAATATTATTTTTCTGAATCCTAAACCAAAATTGAGTGTAGCTATTGTTGCTTTCTGAGTTGTTGGTTTTTTCCCTGAGTTTTCCACAATATTATATATATATATATATATATATATATATATATATATAGTTTTTCAGTTCCTCCCAGGAAAGTCATTCACAATTTAATCAAAATGTTTTCAAGACAATTGATATTTAAACATGAGATTGGATTCAGCTTGTAGATTGTAGGGGAAAAAAAAGTAAAAAAAAAAATAGCTCAAGAGCAAGGTTTGTGTTCAAGGAAAGAAAGAGTGAGAATCTGGACTTAGAATTCTTCATTGCATGGTTTTCTTGAGGAGGAAGCACAGTCAACATGTAGGTGCACTAATGACATAAATATGAACAGGAATAGTACACTCTGTTCCAAGCTGGATATAGACATTCTTCAGGAAAGAAAAATACATGTTGTGCTAATAATTTGTATGTCAGTAGCTAACACACACTTCCAGCTGGCATCTTATACATATAGAGAGATAGGGACTGTTTGGTAGAAGAAAAGTTGGTAAGACAAATTCTTATTGTAGCCTTCTGAAATTTGTCAGATCTCAGAGGAAAACTTAATAAAACAACATACACATTTCCAACCTGAAGTTTAGATTTTCCTTCCTGAAAATTGGTTTGAATATTTTCCTCTGCTATGTAGTACTCCATCGTTTTATGCTTATTTTAACTTCAGAGCTTTCTAGAAAGTCTGCTATAAAGCTAGACTTGGTTTTACATCAGGTGATGGTATGGCATTGTCACTAGTTCTTCACACAATATTTTCCTCCCAAAAGAGGAATGAATGTGAGCTCAGCTGGCAGTTACACAGAAGAGTCACTGATCCATGGCTTTCCTTGCAAGAAAATATGCTGTGCTGACCCTAGGGAGTCAATTCTGTTGCCACCAATAACCTTCTTGACCAGTAAATACAGGACAACATGATACCCTTGGTATTTTCAATGGTATTCAACAACTGAATGAAGTGTTTGTTCTCCACTGACTGTTACAGAATATGTATGAACATGTACAGCCAAAGCTCACCTCAGCTGTAAAATTCAGTAAAGGTAAATTCATTCTCTGGAGGGCTGAATCAGGGTGTTGATGTAACATCACAATAACAACAACAACAGACCTCCAAAAAAACAGCAAGCCAAGAAAAAGAAAAGGAAAGGTGGATTTGACTTTCATGTGATGAACGAAGAAGTAGATTTGACTCACCTGCCCTAGCAGAGATCTTGTCAAAGAGCAGGGTCATTTTGAAGTAGTTCATTCAAATGACTGTTACCAGTCATGGGCTTCATATACAAACTGGTTTTATCCAGATTAAGCAACGTGCAAAGCTAGAAAAAAGTTGACTTCATAAGTCTCTCCTTACTTTTACAAATTTTGTCCTGACTCCTTAAATTATGCAGCTTATTAAACTCTCCCAACAATTCCTATATCAGGAACTGTTGATTCTCCCAACAGGGAGTGCTTCTGAAAATGATATTTTAAATACTCCCAGCCTTTTCAGAAAGATCTGACTGATAGAAAAGATATTCTATTCCCATGTTTATTTATCCCAATAATCTATGATTGCACCATATTTTTAGTCTACTTATACCTATTCTTGTCTCCCAGGCCCTGGATTTGGATCCAAATTGGATTTGGATCCGTCCACCCCCTGGTCCTCATGGGACCTGGCATAAATCCAGTTTAACATTAAATTATTGCCAATTGTCCCACACACTAACGTCTTCTAGGGTAAATTAGAGTGTAAAGTTACTAGGGAATACCCACTGGTTGTGTACAGGATTTAAATCTCATTAAAAGTTCTCAGCAGGAGTTGTACTTTAGGTTAGAGTAGCCTTCAGTTTGTGCATCCTGTTTATAATGGGGGAATGCAGATGAGTAAAAAGGGATGTCACTGCTGAGCTGTATCCCTCCCACAACAAATGGGATGTGAAGGAGGCTCTCCTGGATGCTTCACAGACCAAGCGTTGTGTGGCTTGACACTTCCTGAACTTTGCTTTTTAATTGCATTATGTGATCACTGTCAGCTCTGAGCATCCCAGGTGTGCTCAGCTGAAACATAGCTCTTCCCCAGAGCTGCTTGCCTCTGTAATAGCCCTGCCACCTCTCATTAGTACCTTCCCAAAGGTAATCCAAACAGACATGGCCATCCTGGTACAGCCCAACATGGGTCCTTTCCATGAAACAGCAGAATTCATTATGAATGAACGCTGGAAAAATCCACAGCAGGCAGAAGATAGAGAGGTAAATGGAAAGAGACTTTAGAGCACACCTCATGCATCTATAACACAACTGCTTGCCAAAGGCAAGGACAGCTTTGGTGTGAGGTTTCTTTATTTTTCTCTTTGATACAGTAAGTCCCAGACTTAGGTTTGCAAAGAGGCAGAGCTCAGCAGCTGAAATGGCACCATGCTTTGACATTCCTTTGGATTTTCCAGGCTGAAAGCATATTTATTAAAAGGGAGGAAGAGACAGTGAGCCACTGCTGCTTGTGGAGGAGGTAACTCTTTTTCCAGTTATAGCCAAGTCTGAGTGCAAATTGCCTGTGATGCTATTAAGAAGTGATAAGGAAAAAGAAAATTGTAAATGTATATAATCCAAGAGGTCCTGTAGATAATTGTGTATTCTTTAAATATACACATTGGAGAGTTTTAAGGAAACCTTTCCTGCTCTGGAGAGACAAGGATCTAAAATTATCCAGGCTAATCAAGCCAATAAATATAGAAAAATTTAAAGTTCTTCCTTTCTACTTCAGGTGGCTCACAACATATCACAGGGTCTTCTGGCAAAGCCTTATCCCCAGGTGAGATTCCCCTTGCGTTACTGCAGACACTTTTGTAGTTGTTTTGCTATGTAAGGGAGCTCTGGGTTGCAGTGATGTTAGATGTGGAGAATGTGTAGCCTTTCTTTAGCATGCAGCTGGGGTAGCAGATTGCTTCTTAGGCAGCAAGTGAGTGTCTGGGGATGTTTTAAAGCGTCTGTGTGGCCTAAAATGGGACCCATTTACTAAGCAGTTCTGAAAGGGACTTATCAGGAAGGAACATCCCAAGCAATTAACATACCTGCTTCTCATTAAAATGTGTCACTTGAATGCAATAAAAGGGAGCTTCATCCTTACCAGCAAGGCAAGGGATTGCCCAGGTGTTAGCAGCTCTTACTGTCCACACCTGACACTTCAAATTCCTTCTTCCAGCCATCCTGCCCAAGTCCAGTGTTTGCTTCTTATTCCTTATTTGCCCATTGGGAAGTCAGTTCTCAGTGCTGTTTGTCTACCTTTGCCTAAATTCCTGACCTCCAATGCACTACCCTGCCTCCTTGCACAACATCTAACAACTGTATTGTTGACTCATCAAGAAGTCCTGTCTTGCAGCATTTTAGACACCTGAGGGTCCAGAGGGAGACCCACTGTTTGATTTTTTCTAGTGCTAACACAGAGAGATGGGTTCCAGAAAACGTCCATTTCTGCCTGTTTTCTCCAAGTTTGGACAAAGCCAAAAATCTCCTTGTGGGTCTGTGCCAAATGCCTACCCCAGAGGAGTAGGGCATCATTTTTTACATGTTTGCAAGCTGCTTTGAGGGAGGAAGGCAACCTTGGGTGAATGTACCACCTTGGGAACAGGCAACAAAACAATCATCTGCTATTTACTCACTGTGTGGCCTATAGGAAATGCTGTCATACCCAAGTCCAGAGCCTGTGAAAGGAGAAAAATACATGATTTAACTCTACTGATCAGCTAGCCCCCTTGATAGAGGAAGAAAAGCAGGCATTTTAAAACATGATTCATGTCATTTTTTTTAGCTGGCTACTTTAGGATGAGAGGAATTACCCTCTGGAAGTGCCTGTTGATTGCAAAGGGAGTTCAGGGTGACTGTCACAGATGGCTCCATTTGTCTGATGAATCTCTCCTAAACCGCCTCATTACATGTGTACGCAGAGCCCAGCACAAC
The DNA here is from genome assembly GCF_964237585.1 of Gallinula chloropus. Taxonomy (NCBI): domain Eukaryota; kingdom Metazoa; phylum Chordata; class Aves; order Gruiformes; family Rallidae; genus Gallinula; species Gallinula chloropus. Next base: position 2,808,907 of record NC_140086.1, read on the forward strand.
AGGACCCAGTCAGAGCTAAATGCTACTGTAATATCTATAATAATAAAGAGAAGCTTCTGCTGGGTGCAAGCTGTGTATTTGGCTTCCCTTGTCTGGTAGACGGGTGTCTCAATGCTGTGGCTGTTCCTGTTTGCATTCCTCTTGTTTACCACCGAATCAGCCTTCACAGAAAGCCACACCAGCTGCACACAAAATACAGGCATAGTTTAGAGATTGCCTTCAAAAAAATCCATTAGGGCTACGAAGGAATTGTCTGGAGAAGGTGGGTACCACCACATACTCTCTCGAAAAGTTTGTGTTCATAGCAGAATCATAGAATCATAGAATGGTCTGTGTTGGAAGGGACCCCAAGGATCAGAGAGCTCCAACCCCCCTGACACAGGCAGGGACACCAACCTCCAGGCCTGGAGCTACACAAGGCTGCCCAGGGCACCATCCAACCTGGCCTTGAACACCTCCAGGAATGGGGCATCCACCACCTCTCTGGGCAGCCTGTTCCAGCACCTCACCACTCTTTCTGTAAAAAACTTCCCCCAAATATCTAATCTAAACCTTCCCTCCTTTAGCTTTAGTCCATTCCCCCTTGTCCTGCCATTATCTGCTCTTTTAAAAAGTTGAATCCCCTCCTGCTTATAAACTCCCTTCAGGTACTGGAAGGCTGCAATGAGGTCCCCCCACAGCCTTCTCTTCTCCAGGCTGAACAAGCCCAGTTCCCTCAGCCTCTCTTTGTAGGGCAGGTGCTCCACCCCTCTAATCATCCTTGTGGCCCTCCTCAGAAATCAGCAGGCAGCATGTTCCTAGACAAAACTATCTTATCCACAGATAACAAATAGGATTCCATATTCACTGCTGCCAGGGAGCAAAGTTAAATTGATGTGCATGACTCCTTTCCCTTTGATTTTGAATGATTAAAAGGGTGCTTGGTGGTTTTGTCCTAAGTCTTTGCATTGACTCAGTGGGCTGCATCTGGACGTGGAGTCCCATCTGCAGGATGTCAGTTTAAAGGAGCAGCCCTGAGCAAGCACTTGTGCCCAGGCTGTACCAACAACAGGTATTGTCAGCTACCACCGTGTAAGCACAACCTCTCCTTTGCAGGACGTGAAGACATTTATCGCCAGTTTGTGTCAGCTCCTACCTTCCTATGTGAGTTTGCTCTATGAGCAGAGCTAAACCCCCTCTTTCACTTGCTCCTGCCTTTGAAATTTCTCCTTGAGCTACTGTTTATTTACAGGCAACTGTGTTGTTTAACTGCAGCACTGCATTACCTCTCTGCAGTGCTCTGGGATTTGGTTCGTGGCATGGAGTGAACCATTCTTTTACTCTGTTATTCTCCGTATCAAGTGCCCTCAGTTTAGCTCTCCTTCTCCCCCATCATGGTTATTTCACTTGAGATCAGACCCACATACTTGAGCTGGTGGATGTGTGTGGTCTGGACTATTTATTGAATGAATCTCTCTTATAACCTCTTCATAACTGCTCCCCACACACTGCTTATGAATATGCATATGCTCAGCGAATGCTCATGAACTATAAAGCAAGACTACAGTGCCAGTCAGCAGCTGCTGCAGAGCCAGATTCCAGCATTCTTCTCTAATTATACCCAGAGATGGGTTGTATCAGAACAACCCTCCTTCGCGAATTAGGACATACCTGATTTTGTAGTTGTAAAGAGGGATTTCACTTATCATTGCCAGCAACCATATTTTGGGCTTACTAGTGCTCTCCTTTCAAAAGTGATGAAGAACAAGGTGCCTGTTGCATCCTGTGTATCACAATAATTATGCCCCCAAAATATGAACAGTGCAGCAAGGGACATGGCAGTGCTCTGCAATGAAATGAGGCGATAAGCATTTAGCTGCAGCACTGCTGGGCTAAAGCAGGCATCAAAAAGTCTGCTGTGCTCCTACACCCACAAATGGTAAGGCTTGAAAACAAGTAAAAGAAATATTGATCCTACCTTTCATTTGTTTAAACAAAACAAGGCTTAGAGACCCTCCTTAAAATCATATCAGTCACTGACTGTAGGCAATAATACACTACAAAAGGACAAAGATAGTGCTGCATCAGCTGCCTTGGATGTCACAGCCTAGAGACCAGCTATCTGAACAGCTGTCTGATTGGGAATTACTTTGGGGTCCAAGGGCAGTGGGTCCAGTAGACCTTGCAATTCTGCCCTGAGACCTGAAAAGCTTCACCTCCACTCTGTCATATCCTCAATAAAATCACTTGCTTGTACTCCAGCTGGTTTTGTTTATTTGCTTTCTGTAAAAGAAAAAAGCAGAAGCTTCCCATCTTCTTTCTTTTGTTTTCCTTTTTCTTTCTTTTCTGAATTCCTAAGCTATAAATCAGGCTTTAAGAAGAAAAGGAAAATTTAAATCACTTAAGATTAAATATAGAAGCAAAAATCATTGTTTATTACCTCTGAAATCATAATCAGGAGAATTTTGGACTTCCAGAAACTTCCTCTATTTTCAGAAGCTGGAGTCATGAACAGTTGACTTTTAATTCAGACTTTTCTCTGTCAACCTAATCAGACAATTTACTTAAACACCTTCCTATCAAAAAAGATGTGTGAGAAGGAGTTTTGGCTCCAGTAAATCAGTGTCTTTCAGTTGCAAAGGCTGGTCAGGACATCGCTAGCAAACTTGAATACTCTTCTCTGCACTAGACAGTCATGGAGAACAGTAAGCATTGGACTCCTACTGTTTACCATGAGGTTCCTGTCTATACTGATGGAGTAGGGATTCAAGGTCTGGCCTCTTTCTTTATCAGACTCATTCATCAGTACTGAACTTTACACGTAGTAGGAGGCTCTTGACATCTATCAGCCATTTGCAGTAAGTGGTCTGAGTATGGTCTTAGATATAAAAGGCATTAAATTCTAGTAGAGAACATGGGATTAGCATATGTGGATAGTAAAGCTGTGTATCTAGAAGCAGAATTCACAAGAAGACCCAAGTTATTATGGTTGGACTGCTTTACCTCAGTGTCCATTTCAGTTCCAGCTATGGACCGTGGTATGATATCTTTTATTTGGGAGTGATGACTTTACGAATGACTGAGCCAAAACCCTTTGGCAATAGATAAGAGCTGGAAATGACTCAAAGTAATGAGTGAAGTGACTGAGGTAATTTCATGCCTAGTTTGACAGCAGGTTGTCAGGTGCTCCATGGTGATCATCACTTCACCACAGCCTAAGAGTCCAAATTTGACTGAGCCCTGGTACCCAACTCAATTTGTGCTCTGAGTCAGACTCAGGTATGGAGAAAAAGATAATAGCTTAAACCATCTTCAAGGTGTTTCCTTTAAGGTGAATGTCACAAAACTGTCCATGTCAGCCCAGCTGACAGATGGCAACTCAGCAATGCATCAGATGACACGCCCCTACTATTGATTTTAACGACCAAGAAGCAAAGGGTGCTATGTGTTATTCTAGGGTACTTCTCTTGATGTCCTGTTCTTTTATGGATCCTTTTTCACTGAAATTGACCTTCAAGGATGCATTTCTGATATCATCACATCAGTCTGGTACAGAGCTATTTAATTTTGCATTTGCTAGTAAACAAGTAGAGACAAGGATTTCAGACAAGGCTGTCTGCCTTCATTTCAGTGTTTCAGAACCACCCTTCATCTCCTTCTCTTCTGCTCCTAAAGATCTGATCTATGTTTCACTTAATATTTAGCAAAATTTCACCCAGCCCCATGCTACCCATTGTCAGATGGAAGTCAGCTTTGTCCCACCAAGCCTTCCAGCTTTGCTTCACTGTGCTTTGCTGTTTCATCTCCCCCTGACAGCCCTGACAGTGAATATCTTATCCCTTCACCTTAGAGCCTGTCTGGGCAATCCATTGTCCTTTTCTTCTAGAGATTTCAGGTTGCTTACTGTCCATTTTATCTTACTTACACATTAGCAGCTGAATTTGGCTAGTCAGACCATGTAGTTTCTGATCAAAGTGCCCTGTTGCCCCGTGCACAATGTTATTTCAATTTGTGGATCGGACCAGATGTGTAGGAGAAATTGAACAAATTTCCCTCTATCCTTTGCTAGGAGGAAGCTGGAGTTCAACATACAATTTAGTACTGTTTTGGTATTACATATAGACTGGAATAGTGTTGTAAGTCTATATATTCCTGAGCCTGAAACAATAAAAGTACTTCCAGAGCTAAAAACACATCTTCTTGCTATCCTACAAAAATCCAATGTCATTGAATTCTTAGATCCTAGTACCTCCCAGGTAGTTGTGGTGGTCATAAGTAGATTTCACTGAGACATCATATTGGGTAATGAAGCACTATTCACTGTCTAAGGGTTTGCCATTGGTCCCTGAAGAACCATCACAAAGCCAGAGAGAGCCCTTGCTGGAATGCTGCAAATGGAAAGCAGTTTTTCTACATCTTCTTATGTGCTGAAGGGCATCTGTTCAAGAAACATGCTTCTCAGCTCATAGCATTCATGTCCATGGGACAGATGCCTGCTGCTGACACTGGAATCCAATACACATGGTCAAAACAAACCTGATCATGAGATTTGCAAGGTGAATGTGCTCCTCCAGGAGTACATCCAGTCGTTCCAGATACTATCCCATCTACTAACCTTTGCTTTGTGTTCAAGCTGGAGGAATATAGGTAGAAAAGAGGATTATCATGTCTTCCCACCTCAGTCCTTCACTGGAGGTATTTTATGAGTCTATGTGGAGATTTGGACCTCTGTTCCTGAGAGATGTCTTTCCCAGAAGAAGTCAAACAGGGTAACATGGACAATTTTGTCAGCTCCCCCAGACTGAGGCTTATGCCAGCTTTAAAAGATTTAAATGGCACTCACAGACATGAGGGAACACCATCAGGGTAGTAGAAACTTTCCTGCTCTTTCTGGGACCACTATGCTTGAATCAGAGGGAGTAGGGATAGATATTTCTCTCCTTCCAGTTCCTTCCACCTTCCTCACCCCTTCACTTTTCAAGAAAAGTTACATGATCCCTGATGGCTCCCTGGCCCTGCTGCTAGCATCACCTCCTTGACCCACACTCCACTTGCTGCTCATTTGCAGTTACACTCCTCATCCACACTCCCAGACTCTGACCCTTGTTAGCCTAAGCATGTACACCAGCACATTTCTTTGTGCTTCATCTCTTTTCACAAGCCACATCTTCAAAAAATAAGAAATAGGCAAGAAATAAAGGGTTTTTTTTCAATTGGAGAATGCTTCCTATGTGGGCTGAGGTCTGTTATTTCGAGCATCCAACATTAATGAGGTACCTAATGAAAAGCAGATTGATTTTTAACTTGTGGAGTCTCTCTGCTTTTGGATGTTATTTTTTTTCATTTTCATTTTCATTTGTTTTTCTTGAACATGAATGTAACAGCAGGTATATGAAACACAGTGGTAAAGGGCATTTGTGTGCAGTGCTTTTAATCTGAGGAGAATTAATGTTTGAATAAATACTATAGACTCCCTCTGCCATCCTTGCAGAGAGATCACAGAATGGTTTTGGTTGAAAAAGACCTTCAAGATCATCGGGTCCAACCATCTATCCTGCCCTACTAGGTCCATGTCACCAAATAAAACATTTACTTTTTTAAACAGGGATGGGAACTCAACCACCTCCCTGGGCAGCCTGTTCCAGTATCTGACAACCCTTTCAGTAAAGAGTTTTTTCCTAATATACAACCTAAACCTCCTCTGATGCAACTTTAGACCATTTCCCCTTGTCCTGTCACTAAGATTGGTAGGTTTGGTTTTTTTTTTTTTAAGGAAACAGGAGTAAACCACCTTTTATTCACACTTTTAAAAACCCCAAAGAAACCCAAGAGGAAAAATAAGAACACTAAGCGTTAAGTCCACTACAGCAACGCTACCAGCATTTCAATGTGCTGATTACAAACTGGGACATGTTTGTTGTTTTCACAACTAAAACCAAAAGAAAATAACCCTAAGACATCAGGTCCCAGACAGGAATTCAAGATCAATTTTTCTCATATTGACATTCTGAAAATGTACATTTGCATATCCAAACTGTGATTTTTTTTTTTACTTTCAGCTTAAAACAGAATGGTTTGAGCAGCAGCTCTCTTGTCCTGTGCTGGGTCCCCATGACAGTGAATTCTCTACCACAGATGATGGAAAGACCATGGATGATTTCTGCAGACAGGCACTAATTTTGTAGGTTAAGGAAATAGCTTATGGTACTTAATAGGAAATTAGATTAACTAATATAGACATCTCCAGATACGGATGCCTAGCCACAGGCTATCATTAAAATAAACAGGAGGCAGTATAGATATTCCTGTTGGTAACACTGCATTTATAAATAAGCAACACCATTATTCACAACAAGTATATTTGTGAAGCTTTCACACTCTAAAGCAAACTGTAACACATAAGAAAAACTTCCTCCAGTAGGATGCTATCCTTGATGGATCAGGACAGCACTTCATCTTCCGATGTACCTGTTTCAGCCTCTGAAGAAGGCAGACCACATCTCCATCCTGCCATGAAAGCTCTTTTATTCCTAGATATCTGTCTTATTGTGGAGCAATGGTATGAGTTCTTGCTCACATCTCACTGTTGACATTTACTGAGCACTGTGGATGTGCACTGTGTCCCCCAGCACAAGACCACAAAGGCTCTTGTTCTGTTACACCCATGCAAATGCTGTCTCCCTCCTCCCCTTGCACCAGAATCAGATGCAGAATGTGAAACAAAAGGCCCAGAGGTTGATAGTAAATGGGGTTACATCTGGCTGGAGACCAGTCACTGGTGGGGTTCCCCAGGGTTCCACTTTAGGTCCAGGGCTTTTTAATATTTTCACAAAAGACCTGCACACTGGATGAGAGGGTGTCTCAAGTAAATTTGCAGATCACTTCAAATTGGGAATAGCTGATGACTCTGTTGAGGGTGGAGAAGTCTTACAGAGAGGCCTGGACAGGTTAGAGAGCTGGCCAATCACCATCAGCATGAAGTTTAATAGGGGCAAGTGCTGGATTCTGCTCATGGGAAGGGGTAACCCTGGCTATGCATACGGACTGGGGGATGAGATGCTGAATGCCAGCCATGCTGAGAGAGATTTTTGGGTCTTTGTTGACAACAAGGTAAACATGAGTCAGCAGTGTGTCCAGGCAGCCAGGAGGCCCAACCATATCCTGGGGTGCATCAAGCATGGTATGGCCAGCCAGTCCAGGGAGGGGATTGTCCCACTCTACACTGTACTGGTGTGGCCTCACTTCAAGTACTGGGTGCAGTTTTGGGTGCCACGGTACAAGAGGGACACAAAACTATTGGATAAGTGTCCAGAGGAGGGCAACAAGGATGGGGAAGGGTCTGGAGGGGAAGTCTTACGAGGAGAGGCTGAAGTCCTTTGGTTTGTTCAGCCTGGGGAAGAGGCAGCTGAGGGGAGACCTCATCACGGTCTATGGCTTCCTGACAAGGGAGAGCCAAGGGGCAGGTGTTGAACTCCTCTCTTTTGTGCCCAGGGATAGAACCCAAGGGAACAATATGAAGCTGAGACAGGAGAGGTTTAGGTTGGATATTAGGAAGAGGTTCTTTACTGAGGTGGTTGTCAGGTACTGGAACCGTCTCTCTAGGGAAGTGGTCACAGCACCGAGCTTGACTGAATTCAGGAAGCATCTAGAAGATGCCCTCAGTCTCATGCTCTGACTTGGTTGTTCCTGTGTGGAGCCAGGAGTTGGACTTGATGATCCTTATGGGTCCCTTCCAACTCAGTATAATCTATGATTTTATGATTCTGTAAACATCTCCCAGCCCTGGTTTGTTTTCCCCAGTATTTACAACCCCTTCCTGTCTTTACAGCACACCCTCAGAGCATCTCTCCTTTCTGGTTATTAAATAGCTGGTATTAGGTTTTTTTCTCCTGAAAAACAATCCAACCCTGAGGGGTCTCTCAGCACCCAGTAGAAACCATTGCTGTCAAGAAAGCATTTTTAAATGCAAATGTAGACCCATCTCAGGTCTCTCCCTGTTGGGAAGAGAATTCAGGTCTCACTTCTCCCCATTATAAAGTACTGTGCATTTCTCAAACTTCTTCAGTGAAGTTAAATGATAGTTGGGACGAGTGGACGGGGGTAAGATTTTCCCAGTCACAAATTTATTTATGAACTGGTAATGCCTCTTGCTTACTGGCAGGAAGATGTGCAACTGGGAAAAATGGGTGTCGTGGAGGGCTGAGTCAGGTTATGTCTTTTCCCACCCTAGGTCTGCCCTCGCTGCATATTCCTTTGCCCTCCCAGCTCCTCCCTCCTTTGCTTGGGGTTGCATTTCAACTTTCTCTGCTCCCCATGGTAGCACTGATGGAAAGCAGTTATGAGCTGCTTGTTTTGCCCTCAGCTTTTCCTAGAAAGAATATGAAACTATTGAGTTTTAGCTCAGCACTGATGACCAGACTTACATTCCTTTTCTGGTTCTTGTCTACCACTTTACCTTGATGGAGGGTTTGAGTTTCTAGATTGTGCTTGGCAGGAGGAAGTTTATTTTCTGTGGCTGAAGAAATACATAGAACAAAGACCTGAGCTTGGGACAAACTTTCTTGACCATCAAAACTCTTGGAAAATTGCCAAAATAAGAATTTTAGTCTCTCTGGACTTCAAAGTATGATTTGCCTTCTCTCCTTCCCTCCTCCTCTGAAGTACTGATCTCATTTAACTTGAGAGAAAACTAGAACTGATTAGCTAAAAGAGTAAGATACAAAATAAAAGATACCTGTCTAAAGAGCCAAATAAGCAGAATTTAGAAATATATATTCAAGAAACTTTTTAAACAAAAGGCTTGTTTGACGTGCCTATAAGCTTGAAATGTCATAGTACTTAGGTGCTGGTATCTACAGTTCACTGGTGACACAATCCTAAGTTAATGAGAACTGAAAGCATTGACCATTATAGAAGGGACCCAGATGAAATGGTCCTGTAGTGTCAATAAGTTTGAGTTTCATGAGGTATTTGAGCCTTCTGAGGGATGGCACTGAGGAACAGCAAGGACTGCACAGTCATATCTCATGTGACCAGCTGATAAAAGACAAAAATTAAATTGCTTTCCTTTTTTTGTTTTCCCAAGACCTTTGTTTTCACAGAAATTGAACTGTCTGGTGGGAGAAAAAAAACTAAAATCTCTTTCAGGATCATTTCTAGAAGGGTGGAGTTCAAAACAACAAACTTTAGTCTCAGGTTGGAGTGCTAGTTTTATTTATCCCAGTTGCCAAAGACAAAATTAAAAGAAAATGTCAATTCTGAGTCAAAGGCTCCTCTTTCCTCTTGTGGCATTAAAAAACCATAACCTAACTCAGCCTTATACACAGACACCAAAGCAGCTCTGCAAAACTGCTTGCCTAATTTAAAAGGGATGCTACATTATCTACAGTCATAGATTCATCTGTCTGGGGACAGACAGTCCCAGTGACCTGCTACCAAGCAATAAGTCTTATATAGAGGTCTCTGCCTCATTTCTCTGGGACCTGTTGGACTGTTTAATACACACCAGTCTATTGACAACCCTTCCATTTCTCCTTTTTCCATGTATTTTCAGTGGCCACTGCCTAGTGACCTCCATGCAGAAGAGGCTGACAGAGAGGTGCAAGATCTCTGCAGGAATTAGTTCTTATCATGCTATAAGCAAGGATGGGCTTGGAATTGATGACCTTTCACAGAATCACAGAATCACAAGGTTGGAAGAGACCTTTGAAGATCATCAAGTCCAACCATTCCCATCCTGTGCTAAACCATATCCCTGAGCACCTCATCAACCCTTTTTTTGAACACAACCAGGGAAGGTGACTCAACCCCCTCCCTGGGCAGCCTGTTCCAGGCCCTGACAACTCTTGCAGTAAAACATTTTTTATGATATCCAATCTAAACCTGCCCTGGCGCAGCTTCATGCCATTGCCCCTTGTCCCATCTCCTGTCACCTGGCTGAAGAGACCATCGCCCACCTCTCTACAACCTCCCTTCAGGTAGTTGTACGTGGGGATAAGGTCTCCCCTCAGCCTCCTCTTCTCCAGGCTCAACACCCCCAGCTCCCTCAGCTGCTCCTCACAGGATTTGCCCTTCCCCAGCCTGGTTGCCCTTCTCTGCACTCGCTCCAGGACCTCAATGTCCTTCTGATGCTGAGGAGCCCAGAACTGGACCCAGTACTCGAGGTGTGGCCTCACCAGTGCCCAGTCCAGGGGCACAATTACTTCCCCAGACCTACTGGCCACACTGTTTTTGATACAAGCCAAGATGCCATTGGCCTTCTTGGCTGCCTGGGCACACTGCTGGCTCATATTCAGCCTGGTGTCAACCAACACCCCCAGGTCCTTCTCTTCCTGACAGCTCTCCAGCCAGTCTCCCCCAGCCTGTAGCGCTGCAGGGGGTTGTTCTGTCCCATGTGCAGCACTCTACACTTGGCCATGTACCAAGGCACCTGTATAGGTGCCTTCCAACATATTCTATGATATGAAGGATTGAGGCATATTTGAGAGCTGGCTCATACACCTAGTGTAAGTGGGTAACATAGGACCTTGTACCTCAGGTGAGATGATTGTATGATTCCATGTAGTCAGATCCTCTCTTCTCAACTGAATTAGTGTGTGCTGGTTAGTTAACAAACTTCTTGTAGCATCCAATGCCATCTTAAAAACATTCTGCAACTCCCACAAGTGTTTATCTTTAGATTTAACAAAGGGTTAGGGTTTGTTAGTTGGAAACATGGAAGTATATCCCTACAAACAGACAAACACAGAAAGGAAATAGTTCTGTAATGCATAGGTAGAAAGTAAGGTGAGAAAGTTATATCACAAAGGGAAGTGCCACTAAACAGTGGCATTCTAAGCTTTTGTATTTGTGTAAGCTTAGACCTTATTGAGAATGTCACCAGCCCATTCACCTTGACTCAGGCAAGATGAGTATAACATGAAATACATGCAGGAAAAGCCTGCAAGAACTGTTGGAGTTAAGAGAGCTTCTTTTAATAGAAAAGACTAGAAGATCCTGGCTTGAACTGAAAGCTGAGTAGGAGTATGCCTGGTCTACAGACTCTTCCTCCAGACAAGCAGCAGGGAGGAGGAAGAATTATTTTAGTTGCAGTATAAAGCTGGCACCAGGACAACGAGCTAAAAACTCATCTCAAATGAAAGTTGGCTGAAAATGCTAACATTTCTAAGCATCAGAGCCAAAGGAAGTTTTGGAACATCCTCCCAACGCACCCAGCATCTTCAGGGTGGTATGTGATCCACTTCTGAGCAGGACTATGAAAAGGCCATGGGATTCAAGGTGCAGAAGACTGTCTAGTCATACATCTGAGAAAGATGTCTGAGCCAAATCTCTGTAAATACATTGGAAGAATCCTCAAGGATTGGGGAATTCTCTCTTGTATTGTTCCTTGGGGGGGTGGTGGTGGTTATTCATTGTGGATTCCACATGACATGAATCCTTCCCCAGACTTGGCTACACTTCAGAGCTGTGTGGGTATCTGTGAAGGTTAAGAATTTTCTTTGCAAATTGTCCCAGAGACATGAAAATGCAAAAAGGGGTTTATTTGCTGTATATAAACATTTGTAGTCCACAGCTTCCCCATTGACAAGCTCGAGTGTTCTTACAGGAAACAAATATTGCAACAGTGTTTTCACCATTTCTTGCTGGGATTTTCATAATGTTTCTTTCTCATTTTTTTTTTTTTAAATGTAATCTAAAGCCCATTTATAAATTTTAAGAATGCTATTAGCAATGACAACAATAAACCCCTTTTATTTGTGTAAGGCCTGGGTAAACATTTTACTGCTGCTCAGAAGCACAGCGGGTATGTCTCTTTGGGGAGTATCGAAATAAGTCTCAGCACAATCTCTAACCTAACTAGCAAACTTAAACAAATTCTGCCAACTGAACAGTTTTAAAGTTCCTCCAAGGCAGATAACAGTAAAAATGACTCTCATTTAAGATGACTCATCTGCACGCTGGACCTACATCACCCCAAAGAATAAGAGTGCAATCTGGGTATATTGGAGATGGTTAATACACTGGCCTGTTTCCATAGGTAAATTGGCTTTTCAATCAAGGACAAGAAGCTTTTTTCAGTTCATCAGATTTGCTGGTTAAGCCTCTGCAAGGGCTAAAAAAAAAAAAAAAGTAAAACCTGAACAGTTAAAGGACAGGGTGGAAGGAGCAAGAGTCACTCACGGTGTGAAAAACCTGAGTAATTTGGTTGTCATTGTCTTCTTTGCAAAGATTGCATCTACTGCTGTTATTCAAAGATATGTTTGCAGGAAGGGGAAGAAAATTTATGTTTCTAAACCTGCTTGCTGTTTACTGAAAAGATGTTATAGATAGGGTGTTTCATTGCCCAAAGCTTTACATTCGTCATCATGAAAAATAGGAAGGAAAATGGCAAAGAGACACTTTGTCTGGGTATTTTTTTTCTGTTTAGGGTGTACAGTTGGGAGGGGTGCATGAATAACTCTTGCAATGTGGTATAAAATATCTAGTGCAGTGTGGTCCTTTGCTATCACACATGCTGCAGGAAGTCATAATACATTCCCTATTTGCAAACAAGAAATAACAACTTGACCAAACTCTCTAGAAAACATCTTTGCTTTTGCATGATAGTGAGTAAGAAAGAGGGTTTCTGTCCCACCTACTACTCCAAAGCACTGCTGCAAGAAATAATAAACACTGAGGGATAAAAAAAATACCCTATTTTTCCAGCAAATCGATGTTTTCACGTAAACAGTTCATATCTGTCAGAACTCTTCAAGTTTTAATTAAAATCAGGAAAGCTTGAAAAGTGGATTTAAAAGACTTTGGAAAGAGACAATTTTCAATTTTAACAGGTGAGTAGCTTTTCTTTTTGGCAGCTATATTAAAAAAACACACGTTGTTTTTCCAACACCTGAAGACATTCTGAGTGAAACATGTAAGGAGTTGTGGAAGGGTTTGTTTTTTTTTCATGGAAAACCAGGAAGTCTATGTAAACACTGAATTATAATTGAGTTCTTTCCAAATCAAATTAATTCAGCTTTTATCTCTGAGGTTGGTTTTTGTTTGTTTGTTTGTTTGTTTGTGAGGATTTTTTTTAAATTCAGAATCCTTTTTATACAGAGAAACATCCAGAAATATAAACTGGATTTACATATTCCTTGTGTATTTGCAAAACTGAAATTTAGCTACACAAGCATTAAAAGCAATAAATTAATAAACAAAATAACCCAATGTTCTTTGCACTCTCTATATAAATAAACCCCACAGATATGGAATGGAAATCTGTGGTAGCATTCTTTGCAAATATAAGTAGAGGGCAGTGAACATAAAGGAAGGTACAGATATAATCCACCACGTGCACAATGACAGGTCTCCTTGGTGAGCCATCCATGCTAAGTAAAACTAGCCTTAACTGTAGCACCATAAATGAAATGACACCCCAACATATGTTAAAACCCCTCTATAACAGAATGCAGCATAAATACAGAGAGAGACACACTGAATTGCCATGACACCAGATTTTTCCAGAATCCTCCTCTCCTAACAGATGAATGTATTAATTCTGTAATGGGCTCAGGAGCAATGAATAATGTTTCTATAAAGACAGGAGCACTGCAGTGACATGCCAAATCATGAACTGTACTGTGTTTCTCCAGTGCACCTATTGCTAATTCAACAGAACTTGTGGATGACAGTTGAATTCAGGGTCCTGCCAGGTTTTTAAAAGATGCCTACCTGTGACAGGGTGGAAGTGTATAAATCACATAGAAGCTTAAAATATTTAGTGTGCCAACATATAACACACATCCAGACACACAGGACAGTTCATATGCACATAGCACAAGGTTTCTAACCTTCCAAAATTACATCTGGGGAAATTCACAGGTTCAAACTGATTCAGACATTCATCCTGTGCCCCCCAGACAGAAGCATACCTGGAGCTTTATGAAAGAACCATGATCACTGATGTGCACAAACAAGGCACAGGCTTACACAGAATCACAGGCAGGAGGACATGTATGTGCATCCACACACATGCACACATGCTAACAGCTGTTCAGACCCCATAAATGACTTAGGTTTCATGTCCCTCCATCACCAACGATGTGTACAAAACCCAAAGGCTGATCTTCTCTCTGTGATACAAGTGAGAAACAACACTGGAATAGCTAATGCTGCTGAATGGAGAGCTGTTTATAAAACTAGAGTGGGAAATGGGGGTCCTTGTGGCCATATTATTAAAATCCCCCAGTCCCAGTACCAAGAAGAACTCATGTATTTTATTGTAACAGAGACTACAAGAAAAAGCAAGACTGTGGAAAAAAATGGTTGTGGCATTTCTTTTACTTTTCTCATAGAACGTTTCAGGGTCTCTTCAGAACCAGCACCTTTTTCAGATGAAATGTAAAAATTTGAGGGCTTTGGTAGGAGACTGAAAAATGTCAAGCTATGGTTTGGGATTGGAGTGAAGAGGAAAGAGGAATGCTTGTTTTGTTTATTAAAAAAGACAAATCCCCTGAAAGGAGACATTTCTCATTGAAATATCACTTCCTCAAAACCAACCAAAGAGGTCATTTTTTTTTTTTCTGAGATAAATATGGAGATCAGCCTGAAACTGGGTTTGAACTGCAAGTGTGAGACATACCTGAGCCACTGGAGGTTCACTGACCTACCTACCACCCAGAGAAACCACTTCACTCTGAAGTTATGCTTTGTTCAATCTGTTGGCTTTTGCACAGCTCACCCTGACTCATGGTGTAGCTTCTTTGCAGCTCTTCCTGGACCTCTCATGTCTCTGCAGCCCAGTTGTGTGATCCACCTCCCTCTAGTTCTGTCCCTCCCAGCCCAGACCCCATACAACTGCCCATAATAGGAGAGGAGACAGCAGGAATGTCCAATTTCTGGATGTTTCAGCTATCATGACAGCCTATCATGCCAACCTGATGCACAGCCTCTCCTATCAATGGCTGCAACACACAGGATGATCTTATGATTTTAGAAATAGGTATGAGGGTTTCATACATGAAGCTTCACCCTGCTCCTGGCAATGAGGAAAGGCACTCTCTCCTGGGGGTTGTCCCTATCTTCTTTACTTCTGTGTCTCCATACTTTCTCCATGTTTAGCTTCTTGTAGAGGATGGGAGTACAAAAGTACATGCTTAACACTGTCCTGATAATGACTGGTTTCCACCTCCAGTTACAGAATATCTATTACACACATTTGGTTACAGAGGTGTTAGATGCCCTGTCCCTGGAGGTGTTCAAGGCCAGGTTGGATGGGGCCCTGGGCAACCTTGTGTAGCTCCAGGCCTGGAGATTGGTGTCCCTGCCTGTGGCAGGGGGGTTGGAGCTCTCTGATCCTTGTGGTCCCTTCCAACCCAGACCAGTCTATGATTCTAGATCCATTTGCTATTCAAACCCTGCTCCCTAGAGACATTAGTCCTCACAGACTGATTAAGTCAGTTCTCAACCATCTTTGTGGAGCAGAAAGCAGTCTGAACTGCCCTGAGATGCTTGTTCGTAACACATGAGGCTGTGAGTAAGAACAGGTGCAGCTTACCTAACATGATCAGGCCAGTTTTTCTGGCCTGGAATACCAAAAATGGACATTATCCCCTTTTCTCTTTTCATCCCAGAAAAGGCATGTTTTCAAGGTGGTTGAGATATCTGTTCTGATTTTCTCTCAACCCCTGGATACCTGCCAGAAGCTATCACAGCAACTGTGGTTGCAGTCCCACCTCTATAACAGAGGGAGAAGTCAGAGCATGTGCAGAGAAGGGCAACCAGGCTGGGGAAGGGGCTGGAGGGCAAATCCTATGAGGAGCGGCTGAGGGAGCTGGGGATGTTCAGCCTGGAGAAGAGGAGGCTGAGGGGAGACCTTATCACCACCTACAACTACCTGAAGGGAGGTTGTAGAGAGGTGGGCGATTGTCTATTCAGCCAGGGGACAGGAGATGGGACAAGGGGAAATGGCACGAAGCTGTGCCAGGGCAGGTTTAGATTGTATATTAGAAAAAAATTGTTACTGAAAGAGTTGTCAGGGCCTGGAACAGGCTGCTCAGGGAGGGGGTTGAGCCACCTTCCTTGGATGTGTTTCAAAATGGGTTGATGAGGTACTCAGGGATATGGTTTAGCATAGGATGGGAATGGTTGGACTCGATCTTCAAAGGTCTTTTCCAACCTTGTGATTCTGTGATTCTATGAAGTTTCCTCTTCCCACTCTTCCCTGAACCTGGCAGCGAGACAAAGTGAGTCCATTTGTGCTCACAGATGAATAACACTTTCTAGCGTGGGGTTATTGGGACTGTCTGGTTAATCAGTTCAGCCAGGGGTACAATGCAGTCTGGTATGGAAGATGAAATGAAGGTACAGTATGATACAAAATATACTTCATTCCCATCCAATCCACAGCACTGCAATACCGTACACAACACCACAACTGGATGCAATGCAGTTTCTTGCAATGCAATATTAATGGAAGATGCAATATACAATATAATACCATTTTCTGTATAATCTTAAGTACAATGACAGGTTTCCCAATTTGAGTTACTACTCTGTGTTTCCTGGACTTTCCCCTTCTTTTCCCCAAGATGAAAAGTGTTTCAAGACTATGGAAAAATATCTCATGGAGACTGTGCAAGTGATGACACATTGCAAAATGAGAACCAATGTGCAGCTGTGGACATCACTGGCATCCAAGAATCACATGGAATCCTTGATCTGCTGTCAACACCTTTCACTTCTTGATCATATGGAAGATGATTTAGATACTTCCATGCCCCATAAAATCTGAAAAAGCAAATGATATCCAGAGAAGCTGGCATACTGTATTGGCATAGGGTAAAATGTCAAAGGTAGTTTAAAATTGTGGCAGAAATTGTGAGGAAATGGAGGTATTTCAAGGGCTGAAATAGATTCTTCTTCTTGTTCCTAATTGTGATCTGAAAAATCTCTGAATACTAATGAAGAGCAGTCACGTCAAAATGCTGCTTGTGTGCATTGTCATTTAAGAGACTATGTTTCCACTGAGAATATATTAATGTATATATTATATATATACATTATATATATACATTATATATACATTATATATACACATTATATATAATATAATGTATAGATATTAATATATTAAGTATATTAATGTGAAGTGTCTGAAAAGCACATTTGAAGAGAAATTCTCTCATTGAAACTGGAGAGCAAGAAGTTTTCTGAATGGTGAAAATATTAAAAATGTGTTGAATACCTAAAAAGGCTACAAAGAGAAGAAGTAAGGAAGAAGTAGTTGGAAGGAAGTGTAAGATTAGCAGGAAGTATGAACCATCACCCAAGAAAACCATCAGAGCACATGGCTCACTAGCAACATCATCCTTTTCTCTATTCTGAATTCCTTTGAATGCCCAAACCACAATATCAAAAAATTGTCTGGAAATAAGACACAAGAGCAAATTTCCAGGTCTACAACAAGTGTACTGCAGGCTGTGCTGAATGCTCATCCACCACCATTTACATTTCAAAACCTCACAAAAATCCTAGCCAATGAATATGTAAAGGAGAGTACTCAGATGTGTAATCAGTGCTGAGGTTTAATAAAAAGCAGAGTTGATAAAACTGTTTTCAGGTATGTGAAAGCCTTTTGCTGGGACAAGGGGAGCAGTCCAGAATCAGGTCCTGGGGGGATGGCCCAGGAAATGAGGAACTTCATTCAAGCACAGGAGATAAGCTTGAAAATTATCAAAATCCTTTAATCAGAATGGCTAACGGAGCACAAGAATTGATTGTTGGCCAGGCTGGAGAGCTGGGCAGGGAGAAACCAGATGAGGTTCAACAAAAGCAAGTGGAGAGTCTGGCACCTGGGAAGGAATCACTGCTGGAATCAGGACAGGCTGGGGGTGACCTGCTGGAGAGGAGCTCTGTGGAGAAGGACCTGGGGGTCCTGGTGGGTGACAGGGTGGCCATGAGCCAGCAGTGTGCCCTGGGGGCTGAGAGAGACAATGGGATCCTGGGGGGCATCAGGAGGAGTGTGGGCAGCAGGTCACAGGAGGGGATCCTCCCCCTCTACTCTGCCCTGGTCAGGCCCCACGTGGAGTGTTGTGTCCAGTTCTGGGCTCCTTGGTTTAAAAAGGACAGGGATCTCCTGGAGAGAGTCCAAAGAAGGGCCACAAAGATGATTAGGGGCCTGGAACATCTCCCCTATGAGGATAGGCTGAGTAAGTTGGGACTCTTCAGCCTTGAGAAGAGAAGACTAAGGGGGGACCTAATTAATGTTTATAAATATCTCAAGTATGGGATGCAGGGGGAATTGGCGAGCCCCTTTTCAGTGGTCTGTGGGGACAGGGACAGGGATATCTGAGTGATATGTCCTAGGGAGCTGCTTTGGCAGGGGGGTTGGACCCGATGATCTCTTGAGGTCCCTTCCAACCCCTACAATTCTATGATTCTATGATTCTATGAAAGGGTGGGAAGTGCTTAGTGGGGGCAGAATAACAGCATATCCTACACAAGTGGATCAAGGTGGACCTAAGTGGAACTGACCATGTTTCATGACAATAAGTGACCTCAGGACATTCTTTACATCTCTGTGAATTTTATTATCAAATCCTTGCTTTGATTTCCCCAGGGCTTTGATTATTCTCAGTCTTCCAAAATACTTTTCCTTACTGTGCCCCTGTGAAAGCTGAGAGATTTAGTCCCCTCCTTCCTGAATAAGAGCTGATAGGTGCAGAAGGTTGTACTGACACTCAACAAGGCTCATTTTTTTTTTACCCAAAGGCTCTGGATTATGGATATTCTCTTTGGGCTGTTGTTCATGCAGAGGAATCCAGCCAAAGTCACTATAAGCATGCACAGAACATGTGATAGCAGACCAAACACAAGGCTATAATAGAGCTAAAATAAAATGATACATGTTTTCAGCTTTCACAGCCTAAGAAGACAATAATACATACCTGGAAAACATTAAGATTGTTTTCTTCCATTAAGAAATGCTTGTTGCAGATATAATACTTCAAGTTAGGTCATCCACCATCAGCAGATTTTCTGTTTTCTCTCACCTTAAAGGGTATGAGCACTTCCTAGTATCTATACATACAGTTTTTGGGAGCTGGGGTTACCTCCCTTCAGATCACCCTGATATTCTCCTTTGGAGGGAACTAGCAAAATTGTTTCCAAACCTCCATTACTTTGCATTTGCCATTTTCTGAAAATCTAGCAGTGGGTAGTCAACACTCTGTATCTTCCTCAAAGATGTTAAGAATAAACTTTTTTTGTGTTTTTGTGTTCTTTTTGTAGAAAAAATAGTTCACTTGTATGCTGAGCTTATAGCAAAGAACAATTTAACCTGAGTTTCTTGGCTTGCATTGCACATCTATTCTTATCCTTCTGTTCCACTTTGAACTCTACTGGGAGAAATCTGTGCCAATATTGATTGCACCATGGCAATTTTCTACTTTGGGAATTCATTGGAATCAATTATAAAGGTATAATGGTACTAAACACATTGCTCTTGTCCCACAAAACAAGAGAGACACCTGCAAGCAGGTGGAATCCCCTGTTTACTGTAGCAT
This sequence comes from Gallinula chloropus, assembly GCF_964237585.1. Classification (NCBI taxonomy): domain Eukaryota; kingdom Metazoa; phylum Chordata; class Aves; order Gruiformes; family Rallidae; genus Gallinula; species Gallinula chloropus. The sequence continues at coordinate 2,828,433 of NC_140086.1, forward strand.
TTAATAGCTGGCATGTCTCCTAGACTGTCTATGTTTAATTCAGGCTGTTCTGCTAGCAATTCCCTAGCATAAAAGAGACAAACAGAAAGCATCAAACCACTAAGAGAAATATGGAAGTGCATTTTGTGGAAGCAGTCGCTCTTGTATGTGCACCTTTGGGTGCACTGAGTACTGTGAAAGCAATCAGATGCACATAGAGTTGGTAAACCAAGACATCTTGAGGTGCAGCCGTTACCATGGCCATGTGTTTTATGCTGCTATGCAGGCAGACAGAATTGCCACTCAGTGACAGCACCCCAGCAGCGTCAGTGACACACAAAGAAGAGGAAAGAGAGTTGGGATCGCTGAAAATAGCAGTCTCCTGTAAATGCCAGATTTCTTTTCTTTGTAGAAAGGAGACAACAAATCTCTGAAGGTATCATCTGTCTTAGGGTTTTTTTTTTTTTGTGCAAAACAACTAGTTGGATATTTCTGTTTGTTATAATAGACCAATGAAGGGATAAAAAGAAGTTGGAGTAGGAACATTGCAGCTTATTTTTAGGGAGCATGGTTGGAGAGATGCAGGAATATGAGAGCATAAGAAATAGAGTCTTCTTTGGGTATGCTATGTCCTGTTACCTGTTGTGGAATTCTGTTTGGAATTGGCCTCTAGTTGTCAAAATAAAGTAGTTAAACTTCAAAAATCATGACCTTTCTTACTTCAATTTAGAAGATGCTACAATATGGGCATAGGAAGGTGTACACAGGCACAAACGTTGCCTATTGATGGTCCATCCTGTTTCATTCTGGGATGCTTTGGACTGTGTTACCTAGAGTTTACACAGGACAAGCCCAAGTTCTATTTTGAGGAAGAGCACAGGCTAAAGACTGGGGCCAGTAGATATTTTGGATCTAGTCCCCTTCTTTTGGGAAGAACAGTTTTTGGGAATGCACATATAAGCTAAGATGAGCTGAGAATACTAGCAGATATAACTTTGTGTTTAGAAGTAAGGTTCCTCCTTACCATATGTTTGTTTTCCCTATGTACAATTCTCCAGCATGAAAATTTGTTATTTAACATGGACTGGATATGGCCTGTGTGCCACAAGTTAAAAACTTGGTTTTTAGCCACTGTTGCTAGTCTGTTGCATGGGTCCTATCACCATCTAAGAGCAATATTCCAGGTTACAAGGAGACGTCACCTTTAAAAGGATGCATGTGATGGATTATTTTAACTCTGGTGTTAACAGTTCCTAAGACTCTATAACCTTTTTCAGGATTCAGTGGAGGCTTCCCCAAGCCAGCAGTCAAGAGGAAAATTCTCAGAGCAAAGAGTTACAGCTCACTGATCTCCATGCTGTTGTGCTCAATTGCACTACTGGATGATTTTGTCTTGAGTCCCATGCTCAGCCAGATGCTACTTTCTAAAGATTTCCATTTGAAGATTAAAAATGTATGAATACTGAATTGAGGGATGAGAAGCAAACTCGGTCCCCATGAGTCAGTAATGATGGTTTTGCAGTTTGCATGAGCACTTAGAAATCTGAGAGGGGGAGGGGAAGGGGAAGGGGAAGGGGAAGGGGAAGGGGAAGGGGAAGGGGAAGGGAGGATTTACGAATTAAATAAAAGACCATCTCTATAATACTACAGGAACCAAAGGAATTACTCCAGTGAATCATTATTTTTGCATTAGACCAAAGGGCTGTTTCCACCTGCTGGTGTTTCACAGGGGCTGGAGCACATAACAGATGACTTTCTATTACAACACAAAAGAAATTAAAAAAAGAAAATGCAAAGCTCACAAAACATACCAATTAGGAGTCAACACAAATGTACCAAGCTATTATTTGGGATCTATGGATATATTTATAGAAAGAAACTCAAAACCATATACACTTTTCTGTTAACTGTTAGCAACTGCCTTGTACATGTATCAACACTACCCCTGAAGGCTTTTCCAGCTGGACCTCCATCTTCTCCACTCCATGATGCAGAGAATTATCCTTGAGCTACTAAAACCAGATTTCTATCTTGTCACTAACTTCAAAACCCTGGACACCTTCTGTTTTGTGGTTTGACTCACAGTCATAAATAACAACCTTTTAAATAGTAATAGACAGATGCCACTCATCCTGCTTACAGCTCAGCATGTCTGGCTGAGCAAGGAGAGGCAATAGGCAGATGCCACTCATCCTGCTAACAGCTCAGCATGTCTGGCTGAGCAAGGAGATGCAACCTGCTGGACATCTCTATAACACAGTAGAACTGGTGGCAAGATAGCTGGAAGGGCTTGGAGAGGCTCCTTCAATGTCAGTGTGATGGGAGGTACAGTGAGACAGTTTTGAAATGGTTCTTCCCAAACTTTGAATTAAAGTGAGGACAAAAAAAAAAGCATTAAGTTGTCCTTGCATCTCTGAAAGTATTGTTTACTTGAATTCAAGCTAGATAAATGTATTGTTTAAAGACATATCTTTGGATTTGCTGAGGAAAAGGGAAAGAAAATATGTTCAGAAACAAAGATGCCCTTCGACCACTGTCCTAGAAAACACAAGTCCTTTTCTCCTATCATTAGAGCAGCAGTTTCCAGTATTTTCTAGATTGCAACAAAAGTGCATTTTGGGGTCCCTAGGGAGAAGACTCTTTCCCTCCATATTTCATGAGGCTTAGTCACACGTTTTCTGTGACTTTCCTAGTTTCTTCTCAGTCTTGAATTTCCCAGTTGGTGAGATCTCCTCTGTTTTAGCGTTGTTTCTATCCTCAGATCAAAGTGGAAGGAACACTCTGTAAAACACACTTTTATACAGTGTTCAGCAGGCAATGAAACAAAATGGTTTTCTTCTAGTTTCTCTGCCCAAAACTTTCTAAGAAGCATAAGCACTGTGAGCAAAGGAACACAAGAATTGCTCTTTCACACCAGGGACTCATAACCTCCTTAACATAACAGCCAGCTAGCTCCTCAGAACAGAAATTTTGCATGGTGTTGCTGCAGTGGATTTTGTTTGTTAGACACCTAAAAATGAGTCTGGTTTAACTGTCCATGTACTGTTTTATATCCCTACAGTTTTGGCTTATTTGCTGTCATTCAGACTGGTGTGGCATCCTTTCTGCTCATTGATGGGTTGTCTTCCAGTCATTTCCCACATACCATTTCACTTTTTGGAGAAGATCCAGTGGTTGACATACCACAGGTTGGACAACATTGATCTACCAATCACTCAGACATACAAACTATCAACTATTACATTCATACTCTTGTGCATTGCCCTCTATATGCAGTTATGTTTCTATTAGGTGACAGAGCACTGGAACAGGCTGCCCAGGGAGGTGGTGGAGTCTCCTTCTCTGGAGATATTCAAGACCCATCTGGATGCCTATCTGAGTGATATGTCCTAGGGAGCTGCTTTGCCAGGGGGGTTGGACCCGATGATCTCTTGAGGTCCCTTCCAACCCCTACAATTCTATGATTCTATGATTCTATGATTAGGTTTTCAAAAAAGAGACCAGAGATGTGTTTTCCATCTTAGGAACGTCCTATCAAAGAAAATGTGGGTCTTAGTCATCTGTTGAATAGGAAGAAGATCAGCGGTGAGATTTTCTCTTCTATCATTTGATGGGCAGAATGTAAAGTAGGATTTGTTATCCTTATTTGAAGATGTAAATGACTTTCTCACCTGTTTGTGAGTTAGCAAGAGAAAAAACAGTGGTATTATGAGTACCAATGGAGTTTAGTTCCCTAGAGAGTTGAGTCTTGTTGATTTTGAAGCACGTGGAAATATGACAGCTGACAACTTTTGAGACCTTTCCAGATTGGTTTTAATTCAGATGAGTTCAAAAGTTACAGACTGAGCAACAGACACAAAGATAGAGGGCGACCATGTCAATTTGAAGGAAATCCAGCTCAAAACCTAATCATAGGTAGATCAGATAGATCAGACCCTCAGCAATGAGCTTAAAGAACATCCATGAAGCAGGGTGGGAGCAAAGATTGTTTTCTGCTCTGCCTGCCTGTCTTTCACTGCAATATCTGAGCTGTGGTTTGCAGTCCTTGACAGTGTCCAGGACTGTGGTAATACCAGATTGGAGAGATTTGTGTCCAGATTGAAACACCTATGATCTAATGCCCTCATGTACATTCCAGCCACAGTTACTGGAGATCTTGTCAGTGCAAACAGCAATGGTGGGGCTATCCAAGATTTCTCTGTATTCACCATAAAAAGGGCATCTCCATCATCCCTTCTTAAAGTCAGTTCTTTAGGCTGTTGGAGTCTGTAATCTGTCCAAATTATTCTGATTTGGAATGTATGCCATTTTAGTTATAAAAGCATCTAGACTTGGAGCAAAACCCAACCCCACTGCAGCAAGTACTGAATGAACAGCTTGTTCCTGCACAAAGCAGTTTGCAAACAGTGTCAGAAGACGCAGACAAGCAGGCAGCCACGTTAGCACAAAAGCAGTGATCTCAGCACACCAACATTTCCCCTGCTGGTATGGTGTTCTACAGGCATTAGACATGATGACCCTTACATTCCATTAAAGAAATTAAAATAATGCCAGGGCTTGTGCAAGAAGATGAAAGCACTCTGGTAAATGGTAGATGTGGGCCACTCCTTCAACTCTGAAATAGATTCAGTCAGAAATAGATTTATGACAAAGAAAGGTTTTATAGCATTTCATAAAACCAATTTTAGTTTTAGAAACATTGGTTGCTGGCATCAGCATACGACAGGTCAAAGCTCTGATGAGATCTTGGCCACAGACACCTTGCAGTGGGGAGATTCACAGACTGTTTATGGAGTGTGTGAACGAGCAGTTTTGTTTCATGATAAATGCTAAAAATGTAGGTGATCACCAAGATCATCCAACTTCTTTCTTGGGTGTGTGCTGCATGCTGCAACCTCCTAAAATACAAAATGCTTACACAAAGGGCAAATTATGGTTCAATGTGAAGAAAACACGACTAACACAGAGGACTCTGGTGTGCTAGAACTGTGTTTGGGCACGGTCTCCATTGTTAGGGAGTTTTAGAAGCATGTGAGGAGAAAGTCTGTCAGGAAAGGAGTAAGGACAATTGACCCTACCTCAGAGCAGAGTAGGGACTAGAGGACATCTTGAAGTTGCTCAGTAGACCTATTCTCCATGGGATCACAGAATCACAGAATCACAGAATTATCAAGGTTGGAAAAGACCTAAAAGATCATCCAGTCCAACCATTCACCTATTACTACTAGCTCCCACTAGACCATGTCCCTCAATACAACATCCGGTTGAGTAATTCAGGTTGAGAGTTGTATCTATCATCAAACTTAAAACTTAACCATGGCTCTGTATTACAATGGCTCCATAATTAAGAATTATTGTAGATAGTTGCTAGGTAGTAACAAAGAAAAGGATCAAAGAGAATTTTTTAAAGACACACCTGTAAACTAACTGTCCTAGAAAACATCTAAGCAAGATATCTCCACACACAGCCAGCTTGGCAGTGAAAAACAAAGTCCAGACATCCCTAACTGAACTGTCTTCATTATAATACTAAAAAAAGCTTCTAACATCTCTCTGGGTGATCTGTTTCAGTGTTTGATCTGTACACTGTTTTTCCTTACATCCAGACAGATTGTTCCTCAATGCAACATGTATGTTGCCTGTCAACATTTTGATGGGCACTTGCAGAAAGAGTTCGGCTCCACCTGGAAGGTACTTTAGACAATGAGAGGATCTCCCCTTAACCTTTTCTTTTACTGGATGAACAAAACCTGTTTTCTCAGACTTTGTTACTAGATCATCTGCTCTGGCCCTTCAGCCATCTCAGAGGATTTGCTCAACTATGTCCGTGGTCTTCCCTGTAGAAGAGAGTCCAAAAATGTAGAGAGCACTCCAGATATACTCTCAATGTGTTAAGTAGAGGGCAGTAGTCACTAGTAAGGTGCTGGAGCAAATTTAAACCATATCGAAACATGTGAAGAACAAGAAGGTGATCAGGACTAGTCAGCACAGGTTTATGAAGGGGAATTCATGACTGAACAACCTGACAGTACTCTACAGTGAGATGACTGGCTTGGTGGATGATGGGAGAGAAGCAGATGCTGTTTATCCTGGCTTTAGCAAGGATTTTGACACCATGTCCCATAACATCCTTATAGACTAACTGATGAAATATGGACTAGGTATTGAAACAGGTATTCTTGTCCTTCATGTTCTTCAAAACAATTTCCAGGATTAGCTGCTCCATCACCTTTCCAAGGACTGAGGTGAGACTCAGGCTTGAGTGACCTTTCTTGTCCTTCTCAAAGGACATTATGACCTTTCAGATATGAGAGTGACCTTGCAATGACATCAGTACCCAGGAGTGCATCCTTTCATGCCCCATGCATTTGTATATATCTAGCTTGTCTAAGTGTTCCCTAACCTCATCTTCCTCCACCAATGTTAAGTCTTCCTTGCTCTGGTGCCAGAAGACAGGGATTCCTGAAGGCCAACCTTATCATTAAATACTTAAATGAAGAAGTCCTTGAGTCCATGGGGCTTTTCCATGCTCACCAGAGTCCTTGTCCTGTTGAGAAGCAGACCCACATTTTCCCTTGTCTTCTCTTTGCTGCTGATACACTTGTAGAAAATGTTTTTGTTGCCCTTCATGTCCTTCACCAGATTAAGCTCCAGATGGGCTTTGTTTTTCCTAACCCCATCCCTGCATGCTCAATCAGTGTCTCTATAGTCTGTCTCCAGTCTACTACTTTCACTGCATTCATCAGCTCTTTATTTTATTGATTTTTTTTCTGCAGATGGAGCTACATGGAGATCTCCAACATAGGGAAACACCACTCTGGCACCAGAGCTCATATCTGATAGCCCAGATTGCCAGCATTTTTGCAGCTATGCCATCTTACATCACATATGGAGTCTTCTTCCATGTGAAAACATGGACATGTTTTGTTCAAATAAAGGCAGGAAACCTCACTGCGTGGGGCTGGGAGAAAGACTTAGTTATGACGTATCCCACCAAGAGGTCACAGACTTAAAAAGGGAAAGACACAAAAAAATAGCCAGAATTGATTTTTCATCATGGGATGGAATAGCATGGGTGGTTCTGTACCAATATGTGGAAGAACTTTTTCCCAGTGAGGGTGACAGAGCCCTGGGACAGGCTGCCCAGGGAGGTGTGGAGTCTCCTCCTCTGGAGATATTCAAGACCCATCTGGAAGCCTATCTGTGCAATATGAGCTGGGGAGCTGCTTTGGCAGGGGGGTTGGACCTGATGATCTCTCAAGGTCCCTTCCAACCCCTACAATTCTGTGATTCTGTGATACGTAACAAGAAAGTTACCTGTGCTATCCTGTACAACCAGAAGAGGAAGCATTGGGAAATTCAAGGGGCAGGATATTACCATTTATTTCTTTTAAAATATCTTGTTAAAGAGAAACTTCTGATTCACAGTTTTTGTGAGGAAAGATTCCTGTATCAGAACTTAATCATGCTTTGCTATGGTCCCAAATATTTTCCTGGCCAAAAGCATCACTGCTGTAATTCAGCTTTGTTTCACATTGTTGTCATCTCACCCTCCACACCATTGCAACATTTTCCAGCATGTAATTCCCCCATCATCTCTACCTCTATGGCCTTCAGGGCATCAGGTTTGTATTGTCAAATGCATCAATGTCTTACCAAAGTGTTTAGGATATTTAAGCAGTGATTGGATAATACACTATGATGCCTAAGAGAGCCACTGCAGTTGTACCCTTCTGGGTTTATTAAATGATGTGTTCTTCTCTGCTACAAGACTCAGTCAGGTGATGTTTCTTTCCCAGAGTCTACCTGATGGGTTGACCCTGAAACTACTTTCTCTTCAGGACTGATAACCTTTACAGGCCCCTTTCATATATAATAATCATCACTCTTGAAGCTTTACAAGACTTAGTTACCTACCTCTATGAGGAAGAAAAAGGCCTTTTTTGCTTTTCCCATTTACCCAGGTCTAAAAATTTCTGCTTCCCAGTGATATCTTTGCCCAGTAATTATAGGACTTCTAGCAAGGACTGTTAGCATCTCTGGCTTGGAAAGTTCCTGAACTCAAAATTGCTGGACACTGCCCATATGTTACTCATATTTTTGTCCAGTGCTTACGTTTCTCTCTGGAAATATGTGGTTGCTCATTGGATCCTAGAGACAAGATACTGAACCCAAATGAATGCAGTATGATGCCTCATGTTCTATAGTACCTGGACCTTGGATGACATGCTTGAGAGACATGTTAGCTGCCATAATAACAATGATACAAGGTGCATATATAATCCTCACATACAAACATACAGGCACATTCAAGTTCAACTCTGAGCTATTTCCCAATGGGCAGTAACAGAGAACTCAGTTTCTCATGCTCTGATTTATTCTGACGCCTTATTCCTTTTCATCTACATTCATCAAGGCTTGAATGGGACACCAGCTTTAATAGATGCTAATTAGCAATATAAACCATCCACCATGCAAATCAATAGCAGAATAACACTGAAAAAAAAGCCCTGTCATAATAACAGTTGGGTCTGATGACTGAAAGGGGGAAAAATGCAGTGGGATTCTTAATACTTGAGTGCAATTAAGAAAGAAAAGAGAAATGATTATTTTCCTTCTGTGAATTATAAGCAATTAAACAGGGCATATAATAAACCTTGGTACTGAAATCACTTTGGCTTTCTTGTGTCAGCTCCTCTGCTCCACACTGTGTTTCAGGGGGCTACGTTAGCTGAAACACAGTTGGGTGTGTTTATTGTCAGCTCTTGTTTGATTATGTGCTTGAATAGGAAAGCACAGCTCTGACTAGCATAGATTTACTACAAGGAGAACTGGAAATAGGAGACACATTCTGGATTCAGCTCTTGGCCATCATTTCAGTGGGTGCAGATGTTTTGCTTTTGCTTGGAGGATTGGTATGTGGTAATTGGGCAAAGAACGGTAATTAGTCAGGGTGTGTGGGAGGTGATTTGTCTGGATACCGCCACGGAGAGCTAAGGGAAAAGGTCCCATAAGGCAAAATGAACTCCCATGAAGTTGGCTGGACAAATGGTTCAAACAGCAATGCCTGTATTGTAAACACCTAAAATCTGTGATATGTTCTCCCCCTGAAAAATCCATCCTGCTCACGTGAGTGGAAATATTGCCACCTATTTGAAAAACAGGCATTTTCCAGAGGAAAAGAAAAAGATCTTTTCTGAACATACTGAGAGATTACATGTGCATATCAGACCATATGATGTGATTTTCCATATCACAGAATCACAAGGTTGGAAAAGACCTTTAAGATCAAGTCCAACTGTCCCCTTCCTATGCTAAACCATATCCCTGAGCACCTCATCTACCCTTGTTTTAAACACACCCAGGGATGGTGACTAAACTACCTCCCTTAGCAGCCTGTTCCACATCCCCACAACTCTTTTAGGGAAGAACCTTTCCCTCACATCTGAGCTGACCCTGCCCTGGTGCAGCTTGAGCCCATTGCCCCTTGTCCCATCTCCTGTCCCCTGGTTGAAGAGACCATCACCCACCTCTCTACAACCTCCCTTCAGGTAACTGGTCTGGTGACTGGATATACACACACAACATGAAGATGGCTGCTGCCCTTTCTTGTGATGTGACATATGTACAACTTTCTGGTGGTGGGATGGGGGTACTTTGGGTTGCTCCTACCAGAGGCTGACAAGAATAGTGATATAAATCAAATCTGGCTTAAATCTGAGTTACATCACATGGCTGTGGGAGACCACTGGGAAAAAAGGCAGTAAGCATGCTGCAGCAGAGATTGTTTTTTTGATAGGTTAGACTGGGCTCACAAAAAAGAAGTTACCAAAGCCTGTCTCAGAGCAGAGAACAGGAAAAAAAAAAGAGACATGTTTTTCTTTCCTGGGATTTACTGTAGAGTCAACAGAACCACAGAATCGTAAAATCACTTAGGTTGGAAGAGACCTTTAAAGTCATTCAGTCCAACCACAGCCTAACCCTTCCCAGTCCACTTCTAGACCACGTCCCTAAGCACAACATCTACATGCCTTTTAAATACCTCCAGGGATTATGACTCCACTGGCAGTCTGTTCCAATATTTGGCTACTCTTTCAGTAAAGAAATTCTTCCTGATATCTAACCTAAATCTCCCCTGATGCAATTTGAAACCATTTCCTCTTGTTTTATCACTTGTTACCTGAGAGAAGAGACTGACCCCCACTTCTCTAAAGCCTCCTTGCAGGTAGTTGTAGGGAGCGATAAGGTCTCCCCTCAGCCTCCTTTTCTTAAGACTAAAAACCCCCAGTTCCCTCAGCTGCTCCTCACAGGACTTGTGCTCCATTCCAAACCCTTCACCAGCTTTCTTGGCCTCCTCTGGACATGCTCCAGCATCTCAACGTCCTTCTTGTAATAAGGGGCCCAAAACTGAACACAGTACTTGAGATGTGGCCTCACCAGTTCATGTTCAGCCAGCTGTCCACTAACACCCCCAGCTCCTTCTCCTCAAAGGAGTTCTCCAGCTACTCTGCCCCAAGTCTGTAGATATGCCTGGGGTTATTGTGACCAAAGTGCAGGACCTGGCATTTGGCCTTGTTGAACCCCATAAAATTGGCCTCTGCCCATTGATCCAGCCTGCCCACATCCCTCTGCAGAGCCATCATACCTTCCAGCAGATCAACACTCCCACAAAATTTGGTGTTGTCTGCAAACCTACTGAGGGTGCACTTGATCCCCTTGTTCAGATCATTCACAAAGATGTTAAAGAGGATTGGGCCCAGCACTGAGCCCTGGGGAACACCTCTTATGACCTGAAGCCAGATGGACTTAACTGTTCACCACAATTCTTTGGGCCCAGCTGTCCAGCCAGTTTTTAACCCAATGAAGAGTATACCTATCTAATCCATGACTGACTAGTTTCTCTAGGAGGATGCTGTGGGGAACAGTGTTGATGGCTTTTTGGAAGTCTAGGTGGACCACATCCACAGCCTTCCCCTCATCCACTAACCAGGTTACCTCGTCATAGATGGAGATCAGGTTGGTCAAGCACAATCTGCCTTTCATAAACTCATGCTGAGTGGGCCTGATCACCTGAATGTCCTTCATGTGTTGCATGATGGTACTCAAAATGATTTGTTCCATCACCTTCCCGAGCCTGTAGTTCACTGGGTCCTCCTTCCAGCCCTTCTTGTAGATGGGTGTCACATGTACCAGCTTCCAGGTCAGCAGAACCACCCTGGTCATCCAGGACTGTGAGTAAATAAGGGAAACTGGCTTGGTGAGCACTCTGCCAGCTCCTTCAGTTCCTCAGTACCATCCGGACCCATCAACTTGCATGAATCTAAGTGGTTGACTAGGTCACTAACCAATTCCCTTAGGATTATGGGGGCTTTGGTCCACTTCCTGCCCCCATCTTTCCACTCAGAGGTCGGGGTATCAGAAGACCAACTGGTTTTACTACTAAAAACTGAAGCAAAAAAGTCTTTAAGTACCCCAGCCTTTTCTTCATCCTGTGTCACAATGGCTCTCTCTACATCCAATAAAGGTGGGAGATTGTCCCTGGCCTTCCTTTTGTTATTAATGTATTTATAGAATTGTTTCTTCTTGTCTTTTACAGCAGTAGCAATAGGAACAGAACTGATGATCTGGCTATACCCCAGGTCTGGATCCAGGCTCACCTGAGAGTGTTTTCACAAGACTTGTGCTTGAGGATAGGAGTGATTACCTCCCTTCAGCATTACCTGTGGTTACCTGCTGGATGGCCATTATATTGGAAGAATACTATTAAGTTCCCTGTGGTTAAAGGAGGTTTTCATGGGAGTAGGAGCAGGTTCTTTAGCTTCAGGGGAGCAGAAGTAGGTTCTTTAGCCAAAATCAGATCATTAATTGAACCTTTCTTGGACACGAGGTTGTGTTGAAGTCTTTTGGTCAAAAGGGTTTTTCAGTGTATTTTGGCTTCAATCAAAGCACTGGCCATGCTGTGGGTATTATTCTGACCTCAGGAAAAACATTGAATCCCAGTGTTAAAGCTAATCAGAAAAAGAACAACTTTTTCTGTGAAGCATTTCTAGGTGTTGCCATTTAAAAGGTATTAGAACAAGCATAGTGTGTATGCTTACCTATCTACCTATGCAGCAATTTTTCCTCAAGACCTTCAGAAAGTCTCCTACAGCACTATGCATCAGCTTGTGGGGGCAACTCCACAAGTCATATCTCCAGAAAAGAAATTTCCATGCCTCCCCCCATCCAGCATCTTGGAACTCAGATTTGGCAAGTGTAATATTCATTTCATATAAAACTCCTTGTGAAGAGCACAAGTCCCCTGTATGTATATATAGGTGTTTGTGTGTATATATATGTGTGTGTCTGTATGTATATACACATACCTACAAGTATATATACACACATATATATATATATATAAAGTGAGTATGGCACTGAATAAATCTTTTGGGAAGGTGGATTTTGGCTGCAGTGAATGTTGCTCTGGAAAATATGACCAATATCTTTCTCTGCCATTAACTCCCTGACATTTTGCCTTCCTGGTCCTTTTTCTGAGTTGCCTTTAAAATGAACTCAGCGTGCCCAGAGGAAGTCTTGAAGCTCTCTTACCTTTCCCAGGCATCAGAGTGGGCTCCAGCTACAAGTCTTTTGCCATATAATCCTCATTAAAAATAAGGTTACAGATGGTGTTGATTTCCAACTCAGCCACTGAAAGCCAGAACTATTTTTTTAATGATTTCTGTTAAAAGAATTGAAAAGTTATGAATTATAAGCAGATATTCTGGGAGAAAAAAATTAAAGAAAGATATTTTTGGAAAAGGCCAGAGTTCTCCAGAAAACTTAGTGTTTTAAAAGACCATTATATAATACAAATGTCTACATTAAGCAATTCAGGCTACACTTTCTTTCACTTCCCACTGCTCCTAATAATATTCTTTGTTCCATTCTAAACCAATCTTTCTTATTCTTTGTTGGTTTTACATTCTGAAAATGCTTGTAGACAGTTCTGATCCTCTTAGTCATAGATTAGACAAATTATGCATATTGTTTCCTTTTAATCCTGTCTTCCTCATGACTTTTTAAATACTTCTAGTTGTTCTACACCATCCTCTGCAGTTTACCAATACTTGCCTGGTATTTTGATGTGAAAAAACTAGCACAATTCCACAGTGGGAGTCGGATGACACCAGTACACTCAGTCCTTTCTGCTTAGCAGCAGCTTTGGAAAAAGCATCTCATTGCTGGTTGCAGCAGAGCATATGAGTTTGAGGAAAAAAACAGATCTCTAATTAGAGACCAGGCTTGAGGCACAGGTGATTCCTGGCAAAGGGCTGGTGTTTGAGTGAAAACAGCTGTGTGGTGAGGGTAAATGGACTAATTTGGCCTCTCATTCTGAAATTAGGTGTGTCTTAATGTGTCATCACAAAGAAAGCAGGCACAACAACAGAATTCCTGATATAAAAACAGCCTTTGCATTTCTCTATTCACTGTTGAACTTGGGATCTTGCAGGCAGTTAACAGTCTTTCCTTTCACAAAGTAATCATAGAATCATAGAATTGTCATGGTTGGAAGGGACCCTTTAGATCCTCAAGTCCAACCATCATCCTAACCTGCCATCCAATACTAAACCATGTCCCTCAGCACCTCATTGAACTGTCTTTTAAATACCTCCAGAGACAGGGACTTCACAACTTCCCTGAGCAGCTGGTTCCATTGCCTAACAACCCTCTCTGTGAAGAAGTTTTTCCTAATGTCCTAATCAAAACCTTCCCTGGCATAACTTGATTCCATTTCCTCTTGTCCTATCATTTGTCACTAGGGAGAAAAGGTCAGCCCCTGCTGCTCCACAACTGCCTTTCAGGTAGTGGTAGTTGTAGAGAGTAAATGTATTTGGCTTAAAGGAAGACCCTTTGTTTTTAAGATCAAAGCTTGAAATTCCCCACTCTCCTGACAACATCTCTGGATTTTTATTTATTATTTTATTTTATTTTATTCCCATCAGCAGAAAAGGTCCTTTGGTAATGTTATTTAATAGGAGGTGTGAGTCTGAGACTGCACAAAGTGCTGCTGCTTTGTATTTAAGGAGGAAGCAAAGATGGGATGAGTCATACCATATAGTTTCCTTGCCTATCAAGATAAACTGATTTTCCTGCTCTTTTTTTATGCAGAAACTAGCAGTTTTGTTTGCTGGATTCCCCTCTTTGTCTGGGAGCCCTAGAGGTCTCAAAAATTTGCTGCTGTTTTGTAATATGAATGGTTAAAGCAATCCAGAACTTGGGATTTGATTACTATGGTGACAAGGTATATCCAAAAAGGAGCTCATGTCTCTGAGAACTATTTAAAAGTGGTCACTTTTTAGCTTGTTGCCTTCACATAAAACACAGTAGCTGGCTGTGTCAACACTGGTTGTCCTTCACATTGGCAAGAAAGAGTCACAGAATCACAGAAGAGTTGTAGGGGTTGGAAGGGACCACAAGAGAGTCCAATCTCCCCTGCCAAAGCAAGTTCCTTAGGACACAATCACACAGATAGGCGTCCAGACAGGTCTACAGACAAGAGGACTCCACAACCCCCCTGGGCAGCCTGTCCCAGGGCTCTGTCACCCTCACTGTGACCAAGTTCTTCCGCATATTGGTGCGGAACTTCCTGTGCTCCAACTTGCAGCCATTGCCCCTTGTCCTGTCTCCATAGAAAACTGAAAAGAGGTTGGCTATTTCCCCCTGTGTCCCACACTTGAGATATTTATAAACATTAATAAGTTCCCCTCTTAGTCTTCTTCTCTCAAGGCTGAACAGCCCCAGTTCTTTCAGCCTTTTCTTGTAGGGAAGATGCTCCAGGCCTTTAATCATCTTCCTAGCCCTCTGCTGGACTCTTTCCAGGAGAAAGCCTTCAGTATTGTTTAAATTATATATTTGTACTTCCCTTTCCAAGAGACATAATGTACATGTGGGCACTTTTTATGTCTTAGTTTAGGCAGGAAACTTCTATAATATTTTCAACCACTCTAATATTGCTCTCATTGTAGCTGGACAAAGTGAACTGACACAGCTCGCTCACCTGGCAGAAAAACGTTCAGTTGTTTTAACGATTGCTTTTTAACTGGAAGTTGAGTGAACTAAATCAGGTCACCAAGCCTGTGAAAGCAATAGGAAAAAGCAGCTGGAGTTAGCCCAGAGGAGGCCACAAAGATGATCAGAGGGTTGGAGCACCTCTGCTATGAAGACAGGCTGAAAGAGTTGGTCTTGTTCAACCTTGAGAAGAGAAGGCTCCAGGGAGACATTTCAGCTTCCTCCCTAAATGAAGGAAGTACCTAAAGTGGCCTACAGTAAAGATGGAGAGGTACTGTTTACAAGGGCGTGGACTGAAAGGACAAGTGGGAATGGCCTTAAACTAAAAGAAGGTAGATTTATACTAGATATTAGGAAAAAATTCTTCACTATGATTGTGGTGAGACCCTGGCACAGGGTGCAAAGATAAGCTGTGACTGCCCCTGGATCCTTGGCAGTGTTCAAGGCTAGGTTGGATGGGACTTCGGAGACCTTGGGCTAGTGGAGGGTGTCCCTGCCTATGGCAGGGAGGTTGGAACTAAATGATCTTTAGGTCCCTTTCAACCCAAACCATTCTGTGATTCTATGTGGTATGATGCATATGGCCTTTTTTGTTGACCAAAAGCTGATAAATTGTCTCAGGTCATGTGATCCAACTGAATCCAAAGGGAAATTAAACAATTGCCATTGACAGCTACATCTCTGAAATATGAGGATAGTATTTCCACTACCAGCAGCATTCTAACACTGTGGTGCTGTATAAAAGGCTAACAATAACAGACATTGTCTCAAAGAATTTGCAACGTAAGAGTTATGATGTCACAGATGTGTTAACAAATAATTAAAGATTTATTTTATTTATTTTGTTCTAATTGCTGCAGCTGCTGCATTCTTTCCTTGTCGTGGTGTTTAGATTTGAGATTGACTTGGCCCTGGGTGCTTCATGTGCTCCTTCAGGAGCAACATGAGGCTGGCAAGTTGTCTTCTATGTGTCTTCAGATTTGTGGAGCACTTCCCTGGTCAGCCAGGGCTCTCCTCTGCAGTCCATGTCGTTAGCAAGCACAGCCTAAACAGTTCTGTGTTGGTTGTATGAACTCAGTAATGAAGACAGTGGTGAGTTTTGTAAGGCAAGTGTAAGATTGGCAGTTCTCTGCTTGCTTACCCATCAGAAAATGGAACAAGAGATTAAGAGCTATGTTAGCATGGGCTTAACCACCATGATACTCAAAAACAACAGAAGGTGGGGGAGAAAAAAAAGAGAGGAAACTTTAGATTTAGGAAAAATAGAAGAGAGAGAATAATTTCTGATGTTTCCCCCTATCTTTGCCACCTCTAGTTTTTTTCTACCTCCTTTTTCTTTCCCTTGCCCTTTCCCCTTGCCCTTCCCCTTCCTTTCTGTTCCTCTTCCTTTTTCTCTTCCTCTTCTTTTTTCTCTTACTGTTCCTGCTTAAAGTGTTGGATAATGTCCAACAGTCTTTGAATTAATTGTCACAGGCATATGCTGATACCTGTGTGAAGCAACATGGCTTTCCTCTCATCTACAGTTCAGTGCAGGAGGAAGGAAATCCTCAAAGATGCTCTAATGAAGATTATTATCTGTTGGTTTTGGGAGAGGCAGCAGTGGAACAGTGGGACTTAGCTGGGACTAGAAAGGGGGTTGAGGAAATTCACTTTCAAATGAAATGAGAGGAGTTTATATACCTAGAGAAAGTAAAATTGAGGTAAGTGATGTATCTTTGACAGTATCATGAGTGGCTAAGAAAATACATCTGACAAAGAAAAACTCTTTTATGCATCATATGTTCAGGTGATTCAGCAGTAAAAAGCTATTGCATGGTCCTTGGCATTGGTGAGGGTCTTCTCAGGCTGATGCAAGAAGAGTCAATATTTACAGAGGGAAACTTAAGGCAGAGTGTAAGAGTGCTGGTAAGTAAGCATGGCCACCCTGAGGATCTCAGCCAAAAGCAGAGGCCAGAAGAGAAGAGCTGAGAGATGAAGAAAAGAATTTGCTGTACAAGGATTTGTAGGGGAATGGCTGAAGGTGTGGAGGTAGAGCTGGTGGCCTGATCTAGCCTGGGTCTTCTCTCACCCCTCACCTGATTATGTTTTTATACATATATATATCTGTGTGCACACTGCTATAGAGGATTTATAGTTATACTATTATAAATATGTAATTACAGAGGAACATTTCAGTATCCTTAATAACTTTATCCTGCTAAAGATATTCCTAAACTGGTAAGGAAATACATTCAAGATGTCTATAATTCTGCCTACATTTCTGACTGATGAAAAGCCATTGTGGGGTGGGGTTCATGTGGTCCTAATGGTACATGTTGAGATACAGAGAAGATGTGCTCAAGCTTGGCACTGCAAGAGCACAGACTTGTGCTTTTGATGCACTGTTTCATCACTGTCCATCACAGGGATGTGGCTTTAATGGCATGACCTGTTTTCATAGGAGAAAACAGTGCCAGGGAAGGGAATAAAACACCAGGGTATTGAGTACTAACCTACCACCAAACTAATGTTCCTCCTGCCTTTTATTATCTTTAAGACAAGATAAGAGCAGGAGGGCAAGTCAGAGGCCCTAGATGTCGACCTGAAAGCTGCTTCTCAAGCTTTTTGAGGACAGGTGGCATCTGGATGTGGGTGTAGACTGGTGACTAAGAAAGGTGTTTTTCAGAGCTCCAGCTGGTGAGGAATGAGCCACGTGCAGCTCAGAGTAGCAGATACAATGCCAAGGAGTTTCCATTGGGTAACCAGTCTACATTTGTATTGCTTTGTACGAGAATAAACAGCCGGCGCAAAGCAACCTGCCAACTTTCCATCAACACTGTGTCCTTTTAAAACATTACTTCTTTCTTTTGCTTTTTCCTTTTTTTTTTAACAGCTTCACATGCTCCCAGGCAGGATCGTGTAGCAGTTTGGAAATCAGTGAGGCATTTGCCATTTCCCTCTCACCTTGCCTGCCTTTGAATTGGCACAACTCCATAACTCAGGTTTTATGCCTATGGATCTCTCCTCCTCAGTCATGAAAGCACATGTTACTTTGGCTCATCATGGCTGGAGAAAGGAGAGGAGACAGGAAAGTGCCTGACTCCCATCCTGGCAGATAAATCATGAACTCAGAAGAAGATTTTAGAGGCTAGGGACACACACCTACTATGAGCAAAGACAGACCCACAGTCCAAGGTCAGGAACCTTGAAGGTCAGCTCCTTCATAAAAGGGCAGTCATTCAGAGGAGCATCTCCAGGGTCTTATGGACCATGCAAGATTCCCATCCTGGCAGATAAATCATGAACTCAGAAGAAGATTTTAGAGGCTAGGGACACACACCTACTATGAGCAAAGACAGACCCACAGTCCAAGGTCAGCTCCTTCACAAAAGGGCAGTCATTCAGAGGAGCATCTCCAGGGTCTTATGGACCATGCCAACCAGTACAAAAATTAAAATATGTTCTAAATACTCACCCTGTGTCCAACAAATTGTATCTTTATGTAGGAGAGAGGCTATAGCTCTCACCTTCCATGTGAGGTCAATACTGGGCGCAGATGATCAAGAGGCAGCAGCTGCCTGGGATTCTCTTTCAATGACTGAGACTTTGCAAGTCTGAAGGTACCACTTCAGAGGGTAATACTCTATCAGCTTGGGAAGTTCCAAGCAAGAGTCTACTATTTCAAGTAGAAGAGTCTGTTGAATGGCACATTTGTAGGAACCTCAAAAGTTATATTAAGGTAACACAGGGATGTTCTGGCCCTCAAACTAATCTTGCTGATCAAAAAATATCGTATTTCTATCACAGAAGTATCTTCAACTAAGCTACCCATCTGCATGTGGAAAGCCAATGAGCCAAAGGAAACCAGTTTGGAGATGACAGGCCTGTGAAGCATTTCTGAGCAGATCATCTGTTGTGGTTTTGTGTGGCAAGGCTCTGGTGGAGGAAGCATGGTGCTGCAGTGATGGTTTCTGCAACAAGAGTTTCTGCTAGAAGAGTCCTTGATGCCCAACAGGCTGTTAGGTATGTGGTCAACCATGCTCAAGAAACAGAATCATAGAACAAACCAGGTTGGAAGGGACCTCAGAAGATCATCTTGTTCAAACTTTTGTGGGTAAGAAAGCCTAGATGAGATTGTCTAAGGCTCTGTCCAAATGCGTTGTGAAAACCTCAAGAAATGGGCACTCCACCACAGCCCTGGGGAGGTTGTTCCAGTGACTGGTTGCTCTCACTATAAAAAAAATACTTTTAATATCAAGATGAAACCTACCCTGGTGCAAATGGTAGCTGTTGGCTTTTGTATTCTCCATGTGACTCCTTGTGAAGAGAGAGCCTCTGTCCTCTTTGTAGCTGCCTTTTAAGTACTGGAATACTGTGATGAGTCCCTTCAAATTTTCTCCAAGGAGCATAGACTTAACTCCTTCAGTGTGTCCTCACAGGGCAGGTTATCCAGACCTTTGAACATCTCCATGACCCTTCTTTGGACCCTCTCCAGACTGTCCACATCTTTCCTGAATTGTGGGTACCACAACTGGACACAATACACTAAATGCAGCCTGACAGGTGCTGAATAGAGTGTGGTGATCACATATCCACCTCTTCTATCAATGCCCTGCAAGATGCAGACCAGGATTCAATCTGTCTCTCTTGGTGCAGCAGACCACAGGTCACTTGTGTTCAGCTTACTGTCCATCATGACAAGCAGGTCCCTCTTGGCAAGGCTTCTCCTAGCCACACACATCCTAAACTGTACTGGGGTCTTTGGTTATGTCCCAGGTACAGGACCTTGCATTTGTCTTTGTTAAACTTCATCCAGTACTTGCCCTCTCTTCCCACCTGGCCACATCTCTCTGTATGATGTCTCTCCCTTCTGACATATCCAGATTCAACTCATGCTTTACTGCTAGGAAGAGATATGTGACTGTAATTAGCTAATTCTTATTAAGAGAAAGACTTCATTCTGAAAGGCTGCCTTATTTTTTGGATTGGATATATTATTAGTACTGTAGGTGTGTGTGTGGGGGGGGGGTGAGCAGGGGATTTGCTTATTTATTTAATTTTGTAAGACATGGAGGGCTTTAAGAGTTCATCAAGAGGTGCAATTAAGTCAAGGACACTTGCTTACAGGTTCCCAGTCTTGTCTCCACAAGAAGACAGGGGAGAGGCCTCTTGGCCACAGCCAGTAATGTTGGACACGATCTTTAAATCACAGCCCTGTGCAAACCAAGCTGTGGAGAAGCTTCTCCTTGCAATAAAGAGCTTTGTACTGAACGGCTCCAACTGAGCTAGTAGTGCCAGAGGCACCTGTCTACACTGCTGCCCATCAGAACATGACCAGGATTCTGAGGTGCCACTGCCAGACACAGGGAAAAAAGAGCCAGGGAGAGCACTGGCACTGGGTTGTCTGTCTCTGAGCATTGCTGCCCTCTCCTGGCTTCAATGCAGATAAAACCAGAGGAAATCTGGACAGGGATGGCAGCAGGGTATACAGGGATGCAGATGGGAGATGCACAGCCTGTTTCTAGCTTTTTGGGTAAATGGGCTTGTCCACACTGCCTGCAGATACTCATCCAAAATCATCATAGCCACTGGGTTCCTGCCACCCAGCTCTGGCTTCCCAGTGTTCCTGTTGCTTTGTAGGGATGTCAGGATCTCCCTGCAGAGATCTCCCAGGCTCCTCTGAGATGGGGCTGCAGGGGCTGCAGGTATTTCTTCATGAAGGTGGCACTTCTGCCCTGCATGATGTTTTGCATACCTGTCAAGCAGTGGGGCTTTGTAATGACTTCACAAGCATGCAACAAGGAATTTAGAGGTTTTTCTTTGCCTTTACCCATTCTCTGTCCTGGAATATGTCTCTTCTCTTTGGGCTTCTCTTATTCTGTTGCTGAATCTCTAAAACTGCAGGCCAAGGTCTACAAGACCAAATGAAATAAGATAGCATCTGGTCTCAATCCCTGAATCAAAGAGTCTTTACAAAGATTTGATCCATACAGACAAATTCTCACCCTTCTTCTCACTCTCAAATCAGGGGATCACATCCCTAGCACCTCCTTGGACTTGTCTCTGTCCTGAGATAACTCACAAGCTAGGCCAGAACATCAACAGAGAGAGGTTGGCAGGGGAAAAACCTTTGCAAAACATCCTGTAGGATTTTATTCCATTGATGGAAGAGGAAATGTGGATGTCTTATCTGGGTCTGACAAGCTGTTGGCTTAGAAAGATCACATTGTTTCTGAACTGTTAACGTGAGTCTCTGGGAAGATGTGCTTGCTGTCCAACTCACGTGGTACTATCTTTGGAAGAGGATCTTCTCAATCAAGTAATCTTGCCCAAGGGAGAAAGGTTACTTTGTGTACTGTTGTGCATCAGTGCACCATGAGTAAGGGGGACACAAGTTTACTGTGCCTTGTCAGCCTGTTCCTGACATTAGCTCAGCGATACCCAAATCTGCAACTTGATTCACTCCACCTTGGAAACCCCCCAGATGAAAAGCAAAAAGAGCTGAAATCCTCTTCCTCTCATTTCCTTTGCAAGGAAAGAAATAAAACTAACATTTGGGGGAAAAAAAAGCACTTACACCACTGCACTTCCAGCTGCACTTACACCATTATACCTTAAGTAACAAATGCAAAGTATCCTACACACACTTGAACCCTGCTGAATTGAAGGCCAGTCAGAAGACAGCTGTTTAAAAAGGGAGAGGGGCAAGAGGATAAATGATAGCTAATCACATGAAAAATGAAAGGGCAGTTCTGAAAAAATAAGGAAAGCATCCAAAACTTATTAAGGAATGCTTAGATTCTGAAGACCTTTGTATATGAGCTGGCATCTCTTGCTCTGAGGATGACTCACGTCCCTAGTCTGCAAAGTTAATAGTTTATCTCTCTGAGTCAAGTGTGCCTTTCCAAGAAGGTTTCTTCACTGCTCCCAAGAACAGCTTATTTTCCTTCAGCACACCTGCTTCTTCAAACAGTTTATGAAGGAAGGGAACAAATTTCTTCCTGCAGTAGGTATGAAGACTTTGAAATAATGCAGAACTGTCCACATCCAACAGTGGGTCAAGCTGAAGCCAAATTCAGCTTTCTCAGGGTTTGCTCCTTTACCCACAAACACCCAGAAAATACCAAGTGCTTCTGTTCCTGGCAGTGCAGCCAACAATCGTGATTCCTCAGAGCTGAAAATAGGACGATGCTGGCAGCAGCTGATGCTTTTGCTCACAGTTCCTAACTGAGTGGGCTACCTACAGAAAGCAGATGGCCCGGTAGGAACTCCAGCAATTTGCTACAAAACAGCTAAAAGTCCCCTTCACCCACTGCTAGGAGAGCTCGTGATTTCATGACACCTAGTGGGCAAGCCAGGCACAGTGACTTGTGCGGAAAGAAATCCCTAGAAGCACACCGAAAATCCCTGGGATTCAATGGGTATTGACATACAGATCCCCAGAAAAATTAAAATAAAATAAAATAAAATAAAATAAAATAAAATAAAATAAAATAAAATAAAATAAAATAAAATAAAATAAAATAAAATAAAATAAAATAAAATAAAATAAAATAAAAATAAAGGGTGGGAAGGAAGGAAGGAAGGAAGGAAGGAAGGAAGGAAGGAAGGAAGGAAGGAAGGAAGGAAGGAAGGAAGGAAGGAAGGAAGAGAAAGAGAAAGAGAAAGAGAAAGAGAAAGAGAAAGAGAAAGAGAAAGAGAAAGAGAAAGAGAAAGAGAAAGAGAAAGAGAAAGAGAAAGAGAAAGAGAAAGAGAAAGAGAAAGAGAAAGAGAAAGAGAGAAAGGGAAGGAAGGAAGGAAGAGAGAGAAAGAGGGAAGGGAAGGGAAGGGAAGGGAAGGGAAGGGAAGGGAAGGGAAGGGAAGGGAAGGGAAGGGAAGGGAAGGGAAGGGAAGGGAAGGGAAGGGAAGGGAAGGGAAGGGAAGGGAAGGGAAGGGAAGGGAAGGGAAGGGAAGGGAAGGGAAGGGAAGGGAAGGGAAGGGAAGGGAAGGGAAGGGAAGGGAAGGGAAGGGAAGGGAAGGGAAGGGAAGGGAAGGGAAGGGAAGGGAAGGGAAGGGAAGGGAAGGGAGCAGTTACAACCTCATCACAGAATCAGATCATCATGGAATTGCAGGCATTACAAGGGATCTATGGTGATCATCTGGTCCAACCCCCCTGCCAAAGGAGGATCACAGAGAGCATGTTGCACAGGATCATGTCCAATCAGATTTTTAATATGTCCAGAGGAGAATCCACACCTTCCTGGTCAGCCTGTCCCAGTGCTCTGTCAACCTCACAGTGAAGAGGTTTTTCCTCATGTTCACATGGAACTTCCTGGGTTCCAGTTTGTGCCTATTGCTCCTTGTCCTGTCACCAGGCACCACTGAGAAGAATCTGGCCCCATCCTCTTGATACCTACTGTATAGATATTTATAACCACAGAATCATAGAATGTGTTAGGTTGGAAGGGACATTTAAAGGTGTGGTGGTTTCACCCTGGCTGGGGGCCAGATGCCCACCAGAGTCACTCCCTTTTTCAGATGGACAGGGGAGAGAATATAAATTGAGAGGCTCAGGAGCCCAGCTAAGGACAGGGCAAGATAATTCCACAGTGAGTGTCATAGGCAAAACAGACTCAACACAGAATAAAGGAATGAAACTCTCTAATTTATGAGACTGCTCTGCACACCCAGTGACACTAGAGTTGGATAGTGAGAAGTGCAACCAGATCTTAAAGCAACTCCCCTCACCCCTCCCTTCTTACCAGACTTCACTTTAGTCAGGATTTTGCTCCCTTCTTCCACCCCACCCCCCACTGTGGCACAGGGAGGGGCAGGGACTGGGGGAATGGGGGGTTTCAGTCAGTTCCTCATGAGTTGTTTTCCAATTCAGCTGGGTGGGGGGAATTACTTACACTCTTCCCCTGCCACACCATGGGGTCCCACCCACAGGAGACAGTTCTTCATGAACTTCTCTACTGTAAGTCCTTTCCCACAGGGCTTCAGCTCTTCTCCAGCTGCCCCAGCGTGGGTCACTGCTATGGGGTGCAGTCAGAAATCACAGACTGTCTCTCAGTCTCTCAGGCTGAGAATGCTCCAGCCTGGTCCCCCCTGGAGTTACAAGTCCCCCAGCAAGCCTCCTCCAGCGTGGGTGTCTTTCATATCTGTCTCTGTCTCGCTCCATGTGCTGTAAGTGCTGGCAGAGTCCTGCTCCAGCATGGGTCACAGAATCTTCCACATATCCCCACCCACTCCAGCATGGAGCCTCTCCACAGGCTGCAGGTGGGGTCTCAGCTCCTTGCCATCTTCCATGGGCTGCAGGGGGGTCACCAGCTCCACCATGGTCTTCTCCATGGGGTGCAGGGGAATCTTTCTTTCTGGCACCTGGAGCACCTTATCCCCTCAGTTCTTCACTGCCCTTGGTGTCTGCACAGTTTCTTACATCTTCTCACTCTTTTCTCTGTCAGCAAAAAGTGGCTGCTGGAATTGTTTTTTTCTCTTAAATACGATTCACAGAGTCACTATGTGATTGCTGATTGGCTTGGCCTTGGTCAACAACGATTCTGGCCCTCAGTAGGCTGTTTACCCTGTCAGGCCTACAGAAAGCTTCTAGCTGCTTCTTGCAGAAGCCACCCCTGCACAAACACACCCTCTGCCAGAACCCAGCCATGCAAAGCTACAACTAGTAGTAATAGGTGAATGGTTGGACTGGATGATCTTTTAGGTCTTTTCCAACCTTGATAATTCTGTGATTTCTGTGATTTCTGTGAACTCATTAGATACATCTGTCCTAGTCTAGATTATTTCTTTGGGATAAATTGCTTCGTTTCCTAGAAGTACTTAATTTTCTCCATTTCCTCAAAATAACCAACTTCTGGCCATTTATTTGGATGCATATGTCAACACCTGGTTAGATGAAACCCACCTCAGTGGACCAGACTTACATGCTTGAGATCTCTGCAAGCTTTAGTGCAGGGGCATGTTATCTTTTAACTTGTAATCCTTGCTGATCTCAAGGAAAGCAGCTGAATATGATGTAGATTAGCAGGTCTGTGGTCCTCCAGTGTTTTGCAGTGGAGTAGAGGAGAACCTGAGCCTGATGCTGCCGGTTGAGGCTTTGTCTTAGCAGAGAAAATCCTAAGTTTTTCAGATTCTGAAGATGTGATAGATGAGAACAGTCATAAAGTAAGGCAATGAATCAAGAGGTTCATCCTTCAAGTACCCCAGTGCATGGACATCATGTTTTTCTCCTTTTTTTCCTGTCTTTTAGATCTGTATCTCTAAATACCCCCTCTCCTTTTCTGGTGGCTTTAATATATATCCACCCTTTATTCTTTCCTGCTTAGAGAATTATTTATTCCATTCTCCATCCTCCTATAAGCACTTAGGAGCAAAGAGAACTCGTTTAAGTTACAAAAGACAATTTCTTACCTCTACCCAAAGACTTTCCCCAAACTACCTAATTGAAAGAATCCCATGAGGTCCTCTTTGCTTTCAGAGATGACCTCACTGATTGCTGCTGTGTTGTATTGCTTTGCTTTCTGAATCTGGATGTTCCTTCCCAGAGCTGCTTCTGTTCCAGGATTTCTGAGTTGTAGAAGAAAAGAAAAAATATTGAAACCTCCCAATTTCTCCTTTGACCTAAACATGAATTAGGCAACTGAGCAGGCAGAAATTCTCATCAGTCCAGGGGACAGTGGATTTGTAATCTAAATTACTGTGGAATAAAAGCATCATCCCCACTCTCTAATTTAAACATTGTCTCCTGGTTTTGTTCCCTTTTTTTAATTTGACTAATTCCATTGCCTTTGGTCTAAGGGCAAGGAAATCTCATTTGCATATTTTAGAGGACATTAATTACAAGTCCTTTCATTTCAAGCCCTGATACTCCTGCACTGACTAGGGGCCTTAGTCTGACTGCAGTCCTGGTTCCTCAGAGGGTCGTTAATTATTGAGCCTATTGAACTATACCTGAACATAATGAGCTCAGGAATGAGCAATGCCTCCCTGGGGGAGCAGCTAGAAAGAGAGGAGGGGGTAGTGGGAAAGGGACAAGCCAGGCAGCAGCAACCCCAGTTTAGGAGAAGGTGTGACTGCAAAAGGGACAGAACAAGTGTCCTAGTGGATTGCCATTATTGAAGTGCCCTAATCCTGTCCCAGATTGCCTGTCCCACAAATCCCAGAGTCTCTAGATGCAGGACTCCAGCCAGCTTCACTTTTTGGCTTTGTGTGCAATTACCATTGCAGAGGGCTGATGAGACCTGTCCTAGGTTCAGCAGGGACAGAGTTAATTTTCTTTCTGCCAGCTGGTACAGTGCTGTGTTTTTGATTTAGGTTGAGAGCAATGTTGATAGCACACTGATGTGGTTAGTTGTTGCCAAGCAGACAAGGATTTTTCAGCTTCTTATATTAACCTGTCGAGGTGAAGGTGGGGAGGCACCCAAGGAGCTGGGAGGTGACAGAGGAATGGCAGCTGACCCAGACTGGCCAAAGTGATATACTATACCATACAATGTCATGTTCCATTTATAACTGGAGTCTCTGTGCTGAGAGGCTGGGCAGCATGGACTTCAGATGGTGAGAAATTGTGCTGTTCATCACCACTTTTGCATTTTTTATTATTATTTCTATTATTATTAATAGTAGTATCATCATTATCTCCTGGGTGTTTGGGGTTTGGGTTTTTTTTGTGTGTGTGTGTTTTTTAGGGTTATTTTTGTTCCCAAACCAAAACCTGTTTTTTAACCAATGAGTTTTCTCTCTTTCACTCTTCCACTTCTCTCCCACATCCTGCCAGGGGGGAGTGAGTGAGTTGCTGCGTGCTCCTTAGCTGACAGCCTACACCACCACCCTAGCATAAAGTGCTTTGAAACATCCCTTTTCTCACCCAGGCCTTCTGCTGCACTGACAGGTGAAATGCAGGATGCTGTTTGTCCCATAAATTGGCCCATAGTAAGTATTTTGAGTCTCCACAGTGCAGGCATGAAGTGTTTTCAGTAACTGCATCTATGGAGTTGATGGCTTTGTGCACTGTTTCAGATGTGATGTTCCCCATTCCATGGCTGGCAACCAATCACTAGCTGACCTGTTGTATCCTGTTATGTCAACAGTCACCTCTTTGTGTCATGTTATATCTGTCCAAAACTTCTGAAGAACTTGCCCAGGGAAAAACAAACTGTCTTGCTTATTTTTTCCTTGCAGAGAAAGTCACCCTTCTGAGGTTGGTAATTCCTGAGCTCGCTCCAACAGTGTAATAGCACAGAAGATTGACTTCTACACTTTAGGAACAACACCCAAACTCTTCATACAAAGTATAGCTTGAGATGAACTAGCCTGCAATCTATTTAGCTGCCCTTGGGTCATCCAGTTTATATGAAGGTGGTACTGAAAAATACTCCAGCTCTTTTTAGGGAGAGTTCCCTGGGTCTGGTTATTAAATACCTGGATCAATGCTGGTCCAGATGAGTCTTGACCTCAATCTGGACTTGGACCCAGCCTGATCCAATGTGTGGATATAGTTTTTTGTGCTGTAGATCATGAAAGATTTCAGTTCCTCAGGAAACTGCCCTGTGTGAAAAGTTCACTTGCAGAGCCTTACTGAAAGCCATTTGGAAGCTAGAACAAGATAGAAGGCGTCTTAAGAGCTCATCTTTCAAGCTCCAAGTAAGATAAGGTCTACCCCTCCTGTGCTTTTCATGCTTCTCAGTACTAGAATTTTTACTTTCCTGCAAGTTCAGAGCTGGGTGTCAATACCTTCAGCCAAGTCTCCTTCAGAAGATGGCAGGAGGCAGCACTAGCTCTGCAATACACCCTTCCTTTAGCACTGACAGTAAGCTCTGGCTGTTATTGATGGAGGTTAGTTGTGGCAGTGCAGGGAAGGCTGAGGGACATTTGTATGGCTGTCTGTGGCTAGCAGTTAAATTTAAAGCTCTGCTGTGTTTTATTTATGGAATGTTTCCA
Organism: Gallinula chloropus; assembly: GCF_964237585.1. Classification (NCBI taxonomy): domain Eukaryota; kingdom Metazoa; phylum Chordata; class Aves; order Gruiformes; family Rallidae; genus Gallinula; species Gallinula chloropus. The sequence continues at coordinate 2,856,378 of NC_140086.1, forward strand.
GATGCCATGCATAGAAATCATTTGCTTAATAAATAATACAAATAAACAAACATCCAAGTGCCTCGTGCTCGCAGCCTAGATGGCCACATACTGAGTGACAGCCTGCCAGAAAGCTGGAGGCTTTGGAGCAGTTTTGTCTTGAGGTCTTTCTTAAGCCATTTTGGTAATGAGCCACTAAGAGAGAGACAATTCCTTTTCCAGATGTATACCTCTCTATTCAGAGACCCTTCAGGTATCACAGGGAACAACAAATAGCACATTATGGCTTCATTCTCTTTTGGCATTTGAGTTAACATTGGGAAATCTGGGAGGTTTTAATATACCTTTGAGCTACCCTTCATCATCATTGCAGAAGTGGCCTATTGAGTCAGTTAGTTGGCCTCATCATAGGTTCCTATGGCCCTATTTTAGGTCTCTGAAATTGTCCTGCATGGGTTGTAGGAGGGAATGGGTCTCCTGTTGGTTTCCTGTCCTGTTGACCAGCAATACACAGATGTATTTGCTATCCTTGGTTGCCTACAGTAAATAATGGAGCTTGGGCAACTGAATCACCCTCAGTAGACTGTAGAGATTTATCTCATCCTAAACAAGTATGCACTTTGTCAGATGATTCACACCCTAAACTCTGTTCAGTTTGTTGATTTAATTGTCTTTAACTATATTGAGAATGAAGGTAATTATCCAAATGGAGACAACTAAATTACAGACACCCAAAGTTATACAGATGAATCACACTCTCATTCTGTGCCTCAGTTTCTTAGCAGTAACAGGAGATTAATAGCTCTTTCTTATCTTGTAAGGCTAAATAAAAATGTCAAAGAATTCAATGCTAGGATAATGAGAAAAATAGGTGATAGCTTTCTTCTGTCCTGACTTCTTGGATTGAAAGGAGCGGGTGGGAGAACACCCCAGGTCTGACTAAGATTAGGCAAATAGGAAGGTATTTCCAGCATTTCTTCCTTCTCACATCTTCATCTCAGATGGTGCTTCAGAGCAGTTTTTATTCCCTTCTGTCCCCTCAGAGAAGACACTATTTCTCCATCCACATGGATGATGAAAAAGTCATCATGTCAGGAGCAGAGTAACAGGAGTAAATGGGCAATAAATGTTTTTACATGAGCTGTTCCAGCTATTGCTGTAGTGAAATCATTCCAGGAGGCAGCAGTTATCAGCACAAACTAATTTGCAATCTTCATGAATGCGTGTCCTGAAGATGAAAACACGTTTTAACATTGGGACCCGAAGAGTTTAAATGCTTTTGTGGGGTGGGGAAGGAGTGCAGGACAAAACAAGGAGTGAGAGCTTGCTGAGTAACCCCTGAAAAATATGAAGGGTGGGAGAGATAAAATGAAAACAGAAAAAGCTGAGGGCTCTTCAGTGCAGTCAGTGAATTTTATATCCAAAATTCAACGTTCATTGGCTCTAAAGGAAGCTTTTGGTAATAGTTCAGATTGAGACTTCTACATAGAACTCCAGGATATCACCTTTTTTAGGTATCTAGTCCAAACCCATGTTCCAAAGAGTTAAGGTCACCCCGTGACTTTTCCAGTTGAATTTTTAATATATCCAATGATGGAGACTCCACAGTCTCTCTGGATAACCTGTTCCAGTGTTGGACCATCCCCAAAATGAGGTGCTTGTTGCCACAGCTTCAGCTTGCTGCCTCTCATTCATTTGCTGTGCAGAGGAGAGTTGGGATCTATCTTTTCCACATCCCCCCTTAAGTAGTTTCAGACAGTAATAAGATGTCACTTCACCTTTTGTCTGACCCAGCTATCCTCTCCCAGCTTCCTTTATATGATGTAGTGCAGATCCCTTAACAATCCTGCTGGACCCACTGCAGTAAGCCAGTGTCTTCTTTGAACTAGAGACCCCCAGACAGAACACACAAGATGTGTTCTTTATTCAATTCATAAGCAGGAGTAGGTCAATTATGTGCCTGAGTCCTATCATCAGGGTTACTCAGATTCACTAAAGACTGTGACAGTAAAGGCATAACCAGTTCCTGGTGTCTTCCTTGCCCTTTTGGCCCTTCTCTAATGCTTGGCAATGAATGGTGGCTTCTGTTGATAGTGTCATCAAAAAGGCCAAATAACTTTTTGAATGTGAGTGTTTATGATCATTAATTCGATGGTGGTATTGCTAGTCACTTTAATACACGTTCATTATCACTTGGCCTCTCTGATATAGGTTAAAACCTGGATGAATTGAAATTAATGGATGGTCTAAGTACCATTCATCATCGATCAGCAGAAGCCTCGGGATGTGTCAGAAGTGGTTTCCTTCACACCATGAAGGAGAGGGAAGAGAAAGTTCACACTTTAAACTTCCACTTCAATATACTTAAAAGCCAGATTAGAAAGAAAGCAATATGTGGTTTCTTTCCCAGCTTGAAACCTGAATGCAGAAAAAAAAAGATAATTTGATTTTATATCTGAAGGTACAGCTCACTGAGTTAGTCAGTAATCAAGACACATTGTCTGTCTTTCCTTCACTTTCATGTATATATATGTGTGTGCCTGTATATATTGCCTTAAATAAATTTAATGATTAAAGAAGCAGTCAAAGCTTTGGCCAAGCTCTGTTCCCAAACTGCTATATCCAGGAGGTGATAGCCTGACTTCACTGACGTCAATCAATGCTTTTGCTGTGGCTTCAAAGGAGCAGGCGTCTGCCCTAGTGTGCACTCAGGAAAGGAGAAATGCTTTATTATTCCCCAGTGGGACAGGAAGTGGGCATATTCATACTGCTCTTTCAACCACTCTGAAGCATCCAGGCTGTTTGTTTCTCCCAAGCTTGGCTGACTCCCATCCGTGACAAGTGGCCTGGGAGAACTCGCAGTGTGTTTCATACAACCCCCTCGGCCAAACTCTTCTTTTCTGACCAGTGAAGGGTGAATGTCTTCTTTTCTGAGTGACTAAAAAACAAAGAGAGACAACAAGAATAAAAAAAAAAACAAACAGTGACAAGATGAAAACCTAAGGTGATGGAAGAAATTCCTGCTGCTGAAATGTCTGTTGTTAACTGTTTGTATGCCACAGGCTTCTATTTTGAGGGGGAAAGTAATCCCACCTTGATATGGGTGTCAGAGCATCTCATTTCTCCTGGCAGTCAACCCAGGGGTAAAAAAAAATGAAGACTAATTTCCCCAATTCAGAACCACATTGCACAGGTGACCAGAGTACTTCAACAACTACCCTTCTGCGAAGGTACCAACTGCGTGGCCAACGCCCAAGACTGTCTGCATCTACTCCCATCTCTGTTTTAGGAAGGCTGTAATTTAAGATCGGTATGAAACAGCTCACAGATCATCCAGCTGAGCATAAACAAGTGGATAAAATCACCTAGAGCACAGAGAAATGTATATGAAGGGTGTTGGTGGCACCAGGATTGCACCCACAACATAGGTGGGAAGTCTGTTCAGTCTGAATACACCCCCAGACTGATGAGGCTGAGCAGTTTCCAGCCCCAAACCGGTGTCAAACATGGAAATCTCTGCTTAATGCTGCACTGATTCTGTATATATCCCACACAGAATGATATACTGTGTTTCCACTTCTCAGTTTTCCTTCCTGGGAAGACCAAAGCATGTTGTCAGCAGCCTAAGGAATCTTTTAGGGAGCACTCAGGCTCCAAGGGATGAGTTTTGAGTGAAACTGTCTGAGAAGACGAAGGGTCCCATGTACTGAGGGACCAGTCACTTTGCTCTGATGGAGCAGCAAGAACTTTTCTTTCTCAATGCTGGCTTCACTGCTCACCAAGCAGAAAGGCTGGAAATACAGGCTGGGATTATTTGTGTTTATATAATCAAGTCACATCTATGCAAAATTGCTTCTTAATGACTCATCAAACTGCACTGTTTGTCTTCTCCTGCCGACCAGCTGACTGAGAGCAGTTGTTAGACCTCAGATTCCTCCCAGGCAGCCTCTATAAACCTTTTAGTTTTATTAGCTGTTTATAAATTATATCAAAATGCATCAGGCACCCGTGGTTGTGAAATACCAGCAATTGCTACATATAATAAATAACCAAGCATGGGATGGAAACATATATACACATTTTAAAGTGCACCTGAGGCACATTATCGTCATTGCATAATATGTTTTGACTTAATAAGAAGATGCACTTTGCGTAAAGATAGTGCTTAAACTAGCTTTCACTGACTGATTTATTAAATGTAAATGTTTATACATCCAGTTTATATCCTGGGGCTAGTATGAATAAAGTCAAAACCCCAACCTTCTGGAGGGAATGCATTACACTGGGTAAGGTAAAATCCTCCTCACGCTTGCAGTGATGTGAAGCTGGCACGTTTCTTCTGACCAGGCTAGAATTTCAGTGAGCTGCTGTTGGATAGCAGAATGGTGCTTAACACAGGGAAAATAGGTAGGCTCAAGCTGAAAGTGGGTATTTCTTTTAATTTTGCAGACAAAATAATTAGATGTTTGAACAGCGACAGAGGGAGAAGATAGTTTCCCTATCATTTGATTTTATCAAGATGGGATGACCTAAACCCCCCAAATACAAAAATAAATGCTTTGAGACTATAAATCCAGACATTCTGGGCATGATTAAGTGTATATACATATATATCTATATAAATAATATAGATATGTGTCTATAAAATATGTTTATATTTATATAGATATATATATGCACATGTATCTAGAGAGAAAGACAAAAGACAATTCTCAGAGGGTCAGATGAGATTAAACTAAACATTCTTGTCAATCCTAAAATCTTTGACTCCAGGCTGGACAAGGGTCCAAATGCTTTCCTACTTTCATGGAGAGAACTTGCTCTGTTTAGCTCTTCTGTGGACTTTTGAATGGATGGAGTCCAAGGCCCTCTGGAGACATTCCCATTGATTTGGGCAAGGTTTTATATTCAACCCAGTGTCACTAAATGGGGATTCAGAAGAAGTTCACTGAACTTATATTCAACTGTAGTTGGATGCACTACACTTCATTCAACACTGCCCATCATGACACCCTTGTCTCTAAATTGGGGACACATGGATTTGATGGCTGGACAATTCAGTGGATATGGAACTGGCTATATGGTTGCACTCAAAGCCACTCAACGGCTCAATGTCCATGTGGAGGTCTGTGATAAATGTGTTCCTCAGGGGTCAGTATTGGGACTGGCACTGTGCAACATCTTTGTTGGTGACATGGACAGTGGGATAGAGTGCACTCTCAGCCAAGTTTGCTGATGACACCAAGCTGTGTGGTGAGGTTGACACACTGGAGGGAAGGGATGCCATCCAGAGGGACCTTGACAGGCTGGAGAGATGGACCCATGTGAACTGCATGAAGTTCAAGAAGGCCAAGTGCAAGGTCCTGCATGTGGGTCAGCACGATCCCAAGCACATAAGCTAGGTGGAGAATTGATTGAGAGCAGCCCTGAGGAGAAGGACTTAGGGGTGCTGATCGATGACAAGATCAACATGAGCTGGCAGTGTGTGGTAGCAGCTCGGAAAGCCAACTGTGTCCTGGGCTGCATCAAGAACAGTATGGCCAGCAGGTTGAGGGAGGTGATTCTGCCCTTCTGCTCTGCTGTCATGAGACCCCCACCTGGAGTCCTGTGTCCAGCTCTGGAGTCACCAGTACAGGAAAGACATGGAACTGTTGGAGTGAATCCAGAGGAGGGCCATGAAGGTGATCAGGGGGCTGGAACACCTCTCCTATGAAGGCAGGCTGTGAGTGTTGGGCTTCTTTAGCCTAGAGAAGAGAAGGCTCTGGGATGACCTATTTGCAGTGTACCAGTACTTAAAGGGGTCCTATAGGAAAGTGGGAGAGGGACTGTTCCCCAGAGAGTGTAGTGATAGGACAAGGGGCAATGGCTTCAAGCTGAAAGAGGGTAGGTTCAGATTAGATGTTAGGAAGAAATTCTTTACTTTGAGGGTGATGAGGGGCTGGAACAGGCTGCCCAGATGGGTTATGGAAGCCCCATCCCTGGAAGTGTTTTAGGCCAGGTTGGATGGGGCTTTGGGCTACCCGGTCTAGTGGAGGGTGTCCCTGTCCATGGAAGGCATTTGACATCCCTGCCAACCCAAAGCATTCTATACCATGATTGACTACCCTACTTTTCAAAATATTGTCCTTGTCTACATTATTTTGAACATGTGCTCATACTTGCACAGTTACACAATGCCTTCCACTTCTGCATCTCAGATTACTTTACAGTTTTGAATTAATATCTCCTCTGAGGTACGTCCAGTGTCATTAACTGTGCATCATTCCTCATCTTTATGTGTTAACTTGGTATAAATCTTTTTTTCTCATGCACTTGACAAGATCTGAGTTTAAAGAGAAACTGGTGGATGTTACTTAGACTCCATATTACCCCAAATTCACTAGTACTTATTCCAACCTTTTTATTTTTAACGATTTCTCTAATAATTGGCTAACACTTAAGAATTGTTTTAAATTGCTGAGATACTGTGATTATTAGTAATCTGGTAAAACAGACATCTCCACCAAATTTGAAATTTCAAAATTGTTTTTTTCCTTAATTACAGCAATGTAATTCTGTCATTCTCACTCTCTGCATGCTCAAATAGTTTAAAACTCCCCATTTTGTCACCTTTTTTTTAAATTTTTTTTTTAATATTTCACCATCAGAATTGCTAGCTGTCTAAACAGCCACTTACATACCTATTTCACTCTGCATGAATACTCTTCTTACCCTGTCTAGTGTAACATCTCATGGTGTTTTACTATTATTCTAGCCTTTTACTGTTTTTTTTTTTTTTAAATAAAACTCTGATTCCTCAGAATTGGGAAGAATATTCAGCTCAAACAGGGATAGCTGCTCTTAAAAAATGTCAGGAAAGATCCTAAACAGAATGAATTTCTCACTGTGTAGGTCTCCAAGGTCACAGCCCTGCCTTGAAGAAGAGACAGATGAGCACTGGATGGAGCAATAGATAAAAGCTGCAGGACTGTCACGGCGCACAAAGATATCAGAGCTAGCTTAAACCAGCCATGCAGCACAAAGCTAACAGTATCTGCAAAATCCCACAAGAAGGACAAATTAACTCATGTGCCATTCCACCCTGGCTCAATTAATACACTGATTGTCGAGTTAATGAATTTAAAATAAACTTTGAGTGCAGCTTGAATGAGCTGGGATTCTGCCCAGAGAGGTGGTGGATGCCCCAGCCCTGGAGGTGTTCAAGGCCAGGTTGGATGGGGCCCTGGGCAACCTTGTGTAGATCCAGGCCTGGAGGTTGGTGGTCCTGCCTGTGGGAGGGTGGAGTGAAGCTCTATGACCCTTGGGGTCCCTTTCAACCCAGACCATTCTATGATTTGTGGACCTGGTTCTACTTTTTTAGCCTCTCTGAGTTTTTTGTTTTCCCTCTGTAAATGGGTGTACTGGAACTTTTTCCAATATACAGCCCTGTGAGAATAAACTATCCATTGACAGCATGCTTGGGTACTCAATAAAGATCAGATAGTTCCTGAAGATAAAGAGGAAAGCAACTGGTTTCGTAACTGAATTAGAGACATAGATCAACCAAGCTGCAGTGGAGAACAGGTATAGTGGTAAGAGCTGGTGGCCAGTTAACAAAATAGGTAATTACTTGCTGTTCTTATGAATTTTCTTAAGTCTTTTTTAAGTCTACAGCAATGTCTAAATTGGAAACATTTATGGACTCTGAGAGTATAATGTCATACTCATCTCCTACCCCTTCAGTGACTAGACAGTAATAAAGCTCATGAATGGTGCTCCCATGTGTGGGTCATTAGGTTGCAGCTATTAAAAAAGTCAAAATGGGAGAGGAGGTGAAGGAAAAAAACCCAGAAAACCAATTTCACTCAATTGCAGTCATATAGACAGGTATACATAAGCATCCTGGCCCTATCAGCTGTTCAGTATGCAAGGCACAAAGATGTTTGCATCCAGCTGCTCTGCCCATGACAACACAGAGGACAAGAGACATCAGATTTAGCACACAAGTCTGTCCTCCTCCATCCTTAAGTTGATGACCACATGTTGAGTAGAAATGCCTTATTATCATCTGCAGGCTGTGAGAGGCATCAGGACACAAGTCATCAGCATCTGGGTTTCCAGAGAAGTTCCATGTCAAAGGATGAGATCTAAATGACCTGATAACCTGTTGCCTCCACATTTTACGTTTCCAACCATTCTCCATTCAGAGCAGTGTCAGCATTTATATTCCAGTTCTCTATGACATGTCAGCATGTGGGGTATTTTTTCTTTTCCTAAGAAAAGTTTATCCTATCAGAGATCCAGGATGGAAGGAATAAAGAGGCATGTGAAGTGACATGTCAAGCAAAAGTGACAGAGGATCTCAGGTTTTCTGGGGCTTGAGATGATAGATTTTCTTCTTTCTCACACCAACTTCTCCCTTCTGGGTTGAGAATGGATAGCCTTGCTGGAAGTTCTATAGCATCCTTCATCCACTACTAAACTGAGCCTGCCCAAGAATTGTTTGAGGATGGGTAAGAGAAGTAAAGGGGAAGCAGCCCAGTCTGGTGCTGTTGAAGAAGAGATCAAGCTGTGGTATCAGCAGTGGTCACAGACTCAGAGAAGTTAAGGTTGAAAGAAACCTCTAGACATTATCTCATCCAACCTCCCTGCTCAGACAAAGCCATCTAGGTCAGGTTGCCCAGGGCAACGTGCAGACAGCTGTTGAGTATCTCCATCACCAGTGTTGTACTGAGTCTTGCCCTGAGGAGAACTTCCAGAGAGTAAAGTAAGGAAACTCATCACTTGAAAGGTTTTCTACATTTTCTTTTGGAGGATACCTAGTGTTTTCATGTTGTACCACAGCCTGAGTTGTCTACTCTGTAGAGAGACATTTTTCCCAATCCCTTTAGTGGAAACACAGACTGTGAGCTAGCTGCTGCTGGGAAAACCTTAATCTTTAAACAAGCATTATCATTCTGAGGTTTGGGGGTTGAATTAAACTCTCATTCCAGGATCCCTGGCATGGATGGGCTCCATATTATTAGAGGTGTTTTCCAACCTAAATTATTCCGTAACTCTGTGATTCTAAAGGCAGGTTGTGGTGGAAAGGGGTAGAAGCTCCATAATAAGATAGTACAAATGAAAACCAAAGAAAGCACATAAAACCACAATGTAAGACAGAGTCTGATAACAGGGAGAAAAAAAAAGGAAAGGAATTTAAAAAGTAGTCTACTCACAGACAAAAAAATAACACCTGTGGCATCTGCACTGCTGCTCGAAGCTGGTATCAAAACATCTTTCACCTTTATTAGGCTGTTGACAGACTCCTTGCTGGCTTGCTGGGACAGATGAGTGTTTGAGTTAACAATGCCAATTAGCTACTGTTTACAGCCTGCCTGGACACAGATCTGTCTGGGAGGAAAACAGACCTGGTGGGTGCTGGTGACACAAAGTGCCCTGGTTTTTAAATGCCCGACGGTTGCACAGAGGGAAGCTGTCTCAGTTATGCTCATTTCTGCCTTGGCTGCTGTCAATTTACAATTAAAAAGAAGGACTTCATTGAGCTTGCAGTAATTCTAGGCTCTGCAAGGGACACAAACAGGTCAGCCAAAGAGCCTGAACTACTTCTATGGGTTTTTTTTTTTCCTTAGACAACTGGAAAATTCAGGGGGGCTTTTTAGTGTGTGTCTATGTGTGTGTAGAAACAACTAACACCATCCACTTCTTCATAACTCCCATCTCTACACTGTGTTGCAGACAGGCCACAGTCTGTGCCAGATGTCTCATGGGATGAAACAGGACTCTTTGCTCTCTGAATCCTACGGCATCTGCAGCATGATGCTATGACAATATGTCATTATTAACAATAGTATTGGCAATGTTATTTCTTCAGACACATTGTTCTTGATATTTTTACTTTTCTGGAATGTCTAGAGTTTGACCTATGTGGTTTCATTTGGATAAAACATGGATTTCAAACACAAATCCTGTTAATTTCTTGTGTTGGGCATGAAAAGCTCCATGCTTTTCATGGAGCCTGCTGTAAAAAAAGTAGAAAAAGGTGGTTGCTATCCCAGTTCCCTGAGTTTCCTGCATGTCTGTGGTGGGTCTGAAGTCACACAGAAAGAGAAAGTGGAAGCAAGAGCCTCAGTAGAATGTGTTAGGACCACTAAACCTTTCACAGAGCCTTCCCTGTCAAGTACATCAATCACTTTTTTTAACCGACATCTTCATCTCTCACAAGTCCCTCAAAACCATCCTTCAACAAGGGATGCCATATAATTTCATCACCATCATAATCAAAGCATGGCAAGTTGCCAAATTTCATCCCCTGCCTCTATTTCAGCAACTGAGGTTTCTGCAGAACCTCTGTGAATGAGCCAGGACTCCCTCCTCTTTCCCTGTAAGAAAACCTGGGTCCTCTAGCCACTCCATTTCAGGAGACAGTTCCCATTTTATGTTTGACTTTGCCACAGCAGCTTCTGAAGAGTTATACTCACATTTCTGCTCAGGGAGGTGGTTGAGTCACCATCCCTGGGTGTGTTTAACAGATGGGTAGATGAGGTGCTCAGGGATATGGTTTCATATAGGAGGGGAACGGTTGGACTTGATGATCTTAAAGGTCTTTTCCAACCTTGTAGTTCTGTGATTCTGTGATTCTATGGGGTCTGGAGTCCAGCTCAAGGCCTGAAAAGAAAGGGAACTCCTGCTTCAATGCGTTATGGATGTCTGTTATGAGTCACCTTTCTACCAGAAGTCTACTGTGGCCCTGGTGGGACTTCTTAGTCACCAACTGCACAGCTGGCAAGGGAGCAGTCTGGGCTGAAAGGCTGTCTTTGAGTGTCTCACCAGCTTTATGACAGTATAAATAAATAAATTCTTTTTAATAGTTATCCACATTTTTCATGAAGAGTGAGAGCAAAGACCTGGCCCTAATCTCCAAAAGTAGTTTTCTAGCAGTTTCTTTCAAGCTACATGACTGACCTCCCTCTGCTTCTGTGAATCTTCCCATGGTTTGTGGAGATACTCTACAGCCCCCTCAGGTTTCCAATGCACAGATCCATGCCTGTTTCCACTTCTGAGTGAAACAGCAGAAAAAAGATGTCATCTCCTGGAAGGAGGTGGAACAGCCAGCAAGACCTGTGCCATGTGGCTGTTGTGGAAAAGTATTGTGACCCCCTGTCCCACATAAACATCCAGCACCCACTGAGCTGTGGGTCTATTGCTTGTTGCTGGAATTCTGTCATTCCCTTGCTCTCTCTCTTTCTCTCTCAGGGCTTGGATAAGTTGGGATTGGTGTGTTTTTCACCCACTTCTGCTTCCTTATCTGTAAAGCTGTCGAGTGAAACTGCTCAAAGACAGAAATCTAGAGGTTACATGCAAAGTGAATTGTGCTTCTTGAAGAAATGGAGCGATAAGGTAGAAGCAGGAAAAGGCAAATTCTTAACAGCTGGGGTTTTTTTTATGGTTTTGTCATGGTTTAACCTTAGACAGCAGCCAAGCTCCACACAGCTGATTTCTCACTCCCCCCAAGGTAGGATGGAGGAAAGAATCAGAAGAGTAAAAGTGAGAAAACTCATGAGTTTAGGTAAAGACAGTTTAATAAGTAAAGCAAAAGCTGTGCACACAACCAAAGCAAAATGAGGAACTCATTCCCCACTGCCCCACCCAGAAGATGGGTGTGTGTCCATCTCCAGGACAGCAGATCTCCATCACACGTAACAGTGACTTGGGAAGAAAAACACCAGCATTTCAAATGTGTCTCCCCCTGCTTCCTTCTTCTTCCTCAGCTTTATACGCTGAGTGGTCGACACCCCAGAAGGAAAGGAAGCTATCCAGAGGGATCTTGACAGGCTGGAAAGATGGGCCCGGGGGAACCTAATGAGGTTCAACACTGCCAAGTGTGAGGTGTTGCACTTGGGACGGAAGAATCCCAGACACAGATACAGACTGGGAGAAGAGCTTCTTGAGGGTAGCCCTGCTGAGAAGGACTTGGGGATTGTGGTGGATGAGAAGCTTGACATGAGCCAGCAGTGGCTCTTGCAGCTCGTAGGGCCAATGGGATCCTGGGCTCCATCAGGAGAGGAGTGGCCAGCAGGGACAGGGAGGGGATTGTCCCTCTCTGCTCTGCCCTCATGAGGCCCCAGCTGGACTCCTGTGTCCAGAGCTGGGGCCTCCAGTACAAGAAGGATGTGGAAATGTTGGAGAGGGTTCAGAGGAGGGCCACAAGGATGATTAGAGGGCTGGAGCACCTGCCCTACAAAGAGAAGCTGAGGGAACTGGGCTTGTTCAGCCTGGAGAAGAGAAGGCTGTGGGGGGACCTCATTGCAGCCTTCCAGTCCCTGAAGGGAGCTTATAGGCAGGAGGGGATTCGACTTTTTAAAAGAGCAGATAATGGCAGGACAAGGGGGAATGGACTAAAGCCAGCGGAAGGAAGGTTTAGATTAGATATCAGGGGGCAGTTTTTTACAGAAAGAGTGGTGAGGTGCTGGAACAGGCTGCCCAGAGAGGTGGTGGATGCCCCATCCCTGGAGGTGTTCAAGGCCAGGTTGGATGGGGCCCTGGGCAACCTTGTGTAGCTCCAGGCCTGGAGGTTGGTGTCCGTGCCTGTGTCAGGGGGGTTGGAGCTCTATGATCCTTGGGGTCCCTTCCAACCCAGACCATTCTATGATTCTATGATTCTATGAGTATGACATCATATGATATGGAATATCCCTCTGGTCAGTTGGGATCAGCTGTCCCAGCTGTGTTATCTCCCAGCTTCTTGTGCACAACAGCCTACTCATTGGTTGGGTGGGGTGAGAACCAGAAAAATCCTTAGCTCTGTGGCAGCACTGCTCAGCAATAATGAAAACATCCCTGTGTTATCAAGACTATTTTCAGCATAAATCCAAACCAGCCTCTTACCAGCTACAATGAAGAAAGTTAACTCTATCCCAGCTAAAACTAGCACAGAGAAAAAAACCCCACAAACTCTAGTTTCTAATACACAGGCTGTGTCCACAGACTATTTATATGTTGTCAGTGAAAAATGAGGAAGGAAACAGAGTGAGGCAAACTGGATCTAAACATGATTACTTTCTGTATGCTTCAGGGATCTCAGGGGCTGTTTAAGGCCTGAAGAGATTCCTGCCTACATTCACTGTGCAGAAATCCACCAAACATCTCAAGTCTTCTGCAGTCAGGAAGCCAACCCTAACCCAAGGTTAAGAAAAAGAGAGAGGTCCAGAGGCCACTGTGAAAGGAGGGAGGTACTGGCAGCTTCAGGTAATGCTTTGGATCTTCTCACAAGGGTGAGATGGAATCAGGAAGTCCTAGGGACAGTTGCATCTGCCAGCAAAGTTGATTCTTGGCTGCCATTCCTATTCAGAGACTCCTCCTTCCCTCTTCTCCTGGTAATTACCCCCTGCACAAGTATCCCACTGCCAGTGTGTTATTTGTTCATTTAACACTGCCTGCCTATCTCCTTTGTTTTTCCTTCCCCAGTTTCCACTGTATCTCTTCCCCTTGTTTGTCCTCAGTAGCTTTTGTTTGAATTAAATCTCTTTTATTTGGTCTCTGGGGGAGGGAGGCTGTTCAAGCTCCGTTTGCCTTACAGCAGAGGCATAACAAGATAGGATGTGTTCGGCCAGCAGTATTTCATCTCTCAGCCCTATTAACTTGGAAGCGGAGTCCTTTGATTTTCATTCTTCCCATGTTTCCTCCTCATTGTGTAACTAATTCTTTGATTTTCCCTACACTGCTAACTCAATTTTATACATATTGCCCCTCCTCCCACCAATATTTTGCAACGTCTATAAAATATATTTATATTCTAATTATTACCAGGGCCCTGGTATAACTTCTAGGAAGATTAAACATCCAAACTGTTTTACATAGTGCTGCTCCACTGAACAGCTGCTACCCAAGGTTTATAGGAAACTTCAGTAGAAGCTTTGCTTAATCTGAAATCATACAGCCTTTTATATCAACCCAGATGCTTGGACACAACTGCCAACGCATCCAAGTGTTGGTGTGCATATGGATCCATGAGACATAGGCAATCATGGTGATCTGCATGTGCAGAAGAGAATGTTAGTGTGCAACTCACTGGTGGAAAAAGCCAGCACCTCTTTGTGAAGTTTTCTGGTGCAGCCTTGGAGGTGAAAAGTGGGAAGGAGCAGCACTGTGCATTGAAAAGGCTATTCAAGCAGATCCCATCAAATACCGTCTGCACCAGGATGAAAAGCCTTTCCTCCTGCTAGCTGCATTTCCACTAGAGGGCTGGAAAAGCAAAGCTTGTGCAATGTGCAATGATATACACGTAGAAACCTCATTTACTCCTGGTGCTCCCACAGTTATGCAAACAAACTCTTTTTAATTAAAAAAAGAAAAAAAGGAAAAAAAAAAGAAAAAAGAATATTTTAAGTATTTCCTTACTTCATTTCTTAAAATGTCAGGCAGAGACCTTTGCTATGAGTGTCCAAGATGATACTGCAGACAGAATTTATATGACATCAAGCAGAGGTTCTGGCACATTGAAAAAAAAAAAGCATTTGTATGAGGCAGCGACTCATCAGCCAGAAACAAGGTAACATCTTTCTTATTTTAGACACATCTCCCATTCCTGTCCATCCATGCAGCCATCCACTCATCTATCCATGTCCTCCAATGCTCTTCTTCTATCAACTTACCTATTAATATTCCTAATTATTTAAACAAAATTAGTTCCTACCATCTGTTTGCCTGCCTGCTCGTTCCACTGGGATTTGACTCCAAAGCTGGTGTTGCTGCTGTTCTCCTACCAAGCTTTCTGCATAAAGAACAGCTTTTGGGTCCGTTTGTTGCAGATAAACAAGTCTTTCTGCCTAGCCTTGACCACCTCTTTGAATGGAAAAGGATATGAAGTGATGCTTTGGCTTCGGGCAGGTGCTATGCCTGATGTTGAATTTGAGGACAAGGAAGGCTGTTTATCTCCTAGGGGGCTCTGGAGAAGAAAGATATCACTGGGAGCAACTCAGAGGTTGTATTTCAGAGAGGCTAAAGGGGAAATGAGAGCAGTGAGTGCTCTCATACCATATTTCCTCATTTTCAGGGTTAAAGGAGTAGCTTTATGAGGGCCACTCTCTTCACTGTTAAACTGAGCTGTATGGAGAGAATCCTGTTTACCAGCAAGAAATAAAGAAGCGTTGCTAATGAATTGCTGCTCTATGATTCCTATTCCCTTAAGCCTTGCAGTTAATTATGATATTAACTGTTACTGTTATATTATGCTGACATTTAGAGTACTCCAAAATTGGCACAATGTGCAAAATGGGAGAATTAAACACAGAGAAGCTAACGAGTGATGCTTGAGCAAGGAAGGGGGGATCACCCTCTACCAAAAAGAGAGACTGGCTGAACTTTTTCCTCTGTCTTACTGTGATGTACAGCTTGTCAGAACTGTCAAGTCCAAAGCAGAAATGATACCATGGTGGAAGAAAAAGGTAAAGAAGGAGTAGATGCCATTTGCATTTAAAAAAAAATATTAAAATCTAACAGAATAAATCCATGAGCCAGAACTAAATATTCTTGTTTAGGAATCACACAGGTTGAATTGATCTGTAAAGAAAACCAGACTGTACTATTTTTTTCCCCCTCCTTTAAAGCAATTAATTTGATGAACAGGAACAAAGTGTCAGGGAAAAAGTTTAAACACAGAAAATAATAATTAAAAATCCACCTGAAGCTTTTGAATCTTATGATACAGGTTTGAATTTCACTGCTTGCTTGCAAACTCCAAAATGTGTTTGCAAATCTTGGCAGAGGTGCCTGGTTCTCACCTGATACTGGCAGATGGCACAGGAATATGGTCGGCCAATTTTGGATGTCAAGGAAGTGTAATCACTCCTCTTTCCTAGCTATGAGGCATGGTCCACTGGGGAAAGCCAGTACTGTTCAGATGATGGAAGCAGGATGCAGCTCCAAAACCAACATCCGTGTCCATAATTTGCACAGCAGGTAGCTCATGGTTCCCCTGCAACTGATACCTTCTTAACTAAGAGGCAATTTTCCCCTGGCTGTCAGTGAGCAGCTGGTGGGCAGGAGTTTCTCCCATAGCTTGAAAGGTCCTGTGCTCAAATGCATGTTTCAGCTTGTAAATGGTCTTGTGTTTCAGATGTCACAGAAGAATGTCTTTCCAGAGAGATGAAAAAAAAAAACCCAGAGAAATTACTTTTACAAAGGAAGAGTTTAAAACTCCATTCCTTAACACTTCTCTCCTTGACATATTGCAGATGAAAAGTGCAATTCATTCTCATTGTTTCTCAATGCATTTCTAGGAGAGGTCCAAACCTTGCAAGAGCACGTTCTGGATGGGTCATCATAGAATCATAGAATGGCAGGGATTGGAAGGGACCCCAAGGATCAGAGAGCTGCAACCTCCCTGACACAGGCAGGGACAGCAACCTCCAGGCCTGGAGCTACACAAGGTTGCCCAGGGCCCCAGCCAACCTGGCCTTGAACACCTCCAGGAATGGGGCATCTACCAAGTCTCTGTGCAGCCTGTTCCAGCACCTCACGACTCTCTCTGTAAAAAACTTCCCCCTAATATCTAATTTAAACCTTCCTTCCTTTAGCTTTAATCCATTCCCCCTTGTCCTGCCATTGTCTACCCTTTTAAAAAGCTGATTCCCCTCCTGTTTCTCTGCTCCCTTCAGGGACTGGAAGGCTGCAATGAGGTCCCCCCACAGCCTTCTCTTCTCCAGGCTGAACAAGCCCAGATCCTTCAGCCTCTCTTCGTAGGGGAGGTGCTCCAGCCCTTGGATCATCTCCATGTCCTCCTCTGACCCCTCTCCAACAGTTCTACATCCTTATTGTACTGGGGGCCCAGGTCTGGACACAGGACTCCAGCTGGGGCCTCCTGAGGGCAGAGCAGAGAGGGACAATCACCTCCCTGTCCCTGCTGCCACCCCTCTTCTGATGGAGCCCAGGATCCCACTGGCCTTGCGAGCTGCAAGAGCCACTGCTGGCTCATGGGAAGTTTCTCATGTTAAAAATGTGTGTAACGTATTGTTTCTGGCTGAGATGGAGTTCATTTCACCCACAGCATCCCTCATAGCACTGTCTTGTGTATTGGTAGCTACCAAGGTGTTGATGACACAGAGTGTATTGGCTACTGCTGAATAGGGCTGGCACAGCATCAAGGTTGGCACAGCATCAATGCTCTCCAACATCCCCCCCACTCAACAGTAGACTGCAGGTGGGCAAGATCATGGGAAGGGACACAGCCAGGACAGCTGACTCCAGCTGACCAAAAGGATATTCCAAGCCATATGACATTATGCTGAGCAATAAAAGCTGTGAGTAGCTGGAAGATGGCAGAACCCTTTCTTCTGAGGAAGTGGCCAGACACCTCCTGCTGATGGAAAGTAGGGAATGAATCATTTGTTTTCCTTTGCTTTCACATTTGAACTTTGCTTCTGTTTTATTTAACTGCCTTTATCTTGGCCCACAAAGGGTTTTTTCCCTGTCGTATTTTCTCCCTGCTTTACTGAGGAGGGGACTGATAGAGCATCTTGGTAGACACCTGGCTTCCAGCCAAGGTAAACCCATCACTATGAAAAGTCCATGACATCTTTCATTGAGTTTCTTGGAATACATTCAAGGATAGTGCTTTTTGTGCAGATACTGTGACGGTCTCCATCCACCATGAGACTTACAGCAGCCTTGCATGACTGCATCCTGAAAGATCCACTGAGGAGAACAAGGTACCTTCAGACAGTGGATGAAGGTGGATTGAGCCTCCTGAAGGCAGCCAGGGAGGTACTCAGATGAGTTCAGTGCAGTGATGTGTGATAGGTATCTCTAATACATTCCAGCACTTCTGTAGTGCTGTTGCCTTCAGCTTCTTATTCCCTGTTGTCCAGTTGCTTCCAGCTTCCTACCTTCTCTGATGACTTCCCTTCAGACTTTATTTTGCTCTGCCTGCCTCCCTGTCCTTGCTTCAGTGGAAACGCAATTCACTGTCCCATTAAATTCACCAAAATTCAATGCCACTTAATTCAGGTCTGTTTTCAGTGGGGTTTTTTTCATTCAACTTGCCCTAATTCAATCTATTTCGACTAACTGCAACACAGTTAAATGCAATTCCAGGAATTTCATTAAAAATAATTTGCTGCAGAGGAAATAAATAGTATTCACTCAAAACAAACAACAATCGATGCAATGTGATTTGGTTAAATGCAATTGCATTCAAGAGAAGGAAATTAAATCAAAGCTATGCAGTGTATTGCAATTAAAATTCATCCCTGAAAAGCAGGTCAAAGTTTAATTAGTGCCAGAGAGGTTTTATTTAGCTTTCTTGAATATATTTCTCTCTGGGACAAGTTAGTAGCCCTCGATATACTTCTTTATAACACTGCCATTGCTGCATCGTTGTCCTCCTACATATTGCTGTTGAAAGAGTCATTTTACACATGTTGACCCACGAGGTTACTTCCAACCCCACGTTCTTATGTTTTACGATTCTTTCTGTCTTGACAGCCTATTGCCTGAAAT
The DNA here is from genome assembly GCF_964237585.1 of Gallinula chloropus. Taxonomy (NCBI): domain Eukaryota; kingdom Metazoa; phylum Chordata; class Aves; order Gruiformes; family Rallidae; genus Gallinula; species Gallinula chloropus. The sequence goes on from NC_140086.1 coordinate 2,874,834, forward strand.
TGCTTTCCTGAGCCACTGTGAACAGTGCAGGAGAAAATCAGATGTAGCTGTGATTAGGGCTTACAAAATCTGACCTGAATTCTCAGGTCCATGAGGAGGACAGACACTGCCTGTTTGGCTGGCCAATTACCATAGAATGGCATGGGTTGGAAGGGACCCCAAGGATCAGAGAGCTCCAACCTCCCTAACACAGGCAGGGAAACCAACCTCCAGGCCTGGAGCTACACAAGGTTGCCCAGGGCCCCATCCAACCTGGCCTTGAACACCTCCAGGGACGGGGCATCCACCACCTCTCTGGGCAGCCTGTTTCAGCACCTCACCACTCTCTCTGTAAAAAATTTCCCCCTGATATCTAATTTAAACCTTCCCTCCTTCAGCTTCAATCCATTCCCCCTTGTCCTGCCATTGTCTACCCTTTTAAAAAGCTGATTCCCCTCCTGTTTCTCTGCTCCCTTCAGGCTGCAATGAGGTCCCCCTGCAGCTTTTTCTTCTCCAGGCTGAACAAGCCCAGCTCCCTCAGCCTCTCTTTGTAGAGGAGGTGCTCCAGCCCTTGGATCATCTCCGTGTCCTCCTCTGACCCCTCTCCAACAGTTCTACATCCTTATTGTACTGGGGGCCCAGCTCTGGACACAGGACTCCAGCTGGGGTCTCACGAAGGCAGAGTAGAGAGGGACAATCCCCTCCCTGTCCCAGCAGGGATTTCAGCCCAATTCCTGCTAACACGGAGAAATTTCTCTCCTGCTACTTGTGCATCTGAATTCATGTGCAGAAAGAAATGCTTGTGCCCCTGCTTGCTAGGGAAAATAACAGGTCTGATGTGTACTTGCACCATTTGAGGTCCCAGCTGGTGCAGCTCCAGAGATATTAGCCTGGAGTCTGTTCATCAGCAGATTTAGGAAAGGGACTCATCTCATTTGACTTACATGGAAGTTTCTTTTTGAATGATTTGTCTTATCTTAAATTAGATACAGAAAATAACCCTCTGTGAACTATCTAGAAAAGCTTATTTCTCTCCACTGACTCGGAGGACTAGCTGAGATTTTAGATTACAGTTGTACAAAATGAACTGCATTCTGCATGTCTATTTTTCTTTATGCTCCCATTTACTGTTGGTTGAAAGGTGAAGTTTCTATACTCCCCAATTTTTTTTTAATGTATATGTTATTTTCTTCTGTAACTGGACCAGACTTTGAATACTTAATTCAGAAACACATTAATGGCCTGAAAGAAAAAATACAGCTCTATAGTATGTATATTATGGTGTGATTAATATAATGTACAGTTAAACTGAAAAGGGAATGTGCTAAAGGAAAAAAAACATTCCATCTGAAATTGTTTCTTTAAAAAATCACTAAAAATCATTGAACATAAAGTACTCCTGCAATACACTTCCATATTGATGAAACAACAATTTCAGGTGGACATTACTCAGATCAAATTTTCTTCAAGTGGCTCTACTTAGAGTATTCTGGTGGAGTAGCAACACAAAAAGCATCTTTTCTGATCATTGTAAGAAAAGCTGTTCTTTTAGAGAAAAGATCTGCCTTGCTTTATGGCAACAGGGGAGAAAGGAATCAAGTGAATGCTGATAGTACTGTACAAATAACCTCAATTTTCTAGACTTTGAAGGAGCCAAAATGCAAAGAAACTTACACTGCTTGATTTGGAGTTTTTCAGGCTCAGATGGAATGAAATAAAGGAGCAAAATACAGCACACAGGAATGGAATTGATGAGGTTTCCTTTCTCTCTGGTCTCTGTGATCCCTACACGCTAGTTTAACTCCCTCCCACTAGCTCAAGAGGTTATTCATGTGCCATGAATAGTAAGAAAGAAGAGAGTGATGAAAACCAGCTACTGTGTGGCACAAATCTCACAATTTTGCCTGCAAAAAGCACACAGTAATTGCAAGGGTTGATGCTTCTTGAAAGTCATTACTGTCTTCTTGCAGTCTCTCCCTCGCTCAGGCAGATGATGCTGTGGTAGAGGATGCTCTTTGTATTTCAAAATTAGACAACTATGACCCATAGGAAATACTCCTGCAAGAACAAAGCTATTGTGATAGGAAGGGATTTGAGCTGGTCATGATAAAAGGCTCTGAAGGAGGAAACCACCTTGAATGACCCAGTATTGATGTGGTGGATACTGTTATGTTATTCTCCCTGCGGCAGACGTGGCCTTGAACCCTGAACTTCCAAAAATGGTGCAACCTTTGGAGTAGGTAGCTTTAGACAAAAGCAGGAAATACTACTACTGGAAAGTGCACAGGGCTGGACATCCCATAGTCGCCCCCTTTCTCCTCAGCATTGCTTTCCTACTACTTAGTTACTTCTGTAATAAGACATTGGGGAGATTGGGGGGGGTCATCCTGTGGGAAGGTGGAAATCAGCAAGAATAGGGGTGGGCGTAGAAGAAAGAGCAGAAGTTGGGGAATATTTTTTTCAGGAAGGTGTGGAGGGGCAGTTGCATGCACATGGAAGGTTCTGATTTCTATAAAATCTGAAAAAGAAAACTATTTGGCCAGGAAGAGCTATAACAGAAAGGGGATTCAACATCGTGTTCAAGAGATGTATTTTGTGATGATTCAGGTGGAAAGGGACTTGATGATCTTCAAAGGTCTTTCCAACCTTGTGATTCTGTGAAAGGGAAATTGCAAATTATGCCTGTAGCTTGTTTGTTTCCTTTTGTTTTACTTCCTTCATGTGGTGAGATATATATATATACATACATATATATATATATACACTTTGTTTACTTTCCTCATCTTCCCACCCTTGAATGGAAACTTTGTTTACTTTCCTCATCTTCCCACCCTTGAATGGAAACTTTTAAAGCTAGGATTTGGATTAAATTCCATAGTGTGTCTGTCAGAAAATGGAGAGGTAGGACAAAAAATAATTTAAAAAAAACCGGTTTTCCTGAATTCTGTGATTCTGTGAAACATTTTTTTCCAAAGGCATTCAAAACTTAGCTGTGCTTTTGTAGAATTCTGGAATCCTTTTGCTTTGCAGGGTTTTTTTTTTAGATTTGAGCTCACCATGCCCAAATTAAATACTGAAAAAAAGAAAGCAAAGAGTCCTGTCTTCCTAGAGTTACTAGGTAAATTGACACTGTAAAAAGCAACTCAGGGTCAGGCTGTACTCATTACTTTTGCAAATTAGTGAGCTCAGCATTACGCCATCCAGAATGAAATAAGGTTAAAATGTGCTGGTTTAATTAGATTTTCGTTTGCTAGGAAAAGTATTTGTCATGGAGAGTATCAAAATATAATGACAATTAGATAGACTCAGATTTCCTCCAACCAAATTGGACAAATTAGCAGGGTTTTGAAGGTCCCTGTAAAATCTTTTAGCTGTGTACTATATGTATGCTAAGGTGGAGGGAAATGTTCTCTGCTGATGAAGACTCACCCATTTGATGGGATCAGAACAAAACTCTAAATCACATTCATTCTTCCTAGTGCCAGAATCTTATGTTTCTTTTGGTCTGACACTCATTATCAATATAACTCATTTTCCTTTAGAAAGCTATTAGCATTTGACTACTTATAATGAGCTGTGCTGTACTAAAAGAGATGTGGTAGGTGCAGAAATGATTAATATGGTAGGGAGACATACTTTTTGTAGTAATTATTTCTTACTAGGTGGCCTCATGGACACCTCAGACAAGATTCCTATTGTGTAAAGTTTTGTACAAATATAAGAGCAACAGTGAGGTCTGACCATACAACACAGGCCTGAGCTGAAAGGGAGATGGTTTTGGGAAACAGCATTGAACATCGTCCCATGAATTGCAGCCAGCTTGACTGGGTAAGAGACACTTTGGATCAGGGTTTTATGGGTTTTCCCTACTTGGCTGGATCCAGTTCTTATTTTTGTAGAGCCCGGGATAGTCATCTCTCCCCACTGCAGAGCAAGGCTGAACCCATGGAGGAGAGTAGATAACATCATCTGGAGGACTTCTGCAGAGCTGGTGGTGTAGATCAGCACAGGAGAAAGTCTAATCCTACTGTGTGTGATTGTAGCCCCTCTGGTGTAGGGAGTAGGTCTCACCCTTGAGCAGTGTGCTTTGGCACAAACTATTTTGGTCCACAACATGGACACTGGTGGAGAAAGCAGCTGGTTGCACTGGAGGTACATGGATAAATGTTCATCCTGCATCAACAAGAGAAAAAAAAAAGACTTGGGCTTTGGGCAATCTAATCCCTCTTTCACAGATGCTCCCACCTCTATCTCAGTAGGCACTCCTAAATCCCATCATCATTTGGTTAATGTGTGTGGAGGGGATCAGCTATTTGCCAAAATGCAGGACCTCATGGTTTTCTGAATTCACAGAGTTCCTCCTTCACACAGGCATAATGGTGATTTTTCCAGGTAACTTATCAAAGATTACCTACCAAGACATTAGGATAACTCAGTATTTTCTTTTTAGCTTATCCTTCATATTGTACACTTATGCAACAGCAAGTAACATGTGTACTTCATGTTTTCTCCTGTCTTAGATTAAAGCCATAAGGCTCACATCCACCTAAGTATTTACTAGACAAAGGATTTCAAAGGGGATTTAGCTCCTTAAATAGGAATTAGGTGTGTGGATTTCTGGGACTAAATACTAGAGTGCAAAGTGATTTATGAAGACAACACAGGCTGGTTAATTGAGAAGACAGCTGGTCCTTTGCTTTTCTGTGTGTAAATTCCTGGCAGGGATTCATCCACTTCCATTCATTCCTTCCTCTAATCTTTGTTTTCCTGGCCTTGATTTTAAGATCATTCAAAAAGTTAAGTGGTCAATTCAGCTTCCTTTCACAGGACCTTTAAAGGTCATCTAGTCTACCCCACCCTGCAATAAGCAGGGACACTTTTAACTAGACTAGGTTGCTCAGAGCTTCATCAAGCCTGACCTTAAATGTATCCAGGAATGGGGCCTCTACCACCTCTCTGGACAAGCTGTACCAGTATCTCACTAGCCTCACAGTGAAGAACTTCTTCCTATACATCTAATCTAACACTCCCCCCCACTGGTTTAAAACCATTGTCCCACATCCTATTGCTACATGTCCTTACAAACGGTCCATCCCCACCTTTCCTGTAGGTCCTGTCCAGGTACTGGAGGGCTGCTATAAGGTCTCCCCTGAGCCTTCTCTTTTCCAGACCGACCAAGCCCAACTCTCTCAGCCTGTCTTCATAGGAGAGGTGCTCCAGCCCTCCATGTCCTCCTTGTGCTAAGGGCTCCAGCGTTGGACACCCCTCACCATCTTTAACACAGAAAAGGCTCTGACAGAGACTTCAGGTCTCATTAGGCAGCTGGCAGCTTGGGTGATTGTAGGCAGAGCAGAGTATTCTGTAGTGTGAATCCTCAAGATGAGAGGGCAGTCACAGTTTTCTCTGTTTGTAACAAATGAAGGGCTAGAGCTGAAGGCTGAGTGCTGTTAAATAGATAGGAACTTCCTTTCAAGCACATGGTGAGAGAGAAAACCAACTTAGATTTGGTTTTGAACCTAAAAACCCAACTTTTTGAGAAACTTGCCTGACCTATTTAGTTCAGAATATGAAATTGTACCTATATCCAGCAATATCCAGAAGCTACCTCAGTTATTTTACTTTAAACTATATTAAAAACTTTTCTTTTCTTTTTAGAACTGAATAATCTTCCCCTAAAGAGGGTAAATAATGGGTGAATTTATCATGTCCACTGATTTTTTGTTCTGAAGTTTGATTTACCTTAATGATTAAAGATGTGCACCTTGACTTCAGTTTTAATTTTGCTGACTTAAATTTCCAACCACTGGAGCTTTCTGTGCCCCATTTTGCTTGAATCATGAACAAGTCTCTGATAAGTAATTAGAACCTGTAATTTAGTAATGTGCTAGACTCTCTATCACAAAGTGAAGGGTACTCCCCTTTGTCCTGCCATTGTCTACCCTTTTAAAAAGTTGATTCCCCTCCTGTTTCTCTGCTCCCTACAGTGACTGTCACTGAAGAGCTTATTTTTCAACTTCAGATCAATCTCTCTGAGCTCTTCCCAACAACACCTTGAAGGGCAGACACCAAAATGGAACTCTAAAAAAATTCTTGAAAATTGAATTAAAAAACTATAAATAAATTGCACCAGATTCACTAGAGAAAAAAAAAGAAATCATTGTTAACTTTTTCTCTTTATGCCTCAAGGTGAGACTGGAGGGGATGAAAGAGAATGATTCAAGTGTTTAAGTTGCTATAAGGATGGAAAAATATGTTTCTTCTGTATCCATAGTTGGTAAAATGGGAAGTCATGGACATAACTTCAGCATAGAAGATTTGAGTTAGGAAAAACTTTCTAATCCCAGGGAAGTGAAACCCTGGGATGAATTTCCTGGGAAGAACATCTCCCTTACCTGCATGTTCAAAAGCAGGTTAGACAGATATCTGCTGAGATGGGGGGGTCTGATCCTGCCCTTGTGCTGGTACATGGATTAGGCTACTTCTCCAGCTGATCTTCCTGTGGCAACACAAAGCCTCCATGTCTGGAATGGCCTCCAAGAGAAGACAGAAATTCCCTGGTTTCTCTAAGGAGATTTCAGCAGAGACTTCTTGGCAGCGGTGGGGAGTGTGTCTCTTGGCAGGAGACACATTGAAGGCTGGGTAAGGGCTAAGGCAAGGAAAAATCCACCAAAGTCTGGTGCTGACCACTATTGGCAGCCTGGTTATTCTGAACATTCACTGGGAAATAACCCAAGGAAAAAGAACAAAAGTAGCTGAAACTGCTTATGCTATCATTGGTAATTTATTGCTGAGAGAGGTTTGGACCTCCTAGTATACTCACTCAAGTGATGCATCCACTAAATTATGCTCTTGGCTACTCTTCTAGTGTTTCACAAGTGTAATAGATGGACTTTTCATAGGCTGCATGCCTGCTGACATGATTGTTAGCCATGGAAAGCCAAAGGGTGGCAGAAATTTCACCATGGACGGTGAGGTATGGCAAAGAGACTGGGAAATGAGAACCACAGAAAGTAAGGAGCTGCTGGAAGCATGGTGTTACAGAAGAGAGGAGAAAATGCTGGAAGCCATAATAATACATTTTCACAGAATCACAGAGCTGCAGGGGTTGAAAGGGCCATGTGGAGATCATCTAGTCCAACCCCTCTGCCAAAGCAGGATCACATAGAGCAGGTTGCACAGGATTGTTTCCAGTCAGGTTTTGAGCATCTCCAGAAAAGGAGACTCCACAACCTCTCTAAGCAGCCTGTCCCAGTGCTCTGTCAAGATTTTCCTCATGTTTAGATGGAACTTGGCCTGTTCCAGTTTGTGCCCGTTGCCCCTTGTCCTGTTGCTGGGTATCACTGGAGCAGCCTTTGCTCATAAGAGAGCTGCTTCAGTCCCTCATCATCCTTACAGCCATCCACTGGGCTCTATCCAGTAGTTCCATATTTCTCTTGAACTGGGGAGCCCACAACTGGACACAGGACTCCAGATGTGGCCTCACCATAGCAGAGTAGAGGGGGAGGACAACCTCTATCCACCTGCTGGTTGTGCTCTTCTTAGTGCACATCAGGACACCATTGGCCTTCTTGGCCATGAGGGCACATTCCTGGCTTATGGAGAGCTTGTTCTCTACCAGGAGTCCCAGGTCCTTCTCTGCAAAGCTGCTTTCCAGCAGGTCAATCTCTACCCTGTACGAGGTCCTGGAGTTATTCCTCCCTAGCTGCAGGACCATACACTTGCCCTCATTGAACTTCTTCAGATTCCTTTCCACCCAACTCTCTAACCCCATCCACATAGAAAAAATGTGCACATTTTAAAACACTTAAATAAAAATACTCGGTTTCCAGTTTAAAACCATGGCATTGTGAAACTGGACAATGGCCAATACATGAAGTGCCAATCAATGGCTTCACTATTATTGTTGTTACATTTTGAAGAAAAAAGACAGCTATTTATATCTTTTCTGTAGCCATGTTTTCTGTTCCACAAGCTGTCCTGATTTTTATTCTTATTTTTTTTTTAAATCAGGAAGAAATCAGGCAGCTTTGGTGAAGAAAGGGAGAAGGAAGAAGGTAGGATAGTGCTAACTAATGACTGCATTTGACCTAGCAAAATAATATACAATGTACTGAGGAATGAGAGGAACTGGGAGTTGTGCTCTTACTGTAAGAACACTTTTTCCTACTTTCTGTCTTTTTTCTAAGAAGGGTTTGTCCTAATCTGTCCTGATGATGATGCATAGCCTCTACACCATCTCATCCAACCCACTTGTCAAGCACCTTGGAAGGTTCTAGCCTGTCTAGAAAAGTGGTACTGTTCAGTTCCCTGAGGATTCTCTCATATGGATGTATAAATCATAGGAATTTAACTAAATTATTTTTCCCCACTGTAATCTTACTCTAATCTCACAGTACAATGTCAGAATTACTCAGCATTTATGCATGCACAAGAAACCAAGTGATTAAATAGAGCTCAGTATTAAATTGCATCTGCATAATTGCTCTTTTCTTCTTTCTGTCTAGTTACATGATGCACTGTACAATTTTCAATTTTCATGCCCAAGAAGATGCTGTCACAGTGCATGTGGAACTATGGATATCATGGAATCAACTGATGAGGAACTCAGGTCCCTGAGAACAACAATTTCCTTCAAGTGTGCAAGGTTCTTTCTAGGCCTGAACTGAGGTTGCCTGAACATGTCACAGTGGCAGGAGAATTTGTGACCCCAGGAAATAGTTGCTTGAGTCGCATACTAGGATCAGGATCTTCCTCTCTCATCAGCATCTTGATGTTTCCAAGGAGATTTAGCTATTTGCTGCACCAGGTACTGGCTGCTCAGTGAGGAAGGTTCATAAAATCATAGAATGGTTTGAGTTGGAAGACACCTTAAAGATAATCTAATTCCAACCTTGTTGCCATGGACAGGAACACTCTCCAGGAGACCAAGTTGTCCAATGGGACCATACATCCCACTAGAGCTATGAAAATGGATATGATACCATCAAAGGGTACACTGCTCAGCATAAACTTTATCATTGGACAAGACTTAACAAAAACATTTTGGAATAATAGAATATTATTTAAAGAAAACTAAAGTAGTAAATTTTTTTTTGGAAAATGTATTTATTAATAATTAAATTTTTTGATACCTCTGGTCTCTCAGCTATTTCCTGAAGGTGGATAATTAGCTTGCAAACCTATAAGCATGTCCTGAAGATTTCTTAGATCTACATCTTTCTCTTCTCCTGATGAAAGGTGATTTTGACACCAAACTGTGCTCCTTTCTTAGGTTGAGATCGCTTGACTGACTTCCATCTCTCCCTTCTGTTCACCTGACCCTTATGTGGTGGACACAGGTACACCACACACTAACACATGGCAGAGAAACTCTTTTCTCTTTCTTTTTTCCCTTTTTAATTAACAATTCTAGCACATAATTTAATTTACACATTGTCTCCACTGGTTGGCTTCTACCATTACAGCTTTCTGACAGCAGGTTGATAAAACTGAACCTGAAGTTGATGAGAGATATTAACTGCATTCACAGATTTGCAACTGTTCTCTTTCTTTGAGCATCAGATACCAACTAATGCTGGTTTAAAACAGGCAACTCTTCCAACCCAGAGAGCATGAGAGCCTGTATTTATACAATTGAAAGATTCAAACTGGATATTAAGGAGGAAAAAGCTTTTTCCCTAAAGGGGTAAGGCATCAGTGTACCAGGCCACCCAGGGTTTGAGTGAAATCTCATTTCTGGGAGATGTTAAGGATTTGACTAAGCCTTGTCTGACCTGACCTAGCACTGGCAATAGTCCTGCTTCAAGTCACATGCTGGATGAGAGACTTCCAGACACCTTGTCCAGCTAGTACTTTTTGGGGTTGGACGTTCAAATCATCTCTATAAGAATCTTAACTAATTCAGTGTCCTTGGTAGAGCCTTTGGCTAGATATTCAATTATTCATGTGTCCTGAAGCTCTAGTTTATCACTGTGCAACTCCCATTCGAGGCATTCAAGTGTTTTCCTCTGTTTCATGGTCCATCAAGATTCAGATCCAGCTGACACCACCTCAGACCTTGGTTACAAATTAATACCTTGTCCTGCACTACACCCTGTCAACTCCTGTTTTAAATGCCAATTGTTACACGTGCATTTTTACCTGAACTATCTGAAAGTGGCAGATCTCCACAATCCTAATTTAGGAGCCTAGTCTCCAATAGTTAAGGGTGAGAGGCAGTCAAAAGCAGGGGTGCTCCAGAGCTGTCAAGGAGAGTGCTTCCCTGTATCTTCATCTAAAGCATCATCTTCATCTCCACTGGTGAAAGAGCCTGCACAGCCAGTTTAAAGTTTGTGAAGATATTCCCTCCTTAAAGATGTTTCTCTACAGAAACCAGGCCTAACATTGAATCCTTTCCACTTAGAAAATGTGTCACAAAACCAAGCCTTGCCTTTGCTGCCAGAGGTTGCAAAAAGAACCATGGATGGCATCTTACAGCAAGTTCCTTGTGAAGTCAGATAGCTTACACAACCATTTGGGATACACATTTGGGGTACACTCTATGATCCATCCCAGCCAGTGTTATAAAATATTCCAGGGCAGGCCATGCAACAGAGGCCATGAAAAGACTTTTACCCTTTTAGAATATCTTTTAAATCCTCTATGATCTAGTTAGGACTCCTTGGAATCATCACTTGTACCAGTTTTACAGCGCTACACCCTGTGCATTTGTGTTGCTATGCTATAACCAGCTAATAGCTCCTCACATGAGACATGCACTTCTGTCATAAAAACATCTGGCAGAGAAAAAAAAAGGAAAAACACAACAAATAAAAACCCCATCCCTCCACTCCACCCTGGGTTTGAACCTGAATTATCAACACACAGAGTGCAAGGCAGCCGCTGCACCATCATTTCCGAGCACAAAGATTCTAACTAGCGAGGCTATTTTCAATAACAAAAAGGAGAACTTAGGGCTAATTATAACAGGCCTTCTAATTTCTATCTGGAGTCACAAAATCAATATTAACACCTCGCTTCATTAAATAATTGCAGTTGTCAGTAGCTGGAGCTGGTCCATTTGCAGGTGTGCTAAAAACTTGTTGATTTAGTGGTTATCTTGTTCCAAAGCCTTTTTGCACTGAATGCTGCCATGTAGCTACTGTCGCCAGCACCAGAGAAAGAGAAGGCAGGAGACTCCCCAGACTGATCCAAACCACAATCTGTTCTCCTTCTGAGCTCCATGCAAGTCTTTAAGATTTCTCAAGCTATTCAAACTAAAGCATAACAAAATACTATTAGGATGAGTGTAACAAGCTGAACTGCCTTATAAAATGGACATCAGGGTCTATCAGCTTTGTATCATTCATCTAAACATTTGAGTCTGTTTTCTGGCAGGAGCAGCTGTCTGGTAGCTGCCTTCCTGTGTAAAAATCTTAGGTTGATTCCTTCAGGTCTGTACCAGGGTAAACCAGTCATTTACTATGAGCAGAAATCTTTCTTTATAGGAATAAAATCCAGCAAAGCACCCTGTATAAACAGTATGAAAACTTTAATCAATTTTTGACTAATACAGCTTTAACAAAAGAAGATACCTGGCATTTTCAGTGAGTAGTTGTCATATAAAGGTGTAACCAAGGAAAGTCAAGGAGTATCAAGTTGGAACAAAACAGACAAGTGTCACCTTAGCACTGACAGCTTGTAACAGCTAGTAAATATTCCCTAGTTTACGTCTTAAAATGAGCATTACTGTTGTTCCATTCGCAATGTGCCTTAGGCAGCCTACTAGTGAAGGATATTAAAGAACCTTTCAAAATACATTTCCCCCAAAATTATTTGCCTTTGATGGGACCTTGAATAAAAAATGACTTGGAAACAAGGAGAATTATACATCTAAATTCGTCCTCCGTTTGAGCTTTTTCAAGTGTATGAAATTGGAAGAGAAGAGTTCATTCTTCCCCACAGGGAAGGGGACTTGCCAGCAGTACTAGCAGCTGATGTGCTTGGAAGAGCTGTTCATGGCTGACCAATATGCTTGCTTTTTTTATTGTCCTTTCTAGCCATCTATCAGCATCTGTCACCTTTTCTGCTGTGAACCTGGTTCGAAAGTTTTTTTCTGGTTGAGTATTTTGATTCATTTTACGTGTGTTCAACAGTGGTTACAACATCCCCTGCTGTAGAGTGTCCCCCCAACAATCCTATAATTAAAACAGCTTTTTACTGCAAAAAGTAGTTTCTATCATCTATAGTATAAAGATGAGGAGTTACTGTCAGCCTTGCCATCACTTAGGTCTTCAGGGATTTTTAAGGAAAGCAAAGGTTTGTGTACTAAAGCAGTTGTAGGTGGCTGTGGAGAGGGGTACAAGGATGTTACTTATAATATGAGCAACTCAGGGAAATGCAATAGTTAGTAGGAGCTTGAGCACAGAATAAGACACTAGTGAGAAGTGTTAAAAGATAGAAGACAAGAAAGGGAAATCCATTCCTGGTAGTGAAGAGATGATAGAAAAAAACCCCATAACTGAAGGTGCTAGAAATACCACAAAGGCACTTTTCCAGCAGATAAAGGACATCAACATCAAACATGGTGAGTGCAGTTAGAAATGAAACAGCAAACATCCACCATGTGTTGCAAATAAAGAGAAAGAAGCCAGCACAGTACTGGTGTGTTTCATATCTGAAACATGAAGTCCAGGTGTGCCTCAGACGTTAAAGAGCAGGACCAGGTATACAGCAAGTTTTGGAGCATCTTGGGCATGATACTGCCTTACTTCTTTTAGGTGTATGAGTGACTGTAGCTTCTGGGTACTCTGAGGTTTGCTTACAGGCTTTTTGTGGTTCCAGATCATTTTAATAATGGCATGGTGAAGTTGCATTTCTTCTCTAACCAGTTTTATCCATTAAAACAAGGAGTAACTGTGTCCTGTCACAATGATAAGAGGCCGTAGGCTGGGGAGTGAATTCTGCAGGGCAAGGAGCAAGACACTGAAGACAAATGCAAGGACACTATTTGGTGTTGTTAAACAATATTAGTGAGGAAAGTTAAAGCTTGATTCATCTACATCTGAATGTAGTACTGCTGCTTGTTTCTTAGAGCTGGTCAAATACTGTCCCTTTAAGTCCTAAGGGCAGAAATCCCTTTTACAAACTATGAAGTCAGCTTTGCAAGGTCTCAGGCCTGTTAAGTGTGGGATGGGCTTTCAGAAGCTCTGTGAATCTCTAGACCTAGACAAGGTATAGGGCTGTTAACCTGAATATTTCTTCAGGGGAAGGAGGAAAGTTGTAGAATGAAGACTCCAGCAAAAACGCTCTCTCCCCTTAAAAAGGCCTCTGGTTGTATATCATCCTTTGCTGTTCTCTGTGAAATTAATATATAGGGTTGTGAGGGAAAATGAAAGCTCTCTCGAGTCAAACAAATACACATACACTGTGTAAAGCATCAAAACACAATAAATTGAGCAATGTCACTTGACCTTTTCACTCACCTTTCTACCATCTGGATAGACAGGACCAGATAAGTGTCTGAAATCACATCCCCATGCTTTTACTCCATGGATACATGATAGAAAACCAGGGAGCAACCAGCTCAGTTGCAGGGTCCTCTGTATCCTGGTTGTTAACCTCAGACTGTGAACCATCCAAGTCATGTCCTTCCAGCCTTGTCAGTCTTACAGGTGTGTCTGGCTCCTCAAGTTATCCAAGCAGAGCTCAAAACCTGACACCGCACAGCGAGCAAGGAACGAGCGCGCTCAGGCTTGCAAGGCACTTGTACAGATGGTGCAATTAGGGAGAGCAGCTATGCTACAGCGTTCAGTATGGTCACCCTCAGTTCCATATGTGTCTTGTCATCTGAAGTGGGCTGGCTGCTGGCCAGACATCCTCTGTGTTTGTGTTTCCCTGGCACGTAATGCAGAAATAAGACTAAGCAGCGCTCTGCTGGGGATGCTGGTTCTTAAGGGCAGGGTCACCTGCAAGACTGGTGAGGAGATGAGGATGCTTACCTGCTGAGAACTAGGCAGCATGAATGCATATCCTCTCCAGGCTCAATTGACCATGTTTATTGCTTTGTGGACACTGATGATCAGTGTGGATAAAGATGGTGTCTCCTTCCCTTTTGATAGCTGAGAGGCAAACTCCCTTGTATCAGTGAAATAGTCAATACAGTACAAAAATAGCATAACCACCACTTCAAGGGTAAGGATGAGGGACAGCTGTGGACAAAGATGAGGGTTTTGGAAACCTCTCCTGCTTCTCTCCATTTGGGTTAAATGGAAATGAATAAGTTGACACAACCTGATCAAGACAGGTTCTGCAGCAGTTGCTGAATGGTCAGCAGAAGACAGAAGAGTATTTTCTGAAGTGTTTTAAAGAATGATCTGGTAATTTGCCAACAAATCACAGAATCACAGAATCGTAGGGGTTGCAAGGGACCTCGAGAGATCATCAGGTCCAACCCCCCTGCCAAAGCAGCTCCCTAGCTCATATTGCGTCCAGACAGGTCTGGAATATTTCCAGAGAAGGAGACTCCATACACCCCTGGGCAGCCTGTCCCAGGGCTCTGTCACCCTCATTGGGAAAAAGTTCTTCCACATGTTGGTACAGAACTTCCTGTGCTCCAACTTGCAGCCATTGCCCCTTATCCTGTCTCCACAGACCATTGAAGAGAGGCTGGCTATTTCCCCATGTGGACGCAAATCCAATCTGGCAGATGAAGCAGCAGAAGTGTGGACAAGGGATAAAACTGTGAGGGAGATTGAAATGTATCAAATATACTTTCCTGCAGGACAGTGACACTTTGGGGGACAAACTGTGGTTCAAAACTGTTTATTACCTGTGCTTCAATCCCACAGGGAGAAGTACTGTGAAAACCAACAACCAGGTTTGGCACTTAGAGGCATCAAAAGTCTCATGGCACATTTTTCCATGAAATTCTTCTGTAAAATGGCTGGTCTGTTCATTTGGCAATGATATGTTTTGGGAGAGATAAAGGCTTTATTTCGGCATCCCAGGTGCTTCTGTGCTGAAAAGTGAAGGTTTCTGTTGTGAATGGGAGAAGAACTCTGGTAACTGCTCAAGTGCACGTGTAAGGGCAAGCAGAATGATTCAGGGAACTTGTGGTCTTAGTTAGAAGGAAATATTATCCAGATGTGACTTTTTAATTAGCACCTCTGATGAATGAAAGCACACTTCACCTCTAAGAAGATCTTGATGGGTAGATCTCTAGGACCTTTAGTAGCAGTAACTAATTCAGAAATAAGACCTAATGGGTGAAAGAGGAAGGAGACTGTCACTATCCTCAGAGCAATTCATAGTGAATTATTTTGCAACAAAAGGCTCTCAGATCTCACACCATCCATCCCAGAAAAGCAAGTTTACTGGTTGGTGGTTACATCAGCCTAGGATGTAACTGCCTGGGACTTCTGGTGAATTGTTGTTGGGCTCTAGACCAGCACTGTGAGGATGTGTTCTCCAGAAGAAAGGGCTCAAAATGAATTCTTGCTGGAAATGAAAGACACTGACCAGCACTATGCATAGCTGGTACAGTCATACCATTTCACCCCTGCTAAAGCTCTGTTCCACAGACATTATCCTAAGCCTGGATTCAGTCCAGGAGACAAACAGGCAATATGATCTTTTACATAGTGTTGGCTAACAAATATAACACCATGAAGACGCACCATGTACTTCTATAGAAACAAACAAACAAATGAAATCTCTTTATAGCTTCCTCCAAAAGCAACAATAAAGTTATTCCCTTTTTTTTTTTATCCTGAAATACTGTTGCCACAAGGTGATGATCCCATCCTATGCCAGAGATCATGGCATTTTTTTTTTGTGGAAAAAAGCCATACTACTCTGTAAACTGCACTGGTGCATGGAATTATCTAAATGTAAAATATTATTATGTGAACAAGGTACCAAAACAGACATAACAAGGTGAAGACTCATAAAAAAATTAAACTTTGGCAGGTAACTACTGAAAATAAATAGCAACTACAAAAATGAGCAGCAGTGAGTATGCACAGGCCTGGAACAGAGAGGAGATACTCCTCTTTTGCAAGGATTGAAATCCAATATTAATAAATCATTTCAACAGAAGATTCTGCTTTATGAAATTAAAAGTTCCCTGTTGCTCACAGGTTCTCTTTCCATAGAATATTGTCTAACCTAGAAGTCAGAGAAAAAAATTCTTTAAAGATCAAAAAATGCCTTCCAATAAAAAGATCATAGAAGGCAGTACAATCACCAAGTGACACCTGCTACATCAGTATTCAGAATGGAGAAGTGAATGGTACAAACTTTATCCTGCAAGACCTTTCCACTTCATGCCTATAGGATAGGATCTGATAGGGACTGTTTTCTCTATCTCAAAGTAAGGAGGAAAGGAGGACACCCAGCCACAGACCCCAGGTCTCCTTACTCCTGGCCATGTGCGCTGGCCATTGGTCCAGGTTTCATCTCTGCATTAGTGGAAAAGATGCTGATGACAGATCTGGTGAAAATCTTTCAAACAATAATCAGTTTTTGTTCTGACAATATTCATGGGAGATTGTTTATGCTTTTTCATGGACCAAGTTTTCTTGGGACAAAGTAAAAATTTTACCTTATCAGTTTTATCCTGAGTTTTATTCCCTGGTTGTCTTAATGTTCAGAAAAGATGAGGGAAGTTACTGTTAAAAATATATATCTATACAAAAATCAGTGCATTAAGACTGGTGCAAGAATTGAAAACATCTATTTGTTTCCTTCAAGTTAGAAACCCACCACTCCCCATAACTCTTTCTTTGACTGCTTTAACAGATGCTGCTTTCTGGGAAATTCAGCCTTGAGAGGGCATGTTTTGTTTTCTGATAAACCTAATGATTGCCAGACAGCTACGTTTCTATCTGCTCTAACGTTTGATTTGAGCAGCCGTCAGTAGTATTTGCAATTTAACGCATGGCCAAGGCGTTGTTTAATTGACAGTAACTTTCTGAACTCAGCAGTGAGATATTGAAGAATTAGATGGGAGAACAAGTTGTGGACAATAAGAAAGTGCTGCATCCTTTCCCTATTCAGTTGTCTTGTCACTTAAAGCTGTCGTTCAAAACAGCCCATCATCTCTTTTCTCCTCCACTGACTTAATTGTGTTCACCTTGGAAAGGCTAATTAGCTCCTTGTCAACTAATGGCTCAGCCTGAGTCTTGAATAGAGGAGCTAAAATCGATTTATCTTTCCAGCAACCAGGAAGGGATAAGGAAACTAGCAACAGAATGAGTGGTAGGGAATACTTAACTCCCTTAAAACAATTAAACTGAGAGCTTGGGCTGGAGTCTTGCAAGTTTATGTCAGTCTGTACTGAATTATTCAATTCAAAAAAGAGATAAAGTGAGGCACAGAGCAGATCTCATGGGCAACCATCAGCAGAAACAGGAATTCATGTTCTTGTGAGTAGCTCCACCAGCACTGCTACCTTCATTAACACATCAGGTTGGTCTGTAGATTAGTACTTCTTGACCTCAGGCCTAAACTGCAAAGCCCATAAAGTAAAGGGTTTCCTGCTGTAGAGAGCCAAACATCCCAGAGATCCAACATGAAAGTCAAATGATTTCCCCAAAATAGCTATTAGGTGATTTTTTTTTTTTTACTTTTATTCCTTGAGGGATTTTTAGAGTTGGAACAGGATTACAAAGCACTGGGTTGTTGGTTTCATCTTGGGAAAATCTCTGTCTGAGCCTAATCTAGTTTGGAGTTGATTACAAATACTGTTCAATACCTGTCTTGCCAGATCCAGGAAACCTCCTTGTGCTATTACCATTACATTCAAAATTCATCTTAAGTCAAATTTTTGAGAATTTTTCCTTCTGAAATTCATTATTCTTAATGATAAATTAGCTGAAAATGGATACATTTTTTTATAATATAGTACTTGTTCCCCATGTATAGGCACCACAGGCCTGTTTCCCTCAAAGGAAAACAAAACCTCCTTTCCACAAGGTTCAAAACACTGCTTATGGAGAAATGGCCTTTCAGTTTGTTACTGGGTTCATTTATAGCCCAGGGTAATAGAACTGTTTCAGCTTCAGAAAATAAAAGATCCTCACTGCAGTCCCTCTCAGGTAAGGCTCCAAAGTGAAGAGGTGGAATTTGAACTGCTGTAGAGTTTCTGGACCCTGGAACAAGGTGAAAGGTTATCAGCCTGCAGGCAGGATTGTCTCCCCACTCTGTCTTTTCTTGGTCAGAAATCTTCAGATGCCCTTTGGCTTCCAGATAGTTTGGCTATAGAACCACAGTTAGTGCAAGAAAACCACATAGCATCATTTACATCAATCTTTCCCCAGGTGAAACTTTTTCTGTGCTCTATTTAGATTCTTCAGTGCCCTATTTAGTTCCTTCCACAATAGCTTGCAAAGGTGGAAAGAGACAGAGACATTCAGCTCATGCAAGATGCATGGTTGCGTTTGCTAACAGGAATGGTGATTGCCCCACTTATTTCCTCTGGAGAGGTGCAAAGTGCCACATACTCATTTAATATTATTTTTAACTTTAAGTAAGTGCCTACATTGCACTGCCTTCAATGGGAAATGAACAGGTGTTTAAGCATTCTTTCTGAATAGGAAGGACTCAAGCCCTAAATCTGGGAACTTGGCTTAATTTTAAATACTTGTGAGCCCTGATAAATAAAGAATGGTATTTATGATTTTCTCTTTTGATTGCTCTATTTCTGCCCTTGATGTCATTCACAATGATAATATGGAATAGCTCCTCATCTTATTTAAGGTCTCAAACGTGCAGTCTCCAAAAGCTATTCCTCAGTGCTGTTTCTGCCTGTATTTGTTAGAGTGTTTAGTATAGGTAAAATATCTGGTACAAACCCAGACGTGGTGCAGCCGAAACTTATTCAGTCCCCAAAACTCAAACTCTGAGTAAACTGATCTAGTAAAGATGTCCCAGTTTACTGCAGTGGGGTTGGACTAGATGACCTTTAAAAGTCCCTTCCAACTCAATGCATTCTATGATGCTATGATTTTTGGGGGTGAGAGATCACAGAATCACAGAATCACAGAATCGTAGGGGTTGGAAGGGACCTCGAGAGATCGTTGGGTCCAACCCCCCTGCCAAAGCAGCTCCTCAGCTCATATTGCACAGATAGGCATCCAGATGGGTCTTGAATATCTCCAGAGAAGAAGACTCCACCACCTTAATGTGGTGCTTAATGTGTTCATAACTCTGCCCTGAATTTTGACACAGTGTGCATATGGTGCCTTGGCCATGAGCCAGCAGTGTGCCTCGGTGGCTAAGAGAGCCAATGGGATCCTGGGGTGCATCCGGAGGAGTGTGGCCAGCAGGTCAAAGGAGGGGATCCTCCCCATCTACTCTGCCCTGGTCAGACCCCACCTGGAATATTGTATCTAGTTCTGGGCTCCCTGGTATAAAAAAGACAGGGATCTCCTGGAGAGAGTCCAGAGGAGGCTACAAAGATGATGAAGGGCCTGGAGCATCTCCCCTGTGAGGGAAGGCTGAGTGAGATGGGGCTGTTCAGCTTAGAGAAAAGAAGACTAAGGGGAGACCTTATTAATGTTTATAAATATCTTAAGTATGGGATGCAGGGGGAAATGGCCAGTGCCTTTTCAGTGGTCTGTGGGGACAGGACAAGGGGCAATGGCTGCAAGTTGGAGCACAGGAAGTTCCACACCAACATGTGGAAGAACTTTTTCCCAGTGAGGGTGAGGGAGCCCTGGGACAGGCTGCCCAGGAGGGTGGTGGAGTCTCCATCTCTGGAGATATTCCAGACCCGTCTGTACACCGACCTGTGCAATGTGAGCTGGGGAGCTGCTTTGGCAGGGGGGTTGGACCCAATGATCTCTGGAGGTCCCTTCCAACCCCTATGATTCTGTGATTCTATGATATTGTATGCCCCCATTCACCCTCAGTCTACCTTCTCCCTTTTAAGTTATACTCTCCTTCAAGCAGATGGCCCCAGTTTTTTAAGTTGAGACCTTTACCATCCTTACGTAGACACTTAACTTTAGGTGTCTACAACACAAGTATCTTCATCTGAGCCAACTGATCAGGTTCCCAATGTAGATAATGGGGATGCAGTCAGCAGAGTCAGAGCAATTCACTGTGTGCTTCCTTTGGCTGATCCAAGAGCAGCCATAGCCTTAGGAGGTTTCCCTTTCCACACACCATGCCTTCATCCACTCACAGTTTTCCTCTCTGAGCTCAGTTTTGGGAAGGAACAAGGATCAGGCCCTTCAGTTAGTTCAGAGCTGAATTGGAAGTTGGCAGCATATCCTTTGCCTTCTTGAGACCAGTGACATGTAAAGGGGAAAAACCCCTCTTCTCCTGACATGGCAGAAGCCCTCGACTTTCTTATCTATTTCATTTATGTGAGAGATGTGGATGTTGCCTACACACCCTTGAAAAACAGGACATGAGGGGATTTTCAAAGTCCTTTAAAAATTGCTCAGTTAGTTCCTGCTCTTTCCATTTGAGCACAACAGGGCCCAATTCAAGAAAGAACATTAGTATTTCTTTTTCCTATAGATATCAATCAGCTTTCAATTACCTAGATGGAGAGGAGAGAGGCAATTCTTTGTCATCAGGGAGGATTGCTGGAATACCAGGAGCTCTAGAAAAGGACACCAGAAAGCTTTTCTATTTATGGCCCCACTTTTCATACATAACCCTTCTGGACAGATGGACCCTTGAGTTGTGAGCCAGGAGGCAGAGGATGTAAGGGACGAGTCTGGTGTTAACAAAACCAATCAGTAGCTAGAGAAGTCCCACCAAACAGCCCTCAGGGATTAATTACAATTATTTGAGGCCACCGTTGTCACACTGACTGAATTCAGAAGCTGATGAGATGAAGTTGGTGAGTGTATCCCTCATTTTGGTGAACTGTGTAAGCAGAGGGAGTGGTATGTTCCCAGGAACTGAAGGGTGTCTCCTTTTCAGCAAATTCAAGCAGTATTCCCCAACGAGGGGACATGGAAATCTATGAGACACCATAAACCAGCCTCTGACAACTGTAGCCCATCTCCTGTTTCATACCCAGGGCAACACAGCAGCTGGATGAAGTAGCAGGCTCAGTCTTGACAATAATTTATGCCTTGGCATATGGGGAAATCTCCAGTTTATGAATCATCTACTGCAGATGTAGCAAGACCCCACTTTTTGAGGACTGATTTGTCTGAACGATTTTGTAGGTTATTAACTTGCTTTCTCAAAACACTGTGCTCAATGCCTATATTATAAAGACCTCTTTTGCTTTCTTTTTGCTTTCTTTTAGATTATGCTAAAATATGCATTTTGCATGGAACAGAAAAAGCAAATAAACCAAATAACAGTATCAAGTCATACATCCTAGCTGCAAAAACTGCTTCAGTGCTGTAAAATAGATTTCCATACTTTGAATGGTCTCAATGTCTCCAGATCACTCAGGTTTCACCTTACTACTAAACAACAAATACTAAAGGCATAGTAATATTTAGTTAAAAATATTCAATACCTATAATCCAGCAGTATACAATACAAATTCAATATACAGAATTGATATTCAATACCTTGACACCGCTCCAGGATTTCAAAATACTCTGAGTTTACAATGCAGAGCATAAAGGTACTCTTCCTTTGAAGATGTGGCCACAAACTTGCTATCAGGTGGGTGCAAAGCAAATAAACAACAAAATGATACTGGAAAAATGGGTCAGTATCTAATAGTGTTTTTTATAGCCACCTCGTTGGAAGATCTCTCTACCTTCAAGCCCTCTGTTTCACACATTAAACTCAAATTTCAGCTAATAATGCAAGGCATATCCCTTCTTGGTATTTCCAGGAAAAAACTACTCCCACTCTTTCCCCTTCACTACTTTGTTCAGCAAACAAACATGCTTTGATCTGAGAGAGCTTGTGAAGAGCAACAGACGGAGGGTCACCAAATGTGCCATGTTCATAATTTCTTTTCCCCCTTTTCAGTGTTATCTCTCCCCCATCTAACATTTGACAGAAACCAGGGTGAAGAAGAGAACTGAAAAACATGCTGGTTGTCAGGCCATTTTGGTCCTGTGAGGATATGAAATATTATGGTGCTGGAAAGATAGCTCAAAGGTCACCCTCCCTTCCCCCCTCCCACCTCCACTTATGTACCAAGAAATGCATTATAAATCTCTCCCTCACCTATAAATTAAAGATTGTTGTTTACCAGTAACCTCTTTTCCTCAGAGTTATCAGCTGCCTTGTTTAAAACTGGGTATTCACAAACTATTAGGAGGTTTAATCTTATTTTCCAAAGGTGTATGAATA
Source organism: Gallinula chloropus (assembly GCF_964237585.1). Lineage (NCBI taxonomy): Eukaryota > Metazoa > Chordata > Aves > Gruiformes > Rallidae > Gallinula > Gallinula chloropus. The sequence continues at coordinate 2,897,079 of NC_140086.1, forward strand.
AATTACCACAAACTGAGATGGAACAGGCAGCCGACGGGTACCCGTGAGTGGGAGGTGAATGCCACATGCTTGCTCTCATGCTGTACTCTGATGTTAGTGCCCCAGGCTCCCACGGCTCATCTCTCAGGCTCCAATTCAGACAAATGCTGAGGTTTGTTATTATTATTATCATTATTTTATTTCCTGGTAATGTTTTGTAAATCACAGTAGCAACATGATAACAGCAAGCTCAGTGCATACAACACTATGTAAATATTTTCCCATGGGAAATGATGTAGAAAATTCATGTCCCCAGATTTCATAAGGTCACTTAAGCATCAGTGTGTAAACACTGGTAATCTGCATCCCGGATGCCTTCAGTGATAATTCCTGTTTAAGGTGCTCACCAGGCATGGAGACTGTGGTCAGTGAGATGTGCAAATGTGAGTGATAAAGAGATGAAGGGCAGAATGAGATTGAGATCATGAGAAGCCAAGACACCGAACAGCAGAGGTGATAAAGAGCTGAGACATAAGAAGGGTGGTACTTCAGGCAGAGTTTGGTGGTCTGAAGTTATGCTAAAGGCACTGCTCAAAATGCTCATCTGTGTATGTTACAGTTGTTTTGCTCCAGGGCATTTTCCATCTTTTATTTAAGTATTTTCTGCCTGCTTTCTTACCACACCAGATATAAAATCTGTGTGCAGAAAAGGAACTTCAAACCTTCAATCCCAGTTGGCAGCTGCCTTGGTTAATACAGAGGCAACACAGTGTCAACCAGGCTCAAGCTACTTACCCCCAGTTGAAGGAATGGCTCCTCACCACTTCAGCTTATCCTTTACACCACCTAGCTTCCATAAGAGAAGGAAATATTTTGTGAGGTGAACTTCATGCTGTGGTCTAGGATCATGATAAGTATGTTAACATTCTCTCTCTTAGTATGCACATGGTATGTGGGCTTTCTCCAGCCACTTGCATGCCAAGGGCTTTTGAAAGCAATACTCAATGATGCCTTGCATCAAGGTGAGTACCAAAGAGGGGGTTTTACACCAACCATGTTATTTGTTATTACTGTTTGACTTCATCCTTCCCTACTCCCTAGTCTGATTTACTTCTGGTGTCCATTGGGGTTTTGACTACCCACAGCCTTCTAAGTCTTCTCCTTAACTTGAAGATACTTGGTATATAGTCCTTCCTTCTTTTTCCTCTGTCAGTGCAGAAGTGATCTTGGATGAAGTCACCTTGCTCTCTAGAACTCACCTTCACAAGTACTTATGTCTGCCTACTACCTCATAGAAGGTTTCTTTCTATAGAGAATCATAGTATCATAAAATCTTTTAGGTTGGAAAAAACCCTTAAGATCATCAAGTCCAATTGTAAACCTAGCACTCCGAAGTATTTCTTCATTTGGAGTTTCAGAAGAATAGCCAAGGAAAGGAACAAGGTCTTGCATGTGATGATCTTAGGACCGTAAGAATTGGGCATGTGGGACCGTAAGAATTGGGCATGTGGGACCATAAGAATTGGGCACAGTCTCAGTTACCTTTTGTTGGTTTTGTTATTTAGATGCAATGGTTAAAGAGGAATCATCTTGCTTGGTGTTTCCCAGCGAGGAGGAGGTTTTGCACTCTACATTCTGTATCTGATTTGTTTTTACAAGTCTGCTGTGTTTTGCCATGTTTCCTTCTGACTGACACATTTTATTTTCTTAATTGACTCTGATTTGCATTTTCTCCTCAGGTGTCAACTCATACCCTCTTCCTGATACACGTCTTGTGTTTTTAAGACTATTTACAACTTTGGATTGTGATCTGTTGTCACTATTTCTTCTAAAGCAGATAGAAAAGATTAAGAGGATTGATATGACAAGAAGTAGTGCCCTTCAGAGAACAAAACCTTTAGCCTTCTTTAGCTGGATGCAGAATGTTGACTTGCAGGAGATGAAAAAAAAGACTGGCCTTGTGTATGCCTCTGGTTGATACTTGAATCTTCACCTCTGTGCTTCTGGTCACTGAGGTAGTAGCAACACTTCCCCCTGGATTTGCAAAAATCAGCGCACAAAGATGCACAGACCAAGAAGTGGTCCTGGGACTATGGGAGTGGAGAGGATGGGTGGAAAGTGCTGATACACTGACTCAAATATCTCTGTAAGAATCACAGAATCATAAGGTTGGAAAAGACCTTTTAGATCATCAAGTCCAACCAATCCCATCCTATGCTAAACCATATCCCTAAGTACCTCATCTACCCATCTGTTAAACACATCCAGGGATGGTGACTCAACCACCTCCCTGGGCAGCCTGTTCCAGGCCCTGACAACTCTTGCAGTAAAAAATTTCTTCTCTAATATCTAATCTGACCCTGCCCTGGCACAGCTTCATGCCATTGCCCCTTGTCCCACCTCCTGTCCCCTGGCTGAAGAGACCATCATCCACGGCTCTACAACCTCCCTTCAGGTAGCTGTAGGTAGTGATAAGTTCTCCTCTCAGCCTCCTCTTCTCCAGGCTCAACACCCCCAGCTCCCTCAGCTGCTCCTCACAGCATTTGCCCTCCAGCCCCTTCCCCAGCCTGGTTGCCCTTCTCTGCACTCGCTCCAGGACCTCAATGTCCTTGTGGTGAGGAGCCCAGAACTGGACACAGCACTCGAGGTGCAGCCTCACCAATGCCAAGTACAGGGGCACAATCCCCTCCCCAGACCACACTATTTTTGATACATTTTCATACAAATTTGACTAATTTTAAGGTTTTCTTTAAGCAGGTACTGAAGAGGAGCTGCCTAAGAGAATGTTCTTAATGTGAAAGTATTACAGTGTTTTGGTGGATACAAATCTTTTTCCTGGGACATGGGACCTTGGACTTGTTCAAAGTGACTAGCTTCAAGATCATTCCACTAATCAGTATGAGCTTCATGAAGTCTGATTCCTCCTTCCTAATATCTTGACAAAGAGCTTTTACCTCCTTCTACATAAGTTTTAAAATAATGTCAATATTGACATAACACACAGACTCTCTTGCTAGGCTTTTCTCTCAGTCTTTTTTTCCCCCTCTCTCATTTTCTGTCTTGACAAATGTTCATTTGTTTTATCAACAAAATTTGCAACAGATCTAGTAGAATTATAAAGTCAGGAGGGGAAAGAAAAAATGTTGTGACTTTCAACTCTTCTGTCTTTTGAAATATAGAAATATAGAAGATATAGAAAACTGCAAGGTACCTGCCCTGGAGTCAGGACTACTACATCTTTAACCATACAAATAAAGAAGTGCTGCAGGCTTGTCCCTAATATTTTCCTATCACAAGCAGTCATTTTTTGGCAGGCATCAGCCTTTGATGGCAAGTTTTTTCCTTGAGAACTCCTTTGTGCCTCTCTAGGTCTGTGATACTGGTCTGATAGCATATGCCCCTTCTAAGACTGCCTCTGTGGAGAATTAGCTTCTTACCTATACTCTTTCTTGACTGAAAGACTTTGCATTCATGCTTGAGCATGTAGATTCTCTCCAGTGCTCCTGTGATTCTTGGCTGCTTCACTGTCTTGGGTATGTAATGCTGATAAGAAACTTGATACATAAAAATGTACTGTTCTTCTATTCTGCTGAGGCTGGGAAGAGAGATGAGACAGGGCAGAACCATCCCTGCTCAGCCTGGTCCACAGCCAGGTCCACAGCAGGCAGGTGACCGCTGCTGATCCAAGATTTTGACTAGAATCTTTGTAAAATGATTGATAAAATCCATTTAAGACCAGCAAGGAGAGGGAGACACTTGCTCATCTCACCAACATTCCCTTTAATAGCATTGCAGCAGCTGATGGTAAAATTAGAAATGGCTTTCATCCAACAAATGAAATAGAGAGGAGGCTTATTGTTTTTAGAGCTTCAGAGCAGGTTTGAAACTCCATGCAGGCTGGGTAATGGCTACATTTTCTGACTTCTTGATGAAAGCCTTGGCTAATTTCACAGGTACTTCTCCATCAGATGTATCTCATAGCTCAGTGTCGTATAGCACAAGAGAGCTCTGGCTTTGCCTTTATTTTGCCTTTATTACCACCATAATAGCACCCAGAGGAATGCCTATTATGTTTATGAGCATTTTTGAGGTGGCAGAAGATACAACACACAGACTAGAACCATGAAAGGTGCTTTTTAGAAGTTCCAGGCTGCATTTCATCTCACATTTGTGGTGCAGAGCATCCTTGGGATAATTCAGTACTAGACTTTTCCCAGTGTATTGGCTGTTGTCCAAAGATTCAGCAGTGTTTAAGACAAAAGCAGATTTCCTTTTGAATTCTTTCTCTTGTTATGGCAGACTGAGAAACTGCAAAGTGATTTTTCTGAAGGATTTTTCAAAGAATTGCAAGGTGATCTCTCTCCATCCCAGGCACAGGGACGACAGAAGCAGCGGTAAGGATACTCCCTCAAAATGAAGCAAATGCTGACTTAAGGGAGAACACAAATCTCTAAGCATCTGCAAAGACCACCTCAGAATGGGAGATTTGGAAGCTTTTTGCCTTAACATGTAGAAAGCAAGAAAGTTACCTGATCACCAACTGTAAGGATGAACATTTCAGAAGACTTAGACAAAATGCACTTTTGATTCAGATGGGAAATGGCACAGGAAGTTCCACACCAATATGCAGAAGAACTTTTTCCCAGTGAGGGTGACAGAGCCCTGGGACAGGCTGCCCAGAGGAGTGTGGAGTCTCCTTCTCTGGAGATATTCCAGACCTGTCTGGACACCTACCTCTGTGAACTGTCCTAGGGACCCTGCTTTGGCAGGGGGGTTGGACCTGATGATCTCTGGAGGTCCCTTCCAACCCCTATGATTCTGTGATTCTGTGATTTCTAGGAGATTCATGATGTATGACCCAGCTCAACGTCATTAAGTGTATAGTAGGCAGCTCTGAATGTCTACTAGGATAAAAAACCCACAAAGGTGGGCTCAAGCTGACAAATATTACAAACTTTGTATCTAGGATAGAATACAAAAAGCTTAAACAGATGGATGTTGAAGTTGATATGTGTGGCCTAGAGTTCAGTTTCATATTTCTAACCATGAAGGCAGCTATTAATTGGAAAAGCATATGTGAGGAAAAAGTGTTCAGCATTGCTTAGAATTTCTCAGTCTAAGCCACTAAAACTTAAGTAGTCTCTCCACTAGAAGGTGGTGGCTCCATATAAAAATCCATGGATGACTTTGGTGCTTCACACTATGCCTAAAATCCTTCCAAGCTTTAAGATGTAGTACTTCATTAACTTTTCACTACTAATGGACACAGTAATTGAGATGAAGTACCTTCTCCACAACCAAAGGATTTGGATATGAGACAATGCAATTTTGTGAGGAAAAGAATTGTTTGCAGACACAATAATTCCTGAAACCACAGGAATTGGTTGCAGGGACATCCCACCATGGATAATCATTACAGGTGTTAGTGTTTCTTCAAAGACCTCTCTCAATTTTTGTTTCTTCATGGGATCTGGCTGTGTATTACTCTGTGCTGCTTGTTGTAGTATAATGAAGAAAGAAAACTTTAGGAATGCTTCTCTATGCCCATTCTCCTGCTCTCCAGAGACACACTGTCTACCTGTGGGGATAGTACTCCTCCCTTTAGCAAGTCTGACCTCAGTGTATCCTGCATCACTCACTGATTGACTCTCGTCCTGTTATCATCAATTGCTAGGTTATGAGTGCTGCTTCACATGTCCGTGTTCCAGAGGCAGAGATATCAACAGTCCAATACCCTAAATAAGTTTCTTCATGCTATCTTGGGAAAGCCCCAGGTTGCCAAATGATGACCTAAGTACTTGGAGTCTAATCTGTCCTCCTGACAAAGAGGGAATGCAGGGAAAGAGATTAATTAGAATTTGAAAACTTGAGAATGCTTTGATGTTAATCTAGCCTCCCTGATACTAAAATGAGATATTCACTTTGAATTGCGATGTCCTATTCCCATCTTGGCTGGTTTCTTCCTATTGACTATCTGTGAATGGAAATGCCTCTTTGTTTCAGTCCAGATACAGGCATGAAATTATTTTCTAGTTGCAGCTGATCAAAGAAGTCAGGAAAGCTCTGGAAGCTAAAGATCCTCTACTTTTCATTCCATGAGAAATTTCAACCTGCTTACTAGCCCAGCTACAGCCTGTGATGACATTGCAAACCTGCTTAAGAGCATTAGACAGTATGCCAGCATTTATCCACTCAGCAATGACTCTTAATTCCCATTACATTCAAATCCCCATCTTTCGCTGCAGCTTGATTACAACGGTGATTAATTTTAAAGTCAACATATTTACCCAAAATACAACATCATTAAAAAGACTAAACATAAAACTGCATATTTACAAATATCTTAACTTGATGTGATTAAAACAAACAGCCTCCTCTATCCTTGTTTGGATAAAGGCAGATGAGCCCGGCTGCTTTTCCACCTTTATATTTTCATGCCAATAGATGGCACTAGCATTTTCTCAATGTCTTACTGCAACGTTAGATTTCCATAGGATACCTCCTGCCCTTGCCTGGATTTTCAAAGGGTTGAATTGCTCATTTCCGAGGGGATGTTTTATCCCTGGAACATATATAATATCACTTCAGTTTTGCTTTCAGCTAGTAAATTTCTGCATACTTCATAAAGCCTCAATGCCACGAGACCGACTTTTTTTTTTCCCATTGTGAAAACAAAATGAATTTAAAGTTTTCATTTCCACAGTGATGGGAGAGCTCACCATGAAAAAGCCTGTAGGGTCTCAGTATAGGGTGCCTTTAAACGTCTATGGCTTTTTACTCCGTCATCAGCATGAAAATAGGGAGAAGCTGCTCCTTTTCAATTATATTTTTATTTGAAGAATGATCAGTGGGTTCCATGAAAAGCAGAGATATTAAAAAGTGTGAATAAGATTATCAGTTTATTTTACACTACCCATAAACTTGGGAAATATTTAAGATTCCCTTTTCATGCCATATATGTCAGTTCAGCTTTTTTAATTAAACCCATACTTTAGGAAAATGTATTTTAACATTGTAGTAGGTGCTCTTGGTTTTTATCAGTGCACAGTCCTCTTGAATTAAAATTCATCTTGTCAATGTCATCCCTAATAATTTACTTTTTTTAATTTCATATACCTGTGCTTAGGAAAGGATGCTGTTATGAATAGCTACTCCAGCATGAGACAGGACCGGTGGTTTTGTATTTCAGGGGGTATCAAGAACAAACAGGGATTCAGATCACGGCCTTGCAGGAGAATCTTTGTAGGAAAACATGTCAAACAAACCTAAAAGCTTGTTCACCCAGTTCCCCACTGGTAACAGAAGTGGTATTTCTGAAACTTGTGAGGTTATGGTGAAGGTAAAGAGAATTAAATATATGATTTTCCTTTTTTTTCATGCACTCTGAAGAGGATTCAATGGGAAATTAGGTGAATCCATCCACTGAAACAGACCGTGGAGTCTGATTAAAAGACAAGCAAGTCTTCTTACATACAGACATTGGTCATGCTCCCTCCACTCCCACCCAGCCTCCATGGATTTAGGAAACAGCCCTAAGTTCAAACAAGAAGTCAGTGATGGGAAAGTCCCCCTTGTGTTGTTCTGAGATAACATCAGGTCATGACTAATGAGTTATGACATGAACCCAAAGGAACAAGTGAGTACTGGACCCTGTGACATTTATTCTCATCAGATTTCTGTATTACTGATAGATCTGCTTAAATATGTCAAGTAATCGTCAGCTGGCCCAGGGCAGCAGCATTTTGTTTTTGCAATTTCATGCCTTTAACAATCGTGGTGTCTCTGTTTGCTAACACAGAACTAATTAACATGCCAGTTAAGGCACCTGGGCTTTGACATGGGAGCAAGCAGAAGGTGCAGAAATTAAACCACTGCAATTAATTATGTTCGCCTCTCGGAGCAAGGCACTGGTGTCCAGGGATTTTCTGTCTGTCTTCGTTCCCTTTGTTCATCTCCCTTCCTGGTAATAACACAACACTTGTAGAAATTAATTTGGTGGAAATTGATTAGAGGTGGACATTGTTTGCCCATGCAAGCAATTGTCTATGATGTCTGGTGACAGGAAAGACATGCACATATAGATGCAGCAAGGTGCATGTTTAATCTTCTCCTCTCAAGCTGGAAGTGTTAGGAGGTGGGTCAAGGAGCAGAGCTCAGCCAGTAAGCATGGAAAGGAAGAGAAATAAAATGAAGGTTACATGGAAGGAAAGTGAGTTAGCCTGGAAAAGAGGAGGCTGAGGGGGGAGACCATATCACCACCTACAACTACCTGAAGGGACGTTGTAGAGAGGTGGGCGATGGTCTCTTCAGCCAGATGACTGGATATAGGACAAGGGGAAATGGCATGAAGCTGTGCCAGGGCAGGTTTAGATTAGATATTAGAAAAAAAAAATACTGAAAGTGTTGTCAGGGCCTAGAACAGGCTGCCCAGGGAGGGGCTGAATCACCTTCCCTGGGTGTGTTTAACAGATGGGTAGATGAGGTGCTCAGGGATATGGTTTAGCATAGGATGGGAATGGTTGGACTTGATGGTCTTTAAAAGGTCTTTTCCAACCTTGTGATTCTGTGATTCTGAGTTCAGCAGCAGTATCCAAAGAGACAGAGAATTCCATAAGGCAGAGGGATTACACCTGACTGAGACAACTCAATACAAAATCAATCACACTGGGTTGCAGATTTTGCTCTAACCGCTGTGCCCTGAGGTTTCTTGTAATTAGTAGTTTTGACTTTGGCTTTCATTCCTCCTCCAGTTTTTGCAGGTAAGACACTATTGTCCAGAGAACAGGTCAAACACATCTACTCAAGATTGATCCTGTCATAGCCTGAATGGGAACAAATTTTCTGTTTATTTGTCCTTCTGAAGATCAGTATGAGGGGAATCTCTCTGGCCACATGATTTCCCTGTTGAGTGTCCCATCCTTGGTGCATCCTCAATGGGTGAAGGAGAGCTCTGTCTTCCTCCATCCAGTTTTCATCCAGTGAAAATGAAAGTAGGAGATAAAGAGAATCCATGACTTCAGTTGTGACCAGGGAATAAATACCCTTTCTAATCTGACGTCATACCCATGTGCTGTTGCAAATTATTTTAGCCCAATAGCCAAGTATTATCAGAGGCTGTTACAGATGACTACTCAAGCTGTACACAAGAAAACAGGTAAATAAGAAAAGCTGTTTTGAAAGAAAAAGAAAAAAAGAGGCAAAATTATGCAAAACCCAAGGGCTGAAATTACAGATAAGGAGTAAGTAGACCCTGTTCTGATAGTTGAGATCCCCATTGTCTAATAAAGCTTCAGCAATTTTTCCATTATTAGTGAAGTCTGAGATCTTAAATGAAAAAGAAAGCAGAGCAAAAAGCAGAAAGAAATCAGGAGTGCTTCAGCTCCATAAGGAATTTTAAAGAATTGGTTCATCTCTCTCTACCACCATTATATCTTCCTATTCCTTTAATATCAGTTCTTTTCATCATCCAGACAAAGTAATCTGGAGTATTTTTAATATTTTTTCAGAGTACCATCTGTTTGCATAATAATTTCCCCCAAGCCCTTATAAGGACTGTAATAATCCCTTCATGTTAACTTTTATTATTTGATTTCCAACTTCCTCATCTCTGAAGCAGTGGCACTGGGGAATATGTGTATTAACAAATAGCAGCTCCTAGGAATATCTACTGAAAATAATCATCAAAAAAGGATAAGTTTCAACTATCTCATCAGGGCAGGAGTATTCACATAGCTATGTTTCTGTCAGCCTGCCTTGGAGTCATGAGAATATAAGAGCAGAGGAACTGGTTCAGACCAACCACAGCACCCTGTCTTCAGCATCAGTCAAATAAGGGTATCTGGGAAAGAAGAGGAAAAGATGATACATATTCAATTGTCTTCCATCCTCCAACCATTTTCAGCTTCACTCCAAAGCCTGCTGCATCTTTTCCATCTGCTAATCTGCTACAAGAATATTTTCTGAGTGTTCACGCAGCCTCAAAGGTGGCTTGAACCCAAGTTGTCATCCTGCAACCACAAAATCTTTGTCCTTCAGATCTAAGTCCTTCAGATCTACAGATGTGCTGATTTTGGCTGGGATAGAGTTCATTTTCATGGTTTGGATTTGTTCTGAAAGCAGTCTTAATAATTTACCAATGTTTTAATTACTGCTGGGCAGTGCTTAGACAGAGCCAAGGCCTTTTCTGCTTCTCACTCCATCCCACCAGCGAGTAGTCTGGGGGTGCATGAGAATCTGGCAAGAGACACATGAGGAGGTCTGGCAGGGACTTCTGACCCTAACTGACCAAAGGGATATTCCATACCATATGACGTCATCCTCAGCAATAAAACCTGGGAGAAGGAGGAAGGAAGAGATGTTCAGAGTAATGGCATTTGTTTTCCCAAGTGACTGTTACTCATGATGGAGCCCTGCTTTCCTGGAAGTGGTTAAATACCTGCCTCATGATGGGAAATAGTGAATTAATTTCTCATTTCCCTTTGCTTGCCTATATAGTGGGGCTTTTTTTTAACCTATTAAATTGCCTTTATCCCAATTTTTCACATTTTTCACACTTTTCCCTATCTGATCCTCCCTCTCATCCCACTGAAGAGGAGTGACTGAGCAGCTATGTGTTGCTTAGCTGCCAGGTGCAGTTAAACCACAACAGTTTCTTTTGTTAAAAATCATGCCTTTAAAAAAATTTTTAATCTGGCTTCCACTCATTTTTTTTTAAATGCACCTAGTTCTAGCAGAGAAGACAGTGAACAGTCAACCCTCATCCAACTTCTCTAAAGGCTTATGATCTTGTGGAAAAGACTAAAAAGATGAGGTGCATGCAACTGAAGAACATAGTTAAAGTCTGTCACATGTTATAATAGTCAGAATGGTTCAGGCAGGCTGTACCATACATCATGAAAGCCTGTCTGAACAAAGGGGGGGCATTTGGAGTTACTACAATATTCAAGAAGATACTTAGCTGAGTGAGACTTCTGTTCTTATTCCCTACTTCCCATAGCAATTAAAAAAAAAAAAAAAACCCAAAAAATTCTCCTTCCAACTATTTCTGCCTCCTGTGAAAAGGAGGATATTCCTAAATGTATGTCAGACCTGTGTTGAGACCACCAAAATGTAGACATGGGACATTATTACAGCATTTGCCTCTGTCATACATGAAATAAAGAATGTTTACCCTGTGCACTGCCTCGCTGGACTCCAAGCGCCCTAAAGTGCTTCCACACTTCAGTAATAGTAACTTTGATGTTCACTTTCTAATATTGGATAGAAGGTTATATGAAGACTTTGCCTTTCATATTCCTTTTGCCATGTATTATAAATTTGCCTGCTCTGCAGAAGAGCAGAACGAGGACTTTGTCCTTTTATTCTAGCTGTGAGACAATGTCATTAGATGAGTGTGTGTTAAAACTTCAAGATCATATTATTTAGACTTAATTCAATTAAACATTTTTTGTGCTTTTGTTAGCAGTTTTCTATTAAGGTTATTCAGTCAAATTCATATGTAAAAAGAAATAGCTTTATAGAGTCTTGCTACTTAATATATAGGAGTGCTTCAATTGCCAAAGTCCAAGGTTGGTCAAAGGAAATGAATGCTCAGGTAGATAAGAGGACATGCCAGCAAACAACCAATATTATCCAGGTCATTACTGTCAACCTCAAACAAAGATTCTTTTGTCAGTTGAATCTTTTTATACACAGCTTGTCCTTATAGGTGCTCTGGTCAGGTGCATGGAAGGATGAAACTACACTGAGTTCAAGAAATCTTAGCAGTGTAGCTAGGTCCCTACCACACTGAGTATTCTCCCAGAGACAACACTTAACCTGGGTTTTAGGAACAGCAAATAAGTTTTGGAATCAATGTAAAAACCATCATAAAATGTTACAGGAAGAAGTCTGGCTTGCATTTCCCAAGAACATCTTGTACAACATCTGATATTACCCCCTTCAGAGCCTACCTTGACATGAGATCTGAGCAAGGCTAATGAACTTTGTATTTTGGATGTGATCTACGACTGAAGATACAACCTGGTCAAGAGGAACAAGCAAGATGAGGGTATCAGGTGTGCCTGAGGCCAAAACAGATTTTCAAATGAACTGCAATTATCCAGGACTCCAGACTCAGTTTTCTGGACCGATAAAAATAAACAGTTAGAAGGTGTTTGTGCAGCTCTGTTCAAGAATGAAGCTTGCTATTAGAGAATGCCAGCATCTTCTAATGGCTGTGTGGTCACTCATCTCCATCTGAATCAGGACAGGCGTAAAGAGAGATGATACAGCCATGGACAAGACCTATTGGCATATTTTTTACCCCATTAAAAAGCACAAGAACTTTCATGCTATTCATGTACCCAGTGAAGGCCATGGCACAGAGGTGAACCTTTAAATTTAGATGGTGACATAAAGGAGCATTTGTACATTATTATAGATGGTGGGTCCCTGCACTGGGGCTTAGAAAATCACTGAGGCAAGGAATACATTGACTACAGGAGGGAAAAGGTTTCAATACAACATCAGCAAAAATAGGACTCTCTGGCCGCTAGCCCAGATATATTAACGCTAATGCCAAGTGCTGACCTGTCTGTAAGGAAGACCTCTGAGTCTGCCACAAGTGTAGTTAATTAGTTGGAAAGATCTGTGTTGATTTCAATGGGATCTGCATCAGGACCCTCGATGTGAAGGAGGGGCCACCTCTGAAGTGATATATCAGGGCCAAAGCAATGTCATACTCAATCTCAGCTTTCATTTTCTACAAGTCTGAAACTGGAGCAAAGAATAAATCTTTTCAGATATTAGTGAAAATCTTCACTTAAGTGGATTTGGGATGTTTCTGCCAATAGGCATTTGCAGTGGCTTGGTTATGTCTCTGCAGAAGTATTTTCTGTTTACTCATGCATATTTCTATTCCTGAAAAGATTATCTGAAGGGATGTGAAAACAGCCATGTCTATGAATGTGTCAAAGACCAAATGTTACAGACTTTGAAGTCCTGACACTGAGATGTTTCAGCCATCTTCATGTCCTACTTTGTTAGTCCTGATAGGTTACTGCTTTTTTTCTGATTTTTCTTGAAAAGAAGATATCCTGTAATCAAAGTGGAAAGCAGAAACAATATTACTTAAGCAGTAGCCACCTGTGGATAGCAAAGGCTCATGAATAAACATACAGTCTGGGTTGGGTTTGCTGGCAATAAATACAATGCAGGTTGCACTGAGATCTCAATAGAATCATAGAATGTATAAGGTCAGCAGGGACTTTTAGAGGTCATCTAGTCCAACCCCCCTGCAGTAAGCAGAGACATCTTCACTAGATCAGGTTGCTCAGAGCCCCATCAAGCCTGACCTTAAGTAAAAAGGTACGTCAAACCACTTTCAGTGCACACATTCACTGTGGCACTGCTGCCCCTTCAACCTGTGTTTGAGTCTCATTTAATTTCAACAAGTTTAAAAATGATGGGAGAAGATATTAGAACTGATGAAGAGGTGCTGTTGATACTAGAAAGAGATATTTCAACATGGGCAAGAATAGACAAATACAGCTGTATGATGAGTGCCAATTGTGTTCAGTCATGTACAGGGTAGACTGAGAAATCTACTTGTCACCCTCTGTGCAGTATGCTTTTCCTGTAAACTTGCTTCTTTGGAGGATGAATACTACCAAACAGAGGACTGCCCTTCAATCTCCTTCTTTAAAGGAAAGCACAGGGTTGAGAGAAAAAAAAACAAACTTAATGCAGAGCAAAAGACTCTCACATGAAATTTATCATGGAGAAGTATCCTGGTTTAGGCTGGGGTTAAACCACAACAAGAACACTAACTTATATAGGAACAGATCAGGTAAATATCCAAGAACATATACAGGGCAATAAAAATCTGTCATAAAACAGGGCTAAAAAAAGAATTTCCTGGAAAATGCAGCACAGAAATTTTTATGGTCTTCCTGGCTGTGGAATGACTGAAATAAGTTCTTGTCTCTACTATAAAGCACGATAGCAGCATTTTTAAATCTCTTTAATTTTATTTCTCTGGAAAGTGATTTATTGACAGTTTTTGCCCTTACAACCAGACTAGTAAAATCTTAGGGTGTTTGGATGGTCCATCATCGTATTGCTGATGTTACTGGCTTCTGGAGCTTACATGGATCTTCTATAGATTGTGGACATCATCAAACTAATTTCTTTGGTTGTGGTATGTGTGTGTAAGCACATGTGCATGTGTGTGTGGTGTAAAGATTGCATGCTCTGAGAAATGAGTTAACTTTAAATTTCTGTGGTTTTGTGATCAAAATCTATACTGGATCTGCTTTCCAGCTTAACATCTTGAATGACCCTACCCATCAATGTTAAAAGAATAATTGTTGTAGTAGAAGGGCATTCTGTTTCACATTTCCAAGTTCATCTGTGATATGCTGTTAAACACAGATTGAAGTATAAGATGCAATTACTCTGGGTCCAGGGGAAGATAATAGGATGTCTGTACCTGACCTGACTTTGAAGTGTGATTAAAAACAGTTAAGAACAAGAAGAAACATGGTTCCCTGATGCTCATTTCAGGGGTAAAAAGTGAATCACAGCGTATAACAGAAGAATATTCTCTTATTAGTAGAAGTTATTCAAGGATTTGATAGAGATATGCAACAGGGATGTGAATTGCAAGATCAAGTGATAGATCCAGGGCACCACAGTTAAAAATCCCGTTGTAAGCTTCTTAAAATGCTGTTTTTTCTTACATGCACTGAGCACTTCTGAAATCTAAGGATGGAAAAAGCACTCACTACTATTATAAAAGAATCCTCAATAATTGATTCACTATGCTAATCCTTCTCCAAAATCAACCTACATTCTCCTTTCAGTCTCTGTTGCTTTAATCTAGTCACAGAAATGGGAAAAAATGCATTGCTTACAGCCATTCTCAACAACCACCTGAGCTTCTCTTTCTGCCTGGTTTTGTTTGTTTGTCGATTTGTTCTTAGTGTGTGGTTACAATTATTTTATCATTTCCTTCTTTGATAAACCCTGATTTATGCTCAATAGGATTATCTTCTGGCATTTTACTAGGTGGCCTTGCCTTTGTGGAACTGGCATTTGGAAATGAAAAGCCAATCTTTTTGAGTTCCAAGTTTCAAACAGCAGAAATGACCTGGATGCAGGAAGCTGGTGTTTTTACAGCTCAGTGTGCTGGCAAAAGCTTTGTGTGGAAGAAGCTTTTTTTTTTCATATCTGTTGACCACACCACATCCATTGAACATCCAATGATATAATTTCTGTAAAGTTTTATCATACAGAAACTCAGTGACTGCACCCAGCTCTCCTTCATGGGGAAAAAAACCCTAGAAAATATAATTACTCTCAAACCAAGGGAAGTTTGGTCATATTGAATCAGACCTGTGGTCCCTAGATTAGTGAAGGATATAGCATGTATACTTGGAGAGAAACACAGAAAGCAAGCTCTTTGCAATGCACTGTCCCACTTTCATTTTTGCTTCACAAGGAAGATTTTGTGACTTGCTGAAGGTCACATGTGCCAGACACTGTCTTTGTTCCCCCAGGAATCTCAGATTTGGTGAAAACCAAATAGTTCCCTTGCTGAGGGAGTCTAACCATGGAAAAGGTCTTAGCTGTCTCTAGTGTCCCTAACCTAGAGGCAGTAGATATATGAATAAGATCACATCATCGTCTGGGGAACAGTGACCCCTCCCTGGAAGGTAGCATGGCTTCATAAAACATAGCTGCTGCCTACAGTAATCTTAGACTGGCAGCCACAGCATCTGAAGAGGAATTTTCAGCAGCTCCTGTAGACCTCCAAACTCAGCAGAAGCCACTGCTTTGCAGAAAAGCAGGTTCTAGCCACCAGCAGACCAGCCATACCTTCAGCATTTTGCATTCGTTGTCCTCTGCTGCATTTTTTCCATCTCATCATCTCATCTCATCTCTAATTTATGAAAGAAAAATAGTCTGTCATGTCACTCAGGGAAGGTTGCTGACCCCTGTGTCAGACCACACTGCTTTGTACGTGCTGTACACACCAGGAACAGTTGAATGGCAGCCTGCTGAGGGAAGCATATTACCATTCACAGTGAGAGATGTACATCTAATAAAGAAACAGAATTCAAAGACAGTATAGGCAGGATGAGGCTTACCAGTCCAGTCTTGTGGGTTTGCAAACCTTTGATAGGGAAAATTAAAAAATCTCAGCTGTTTACTTTAATATTTACCAGATAAAAGCAAGATGAGCTCTTGCTGCTTGGTTGGCAGAGCAAGGACTTGGTAATAGAACAGACAAAATCACTGAGGTGAGACTCCCTGCACTTGCACTTGCAAGTCAAGTCATGTATATGAATTGTCACACTGTTATCATGTTTAAAGCCATACTGTACATCCCTCTTCTTATAATTTCTCTTCAATAAAGCAAAAGCAAAAGCCCATTTGTCAACTGTTTCCTTTGTTTTCCAACACCTCTCATTTTCCTCAGTTTCTTCAAACCATCATGTGAATTTAAAGGATTTGACTGCCAAGTTGGAGAACATTTTGTAAGACCAGAAGACATAAAAAAAACCTTCTCAGCCTTGGTAGATACACTACAAATGTTATTTGATTTTTCAGGTCCTTCAAGAGTAGGCAGACTAGAATGGTTTGGCTGGGAAGAAAAGTGAGAGAAAGGAAGATGTAGAAAGCCAGGAAGGGCATGTTTAATTATAGGATCATTCAGGTTGGAAAAGATGCTTAGAGTCCAATTATTGCACCCTGTAGATTCAGAGTGTAGGAAGATGCTCATCATGAAAATGCAAGCGACTCACTCTGTTTGATCTGAAAGGAGACCAAAGAAAAACAGTCAAAGAGTTGACAGAGTTGGCAGGGGAAGTGTTTAAGCAGAAGATCACATCACACACAACTGGTTTAAAACAAGGACTGAGATTTTTTTTATTAACTCAACTGTCATGTGAGGCAGAGAGATATTCTGATGGGAAAAGGGGGGAAAAGCTGTTGAAGAAAGGAAGGGGAGAGAATCTTATTGCTATTTCTATGGAAAGGAAGTGATATAGCAATTCTTGACATATGATGTTGAGCCTACCTGAGGGACACCCCACAGTCATAACAGTCAAAGACTAAATTTCTCAGAAAATCTATGTCAAAACTTATTTGTCACGTGCATATTTGCTTTCAAAGATGAACATTCCTGTTGTAGCAAGGATGGGACTTTGAAGGTATCTGTCTGAAAGGCCATTTTCTTGTGCAAAAGGGAAAGGATCTCAAGAGGCAGATCTGGGACTGTAAGGCAGCCAAAAGGATTATTACCCAAATTTCAGATGGGAATTAATCTCTGAATTGCATTGCTGCCGTGCTTCTGTGAGGCAGGAAAATCATTCAGGCTTAGTGCACCACTTTGGAAAGGGGCAGCTGCAAAGCCTGGCCACTCTGAGAGTCTTTTTGGGGGTGTTGCTGAGACCACTGACTCCAGGTGCCTTTCACCATTAGGGAATATAAATAGGACTATCATGTACATATTGTGATCAAATTATGAGAGTCACAAATCCCCACTATACACACCCAGTTCCTTTCAGCCTTTGGGAATTTGATGGCAATTTTATGGCCAACTGAAATATCTGCAAGGTTTTTTGTACCTTTCTTTTCACTGAATCAGGACGACAACTATCAAGGAATTATTTAATTACAGGGAGACAATTTAACTGTTCCTGCTCTGGAATATTAAGAGAAAACAAAGGTTAAGAGAGAGAAGAAATAAAAGACCTCAATTAAAGGAAAAAAATAAGTGAACAACTCCTCCCATAATAAAACCCAAATGGTTTTTTATTTTGCTTTGCTTTGGGCTTTTTATGGTATGAGGTAGAGCATTGCAATTGAGATTGCATTTAGGTAGAATGGACCAATCCTGATCATAAAATAATGTCTCCACCTCAAAGAGACTGCAAATCAGCATACAAATCAGGGAGAGTTTGGCACCCAATCTCCTCATGTGTTTCTTAAATCTTTCCTCAGTGGGTGGTGAGTGCAGCTGCTGTACCACCATATTTAGCTGCAGGGCAACAGGGCATGAAACCTCATGGTGGAGGGAACCACCAGGTTTGGTGGCATTTGAAGCTCTCAGATACCCTCACATGCATCCGATTTTAGTCTTATAAATAAGAACTATCCCATCCAGAAATAGAAGGGTTGTGGATGGTGTCTTCATAGGGAGGACGGATAATTTCCCCAGTCAATGGATGGATCAGGTTAGGTTACCCTCCCTGGCTGGGTTCTTATAGGCAGTTTCCCACTCAGTTCTTGGTTTGAGTCGAATTCATATGGTAAATCCAGAACTACATTTTATTTCTTCTTTGTCAGAAAGAGGCATTAGGTATTACAACAGGGCTGCTCTTTTTTTTCCTTCAGAGAAACCCTGCAGGAGTATCTCAGGCAGCCTAAGTGGAGCAGACAGCTTCATATACTCACTCATGATTGACTTGGCACTGAGCAGGCTAGTCAGGAGACAAAGCTTACTGTAATCAATACTTCCTGGTAGACTGCTGGGCTGTCTCAAAACAGTTGAAACTCCTTTAGTGTTGCCCATTTAGTGGCTTAGATGACAGAAGCTGAGTCTTACCCTGCTGCAGTGTGGGGTCCCACCCACGGCAGACAGTCCTCCACGAGCATCACAATGTGAGTCCTTTCTCACAGGGCTTCAGCTCCTCACCATCTGCCCCAGCATGTGTCACTTCTATGGGGTGCAATCATAAAATCATTCACCACCACTCTCTGGGCCAGGCCATCCAACCAGTTTTTAATCCAGTGAAGAGTGTACCAGTCTAAGCCACAGACTGCCAGCTTGTCCAGGTGAATACCATGGGAGACTGTGTCAAAGGCTTTGCTGAAGTCAAAGCAGACTATGTCAATGGCCTTTCCCTCATCTAACAGGTAAGTCACCTTAATAATCATTAAGGTTGAAAAAGACCTCCAAGATTATCTAGTTCAACTGTCTCCCTACCACCTATATTACTAAACCATGTCCCTAAGTACCACATCCAACCTTTATTTAAACACCCTGAGGGATGGTGACTCCACCAACTCCAACACACACAGGCAGAGCATCTGCCTGTTTTCCCCAGGACCTTATTACTGGTCGTGGACGTTTTATTCTGGGGGTAACTGGCAACAGTTTGGAAATACTGCCACAGTACCTGCTTTACCCAACATTTAGTCCAGCAGCCTACAGATTTTAAGGCTAGATAGAGTAAAAAACCCATCCTTTTAGACCTCAGCTGAGAACCATGAAGAAATGGAGTCCTGGAAATTGGTGGGCATCATTTTTTATCAAGGGATCTCTGTCTTGACCAAGGAATTGCTTGGAGGATGCCCATACTGAATCCAGCTCCACAGGGTTGTGAGCTATGAACATACATCAACCACAGGGCTGTGCAATTTCTCAGCCACTGTCAGAGGCCTCCCCATTATAATTCACTGCACATTTCTAATAAACAAAATGTTCTTGTTATGAATTAACAACACTGGGCCCAATCCATGTCAAGGCAAACATCAGAAGTGTGAACAATCCAAAGCATCTGGCATGTTTCAGCAGGTCACTGGGCTACTCAGGCTCTGTGTGTCTCTTTTTCTCTGTCCTTTTTGCAATTTTTTATTAGAAGAATATAAATAACTGGGTAGAAACAGAACATAATGTGCCACTTTTCAGTCAATGAAAGAGGTTGTGCACTGAGAGAGCTCAAACAAGTGGGATAGGTTTGCTCAAAAAAAGGAAATTTGAAATCACTGACTTTAAATCAGCCAAAGAGCAAGATTCAAATAGCTTTGTGTCTCACCTTGGAAAAATGAGTAATTTGTGTCTCTTGAATACTCTTTAATATTCAAAGACCTTTTTCATCCCAAAGAAAGATTTGGTATTTTAATAAATTTTGAGAGTTAACAGAGCCACTGGAATCACCTATTTGTATGGACCCATCCTTCCACAGTGGAGCCCCCATCCCTGGGGATACTCAAGGTCAGGCTTGCTGGGGCTCTGAACAACCTGATCTAATGAAGATGTCCCTGCTTACTGCAGGGGACTTGGACTAGATGGCCTTTAAAGGTCCTTTCCAACATAACACATTCTATGATTCCTCAACTTTGTGATGAGTCTTATTCAGCTATTAACATATTGGTGACAAACACCAACCCCTTTTCCCTATGGGTTGAAACATCAGTATTTCTTCTATTTACAGGCTGTCTGGTCCTCACAAATTTTATGGACAATGTTTTGGGCAAGAGTTACAGCTTGGGAATGACTGCTTTCATCTGCCAGCCTGCATCATGTAGGTTCAGTTATTCCTCTAGCAAATTCACAATGCCGGGGAAATAAAAACTTCATCAAAGGCTTTCAAACAAAGAGTCATCATCTCTGGCTTGGAAAGTACATAGAGGGCAGGATCCTGGAGGCTGGAGTACTATAGTGGTGAGGCACCAGCTTTTTCTCTCTTCTTGAAGCATCTGCTATTGCTCACTGCAGGGGACAGCACAATGGAGTAGACTGAGCTTTTGGTTTTCCCTAGAGCATCTGTTCTTCTGTTCATCTGTAACATTACTCTGAGATACAGAAAATATTTTCATGTTTAAATGCAGCTATTTCATAAATATTTCCTTCTGCTTGTATATGAAATCAAAATAGCCACTTTTCTCTTGCAGGCATTTCCAGTAACTGGACACTGAATGTTCAGTCTCTCAATTTAGGACTTGTCAAGAAATGTTTTTCCTGGAGGTGCTACTGTGCACACACATAGCCCTGACCCCTGAGCACCCCCCTCAAAAAACCCAAAAGCTGGGAAGTTCAGAGTAGCCCTTTGCAAATTTTTGTTTCAGTTAAGTGCTGCTGGAGAAGTTGCCTCAGGGTCGTACATCAGACCACACAAAGACTAAGAAAGCATTCAAGTTTCAAAACTATGCCAAGGAATAGCCAGAAAAGTTGTCCTTTTGAATCTTCTTAGAAGTACAAATAAAAATTCAGTATTTCTTCTCAGGAAGAGGAGTTGAGATCAGGGTAGGTTTGCTCACATCGTGGGAAAAGGGAGTTCATAAAGAAGGGTCAGCTAGAATAGCAACCTGCTACATGAGCTTCAGGAAGCTGGGAGCATTTCCCTTCCTGCTTGCAGAGCAAACAGGGGGCTGGAGGATGGGATTCTACTGTGGAATCGCATTTTCCAAGAGAAGTTCACAGATCTCTCTTCCTCTCTCAGTATCTGGCCAAGAGGTCTCTCTGCACTAGGCAAAAGGGCTGCAAATCTTTGGCTGCTTTGCTGCTTCTGGGATTTGGCCTTTGTGCCTTGCCATATGCAGCCTGTCCTACCAACCCTCCTCTGTCAGTCTCTTGAAGATCCACTGTTTGCTCTGTGCTGAAGGGGAGAATTGTTATTTGCAAGAGTCCTATCCATTGATTCATCCACTGTTTTTTACATGCTGTATTTGGACACAGGGTAGATCAGTGAGCCTACCAAAACAAGCAACGGATTGACCTGCCAATATTCAGTTCTCCTGATTCCTCATACCATCAGTTATCTTCCAACAATGCTGTGATATCAGAAGTGATCACTATTTTTCTGATGTCAAATTGTTTATTTCCTTCCTCCCTTATCCTCCCTTGTTCAGAACCAGATATGCCCAAAATCCTGGTAAAGCAATGCAATATCATCTCACAAATCCTACATCCACTGCATGGAAATGTAAGTTAAATTGCTTTTGCAATCCATGAATATATTACTGTGTCTGAAAGAGCCAGGATGGTGTCAAGAGGAGATCATAGAATCACAGAATTTACTGGCATTGGTGAGGCCACACCTTGAGTACTGTGTGAAGTTCTGGGCTCCTCAGCATCAGAAGGACATTGAGGACCTGGAGTGAGTCCAGAGAAGGGCAACCAGGCTGGGGAAGGGGCTGGAGGGCAAATCATATGAGGAGCAGCTGAGGGAGCTGGGGATGTTCAGGCTGGAGAAGAGGAAGCTGAGGGGAGACCTTATCACTGCCTACAACTACCTGAAGGGAGGTTGTAGAGAGGTGGGCGGTAGACTCTTCAGCCAGGTGACAGGTGATAGGATAAGGGGCAATGGCATGAAGCTGTGCCAGGGCAGGTTTAGATTGGGTATTAGAAAAAAATATTTTGCTGAAAGAGTTGTCAGGGCCTGGAACAGGCTGCCCAGAGAGGGGGTTGAGTCACCTTCCCTGGATGTGTTTAACAGATGGGAAGATGAGGTACTTAGGGATATGGTTTAGCATAGGATGGGAATGGTTGGACTTGATGATCTTCAAAGGTCTCTTCCAACCTTGTGATTCTGTGATTCTCTGATTCTTGATTGGAAAGGACCATTTAAATCTTCAAGTCCAACCAACATCTTAACCTGCCATCCAGTACTAAACCATGTCCCTCAGCACCACATCTAACCATCTAAGGGGTGGAGAATCCACCCCTTCCCTGGGCAGCCCATTCCAATGCCTAACAACCCCCTCAGTGAAGAAGTTTTCCCTAATATCCAATCTAAATCTCCCCTGGTGTAACTTGGTGCCATTTCCTCTTATCCTATGACTTGTCACTAGGGAGAAAAGATCAGCCCCCGCCTGATCTTTTCCCCACCTCCACAATCTCCTTTCAGGTAACTGTAGAGAGCAATTAGATCGCCCCTCAACCTCCTCCAGACTAAACTACCTCAGTTCCCTCAGCTAGTCCTCAAAACATTTATTCTCCATTCCCCTCAGCAGCCTCATACCCCTCTCTGAACACACTCCAGCACCTTGATGTCTTTCCTGTAGTGAGGGATCAAAAACTGAATGCAGATGTCAGTAATTGTTAGTTTATTTATCTGTTAATTAGAATGTAAGTCTTAATTTTTGTTGCAGAAAAAACCCCAACCCTACACAGTCTGGCACACCTGGAAAACATAACCAGGTGTTGGTGAATGTGTGTTGCCTACCTTTGTCTATCCACACAGGGTATTAATTGTATTTTCTGGGGATCTCTAACCCTTCAGCTGAAGTCATAACTTTTTACTCTTAGTTTTACAGGTTTTTCATTCACTTATTGCCTGTTGGCCCAAAAGTCATCCATTACACACCAAAAACATGGGTCGATAGATAGCTGGGGGGAAAAAAAATGAAATGTTTTGGTTTCTGAGCTTGGTTTTAAAGTTGTCACTTTTGAGTATAACAAAGTTCCTGGTCATGGCATTGTTTCACCATATTGAAAAGATATTGTGTGTGTTTGTTAGAGATTTTCCCATTCATCACCTTTATTGTTTCTCTTGGCCTGCTTTCTACCTGCTTCCAAAGAGACAAATGAGTCTAAAGGGCCATATTTTAAAAGAAAGGAAAGGAAAAAAAGAAGGGAAAAAAGTAGTGTAACTGTCACTGACCTGCAAGTAATCTTGAGGCTCTTTCACATGAGAGTAGGACAGGAATAAGAGCTTTGGAAACAGAAACCAGAAGGACCCATAAGAGAAGATACATTTTTTTTCCACTTTGACTGAAATTAGCAACAAAACTGTTAAAAATCTCCAGAAGAATGACATTTTTTTTAAACTGTTTTGAACTATCACTAGAAAGATGATTTTTTTTTCTAAGAAAATAGACTAGTTTTTCTGCATGTTATTACCTAATGATGCAGCCAAAATCATAGAATCATAGAATGGTCTGGGTTGGAAGGGACCCCAAGGATCAGAGAGTTCCAACCCCCCTGACACAGGCAGGGCCACCAACCTCCAGGCCTGGATGAATAAAATTCTTATGTTGGAAGGGACGGGCAGTGAAAGAGTCACCAGTGTTTGTGCTCTCAGTCATACAAGTGACAACATGCAAAGAGGGAAAAATGAATGACTAGCACCTTGCACTAGTTCCTCTGGTAAATCTACTCTCTGATTTGTTTATTTTTTAATTAATTAAGCTGTCTGTTCTGTTCAAGATCTGCTTGATCCACTGGAAATAGTTGCTTGTTCCAGAGTCTGTCTCTAATCTTGTCTCTCCAGGGTAAACCTAGATCCCTTCTACATGCACACCTGGGCTCAAGGTTGAATTTGTCCTCACATAGCGCAGTACAGTAGACAACAAACCAAATACCATGTGCTAATAACCAGCCATCACACAGCAGGGTCCAGCTGCCCAGCATCCCACATCCATCGGATTAGGTTCCTCTTTTAGTATCACGCTCTCTCCTACTGCTGGAAATCTCCTGATGTGAGCGTTTCAGCCAGCTAATTACCTTGTCCGTGCACAAAGCATGCATGAAAAATTCAATCACCAGCAGAGTTCTGTGTTCACTGGATAACCTTCACCTTTAAATACCATTTTCAAATGGGTTTTTTGGTGTGTCTCTCCTTTACACAATCCCACAGATGTCTCACGTAGGCTTTTGTTAGTCTTCCAGAGGCTGTGCACATCACGCCTATTAAACCATTATCTTCTGCTTATCAGTTCACACTCTCTAGTCCCTCATTACTACAGTTGCAGTGTTACTATAATTAGATTTCACATTTTTCAGACCTCAGTAGCAGTGTTTTAGTTTATGAATTGAAGAGTTTGTTCATGCCAAGATGTTTTATTTTGTTATCAATTTATTTTTTTTATTTTTAATTTGCCCAGTGAACCAAAATATCAATTATTTGCAGAACTCTAATTTAGAGAAGAAATTAGGGAACACATTTGTAACAGTGTGCTCTTAACTATTTAATCTGCTTAACTAATGCTGTGATGGATTCTCCACCCCTCTAACTCTTAAATCAAAAGTAATTCTTTTTTTTCACTTGCTATAGTGGATTCTTCTTATTTAAAAGTTAAGCTTTAGTATTAGCATAGCTATTAGACTGGAAGCAGAAATTAGTTCTGAAAAATCCTATTTCCTGTCTCGGCAGGCAAGAAGCCAGGGTAGGTAATCACAGCACTCCCTTCCAATCAAATAAACTGAAATGAGGTTTAGATTTATGATGGTGTTACATCTTGTCCAAGTGTCCCCATGTGCTGTGTATGACCACTGGTCCCCAAAACTCAGGTAAATCCCTCCAGATCTGGTGTCTCTGAAGGGTATCTTAACAGTGTAGGCAGAAATCATCAGTATTTCCCCTGAAGTGCAGCAGGACACTCGCATGGTCAAAGACATATATTATCTGATGTGTGTCTGTGGGCATCCTTTATTTGTGCTTTGTACAGCTTTCCTCTGAGTTAGAGAGTCCTAATGAGCCCTGATGCAGATGCTGCATGCGATTTTTCAGACCTGTCTCTTGTCTTATTCATGGCATCAGGGCTGGCAGGGCAACATATTTATAAATTAGCAGCACTTGGTCAACGTGAACTTCTCATACAGGGTCTCAAGGGCTTTAGGGTCTTTTCAGAACTGCCACAGGCTCCTCTGAGACAAAGACAAATCTAAAGAAGGCTTGAGATGCCATCTGGAGAAGTTCATAGATTTTTGTGCCCATTGTCCCTCTAAGACCTAGCTGTTCCCAGCTTTCACTGTGAATATATGGGGAAGAGCTAGAGGCTCTCCTATCTCCATAAATACCTGAGGAAAGGCAGAACAGAAACTTTCAGGGTATGAACCTTTTGTCTATAATTAAAATTGAGGGTGACTAGCCCAGGTTCAGAAGAGTATAGCCAAAGAGATTCAGTCTGTAGCAGTAGTTTGGCTTTTTTCCCAAAAAAATTATTTCTAACATGTTTGAAGAAATAAAGGATCAGATTGGCCAAGTTGGATGTATTCATTGATCAAGGAAACTCAGATCATATAAAGCACATGGTCTTAATTCTTAATGCATTGCAATGCTGCAGAAGCCTCCATGGAGATTCAGTATTAGCATGACTTTCTTTTTTTTATGCTTTCCACAACTGTAAAGAATACCTTCAAAAGTTTAAAAAAGAAATCTTAATAATATTTTACTCATTAAACTGAGTGAAAACCTAGCTGTTCCTTAGTCATCATTACTGTCAGAACTGTATGCACCTTCAGCCAAAACTTGTAATGTTGCAGTTCAGACTCGTGATGGTATGCTTCCCCCACTGCCTCCATCTTTTTCCTGTAAATCTAGATTGATTGATAACCACTGGTGTTGATTGTGATGCCTGCATCCCTCTCACAGTGAGTTCAGGAAGACAGATAACAACACAATAGCCGAGGGTTATCTATGCTAATGTGCCCACCTGGACACTAGTCAGTGTCCACTGGCATCTACGGGTGGTATGTGAATATGACTATGAGCCAATCATCTTACTCCATCAATAGTGAGCAGCCCAAGAGCCCTTTGAGCTCTCCTGAGATGACAGAGGACTGTACGTCTGTACCTTGAAAGGGATGCCTCTCAAGGTTGAGAGAATCCTTGCTGCAACAGATCCTCGGTAAGAGAGTTGGGAATAAGTGCACTAACATTTGTGATCTTAGCTAAGAAGTATAAAGATTGATTGTATATATAATCCTTTAGACATAAACTGTTGACCAAGGCTGGGACTAAGACTGAATCCAGCCTCACCTAGGCTCCTCTCTGAGCAGGAGTTTAGAAAGCAAGGGGATTCTTTCTGAACCTCATGACTCAACGGGAGGGTCTCCCTGACAGATTCATCTGACCCTGTTCTCTATGCACTAACTAATCAAGATTACCTTACCATGGAATCTTAATCACTCTGTTTATTACCAAACACCGTTACACCCTTTTGATTTATATCAATAAACGTATTGTTGCCTCTCTCTTAAGAGTAAAGTGCATCCCTCTGATCTATCCCATCTGTGACAAGATGTCGTAGAAAGCTCTCCCATGGTTTAACAAGAATTTGGGAGTAAGTTTCTACTGTCACCTTTGACTGTTTAGAGCAATGAATCACAGAATCACAAGGTTGGAAAAGACCTTTGAAGATCATCAAGTCCAACCATTCCCATCCTATGCTAAACCATATCCCTAAGTACCTCATCAACCCTTTTTTTGAACACATCCAGGGAAGGTGACTCAACCCCCTCCCTGGTTATAAACAGTTTATCAGGAAGAATTCAGTATTGAGATCTCTTTAACATTATCTATAGTCACACTACAACCTCTGGTACTTGTCCCAGCCCTCACTGTTGGTTCTGACACATGGAGACACTTGTGCAGCTCTAAACCAAACCAGGATATTCAGAAGCCAAACATTTCTGTCATAAAGTCATCACTCAGTCAATAAAGCATTTGTCACAAATCTAGCTGCTAGGAGCTTAATATCTTCAAGGGAGCGTGTCTTTTCTTCAGTCATCCTAAATTTGAGTTTGATCAGGCTCTGTCCTGAATCAGGTTGTGGGTTTGCAGGAGTGACCCACTCAAGCTGGAGATTCCTGTACTCACAAACTTCCAGCCACACTGCATCTCGTTTACCTTCTATAATGGACTGGTGGGAATTAACTGATAAAACTTGTGTCTGCCATCAGTCCAAGAATGATAAGAAATGAGAAACTGAGCTTGCCCAGTGACTACACTGAGGATGGCACTTGTAACTGTCCCATCCCTGCTGTGGGATTTATGGTTTGCAGCGCTGTATTCTTAAAAAACCCTTTAAAATAAACTTTAAAAAAACACTTTAAAGTTTGAGTCAAACTTTTTTTTAAACTTTTTGATGGTGTATCAGATAAGGACCAACTAAGACTTGATGAAAATGATCCTTTTTGTTGATCCTTCTCTTCTTTGCTGAAGATATGATGGGATAGGGAAGCTGTACAGTATGGAGACTAAGGAGACTTTGGCCAAGTCTAATTCCTCAAGACATTGCTATCATGTGTTTAATAAATGTTACTAATATCACATCCTTAAAAGCCAGAGGGAGTTGTCCCTTCATTCTAGCCTGAATTTAACTTAAATCTTCATCCCAAGGTTAGTCAAAGCTTGACCCAAATTTCACTGTAGGCGTCGCAGGTCTCTCTGGAGTTTTCGTTTACCAAGAGCTGAGTTCCAGGTCAGTAAGAAAACTTTTCAAATTTCATTAAGAAAATTTCCCATGTCTCCTCTTGCACTATAATTTCACTTGCCTCTGAAATACTGGAATTCACTCATTGCTTGAGGCAAGATACAGGAATAAATGGACCACGGTCTAATTGAGTCTAATAAATCCTGTGTTCCTCAATAAAATATCATGCTTTTAGTCCCCTGTTGTGTCTCTGAAACCATGCTGTGCTTTTGAGACTGGAGAGCATAGTGGAAAGCTAAAGTCCAAGAAGTTCAGATGCACAACAGAAATGTCATTTCATAAAGTACAATTTGGCAATTTTCACTTACAAGTCTCACTAATTGACCTTATTCTCAATACCAAGTGTAAAATTATTACAAGGAATTCCAACAAATCACACAACAAAAAAAAAGACATTGTTTTCTCTGTGATTCATATCCCTTCTTTTGTTGTGTTTTTTGTCCTGGTGGTGGGTTATGAGAAGAAGATTAAATGATATTCTCTCCAGGGGAGTGTTTTTTAATTATGTGCTTCTTCTACAGCAGCTTCGTAACAGGGAGTTTCATGGTGTTTCACAATCCTTTGATGGGCTTATCCTCATTGAACCTGCATGAGCCCAAGATTTGGAATCTGCACTCACCTACCTCATTATCAGGACAATTTATTGTGAGACAATGGCAGTTCCACAATTCACAGTAATTGGTCCAGTGGGAAATTCACCCTACAAGACTGCTGGTGAGAAACACATCTCAGACACTGTGTCTCACCGAAACCCAGACAGGCAGAGTGAAAAAAACTGTGATGGCATTGAATTATGACCATCCAGGTCTTCCCCAAATCACTGCAAGGTCTCTGCCACCAGACAGGAGAACATTCATCACATTTATGACTTATGTTTGTCAGCACAGTAACATGACATACCTTTGGTGGATGTTAACAGCATTTTTACCTCTGCTAGAAAAGGCATTAGCAAAAATGATGAAGAAAAGGGAGCTGGTAGATCTGCTTAGATCAGTCTGGGGAGCTGCTACCCTACAGTTGTTTCCATCCTTCCTGCTGACCTACAACGAAAGAGCATCCCTGCCCATTGCAGGGCAAAGACATCCAGTTTCAGCTAAAACTCCCCATCCCTACCAGACTGCCAATAGACATCATATAAGATAATGAAACATTTCACAATAGGTTTAAATATCTAGCATTGAATTTTCCTTTCTGCAGGAAAAGCTGGTACATATAGTGTAGCTCCCTGTTCTCCACTGGGATGAAGCTCAAGAATAAATACCCTTCCTTGATGCTAGGAAAATGCCACTGAATCTTTGTTATTATCATAACCCCTCCACAGGACAGCAGTGGAGCAGACTGCTCAAAAAACAATGCTGCCAACTATACTGGAACAGGAGACTAAATATAAAAAAAAAAACATTAATAAGGAATGGAGATGGACAGGTAAACATCAGCAAACAATGCTGTGAATTCAGGCTCCAGGTTGACTTTTGACTGCACCTGTCTCTTCAGAGGAGAAGCTGGATGGTGAACAGCATTATACAGCACCCTAATGCTGATGTGAGTCCCCCTAGGCTAGATTTCCAGGGTGTAGTTATCCATGAACATCCCACAAATATTATGCATTGTTATGTACCTCCTAAAACACATTTCCTTCAGCACAGCTAGGAAGAAGTCAAGGTTGCTGAGGTTATCAGCATGGCTCACCTGAATCACCCCTGTCAACAATGACTGTGGGTTGCACTTAGTGTACTTAGTGCAATCTATAATAAAATCTTGCCTAGAAGGTACTTCATCCTCCAGATGCCTGGAGGACTTGTAAAATGAAATGACATTTGCATGCTTCAAGAAAATAGAGAAAAATCTCATCTATCCATGCTAATATAAGCAGGTAAGGGACAATTTAGGTGATAGGGGCAGACCTTGTGCTCAGTGCAGAATCAACTGTTTCATAACAGGAGGCTCAGCACAGCATCAGTGAGGCTAGGCTATTCCTACATCCATCTCCTTGCACAGAGAATTTATGGTGATGAAAGGTCTTCTACTATCTCAGCAACAATTGCATAAGCACAGAGTCCTGCTGCAGAGCACACCACCGGAGCAAATAAGCTGCTTAGCCTGCTACTCAGTGCAGGGACATCCCAAATGGCTCAGCAGAATCAGCTTGGCTTGGCCACGTTTATTAGTTCCTGCTCAGCTCCAGCCATGTCTCATCCAAAATCCAATTCTGTCAAGGATTTGGGTTTTTTTTTTTTTTGCAAAAGTAGTTCACATTTATTCTTCTCAAACTCTGCTGCATCCTTTAATAATCTTTCTCCTGTCACCGGAGGAAATCTCAGTGTTTGCTTTAAACGGTGGTGCCAAGAGACATAATTTTCACAATGCCAGATTTTACAGAGAGCAAGAAAAAAAACCCACCTTGCTCCCCCCCTGCACCACTCTACTTTTTAATTTCAGACTTTAATACTAGCAATAATGAGTTCTTTGGAATCTGAACCACCAAAAATAGTGTGTTTATACACTGACAGTGAAAAGATGTAGTTAATGAACCTGAAGTGAAGTTTTGATCCATCACACTAATAACAGCAGCATCATTCTTTACATTTGTCAAATGCCTCCATTACTGTAACATCTCACAGTCATTAGTGCATTCAGCTCAACTGCCTTAGGAAAAATAGCCTCCATTTTATCTATTAATATTTAAGGGACAAGGAAGTTAAAGGACCTGTCAAAAGCCACCCAGGGCATTTGTGCTGTAGCTGGGAGCTAAATGCAGAAATCCCCATTCTCAGGTTAGTGCTTTAAGCCTGTGACAAGATCCTGTTCACTTTCAGTAGTTAACATACAAAAAATAAAATCAGAAAATGTCAAGATGCTCTGGTGTTGTTGATTCTAAGGTGTAACTTGGCTATGAAGAAGACCAGTCTGGAAATGCTTGTCCTTTGGAGAGTGTCTATGCTTTAGTATCCAAGAGGTACTGAAGAACAAGAACTAAGGTGTTGGTTCACTATATATCTGTAACTTATTTAAGGCTACAAGAGAGGAAACAGTGATGGCACTCTGAAGACAAGTTTAGCAGGATTCTGTTCTAGGACAAGCCATGGTTATTTACGTTTCTGTATCAGTGAATCACATAAAGGTTTGGGTTGAAAGGGACCTCAAACCACTTTCCAAGCAGGGACACCCTCCAGCAGACCAGGTTGTCCCAAGGCCCATCCAACCTGGCCTTGCAGACTTCCAGGGAGGGGGCATCCACAGCTCCTTTTGTTGTAGCCAGGTAGGGGTCGGTCTCTTCTCCCAAGTAACAAGCAATAAGACAAGAGGAAATGGTCTCAATTTGCCCCAGGGGAGGTTTATATTGGATATAAGTAAAAACATTTTCACTGAAGGGTTTGTCAAACCTTGCAACAGGCTTCCCAGGGAAGTGGTTGAGTGGCCGTCTCTGGAGTTATTTAAAAGACATGTAGATCTGATGCTTAGAGACAGGGTTAAGTGGTTGTACTTGGCAGTGTTAGATTAACAGTTGGACTCAATGATCTGAGAGATCTTTTCCATTTTAAACAATTCTATGATTCTATTTCTGCCCAATTCACAATGGCAAATATCTGGCCATTTTTAATTTCCCTTTCAGAGGTGATTATCTAATGGTTGCATTCAGAGCAAATCTGCATTGAAGCACTGAATTCATACAGCTGGATCAACCAGTAAGAAACAAAAGATTATGTTGCCATCAAGGCAGATGGTGTGTCTATTGTCCTTCATATTTCCACACTGGTCAGAAAATGGTAGGCATAGCTTTCAACCTGCCTCTGCTAACCCATGATTCTCCGGAATGGAATCAAAATAGTTGCCCAAAGTTATATTTTCTGCTGAAAGAACAATGATAACCTGAAAGGGTGACTAGTTACCTGTTGGTCAGGACACTAACACACATCTAAAGACTTGCACAGCCAGGCCACTTATATCCTCCCACAGTACTTTTCACCTGTTTCTCTCTGTATTCTCCTCTTCCTTCCAGATAATGGCAGGACAAGGGGGAATGGACTAAAGCTAAAGGAGGGAAGGTTTAGATTAGATATTAGGGGGAAGTTTTTTACAGAAAGAGTGGTGAGGGGCTGGAACAGGCTGCCCAGAGAAGTAGTAGATTCCCCATCCCTGGAGGTGTTGAAGACCAGGTTGGATGGGGCCCTGGGCAGCCTTGTGTAGCTCCAGGCCTGGAGGTTGGTGGCCCAGCCTGTGTCAGGGGGGTTGGAGCTCTATGATCCTTGGGGTCCCTTCCAACCCAGACCATTCTATGATTCCATTCTATGATTCCATTCTATGATTCCATTCCTATGTTTTCTCCACTTGCCAGCTGTCACTGAAGATGGCACAGCTTCATTTTGCTTTGGAGAAGACTGAATTTGAGGTGGGTACTTGGAAACTTTGGAAAAAGAGGTTCTTAAAAAATATCTGTTCAGGAAAGCAGAGTGGATTGGTTTTTTATATGTTCTCTTTTTAATGGTAGTTTTTTTTTGCCACTCAGAAATTTTGGCAGCTGCCTGAATTCCACTCATGGGGGCTAAAATGATTGCCTGTTCTCACTACAGTTTTATTCTCCCAAAATATATTTTGATATAGCTCAAATATAACTTCAAGGAACAGACACTTCTTCCCATTCTCCATCCTGACAGGGCAAACTTAAAGGAGTAGGACTGAATCCAGAGAGATCTATTTCCCCTTCAGCATAATTTGGACTAATAAATGATAATGAGTGATATTTGCAGCTTGCCTTTCAGCTTTTTGATCACAAAATAAGGGAGAGCACTTAGCCTCTGCCACGCAGGTGTTGAATCCAGCTGTTCACATGAGTGATTGCTTCAAAAGGCCTTTGCCTGAAGCATGAGTACAAAGCCACTTCCCATTTAGACACCTTGAGCATAAATGAGAGATCTGTGGATAGAGATCATTAGCTTCACTCCACATTAAACCATTTGATGTATGAATGCATGAGTAGAGAGGAAGAGGGGAAAACAGACTGCTGAGACCCAAGAGATTTAGTACTTTATACATAATTTTTCTTCTCTCTGGAGAGTTTTGCTGTAGACACCATATAGAACCTGGCAGTCTTAAAAGGGGGTATAAGAGTGAAATCCCGTCTCCTCTTTGCTTACCAGTACCCACAATCCTCTTAAAAAATGGTAAATCTCACTGAGAAGAATTTCTCCTTCTTTGCAGGAGCAAATAAACCTAACTCAGTCAGTAATTTCCCATCCATGGATATGATGATTACTGAACCATGGTCACCAAACTGTTTGGAAAGATTTCCTGACTATATTTTTTTTTATTTATTATTTTTTTTCTTCCTCACATACAGCCATGTTTCCTCTATATTGCTTATTCCAAACTCTACTGCCTCAAGCAACATACAGGCATAGGTGACAAACCTCTCTTAATTTCCCAAAGTTTCCTAATAAACTCAAATAATATGTTTAATAATTACAGCTAAAACAGTGCCAGTATGCTTCTGCAAGCTCACACTATTGAATGTAGGTGTCCAGATACCACTGTTTGGACCTCTAACTTTCTAGCTATGCAACTAGGGATGTCAAGACAAGTTGAACACTCAAAAAGATTGAATCCAAGACCTTCAAATAGACACCCACAGAGCTGAGCGCATCCAAGTCCTATCAGCAGGAGTTTTTGGTAAACAGAGGATCTTGTAGAGACAAATGGGCTAAGCTTAGCTGAAATTGTCCAAGAACAAAAATCAACAGCCTAAACATATTGAGCCAGGGACCAAACAGAGTCAACCAATTATATCTAAATATCAGCCTCAATTGCTGCCCTTTGTAGATAAAGGATTATTTGGAAGGGCACATGTGTTTTATGATTTCCTAGTTATTTGGCACCTAGGTTTGGAAATCTGCATTACAAGATTGCTCTGATTAGCTGGGGAGAGGTAGTCATCTCCTCCATTTGCTAAGCAAGGATTGATTTCTTTACTGACCTAAGTAGAAATTCCTGGCATCTCCCTCTCTCAATGGGATTCCCGAAACACCTAAATGATCCAAGTGGCTTGTGCAGCAGGAAGGCTCTGGATCCAGTCCCAGAGGCACTTGGCAGAACAAGTAGTAAAAATGTCCTTAGACCAACATGAAAGGGATATGCTGAATAGAGGTAAAAGACGTACTCACTGCCTGAAATAATAGCAGTCCCTAACCAATCCATAGCCCCTGGCTGTGCATGGGAGATATGAGTTAAGTAGGGCCTGAGGGATGATTTAATCTCCTAATGTAGCTTGGGAAAAAGGACATGAGGTATGAGATGCACCATGTTTAAAATTTTGAAGTGTTAGGCCAAGAAAAACATTTCCATAGGGTGTAAAACAATGATCCAATGGACACTGTTCTTACAGCTCACAATTATAGGCTACCTTAGGCTTGCATTTTGCATTGCTAGTGGTTTGCCCCATGGATCAGCACTGGGTCCAGTCCT
Organism: Gallinula chloropus; assembly: GCF_964237585.1. Taxonomy (NCBI): domain Eukaryota; kingdom Metazoa; phylum Chordata; class Aves; order Gruiformes; family Rallidae; genus Gallinula; species Gallinula chloropus. The sequence continues at coordinate 2,931,447 of NC_140086.1, forward strand.
GTTCAACATATTCATTAGTGACCAGGATGAGGGGACAGAGTGGACCCTCAGCAAGTTTACTGATGATACAAAACTGGGAATAGTGGCCAATACACCAGCTACTGCTGACACTGCCACTCAGTGAGATCTTTAACAGGCTAAAAAAAAGGCAAAAAGGAACAAAATGAAATTCAGTAAGTGTAGGGTCCTGCACCCATGGAAGAATAACACCAGGCTCCAGGACAGATTAGGTGTTGACCTGCTGGGAAGTGGCTGTGTAGAGAAGGAGCTGGGAGTCCTGGTGGACAACAAGATTTCCATTAGGCAGCAATGTTGCCTTTGTGGCTAAGAAGGACAATGGTATGCTGGGGTCCATTAAGAGGAGCATGGCCAGCAGGTCAGTGAGGCCACATCTGGAGTCCTGCATCCAGTTCTGGCCTCTCCAGTTCAAGAGAGACAAAGAACTACTAGAGAGAATCCAGCAGAGGACTACAAGGGTGATGAGGAGGCTGGAGCATCTCTTGTATGACGAAAGGCTGAAAGTACTGTGTCTGTGCCTGGAGAAGATTGAAAGGGGGGATCTCATCAATGATTATAAGTATCTAAAGGGTTGGTTTCAAGAGGATGGGGCCAGATATTTTTAGTGGTGCCCAGCAACAGGACAAGGGACAACAGGTACAAACTGGAACTCAGGAAGTTCCATGTAGACATGAGGAAAACATGTCCCATCCCTGGCACTGTTAAAGGCTGGGTTAGATGGGGCTTTGAGCAACTGTTTCTAGTGGAGGTTTTCCGTGCCCATGGCAGGGGGTATGGAACCAGATGATCTCTGAGGTTCCTTCCAACTCAAACCATTGTATGATTTTGTGATTCTATGATTAAACTGTCAGAGAAAGGAAGAACCAGGACTGGTTTCTTGAAGCTGAATTCAGACAGACTCCAATCAGAGGCATTTAACTGAATAGGGAGGGGTGATCACTGCCGAATCTGACACTGACAGGAGCAGTGCAGGAGCTGAAAGTTTCAAATGATTTAGAAAACAGTGTAAAGGGATATGTACAATCAGTGTTGGTTGCACAGCACTGGCTGTTTCTCTCAGGTTTTATCCAACGCCAGAATCAGTAGTACCAGGCACTGAGGAGGGAACTAAAAGATGTTTTTTGTCTTCAGGATGTTTCCAGTCCTGTTGTAGGACAAGGAAGAACCCACTGGAAAACCACAAGGAATAAAACAAAAAGTAAACATTGCAATGGTCTGCACCTTGGCAATTCCAATGGTCTGTTTTCATAAGTAAGTACACATCTATTATGCATTTAGTAATTGCTGTGTGCCTTTCCAATTCCCCTGTCTCTAATAGAACAGAATGAAATTGGAAAAGAGAGAGAAAAAGGTGATGGGAATTATCACAGAAGTGGAACAATCTCCTTGCAAAGTATGACTAAGTAAATTAGGCTTCATCATCCCAGAAAATAAGACTGTTGGGGATGACAGGAGTCTGCAAAATCTTGAGCGGTCTCAAAAAGGGAGCAACTCTATTAATCTTCTTTTAAAATCAAAAGGGAAAAAAAAGAAACAATAATTATTGGGAGATCTGAAATGGAAATAACAAGCGGTGGGTTCAAAATGAGCAAAAGAAAATGCTTCACCGTGGAAAAGCCTGAGCACTTGAACTTGAACTGTCTCAGCTTAGGACATAACAGCTGCTAAATATTTACACATCTTTGAAAGTGGATTAGACAAATTAATGGGAAAAACAGTCAATTAACTGATGACTACTAAATATAATTGCATCATCTCCAACTCCAGAGATCTCTACAGGGTAGAGTAGTATGTTGCACTGTACTTCTCTTTGTGTTTAAACCCTCTCTTTGGCATCTCCTGTTGACCCTTCTTTTCAACACATCCCCACCACATTCCTCAGGCAATGTGAAATCGCAATGCCTGTGATTCATGGCTAATGACAGCGATGTGGGTATGCCTGAGGTCACTGCAGGGCTTCAGATACCAACTTAGAGGGGGCTTCTGGTTTTATCTGATAATAATGCTTTTATGTTCCCAGTCACTGCCAAAAAAAATTAATTTGGAGATTGTTGAGCACAGGAAACCTACACATTTAGCTGCTTCTTACCAAAGACAAGGGTGTCGTTTTATATCAGTATGAACACAGGTCATTACAAAATTAGCACCACTCAGGTTTGCTAATGCAGTTCTGTCCAGGAAGAGCTGTTAAAGAAGCACAGCCTCCACGGTGACACTTACCACAGCAATCCCTAGCAATTCATGAGTGATCAAACATGTCAGAAAAGGGGAAAAGAATCTTTCCAGACAAAGGTTTGTCAGCTGTTTTATGTCTAAATGATAAGGCATTATTAAAAAAGTTTATCTCCCCATCAATCAGGAAAAAAACCCATTAAAATTACTCCATAAGTAAATGAAAGACATAAAGAAGTTAAAGAGAGGATAAAAACTAAGTACCCATTTATAACATATAGGCATAATCCCATAAACAAAAGTGAATCAAAGTATAAAACCTTTTCAATAAAAAAGATTAAAAATCACAAGTCATCAACCCCTCTAATTATATTTGCATCTTTTGGTCTTGTCAACCAACAATTATGATCTATCAAGCTTTTAGATTATAGGCTGCCTTGCATTGCTACAGAGTGACAGGCTGCAAAACATTTTGAAAATGAGCATATAAATAAGGGTTCCTATTATTTTTAAAAAACAAAAGTGTGTATTGCAACATTGTAATTCTGGTTTTAGTTTTTTCTTTTAAATTAAAATGAACCGCAGCTGACAGCTCTTGGAAATGAATATATTTCTAAGGATGCACTCCAAAGACCTGCAAGATATACTACTACCCTCAAATAATCCTAAATCACAACCCTTTCGTCCCTGCTAATGTATTTTTGCTTCCCATTAACAATGACTTATTAAAGAGTTGCTTGTGTCATTTGTATTCTCCTAGAGTGTATTACAGATGGTTTATTAAACAGTCCTATGTCATAAACGTCAGGTTACAGTTATGCATTATTTTCTTTGCTCATTTCATGTGCAGCATGTCTTGAGGAAGATATTTATACTGTAGAAGTAGAACCCCAGGTCTTAAAGACTGCAGCAGTTGAAGATGTGTACTGCCTAATGTGTAGTGGATGCAACGAAGATGTGTCCTGCCTAATGTGTAGTGGTTGCAACCCCTCCATCATGTATTATTACATTAATTCTGACCTAAAATCAGGAACAGCCTTTGTGATAATGCAGTGTCCCTTCCACATCTCTAATGCTGAGCTGAGATGGTTGTTGGATGCGTTATGCAATACAACAGAGGTGTATCACTAGAGTAAAAGAGGATGACGTGCTGAGGTCACTACTAGTGTCTGAACAATTCTTTTTCAGGCAAGCCCTTCAAAGGATAAAACACCTCCTGGAATTCCTTGGTGCATAATGCTGTTGGATGATTCCAACCTGCTTCTCTATCTAAATATTAATAAAAGTAGATTAAAGCAGTTGGAAGTCTACCTATTTTACTTCTGTAAAATGCCTTCTGGAGGTGAAGTTAGGCTTAAGCTCTTTTTCCTGAAGACTTCAGTCTGGGATGCTAGGTCCAGGTCTCTGATAGTTGTCAGTAGATAGTGCTGGGACTCCACTGAGGGACTGTTTCAGCAGAAAAAAAATCCATTTGTCACCTTCTCCACTTGTTACAAGACTTGGCTGATCCATTAAGAATTATCTGCTATAGCTCCTGACTCCAGGCACAAACTCAGCAAAGTGGTCACAACCAGACGGGTACCTCTAGAAGTCCTGTGTCTGAGTCATTACCAAGGTGGTGATGACAGTCATGCAGGAATGTTCTTTCTGCAAATTATCTATGGGACATTAGCCTTTACTTCTCTCCCATGCAGGGAAAAGTCATGAAATATTGCTGTTGTGGGCAATGGTAAATTACCTCACCTATAAAGGACATGAAATTTTTCCTGCAATTTGTGGGTTATCACTTGGTTTATAGCTTGAAGCCTGCAGACTTACTTCCTTTTTAAATAGTGAGTTTTAATTAACCTCACTTACTTCCGGCACTGTATTAAAGGATCCTGAAGGCTCCTTGCACCCTGCTGTAATACATATTCACATTGCTAAGAAGAAAACTGCATCGTGAATTATGGGTATGCAGTAAAATAACTGTTCATCAAAGCACATCTAGGTACAAATGCAAAATGTCCTGGATTTCCACTGGGTATGTCATCAGTACAACTGGCAAACCTATACCCTGTCTCTCTTCCTAACTTCCCAGTACTTCTACTGATTTCTTAAAGCCAGGATTCTTTCCAAGAGAGGAAGCTGTGGCAAGAACTTTCTTCAGTAATGAGACCTGCAGGGAGAGGATTTTTTTTGTGCTGTTTAAACACACGTTGCCCATAACTACTAACCATCAAATTAAGTGGCACCTCTGTTGGAGTCAGCAAAAAAAAAAAACCCAACAGTTTCATACCCCCTGTCTACAGCTTTTATGTTCTGCTTCTCTTGGGGACCACAAAGTTCCCTCGCATCACTGGGAGAAAGAGAAAGGAAAGCCATAAATCATCTGCTCACATTATCCTTTTGGTCTGCCACCTTGGTACAGAGAAAATATAGAGAAGCACAGAAAAGCAAATGCATGCAGCCCATGGAGGGCTGACTCTGCATTTCAAAAGTCTTCTGTTGAAACATGTTTCACTGCTTGGCTCTTGCTTCTTCTCATGCCATCAGCCTAGAAGTGTTAGGTTGGAAGGGTCCAACTGGGTCATGATCTCCACTCTCCTTTGACATCTGGTACCAAGTTATATGAGCCCAGTTACCTTTCAAGAATTTCAGTTTTTTGGCTCTATGGATAGCCTGTTCCAACACTTGTCCCCACAGATAGTCAGGAATCATCTTTTAATTTCCAGTCAAACTTTATTTCTAGTCTTCTTAGTCATTTTTCTTCTGCTACTATTGCATCTTCCAGCATGTAGCTCTTCTCTCTTTATCTTCAATACTCCTGATGTTCTTATATGTGGTAACTATAGACTTCATTTTAGTGACCTAGGCAAGGTCAGATCTCTTCTTCTACAAGAGTAGATCTTTTCAACCCCTGAAATACCTTGATTCCCAGTTTGCATGTGCTCGAGCCCATATTATTTTTTTCCTCCTTTGTGGATGATGAGACATTTACATGGCATTTCTTGTGTGTATTCACCAAGAACAGGACCATGTACCACACCTCTCCTAATACATCCTTGTCCTTGCTGGGCCACTGCAATTGGGCTCCTCCATTCAGTTTGAACTGCTGTCACTGTATGGCTTGACTATAAAAATGTAGCTGATAGGGCTGGATTATGGTCTTCCTGGCAGCAACATTTAAGAGTAAGTAAATCAGAATTTGGAAACTGGCCTGTCTCTAGCTATCTCATCAAAGACAGAATTCTCCTTGGTTGCCTCATGTAAAAGCACAGCTGGAGATGGAGAATGGACCAAAGTTTTCAGAGAGGTACCAGGTGCATAGAGGTATTTTAGCTTCTACTGAGGTAAATGAGAGTTGGGCAACTAACTGGCTTTGTGATTCTGGATTTGGTATCTACACTTGGAGACATTTTGAAAGATACGTGCTCACATTTTTGTAAGCTCTTTTGAAAGTCTATCAGGCTGAGCACTGACGAAAGAAAGATCCTCCAAATCATTAGCCATTTAAAAAATATATTAGTCTTCTTTAGGATGGACATGCTGAGGCTGGGTACCTTTGGTTTTAGAAAGAAAGCAAAATCTAATATATCTAATTAAGGTGAGGGTAGGCATTTAAAAGTCTTTGAGAAGGAAAAGCTATTTAAAAGTGTGAAGCATTTTGATGTAAAAAAATAACAGCAGTCTATGGAGCCCTGGAATCCCACTAAGAGCTCAATAATAGTCAGAAGTCTTAGAATTTGGAGACAGGATGTAAAACTTGAAAAGTACTGTTTTGTAATAAAGTATTGCAGGAGATTTGATGACACTGTCTCAGTCTTTTTCATAGCTAATGTGCCATAATCAATGCCACCATTTTCAGCGGCGAGGTGCTCTCTGCTCTTTCCCTACTTGACATCCACAGATAGACTATTTCCTCCATGCTTTATTGTTTTACATATTTACGAAAAAATTAGGCTCCATCTGCAGCTTGTGAGGCTACAAAAGGCAAACAATTCCCCCCAGATTGAGAGCAATAATAGGTTGTTCTCCATGCAAATTGGGCAAAGCAAATGCTGGGTAATTGGCTAAAAATGAGACTCTGATGATCTCTGTTCCAAACTGTCATTTAAGACAAACAAATGTATTTGCATGTGAGGAATACTGCCAGTGTACAGCTGGAGGAGTCTTAATAGTTGGGCTATCACATATTGATTCAGGCTAGACGCCACCATGCAGATGTGGGGTGGCTGGAATGTTTGTGATCAAATTGAATTTGCTCCCTACTTGTAGCAGATAATGGGACAGACAGCAGAGTCCCCCAGGCAGCCCTTAGGGACTGGAAAGTTTTTGTGTTTATGGACACCTTCAATAAACATGTAATGGCTATCCTTGGTCAGTCTAAAGGTAAGTCTAGTAATACAATCTGTCTCTGATGACAGAGCAAAAACTAAAGAAGGTTATAGATTTATATTTCCCTAGGTCTTCCATCTTAGGGGACCTTGCTTTTGAGGGACACTTGCTCCAGCCAGACTGATCAAAGCCACATACTGAGGCCAAAGTAGTAACCCTGCTAGGGAGTAAGGTACAAATTTTCTGTCTTTTTTAACGTGTTCACACATTTTTCAGATTAGATCTTGGTTGCAGATCACAGCCAAGGAGATCTTACATTTGCCCTCAACGTACTTTGTGGGTACACATGGAGAATAATAAAATCCTCTTTCCAGCTCCCTGACTGCTCTTTGATCTTAAAGAGGGATGCAAAAGGCTATGGCTGTAGACTTTGGAGAGGTGAAGGTGTTGCTCCCCCCAAAACAGAAGGAAACCCTCAGAGGAAGCCCTAAGCAGATACCCTTGCCAACTTCAGACCTGAAGACACATCAGGTGAGCAATTGGTTGAGACAGAGGTCAAACAACTTTGACAGTTCAGTATATTAAAGCACTCTTCATTGAAACCAACCTTTTCAGTGTCTTTTAATGAAGACAGGTCCCAAAAGAGAGGCATTTGACTGCAAAGCTGAGCGATAAGCAAATGAGAATCAGATGTGAACCAAGCCCACTCAGGAACCTGTGTCCTAACTGTCTTTGAGGAGACGGTGACTATAGGAAGAGCAGGACACTTATCATAGAATCATGGAATGGTTTGGCTTGGAAAGGACCTCAAAGATCATCTAGTTCCAATCCCTTGCTATGGGCAGGGACACCCTCCATTAGCCCAGGTTGCCCAAAGCTCCATCCAACCTGGTCTTGATCTCTTCCAGGGTGGGGCTATACACAACCATGGGTAAGATGTTCCAGGGTCTCACCACCCTTGTAGGGAAGAATTTTTTCCTAATGTATAATCTAAATCTACCCACTTTTACTTCAAATTCATTCCTGTTTGTTCTGGCACTCCAAACCCTTGTAAAGAGCCCTTGTCCATCTTTCCTGTAGGCCCCTTTAGGAACTGGAAAGCTGCTATAAATTCTCCCTGGAGCCAACTCCAGACTGAACAATCCCAGCCTGTCTTCATAGAAGAGATGCTTCAGTCCTTTGATCATCCTCATGGCCCTCCTCTGGACCTGCTCCAATGCTTGCTCCAACCCATCATGCCATGGGTAAGCAGACTGACCCCAATCTTAATTGGATCTAGGCTGACTAACCCTTTGAAACAATAATACAATAACTTGGGAACATGCACTGAATGTGCCTCTTTGTTACTGGCAGGCAGCTGTTCAGCTGTGATTCATAAATCCTCATCAGAGGAAGACGAGCCACAGCACAGACTAGTTTGGTCAGTTCAGTTATAAAACACCTGCTTGTAGCCAGGGATTGGGCAAGTTGCTATCACAGAGGTCTGATGCTGTGGTTGAGTTAGCTGTTGTAGTTATTCAAAGGTATGCTATGGATTGCCTAGAAAGGCTATTTAAGTAGAATTAAAGTTTTCAGATAATGAATTAGTGCTTTTTTCTGCTGGAGAGCCATATTCAAATATTAAACCCTTGCATTATATTATCCAAACACAGAAAATATTGTGGATTAACATGGCACAAGCAGGGCTAAAATATCCAGGGAAACTTTCTTGGTAGAGCAGTGCAAAGGCAGAAGTCTACTTTTAGTCCTGGGGCTGAAAAGTAGGGGGTGTTTCAAATTAAGAGCAAGGTAAAGTTCCATTGAGTGGAGTAAGTCTACCTTCCTATGGCGAAGATGATCTCAGCAAACAGTTCATGGAGATGCATTGTGCAGACACATGTAGATGACAACATGCAGACTTACTTAGCAGGCTGTTTGATCTCTGTTCTGCTAGAGGTAGTGCTTTTTTAATTAACATTCTTACCATACCTGTGTGACATCTTACCCTTCTCACCCCCTTCTCCCAGTTCTATTTACTGACAGCACTGACCTTTTCAAGCACACAAGGGTGGGCCCTACAATGTACAAAGACAGAAACAGTTAGATTTAAGTGTAGGGACTGATCCTTTAAATACATCCTTGAATACATCCATGTTCTGGTTTTTTGCATAATCATATGCAGCAAAAAGATAAAGATAATATGTAATAATAAAAAAAAGAGTAAACAAGGCATTAAATAAAATGAAGTATGCATGTGGTATGTGAGTATACAAAAAGATTCAAGGAATGAATAGCTAGCATTAACAAAAAAGAAATATTTAAGCAAAAGAACATAAAAATTGCAAGGAACCATGTGACAGTCTTGCAGATCTCTCTGGAGGCTCTGATGATCTTCTCTAGTCTCTTCTGTAGCCTTACTTTGGTGATTTACTCATAGGATAGTGAACTTGAACAGGTTGAGGTACATGTGCCAATACAGATGCTAAATGAAGTCAGACTATGCCAGTACAAAACTGTTCACACTGACCACTTCCCCAGGCCAGCTCCAGAATTTTGAGCCTGATGAGGTGATACAAGAATAATAACAGCTGATATCTGGTCTTAAAAGATCAGAATTTGTATTTGCAGTTTGTATTCCTCTGTATTCCCCATAATCTCTGCTGTACAATATACTCATAGAACTCATACACCAAGCACAACTACAGGCTGGGCAGTGAATGGATTGAGAGCAGCCAATGGACTGAGGAGAAGGACTTGGGGGTGCTGACTGATGACAAGCTCAACATGAGCCCACAGTGTGTGCTGGCAGCTCAGAAAGCCAACTGTGTCCTGGGCTGCATCAAGAACAGTGTGGCCAGCAGGTTGAAGGAGGTGATTCTGCCTCTCTACTCTGCTCTCATGGGACCCCACCTGGAGTACTGTGTCCAGCTCTGGGATCCCCAGTACAGGAAAGACGTTGAGCTGTTGGAGGGAGTCCAGAGGAAGGCCACAAAGGTGATCAAGGGGCTGGAGCATCCCTCAAAGGCTGTGAGAGTTGGGCTTGTTCAGACTGGAGAAGAGAAGGCTCTGGGGTGACCTATTTGCAGTGTACCAGTACTTAAAGGGGTCCTATGGGAAAGTGGGAGAGGGACTGTTCACCAGGGGGTGTAGTGATAGGACAAGGGGCAATGACCTCAAACTTAATCTGTGTGGGTTCAGATTAGGTGTTAGGAAGAAATTCTTTACTCTGAGAGCAGTGAGGCACAAGAACAGGTTGCCCAGAGAGGTTATGGAAACCCCATCCCTGAAGGCATTTAAGGCCAGGTTAGATGGGGCTTTAGGCGACCTGGTTAGTGATGGCGTCCCTGTCCATTCCAGGGTGGGTGGAACTAGATGATCTTTGATCTTCCAACCCAAAGCTTCTATGATTTTATGATTCCATAGTAATTGCACTTTCATTTGTCCATGCAAAAAAAAATATCCCAGAACCATAAAAACCCCACCACATAACTGTGGTTTATATAATCACACCTAATGCAACTAATCAACTAAATGGACTATTCTCATTAACCTCTCTTTTTGCCCCCATTAATACCTGTGAATCCCTCAACATTTTATTCTTTAAAGACACAACCAGTAGTAAAATTTTATGTCCAGGGAGAATATTCTGTCTCAGCTTTTTGACTGTTGGAAGGTATCCAGAGCAAGAGATGTTACTTTTTAGGGTACCTACAGCAATACCATTTTTGTGATGGTTGATGAACCTTGGCATCATAGGGTGTACAGAAGTAATAATGGAGGACAGTAGCTTTGTGCATATGGAAAGACTTACAATAAGAAAAGTCTTGAAGATGTGGGAACAATTCATTGCTAGGGCTATGTCAAAGGTTCACAGAGGCTTCATCCAAAACTGCAGCAGGAGCCTTACAGAGGACATGCATATTAAAGCTTTTTCTGACTCTACTCCCAAATCCAGACCTGGACCCAAATCCAGATAATAATCATTCAAATGAGTTCTATAAGATTCAGTACTTGAGGACTTTAAATCAGAGCAATTAGATATACTAATTATGAACCTGCTTCAGCAGGGGGGTTGGCCCCAATGATCTCTTGATGTCCCTTCCAAACCCTATGCTTCTGTGATTCTGTGATTCTGTGATCCCTTTCAGGACTCAAGTTCTTGCTTATATAGCATGCATTCCCTCAGGATCCTCTTAGGATCAACTTAGAGTCAGCCTTAGGACCAACAAATTTATTACTGCTCATCCCTAAAATATTTATTGTTGGTTTAGCCAGAGTTTCAATCTGACCCAAATGTGTGTGGTCATGGTTTGCAGAAGACTTAGGACAGCTTTCAAATTCAGCCCTCACCATGAGCAAATAATTTGGTGTTTTTCATTACTGGTGGCAGGAGAAAGAGATAATGCATCACAGAAACATCACTATTCCCCATTGAAAGCTGTTGGAAACTGAAATGCCATTGCTGAAGGTCTCAGCCATTCCCTGGACCCAGAAGCCTGTCTAAAATGTAACTTGTCACCAGAGACAAAGCTACTTTAAGAGAATCATGGAGAAGTTGGACAAATTCCTTTGGCTGCAGTCTGCTGCCTTTTGAAAAGCCTGATTGAAATATTTGTGGGGAAATGAGGCCATGGAGAAACACTTGTTTTCCAGGCAATCAGAGACCAGGAAAATCATCAGCATAAAGCTATTTGATATGCCTGGATGAAATGAGAAATAAGTCACAACAGCGGGACACACTATCAGACAAGAGGCCAGAGAACAGCAAAAGAATTGTGTCACTTCTCATGCCGAGAAAACAAGCTGATCCCAACCTCTTGGTGTGTTTAAATCACAGCGTTTCCACTCAGAGGCAAGGATTAACTGTTCCCTTGCAGATCCTCAGTACAGCACACACATAATCCTCCCACTGCCTCATATTAAAGGTCTTATCTCTTCTATAGCTAAGGGTCAAAAGTTTAGTGAAATTAACTTGCCAGAATATTGTCCTTGTATTTATGGATGGAACCATCGTGCTTAAGCTCCAAATGTAACTTCTGGAGCACATAGCTGGAGTCACATCTAAGAGGGCTGTAGCCCTCTTCTCCTTTCTTGCTCTCTCTGCAGAAGTAGAAAGGAATACAAGGAGGGTGAGAAGACCCCCTGTTCTGGATATTTTAGTGTTACAGTTGTAAATAAAGCCTTTTCTTGAGGCTGGATCTATCATTCACAATATAAGCATGGAAACCAATGCTGTAGGCACTGGAGCTCTTTAAATGAAGAGTTTCTTATTTATTAAGCCCATTGCAGCCGCCCAGATTCTTGCATAATTGAGCAGATACAGGAACAGAGGATTCAGGATCACAAATATTTCTAGGATACCAAAGACTTTCTTCAAAAATGTAATGATGTCTACAGAGGTCAACATTCATGTGTACAGAACATCAATGCCCCAAGTTTACACAGATACTACACTTGCTGAGGCAGTAGAAATGCTGATGGAAGGCAGAGAACGTGTTATTTATTCATTTGCACTTGTGACAAAGAAGTCTGCTTTTCCAAAGTTGGTCTGTGATCTTTCATCAGACCTGCTGATTTCTTCAGGTAAACTTGGAGTTATCATGGATAAAATTACCTCATCACTGAAGACTTTTTAAAATTAAAGAACAAAATGCACCATGTCTGTCTGGTTGAGAATAAGAGGGAGGGCAATGGAGCATTTAAGATGTTTGTAAGGCTTTTTGGAGGTGGATAGAACACCAGGTGGAAAGATGTGATTCATCCCCTCTACTCCACTATTGTGAGACCCCGTCTTGAATACTACATGCATCCCGACTTAACAAGGAGATGGATCATTTGGAGCAAATCCAGATGAGGGCCATGAAGAGGATCAGAGGTCTGGATCACCTCTCCTATGAAAACAGGCTGAGAGACTTGGGCATGTTCAGAATGGAGAAGAGAAGGTTCTGGAAAGACGTTATTGAAGCCTTCCTAAAAGGGCTTGCAGGAAAGATGGAGAGGGTAGTGATAGGAAGAGGGAATGGATTTGAAGTAAAAGAAGGTAGATTTAGATGAGATATTAGGAAGAAATTCTTTCTTGTGAGGGTGGTGAGGCACTGGAACTGGTTCCCCAGAGAAGTTGTGGATGTCCCCTCCTTGGCAGTGTTCAAGGCAGTGTTGGACAACCTGGTCTAGTGAAGGAGGATGGAACTAGACAATTGTTGAGGTCTCTCCCAACATAAACCATTCTGCGATTGTATGATCTGCAGATAGAGAGGTTCTCTTGTTAGGATGGATACAGATAGACTTATTTTCTTTATAAACATCAAATTATTGAACCATGCTATGAATTGGATACCTGTGAGCTGCGAGACTTACAGCAACCAGGTCTCAAGAAGGACAACATATCTGCATGCTGCACAGCTGTAGCAATAATGTGGGATTGCAATGGGTTTTAATATTTTAAGGAGTATGTTATGTCTTAAATTCCATGTGAAAGCTAAAAGGGTTTCAAAAACTATGAGAGATTTTGTGGAGTAGCTGGGAGATTTGCCTTGTAGGGACCAATGTTTTCCATATAGTAACTATACTTGTTTTTAAAAATGTATAGACATTTGAGTTCAAAGGGAGATGCTGAGAAGTTAAGTCTCAGACTGGCTATTAGGAAAAAATTTTTCATCTGAAGAATGGTGAAGCATTGGAACAGGCTGCCCAGGGAGCTGATGGAGTCACTGTCCCTGGAGGTGTTTAATAAACAGGAGATGAGGGGCTTTGGGAGATGCTTTAGTGGTTAGAGTGGTGTAGGACTAATGGTTGGACTTGATGATCTTGAAGGTCTTCTCCACATTGGTGATTCTATGATTCTAGGATTCTTTTCTTTCTCAAAGAATAATTTTCAGTGTTTTCTGCAGATGGTCAGATTCTACATTTACCAGCTTGCCTTGGGGTTTTGCATCAGTGTAGGATCCACCCAGGCGGAGTTACCAGAGATCACGGTCGTCATTTCAATGGTGAATGGGATTTTTCTGATCAAAAGAACTCATCTTCATGTTTATCTGGTGACAGGGTATACTGAAGGAGGTGGTTAAGTGCCTTGGGGAATTGTGAAAGCACCCTTCCCAGCCTAATTTGAATGCAGTAACTTAACTGCAGAAGAACATCATTCTGCTATTGCAGAATTCTGCTATTTAGACAGTTTAGCACATGCCAAACCACAGACATGTTTTGTCTAACATGAGGCTCTCTGAACTAGAACTTTACAAATTGACCCATTTTGAGCTCCTAAGAAGCTCCATCTCTTTCATGGCTGCATCAGAGCGTATTTCGAGGGTTTTTTTCCATTATGACATGCCACTGAGTGGAAATGGTGTCTTTTTAGCTCTATGGAGGTCATTAATTTAGTGGCAAATTGAATCTCTGAGATTCCTTCTGATTTAATAGCTGTTCGTTCAAATGCTACAGTCCTGCAGGTAAGAAGGCAACTGAGAGCTTTCTCTTCTCACCTTGTTTCAGCAGCTAGAAAAATAATAGAGAGACATGGGAACAGAAATCCATAAATACTTGGAATTAGAGCCAAGTAGTGTCGCATCAAAGGCTATTCCTTTTAATTCACCAGTTCCCAGAGGATTATTCCAACTGCTTCGTGTATGACCCAGCTTCTCTTTGTGCAAATGATTCAGCCCAAGAGGAAATTTTAGATGACATTTATTATTTACACTTTTATATCCCGTTGGAGATTTCTTCCCTTTCCACTGTGGTGCCACATCTTTGGTTTAACTTCTGTCCCAGCTTTCCCACTGTGCTGTCTCATCATGACTGTGAGAGGCAGAATGGAGAAACATACACCAGACCAGTGTTTTGAGGAGTACAGGAGAAAAAAAAAACATAATGAAATAGCTCATCTGTTGAAATTTAAGCTGTAACTGGGTGTGCTAAAGTCTTCTCAGCATTTGTCAGAGAAACAACTTGTGTTTTCATATAGAATTTCTTCCCAAAGGGTTTTGTAGTAAAGATGATTTAGCAGGCAGCACTCTTCCCTTATTCAGTCACAATGAAATAATATTTTCTGGACATAGTGTTTTCATGATAATATAAGACCATGCTGTTCCTCCTCTGCAGCCAGTTTGCCCTTTTGTTTGTCATACATTTCACAATTCCTTTTGCTTTCCCACAGCTATGGATAGCAGTGTTAAGTTTAGCTCAGAGGTGGGCTGTTGAGAGGGGTAAGAGCATGCAGATGAGGAAGAGTGTAGAGTTATCTAAGAGTAACTCCCAATTACAACTGAGTGAAAAAAAAATTCCCACTTTATGAGTCATTTCAATAGTCTAAATCATTTCAACATTTCAACAGTCACTTCAATCATTTCAACAGTCTAAATCTTCCTGCCCTTTCCAGGAATAATCCATGAATTTCAGTGTTCCTGAGTAAACCCACCTCATTCTCTTTACTTCATAAGTGGAGAAGTCACAGAATCATAGAATGGCTGGGGCTGGAAGGGACCTCTGGACATTATCCAGTCCAAGCCCCCTGCTAGACCAGGATCACCTAGAACATCTTGGACAGGATCATGTCTAATCAGGTTTTGAATATCTCCAGAAAAGAAGATTCCACAAATTCTCTGAACTGCCTGTTCCAGTGCTCTGTCACCCTCAAAGTGAAGAAGTTTTTTCTTATGTTCACATGGAATTTTCTGTGTGCCAGTTTGTTTCTGCTGCCCTTTGTCCAATCATGGGACACCATTGAAAAGAGTCTGTTCCCATCACCTTGACACCCATCTTTTAGGTATTTATAAGCATTAATCATATCCCCAAGCTAAACAGACCCATCTCTCTCAGTTTTCCATTGTACAAAAGATGTTCCTCCAGTTCCCTCAACATCCTCATAGCCCTCCGCTGGACTTTTTTGCAGTAGTTCTTTGACTTTCTTGAGCTAGGGACCCCACACTGGACACAGGACTCCAGAAGAGGCCTCATCAGGGCAGAGTAGAGTGGGAGGAAAACCTCCCTTGACCTGCTGGCCATGAACTTCTTAATGCACAACAGGAGACCATTGGCCTTCTTGTCCATGAGGGCACATTGCTGGCTCATGGAGAGCTTGTTGTTCACCAGGACTCCCAGGTTCAGCAGAGTTGCTTCCCAGTAGGTCACATCTAACCTGTCCTGATGCCTAGGGTTATTCCTCCCTAGGTGCAGGACCCTACACTTTCACTTATTGGATATCACATGGTTCTTCTTTGCCCAGTTCTCTAGTCTGTCTAGATCTTGCTGAATGTCAGCATCAGCAGTATCTGATGTACTGTCCACTCCTCCCAGTTTGTATCAGCAGCAAATTTGCTGAGGGTACACTCTGTCCCCTCATCCAGGTCAATGAACAAGACTGGACCCAGTACTGACCCCTGGAACACACTGCTAGCTACAGGTTTCCATACAGACTCTGCCTCTTATCACAACCCTCTGGGCTCAGCTCTGCCATTCAACCAGTTCTCGATCAACTTCACTGTCTACTCATCTAACCCACACCTCCTAAGCTTGCCTCTGAAGTTGTTATGGTAGACAGCATCAAAAGTCTTACTGAAGTCAAGGTAGACAACACCCACTGCTCTCCCCTCATCCACACAGCCACTCATGCTTTCATAGATGGCATTAGCTTGGCCAGGCATGATTTCCCCTTGGGAATCAATGTTGTTGCTCCCAATAACCTTCTTTTCCTTTGCATCCTTAGAGATTGATCTCCAGAATGATCTGTTGTATCGCCTTTCCAGGGATAGAGGTCAAGCTGTCTGGTGGAAGAAGCAGCATAAAGCCTTTGCCTGATCTAAAGGCAGGATTTTGATGGAGGCAAACAGCCTTCTTTGGGTTTTTCTGAAGGATCAAGTTGACCTTTCTTCCTTCCTCTTCTTATTTACTGTTATATGACACCATCTGCTCCTGACCATCCAAAGAGATATTCAGGCTCTTACATCTTCCATGCGAATCTTCCTCAATACTCCTGAAGAGCAACTGCTGAGATACCTCAACTCATAGCCAAGGTGAGTTTGACTTGACCTAAGTACAGGCCTCACTCTCATTGATGGATGAGGCAATTCCACATGCTCCATATTTTAATAGGAAGTACTCAGGAAATTAATGAACTGTATTCTTCACCCACTACAGAAGAGCAGGCATTATTTGTAAAATAGTCCACTTGTCATGTATTTATATCTGAACTGTCAATTTTTTCCAACAACCACACTCCTTTTCAGCAAAACTGTGTTTCAGGGAATGATATGTAAAGATTAGACATCTTTAATGATAATTAGCAAAAATCTGCAGCACCTTTTAGCCAATGCCAATAAGATGCTTTGTTTCCAATTCCAAAAGACAGGGAAAAAGAAAGAGGTGGAGAATTTACCACAGATTGATTTGGGATTTCACCCAAGTTCATTGCAGATGGGTGTTCCAGAGCCATGGACAGATTCTACTGAGGTATAGGAGAGTCTACTTAGTAGTAGACTAGTCATACCTAGTAGAGTGTACTAAATAGAGTCTACTCTACTACGTATGACTCCTTGCCATCAGTATCATCATCATGACTCCATGCCATCCTTGCCACAGGTCTGAACTGGCAATCAACATGGACTGTTCCAGCAGACCAGCATCTGAGGAGGCAGCATGTGCATGTGTCTGATGGGCCACAGCATAAAAAAATGGTTGTGGCTACATTGGCACTTTCATAAAGAGAATAGTTTTGTTGCTGTTTGGAACAAAGCCAAAAAAACCTGTCCAATCCAAAGGAAACATTTCAAGTCACTCAGT
Organism: Gallinula chloropus; assembly: GCF_964237585.1. NCBI lineage: Eukaryota > Metazoa > Chordata > Aves > Gruiformes > Rallidae > Gallinula > Gallinula chloropus. The sequence goes on from NC_140086.1 coordinate 2,948,706, forward strand.
GCTTTGAACTGTGGAAATGTTTCAATGAGGCTTTTTTTTTCCTTTGTGTAAAATGAAGAAAATATAGAAATTGGAGTCTGTTTCAAGCATTAAATATCCTTTTTGTACAGGGAAAAATTAGAAAACTATTATGCTGCCTTTTCAGTTCCCTCCGCTCTTTTTTCCATTGAAATTTCAAACACCCTTCAGGGGCTTTACTCATTCATAAACCCAGGAAATTGTCACTAATTTAAAAAGCAAACTTATCAAGGAAATGTAAGAGGAGCATTCGCACACTCAATAACCCAATATCTCAGAGTCTGTTCTATCTAACAAGGGACTATTCTCATTTACCAATAATTGAAGGAACTGCAATGTAACATAGATGATTTGGTAAGTATGATTTGGAAGCTATCCAGCCTGGCATGGGATGGAAACACACATCCCCAGTGCTGTCTATTGAAAAGTACCACTGCTGTTTTGATACTGCTGCCTTGTATGAAGGCATTGATAGGCAGTGCAATAATAGCACTTTGAAAATGATAAGTGACACATTAAACTCTGCTCTACTTCCTTAGATTCCAGAGATAACAAGCATTCACAAACAAATATTAGTTAGGAAGATGCAGCACAACATGTGCCAGGAAATTATAGACAGAAAAATCAATCTCCTCAAATGATGCGAATGCAGCACTAACATGAGCTCTAAAAGTCAGAACTCCTAGTTTTGTGCCTGAAATGTCCTGGCAGAAGATAAAGATCTTATCACTTGATGACATGAGGAGTGCAACTTTTGAAGAACACATTTTTGAACCCGTGGAAGAAATGCCAGCATTCGTTTTTGGATGGAGGAATTCAGTGTTCACTCTTTTGGATCTGAAAACTGATGAGAGAGGAAGATACTCACAGTAGATGTGATAATCCACTGGTTTGTGACTGGTAAATTCAGAGTGTTACCCCTATTGGTAATGTTTGTAGAGCCTATACCTAACAGAAGATGAATAAAAGAAAATTTTCAAGCCTTCCTGGACTCTACTGAATGGCTCAGTAAACTTCTTCTGAAATTATAATTTGCTGATGCTTTTCAAAATGCCATACACAAGAGAGAGGGAGACAGGCTCAGAGGGACAGTTAGCAAGTGGAATAGGTTACTGAGGAAGATGATTGAAGAATCTCATTGTGCTGCAGTTTTACTGGCATTTCTTTCTATGGAAGGCAGCCTGCCATCTCAGCATTTCTCCTCTTGAAGTGTCTTATCTTCTCAGCCATGTGTTCATATGCTGTGTTAATGAGCATGATATATAATACATTTCACATAGAGCCAATGCAAGCCTGATTTACAAAGGATGGGGTGAAAACCTGCCTTTGTGATGGGATGTGAATCCTAATGTAGCAGAATTTTCTGCAAATGCTATATAGTTGTAAATAATGGTAGAAGGATAAGAATAGACAAGTCAAGCCACTACCTGAGAAGCATCTTAATTGCCTCTCTCAGTACAAACAAGCAGCAACACGTGTTGCTTCTAGTGAGTTCAGCTGGGCAGATATTGTCATGGGTTTCACCCAATTTGTATGAGCTACAGTGGTTAGGGATTATTGTTTTGTCAGTCAAGAATTACATCAATGGAAGAGGAAAAGCTAGTCCCACCTCTACTAAGATCTGCTTAGATACATCTGAATCGGTTTTTAGACCTTTTGAGCAGGTTGTGTTGTGAAGTCTACTGAAAAATAGACTGAGCAGATCAAAGACAGAGGTATTCAGCTACATTCAGGCCTAATAGAGGTTTATGGATCCTGAGGACAGGGTGATGGGGAATGGATTCCCTTCCTCCTATTTCTCCATTTAGGTTGTGCATTTATTTTTTCCAAGTGTATTGAAATCACTCTTGTATTCGCTATTTCAAATGTAGGACCATCCTGAGCACTAAAATTCCTAAGGATCTGTTTGCCCTTTGATTCTTTTTTAGACATATATGTTTTTCTAAGACCTTAAACTGAAGTTTTAACAACACAGAGCAACTTGAGATTTTGAGCTACTCTTTCCCTTTTTATTCCAGAGCATTTTGTCTACCACTGGAAACGATGTTCTCCTTTCCCCTAAGAGAATGAGGCATTGACATTTGGCACCAACAGATGCATTCAGCTCTTCATTTCTTGACAGCAAGACATGCACCTTTTGTAACGAGTCAGTAAGTTAATTTCCTTGACTTACAATAACATAAGACCTTAGTAAACATCTGCTGGGATGACTATAAGGAGAAAGGGCAGGGGAGATCTTATCACCTTCCCACCTTGCCATGGTCCTCTCTTCCAGTTCTTGGTATATCTCTGTGCATTGACTAAACCTTTGTACAAACTAGGGCATAATATCTTCTAATTTATTTATTTATTTTTACATTCTAGTCCATTATGAAGGTAACAGAGACTTCAGTTAACATATGAAACAATAAAGAACGTTGTGTTTAGGTACCCATTTAAGCAATAACTATTTGTTCAAGAAATACCACATAGCTGCTCAAACTCTTTGGAGCTGCCCATTCCAGAGGGTCCCACTGATGAGTTTCTGCAATTAGTCACAGGATTGCCCAAGTCAGAGCATTGAAGGCCTTGCACAGGATAACCTGGCTTGAAGATCTCCTTTAGTACTAGGGCTGGTTAACATAGAGTTAATTTTCTTCATAGCAACTCATATGGTGCTGTATTTTAGATTTTTGACTGAAACAGTGCTGACAACACACTAGTATTCTAGCTTTTTCTGAGCAGCCTTTGCACAGCACCAAAGCTTCTCTGCTATTCATTCTGCCCTCCCAGTGAACAGGCTGGGGGTGCACAGTAGGAGATATAACTGAACAGGTGACTGAAACTAACCGAAGAGATGTTCAATACCATATAACATCAGCAATAATAGCTGGAGGAAGAAGGAAGGGGGTATATTCAGAGTCTTCCCAGTAGATGTCATGCATGATGAAGCCATACTTCTCTGGAAATGCTTAAATACGTGCCTACCAATGGGATACAGTGAATGAATTCCTTATTTTGCTTTGCTTGCAAATGCAGCTTTTTCTTTACTTAATAATTTGTCCTTGTCTTGATCTACACATTTCCCAAACTTTTCCTTGCAGATTCCTTCTCCCAGGCCACTGCTGGGGGAGTGACTGACCTGTTCTGTAGGTCTTAGCTGCTTACTGGGGTTAAATCATGACAGAATAAAAAACCCCAAAACAAACATCCACATACACACACCCCCAAACAAACAAACAACTCCAAACCAAACAAAAACCAAAAAGTAGTTTCCAGTTAAAGATTATGTCTTAGGCAATTCTAATTTTTCAAAAGGAAAACATGGATGTTAAATAAATAAATAAAGGATGTTAATAAACTGTGGTGAATTCTCTGGAGGACCACTGAGATGGTTGGGACTGGGACATTTGCTTATTGCAGAGAGGCTGCAGGACCAGGGCTTGTACATCCTAGAGAAGAGACAGATTTGAGGGGGACCTAACAGCAACCTTTGATACCTACAGGGAGATTGTCAAGGAGACAATCAGATTCTTCACACAGGTGCATTAAAGGAGAAGTCACAAGTGGAAACAAGAGAGATTCAAAATGGATATAAGGATACACTTTCCCACAATGAGGTTGACCAAAGTAGATAAAGTCTACATCCTTGGAGAGTTTCAAGACCTGACTGAATAAAGAATTGGACAGCCTGGTATGACCTTGTAGCTGACCCAGCTTTGAGCAGGAGTTTGGGCTAGAGACCTTACAGATCCCTACGAGCCAGAATTAACCTGTGAGTCTACTATTGAGTATAGACACTACAGTCTCCCACATACCTTTCAGAGTGCAGGAAAAGGTGTTTTAGATGAGGAATGATGGGTTTGATATCTAGTACCAATCACAGCACTAAAGCAAGTTTTCAAGACTGTAGCTCTTTGCTGCTGTTTCTTCAGGCATATTTAGAGACCGAGCTCTCAGTTTCCTCAGGGTTTATTGAAACAGAGATGAAAACAAATGATAGCTATTAAAAGCTGAAATGTTCCAGCTTGCTATGATTCAGTCAACTACTTCTATGACAAAGTACAGCTCACATACTCAGTCAACAACCAGGACCTCATTTTTCTGAGAATTGTCCTTAGGATCACACAGGCCAAGTTTTTCATCAACACAAACCTAAACTCTTCATGTAAGACTCATCTCTGCCTCAGGATGGGATGGCACTTAGAGAAACACAGGGCACTTCTTCCAAGGTCATTATGATCCAGGGTCACTAAATATAGAGCATGAATAGCTATGCCTTGATACTGGTGTGTACTAAGCATTGTATGTATCCCAGTAGTAGTTTTTCTAGGAAGCAAAACCTTTAAAAGTTATACAAAGTTCAGTATCTGAATAAATAAATTATATATATTTAAAAAGTGGCTTTGTTTCAGCTGGATTCTACAAAACTGAAAGTTAGTTCCATTTGGGATTTACTTTCCTGCTTTCTTCACTGGTATTGGAATGTTTTGCTTCATTTTCAGGTTGCTAAAGTACTTCAGAGAAACCTCTTCAGCTAGATGCCCACCAAAGAAAATCTGTTAGAAAGGAGGAGTCGAAACATTTTCCTTCCACAGGAAATAGGTAGATATTTTCAAAATGTTTCAATTGCAAATTTGTACCACAGAGCACAAAGTTATTTACTAACTAAAAAGGAATAACCCAATTCAACCTAATTCAAACAATTAAAAGAACTATTTTGATCTTTTTCAAGATCCATTTTTTTCAACTAAAAAAAAAAAAAAAAAAGTGGTTGAGAAACCCCTCAAGACCCAACAAAACCCCAAAACCTCCATTCAGATAAGGTCAGGAAGAGTTTAACCAAAAGATTTGTTGAATGCTCTGTTGCAGAGAGCTTGCCTAGTCATCTTGTTACTAACTGAAAAAGCCTAAATATAAATAACCCAAACTCCTCAGACCACCTTCAAAACATTGCCTTTGTTGACACACAAAGGCTAATCCTTTGCAATATCTTACAGCTCCCTTACATAGGACCAAATTGTGTCTTAGTTTAACAAGACAGAAAATTTGATGAAAAAAACCCAAACCTCTTTTGAACTCCTACTGAAGAATATGAACTTCCTTTCAACACTTGCCAGGAAGTAAATTACTATCATAGAATCATAGAATGGTCTGGGTTGGAAGGGACCCCAAGGATCAGAGAGTTCCAACCTCCCTACCACAGGCAGGGCCACCAAATTCCAGGCCTGGATCTACACAAGGTTGCCCAGGGCCCCATCCAACCTGGCCTTGAACACCCCCAGGGACGGGGCATCCACCACTTCTCTGGGCAGCCTGTTCCAGCAGCTCACCACTCTCTCTGTAAAAAACTTCCCCCTAATATCTACTCTAAACCTTCCCTCCTTCAGCTTCAATCCATTCCCCCTTGTCCTGCCATTATCTACCCTTTTAAAAAGTTGATTCCCCAGTTCTGGACACAGGACTCCAGCTGGGGTCTCACGAGGGCAGAGTAGAGAGGGACAATCCCCTCCCTGTCCCTGCTGCCACCCCTCTGCTGATGGAGTCCAGGATACCATTGGCCTTGCGAGCTGCAAGAGCCACTGCTGGCTCATGTTAAGTTTCTCATTCACCATGACACCCAGGTCCTTCTCAGCAGAGCTGCTCTTCATGAAAGATGCTTTCAATAGAAAAAAACAAAACCCAACAGTAGAAATTCAGTTTCTCAAACATATGTAAGCCACTAGAGTTTGCTGTATTATACCATCCCACTCCACCTATATCGGGTTTTTAATGCAACTTTTTATTATTTATTTACATGCACATTAAACTTTTCTCAGGATTTAGGGGAGTTTCTTTTAATGGTCTTTCTTGCCACATCATCTGCAGAGCTCTTCACTAGTAAGCACTTGTTAAAGCAACCTTCTCCCACGTGTAACACAGCAATAAACTGCTAGAGAATGAGGTGGTAAATCTTAATGCATTCTGAAAGAAATGGTGCCCTTGTAGGACAAAGGGAAATAAGAAAAACAGAACAAAACAAAACAAAAACCCACCATATTTTGTCAGGTTTAATTTTTATTGAGAACACCTATACTGGAATTTGGAAAATGAGGATTTCAGAAAATTGCTACTGCAATTTCTTTTTGATGATAAGCGTCTGGGAAAAGGAGACAGGCAAAGGAATGCTAAAATGCAGGGAAGCCACAGGAGCATTTTGATAAAACAGCAATTGATAGGAAACGATCTGACCTGATGTTTAAACATCATTTGTCTTGACAGCTGGAGCATACCCAGGTCTCTCTTAGTCCAGAAGAGTCAGAACAATTCCACATGGGAGTCCTGTGTCCGGATCTGGGGTCCCCAATAGAAGAAAAATGTGGAACTGTTGGAGAGGGTCCAGAGGAGACCACAAAGATGATCAGAGGGCTGGAGCACCTCTCCTACGAAGAGAGGCTGAGGGAGCTGGGCTTGTTCAGCCTGGAGAAGAGAAGGCTGTGGGGGGACCTCATTGCAGCCTTCCAGTCCCTGAAGGGAGTAGAGAAACAGGAGGGGAATCAACTTTTTAAAAGGGTAGATAATGGCAGGACAAGGGGGAATGGATTAAAGCTAAAGGAAGGAAGGTTTAAATTAGATATTAGGGGGAGGGTCTTAACAGAGAGAGTGGTGAGGTGCTGGAACAGGCTGCCCAGAGAGGTGGTGGATGCTCTGTCCCTGGAGGTGTTCAAGGCCAGGTTGGATGTGGCCCTGGGCAGCCTTGTGTAGCTCCAGGCCTGGAGGTTGGTGTCCCTGCCTGTGGCAGGGGGGTTGGAACTCTCTGATCCTTGGGGTCCCTCCCAACCCAGAGCATTTTATGATTCTATGATTCTATGGGGCCCAACAAGATTTCAAAGTGCAGTTTAAAAATTGTATCCTGATGCACTGGAATGGGACATGTAGGATGAATAAAAATCTATTTTTATGAGAAATAGAAAGCCTGAGCTCTCATTAACCTTCAGTATTGAAAACAGAACTTTGTATCTTGAACTAAGGACAAAGAACTGGAAAAAACAAAACAAAGCAAACTAAAAATCCACAACCCCCCCCAAAAAAAAAACCCACCACCTTTTCTTTTAAGGTACCAGTTGTCCCAGAATCCAGGGGAAAATGCAACTTTTATGTGGATCACAATGTCTGTGACCTGAAAAACAAGATTCCTGGTTAGGTTTCCACACGTGTCTTGGAAAAGATAATGAGCAGCACATCCATTAGGGAAATATCAGCCATGCAGCTGAGGATGCCAAGCCTGGATTTACCAAAGGGGAAAAGAACCCAAGCACAGATGATATTTCTCACTACAGAAATGTCATGAACTCATCAGTTTGTTGCTTTCTGGCACTGGTTTTAAGCATGAAACTGTAGTTCTTGCAGATATCTCTATAAGTATCAGAGCCAGCTGAAGTGCCTTCATTGTGCTGGAAAGCATCTCTTGAAAGTGTGTACTTGATAAAAAGCACAGAAGAAGAGATCAGCTTCAACTGTCTGACTGATGCATCTTCCTCAATCTTAAAAATTTGTGATTAATGGATAAAAGCTTCCATAAAATTAGACTTTTTGGATTATTTTTTCTTCTGGACACACCACTTTAGCTAAGTGAAACAGCTAGACATAGAGCCAGTCTGAGTTGTAGCAGAAAACAAAACTAAGTAAACTGCTGTAAGAAGTCTGCTTCCTCCCTACCTTGATAAATCCATCCAGTCAACATTGCTCTATATCAGGATCATTGGCAGGAATCAGTGCCATTATTCATTATCTTGCAGATCTGTTTCTTAATAAAAGTGTAAAAACTTACTCCTTGGGCAAAAGTCTTTGGTGATTTAATCAGACCATTTTTTCTAGAAGAGTTGGAGACTTCAAGGCCAAACTCTCTTATTAACTAGCACCCTGTTTCTCCTTTAATCATTTGAACTCTTCTGGACCAACATGATCAATACACAGTTACTGAAAAGCACAACTAGAGCTGATCGTGTAGAAAAGAGAAGGCAGGGTTGAACTAACTTCATTGACATTTAAGGAACTGCAGTTTGTCTTCCTACAACCTTGTCACCCCTTTTTGAGTACCAAAGAGAAAAAGTTGTATTTTTTAAGTGATTTAAGCAACATAACTTTGAGTGTCTCTGTTAGGATGCTCCACACTCCATTGCTGAGGTTCACAAGCTCTCTGGGGACTATCAAGGGAGTTTGGAGTCACAGAATCACAGAATCATAGGGGTTGGAAGGGATTCCAAGAGACCATCACGTCCAACCCCCCTGCCAAAGCAGGGTCCCTAGGACATATTTCACAGGTCAACGTCCAGATGGGTCTTGAATATCTCCAGAAAAGGAAATGTCACAACCCCCCTGGGCAGCCTGTCCCAGGGCTCTGTCACCCTCACTGAGAAAAAGTTCTTCCACATACTGGTGCAGAACTTCCTGTGCTCCAACTTGAAGCCATTGCCCCTTGTCCTGTCCCCACAGACCACTGAGAAGAGGCTGGCCATTTACCCCTGTGTCCCACACTTGAGATATTTATAAACATTAATAAGATCCCCTTTCAGTCTTCTTTTCCCTAGACTGAACAGCCCCAGTTCTTTCAGCCTTTCCTTGTAGGGGAGATGCTCCAGGCCCTTAATCATCTTTGTAGCCTCCTCTGGACTCTTTCCAGCAGATCCCTGTCTTTTTTATACCAGGGAGCCCAGAACTGGACACAACACTCCAGGTGGGGCCTGAGCAGGGCAGAATAGAGGGGGAGGATCACCTCCTTTGATCTGCTGACAATGCTCCTTTTGATGCCCCCCAGGATCCCATTGTCTCTCTCAGCCCCCAGGGCACACTGCTGGCTCATGGCCAACCTGTCGCCTACCAGGACCCCCAGGTCCTTTTCCACAGAGCTCCTCTCCATCAGGTCATCCTCCAGCCTGTACTGATACATGCAGTTATTTCTTCCCAGGTGCAAGATTCTACTCTTGCTCATCAGCTTAGGTGCCAGTGTCTATATTGAATCCTATGCAAGTGATCTACCAGAAGCCTTGTAACTGAGATAACAGAACCACTGCAACAGGGCAAGCTGGCCCGCTCCCAGGATCTCTATACTGGCCCAGCATCTTGACTCACCACCTGGGTTCTGATCTCTAAATCCAAGCAAGAAGTTTTTGATTGCTCTGGAAACTGCCAGCTGGTTGCATCTGTATTTACAACTCACTTGCTTTTTGAATGCTCGGAGGAAACATTTCTGCCACTTTTTCTTTCGCATCAATATTTACAACTCAGTTGATCAGGGATGAGGTGGTTTATTTCAGGGTGAGTAATTATACCAGGGACTTAGTACATGAAAAACTAATGAAAGGGGAAACTGATTCATTTATTTGATCTTTACATAGAGGTAGAAAAAAGTCCCACATGCTCTAATAAGGAAAAAAAGAGTCCTGTTTAAAGCTTGTACTCATGTTGTGAGGGTCATGCCTTTATCAAGGGCAGCGTTGTATGGACAATTTCATTCCTTTTTTCTCTACAGCATTTTGTATTGAGCACTCTCTAATGGATCCACCCATTCTCACATATGTTGTCCTCTCCTTCATATGTTTGTGCATGACATGGCAAAGAACAACCACACAGGGAACTGGAATACATCTTCCTTCTTTTCCCCAACTGATAGAGCCCAGGAGCTCCATTCATCTCCCTGACTCCAGCTACTCAGTTGAACTCCATTTTTTGAAAAGGAGTTATTTAATAAGGTTTTTTTAATTGGTTTTCTCTTGGTTTTGCATGGAACAAATTAAACCCATAATGTGTGCAGATAAATGTACTGCTACCCCAGGGCTGGTATATCACCCAGTGAGATGTTCTTTATTAAACCAATTTTTCTTTTTAAATCACCTTCCTCAAAAGAGAGCTAGGAGAGAAGGAAGATGCTCTCATGGCTCATAAGCTAGCTTGGGGACACGCTCCCCACTCTATGCTACTGTCCATGGTGGATAAATATAAATGCACATGAGTGCAAGGGGAAGTTCTTGTTTCTTTGCCTAAGTCAATCTTCAATCAGGATGTATAAAAATAAAAGCCTTGGAGCGAGGCACATCTTCTAGGGCAATGCATGGAGCTCAACAGTCAAACTCCTACTGCAAAACCCAAGCATGGCTGGGGGCTTAAGTGTCACTATGTCTGTATTTTTTAAGGGACATCCAACATTACATCATTTTGATTGAGCCAGAATGGAGATGTGAGCAAGCCCTGGGACATCTGCATTGTCTGAACTCTTCTGTGAGCTATAAAATGATTTGCAAGCTTCTTGGGGGAACCATTATCAACAGTTTCTTTGTGTTTTCCCTGATAGCCTGGTTCCTAAAATAAGATCCTGATCCTTTTACTCATAAAACCCAATCAGGCACCACCTCGGTTTTAAGAGCAATGGTCCCTCTTTCAGGCACTAGGGCCATGAATAGGAGATGGGACCCATTCAATCAAGCAAGGTAAGAGCATCTTTGACAATAATCTGAGACTGCAAAGGACACTACAGGGTCCCCAGGAAAGGCAGGTAGGTGAGACCAGAGACTTCCAGAAGTCCACTCCACATGTAAAATTGCAGTTCGTGTTAGGAAATTGCTGTTAGCCAATAATATCATTCAAAACAGGCAATTTGTGGAAGATTCCACTCTTGCTGTACTGAATACTCAAAAGCTATTTTGAGTTGTGACTTGAGAAGATAAGAAAGGACAGTGTTCATGGTCTTTTTATGCCTACTGAAAGCAGTTTTGAATGTGATATGCTTAATAGTGTAGAAATGTGCCTACTTCCTTCATGGTCACTTGGGCAGGGAGATAGATCTTCATGAGGACCTTCTTTATGAGGACAGGCTGAGGGAGCTGGGCCTCTTTAGCTTGGAGAAGAGGAGACTGAGGGGTGACCTCATTAATGTCTATGAATATGTAAAGGGTGAGAGTCAGGAGGATGGAGCCAGGGTCTTCTCAGTGATGTCCAGCACTAGGAAAAGGGGCAACGGGTCCAAGCTGGAGCAGAGGAAGTTCCATGTGAATATAAGGAGAAACTTTTTCCCTGTGAGGGTGATGGAGCCCTGGATTAGACTGCCCAGAGAGGTTGTGGAGTCTCCTTCTCTGGAGACATTCAAACCTGCCTGGATGCATTCCTGTGTGATTTAGTCTGGGTGATCCTGCTCTGGGAGGGTTGGGCTAGATGATCTTTCAAGGCCCCTTCCAATTCCTAACGTTCTGTGATTTTGTGATCCTTGTAGAAAAGACCTAGAAATATGGACCAGAGACAAGACCAGGATGAAGGGTTTTCCTTTCCTGCTCAGATCATCTGCTAGTGAGGATTTTTCTCATTATCCTTTTCTGCATCAAAGAAAGACACCATTGGAAGAGTTTGCTTCAAGCAAGAGTGGATCAAGAATGAGAAATCAAGGAAAGGGTGAAAGCCTAGAGCAGCAAGAGACCAGGGGAAACTATTCATTGATTCCACCAGCTTTGTGTCCTGGTGGGTTGGCTTCCAGCAAGCATGCAAAGAGAAAGAGGAGGCAACAGGAAAAGCAATGTCCCACCACAGCTGCATCCTGCAATTTGATTAGCTATCATGTCTGTCTGTCCCATCAGACTAGTTAAATACATGACTTTTACTGCACTTATCCTCAAGAGCTGTGTTGTAAGAGTCACTTCTAAGCACAGAGATGGATGTGACTGAAAGCAGGGCAAAGAAAACATCCACCTCAGTTGTTACTATCATTTTATGCCTGAAATCTTAGATGTTTACTCGAGAGAAACAGTGAAAGCAGGGGCAGAGAGGCACAACAGGAAAACAAGTAACAAAGATAATGAGGAAAGATGAAAGGGCAAGAAAAAAGGATAAAGAGGGATGGGGCACTAAGAAAAAAAAAAAAAAAAACATCCAGGAAAAAAAAAGAAAGAAGACATTCAGTAGTCAGTGTTACATGGGAAATAGCCAGGACCTGCTCTGCTGGACAGAGGTGTAGGAGCTAGTGAGAAAGGGAGAGAAGAAGGGTGACAGAAGAGAGAAGAAGGGAAAAATTAAAGCAGCAGCAAGTGAAAAATAATCAAAGATAAATAAAGTCGACACAAAAAACGACTTTCATTTTCTCTTGCAGGCACTCTGAAGTGAGTCGTACGAGCAGAGACTTTAATTTGCCTTCTTCCCACAGACTCAGCCCTGCTGATTCATTCAACTCGGCAAGGCTACACTGCTCACTAACCTATAGTACCAATTTATATGCTAATCGCCTTCGTTTGTAAATCAAGGCAATCTTCTCCAATGCCTCCCCACCCCCCCACCCTAAATTCACTGGTGCAAAATGCTGTCCATCTCTGTACACAGGGCTGGGAATTGCCGACTCTGAGACACAAAAGACATGAAATCCTAAGTAATTGAATCGTTGATGGAGTTCATCGTTGTGGATTAAGTTGCTGTTTCATCTCAGCCCCTCACCTGCTCAGCAGGAGCTTTTCTAAAGGGTTTTATCATTAGTCAAGCTTGGGAAAGAAGAAAAATATCCCTCTTTTCCTCTCGGATCTCCAGTGTTCCCTGAGTTCCCTGGGTCTTCTTGGAAGGACAAGCTGGGACAAGGCAGGGGCTCTGGCTTGTTTCTTAGACCCATTTTCCACTTTTGAAGGAGTCTAGAGATATCTGAATAGGGCAAGTCTGGAAGAAGTCTGCCCATGGTGTAGAGGACAGGTTGGAAAACCAATGGGACTGTTAAGGTTCTGGGTTTTGTCCAGTCTTCTGGTGGAGGACTCCAGAGGAAAAAAGCATCCTGATCTCATCAAGGAATGAGGCCTTTAGAGAAACAAGTATTTTGTCTTAATAAAGGTTAGGATTGTGAGTCTGGGTCTCCCACAGCACCACTACATATTCTGTGGTGGGACAAACATGCTTGGTTACTTTGAAAAGAAAGTCTGTCCTCTTCTTGACAGAGCTTTCACAACCAGAGGTAAACAAGCTGGTAAACCCAGGGTAGTTTGGTATGCAAAGTTTGCTACTTTGATGAATTAATACCGGTCCTTAACACTCCAGGACTCCTAGCCAAAGCTTTTAGCAATCAATACTAAATAATGGAAAAAAGTTACAGAGCAGTCATGCAGTTTTACCTCCAAAAGCAGCCCCACCTCTTTGTGGAAGCCCTTCCTTGAGCACATTTTTACCCAGGATGTTTTCTTGCTGACAGCTTTTGTGTCTTATGGCACCCAAATGGATCCCCAGTAATAGCTACTCCTGTACAGGTAGTAGAAACCCACTGCTGAGTCTCTACACAGGACTTTTTCAACTACTGGTGTTGAAGATGTCCTTTGGGTTATTTTGACCCCTTTTCTCTTTTGAACACAGCAACTTTAAGAAATTCTGCATTAACAGCAATGGAGGTAAATGCTTAATGAACAGAATAAGTGGAATAGTGACACATGTCCCAGGCTACAGGTCGGGGTGATGTGATCCAACCCTGAACCACATTTCTTTTTGTTCTAAGGCTTCAAAAATATAGTAAATAAGAAAAAATATTCAACTTATCAGAGGAACATGATTATTAACTCATAATCTTTCACCACCCAGCACTTTCCTCATCCATCACTCACACAAATTCTCCTTTTCTTCACCAATACCACAATGCAATGGTCTATGAGTTGCTTTGATGAGAATAGACCAATTTTGTCAATCACAGATCTAAGTTCAGGGAAATCAGTTGTTTTATTTAAGGAAGATAATCAATTATAGGGGGAAAACAGTCTTTGGTTGACTACCTATGCAGCGTGATGCCACTTTCATTTCCTTTTGTCTTTAGTGGTTCTTATAATGGCTTCAGAACCCTTCCTGACACTACATGGGGATGGCCTTTTGCAAAAGAACTGTGTTTGTACTGTCCTGGCCTAACTTGACTGAGACTAGCAATGAGGACAAACTTTTAAATCACTGTCTTTCATTAACAAACAGGTTTCAGCCCTGAAATGCCAACCCTTCAGCCCTCTTCAGGTCAGAAGAGGTCTTATTTCATTGACAGCAATTGCAACCCAGCGATTTCTTCTAGACCTTTGACCTCTTCCAGAAAATTCAGAATTGACTGAGAGGATTTTATACCTTGAATGGGTGGCCTAGACTTGGCCTACAAGACATCTGTGGAGGATCAAGCATTTAGCCCTTCTCTCTGCTACTAGATGTTCTCTGCTCAAGTCAAGCTTCTTTGCCTTTTCTCTGTGCCCCTGTATTTCAAACAAGTTGTCAGCCCTTTGAAGAGGATATGGTCTCTTATTTCTCATATAAATGCAAAACACCTACAAGTGATGGAAGAACTATGTTGGCTGAGCAAAGTTTGAGTTACAACATTAATAACAGGCCCAAACATGAGCTAACACAAAGAAGCTGCCAATTATTTCAGACAACAATTGATCAAAGCCAAGAAACTCCTGATATGCATTAAGTGACCCTTTGATTGTCCATTCCCTGAAAACCCTCAGCCCACACAGACCAGGAGATGACAATTTGCCTTTTCAGTTAATTTTATCTCCCAAACACCAACTCCCCTGCATTTCTCTTTCTTCCTGCAAGAATTTGCCTCCTTCTTTCTCCCCTGCTTTAAAATCAGTCCCAATATTTGCATAACTTTCTGCCGTCATTGTTCCACCTCTGGAGAGGTCTCTTGTCAAAGTACTGCCACGAAGACTTGTATTTTAATTTTGAATTCCCATGGCTTTGAAGCTAAAATTTTCCATTAGATTAAAAATAAAAAAAGAGAAAAAAACCCAGAAAAATAAGAAAAAAATCCTCCATTGCACTGTGTCCTGCATAAAGTACAGCTATGCTTTATGCTACCTGCAGCATCAGGTCTCTTTGCAAAGCCTGCCAGATATATGGGAAATTGTGGCCATGCTGGGTGCCCAACAAATTGGGGAAGCCAAAACATGGGAAGATTAAGGGGTTTATGCAAAAGTGATGCAGGAAGTCCTGTAACAAAACTAGAAACTGAGTCTCTGTCTTGGGACTCTCTGCTCAGTGTCTGCTCCATAGCAAAATTCATGTTATCTCCTGCGGTGCTATCCC
Source organism: Gallinula chloropus (assembly GCF_964237585.1). Classification (NCBI taxonomy): domain Eukaryota; kingdom Metazoa; phylum Chordata; class Aves; order Gruiformes; family Rallidae; genus Gallinula; species Gallinula chloropus. The sequence goes on from NC_140086.1 coordinate 2,963,751, forward strand.
CAAACAGGAACCTGAGCTCATTTTTCACCCCCATGCCCTGAGGTCTGTGGTTTTCATGCCTGTCCTGATCTCTGCAGGAGTGCAACAACTTGCTGGGTTTAGAATTAAAAAGTTCATTCACAGCTGGTCACCCGCGGGAGGCAAAGAAGAACCAGCCCCATAGGATCAGGTAAGAAACACAGTTGTGCTCTTGTTTTCATTTGCTGAAGTTGGATTTTATTATCAGTCTGCTTGGCTGAAAAATTCGGTTTCCACATTATAAATAGAAAACTAGAAAAAAAAGAAAATCAAACAAAACTCCACAGCCAATTAAAAAAAAAAAACAACAAACCAAAAACCAAACTACCAACACAAAAAAAAAGCCCACAAACAAAACCCAACAAAAAGCCATTGCAGATGTGCAGATCAGACAAATGCTACTGCAGTTAATTAATTGCTGCATCTTGCTTAATTCATATTCCCTTTCTGGAGCCCACTGAGCACATTTCTCACATTTCTCGTCATAGCTGTTGTCTGAGTGCCTTTTTCAAGTAAGTTTGACATTAAAATAATACTATATTTAACCTGTCTCCATGCATTTTAATGGTTTTGTACATTGATGGGTTTTTACCTGTGTGTTTATGGAGTAGTCGGTGTGTTCATGAGTGTGTATGTGTAAATATATATATATATTTACAGAACTGTGTGTGTATGTGTATACATCTGACAGAGATTTAGGGTCAGAGTGCTGTTTTGCATCACGTGACATTTTGCCCCATAAGCACTGCACATGGTAGTGGTGCTCAGCACTGGGTTCTATATACACCCTATATATATATACACCACTCCTTGAGCGAGTGAAAATGCCAAAGCACTCCTAACCATATCAGAAAAATGCTACTGCCTCTGATCACAGAATCACACAAGGTTGGAAAAGACCTTTAAAGATCAAGTCCAACCAATCCCACCCTATGCTAATCCATATCCCTAAGTACTTCATCTACCCGTCTTTTAAACACATCCAGGGATGGTGACTCAACCCCCTCCCTGGGCAGCCTGTTCCAGGCCCTGAAAACTCTTTCAGTATTTTTTTTTCTAATATCTAATCTGACCCTGCCCTGGCACAGCTTCATGCCATTTCCCCTTATCCTATCACCTGTCACCTGGCTGAAGAGACCATCGCCCACCTCTCTACAACCTCCCTTAAGGTAGTTGTAGGTGGTGATAAGATCTCCCCTCAGCCTCTTTTTCTCCAGACTAAACACCCCCAGCTCCCTCAGCTGCTCCTCACAGGATTTGCCCTCCAGCCCCTTCACCAGCCTGGTTGCCCTTCTCTGCACTCGCTCCAGGACCTCAATGTCCTTCTTATGGTGAGGAGCCCAGAACTGGACACAGGACTCCAGGTGCAGCCTCACCAATGCCAAGTACAGGGGCACAATCCCCTCCCCAGACCTACTAGCCACACTATTTTTGATACAAGCCAGGATGCCATTGTTACAAGCCAGGATGCTTGTTACTTGCTTTCCTTTTGAAATCTGGATTAATTAACTAACTGAAGCAATACTTTAGTGATGCCTTGTTTTCTGTGTGATGCTCTAAGCCTTTAAATTGTAACCTCCTTTAATGAACAAGTGTTTAACACTTGCCCAGCTGCTGCTGCTAACAGAGCTGCAGGGACTTACACAGCAGAAAATTTAATTGTACTGACTTATTTGGCCTTTTACCTGCAGGACTTAAAAGACAATGGGAAGTGGTGGTAGTGAGGACACAGTCCTGGTATGTCTCTGTAGATGTGCAGTCATCTAACAGAAGCCTGGGTGCAGCACACTTGCTCTTGGTTGTTTCTTAAATAAAATCTGGAAGGGGGAAAAAGGAAACAAACTTCACACCAGTTCCCTCCTTGAAGACTGAGAGTCCTATTTGTCCTCTGTTTCCCCCCAAAATACATCTGTCCCTTCTTTTCTGATTTAAAAGTTAAAAGTACTCTTGCAAACTCCACAGGAGCCAGGAGATGTTGCTTTTCAAAGACGCAAACAGCTGTGAAACAGCTGGCAAGTAGGAACCTGATCCAGGGCTATGATCCTGGGACTTCCTTTCTCTAGATGCCATAACACTTCTGGCTGTCATAGTGGCTGCACGTTCTCTCCAAAAGCCAAGTTTCTCTTTCCTATGATACCAAAGCCACAGGGGCTCCGTGACACTGAGCAGATGAGCAAGGCCCACCTCCATGTGGTGGGGCTCCACAGAGAGTTGTTAGGGGGAAGGAAGGCAGTTCAGGTTGCATGGTTGACTTCTTTTGAGATGAACTGAAGACTGAAGAGTGACTGAAACCTGACTACCTCATTGACCTGGGCCTCTTTTTTGGCATTATTGTCATAGCAGCGACTCAACTTGCTAACGAGCCAATGTAATGAGTGTTGTTCATTACTCAAACATAATACTCATACAATCAGCAGTGAGTTTCTCTATTGGTGTTATTCAATATCATGTCCTGAAAAACGTTTCTTAGACTTTTAAGACCAGGAAGGAATGATTTTGCCCATTGAACATAAAGTTCTGCATGGCCAAAGCTTAGGAGTTGTGCTTGTCTTCCATGCTGTCGTCTCTAAGGCTTAGTATGAAATTGGCTTATCCCAAGGTGCTCACCAACATAAGGCAGCTTTCAGACTCAGCATCATAAAAGCTTTTTGCAAAATCGTGAATGAAAATAGGTTTGAGCAATCAACACTCGGAGAGGTCCTTCACGTGGATCCCCAGAGGAGTCCTTACTCAGAAGCCTGTTGAAAACTACTTTGAAGGTGTTTTCTAGTTGCTTGAAAGCTTCAAGGCAGACACGTCCCTGGGGAGGCACTGACCTCTTCCTGGGAGGAGAGGGTTGGGGAGAATAAGAGAAAATAAACACAAAACAAGTCGTCTTCTTTCTTTTCTTCTTTGTTTAGAGCTTGTCACAACTGGAGCTCAGGAACAGATATTGAGCTCAGGACCAGAACTATCCTACCTCATCCTGAACTACCTCACATAGTAGTGCAGTGAACCCAAGTACTCCATTCAGCCACAAAATAGACAGACTGCAGAGAGAAACTTCCTGCCCATGTCCCAGATCTTCCAGGGATGGTGTCTTGATCCACATGGCCCTTTTCCTATATGCTCAGCCCAGGGAAGATGCTTTGTATTTTCAGTTTTCAGATTCTTCTCAATGTTCCAGTAAAAACATCTTTTCCCAGTATAGCAACCAGTGTGATTTCTCACATGTGCAATGTGTTAATTTACCCACTGCTGCAGCATGGTTGTGCTTCCTCCTTGTGAGACCATGGTGTAGGTGTAGGTATAGGTGTTCTGTCTTTGCCCCATGGTTATACCTTATGTGGGCTGGAACAGAGGATCGTGGAGTCATAGCACAGTTCAGGGGAACCTTAGGAAGCCTTTTCCATGCTGAACTATCCTGGGACCCTCCCTTGAAGCCACACTACCTTATAACCACAATGCAAAACAAAAGCACCTCTACATACACCGACCTCCTTCATCTACCACCTCTGACAGAGCAGTCATTTGCAGTCCCATGAAGACAGCAGGGATAAGTGCTCCCTCCTTCAAACTCCCTTTGATGAGAAGCAGCAGGATATTTTGACCCATATCTAGGGCTGTGAACCAAGGTTTGGGCTCTCCTGCTTTCCTAGCCCATGTCATCATGAGGAGCATGCTGGCTACTATTTCTCTTCTGTCTGCTAATGCTATAGAATCATAGTATAGGAGATGTAGGGTGAGATACACCCCTGTAGGAAGGATGGAGAAGCCCTGGGACTCACCATCAGGAGCTGCTGATTGAAGAATGGTGGGACTATGGTTCAGACATGGGCACACTGGACTAAGAGCCTCCAGGAAGCTCCAAACCTGCAATATTTTCAGATGTCTCAGTATGTCCAATACATTTCAACCGGGCCAAAAGAAGTCATTACATCTGGGAATCTACTGGACCATAAGGACCAAGGCTCTGAAGAGCTGCAGCCTTGCATCCTATTTGCTAGACCCCCAAGCCTCCTGCAGTCCTGCCTATAAACCCCAAAACTGTCAATCAGGTGATGGAGCAGAGTCAAGGAGATAAGGACATATTTTCTTGCTGGAGGATTTCAGCCATTCAAGGGTAAGCACCAAGGAAGCGAATCATCCCTAGCTCAACTCATTTCTTGTAATCTTTCATGAGTGATATCCTTAAACCCCTTGTGCACTGAGCTGTGCTTGTGCTTGCAGCCTGCCTGGTAATGCAGGAGGTGGCAGAGAAGTCCAGGTGAGGTTGACATTGGCTTTGGAGACATGTAGGCAGGGTAGCATCAGCAACACCCTGGTCCCATTGGAAACGGTATCTCAGCAGTGGTCCCTTCTACCAGTAATGTTGCTCAATCCATGTTAAACATTGTCCCCCTCATGTCATCTCCTGGGATGGGAGGTATTAAGGCTTGGATTAGAGATACCTGCAGAAAATGAGGCTAGGCTGCACAGAAAAGGGAATTCCTCATGCCCTGGAAAAGTGCATCATAAGGGGGAGGGTATTTCTGGGGGCATCAAGGAACTACAAAACTAAAAGCAAAAGGTGCACTCATGGGGCAAGTTGAACCCCACACTGTGGCTCTTCCAGCGTAGAGAGCCAAGGTGGCAGCTTGTGGATCCAGGAGAGGTGTTTTCCCAGCACCCAGGAGCGATGCAAACCCCATGTGGGGGATAGGGGCTGGCAGGGGCACTTTTAAAAAGCAGACATGGCTAGAGTTTACACCTCTTTTATTAGAAAGAAGACACATTCATTTTTGTGCTCTGAAAACTGTACAGAGAGGAAAAAAAAAGAAACCAAAACCCACCCCTTGAGGAACACGGAGAGGAAGGAGGGGAAGGTATGGCATGGGGCAGGGCAGGGTGTGGGAAAACAGAATTAACCCGGAGGAGCTGAGCAGAGAAAGTCGAATATCAACAGTTATTAAACAAACATTTATCTCTGTAATTACATAACACCGTTCATGTCTTGCAAGTCAGCTGGAGTGAATGGGTGAGTGGGGAAGGTTAGAGAGAAGAGGGCAGGCTCGTTTGGGCAGGGGAAGGGCAGGGGGGGGAGGAGAAAAAAAAAAGAGATAAAAGAATTAAAACACAGTAGAAAGATATCTGTATGCTAAAATTCATCATGTGTAATTATAATAATTACAATATCATACAACCCGGCATCTGAGGGAGGCCTTTGTGCTTTCCTGTTTCATAGAATAACCTAAAATGGAACAATAAGATCACAGTTTTTATAAGTAATCAGTTTCCCTATATTTTTTTTCAGCTATTTGAGATTTCTTTTGAAGTTTTGCTTTCCAACCCTTTATATTATACAGTTAATGGCAAGGTAAATGCCATTGTCCTTAAAAATCGGATACCCAGGCAGCCGAAAAGGAAAGATGAAGGGGGGGATGTTGGCACATCAACCAACATCTCTCAGTAGGGGGGGACAGCACAACTGGAGTCAATGATTGTTCTGCATCATGTAGCCATTGCTAGATTTGGCCTAAAAAAATGTCTGGTTTGGTTTTGGCTTTTTATTTCTTTCAAGTGACCCAAACACATGGTAACAACACACACCCTGATCAAGCTTTAATGCTGGTCCACTCACAACCAGAGGTTTGTCACCACACATCTCCAAAGCTGGGAAAGTTGTTTCAGGCATTAGACAGACAGTGCTGGGATTAAAAAAAAAGGAAAGATGTTTGGTTATAATGTCAGTGGTGTATTTTTTTGATAAAAATATTGCACAAGATTTTTTTGGGGGTGAAATGTAGATATTTTTTTTTTTTTTTAAATAGCATTAAGAAATGTTTAATGATAAAAAAAATTAAAACCAGGATTATTTCTTTCATGGTGAACCAAAAAGATAATATTTTATGATGAGGAGTGTTCTGCTCTCCTGATCAGCTCCACCTCCTGCCTTCTTGTAGGACCACAAACCTGCTTGCTGGCTCTGGGCAGTGGGGAGGGAGGAGAAGAGCCAGCAAGGGGGGAAATAACCAAAGCCCAAACTTAATTAAACAAGCCAAAATATTGCAAGCCAGCAGCGGAGGGGCCACGTGTTCCCACCATCCCCAACTTTCCACGGAGCAACTTGCCTTCCACCTTCAGCAGGTGGCATCCTCACCCCATGCCTGCACAGTCCTACAGCACAGAAAGGCATTTGAAATGACAAGAGCCAAAGAAAAGAAAGGTCTCGGGTTTCAAGTTCTCTTTTTATTGAAGAAAAGAAAAGAAGAAGGAAAAAAATAGATTATTTTGTTTGTTTGTTTGTTTGTTTGTTTCCAAGTGGATGTTATTCATGTTGTCAGTTTGTCTCAATGTCCTAAGGCAACATCTCTGTATACCAAATATCTCCAGGTACATTGGTGCATCTGTCTTTCCCTCTTTCTCTCTCTGCCTTCCAGGGAGGGGCATCTTGGAATAAATCTGAGTCCATAAGCAAGGAAAAATAACAGGAAAAAAAAAATAACAAACGATGAGGCCAAGAGGACCTTTGCAAGGCCCGTGCTTAGTTTATCTATTTAACAGTCCATGAAACGACCTACATTCTTCTTATTGGTCTGTTTTTCTAACACCTTCGACCCTCTCCCTGGAGACGGGGGCGAGCAGGTTTTGGAGGTGGTCCTTTCCTCCCACGCCCGTCCCACTCCTCAGGGCGTGCAGATGCTCTGCTGTGGAGGGATAAGAGAATGAAGCCCCACTTTACCTCTCCACCTAAGCCATGTGTGGGGCCACCACTTTACCCTTCCAGGGGACCCGCTGTTGGGATGCCACCATACCCCAGGTCATGGTGTGGCACATAGGAGTGGGAATGTCTTCTTGGCCACCGCTTGGTGTATCCCGTCTCCTTCCTTCTTGGATGAGCTGGTGAGAAAGAGGTGGGAGGCAAGGATCAGCGAGGGATGCCACAGACCCTCAAGGCTGGGTATTCCCCAGGGATCGACAGCCAGACCGCATCCCAGCGAGGCTCCTGCAGGCATCCCTTCTTGCGGTCCGCAAACAACCCTGATCTTCTTGGCCCTTTGCAGTGCCTGCTGGGCATCCTTCCACACCTTCTCATGGTGCAGCAGGACGGCTCTTGGAGTGCAGCCGCAGCCTGAAAGCATCTCAGCAGGGTTCACCCCCCTGCAGCCCCTCCCCACCCTCTGCCTCCTCCTCCTCCTCACTCTCTTCCAGGTCCACTTCTTCTCCAGTCCTACCTGGGAAAGCTCGTGTTGTCCCTGAACCTACAGCTACTATACTCTATAAAGTAATATTCCCCCCTCTCTGCTGAGAACAATACAAAAGTTACTCCACCTTACCAAAGGTTTCAAAAGAAACCAAACACTCCTCTCGCTCGGTTCCGATTTAATTTAATCATTTCTTTAAAATGTACTTTTTTGTTGTTGTGTTTTGTTTTGTTTGTTGTTGTTTTTCCAGGAAAAAAAAAAAGTCCCTTTTTCCCTTTCCGCTCAGACCTCTGTCTGAAGGTCAATAATGTCTTGTCCCACCAAGGGAATGGTGGCCCCTGTTTTCTCCCACTCTACAGTTTTTAGTTCTAAGGGAGACTGTGCCACGGGTTCGATGTCCTTTTTAACCCATGATGGTGGGGACTGGACTTTCCTGATTCCTTCCCAGGGTCTCTTGTTTGGTGTCTGCTGTTTTTCTTGCTGCAAGAGGATGAAAGTGTGAGAAAGGAGAGAGAGAGAAAGAGAGAGAGGTTAGTACACATGCAAGAAAGAACATTTTTTCACCTCCTCCTCTCATATCAAAGGCAATTCTTTCTGTGAAACTCCTGATCAAAAATAAAGTGGGGTTTCAATGAAAACTCCACTTGTGGGTAAAAGATTTTCAGAAAGAAAATATAAACTCTTTTTTTGAATTTATATTTTTTTCTGGGGTATCTCTGTTGCCTAATGCCTAGATACTTCAGCTTTCAGCTGAGGTTTTTGCCACTTCTGTTTCCACTGAAAAGCTCAACATGGTTTTGAGAATTTAAGATCTTTTTCTACTTTTACAGAAAATCCCCACCTAGAAATCCAGATTACAATGAGGAGGGTTTTTTTTCTGAACATACATTGACTGCATTTTATATAGATGTGAATACATTCCTTACGTAGCACAGCTATTTATAGGGCATTTAATTGCAGCAAAACATCCTAACTATTTTGCCAGTGAACCCATGCTGTTTGATGGGCTGGATCATCAGCTCTGAAACTGAATGCATTTCCATCAACTCCACACCAAGCCTCCAAGGCTTTATCGACCACCATTAGTCCAGTCCCCTGCCAACATCCCACCATGGATATCAATCCAGAGAATATCATTCAATGTTTCTGCCTATATGCACCAAGATAAGACTGTGGGGACAGTTGAGACTCTGTAAAATGGGTGTATTCTTCAGTGCCTATATGAAGGGGAGTCCATGCAAAGATTTTAAATTAGTTGTTCCACTAAGCCTCTCCCCTCCCCTACCAAGGGTGATGCTTTTCACAGTTAATTATTCCCACAAAACACTCTAGCACTGTGTGAGAAAAGGCTTCCCTGCCTGTGACAGGAGCACAGAGCCCTTTTGAGCCACTTGCCAAAGGGAACGCGGCAGCTAGCGGAAAGGCTGGGAGAAAAAGGCAGCTGTGTGGAGGATGACAACAAGGAGAGAAGTCTGTGGAGAAGAAGGTGAGGTGACAGACATGCAGGTGACATGCAGCACGGGATCATAGAATCATAGAATGGTCTGGGTTGGAAGGGACCCCAAGGATCATAGAGTTCCAACCCCCCTGCCACAGGCAGGGACACCAACCTCCAGGCCTGGAGCTACACAAGGTTGCCCAGGGCCCCATCCAACCTGGCCTTGAACACCTCCAGGGATGGGGCATCCACTACTTCTCTGGGCAGCCTGTTCCAGCCCCTCACCACTCTTTCTGTAAAAAACTTCCCCCTAATATCTAATCTAAACCTTCCCTCCTTTAGCTTTAGTCCATTCCCCCTTCTCCTGCCATTATCTGCTCTTTTAAAAAGTCGAATCCCCTCCTGCCTATAAGCTCCCTTCAGGTACTGGAAGGCTGCAATGAGGTCCCCCCGCAGCCTTCTCTTCTCCAGGCTGACCCAGCCCAGCTCCCTCAGCCTCTCTTTGTAGGGCAGGTGCTCCAGCCCTCTAATCATCCTTGTGGCCCTCCTCTGAACCCTCTCCAACAGTTCCACATCCTTCTTGTATTGGGGCCCCAGATCTGGACACAGGACTCCAGATGGGGCCTCCTGAGGTCAGAGTAGAGAGGGACAATCCCCTTCCTGTCCCTGCTGGCCACTCTTCTCCTGATGGAGCCCAGGGATGAGTCGCAGCTCCACGCTGTCACCACAACAGACTGGTTGAGGGGAGAGGGAGCTACGTGTACGCTGCGGTGTCATGATTGTACTCAGTGATGCTGCAGAGATTGCTGGAGCCCCATAGGAAACCTCAGTGCCCATCCTTTACATGCTAATGCACCTGCCTTAGCTTCTGATTTTGTCCTTTCCTAAGAGACTTTTTAGAGTCTGTGGTTTATCCCACCTCCATACTGCAACACCAATAGGACAGGCACTGTAGCATTATCCCTACAGGGACTGCTTCCCTCATATCACCCAAGCCATGAATTTTTGCTTTCCCAAACTTTCATATACAAAAATGAGGCATGGTTGAAATTGCTACTGCATCCCTGCAAGCTGCTCACAGGGAAAAAGCTCTGGGTTAAGTCAGTTGGTAGCTGCAGCGTGGCAAATGTACTAACCAGGTAAACCTGCTCTTCTCAACACGAAGTGAAAACATCCTGAAATTCTCTTCATTATTTTAATTCAAATGGAGAAAAAGAACTTTTTAAAAGTCCTTTGAAATAGGGGGATTTTTTTCTTGTTTTGTTTTGATTTTGGGGTTTTCTTTAATCAAGTTATGGAAAAACACTGTTCAGGAGAAAGCAAAACACTTCAGTTCTTGAAATCTGAAGGTTTTTCACTGAACTGCATGACACAGAGCTTTTCTTATGCTTTTGGTGTTATTCTTACCTTATTCCATCATGTAAAAAAAGTGGTTATTAATACTAATATGACAGAAAAGGTGATATTTTTTTTTTTACTAACTCCACTACCTATTTTGGAACTTCTCTAAGAACCACTGCAACTAAACCCAGAAACCTTTTTATCTCTGTGTGTCTTAATGAGACAAGCTTGAGACTTCCTGAAGTGAAACTTCTACCTGCAGTGTTTCTGCAGGCCATTAGTCTGCCACAAAAAAAAAGATGCAGCAAGTAGGTACACATAAAGACAAAAGCACATATAGAGCAAGAAATGGAATGAAACAAAGGGTGGGGTTTTTTTTTCCCAAAAGGTGAAGAAAAATGGTTGGTCAGAACAGCTTTTTTTTCAATGAAAAATGTTTTGTTGTCTCTCACAATTGCTGTAATGCCACAAGTTTTCAAAGTTACCAGTGTCCACAGCTGGGTTATTTAACAGAGGACATCACAGATGATCATATGCATGAAGTTCATAAATAATTCCATCTTTTCCCTCAAATGAAAGCCCTTCTTTGAGGGCATTATTTACAGCCACCTTCAGCATCAGATTTTTCTATTCCCAGCCAATGTCTGTTTTAATCATCCCTCTGCCTGCCACACTCCTGACCTTCAGCCTCCCCTTCATGCTGGGAGGATGCACCCAGATCTGATCACATAGACTGATCGTGCTCAGCAAACCTCAAAGCCATTCCTGTTATGGGTTGCTTTTTGAGCTGCTGAGCAAGAGCAGCTGCAAATCCATGTAGGGAACAGAAATTGGGGAGAAAAAAAAGCCACAAAACAACAAACAATTATGAGCTCACATCTATGGCAACGGCCTCTGAGCAGACCTTGTACTAGGGAACAAGATCTAAGGGTTACAATAGTTATATAATGGGGATAAAAACCAGTTGTGAATTATTATGAATGTGTAAATTAAGAAAGTAAGAGAGAATGAAACAGAAAGCATCACTATACCAGTGTATAATTCTAGTCTGCACCTGCACCTTGAATGTTATGTGCACTCCATGAGCTTCCTGATAGAAGGGTATATGGTAAGAGGTAAAGGTGGCCAGTATACAGCCATGAACAGTCATGGGACATGTTCTGTAGGAGGAAAAATTACACTGACTATGACTTTTCAGCCTTGAAAGGAGATTGTGGATGGATGTGAAAGAAGTCTATGAAACTCTTCTGACTTGTTGATGGTAGGAACAGCCTACTGATGTGAAGGTTCACGTCTTCCAGAACTACAGAGCATGATGAGACACCAAGCAGTGCCTAGCCCAGAGTGAACCCCAGGAGCTGGTCCTGCACACAGTGCCCATCTGAACTGCAGACTACCTTTCTGCAGCTCTCTGTTGATGCTCAAAACTTCCAGTTATAAAAACAACGTGGAAGTATTCACAAAAATAACATCCACCTGAATGCACTGATACTATAAAGTGACACTATTCTGTGCCAGGGGGTCTCTGAGCACAAACTACTGGAGTCTTGGAGATCTTTTTGAAGATGTACTACCACATGCTTTATTTTTCCAAGCCACTTTTTACTTTGCCATGAAGATGAGGCAGGGCTTGGGTCTGATCCCATATAGTTATTTCTATCTAGCTTATCAGGTGAGTTATCTAGCTATGACTATGGTGGGCTTAGTGATTCCAAAGATGTCTATTTAGAGGAAGAAGATTAAAAGGAGCCTCAAGAGATCAGCAGATGGAAAGGAGAGGCTTGGTCTTAGCATCCCACTTCTCAGATAAGAATTAGACTTCTCTAGTGATGCTGTGAGTGGAGGTGCTATCTCAGGGGTGGGATGCACTGTCCGTGCACAATGGTGCACCAGCAGCTCATAGAGCTGTGGGCACAGACATGGCCTGAGCATGAGTGCAGAAGGACTCAGTGCCTGGACAGATTTCAGAGCAGGTTAAATGCAATCAGCAGGACTGAGCTCTGGCAAGGATGCTGGGAGACAAAGGAAAGATTTCCCATCTTGGCAGGAGACACCCTGGGAATTGGTAGCAGGCTCCTGGGAACAACCCCCTTTTCCTTTCCCTTGATATGGAAAAGGTTTTTATTGGGTCTTGACTACCAGAGCAGCATATACAAACAGGCACTGGGCTCATGCTTTAACTGGCATTTTTCCTCCAGCCCCACTGTGGGATCTTAGCAATCTTTGCCAGCCAGGAGGCAAACCCTAACTATGCACAGAAATGAAAAAAAAACCTGGAAAGAGGGTTGTGTAATGAGGCTGTAAAAGGCGCCAGTGCTGGCCCAGGGCCTGGCACCTCGGAGGCAGCCTGGAGTGGCCCAAGACAGGAGTTGAAAGTGGAGCCTGCTGGCTGCTCTGCCAGTAACTCACAGAGACAGAGACATTACTCTGGCTGGACACAGCCCTGTTGGGGAGGGGGAAGTGTGTATCAGTTCCTGCCTGGTGCCAGAGTGCTCTGTGAGAGGGGAGGGGAGGAGGGAAGGAAAGAAGGGAAGGAAAGAAGGGAAAGAAAGGAAGAAACAAAGGGAGGAAGGGAAGGGAAGGGAAGGGAAGGGAAGGGAAGGGAAGGGAAGGGAAGGGAAGGGAAGGGAAGGGAAGGGAAGGGAAGGGAAGGGAAGGGAAGGGAAGGGAAGGGAAGGGAAGGGAAGGGAAGGGAAGGGAAGGGAAGGGAAGGGAAGGGAAGGGAAGGGAAGGGAAGGGAAGGGAAGGGAAGGGAAGGGAAGGGAAGGGAAGGGAAGGGAAGGGAAGGGAAGGGAAGGGAAGGGAAGGGAAGGGAAGGGAAGGGAAGGGAAGGGAAGGGAAGGGAAGGGAAGGGAAGGGAAGGGAAGGGAAGGGAAGGGAAGGGAAGGGAAGGGAAGGGAAGGGAAGGGAAGGGAAGGGAAGGGAAGGGAAGGGAAGGGAAGGGAAGGGAAGGGAAGGGAAGGGAAGGGAAGGGAAGGGAAGGGAAGGGAAGGGAAGGGAAGGGAAGGGAAGGGAAGGGAAGGGAAGGGAAGGGAAGGGAAGGGAAGGGAAGGGAAGGGAAGGGAAGGGAAGGGAAGGGAAGGGAAGGGAAGGGAAGGGAAGGGAAGGGAAGGGAAGGGAAGGGAAGGGAAGGGAAGGGAAGGGAAGGGAAGGGAAGGGAAGGGAAGGGAAGGGAAGGGAAGGGAAGGGAAGGGAAGGGAAGGGAAGGGAAGGGAAGGGAAGGGAAGGGAAGGGAAGGGAAGGGAAGGGAAGGGAAGGGAAGGGAAGGGAAGGGAAGGGAAGGGAAGGGAAGGGAAGGGAAGGGAAGGGAAGGGAAGGGAAGGGAAGGGAAGGGAAGGGAAGGGAAGGGAAGGGAAGGGAAGGGAAGGGAAGGGAAGGGAAGGGAAGGGAAGGGAAGGGAAGGGAAGGGAAGGGAAGGGAAGGGAAGGGAAGGGAAGGGAAGGGAAGGGAAGGGAAGGGAAGGGAAGGGAAGGGAAGGGAAGGGAAGGGAAGGGAAGGGAAGGGAAGGGAAGGGAAGGGAAGGGAAGGGAAGGGAAGGGAAGGGAAGGGAAGGGAAGGGAAGGGAAGGGAAGGGAAGGGAAGGGAAGGGAAGGGAAGGGAAGGGAAGGGAAGGGAAGGAAGGAGGGAGGAAGGCAAGAAGGCAGGAAGGCAGGAAGGGAGGGAGGAAGGCAGGAAGGAAGGGGAGGGAGGAAGGCAGGAAGGAAGGGGAGGGAGGAAGGAAAGGGAGGGAGGGCCCAGACCCAAGGCTGAGGTAAAGGCTGCTGTTGTGCAGGGAAAACTGGAAGTGCTTCCTCACTCTGGTGCCATTCAGAATCTCCTTTATTCAGCCTTCATTTTGGCAGCACACCTTTAAGGCAGAGAGAAAGGATTTGGGACAAGAGGCATTTAAGATGCAGTGCCAAGCAACCCCTCCAGATCCCTAACAGTACAGAGGCAAAGTGCATTGAGATAAACCACACAAGCCTTTCCTCCAAAGCTAGTCCTGGCAGACTGCACTGAGTCATAGAATCATAGAATGGTCTGGGTTGGAAGGGACCCCAAGGATCACAGAGCTCCAACCCCCCTGCCACAGGCAGGGACACCAACCTCCAGGCCTGGATCTACACAAGGCCGCCCAGGACCCCATCCAACCTGGCCTTGAGTCAGCTCATGGTGGCCATGGAAAGGTGAGCTACTTTGCATGGTGGCTCTGTGCTGCCTTCAAAGGTCTGGGCTGGCTCCATTCCAAGTGCAACTCTTTTGCTTAGGAGTGGGAGCAGTGTATTGCTTAAATACAACATAAATACTGGCTGCTCTAAGATACAGCTGTCATTTCACCCTTCAGTCAAAAATGATGAAATGTGTAAGATGTGAAGCTGCATCTCCTTATATTTGTTTTGTTTTCCTTTTTTTTGTTATTGTTGGTTGGTTGATTTTGGTGTGTTTTTTGTTTTCTTTTTAATACCCAGTTTTTATAGTTACCCTGAATAACCTGAAGAGGAATTCAGTGCTTTCTACAGGGTGCTCTGGGGTTACTCCCCTAGAATCAACTACTCCCATGCTGTTTTCATTGCCTCTAGTGTCAACTTGAAGGATATCTCATGACCCAAATGGTCTCTCCCCACGACACTGATGACTCTAGGACCAGAATGAAGTTATTCAGAGCATATAGCAGGGAATTTGAAAGATAAATGTGGCTCATGCTGTCTAATCTATCTTCAGATCAATGTCGATGAAAAGTGATTAGAAAATGGGAAAGCTGTCTTGGTTTTTTTACAGAGTGATAAATTTTCCTTTCTGTGTTGGAAACAAGTAGCTTCAGGTCCTTCATTTTATGCTACAACAATAATACTTTTTACTTTTTTTTTTTTCATTTAGGATTAAAACAAAATAAAAGGAAGTGGCTGTGTTCAGAATTTCATTAAAAAAAAAAAAACAAACTAAAAACTCTGTGGGTTTAACTTCCAGTCATGGAAATCAGTTAGGAAACTTCAGATAGCCAGCATATGCAGGGTTATAAAAATGTCTTCTGCTTCTATATTCTCTTAAGTTCAGATGGTCTAACATGTAGGGGTTCCTGTCAGCCAGATTTGTGAGGCTATGCACAGCTGAAGGTGACCAGGAAACAAATGAAGGAGCTCTTTGATAGATCCTATGATGCTCTTTCAATAGACTTGTGAACCATCCTTTTGCAGAGAAAGCCTGTGGTCCCATCAGCATGGGGAACAGGCTATTGTCCAGGCTATTCTTGACATATCCAGCTGGTTAACTTACCATCTTTGTTTGGCTAATTCCTATAGTCTACTGAGAAGCCCACTCAGTTTGGTGGACATGGAGAAATCCTGAAATCATTCAAGGCTTCCCTGTGCCTCATGAAGACACCTAGGGACTTCAGGAGGAGACCAAGAGCACCCAAAGCACAATTCTTTATAGGATCTTTTGGGTAACCAGTCCAAACAATTAGGAGCTGAAATCTGCTGGTGGAAACAGCAGGGTTTTGGAGCAGCTGATGGCTGGCTAGCATCAAAAGGCACAGCAGGGACTGGTAACACAGAGGATACGTGGAATAAGAAGCATCTTTGAGGAATTCAGAGGAACTGATGCCTGATATTTGGGACACGAGCTATCAGATGATCTACAGGAGGAGCTGAAGTGCTGATTGATGATATATTTGGACATCCGGTGGCTGACAGATGGTTTGTGGCTGAGCGAATTAAGACTTTGACGTCATTTTCATAACAGAATTTATTGTAGCAATTATTACACTTTATGTAACATTCCTCCCTGTAAAAGTTACCCTAATTGGTCTTCTAAAATCTGGCAGTTACCAAAGCCTTTAAGAAATGCAGAGAAGTGGCACAGAGAAGACCCCCTATTTGTAAGTGGAGCTTCCCTTGCAGAGGGATGCACAATGGGAGGAACACAGCCTCCCAAGTTTCTAATTCCTCAGTAAGAAGTGAGCCTGTGTTTAGAGGTTCCCATGGGCAGGAGACAAGTTTTTCCACCTGGAAGCAGGGCTGCTGGCTACCAGCTGGCCAAGTAGTCAGCAAGCATGGGACTTAATTCAGTCATGCATCAGAGCATGTCAGGGGGACATACACACCTTAGTAGGAACGACCTGCACATACAGACTTGGAAATCAGGAAGAGATTTCCCATGCTGAGAGGGATTTGAGGTTCTTGGTCAACAGCAAATTAAACATGAGTCAGCAGTGTGCTCAGGCAGCCAGGAGGGCCAACCATATCCTGGGGTGCATCAAGCATGGCATGGCCAACCAGTCCAGGGAGGGGTATGTCCTGCTCTACACTATGCTGGTGAAGCCTCCCCTCCAGTACTGTGTGTAGTTTTGGGCACCAAAGTACAAGAGAGACACAGAAATACTGGAGAGTGTCCAGAGGAGGGCAACAAGGATGGGGAAGGGTCTGGAGGGGAAGTCTTAGGAGGAGAGACTGAAGTGCCTGGGTTTGTTCAACTTGGAGAAAAGGAGGCTGAGGGGAGACCTCATGGCAGTCTGCAGCTACCTGACAAGGGGGAGCAAAGGGGCAGGTACTGATCTCCTTATTTTGGGGACCAGGGATAGAATCCAAAGGAATGACATGAAGCTGAGACGGGGGAGGTTTAGGATGGATATCAGGAAGAGGTTATTTACTGAGAGGGTGGTCAGGCACTGGCACAGGCTCCCCAGGGAAGTGGTCGCAGCACTGAGCTTGACTGAGTTCAAGAAGCATCTGGATGATGCACTCAGTGCCCTGCTCTGACTTGGCTGTCCCTGTGTGGAGCCAGGAGTTGGACTCAATAATCCCTATGGGTCCCTTTCAACTCTTATATTCTTTGATTCTATTGATTAATATTCCTTTTTTTCTCACTACTCTGCAGCCAAAGCAAGTGCTGGTTGAACAGGCATACCTTCCAGGTGTTTGAAGAGGAAAGCTGAGAAAAATCTTGACCTGAGAAGAGAAAGTGAGCAATCAGGCCAGGACACAATCATAGAATGGTAGAAAAGCCTTTGTATCTTTGTATCTTTTTCTACTGGGTCTTCAACAAGTGCTGGTCCAAGCCTCACAGAAAGATAGGCCTGGATTTGAGAGCTAGATACTGTGTCCAGTTCCCATATATGAATGCTACAAAAAATCTATCCAAAGCAAAACCCATTTGAGCTGCAGAGAGCTAAACGAAGCAAGTGGCTAATAAGCAAGAAGGAGCAAATCAGAGAGATTTGCAGAGCTCTGTTCAGCACAGCTCTCACTGACCTCTGCACAAGAGCTGCTGTTTAAAATGAATGCAAAGCCAGACGATGGCAAGGAGAAAGGAATATGTATGTGATTCAAACTTCTCTAATGGAGCTGGATCAAAGGACTCCCACCGAGGGGGAAGGCAGGAGTGTCACTTCCATTGCTTTCAAAGCTGGTGCTAAAGGGTAGAAGAAACAAAGCTCTTGCTTTCTTTAAAGGTTGCAAAGCCTCCACTTTCGTACCATGCTGTTGCAGAGCATGTGAACCCCTCCTGATGTCCAACCCAAGCACTGGAATTTCTTTAGCAATTAACTCACAGGGAGGAGCAGCATTGGAGATGCTTTACCTTGACAATAGAGATCTGGAAGCAAACCATTTCCCCTGTAGCACAAAGTAGTTTGAAAATAGCCACTGCCTGGCTTTAATGTGGATAGCTCCCAGCTGCTGGAATTTAGACTTTGGGAAGCATGTGTATTTAGAGGGAAACAGAGGGGAAAAGATTGCATGTTGGAGCTTACTCACTCCCAGCCAAGTGAGAAAAAACTTCTAAATGGAGAAACAAGCTTTAAAAGAAATTTCCAGTGATGGGTTTTTGATTCATAGCGATGGGGTAGCTGAAGAACAACTCAGAGTGATGGGAGTGAGTAGGAAGGAAGGACTCTGCTGTCTTAGTCAGTACCAACCTCATATTTGAATATGCCTCTGGGCAGTAAAATGTGCCTTAAAGCTGCTATGAGGAGACAATTACAATCTGTGTGAAGCCACTCACTACTTACTGTAACTTTAAAACATGGCTTGGTGGATCCCAGACACCAAGAGTGTTTAATTTTAATCACCTAGGATACATAATGTGAATGGATGCTTTTTCATTGCAAATCCTGCTGTGGTTGTCTCCAAACTTTTTGTTCCTTTCATGTTTCCTGGCTGCAAATAAGCTATCTAGGGGATAAATATTCAACAAGCACAGCTTGCTCAGGGTCTACACCAGCTTCCAGTCTGGCCTGGGATAAAATGGAAGGGCAACAGTGTGCAAATTCTACAGATAGGCTGACTGCAAGGAATCTGGGAGGAGGGTGAGCAAAGTAAACCTAGATGTTCTTAAGATACTCTTTTTGGATTCAAAGTCCCTTCAGGTAGAAAGTGATAATGTGTCCCAAATTCCAGCATAACAGGAGTAAAGGAGTCTTGCCTACAACTCTATAATCTCCTTTTGAGTAAGAGCTAATTTTTCAAAAATCACAGAGACACAGAATCGTAAGGGTTGGAAGAGACCTCCAGAGATCATCAGGTCCAACTCCCCTGCCAAAGCAGGTTCCCTAGCTCATATTACACAGATAGGTGTCCAGATGGGTCTTGAATATCTGCAGAGAAGGAGACTGCACAACCCCACCTGGGCAGCCTGTCCCAGGGCTCTGTCACCCTCACTGTGAAAAAGTTCTTCCACATATTGGTACAGAACGTCCTGTGCTCCAACATGAAGCCTTGTCCTATCCCCACAGGCCATAGAAAAGAGGCTGGCTGTTTCCCCAGGTGTCCCACACTTGAGATATTTATAAACATTAATAAGATCCCCTCTTAGCCTTCTTTTCTCCAGGCTGAACAGCCCCATCATCTCCATCCTCCTTGGTTCACCTGAACTTGAAGACTGCAAGGGACAAATTTACCATAGCCCATGATAAGGCCATAAAGACATCTGTTACTTCATTAAAAAATTGACTTTTCAACTTGCAGTTATCAGATTATGCTGTATGTATGTCAGTGTGCTACCATCTTAACTCACTGAAAAGTTAGCTTTGGATAATAGTGCCAACATCCATGATTATTAGTTCATAAATCCATGACTGAGTGAGACCCCTCTCCTATGCTGCAGTGAAGAGGCCTGGGCTTGAGTGGAGTTGGATATGTGATGTTGTATGATTTGAACATGAATCTGCTGGACAACATGATTTAAGTTAGGAGTAACTGAGCATGATTCCAACGTGGGCATTTTTATAGTGGAGGTACATGTGTAAGAAATGAAAAATCCAAGTTTGTTGCCCAAGGAAGGCCAATTCTGCATCGTTGTACTCTGAGACTTGAGGTACTTTAGCATCAGCAGTGTGCTTTGGTTTGTAGCAAAATAATTGCAGCAAACACTGCTGGAAGAGTGGTTCCTGGAAATGCATTAAATCTGGTCAAGTGATTGTTCCAGAATACTTCTTGCCTACCTCTGACATACCACCCTGGCAAAAATTGCTCATTAGTCAACTGATGACAGGTCAAGGAATGACAGCAGTGGAGGTGCACTGATCTGAACAGAACTTGGATTCGTCTCCAGATCCTGGCTGTAGCACTTCTGACTTGAACAGTGATGTGTGATGTCTACCTGCAGTGTTGCACAGGGCTTTGCATCACATGGATGCTTCCACCCTGTGTCCTCCAGTGCAAGGGAGAAGAAAGGTCCCTTGGAAGGACTCCTTGACCTCTGGGTGAAGGGAAAACAGTATTTGTCCCCAAATCCATCCTCATGCTCTTAGGATGAGACACAAGCCCAGAGGCATTTGTCAAGACTGCCTTTGACAGGGGTTGCATCATTCTCACACCAGTAATGCCTTTCAGAAAAGGACCTTGTAAAGGAGGAAAACTGAACAGCTCAAACATGCAGGTGTCCCTGACTGTTTCCAGCTCTGTCATTAACTGCTTCAGGACAGTGGATAAAGGACAGTCTTCTTTACCTTTCAAGTGTAGGCTTACCCAAAGTTTAAATGTATCAGGATACTTAGGAGGAATATATGTGCTGGTACAAACCTTCAGGTCTTTGCAGAAGACCCCTTAAAATCATGTTCTATGACTGAAGCTGGAGAAATTCTCAACAGTAAACACATGTGGTGGTTGAATTTTCAACCCCTCTTCCTGAAGAGGCAGAACAATGGTTTCTTCCATTTTCTGTTTGGGCTTCCTTCAAATTTGACAATGTAGTATCACATCTGAGAGGAACTAAGTATATGGTGTGATAGGGAAATCAGTTCTGGCCAGTGCACTGAAGTACGGGCAAGATTAGCATTTACATAGAATCAGGGTCCTAGAATGGTTTGAGTTGGAAAGGACCTCAAAGACCATCTAGTTCCAACCCCCCTGACATGGGCAGGAACACCCTCCACTAGCCCAGGTTGCCCAAAACCTCATCCAACTTGACATCAAAAGAAAACCCAAACCAATCCCTAAAAAGAGCCAGCACCATTCCTAGGAATTTAAAAGGAGGACAGTCCTATGTAGACATCTAGTTTCAGCAGCACCTTCCTGACCTTGGAGTTGAAGGAAGAGAGACAAAAGTGTGAAGATTAGAAAAAGTGGCATATCTTGGAAAGGACTAAGAACAACAGAACATGCTGCCAGGAGAGGCTGGGAAACTGCCAGGGCTGCAGAGAGAATTGGTAGCTTGCTTTTGTGGTTGCTTATTTAAAAGGGAAATCAAAGAGACAGCCATGCAGGCAGATGGACTAGACCCAGTTAACCACCCCTTCTGCTCACGCTGCTAGGTTGTGAAAGGGTTCAAGGGTATTCCAGGATGCTTATGACCTTGTTCATGCCAACAAGGCGAGGAGCTTCCTACAGGGGAAGAAATGTATCTGGATTCATGCATCATGGAAGGGTTTGGAACAGGTCTATGATGCTCTTCAATGTAGAACGAAAGCCAGACTTACGCTAACGTTAGTTTTATCACTCCCACCAGAAGAAACACTCCATCGTTTTATAACCTAAACATACATGAAAGAGAAAGTTTTCTTTTGTAGTTACTTTAATCCCTGGTATCTGCAATTTGCCTTCTCAGGGCAAGCTGAAGATGGGGCATGATTTCCAGTGGTGTCCCCAGCAGCAAATGGTAGAAAAAGGGGTGAAGAAAGCTATTTATTTTTCTTTGTACTGCTTTGGATGTTTTTAAACCAATACCCACTACTGACTTGCCAATAGTGATCTTTGCAAGCTCAACCTCCCAGGTTACATCCAAATAAAAATCACAACTTGAAAAAGATTGAGTCAATATGCAAAGGCCACCTTCACAGCTTCTCTCCAGCAGTTCAAAGCTCTTTGATGCTGACACTGGCAACTTTAATTCTAGGTAGATGCATCTCTGAAATGCTCAAAACATCTCAATCTATAAAAACCTCCTGCAATCATATCACAGATTAACTTTTACATGGCATTTAGGCATTTCTGATTTTACAGCAGTCTCATACCTAAATAATGGGGGGGGGGGGGGGAAAACAGCAGAGAGATGAAATTCAATAAATGCATTGGGATTCTGAGCCAACACAGCCTCCTTTGATCTGAACATGTCTGCTGGATTCACTATCCCTCTCATTCTGTAACACCGGAGAGCCCATAATGACACCTTGTCACACACAATCAAAAGTAGGATTTGCTGGGACCACATCTCCAGAGCGCAGCACAGCAGTGCTCTGAGATCTGAGAGCAGACCAAAGGCTCTGCAGTGCTCTGCTTCCACCAAGAACCAAACCAAACATCTTGTTCAATCACCTTCTCAGGTCTGGTCTTGCCTCTAAGGAACTCCTATCAAAATAAGCCTTGCTAGTGCCTTCTCAGCCACACTGCAGGTGAGTGTGCATCCTAGATCTGACTTTGCTTACAAATGATCAAGAATATTATAAATAACCACTCTTCTGAGTGCAGGCACAATGCAAATTTAATTTCCTACTGCCAGTCTGACCTTGCTGCTTGTTTTTCCTTTCTGCTGGAGTAGATACACTTCCTTGCAACCTTTTGGCTCTTGCTCAGAAGGCTCATTAACGGGCTGAGACATGGGGGATGTGCTATCAGCCTCCCTTACTTGCATTATCTACATCACTTACTACACAGGCTCCTGATATCTCTTTCTAGTACCATATCGCTGCCCCAGTGAAAGGCTGCAAGGTCTCTCCTTCAGCCTGCCTCCCTCAAAGTCTCTTCTTGCCCTGGAATTTTGCTCTTGCCAAGGAAAGCCATGTCTGTGGCAATCAGCTGCTAGAAATACCCTCATGCTACATTTAGTCACCATACAATCTCTAAGAAAGTGCTGCCACCATCACAGCTTAAATCTCATTGCTGTGGCTTTCCTAAATAACCATGTCCAATGCTGCTGCCTTGGCTTCCACCTCAGCCCCAGCCAGTGGGACAGAAGATTCCTTTTGTCCCCACCTTCTGCTTTCTCCTCTTTCCAACTGGATTTTCTCAAGACTGTTCTGGTTTCCAGTTCCTAGCTATGAGTGGATGTATGGGGCACTTGGAGATGATCTGAACAGGGATGCAAAGAACAGACACGGACACAGGGAACAGAGACAAGCCAGAAAACACAGACTCCATTCACCATGAACAGACATGAGGACAAACATTCTCCTTCTGGGCTGCGAAGCAGCACTGGTAACTTCTGTGACTCTGTGTCCTTTTTGGATGTAATTGGGCTTGTTGCAACATGTATAGACAGAAAATAAAGGTAAGGCATTCAGTGAGGGCTCCTAAACCTTCTTGCTCCTTCCCAAACTCCTGCTGGTAGCTAGGGAGCTCTAGGAGGTGATGGTTCTGCAAGTGTCTGACTAACCTTGCTGTCCGTTGTCGGAGACTCCTTCTCCTTCTCTGCGTGCTGGAGTTTTCTGTTCAGGTCTTGGAACATGTCTTGGTGACGTTTTCTTGTGTGCATGATTTTCTGAAGCAAACACAAGGGCCAAAGGTCAGCAAATCCTATTCAGCTGTACAGAAAAAAAACATGTTTTCCCCCCCCAAAATGACATACAATATCAAAACCTGCCTGTGTCCCTGCAGGTGCAATTTGGTGTGCCTGAACTACCTTCCAAGTTCACTGAGGACCCACTGGCTTTATATTCAGGATTAGACAGTGGGAGAAGTGGGCAAGACTCATTTTTGACCTTATGGTTAACCTAAACCTGCAACTTAACAATTGTTTATGCTGCAGAATTTGTGCTGACTGGCAATGTTCTACCAGCTTGATCTAGGAAGCTTTCTTTACCTTTTTAACTGATACCTGACCCCCCTGTCTGTTCTCAGTGTGCCTCCTTTGCAAATGCATTCAGAGTTTGCCCAAACAAGTACAATTTGGCTAGAAGAATTTCAATCAGAAACTATTCCCCAATTTCCTTTTCTTGGTGTTTCAGCCCTTCTGCATTTCATTTCTACCTTCTACTGCCCAGAAGGAGCAACAAGGAGCCCAGAAGGAGTCCAACAAGGACTTCCCTTTACATGTAAAAACATGGTGAATTGTCTTTCTTGTGCTCTGCCAAGGTGCTATATAATCAGAGAAGGTGGTTCAAATAGTTTGGGATCAACTTGAAGTATCAGTTTAGATGTACCCATGGAGACTCAATTTCAGACCAAGCTTACAATGTGGGGCTCTGAAGTGATTTTAGTGTTAAGACAACTCCTCATGGGACCTTAACATAAGTCTTTTGTGGACTAAGCTAGCAGCTTTGGAGGGAAAGGACAGCTCTGCCAGGAAGGATACCATGGTTACACTTGGGATAGCTGCACTACCTCACAGTAGCTTCATGGTCTCTCTGTGAACAACTGTTTTTTTCAAAGCTTACCATTCTGTGGGATAAGGACAGACAATTCTGCACATGCAGTATAAACCTCTACTCAGGCTGATTCTTTGAGGTTCATTAATAGCTGGGAAAGACAAGGGCTAATGATGGAGTTGTGACAGTGGGTGTGTATTAGCTTTCCTTTCTGTTAAGGATCAGATGTTGTGCACAAAAGGTCAGGCATTTTAGGCCACCAACCAAATGTACATGTGCTTTCCAAACAGCAATGTGGAGTGGTCACCTACTACTCCATCAGGTCTCCGTAAGCATTTGGCTAACAAAGGAGACAGTACAGGCCTTGGGCAAGCTGGTGTGGAATCCTGCTTTACAAATGTTTACACAGAAGCTACTGCTTCATAAATTAAACATGTACCAATATAAATCACCCATTTGTTTAGATGCATGGGGTGAGCCTTACTAGGCATGCAACACAACTCTTTCAACCCACTGTTTTTAAACCCTCCAAGAAGCTCTTTGTGGCAAAAGCAGCACTCACACAAAGGGGCCAGGAAGAAAAGAAAGCAGTGTTTATTTCTCTTATCTTATCCCTAGAAAAGTACATTCAGAGAGGGATGGACTCACCTCAAAATCTAGTTCTGCATACCGGGATTTCCGCCTCTGCATATTCAAGAGAAAAAAGAGAGATGGGTGAAGGTTAGCAAAGGTTGATGCTGCTGTGTGGGCACAAACTCAACCACACAGTAGATAAATCAGGGAGTGTTCTTCTCTTTTTATCTTATTCCTACACCTTTAACCTGTTTCTCTGGCTCTCCATGAAGAGAAGTGCCAGAGGGATCGCTACCAAACACACTGACCCTTGAGGAGGGTTGAGCATGGGAGTTTGGCCAATTTAAGACTCTGTCCTAGTTATGAGCTTGCAGGTGGTTCACAGAATGGATAGCAGAGAGGCTCAGCCAACTCATCTATTGCAGCTTTTCTCTATCAGTCATCCAAGACTGAAGTTTGGACAGCCATGGCTGAGACCTGGTCTCTGACAATAGGCATGAAAAGGGCCAGATGCCAAGAAGTGATAGGACAGTGGGTAATGGTCTTAAGCTGAAGGAGGGTAAGTTTAGATTAGATATTAGGAGGAAATTATTAACTGTGAGGGTAGTGAGGTACTGGAACAAGATGTCCAGAGAAGCTGTGGATGCCCCCTCCCTGGAAGTGTTTTAAGGCCAGGGCTTTGGGCATCCTCATCTAGTGAAGGATGTCCCTGCCCCTAGCAGGGGAGTTGGAACCATAGGGGGCATGAGGTCACTTTCAACCCAAAGCATTCTATGATTCTATAAAATATAAGTGCAAAAACCAAGCCAAACATCAGTCTAAGATCAATGATCTAGGGACAACTGTTAATATATGCAGTGAGTTATCATAGGTCAGGAGAAGGCTGCACTTATGCAAAACCTCAGACATCCCACTGATGCTAAGATCACTGTAGGCCAAGCCTTAGGGACATTTTACACCTGTGATCACTAACATTTTCTCATCTGTATTATGACTGAAGTCATCAAAAAGAAAGAAAGAGGCAGAGAATTGAAAAAGGTAATGCAAGCCATGTGCCTTGCATTAAAATGATCAGTCTTTGACAAACTAACATTTTTACTGGACTTTGCACTGCTTGTAGGGCTAAAGACAGTCCACCCAGCAATGGAACACGTCTGTGTAAACTGTGAGGGATTTTAAACATTAGATTATAAAATGGTACCCCATGTCAATGATCCTTTATGATAATATAACACAATAATGGCACTGCATGGTGGGCTGCATTTGGCCTACGGTGCTTCTCTTGAAACACCTGGTGTGGCAAACACTGGGGGCAGGACATCATTCTGGTCTGAGACCGAGACTGTAATTCATGCACTCACCTCCAAGGAGCTCATGGAGAGGGTGGAGACAGTCTCACTCTTGGACACCACACCTGAATTCCCTGAGTCACCTGTGTCACACAGGCTGTTGGGAATCTGTGACTCATTGGAGATATTTTGTGGAGCCAGCTGCTGCTGCTGTTGTATCATGGGGGAACCTTGTACCTCACTGCAAGTCATGGTTACAGGCTCCCGTGGAGGACTCTTAACAACAAAGCCTGGGTCAGTAGCCATACTGAGGTGAATGAGCCGTGTCTGGGGCATCTGGTCAATATTGATGCTGTATTTGCTCTCATCTTTGGGTGGTTTGGCCCGTAAGGTAGATGTGTTGGTAGGCAGAATGACGTAGCTTGTGTCCAGCGTTTGCTCTTGCGCCCGGGAAAGTTCTGAGTCCAACTTCTTGAAGATGTCCCCATCACAGATGTAGATGGACTTAGGTGGCTGGTTCTTGTCCTTCTTCAGAGTGAGAGTGTGATTGCTGAACTCATTCAGGTTGATGGCCCCCAGGTAGTGTGGTGAGCCCTGAAGATGCATCTTGGAGACGTTGGCTGGAAGACTGTTGAAGTTTGATGACCCCTTCTGGTGGTTGAGTTTCAATTTCTCTTCATCTGGCAGTGATGGGCGCTTCAGTGTTCCTGTGATGGTTGAGGTCCTGCAGGTGGTGATGTCTTTATTCAGCACTAGGGAGACAGATAACAATCCTTAGAACCTCACCTAGCTTTTTATTAATACATCAATATGTCTACCACAGTCACACCATGCTAGAATGTTCCAGTGGACCTCTCAGGAAGAGGCTATGGTGGCAAAACAGAGTCTTATATTGGTTTGGTTTGGTTTTTAAATCCAGGATGCTGAAGAAAACTAAAGCTAGGGAGGAAAAAAAAAGCTTTCTCATTTTGAGACAGTTCTCCATGATGCAAATTTTCCAACAACATCATGGCCAAAACTGTCAACTAGACCTACATGTGTTGTCATATATTCAAGACAATTTATTAAAATGCAAACACATGTATCTATATTTAGTACATGTAGTATATGTATATATATATACACACATAATATACATGTATCCCAGGCCATGGAGTAGAATTCTTTAAAATAAAAGGTTGTTTTCATGTCAAAATTATTTTTATTCACAAAATAGCTGAAGTGCAGCATTATTGGTGATTTTAATTATTTTGGTTGGTTGGGTTTTTGTTTTAAAGTTGCTGAACTGCTCCAGGTATCTTTTCCCAGGAACAGTGTCAATAATTTGGCATTGTAAAACACAGCACATCTTGTTACAAATGTCTAACTGCTCTCCAAAAAGCTTGCATTCTAGTAATTATGCCAAGCCTTTGTGAGAGCTAATTATTTAGCGTTTCTCAATTTCCCTTGAGGACACAAAGGAGTGCCATGAATATTCCTTAATAGGAGAGGAAAACCTGAGGAAATAGCAGAGGAAAACTGAGGATGAGGTGAACATGCCAATTAGAAGGTATATATAGGACACACATACACTCATTCCCGCACAACACTGCCCACAACAAGACATCTGCTCCTTTTTTAAGCATAGGAACCTATTCCTTGGTTGAGTTCAGGCTGCAACAAAGACCTTAGGATGATAACGATGTCAGTCGTGATGTCTCCAGGGTATGGAAATCACAAGGGCAAAGCGGTGAGGGACTGAAGGCTACTTACCCAGTATTTCAGCACAGGAGAGGAGAAATAAATGCATGTTCCCCTTTTACCCATCTCAGAAAAACAACAACAACAACAACAAAAGGTCTTCTTACTTATTTTTTTTCCCAAATGAACTAGAGGCAAGGAGTTTTAGGGGAACCTGATACTACTCAGCAGTTTCATCTGGGATAGAGGCAGAACATGACATCGTCATCCCAGGCCTGGAGGTTGGTGTCCCTGCCTGTGGCAGGGGGGTTGGAGCTCTGTGATCCTTGGGGTCCCTTCCAACCCAGACCATTCTATGATTCTATGATTCTATGATCCCATGGGACTGAGGACACATAAATTTTTCTACTAACTCATACTGGGATCCATGGGCGCTGGAAAAACAAAGCTTCCCTCAAAGACTGCTAAAGCAAGAAAGGCTGGAGGACAATGAGACCAAGTAGAATAAAAGAACTTTTAAAAAGCTTTGAAAGAGAAAGACACTGGGTATAACTGTGGCAGCCATGCTCATCTTGACACTGGCAGAGAAATCCTTTGAGGGCATTCATTGGGAATACTATGGGAAAATGTTACTGAAGTCAAACCCTTTGCTTGGGAATGTCAGTAAGGTTTATTGATTCAGGTTCTTCTCTATGCTCATGTCAGCTGCAGAAAGTAGGTTTGAGCTTAGCAGTCTCCAATCATGGAGTGAGCTTTCAACACTGAGCCATGGACCCATTTCTACCCGTGAATCTAAGTGAGGAGGTTATGAGAAGTATCAGGCATGTTTGCAATCCATCATAACACAAGAGCTGGTGCCTTTGGGTGAAAAGATGGCCAGCAACCAACCAACAGATTTCTATTTTTTCTTATTGAATAAGTGGAATGCACAGGATGATGCACCACATAGAAAGGTCTCTAAAACAGGGACTATCTTTAACTATTCAGCTTGGCACAGAGTAACACTCTATCAGAGGAGGAATATCTCTTCAGGCAGACATCAACAAACTAATTGTACAGCTGTATGCTGGTAAAAGAAGAGAAGCCTAGCTTGTTAGAAAGCTGATGATCCAGGGTCTTCTGCCCTGAAGTCATGTGAAAACAACCAGCTCCTTCTTTTCCTTGATCTGGGAGCAAGACAGTTGTGAGCAGATTCAGAAGAGCTCCTTTACTGCAGGAGTTCAGGATCTGCCTTGGTTTCCTGCAGAAGGTGGGCTGCTGTTGTGTTTGGCAAGACCCAGCCTGGATGAGCATGTGTTCAAGACAGACCTGGTCTCACACACATGTTTTTTTGCACGTGATCTGTTTGGAACTGAGGTCTTCAGTGTCAAAAAGGAAGATAGGAGACAAATGAGAAGAGGGAGTCAGAAATTAGATTAGAGAGTGTGAGACATAGAAACAGGAAGAACAAAATGGACAGACCCTGAAAAGAGATAAATGGTCAGAAAGAGACCATGAAATAAGATATCACAGGGATAAGTGAGATAAATATACTGTGACTGTGGTAAGCATAGGGAGAGGGACTGAGGCAGAGAGAAGGACAGGAAAAGATAAATAAGATATAGATAGATATTAGATAGATAAATGATACTGACAATGACAGACAATACACAGAAACACAGTGACAGAGATAAATGTTGACAGACACAGAAATACATAAATAACAGGTACACCAAGATGGACAACTGAGGACAGAGATAAATAAGTGATTGCAAGATAGAGAGAAAGAGATGAATTATAGATAAATACATTAGAAGCAGATGAATAAATGATAGATTAGATAAAGGAAAAGATAAATGAAAGGGACAGGTAGATGTGCATAGAAAGAGACAGAGGAAAAGAGGAAAGATAGGGAAAGGGAAAGGGAAAGGGAAAGGGAAAGGGAAAGGGAAAGGGAAAGGGAAAGGGAAAGGGGAAAAGGGAAGGAAGGAAGGAAGGAAGGGAGGAAGGAAAATTGACAGAGAGACAGAGACAAAAGCTTTCCCATGATGGGAACAGCACACAGTATGTACTGTCCTTGGCTAGAGGAGATCCTGGTTTGGATGATATGAATCATCTTCAGGTGCCAAGCAAGCTGCTATTTCTCTTGCTTGGGAGAGCAGAGAAGTCTGGGAGGGTAAATAATAGCCTAAATATCTACAAAGGGTAAGAAAAAAAAATCCAGCCAAATGGTCAGGCATGCCAGGACCAGGAGAGCATGAAACCTGCAGAGACAATCAGGTAGCAAAGGAGAATCCAGACAGCGAAGATACCTCCAGAGGAGTAAGAGATAAGGGAGTTACTGGGGAAAGGGACTGTCAACTCATGCAGATCTTTAGGGTCATAGTGAATGTGTGTGGTTGAACACACAGATGAAAGGTGCAGGCAAAGGAGAAGAGACCTGACCCACCTCCATACAGACAGGCAGCTTACAACTGCACTAGAAGTATGCATGGAGACAGATGGAGTGGTGGGAAGGCTCTCCAGATTCCAGACCTTCTCAAAGACACCTCTCCAGGGTACAGAGCTGTCTGAGGTTGGTGTGAACCCCTTGGGCAGAGGTTGCTAAAGCAAAGAAGGATCACAGTAAGAAGAGATGAACCTGATCTCTTCTTCCTTGATTCTCTTTTCTGCCACTGTGTTACATGGGCCATAGGTAAGCAATAATACCTTGGAGGCAAGGCTTAATCATAGTTAAAAACAAGAGAGCTACAGGGATATAGGATAAGCAAAGCACAGGGGAGAAGTAGGGGTGCTACTTTCTTTTGATCAAGGTTGAGAGTAAGGGCAGCCCATACAAGTACATGCAAGACACTAAGACACACACAAATAAAACAGAAAGGAAAAAAAATGGCCTAGTTCAATCCCCAAACCAGGTCACTTGCTGATTCTCACCTGTGATGTGCTCACCTGATCTACAAGCCATATCCACGTCCTTCTCAAAATCGGTCTGAAAGACAGAGAACACAGAGGATGTGGTCAAAAGGAGGTGAAGGGGAAGGAAAGCCATTTGGAAAATGCAAAACCCCCACTTTAACTAGTGAGGCAGACACAGCCATTGCCAGAAAAGTGGAGGAGAGATATTTTACCTGGGCTTTGTAGCACAGCAACAAACCCACATTTTTTCACCTTTGGCTTTTGAGCCTCAGGCAGTTGTAAACAGTAACATTGCTTTTCAGCTGGATTTATCTGGTCATCCATACACTAATTCCTGGGCTGCCAGATTAAAATACCTCCCTGGAACAGATTTATGCACGTTCCTAAAAAAACAAAGGGCAGGTTCCTGACCTGACCTGCCTTGGATATATCACCCCAAGCTTAGTCTAAGTGTGCTCTCTTCCACTCATTAAAAAAGATCTGGGGATGCCACTGAGAACACTTTACACATGCTGGGCTTTCTTGTGATCTATCACCAAGTCACATGAAGTGGAAACAAGTTTCTGCTTCCAAAACTCTTAGCATATAAAATCGATGGTCCCTGCAGGCACAAAGGCTGAATAACTTTTTCAAGCCGTCTGTAAAGCCAAATGAAACTCCTTTCTTCTTGCAGTATGAGTTAATCCTTTTCCTAAAGCTGTTAGCAGATAACATTTCAAAGAACTAGATACACTGAGTCACCGTGGGCCATGAGTTTTCATGGAGTAATAGAAAGGCCATAGACTAGCAGAAGACAGAAGAGTTCACTGATTATTTCTAGTATCATTTCAGAAAGAAGGTACTTAATATAATTGTATTAATGTGATTAAATTTATTCCAGTTCAATACTAAGAAGAGTGTGTTTATTCCCTTGGGATAAACACTTTAATATTATCAGGTTCAGATCCAAGAATTTTTTGAAAGCTGGTTGAGGAATTATCTCAACCTAATTGATCTTAATTTCTTAGTAAATTATTTGGGATATCAAGTAAATCTGAGAAGAATCTAAGAGAAATAAGACTGAACTAATGTTTAAATGGGCAAGTGGGATGGCACAGAAATACATAATCTCATTTTCGTGATAGGAGTTCCAGAAAAATGTAACTGAACAGCCTGTACTGGTTCTCCTGATAAATAAATAAAAGATAGATTTATATTTAATACCAGTCAGCAAGACTGTGTGGCAAACAGTTCTACTCAGCTAAGCTTCTTTTCACTTGTTGGGCAGATTTGGAGATTACTGGAAAAGGTAACAGCAAAAATTGCATCCTGCAAAGCTTTTTATTTCTTTGGTTATTTACAGCTCAGTCACTATAAAATAACATTGTGCCCCTCTAAAAATATCAGTGAGGTCTCATCATTCACATCTAGATTCCAGAGCATTTTGAGCCTGCATGTGAAGAAAAAAAAATGATTGTAAACTCTCCACTTCTCAACACATCCATCAACAGTGAAGTAAATGTTATCTCACTGCTAAAAAACTCGTGGCTGACAGAGAATTTTGCAAGGTGGTTGATAATGGATGAAAACAAAAAGTTATATGGAAAGACAAAAGTCTGAAACTTCAGAATGTAGCACCTGGGATGGTGACAATAGCATCACATAGCATCCAGATTTTTAAAGGATGGTGAGGGTCTGAAGGGCATGTGGAAAAGGTTATATCATAGAATCTTCCACCTGCCATGGGGAAGGACAGCTTCCTCTAGCCCAGGTTGCCCAAAGCCTAATCCAACCTGGCCTTGAACACTGCTAGCAATGGGGCATCTAAAACCTCTCTGGGCTAGATAAATAATTTGAAGGGAAACATCTTATACAGTGAGAATAAAAAGCTTCCTTACTGAAAGAAAGATTAAGACTGGATAGGATTACAAAGTCTTGTGCATCAAAAGGAGCGTGGCCAGCAGGTCAAAGGAGGTGATCCTCCCCCTCTACTCTGCCCTGGTCAGGCCCCACATGGAGTATTGTGTCCAGTTCTGGGCTCCCTGGGATAAAAGGTACAGGGATCTCCTGGAGACAGTCCAGAGGAGGCTATGAAGATGATTAAAGGCCTGGAGCATCTCCCCTATGAGGGAAAGGCTGAAAGAACTCGGGCTGTTCAGCCTTGAGAAAAGAAGACTGAGAGGAGATCTTATAAATGTTTATAAATATCTCAATTGTGGGACACAGGGGGAAATGGCCAGTCTCTTCTCAGTGGTCTGTGGGGACAGGAAAAGGGGCAATGGCTTCACGTTAGAGCATAGGAAGTTCTGCAACAATATGTGGAAGAACTTTTTCACAGTGTGGGTGACAGAGCCCTGGGACAGGCTGCCCAGGGGGGTGTGGAGTCTCTTTCTCTGGAGATATTCAAGACCCATATGGACACCAACCTGTGCAACCTGTCCTAGGGAACCTGCTTTGGCAGGGGGGTTGGACCTGATGGGCTCTAGAGGTCCCTTCCAACCCCTATGATTCTGTGATTCTATTACTGAAGGAGCAGAAGTACCAGGTACACAAAGGGCTTTCTAATTACACCTTGTCTGAAAATGAGAAGACCACACATTTAAATTAGAAATGAGGCACCTGATTTTAACACCTATGAGGTGTGGTAGAATTGTATATCCCTCATGCCTTGATTTAAAGATTGTGTTTTTGAGTTGAGGTCTTGTACCCAAGCACAAGCTACTTAGCTTAGCACAGGAATGACTGGGAAAAAACCCACACTGGAATGTGATATAGGTCTAATATTAACTAAACACATTTGGAACTTGTCCAAATCTTGTGATTGTCCTGATGTCCTTACTCCAACTTCAGCAATAAATGCTTCTTATATCATCTACATCATAACACTCAAGGAGATGCATGAGGATTCCCCATAGCTTATTCTTCTGCATTCTTATCTAGGCTGTTTGTAAACGACTTATACAACAGGACCAAGGTTTTCAGTGCTTAAACTACATTCCCAAAGAAGAAATGCAAACAAGTGTGTTTCTGAGATAGCATCTTTATAATAGGGACCCAACAGACTGTGATTAAAACGCTATTAAAACCCTGACTCGTAGATTCAGCTAGGACAAGGCAGT
Organism: Gallinula chloropus; assembly: GCF_964237585.1. Lineage (NCBI taxonomy): Eukaryota > Metazoa > Chordata > Aves > Gruiformes > Rallidae > Gallinula > Gallinula chloropus. The sequence goes on from NC_140086.1 coordinate 2,996,963, forward strand.
GTGATGATTTGGGATGAAAAAGTCTGGAAAACCTGGGAGTTTTTTGTTTTCTGTTTTTTCTGGGAAGGAAAGGATCTTGCCAAGATGTCTGCAAAAAAGTGGTGTATAAGTTTGAGCCCCTTGATATTAGAATGAAAAGAAATTGGATTAGTGGGAAAGAGCCTGAACTAAGCGCTACATCTGTTCAGGTTTAAAGGGAAAAGAATGAAGATTGCAAAATCTATGATGGACAGAGCCTGTTGTTTATCAGTTATAAGTGAAAAATGCCCATAGCTCCTTTAATGATAGACTAGGTGGTAGTTTTCCCTACCATTAGCTGAGCGTGTCCGTTCTGAAATGACCCCCCTGAGTCTCCGTTGCCCTCTTCTTGACGATCTACTACTCGGCACTTCACAGCGTCCTGGACCTGCAGGAACAGACAGATTTGGAACAGTCAGAACAAAACACCAAACCCTATTAAATCCTGCTGAAGAGAAAACAAACAAACAAACAAAAAAACCTTGGTAGATCAAAAGAACGTAGATCCTACTTTAGTAGCATCCAGGTACTAATTTCAAATGGTTTATATGTTACATATCTCACCTACCAACAGATCAACTCAAAGGTTTTACAGGTATCCTGGGTCACTGTGTTGGTCACTTCTAGTTGCTTGTTGTATATAGCCAAGAATAAAAATGTTTTCTATTTTACACCTTGCAATAAATTTACAATGGACTTTACTGCATAAATCATTACATTGGGGTCCTACATCAGCTGTAATATATATCTGATACAAAACTCACTGAAATCAATGGAAAAAAAAAATGCCAGTGACTGCAATGGGAGTTAAATGCAGGCCCATATTCATAATGAATTAGTTGAAGGAGTCTCAGCCAAGTCAGTGGTGTAATTCCATTGATTTCATTGGCCTGGCATAAGAAATTAATCTGTTTTACTTAATTTAAAGGAGCTGTAAGAAGATAAAATGAATAATGAAAAAAAAACCCCTTCCTGTCTCTGTTATTAATAGTCTATCCACTCAGTAGGATGAAAAGAATAAAAGAAACATAAAAGATTCGTCCTTTTCTTTCCTGATGTAATTTATTATTTTAAATCTCCACAGGGAAGCCAGAGAGAATTTACTCAATTTCTTTGCTTGATTATTGCTAGCTTTACTCACTGCCTCAAATATCTAGGCACTAATGCCAACATACAATTATTCTGTAAACCTGGGTGACAAGTGCCCCTCTTAATATCAAACAGACAAATTGTTTTTCTTAATATTCTGTCTTCAAAGTGGGGTGTAAGCATTCTGGAAATATTAATTTGGGTGTTAAATAAGCAAAGCCTGACATGTTAGTTCATCTAAGACTGCTCCCCTAAATTTCACTCTGCAGCACGCTCAGCATGACAACCATTGATTCATCCCTCCTTCCCTCTGACCGATAGTGTCATGGTCATTTTTGTAATCACTCTCTACACAGAGGCAAAAGTTTGTAGGGTTAAAGAAGTTACCAGTCTGACTGGGCATTTTTCAGGTGTTTTCTGTGGGAATTATTTTGGTTATATAAAAGAGAAGAGACTCATTCATCTCACCTCCCGCCTTAGGATGCAATGGACCATAACGATGACAAAGCCCTCCAATGAGTCAAAGACAGCAAAAAGGATCTGGAAGAGTGCTGACCGCCGATCAGTGATTGCCAGGACTGCAGACATCCAGGTGAGAGCCAGGAGAGGTAGGACCACACAGGAGCTCCAAAGGGATGCCCTGTCAAGGGAGAGGAGAAGAGAATTGAGCTCCACTTCAGCCTCCTCAGCTTCCACGTGGGATGCTAATTCAGCCTCCTGATCCCATGGGGCTTCAGAAGACTTCTTCAGCAAATGGATACTTGTGCTAGATGTCTTCTGAGCCCCTGTCATGGGGATGCAGGAAGATGCTTTGCACACTCACGCTACCAAAACAGGTGACACACATTTCTACGGGAGGGACTACTTTCCAATGGTGCAGTCATGCATAAAACTTGAGGTGGGGAGGAAGGATGCAGATACCTCACTCCCCCTTTCATGCCCTTCCCACTCTATGTCACCAGTCCACAACAATGGCTTTTCCCAAGGAGGGGAGACAAAATACAATCACTGTAGGTTGCCAAAGGGAATGGGGAACAGTTGCAGCAGAGACTGGTTTATCATGATGGCTGTCGGCACTTGGGTTACAGACACTTGGACTTCCACAGCACATGGAAGACACCAACACTGGGGACATGTGCCACTGTTTCAAGTGACTACAAAGGACAATTATAGAGCTGATGTGGAGACTGATATTTTGCTGTTGTTCCCTTACTCTAGAGATGATGATCCCTACAATGCTACATCAATGAACATCAGAACTGATGCCTGACTCACTTTTCCTTTGAGCAGAAAATGTTCTACTTTCATGTGTGATCTCCCCAGCTGAATGTTTTGGGAAAAAATACAGGTTTTTCTATATTTATCAATTATTCTAAATAAGTTCACTCTTAGGTGGACATTCTGGGTTAAAATAACTTAAGATTCAAGCCACTTCTTAATTCACAAAACAGAAAACTGGACATAACTGTTTTCTGTAATGCAAGTACTGCCCCATGGACCTCCACGTTATCTACCAATGATGGCTCTAGAAAGGGGAAAACAGCTCTATTCCCATGGACTATTTAGATATTCAGCTCTCTGACCAAAAAGGGTCCCAAGCAATTTTAACAGCTTGCTAGGGAGATTTTAAACTGTCAGTCATCCTATATATTTGGCAGCACTGGTGCACCAAGAGTACCAGGAGAATTTCTTCCTGGGCTTTTATCTAACTAATAAGAGTAGTCCTATACACAGGCTGAATAACAAGTTGATCTTCAAGATTTTTCTGCATAGAAAACCTCAATCTAGAAACTAACAAACAAATACAGGCAACACAATAAATTACAGGACAGATATCATGACACACATTTTGCAGTACTTACATGGGACTTGCTTACCATTTTCTGATATATGAACAAGTTTTTAATAATGTTTACTTGCTGGTTATCCAGGTACTGCCCTCACAAACCTCAGTGAGAGTTTTACCTGAACAAAGCTGGAGCTTGGATACAGGTATGGACATCAGGATGTAACGCCCTGGCTTCAGTTAAGAGTTTCCCAAGGATTGTTACATCAGTTCTGCTGTAATGACCACATACTGAAGTGACAGGTTATTTTTATAGTCGTAATGATATTCTGATTGCAAATATTTCTAGAACCTGTCCAGACTCGGGTGTGTTCCTTAGTGGTGTTATTAAGCAATATAATTTACATAAGGGAGCTTTTTTTTTTTCAATTAAAAAAAAGCATTATGAGACTTCCATGTAAGGTAAGGGCCATGACATAATCTGATACCTTGTAATTTTTATACAGGATCACAAACTGAATGTTCTTTAATGTTCAATATGAAATATAAATTCAAAGTATTATTGGAAAAAAAAAAAAGAAAGCAGCAGCCAGACAGCCCTCAACCAAACAACTCCTAAAGCATTTCTCCCTCAGCCCTCTGAAATCTGCCTCATTATACTGAAATCTCTCTTTGCTATCATCTAAAGCAAACTGGCTAAGCAATAAGTGCAGGAAAAAAACCAATAAAAAATCAGAGAGGCGGAAAAGGCAAATGGAATGATAAGGCTTGTTCCATGACATGCCACTCTAGATGTGTCTTCCATGCAAGTATCAGCAAATACAACGTGCCTGATGTATGGCTTGATAGATGAAGTCATTCCACTAGCAACTTGTGACTGCTGGAAAAGGTCTGTACCAGAAAACTCTGCTTCCTGGTATCCCAGCAAACTCTTTATATCACATATGTGTACCTTACTACCACCAATAAGCAAACAAGAAACCTGGCAACCACATCTGAGATTGGATCTGACCTGTAAGTCCAGGTCTGAGCCAGCCATCTAAATTTGGGTGAGTTTTCCATTCTTGAAAGAACTGCAACATCAGATTGACAATGTTTTGGAACTAGATCCAAGATCTAGATGTGGATGTGGTAAGGGATGCTGCTGAGGAGGTAAGTGATGTTTCTCTTTAGCAAATGATTAGATTTCAATCTACTATGTTCAAAACTTGCTTAAGAAAATATGCAGGCACCCTGCTTTAAGAAGGTACCACTTGAGTTTATTGTCTGTCCAGAGCACAGATGTAATGATCCATAACTAGAGTGGGCTCCTTTCTGAGCTCCTGCTGGCTTCACGCTGGACTCAGTGGGTCCTTCCCAGCCCCTTGCTCTGTATGTCTCCATATGGACAAACTATTCTGAGTTGAAACATCCTGATGGACTTCGCTGCTTCTCCCAACATGAGCAACATTAAATCACCACTTAAATCTCTGCCCTTCCAACCAGATTATGAAAAAAGTCTTACACCAACTTACTCAGCTGGAGTAAATCAGGATTCTCCCATCTGAGTTGTGCTGATGGTCTTTCTGCTCTCCTTGTGATTCACCTTGCAGATACCTTCTCAGCAATATTCATCCCTTACAAATGTTATGGAAATGTTGCTTGACACTTAATGCATAATCTTTATTCTCAGGCAGCAGACAGCAACAGGTCATAGGAACATAACTTATTCTGATTTCACTTTCAGAGCTCTGCTTAGCTTTTGAAATATTAAAATAAAATAAAAAAAGTTCAATTTAAAAATATATATATATATATCTCAAGACTAAAAATTCAGAAGAAAACTCAAGGGAAGATAACTGGCTTTCCTGTGACATTGCCCTTAATTCTACTTGCTGTGAGCTGAATTCATAGCAGACCTCATACTTCTGCCACCTTTTCTGGAAGGTACTGTGCATCCTTAAAAGATTTCAGAGTAACTTAACCGACCTAAGAAACTTCATGTTAAGTTGCCACATCTTGTTCAAGGAAATTATGATTTGTTATGTAATGACATTGTGGTCACCTAATGACTCTTCATTATGGATTATCTATGATCAATGAATCTGGGATTTTTATTCCTTGAGACAAAGGAATTTACTGTCAGATCCTCTTATTTGTCCCATATGTGACAGCACTCATGATGAGTGACAGCAATATCAAGGGAAGATGATTACACTGCACTCTGGAAGCATGATGCTGGTTTATTGTCTGATGGCCATGACATGACAATGTCACTCAGCAGTACAGTTGTAGTGTCACATTGTTCCTCCCCACTGCCACACGCTACTGCTGCATTGCAGAAGAAAGGCATTACTTTGGGATATGGAAATGTCATAGCACAGCACAACTGAATATAATCACCAGGTGTGACAACAATGCCACACAGTCCTTGTCCACAACTTAGCAAAGACTTAGCCTTATGAAAGCACATAGCAGAATCAGCTCTGGCAACAAGCAGTTGGTGGCCTTTGGTTGGAATGGCCAAAGCTAGCTGTGGTTCTGTCCTTTAGCTAGCTGGCAGCCTTGAGAGTCTTCAACTTTGCAAAAGAAGCAGGATAAACTCGTGGCACTTAGAGGATAGCAATGGAAAGAGGGAAAAAATGGGTTTGGAAACAAAGTTCTATGTGAAGCAAGATTAAGTGGTCTGTACCCTGACAAAAGGCAAGTGCAGGGGGACACACAGTACATGCCAACAAAGATGGAAAAGGCCATTATAAAAAGATAAGTGATCAATTCTTCTCATTACTCAACACCAACAGGGCAGCCAGTGCCATAAGCTAAAGAAGCTCCAGAAGGAAAAAAATAGCTTTGTGATTCAGAAAACAGCTCCTGGAGATGAGCTCTGGAGAGGGAGATGGTAGGTGGACTCAACACATCAGGCGAAGGATGGCTCCTTACATGCTGTACAGAGTGGCATGTGCTGCTCCACTATTCTGATGAGAGTCCTATTCCCACATCACAGCAGCTCTGCTACAGGAAAACCACAGCACAAGGATTAACTAATTCATTCTCTCGTGCTTTATCCCTCCTCTAACTTGTTTTCCTTCTCATAGCAAGAGTGTTGCCCCAGCTTTATGGACAGTTTTGGAAAAAAATCCCTTTAACTCAATGCCCATATAACCAAGATAGGAAAACTGTGACCAGAAAAGAGGGGGCACTGTGCATCCTCTTCTCATGCACAGGCAGAAAAGACGCAAGATATTGTTTCTATTTTCTCCCAAAGATGATTCTTCTCTCTGTTGCTAAAATCTGAACCATACAAGTAGAGGAACAGGAAATCAAATGCATCTAAATGAGACAGGCAGGTAATAATGCATCTATTGGCACACTGCTAGACCCTTAATATGGGAAATTGGTCTTTGGCAGTCCAAGCAAGGACCTGCAGGGATCAAGTATTATCCCCAGGTAAGGATGCAATTTTAAATTCCTTGAACTATGAGAACACCACTCTCCTGAGGAACAGTCTCCTGCCTAAAACCAGCCATGCATGGAAATACCGATTCACATTAGTGCTGGAACTGCAAGAGAGGCAGAAAATTTGACATCTAGGACAACCTGGAATGACTTTGGGTCAAGAAAAAGAGCAAAATCCCTTAGATGGGAGATGTGACACATGAGGTTCTGATGGTATAAGAGGGATGATGCATGAGAAGGATCATAAGGACTCCCAGATATTGAATCTTGGATGAGTTGCCTGCAAAAAGTACACATGGTGCTGGGGACCTTAGTCTTGGGCCAGATTCTTCCTTATGGTCAGAAGTTCAGATTTCCATATTTGCAATGCACTGCATGGGATGACAGGAATTCCTTCCTTCTTTTTCCTTCCTTTTCCTTCCTTCCTTCCTTCCTTCCTTCCTTCCTTCCTTCCTTCCTTCCTTCCTTCCTTCCTTCCTTCCTTCCTTCCTTCCTTCCTTCCTTCCTTCCTTCCTTCCTTCCTTCCTTCCTTCCTTCCTTCCTTCCTTCCTTCCTTCCTTCCTTCCTTCCTTCCTTCCTTCCTTCCTTCCTTCCTTCCTTCCTTCCTTCCTTCCTTCCTTCCTTCCTTCCTTCCTTCCTCCCTTCCTCCCTCCCTTCCTCCCTCCCTTCCTCCCTTCCTTCCTCCCTTCCTTCCTCCCTTCCTTCCTCCCTTCTTTCCTCAGCAGTCCCTGGTATCTGCAGTGGATGTCCTCATTCACAGCAAGTACAAAGCAAAGGCATGCCCCTGAGATATTTGTTCCCTGTGTCAAATAAAAAACCCCACACAGGTAGCAAAGACAAACGAATTATGAGGCAGTATTTCACAGGCTGAGGCTAGCCTACAGGCAGAAATAAAAGGAAGCAAATGTGGGAACAGAGGTCTTGCAATGGCAAAGTACACCCAGCATCTTCTCCAGAACAACCTAAAGGGAAGGCTTTTTTTAACCTGCACCTGTCAAGTCCAGCTAACCCTTAACACATCATAGACTTTTAAAAGTTTCCATTTTATCACTTCCAAAGTCATGAAACTGCAAAATTTCCAGTGCATATTTTTTCACTTCTGTCATGATTACTACCTGCTCTCTCATCAGTGGTTTACCATGTTTTCTCTCAGTTACACATCCCCTTCTCTAATCCTTTCTCTCCTAGACACAGATATTACTAAAAAGAGTTGCTAAAAACTTCTATTATTATCAAAAGCCAAGAAAAAAAGGCCAAAAGTATCTATCCTTTCATGCCATGCTACCCCAGAAATGAGCCTCTGAAACCTATGGAAGGTCAGCTGGAGAGGGCATGAGGAACCCCAGCAGGAACAAGGGCAGGAATGTCCTTGATCTGTTCTCTACCAAACAGCTATAGCTAATTTCAGGTCAGAGAGGAGCCAGAAAACTTCATGGCATCTGATTTACATTATAAGACTTCAAACTCAATGGCAAAGCTGGTCCAAGGTCTGGGATGAAGGCCAGCAGAATGGTGGCTTTGGCGTGAAGCATAATTAGGGCTTTGCCTTATTGACAACCTCATTTAACAATAGATTTAGAGGAAGAAAACCAGAAAAGAGTTCAGCTGCAGAATGAAGTGGATGACAAGGGTAGATGAGGGCTGAGTGAACTGCTGTGTGTATTACTCAGTTGTCCCTTTGCAAGGACAAGAGTATAGGACACTTCAGGCCAAGCAGCAAAACCAGTACTGGAATTAACTATCTAAGGTATTCAACAAGAGACATATCCTCTTACAAGAGCCCTCCAATTTCTATCAAACTATTTGAATAAGAAAAGAGGGATAAGTAGGAGATCTGGATTTCATATCCTTTATTTTCCTGATTTGAAGATGAATCAGAATATGTGATTTATGATAGACCAATGTCAGATCATTTAAGAGAAGGATTTGAGATTGTTTTGCTTTTAAAATGAATTTACTATGACCTGAATTCTTCTTCTTTTTGGCAGACTAATTTATTAATAGTAAAGCTTCTGCTGGTTTAGCATTCCTCTGCAGTCACAGGAAAGCGAAATGCAGTGACCTGCTAATTCCAGACTTGTGGTACACATGTCTGGACCAGTGCCATCTCCCCATCTCAGCACTGGATGCACTGTTGCAAAAGGTATGTAAATGGCTTCAGCAGTGAAAAATAAGTGAGATTTTGTTTAGGTTTTATATCTCCTAGAAACTTCTAGCTCTTAATAGAGGTAATTGCACATTCTCTTTTTCTAGTGACAATTGGTTGTTTTTTCAGAAATGTACCTTTTTCCTTATGTCTTTAGGATTTTATATAAACAGCTCAGTTTGCAGAAAAAGAATATTTCTATATTTTATACATATTATATTTCTACATTTTATATATATATTTCTGCATTTTGAGATTTGGGACTTAGCTGCCTTTTTTTGTTTGTTTGTTTTTATATATAGAAATTAAAGGTAGGAGTTTTTAAATAGCAAATACCTAGTTCTGAGCCTGTTTCTTTCATACATTTTACATGTGCTACTTTAGACATCAAAACCAAAAGATAGCATCACTTGGAAATGATGTAGATGATAATAAAATCTCAAGAAGGGAAGGAAGAAAGAAAGACAAACCTTCCCTCATCTGTCTCCTCCCTACCTTAACCTTTTGGAAAAAAGCCAACTTTATAAATAGGAACAATTTCTCCCACAGAACAAAGCCCTGGCATTTTCATAGAGGGTGTTTTGTGTTTTTTTTTTTCTTTTTTAAACTAACTCCAGAAGCATGTCAGAGATTAAACAGCATTTGACTTTTGTAACTCAAAGCTACAAAGCACTTTAAGATTGTGAGAACTAATTCCAAGTACTTTTAGGGGTCCAAAAGAGGCAGTCAGCACTTATCAAATCAGAACTGCAACCCTATGAGGTATTAAATTTAATTCTAGCCCTTTATAAGAGAAAAAAACCCCACTTAGATGTGATCACCAGCTCACTTAAATCACACTCAATGCTCTGCAGCCTCTGGAGTAAAAAACTCAAGCACATGCTTAAGTGTTTGGTCACCATCTAACTTCATAATTAATGAGAACTACATATTTAACTCCAAGGACTAAATTAAATAGGGTTATTATAACATATCCAGATTCACACAAATGAAGAGTCCCTTTGTCTTCCATGGGCTGCTCACATGCTTAAATGTAGGCATGTCATAAAGTGCTTTTCAGGATCCAGCCCATCAACTTTTGCTCCAGGGATGTTGCAGGAGCCCTACACTACTCATGGCCCACAGAATGAGATCAGGGAGAGTTGGGGATGTAGGGAGGTGGGCAGGGACATGGGTTTAGAAAACAAACAAGGGCTGGTGAGTGCAGGGAAATGAAAGAGGGAAAATAAAGTAAATTATAAAAATAAAGGAAAAAAAAAGAAAAAGAAAGTGGAAAGAAAGAAAAGAAGTTGAAATTAGAGGAACTAACATGGCGTTACTGGTGGCTGTGGCCGAAACTTCAGCAGAAGAAACTACTCCACACTTGGAACATTTGAGCGTCATGCCGTAAAGGGGCACTGCCATCTGACTGCAATTAAAACCAAAAGACTGAAACAAAACAAAACACTTTGCTTATGAACACAAACGTAGAAAGGAAAGGGAAAGAGAAGCCAAAAGAAAGAAAGAACGAAAGAAAGGAAGGGAGGAAGAAGAAAGGGAACCAACCAACCATACCCAGTTTGAAAAGAGAAATGGAAGACAGGCAGGAATAAAACTCTCTCATCTGTACCACTCCAGATGCAGGAATTGGGGGGAAAATGTGCAATTCAGAGACGTGTTGGTGCCGCTGGAGAGGGTGGAACTGTGTTGGTGAATGTTTTTCCAGATTCAGGGTGTCTCTCTCTAGCACCCATGGAAGAGAAACCAGTACTGCTCTCCCAGTCTCCACCTCTTTCTTTTGGGTTTTTTTTTGAGGAATTTCTCTTTTCCCTCCTGGCCTTTTTGCTCCAAAATAAAAAAGGTGGCAGGGTTGTACAGTAGAAGGCAAGAAGTAGGGCTGTGGGGACTGTGTCTGCTTATCTTCTTTTCTAAAGCAATGTAAAGGTTACATCATAGATTTTCTCCACTGGCCCCTGTGTGCTAATCCTCTCCTTGGTGGAGATACCCACATGGCAGCTGACAAAACCAGGAGATAGGCCACTCTTTGGTTGCTTAATCTGTGATGGAGGACATGCAAATGGGACTGTTTATGTCCTGGAAATTAAGCATGAGCTTGGGTGTTTTGTAAAACCATCAACCTAGACTGGCTGACCACTTTTGAGACCTCTCTCAGATCTTGTTTTGGAGCTGAAAACATCTTTGAGATGAATCCTGAGACTTATATTCATCAGTTGATCCCACTATTTCTGGATGGGATCAACCACAAAACCAGGCCATTGTGGGCTGGTGATATAAGGGGCTGCAGGCATCTACTAAAGGGCATGTCCTCATGGGGTTTTTTTGAAGCTGATGCATGTTAACCTGCCTAGCTGATCAGCCAGCCTTTATTCAGGAGCACAGAAGCCACATTAGCTTGGCATTGGCCCTGTTTCTTCCAAGAATATACTACTTTGTGTGCACCCTCTGATGTGCACAGATAGACATCCACATCAGATCTGTCTCAGAAAATGGGTAGAAGTCTGCAAAAACATCCTATAGACCTACATGTGGTGCCTGATATCAGAGAAGGTGTGAATGTCACTGTCAAAGTGAGGTCAGTCGATCTTGGGCGATGGCAGTGGAGCTGGTAAGGGGTGATGTTTACAGGTACCAAATGTATTTTACAGCCCCACCTTGCCTGGGAGAGAGACTAGGAAACTCAACAGATCGTTTCATAACTTGTACAGCTTTGTGTTCAGTCTCACTGCAAAAAGGACATCCCCAGGAACACCAACACAGTGTTATCAGTGGTCCTAGTGGCCCACTTTCAAGTGGCTATTGATTGGTCTTTTAATTAGTGATATTAGTGACATAAGCCATTACACCCTTCCAGAAAAATGGCTAAAGTATCCCACAGAAACTTTCAGCCTTCAGACACAGAGAAAATTAGCTGCTGTGTCAATAGATACATATCTTCCAGGAAGGATAGTGTAAATCCAGTTGAGGACAATGGCTGAACCAAAGATAAAGTGGGTCTTGAGAGGCATTAAGTGCAGGACCCTTAAAAAAGACAGCTTATCCCCAGATCTATAAGCCACAAAGAACAGATAAGCAGAGACAGAGAGAGGCAGAGATAGGCAGCAAAAAGAAAGTAGATTGATTTGAGGAATTTGATGGAAAACTGTACCAGAAAAAACATGAATGACACTGAATCACAAAGAACTGGCCAAAAGACCACTATAACACACAACTGTAACTGCTGTTGGGTGTATTTATGCAGAAAGTTGTAAGCTGTAGGCACAAAATGTGGGTACATTTATATTCTAATTGGTTCTGGTTGGGGCATGAGTTTGCTAATATATTGAATTTCCGTAGCAGGTTTATATCGGTGCCTGTATGTATGAAAGGGTAGCTAATGAAATAATCACAGTGAATAATGCCTTCATTTAATTTAGCTTTATTCTGCTACCTAAATATCCACAAACAGCCCACGGACTCATCTGGTGTGTTCAGTGGAGCCTGGACTTTGCTACCTGTTATTGAACGGTGCTTTACACCACACACGGACAAAGGAGCAGGAGCACTGCTTCTGCCATGAAACATTCCCAGACGAAGGGCAATCCAAATCTGTTCCTATTTTAATGTAGTTATTATCTTTCCAATTACTTCCTTCCCTGTGCAGTGATAATCCAGCTCTGTTACACCCCCATCAGGACAGTCGCACAAAGACTATTTCACTCAAGGTACTGGGGCAAACTTTCTTGAGTTCTTTCTATAATCAACAGAGAGATAAAAGAAGTAAAGGTCCTTTGAAGGGGGCAGGTTGGAACAACTAAACAAGGCTCCTGTCTCTCTCCAGTAGTTACAGAGGAAGCCTAGGGAGATTAAACTCAGCAGGCTAAAATTAGCCTTTGTGAATACACCCTATAGTCTCATTCTTCTTCCCTGGCTGCGTGAGCACACAAACGCTTCTGGAATAAACACTGGCTGAATAAATTTACAATTCATTTTAAAGGCTTCTGTGTCTGACATTAAGACATTGGGTTTTAGGAGCTCTCCTGTCAATAGAGCTCAAACACTGTTGGTGCAGCTGACCACGAACGGAGACCGTTCTGCTGGGAGACACTTGCACGGTTTCCTCCTGTGCCCAGACAGAAGTTTGAGTAGTTTTGTGTATTACTCCAGCTCTACAGGCAATCACATCCAACTCTACAGCCTGTTTTTGTGCTAGATCTATGAAATTGTTGCCATTAGAAAACCAGTGTTTTCTGACAGACATGACAACAGGAATCACAGCAATTTCCTTTGCTAAGTATAGGGTAAAACCTATTGTGTCTCGGGCATTAGTTCATGGGAACTGCTAGCACTGATTTGTTTGAGCCAACTGATCTGCAGTATGTGTGCTGGGCTTCTCTTCGTGTTCAACAGGTCTTTTTTTCCCCCCTATTTTTGTTTTCCCTTCTATTTTTTGTTTGTTTGTTTGCTTTTGTAACACCGAACCATACTTCTTGCCTCTGCTAAAGGAAACACAAGGTTTCTTTATACCATCTCCTCAGATCCAAACATCTCCAAGGACGTTAACTCATTCTGAATTATCTCCAGATCTACCTTCCAACACGGTTCCCAAGCCCAGGCCAGAAGCGGCTAGCTAAAGGGGAAGGGGCACCAGAGCTCTCCAAAGTGCTTCCACGCTCTTCAGCGGGTGCACTTCCAAAGGAGAACAAAACCATCGAGCACAGAGGAGGCTGAAAAAAGTGCTGCACACACACACACGGACACGAAAGAGGGGGGAAAAAAGAGAAAAAGAAAGAAAAAACCAAAGAACATCAGAAAAAATGACGACTTTTTTTCGCTTTGTAGGTTTTGTTTTCAAAGTACAGCCACCCATGTGATCAATAACCAGCTGCTAGGTATTAAATAAGGTCATTTTGCATGCAGTTTAGATTAGAGAGGGAGAGACTGATAGACAGTAACTTGCTGCTCTGCTAATCCAATAAACCACTTATTTCAGTGATGACTTTCAAGTGCAATTATCTTGCTGCAGACTTTGCCTGCAGTTTGGGTGTTTGCTTGAGTTCTCTCTTTGTAAAGAAGGCATCATCCAGAGGAAAGCACTTGCTCTTTGGCAGGTGATTTAAGCAAGGCACCAAGGTCACTCTTTCACATACCTTTTCAACCCAGCAGCAAGGGATACCTCTGGTCATCCAAACGAGCTTCCCTTATTATCATGACCATGGCATGGCTCAGGCATCAAGATTCCCTCCCCTCTTTGCACCATGCTGCTTAGGCATGTCAACACACTGATAAAACAGGAGGCTTCACAGGTTTCTGTTTCTCCCCTGGCTGGGTAAGAGCTTATTTCTGCCCTCAGTTTTGTTGCCATCACTCAATGAAAAATCAGGTCCACCTGAACAATGATGCAGTGACAGAACTATCGCACCTCATCTGTACTTTCTGACTCTGCCCTCTGAGCCTTTTGCAACACTGAAGTGGATAAAGCATCTTATCATCTCTGGGAAGCCTGGGAGTGCAGCAAACACAATGGCAGCTACCCATGCTCCCTCTGCTTTCATAGATAGGGTATATCCTGTGTCTTCTACTCCTAAGGTTTTAGGTTCTACCTGTAGCCATGGTGCAAAAGCATCAGGACATCTCTTGCTCTCCTTGTCTCTTCATAAACAACTTCTTCCTCAAGGTACACGATCTTTATCCTCAGTGATAAATCAAATGCTGTCAATGGACATGTGAGAGCACACAACCCTGACTTTCCTAGCAGCAGGTAAGGAGACTGTCCAATTGTGACAGCAAGCCAAGTAAGCCAATGGAAAATAACAGCAGCAGCAGCCAGGCTCACCTGTGCATTTTATTTCAGAGTGTCATGCCATTTTTGTCCTTTGCTTGGAGCATGGCATAGCTCAGAGACAATGTCTGAGTGGTCTACAGACTTGTTGCTAGAAATGAAGATGAAGGGGGATCTCATCCTGCTGGAGCCAATGAAAAAAACAGCTGCTGCCAGCAGAATTTGGAAGTAACCCAAGAGACAGTCCTGCACAGTAGTTGCTGCCCTGGCCAACCCCTAGTGAGAGCAGGGTGATAAGAACTGTGGAGTCAGCTCTTCAATTTACACTACAAAGAAAACCAGGCAGCACAAGCCCCAAGCTTTAGGGATGCCTGTAGAGAAGATAAAGAACCTCAGGTAGCATCAAAAATAGCCCTTGCACAAGAGGTATCTTTACTTACCAGTCCTCCTCTTTTACACATCCATCCATCTAATAATCTGTTCACTCTGAGACTTCCAAAAACCCTCTCCCTAAAAGTATCACATACCTTTGCTGTCCTTCAGCCACCTGCCAGCCATTAGACAAAACTTCTCTGTTACACAGCCCACACCATGTGCAATGATGAATCTCTGATCCAGGTGCTGTCTTTAGGAGTTAGTGAGAAGAAACCCTTTCATCTCCTTAATCTTTGGGAGGATATATCACCCTGGGCTGAAGCCATTTTAACAAAGAGATGAACTTCTAACCTTCCTCTGTAGCAACACCATGCTACTTCTTGGCTCTTTTGTCTCTGCTGCAGCTGAATGACAAGGCAGAGAGATTAAAATCAACTTTTTTTTTTTCCCTTTTCTCTTTTATTTTGTTTGAATCTGCTTTTGCTTCCTTTTTTTTTTTTTTGGTGTGTGTGTCTCCAATCTCTCTTTGCATTCCTTGCCTGGTTATTGATCACAACCTTGAGTGGTTATTTTTGGTTTTGTTTTTCTTTTTTCATTCTTTACTTAGATGTATTGATAAGGCATACCCTGCCCGTTCCTTCAGTTTCTTATCTGTTATTCCATCTTTGGATACAAGTTTGTTAAAAACCAGAATGCCAATAACCATGTTCACCTGTCAAAAGAGAAACAACACACAATTTTTGTTCTCAGGTGGTTCAGGTCAAACTTAGTAGCACAGAAGGAAAAAAAAAACACCCCACCCCAACATTTGGTGAATTAAGTCCTTCCTGTTTCTCCTGAAGCATGGTCACACTTCTGCAGGCCACAACCCATTCTGTCCCTTCCCAACCCTCTCCCACCTTCCCTGGCCATGCATCAGTGAGTTCAGGAGAGCAGAATGCAGCTGGCAGCAGGTCGGAGAGGTCTCCGTGAACCAGGGCAAATGTTCAGACCGATGAGGAGCTGTTTGAAGCCCTGTGCATGCTTGAGGTCCAGCAAGGTAAACTCCAGGCAAGAGAACAAATTTTTCAGGGCAATGCAAATAGAAAGTGGCTGGTACAGGAAAGAGCAGTGGGTTGACATTGGCTACTTTCAAAAATGCCTTCTGGAGTCATAGAATCATAGAATCACAGACTGGTCTGGGTTGGAAGAGACCCCCAAGGATCACACAGTTCCAACCCCCCCTGCCACAGGCAGGGACACCAATCTCCAGGCCTGGAGCTACAGAAGGTTTCCCTAGCCCCATCCAACCTGGCCTTGAACACCTCCAGGGATGGGGCATCCACCACCTCTGTGCTACCAAAACAGCAACATTAAGGGGATGATGTGGTGTGGCACAAAGAGCTTGTCATAGTTCTTGCTCAGTGAACCCCCACCACTGCTTTCAAAGTAAGAGTTGGAGGGGGAGTAGAGCAAGTAGAAACATCAGCTACTGTGGTGGGGTGTTTTGAGAGATGCTGCAGGTGGCACAGCACATGGATTAGCCATCTAGTCATTTCCAAAAAAACAATAATCAGTGGGCAGGAAAGCTGCCTGCAGTCCTTCAGTCTGCTTTGTTAGGGTGGGAACATGGATGTCTGTATCAATCAGGTGTAAATACTCACAGGCTACACAGAGTTGAGGTCTCCCAAAGTGATCCTAAACTCCACACGGTGCCTTTCTCACTGCATTCACTGCTGCCAGCTACATCTGTTTTACCAGCCTCACCCAAACCTCAGCAGCCTCTCAGTGTGAACACACTGGTGACACACGAGCACCACCCTCTCCACGGAGGCACAACTCTGATGGTGGAAAATAGTGACACTCTCCTGGTTTTGCTGACAGTGAAGCATCTGATGCCAGCAGAACTATATGCTACATGTTCTTCAGCATGTGGGGCTTGCAAGGAAACATTTAAGGTGAAATTCAGAGATGTGCAACATCCCATGTTAGCTGAGAGCACTGGTGAGCTTAGTAGATCCTTGAGAGATGCTCCCTAGAGATACCTAGTACAGCACATACCCTGAAGTTGTCTGCTCACATCAAGCCTCTGTCTAATTACCTAAATCATTCTCAGGGATGAGCAGTCTTTGTGAGTCTGGATTGCCAGTTTCAGCAGGACACGACCCAGCTCACTGATGCAGAATCCACAGCTGGGAATGAATGGAAGTTCTCACAAATAGCAGTTATTTCTTTTTGCATCAGCTGCTGGGTCAGTGGACTACTTTCCACAGCTGTGAGTCCATTTCTAGATCACACCATGGTATTGTTTTAGAGAAACAACACTGGCAAGTCAGACACAGTAACTCAGCCAAGGATCAGCAGGAAATCAAACCCTAGTTATGTGCTTGGAAAGAGAGAGCACTCTCAGTTCACTGATCCTTCTTCACCGTGCTGGAGGCTGGTGAGTGTAAAAGATACTTTTTCTTTAAGATGCAGCCAGGCAGTTGGAAAAATGGGGTTGAAGTGTGGCAGGCTGGATTGCTCCAAGAGCTGGGCACAACACAGCATGTCCCCTCCTTGGTATCTAGCAGAGAAGATGACAAAGAGCAGCTCTGCAATTGCATCTCTGCAATTGTTTTAATAAATAAAAGCTATTTTATGCAAGACATCGATCATCATGATCAACATCCTAACTCTGATCCTAACTCTATTCCTTTACAAAGTCATGGGTATAACGTAGGGTGTGCTTCTGAAGGCAGCAGCTCTTAATAACATACACTGTAGCTTTACATCCTTATCTCTGGGATGCTATCCAGAAGTGAAGACACAAGTCTGAGATTCAGCCCTTGAGATAACCAGTACCTGATGACTGATTGACCCTCTGCCCTGGCTTTACCATACCCCAGTGAAACTCGTTGCCTTCAACCTGCACACAAGTATCACCAGGCTGCTTCACTGGACTTAGCCAGGCAAAACAGCTTGAAACAGTTCTGCATTTCAGGTTGCCAGGTTTTTTAAGGGTTAAGGTCAAATCTTTGCAGTCATTCAGTGTTAGCAGACCAACTGCAAGTTGCAGATATTGCTGAAGGTGCAGGCCAAACATCATAAGAATATTATTGAGGATAGATATTCTCCAAGACAAAGGCCTTTTTCCAATGTGGAGAATAATAAGAGAGATTGTGGGGGGAAAAAGGTTACTACAGGCAATAGAAAAATCAAGTGGATAGGAAAACTGCACTAGAGAGACAACTGAATGCCTTGGGAGAAGCAAGCACCAGTCTAGCCTGGTGAGGGCTAGGGCAGAAGTAACCCAGCTGGAGCCAAGTCATCTGCGTTGTAGTTATTTGGGTGTCTATATATCACCCTAATCAGAGTTTTGGGTCAGAAAGAGCTTCTTAGCTCAGACACAGAGCCCACTCCTACCCTGATCTGCACACCCCTGCACAACAGCAGCTCTACTGTCTATGGAGCAAGCCTGTCCTGAGAACAGCACAGCTGTATATTCCAATGTGCAGCCCTGCAAGAGCCTTAACTGTCCTCCCTTTGAGCCAGGTGAACTGTCCTTCCATCCCTGGCAGACTCAACCTGAAATCAGCATGAAGCATGCAGAGAGCAGACAGCTGTCCAGCCTTGAGACAGTCCATGTTTGAGAGCTCTGAGTTCAACTTCTTGCTCTGCTACCAAGTCCCCTTTGGGCAACTTATTGAAATTATCTATTCCCATTTATCAAAAGGCTTGAAAAGCTGCTGCTGCTTCTTCTTCCCTGAGCTCCTCCATATATATATGTACATATATATGGAATTGGTATATATATATACACCAACTCACACAGAATTCACTTCTCACTTTAGCCAGCAATGAGTCAGGTAGTCTAAACTAGGTGTGTAGGCTCCACCTCCAGGTACTGAATAGAGACAGGCACCCCCAGAGGTGATTTCACCACTTCCTAAAATAAGCTGTTGACCTCTCTGTAAGGACATCTCCATTTCCAGCTTTGAGGATGAGGGAGAACTGAGATGCCAAATGAAAGCAGGGCCATGTTTCTCTCACACTTTAAAAATGCTAGGGAAAGCCAAAGGATTACTTTCCTTGTTGGTACAACAAGATGGCTTGAGGATACAGGTTGATTCCCCCTTTTCCAGATGCTATTACAGCTCCCTTCTTCCTAATCATTGCTGTCTATTGAGCATTTAAACAGCTGAGCCAGATGTATTAGCTGCTATGGTTTTGGAGCAAAGTGATAGTTTATCTGAAAGTACTAAGCCACTTTATGCCCCTGTCAATTATCCTGGCTATAAAGAAGACCCTGACCCCCCATCAGGTAACATTATTGAGGGAAATGCAACTATCATACATCTACAGAGATCTAATGACTGGCTAGCATGAACATCTGCTCATCCCCACTCTTTGCTGGCTGTTATCTGAACACTCAACTATGTGTCACAGCTCTACACTGAATAAAGATCCTGAGTGATACAAGTTTTGCACCATTACAGGGGAGGGGACACGGCTGGCTTGTCTTTTGTGATGAAACGATGGCACCAAGGTGGTTTGATGTCCAATGACAGCAGTGAGAATACAGGCAGCAAGAGGTTCTGTATAGTTATTCCCCTGTAAGCCTGCTCCTGCTTCGGGGCAGTTAACCCCCCAAGCACTGCATGAAACAAAAGCCTGATCCAAAAAAGAAATTGGAGGTGTCAACAACTCCTTTCCTGTGGGACCCTCCAGGGCACTTGAACTTTAGAGGACATACAGCTCCTCTACTGGATAAAACACAGGTTTGGAGAGAAACTCTAGACTGTCACTGACAGGAGAGAGGGCTCAAATGTGGCTTTAAGCCCATCTGAAATTGCTGCTGGAGGGATTTCCTAGAGGACCAGCAGTTCTCAAATTCTTTCAACCCTAGCAGGCAAGATTTCTCATGGCCAGTGAGGTTGCAACAGCAGAGAAGCTTGATAAATCATGGAATCATGATTTGGGCTGGAAGGAATCTCAGAGATCATCTAGTTTCAACCCCCATAGGCAGGGACAACCTCCATTAGACCAGGTTGCCCAAAGCTCCATCCAGTCTGACCTTGAACACTGCCAGGGATCCAGGGGCAGCCACAGCTTCTCTGGGAAGCCTGTGCCAATGCCTCACCATCTTCACAGGGAAGAATTTCTTCCCAATATCTAATCTCAGTCTACCCCCTTTTAGTTTAAACTCCTTACCCCTTGTCGTATCACTACACTCCCTGATAAAGTCTCTCTCCAGCTTTCCTATAGAGCCCTTTAGGCACTGGAAGGCTGCAATTAGGTTTTCCTAGAGCCTTCTCCAGGCTGAAAAAGTCCCACCTCTCCCAGCCTGTCTTCATAGGAGAGGTGCTCCAGCCCTTTCATCATCTTCATGCCTCTCTTCTGGACTTTATCCAGGAGCTCAATATCTTTCTTCTAGTGGGGACCCCAGAGCTGGATGCAGTACTCCAGGTGGGATCTCACCAGATCAGAGAGAAGGGCGGAATCACCTCCCTTGGGCTGCTGCTCAGACTTTTTTCATGCTACCCAGGACACAGTTGGCTTTCTGGGCTGCAAATGCACATTGCTGGCTCATGTTGAGTTTACATTAATCAACACTCCCAAGTCCTACTTCTCAGGGCTGCTCTCAGTCCATTCTCCACCCAGCCTGTAGGTGTGTTTGGGATTGCACTGACCCATGTGCAGGACCTTGCACTTGGCTGGTTTTGAACTTCCTGTGGTTTGCATGGGCCCAGCTCTTAAGCCTGTCAAGGTCCCAGAGATATGTCATAAATTGAGTGACACCTTCAACTGAGTAAGAGCTGGCCAAGACTGGCTTTGGTGCTGTGTTGGAGCCAAGAATGAGGGGACAGATTCCCACCATGCATCAGCTGGTGGGACAGAATTTTGGCATGTTCACTTTAACCATGTCATCTCTTTGTATTGGAAGAAAACATGACATTTTTAGGGTGACAAAGGACCTCCTCAGGACTGATTTGAAGACCTCCATTTCATCTGCAAACAAGAAAGATGCTCACATACACTGGCCAGTTGGGACAGACCAGGAATAAATACTGGCTGTGGAGGCACAGACTGGTCCAAAAGCAACCAGTAACAGCAGTTAAGGAGTTAATGTCAGAGTTTTCCACCATCATCCTGCACTTCCATCCAGTTAGGGTAAAACCAAGGTAAAATCATTAATCAGATGTTTAGGGGACTCCAGAGATCACAGAGGTGGAAGGATGAGAGCTGAGGCATATCACATTTCAGACTCAACCCCATCCCAGATTGCTGGCTTCTAATACTTCACTCTTTATTCCTGAGGGAGAAAGTTATTCAAAACGTGAGTGGAAATAAAGAGGGGCATTCTTGGGTTGAAAGAACAAGGGAAATGTTATAAGATAAAGAAAAAAAAAAACAAAATAGAAAGCTTTCAGCCAAGCTTAAATACCAAAACAACAGCAGCTGCTGGTCCCACGAAGGCATAGAGAAGACCTCCTTCTAATGACAGCCAGCAGCTGGAAAATGAAGAGAGAAAAGAATGTTACACAGTGGCTAGCATCACTGACAAGCACAGGTTTGCTGTTTCTCCTTGACTGCAGAGTTCAATCTGGGAAGTGATACCCCATGGCAAAAAACCCCCCAAATCTCAGATTTCACACCAAGCAAGTTCTTCCTGTATCTCCTGAACTTGAACAAAGGCTTATTTGCCTCAGGGTCTACATCCAGAAGGACATTTGATTGTCAATAGAGAAACAGAAGCAAAATTCATGATAGTGCTCTGTTTTAGACCAGGTCCTGCAAACTGTTAGATCAGTTTGATGGCAAGATGATGTTCTTGTCCTACACAGTCGAAAAGGTAGAAACAATGTAAATTGTCCCTCCCTCATTTGCTAACTAATGTGCTTGTTGGGGGCTTAGGTCCAATAGTGCAGCACATTTCTTCTCCTGGATCCACCCTTTGAGTTTGCTGCCATGGAGAAATTTTACAACCCAGCAGTGAGGTGGGAATTCACAGTGCTCCTTAGGTGGATGGTCTTAGGGAACAAGCTGAAAGTGAGGTGTGTGGTGTCTCTTCTGGAAACCAGCTTGTTACTTCTCCTTCACAGAATCACAGAATCACGGGGGTTGGAAGGGATTCCAAGAGATCATCAAGTCTAAACCACCTGCCAAAGCAGGGTCCCTAGGACAGGTTGCACAGGTCGGTGTCCAGATGGGTCTGGAATATCTCCAGAGAAGGAGACTCCACACCCTCCTGGGCAGCCTGTCCCAGGGCTCTGTCACCCTCACTGGGAAAAAGTTCTTCCCCATATTGGTGCAGAACTTCCTATGCTCCAACTTGAGACCATCACCCCTTGTCGTGTCCCCACAGACACTGAGAAGAGGTTGGCCATTTCCTCTGTGTCCCACACTTGAGATATTTATGAACATTGATAAGATCCCCTCTCAGTCTTCACCTTCTTTCCCCATGAACCATGTGTAACGTAGGCTGCTAAACTGCTTGGTACCTCCACAAACTGATGGGGTTGTGGATGTGTTTAACAGACAGGTAGATGAGGTACTTGGGGATATGGTTTAGCTTAGGATGGGAATGGTTGGACTTGATGATCTTAAAGGTCTTTTCCAGCCTTGTGATTCTGTGATTCTGTGGTTCTTCTGAGTGAGTGCTGATGTCTGCCCTATTGATGCCTGCCACAGAGCCAGTCATTCTTGGCATTTCTAATCAGCAGAGATCCAACCAAAGGGCTATAGACTGAGCAGCAGGGCTGTGGAGTCTCCAGCCTTGGAGACATTCAAAATTTGGACATGGTACTGGGCAACAAACTCTAGATGACCCTGATTGATCAAGGTGATTCAACCAGATGGCCTTCAGAGGTCTCTTCCCATCTTAAACAGCCTGTGAATCCGTGACAGTCATGACCAGCAGCGCTGGAGCTGAAATTTCCATTTTTGTGGGGAATCCAGCAATTCAGAGCACGGACACAGAAACTAGGTACTTCAGGGCAAAGAGAGGATGCAAATTTACAGTGTCAGCAACCCCATGGAAAGTTTGCACGCTTTGACATCCCAGTGCCCTGGAGAAAACGGGCGATGAAAAGTAATCCTGTTTCAGCAGTAAACTACCGTGCATTTACCACAGGAGAAGAGCAGGCAACCACAATGGAGGGGGGGACTTTCTCAAAGCTCTTAACCCAGCTAACCCTGCAGTAATTCAGTTACATGCCCGTCCTCTCTGCAATATGGTTTCATTCTGTATCAGGAGCAAACTGATGCTGCTGTTCAGAGTCTCCCAGGAAACACAGACTTTCTGGAAACATTTCAGTTTTGCTGATCAGCTTCATATGTTTTTGTATCAATTCTGACTTGGGAAGAAATGTTATTTTTTTGCCCCAAAACATGTAGGAAAAGAAAACGAAATAAAAAGTGTTTGAAGTTGAAAGTCAAAAGCAGGACATTCTGGTTTTCTCTGAGGCCCACATCTTGTTTATTTCTAAATTAAGCCTGTAACATGTTAATTTAATCAATTCTGATTTCTTCTGGATCGTAGAATCATAGAATGGCATGGGTTGGAAGGGACCCCAAGGATCACAAAGTTCCAACTCCCCTGCCACAGGCAAGGACACCAACCTCCAGGCCTGGAGCTACACAAGGTTGCCTAGGGACCCCATCCAACCTGGCCTTGAACAATTCCAGGGATGGAGCATCCACCATCTCTCTGGGCAGCCTGTTCCAGCACCTCACCACTTTCTCTGTAGAAAACTTCCCCCTAATATCTACTCCAAACCTTCCCTCCTTTAGCTTCAATCCATCCTCCCTTGTCCTGCCATTATCTACCCTTTTAAAAACCTCCCCTCCTGTGTCTCTGCTCCCTTCAGGGACTGGAAGGCTGCAATGAGGTCCCCCCACAGCCTTCTCTTCTCCAGGCTGAACAAGCCCAGCTCCCTCAGCCTCTCTTCATAGGGGAGTTGCTCCAGCCCTCTAACCATCTTCATGGCCTCCTCTGAACCCTCTCCAACAGTTCCACATCTTTCTTGTATTGGGGGCCCCAGATCTGAACACTGATAGCCAGTTGCTCTGTCACAAGCTGTCTGAGCAGCTGTAATAATAAAACAAATAATCAGCTAGAGAGGTAGAGAATAAGAATGAAACTCCAGAAGGCTGCAATAAATTGAGGTCTCCCTAAATGCAAGGAGGGGGCAGGGAAACCAGGATGAGTCCCACATCCCAGTCCTTTTTTCCCAATGCTCATCTTAATTTCAAGACTGTTTTTCCCAGGGTCTCTTCCAACAGACAGCTCAGCTGAAAGAAAGGAGATGACAGTCCTACACTCCAATTAACGATGAGGACTCGGTACTACGAGGGCTCTCGTTCATGTCAGGTCCCTTGGCAGCCCCTCTTCCCCTCTGAGCATCAAGCTTTCTGAAGGCAAGTTCACACATCACCAAGCACTGGTCCTTATCCCTTCTGACTGCTCGACCTCCCTGCCACAATGTTTAATTGAAGCATTTCCAAGGCTGTCAGAGGTGGTGGCTGACAGCAAGGGAAGGGAAGGGGTGAAGTGATACCCAAGAAGGGAAACCGACAGCAAACTCCAGCGATACATTAGTCTAGTGGAGATGCTTTCAGCCTCGTGCCTACAAGGCAGAGAAATATTTGCATTTCACAAAGAGGTTCCCCAGCACTTGCCAAGGGATCTCTTAAATAATTTTACCACTGGAAGGGAGTAAGTGAATGGTTGAACAATGCTCAGCAGCTCCAGACTACTATTTCCAAGCAGTGCTTCCCTGATTGACAGCAGCTCTTGTGTTCAACGCCAAAGACCTCATTGCAAAACATCTGATCCTTTTGTGACTCTGCCACAGCAAACATGTGAGATGGATGGCTTTTGTCTCGGTCCTCTGAGGAGCTGACTTCCACTGAGACCTTCTAGACTACATCATACAGGTCTGTAGGCAACAGGTCTCACCTTGGCCATGTGTAAAATTAAGCAGCCTCGGTGCAATCGGCAACATATTTGTATAATGAAAACTACAGCTCAGAATTGGGGCTGTCCCACCAGTGTAAATTTAGAGGTTAATATTGAAGCTGCTGAGATACCTGTGAGTGAAGGGCTGATACAATGACTTGCAAGGACCCCTGGAAATTTGCTGTGCCCTAGCATTACTCAGAAAACTTTTGGTGGGCTCTCTGGTGGGGAAGGATATATAAGTTCCCAGCTACAAGTAGCACAACCTCAATTACTCAGTTCAAGCTTTAGGAGGCAGTTTGTCAAGATTTAGAGGCCCAGAGTCAGTCCTTGGAGTACTAGCTAAAAGGGGAGTAGTTATTCCAGCATTCAGCCTAATACAAGAAGATAGGAAGTGGCAGGTCCTCTAGACTTCCATTATCTCTAAGACTTTCTTTGAGACTGGAAGTATAGCCTGTACCCTACCCAAGCATCTCTCCAAACAACTGCAAAACCTCCTTTCAAATGGTATTCAGGTAAAGAAAAGGCAAAATCCCTTTGTGTCCTCCGCACCTTGTTCAGGATGGAGAGTTCACACCACTCCAGAAGAAGTGTCCTGAGTGAATGAATGGGTGCTGGGAAATCACCACTCAGAAAACAACAGAGACACAGTCCAAACGCTGCAGTACGTATTCAGTTTTAATTTAAATATCTCCCTCCCTTCTCATTTTATCAATCAGTGGCCCAGTCTGGTCAGCTAGAGGGTAAATACTAAATATTATCTCTAATGTTGTCCTTGATCTCTGCATTACAGCTTGGAGACATGTCCAATTCTTTGCTAAGTCTTGTTCAGCCTCCATACTGCTTCTCAGTTGTGTTTTAGATCATTACAGAATAGCTTTGTCCTGTGTAGAAAATAAAGAGGACAAAAATGGGCAAAAGTTTGCTTAGGGCCCAGGCAGACCACTCTTGTTGGAGGTCCTTCCCTTAACTTCCTCTACTACAGTTGGCCACCTTGTCTTGTTCATCCCTGCAGATGAACATCTTCAGTCAGTGTGACACAGAGGCACACACTGTCCTTTGCACCAGCCTTGTTCTGAGAGTCTGTAACACCAAGATTAATGCTGCAACACCTTCAACAGCTGCAGCTGTCCTCAAAATGCTCTCATGACCGTGTCCCATTGATAATGTTGGGGTTTCTTTTACCTTTGTGAGTGGGATGAGAAAAAAAACCCTGATGTTGAGTGCCAAATCCTGTGCTCCAGCTAAACTCCAGCGCCCTGCTTTGTCTTAACACCCATCTCCACAAGAAAACCAATGGGTGCTAATGCACTACTCTTAGGATTAAGAAATTGCAGGGTTGGAAGAAGCTTTGAAAGAGGCTGCAAAGTCCCTTGTGGTTTATCATGCCAGCTCTTGTCCTTTGCTTCACAGGGAGGGATGTGTTGTAGCTAATGTCCTTCCTTTCATCTCCAAGCTGGAAACTACATGCCTTGAGAGTCTGCCACTGCCTGTTTGCAATGCCCTGTGCCCTGCACTCACTACAGCCAAACCTAAAATAGCCACTGAGCTTTAGCTCCAGGCTTTGCAACTACCTCACACACTCCTGAAATGGTCAGAAATCAACAAACACCTTGGGACAAGCTTCAATCCAAGCCTGTTTACTCTGTTTATATGCCTTTAGCATCAGGCAGTGTTAAATCTAGCTCTGAACAACCTCAAGTTTTGGAGTTCAGCTCTGAAATGCATACTGACTTTGCTCTAGAGGAGAGGTAAAACCAAGGGTCTCTCCACACATACATGTAAAACAGTTTCTATGCCTTTTAGGCAGGAAAAAAGGGGTAAGTGCCCAGCACAGCAGTCTGCTGGGGGCACACAGCCTAGCTTGGTCCACACAATTACTGCTTCACTTTATAAAATGCAGCAACATGCAAATGTAACTCTCTTTACAGTGATGCTCAGCACCATTTTGCATTCAGCATCATGGCTCATGAACCCATTTGCTGCTTGTTGTGTGAAGGAAGGAGAGGGACATCAAGAGAAGTGTGGCCAGCAGGTCAAAGGAGGTGATCCTCCCCCTCTACTCTGCCCTGGTCAGGCCCCATCTGGAGTGTTGTGTCCAGTTCTGGGCTCCCTGGGATAGAAAAGACAGGCATGTCCTGGAGAGAGTCCAGAGGAGGGACATGGAGATGATTCAAGGCCTGGAGCATTTCCCCTGTGAGGAAAGGCTGAGTGAGCTGGGGCTGTTCAGCCTGGAGAAGACTAAGGGGGGACCTTATTAATGTTTATAAATATCTTCAGTATGGGATGCAGGGGGAAATAGCCAGCCCTTTTTCAGGACAAGGGGCAATGGCTTCAAGTTGGAGCACAGGAAGTTTCGCACCAACATGTGGAAGAACTTTTACACAGTGAGGGTGAGGGAGCCCTGGGACAGGCTGCCCAGGGGGGTTGTGGAGTCTCCTTCTCTGGAGATATTCAAGACCCATCTGGACACCTATCTGTGCAATATGAGCTAGGGAGCTGCTTTGGCAGGGGGGTTGGAGCCAATGATCTCTCAAGGTCCCTTCCAAGCCCTATGATTCTGTGATTCTGTGACTCCTTAAGCAGCACCCACAGGGACATCCACACTGCTTGGTGCAGAGTTGAGCAGACACTCTAGCTTGAGTGTGTGACTTCAAGGTAGCTCTGATTAGCCCCAGCTCTCAGTAAAGCCAACCAGCAGGAATTACAAGACGATGGCAGGGTTACATATGTCTGATGGGTCCTCTGTACTTGAGAGGACTCACCAGCTTTACCACCTACTGTGCTGCAGTACTGTGGGAGGGGGTGAAAGAAGGACCAAATGGGACTTGCTGGAGTGTGGAGGTCCCCTGTTATTTTGGTGACAAGCACCCTGACAGGAGAGAAAGGAAACGCTGTCATTTAGACTACAGGTCCTGCTGGGAGCACAGGATCCCCTGCCATCCCCCAGGCAACCAGCCAGCCTGCTGGGCTGCAAGACAGGCAGCATCCAGCCCTTGAATGCAAGAAGTAACAGAGTCTTTAGGGCTGAAAGGAGTCAGAAGACTAGCAGTAAAAGGAGAAGAGTGATGGGAACCAAGGAAAGTCAACACAGCCTGTTGGCCACCTTGATGGTGTGCCAATCTGAAAGCAAAGCAGGAGTCCAGCAGGTTTTGTCATGCTTTGACACCCTTTTGGCTGCAGTCTGGGAGGGTTTAGCTCTGGGGAGGGGTAATGTTGGCACACAGTGGTCCAGGGCAGTGAAATAGGGTGTGCTCTCCTGCACGTTCCTCCTTCCTCCCACCCAGGCTCTTTTGTGTGGTCAATGTTGACCACAAAACTCTGTGGTGGCCCATAACCATTAACAGAGAAGGGGCTACTAAGCTTTTGCACCAATTCCCACCAGTCTAGAAACAGGAAAGGATGCAGAAATATTTAGGACCTCCCTCCTATTCCCCTGATGCTTATTCATTATGAATTGTTCTCATGGATTTGCATGGAGTAAAGGGCCAGAAGCAGCAGAGCCACAAGAAAGCTAAAGGGCATTTGGGATCTCAGACATGCTTCTGAAAGCCAGGCTGTGTGGTGTCCTGTTCTGAGTCATACAACAAGCATTGGAGTCCTCTCCACCAGGACACACTGAAGCCATGTCAGCTGAGGTGGGGTAGGCAAGGCAGGAGAGGTAGAGTGGATGCATCCTGATGCCAGCACAGGCTTCAGGAATTTTATCTACAGTTTTGCATTTGACAAACCCACCTTACAGTAAATTAGACTGCAAAGCAAATGGGGAATCCTGCTATCAAAATGTAAACCCTGGACAGTTTAGTCATGGGTGTGCAGGATATGGTGGGAACTGAGAAAGAACAGAGATTCCACATGACATTTCCTCCGTGGACCTACCAAACTGTCATCTGTTGCTGGCCACATCTCCAGCTTTAGTCTTCAACATCATTCATGTGGGATGCAAACCACTGGCCAGGGAGCCTCTGGGTAATGATTGGTTGCAGTAGGGAAGGGCCTGATTTATTGCTACATAGAATATTATCCTTTGGCTGCCACTATGCATAAAAATGATAAACTTTTTCACAATGCAGTAAAAAAAAAGTAACACTTTCTCTATTTTTTAAAAGTTGTAATAATGCTCAGCTCTGAGTGATTCCAGCCTTGCCCTAATATGTTTTTCACCTCTGCAGAGTCTTTTTCTGTTATTTCCTTTCCTTTCCTTTCCTTTCCTTTCCTTTCCTTTCCTTTCCTTTCCTTTCCTTTCCTTTCCTTTCCTTTCCTTTCCTTTCCTTTCCTTTCCTTTCCTTTCCTTTCCTTTCCTTTCCTTTCCTTTCCTTTCCTTTCCTTTCCTTTCCTTTCCTTTCCTTTCCTTTCCTTTCCCCTTTCCTTTCCTTTTTCCTTTCCCCTTTCCTTTCCTTTTTCCTTTCCTTTCCTTTCCTTTCCTTTCCTTTCCTTTCCTTTCCTTTCCTTTCCTTTCCTTTCCTTTCCTTTCCTTTCCTTTCCTTTCCTTTCCTTTCCTTTCCTTTCCTTTCCTTTCCTTTCCTTTTCCATTTCCTTCCTGATGGAAAATCCTGTGGAATTCAGAAAACAGGCAAATTCAGATTGCTTTCAAATCTTTGGCTTGAAAAACTCATGCTCATTCTGGTGCCTAAGACTGAGCTGATCTATTCTGAAAACCTGGGACCAATCAAGGAAACTGCTAAACAGATAAACACAAATGCTAGTTTTAATTTTTAAACATCCTAAATGTTAAATATTCCGCATTTTCCCCTAAAATATAAATCTAAACACATCTAAAAAATAGGAGGCACTTAGATCAAAGTGATGTCATAGATGGAACAGTTAAATCTAACTAGTCCCTGTGAACTTGTTTTCAAAGGAATACACAATCTGCCTCAGCCAGCTGATGGTTTGAGGAGGCAGGGAGGGAGGATGGCTCCTTCTTCTCCCATCATCCTTGCTTTCCTCTGCCACGGCAGCATATGAGACTTTAGCTCCTACCCTGTGTCCTGCGAGTCAGCAACTGGATTTTGACAAGGATGGAGGATGAGACAAGAAGGAAAAAGGAAAAAGAGATCTTTTTACTCACTAGTTCACGGTGCCGTATCCCTTGGCTTTAGTAAATCCCACAGAGATGGCAACCACCAAGGCAGGGAGCCCTACAGAAATGAAAGAAGAGAAAATTGGTCATTTCAGCACATATGTGGCTCTTCTTGCATTCAACCCCTTCTTTCAGTGTTTCTCTAGCAGCATCTGTCCCAGCCTTGGTCTTTAGCTGACTGAATTCAGGACCTTCAAAACCAAAAGCGTGAACCCTTGTTACCTCTGCTAATGAAGTAAATGCCATCAACTGTAATCAGCTCATATCCTGCTGTGGTCTCAGCAGTTGTGAGGGCACTGACTGTACATGCAGATGCATAAAATTTATTTATTTCAGTCTTAGGTACACAGTCTGGCCAGGAATATTTAAGTTTATCTCCTGAAGATGGAATATTTAGCCACAACCCCAGTGAAAGAAGCTAGCAAGGAGGAGATTAAGGGCTATGTTTGCTCTTAACAAGGTATGATGAACAATCAGGGTTCAAATCTCATTTCAAATGAGACAGAAAAGGAAATAGAAACTGAGTTCCCCCATCCCAAACAGATTCCCTAAGTGCTGGGCCGTGATTTATAATAGAGCAGGTCCCTCTGAACAACAGAGGAAAAGAGCATCAGAATATCATGTCTTTCTGCAAACAAGGATACTTCTTTTGCCAGAGACTTGCTCCCTTTTTGTTTCCAAGAGGGGAATAAGCCAAGAGAAACGAACTGCCCTTGAAAAGACACACTTCATTACAAGTACATCAGAAGATGAGCAAGTTAGTCTGTGGCCACAATATTCAAAGTACAATTTACCTTCAGAGCACCATCATCTAACAGTACCACCAAGAGATGTCATTTTAGGTGTGTAAGGGAGTAAAACTATGGCCTTGATCTTACAGCCAGAAGTTCCCATAAAATTACAGTGAGGAGTATAAAGAAAACATGCTGGTTATCGTGCAACCTGCTGGTTATTAGCCTAAAACTCATTAAAAAGTTCTGAAATTGTTGGGTCCTTGAATGCCTAGGCACAGTCAGAACTAGCACAAGACAATACATCTTGCTAATAGTCTTCTGATCCTTCTTATGCCTGCTCAAGGATAAACTGCTCAAGGATCTGTGGAGGAGATTGGGTACTTTTCTGGTTCAGTAGCTCCAGCTCAGCTCTCCCCCTTTCCATAAAGGAATGCCTGGATATCAGCTAGTAATATTCTTGTTCTTCAGCTATGGAGGCCTCCATGTGGCTTTTTATAGCCCTCCTTCTTGTGACATGATGAATTAAGCTGTCTCCATGCTAAAGATGGGCAAATCCCATTAAGAATTAGCAGGATCAGTAGCCAGCTAGGATTAGTGCTTCTTGACAAGACCTTAATTCATGTGCTATAGAGGTCATGGCAGGTTGCTCTGCAGAAGATGCTGTAGATCGAAAGGATGTGCAGACACAGCATCCAAACAATAACCCTGCTGGCAAGGTGGTCATTCAGCAACACAAATCATTGCAAGATTGATTAATAGTGAGGGTCTGCAGCCAACTGGGAGCTAAGGCCAAGTTGGCTGGAATATATAGCATTTCAGAATTATCATAAAGGTGACTGTTTCTCTCTTCTCATATGAGATTTCCAAATACAGCTCATGTTTGATCAGTTAAAAAACAACAAGCAGTGGGTTTAAAGGATGTCCTTTCCTCTCCTCTCCTCTCCTCTCCTCTCCTCTCCTCTCCTCTCCTCTCCTCTCCTCTCCTCTCCTCTCCTCTCCTCTCCTCTCCTCTCCTCTCCTCTCCTCTCCTCTCCTCTCCTCTCCTCTCCTCTCCTCTCCTCTCCTCTCCTCTCCTCTCCTCTCCTCTCCTTCTCTTCCCCTTCCCCTTCCCCTTCCCCTTCCCCTTCCCCTTCCCCTTCCCCTTCCCCTTCCCCTTCCCCTTCCCCTTCCCCTTCCCCTTCCCCTTCCCCTTCCCCTTCCCCTTCCCCTTCCCCTTCCCTTTCTTTCCCCTTTTTTCCCCCTTTGTTCCCTCTTTCCTTCTTTCCCTCTCCTTTCTACTCCTCTCCTTTTCTTCTTCTCTGAGTATTCTCCTCTTACTGAGCCTCTTTCGCACCTCATCTGGATATAACCTGAATGCCATATTCACTATGATGACATCAATATGTCATCCCATGGCAAGCACACCAAGAAAACCTATGTGATAGGGGTTTTTTTCAGGAGTATAGCTTGATGCACAAGGCCCTGTGGAAGAGGAAAGTTGGCTAAGGCTCCACCAAAAATAGCAAGTTGTTCTTCTCAAAGTGCTTCTCTGAGACGTGATAATTATGCAGAAATACAGACTCAGGCTGTGAACTCATCAGATTACAGGGACTGACTTGTACTGAGCCCCAGCTTGTGCTAAAAATTAATCTCTGCAAGCAGTATTTATTGAGGGTGGTAGCTATGCCATGGTAACTAAGCCAGAGAGCATCATCACGCTGCACTTCTCTACCTTGGAAAAGCTGTTAATGGTCTATTCACAGTTAAATGTGATTAGACAGGGGGGGGGGAAATCAAAACTCAATTTATTTTTTGATTATTTGAAAGTTACTCATAACTGGTCTGTCCTATATAGTCCGTGTAGCTCATATCAGCCTTTTAGGCAGTCTCTCACACTATGTAATCACTGGCAAGGTTTTTGGGACCTTCCTGCAGAAAGTGAATTTTGCATTCACAATTGGAAATAAATGTGTTAGAAATGTGTTTCCATGAGTTTTGTACTGCCAGGTCTGAGGAGGATCGGGTCCTGTCTTCATCCCGTCCCTCTAGGAAAGGGTTTTTGCTAATAACTACCAAGAGCCATAACTGTTATGGACATCTGAAGACCCACACAGAGCTATGGCAGCATTAAAAATCCAGTTGTAGAAACTATGACATGGTTGTAAAAGGCTGAAAAAAATTATTCCTTCTTTACTAGAGCTAAATATAATGACTGGACTATTTCTAGGGAATGGTTTGTCTGTCTGTTCTAAATAATAATGATAAAGAAAATCTAACTGCTAAAAACTCCTTTTTTTTTGGAAAGGCAAAGTTGGATACTCAAGAATAGGACAGAAAAACTGGGAATAAACTTCACTGCTGATGAAAACCACTATAGCTTCAATGAGCTTCAGTTGACAGCAACTGAGAACTTGGCAAAGATGTCTAGAACAAGGGCTTAGAGAAATGTTAATATGCAAAGGGGGAAAAGGGGGAGAATAAGCCCATGACAAAATGAATTGTGCTAATTATTTCAGATTATGCTCTTTAAAACATATTTTCAGCCTCTTTCCTCTTGGAAGTGTCATTAATCCCAGCTCTAGAGCTGAAGTCTAGCTGGATGCTAAATATTGGAAATTCCCTTGCTGCCTTAATAGGCAAGAATGTTCTTCACTTCTTGTCGTAACCTATTCCAAATGGTTATTATGCATCATTTATCAGCCAGTGCATCCTAGCTCAGTGATGATGATGTTTTACCAGCAGTGCAAACTATGCTTCTACACATGTAGGGTGGTTGTTTTTTTTAATCTGTACCGACTACAAATGTGAATGTCACTCATCTAAAATTCCCTTGGCTAACACACCCATCTGGTCCCAGCTTTTACAAATCAGAAAAATCCCTTTTTATTACCTGGAAAAGCTATTAGTCTGTTGCATTCGATATCTCTGATGCTCCTTGGCTCACAGATTGTGGATAACCATATGCATGAACACACACAGGCGCATTGCTTTGCACGTACGTGGCTATGCCCCTCCTACACACCAACACTATATTTTAATAACACAATTTATTTTCTATTGTGAGCAGAATCCAGGAGTGAGAACTTAAAGGGATGCAGGTGCTGGAATGAGGACGGCTCTTGATGTGCCAGAATAAATCACATCAGGGCGCTTCATAAGCATCAGAAATATCTTGCCTGGGGTGAAATGCTAGACTTCAGTAGTAAAACCAGACACTAATACAACTCAGGAGTGCAACGCTTTCTCTTTCCTCTTCTCTTCTTTGCCAACTTGCTTTTGAGCAACTTTTTGTTCAGTTGCTCCTTTCAAACACTCGCTTGTTATTGCTTTGAAAGCCCAGGTTATGGGTTTGTGTTTGTTTTCTACTACAGAATGCATCATTTAAGGCTAATAAATTAAACATAGGGAAGAGGCAGAGGGAGAAAAATTAGTTACAAGCGTCTGCACCAGTCTCGTAGTTTATTTGTCTACAAAAGGCCCTGCTGCCATGGAGACGAGATTTCAGAGCTTGCTTCACTCTGGGTTGCACACAGGAGGAGACAGGGGAGAAAGAATAGGAGAAAGCAAGAAAGAAACCCAAACCCAGGAGAAACCACCCCCCAGCACACCCTTTGAAAACTCAATCCCTCCCGGCTCGTCTATGTTGCACAACCCTTGGGTATGCTGGGCAGTAGGCAGGACTTAGGGCTTTTGCCTGTGCTATTTTTAACCATCTCAATCCCTTTCTGACACCCCCAAAATGCTTGCAAGCACCCTCTGCCAAACATTCTGCAGAGCATCAGTCCCTCTTGTCGCCTGAACCCTTTCTGCTCGGCATCTATGGATGGGGATAGGACTTTCCCCCCTGTCCTGTGGCAGCTGCTCCGCAGACCCAGGATCCTCACCCCATCCGAGACACAAGAAGCGCTTGCGGATGATGCGGTTCCGTAACCGGCCCGTCACGGCCATGTAGGACTGCCAAGCCTCGGTCAGCACCCAGCAGAAAGAGGAGAGGAAGAAGAAGTGCAAGAAAGCCGCCACCAGTGTGCATATCACCTAGAGAGAGGAGGAAAGGAGGACAAGTGAGAAGAGCAGCAGGTGGAGAGAGCAGAAGGTACAGAGAGATGCTTCCAAACCAGGCTCTGGAAGGCAAAGTCATGGAGATAAGGACATGAAAAGACAAGTCTCCCCCACAAGCATTGACCTAGCAAAGGACCCAAACTTAAGTGCTGCATGGAAATCATCTGCTTTTAAGCATGAGCTCTATGATAAGCCCATGGCTAACACCTTTGCTGAGTCCATGTCCCATCCTGGTTCTTTCTTGGCTTCAGTAAAACATATTTATTTTCCAAAGGATCAAAACCATTGCCACGATCCTTTCAGGGAGGACAGAGCAGTTAGGAAGCCGTGCACTAATCTCAGCTCAAAAGGTTTTGCAAAGCACCATGTCGTTGGCAGCCCAGCCATAGAAATGAAATCAGAGGAAGGCAATTTAGACAGTGTCCCTTGCCAGGGAAGTATCACTGAGTGAAGGAGTTAAGCCGTGAGAGCCGGGTGAAACCACGGCTGCCAAGGGCTTGTAAGGACTGCAAACATGAGTGGTGCAGAGTTGTACAAGAGCATATAACTACTAGCAGAGAGGGGAAAAAAAGAAAGAAAGGGAAAAAAAAAAACAAAACTACCTACATTAAAAGGAATTTCATACTGGTGAGCTCTACTACTTGGTGGGGAAATCTCTCAAGGGAAAGGCAGGGAGCTTAAGCCATTTAAAATTAAACTGGGGAAAGTACTAGCAAATGCATTATGAAGAACAATCCTGTAAGTGCCAGAGAGATGGACTGGAAAGCTGACAAGCTCGTCTTTGTTTTTAACTCAGCAAGGCCAGATCTTTCACCGGTGCAAATTGGTGCCGCTCTGTTTAACTCTGCCAGAGCTGTGCTTAATTTCCACCATCTGTGAGTTGGAAATGGGGAATCAATGTACTCAAGAAGAAAACGATGGAAAGAAACTCCAGTGGCTCCCAAGGAGAAAGGAGAGCAAATAGACTTTAAAAGTGACTCTGGATTTAAAAATAAATAAATAAATAAAAGGCTTCGGGCATGTTGAGGGGGAGGGGGAGGTTTATAACGAAGAATTTCTCTGCTTTGAGTTATATTAGGAAACAGACTTTGAGTTTACGGTCAATGAACCTTCCCCCCTTTTTTTTTTTCATCCACCAGCATCTTTCAACACAGAGCTCTCATGCAGGGAGTGTCTTTTATCCTGATTTTATCTCGATTCACAGACTGGCACAAACTGACGTTATCAGAGGTTGTGAATAAAAGTAAGACTCTGTGTGCTTTGAGACAGGGACTGTCTTTTTTTTGTTGTTCCATATTTGTATGTGACACCAAACCCCTTGGTATTCTGCCTATAAATGGATTTTGGATGACAGCTCAGTACAAATAACACAGCTCGATACGATAATTTCAAGTAATTTTCACGTTTTAAAAGTACCCTAAAAAGGTGGTTGCTATTCATCAGTTTACAGACCTACATAAACCAGTTAAAAACACAGGATGCTTTCTGGAATGTATTTTGAGGGACTTTTATTCTAGAACTCTTTATTTATTTTTTTTCATAGACTTCTCACTTCACCATTTTGATTTTGTTCCACACCAATATGGTTCTGCCCAGTTTGCCACTGGTTTGTAACAAGGATGGAAATAATTTGCTTTCCAATTTTATACCAGAGTGTTACATTTTCCAGGGGTTTTTTTCTTCCCTCAGTAACAGAGTTTTGATAGAAAGGGAAGGACAAGAGGGGAACACAATAAAAATATGCAGATCTCAGCTGGGCCAGTATAAACTCATTGTCTCAATGAAACCAGGCTGTGAATTTAGCCAGCTGATGGGCAGACACATATTTGCTTCTGCTACCACTGCTGCAGGTTTTTCCTTCCTTGTAATAAGCAAAAACCAAAATATAAATATCCAAGAGGGCCTAAGCACAGGGATATGATGTCCCAACTTGCTGCAGAAAGATCTAGCTGAGCTTGTCAGTCTGTCAAAGCCATTAGTCCTTGCTTTCCACCAAGAGGAGAAATCTGTTTCCTTGCAGCACGTAGCCATGCCTTTGAGATAGGGCCAGTTCATGCAGCATTCACTTCTTCTGTATCATGTTATTGCTGACTGTAATTTTTTAGCCTTTTCCAAGGCCTTTCATCTTCAAAAAGCTTAGCAAATCCAGGCGTGGGGCCTCGTCTTAGAGGTTACCCAGATGAAAATCAAGGGAGAATTTGGCATTTCTAGGGAAACTAATACTGTAGAAATTCTCCCAGAGTAACTGCAATTATAAACCAATCACCAACATTTTAAGACACTCCATTATCAATAATTGAATGTGAATAAAATCCTAATTTACACTCCTTCGTCTCTTTGTTGTATAGTTTCCTTTCTCTGTTCCCTGCCAAAGACTGTTTACTAGATGGCTGAGCGGAAACCCAAGAATAATCTTTCTATTTATGGGATTTCATGCATATGTATGTGCAAAGAGCTAATCTGCCTCATGCAATCGCAGCCGGGAGCTTTGAATCCCACCTAACAGCACTGCCAGTGAACACCCAATATGATGTGAGAAAAAAAAAGCATGAGGGAAAACCTGAGCTCACAACTGTGCTCTGAAGGGAGTGGGAGAAGGTGAAGACATCCACCTCCTGTCCTGGAGTGAAGAAGAGTAACTACAGAGGAGGTCCAGCCATGGTATGTCATGATGAGCATCCATCTCTTTCTATGGAAAGAAGCTCCTAGTAAACACCTGGGGTTGCAGTAAATGTACCCAGGGAAAGTGAGAGTTTAGCTCATCCTTTCTTCAAAAAACACGTTGTCCTTGGAAGAATTCTTTATTATGAGGGTGGTGAGGCAGTGGAATAGGTTGCCCAGAGAGGCTGTGGAAGCTCCATCCCTGGAAGCGTTTAAGGCCAGGTTGGATGGTGCTTTGGGCAACCTGGTCTGGAGGCTGCTCATGGCAGGGGGTTTGGAACTAGATGATTTTGAGGTCCCTTCCAACCCAAAGCATTCTATGATTCTATGAAAATTTGGCTTTGCTTAGTTATATTCTGAAGGACAATTGTTTAATAGGAGCAGAGCTGGCTGACTGCAGCTCTCCACACCTCTCTGCACACACATGACTCCAGAAGCTGTAAAGCTTTCCCTAAAATATAACGTAACCCTAACCCAAAGGGCTCTCCATATGAATGAGTCTCTGTGATTCATTAAACCCTGGGGCTTCTCTGCAGAAATTATTCCAAAAGTGACAATATGCTCTGGCTACAAAAGTAGATGTTTAAAAAAAAAACAGCTTGTCACTGGTTGCTGTTAATTAAAGACTAGATTTTGAGTTCTGATTGCAACTTTGGCAGCAAGAGCAGTGGAGGACACTTCTTGCCTCTCTTTTCTGCTCAGTGGAATTTGGATGGTTGGAGCAACATGAAAACACAAATAATGAGCAGTGATTTAAAGACAGCATATGAAGATAGGCTGAGAGAGTTGGGGTGATTCAGCTTGGAGAAGAGAAGGCTCAGGGGAGATCTTATAGAAGCCTTCCAGTCCCTGAAAGGTGCCTATAAGAAAGCTGGGGAAGAACTGATCTGGAGAGCATGTAGCAATAGGGTGAAGGGGCAATGGTGTGACACTAGAAAAGGGGAGATTTAGATTGGATATCCGGAAAAAAGTCTTCAATATGAGTGGTGGATCACTGGAACAGGTTGCCCAGAGAGGTAGTGGAGCCCCCATCCCTGGAGATATTCAAGGTCAGGCTTGATGGGGCTCTGAGAAACCTGATCTAGTGAAGAGGTTGGACTAGAGGACCTTTAAAGGTCCCTACCAATATGATGCATTCTAGTGTAGTCAGAAGGACCAGGGACGTGATCATCTGGTGACTCGACACCTCAAGTGCTGTGTTCAGTTTTTGGGTCTCTCACTACAAGAAAGGCACCAAGGCCCTGGAGCATGTCCAGAGAAAGGCAATAAAGCTGGTGAACGGGATGGAACACAAGTCTGATGAGGAGAAGCTGAGGGACTGAGGGGTGTTTAGTCTGGAGGAGTTTCAGGGGAGACCTTCTTGCTCTCTACAACCACCTGAAAGGAGGTTGTGGTGAGCTGGGGGTCAGCCTCTTCTTACAGATAACAAGTAATAAGACGAGAGGGAATGTCTGCAAGTTGCATCAGCAGAGGTTCAGGTTAGAAATGAGGAGAAATTTCCTCTCAGAAAGAGTGACTGTGCAATGGAACAGGTTGCCCAGGAAGGTGGTGGAGTCACTGTCCCTCAGGGTGTTTAGGGAAAGGTTGGATGAGGACATGGTTTAGTAAGTAATGTAGGTGGTAGGGGGATGGTTGGACTAGATGATCTTGGAGGTCTTTTCCAACCTTAACAATTCCATGATTCTATGATTTGTTCTGCCAGACACCAACAGGGAAATGGAAAGTACTTTAAATGGAGAAAAGTCACACAGGCAACACGATGCTCTCCAGATGGGTGTCTGACATAGCAAGTCATCTACGTGCAACCAGTGCATGTAGCTTGAAAATCCACGTTACAGCTCACCTTTACTGCTTGAGACACTGTGAGTCCCTCAAGGCTCTGCAGCATGCACAGCGTGTCTGGCAACACTTCCTACTCCAAAAAAAGGTGGTTTTTGTGGCTGTTTGTTAAACATCTGCCAAGTGCTTTAAGCTCAGAGTATAAAAGTTGGAGAAATAAATGTAAAGCCGAGTTTTTGGTGTGTTTTCTTTTTTTTAAAGCCTTTTCTCAATCCGTCTGTCTTTGTAATTTTGGGAAAATAAAATGGTTAAAAGCCTTGCAAATAGCCATGCTTCTTCACTGTGCCATGTGCCAACTACTCTAGGCAGATATTAAAAAAATATCACAATGGTTTTAATCAAAGCCCTGAGGATGCTGACAAATTATCAAAGGGAGAGAAAGAGAAAATTGAAATCTGCCAGTTAGTCGTTGTCTTCGACATGTGGAGAATTAACAGATGGAGGAAAAGTGAGGAAGCACACTGCCTGAATGGATCATTTCAGTGCTAAAATCAGAGGAAAAACAAACAAACCCACAAAACCCAACTGATCTCCTACCTTATTCCGGGTCTGGGTCTGTCCAATCAGGATGAGAGCGTTGGAGGAGATGATGGATAGGCAGAAGTTGATAAGAATGACAGAGCGCTCTGAGCGAATATACCTGCAGCAAGACAAGAGGGGGAAGGAGATCCACCCTGTTATAACTTCATTAAGTTACCTCTGAAAAGCATCAACCAGGTGCAGGTTGCACTGGGCCAGGGAGATTGCCCATTTCCTGCAGATCTTATATGTTAAACAGACAAGAACA
The DNA here is from genome assembly GCF_964237585.1 of Gallinula chloropus. NCBI lineage: Eukaryota > Metazoa > Chordata > Aves > Gruiformes > Rallidae > Gallinula > Gallinula chloropus. The sequence continues at coordinate 3,036,634 of NC_140086.1, forward strand.
AAGAGAAAAGGAAGGGGGAGAGCTTGGGTGCTCAGCCCACAGATCTCTCCATCCTCCCCCCTCAATCAATGCTGGAGTTAAGAGCATGAGTCAACAAACTAGGGGCCAGCCTGGTCCCTAGTCTGAGCTGCTCCTAAAACAGGAGGGTGCTGCAAGTCTTCTTCAGCTCTGCTTACTTGAAAGGGGATTTGAAAAGGAGCTTAAAAGAAAACATACAGCCAACACATGGAAAAAAAATCCCAAATAAGAAGAGCCACAGGCATGCTGGCAATGAAAGCAGATTACAAATGCATGCACCTTCACAACAAAGTGTTTGTGATTCAGCATTCCCCTTTGTTTTACCTGACAACCCCTTCTAAGGTGAGAAGACTTCTCAAATAGGTAACTGCAGTTGTTGTTCTAGGACATTAGGGATCCAAGTTAGGAAGCTGTTGCCTTCAGCACCTTGCAGGAGCAGGCTATTTGTCATTTCTGACTTTCAATGGGCAGCACAGCATCAACTTGCTACTGAGGTATCTGCACAACGATTAATCCAAACCACTGGCTATGGAGGAAAATTTCTTTGAAGGCAGTTTTATGTACCTAATAAAATTCAAAGGGAATTGCAAAAGTGCAAGTCCTCAAGGATTGACTCAGGACCTGACCACACCACCACTCACACACATGAATAATCTCAGTGATTCGGCAAGGACCCTGCCTGAATACCAGATGAGTGAAGAGTAGACGCTGATGCTTATAGAAATTAGAAACAGATCTATTAATCAACCAGCTCACCCCTGGAGGCTAATGCAGGATTATTTCCTATATTCCAGCACATCAACTATTTATATTGGTAATTTAATTTCATTAACTAATTTTAGCAAGAGTGAGTTGGTCGTGCTTTGGCTGCAGAGTTTTGAGTTTCTAACTAGGTAGGCAGGACAAGTTTAGTGTGTGTTTAGACCTACTGATTTTCAATTTTAACTTTTGATTTTAACTTCTCTCTGAGTTTTACCTTTGGATAAATATGAGCCTTGAGGATATGCTACCCTGGATACAAAAAAAGTCACTGCTGCAAAGTTGCCTGAACTTTGGAAATCTGATTTATAGGTAGTTCTCTGGGAAACTCATCCAACCCCAGAACAGACTACAAAACTCAGGCTTCCAGCTCAGCTAGGAACTAGGTTGACTGCCTGCAAAATGAACCTCTTGTTCCTTTCACAGCCAATTTGATCCCAAATTTCCTCATTTCATTGGTCTCAATACATTGCTGTGCATCACCTGGATCCTGTTCCATTTGCGGCTGGAGGGTACTGAACCATCAATCTATCTGTCTCTATTTAGCAGCTTCTAGGGGATAGAAAGGGAGATTTGGACTCTGTCCTGGTGGGAATAAGATGTAATAAACCTTCATAACAACATTATGATCCAACTGGCATTAGCATGCACTTCAGAAGTTTCCTCTGGTCAAAAAAGGTAAAAGGTTGATCTTAAGTGTAGTCTCTATGTGAACGTAAGGGAAAATAATCCAGCTGTTTTCAGCCTTCTTTCCTTCCTTAAACAAGCCTCTCCTTTCTCCATGCTTCCCTTCATCCACTGAGAGTCTATCTTGTTCCCCAGGTACCTGAATCTCCAAGGAACGAGATGTGGGTTGGCAATGTGTAGGATGACAGAATCAGACTAATTTAAGTTGGGGCCCTCGAGTTCCCAGTCCAATCCTTTGCCCACCCCAAAAAGGCTAATTTCAAAGTCAGATTGAGTTTCTCAGGGTCTTGTTCAATAGATCTTTGAAAATCACCATGAATTGATATCACCTCACTCAGATGACTAGTTTCGGTGCTTAACTGCTCTCATGGTGAAAGATCATTTTTCCTTATATCCAGCTGGAATTTCTCCTGCTGCAACTGGTGCCTCTTGACCTTTCCCTGTATACCTGTGCAAGTTGTTGGACTTCTCCATGACTCCCTTTTTAATAGCTTCCTCTTCTCCAAGCTAACCAAGTCTTGTTGTCTCTGCCTCTCCTTGTACATCATGTTCTCCAGCTCCCTGAGCACCTGCTGGACTTGTCCCAGTGTCCTGACACCTCTCTTGTACTGGGGGAGTCTAATATTGGGCAAACTTTTCCAGATGAGGGAAGGTATCTCAACAGTGTCAAGCAGAGAGGACTAAACAATTCCCTACACCAGTTGATTATATTCTGGCCTATAATGTTAGCCTTCACTGTTGCAAGGGTGCACTACTGATTAATTTTCAAATCATTCCTCACTAGGACCTGCAGAAGTTCCCTTGTGGAGGCGTTACCAAGCCAGTCAGTCCCCAGCCCACCTTGGTCCACATGGTTATTCTGTTCCAAGGGCAGGGCTGTGCATTTGTCTTTGTTGTACCATGTCTCTGTTGCACCATTTCTCCAGCCCTAACTCCAGTCTGCTGAGCTCCTTTTGAATAGTAGAACTACTCTCCAGCATATGGGTCCCTCCTCCCAATTTGGCATCATCAACAAACCTGCTGAAGGCACATTTTGCCCCATCATCCAGGTTTTTAAAAAAGATATTAAACAATCCTGGCCATACTATCAACCCCTGTTAGATGCAACTAGTAACCAGCTCCTGATAAAAGCTTCAAACCTTTGATCATTTAAGCCTGCATGAATTTCATCCAGCTATTAAGTCACCTTAGAAGCAACCAATCTAGTGCATAGTTCCCTGGTCTAGACAGAAAGATGCTATGGGAGACTCTGTTAAAGGCCTTCATAATGTCAAAATATACACCACCTATGTCTCTCCACTGTCCAGGCAACCAGCCATCCCATCACAAAAGGGAATCATGTCAGTAAGGCACAATCTGCCATCAATGACTGTGCCATCTATTCCCAATTGCTTTATTATCCATCATTTTGCCCAAAATAATCTTTATAACTACTTGATCCTTAATGTTCCAAGTAGCTGTGGCAGGCTGATCAGAAGGTTTTTCTCTGGATCCTCCTTGTTGCCCTTTTTAAAGATAGGTGTAACATTTGCTGCCTTCTGGCCATCCAAAATTTCCCAATATGATAGAGAATGGCTCTACAGGAACACCAGCCAGCTCCCTCAACACCCTTGATGTATCCCATTCAGTTCCATTGCCTTGTAATTGCCCAGACTACTTAAATTATCTTGCCACCAGTGTACCCAAGCAGCCAAGAGGGTCAACCATATCCTGGGGTGCATCAAGCATGGCATTGCCAGCCAGTCCAGGGACAGGCTGCACTGCTCTACACTGCACTGGTGCAGCTTTACCTTGAATACTGTGTGCAGTTTTGGGCACCACAGTACAAGAAGGACATAAAAATACTGGAGAGTGTCCAGAGGATGGCAATGAGGATAGTGAAGGGTCTGCAGGGGAAGTCTTACCAGGAGAGGCTGAAGTTGCTTGGTTTGTTCAGAAGGGAGAAGAGGAGGCTGAGGGGGACCTCATGAGAGAGACCTCGTGGGGGTCTCTGGCTTCCTGACGATGGGGAGCCAGAAGGCAGTTTGACAATCTGTCTTTGGGGACCAGAGATAGAACCCAGGGGAATGGCATGAAGCTGCAGTGGGGAGGTTTAGGTTGGATATTAGGAAGAGATTTTTTACTGAGAGGGTGGTCAGGCACTGGAACAGGTTCCCCAGGGAAGTAGTCACACCACTGAGCTTGGCTGAGTTCAAGAAGTGTCTGGACGATGCCCTCAGCCACATGTTTTGACCTGGCTGGTCCTGTGTGGAGCTAGGAGTTGCAGTCAATGATCCTTATGGGTCCCTTCCATCCCAGGAGATTCTGATTCCTTGGCAGTGGGGCGTATTTTCTTTCCTAGATTCTGCCAATTGGTACAGGACCTTGGTGTCTGTGAACAAACCTTGACAGTAGAACAAGGTGATGAAGGCACTTGAGTACCTTCACTTTTTCTACTTCCTTCTCCATTAGGCTACTTTCCCCATTCAACACATGACAAACAATTTCCTTGATGCTTTTCACATCCCTTACTAGTTTCAAATGCAACTGAAGCCTGACCTTCCTAATTCAATTCTATGTTCCTGGACAATTCTTTCATATCCCTCCTTGGTTGGTAGCCTGGCTACCAAACATTTCCTTGTTATGTTTCAGATCAATCAGAAGTTCCCTGTTATGCTAATAGGGCCATGCTTGCTTTTTTTTCCCCTTATATTGCCTCTTTCCCAGCACAGGATGCTCCACAGAAAGAAACTACTATACTATCCAGACCCTCTGGTCAAAGAAGCCAGGAAGTTACATCAAAGAAGGAAAAACCACAAACTTGTGTTTTGCCAGAGGAAAGATCTCCATTAAAGGTAGAGGGACCCCAGGGTGCTGTCTCACTACCCCTTGGACAACACATGGAATCTGACTGCTCATCAAAATATGGTGTACTCAGACACCAAAGCAGAGAAAAGCTAAATGCCTATTTAAGGAACTTCTGCTGTGGTCTAGGTCCTGCAGGATGTGGGGAAGCCCTGTGCAAACAAACCAAGACAGATGGAGAAGGTGGGAAAACCCAGCAGGCTGGCTCTCTGTCCCCATTACACTCCCTTCCTCTCTGCAAACACTGAGTCACTCTTGCTTTCTCACTATGCGCAAGCACATCCTTCTCTGCACAGGCACTTACTCATTTGTGCTTCCTCCCATCAGGGCCAACAAGTGCCTTGGCATCTCCAGTGAAGGCAGAGTCTCTGGGTTTAAAGCAAGTGTTAAAAGCCCCTAGAGAACTCATTGACAGCCACTAAATCAATCCTGGCCTTTGATGGGCAGGGAGTGAGAAAAGCTTGTGCTGATATCTTTCAGCCATACAGCATTTACCCAGCTGCAGCCAGTGAGAAAGGTCTGTCGTGCCCCACATACTGATGGGCTGGTGGAAGAGCTATTCGATAGCAAGCATTGATCTCCATGCTATGGAAAGGTCACTGACTCCAGAGGCTGTTGAACTGCAGAGAGTTCAGGGATGGAAAACACAATGGGGGCACTCCTGAAACACCACCACGTCTAGGAGCTGCTTGAAAGGAGTGTTACAGACCAACGCTGAGAGAAATACAGTACTAAGTCCCTTCACCTGTTCTGACCCCTGAGTAGTTCCTTTCCTCCCCAGTTTTTATTTTTCGTTTCAGTTTTCAAGAGGGAAGATGTTTTACTTTTGATTCTCCCTCTTTTGCCACATGGGTGGTGGAGCACGTGGCCCACACACAGATCGTGTCTCCAGCTGTGACCCATGACAGCCACTGCCGAGATATAACAAGGTCACTCCACTTCTACAGCCCACTGTGTCACTGACCTCTCTGTCAAGACTGCTAATAAGGCCAGAGATGCACCATCTGCAGCAGAGTTTTTGCAGCCATCTGTCTACTGGGAACTGGAGTGAGTCCACCAACAGGCCACCAACAGCCGTCAAACAGCAACAACGTCCAGTTTGCAAGGAGCCTGTGCCAAGTTGGCTGTGTCTGAAGTGATTGCTTGCATCAAAAAGCTCATGCCGATGGCTGAGTAGGTGACACTAAGAACCAGCCACTATTTAGGGGGTTTTGAATGGGAAGTGGAGGGTAAATTCATTCCCTCTCTGATACGCAGCCCAAAGCTCTGATCACCTCTCTTTTTACTCTGCTCCCTTTTCCCTTACTGTGTTCCTTTCCTTCTTTCTCTCCTGCTCTTTCTTGCTGCTTCCCATGGATAAACAAACCCTAGCTAGGCAAAATTCTGGGAAAGTTTCCAGATTGTCAGCCTCAGTGAGCCTATTCATCAGAAGTGGTTCATACTCAAGCTGAGCCTATGTATGCGTGCTCCAGATGCCTTTGTCCAGAGGTCTGAATGGGAAATTTTCCGGCCAAAGCTCCCTGAAACAGCTGAGCTCTGGTGAGTGCTCTCCACAGAAGACCAGGCAGCTAAGGCATGAGGATTTTCTCCTCTACATGGTGAGAAAGGACCACTTTGGTAAGACTTCTATATTTTAGCAACAACAGCTGGAATAATGCTGCTGATCCCACTTCCAAGCTTTCCTCCAGCTGCTGTCTATCAGACTATATAACATCTAGGGCAAAATGAAATGGGAGCCAGGAGATAATGTTGACTTGAATATGATGTTCCTGAGACCATTAATAGGACAGCACATTCATGTCCAGCAGCTATGCCTAAAATAAAAAGGACACACAGAGCGCTCAGGGCTCAGCCATGGGAATGCTGTGAAGTTTAGAGAACATGGAAACATGATCTACAGAGAAGAAATGAAACAAACTCAGCGCACCAAAGAGAAATTCTAGAGATCACTTGATCATGCTTTACAAATATTTACACAAAGAGACTTAGGATAGAGAGCCCTTTAACCAAGATATAGCTGGTCTCAGGATCACTTGGAAATGCACGTCCATCCTTGGCTAGCTCAGAAATGCCCATTCAAGCCTCCCATAAACATGTCCCCCCATTCATGTTGATCATTTTGGGCATAGGCTTATAATGCAAAGGGTGAAATGAGAAATTAAAAACCACGTATTTTAAACAGGGCAGGAAATTGACTTTACTGTCCTCAATAACAGTAAATATTGAGGGGAACACTCCTGGAAGAAAATACATCATGTTATTCCAAATGACTCTGGCATGCTCCAAACTGATTCAACCTCATGTCTAAACTTGGTTTTCAGATCCTGAACTTGTTTCTGATTGGAAAGAGAGGGTGAGGCTCGAACACTTGCTCTTTATCCTCTATCCTAATTTTCCACTTGATCCTGACACCAGTGACACCAGTAAGTCACCTACCAGCGCTGCCCAGTGCTGCCCAGCCTGAGGAAAAGCAGGAGAGGACAAGGACTTGAGCAGATCCAATGATACCCCAGGCACGGAAAAACCTGAGTTCTAGATAAACGTTATTATGATCAGTCTTCAGCTCAGAGCACTTGCCATAATTAAGTAGCCACTATGCACTGTCATAGTATCAACAAAAAAAAAAAAAGATGCATTTTTGCTCATTTTTTACTCTCTTGTCTCTTTCTTCTATCAAAGGATAGAAAAAGTTATCTCAGTTCACAACTCTCAACTGAACTTACCCTTTCCTCCCTACTAAGAAGAATCACTTGGCAAAATAAGAGCCTCAGACTGATCCCTTCTCCCAGAAGGGTCACCAATCATTTCCAAACAGTGTATTCTCTGTGGCCACTCCATTTCAAGTTGTCAGTTATTCACCTGGTTCTGATTTTCTTTCTTTTGTTTAGCTTAGAGTCATGAAGCTCCCAGCATGTTTGCCATGGGTTTAGGAAAGGCATGGGTCTTCACAGTGTGAACTCAGACCTTGTACAGTACAGTGCAGGGGGGGAAATCCCACGCACACCTCAGGGTGTTCAGCTTGTACAGTCCACCAAAACTCATCTAACAGGGGCATAGGCTAACGTGAGCCTTTGTTCAGCAAAGCTTTGCTACAAAAGCACTTCAGCTTCTATAGATGATCAAATTTAAGGTTGCACCTGACTGGCTTATAGGTGTACAGGAGCTCTCTGCGATGAGGAATCCCATATGTATCTGAAGTTAGAGCCAAAACACAGCTAAGAGGTTGGAGACTTATTTAGACAATGCAGTTTAACATCCTTAAGCTCCTGGAAAGTGCTGTCTGTTCTTCAGGGTATGTTTTCAAAACGGATTGTGGATGTTTTGATGTTATCAAAGACCCAGCTGGGAATACCTTGAAGCATCCTGCCTGCCAGGAGGCAGTGCACATCCACATCTCCACAAACAAGGTTTCCTGGGGTATACGAAGGCATCCAAAACCAGAACGTGGCTTTTGAAAATGGAACAATGCAACTACATGGGGTCATGGCACTAATTTCACTGTACTAATTTCTCTGGCACTGAAAGGAAAGAATAATGCCAACTAAGCCACCATGATGACTTTTTGCAGGACCCACTCATTACAAAACTGTTCTTCCTCAGGCACCAGGCACCCAAAACAGGAGAGCATAACCTCCAGGATCCATGCAGGTCAAAAGACAGTTACTTTCCCCAACAAGAAGAGAAGAGAATGAAAGCCATACCTCCAAACAGAGACATAAATGATAATCAACAGCAAAAGTGTCAGCGAAGATACTCCACAGCCTACAATTAACGTGACAGAAGGGACCAGCACCTTTTCCATGTTCTGAAAGAGAGAAAGTAAGACATTAAAAAAAAAAAAGAAAAGAAAAGAAGAAACACTACTAGCTGAATTTCATAGCAAGAACTTTCCTCCTAATTGTCTGTGTTCCAACTCACCTGACCTTTACATCACACTGCACATACAAATAGAGAGGAAAGAAGACCAGTATCTATTTCTAGTTGACCCAGCAATTTTTTTCTGGATCTGATTCTACTCCCACACCCACCAGTGTTAAATCTGGGTAACACCTCTGATATCCACAGTGAGGCAGGTGTAGGTTTGCAAGAGAAGGATCAGGCCCTTCATATCCAGTGTGAAACCTGGACCTGTGCGATATGTCCTAGGGAACCTGCTTTGGCAGAAGGGTTGGACACGATGATCCCTCGAGGTCTCTTCCAACCCCTATGATTCTGTGATTCTGTGGTTCTTTTCCTGCCTGAGCACAGAAGATCTGATGATCATCAGCTCTTGCAATGTCAAGTCCAAACACACATGCTATAACCTCTCCTAACATAGTTCTCTGCATCGCTGGGACTGTGTAACTAGCCAACATCTGCCAGACTAATATCACTAGACTCCCCCTGTTCTCAGCTTAGAACAAGGATCTGGATCCCACTTGATTTTCTCTGCTGCAGGCCTTTTTGCCAGCATGTTTCTCATTTCCACATCAGTGATCTCTGCCGCCACGAAGGCAGAGAAGCAGAGACCGACTGTGTGGCAGACCCATGAGAACCCTCTATTTAGAGTGATTAGGCAGTATGCAGAGGTGTGGGAGCACAGTCAAAGTTGTCATTAGATTGGCGCTCTACCAACACCCATCGCTACAGCCATGGAGATGAGATGGTTTCTGACACAGGGCTTAGCATAGGAGGAAAATAAAATGCTATTATACATGAATTTGGGAATGGAATCCTCTAAGGACTTGTCTACACTGTCTTGTTGGCAGGCATGAGGCTGCTCAACTGGAACTTCCAATCAGCAGGACACCACAAAGTTAGGGCTACTGCAGCTCTGTTCCAGGCTACTGAGCCTGCTGCAAAGCAAAACATATTAGGCAAGGCTCACTGTTATGCTTATATGGAGTCTGGCCAGCTCAACACATGGGCAAAGCCAGCATATGTCCATTCACCCAAGGCCCATGGTCAACACAGGCTTAGTCCACGGAGCCCACAACAAAGGAGAGACAAACAATGCTGTATATTGGGACCTGAGCTGAATTTTCCCTGTAATCCAAAGGGCTTGGGAAGAACCTCCTTTACTTGCATATTTTGACAGAAGGCACTGCTCACAAGCTGGGGAAGGACTGCTTGGTAAGAGCATGTAGTGATAGGACAAGAGGCATTGGTTTTAAACTAGAAAAGAGGAGGCTTAGCTTAGACATTAGAAAGAAGTTCTTCACTCTAAGGGTGGTGAGACACTGGAACAAGGTTGCCCAGAGTGGTGGTGGAAGCCCCATCCCTGGACACATTCAAGATCAGGGTTGACAAAGCTCTGAGTGACCTCACGTAGCTAAAGGTGCCCCTGCTTACTGCAGAGGGGTTGGACTAGATGTCCTTTAAAGGTCGCTTCCAACCTAATGCATTCTATGATTCTATGAATCTATGATTCATTGGGAGGAATTAATGAGGAAAACATTACAAAGGGTTTGGATGTTGAGCCTAATTCAACTTGTTGAAATTACAGAACTGCATTTCTGGCAATGTCTTAGTCCTTTCAACTAACAGCAATTGTTCAAGAGATACAAGAATAACACAGTTCTGAGCTTTGCCAACCCATCCAGCATGGTCCTGCATCCCAAAAGGCTAATGGAAAATGTTTCAGGTCACGTGTGGTTTCTTCCTCTAAATGTGTCTGGAGATTTGCAACGCTGTGATTTTCAACATCAAATCATGTCACTGTATTCCACCCTGAAAATTTACTCCTGCCAAATATTTGTGGAAGATTTGAAGCAGTTTTTGGGAACTAGGTAAACAGAAAGGCATCTCAATTAAAATATCAACATTTTGATTCACCTTCTATCAAACAAAATTGAAATTGGACATTCTCCAGGCGCCATGAGTGTTGAAACATTGCATCCTGCTCTTTATAAAGTGAAATGTGGAAGGTGCTTTCTTCTGGGAACAGAAATCCCTGATTTAGTTAGGTGCTGGGGTAGTGTATGGGAGAAAGAGAGATTTGAAATCTCCAGTTTGAAGCCAAAGATTCTCCCTCTGTCACATTTGTTTCCCCCCCCCTTACAGAACCCAGGTGGGCAACAGCCCTGTCCCACCCCAGAGATGCATGGTCATGATGTGAAGCACAAGCTACACAGACACAGATTGCTCTTTGCTCACTTGCTCCAAGCTCACTCCTAACCCTTTCCCTCTCCCTCTTTCCCCCTTACGGCAATATGAGCTCACATCGCACAAATGGTGGCCTGGGATGAGCATCGATTGTGACATTTGATTTAAGTAGGTCTCATTTCACTGACTTTTCATGGGTAACTGGATAAAAGTGGGGGAGGAGCTCCATTAAACTAAAAAAAGCCCAAAATATAACTCACTTCTAAGCTATCTGAGAGCAACTGAAGAAAGGGAGTTCGGATTTTAAGAGATATGCAGACTGCATTCCTGTGTCTCCAACTCAATAATCATAGAATCATAGAATCATAGAGTGGTCTGGGTTGGAAGGGACCCCAAGGATCATAGAGCTCCAACCCCCCTGCCACAGGCAGAGCCACCAACCTCCAGGCCTGGAGCTACACAAGGCTGCCCAGGGCCACATCCAACATGGCCTTGAACACCCCCAGGGACAGAGGTGTTCCTAACTCCCCTCTTTCGTATTCCCTCTTACATCCCTCCACCCTCAACAGCCTCAGGTTCTTTCAACCCCTTTGTTAATTCCTAATAACACCCAAAACCTCTTGAGATCCTCCATCAGCTAAGTAGGAAGTTGTATTGCATGCACTGGACCATACCTAGGTCAGATGTTCACACACTGGCAAAGCATTACAGAAATGCCAACTGGCAAAGTGGAAGCCAAAGCAGTGGGTAATAACTGGTGTCTATCTGCAGGCTTTCCCCAAAAAAAACCCAAAAAACCCCATCCTTATTTGGACCTCCTTTATACTTCAGCCAAACTTTCACAGAACCCATGCTCAACAGAAGGACTCTTCCTGTGGAGACGCTGTGAAGCTCATACTTTGCCCCCACAGGGAAGGGATGATTAGTTCAGCCCTGATAGGGTTTCTGTTGGTATCACAAGGGTGAATATAAAAACCACTGTCTTGCAGTAAGAGCAGGAGGTTGCTCCTTTGGCAACAGTAAATCCTACAGGCTTTGCCTGTGAAGCTTAGGATTCTGCTTGCTTTCTTCACTATTAAGATTTTCTGCCCTCCCCATTATCCTTTCCCCCTCCCTCACTCCTTCCCTTTGGCAAATAAAGCATCGTTTGTTTTATTTCTTCTGACTAATTAAAGCCCCTGACAGAAGGTGGTTGGATATTGTAGGATCTGAGCCTTGCGAGGGAAATTTCCTTGGAGAAGAACAAGGGGCAAACCCAAGGTTGGTTTGAAAGGAAAGAGTGATACCAAGAGAAAAAAAACCCAAGGCATTCTCAAGGTAAGAGAGAAAGCATTTTTATGGGAGTTTTCCAGCACCACACCAAGGAGCAAGCTGGTTATTTGCAAAAGACAGGCTAGGAATGGGGGTTTTCTATCCTAAGGAACATGCTTCTGTCATAAGGAACCTGCTCTGTCCTGAGGAACCTGTTTCTGTCCTAAGGAACCTGCTTTGGCAGGGGGGTTGGACTCGATGATCTCTGGAGGTCCCTTCCAACCCCTATGATTCTACGATCCTGGGACCTGCTTAGACTGGAGATGGTCCCAGATGGCCTGTGCCTAACCCCCTCGCCATGTGTGCTGATGGGTTCCATCCAGAAGCACCCTGAAACACAGATGTGTGATTGGAGCTGGAAAGAAAACCTTGGCCTGGGCCAAGAAGGGATAGAACAGGTCGTTAAGAATCACAAGTCCTGCAATTCTGTCACCAAACATGACAAGGGAGGAGAGAAGCAATCAATGACATCAGCTGGGATGGAAATAACGAGCCCTACTGCCTGGGGCTGCTTGCTGTCCTACCACCTCATCACTCTGCCTACCAGGGCAGAAGGACACTCCTCCTTCTCTTTACAATTTCACTCTGCTTCCTTCTTCTTCTTCTCTTCTGTTTCCTTCTTTTCCTTTCTCCCTCATTTTTTTTTCCTCTCCTTTGTCTTCTTTCCTCCCTTCCTTTGGCCATTTTCCATGACATATTCTGCCTTTTCTTCTTGCTCTTAATGCATCTCTCTGACTCTCCCCCCTTTTACATTCTCTCTTTCCTTCCCTTACTTTTTTTGCACAATACTGTAAAAAGCCATTTCATTCAAGTCGTGCTTGTTCCATTACCCTGCTCTGGCTCCAGGGTCAAACGAGCTCCAATTAGAACAAAGTCAAAAATGGTATTTCTTAATGCCATGCAGTTTTCCAGAGACCTTACAAGCAAGCTGTTCTTTCTGCTTTTTTCCATGCTTGACACTGAGAAAGGCTGGACAAAGTCTTTATAGGTGCAACATCATACAAATAAAGTCAATGAAAAAAAAAAATAAACCATTTATTTTGCTCATATGAGTTTGGGATTTGGGGTGTAGGATTTCTTTTTGGTTTTAGAAATGTGTTTGCTATGCAGAATGCTTGCCTGGAGCTTGATTTTACTGCCTGTTTGAAATTACTCATTAAGGCACAAAATTTCGTTAAGTCCTGGTTGCAAAGGGCAGCTAAAGCTTTCTAATCCAACTTACTCTAGAAGCATGGCTACCACTAATATAAGGAGAGACTGGCCATGGTTGTGTCTGGATGAGCCTTGGAAATTCTCAAAGATGGAGTTACCAGCCCTCTGGTGACCATTCCAGGACCACACCACTATCCTGGTGATAGGAACCTTCTAAGCTATACTTTGTTGCTTTTCTCCTGATCATAGAATCACAGAATGGTTTCAGTTAGAAGGGACCCCAAGGATCACAGAGTTCCAACTCTCCTGCCACAGGCAGGGACACCAACCTCCAGACCTGGAGCTACACAAGCTTGCCCAGGGCAAGGTTTCTTGAACACATCCAGGGATTGGGCATCCACCACCTCTCTGGGCAGCCTGTTCCAGCACCTCACCACTCTCTCTGTAAAGAACTTCCCCCTAATATCTAATCTAAACCTTCCCTCCTTCAGCTTCACTCCATCCCCCTTGTCCTGCCATTATCTACCCTTTTAAAAAGTTGATTCCCCTCCTGTTTCTTCAGGGACTGGAAGGCTGCAATGAGGTCCCCCCACAGCCTTCTCTTCTTATCATCAGGCACAAGCAAGAGTAGTTTGGTTTTATATTTTTTGTAATTTTCCCTCTGATACCTGTAGGTTGTGATTAGATTTCCCCTCCCATTCATCTTCCTAAGACCAAGCAAGTCCAGCTCCCTCTACACCTCCTCCCAGGTTATGAGCTCAAAGCAATGAGACTCACTCCATTCTTCTGACAAAGACCTGGAGGAGGGTGTGATTTACTACTGGAATCACCCAGGAACCATTTTACTGTGTCACTGGTCTAAAGGCTTTTCACAGTTCTTGAGAAGTTTTTTAAGCCACGTTGTATTGATTTTGATGATGGTTGGACAAGTTTTTTTTCTCAAAGCAGAGAGCTGGTTGTTAAAATTGCTGGAAAATAATGCTTTTAACAGTACTCACCAAAGCCAACAGCTTTCTAAGCAAAGGGGTGTATTGTCAGTGCTGTAAAATAAAAACTGAACAACTGTGCTCTTGTCATCTGCCAAAAAAAATCCTGGGTTTTTTTCATTTTTTACAAAATCACAGAATCACAGAATCACAGGGGTTGGAAGGGACCTCCAGAGATCATCGGGTCCAACCCCCCTGCCAAAGCAGCTCCCTAGGACAGGTCACACAGATAGGCGTCCAGATGGGTCTTGAATATCTCCAGAGAAGGAGACTCCACACCCCCCTGGGCAGCCTGTCCCAGGGCTCCCTCACCCTCACTGGGAAAAAGTTCTTCCGCATGTTGGTGCGGAACTCCCTGTGCTCCAACTTGCAGCCATTGCCCCTTGTCCTATCCCCACAGACCACTGAAAAGGGGCTGGCTGATTCCCCCTGCATCCCCTGCTTCAGATAATTATAGACTTTAATTAGGTCCCCCCTTAGTCTTCTCTTCTCCAGGCTGAACAGTCCCAACTTACTCAGCCTTTCCTCGTAGGGGAAATGCTCCAGGCCCTTAACCATCTTTGTAGCACTTCTTTGGACTCTCTCCAGGAGATCCCTGTCCTTTTTATACCAAGGAGCCCAGAACTGGACACAATACTCCAGGTGGGGCCTGACCAGGGCAGAGTAGAGGGGGAGGATCACCTCCTTTGACCTGCTGGCTACACTCCTCCTGATGCCCCCCAGGATCCCATTGGCTCTCTCAGCCACCAGGGCACACTGCTGGCTCATGGCCACCCTGTCACCCACCAGGACCCCCAGGTCCTTCTCCACTGAGCTCTTCTCCAGCAGGTCATCCCCCAGCCTCTACTGACCATCGGGTCCAACCCCCCTGCCAAAGCAGCTCCCTAGGACAGGTCACAGAAGTCGGCATCCAGACAGGTCTTGAATATCTCCAGAGAAGGAGACTCCACAGCCCCCGTGGGCAGCCTGTCCCAGGGCTCTGTCACCCTCACTGTGAAAAAGTTCAATATGCACATATATACTGCAGTGGGATGGTAAAGTACCAGCTGCATGCTGTACTCCAGTACAACCCCTGGACAAAAAGGAAAGCAGTCAAACCAAAGGTCAGCAGTCTGCAGCAGTAAACAGTATCTTTGGTAATAAGTGATGCTTGATACCTTCACCTGGGTAAGAACCAGGCTCTCCACACAACTCAGCTGACAATGCTGCCACTGATGTGTGTGTTCACCTCTGGGGACTCTGCAGAGCCAAGAAGAGTGATGGCTTTCAACTAGAGTAGGGTAGGTTTAGATTCCACATTAGGAAGAAGTTCTTAACTGAGGGTGGTGAGACACTGGAACAGGTTGCTCAAAGAGGTGATGGAGGCCTTGTTTCTGGAGGCATTCAAGGTCAGGCTTGATGAAGCTCTGGGCAACTTGATCTAGTTAGAGGTGTCCCTGCTCACTGCAGGGGGGGTTGGACTAGATGGCCTTTAAAGATCCCTTCCAACCCAATGCAGTCTGTTATTCTGTAACCCTGCCTGCAGAACGAGCACAAAGAAGGACCAGACCCACTCATTAAGCAGGTACAGTGTTTGTACCCCACTACTCTCTTGACCATCATGGAGTCTCAGTGAAAGCAGCACTATAGGGCATGCCAGTTGCTGAAACCCATGGTAAAACTATAGATGCAGATGGAGTTGTTCAAGTGAAGGCTATTTTCACCTCCCAGAAAACATATTCCTTACACTTATTGCAAGACAGGGAGAGAGGAAGAGGAGGACACACACTCTTTTTGGTGGTCCCCAAAGTGTGGGCAGCAGCAGGGATTTAGTGAGGGCAGGGTTAGGCAACAGCCTGAGGGAGCTTGGTGGGTCAGCATTATCAGAGGGACTACAGGGTTCACTCAACTCAAAGCAGAGAGCAGTGAGGAGGCACCAAGACCCTTTTTCACAGAATCACAGAATGGTTTGGTTTGGAAGGGTCTTTAAAGATCATTTATTTCCAACTCCCCTGCCATGGGCAGGGACATCTATATTTGATCAGGTTGCTCAAAGGCCCATTCAACCTGATCTTGAACACTTCTAATGCTGGGACAACCCCTAGTTCCCTGTACAACCTGGGCCAGTGTTTCATCACCCTAACTGTAAAAAAGAGTCTTCCTTACAACTAATTAAATCTACCCTCTTTCAGTTTAAAATTATTGCCCCTTGTTCTGTCATCACAGGCCCTGGTGTTGTGGACCAGACTGTGGCCAGTAGCAAGAGAACCACACAGCTTCTCACTCACTCCCCACACAAAAGGATGGATGGGGAGAATCAGAAGGGTAAAAGTGCAAGAGTTTTTACATTGAGGTAAAGATAGTTTAATAATAATAATAAAAGAGGGGGAAAAAAGGTGTGTGGGGGGTGTAGTTCCAAAAAAGACAAGTGATGCAAAACAAAACAATTGCTTACCATCAACCAACCAATGCCCAGCTAGTCCCTGAGCAATGACAGCTCCCACCAACCTCTAGCTCCCCCACCCAGATTTACATGCTGAGCATGACACGATATCTTATGGAAAATCCCTTTGGTCATTGGGGTCAGCTGTCATGGCTGTGTTTCCTCCCAACTCCTTGTGCACCTCCAGCCTACTCAGTGGTGGGGTGGGGTGAGAAGCAGAAGAGGCCTTGGCTCTGGAGTAGCAGGAACTACAATATCCCTGTGTTATCAACACTGTTTCCAGCAGAAATCCAAAGCATAGCACCATATCAGCTACTTATTGAGAAATTTAACTCTATCCTGAAAACAACCTGGTAAAAAGCTTTTTCTCCATCTTTCTTATTATAGAATCATAGAATAGCATGGGCTGGAAGGGATCCCAAGGATCAGACAGTTCCAACCCCCCTGACACAGGCAGGGCCACCAACCTCCAGGCCTGGAGCTACACAAGGTTGCCCAGGGCCCCATCCAACCTGGCCTTGAACACCTCCAGGGATGGGGCATCCACCACCTCTCTGGGCAGCCTGTTCCAGCCCCTCACCACTCTCTCTGTAAAAAACTTCCCCCTAATATCTACTCTAAACCTTCCTTCCTTTAGCTTTAATCAAACCCCCTTGTCCTGCCATTGTCTACCCTTTGAAAAAGGTGATTCCCCTCCTGTTTCTCTGCTCCCTTCAGGGACTGGAAGGCTGCAATGAGGTCCCCCTGAAGCCTTCTCTTCTCCAGGCTGAACAAGCCCAGCTCCCCCAGCCTCTCTTCGTAGGGAGGAAAAGCTTATAAAGCTTTATATATTGACAGCCCACAATAAGGTGTCCCCAGAGCCTTCTCTTCACATTCTCACCTCTGAGGAAGGGCTTTGAGATCCCTGCATGAAGAACACTTAATGTCATCAGTAATAAATCATGTCTTCACAACTTCTTTCTCGAACAACCTGATATCTCCCCCCCAGCTCAGCTCATGTCATTGCAAGACAGGTCCAGAGGATTACTACCTTGTTTTGCTTCCTTCCTATCATAACTACAGGCTTCTCTTGTCAAAGC
This sequence comes from Gallinula chloropus, assembly GCF_964237585.1. Lineage (NCBI taxonomy): Eukaryota > Metazoa > Chordata > Aves > Gruiformes > Rallidae > Gallinula > Gallinula chloropus. The sequence continues at coordinate 3,053,976 of NC_140086.1, forward strand.
TAATAGTCACCCATTATTGGGAATGTATTTGTGGAGCTGAGGGCTCCTTTTATGTAATTTGGCCAGTCGAACAGGCAATTCCATGTAATTGCTGTACACAAAAAAAAAAATCACCCAGAGAGACATCTTAACATGGTACTATTTATTAACAATTGCTAACTCTTCACTCTGTATTGAGTCTGCTCTCAAGACACAACGTGGCAATCTGCGTTTAGTAAACAGCTTTGATGAAGCTCTAGGGGCAGAGGAGTGGTCAGGCAGCCGCTTGTTAATATGAACTGTCAGGATAATTTCCTTCAGGCTGGCAGGGAATTACAGGAGTTAACAGTATGCATTATCTACCTGCCAGTCATCAGTGCCATGGTCAGATTGCTGTCACTCTTTGAACTACAAGACTACACTCTCGGTGCCTCCATCTCCAACCCTGATATCAAGGAAGGATGGATCAGGCTCATACTAACTCACTCCACTCGCCCAGCCAGCTGTCCCCAGACATTTTCACTATCATTATTTAAAATACACAACTTTTATTCCCTCCTCACCTTTCCCACACACAGAATCACAAGGTTGGAAAAGACCTTTGAAGATCATCAAGTCCAACCATTCCCATCCTAAGCTAAACCATCTCCCTGAGCACCTCATCTACCCTTTTTTTGAACACATCCAGGGATGGTGACTCACCCACTTCCCTGGGCAGCCTGTTCCAGGCCCTGACAACTCTTTCAGTATTTTTTTTTTCTAATATCTAATCTAAACCTGCCCTGGCACAGCTTCATGCCATTTCCCCTTGTCCTATATCCTGTCACCTGGCTAAAGAGACCATCACCCACCTCTCTACAACCTCTGTTCAGGTAGTTGTAGGTGGTGAGAAGGTCTCCCCTCAGCCTCCTCTTCTCCAGGCTGAACATCCCCAGCTCGCTCAGCCATTCTTCATATGATTTGCCCTCCAGCCCCTTCCCCAGCCTGGTTGCCCTTCTCTGGACTTGCTCAAGGGCCTCAATATCCTTCCTATGTTGAGGAGCCCAGAACTGGACCCAGCACTCCAGCTGCAGCCTCACCAGTGCCCAGTCCAGGGGCACAGTCACTTTCCTAGACCTACTTCCCATTGCACTTTGCTTGGCCAGACTACTAAAATCACAGTTTAACAGGGATTTCATGAGTATCCCTGAGCTGCTTTGCATCACTCTGTGAGCTGCAGTTTAGCAACCAGCATGCTCAACAAGGCGACTGCAAGTGAGGAGGTGGGGGTCTATTCCCAGCTTGCCCATGGGTCAACTGTGTACACATGGCTCCATCATTTAAGCCAATCTTTTCAAAGTCCTCTCAGCTGATCTGCTTTAGATTGCAAACACTGGCCTTAACTTCTCAGGGGCCTATTTTGACCCCCTGGAAATGTAAGAGAATAATAACTGCTCTCCATCTCTCTTCCAAAGCTTAATTCAGCTTAGATTTCTGATATGTGTAAATGCCTTAGGGGTTTCCTAAGGCTACGTCAGGACAATCAAGCGCCAGCATCTCATTCTCTGCTGTGCAGTATTAACATGGGAATGTATGGAGGAGAAAGCTTTTGGCTTAACTGTTTGTGAGCTGGCCAGAGAGAGTGGCTGGTTTTTAAAATCTCTGCTTTTCATGCACACGGGTAAGACTTGCTCTGTTCAAGCCTTTCCCTTTAAAGTGTGTTGAAAAGAAGATAAAACAAACCTCTTTTCCACAATAAAGCTGGTAATAATCAAAGTGGCCTATTTCTCTACGGGTACATGCTCTTTTCTTCCAAAACAACAGAAGCAGAAGTGAACTTTAATCAGATTGTGAAGTACCACTGTCACAGGCGCTGCAGTAAGTGGCAAACCTCTATCTCGCTGTATCAGCCCTAGAAAATAAAACAGGCCAGGACCCCCTCCATTGCACTGAGATGAAGTGATACAATAAAAAATCCATGCAAAGTCACTGTTCAAAAGAGAGGGGTCTTGTCCATACTGATCATTCATGGGCCATGCCCTTCCCTGGGACTGCAGCTGAGCATCGCTGGCTGGCATAAGCCAAAACACATGACCATTATAACAATTAAACACAATTACAGGACAGTTTAGAGCCTTTGCTATGGAATTAATTATTAATAATATTACTATTACTAGCATTATTTTACAGTTTGGACAGATGCTCTAATTGCTTTAAAAATGAGCTTTCTTTACTGGTCCTTTCTGCTTGGGATTGTCCCTTCCCTGTGCTACACAAAGGATAATCAGTTTGAAGTCCATAACTGCTTTCCAAGCTGGTCCTTGCATTACCTATCTTGCCTTAGTTTCACAAGTGTGCCCTCATCCTTAGTAACTTCACAGCAGCAGTGCTGAGCCCCTTGCAGGGAAGTGTGGTGAGATTTACACACTGTTAAAATAAAACAGCTCCATGGCAGCCTGGGAATGGAAAACCAGGGTGGAATCCAGACTGTGTTTATCCTGATTTAAGCAGTGTTTTGGTTTCATGCCAGGCGACAGCATTTCACCAAATTATTCCAAAACAGCCCGCTGTTTGTTTTACTTTATCAATGTCATGCTGATAAGTGATGCCAGACCAGCAGCTCAAAGGTGTAGGCAACGCTTGCATTCCTAGTATCCATACATCCAGCCCTTGGGAGACACCTGACTGAGTCCATGGTGTCTGGAGGAAGATTTCTGCCATGGATGCTCATATCACCCTACCAGCATGGAGAACAAATGCCTCTCTCTTCCCTTTGCCCTTCTAACATCCTTGTCCACTGAAGACCTGTCCTTAGGAAAAAGCTTCATCCAAAGCACAAGCCATGAACACTTGTGCAAAAACTGCTCAAGGCATCCATAAAACACCTCTTAACACTGCCTTCACTCAGTCTCTTTGGAGATGTCATTCCTCTCCTGTAGGACCTGGGCACAGCTTCCCATCTCTCAAAGTTCAGCCACTTAAGATCCCTGCCCTGGCAATGACTCTTGACCCAAACTAGGGTTGAACCAACAACCCAGAAGTAAGAGATGTCTCTGGTTCATTATCAGTCCTCAGAGACTTTCAGGAGCTCCCTGGCTAGAGCTCACATGTGAAAAAGAGCCAAAGTGATTTAGCAGATGATCTGTACACTCTTATAACAGCAGCTTTATTCCCATTGGAATCTGAAGAGTCCATGCAATCCAGCATGTTTCCACCCATCCCATGCAACACACAGCTGGTTACTGGGGAGTTACTGGTGCTAATTCCCTCTACATGCAACTGTGATCTGAAAACAACACTCAAGGAATCAGCTTCTGGCCCCGACGCTCATCTCATTCAGAGCTGAGTGATTGGGAAGTAAAATTATAACAGCCCCTGGATTTACAACTGTACTGAGCTGATATAAACAAGCTCAAAACTGGCCCCAGTAGTAGAATATTCCCCATCTGGGGAATGTCTGACATGATTGCCATATTTAAAAGAGCGAAAAAGAACAATTTGTCATGAAAAATGAAAGCGGCTGTCTTGCTTGTGGGAAAAAAGAACAGAGTCATTTTGCTTTCACAGATTTATTGAATATATCCTTTTGGTTAGTAGGGCATGTAGCTAGTGAGCACTCAAGCCACAAACTTAGTTTTGACTGACCGTTATCATGCACAGCATCTTCCCTGATTCCTGACTAGACAGTCCTAACATTTGGAGGGAATTTTCAAGCTCAATTATTAATAATCACAAGCCTGATATTTGTTTTCCATGCATATTGCCCAAATTTGCATAAAGGTTGCCATTATAGCCAAAACCTTATCAGTAAGTTTCTCTGCTCAGCTATTCATAGATAGGAAAAGGATGAAGGGCACAAGTCTTTCGAAAACTGTTTCAATTTTGGTTCAAATGAGTAGACATTTGTTGTAAAAAAAAAATGACTTAATTTCCATGTCTCACTGCATGGCAATTCAAGAGCAACCTTAGCCTTTAGGCAGGGCACAACAGAGCTCAGTGGTCAAGCAGCTTGCCAAAGTTACCTAAAAAAGAGAGTTTTCCATGCCAAAGTACTATGGAGATGTGTGCAGAATGATATAAGAAAGACAAGAAACGCTCAACAGTTCAACTGACTCTTTAAACACAACGTGCTTACTCCTCAAAGTGCTTTGAAACAGAAGATAATCTCATTTAGCATTAATGTGCTGCCTCCCACCCCTGATGAGCCCATGAAACCCAGCCTCCATCACCCACTTGTTACCATTTTCAAACAAGCACCTTTGTGATGTCTCCCACGCCGTTCTCTGCCTTGGGAGAAGCTCCCCAAAAGAAACCCCCACCTAGAAAGCTATCCAGATCTAAACCTCTGCTGTAAAACCCTGCTTTGCTGCAATGCCTACAAAACAACCCTGACAACAGCAGATGTGCCACGACTTACTACAGATCGCGATGACTAACGCCCTTGCGCTGCTTATGTGTGCTCCCCCCCACCCGCCTGGATCCAACCATCCTTGTATTTCAGCTGGGAATTTCACCCTTATTTCACCAATTTTTTGCCTGGTGCATACAAGAGGGTAGGAAGAGACCTGACAAACTCGGCTCCCCCACTCACCCACCTCAAAGTCATCTAAACCATCCCCAGCCTGTCCAAGAACATCTCTGCTAGGCTTCTGATGCTTGTCTACTCTTGCAGCTGGAAGGTTTTCCATTTTGCCTAAATTAAATGTCTCACACTGCAATTTGAGCCCAATCCCCAGCAGACACAAAAAGCAGATTACTCCTTTTCCACAGCTACCTGTTATCTTCATCCCCCTCTGCCTTTTCTCCTTGAGAAAATAAAGAGTCAAACCATCTCACAGAGTTCACCTCCGCTCACCGTCAGCGTGGAGATACCATGCCAAACATCTCTGACACATCATCCTCTCCCACACATGTACTCCCACTCTCAGACACTCACGTATCGTACCGGTCGTCCTGTTTGAACAGAGCAGAGCATCCCAGAGAGGTACCACTCACGCCCTTCGCTCACATTTCTGGCCCTCACTAGTCTCAAATCTGCACGCTCTGAGTCTTGAGAGCTGCTTTCGGAGCTCTTAGGAAAGGAGAAAGTGGCAACTGGGAAGACCCTGGTGTCCTGGCTTAAATCCACACCTCCTTTAACAGAGCAGTAAGCTGTGGCTGGTTAATAGGGCAGCTGTCACACTTGCTAAGCTGCCTTCATGGCAACAAGCCATTAAGCACTGCAGCTCAAAATAAGCACCAAACCCCTCAGGAACGCCTGGACACACAGTACCCCAGACGTGCATGGGGAGACTTTAATTTCAGCTGAAGACAAGGGACTAACCTCAGCCCTGGTCTGCTCCGGGGGGGTCACTTGGTTAATGCCAGTGCTGCTCTTGCCTTTACACTGAAGGGTGAATTTGGCTCCGTATTACTCACGCTGAAGCAGTGAATCCCACAACGGCTTTAAGCTCCCAGCCACTTGATCATGTTCCTCTCCCACGTCCCCTTCAGATGAAGAGATACAGGGTGATGCAGCATTTGCCTGCAGAAGAGTCACTGCCAGGGCTGTGCGGAGCTTTGCTGGCTCCGGCTCACGGGGGAAGAGCTGCAGACCCACGCTGCTGCAATCCCACCGCCTGGAGTTTTGTCATGAGTTAAAAAGACCTGAGCAAACCTACAAGCACAGAGCAGAAACTCAGCAGAGGAAAGCTGTCGGCTGCGAATATCTCCAGCAAACTACCCTCTGGATCGACAGACAGCTGAATCCACAGACAGCCGTGAAGGAGGTGGGATGCTGGCTGACTGCTTATTATGCTGAGCCAAATCCTTCTATTATTACCCTGTGTGCTACCTGTCTTCTTTTAATGCATTCAAGTGTTGTCTCTCCTAGAAGCACAGAACTCAGAGGGATTTCCTATCGCCCTCATCTCTTGATTCCTTACCTACACGTGTTCAAGCATCGATCACTCGTTGGGATCCCTTCTTAAACACCCGTGCACTGGTGATCTCCACTCACACGTCCCACCAAAACAACAAACCCAGGGATCTTCTGCTCCCTGACACCTGAAGTGCAGCACAAGTTCTATCAGCAAACTCCTCCCTCTAAAAAACCCCAACATAAATCATCCATACGTTGACTCCAGGTCCTCTCCGAACTCAGATGAGATTTAGCCCAAATTCATACTTGACAGACTTCTAGTGGGTGATGACAAAGCAAACCTTTAAAAGCAGGTGAATTCCATCAAAAACAACGGTGAAATATCACCATTCAGCCCCCTCTGCTAAGAGGCAACATTCGTAAAACAACACAGACCTTCTTAAGAGGGAGCTGGACCGGTCCTTTTGCCAATCTAAGGGCACCACACGTCCTCTCTACTTCCTAATTGTATTATGAGAGAGAGTGGGAGGGGAAAACTGTCTGCCCAGCTGGTTTGTACTCGATCTTCTCCGTGCTATCATCGCCTGCTGAAACTCAGGGGGACTATAAAGGGTTTAGTGAAAAGAGCATCCCTAATGAGTAAAGGGAAGACCAGCTTGTGATTTGCAGAATCGCAGCCTGCTCCTGCGGGTTGCCACAGACCTCAAGGAAAGGCACCCCTGAGAAAACACATCAGCTGCTCCTGCTGTGGAGCAGGAGTTGGGTAAACCGAGCAGCATTTATGCCATAACCTTCCCCGATCTCAAGCATAAAGCTCTCCTGAGATGGGCAGGAGTCCAGCTGGACTGTCCATTCATCACTCCCACTTTGGTCCCTCCGTATCCGGAGAGAACCCAGTGACAACAGCACAAACCCCCAGGAAATTTTAGGAAATGCTTCCCATTCAAAGGCTCCACAGCACGAGGCACAATCAGCTCCCCAGAGACACTCTACACACAGCAGCATCCCACAGAGGGCAGGGTGATTGCAGAAAGAGGTGCCAACAACACAAGTACGGGAGGCTTGCAGAGGATTTGGACCTCAAAAGCCCAAATGTTTGCAGCTCAGCAATGTTCAGCCTGGCACAGGTCTTGCTAATCCAGCAAACGGAGGCTCCTAATGCTCTGTCAGGGAAATGACAGCACTTGGTGCTTTCTCTAGCACCCTTCAGGCTTGGGGCACTGTGCAAATAGGGATGCACGCAGCCTGGGATGTCACCTGCAAGGGTGCTGCAGCTGGGGATAAAGGAAGCAGAAAACAATGAAGCGATTAGCCCAAGGTCACAATTCCTCTGACAGTCACAGAAGCAGCGCTGGCTGTAGTCTAACCAATACACCAAGACACACCAGTGTAATAAACTCTTCCCTAGACCACCCTGTACAAACCTGGGTATAGTTTCATGCCTTAAGTCTTGGAGCTTGGGCAAAACTGAGAACTTCCCTTCAGTCACAAAGGGCCACGAAGATGATCAGGGGGCTGGAGCAACTCCCCTATGAAGAGAGGCTGAGGGAGCTGGGCTTGTTCAGCCTGGAGAAGAGAAGGCTGTGGAGGGACCTCATTGCAGCCTTCCAGTCCCTGAAGGGAGCAGAGGAACAGGAGGGGAATCAGCTTTCTAAAAGGGTAGACAATGGCAGGACAAGGAGGATGGATTAATGCTAAAGGAGGTAAGGTTTAGATTAGATATTAGAGGGAAGTTGTTTACAGAGAGAGTGGTGAGGGGCTGGAACAGGCTGCCCAGAGAGGTGGTGGATGCCCCATCCCTGGAGGTGTTCAGGGCCAGGCTGGATGGGGCCCTGGGCAACCTTGTGTAGCTCCAGGCCTGGAGGTTGGTGTCCTTGCCTGTGTCAGGGGGATTGGAACTCTCTGATCCTTGGGGTCCCTTCCAACCCAGACCAGTCTATGAATCAATGATTCTATGATTAGGAAAGTGTAACTTTTGAATCAGAGGGTTAACATTGCAGGAGAAGCAGCTTCATTATTAACAAAACCTGAGGAAAACTTGTAAACGTGAGAACTGGCTGTTCTCAAGGTATGCAAAAGGCTTTGTTCTTATCCAGACTCTGAATCTCACGTGATAAACGATGGCAGAATATAAATGTTAAAATGTTCATCTCCAAACAAAGTGCCTCAGTCTTATCTAAGTGAAATGCTGCCATAATTTTCCGTCAAAATGTTGTCAGAACTGCTACACCCTTACAAAATATTTTAATTCATGAACATCAACACTTTTCACAGGGGAAAAGATGGATCTACTCCCTGTGAGAGTGAGTTGTGGGACTTCAAAAATAACCCACCTTGTGCCCGCACTCCCTCCCTGAAGTACACTGACCTCCCATAGCACAGGGCAATCTTTTCAGAGAGAAAATCTTCAAGATACAGCAAGATCACACCAGACCTGCATGTTGATTCCCTTCCCACAGCCTGCTGAGCTGAGATACACGCTGCAAGTCTACTCTCTGTGCTTCCTTATTTCCCCAGGGTAAACAGGATTTCTTTTCCTCTGCTGCACACACAACTTGCAGGATGCTTTCAGGGGGAAAAAAAAAACCCACCCCAAAAATAAAGTGAATGTTGTGAGTTAAGGGAGGATCTCAGAAGCTGCTGTCCCTTTAGGTTGGAAACACATGGTGAAAGGTACCTTGCATTCAAGAAAACTGGAGGTAACAATGAACAAATCCTCTTGCAATGTTCTGGGACATCACAGAACCAGGGCTGCCCACTATGTACACTCACCTGCCTTGCCAGCACGCTTCTAACTCAGCTCCCTAGTTTGGTCTGCTACAATACACTCCACAAAAACATACAAGTGATGGAAAACCCTTCCAGTTAATCATCTGCCTGTCAGTAAACCTGCCATGGAGGTGAGATCTTCCAAAAATTCAGCATGAATGTAACAAACTCAGCATCCATAAAAGTTCTCAGCATCAGCACATTTCAACCTTCACTAAAGCTAGGAATGAGAGCAGAGCTCAGGTGCCCAAGTGATCAACTTCATCTCTACAAACGAGTCTGGTTAAGAAAGGGATGAGAGGGATGAAAGTCCATATTTGTATCATCTTACTACAGTCCTGAATGCTGCAAGAACCAAGTTGTAAAGCTTGATTGACTTTATAAAAGCCAACCCTGAGCTGGTAGGCAGACAAGACGACATGAGCCAAACTCAAACGAGACAAAGAAAAGAGGGAAAGGCACTCCTGAACATCCTCAGGCTCCCATACTTCCCTTCCAATCTCCAACAAATCACCAAGACTGCCAAAAAAATAGTGAAAAAACCCTACTACCACAAGATTCTTAATCAGTCTGACCACAGTTTGCAAAGGTATAGATCAAACACTCAGTTCTGTAATTTCTTTTTGCCCTTATTCTCTATTAGCACTGGTATTACGTACGTGCAGCATCAGTTGATGTCAATGCCATTGCCCTACTAAACCAGACAGTATACAATCAAAACAAAAAGGCAGCTCCAAAAAACTTGCCTACATCCCTCAATTTAAGGAGTTTTAATCTTTTGTGATGGTCAAATAGCAAGAGGCTCCCTCTGTCTAGTCAAAATAGCAGGGACCAAGTGAAATTGGACCCAAAGTAAGACTTAAATTTGAACCACAGCTTTGGATCTGGATCTGAGCCATGGTTTAAGGCTGTCTGTCTCCAAAACTGATTCAAAACTGCAACACTTAAGACCCTTAGCTTTATTGAAATCAAGAAAAGCTGCTTCCTTTCCCCAGACTCAGCCCAGGAAAACTCTGTCCTTGGCAAGTCTGAATCAGCTGCCTGGGTAGCAACAGTCATCACCCACAAGCCTTCCCTGGCCCTTCTTTTCACTGCAAAGAAGCTGTGGCCACACCAGGGTTACAAATATTTCAAACTGCCAGGGCCAAAGGAGATTTATAGCAATAAATAATATTAATGACACAGGAGGACGGAGCTTCTTGTCCTGAGAGCTCCAAAAGCACATGAAAAACTGCACTATAAATGTCACCACCGCAGATACCAACGATGACGAGATGCCACCTCTGGGGAAGGGAGACAGCGTGGGCTTGCTCAGAATGACACTTTGGTCAGGAAACTGAGGGTGATAGCATGAGGACCAGGATGAACCACACTCCAGTAGCATCCCCACACCCTGGGCTTTACTTAAGGCGGGGGTGACTCAGGAGGTAGCGAGGCCCCAGCTTTCCTCCCAGCGTGGGACTCATCCTGATGCTCATGAGTTGACTCCAGGCTGGGGCGAAAAATGAGCTGTGAAAATGTAACCCAACCAGCAGCCAGAGGAGTTGGAAAGAGGGCGAAGGAAGCAATTTTAGGCCTAAACCCCAAAGGACCGGCTGAGAGGTTAGTTGCAGATATAATAAAGCATGCCTGGGGGAAGGAAGCTGCATCCTGCTGCAGCCAAGCCCACTCTCCGATACGAAAATACTTGCACGGATGATAAAGAGCTTACACCAACCCTGTGCTATGCAGATAGCACTCCAAACACCTGAAGCCAGGAGAGTTGAAGGATCTGGCCACACTGAATTAACCATTTTTTGTCCTGGCTGCTTAGTTAAGAAATGCCAAGCACCATGTGAGCATAAAGTCTCAGCCATCCGTCACAGAAACTTCTGCTTTAGCCAAGTCCAAGGAAGCTTTTCTCACTTCTTCCCACACTGCCTGGTCCCCTACCCACTTCCAGAAGAAGGCTCACCAGAGGACCTTCACCAGCAGTTTAGCTGCACACCTATGCTAGCTTCACCTCAGGCTTTGTCTTAGAAGTGTTTCTGCAGCAAAAAAAAATCACAACTGATTTTTCTCTGATCACGCAGCCTCCTTAAACTTCATCAGGACTGGGATGCTTATAACAACAGTACAGAGTCCTTCCCATGCAGGATAAGACTCACCAATCAATCAACTAGGTGGTCATCATGACCTCTGGAGCCAGACATTTAAGCTGCTGTAGCCTGGACTAAAGGGTGAAGCCTTGGTCCTGGCAGGATGCAGCCCTACAGACTAGCAGGGCAGGCACGGAGCTGCAGGGGATGGGTCCTGGCTGGCTCACCTAAGCTCAGCCTGACCCACTGGAGAAGGCTGGCTACCACTCCTGGAGAACACTAGCCCAGCAGCCTACCTCCCTGCCTGCTTAGTTTCAGACAGATCCCAGTCTGCCTGGTGGGAGGACAAGGAAAAAACGACTCACAGAAAAAGATGGATACAAGGACACCAGCATCAATGCAACCACCTCCTTCCAGGCCTCTCCCAAGTGGGAACCCAGTCCTGGTCCCACCTCTGAGCATCCTTCAAAGACAGCATCTCCTGCTGAGACTAAAAGCTCGGTTGCCTCTCTCAAGAGGACCTTGAAAGCGGCTCTACCAGACACCCCAGAGCCCATTTCTCAACGCCGTAGTGGCTGGGCCTGCATGGGTCCCGGGCAAACACAACCAATGCTGTGTCTTTAAAACCACTTCAGTGCAGATGTTGTTTCCATGGTAACTAGTGGACCAAATACATTAGTGTTTCTAATAATAAACCAAACCTTCATCTTGGAAAATGTGATTCCCCCCCCCCTCCCCTTAACACCATCACCCTTCCTTTCTTCCTTTCCCCTCCCCTTTCACTGAATTAAACCAGCATTTAACAAGCAAGGCATAATTAGTAAATAATTGCAAGGCCCCAGTAACTCCCAGTGCTTAGGCAGATGGAGAAGCGCTAAGTTGGTGGCAGGGAAGGGAGGGGGGAGCTTTGCTCTATGAACCTGAGAACTATCCAAAAAGGGATGAACAACTTAAAAAAAAGAAGAGGAAAAAAGAAAGCAAAAAGAAAAAGCTAAAGAAATAGGTGGAAGAGCCTGTGAAGCCCTTTGCGACCACCCTGGTGTCGCCGTTGGTGCCCCAGCTCTCTGCCTCAGGGTGCAGCCGCCCAGAGATAATTTCTAGGAATCTCGCACTTTTCTTTTTCCTTTTTTTTTTTTTTTCCCTCTCTCTCTCTGGTTTGGGTTTTTTTTTTTTCCTTCCTCTCTCCCGGAGGCTCCGTCCGAGCCGCGGCACCGCTTTGGTGTCACCTCCAGCAGCCAAAACTTCCCAACTCTTCCCCTCCACGGTCCCCTATTGCAGAGTGGGGACCACTTACCCCTCTCTCTCCCCCCCAAAAAAAACCCCATAAAACTTGGGGTAGCATCCCCAAAATAACCATAAAACGTGGGGTAGCACCCCCCAAAAAAAAACCCCAACCCATAAAGCGTGGGGGTAGCAAGGACCCCGAGGCAAGGAGAGGGACATGAAGGAGTTGCGGAGCCGCGGAGGGGAGGGAGGAGAAGGGGGGAAGGCGCAGGACGATTCCCCCCCCCCTCCCAAACCACCCCCCTCCCTCCCCAGCCCAAAATGAGACACGTGCGAAGATTTCGTGCGTGGGGAACCCAGGGGAGTGAACAAGCCCGGCGGGGGGTTGGTCACCCCCCCCACACACACACACAGACGTTTAGCGGTATTCATATTCAAACGAGCAGAGTAGGGATGGAGGGATGGGAGGAAGCAGTGCAGCGGCAGCCCAAATATGTCTGTGGCGTGTGTGTGTGTGTGTGTTCCACACCCCCACACCCAATACACTCACACACACCCCCCAAAGCTGCGGTCAGGGTCGGGAGGAAGGGGAGAGGAAGGGCGGCGGTGAAGGGGGAGGGGGTGATGTAAAACCTCACGGTGTGTCGCCACGGTCCCGGGGACACCGGACTGCAGCAGGGCTCGGGGTCTCTCCCCGGAGCCCCTTCCCCCGCAGGTACGCGGGTACCCAAAAAGCCGCACGCCGAGGATGCTCCGCTCCATCCCGCTCGCGTCCCTTTTCCCTCCCTCTTTATTTTCCCTTGTCGTCGTCGTGTCCCCCCACCCCAAACCCGTTTTGTGTCTCTCTGTCGTGTGTGTCGTCCCCCCCCACCCCCCCCCACCCCCCTTTCCCCTCTGCTCCTCCCTCCGCGGCGCCGCCGGCGGGACTCACCATGTCGGGGCTGAGCTGGGCTAAGATGGCGAAGGCGGAGAGCCGGTCACACAGGCACTTGGTCCGGGAGGCGTCGAGCGGGACCGTTCGGCAGCCGCGCCAGGACCAGGCGCCGGGCGGGGAGGCGGAGGCGGAGGCTCTGCTGGAGGGAGGGAGGGAGGGGACGGGGCGGCGGAGCGGGGAGACAGGGAGAGCGACCGTCAGGGCGGGCGGGGAGCGGGCACCGCGCCCCCCCCTTCCCTCCCCCCCCCCCCCCCGCAGCCTCCCCCCGCCCCGCTGTCCTCCCCCCCACACACTCCCATCCCATCACCGCCCTCAGAGCTGGATCTCCTAGTCCTGCTCCTGGTCTGCTGCAGGGTCTCCAGCCCTGCTCTGAGCCCTCCATGGCGCCCCCCACCCCATGTAAACGTCCCCTTGGACTGCCCTGCTTCACTCTACAACCTCCCTAACCCCAGAGCCCACATATCCCATATATGTACGTATAATTGTACAGCCTTGTCCCATGCACTCACTATAATGCATAACCCTATAGCCCTTTGACATACACCCCATATAAGGATGCATGATCCTATAGCCCTGTCCCACATGTCCTACATATTGGTGCATAACCTTATAGCCCTATCCCACATATCCCATATACACCTCCCTGACCCTGTAGCCCTTTCTTATGTATTGTATATATAGGTACATATCCTCATAACCTTGTCCCATGCACACACCTCATAGCCCTATAGCCCTGGGTCATGCACCCCATACAAGGATGCATAATCCTGTAGCTCTGCCCCATGTATCCCATATATAGATTCATAACCCTATAGACCTTTCCCACAGATCTAGTGTACACCTTGCTCCCCCCAGAGCCCTGTCCATCACCCTATATCCCCCTCCAGCACCCCTGCCCTACACCCCATATAGATGTATCCCCCCATCTCCTATCTCCATATCCACCAGCCACATATCCCACATAGAGAAGAGCACCCCTCCTATCCTAATTACCTCAATGTGTAACTCCACACCTTCCCCATACCTTCCCCATGCCCACCCCCATTACTCCAAAGATGCCAGCCCTTCCCCCTCCCTACCCCCCAGCTGTATATCCCCCTTCCCCTTCTTCCCTCCCCTCGAGCTCTTTGAGGACAGAGTCTCCATAGGCCATGACAGGACCTCCTTATGACATCCCCTGCCCTCCCAGAACTCCAGGAAGGAATGGTTCTGCCTCGTGGCCAGAGGACCTCAAGAGATCAAAGGGATAGAGTCCCTGCTTTCTCATGGCATCCTATCAAGCTGGGGAAGAGCAACAGAGTAGAGAAAGGGTCATAGCTGGGAAAGACACCGTGTGAAGTTGGCCTTCATCCTGCAGGTGGGATGGTTTCATCAGGAAAAGTTATTGCAGCCCCACCTTCATGTAAGGACCAAGGGCTAAGCCAGGGAAAAGGGGAATCTCACTCTCTGCCTCACATCGAGGTACAGGCACACCCATAAAGGACAGTCATTTTCCACCCACTGGTTCCTTGTCTAGTCCAGACCCCTCTCCTGAAACATGGTCATGTAAATGTGGAGAGTAAGTCCAGAAATGAACTATGTGTGTGTGTGTGTGGGGGGGGGGGGGAGTGAGGATCCATGTGGAAAACCTGGGCTCCACTGAAACCTGTGAGAGGATGCAGAGAAAAAGGGCCATATGCTTTCACTGGAGGAACATGGTGTAAGATATCCTCTTGCCACATCTGACCATTCTCAGAGGAGGGTACCTTGGCAAGAATGCCAGCAGCAAGCTCAAGGCAGCTCCAGATGGAGCCAAGCTGCTCAGCAGCCTTAGGTGTATCACAGATGGCCTGGACTTCTCCGTACTGCTGACTCCAGCAGACCTGTCTTGAGTTGCAGAGGAGTGTTCTGCAGGTCTTGACTCCATGCACACGCTGACCCATTCCTCACACAGTGACACAGACCCTCCCTCCACCTCAGGAAACCACTCCACAAGAAAGCAGAGAGAACTGAGAGGGTAACAGAGCATCAGCACCAACACATGTTGCTGATTCTGCTCTGATTATCTTCTCAGATTCAATTTAACTAACCCCTGACACTGGACCTTCTTGAGTTACCTCCCTAAAGCACTTCTCATAGTTTAAAACAAACAAACAAAAAGCACCAAACTACTAATGTCACTGTGGAAATTCTCAGCAATGCACAGTCCTGAAGAAGTATTTTTGGCACCCAGCCAGGTCTCTCTAAATATCTGGACCCTACTCCAGGTCCACCCAGCTGATGGGACATAAATTCATCCTCCCTGGATAGTCAGCTCCCCTCATGTTCCCCACAGAACTAATTCCCATCATCTCTTGGACCAGGCATCGTTCTTTGACCTTCTGCAATTCACCAACACCCTTCTTGGAAAGGACTGAGCCATCCAGTCTCAGAGGGAACACAAATTCTGCATTATCCCCTATATGTCCTGCCTATATTTCCAAGAACTGCATTAGCCAGTCGTTTATTCACTGTCTCCAAGACAAATGCCTTATTTACAATGTGTACAAATAATGACAAATGCTCAGACTCTACCAACCAGCTTATGCATTCTCCTAGAAAGTATTAATTTAGCTCGACAAGATCTCTTTTCCATAAGTTGATTGCTATTAATTTCTCTGTTTTAATGAGCATGCCATTATTCAATTATAATCATAATATTACCCACAATCCCCCAATTTTTTTGGATCCCATATCAGATGGTGGGTTATTGTGCCTAAGACAGATGTGAGGCGGACAGCTCTGTAAGTGAGGATGTTGTGCTTGCAGATCCACACTCCTCTCCAGATTTTGAGAACTCTGCCACACTTCCTTAACTAAAAAGCAATGATTCCCAATTAGCCTTCGCCTGCTCTTTTAAAACTCTTGCATGCAAAATTAGTCTGCCCTGTTTCTTTTAAAAAACATCTTACTTTATTAGATGATGTATAGCATGTTTTCTAGCTGCTGGTGTAATGAAAAGTATTTCATTAGCCTGGGATGTGGATTAAGTAACCAGGCTCTTTTCCAATTACAGAATCCAGGCGTTCATTGAAATTTCTGCATTATTATAAATAAATCTGTCATTTCCAGCTAGTAACAAACCAATACCATTAGGATTGATTTGGGTTTTAGTGTACTCTAAATTGTCCTTTTTATTCACTTTAACAATCCCAAACCACAACATTCTGACATCTTTTTGCTCTTATCTGTTTCGAGCTTTTAATTCGTAATGCTGGCTATCAATTTTTTCCTTTGTCTGTATCTCTACAACAGCTTTTACTTTCCTCCTCAAATAGGCTGTTGTTGGGATTTGTAGATATTGGTTTATTTGTCTTTGCTTGGGTTGGTTTGTGGATTTTTTGCTTGTTTCTTTAGTTGGGGTTTTATTGGTTTGGGGTTTTTGGTTTGGTTTGGGTTTTTTTTTAGTGCTGTGATTATCTTTTTCATTTGTGGGTTTGTGGATATCTAGAAAAGTGCTCTTAAAAGGGCTCCTAATTATCCTTAACTTATCCTTAACTTTTTTGTCTGTTTAAGCAGCCGTTCACAACAGGTGGTCACATCCCAAGTTGTCCTTCTTGAAGTAAGGTATCAAATATGTGTACACTGATACACACTTACAACCCCTGCCCCCAAGTAGTTTGAACTCTGCTGAAATGTGCAGACACATCGCTTTTATTCCCAAAATCCAGCTTTACTCATTGATCAGCTTTCAGAGTAGACTGGGACAAATCTGGGCTGTGCATCAATAGAAGTAGCCCTGTCCAAAAGAAAAAAAGAAAAAGGGAAAGGCAAAGGGAAAGAGAAAGAGGAAAAGAGAAAGAGACAGGAAAAAGGAGAAGAAAAAGAAAGAGAAAAAGAAAAAGGAAAATAAAAAGAGAAGGAAAAAGGGGAAAGGAAAAGGAAGAAAAGGAAAAGAAAAAGGAAAAGAAGAAGGAAAAGAAAAAAGGAAAAGGAAAAGAGAAAGGGAAAGAAAAAGAAAGAAGAGAAAAAAGAAAAAGAAAAAAGAGAAAGAAAAAGAAAAAGAAAGAAAGAAGGAAGAGAAAGAAAGAAAGAAAAAGAGAAAGAAAAAGAAGAGAAAAAGAAAAAGAAAAAGAAAAAGAAAAAGAAAAAGAAAAAGAAAAAGGAAAAGGAAAAGGAAAAGGAAAAGGAAAAGGAAAAGGAAAAGGAAAAGGAAAAGAAAAAGAAAAAGAAAAAGAAAAAGAGAAAAAGAAAAAATAAAAGAAAAAAGAGAAAGATAAAAAAAGAAAAAGAAAAAAGAAATCAAAAAGTCTACTAAAACTGACACTCTGGGGAAAGTATCAGAGAAGAAATAACACTCCCTAGATGCTGAGCCTGGTCTGACACTCTCCCAGCAGAACGCCTGACAGAACAGCAGTGAATGCAATATCAGAATCAAGTCTATCCAGGGCCAAAGCCACACTTGGCATGGGCTGATGTACATTTCTAGAGGCACGAACAAGAGAAAGCACATAGCAATATCTAGGCAAAAACAGAGAAAAAATAAAGTGTTAGAGACACCCTTTGTTCTTATAAGACTGGGTCTGATGCCTGCTTATTTATCCCGTTGGATTCAAAGAAATCAGTTGGATCAAAGCCATCCAGTTTTTGCTTTAAAAGCTTCCATAAATCACACAAAGAATGGGTGCTGTGGGATGTGCTGAGTCAGAAGCTTGGTGTAAATCACCTAAGAATAAATCCAACTATGCCACTTCATGGAAAATGATAACCTGTCCCTTGTTACTACTGGTGATTATTAATTGATTATTACCAGTTATTAAACTACTTAGAATATTGAAATGCTGGGTGGTTCCAAAGAGCATGCCCATTGCTCTGGTTTTAAGCTCCTCAGTAGAATAACTACTCTTCTCCCATCCTTCCCTTCTGCTTTACAAATCTGCTTTAATTACCTATTCTTTTCTTTTTTTTTGCCCTGCATTCCTTTTGATATGAACACATCCAGACCTCTTTGGGAGGTAGCTTGGAGGTGGGTTGAGGGGTAGGAGGACAAGCCAGGAGCTTGCTTCACTGGGATCTGTTCAAATCACCAAAGGGGATATTGAAAAAAAAAAAGGGATATTGCATATTTTTATGCAAAAATAGGACATCAGCCTATTTCACCATCCATGTGCTAACACATGGCAAGAGGCAGGCTAAGTTCAGCCTTCAGAGACCTGAGCAAAAGGTTTCTTGGGCATTGCAGCATCACACAGCCTGACTGATACATCATCCAAAGGTTTGCTCATCACTTCGCTCAGGGCAGCCAGGTGAGATGCCACCACTGCCTTATTCCCCAGCATGGACGTGATATATCATATAGTCCTAATTTCTTGCTTCAGCCTATGTTTATTGATTTAAAAATTAATTTCTAGTTCATGTGGCTTCTGAGAAACTCCTAAAAAACTCATGATTCAGCTCAGACTGGAAGGGTTCAAAATCCCAGCTGTATTGATACAAAATCATGTGAATAATGCCAGTTTTGTGATTTTGGTTGCTGATGAATGTTTGAGGTGGTCCATTTTCTGCAGATGACATATTTGGTACCACCAAGATAGGTCCAGTGACATCTCTCTATGGTCCAAGGAATCACATCTGAGGGAGTGTTGGTCTTGTTGGATGCAGACAGTGTTCTGCCCAGATTAAGGTTTAGCCAGAAAGCACTATTAAAAGTCTTATAGTTCAGGGAAGATTTCAAATCCTAACTAATTTGATCACTGAATTTTGTAATATAAAGATTGTTTCACTGGGATCTGTTCAAATCACCAAAAAAAAAGGGATATTGCATATTTTTATACAAAAATACTTTTATCATGGACCTGGCTAAAAGCTGTAGATAAAAATGGGATATTGATGAATAGGTCTGTAAGGAGAGGTAGATGTGTGGGGTTTTGTGCATGCAGGTTTCATCTGTAGATGGGCACTGAGCCTTTATCTTCTCAGCAAAACCTGGGAATCTGCAGAAAAGTACACCAGGTTCGTAATGGAAAACCCATGTTCACAGCTCAGTGGCAAAGAAAAGGAGCAGAAGTTGAGTTATTCACAAATATTGAATCCAGGTACACTAATAAGGAAGCAGAATTATTTCCAGGCGGTCTCAAGAGGGGAGGGAAGAAAGAGGAACTGTACTAAAGGGAAAACGTGGGCAGAATGTGAGAGAACAGTGTAGTCAGACTGATTACAAGCCAGTCAAAGAGGAATTGTAGAAATCCCCAAACCAGACTGGCGTAAAAAAACATTGTACTGGAAGGGGTTAGCAGAAAACCTGACAAGTCGGTTCTGTCTCTAATGTCTATGGCCAGATTTATCTCCAGTGTAATGCCAATGATGTTCCACAAGAAAATGTTTCACCATATGTTACAACATGGCTATGAACATGATTTGAGCACTTGATGGGAAAAAGCAATTAAGCACTGTCTTGTAGATTTAAATGGGAGCTAAGCACGCGCTGAAGGACTTTCTGACAGAGTGATGCTATCAGAGGATGTTCAGAGGAGGGGCCAAGAAGATGATTAGAGGGCTGGAGCAACTCCCCTATGAAGAGAGGCTGAAGTAACTGGGCTTGTTCAGCCTGGAGAAGAGAAGGCTGCTGGGGGGACCTCACTGCAGCCTTCCAGTCCCTGAAGGGAGCAGAGAAACAGGAGGGGAATCAGCTTTCTAAAAGGGTAGATAATGGCAGGACAAAGAGGATGGATTAAAGCTAAAGGAGGGAAGGGTTAGACGAGATACCAGTGGGAAGTTCTTTACAGAGAGAGTGGTGAGGGACTGGAACAGGCTGCCCAGAGAGGTGGTGGATGCCCCATCCGTGGAGGTGTTCAAGGCCAGATTGGATGGGGCCCTGGGCAATCTTGTGTAGCTCCAGGCCTGGAGGTTGGTGTCCCTGCCTGTGGCAGGGGGATTGGAACTTTATGATCCTTGGGGTCCCTTCCAACCCAGACCATTCTATGATTCTATGCTGTTCTGAATAGGAATTTGCACAAAGGGAAAGCCTTTGTTGTGGGAAGAAGCATGGATCACAAAGGAATTTTTTTAAGTGGGGTGTATATTTGAGACTTAAATAATGTAAACAATCTCCAGAGGTTTCTTCCAACCTCAAGGATTCTCAGGTTCTCTGATGCTTCTTGCTTCACATGGGCCATTCTCCCTTGCTAACCAGGCAGGTCATGTAAGAGCTTGGCATGGATCCAGCTGGCAGATTGATTATTAATTTGGAGAAAGAACCAGAGATGAAGTCAAAGTTAATCCTTTTTGTGGGATTCCCAAAAGCAATTTTCATTTCCAGCCAAAGGCTGCCCCAGAGTGCCTTTCAAACACTTTGGCTCTGCACAATAGCTCAAGACAAAAAAAACCCCAACAAGTACAATAATTTTGCTGCAGCAAGTGTATCAGAGTCACTGTTTCTGCAGGACCTCAGGGTTGGATTAAAAAGTGGATGATGGTTCCCAGGAAAAAGGGACATGAAAAAATCTGCACCTCTTGAAAAAAAAAATTATAAAAGGCTGATTAAAAAGAAATTATAATCTTTGAGTGTTTGCTAAAACATTCACAAAGGATCTCATGCCAGATAGGTAAAACACTGAAATGAATTAAACACTGAGCTACATGTGGGCTAAAATAATTCTTTAACACTCTAAGTGCTTGGGGAACTTTGGATGGTGTCAGTGCCAAAGCAGTGATCATGCTTTGGTTAGGTTAAACCTTCCTAAGAACTGAGTAAAAGTTACAAAACTGTATCCTAAATGTCATCCAATTTTCCAGGACATAATTTTGCCTTTCTGTGATTAACCCACTGATTGAAAGCCAGGCTGAGCTCTCAATTATAGTACTGGAAATCCTGTGAAATGTTTTACACATCCAGCAAATCAACCTAGGCTTACTGGAGCAAAACCTACCCTCCTAGAAAAATGCATTTCTGCATCCCTGAATTTGAAGTGCAGCTCCAGTTTGATGACATCCACACAACCCAAGCTGAAAACTAAAGCTCCAATGCAATAACTGATTGTCCAGCACTTTTCCTGCACTCCTTTCAAATAAATCAAGTCGCATCAACCTCATCCAGCATGAAGCCCAGAAAGCCAACCATGTCCTGGATTGCATCAAAAGCAATGTGACAAGCAGGTCAGGGGAAGTGATTCTGCCCCTCTACTCTGCTCTCATGAGACCCCACCTGCAGTACTGCACCTAGCTCTGAGATACCCTGTACAAGAAAGACATGGAGATGTTGGAGCAAGTCCAGAGGAGGCCATGAAGATGATCAAGGGGCTAGAGCACCTCTCCTGTGAAGACAGGCTGAGAGATTTGGGTTTGTTAAGCCTGGAGAAGAGAAGGCTCAGGGGAGACCTATTTATAGCCTTTCAATACTTAAACTGTAGTCCTAAGAGACATGTGGATAGACATTGTAGAAGGGCCTGTAGCAATAGGACAAGGGGTAATGGTTTTAGACTAAAAGAGGATAGATTTAGATTATATATTAGAAAGAAATTCTTCCCCAGGAGGGTGGTGAGGCACTGGAACATCATGCTCAGGGAAGTTGTGTATAGCCCCTCCCTGGAAGTGTTCAAAGCCAGGTTGGATGGGGCTTTGGGCAACCTGGTCTACTGCAGGATGTCCCTGCCCATGGCAGGGGGTTGGATTAGGCTATCTTTGAGGTACCTTCCAACCCAACCCATGTAGCTGAAGGAGCTACAGTCATGTGAGAAGGCATTAATAGAGTCTGGTTTCAGGAGTATGCATTCACTCCTGAAACCACTGATCAACATTGCCTTCCAGTCAATGAATGCATCCATACATCCTTTGCCTGGGTTCCCTGGTTTCTTCACAGAAAATAACCACGAAAAACCAAACCAAACACATCTCTGGAGATACCCTAAAACTTTGTGCTGAACTGCTGAGATCGCTCTGTCTCCTTGGGAGTTTTGTTTGGCACTGATGCCCTTTTTCTCACCTCTACCCTGACAGCAGAGACCTGGCACTGAACAAACCAATTTTCTGCTGGTAGGAAAGAATCAATAATCAGATTAGCAACTGTTATTAAATTAGCTCTTTAGAAAAAAACAATGAAAATAGAGAAAGAGAGAAAAAAAAAAAAAGCCCATTATTGATCCAGTTGCTTGGTGCAAGGAAAATGAAATCAGAGGTGTGGGTTTTTTTTTCCAAGACCCCTAATTCCAGGTGTCTTCAGTTGATTTATTTCAGAAGTGACATGAGCAAAATTAAGACAATTTAAGATGCATGACCCATGGGAAATGAGGCACACTTTTCTTCAGGCCCTGTTTTTTGTTTGTTTGTTTTGAAGGGAGAGAGAGGAAAAGGAAGTTATAAGGAAGTTACAAGCAAGGCCTTTTCCCAGCTGCGTATTCATAATCATGGCTAACTGAATTGGAGCATTTTACAAGGAACAAGTTTACTTTCTGTCTGCAAATTATCCCCAGAAATGAAAAAAAAAATCCAACAGCCCATATGCAGCATCCAGTCTGAAGCCTTAATTAACATAAACAATGTTAAAAGGCAAAAAGAAATACATATTACAATTGAAACAAAGCATATGGCCAGCTAAATATCCCTAAGATTATCTGGAGATAATCTTTTCAGACACCATAAATACAGCTGATGCTGAACTGTAATGACTCTCATCAGAGGGCTGTGCCATCCCACTGGAGAGGAAGCTCAGCACTTCCCAACATCATCAGCCTCCTGGGCTTTGCTCTGCTGTTTAAAATCCAGAGCACGTGGTTGATAATTAAGAAGTGCTCTCCTACTTTACAGCCCTGCTCCACAGCTCCAGAAGAAGGCCTGAAAGACACGAATCATTACTTGCAGGTGAAGTTTGCATGATGCCTTGGTCTTTGAAGACCTAACTGGGGTGCACAAGGGAAGGTGAGATTGGGGAGGAGAACTTGCCCGCTGGGTTTGCACACTGAAATTGCATTTTTCTTGCACTTTCTGGCCAAACTTCCTTTCCAAAGGCAGCTGTAGGACTGTTGTTTCACTGGGATGGACCTCCAGAAGGATCCCTCTGCCTCATGTGTCATACCCAAGAAGCCACTGAACAACCCTCAACACGCACCATGATTTCAAAGCTTTGATACAAAAGACTTGATGCCATGGACTATATAGAGAAGAAATGGAGAAACCAAAGATGCTGTCAGTGTGTTTGGCCTTCAAAAGAGAAACAAATGTGAAAAGCCCCATGAGGTGTCGTAACATTAATGTAGCAAGAACAGTTCAACTGTTGAACATGGGGAAACATTCCTTCCTTACCCTACTTCTAGTGGCTGTTTAGTAAATAACAGATCCAACCTCTTCCACAGCATCACAGCTGAACTCACATACAACACTAGGAATGTGGCTTGCAGTATCATGAGGGTTTCTTTTTTTGTCTAGTATATTTGAAATCTCTTTGTCTTGTGGATTTTCTCCTGTAAAGGGATGACATTTTCAAGCTCCTCTACAGAACCCTGTGAAATAGAAAGAGAAAAGCCTACAGCTCCCTATAATCCCATGACTTCATGGCTTTAAGAAAAAAGAAAACTCATTCTCAGGTTTAGCTGTGCTGCAAGCACTGGTATCACCAGGTCAGCTCACCTGCCAGTGACTGAAGAAGATGACCTTGGACTACGTTCTACAATAGACCAATGTTATATGTCTCAAAGACAGGCTCTGCTCTTAAAGCCATTATTGATATCCAGAGCTAAAACCATCATTAGAGCATTTCTGGAATGAGTCTGATGCAAGAAGACCAGACCATACTTCCTGATCTTATTTTTGGGCAAAGTCAACCCATTGGAGCTTTCCTGCTACACTGGAATGTCAGAGGAATAAACAGTTCATTAGATATCAGGGTCATCTTGGGAGAAAGGTGAAAAGAGAAGCTATTCTGGAAGTAAACAGTTTGGGACTTTCTAAAGTTGACTTTCCAGAGTGGAGGGAAGTGTACCACTGGGACAAGAGAAGAACAGAAAGATGAGCAGTAAGATGATTGGTCTCATTATCAAATAGGGCTCCTTTCCAAGAAAGGACAAGGTGAAATCAGTGCATGATATATCTGTCTCCCTGCCACCCCTACATGACATTCACAGCTGCTTATCCATGCTTTGCAGGACTTTTTCTCTCCAGGGGCAGTTCCTTGGATGCCCTTGACTAGACAGCTTGCATGGAAAAGCTTTGGCAGGTCTTGCAAAGCAAGAAGGGGAGCCAGGACTGGGCTCAACGGGTGGTCACCCACTTGTCACCTGCACAACCCTCCTTCAACAGCCTGCTTTAGCAAACATGTAGAAAGAAGGGGGCCTGTGCAAACCTCATGAAGTTCAATAAGGAAAAGTGCAAAGTCCTACAGTTGGATAGGGACAATCCTCATTATAAATACAGGCTGGGGGATGATGTGATAGAGATCATTCCTATCAAAAAGGACTTGGGTGTACTGATGGACGAAAAGCTGGACATGAGCCAACAATGGGCACTTGAAACCCTGAAGGCCAATTGCATCCTGGGTTGCATCAAAAGAAATGTGGCCAGCAGATCAAAAGAAGTGATCCTCCCCCTCTGCTCTGGTGAGACCCCACCTGGAGAACTGCATCCAAATCCAGAGCCCTCAACAGAAGAAAAACATGGACCTCTTGAAGCAGGTCCAAAGGAAGGCCATGAGGATGATCAGAGGACTGGAGCACCTACCCTACAAAGACAGGCTGAGAGTTGGACTTGTTCAGCCTGGAGAAAAGAAGGCTTACAGGAGAACTTAGAGCCCCTTCCAGTACCTGGACAGGACCTACAGAAAAGCTGGGGAGGAGCTATTTGTAAGGACATGTAGCGATAGGACAAGGGGCAGGTTTAGATTAGACATTAGAAAGAAGTTCTTCATTATGAGGGTGGTGAAACACTGGCATAGGTTGTCCAGAGAGGTGGTGGAGGCCCTATCTCTGGACACATTCAAGGTCATGCCCAATGAAGTTCTGAGCAGCCTGATCCAGTTAAAGGTGTCCCTGCTTACTTTAGGGGAGGGGGTAGACTAAATGACCTGTAAAAGGTCCCTTCTGACCTAATGCATCCTATGATTCTCTGAAAGAGTATATGTGTATTTCAGAGAGTGTATTACTCTATGAAAAAGAAATATGCTCATCTCTCATATTATCTTTCCAGCTGTAATTCTCAGTTACCATGAGATGTTAAAGACTTGTGGGTGATCATGCAGCCAGTTGTTCTCATGCTAGGCAGACTCAAAACTGGATCATGATCTGAAAGATGAGTACTCTGCTTTTCCCTTCAGAAAATGATGTGGCTCCATGCCAGGCATTAACCCATAGGTGGTCCAGGCAATCCTCCCTCCCTGCTTTGTACAACAGCCAGCCATCCTACAGTCACTTCAAAGAAACTGAGGAAGTTTCCTGCTTACACAGAACACGATAGCACACCGAAGTGATAAGCAGAAGCCTTGTCATATGTACTGAAATCATTTCACAGAAAATCCTCAGAGGAATTGAGAGCATTAGCAGAGAACACTGTTTTCTATTCCTGGACACCATAGTCCCATGCTTAAGGCTCATGGGAAAGGAGGCTTGGGAAGAATGGGGAAACAAGGTAGCAAATGCTTTTGCTGAGCATAGCAGATGCCAAAATAAATGTAAGACATTGAAGCCAGCAGTTAACAAGCTGGAAGTGCTCCCTTTGGCTAGTCAAGGATATACACATGCATGCTGTTTAAAGGCAGGGAGAGCAACACAAACACCTGGTAAAAGATATCTCACATCCTCTTCATGGTATGGGCAGGCTGACTCAGACATGGCAGCATCTATGTCCTGTTCACTGTTCAGTACTTCCACCTTCTTAGATGACCTCATTGGAGCCTATAAGGACTTAGAGCTCCCACCAAGCCCTCAGCCAGAGTTCATGGGAGCAGAAGGATGGTTAGTTGGCATGGAGAAATGGCCATAATCATCATCCTGTGGCTGGTCACACCAAACCCTGGCAATGTCAGGACAGCAGGCTTGCCTCTGCCTGTGGACCTGGGGATTTTGACCATCAACTTGATATTTGTGACTGAAAGCAAAAAGAAAGGTGAATGTGTGTCATTAGCTCTGAAAAAAAGACCCTGCAAATCCCAGATCCCATCCAGAAGCCCTGTCACTTGTGCACTTGTTTTCTTCAGCTTCCCTCTCTCTGATACGTCCTGAGCAATCCTGATGGTCTTCCCAACTTCTCATGGCAAAGTCAGGGACAGAGGCACAGATTACCTCTTGTCTACCTACAGCAACACTTCACAAAACAGCAAACACACACACTGCTGCTGATGTGTCAGCCCTATCTCATAAAGTACAAGAGGCCCCAGGGCCAGGTTGAGAAGAAGGATGGCTCTCTCACCACCAAAACACTAGCTCCAGGTTATGCCACTTCTCAGAAACCTAAATCAGAACATTTTAATGGCTGAATGCAAGGCTAGCAGATAAAGAGACAAAGAAAAATAAATCAGGCAGATGACAGAGGGGCTGGGAATAGGAGGAGGTAGCAGACGGTAAAAGAAATTAAATCAAGAAGCCAAATTAAGGTGCTGCAGGCAAAGATGAAGATGCTGGATTAAAGATTAACCGTAACCAAGAGGGAGATGCAGTCCTTTAAAGGTACAAATTACTTCAAAGCACTTAGCAAAACCCCCACAAATCTCCTAAGAATAAAGTCCTGTACCACAGTAACAGATATATCTGTACCTAGGAACTCTGGATAGCTTCATGCTCCAGTGTTTCCAGCTGAGAAAGGTATTAAAAGCAAAGCAAAGGCAATCACCCTAAAAAATAGCTGTGTGTTGGCTGAGGAAAAGGAGAGGGGGTGCAAGAAATCCTCCAAGAAGGGCTTGACACTGTACAAACAAATTCTGGGGGTATTTTGAAATTGTTCTGAATCCAAGGGGAGCTGCAGACCCCTTTAGGGGTGTTCACTTAGCATTTCCTCATCTATCCCTTGCCAAATAACTCCAAAGGAGTGGTGAGGTGAGCTCGAGGTGGAAACACACCTTTCACACCTGCTTCTTTGCAGCCAAAAGGATGAGACCTCAGCAAACATCCCCATCAAACTCTAAGCAGGTAAAGCAAGTTGCCCTCTGGCTCAGCCACTGGGTACAGAAGATACTTGTCCCATCATGGCACATTAGGTGTTTGCACCATTACACATCACTGCTCTGGGATTGCCTGGAGAAAGGTCACTTGGGCTTTGCCACCTCCTTTTAGCACAAGCAGCTCACATTTTGCAGTGGACCATCTAAGATCCAGTTTCTGTAGGAGTAAGGAGGGGGTGGAGGAACGAGGGGGCTGTGGGATTCACGTTTCTAAAACCTTGTTTTTATCATGTCTTCCTAACATACTAACAAGGTTCTTCCAGGTAGAGCAGACTTGTTAATGAGTGTACAGACCACAGGAACAGCAGGCTGCATTAGCCTGCCTGTTCTGGTCCAACCTTGCTCCTCAGACAGAGTTTTGAGCTTTGCTGTTACTGGTACAATTGCCCCAAGATCAGAACCTCAAGGAAATAACCAAAATACAAAATCAAGACCCACTTCAAGGCTACAGCTGGACATCAGTGAGTTCTGAATCCATCCCAAGGAGTGATCAGGAGTTCAGAGAACCAGGTGATAGTAGCAAGAGGCAGGCATACACCATACACACACACACACACGTACACAGGGATGCTGCCCTGTAGATGGGAAGGTTTAGTCAGTGTGAGTTCAGCTGGCTGCACTTTCCTCTCTGCCAGCACTTTCCTTTGCTCATTCCTTTCTCTTTGCCCTCCTTTTTCCTCTGCACTCCACAAAATGAACATTTCCTGGAAGTGAAGCAGTCAAGAGAAGCCAAGATGACAGACCTTTGAATGAGTGGAATGCCTCCCTTTTTTTTCCCAGTTCAAATTTTTGGAAAGCAGCATCTGCCCATTTCTGAAGGTCATTTGGATCCTGGTTCAGGGATGCTGCATCGCTGCTCACCGCCTCCTCATCGTTATTCTGCACCTATAGCCACTATAGATGTCCTTTCACGTTATATGCTAGTTTGTTGCAGGTTTGGGGAGGGAGCGGGTGAATAAAATGTAAAGCAAATCACAAAAGCCCACCCTGGTTTGACCAGGGTGATTTCTGATTCATGTGGGTGTATAAAAAAATCTACCAGAGGGTTTGTTTTGGATTTACATTAGCAGCAGAGGAGGAAACCTCTGGGAAATAAAGATGATGCTAATGTGGTGAGGGGGCTGGTGCACTAGTGGCTAAATAAATGCTAATAAATAAATGCTGATGTTTAAGATCCTGCTGCCCCCTCTCCTTGAACAACCTGTTCCCAGCCCTCCTGGGTGCTGATCAGATAGTTTCTCACCCCGGGGTCGATGTAAACAGCTCCCTGGTGGGCAGGACCCAGATCAATGGGAGGGAGAGGGTGAGATCCCATAGAGGGGCTGTGCTGCTCAGCTGGGAACAGAGCAGCAAGTAGAGAGGCGGCTGGCTCCATCGATCTCTTTCAGCCCCGAGCCACGCTGCTGGGAATGGTACCTTGTCACCATCTGACATGCATCACAGTAGCAAGGATGCAGGGATGCAGAAAGGCACTGGCAGCGAAGCTCAGGACTGTAGCAAAGCTAGAGAGCAGTGGAGCAAACTTCCCTTCTGCAGCTTGCTAAAAGCTTGGCTGGCCTGGCAGGAGGTTGAAACACAAATCAAGCTCCAGACCTGCAAAGCTGGCAGAGGTGGTTTTATTTTTTTCCCTGCTGGAAGATTTCCTCACCGTGCAAGCCCAAAGGTTTTATGTGGGCAGCGTGACTGTTGTCGGGTCTGCTCTAATTCCTGCTTTCCCCTGCTGATGGAGCTGGCTGGGAGAAAAGACACGCCTGACCTGAAGGCACAGCATCCAAGCATTTTGCAAAGAGCAGGAGTAAGGTGCAGGTGCTAAGCGGAGCGACACAGATCTGCTTGTGCTTTTCTCAGGAAAGCAGGTCATGGGGTAGGGTGGAGGGAGGAAGGGGGGAGTCAGTTCCCAGCTGAAAATGTCTTTAACCAAAGCTATGCTGGTAACCAAACACTCTGCAAGCCCCTGGAACTGGTGTGAAGAGGGATTGCTAGCAAAACCTTCTTAAACCCACATTCTGCTAATGAAAACAGCTTTCAGAAATACAGGCTGGTGGAAACTTCTCTCAGCAACACTTCTCCGTTAAGCTTTCTCCTCCTTCTCCCCATCCTGCCTTCCCTCTGTACATCTGAAAATATGAAGGACAGAGCTCTCTCCAAGAAACCCAGACAGCAGCAGACTTCATCTCACACCTCCAGCAACACCCCTACCCTTGGCCAGACAACTTGTCCAAGTCGGACAGATGTTGCAGCATCTGTGCAACTTGCACTCAACTGCCTGCTGTATTTTATGTGCTGAAGTTCAGCTGAGTTGCAGTGACAGGGCTTTGGAAGGACTCAAAGAGTATTCACCCAACAGGGAGTTTCTGACTTCCCACTTAGTAGGAAGACGCGGAAATACTACTCAGCTAATTAAATACCTGCCAATTATAAGGCAGCACAAAGGATGACTGTGCTGGCTAAAGCAATTTAGACTGAAAAATGTCTGTGCTGTCCTGTCTGTGGTTTGCAGCACTGGGACTGGCCTTTATTATCAGAATTGCTGATCACACAGCAGAAGGTGCAGTGCTGGGGTTGAAGTGTCCTTTTTTCCTGTCCATCCATCCACCTCAATCTACCCAACAATAAAACCCACACACACTGATGTGCAACACATCTATCACTGCCTTCTCCCTCAGCAAACTGATCGCTAAAGCCCTGCTCCTGCACCTCCTGCAGACCTGTGCAGATTCCTTGGGTTCTGTATCCCTCCTGCAGCATCCTTGCAGAGTGCAAACCAGGTTCTGCTAGTCAGAGGTACCAACTCGTGAAACAGACTTCCACAGAGCCTGGAGGGAGCAGGATTGGGGCTGTAGCTCCCAAGCTGGGGAACTCAGAAGTCCCACTAAGACAAATGTCACATATTAAGCCAATAGCAACAAAATGATCTCAACCCCCCAGGTACATTTTTCCTAAGGCCCAGGGGAGAAAAGAAACACAGAAATAAGCCAGCTGGTATTACCAACACAGAAGAAATGCAGACTCACAGCAGGAAGCTTTTATTCCTGGAAGAAGGAAGCTTTTATTCCTGCAAGCAGGAAGCTTTTATTCCTGCAAGCAGGAAGCTTTTAACTTGGGCTTGTGGAGGGTGTCCCTGCCTATGGTAGGGGTTTGGAAGTAGATGATCTTTGAGGTCCTGTCCAACCCAACCCATTTTATGATTCTATCTTCTGGATCATCAGAGCTGTGTGTTGCCAGGATGTTGTTTCCAAAAGCTGAACTGGCACCTGGGACCAGGAGTCTCAGCAGCAAGAGGTCAGAGGGTGAATAAGGGGGATTCCTGCTGCTGCAGCTCTCTCCACCCCATCTGGGAAGTTGAGGAGAGGGGAATGTCCAGAAGAGATAAGCAAATGAGCATTGGCATCAGCAATAGGAGCTGTTCAGCTTTACTTTAAGGAATGAACAGCAGAGATTCTGCAGAGAAGGAAGTTTCTGGAGCCATCAGATAAAGAGAAACAGCTGGGGAGAGAGGGTCTAGAGATCTAAGGGTGTTCAAGTGTGTGCATGTGTATGCAGAGGGGGTGAAGTTATTAGGATATTTGGGGGTGCTGAAGGAAAAAAAAGGGATTGGAAACCAGAGCACTAAAGTGTGTGCTGGGACAGGCTGGCAGCATTCTCCCCAGCCCAACCAAATGGCCCTGCCAACATTGCTGGCTTGTAAATCATGGTCTTCCCCACACACTCAACAACAAGTAGACAGGCAGGTTAAGACAAAAGTGATGAAGCTGCTGGTCTCAGCATTCACCTGCCCAAAGGTAACAAAAATGAGCAGGAAACATACAGTGGATGTGACAGCTCCCACTCCATCCTCCTGTTTTATCTTTCTTTCTTTCTTTCCAGAGATGACAAACCATGTCAGAGTGAAGGAGTACTGCTCTCAAGCTGGGGGGCTTCCTGGCTACCTCTTCTGATAGCTTTCCTGGGAGGGAGGCCAGGAGAGCAAAGTGCTCCTTGAAAGCTCTGTGTTCGGGGGACCTGAGAGCAGGTCCCCAAGTGGCTCCATCTTCAGAGCAGCAGAAATGACCTGAGAGTTACTGTCAGTTTTGCTGTGTTTTGAAGCCATCTTAACCATGAAAGCCTCAAAAGCAAAGTGACGCTCATCATTTGACTGACAGTGCTTCCTCCTGCCCTTTTCCTTCACCAAAACTCTCCTAAAACATTAATCGGGGTAAAGGCAAAAGTTAAAGTCACTTCAGAACTGTAAGTGACCTAGAAAAGGAGGTTTTTGTTCAGCTCTAGTTGCAGTAGCAACACATTGAAGGCTGTGAAATACTCAGGCACAGCGGTAATAGGAGTCAAGCAAGTCCTGTTTCACAGACTGCAGCAACAGCTCTTTACTGCTGCTGAAGATGTAACAGGCAGGACAATCTCAGCTGCTTTCCAGATCCCAGGAGGAACCAGTAGAGCTGGCAATTAGCAAAAGCATCTTTTGCACTTGTAAACTGAATGAATTGGCTGGAAATGAACTGGGAAGCAGGGAAATGCCCAACACCATGAAGCCATTTCTAACAATACTTCTGAGACGCTGATGCCTAAGTGGAGAGAAACGCAGCAGCTTCAGAGAAGGAGGGGTAGAGGGAGAGAAGGGTTTCTTTTTATATCTACATGAAAAAAAAATCAAAGAAGCTGTTGTCCCACAAACACAATACTCCTGAGGACACTGTGAGGGGACAAAATGCTTTCCACACTGTTCCTCACGTGGGCACGGGGCTCTCCTGTGTGTCTGCTCCATTGTGCTGAGCCAATGCCAGTTCTGAGCTGCAGGTTGCTTCCCCCATTACAGGAGCCTCAGACAAAACATCTTCAATCTTCCCCCATCACCCTAAATTGTTTCTTTTAGGGGTGGCCAGCAGATTCTCTGCTGGGTCTAATGAGTGGAACTTTAATGGCTGCAAAGATGCTAAGGCTGCAATACATCTGCAGCCACGTGTGTGCTACATCGCTGCACTCAC
The DNA here is from genome assembly GCF_964237585.1 of Gallinula chloropus. NCBI lineage: Eukaryota > Metazoa > Chordata > Aves > Gruiformes > Rallidae > Gallinula > Gallinula chloropus. The sequence goes on from NC_140086.1 coordinate 3,085,873, forward strand.
GCTGGCTCCCCATGTGCCTGCATGTGTAAATTACACCTTAGGCATCAAAAACCCCTTCCCTCCAGGTAATTTTGCAGCTGAAGGATGATTTTCCCAGTCAGAACCTGGATCCTGCAGTAATATTAGACACAGGGGCTCTCCTTGCATTGCCACGTTGTGCAGCAGCTCTGGAGACACTTTCTCTTGAAGCTTCCTGGATTTTAGGTATTTGCACTGCAGTGCTCTGCCTTGCTCATCTCTACCAGTAACTCAACAGGCTCTTAATGTCAGCAAACTCCCTAGCACAGTTTTGACTGATGCACAGGAAACACAGACTGCAAAGGGTCCATGTACACAATAAACTTCCACAACAGCATTGACACATCAACACACTTCTTTTAAGGCCACACAGAAGATAAAAGACAAAGGTACCCCAGCTGGCAGCCAGAGGACCTGCAAACAGCCCTTTGCAGCATTTCTGCCCCAGCCTCTGATAAAAGATGAAACCAGGAGAAAACTCACATGCATATTGACAAACCCTGGGCCAAACCCTATGGAGTGCCCTTGAAGCTGTCAGGAGCCTTGCCAAGGTTTGAAGGATGCTCAGCATTCCTTAAGGTTTAACATATGAGTTAAACCCACTATTAAAGAAGTAATATCCACAGCTAATAAAGAATTAAAAAGCAGCATTCTCTTGGATCCTGGACTCCTCCAAACTCCTGTTCTCCCAATACAGGGCATAGCTAAATTTTACTCAGAGTGACCAGACCAGCTGTAAGAAAAGACAGGAGATCTGAGTTGTGTCTCAGCTCTGTTCCTCCTTGGTGCCAGTGGATAAATAACTGCCTTGGTTTCTCCTTCCCCACCTGCAAATGACATCAGTTAGGTTTTTTGAGGACAGCCCATAACTCATCAATGCAATTATGACCCTTTCCATTTTTGTCCCTTTGTCTATCTGGTGGGAGATTGAATATATCACCAAAAGCTATGGGGAACTGATGTACTTCCACCCACTTTGCTACCTGCACTTCCATCCACAACAGAAAGACTGTCCTCAAAAAAGGCAGAATTCACTCCAGGAAGATCTATGATCTTGCAGAGGGTGAATTTGCTCCCAGGCCACCCATAAAAGACAGGTAGAAACCCCCCCTGCCTGACTTACCATCCCATCACCATTGCACATGTACATTAAGCCACCTTGAGAGGCAGCTCTGGCCTGAAGCAGAGGAGGTTAATACATAACTTCCAGAGGGTCATTATTGTAATTGAATCAAAGTATTTGCAAAGCCCTGGAAAGGGCCTTGACAAGTCTGAAAATCATTATGTGCCATGTAATGGGGCTCTCTGACCTGGTTATTTTTCTTCCTGCAGCTCCTCACTGAGGACTAAAGTGCATCCCAATAAATCCCATAGTCAGGGCAAAGAAGATCTGTCATAGAATCATAGAATGGTCTGGGTTGGAAGGGATCATAGAGTTCCAACTCCCCTGCCACAGGCAGGGACACCAACCTCCAGGCCTGGAGCTACACGGGGTTGCCCAGGGCCCCATCCAACCTGGCCTTGAACACCTCCAGGGATGGAGCATCCACCACCTCTCTGGGCAGCCTGTTCCAGCCCCTCACCACTCTCTCTGTAAAAAACTTCCCCCTAATATCTAATCTAAGCCTTCCTTCCTTTAGCTTTAATCCATTCCTCTCTGGGAGGAAAGTTTTGCCCATCATCTTCCAGGAGGGCTGAGTGCTGCCTGCCCCACGGGTCTGCCTGCCCCTGCTCTTCCCATTTGGGCAGCAGGTCATCCACAAAGATTTAGGTTCTCCCTGAAGTGGGAGAAGATGCTGTGCCCTGCACTGAGCAGGCTGTCAGAGTGGAGTGGATGTTGCACACGTTGGCTCATTTGCTTTGCCATGTGGCTGCGAGGCCACCGTTAGCTCAGGAAGCCGGTGGGATGCACAGGCTGGTGTCTTGTGCTCGGTCTTGCAGCAATTGCCCTGAGCCTCCTTGGTCCCATTCCGCTTCATGAAGGCTAAAATCCCCGTTACAGTACTCACTGGTGCTCACAGGGCTGAGGCATGATGGGCAAAGCTGACATGATGTGAGCTCATCTTACATGGATGACCAGTTTGATCATAAAACTCACGTTTAGATAACCAGTTCTCAGGAATAAATAATAATAATACCTATTTTTGCTATTTACTATCACCTAATGGAGCTCCTTACTCCTAGATTTCATGCCATTTAGAAGAGCTGTCTGATTTTATTAGCACAATAGACTCAGGGAAAACTGAGGCACAAAGCTTACACTGATTTGCCCAGACACACAGAAAGTTCATCACTAGATGAAGGCTGTATCCCAGGCACTGTGTCCTCTTTTAGCTGCTGTGTCTTAGCAGAACATTTCATCTCCTAGCACGGTGCACAAGCAGTCAGGTGAAAATGAAAACAAATCCTTTTGTCCTCTTTAGAAACAGGGGCAAACTTTCCTCACCCTTATTCATAGCACGTCAGTTCTCAGCCCTTTTCCCCCACATCCATCAGCCTTACCCAACCTTGAGCAGTGACATCAACTCATAAACCTGCCCCTGCACCCTATTTGCCATGGGATCCCCCCCATCATGAAAGTGAGAGCTCTGAAAGGTAGCTGGGGCTTGAAGGGGCAGTATTAGCCCAGCTCTCCCCAGTTAGGATCCCCACTGTGGGGAATTCTATTTCCTGGACTATGGAAAATGGCTTTTTTTTGACTAATTCACAAAACAGACAAGACACCCACTAAGAATACTAACTCAAGGCAAAGAGTTTCCTTTAGTCCAGTCAATAAAGATAAAGAACAAACTTTTACATCGTTGTCAAGCGATTTTAAGACAAACTCAGCCCCCAAATTTCAGTAGTCTGAAGTTATTGTGATTATGATGGGTACTTTTGTGTTTGTGGCTTGCATACTGGTGCAATTTATGGATGAGGTGTTTTAAGAAGTTCATCCAAACTTCCCTCAGTCTTGCAAGGGACAAGCAAAGAGCCCTAATGGGAAAGCTTGTTCTTTGTGTTCTTAGCAGAGACAGAGAGGACACAACCTGCTCAAACATCTATTCAGTGCTGATGGTCTGTGTTTTGGACAACCCTGGTCCTGAGATAACTTGTGGTCGTCACACAGCTTCCTCACATCCTTCACAGGCTGCTCTGCAGTCTTCAGTTTCCACCAAAGTCAAATAATGCTCCAGAGGATACAGACCTGTTATCCTCAGGATGGTGTTAGATCTGCAGGTGTAGAGAGGCCTGTTTGGGATGTCCTGCTCTGGATCCAGACAGATTTTGTTGCATCCATAAGGGGAGAATAAAACCAGTCTAGCAAAGGGGTACATGGAGATACAGAGACTCTACTCTGAATTTGTCTCTCCTCCATGCAGTTGAGCCTGCCTCGAGGTTGCTTCAGAGCTTTACCCTGTAGACTGTTGAGTCACTGGAGTTTGAGCACAGCAAGGACGGGCTCCAGGTCTCCCCACACTTAAAGGTCTGGAGCTGTCAGTCAGAGTTCTGCACAGATGCCTGGACTGTGTTACTATATTCTCAGAACATACGAAGTACCACACAGACAAGCACCAAGTGAAAGGCAGCAGAAATGGGCCAGGTAGTGGGCCTGGAGTCCCTTCATGCAACTGGAGAAGGCAAGTTAATCTTCCACTCCATGCCACTGAAAGCACTCAGCAGCCTGGCACTTTCATGGGAGATGCCTGCCAAACTTACCCCCCCCATCCACAAAGGGAATGTGAGTAAAGGGCATTGTGGTTTCAGAGCAAACAGCTGTAAATAAAGAGAGCAGGCAGTGATGCAAGGGAAAGGCACATTCACCCTTCTACATCCTTGCACCAGTGCCTTTATAGGAACACATAGCTCACACACATGTGGATGTATAAGCCATCCTGAGCCCCACGGTGCTCTGGCTCACAGCTCACACTCAGCACTGAGTTGTGAGATTGGGAATCACACCCCCACCGAACCCAAAGCTCCTTCCCTGGGAGCATCCTCCAGTCCTCACTGTGTGGCTTCTGCTAGTCCTGTAAAAAGAATTCATTTATTCCACCCATATTCTTGACCCCCTTCACTAGGGAAGCAAGGGAAAAGCTGGAGCATTTGATTCAGAGCTTCTGAATCCTCTCTCCTCTCCCCCTTCCCCTTCTGTCGAAAGCCATTAAACCATGCTCTGTTGGCAGGCAGCAGAAGCACTGTATCATGCTGCTCAGCTTATCCTGCATCCTGTGCTGTGAAAGGCAGTGGAGAATAAGCCAGCTCCTGCTTTGCCAGTCCTACAGACAATGCTGGCTGCTGGGCAGCAGCTCAGAAAAGGGCAAAGTAGTGTGACTTCTCTCCTGAATGCGGTCTGCTGGTACCTTGTGCCAGCTTCTTTGGACTAACAGGGAACTGGACCACCTCTTTCCTACAACATTTAGATGTCCAGGTGACAACATGTTTCCAGGAAAAGGTGGCCTGGGGATTAGGCAGATGCCTGGGAAAATAGTCCCCTGGAAGAAGTTCTGCTTGGTGCTTCCTGCAGCCCCAGAGCCCAGGTTAAGTAGTAAAGCTAAATCCTCACGCTCTAGAGGTGTGACTGGGTTTCACTGCATTAGCCCTGGTTTGTCTACTCTCATCCAGGGCTAAAATGGGGCTCCTGGGGCTATAATTCAATCTGCTTGGTTGCACATTGCAAGTGCAGTCAGACAGGCTGAATTAAGGGGTACTTTTAACTGGGTTTAACACAGGGGAACTAATGGGAATATTCAGATTAACCTCCCTGCCTGCCCCTGTGAAGGCAGCCTTTGCAAGCACAGCTCTGCCTTTTATTTTTTTTTCGCTGACATCCCCTCAATATCTCTGCAGGAACACTTGGAAAATGCAGCATTTGCAGCTGGAGCTCAAACTGCTGTTAGGTAAGGGCAATAAAGCTGGAACAAGGGTACTTGCAAACCCCAGCACAGACACCCTGCATCAGGATCACATGAAGGGCACATCACTGGCAATTTTGTTCCTCTGCAGCTGGCTGGAGTAGAAAATACAGAATATATAATGTGTCATGCATAGGGCCAAGAATGAAGAGAATTGCACTGATTTCTCAGAGGGCATTGGGGCTGTAACAGATTTCCCTCCCTATCTGTTTCTGGGGGTGGCCATCCATCTCTGTCAGCGCAGGCAAGCTGTGTTACTGCTCGATCCATGACATTACTGCACTAGGTGTATTTAGGGTGTATTAGAAAAGGGATGCTGTTTCCTGACTTTGGGAAGTTTTCTTCAACAGACAGGCACTGATGTGATGAGCAAAATGTATCTATGAGATGCTACAGATACGGCCCCTTCTCTGTGCCACTTTTCTGGTAGTGAGTTCCAGAAGAAACAGACCTATTGTACCTGCCCTCTAAAGGAAATCAGGGAGCAGCTATCAAGACTGAAATCACATTAAAGTCCCAGAAGGCACAGAAAACTTCCTGCCTTTCTCTTTATCCAGTGCATGAGAGGCTTTCAAAAAGTAGGCTGAAGCCCACAAAGCCTGCAGTGTCCTGCTCCTCATGCTGCCTTGAACTGTGCATCACTTCAGGCTAGAGAAGGCTGTGGGGGGACCTCATTGCAGCCTTCCAGTACCTGAAGGGAGCAGAGAAACAGGAGGGGAATCAGCTTTCTAAAAGGGTAGACAGTGGCAGGACAAGGGGGAATGGATTGAAGCTGAAAGAAGGAAGGTTTAATTTAGAGGGAAAGTTTAAATTAGATATTGGGGGAAGTTCTTTACAGAGAGAGTGGTGAGGGGCTGGAACAGGCTGCCCAGAAAGGTGGTGGATGCCCCATCCCTGGGAGTGTTCAAGGTATGGTTGGATGGGGCCCTGAGCAACCTTGTGTAGCTCCAGGCCTGGAGGTTGGTGTCCCTGCCTGTGGCAGGGTGGTTGGAACGCTCTGATCCTTGGAGTCCCTTCCAATCCAGACCATTCTATGATTCTATGATCAGCGTGCTACTTTTCTGTAATCATGTAGGACATGCAGTCAGGAATTCAGACAGTTTGGAACTCCACAGATTAGACACATTCTGCCCTGAAAGCAGGAATTTCAGGTAAAGCAGCTGTACTGCAAGACTCATGGGACGACTGGACTGTGAAAACCTGAAGAGCTCAACTACCCTATGATAAAATTATGGTGCTTGACAGACAATACCTTATTCCAAGATGCTTTGGGGGCTCCTCTGAGCTATTCCATAGGAAAAAAAAAACAAAAACAAAACAACAAAATAACAAAAAAACCCACCCCAATACAGCCCTACAATCTTACCATGACACTGCAGACCTTTTCCTGTGGATTGCAATACTGCATGGTCACCCTCAGTTCTGCCAGCTCCTGGTCCACACAGCTCTATCATCCCTTGAAGGACCAATATACACATTACACCTCGAGTGGTTCTTGTCTGAAAAGAGCCCACGAGCAGGACTGTCCTCAGCATCTGTGAGTTATATATTAGGATCCTCTAAGTTTCCAAAGGGGGACAGATTGATAGTCCACTTTGTTTGGCAGCATCATAAAACATTGCTCTGTGCAGCTACGAACCCTCAAGGGAGATTTCTTCCTGACCTCTCTTGGGCATCAGATCCAGCCCAAAGCCAGGAGGATGTGATTTAGCCTTGCCCCCCCCACCACTAGCTGCTGCACTGCTCATCCTCTCTGTGCCTAACCTTGCTGCACAGGGGGCACCTTCCTAAACAGTGAGGTCTGCGTTTCCTGAGTTAGATAGGTTAAAGGCTTTAATTATTGACACAGATCGTTTTTTCCCAAGGGAAGGTAAGTGTGTCCTTGAATAAAAAGCCACAGGCTCCTGAGGCACTTTCTCTTCCAAGAGCAAAAAGCTTTTATGCAAATATTTGTGAAAGTTTGGAAGGCCTCTGAAGATCAGTTATTATAATGCCTGGCAATTATTATGCTCCTCCTAGAGATGGAGAAGCAGAGAATAGTTGGTTGGCCAGGAAGAACCTCAAAGAGCAAGTGTTCCCTGTGGGATAAGTGGTCCCCTGGTAATCCCCCCTACCTTCTGTGTGTACAGGGCTGAATTCCACATGTGGAAGGCACAGTGCTCTCTCATGATGAAATACCACACACAGCTGGCTGGCTTGGTCCCTGCTGTCATCAAAACAGGGTATGCTGGGTGAGAGAACTATCATTCACCTGTAGTGGTAGGTCAATCTAAGGCAGAGGACAGTAAGACTAATCTCATGGTATCTCTCCAGACACTTGCTGGCTTGTGACTGCTCCTTTTCATCTCAAGACAGTCCTCATCATCTGACCTGATCCCATGCTCAAAGAATGCCAACACTCAAGCTGGGAGGTGTGAGTCCACAGACTTTTCAGCCCTGTGGGGTAGGGAAGCTGCTCTGTAAGACTAACTAGCCCCACATCTGCTGCTGCTGCTATGAAACAATGCTACCCCCACTAGCAAAAAATTTTGGCAACTATGTCCCCATTCCCTCTGCCATGTGGCATCCTGTTTGTGCACCAGAGTGGTGAATCACAGAATGACAGAATCACAGGGGTTGGAAGGGACCTCCAGAGATCATCAGGTCCAACCCCCCCTGCCAAAGCAGGGTCCCTAGGACATATGGCACAGGGAAGCATCCAGATGGATCTTGAATATCTCCAGAGATGGAGACTCCACACTCCCCTGGGCAGCCTGTCCCAGGGCTCTGTCACCCTCACTGGGAAAAAGTTCTTCCCCATATTGGTGTGAAGCTTCCTGTGCTCCAACTTGCAGCCATTGCCCTTTGTCCTGTCTCCACAGACCACTGAGAAGAGGCTGCCCATGTCCCCCTGTGTCCCACCCTTCAGATATTGATAACCATTGATCAGATCCCCTCTCAGTCTTCTTTTCCCAAGGCTGAGCAGCCCCAGTTCATTCAGTCTTTCCTCATAGGGGAGATGCTCCAGGTCTTTAATCATCTTCATATCCCTTCACTGGACTCTCTCCAGGAGATCCCTGTCTTTTCTATACCAGGGAGCCCAGAACTGGACACAATTCTCCAGGTGGGGCCTGATCAGGGCAGAGTAGAGGGGGAGGATCACCTCCTTTGACCTGCTGGCCACGTTCCTTTTAATGCACCCCAGGATCCCATTGACCTTCTTGGCCACCAGGACACAATGCAAATCTGATGATGCATAGGAACATGAAAGCAAACAAGATGACTGCATCCATCCACTCCTTCTGTCCTGTCCCAGCAGTGGAAAGAGGGAGTATAAGACCAGACCCTGCCTGGGTTTCAACTTCAGCATGGCTAAGCAGCTAATAATTACTCCAGAAGAACACCCTTGGAGGAGAGCCAGAGAATCCCAAATCATTCTCAGATTTCAACTTTCAATTTACCCAGCTAGTGCTAAGCTCATTAATCATACTTGCAGCACCCAACACAACAGAAATTAGTCCCTGATCTTTTCCCCTCTTATTTCATGACACGAGGAGTTGGGGGCAAGAGGAAGAGAAAAGAGATGGAGAGGTGCCACCCACGAATCTAACAGTCACTCAAAGGGGCTGGGATTAATAAATCAAAAATCCATTATTAATATTACAAGCTTAAATATCTATCTAAATGCAAATGAATGAACACTTGGGGGTTCTTCCTCTTCTTTTTTTTTCTCCTAAGCACTCTGTTCAACAACTGTCTTGGAGGAAGCACATGGCCACATGACAATTGTCTGTTCTAATTGCAATTTTACAGTTCAACCCTTCATGGCTCATGGATTTTAAGTGGCCTTTAAAGGACTGTGCCATGTTTTGGATGGGATTGAAATCTCAGGTGGCCTCAGTAACAGGCAGAAGCTCTCATGTGAGGATTGTTTCCAGTTCTCTGCCCCTGTACCTGTTGAGTCATGTCAACTGCAAGGGGTTAAATCCAGAGGCTGGTTCACTGCAATCAGGTGGAGTTTAGATCACTAAGATCCAAAGACTCACATGGATGACTGTGAACATAAAGAAGGTCCCCCTGGCCAGCTGACCTTGGAACAAGCTTGAGACAGCAGTGTGAGCTGAGCAAGCAACACCACGGCGGTCTAGCTCAGGCTGCACAGGAATGGGGCAGGGTGAATAAGAGGCAAGGAAATGAGGCTGTAAAGCCATTAAATCGATCAGATCTGGGAAATGGGCTTTCCTGAGATTCACTCACTTGCACTGCTGTCTTATGAGACTGATCAGTAGGAAAATTTCCAGTTTCAAGAATGGGAGGGGAGGAAGAAGATGGGAACAAAGAGGGAAACCCATATAAGTGATGCTGAACCTCAGGGATTCCTGGCTCAGAATCACCAGTACCAGATGTGTACCATGTACCAGGCAACAAAGAGGTCCAGGGTGTAACTTAATAATCCTCACTTCAAACAGGAAGCAATTACCCAAAACTGTGGTGTAAAAACTGCTGAGGAACTCCAGAGTGCCATTCAAGCTTGTGGTGAGCAGTCAGGCCTGGAGAAGAGGGTTTGCATATTTTGCCTTTCATTAGACTTTCCCAGGAGGCAGCAGTGGTAGCAATTCAGCTTTAAAATGTTGGGCAGACAGCTTGGCAGCTCCCATTGCCAGAGCTCACCGAATCGGATCTAGCTTTGGAACAGCCCCTGGAGAAGAAATCTGCTGACATCAGCATTTAGGCTTTTTCAACCGCTTGAGACTGAAAATGTTGGTTGGAAACACTTAGAGACGTGCACAGATACACACCCCCAAACACACAGAGAAAGCAGAGTCCTAGCTACAACATGTGCACAACCAATCTGCTGGGATTTTGGAAAGCATCCTTGGAACCACAGTGGAGGTGCCAAGATATTGCCTGCTCAACTCCCTGCTACAATCCCATCCTTTGATGCCATGAAGATGCAAGGATTAAAGGCTGAAAGTGTTCCTAACACCCTGTGCTCCCAGAGAGACCACAGCCAGGTGGACAGGATGCCAAGCTTTAGGAGCATGTATAAGGAAGAGACAGACCTCCCAGGAGAAGGCAGAGGTGACGATGCTGAATTAGGCACTGTTTTGTCTCCAGGTCATCAATGGCATTCAAGCCCCTCAAGACACATTCAGCCCCAGGCAAACCTTCATCTTTCTTATACCAGCACCTTTCAGTGCTAGTGCTGACAAATATGTACCCAACCTGAATGCCATCACTCTCCATAAGATCCAATCATGTACAGACTGGATTCTGCTCTTTTCTCACTCAGACTGCAGTTAATTAAATCCAGCTCTGAGCATGGCAAAAGAGGTGCTCTCCATCCTTCTGGAGGAACCTAGGAAGACAAGAACAGCTAGAATGTGTGCAGACCAGAAGGGGCATTGGTTCCAACTTCTGCCTTTACTTGCCAAAAAATGGATTTGTATACAAGTGCTTCAATCCCATTCCATCATGGAAAAGCACCAGATTTAGCAAAGCAGGCCAGTTCTTATCCAAGCCTCCTCCTGCATCTGCCCATCTACAGACAGCCCTCTACTTTGGGCTGACTACAGACTCAGTAGTAAAATAAAATACCATTATAGCAATTTCATGAAGGTTCACCCACACCCTGACATGTGAGCTCAGCACAGCACACAATGCACAAACCTTTCTCCTGCATCCCAACCATCTTCTAATGCTGCAACAATTTTCCCTACAACCCAGAAGGACCAGTTCTGCCCTGGGCTACAACACTGGTGTGATTTCACAAGCAGAGCGTCCCTCCAGGTTCTTCTGCTTTGCTTTGGATCCACTCATACATCCCAAATTAATCACAAGACCAACAAATGTGGTAATCTGGCTGCAAATATGTTGCCCGCCTATGTGTGTATATGCTGCTTAATGGAGCATAAAAGGAGAAGAATAGAATAATTTTTCATGTGCTGCAGGTAATGATAATAAATAATAATAATAAATGCAGAGGTATGTGCCAACTGCACAAGATCTCAAGGAGAGAAACTGACTGTAGAGCAGAAAAGAAGTCAGGCTGGTCCTCAAACTGAGATACAAAAGTCAATGAAGTAAAAACACCATTAAATCAAACACTTTGTATCCTTGTCAAGCTCACTCAGGATTTAAGACTGCACTTTTTCAGAGTGTTTTGGTTTGGGTTTTTTTTTAAGATACACACTCTGACAACTACTTTCCATATGGGATTTATGGTCCCGACTTGGGATTTCTTTTTTCCCTGCTGACCACAATCACATCACTCAAGACATCCTGAAAAGCACCACTGAATCCTTGCAGAAATCGATTTACACAGCACACCAGCACACCACCTTCTTCACTACTGCAGCCTGTAGTTGCAACAGTGGGCTCTGATTTTTCATTACTCTTCTTATGGTGCCAGATTCGGGGTGAGCATCAAAGAGAGCAACACTGCTGAGTCAAGCTCAATTTAAGCCAATCCATGACTGACTCCACAGTCCTGGGTTCATGTATTCTTCGTGAGGGAAAATCCAAAATTTGAAGAAACAAAATTAGAGGCCACTTTTGCAAGAAGTTAGCCAGAGTCCAAAATGAGAAAAGAAAATGAAAACACCCCTCCTTGTCAACAGAAGACCTGAACATCCCTGCTTGGAAACTGGGAGATGTTTCCCTGGTACATGATGCTACCAGAACACCAGGCTCTTCACAGGCTGTACTGACCATGTCTAATTACAAATCTCTAAATACAAGACCCAGTTTAACTGGCACTAAAAGACAACCCAGTAAGAAGGGATGCGTCTGTGTGAAGGAAGTACCACTCCCCATCAGGGTTAAGGCCTTTGCCAGACATGAAGACAGATGCAAGAAAAACCTGAGTAGAAAGCGTAAGCAACCACAACAGTCTGACACATCACTGCTAAAATTGTGATGATTTAATCCAAAAACCTAATGAGCCCATGAGAGTAAAGAGAAACCCGCAGGACTCACCCATCCGTTTCATCCCACAGGATGCAGGTCTGGTTGGTGGTTCCCTGCCAGGAGAGAAGAAAGGGAAAAATTAAGCAAATCAATGCTGTGCTGATTTTTGATGGGTGGAAAAAATTATCTGCAAGGTCCCTCCCAACCAAGACAATTATATGATCCTATAGTGGAGTCGCCATCCCTGGAGGTATTTAAAAGATGGATAGATGCAGTGCTTAGGGACAATAATTGTTCTGAGCAACCTGACCTAGCAAAGATGTCCCTGCTTACTGCAGGGGGTTGGACTAGATGACCTTTAAAGGTCCCTTTCAACCTAACACATTTTATGATTCTATGATGTAGTGGTGGTTTTGGCATGTTAGGTTGATGGTTCAACTTGATCTGAAAGGTCTTTTCCAACTGAGAAAATTCCATGATTCTATGTTGGTGGGGTATTTGGAGCAACTACAATGAAATATGCAGGTTGTGTAGAACAGCTTCCACTAAGCATGACAAGACTGTGATACTCAAGAAGGGTAGTTGCAAATCTGAGTCTCTTAAATGGCTTCTTTCACCCTTGGTTTGAAAAGCAAGAATAATATGGGCCTCAGTATGTTCTGCACCACTGTAGAAAGATTTGACTCTGCATCTTTCCTCACTCAACATACTGATATTCTTCCTTTTCCCATCTCTCATGCACAATCATTTTGCTGCTCCTTTCTGGCAAGTAATCAAATACAGTGTGTGCTTCTATGGTACACCACAGTACTCAAAAGAGCCACAGCTCTGGAAGGGGTGCATTTAAAGCCCTTCCAGGAAACTCCAAAGCAAAGACATGACAGATCTAATATTCATGTTGCAGAGCCTCAGGAGGACATGTGGAACCAATAACAAGAACAGGCATTGGGATATGTCAATGTCCATCACATATATCTGTTTTGGGATGAGCAGGGGAACCTGGAGGGCATCGATGTGTTTTAAAGCACTGATCACAAAAACAATATTCATGTCTCCAGTTGAATCTAAGGACTGCAAAGAACATTGCAAGTAATAATGGGAACAACTCTTTGTCTCCTCAAGGAAGATTATTATAGATAATTTTTAAATGAGTTTACAGTTCTTCTCCCATGATCATGCCCACAATGAAACAGTGTGAATTTGAGATGAGCATGCCCTTGTTCCCTGTGGAAGCAGTGCTGTCACTCTCCTCCTGCATTGGCAATGCTTGAGCAAGGAGCACAGAGCAGGCAAAGTTCTGCAACCGCAAAGAGGCCTCAGGAGCCCAGCAAAGCTTCCTATTTCCTTGCATCGATACCTTGTGATGCAAAAGCAAACACAGCTGTGGGATGGTTCAGGTTCCCAGGAAAGACTTACATTGTACAGATGGGAGAATTCAATTTCCAAGGGGGTGAGGAGAGACCGGGGAAATGGCTTCACAGTCACAGAGATGACTTTGGAGTTCAGAACCGTGCTGTTCCTGGAAAAAAAAAGAGGGGGAAAAGATGCTTTATAGGGGACTGAGGAAGTTTTGCAGAGTGGTGAATCACATTGTGTTCATCAGCGGTGGGACAAGGTTTAGTGTACACAGTGCAGAAGGAGTTGGCCCCATTACTTTAAAATGCTATCAGAGACACTTGTTGTTGATGAATCCCATCCTCTGCCCTTAAATCTCCCCTCACAGCCACTCTACACTTATTCCTTCAGGAATTACACCATTTTATGTACCACACAGGCCCCTAAAGCAATTTAACTTAGAGGCTGCATTTATCCCAGTAAGAAAATGGCCCTGGACCTGTTTTATGAGGAGACAAAGTTCATGTCCTTTTATAAAAAAAAACAAAAAAAACAAAAAAACAACCAAAACTGATTTTTTTTCCCTCTCAAAGGCTGACTTAATCCGAGCTGCAGTAAATTTTGGGCAGGGGCATGGTAGCCTTTGACAACATATCCGTGGGGCAGCCTGTCTAGTTCAATCCTAGAGGCACTGCTGTGTGTCTCCATCCTCTGATGATACAAAAACAAATTGAATGAGGCCAAACCTTTCCTGTGATGTCTAAATATCTGTCCCCAGACAAATACTCTAATAAAGCTGGCAGCCCTAGGAGATTTGACTGTCAGGAGAAGCAATAAGGGAGGAGATCTCCTCCACAACTCTGGTCCTGCTCCCTGGAAATCCACAAACTTTGTAGGCTCTTCTCTGAGCACTGGACATCTAAATACATTGGGGTTCCTGGTGTTTAAATGAGAAAAAGTTGTTGAAATAAACAAAAGTTTCAACCAGCAGTTGAAAAAGATGCACCTCAATGTTTACCATGAAGGAACTAGTAGTAGAGTAGTAGCCCGGCATCAGGATGCTTCCAGCCCTTCCTGCACCCATGAGCAAGGGAGATCTTTCCTTATCAAAATCTCCACCAAATCTACAGGCACTGGCAAAATCTGTCTTTCTGGAACTTATATTTCTTTTCCAAAAAATTTACAAGGAAAATATTTGCACTTGAAAAGGAAAACACAACCCAAAACAAACAAACAAAAAATCTCAGAATCAACCACAGCTGTCTAAGTTGATGATCTAAAAGACCAGTACCAGAGGGAACAAAAACATTGCTTTAGCAGGTAAAGATGAAACACATTTTGCTTAAAAAAAAAGAAGAAAAAGAAAAAAAGGGGAAAAAAGACCATAAACCACAAATATCAGCCAACAAAGGAAGTGTAACTGAGAGGGAAGTCAATGGGAGTAAATATCAGCCTTAAGCTTTCAAATGTAGACAGCTGAAGAGAAGTGAAAATCAGGAGCTGCTGAAAGGTAAATACTATAGTGCATGTCTTCATTACTAGCTGGGTCTGTAAGGGTCAATCCTTGCTTCAGTGCTGTTGAATATCTGCGTGAGCAGAGTAGATGACACGGAAACTTCCTTTTGAAGGCTGCAGAGCACATGAGGTTTGATGCAGAATGGAAAGGACAGAGAAGAATTTCAGGGAAGATATTTGTATGCAGACTGTGAAGGCTGCTTAGTGGCCAGGTAGTCACAGCCCAACCAGAAGTTATCGTGGTGCATCCGAGAGTTGGGAAAGGCATCTAGGCTTGGAGAACACAAGGTCTGCGTGCAGAGCTACAGTCCCTGCTCCACGGAGCTGTGACCTAAAATATACCTGAGGAGATTGACTTCAGTGCAAAGAGCTGTGACAGAAAGGACAGAAGTGATCCTGAGCAGGAGCAAGGAGATGAAGCAGTCATTTTCACTCTGCGCCCCTCCTTGTCTGGATGCCGCTGTACCGTTGGGTTCAATTGCTCTTCAAGATGAGGAAACAGTGGAGAGAATTCAAAGGAAAGACACAGAATTGATCTGGGTGCTAGAAAACCAGACAAAAAAGATTTTCTGTTGAAAGGCATGTCTGACAGTTTGTTGCATGTGGGGGATTTTTCAGTCGCCCACCCAGAGGCCTCGTGCCTGGAAGTGAAAGTCAGACAAATTCAGCCTCAAAATAAGAGAGAGTCTCTTAGCAGAGAAGGTGATTAAACATCTGAGCAGCTTGCTGGGGGGGGGAGGTGAGGGACTCAGCATCACAGGGAATCTTTCAGGATGAAGATGGGTCGCCTTTCATCAAAGCATGTCGCAACCCAGCTTCTGGGTAAAAAAACAAACCACGTCAAGATTTGGCTTGGATGGGAGGTCAGATGAGCTCAAAGGGCTCCTGTGTGGCTGTAAAGAGTGTGCAAACAGCTGTAAGCATGCTGTTTGGTACACAGGGCTGTCAGGTGCCCGGGTTGTTGTCTCTTCAACTGTTGCATGCGTTCTCTGTAGCAGTGCTCAGCTGGGACCAAGCTCTGCTCACCTCCCTGGCTTGAAAAAACAGGCGTCATGTGTATCCCATCTCAATTGTCACAGCTGCCAAGAACCACAGGGCTCCCTGGATCCGAGGGGACAGAGCAATGTGTGGCTCAGATAAGGAATTACTGCTTGGGGGAGGTAAATTGGGACAATTAGGAGCAGCTCAGCTGGTGCTGCTTGCTGAGTTAAATCTACATTTTTTATTTTCTTTTATTTTATTATTTGTAAAAATCACTCTGCTTTGAATCATTGTGGTCAAACCCAGGATCTGGGTCCTCCTTGTCTGTGTGTACCCAGGAATAGCTGCTCTCCTTTGTGGTCAGAAATATTTTTACCCCATAGGCAGATGCTATACAGCTACTGCTTATTTCAAGACATTCCTCTTTTTTTTTCTCACTGTGTTCATTTGCACAGTTCGGGGTGAAATAAGGAGTAATCTCTCTCCTTTTTATCTCCACAGGTGACTCAGGACCAGATTTTATTATATTTTTTTTTTTAAAGAGGGACTGTCCCTTAATTAAGGAACATCTTAAATCAGATCTCCTGCAGGAAATCTGTTCAGAGGCTGCGGCTGCTGCAGCTGCTGGTTATCAGAGCTCATTCACTGCTTGGCCAGAGAAAGCTGAAATACCACTGGATCATTTGAGCCAATGATGTTTATTGCCCTTCTGATCTAATTCCCAGTGCTGTAATGGAAGATATTACAGAATACAGTTGACTGGCTTGCTAATTCCTCTCTGCACTCACTCAGAGCTCTTTTGCCATTGCCAGTGCTAAATCTGTAGGTATTTAAATGATTATCTGTGAGGAGAGATGCCCTGGTGTTTATGGTAAATGGGCTCACGCTAATCAGTGCAGAACAGATTTAGAAGGTGCCTTAGGATGCTTAATTTACTGCCTCAGTACCAGCCTCAGAAAAAAAAAGAGTGAGATAGCAAGAAAGGGAGAGGAGAGAAGAAAAGGAAAGGCAGTGGTGAACACAAAAGCTTTGGTGCCCGAGGCGGTTTGCAGCGGCTGGGAACATGGTAGACATGTGCAGGCAGGCGTGCTGCTCCGCTCCTCTCCTCTCTCCGTGCCTGTCTTCTGCTGTGATGCTCTCAGAGGGCTGGGTGTTTCTGGCAGCTCCCTCAAAGCTTGGGAAGATCACAACAGCTGAGCTTCTCCCCATCTGTCAAGCCCCCCAAAATCCCTTGTGATGAGGAGGGCAGTGTGATAATCCGTTCCTGGAGGGCAAAGGGTGGCAGGCAAGCTGGCAGGCAGGGATGTTGCAGCGGTGACAGCACTGTGCCTTGTAGCTGGGTTGCACAGTGCTGCATGTGGATGCAGAAAAACCCCTTCCTGTCTTCTCCAGCAAGCAATGTCTGTCATGCACGAGCTGGGTCCCACCTGAACATCAGTCAATGAGGGTGAAAACTTTTGTTTTGCCAAGTCAAAACCTGTCTTGTTGCACTCAGTGACCACTGGAACACCAGGGCTCTGCAGGCAAAGGTTTCAGCAGGAAAGCCTGGTAGTTTCCCAGCTGCTCACCCTCCCTAGGCAGCCCCTCTTACCTCTGGAGGGAGAGGATGTTGCCCACGTTGCGGTACAGCACGGTCCCCACCACAAAGACTGAAGAGTCGTCTGTCTCTGCAGGACACCAAAGGAAAGGGAAGAAGACAACAACACTGAGACAATCGATAAGTCAGCTGTCCCCTTGGGACACCCAGTGAGGGATTAGACCTAGCACAGAGGGGTCTCTGTTGGGACATGGCCAATGCCAGCATCACTAAGGTGGGATGCAGTTCTTGCTTTCACTATGATGGGACTCTTATCAGTCCCAAGGAAGGACTCGGTGCCTTTGGAGTGCCCCTGTTGAACTTACAATGCAAGGCTCATTGATCCTGAATGACTGGCCTGGTGCTCCCCCATTCAGAAGTCTTGTTAATCCCTCTGACAGCACCACAGTGGGCAAATCTGCAGGGTGGAAAGGTCTCTTGCAGCCACCCAGAGGCATTTAGACCCGTCCGTTGCTATTGAGCCGTCAGAGAGAAGAGCTGCGCTCATGCCGACGGGCAGCCAAGAAGGGGACATGTCCCAGTGTGCCCGGTCTGACCCCACAACACGTGCACTGCCTCAGGAGCCCACGGGGGCCATGGTCCCAGATGAGTCTCTGAATCATCCATGTGACCTCTGGGCACGTCACTTGACCTCCTCCTGCATCTCCTCGCAGTGCCCAGCTGCGAAGAGCAAGATCTTCCCCAGGAAAAAAAAAGCAAGTGACTGGGTGAAAAGCAGAGATAAGGAAGCCTGGGGAGGTTTTTCTGACTGAGGTGGGGTTTCTCTGATGTCTCGTGCTGAGGTTGAACTTACAATGCACCCACTCCACCAGCATGGGGCCGACACTACTCTGCATGTGTGTCTTCCTCTCTGTCAAATTGGGCTCGAGTGAGATAGCTAGTGAAAACATAACTAGGAGAGACTGACAGGCAGCCTTGCAGAGCAATTGCATAAGCCTTGCTTCTTCAGGAAAGCCAGCACAGTATTTTGGCCTTTCCCACAAATCCCTATGCAAACAAGGATCCTGCTGCATCCAAAGAGAGTTTTCCCTCTTCGTGCTCAGAGGATGCAATAGGGCATTTACAGAAGCAATACATGTTCCTGTGAGACTGTGAGAAAGCAAAACCCTGAGGCCCACAGGCTGAGTTCTCACAGTACCCTCCCAGGAATGCAAAAAGTCCTGCTTGTAATAGAGGTGGAAGCTTGTCTCATTAGTTCTGGGACAGATCTTTAATAATGCAGGTTTCCATCAACCCTGGTGTACTTAAAAAAAGCCCTCTGACATGCTACCCAATGGAAACAGCATTGCATTTTGGTCATGTAACATCTCCCCAGCGATGTTCTCTCACCAGCATTATTTGCACAGCCTGCAGCCCAAGAGACACATCACCCAACTACATTAATTAGCACTGACCCACTGAAATCAACTGTGAAAGTCAGCTCCCAGCAAGGAGGGGGTCTGGGTTCAGTCTGACTGAGCTGCTTGTCTCCATCCCTTTGCTCAGGGGAGCTGCCCCTATTCTGTGGGGCTAAGGGAAGGTGAGGATCAAAACTGATAGAGGTTCAACTTTGCTCTAAATCACTGAGTAAACCCTCAAAAAGAGAGCACCAGACAATGCAGAGGCAGTTCCTGGGTGGAACAGGACACCATGGAGAGGACTGATGGGAAATTGATTCTTTGAGGTACACATCACCATGGTGACTACTGCTTGAGGGTCTTAGGCAGCTCTGTGTGAGGATATTTGTAACAGACACCTGGAGAAGAGCACCAGGAGTAAGTGGGTGAGGCCTCAGCCCCAGAGCAGGATCAGATCTGCCTATGTCTGCTGCCAGCAGTCTGTCCAACAAGTGATTAAAGGTTTCCAAAGGTGAAGGCTTCACAATCTCCTCAAACAAGCTGTAATAACCCTCCCAACATGTTCTAACATCTCCGAGGAATACAATGCTGTCTTCAAGGACAAGGAGTGCTGGCTGTAATCCTTGGTCTGCCAGTGACTCACTGTTTACCCTTGGGGGTGCCACTTAACTGTTCTTGGCCTTAGATTCCCCAAGTAGAAATGATGGCTGAGTTGTTTCCATCCCCAGTAGGGAAACCCATGACAGGTGGTCCTGGTATGACAAGAAGAGGCCAAAGGTCTTCTGACAGCAACAACTCACTATCTCCTGCCTCAGCAAAGGACAACACAGACTGAGGCAGCAGCCAGCAGCCTGTGTCTCCAAGCCACTAGTCCCACACACAACACTAGGACATCCACAAGGAAAAGCCATCATCCCAGCAACAGGCTCAGCTTAAGGTCCTGCTTTTGAAAAGCCATTTCATTTCTGAGGGAAGGGATGAACTACAGAACTACAATCTAGCAAAGCTTGTCCATCCAGCAGACCCAGATCCATCATTTGCTCATCCTGATGTACTGACTCTGAGCTGTTCCCCATTAGGTGGTCCTGTCAAGTCTGGATTCAGTACTGGAAGGCATCTACAGGATTGTTTGCCTACATAGCCATGGAGATACGTGGCAGAACCATGTTCCTACCACACCTGCCTTTCTTGTGCTTGTTAGCTACTTTTATAGGGTACTCACAGAGACATCTACTTCTCATTACTCCTAATGACAACCCAGAGTATTCAGGGAGGCATGGGAGACTCATTTCAGCATCCAACATGGCCTGCAGAGGACTGCAGACTCAACTCAGCACCCCACATGCATCAAAACCAGAGTGACCAGCAGACACAGGAAACTTTTCACTTTTTCCCAGGTTCAGAAGCCTTGGAAGAAGGAATCTTCACGTAGCATTGCCCCGAGTTTTTGTGCTGATTCCTGCTCTTTTTTAAATGCACTGCTAATTTAGGAGAAGACATACATCCACATCCAGACACTAAGCCTTCCCCTCAACCTTTTGCAAGGAGCTTAGATCTGACTCTTGGTTAGGATATATCTGAAAACCTTATTTGCACTCAGCAATGCTTTTGGTGACAAAGGTTTTGTGAGCAAACCCACCTCAGCTGGAAGGACAATTTGAAGATCAGTCAAATGGAAGAAATCTCTCTTAGAAACTGAAGAAGAGATTTTCCTCTGGAGTTTTCTGGCTGTGCTGCCTACCTGTCAGCCCCGAAGACAGGATGCTCTTGGAGACAGTGACCTTGTCCTCTGAGTTCTTGGCCCAGTCCACCATGCCCCTCCAGCCTTTCATAGGGAAGGTGATGTCCGTTGCTGCGTTAGCAGGCAGTTTGTGAATGCCAAGGACTAGAGGGAAGCAAGAAATGAAACCAGTAAACAACCCCAATAAATTCACAGATGATGAAAAACCCATTGGAAACAACAGTGACAAATCAGACAGCAGAACAAATGAGGCTGGGTCTTGAGAGCTATAGGAGTATATATGACTGTCTTCTGGTAATGCAACGTATGAGGGAAGATGGCACTGGTTGCTAGGTCTTGTGCTTCTGTTGATTGAAAGGGTTCTGCTTGCATTGAACCTGGCAGAAGAGAGGTCAGTCTGCCCCAGCATCCTGTCTCCAGGAGTGGCCAGTAGCAGCTGCTTAGATGAGAAGTGAGAGAAAGAACAGAGCAACACTTCTCTCAGTCTGTCTTCCCACCTTCCAGCAGTCAGCAGGACTTCCTCAGCTAGTGCCTGTATCCAGACCATCAACTTTAACCACCACCAATGGACCTCTCCTAAGCGCATTTTCCTAATCCCATCATGAACCCATCTGTACTTTTTGGCTTCTGCAACATCCTCTGGCAACAAGTTCCACGCTGTGATTGTGCATACAGCATAAATCAAATAGTGCCTGCTGTTTGCTTGCTGCCTGATCACTTCATTGGCTGCTGTGCAGCTCTTGTGTTAAAAAAAAATAAAAGGAAACAACTCATGCTGCCCAGTTTGTCATCTGTTCTCCATTCATGGTTCTGTAGATACCTCTCAAATCTCTCTGTGGACATCTCTTCTTCACACTGAAGTCCTAACTTGTTTGGAGAGAAGCCACCCCATATTTACAATCATCCATGTCTTTCCCCAGACCTTATACTGTTCCCCCACCTGCTGCCATCCCTCCTTCCCTCCCCGCAGCCCAAGTTACACACATCACCCTGTAATTACAGCTTCCTGGGGTCTCTACCCAACATGGGGAGTGGAAATCAGCGCTCACCCAGATTGTCCGTCACTTGGTAGGAATCCCGGAAATCTTTCATGCGAAAGCCAATGACATCAATGAAATCCTCCACAAGCCTGAACAGCTCCTTGGCGTTTGGCCCTATCTGCAGAGAGAGGGAGAATACTTAGTAGCACAGAGAGTGAAGAGCACAGCATGAGTTTGTCCAAGGGCAAAGGTTTCTGGCCTCAGACGTATATTTGGAAGCATACACTGGATGTAATAGAATATTATGGAGCTGTGAAGAATGAGGACTGAGACATCCTGAAAGGAATCCTATAAAAATAGAAATAAAGGGGTAAAAATCTATTGCTTTGTGGAGGGCAGTATCTCAAAGCAAAGGGAAATATCTGGGACTCTCTAGAGCAGAAGATAATGTACTCATCTCCTTTCCTTCTTTAGGGTTACCTCTACTACCAACAGCTCTATCAGGAGCAGAGAAGATAATGCTGATGTTCATTGTGGTCCTGTTTCCACAGTTAATGCAAGAAGAGAAACACTTCAGCAAAGATTCATAGCAGCTGTGATTTTATGTAGCTCCACTTTCCTTCCAAGTCCATTGGCTGGAGTATCTGGCCCAGCCAGAGACATTTGCAACTGTACATCCAGAGACATCATGACAGAGAGTGAAGATGTTTCCATGTTGACATGATGACGTTTTGCTCTTTGTCATATTCTGAGAACCTTTCTGAATCTTTAGACTTCCATCATACTCAAGTACTGTGATACTTGGCCTGAGAAACATATTTGGGTTACTTCTGATGGTGTATGTATGTTGCCCACTGCAAGAGGTTCCACAAAACATTACTGCAGCAGGAGAGTCAATCTTGCTATCACTCCATTGAAGCAGCCACACCAAAGGATCACTGTGGTCTAATGTTGAATTCCAGGTACCAGCTCACACAATCCCATCCAGAAAAGCATCATAATCTGTTTTCATGCTTTCCCATTTTGTTGGCAGGATCTCACTCTCCAAATAACCAAGGTGCTTCTTCTTGGGCTTGGGCTTTCTTGGATCTTGTTTCTTTTATTTTCTTTCCTGGTGTTACACCAGTGATAAAGACACTGGCAAAAATTCTGCTTCACCTGTGTTTTGCCAGGCTACCACAAGGCTGTTTAACAATAACTAGTTTCCCAGTGACAGATTTCATAAAATATAATCCATCTGAAATGAGCTGTGCTGACTACCTGTCTTCTCCTCAAAGTGAATTTGCCTATGGGATCTCTGCAAATACCATGAGAGGCTGAAGAAAAGCCATTCAATTCCTGACCACATCTTCTCTTCCTTTTCCAGCACTTTCACAGCATTTTTGGTTCCTCACCATAATCCAGACCTCCTCAGGTGGCTGAGCAGATCCAAAGGGGCAGCTGGGGACAGGTAACATGCCAGCAGAATGGGATGAAGGCAGAATGAAGGTTGAGCCTCAGGAGCACAGGGGTGGCCATGCGTGTCTGTATCTCTGTCTATCCAGAGAAAGCTTGGTAAGACTAAAATCATATCAAGATCAGATCAAAAAATTCTGCCAGTACAGCAGGTGTACACAGAAGGAGAAGTGAGGCAGCTATTTTTAACAATATACTTTTATATTCTATTGCAGATGGGAATCACAAGGTTAAACTAACTCTAGGCTATGTTGGCCATTGTCTTTCAGAGTTTTATCATAAAATGGCCAACACAGTCTCCTCAAAAAACATGGTAGCTCTTCTTTGAATAGTTTTCTGGGTTGTTTTTTTAAATTATTATTTTTTATTTTCCTTGAACAATATCTCTGCCTAGGGCGTCACAGGGCACTAGGATGTTCAGGGGCAGGGAGGTGATTGTCCCTCTCTACTCTGCCCTTGTGAGCCCCCATCTGGAGTACTATGTCCAGATCTGGGGCCCCCAATACAAGAAGGATGTGGAACTGTTGGAGAGAGTTCAGAGGAGGGCCACAAGGATGATTAGAGGGCTGGAGCACCTGCCCTACAAAGAGAGGCTGAGGGAACTGGGCTTGTTCAGCCTGGAGAAGAGAAGGCTGCGGGGGGACCTCATTGCAGCCTTCCAGTCCCTGAAGGGAGCAGAGAAACAGGAGGGGAATCAACTTTTTAAAAGAGCAGATAATGGCAGGACAAGGGGGAATGGACTAAAGCTAAAGGAGGGAAGGTTTAAATTAGATATTAAGGGGAAGTTTTTTACAGAAAGAGTGGTGAGGTGCTGGAACAGGCTGCCCAGAGAGGTGGTGGATGCCCCATCCCTGGGGGTGTTCAAGGCCAGGTTGGATGGGGCCCTGGGCAGCCTTGTGTAGCTCCAGGCCTGGAGGTTGGTGGCCCTGCCTGTGGCAGGGGATTGGATCTCTATGATCCTTGTGGTCCCTTCCAACCCAGATCATTCTATGATTCTATGATTCTATGATTCTATGATGTGAGACTGAAATGGAGTTGCCTTTTAATGAACAAATTGTGAGACAAAGACCTTGTTTTTAAAGAACTGGTTAATCTTGTGAAACATGGGATATGAGTTTGGTCTAGCAGCTTTGGGGAAGAATGACAAAGACTGCTGAAAACTCCCTTGTCATGCAGTTCATGAAGATTTCTGAGTATTAAAGTCATGTTATTGGGCTGTCATCTCAGTTCCCACTAAAATATACATCAGGCAAGCGTTCCCCCCATGGTGGTGCAACCCATGGAGGTTATGGTTGTGCAGGCTGCAATCTGGGCTGTATCTGTCTATAGGTGTGAAGAGCAGATAGTACAGGAAAAGCCAGTGGGATCAAATTGCCACAGAGAGTAAGCTGCAGCTGTTTTTAAGGGGATCAACAGGATTTCCCTGTTGTCATGACAACTTGACAGTCTCTGCTCTGCTCTGAATTATGTACATGAGCCTGTCAGCTTGAAAATGAGTATTTGGACACAGACTGATAGAATGGTTGAGTTTGGATGGGACCTCAGGGGTCATCTGGTCCAACCTGCCTGCTCAAGCAAGGTGTCACCTAGAGCCAGTTGCCCAAAACTGTGATCACATGGTCCTCTACCCTGCCTGGAGATAGACCATGCCATCCTCTCATGGGAAAACATCAGGTCTCTGGGAGAAAACAGGAAAAGAACAGATTCTCAAGACTTCCCAGCTCTTGGTGGAGTTCTTGTTGCATGAAGGAAATGTATTCAGGTCCCTGTCTCATGTCCTGCATGACAGGAACTCAAACCCATGTAATCCCACTTCTTTATCCTGGCAAAATAAAAGGGTGGAATTATAGCAAGCCAGCAGGGTTATCAGCTCCAAAACAAGCCTGATCTCTGTGAGCCATCCAAATTTTGGTATTCACCACCAGACTTCCAGTGTTCTTCATGCAGAGGCACTGGCTTGTTGCTGAGATCCTGTGGCTCACTAAGTTACTCCACAAATGCTACTCAGCCTGGCACTAAGCTCACCCACAAGACCAGTGGCATGAATCAGCTGACGGGCAGTCAACTCTGAAGCTGACCACATCTCACTGTGCCTGAGTTGTCTGTCCTCTTTCATTATAAGGATTTATCCAAGAACAACATTGGTGGAGGGAGATGTTTTGTGCTCTGTGGCTGAAACAGATACACGTTGCACACATCATGGGCAAGAAGAGCTAGGAGGTCATGTAGGCACTTGTCAAGGCTTAAGCTTATGCTGAAAGCCTGTTTTGCTTCACAGAAGGTGCTGTAGGTTCATACCAGCTGAGCTTCCTCCCATTTGTCCCGGTTTTCTTCTGACAAAAGGTTGCTGATGATCTGGACAAAGTTCTGGAGAAAGGAGACAGAAAAGAAAAAAACCCAAGGTGATTATTTAGAAGTAACACAGTTTAGGAAGGACACAGCGGTACATGAGGGGCATGTGGGAATCAGCCATGCTCCAAGAGGGTTCTCATGGTTCCATTCCCAAAAGGTCCCCCAGCATTTCACAGCCCTCTGCCCCCAAGGATGTTAATGGCAAAGCAGGTTGTAGTAAGGCCTTTTCTCAAAGGCTTTCACTTTGAATAGTTGGACTGGGAATACAAATCTTGCCTTGTGTAAATCCCTTTCTCTCTTATATTCTACTATTTCTGTTATTTCCAGCATAGGGAAACCTTATGATCCTCTTTAGTCTGTGACCAGGCAAGAGAAACATTGATTGATCAAGTAGGTGCTACGCATGGTAGTGTCTTTGTAGCCCATTGCACAAAGCAAGGAGATATTTCAAGAGCATTGATTTTTTTTCCTCTAGTTTTACCACCCATTACAGATCCTGTAGGATCAGTTTAATGTTCCAAGCCATAGGGTCCTGTCCCAAGGGTGTATCTTATATCCTCTGCATGCAGTTGCTAAAAGTAAAAAAACCTGAGATGAGAAGCCATCAAGACATTCTCTTGCATCAACATCAAGATACCCAATACCACAGGATCATCTTACCTCCAGTCATTAGACTGAAATCCCTTCCAAATAATGTTCTCACATCAATTAGACTCCACAGTAAAGTGCTTTCAGGTTGAAATAGTTCACAGTGACTTTGGTTTTCAAGTTCTTTATAAGTCTGGGAGAACCACCTCAAAAGCAGTTTGTTGACACACAAAGACATTTTACTTGGGGAGAAAATACTCTGGCTTTTCATAAATATCATGTCAGCTACAAAGGAGATCATCAAACCTTGAACCCTGTGCATAAACACACACACCTGTAACTAGCTTTTGTCCCCAGGATATACATCTCAGCTCACCTGCACGTCCCCAGAGGTTGGGCTGTGATAAGCCCTGCGGAAGATCTCTGTCATGTTCCTGAGTACGTCGATGGTGGACAGCAAGTCCCCACTGTAGCTGGTCCCATCCTGGGAGATTTCCACAAGGTTGTGGAGTACGTCTGACAGCCCATCTCCCATCAACCCACGCTGAGCTTTGGAAAGATGTTCCCTGGTCTGAGAAACAGAAAGAGACATGACAAACACTTTAGGGACAGTCAAAGTCAAGTTAATGAGCTCAGTGAAGGAATTGCTGGGGGAAGGTTTCTGACCTTCCTTGTAATTCAGAGTGCAGATTAGATGAATCTGACAATCTTCGCTGGCCTGAGAGCTTGTGATATTTTTAAAATGGTAGGAGAGCAGAAATGAAATGTTCTGTATGCCCACAAAGGAAAAGTTGTGAGCAGGTTCAGAACAGATTATTTTACTATACAGATGCTATACTGCCTGTAACCCAAGGCCAGCTAAAGGAAAACCTTTTTCCCCAAAACCTTGTTTTATTGTAGCCAGTTTGGAACTGTTTGAGGAAAGACTCTAGCTTATACTGAACAGAAGAGGGTGACTGCCACAAAGGAAATGCCATTTTAAGGCAAGTCACAAGAGATCAGCAGAAATTCATTGCAACGATGCTTTCAAGACTAACAAAAAATAAGTGGCTTATTTAAAAGCAGTACAATCCCTGAGATTCCTACTGAGAATGTGATCAGAAAAACTGGTAAGACCTCGATTCTGCCAAGCTAGATGTTAAAATACCCAGAGAGGAACCACACTTTTCCCATGGAGTGCCCAAGTATCAAAATTTAAGCAGACAAAAAGACTAAGAAAAAAGTAGGGCAGAGCTGGCATCTCCCTTTCCCATGGAGATGCTGCTTCCATTCTTTTTTGTTTAGTAACCACAACAGAATAACAAACATTTGGGAGGATCCCAGACCTGTTGATCTGAGAAGTCAGTCTGCCTTACCATCATCTGTATGTTCCTGTAATCTATAGAAACACACTTGATGTACGTTGGAGGCTCCCAATAAGCTATCCCTTCTTCATCTAAAATGCATCTTCGAAGGATCAGCCCTGGAAGGGGAAAGAAACAATTATGGGAGTGAGGACAGCAGAATGGAAAGACATTCATGGAGATCACCCAGAACTGGTCAATGCATCCACATAGGCATAGCTAAATGTAGGCACAAAGGGCAGCAGGGGCATCTGCAGATGCCTGAACAACACAAGTGAGCGTGTGGAAGAGATTATTTTTATTTCCTTCTGCATTTTCTTATTGAGGGATTAGGACAGCAAAAAGAAATAGCAACAAATCCAAAACCTAACATATTGGACATGGCTAGTCAAGATGAAAGAAGGTTTCTCCTCTCCTTGAGGGCATCTTTATTCCTGGCCCAGCAAGTCCCACGAGCCTCCCCAGGTGGCATGGTATGGTACTTGCAACTGAACCAGCCACAGCGGCTTGTGCTGCCTACACAGTCTTGAGGAGGAATACATATCCAACAACACCGTCTTTCAATCAGCTGAAAAACTCTGAAAGCTGCTTGCAGTCCACCCCCAGACCTTTCCATAGCTTCAAGTCTACAGTGAGTCTTGCAGTGGTAATCACATGCCTTTGCGATGCAGAGGAGCAGACATACCAGCGAGAAGGAAGAGGAGAGGGGTCACTGTTCCTAAGCAATTATGCTGCCATTTAGAGAGTCTGTGAGGAGCAGGCTATCATAGAATCAGTTTGGTTGGAATAGATCTTTATGATCATCAAGTCCAACCGTGGCTTTGCTAAGTCCAGAGTCCCTGTTGATAAATGATTCAGTGACCGTGCTATGGATACATCCCTTCTAGGATGTATTTAGGATGTGTCATTTAGGATGACACTGACTGTTCCAGGGTTTGTCTGGACACTACAACCTCACTCAAACAAAATAAAACCTTTATGTTCATTACTGATGCTGCTGCCCCCGTTTCTGTCCTTCCTGAGAGTGAGGAACATCCAGTTAAGGACATGTTCCACCACCATCATGCCTCCTGTAGCCTTCTTCTCTACATCGTTTTCCATTCCTTGGGGAACATGTGACCATGGTCACAACAGGTAACACATGGGTGCCCGGATCCTGTCATTTCACACCACCATGGTCAGATGGTCAACTTGAGAACCTGAAGATACATTTAAAGAACTGCTATAGTTTCTAAGGAGAGGAAAGGACCTAAGTGTGAGTGGACAATGCCATTCAGACTTCTTGCTTTCAGGTGCTAGCTTATTTCATGAGCAGTGGAGAGAAATAGGGTGCCCAACTCTAGAGGACTCTAATAAAACCTTACCTGCTTCTGCAGAGCTATTTGTAGATAATGAGGAAAACATACAACAGTGACCAATAATTGAAAAGCCATCTCAGGACTAAGCAGTAGGTGGAATTGAGACCACCTCAGGTTCCCCAGGATGATCTTTGGGGTTGTTGCTAACCAATGTAGAACCACAGAAACCCACACTTCATTTAGCTCTGAGTGAAGGGTGGGAAGTTCATTTGCTTGTTCTGTCCTACCACGACCAGATGGTCTGAGAGGCAAAGAATGAAAGATACTATGGGAGTGGGCCAAGTCCCTGGCTGAGGCATGCAATCATCCTTACCAGTGGCATTACGAGGACACCGGACAGCTGCAGCATCCCCGGCGGGTGTCTCTTTCCAAACCACAGAGGCAAGACTTTCCTCATCACAGATTTCATGGGGCTCTGCAAGCAAGGAAAAAACAACTCCATTGGTAAATCCTCAGGAGGGACATAGACAAGGGGATGGGAAGAGGAAACAAGGGAGTATGGTCTGGAGGGAGCAGCAGTGTAGTGTCAGCCAGGAGACCTGGAGGCGAACTCCCAGCTCTGTAGCTGTTTTGGCACATGGCCCCTGACAAAGCCCCTTAACCTCTCCAGAATTTGCTCTGCCTGTCTGAAAACTGGGAGTCCATCCATCCCGAGGATTAGCTTGCAAATATGCATGTAACAAGCTGGGCAAGTCCACTAACATGCTTGCCTTGCCTTCTGGCAGCTCTTTGCAAGAAAGCTGCTGGTGCTACACCCTACCAAAGAGATTTCTTTTCTTGTTTAATGGTCAGATGTCCACATTTTGTGTGTGAACTCCATGGCTACTGACTCTACTTGTTCCATCATTCATGGTCACCACCTTCAGAGTTGGATGTGTCCGAAATGAAGCTCATCATGAGCCTGAGTTGGATTAAGAATTAAAGAATGATCAAGTAGATGAAAAAAACAAGTTTGATATATCTGTCCCTTGGCTGGGCTTCATTCACTCCCTCTACTGCCATTTTATGCAAGGACACAGGGAGAAGATCTGAACACCAACAGGCTGGATTTGCATCAGTAGCTCATTTCCAATCACTGCTGCAGAGTCCAGGAGACTGCAGAAATGTGTTTTGAGACATGACAGAAAAAGGTCTTTGAAAGGAGGCTTTTGGATGCTTCTGCCTGTGGGTGGAGCTGAGTTGGCCCCAGAATCAGTGGGACCTGGGAAGAAACATTCACCACAGGAGAGCTTTATACTGAGAAACTCATTACTTGCAGCATGTTATACGGAGGGAGCCATGAGGATGGTGCTAGAGCTATTTATCACTACTGAGGGTGGGGAGGGGAAAAAAAATTATATTTAATGGCTTTCAATTACAGCTTTTTATTTATTGTTAATGTAAGACTAGGAATACAAAGGAAGCTGAGTGCCTGCCAGCAACTGGTCAGGAAAGGCAGCCATAAAGCCAAAGCCAACCAGCCATAGAACCTGGCAGCTGCCTGCTGAGCTTCCTTCTCATGCAGGAAAGTGCTGTCCATGCCAGAGTCCAGTGGTGCCAGTAGACACATGCCAAGGTTGTAGGGAAAATATGCATCTGCCATAAAAAACAGAGAGAAGCATTGAGTTTTCATGTGGCTCCCCAGGGAGCTGCGGGGCAGTGATGACCCTAAGGGCATCCTTCTACAAGGGACTGTGAAATGGATGTGCTTACATAGACCTTTCTGGGACCTGCATCACAGCACAAATAATTCATAGAGTCATAGAACCACAGACTAGTTTGGGTTGGAAGGAACCTCAAAGATCACCTAGTTTCAACCCTTCTGTCATAGACAGGGATACCCTCCACTAGCTCAAGTTGCCCAAATCCCCATCCAACCTGGGTTTGAACACTTCCAGGGAAGGGACATCTGCAGCTTCTCTGGGCAATCTGTGGCAGAGCCTCACCACCCTCACAGTGAAAAATTTCTTCCTTCTATCTAGTATAAATCTACCCTCTTCCAGTTTATAGCTGTTACCTCTCATCCTTTTATTACATGCCCTTGCCTGTCCCAAGCTTTCCTATAGGCTTCCTTCAGGTACTGAAATTGGCAATGGACATACCACACTTATGCTTTGGAACTACCCAGAGCACCAACCTGGCTGTGGGGACTGCCCAGATCTAAGAATATGGGCATGACATGTCCTGCTCCTTTGAAGGGCTCATACAGGTCCCAAGAAGCTGCCTATACATCACTGCTCCTGGAGTCAAGCTCCAAGACTGTGCAGCTCTAGCCCCACATGCAGTTCAAAGACAGATTCCTCCCCAGTAGACGCTGATAATGAACAAGCTATGCTCTCTGCTTGGAAACAGATGCTCCTTTCCTTGTTTTAAAATTCCCTTGTGAGTAATTGTTATTGTAATGAAGTCCTGGAGGGCACACAGGGCCCCTGCTGTGCTCTGCACATATGCAGAAATAGTCCCCATGCCAACCACTCATGATGACTGTAGATAAGGCAGAACATGGGTGGAAAAGTGGCAGGTTTACTTCCAACCTGTTGACACAGAGTGGTAGGACAGAGTGTGGTCACATGGAGAGCCTGGGACGGAGTGGGGAGATGAATGCAAACATCCTGCCTCCTGGACATGCTTTGGGCATGGTCACAGATTCTCCACATCGACCTGGGATTCAAAGGAGGGTTTGGGACACGGGGTGGGAAAATGCAAACACCCTGGGCTACAAAACAACAGAGCACATCAAAAAGCTGAGAGAGTGTGCTCACATCTGACCTCCCCTTTCTCCTCCCCTGAGCTGTCAAACTTTAGTGGTTTCCTCACCCCTGCAGTCTCCCTGGGGACCGCTGAGGGATGCTGTGGATCAGAGATGCTCTTTAGAAATACACTGGTTGTCTGGCGTTGTCTGGCCAGTGAGTGCAAAAGCAATTCCCAGGCCAGGAGAGAATCATTTCATCCTCTTTTTTTTTTTACTTTTTTTCTTTTTCTTTTTGATGCTGCTTCATAACAAAATCCTTTCTACCAGAGTAACCTATTTGCACTGAGAGATTTTAATAACTAACCCAATTAATCTCAATTCTTCTGTTCAAATCAAATCATGCAGGCATTTGATACATTCTTGAGAACAAATTGAGCAGGTTTATTTTTAGCTTCTGATGACACCCCACCTTCTCCTTCCCTTGCAAATTAACAACTCCAACGAGACCCTTCTGGTTTTGAACCCTAGCAGAGCTCAGTCCCTGAGACATGCCTTTTCCTTTTGAGCACTTGTGCAGGCATTAGCCCCTGCAGAAAGAGAAGAAAAGATCAGGCTTGTTCTGCCAGGGCCCCAGCTGGCACACACTGAAGCTGAACTAAATCTGCATCGCTCTGTAGACACCACCAGACAACCTGGTGCTAAGATTTTCTATGGTGAGGGAGAGCTTTGTGGCTGAGTTAGAAGAGACTCTCCTACGCCACTGCTAATTGAGAGGCACAGCTTGTAAGGAGAGGTGATGTCTTTTATTAGAGCGTAACTGGAAAGAGTGAATATGCTGTCTGAGGCACACAGCCTCTTTATCTGTTATCTTCAAACTAAACAGGGTGAAACTTCCATGCTGATGTGCTTTGGGTTTTATCTTTGTCTTCAGCAGTTTGCAAGTGAGCCTGAGGGTCAGTTGTCCTCAACATGGGCAGATCCACTTCCAGGAACATCTGCACCAAAACAATTCCCTCTGTATCAAGCTCCAGCTTCTCCTCTAGGGAGACACCCCTTTTCACTAGGACAGCCAGGAGAGTGCCAAAAGAATCTCTCCCATCTCTAACTGAGATGCTCTGACAATTAATTACCCTTGTGGTCCAAAATCAGGGCCTGTTACGATCGATTCAATCTGACCGCCAACATCACATATGCCATTGATTCCCCACCAGCAATTTCACTAGGTGCTTCAACTGAGACTGAGGGGGGAAAAAAATGATAAAAAGTGGTGCAAAAGCCTTTTTTCTGGCCTCTTTATACTGTGTGAGACCCAGACTGAAACATTCCCACTTGCAAATATTTGATCCTGTTTAGTTTTCACATTAAACCCCGTGTTTTCTCCTCTCCTACAGTCACATTAAGGCTTTTGAACCCTTTTTCTCAAAAAAAAAACCCACTCAAAAAAACCCAAAGAAAGAAAAAATTATTCTGCTTTGTCTGTAACTGCAGGAAAGTGAGATTGGGTAAGGATCTGACAGATGTAGACATAACTGTCTTCTTTTCTTTTAAATTAAGTGGTGTGTAAGTCTCCCAGAGGCTCAGAAATGGGTGAGAAACCACTGCATCATCCTCAGTACTCAACTACTTTCACCACTCGGGACTCTGATAAGAGTTTTTGTTATGAAACAAAAGTCTCTTCCTCTTACGACTCTATAGCAATGAAAAGATGGAAAGCACTAAAGTTAGACTGGTGGGATTTACTAAATATTCAGTCAAATCAGCACGTTTACACTGGTTTGGGAAAGAAGTAAATCAAGCACTTGATGTATCTTCTGGCTGGGTTATTGGCAGGATCCTATTAGATAGAATCATAGAATCATAGAATCACAGAATGGTCTGGGTTGGAAGGGACCCCAAGGATCACAGAGCTCCAACCCCCCTGCCACAGGCAGGGACACCAACCTCCAGGCCTGGAGCTACACAAGGCTGCCCAGGGCACCATCCAACCTGGCCTTGAACACCTCCAGGGAGACGGGGCATCCACTACCTCTCTGGGCAGCCTGTTCCAGCCCTTCACCACTCTTTCTGTAAAAAACTTCCCCCTAATATCTAATCTAAACCTTCCCTCCTTTAGCTTTAGTCCATTCCCCCTTGTCCTGCCATTATCTACTCTTTTAAAAAGTCAAATCCCCTCCTGCCTGTAAGCTCCCTTCAGGGACTGGAAGGCTGCAATGAGGTCCCCCCGCAGCCTTCTCTTCTCCAGGCTGAACAAGCCCAGTTCCCTCAGCCTCTCTTTGTAGGGCAGGTGCTCCAGCCCTCTAATCATCCTTGTGGCCCTCCTCTGAACCCTCTCCAACAGTTCCACATCCTTCTTGTATTGGGGGCCCCAGATCTGGACACAGGACTCCAGATGGGGCCTCACGAGGGCAGAGTAGAGAGGGACAATCACCTCCCTGTCCCTGCTGGCCACTCCTCTCCTGATGGAGCCCAGGATACCATTGGCCCTACGAGCTGCAAGAGCACACTGCTGGCTCATGTCAAGCTTCTCATCCACCACAATCCCCAAGTCCTTCTCAGCAGGGCTACTATCAGTAAGCTCTTCTCCCAGTCTGTATCTGTGTCTGGGATTCTTCCCATCACCTTGTTGCATTCAGCTCTCTGACACAGGACACTCTTTCCAAAATCCCTGCCCCCCACCTTCCCCCCATGCAATGGAAATCAGGAGGGGTTTGGAGTACATACCAGGACACTTTCTGTCGTTGCATTGTTTATACTCTTCCTTGGGACCTTGGCAAGTTTCTCCACCGAAGAAGGGACCGTAGCACACACGGTCACGTCTCTGCGTTCCACCTCCACACGTAGCAGTGCAGCTCCCCCACACTCCCCAGGCCTGCCACTTCCCATCCACTGGAGACAAATCAGAGGAGAGAGGTAGTCTGTCACATCCCAAACATAATCTGCAACAGAAGGTTTATCTCCCAAGGTGAGCACTGGAACACAGAGTGAGTAGAGCGTGGCTCAGTGGGAAGCAAGGTCTCCAGTCTTGTGTCTTTGATCCTCAACAGACATGAAATCAGTCTGCACTCCTTCTCTTGGCAGCAGCCTTTAGTAACTGAAGGGTATTCTTACATTTCTCCTCAGTGTCTTCATCCTCTGCAAAACCAGCCCTATCTCTTCCCTTGGGCTCGGATTTGGAGCTGTGCTCATGAACACTTTTCAGGTGAGGAAGGATTTGACCTGCCTGGTGGCCACATCTGCCAGCCAAAGTCCTTAACTTGACTTTAGTTGGGATGTACAATCTATGTGTGAAAATAGACTTTCCCAAAGAAGGTCTGTCTCAGGAATTTAGAGAGACCAGCAGAACCCTTGGGTGAGAAACCATGAAGAAGGGTCACATAAACCTCCCTGCAGCCATTTCTATTGCACTGCTGTTTCATGTGCCTTGGAAAGAGATTTGGGGCATTGTCTCATTCCATCTTCTCCCAGCATCTTTACAGATTCAATGGAAATGCTACTTCTTTTACGTTAACAATGGCATTTATCAAAATGCTACTTCTCTTACATTAACAATGGCATTTATCAAAGCACTATAAAAATGTTAATTAGCCCTCACAACAAGCCTGCAAGGTAGAGAAACATTCTCCTCTGCTGCATCACAGATGAGAAACAACAGCTCAGTGACAGAACTAGAGCAAGGACTTAAGTCTGCTGATTGCTATTTGGGTTTTAATTAGGAGTTAAGACATCATCTTGGGTCAAATAATTCTTTTTAGGAGGGTGAGGGATTTCTCTCTTCTTCTCCAAGAAGTAGAAGAAAATTATCAAATATAAAGGACAGAATGAAACTCTGGTGGCTTCTTTGGTAACAGTGTATGCACTGGAATAGATGACCAACATTGCTTTGGTAGCTGACTCTGAACTCAGTGGGGCAAGGTTGTCTAAAAAACAGTGAGGACCTTTTATGTCTTTGGAGAGCTCCATAAGTTGTAAAGAAGTGAGATACCTAAACAACAAAACCTACTAGAGACCATGAAGGAAAGTCTGTTAAATACTGCTTATGCTTTGCTGCAGATGGTGATGCTACCAGAGAGGACAGTGATTCCCAAGGAAACTGGTAAACCAGGTTGAAGAGCTACTGGCTTCTATGGTTGTGGACAGGAGAGAACAGTATTTGCTCACCTGAGCAAAGTATGAGAAGTGCCTCAAAGAGGTGAGCTGTTTTGGCTGTGTCTGTTCTCTTGGAAAGGGAAGAAAGACCCTTTCCATCTCAGGGGTCCACTCCTCAGTCCTATGGTCTAACAGGGGTGAAGCACTTAGTGAGAGTCAGGGAATAGGCCAGGAGAAGCTTGACCAGAAAAATTTGTCACTGAGCAGTCTTGAAGGCTTCTAGATGTTCAAGTTTTGCTCTGCAGGTCAGAACATTTTTCACACCAGCTCACCCAGTTAGTCCCTTTGCAATGGCTTCCCCCAAGACTTCTCCACAGAGAAATGCAGACTTCTGGTGTTAGGTTATGCTCTGGTATCTGCTTTAATTTTCTTTACTTCTCCTGCATGAAATGGCTCTCCTGGAGCCCATGGTCCATGGTATAAAGACAAGGTGGATATTCTGAAGGTAATGCACTGGCTACAACAGCTGGGGCAGCAGGAATAATTACTATTATTATTGTTGCTGTTATTATTATTATTATTTTAAGACACGATATGATGAGTAAAGTATGTGACAAGACTTAAATAGTCATGAATCAAGGTTCATCGTGCCAGACCTTGTCAGAGGTAAGGTTCAAAGCTGTGATGCAAGTAGTGGTTGCTTCTCGGTTTCCTTCAACTATAACAAGGAATGGTGAATTAGTAGGAGAAAAGGAACAAAAAAAAACCCCAAAACAACACAAAAAGGGAGAAAGTGAAGGCATTGTGGAGGCTTAGAAAGATTTTAATGAGTATTTTGTTGTTTGGGGGTTTTGTTTAAACTAATGCTGTAAACTGGTATCTAATATTAGAAAGATGGGTTCCCTGTGGGTAATCACTCACCTCTCTGGGGTCTCCTGGAGCATTTGTTAGCTATGGATTTTGACTTGAATGCTCCATTTGGTATGAAACAGAACCTCCTTATCACTGCATCACTGCTGAAAATCATACAGTTCTTCCCAAGAGAAAATAGGAGGGGATTTGACAAAGGCCTGAAGAGATGGATGACCCAGGAGAAAAAGGAAAAATAAAAAAGAAAGAAAAAAAGAGTATTTTCTCACTAACCTGGACATTGGCGTAGGAAGCAGTCCCTGGTCTCCACCCAGTGTCCCTGGCATTCGGCTCCCCCATAGGAGGGTCCATTGCACTCCCTTGTCCGCTGCTGGGTACCGTTGGAGCAGGAGGCTGAGCAGGAGCTCCAGCTCGACCACTCATTCCAGTTGCCGTCCACTGAGTGGCCCAAAGAGAGATAACAAAACTGAATGTGAAAATCGCTCCCACTGGAAGGAGACATGTGCAAGAGTCCCTGTGTCTACAAGGGATTGAGGCAGGGGATGACAACCTGGAGTTGTGGAACATGAGAGAGAGAAAGGGCCACCAAGAAAAAGTTCAGGCAACTCTTGGCAATGGCCATTAGTTGACCCCTTAGACAATGTCTGACTGGTATGGTATGGTTTCAGGATGCAACTGCCACGATGTTTCAATTTTTATGTCCATAATCTACATTATACCATAGAAGTTGACATTGTTGATAATACATAATCCAGCATAAAAGTCAAAACTAATAATGTTGCCGATTACAACATCAAAACAGAGAGCATGGACCATGTTTTCACTGAGAATCTTCAAGGAATCAATATCATACCACAACATGTCCCACTTTGGGCAATCAGTACTTTTTGAGGGAACCTATTTTTCACCAAAGCAACGCACATGTGTTCAGGAAAGGAACTTTCTCAAGCACTCAAATGTTCTGATTTTCATTAAAGCACAGGAAGAAACTTGAATCACAGCATAATTCACAGGAATTCATGCTGCTTAGCTGGGAAATGCTGGGAGCGAAGGTGTACTCCAAACCACGAGCAGAGCGCGCGTGTGTGGTCAATGTACTTCTCTCACAGCTGAATTAACGCTGACAGGCTTGAGATGTCTCTACACAGCAGTGTCTTTGATAATTAAATAGAGGAGGGAGGGACAAGAGACGTTATGATAGGGATGGGGTTGGAGAGAAACATGAATACATCTTATTAGCGTGGTACAGTGTGAGGCATTCCCAAGCGTGGCAGTTACACCCTAATTGGTCCCTGATCAACAGATCCATCACCCAGCCTGCTATTCCTGGAGCACTTTCTTCTCATTAGCAGTGGTCATCATGCTCTGTTTAGCTCTCCCTAGCTGCTAGCTCTCACTCAGGAAAACAACCTGAATCCCTGAAAAGTCTGAATTCGGGCTGAAATCACATTGCTGTAGATTGCAGCTCATTTTCTTTGGCTTTGTTAGTCAGACCAAGAAAAATATATGCAATTGTGTCCCCTGTGTACTCTGCAAAGACATGAACAGCCCTGAATAATCCCCATTGCCATTGAGGAGCTTTTTGTTTGCAAGCATGTAAAAAAAAAAAAGTCAAAAATATACAAATGAGCAACTCAGAGGGGGTCATGTGAGCTCAGAAGGTGTAAAAAAATCAGACAGGCATAAAGATACTTCCACAAAGTGCTTGTTTTTAGCAATCCAAGTTTGATGTTTTCATCGTGCATAGATTTAAGAACCATGTCAGTGCCTATCAATCCCAAGGAAGGGAAAAGCAAGAAATGATGACTGACAGGTAATTCCTCTCTGGAAATGATCCAAAACCTCACAATTTAGATCCTACCAGGTATAAATTAGCATGGCTTTTCTGACTGAAGGCAGTGCTGCTAGCTTCCATGAACTGACAGTGTTTGACCTTCATTTGCATTCCTCTGTGTTGCAAAAGTGAGGCTGCATTTACCAAAGTAAATGTTGCATTTACCAGAAAAGCTGGTTTTAACAGAAAAGTTGAATCTACCAAAGCCCTTCCTGCTGCTGTGACAGTGGTGATTGGAAGCTCACCACAAGTGTGAGCATTTTGAGATGGGAAAGTGAAAGAGCACCACATCCACAAATTTCTCATTCAGAGTGGGATAGGGAACGGGTAATTTTGAGAGTTTATTTATTCATGGACTGTAATTTCAAATGTGTTTGAAACACAGAGAAACAGAGAGAGGGACACGTTGCACCTCCAGCCACGTGTGCTGACATCATAATGTCTCTTGGGCAAGATTCTGAGGGTTTTCCATCACAGCCCAGCAAAGAGCACTGAGTGCCATTGTCACACTGCAGTGTGAGTCTATCAAAAACATTCATTGGAATCTGGCTTGTGTATTCTACACAGAGACTGGCATTGTCTTCCTCTTTGTCTTTCCCTGAAGGACTTGGGGCACAGCCTGTGATATCTACTGCTCCAGAGGAACAAGAGCTCTGTTGTCCCTGCAGCAGATCATTTTTTCTCAGTTGTGGTAATAAATCCTCAGAGCGGGGTGGCAATAAGCAGTATGACTGTCTGGTGTGTCAAGCGTTGAGCAGCACCCATTGTTGTGCTTCAATGAGTCCCTCAACACTGCACTCATTTGGCACTGCAAAACCGCTGATTTCCTTTGTGGCATTAATTAGAGATGAAGTCTTGCAGTTGGGCTGCTTGTCTTTTCCACTGCTGTTTCGTTTGCTGCAGTGTATCCACATATTTATTTGTATTTAAATTAATTATGGATCAATGTTAACTCAGGGTATGCTTTATTGCCCAAGCAGTGCCGGGTCTGACTTCTTCAATTTGTCTTTCTATGACAGAGTCAATTTGGTGGCTGGGATATTCTTATTCAGAATAGAGTCTTCTGGATGGTGGCCAAAAATACAAGGATAGTTACTTGGGGTGAAAACTGGGTGGGAAATGCCAGAAGGCTTCTCATAAATGTTTTCACAGAGTTCTCGACATTCCCACAACTGCTCTCCTCCTCTGGGGACATAATAATGTCTCATAATGATTATCATTAAACTGGAAAAATGTCAGTTGACATTACCCTGTGAGAAAGGGGAATGTTGGGGAGCTCTTTCACATTCAGATCGTGTTCACCAGGACACCCTGAGTTAAATTAATGGGGAATCTGTAGTAAACCCAGGGCCTGTCTGGTTCAGGGGAAGGAAGCCATCCACAGGAGTGCAGGATTGCCAGTAAGTAAAAAACATTTAAACTTGAGATGTCTTTCTGGCGTTTCAAAGCAAAATTCGAGGAGAGACATTTGGGAGAGAAATCCATGGGTAGAGAACAGGTGTTTATAAGTATTAAAATATGGCATGGAAGGGTCTCAGGAGTCCCTTAGTCCATCTCACCTCCCAAACCAGGATCAAGTACAGAGAAAAAAGTGCATTAATGCTCTGCCAGCAAGTAAAATTATTAATTCCAGTGCAAAAACAAGCCCATTAGGGCGAAATGACTTAAAATATATCACTGCAGGTAACAGGTGAGATGTTTAAGGTGGTCTTGGAAATAGTAGCTGAGCCAGTCCAGATCCAGCCCATATAATGTGTCCTCAGTAAATTATTATACAGGGCAAATCTGAATGTAAGACAATGTTGATCTGAATAACCCCAGAAAGCACCTCTAGGTTGCTTCTTCAATGTGTCCTTTCCTTCCAGAAGACCATCACCAGGACAGTGGAGACTCTGTGATCATTCAGCTGATTCAGCTACAGACCCACTGGATGACTCATGCGTGGGGGTCTTCAGATAGGGGGAGACCTGCTGGAGGGAAGGCTTTGAATCTGTAACTGCATTACCTGGACAAAGTGCAATGTTGCAGAACTTGGTTTGCTTCTCTGGGCCCTCGCAGGGGTTCCCACCGAATTGCGGGGGCTTGCATGTGCGGGTCCGATCCCTGTACCCTCTCCCACATGTGGAAGAGCACAAGCTCCATGGAGACCACTCATCCCAGGTACCATGCACTGCAATCAAAGCAGAAGTAAGTTAGTTTCCTTCCCAGTGGAGGTCTAAAGAATGAGCAGCATGTGAGAAGTAAGTGTGAGGAGACCAAGAGCAAGCCAACCCAAAATGTACAAGGGGAACATTGGTATGTGGCATTGACACCAAATGTCTGTTACTTTCCAGTCTATTTGAAATAAACAACAATGCTCTCCTAATTGACCCTCATTTTTATATTTTTGAGCCAAAGAAAAGGGCATTTTTTGAGCAAAGGATGCAATTAACCAGAAAGGAACAAAAACCCCACCACCCTTCAGGAAGCAGCATCGCAACTATTTTGTCACTTCACTTATTTCCCTCCCTCAACATGTTTTTTTTTCTCTCATTGAATCCTCAAAGGCAACAGCATTTTCAAGCTCTCAAAAAAACTGTAGTCTGGATACTAATTATTATCACACATCAGTGACACCACAGGGGCAAAACTAGGGAAACTTGGAACAACAAAATGGGGTGGACAACATGCTCTAATGGTGCTCTAGCCATCACTGGTAACACTTAGATGTCTAAAGCCTTCTAATTGACATTAATCTAATCTTCTCCAATCTAATCTAATCTAATCTGGCCAGTTTTTTTTATGGAACATTAGTCACTGTGATCTCTAGAGGCCAAATGCAGCAAGGATGTACTGATCTCTCTTAAGGGACTTCATCCCTTCCAGTTTTACTGGAAAAGCTAACACAAAATCAATAATGCTTCAGAAAAGAAATTAAATACAGGTACTTTTCCAGTTTTTCATAGGTTTCTAACAGTGACTGATCCATCAGCATCAGGAAAGGCTGCTCAAACCTAATATTTTGCAATTGTCAGCAGGATTCTTGCATGTGGAGGATGAATTGTAGGAAAGAACACAGGGAAACAGCTTGGTGGCTTCACTGCTGTAAGGATGTTTCTGAACAATGATGTTGCTGGTCATAAATTGGGAATAACACACCAAGTTAAATAACATAATTATTCAAAATAATGTCCAGGCTCCACAGACTGTACTTTTTCATCAAAATTGTGGAAAAAGGAGTATAAAATCAGAGACAGTGGCTGGCTCAACTCATAAATATATGAGCAGCCTGAGTTTTTCATGCTGATTTTGCAATGGCATTTGGCATCTGAGCAACTGAAAGTGTCATCTGCTGCTTCTTTTTCCCAGTGGGACCCATGCTTGGAAACATCCCAAAGGGCACAGGCCATTGAGATGTACTGTGTACATTGCCTTTAGATAGCATGGAATTGTCCATACCACACAAAACAAGTGCCCATCTAATTGTGTTTTGTCTGGCAAAAGTCTGTGTGAGGCTTTAGGGTAAAAAGAGATGGAAAAGGAAACAAAAACATATATCTCCCTCAACATAAATATCACAGTTTCCTCCTGAAAGGTGCATCTCCCTTCCCCTCCTGCCCATGCATACCTGGAGCACTCAGCCCACCTGGACACACGGCAGAGTTGTTGCACTGTCTCTGCTCCCGGAGGGGACCGCTGCACTGAGTGCTGTAGGAAGACGACACACAGAACCTTGTCCTGGTCTGCCAGCCTTCCCCACAGGTGGTTGAACACACGCTCCATGGGGACCACTCTTCCGCTGCAGGGTCACCTGTTGAAGTTGGAGGAGAAAGTGAGGACATGGAACCGTTGGTCCCTGGATCTCTGTGGCAGTACTTTCCAAGCTGAACTTCACAAGTTGACAGTGGTCTGTGAAGTTCTGCAATGTGTCCCACTTATGGTGTGACAGAAAGGATGCCAGGGCAATAGTGAGAAAATGTGAGGGGTGAGAATGGGCTAAACTGGTTTTTTGGGGGGTACTGTGTAGAGATGTAACTCACACAGGCAGCAAAAGGGAAGGACACTGTGGAAGCATCAGGGTGCTGGATGAGGAGGCTCCACCACTGATGATGAGGTAGTGTGGCCATTGAAGAACCATGTGAGCTGGGATACATATCTACTCAGAGATAGTACTAACAGTGGTTAGACAGATACAGTAAATGTGTCCATAAACCAAGCCATCATAAGGATTCAATGCCTTTCCCTGCCCTCTCACAGCCCCCTACCAGTGCAGATTGGCCATGGAGGAGCAGACAAAATACAAGATGACAGTGTCTCAAAAGAACATTGACTGAAGAAATCCTACAGAGTTTTCTTTTGCCATCTTCTTCACCTGTGTAGAAAACTTGTTTTGATCAAGTGACATGGAACACGTCTGTTCCCAGGCATCGTACAGTCCTTATTGACTGCTTACCTGACTGGAAAGGCAAGTAAAAGCCTCCCATTGAACAAGAGATGAGAATGGAAAGCAATGAGACAGGTTCCTTTTGTAACTAATGACCCTGCATACAGATGGTCATGCCAGTGGTGCTTCAGCCAGGCCACAGCATCCAGGTAAGTCATCAGAAGTGTGACACGGGCAGGGAAAGGACAGTTTTCCATTAGTTTCATAGGCATTAGTCTATCCTTGAGAAAATGCCCTTCTCCTCCAGATGAAAACAAAAGCTTACTCTGTTAAATTTCATTAAGCTGTGCATTGTTTGGCTTTTTAGGTTTTTAATGGATCACTAATAATCACATGTGTTAAACCTAGAATGTAACATTTGGTATGTATGCTACACAGGCATATGGCACAAATAAACACCAACACATTTCTGAGGCTATATAATAGAGGAGCATACCCTTCTAGTAACAAGTTCTTCAGAGCATGAGTACACCATGCTGCATCATAGCCAGGTGCATCTGGAAGACTATGAATTATATAAGAAGGATTATGGCATCGGGTGCAGCAGGTAATTGACTTCAGGAGTCAGCATGGCACAGTCTGAGCTTCACCTAGCTGGTGATGTGTTTTCCTGCATTACCACCCAATTCCCAAAGAAAAGTAGACAGTAGATGATGTATTGGATTGACTGGTTTCAACATGGAGCAGGAAAGAGACTTTAGCAGTGGCTGCTACAGCTTGAGATCTCAGCCTGCTTGTGGGTTAGAAACACAGCCAGCTGTGTGAAAGTCAGTGTAAGCACAGAAACTGTGATGGGGACTGGTGATGGGGACTGTAAGGATTGGAGACCACCAGAAAAACCCAACACTACCTCAGCTGACCTAAAGCTGTGCGTGCCTGACTTCTTCATTAAGTTGGTATATTTATTTATTAGCATCTTAAGGGGAATTATCTGTGTGCAATGAAATTTTATGCGAGGCTTCAAGTGTTTATGGGTCTCATCAATCTGCTCATTGGAATTTTTGGAAGCTATCTGTGCTATTTGTTATGTGTCATGCTTGTCAGCACATCTATTTTGAATGTCTCCACTCATTCAGGCAGTTGGTAGTTAACAATATGCCCACTAACTGAAGGCTGGTGAATCAATACATGCAGGCCTCCTCCAGGGAAAAAGTGTAGAGGAAGACCTGTCCTTAATGCAAAGTGGACAGGCTTTAATTCCTTCATTTACTGGCTGGAGTCAGAAAGAGGTGGAGGGAAAGGTGATTTTTTCCCACCTCATCTATGCCATTGCAATGATTGCCATGAGACACAACTAGGTTTGTTCATTAAGCCAAAATTGCTCAATACTGTTTCCCTTTGCTTTTGTGTTTTGTTTGATTAATCTACCCAGATGGTTCCAGTTGGATAAACTTCACAGACCGTTGGTCTTTCTCTGGGTTGTGAAGGTG
Organism: Gallinula chloropus; assembly: GCF_964237585.1. Taxonomy (NCBI): domain Eukaryota; kingdom Metazoa; phylum Chordata; class Aves; order Gruiformes; family Rallidae; genus Gallinula; species Gallinula chloropus. Next base: position 3,129,570 of record NC_140086.1, read on the forward strand.
ATGGTGGGTGTTTTGAGGCCTTGGGCCTTCAAGAAAACATCACTCCCATTTCCTGCTTCTCAAGTATTAGATCTGCTGAGATAGAGAGATTTGCATTTCCATGTTACCTTTTTGGTACTGTGATTTCAGCATTTGTCATACAGAGTGGCCCAGATTTCACAAGATGCCTTCAAATCCCAAACATTCTTGCTACCTAGCCTGCTTGGATGCTGCACTGACAGGCAATGCCTTTGCATTTCTCAAAGAACACCCCATCCATGAACCTCCCTACTGCTGCACCCAGCAGCTCATCCTTCAATGGCAATGAGCTGACATTTTTTTGGTAGTCAAACACTGCCAGCTTGTTCCCAAAAGACTTTCTGAGAGGCCAGAGGTGGGACAGGGGAAGTCTGCAGAGGCACAGTGGCCTCCTTCATCAGCAACTCATGGCTTGGACATCCTGAAAAGTTGCTGATGAGTTGCTGCCATCCAATCACCTTCCCACTTAGACCTGACTGGTTTTACAATCTGCATATTGAGACAAGAGTTACCATGACACAAGATGAATGAAAGACATCCTTAAACCAAATTGAATGTTTTCTGCCTCTTTCCCTTTTGTTATTTATTTCATGGTAGAAAGATCTATGATTAGAGGTAAATCTCCTCAATTATCATCCCTCACATTGTGCAATCCCTGTTTTTTAAATTCATAATGTAGTTTATTTTCCAAGTGCTGTTTATGCCTTTGAGTTTGAACTAAGTTATTTATCTCAGCCTAGTGGGGCACTATGTCCAGTCAAGTCTCAACCCTTGCAGAAGTTCAACTTATTTTCAAACCATGCCAGACCCAGTTCTAAAACACTATCAGGCATCAGGATAAGCTCTTTCATTCTCCACCCAAGAGAAACAGAATATTGTCCATCACCAAAACTATGATGAGTAGAATTTCTGCATGCCTGTGAGCTGGACTGCAGCATACAGAAATGTCTTCCAATTATTTATCCCAGAAATGCATCTCTGCTTTTTGATATAAGAGCGACTCTGCCACTCTCATTGGGTTTGAAAGCCCCTAGTACAGCTTAGTACTGTCATACAATTAGGCCTGTCAGAGATGCATTCTGTCAAATTAGTCTTCATTCCCCAAAAGATAAGGAACCATGCACTGCCCTCCACCATGACTAGTGCCTCTGGACAGACATCTTTGTAGCATTGACCTTTGATTAGTCCTATGATGAGCTAGTTTGAGGATTAACAGGAATGTCTCAAAGGACTTAACAGGGGTGAGGACCCACTTCAAGTCGGAAGGTGGCCCTGTTTTAGGGCTTGCTGTTCCCACAGAGTCAGCTGCAGCACCTCTCCTGCAGATTGAGAGGTCTCAGCAGGTGCTGAAGAAGGAGACACGCTGGGCATCACTCAACGGGAATGTATCACTGCAATCCAAGATCCTTTCTAGTGCCTGGCCAGCCCTGAGCTGGCCTTACAGAGAGCTCAGCTGTCTGTGGGTTCCCTGTCAGTGCTGCCTGCAGCTTCTCTGCAGCTTCTCTGTGGCACATCACTGTCATCCCTTTGCCAGGACCCCTTTTATTTATAGTGTCACCCACCAATCTGACACCTCGTCATGTGCAGCCACTTCTTTGCTCACATCCTGATGCTGGCAAAGACCTCCTGGAAGCAGTCTGTGGGCTGATCAAGGAGGGCCCATGCCAGAGACCTGCTGGGCTGGATCTTACTCTCCTGTTATTGCTGGGAGGGACACACGGGCAGCCAGTGGTACCACAGATGAGAGCACAACTGTGCCAGAGCCTATGGGCCAACAGGACCTGGAGACTGGGGCTGTGAGGACTGGTGGGAGAAAGTACTAGTCTTAAGTGAACAGGTCCATCACCTCATCTCTAATCCTTATGGCTGGCATCAGTCATTTCTTGCATTTCATCTCTTTCCAGGTCTTGAGTGACTGTGGATTGGCTTATCCCCTACAAGCTGTTTTAATTGCCAGGGACAATGTGGGCTTTGCTTTGGCATCCCCAGCTGAAGCCCTTCATTGGCTGTACCCTCTGCCTGGTCTTTACATCTCCTCCAACCTGATCTGTTTGAACAGCTTGGCTGCAGTTGCTTCTCCTGGGACAGTGGCAGAAAAGCTTGCAGCAGGACAATGCACATCTCCCAGCCCATGCTGCAGTCAGGAATACCACAGCCCAAGTCAGCCATGCTACAGCAGTGGCTCTGATGGTAAGGAGTTAATAGGGATATCACTGAGCACAGATGCAGTATCCAGCTGCATAGCAGGAAGAAATGCCAAGCTATAAACCTGGTGTCTGAACAACAGGCTGGAACAAAGCACCAGGGAAGCACCTGGGACCAGGCAGAGCAGGAACAACAGGGGACATCACAGGACCTGCCTTGGAGAGGCATCTCTTTCCCCCCACACCCCCCATTTGGACACATGTGACTGAAAGATTTGGCTCAGCTTCACCGAGTTGCAGTATGAAAAATGTCCTCCTTCTCCTGCAGCCTTTTGCCAGCTACAAGTGATCCTTCAGGCAGTGGAGATGCTCCCACCAAAGGGACCAGATTCAGTACAGGCTGGCAAGGAAATTCAGACCTTGCACTGAAAGTCACAACCCCAGCCATTGTGTGATCACCTCCATACCACAGTGCTGCTTCCTGGTGCTATTCACTGCTGCACACTTGCAAAGTCCTCCTGCGTTGGATGAAGCACAGCTAATTTACACCAGAATATCTCCCTCCTTCCCTTAAAATCCCCCTGGCTTTTGAATCACTTGTCTGAAGCATTTCTAGACCACAAAACATTTGCAAGGCCACTGGGTAACAATTTTAACCCATAGCCAAGGTCAACACACTTTGATTTACCCAAGACCCATGATGTGTTGAGCTGCTGCCATGAAAGGCATATGTGAAGGGAGACCACAAAACCTCTCCAGATTAGACCTGCCATATATTTAGGTGAAATTCATTCCCACCTTCCCAGATCACACTCTCTAATATCACTACATATTATTCCCCTTCTATTGCAGAAGGGTGGAAGGTTTTGTTGTAGAACCTACCAGTTACAAGTCCTTGCACAGCAAGAAAGACCCAGTGACAGAAGAAAGCAGTCCTGCTCTCTCCTCATCACGCTCTGCATACCTCCTTCTACAGTCAGTGAGAAGGCATGACACGGACATCAGCAAAGAGGCTGTATCACAGTAAGGTCAGCTTTGGCTTAATGAACCATGGCTGTTCAGATAATTCAGACAAAGCAGTGACTTAGAAGTAGGCAGTGTGATGAGCAGCGGTCTGTGAGAAGCACAGTCTGGTTAGGGCTTTGCATCTAACACTTTTAGCCTTCTCTGGCTAATGGCAACAACACAAAACCTCATATGGCAGTGGGATGAGAACAAACAGAGAGATGACTGTTGGCTTGGTGTGTGACTGGTTGGATAAACCCATGCTAACCTGGGAGGAAAAGAGTTGGTTAGCTGGGTCATTGAAACAGCAAAGCGAGTCAATGCAGTCAGCCCAGCCAGGAAGTGCAGTGACCAGGCAGTGTGTCAGCTCCAGATGCTGTTGTGGTAGGTCAGAGCTTACCTATTTGAGGTGCAGGGTACCCGTAGTGCTGCAGTTCATCAGTGTCCTCTCGCTTTCTGTTATCTGTGGACCTCAGCGATTGGCTTCTGGAATTATAGCGTCCATTGGCTATGGCAAGGTAATGGGTCATGTAAATACACCTTGGTTCACTCTGCAAGATCTTTCACTACAAAGGTTACATGTATAAACAACAGCGACCTGCAACGTTTGGTTGACACGACCACCTGCTTTTCCAACCCCAGCAACCCTGGTCACCAGCAATCCCCGAGGCTTTCTCACCAAGCCAGCCTGCAAGACTGGGACAGGCTGGAAGCTCAACCCTTTGTTTCTCAGTGAGAATTGGGACCGTGCAGAATATGATCCCTTGTGCCTGGTCTATTTATTAATAGCAATGATTTTCTAGGGTGTCTATACTCTTAGCTGCACTTGTGGAGGATTTAGCCTTTTCAGATGCTCTGACAATGAATCCCACCATCCCTAAGAGTGTTTTGAGATCTAGGGTAATGACTGGGAGTATTTTTTTGGTGGAAAATTCTGCCTTGCAACCAACATCTACTTATCAATGCTTTGTAGAGTAACCAGAAAATGCTGAGTGGAGCAGGCAGGTGAGGACAGATGAAAAGGAAAGGGGTAGTTGAAAAGGATGTCTCCTTCATAGACTCTACCCTACTACTCTCAGTAAGGAATTCTAGTAGGTCAGGTGTCAACAAAGAGACTTATGTACAAACAGAGCTACAGCTGGGCACCTTTCCAGTCCAGGTGAAAGAGTAAAGCTGCTCATCCTGGTGTTCAAACTGAAAATCTCCCACTGAAGACCAAAGCATTGAGATCAGAAGGTAAATAATGCACCCACTGTAAATTAACAACATTTAACTCCTGACTGACAGCTAGCTCTCCTGTTGCTTCCAAACCCACATTTCTGCCAGGTTTTCATTTGCATACCATGTGGATCTTCCCTGAATTTGCTACAGGTGAAACAAAAATTGTCATTCTCCCTGGTGTTGGGCATGTTGCAACCCTGACACGTGCCCTCCCTAGAAAACAGAGAAACAACCAGGCAATAGCAACCAAATCCCACCCACCATTACTGCCTGCTGTAAATCAGGAGAGCTCAGCTGACTCCACTGGAGTCATGCAGAATAGCAGAGAGAAGAGATGAACCCAAGTAATCTGTGATCTGGCAACCAATTTGTTTCCAAACAGCAAGTGCCAGGCAGAGGATCTTTTCCCCCAAGGAGGTAAAACAGTCAGACATCTTTTCAAGAAGTACAAACTGCCAAGAGATGATGGTGACAAATTTGATCCTGGAACCCTGAGAAAATTAATAAAGGTTAATGAAGCTTCAGTGTGATGGCAAGAGTCTTTATTGATATCCAAAAAGGGAAAGCAGAGGAGGGAGAGGAATGATTCAGAGTCCCTGCCAGGAGCCAGACTTTATATTCAGCAGCTTGGTTCGTGGAAGAGGCCCATCTAGTTTGTGAATTATATTATTCCCAATTACTGATGCACAAAAGCAGGACTTAACGAATGTAGGAACTGATCACACTGACTCCTCCAGTGTTCCCAGCACCGACTGGTCCCTGACTGCTGGATGGAGGGGATGGGATAGAGCAGTCACTCTTCTGTCATCATCAAGGGAAAAGCACCCATAGCCAGACATCAGGATTACAAACTACCTGATATTGGGATACACCTTGGTTTTGTCTGGTTCTTTACTGGAATAGAAAGTGCCCAAATCCTATGGGTTTTGTAGCTACAAAGTCCTGGGGCTTCCCTGAGTGAGATGCAATTAAAAACTATAAACATGTCAACCTCTAATGAGCTTCACATTATCCAGTATCTTGAGTTTTCTTAGGGGACAGTTTAATTAGTCCCATATTTGGGACACATGACAAACACTTCTCCATTCCCACCACCTATTGCTGGTTATACCCACACACTTTCATCTGCTTTGATTTAGGCCAAAACCACACAAAACCTCCATCTGTTGTAAATCCCAAAGGCTTCTCAGAGATTTTCTTTTTAGGCTGGGAGGAGAAACAGAGGCTGGGCAACAAGGAGTAGATGTAGAGCTTGGGCAGCTTTGTCAGCTGCCCAGAGCAAGGAAGACAACAAGGGGATATCCCAGAAACATCCAGTGAGCATGGAGGGATGGAGAGGAAGCAGGAAAGAAGGAAGGAAAAATAAGAGCAAAATAAGAGTTTTAAATGCAACTTTGGCATCCTGGACCTCCTCTCACCAGTTATTCGGACCCAACATTATTGGTATCTACTAACAACTCATCCTGTTCTCAAAGGAGCTGCACAATTTCCTTTGCTCCCTGATGAATATGACAACCCTGTACTGTTATTGCTCGCTCTAATTAAAGGCAGTCAGGTCTAGTGGATGAAAATGTGACCCTTCCAGCTTGCCCAGTGTCTCCCCCAGCAAAGACTGCCTCCAGTCCTATGTTGGGATTGCTTTGTTGCAGCAGCAGGCTGCCTCCCTTATGGAAAAGGTGTTGCAGGGAAGCTGGTCTGCTGCCATTTAACATGGTGTATGTTCTAGATTGAACTTGGACAGTTGCCTTGAATATATGCAATAATTACATTGTGATTCTGAACAAAGCAGAGAGAAGCCAGGTTCTATATGCACAAAGTTCATGCAAGTGATGCGCTGCTGTGGGTTTTTTGCCCCTGAAACCCTCCTGGGGTGGAGGCCACAGAATAAAGGCAGTGGGAAACCGGTTGGATTTCCACAACCTGCTTCCCACAACGGTGTCAGTGGAGAGGAGCAATGCCAGGATCAAAGGAAGACCTAGACTTAGTTTACATCCCAGCTATATAAATGCCATGAGGATAGCACAACATTGAAACAGCCAGCACCTTGGAGCACCTAGCATGAGGGCTAGAGAAATAACACCTTCAGAGGGGACACAGAGACATTTGAAGTGCAAGAGAAAGTAAGCACATGAGATTTGGGAAGAACATATCTGAAATGTGAATAGAGAGGATGATATTGAAATGCTGGCAGTGGTGGGAAGAGGAAGCAGGTGACCAACACTTCTAATGAGAACATGTAATGTGTCAGACAGAACCCTGCAACACAACCAAGGGAAAAAAACACCCTAATGCAGAGTCTTTGCACTGTTGTGGGCCAAGGTTTTAACATCCAAGTGTATCTCACCACAGCTACAGGCTTTTCACTCTATAGTCACCCCTCAAACAGGAGAGGCAAAGAAAATAGAAGGACCATGCAAATTGTTCAAGCAAGCTGGGGTGCTGAGAATGAAAGGATAGATGAGAGCAAAAAGTGGAAAGGGATGATTAAAGACCCTTGTTGAAGCAGGATAAATGTCTCTCAGTACAGTAAAACTGGAGGACAAGGTGTTGGCTACGGAGTTTCTAGGACACCTAGCAGCTGCTAAAGGAGTAAAACTGAGAGGGGTTGAACTACCCCCAAACCCCAAGATCTTGGAGGATGTAGAAGAGGGTCATTTTGGAGGCCACTGGGTACATGGCAATTGCACCACCTAAAGAAATGGTGTAAAGCATTTTGGTTTGGCCATCTGAAACTTGCCATTGGCAGAGATGCATGACTCCCAGATACAAAATACCTGATCCACCATTAAAAGTAGGACTGGATGAAGTCCCTGTAAGCAGCAGGAGGTACATGTATAGGACAAGACATTCTTCCAGCTTGCAAGGAGTTCTAGCCTGGCCTGTGGGCAGTCAGGATGCTCTCACACATGCACAGGATATTTCAGCTTGGTGGTTGCAGCAAAAAAGGCTATTTTTAATGAAAAACAGGGGCGGCAGAGAATGAAACTGAGGCTCAGTCTTTTGAATGTCACGTGGAACGTGGATTTCTTCACGCCACTAACAGCTACAGCTGAAGGGCCGGATCCTGAACCTGCTTGACGCTGGGAATCCAGCATGGATTGACAGGACTGCACTGGCGTCACACTTCTGCACCGGAGGGCAGGATGTGACCACCCTTTTCCCAGCCTAGGGGAGATGTATCTGCCCGATCTGCATATTCATAAATGTCAGAGATGGTTTTGTGTTGCCTCTGCCAGATGGGATGGCAGGATTTCAGCTGGCTCCTCCGCTGACTTTCATTCCCCAGGAATAAATGCAGGCTGCCTACATCTCTGATTTGTTCTTGCATTTCTCCAGCACTGCTGAATTCCAGCGCCAGGGTCAGACCCCGTGACACCCCTCCTCTGGTTTGGATGTTGTCCTGCCACATTGCAGGTCCAGCCTCCCTTGCGAGGACCCTCTGTGTGCCAGGTTGTGAGCATCCACAGCTTTTAGGACTGTGCATCCAAAAGGGGCTACAGAAGCACAGCGGGTGTTCCCTTCCATTCAAAGGGGGTGGACCTGGAGAGATTCTCTGGAAGCGCTTGCCACCACACTCGGGTTGGCATTTTTTTTCCCTCCCTTTCTAAAACAGCAGCTCCTGGCCAAATCCAACAGATGGAGGAAATCTCCCCTGTCTGTGCAGGAGAGGAGGATACCACTGGGCCCTTTGCCTCTAGCAAGGAAAAATCAGAGTTACAATAAACACTGAGTGTTGTCCTTCAGATTATGTCTCTTGAGCTGAACAGCTGCCATGAAAAAAATCTCTGCCTAAGCCAAGCTGCTGCTACCAAAGATCCCTTTCCTGTTTGGGATGAGCCTTCATGACAGATTTTCTTCAGTGTTTTACTGTTTTGGGGTTTTGCCCATGGAGATTAACTTACCTGGCTTACTTGCTGTTGGACTTGAGTATGTATCCCTGGGGAAAATTAAGCCAGATGAAGATCATCAAGCAAGAGAATCCATTACATGAAATGGCAGAGATGGTGGCCCAAGCAAGTGGAAAAACATAAAGCCCATGTACAAGCGGCACCTGTGGAGTCATTTGGCTATTCCTGTGCAGTGATTTCAAACAGCACTATGGCCTCCAGACAACATGTTCAAACTCAGGTCTGGGAATCACATGGCTTTACCTATATTTTGGTGACCAAGCTGTCAGAAGTCGTGTCTCTTGGAAAGGCTGAGAAAAAAAAACATTCTCACTGCTGCACACTGAGACCTGCTGAAGGTCCAGCTGGGGCAGCTCTGGATGAGGAAAGATGGCAGGACCTGGAGAAGGTCCAGCTGGGGGAGGAGCTGCATGGCAAGGAAGGTTAGATCCCTCTAGCTCATTTACCATGACCAGGCAAAATAAAACAACCAATAGAACCCTCACAGATCTCTTCAAATGTTCATCTCAGTAGCTCCCACTGATCACCTGTTCCAACTGTGGTATCAGATTAAGACCTTTCCCTGCTGTTGGAGATCCAAATAAACATCTAAAACACTCTTGCTAATCACCCATTAACTTACGAGCTGCCTTGGCAGAAGAAAGGAAGGAAAAGCTAAAGGAAAAGATGGATTTATCCTTATAGATGGTGGTATTATTCTGACATAACTTGCATGGCCAGCAACTGGTAATACTTTTCAGTGGTGACATTATTTTTCTTGGACAAAATTCAATTTATCCCCACAGCAAAGAGGAAAATATCAGAGTACTCATCCCTGTTTGGTTTTGCAGTTTTATCAGGATTATAGAGGGCCTTTTTGTCAAGGAAAAGAATGTTTTTTTCCTGTTTGTTTTACACTACAAAATTAAGGTATCAGCCACTCCACAATAATACTCTCAACACTTGAGAACTAGTTGAGCATTATTACAAGTTACTGAAATGTTGCACAATTTAGGATAAAGATGTTGTTTTTCTGTTCAGTTCTTCTTCCAGTCTTTTTTTTCCCTCACAAACTAAAAAAAAAAAAAAAATCTATTTAACTGCAACATATAAAGAACACTTAGGAAAATAAGGGTGCAAGTGGAAGAATGAATACCCTACTCATCACTAACAAATCTATCAGTAAAAGGCAGTATGACACATTTAAAACAGAGGATTTCTATTCTACCTTTTTATCTTCTCTGGTTTTGGTACAGATCACAGCAAAGAAAAGGAAAGGATATGTGCAAAACAGAAGTCCTTCCTGGGTCAAAAGAGCCCATCTCTTGGGCATGACTGCAAAGGCAACAAGGTACAGATTCACTGAGGAGCAAGTTCAGAGCCAAATGCAGAGTTTGGGTAGATATGAAAGAGACACTGATTTATTTTGAGATAGGACACAGACCTCAAGGTGTTCATGGGCAAGTCTTGAAAGAGTAATTAATTAACTCATATTGTCCCTCAAACACTTTCCAGCTTGACAACATGAAGTCCTCACAAAGGGGCTCAGCAGTTTGTCTGCAAAGAGGCCCTTGGGAAAATTAATCATAATTAACTTATGTATTTCAAAGAGAGAAATCAATTTGTGCTGTCCCACTCTGTGGGCATACTCTTTTTCCAAACTAGGGCCTTCCACTTAGCTCAAGATCCTTTCTTCCCTAATAAGCTCATCTAAGCTAGCTGTACTGCAGTTTGGAGCAGGAGTTGACTTGGTAAGGGAAGGAGGACAGGAAGGCAAGTGAAATCATTTACTGAATCATAGCCACTTCCCCCAGTCACAGTCAGGCACTTAGGATCAGAGTTGCTGAATGCTGTGTTCTGGAAAAGATGAGTAAATATTCACTAGATTATCCTTTACTGTTGTGCTCTGTGCAATGTGTGGAGCTGGAAACCCAACCCAGGCTTACAAGCTCCATGGTTGCCCAACATTCCATTCCATCCATCCTTGCTACAGACATCTCAGGAGATCTAGCATGAAGAAGAGTAAAGTTTTGCCCCTGGGGCAGATCAAGGGAAGAGACTATGTTCCTTGCTCAGTGATGGTGAGGTTAGACCTGGAAAACCGTGTTCAGACTGAGGACTTCCAGTTCAAAATGGGCGTGAAGGAATCATACAGGTCCCATGGAGGGCTTGGAGTATGGTTAAGGATGGAGAAGGATGTCCTGCAATGAGAATGTGGGGGCTTGGTTGATCCCCTCACTTGTCCTGCACAGGAGTAGCACTGTAAGGAGGGCTTTTGCTTGTTGCCCCATGTGCCCCCATGTTCAAAGAATCAGTGCACACACAGAGCACCTTCCACCCATCCACAATGCCATCTCCACTTTCTTCTCCTTCACAGCTTTGTCCACCAAGACCAACGTGGCCCTTCTTCCAGCTCCATTAAGTCACACTCAAGTTCACCCTTTCAAATCCAGCTTCCAGGTCCCTGCCCACAGATGGATGCACTCTGACCCTCACTGCCCCAAGCCACAGCTGCATTATAACTCCAAAGTCACTAATAAGCATGAGAGACATAGATTAGATTTCCCTAGTGTGGGCGAACCTCAGGGAGAAATTATCAGCTGTGAGTCAAGGAGATGAAATTCAATATATTAGAAAGTTTCATTAAAAAAAAAAAGGAAAAAAGCGGGGGAAAACATCTAATTGCAACATGATTTAAATTTATAGAAGTGGTAAAAAATGCATGAAATCATTTTAGCCCTTATTAGAGGAATATATTTATGTCCCTCTATTCGAACTTCCCCTTTATCAGGAGATGCTTCCTTGCCTTTGAAGACAGCTGAACTTTCCCTAGTTATTTTGCTAGTTGGATGAGTTATTTAAACATTCTCTACTATGAATTTGAAATAAGAAGGGGAGAATAATTAAAATCAGCCATTCACTTGCGTTTTCTGGGCTGAGCCTCTTATGTTGTTGTTTTTTTCCTCTTCAACCTCCTCTCCACTCAGCTAATGCAAAATAAGCACTGGGGATAAAAGCGTTGCAGGTCACCAGCTCCACCCATTGATATCTCCCTGATGACAATTTGTCCCCTGCCCTCTGGAGAAGAGTACCTGGAGAGAACCTGCATTACAGGAGGAGAGGACTGCGTCTGCCAAAGACTTTGCCTTGTGCAAGTCCCGTGTTTTGTCTGTCTAACTGCCAGATCTTTTCCTATATCATAGAATTCATAGAATTGTAGGGGTTGGAAGGGACCTCCAGAGATCATCAGGTCCAACCCCCCTGCCAAAGCAGGGTCCCTAGGACATATCACTCAGATAGGCGTCCAGACGAGTCTTGAATATCTCCAGAGAAGGAGACTCCACCACCTTCCTGGGCAGCCTGTCCTAGGGCTCTGTCACCCTCACTGTGAGAAAGTTTTTCTGCATGTTGGTGCAGAACTTCCTGTGCTCCAACTTGCAGCCATTGCCCCTTGTCCTGTCTCCACAGACCACTGAAAAGGGGCTGGCTGATTCCCCCTGCATCCTCTGCTTAAGATAATTATAGACCTTAATTAGGTCCCCCCCTTAGTCTTCTCTTCTCAAGACTGAAGAGTCCCAACTTACTCAGCCACTATAGGCTTCGTTTTTTAAAACAAAGGGACAACAACACTACTCTTGACTGAGAAGGTGAACTAAGACCCAAGATTAGCATCTCTCTTAGCTCCATGCTTTATTTATTCAGGAGAGAGGCTGCAGCTATCAAAGAGATCCCTTTACAAGTTATATTTTGCCATCGGTGGCAGATTTACCCCCAATGCCTACTTATATATCCCTATAGGTTAACCCTTACTTGTTTGGGTAAAGGTTGGGTCTGCAGGTGTTGGCGTGTGTCAGCACGTGTGCGTGTGCATGCGTGACCGCGAAACAGGCAGGGAAGGGAAGGGCAGGGCCATGCACAGCTGAAATCACATGCTTTCTTGGGCTTGACGTTCTGCCACCACCCTTCAGGAGTTCCCCCGTGCCTCTAGAGCATCCTCCCTTATTTCCGATGACCAGGCCGGGCTCCACGTGAGAAGGGCGACACAGTGGCGCGCGCGTGCAAGGGAACATGCCTCCACTTACTATTGCACGCCTTCCTATTGCACAGCCGTCCTTCCTCCAGGACTCCCTCGCAGACGAGACCTTCGTTGGGAAGGGGCTTGCAGGTTCGCATGCGGGTCTGTAGGCCTCCCCCGCAGTCCTTGGTGCAGTCACCCCAAGCCGACCACGGGTTCCAACCACCTGGGCAAAAGCCAGAAAAGCCCCCGTCAGCTTCAGTGAGAGCCCAGCAGCCCAAGAAGTCAAGGCCATGCTAAGCTGGCAGGCCCTACAATGTACCCACTGAAACTGGGCTGTCTTTGAATGTGATAGGGCTAGACAATACAGAAGAGCCCAGTAAGTCAAGAGATAAGAGTGAAAGTGAGAAGCGTTGCCTTTTCTTTGACTTCTCTTCAACTGTTCCCTATCTATAATCAGGGACTTTGCCTCCTGGGAAATCCTGCCCCATTTCTAACTAGTCCAGCTCTTCCTGTGCTTGTTGCAGCAAAGATGTTCCCTCCTCTGAGAAGACCCTCTTCCCACTTTGTGGCATGTTGACTCCTAAACCTAGAAGGCACTTGCAAGATACAAATTCAGCATTGGTGAAGTTGTCTCTCCTCCCTCTTTCCCTACACAAAAACATAGAATCATAGAATCATAAAATCATAGAATTGTAGGGGTTGGAAGGGACCTCAAGAGATCATCGGGTCCAACCCCCCTGCTAAAGCAGGCTCCCTAGGACATATCACTCAGATAGGCGTCCAGATGGGTCTTGGATATGTCCAGAGATGGAGACTCCACCACCTCCCTGAGCAGCCTGTCCCAGGGCTCTGTCACCCTCACTGGGAAAAAGTTCTTCAGCATGTTGGTGTGGAACTTCCTGTGCTCCAACTTGTAGCCATTGCCCCTTGTCCTGTCCCCACAGACACTGAAAAGGGGCTGGCTGATTCCCCCTGCATCCCCTGCTTAAGATAATTATAAACTTTAATTAGGTCCCCCCTTAGTCTTCTCTTCTCAAGGCTCAAGAGTCCCAACTTACTCAGCCTATCCTCACAGGGGAGATGTTCCAGGCCCCTAATCATCTTCGTGGCCCTTCTTTGGACTCTGTCCAGGAGATCCCTGTCCTTTTTAAACGAAGGAGCCCAGAACTGGACACAGTAACATGTGCCTATGTGTAGACAGCACCCACTTCCCCCCAAAAAGACACTCCTTTTCCTTATACTGCAGATACCACCAGCAGCAGAGAAGCCCTGCTCTCAAGGACAGCTTCGGTGAGGGCATATTTCTTTCCAGCACCCTTGCAGCACCCATGGGGAGAAATGTGGGAGCACCACAAAGTAAAGGTGCTTTCTTTGGTTTCCCTTTCCAGTCATACTCAGCTGCTGGTGTAAAAAACATGCAACTTTCCCCCTTGTACCACCAGCTGCAGACCTGCAAAATGATGGAACCAGCAAACTTCTTGCTATAGGGATGGTCTTGCCACTTGCAGAAGGGGAATGCTGAGCCTCTGCAGTCTTCTCCATCCTAAGGCTTTACAGCTTGTTGCCAAGAACAACTGGCTCTTGTGGGATGTCCATAAACTTTGGTGACAAGGTGGACCTTTAAGACCATCTCTATCTAGCTTGCCTCACACTGGTCAAAGCCTTGAAGCAAGGCACCTGCAAGACACCCCAAAAAGGCTGGGACTGGTGCTGTCAAAAGACAGCAGGGGATGTAGATGATCTTTAAGGTCCATTCCAACCCAAACCACTCCATGATTCAATGATTCTGTAATCATCCAGTCTCTGGATAAGCTGTCACATCTCTTGATGTGGCCAGTTCACTCCTCATCAGCTGTACACAGCAAGCTAAAATCTACTCTGTGACAGGCCTCTGCTTTTAAGAGCTGGTGACTGCTTCTGCTCCATCATTTGCTCACCTCATGGAGAGGATGAGAAGTGGTCCTTACCCCAGAGACTGCTTGCTCTCAGATGGCTGTTTTTCCTGCTGTGTATTCTTACCCAAAGCTGTCCTTGGAGATGCTTCAGATCCAAGAAATTCAGCCATGTGCCATACTCAGATAAAGATAATGAGCTAAACTAATGAGGAAACACTGGGAGAAAGGTAAATGCTGCTTTGTAAAAAAAAAAAAAAAAACCATTTTCACTTTCTTCCCAAGAGTCAGAGAGTTTAGAGATGCAAATGATCCATTTCAGCTGACTCAGCATCCCTGTACTGCTATTTATGAGGTGATGGAGACCACAGCTGTCCTCTGGGCTATGGGCTCCACTGCTCCCTGTACATCTTAGGCAGGACACCAGCCCTGTTCAGAAAAAACAAGTCCTCAACAGCCCTACTAGGTGCCAGCTCAGAATATAGGGATATTATCAGCACCCCCTTGCACAGGGATGGGCAGATAATTATTCACCTCCATCACATAAAGCTGTGGAATTCTATTTCTCCTCCCAAAACAGGGATGCTCTACTACTACCAAATTAGAAGGGCTCTTGCTTTTACTCTCAAGAAAGAGTGAGATTAAGCACATGTTCATCACCATTCACGCTGCTAAATCCAGTGGAATCTGCTTAGATACTTAATAATGAGAACAACATGGGAAAGTAGAGCAGGATGAAAATGCAAGCTAGTGAACCTGCCAGCAAGGTGCTCAGAGATGCTGGCAACAGTGTGGAGGATGGAGTTGTTACTGGCAGGCAATAAATGTCTGACCTTGAAGAAGATTGTCTTTCCCTTGAAAGTCACTTTCTCTGCTGGTTCGTTTTCTGAACAGCACAGGGAAAGAGGTTTGCATCTCCCATTTCCTGATGGTAGACAGATTGTGTTTCAGTTGCAAGAGAGGCCATTGGCATAATGGCAGGTATCCTGATGCCTTCCTTGAGCTGATCAATAGGATATCTGTAACCAGACATATTCTGGAACTAATCAACTCCCTCTTTGCCCTTTTAATGATGTATTTCTTTATTCCCATTCCCTTCCAAATCAGTAGTGGGGCTGGGAAAGGGAGAAAGCATGTCCCACAAACCTTGGTTAGGTTTGGCTTGTGGTTTATTTACTTGGGATGCTTTCTGAGTTAAAATGCATAATTACTGCTGTGTCTTAAAAGGTTATTTTATGTTGTGCTTGTAAGCAGCGTGCAGAGTGGTTACTCAAACCGATTGCCTGTCATGGTGTACCCAGTTTGATGATGGGTTACTCAAACACGTCTGCATTTCAGGATGTAACCTATTATAATGACATTAAAACCCTAAAAATATAAAGTAACAGATGCTGTCCAGGCTCACTACAGGAAAGAGTGGGGGGTAGTGTAGGTTTCAGTTTTTTTACTTCTCTCTCTGCTTAGCAGCAGCAATGGAAGAACCAGTCCAAGTAACGTAAAAGCCACCCTAATCTCAAACCCTTAACTGGAATGGGATCACATTAGGAGGTTGAGCACAGATAGCTGTCTTCCTCTCCTTATTCCTCAGTTTCCATCCCATTTGTGAGTACTAAAGAGAAGTTAGAGTATAAGTACCAGAACACTTATTAAATCAACATAGACATTTATATCCAAGACAAAGGTATTTCCCAGTTTATGGAGTAGTCCTTTTTTATCATCAGGTTGTCCCATGGTCCTGACAAATGAAATACTGCATGTTATTTATCCTGTTTATTGGCTGTCAGATAAACCTTTTGAAATCTCCCTTCTTTTCCTGGGTCTAGTCATTCTCTGTTTCAAGTGATTTGTCTTTTTTAGTGGTGCTGTAAACAAGCGGTTAAGGGCCTATTATATAAAGTTATACCCATCCCTTCTTTGAAGGGGGGGAAGTGCTGTGCCACAAGTTAAACACTTGGCTCTTCTGCCCACTACCTGAGTTGCATCAAAAGTCCTGGGTTGCATCAAAAGAAGAATGGACAGCAGATGAAGAGAGGTGATTCTGTCCCTTTCCTCTGGTGAGACCCCACCTGCAGTACTGTGTCCAGCACTGGAGCCTTCAGCACAACATGGATATGGACCTCTTAGAATGGGTCCAGAGGACATCCATGAGGATGATCAGAGGACTGGAGCACCTCTCCTACAAAGACACACTGGGAGAGTTAGTCTTGTTCAGCCTGGAGGCCTTCCAGTACCTGAAGGGGACCTACAGGAAAGCTGGGGAGGAACTGTTTATAAAGGCATGTAGTGACAGGACAGGGGACAATTGTTTTAAACTAGAGCAGGATAGGTTTAGATTAGACATTAGGAAAGAATTTTTCACTCTGAGGGTGGTGAGACACTGGCACAGGTTGCTCAGAGAGGTAGTGGTGGCCCCATTTCATTCATGATCAGCTTGAAGAAACTCTGAGAAACCTCATGTAAAGGTGGACCTGCTTACTGCAGGGGGTAGGACTAGATGACCTTTAAAGGTCCATTCAAACCTAACACATTCTATGATTCTATGAAAGCATCAGACTGATGGAAAGGAGTAGATGACAAGGGAATGAACTACCATAGCTGTGGAACAGCTGAACTATGACAACATACAGATGCTTTTAGCCAAGTGCAGGAGCTGCAGGAGAGGCACAAATGGGATTTTGTCACTGCACTGGCTGTGCACATGCCCCATCATTCAGTCCACTGGGAGTGACTTGTTGAGCTGCAACCAGGGGGACAGTTTCTCATGGACACCCATCTCCAGAAAACCTTTGTACCCACCCCCACCTGTCTGTTGCACAGTTCCCTCCTTTGTCCCTTCCTATATTTCAAGCATGGGGTTGGGGACCTTGCTGATGATGAGCAGCGAGTAGCCCATGCAGAATACAACACAGCACTCCTCTGACATTAATGAGACAGTCCCTTTTGCCCCTGGAGTCCCATTTCATCAGCTCTCAACAAACTGCTGCACCCTGCTGATGGACGTAGTTTGAGTTGCCATCTGTCCTTAATCCAGAAATAATGAGTCTGCTGCAATTGCTTTGTAAAGGATCTTTTGCTTTTCAAAGGCACTTACTCCTTTGAAGGTCACATACCCAACCCGTTCCCACTTAGAAAAGTTCTGTTCAGCTACAGCCTTGGAGAACTGCATCTCTTCCTCACTTTGCTCTTTATTCCCTTTCACTGGAGTAGCTGTGGTTCATGCCTCCAGCTCCAGAGGTTTCCAGCACGACTAGTAGCCATCACCTCAATCACATAGCAAGGTTTGGCTTGGAGATTTTATTTTTTGAGAATGCTCCTAGCCCCTAGCACGGTTTTTGCAAAGGTGGCTGTTGGGTATGTGTCCAGTTCTGGGCTCCTTGGTTTAAAAAGGACAGGGATCTCCTGGACAGAGTCCAAAGAAGGGCCACGAAGATGATTAGGGGCCTGGAGCATCTCCCCTATGAGGAAAGGCTGAGTAAGTTGGGACTGTTCAGCCTTGAGAAGAGAAGACTAAGGGGGGACCTAATTAAAGTTTATAATTATCTGAAGCAGGGGATGCAGGGGGAATCAACCAGCCCCTTTTCAGTGGTCTGTGGGGATAGGGCAAGGGGCAATGGCTGCAAGTTGGAGCACAGGAAGTTCCACACCAACATGCAGAAGAACTTTTTCCCAGTGAGGGTGACAGAGCCCTGGGACAGGCTGCCCAGGGAGGTGGTGGAGTCTCCTTCTCTGGAGATATTCAAGACCCATCTGCACGCCTATCTGAGTGATATGTCCTAGGGACCCTGCTTTGGCAGGGGGGTTGGACCCGATGATCTCTTGAGGTCCCTTCCAACACCTACGATTCTATGATTCTATATGAGGCTGCTGCTCATGGGACTATGAGTGCCATGGAGACTGTCATTCAAGGAGACCTTTAATCCAGTTTCTAAAGGGCTTTTTGATCCTCCCCAGTTGGTTCTTATCATGATCACATACTAAAACAAATTACTTTTCATGGTAGACTGACCCAGTGAATTCCAGTTCTCCACAGTGAAAGGGAAAAAAAAATTCAAGATGGCCAGAATCCACTGGCAAGTTCATATTTGCCTTTTCTTGTTCTGAATCTTAAGCAGACATGCCAAAAGAACAGGTCTTTCCTACTACAAATTCACTGGGCCACTTAGACTCCTCATCCAAACACTCTTGATCTTTGGGAAGATTTGCATCCCGATCCAGAGTTTATCTTCGCAGCTGACAGCTGTGATGTGTCTCAGCTGCCAGTCAATCATGCCTTTTAATTTAACAGCAATGCCTTAAATTAGATGTCAGTAACAGCAAAAAAAACCTAAGGAATCAACACAAAACAATCAATAGATCACGGGAAAAGGGTCTTTGCTGACACACTACATCCATCTCCGATTTTGTTTTTTTGGATTTAGCCTTCCACTGACCCCAGCTGCAGACACTTCTTGTTGGCAGCTCTCTCAAACTCATCAGGCCAGGACATCTTGTCTCTGAAATACATGCCGAGACTGCATAAAGCCACCACAGTTCTGTGTTTTTTACCACTGGAAATTTTTGCACTGGACCTTATATCACGGTATCTTGAGGCCCTGAAAAATCATCAGCAGTTCACAAATGAGTGAAAAATAAAAGTGACCTTTCATGCAAATAGGGAGAAGGATGCTGAAAGGAGAGCGAGATTGTTTTATACCATCTGAAAGGTAAATTTGTTGTACAATGGGAAAAGCAAGAAAGCGGCTCCACAGGGTTTTATCACTTTCCTTTCTTACTATGCTGGGAAAAAAAGGAGGTCCAGAAGGGAATATTTTGAAGACAGCCTTCTATTACACAAAACAGTGATCTTTCCCTGGAGAGCCATGCATTCAGTTTGCTACTTCTGTGGAAGAAAGGGGGGGGAAAAAAATCAGGAAGATGTCCCCTCCTCACGTCCCATGTGATGAAAGCCTTTGGCAGCACAAGTGAGTTGCTCCAGTGGTTCATTCTCTGCTATTTGAACAATAAATCATGTGTTTTGGGAACTTTGCTGGTTTGCTTATTGTGCACACTAATATCAAAACCAATCCCCTCCCCCAAGTTCCCTGAAACCCACAACCTTCCTGCTTCAAACAGCCATATTATTGATCTAGAGAGGCAAAATGAAAATGTGCAAGAACCTTCTTATGCCCAACGTCCATACTGGGTGCCATGACCTCTGGTAGGTTATCTGACTAATTACACATGGAATTAAACACAAAGACTCAGAGGTGATTGAAGAAATACGCTAGGCAGGGGCACCCTGGTAACCTCATGAGTGAATATGGACTGTGATGAATGGACCATACATAAGGTGCAGCCTCCAAGGAGAAGAGTCTGAAACCTGGTGTGAAGGTGAGTCATCATGAAAGAAATGCTTGGGAGTACCATGCAAACCAAGGATCTTCATTGTGTAAAGGGCTACAGGACATACTGTCCAGTAGAGAAAGGAAAATTTAGGGTTGAGAGTCTGGGGATTGCACACAACTTCTTTGGGGGATAATCAGGAGTGAGGTGGGGAAGATATTATGTATTAATCACTAGCAAACTTGAAGCTAAATGAGCCAGTGAGTCAGGTAGGGGAGATCCAAAACAGGAGGTTGATCTGTACAACCAGGTTCATCTTTTCTGTTCTGTATGTGTTTACTTCTAATAAACTCTATATTAATTTCAGCCATAATCATACACCAGGACTCTCCTCCATGGAAAGAGAGATGGTTGGGCTTGGGAAAATGTTGAAGGTGCATTAAAAGTTCACGAGTGACCAGGACAAGGTAACCAGTGAATGGGTGTTCATTGTCTTTTCTAAAATTAGAATTGAGGGGTGTCAAATGAAACTAGCAGGAGGCAGGTGCAAAATCAATGAAGGACATAATTCACAGACACAGCACTGTCAAGCTGTGCAATGCTTGTCACAGCATGCAAAAGGCACCAGAATTTCTGTGAGTACAAAAAGTAGCAAGAGAAACACGTGAAGGAGAAACCCACCAAAGACAGCATACAAAGACAGCAGCTCCTGCTCAAAAGGTCTCCAGGCTACAAGTTGTTGAAGGCTGGAAGTGGTGGTCTTGTTCTACTATTTTTCCTTGGTAGCCACAACTAAAGAGAGAACAGTGTGCTGAAAGACCCCTGATCTGGCCAACAAGATGGTTTCTGGGGCTTTCCCAGTTGCTTGGCCTCTTCCTTCCTTAACTTTATTATTATGTCTCTCTTTTATGGAGATGTGCTCAGAGCACAGATGGCTCAAGGTCGGGCCAGTATTCCCCACCACCCTTCAAAAAGGCTCCTCAGATCACTCAGTTCTGTGTACCCAAATAAGTGATGTGATTTTTCCAAAGCTGCTGAGTGGCTGAAGCTGTCACTGATTTCCATAACATTCACAAGTGCAAATGAAGGTGACTGAGGACTCATTTGAACAAACATTTAGGACCAGCTTCAATCTTGCCTTGATCTGCAAATCATCGAAGGAGGATGGAAATAAGGCCACAGTGCTCAGCTTTCAAGGAAACCCAGCATAAATCTGTGCTTATTACATGAATCCCTGCAAATGAAACACCAGGGATAAAGGGGGATTATTTATGAGGAAATAGTGGGGGAGGTGGGCAGGGAAATGAGAAAGAAAATGTTTAGTCTGGAACAGGAGATCACATAAGACTGTGGAAAAGTCTTCCCCTCAGAAAGCCGCAGAGGCTTAATCATTTAACTTATTTCAAAGCAGAAGAGGAAAAATATCAGAGAACAGACTTGTGAAGGAAAAAAAAATCCAGCGTGCACCACTGGGGAGGAATGAAATGCTTTCCCGCCCCGAACCTCTCTGATACTGTATAAATCACATCACAGCCGAGTTCACACACTATTTGCTTCTTCAAGTTATTGCAGACCTCGGTGCAAAGCACAGGGGGGATGTATTAGCATAGACACATGCGAGCTTCTGTGCGGCGATAAACACACGGACGTATTAAAAGCTAACTCTGTATAGCTCAAGTTGATTGAAGCCTTTCCTGATAGGAGTGTTGATATCTGTTTTCATAAAAAGCCTGCTCAGAAAGGAAATAAAAGAAGACCCTTTGTGAAATATTACAGAATCATAGAATTGTAGGGGTTGGAAGGGACCTCGAGAGATCATCGGGTCCAACCCCCCTGCCAAAGCAGCTCCCTAGGACATATCACTCAGATAGGCGTCCAGCTGGGTCTTGAATATCTCCAGTGAAGGAGACTCCACCACCCCCCTGGGCAGCCTGTCCCAGGGCTCTGTCACCCTCACTGGGAAAAAGTTCTTCAGCATGTTGGTGCGGAACTTCCTGTGCTCCAACTTGCAGCCATTGCCCCTTGTCCTGTCTCCACAGACCACTGAAAAGGGGCTGGCTGATTCCCCCTGCATCCTCTGCTTCAGATAATTACAGACTTTAATTAGGTCCCCCCCTTAGTCTTCTCTTCTCAAGGCTGAACAGTCCCAACTTACTCAGCCTTTCCTCGTAGGGGAGATGCTCCAGGCCCTTCATCATCTTCGTAGCCTCCTCTGGACTCTCTCCAGGAGATCCCTGTCCTTTTTATACCAGGGAGCCCAGAACTGGACACAATACTCCAGGTGGGGCCTGACCAGGGCAGAGTAGAGGGGGAGGATCACCTCCTTTGACCTGCTGGCTACACTCCTCCGGATGCACCCCAGGATCCCATTGGCTCTCTTAGCCACCAAGGCACACTGCTGGCTCATGGCCAACCTGTCATCAACGAATATCCTTTCATGTTCTGTCTGCCCTGGCTTGAAGTGCCTCAGTTTCCCCCAAATAATTTTCTCCCTTCTATATAAAGCACATGTGGGGACGCGGCACAAACCCATAAAGGCGTTGACATGTTGTAACACCCAGAGCTTTGCGAGCCTCATGCAATTTCCACCGGTTTCCTGAACAGTATTTCCAGCTGAAGGATTTCTATGGTCCCCAAGACTGCAGTTTCTCAATCCTCCACGAGCTACGACATATTTCTCTTTGCAAGAGCCCTGCAAGGCTGGGCTGTGCTATTATTGACTCTGCGGGATGAACCAGGGAGGGGCTGGAAAGATGAAAGGCTCTCCTGCAGTATCACAGGGCACCTGCTGTACGGCACAAAGAGAAGTTAAATTTTCGTTAAGGTAAGCATCTTACAGGAGGACATAGAGTAAATCACCCACGAGGATAAGCCAGGAGTCAGATGTCCCTCCCTCCCTTCCTCAGAGCGGTTTTGCCAAGGAGATACCCCTCTGCAGACACTATTTGTGGCTCACAGCACTCCTGACTCCACTAACTGCTCCCAAGACAGAGCCAGAAACATGAACTCTGGCGCAATGCTGAAGCAGCTGCCTTGGCAGTTATTAAACCAAATATTTAATGACGTTTTGATACGCACAGCCAAACCCTCTTCACACAGAGATGTCAGTAATAAGGATTTTGCCTGGAAGGGGAACGGAGGCGGTTGAAAACCACATGAAAGCACTCGGTGTGTGTGCACCTCTGAGGAAGGCTGGCGAACAAGCAAGTTGTCAGCAGGCATTTCTCCCTTCGGTGTCCTCTCCTTCACAGAGCTGTCGGTTACACTCATCCTGCAGTGGGAAGATGCTAATCCTGGCTGCCTTGCTGGGCATAGACTGCCTTTACCAGCTCATCCTCTGACACATCGTTAGTGTTTCTTTCACTGCAGAAGAGAGCAGGCTCTGGGCTTGTCTCTGTGTGTCGTTTCCGCCTGTGTCTCTTATTGAGTCCCTTCATTAGGTGGGGGGACAGTCAGAATGGTTGGGTCACTTGAGGAAGGTGAGTGAAAAAACCTGGGAGAGTTAAATACTAATGTGTGTAAGAGTAAGGATGTAGAGCAGAGAGATTATCTGCAAGCCAAAGCTGGTGGCTGATAAGGACTGCATGCCCAGCCACCCCAACTTTGCTGAGAAAACATACTCAACATTGTCCAACGACAGTTAAAACAGACCTTGGGAGAGCTGCTGTCTGAACTGGATTGCTTGAGACCAAAACTTGCATTGTGTAGTTAAGCATCTGAGATCCTTTACTAGGTTGACCATTCCCGCTGGGATCAGGAATGGCATTAGGGATTAATGCCTGGGACCAGCCTGAGCGTGGTAGGATCCAGCTCCCATCTTGACAAGGATGTGAGGAAATAACATGGAGCTATGTCTGCACTTGAGATGTCCAGAGATGGGGTTACTGCACCAGGACAGGTCATAAAGATGTGGAATGAATGTGTCTACTTTTTACCCTACTCTGCCAGATCAGTTCCAATGAGAGCAAAATAAAATAGCATGTGAGATGCAGCATATTCCTCTTTGTCAGAGATATAGGGCCTTTGACTGGACCATGGTGGGAAGGGGAGAATCTTTCCACTCCAAACCCCACTACGTTGGGAAGGGATTTCCTTCCTGGATGTGCTGCTCACAAAGGTGTTAAAAAAAAATATCTTTAAAAATCATTCATTACCTGTAGGATGGAAAAGGTCAGATTAAGTTGAATCCCTTAAATTTTTACTGGATGCTGCCTTGTCCTGGGCAGAGTTTGCCCTGAGTTTGCAGGTGGTTGGTAAATAATAGCAGTAATAAAGGTTGTACACACAATTTAGAGGCAATGTGTAGCATACAGTGCCAAATCTTTCCCTGTATGTGATGGTGAACTGCAGAAAAATCTAAGGTATCATGTCCACACAGGTCTCTGAAGGATGTCTGAAATACCTCCTATCCCATTGCTTGCACCTTCACCACAAAACCTATCTCTCTGTTCTCTGGGACAATTGCAGTGGGCCCATCTGGAAGGAGATCAGGTCCTTGGCACCACAGATCTTGAAGTTAGCCATGAAGTCTTTCATTCATTGCCCTTTGCATGATCTCTTTGATTTATTCAGTGCTGAACAGTCAGCATTACATTTTGCTTGCTTGCAGCCAGTGCTCTTCTGACAATTAATTGAGCACTATCAGTTGCTCTAATTAATTAGAACATTTTAAAAATGGAGACACTTTTTTAATCTGCCAGTGTTTAAGGTAGGAAACAGATATCTGAGATATGAGCAGATCCGGCTTGGGAATCCTGTCTGCAGATGTGTGAAGGGGATTATTATATAGCAAACATCTGCATGTGTCCCATGGGCAACTGGGACTACCATGTACAGTCCAAGCAGAAGGCAGAGCTACATTCACACCTTTGGAGGCACCCAAATGAAGAGCTACCACTAGGTAGCTCTAAAGAGCCAGCACCAGTCATTCTGCGTCTGGAATAATCACCATGTGGTATCCAGCATGCCTTAGCATCAAGGGCAAGAAATCAATATCATCAATCTGGATCAACATTATAATTAAGAGGTTGATATTGATCTTTTGACATTGATGCTAAGGTGTGGTGGATATGTGAGCTATTAGCATCGTTGATGGAAATTTGAAGTTGGGGCACTATAAAACAAGCTGTGGGCATTGCAGTACACCCACAGATCCTTTGGAGACACTGGATTCTGAGGATTAAAGCGGTTCTCTGACTGTTTCATAAACAGCTGTTCCCAAAGTCATCATCTTTGCTATCAATGGTGAAATGGGATTACTCACACATGGTTGTTATGTCCCTCCAAAGTCCTGGGATGACACAGGGAAATGCAACTCCACCTAGTCCTGCAGGCAGCAGACCTGTGGTCTCATACTCTGTTTTTATCCTGAAATAGGAGTTCAGGTCTCGTTCTTCATAATGGCTTGATGCAGAATAGCTTGTGTGGCCACATTACCTTGCTGCAGATGAGGTGACCCTCTGATTTGTCCTGTTAAGACTGCTGAAAGAAAGTCTTTTTCCCTAACAAATATCTGAAACACCTTCATGACTATTTTCTAACCCTGCTGAGACAGACTCTAATGTCCTTAAATCTCCATCCAACAGGGATCAAAATCTGTCCTGCTTTAAACCATTCTTTCCTACAAACAAATGTAATGAAATTCCCTTGGCCTGAGGTCCTGCTTAAGAAAGACATAGTACTGAGACACTCTATCAGCTCAGATGATGATGAGATGCCACGAAGGCTCAGCATTTACCCAGGCTTCAGCAAATGATTTTTTTCCCCTGTTATTCATATTTGTCATTTATATTCCAGCAGTGTTAAGAGGCCTTGACTAAGATGAGAGCCGTCCTGGGATTGGCACTCTACAGGCAAAACAGTCACAGACAGTCCTTGATCCTAAGAGCTTGCATTAGGTAGTGCCTAAATACTGCTGTGATTGGTACTACAGAGCGAGAGAGGTGAGTGTGCATGGAGAGTAAAGAGGAGAAAAGTGGATATATTAACAGATATACAGAGATTCAGGCTACTTTACAAATTATTGACCGTACTTAAATGTTAATCATTGTGCACATTAGCTACTTTTGCTGTGAGAAAACGCAGACAAACATCCCTGAGCTATAAGACTGTCTGCACAAATGGGTAGATTCTGAGCAGACCAAGGATGTTATTTTCCTCCCAGCACATTCCCTGAAATTGAGTGGAAATTAATCTATACACAAAAAAATAGAGGATGGAGACTGATGGAGGAAGATTTCTCTGCATCTTTTTTTTCCCTTTTGTCACCATCAGTGCACAGAGGAGTCAGGGTGGTTGGGGTGGTCATTGATTGCTAGCACTATTCAGGATGGAGGGCAAATACACTAGGTGATTAATTGCTCTCTTAGACTCCATGAAACCAAAATTATGGCTAAATCCCATCTGGATAACCACATGAACGCAACCCAGGAGTGATGTTCGGCCCTGATCTCCACAACTTTTATATAAAGTCCTCATAAACCTGTTCCCCATGGCACAAAAGAAGTGTGGTGGCCAACTCCAAGTGTTATCTGCAACCCCTGCAGCTCCCAGACCAATACTTGTTTGATTCCAGTGTCTCTCAACAAGTTTTAGTCCCTCCATTTCCTCTCTCTGCATCTCTCCACATCACCTTTCTGATAAGTACAATCCAACACCTCACCTAGAAAAGGTGGCTGTTCTTTCAGCAATTCTCACTTAGCACAGAGCACACCACAGCTAATAATTATTATCTATTAATTACAAGTAACCACTACCTGAGGAGTTGTGTTGCATTTTATTTTTCTCTGTGGTCATCTGGGATGGTCCATGATAGCCAAAAGCAGAATGCTGGGTGAAGGACAGATCTGCACTGCATTGCTTCAGGGGGGTTACCAGATGTCTCAGGTTGGATACATCTTTTTTGAGCACATCAGTATGAGCCAAGAGCAACACCTACTGGCCGAGCTCATGTAGATCTGGAACAATCCATGGACTTTACAGACCACAAGACATCTGTGAGGTATTTTTTGTTAGTACTTAAATACAAGGGTTAGCACCAGCATTTCCCAGCTGTGGAAGCTGTCACCCAAATATCTTAGCCCTCTGCACCTAGACATAGGTTTTATCCATGTATAATCTGAAATTTGCTGTTGAAACCCACTGTGTCCTGGGTAGCTCATCTCAGAAGACATTAAGTACTTGTTTACCTCCACCTCTTCACAAGATAGTTCTTCCTGCACATCCCATAAAGTGTTCCTGGGCTGAAGCAGATTGAAGATGACTAGAAGTTGGTATGTTGCCACTGAAGCTGGGAGAAAATTACAGTGTGTGTGTGGGATATTCAAGTGGTCTAACTTTAGACATCAAAAATAAAGGTACAAATTTGGAAACTAGATGTGTTGGTGAGTCTTCTGGTGTGGGGGTTAAGAGCAACAGCACACATGTGTGTATTTCAAGGGGTGGGCTCAGCGTAACAATTGCTGCTGGTAAATCTGGATTGTGGGGAAAGATGGGAGGTAAGGACTTTACCATCCCAAAAGAGGCTGTCCTGGTGTGTGTTAAATTCAGCATGGTTATCAGCCTTTGTTCTGCCTCACCCTCAGCCTCTCCCGTTATGATCATTCTCCAAAAGAGAGTGTGGGAATGTGTGGAAATAAGAGAGAAATCAGTGATGCCTCACATGAGAAATGCAAGTGAAAGAGACTGTGAGTTCATCTTATTAGGAAGACTGAATCTAAAATTCATTAATAATAAGCATAACTCATGCCTCCATTTCTGCTGCCTGGCAGACAGGGCCATTTGGCCATTGATGGGTGGACAGAGCTCTAAAGAACTCCAAATTAATTACACGTAAAATATGATTTTCTGCCCTCAGGAGAGCAACTTCTCCCTGCAGAGCAAGATGTAAAGGGAAGAGTGAAGCCACTTGGTCCATATTCTGAGCTGACTGCAAGATCACATACAGTCCTTCAAAACATTGCCAGGATGGGCAACATCTCAGCTAATTGTAGATGTCTATGGTACAGGTGGGTCTACCTGAGCACTTCATAATTCAAGGAAGAAAATAAGATCTTTTATAGAAGGTAGGCTATCTGTTTTCCCATTTTGCTTTAAGGTGAAATTCCCATTTCTCTCTGTTGACTCTAGAGGGAGACCAGATGATCTCCCCTTAGATATCAAAGATGTCATTTGGTCAGAGGAATCCTTCTCTCATTGCATGGGGGACTGAGAGATGGTAGAGAGACATAAGTGGTTAAAATGAGCAGGAACCACAAACCAAAACTCTATAAAATGAGAAGGAACAAACCCACCTGCTGCAGGCAGGTGGTGAACTTGCTCCATATAGGCATTTTGCCTGCTGACTCACAGCCACATCCAACTGTCCATTTGGCAATGTCCTTTTACTATATGATGTCCAGGTGTTCCTTGAAGACAAGGTTGAAACCAGGACATCTTAGGTCTGCAGGGAGCTGTGCCCTTTGGATGGGTAGGGACCAGCAGTATCACAGGACTCAGGACTTCTGGTCAGGCTTGCTAGAAGTCTGGTGCATGATCTCAGAAGAGTTATCTTTCTTCTGTCTCCCTTTTTTAAGCTAGGTAAGGTGCCTGATTATGATGGGAAAAATTATGGCATAGGAAGGTACTGAAACTGTGAGAAGAAAGACGAATTTCACTCTTTTTAACTGAGATCTATAGACACAGATCCCAGCTGGAAAGAGTCCTGTGCATATTTTACTAATCTTAGTGCAACCCAAACCCAAACAGTACCAAGCTTCATCCAGAAAAGGACCATAACCAAACTCAGCTCTTTGGAAAGGTATGGTACCTGTCAGCATAAGCAGGTAAAACAAGGTAAGGCAGATAAGGTGGATTTATCTTCTTCTTGATTCTGGTCCATAGGTGATTGCACAGCTGGGGCCATGTTGGACCCTTATATGATCCCAGCACCTCATTGGGAGGAGAGTCATATTCTTACAGTGAAATGGTTCACTCAGCTTCTTCTAACTCCCTCCAGGACCAGCACAGGGAAATGGTGGTTGAGGCCAATGGCATTTCAACAGGACAAGGAAAAACAGACTACTCATTAAGGCTCATTTTGTGTCTTTCTTCCTGCCCTTATCTGATGCTTTGTGGGAGCTACCATGACTTGTACCTGGTTTCATACACAGGGAAAGGCCACCCACAGTCTGAGTCTCCCTTCACTCTCTGCCAGACTGTAATCTTCCTAGTTATTTCAAGTGGCACATGGAAGGTTTTAACAGCAAGTGTCTGAAGAAGGTACATGCAAAGGAGTCCTCTTACATCTGACAAAAAAATGATAACTCTGTGCTTCAGGAGCGTGGGGCCCTGGTTTCAGCCCTATGCCTCCCAGCTGGCCACTATTTCCTGATAATAGGTTGAATCAAAATTCTGCTTCCAAGCAGATGGGATGGTTGAGGTTTTCTGCTCCCTGGCTGAGCAGGCACATGAGGATGCACGCAGGTAAGACGTGAGCGGAGGCCAAATAAAGAACAGAACATAAACCCAAGACAGGAGGGGCACTAACCTAAAGGGAAAGGTTGAGCTCTTGTGTCTCCTTGAATAATGCAAGGAGCAAAATATTCTGTTACCAGCCTAGGGAGCAGACAATTAAAACACTACTTGAAGCAAATGTCTCCTGACTCTAGCTCAGAATTTCAATTAGTCTGGAAAGTCTTATTGCACTTAAGTGCAGGTTAGTGACATTTCAGGAAGGAGAGATTGATTGGGAGCTGGGTTACAGCTCAGCCAGTGGGGATCATGTCTAGGGGCCTGTCCTTAAAAACAACGTGTGATCTCTGCATGGCATTTTCCTTGTTTAGCTCTTTTATGTTTCCTATGAGAATGAATAATCCCAGTAGCCCGAGCTGTGTCCCCTCATTTCAAACACTGCCTTATTTTCTTTCTCATTTTCCTCTAATCTTTTCTTCCTATTGCTTTTTTTTTTTTTTTCAATGTTCTTTAAACATCCTCAGGCATCCAAACACTATTTCCTGTGGCTCTTCTCTTCCTCCTAAAGTTGTTAACCTTTTCTTCTCTCAAGAACTAGGCTCTGACTTCCTAGAAACTGTTTTCACACTAGTTTACCATCTTCTAAAAGACAGAGAAATCAGGAGAGTGTCTGATACTCTTTGTCCCTGATGTGCTGTGAATTCTGGATTGCTGAATTTGGCAAAGCTGGCGAAGAAGAGGAGGGACATATTGCAGCAGCACTGCAGCATTACCTGACAAATTACACCTGCAGGTACAAACTACCTCTCTCCATCTATATTGGCTGTAAAGCAAAGTGGGGAAAATACCCTCAAGCAGCTAAATAAAAATAATAAAATAAGTAAAGTAAAATAGAATAAATACTGGAAAACAGCAAGTGTGCACCAGTGTGCATCAGTGAAATCCCAGTAGCTGGTAAGCCCAGGCAGGACTAGCCACCAGCTCCTTTCATACAGAAGTTCCCTGCTGTGGTTAAAGCTAAGATAACCACGCTTTTGGACAGACATGCATGAGATAGGAGCCAAACAGAACAATGGTTACCAAGCACACAGATACAATAGATTTCCCTGCCATAAATAAGTCAGTGTGGGAGACAGGGTGGTTGTTGTTTCTTTTACAGAATCACAGAATTGTAGGGGTTGGAAGGGACCTCGAGAGATCATCGGGTCCAACACCCCTGCCAAAGCAGGGTCCCTAGGACAGGTCGCACAGGTCGGCATCCAGATGGGACTTGAATATCTCCAGAGAAGGAGACTCCACACCTCCCTGGGCAGCCTGTCCCAGGGCTCTGTCACCCTCACTGGGAAAAAGTTCTTCCACATATTGATGCAGAACTTCCTATGCTCTGACTTGAAGCCATTGCCCCTTGTCCTGTCTCCACAGACCATTGCAAAGAGGCTGACCATTTCCCCTTGTGTCCCACACTTCAGGTATTTATAAACATTAATTAGATCCCCTTTTAGTCTTCTTTACTCAAGGCTGAACAGCTCCATTCCTTTCAGCCTTTTTCCATAAAGCATCCTAAAATTAATCTCTGTGCCCCAACCATGCCTTTTTTGTCACCATTTCTCATGCATCTATACCTACCTGCATGTACTATTAGAAAAAATCACCCAAAAATGAAACTCTTCCAGAACAAAACACTGATACAGCACTTAAAGTCCAGTATAAGCAAAAAACTGTATCAGGGACACACACTGGAAGAGATGAAAACCAATAGAAATAATCAGGTAGGATTAAATTTCCTGCCACAAAAAGCTGTAGGTAAATAAGCTTCATTTGGACCCATGATGAGCACATTGATGAACAAGATGAATGTGGGCTGTCCCATTACCTGAGATCTTCTGCTCAGAGGTGGTGACTTTATTTTTGAATTGCCACAGAATCACAGAATCAAAGAATGTGTTGGGTTGGAAGGGACCTTTAAAGGGCATCTAGTCCAACCCCACTGCAGAAAAGAGGGACATCTTCATTAGGTCAGCTTGATCAGAGCCCTATCAAGCCTGACCTTGAATATGTCCAGGGATGGGGCCTCCACTACTTCTCTGGGCAACCTATTCTAGTGTCTCACCACTCTTAGTGAAGAACTTCTTCCTAATATCTGATCTAAACCTACTCTGCTCTAGTTTAAAACCATTGCCCTTCGTCTTGTTGCTACATAGCCTTACAAATGGTCCTTCCTCAGCTTTCTTGTAGGTCTCCTTCAGGTTCTGTAAGGCCACTGTAAGGTCTCCCCTGAGCCTTCTCATAAATGGATTCTTTTTTTCTTCCATGAATCTGCTGAATTGTTTTCTCTACTTATGGACTCTTCAGTGCTAGAAGTGTCCTGCAGCAAGTAGTTCCATGGATGAACTTGCCTTGGCATGCTGGGCTCACCTTCCAGCCAAAAAGCTCTGCTCAAAAGCAGGATGTTTTAGCTTGGTAGGACACTAAGCCATGTCTATAGATTCTGGCTGGCCTGAAGACAGATTGCAAAGACAAAGCTTTTACAAAAAGGGTTTTGAATGCATCCCTTCTTTCAGCCACCATGGAGACTGCACCAGCATGGGCTGGATCTGCTAGGGCAGAAAGGCTGCAGCTCCAGAGGCAATCCAAGGACTGCACACCCAGAGACTGTTCACTGTCTGTTGACATGGCCTACAAGAAAGAGGAATGTGCAGGATCAGTACTAATTCTTTTACCTTCCTATGACTTTAAATAAATCTCTACAGCATCTAAAGATGCTTTTGCACATAAATATCTCTGTACAGGCATGTATGTGTCAGGAAAATGCAACCAACTGTGAAGGCACTTCTTCTTCACTTTCTTCCTCCTACGTGACCAAACTCTCCCAGATAAAACTATCTTAGTCTCAGTATGGTCATATGGGGGGTTGGAGTAGATGATCTTTACAGGTCACTTTCAACCCCTAACATTCTGTGATTCTGGGATCTTTCACAAATGGACTTGCATAGCATTAGACAGCTACTTTCCTCTTCAGAAGCAAACTGGCTGCAGCAAGGCCAGCTCTCATCCTCTTTTCCTTTATGGTCCCAAACACTGCTTATATGAGGTTTGGAGGTCCTTCCCACCCCTTAGCCATACAGGAGGGAGCCAAACAAGTACTTCTAAGACACAGCCAGCCTGTACCAAGCAAAAACCTTTTCCAAAAGTCAGCTTGTGCCTTTGGGAATAGCCTTGATTATGCTGAAAGGCAAATATTTGCCAAAGAAGGTCTTGCTGGGTCCTTTGAGGATCTCTGCCCATGCAGGTTAAATTATTGGTGCACTCTGCTTGGGAGGCCCAGAACAAAACTGTGATTTTTTTTTTAACACTAAATGGTGTTTTCCTTTCCCTTGGTCAGCAATGAGAAAGGTTTCACTGTGAGAGGAAACTCCATTTTGTGTCATCACTCACCCTTTCCCACAGAGCCATTCCCGGTCCACATGAACCACAGCCGCTCAGAAACCATCCCAAACCCTTGAGAGCATCATGGAGGTTTTCAAACACCCCTTCAACAGATTGTTCTTCTTCGCATCTGCAGAGTAAGATGGATCGATGGGGGACCCAGGAGGGCTATTTTGCCCATGAATTATTTACACCCACTGGGTAATATTTCATTTTAGACTGGCCTTGTTTTACGCTTGTAAGTTTTAATTCTTCTAATTCTACCTCCAGCAAGCAGAGGCTCCTGAGAGCATTAGATTATTTCTCAGTGGGCACACTCTCAAATGCATAAATAACCTCCCCTCTGCTTACAGCACATGGAAGATGGGCTGGGCTTTCAATGAGGTTAGGGTTTTTTCCCCCCTCTCTTAGCTCTCTTAAAGGAATCTTTATCTCTGTGCAGCTATTCTGTAGCATGCCTCTGTTTGGTAGCAAAAGCACTATTTAAATGCAAATGTTGACTTTTTGCCAGAGACTGGAGGGAAAATACTTGTCTTATGATGTCCTTCCAAAAGTACAACTGGTGCTGTTTTTAAAGGAACTGCATCAGAAGGACTTAGGACTTTAGTTCCTTGCTCTCCTAACTGCCTCTGCCAATGCTGTATTCTACACCTCAAACTCATACCTGTCTTTGCAACTATAAAAACACACATGCACATAGATATATACAGGATAAACTAAAAGCAAAGGACTCATTTGATCTGATTCTCCCCCTTTCTCTGCCCAGCCTGGCCAAAGATGAAGGAGATGGGGTCATTGAATGCCCAGTCCAGTTCAAAATGCTTGGTTTTATTTTATCCTCTATCTTGGGACAGAAGTTCCAGATGTTAAAAGTCTGGGTGATGGGGATAGTAAGGTGACTTTTGGGCTGGGGCCCACTAGGAAAGGAAAGGAGTTGGCTGGCAGGAGGGCGAATGGAGAGAGGAGATTCATACTCAGGAGGTGGGTGAGAAGGAAAGGAGATGTGGGGTGAGATGAAAGGAGATGTGGGGTGAGAGAAAAGGGAAGGGAAGGGAAGGGAAGGGAAGGGAAGGGAAGGGAAGGGAAGGGAAGGGAAGGGAAGGGAAGGGAAGGGAAGGGAAGGGAAGGGAAGGGAAGGGAAGGGAAGGGAAGGGAAGGGAAGGGAAGGGAAGGGAAGGGAAGGGAAGGGAAGGGAAGGGAAGGGAAGGGAAGGGAAGGGAAGGGAAGGGAAGGGAAGGGAAGGGAAGGGAAGGGAAGGGAAGGGAAGGGAAGGGAAGGGAAAAGAAGCATTGATCAGGGTGATTAATTTTGTCTGGGAAACACACTGTTTATTGTTTTGTACCATATTTTCTGATTAAATACTGATACTTCTTTAAAGCCAAAATTAGACACACCTTCCAGACATGCTTACAAAGGTAAATTATCCCAGTGATGCTGAAAGAAGACCAAAGTTAGGCCAAACGGGGGGAGAGGGGGGAACCCAAATACCCTTTCATTATCCCCTCAGAAGTGCCTTTACCCACAGTCACAGAGCTAGCAAACACATTCACTGGGTTTAACTTTGAGCCACATCCACTGCTCCCTATAATAGTTTTGTGTAGGAGCAGGAAGGGCTCAAAGCAATTGGAGACAAGGCTTGTCCACTCCCCAGATGTGTGGGCTTTGTCAGGAATAAACAGGGCATAGAAGGTGCAGGGGGACACCACAGTTTTCCTCAAACTGTGCTGTAGGACCAGGCATAAATGGGAGCTGTAGCACAAGCTGGAAGCTGGGACAGAAGATATGGCAATGGAGGAAGTAGGTGTGCCTGCATGATGCACCTCACCAGCCAGACCAAGGCTTTCCACATCCTTCTCCCTCCTTCCCATCATATTGCTTGGGCTCTGCAGGCTGATGGGTTTCAGTCTGTTTTTATCTGATGTGGTTCAGTTACCAAGGAAACAATGATCTGCAAGGGGGAACCTTCGTGGCATCCAAGGAAGGCAACTGATGCAGATCAGTCAGTGGTTGAGGATGGCCCCAGCCCCAGAGTTCAGGAGCAGCAAAGCATTTACCCTGGCCTTTGTGAGATGTCCCAAGCAGGCTGCAGTCTAGAGGGACAGTACCCTAGTCTGAACCCAAAGCACCATTTCAGATTAAATCATTCTCTCTGTGAGATAAGGAAGAGTCAGTCTGTCTTTAGCACTAGCTGGATATACACATCCTCTGGGAAATATAACTTAAGTTAGAAACCCTTTGTTTACCTGCTCCATGGCAGGTGGAGGTCAGGTCCAATAGTCCAAGCAAAGCAGGTGGCAGTCTGGAATAACAGACCCATTGCTGTGGCAGAACAATGATGGCACCAGGTCTCATGTGGCCTCTGCTGTTCATCTGCTGCCTGCCCCATCCCTTTTCCCTCAGCAACTTCAGCTCAATTCCATTTAGACCATCCACTGTAGATGAGACACTGGAGATGAAAACTGGTTGCCTCATCTAACATCAACCTGTGGCCCAATGAACCTATTGGCCTGCACCCTCAGTAAAGCTCCTCCAGTTGAGAAAGGCTAGACAATCAAGGATTCAAGGTCATAATTCTCCTTAAATCAGAGTTAATGTTTTTAGAGTGGGGTAGAAACCTTTGACAACCTACTACCAATGTCATGGCCTTCCCTTTCCCTTACCCTCCAAGTAGTCCAAGTGGCTATCACCCTGCCCAGACATTTGCCCAAATTCAAAGGGTTGAGAGATGCAGCAGGAAGGGGAAGCTGTGTGGCTTTGGAAGTCAGGTGAAACATGGAATGATAGAATCATAGAATGGTCTGGGTTGGAAGGGACCCCAAGGATCACAGAGCTCCAACCCCCCTGCCACAGGCAGGGACACCAACCTCCAGGCCTGGATCTACACAAGGTTACCCAGGACCCCATCCAACCTGGCCTTGAAAATATATCCCCAGACACATGGCTTGTGAAAGATAAACCCCACTGGTTGGAGCACTTCAGCTCTTGCTATTCCTGATTTGTCTTAGGAATCACTTGCTGCATAGCAAGCACAATCCCTCTCCCTCCTTTGCTGATGTAACTCTAAGACTCAGAAAGACTCCTTCCAACAGGCAGAGTTGCCAGCAGACAGGGTATTTCTTCCCAATCCCCACCTGATGATCAAATCATGACTCTGAAAGATGAGTGCCAAGGGACCTTGCTAACTAGCAAGAGAGATTGTTTAGCAAATGTCTACAGAAGTGGGCTAAAAACCCCAGTAACTCAGGGGAAGGTCCTTCCTTCAGCAGCTGGGGAAGAGGGAAAACATATTTCAGTTCTGTATATTCTCCTCGCCTGGGGAAGGCTCTGTAGCTGAGATGTCAGGTTTAATCTCTTCCCAACATGTATTTTGCAAATAACTCCTTTGTTCCTTTTTAAATTCGTCAACTAATACTCTGGAGCAGTGACAGTCTCCAGCAATGATTTAATGGAAGAGAAGGGAGGCTCCTCCTGTGCCACCTTTCAGCACAAAGGAAGCTGTGAAAAAAGATGCACTCCAGATGTGGTGACCCCACAGTGGACACCCAGGGTTGCCCAAGCCATGGGTCTTCTCACTTCAGGCCCCTTTAATGACAGATGCAAGCAGAAAACAGGGCAGGGATGAGGCTCTTGTGGGAGCTCACTAATAGCACTGAACTATTAACTAGCTAGAAGAAAACAACATCTCTTTAAATCTGAGTCCTTGTTTTTAACCAATTTCAAAGGGAGCAGTGAGCTGATAGTATAGGACTGAGCCAGCACAGTGACACTTGTTAGGGGTGTGGATTTTGTACCCTTTTTTAATAAACCCAAACACCCACAAGACATAGAAATAAATCTTCCAGAAAGGATCCCTCACTGATTTTGAAAACCAGAGTTTTAGGCATGGACTGGGTATGGATTATGGATGTAGCTCTTTCCCTAGGGATGGACTAGCCAGTCCCAAGGTGGCTCTGATTCTTGAATTTTGATATATAAAATAAAAAAGTCTAGTCCCAGTGTTACAGAAAATTTCAGGTTTGTCTTGATATAGACTTGGTTAGACAGACTTTTGTATCCCCACTCTGTCTGGGGGACCACTGGAGCTGATTTTGGAGAGGGAAGAGAGAACATGGAAATCAGATGCACAATTGTTATGACAGCAGTTTGTAGCAATGGTGCATATTTTCAGTAGTTATCAATGCTATTTCCATGTTCATTAGTTTACAGGAACATCACACAGCTTGGGGACAAGTGGGAAGAATAAGTCATTCTCTGTCTAGCAAGCCTTCCAACTCACACAGCCTGAAACACCCACAGCCCCTATCCAGGGTACCCCAGGCCCTATCTGGATTGTGCTTTTCAGGTAGAAGCTGTAAACAACTTCCCAAATCCCCCAGGACAGCCTGTTCCAGCTCCTCACCACTCTCTCTGTAAGGAATTTCCCCTAATATCTAATCTAAACCTTCCTTCATTTAGCTTTAACCCATTCCCCCTTCTCCTGCCATTGTCTGCCCTTTTAAAACGTTGAATCCCCTCCAGTTTCTCTGCTCCCTTCTGGAAGGCTGCAATGAGGTCCCCCTGCAGCCTTCTCTTCTCCAGGATGAACAAGCTCAGCTCCCTCAGCCTCTTTTCATTTTCAGGGGGAGCAGGAAGACAAGAACTGGAAGTGTGTTGCTGCTCAGGGAGTTAGGAGGACATTTTTTAATGGATCTAGAAAAATAAAAAGGCAGGGAATTTTAGGTAAAACGTTTCAAGTGCCTGAAAAATATCTCCCCATGTCTTATTAGGGACAGGTGGAAGGTTGAAAAGGGGATGAATAATCCCTGTGTGAACCATCTGAGACTCTGGAAAGACAAGAATCAGAGAATCAGAGAATCTTTAAGGTTGGAAAAGACCACTGAGATCATCAAGTCCAGCTGTCTGTCCAACTTGTCAACTAAAACATGTCCTGCAGTGCCACATCTACATGTTTCACCCTTGCACTTGGATTCCTGGTGCCCTGGGAATGACTCAGTAAGAAGCACATCTCATGGCACCCCCTGAAGCAGTGGGGCAAAAGACCTGTTCTCCAGTCATCTTGACCTCTGCAGCTTCAGAGGACCTTTCCACTTGCCCTAGATGGGAGTAGGCAGGGCTGGATAGAAAGGAATTGCAAGGGAAAAACCAAAACCAAAACCAAAAAAGGGAGGAAAGTGAAAACGTCAAGAAAGAGAAAGAAAACTATTGCTGTTTTTCCTACTAACCTCTATCTGAAAGTCTTAAGGATGTTGAAATCCATTATTAAATGGGGAAACTGAGGCATGGAGAGGTTGTATTTCTCACCCAAAGAGACCTAGGGCTTCCACGAGCACAGATTTGAAGCAACTTTCTCCTGTTGTGATCACAGTGGGGTCAGGGAGAGACAAGACACTTCAGGGGACGAAATCCAGGCAGTCCTCTGCAAGGATATGGATGCCAGATCCTGTCAGTGGTGGCCTTGGAGCAGCTGTATTTGCAGAGCCCTGGTTTGAGAGCTCAGCTCCTGGTTGCTGTGTCTCCCAGAGCGAGAGCAGCATCTGCTTGGAGGAGCACGGCACAGCCAAGCAGAAAAAAAGGTCAACTGCTTCCCCCCCTGTTACCCTCCAGGTTGGAAGAGGGGAGAGCTCTCCCTGGCACTGTGCAGCACCGCAGATCTTCCCTGGGCTCATCATCCCCCCTGTTAATTATTCCACCAGGCCACACGAGGACACAAAGGCAAAGATTCCTTCAGGCCAGCATGTAGCAGAAGAAAGCAAAGGGGAGGACAAGCCACACGCTCCCATTCACCCTGTCTCCTGGAGAAAAAGAAATCCAACCAGCCAGTCCCTTCCCCATGACCTGAGCTCACCCTTCAGTCCAGGAAAACTTATGGGCTGTGACACAGGACCTGGCTTTCAGAAAGTGGGTTGTGGTTTCTCAGGATGCTGAGAGCAGAAGAGGACACTGCATAGGTTCAATGTCATCTCAAGGGTCTGGGGGATTTTTCCTTGCTGTGTTGATTTAATGTGACAAACATGCTCCTTTTGCAATGCAGTTGCATTTAACCAAATGGCAACCTCTGTCC
Organism: Gallinula chloropus; assembly: GCF_964237585.1. NCBI lineage: Eukaryota > Metazoa > Chordata > Aves > Gruiformes > Rallidae > Gallinula > Gallinula chloropus. Next base: position 3,168,014 of record NC_140086.1, read on the forward strand.
TCAGCTGAGATGTGGCATTTGGGAGGCCAGAGCTGTTTATCTCAGTGAGAGCCCCAAACCATATTGGCCTGAGCTGGTCATTATAGACTTTTGGTCCCTTCCTGCTGTTCCCAAGCTTTATGGGGTGTCCCCGAAGATGAATTCACAGCCTCAGACTTGGCTTTCACCCACTGGCCCAGCACTCCAGCCCCTTTTTATCTCCCTGGATCCATACCCCCACTGCAAACCACCCTGCTCACCGAACATGGGCTGTCTATTCAGCATTGTCATATGCATCATCTGTGTCTCCATGCTTTGGGGAGATGCACTCATTCTCTGGAGCCCTTGAAATGATTGAAAGAGAGGAATCCACCCCTAAATAGGCTCCAAATCCTACCTACTCCCTGGTCACCAGGAGGTCCAGACCTTCCAGCTGCTCACAGACCGAGTGGCCAGATGCCAAGTTCATCTCCTTGAAATCCAAGCAGGTTTGGGACCAGGTCACTCAGGCTCATGCAGAATATCTTCTGAGCCCCAGAAAAGCATCCCAAACAACTCCCCCATGCCATACTCTCCCCTGCATCCCTTGCTTCACAGCACCGATCAGCGCACAGGAGCAAAACCTCTCCTTTAATGTCCTAAGGTGGCCAAGAGCAGCACACCATGGGCAGATTTGGGCCCTGCAGGGAAAAAAACACATCACTTTACACCCTGAGTGAAGGGAGAGCTTTGCTTTCAGCAGAGCATATGCCATCTGTTCCTGTCGCCCACAGATCCAGCCACGCTGTGCGGCCACGTCACCGCACCGCTAAGCACAAAGCATTAACTGACAGGCTTCAGCAAGCCAATCCTTTACACACCCACCCTTCTCCCTCCACCCCCTGCCCCCCCATCCTGAATAGGATGGTGCTGTGAGAACAAAACCAGGCAGCGGGGGCACCCTGGAGACCATCAGTCCTGATGTGATGTAACGCAGGGCTGGCAGCTCCAAGAAGGCACCCAAGGAAGTTGTTTGCAAACTCCCTGGGGATTTTGCATCCAAGCAGGGCAATCTGCAAGATTCCAGCAGAAGAACTAGGGCAAGCAGAAGCTTGCAAAGCAAAAGGGAAGGCAGCCAGGTTTGGCTCACTGTTTCTGGCCTTGGCCCATCCCATTGCCACCAGGAATTCCCTTGCACACCCACAGGAGGAGAGCTCCAGCAGCAAAAGAGCAATCAATGCTTTGGGATTGAAACTACCTCTAGGAGAGAGAGGAGGGAGACCTGGAGTAAAAGGGCAGAGGAAAACCTGTTTCCTGTGCTTCCTCCTCCAGCTGAAACCTGCTTTGTTCAAAGAGGGCTCCTGTATCCCTGTTTAATCCACTCTTCATTTACATTTAATTAGAGGAATGAAAGAGCCAATTAACAAGATCTACACTAAATGCAAACAAAAGGGATTGCTGGTGATTCAGATGCAGGGGTAGAGCCAAGAGGTGTGGCTTTGCAGGCAGCTTAACCAGACCTTAAGACAGGCTATGGCCAGAAGGCACCTCACCATGTGTCCCTTGTTTTGCAAGTTCAGTGGTTGTACCATGACTCAGGCCTCCTCACAGATCCAGCTTAAAACTCATCCCTCATTTTCTTTCCTGGAGCTGGCTTTCAGCTGGACATTGCTACCCACTGCAAAGTCACTGATGATGATGATGGGGTGAGAAGGAGATCATGCTCAGGGGGAGGAGGAGGAGGACAAAGCATCTCTCTCAGGGCCAGTCCAGGATGATTTTGGGTCACTAGGATCAAAGTGTATAGCTCCACATGCACAAATGTTGCAAGGGCTTTAACTTACACCCCTGGCCATCCATCCCACATCATGCCATCACCCCTCCTGTGACAGTTCAGTTGCCTACAGGTCAATGCAGTGAATCAGCCTGAGTGATTAAAAACACTCATTTTTTATTTTCTGTTAAAGCTGAACTAAGTCTCCATCCAATTTTGCAGGTGGTTGCACATGCAGCTGTGGCTGTGCTGCTGAGGAAGGCAGGAGAGGTTTGAGCACAGCAGGACAGGGCTCAAAAAGCCAAGCAGCAGCAGGAGACATCACCTACGAGGCTCAGGCTATCACCAAGCCACCTTCAGCCTTGATCTCAGGGCTGTCTCTCTGCAAAGGGTGTAGGCCATATGGTATTAGAACCACATGCCCAAACCATGTCCAGCTCCAGGATCCTGCAGAACACAAGCACTGTAGTCTTATGTCCACTCATTGCAGTGCAAAGTGGATGAAGACCATGATACCTCATGGTCCAGACTTCCCACCTGCATGATTGGATGAGAGAGGAGGGTTCACAATATGGGCTGGTGGACTGAGCTGTGTAAACTGGTACCAGCCATTCCTGCAGGGTGCAAATCATGTGCCGTGAGGCTGAATGGGCTTCCAGTGCTGGTCCAAACCAAGTGTGAACAGACCTGAGTGTGTCAGAATAAGCATCACCCTTCTCTTGGGGTATGATCTCATTAACCCCAGAAGAAGACACATCTCATCTGTTCTTCTGTGAGACAGAGCTCACCATCAAACACAGCTTCAAATTGCAAATCATGTGCCGTGAGGCTGAATGGGCTTCCAGTGCTGGTCCAAACCAAGTGTGAACAGACCTGAGTGTGTCAGAATAAGCATCACCCTTCTCTTGGGGTATGATCTCATTAACCCCAGAAGAAGACACATCTCATCTGTTCTTCTGTGAGACAGAGCTCACCATCAAACACAGCTTCAAATTAAGATAGGTGTATGAGGGTGTGCTCAAGGACTGCTTCTCCTGGCATCCTTTTATTAAGGGGTTCTGCTGGAGAGGAAGGAAGGAATCAGAGGTTAGAGAAGACAACCTCTGGGCAGGGACTAGGGATGATTAGGAAGTTGGGGAAGGCAGAAGGATAATCTGAAGGCTTGCTGAAGATGATGAAACAGCAGATCTCAGCAACTGTGAAATGGGAAACCTCCCAAAGCTTTAGATTTACTGAGAGCCTCTTTTAATTTTAGTTCCTATGAGTAGTTTCTTTGTTTCTTTTAATGCTGGGGAAAGAGGCAGCTTCAGCAGGAAGAATACTCTGGGACACACAGGCATTAATAACTTCCTCCCTACAATGCCCTTCTGCTCCAGCCCTTACAGACAGATCTTGCAGAAAAAACCTCTCCTGGAAAGGGGGGAGAGGAGCCAGTAAGGCCAGGTGGCTTTTACTAGGGATGGGCTCATATCAGGGCTAACCTTGGTACTCCATTTCAACCCAATCACCTCAGTTACAGCCTGTAGCAAGGCTGCACTTGAGCTGAGATACCACCCATACCCATTACTTGTTCTCCATATCAACTATCTGTTTCCCTTGCTAAGGATGCTAGTTGCTTTCTCTCTGATGTCTATCTTGGGAAAGGATGACGCCTGCCCTCGTACCCACCACCCACCTCGAGCAGCTCTTTGTTGACTAAGAAGGGAGCTCAGGGTAACTTGCTGAGATTTGAATGTCTCTACTGGGTACAGCTGGAGTTAGTCACTACAGCACACGGGAGACCAGGAGATGAGATCCTCTGCTGCTTACAGTCAGACAACTTGAAACAGTACTGAGAGCCAGGGCTCATGGTTTAAAGAGATCAGCAAACCATTTACTGAAGTGCTTGTCCTAGATATAATAATGGGGGTGTCATCAAACTGAGCCTGGAGATCTGTGATGCAATGGCACATTCTAAGATACATGTGCTGGTAAATGGATTCCTGTCATCAGGTGATCTACCCAAACCTTGGCTTTCCTTCCTCTCATAATTCCCTCAGTACAGCTTTGCATGTATTCAGCAAGAACTTTCACTTTGGACTCACTCCTCTTACTGGGCTGCTTGGTTGACTTTAGACTTTGTTAAACAATCTCCAGCTCTGTGTAGATCCATATTCAAATATCAACCTTGACTTGCATAGCTGTGGTTCACACCAAGAGAAGCAACAAGTGCCTCAGACATCACCAGGCAACCTACAAGTGAAAACAGTCCAGCATTTTCACCTCCACAAATGGAGCACAAAAGGTGACAGCACCTCCAGAAGATAAAACAGAGACTTCTCATCAGATAATCTATTATTAAGAACGGCCTACCAGTGTGCTGTTGAATCCAGAGTCCTTCAACCCAGCTCAGGAGAGTGACCCCATCCTTGCACCTTGGCATCTGATGCTGAACTCTAGCCCCTTCTTGATTTAGGATGAAAAGAAGAATCACTACTGGGCAGATAGAAAATTGAGTAATCTGTGAGAGAGAGACCCTCATGGCACAAAATAGTTTGTCACTGAAGCACTGAAAACCTACATTGGGTGGTTAAATATATTTTCTCTGTACCACTCACTAGCCTTCTTTAATGTTGGACAATCCCTCTCTCTCCATCTGCCCTGCAGCCTTGATACAAGGGTAACACCCTCTTGAAAGATGACCCTTTTCAAAAAGAGAAGTCACTTCATAACACAACTTTAAGCACAGAAACCAGTGGAGTGATTCTTAACTATAGTCATAGAATCACAGGATAGCTTGGTTTGGAAGGGACCTCAAAGATCATCTGCTTCCAACCTCCCTGCCATGGGCAGGGACACTTTCCTTAGGCCAGGCTGCCCAAAGCCCCATCCTGCCTGGCCTTGAACACTTCCAGGGAGGGGGCATCCACAGCTTCTTTGGGCAACCTGTTCCTTTGTCTCACCACACTCACAGGGAAGAGTTTATTCTTTATATCTAAACCTAGCCTCCTTCAACTAAAGGCCATTACCACTTGCCCTATCACTATTTGTCCTTGTAAACAGTCCCTCTACAGCTTTCCTATAGGCCCCTTCAAGTACTGGAAGGCTGCTATAAGGTCTTTCTGGAGCCTTCTCTTCTCCTGGCTTAACAAGCCAAATTCTCTCAGCCTGTCTTCAAAGGAGAGGTGCTCCAGCCCTCTCATCATCTTGGTGGCCTCCTCTGGACCTGCTCCCTATGGAGTCTTACTGTGATCTATCCCCACAGCTCAGGGAGTGCTGGAGCTGGGCAATGTACATCTGTTTTCCAAGGAAATACAAATTACTCTCAAGATGGGAAGGGAAGGGAAGGGAAGGGAAGGGAAGGGAAGGGAAGGGAAGGGAAGGGAAGGGAAGGGAAGGGAAGGGAAGGGAAGGGAAGGGAAGGGAAGGGAAGGGAAGGGAAGGGAAGGGAAGGGAAGGGAAGGGAAGGGAAGGGAAGGGAAGGGAAGGGAAGGGAAGGGAAGGGAAGGGAAGGGAAGGGAAGGGAAGGGAAGGGAAGGGAAGGGAAGGAAAGGAAAGGAAAGGAAAGGAAAGGAAAGGAAAGGAAAGGAAAGGAAAGGAAAGGAAAGGAAAGGAAAGGAAAGGATAAAACTTAGATTAAGTGCACCATGAACACAAATGCTACTTCTTCAAGGTCATGTGCAGAGCACATGAGGCCTTCCTGTGGGGCTCTGTTCCAGGATGCTTGGGACCACCCCCATCACAAGGCCACAGCTAAGCTGGGTGCAGAGTCCTATGTCACGCAGCACAGATGATACACTCAGAATATAAAATTAATTTCAGCATGCTGCACCATAAGAAAACACCCACATAGAATGAAGTTTCATCTAACATTATTTTTCTTCTTTTTTGGCAAAAATACCTAACTGGCAATACCAGATGTTTCACAAATTCATGCATGATATCAAGTTGTTTGTCTTAAATAAAAGCAAAATCCATTGCAGAAATATACAGTCAATATTTGAGGTTTTCAACACAGAAATATTAGGGAAGGAGACTGGTCCAAACTTCCATCTATTTTATTTTGTCAAAAAAACCCATCACTCAGACTAAAAACAACACATTTCGTTTCCAGGTTCAGCAAAAGATTGCATTCAGCACCAAACACAGCCCCAATGTGTCCTTGAATACAGAATCACAGAACCATCATCAGGGTTGGAAGGGATTTCTAGAGATCATCTTGTCCAACCCCTCCTGCCAAACAAGTTCACCTAGGGCATGTCACACAGGAATACATCCAGGCAGGTTTTGAAAGTCTACAGAGAGGGAAACTCCACAACCTTTCTAGGCAGCTGGTTCCAGTGCTCCATCACCCCCAGAGTGAAGAGTTTTTTCCTCATGTTGAGGTGGAACATCCTATGTTCCAGTTTGTGCCCATTGCCCCTCGTCCTATCACTCGGCACCAGTGAAAAAGAGACTGGTCCCATCTTCTTGACACCCACCCTTCAGGTATTTATACACATTGATCAGATGTCCTCTCAGCCTTTTCTTCTCCAGACTGAACAGACCCAGATCCCTCAGCCTTTCCTCATAAGAGAGATGCTCCATTCCCTTAATCATGCTCACAGCCCTTCATTTTACTCTCTCCAGTATTTCCTTGTATCTCTTGAATTGGGGGTCCCAGAACTGGACACAATAGTTCAGATAAGGCCTCACCAGGGTGGAATAGAGGGGCAGGAGAACCTCCCTTGACCTGCTGGTCACACTCTTAATGCACCCCAGGGTACCACTGGCCTTCTTGGCCACAAAGGCACATCGTTCCCTCATGGTCAACTTATTGTCCACCAGGACTCCAAGGTCCTTCTCCATGGAGCTGCCTTCTAACAGATCAAACCCCAACAATAACAACCCTCTGAATAATAATGGAGTTATTCCTGCCCTGGTGAAGGACTCTACACTTCTCCTTGCTGAGTTTCATTAGGTTCCTCACCACCCAGCTTTCTAGTCTGTCCAGGTCTCACTGAAAAATCACTGCAGTTCTGCTTCTAGCTCTACCTGTGCATCCTCTGGATGCAAACCACTGTCCCCCTATGCCCATTGCAGAGCCTGGTGCTTGTTCAAAGGAACCAGACCCCTGCAAAAGGCCCATGGATTTACACTGTGCTCCACACTTACAGAGGCACATTGCAAAGAGATGCTCAGGAGCACGTGGGTTATGGAAACCCCACTGGGTAAATGACCCATGGCTGTCATTTCTGTGTACCTTTCAAATGTTTGCTGAGGGAACATATTAGGTTTTCTACCTCTTAGCCCCCTTTCAAGAACAAACAAAAAAATGTGTTGTGCCTCAGGCAGTCTTTTTATTATCTTACACAGAGTTCATGCAATAAAGTCCGTTAATTAAAACATGAATATTTAAAATGGCTTTCAAGAATGGCAGCCTTATCTCACCAGAGGGATGAAGAAAAAAGAGGGGAAAAGAAGGGGGGCAAAAAAGTGGTAAAGCACAAGAAGGCAGGAGATCTTTCATTTTGCCAGAGGAGCATTCAATTATTTAATTGCTGAATGAATGCATTTTCCCCAGCTGCCATTAGATGTTCATTTGCTGCAAGAGAGTCAGGGTGGAGGAATATGTGAAGGGAAGGAGTGAGGGCAAAGGCAAATAGGTAGAGTTTTAATTAAAATGTGAGGTAGGCAAAGCTGTCAATTTTTGGTCAGTGTTGCCTTTTGAAGTGGGGACTTCCTCAATTCAGTGGTCCTGCCAAAGCAGAACATGCAGTTGTTTGCTGCACTGAGACTGCTCTGACACTGCTAAAAGATCAGACAGATAAAGCTTGGCATCCTAACACCTGCCTTAGAGTAACTTTTCTCCTGGAAAGCATATCAAAGTGTCTTGGTGTAATGAGAAACAGCCCCCAAAGATGGAAAGACAGAGAAGATAATGAGGTATAAGGGAGTCAAAGGTACTTGTCTGCATGTAGGAACCAGCACACAACCAGACTCTTGTGTATAGATGCCCAAACCCAGGCTGGGTTGTGGGGGAGGCAGGAGCAGAGATGCTGAGGAGCATCCAGCAGCCTCTAAAGCCACCAACCCTCCAGTGAAGTCCCCCCAAAAGCCAGAGCACATGCTGCAGGGATAGACGGTGCAAGCTTTCCTGTTCATAAGGCACATATCAGGCAGTAGAGAAAGAGCTTTAAGGAAGAGCTGGTGGTCCCTAGGAGTTCCCTGGTTGGACCCACTACTCCAGCACATGCTGTACATTAAGCAGGTAGTAGCCTTTAACAGAGCATGAGAGGACTTCCACGGCTTCTGCCAAGGCAGGAGGAAACATATCCCACCTGCAGTGGGCTTGAGGACAGCTTTGGATGATTGAAGTCTCAAAGCAAATCCTTGTTTTGTCCCCTCTGAGTGCCAAGCCATGCAGGTTGCCCTTTCCACCAAGCTATCAAGCCATGCTGGAGAATCCATCAGCCTGTTTTGGCTGTTGGGGGTTTAACAGAAGTTGTACTTTTCATGGGAAGGAACCCACAAGTATAAACAAACCCAGCTTCTTCCAAAATACACCACAAGGCACTCAATTTCCTGATAGGCCTCATGGTGTGTCTTGAAAGAAACATGGAAAGGATGAAGCATGAGTCAGCCTTGTGTTGCTGCTGTGAATTTACACACTGGGGGCTCTCAATGGACGTGCAGCTTCTCTACAGCAGGAAGAAGCATGCCCTGTGTCTCTGGGTGTCTGGTTGTGAGGGTCCCCATGGGGGTCTCGGGTCTTGGATATGTTCAGAGGTGTGGACTTGCACTCACATGGCTCGGGAGGGGGTGTGCAGACATGTGCAGATGTTTGCAGACTCACTCACATGAGTGTGTATCCACCTCAAAGCAGGTACATCTGTCTGCTCAGCTCTATGCCTGCGCACCTGTTTACTGCCAGGTTTGCATATGCATTTGGGTAAATCATGCTCCTTTGTGTATCTGCCTGCCCTCTGTGTTTTTACATCTAAAGGTGTCCATATGTATGCTGGCATCCACGTATATACACTCATGAAGTGACAGTTCCATCATACTCAGCGCTGGTGAGGTTGCATCTTGAATACTGGGCTCAGTTTTGGGCCCCTGGCTACAGGAAGGATGTTGAGATGGTGGAGTGCATCCAAAGGAAGGCAACAAAGGCTCTGGAGCACAAGTCCTGTGAGCAACAGCTGAGGGAGCTGGGGCTTTTTAGTCTTGAGAAAAGGAGGCTGAGGGGAAACCTTATTGCCCTCTACAACTACCTGCAAGGAGTCTGCAGAGATGTTGGGGCTGGTCTCTTCTCTCAGGTGACAGCAATACGACAAGAGGGAATGGTTTCAAATTGCACCAGGGGAGATTTAGGTTAGACATCAAGCATAATTTCTATACTGAAAGTGTTGTCAAACATTGGAACAGGCTGCCCAGGGAGGTGGTGGAGTCACCATCCCTGGAGGTATTTATAAGGCATGTAGATGAAGTGCTTAAGGACTTCTGGAGTTGGACTAGTCAGGGTTAGTTTATGGTTGGACTCGATGATCTAAAGGGTCTCTTCCAACCCTGGTGATTCTGTGAGCCCTTTCCTGTGTCTATATCTCTGTGTGAGTACATCCATGTACCAAGTCAAGCCTGTGTATCCATGGATCTGACTCTGGACACAGACAAACACAAATGTATGCCAATGCAACTCTGTGCCTATCTGAGCACCTCTGGACAGGACCTGCCTGTGCATGGACAGATGTGTGTGTTCAGCTTGCTGAGGGACAGGGTAGGGAAGAAGCTGGGGGGAGTTTTTGCATTTCTGATGACAAGAGCATGGCTGCATCTCTTGGACCAGGTCAGGGGGACACAGTCAGGTGATAACATGGACAGACTGTCAGGTCTGGGCATGCTGTAGGCTCATGGTTGCACCTTTGAAAGTCTAAAGGCTGCTGCCTCCTTCACTCCCTCTGCTCCCCATGTTGATGCATGTTCTCAGTCAAGCAAGGGAAACCCAGCTGCACTGTTCATGTTTTATAGATGCTGCTCCTGGCTCTCCCTCACCACCTCTTAATTATTTTTTTCCCCTAATGAAATATTAAAAAAACATTTCTTTGAGTTCACAGTGCCTGCCCTTCCCCAGCCATTGCTGACTTGAGAGGAGCTCTCTTCTGAACCAGAGAGAAAAGGTGCAAGACAAATAACTCCTCCACAAACCTTTGAAGCCTCCAGTGCTATGGATGGCATTTCTCCCAAGGCCTCCTGCTCTCTACACAGCCCCACTCCAGAGAGCAAGACCCACTCCTGTTTTGTGATCCAGATGTTTCCCCAGAGTTGTGACCTACACACCAGCTTCTTCTGGCGTTGCATAGTGAGGAAGATGCTACAGACCAACCCTGCTGTAATAAGCAAGGTTAGTGTGTGGTAGGCTTGTACTTAGAGATGCTCCCCTTCCACAGCCATGCATCATCAAGTGTTCCATCCCTTCATACTACCTGACACAAGGGACCTGCCTCAGGAGGAAAAGCAGCTGGAGAACCTGGACAAGAGGTTGTTGCCTTTTTTCTACCTGTCCCAGTTTAGAGTTGGACATTTAGCTGGAAGTCAGAACTGAATGAAACAGAAGTTCAATTGTCCTGGAGCAGGAAAGGGGGTGATTTCTGGAGACAGAAGTGAATAGACTTTTTACATATTCACCCATCTCTGCAACATGCAGAGTGTGGGGCTACTTGCTCTCCTAAAAAGTACATTGGGGCACTGATGTGTGTCACTTAAGAACCCACTGGTGGTCTCTGGAGACACTCAAGCCCCATGGATCAGGGTTGTTTTGGTTACCTCAACACATGTTGCAAACTCTGCTTCTCCCTCTGCTCTTGAGATAGTGCTTTCTTGTCATATATCCCTTTGCCTCCAGCACCCAGAGCAGGAGCATCATCAACCCCAGGAGAGAAAGTGCAACTATTATTCACAAAGCATTCTTTTCAGAGTAGAAGGGCCAGCGTGCCACCTTGCCCTTCCTGCTGGCAAGTGTGGGGGCAATATATCAGGCTCTGGAGTGCAAAAGGAGGGTGGTTGTGTTTAAAGACTTGGAAAAGCTCTTAACTGCTCTCTTCCTCTGCCTTACAGCAAGTAGAAGGCACCAAATCATGCCAAGGCAAAACTCCCACCAAACTTGTCACTATCTCCAACGACAACAGGCTCAAAACATGGCACTGTTGAGCTGCCCATGGGGCAGGCACACCAGGGCTGGTGGGAGGGAAGGAACTGTGCAGAGGGGCATGTTGCATGCAAGAGCTGCTGAGCGAGAAAAGCCACCCCCAGCCTGACAGCTGGTGGGATCCATCATGGCTCTCCCCCAAGGTCTGTTGTTCTCCTTGATGGTTCCTCAGCTGTGGTGGGTCCACAGGGGGCAGGTGGCTGAACTCCCTGAAGGGGCCTCCTGAGCTCCTCCATGGCTCAAAAGCACAGAAGCATGAAAAGCAATCTCATTAAATACCTCTCTATAGTTACCTGGGGACTTTCCTGGTCCCTGCATTTTTTCTTCTTCAGCAAGTATCCCCCTGGCAAGCCAGTTGTCTTTGTGAGCAGCCCCTCTGCTGTTTACTGTCTGCCTTCATGTTATAATTGTTACTGATCTCAAGTCACATCACTCCTTGCTGAGCTTGGCTTACCCCAATGCATGGTGGCTAGCTAAATTTCAGGTCATTTAAAGAAGGCACCCCCAAAATTTGAAATCTAAACATAGGAGAGGAGAGTGTGGGAAGGTTAACAAGGATGAGCACTTAATTTCTGTGAGGAAGGTGGTCAGTCAAGTTAGGTGCTACATTGGTGGGTCATGATGAAAACATCACAAACAATTCCAGGCTGATTCACCCCAGCAGGATCATGCTGGTGCTGGACCTGAGTCTACAGACTGAGTACGTGGCAACCCATCAAGCACAGCTCCTTCAACACAAAGATACCCAAACCCCTGTCCCCAAAACTAACAAGCAGGGAAGGATTAACTTCCATTCAGACAAAAAACAAACCCAAACATCCAGACTGGCAGAGACCAGAGCATCCCCCTCTTCATTTAGGCAAGGTGACAGGGACCTGCACCAGTAATTTTGTTGTCTTACAACACTTACAGGAACCAACCCCAACTTCCTCTGTGCCTGTTTCCCATTGCTGTGGGTGTTCATGTGGTCCAAAGCCCATGTATTGCTGGGAGAACACAGCTCAAACTGCCCCAGAAGCAATGGGACAAAGCATCTTCCCTACCAAGGCATCCCAGTTTCTTCAGGAGCCTGGAACTGCAGCTTTCACCCCTCCAGGTCCCTTCCTCTTCCTTGCTGCTTCTAGGCACTGGGAACATCCCAAGCCAATAGCTGTTTGTTTAATGGTATAGACCACTCAAGACCTATTGAGAGCATTCAGCTTAATGAGGTGTGTGGCAATTATTGCTCTATCAAAGCTGGAGCCAGGGAACAAAAAGAAACATATTTAAACTCAACAGATCTGCAGTTCTGCTGATGTGATAAAGGATGTCCTTTCCCAGCCTGGTTGTCTCACTCTTCTCAAAGGCTGAAATGTAGAATATCAGTATCAGATTGTCATCTGCAGCAAATGCCAGAAGTGAGTGTACTACATGGAGAGTCAACAACTGGAGGTGACATTGGCAGATCCACCCCAGGGACACACAGTTGCTGAATCCTTCCCCGTTTAAAGTGTTACAGAGCCACACTAAATGAGACCTGATGAGAATCCAAACCCCAGTTTTCTAACCTATGGAGCCCAAGTTTGCTTCAGTACTGTCTTGGGGGGGGGGGGTGATGGGATAACAGGAGACAGAATCAGCAACCACAGATGTCACAAAATTTTACAGATCATCAGAATGAGAAAAGGAAAATGTGGGAGAAGGGATGAGTTGCAGAGGTGACACTGATGGACTGGAAGAGAATGAAACCTACTGCTCTGCCTAGCATGGAAAGAGACAGCTGTGGCTTAGAGCACCCAAGTCCATGCTATGAGTGCTCATCATTAAGCCTCTGTTTCAAGCCTGTTAGGCAAAGATGAGAGCCTTTTTCACCTCCTGGATCACTTTACTATTACTTCAAGGCAGCTGCCCTATGCCCCATCTCAGCTAAGTCCTGACTTCATCCTAAGTCTATGGAAGCTGTGTCTGGATAGAGGAAACCAGCCCTGAAAAAGGGGAAAAAAACACTTTCAAAGAAACCTGTGAGAAACACCAGAGCTATATCCACCATAAGAAACAGGATCCACCAGGTCAGAGAGCTCAACACCAGGAAACCCCTGGAGGTCAGGAACCTCAAAGAGGCATCAGACACCTGAAAAGCTCCATGGATCCAGTTTTTCTTGGAAAACCAATGGAGTTTTTTCAGCCTGTTTCTATCACCTAAATACATCATATCTTCAGGATGGGTGGTGAAAAGGGTCAGGAGTGTCCCTTCTGAGATGCTAGCATCCTCATTCTCATATTCAGGCAGTTACAGTTACATCTACACTGCAGATGTGATGATTTTGAATCGAGTGTCTGTGTTTCCCTGCATCTAAATTTCATCCTGTATTCCCATACAAAACATTCGGGGGCAGCTGCTATGGGTCCTGAATACAAGAGGATGTTAAACAATGGCAAATTTGAGAAAAAAAAAAAACAATAAAAAAGAAAGCTTAACTGAAAAGCTGAGCCTTTCACCAGGCTGCCACTCATTAAATTACCCGTAAAAGTCCCCTCATAGCAATAATGGGAGTAGTTGCCTGTGAAACTCCCTCAGCAACTGGATGTAAATTCCACCTTTAGTCTCCCTGCTACAACAATAGTGCATTCAGACAGTAATTGCTGATGTTTCTGCATTGTGATCATGTCCACAAGCTGTTGGGTTCACAATGGAACTGATGGCTTTATTTTTCTCATTTTTCTCTCCCCCCCTTCCCCTCCAATCTCCCAAATAGGACATCTCCATACAGACACATGCACGAGTCAACTCAGTGCTGAAATAGGCAGGGACACAGGAAAACTCTGCTCAGCCACACTGACTCTCATTCCTAATTCTCCCTGCTATCCAGGGACAGGATGCATGGGAATGGTTCAAAGCAGAACCAGGGGAGGTTCAGACAGGATCTTAGGAAGCATTTATTTACCATGACCTTGACAGGCTGGAGAGCTGGACAGTAAGAAACCAAATGAGATTCAACAAAAGCAAGTGGAGAGTCTGGCACCTGGGAAGGAATAACCACTTGTATCAGTACAGGCTGGGGGTGACCTGCTAGAGAGAAGCTCTGAGGAGAAGGACCTGGAGGTCCTGGTGGGTGACAGGTTGGCCATGAGCCAGCAGTGTGCCCTGGGGGCTGAGAGAGACAATGGGATCCTGGGGTGCATCAAGAGGAGTGTGGGCAGCAGGTCACAGGAGGGGATCCTCCCCCTCTATTCTGCCCTGGTCAGGCCCCACCTGGAGTGTTGTGTCCAGTTCTGGGCTCCCTGGTATATAAAAGACAGGGATCTCCTGGAGAGAGTCCAGAGGAGGCTACGGAGATGATTAGGGGCCTGGAGCTAGTGATCTCTCACAGCATCCTAGCTCTGCTCTCATGGATGTACAGACTAGACAGCAGGGGCAAACAGATGGAGAAGTGAGGAGCTGGAAAGCTGCACACCTTCTCCAAGCACCCAGCAAGTCCATGCCAAGAAGAAGGAGAGGAAATGAGAACGCACCCCTCCAACTTTCTTTGCCATTTGGTTGGCAAATCCAAATCCAAACCCAAAGCCAAACCCAAAGCCAAAACCAATCACCTTTTTTTTCCCTTTCTTTTCTCTTCAAGGTCAGCTTTGTTTGTGCCTGGAGAACCGTCACTGGTGGAATAGACTGTATCAAAAGAAGGAGCTGAAGAGGTCAGGGAGAAGTTTGAGACCTTGTCACTGGTCAGTCTCTCACAGTTCTTTCTTTATCAGCCTCTGAGCTTTCACAGTCACTAAAAATCACCACAAACTTATTACATCTACCCTGAGGGAGGTCCAAGGGGAAGAGTGCTACAGAGCAACAGCTGCATCAGGTAGGATGGTAGTTGATGCATTTGTCTCTATGCCTCTGTCCACACCAGGGATCCCCTTCAGCAGTCACTCAGCCACTACTCCAGACAGAAACTCAGCTTTATTGAGAAGATATCACCTTTTGGCCAGCAGAACTGGCCAAGCATGAAGCAAAGCTTCCCAACAGCCACTGAGGTTTGGAGGATGTGTTCTACAGTGAGAGATTTATGGAGTTCAGCCTACTTAATGTAACAGAGGTTAAGAAGAAACGTGTTCATGGGTCTGCAAATGTCTCTCCAAGCAGCAGAGAATGGACACAAGATGACTTTTTAATCAAGCAGAAAAACATCTAATGGCTGGAAGGTGAAACACAAGCACAGAAGTGATAAGCATGTGTGAGGAAGGAGGATTTGCATTTATTCAGAGCAATGGGGACAACAAAACAATGGAAAACTATTCAGGAAAGGTAGGAAAACCCACAGAACTTCAGAGTAGAAATATCTTGGCTCAGGGTTTTTTGAGAACTAAGGAGCTTCATTTAAATATCATATTCAAGTTCTTTGCTAAAATGAATGTGTGAAATTCTCTGGTTAGGACATGAAACCAATCAGATTCATTCATTGTAATAATCTTCCCTGCCCTGGGGCTATCTACCTTACCAAGGAGCAAATAATGTATTTCAGGGGCACACATTTAAAACCTATTTGCATTCAGCATCTTGGATTCCTCCAAGATGGTGATATGAAGAGCAGAAGAATCAGACCATGATGGTTATCTCTGTGGGCCCCCAAAATGTGACAGCACTGCAATGGCCTTCCAGGAACAGAGGAGACAAGACTAATTAGACAATCATTAAGTGCCTAACTCAGCACAGCACTTAAGCACACATTTAACCTTCTCCCATTACAGTGTCACATCAACGTCCCTTTTAAAGCTCCAGCTCTGATTACAGTGAAGTCAGCTCAGGTTTGGGAGGGTCACCAGGATTTTCAGACCACACAGCCATGTGTTTCAGGAAGCTTTCTCATCTTCAGCTCCTCAGTCTCCTACCCCAAACCAGTGTGGGAGGTTATTCCAGGAATGCCAAATTGCATTCCCAAAAGAGACTTTGTCTAAACATCCAGACCTACAAAAGGATTCTGTCTTCTTCCCATGTTGCCTGAGCCAGACAAGGGAAATCTGATGCTGGCCAAAAGTATTTCCCTTGTTGAATTGTCTTATCCAAGAAAGCAATCAATCAAACAAACAAAAAAAACCCCTTGTTCAAGACTTCCCAGAGTAGCAACTTGAGGCAGCTGCAGCAGGGAGGGAAGATGTTGGGGGGTAGGCTGCTGCTGCCAATACATTTCCAAGTGTTCCTTGCTGATCACTAGGACAAGCTCCATGTGCAGCAAGACACCAAAATATCTCCTGCCACTTCTGCACCCTGACAGATTCTTCCCGCCCCCACCACTGCCCAATGTAACCCCTGCAATGTCTGCCCAGGACAGGTGTCTCATTCAACCCAGGAAGGAAATTTGAAGTGGTCCCTCCTGCATCCAGCCATTGAAGAACAGATGCTGCAGACACGTTAGGGTCTATTAGGTAGAGTTAATTTGTGAGGTCACTCATAAATGACCACAAATATCTCAGTGTACCCAAAACAAGTGTAAACTCACTGGCCACGAGTGAAATCAGGCTGTCCATTGTTTTTTTGGAGTGTCCCAGTAGCTCTGCAGCAACAGGGCCAGTAAGTCCACTTCTCCACCATGCCCAGGAGATCTATAGCCTGGGTTTGCAGCAGAAGTTTATCTCCCAGATCTGCTCTTTGGCCATGAAAGCCAACATCCAGCCCAGCAGATGTATTCTTGACCTGCTCTCAAGTGACTTCAGAGAGCAGGGAGAAAACACCATCTAATCCAGCACACAGATGCACATATGCATTCTCCATCCTTTGGTATACTGGTGCCCAGGGATGGGGTATGGACCTTTTCAAAAGGTTCTCAACCCACAATCTGTGTGATTCAAAGCACCACAGCTTCCATCTGCAGCATCTGTATGTTTGCACCCACCCATTTGCTTTAGAAATATATCAGGTATGGAATCATAGAATGGTCTGGGTTGGAAGGGACCCCAAGGATCATGGAGCTCCAATTCCCCTGCCACAGGCAGGGCCACCAACCTCCAGGCCTGGAAGAGGCACATCAGGAAAAGTCAGGGTCCACATTTTGGGGTGGTATCTGGGTGTCTGGCAATTCCTTAGTACAGCACACAAATGCACTGTTGCTTAAAGATTAAAGTGTCAAAACAGGCCCAGCAACAACAAATGACTCAGGAAACAACAAGGGGAAAAGCTCGTAAGGAAAAAAAAATGCTACAAATACAGTCAGGACAACAGTGACAGGAATAATCAGCATCAGCTCTTGGAAATTGGGAGCCCTATCAAAATATTCCACCCACAAAATGCTGTTAAGGGATCGCTGGTTCCCTGTCCAAATTGGATCTCGCCTCCATCTTCCTGATTCAAACCTTTGCAAAAATCAAAACAGACACAGTGACAGACAGAGCAGCACATGGAGGTGCTGGGTGCCCTGCAAGCATCATTTCTACGTAGATGGCATCCCACCAGTGAAAAAAAGATACTTCTGTGTCTTCAATATGGAGCAGATGTGAGCATCCAGAAAAAAAAAAAAAAATCTATGCTCTCTACAAATATTTGACACCCAAAAAGGATTTTGATTCAGCCACCCTTGAGCCTCTTTCATATTTATTTTCTGGGAACATTCAAGCACTCAAGCTGGACTAGGAGAGATCTTTACAAAAAAGCCAATCTTAAGCTTGAATGCTTCAGGATTTGCTGGAAATCTTCTTTCAAACTTCACCTTTGGTTGCAATGAAAAAAAAAAAAAAAGGTCAGGCTTCTTGAGTGGAATGCATAAATCATCCAATCAGCACATGCAAGGAGTGACACGGGACTTGAACGAAGCTCACATCGCTGCGAGGAGGCAGCCAAGGCGGTTCTCCTCCCAAGCTGTTCACGCAGGAGAAAAAGGGCATTGCAAAGAAATCTGAAATCTGGGGAGTGAATATTGCTCTGCTCTCATAGCCAGGGAGGGAGGGAGGCACGGCTGAAGAACTAATTTGCAGGATTTATGGCTCGGCTGTGTGCCTTCCACGTATTGATTCACAGATCAGTGAGAAACGAAATCTCCCCCAAAATACACTGACGAAAGCACTAATACCTGATCATATCCTAATCTCTCAGCTCACGCCAGACTGCGGTCTGCAAGAAAATCATGCTGCACAGCTTGGACTTGTGCCTGGTAACCTCCTTCCTACTGCAAGAAAATTTAGCATCCTCCTCACCACCTTGGAGAAATTCGCCCCTGATTTGGGGGTGGCTGCAAAAGCCAGGCAGGAACCCCAAAGCCCAGGCCCAGATGGGTGCCAGCTTTCTCCCAGGGGGCATTTCAGTTCAGGACCTGAAGAAGACCCTGTGATGGGGATCTGAACGTCACCAGATTGGAGGCTCCCCTCCTCACTGCCCAGATTCCTATTTAGCATCACACCTCCGCTTTACATAACCTGTGTGCTGGCAGGTGGGACAGGAGACTAGAATAAACATATCAGAGCGGATCTGACACAGGCACTGAAATAGAGGATTCACTTTTGGACCCCACGATTCCTTTCTGCTCTGCATGGTCCTGTAGCAGGTATGGAGACCACATCAAATCTCTGAAAGAAGCATTTCCCTCCGCAGACCAGACTTTAGGAGCTTCTCACCCTTATTCATAGCCCTTTTTGTAATGCCTCATCTACCTCCCTAGTCCCTTTCAAACCCATATCATAGTGAAGATCATCATCAAAACACTGATGAAGTATCTAGGAAAGAGCCCCAGCAAAGGCACCAACTAATTCCACAGAAGCAGCACAGTGAGTTTTCTTTCTGAAAGCCTCCAGAAGGAAAACCAGGCTGAGAACAAAATGAACATGCCTTCTGTTGCCATTCCCTTGAACCAGACCTGAGAATTCAGGTTTTTTCCCATGAATTAAAATGGTTGATGGAGCTGCAGCCCGCCTCGGGAGGTAGTTTGGATCCTGCCTTTTCTAGGACATCTGTAATTACATTGGAAAACTGCTTGCCCTCAGGTAAGATTCTCCCCTCAGCAGTTCTGAGGCTGCAGAAGTAAAACAAGCAAAGCACAAGCCCCGGGAATGGATGAAACTATTTAGGGTATATTAAGGGGAAGATGCTTTTCAATTCCAGTCATAGGCTCATAAAGAGCCACTGAGGATTATCAGACCTGCCTATGAATTAGGGAATAAGGTTTTCATACCAGGCATCCACAGAGTCAGACACAGAGGTGATGTGGACATTGTGAGACCGGGGAGAGAAGATCCCAACAAGCCCTCCCTCCCGAACGCCCCCAAGCCGCCTTCCACTCACCCAGGAACTCCACTCCGCTGCTGTCCTTGGGGCTGCTCATGCAGTTCTCCAAGTAAATTCCATCCTTATAACAATCTTCCTTCTTCCTGGTGATCCCCAGGATCTCGCTGGCCTGATCTAGGACCTCCCCTCCTGAGCAAGAGCACGGGGTCTGCATAATGCCGCACGGGTGGGAGCTGCTGCTGATGGCCAAGCAGGCGTCCAGCCACTTGCAGAGCATCTGGCAAGCAGCTTTGCTAGGGTTCCTGTTGCCCACCACAAGGTACTCCACCGAGAAGTCCCTCTCCTGAGCCTTTGTGGGTTTCCACCTTACGGGCCAGTTCTCCACGCCCGGTGGCGCGGTCTGCTTCATCTGAAGGAACTGCTTGTTGGACTGGAGGAAGGCGTAGCGGGTGGACCCGTCGCAGAGCTTCAACACATCATCAAAACTCTCCATGCCCAGGTAGGTTCGGGTGGACTCCAGGAAGGAGTCGAACTGGTAGGTGCGGATGTGCTGGTGGTCACATACGCCGGTAGGTTTTAGGATCTTCATGTACAAAGTGTACCTCCGAGGGTCAGGGTTCTGGATAATCCAAGAGCAGAGAGAGGAGTTCAACGGGAAGACAGCAAAGGAGGAGAAATACCCAAAGAATTTCCCCTGGACCAAAGTGGTGCAGGGAGTTTGTCCCAGGTCCAGAGCGACCACGGTCCACACAAAGTAGAGTGGCGATACCAAAAGCAGGTTCAGGGCAGATCCAATGCTCCTCATCCTAGGTCTCTGGTCCTCTGGAACTCAAAGTAAATGTCAAGCAGGCGCCAGATCCTGGACATAACAGGGACCAGCTTAGAGGAAAAGTGAGAGTTTAAGAGGCTCTGGATCCGAAATCAAGCCGATCCTCCCATGTCTGGATTTGAGCTCCCTCCTGTGGCCATAAACAACACCTGGAAAAAAAGGGAAGGGAGGGAGGAGGGGAGAGAGAGAGAAGAGATTCGGGATTTGTGTTTGTTGGTGTTTTGTTCTTTTCTTTTTCTTTTTTTTTTTTTCTTCTTTTATTAACCTTTTGCAAGGCTCTGAATCCACACAGCATCCCCGATCACAGCACATCTTATTCAGGGAAGGTGCAGTCCCACATTCTCATCCCCATGCTAGGGTTAGGGGTATCACCATCCCTATCCTAACCACCCAGAAGGGGCTCAGATGTGACTCACAGTGGGGCCAGCACAGCTGTGACCCCACTTTCTCAGTGCTCTCTGCCCATACAGTGCCCCTCTGCAGAGCTTAGCAGAGCCTTTGCAGTGATTTCCAATCGTCTCCCCAAAGCAAACATCACTGATCTCTATTTTAGGGGGTTCCACCCCTCTCCATCACAATGCAGCCAGGGTGCTGGTTCAACACAGACTTCAGGCTGCATCTGAGGAGGGTGGGCTGGGGGTTAGTGTGGGTAGCTGTGGGTAGCTCCCTTCCTCCTACCAGCCCTTTTTATGGGGGCTTCTTTCTGTCTCTTTTTCTCTCTCTTCCACCAAACAGGTGCAGAGGAAGTGAGCTGCTGTTCAGTACCCCAACCCTGGTCTAACCCTGAGCCGAGACAGGAGGTCAGAGCTGGTAGAAGCTGTGTAGCATGTACAGGAGAAAAAAAAAAAACAAAGCATGGTAGAAACAGATTTTGTCTCCCCACATCATTCAGCCACCCTGCCTTGCACCCCTGTGTGCAGGACACCCCAAAGACAGCAGCACGGCAGCTAGGCACAGGGTATCTTCAGAGACTGAAAGTCCTCCTTGCCACCCCCAGAACCTCTTTCAGCCCCCAAAGCACCATCAGCAAAAGCAATATACTAATTACATTCCCATATATCACCTATTCCCTGAAACAATTTGTAGCCCAGATGCCCTATCCAGCACAACTGCCCCTGTGCCCCACTCCATGCTAAAGAGACTCCCACACCCTCTGCACTCTTTTAAGTCTCCCTCTTTCTTACACCATCAAGAAAAGCCCAGTGTGCTCCCTTCCCCCCATCTCCCCTTTTCCAGGGGAGGAGAAAGAGCAGGAAGCCCCATTAGAATCAGGGCTCTCCACTTTGTACCCGCTCTTACTGCACTGTGCACCCCCTATGTTTGGGGAGAGGACCTATTAACAAGTGCAGGGGTTGACAGGCAGGAGGGTCAGACCCTGACTGTGGGGCACAGCTTCTTCCACTGCTGGGTGTACAGTCACAGCTCAATTCCTTCTCCCTTTTCCAGACATTTCCTTTCCTGCCCTCTTGACTCACTCCAGGTAGAGAAAAATCAGGATTTTCCCCTTGGAAGTGCAGTACTTGCTATCTCCAAAACTGGGTAGTTTCCCAATTTTAACAGGACAAATCAGCCCCCTGGGAGGGGAGTTCAGACTACTGCTTTGATTTCAGGAGCTTCCATGGTCCAGGTTAGTGAGGAGCAAGTGCTTAGAGCCTCTGCATTGAAGTATGAGGGCAAGCAGCCCAGCTCCTGCAATGCTAATATTGTCCTGGGCTGCAGCCCCAAAATAATTCAGATAATTTCAAATATGCTTCTCCATGATCAGGGATTGGCACCTGGACTTTCACCAGGGTGAAAATCCATGGAGAGGATCACATGCTGTTAAGGAGGAGGAAAAACATGTCTTGTCCACTGCAGGCATTGACCTTCCTCACAGCCCCATGGTGCCCACACCTCTCACCCCTAGTGCTGACATCTCTCTCACTGCCTTTGCAGACTGCAAGCAGAAGAAACTTCCACAGCAGCCAAACACATTCCCAGTAAATCTACAATTCAGGCAGCTAAACCCAGTCCCAGGAGAGACTGAAAATTAAGAGATGAAGCCCATAGACCAACCTGTGCATCTGTGAGGAAAGAAGCAGCCAATCATCTCAACATTCACCCCTTGGTTTCTCTTTCTGTATCAAAGTTTTGTCTCTGCATTGCCCCTTTTTCTTCAAAAGCCTTTTTTTCCCCTCATTTTTTTCTGGGGAGGAAAGTGTTAGGCAGCTCAAAAGTCAGATCTGCTATTTGCAAACTGTGTTTCATCCAAGCTTCAAACTGCTTCAGCCTCTGCCAGCGGATTCCTGAGTGTCTTTTAGACCTGACACTAATCAGCATGAAGTCCAAATGCATTTTCACTTAAATTTTTCAGAAGTCAGGTCCCCACTCTTGACAGTGGTTTGCAGCCTGCAAAGCTCTGCAGTGCAAATCACACTGTGCCAGGCTCCTGCCTGCCTCCAGGGCTGGATTTCAGGAACTCAGCCTGCTTAGAGGATGCAAAGCAGCTCTCCCTTGCAATGAAAACCACAGGCATCAACCAAGCATCCTCTAAATTTCCAGAGAGTTCCTTCTGATTAGCAGGAGGGGTTGCCTGCAAATGACTGCCAATGCCTTAAATATCAGCTTTGGTAAGGAAATGGTGCTTGCTGAGTTAAGACTTGAAAAAGGGACCTCTGGTTTGCTTCTCCCTTGCTGCAGGGCAGTGCCTGAGCAGCTTGTGCTGCTTGCAAGCAGGCGCAGTCTTTGCATAGCCAAAGTCTATCCGACCTTCACACCGATGAGCCAGCTAGGGATCATCTTAACCCCTGGTCTGAACAGTGAAGAAATTTGCCTCTCCAGATTGGAAGCAGGAGCCAGCAGTGCCTCCATAGCAACAAGATGATTAGGAGACAGGGCCTGTACTAAGATCTGGTCCCTAACGGTGACTTCAACGTGTGGGATTCAGCCCAAGCCTCCTGCCCTCCACAAACCCAATTTTCCTCCTTCTGGCCACAACCCCAGCTCCTGAATAATGATGGTGCAGCGAGCACAAAATACATCCCCCCTCACCACCCCTCTCTCTGGGAAAAGCACCGTAAAAGCCAACAAACTTTAACTAAACAGACCCGCTAATGGGACGCTGTGTTACGGTTGTTAGGTCTCAGAATTGATTTCCCCTGAATGCAGTCCCATCTGGAAGGTTTCACCATAAGGAACATAAACATATTTTTTTTTTTTCCTCCTTCAACTAAGCTTTGCTGAAGTGGGAATCTTTACTCAGAGCAGAAGTGGTGAATAGACTGGGTCTTGGCTCAACAGGAGTTGGACCTGGCAGGGAGGGAAGATGCAATAGGGCATTGACTGGTTGCTGCATTTCAGCAGAGATTTTCATCATCTACACTTTAATCTAGAAAAATCCCAAGGGAGACATATGCCAGAGTTTTAAATGTGTGAAACAGCAAATTGTTCCAGTGTTGAAGACCACGTTCCTATGGCAAACAGGTTAATTTTCCTATTTTCCCATGGTAGTTGCCACAGTTACCATCTAGGAAGCCTGTCTCTCTCTGTTACATTCCATGCTGGGAGATATCCATGCCTAGCCTTCATCCCTTGGCTCCAACTTGGAGAACACTCCACCCTCCTGTCCCTTTCCCTCTACTGTGCCTGGGAGTTGGGTCTAGCAGAGAAGCCTTTGCTGCAGTAAAGCTTAGGAACAGCAAGTGACAGGTACCTCAGGCGGCCCCTTGACTGCATTTCTCAAGGACACACCAAAGGACAATAATACTGCTTTCATTGTGTGTGTTCCCAGCAGAAGGAAGGTGTTTGTCCCAAGTAACCCACAGAAAGAGGATGACAAATTTAGTTCAAAAGGCCCTTGGTTTCCTTGTGGGTATGTTAGACATCATGAAGCAGGCAATTACCAAGAGATGTTAATCACTGTCACAGCCCCTGCATCCTCTTCACCACTGCCCAGAACCCTGGTAAATTTTGCTACTTCCTTGCTGAGTATTTGCCATCCCACCCTAGAGCTCACTGTGTGGGTTCAGAAACACAGCCTGAGACAGACCTCTACAGCCTAAACAAACCCAAGCAGGGACTGGGTCACAAGTTACACCTGGAACCTTGGCTGCCCAAGGGGTTTAGGTACCCATTTTGCCCTGGTCCCAGTGAATTTTGGAGCCTGAAAAGCCATGGTAACCTGTTTGGTGGTGCATCCTATCCTCTTGCTGTAAATCAAGATGATCCCAGTCTGAGGCTCAGCTTTCTACACCCTTCATGTACTTGCTTGCTTTCTGTTCATGTCCATGTGCCCCAAGCACACCTTACAGCATCCTGGGCATACCAACTGCATTCCCTGCTGCAGGCAGCATGGGATGTGTGTGAGCAGGAAGGGATCAGGGCTCCCTCTGACTCTGCTACAACAGCCTTCATTCTCTGCCTGAATAGCTCCAAATGATAATTGACCCTGCCCACCAAGACCTTCCATCCAGATGGACATCTCCACAACTGCTGTGCTCGACTCTGTGTCAGTGACCTAGAATAGGGATTTCAACTCTGCAGGAGCCCATGAAGTGCAGGCAGCGCTGCAGTGTGCCTTGCTTTGCAGGGTCTGTGCACTTCACAGAGTCCTCCCACGTGAGAAGGGCAACCTCCTTGTTTATGCATCCACCACCTTCCTCCACTGTGCTGGTGACACAGGACTCTTGGTGCAGCAGGCTGGATCTGGCCAATGGAGGGCACTCTTAGACATACACACACACACACACACACACACACACATACATGCCTTCCACGGAAAAAAAGGGGGAAAAATTTCCAAAAGACTGCAGAAAGAGCATCCTTCCCCACTGCTGCCTGCAGGACCTCTCTGAACACTCTCAACCCTGATCTGCCCCCACTAGCTCAGCCATTCCCCAGCTTCCCTCTCTCTGCCCACCGGCTCAGATGCGCTATCATCCACGATTTATCTCCCTCTGCCTTTCTTTCTCCTGACCTTGCTGCATGGTTGACATGCCAGCAGGGTGAAAACCACTGTCATCACGTTAATCCTCCTTTCCTGGGGCTTCCCATTTTCCTTGTAAGAACTCCCCAGATACCAAGCAAAATATCCATTCTGCCAGAGGCAGAAAACCACCTGTCCCCAAAACGCTCAGTCCCTTGTCACTCTGAGAAAACAAGGGAAATGAGTATCCTCTGTCCTTATTTACAAGGATCTCCTAACAGAGAGAAAAAGAAGCTGCAACTGCTGGGATATTTTCTTTTTGCTACTGAGAGGAGTGAGCAAAGCACAGTGGAAATGCCTGGGGGAAACGTGGTGGCATCTGTCACCCAACAGCACACAGAGGAGTCAAGAAGGGCTCAGCCCTGGCTGTGGTTTGGCTGCAGTGGCTCTGCTGGGATGGCAAGGAGAGGAGTTACCTCCAGACAGCACCTAGAGAGGGATGGAGCTTGGGCAGGCCCTGGTGCAGCACCTCTTCTGTAACATCAGTACTCAAAATTAGGGTATTGATTTTAATACTGTTCAGTATTGTTTTTAATGATTCATCTTTCTTCTCCTCTGTTTTCTGTGAGCATTTATGTGACTCTTGGCCCTTCCCAGCAACAGATTATCCATAGAGATTCATGTGTATTTTCTGGCACAGCAGAATCTACTGAAAAGGCAGCAAAAGGATGGCTTGGTGGGTATTGCAGGACTGGGGAATCCTTTAGGTCTCACCCTGACTTTTGTGCACACACACTCTCTGAAGAAGCGTTTCAGATCTGGACCACATCCTGGAAAGGCTGCTAAACCAGCTCCAAGCTGGAGCTTCCTGAGTCAGGATCTGGCATGGCCAGATCTACCTTTGGACCAAATGCTGAGAGATGAACTCAGACAAAGTCCCTTTGGGAAACAAAGGAAAGCAGACAAGGGTCAGTTAGACAAGAGTCCAGCCCTGCTCCCCCTCCTGCTGTTTCACTTGCCAAAAATACATCTCCACATGGACTCCTTGTGACCCAGCACACTTGTTCCACTGCTGCAGAGTCTGATGTACTGCCCACTGCCTCTATCCATCTCAGTCTCCTGAGTGCAGAGAAACCCTGAATCTCACCAGCCTGCTGTGTTAATAAATTATATTTATACACACTAACATCCTTCATCCCAAATTTCTTTCAGGTCCAACCTAAAAAGGCACCTGCTTTGGGGATGAACTCCAGCAGATGTGTAACAGCCTGCAGGAGAAGCATGAATAGGATTGAAAATATTTGATCAGATAATGGGGATTTGCTTGTGAGGACAGAATCCCAGCTCTGTTTCGACTTTAAATGACAGGAAGAGATAATGTGGGGAAAGAGGGGGCTGAGAGGGAATATGTAGAAATGGATAAAACCAGGAAGCTCCAGGAGGCTTTCAAGCACCTTGAGGAAACTCCTGAGAGCCTGAGCCTCAGTTGAACCATCTGATCCCCTTCACCTTTGGCTAGATGTGAAGACACTACTGGGCAGAGCCAGAGGCCAGGTTTTAATCCTGGCTCCAGGATTAATGCATGCTCCCAATTAAGTTATCTCTGCCAACTTCTGCCTCCATTTTCCCAGCTGAAAAGATGGATGTAAGAAGATCCTCTGGTTTTCTCTAGTACCCTGTGATCTAAAAAGCTCTAGAAAAGTGCTCAGGATCATGACTAATTTCCAACATACCAGGATTTAATCTCAAAATGAGATACAGCCTGGAGAAAAGGAGGCTGAGGGGAGACCTCATCACAGTCTATGACTTCCTGACAAGGGGAGTGAAGGGGCAGGCGTCAATCTCCTGTCTTTGGGGACCAGGGATAGAGGGAATGGTATAAAGTTGCAACAGGGGAGGATTAGGTTGGATATTAGGAAGAGGTTCTTTACTGAGAGGGTGGTTGGGAACTGGAACAGGCTTCCCAGGGAGGTCAGAGCAGCAAGCTTGACTGAGTTCAAGAAGCACCTGGACAAGGCACTCAGGCACCTGGCTGGTCCAGTCTGGAGCCAGGAGTTGGACTCAATGATCCTTATGGGTCCCTTCCAACTCAGGATGTTCTATTATTCTATGATTCCCTGATTCACAACATTACAGACTAAGGTCTCCACTCCAGATCACATTGATTGAGGCTGGGCCTATAGCTAAAACTCTCAGGCTTGTCAGGCTCAGTTCCTGGCTCTGCACAATTTTTTTCAGTGCTTGGGATCAGGAAACAGCTGAACAAAAAGACTGGACCCTAAAATCTAGGACCCAGTAAAATTTCTCTAGAGAAAAGCCTGGCAGACAAGGAGGGCCAGATGTGCTCCATCTGGTCCTAGATGTGTCTGCCAGAGGCAAGTGGGCCTGGGGCTCTGCAGCACCTTCTGTTGGGTCCAATGTAGCCTCAGGGAAATGCTGTGTATGAACTTGGTGTCTTTTAAACGACAGCTCAGCCTGGGCTACAGCTGTGTTTGTCCTTAACGTTCCTCTACAGGAATCAAATGTTATTGGTATGGTGGCCTACCACCAGGACTGGGAGACTTCTCAAGGACTGGATGACATAAGGATGGGTTGGATCCCATTGCATAGGAAAGTCAAGAAGACTACAGGATTCCTGGCAGAAGACAGGTGACAGAGGTTGTCATAGGTTGTCATCTTTCCCTGCCTCAGTTTCCCATTAGCAAAACAGGCTTAAACCCCAGTTAGCAGTTTAGTTGGCCATGGCTTCACAGCCTTTCCAGATATTTCCTCACCCCCAGGGGAATACACAACTCTCCTGATGCTGGTGAGACCAACCTTGGTGCCAGGTTGACCTATATCCTCTGCCCTAGCTCCCATCAATCCCCATCAATGGTACCACCCGAGGAGCAATGTGGATTGCTAGAAGCACCCTGGATTCTGCACCAGCAAATCCTAGGAGTATCCCACCTCCCCTGTTACCTTATTTCTGTCTGTTAGTTTACCACAACCAACCCTTTATATCCTTTTTCCCTACACTCCCACCCTACTCCCAAGTTACACAAGAGGGCCTCTGAGGGCAAGGTCATCCTCATGAGTGGCAGAAAGCAAGCGGGGGCCTGACTGCTTCCATTGCTGCTCATTCATACTGGGAACTGCAATGAGATTGATTGGAAACTCAGCTGGAGGTTAAAAGCACTGGTGTTAGCTGGGAAGCTAAGTGGGAGCCCCCGGGGACAGGGTATATTTAGGGTGGGGGGGTCTGGGTATGCATGCTGAAGCTCACACATACATTGGGGGTGGGGGGGAGCAGAGCAATGGCTGTCAAACCCAAAGCTGGGCTTTGAAATTCCTTGGGTTGCACATGCACAAGCCATAGCTCATAAATGTCTCCTGACGCTGCTCACTTATGCATCCCGCATAAATCATATGCACCAGGGCTCATTTTCTGCTCCCTGAGGCCAAGAGCCTTGACAGAGCTCATGTCCGTGTGGCTAAACTGCCAATCCTCCAAAGCAGAACAGCATTGCCACAGTGTCTAATGCCCTTTCCTTAGCTGGAGATGGTTTGGGAGTGGGGCTTGTTAGCTGAAGCCAAAACCCTGCCAGGAAGCGTCCTGAGATGTGTAGGCTGTGCTGGGACAGTGTTTCAGTCAATATCCAGGACCTCTGAAGTTACTGGTGCAGAGATGGATGGTGAGGATAAAGGGAAAACTGGTGTCTTTTAGGGATCTGTTCCTGCCTGGTCAGTCTAGATGCCCTGGGACTGAATACCAACTGGATTTGACCCTTTTCCTGCCCCATGGCAGCCTGGAGTTGGGCTGGCCAAGCAAAGGAGGGAAAGGGGATGAACACCCAAGCAGCTGTTTTTGCAAACAGCTCCAGACTAGGATCTGCACTAGCTAAAGTCCTAGTGCTTCTCTCAGCACCAGGAAAGCAGATTTCTACTTCGCTGTCCTCTAGCTCTTTACATGGCTGAGTATGATCAGCAACAGGGGATGACCACAACCAGAAACCTTTGGCAAGCCCTGGATGAATGGAAGTTTTAATTTGTGCCCTTTTTCTGACCCCTTCCATGGCTTCGTGCTCTGGCTCAATGACCGTGCCTCAGTTTCCCCATCTGAAAAAAATAAGATTGACACTAGGATAGATTTCCTAAGGCAGCAGCTGGGAAAAGAAGGAAAGACTATCTCAGGGTCCAAATTTACATCAACCCTGAAAGTGCACTGCGCTCAGTTTTTGAATGCTGCAATCTCAGCACAGTTAAAACTGGGTTGGGAATGTTTCCTCTTCTGACACCAGGAATATAGCTCATAATTTTAGGCATTCAGTTTCCAATGCCCAGTGATGATATCTTGAAATTGCACACAGAAAATAAACCAGCATAGGAGGGTATTGCTCAGATTTGCAATTTTCCTGTATCTCTCAGCAGGAAGAAGACAGATTCGGGCTGTGGCTACAAGAGACACCTGAAATACAGGTCTTTTTAGTAAAACCAGAACTGTGACCATCTCTTGCCTTACTCTCACTCTCCACAGAGAAGCAGGAGAGTACTCGAAGTACAGGACTGCACTATGTATTGGGAGTGTTTCCAGAGGCTTCTACACAGTTTGAAGCAAAGGGCTTTGAAGCTGCCTGATACCACACTAACATGGGCCAACAGGAATTTCCCAGTGGCATGGAGAGGGTAGAAATAGCTGAGCTTGAGCAAAGCATGGGACCTTTCTACCAAGCTGAGCACAGACCCTCCACAGAATGTGGGGAGAATCAGAAATTTGCCCAATCCCCTTTTAAAGCTTCAAGTTTGAGTGGGTTTTGGATCCTCCCATGACCTTGAAAACACAAGCCTGCAACCTGAACTTACCAAATAAAAGAACAATAAATATGTGCGTTTCTAGAGCACCTTCTCCTCAAGGTCCTCAAGGGACATGGGGAGCAGCAATGAATTAAGTCTCATGACGCAGAAAGCCATCATTACTGACCCCAAAGGCTGAATGCAAACAAAAGGAAGTACTTTTTCACACAGCTCGTAATTCAATCGGGGACCTCATTGCCACAGGATGCTGTGGAGGCTAAAGGTATAAAAGAGTGCCAAAATGGATTAGAGAATTTTTGGAGGACAAGTCCATCAGTTGCTGTTAAACGGATGACTCTCTGGATGCAACTGCCAGTCTAAGAAGTGTCTACTCTTCTTTGTAGGAGATGTACAGCCTTTTCTTCAGTCTTTCATTCTGTATCTGGATGGACTTGGATGGACCTGGGTTAGGGTGATCCCTAATATCAATACAGACTGGGGATGATGGATTAAAAGCAGCCCTGCAGGGATACTGATGGATAAAAATTGGACGTGGGACAGCAATGTGTGCTTGCAGCCCAGAAAGCTAATTGTCTCCTGGGCTGCATCCAAAGCAGCATGGCCAGCAGATTGAGGGGAATTCTCCCCCTTCAATGTATTCTGGTGAGACCCCACCTGCAGCACTGGGTCCAGCTCTGAGGTCCCCAGTACAAGAGAGACATGGAGCTGTTGTAGCAACTCCAGAGGAGGCCACAAAGATGGTCAGAGGGCTGAAGCATGACTCCTGTGAGGACAGGCTGAGAGAGTTGGGGTTGTTCAGCCTGGAGAAGATGAGTTCCCATGGATATATTGGTGTCTTTCGATATATAGATGGGTCTTCTAAGAAAGATGGGGACAGAATTTTTTATCAAAGTCTGTAGTGACAAGACAAAGGGTAAGAGTTTTAAACTGAAAGAGGGAATATTTAGACTGGATATGAGGAAGATTTTTTTTATGATAAGGGTGATATCCCAGAGAAGCTGTGGATGCCCCATCCCTGAAGATGTTCAAGTCCAGGTTGGACGGGGCTTTGTGCAATCTGATCTAATGAAAGATGTTGCTGATCATGGTGCAGGGGGGTGGGGTGGAACAGATGTTCTTTAAAGCTCCCATCCAAACTAAACCACCTTATCAGTCTATGATACCATGACCTTTGTTCCTTCCCTAAATCACCATTCTTGTTTTTATTATAGAGAGGTGCAAGGACAGAGGTACAGGTGCACAGTCATCCCCTAAGCCTCATGACATACGTCTGTACTGCTAAACAAACCATGGCCAAAACCTAAAATACAAATTACATCCATGTTGCTAAGCTCTCCTACCAAAATGGGTTGGCCTGATCAGTCTTCTTGTCCTCTTGTTCAGTCTGCTACATCCTTCATGGTGCCACTGCTCCTCTTGGAAGAGTGGTCTTTGGGATGATTGTTTGCCCCAGCCTAAATCTTTTTGCAATCTCAGTTCCATGCCTGAGCTAACCACTCTGGACAGCAAAGCATGTCTGCCTGCTCTGCTCCCTGTAGACACCCCCTTTCCCCTGCAAATTCCTCAGGACTGAGACAAACTTCTAGGCTCTCCTATAACAAATCCTAAAATGCTCAAATGTAGACAGGCTGGCAAAGGGATACAATCATAGCACAGGCACTAATGAGCTGGATTATTCCTTGCATCTCATCTATCAACCTCATGACAAGCAGTTCAGGATTTGTGTAAATGAGACAGATGTATGCTTTTCCCCTTTCTCCAGGAACCCCTGAGCAAAGTAACATGGGAGGGAAGATGGCTTGCTGGTTAGGGGCAAGCATGGGGGGTATTGGGAAGCAAAGGACTCCTATCTTCTCACTTTCTTGGGCTTTGTTTAATCACAGGAAATGATGGAGGACCTTATGGAGTGATTTGCAGCATTAAGAATTTGCTGGTTTGGAGTTGGGGTTAGTTAGCTGTCTGTGTGTAGCCTTGATGAAGATGAAAGATTAAAGAAGGATGGTTTATATTTATTCTCAGAAGAGCTCAGGTAATGCTTCATCACCAGGATGACAGCAGAGCCTGTGATTTTCACATGTTCCTTTATTTGTATGGGTTTTCCGTTCTGCCTTGGACAGCAGGCAGACAGGACTGGAGTGAGAAGCTGGAGGGGACCTGGAGATCTGCTGACAATGGGCAGGGATTAGATTAAAGTTTCTACACAAGATACAAGACATAGGAAGAGATGTCAGATCCTTCAGATCAGCAGCAACTCTACTGCTTCCCATTTCCTCCAGAGAAAGATTCTGAGACTGTTCCTCCTGCTTCCAGCACAGCACTGTTTAGAGAAACCTTGCCATGAGATAGCAACACGCACAGACCTAAGTGTTCCAGATCAGTCCTGCAATGACAAACCCATGGGTGCAGTCCAGGAATCCGCCTCAGTTGGCCAGGAAATGGAGGAGAGATGAGCAGTCCTTCTAGGAAGGTGCCAGGAGATGAGGATCACTGCATTTTTGCCCCAAGAGTAGGCTGACCCAACGCAGTGGGGCACAGTGGCTGTCCTCAGGTCATTACCTGGATGGCCTGCCACATCTCCACGTTTGGTGGTGGGCTGAAATCCAGTGCACACGTTGGTTGTGAAAGCAAGCCCCCACCTCGTGCGAGACACAATGAGCAGATGGCCCTCCTTTTGTTCCTAAAGAACAGAAATTCACATGCCAACTAAATGCTAATTTGCCCTTTTGCTGTCTGTCTCCACAGGCTATGTCTATACTACTGAAGGAAACAGAGCAGGGGCTGTTTTTTTGGCTCTGGGGCTAAGCATGGCACAGCTTGTGGCCACACACCTCAGATCTCCTCCCCTGTGAAATGGGCTGGCCTCAGCCCACAGACCTGCAGGAGAGAGTCCCTTGGCTCAGCTATCTACCAGACTGTGTCCTGGCAAAGTCTTGGGCCAACACTGCACCAGGGAGCATGCAAGTAATTAAACAGTCTGGATGATCAGGGACCACACTCGCGCCTGCATTTAATCCCTCACTTGTTTATGATGATAGGTATAGCCTTAGAGGGAGCAAATGGACATGAATAGCAAAGGGTATGTCCTAAGGAACCTGCTTTGGCAGGGGGGTTGGACCTGATGATCTCTTGAGGTCCCTTCCAACCACTATGATTCTGTGATTCTGTCTTGGGTTTCACAGGAAGAACTGAGGGTGGTAGAGATCTCCCTCTAGGAAGAGAAGCCAGGTACCATCTTTGTCATTTCAGGTGGACCTTTGTGTTGGAGCCATTTCAAGGAGGGAACCTGTGTCTTAGCCAGCTCTGCAAAGAAAATGGCAACTTTGGCCTTGAGAGAAGACTGTGAACCCCACTAGCTCCACCAGGGCTAATCAGAGAACATCAGATGAGGCAAAGTATCAGTTCAGCTCCTATATGTCAAGGCTGCCTATTGGCACCTCACAAAGGGCTGGTAAACACGGATAGGATGGGTCGATCCTGGTAGGGCAAAGAGATGCATAATGTTTGTTCCTGACGTTTTTCATGAGAACTGGATTGCTGCTTTTTTCTCTCTCTCCCTCCTTCCCTTCTTCTCCTTTGCTTTTGCAAAGTGCGACAGCGTGGGGATGAATCGCCTGATTGTGTGCTCCTTTTTCCCCCACCACGCCGCACCAACAGCAGGGTTGGGGGATGGAAAAGGAGCCCAGCTGCTTCTTGTGGGCTGTTCTCTCTCCACCCACCAGGCACATTAAATCAGACACAAATTAACACCAACTCCTGGCATCCTTTATTAATCGGATTGGCTCAGTGTTAGCTTGCTTTACTTTTATCTTCTATTCTAATATTGTTATTTTTTTCCCCCCAAAGCCCACCTTCCTGAAGAGCACACCTAACAATAACAACAATGATGAAGAGAGCAGGGATGGCCCTTGAGCTGTGACAGATAGTGATCTCCTCTGCTTTTTTGAGCTTTAAAACATGCCCCACGTCCCAGTAGAGGACAGCAGTCCCTCAAATGTCTCATATTTCAGCAGTCTTGTCCATCCATACTACTCTCTAAGCATCATTCAAGGAGAAACCCCATGCACACAGTCACAAGCATGATAAAATGCAGCCACCTTTAGGGTACTGTGCATCTGTCATTTATGATCTGATAAGAATGTTATGTAAGATCTCCTCTCTAGCATGGGAATTTGGAGTAGTTAAATTTTGACTGTTTCATATGGGACATAGCAGAGATAACCTGATTCCTGTGTAGCCACAGATGACCAGTGTCTCCAGAGGCTCCACAGTGACGTAAACAAAGGGAGGTGCTCCCACACCTTGGGGAAGTTGGACCAACAGCATCACTGACTCACATCATGATGGGGTACAATCACCAGAGTCTAAAGAACAGCCATCACTGATGGAAGCCCACACAGAGCTTCATGACTTGCCCTTGGAGATCCAAGAAACAAAGTAAAAGGCTTCTACGAGGAGAAAAATTGTAAGCATTCACTAACCTGCTTTGCTGCTCCCAGCTTTGAGAAATGGCAACAATGGCACTTCAAAGCCTGACCTCCACTAAGCTGCCCCCCAGCTTTGCAAATCCTCTGATCCTTACGTGCCCTACCCTTCTTAAACCCCTGGCTTGTCAGTCCCCATCAGCGAAATGCATGACAGGTGAGATGCAAAGACCATTTGATGGGTATCCCGCTGCAAGGACCATGATTAGCTAGGAATCAGCTGGGTCCCCTCTGGTATGGCCGTGTTTGCTAACCCACTCCATCCAGCATGCACCGTTTGGCAACAGTCAAACCTTTTGTGGATTTCCGTCTCTGCAATATTGGTTTCTTAGCAACTCTGTTTGCTTTTAGCAAAAACAAAATGTCTCTGCCTGTGGCAAGCTATTTTGAGCAGAAACGGTGCTGTTTCAGGTCCACGCTAGTCAGAGGGACCCTGGTGAAAATGGTCCTGTCCTCCCACTCACTTCTAGCAGCACTGGGTGAAATTCTGATTTGTTTCCTTGCTGTTTCACCTGCCGCAGGGAAAGCACAGCAATCCTGGATGGGGATGGTGGCAAACAGCTAATACTGCTTCATCTTTCTTCCCCAATCCTTGCCATTCTGGGGATCTTGAAGCATATTGTATAACTCAGGTAATAAAGGTACAAGTCAGCAGCAAATTTTACAGCTGAATAAAGTTTCAGCAAGGAAATAGAGTTATGTGAACCCTGTGTACTTTATTGGAAATGTCTCTGGTCTTGCAAAGTTTGATTGAATCCAGCTCTACACAATGCTTTCCCAGCACATCCAGCTTAAGAGATAGACAACTGAACTTGGAGGGCCAACCTTAGACCCTGGTAACCTTGTAAAAAAACCCAACTCAGCAACAGCAATTTCTACCACTGACAAAAAAAAAGAGTGGCAGGAACGTGAGGGTCATTGTGTCATTGCAGGATCCATATTTTTCTGTTTCTTTTCTTGCTTTTCTTTCTCAGTGATAGCAGGATTGGTTTTGCTCCCATCAAAATGATACAAAGCTGGTCACTGTCCAGTGGATACTGGAATGACTGGTCAGGTCTACTCACAACCCCTCTGTAAGGTAAATCTTATCCTCCTTCTTGAGTTACCAGTATGGATAAAGAGACATAAACTCATGTTAAATGGTATCTGTATCTCTTGAGATTATAGTTTAGGAGTTCTGATTGGAAATTAATGCCAATTAAAAATCAACCAGGCAGAAGTGCTGCCTCATTTTACAGGCTCATGAAGGAGCAGACAGACAGCAATCCAGAAAAACAAATAGAAAAAGTGCTTCATCCCTCTGGCTAAAGGCATGTAGCATCATGGTAGGGAAGACGGACGAAGGGAAAGTGAGAGCAGTTTCAACTCTCCTACCCATCACAGAAAACTCATTTCTCTATGTTGTATCCACAGTTTGTGTTTAGCTACGGACATCACCCTGACTGTACACTGCACCTCTGATCTGCTCAGAATATTTAGGACAGAATAGAGAGTTCACTAACTCCCTCTAGCCCTGGCAGAAGGCTATTTTTTACTTAGCCATCTCTCCATGCCCATGCGAACAGCTGATTCCCTGCAATATCCACTTTGCAAGTGACTCAAACAATGCTGATTTTCTGTATGAATCAAAATATCTGAAAAAGCTGGTTAAAAACCAGGGCAGATAAAGAAAAAAAAATTAAAAATTATACTTTTAAAGATCTATAGCTGACAAACTGTAGAGGCAGGATGCAAAAATAAGATGCTCAGCCACTCCAGAGTTAATATCTTCAGGCCATCATGTCTTAGGAGGCCCCTGGCAATCAGTGGAGTTAGAGATTGAATTTAAGCAGAGTGGGAATCTACTTGTATAGTTTGTAGCCATTTTCTTAGGAAGTAAGTACCATCCATCTTTGATTATAGATCCAAAGTTATTCATTGAATCCAAGAAGCCTCACTGACGTCAGTTGGGCCAGGAATCCATCTCTTTCTTCCTGACTTCAATGCCTACATATTGTTTTCATGCAGCTGTAAAGACCTCTTTTATGCATCTTCTTGATTTTTCTCTCGCTCATTCATCCTGATTCATCCTCCTCTGCTTGGAGCTCCTTGAATATCCTGTAAGAAGCCCACACACTCAGACACATTCTTGCCCAAGCCTACATCGCAGTATATTTGTCCAACTAATTTTCACTGAAATAAAGTTCCTGCTTTGCAAAATTGCCAAGAGCAATTGTTTTGGTGAATCATAAATACTGCAGAAAGTAAATGTTGGTTCAGGTTGTTTGTTTCTGCCTTTGGCAGATCAAGCTTTAAGAATACATGTATTTCTCAAGAAATGGAGATTTAATTCGGTAAACAAACTGTAATGGCTATGGCTATTCATTAGGAGATCCTCATATTTTTGGCCCAAGAAAAGCCCAAACACCTGCAAACCTGTCTGCTAATGTTGGTTGATAAGAAGGTCAACATAAGCTGGCAAAGTGCACTTGAAATCCAGAAAGCCAACCGTGTCCTGGAGGGTATCAAAAGATCTTCTCCCTCTACTCTGCTCTCATGAGACTCCACCTGGAGTACTGATTCCACCTCTGGACTTTAGCATAAGAAGGACATGGAGCTGTTTGAGTGAGTCAAGAGAAGGCCACCAAGAGGATCAGAGAGCTGGAGCACTTCTCCTTTGGAGACAGGCTGAGAGAGTTGAGTTTGTTCTGCTTGGAGAAGAGAAAGCTTCAGGGAAAACTTATAGAAGCCTTCCAGTACCTAAATGGGCTTAAAAGAACTCTGGAGAGGGACTCTTTATAAATGAGTGTAGTGACAGGACAAGAGGTATTTGGTTTAAACTAAAAGAGGGGAGATTTAGATGATACATCATTTCAAAAATCCTTTATTGTGAAGGTGGTGAGGCACTGGCACAGGATGCTCAGAGAAATTGTGGATTCCCCCTCTCTGAAAGTTTTCAAAGCCAGGTTAAATGGGGCTTTGGGTAACCTGGCCTAATGCAGGGTGTCCCTGCCCATGGCAGGGGGTGGGAACTCAATGATCTTTAAGGTCCTTTCCAACCCAAACCATTCCATGATTCTGTGAGGAAAAACATTTTCAATCTCAGCCTCTTTGGCACTGGTTTGATGAGGCAGCTTAAGAGTTGCATACATCACAGACAAGGACCAGAGCTGACTAGATCTTGGAGAACAAGCCTTGATTGGGAAAGCAGGATCTCCAGCTCATCCTCCCCTGTGTGAGACAAAGGTCTAAAAAGACTTCATCTTTTAAAAGGTAAAGTGCTTTGGCATGCACTCTGGGAGATGAACCTGCAGCACTTCATAACCCTGCTCCCACCAGATATCTGTGGCATTGGTGGTGGACTAAATATGTGCTCTCATCCCTATGTGTCTGCTCAGTGCCCTCACCTCACTTGCAAACTAGTGTCTCCGTGCTGATGAATGACCCAGATGAAGATGTAGGAAGATCTCAGAGCCAGGAGGAGAAGATAAAGTAGATTGTGCCACTATAACTTGAACCAGAATGTAAAAAGATAGTGTGTTTTTCATCTGAAACCTTCTTAAAGAAAAATGTAGAAGTTGCCCCAAGACTTGAGAAAATGAGGACTTGCAATCTGCCTGAAAAGTGAT
Organism: Gallinula chloropus; assembly: GCF_964237585.1. Lineage (NCBI taxonomy): Eukaryota > Metazoa > Chordata > Aves > Gruiformes > Rallidae > Gallinula > Gallinula chloropus. The sequence continues at coordinate 3,205,700 of NC_140086.1, forward strand.
GCAATGCTCTTACCACTAGGTTTTGATGTTTAGGATGTATGCAGGAAGACACTCAGAAAAGGTCACCTTGACCTATCCTTAGATGACTAAATGACAGGTATAATTCTGAGCTAGCGACTCAAGGCTCTTTGAACTGTACATGGGAGGAAATAGGCATCTGTAGAAGGGTTGCATTTTGGTCAAGCCACTGTGATCCAAAGATCCCAGAATCACAGAATCACAGAGTCATAGGGGTTGGAAGGGACCTCCAGAGATCATGGGGTCCAACCCCACTGCCAGAGCAGGCTCCCTAGCTCATATTGCACAGGGAGGCATCCAGACAGGTCTTGAATATCTCCAGAGAAGGAGACTCCACACCCCCCTGGGCAGCCTGTCCCAGGGCTCTGTCACCCTCACTGTGTAAAAGTTCTTCCACATGTTGGTGTGGAACCTCCTATGCTCCAACTTGCAGCCATTGCCCCTTGTCCTGTCTCCACAGACCACTGAAAAGTGCTCTAACTTGCAGCTTCTCAATTAGTCCTGCACCAGCAGACAGGCTTTTGTGGATGCATCTGGGAAACACTACTGTCCTCATGCCTTTGGGAAGAGGCATACGTTTCCATGGATAAAATCATCATCAGTGCTGCTCAGTGAGGACAATTCATGGGAAGACAGAGGATGGATACCAAAATAGAGATCCAGACCTCATGCCAGGACCGCATGCCAAAAATCTTGTTATTGAGCCTGAGTCCTTTACTAGAACTAGGTCTGTTTCCAAGTACAGGTGGAAGATTACTATCTTCTTAGGCAGATACCAATTAAAAGGCCCTCTGAGCTGTACTTTAATATAAATAATGTAAAAAGCTACCATTGTCATGTTTCATAATATGGTGACTGTAATTCCACTCCTGTTAAAGAGCAATTGCAGTGTAATTATGATAAGTATGTTCTCTGACACACTTTAATGCCACAAATACAAATGTAAAATAATTATACTCCATTACAACATATATTAGTATTGCAATATAATTCCACGATAATGGAATAATAACATTTGTAATTATAAATTGCATTACATGTATTAGGAATTTACATATGCACACGCACACATGCACTCACCCCTTCATGTCTTGCAAAATACATGACCAAATGGTTGATGGTGTGGCTCAGAGTAAATACTGTAAGCATCAATGCAATGGTCTATATTCTGTTCAGGTAGCATAGGGACACCAGAGAGCTAATACAAACCATTCACTCGTGCAGTTCATGTTCTTATTATATCAACAGAAATAATTATTGATTGAGGAAAAAAACCCACAGTGTAATTACATTTTAATTGCAATATAATTCTACTGTAATTACAGTTTTTTCAATTATTTGGCTCGGCCAATAACAATCAGATTAGTGAAACATTGTTCTCATAATTTTAAAATATTGTATTATTGTGTAATATTGCACGGTCTCCCAAGAGAAGAGGATTCATCACTGATCAATTATATCAACCTAGACCTGGATTAGTTTTGGAAAATTAACTACCAAGAGCAACACCACCGTGTAGCCTTCCTGAATTCTTCATATCTCTGGTATTTCCAAATCATCAGTACCCAAAAATCTGGAAAAAAATACTGAATGGAAAGGTCTGATGCTAGAAGATGGTTTGTTACCCCCAATATAGCATCTTCTGACAGATTTTAAGGAGGCCTCTTTCCTCTCTATTTGAAAATGCTGTAGGGTTTATAGTGGAAGAGGAATATTATTCTATCTATGTAGTTCTATTCTATTCTATTCTATTCTATTCTATTCTATTCTATTCTATTCTATTCTATTCTATTCTTATTATAATATTATTCTATTCTATGTAGTTCTGCTTTTTCTGCCCAAAATCCTGCTTGATTCAGGACAGCTGCCCACACAGAGAGCGTGAGAAAGAAGGTTATTCATGCTGATCCCACCTGACTCAAGATACAATGCTATGAGCACCCTTGGTTCCCTCTGAAGTTGGTGATGATGGAAAATGTTGTGCCATAGTTGTTGTGAAGAAAGTTATGTTATTTATCTTGAAACAAGAAAGGGTTGGGAGACCTCACAGTTGACAACACATAATTATCCCATCAACAGCCTCAAAGCACCTTTGTGTTTAAAGCTTTGGGATGAACAATTAGTATCCTTACTTCCTCCATTTCCCCTCTTATTTCCTATTAATTAAAAAAAATAATAAAACTCAGTGAAAAGTTGGAAAAGGAATGAAATCCTGCATGCCTCCCAGATACTCTGGATGATACAGTAGCCATGGCAACAAGCAGTTCAACAGAACTCATTTACCTTTGTTTTTTCCATTTTTGTCTTAACGTTTACATCACATAATGGAATTCTTGTTCCCAGTTCATCTCCTGTATAGGCCAGTGATTACTGGTCAAAATAGTTTATACAGTTTCTCAAGAACTGTTCTCCCTCTTATTCATAACTTGCATGAGGGCACAACCAAGCCCCAGCTGAAATCAGGTTGACCATGAAGTTTTTATGGACTTTTATTAAAACCCTACAAAAAAAACGAATGGAGGAGGAGGTTGGAAGATGGATTGGAGACACATCCTGAACTGACCAAGCAGGACATATTGCCATGACATGCCTTAGATGCCAAATGTTCTGGTGGGCTTCGGGAGGGATTAAATATTCACAAAGGCATAATCCATCTGTGGTTATAGAACATGTTTGTTCAGACAGTTTCCAGCTCAGGAAGAAATAATCCTTAATTCAATGACTGATGGAAGTAAGAAGTGTGCATCAAAGATGGAACTAGTTTTTGCTTACTCCTTTTTGCTTTGTTCTTCTCATAGGTATCTTCTATTGGCACTAGCTCCACAGGCTTTGTCTCACCAAGCATGGGTGTTTAGGAGGTTTCCCTCTCAAAGTCACACCCAGCCTTCAAACTGCCCATCTGTACTGGCAAAGAGTGGTGTTGCAAGGTGAAGGGTGGTACCAAGAGAGGAGCTGAGCTGGGGAGCCTGGATCAGAATTTGGCAAAGAGTCCAGACTCATCCCCAAATTCAGAAAAGAGCTTCAGTGAGATAAATCAGCTTGGAGAAGAGGAGGTTCTGTGGGGACCTTAGACCAGCCTTCCAATACTTGAAAGGTGCCTATAAGAAAGCTGGGGAAGAATTGTTCATGAAAGCATGTAGCAATAGAACAAGAGATAATGTTTTTAAACTAGAAAAGGGGGATTTAGGTTGGGTATTAGGAAAAAAACTTTATTATAAGGGTGGTAGATCACTGGAACTACCCAGTTGCCCTACTGGGAACTACTAAAATTGCCCAGAGATGTAGTGAAGGCCCCATTCCTGGTGATATTCAAGGTCAGCGTTCATCGGTCTCTGAGCAACCTGATCTAGTGAAGATGTCCCTGCTTACTGCAGAGCAGTGGGGCTAAATGACCTTTAAAGGTCCCTTCCAACCTAACACATTCTATGATTCTAAAAAATGTGGGTAGGCTCTGGTCAAAGTTTGTATTAAACCATAAAAACCATAAACTGTGCAGATCATGGACCTCTTGTGGCAGTCTCAGTCCAGAGCCACTGAGTAGTGCCTCCAGACCTGGGAATGGTCTGTGAATTTTCATAACATTCCAGGGAAACCTGAAGCAAGCAAGTGGCATAACCGATGAGCTCAGAGTTGTGGCCCGGTGCCTACCACTGCAGAGCTATTCAAGCCTAGTGTATTTGCTTGGATTCCTTCCTGAAAAACTTCAGCTAATTTCAGGCCAAGACTCAAAGTTCAGGGTGATGAGACCCATAGGAAGCAGATTCACACAGATCCTCCAGGAAAATGGGGTTCCACTACAAAGACTATATCTAGCAAAAGAATTGGAAGTTTTGGCTTTTTGTTTGTTCATTTGTTCCTTTCCCTCCCTCAAAAAACCCAGAGAAGACTCTGACAGGGAGCCTGCCTTATGCTTATTTGATTCTTCTCTTTCTCACCTTGCCCAGCAGAAGTACCATGGACATGTGAAGTAAAAGAGCCCTTAACCTGCCTTGCAGCTCTGCCTTCTCTCCTGGAGCATGCAGGCAGACTGCAGCAGCTACAAGAGAAGGGCCAAGTGTTTTTCATGCTTCTCCCCAGAGCCAGGAAACTGTGGCAGAGTCAGACTCTGTGCTAGGGCTTGGGCTTGCAACCAACGCTGTCACTGCATTGCAGCACCAGGGAAAGTGGGGAGGGAAGGGAAGGAAAGGAAACGTGCACCCTGCGGGGAAAAGAGCAGAGGCAGCATCCTCCTGCCCATCTCTGATGGGAAACCTTGTCAAAAAGGTATATAGGCCTTTAGCACCTCATCACAATAAGGCACAGAGAAAAGCCTTGTGCTGGCATGAACAAAAACCCCAAAACCCTAACAAAACAGCAAAAAACCCTCCCCAAAACTCCCAGATGCATAAAGCATCAGCCTAGCTGAGCTGGCAATTCTGTTTCCTTCCACAGTCACTGTGCTGCCAGTCGAACTCATTACTTTATTGAGTGCTCTGGGATACTCAGAGTGTGAGACTGTGCTCTTGGAAAATACGCTGCTGTCCTGCAGTCAATTCCATTCTTGTTCAATAGAAAGCAGACCAAGCTATTACAAAAGAAAACCCTGCCAGAACCAATAACTGTACAAGGCATGGCGTTATGCTAAGATGCTGCTTCAATAAATTATCAGCTAAGAAGAGCCTGGATCCTTTAATACTCCAGGGATTCGTGGCTGTGCAAACCTATGTGTGTATACAGAGGAATGCAGTTAAACAGATATACAGCATGCTACTGTCAGATGATTCTCTGAGTAACAAGCAATGTCACTTTTAAAAACACTCAGTTAAAACTGGTACTGACTGACCCCTCTCCAGAGATGAAAACTGCCACATCTTATAGACATGGTAGCTAAAGAAGGGGGAATCCTCCATGTCAACACCCCTAATATATGTTTATGTAAAGGAAGATCTGTGAAGGATAAACTGCTGTGGATCCTTGGGATGCATTTGTGCTGTCAGGACACGGCCTTGTGCTGAAAGCCACCTTCAGTAGATGAAATCAAACACTGGCAGGTGGGAGGAAGAAAACCCACCTCAGGAGGCAACTTTTACCTCTGGAAGGTAAAAGTCGTTTGATTGAATCCACATGAAGAAGGACTGGAAGAATGGATGGCAAATAGGTCCACTAAGATGTATCAGTGGGACTTTTCTTCCCTCAGCACATGGTTAATGCTAAGGCCTCAATGCTATGAGCCTTCCTGAAGGCTGTGAGGAGTCCTTTCTACAGGGAGTGAGTTCTCTTCAAGAGTGTGGATAGTCCCTTTGATGCGATGAAATCACAGCAGGGCTGATTCCCAAAGAAGAAACCTCAGATCTTCCCAGTGGTCAGACCCTCCTGAATGTCCTGGGTTAGGCCATCTGGTGAGCTGAACCTCCTGTTACTGAGACATTTCTGAATCACTGGTGACCTTAAAACCAGTCCAGTGGGGATCTGTGAGATAAGCTCCCCCGTACTTAAAGGTTCCAACTTTAACTCAGAACAGGGGCAAGAAATGAGTTAAAAATTCGGCCTTTTGAAATGTCCAGCATATGTCTACTGAACCAAGCTGTCAGGAGCATCCATTTTACTGTAGCATCTACCCAGGTGGCCAAGAAGACAAATAGCATCCTGGCTTGCATCAGGAATAGCATAGTCAGCAGGACCAAGGAGGTGATCCTTCCCCTGTACTCAGCTCTGGTGAGGCCACACCCTGAGTATTGTGTTCAGTTTTGGTCCACTCACTACAAGAAAGATGTTGAGGCCCTGGAGCATGTCCAGAGAAGGGCAATGAAGCTGATGAAGGGTCTGGAACACAAGCCTAATAAGGAATGGCTGCGGGACCAGGGGGTGTTCACTCTGTAAAAGAGGAGGCTCAGAGGAGACCCTCTTGCCCTCTACAGTCACCTGAAAGGAAGTTGTGATGAGCTGGGGGTCAGTCTCTTGCAGATAACGAATGATAAGATGAGAGGGAATGGCTTCAAGTTGCACCAGGGGAGGTTCAGGTTCAAAATTAGGAGAAATTTCTTCTCTGAAACAGTGGTTGGGCATTGAAACGGGTTGCCCAGGGAGGTGGTGGAGTCACTGTCCCTTGGGGAGTTTAAGGAAAGGTTGGATGAGGTATGTAGAGACATGGTTTAGTGACTAATATAGGTGGTAGGGGGACAGCTGGACTAGATGATCTTGGAGGTGTTTTCCAACCTTAAAGATTCTATGATTCAAAATATTGAGCTGAGGAAAAAGAATGTCACCTACCCAAACACCAGCCCCACTTTTCTTCCTTCTTCTCAGTGGTCTCCCAGCTGAACTACCGATCAGCCTCGACTCATTGCCTAGTTGATGAACTCTGAAAGATTACAGCCCCAAGCAGTTATCTTCCAGGGAGTTTCCTTGCATTTCTCTGCACAGCCTATAATCAGATAGGAAGCTTTTTTTTGGGGATGCACTAGCACAAATGGCGCTCTGCAGAAAGGAGTAGTGTCTCAGCATCTGCTGCATGCAGACACAAGTCCTCCCTCCCTTTCTAGTTGTTGTTACTATTAATATTACAGATTTCATAAAAAACATGACTTGGAGGGTCACAATTTGTCTGGGAGACACAAACTGTAAAAATGATGTATTCTTCCTTTCCATGTCTCCCTTGCCAGCAGTAGCATGTTGACATGATTGAATTTCTGTGGAGGAAAGAAGGGGGTGGGGATGGAAGTGGGAAGCAGGGGGGCAGGCAGTGGGTCCAGAATTGAATTCCCAGATCTTGAGCTGGAAAAGAATTTGCCATCAACAGTGTTTGTAAAAAGCAGCAGTGCTGAAACACTGCTGCAGCAGTATGTGTTTAGCACTGGAGCTTGCATGAAAGTCTGTTTATTCCTGCTTGTTGGCTAGCTTCTTCCTGAGAACCCAGCTTTACCAAAAATGAAGGGAGCTGCTTTTGCAGTGCTGGAAAGATGCAGGTTTTTCTTATGGGAGAACCTATTTACAGCAGGATCTGCTTTCCCAGGAAAGCTGAGATAGAACAGCTCAACTTCTCTGTGTCCTGGACAAATGCCATGCTGGGAAGTTGGCTCAGGGGAACTTGGAATGAAAAATGGGGAGTTTCATTTCTAGAGGACTGGCTTGATTCCTGTTTTGACCAATGAAGAATAATAAAAAAAGGAAGTTTCTGTTTGGATCAATCATAGGAAAAAAAGAAATTCTCCTTTCCATGGTTCCCTGATGGACTTTGTGGTAGTTCCTCAATTTCTGACCAAGTTGGTGCTTGCACCTCAAAAACTCCAAGGCAAACAAATACTAACAACACTATTGATAATATGTTTTTCAGTCAAACTGAGAGACTTCTCTGCCATGTGAGGTATGGTCTGAGAGACACTACTGAGGAAGGATGGATGGAGTCCAGCTTCTTTTTGCTTGTACTGTGTATTTTAATCTCCACAGCTTTCAGTCCCACACCTTTTGCAGACATGTAAATAAGCTTCCAGCAAAGATCTTATGCTGATATAAACCAGAAAATCTCTATCACATCAACCAAGCTATGTCATTTCAAACTAACTCATTATTTTTTTACAAGGGACTAGAGAAAACAATTCCTTTCTTGCAATAAGACAATACCCCTCTCCAGCAATTGAAGGGAGGAAAAAAATCCCATGTCCCAGCATCCTAGATAGTTCTTGATCCCTGAAAAAGAAACAACCGGGCTTGATGCTCCTACAATGCCAATGATCCAAACAAACAGTGCTCTGGAGAGTCCTGCCTCACACCCCCTGGGATTTAACAGCAGTGCAATAATCCTAAAAAAGAGCTGGTCATTTTCCAACAGCTAATGACAAGTTTGTTAGTTAATGGCCCAGATCAAAGCCAAGGGCGATTAATGATCTAACAAACTGGTCTATAAACTGGTGATAAAGACCAATTATAATCCGTATGAACAGCCCCCAGCAAAGAATCACTTTTATTAGTCTTTTCTTCCCTCGTAAGGTCCAGGACAAGCAAAGGGCTATTTCAGGGAATTGTTTGCTCCCTGTAAATCAATAAATAATCAACACCTGGAGTTCATTCTGAAAAAAAAATAAATAATGCATATGCCAGAAAACAAACCCTCTAAGAAACATATTACCTAGAAAATAAATGAACCCAAAATGTTATGTGGTTTCCCTTAGACTCAGCTTTTCAACAGCTCTTTCAATGTCACTCTTCTGTTTCTTTGTTTAAAACTCTTTATCTTTGTTAAAAACTCTTGCCAAAAACAAAAAAAAAGTGCAATGCTGGAGGAAAGCACATATAAATTGAAACCCATTTCCAAGGTGTGACACTGACTGAATGACTGAAGTGATTTCTTTTGCTGTGACAGCAAAAAGGCTTGTCCAGAAGAAACATGTAGAATGTCCTTTTAGGAACTAGAGTTCACAGAAAACGTTGCAGGTCTTTAAACAACCCAAGGTTGGAAGAAGAAAGTTGAATCACAGACAACATGTCCAACCTCCAGGAGTGTTTCACACTGCAGAAAGCATCCCTGAAGAATGACCTTCCAATCTGCTTTTAGAAGCCTCCCAACCCTAACAGCCCATCTCTCTAAGAAAGCTCCACTATGTCTAATTTAGACATCTCACAATCTAAGTAAATGACTTTTTGCCCTGTAGATTCAGAGGCCTGCCTTATTTCCTTTGTTTACAACAATCCCTTCTGCACCCTCACCAGTCAAATTAGCTCAATATCTTCCTTTGTTGTACTTTTCTGAAGACTGAAAAGAATCCGTCCTATCCATCCATCCATCCATCCATCCATCCATCCATCCATCCATCCTTCAAATTTATTAGTTACCTGATCCAAACTTTCAGCTCACCAGTTCATAAGAGACCTCATAAGAAATATGCCCCAGCAGAAAAGCCTAAAATTCTGTTTCCAGCTGTGCCAATAGGAAAGACTCTTCAGGGATAGCACATACTCTTAGCCCACCTCTCTATTCAGAATCTAGAACTGCTGATTCATAGATATTAGAAGAGACTTTGCCAGGTATCCCTTTCAGTATCTACTCAGTTTCATCAGCTTCTTCAGAAGACACCAGTGGACATGATACTGCTACAGTCTGCACTGATGGACTCAGCTCCAAATATAACTTGGGAGCTTCTAGAACTGTTGGAGCCAAGGCACAGAGCTTCTCTATCCCCTTTACCTATTCAGCCAGTCAGATATCACTTATTGAATGTACACTTTTCCTATTGCTCTTTCCTTCCAGAAATAAATACTACAATGGATACTAACACCCTCCCAGTATGGAAAAAAATAGAGATGGGAATGCAGACAAAGGGAACTGAGTTGGAGAAAGAGATGGCATGAGCAGGTGATAGTTTTGAGGTCAATAGGCAGAGTTAAAAAACTGCTAAAGTGTGTGTGTGTGCAGTAGGAGTGGGGCAAATTAGACTCTTCTTCTGTAGGAAAACAATAGTATCTGATATCCTCTTGTCCTGGGATGAGACACCTGCATTCTGCTACGGCTTATACATGAGCCCCCTGCTTAAAGTATGAAGGGCTTTAACTCCAACAGTCAGCACATACACAAGATTTACTGTTGGGTTTAATAGCAACTGTACTGGAGGCACAGAGATGGGAAGAGTCATACAAAAAAGTAAGCCTTCAAGCAGCCAAAAGAGAATGATAGCAACCTCCTATCAGTGATTTAGTTCACCAAAGAGCTGCATCACCTTGGTTTTATAAGCAGGTAATGATGATGGTTTCAAGGTCTAGTTTTGATTTCATGCCTAGATCTGCCACCAGCTTCCATCTCTAGGGGCAGCAGTGGATACAGTGCATTGGTGCAGTCTGCATTGATGGCATCAGCCCAACCTAGCTCTGACTGCTTGAACTGCACTGGTGTAAATCATCTCTCATCCCCCTACGACAATGTGAGTCACTGATCCTGGCACTTGGCTGTCTTGGCAGGTCTCCCAGAATTTGTTGCATGGCTCTCAGCAGTCAGGGGATGCTTTCAATGGGATTTGTGGGTAGAGGTATATTGACTTCTCTATGCCTTGGTTTCCTCATCAGTGGAACAAAGCTAATAACCCTTACCCACTCTTTAAAATAAGAAAAGAAAACCTTCATCAAAAAACTTAGCCAACTGTGGTTTATGTAAGGCTTTGTGATCCTGTGGTGGAGAGGACTCTAGGAGAGAAAAGTCAAGTTATTATGAATAGTCTGAAAAGTCTCTCCTCCACATACTGTCGATTGGTTCATGCTGACTTAATCTCTCAACTCAGCTGAGCATCTGCTTGCCCAGAATTAGCCCTGGGGATGGGAAGCCCAATTCACATTCTGCTTGCAACCTGCAAGGTGAGGCAGTGATCTTATTCACCAGCTGGAGCTGGTTAGAGGGTATTGTCTTGTTTCCTTTTTTAAACACTGAGCTGTCCTGCTAAGATTGTCCCTACTTGTCTTACTGCTTTGTTCCCTGGTGATCACTTTAACTTCATTTCCTCTTCTTCCTCCACTGATTTACAAACCTTTATAATACAGAAGCTACTACTGCTGCCAAACTTTTTTTAATGTCAAGTTCCCCTCCTCACCACTCCATCTAATCTTTATTAATTAACTAGTTAATAGCCTCCAATTATTCTGTAAATAAAAGAATGGCTGAGCTGCCTCTGTATAGTGTTTTCCTCCTGCCAAGCAGCACGGTAACAAATTAACTGATTCACAGTCTTTGCAACAGATATTTTGACAAAACAAAATTTGTACCCTAGGATGAACATATTGCCCGAGACTAGCCCATTTTGAATGCTTTGTATGGGGATTGACATTACTCTTCTGAGCTCCAAGAGGTTAAAGAAACCACCACAGAGCTCCCAACTTCCACACAGAGGTACCTTTCCACCACCACAGAGTTTTGAGAAGGTGATGTGATCCCTGCTGTCCCACCAGATTTGAGATGGGTGGCCATCAGCTTTTCTGGTTTGGGCCAAAGTCTAGTCTCATCTCTACCAGCAGAAACAGGGTGACCAAAGAAATATGTTCAGGGTGGTTATTTCTCTTCAAAACAAGTTAATGGATTGGAAACTGTGTTGAAAGGCAGAAGATCAGAACCCATTCTTGATTCCCAGGTGTGTGGTTTCCTGGATGCTCTCAGGTAAGCCACTTAGTTCTGCAACTTGGCTGCTCTATTGAAAACCCACTGTAGGGTCCAAATCTTCCTTTGAGTGTCTCAAACAATGCTTTAAAGTCTCACATGAAAAGCTCTGCAGGAGGGAGCAGTTGTTACTAGCAGAACTATCCAGCTTCATGTGGATGGGAGTGCTGAGTGGGTCTGCAAAGTCCAAACTTTCTCTGTTACCTGCCCTCCTGCTCTGTCACGTAAGTCACCTGTGCCAGAAAGACCCCAGTGTTAACAGGATCAGACTCCTGGCTCAACACAGGTAGGGAGCACTGCGACTTTACAGGTGTGAGCATGGATACAGAGAAGAGTTAAGGTGGGTACATTGTTGACACAGGCTCCAATTGATCCAACGTTTGATCCTTTTCACTGAGACATGGGTTATCCTCTTGCACATAAGGCTGAGGCTCTAATTATTCTGCAGAGATGGGAGATACTCTCCAGTCTCCTTTTGGATACTGTTCCCTCTGACTCACCAGCAAATTGACTACTGCTTTTAGTGACAGAAGATCAGTCCAGTTCTGTCCAGGGTTCAGTCCTCCCCCAACAGACCCCTGAAATTAATAGCAAAATTCTCACTGATTTTAGGAAAGAACACATCAGGGCATTAATTTCTTGCTCTCCCTCTCCAGAAGGAACCATTTTCTCCTCTTTCTCAGGAATTTTTCACCACTGTACTGATGGAAGAAATGACTCCGCTTAATAGAAGGAGATGGAAAAAATATGAGGTCATTTGGTCACAAATGAAAAACTTGCCTACTCTAGTAGTTTAATGCCGAGTTTGCCTGGCCCCCTCTATGATTAGATTATTACTTATTCACTTATTCATCTATTTAATCATATCAAGGGAGGATGCCCTACATGACCCTTCTGGGTACTTGCTGATTCTTTTGTTCTTTTATTCCGCTTTTAATGGAGATTATTTCCATACAGGTTCCTTTCATAATGAGCCTTGAATTATTTTACTTTATCATCCATAAGGTGTTCTATGATTTGATGGTGTGTCCCTATCTGAGCTATTCCTGCAGGACACATTACTCTTAAGTGACTCTCAAGAATCAGCCGTTCAGAGAGTCCTAGATTTTTAAGAGTAGCTGGACCCTTCTCTTTCTTACCTCCTAAATGTTGCTGGTTTTAGATATGACACTGTTCTTGAACTTTTGGCTGTTATAGTGTGTCTTTTAGAACTAATACAATTTACATCAAAAGGTGCAAATCTTCTTAGGGCAGTAAGCCCCAGGGCATCTTGGTTTTCCCTATAGCTCTGACAGGTTTTTGCACAGAGTTAAATTTCAATTTTTTATCATTTTTTTTAACCTTTAACTCAATTTCCTTTCCCATAAGTAGGGGGTTTCTCTGTTGAAGTGGGTTTTTTTTTTTTTGTTGTCTAAAGATGAAACTGGTCATGTAAGAGAGAAGTATCATGGCTGTATGAAAGTCTGCATAAGACACCCTGTTCATTGCTTTCCTGTGAAGTTTTGCCTGTGAACAGCTATTATTTGTTCAAAAACTTGCACCACATCTCCTGATTGCATCTACCTAGTTTAACTGACAGTCATTAGTTAACTCTTGAGGCTTCTTCCACCACTTAGTTAGCTAAGTTAGGAGCAGAGGTAGAAGGAAAATCATGGGGCCCTGATGACAAGTTCTATTACTGAATCATTAGACCATGTCACATCCCCCAAATCCATGTGTTATGGTTTATTTGTATTGCTGATTAGATTTCCTTAGTGATGGGACCAGATTGGACAACTTCTTAGGTTCTTTCCTAGCCTCACATCCCATTTATCAAGATGGACACTTAACTATGTTATATAATCAGAGGATCATTTCAAACAGCAAATGCTAGAGATGAATATTAAATCTGCAATAGCACCACTGCATCTCTTCCTACTAAAAGAAGCAGCAACCAAATCTTGATCTTGACTTCACCTAGCTAAGACACACGTGTTTTAGCAGCTTTTAACTCTGCCTGTTGACCTCAAAACTACCACCTGCTCATACCACCTCTTTCTCCAACTCAGTTCCCTTTGTCTGCATTCCCATCTCCATTTTTTTTTCCATACTGGGAAGGTGTTAGTATCCATTGTAGTATTTATTTCTGGAAAGAAAGAGCAATTGGAAAAATGTACTTTGAATAAGTGATATCTGACTGGCTGAATAGGTAAAGGGGATAGAGCAGCTCTGTGCCTTGGCTCCAACAGTTCACAAAGCTCCCACGTGTTCTGTGCTTCTGTGAACCATTCATAGTTGCAGTTTAATCCAAGCACAACCACAGACAAAGCTCAGAAAGGTGACTCACATCCTGAGTAGATGAAAATATAAAAAGTTGCAGGTTTAGCTTTGGTCCACAACACAGACTTTTGGACCGTCAATCTTTTACATGAATGGCAGCTGAAAGCTGTGCCCTGAGAGGAGAGCACGGGAAGAAAACATGCTCAAAGAAATTCCAGGAAAGCAATGAGGCACTTGAAATGTGGTTATCCTGCCTCATCTCACAGAGCAAAGGTTACTACCATGAAGATTTCACCCAACACAGAAGCTGTGATCTGCAATAATGTGCATGGATTTGGAAGGGAGAATCCTGGCTGTAGGAGGAAAGAGTTGGAAAATGTGCCAGGCATTTAACTGGCATTCATGGCACTAAACTGCAGCAGGGCTGGCCTTGGGAAAAGTTGATTAATAGGTGCTAGAGTGTTTTCTCATAAATCTCTTGCTTTTATAGTATTGCACGAGCCATGCAAGTCCCAAAACCCTGAAACGTTATGATGTAAGAACACCAGAGGCACGTAGTAGTGTTAAGATCCTATGCTGACACAAGGTGAATCAGCACATTAAGTGTGCAAGTAGCCAAGTTTTCAGTTTCTCCATCCACAGTGATCCCATCAACCTACTCTTGAGAAGATTCCTGAGCCCAGTCTCCAGACCTACTTGGAAGAGAAGTTTCAGGCCTTCTTGGTTGTCTAGGTACATTGAACCATGATGGAGCAAGTTTTACCAGCTGAGTATGGTGTACTCAGAATACTTAGAAGCACACCTTCTAAGTATGGTGTACATGCTAAAACTTTGACTAAAGTTTGCCTAACAGACAGAAAGCTTTTCTCTGCTCTTCATGTTACAGCCACTGAGACTACACAAATCTTGCTGATTTAAAATCTGATTCTATAAAAAGCTGGCCATCTATGAGAGCTATAGAGTTTTCTCAGGTCTTATTTCCCAAGATCAGAGTCTGAAACTGATATACATAGTCAGTAGGCACCCTACTTCCTAATTTTACCTGTTTTCAAGGTAGGTACCTCCATAAAAGCAAGTCTGTAGACCCCATATAGTCAGTAGTAATCTAGAAAACAGAGTCAATGAAGAGTCATACATGATAAACCTCATAGCAGCCTATGGCTTCCTGATGAGGGGGAGTAAAGGGGCAGATGCTGATCAAAGACATCACCTCTCTTTGGTGACCAGTGATAGAACCTGAGAGAATGGGATGAAGCTGTGACAGGAGGTTTAGGTTGGATATTAGGAAGAGATTCTTTACTGAGAGGGTGGCCAGGCACTGGAACAGGTTCCCCAGGGAAGTGGCCACGGCACCGAGATTGACTGAAGCCAAGAAGTGTCTGGACGATTCCTTCAGTAACATACTCTGATTTGGGTGGTCCTGTGTGGAACCAGGAGTTGGACTTGCTATTCTTATGGGTCCCTTCCAACTCAGTATATTCTATGATTCTATGATACATCAGATGAAAGGTAGCTACCTCTCTATTGACTCTCCAGAGCAATGGCTGCTGTGGTAAACTGTGATTTCTGAACATTTGAGTTGTACAAGAACACGGGAAAGAAATAATATTGCAATGAACACCAGAAAAATAATATTGCAATTTCAACTGGGATTTTACTGGAAAACAATCAATTTATACTCACTGGGTATTTGACCAATACAGAAGGTGACTCTCCAGCATGTTAGAGACACCTCTTTGTAAGAGATGTAATGACCAAAAATTCACAGGATCAAACTAGCAAGGAGGTGGAGAAGCAGACTCAGAAAAATTACAGAGATGGTCTTCAAATACAGCCAAAAGTAGAAGGACCATCCACTCACGAATAGGTGCCTGGAAGGTGGAAGTTGTCCCTAAGACTGACATCCTTCACAGCAGTTAGATCTACTACTTTATGGGGCAGACCTGCAGTGTGCTGGGAGATGTGACCATGAGCAGTGTTTCTCCAGAGCAATCGCAATTTTTACTCCTTCAACAGGATGAGGAATGAACATGCTTCTCTGCATTGTGCTCATTCACAACACAGGATCAGAAGCACTCTTAGAAATAATGTTCACATCATGCTATGTTGTTATTAAAGCAAGTGGGCTTCAGATGTACTGGGAGCTGAGCAGTAGAGAGACAAAAGCTGATCAGAAGTCTGAGCAGCGTTGAAAGAGCAAGTTTATAAAAGAAATTGGCAAATGATGAAAGGAAATTGTCAGGTGATGCAGTCACGAATGGCAAACAAATAAAAACAAATTCAGGGAACAGCAATTTCTCTCTGAAGGCAGAAGAATTAACATGTCTAAAAGGAAAGTGAGGGGAGTGTAGAGATGAAGGAGAGGAGACAGGACTGTGTAATTCCATTCTGAGGAGAGAAAAACAAGTTCCAGACTAGACAGTCCAATGAGATACTTTATTACTTCAGCTTTCTGGCAATTTATTGCTGTCTATTTTTCTTATTATTTTACAAAAGTACTGAATCCATCTCCTGTGTAAATTGTCCATTGTATAGAGTCAAAAATAACTTTCCAAGCCCACTATGGTCTGGATTGCAGCAGGAGCAATGAGTCAAGCAGGGAAATATTTCTCATCTGCTTCTGCTGTTTCCAAAAAAAAAAAAAAAACCAAACCAATCATGTGAAAGTGGATTTAATAAAATTAAAGCATATAATGGTTGAGATTCTAGAAGAAAATGGGGTCAAAACCCCAACCTTTCCAAAGATGGAAGCCTAATATTATGCCTTCTACCAAGATGGGTGGAGGCATTATGTTATTTAGGTCTACTCTTAGATGTGGAAGTGGGAACAGCTTTCTGATATTACCCTTAAACACTGATGTCATCCCAGCTCCCCTATTCAGCCTCTTTGCTTTATCTTCAAACACAGGAGACATCACATACCCAAAGGGGTTTAAATCTCATCATTGGGAGATACGCCAAACATCTCATCTCAGGTTTCTCTTTATAGAAAGTAGGAGGTGCAAGAAATCCCCCAATATACAGGGATATATCAATGACATATCTTAGAAAATGATGGAAAATTTCTTGGAGGAGAATTAGGTATTATTTTGCCACTTCTGGCTGCAGTCACACTAATCTGGTCTAATCTCCACTGCACTGGATTATTCTCATAACAGGAGATGGAATCAAGATGATCAAGCAGGACCTGCCTGTCTCTGGTCTAAAAGATTCATTGGATGCTGATCCTCAGGTTATGAGTAAATATGTCTCATGTGTCAATCTCAGCCTTGAATGAGCTTTTGCAAGTCAAAGACAAGTGCTCACCACCTCTCCATGAATGAAGGCAGAGTTATTTTTGCCATGTTCCAGATTGGGGCTTCAGGCACAGAGAGCTGGTAAAAGTTTCTCAGTGTCATATAGGGATCCTGAAGGTGAGTTGCACTTTCCTGCTGTATAAGCCAATCATTTTCCAAGGATACCCCCTCCAAACCCTCTCTGGAGAATGTAAATGACATCCTGGTCTGCATCAGGAACAGTGTGGCCAGCAGGAGTAGGGAAGTGATTCTTCCCCTGTACTCAGCACTGGTGAGTCCACACCCTGAGTACTGTGTTCAGTTTTGGGCTCCTCAATACAAGAAGGACAACAAGGATGCTTGAGCATATCCAGCAAAGGGCTACAAAGCTTGTGAAGGGTCTGGAACATGTGTCTTATGAGCAGTGAATGAGGGATTGTTTAGGATGGAGAAAAGGAGACTGAAGGGAGACCTCATCAATCTCTACAACTACATAAAAAGTGGTTGTAGTGAAGTGGGGGTTGGTCTCTTCTCCCTGTATAGCTAGTGACAGGATGAGGGGAAATGGCCTGAAGTTGCATCAGGAGTAGTTTAGGTTGAATATGAGGAAAGATTTCTTTGCTGGAAGGGTTGTGAGATATCGGAACAGGCTGCCCAGGGTGGTTGTTGAGTCACCATCCCTGGAGGTGTTTAAAAGAAGAGTAGATGTTGTGCTTGGTGACAAGGTCTAGTGTTGGACCTAGTAGGGCTGGATAGATAGTTGGACTCGATGATCTTGAAGGTCTTTTCCAATGAAAACCATTCTATGATTCTATGACCTCCCAAAGCAGGCTCAAAGTTTATATGGAAATGGCTGGGTACACTGGCACAGAACTCCTGGCTCTTTTTGCACTGAAAATACTCAATTGTCTGTTGTCTGTGGATACCTAACCAGGTACTGCAACAACCACAGAAATGAAACACATTACCTTGGATTAAGAAAAAAGTATTTTAAAAAGCCAACACCTGCTGCTTAAAGAGGGAAAAAGAATAGTTCTGGAAGACATTTCTTAGATACTTGTAAGGCCTTCTTTTACAGCATAAAAAAGAGATTTTTCCTGCCCTGGGTAGAAGGGTGTATCAGCACTCCAGCTTCACTGTTACATCATTCACTGTCTATTGCCTGGATTAATAGTCATCTCAGTCGAAAATACTTTTTGGAGCAGAACTTGGCTTCAGCTGCTTTCCTTTCTGGGGATCCCCTATGGTGCTCTATAAAGCAGCAGATTAAATACTGATGGAGCAGTGCTGGAAAAATAGCAATTGCAGACGTGGTGATTGTTCACACTTATGCCTGGGCTTTAGATCTTGGCATCTGAGTAAGTGAATATTAGTTGAGGTGCTGGGGTCATGCTTTGGTATATCAGGACTCATATTTAGAAGGTACATATACAGCAGCAAACATCTTCACAGAGCTAAAGGTACATTAGTTATACTTTCTGTGGCAGACTACAGCCTTAGTGGAGATATATAGACTTGTGATACATCCTAGCCTTGAAAATCCAGGTGTTCATTTGATTTATTAATGGCAGAATGGTTTCTCTTTAAACATAACCATTTTAGGAGGGTCAATATAAAATAAAAGCCTTGTATCACCACCATTTTTCCAGGTTTTCCTGGAGATACCTAGTCAACTCTTATTTGTTTGTAGAGACAGTCCTGGTTGAGCAAGGTATGCCCAGGTTTATTCTGCCAGCTGGGTCTGGAGATCAAATTGAGCAGACTTCTATGCTCTCCTCTGCTGCACCTAGCCTTGTCCAGGTATGTTGTGTTCTTCACTTACTGCCTGCAATGTGCCTGGTACCTGGCTATTAACTGTCACCACTGCCAGCCTGAAGTAGCACAAGGTAGTCTTGCTGGACAACACAGTGGATTAACAGCAGGTTCCAGCCATACTCACATCCCTGGTCTACCAAGTCCTTCCTACTATGTGCAATCAGAGACCAGAATACCTCTACAAAGGACACTCCAGTAAAGATACTTAGAAACCTGACACAGGTCACCCCTATTTTCTTGCAACTAGCATCAGAGAGTGTCACTTAGAACATTGCAGTATCCCAGGGTCAGACAGTAAACTTAACCTCACTGGGAAATGAAATGTACTAAAAAAGACACAGCCCCATGTGTTTTCCCTCAAGCTGAGAGGGGACAGAAGATGCTCTCTGTCTCTTCCAAACCACCATCACCTCTTGTATGGGAAGGCTGCCAATCCCCACCTGCTTCCATCCCAGAAATAAGCAATTTGAGATCCAGTGTCTGTTGAGGAGAGGAAAGGGGTAGCTTATATGAATCTCAGAGCATATCTGATGCTAAACCCAGGTTTGCTGATACCTTATAAACATCAGGCTTGTCTGCTTTCAAGTAGGTAGGGGAAAGAGAGAAAAGACTACTTGCACTTTGTGTTACTTCAATCTGTCTAACACTTCCAGAGCCAGGTCTGGTAGACTGATGAAGAAAATGTAACTCAGCAGGTCTCTGACATCTGGAGGAACCTGGGATCTGGGGTCCATAGGGATGATGTGAAATGGCAGCTCCAGCATCCCAGAGGGATGTGAAGCCAGAGGCTTTTCAGTGAAAGAAGCAGAGAAAAGTTGTGATCCTGGGTGTAAACATAATTCTCAAGGGTGTAGCAAGCTTGACTAAACAGCTTTTCACCCTGGCTGTTCACTCAGCTGGCACCATCCCCTACCCCCCCAAAAAACAACCAAGAACTCCTGGTCATCCAGCTTGAGTAGTGCCAGTCTGCTCCTCCCCAGCAGAAGATGTCATATTTTAAAGTGCATCCTCAGGATAATAGCAAGATTGCTGTTTTACTTCTGAATTATGTATCACCCCCCCAGCTCATACTCCCCCCAGGTGTCACTCTTGGAGCTGTACAAAGGCTCTGCCAGCTCCACACTGCCACACTCTTAACCTGGAGGAGTTTAAGAGATGGTCCCATCTCTCTTGGTGCTTCCAGTCATTTTAAAAATGGAGTCAACTTTGGTCAGCAAATTGAGAGCCATCATTCTGATGGTTTTCAGGCTAAAGAGAAGCAGGGACCAGGGCTGGTAACCCCTCAGGTGAGATGAGGTGCCCTCAAGATGACATGGATGTGAGAGAATCAGCAGGGTGGGGAGGGAATTTTTTTTTAAATGCTCAGAACAATCTTGCCATTGTACCTCAAGCCATGTCCATCTGGATTTTGTTCAAAAAAGGGTTTCTATGTGCACAAATATCTTTCCCGAGTCTCTGCTGGGTTGTGGTCTGTGTCTGCCAGGATTAGATTGGCTTTTCTGCAGTACAATCAATACAATTCTTTCCAGTTTAGTTTCTAGTTTTTAGTCAGGTGAGAAAGTGAAGAGGTCCAGAAAGAAGCTGAGCGGTGAAGTAAGGGAGTCACACTGATTTTATGCAGGCTCACTGATGTCCATTTTTCATGGGGATTATGACCCATGGTCCCTTTGCACAGCAAGACTGAGCTGATTCAAAGCCTGGCGTGACTTACCATGTGCCTCACTAGAAAAAAGGTCTTCCCTTCTTGTGCTGGTATGAACCCCAGAAGTGGTATAGACAGTGGTGAAGCTGAACTTATCTCCAGGGAGGGATGCAGAACTGGAGAAGGGAATTTAGTGAAGTTCCTTTAATGTGCATGATGAATGCCTGACCTGAGGGGACAGACTGTAGCAAATGACCTTTCCGACATCAGACCTTCTTCACCACAGCTTGAATTATCCTGTGATCCTTGAAGAAAGGACCCTGGGATCTGTCATTATGGATTCAAAATGGCTATTAAATCCATCTGCCCCAGGCCTGACCTGGTTTGCTTTCTGATGCCAAATAGGTATCATGATCATTTCTGGAAGATGGGGAGCACTGTCCTTACACACATAAAACCTCTTCCCAAGCATCTAACCCACATTCATTTTCTACTTGGACTCTCCTTTGAGGTGATCTTTCCAAAACACTGACCCAGTGACCCCATTCCCTCCTCCACCCCCCCCCCGGCCCTGCCCCCAGTAGGCCTCCAATTAAATCCAAAATTGCCTCTGTACAAAAGCAGCTCTGTCAGCTCCATTCAGAGAGGAACAAGTGGCCTGAATAGCTTCGGGTGCATTGGAAACCGAGAAACAGTGTGGTCTTGTGTTGAAGTTGAATGGTGGCGAGGGGGGCGGTTGGAGGTTGAGGGGGAGCGTTGAATCAGTTAAAGTAATTATTGAGTCATTCAGGAGGCTGGGGAGGGAGGAGGATTCTTCCTAAACAAAGCCCTGCAAGAGACACATAAGACATTTCACCCCTTAAGGAGGTCTTGGGCAGAAAAGGAAAGTATCAGGTATAAAGCAGCAATTTGTAGAAGTCAGAGCTATTGTGATGCTCTGGCCTCTTGTTCCTCTTTTGAGATGGTTGATCTCAGACCTAGAGCTTCTTCAATACCTTATTCAGTTCAGAGACTCCAAAGGTCTAATGCACTTCTGCAAGGGAGGGTAGAGCTGAGTGTATTTACATATATCACGTAGACAAGGGATTTGATTGGTTTGTATGTCCTGGAGTCATCTAGATGGTAAACTCAAAGAAATGCTGTCAGGATCGTTACAGAAAGACCTCTATCATTTGTCTGACAGCTAATACTAATCTGACAGCCTCCTAAATAAAGTACTTTGGGTGTAACTCAAGCCCTAAAAACTGTCACCCGTCAACTCAGCAAGAAGACCACATCCATGTACGTGTCAGTGCTATCCATCAGAAACTATCCCATAGTGAGAGGAGCAGAGAAGACAACAATTTAAAAGGCCAGGAGAGAAACTCTCCAGCAGGGAGATGAGGCAGCAGTCCAAAACCAACAGCAGCTTTCTACAGAGATTCCTCTGCTGCTGCAGGGGAAATGATCGCTCCTAGAGCAAGCTGCAACTCATGGTTGGGAAAATAGTCTCTGTTACTCTGCCACAAAGAGTGGTATCCTGGTAGCATTACATCCACTCCAGCATGCTTCCCTCTCCTATCAGGAAGAAGATCTCTAGATATTTTTTTGACAAACTTCTAGTGAAGAGTCTTCTGTTGATGCTCTACATATAATACCAAGGCATACATATAAAGCAGAGGAGATGAAGAGGACAAGCTTTGTAGTAACAGGTTATTTCCTTTACTCATTCCAGGAGAGACTGCCCAAATGTTCATTTCCCAGTGTTTTGCCTGTCCATACTAAAATGTGAGTCCCAAGGTAGAAGTTAGTGGGTAGTCAACTTCAGGTAATGATCCGATACAATTTGTATTTTTCCCTACTGAGAGATCACAATTTCAGCCCATTTATTAGTTATTTTCACTTATTCAATTATTTGTTCCTTGGTGAATGTAATTTGTGTTTTCAGTGCCATGTGCATTACAAATCGGAAGAGCTATTTGGGATACCGTGTGACACCAGTCAGAGCAGTCACAGATTGATGCTTCTGCTTGTTGTTGGGCAGTGTACAACAGTCCTGATGTCAGAAACACTCCTTTGTGAGTGTGAAAACTAGTACATGCTAATTCCCTTCCTTTCCAGAATCTGTCCTTCCTGCCAAAGATATATTCCCAGTGTTTATTAGTATTTATTTGTACTGCATTAGTTTCCTGAAGTCTGGGTCACTCAACAGAATCTGTGAAACTCCCATGCACTGTGCATGTCTAGCACGATAATCAGATATCTGCTTGGTTTATTTATTTATTTTTTAAAATATATGATTAAATATTTATACAAGGCATGAGATTTTTAGGGCTTTGAGAAGATTACTTCTTCTCTTATAGGGTACAAAGTCACAGCCTTGCAGATCTTTTCACTAGAAAATATGCTACACATGACACATAATTTCCCCCTTAATTACCAAAGTTAATAATAACCCCATTAAATTTCAGTGGAAGGTACACTGAACACGTTCATGCACAAAGCACGTAGCAGGTAACTGGCTAAGCCCAGAAATAGTTTAGTCTTATAGTCAGTCTATATTCCTTTGGGTAAGTCATGCTAACATGTCCAAGGTGTTCTCAAAGTGATCTGTAAAGGACTTAATGGGGTAGCCTTATGACTCTGTGCTGTGCCAATGCAGAAACACTCTTGGGTTCTTCTGAAATTGAGAGGTTTAAATCCCTCTTGCTCCTCAGTGCAACCTTCTCCTATGCGACCTTTTCTTCCTCGTATGGCATTTACTCTGCTCCTCAGACTCATCTATACAGCTCAGGGTTGATGCCTCCCCTCTCACAACAACAAAACATGTTACTACAACCTGCTGAGTCACGGTTTGGCGCAGCTGAAGACAATGTCATCTCCTAGCAACGGTGAGATGATGCTAATGGGATTCTTGCACGTGCAGAGATGTAAATTCAAGCATGTGCAAAGGTTGTTGGGGCAGATTTCACTTCTAGATCCCATGCTGTACCTTGCTTACCAGAGGCAGAGGTCACAGTGATGAGGTTTTTAAGCTGAGTCCATCCTGTGACCAGAAGGGCCATGAATGACAACACCAAGACAGCAAAAAAGGATCCTGGCTAAACACACCACCATGAGAAAACAGCAACAGGGCTCAAAACTGAGCTCCTCCTCAAAGGGAAGTTGCTTTATGCCTGTCTTACAACAGGCAATTAGTCATAGACTGTTAATGACTTGGCTGGCCTTTGTGGGAACTACTCCCAGGTGGAATCAGAATCACTGGAGCCTGACTCATAGATGCTGTCCTGACAGAATTATTTTGTATCTCAAGGCCTGAAAAGGCCCATTACCTTGAAGCTGAGTTTGCATTCAAGCAGCTTTTGAAGCACATGCTTACTGCTATAGTGGGATCTTGCAGGTGCTTAAGTAGCTGTGGAAGAAGTCTTGCCTCCTGGTTAAGCTACAAAGCCAGAATGAGAAAGCTCTGAGCATTTTCTGCCCTACAGAAACGGTTGTTATACTATTCATTCCTTGTCTTTGGCTAAGCAGAAGCAAAATAGGGCTCATCATGTCTCATTAGATTTCAGGGAGAGCTTTGTGCTCTAAATAAGTCATGGAGATTGCCCTGTGTATTTGGAAAGTACCCGATGAAATGGTGTACAATTTTAGACACAGATTTTAAGCCCTTCCATGATACTTTTTAAAGTCCTTCCATTTACAACCTTTTCCTCCACCCTCTGTAAAGAGCAGGAGGGCAGGTTTACAGCAGACATTGCAGTTAACAAAGGAGTAGGTACTTCCAACAACACAAGGGCTGATTCTGGAATGAAGTTTTTCAGAGGAACATTCAAGTCAAGTCATAACCAAAGACACAAGTCACCCTTTTCAAACCCATCCTGAAGCTGTGACTTTAACATTTTCTCAGCTTTACATCTATTCCTGCTTGGCTCCACCTCCATTTCCCTGGAGGCTGCTCCTCCCCTCCCATGAGCTTCATGTTTGTTTCCAGTCCCATGTTCAGGATTTAGAGAATGGTAAAGAATGGCTTCAATCTAACAAGATGGAAAATATTTTAAAATGCTTTTCCCTCCCCCTTTTTTCTCCAACTCTCACTTTATTTTATGGTTCTCCTAAAGTCATATATGAGGTACAGAGGAAGTATGCAAAGTGTGCAGGCTTTGTCAAGATAAATAAAACACATTGTGCCTCTACAAGGTACCAGCTGACTGTATCGTTATCAGCAATTGCAATAAAAAATGCAGCTCTCTCACCTTAAGGGGATTTGAGTCACTGACATTTTAATTAACAAGGTTTCCTATCTCCCAGCATCAAGTCTGCATTCTGCACAAACTTCCCCTTGCTGTAATGGATGGGGATGAGATGTAGATCAGATCATATGGAGACTGTCCTCAAAGTGAAATGAGCAGGAGGAGGCTCACCTAGATGATAGTCTTTCTTAGAACAAACCTTAGAAGAAGTAGTTGGCAGAAAGTGGGCTGCTGGCAGCCAGTCCACACCAGTCACAAAGAATGGTCACAAAAAACCTTGAGAATTTTAATAAAATATACAAATCAAGAAATGAGTGGACAGGATGTGTTAGAGATGGAAAATGGGGGGCAGAGCCTTGCACAAAGGTCTGGTAAAAAGATAACCTAAAGCATTGAAACTACTCAGGGAATGTAGATGACTATGGAATACATCCTGAAAGTTATCTGAAGTCTTTTCTTCACAGCCTCACAGTCCATGAGGCAGACTGACGAATGTATATGTCCTGGTTATCACACAGGTGAGGCAGATGGCACCTCTCTTTTTTTGTCCCCTGACATTAATTTTTTGAGGTAAAAAATGGCACTAAAAATGAATGAAACTCACTTTTTTGCTGCCCAAGACAAGGAATAGTGGATCAATGGTGCAAGGAGGAACTGGAGATGGCTTGAAGGAGCCCAAGGAGAGAAGGGGTGAATGTGGCTTTGCCTCTAATAGAAAATGCCTATAGACAAAGAAAAGAGAAAACATAGGTGTTTGCAGCATCCCTGCAGGTAGAGCAGAAAGGTATATGTGGGATTTGTCCAGATGATACATGAAACCATCCAACCTTGATACTAATCTGGCTGGCACAACATCTACCAGCTAAGATCTTCACCTACCCCTTCCATCAGTGCTACGTGGATACAACCTGTCATTAGTTCATGATATGGAGCACAAATAAAAATTCAGAAAGGCAAATTCAGTGTCTTTGTGAGTATGTGCATCTTCTAAACTGTGGCAACTAATCACAGAACAGGCATCAGCTTCTCTGTCGCTGGGAAATATCAAACTGCTCAGCCTGAGTTAGGTGGCTGTTTCAAAAACTGCTGAGTGAAGCTCTCTGGTCTGCTCCAGACAGATGGCAGGCCATCATGTTCCCTCCTGGCTTTAAAATGGGTTTGTGTAGTGAAGCCAAGGGGGCAGAGGGTCTATTCTCTGCCCAGCAGCAAGGATCTCCCTTCACTTAGATGTGTTTGGGAAATCAACCAGTGCATGAAAGGGAGAGATATGATTTCAGTCTTTCAAAACACAGGGATTAGAGGCACAAAAAAGTAACTATCTCCCATTCAGGTGTATGAGGGGCACCTGAACACTCAGATCCATGTATAGATCTGGCAGCACACAACTTAAAAAGAGAGTTGGTTGGTTTTTAAATAAGGCATATATTTTGTTGTTGGAAGTCCTAGGAGAGGACAACAGAGCACAAAACAACTTTAAAACACTTTTATTTGGTGTATGTTAGGAAGTGTCTTCACCCAAGTTACCCCAGTCTAAAACTAGCCCAAATGCTTGAATGCTAAGCACCCCCAAGGTTTGCCCAACCACAATGGAAATAAGGACATGAGAGTCCATCCTCCAAGGTCCTTTATTTCTGAAAGTTAGTTCATGTAGCCACAACACAGGTGACTTCTGCAAACTCCAACTAAGTGTGTTGGCGAGATCTGAGATTGCCCTTAGTCTGCCTCCTGACAGTCACAAAGCCCTTTTGTGACTTTAATATAAACCTATACAGCTCTTTCCTAACAGCACATTTGCCTCTGGGTATTACCTTGTCTCGACACAATCCATTTTTAAACACCAAAGCTGCCAGTTAGTGCAGTGTTGAATTGTGTGTCTGGAAACCAAATGGTTCTTCAAAAATAGAGAAAATTGTATTTACAGTAGCAGTTACTGTATCATCACTATCAAATGAATTTTTCAGATGTGATTTTTTTTGATGAAATGTTTTTCTTTCCCCACCTTCTGGCACAAAGGTCACCTCTCAACTCTGTTTCATCATAGCTCATGTTATAATTCCCTTTAAAATAGTAGTAAGAAGAACCTGGTTGTTGTTTATACAAGGTATTCTTTCCTCTCCTAAAACTTAACTTCATCCATCACATTAGAAGACAATAACCCCCAGTTTGTCATTTGAATGCTGCTCTTGAGTACAGCGTTTTGCAGGAGCAACTTGACTTTGCAAATTTGACATAAGCAACAAACCATGTTTGTTCTTTGAAGACAATTTTGGGTGTTTTAGGGGAAAATAAGGTATCTTTTTTGCTTTTGGGGCACAAGAAGGCAATCTAATCTCTTTAATAGAGATGAGAATTTTATGTGAGGATCTTCTTTGGCAACCTCTTGTGTATGCAATTGATGCAGCAAATGTGACCTAGGGAACCAAGACGCTCTTGTCAAAGGGTCAGTTGCTTTTCTCTACATGAATAGTATGGCTAGACATGACCAAAGCACCTAGCCATGTTCAGGCACAGTTGAAGAATGCCAAATACTCTTCCCAAATCTAGATCTAACCCACTGGCCACTAAGTGACAACCCCAAGTTAGAAGTCTCTCTAAAATCCCAAGCAGATAGGATTTTGACTGTGTCCTTTCCAATTTCCTAAACATGTGAAGGAAGATGCAGCCAAGTAGAGATCAGAGAGAAATGGGAGAGCCTTGTTTCCTAAAACACTCTTTTATGTGGTGCCTGGTGCTTATGTATAACTAGAAAAGAGATTTGTTCACTGCTGCCATAGTGGGATGTAGAATAAAGTTAATACAGTGATAAAATACTTTGACAGGTACTTCAGATACTCAGGCTCTTCTTGTATTTCTTGACCATGCTAGAGAATGAGGTCACTTGGCTTGTCTTTGTTTGAGAAAGAACTTTTTCAACATAGAGTCCCTCCGAAACCAGAGGTACAAGAGTGAAAGCTATCTGTTATCTAAAGAAGTGACAGAAGTGATGGCATAGTGGCTCCCAGAATATCCATTATGTCCCCAAACATTATGACAGTACTTAAAAGCTGGAGTCACAAGGTGAATGGGAACATGAAGAAACAAGAGTCATGCACTGAGGAGAGGACCTGGTGAATATGTCACTAATAGAAAATATCTACTGGGGCATTCCCTCCTTCCCTGATAAAAACATTCAGAGATGGGGTTACATTTGGAACTCCACAGGATCATCATATGTATTGCCTGCATCACCCAGTGATTTCTGCATTGAACCAAATAAATTGTAGTTAAGTTGCAGCCTGCCTTTCAAAAAGACAGGCAGCTTTGACTTACAGATTTCAAGCAATGGAAATTCTATCACTTCCCTTGGGAAGCTGCCGTAGCAGTTAATTAATTTTGCTGTTAAAAATTGTTTGCCATAGCTCCAGTTTGAATTTGTCTACGTTGCTCGAAGGAAGGATCTTCGTCAAGACTGTTAGCAATTTCTGGTACTTACACTCTACCTTCATAAGATCTTCTTCAAACACTTGATAAATGTTAGAGAAACCTCACAACATCCCTGTGAGACATAAAAATGTAATTATCTTAGCACGTTACATGGATGAGAACAAAGGGAGAGAGGAATTAAAATTCTACTCAGGCAGAGCTAAGAAGTGAATCAAGTGGGATTCCCGGGAAGAAAACCTGGCACCTTGATTCCCTGCTCCATAATAATGTCTCCTGCTTCCATGCTTCAGAAATAGTCAAGGTTATGTGTTCTTCACAGCTCAGAGAGAACCCCAGAAGGGATGAAGGCCACAGTGCTAGGCTTCCTCATATCCAGGAAGAAATGAGGCCACCAAGAGTCAGCAGGATCAGTCCTACCTTGCTCTGGACCTAGGAGCTTTCACTGATCCATGCAGGAACACATTTTCCCCCATGTTGTCATGTTTGATAACACAAGATGCTTAGTGAAGGGTCAAACCTCTCCTCCCCAAACACAGCAAGGAATGCAGAAGTTACTCCAGAAATACCAGAAATTTCCAAGACATCTGTTAGGTAGGTGATTTCCTCAAGTCCCTTAACAAAACCTTCACCACTACTTTCCGTTAACAGCTCTGTCAGGGACTGGTACTTTATGTCTCCACAACCATTTTCTCCACTGCTTAGCCTCCAATGTCACCAGCTCTTCTCAAATGGGATTATATGACATGGTTGGCTTGACGACCTAGAAGGTCCCTTCCAGCCTTATGTTGTAGTAGAATATTAATGACTCTGCTAATTCAGCGCTGTCTGACCTCCACTCTGTACAGCCACAAGCAAGATGATCTCTCTCTCATTATAGCTGTCGTGTTCTCAAATAACCTCTTCATGTAAAATGCATGCAGAGTTTTCTTTTTCTCCTTGCAATACAGTGATTTCTCTCTACCCAAGAAAGCCAGTCACTATTCAGATTGTATTCTCTGTAACTGTCTGGAAAACACTGGGGAGGTTATTTCTTTTTTATCCCCAGCAAGCAAACTAGGTATATATCTGTGAAAAGGAGTTCATAGTCTGAAATGATTTGACTTCAAATCTGGAAGGAATCTAATGTGCTGTACTTATCTCATGTATCTCCCCATTCTAATTAACACAGTAAAAGCTTCATGGGTCAAGGCAGGGAAGGCAAGGAGTCCATTTATCTTTCTCAAATAAGGATGGCTCTTACTTTTCCTCAGGGTTACACTTACCTACCTGCCATCTCAGAGGCTTAGCCAAATATACTTCTGGGTAATCCCCCACACCTTCATGACAACATGCAGCAGAAACATCAGCAAATAATAGAATCATAGAGTCATAGAAACATAGAAAGGTTGGGGTTGGAAAGGAACTTTAAGCTCATCTAGTTCCAACCCCCTGCCATGGACGGGGACACCTTCCACTTGACCAGGTTGTGGATATCCAGGGGCATTTGCAACTTGTGTGGGAAAACTGTTCCAGTAAATTACTACCTTCATAGTAAAAAAAAAAAAATATTGTTTACATCTAATCTAAATTTTCCCTCTTTTATTTTAAGACCACTCCCCCTTGTCCTATCACTCCATGCCCTTATAAACAGCCCCTCTCCAGATTTTCTGTAGCCACCTTAGGTACTGGAAGGCTGCAATAAGGTCTCTTCTCCATGTTGAATAATCCCAACTCAGCCTTTCTACATAGGAAAGGTGATCCAGGCTCCTTATCATCTTACTGCTACCCCTCAACTGGGAAAGTCCTGGAAGGGTGTGAGATGTGGGGCATACCATATCAGTGCTGGTCCAGGGCCACCCTTTCAGAGCAATGCAGAGAAGCCACAACTTTTTCATCCATTTAGAGGAGTTTGAAGCAGGCCCACAAACTCTGCTTCTTAGATCTTTTAGAGTTATCTAAGATTCTCAGTAATAAAGCAAGCCCATATAATGTAAAACATCTTCACTTCATCCAAAGATCTTATAGGAAATGCATACACAGAATGATGTTATATGGGAGGTAATAATGGTAATAGTAACAATTATATATATGTATATATTTTATTTCTCAGAAGATTTTAGGAATATAATTTTTATGTCTTATAGATTCAGGCCTTTAGCCAAAGTTTGGCTAAAAAGAGATGTCAGGGGAAAAGGAATCAAAGACATGAGTGTAGAAGGTAAAAAACTATCGCCTCTACCACACAGCAATATCAGATTGATTCATATTTCAAAATAGGCTGAAAGTTAAATTTAGCCTGACCAAGGACAACAACTATTTGCAATGATACAACATACTGTAAATCTCATGTCAGAGACTGGACAATAGGCGATTTCTTCCCTGGAGCAGTGTTTTGCTGGAGCTGGGCTAATGTTCATGCTGAGGTTCCCACTTGCAGGTAAAATAACACCCTGGCTTCCTTGCAACTTAATATCTGAAGCTGGGGAAAGATTTAGCCCTACCAGGCTCACCATCTGTTAGCCTTCCTCAGCCTCTTCAAACTTCTAAAGATATCAGTAATTTTCCTCCCTGTCTGTCAATTTTATAGAAATAATACTGTCTATGCATTTCTCTCATGAAATATTTCTATTACATCATTTTACTTTCTTTGCTGCATTTCATGATTAATATTCCCATTAAAACCTCTTTTACAGGCAGTTCTTTGGCATATTCTGATTTTCTGGAGCTCCCTCCTTAAATGACTACAGTTCCAAGCTCATGTCTAGTCAACATCTGCCGCTTGCCAATAGTCTACGACTTACAAAGTCTTATACACACACAGCAATCTTGCAGCACGTAGGGAAATCTGAAAGGAAACCCAACAGGGAAGACACATGTCCTGATAGATAGTATTCTACAATGTGTATAAATCCTCATTCCATCCCAGGGTGCAAGTCTTTTCTACAGAGGAGATAGAGACATTTTTTAAAAAATACAATTTAAAAAAAAAATCCAATCAAAAGACCCCCCAGAACAATAAAAAATAAAAGGGGAAAAAATCTTAGAAGTATATTCTATATTTTCCTGGAACAATGGAAACCTGATCCCTTTCTATGCCAAGACACTTAGACCAAGGTTGGACAGGGGAGAATAGTCTTCAGGGACCAATTGAAGTAATAGAGATGAATGAATCGGTTAAGTGAAAGGTCTTTTCCATTTCTTACCAACCATGATCTAAGGAACAAAACCCACTGAAGAACAGGGATCTCTCTTAGAGAAATACCTGTTTAGCATCAGGGAAGTATAGAGCACAATTTTTTTTTTGTTTTAGTAAAATATTTGGCATGTCCTGCAGCGATCAATGCCAGAGCTTTGGAGAGAATGATAGCAATAGGCTATAATTAGCTGTGATAACTCCTTTCAATAACGAGTATATTCTGGTTTGAATTATTCATTAACTACTGTTATTTATGGCAATCCCAGCCTTTCTTTTCCTCTGGTAATGTGGGGTGTTTAGGTTTGGGGTATTTCTTACTTTATTTGGTCAGACACAATGTTTTAATTACTAGGCACAGGAATAAATAAATGAATAAGCTCCAGGAAAG
Organism: Gallinula chloropus; assembly: GCF_964237585.1. Classification (NCBI taxonomy): domain Eukaryota; kingdom Metazoa; phylum Chordata; class Aves; order Gruiformes; family Rallidae; genus Gallinula; species Gallinula chloropus. Next base: position 3,237,034 of record NC_140086.1, read on the forward strand.
GGGGGGTGGTTAGTTTTCAGCAAGAATCAAGTTTTCCCTCACAGTGGGGGATGGGGTGGGAGAAACAGGATGTGAATTCCTATGTTCTCCATCAATTACATGTCTTACTGACAATGCAGTATATGGACCGCCTAATTGGATGCAAGAAGGGACTGCTTCTTTGGAAAGGACCAGGGTCCTCAGCTTTCTGAGCACGATTCCTCATTAAACAGATGGAGGGTTTCAGCTTTCTCCCAAGGTTCCCCAAATGAAGCATCTGAGGAAGCGCTTGGCCAATGTTCTGCATCTGACTGATGTCTCTGCTCCCAGCAAATTGACCCAACGGCTGGGATTTTCGCCTGTTTATCTCAAGAGATGCATTGTTTAGTTAAGTTACAGCCAGCAAAAGTGATGGGGAAGGTATTATGCATTAAAAATTAATATACATTGGCAGCCTCATATAATGAAATCCTCTGTTCTCAGAACAAGTACAGCCTGGCACTTCTGTACAGGGCTGCTGCTTCAGTTTACTGTTGCTCCACCTTCCATCCTTGCCTTTAGGACACTCTTTACCAGGAGAAGATGTGGTCTCTGCCTTACTGCAAGGAGTGCTGCTTGCCTTTTTCCTATAAAAGTGTCAGTCCTCTGGTAGCAAAGGCTCTGATGTAACAAATCAGAAAGATAACTGCACTCAAAATCAGTGAGTTATAGGCAAATCAAAGCAGCTTGATCACCTGATCCAAAGCAAATTGATGTTCATAACAAAACCTCCTTCCTCCTATCTAATGACCACCATTATTTTGACCAAGGATCACCCAAATTTATTTTTCCAAATAGCTCTCTAGCAATAAAACCCCTTCCTATTAACAAAAGGTCAGTTCCATGCAAGATCTTGAACCTCTGTTTCAAAGGTTTTCTGTACCCAGGTTTTAAAACCCCCAGTAGCTTCCACACAGAGCTGTGCTAAACTGAAATGCTTGCTTTCCTGGAGGTGAAGCAATCCCCACTTCACATATTTAGTTAGAAATATTAATTCTCACCCTATCTTTCCTAAAGGAAGATGTCTCCCAAAATGAGATGAAAGTAATCTAACTTTCATATGCTGTATTAATAGGTATGTTGTTAAGAGACAGCTGAAGTGTCTGATACTTCAGCTACTGACACATGGCATAAAACTGTATATGTTGTACAAAAGGAACACACACACACATATATACATGCACACACACACACTCTATGCCTTGTCATTTACCCAGAAACAGGGAAAGGTGGTGATGCTGAGACTGATACCCCAAGAGCTCTACTGGGTATTGGGTTTCTGGACACTTAAGTCAAGTGACATCAAAAGACACTTTGTACCAAAAGAAGTTTTGCAAACTTGGCTGTGAGGTCTGCCAACTTCAAAGGTGATCTCTGCATGCCCTAGAGACTAGGAGAGGATGGACGTCATGTTCTACTAACAAAAACTGTACCTTGGTTTTAAGATTCATTCAAAACCCAGCTTTCTGGATGCATAATATTGTCCTGAGACTTGCCCCCTTTGGTGCGAAAAAAAATATCCCTCAGGTGACCCTCCTTTCAGGTTTTCCTGATGTTTAAGAGCAGCTGCTTGACTCCTAAAATGAGACAGAAAGGTGAAATTCTGGGGGAGCGAGAGGAGGAGCAAATCACAAGACCATGTATTTTGGAGAGATCCCTGTTCTCACCCATGCAGAGGACGTGTGAATCACTGCTGAACGGTCTGCTGAGCTGACTGTGCATCTTTCACCCCAGCTGCTGCATTTCTCCATCAGCAGCAACTGGGGCAGAGGACACATTCAATAGCTACTGAATATAATTAAGTCTAATTGCAAAGTTAATTGTTGAGGAGTTGGGGGGGGGGAGAGAAAAACAAACAGCGTGAAACTAAGTGAGGATATCAGAGCTCAGCAATCTGACATCCTCAAGATAAAGCTGAAATTCAGCTTCCCTGCCCCGTGTTAACTGCATTCCCCTGTGTGTGTGTGTCACCCCTTACTTCTCTGACTGTACCCTAATGACTGCAAAGCCCCTCTCTCCCAAGTAAAAACTTAGCCTTTTAGCAGCTAAAGCAGGAGATTGAAAATGTCTCAGCAGCCTTTAGCTGAAAACTTATTCAGGCTGGGACCCAAGGAGAATGAGGGCATCTTGGTACTAGGAGGAGGAAATGATTTGACTGCAGGACAAGTCTGACTGTTTGTGGTTTATATTCCCCTGATGTTCATTGCTGTAGGTTCATTGACTAGGACAGAGCTATTCTGCTGCTACAGCTGCTAAGATATCTCTCAGATGCTGCTTCATTCAGAAATCAAGGTTGAAGATGTCCAAAACCTAACCTACTATGACATTTCAAGGCCTCCAGGCTGAGGAAAAGTCCCTGGGGATATATGTCAAAAGTACTATGGAGAAGACATATGAAGGAATCGAAAAATTCAAGTTTACTATCACTTCTGATAGGCACAGGGAACAGATATCCATCCTTGTGCTGCAGTGTTGAAGTCTAGCATAAGAGTTTTGAAAATTTGGATGGAATCTGTTGTCTCCTATCTATCTGTCTGTGAAAAGTCACTGGTAGAGGTGACCTATCTGTCTGTCTGTCTGTGAAAGGTCGCCTGGACCTTCTCAGAGACCCAGCCTAGGTGCACACAGCTTGGTATCTTTGGTAGCAAACAGACCCCAAGATCACTGCACAATACTGATTTGTTCCAGTCAGGAGTTACTGGGAATAAAGGGGTCTATGATATGGCAGCATAGATTGAAACACTGAACTGAACAAACATCCCCTGATAGTCATTCTTCTCTCATACAGCATTAAATATCAATTTGCAGTTGGAGTGAATTTTATGTTTATTCATGGGAATTCCTTCTCCACTCAACTTTCCATACAATTTTGAGGTTTCCCAATGCAAACAGCCACCAGGAGATTTAAAGAGGGACAGAGAAAAAACCCATCTAAAACATAGCAAGTCAGGAGAGATGAAGGGGCAGACCTCACGCACACCACTCAGATTCTTCCTGTGTTTGAAGCATAGTCAGCAAACATCTCACCTTTGTTGCCTGATGCTAAGTAGTCATCCCATGTAGGATGCTAATACCTCATTTAATGACCTTGTTACAAAGAGCTGGACTTGCCTACATCCTCTGGGTTGTCATAGGAGCAGGAGCACCCCTGGGACCTCTCCTGTAGACATCTCTATACACACAGATCCCCCCAAAACCCAGATCTTCCTTAGTGCCCCACTTTGCATGAAACAACTGCAACAGGCCCTCAAAAGGCATAGACATCTCCAAATACATTCTTTGACCCCAGTTCTGTCACTCAGCTCAAAGATCAGAAAAAAATAAGTCCAGAGCATGGTCTTCCCCACCAAGAGGTAGCAAACCAACTCTTTTTTTTTTTTGGCTTACCATGTACAAGCAACAATCACATAGTTGTACCAAAACCAGGGATGGAAGGGATTTGCATCAGGAATCAGTGCAAAGCCAGGTGATTTTGTTGGAGAAAAGGTTTCTTTGGTTCCTTCCCTAGCTGTTATTTTTTTCTGTCATTTTAGTATAATCTCCAGGGAAGTGAGGGGTAGGGGGGAAATGAAGAAAATCCAGCTGTTGCCATGGCAGCCTCTAGCTGGCCATCTACCGCATCACTCGAGTTGCACAGTGCTGTTTCCCTCCAGTGCCTGCTCCTGGTTTCAAAGCAGTTTTCCTACTGGGAATGGAAGGGAGGGAGTCTGTATATGCAAAGCAGTGAAGAGGAGGGACTAGCAGTCAGTTTAGGATGGGAAGAATGGATTGTAGGAAAGGGGATGAGGGCAGAGCATCAGGATTAAAGGTGAAAGCAGTGATGGATGGAAAGCAAACATTTAAAGGCAGGAACAGAATTATCTTGTTGGAGACCCCAGGCAGAAATAGAGGTGTGCTCATCACCTAGGAAGTAGTCTAATTTGTGCTGACACTTGCCCAAACCTGGTGGAGTTTTCCTCGACACAAGAAACCCTTAAAAAGTACACCACTACTTTCTCCCTAAACCTATCTCTGGCTTCTGCCACAAATAGCAGCACCATGCTCTGAGTTCAAGCTCTAAGTTTAGTCTCCATCACTTTTAGATCTTAATGCAGCCCAGACTTTAAAAATTTATTTTCTGGCAGTTCCCATTTTCACAAGGGCCTGTTCGAACTAATGACGTTGCCTCAGCGAGCACTTCATAAGTTAATCATATGCTATCGCTTCTCACTTCCCTGAAGATGGAAGCAGAGAAGTCTTGCTCACAAAGTTTCAGCATTCGTGGCTCTCCTTGAAGACAATCTTCTGTACCTCTGCAAGATTTAACCAGCTACTTGCTGAACTCTTCGGGCAGTAAATGTGAGGAGCTCATAGCAATGTTCCTGGGGACCAAGTAAGAAAGGTTGGAAAGGAAGCTCCCTACTGTCCTTAATAGTAAAAGGAAAAACACACTCAAAGGATGGAAGGTTAAAATTCATGGCCTCCCCTAGAGCTGGCATTATGTATCCATGGAGGGTCCACTAAGAATTTGCTCTACGCACCACAGGAAACCCTCAGGTTATCTCTGAAGAAACCCCCTATGAGCTACAAAATTACAACACTCCACATTAAGAGAGCATGAAGAATGATGAGATGTTTAAAGTATCTTAGGGCTGGCCTACAGCAATGAAGGTTTTAGATGAAGATCACAGAATCGTAGGGGTTGGAAAGGGCCTCCAGAGATCATCGGGTCCAACCCCCCTGCCAAAGCAGGGTCCCTAGGACAGGTCACACAGGTTGGCATCTAGATTGGTCTTTAATATCTCCAGAGAAGGAGACTCCACAGACCCCTGGACAGCCTGTCCCAGGGCTCTGTCACCCTCACCATGAAGAAGCTCTTTTGCATATAGGTGTGGAACTTCCTGTGCTCCAACTTGAAGCCATTGCCCCTTGTCCTGTCTCCACAGCCGTAGTAAAGAGGTTGGCCATTTCCCCTTGTATTCCACATGTCTTCATGGCCCTAAATGGACCTTTAAGGAAAACCTGACCTGATGCATGGTGTTCATCTATACAAGGGCAAGACTGACCAAGCACACACCTATGAAAGCTTCTGATATCACTTCAAGAGTTAGCAGTGTAGCATATAACCAATCTCCAGTTCATTTATTTTAACAACAGTGGGGGCTTTTGAACATTGTGATGGAGGCAGTCACTTAGAGATTGAGTGGATGCAAACCCAGTGGAAAGAGAGGAAATCAGTGGAGTTTCCGTTAGTGCAGGGTCATCATTGCATGTAACAAGAAGGGAAAGCATTAGCTCAAGAGTCAGAAACACTGGAGTGGGAAAGGACTTGCAGGTCCCATGTAATATACTTCCAGTCCTAGGGAAAGATTTGTTTTATCCTGACTAAACAGTTGAGGGCCATCTTTAAAAAGCCCATTGCAACCTCCCTTGTCTTTCACTGTCAGCAACTTAACTCCTTTGACCTCATAACGAAATTTACAGATCCGTCCTGTCCTTGAACATTAGTAACCCTTTCCCTCAACTATTTCATCCTTACTCTTGCTTCCCAGTTCCATCATGTTTTCTATTAACAGTCCCAGCTTTCTTCAAACTTTGATGTCTGGTGATCCCAGTACATAGCTGGGCAGGTACTTGTCTATCTTCTTCTCAGGCTGTGACTGAGATGAAGGTGCACATGGGATATCAGACAGTCTAAGCAGGTTACACAGAATTTCCTCACAGACAGGAAAGGGTTATTTATGTTTCCCCAGGTATCAAGAAAATGCAGTGATACCTCCTCCTTCCCTCCCCAATTCAAGTTCCATCAAAGCCTTCAGTCCCTCACTCCTCTCTCCCACCCTGGGTTGCCACTTTCCACTCAACTTTATAGATGGTATTTTGGTTTTCACCTAATACCAGATCTACAGGTCTTGCTGCACTTGTCCAACTCCTGCATCTTTTTACTTCTGAGCATCATCCAGCCACCTCTCCCTACTTTTTTTTCTAAAAGGCATCTCTCTCTGCAGAGAGTTGCATTGTGCAGTATCTTTACTCAGCTAGAAGACTCCAGCTCAGGAAATTAGCACCACCAATTATTTTAATACCCCTAAGCTCTTCTAATCCCACTGATGCTCTGTTTCAGCCTCCTCAAGCTGAAGGCAATCCACTGATTGTTTCTTCAGCTCAGCAATGAGCATGGGGCTTAGGAGGAATAGAGCAGCTTGCTTCTGTCTTCCTGGGCTTGTTGTCACATATCTTTTGTCTTTGCAGTCACAAAAGGCCACTGATGAGAGTAATCATAGGAAAAAGCCCAGATCAGAGAAAAGTTCACAGTCAGAGTGTGAAGGAGTAGGTTGAGGGTCATTTAAATCAATGGCCACATACAGAAATTGCATAAATCTAAAACTATACCCACATGGGGATATGTGGTGTGGTTTTAGAGGCAAAAATAAGCATTATCAGTGATGAAAGTGGATCGAGATGCTATGCAATGAGAGGCATTTCTGAATGGCTGTTCAGGAAGGAGACACTCTACTAGATGTGGTAAGGAAGTCTTTTCAAACACCAGTTTTGTAAAGCACTGGAACAGCCCTACCACCTGCACTGGGACAGGAAAGACAGTTAGTTTTGATCTTCTATTTCTCTGAGCATGAAATAGAGCCAGGTTGAACATCCAAGTCATTCTAAAGCAACTGTGGAAGATTGAAACATAAATAAACCAAAGATGAAGAGTAATACCATGCACGTGTTGGGCAGGAAGGTCTACAATGGACAATCATCACAAAAGGGGATTTATATCCAAAGGGACAAACTCTTCAGATTTCAGTGCAGAACATCCCAGTGACCCCCTAGGTGAGGACAACGGGACACTGTCTGGCCTGGCAGCATTTGGAATTCCACCCCTCTGTGACGTTTGTCCTCTCCTTGCCCTTTGGAGGCAGGTGCAGTCACATCTCTCCTCCCCTGGGATTGTTACGTGCTGGTACGTCCTCTGCTCTGCCAGAGGAGGTCAAGATCTGTAATTTTCCATTACTGCTGCTTATCAAATGTCAGCATTCTGGCAACCTTCAAGAGCGTCTGTTCCTCTTGTCACAACTGGGACCTAAAAAAGCTCTCTTTCTCCTTCCCTGTTCAGTATTTACATGAGGGACTCAAACCTTGAGAGACTTGTAGGTGAAAAGGGAAGTATTGAATTTCTTGTCTGTGTCACCTCTTGTTCTCCATCCAGTCTGGCAGCTTTTCCTATTCTTCATCCAGGACACCTATTTCTTGGAAGTGGTCAATACTGAAGAAATTGCTTTTAAGGTTTTGAGGGATCCTCAGCATCCTTGGAGGCCTTAAAGCATGAAAATTACTGTGGCAGCAGACACAAGGCTTTTGGAGCTGCTTTCAGAAGTCAAGGCATGTATCATCTTAAAGGGGATTCCCTCTCTGCAGAGAGAATCAGAAGACCTGATACATCCTAAAGAAAAGAGTTGGCCCTATTAGTAGCAAACTCAGTGACACAACCTTGGCTTTTTCTACACTGGAGAAGTTTTGGTATTTAGGCTGCAGGGTTTCCAAGGCGTCCATGTGTTTATGGGACTTTTGGAGATGAAAAAATCTAATATCATCAATATTAACAGCATTTAAAGGGTATTGGAGCTCTAGCTGTGGCTTTTAGCTCATTTCGACCACCTGTAGGGAAATGATTAGGTGACAGCAAAAGTGTAGAGAGGTGAACGGATGAACTATAAGTCAGTCTATATTCCCAAATCACCTCTTTTCATCAGGCTTTCAGCCAGAGGTCACAGTGTTCATAGAGACAAACAGATAAAATTAGAGTTAGCCAGTGGAAACCTTGAGTTATCCTTCCAGACATCTTGGCTTGGAAAGAGTTTACTGATCAAAACTTGGTTCTTAAATTCCCTGGCTCAGCTCTGATGCTAGCTACAAAACACCTTTCACAAGTGTGGGAGTTGAAAGCCTTGGAGCAAGAACACATTATCATCTGATGAAAGATGAGGTAACTAATCTCCATTTGGATATTCTTTTTCTTGACCACAGATGCTTTAAGTGGAACTTTTTAGCCTTTGCTTGTGTGGGGTGTGGAAACCTCTATTTAGGTGAGCAGAAAGGAGATCCTGTTTTATCAACCAAGTGAACAAGATCAAAATCTAACAAGATTTTGTATGTTTTTCTGGTTTGCCTAACCCAGCAGACAAATGCTAAGTATCACAGATACACACCTAGAAAAAAGGGAACACGCAGAACATCAACCTCTCTGGCTGGAAATCAGAGGGGTACTTATTTAAGATGGTTAGAAGGAAAATCCTTCATAAGAATAAGAAGCCAGAAGGACTCACTAGTACTGGTCCTGGGAGGAAAAGATACAGAGTCATTAGTAATTAGTGATGTAAGTAACTTTTAAGCAGTGGTTTTAATCTTTATAAAACTCAGCTTTTGCAGTAAGGATATTTGGGATAGCAATAAGGCTATTTAGGATAAAAGCAACCAGTTTTGAATCTTTGAGCTGTAAGTAATGGAAAAATCTCTGCAGTGAAAGCGAGGTACAGGACAAATCAAAGTGCAGTGATTTGCATGGCAAATGCTGTTTCAAATTCCAGCAGTTCTGCAGCTTGTGCCTTGCTACAGCTTTATTGTTTTTTTTTTAAATTTTAATTTTTATTTTGTTATGTTATATTATGTTTGTTATGTTATGTATGTTATATTATGTTATCTTATTTAAATTTTAAAAAAAACAAATCATATCCTATATTCAGAAATTGAATGCAACCTTCAGCATGTTCTGTAAACATTCCAAATTCCTTATTGTCCCAGGCATTCACCTCTGACCACAATCTGATATTTTTTCTTACCAATCTCTTTCTACAGGTGGAGAATATCCAGATTTCATAAATCTGGTAAACCTGGGCTGGGGTGAGGACAAGAAGCAAGCAACATGTATTCAGCTGTAAGAGTAATATATGGCCTCTTGTTTTCTTTCTTTGCTGCTGGCAGCTTATATTGTTGATTAATACTTTGATGATTAATGAAACATTTGGGGAAATGTTCACTGTTGAAAGAGCTGTAGGTCAACTATCTCATTTGACAAGATGCTCGTTTGCCTCCCTCTGGTAACAAGGACTTGGACAGACACTGAAGGATCTCAACTTCTCAGCAGCTGAGGAGGTCATGATGGAGGAGCAGGAACCTCAAAGACAGCAGTTAAAGATTTGGTTCTCCATAGAGTCCTGCTTCAGGACCGCTGGGTCTGGGACATTGTGACAAAATACCTTATTTGTTATCGACTCCTCAGCACTTGTCAGCTTTCTGTATTAATCATAAAAGGAACAGAATTAAATTAATATGTATGTGTACAGCACATAGATAGAATATCAACATTTTAAAAGGATAGATAATGGCAGAATAAGGGGGAATGGATTGAAGCTAAAGGAGGGAAGCTTTACATTAGATATTAGGGGAACTTCTTTACAGAGAGAGTGGTGAGAGGCTGGAACAGGCTGCCCAGAGAGGTAGTGAATGCCCCATCCCTGGGGATGTTCAAAGCCAGGTTGGATGGGGCCCTGGGCAACCTTGTGTAGCTCCAGGGCCTGGAGGTTGGTGGCCCTTCCTGTGGCAGGGGGGTTGGAACTCTCTGATCCTTGGGGTCCCTTCCAACCCAGACCATTCTATGATTCTATGATTCTATGACACACACATGCATTGAAGACGTAATAAGACTTCACAAATCCCAGTATTTCTACCTGGAAGTGTCAGTATATAAGAAGCTTATCTCACTTAAAGAGAAAAAAAAAGTGTTGGAAAACTGCCTGTTCATGTTATATATGGATTCACTTAATCCCCTCCATGAGTGAAATCACCATGAGTCATGATCTATATTTTATCAAATACAATTTAATATAAAATTCAACTGAGGAGATCATGAATATATAGCAGTGAAGAGGGTCTGGCAAAAAAAATCACTGACTAGAAATCGGTCTGAGATGAGCTGTTATAAATGAACAATTTTTTTCACAGAAATTAAAAATTTTTTCCAATGGACTTGGGAGAAAGAAAGAGAAAAAGAGGAGAGAACAAGAGAGAGAGAGGGAAAGAAAGAAGGGAATGAAAGAAAGGAAGGAAAGGAAGGGAAGGGAAGGGAAGGGAAGGGAAGGGAAGGGAAGGGAAGGGAAGGGAAGGGAAGGGAAGGGAAGGGAAGGGAAGGGAAGGGAAGGGAAGGGAAGGGAAGGGAAGGGAAGGGAAGGGAAGGGAAGGGAAGGGAAGGGAAGGGAAGGGAAGGGAAGGGAAGGGAAGGGAAGGGAAGGGAAGGGAAGGGAAGGGAAGGGAAGGGAAGGGAAGGGAAGGGAAGGGAAGGGAAGGGAAGGGAAGGGAAGGGAAGGGAAGGGAAGGGAAGAAGGAAAAAATATTATTATTTAATTTTGACTACCTTTATCTCTTATTTTTCCCTAATCAGTTTAGAGAATTTCCAAATTGAAAAGATTTGAACTTTGTCTTTGGAACAAGTGAGATTTGCCTTCATTTCAAAATGCTTCTTGTTTCCCAGTTTCAGGAGAAGAGCTCAGGGGTTAAGAGATCTGTCATAGACTGAGTAACAATTTGCAGCCTTGGATTTGAAGTGGTTGCCTAGCAGTAAAAGACTCCTTCTACACCACTCCCAGTTGGAGTTGTTCCCTATTTCATATATATAGTTAGCTATAAAGATCATATGTGGGAATATATAAGAAGATATATTAATAGGAGCTGGCTTTCAAAATCAGAGTATTGAGTATAACTGGAAAAAGCCAAACCCTTTCAAAAGCAGTGGAGCAGCACACAGAGCACCAGCTCAGCCCAGAAAATCGGTGCTGGCTACATAGCAACAGATGCAAAAATCAACTTGTACAAAGCACCATTCTCAAGGACTATTTTTTTTCCCCTCCAGGATGAGGGATGGTACTGTCTAGGTCATTCTTCATAAAATGAATTTGCATTTTGGGTTTTGGGTTTTTTTTTAATCTATTTACATGTCTATAACTACACATACATATATATAATGCCAGAAGAAACATTTTTGTTCATGTAGTTTGTCCTCAGGGCATTGAATCTCTCCCAAAGATTCCCATGCTTAGCCAGAAACCTGGGTGTAGCACAAACCCCACAGTTATACCTTACTTATGTATATTCAGCCAGCCTCATGAGCTGTTCAGCAGTGGTGACTGGCAAGCAACAATACCTTGGATGCTATTTTTCCCATAAAAAAACAGTATTGATGAGCCTTGCAGAAGGAAAACCCATTTTTATCCACAAGACAGTCAGCTTCCTTTCTCCTGACCCATCCCATGAGTTTGCAAAGGCGCTGGGCTGTCACTTAACTTCTTCCACATAGATGATCTACAGCTATTAATTATTTTCTGGTCAATAGATCACAGGCAGAAGCTGGCTGGCTTTTACTCAGACCAGTGGAACAGGCTTCCTATAAACTTGGGGTCTCTTTTGCCCTATTTAGGTCAGGAGTTAATATCCCTTATCACAAGCAAGGGGTCGTGTCCTGCCGTTCAAAGCCAGCGCACGCCAAGCGGGCTGCCAGGATGAGCTGTCCCTCTCATCCAGGGAAATCTGGGCTGAATTGAGACCTGTGCCTGAGCACAGCAGAGTGAACAACACTGCAATATGCTGCCAAATACTCACAGTGCATCTTGAGTGAGTTGTGCACAGAGGCCTTTTCTGGTCTAAGACACAAGATAAAGAAATGGTGCTAAATCCTTTTTTTTCTTCCCCCCCCCCCCCTTTTTTCCCTTTATTTTTTCCCTTTTTTTTTTCTTTTTTGTTTCCCCCTTTTTATTTTTCTTTTCAGAAAACAGGCTGCATCATCCCAGTCTATAAGCCTTGTCTTACTGAAAAGTAACAGGTCATAAGGAGCTGCCCCAGTGTGCAATAGCTTTGACCCCCACCATGATGTCTGGTGATACCCTTCTCCCTGCAGGTTGGGAGGGAGTTGAGCTCCTCCTGAACTCCCAGGAGGAGTTCAGCTCTCAAGGCCACTAAAAACCTTCTGCTCAGATCACATGAACTCATCTTCTCTCCATGACTTTTAGACCGTTTCTGAGAGCAACAATACAGAGGTGATCAGAGGATCTGGGTGTTGTCCTTCTCACCTCACCTGTCCTCCCTAGTCCACCATGCACATTGGTGCCAGGAGAACAGCATCTGCCCGAGATGTCTCAGGGTGAGCTCCCTAGCCAAACTGCATCTCCCAGCTAGGTTTGTCCTACTGATCCCTTTCATCATTACCTGCATTTAGGACGAAAACTGATCCTGTTGCACTGATGGCTGCACTGCAGCCAGGACACCCAAGACAGCTAGTGAATCTCCCTAGGATGCAAGGAAGCCACCATCCCTAGGAATTGGATAGTACCTTCTCTTCTCCCTCCATTCCAAAGACAGCATTTTCTTGTTGCCCTCTACAAGGAGGAGATGAGACACAACCAGCCTGAGGGAGGCAGGGGACAAGGACAGGCATTAGCAGTCACTTTTCTGAAGATACCAACCTTCATCTTGCTGCTGACCGAAAAGCCTGCCAAGGGAGGATTACACCCTCCTCCCCTTTCCTCTAGCTTTGCCCCAGCAAAGCATGAACAAGGCAAAGGGCTTTGTTGTTTCAGACCCCTGAGGGGAAAGAAGAAGGAAAAAGCAGCCCATCCTCCCCGCCTTGCATGTGACGGACCACAGAAGAGCAGCAGTGCTGCCAAGCCTGGTGACTAAGGCCAAAGAGAGAGGAGATAGAGGAACACAAGGGCCTACTTGTTTGGGTTTTGTTTGGGGAGTTATTTGAAATTCAGCAGCGACTGGCGTTGGAGAACAGAGTCCACTCAGAGCTTCTCTCTTCCCATTCATCCCCAGCCTGGCAAAGAAGGGAGGGGGGGAAGGAGGCTGAGGAGCAGGAAAAACAACCAGTCTACTTATAATAATGCCTGCCTGGTAGAGGCAGCCTCTGCCCACAGGGAGGCATTTGAACCTAGACTTCATCAGCATCGGAGGGTAGTCACGGCAGGACAAAGCCTTGATGCCCACAGCAGCCTGGCATTGAAGGGGCCTCTCTCCTTAGCAGTGTTTTTGGCAAGGCTTGCAACCTCCTTTGTGAAGGCCAGATAATTTTTTTTGACCCTGCCTCAGTTTCCTCAGGTGTAACTTAAGAGTAATACTGTCACATTTAAGCTAAAACCTGTAAGAGTGAAGTGACTCCTACAGAGCAGGAAAAAAAGAAGATGAAGATCCAGGTTGTGTACAAATAACACAGCTGGGGGAAAAAAGCAACATAATCCAGATTTCCAAACATGAGGAGGACACTGTCTATGGCAATATCTAAAATATTGTATTCATTTTTTGCACTCAGTTTCAAGAAAGATGAATTCACAGTGAGACAGGGTTGCAGAGAAAGATCACTAAAATGCCCAGGAGAATATAAGACTTACTAGAAGATACTAGCATATTTGGCCTTGTAAAATGAAGGTGAACAGAAGACTTAAATACTGTACTTACATGCTGAGAAAGAAACACCAGGGAAAAAAGACTCTAAACTAAGGGGAAGTGATACCATGAGAATGAACAGCCTTGGTGTGGCAAAAAACCCCACACCCCAGCTGATGTTTTCAGCCACCAGAAAACTTATTGACCTGTATAGTCAATCATGTATGATTGACAAGGCAATCTCCTTGCTGTAGTTGAGCTGAAGCTCACTAGGGAGGCAGCTGTCTTTGAGAAGTGGCCTTCTCATTCTGCCCTCTTACATTTAATGCAGAGAGATGGAAACATCTTCACAACCCTGTAGCTTCTATCTATAGTGCTCGGCACAAAAGGGGTCCTTTGCATCAATTTGGTTTTGTAACCCATGAGATGCACCCTTGTTGTTTTCTCTCAGAAGTTTGGTGAGTCACCAGCAACAAGGATGCAGATATTTTTAGGGTCCAGGGCATATTCCAGAGAACAATCTCATCTTGGTAAGATATAGTATGGTGTTAACAAGCCAGGTGATGTTCAAACCAGTGGATCTAAGCCCAGCAGCCCTACACTATCCTTCCTAAGCTATCTTCAGATCCCTGCTAGACCTCTGGAGGTTGTTGACCATCATGGTACTGGGGGCATAAACCTCTTCTTCATGCACTTACTTCCACCCTGTCTCTTGATGCCAAGGTAAAAGTAGCCATGAGAGATGACAGAAGCTTGCTGAGCCATCTCCTGTCCCTTTTTAATGTAGCAGGAATCTCTGCACATGGGCAAAAATAATCCTGAGGAACAGCCACTCTGAATACAGTGAGCCTTACTCTTCTCCCATCTTTATTACCTCATAATGCCTCTTCTCCTCAACCACACCTTCACATGACCCCTGCAGTCATTATCCTCTCCAGCATGAGTACCACATGCATATTTGCAGCAGGGGGAGTAAGCTTATTTGTTCATGTAGGTGTGACTTGCAGCCTCTCTCCATGCTTAAATCTCACCTTCAAGTCCAAAGTTCCTCCTGGCGCATTTCAGTTGTCTAATTTTAGGCAAATTTAAGTTTAGGCTTCTAAAAATAAGATTCTTGATCTCCACATGCACAATGAACCGAAAGGACATGTCCTTTCCAGCCACGGTGCTGATAAATGTGGCTACAGTGCCAGAGAGACCTTCATTCCCCGTGAACTGCTCCTTTCAGTTTCTAAGATGCTGCTGTTAGAGAGACAGAGCTCCTTGGAGACCGAAAGAAAAGATGCAAAGGCAAATACTTCACTCCCCATGGAGACTGTATTCTGTCCTTATTACTGTTTGGTAATCTCCTTGTCCTTTTGGACATACCTCTGTCTTCATATTCTGATACTTTCGTGGCAGGTCTCTTAATACCAGATATTCTTCTCTGAAATCAGAATTCCTTGAGTTATGTAATTATAAAAGACAGATAACATTAAAGATAACATAACAGAAAACAACAAAACAACAACTGTTCCTCTCTCTTACCTCCTTTGGACTTTATTTCTCTTGCCTGAAATTTGCTGTTGAATTTACAAGCTGTGCCTACATCACATTACCATGAAAGGACCAACACAGAGACAGTAACATCAGATAACCTGTTGACACCTTGCAATCAATCTGACTTGCACTTTTCCCTGCAAACAGCATCCCTGTCCTCCTGTCCTGTATTGTGGTAGGCTGGTAGAAATCCTGCTCATTCCCACCCACCCAGGAATAGATCTAGCCCAGTTTCATTCCCTATAAACTTGCACTTTGCAGTCACAGATGTCATCCTCGACATTTAGATCTGCCTCAGTCTATCTGTTGGCTTGAAGCAAACAGGAGGGTAATCAGAATCCTCCTGACACAGCAAATCTATGGAGGAGAAAGGGGGAATCAATTTTTATAATACGTGTTTGGCACTACATAATAGATATAACTCTAAATGCAAGCCATAAAGTTGGAGAGGCTTATAAATTAAATCCATTCTGTCCCTTTTAACTAAAAAGTGACCTTACCATAGAATTAAATGTGTTTTTTATCCAGTGATCTATGGAGCTGTAAAAGTGGCTGATTGTTGTAGTGCGATGTTATAGTACAGAGAGGAGCTCCCAGATAGGCATCTCTGCACAGCTCAGCCCATGTCCTGCTGCTTGGTTTACAATTAGCACAGGGCAACTGCACGGCTGGGGAAGCTCATCCCTTTCCCTGCCAGAAGGTGACCATGTCCCTGCTGGGAACAGTCCCTGGCCAGACTGTCCTCCCAACTGCGTTCAGGCTTGGGATGGGAGAGTGCTGCCTGAGCAGAGCTGAAAACAGATCAAGGTGTCTTCTAAAAATTAAACTGTCTGCAGAAATGCAGGGCAGTTTTTGGATCTGTGTCTCATCCCTGTTTAGTTTATTGGGCCCTAACTACAGCATAGGAGGGAGAGAGGATTAGAAAGTACCCTGGGGTTCAGCAAAATGCCATAGTGGTAGAGAAAAGGGGGTGGAAGGTCCTTGATTGTTCATGTAGTGACTCCATCCCCCTGCTCTAATAATCATACAGGAGAGTCTGAAATACAAAAGGCTTGACATTGGAATCCAGCCCAGAGGACACAATTTAGGATGTTCCTGAATGCTTTTAAATGGCCAGAAATTATTAGGCTTTGTCTCACAAGAAAATATGGTTTTGTAGACTCTGCTGGGTTACAGGTTGGCATTCATGCATATAGGCTCTCAGAGCCTGCAGGAGACTCAATGCTCCAAGGAACATAATCAACGCAGGATTGAAGGCTGTTCGACTTCCAATCAGTACAGCAGTGAAGAAAATCACTTCCCCAATGCCACAGATGAAACAGATGCTCAGGGAAGTCAGTGGTGTGTTTCCTCGTCACTACTGAGAAGTGGTGCAAAGGAGGAGCCAAGATCCTTCCAGGCTATTGAAAGTCACTGAAGCTTGGACAAAAAAGTGCTTCCAGATCTACATGTCCCTTCTCCCCACATGGAGTTCTGCATCCAGTATCCAGTTTGGGGGATGCCAACATAAGAAGGACATGGAGCTGTTGGAGTGGGTTCAGAGGAGGGTCATGAAGATGAAGCTAGAGCACCTTTCCTACAAGGACTGGCTGAGACAGTTGGGGTTGTTCAGCCTGGAGAAGAAAAGGCTCCTGGGAAACCGAATTTCAGCCTTCCAGGACCTGAAGGGGACCTACAGAAAAGCTGGGAGGGGACGGTTCACAAGGACATGTCATGATGGGACAAGAGGTAATGGCTATAAACTGAGAGAAGGTAGATTTAGGCTAGATGTAAGGAACACATTTTTCACTGTCAGGGTGGTGAGATACTGGCTCAGGGTGCCCAGGGAAATTGTGGATGTCCCCTCCCTGGCAGTGTTCAAGGCCAGGTTAGATGAGCCTTAGGGCAACCTGATCTAGTGGGAGATGTCCTTGCCCATGGCAGAGGGGTTAGAACAAGATGATCTCTAAGGTTTCTTCCAACCCAAACCATCCTGTGATTCTATGATTCTATGTGTGCACTGGACTGGTGTTACCCTGTGAGTCACAAGCTTCCACAGAGTGGCAAGACTGGATGCAGGAGTGAGGCTCAGATGGACTCATCTGCGATCCCACACCCCACTGTGGAATACATTGACCTTAACTAGTTGTGGACCAAGCCAATAAGTGCAAATCCACACTGTTAGCTAGGCTATTCTCTGGCACATGCAAAATATTGTCCTATGATTTTGTTTGTGACTCCCATGCCCCTGTATGCCTGGATGTCAAAGGCTCCCTTCTCATTTTGTTCTTTCTTTTTCTCCTGGAGACCTATAACTTATTATTTGGCTTAATAGTGGCATTTTTGTCTCCATCTATATTGTTGATCTGCACACAGAACCAGGGCTCAAGAACCATCTGACAGCCATCCACACTATGTGATTGTTACCAAGGCAATGCCAAGCACCGTCTGTGGGACAGCATGGGACAGCAACTATTACTAATAAATCATATGATTAAGACTAAGGAGCAGGTGGAGGGATAGAGAGAACTTAGTCCTGTGGCAACAAGTTGCACCATGCCACTTGTTCAAAGAACAAGCCTTGGCATGTATTGTTGATTAACATTTGATGTGATGTTTCATTGACTACAGAACTGCAGGGATTCAGACCTCTTCAAACAGTAGAGGTGCTGGCACAGCAAAGTACTTGCAAGGATTGACTAGAAGGTAAAGAAACTCTGACAGTGCCCAGGTGAAACCCACCTCCACTCCAGGAATAAGGAAAGAGATCTTAAAAATGTCAATTTTACAAAGCACGATAGTGCTCAGCCTTAGTCAGAACATCTTGTAGCCACCATAGTGCTAGCAAAAACATCACAAAATCATACAATCATGGAATGCTTCAGGTTGGAAAGGTACCTAAAGGCCATCTAGTTTCAAACCCCATGGGCAGGGACACCCTATACTAGACCAGGTTGCCCAAATCCCCACCCAACCTGGCCCTCCCTCACTTCCAGGAAGGGGACATCCACAGCTTCTCTGAGCATCCTGTGCCAGTGTCTCACCACTCTCACAGGAAAGAATTTTTTCCTAATGTCTAATCTAAATCTTCCCTCTTTTAGTTTAAACCCATTAGCTCTTGTCCTATCACTACACTTCCTGATAAAGTGTCCCTCTCCAGATATCCCATAAGCCCTTTTAGGTACCTGAAGGTCTCCCTGGAGCCTTCGCTTCTACAGGCTGAATGACCCCAACTGTCTCAGTCTGTCTCCATAGCAGAACCGCTCCAGACTACAACAGCTCAGTACCTATCTTGTACTGGGGACCCCAGAGCCAGACACAGTACTCTAGTGGGTTCTCACCAGAGCAGAGGGGGAGAATTACCTCCCTCAACCTGCTGGTTGTGCTGGTTTTAATGCAGCCCAGTGTACAGTTGGTATATCATATTTACCCAGGCTTCCTCACTATCCTCTCACCTTGAGTATTTACCAATGGTAGAGCATTTCTTCTTCAAGGAAGAAGTTAATGTTTCACCAGTCCTCAACCACTCTGGGACTCTCTGCTAGGGATTCTATGAAATAAAGGGAAATGATCATTAATCAGCTGGTGCAGTGGACTTGTCTGGGCTGATGTCGTCCACCTCCCAATTCTGTCTACCTATCACACCAGTGTAAAAAGGCCAGGCTTTGTGCTGTTACCATCTTAAAACTTTTTATGGCTAAAGTTTGGCAAAAACCAAACCCTTCAGTCATCCAGGACCTGCAATGGATCAGGTCAAGAGCATCTGGAAGTTTAGACTCACTAGCAAGGCTCATTGTCTTATTAATGAAACCCCAAATCCACATTTTCCTGAGGTTTAGAGTGTCTAGGAAACAGTGCAAAGAAACTTAACGTCCAGAGATGGCAGCAGCTTTCCAGGAACTTCACAGAGGGATGGAGCTGAGCTGGAGATGAAGTGATATCCCAAGACCACCTGATGCTGACCTTATCTCTGCCAGTGGTTCACTTTCCACTTATTTCAAGCCATAGTCCAGCCAGCTGCCTATGTGCTCAGGAGCTCTATGCTGGTCATGCTCATATTCAGTGCTGTACAGCCCATGATGATCAAGTGATGTAAGCTCATCCAGAAAAACTCAGAGGCAGCAGACAGTATTGGTCAATAATTTGAGAAGGAATAAAGCACAATGCCTTCAAATGATTTGCCCCATTGATGACCCAGGAAACAGCCAGGCTAGTTGACACAAGAACAGAGAAAATAAGGGTCTAAGCAGAGGCCCAGCTGCCAGTATTTGATGAGGGCTTGGCAGGTGGACAGCACAATTACACCACTGAAGTCACCTTCCAGACTAGAAGCCAATTTCCACAGCTGAACCCCCCCTTTCAATTACTCCTTCTCTCACCGTCTAAGGAGTTGGAGCAATCAGACTGATGCTTTCAGAAAAGGACATCTGAGTGGCAGGATGGGCCACGGAGTGGAAAGTATGGCTGAGCAGCATCATTAATTCTCCACCCCAGTTCTGGCATTTGCGTTGGGGTGACAGATTTCTCCCCCCTCTCCCCCCCCCCCTCCTCCTCCTCCCCAGCTACAAATGACTTCCACAGGGAGATTATGCTGTCTGCTCTGTAATCAACAGCAAATTCAAAAGGGCTTAGCTCTAAAAGAAAACCTCAGAGGGCCAGCATTAAGTGGGAAACAAACACGGCATTTGGGTTGTAATTTGAGGTGGGAGGCTGGGGTTTTAATAACCACATCACTATAACATGCTGTGCACCTTGCAGTTCATAAACTGCCTTTATGAGTACAGGAGGTTACAGGAAGACTTTGGTCCACGTGAAAGGCAGACCCGTCTGGTGTGGAGCATCCGACGTGTTTAGTTGTGCGTGGTAGTTGTATTTAGCATCAGCTTTCCTATCACTCTCCAGAACTGTCACCTGCACAGAAGCAGAGCCTGGTGATTCAGCTCCAGGACTGGGAAAAGTCATGTCCTATTTACATCCAACCACCCTTTTGGGGATGGGAAGGGAGGTGGGAAAAATCACTGCTTTGTCCCACATTCCCCTTACCACACAAAATGGAAACTACTGTGGTAAGCTCATCTGTAAGCACATTTGAGACCTATTCAAGACAGGGAAGAGAAAGGTTTTTTAGTTCCCTGAATCCTTTAAGATGAGCTCCAACCCAACAAACAGTCCTTGAATACACTGGAATCTGGTAGACTTCACATCCAGCTTTTCCATCCATCTTCCTTATCCCCAGCACTACATCTCACATTGTACCTCATGCTGTTGGTACTCTAGTGCTATCTGCACAGGCTCTCTAGAATGGTCTTAGAGATCCTTTTGTGAAGAACTTTGTTACTAATCAGAAATTAAATGCCAGACCAAGCAAAGGAGTGACCCACCAGACATCAGAACCAGGAAGAAAGCCATTACAGATGATGGTGGAGGACACCACCTTTCCACATCCCAGTATACTGCCCTCAAGTGCAGAGAAAGCTCAGCTTTTCCAAGGACAACAGTGGAAACTATTCACAACAAGGCATCAGTGATGGAGGTAAAAGAAGCTAAGCATCATGTCTTAAGATAAGGTGTGTGCACATTTCTCATCAACAATGCTGTAGCACTGCCACTGGCCACAACTCAGCCAGAAATGTAATCTGAGATTCCAGGGAGATGAAGAGGTATGGACATACCAAGAGGGTCCTTTTTCCTGTCACAGGGCAAGGACAGTCTGCTTTTTGAGGGGTGGTTAGACTGTTTCACACAGTAACACTGAGAACACCACAGTGCCCTTAGATTTCAGCATCTCTGTCCCCATCAAATTTCCTCCCTTCTGAGATTCCAAGCCCAAAAGGTGCTGTCACACAGTCTCACCCTGGAGCTTGTCCTCCAAGACAACCTTCAGTGCTTTTCTCAGAACAGCTTGAACTATCCTGTGGTCTTTCTGCTTACCCTACACAGGCCAAAGAGCAGCTCCTAAGGGCAGCAGTGGGGGCATCAAAACCTGCAGCCCTCATGTCCCACCTTCAAAGAATTTATGCTGCTGGAGGTTGGAAGAGACCTAAGGAAATCATCTTCTCCAACCTACTCTGGTATCTGTCTTGGTAGAGGGTCAGACTTTGGACTGAGATTACCCCATGTGGGGCCTTGACACCAAAATCTTCCCTTCCAGTGGCAATTCCATGCCTGCAGACATTGTCCACAGACAGGCAGCTGTCTAGTCCCTGAAGAATGCCTTGGGTACACCTACAGGCATGATAACTCCCACAGCAAAGAATGCCTCCCTGATGTTCCCATGCATCCTACTTAGCCAGATTTACCAGCTAACTGGGATTTTGCTGGGATCTCTCCTGGCTTCCCCCTTGCTCTCCCAGCCTTGCTGCACTTCTGACTGTCACCATCTCTCCTGCTGGTAGGAGAATCATCTCCATCTGGAGAATCTGGAACTCCCCACAGCCTTGCTATCCCTATTAACATATCTAAAAACCCCAAGCTGCCAGGAGCCAGCAAGTCACACAGGGCTGACAATATTTCACACCCTTCATGTTGTTTTGTTTTCTTAAGCATTCTGATTATGCAGCAAATACACATTCACTATTATTCATTTGCCCTCATAGGTGACTTGCAAGCTCTAAGATGGGGAATTGGAAGGGCAATGCCATGTCACAGCTGCCGTTGCTACTGAGATGTGGGCAGCTCAGACCCTTTGCTGTCCTCTCTCATAAGCACCTATGCATTTCTCTACCCACATGCTCTACAGATGTTATCCACATGGTCTTTATCACAAAATCTGATGCTCTTTCGGGCTGCCTGCACTCACCAGAGCAAACCAGGCACTAAATGTCTTTTGTCACATGCTCTTCCTAAATCAAAACCCACACTTAAAGCCAGCAAAGTCTCCTTAGAATGATGCTGTGCCTCAGGAACACGTGCAAGGCAGGCATCATGTCAGACTTTTGACTAACCATATCCCTGCCAAGCTCCATCCCACATGTAAGTGCCAAGATGGTTCAGCCCTACTCACAGGGAAGAGGCTCACCATCATTTACACACTTAACATCACCAACAACCTAACAGACAGCAGCTGTACAGGCTGCTAGGTTACAGAGATTTTTCTCTCCTCCAATCCCTGAATTATGCCATTAAAAAAAAAAAAAAAACAAAAATCATAGGCTCTGCTGTAATTTAACTTCTATAAAGAGATATTTTGGGGACATGTGCAAGAACCAAAGTCACTTATTGCCTGCATATGGCAAGCTTGCACTAAGCTCCAAATACAAGGTGCTCGCCCTTGCCCTGTTCCTTGTATGCACAAAGGTGAGGAGCTTTTTGTCAGCAATTAACCCTTGCTTCCACTCAATAGGCCTGATCAGATTGTAGAACAACATCTCAGAAGTGGCTATTAGCAGGCCAAGCTCTATAGTACTTAAAGCATCAGTGCAGCTACTCAAAATCAGATTTCCCTTTCTTCACTGGCGTTTGATTAAAGCCTTTTCAAGCAATCCTTTCCAACTTCCAAATGCTTGTCAGGTGATGGAGAAAAAGGCCTTTTTTTTTTGGTGTGTGTTCTGGGAAATGGCAACAGTGGTCAGAACAAAAATCATGCCCAGAAAACAGGCATGTATGTGTGTGTGTGTGTGTGCACACACTCACTAATGCATAGCTTTGGTATAGCCACTCAGAGCATGAACAAGCCACAGCACATGCAAAGGCTTTAGTAGCATGGTTCAAGAAGAGGGAAAATTCTCTTCAAGCAGGAGCTGAGTCCAGAAATAGATTGAGAGAGGATCAATTTTTTGCTGCATACTGATTTATTCAAACCTTCCACAGTGGCAAAGCCCTCTATAACAAAATATCTGATTACAGGATTATGACCATAAATTCCACACACCCTCAAGCAATGGCCAGTGAATAACTGACTTGTTAAGGGAACGAACCTGCACAATGAATAAATCTACCAACAGGGCTTTCAATACAAAAGACCCCATTGGGACGAATTTCCTTCTGAAGGTCTATCGACTTTCATTTGCAGGAACCAGCAGATATTTGTTTTGAGAAGATAGCCAATGTTAGATTGCTGCTGAACAACATCTAGTATAAACTAGACTCCTACCCCAGGCTTAATCTACTTGCATGTGAAAGTGGGCTGGGCTATACAAAAGAACGTTTTGCAGGGTGAAGTGTTATGCAAGGCTTCCCTGAAAAGGCTTGTGTTTAATCCAAAGGGAACCCAAGGTGGATACAGAGGACTTGCTTATGTCCAGATCCTCAGCTGTAGAAAGGCATTGAGAAAATAAGGATTGAGGAAGAACATTGAAACGTGACCTGGGAGGAACATTTAAGGGTGGACATCCATTCACAGTCAAAGAAGAGTAATTTATACCTGGTGCTTGGTGCTTTTCATCTCATAACCCCAAAAGAAGTGTTGTTTGCCTAAATCCATTTGAGTGGCTGGCACGGAGCCCCACTGGGAAGGAGGAAGCCAGGCATCCCCATTTTACAGATGAAAACACCAAAGTGCAGAAAGACCAACGGCCTCAATGAACTGTGACCTGAACCCCTGGCCTGAGATACATGGTGAGATCAGCCCTACAAAGCCCTTAGAGGGATTTACACAAAATCCAGCCATGGGGTTTGGTGTTGAGCAGACCGAACTTTCAGTGGCTGGCAGAGCTGTGGGCATAAATGATCAGCTGAGAGGTCCACAAGACAGGAGCACAGATGGGACAAAGCGTTTCAGCTCCAGATCTGTTCTAGCATGGAAATCATGATGACCCCTGTCCCGAAAGCATTTAGACAGAGATCTATGCTAATTCTTCATGAATATGGAATAGGTAGGTCTGCTATGAATGGGATAGTCCTAATATCTGGCAGAGGGAAGAAAGAAACAAGCCATTTTGCAAACAGCAAGGACTTTGTTATAGGCCAGCTGAGCTCAAAAACTGAGGAAACATCTCCATCTAGCAAAGCCAGGTTGATAACAAGCAGGAGATAAGGTGAGCATGCAGGTGGGAGAGCTGAAATCATAGGATGAGTTATCACAAGGCTTGCCTCTGACCAAATCTAGATGTTCAGAGAAAAAGAGCTTGGCAATAACATATACTTATGCAGGCATACGGCATGCACAAAATGGTGTCCTAAATATATGCAGGATTCCTCTGTCCTTCTCTCAGGCCAAATCAAGCAGCAGCTCTACCTGGGGTAAACCACCACCCTAAAAATGACGATGCTCACTGGAAGGAGGATTTTACATGCCTTATGTACTTCATACATGCACTCAGGCTACTGTAGAGCATGCCATTTAAGACTAGAGCAATTCAATTTTTACCCCCAAAATATTCCAAACCAGTAGAAAGTCTGGATTTCCTTACAAGGTCTCTCCTCACTCTTCTTGCAGATACAATTTGCTTTCCCCGATCCCCCTTGTCCCAGGGATAAGGCAGGAAACCAAACACAGCAGCGAGCTTGTGGTTTAGCAGCTCATTTATCATCAGCTGGTCACTCCTTGATCAATGTTTTATGAGGGATATTTCAGATAAAAAACCCACAGTGGCAGTAGGAGAAGGAAAGTAGGAAACCATCCCTAGTTTAATTTTGGTAACACTGGTGGTGGTGGGGGGGTGATTCTCTCCCACAAATTAAAATCAGCAAATCTTCTCTCATTTTCCCTGACAGAGGTAACCAATTTAAATTTTTATAAAGGGGGCAGTGATGTGTGTCTTTGTGAGACAGAGTCACCAATCTAGCAGCCCTCTGATTTAAAATATTATCTTTCTTTTTCCTTCTTTTTTTTTTTCTTTTTTTTTTTTTGTTCTTTTCCCTTCCCTGAGAGCTTCCTGGAGCAACATGACAGATTATCTCAGCATAATCAGACTAATATAAAACCCTCGCTCCAAGAGGCACCGCGAGGATTTTCTGAGCCCAAGATATGACGACGAAGGGACATTCTGAAGGGACCTCATTTACTGCTCATTTTCCCTTCCTTTTTTATTTCATTTCTTTCTCTTTTAACATGTGCTGTTGTGTTTTGTAGCCTCAGCACACTGAAAACCTTATGAAAAAGTCATCTCAGAGTGCATATAAAAGAAAGGGGTGTATGCTCTTCACATTGAAGATTCCTCTCTGGGAGAGAAGTTTGGTTTCTAGTTGGTCATTTCTTATGCTGGAATCAAATATCACAGATATTGGCTTGTGAATGGTGTGGTGCTGTGGTGCCTTGTGGGCAGCAGGAGTGTTAAGAAGGCTTACAAGGCATATAGAACATCCTCTATCAGGGAGCTGGAGGATGCTAAAGGCTGGGGTGACATCTGTGGTAGACCTGACCTAGAGAAATGAGGGTGGCCATAGCTCCCTGTCATGGTAATTTGGGAGTTAGAGGGCTGGGTTTGTGTGGATTTGGGACCTGAGTGGCCACACATGAATCTAAAAATGAAGAGGGAATCTCAAGTTATAGAGGACTCCTGCCACTCCAGTGCAGATGAGACGCTGAAATACTGTTTTCCTGGTCAAAGATGTGTTTCAAAACAACTGAGGCACAAAGGAGATCCCTATCCCCACAATGGTTGAGCCAACTGTGCCCCAGCCCCTTTCTTCCCATGCTTCAGAGCCTCAAATCCTCACCCCACCCAAATGTATGGATCGACATCAACCCCCATCAGCATTACCTACACCTTAATCCAGTCTCACCCAAGCACAAGCATCCTCCTCCTGCCCTCCTCCAACCCATCCACCTTCTGCAAACACCCAGGCAAGAGCAGAACCCAGGGAATTTAGGGAAAGACCCACCAGAAGAACACAGGAGCATCCTGTGTGCAGTGAGCACTGGGATGTGCTGGGGACCCCTGTGCTCTGTCTTCAAGTCACATCCAGCTTGCTCCTATACGTGCTGCGACACCAAGGAAGACAGTCTTCTGCAAACCTCCAGGCCAGGTGCCAGCTCCCTTCCCTTTGAAGGCTTAGCTTGGGGATGTGAATTTTCTCCAAGGGGAGGAGGCGAGCTAGTTACAGAGACAGCCTGTCATCCATCTTGAAGAAAATACTCCTCTCTCTCTTTGCACCTAGACTAGGCAAGTGGCAATCAGTGTGCTGCAAGCCCAGGATCGGGCCCAGGGAAAAGCTTTGACTCATTTGTTTACCAGCTCAGGTTTCCTGGAGCTAATTAATGAGCAAAGCTGATACCCTGCAACAGGTATCGATGACAGGGGATTTCCTACACTTGAGCTACAGGGAGAAGGGGAATTTGGATCTATGAGCATCCTCCTTCTCTCCCCCGAAAAAAAGACAGAGGGGGGTGGAAGGGGGGAGGCAGGGGGGAAGAAAAACCCTCTCCAGGCACGCAGGCACGAAGGGAAGCCCCATCCATCATCTTCCTCCCTAGGAGGAATGATGAGGCACAATCCTAGCTGGATGATACTCTGAGCTGACTCCCAGGAGCTTGGGATAGCTTGGGGCACCCCCTTACCAACTTGTAGGGAGCAAGGGCTCATCCGCAGCCCCCGAGCAAACCCTTGGGGCTGAGGGGTCTGCTCCTCCGGGGCATGGGAGGGAGCAGAGTCGCTTGCACTATACGGGAGAGCCCGGGGAGAGCCCAAATAGCCTCTGCCTTTCACAAGGGTGCTGAGTTCATGGAGAAGAGGGGCACATGAAACGTGCGGGGGAGTGCGGTTAAAAATACACGGGGGCTGGTGGTGAAAGCCCACGGGAAGGGGATGCTCGGGGAGTGGGGAATAAACCCCTTGGGGATTTCGGCTGTGGGGGGGAGTGGGAAGAAGCCCTTATTGCGAGCCCCAATGGCTGGTTTGCGGGGTTTTTTTGGGGGGTGGGAAGGGGAGATAAAGGGGGATAGAGATGCTGTGCGGAGCATCCGTGCGCTCCGGGGGCGGCGGGCGGCGATAGCCGGGCTGCGAGCGCCACCTCCCCGCCGCTCGCCGCAAGCCCCGACCGCCCCCCTCCCTCCCTCTCTCCCCCCGCCGCTACCAAAAGGGGAGGTTGAAGAGGGTGGGGGGAGAAACTCTGACATTAGGTTGAGATGCCCCCCCACCCTCTGCCAGCTTCTCCTGCCCGGGGTTTTAACTGCTTGGGATGCTTTGGGAAGGAACGTGTGGGGAGGGGGAAAGGTGATGGGGGGGGGGGGAGGGGGGGGCTGTTGCTAAGTTTGGGGATGCTTGCAAAATGGGCTTGTGCAGAGGGTGGGCAGATGGTGCTGCAAGGGAAGGAAGGGCTGTGAGTGTGTCCCATACCACCTCTGAGTGCCTGCAGGGAAGAGGGGAAACACAGTCCTCCCTGGGGATGTGAAGCAGTGGGATGAGGAGGGGGGGATGCTCCCCCCCCCCCCCCCCACCACAGAGGCTGCCTTTGGCTGTACCTTAGGGATGTGATTTGGCTTCAGGTGTCTCCACACACACATTTCCCAGTCCGAGTGTGTGGTTTCGCACACCTCCCCTGCCTCAGTTTCCCCCACGTAAGGGAAATAGGGGTACAGACCCTTCATTAATTGAAAACCACCCTCTCTTTGCAGCTGGTCCTTCCCTGAGCCTGCCCAACTTGCTGGTTAGTTATGGGGGTGCTCTAAGCTCCTGTCCCTATACCCAGAGCTCTCCGACACCACCCCAAGTGCTATAGAAAGGGCAAGGAGCCCTGCTCCTGCCCTGCCTCTGCCTTGCCCCTGCCTTGTTTGTGCCTGGCCTTTCCCTCAGCCCTCCACAGCAGAAAGACTGCTGCACCCTGGCCCCATTGTAAACCATGGAGCAGAGCATGGGGGTCTCTTGGCTTCCCCCCAGCATGCCTGTGGTTCCCATTCCCCTCTGCTGCAGTTGAGACCCATGAGGCAGGATGTCCAGACCACTCAGACTCGTGTCTGTCCCCCGGCTCCTGCCTGGCTCAGCCCTGTGGCCACCCTGTCCCCTGGCAGTGCGTCTTAGCTGGGAGCTGGTGCAATTCCTCATCACCTTCTGGGAGTAAAAAAGCCTCCCCTGCTCTGCCCTGCAACCTCCCTCCTCATCCTCAGCGAGGTCTTGGGCACAATAAGGACTGCGGGACCCAGGTTAATGAGTCATTAATTAATTAGGGACCCACTTAATATGCACGGGGAGTTGTTTGTTTCCTTTAGCAGCCCGGGCTTTGGATGAGATCCCAGCTCTGTGAAGCCTCCAGCCTCGTCTCCCAGCTGATAATAGATAATACAGATATTTCAGCACCAGCCAAAGCAGAGTCATCATCATTAATACACAGTCCTCCCTGCTACGCGGCGGAGGTCGCCAGTCAACTCTGTGGAGTGCCCAGGGCTCATCCCTCCTGGCTTTCCTTAGCCTTTGCATGGCCAGGGGAGAGCAAACCTACAGCTAATCAACAGGTAAAGGGGCCGGGGAGGTGCACCCTGCACCCTGACCACCCCTGGGTACCCTCTCAGGGAGCGCCAGCTTTCGAGGCGCTGCGATTTTCGCTCTGCCGTGCAGGCAGGTTTTGGCATCTGTCAAAGTAGCTCCGCTCTTCCTCGCCTCCCCCCACCCCCACCCCCACCCCCCCTCTTTTCCCCTCCTCCTCCTCCCTCAGCCATCAGCTGTCAGCTGGCCCTGGCGCTCGCCAGACCCAGCGCTGGAGCTGGATTGAGCCTGAGCCATGGAAAGCCCCAGCTCCAAAGGGATGCAGTGGTCGAGGATGGAAGCGGGGGGGGACACATGTCTTTTTTACCCTCCATCCCTTTGACCTTGCCTTGATATTCCTCCCACCACCACCTCCTCTCTGTGCAACTGATTCACAGGGGTTGTTTCCTCAGCCAGGGCAGGATCAGGGACACGAGCGTGAGTCACAAGCCAAAGGTACCTTGCAGAGTTGATCTGCAACCTGTGCCTTCAGCTGCTGGGGACCGATGCTTTCTCTCAGTCAGGACTGGGGTATGACCAGGCTGAAAAGTCCCTTTGAAACCCTCCACCCAGCTTTTCCTTCCAACCTTGGCAGAGCCATGGCTGAAATACCTCTCTGTGAAAGTCTGAAGATGCATCAACAGCCACCCTCCATCAGCGAATGTCAGGCCGTGAAAGGGAAGGGGGCGGTGGGGGAAGAGGGAGAGACAAATTTTGCAATTCATTCCCACACAGGGTGATTCAGAACAAGATGCTTTGTAATTACGCATCCCTGATGGAGACTCCTTCTCTCTCCAAACCAACCCCCCCCCACACACACCCCCCCTCAAATAAAGGCTAAGCCATGCCTGGGTGCCAGCATCCCCCAGGAGCCCAGCTCCAGGAGCACTGTGTCTGTGTGTCTGTGCCATGCTCTGATCTCCACAGAGGCTAAAGGCTAATTTTCTCCTACAGTGTGAAAGCAAAGTGCTGATAAATGGCATTGGCAGGGGGGGGTGGACAACACACAATGTTAGGAGCTCATCGCCTCCCCAGCCATTGCCTCCAGCCCTGGGAAGGTGCAGCTCGACTGGCAAAATAAGCAAGGAAAGACCCTCATCCTACAAACTCTCCAAGGGAAAAGAGAAAGGCAAGGAGCTGGGATGGACTGGGATTCATGCCCCGGGGCAGGCAGCTGCCTATCCCTCTGAGACTTTGTTTGCCAACATTGCAGGCTGAGGAGTCCCGGACCCCAGGGCTGCCCATGAAGGCACCACGGTTTCCCAGCACTTCGCAGTTCAAACCCGGTTGGCTCTGCAGCTCTCCCACTGTGATCCTTCACTCCTCTTCCCTCACCTGGCTGCCTTTTCCCCCCAGGAACAACCCGATCCCCAGCTCCTTTCCCCAGGACACAGATGCCTTTCCCCCCTCCACATCCTGCAGACATCAATATTTTCCATTGCCGCTTGATGTTTGCCCACAGGACCCGCATGTAGGAAAGTTAAAACTTCCCATGGTAGGGAGCAATTATGCTCTCTCTGTCCAAATTGCAGAGCTGAGGAGGTGAAAACATCCTCTGGGTGCTGTTTCCAGGGGCAAAAGCAGAGGTGCAGGTGCCCAGCGCTGCCCCCATCCCTGATTCCCGTGGGGATGGAGAGAGACATCCACCCCCCACACACACTCCCCCCTCCTTCCCCACTCAAGGCAAAGTGCAGCCTGGAGAAGTCGTGTTCCCCCCCTCTCCCTCCCCTCCGAAGAAGAAGGAAGGGTGGCCAGGAGCCCCTTACCTTGCAGAGCTCCCCAGGTTTTATATCCTCCTTCTTCCCTTTGTCAAATTCCAAATGGAAACCAGCAACATATCCAGGGGGAACCAGCCCAACATTGGGCAGCGCGTGAAGTCCAAAAGGATGGCAGAGCTCTCCCTCCGCTCCCTCCACTCTTGCCTTTACAAATATATATACATACACACTTATATATATATATATGTATATGTATATATTAAACAGAAAAGGGGGGGGGGGAAATAATCCTAAAAGAAACGGGGGTGGGGAGAGAGGGGAAGGGAGAACCTTTGGTGTCTCTGCAGAGAGGCAGGTGGAAGAGAAAAGCTGAAAATAATTAAGCCGTTTTTGGAGGAATCCTTAGGAGAGGGGAAAAACGCAGTTAAAAGCCAGTAAATCATTAGATCCAAGCAGACAATCAAGTCTTCTCCTTTTTTTTTTTTTTTTAAAAAAAAAAAAAAAATGTACAGCAGGGTTCAGAGTAGCTTTCCCAGCAGCGAAGAGCGAGACTGGTCTTCTTCAGAAAGATATGTTTGTTTAAAATCCACTCGTCTGCTTTGCTTTCTTTCCCTCTCTTCTCCCCCCTCCCCACTTTTTTTTTTCTCTTTTTTTTCTTTTTTTTCTTTTTTTTTCCAAATTCTGCTTCTGAATCTCTCTCTGTGAAACTAGATCCAGTCTTTGTAGCCAGGGGCTGCATTAAGGATTACATCAGGCTTTTATAAGCTTTCCAGATCACACATTAGAGTGAGAGAGAGAGAGAGAGAGAGGGAGGGAGGGAGGGAGGGAGGGAGGGATAGGAGGGAGGGATAAAATGCACACACACACATACACACGCACACGCACAGATCGGAGCTTGGTAAAACAGGCAGCTATAGGCAAGGACCCTAACTGCCACGGTATCGCATCGGGCATGCTCTGCTAGCCTATAGGAGGAGAGGATGGATGGATGGATGGATGGATGGATGGATGGATGGATGGATGGATGGATGGATGGATGGAACGAGCAAGAGGAGCCAGCGAGAGACCCAGTGCGTTGGCGGCCGGGCAGCGCATCCTCCCCGGGACAGCTAAACCCTAAGCTGGGAGCCAGGAGGTGAAGAGGGAGCCGGGATGGTGGTGGTGGGGATTGCAAGGGTTCTGCTCCCCCCCCCCCCCCGCTCCTAACTCTCCCCCTCCCCCCAAACCCCCCCCCAAAACCAAACACCTGCGGGGGTTGAGCGCGGGAGACGTGCCGATCGCCCGCAGAGGGATGCGCAGGGACACAGCTCGCCGCTCCCGAGTGCCAGGAGGGAGAAGGGGGCTGATGCTGGAGCTCCCTCGCCGTCCTCGCCGGAGTAGCAGCCTGGGGATGGGGACGGGAGACGGGACAGGACGATGGAGACCCCCGGGGGCAGAGGTTCCCACTGCCCCCCTCCAACCCGGCAGGCGGACAGGGGCTGGAGCTTCCCCAGCACCCCGGCACACGGTTTGCCCAGGCAGGAGACAGCAACAGCCATTAACCCTTTCTTGGTTTATTCCTCTTAGCCTCTTTCCTAGCATCCCCTCTAACTCCTTGCTCCATCAGCCCACACATACATGGAGTGGGGGGTGTCTCACCCCAATGCAACACCCCAGGGTGACGGGGGCTGTGGGGGTGTCGGTGAGAGGGAAGGGAGAGTTTGAGCAGGAGGAGGACATGGAACAGTGTAAAAGGTACATGCTGCTCCCCAGGAGCTTTGGGGGGGGGGGCGTAAAGATGTTGCCTCTGTGTTTACAGCCCGGGGAATGTCCCCCGGTAACGAGGAGCGTTATGAGCGGGGGGGGGGCTGGGGGGGGGGGGGGGGGAAGGGGGTGGAGGGGAGATGGATAAGGCTGGAGAAGGCAGGAGGGGAAGCGGGGGGGCGGGGGGGGGGGGGGGGGCTTCAGCATCCTGCCAGACTTCAGGACCTGCCCCTTGCCTTTAACCATTTCTACTCCACGAGGAGGAAACCAGTCCCTTTTCCTGACAAAACCACTCCCCTTCCCTTTTTGGGGCTGCTGCCTGCCACCCCCCCCCCCATCCCCCTTTCCCCCTTCCCTCCCTCCAGCAGAGATGCACAGATCTGCTCCAAGGGACAGAGGAAAAATAAATCCCAGCTGCCTTCACCCTCCATCCCTCTGCCTCAGGGAGGGTGAGGAGCACCCCATTCCTCCCCCCAGCGCCTCCCCAAAACACAAGCATCCCCTTCCCAGGACCTTTTTCCTCCCTTTATTCCCTTCCCTTCACCTCATCCAGCCCTTTTAGCCTCATTGCCACCAAAAGAACAAAACCCCAACCCAAAACTTCTGCAAGAAGGGGGAAAAAGAAGAAAAAGTCCTAATTTGGGGGGGGAGCTGAACAGCACAAGCCCTGGCTGTGGCGGACCCGTGGCGAGCTAGATTCTCCTCATCCCCCAGCCAGCACTGCAGCATTGCTGGCCAAAAGCATCTGTGACACTTCCAGTTAAGCAGAGACTGGAGCAAAGGGGCAGCTGGGACCTGAAATGCTTGTTTTCAGCCGACAGGCGGCTATGCTGGATTAGCTCGGTGCATGCTCCGAATGGGAATCTCTCCAGTCTTTCGGGAGTTCTGTTTGGCTGGTTTGTTGGTTGTTTTCGGTTTTTTTTCCCCCTTCAAGAAGGCTTCCCTGCTCTTCCCCGAGTCCCTCTGGGATTTCTCCACCGCTTGTCTTTCTCCAGCTTCTTTTTCTCCAGCCCTCAGAGGCACAAGAGGGGGAGAGGAGAGCTTCGGTGGGAACCACGGGGTGTTTGGGTGAAGGAGGATGTGCAAAGGGGTGGGTCCCATGGGGTGGCTCTTCCAGGTCTTAGGGAGGGTGGGGGAAGTGGGGAACACTTGCCTCCCCTGCCCTGGGTTTGGAGAGGTCAGGCAGAGCAAGGTGCAGCCAGGATCTTTCCTGTGTTGTAGGGCAAAGAAGCTCAGCACAAGGAAAAAGTATCAGAAAGGGCCACAGACAAAATTAAACTCTTTTCCAACTCCCCCACCCCACTGCTACAGTGGGGCATGGTGGAAATCTCAGCCTTGTGAGAGTGGGGACATGGGCTCAGAGCTATGAGACATTTAACTACTGCTCATTTCTATGCAGCCCTAGATAGAGAGGTCTATGAACCCTCAGACCCTCATTCAACAAGAGTGTAAATATGACCCATGCCTTAAAAATCCTAAAGAAAAGGGGGATGATTACTCTGTTTCTCCCTGTGTCGTCTCCAGGAAGAACTGGAACAGGGAATGGGGCATGTGAGGAGTAGGTCCGTGCAATCTGGTGAGGGAACCAAAGACAGTAACTTTGGTTTTGCACATCTGTGAAGTGAGTAAGAGGAAATAACTTTACTATAATGCACAGGGATCTGTGAAACTCACTGCTGCAGGATATCCCTCAGGGCAAATAAGTCCATCTGCAGGGCAAGAGATGCTCTCAGCATATCAGGTCTTTTAAAGTCTGAATTTTCACAGACATATACCCTTCTTCCACCCTGCCAGCATAACTGGAACATGTATACTCCGGGGATAATTGCCTATTTTATACCAGTCTTCTTCTAAGTCAACTGGTTTGACCAGTCTTAAAGTCATTTTCCATCCTGGCCCACTCACCTGGTGATGAAAAGCAGCCCATGGGCCCTCAAGGAAAAAGAGTATCATGCTGGAGAGCAGGTCTGGATGAGAAGCCATGCAATGGAAAGGGATAGACAAGTCTCCACAGTTCCCAAAAGTGCCTCTGAAGTGAGTTACTGAGCCCACAGCACTGGGGCACAGTGAGATATCAAGACACCTTTGCCTTGTGGTTGTCCCTCCCACTCCCTTGCTAAGACTATGCTGCCCAGCCCTGGGACAGTACAGAGGATTTATGATACAGAAAGCCCTGAAACAGAGGTCCTAGCCCTGTTTTGCTTGAAACTATGCAGGTATAACCAAAAAGGCTTGAGGTCAACCCAAAATGACAACTGCTGTCCCACCGGGATGTGGTACAAGGTCTCCTGAGGTTACTCAGGGAAGATATGGGTGCCATCAGCACCTTCCACTGTCATTGCCAGAGGAAGGACAAGCAGACAAGATTAGCAAAATCAGAGATTACAAGGCAGAACAGCTGGGACACACCATCCCCAAACCACCACGGTGATGGCTTCCTGGGCAACCTTGTGTAGCTCCAGGCCTGGAGGTTGGTGTCCCTGCCTGTGGCAGGGGGGTTGGAGCTCTGTGATCCTTGGGGTCCCTTCCAACCCAGACCATTCTATGATTTTATGATTCTATGATAAGACCAACCAACCCATAACATGTCTTGGAGAGGTACTGGATGGAGTTTTATGACAAACACTGTCTTTTCTATGCAAAAACACAGCTAAGAGGCAACAGTTGTTCTCCTCTCCACTAGACTCTTGTTGCTTTGGCTCATGGTCTGTTTTCTGTCTGGTAAGGCACAAGTTGGATCCAGATGCAATTCTTTGCTTCTCTCCACTAGAGGAAAGCAGCAATATCAATGCATATAAAAATCCTTGTTCCCCTCCACACTTTGAATTTACACTATGCTTATTGCACAGAAAATCCCTCTTCTTGTCAGAGGCAAAACTGGTCAAGATCAAAAAGCAGTGGGATATATCTATGGTTAAATGCAGGGTCCATGGGAATCTGAAAGGAGATATTAGGAGAAGGAATAAGCAGCATGCTTTGTGGGGGTTAAGCCCATCTCAGACAACAAAGTACAGGAGGGAGGCATGAAATAAAGAGCAAAACATAATCTATCTGCCCAGTTTTTGCACCTTCTGTTGTAGCACCTAATACTGGTGGAAATAGGCTGTTTGGGATTGTGGTTGTTCAGAGCTGGTTTAGACTTGTTAACTCTGTCCAGGCTTCTTGTACTGTTGGGTTAATGTATCTGCCCCTAAAAATCTGCTGGAAGAGTAATTGCAACATAGAGAAACTGATGGTGGTTTGTTGGAAAATCCCCCTCCTGCAGCCCTAGCCCTCAGAGATGTACATGAGGATGGCAAGGGGGAAAACACAAAAGAATGTCTGGGTTTCCCAGGGGATCAGTTGGAAGAGGAAAATTACAAAGCAGGACAGCTTGTAAGAAATCAGTTTACTTCCCCTCCAGCAACAGATACCACTGTGTTTACATCTCTAACACCTTGCATTGTGTCTGGTTAAAAGATCGACTTCAAAATTTCCAATTTCCAGGCAGACACATCCTTCTGGCAAAGTGGGACTTGGAATAATTCAGCTGGACACAGAGCTTGAAAGGGGTTTTCCCATGCCTTTCTCTCACATGACTGCTGGCTTTCAGTTTCTACCTCATTTTTGTTGTTCTCATTGATTTTTATTTTTGTGTTTTAATGAATTTTCATTCCTGTTACCAGCTGTGGGTTCTGCTGTCAGGGGCTGCTTGGTATGTATTAATGTTGGCATCATCACATGTCAACCCCAACAATTGCAACCTCTTCTAAGTGCACAGAGAAAGCTCCTGTTCCTCCTCAAATGTACTGTATTTCTTAAGAGAAAGAATTGTCTGTGTTCACAGAATGCTTTTACTCAAAGACATCCATTCTTGGAAAACATGCTGAGAGATTTCTCCTAAGCCAGGTATTTAGCATTAAACCCATTTTATAGAATTGTAAACTGAGGCAAGGCAGCAGTACCAGGTTCTCAAGTGACAGTGTAGAAAATATCTCCAACCCTCTCCCCTCATCAACCTGCTTTTCACAGCAGGGCCAGAGGACAACTTCAAGGAGCCCCAAACAGGAGGTGCAGTGAGGGAAAGAAGGACCACCACATACACAGCCATGGCCAGTGATGGTGGCTGAAGCTTAGATGAGTACCTGCACTGTTGATGAGGAAGCCAAGCCATCACTAGGATCCCAAAGCTCTTGGATTGTCGGGGGAAATGATAGAACCCTCCTCTGAAAGCATTTGTGATGCTGGGTCTGCCAGCAGGAAGGAGTGATGGAGACCCAAGCCCACACGTTCACATCCCCTTTCTTCTTACCCAGAGTTTTGCACTGATCCTGATCTTTCCTCTTCCCCCTGATTGCCAAGGAAGGGGTGAGAAAGACATGATGGTGCCTTCCCACTCCATGTGAACCATCAAGATTCACTGTCCACCTCCTTTCATAGCCCAGTCTTCCTCCTTCCCTACACCTCTTCCATGTATCCACCTGGACGCCTATCTGAATGACCTGTCCTAGGGACCCTGCTTTGGCAGGGGGGTTGGACCTGATGATCTCTTGAGGTCCCTTCCAACCCCTACAATTCTATGATTCTATGATTCCCAACACACACACTCCTCTGGGGATCACAGGAGCTTTTACACACATCACTCTTGGTCACAGAATGGAGGGAGAGTGACCTTCTTCTCCTATAGCAAGACCAAAACCTTGTGGAGACCCAGGAACCACTGATTGAGCACCAGTAGCCTGAGGATCAAAGCAAAATGCACTTTTGGAGGGGTGTGGGGGAAGGAGATGATTCTCTTAGCAAGTAGGATGCTGTTAAAACATTGACGATGTTTGTCCTAGAGGGAGCTGTGTGGTATCTGCCTGCATCACAGTGAGTGACGTCAGTCAGTGAAGTCAGAACCAGAGCATCCCAAATGGCCATATCAAGGGAATCCCTCTAACAAATTCTCAGCTCTTCCTTATCCTCGTTCCTAAACTGTAATCACAAGAGGTAAAGTGCTGAACAGGTTCTAAAAATAACAACAGTAATAATGATTACAGCATCTTTCCCCACAATAACTGTTGGAACCTGCTAGCCACTTAAAAAAAACACCCCAAAACCTTGTTTTTTAAAACAAAAAGGTTTCTTTGATGGTGTAAAAGCAGATTCATTAGCAGGGCTCACCTTGTGAATGTGTTTCCCAAGCAGAGCTATAGATGGCAGTACGTAGTATTTACGGAGTTGTTTCCCAAGTAAATCTCCTTCTTTTAGCAGAAAGCAAGGGAATTTCATTTCCTTGTACCTACAACACGCTCAGAATGAGAAGTCCTAAATCAGTGGAGGAAGTGGAAATGCACAGGGAGAAAAGTCTCCTTGCCTGAGAACTGGCAAACGGAGCTTGAAATGTAAAATCTCTCTGTACTGTAGAGGATTTCTGTCCCCTTTCACAGGGATGATACCTGGAAAGTTGAACAAGAAAACAATTTTCCAAACTGAAAAACACCCAAACTTTAGGATATCCCAACTGGCTGTCACAAAACCACCTTGAAATAAGCTCAAAATGCCAGGATCCTTTTTACATATTAGCAATTGAGCATGAGATGTGAATTTAATTCAGGCCAGTTAAAATGCTTTACTGTGATTCTAACTTATGTTTCTGCTTTGTTATGGCTTTATATCACTAGGTTATCTTTATAAATTCCAAATATCTTTTTTAAGTAGTATTTGGGTTGGTCGTTTGTTTTTTTGTTGTGGGTTTTTTCCCACACATTAATACCAACACTGCTTTTCCCCTTCTTATAGTATGAGGTGGTTTAACCCAGCAGACAGCTAAAACAGCCAGAAAACTGTTCCCTCCCTCTGTCCTCCTCAGTGGGATGGGAGGAAGGATATGGAAAAAAAAAGGTAAAACTAGTGAGTTGAAATAAAGACAGTTTAATAAGTAAAGTGAAAGCTGTGCACAGAAGCAAAGCAAGACAAGGAATTAATTGCCCACTTCCCATGGACAGGCAGGTGTTCAGCCATCTCCAGGACTCCAGGGCTCCATCACGTGTAATGGTGGCTTGGGAAGACAAATACGATCACTGTGCACATCCCTCTCCCTTCCTTCTTCTTTCCCAGCTCTATAGGCTGAGCATGATGTCATATGGTATGGAATATCCCTTTGGTCAGTGGGGATCAGCTGCCTCCAAGACAGACCCACTGCTGGCATAGGCCATGCCCATCAGTAGTGGTGGTAGCACCTCTGGGATAACATAGTTAAGGTGGAAAAAAAACACCAGTAGAAATTATGGCCAGAGAAGAGTGAGAATATGCATGAGGAAAAGCTCTGCAGACACCAAGGTCAG
The DNA here is from genome assembly GCF_964237585.1 of Gallinula chloropus. NCBI lineage: Eukaryota > Metazoa > Chordata > Aves > Gruiformes > Rallidae > Gallinula > Gallinula chloropus. The sequence continues at coordinate 3,275,089 of NC_140086.1, forward strand.
TGAAGGAGGGGCAAGAGGTGCTTCAGGCACTGGAACAGACTCCTGTAGCCTGTGGAGAAGACCATGGTGAGGCAGGTTGTCCCCCTGCAGCCTACGAAGGCTAATGTTAAAGCAGATCTCCACTTGCAGCCCATAGAAGACCCCACAATGGGGCAAGTGGAGGCACCTGAAGCAGGCTGTGCTGACCCTGTGGGAAGCCAGTGCTGGAGCAGGTTGGACCTTTGGAGCCATGGAGAGAGGAAACCACATTGGAACAGGTTTGCTGGCACGAATTGTAACCCCATGGGAGACCCACGCTGGAGCAGTCTGGTCCTGAAGGACTGCACCCCATGGAAGGGACCCACACTGGGGCAGTTCATGAAGAACTACAGCCCATGAGAAGGACACATGGGAGAAGTTTATGGAGGACTATCTCCCTAGGGAGGGACTCCAGACTGGAGCAGGAGCAGAGTGTAAGGAGACCTCCCACTGAGGAGGAAGGAGCAGCAGAGACAACCTGTGCTGAACTTACAACAACCCCCATTCTACAATTCCCCATCCCCCTGTGCCACCCAAGAGGAGGAGGGAGAGAAATTGGGAAAGAAGTTGAACCTTTTTAAAGATTTGAACCTTCTTTTTTTAAGATTTAGGTTTATTTGTCATTAGCCTACTCTGATTTGATTGGCAATAAAGTAAATTAATTTCCCCAGGTTGAGTCTGCTTATCCTGTGACAGTAATTGGTGAATAATCTCTCCCTGTCCTCATCTTGACCTGTGAGCCTTTTGTTGTTTTCTCTCTCCTGTTCAGCTGAGGAATAAGACAGAGGCTTTGGTGGATACCTGTCTTAAAACCAGGGGCAAAACACCATAGCTATCTTCTTGTTTCTATGTTTCCAGCACCCAGGGACTAAATACAGTTGGTTTACAGGCAAGGATCTAAGTCAGCTTTTCTCTGATGTCTGAAGAGATAAACCAACTCCCTGCCCTTCCCCCACACCCCTAAACTTCAAAAGTTCACACAATGGTACCTTTCCTGCCTCATTTTGTACATTAAAGCAATTCAAATAATCTCCTAAATCTAATTCTTGGAAGGCCAAATGCTTCCAGTCTCCCACAGACACCAATGGAGTTAGAGTGCTCAACACCTTTTAGGACCTGTTCCTCACATGACTGAGAATTGGCAGTTTTCCCCAAATACAAATGTATTTGACTCAGGTAGGTTTCTGTGTGCTGAATCACAGACTGTTAGAGGTTGGAAGGGATCTCAAAAGATCATGTAGTACAACCCCCACACCAGAGCAGAATCACCTACATTAGGTCACACAAGACCATGTCCAGGCAGGTTTTGATTTATCTCCAGAAAAGAAGACTCCACAACCTCTCTTGGGCAGTCTGTTCCAGTGCTCTGTCACCCTCACAGTGAAAAAGTTTGTCCTTATGTTCACATGGAACCTCCAGCTTGTATCCATAATCCCCAGGGAAACTATTTCCTCTATACAAGATCATGTCATGATGAACAGGCGATCCTGCTCTGGTGGAGAGGTTGGACTAGATGATCTTTCAAGGTCCCTTCCAACCCCTAATATTCTGTGATTCTGTGATAATCCAGCCCTGAAATCCAGGGCTGAACCTGCAATTGCATAGATCATTTGACCCAAGCATATTTTCTATATGCTGTAATACAAGGTTGATTCTGTAATGTAAAGCTTATTGACTTTACCTTGGAAGTCCTTCTACAGAAGGTGGACCTAATCCTGAATAAGGGAAGAAAAAACAAAACTACTTTAAGACCAATTAAATCATTTACCCAAACTCAGCCCCATAACCTTTGTGTTTGGTTTTTTAGTGTTTTGTGGTGGGTTTTTTTCCATCAGAGGTAATTATAATATATACTGGAACACAAATGTTTATGATTATGGAGAAGCCATTTATCAGACAGCTTATCACTGTCTCCTGCCATAAATCACTGAGAACAGTTGGGATAAGCCTGGCTGTTGAGCCATTTGCTACTAGCATGCAAGCCATTTCTCACTGATACACATGTTCATAAATACTCTGCAGAGGCTTTCAGCAAAGTTCAAAAGTTCTGCAGGTGCAATGCTATTTCTAAATGCAGTGACCTCTGATCTATTTTATGTCTTGATGGCAATGTGCTATTTTAGAATTTGCCCATTGTCCTCATTGATTTTTCTGGGGTTTTCCTGTCAGAGAAAAGATGTTCACTTTTGGCAGTACCCTGTCTTAGTAACAGTGCCACCACAGCCAAAGAAGAATTTACCAGATTAGCAGAATTTACCAATTTAGCCAAATAAGAGGTGGCACTTTTCTAGAGCAAGGCAAACCCTGCACCCCACACTAACAGGGAGGAATGGCAGCCCATGACAAATAAATGCCTTGAGGTTATGAGCCCTCAACACAAGGACATGGACCTCTTGGAGTGGGTCCAGAGGAGGACCAGGAGGGTGATCAGAGGGCTGGAGCACCTCTCCTATGAAGACATGCTGAAGAGTTGGACTTGTTCAGTCTGGAGAAGAGAAGGCTCCATGGGGAACCTTGTAACGCCCTTCCAGTACCTGAAGTGACCTACAGAAAAGCTGGGGAGGGACTGTTTGTAAGGGCATGTAGTGATAGGACAATAGACAATGGTTTTAAACTAGTGCAGGAGAGGTTAGATTAGACTTTATCAAGTTCTTCACTGTGAGGGCGGTGAGACACTGGCACAGGGTGCCCAGAGATCTGGCAGCGACCCCATCCCTGGAGATACTCAAGGTCAGGCTAGATGAAGCTCTGAGCAACTGATATGGTTAAAGGTGTTGGGGGGGGGGGGTGGGGGTGGACTAGATGACCTTTAAAGGTCCCTTCCAACCTTACATAGTCTGTGATTTTATGTCAGAAGACAATAGCATCAGAGGAGGCAAGTGAACCCAGGCTCTCCCAGGCTCATTTTGACCCTAATCAGTTGTGAGAATTATTACAATGATTGAAATTTGACTCTTTTATTTCCCAGAAACATTCCCCACGTGATACCTCATGAGTCCTCTACTATCTCTGTATTGCCATCCTAAAGTTTTAAGACTATTCCCTTTGACTGGAGTTCAGCAACCATTTTGTTGTCAGTGCTCTTCTAGGGAAGACTTTTCTCCCTTCTCACAGCTGTTTCCTTTAATCTGAAAATAAGTCACTTTAGACAGAAAGAACATGTTTTTCTCCCTTTGAGTGTTGAACATAACATTGTGACTTGTGCATAAAGCCTGTTTCAATTACAAGGAACTTTCTTCTGTCCTGTTAAACTTAAACCTCTGTGAAATCCATATGTACTCAGGGACAGAACAAGAGAACAAAATTAAATGTTTAAATAAGCTTAAGGGACACAGTCAAGTCATATTAACCTCAAAATACACCAGAAATGAAACTGTTATATGGAGTTTTCTCTTCTGCATTTTTTCTCCTTTTCCTTCTTATTTTGAATGACCACCAAGTTTTCTAGCCCACTTTACTGCTAGAATTGAATGCAACTGCTGAGATTTGAGTGAAACCTAACTCATTATTTTTATTACTTATTTTAATGAAAATCAAGATGATTTGCACTCAAGGACCTTCAGTTTCTTCCCAGCATTTTCCACCTCATCACGGGACTCTAGAAGCCATCTCCCCTTCTGTTTAGAGAGGCGTTTTGGGTTTAGACACAGCCTGTGGAGGCTGCTGGAAAATTTGGAAGGCAATCCGAGAGGCATATAAGAACCACTGATGTGCCATTTATGCAGGGAAAAGCTGCTTATCTGCTTTGGAAAACACGGGCGTAAGGAGATTAAGACAGAGAACAATCATGGTCCATAAGCGTGGAGATGGAGCAGATGACCCCAAGGCCATTTCCAGCACCAGCTGTATCCCAAATCCTGCCTCACCTTGATCAGACTTGGCAACACAGCCTAAGAGCCCATGTGCTGATTGCATTTGTCCTTTCCCTTGTCATAAGTGACATTTGATTTCTACATTTCCTTTGAAGAAGTCTGTGTTATTAATTTAATATATAATGAACCATGTTTGTTTAGTTTCTTTCTAGTAAGAGTCCTTTGACATCAAGAGCCACATTTACAGTTAAACATTGCTAATTTCCTTCTCTGTTTTTCCATTCCTCACCACACAAAAGTCTTTCAGGACTAGGAGAATGCCTAACCATGAGGACTAGATCAACTGACATAAATCTGGGATCAGTGGAGCAGGCTGAAGCACATGCTGTGGCATCCATTGGTATTGGAACCATGAGAAAGCAGAATAGACTTCCCTTGGTTTGTTCAGTCTGGAGAAGACTGAAGGGAGACCTTATGGTGGTCTATGGCTTCCTGATGAAGGGGAGCGAAGGGGCAGGAGCCAATCTCCTCTCTTTGGTGACCAGAGATAGAACCTGGGGTAACAGTATGAAGCTGTGACAGGGGAGCTTTAGGTTGGATGTTAGGAAGATGTTCTTTACTGAGAGGGTGGTCAGGCACTGGAACAGGCTTGCCAGGGGAGTGATGACAGCACTGAGATGGACTGAGTTCAAGAAGCCTCTGGGCAATGTCTTATGGGTCCCTTCCAACTCATGGTATTCTATGATTCTATGATTCTATTCTTTAATTTGGAGCAAGGGGTACAAAATATGCCCCAAATCAAGGGACACACAAACCTTTCATATAATTTTGGCATGCACATGCTTAGTTTTCTGCACTACCAGTGTGTAGGCACATGGGCACACTCATACCTGGATGTTTTGACTCAAGCACTACCCCAGGTTTCCTTCAACTCATCCAGACTTTATCATTGACTTGAATACAGCCCTGCCAGAGAAAGTCAAGGAGATTGTAAAAGGATTGATGAAATGGGAATAAGGATCTCCTGGGATGTTAAAACTTACAAAATCAGCAACTTCACAGGAGAGTAGGAACGATTTGAAATAATTGGAAGAGACTGAGAACATCCTACTCAATACAGCTGCATATTCCTTAGTTGACTGGTTTCTTTGTGCTTGGTAAGCTGATTTACTTCAAGCTGCATGGAAAACTCTTGGAAGTTACCATGCTTTTCCTGGTGGGGTGTCATGGTTTAACCTAAACCAGCAACTAAGCCCCAGTTACTCATTCAGTCCCCGCCAGTGGAATGGGAGAGAGAATCGGAAGAGTAAAAATAAGAAAGTCTGTGGGCTGAGATAAATACAGTTCAGTAGGTAAAGCAAAAGCTGTGCACACAAGCAAAGCAAAACAAGGAATTAATTCCCCACTTCCCATCATCAGGCAGGTGCTCAGCCATCTCCAGGAAAGCAGGGCTTCATCACGCATAATGGTTACTGGGGAAGCAAACGCCATCACTCCGAACATCCCCCCCCCCTTCCTTCTTTTTCCCCCAGATTTACACATCAAGGATGATGTCATATGGCCTTGTCCACAGCCACAGTTCTTTCAGAAGTAAACCTTCTCCACCATAGGTTTATCCATGGCCACATGCTTTGACATGCTCCAGCATGACCTCATGCATAGCCACTGATGCTTCAAGGTGTACCTGATGCTGCATGATCACAGCCAGAGATGCTTTGAGGTGTGTCTTCTCCAGTGTTGATTTATCCTCAGGACACAGTCCCTTCAGAGTTATACCTGGTGAGGCATATACATAACCACAGCCATAGACACTTTGAGATATTTATCCATTAGGAAGAAGTTCTCACTATGAGGGTGTGAGACACTGGAATGCCCAGAGAGGTGGTGAGGCCCTATAGAATCATAGTATGTGTTAGGTTGGAAGGGACCCTTAAAGGTCAACTAATCTAGCCCCTTGCAGTAAGCAGGGACATCTTCACTAGATCAGGCCACTCAGAGCCCCGTCAAGCCTGACACCATCCCTGGAGGCATTCAAGATCAGGCTCAATGATCCTATGACTCTATATACCAGCTTTGGTGCAGACTTATTCACAGCCACAGATGCTTCGGGGTGTCCTGCTTCCACATAGACTCATCTACAGGTCACAGTCCCTTCAACTCCACCTCACACTGGAGATCCAGCCTGTCCAGTACAGCAGCACAGAGACAGCAGTGATGCCCTGGCCATCTGCCAGCCCAGGCACATAGCTATTGCTGTTATCCAAATATTCCCAGGCACAGCAGAGTAGGATGATAAGCAGTGCAGCAGCACAGCAAGCCGCGAGAGCAAAACGCAGCCACTAACGAGCTGTAGACTCTAAGATGCAGCAAGACAGACAAGCCCCATGGCAAGCACAGGAGCTTGCTAATTAATAGCTAAACACCAATAATTGCTATAAATTTGATCTAGGATAATCCAATCAAATCTGTTATCTTGAACCCTTTGAGCTTCATGTTGGGTATCAAAAAGGGCTGTCATGGTTTTGCTGTAGCTAATAACTAAGCACCATGCAGCCACTTACTTCCCCTGGTGGGATAGGGGAGAGAATCAGGAGAGTAAAGGTTATAAAACTCATGGGTTAAGGTAAAGACAGTTCCCCCAGCTTTATATGCTGACCATGATGTCATACAGTGTGGAATATCCTTTTGGTCAGTTGGGGTTAGCTGTCTTGACTGTGTCCCCTCCCAACTCCTTGTGCATCCCTAGCTGACTTGCAGGTGGGGTGTTGTAAGAAGTGGAAAAGGCCTTGGCTCTGTGTAAGCACTGCTTAGCAGGAACTACAATATCCCTGTGTTATCTGCACTGTTTTCAGCACCAATCCAAACCAAAGCCTCATACCAGCTACTATGAAGAAAATGAAATCTGTTCTAACCAAACCCAGCACATCAACATTGGGGGTGTTTGTTGACAGCAGAAAGAATATGAGCCAGCAGTGTGCCTGGGCAGCCAAGAAGGCCAATGGCATCTTGGCTTGTATCAAAAACAGTGTGGCCAGTAGGTCTAGGGAGGTAATTGTGGCCCTGTACTCAGCATTGGTGAGGCCACACCTTGAGTACTGTGTGCAGTTCTGGGCTCCCCACTATAAAAAGGACATTGAGGTCCTTGAGCAAGTGCAGAGAAGGGCAACCAGGCTGGGGAAGGGGCTGGAAGCCAAATCATATGAGGAAAGGGTGAGGGAGCTGGGGATGTTTAGCCTGGAGAAGAGGAGGCTGAGGGGAGACCTTATCACCTTCTACAACTATCTGAAGGGAGGTTGTAGAGACGTGGGCGATGGTCTCTTCAGCCAGGTGACTGGATATAGGACAAAGGGAAATGTCACAAAGCTGTGCCAGGACAGGTTTAGGTTGGATATTAGAAAAAAATTTTTACTGAAAGAGTTGTCAGGGCCTGGAACAGGCTGCCCAGGGAGGGGGTTGAGTCACCATCCCTGGATGTGTTCAAAAAAAGGGTAGATGAGGTACTTAGGGATATGGTTTAGCATAGGATGGGAATGGTTGGACTCGATGATCTTCAAAGGTCTTTTCCAACCTTGTGATTCTGTGATTCTGTGAAAATATTTGATCCAATGCCACCACTGCAACATTTTTACATGGATGAGGAAGTGTGAAAACCAGTCAATGGCATCAAACACTGCACACTGTAAATGGTTTGTGGCAGAGGCCCTCTTTCTGCTCTGCCTGCTTTGAAGCTGTGATGAAGGATAACACAGCGTGACAGAAATTCATGCAATATATCATTATTTTAACAACACATAACTTGTGTTCTGGGTTTACTGCATTGTTCCACGAGGGTTTAGAGCCTGTGCAGTGTTTAACATAGCCTGGTGGTCACTGCTGATGAAGACAGAAGAGCAGGGGCTTTTGCCATCAGAGCAGACAGATTTTTGTACTATCCTTTTGTAGCATAAACCAGATTGTACTGCACAAGTAGACAAAAATGCCACAATCTGCTAATGCCCTTGCACTAACAACTGTCCCACATGTGCACATGAGCATTACCTTACATTTGGGAAAATAAGCTCAAATTGTCATATAACCCCTACGCAGTTGGGAGTTAAGAGATGATGGGTTTAATCTTAGACTTCTGCACCTTCCCTGTTTTCCAGCATGGATGTCTCTTTCTTGCTACAGATTTAGACAAGCCCATGAAAAGAAAACTCACAGAATCACAGAATGATAGAAGTTGGAAGGGACTTCTGGAGATCATCTAGTCCACCCCCTTGCCAGAGCAGGATCAGCTATAACAGGGCTTATCAGAGAGCATCCAGGTGGGTTTTGAATATCTGCAGAGGTAGAGGCTTCACAACCTCTCCGGGCAGCCTGTCCCAGTGCCCTGCCACCCTCACAGGCAAGAAGTTCTTTCTCATATTTAGGTGGAACTTCCTATACTCCAGTTCCTGCCCATTGCCTCTTGTCCTGTCACTGTACACCACTAAGACTGTCCCCATCCTCCTGACCCCCACCCCTCAAGTATTTAAACATTGATAGTATTCCCCCTCAGTCTTCTCTTCTGTAGGCTAGAAAGTCCCAAGTCTGTCAGCCTCTCTTTGTAAGACATGTTCTAGTCCCCTCATCATCTCTGTAGCCCCTTTCTGTACCCTCTCCAGTAGCTCTTTGTCCTTGACCCAGGGAGCCCCAGCACATGTGAAGCCTTCTAGCTACAGAGAGCTGAGATCCCACATAGCCCTTCTTATGCAGAAGGAGAAATGCCTGGCTCTGGCATTTACCTGCAAAGGATGTTTTTTATAAAAGGAAGGGCTGATCATTAAAACAGACATCAACCAAAATCAGCCTGAGCTCATAAGACATGTTAAGCAAGAACAACACTATGTCATCAAATTAATTTGGGATTTTTTGTTTTGTTTTGGGTTTTTTACCTGCAATTTCCACAAGAATTTGGAACAATAGATTTTACACTGATCTTCAGTGCCTCTCTTCATCAGAATAGTGCATATCTGCAGAGAGGAATCTTTCTTACCTGTTGAGTCAGACACTTTTCAGCTAAATATAACTGTGAAACACATGCAGAGTATAGGGCACCCAATGGAATTTTCTCCAGCACAGAAAAACACAGGGAAAATGCCAAACTAGTTAGTGACAGGCTGATTTAAGCACATGCTGGTAGGGCCACAGCTGGTCCCCTCTCCTTGGCTGAGAACACCAGCACTCAGAACATGGAAGGTTGCAAGATTCTTTGCAAGAGAATCATAGAATCATGGAACATACTGTATTGGAAAGGACCCATAAGGATCATCAAGTCCAACTCCTGGATCTACACAGGGCCAGCCAAGTCAGAGCATGGAACTGAGGGCATCGTCCAGATGCTTCTTGAACTCAGTCAAGCTCAGTGTTGTGACCATTTCCCTGGGGAGCCTCTTCCACTGCCCAACCACTCTCTTAGTAAAGAACCTCTTCCTAATATCCAACCTAAAGCTTCTCTGTCACAGCTTTATACCATTCCCTTGGATTTAATCACTGATCACCAAAGAGAGGAGATGGGTGCCTGCCTGCTCAGGAAGCCACAGACTTCAAATCAAAACTCAGGGTCCAATACTATCCAGACTTGATACATTTGCAGCATAGATTTCTACACAATCAGTTCCAAATATTTATCTTCCCAAAAGTGAGAATACAAAGATGTTGTTGAAAGGATGCATCTGCATGTATTTGAAGGACACATAGCATCATGCCCTGTCGCCAGTTCTAGCAGAAAGCAAAGTCCAGACCTCCTGCTCAGCTGTCTTTACTGATGCTGAGCTGGCTTTACGTAGCTGAGTGGAGAGGAAATGTTTCCTCTGGCTGAACTTCAGAGGTTCACCTCAGTTGGGAAGGCTATCAGTTGATGGTCATGATGCAATAGAAGCCCAAGCAATGGCTCACTCTATATCTACAATACTTATATATTAATAGGATAGTGCTTGTTTGCCTGACACTGGATGAAACTCTTCCAACATCAGGATCATCCCTGTCTAATGTATACTAATGATGATTTGGTTGTTGTAGTCCAGAAGTAGCTGAGACTGGAAACCATCTGCAGTGCATCAAGTCAGGTTCAGGGGACTGTGATCCCTCAGCTGAGACAAGCTCAGCAGCAGCTGTTCCTTGATGTACTGACAGAGAAGCTTTGCTCTGACTTCACTGGAAGCAGAGTTTCTGCTCCAGACTTGGGGAAAACAATGACATCAGAGACCATCCTTCAGCAAATGGTGCTACTGGACACTCCATGGTAAACCACTAGTAGGTCTGAGGGCAACAGAGATATATTAAGGTGCAAGCAGTAAGCAAAGCCTGATATTCACCCAAAAGTAGATATTTTAGAAGAGGCTGACTGGGAAAGGAATTGGTTTGGTGTTTCATTCATTCACACCCAGTGTGGAAAACAAAGTCAGCAACATCCACTTAAATCTGTATTATTATTATTGCTTTTACTGTTGTTATGATGATTATTGTTGTCATGATGATTATTGTTGTTGTTATGATTATTATTATCCTATTGTTATTTCTATTATATATATTACTTATTCTCAATTATAATAAAATATTATCTGGAGATCTAGAACAATTTGTGGGCCCCCCCTTAGGCACAGACAGTGACATGCTATTTGCTGAACTGAGATGTGGGAATACTTGTTTTTTTTCATTTGGCTGACAATTCTGCAAGGTAAGCAAATAAATAAATAAGTTGGAGGCAGATCAGAAAAGAAACTAAACAAAAAAAATATAAAAATATAAAAAGTAGCTAGCTGAAAATGGAAAACAAACAAACAGACTAACAGACCCAGCGTTTCTGAGTTTGAATGTTGTCTTCCACCCACAATGAATATCTTCATGTTGTTTTCAAGCTTTGTAATGTGTTTCCTCAGTACAGTAGGAAAAGATCTAAATGAAACATCAATTGAAATTAAAATAAAATAAAAATAAAGAGGAAGTGCCTTCTTTGGAGGAGAAAATCAAAGTGAAGTGTTTTGAGTTTTCATGTTTGTTTGTTTGTTTTTCTGCTGCTGGAAAAGACAAAAAATCAACTTCCTTGTCAAAAATTCACATGGAGTTTCCATCAGTTTGGGATCTACCTTTTCCAACAAAATTATTTCAGCTGGAAATTTTTCATGGGCTTGTAGCAAGTCTCAAAATATGCATCTTTGTGTCTGGGGTGCTGAAAATGCAGACCTGTACTTCCAAACAGTAGTCCACTTATCCTAGTCACGATTCTAAGATTTAAGTCATTAGCAGAGTAAGATGGCATGTAATAAACAAACTACTTGCTCTGAAATTGCCTGAAATTAGAGAAAAGTAACTTCTAGTGGGTTGCAAAATGCACCTAGTTGTAAATTCAGTGCTAACTTTCACCCTTTAATGAATATTGTATGTTTCTGTAATTTTTCAGCTACGTTGTAACTTTAAGGGGTATGCATTACTCCAGTGTGAATCCGTGAATCCCACAGTGTTCATTAATAATGTAGATTAATAATTAAGTATTCAAGAACCTCTAATAAAGGAGTCATTGTCTGAAGTAGGGGATTAATCTTGTCAGAAGTCTACTTTAAAACTTTCCGTGAAGGGTGAAGGGATATCGATACGCCTTCCTCACAAACATCTGTTCGGTGAGGGGCACTGGAGGATAGGAAACTTTCATGTCAACCACCAAGTGGTAACACATGACAGTGAGAGATAGCTTTGATTTTTCTTATGCACAGAGCAGTGCACAGCCAAAGTTTTGGGAAAAAAAAAGCCACCAACCTTGAAATTCTTTACTGAACTTAGTTTTGAAGTATCTAAAATTCTGGGTATCCAGGAAAAGCTACTCACAAGGGATCCTTTGTGGTCAATGGGAAGAAGCTGACCTATCCCTGAGGGTGACTGTCCCACCTGTGCTGTTGGTATGGGTTGAATCACAGTGAGGAAGAACTGATCTCTTTCTCTTCTTGAAACAGCTTAGAACAAGTCCCTGCTTGCACCCCAAGTCACATTGGGCAGGTGAGATGCATCCCACCTCTTCTTTATACACTGTTTCTTGTTTCTGCACAGTTCTGCTTTGGATTTATTTCTTCCTTGAAGTGCCAAGAAGATACATGTGAAAAGGAAACATCTCCAATACTAGATTTATTCCTACCTGGGTTTATTCAGTTTGCTGATGATCGTAGGATTGTTCCTGTTGCAGCTGCAAAATCCTCCCATTTCTAGTGAACACAGGACAGTTGAGCAGTGTTGCCATATCTTTCTGAGCACTGCTCTGACAGCCCATAAACTGCAAAGTGAGCCAGCAGAGATGGTCACAGGCACAACTGGGGACACAGGTGGTCCAGGGGAACCTGCTCACACCTGAAAGGTTGACCTGTCTTGACTTGAAGTCTTGACTTGAAGGTAAAACTCATCTTCTCAGGGGAGGGGAGGGGAGGGGAGGAGAGGAGAGGAGAGGAGAGGAGAGGAGAGGAGAGGAGAGGAGAGGAGAGGAGAGGGAGAGGAGAGGGAGAGGAGAGGGAGAGGAGAGGAGAGGAGAGGAGAGGAGAGGAGAGGAGAGGAGAGGAGAGGAGAGGAGAGGAGAGGAGAGGAGAGGAGAGGAGAGGAGAGGAGAGGAGAGGAGGCAACTCAGTGTCCCACAAAACGGTGCCTGTGACACATCTGACTGATCTTGTGTCCCCATGAGGGGTGTTATCTCACTTCTTCCTTTGCTGTTTACTGTGTGGTCTAACCAAATTCTCCATAAAATCTGGATTCCCACCCTGATATTGTTGATAGCCCTTTCCAGGTTCAGCTGTGCCCAGGAAGGCAGGTTAGGTGGAATTTGCTAGCTCAAAGGTGACGAAAACAGAAGACAACATCTCAGGATCCTATTATGACTCTAGAAACCACCTTTCCCTCTCTTATCAAGTCCTCAGTGGTTTAGGTGCTGTATAAATATTTAAAGTATAAGCAAAAATCCAAATGATAACTCAGTTTTCTGTCCAGATGCAACGGGGGGCTAAAACCCTCATCTCCTTAGTGATGTAGTTCCCAGTAAAACCCCTTAGAGTCTCATGGTCAGCTGTGTGCTTGTGGCCCACTGCAACATTAGCTGGTGTCAGTAAAAAAAAAAAAGAAAAAAGAAAAAAAAATATCATTCTTATTGCTGAGAGTTCAAATTCCTCCAGATAATAAATACAGAGAAAAATCCACTGGCGTTAGCAAGTGACAGGCTCAGGAAAGAGGATCAACCTTTCCCAAGCACTAATTGAAACTAGACAGGTTACTGCTGCTATCATAGCAGCTCTGTTATTGATTTTCTAATGGGAATGCTTGTCTCCTGAGCAAGGCTCTTGTAGAGATAATAAGGCTGCTTAAAAAAATACAAAAATAAAAAATAATAATTGCCTATTCTGAGTCCTCATTTTATTTCACATTCAAAATCCAATTGTAGATCTTTCCCATAGCTAATAATTTAATGGTCATTTATGCACAGTTTAGGGTCCATTGTTAGCAACTTTGGAGCAAATAAGCCAATTAGATTGGCTGTATCTTGCATTCATGTAAAACAAATATATATCAAAGCAATTAAATGTGAAGTTGAATCGCTCCCAAACTATGAGGGAGACAGTTGCCTGAAGGTCCCAGCTCTTTTTGTGCCTCCTGCTTCCAGCTTCTGACATCCACGTAGCAAGAGCCATTTGCTGGGTGGTTTTGGAAGCGCTTATTTAGCATGGCAAGATATGTAAGTGAATTACTGACCTCAGTATATCCCCAGCAGGGAGGCTGCAGCCCTGAAGGGAGAGAGGTTCCTGCAAGACAGGGAGCATTTTTTAATTTCTGTCTAAGGTAAAACAAGCCCCTTGTTGCCCACATGCACCTCTGTCCCACAAGGTTTGGTGTTCCCTCCCAGCCTTCTCCCACATAGCTGATTTACTGCTGCTGAGCACTGTGAAGGGCTGGTATGTTTATACACTGACAGGCAGAGGAGGGGAGACTGGAAAATACCTGAATTTTGAATCAGCAGTTGCTACTCTGAGAAATGAGGGGGTGATCTCTTCCGCCCTCTGGCAGAGACCCCGAAGGGACATGAGTCCTATTGCTTCTTGCTGACACATTGGTGATCCAGATAGATTTGGGGTCCTTCCATCCAAGGCGGCTTTACAGCCCAGGAAGACCACTGCCCTCCTCCTGAGCAAACCCAGGGCCATCTCTGTCCTCCTGCAAGACCAGTTCTGCATTACTTGGAACTGATTTTTTATGAAATTCCTCCTTCCTTCCTTCCTTCCTTCCTTCCTTCCTTCCTTCCTTCCTTCCTTCCTTCCTTCCTTCCTTCCTTCCTTCCTTCCTTCCTTCCTTCCTTCCTTCCTTCCTTCCTTCCTTCCTTCCTTCCTTCCTTCCTTCCTTCCTTCCTTCCTTCCTTCCTTCCTTCCTTCCTTCCTTCCTTCCTTCCTTCCTTCCTTCCTTCCTTCCTTCCTTCCTTCCTTCCTTCCTTCCTTCCTTCCTTCCTTCCTTCCTTCCTTCCTTCCTTCCTTCCTTCCTTCCTTCCTTCCTTCCTTCCTTCCTTCCTTCCTTCCTTCCTTCCTTCCTTCCTTCCTTCCTTCCTTCCTTCCTTCCTTCCTTCCTTCCTTCCTTCCTTCCTTCCTTCCTTCCTTCCTTCCTTCCTTCCTTCCTTCCTTCCTTCCTTCCTTCCTTCCTTCCTTCCTTCCTTCCTTCCTTCCTTCCTTCCTTCCTTCCTTCCTTCCCTCCTTCCTTCCCTCCTTCCTTCCCTCCTTCCCCCCTTCCCCCCTTCCTTCCTTCCCTCCCAATTTTTCTTTTTCTCTGAATTTCTCTCTTTCTTTCTCCCTCCTCCTCTTTTTTTGAACTTACACCAGTGTAAATCAGGGGCAGGACTACAGTTCAGTTTTATTCTCAAGTGCCATCTCACAGCACTCAGCATTAGGAGTGTTACCCATGGGTTTTTTTCTTACACTGAGAATCATGTAACAAGTCAAAATACAGGTCAGCTAAAAACGATGTGAAACTTGGCAAGTGCTTTATTAACTGTTACTCTCTGGCTTTGAGAGGACTCGGGGATTTAGTAAGTGGGTTAAGGAGTTTTCCCATCAAGGTCAGTGGCAGGAATCTGGTGCAAAGTGGTAATGACCACATGGTGTTTGCATTTTCTGGCTTATAGGAAGTGAAAGAGTTTGGACCTAGCTCCTGCTGCAGATACAGTAGCAATGAAAAAACCCAAACCTTTCATAATAAGCATAGAGGATAGGGATTTTTTAAACTGTTTTATTTTTCTCCAGAAGGGAAAATTCAACAGGACTCTTTCCTCTAAGGCAGGCTCTGGAAAGTGAAAGACAGACTCTATCCTCATGGTATGGCATTTATTTGTACAATGCCAAGTGACTCTTGGATGCTGTCCTTCAGCTTTGAAAAGCCCATGAAATCCGGACCATGTGCTCTACCATCCTCTGGCTGAGTTTTAATACTGGAAAAACTGTAGACATCTGTAAAAAAAAACACACCCAGAACCAGACAGATGCTTTAGCATCATCAGTGCTAAGAGACACTTTTCCAATCAGAAGTGTGTGATGATCTATGTTTCAGGGTCTAAGTCAACTCAGCTAACCTGGCTGTCTAAGGCTAAGTCATCTTGCTGATGTGAAGACAGGCAGACACTTTCATTAGGTGGTTGGTCACATTATTTAGGCATTTATCATGGTATGGGATTAATCATGCTCTGAGATGCACTTAAAGAGAAACTGTTGGCAAGTATTTGCATTAGCTGACTTGTAGACAACTTGCCTGGGATTCACCCTTCTAATTTTAGCTGTCCATATTTAGTATTTCCATCAGATGCCCATTGTAGTAATGAAGAATTAGTCAAGGCATTCAGTGAGGGTAGGGATATGATTCACTGAACCTGAGAGACACACTTTCTTTAGGATAGAACAAATCTTGTCCTAAACTTCGTCAATGCCCCTGACTCACTCTTGCCTGAGAAGAAAGACAGCCTGGGATGAATTGTTCAGCAGTCACTTCCCTTGTGGAAACCCACAAATAGTGGGGCAAATCCCATCCCTAAAGATAAACATGATTAATACCACCCTGAAGAAATAAGATGAGGTCAATCTTTGCTGCCTGGCCACAGAGATGTTACCAATCTGGTATTTAGACATGTTAAAGCACTTGTCCTCCTGCTGGTTTTGCCAAGCATTTCTATTAGAAAGGCTGTAACATCCCTGACACAGGGAACTTTAGCCACTTCTTCTGAATGCATTGGGGAAAAGATTTTGGAGAAAAAAAAGCTCTTTAGAGGCCTGTCTTCTAAGACTTCTTAGACTTTTGGTAGTCCAGTTACAAACATAGAAATTACATTGAAGCACACCTCAGACCTGTCTTGATTCCACACTGGCTTCTGGAGAGAATTGAAAGGTCTGACTTGATCTACAAGGTCCTGCATATTACATGGCATTAGATATAAATGTTCTATGTCCACCATCACAACAGGGAGATGAACATGAGTAGAATCCCCACCCGACTAGAAGAGAGAAGGTAGTTATCAGAGATTTCCTCTGTGCAAAGCACATTTATGTTCCAGATTATCTTGCACCTGTGGACCTGTCAGACCTGCTGCAAAGCTTACCAGTTTGACATGGGTTTGCATATCAGCAAAGCATGGAGCTCTCATGTGAGTTTCATATTTTCTTGTTTCTGCCCCTTACTGCATGATCACGGTGGTGGTTTGACCCTGGATGGAGGCCAGGCACCCACCAAAGCCACTCTATCACTTCTCTTTTCAGCTGGGCAAGGGTGAAAATATATTTTGAGAGGTTTAGGAGTGGAGATAAGGACAGGGAGAGATCATTCCACAATCAGCGTTATGGGCAAAACAGGCTCAACACAAAATAAAGAAAACTTCTCCAACATGAGTCCTTTCCCACGGGGCTTCAGCTCTTCACCAACTGCTGCAGCATGTGTCACTTCTATGGGGTGCAGTCATAAAATCATAGAATGCCTCTCAGTGTCTCAGGGCCAGACTGCCCCCAGCAAACTTGCTCTGGTGTGGGTATCTCTCTCTCATCTCTGTGTCTTTATCTCTCTCTCTCCACAGGATGCAAGTGCTGGCAAAGGCTTGCTCCAGTGTGGGTCATAGCATCTCCTGTATGTCTCTACCTGCTCCACTGTGGGACCTCTCCACAGGCTGCAGGTGGGGTCTGAGACTTTTCCATGGGCTGTGGGGGGACACCCACTCCACCATGGGTTTCTCCACAGGCTGCAGGGGCATTTTCCTCTCTGGGACCTGGAGCTCCTCCTCCCCATTCCCACATCCCCTCCCCTGGCCTTGGTGTCTGCACAGCTCCTCACACTTTCTCAGTCCCTTCTCTAGTGGCAAAAAGTAGCTGCTAGCATTTTTTTTTCTCCTAAATGTGATGCCCAGAGGTGCTGTGACCATCACTGATGGGCTTAGACTTGGTTAACAATGACTCCAGCCTTGAGCTGGCTGGTGTTTAATCTCTGGGCCTGCAGAAAGCTTCTTGTTGCTTCTTGTAGAAGCCACCCCTGGAGCCCCTGCTCCTCCTTTCTCTACCAGAACCCAGCCACATGAAACTACAACAGTCACATATGGCTCGGATAGATGCTAGGGTTTATTTCTGCCTGCACATTGATATATATCAATATTAATTGTTCTTTTCAGGCCTTGGCTACATCTTTATTAGAGAAATATGACTCAACCAGTGATAACTTCTTGGTTCATGCCCACAAATCGAGACTGTGAACTGAACCCTGGGTTATTACTGTTCATCTATAGATGATCAGTTGGAAAGATGGAGAGGCACCCAAGTACTGCTGCCAGCAATATGTTGATGAGCTCCACTGACTTGCAGTGACACTTCCAACCCCACTTGTAATCTATAAAGGACACCTACAAGGAAGTCTCATTCTCATGGTATCAAGATTGGTATCTATGTTTTAAAAGATGGTATCTATGTTTTAAAAACACCCAGAACTAGAGAAATCCCCTTTGTCACTAACGTTTTAGAAACTCCCTTTGTCACTGTGTACCAAGGACTTGCTTGCATCTGCTTTTTATTGCAAACACCATCTCATAACTTCACTCCTGGATTTAATGCTCCCTATAAAGCGACTTCATCAAGCTGGTCACTGACAGACTTCCTTCGGTGAGAAAGAGTACCTGAGAAGAAAAGAAAAGAAGAAGGAACCAATTCAAACAAGTTGCTATGGAGAAAATTAACAGAATGCTCAACATGCATGGCATGACTTAAAAAGCATGAAATTATTTCAATGAGGGGAAAAACTGTGGGGAAAGTTTGAAACTGATTCAATATTTGAATTAACGTCAGATGTGCATTCTTTCATCAGAGGAGATTAAATTAAACTTTTTTTCCCCCCCTTGTTCTTTTTATCTTTCTCTTTTTTCTTTTTTTTTTTTTTTCCCTCCAATAAAATAGTCATCCAAAAATAGCAGGAGTGGGAAAAGTAAACTGGCAGGTATTAATTATCTGGACGGGTAGCAAAAGTAAAAACTGCACAGCTCCATACTCGAAATTTTGGAGGGGAGAGAGAGGGTGCAATTCACATTTAAATATTTAACCCATTCAGTGATTTTTTTTCATCAATTTTCTTGTTCAGTAAGAGGAAAGAAAGATGGATATGGCTTTCATCCTTCTCTGATGGATTTTCTGTCTTGAATGCCTTCTGACTTCTGCACCAAAAGCAACAGCATTTTCTCTATGAACACAGCACCAGTTTTGGGAATTAGTTATTGGAATGTTAAACACATCTTGGTCTTCTGCCTGTATTCCCCACCTTCTCACAACTTCTGCTAAGGTCAGAGGAAGCTTAGGCATGCTCTGCATATCCTAAATCCTGCCAAAGCAAAGGGATCTTAATCTTCCCCTTTGGTCGCCCTAGGCCATAAGAGTCAGTGCTCTAACTTTTATGTCCCACTGCCTTACTTCCCCCTGCATGATGCTATTCCTGTGCCTGAATGTCTTTGAAAAGCAGGGCTTCTTGATACAGGTAGGAAGGCAGAAAATTAGGTTACTGTTTAACTCTCATTTCCTTTCACTACATTTAAAGATCATAAGCTGTTTTTTCTCATTCATAAACCCACCAAGATATCATTTTTAAATGCTCATGAAAATCTGACCCTTACTCTCCGTGTCTTTTTACCTTTGAAAATTCAAAGATTTTCAAAGCCACTCTCATCCACCTGATACAAGAAGTAGGGTCTATTAAAAGGGTCAAGCATTGGTTTCTTGCCATTACTGGTAGTAAATGCTTTCCCATAGACCCACAGCATGTCAGAGTCATCATCCTGCTCAAGCTCTGTCCACCGGGTCCACACAACTGGAACATTACCAGGAAAGGAACTTCCCAGGGCAGTTTCAAAAGCCACAGATATTCTGGTTTTCCACATTTCTGGTAGGGAAAGCAAGAGAAAGGTCATTTTTTTCTTTATACAGTCCCATCACTGAGCGTGACCTTTTGGGGGGAGCAGGAGAAGTCTAGTCTCTATGACCTTTTCAGTTCTTGTTTTTTTCTCCTGGGACTGCCATGCAGGAATTCAGATGTCAGGCTCCTCCAGAGAAGAACCAAGAACAGGAGCTGAATCATGTACTATAAACGCACAGATATTACCCTGGCTGAGGGCTATGTACTCTATGATCAAACACCGTGTCACTACTGTCAGGTCTCAGAAATGATCTGGGGTTGTTGTTGATCAAAGGCTGGGATTGAACAAGGAACAAAAAATATATATATATAGGTCAGCACCACAGAGGTCTGTGTGCCTCAAAGTGATAACCAGATTATTTTGTTAATTTCTCAGGAGACTTAATTGTGGAGGTCACCTTCTTTCAGCAATGTGTCTTCTCAGTGTGTCAAAACAATTTCTGGTAGTCTCTGTGGAATTGCCACCAAGGTTAATTTAGTGTTCTAAGTCTAAATTTCCCAAGTATTTCCTCCTGGAAACAATAAAATACAATAGAAGCAAAGAACCAGACAAAATTAAAACATCCTAAGACTCATTGCACCTGTCTGTCTCATACTTATTATCTGTAAAATAACCCAAGAGTATTAAAGAAAAGAAGAATATGATTTGACATTATTAATATCATCAATCAATCTTCACCTATGCTGAGATGCACACATGCTCATGCTCCTAAAGACAAGGATGTGCTTAAGTGCTTTGCTGCATTAAGTACATGAAGGCAAGTGATGGCACACTTTAGAAAAACCCTGTTACATGAATTTTCAATTCTGTTACTCACTCAGTGCATTTCACAGGCTAGAGCATGGAGTATTGATCAGATAGCTCCAGAAACACTTCAGCAAGAAATGCAAGCTTTAAAAGTAGGATTTTTTTTCCTAGATTTTAGCAAATAAGTTCCATTAGAAAACCATTAGAGAAAATCACTGGCACACTTAAAAAAAATCCAGAAAAATCCAAAGCACTAGTTATCCTGTACAGCAATATGTGAGAAGATTAATTAATTTCATACATTTTTTTTCTGTTAATTCTTTAGACTGACAACATCTTTAACTTCTGCTTGTGCTTTTCATTGCACCTAGCTTTCATCTCTTCCCTAGCCTGAAGATGAAGGTCTAATCCCTTGGCCGTGTTGCCAAGTCCTTTTCACTAGATGAAAGATGAGACAAGAAAGAACAGATGGATATAAACCAACAACGTAGCGCAAAGAAGTCATGAGACAATCTGGTGCAACCATGATCAAGATACCTCTCCTTGCAGTTTTCTACAGGCACTAATTTCTGTAGACAGCTGCTTGGGAAAGGTTTTCAGAGGTAGGTGTACCATAACACCCACAGCTTGGGAATTTCTGGGCTAGAGGAAAAACTGTATTTTTTTTTCCCCCTTATGTTCTAGGGCTCAGCAAAGTCTTACATCCTACACAGCATACATCTTCACCAAGATGCTTTTCTACACCTACCTGCAGGCTCTCTCTGTCCCACTCCAGCCCCAGTACTGGCAAAGTAAGTTGGAAGTCGTACCAGTAACATTATCACCGCAAAGAGCTAATAGCTACAGGAATCTCCCAGGAGACCTAAAAATAAAAAAACAACCTCAAGCTGCAACAAAAAAAAAAAAGTGCTTGGAAATTCTGAAAAACTTTGCCAGCAGGACAGTTGTCAACAGAGAAGAAGGCCCCTGAGAAACATTCTAAAGAGAGTTTGACGAGAAACAACCATTGATGCATCCCTACTTATGTCACAGTGTAACTGTAAAATGCACAGTAATGTCACTCAGTGCAATGAAAAAATACAGCTGCAAATGTTCCATGAGCCCCATGACAATCATCTCTACATTAAATATTGTTTGCTTTGGCTGCTTGGGCTGAAAATACAGCTTGAAAGTCCTCCATGTGTTGGGATCCTTCCTGTCCACCAGGACCAGGGGAACAGTGGCACATGATTAGGAATGGTGTCAGTCTTCCAGTGAGTGCCAGGAGCCAGATGATGAAAAGCTTGGTTCCTCTACCACCAAAAAAATCATGTGCTGTGCTTGAGATTGTAATCAGCTGCCACTGGCTTTCTCTTTTGATCTGTGTGCACTTTCTGAGCTCATGGAAGGTGGTGGGCATGCTAGGTGCTTCTCATTCAGAAAGAAGGATAAAGCCATTTTCTGCTTGCCTGTTTGGTGATACGTGAAACTGTAGAGGATGCTTTCTGATGGTTGGCCCATTAGAGCAAAACTGAAGGTCAATTTGAATTGTGGATGCCCAGACATTTCACTGGAAACTGAGGTTCCACCAAGCAATGGTGGAGAATGTCTTGAATCATTGTTCAGAGCCTGTCTGGAGCAGAAAACCAGCAAAAGTAATCACAAAAAGCAGAGGAAGACAGAGAGAACCTGATACCACGACCTTGTGAAGGAGCTAAGAGATGGGAAGAAAAAGCTTTTGTTTATTCAAGGCCTACATGTTATTTAATCTAGATGATCCTGCTCTGGCAGGGGGATTGGACGAAATGATCTTTTGAGGTTCCTTCCAGCTCCTGAAGTTCTGTGATTCTGTGATACATGGGAGCTGGCTCAAATTTTCATTAGAATAGAATCATAAAATCATAGAATGTCCTGAGTTGGAAGGGTCCTATAAGGATCTTCAAGTCCAAAGTCCTATTATCCTTATTATTATCCTTGGCTCTTCATTCTATTCCTTGAAAATAGGAGCACATCTCAAAACACACTCATCCCAACAGAAACAGCCGGGCAAAAGTCTCAAATACCATCACACTAGCTCAGTCAAGAGAGGTTACATCAGACTTTCAGGAGGGAAAGAAATATGGCAAGCACTTCCTTCAGCTTAAACATGGCTAGAATGTGCTTCATGAGCACGACAATATCTCTCCACAGCTTGTCATAGCTTCAGACCATTGTGCAGACAGGAGGAAACACGCACAACCGTGACAAATTCACAGCAGGAGGTACTCCTTCCTTACACAAGGTGCTTGATTATAGTCCAGCTGCAAATCTAAGGGGGAAGAAAAAATATGATAGTTCTCCATTTTAACAGAGCCCTGACTTCCCCTGAGAGTTTTGGAAAGTTTTTGCAGTAGGGTTGGGGTGAGCAAGGTAAAATAACTATTTCAGATGGCTGATGTTCATGAGACAGGAAGATCAACCCATCAGGAACTATCTATTCACAGGCTTTCATGGGAGATCTATCTGTCTGCACTTATCTCAGAGTTAATAATAAGGTGCCCAGATTATAATATAGGAGCTGAAATGCAAGAATGAATTAGTGCTTCATCAAAATACATTTTCAGAAGTGGCCAACGGTTACTGCATTGGGAAAATGGAGTGCCTGTATTTTTCCTGTTCTCCCCAAACAATCACTTCTGAAATTTTCTTACTCTTTTCCATATCTACAGATTGATGAACCAATTCATTTCTGTGTAAAATAGCAGCTTTTTTTTTTTCTGCTTGGCCAACTCCCTCTTAGAGATGCTGCTGGGAAGGGCAAGCACAAAAGAGTTTTCTGTGCTGGTGTCTTTTCCTGCTTTCATAACCTAACACCTTTACGAGAGCTGCAAAACCCCAGAGGGTGTCAGGATTAATTTGAAACACTTCCTAAAGGCTTGCAGAGGTGCTTACGTGAGAGGAACCACTGCTAAATTTGCCACACACTGTACTCAATTTTCACCACTGATAACCACTCCTTTTTTCCATTCAAAACAGCAGCAGAAGTTTAATTTCTTTAGTTTAAAGAGTGTAAAGGCTTTTACTGAAGACTAAGTGATTGGTAAAACTGAAATGCAAAAGTAATCTGAAAATTTAAAGAGATATTAAAGGGAGTTAAGCTCTTCAGTGTAAAGTGGAAGCCTCCAGCAAGAAAACATGAAAAGTGATGCTGGGAGAAAGTGGAAAAGATAATGTACCTACTACCTAAAATCCTTTATCTCTGTCGTGGTTTCACCCCAGCTGAGAGCTGAGCACCACACAGCCACTCTCTCTGAGAGGATGTGGGGAGGAATTAGGGGGGAGGGAAAGGAAAATAAAAAAACCCAGACATTGTGGGTTGGGATAAATATGGTTTACTGGGATAGCAGAGAGAGATAGAGAACAATAACAGGATCTCATAGCAAAACATATAAAACTGGTGATACACAAATGCAGTTTCTCACCAAAGCTCACAACTCAGGCCATTCAGCTCAGAGCTATCCTAAAAACAGACCATCCCCAAAACAATGCATCCTGGAGCTGTGCACTCCTTCCCCCCACTCACCCCCTTTCTGCTGAGCGTGATGTAATTGGTATGGAAAAACTTCCTTGGCCAGTTTGGGTCACCTGTCCTAACTGTGTCACCTTTCAACTTCCTGGGCATCCCCACCTTCTCATTAGCAGGGCAATATGCTTGCCTTTGACCTTTTTTTTTGCATCAAAATATTTAGGAGGAGCCTTTAAATTCATTTAAGATTTGGGGAAAGCTTTTCAGCTACAGTTTGCCTTGTGTCCAACTGCACAAAGATACATTGTCAGTACTATCTGAGGAAAGCTACTGAGCACTATTTTTTTGATTCCTGTAGCATGTATCACAAGTGAGGTACTATCTAAACTTTGCCTGGGTAAGTGCCTAAGAAATGCTACCAAGGGCATTTCATCTTGAATTCTGAACACAGGTCAGAATCTGGAGAACTTCAAGATAGTACTAAGGCTGTACAGATGAAAACCAGAGCAAATATAAGTATTTCAAAGTATAATTACAAATAATCAGTGACAGAGGAAAGAAACCAAAGAGTAAAATTAAAGATTAATTTTTTTTTTCCCCTTGCCTTGTAGCTTTGGAGGGCTACTAGTCAGATTGAAATGCTGTTCTTCTACAACATATCTTTTGGGAACTGGCTGCAGATGGGTAAGGAATGAAAGAAGCCCATTTTGAGGGAGAAACTGTAAACAGAAGAAAGCAGCATTCTTTAAGCACTGGTAGAAGAGAAGGCATTGTCTCCAAGAAGAACTAGTTTCCAAGTTCTAAGTGAAATATGAATGTGGGGCATAACCTGAGGAGGGCTTTAGCTGATGAGCACGCTTCATAATTGATATCTTTCTTCGGTTTCATTGTGCACCCTTGTTCAATCCAGCTGTTACTTGATTAGACCAAATGGTGGTGCAAATCTCTGTGGATAGGCTACATCTGGTGTATGAATATGTAATTATATTTCTCTGGAGGCATCACAAGAATGTCCAGGTAACTATGACATTTGGCATCTATGAAGAAGATACGTTATCTAGGTCAAATTAAAGACAAACAAAGCAAAAAAAAGCCTTCTAGGATCAAAATAGAACACATTCAGGTCATCAGCTGTTTGGAGGATGCATTTTCTTTGTTGGGAAAGAAGAGTGAAAGAGCAATAAACTCATCAAGGGTGTTTTCAGGAGTATTCCGTACAGAGACACTTAGTGGATCATGAGAACATATATTTGTTTTACATCCTTTCAAAATCCAAAATGTTTATCAGTTTCAAATTAACTTATTTCAAAGCATATCTGGAAATTTTACTAATATGCATTGAAATAATAACAAAATAGAAGTTTTTAAAAGTTTATATGTAAATTTGAAAATTATATTAAAATTATGATTAAACTTCTTTGTAGGACAGAATATTTTTGCAAAATCATAAAAGTAAAAAAAAAATTCCAAATATACATCAATTCATAGAACCACAGAACCATAGAATCATGGAATAGGTTAGAAAAGACCTTTAAGATCATCAAGTCCAACCATTAACCTACCACTGCAAAGTCCAACCGCTGAAGCTTCAGCCTCAGTCATTTTCTCTAAGAGATCTAAACAAGAATCCCAAATTCAGGCACTGAGATTCCAGAGTAACGCAATGCCAGTTCTGAGATTTGCAATTCTGACCCAGGGCTGTGTGTTTCAGAGTAGTATGATCTGAATTTTATGCTCAGAGCAGTACCTCAAACATTCTAAAGAGCTCCCTTCTGCACTATGTAAGAAAAAATATTTCAGGCAAAATAAGAGTCTAAAACTCTGCATTAAATTTAATCTTACCTTTGCTGGAGGTCCTGAAGTTCATTTTCATTTCTCTCCAATATACATATGAATTTTTAATTTGGCAAGGAAGTGTGCCTGTACTGCTGAGATCTGGAACTGAATTAGATGAGTTCAACTCATCTAATCAAACTTGCTTTTCTGCACAACATCAAATTGCCTGTTCTGGTTGCCACATTCTTGCTGTCTTCCCCTCTGGTAAGTGTATTATGTTCACTGCCATCCCTCTAATGATGTGTAAGGACTCATGGTCTGGGTGTCTGGAGATATGACCTTTGTTTCTCCTCAGCATCAGTAACTCTGGGTGTGTATTTTCAAGTTGTTTTGTACAGTGGTATCGTGAGGATGGATGAATGGATGAATGTTTATGTGACATTTGTCCAGGGTCAATGCAATTTACTGGGCAGGCTTATGAGAGCTAATTGAAATCTGATTTTTTCCCTTATAATATCAAATATCATTTAGGTAATGATCACTCTCTAATATTCACACAGCATCTTCTGGCCACAGGCATAGATGACATTTCAGAGTTACTCCACAGAAGTATGTATGTGAGTTATTTGACTGCATGGGACCATGTATTTGCCATCAAGTAAAATGAATGAAATGGCAAAAGCTCATGGAATGCATCTGGTAAGTGTTCAGCAGCAAGCTGGTGAGCAAGCAGGCAGACAGGGTCTTCATTAGACTATAGTGGTGGCAAGGACACAAGGATGTAAACCATGTTGGCTCTTGGTTTTGCTAAACACGCCAAGGCTCCCAAAGAACTTCGTTCCTCCCTTCACTAAATCAATGCCTAGACACAGTAGATTCATGCATATCAGGAAATGAAGCCTTAAATACCACCCCCTCTACTCTCTTGATTATACTAATCTGGATCCACCCAGATCAGCTGCTCTGTCAGGTACTTTCCCAACTGTTTGATTCTCTTCCCTGTACAATGATTTATCAGTTTATCCCCTTGCTTATTACCAGCCTGACTTACCCCTGTGTTTATGCAGCTTGTAGCTTTGACCTTTCCAGCAATTTCAACATTTGTGGCATTTTCTTGCATTAGAAGTTCTACAATCCCCTCTTCTGTCCCTTACTCACTTGTCTTTGTCCTTGCCTAGGTTTTTATTCTCCTAACAATCACCCCAAAGGGGTCAGCAACCCCATCCCTGGGTAAACCTTTTGTAAAGGGCTTCAGAAACGCACAGTTGTTCCACCTTTTAAGTTTTATTGATCTCTATAAAAAGCTCAGCAGCTCTGTTAAGGGTGTTATGTGGATGAACGCACACAGCTGATGATTCCAGCCAAAGGAGGGAAAAAAAAAAAAAAGAATGTCAGATATTTTGAACTTCCCAGTGGGTAAAAATTATGCATGAAATCAGAATTCACATTTTTCTTGCAACTTGTTGTCACTTGTCACCATTTTTTGAGGCTGCTCCCCGCTCTTCTTGGGAGTGGGGTGGTTGGTGGTTCAAGAGAGAGGTTTGTAGGTAGTTTAAATGACCAAAGAGGTACAGAGAAGCCTGAAGGAAATTTCAGGCCTATTTTCACTATACATAGCTACACTGCACATCAATATTAAGGAGTCAGTCTTTAAAGATACAACTGGAGATGGTCTATGGGAGGAACCACATCATCTTTGGCTTCTTCTATGCTCCATAGCGAGAGATGGGCAGGAGAAGTGACTCAGACCTAAGCTGGGCTGAGTCACCCCTGAAAGATGCTGACCTTTTCTACTGAAAACCTCAAATTCTCATCACTAAAAGGATAATAAGCTTCCCGTCCTTGCTTTTGTGTGTGTTCATCTTGTCTCCTCAGAATGCAGGTTCCTTGGGAAGGAATTATCTCTGACTAAGTATTTTAAAGTGGCACAAAGCAGAATGTAGTCCCACTTTGTTCAATAATATAAATTAGAAAAACAGCAACAAGCACCCTGGAAGTTTAATATTTGGGTTTGTATCTTGAAAGAGTTGGCCTGAAAGTCTGGCTGTGAGCCTTAGGAAATCTTGGGTGCAGGTGAGCATTCACACAACTCTACACCCAGAAAAAAATTGACCTCTCTAGTGTGTTTATAGCTACATTTTAATAACATACAGAGAGTCACAGCAAAATAACCGGGAGAGTAATTCAGATGGGTGCATCTGAGATGAATGAATAAAGGAAAAAATACATAACAGGTCAATAAAGAGACAACTGATTGAAGGAACAAACTGAGGAGAAATCAACATAGGTGCATCCCTCAGCCATGCTCAGAAACCACTCAACAACTGATTCCGCTGTTTTCATGGTGTCACTGGTACCCACTGGAGCATGACATT
Organism: Gallinula chloropus; assembly: GCF_964237585.1. Classification (NCBI taxonomy): domain Eukaryota; kingdom Metazoa; phylum Chordata; class Aves; order Gruiformes; family Rallidae; genus Gallinula; species Gallinula chloropus. The sequence continues at coordinate 3,302,752 of NC_140086.1, forward strand.
ATTCATCATAAGTATGCACTAGACTGCTGTCATCAACTAAAGAGGTTAGATGAGCTATATGTTAGAGTTATTTTATAGATTAGGAAAAAAAACCCACCAGTTCTTCAGATATACACACAAAGAATGTTCCATTAGGATGTTCCTCTTGTTTTGGACAATTTAACAGTTAGAGAAGTTATTCATTTAAGCAAACTATCAATGGTCTCTTAATCTCTACTCTGGAATAAAAAGCAGATCAATAAACAATTAACTAAAAATATACTGTAATAAAAATGCTCCTTTCAGCGCTAGAAACACTTGAAGTGTAAATTTTTCCCTTAGAAGAGAGCCAAAGACCAAAACCAACCAGATTCCCCATGGATGGTCAACTCTTTACTGCTCCTTGTTTCATTCCATACAAGCCAGTACAATCCATACTATTACATTGTCCTCATCTTATTCCGTGGTCTGTGTCCCCAGATGCCTTTGCTGCCCTTTGCATAAATTCTACTACTATCTTCACCATGCAACTCCTCTCCTCTCTATCAACATTTTTAGACTCATCTGCCTGAGAAAACCAGGCTCACACTGGCAAGAATGCAATTGTTTCTGTCTGTTCATCTCCCCAGTAGTTTCTGAACTCCAACGAATTTCAAGGAACTCTCAAGACTTAGTGCTCCCATCTCTGGTGGTTTGGCCGTGGCTGGAGACCAGATGCCCACCAAAGTCGCTCCATCACTCCACTTTTCATTTGGACAAGGGAGAAAATATATATTGAGAGTCTTAAGAGTCAAGATAAGGACATGGAGAGATCAATCCTCAATTAGTGTCATGGGCAAAACAGACTCAACACAGAATAAAGGAAAGACAATGTTCTGATTTTATCACACTACACTGCACACCCAGTGACACCAGAGTTGGATAACAAGTGCGACCAGATCTTAAAACACCTCCCCCCACCTCTCTATTCTCAGCAGACTTCACTTTAGTCATGATTTCTCTCCCTTCATCCCACCCCTCACCCCCACTGTGGCACAGGGAGGGGCAGGGAATGGAGGAATGGGGGGTTTGGTCATGTTTTCCTTCTTAGCTGGGGGCTGGGGGGCAGGGGGAGTGGCATTCCTCACACTCTTCCCCTGTTCCAGTGTGGGGTCCTATCCACAGGAGACAGTTTTCCATGAACTTCTCAAACGTGAGTCCTTTCCCTTGGGGCTTCAGCTCTTCCCCAGCTGCCCCAGCGTTGGTCACTGCTATGGGGTGCAGTCATCAATCACAGAATGTCTCTCAGTGTCTCAGGCCCAGACTGCTCCAGCCTGGTCCTCCACCGAGTCCCAAGTCCCCCCTCAGCAAACCTGCTCCAGCATGCATCTCTTTGTCTCATTCATCTCTGTGTCTCTATTTCTCTCCATGGGCCACAAGTGCTGGTGGGGGGGACACCTGCTCCACTATGGTTTTCTCCATGGGCTGCAGGGGCATCTTTCTCTCTGGCACATGGGCACCTCCCCCACCCTGCACTGACCTTGGTGTCTGCACAATTTCTTACACCTTCTCACTCCCTTCTCCAGTGGCAAAAAGGAGCTGCTTATGGGTTTTTTTTTCCTCCTAAATATGATTACCAGAGGTGCTGTGACCATCACTGATTCACTTGGCCTTGGTCATCAATGACTCCAGCTCCATGGGCAGAACAATATGCTTTTGGTAGCTGCATGGCAGGCAGCAACTTAAGCCAAATGTGACATCACAAACTGTCACGTATGTTACATCACAAAACCGATAGTTTCCTGTAAGCTCTGGACAGTAAATGCTCTTCTTTTCCCTAAAAACATGGATTGTTTTACACAAAGCCATCTGTCTATACACGGAGAAAGTGGTGGGAAGGAGCATTTCAAGGTGGAGCTGGTACAGATGAGGGTGCATTAATGTGATTCCAGGACCAGTGACATTTCATACCATACCTTCTCTGCCTGCATCCTACCTACACAGCTCCCTTTCTGCAGCTTACCCATGCTGATTACTTTGGGGAGATTGCCCTGGTGCTTGATTGGCAGACCCAAGGAATGTCAGCTTGCCCACCCCTGGGGAATCACACAAACCCCAAGGCCATAGTGAGCACCACCGAGGTTTCCATTGTCCTGAGGTGTCTTCCCATGTAAGGGAAGCATCCACTCTGTGCCAAAGGAAAAATGATGACTGAAGGGGAACATCAGCAGGCTACAAAATCATGAGGGGCCAAGAAATGCTTAACAAGGTGATAATCATTTACACTTCCTTCTAACACAAGAAGACAAGGACACCACCACAAACAGAAGATACTTTTTCACAGACATTGTACTGAGATGTGGTGGTTCTTTGCAGGATGACGTTGCTGGTGCTTGCATGAGTTTAATTAGTGTTTGGATAAATTCACAGGAGAAAAATCCACATGGTGTTACCTGGTAGCATCACACTGTCTCTTGTTTAGAAGTTACCTGAGCCCTGGGTGCCCCAGGAACGTGTTACAGTTTGCTTGTTTTGCTCTTGTCCTGCCTTTGACATCTGCTTTGGCTGCTCAGAACTGCACTGCTTTTTGCTCAAACCCACCACCACAGTTGTGCCATCCCAGAGAAAATCTTATTCAAAGATGTCTGAGGGATCACAATACAGGAACTGATGAATTTTCTGCTCCACGTCACCCCCCAACATGCTTTGTGCTGTGCCCCATTGGCAGTACCCCTGGCTCTCTCCCCTCTGCCCAGGAGGTCTCTTTCCCTTGCTCTTTCTGGCAGTGAAATTCCAACCCCCACTACACCCTGCCATGCCCTCCCCTTCACTCCCCTCTGTCCCTCACTCCTTTTCTTGCTGCTGTCATGTTTTCCACAGCATGCAGCCCACCTCAGCAAAGAGCTGCCAAACAAAGGGGCTGACGTTATTCTTGTTGCCCGCCAGCCTTTCCAAGTGCTCCCGGGACTTCAGTATTACAGATACTGTGAATTTTTATTCCCCTCTTAACCCCTGCAGATTTTGTTGAACAATTGTCATTAATGGGGAGGGATCTTGATCTCTAAAAGCACTATGAATCAGTGTTAAAATTCAGAGTGGGGCTGCGTCTCCTCCTCTTTCCTTTCCCCTTCTTGTCCCCACTCCTGCCCTTTGCTGCAGCTGGTGAGGTTTTCTCAGCCAAGGCATGAAAATAATGCAAGACCCATACAAAAAGATGCAGCTCATCTGCCCCACGTAGCCTGTGCCCACCGGCACCACCACCAGCTCTCCCACCACCCCACAAAATGACAAAGGAACCTTGATTACTGACTCACCGTGCCAGCCGAAGGAGGGGGGAGGGGGGTGAAAAATAATGCATTGCATTCATTTATAATAGTGGGCTCTAGAGTCTGCTGGGAGATTGGCTGGCATTTCGGCAGCTGAGGGGGCTGCCCCGTGTCTGAGCTGTCACACTGACTCACCTGCCACAGCAGCAGCTCTGAAAGGCACCTCAGGAGGAGTGGGAGAGGGAGAGGCAGAGAATGGAGGAAGATGCACACCCCACAGACACGCGGAGGGAGGGTGTCTGCTCCCCCCTGCTCCCCTCCCAGTTCTACCCCACAGATGCACACACTACACATTTCAGGTGTCATTCACTGTTCTTCTTCGTTTAGAAGCAGGATAAAAGCTCATTTTACTTCTCATCCCCTCTCAACTCCCCATCCACGTCTCTCGCAGGGTAATACAGTGTAAGGAAGCCCAAAGTGAGGAAGACAATGCCCTTTCTGACCTGCTGCCTCAATTTATCGAAATACCACTTTCTGGGGAGGAGAAAACCTGAGCTGGAGCCCATAGTATTGTTTTTATGGGTGCTGGACCCAACTTTGGGACTGAAACACTTCGTCTTCACCAAGGAGAGACCATGAATTCACTGACCAGTGAGTCATTGCAGTCCCTCACCCCGATCGTGGAGGCTGGAGACAAACTTTGAGGAGGTTTCTACGTGAGCTTCAAAGTCCCTTTCCAGCACACAATAGATAAAACCAGCATTCATTTTATTATGATTTTATTATAAGCTACCTTTTCTCTTTGGAAATTTCCCTAGTCTTCAGGACCACAAGGAACCAGCTGGCCAGACACTGAAGGCCACTTCCTACCTTGGGTGCTGCTCCCTCTTCCTTCCATCCTCTTCCTCCTTCCATCTCCCCCTATTATTTTTAATCTCATATCCAGCCCATTTCCATATATTCTTCTCTCCATCCTTGTTGCTTCCTCCTGTTTTTGCAGGTCCCCTGTACGAAAACAGAATCTTGAGCATCTGCCCTTTGCATTCAGTAATGATATGAAAATAAATGAGGAAAACCATGATTGCTCCTATATTTTTTTCCCCACATTACTTAATGAGTAGGTTATGCATTACACCTTTTTCCACTGCTCAGAGAGCACCCAGTTCTGCTCATCATTAATGGCATCCTCAAAGGATTCAGTTTCGGCTCTGAAGGTGAGTGAAGCAAGACTGAGTGGAAAGGGAGTGCTTTGATAAAGGATTATCAATAAATCAGTAAGGAAGGATAAAGTAAAATGTCTTTAGTTCCAGGACCAGAGCAAGGAACATCAGTGGTGCAGAGTGGTGATAGGTAAGAGCTAATTAGCAGAAAAATGTGATGATAACCAGTATCATCTTTGGGTATTCCACCACCTGTCTGTCTAGAAGTGCCTACTGCTCCTGCAGTGACACCTTGGACTGTAGTCTGGGGTCACACAATGAGGTTTTGGCATGTGTTTGCAGCTCCTAAATGCTTTCACACTAACAAGAGTTATGAATGATAATTGGTAATTGGCATATACTGCAATAAACTTCCTTTCATTTCCAGACTTCATACAATCCAAACCTCATCTGAATCCCAGAGACATTATTATTCGGGACATTAAGTCCTAAAAGAACAAATCTAATAGTATACAAGCTGCAAACCACAGGACCCCCATCCAACACAAACAAAAACACAGTGAGAGGAAAGTGAAGAAATCACTAATTCTGAGGAATTTTATTTCCCCTTCCACTACTGTGAGCACCTGTTGGAGCTGTTTTCTTTTTCCCTACACAGAGGATTTCAGTGTTTGATTTATACCCTGAGGCCTTGTTTTCTTTCTTGCTTCTGCATCTGTCTTGAACGCTACAATAATGATCAGTGGAAGTTTGCAGTTGTTTCAGTTCTGGCCAAGGGAAAAGGAAGGAAAAGGAAAAGGAAAAAAAAATAAAAAAGAAAATGAAAAAAAAGAATGAAAGGAAGGGAACACCATAAATGAGTTCAAAAGTTTGTAGAAGTGTTAGGAGCTTTATGTTCATTTCCGAGGGTTGCCTCTTTCATTTCTAATCAATATTGAGCTGGGAATAAATCCACAGGATTGACGTGCACAGTACATTAAGTTATTTCATTTTAGCTTGTACTGGAAAATCATTTCAATGGTGTTCTCTGGTGGCTGGTACTGTTCCCTCCACCTCTGACACGGGATTTGGCTAAGCTCTGTACAGAGAAGAGAAACACACTTAAAAGCAACAGAGAAAAGTCAAAGGAAAGGGCAGCCCTTCAAAAAGAAGGAACAGGGGAAGATGAGGCATTCACATGGCAAAAGGAGAAGAAGGGGGGTGGCTTCATGCTGGGGAGTGTGGTTTAGTGGCCAGAGGTCAGCTGGCTTTCAGTTGATTTACTTTTGTCTGGCTGAAAGTTTCCACAAGTGTTAGGGTCTCTGACTTGATGGCTTGAATACTTTCCTTTCCAGCCCCTGTTTTCCTCTTCCCAGTGGAGGGAGATGGCAGCTGCCCATACTCTCTGGTGCTACACCATGGTTTATCATATATTGTATATGAGGTGTTTCCAGAGCCTGGTATCACCACGTCAATATTTCAAATCCTTTATCTACACTGAAAAGCTACTTTTAGTGGAGGTAAGACCCTGGTTGGCAGCAGAATAGTTCCCTTTGATTAGCTCCTCATTCAAACAGCCAAATTTGCTAAGCAGAGTTGTACTTTCTTGAAGGAGTCACAGGTCAGGAAGTTTCCTGATGTGTAGCCAAGCTTGTTAGGAACAGGGATGCAGGTGAAAAACAAAATGTTCCTAAGACTCGTGGATTTACCTCCACCATCTGGTTGAGTGTTCCTCTCTGTACTCTTCTCACAGTTTACACCATTACTCTAGCAGAATAATCTCCTGGCTCTGCAGCCATGTGCTATTCAGTGTGGGATTGGGGTCATCTGTTCTGCACTCCTCTCTCAATACATTCACTCACCAATGTCAGGCATTGACCTGTGGCTGGTTTTCAACATTCAACCTGGGGCTCTTGAGTGGTCTGGCAATATGAACCCACTGACTTCTGACTCCTGGACAGGGTAGAGAGTGCAGAGAGGAACCTAATGAAGTTCAGCAAGCACAAGTGTAAGGTCCTGCACCTTGGGAGGAATAACCCCAAGCACCAGTACAGGTTAGGAGTTGAGCTGCTGGGAAGCAGGTCTGCAAAGAAGGACTGGTGAGACCTGGTGGACAAGTTATCCATGAGCCAGGAATGTGCCCTCATGGTTTTACTGTGGCCAACAGGTCGAGTGAGGTTCTCCTCCCCCTCTACTCTGTTCTGGTGAGGCCACATCTGGAGTCCTATTTTCAGTTCTGGGCTCCCCAGTTCAAAAGAAACAAGGAACTACTGGAGGTAGTCTGGTGGAGGGCTACAAGGATCATGAGAAGACTCGAGCATCTCTGTTATGAGGAAAGAGTGAGAGAGCTGGGGTTGTTTAGCCTGGAGAAGACTGAGGATATCTCATACATGATTAGAAATGTGCTGTGTCAAGAGGTTGGGGTAAAAAGTCCCTTCCAATTTGAAGTATTCTATGATTCTATGATTCTTTTCAGTGGTGCTCAGTGACAGAACAAGGGGCAAAGGGTACAAACTGGAACACAAGAAGTTCTACTTCAATATGAGGAAAAGTATCTTTACACTGAGAGTGGCAGAGCAATGGAACAGTCTGCCCAAGAGGCTGTGGCACCTTCTCTGCAGAGATTCAAGACCCAACTAGACACAACCCTGTGCAACCTGCTTGAGGTGATCCTGCTTTAACAGGGGGGTTGGACTAATGATCTCCAGAGGTCCCTTAAAACCCCTTCTTTTCTGTGATTCTGTGATTGATTGTGTGATTCTGTGACTTTCTATGGACACCTGCAAGCAGCAGGTCCATGGGGAGGTGGCAGTTAACCAGAAGGACCTTTCCCTTCCCCCTTACCCAGGTATAAATCCTGAGCCACGGGATCAAATTGCCATCTAATTTGCCATCCATCCTTGCTTGTAGATCTCTTTCAGCATAACTTGATTCTTAAGTTCTCTTTTACATAACATTGAATTTATTCCACTCTACCTCCCCATATACAATCTCATTTTAGAGTTTTCTGCCACCAGTTCTATCTTCTGAGATTTCTCATCTACCTTTCTTCCTTTGCTGGTTGGTTCAGCCCCTAGTGTTTTAGACACCTTTAAAAAAGAAGTCATAAATATCTTACAAGCTCACTTTATACCTATGATAATTAAAGCTTCCATGGGTCCTGTTTCTATTCCTTCCTTATGCTATGCCTGACCTCCTGCTTCCAGTCTTCTACCTGGATCCAGTTCACATATCATCAGCAATAAATTCAAACTTCCCTAAATTAATTCTTTGAGGAAGTTTCATGAGACACACAGACTTTTTGACATTCCCTAGGCTTGCATTAACCCTTCATAGAGCAGAAACATGTTTTTTAAATTAGTTTGCTGGATTTCTGGTCCTCCTCCTCTTGATCTTTGTTGATAGATGGATCTTGTGGTGTTTGTTGTTTGTTATTTTTTTATTTTCTGCCAGATTTAGCGTTGCTCCAAAGGATGCCAAAGGTATGAATGAAGTGTCAATCAGCTTCACCACCAGCTGGCTTCTGAATAATCAAAGCTTTATCCATGCATAACTAACTCACATTTAAGAAGGATGTCCCAGGCAAGCATGCTGGCAGAAAGTCTACCAAGTCCCTCCCTTCCTAGCCCTCTCTCCAGGACCCCAAGAAGTCAATAAATCCCGTGGTAGCCACCATGGCAGCAGCTAACAAGCCCTATATAGGGATGCAAGAAGCTGACCTTTTTGCCTCCACTGGTGTCAGAAGCGACGTAAGAAGTTTTTCTCCCACACACAGTATTCGACTCTCTGCTTCTTATCCCACTGGGAATGCAGGCACAGCACACGCCCCCACATGCATTGCAGTCAGTAAAACACACCAGGCAAGATGCTGTTACCTAGGCAATGGTTATCACAAGTCTCTGGAAAGGGAGTGGGGGGGGGGAGAAGTACAGGACAATGCAGGCTTGAGGAAGGAGAAAATGAAGCCACCAAAAGAGATCAAACTAAGATATCAGGCCTGAAATGCTGTGATATTGGCAGTTGCTGATACAGGGAGATTGGATGTTAGACTTTGATTTCTTACCAGCCTAAGAAATTCTGCTAGCTTGTAGGTTTGTGATCTAACCTATGTAGAATGTCAGGCTGCTTGACAAGTACCCTATGATGCCATGGCTGGCCAAGATCTTGGGCCAAGGCACATCCTTCACATAGCTGGACCTGAGAAAGATCCCTAAGGAGTTGTTCCCTGAAGGTTTCTTTGTCTCCTCTCTTGCTGGTCTTCACCTCAAACATGGTATCTCTAAATTATCCCCTAAAGGGTATAATGAGTTTATAGCATAACCCACCTGAAACATAAACTTATCTGGAAGTAAACCCAGGAGTTTCAGGCCCTTATCTCAGCACTTTCCATTGTTTGCAGTACAACCTCCTCTCTCCAATCTCTAGTGCCAGGCTTGACTCTAGAAATGTTGATCCCAGGAATCGGTATGTGGCTCACACAGGGATAACTACAGTGGTAATGAGGCCTTGTATGAAGCTTCAAAGCCTTTTGGAGACAAAATCTGAACTCTTGCATGGCATGATCTCATGCATGTTCTCATGCATGTAAATAGCATTCTGCACTAAAATCAGAATTAAACCACCCTGCTCTAGCAAACCCACATAACCAAGAATAAGACCAGTTACAAAGTCAGTTCCTGTGAGATGTTCTGTTACCCAGTGCCATTTAATTAACTTTTCCTTGCTGTATGCTTGACACTGTAATGGTAGCCAAAGAAATCCATAGTGCTCTCATTGGATATGGGATGTAGCAAAACACGGCACACACAATGTTAGCTTGTCCAAAACCCCCTGTTAGCTCCCCTTGTGCTTACTCATCCACCATGGTCATAATGGAAGGTAGTAGCACACAAAATCCCAGGGGAAGTTTGCACATGCAGGTCCTGTGTGGTAAGGATGGAGGATTTCAGTCACAGCAGGACTGTTTAAGTGTCTTGATGCACAGAGCTATGTGGGCAACTGGGAAAAACAGAAGAGTGAACATTTTTCCCCTTCCTCTTCAAGTGTTGCAACAAGGGTGGGCTATGAATCATAGAATCATATCATAGAATCATAGAATGGTCTGGGTTGGAAGGGACCCCAAGGATCATAGAGCTCCAACCCCTCTGCCACAGGCAGGGACACCAACCTCCAGGCCTGGAGCTACACAAGGCTGCCCAGGGCCCCATCCAACCTGGCCTTGAACACCTCCAGGGACGGGGAATCCACCACCTCTCTGGGCAGCCTGTTCCAGCACCTCACCACTCTCTCTGTAAAAAACTTCCCCCTAATATCTAATCTAAACCTTCCCTCCTTTAGCTTTAGTCCATTCCCCCTAGTCCTGCCATTATCTGCTCTTTTAAAAAGTCGAATCCCCTCCTGCTTATAAGCTCCCTTCAGGGACTGGAAGGCTGCAATGAGGTCCCCCCGCAGCCTTCTCTTCTCCAGGCTGAACAAGCCCAGTTCCCTCAGCCTCTCTTTGTAGGGCAGGTGCTCCAGCCCTCTAATCATCCTTGTGGCCCTCCTCTGAACCCTCTCCAACAGTTCCACATCCTTAAAAAAAAAAGAAAGCTTGGGAAGTGGGGGAGACAATCTTCTGCTTGCAGGTTTCATTTGCCATTGTTCTGAAATCACCAGGAAGGGAAGTTTGGAAAAAGAGAACCTTAAAAAAAAAAACAACTAAAGAAAGGAAAAAACCCCACAAAACACACCACACAAACACCTAAAAAATACCAATACCTCCCCCTCCCCAGCAGCTCAAGTGTCACAGGGAGGGGATGGATTTTTTCTTGCTTACAGCATTTCCTGTGTCCGCCTCCCCACCGGGTCTTTGTGGATTTGTGAAAGGGAAAGGATGTTGTGTACAAAAGGGACCAAGCTGCCGGGCGGAAAAGCGATGGGGGAAGACCAGCAAGAGGGAAAATGGGGGAGGTAATAATAAAGGACACACAGATATCTTGTGCTAAGTAGAGGGGGTTGGAGCATGTAAGCATTTAAGCTCTATGTTAGCTTGTTTATTCTTCCACAAAAAAAAAGGTTGCTAATCGTTGTCCAAAATGACATTTTGATTGTTACCAAGGTAGGGGAGAGAAGGAGGTGAGAAAGGAACGATGGATTTTATATGTGTGGCTTGGAGGGAGATCCAGCATGGCAGAAAAAGGAAGGCCTTGTTAACACAGCAGTGGGGTGGTCCTTGTGATGGACTCACCAGACAAGAATCATTGGTATGATTCACCACCACCTGTGTTTTGCTGTGTAGTAGAATCAGAGAATGTGTAAAGTTGGAAGGGACCTTTAAAGGTTATCTAGTCCAAACCCCCTGCAGTAAGCAGGGGAATCTTCACTAGATCAGGCTGCTCAGAGCCACATCAAGCCTGACCTTGAATATCTCCAGGGATGGGACCTCCACTGCATCTCTGGACAACCTGTGCCAGTAATCTACCACCATCATAGTGAAGAATTTTTTCCTAATATCCAACCTAAATCTCCCCTTTTCTAGCTTAAAACAATTACCCCTCATCCTATTGCTACATACCCTCATAAGCAGTTCTTCCCCAGCTTTCCTGAAAACAAGTTGCTAAAATTCAGGAGATCTTCTACAATCAGGCTGTACTCATTGGGGGTTCACCTCATCCTCTTCCTTTAGATAGCTATTGTGGATGTAAAAGCAGTGGGTTTGGATTTGTGGTATATGACATGAACCAGGTTTTTTGGCATGTCCAGAAATCCTGCCTTCCAAGATGACCAGAACCCCTTCAGAACCAAGTCCCAAGTGGCAGGCTGGGAGATTCCTATGAAATGGAGTGACATTACCTTAGTGTGATATGGGCTGCAGAGATATTTTGTTCCAAATGAAACCAGCAGTGTGGAGAAAGGTCTCTGCTGAGTTTTCTTTTTAACCCATATCTCTTCCAGGCTTTAAAGAGAACTTTAATCCTGTCTCATAGCTCAGCACACCAAAAATTTGCCATGCCAATAAGCACATTCCCTTTCACTTTAGATTTTCTTCTTGTTTAACATTTCTTTCAGGGAAATTTTGGCTATAGATAACTTAAAGAAAATACTATTCCAAGTAAAGCTCTTGAATAGACCACTAGCTAAGGTCATAAATTCCTGCTTAGAACATCAAAAATTTCTGAGATATTTTCTAGAATTTCTAGGTTTTCTAGAGCTTTCAGTCATAAAATCCTTTTCCATACTGTATCATTTAGGCAGTAGTGATTTAAGGGTTCCTATTCTCTGCCATGAGTCACTTAGCAAAGAAAACTCTGGTGAAATATGTGCCTAATTCTTAATTCTAGGTTTGGAACATAAATGTCCTTATTTCCCTCTGCAGCCCATGGAATATCCCTCTCTCACTTGAGAGGGGGATGCAGGTAACTGGTCTTGTTTAGGCAGCACTGTTAAGCATGTAGGTGGAAAGCATGCAGTCCTGGCTTACCCACACCAGATGCCCAGCTATCCATTTGTGTTTAGCACAGGTACTGTCAACATCAAATGAACTGAGTCAAGGCCAGATTGTGTTTTACTGTTGACTTCTTCATGTAATACATTACAAAGCACCCAGGACAGGGCAGGATACACAGAAATGTGCTTTAATAACTTATTCTAAAAGCTGCTCCACAGTCCTTAACCTTGATGTATGTCAGCTGTCTTGACAAATCTTTATATGTAACTATTACTCATACTGAGGCAACCCAGAAGTTGTCACCCGACCATTAACCCTGGACTGTGTGTTCTTTGCTTTGCTTGCAGAGCCTTTAAAGAATAAGGAGATGCTGCATCTATTCAAACATCTCCAACAAGCACTGTGAATAATCAGCCTTTGGTCCTTGCAGAGGATTTTTCAGAGAGTATTTAAAAGCATAATTTATGGAGAGAGGTTTTGTGTCAAAACTGTTACCATCATCTTTGCTGAGCGCAGTCAAATGGGAAAGGGAAAGCTGATTCAAATAGAAAAAAAAAATCTCAAAAAAATGAAGAAATAACCAGCAAATAGCAGACAACATAAGTGACCAGTGAGTGGGCAAAGGTTTGTGTCAGAAGTAAAACCTCAGAAGAAGGATGGACTTTACTGCCAACATTTGCCAGGCTCTCCAGACAATCCCAGAATAGTTTTGAAAGCAAGACATGGGAGTATCAAATCTTCACAACAAGTAGGCCAAACTGTTAGATTTTAAGCTGATAGAGGCTGACAATTTGCAGACATAACAGTTAGATTAGTTGTACCGGGAACATTTATCATAATCAACCCTGGAATATAAGCAGTCCTCCAGGAGGAATGGAAAATATCAAAAGAAGACTACTCTCTATTTTTTTAAAAGATTTCCAGAAAAACAGGTCCTAAGGAAAAAAAATAATAATACACCCAGCCAGCCAAAGACAGGAGAAAACACAGAAGCATTAAGATGGGATCCAAGTATCAGCTCCACCTCCCTTATCAAAAAAGTTTCTTAATAACAGGGAGGCTACCAGCTGTCAGAAAGTCTCAACTCACATCCAACAATATCCCTTTTAGAGAAAGTATATCTCAGTGTGGGATTAACCTCTTCCTTACAGGCTAATAATTTGTAAAAATACTTATTAATTTTGATAAAAAGAAACCAAACAAAAAATCACATAAACCATCCCCCCCTTTTTTCTCCTCTGTCTTAAAAAACTGTTGTGCTTTTAATCAAAGACAAATAAAAAGATGCTGCCCTAAAAACCAAAGATTTGACTGAAACTATTGGACTGTAAACATGAGGGCAGCTTTAACTATTGTATCTCAAAGGTCTATGCTGCGTGGTGACCCCAAAATATACATTTACTTTCCAATGCCTACCAATCACATTCCCCTGCCAAAGAAAACACACCTTGCACACCTGGAGCTTCCAACCCTTCTGCTGCTATTCCATTGGCCAAAATCTCAGCTCACTAAGAAGATTGATCCAATGTCCTCTTTTATTTCTTCTTTTTTTTTCTTTTGTTTTTTTTGCTGATGTTGTTCTATCCCTTGTCTCTAGTGGGAATGTATTATCTTTATCTCTTCTCAGAGCACTCAAGATGAGGGGAAAGCTGTTGAAAATAAATTAGACCAAAATAAACTCCGATTGGAAATGCTAAGTACTGCATGTTCCTGCTTTAGGAAAATGAAATACTTCATTCACATTCCTGAAACAGGACTTGGGACAATTTCAAGTGCTGTGACTTTTTTTAAATCCTCCAAATATAGTAAGTCAATGTTATAAATTCTTACTTTTCTCATATGATAAGCAATGAATTCATTACTAATATACAGCAAAGCTTTCCTCTCTAACTAAGCATCTAATCAGAACTGGGCCTCATTAGCTAATGTCTGCATATTGCATGTGATATTTGACCCTTTCTGAATGGTCACTGATGACCACCTGAATATATCTCAGTTTTCCTAAATAACATCAAGATTGAAATGTTGGTTCACCTTCCACACATTTCAAGATGAATTTTGCTTTCTGATAGAAGCTGGATCTAATCTAATTTGGAAGGGAATCTGAGCATCAGGCTCCAAGCTTTCCATTTGACCAGTCCTTCTAGATGCTTTGGTAAAAGGGTTGGGGAGATGCTCACCAATATTAACAGTGTCTGCACCACCTTAGCAAATTCAGCCCTGAGTGAGTCTTGTTCTAGGTTACCAACTAACAACTAATATGTTCGCTGGTGTAACCTCTGACTTGACTTTGCTGATCTGTACTCAGGATCAGAGTACAGAACTGTGCTTGGGACTCCAAAGCAGGAATCCCTCAGAGAGTTCTACAAGGTTGGACAGACAGATGGACGGACAGACTGCGTTTAGGAACCCAGATATGGTGTGGACTCCACCTTCCATTTGAAATACCAAATTTATTTTGGTTAGAGGGCTCCTGTTTCCCATGCATTTATTTCAATGGATGGTATTCCTGTAGATGAATCTCAGGCAAAACTGTAAATCACAAGACTGTCTAATGATTTCATTATTTCCCTACCTTGAGGTTCTTTACTCTGTGAGGGTGGTTGGGCAGTGGAACAGACTCCCCGGGGAAGTGGTCACAGCAGGGAGCTTGACTGAGTTCAAGAAACATCCGGATGATGCACTCAGTCCCATGTTCTGACTTGACTAGCCCTGTGTGGAGCCAGGAGATGGACTTGATGACCTTTATGGGTCCCTTCCAACTCAGGATATTCTATGATTCTATGATGAATAACATTCCAGAACCAATCACGGGATTAGCAACGGAAAAGCCCAGGTATATGAGGACAGAAAGCAAAGTTTTGGTTTAAAAGAAGTTCCTCTCCCTTAACTTTATTGGTCCCATGGAATTTCTCCTCTTTCCCCTCCATTTTGCTTAAGCCATCTGGTCCACTTAGGCCTCTATCCCATCTTCTACCCACTTTCTGTCTGCTTCACCTTAAAATCCATGCCTAGTTTGTCTGTGCATGTCAAAACTCACCCTCTTAATTTGTTCTTCTCAAAAGTTCCCCAGCTGATACTTGCAATCTCCATCCCTCTTCATATGCTATTTTCTAAGTCCTTGTCCTGACTAAAAGGCCTGAGGATGACCAAAAGCTACTGCCTCTTCTTAGAGCATCCTGAAACCTTGAAACAGAAAGCTTTGAACATGGAGCAGGAACATCTTGTTTGCTTTGAGGTTGCCTCTTTGGAGTGGCAGGTAGGGAAGTGGGGAAGTGAGAGAGCTGAAAGAACTCTGGGGCATAAAGACTCTTTGTCCCTTACACGTTTTCCTCTTCTTCCTAGTGCTATTCTTACAAGATATAATGTGGAAGGATAATGTGGTCACTGTAGGTGGACTATGTCCTGCCCCATAGCTTGATAAAATCTGTAATAAGGTAAAGAATAATGCAGAGGCAATTTCTGTTGAGATCTTGCTGTGTCACTCAGCATACTTGGCAGAAAATTAATGAAAGGTCTGAAAATCTTGGGATGATTAAATTGTAATAAATAACACTAAGAAAAGGAAGTCTGCAGCTGGTTGGAATCAGTTATGTTCTATAAATGATTTGTTAAAAAGAGCTGAAAATGTTAACCATTGGTTATATAATAGTCATTATGCATAGCGACAACTTAGGGTATTCTGTTTAGAAGCTTCCCTCCCCAGACTTTAAAAGGGTGATGAAGGTGATTGTCCCAAGCATAGACAGAGAAAGACACTGTAGGTAATAGTGCAAAGTATTCGTTTTGCTTCTGCTGTGGTACTCACAAGCTGCTCCCATCTGACCTGAGTGTCAAGCTCTGAACTTCCAGGTTCTGATAAGACCCATTTGTTTCACTGATATCCAGGCAAGCCTGCCTAATTTTTCATTTTGATTCATCTGGCAGGTCCCATTTAGTCTGTAGCTGGGGAGCACTCCAGGTCCTCAGATGTGTCAGGTCGTATATGGAATAAGAGGGCCATACTTCTGACTCTCACCTTCTGTAACTCAGCAGCCTGACTGGCGTATAACTCATTTCCAGCACTGTCCTGATTCGGTACTGTGGCCATCATGAACCCTGGACTGATGGTACAGAGCAGGAGACAGCACTGGGTGCTGCAGCTGGTGCAGGACACAGTGCTATGAAGAATCATGGAATCATAGAACGGTCTGGGTTGGAAGGGACCCCAAGGATCATAGAGCTCCAACCCCCCTGACACAGGCAGGGACACCAACCTCCAGGCCTGGAGCTACACAAGGCTGACCAGGGCCCCATCCAATCTGGCCTTGAACACCTCCAGGGATGGGGCATCCACCCCCTCTCTGGGCAGCCTGTTCCAGCACCTCACCACTCTCTCTGGAAAGAACTTCCCCCTAATATCTAATCTAAACCTTCCCTCCTTTAGCTTTAGTCCATTCCCCCTTGTCCTGCCATTATCTGCTCTTTTAAAAAGTCGAATCCCCTCCTGCCTATAAGCTCCCTTCAGGGACTGGAAGGCTGCAATGAGGTCCCCCCGCAGCCTTCTCTTCTCCAGGCTGAACAAGCCCAGTTCCCTCATCCTCTCTTCGTAGGGCAGGTGCTCCAGCCCTCTAATCATCCTTGTGGCTCCTCTGAACCCTCTCCAACAGTTCCACATCCTTCTTGTATTGGGGCCCCAGCTCTGGGCTCCAGATGGAGCCTCACAAGGGCAGAGTAGAGAGGGACAATCACCTCCCTGTCCCTGCTGCCCCCCCCTCTTCTAATGGAGCCCAGGATACCATTGACCTTGTGAGCTGCAAGAGCACACTGCTGGCTCATGTTAAGTTTCTCATCCACCACAATCCCCAAGTCCTTCTCAGCAGGGCTACTCTCAAGAAGCTCTTCTCCCAGTCTGTATCTGATAAATTGTTTTCCTCAGCTGCTGCTGAGATCAAGCCTCCCTCTCTGTACACACAACTGTGGCCTTCAGTCTTGCCCACAGGAGGATAGTGGGATAGACAACAGGAAGGATCAAACCCCATGGGCTCATTCAATGTGCACACCCTTTTTCCCATGTGACAGGATTATGAAAAGCCTCAGTGACTACTGCTGAGTAGCACCCAATGGTTGGCCAAAACTCTTCTCTTTTAGCTCCTTCATGCAGCTGTGTTTGCTATAGTTGCACCTCCTACCCCTCCAAACAGCAGAGAGTCTGACCATCCATGGCTGTCCCTGCAGCACTCTGTTCTTGGCTGTCCTTCTTTCAACATTGTTTATTTCCCTGCCAGTCCCCATTGAGTCCTTTCTAGTTTTCATTCATCATCATTCAGAATAACAACCTCTTGGGTTTTTTAGGGTGCTGATAGACCTGACTCTATCTTCACTATTTGCAAAGGCATTTTAGCCATGATAATCTACAGAGAAAGTCTGACTACCAGGAAAAGTAACTCAACACCTGAGCATGGGAGATGAACCTTTCCTTCCAATAACCTTTCCTTTTCCTGGAGAATGCATTGCCTTAAGTCATTGGACTAGCCTTACATTGTATCAAGGCAAATCCTGAAGCCCTCAATTAATTCTTGATCAGTCTTTATGCAAGTAGACTGGATTGTCTGCTTAAAAGAGAAATGAAAAAGAATCTTTAAAACTCTAGATTTTGCACCTCATTAGGAGGACTGCAAACCAGGAAGAAAAGGAGGCAAAAAAGGACAGCAAATCTCTTATTTCTAAAGTATCACTCAGTATATTTAAACAGATTCATAAAGACAGCTCCAAAAACCAAATTGTTGATTAAATTTAATCAGATTAAATAAACAAAAGAAACAAAGGGAAAGCACAGCTAAGAATTTGGCTCTGTGACTGGTGTTATTAGTGGAGGAAAAACAGTTAATTTAAATTTTAAGAAGGATGCTATTTGTCAGGGTGGTTTCATTTGAACAGATCTATTTTGTCCATGACACATTGCCAGATCCCCTCTTTGTGAAGCCAACAGGGAAAATCAGTGTTATTTTACCAGCCCTGTGCTATGATGAGATTGGGACGTATTGACATGAAGTTTTCCTACCAGAGAGAGCACTCTGGGCACTATTTATTGCTGCATGTAAAGAGTTTTCTACATGGGCAGCCTGCTGAATTCACTTGCATCTTGCTGTCCAAGGGGGTCCATGTTGGTGTTTCAGAGGGGTGGGGTTATACCACTTCCAGCACCAAATCCCCAGTAGAGCTTTTACTGATGTCAGTACAAGTCAGGATCCAGTCAGGGATACAGCAAAAAGCCATCTGGGCTGTACAGATTCACTCAGCCTTAAGATTCCTGTTTTCTTCATGATCCCTGGTTTCTTAATGTATTTTTTCCATCTTCATAGGATGACTGTGGAATGTGTCTTCACTTTCCTGAGTGTAAACAAGGGGTCAAACAAGGATCTTCATTACGATATGTTCCTCTGTGATAATACCTGACTTACAAGCCTGCCTTTTTCCCCTCAAACACTCAGCCATGTGGAAATGTTACTAGTGGTCCATGCTATTCTTTCTCCAACTCATCAATATTAATTAAAGAGGAATCTACCAGCATTGATTAGGAAAATACTCACATTAACTGCATAAATGAACACTAAAGGAAAATCAAAGGAGACAGCCCTGTGGACCAGGACATAACAGTCACCACAGTGTTCCATTCAGAAAAGCAAGAATAAATATTCTTCACTATAAGCCACCCAAATATTATTCATACACAGCAGAAATAAATGAAGACAGATTTTCTACTGAATTGTGTGCACAATGTTTTGTAAACAATCCTACCACAACAGTCTCAGCTCTCCTCCCATGTACAGAATGATCTCCACCTACTGAGATACAATCAGGACCTTCCCAAGTCCCAAGCCTGACAGTGCATCCACTTCTCAGATTTCAACACCTCCAACCCTGAAACTCCCCAAAGCCCTACAGTTTTTCCTGAAAAACCCTGAACTCCCATTCACACTTTTTCCAGCTCCTCTCATATCCACTCATTACCAATTCAGAAAGAAGCAGAAGAGGCAGCAATAACTTCAAGGGTGCACACACATTGACTCATGTGCCACTAGGTCAAGAGGAACAGGTAATTATGGTTTTCATGGTGAAAACCCATCCTCAGTAGGCCCACAGATGTATTCTTATGTCCATTTATAAGAACAAATTCTTGTGACTCTGTCACTTTTCAAGTCTCATTGAAAGTGGCAAGCAGATGGAAACAGTATTAGGAGGGAGAAGCAGGACTGACAGTCAGCTAAGACAGATGGACAGTTACAGTGTGATCACACTAAAAATGTGAGCCAAGGTAAAAGAACTATTGTTGAAATATACCCAGAGCTTTAGGTACCTGTCAGCCCATGTTTAAGTACTGTTAAATGGTTTTGAATCAGTATAACTTCCAGCACCTACAGGCAGTGAAAGGCAGCAGTGCCTTGTGCAGCCCTCCCCAGTCTGTTCCATACCAAAGGATGCATCTCTGCAGATGTCAAAGGTAAACCAGGGATGTAAGCTGTTGTGGTGGTTTAACCTGGCAGGCAGGTAAACCAACCACACAGCCGTTCACTCAGTCCCACCCCAGTGGAAGGGGGGAGAGAAACAAAAAGGAAAAAAAATCTAAGTTAAGCTAAATAAAGGTAAAACCTGTGGGTTGAGATGAAGACAGTTTAAAATGGCAGGAAAGAAGAACCTGTTTGGTTCATTCAAAGGCTTCTAGCTGCTCAGGGCCCCATGTGAAATTGTCTTTCATCACTTGATATAGGTGTTCACAATCAGATTGCAGTTTGGGATATGCATTCTCCAGAAACTCACAATGTCTAAGAAAGCTTGTGTTTCCTTTTGCTAGTTGGTGGAGACATGCCTGCTATTTTGTTGATGACTTCCACTGGATTCTGATGGCATCCATCTTGCCATTTTATTCCTAGAACCAGCAGGTAGCACTGCTTCAGTCACTGATGGCATCTGATGACAGTCTAGAACCCTGTGAGTCTTCTGCAGGTCCTATGTCATCTCTGCCAGCCCTGTGCAGATGCCTCAGACACCTTGGGAACTCTCAAATAGAACAAAATTTCCATGTACTTGCAAGTGAACCCCACCTCTAAACCTAGGTGAGATGCATCACATACACGATACCTCAAGTTCTAATGGGCTAAAGATTTTTCAGGCAATGATAAAATCCTCCTGTCCTTTACACAGTGCAAAGCACAGTAGAATATATTAGACTATATTAGGGTTGAAGATCTGGTCACATTAATTTTAGTTGTGATGATAATAATAATAATTACAAGAACTCAGATGTTCAAGTTCAGCCCTTGAGAGTCTGTGACCACAGAAGTCTAACAGCAAGAAACAGCCCCATCTGCTTTCCCATCTGAAACTAGCTGGAAATAGTCTTGTTATCCGTTTGGCCCAAGAATGTCATCTGAAACTGCTTCTTAGCATACGCTTTTCAAAATATGTTAGCTTTGGTTTACAGGGTCTTGGCAAAACATTTCTTCCATCATGATTTGCAAAGTCATCAAAATCTCAACCTTCCTGAAGAATGCATTAATTTCAATTCACTGTTGGTTTAAGAATATTTTACATAATACATTTTAGCATTTAGTTCTGAGAGTTATTCCATTTGAAATGCATTTTAGGGTACATTGTTTATTCTGATTTATTTTGTTATATACTTATTTATTATGTTCTATTTTATTGTACATTTATGTTCATGTTTAATTTTATATTCACTTCCTTATTTTAATTCCATAGTCTACAGTTTTATCTAGGAAAAATGAAATACTAGGAGTCAAACAAAAATAAACGTTGAAATCGTTCTAGTGATATATTCTCATTGACCAAAAACATGATTCTTTTTTAAATGCATTTGAGTGGCAAAAATAAAAATGTAGTATTATATTTCATATTGCAATGGGAAAAAAAATAAAATAAAATCAGAACTACTGAATTTCCCATGGAGCTGAGACTTGATAGCTCTACCAGCTCACTGTACATGCTGATGTATTTATTTAATCACCCAAATATAAAAGTCTCTTTTTTTTTCTATTCCTGACATTTGTTATGTCATTAAAAATTGATTTACAAATATTTTTGCTTTTGTGAATAAATGCTCCGTTTTGCTGTGATTTTGTGAATTATACCATTATTATGCCTGCATATTTGATGTTGAATGTTTACACTCGCTGGTGTTGAATCCTCTTCAACCTCATTCTGGATATATTCTACTTGTTAGAAGAACTGAAGAACACAGGGATATTGCATAAGCATATGTGGTATTTGCTATTCCTCATCCCCAGGCTGAAAACATCGATTTCCTCAGAAAGAGAGAAGCAGCAGAACAATGCAAATTTTGCTAATTAGCCATACACTGCAAATTCAGATGAAGAAATAAGTCTGAGAACAACCACGCACCGACAATTCTGTGACATCTTTCCTTTGCCTCTAACTATTCTGCAAGGATTTCGTTGACAAATGCATTTGGGTGAGAGTCAGGATTCATGCATCACCGGTGTTTTAACCAAAATATATGTAGCAAACCTATCTACAATTTATCCTTCTTACATTGCCATCTCAGACAAAACCTTTAAAGCACAGTAATCTGCCTCCCTATATCCCAATGAACAGAGCATTAGGTAGAGCTCTGCTTTGGTTTATGATTGCTTTTTAATGTCTTTTCACTACAGCAGATAGACCTGACGTCATTAAGCCTGTTGTTACTATATTTCCAGAGGATTACTAAACATATAATTGGTATCAGCTTTCCTTACGTTATAGATTTGGGAAGTTTGGGGGGTATTTATATAAGCGTATTTTCAAAATATTCTGTGAGGCAAGAGAACAAAACTGTCTTATTTCATTACCTTAGTCAATGCTGATGTGTGTATTGGTTTGCTTTTTGCTTTCCTTTTTCTGGATATGGAACATTGTTTCATGAAACACTAAACTTTATGCAGATATTGAAAAACAAGTAAAGTGTAATGCTGAGAATAATCGATGCAGATAGTTGTCAAGGAAAGCCACTTCCAGCTGCTGGGCTGTTGCAAGGTCTCTCCTGCTCTCACTCTTTTTTTTATATGCACTAAAAATAATCCTCCTTTTCTTTTTTTCCCCTTCAAATCTCCCTGGAAATGTCCAGACTTCCAAAAGCTGTTGAGTAATGAGATAATGGGGACCAGAGATGAGTGGTATTCCTCAGGGGTCGGTACTAGGACTGGCATTGTTTAACAACTTTATCAGAGACAAGGACAGTGGGATTGAGTGGACTCTCAGCAAGCTTGCTGATGACACCAAACTGTGTGGTGAAGTTGACATTCTGGAGGGAAGAGACGTCATCCAGACAGAATTTGACAGGCTTGATAGGTGAGCCTGTGCAAAACTTATGAAGATCAGTGAGACCAAGTACAAGGTCCTGCCCATGGGTCAGTACAATCCGAATACAGGCTGGGGGATGAGTGGATTGAGCAGCCCTGAGAGGATGGATTTGGTTGTGTTAGTTGGTGAAAAACACTGGGATTGCAGTACAAGAAAGGTATTGAGCTGTTGGAACAAGTCCAGACAAGGGTCACAAAGATGATCAGAGCATGTCTCCTGTGAAGACAGGCTGAGAGAGCTGGGCTTGTTCAGCCTGGAGAAGAGAAGGCTCCAGGGAGTCTGGAGTCTTCTAGTATGTGAAAGGGTCTACAGGAAAGCTGGAGAGAGACTGGGAGTGTAAGGACAGTACATAGGGTAATGCTTTTAACCTGAAAGAAGGTAGATTTATGTTAGACAAAAGGAAAAGAAATCTTCAATGTGAGGACTGTGAGGCACTGGCACAGGTTGCCCAGAGAGGTGGTGGTTTCCCCCTCCCTGGCAGTGTTTAAGGTCAGGTTGGATGGGGCTTTGGGCAACCTGGTCTACTAGTAGGCGTCCCTGACCATGTCGGGAGAGTGGAACTAGATATCTTTCAGGTCCCTTCCAACCCAAACCAACCTGTGATTCTATGTTTTGATGATTTTCTCTGATGCATCTTTACACTCTCTAACAGTATATCTGGAGGTGCCTTTTCCACTTCCCCAGCAAGGCCCAGACCTCTATGTGAAGGTTTAACTTATAATTCAAAGCTGGCTGTGAATGTGGCAGCACAGTGCTCAGCAAAGCCCTATTGCAAAAACTCCTGCATGGAGCATGTTCTGCTCCATCTTTCCTTACAGCCATTTGGCAAGGTGCTCCTCTTTATATTAGACAAAGAGGAAATGGGGAAAGACAGCTAAAAACCAGAGAAAAACAAGTGCCAGACCCTCAAGGCAGGAGGGATATTGCACAGAAACAGCCGTGCCCACTGCAGAAACAACTTTCCACAGCTCAGGGGCTCAGCAAAGACTGTCTAATGGAAGCAGCAGGGGCTTCCAGCAGCGGCAAGGACAGCTTAATGCAAAGGTTATTTGTGTGTCCTCTTTCAATCTCATTTTCCAGCCCAGGGAGTGAAGTCCCAAATGTGTTTAACACGTTTCCCTTTCCATTTCTCAAAGCCAAGCTTTTCACGCCAGCTGCGCTTCACTTCATCTGATCCACTGGAAGTATTTCCCCAGAACAAGCAGGAATCACCTGCCCACAGTAGCCCAGGAGGAGTCCTCACAAAAGGCACTCAACTGTGTGTTAATTTGTGGGAACTGTTCACTTTGGTCCCAAGCTGGTGCCCTGAGCTGTGACAGACCAGAACTATTAACACTGATTTACATCCTACCTCACCTAACAGAGCTGCATATTTGTATTCACACCAGCACGTGGGAATGTCTCATATGCTCTGAATCATGCTGAACTATTTTTTGCAGGCATACTGAGCATGCTTTTAAATTTACCACAGTGTTAATTTCCCATTTACTTGGATTTGGTAGGTGGAGACCACTCATAAATGTTTCCATTGCACTAAGTATATACATACCCTCTTTCTGTCTCCTACCCCCTCCATAGCCTTGGTTTCTGTCATTTTTCAGAGAACTTGGATCATTGAGAAACCCAAGAAATCTCTCAGGATGCAGACACACTTTCAAGTGATTGAGGTCTCAGTTTGCTTTTAAGCCATGGTTCCTTGGGTGCATTTTGGATACAGTCCTCTCCAAAGGGGAGAAGCAGGAAAAATCATAGAATAATTTAGGTTGCAAAAGACCTTCAAGATCTCTAAATCCAACAGTTTACCTGCTATGCCAAGTCCCACCACTCTGACATGTCCCTAAGCACCACATCTACACATCTTTTAAATCCTCCAGGGATGGTCAGTCAACCACTTCCCTGGCTCACAATGACCACAATGAAGTTCTAACCCAGCACTGAGCAAATGTCTCCTGATGGGGACGATTCATATTACAATTGGAAAAAAGTGAGAGTTCATTTAAATGGCATATTGACTTTTAAATCTCTGAGGCAGGGACTTTTCCACTGCTCAGTACCCTATAAGACCCTTTTATCATCTGTTCAATGCATGAGACTCCCATTCCCTGAAGGGTGAAGCTACATCAATTTAACCAAGAGGAGCCTGGCCAGTAGAAAATGGTAATAAATAATCCAGGGATTTAAAATCTGAATTTAATTTCTGACACATGCAGGAGAAAAGGGGAGGAAGGGAGAAAGACCATTAAGAAACTGTTATTTTCTTTCCAAAGTAATTGAACAGCACGTAATGAGGACCAGCCTGGATAGACATTCAAGGAAGCATTGTGATTTCCTGCAAGAAGTACTGATGGAAAGTAAAGCTGTATGCAGCTGTTGGCTCCACCCAAATGCCTTTGCACTAGTTCACTAGTTGCATCTCCACTTTCAAATTCACCTGTCCCAGGGGAAGACTCACACTGCAGCCTCATCCATAATGTCACCTTGAGCAGTCCTTGGAAGGAGGTATTTCCTGAACTCTCACAGGTCTTGTATTCACAGAATTGTAGGGGTTGGAAGGGACCTCCAGAGATCATCAGATTCAACAACCCTGTTAAAGCAGTTTCCCTAGGACAGATCACACAGGTCAGCGTCCAAATGGGTCTTGAATATCTCCAGAGATGGAGACTCCACAACCCCTGGGCAGCCTGTCCCAGGGCTCTGTCACCCTCACTGGGAAAAAGTTCTTTCACATACTGGTGTGGAACTTCCTGTGCTCCAACTTGCAGCCATTGCCCCTTGTCCTGTCTCCACAGACCACTGAGAAGAGGCTGACCATGTCCCCCTGTGTCCAACACTTGAGATATTTATAAACTAATCAGATCCCCTCTCAGTCTTTTTTTCTCAAGGCTGAACAGCCCCAGTTCATTCATCCTTTCCTCACAGGGGAGATGCTTCAGGCCTTTAATCATCACAGAAATCACAGAAATCACAGAATTATCAAGGTTGGAAAAGACCTAAAAGATCATCCAGTCCAACCATTCACCTATTACTACTAGCTCCCACTAAACCATGTCCCTCAATACAACGTCCATCTCCGTGTCCCTCCTCTGGACTCTCTCCAAGACATTCTTGTCTTTTTTATCCCAGGGAGCCCAGAACTGGACACAATAAAGGGAGGCAACTGGTGAGTTGTACAGGAGTGTAACAAGATTTGGGGATATCATGATGTGGGAGTAAACAGGGAAACTTGATTATGTGATGGGGCAGAAAGCCTCCTAGGATCCCAAGGGATTCACTCATTCAGCCAGCGTTAGGATAGACTGATTCAGGGTTAGGATTCAAAGTCTTGTTGAGGAAGAAAATCTGCAGGTAGCTGGACACAGGGTGTGTGCATGAACCTGTGGGTTGCTCCATCCTTACTCCCTACAAGAGAAAGGTTTTGCCTTAAGAGCGAGTTCACTATAAAATTCAAATATCTATTTTTTTTTCCTTTCCTGTGAGTTGTAAAATGAAACTCTTCATATTATTTTTTTCTCACAAAATACTTTCTTGTTCCCTGCCAAGGTGCGCTGGAGCAGGCCAAGGCTTGAGCAAATTGAAAGCACCAGGTATCTAACAGTCATTTCAGCTTCTCCATGTGGTCCTTTGCATTACTGGGGTTTCTGTAGCCAGGTTGTCATTTGAGTTGGCATCTCCAATGTTTTTTATTTCTTGAACAAATATAAGCTCAGCCCTGTATCTGATGGGAACAGATCAGCAGTGATGAGAGAAGAACCTGTCTGGGCAGCATTGGATGGGAAAGGCAAGACACTCATTAGCAAAATATTCATATTAGTGTCATTTCTTTTAACATATTCCAATTTTCCAGCCCCACTACTACTGCATGAACTACTTCCATGTGAGCACACGAGAAAATGAACAGGAGCTTTTGGTTCACACATTACCACCAACTAGGGGATAGCTTCTGTGTTCAGAAACTACCCACTCACATGATGTCTGAAGCTGTCTGTGTATCATTTCCCTTAAGCACCAGGAATGCTCCTATAGATCTAAATTCATCTCAGAATTTGCTGTGGTTTGTGCAGCGATTAATGGATGGTCTGAGCTTATTTTGTGCTGCCAGGGTTGTAATCAGTTTACTTGGGGATTCTCTTCTGGGATTAACAATTTTGCAAAAAATTGTTACGTCAGATACAGTTCCCAGGGGTACAAATGCCATTTTTGACATGATTAACTGAGGAAAGTTGCAATTATAAACAGGCATACATGGGGCTGGCAGGAACTAAGAAACTGTGCTACAAAGGGATGCTCAAATCTTGTTTTTACCCTAAGTGACTGACAGCTTCTGTCACTCTTATGAGCACTATGTTTCTTGGGCATTGCTGATAATTCAGTTGAACTGGGACCAGGTCTTTTGCTAGTGCAAATTAAAATCCATGCCCAGTTTGCTTTGGGAAAGACCAGTTGATATCTCCACATCAAAATATTGCATGTTGCATTGCAAATTGCCCAATGCTTTAAGCAGAGATGAACTCCAACTTATTCCATTGCTGATACACCCACTTTCATGTGGTGTGAAGTGCAGCAGATTTCAGGATATTTCATTTTAGAGGACTGAATTTTAATGAGAGTATCTGTTAACCTTTACAGTACCAGCTGTATCAGACAAACTGTAATTCAACACAAGCACACTGACAACTATCTGGTCTCCCCAAAGAAATTCCTGCCTATTGAGACACCCAAGAGGACTGTAATGTCTCAACCATCATATAAATGTGTCCTTGTATGCTTCTTGCTGGATGACACTGGGCCTCAGGGGATGAGCAATGGATGCTCTGAGCTTTGTAGAGTAGGTGGCATTTCTCTCACCTCAGTTAATTTGAAAGATCTGCATCTATTCCAAACCTGAAAATACAGTTTCCTTGCTGGGAGTGCCAGTCAGTCTTAGTTGTGCATGAGATGAATGAGACTTTGGAGTTGCCCATCTGTATCCATTTGCTATGGAGGAAATGCAGATTTGCATCCAGAGGAGGGCAACAAAGTTGGTGAAAGGGCTAGAAGGCATGACCTATGAGGAGCAGCTAAGGACTTTGGTCTTGTCTGCTTTGGAGAGAAGGAGGTTGAGGGGCAACCTCATGGATGTCTACAGATTACTGAGGAGGGAAAATGAGAAGGGAGGTGTTAATACTTATAAATACCTAAAGGGTGGATGCCAAGAGGATGGGGAGAGACTTGTCAGTTGTGCCCTGTGACAGGACAAGTAGCAATGGGCACAAACTGGAGCACAGGAAGTTCCATCTGAACATGAGAAAAAACTTTGAGTGTGACAGAGCACTGGAAAAAGTTGCCCAGCAAGGTTGTGTAGTCTCCTTCTCTGGAGACATTAAAAACCTGTCTGGACACAATCCTGTGAAATTTTTTCTAGGTGATCCTGCTTTAGCAGTGATCTTGCACTAGAATCCAGAGGTCCTTTCTAGCTGCAACTATTCCATGATTTCTTCTCACTGGTATCCAGTGACAAGACACGTGGGAATGCTTCAAAGGAGAACCAGATGAGGGATAGACTGGACATAAGGAAGCATTTCTTTACCAAGAGGGTGGTCAAGCACTGGAACAGGCTTCCTAGAGAGGTGGTCACTGCTTCAAGCCTGTTAGTGTTTAAGAGGCATTTGGGCAATGACCTTAACAACATGATTTAACTTTTGGCCAACCCCGAACTGGTCAGGAAGTTGGACTAGATGATTGTTGTAGGTCCATTCCAACTGAATCATTCCTATTCTATTCTATTCTATTCTATTCTATTCTATTCTATTCTATTCTATTCTATTCTATTCTATTCTATTCCATTCTATGCCCAGTTCAAATATATATATTTAATTTTCAGTGGATCAAGTTAAATTAGATGTGACCCACAATACAGCAGGAATTGCACTTCAGGACCCAGAGGGTTCATCTCCACCCCTCAGAGCTACTCTCAGCATGTCCTCCGACTGCAGTTACTTATCCAAGGTTTGGATGAGCTGGGGCCACAGACCAAAGCTTCACTGGTTCAGTGAATGGACAGAGTGATCTCACGTCCTTCCAAAAAGGCTCCATGGAAAGGTTTTGGAGTGAGGGTTTCATATCAAGCCATTTCTGGGAGCCCTTTGTGAAAAGGATGTCCACTGTGATTCATTTGTGAAAAACACATAGCATAATGGATCTGAGTGTCAGATGAGCTTCTGTGCTCTTCTGCAAAGAAAAATAATAGCACCTTACACACAGATAAAAGGAAAAGTAGGTGTAAAGAAAACTGCCCAGCCCATGGTGGAGATACAACAATTTCACAGAGCTTTTTTCCCCTGCTTTTTCACTTCCAGGTCACTTCCTGGACCTTTCTGCACATTTTCTTCCATCAGCTTTTGCTTCAGTCACAGGAAAAAAAAACAAAGTACAAACAAAACTTGATGGCCAGGGTGATGCTGCTGAGCAGGGCCAGCCCTGCAGCTTGCTATTTCTGGCTGGATCCTTTTAAACTTGTGGATGGCTCTGTAAGCCTTATTTACACTTATTTACTAAACTCCATCTGACAGAAAACACAGCAGCTTTCCTCCCCTCCTCTCTGTCACTCTGCAGAAGGACTCATGCAGGCAGAACCACAGTGCCCACTGAATGGCAGAAAATGTGACAGGAATGGGTGTGAATCCTTGCTGTTAGAAGAAGAGATGAGAAAAAGGAGCAATATATGTTCAGAAATTTTTAGAGAAACCTCTGTAAAAGACCCCTGCAAACTCAAACAAGGACAGTGATGCTTCACACTGGGTGAATACAGTACCCTCCACTGATTCAGGCTTTTTTTCTAGAGTGGAGGGTGCCCCACTTAAAAGGTGTAACAGACCAGATGTTTAGCAGCACAGTGCAGAACCAAAACCCAATGCCAGGCAGCAAAGAGAAACTCTGCATAGACATGAAAAGGCTGGGAAAACTGAAGCAGGTAGGATGTAATTTCTGAGCAGTGTGCAATCACAGCACCTGCAGGAACACCGTTAATCCAGTAAAAAGCACCACCTGCTTTGCTGAACACTGGTGGTGTCATGGTGTCTACCAGGCACTCGGCACCAAAAAACCCATGAAGCCAGTGCACCTCAAGGCAGGTCCTACAGCAGCCCTAACAAATTTCTGGGTTTATTATGCATGGCTTGGATGAGTTCATACAGTATGTTAGTCCAACATAGAATTAAAGGATCATAGAATATGTTAAGTTGGAAGGGATCTTAAAGGCCATCTAGTCCAACCCCCCCTGCAGGAAACAGGGTCTTCTTCACTAGATCAGGTTGCTCAGAGACACATCAAGCCTGACCCTGAATATCTCCAGGGATGGGGTCTTCACTAGTTCACTGGGCAACCTGTTCCAGTGATCCACCACCCTCATAGTGAAGAATTTGTTCCTA
Source organism: Gallinula chloropus (assembly GCF_964237585.1). Lineage (NCBI taxonomy): Eukaryota > Metazoa > Chordata > Aves > Gruiformes > Rallidae > Gallinula > Gallinula chloropus. The sequence goes on from NC_140086.1 coordinate 3,332,309, forward strand.
ATGTCTAACTTAAATCTCCCTTTTTCTAGTTTAAAAGCATTACCCCTCATCCTATTGCTACATACCCTCATGAACAGTTCTTCCCCAGCTTTCTTGTAGGCACCTTTCAAGTACTGGAAGGCTGCTATATGGTCCCCAGGAACCTTCTCTTCTCCAGGCTGAACAACCCCAACTCTCTCAGCATGTCTTCATAGGAGAGGTGCTCCAGCCCTTGCATAGCTTTTGTGCCCCTCCTTTGGACACAGTCCAACAGGTTCATGTCCTTTTTGTGTTGAGTGCTCCAAAGCTGGACACAGTTACCCAGGTGAGGCCTCACCAGAGCAGAGTAGAGGGACAGAATCACCTATCTTGATCTGCTCGTCACACTTCTTTTGATGCAGCCCAGGATGCAGTTGGCCTTATGTAAAATAAATTGTTCCAACCCATAGCAGAGACTTTATGGCTTTTTCAGCTTTGAAGATAAAATCAAATGAATGTGATCCAAGGAAATGCATAGAGAAAGGGCAACACGTACCATCAGTAAGCCTAGAATAGATGTGAAGATTCTCATGGGTTCATCAACAGTTTTCTTGTGAAAATTTCTGAGGTCTTTTCCTTTTCAGGACACCAATGTCTACACAAAACTCCGACAAGGGCTTTTGGCCTCCTTGGAATTTCAAGTAGGTATAAATCCAGAGTAAATATGATTAGGGCAAAGGCAAGTCAGAGGGGTATTATTAAAAGTCTTCTGAAGAGTTACCCTACCACTAACATCACTTAAAAGTCAGGACAAGGGTGGAGGAGATCTGCAGAGCACAGAGGTATGGTTTTGATGGGTACCTTTCCAATGTAGACTGCACTGCCTTACCCCAAGAGTGACTTTTAAACCTAATTAAAAGTTATTAGCATATGCATATGTTTGGCATATATATTTGGTATATTCAGACCCCTCCTACAAGTCACCTCCAATTAAACATTAATTAGCTGCAACATATTTTTCCTTCTTAGTTATAAGGACAGAATGCAGACCTAATGAAATACCTCAGGGTGATTTACAAACACAAATGCATTTAAAACTGAATTTCTCACTGGTGTCCAATTTTGCACAGAACAAAGACAACTGACATGCTTCTTGATCAAGGCTCCAGTTCCTTAAAGAATACTTCCATCAAAGTTGTAATTGCACAGTAATTTGAGGATAACATATATTTTGTTTTCCCCAGACATGTTATTTTCCTTCCTCCTCAAAGTTTTTTCAAGGTAAAATTTAAAACCTTTTCTTTATGTCCATTTAAAGGAATGTCTCCAGCCAAATATGGAGCAACCTGAAGTCTTGGATGCACCAAAATTACCAGTGTCATTTCCCTCTTTTGTCCTCCCTCATGCCTTGCAGGATGTGATGCCATCAAAATTTCAGACAGAATTGGTACTTAGCAGTATTTAAAAAACATGATTACTTTTCATCTAAGGGGCTTTGAAAGCTTTAGTGGGGCTTTTGAAATCAGAAAGACATTCATCTTCATAGACCCTGAAACCAAAACAGTGATGGGTGGATCTTGAAACAACTCCACAGTCCATATTGCAACTCCACAGGATTAACTCAATGACAGGACATTTGACTGTAAATTGATAGATTAACCAATGCAAGGACTGATGAAAGACACTGAAAACTATTTTTATTGGAACTATTTATCTACACTACTCAGTTACCTCAATGGTCCTTGGCATGGCTTTTGCCCTTTAGAACTACCACCACATCTTGAAGGTATTCTTTTCACACATGATGCTTCTTCTAGGAGACCACATGGCAGCAGAACTTGAAGAATCAGGAGCTTTCTCTGCTCTCCTGGTCTGCATCTACTTGGGCATAAGAGTTAGGGCATACTTCACAAGTCATTCTTCCTGGTCACATCCCTGAGGACAAAAAACAACAGCGTAAGTTTGGAAAAAAAACTTTGCATAATTTTTTTAAATAACCAATAATTAATGAAAGATGCATTGCCAAGGGGAATTGTGAAAGACACAGAAATCACTTGAATAAATATATAAAAAGCCCTGTTTTACCAGAAGCATTTATGTAGTGAAACCAACTGCAAAGAGACGTGAAACAATCCTGCTAGTAATGGGGAACATTTATCACATTCACAGATTCATGGAGCCATTCTGCACACCTGAGGCTGCTAACAATGTGGGGGACGGCGGGAGTTACAATAAAGGCCAACATATGGCAGTAAATCTGGAATAGCTGAACACGGGGATAAATTCACAGTAATAATTCAAGATGCTTCTGGAAGAGTTTTGGGGCTGTGCCTCCCTGCTTGCCCTGCAAAGAAGCACAAAGGTACGAGTATAAAAACACCTTCCCAACAATGATTTACCTGCAAAAAATATTGACATCCACTTTTAAGAGCAGATTTCTTGCAGGTAATTATAAAAATTAGGCACCTACTGTAAGGCAGGTTTGTACAACAGTCAGCAGAGATGGACAATCACCTCCAGAAAACACTTCTCAGAAGACCCATCTCTGGAGGAGCCTTGTTCCTTCTACTGATCACACAGGGAAACTAAGCTGTGTGTGAACATCATGAAGCTTGAAAAGGACAGAGTATTTCAATTACAAGATGGCAGGGGGGAAAATGGATGTTTTAATTTTTATTTTACTGATTATTTTTACTGGAACTATTTGCCTTCTTCCTGCAACCCTCAAAGGAACACGGGGAAATAATTAAGGCATAATCTCTTTTGCTGGGTAAAATATGGAGCAATAAATGGCTGTTAAGATTGATTAGGGGCTGAAGCAAAGCACAAGCCTGGGGTAGATTTCACCTTGCTATTTCTCAGGATGATGCAAAGAAATTGAAGTTGGGCTTTTGCAGGCAAATCACATGCCAAATTGGGAAAAATAAGCCCTGTGCACAACTCATTTCCTTGGGGTGAGTCTGAACCATTCTGTAGTGTTTCTTCTTTGTGTTGTCCAGAACTGAGTCAAAAATCAGTTTCTTTGAATGGATGATCATACTTAAAAGGAAAGTAAAACTGAAAACCCAAGGTGAAATAATCATATACATTGAAATATCTGCTTTTCTGATCCAATCTAAAAGACCACTTCTCTCTGCCCCAAAGCAGCATCAAAGAATTGTAGGGATGGGACTAATACCATAAATACATCAAGAGGGTTGGAGTGCAAATGTGGTCATGTAGTATGAAGAGGACACAAGGAATGTTGCACAGAGCAGTAGTTTTCAAACAGTGCAGGTGAAATTCCCTTCCCTTCCCTTCCCTTCCCTTCCCTTCCCTTCCCTTCCCTTCCCTTCCCTTCCCTTCCCTTCCCTTCCCCTTCCCCTTCCCCTTCCCCTTCCCCTTCCCCTTCCCCTTCCCCTTCCCCTTCCCCTTCCCCTTCCCCTTCCCCTTCCTCCTTTCCCTTTCCCCTTTCCCCTTCTTCTTTCCCCTTCTCCTTTCCCCTTCTTCTTCCTCCCTCTCCCCTTTCCCCTTTTCTTTCCCTTTTCCTTTTTCCATTTCCCCTTTTCCTTTTCCCTTATTTTTTAAGAGTTTACAAGGTTATCCCATTTTGGGAAAGGGTATGTTAGTTCACCAGCTGCCTGCCCACATGGATGAATACCTGCTTACCTGCCTTCACCTCCCACTCTCGGGTTGCCTCCTGCTGCCCAGCTACCTGCCTAAAGGCAAAACTATAAATGAGAAAGGCAATGGGGGCTGGCAAGTGAAGACCATCACTTCAGTTTTTCCTGACAGACAAACCATGCATTTGCTGCAAAAATAGGTGTGAGAAACAGTCACAGGAAAAATTTCACTGTTGGAAAAAAAACCCCTTTTTTTCCCCTTAAAAAAATCATTCCAGCTAAGGTTTTCCCTCATCATAGTATTTACAGGGATTGATTGCTCCTGTGAACAGAGGTGACTGCAAGACTGGCTGAGATGAGATGTAGAGATAAGTGATACAAGAGTCAAATGTGAACATGGGCATCAGTAGGGCTGCACATTCACTGTGTGTTTCTATCTCTTGGTGCATCTGTGTGAAATATCCTCATATACTGATTTCCATTCTGTGATCTTGATCCTGTGTGAGCCACAAGCTCATACTAAGCAGTCTACAGGACATCTAGGGAAACACCATGAAGTGTATACTGTTGTGAGTGTGATAAAACAAGTTGTTCTGCTACAGCAATATTAGTATGTGGCAGAGACCTACTGGCCTGAAAAAATGATCATGCAGCAAACCATCTTGCCCCCTTCTTGATCCCACAACAGCCATGTCCTCCCTTGAAAGATTTCATATTTTACTTGTGGATGAGAGGCCATCTAAATGCAGAGAAAACTGCTGTAGAAGGTGAATATTCCTCAAATGCCACCTGTGGCTTCATGTTTCCCTCCCTCATATTCTTGTTATGTCTCTTTTCTTACCTGTAGATCAAGTATTAAAAAATGAAGGGAAATATAGCTTTCTATTGATTTGGAAAATTAACTAGGAGCCACAAAGTGGAGAGAACAAAACGTTGAAACAGTGTTTGAAGAAAAAAACACCAACCAAACACAAGTTCTGTGGTGCCTTTGAAAGGAAGCTCCACCACTACCTGATCTCTTTCTACAGGTTGTGGCAAAGGAGGAAGCTGAAAGGAAGGGGAAGATGCATAAAACAAACTAACTTTGAAAAACAAGTGTGTCCTAGATCTGAATGGATGAAGACACTGACAGGGAGGCTTAACTTGAAGCCTTCCTGGAGATTGACGGGAGCAATCTTTTTTAACACAAGGAAAGCACTTGGATTTGATCAGTGGCAACTTAGAGATCTCCAAACTGAATAAATCTCTTGCTGTTTTCTTGATTTCTACCTCCTCCTTCCCTTCCCAATTCCCAGGAGAAACCCACCAGTCTCAAACAAGGGAGAGCTCAACCTGCTGCTGGTGCAACTCAGCTTCACCCCATGGGTCTGGGGGAAACTGACCTCAGTTGTCATCATGAGACTGAGTTGCACAAACTACCTGCAGAGGGGAAGGCTCAGGGAGTCTGAACTGATGCAACTTACTCCCTGAGAGGGGGAAAAAAGTCTTGACAAAGGGAAAGGAGAGGTTATTGCAACTTGCAGCTGTCTATACACTCCAGCCAGACACTTCTATTTCTTCACCTTACTGAACTGCATCATTTAAAAACCCTTCGACTCAGTGGTCTTTTAGTCTACATGGAGTATACTTTAGCATTGACTTCCATTAACTTCAGAGGAGCTACACAAACTGCTCCAGCTGAGATCTGTCCTTCACTAGTCCATTAGACCCACTAACCCAGGTAGGAAACTACTCTGTACATCAGACACAACTTCACTATACTCCTTCTTTTCTTCCCTTCTTTTATACAACCCCATGTCCACTGTACTGGAGTTGTGCTGGAATTACACCATTATCATGAAGGGGAAAAAAACCCACATCTCCCTGAAAAACAGGATTTGTTTTCTGTCTTGCTTTCTTTCCCTTGGCATTCTGAATTGGGGATTAAACAAAACCAAATAAGGAATGGGATACATGAGGAAAAGCCAGCTAACCTGCAGAGGATCAGAAAGATCATTTTCTCATACAAGTGTCCACAGAAATGAGAAGTAATGAACTGAGTCCTCCTCAACAGCTTTTCATAATACAAAGCATTGGGCAGCTGGTCAGGTGGAGAAAAAAAGAAAAACAACAGCCAACAAACCATCCTTTTTTTTTTTTTTTTTTTTTTTGTCTTTCCTTTTATTTTTAGCCAGAAAATATGTTTAATCCAGGCTGAGGAAATCTGTCATGTCGGTTAGATTCTCCTTACCACAGCAACACTCTGAAAAGGACAGGTATTCCAAATGGGTCACTTCTCCCATCAACCACAGGGTGAGCACAGCAGCCACTAGTTATCAGCATGGGGTACAAACTGTACAGGACAAGGATGAGGTGAAATCTTGCTCAGAAATTAAGCAGTAGAAGAAACAAAATGGGTTGGTTGTATTTTTTCAGGACCCTGCAATCATGACGGCAGCAGTGAGCCCATGAGTCCACAGCTCTGTGCTGTGCTTCTGTTTTATTCACAATACTGGTCACATCCATTCTCTAAGATAGTCCAGATATAGGATTACTATTATGTTCAGTCAGTTTGCAAGGCTGGCAGGCAGTTAGGACAGAAACACATCACCTAAACTGAGAATCTATGGTGAGAAGGATGTCAGTGCAATGGTCACTATGCTGGAGGTTGTTTTAGCTGTGTCATCATAGCTGAGGGAAGAGTATTCATATACCCCAACTTTAGGTATTTACCTAAATTATAGAATCATAGAAGGGTTTGGGTTGGAAGGGACCTTAAGGATCATCTAGTTCCAACCCCCTCCATTAAACTAAAGCCCCATCCAACCTGGTTCTGAACACTTCCAGGGAGGAGGCATCCATAACTTCTCTAAGCAACCTGTTCCAGTTGACCTCAGTCAACAGATCTCTGCAGTCTCCCTCTACAGTTGATGGTGAGAAACTACAGGTGAGATACATCATATCTGCCTTCAGGTGTCTACCCTCAGGTCTCTTTTTTCTGGCTTTCTATAGTAGAGGAGATGTAGTCAACAGAGTCAATAGAGGGTAATGCCACAACTTTCCCCATGCTAGGGTAATGCCTACCTTTTGTTAGATAAATAATGCCCTGAACTTGGTTTAGTAAAAAGATTCCAAAGGAGACCTTGGGTGACCAGCTGGCTGATAAGCACTCCCTATTTTTAACTCAGAACTGTGCATGCAGACATCAGTTTAAAATCAGACCTCATCTCTCTGATATCTGATCTAACATGGGCAACAAAATACATTCAGTAATGACTTTACTGGGAAAAATTATTGCAGTTCCCTCCCTGCACATGGAAAGTATTGTACTACCTGAACTTTCAGATCTCTGCTGCAGCTCCTTAAAAGCTTCCAGACCCCCAGATCTGACTGTGAAGGATTTTCATCTTGAAATAAAGATTTTTACTATTATTATTATTTTTACAAGATATACAATTAATTCTGGTATGACCCCACCAGCTCACCACCCAAAAGAAATGTAAACTTTAAAAGCCAACATAGAATCATAGAATTGTTGTAGTTGGAAGGGACCTTTCAGATCAAGTCCAACCATCAGCCTAACAGATGGCCAAGCCTAACTGATGGCCAAGGCCACCACTAAACCATATGCCTAAGCATCACATCTGCCCATCTTTTAAATGCTCACAGGAATGGTGACTCTAGCACCTCCCTAGGCAGCCTGTTATAAGACCTAACAAGACTCTCTGGGAAGCAATTTTTCCCAACATCCAATCTGAACCTCCCCTGGTGCAACTTGAGGCCATTTCTTCTTGTCCTGTTGCTTGTCACTAGGGAGAAAAGGCCAGATCCCACCTCAGTACAACCTCCCTTCTAGTAGCTGTATATTATATGTAAGATTTATGTTATTATTATATGTAAGATTATTATTAATTATATATAAGGTTATTATTATGTGTAATATAAGTAAAAGAAAACCAGAGGACAGATCAAATAGAAAATGAAACTCTGTGAAATTTGAAGTCATGCATGTATCTCAAGGTGTCCTAGGACTAGATATGCCTACCTTGAAAGGTTGATTTCAATTTACAGCCTTTATTAACAAGAACAGGAAGCTTATGTCCAGTGAGTGACATGTGGATTCATGCCTATGAGCTGCCTGGCAAATACTTGTGCACCTCCCACAACAAAAAAAAAACCCTCTAATTAAATGTTAATTAAATGCAACACATTAGGTTTAGCAGACACTCTGCTGCTGAGTTATATACATACACTGCAGACACTCTAATGAAATGCTTGACTTTGATTTACGAACATGAATGCAGCTAGAACTGGGTTTCGCGCTGGTATCTAATTTTGCTCAAAACAAAGGAGGCCGCCGTGCCTCCACTAATGGTTCCAGATTTTTAATGACTACTTCCCTCGATGATGTAATTACACAGTAACTTACAGGCAAGAAAGAGGCACAAGCAGAGCAATGCCTTGCGTGAAGGGAGCCTCCTCTCCTGGCAATGGGTAAAGACGTTGTTGGGTCTCCAGAAGAAAACACCCTTCAGCCAGTGCAGTAATCTCGTTTCAGTCCTTATTGCTTTTGCTGCCACCCCAAAAACCTATACTTGATCGAAAGGGAAAGAAGCAGGAGGTATAGCTTGTGTTGTGTCATGTCAGATGCAGTCAAGAGGACAAAGGGCCATGAGTGAAAATCATCAAGAGAAAAATCAGAGGTGTCATACTTCAGGAGTGTGTCCGGTTATGCAGATGACTCCTGATAGAGTTTCTCAATGCTGTATTCACTCGTTACACATACAGAATCATTAACAAATTATTAACCTGTCTTCAGCTTGAAAGTAAGGAAATATACCTAATCCTGGCCCAAGTGTAAAGGAATCTCAAAATTACCTTATTTCTGTTTTTTTTTTCACTTGACCCCTAACACCTCCAGTGCAGACACTGGCTGGCAATTTCAGAAAAGAAACTGAGTTATTTCTCTTTATTCCCATCAATCAATGTGTAGCCTGGTATATGGGACAATTGAAACTCTACAGTGTTTATAATATTACTAATTTTCTCCTAGGATTTTCTGTGAAATTCTCTTTTTCTATCCAGAAAAGGAGGTAGATCCTGTAATTTCATGTATTAGAACTCCTCAGTGAAAATCAGTATCTAGCAAAGACAATGCATCCATACAGTATCCACTCTCACCACGAAATACACTGGCAGAAGAACAGTCTTTTTGCAGGTTTCACAGAAAAAAAAAGCCCTGCAAAGCCCTGAGACTACTGGAAGGTATCCACCTGCAAGGGAAGCCTCAGCTTCTTCCCAAGGATTGTTCTTAGCTCTTGTAGAATGACTCACCCCGAAAAAAATGCAGAGCAAATTGCCCCATGCTGAATTTGTAAGGCTTTAGACACAAGTATAATGAGCTCAGGCAGAGTTTGTGCTGGTGCACTGCTGTCAGTAACTGGTTTGGTACATTTAATCTCAGCTGAGGTATCTCTTCCCTCCACTGTAGCTATTTTTCAAGCCCATATTTCTTTCTCCTTAAAAATATATGGCTTATTCCTCAATGTGGAGAAGAGTATTGCTCTGCAAGCAAGCCCAGAAATATGGACAATGGAAACTTCAAAATAACAACCCTTGGTGAAGTGGTGGGAGGCTGAAGTCACTCTTGTTGCCATGGTACTTTGAGATTCCCAGGATGGAAGGCACCGATGAAATGCACATTTACTGTCTCAGGGACCAAGTGGAGAGATCAGATAAAACAATGATAACGAAAGACAAAGTAAATTAGTTCCATTACTCCCTGAGAGTTTGATTTTTGCTGGCTTTATGAATGTGAGAACCTATTCTTGGCCTTACACGTGTATCTGTGAAAACTCTGTTATTGTTTCGTGTCACAAAGAGTGAGCATGGAGAAATTCAGTGCGCCTGACACATTCTGCAGGAAGGCTTGTGGAACCGACCACATCTTTCTGGAGAGCTCAGCCAACTAAAGGACCAGCAAGGTCAGAGACTACCTTGGATGTAGTCCTAGAAAACCATCCAGGCGCACTAAATACAACAGAAGCCAGTAAGCATCTGGGGAGAAGTGATCTTAATGCATTCGGATCAGAGATGTCACCAACAGAAGGCTCAAGCAGAAAAGCTCAGAACATAAGACCATAGGAAGCTTTACCTTAAACAGAGGTCCTTACCTGTGAGGAAACATAAACAGATATTGAAAACATCGAATTATTCTAGCTTCTCCTTGATGCTAAGTGGAAGCAAGGGAGCTTTCCCTGGGAAGTCCCTCCCCTCAACAACAAGAGATGCTGTTGCATGAAGAGGGCAGAAACATGCAAACTGGTGAATGTGGCATTGGCAGTACTATAATGAAGCCTTTCTGGACATTCAGACATTTTACTAGTTAGCCCATAGCTCACAAGCTGTGTCTAGCCTGCAAGAGATCAGATCACACTATACCAAAGCAGAGAAGCTATTTTTAAGGCATTTGATGACCTATTATAACTTTCTCTTCCAGGATGAGAGGGTTCACACCTCTGCACTGTGTTCAGAGGGCAGACAATTTCTATCCTCACTCCCTGTAAACAACCAACTTTCTTTTTGGCAAGACTGGAGGCAAAGTAGAAGATTTGGATTCTTCAAAGGGCAACATACACAAGTTTTGACTCCAAAAGAAATGCAGTACTTTGGGGTTTTTTTGCTTTTTTTTCTCTCTAAAAGGCAGCTTAATGAGCTATAAACAGGAGTAGAATGTGCCACTGAACTCAACATAGGAGCTCCACAGACCAGTTACAAAATTATGCCAGTTACTTAGGAAATTAAGAAGAAAGGGCAACCAAGCTGGTAAAGGGTTTGGAACACAAGTCCTATGAGGAGCAGCTGGGGGAACTGGGACTTTATAGTCTTAAGAAAAGGAGGCTAAGGGGAGACCTTATTGCTCCTTACAACTAGCTGCAAGGAGGGTGTAGAGAGGTGGGGGTCGATCTCTTCTCTCAGGTAACAAGCAATAGGATGAGAGGAAATGAATTCAAATTGCACCAGGGGAGATTTAGGTTAGATACCAAGGAGAATTTCTTTACTGAAAGGCTAGTCAAGTGTTGGAACAGGCTGCCCAGGGAGGTGGTGGTGTCACGATCCCTGGAGGTATTTAAAAGACATGTAGATGTTGTACTTTAGGACATGGTCTAGAAATAGACTTGATGATCTCTTCCAGCTCAAATGATTCTATGATTCTAAATTGAGAAATTTAGAATGTTAGCCTTCATGAGTTAAATTCTTTCCCAGCCACATGAACTGAAAACATTGAATGAAGATGACACACAGTCCATCTAAAACCTATAACTAATCCAGAAGTCATGCCTGTTTCAAAATATTCTTTGATTTCTGGGACTTATGTACTCAATATTAAGTAATCCCATGAAGTCAAGGTGTCTTTTCAACCTCAAAATGATTAGCTCTTATTTCCTTATCTACATGGAATGTCTTTGATTTTTTTCTCCCCTCCAAAAGCATTATAATATATTGCTTGATCACAAAGTGCTTAAAACCTGTGTATATCAGATTACCCTTAAGCAGATTCCCAGAGGAAAACAGAGTCAGTGACTGATCCACCTACTGCTCAGACTAATCTATTGCCAGGATGGGAAGAACTGAAAGAAACAATAAAGGGTGATAGCATCTAAGATAATTCCAGTGAAATCTAAATGTTAAACACAGCAATGGAAGTAAATGCTGCTCATCTATCTGGTGAGGGAGACACTGAGAAATCAAAGAGAAAAAATAAAGCATGTAAGAAAATGGATGAGTGAGTTGCCCACTATGACAACTCTATAGGTATACTATCATTGTATATATTTGTTAGGTATATTAACAACTCAGTGGCCACCAAGGACTTCAGATTGATCACCATGAAGTTATTCTTTGCTGCAGCAGAAAGGAATCAAACCTACAGATGCTGGGTGCAAAGCTGATGAGCGTTGGATTAGGTTGCCAATGGGAGTGTAGGGGCATATTTTGTCTCTAGTATTATATGGTCAGTGGTCGACAGGGCGGGAGTTATGATTTTTCACAGAGAAGTGGAATTCATTAATTAGCAAGTTTAGCACATTTTATGAAGAGAAAGTCACTGGTTCCCTGGACACGGGTTCCTGTGAAACTGCATCTCATGATGTCTTAGACGATTATGCTAAAATTGTAGTTTCAACTTGACACCATTTTCTCTTGTCCTACCACTTGTCACTAGGGAGAAAAGGTCAGCCCCCACCTCTCTATGACCTCCTTTCAGGTAGAAAGAGCAGTTGCATCTCCCTGCAACCCTAAGTCTCCGGACTAAACAACTCCAGTTCCCTCAGCTGCTCTTCATAACATTTATTCTCCATTTCCCTCACCAGCCTCATACCCTTCTCAGGACACTCTCCAGCACTCTAATGTCTTTTCTGCAGTGAGGGACCCAAAACTGAATGCGGTACTCAAGGTGAGGCCTCATCACCACTGAGTGCAGGGGGAAAATTACTTCCCTAGTCTAACTCATGACTGTTCTTAATAGAGGCAAGGATGCTCTTGGCCTTCCTGGTCATCTGGGTTCATACTCAGCTAGATGTCAATCAACATCCCCAGGTCCTTCTCTGCCAGGCAGCTTTCCAGTCACTCTTCCCTAAACCTCTAACACTGCTTGGGTATTTATGACCCAAATGAAAGGCCCAGCACTTGGCTTTGTTGAACCTCATGCCATTGGCCTTGGACAATTGGTCCAGCCTGTTCAGACCCCTCTGTAGGGTCTTCCTACCCTCAAGCAGATCAACACTCCTGCCCAAGTTAGTGTTGTCTGTGAACTTACCAAGGGTGTGCTCAATCCCCTTGTCCAGGTCATTAATGAAGATATTAAAGAAAACTGGGGACAGCACAAAGCCCTGAGGAAGACCACTGGTGACTGGCTGACAACTGGATGTTCATAACAGTACAGGATACATTAGGAAGTTCTGCAACATGTTTGCAGAATTCTGAGCAAGGGACCCTGTCTCCCTTTTGCTGTCATGGAAGTGTCTGGAATGAGATTCACTTGGGGAGGGGTGGCTGGGGAGGTGGAATGAGCTCCCAGGCATCACGAGGGAGCAGAAGTTAATTTCTGGGATGGATGTAATTTGGTATGTTGTCAGGAGGCACAGCACAACTACTAAAAAAACCCCAAAACAACCACAACTCAACAAAATACCAAAGAAGAAGATGTATCATCAGGACAAGAGAGACTTGGGAATTTTTGTGGGTGTTAAAATTGCCTTTTTTCTATTTTAAGGAAGCTGGTGGTCGACTCTAACAATAATACACTGAATCTCACACATTGTCCACAACCAATTATGCCCAGGAGCTGGGCATGCTGTGACCAATTTAATAACAGAGGTGTTAGCTAGCAGAAGACAACCTGTGATTAGGCTTGGCTTCATCACACCTACCTACAAAGTGGGCACCCACTAAGTTAGTTGGTCTTGGCTCTTTCCTTGCTCAACAGAACAAGATCAGCACCTATAAAGGTGATTCATCTTCCTGTCTTCCCACATCTGATCCCCTCCCAGTTTATAGCGGGATGAATCACCCTATGACAAGAGACAACATTCAACCTCTAATAAATATTGAAGGAACCTATTTGACTGTCTTAATAAATGGTGTAACTTTTAGTTAACTAAAAGTATAAATGGTGACTTGGGTGCTGTGGTGGCTTCTTGCCATCTGCAGCATGAGTTTTCTGGGCTTATGAGATGGGCATTACCCCATCATAACTCTATTCCAGGTGGCAGGAGCAGCTTTCGATCCAAAAAGAACCTCATCACCACAGGAAGACCCCTACTTTATCTAAGTCCAGCTTTTAGCTCAGATCTCTGGATATTGACAAGATATTTAGAACTACAGGAAAGAAAAGGCCATCAACATTTTGACACTGAGAGCAAATAAGTTCATTGTTTTTCAGAGGTGATTGGTATGGGCTACATGGCTGTGAAGTTTTGGGGAATGGAGACACTGAAGGCTTCAGAGACTCACTTTCTCTGAATTGGCAGATACTGATACACAAGTAATTTCCATGCAAATCACCTTGAAGAAGATATTAATAATATGATAAAGAATCATTTGCATATACTGCTTAGTATGTTAGTTCTAACAAGAGAATTGGTCCAGAGGTCTTTTTCAGAAAACAGGAAAGCAGGACAAGCTCTGCAAGTAACTGGCATGGAAAATCCCAGGTGATATCTGAACACATTGGCAACAAGCTGACTTTTTTTGAAAGATTTTTTTGAATGCCAGATCCCAGTGAAAGGCAATGGGACTTGGACACTGTAAAAATGTTAGTGTTCAGAGCTTAATGTTAATCTAGCTTCACCTTTCCTCTCCCAGTGATTTCTTGCATGCTATAGCATTTCCCAAAGACCAGAAAAAAACATGTTTCCTGAATTTTAGAATCTGAACATGTAAAATACGTTCTTGTGCTTTTTCTTAAAACCAACTAAAATCTGAGCTTGATGTTGAGCAACCAGTTGCATGTAACTTTCATAAAAAAAAGCCCCAACAGTTTGCCAATACAATGTGAAGTGTCTTAACTGAGTTGTAATTCTCCCTGGGACAGGTCTATGATAATTTCTTCCAGTCAATTTAGAAACTTTTGAAAATTCCATCCAAAGTTGAAAGAACTCTGTGCTGCAGACTTAGAATTTTCTTCACCCTTCTTGATATAACTCTCCCAGTGGTGATTACAGTTATTATGGGCATAGAAAAGACAGTCTCAAACATCAAATATGTGCTTTGCACACTAAAAGGGCTAATTTCTCAAAGCTGAGAAAAATTTTGGGAGAAATTGACATAAGTGTAGACAGGAAATTGTGAATAAAAATTGAAAGTCATTTGGGAATAATTTATTAGATGGCCAAAAGCCAAGTATCCGCGATCAAGACAGAGGAAAACTTCGCCTAAAAAGCCATTATAATCTTCTGACAAAGTGAAAATATAAAGTAGAAATATCTTTATACAGATGTTATCTTTGTGTCTGTGTGCATTTATTATGTCTAATTGCTTCCTTACTTCTTCTGTGTATACATATATTTTTTTCATACTGATGAATAAAAATGCATTTATGTATTTTTCGTAGAATCACAGAATAGTTTTGGTTGGAAAGAAACTTTAAAGATTATCTAGTCCAACCCCCACGACATGGACAGGGACATCTTTTACCAGATCAGGTTGGTCAAAGCCCCATTCAACCTCACTTTGAACTCTTCTCTTTAAGTCTTCTCCATACCCTTCTCTGGGCATCCTGGTCCAGTGTCTCACCACACTCATCAAAAAAAGTGCTTTCCTTATGTCCAGTCTAAGCCTACCCTCCTTAAGTATAAAAACATTGCTTCTTTTCCCTTCATTACAGGACTTGGTAAAAGGTCTCTCTTATAATCTCACTTTAAGCATTGTAAGGATGCAACGTATTCCCAGAGCCTTCTCTTCTTCAGGCTGAACAACCTCAACTCTCTTAGCCTTTGTTCACAGGAGAGGTGCTCCAGCCCTCTCATAATTTTTGTGCCCTCCTCTGGACCACGCTGCTTTGGATGCAGCTCAGAAAATGGTTGGCTTTCTGGACTGTGAGTGCACACTGACAGCTCACGTCCAAATTTTCATCCACCTGTATCCTCAAGTCTTTCTCCACAGGACTGCTCTCAATCCATTCATAACCTAGTCTGTATTGATATCAAGGATTGCTCTGACCCATGTGCAGGACCTTGCACTTGACCTTTTCTTCTATTTTTTCATTTACTTTACTTGGTCTTTATTTACTTACAAATCTCAAAGAGATCATACAGAAAAGGACAATTACAGTTTTCAGAAAGAATAAATAAGTTTGTGAAGGAAGCTTTTAAAACATACCAGCATCTTTATCATCAATACAGGCTGGGGGAAGTGCTAGAGAGTGGCCCTGTAGAGAAGGACTTGGGGTGATGGTGGATGAGAAGCTTGACATGAGCCAGCAGAGCATGCTCACAGCTCAGAAGGCCAGGCATATCCTGGGGTGCATCAAAAGGAGAGTGGCCAGCAGGTCAAGGGAAGTGATTCTGTTACGCTACTCTGCTCTCATGAAACACCATCTGGAGTGCTGTGTCCAGTTCTGGAGTCCCCAACACAAGAAGGAAATGGAACTGTTAGAACAGGTCCAGAGGAGGGCCACGAAGATGACTGGTGGGCTGGAGCACCTCTCCTATGAAGACAGGCTGAGAGAGTTGGGCTTGTTCAGCCTGGAGAAGAGAAGGCTCTTGGGGACACCTTATAGTGGCCTTCCAGTAGCTGAAGAGGGACAACAAGGAAGCTGGAAAGGGACTTTTTAGAAAGGTGTGTGGTGATAGTACAAGGGAGAATGGTTTTAAATCAGTAGTGGGTAGATTTAGATTGGATATTAGGAAGAAATTCTTCCCCATGAGGGTGGTGAGGCACTGGCACAGGTTGCCCAAGGAGGTGGTGGCTGCCCCTCTCTGGCAGTGTTCAAGGCCAGGAGCCTTGAGCAGCCTGGTGTAGTGAGAGTTTGTATGGCTGGGGGGTGTTGGACCTTGATGATCTTTAAGGTCCCTTCCAACCCAAACCATTCTACGATTCTATGATTAGAACAAAGCCAAGCATGTCAAAGGCTAATAATATAACCATCTGCAACTAATGGTGTTAGAGAAGAAGAATAAGCATTGAATACATATTTCTGTTCTATATTAGGACATCTCAGCACTTGTTGAGAGTTTCAGCCTTTTCAATATTTTCATACACCTTGGAATCCCAGAGACATTTCAGAAGGCTCAGCAAGAGTTATGGCTATCTTCACACCCTGAAAGGGAAAACCTGAAATTATAGACTGCTTAACCTGACATCAATCCTAAACACAGCACTGAAATACAGCTGTTGGTTGGTAAAGAACAGAAGGACAGGCATATAACAAGTGTCAGTCAACATCTTTTTGTGGGAAAGAAGCACTTCAAAAAACTCAATCTGATTTGATTCTTCAGGGTGTTTGCTAGAAGTTATTTGGGAGAAAGTACAGGTATCTTTAAGGAATTCTGATCACAGAATCAGAGTCATTGAAGTTGGAAAGGATATCTTGAGATCATCTTGTCAGGCCACCCACTCAAGCAGGGACAACTATGGCAGGTTGTCCTAGGCCATGTCCCATCAGGTTTTGAATATCTGTATGAATTAAAGCTCAAATGATGGATGACATTGATGTTACAAATCAGATGCAAACAGCATCATTACCATGTGAAATGGATTGTAAGGCAGCTGATTGAAAACAGAGGGAAATCACTGTTTGATAGATCTGTTTCCAACACTATTCTGCATGGATCAGTGTTAGACCTGTACCCATCCTGTGTTTTCATCAGCAGTCTCAAAATAAAGTTAATTATTACCAAATTTGCCAACAACAGTAAATTGGGAAACAGTGACAGGTGATGAGGCTGGAGCAGTCCTTAAGGGCATCTTGGACCAGGCAGTCAGCTTCACCCAATTCCATTGCAGCTGCATCCAACCAAATGCCAAGAACAAGGAGCACTGGACATGCTTACAGAACAGAATGTGGTTTTCTAGCTCACAGGGGTTGTGAAGAGGGTTTTGGGAGCTGAATGGCATTCAGCCATGATGTTCCAACACAGTGTTGTGGCAAGAGTAGCCTTTGGCTAGATGACCAAGGTAGAAGTGACTGGGAGAGAAAAGCAATACCATATTTACAGATAGAGTTGGTCAAGCTGGTACTGCTGAATTTGCGTCACACTCTTGTCCATCCTTTTTCAAAAGGTCACTGGAGGTTCTGGAAAATACTGCACTGTAAGTTAAGTTGAAGGGAAAGATTCCTTATTAAATGAGACATAAACAGGTCATTCTGTTTATAAAAAAAATTAAAAAATAAAAATAATACAGGGTCTAGGTTGTGGCATAAACCTACCTGCATCAGAGGAAATTGTAGGTGCTCAAGTTTCTTTAATCTAGCAGAGAAAAGCAGAACAAATGCCAAAAGCAGAAAGCCAAAGGCAGAGATATCCAAATTGGAGGAAAGGCACACATATTAATGGTGATTAATCACTGAAACAAACTATCCAGGGAAGAAACAGAATCTCATCTCCTGATGTTTTCAGAGCAAGCGTATTTGCTTTCTCAGGCAGGATGCTTTCAGTAAACATATGCTTTTGGTCTTGTTACAGGAGGAACCGGTAAAATTTAAGAGAGAGTTCAAAAAAAGGTGTCCTAATGACCCCTATTCTCTTATCTTTTCTTCTAAGACTTATGTGAGTCTTTGAATCTTTACCTAATTAGCTATATTCAGTCATTACAGAGATAATGAGAACACCCTGGTTACATCAGAAACAAGATACATTTACTTAAGACACCTCCAAACAAGCACAGAAGTCTTCCTGACAAAATCAGGCATTAATTGACAAGTGGAAGCAAGGTGGGGAATATCTTTTTCTATCTCCCATTGATTTTTATTCCCATTTTAGCCAGGGGAGTTTTTCCTGACCTGGACATCTTTGATCTGAGACAGCGTATGTTCCCACACCTGTCATTTTGCTTGCAAGCCTTTTAAAAAATTGATATTCACTCAAATGTAAGAAAGATATTTTCAGCTTGCTGTTTATTATAGAAGTTGGATGCAATGCCTTATTTATTTTTCAGTCTGAGTGCTCAACTTTGCTCAGAAACATCACTTTGAAAATGTCCCAGATGGTTGCCCAAAGGTACTGGATATGTTCAGATGACTAGGTGAGAGTCATATTTTTGATAGCAGTAGAGATATTAAGGGCTGTCACATAATATCTGTGCACAGGTTGGTTTATGTTAACATGATCTCAGAGAAAACTGTGTAAAGCAAAAAATTATAGCATCATTATTATTATTATTATTTGACATTATTAAATAATGCCAAAATTAGCATTTTAAGGCTCACTCTTTCCTTAACTAGCTAATCTCCATCCAGAACATTACCATGTAACAATATATAATGCTGTGGCTGACAGGCTGGGAACAGAATGATTCTGGGGGTTGCAGCATTAATTAAGAGCAAATGGATTCTGATTTATTCTATTCCCATCCATCAGCACAGCTTAGGGGCTAGCTTTCTGATTTGGTGTCTGCTGTTTACCTCAATTTCTTTGTCTTCTTAGTAGAGCGTCCAGCACTCCTAAGCAATCCCCACCTAAGTACTAACCATGCCTTCCACGGGTTCATTTCCAAGAACAGATGAAAGCAGCACAGTTGTTCCAAAATGTGCATAGGCCAAAACATTCAATGCTCACAGCCAACTGCTCACGAACTGTCTGCAAACCAAGAGTTATTGGCAGGCAGCGTATGGCAAATATGTTGCTATTCAGCAAACTGTGATCTCTTTGTGGGCCACTTTTAAGTAGATAAACGGACCAAATGGTTTGATCTGAATTATGTACACCATTTCTATATGTCACCAGATGTGTTTCAGTGTAAAAGCACCAGTCCATAATGATTAGTTAGCAGGCTGGATATGAGGAGAGCTTGGGCAGGCATTTTCAGCTAACTGTTTTTTAAACCTTTGCCAAGCTAAATCAAATTATGCCCAGATATCAAACTGTGCCTAATAAACACCAGTGCTGATAATGAGCACCTGTATTTTTCACTGATGTATCTCAGTGTTGCAACAAAGATTCGTTGGGAAAAATAATTAATGTGAGCCAGCATAACAGTGACTGTTGCAATTGTTCTAGTAATTGCTGGCCACTTAAGACTATTGATGGCAAGTCAGATGAGGGAGAGAGAGGAAAAAGGTTGCCACTGGGCTAAATACAGACCTGGATTCACATCACCCCTTGTGATCAGAAGGTAACCTTACTTTTGTTTGTAGTTATCAGCTTTACATCATCACAGTAAGTTTGAGAAAATATCTTCTAGCTTTGTTCCCTACAGTTCACTTGAGAGCAAATTTTAGCCCTTCAGCGTTGACTTCAGTGAAGTATCTTCCAATTTAGGAATATGTATGGACAGTCATCCCAGAAAGTGTAAGCTCCTATCAGCCTCTTCATACAGTTTTATATCTATGACAAGAATCATTTATAATGGAAAATACCTTTAAGACCATCAAGTCCAGTCATTAACCTAGGACTGCCAACTTCAACCACTAAACCATGTCCCTAAGCACCACATCTACAGGTTTTCCAAATACCTCCAGTGATGGCCACTCACCCACTTCCCTGGGCAATGTATTCCAGTGTTTCACAACCCTTTCAGTGAAGAAATTTTCCTCATGCCTAATTTAAACCCAGCATTTCAGTCAATATCTCAGCAACAAACACTTCTGTTCCTTACCTGGATGGAGATGCAGAGAGTTCTTTGAAAGGACTATGCTACCACCAAGGGTGGGGGTCCACCAGTCACAGGCATACCACTTAGTGCCTTGGCAGTTCAAGGGTGGAGAACTGGAGAACTCTGCCCTTGCAAAGCCAACTTTATACAACACAAGATTATCAAATGCCTCCAGCATTCACTCTCTCTGATGCCATATTTTCTGTTGGAATAGCAGGTTGATTGATGCTCGGGTATTCACCCAGGCTGGAAGGTGAACCCTGTCTTGATGCTTAAACAGACTGATTTTAATTTAAGATTTCTCCTTTTCTCATGTGGGTTCTTCTCCCTGCCCTGCTCTGTGAGTTCACTGGATTTTATGAGTTATGCTAATCAGTCTGCTGCATCTATGTTAATTCATCATCTGGGCTCCAGCAGATGGATGGAGCTGGATGGCTGTGCTCCTGACTCTGTATCCCACAGCTTCCAACAGTCTGAAAGAAGAAGGTGGTGGGTAGGGCTAGACCTTCTGGGCAAAGGTGAGGAGGGGTTACTTGGCAGAAGAGAAAGGGCAAAGGGATGCCCATTTCTCTCCATCACATTGGAAGTGGATCTCATCTCACCAGGCAACTTCTCCTCAAGACACAATAATCCTTCTGAAGTCCAGTTTGAGGATGGGGTGCTGAGGAGCTTCTGAGAGCTGCATCAGTGTCAATAAGCTGTCAGGAACTTGCCTTATTCATCATGGTTATTGGGTAGCTGCCAAGGACCCTACAGTAATTTGGTTGAGTTTCTTCTCTGCTAAATGAGTTACAGTGATGAATAGTGTTTTCTGGGTAATTTAATAATATTAATGGGATCTCATTAGGTTGGCATTCATTTACATTCTTGAAGGTGTATCCCCTGCTGGCAGTCTTTGGAAAGACCGGGGTGGACAGGAAAACCAATATCCTAATTCATTCACATCTCTAAATACTTCCAACAAGGTAAAGGTTTTAAAGGACTTTATTGGTTTGGTTTATTTAATTTACATTGCTCTTTGTGTACTGTGGTTTTATTTCCTACACAGGCAGTAAAACCAATATTGTTTAGTCGAAAGTGCCCTCAGGAAAGATGATATTAGAGTTAGAAATAGATATCAAAAATGGCCAGAATTATTATTATTATTATCCAAGAATCAGATGATGGAAATGCAATAATTCACTAAAAATAAATCCGTCTTCTACCAGAGCACAAGTAAGCTGTAAGTATGAGGTAAGAAGCACTGATAGCACCAGTAGCTGTCATCTCAGTCAATGCTCCAGTCAATGCTACTAAAAAGGGGACTGGCAGAAAGAAGGTGTTCATACTGTTTGTTTTCATCTCTCTGAACAAGATCCTTTTTTAAATTTTCCTTAAATTATATATTTCCCTGTGTGAAATCCTTCTCTTTTTTTGCCTCACAGGACACATGAAGGTATGAATCATCATATGACATCATAAATAGGAATAACAGTATTAGGGCAAAAAAATCATTCAAGAAGTGAGGGTGCTGCCATGAGCCACGGTGCTGCAGAAGATCCACAGTGGAAAACTGAAGAGAAAGTTTAGGTTCAAACATAATTTCAAAAAGAAAAACCTCAAAATACCTTTCTGTGCTTCATGTCCTCACTGGCCTCTTAGGACAGACAATAATATGGAGTGGAATTTAATTTTCTCTGCAAATGAGAAGCTTCTGCAGAATTTTTACATAAGATATCAGGTGCTCCCTGATACTAACCTTGCTGATTATTTTCCCACATTTTTCTATTGACATAATCTCTCAATACCTTTAAAATAATCCTTCCTGCTAGAAGCTCCTACACAGGCAAACGGAAAAATCCTGATTTTAAAAGGAAATTCTTCTTTTCAGTCAATATTTACTTCCTTTTATGAAATAAAAAAATCCTTAAAAAAAAATTGAAATTTTGTATTTTCAATTTAATTCTTTTTGTGTTTCATAGTTCTGAAAATAATTTTGGATGGGGAAGACTTAGCTTATTTCTGTGTTAGAATGCTAAAAAAAATGTAGACAAAAGAAGGCATATTTTTAATAAAAGACGTTATCCGATAAAAATACTCCCACATTTTTCATCACAAATCTGATAGAATTTTTTTACGCCAGCTGTAGTTTACCTCCAATACCAGAATAAAATCCCTATCATACTAAAAACCCCCACATCCTCAGCGCTCATATTTCATGCCATTTTTGCACCAGAAGAGTGAATAATTCAGCAGATTGGAGTAATGAATCATTTTCTCATCCCAAGGTGGCTGCTGCTCACGATGATTAATACTGATTTATTTATTACTTGTGACAGTCTCAACCGGGTCAGGGCCTCACTATGTGACATACTGTACGGGCTACACTGAATAAACAGCTTCTGCCCCAAAGAGCTTGCAGTGTAAGGAAGTTTTTGTTTGGGTCTTTGCTGGTGAATAACTACCCACACTAGGCATGGAGAATGAGGAGAGGAGAGGAGAGGAGAGGAGAGGAGAGGAGAGGAGAGGAGAGGAGAGGAGAGGAGAGGAGAGGAGAGGAGAGGAGAGGAGAGGAGAGGAGAGGAGAGGAGAGGAGAGGAGAGGAGAGGAGAGGAGAGGAGAGGAGAGGAGAGGAGAGGAGAGGAGAGGAGAGGAGAGGAGAGGAGAGGAGAGGAGAGAGAAGAGAAGAGAAGAGAAGAGAAGAGAAGAGAAGAGAAGAGAAGAGAAGAGAAGAGAAGAGAAGAGAAGAGAAGAGAAGAGAAGAGAAGAGAAGAGAAGAGAAGAGAAGAGAAGAGAAGAGAAGAGAAGAGAAGAGAAGAGAAGAGAAGAGAAGAGAAGAGAAGAGAAGAGAAGAGAAGAGAAGAGAAGAGAAGAGAAGAGAAGAGAAGAGAAGAGAAGAGAAGAGAAGAGAAGAGAAGAGAAGAGAAGAGGAGAAGGGAAAAAGATAATCTCATTGCATAGAAATCGTGCCAGTTCATCCTACTGTTGATTAGCACCAGACACTTATTTTTCTCAGCAACCTCACCTCACATTGCCCAGTAAAAACTGGATGATGAGATGTTTTTTGCAAAGAAGGATCCTGGAAAGAGGCATTTGTAGGTTTCCTGACAGTGTTGTCAGGAGTTGCAGTTACATTATTCAGCGACCTGTGCCTGGATGTGTTTAGGCTTTTTGACAGGCTGAAGTCCCTGGCCGACAAGGAACACAGAGCTAAAAAACAGTCTGTGTGAAGTATGCAATCCAATTTCTTCAGACCAATATCTTTTCAATATACAATCCCACCAATCTATGCAAATGCAGGACACTTTATGGTCTCTCTGCAAAGAAAACAGTTTGCATGTAGTTAATTCCAACCAGAAGGGGACACGAGCACTGGACAACTGTGACACAATCGGAACGACTTCACCTTCTCAAAATAACATGATGGACTGCACTTTCCAACTGCCAGCTGTCTAGGAATAGCAAAAAAAAAAACCAATAAAAAATATTCTAAGTGGAAAATAAGGCTTAGCAGCTCACATTTTCTCTATGGAGCTCTTAGGAGCTATGAAGAAGCCTGTTATTAATACTACTTCTACTACTAGTAGTAGTATTACTGTAACAATAAATGAATATTTTTAATGTAATTAAATTAAGCATTATTATTCTTATTTCCCAAGGAGGGTTTGCATGCACCATTGTCAAACAAAAAACCATAGAGAAATAAAAATGAGGAAGCCTGCCTTTTTTCCCTTGCTCTTTTTGGTCCATGACATGGGACTGCACTGATCTGTATGCCATCCCTCCAGCCCAGTCAGATGCTCTTTCCACAGCAAAACAAGGGAAGGAAGCTTTAGCTTGCATCTCTTCATGAGGGGACTGCTTTACTCATCATCCCAATATTGCACTTAGGTTTATCTCTGAACTCACCCAGACTCATACGTGACAACTATTAGTGCTGCACTGAGCAGTGTGTGATGCTGTTTTACCCAGCTTCCCATCCTCCTGCCTTCCTTGACAGGTGCTTTTATCTAGTCATCTTTTGGGGAGAAGGGGGAGGGAGGTGAAAAAGCTTACCTAAATTCAAATTAGCAGTGTTTACCTACAATACTCTTTCTCATCCCTGTCACTCCATAATGAGGAATAGGATTTCTTTTCAGGAATCCTTCACAATTTTGTCCCTGAAGGAGAAAATTACCTCAAGGGAGCCTGACTCACATAACTTCAGCTCTCATGCAAGTAAAGTGGTATCTGCAGACTTTAAAATAGGATAGTTCAGCTGTGGAAGGAAGGCCTCTTGTCTGTAGGGGATGCCCCTGTAAGGAATCACCCAGGGGGAGAAAGATAACTTTGTAATTCAATAGTATCTGTCCAAAAATATTCAGGAACTGTAACTACAGGGCTACACCAGTGATGCATCGATACCAGCAGAGCGTGTCTCCTCCACTGTTTCCTGCTCAAACAAGCATCATTCATCATACTGTTCTACATGAGGGAGGGACAACTCAGAAATGCCTCTAGTCAGTGATTACAATAACAGGGATATTATTTCTCTAGGAAACTAATTTCAGCCTGCATTTTCTGCCAGAGAGCCCAAATAGTAGAGTTGGGTCAATTTATCCTGGATAATTATTTCTGCCTAAAAAAGAAACAGAGTTCCAAGCTCATGTCCATGCTCCAAGCTTGGTGTGTCATCTCTCTTTGGGGAATGGATGGATCTGAGAATGCCTAATTGTTGCTTTTTATCTCATCTTTCTCCTTTCTGCACTATTTAATATTGCAGGGTAAAGATCTTTTCTGTTGTTAAGATTTTGTTTCCTCTCAGTTTCTAGACTCTGCTTGCTTTCTTCTTTCTTTCTTTCTTTCTTTCTTTCTTTCTTTCTTTCTTTCTTTCTTTCTTTCTTTCTTTCTTTCTTTCTTTCTTTCTTTCTTTCTTTCTTTCTTTCTTTCTTTCTTTCTTTCTTTCTTTCTTTCTTTCTCTTTCTTTCTTTCTTTCTTTCTTTCTTTCTTTCTTTCTTTCTTTCTTTCTTTCTTTCTTTCTTTCTCTCTTTCTTTCTTTCTCTCTTTCTCTCTCTCTTTCTCTCTTTCTCTCTTTCTCTCTTTCTCTCTCTCTTTCTCTCTTTCTCTCTTTCTTTCTTTCTTTCTTTCTTTCTTTCTTTCTTTCTTTCTTTCTTTCTTTCTTTCCTTCTTTCTTTCTTTCTTTCTCTTTCTTTCTTTCTTTCTTTCTTTCTTTCTTTCTTTCTTTCTTTCTTTCTTTCTTTCTTTCTTTCTTTCTTTCTTTCTTTCTTTCTTTCTTTCTTTCTCTTTCTTTCTTTCTTTCTTTCTTTCTTTCTTTCTTTCTTTCTTTCTTTCTTTCTTTCTTTCTTTCTTTTCTCTCTTTCTCTCTTTCTCTCTTTCTCTCTCTTTCTCTCTTTCTCTCTTTCTCTCTCTTTCTCTCTTTCTCTCTTTCTTTCTCTCTTTCTCTCTCTCTTCCTTCCTTCCTTCCTTCCTTCCTTCCTTCCTTCCTTCCTTCCTTCCTTCCTTCCTTCCTTCCTTCCTTCCTTCCTTCCTTCCTTCCTTCCTTCCTTCCTTCCTTCCTTCCTTCCTTCCTTCCTTCCTTCCTTCCTTCCTTCCTTCCTTCCTTCCTTCCTTCCTTCCTTCCTTCCTTCCTTCCTTTCCTTATTTCTTTATGTAATTATTGTGGAGGGTCTCCAGACCCACATTCAACCACCATCTTTATGCAAGGGCACTATAAACCACTCCTCTTTGCCAGCAGAATTCCAAAGACGTATCTCATTGTTTCTCTTTGACATTGACCCATTCATGTTCCATCATCAGCTCAAAATAAGTCAGTTTTTAATTCTTAGTCCAGAACATCCTCCCTCTCTTTTGCACTTCAGATGAAAACTCCAAACACTACCAAACCAACACAACATTTTATGTTGTCTCCTTCCTTAATGTCTTTGGAAAACATGATTTTCTTGATTGTTATACAGATCCTGAATGTCTATCAGCTTCAGACTAGATCTGTCTCTGATGCACCCATCTAAATTATGCAAATTCATCTAATAATAACTGCACAATCTCGTCTTTTGGACCTCTGCTGCTACACCAGTGCACCAAGGTCTCTCACATCTTCTCCAGGACATTTATCACTGCTTCAATCATATGTAACACTGTGAAAGTCACTTTCTGAGGCTACTTTAGCACATCTTTATTGACTTCACCATTTCTTCTCCCCTTTGTGTAAAACAAACTCTGCCGTGTCTTAAACAGCATCCTGTTCTTCACTTCCCTGATCTTCTATTATCATCTCTTTGGGAAAGAGGAAATCTGCCTCCTCAAGGACAAGATTCCTCCCTGCACGAGAGCCTAGAGGGGTGCACCTCTCTGTTGTGAGCATCAACTTGAGAGCCCAGGAGTTACTAAGTCTTGATATCTAGAAGAGGATTCATCTCATTGATATGGCAAATCCCACCATATAACCATCTATACCATCTATACCAGAGCTCTTTGCTTAAAGGTTCCCTGTATAGTCAGTGAGGAATAAGTCATAGAATTATAGAATGCATTAGGTTGGAAGGGACCTTTAAAGGTCATCTAGTTCAAGCCCCCTGCAGTAAGCAGGGACACCTTTAACTCAGAGCCCCATCAAGCCTGATCTTGAACGCCTCCAGGGATGGGGACTCCAACACCTCCCTGGGCAACCTGTGCCAGTGTCTCACCACCCTCAGAGCAAAGAATGTCTTCCTATTCTCTAAACTAAACCTACCCTGCTCTAGTTTGAAACCTCTCATCCTATTGCAACATATCCTTACAAACAGTCCCTTCCCGGCTTTCATGCAGGTCCTTTCAGGTACTGGAAGGCTGCTATAAGGTGTCCCCATAGTCTTCACTTCACCAGACTAAACAAGCCCAATTCTCTCTGCCTGTCTTCATAGGAGAGGTGCTCCAGCCCTGTGATCATCAAAACCCCACAGAAACTCCATGTTCTAACTGACCCACTTTATTTTGAGAGGTTTGTTCTTAATGACAACAGAAAGTGTATCCAACTCTACAATGCTCCATTGGCTATATTGACTATACCTCCCCCAGTTGATGTGGAGTGAAGACATCACACATAGATATAACCTGCTTATATTATCAAGTGTAAAAATACTTTGTTGCTCTCAAGTGTATAGTATTTTGGTTTGTGTGTGTGTGGTTTTTTTTTCCAGGGTGAGGTGAAAGCATTTAGCTTCCTTGGAAGAAGAAGCCAGTGGCAAGGTGCAAGCTCTGAATACCAATCCAGAAATAACACTTGAAGAACTGACTGTTTCCTTGGGAATGAAAGTGCAGACAGAAAATTTATGCACATTCAGCCTGGGCCTTTTATTCAGTGTCCACAACAATTTCCACACAGGACGTTTTGGGTTAATTAGGTCAGCTCAGATTAGTCACAGCTCTCTTAACGAATGTTTTTAAATAGTTTTCTTTTCTTAAGACCACATGGAATTAGTAAGACTAGTCCCAAATACATGCGTGTAACAACCTTTTCTGGGCTAGGACTTCAGAAAGTTTATTTAGAGAAAGCCATTAAAAAAGCCAAGTTCTAGTCCAGTTCCCACTGAGCACAAGGAAATAAATAGTGCCCCTGTAGCTCTAAGATGTGCCTCTGGAAGTAAACAAAATAAGGGATACTTGCCCTCTCTGCCCTTTGATTTCAGACCTCCAGACCAGACTGATGGCGGGTTGCCCATACACTCAATAAAATGTGTCCATTATTGCAGTCTGTAAAATAGAGCACTAAGGTTATGTTGCCCTACAGAAAATCCTCAGAGAAGGTAAAAAGAAAGGCCTTTTCTGGTGCTTTTTTTTTTCTTTTAATCTGGCTGCTCTTTCATGTCACCCATACTAATTCTAGACCTCCCATCCCTTGTCCCCAGCCATCACATTGACCACCAGAACTCAGAAACAGCCTGAACTGATGAAAAAGGTTTTGTGGGATATTATAGGCCCATATCAAGATGTGATCCTTATGTATAGCCCACAAATCTGGAAATCCAGATGAACCAGAACTTTCTAGGAGCATCTTCTAGATGCAGGGGTTGTAGTGGCCACTGTGTTCATAATGGTTTACGGACACATTTGGAAGCCATGGAGTAGCCTTCAAACCTGGCTAATACCAAGCCAGTGCCATCAATTTCTCTCAATGAAAATGGTCCTTCTGCTCCTTTTGTTGATCTTGCATGTGTTTCAGCATGTCCAGGAGTTGTCATATATGGGCACATTCTCTCTGGATGGATATGATGGTGGTCATGCCAGCTCTAGCTCTTGGACTGTGCTGAATATGCAGAGAAAGCTGGCCAGAGCTCTGTTGTGCCTTGTTGCCCTTTGCCTCATCCCCACAAGTAGACAATAATGATGATCAAGCCCATTTCAAGTGAAATTGCTGTGTCTCTAAATCAAGAACATCTTGTGTATATACTGGTGGAGAGGGACCTTGACTTGAGAGGCTTGAGAGGTCGGTCCAGGCAAACAGCACGAAGTACTACAAGGCCAAGTGCAAGGTCCTGCACATGGGTCAGCACAATCCCAAGTACAATTACAGGCTGGGAAGAGAAGGGATTGAGAGCAGCCCTGAGGAGGAGGACTTGGTTGTGTTGGTTGATGTAAAGCTCATCATGAGCTGGCAATGCTTGCTTGAAGCCCAGAAAGCCAACTGTATTCTGGGCTATAACAAAAGGAGGTGAAAGGAAGTAATTCCCACCCTCCTCTGCTTTAGTGAGCACCTGGATTACTGCATCCAACTCTGGGGTCCCCAGAAAAAGAGAGATATTGAGCTGTTGGAGTGAGTTCAGATGAGGGTCATGAAGATGATTGGAGGACTGGAGCACCTCTCCTGTGAAGACAGGCTGAGAGAGTTGGGGTTGTTCAGCCTGGAGAAGAGAAGGCTCCAGAGACACCTTATTGCAGCCTTCCAGTACCTGGTGGGGCCTCCAGGAAAGCTGGAGAGGGACTGTTTATCAGGCAGTATAGTCACAGGAGAAGGTCAAGAGCTCAGATACCGTCATGCCTACTTCATACAACTGCTATAGGTGTGTTCAGCACAATAAACCTACATTAAATAAAACGAAAAAGCAAAATGCAGTAAAAGAGCAGAGATTATATACAATCATGGAATCATTAAAATACAGAATGGTTTGGGCTGGATGGGACCTTAAAGATCATCTAGTTCCAACTCCCCTTCCATGGGCAGGGACACCCTCCAGTAGACCAGGTTGCTCAAAGCCCCATCCATCCTGGCCATGAACATTTCCAGAGAAGGGGCATTCACAACTTCACTGGACAAGAACTGATGCTCCAAAAGATGTACAGCATAGTTTATACAGTCCTAAAAATGAGAATCATCTCTCTTGTGACCTGAAAGTTGTTTTTTGATTTCAGTTCAACATCTACCTGGTTTAACAGTGGCTACTCCCATCTTACACCTTGTAATGGTGCACAGTGCACAATGCCACCATAAAACAGCTTGGGAGAAAGTCCAGTGAGCAGGGGGTGGAAAGAAAAGATGGATTTCTCCTGCATACTCCAGACATGGGGATGTACTAGAGTCTTCTGGCACTTTCTGGCAAAAAGAAACCTTTTTAGCTTCTGGAATAAATTTTTCCTGTCTCCCTGGATCGTGCACAGACATGAAATTTTACAGGTTTAGCACAAAGCTGGGTAAACAGAGACAAGATATTACAGTTCAGCAGCTATGAGCTAATCCCTGGGTGACATGCATGCAAGTGTCCAGGAAAGGTCTGTTGAAGCAGGCCCTCACCCCAGGTGCTTCAAAGCCCACCCAAAGTGTCTAAAGGGGTAGGGGACTGAATGCAAAAGAATTACATGAGCATCTTTCTAGTTTGTGCTGCAAACCTGATGTATTAAACTCTGTTTCAGACTTTGTGTTCTCAGACACTCAGGGTGCACTGCCACCACAAAGTAACAAATTCAGGGAGACCTCTCAAATCCTGCTGAAAACATCTCAGGTGTGTATTTTCAGCACATTATGTATGGAAACTCAGCTGTAAGATTTACTATTAGAAAGGCAAAGGAAGTGTAGAGAGAGAAAAGCAGAGTATGTCCTGTTAAGAAAGGAACAGCCATCCAGTGATCACCATTTGGGTATGTGAGACCTGAGTCCATACCCCAGCTTTAGCATCTTCCCCCTTCTCATATCAGCAGAAGTGAGGGAAGGGCTAAAACACTCCTTAGGGTTGTTGAAGAGAGAGGGGATGGAGCTGCAGTCCCCTTAAATTTCCTCATAAGTTCATTACAACTTTTTCACCCCAACTTCTGCAAAGGGCAGTAGGTGCTTCACCTGCCAAGGGAGTCTTTCTGTCCCTCACTCTGCCATTACTGTCATTTATAAAAGGAGTTTTCAGGACAGGGTAGGAAGGCACCTCCCCACCACACAGAAACATTTACATCTTTTGTGGCCTGGGACTGGTGTGATTTTAAGCTCTGGAGGGTCATGGGGTCAGTCACCAAGATAACAGCCAGAAGGGTTTAAGCATGGGAGAAGTGAGAGGAGAAGAGTGTAGAGAAGGGATTAAGGTCTTGGATTAGTGAACAGAATTAAAACCATTAAACTATTCAAACACAGAAATAGCCAGGGAGCACCAGGCTGGTGAGCAGTCTTCAGGCACAACAACGTTATAGCTGTTGAACCACTGTGAGACCTAGACTAGCAGAGACTGGTCTCTAAAATGTGACTCAGAAAAACTTTTCTTCACTGGCAAGACCTACCTATCAACTTTCTGAATTTTTTCACTTTACTGGAAATGCTTTTAGTAGGCCATAAATTATCATTCCCCTGGAGACCCACACTTTCCCCTGGGGTGTTATAGGCAGCAACCTGTGGTCCCCCCTTGGGATATGCATCAGATACTCTGAAGTCTCAGATGGGAGATGAAAGATAGGGAGGCACTTCTAAGAAAAATCTCAATGTAAAGCTGATAAAGCCTTCTAGACTGTTGTAAATGGAAAGAGTCTCTTGAAACTAGTCACAGCCAGAATGTTTTTTGGTAGTGATTCACAGTTAGTAGTACGGCAAGAAAAACGGTTGTTTGGGGCGTATTTCACGTGTGTGGGATAAAGCCAGTGATGAAGATAAGGCATGAAGACTGCACAACTGTATCAGTGGCAATTAGGCCAGGAGAGAAACTTGGGAGGCAAGTCTTCTACAAAGTGGAGCTACTACAACCCCTCCTAAACCCCAATTTTCCCTTGACCTTGAGAAAAACACCTGTCAGAGCCTCCCACCTTCCACTCTTCCTCTACTTCTTCTTGGTTACTGACCACACCTGGAGAGTTCAGGAAGTCTTCTGAATACCTGAACGTCATACAGAGAATTTCAGAGCTTTAAAAAAATAAGTACAGGTGACAGGAGGGGTGTGAAACTGAGCAACACATGCTACTTTGCTGGCTGAGACTTGATGTGCCTTGGAACCAGAAGCAGTCCTGATTAATACTCATCCCACATTTACAAAATTAAATTAGGCTGCTTAAAATTAAAAATACATATTTATTTTAACCAGCCTGGGTATTCTGAATGAACTGAGAAGGAAAGAGGATGGAATATTACAAATGAGACAATTAAGCAAAGCGAGCAGTAGAAATAGTATAAATTACAGTCCTGTGATAAAACAGTTCTTTGATGCAAGGGAGGGGAGCCAGCAAAGGACTCCAGTCACCAGAGATGGAAAGTGTTGGGGAGGGCTGATGGGAAAGGAGTTAAAGAAGAAAGAAAAAAAATTAACTCTGAGAAAATCCATTAGTATTGATTTAAGGAGGTAATCAAGGGGAAACAGTCTCAAACAGCCAGGATGGAGTGGTAACGGTAACATGTGAATGTCGTGATGCTCAGGGCCTTGCACAGCTCCTTTGACTGCAGAATTATTGTTGTGGATGCCCCCTCCCTGGCAGTGTTCAAAGCCAGGATGGGTGGGGCTTTGGGCAACCTGGTCTACTGGAGGGTGTACCTGCCCATGGCAGGGGATTGGAACTTGATGATCTTTGAGGTCTCTTCCAACCTAAACGATTCTATGATTCAATGAATTACACATCTGGGAGAGCTGTGGTCCAAACCTGGTACCTCCTGGCCTGGCTGGATTCCCAACACCTGCCAGACGTGAAGCTGCTGGTGTGAAACAGGAATAGACCAGACCTGAAAGTTCTTCCCTTGGAGAATTCTCAAGGATGGAAACACAAACAAATGAAAAAAGCAGGACTGAAGGTGTTTGTTGTGATTGGAAGCATGCCAATGGCAGAAGAAAACCAGCAGCTTTCAACTCAGCACCAGTGTGCTTTTCCAAGGATCTCAGTTTTTGGAACAAAGAAAATTCCCAACAAGCTCAAAAGTAAAACAAAGAGTAGATCACTCTCCCTCCCCTGCATGGACCACAGGCACCTGTCACAGGAAATCACCTCTGCAAGAAAATACCTGCAGGATGCAGTTTTTCCAAGGAACAATAACAACTCATTGACTCTTCCATATGGCATTTGGAAGTGTTTGCCATTCTCCAGCATAAGATTATGATTCTAAGATTCTATGATTCTAAGACAAAGCTGGCCATGGGCAGTATTCACATCTTTCTGGAGACTAGAGATGCTCGGCACCCTGAAGAAACTGGTCCCAGTTCACTGGACATGTGAACTATTCCTGAATAAGACTGAAAGGGGATCTTATTAATGTTTATAAATATCTCAAGTGTGGAACACAGGGGGAAATGACCAGCCTCTTCTCAGTGGTGTGTGGAGACAGGACAAGGGGCAATGGCTTCAAGTTGGAGCACGGGAAGTTCTGCACCTATATGTGGAAGAACTTTTTCCCAGTGAGGGTGCCAGAGCCCTGGGACAGGCTGCCCAGGGGGGTTGTGGAGTCTCCTTCTCTGGAGATATTTAAGACCCATATGGACACCAACCTGCTTTGGACGGGACCCTGCTTTGGCAGGAGGCTGTACCCAATGATCTCTCGAGGTCCCTTCCAACCCCTATGATTCTGTGATTCTGTGAATAAAAAAGAAAACTTACTGATTTTTTTCCCCCCTTAGTTTTCTACAAGGAAAAGAATGCCAGGGTGCTCTTACAAGAATGCAGGCATACACATAAAGCTTGACAGATTCCCTTAAAATCATACCCCCACTGCACAAAGTACACAAGTTTTACTGTTTTGAAGTAGGTCCTAGTCACTATGGGGTGCAAGTCCCTACGATGGTGGGGGGAAAGGGCATGGTGCAGAGTGTAGATGATGCCTTGAAAAGCTGGAATCAAAACTCAATAGCCTTGGTGACTATTAAGCAGGTATTCTTTATGGCAGTGCTGGGCACACAGGGGATTGCTCCTCCGAATGTGTGTGCCCACTACAGGCAAATTTCTCATATTTATACAGATTAAATACATATATTCATTATAATTTCTAAGAAAAGGCAGGGTAATGCAAATTATTTCCAGGAAGTCATTTACATTCACTCCTCCCAGATAGAGCATGCTCAGTGACACTCAGGGGGTCTTCCGGTGGTCTTCAGGGATGAAGGCTGGATGTCTTCCTCTCTCTCAGCACATGCTCTTTATGTTTCTTCTCCATAGTTACCAAAACACATTCCTGAGCTCAAGAACACATTCCTGCACAAACTACTTAGGAACCCCTTTCAGCTGAAAACAAGATATACTCTGTCTGTTAATTGGCCACTGGTCTCATTATTTATGACTCCCCCGTCCATCTTCACTTTCTTTAGCTTCAAGGCTGTTGCACTGTTATGGCTAAGTTTTGTAGCTGCTCTCATGAAACACCTTACACAGGTGCAGCCACATTTTACTAAAATCCAAAACAAATCTATTCTTAAAACATGAAAATTCTTATATTAAAGTTACATTAATTGTCTCTTAAGCTACATCTACATCAATCTACTCAGCATTATTACATTTCATTGAATCAAGATCAGTCAGCCTAGTTCAACTGGAGTCCAAAGAGAAAGGGTCTCTGCATCTCATTGCCCAAGAAAGTGACTTTAAACTCAAATCTGTCTACTTATCACTGCTATTTTACTGTATGTGGGCAATTTTACTGTAGGTGTTCAATTTTGCTGTACTTGTGCAATTTCTATTTTACATACTTTACATACTTTAAATATATGGTTTATGTTCACTTCTTGAACAATTCAGCATAGTTACATTTTGATCAAAACAAACAAAATCTCTTTGAAATTAGATTTTTCCAAGGGGGAAATAATTGTCATGCAGAGGCCTGGGTTGTCACTGGAGGAGATGTATAAAACTCTGAGTCAGGCATGAGCTGGATTAAAGGAATATACGGGTCTTCCATCCAGTTTCACCCACCTGACAAGCAGACATTGTCACCTTCCACAAGTCCCATTGTAGCTGCTAGATCCTAAAGTCACACTGTGATCAACTTTCTCTTTCTAATGTCAGATCAGGAAAACAGAAGCCTCAGGACACGTGGCCTCTTTCTGCATCGTTCACAAACTGCACAATCTGCCTTTCAGGAGATTTTCTGAAGTTCAAACAGGAATGAAGGAGTTCAACTAACCAGTATATGAACTTTGCAGACCTGTTTCTGTGAGTGTGGTAAATCAAGAAATGGATGCCAGGGTCTAGTTTGGTAAAGTCCTCACTATTGTGAAGAGCATCCTAATTCCAAAACATGGGAGAAGCAGTGAAGAGATAGTCTCTTCATTCCTGATAGTCAAAGTTGGGTCCTCAGGAAACTATGTACCCAGTATTGTCTGCCTCGTTCCTTATGGGGACATATTCATTCCACCATTCTTCCTCCTTCCCTGGGTTTCCCCATTCCATTTTTCTTACCCCTTAGAACATGTAATACCAGGTTTGCAAATAGTCCTAGGGAAACCCTTTATAGTTCTTCTGAACTTGTTAGCATACAAGTGTTTTGAGGTGAGGCCTCATTGGGAATACTGTGTGCAGTTCTGGGCAACCCAGATCAAGAAGGACAGGGAGCTACTTGAGAAGGTAGAAAAAAAGAGCTACAAGGATGATGAGGGGGCTAGAACATCTCTCTTATGAAGAGGGGTTAAGGGAATTGGGAAGAGAAGACTTAGGGGGGATATTATCAATGTTGATAAATACCTGAGGAGTGGGTGCCAGGAGGATGGGATCAGTCTTTTTTCAGTGGGGCCCAGGGACAGGACAAGAGGTGATGGGCATAAACTGGAATATAGCAAGTTCCTAAAGGTAAGGAGGAACTTCTTTACTGTGTGGATGGCAGAGCACTGGGACAGGTTGCCCAGAGTGGTTGTGGAGTCTCCATCTCTGGAGATATTCAAAACCCCTTCAGGGTACTATCCTGTGTAGCCTGCTGTAGGTGATCCTGCTCTGTCAGGGAGCTTGGACTAGATGATGTGCAGATGTCCCTTCCAACCCCTACAATTCCATGATTCTGTTTTGGTTTTGGGTTTTTTGATTTTTTTTTTTTTTAATCCTGTGGTTCAGTGACTTGGAAGTAGATTCTATTACCTCTGACTCTGTTATTGATGAAGGGGCATCTAAGTGCTCCTTATATTTTCTTGACAGATGGGTTCTCTGCAGACCTGTTAACTGTAGTTCTGAGATCAAAGATCTACTTGGTCATGGAACATCTGTTGAAAACAACTTTCACTTTCCTTCAAAGCTTCCTGAAAAACCCAGTTTAGCTATCTACTGCAGAAATATATATAAATATATATAACTACTATATAAATGCAAAGTGGTATTATTAAGGAGAGAAGAGAATTGCCATATCGATCTAAATAATATGCTGTTAACTGTCAAAGAGCAACCACACTTTCTGTTAACAGGGTTTTCTAATTCTAGAGGAAGAATAACAAGGCTGGAGGCTGGAAGACATTTAGCAGCAAATATGAAAATGGGTTTGTTTGTTCTTGTTCTTTCTTCCTTCAAATTCTCTGTGCTTTGCTGCATGCCCATTTTACAAAGCTGCAAAGCACTTTCACCGTACAGCAAGCTCTAAAAGCAATTTCACAGGGGCAGGAGAGCTGAAGGAGTGAGTGAAGGGGCAAAAGGCACAGAGAGACCTGGGAGAAACAGTGTTATCATGATCCAAGAGCGCAGCTACAAATCTGTATCTTCTAGGGCCTGGCTTTCCCTCTCTTAAAAATTGGTTTATGAGGATATATGTTCATTTGAATAATTGGGTATCTTTCTGGGTCAAATATGTCATGATGAAAGAATTACACTGCATCAAAAACCTGTGAGCTTAGATGATTTTCTGCCCTCTCTTTACACCAGCAGAAGGTACAGATCCCCCACCCTGCTCTGTGTCAACTGAAAGCCACACAAGAAACAAAGTGAGGCTTAAAATTCAGCACAATGATGTGGTCAAGCAACTGGGTGATAGTGCTTTCTTCAGGCTCCATTGCAGCCTCTGATTTTGGTATCAAATTTCCTCTTTTCAAAACCCAACATGACATTGATTGGAAAGTTACAGGCCCATTTTTAATACTTTTTTACTTTACTTTGTTGAGGTTTTTTTTTCTTTTACATTCACAGGGTGTCCATAAAGGAAAGGGAAGCAGCACTGCAGCAAAGTGATGTATGTTTACAGATGCAAGGCAGACAAAATGAACAATTATTTTGCTTCATGAGCAACAGAAGGTACAGAGATACTCCATGAACAACAGTGGTAGCTGAATCAGCACTCAAGACACTTTATGGGTGTTTTCTGTGATTAAATTGCCACATGACTAGTGCCATGTGAGTCCTGTAAAGAAACAACTCAGTTAAGCATTGAGAATCCTTATAGTTGATGGAGAAACAAGTACTTCCTGGTGCTTTTCATCGCCTCCTCAGAGAGACCTCTGAAGTCCACCTGAAGAACCGTGCCCCAAAAGTACCTGTTTATTCCCATTGACTACAAAATGGGTACATTTGGTTTAGCATAGGACGGGAATGGTTGGACTGGATGATCTTAAAGGTCATTTCCAACCTTGTGATTCTGTGATTCTGTGAAAATGCATTCTCATTAATACCTCAGAGGTGTCTCTTGTATCTGTATAAAATCAGGCAAGGTTAATCCCACCTTAGAAGGCCATCTGATGAAAGAAATATTCTTACAGCAGCTACATAAGGCTGGCAGTAAGAGTAAGAGTAAGAGTAAGAGTAAGAGTAAGAGTAAGAGTAAGAGTAAGAGTAAGAGTAAGAGTAGAAGGGTCACAAGCTGGTGGAAATTCCCAAACTGTTGGAGAATGAGAACTCTTCACAAGAGCCATGAGAGGAGCTTGGAAATGAAAAGAAAACAAGAAGTCATGGTAAGTGAAGAGTAAGGTGCAGTGCTGAATCTTAGCTTTGGCTTGGGAAAGGTCATTGGAGACTTCCAAAAGAGTCATTTCAGTGTTTTGGCAGAAGAGCACCACACCTTAAAAATATATGTTTAGGGAGATTGGGGATAAGTAGAAATAAATCAAGAACATTTTCCTTTTTGAAAAAAAATAAATACAAAAAAGCTTTTCAAGCTGTTATCATATATACATACATAAAGAAAGTAAAGAAATAAATAACAGTATGATCAGGTACAGGTATCATCTTTCTATTCAGTAGCTTATTGTTTGAAACCCACTGATACCAAAGAGGTGTGCCAGACTCTGGAATGATGACCAGACTTGGGCAAAGGACAAAGTAGAAATTTCCCCACAAACATAAATTGGATTTTGGAAATGTTATCAGCATGCCTTTGTTCAAAGGGTCCCTAATGTGGATGCCAATGGTTATTTTTTAAGTAGTTTTGCAAGCAAATTTTAATGATGTGTTTGTTATTGAAGGCACTGGTCAGGAAAAGATGTAGCAATCATTCCCTCTGTAGCATCAGCTTAACATAGTAAAAACTCTCTGCCTCAGTTTCCAATTGCTTAACAGGTATAAATCTACACCCTTTGTCGTGCAAATTCAGACTAGAAATGCTCTGTGTTGCTTCAGTATGTAAAGCAGTACCATCCTGATCTCATCTAGGGTCGAGAAAGCACCACATTATAAATAACAACCATAACCAATTTCCTGCAGTCTAACTAAAAAGTTTTTTCTCCTTCTGCCTGTCTCCATATACATATGTATGAATATTAATCCTGCCAAAAGAAGAGAGGGGGGGGGGGGGGAAAGGTGGAGAGAGGTGTAATAAAAATTCAGTACATCAAACTGACTTTTCTTGATTTACAACAGGTAATTATCATTCTTCACGCATGGCTGGTCTCCTGTTGTGAGAAAGCAGAGCAGGTGGAGCACTGCCTGTCCGATATCTTTCCCCCCAACGACTGCCTCCACCTGCAAACTCCCCATGCACCTGCATGAGAGAGGCATTGTCAAGCCCAGACAGAAGGATGGGTGAGAAAGACAGATGGAAGTAGCTGAGCAGAGACAGCTGGAAAAGTCGGGGTTGCCTACAGTTAGGTAGACTTGAAATCTTCCACACATCTACTTTCTTTCTTAACTTTCCATGGCTATGGCTTTCTCTTCTAACTGTAGGGATAAAGAAAGAAAAAATAAAAAAAGCAGTAAAATTAAAGGTCATAAAAGAAATGTGGAATGATAATTGGAATTATTCAAGTAATGGATTAAAACTATTACAAGTACCATGATCTAAATCTGAATGGTGGGGGAGGGGGGATGAGGGAAATAAACTAATAGAACTTGGAATTGATTTTCAAAGAATACTAAAAGTTATTACCAGCGAAATTTACAAGCGCTGTAGATCATGCTCACTGCTGCCTTATTTGTAACAGAAATATCCAATTCCAAAATGAATTGGGCTGCGCTAAAACTAACTCTTGCTGATGGTGGCAAGTTGTTAATTAAATGACAATTCTGTGCTGTTCATTTTGAAAGACTCTGGAAAGATAACCTGAAGTTCTCAGCTTCTGAAATGAGTGGGGAGAGGTGAGCATGAACAGAGTTTTATAGACTCCAGGGGAAGAAAATGATTTCCCTTTGGGAAAATGCTCACCAGGATAGGATTTTATCATAGAGCCAACACCAAGAAGGGGTTAGATGCTTAGAAGAGAAATAGATAGAGGTACTGGGGTGGTGTTCACAATTCAGAATCTCATGGTCTTCTCACAGTGTAGTTAGATCAGCAGAAGAGATGTTTTTTGAGTAGTTGGAGACTCTTGAATTCCCATGGACTGTAAAGGCTCAATTTTCCAGTGAACTGTGGGATGCAGTGTACTCCCTAAATTCCCCAGGAGCTACATATCTACATAATGCTAAACATATACATGTAATGCTACACATGTATGTAAAGCCTTGGTTGGAGGAAGGTCTGTTGTGGTGCCCAAACCACACTCTGTATCAGTCAAATGCATTATGCATTGGATTATTCCTTCCATGCTTTCCACTTGACATCTCTCTTTTGTTTGATAAATCTCTGATTTCCTGAGTATGAGTACTCCTGATGATCTTTGTCCATGAACTCTTTTGTCTGGGATGAGTGATAAGTTTCACAGAGGAAACTTTCAGAAATCAGAAAGAAATCATGCATAAAACCTTGCTCAAAAGGGACTTGAGCCTGTCTCCAAAGTGTTAGTTTAGCATCCTGAATCTCTCCACAGCATTTTAGCACAGCCCTGACTGTTCACTGTCTTCTACTGGCCTCAGAAGGAAGCTCTTATGGCCAAAATAACCTGAAGTCTCATAAGAATCATTTGTATGGATGGCTATAGCCTTTGTTTCCACACCTGTATCTCTGTTTACCCACCTATGACCAAAGGATTCCTTCATATTTGGATAAAAATAGAACAGGAGCTGCCAAAATCACCTTGGCCATAAAGCACCTTCCCCATGGTGTCAGTGAAGCCATGTTCACTTCTTCCAGAACACGTAATAGTCCAAAGAACATTTTGGCTCGCTCTTAGCAGTTGAAATCCAACCCCATGCATGCAGCAAGGGGAAGCTATTGACTTTCAGATAACCCTCCACCCATTCAAGTCACCACACTGGGACACAGTAATTGGCCTTACCAGGTGATCTTACAACGGTCACCCACCAAAACAGATCCAGTCTGGGGTTTTCTTATTGGCTTTGTTTTCTTTATGCACATCTGCCTCTTGGGTCTCACATGGCTGCCAAACTTTTAATTTACATGCTGAACCTGGTGTCCTGCTCCAGCTTTGTTCTCTGCAGCCTTCACAGGGAAGAGTGAAATACAGCCAGATCAGTTCAGCTTACTCATGGAGAAGCTCATCCCTCACTTTC
Source organism: Gallinula chloropus (assembly GCF_964237585.1). NCBI lineage: Eukaryota > Metazoa > Chordata > Aves > Gruiformes > Rallidae > Gallinula > Gallinula chloropus. The sequence continues at coordinate 3,372,340 of NC_140086.1, forward strand.
AAGCAATATATTTTTCATGGGAGGAATCTTACTTCTTTCATTTTACTACTTTTATTTATTTATTACAATGGAGCCGTTTGGGGTTTTTTACTTGTTTGTTTTTTTGGTTTGGTTTGGTTTGTTCAAGGTTTGGTTTGGTTTTTTTGGCTTGTTTGGTTGGTTGGTTGGTTTTTGTGTGCTGGGGGTTGGTTTTAGCAATAGCATCAAGGATGGAAGGAACTTGACTAGAAATAAGAGAGAATAATCTACCAGCTAGGGCAACTGTCTCTCCCATCTTCTTTCCCATATACTAGGTGATAAAACCTCTCTAACCAGTGCTCTCCTTGGCTTTTAATTTATTCAAAGGTTTACCATCACACCTCCCAGATTCCTGTACACATGGTAGAGGAAGTCAGAATTAGAGGCCACTTAAGCAAATATGATATACACAAATCCACGGGACCATGTGGCTGAAGGTGCTGAGCAAATTCACCAATGTCATGTGAGACCACTCCTTAGCACAGATAAAAGTTCAAGGCAATCAAAGACTTTTCTGATATCTGGGAAAAGGCAAATGTCACAAACAAGAAAGGCAAAAAGGATGATCCAGGTAGCTACAGGCCAGTTGGCTTACCCTCAGTTAATGGAAAGGCTATGAGCAAATACTTGAAAAGTATGAACGACAAAAATGTTTAAAAGCAGCCAAAAGGAATGTATCAAGGGCAAGCAATGCTTGATCAACATGTTTGCCTTCTATAGAGATACCACTAGCTCCAAGGAAATGGAAAGAATAGGTGTAATTTATCTTGACTTTAGAAAGGATTTCAAGAGTCTTCCATAATACTTTTGTAGATGTGTTGGAGAGATATGGACTAGGTATGTGGAATGAGGCAGGTTAAAAATTGACAGGACCAGTGGGTTCAAAGGGTGGTGGTCAGCTATATGAGATCCACATGCTGGCCAGTTGGATTCTTCTCCTCTAGTTTAGTAAACCACACATAGCTTACCATGTCAAATGTGGGACTTCCCAATGCAAGACATGTGATGGAGATCACCAAAATGGCCAAGGGGATGGAGCACAACAGGCATGGAGAGACTGATTTTGTTCAACCTGCAAATTAGAAGATGAAAAGAATATTGTTGTCTTCAATCACCTAACAGAAGATCATAGCATAGATTGTGCCAGAGCCATCTCCAAGGTTCACAACAAAAATATTTGTTGACACAAGCAAAGTTTTATTATTTCACCATAAGGGTGGACAAATATTAGAATGGATTCACAGCAGTGTTATGGGATCTGCAGCTTTGAAAATTTCAAGGACAGATGGATAAATTCAGAATTAAAAGCTCTGAGACTGATCTCCTCTCCCTAGCGATTAGTGATAAGACAAGAGGAAATGGTCTCAAGCTGTGCCAGGGGAGGTTCAGGTTGGATACTGAGAACAAATTATTCACTGAAGAAGTTGTGAAGCATTGGAACAGGCTGCCCAGGGAGGTAGTGGAGTCACTGACCCTGGGGGTGTTTAAAAAACAGGTAGACGAGGCACTTCAGGAGATGGTTTGCTGATTCAGAGGTGTAGAGCTAACAGTTGGGCTCAATGATCTTGAAGATCTTTTCCAACCTTGATGATTCTATGATTCTATGAGATGGGCTTGAAGTCAAGTATACAAAATGTTCTTGTAAAATTTCATTCCAGAATAGTGGTAGATTTCTACCAAGATTTTCAGTTTCTCACATCTCTGCATCCCCCAAAAAATGCCATACTCACAAAAATTTCATCCACCTAGAACAACAACATAAAAAACATCAAAAAAACCAACCCCCAAACTTCAGATACCAAAACAAGCCAAAAGAAAACAGAAAATATTGAACTTCCTATGCCTGGGACAGAGTGTCAGTCATACACAGGAGTTTGTGCACAGGGATCTGAAATGCAAAATTCAGAACTAGATTCAAAGATTATCCAAGATCCAGAACATATCCAAGGGGGACAAAATGATCAGGCTAGTGGCCAGAGAACATATTTATCCTAAATGCTTTCATCTCCTTCAGAAAGAAAAAAAAAGGTAAGAAATTATGGGCTGATCAAATACATGAAGCTGTGTTATCCTAGACATCACCTACCAATTGTGTACCTGAGGGGAACAATCTCCCTGCACTTCTACAGCTTCAAGAAGTAACTAATCAGCTAGAATCATGCAACTGTAGACGTCTGCAGAATCAAGGCTAAACATGTCAGAACATGTTGTCTTTATAATTCATGGGGAGATACAGGCATTTTTAGGAGTCAGTCACCTGACCTTTTGTATAAGTCTGTTTTAGGATAAGATTAATCACGTCCTGAAGTCCACTGTCTATGTTGACTAGCTCTCCATTTCCTAACTCACTTTATTCCCCATATTTTGACACAGATATTTATTTAATCAGATGCATTCCAGCCCAGGAAATGTAACAAAATACCTCTTTATACCTCCCATTTTATGCTCTTACCCTAAGTGTTCAGGAGCACCAGCTGTTACAGACAGTGTCTCTGAGAGGACTGCTGAGTTTAAAATTACTGGACACATGAAAACAAAGAATAACCTTTTTCCAGGATTGTGTATACCCACAGAATGCTGTCAATAAACTTTAGTTTTGGTAAAAATCATTAACAATGTCTTTTATTATGTACTAAAGAACTAAAGGACAGGGTTTTGTTTTGCCTTTACTTTTTTTTAACCAGACCACAGAAAAATCAAGCTCTTGTGAATCTAAATTACTTCACTGTACACAGTGTTTGGAACATTTGCCCTCTCCTGACTGAGGGAAGAGTTACAGCAGAAGCCTGATGCAGAGCCCCAGCTCCAGTCCCATTAATGCGACTGACTGAATGAGATGCCACGCACGAGCAGCTGAGGTGAGCAAAATTTCTCATTTTCTGTTTCCTGAGGAATCACAGGACACTGAAACCTCTATTTTTCCACAAAATCAACTCCAGACTGGCCAGCAGGTCAGCTAACCATACACTCCATTTCTCAGTATAGATATATTCATGTGGCCACCAGTACCCAGATGAACTTTAATAAATATGTCCTAAAAACTCCCCCTGCAGAAGGGCAGTGTTGTTAACCCTCCTCTACTGAGGGAGAAATAGTTCAATGAAAATAAGTCCCCTGTGCAAACACATCCAGAAGATAAATGAGAGAGAGAGATGGACAGCCCCCAGGTCTTCAGAATCCAAATCCAGTGCCTTAATAGCAGTATGTCCTACTTTGGAATATAAGGTACGTGTGAGTCACAAGGAGGTGTCACTTGGATCGCAGTGCAGATCAATGTCAGATCAATCTGCTTAACAGCCTTATTAGCAGGATGGGAGAAAGAGGTGAGAGAATCCTAATAGCCACCATGGATTGGATTGGACACTGGTGCAGGAATCAGTGATAACGTTGCGCCAAGGTAGGAAACAACAAAATGAGTTTATCTTCTCAATGACTAATGTCCTATCAAGAAGTCTGCTAGGAGGGAAGACATATGGGAAAAAAATGCTCTGCACAAGCATTGCAGGTGAGGTGTTGAGCCCATGTGAAACTTCCTCTCTGGTAAGGGGCCCAAAATTGTCTCTGCAGAGCATCACTGGAACCTCCTTCTGGAGGGGGCAGAGTCAGCAGTCCAGGAAAGAGTGAAGAGTTGGGAGTCAGAATCAACCCTAAAAGCAGGACAAGTTATGTAACAGTCTATTTATTCCACCCCCCCATTGACACAGGATTTTAAAACTCAGTGTTATTGTGCTGCAGGTTTGGCAATACACAATCCACCTCACATTGTGAGCAACCTGAAAATGCTGATTAGAAACTCAAAAGAGGTGTAGTAACTTATGATGAGAAAGGAAAGTGATAACAGCTGTGCTGAATAATGGTATCTGAAGTGTTGAGAAACTGTAGGGGAAAAACTGAAGACATCAATTAAAAGGCCATGCACTTTGGGATAGAGAGGGAAAAAATAGGAATGATATGGAGCCCAGTGCTAGATGGAGATGGTCTGCTTATAATGTCTGACAAAAAGGGTACAGTGATTATTTCTGTTTATATCTTTGGAATTACAATAAGGGGGGAAAATTAATATCACCTTTGGGTGTCAAAGCCTTTTGCAGTCATTCACAAACCAACAGCATTGTAATGCATATCTACTGATAGAAATGCACTGAATACTTAGGTAGAGTGACTTACACCCTGAAATGACTGTGCTACCTTTTTGGGGTCAGCTTCTGAGAGGATTTTAAATGTGAGAGAAAATGCAGAATGCGTGGGAGTGTGGATGCCACATGCCTGCTGAACTGGAGTTCAACTTGCCTGACGTTGCAAAACTGCCTTGTGTGTTCTTCTGCCTTTACTACAGACCAGCAAAGCTTCCCAAAGTGTTTGATTTAGTAGTGATGACACAATTAGCAGTTGGAGGTATCGGTAAAGCACATAGTAAATACATTAGATAGCTAAATTATTAACAACTAGGCATCACTGGGGAAAAGAGGTGACTAGTGGGATACAGAGGGGTGATTTCTATACTGGATCTACACAGCATGTGTACCAACAACACCAGCATTAATATAAATGTGTGACCTGATTCAGTGAACTCATAAATCAAGGACATGCCCAGCCCTGGAGAAAGCTACCTCCATCACTGCATGAACCAATGACCATGAGTTCCCAATGCAGTGCTGTGGCAAAAAGTCCTCAGTTTTACAGAGGAGTGAATAAGAATAAAATTGTTAATGGTGTTTCCTTTTTCTTCCCTTTTTTATTTTTTCTATTTTTCTTTCTTTTTTTTTTTTCTTGTCAGGGGAAGAAGAATGCAGAAAACCAGAAATTTGCAAACTGAATGCAGATGGAGCTTTCTAAAGGCTTCAGCAGATATCACTAAACCCAGGAAAATTTAAAAATTATGAACCTTTTTTTTTTTTACTTGTTTGAGGAAAAAAGAAGTAATTTTTAGCTAAAAGATAACCTTAAAAGAAAATATTACGAATAGCTCTACTTAGGGGTCTGGAAGCAACACTGAACTTAATGCTGGGGAAGGCTCTGTAGAGAGTAAATGAGGCACCAAAAGACTTTATAATTGCCCCATTAGCCTTCTTTCATCTTTTCCATCTATGATACAATCAACACAGGCACCCTGAGAGTCTGCAAGAAAGGGTTTTTACTCGCTTGCAGGTTGATGCTATCAACGAGCTACAGTACAAGCTATTCAATTTGCACTGAACTCTCCCAGCCCAGTTAATTTCTGCTGCAATGGGGCAAAGAGCAGCCTCAGAGGAATTTATCATTTATTTCTTTCCATCCAGAAAAATATAGGAACAAAGAGCAAAGAGTCACTGCCAAAGAGTTGCTTGGTCGTCATTTAAACTGTAATTCACCCAGAGCTGATGGAGGAGCATCAGCCTTGTTGGGCCTGGAGCTGCAGGATTAATGGAGCTGAAGTGGAGCAGAAGCTTTTTACATGCAATTCAGGAAATGTCTAGACTTTGTGAGAAACCTGTTAAATTAGAGTGGCAGGATGTTGGGAACAAGGAAGCTCTTCTTGCTCTTGGCAAGAGGATCGGTTGGTGGAGGGGGGGGAAGCTGTAGGATTGATTGCTGGGGGGGTGTCTGCTTGTTGCTATTTGAGAGTGATGGAGTGGTTGGCAAAATGAAGCATTATCTGACTCAGGAATCTCGTCTCCAAGTAAAGGTAGGGTATGGCTGGAAAGGAAACAATTTTGGGGCATCTCATGAAATTGTAGCTCTATGGAAAAACTACTGTTGACCCCAGCAACAGCTGAGGAGGAAGGAAGAAGGACTGGTAAGGTTGATTGATCTGAGGAACCATTTTAGGGTCTCTTTTCAACAGGCATCCATCCTGCTTTATTTCTGTTCAAGCATTCCCCAGCTGAGTTTTTCTAACAAGTAGAAGAAAAGCATTCCATGCTAGGTAGACCAAGATACCCACAAGTATGGTTGCCCTATGCAATCTGGTGGTGGTCTCTATAATTGTTTAAGACAGCACATGTAATTACCTTCCAACTGGCCAAGACTTGCAGCTAATTCAACCTGTGCTTGCTACTTGAAATCCCTTGCTGTTTCCTCTTGAGCCTGCTTAGTTCCAAGTTTTGTGTTATTATCTTGTTTTCTGTGCTAGCTCCAAATCTTCAGTTTATCTAAACCAATTATGTCAAACAATTACAGCTGTTTTCTCAAGACAGGGTAATGGTTCTTGTGAGCAGGAGAGAAGCAGCAGTTTATATCCTGGCATTAGAAAGTCAGTGTTTCATATGATGTTTTCCTAAGCAAGACAAGGAAGCATGGTGCAGATGAATGTGAAAAAAGTGGGTATTCAGAGAGGGGTGATGGGTGTCATGCTGTCAGAATGGATGCATGCATCTAATAGGAACCTGCAGAAGCCTGCTCTGATACACATGCAGGAGCATGGCTTGCAAGACACAAACTCATCTTTTCTCAAGGCTGCCTATCCACTTTTTTGAGCCCTAGCAAGGTCTCTCACCCTCATAGCCATGGTTGTGAGCATTACTCTCCAAAAACATGGAGTATTGGCAAAAGCTGGTTAGGGGAAAGCAGGGAGAAGAGTGAAATGCCAGAAAGCTGGCTTCAAGGTGTCTCACCCATGCGATGCTTGGCCTTCTAACAGTGTTATGTTGGTGTGAAAACACCAATCTTCCCATGCCTTCCATGAAGAGCTTAGCCCTACTTGAAGAAGAAAGCTCTTAGTGAAAAAGAGTTTAATCTGAACACATTTTTGAGCCATTCAAAGGGGGTTCTCCATCTGTGGCTCACAGGACATCACCAAGGGAAGACTCTAAAGAAATGCTTTTAGAACCAAGGAGATGAGTGAGATCCTGGGATCTCAGACCTCAGTGATTCTGCTCCTCAGGCTTGGTTCTGCACAGAAAAAGACAGGCAAGATTAAGCCTAAGAAAGACTATCTAATAAAGAAAACATATCCTGCAGTCCTATTTTCTTAGACATATTTAACTGAATATTTAACCAGCACTCATTCTTCCCCAGGGCAACAGACCCAAAATTGCAAGTGAAAAGGAGAAACTAATTAGGTAGTAGCTTTCCAGGAAAAACAGTGACATTCCTCTGACATAAGACAAACATTTCTGAGATGAACCAGGGATAACTCTGTAGTTGCTATACCTCCTTTCTCTGGGGGGCGGTGTGTGTGTGTGTGAAATTGAGAGAGAAGAAGACAGGAGTGAAAGAGACTGTAATGCTCACATTGGCTGCTTTGGACAATTAAAGCTCTGGCTGAGGACAGAAGCCCAAGAAATGTGAAATTCAAGCTGGCAATCAAAGGGAGAGGAATGTTTGAGGGCCTAACAGACCCACATAGTCTGATCTACTAAAGCAAATCGGTCATTTCCTAAATCTTTTAGAGAAGACACCAGGGAGTGGGCCTCTTCCTGCACCACCTGCTCTCATTCTGTCACTGCTCTTTTAATTTTCTTTATCTATATCGTTAATAATCTTAAAGGTATTTTTAGCGGGTTCCCTAGGAGATATATCTCTTCCAGTCTATGTTTCCTTGAATACCAATAGTTGAATATCCTGATATCATGATTATCTGCTAAAAATGATTTAGCTTTTTTTTTTGGTAATATATTTTCCCGCTAAAAATACCCAATAATTTTTTGTTCTAAATTACCTCCATCCTGTGAAAGTGTCTGTGAGAGAAAATAGGTTTTAAAATGTCATTTGTTGCTGCTAAATTCTCAAATTAACTGCAGGTTTAATAAGAATTATTGCTCCAGACAGTCCCATATGAGATCTCCCAAACTTTTATCTGCTGATATTTGCCAGATACAATCATCTTTCATAAAACAGAATGCATAACTATTCAATTGTTTTAAATGTGAAAACTCCTTTATCTGCTTGTTTTAAAATAAAAAAAAAAAGAGAGAGAAGCATCTTTTTTATGTTTTTATTACATTTTTTACATTTATTCAGCAAAATGTTCAAAGCTCTGCTGTTTCTTGCAGTATTCTCATCATGAGTAATATGAATATCGTGCATTAGGTACATATTTTGTCATATTGCTGCTACTTATTTTTTTCCAGACCACAGACATCCATGTTCCTGAAACCTACTCCTCATTAACAACCAGATGCACTCCTCTGGCTTGAGTCTCTTAAGTGTCTTTCAGCCCATGTAGCACTTCACCCATGGCCACGCATTTTCTTAACAGCCTTATGTACGACTCTATCTCAAGGCTTTTTTTGTAGGTCCAGATAAACCCATCAGGACTTAATCTCACAGCCCTTTGCAATGGATTCTCCTTGGTTATTGAGGTATGAGCTTCCCCTCCAGAGGACACTCCATATTGCTTATTTTCTCTATTGTACTGCTGCAACCAATTTTCCTTCTATGGAAATCACATGTTCCTTGTCAACCTCTCCCAGGCTCATTTGGTATCTTTATAAAGTTACACCTTGGTAATGCAGGTGTGTGTTTACATGCCACAACAGCTGTAATTAGCAATTTGAGGAGAAAACTGGAATCTAAACTAGAGAAGGGCAACCAGGCTGGGGAAGGGGCTGGAGGGCAAATCCTCTGAGGAGCAGCTGAGGGAGCTGGGGCTGTTTAGCTTGTAGAAGAGGAGGCTGAGGGGAGACCTTATCACCACCTACAACTACCTGAAGGGAGGTTGTAGAGAGGTGGGTGATGGTCTCTTCAGCCAGGTGACAGGAGATAGGAGAAGGGGAAATGGCACAAAGCTGCCCCAGGGCAGGTTCAGATTGGATATTAGAAAAAAAAAATTTCTGAAAGAGTTGCCAGGGCCTGGAATAGGCTGCCCAGGGAGGGGGTTGAGTCACCTTCCCTGGATGTGTTCAAAAAAAGGGTTGATGAGATACTTAGGGATATGGTTTAGCTTAGGATGGGAATGGTTGGACTTGATGATCTTCAAAGATGTCTTCCAACCTTGTGATTCAGTGATTCTGTGATCTAGAAATATTCTCCCAGTACACCCTGCATGGAAACAAAAAACAATGATAAAATGTATTGCATGACATTGCTATTATATTAATTCATTGCATTCAGACTGCAGTAGCATCCAGACACTATATCAACACGCTGTTAAAGGACAAACCCTTCCCCAAAGAGCTTAATACCATACCAATTTTATCATATTGTTGAACATCAATTATGCTCCAGCTGCTCTCTCCACAAAGGTAATAACTGTGTTCTTTCCAGACAGGGTCTCGGGCAACTTTCTCATATCTAAAATATAAAGGCTGTAAAAAGACTGATCTGATTCCAGATTATCATGGGATTGGGGAAGCACTGACACTGCACTTTTAGGATTCAGCATAAGGAAGAGTGTGAAATAGCATCAGAGCTTATTCTCAAACCTATCTTGGTTCTTTCCCCAACCCTCTTCAAGAGAGCTTTCTCCACCTGATGTTTCTTGGACTTTCAGAAGACAGGTAGAGCAGAGAAGATAAGACAGCAGTGGTATAAAATTAAGATACAAGTAGCTCCCAGTCCTGCATAATCAATGTCTTAAATCAGCCAAAACCACTCTTTCTGAGTTCAGAAAAAGAAGAACTTTCAGGAAGTGCTTTGTTTGACTACTGTTCAACCAGAGAGAAACCTGACAGTTTGGAGCAGTAGCTCAAACTAACAAGTATCTGTGTCCTCACACTGCAGGAGAGGACAACAAGCAAGCAGTGAATTCATGTGCTAGTGAAAATCACCTTATTATTTTCAGCAGTAAATTAAACTGCAGACTTGGAGCACTCACACATCTTGGCTCAAGCATCAGTGAACACTTAACATGTAAAAGTGCATGCATACTGATAGTGAAATTTTTGTGTAAGTGCATATATAAGGCCTGAGAAAGGCATTCACAAAGTCATGTACAGGTAAGGATAAGCCCCTGGATAAAGATGCAAATCACTAATGCAAAATCTCAGACAACTGCTATGTGGCTGCATGGCTGTGAGGAAACATCTTTTCCTAATTGTAATAATTGAGTCAATGACTTCCTCAAAATACAGGATACATTCAAACACAGGGGATCTTCTTTAAAGAAAGTTATTTATTTATCCTAATAGCTTGTCAGACTCATTCATTCAGTTGTCTATTAATTACAGACTTGTTAGGCTTGAAACAAGCCGATGCTCATCTATGGACAGCACAGGTTGAGATAGCTCCTTCAACCCACATAATTAAAAGAGCTGCTTTTATAAAGAAGCATAAGGCTCAGATCTGTGGTCCTTTCAGTGTGTTCCCACCTGTCAGCTGGGCTGTTGTAACTGTCAGTCTGTATGCTTTCTGTGTTCACTGCAGCTCAAATTAAATCAAAGTAAATCCCAGTGGTATAGGGCTAAGATCATACCCCAAACCAGTTATTGTAGATAAACTCATAGGCTGGCTGTGTCTCAGGACAAGCCCTACCCAGGAACCTCTGCTATCTCTGCGGATACATATTCATAGGGAGTTGCAGGAGATGCTGAAATATGATTCTGTAAAAGAATTGGTAATTCCTGAGTGCACCACATCAGTTATCTTCATCAGCACTCAATTCATTCAACAACGCCAAAACAGTGAACATGAGTTGGTAGTTGCAGAAGGGCAAATAGCATCAATATGCTGGCTTTAACAGCATTTTTTTTTGTTGTTGTTTTGCACCAAAATAACTTGCCTACATATGGTAGAGATCATCCCAATGATTTATCTGTCTCATTGACTTCCCGGTTCCACAGCTGATAAAGATGTGGGGAGGAAGTTCATGTAAGCATCAGAAAGAGGCAAATTGGGTTTTCATGGCCCCATGCTACTTTATCCAATTATGCTTTCCCATGTGAGGGCATCCCACTGGGGTCTCACCCTTGGATTCACTCTTCTTAATGACATTCAATCATTTTGTGCTGAAGACAGTCATTTTCATAGCTGCTTGCATAATAAATTCACAGAGTTACATGCTCACTGGTTCTCTAATTATACCCCATTCCTGCAAAACAAAATGATTAAACTGAGTTTCTACCGAAAAAATTGGGAGTCAGCAGTTTTATTTTACTGTCAAAGTTTGAACATATTTGGGTTTCATTGATGTTTTGCAAATTGGAAACTCACTGTATTTAAAGGTTAAAAAACAGAAAATTATTGAACCAGTGCATAATTATCCATTAGTTTGTGGGATACTCTGTATTCCATTTCTGGCCTAAAATAATCTGAGCGACCTTTGGAAAATTAATCTCCACTGAGTTTGAAGTTTGTGATCCAGCATTACACAGAGGTAGCAGGCCCAATTTGGACTAAATGAGTTTCCTAGGTCCAAAAAAATCAAAAAAGCAAATAAACATTCAGTAGATGTCTAGTAGATGATGGAACGTGAACTATGCATCATAGAATCATGGAATCATAGAATCACTTAAATTGGAAGAGACCTTTAAGATCACAAAGTCCAACTACAGCCTAACCCAGTCCAGTCCACCACTAGACCATGTCCTCAAGCACAACATCTACATGTCTTTTAAATACCTCCAGGGATGGTGACTCCACCACCGCTCTGGGCAGCCTGTTCCAACACTTGACTACCCTTTTAGTAAAGAAATTCTTCCTGATATCTAATGTAAATCTACCCCAGTGCAATTTGAAACCATTTCCTCTCATCCTATTGCTTGTTACTAGAGAGAAGAGACAGACCCCCACCTCTCTACACCCTACCTTTCAGGTAGTTGTAGGGAGTGATAAGGTCTCCCCTCAGCCTCCTTTTCTTAAGACTGTAAAGCCCCAGTTCCCTCAGCTGCTCCTCATAGGACTTGTGTTCATGAGCTTTGTTGCCCTTCTCTGGACTCACTCCAGCATCTCAACATCCTTCTGGTAGTGAGGGGCCCAAAACTGGACCCAGTACTCTAGGTGCAGCCTCACCAGAGCTGAGTATAATGGAACAATCACTTTTGTGCTCCTGCTGGTCACACTATTCCTGATACACCTCAGAATAGTCAATATTTAGGTTAGTCCAATCACACACCCCAACCTAATCTAAAGCCAGTAAATTTTCATGCTTGTGAGATTAATAGAGCAGCAAATAAGGGAAGATCCAGAGAAGGTGGTGGAAACCATCTGTAGTAGTTTTAGGTGGCCAGGTTCTGGTGGAGAGACAGGGGCTGCAGGGGTGGCTTCTCCAAGAGGCAGCTGGAAGCTCTCTGCAGGCCTGACAGAGTAATCAAGGCCAGAGACGTTGTTGATCAAGGCCGAGCCCATGTGTGATGATCACAGCACCTCTGTGAATCACCTTTAAGAAGAAAAAAAACACTAGCAGCAGCATTTTGCCACCAGAGAAGGGAGTGAGAAGATGTAAGAAACTGTGCAGACACCAAGGCCAGTGAAGGGAGGAGGGGGAGGAGGCACTCCAGGGTCCAGAGAGGAAGATTCCCCTGCAGCCTTTGGAGAAACCCACGGTGTAGCGGGTGTCCCCCTTCAGCCAAAGGAAGATGAGGGAGAGTAGAGGCTCCATCTGCAGCCTGTGGAGAGGCTCCATGCTGGAGTGGGTGGGGATATGTGGAAGATTCTGTGACCTGTGCTGGAGTAAGCCTTTGCCAGCACTTGCAGCACATGGAGAGAGATAGAGACACCGAGAGAGAGAGAGGAAGGGTTGAGGAGAGATCCATGCTGGAGCATGGGCGTGAGGGAGGGCGCTTGTGACCCTGGGAAGGACCAGGCTGGAGCAGTTTGGTCCTGAGAGACATTCTATGACTCCACACCATAGAAGTGACCCACGCTGGAGCAGCTGGTGAAGAGCTGAAGCCCCGTGGGAAAGGACTAATGCTGGAGAAGTTAATGGAGGACTGTCTCCCATGGGTGACACCCCACATTGCAGCAGGGGAAGAGTGTGAGGAATGCTCCTGACAGCTAAGCTCCTGAGTAACTGACTGAAATTCCCCCATTCCCTGCCCCTCCCAGTGCCACAATGGGGATGGGGCGGGGGGAGGAAGAAGGGAGTGAAATCCTCACTAAAGTGAAGTCTGCTAAGAAGGGAGGGGTGCAGGAGGGTGCTTTAAGATCTGGTTGCACTTCTTGTTATCCAGCTCTGGTGTCACTGGGTGTACAGGGCAGTGTAGTAAATTAAGAGAGTTTTCTTTCCTTTATTCTGTTTTGCTGGTGACGTTGATTGTGGAATGATCTCTCCCTGTCCTTAGCTCAACTCCTAAGCTTCTCAATACATATTTTCTCTCCTTCCCAGCTGAAAAGGGGAGTGATAGAGCAACTGTGGTGGGTGTCTGGCCTCCAGCCAGGGTCAAACCACCACACCACCAGACTTAGAGGGATCAGTGTTCCTCCTATTTTAGGTATCCTGGGCTGAATATTGCAACTGACTGTTGGCACAGAGATTTTCTGAGCACTTTCTGTTGTCACACATTATTGAAATTGCCGTTGCTTGTGTTTCTGGGGCGGGTGATACAGACTGAGGATGTAATTCTGGGTATAAAAGCACCAGAATCAGTTGTACCAGGTGCTGGTTGTGCCAACTAATTTCAAGATACAAGATAAGCATGGTTCAGAGACTAACTCCAGTTGAGCATGAGAAAAAAAAATAATTCAATGGACAGTCTGAAACAGTAAAGCTTCACTGGGGGTTGTCTCCTAGCCTTCCTAATACATTTTCCAATGTCATACCCTTCTGTAAATTGCCCCAGAGTCCTCCAACACTGCTGGCTGCCGCAGATTCAAGGTCTAGAAAGGCATTGCTATGTCTAGAATAGGTGCAATAGGAATGGTGAAGCCTACTTCTATAGCCATGCTTTGGTCACCCAGCCAGCCATTACAGCTGCCTTTATGCCATGTAGGGCAACCTTTTCAGTTAATTGTTTGTTTGCAGAAGCAAGAGACCAGGAACAAAGGTGATGAACGCTTAATTTACATGTCTTCCCTGTAAAAACAAGTGAACGCTCTTAATTTCCAACATGAAAATTTTGGTTGAAAAAACCCTGTGGAATCAAGATTGGAGGATTTTCTAAACACAAGCTACACATACACATGCTGCAGCTCAGGAAAACATTTCCAGAATATATGAAAATTAACTCACTTGGGTACAGCCAGGAGACTGTCTGTGGTAGCAGGGAGCTAAGTTTGGATAATAACCTAAGGTCATTAAGTTTTCCCAGCAAGTGTTACTGCATCTGTTGCAGTTTTTGGATCTGAACAGGCCATTTTGGTACATTTTGGAACATTTGATACACTCTTCTGCAGAGGTAGCAATGCAGACTTGTCGTGAGGTGGCATTCATCTCACCCAGTGTATGGGATAGATTTTTGTCTGATCAAATAAAGACAGAGATGAGATGACTAATGTCCTAAGAACCCCTGGCTCTACTGACTCATTCTTCCTTGACCATAAAGGGAGCCAGCAGTGGCAGCCCCCGATATTGGCACTTCCAGTACAAACACCCATGCTTAGTCATACACATCCTGCCCTAAGCAAGCCTAACTAACTTAACCCATCTTTTCACACCCACACAGAATATATCTGCCCTTACACATTCATTTTGATTTCTTCAACTTTAGTAAAGACGTGCCATGGTTATTATAATTGATATTAAGGGGCGGGTGTTGGGCAAAATCCATCTCCTACTCCTGTTGTCAGGGTATTTTATAACTCAGCAGAGTCCCCATAGGTTGAGGTTGTGCTCTTTAACCTTCTTGTGATGCATGGAAGTGTGGACCACATAACGTTTGGGAGAGCTTGGCCTGTACAATCTGCATTGAAAGCCATCTACATAGAATCATAGAATGGTTTGAGTTGGATCACCTAGATCTTTAAGGTCCCTTCCAACCCAAACCATTCTATGATAGTTCCAACCCCTCTGTCATGGGCAGAGACACCCTCCAATTGACCAGGTTGCCCACAGTTTTATACAGACTCAGTGACTATAAACCAAGATCAGTAATACTGGGCAAACAGAACTGTTTCTCACAGGTAAAACAGTGGAATTTGGTCCACTTCCACTTTCTCCTTTTGGGAGGAAGACCAAATTGTGGGCCTGTCTGCACAGACTAGAGTGACAAATCACATTCATCTTGGTCTGAAGTTGCTAGTGGTTGCAATAGCAAGATGGGTTTCATGCCCCCGCTGTATCTTATGGCAGATCTCCCCCTCAAAATGCCAGACTTAAAGCCCCTTTAATTTTAAGGCCCTACTGGAAAGCTCCTTAGTCCTTTTGGGCATGTCAATAAATGAAAAAAGTTAATTGTGATCATTACTGTGTGGATAGAGGATCTATGTCATCACTGTTTGTTTCCTACCGCTGGCTTCTGTCACCACCCATCCCTCATCTTTGTTGCCTTTCAACATTGTAAATTCTTCACAGCACAGAGTTTGCTCTCTAATTTGTCTGTTAAATGTCTAGTCTACAAATTAGTCCCAGCCATCCTCATTAACAATAGCTTGTACTTATTCCTTCATAAACTGATGGATGAAAAGCTCAATAAAAGTGCAAGAAAATATTATTTCCCCCAAGAGGAGGGTTTGCAGTGTCATTGCTCAAAGCAAGCCAGCAGACTTTCCCATCTAACTGAAATCCAGCACAGCACAACTCTGTCGCCAGAAGCATATCTTGTTTTCCTCTCTATATTTTTTAATTTTACTTTATCTTCTGATTTATTCGTTTATGAAATTAAAGGAGATTATGATTTTAACTCTTTGGTTTTAGAGCCATAAGCAGCAAAACCTAGTAGCGCTGCCATCTGCAAATTGCAAGAGACATAAAACAGTGTAAAGGAAAGGGAAAAATAAGTGTTTTCCACTTAGCAGTATATCTCAGCAGAAGATTAATTTGCTGTCTGACACTTGATGTTTATTGTTTGCAAACTCCAGATCTGCAACGGCATATCAAGCTGAAAAGCATCATCTAATCAAAGAGGGGATAATGTAACAAGAAGACACTCACATATGTCTGTCTTTCAGGTTATCCATGCACATGCATGCTAAAAGTGTCACAAGAACAGAGGTCCACTAACCCTGTATGCTTCTGTGTCTGTAAGAGCCTCCTTGGATGAACTGTGATTCACTGACCTTTATTTCAGTTGAGACAAAGAAGTCCTAATGCTATTGCACAAAGACTTGAGACAACACCCAGACCCTGAGTAAAGCTCTGCCATCTTGTATTCCAGATGGAGGCATTTGAGTGGGAATAGAATAGAAAGTCTAAGAAGGTGGGAGCAAGTGAAAAGGACATGTCACAACACACCTGGTTTTTAAGAAGTGATGGCTAAGGTGAGAAGTTGACATAGTGGTCCAGGGAATTCCTCTATCCTACCTTGCCAAATATGTAAGACATTATTAAAAAGGGTGAACCAGCAGTAACAGCCTTGAGTACAATACAGAAAAAAGTAATATTTTTTAAAGTCTAGACTTGTTTGAACTCTATTAAATCTTTGCTTCAGTGGTTCTAAGCCTGCCCAAGCCAACCTGAATGATTATTGTTATTATTAACAGAGCACAAAGTGAGAAAAGAGAGGGTTTTTTTTTTATTTAAATAGGTTATTCTTCCTGCAGCTGGCTGTGCTGCAGAAGCCTGGCAACAGTTCATATTACAGACATTAATGATTCCTCAGAGCTTTTCATGGGAGAAGCTTACTTTGACTTTCTCATCAACTCTTCTCTACCCTCTTTATTGTCTAAAGATTGGGTAATGTCCTCTCATAGCCATAATTGCATTTTTAGAAGCTATCTGTGCAGTTCTATCTTCATCTTAGGACTTTTCTATGGTATTTCTGTTTCGTGCTGTTTACCAAATAAATATTTTGGTGGTTTCAATGAGACTTTCCTCTCCTTTCCTAAATAGTAAAGTCAGCTGTGACTGGATAAATTGGTAAGAATTCGGCATGAAAAACTTAAATAAAAATACCTCATAATAAAAATACTGGATCTGATCAAGAAAAAATTTCAGCCCATGTCCTGATGGAGAGTGGTTACAGAGAAGTACAAACCAAAAAAGGTAGAGACTCCTTGATACTGGCCAGGAAGGTAGTGACCCTCCATGGATCTTTTTTCCCATGAATTTTTCCATAGAAACATCACTGTCCTGTGCCAAGGAATGCAAGAGCTCAACTACGTGTTGCCAGTGAAGAACCTACCTCACAGCCTCCACATCTATCGTGATTTTACCCTGAAAAATTCCCTCCCTAACATGTCTCTTTTCAAGACTGAAGTCTGCATATCTATTTAATCTGTTTCTGTTCCACTCCAGTCATTCCTTATGATCCTTCTGTCATCTTCTCTGAGCCTTTTCCAGGGCTGCTAAGAGCCTTGTGAGATGGGGAAGACAAGAACCACACGCTATATTCAAGTTACAGGTCCAAAACGCATTTGTTCAGCGTCATTATGATGATATCTGTTTGGCTTTCCATTCCCTCCTTAATAATCCTTAACATTCAATTTCCTTTTTTGATTGCTAGAGAGCAATGAGCTCATAATTTCATTCAACTGTCCATTATAAGCCCCAAATGTCATTCCTCAGTAGCAATAATCAGCTCAGAGCCCATCACTCTGCAAGCAGAGCTAGAACGGTTGTTTTCCTTGTGTGCAACGCTTGCATTTAATGCCACTGAATTTCACCTGGTATTTTATTGCCAGTACAGTAAGATAATGCCAAAACTCTTCAGAGATGGTGCCAGGAAGATGCAGGCATAGGGCTGATCCACAAGGGAAGGTTTGCTGAAATCCAAGGGCTACAGCAAGGCCGGGAGAGACCTCATCAGCAAGGTGCAGTAATTATCCTATAGATGAGATTTTCTGGGTAGAATTCACTGACCCTTCACTGCCCTCACGAGCAGAGCTGACCCTTTTTGGTCCAAACATACCCATTCCTCCTTATTTTTTTTTTTCTTTTTAGATAACACAGCCTTATTTAAAGTCTGGTGTTTGAATCCTGCAGTCTGATCGAGCAGTTTACATCCCAGACAGCTGAAAGTGCTAATGCAATATTGTGATTTTTGCAGTCCACTTCAATGGGAAGTGTCTGACGTACCAGATCACCTCCGGTGTTTCTACTAAAATAACTTAGTAGCTGTGTTCAGTCTCCATGTCAGAAAGTGTCACAGAGAAAATACAAATGCTTCCAACTCACTGCCACAGGCAACTATAAAATCCTTCCATGTAGCCAGATTAAGTTTCCTACAAGTCCATGAAAATGTAGTCCTTTAGGATAGGTGATAGTGAGGTTTTTCAGGCTTGGACCCCAGAAATCCTTTAGGAAAGAAAATTGCACCATGTCTTGCTGGTGATGTTGTCACCAGGAGTTTAGAAAAATACTTCACAGGATTGGTGAGACACTGGCACAGGTTGCCCTGAGAGGTGGTGGAGGCTCCATCCCTGGAGACATTAAAAGTCAGGCTTGATGAAGCTTTGAGCAACCTGATCTAGTAAAGATGTCCCTGCTCACTGCAGGGGGTTGGACTAGATGATCTCTAAAGGTCCCTTCCAACCTAACACATTCTATGATTCATTCTGTGATGGTATTCTACTGTCTGTAGAGCTGGTAGGTGAGATAAACATGGATGTCAAAAGCAAGATGCAATGAAGATATCCCTCATGCTTAGCAGCTGGGACAGCAACCCACAGATCCCCAAGAGCTTATCCAAATTGATCTGTAGGGTTGGGTGAGTAAGTGCTACGATTTGGCGCCCAGTTTGTAAATTGGTGTTAGCAAAATTCTTCAAGCAATGCAGTGAGAAGCCACACAGGGCTGTATGACATTGAGCAGACAACTATGTCCTGTCTGGCTGCTGCCACTCATTTTAACAAATGGGAGATTCACTGCAGATGACAGACAGTGGATGCTGACGGGGCAGCATGAGCTGAACTGAGGAATCTTTGGTTCTCCTGACCTGACAAATGCTTTTTCTCAGATGTTCTTTGCTGCTGTCAAAATTTAAGAATAGAGATATGCAGAAATGGGAAGAGGTAGCCAAAGGCTGTTGTACTTTTGATGCTTGCCCAATGTGAAGGCAACTCATTAGGTTTATCAGTTGCCTGATACCTCAGCCCACTCTTCTAGTCTTGGTGTTGTTTGCTTTACTAGGTAGAGGTCTAAGCAGGGTTCCACTTTTGTGGAGGGATTACAGAATAGCTCTCCACACAGCAGGTCAGTAAAAATCTTTTTAACAGATCATGAGGCACACACACTGAGAGAGCAATGGTCAGAGCCTCCTCCATGAGGAGAATGTACCCATCAGTTTTCCTTCTGTAAAGGACTGTATTATCTTCATGTTGTTCCCTCCTTTAGTAATAATGCAAGATTCATCCCAGGGGAAGTAGGAGAACATTGCCCCAACACCATTTAAAAGGATTTGGTAGGAGGGGTAGGAAAATTATTGTTGTTACAAGAAAGTGCACACAGAGATGGGCATTTGGAAATGTGCTGAAAGCTGGGTTATTACAATGCTGTTACTAATGACTACAATTCATCATTTCAACTTGTTGATTTTTCTTTCTTTAATTTCCAGATTATCCGGCTGTTGCTTACTCTCCACCCATTCTGGGAATAAACAGAGACATCATGTGCCAGGGCTGCAAAAAAGTTACTTTCAGCAGTAGCTAACTTGTGGAGGGCTTTTTTTTTCCTCTCTTTTTTCAAAAAAAAGCCAATCTTTCAACTTTACCTTCAAGTTTTACCTTTTCAATTGTAGCTTCCAATTTTCTATTTTCAATTTTACCTTTGTAACATCTCAATGATTTATGAATCTATTTGTTCTGTTCTAAAAACAGGGGAAATGGTAGCAAAAAGTAGTTGAAATATCATGCATAGAGTCCCAGGGGAAGTCTGAGAGGGCTCAGGGGAGAGGCTGCTTCTCTGGAGTTCCAGCTCACAGCATTCAGCATAAGCCCAAATGACAGGCTGAGACTTCCAGATTCCAGCAAGAGGGCATTTTTCCTACACCTTGCTGAGATCCCAGGCATAAGAGGCTTCTGGCATTGCTATGGAAAATCTGGATTTTCTTGCCCTTCTCCTAGCTCCTTGGACAAATCCTGCAATGCACGTCCAACCCCAGCTAAAAAAAACTGTAGGCAAATCTCTGTCAGACAAATAGCTCAAGAGAATATAGGAAAATCTCCCAGAAGACCCCAGTAAGAGTCAAGATGTCTTTGCAAAACCTCCTAGATGCCCTCTGTAAAAAAATATAATACAGAAGACATATCTGCCACTCATTCCTTCTTTGCTTTGGCAATCACACCCTTTCCTCACACTCACAAAGGCGCTCTCATTTTTGTCAGGGAGCAGCTCTGTTTTGAAAGGGTTTTGAATTACATCCATCAATCTTCAAGGGGAAAATAATCAACAGATCATAGAGTCATAGAATGGTTTGGGTTGGAAAGGACCTCAAAGATAATATAGTCCCAATCCCCCGCCATGGGCAGGGACACCCTCCACCAGAATAAGTTTCTCAAAGCCCCATCCAACCTGGCCTTGAACACTGTCAAGGAGGGAACAACCACAGCTTCTCTGGCCAACCTGTTCCAGTGCCTCACCACCCTCACAGTAGAGAATTTCTCCCTTATATACAATCTAAATCTACCCTTTTTCAGTTTAAAGTCTTTACTGTATATCCTATCACTACATGCCTTTCTAAAATGTCCCTCTCTAGCTCTCTTGTAGACCTCTTTAGGTACTGTAGGGTCATTAATGATCACATGGTTTTATTTAGATCAGGAGAGGCAGCAGAAAACAAGGGTTCTTTTTCTTCTTTGTGATGCTTCTTTGGCAGTCATGCATTCAACTGCATCCAGCCTAGCAGGAAACACATGACAACACCAATGCTTTGTGTATGGTTGGGTCCAAAATCAGTACATAAAACTCCAGCCTCAATCACAGAAGAATATTTACCCCTACTAACAAGAAGGAGAAAGACAGGACTGTTTTCAGGCCATGTAAAAGAAATATTAGATTGCTGAGAGTAGAATTTGCTCTCCCTACTTGGGAGGCAACCTGAAGCTATCTCCCAATCTGCCATCTTCCACTTCCAACAACAAAAACAACAAGCCACATCCATTTTTAGTGCTTACAGTTGTAGAGGGAGAAGCTTCAATGTACAAATTAGATGTCTCTTATGCAGATGTTTTCATCTGAACTTGCAGTGAGCCTTAGTCATGTCAACTAACCGGTCATCACAATAAGGGATTAAATCAGACAATGAATATGAATTCTGACTTTTTGCTTTGGGTAGCTTATTTTTTTTAAGCCCAGAACATTAAGAAGGATGGACTTTGTCTTCAAACATCATTCCTTTAGTTTATGTCTGTACCATGCTGGACCTAACAAAGACAGGAACCCAGAGCACAGCAAAACTCATTCCCTCATTGCCAAAGGAGCTTGCCAGGTGTCAAATTTCTAATGATCCCTTGCTATCCTGGAGAAAGCTGGTTTGGATGCCTTTTTAAATCAGCATATCCAAGTCCAGTTAACTGAGACCATTTTCCCTGACAACTAGATGCCATTCAATGCTCTTAGTACAGGTCACAATTTATCTGATCAGAAAATGATGACACTTCACTGCAAAAGAGCTTAACTGGGTAGGGAGGAATGTGAGGTAAGCATTTGTGGTTGGTATTTTATGGGGAAAAAAAGTTTCTGTAAATAGTAAAATTTTGTCTCAAAAGCATTTATTCAAAGATCTCTTAATGGCTGGTGTCTGAAGATGGCAGAACTCCATGGTCTGGGACCAAAAAGGTCCTCTAAACCCCTTTGTCTGGCAACATTCTTACTGTTGGGGAAGAAAAAAAATCACAAAAAAAAACCCAACCTAAAAAAAACCCCTGTGAAATTAGTTATTATGGGGAATTAATGTGTTTTCTGGGGACATTTTTGATAATCTTATTGGGAAAATATTCTTTAATTTCCAATAGATTTTAGAATATAATTTGTGTCCTTCATTTCCATCTACAGAGTCATTAACTCACTCATTATACTCTTATCAGAGGAAGGACGTGCTATATTTCTGAGGCAGGGAGATATGCTGAGAGTTTCTGTATTTTGATTCATTTCTTTAAATGCATGCCTAAAAACTGGTATGCTTTGTATGCTCTGCCTCACAACATGCTCTTGTCCAAAAGATAGATACCACATCATGAAGCAAAATGCAAATGATGAATACATTCCTGAATACATCATTGTAGCTTGGACATTTGTTTCAGCCAGAGTTTTCCATCTGGGTGTGGAAAACATTCAGGTTGCAAGTATTTCACCCCAACCTGTAACCTGCCCTTTCCATAGTTGTGGGGTAAGTGCTGATATTGCAGAGCCCCTCAAAGGTACTGTAAAATCAAGCCCCCCAAATAATTTTTCCATCATTTTTGTCCCACTCTTGAGAAAAACACATTTCTTTATGATTTATCTGCTCCCAGTGGCTCTCCACTTCAAAATGTAGCTTGTATCAGGCAAAAAAAGTATCTGAGATAATCACTCCCAGATGCCAAAACCTACCTGAATCACCCCAACATCAGTGTCTGTCATGAGTAATGCAAGGATGGAACTACACACAGTCTGTTCAAGACACTGAAACCATGGAAACACTCCTGATGAGAGCTGCTACTTGGGATGATGATAGGAAAGAGTGGCTGAAGGAAGCTCATCTTGACCACCTCTGCTGCCCAAGGCCAGATCATTATATAACATGAGGGATTTCAGGCTTCACCCCCACAAGGTTGATGAGAGTTTCAGTTAACAGAGAGACTTAAACAAGACCAGAAATTGGAGGTGATGGAGTTTTCTCAATAAGTTCTGAATGCTTTGAGGTGGGACCATGGTTCTTAGATGTGACTCTGTGGGACCAGAGTAGGGCTGCTGCTTCAGATCTTCGACACAGTCTTTCTACTTGTAGGGCACATGTAAATGATAAAGTTCCAGAAGAGAGCTGCTACTTGAGATGATGATAGAAAAGAGTGGCTTTTAAAGAGCTGAGGAAGAGTACAAATTTTAAAATGAGAGCTGCATCCCATGTCTGTAATCAGGCTATTCAAGAAGGTATTCACAAGCCATCCAGAAGCAAGTTGTGCACAAGTTTCTCCTTTCAAGGAATTTCATTTACCCTGCAATAAATCCTGTAGAGTTTTTCAAGAAAAGCATTATGATTTTTTGAATAGCTGTACTGTCCTCCCCATGACTCCCATCGTTGGAAAGACTGTCCAAATCTGGGTATTCACAATTGATAAATCTTTTACAAATGATATTTGGAGGGGCACAAGCAGGCAAAGACTGAAACAATCTGTAGGAAATGTATATAACAAGGCGAAGGGTACCTGGAAGAGGGGAAGAGCTTGAAGAACATTGAAAAACCTAAGTAGACTCTAGCCTGTCTCCTGTGCCCAGCAGTATCCCTATTCAGACATTTTAGTGATGAAGGAAAATAGAATGGATGGAGGAAGGACTTTTTCTTTTCACTTTATTTTCCAGTCATGTGTTCAACCAGTAACAAAAGGGTTTAAATACCCCACTCCTCAATGTCTCACTCTGTGCAGTCTCAAAAATAATCTTTCCTTTGTGTCTTCTCCTCCTCTTAGCATCATTTTTTCCGTGCTTAGAGCAGAATATGCACCCCCATGACATCTAATGCTTCTCTTACTATTTGTAAGCGCTTCCCCATGCCCCTTCTCCCTGTAGAGCACATGTAAATGATACAGAGCAGCCAATGCATCTAAAATATGCATCCTTTGGTGAGGAAGCAGCAGCTAAAGTTAGGCTGTAGTCTCAAAATGTAGAAGAGAGAGAATCTCAGGCTAGTTATCTATCTGTTTCACAGCTTCTTGAGTCACCCATGTGGAAGTGAGAAGCTACTGGGCAGCGCAGAGTGATACATACACTGCAGTTGAAAGACATTGGTGCTAACAACAGCATATGTGTGAAGCATCTTTCACGATCCAGCTTCAAAAAGTATCAAGAAGATGTGGACCACATGCTTGGAGTGCTTCATCCACCCCTGCAGTGATGTGGAAAAAAGGTTGGATGAGCAGACTCCCAAAACCATCTTTGAAGACCACTCCTGCTCAAAAAACCAACCCTGCAGCAACACTAAAACCTAAGCCAGGAAGTTCTTGAGTAACTTTTCTTGCCTGAAAGGGTCCAGAAAAAATCAATAAAGACCTTTAAATAAACATGCTTTTAAATTAGTGACTTCCAGAAACTTCCTTAGTTGTGCAGTCTGGTGACGTGTCTGAGACTAGTTAGGAATAGACCTCAAATCTGGATCTGAACCAGAGCTTAGTCAATATTCCTGAATTATGTTTCATGTCTCACCTCTTTCTTTGCCTTCTGTCACTTGTGTTCATAAACAGCACAGTCTGATTTCTGATCTCAGTTTTGCTCCATTGTGTCAATTTTCAGTGTGTAAAACTTGATTCACAGGAGATAAGGCAAAGCAAGACACAACCCTAGCCAAAAAGTGGACATGGTAAGTAATCATCTGTTTATGTTCCTACATAGTTACTTCCCACAAAAAAAAATATCTCTATTCTTCATTCAGGACAGACAGTCAAACTGTGCTGCAAACTATTCCAACACAGACATGTTTTCTAGGCAATTACTGGTATTTAAATTATTTTACATATAACATGCAGAATGAATGGCAGATATTAAAATGTGGAGATGACTTAATAAGTTATAGTTATCCAGATGTGTCATTCTCCTAATAAGAAGAAAAATAGTGTTATATTTCAGACTTACCAGGTGTACAGTAAATAAAATTAGTACTTTGTATTTCAAAATCCCCGTAAGCGATATTGTTCCTGTTAGTATTAAGATAAATGACACCAATAAAATAAGCAGGTTATGATATATTATTTTTTAAGGTGTTGAATCAAAAGTATATTAAACTTGTTGATATGCATATTAAAATCAATGTGAATTAAAACAACCCAATCCCATTAAAATGAATTATTAAAGAAGCAAAATGATAATGAAGGAGAATTGGACAGGTCTGCAAAGGAAAGAGCAAAGAATTTTTCATGCCTGGGTTTTTGTTGAGGCTGCATAGCAAATATTTGCACAACAGGGAATTTAGCTGCTACTCAGATACACCTGAACTGATCCACTGATAGACCTCAAGCAAAACAAGCAAAGACACCCAGGGTGTAATGGCATTTTAAGACTCTATCTTACAGTTCAGTTAAGTTATCCTTCTTGATCAGTTATAAATGCAAGGAAAATGTGGGCTTGCTTTGGCTCCTGGCAGCTGAGACTGAAGGTGGTGAATAACCAGGCAAGCTGGGTTTATGCTGGTACAATGTGTTTCGATTTGTCTCACTTCAAAGTTGGGTTTTAACAGAGAATGGAAATTACGGAGAGGGGAGAGGATGACTTGCACCTCACAAAACACATTCAGTCAGGCGTGCAGAGTCCTGTGGAAAAGTGGAGAGCTAAAGTAGGGAATACACAGCCTTCGATGTGTGTATCAAGGAAACCTTGTGTGGAGACTGAGTAATTAATGCAACCAGATCTGAAATACCACGTCTGGTCTTCCTGGCCCCCAATGTAGCGAAGGGATATGAGGATGATGAAGGGACTGGAGTATCTCTCGTATGAGGAAAGGCTGAAGACAGCTGGGGGTGTGTAGCATGGAGAAGAGAAGACTGAGAGGGGATCTCATCAATGGTTATAACTATCGAAGGGGTGGGCATTGAGAGGATGGGGCCAGACACTTTTCAGTGGTGCCCAGTGATGGGACAAGGGACAATAGGCACAAACTGGAATTCAGGAAGTTCCACCTGAGTGTGAGGAAAAACTTAACTTTGAGGGTGACTGAGAACTGGCACAGGCTGCCCAGAGAGGTTGTGGAGTCTCCTTCTCTGAGGACATTCAAAACCCACCTGGATGTGATTCTGTGCTATTTGCTCTATGTGATTCTGCTTTAGCAGCATGGTTGGACTAGGTATCTCCAGAGGTCCTTTCCAACACCTACCCATCTGTGACTCTTGATTCTGTGATAAACTCGGACTAATCCACAGGAGAACAAGAGTGAGGCAGGACCTGAAAAGCTGGGAGGATCAAGGAGCTTGAATGAAAAGGAGAATTTGATGATCTGTGTGTATTGCAAGCACAGAACCCTGCGCTCCTCTTCTGGGTGAGAAAAAGAATCTGTTCCTTTTACTTAGCTCACTGTCAAACTTTTCCTCTTACCTTGCCACACTTACAAGTCAGACCTATTCTCAGGGTGGTAGATATGTGTCTTTGTTTTGAGTATGGTTGGGTAGAGGCATGGCAGGAATCACAGAATCACAGAATCACAAGGTTGGAAGAGACCTTTGAAGATCATCAAGTCCAACCATTCCCATCCTATGCTAAACCATATCCCTAAGTACCTCATCTACCCTTTTTTTAAACACATCCAGGGAAGGTGACTCAACCACTTCCCTGGGCAGCCTATTCCAGGCCCTGACAACTCAGGTGAATGTCTCTCATTAAACATGTGCATGGACATCAAAAGTGAGTTTTCTTCCCCTTTCTCTGTGTGTTTGATACAGTCGTGGATATCAGGGCTGTGAAATGTTCATAGTTTCTTCTGGAAAGCTGGGCACATGTTATGAGAATGTGATTTCACAGTCTTTTATATATGGGAGAGCAACTTTATTTCCCTTTAATGTGCACCAGACTACAGATAAAATAATAATTAAAACCAAAATCTAACTATGGGATTTTCACTGGAGTTATTTTCTCAGAGAAAACTGAGTTTCTGGAATATCCCTTATTTTCCTATGGGGGGAAAAAAATTGCCCAAATTTTCCTATTCTGCTGCAACACCATATTTGGCTTTCACTCAGGATTTTGAGGAGTGCTTAGGCTCCCTTCTTTCCCAAAGCTGTCAGACTGGGTTTTAGGCTCCTCAGTGAGCGTCAGACAGGCTTCAAAAATATTTAAAGGGAATCCCTTCACAACTTCATCTAAACTGAGTGTGAGAGTTCCCATTCCACAGGAGATTAGAGTTTCATTCCATAATTATCTCTAAAAAGAAAATGGAGGAGATTTTTCTGTGGAATTACCAGGGAATTCCCATTTTGAGCCAAATCTATAGATAGATGTAGTTTATTCCGTGCTCAGAAATAAACTGTGAATCTTTCTAGCTAGTACGGAGGATCCCTCAAGACTATGACTTCATATAGGAGTCCAAAACACACAGAAATAGATGGGCTGCTCCTCTCAGTTAAGTCCTTGGCAGAGATCCCACCCCATCAAAGGTATTTGTGGCAAATCCACCTCTTTCTAGATTGTATTCTCCTCAGGAGGGCAGAGCAATCTAGGCTGAAAAGAAAGTGGAAATGTGCACATATTTTTCTAATGGTTTCATTATATTTCTTGATTTAATAAAGGATAATGCCTACATTTATATCTTCTGTATAACATGGATAAAGATACACTAGGAGTCCTCAGATGTACTATTATTTGGGTATGGAAGGTGTTGAATTTGAAATGAAGACTACAAGACAGGGAGAAGAAAGAAGTCAAACTGAACTAGTTTTATCTAGTTCCTAAATTCATGCAAGAAATACAACGTTCTCTACTGGTTATTGATCTTCAAAGTTCATTTTTTCAACTTCAGGCCTGAAGGAGAGCTGGTGGGCACTAAAGCCTGAAGTTCAAGATGTGGCAAATGTGAGTCTTACTGCTCTCTGTCATGAAGCTAATACTTTATGGCTTCAGTCCAAGTCCACTCAAGAAACTGCAGTGAAGAGATGACACCCAGGGGGACCTTGACAGGCTTGAATGTGGGGCCTGTCTCAACCTCATGAAGTTCAATTGTCAGGTCCTGCACATAGGTTGGGGCAATCCAAACATGGCTATAGGATAGGCAATGAGCAGATTGAGAGCAGCCCTGCAGAGAAGGATTTGGGGATACTGATGAAAGAAAAACTGAGTATGAGCTAGCAGCTCAGAAAGCCAACCATATCCTGGGCTACATAAAAACCAGTGTGACCAGCATGGCAAGGAAGGGGATTCTCCTCTTCTACTTCCCTCTTATAAGACTCACCTGCAGTATTGTGTCCAGCTCTGAAGTCCCCAACAAAAGAAGAACCTGTTGGACTGAATCCAGAGGAGGTCCACAACGATGATCAGAAGGTAGCTTTAGATTAGATATTGGGAAGAAACTCTTTACTGTCAGTGTGGTGAGACACTGGCATAGGTTCCCCAGAGAAGCTGTGGATGCCTGCTCCCTGGAAGTGTTCAAGGCCAGGTTGGATGGAGCTTTGGGCAACCTGGGCTTAGTGGAGGGTGTCCCTGCTGATGGCAGGGGCATGGAACTAGATGATCTTTGAGGTCCCTTCCAACCCAAACCAGTCTGTGTTTTTTGATTCTATAATTCTATGAGGGGAAGTTAAAGGAACTATATCAATGTTTTATGCCCCTAAGTGCTTACAATTACAAACCACCACTAAATACACTGATGAACCCCTACATTTATTTTAGATATATAGCACCTCTACCTAGAAAAATTTCTAGATTGTTGGAGCTGGATATGCCAGACATCCAGACATGGATGCCATATCTGAAGGTGAGGGACAAATTCACCTCTCAAAGCTGCCTACCCCAGCTCTGTATGCAAGTTTTGAGACCTTGGTCAGGGGGAACAGACCCAGGGGTATGGAGACCATCATATTGATGTGGTTCCATGCCTTCTGCATGTTGACTTGCATGCTGTATGAGGCTGTACAGGTCTGCTTCTGTGTGTTGTCATGTCTTGGAATTGTTCAATTTCTCTGTATATCCTGGAGACCTCAACACTAAGATTCAGCTCCTTGATGCCTATGTTTCTTACTCCTTCTACAAGCACCCATTCCTTGCCTCTTAGCAGGCTTGTTTGTGTCTCTGCCTCAGGCAACAGTAACTCTACTTTCAGTTAAGATTGGGTTCAAGTCTTACGTTACTTTAAAGTGGTGTTACAGCAATACCAAGCAAATCAACTGGGGCTCAGTTCACCTCTGCAAGAAACCCACCTGTCTCCTAATCCACATTGAACTTGGGGATAAAAAAAATGCTCTTTATTCCATGCAGGCAGCAGGCTTACATCACGTGGCCATGCCTGTTACCAGCGGCAGTGCCTGGATGGGATGCAGAAACACAAACAATCCCTCTGTACTGTATGATAATCAACAAAAAATTAGCTGCCTAAGGGAACCAGGAAACTCTGCCATGAATGCTGCAGTTAGAGACTGAGCCTATTTATTTAACAGGTGTCCCCTGAGCAGGGATGCCAGACTCTGTTTGCCAAATTTGCAGAGAGAGGAAGACAGCTTGAATAAATACGGGCAAAAGGGGAACAGTCCTGAAGCTATTTTCTTTGTGGTTTCTTTTGGAGGTTTTTTTTTTTTCCCTCCAACAACTTTTCTTTGTAAGAAAGTACATGCTAGTTCTTGGTTGCACGTCCTTAGAAAGAAGAAGCTGTGCAAATACCTGGTTTTCCTCTTAATAGTGGTGCAAGCTCCAGCTCAGACACAATGCAAAGTTAGCACTGATGGATGGGTTTGGGATTTTTTCAGTTTAATTAAAATACAGTATGGAGTATGGTTTGGATGTGAACCCATCCCAGGCTATTAGGGACCCCGAGCCAACAACTCTGTCTAAATGATCTCCTTCCCCATTCCCATGCAGTGGAAATATGCCTCTGAACCCAAGTTGCTGTGCATGGTGCTGCAGCATCAAGGAGCTTGGGTTGGTCCTTGTTCCATCTCTGGAGTGTTTTCACTCAATGTGGAGGCAAGGGAGGAGTAAGTGACAGAGAGGAACTGCTGTAGATACTTATGACAGATACCTCTCAAATGGAGGACAAAGCCAAGCAACTCATGAAGAGGTTTTGTTGAGGTCCAGAGAGAGGAAGCCCAAGTGAATCCTGGAATTAATTCCCAGCAGGTGTCCCCAAGCAATTATTCTAGTATATATTCCCCATTGCCTTCCAGTCATGCCAGGAAGCCAATGCAAGGCAGGAGAATCAACAGAGAGATGCTACAGAAAGGGGACTGCAGAAGCCCTTCAGCACAAACTGAAGAAAGGCAAGTAGAGCAAATGATCTCACCAGGCAAACAAATCTCAGAGAACATCCCAAATAACTCCCCCACCCCCCCCCCCAAAAAAAAAAAATCAGGGAAAAAAGCTTTCTTCAACCAGAGGTTTCTGCCTGAGAATGGATTTTCAGAGACTGTAGAAACTTTTACTGATTCCTCCTTACAAGCTGTAGTAATGTTTGCCCACTGCACTGATGGGCTGAGGGATAATCTGATAAATAAACAAGATGATATCTAGTTTCCAATTTTTTTTCTGCATAGTTTTAGTGTACAAGGCACTGGCCCTCTGATGTTAGCTTCCTAAAGTACACAGATTTCCTGGCTGATGCCAGCAGTCTCCAAGTAATTTCTTGCTGTTTCCACTCACGAACAGGGCTGGCATTTGCAGTTCATACAGGCAGAGCAGGCATCTGGAAGATGTTCATCTCCATGGTAAAACAGAGATGTCAAGGTCTTGCTCATGCCTCCTTCTTCCAGAAGCTGCTAGCTGAATGGACAAGAGCATGAGGCAAACGCTGTCCAAGGTATCACTCAGTGGCATCTGTGTGGGACTTGCAGCAGTTATAAGTGGATGATGGAGAACAGCTTGCCTGAGGCACATACCACAGATATTTTTGCCCTCAGGTCTTCCAAAGCATGTGGGAATCCAATGGTGCAAAGTGAAGTAAGAGCAGCTTTTGCTTTTTGGCTTTGTTGGTGCAACATGGGTGTAGCACAGGGCTAAATTCCCCCTCTTGCTTGGCTGGAGAGCTTGGAAGAGCCCAGTCCTGATCTTTGGTGGCTGAGTTATCTGCTCTTCTATTCGTGATGCTTCCCACGCTGTGTTGCCCTGAGCAACCTCTGCCACCACCTATGTGGCAAAGTCTAATCACCCACAACAGCTCCTTGTGGGCGATGATGAAATCTTTGCCCACCCAAGGTTAGCTCAGGTAACTGAAAAAACAGAAGTCAGGATGGGGATACATATACTGTGCCCCTGCCATCTGTGATTAAAGAAATAAGGATGAAATTATTCACATCTCCCCACATTTCTATCCTGGAAATCCCAGGAAAGACTGAATACTTGTTGAACCATGCTGCAGGGAAGATAAATGATCTCTCTATAGCAATACAAAGATAAAATAGCTGTGTGTTTCATGAACCTTGCTGAAATGACATTGTCAGTCCCAATCCACAGTGTAGTAAAAGGCTATGTAATTAATTTGAGACACCCAAAGTGTTTTTCCCAAAATTATCAGGCCTACAGGAAAGTTTTAAGACTGCATTACAAATTCATAGATCTGGAAGAGATTTCAAGAGATTGCAAAATTTCTTTTCCTGTCCCAAAGCAAGAATACAATATTTCTAGGTCACTGTTGACAGATCTTTGTTTAAACCATTGTTCAAGGCCTCCCAGGATGGAGATGTTGGATGCAATTCATTTCAGTGTTTTGAAGTTGTGGGATCACAGAATCATTTAGGTTGCAGAAGACCGTTAAGATCATCAAGTCCACCTATAAACCTAACACTGCCATGTCCATCATTAAACCATGTCCCTAAAACACGTGACCATTGAAAAACCTCTCCCAATATCAAACAACAGCCTTCCCCCTAGCATTTTAAACCCATTGTGTCC
Organism: Gallinula chloropus; assembly: GCF_964237585.1. Lineage (NCBI taxonomy): Eukaryota > Metazoa > Chordata > Aves > Gruiformes > Rallidae > Gallinula > Gallinula chloropus. The sequence goes on from NC_140086.1 coordinate 3,403,955, forward strand.
TCTCTTCTGGTTTCCTTTTGGATGCCTTCTCCCCTGATAAAACAGCCCTTCATGGATTTGAACAGTGATACCATATTCTGCCCGGCCCTCTTCCTCCTGAAGGATATAATCACTTCAGGCAGTCTTTGTCTGTTGGCTGCTCTTGTGGTTCCTGTTAGATATTCCTGAAATAGGACAAATCTTTCTGGAAATGGAGTGCCCCACTTTATATACTTTCCTTGGACCGAGGCTTTCCCAGGGGTGAGCAGAGCATTGCTGGCAGGTTACACGGTGTAGTAGCACGTTCATCTTTTTCATGACAGCATGATGTGTTGATTTGGGGGCAGGTTGTGAATTACTACAGACTGCAGCTGCAGGGTAGGGTTTTTTTTTTTCCAATTTTTTAGTTATTTTTCTTTTTCTGAAGAACTGATGTCTGATCATTTGTTCCCAGCCCTGAACCTGCATTAGTGAAATTAATTAGCAAATCACTGAAGTTAAACTACCTTAAAGTACCCTCTCTAAGGCCATGCTGAAAGGAAATCAGGCTATGGAGTGAGTGTAGAAACATTTAATTCCTTGCTGTAAATTTGTGATCATGTTCAGGACCTTACTCAGTCTCAGATCAACTAATAATGGGGCTTTAGGGATAAGTTTAAGAGAGTGTAAAGTGACTCTCATCTGTTTTGCTCTCCTGCACTCCGGTGTTCAGTGGTTTTGCTAGATTATTCTGGATTAGGTATTCATTTTTTAGCCCTGAGCCTCTTCTCTAGTGATATTTCTAAACTCTTTCTGAGAAAAAAGTTATATTTTTAATTCCCATGACAAGTTTCATGATTTGTGTATAGGCACTTTTAAATTCTTTGTTTTAAACCTGCTCTCTGATCATTTCATTAGTGCCCCTGGGTTGTCATGGTATGAGAAATAATAAGCATTGTTTACTCACCCTTGCCACCACTTTGTACATGTCTACTGGTACATAAAGTGTCTCTCTGCTGCAATGAGAAGTCATACCTAGACATTCCTCATATTAAAACTGTTTTATGTCTCTGATTATTCTTCTTTTTACCTTCTCTATGTCTACTACATCTTTTTTATATATATATATGGCATGAATGGGAGTACACACAGTGTCCCAAATATAAGTGCACTAGGGATTTAGATAAGAAGTTTTAAAGTGAAGCTCTATTTCCTAGCACACTGTAGGATTTTACTCACATTTTCCCCTTGTGCTGAGCACTGAGGTGGCTTATGAAAGCACTATCTGCAATGAGTCCAAGATCTCTTTCCTGAGGGGTCAGTGCTAATTTAGACAAGAATGGTGTGGATGCAGTTACTGGCTTTTCATTTCTTTCCTGGCTGTTACCTGGCATTATCCTCAGTTCAAAGAGTTTGTACATGATGTTCTGAGTCTCCAAAAATCCTCACCCAAAAAGATCTCACGCCACAACGAGGGCTCCCTAGAGTATTATTTGGGCTCAGATTTTCACGCAATTGAAAGGGCAGACATATGCTTTGGTACTTAGGTACACCCTCTTTTCTGCCATTAATTGAAGTTAAAACCCTGAGATGAAAGATGATGCATCTCTCTACCACCCATGTCACTTCAGGCCTGGTCAAAATCTGTTCAATTGGGCTAATTTTACTGAGAGACAGAACTTTTATTAACACCTTCTGTATTATGAAAGAGATGGGAAAACTCCCACTATCTACTACATCTTCTAGACCAGAGGCTATTTCATATGACTGGGGAACATGGCAGGAATAAGCACAGCAAAGATTTCAATGACTGAACCACACACATGCTGGAGGTCTTCTATTCTTACTTTAAATAAAAAGAGGGAAAAAAACCCAAGATGTATTCTCTCAGTTCATTACAGTGTCAGCCATAGCCTGCAGAGGTGAGAAACAGGCTGTTAGATAATATTTTGTCACCTCTTTAAACTTAGGAACTAAGTGGAGGAAAGGGAAGCATAGGACAGGTCACATTTATCTGGGAGATGCTCAGTCAAAGTCTGACACCTCAGAACCACTAATCCTAGCCCATCTCGTAATTTCTCTTCTTTCATCCAATTTTTCCCCTCCCACAAAGAGTTTGAAGAAAGATGGATACATCTTTGCTTAGTGTTCAAAAAGTAACAGCCTTGGAAACTTCATAATGAGTTTCTTTTAAGCTCACAAGAATAAGTCCTGGAGAACAATGGCTGCTCATATCTGGAATTTCATTAATGAAGCTCATGGCAAGGAGCCCAATTCATTCCACTCATGGGGATGTTTGTTCTTATAGGCACCTCACCATTAATGCCAAGACACAATTCCCTTCACCAGCATGGCCTCTCCATGCTAAGTGCTACCAAGAAATAGGCCAGGGCCATGCTGAAGTGAACATACAGGACTTCGAACTACCCATGGAACTGTAAAACCCAAGTCTACTCTGGATGTATTACAGTGGCATGACTGCTAAAACATTTAAAGTCCTCTTCCCAAGCTAGCAGCACTGGTATACCCATGTACATGGTACTTCTCAACCAAGTTCAAGTTTTACAGCCTCATGCTACTGCATGTCACTGGTTTAAAAACAGTTTAGTCTGACTTTTTACTTTCCCTCTATGGCTGCTGGCAGCAATGGTAGGAGCTCCTCTCTCCATCCATCTCTGACTGCTTTTCTCAACCTCCTTGGAGAAAAGAAGAGCTGAACTCCATCCATGGATGTTCTCTGTACTTCTGGGCACTTTTGCCTACCCAGCATTGGGAAAGCACACAGGAGAGTGTCTGACATTTCAAGCACTCTTTATTTAGCTGCTGAGAATCCCACTGTAAGGACAGTTCTCAAACCTAGCACATGGGGCCATAATGCTATTGCTTTTTCATAGCCCCTTCTATACTTTTGCAATCAGCCTTTGGCTTCTAACTTGAAACAGATGGGGGAAAAAAGAAAAAAAAAAGAATAAAACCAAAAAAAGAGTGTCTCACATATGTGTTCATATAGAAAAGCAACGAGTCCTGATGCAGCCAAGGTCTCGTTCAACTGCATCCATGTTTTTTGAGCATGCTTTCCAAGCATGAGTTTCGAAATGCCAACACACTAAGCACTGCAGCTAAGAGGATGCTGGTCATCTTTCAATGTCCTGGCTTTATCCATACTGGGAATCTCAGATGGGATGTAAATGACCTCATTTTTTTTTAGAAAGTGGGCTTTTCTAGCCAGGATCCCTGCTACTGTGACGTTGAGGAGGACTAGGGGAAAAGCAGTATTGCTTGCTAGAGAAAGAAATGAGGAACAGCAAGTCATATGGTTCCATCAAGAAGAGTCCCAAAGGAATTGGCTGATGTAGTTGCCAAGCCACTCTCCATGATATTTGAAAAGTCATGGCAGTCTGGTGTAGTCCCTAGTGAGGGGAAGAGAGGAAACATCACAGCCATTTTTAAAAGGGTAGGAGGGAGGACCCTGGCAACTACCGACTTGTCAGCCTCACCTATGTGCCTGGGAAGATCATGGAACATCCTGGGCTGCATCAAAAGAAGTGTGGCCAGCAGATGAAGAGCAGGGATTCTGCCCCTCTGCTCTGGTGAGACCTCACCTGGAATACTGTGTCGGGCTTTAGAGCTCTCAACACAAGAAGGACATGGACCTGTTGGAGCGCGTCCAGAGAAGGGTCACAGAAGTGATGCAAGGGCTCTTCTATGAAGACAGGCTGAGAGAGGTGGGCTTGTTCAGCCTGGAGAAGAGAAGGCACTGGGGAGACCTTATAGCAGCCTTCCAGTTCCTGAAAGGTGCTTATAAGAAAGCTGGGGAAGAACTGTTCACGAGGGCATGGAGCAATAGGACAAGGGGTGATGGTTTTAAACTAGAAAAGGGGAGATTTAGGTTGGATATTAGGAAAAAATTCTCCAGTATGAGGGTGGTGGATCACTGGAACAGGTTGCCCAGTGACATAGTGGAGGCTCTATCCCTGAAGATATTCAAGGTCAGGTTTGATGGGGCTCTGAGCGATTTGATCTAGTTAAACCTGTCCCTGCTTCCTGCAGGGGGGTTGGACTAGATGACCTTTAAAGGTGCTTTCCAATTTAACATAATCTATGATCCTAAAAAGCCCAACACAGGACCTGGGAAAGAGTGCAGAGGTATGGCAGGATTTTATTTTAGAAGCAGATCAGAGCTCAGTAGAAACAGGGTGGCAGGAGTGTCCCAAAGAGACAGGAAGGGATAAAATATGCAGAAGTACTGTTGAGTACTTGAGACAGGAAACTGCTAATCATGAGATTTAGCATCTCTTCCTAAATCTGTCATGGCAAGAGCTAGTGAGTATTAATCAGTCAGGGCATTCATCTCTCCCGTGCCTCTGCTGCACTGCCTGGCAAAGAGAAATGGCACCAGTTTTGTAGGGACCTTCACTTGCTCATATTCCCCCCCGATGAAATGGTCCATCAACAGGTTCAGTACTATTCTGAGTGCCAATCCTGCTCACACCATGCTGGATCTGCCACCTTGAAATCTTTGGCATATGTATTTGAAGCTAACCTGTTCCAGCTGATGTGGGGAGTGAGGACTGTGTGGTGATACTGGGGAGGGTAGGTTTAGATGAGATATTAGGGGGGAAGTTCTTTACAGGGAGAGTGGTGAGGGGCTGGAACAGGCTGCCCAGAGAGGGGGTGGATGCCCCATCCCTGGAGGTGTTCAAGGCCAGGTTGGATGGGGTCCTGGGCAACCTTGTGTAGCTCCAGGCCTGGAGGTTGGTGTCCCTGCCTGTTGCAGGGGGTTGGAACTCTATGATTCTTGGGATCCCTTCCAACCCAGAACATTCTATGATTCTATGATATTTTTTTTTTGTTTTCTATATTTAAAATAATAAGCATAACATCTAGCCAGACTTGAAACATCATCATGATAGAAGGCAGCAGCAGCACAGAAAATCAGCTTAATTTCCAAGCTAATAAAAAAAAATAGTTGTTACAGGTGTGCAGGTTTGAAGATGAACTCCAGCCTCTCAAGAACCATAACTTTCTAGGGGTGAAAACTTCCCTATAACTATAGCTGCAGTGCAGAGCTCACAAACAGACTGTTTTTCCTTACCTCTGCTCTGTCAACAAATGTGTAGAAACCTACATCCAAATCTCTCAAAAAGTCAATTTTCTGGGGCTCCATGTTACAGAAACCCAAGTACACATGGATGTGGGTGTATGGAGGTAGGTGGTAATTTAAGGGTCTCGCCATAATCAACTCTTCTGGGAAAATTTAAAATACCATCCTCCTGTGGGTGGGGATTTAAGGACCTTCTCCTAGCAAATTAGAAGCTTTATTTTTTTTTCTCAGAGCGTACGTGGGTGGTGAAACTGGGCTCACCTTCGGCAACTCTGATGTAAAAATAAAACTTGTAAGACATTTAAATCTTCAGAGAGGATTTCAGACCTTCCTGAAAACAAATTAGCAATGAATAACTTAGGCATATGGAGAATACACGGAGCAATAGAGATACAGAGCTGGTTATTATTAGCACAATATTAATATATCGGAAGGTTTGAACTTAGAGGTGTTGGTGTGAGGGACACTGCAGACATCACAAGTGGGGCTAGCCAAGTTATCATTTATTTTATTTGTAGTTTTTTACTTAGTGATTGACTTTTACCTTATTCTTTACCATCCCCTACACATTACCCATTGCAGTTTTTTTTGCCCTGAAAAACTTTATGAACCTTGGTCAAAGTTCCATATTAATTTCAAGTAAGGGAAAAAAGTAAATTAGAAGATAATTGAGCTCACTGATAGGGGAAAGTCCTCAATGCCCTCTCAAGGTGGCATTACACTCACCAGTACAGACGCATACTGTACATGCATACATGTGGGCCTGGGTGAACCAAACGAGGTTCAACACTGCCAAGTGTCAGGTCTTGCACTTGGGCTGGAAGAATCCCAGAGATAGATACAGACTGGGAGAAGAGCTCCTTCAGAGTAGCCCTGCTAAGAAGGACCTGGGTGTCAGGGAGGATGAGAAACTTTACATGAGGCAGCAGTGGTTCTTGCAGCTCAGAAGGACAATAATATCCTGGGCTCCATCAGAAGACGGGTGGCAACAGGGACAGGGAGGGGATTGTCCCTCTCTACTCTGCCCTCGTGAGGCCTCAGCTGGAGTCCTGTGTCCAGACCTGGGGCCTCAATACAAGAAAGATGTAGAACTGTTGGAGAGGGTTCAGAGGAGACCATGAAGATGATTAGAGGGCTGGAGCAGCTCCCCTATGAAGAAAGGATGAGGAACCTGGGCTTGTTCAGCCTGGAGAAGAGAAGGCTGCAGGGGGACCTCACTGCAGCCTTCCAGTCCCTGAAGGGAGCAGAGAAACAGGAGGGGAATCAACTTTTTAAAAGGGTAGACAATGGCAGGACAAGAGGGAATGGATTAAAGCTGAAGGAAGGAAGGTTTAGATTAGATATTAGGGGGAAGTTCTTTACAGAGAGAGTGGTGAGGTGCTGGAACAGGCTGCCCAGAGAGGTGGTGGATGCCCTGTCCCTGGAGGTGTCCGAGGCCAGGTTGGATGGGGCCCTTAGCAACCTTGTGTAGATCCAGGCCTGGAGGTTGGTGTCCCTGCCTGTGGTTGGAACTCTCTGATCCTCGGGGTCCCTTCCAACCCATGCCATTCTATGATACTTTCTTTAGCTCTTGGGCTGTTTGTACCCATGGCCCAACAAGAAACATAAAACCTATATGATGACTGCAATGGTGTTCATTTAGAATGAAAATGGAACAGCTATTGATTCTATAAACTGGCCAAATATTACCTGAATCTGGTCATTGCTTCATCACTCACCAACCATGACGACCAAGGCTAGTGAAGAATCATGCTCCCATGTAACAGTGTTATTGGAAAATATTTATTTGTATTTGAGTCAGTGTGGAAAAGGTGAATCACTTTTGCCTGGCTCAGGTACAGCTTCCTACTGACTAATTCTAGTATATACTGGTTTAGAATGATAATGCTGAAATGTATCAGAGTTAATAAAGTCAGTGGTAAAAGTCATGGCTGGTATTGCTAAGAATATGGTAAAAGCAGTGTTAATTAATGTTGATTTCAACAATAGGATGTTGGTGGGAAATAATTTAGAACCCAGAAATTAATAACAGAAGGTTATCCTTAAAAAGGTTTAAATCACAACTTCAAATGCAACCCCCTTCTGAGCTGCTTGTGGAGATTTTGAATGTTGGATTTAAACTTCACGCTGAAGATCCACTTGGAAAACCAGAAACAGACATTCCTCAGTTACTGCTGAAAATTTAAGGAGGTTCTATATCAGTTCCCAAGTGGTGAACGTCTTACTCTGGCCAAGAATTCGACGCATTTTTCTCATGCAGCAAACCAGGAAACCTCATGAGAACTATAAGCAATCTGATGCTGAAAACAGAAGCCAAATCCCTCTCCTAAGCATACTCCTTTGCTCATAAAAGTGCAGAAGTTCTGGAAGAAAAGGCTTATCTCAGTAGAGTGTTCCTAAGGGGTGGATGTCTGTGTAAAGAGGGGACTGGAGGCAGAGGAGTGAGGAACCAAAGACCCTGCCTGGATTGTGGTTTTGGAAAGACTCAGTGACACTGGTGTATTTGGTGGCAGATTGCCCTTCCAAATCAGCAACATCACAAGGTTAATGCACAGAGAAATGGAAACCTGCCACTGACACAAGACCCAGCAGTGCAATCACCAGCATTCTCCACTGACCAGAGATGCGTTGGGATGTTTCTAGAGGAAAATCCCATCTAACCCAGATGAGATTCATCCTTGGATGTAAATCTTTCAATGCTTATGTCTTATTTGGGTAAGCCCTTTACTGGGATTTTTCTAAGCTACCTTGCATCTCTAACCAGCCCCTCTTTTTGATTTTATTTTTGTAAGTTTAAGCAAAGATAGATGTTTTCTTGTGGTTCTGATAAGTAGAAATGGGCAGCTGATGAGACCATCATTCATATATTTAGTCTGCTCAGCTCTTTTTCTTTTGGGCTTTTTCAGCCTGGAGAAGAGAAGTCTGTGGGGGGACCTCATTGCAGCCTTCCAGGCCCTGAAGGGAGCAGAGAAACAGGAGGGGAATCAGCTTGTTCAAAGGGCAGAGATTGGCAGTACAAGGGGGATGGAGTGAAGCTGAAGGAGGAAGGAAGGTTTAAATTAGATATTAAGGGGAAGTTTTTTACTGAGAGAGTGGTGAGGTGCTGGAACAGGCTGCCCAGATTGGTGGTGGATGCCCAGAACGTGGAGGTGTTCAAAGCCAGGTTGGATGGGGGTCCTGGGCAACATTGTGTAGCTCCAGGCCTGGAGGTTGGTGGCCCTGCCTGTGGCAGGGGGGTTGGAACTCTGTGATCCTTGGGGTGTCTTCCAACCCAGAACATTCTATGATTCTATGATCCTGAAACGTAAATGTCCTGTAGCTATAGGTTGAAGTTGACTGCCTGAGTTTCAGTGCCCAAGGTGACTCCCACCTTCATGAGGTTAAAATAATTTCAAAGCAAAAGACTTGCCTAACATTTCTGTGAACTCCAAAGTTTGAAGCCACAAAAGAGAGGGAAGACATTTCCTTGAATTTCAATGGACACACTGATAGTTCAGGACTTTCTCCTGGAGGATTGTCAAGATTCACTGTGTCTTTGAGGTTCAGAAGAATGCCTGTGCATAAGCTTTGTCCCCATAATGTAGCTTCCAGTAAAATCAGTTTGAAAGTCAGGCGTGCATGGAATGATAAAGTTTGTTTCTCACAGTTTATTTTTCTTCCAGATACATTTCTGGCAAATGCAATAAAATAAATCAGCCACTCCTAACAAAAAGAAACATCATTAATTAAAGCAGTTATGACAACTGTAGAAAAAATGGGATTTCAGAGGGCTTTTATTTCATTGCTACACAAACAAACAAAACCAAAGCCACTGACAGAATCAAAGTGTCAGCATTTGGGAAGGGGATGGTGGGGAAAGTAGGGATGGAGGAAGCAAAAGATGACATTGACTCTAGGGGACAATAACATGTATTGGAGAAGGAAAGAAGGGAGACTATGATATTTCCTTCATATGGCTTGGAAATTATAATTTTTATTAAGTTTACTTAACTTTAGCCCTGGTATGTATCAGCACCACTTCTCTAATCAGTGTCATTGCCAAGTCACTGCTACCTTGCTCCCCTGGATTGTTTGATCTATCTCTCTTCAATCTGTCCTCCTACATCTAGATGAGAAGGTCCTGAAAACTAGGACCACCCTTCTGTTTTCTAAGCAGGTCATTTATATATACAGTTTGTAGAAAAATGTCTGAAAATCATGACTGGAAAAGCAGTAAAAAATAGATAAAGAAGCTCAAAGAGCTGTTACATTTCATGAGCTGTTACAGACACTTCCACATCCAGAAAACATTTGAGTTTGAATGCTACAAAAGACATAGATTTGTATCTACTAAGTTTTGCCAAGACTGGAAAAATTGAGCTGATGGACAGAATTGGAAGCATATTGCAAAGTAGCTAACACACTTCTGAGGTTCTACCTTCTTAAAACTGCACTAATTTATGATACTTCACAACTGTTAACTAAAAAAGGTGTTCCAAAAAGCTAAGGATTTCTTAAATTGCTAAAAGTCTTCTTGATAATGAAGTGTAAGTCTTTTTATTACTGGCAGGAGAGATCTCAGAGGGTTTTCTTATGATATGAGCTATAGACAAAAGAAATCAGAAGCATGCTTCCTAGAACTCAGCAAGGTAACAAATATGTTTAAATTTCTTATTTGGGCAGCATTCTTCATTAGAAATTGTTTCTTTTCATGTGACTTTCCTGTCAGCAAAACAATCCCTTGGTACGGGATCAGCAAATCCAATGTCCACAGACTGCATTGAGTCTCTCAGCCTCTCTTCCTCCCCTACAAAAAGAGGCTGGGGAGCTGGGCTTGTTCAGCCTGGAGAAGAGAAGGCTGTGGGGGGACCTCATTGCAGCCTTCCAGTGCCTGAAGGGAACAGAGAAACAGGAGGGGATTCAACTTTTTAAAAGGGTAGATAATGGCAGGACAAGGGGGAATGGATTGAAGCTGAAGGAAGGAAGGTTTAAATTAGATGTTAGGGGAAGATTTTTTTACAGAGAGTGGTGAGGTGCTGGAACAAGCAGCCCAGAGAGGTGGTGGGTACCCCATCCCTGGAGGTGTTCAAGGCTGTCGCAGATGGGATAGATCAGAGGGATGCTCTTCACTCTTGAGAGGCAACAATATGTTTATTGATATAAAACAAAAGGGTGTAAGGGTGTTTGGTAATAAACAGAGTGATTAAGATTCCATGGTAAGGTAATCTTGATTAGTTAGTGCATAGAGAACAGGGTCAGATGAACCTGTCAGGGAGACCCTCCCGTTGAGTCATGAGGTTCAGAAAGAATCCCCTTGCTTTCTAAACTCCTTCTCAGAGAGGAGCCCAGGTGCAGCTGGATTCAGTCTTAGTCCCAGCCTTGGTCAACAGTTTATGTCTAAAGGATTATATATACAATCAATCCTTTATACTTCTTAGCTAAGATCACAAATGTTAGTGCACTTATTCTCAACTCACTTACTGAGGATCTGTTGCGGATCTGTTGCAGCAAGGATTCTCTCGACCTCGAGGAATAACCTTGAGAGACGTCCCTTTCAAGGAGAGATCCTGACGTGCAGCCCACTGTCTTCTCAGGAGAGCTCAAAGGGCTCTTGGGCTGCTCACTATTGATGGAGTATAATGATTGGGTCATAGTCATATTCACATACCACCCGTAGATGCCAGTGGACACTGACCAGTGTCTGGTGGGCACATTTGCATAGATAACCCTTGGCTATTGTGTTGTTATCTGTCTTCCTGAACTCACTGTGAGAGGGATGCAGGCATCACAATCAACACCAGTGGTTATCAATCAATCCATGTAAACAGGATAAACAGGTAAACATGGGGGCAACAGGGGAAGCATACCGTCACAAAGGCCAGGTTGGATGGGGCCCTGGGCAACCTTGTGTAGATCCAGGCCTGGAGGTTGGTGTCCCTGCCTGTGGCAGGGGGATTGGAACTGTGTGATCCTTGGGGTCCCTTCCAACCCAGACCAGTCTGTGATTCTATGATTCTAATGATCACACTCTTGGTTCGGTGACGGAGGCTCCTCTGAGTTTACTGCCTGTGAGGAACAGCCCTAATAACTCCTGATTTAGCAGACAAGGTGCTAAAATGCACATCACAATACAGACACAACAGCACCCACCTGTACGGTTTCACAGGACTGCTCATCACGTACCATCCTCCTTCCTCATTAGCACATTTGTGTGTAGACAGACCACAGCTTCAACAGAGACTGTTTTGATTAATGATTTCAGCAAAGCTTTTCTGTAATTACATGTACCAATCAATGCTTCAGGCAAAGCATAGAGAATAAAGGACAATACTTTATTAAAAGAGGCATTTTAGGGAATTCTTTTTTTCTGTTAATATATTATGGGTTTTTTTCTCTAAAGTGAACCTTATGCAGCCCTCAACTACACCACGAAATTATTACAAGATTCACTTTTCTAAGTAAAAAGAAAAGGTCTCAGATATTTCATAAAACATTAATTTTAAAATCTATGACAGCATTTTTACAGATATGAGGGATTTAACCTTAATAGAATCAGCATTTATCAGCTTCTAGAACTTGTTTGTCTGCACAAATTAAAAATATTTTTTATAGCTGACTTGCAAATAAAAATGGATATAACCAAGTCCACAAGATTTTAGAAAACAGAGAAAAATGGGATTTGAAGAAAAAAAATCTGATCATTTCTGAACGTATGATTCTTGAGGCATATAAACACACTCTACTTAATCTTTCAGTTCCTTCTGTCCTCTTGCTGCTCCTACTTATTTCATAATGTTTACGACATCCCCAAAAAGTTAACTGTTTTTGTAAGAACATAGAAAGATTAAGAACACTACATTCCATGAAAACAAATGTCAGATATTTCACAAGTAATTTATGTTGCTGAATATATACATATATATATTAAAATTTATGCTTTGCCATCACATTTTTTTTCAGTAAGAAAAAAACTTATTACTGATTTTTCATAATAATTTACTATAATTTCTATTTTAGTTAGAATCATAGGATGGTTTGGGCTGGAAGGGACCTTAAAGATCATCAAACTCCAACCCCTTCACTGTCACGAGAAGGGACACCTCTCACTAAATCAGATTGCTCAAGGTCCCATCCAGCCTGGCCTTGAACACAGGGAGGGGGCAGCCACTACCTCCCTGGGCACCCTGTGCCAGTGTCTCACCATGCTCACAGTGAAGAATTTCTGCTTAATATCCAACTTTAGGAAGATACCTGCCCCCTTCCAATTTAAAACCATTCCCCCTCATCCTATCACTACATGCCTTTCTAAAAAGTCCCTCACCAGTTTCCTTGTAGGGCCCCACCAGGATCCTCCTCGGATCCTTCTCTTCTCCAGGCTGAACAACTCCAACTCTCTCAGCCTGTCTTCACAGGAGAGGTGCTTCAGCCCTCTCATAGTCTTCATGGTCTTCCTCTGGATCTGTTCCAACAGTTCCATGTGCATCTTATGTTGGGAACTCCAGAACTGGATACAGTACCCCAGGTGGGGTCTCACGAGAGCAGAGTAGTTATGCTATTCCTAAACTTCAGTGTAAAATCAGGATATTATAAGCTTTAATGTTAAATCATGAAAACCAGATAGAATTTAACACATTTTCAGAGACTTTAACACTCAGTGATTGCCAGCAACTCTCTCCACCTCAGTTTTGTCTTTCTTAAAGAACTTTAAAAATTAAATTGAGGAACCCTAACATACAAAATAAGAGTTTTATGGCAGAAAAACTCATTAAAATGTATTGTAATGCAGGGTGTAAAGAAAATCACCATTTGTGGATGTGCATAAACATTTTCCTGGTTTCAAGAATCATGTGATGAATATCACCCTTAAATTTTAAACTCCTGTTGGAGGATTAATAAAGTCCATTAAGAAATTCTGGACAGTATTCAAGGCACGGTTGATGTGATTATGAGGCTTCTGCTTATCATCCTTGAAAAATCAGGGAAGATCCATGATGACTGGAAAAAAAGTTGATCTTAAAAATAAGGCATATCTAAAGAAAACCACCCCACAATGAAAACCAAGCAACCTTCCCAAAAGAAATCAACCCAAACCCCCATGCCACCACACCAAACAAGAAACAACACTAATAAGTAATTAAAAATATAAGTCACTCTACGTCACTCCCATCTCCAGAAAAATCACAGTCCTGCAGCAGGGGGAAATGGTGATTGAGGGCTCCAATTGCCTTCTATGACAAAATGAGCAAGTGAAAGAAGATTGGTGGATGCCATATCTCTTGTACTTAATATGACATTAGACATCACTTCCCACTGCATTCTCATTTGGAGGCTGAAGCAGTGGATGAACAGTCTGTCAAGGAGGTCAAAAATTGGCTGGACCACCTTGCTCAAAGAGCAGGTATCAATGGCTGCCTGTTTGGAAGCTCATGACAAGAAGAGCCAAGGCTGATATTGGCCTTCATCTTCCTCACTGGCCTGTGTGATGACACAGTGTACCCTCAGCAAATTTATGGATAGCATTATACTGAGGGGAAGGAGTGACATGCTTGAGGTGGCAGAGCATTCCAAAGGGAATGCAATAAACTTGAACACTGTACCAACATCAAGAGGTTCAGCAAGGAAGAGCGTAAGGTTCTGGTAGGATGAAATCACCCCACACCTCAGTACAGGCTAGGACCTGACTGGCCCTGCTGAAAAGGACTGTGGAGTTATAGAATCACAGAATCATCAAGTGCATTGGGATGGATGGGACCTGCAAAGGCCATCTAATCTAACGCCCCCCTGCAGTAAAAAGGTTGAGTTACTGAATGACTTCTTTACCTCTGTCTACACTGCTGGAGATGTTTTTCCAAAAGCCCCAGATGGCTGAAGCCCCAGAGGATGTCAGGATAAATCATGAGTCTGCCTTGGTTGATGAGGATTGGGTCAGGGATGAATTCAGCCATCTGGATATCCATAAATCCATGGGTCCTGGTGGGATGCACCTGAGGGTGCCAAGGGAGCTAGTGGAAGTCATTGCTATCCATTATCTTTGCTAAATCCTGAGAAATGGGAGAGGTCCTTGAGGACTGGAGGGAAGCAAATGTTACTCCACCCTTCAAAAAGGGCAAGGACGACCCACATGTAACTACAGACTGGTTGGCCTCACTTCCATCCCTAGAAAGGTGATGGAAAGACTTATCCTTGGTGCTGCCTCTAGGCACATCAAGGATAAGGGGGTTGTTAGGAGCAGACAACACGGTTTTACCAAGGGGAAGTCGTGTTTGACTAATCTAATAGACTACTATGAGGATATAGCCAGGTGGATAGATGATGGTAGGGCAGTAGATGTGGTCTACCTGGACCTCAGTAAAGCATTTCACACTGTCTCCCACAGCATCCTCATGGCTAAATTGAGGAAGTGTGGTCTGGAAGATTGAGTAGTGAGGTGGATTGAGAGCTGGTTGAAGGGAAGAAGCCAGTGAGTTTTGATCAATGAGACAGAGTCTAGCTGGAGGTCTGTGTCTAGTTGAGTCCCTCAGGGGTTGGTACTGGGACCTATACTGTTCAATTTATTTATTGATGACCTGGATGAGGGAATAAAGTGCACAGTCAGCAAGTTTGATGAGAACACAAAACTGGGAGGGGTGGCTGCCACACCAGAGGGCTGTGCTGCCATTCAACAAGACTTCAATAGGCTGGAGAGCTGGGTGGGGAGGAGTTTAATGAGATTTAACAGGACCAAGTGTAGGGTCCTGCATCTAGGGAAGAACCCCAGCTACCAGTATAGGTTGGGGACTGGCCTGTTGGAGAGCAGCATAGGAGAGAGGGACCTGGAGGTCCTGGGGGACAGCAGGATGACCATGACCAGCAATGTGCCCTCGTGGCCAAGAAGGCCGATGGCATCCTGGGTTGTGGTTAGTAGGTCAAGAGATGTCCTTCTCCCCCTCTACTCCGCCCTGGTGAAACTGCACCTGGAATATTGTATCCAGTTCTAGGCCCCTCAGTTCAAGAAGGACACAGAACTCTTTGAAAGTCCAGTGCAGGGCCACCAAGATGATGGAGGGAGTGGAAACCTTCCTTGTGAGGAGAGGCTGAGGGAGCTGGACCTCTTTAGCTTGGAGAAGAGGAGACTGAGGGGTGACCTTATTAATGTCTATAAATATGTAAAGGGTGAGAGTCAGGAGGATGGAGCCAGGCTCTTCGCAGTGACAGCCAGCAGTAGGACAAGGGGCAGTGGGTCCAAGCTGGACCAGAGGAAGTTCCATGTGAATATACGGAGAAACTGTTTCCCTGTGAGGGTGATGGAGCCCTGGGACAGGCTGCCCAGAGAGGTTGTGGAGTCTGCTTCTCTGGAGACATTCAAAACCTGCCTGGATGTGTTCCTGTGTGATTTAGTCTGGCTGATCCTGCTTTGGTAGGGGGGTTGGACTAGATGAACTTTCAAGGTCCCTTCCAACTCTTAACCTTCTGTGATTCTGCGATTCCTGACTTGATCTAGTGTTGCTGACAGTCCTGCTTCAGGCAGGAGGCTGCACTAGATGTCTTCCACAAAGTTTTCTAAGCAACATTCCATTACAATCCAAGTCTGAAATGCAGGCAAGAGAAACAAAAATGCCTCAAAAGAGTAATCAGAGCTGAACTTCATAAGTGTAGCAGATAATAATGTTGAATATTGTTTAGACATATCACACTACTTGTTTTCAACATCTTTAAAAGATTCAATCACTAGGAATTTTCCAGATCTCAGCCTTCAGTATTTTGCACAAATAACAACCTTTCTCTATGTCCAGGAGATGCTGACCACTTTATCAACTCTACTACTTCCCACATCACGCTTGCTAGATGATCATTCATATTCTTTAAAAATGATTAAGGGAAGTGAATTTAACATTGAACAATGATTCCCAACTTCTGTTTAACTTGGAAGTCTGCTGATTTTACTCTTTATTTGAAGAAGACCTTGTATGCCTAAAAGCTCACAGGTTTGGGGTTTTTTAATTCTTTTTTCTCAGTTATATCAGATTGTCTAAGAAAAGTCATTATTTCTTTCTACAGCTTTTATTTACTTCATATTTTCAGATGACCACAGATCAACATTACCTGTGCCATGAAATCAGTATGAGCTTTGTCATCAGCAATTGATGACACATGGTGAAGTCAATTGACTTCAATACACCTCTTGCATTTCCAAGCATTTCTAATGAATTTTTACTCTTGTATCGAAAATAATTAAGCAGACAATAGATCACTACTCTTCCAACTGTACAGGAATGAACATCTGCCAGAAACATTTTAACATTTCCAGGGTTTAAAGCACCAGTGGCCACAGAGAAAAATAGACCCTTTTCAACCAAGCCTTTAATGATTCTTTTGATTGAAAACGGAGCTAGCATATTACCAGAAATATGTAATGCTTTTATTCTACCAAGATACATTATTTAACAATGGGTGAATTTTTGCAGAACAACTCTATTTAATTTGTTCTTTCAGTCTAATGACCCATATGAATGATTGTAGATACTACTGTGGCACGGAAGTTGCTTCTGTCAGAGCCAGAATGTGTAATTTGCTTCACATCTTCACCAGGGAAAACATTTCATGTGCTTGGACCCTGTATAAAAAATGTTCTATAAGTTACTTTGTTTGCACGCTGCCTTATGTCTGATGGTCAAGTATGGACAATTAAGAAAAGTCTTCTTTCAGCTACAGTAGCCATAATAATCATCACTACCACTGATAATCCATGCAAATCGGTACCTCCAGTGAGTGAAAAGTCTCCTCTTCATAGGTGCTAAATCTCTTTTTGTTGGAGGAGTGTCACATCTGAGTCATGGTCCGTATAATTCATTGAATTCCACACATAAGTAATAATTAAACAGAGGATCACTCTCCCAGCCTTGGGCCAACTGTTGGTGGGACCTTGCAAACACCAAGAGATTTTACTGCCCCTACCAGTTTTATCTGCAGCCTCTAACCACACATCTTTGTACTGTTGCCCCAAGAGCTACATTTAAATTCTGACTTCTCTGAGATATATTGTGAGTAGGTCTGTGTTCAGCTGAGCACCTCACTGCCCCTGAATGATTGTCCTTGGATCTGCCTCGTGACTACAGTCCTATCTGGTGATCTGAGTTCTCACTTGAATCTGGAGTCACTGGTAGATCTGTTTGCTTTCCTTGGGTCCTGTGGGCCTGAACTCCTGTTGAAAAGGTCTCTACCTGCCTTGCTGTTACCCTCAGCTTCCAATTTGCCTCTCCTTGTGGAAACAAGCCCTAGTCTTGTTACTACTCTGACAACTCCGACCCTCTTGAGTCCTGAGACAAGCATTGGTGGAGCTTGGCCCTCAAGCTGTGCAACACCTTACTCCCAAGAAACCAGTCTAGCCTCATCCTGACCTTCATATCTCACAAAAGATGCTCAGATCATAAAAGCAGGTCACACCATTGTGGGCTTCTCTTACTCCAACGATCAGTCAACACCATTGTGCAGTCTAAGGAGACTTTTCCCAGCCCTGCCTTTCTCACATTGTCCATCTCAGAGTTTTTATTCAGACCTTCTCCTATATCTGAGTCAAGTTCACTTCTTTTTGTAGTTCAGACATATATCCCGCTGATCCATGCTGGATTCAGACATGCTCTGGGTTGCATTCACAAGAGTGAATGAAGAGAAGCAGCTTCTGGGCTTGGGAGAATGCTTCATGAGACTTGTTATAAAGCTCCTACCCACAACTGTTTAGGACCCTTCAGAAAGATCTCACTTGCCACCACCTCTTGAGGCTTTAACCGACAAATAACCTCATTGCAACTTTGCAATGAAACATTCTGGTCTGCATCTCTGGTGAGCATCTGCTGCCTACCGAGCTGTTAATGGGCCTTTCACAGATCTGCTTCCTTGCATGCAATTTCTTTACTTGAGTAAAAAGTGCAAAAGCAGATTTATGGGGTAATATCACATTTTG
The DNA here is from genome assembly GCF_964237585.1 of Gallinula chloropus. NCBI lineage: Eukaryota > Metazoa > Chordata > Aves > Gruiformes > Rallidae > Gallinula > Gallinula chloropus. The sequence goes on from NC_140086.1 coordinate 3,421,936, forward strand.
AGAGGCAAAGTCCATTATTTTTATTTCAAGAGTGTAATTCAGTACTGCTGAGGATGACTTGAATGGACTTTTCTTAAAATAATTTGTAGGGGGTTTGGGCTTACATTTTTTTAAAAGGTTTCTCAAGGCAGATTTTAGAATGAAAAGTACCATAAACAGCCACTCTGCTTAGTTTTGTCCTACAAAAGTTTGTTTGATTATTAAGTTGATTTTTTACTTACCTAGAGGAAATGAATTAAGTAAATAGAGCTATTATTTGAAGCAATGGAGAGCTTGCCAACTTCAGGGATGTCTTCCAGAAATAAAGGGTAACTCATTAAAAAGAGGATGGTGAGTCAAGTTAATGCCTTTCCTCATCTTTGCCTAAAAGACTCCATAAGGCTATAATAATGTCTTTTATTCTCAAATATAATCTTGGAAGACTTGCAGATAGTTGCCAGCCTGTGCAGTGCTTTGTACTCAACTGTTCTTCATCAGAACTCCACCTCAGCAGGCACTCTCTCTAGTGGCTAACATCACAGTTCACTGGTCCCTTGGGAAGGCACTGAGGATGCTGTTTTCCTAGGACCTCTGTAATCATTCTCCTTCAGCAGTAGCTTCCAGCACATTCCTTGCAGTAGCAGGAAAGTAAGTTCAGGGAACCTCTCAGTGAGAAACTAATTCACAGACAGAGCCCTGGTTGTGTCTATCTCACAAATTCCTGGTATATTTGGGAGTCCCTGGCACTACCAGCTGTAGAATGGGTTCATCTGTAGCTACATTGCCATATGCTGTTGTGTCCTACAGACCACCTACAGATGTTACCAAGTTCCTCCTGTGATTGACATATAGAGGAACGTGGGGAGGAAGACTAGAACGACCTGAAGCACGTGTGACTTTCAGCCAACAGGTCAAAATAATCAACAAATATAATTATTCTTCAAGCTCTGCTTTTTAGCTTTTAGATTAATTCAGATCCCACTTTCAAGCCTCTTTTGCCCAAAATGAAAATTATAATTTTTGCTTATTTAATGGAAGCTGAGACTTGCATGTAATAATTTCTTCTCATATATCAGAAGAGGCAGGATTTTATCATGACACTTGGCAACGTTTTGATAGAAAGCCCCTATACTCAGTGTTCTGGATCAGATCCATGAATAGGATGGGGAATGTCAACACTTAAATTACGAGACTTCTAAATTTTTAATACTTTAATGGTATAACTGGCTCCAAAGAGCTAAGAAACAGTGGTTTGGTCCCTGTTTTTCTAGTCAGTGTTTAAATATATATTTTTTAAAAAAAGGATAAAAACTGAATGGCTTCTTAATATCTGAGTTAATTAATATTGTAGGTGGAATGGTTTGGCTTAGCTTCACGGTTTTTTCCCTCCCTCTGTCAACAAACCAGCTCATATACCAACTATGGTTCTCTTTAACAAACAAAAATAGAAGCAAATACACTATTATCATACACTATTCTTATTTTGAACATGTATAATATAGCCTTTCATCTCTGGGTTTTTAATGTCTCTCATGTACAAAAAAAATCCCTTAACCTAAAAATTTTCATTTCAATCCCTCTCTATTGTAATTCAGTTATAAAAAGGTACATACAAAAAAATTTACTAAACAGATGCATTCAAAGACCATATCTCAGTATGCAAATACCTTTTTTTTTTTTTTTTTACTTTTTTTTTTGTATGCACTTTAAGCTGGGCATTGAAAAATATATGGATGTATACATGTATATTTTAATTTACCTGTTGGAGGTAAAGAACATATACAGCTCTCCTTGACAATATAGCTGCAGGTGTTCAAAACCACAGACAGTGTGTTCAGGTTGGAATAAGCATTAAAAATAAATAGATAGATAGATAGATAGATAGATAGATAGATAGATAGATAGATAGATAGATAAATAATTAAATAAGAGAAACAGAATATGTTGGCCACAATTTTCTTATTTATAGTGTGAAAGAGGAAGCTCTGACTTCATGGGGTTCACGATTTAATGTCCCTCTCTGTGTCTTTCTGAATTTCAAATCAGGATGGAAATTTCTGACTTAAGAAAAAATAAAAATATGTCTCTAACAGATTGATGTTGTGGTCATAACCACCTGGATTTGGATAGATCTTTCCTGGATCAGGAATTCCACAGGCAAGTGAAGTGATTGTGAGGGAGTGGAAGAGAGTCAATGCAAGACTTGATGTGTCAGACATCAATTCTTATATACATGTGTCATCATACCCCAAATAAAGCTGATATCCATGTAAGAAATAATTATGAGGAGAAATAAAAAGATTTTCAGGTGCTGAGAAAGCTATACTCACACTGGACAGAGTCAGTCTGACTAAAATCTAGGATCATCATGTACTGTACAAGCATAGTGACAATGTGAGGTATAATGATGAAAGTATGTGTTCCACAAGTTTTTTCTAACTGACATCATCCTGTCATTGAATATGTCATCATGTGATGTGTCACCACCCTCCTGTGTTCTCCAGAATGAGAATGTTTAAAGGAAGCTCAGGGGACATTAACCTTTTCTAAAATATATATATATATATGGATAAAGAAATTTACAGCATAGGTTCATGTTCCATCTGGATTTCCAGCCAAATAGTTAACTCATGTGGAAAAAGACAATCTGGACTGGAGGGTCAAAAGTACCTGAACGTGTGATAACACTTATTAACACGAGCCAAAGCTGGTAGCTCAATGGGGTAACCTTATACTAAAGAGACCTTTGCTTTTTATTAAGCTTGCCCAGTGTAACTTCCATATTAATTTTTTCTTGATGTGAGCTTGCCTGAGCAGGTTAAATATGAAATAAATGACTGGCCTTTTCTTTGAATAGGGAGACTATTAAAAAAAAAAAGCCCACCGAAATGAGGAGGATGGTGATTAAATTTTCAGGAAATGGCATGTGCTGGAATTAAAACCTTTTCTCTTTCCTAAACTCCTAAAGATGAACATGAGATTGGGACAAGCATTTTTGGGTGCCTGTGTACTGATATATTGAACTGTTTGGGAATGTCCTCAGGCACCAGAATACGATCCATCTACATTAACAAACAGCTTGAGAGGTTCTTGGCATGCCTTTGGCATGTGCCTGTGAGGCTCTCCAAACACCTCCCAGGCACAGCTCAGTCATAAGTGTGTTCCAGGGTTCATGCCCATTTGGCAGTTCTCATGCAGCCACCCTGCATCTAAACAGGTTCCTAGCACGGAGGTAGTTTGCAATGCTTCACTTGCCCTTATTGCCCAGGAAACTTTCCAAGTACATTTCATTTTTGAGTGCAGACTGTGTCTCCCAGGAAGAAAAAAATACCAGCATACTGCATCTGCAGCTCCTGTCTCTGCAAGCTGATGGGGATCTGTGATCTTGCTTTGCTGGTAGCAAAAGTCTGCAAGGGGCCCTAATTAAAAAAAAGCATGTGTTTATGTGCATTGCTAAAGCATAGCCCATGCAGGCAAAAGTCCTCAGGTCTTATATAACTTCCCTTCATGTATTAACAGGCAAATTGAATTCTTTTCCCCCTACAAACAGCAAAAATGGGATGTTTCAGAAGGCAGACTGAAGGCAATGGGCCACAAGGGACACTTGCAGCCTTTTATTTTACTTTCCTCACAGTAAGAGGGTGGGGTCGGGAAGGCCCAGCCTCTTTTCAATGGTTTGTGGAGACAGGACAAGGGGCAATGGCTTCAGGTTGGAGCACAGGATTCTAAGCAAGTCACAGCTGCCTTTATTGTAGTGACCTTGACTGGGATTTCCAACTGTGAGATGGGAAAGACAGCTGACATGAGCGTCTTTGCCTACAGTCCCAGAAAACGTGGGCTAGAGAAGGTCTACCCAAGGCATATGTGAAGAAAAAAATCAAGGAAAAAATTAAAAAGAAGAACTTTTTCACAGTGAAGGAGACAGAGCCCAGGGACAGGCTGCCCAGGGGGGGTGTGGAGTCTCCTTCTCTGGAAATATTCAAGACCCATCTGGACACCGACCTGTGTGACCTGTCCTAGGGAGCCTACTTTGGCAGGGGGGTTGGACCCAATGATGTCTTGAGGTCCCTTCCAGCCCCTATGATTCTGTGATTCTGTGAAGACAGTTATAAAGGGTATAATCCTCACACTGTACTGAGGCTGAGTAGGACTTTAATTATTCCAATGAGACTGGTAGGGATAAAATGTGCCATTCAATTGATTGCTGCATGTGGCAAAAATGAAGATAGGTATTTCTGTCCCAGAGCAGAGATACTGAAGACTTCTTCAGAAGTAGGCACCTAGCACTATCCTATAGTTTCCATCCTGGCAGAGCCTGGTAGTGGCAGCTGTGACTCACACGCACAATAGGTTACAAGACCTTCTCTGAAAATAGAAGCTGAAGTGTAACAGACTGCAGCAGTAACCCGCTCAAGTTAATGAGGGAGATTTGTTCGGCGCGTGTAACATTTCTCGTTCTATGATTAAAGGAATGATTTGGCAGTAAATGTGCTATGAATGAGATGACAAGACTCTGTGCACCAACCAGCAAATGACTGCAATATGCCGTTTTTATTAGAGCATGCGTCAGCAATGAATATTTATTTAGAAGTGGATTTCCAAGAGATGCAACGGACCTAAAGGTCATTGACTGACAAAGCTTTTGGACTTCTGAATATTGAGCTATCCTTCTGATGAGTAACCCCCACCCCTGCTTCAGAGGGGCTACTTTTCCCCTTGAAAAATATTTTGTTCTCATCTTGTCTGCATTCTTTCAAATAAAAATGTATAGGGGGAGTGTTGTTAGTCAGCTTCAAAGAGATAGCTTTCGGGGATGGAATGAGCAAATTAGTCATAGAACCATAGGATGGTTGGAAGAGACCTCAAAGAATATCTAGTTCCAAACCCTTGCCATGGGCAGGAAGACCTTCCACTAGCCCATGTTGCCCACAGCCCCATTTGACCAGGCCTTGAACACTACCAGGGAGAGGGCATCCACTTCTCTTAGAAACTTGTTTCAGTGACTCACCACCCTCAGAACGAAGAATTTTTTCCTAATGTCTAATTTAAATATACTATCTTTAATTTTAAAAACATCATCCCTCATCCTAGCATTCCATGCCCTTGTAAACTGTCCCTCTCCAGCTTTCCTATAGGCACTGGAAGGCTGCTAGATTCTATAGAACAGAGTCTTCTCCAGGCTGAAAAAGTCCAACTCTCTCAGTCCGTCTTCATAGGAGGGGTGGTCCAGCCCTCTCATCATCTTTGTAGGCTCCTCTGGATTTTCTCCAACAGGTCTGTGTATATCTTATATTGGGCAACCCAGAGCCAAAATGCAGTGTGCCAGTGGGGTCTCACCAGAGAAGAGCAGAGGAGAAGAATCACCTCCCTTGATCTGTTGGTTTTGATGCAGCCCAGGATACGGGTGTGCAAGTGTATATTGCTGGCTTATGTTGAGCTCCTCATCCAGTAACACCCCCAAGTCCTTCCCAGGGCTGCTCTCAATCCATTCTCTGCCCAAGCTCTAGTTGTGCTTGGGACTGCCCCAAATGCTGTGCAGGACCTTGCACTTGGTGGTTTGCACAGGCTGATCTTTCCATCCTGTCAAGGTCCCTCTGGATGGCATCACTCCTTTCCAGTGGGTCTACTGCACCACACAGCTTGGTGTTGTCAGGAAACCTGCTGAGGGTGCATTTGATCCCACTGTCCATCTTGCCAACAAAGATGTTAAATAGTTCCAGTCCCAATATCAACCCCTGAGGAACACCACTCATTACTGGTCTCCAGTTGGCCATAGAGTGGTTGACTGCAACTCTTTGAGTCCAACTTTCCAGCCAATTTTTCATCCATCAGGTGACCAAATATATCTCTCCAATTTAGAGACAAGGATGCCATGCAGGACAATGCCAAAGAAAGAACAAGGGCAGAGGGAGACACCAAGGCTAAAAATAATTTTCTGGGGCTCCTCACCTTTTCAGGTGTATTCTTTGTCACCTGATTTGTGATTGTCTGCCCTAGTCCTTTTCTCTGCACCAAGGCAGATTCAAGGACACCTACAGCACTCGGGAGCATGTTTGCCTCAGGTCTTCTAATAAACATCCAAGGAGTTTTCACAGCCTCTCTAGACAACATTCACTCTTCATTTTCTTTTAAGGCATTTAATTTCTCTTCTTTGCTGGAAGTTGAACAGATTTCTTGTTGTTCTAGTCACCAAGGGCACAGAACTATTGATCTCCATGCTCTCCCTCTCCTTTGTTGGAAGAACATGTACTTGGCTTCCTTTAGGTTTCACTTTTCTAGGCTAAACAAATCCAACTGCTTCACTTTCTTTTCACATGTTGTTTTCACATCCTCTTCTAATTTTCACTGTTATTCTCCAGGGGTTTTTCAGTTTGTGTGGACTCTCCATTTCTACTGTGCCTTTTCTCAGGGAGCTGCCGCTGCTGAAATTCATCACATTACTGAAGTTTGTGGCTTTCCATTATCCAGGGAAAGAAGGGAAAAAAGGATACTGACCTCTGGAGAATTCTAAAGCTTAACTCCTAGCAATCACCTTTAAGGAAAAAGAAGATAATTTCATCTCGTTGGCTTAACTGCTCATTTATCCATTTGCTCAGACTGATGGAAAGCCTCAAAATTATCACAGTCAGGCTTCATGGGAGGGACATTGAAACTGTGGAGAAATGAACCCCCAAACTCTCTAGAAATCGACTCTTCCCATGCTCTTAGGTCAACAGTCATGGATACAATACATCGCTCCTCTCCAGTGAGGAAACTGGGCAAAGCATGAAGGTGGACAGACTTCCTCTCCCCAGGGACAGGCAGAAGCCAATGCCCACCACAATGGTCTTGCTTTCCCAGTGCCTTTCTGCTCAGTCAGTGGATGGTAGTTCTAAACATCCTTGTGCTTATATCCTTTAAAACCTCTGCATGGAGATTTTTTTGGCCCAGAGAAAGGTCGTCTTTGCTAAAGAGAGCTGCTGGATTCAGAAAGTCTGAACCTGTGGTTGGGGCTACCCAGAGTCGAGTCTCATGTAAAATGGAGCAGCCATCTGGGCCATCATGTTAATTAACACAAGGAATTATTCTGCATATTGATGATCAGGTCCACTGAGACATGAGTATTTAGGGTTCATAGCACAGCCCCTGACCTGTTCAAGTTCCCTGCTTGGCAGCAGCAAACTTTGGGTGGAAGGGAGATTTACTTGGCATTCAAGCCCAGATCCATTTCTGCTTCTACACTGAGGAGGCACCCTACAATCCATGGTAGAAAACGTTGTTGCCTTGACCATCTGAAGCACTTTAAAGGGGAAAAGCCAAATGCAACAACCTGCTACACCCAAAACCAGAACCCCTTACCCAACCTCATTGCTACTGTGTGAGTAGAGGCATTGTCTCCCAGTGGGTGCAGACAAGCTGTGCTGCAGGGAAATAAAGGTGTTTCTTGGCAATCCAGGTTCAGAATAAATATTGAGTGGAATAGAAGTTTTGAAGACAAAAATAGAAAACTATTTGGTTTGGTGTTTTTTTCATGACAGGCATCTTTTCTAAAGCATGATGTTTAGTGCTGCCTTTAAGATAAAACAGAGGTGGACATGACAGTCCAGTGGAAGCTCAAAGCCCTGAAGGCCTTTTGCAGGTTGCAAGCTCAAGCCTACCAATTGGTCTCAGTGTCTTTTATGAGTTGTAACAGCTTATGTAGGAAGAAGCTAGTTTAAAAAGAGAGATTTTTTTTCAAATACGGTCCTTGCCCTAAACAATAAATAAATCAATAAATAAATAACCCACACCCAAAACCCAACTACAAAGAACTTGACAGAAATATCTGGCCACAGATGGCATGAAGCTTTTCTTCAGCCATCTGGAGAAAAAAAAAAAAAATTAAATCAGGTGTCCCAGGTGTTTTAAGGTATCAGTGCAGTGTGATGTTATTTAAAGCAATGAAGATGGTCTCCTAAAACTTTTCTTGGATGCTCAGAAGGGACATTAAGGTAATTCCTTCCCCAGATAATTTTTTTTCTCTGACTTCCTTCAACTTCACAGATTATTTGTTATTAAGTCCCTCAGAAGTGTGTACCACAACCCAGGTAAGGACAGTATGCCTACAGGTATGCAAGGTAGGAATAGCTATTCCATGAAGCTGTCTGACCAGGAAGCAAATCATAATGGTGACATAGTGTGCTAAAGTCTGAGATATTAATATTATTTTAATTAAATTCAAGTAGTCTTTACAGATACTACTTACCTTCTCTTATTACCATACACAGACTGGTGACAAAGGCATTAGGAAGTACTAAGTGGGGGTGGTTACCAGCACAGCTATCCAAGCCAAGAGGGAACATCTGGATCATGAAAGTTTTAGGGAGATAAAAATCATGGAAAGTGACAGAGTTGGAAGCCCACATCCTGAATTCACAGACAACCACTCCTGGTTCACTGCTAAGGACAGCAAGGCTGTGATTCTTTGAATGATTCAATGATGTAGGGTGCTGCTTTAACACTTTAGAGGATGTGAGAAAGGCAGAACTGCCAATTAACCAGTCCTTCTTCCTTTTTTTTTTTGAATGATTGGACAGATTTAGACTATATAACTGCAAAATCTAATTATCATGTTTGTGCTTGTGGACTGGTACATGAAGCAGGGACTGTGAGAAATAATGCCCACCTTCTGGTGGGGGAGCTCATAGGTTACAACAGTAACAAAGTGAAACAAAAAAGCAAGGCATGAAGAGATCTCAAGGAAAGGTGAGGAAAAATGTGTTATAGGCAGAAATTGAGAAAAATAAATTTATGGGGGATCATGAGACCAAATCCTGACCATGTCCTAGGTATGGACTTCCCATCTCCTGGGACCCACCTCATCTCCATAAACTTGCTTGGTGATCATAGAATCATAGAATCATAGAATGGTCTGGGTTGGAAGGGAGCCCAAGGATCATAGAGCTCCAACCCCCTGACACAGGCAGGGACACCACCCTCCAGGCCTGGAGCTACACAAGGCTGCCCAGGGCCCCATCCAACCTGGCCTTGAACACCTCCAGGGACGGGGAATCCACTACCTCTCTGGGCAGCCTGTTCCAGCCCCTCACCACTCTTTCTGTAAAAAACTTCCCCCTAATATCTAATCTAAACCTTCCCTCCTTTAGCTTTAGTCCATTCCCCCTTGTCCTGCCATTTTCTGCTCTTTTAAAAAGTCGAATCCCCTCCTGCCTATAAGCTCCCTTCAGGTACTGGAAGGCTGCAATGAGGTCCCCCCGCAGCCTTCTCTTCTCCAGGCTGAACAAGCCCAGTTCCCTCAGCCTCTCTTTGTAGGGCAGGTGCTCCAGCCCTCTAATCATCCTTGTGGCCCTCCTCTGAACCCTTTCCAACAGTTCCACATCCTTCTTGTATTGGGGGCCCCAGCTCTGGACACAGGACTCCAGATGGGGCCTCACGAGGGCAGAGTAGAGAGGGACAATCCCCTCCCTGTCCCTGCTGGCCACTCCTCTCCTGATGGAGCCCAGGATACCATTGGCCCTACAAGCTGCAAGAGCACACTGCTGGCTCATGTCAAGCTTCTCATCCACCATAATCCCCAAGTCCTTCTCAGCAGGGCTACTCTCAAGAAGCTCTTCTCCCAGTCTGTATCTGTGTCTGGGACTCTTGGTTGAACCTGGCCACGATTTGTCCTGCTCACTTCGCTCAGGGACGTGGCTGGTGAATCCCCTGCCCACCCACCCATGTTATGGAACCCAGCTACCAGCTCCCCATGCCTGACCCTTGCTGTTCCCTGACACTTCCCTTGATTGAGCTGCTGAGGGATGGCAAGCAGGAAGCCATAGATGCAATGGGAAATTTCATTTAATCAGACACTAAGAGACAGTTAAGAAATTAAACCAAGACACATTGCTAGAACAGCAGAGTTTGCATTCTTCCCAGGAGAAATACAGCTGTATCAATTGACAGGTCTTCTGCATGTTGGATACCCAGAGAAGGACAGAAGGAGAAGCTGCCTTCTTTAGGAGAAGACCACAGCCTTGTGCATAGAGGAGGTTTCACAAGCCTCTCCTTCTCTGGCCCCTAGGGTAGGACCTTATTCACTGGTTATTCTTTGTAGCCACCAACCACACAATTATGGAGGTTCTACAAGTTGGGGGAAAAAAGGAGAAAAAAACCCCAAAATACCAACCAACAAATCCCACATTTTTAGGAGTAATCAAAAAGATGTTCTAATGAACCAGAGTGTATCTGCATCTGGTGCAAAATTACTGTAGGTTCATTAACTCTTAATAAGAAACAAATCTCATGTGATGCACATCAGTCACAATCTGATTGCAGAGCTCTCAAATACTTCTCATGATTTTTTATGGTATTTCCCACAGAATCCTTTCCCTGAAACAAGAGCTATATTGCAAGTTCAGGAGGTCAGTTTCTTATTTTGGGGAACTTAAACCGAGTGGTGAAATTTTAATGGGAATCTGGAAACAGCCTAAAAGTGAAGCCAAGAAGATTGCTGTTCTGGGAACACTTCCTGCTGACCTTATAATTACCAAACCCAAGAAAAGCACAATTGAAGTCAAGCACTTCTGCCCCCTTACAGAACATGGAGGACACCGTTATTATAACTAAAGACTAAGTCTTAAGCTTTCCAACAAACATATAATAAATCAATGTCCTTTCCCTTGTTTTAATTTCACACACAAGATTTATGAACCTGTATATTTAGAGTGTTTATTTAGAGCTCTGGCATACAGGCTACTCTTGGCACAATAAGAGAGCTTTCTCTGAATGTATGCTCAGATGCTGTTTTGATTTGGCTTTATTTAAATGATTTAAATTAAAGAATCCATCACTGCCTTCCAAAGATCAGCTCAGAATTAGCAAGGTCAAAGGCATGTTTTGTACTAGTCTCGATTCCACTGCAGCATCATGTTTGATGTCTGAACTACACCCGATTCCATGAATGGCAAAATCTCTCCTTTCTTGGTAACATCCCTTTGGTTCCTTCATTAAATCTCAGCACCCTGTCAGTCTTATGCATCCCTCCCCATGCTCTTATTTCTTTTCTGCTGCATGTAATTCTTGGCTTGTAACCAGGTGCCACCTTGGAACTGAACCAAAGGAGAGCACAGTTGTGCTCTTCAAGTCCTCCCACCAAAGAGCATCCTCCTGCTTGACTCACCCAAATGTGAATAAATATAGATGTGTGTACAGTTTTTTAATTCTGTTTTAATTGCTGGCTTTCCCTTTATACTACTAAACCTCTCTGATAGCAGCTCTCAGCCCTCTGCATATCAAGAATATTCCTTGCTTACACACAATGGATACCACAAGGACTCTCCTCTCTTAACTCTGATGGGAATACAAGGGGGTTACAACCATTTTCTCCTTCCCACCCCTTTCTCTCCAAACAAGGGCTAATTTTCTGTAATTTTTACAGACTGACTATTCAGTGTTTCATTTTATTTCATATGACATGGCCTGAGTGCTGGTAGAATTTAATATCACTGTCACTTGAACATGGGCTTCTGAAAAGAATTAATCATATGTAAATATTGTTACACTTCAAGATTTTTCCTTTTAGTGCTTTCCTTGGTGCAACCACCATTAAAAATGTATCCAGCTTTTTTTGACTGCTCTGTGAACCCTCCTGAAATCTTCCCAGGATGATTGTGTTGCGACTCCCCACCTGACTCACCCGTTGACTGCGACTTGGGTCACAGGGACTTGGTGGCACCCAGATTGCAGAAACCACAAGAGATAATTTACTTCAAGATGTTTCCATATTTGTCAAAATGCCAAAACCAAAAAAAACCCCCAAAATGACCAAAAAAAGAGAATTTTATCTCTTTTACACAGGAAAACCTTTCTCCTTACATGGTCATACCAAATAACCAGTGTTATACAATCACAGAATGGTTTGAGTTTGAAGATACCTCAAAGATGATCTAGTTCCAACCTCCTGTCGTGGACAGGGACACCCTCCACTAGCCCAGGTTGCCCAAAGCCCCCATTATCAATGCAATGGAGTCAACTGCATCCTCAGTAAATTTGCAGATGGTACTAAGATTGGAGAGTGTGATTGTTGATCTTCCAGAGGCTCTACAGAGGGACCTGGACAGGCTGGATTGATGGGCTAAGGCCAATTACATGAGTTTTAACAAGGCCAAGTGCCACGTCCTCCTGCACTTGGGTCACAACAACCTCATGCAAAGCTACAAGCTTGGAGAGAAGTTGCTTGAGATCATTCTGGAGAAGAGAGACCTAGAGGTGTTGATCAACAGCAGGCTGAATATGAGCTAGCAATGTGCCCAGATGGGCAAGAAGGCCAATGGCATCCTGGCCTGCAGGAGTAGGGAAGTGACCAGTATCATCCCTGAACTCAGCACTGGTGAGGCCATACCTGGAGTACTGTGTTCAGTTTTGGGCCCCCCACTACAAAAAGAACATTTAGATGCTTGATCATGTCCAGAGAAGAGCTACAAAGCTGGTGAAGGGTTTAGAACACAGATCTTACGAGGAGCAACTGAGGGAACTGGGATTCTTTAGTCTAGAGAGAAGGAGACTGAGGGGAGACCTGATTGCTCTCTACAACTACCTAAAGGGTGGTTGTAGTGAGGTGGGGGTTGGTCTCTTTTCCTTGGCAGCTAGTAACAGGACAAGGGGAAACAGTATTAAATTGCATTAGGGATTCACCATCCTTGAAGAGCAGGTATTGTACTTGGTGACACGATCTAGTGTTGAACCTAGCAGGGCTGGATAGATGGTTGGATTCAATGATCTTGAAGGTCTTTCCCAACCGAAACCATTCCATGATTCTATCACAGAATCACAAGGTTGGAAAAGACCTTTGAAGATCATCAAGTCCAACCATTCCCATCTTATGCTAAATCATATCCCTAAGTACCTCATCAACCCTTTTTTTAAACACATCCAGGGAAGGTGACTCAACCCCCTCCCTGGGCAGCCTGTTCCAGCCCTCACAACTCTTTCAGTAAAAATTTTTTTTCTAATATCCAATCTAAACCTGCCCTGGTGCAGCTTCATGCCATTTCAACTTGTCCTATCTCTGGTCACCTGGCTGAAGAGACCATCGCCCACCTCTCTATAATCTCCCTTCAGGTAGTTGTAGGTGGTGATAAGGTCTCCCCTCAGCCTCCTCTTCTCCAGGCTGAACACCCCCAGCTCCCTCAACCGTTCCTCATATGATTTGCCCTCTGCACTTGCTCTAGGACCTCAATGTCCTTTTTATGATGAGGAGCCCATCCAACCTTGCCTTGAACACTACCAGGGAGGGGCCATCCACAGCTTCTCTGGACAACCTGTGCCAGTGCCTCACCATCCTCACCGGGAAGAATTTCTTCCTAACATCTATTCTAAATCAACCCTCCTTCAGTCTGAGGCCATTGCCCCTTGTGCTGTCACTACATGCCCTTGTTAATAGTCCCTGTCAAGAACAAGGACAAATGCCTTCCTTTTTGCTAACCTATGGAATACATCTTTGGTCTGGATAAGACACTACAGTGTAAAAAAGTTGGAAGTTTAGATCGCATAGAGGAGAGAAATATGTTTTTTTTATAAAAATATGCATTATTGTTCATTATCTGACAATTGAGTAAAATATTAGTGCCTTAAAAATAAAAGCATTTTTCCCTAATCACTGTAGGGATTTTGGATACATTCAGGAGGTGATGAAAAGTTATATATGGTTCTAGGTGATATGTTTAGCCTTTTATCGTATTTCAATCACTCAGTAAACTGAGAAATGGATTGAGTAGCTTATCCCTTAGAAAGACAAGAGCGCAATGTCACTGCTGAGTAAGGCCTTCTGACTGGTTTCCTTTGGATACATCGTGTGAGTGAGCATGTAAATCGTTTTATGCAAGTACAGCAGGTTAGTTCTCTACTGAAAAAATTAGTATTCTGCTGAAATGTTTAGTCAGAGAAACTGGAAAAAGAAAGGACAGCTCAACAAGGACATGACGTCCTCCTCTTTCTTTGACAAACATCCTTTGATTGCAACTGCAGTTCCCTGTAATGCTCAGTCTCAGTCCAGCAGGTAGAAATACAAAATAACCAAAATATCTTTCTCTTCACTCACACTGACCTAGCCTGGGCATTAATGGCTTTGCTTAGATTCATCCTTGATGATTTTTGATCTGTTGGCAGTGTTTCAACAACAATTGGAATCACCCTGGGCTCCCAAGACTTTTCATGTAGAGAAAAAGAGAGTTGCATTCAGAGTATTGTGCAGCTCATTTAACCTCACCATCATCCACTGAAAGATCAGTAGAATCCTTCCTGCCTGAACAAACATTAGACCTCAAACTTTCATTCATGCCTTATCTGAGATAGCTTTGTACCATGCAACAGAGGACAACACAAAAGTGCCAAGCTATCAGAGACACAGGTCAGTAAATGCAGCATCATGCAGACATCCCAGGTCAGGCCTGAAGGTGACACAGCTAAGCTCAGTCTAATCAGAAACTTTCTGGGCAATCAAAATCCACTCTGTTGTATGGCTGGTGTCATATCCAGTGATATGGTTCTGTTTCTTAATAAATCTATGTGAAAGAAAGGACATTTGTTCAACCTGGGCTAGCAGAGAATGTCCTTGTCCATGACCAGGACTGCATGATCTTTAAGATCCCTTCAACACAACCAATTCTATATTTCTGTTATTATTTGGATTAGAATATTGTCTCAGACTTTCACCTTATTTCTTAAGACTTTCCAGACTAAATTCATGTGTGTCCAATATATACCAATTTATTCTTCCATCAGTGTTCTCCCTCTGCTTACCATGTCATCTGTTCCTTGAATTCACACGTATTTAAAGTATAATCATATTTCCTCTCAGCCTACATTATTTTTACACTGGGAAAATAAATTTACCTTGTGTATGAAACTAACATTTCTAGGTCTTTCCTATCTGGTAACCTCTCTGTGCCTCTGATGGTCTTGGAGGAACTTCATGGCACCAGTTTGAAATCATCTTTCTTGCAAGTGGCAGCCAAGGATTTTGCACACCATTTTGAAAGAGGGTTTACTGTGGTCTCACCAAAGACCTCTCCTGAGAACACCTCATCTGAGGCATCCCTAGGATGTTTGCTTCTTCAGGGCTGTATCATTCTGTGATCACCAAGTAGTGCACAGTGAAATCCCTCACTTTCCATTGGCAAGCTCCAGTTCTACACACGATTTTCTAGCAGTTAATCCCCATGTGCACAACCTGACTCTTTGTAACAGTATATTTTTCAGTTCTCCATCCAATTCACCAGTATATAATACACCAACCCTCTTCTGAGTTGCCCATGCCTCCCAGCTTTGTGCTGTCCGCAAATTTCATTAGTCAGTCTATATTTTTTAAGCCAGAATCACCAAAGTAAACATTAAATAAGATTAGTCTGAAGATAAAGCGTTGTGAAACTCCACTAAAAACCACCCTGCAAACTACAAGTTCTCTTCTCTACAGAACCCTGAGGTTGTTTCTCTTTAGTAGTTACTTACCACATTAGTATTTTGGAAATGATCCACATTTCCTCCAGTTAATAATACCCCATGTGGCACAATATTGATATTGCTTCATTGAAGTCTAAGTGGATTATGTCTAAAGCATTTTTCCCATCCATAAGAACTGGTTATCCTTTTTAAGGAAAGATATCAGACACAAACAGCCTTTGATAAATCTGTATTTCCTCCCATCTTGATTTATTTTCACCTCCTTGTGGTCATTTCTTTCCTTTAATTATTCATTCATTTTTGGTTTCTTGAAGATTTATTCTAAAGCTTGCACACTTGTGGGGTTGGGTGGTTGCTTTTCTGCACTCAAATACGGACGCTACATTTATTATCTGACATACAGATGGAACCACCCCCAACTTCATACATTTATTAAAGAGCTTTGAGATGGAGCACTGATTTCCTGAGCCAGCTCTTTCAAATATCAAGAATGCTGATTACCCAGCTCCATATCTTCTCCTCTCTCCCTAGCTAAATGAAACTAGTTTAGCGAGTTTTGTTCCCACTTTGGTAATAGAAATTTCCATGTCCACAGTCCTCTTTCCATTAATCATCTTGTCTTTCCCTAGCAGGTTCTACATCAGAGTCCTTACAAAAAAGCCAAGCTGAAGTAGACCTTAACTGCAGGGTCATATTTCCATTATCTTTAATGTCTGCCCTATATTTCCTATTCCATATTTTCTTTCGGTTTTCATGGTTAAATACTGAAGAAATTCTTGCTCCCTATTTAAATTTCCTTTTGCCAGGATTAATTTGAATTTACTCTTAGGAATGCCCGTGCTATCCCTGCATTTTTTGAGCTCTAAAATGCAGTTTCCTCTACTAATCTTTTTGCTCTCTTGTAAAGTGTCTGCTTTCTCCCACTTTAAGGTTCAGTTGGAACAGTCCCCCTTCTGAGGAGCTTAATAAACACCATCTTTGGAAAATAGGTGGCCACCAATGGTGGGGGTTTTTTACCTGCCAGGAGACAAAGTTTTCCTGGGCCTTGTAACTGTTGGCCTAACATGGGACACATGTCCTCCATCCTCTCCTTTTATACTACCCCCTGTACTTCACTACAGTTAATACAAATATTTTACATAAATTATTTCAGTAGCAGATAGCAGCTTGAAGACAAAAAAAAAAAAAAAAAAAAAAAGCAATCACTGTTTGAAAAAAAGGGTAGATGAGGTGCTCCGGGATCTGGTTTAGCTTTGGATGGGAATGGTTGGACTTGATGATCTTAAAGGTCTTTTCCAACCTTGTGATTCTGTCATTTTTTTTATAGGTACAGACCTATCACCTTTTATTGCTTCTGAAATAAATTGCCACTGCACCATCTAAGATCTTCTAATTATAAAAATTTCCATAATCACATGAGGCTATGGTGCCACTCAGAGCAAATCAGGGTACAGTTTCATGCCATGCCTAACTTGGTCCAACTTCAGGCTTCTTCTTAAAGAGGTGGCCCCTGTTCTTTCTGCTCCCCCCACCTCCATGACTGCTGAAACGCATGGGAGAGCATAGGAATACACCACTGGGGTCAGCTGGGAAGTGTGAAGGAGCAGGACCAGGACTCTTTCAGATGGCAACCCACTCTGACATCATACTCTAATGTAGATCAGCACACTAAATCAGGGGCATTTAAAATACTTTCAATAAATGGATCAGTTGGCCCACGTTTACTTCTGTTGTTTTTGAAATTATATCACTTCAAGGTCAAGAGATCTGGCTCATTCAAGCAGCGGTTCATTAATAACTTAAGCTAGTGGACTATGAAAAACATTTTGCAAAGTTAATCACTCTCCCCTTTTGTATATATCACACTGATGAATGCACGTATCCTTACAATCATTTCTCTTCCCTAGCCCAAGTGCTGTATTATCTCACAGGCCTGCAGGTCTCTAGATTTGTATCTCATTTTATCAATTTCATCCGAGGAAAAATAAAATGGATTCACTAACTTGCTAAAATGAGGGAACTGGCCCCACTCTGATTTCACATTCTTTAATCACACTGATCAATAGACTTCAGTTCCAATCTCCAAGCAGATAAATAACTAAGTAAAACAATCTCCAAAATATTTCTTTATTCTTATGATATGCAAGTAAATGAAAACACTCATTTCAATTTATACAAAGCCTTCAGCATAAATTATTCAAAAGCACTTTGCGAACTGACATAGGAAATTGATCCAAAGCTTCTTGACTCGGCAGAAGTCCTTCCATTGACTCCTCATTAATGTTGGGCCAGGCCTGAAATGCTGCTGACCTGCTGCTGAAGTACACCCACCTTATGTCAATGGTGGAGGGCCTGTTCAGCAGCAGTCATCACATAAAACTTAGGGACATGTTTTCTTAATGAGGTCCATTGCTGATTTGAATTCTTGTTGAAATTTAAGCAGGCAGAATGTAACCCATCAGCTTGATACTTGGCTTAAGGTTAAGACTAAGATGCCCTTCTTTGAACATCCCTAGCTGTCCTTCTTGAATGCAAGTTGTCGCAGATGTGCGTGGCTGGGTTCTGGTGGAGAAGTGGGGGTTGTAGGAGTGGCTTCTGCAAGAAGCAGTTAGAAGCTTTCTGTAGGCCCCAGAGAGTAAACATCAGGCAATTCAAGGCCGGAGTCACTGCTGACCACGGCCGAGCCAGTCACCGATGGTCACAGCACCTCTGGGAATCATTTAGGAGAAAAAAAAACCACAACACACTAACAGGTACATTTTTCCACCAGAGAAGGGAGTGAGAAGATGTAAGAAACTGTGCAGACACCAAGGGCAGGGAAGAAGTGGAAGGGGGGGGGGGGGTGGAGAGAATATGATGAGGTACTTCAGGTGCACAGGCTTGTGTCCCCCCAGCCCACAGATAATGGCAGCAAGCAGAGATCCCATCTGCCTGGCTAACTCAGTCAGTAGATCATGAGACTCTTAATCCCAGGGTTGTGGATTTGAGACCTGTGTTGAGCACCTAAAGGGACTGTGGTGGCTCAGCCACTAGCAGCCAATCACCCTCACACCCAGTGATTGTAATACAGAGCACCCAATGATTACAGAGTGTTACCTGACACAAGGACAGACCCACCCAACATCCCGGCTACACTCAGAGTCCTGGAGGCAGCAAACCCATACCCCTCCTCAGCCAGTTGCTTTTATGGGGAAGTGGTGTCAGGTGGTGTGGAAAACAGCCCAGGCTAAATCAACTCAGCTCACCTGTGCTGACTGCTTGGCTTGGAGGTTGACTCTGGCCTGGCCAGAGCAAGTGATAAGAAGTTTTAACTAACTCTGGAGAGATTCTCCAGAGCACAGTATCATCCTGGTTGTATCCCTTCAGTTCTGAAGCAGAGGAAAGTTTACATTATGGATGCTTATGTTTTTTTCAGCATTCAGGCTCTTCCTTGGAGGTCTGCCATCAATGATGGCTTTGAGAAGGCTGAATAACTGATACATTTTAAGGAAGTAAAGTCAGTAAAGGTGGGTATGAGATATGAAAGATGCCCAGACAATGCAGCACAAATTCAGGTCCAACATCCTAAGTTTGAAAGGCCAAGTCTCAGTGTTACTCTGTGGCATCTCCAGTCAGATGCGCCACATCGACCTTCACACATCTCTCCCACTCACCTAATAAAGAAGTACAAAGCTGTCATAATGAGAAGCAGGGTCTATTTGCATTTATTTCATCTACTAAGTTCAGTCTGAAAAGCATCAGTGAGAAATTATCTCCTTTAAAACATACTCACTGGTTGCTCACTGCAGCAGTGAGTAAAAACACATTTTAAAGAGGAAAAGCAAACTAATTTTACAATCCCCAAGCAATCTATTTGAGAGCAAGGAGGTGGCACAGCAACATTACAAAGGAGATCCACTGATGGCAGTAACCTCTATAATTGGGTGGGATACACCCTGTAGGAATAAAGCTCTTCCAAATTAAGGTAGGAAAATTAAAGTAAATTCCCCCTGTTTGACTCCTTCTTTATATCAAATGTGTTTTAACTTTAAAGGTCCTCTACAGTACATCCTTGCACCCTTTCTATCCCCTCTTCCAAGAAGTTGCCTGGGATCCCCTCTTTAATGAGTTACAATGTCAGGTCTCTTTTTGGCTGCTCCTTCATTGGCTTTATGAAGCTTGAAGGTCTATTCTTCTGCACAAAGGCAAAGCTTTGCCTAGCAGGACAGAAAGCAGCTTTAACCCAGCTGCACAATTAACACATTTTTCTAGGACATGGGAATTTTAGCTTGGAAAAGTCCCAACCTGAAAGACTTTAGCCTAAGCCACCTACTTCCTAAGATAGCACGATAATCCTTATTATATTACAAAAGGGACAGGTTTTTCATTACTAGGCAGTCAGGACAGTATCACTGGTGATCATTACATGCACCCAGAATGTGCTTTTGAGATGAGCATCTCTGGGGTGTTTGAGAAAACAGAGTCCTAGTGTCATGAGTTTCACAAAGAGATGAAAAGGAACGGCTCAGCTCTGCTGAGATGGCAGCACCTCTGCAAAAGCACACCAGAAAATTATAGATACCTAATGTTTAGTAGCAAAAGCATTGGATTGATTGGACACAGGTGCCAAAAAAAACCCCTAAAAAGTATTTGTTTCCTTGAGAAACAGGACCTAATAGCTAAAATTTCTTAATGTGGCTCTCATCTCCAGCGCTACAAGCAACAAGAGATCCAATCAGCCTTGGCAACCTGTACTACAGGCACCTTGTTAGCCAAAGTGCTTCGTGTGGGTCTATGTGATACCTTGTTGTCTTATTTTTTGCTCCCACTATTGCTATATACAGTCACGACACTGAGAAAATTTAGGAGAGATTTGGTAACATAAATAAGGGCAAAGGAAAGCATATTTCCATGATCACAGACTATCTGCCAGCCATTCAGATGGGAGGGGAGGAGCTGATTCAAGCTGCTAAATTTAATTAAAGCATATGCTCTTGGGCTTTTCAGCTCAATATCCTTAAATCTCCCTCACTTGGTCTCCTTTCCAGGTCATCAAAAAGTTTAAATCACATTGAAAGATTCCTGTTTCATTATCATGCAATTTTTTTTCCCCCTAAAACCTGTTTTTTTACCTCCTTCTCCACTTCTTCAGAGAAATATAGAAACCCTTATCAATAAGGTATTAAGACCATTTTCAAGAGGACAGACAAATTAAGATGGTTGGATCAATCAGGAAAGAATTTATCACCTAATAAAGGTATTAAAAAATATAAGACAATTTGTAATAACATGTAAGACTAGTTGGAAGATTAGAAGAAGGAATTGATGGGGAGTCTGTGGTCATGGCCCAAGTAACACAGGTGAGGGAGGTCCTGTCTGTGGAGGCAAAATTTAGGCTCCTTGAAAAGAAACCAAAGAGAAGGACCTCTATGGCAACGTTCTCTGAAAAGTTCCCTTGTCTCTTGCAGGTCCAGGGTGAGTGGTGGAGAGGCAGAGCATGTATGCAAGGCAGTTGCAGGCACATGTGACACTTTTGGAGCCTTGAAAGCCAATATAGGAGGCGTAGAGTTCATCTGTGGCATTAACACTTAAAATCAAGGAGGTTGTGAGGGACCTGAGAAGTGAGAGAAGTCAATCGGTGCACAAGAGCATATGGTTTGGGATGACATTTCTAAAGATGAAGACACAAACATAGGTATCCCTCGATGAAGAATAGGTCACAGGAAATAAATAGTCAAACAGAAAAGGGAAAACAAATAGATTGACATTTGAAAAGGTTGTCAAGACAGGAACTAAAGTGGCAGTACAAGTGTTATTACACAAATGCTAGAAACCTCAGGAACAAAGACCATGGACATGGCTTTTTTTTTTGAGCCTGAACGAAGAGATGGATATAGATATATCAAAAACTTGGTGGAAGGAAAACAATCAAAGGGATGCTATACGAGATGAGCCATATGCTGGAAAGAGAGAGCAAAGCATGTCATGAAGAATCTTTATGGATGGAAACTCCAGGTCAAGAAGGAACAATACAGGATCAACAGACGTCACTGCTCTCCAGCACAGCAACATTGATGCTAACAGCTAAAAAAGAGGTAGGAAAGGCAGGAAATAGAAATGCATTGGGTGACTTCAGTTGCCTCCCTGGAGACTGAACAAAGGTCATATCTGAGTCTGAAGTAGTAGCTGGTTACTGATCCCAGAAGAAGATATGTAACCCCTGGGTTGATATGAGTATCTAGTTCAAAATCTCATCGTGAACCCAACATCCTGCATCAGATTCCACAATGTACCTTGCGTCAACATCCCTATGGGAGCAACAGAGGCTGAGCAGTCCATCAAAGCTTTGTCCAAATCCAGCAGCAGGACTGTGGAAAAGTAAGCTGTTAATTTTTTTTTTTTAAAAGATAAAAGGGGAAACTAGAGGAATTAAATCTTTACAGGTGTTGACAGCAGTGAAGGGTGTTGGGTAGGAAACATGCCACTGGTGTACTGCTGTTTTTCTCTTAGAAAAGCCTGGAGAAAAAAAAAAGTAAGCCAGCATAATTGAACAGAAGGGTAAAGGCTGCTATTAGAACTAAGAAGGCACCCATCAAAAAGCAAATAGAATCGGGAATTCTAGAAGATTAAAATAAAAAGGAAAGCCAAAGGAGACTGAGGAGCAACTAATGAAAGGAAAACACTAATATTAAATTTTTCTTTCAACACATCCGGAGTGCAAAGCGTGCCTGTACCACCAATTGTTAGCAACTGTATACAAGAATCACTCACAGAGGAAAAGGTCACTGCAGGGTACCCAAGCGAATTCTTCACGCTGGTGTTTACTACAGAACAGGGGTGATGAACTCCCCAGATCCACTTTGAGGAGAGAATTCAGCAAAAAGCCTGCCTGAAATGGAACTAAAGGTACAGATGAATAAACACAGGAAAAATTCCTGGGCTTTATATACTCATCCAAGAGTTTTACAGAAAACAAAACAAAAAAATTATAAATATCTGAATTATTAACACCAATGTGCAATGTTACTCTTAAAACTTCCCTGGTATGTGAAGACTGGAGAGGTTCCAGGAAAGATCCAGGGAGCTACAAGTTTATAAAGCTGACATCTGAGCCAGACAAATTAGCTGAAACATTGATGAAGGAAGGTAAAAATATGTCACTGCAGCAAATTGTACCTTACAGCTCTCTTGACTATTTTTAATGGGTTAAAGGCTTATGGGTACCAATAACTCAGCAAATAAAATGTCCTTGGATTTCCAAACAAGTTTTAACAAAAGGTATTTAAAATAAATAAGCAGCTGTGGGATAAGATTATCGTCTCATCTGATCTTCACCAATATAAATATTTTTTCACATGTAGGAAGCAGAGGATAGGAATAAAAATCGAGGGCTAACATCTTCAGATGAAGCTGATGGAATTCAAAATAAAGGTGCATTCACAGAAGTCGATCCTTCATGCGGCAATAGGAGGACATGAAAAATACGAATGAACATTTTTTTACGGGCTTAAATCTGGGTGGATAGCTGGAGGAAGGAGGCAGCAAGGACCACAACAAGGTTGGGAAGTCCCTGGGATGAGAACTGTTGTAGACTGGTTGTCATAAACATCTTACTTTTTTGGCATCTGCTTATAAGTACTGGTAGAAGGAGATGGGCTAAATGCACCCGGATCTGAAAAGACTGAGGGGGTTGGGGTTTTTACTTCTTAAGTAATAATATGATGTTTTTTAATTTCTCATAAGATTAATCATTATGATGCTGTTTTCCAACATTGGCCATATCACAGAATATATATATATATGTAGGGCTGAAGAGGTTTCTGGTTTGGTTCATACCCCAAATCATCTGAATCATCATGTAAACTGTTCCACGAAAGATTTGTCATCCAGTCCCAGCTCCCTCAGCTGCTCCTCATATGATTTGCTCTCCATCCAGCCCCTTCCCCAGCCTGGTTGCCCTTCTCCAGATATACTCAAGGACATTGATGCCCTTCTTAATGTGAGGAGCCCAGAACTGGACACAGCACTCAAGGTGCAACCTCACTAATGCCGAGTACAGGGACACAATCACCTCCCTAGACCTACTGGCCACACAATTTTTGATACAAGCCAGGATGCCTGGTACCAGGTAGAAGGATTCTGACAGCTGGCATCTCCCTCTGTTCACTCTCTGCGACGCCCTTTCCTCGCATCCCTTGTAACTCACACCACAGCTCTTCTGCACCTGCCAATCTCCCCTCCCGAATATCCAGGTGCAGCAGCAACTGCATCACCGAGCAAATTATCAGCGGTGTTTTGTCACTGTGTTAAGTGGAATAAGGGATTTCTTCCAACCTCCAAGTTTTCCTCCCTGCCAGCTCGCTTTAGCCTTGTTCTCTCTCCGTTGTGTTACGTCTGTTGCACTCAGCATGTGCCCCTTTAGCTCTGTCAACATTCGTTTCAATTGCCACTTGTCATCCCCGCTCCGAGCGGCGAGGAGCTCAATTTAATATCTGGAGCTTTCATAAACAAAGCTGATCACTAGGATTACTGAGAGTATCGGACATGCTTTATTGATGAGGTGATTGACTTATCACTGCCTCGGATACAAAGTTGGGGTGTTTTTTTCTTTTCTATTGGCCAGGGGCTTTTCTTTTCCTAATTCAGACACGATAATAAGTTTCTAGAAAAAAAAATAAGGGTCAAATCTAGTGATGCTAAGATAAATCCAGGCGTAATGCCACTAAAATCCACAGCTATTGCAGTTATAACTGGGTGTAATGGATGCAGGAATGCAGCGCGAAGTACTGAAAATTGTCTCTGTAAAACTTGGCATTGGTGAGGCCACACCTCAAGTGCTGTGTCCAGTTCTGTCCTTCACTGGGCTCCTCACCATAAGAAGGACATTGAGGACCTCGAGCGAGTCCAGAGAAGGGCAACCAGGCTGGGGAAGGGGCTGGAGGGCAAATCCTATGAGGAACGGCTGAGGGAGCTGGGGGTGTTCAGCCTGGAGAAGAGGAGGCTGAGGGGACACCTTATTACCACCTACAACTACCTGAAGGGAGGTTGTAGAGAGGTGGGTGATGGTCTCTTCAGCCAGGTGACAGGAGATGGGACAAGGGGAAATGGCACAAAGCTGCACCAGGGCAGGTTTAGGTTAGATATTAAAAAAGAAAAAGTACTGAAAGAGTTGTTTGGGCCTGGAACAGGCTGCCCAGGGAGGGGGTTGAGTCACCATCCCTGTATGTGTTTAAAAGATGGGTAGATAAGGTACTTACTTAGGGATATGGTTTAGTTTAGGATGGGAATGGTTGGACTTGATGATCTTAAAGGTCTTTTCCAACCTTGTGACTCTGTGATTCTCTGATTTCTCCTTGGGATGTACGGGACCTGCCCTATAGTCCCCAGCTTGGGATATGATGAAAACATCTGTTTTACGTCAGAAACCTGCTAGTTTCTGGAATTCAAATCTCTCTTGGACTTTAAATAGACTGAAATAAGGTTGTTTGGGGATTAGCTAGCATTCTCCAGCCTCCTTTTATTGTTGCTATAATATCTTTTTTATTAAATTGCTCACAGGTAACAACACACAGATATGCTGCGATAAGCTCTCTGAGCTGTACTGTTTTCAGGGAACCGTAGGTCACCGTTATGGATCTCTGGAAACAGGAAAAAAGAATCAGACTTGGTTCTTTGTGAGTTGTTCAGACCAACTTCTATTTGTTCCTCTGCTCCTTGCAGTTGACTCCTTTGGTATATAAACATTTGACTAGAAAACAGCATTTTTATCAAAGAAAAAAAAAAAAAGCACTTCCCAACTGTGCAATTGTCAAATTAATCTGGGAATGAAAAGCTAAGTATTGCTAAAAAAAAAAATACCAGCTATGTTTTGTGTAGCAGTCTTCAGAAAAGCTATAACCCCAGTCCAAGTACTGAAAATAGCAAGAAAAAAAAATAGAAAAAAAAATGAGGTAGTAATCAGAGGGTGGAGGAAATAATGTGTCATTGAGATCTGAAAAGCCATTGGAGCAAACAGAGAAAGAAAAGTCTGAAGATAAGGGGCTTTCTATGGCTTCTTTTTGTTGGTATTTTTTTTGTTTGCTTTTTTTTCCCCCAAAATAAATGGAGACTCATCAAGCACAGAAGACAAAAAAACCCTATTCTAAATAAAGAGCTCCTAGACTATTTCAAAATCTGGATAAATTTATTTGTACATACTCCAGAGAGGTATTCAGGCTTTCTTCTTCGTGCTGTTGCAATAAGAAGTTGCTCCTTCTTTCTTTCATGCTGTATTAGAAAAGCTTGGCTACCATGTGTACATCACTATTGGGAATGACACAGCAACTATGTGCTAATGGGATAAATTAAGCAGTCATTAAAGCTTTCTTGTGATATGATATTTAATTACCCCTCTTTTCCTGGACCTATCAACACTTCCAGTCAATCCAAAACAGGAGAGAAATGAATAGTGGTTTCGATTTTATAAGAAGTGATGAAAGATCTTTAAGATCACCAAATCCACATTAGGCTTGTTCTTTTTTTTTTTTCTTTCCTTTAACTGAAATTCACTAGGAGAGATTGTTCTTTTAATATTCTCCAAGATATTTCACTATCCTAGTTTATAATTTTTTATAAGATCCTTGATAACGTTTTCATAAGAGCATGGTTGCTTTATATGTCAAAGAAACTCAGTAGATGGCATAAAGAAATGCCAGTGGCAAGAGAAGTTGATGAAAAGGCAGGAGGTATTGTATGGTAAATCAACGCAGCTTAGAAAATAGTAACCAAGAGGACAACAGGAAAACCTTTCCATAAACACTTTAATAGCACAGCTCGTGAAAGGTTATGATTTAAGATGATTCACAAAACAAACCAGTGAGCCAAGAGGAAACTCCTTTCAAACACTGGAAGAAATCCCCTAAAGACACAGCCAACCTATCTGGATAATCATCTCAGCAGGAAAGAGGTGGAAGCATCGTTGTTGCAGTTATTTAGATTCAGGTAGAGATCCTCTGATGCACCCCGTTTCATCATTGCAGAGGACTCAGGGCAGTTTTCCACACCAGCAACTTCACCTCTGAATCACCTTTGTCAAACTCCTCTGGGGATGCAGGTCTGACCTCTGTAAGCCTCAATAATTCTGGGATTAAGTCACTGCTTCCACCTTGGGAAATACCATGCACCATCTGGCAAACGGGCGACTTTCACTGGTCAAAGATGACAAACATGAAGATTAAATTGTTTAAATAAAGTTTTAGCCCTCAGGGATTTAGTCCCTGTACAGCTGAATATGTATATATATATTTAGATTTATAGATGCTATTCCTATGGGATAGAACAAAGATGTTAATTGTTGGGGTTTTTTCTTCCCCAACTCAGAGAGAAAGCATCAGGTTTGATGATGCAAGATGCCCTGTCTATTTAAGCAGAAGGCCTGCTTTCCACACCACGCCACAAAACTACCCTTGCTCCTTCTGAAAGCTGCAACAGATCAATAAGCAGCTGGTAATAACAGGGACCAGTCCCGATGCACACAATACAAAGGTTTGCAAAAGCCCAAATCCCTCAGAAAAAAAAAAAAAAAAAGCCCCCAAAAGAACACATAATTGAATGAATAACACACTTATTAAGGAGTATTTCTTAAACTATGAAATGCAGAAACAGCAAGATGCAGGCTGCAAACCAAAGCAATCACGAGTTTTATCTCACCACAGTTTTTATGTTTGATGTCCCTTAGAATACTCTGTCTGTGTCTTAAATTTATATATTTATTTCCCTTCATACTTTCACGAGGCTCACGCTGAAAGGAGGTATGATTTGTCCTGAAAATTACCCCAAATTTTGCACGGTGGTTTTGAACTGTAATCTATGTTTCTTGCTGGATTAACCTGCCCCTCCTTCCCCGCTGATGGCCCCAAAAATCCACCCAGCAAGACACAGTGTGTTGCACATTCAACTGTAGTCAGAGGATTTTGCAGATGGCAAGCAGGACAGCTGTATTTTGTCATCAAATGCATTTTTATGGCCCTTTTCCCTAAGGGATTTTCTTTAGAGGCCACACAAATAAATGATTTACCAATGCGGCAAAAGATCGAGGAAACTGCTCTGACAGCGGCGTGGTGCTGTAAAACCCTCAAGTTTATGGAGTCTCAGGTGGCCCCTCAGCCCTTTTAAAACTTTTTTTGGCCAGGCTACTGGTGCAGAACTACATTTCTGAAAAGGCAGCTGGCTTGTCAGCCCCTTGTTAAAATGAATTGTTGTTTAAAGGCCCCGATCAAGAAAATCCTTGCTTTATAACTCCTCTTGCAAAGCCAACCAGCGAGTGAAACCGCTGTCGCTCTGCAAATAAAAAGCAAACCCCTCCCAGGTACTGGGTGAGTAGGACCAACATGCTCTGTGCACCGGATTGCTCTATCAAAGCACTTTTTTGGTGAACCTCCAGCTTTGGTCTGCGATTTAAGGTGTTTTCAACAGCATTAGCAGCTTTAGCAGCAGCGAGTGGCTTGCTTTTTTATTCCTGTTCCTATGTGGAGGGTGTGACTACAAAGGAGGGCACAAACCTGTACTCAGAGAGTCTATGGGCCACTCAGGAGTGTGGAAAATGATGGGGCCCTGGCAGCCTTGTGTAGATCCAGGCCTGGAGGTTGGTGTCCCTGCCTGTGTCAGGGGGGTTGGAGCTCTATGATCCTTGGGGTCCCTTCCAACCCAGACCATTCTATGATTCTATGAATGTTGCTTTTGCAGACTGGAATGGGTGTGGTATTTTGCTGTGCTGACTCGGGGAGTGGAGGACGTTGCTGGGGACTTGGGTGGTCTTGTGGGAGGCTGGGACCTAAAGCTAAGTCTTACAGGTGAAAGGAAGATAAAGGACAATTGTCAATTGAGATATGGAAAAGATAAGGGCCTAAAGTAAGGGGGAAAGCACTGCTCAGCTGCCTAGCAGTAAGAGAAAGGCAAAGTCCCCATTTGGGCCAATGGGCCAGTTTGGCATCAATGGGCCAACACAACGATATGCAACAGTTAAGGGCTATATAAGATGAATAATAGTAGCTTAGAAAGACACTGCATTGTGCTCAGTAAGGTCATGAATCCTAGTTTCTTCATTAAGGGGAAGCAGGAGCCTGTCAGGCACGCAATGTGTGTTATGTTATGTGCTGTTGTGAAGGCGGCACCTCAGTTGAGCCTGTAAACTTTGGAAGTACCTAATTCACAGGTAAATAAGGGAGGGGGTTTGGGTGGGAATAGGGAATCAAATGCTGAAAACTCTGCCCACAGGTGTCCCTACTTCACTAGGAGACCTGCCCCTGCAAGAACACGTAGTAAAGTGCTGCTTCACTAGCACATCTACTGTGAGTCCTCTCGTCGGACCACTGGCATTTCCAACAGGAGTAACGAAGACTTTCTGTTAATGATTAAAGGAGAATCGGCTGATCTAGGGCTCCTCAGCTGATGAAATCAAAGGCTAACCACATCACTCACAGCCCCACTGCCATCAAAGGCTAACCGCATCCCTCACAGCCCCGCCCTGGGGCTCCTCACCGGGCAGGTCCCCAGGGGAGGCAGCTGATGTTTAGGCCACTGTTTTCAATGAACTATAGGAGGGGAGAACTAGGGGCGGTGCGGTATGGCAGGGCAGAGGAGAGAGAGGGGAAGGTGCTAGGAAGCAGGCAGGTGAAGGACACTGCTGTCCTACGGGCCAGAGAAGGCTGGACAGGGAACTCGCCGGGCAGAGCAGCCTGGAGCCACGGTGAGGGGGGAGGCTGAGGGGGTGGTGGGTGGTCCCTGAGACAGGGAAGCCCGTCTGCAGGGGAAAGGAGCAACCCGGCGAATCTTAAGGCGCCTGGAGGGTCCCCAGCCGAGGCGGGTAGGGCGGAGGGAGCAGGCAGACGCCTCCATAGGGACAGGCAGCCAGCGGCGTCCTGAGGCGGGAGGCGCTGAGGGACGGCGGGCGGGACCCGCCGCGCTCGGGTCGCTCCCTCCCCGCCGGGGATTGGTCGCCTGGGGGGGAAAGGGGCGGGGCGTCTCCTCGCGGTGCATGCCGGGATCCGTAGTCCCCAGGGCGGCGGTACTTGCGGGCTCAGGACTCCAGCGGGAGGGGAGGGGCGGACGGGCGGGGTGCCGGGAGGCGAGCACGTGGTCAGGGCGGAACGGCCGCGGTCACGTGATGTTTGGGTGCCGGCGGCACGGCGCAGCCTCGCGGCGACGGGTGCGCGCGGCGGCAGGTGAGGGACGCGCGCGGCGGCGGCGGCGCGTGTTGGCCTCTTCCCCCCGCCCCTCGGGCGCGCGCGGGTTGAGCGCGGGTGCGACGGGGTGTGACAGGGGAGCGGCGCGGCGGTGACACGGGAGCGGCGGGGCTGTGGCGGGCGGACCCGGCACCGGGGGGGGCATGTGTGACCTGGGGGGCGTGCTGGCGTCGTGCGGGGGAATCCTGGGAGCGGGGCTGGCTCCGCGGGGCGGGGTGTGTGTGTGTGTGTGTAACATGGGGACAGGGCTGGACTGGCACAGGGGGTGTATCTGTGGTGTGTGTGTGTGCAGTGTGGGGTCAAGGCTGGCCTGGCACAGGGGGTGTGTATCTCTGTGTGTGTGTGTGTGTGTGCAGCATGGGGACAGGGCTGGCCTTGCATTGAGGGTGTGTGTATGTGCAGGTGGGGGACAGAGTTGGCCTTGAACAGAGGGTGTGTGTGTGTGCAACATGGGGACAGGGCTGGCCTTGCATTGGTGGGGTGTGTGTGTGCAGCATGAGGACAGGGCTGGCCTTGCATTGAGGGTGTGTGTGTGTGCAGGTGGGGGACAGGGTTGGCCTTGAACAGAGGGTGTGTGTGTGTGCCGCATGGGGACAGGGCTGGCCTTGCATGGGGGTGTGTGTCTGTGTGAGGCATGGGGACAGGGCTGTCCTTGCATGGGTGTGTGTCTGTGTGAGGCATGGGGACAGGGCTGTCCTTGCATGGGTGTGTGTGTGTGTGCAGTGTGGGGACAGGGCTGGCCTTGCATGGGGGTGTGTGTGGGTGCAACATGGGGACAGGGCTGGCCTTGCATTGAGGGTGTGTGTGGGTGCAGCATGGGGACAGGGCTGGCCTTGCATGGGCGGGTGTGTGTAGGTGCAGCATGGGGACAGGGCTGGCCTTGCATGGGGGTGTGTGTCTGTATGCAGCATGGGGACAGGGCTGGCGTTGCATTGAGGGTGTGTGTATGTGAAGGTGGGGGACAGGGCTGGCCTTGCATGGGGGGTGTGTGTGTGCAGCATGAGGACAGGGCTGGCCTTGCATTGAGGGGGTGTGTGTGTGTATGTGTGTGTGTGCAACATGGGGACGGCTTTGGCCTTGCACACAGGGTGTGTGCACAGCCTGGGGACAGGGGTGGCCTTACCATGATGGGGGGGATGTGTGTGCAACATGGGGATGGGTTTGGCCTTGCACAGAGGTGTGTGTGCAACATGGGGACGGGGCTAACCTTACATGGTGAGTGTGTGCGTGTGTGCAGTTGGGGTCAGGGCTGGCCTTGCACAAGGGGTGTATGTGTGTGCAGCTGGGGGTTAGGGCTGGCCTTACATGGGGTGTGCATTGCTGGGGCACAAGTCTGCTCTGAAGTCTGTGTTTGCAGTCTAAGAGCAGGGCTGGCCTTGCACAGGGCTGTGCATGTGCAAACCAGGGACTGCATCTGCCCTCGTGCAGGCTTTGCACGAGCACATTTGCACAGTGGAGGGGCTGTAGCTGGCCTCACCTGGAGTTGTGTGCATACTGGAGTTGAGGGACAGGATTGGCTTTGCCCAGGGGCATCAGCAAGGAGGGACACGTGGGGTGAGGGTGCTGTGTCCTACCACCCTGTGTCCTATATGGCTGGGGACCAGGTGAAGATGGCAGGTCCCTGTGTGTGCTTCGCCACTGGCAGTCACCGTGACGCTGTCCTGTAGCTTCTTCATGCAATGGAACATTGATAGTCATCCTCTGGTGTGATGGCATCCTCAGGAACTGCTCCGTGACCCGTGTTGTGATTAACTAGGAGGGTTTTTTTTGGCCAGCTTTAACCTTACACAGGGTATCATGGTGATTATTTTAACGGTATTTATTTATTATTTTTTTTCCTTCCAGGCTAATTCAGGAAGCTTTAGCCATAAGTGAGTTAGTGAGATGGACCTGCAAGTGCAAGGAGAGGAAATAAAACTACTTTTAAATGTATAAATCACCACGTTCTGCGATAGCCCTTGGCTGACTGTAGAAACTTTTCTTTTTTCTTTTTTATTTTGGGTTTTTTGAGTGGGTTTTTTGGTTGTTTTTTATTGCTTTTGTACTTCAGAGTGTTTTGTGATGGTTCAAAGCTTTCAATAAAAGCTCATGGCGTGATTAACCTGCAGCATCCGGTGCTGGAGTGGACTTTGCTGGGGGAATATTGTGTTTCCACTGGACTGCTCGGTGGCTTTGTGTGCAGATCAAAAAGCAGAGGGGTCAGAAACCTAAAAGGGAGCTTTGGTTCATCCACCGTCGCACTGACTACACGCTGTAGAACCTCTGGGTGGCTGCATTTTGAAGCCCTCTGTGACCTTTGCAGCTCAGGATGTGTCCTCATGTCAGGGAGAGCTGCACGAACAAACAGTCGTCTGTTTGCAAACCCGGGGATAACACGTGTGTGGGGTGGTGGCCTCAAGTTTTGCTCTTTGTGCTTCATCCTGCTAACTCCTGAGTTTTTCCTGGCTGAGTGGTAGACTGGCACTGGGAAGGCTGGACTAAACTACAAGTTTGTTTTGTTTTGTTGGTTTTTTTTTTTCCACTTTTTATGCAATAGCAATCAGGTTGAAACTTTGCTCAGCATCTGTCCCTTTTCCCTGCATGGTATTCCCCTTTGCAGTCAGTCCTCAGTGCCCCATCCTGCCTTGTCTCCGTATCACCTTGGTCCAGGTTTTTAAAAGCCCAATGAGTGGCTGCTGTCTGGCTCCTTGATGCCTTCCTGCTCTGGCCTGTGATGTCCCTCTCTATCTTATATCACCTCCGGGTCCATCTCTGGACTTTTTCTGGGGTGTTGTTACTAGCGGTGTTCCCCAGGGCTCGGTGTTGGGTCCAGTTCTGTTTAATATCTTCATTGACGACCTTAATGAGGGAACAGCATCCACCCTCAGCAAGTACCCGATGATACAAAGCTGGGAGGAGTGGCTGACACGCAGGACACTGCGCTGCCATCCAGAGAGACCTGGACAGGCTGGAGAGCTGGGCAGGGAGAAACCAGATGAGGTTCAACAAAAGCAAGTGTAAAGTCTTGCACCTGGGAAGGAACAACCGTTTGTATCAGTACAGGCTGGGAGATGACCTGATGGAGAAGAGCTCAGTGGAGAAGGACCTGGGGGTCCTGGTGGGTGACAGGTTGGCCATGAGCCAGCTGTGTGCCCTGGGGGCTGAGAGAGCCAATGGGATCCTGGGGTGCATCCGGAGGAGTGTGGCCTGCAGGTCAAAGGAGGTGATCCTCCCCCTCTACTCTGCCCTGGTCAGGCCCCAACTGCAGTATTGTGTCCAGTTCTGGGCTCCTTGGTATAAAAAGGACAGGGATATCCTGGAGAGTCCAGAGAAGGGCTATAAAGATGATTAAGGGCCTGAAGCATCTCCCCTACGAGGAAAGACTGAGTAAGTTGGGCCTGTTCAGCCTTGAGAAGACTAAGGGGGGACCTAATTAAAGTTTATAATTATCTGAAGCAGAGGATGCAGGGGGAATCAGCCAGCCCCTTTTCAGTGCTCTGTGGAGACAGGACAAGGGGCAATGGCTGCAATTTGGAGCACAGGAAGTTCCACACCAACATGCGGAAAAACTTTTTCCCAGTGAGGGTGACAGAGCCCCGGGACAGGCTGCCCAGGGAGGTGGTGGAGTCTCCTTCTCTGGAGATATCCAAGACCCATCTGGACGCTGACCTGTGTGACCTGTCCTAGGGAGCTGCTTTGGCAGGGGGGTTGGACCTGATGATCTCTCGAGGTCCCTTCCAACCCCTACAGTTCTATGATTCTGTGATTCTATGTGCTGATTCCTTCTATTCCAGCCATCAACCGAGCAACAAATAACCCCCATTGCTCTCTGCGAAGCCTCCTGCCTTTCTGGTTTGTTTCTGTATGTTAATGGAATTTAAAAATAACCAGAGCCACAGCCACTGCTGATGTGATGGACATCGGAGAGGCTGAGCGGTGCAACCACAGGTCCTGCTGCAATCCCAGCTCCTCCATCTCCAATACCTCCTCCCATCATGTCTAAAACAAGAGCAGGCTGTTGGATCTGATATCTGCTTCCCAGGGAGTTGCTTGGTTGGAGGAGTTTTGTGCAGTATAACGTCGTGCTGTTGAGGTTTTCCTGGCATCCAGGGTTGAAGTTGGCTACAGAGACCAGTAGAACAGAGATTTTAATATTCAAGCCTTCTACTCTCATCCTCTCTTGTGTAAAAACCTCACTCCTTTTCTCACAACTCACTTATTTTCTTTTTTTTTTTTTAAATTTATTTTATTTTAAACCTCCTGTAATTTGCTCCTCACCGTGCAGTGCTCTGGTGTGACTGGGTCTTCTTGTCTCCATGATGCCTGTTCTGGGGCTGGAGATCCTCTGTTGAGGATGGAGGAGAAATAATACTTAATGTGTCTTGATAAATTTATGCATGGATATTACAGCACTTAAAATCCAATTTAAGAAAAGGGAATAAAAAAGAAAAAAAGAAAGTAGGCAATCTGCAAATGAATGAGCCTGTGCTTCCCCTTGCTTATAAATATATATCAAATGGTATTTTGAATTACTGGTTCTTCTGGGAATTCAAGGATGTTGAAATAGCAAGTGTGAAAGGGTAAATAATATCAAGATAAAAATAAGATTTTTGATTCCCTGCCTGTGCCATAAATGTGTTCTGCTGGATGAAAATGGAAAGAACTCATAAAAAATAATATCTATTTTACTTTTCCTGTCTTTGTTATCTTCCTTCCCATACCTCAGCTAGTTTGGGCAGCAGGGTGGGTAGGGCTTTCACCTTCCTTTTTATGGGCCTTCTGAGGGTTGCTGATGCTGCAGGGGATGGTGTAAATCCATGATGCCCATGGCCTGAGGGTTTTGCATGGGGTGGAGGAACCTCTGCTCGTGTTCGATGTAGGGTTGGAGTCATTATCATCAGGGTCAAGGCTGCTTGTGTTGGAAAGGACTTGGACATCCATGTGGGATCACCACCAGGATGGATGGATCGCTCCTTCCCTCTCAGAATCATAAGGTTGGAAAAGACCTTTAAGGTCACTGAGTCTAACCATTCCTGTCCTATGCTAAACCATATCTCTCTGGAGATATGGAGATATCTGGAGATGTAATTCCAACCTAGAAATTCTGTGAGGGATGGATGGATGGATGGATGGATGGATGGATGGATGGATGGATGGATGGATGGATGTGAGGAGGGAGGGAGGGAGGGAGGGAGGGAGGGAGGGAGGGAAGGAGAAATGGAGAGAGGGAGGGAGGGATAGATGGATGGATGGATGAAGGGAGAGATGGATGGGGGGAGGATGGATGGATGGATGGATGGATGGATGGACGGACGGACATGGTTGTGTCTTCCTGACCATAAGAGTGGATGCATTTGCCTAGGGCATGATCCTTTGGGTCTATAGTTCATCCAGATACCTCAACATGATCTTAAGTCCTGTGAAACAAAATTTGTGGAGATACTACAAAAACCCCTCCTCCAGCAGCATCACCAACCCTTCAAATCACAATATTTTTTAAAATTTATTTTGAGCATACTTTTGGACACGTGCAAATAAAATCTGGCCCCAAACCCGAGTTGGTAACACCAGCAGCAGTGTCAAATGTTGCAAGGATGGAGGGAAGCTTGTGCCCATAGCTTGATGTTGAGTGCCCGGAAAGCTATGTATAGAATTAGTCCTGTCACCTCACTGGGAAGGACATGGAAGTGTGAGTCCTTTTGCTGTTAGTCAGGAAGGTTATTTGTGGGTTTTAATAACACACTGTGTTTCCAAAGGACCATAATCTGATGGGCTGAGACCAATGGTCTGAGGTTTAACAAGGCCAAGTGTAGAGTGCTGCACATGGGACAGAACAACCCCCTCCAGCGCTACAGGCTGGGGGAGACTGGCTGGAGAGCTGTCAGGCAGAGAAGGACCTGGGGGTGTTGGGTGACTGCAGGCTGAATGTGAGCCAGCAGAGTGGCCAGGAAGGCCAATGGCATCCTGGCTTGTATCAAAAATAGTGTGGCCAGTAGGTCTGGGGAGGTGATTGTGCCCCTGTACTCAGCAGTGGTGAGGCCACACCTCAAGTGCTGGGTCCAGTTCCATAAGAAGGACATTGTGGTCCTGGAGCGAGTCCAGAGAAGGGCAACCAGGCTGGGGAAGGGGCTGGAGGGAAAATCCTATGAGGAGCAGGTGAGGGAGCTGGGGATGTTCAGCCTGGAGAAGAGGAGGCAAAGGGGAGACCTTATCACCACCTCCACTGACCTGCCAGGAGGGTGCAGAGAGGTGGGCGATGGTCTCTTCAGCCAGGGGACAGGAGATGGGACAAGGGGCAATGGGCTCAAGCTGCACCAGGGTAGGGTCAGATTAGATGTGAGGGAAAAGTTCTTCCCTGGAAGAGTTGTCAGGGCCTGGAACAGCTGCCCAGGGAGGGGTTTGAGTCACTATCCCTTGATGTGTTTAACAGACAGGTAGATGAGGTACTTAGGGATATGGTTTAGCTTAGGATGGTAACAGTTGGACTTGATCTTGAAGGTCTTTTCCAACCTTGTGATTCTGTGACGGTCAAGATAAGAATCCTACTTTCTTCTTTTCTGCTTTCTGCTTGCCTTGCAAATGATGGCATGCAAGATTAAAATAATGCAAAAGAGTTAAATTAATCTGATTTAACACTTGCAGGGAGGTTTCTATTTAAAACTCTTCTTTCTCTTCATAGTGTCACTAGTCAGGAAATTCAGTAGGCAGGTGCCATCTCTTTGTTGCAGCACATGGGCACATCTCTGCTTTTCAGTGTTTCTGATGATGGAAAAAATAGCACTTAAAAAAGAAAAAAGAAAGGTGGGGGCAGGATTTGTGGTGATGGGGTTTTTTCCTTCCCCCTCCCTGTGTCCATTTTGCTTGCACCATTAGAAAGCAAAGATTGCACTGGGGATCGGTTGGGCTTTTAAATATATTCTGAAGGTGAGTACAAATAAGAGAGGGGGGGAAAGGAAAAAAAAATAGAGAGAAATGGTGCATCCCAGTGGGTTTTTTATAAATGCTCTTTGGCTGGGATGCAGAGATGTGGGGAAAAGCTCTCCCAAGGGCAATTCAGGTGCAGAGATTGGTGTTGGGCAACACACAATTTGATGTGAATTAAGGTGAAGCCCTTTACTGAGTGAAATCACACAGATTATATACATTTGTTCCTCCAAATGTGGCAAGCTAAAAAACCTGCTAATTGGTTATACACACTCTTCACACCAAACTGATTGGTTAGTAATTATAACGAGTCCTGATAAGCATATCTTATAGCTAAACATTGTTAGTTTACCTTTGATGTCTAAAAGTATCTGCACACCTGCTCTGTCGACCATGTATTATGGCTGGTTCTTGGCATGTTCACTTACTCCCAAATACCTTCCCACAACTCCTTCTTGGTTTAGGGCAGTTTGTACCTCTGTCTTCTAGGCCGTTGTGTTTTGAGAATGTGATTATCAAATCCTCTTAGCATGAGTAACTTTACTGTCTCACGGGAACGCGAGGGTATTGTCAGGGCCTGTGTCTTCTGTGAGGAGAGTCAGGCTGCTGGTAGGCCTACTGCCTTCCCTGACATCGGGGTGTGTTGGCTGCTCATCTGTTGGGATGCTGCAAGCAAACCCTGAAAAAACCTTTTCCAGCTTCTTGAATGAAGTCCACCTGAGCTTCAATACTTAGGTTATTTTGGTAAATTTACTCCTTTTACAGAGTTGATCCTTGCGTTGGGTTAGGCCGCGATTTCTTCGCTGTCTCTGTAATCTCTTCCCTAAATAAAAGCAGGAATTGGTTTATGCTCTTCCTTGTGTGGTGTTTGTTTTGCTCTTGTTCCTCTATCCCCCTCCCCGTTGCAAAGCCGCACCTTGCAAAAATGTGATTTAATTTTATTTTGAGGTTATTTGGGAGTTTATTGTCCTCCTTCCTCTGCTGCATATGTTTATTATCATTGTGGTTTTGAATAGTAGGGGGGTTTGGTAGTTTTTTTACTGTGTCCAGCTTTGGAGCCCTCAACACATAAAGGACACGGACATGTTGGAGCACATCCAGAGGAGGGTCACAAAAATGATCTAGGGGCTGGAGCACCTCTCCTATGAAGACAGGCTGAGAGAGTTGGGCTTGTTCAGCCTGGAGAAGGCTCCAGGAAGACCTTATAGCGGCCTTCCAGTTCCTGCATGGTGCCTATAAGAAAGCTGGGGAAGAATTGTTCATGAGGGCATGGAGTGACAGGATGAGGGGTGATGGCTTTAAAGTAGAAAAGGGGATATTTAGGTTGGAAATTAGGAAAACAGTTCTTCAGTATGAGCATGGTAGATCACTGGAACAGGTTGCCCAGAGAGGTAGTGGTGGTCCCATCCCTGGAGATATCCAAGGTCAGACTTGATGTGACTCTGAATGATCTTATCGAGTGAAGATATCCCTGCTTACTGCAGGGGGTTGGACTAGATGACGTCTAAAGGTCCCTTCCAACCTAACACATTCTATGAAAAGCTTGGCCATATTTTTTCCCCCACTTCCTCCATCCCTGGACTAAAATGAGCGCAGGAGACAACCATACTGCAGGATTTCATTCCAACCCT
Source organism: Gallinula chloropus (assembly GCF_964237585.1). Taxonomy (NCBI): domain Eukaryota; kingdom Metazoa; phylum Chordata; class Aves; order Gruiformes; family Rallidae; genus Gallinula; species Gallinula chloropus. The sequence goes on from NC_140086.1 coordinate 3,460,070, forward strand.
TCTGCTCTGAAGGTTGCCTTAATCCTTATTTATGTAAAAGAAAACATTTTCTTCCTCCTTGAGGGACTTTGAACATGTTCGTTGCTGAAGCTTGTGGGGTTTTTTATCCGTTTGTGCTGAATCTTCTTGAGATGCTCCTGTGTGGAGGAGGGAAGTGGCTCCTTCATTTTTTTGCATGGGGAATATTTGGAGATGGTGTGACTCAAATTTTTGGATTAACCCACTTTTTTGCTGTGTGAGATGCCAGAGGCTCAAATATGGTATCAGGGAACCCCCAAACTTGCTGTTTGTGGGAGCTTTGTTAAGAAAAAAATCTGGTTTGAGCAGATTGCTCTGGAGCTGTGTGGTGGAGGCATCTACAACCATGAATGCTGTTTTTCCTCATTTTTTTCTTAATTTTTCTCTTTCTCCCTGAAATTCTCTTAGTCCAGTAGAGGGCTATGAAGGTGATTAAGGGCCTGGAGCATCTCCCCTACGAGGAAAGGGTGAATGAACTGGGGCTGTTCTGCTTTGAGTAAAGAAGCCTGAGAGGGGATCTGATCAATGGTTATCAATATCTGAAGGGTGGGACACAGGAGGAAATGGCCAGCCTCTTCTCAGTGGTCTGTGGGAACAGGTCAAGGGGCAATGGCTTCAAGCTGGAGCACAGGAAATTCCACACCAATATGTGGAAGAACTTTTCCCAGTGAGGGTGACAGAGCCCTGGGACAGGCTGCCCAGGGGGGTTGTGGAGTCTCCTTCTCTGGAGATATTCAAGATCTGTCCGGATGCCAACCTGTGTGACTTGGCCTAGGGAGCCTACTTTGGCAGGGGGGGTTGACCTAATGATCTCTTGAGATCCCTTCCAACCCCTATGATTCTGTGATTTACCAGCATGTGATGTCTCATGACTGTGATCACAGTCCTCATGCAACGACGCTTGCTGTCCAGCTTATGTGCCCCAATTTCAGGCTATCTCAGGAGAAAAAAATATCCTCCAGGCTGTTTGGGGAAGACTTGTTTGATGCATCATCACATTTGTGAGCAACAATGTCTGCGAGTTGAAGCAAAATTAACTGGGGAAAGTCCAGTCTTGTGCTCTGCAAAGGTGGAGTTGTTCCTACAAAACCCCCTCTGCTTCTCATCAAAATTCCCCCCTTGAATTTCCTCCTTGGTTAGATAACCATTATTGGAATTTTTAATGTGAATAGTTTGTTTGGAAAAACATATTGGCAGCTGAAAAAAAAAAAAGAAAAGGCTTTTTATCAGAAGGAGCAGCGAACTCCTGCAACTAACTGTAGATAATTGCAATTATGTTTGAGCTGAATTATTAGCAAAATGCTTTGCAGCATCCCTTGTCCCAGCCTGGAAATGTTCATTATGCTCCAAGTTCTAATTTTGGAGAGGGGAGGCATAAAAAAAAAATCTGCTGTGCATCTGTTTGGTGATGGGGAAGGTCGATGAGGCTGCAGGAACTGTGCTGACTCGCTGGGTAACACCTTGTTTAATATAACATGTACATGACATATTTTCTTCAGTTTGCTATTTATTGCGGTTTCATCTGCCTGAAAAGGGGAGCTGCAGACAGCGAACCTTTGAGTTTGCATAATTTTGTCCATTGCTTCTGTCAAAACTCCCCTTTTCCAATGTGTGAACTTGATTTTTTTTCAATTTCTTTATTTATTTTGGAAGGGGATAATGCAGATTATTTGCTTACACTGCACAGGCATTGTTCAACATCCCACCCGTGACTGAAAGTCCCTCTTTGTCCTTTCTGTTTTCCATGGAGTCTTTATTAATGAGAAAACAAACTGCTACTTTTTTCTTTTTTCCTTTTTTTTTTTCCCTTTCTTCACCCTTTTTTTCTTCTTTTTTTTTTTTTTCATAATGGTAATTGCCACAACTTGATCTTAACTCCAGCAAACAACATTTTCTATTGTCAGCTGATAGAAAATAATGGAATTAAAAACCCTGTGGCTGTAGGGTAGGTGCTGGGCATTAAAGTGCAGATCAATCAACGTCATTTTTTACCATCATCCATGTAGCTGCATCCTGCTGCTACATAGAATGACAAGGTTGGAAAAGACCTTTAAGATCATTGAGGCCTGGCCTGGCCTATGCTAAACCATATCCCTAAGTACCTCATCTACCTGGCTTTTAAACACATCCAGGGGCAGTAACTCAGCCCCCTCCCTGAGCAGCCTGTTCCACATCCCCACAACTCTTTCAAGGAAGAACTTTTTCCTAACATCTGATCTGACTCTGCCCTGGGGCAGCTTGAGGCCATTTCCCCTTGTCCCATCTCCTGTCACCTGGCTGAAGAGCGCATCGCCTACCTGTCTACAACCTCCCTTCAGGTAGTTGTAGGTGGTGATAAGGTCTCCCCTCTGCTTCCTCTTCTCCAGGTTAAACCTCCCCAGCTCCCTCAGCCGCTCCTCATAGGATTTGCCCTCCATCCCTTTCCCCAGCCTGGTTGCCCTTCTCTGGACTCGCTCCAGGACCTCAATGTCCTTCTGATGGTGAGGAGCCCAGAACTGGAACCAGCACTTGAGGTGCAGCCTCATCAATGCAGAGTACAAGGGCACAATCACCTCCCTAGACCTACTGGCCACACTATTTCTGATACAGATCTTGAGCTCTTTCTCCTTGTCCAATGAAACAAGAACTAAAGCTTAATTTATATTCCCCCCCCCCCAACAAACGACTGATTTATGATTCCCTCTGACACTATTAACTTCCTAGACTCTTAACGAGAGCCTCCAAACGTCTAAAACACATAATTTATATAACTTTAAACATACTGCTAAATAGCTTGAGATGGGATTTATCTTTCTCAAATGCTTCAGTGTCTTCTATCATCTGTCTGATGCATCCCCAGCCACTTTCTTTCCCGAGTGCCTGTTGTTCCTGGAGGGTCCCATATGTCAATCCCATGAAATATTCTGCTGCTGGTAGTGACCAGAAGCAAATGCTTAGTGAAAAAGTATGAGAAATTAACCATTAGGATGTTATTAAATAACAGTTAATTTCCAGAATTTACTGCAAAAAGTCATATGTGTAAAATTCACATATTTATAATAACAGTTCATGAGGGGTTTTGGGTTTTTTTTTTTTGCTGTTATGGTGTTTTTTCTTCTTTATTCTGCTTTTGTTTATAAAAAAATGAACATTTCAGTCTTTTCTCTGCTGAAGCCACTCTGGATCAAGCAGTGCAGGCAGGATCACACTATGGTGAATAAGCATAGCTGTTATCAGGGACTTGGGCCCAGCTTACTAATGCCCATCATCCACTTCCACACCATCTTAAAGGACTGGATCATCTCCTCTATGAGGAAAGGCTGAGCGAATTGGGCTGTTCAGCCTTGAGAAAAGAAGGCTAAGAGGGGATCTTCTTAATGTTTATAAATATCTCAGGTGTGGGACACAGGGGGAAATGGCCAGCCTCTTTTCTATGGTCTGTGGAGACAGAACAAGGGGTGATGGCCTCAAGTTGGAGCTCAGGAAGTTCCACACCAGTATGGGAAGAACTTTTTCCCAGTGAGGGTGACAGAGCCCTGGGACAGGCTGCCCAGGGGGGTGTGGAGTCTCCTTCCCTGGAGATATTCAAAACCCGTCTGGACACCTACCTATGCGACCTGTCCTAGGGACCCTGCTTGGGCAGGGTGGTTGGACCCAATGATCTCTTGAGGTCCCTTCCAACCCCTACCATTCTGTGATTCTGTGATCTTTTAGAGGTTGTAGAAACTCTCCAGATTTGTAGTAATGGTGAAAAATCCAGTTATTTTACTAGGAATACATTTACTCATGCCAAACAAGGCCAAAAAATCAATTAAATATTAAAATTGCGATGGTTAAAGTTGTGTTGAGTCCAGTACATATCAGTGCAGTGATTTCTCAGCATCAAGGACTTTCAGCTTCTATTAACTGCAAGCTCCCAACGATGGGAGTAGGTGGCAAACTGTGGGTGTCAAAGCCCCAGAACTGCTGTTGTAAGCTTTCTGACACTTCTGTTTTAGAGAATTGTGTTGGTTTCTAAAGCCTTCTTAAGTATTGATCACACACTGTGGGGAAGTTTCATAGGAATGGGTTGTTTTCCTAAAAATCTAGTGGAAATGGTGTCCTAGACAAGTGCTGAAACTAGACCCTTGGAGATGCATCTGAGCAAGTGGTGTAAACAGTGCTGCAGCGCTACAGTCAAGAAGGATGCTGCGACTGACATGCCTTCAAACTTGAAAAAGCAGATTGACAGTCTCACTACAGATATTTTCCTGATTATCATTTTTAGAAGTTCAAACAGATGGGTTTCTTCTCCTTTGCCCCAAACATAGGGTAACAGGAAAGATTTCCTGTCTTTTTTTTTTCTTTCATGGAAATTCCTACAGTTTAATTGTAAAGAGCTGTTCCTTCGTCTGTGTAAACCAAGCTCTGCTTTGTCCTTTTTTTTCTTCTTTTGTTTTTCTTTGCACATTATACAGATCACACAGAATCACAGGGGTTAGAAGGGACGTCAAGAGATCATTGGGTCCAACCCCCCTGCCAAAGCAGGCTCCCTAGGACAGGTTGCACAGGTCAGCATCCAGACAGGTCTTGAATATCTCCAGAGAAGGAGACTCCACAACCCCTCTGGGCAGCCTGCCCCAGGGCTCCCTCACCCTCACTGGGAAAAAGTTCTTCCCCATATTGGTGCAGAACTTCCTGTGCTCCAACTTGAAGCGATCGCCCCTTGTCCTGTCCCCACAGACCACTGCAAAGGGGCTGCCCATTTCCCCCTGTGTCCCACTCCTCCTCTACTCTGCTCTGCTCAGGCCCTACCTGAAGTATTGTGTCCAGTTCTGGGCTCCCTGGTAGGGATCTGACAGGGATCTCTTGGAGAGAGTCCAGTGGAGGGCTACAAAGATGATTAAGGGACTGGAGCATCTCCTCTATGAGGAAGCTGAATGGCCTGGAGCTGTTCAGCCTTAAGAAGAGAAGACTGAAAGGGGCTCTTATTAATGTTTATAAATATCTCAAGTGTGGGACCCAGGGGGAAATGGCCAGCCCCTTCTCAGTGTCTGTGGGGACAGGACAAGGGGCGATGGCCTCAAATTGGAGCACAGGAAGTTCTGCACCAATATGCAGAAGAACTTTTCCACAGTGAGGGTGACAGAGCCCTGGGACAGGCTGCCCAGGGAGGTGGTGGAGTCTCCTTCTCTGGAGATATTCAAGACCTGACTGGATTCTGACCTGTGCAACCTGTCCTAGGGAACCTACTTTGACAGGGGGGTTGGACTTGATGATCTCTGGAGGTCCATTCCAACCCCTATGATTCTATGATAAGGTGATTAGTGGTCTTCATCAATCTTCTACACACAAATGGAGCCCCTTGGCTACTTCCTTTTATAACAGCTTTGGTGAAGGAAGACATATGGGCTTGATGCCATTCTTACTCCTCTCCAATAGCTCAGAGAGGCAAGTAGCTGTGCTCAGTTAAGGGATGGGTGGATGTCATCTTAATGGACATCATCTCAAAATTACCAAATCCCATGCTAAAGCTTTTGTAGTTGAATGATGCAATGTTTTCTGGTGGTACAGTGTGCTCTGTTTCCTGCCTTCCTGAGCAGATACAGGCTGGTTATCTGGCCTGGCTGGTTGCACACCACTTTGCAATGTTCCTCTGCAAAGCAAATGAAGGTGACCTGGTGCTTGCTGATTTGGTAGCTGGGCTCCAAAGCTGGCTCTCTGCATGGCTTCTCATAAATAACTCTGGCTTTTTGTTTCATTTTTCTGGACCTTGACAGAAATAATTACAACCTCTGAGACTGTGGTTTTCTGGCCGAGGAGGAGGGAACAGAAAAACCTGCAATCCATGTTTTTTCAGATGCTTTCATCAATGTGGTGCTGCCAGCGGGACCTGGATCTCCCTTCTGGGGCATGAATCAGGCTGTGCTCGTGATCACTGGGGATCGCTCCTATTCTGTGCGTGAGGTTTCTTTCCCTTCCTCTGTTCAGTGTCGTTTTAAATTCATGTCCCAGGTGATGCATTCCTTGCTGGCTTTTATTACCTCTTAATGTGTTTTCCCAAGTATGTCTCACGCTCGGATAAACCTCTCCTGCTTTCCTTGGCTGCAGAACCATCTCTTTTCCTCGATCTTTCTCCTTTGGCTGCTGTGTGCATCCTTCCTCCATCTCCACAGAGGTACTTTTCTTCTTACATCAGAAGAGGGGTGGCCAGCAGGGACAGGGAGGGGATTTTCCCTCTCTACTCTGCCCTCGTGAGGCCCCAGATGGAGTGCTGTGTCCAGAGCTGGGGCCCCCAATACAAGAAAGATGTAGAACTGTTCAAGAGGGTCCAGAGGAGGCCACGAAGATGATTAGAGGGCTGAGGCACCTCCCCTATGAAGAGAGGTTGAGGGATCTGGGCTTGTTCAGCCTAGAGAAGAGAAGGCTGTGGGGGGAACCTCATTGCAGCCTTACAGTGCCTGAAGGGAACAGAGAAACAGGAGGGGATTCGACTTTTTCAAAGGGCAGACACTGGCAGGACAAGGGGGATGGAGTGAAGCTGAAGGAGGGAAGGGTTAGATTAGATATTAGGGGGAAGGCTTTTTACAGAGAGTGGTGAGGGGCTGGAACAGGCTGCCCAGAGAGGTGGTGGCTGCCCCATCCCTGGAGGTGTTCAAGGTCAGGTTGGCTGGGGCCCTGGGCAACCTTGTGTAGCTCCAGGCCTGGAGGTTGGTGTCCCTGCCTGTGGCAGGGGGGTTGGAACTCTGTGATCCTTGGTGTCCCTTCCAACCCAGACCTTTCTATGAGTCTATGATTCTTCTTAGCATGTTTTCCAAGCCCTTAGGAGCGTGTGCATCCTCTTTGAGAGGCGGATGGATGCCACTGCTCCCGGTTTTCCATCCGAGCCGGCGTTACCTGTGGTCATGTGCAGAGCCGGTGGGGAAGACAAGAGTATTTTTAGCCTGCACTTCTGTGTGCCGCTCAGGGGGCCGCCCACAGTTGAGTATTAAAATAATAGTGGGGACATTGGGTAAGCTTCCCAGCACAATGTTGATATGCAAATTGCCTTCTTAAGAGCAAACCTCAAAGCGATTCCTGGTTTTTGGCAATGCAAGCAAGGCTCTGGAGCCCGGTGTGTTTTGAATAAAGATTACAGCAAGGGATTTCGCCCTGAGGCCACGCTCGTCTCATTTATTCTGAAGCTTAGCAGAGCTGGTAATTCAGTGTTGGAAGCCAACAGGGTGAAATGTCTACACCTTTAAAAAAGGTATTAGATTAGCTTTGGCAAAGCAAAAACCTAACGTCGCCTCTGTAACTTGAATTTCCAGGCTTGCAAAAGCAATAAATAGGGTTGCATTTAATTTGGAAGTGATTCCTGGGCATTGTCCAGCAGAGAGGTGGCTCTGGTGGCTACAGACTTGGTTTGGAGGCATTATCTGGTAATAAATGAGCTTGTGTCAGCTGACTCAGTGCTGCTTTGACTTTTAAAGTTGGTGATAGGTGGTCTGGCTGGTTGAAACCTTTCAAGAAGAAATGGGATAAAATATGAATCACTCTTGTTTTAGTCTCCTGGTTACTGAGTTCGTGGTGCTACTGCTGGGAAGAAAAGGCAGTAAATGAGGAGAACCAAAACAGTGGTTTCTTGGTTCTTCCTTTGCAAATTTCCAAGCTTGTCCTGTGTCCATCAGATCAAATCAGAGGTACCATTTCTCCTTCTTTCCACCCCCAAGCTCAGTTGTATTCAACAGCTAAGGCTGGGCAGCTCTGTGGTTTTCAAGGCAGGTAAAGCAGTTACAGCACTTCAGTGAGGACAAGGAGACCTGAGGGAGATCAGGAGGAACTATTACATGTCATGGGACCACTGGCCAAGTTTCCATGGTTGATATTTGAGCACTGAGTGATGGCAGTTTTAACTTCTGGGTTCTTGCAGTACCTTCTGCAAGAAGGTCAATCTTCTTTTCTTAACCCACTCTTGACTAATGTTTGTGTTTTATGATTGATCCTACTTTTGAACCTTATTTGACTTGTGGTGTCTCTGTCTCATTCTTAAATGATGTATTTGAGATGTCCTTGATGACTCAAACACTAGTAAGTCCTTCCTTACTCTTGCACATCCCCGTAACTGTAGATTATAATCACAGTTATTAAGTGGTTATGAGGTGCCAGTGATGAGTTTAATTCAATAGATGTTTCCTGGACAGAGTTAACCAAATTTTCTTTACAGTGTCCCCAGCTAACAGGTTGGAAGACAGCATCTGCAGTGCTGTCCCTTGCATGTAGTTTCTCAAGGACTTAAGCAACCTGTGCTGTGTGTTTGACTTGTCCACCCTATCAAATTATCATGGACCATGGCTGGACTTAAGTGAAGCCAATGTGCCTGACAGAATGGTGGGAGAATGTTCCCTGGAACTTGGCTTTCCTCATAGTATGTTGCACAGATAGGAGCTTTTCAGAAGTCGAGGTTGACTTCTCACAAGGCCAGTTGAAATTTTTTGGTTGCAATTGAGGAATCTGTCCCAAATTCTGCCAAGTTCTGTATAATGAATTTTTAGATAGTGTTAGTAAGAGGTACTTAGCATGTGACTACTACTGTGCTTGTTCAGAGTATCGCTGTTGAATGAATAAATTTCATACAGATTTGGTTTAATTAGTTGCAAATTGAGAGTTTTAACAGACTGAGTTCACTGAACTTGCCCCACAGAGGTTATCAGTCACAAAGTGGATTTGAATCCTTCCATTTATCCCAATTCTTGAGGAGCATGTGCAGTAGTTCTTGAAGAAGTCTAATTTGTAGGTGTTTTCATTAGTCTTAGAATGCAAAGCCCAGGCATTGTTTGGGGAAAGAAAAGTTTGTATCACGATAAATATGTGGGTCTAGGATTAGAAACTGGAGGTAACTGAGGCAACTTGTGAGTTTTGGGGTTTGCTCAGGGGTAGCGTGGAGGAACCACGTGGCTGACACGTTGTGGGAATGCATTCTCCTGGCTTTGATTCAAGTTTGTATTGATCAACTCTTAGTTCATTTATGTCCTTTTACTTTAATTATACATTCCAATACCACAAGACTTAGAAATTACGAATTTTGAGAGTATGCTCTGCCAAAACTTCATGGTTTAAGGGCAGATCCTTGTTGGCAGGTTGCTCAGGAGCTGTTGACTTCACTCTTTCATAACCCTGCCCTCTGTTGCCTATTTCTTTTCCTCCTTAAAAGTCAAACGCATTTAATAATATAGCAAAGCTCTCTAAAAGGTAAAGAAATTACACAGGGACTCAAAAAGTGGCAGCCTATAAAGCTCTCTAATGAGTGTGTAGCCCAGTGAAGATTGCCATGCCCTGCTTGCATCTTGACAGTGCTGAGTGAGTAAAAGAAAAATATCTTCCTAACTTGGTTCAGGCACATCTTGAACCTTCTTTGTGTCTGTTCTTTGCTGCACCTTGCATTTCTCTGACAATAAACACAAGCTGCTGGTTCCAGAGCCCTTGTGCTGCCTTATGTCTTGTTGAGATGTTGACTCTTTCCTCCAAGGTGATTGATCTTTGTTGCTGACTTTGAAATGCTCCAAGTCTCTGTTGCTCTGTTCTTCTTCTTCTCTCTTGATGTTGGGGGTTGGACTTGATGGTCTCTTGAGGTCCCTTCCAACCCCTAAAATTCTGTGATTCTGTGACATCACCCATGGACAATTTTAGGGATGCTTTTCATGTTCTCCAAACTTGTTTTTTGTTGTGTTTGATGGCATGTCTTCAGGGAACCCCAGAGCTGACTGTCATACCGGTGTTTCTGTCTCTCCTGGTTGCCTCCGCATTTCTGTATGTTTCTTATCCAATCTGTGTTGGACTCTTTCTTCATTCACAGAATCACAGAATCCTAGGGTTTGGAAGGGACCTCAAGAGATCACAGGGTCCAACCCTCCTGCCAAAGCAGGGTCCCTAGGACAGGTCACACAGGGAGGCATCCAGATGGATCTTGAATATCTCCAGAGAAGGAGACTCCACACCTCCACACCCCCTTGGGCAGCCTGTCCCAGGGCTCTGTCACCCTCACTGTGAAAAAGTTCTTCCCCATATTGGTGTGGAACTTTCTGTGCTCCAACTTGAAGCCATTGCCCCTTGTCCTGTCCCCACAGACCACTGAGAAGAGGCTGGCCATTCCCCAATGTGTCCCACGCTTCAGATATTTATAAACATTAATAAGATCCCCTCTCAGTCTTCTTTTCTCCAGGCTGAACAGCCCCAGTTCTTTCAGCCTTTCCTCATAGGGGAGATGCTCCAGTCCCTTAATCATCTTTGTAGCCCTCCACTGGACTCTCTGCAGGAGATCCCTGTCTTTTTTATACCAGGGAGCCCAGAACTGGTCACAAAATTCAATCAACTCTTTTAAGTTCTTTAATGTGCGAGTCCTCTCCTTACTTTGTGCATCATTGTATGTGATGCAGATGTGATTCCAAAGTGATACTGTTGGTAATACCTTTCAAGTTGTTGTTATGGATAACAATCTTGGGAATGCTCCCCTTTCTATGTGTTTGTGTGTATATCTACACAAATTAATAAATATATATATATATATATCTGTATATGTAGGTCAGGGATAGAAGTTGAGACATATCCTAGTAGCATTCAAAAATCTCATAAATAACAAAAACTATATTTATAAATTTTATTTCTGTCCCTACCTTGTCTCCTTTGGTAGTTATAATATCAGCTGCTGTGTGGAGGGGAGAAACTGAAATGGTGAACTCTGATCTCTCTGGGCAGGAAACATTTTTATAAAGCCATACATTCAGACTAATTCTGACTGCCATACAATGTGCTGGGGATTTGTGATCCTCAGCAGGCATTTGACAGATCTTAACTAGTTATGCTATGTCTTGTCAATCAGAATTAAACGCCTACCTCACTCCTTCCTACTTTCTCTCTCTTCCAGCTTTTTTTATTTAGGTTGGTCATTAAAATTGCTTATAACCATAGAAACGAGGAAAACCCGCCCCTTACGTTCCATATCTTTAGCGTGATATTCCTCTACTGACATCATGTGAGTTAAATATATGATGACTTAAAAAAACACCAAAAAAACCCACTAAAAAAAATCCCAATCCTGCAGGTAGGCAGAGATGTTGTTAATTCTTCTCTACAATGGGGTCGTTCCTATCAGTACCAACCAAATATCTTGCATTCCCTCCTGGTGTCCAGCCTGAAGGGGCTCTGCAAAGGAGAAACCTCCTGACAAGATAGAGTTGGAGAAAAAAACAGATAGAAATGTGGGATGGGAAGGGTGGGAGGATGAGATATGAAGAAGAAGAAGAAGGGTCGGCAAGAAGTCACATGTGTGATGTAGTGTGTGTTGATAATTTTGGTATTGGTTTTCATCTTCCTAGGGCTGTTGGCACCGTTGGAGGCTCGGAGAGATGGGCATAATGTTGTCACTTCTGTAAAACAGGCCACCAGCTTTCTATTCTTCAGGACCCAAATCCTGGGAGGATGGAATGGCTTAACTTCTCCTGAAAAATTCAAATGATCTTTGCTTGTAGAGGCAATTTGAAAATGTTTGACCCAAGGCTGTGTGAAAGTGGTAGAAGCTCTTAGGAGCTATGGACATCCTGAGGCTTCAGTGATGCTTGACTCTGTGCTGGACAAATAATGCTGTTTTCATTTGGAGCAGATTTATTCCATGTGAGATTGCTTGAGAGAAGATTTCTGATTTTGTTTGTTTGGTTGTTTTTTTTTGTTTTGTTTTTTGGTCACCCTAAGCTGCACTATGTCAGTTGAATAAATAACCACCCTGTCAGGTGGTTTAGGGTTTAGGGATTGTTTTCCAAATGGAAAGAGTAATGGATCAGATGAAAAGAGTTAACTGCAGCTGCCAGTGTTGCTGTCTATAAGACTTTCAGTCTTGCTCTTTTTATGAATTATGAGACCTTAGTAGCACATGGAAAGTGGTCAGGGACTGACTTTCCTGGGTGCATGATGGTAGGACTGGAGGAACCCTCTGGTGCTCATGCTTTGATGGGACCTCTCAACACACTGAGATGGGGTGTGCATCAGAGAAGGGAAAAGTGCAGTCCTGGCACTAGAGCAGCTTGGTGTGTAATTTAGCTGTGCACTAAATTTACCTCTGCTTTTCCAGTTTTCTAGTAGATTTTCTTAAAAATCAAACCCACAAAACCCAGAAAACCCCCCCTCACGACTGGAATGTTGATATGTAGACTTTCTGTTTCATTGCTAGTGTGTAGATGAGAACCAGTAGACGGTGGTACTGAGTATTGATGCCTCCTTAGGTGTGTTACAGAAGAAACAGGGTTTGTACAATGAGTGCTGCATCTCTGTGGTGGCAATGCACATGCTTTGCATGTCTCTCTACAGTGATTATGAAGACTGAAGGCTGGCTCTTTGAGAAATGTCAGCACATCTTGATGTTTGGAAGGTCTCCAGGGTGAAGACGTGGAGCTTCATTGCTATATAGGAAGACTTTTCTCTGGGGAGACCTTTGGCTGAGGAAATAACGAGGAGGAAGTGTTGTGTGATGCAGCATGACAAGGTGTTGTTGAGCAACATCTTAAAATTTTAAGCCTTACTTATGTACCTAGCACCAAGTACTGCACTTTAACATAAAGGACCTTCATAATGGCTGGGTTTTTAATGCGTTGGAGTTTCTGCTGTTGGCTTTTAAGGGTGTTGAAATAGATGGTTGATGAAAGTTGAGGAAAGTGTAATTGTGTGGTTTTTCTCAGGGTATGAAAACTCAGGGCAGGAGGTCCTTTAGCATCCTTTATGGCTCTCTCCAGTCCCAGTGTCATACCATGTGATTCAGCTTTCTCTGCCACCCCATCACAAGGATGGTTAAGAAAGCTTTGATGTTAAGTCTGGAAGGCTGAGTCTTGTGTGATGATGTTTTTCCTGCTTAAAGAGAAATAACTGGCCAAATTTTTCAGCAGTTTGATTAAAACACTTTCTTTGAGGAGTAATTACCAAATATTCTATGCTCTGAACTTCACAGAGTGTAAAAGTGCCTCTACCTGAGTTGCCTAACCCATTCTTTTTCTCATTTTCTACTTTCATTTATTAAATCATAATAAACTGCATTAAAAGCATGTTGAATTCCTTTGGAAACATTAGTTTCTAAATTTGGGAAAGGAAAAAATTAGTTGTTAAAGCATGTGCGTGTGTCTAAAATAGGTTTATTTCATCATTAACTAGAGTCTCCAGAGTTACCTGAGCTGTTGGGTCTTTACTGTTCTAAAATAGGTAGTTGTATATCTGCCTATATAGATTCATTATCTCTGCCTATTGCTCTGTGCACAAGCATGGGCACGTGCATCTCTTGTACAAATGAATTTCCCCCAAATACTGTTTTTTCCTATTTCTATGTATTTTGAGTTCAAAATAAATTATAAAGATACTGTAATGATTTTTCTGTCTTCTGCTAACTTGGCTTCTGTTGTAAAGGTGTGAGTCCTCTGTGCAGCTTTACCTTACACCGTCCTTTAGAAGGTTTTGCTTGTCTCTGCTGAGACCTCTTCCAGCTCTGGGTCCTTTTGGTTGTCCCAGTGGCGTGCTTCTAGCTCAGCAATCGCTTTAATTGCATGGGCTTTCTTTTCTGTAAGAAATGTAGGGGAAAAACCCAACGAGATCATTAAGCAGGAGGAAATGACAGCTTTGTGAAATCAGAAATTGCACAAAATGAAAATTACTTGCTGTATTTCACTGGGCATCCCGTAATGTATGCAACCTAGAATTAAAGGGAAGGAGTTTTGAGGGGTTTTTTTTTTAATGTGAGTGTGGTATTATTACAATCATAGAATGGTCTGGGTTGGGACGGACCCCAAGGATCAGAGAGTTCCAACCCCCCTGCCACAGGCAGGGACACCAACCTCCAGGCCTGGAGCTACACAAGGTTGCCCAGGGTCCCATCCAACCTGGCCTTGAACACTTCCAGGCACTGGGCATCCATCACCTCTCTGGGCAGCCTATTCTGCACCTTACCACTCTCTCTGTAAAAATTTTTTCCCCTAATATCTAATCTAAACCTTCCCTCCTTTAGCTCTAATCCATTCCCCCTTGTCCTGCCATTGTCTGCCCTTTGAAAAAGTTGATTCCCCTCCTGTTTCTCTGCTCCCTTCAGGTACTGGAAGGCTGCAATGAGGTCCCCCCGCAGCCTTCTCTTCTCCAGGCTGAACAAGCTCAGCTCCTTCAGCCTCTCTTCATAGAGGAGGTGCTCCAGCCCTCTAATCAACTTTGTGGTCTCCTCTGGACCCTCTCCAACAGCTCTACATCTTTCTTGTACTGGAGGGCCCAGGTCTGGACACAGGACTCCATCTGGGGCCTCACAAGGGCAGAGTAAAGAGGGACAGTCCCCTCCCTGTCCCTGCTGGCCACCCCTCTTATGATGGAGCCCAGGATCCCATCACCCTTCCGAGCTGCAACAGCACACTGCTGGCTCACGTTAGGTTTCTCATCCACCAGAACCCCTGGTCCTTCTCAGCAGGGCTGCTCTCCAGGAGCTCTTCTCCCAGTCTGTATCTATGTCTGGGATTCCTCCAGCCCAAGTGCAGGACCCTACACCTTGGAGTGTTTGCATATTGTCAAGAGATACTGTGTAGGCCGAAAGGAAAGCTGGCCTAATACAGCCAATTTTCTGTAACAAATCCACAGGGTTTGGAAACTCCCAAAGACAGATGAATCTAAAGATACAGCTAAAACCTCAGTCAGAGGAATGCCTGTGCTTCAGACCTGGGGAAACAGAGCAGATAGAAACCTGTATGGACTTTTCACTTCTGACTTTCATTTCTTCCTTTTCCCTGAACAGAGACAGTACTGCTGAGACAGGCCTTGGGTCCGTTGGGTTGTTGCTGCCTAGTGCCGAACGAGTGGCTCCACAGCACAGGGGGATAAAATTGTGGGTAAGAGACTTTTTCCTGTTTTCTTTCTGTGATAATCCTTCCAGATTCAGTTTATTTAGTTTGGTTTAGTTGGTTTTCCCCATTTCCCTTGAACTGGTTGGAGGTAGCGCTATATTTTGCAGACCCAGCCTCTGGAATGGGTGTGTAGGAACTGTCCCAGTCTGGGAAGTCCTGGGCTGGGGAGATTCATTGTTGTACCCAGAGTGAGATTAAGACACAAACTAAATGCCACTAACTAAAGCTATTGAATGGTCACTTCAATATACACTCAGATGCAAGAGAAAGGAGGAGAGAGTGAAAAGAAAGAAGGGAAAAAAGAAGAAAAAGGAAAGTTCATTGCAATAGTTGCCACCAAAGAGCTGTGGCATCCTATCAGTCCTATTCATCCTCAAGTCTGGTGGGGGAAAGTTCTGTCTGATGTTGGTTGTCTCTGCTCTTTTGTTGGGGTGTAATATCTTCTTCAGACAATCAGTTAGAATATTCTAAGAACTGTTTGGTTTAACCTCACCTCCCCCTCAGAGGTGGTGTGCAAGCCCCATACCATCACTAGGGGGTGTCCCGAAGTCTTCAGGGGTCTCCAGATCCCTCAGTCTTCCCGACCATGAGTCTGGGTGCATGTGCAGGGGGGGTAGGTTAAAGTTGTTAGACTCTGCTCTGCATTTAGATTCATAGGAGGGCGGGAAATGTGTAGTCTTGTGGTTTGACTGATGTTCTGCTGAGGCGGTGTGATGTTCTAACAATGGTGAGACAAACATCCATTGAGACAAACACCAGTTTGCCACCTCTGGATGGCATCTTCTCTTCTTGCAGTGGTTTCCTTGCTTTAACTTACTGATATTGGGCAATCTCCATCCAAATTTTTCACCTGACAGCTGACCTTTCTTGGCTTGGATGCTTCATTAAGCTCTGGGATGGTCCCCTTTTGCAGTCCTTGAATTTGATTTGGGCTTTCTGGTCAAAGTGGGTGTTAATGGGCGCTCTCTGCTAGGAACAGATGGTCAGTGAAGGTTTCATTTTTCAAGATGTAATGGAGTATTTGTAAAACCTTTAGAGTTTTTTATCAGCAGAAATAGTTTTCTTAAAACTACATCTGTTTTTCCCACCTGGAATACCGTTAGGATAATTTGTATTGTGGCTAGAACAGTTGTTTCATGGACAGCTTAATAGTAGGAAATAAGCCTTTTTTGGGGGTATTTTTGGTTTGTGTATCTGTTCCTCTTTTGTAGAACACTTTAGAAAGTATTATAGAATTAGAAAAACAGGACGGTTTTATATATCTTTCTGAGTCAGTTGGTTATCTTGTGCCTAATTCCTATTCAAGAAATCATGGTTTTTAAAATAAATCCTTAAAAAGGATTTTATTTCTCCTTCTCCCTTTTCCATAGCATGGGGAGAATCGGTGTGTTCCAGCCCTGTTTCATATACAGAGCTAAACAGATCTGTAACAATCAGTAAATAGTATGCAAAAAGTGTGCTTATTAACATCCTGAATAATCACCAACAACAGAGTAAATACGAGGTTAATGAGATTAAGAGGAAAGAGGAACGTTAAGTGTGTTTGAGTGCTCCTCCCCATGGCCCCATAGCTGGTGGCAGCCCTGTTTCTGTTGACGAGCCCAGCATGGATGTAGACGCAGGAGTGATTTTGATGCTGCTCCCCCATACAACGCTTAATGAGTTCCTACTGCTGGCGTTTTTCTTTAGATACTCTATAGTATTATTAAATCCCACTCAGATTTCAAGCCTTTCTTCTTATTTTTTTTAATAAATCTTTTTTTTTTTTTTTTCCCTATTTGTTTCTAGTGCTGTGGCTCATTGGTAAGGAGCCTGATTAGTCCTTGTCTTCTGATGTCTTATCTGAGGCATCTGGGTCTCTTCCTAGAGGTCTCCTCAAGGCCACCAGAGGATTTGTCCCAAGTCTTTTCTGGGAAACATGGTACCATCAGAATCACAGAATCATAGGGGTTGGAAGGGACGTTGAGAGATCATTGGACTCAATCTTCCTGCCAAAGCAGGGTCCCTAGGACAGGTCACACATGTTGGTGTCCAGATGGGTCTTGGATATCTCCAGAGAAGGAGACTCCACAACCCCCCTGGGCAGCCTGTCCCAGGGCTCCTTCACCCGCACTGGGAAAAAGTTCTTCCGCATGTTGGTGCAGAACTTCCTGTGCTCCAACTTGCAGCCATTGCCCCTTGTCCAGTCCCCACAGACCATAGAAATGAGGCTGGCCATTTCCCCCTGTCCCCCACACTTCAGCTATTTATAAACATTAGTCAGATCCTCTTTCAGTCGTCTTTTCTCCAGGCTGAGCAGCCCCCATTCACTCAGCCTTTCCGCATAGGGCAGATGCTCCAGGCCTTTAATCATCTTTGTAACCCTCTGCTGGACTCTCTCCAGAAGATTCCTGTCTTTTTTATCCCAGGGAGCCCAGAATTGGACACAATATTCCAGGTGGGGCCTGACCAGGGTAGAGTAGAGGGGGAAAAATCTTGTAGCTAGAAGTCAATTGATTTTAATCCTTTTTATTTATATCAAGCCCCATGTTGTTTTGATTTGACTCGTCCTTTGCCTTTCTCCTTCCAAATGCTCTCCATCACATGCTCTCCATTAAGTCTTGCAGAGAAAGACCTGTCTCCTGGTGAAAACATGACTTTGTTTTCTAACACAGTACCACTCAATCCCTTTCCTTTCTCCATGTTCACAGGTTTTCTGAACATCGTGCTCTCTGTCCATCATCCCCTAGCATCTTCTGGCAGTTGTCAATGTTATCTCAATGTCACTACCTCAGAATTGTTTATTTGAGTTTTCTCAACCCAAAACCGCATATGGGTGGTTGACTCAAAGCTCTAGGCACCGACTCCCCTTACTGGTCAGTTGACAAACTGCAACATATATATTTCTATTTTAAGTGAAAAGTCCCTTCCTGAGAAACCCATTCCATTTACTCAAGATAAATCTTGTACTTCTGACCCTACCTTTTCTTTTTATGGTGGTTCTGATTAAACCATGAGCCTTTGACTTAAACAATTTGGGTAGAGGATGGGCACTGCATATTGCCTAAACGATTTATTCCCCTTTTAGCTCTTCTTTTCATTTGCTGTAGTTCTTTGTGTGTCTGTGGTGGTGGGGGGGGTGGATGGGCAGTGTTAGCTTTGAGGCTGATCTGGTTTTTTTTAATATTTCAAGTTATTTTCCTCCTGTTTCAATTGAGCAGGACAGTAGATTATCTGTCCTGTCAGCTCTTTTGCATTTGAGGGTGATGGTGACTATTGTCCCCTATTGCAGCTTTGCCTGGAGCTGAAGTTTCCTTTCCAAACTGCATTATTGGAAGTCAGCCCAATGTCTTGGCATGGTCTGGGCAAAGTGGAAGAGCACTTCAGCACATTACCAATGCTGTGGGATGGAAGAGATATATTTCCACAAAATTGCTGTCCATCAACACAGCTTTGGAAAGGTCCTTTGGGTTCATTTTGACATGATGGTATAATGGTTTGCTGCTCTCTGGAAAACTAAGAATCAGTGTAGTTTGGGTTGGAAGGGACCTTTAAAGGTCATTTAGTCCAATCCTGCCGCAGTGAGCAGGGCCACCTTCAATTAGATCAGGTTGCTCAGAGCTTCATCAAGCCTGACCTTGATTTTTTCCAGGGATGAGGCATCTGCCACCTCTGGGAAACCCGTTCCAGTGTCTCACCACCCTCATCCTAAAAACAAATATTGCTTAGAAACTAAGAAGATGGGTTTTTGATGGGAAAAATTCCTCCCTTGCCTTGTCAAGCTGTAATATGGGGCAGTCTGAGGGAGATGAAAGTAGGTCTTGAATTTACTTGGTGGGATAATGTCTCTCCCCTTTCCTGCAGTTCCTGTTATGGTTGGTAACTAGGAGACCGGTTGAACTCAGCGATGCTCTCACAGTGCTGAGTATTTTGGCTGTAAGTCACATTGCTTGTTAACGTGCAGAGAGCTCCTGCTGATGCTTCCAGGCGTTGCAGTGTAGTTGGACAGAGAGGTTGCTGATATGTAGGAGAGCAGCACTTTCAGAAGGCAAGGAAGGTGTTAAAATCAACGACACGATTCCTCCTCGTTTCATTTTGATCTCTTCGCAAAAAGAAGAGTGGTGGAAGCAGCAAATGAGTGTGTGTGAACGTGAGGGAGGGGAAACAGAATCACAGAATCACAAGGTTGGAAAAGACCTTTAAGATCATCAAGTCCAACCATTCCTGTCCTATGCTAAACCATATCCCCAAGTACCTCATCTACGCATCTTTTAAACAGATCCAGGGATGGTGACTCAGCCCCCTCCCTGGGCAGCCTGTTCCAGGCCCTAAAAACTCTTTCAGTGAATGATTTTTTCCTGACATCTCATCTGACCCTGCCCAGGTGCAGCTTAGTGCCATTTCCACTTGTCCCATCTCCTGTCCCCTGGCTGAAGAGACCCTTGCCCACCTCTCTGCACCCTCCTGGCAGGTCAGTGTAGGCAGTGATAAGGTCTCCCCTCAGCCTCCTCTTCTCCAGGCTAAACATCCCCAGCTCCCTCAGCCTTTCCTCATAGGATTTGCCCTCCATCCCTTTCCCCAGCCTGGTTGCCCTTCTCTGGACTCACTCCAGGACCTCAATGTCCTTCTTACGGTGAGGAGCCCAGAACTGGACCCAGCAATTGAGGTGCAGCCTCACCAATGCCCAGTACAGGGGCACAATCACCTCCTCAGACCTACTGGCCATGCTATTTTTGATACAAGCCAGGATGCTATTGGCTTTCCTGGCCACCTAGTCACACTGCTGGCTCATATTCAGTCTGCAGTCACCCAACACCCCAAGGTCCTTCTCTGCCTGACAGCTCTCCAGCCAGTTTCCCCCAAGCCTGTAGTGCTGCATCCCATGTGCACGGTGCAGCTATGTTGTAATCTCCCTACTGCAGCAGACTGATGCAAAGAAATGCCTTGACCTCTTTTTGATGCACCCCAGGATCCCCTTGGCTCTCTTAGCCACCAGGGCACACTGCTGGCTCATCACCAACCTGTCATTGTCATTGCCCAGGTCCTTGTCTGCAGAGCTAGGAGATAATCATGAAATCTAAAGTCATGTAGAAACATCTAGTTTGGAAGGGCATCTTTGTGACCTTACTCCGTACATTTATTGCAAGGATAGTGTTATATGGCTGTACTATGTCAGAGAACTACATAACAGCAACTCCTCTGTCCTGAATGACTGCCTAGAGCTGTTGGTTTTTGTTTTTAACCTGATGAATATCTTAGCTTGGTGTCTCCAGAGGTAAAATGAAGGAGTAGCTGCTCTGAGGGATAAATACAGAGTGAATTAAAGGTTAGTAAAAGGCATTAGAAGCCACAGTCGCCATAGTGGGATTGCATCCTGGTGTTGGAAACAGGAGGTGAGATGCTGCAGTGTCCATGGGGAAGATTTTTCACAGTGAGGGTGACAGAGCCCTGGGACAGGCTGCCCAGGGGGGTTGTGGAGTCTCCTTCTCTGGAGATATTCAAGACCTGTCTGGACACCGACCTGTGCGACCTGTCCTAGGGACTCTGCTTTGGCAGGGGGGTTGGACCCAATGATCTCTTTTGGTCCTTTCCAACCCCTACAATTCTGTGATTTTGTGATTCTGTGAAGCAGTGAGCCAGAGGCTGTTGCAGATGGAGCTGGCTGTTGTGAGTGAAGCACTGGTCTGGTCCAGACATGGGGACAGCTATCTGCATTGCAGGATGGAGACAGACAGATATTTATCTAATACGTGTGTAGCTGAGAAGTGCTTAGATCATATGAAAAAGGGAAAAAAAACCCAACCAAACCAGGAAAAAAAACAACAAATCCCTTGTATTTCCCAGCACCAATCATAAAAAGAGTTGTAAAAAACCTCAGGGGTGTCTCTTCTCTGTTCTCTCACAGTTTCAGTAAGCACCACAAGCCAAATGCTTGTGTTTGCCGCAAGGATGCCATTTCTTAACCCCAGAAGCTCATCCCAGCTTCTTCCCCAGAAGCTGCACCCCAGCATCTTCCCATGGCTCCCATCCATGAGGCAAAAATAACTCAGCCTACTGAGACAGGAGATAACCAAGATCTATCAACCTCACAAGCAGAACATAACGTGGTGGTGTCCTCTGAATGTCCTCCTCCTCCAGTGTCCGGGATGGGAACCAGGTGATATCTTTGATCAAGGTAGCCACTAGCTAGGGGTATTGATACCCATTTTCCCCAGTATCAGAGTTATTCTGGTGACCCAGTAATGCTTGGAGCAACCCAGCCCTTGTTCTGCTGGCTGGGTTTGTCACTTGATTTTTTGCCACTTTCTCAGAAATTGCTCTCAACTCAGCTTGCTTTTTTTAGCACCGTGCTTTCATCATTTGTGATACTAAAGGCTCTCCTGCAATGGAGGAGTTTTTGGCTGTTATTTTTAACTGAATGTTTCATTGATCTGATTTACAGCCTGAGCTGCTGGCTTCTGTGTTAGCAAGGGAGTTGGAGAGCCAGCCGTGGTGTGGGGCCAGGGAGGAGGGGGGAGTAGTGTGGGGAGGTCGTGACTTATCTCGCTTGTCAGAGCTAATGCATCACTGAGCTGCAGACCAAAGATGAGCTTTTGCATCATTTGAAGCCAATAAAATCAGGGCTTCACTTTCTTTTAGGTGGATCCATGGGCTTCACCCCTATCCAACATTTTGGCATTGGTGGCGTCTGTGTGGTGAGCCAGTTTGAAAGGCTGATTCATCCCAAATGAAACCCTACCCAAAATAAAAGGGACAGATTTTGGATAGATGAGATATAGCTTTAGCCTGATGAAGCGGCTTGTTACTTTTGCTTGGGTTGGATTGATCTTGCTTGCACCCCAACTGAAAAGGGTGAGTTCCAGCCATCAGGACTTCACAGAATCACAAAATCACAGAATAGTGGGGGTTGAAAGGGACTTCTGCAGATCATCTAGTCCAACCCCCCCTGCCAAAGCAGGACCACCTGAAGCAGGCTGCACAGGTTTGGATGTCTGCAGAGATGGAGACTCCACAACCTCTCTGGGCAGCCTGTCCCAATGCTCTGCCACCCTCACAGTTCTTCCTCAAGTTTAGGTGGAATTTCCTTTATTCCAGTTTGTGCCCATCACCTCTTGTCCTGTTCCTGGGCACCACTAAAAATAGACTGACCCCATCCTCCTGACACCCACCCCTCAAGTATTTATCAGCATTGATGAAGATCTGCCTTAAGATTGATAAGATTCTTCTCTAGGCTAAAAAGTCCCAAGTTCCTCAGCCTCTCTTTGCAAGAGAAATGTTCTAGTCTCCTCATCATTTTCATAGCCCTTTTTTGTACCCTCTCCAGTATCTCCTTTCCTTTATTGACTCAGGGAGTCCAGACTTGGTGGGACCTTTAATGGTGCAGTAGGGTGATTTCTTCTGGGCACTGCCATGGTCTGTGGAGTTCAAAGCCTCCATCGCTGCTGCTTTGCTACATGGTGAGTACAAACCTGAAGCAGGAGCACCTGAAACCCTCAATGACAGGTTTGAGTGCTCAGCTCAGTCCTAACCAAGTGCATAAATAAAGCCTGGAAGCCTGAGGAAGGGGTTATTTTTCTACTTGGTGAACCAGAAAATTAAATACAAATACAGTATTTGGGGCATAGGTGCAGAGAGAGAATGGATGAGTGGTATTAAGCTGTTTTCAGAAGTGGAATGTTTTTTTCCATAGTCTGAAGCCTCTCACTCCCTTTAAGGCTTTCTCCTGTTGCTGTCTTTCTGCCTCTTCCACTTTAGTAGGTTGGCTGAGTTAATCACAACAGAAAATAGAGTACAGTTTGCTGATTTGGGCTTTTCTCCTCCACCCAACCATCAATGAGCATGTTCATGAAGCACATAAGGGCTCATAGACACTCAAGCATGGCCTTGAGTGCACAAGTCTATGGGAAAATTGAATGATACAATGGACTGCTGAAGAGTACACTGGAGGCAGTGGTTGGTGGGACCCTCGAACTTTGGGATACACATTTAGGAAAGGTCACCTGGGTAGTGAACACCAGAGCATCTACCAATTGCCCAGTCAAAACTTCCACATACTGTAGTACAGGATAAAGTCCCTGTAGTGCACATAAAGAATACATCAGGGAGTAGAGTCTTGGTTATTTCTATTCCAGGTAAAGGCAAACATCTCTGTGGGATTGCTTTTGTGCAAAGATCTAGGTGCACTTTGTGGGTGATGTGGAAGGATGGGGAAGTTTGCTGTGTACCTCAAGGGGATTTGATTTGGGGTGAGAACAGCCACTGATTTACATTGTATGATATGAGTTGCTGTATAACCCTGCCACTGTATGGCATTGCTACTCTAGCTGATATATGCCATACCAATGGTATCACAGGAAGAGTCACCTAGATATTAATGAAGGATGAACTTTGATTCAACCGAGCAAAGTGCAGCAGTGATAGAAACAGAATTGCCTTCAGCAGGCAAGAATCCAACAGCACACACCATCCCTTCTGCCCTCAAAGACAATTATGACAGATGGAGCCCAATGTCATGGATAAAATGAACTCAACTGACATTTTAGAGGGATGGCCCATAGGCCCGTATGCTGCTCGCTGCCTGTCTTGTATTGGGGAGGATGCTTTGAAAAACAATTTGAGATATGGATGCAGCTTGAAGCTGCAGAGGGAAAGCATCCATGGTTATATAACATGTAGAGGTTGTGAATGAGGTGTCACGAGGATTCAGAGCAGGGTAGTGGGAGTTATCATGGCAGGAAACATTTTGGAAGCGACATGAGCAGGGATGATCAACCACTGTTGGCTTTGAGAGTATGTTTTGCAGTACTCAGCACTGTGCCATGTAGAAACATGTGGTCTTATCACTACTAAGGCATGTGTTGAGCAGAGTCAACTTGGAGACTTTTCAGTTGAAGAGGAATGTGACTTTTCCTAGATACTTTTCTGGAATTTGTGTATTCGGGGTAATTTCCTTAGTCTTCCTGATCCAAAATACATGAATCACCTGATATTCAAGACTCTTCATGTATGTCTTCCCTTACAAGTGGAACCAAAGAAATGGTTAATATCAAGGAATCTGATTGTGCTAAGCAGCACAGTGACTGTGTCATAGATCTTAAGTTGTTTTGTAGTAACTGTGTCTATGTGGATGGTCCAAAGTTAGAAAGGAAGGTGGGGTGAAATTCAGCCTGTCCTGATTGAGCTGTTTCATATTTTCCTGTTCTCTCCTTTGGCTTCAGCATGAAACTTCCAACTGGAGTTTGGATCATGAAGGACCTGTGGAGGTCAAAGACACAGTGCTGTGTGTCAGTTGTTTGCTGATTCAGTGGGACAGGATGCTGGGCCATATTGATTGTACTTTTGCCAAGAAAGGTTGGACCAGGTGATCCTAGAGATCCCTATTATTCTGTGAAGACATGCAGTGAAGACTTACGTTGTGTTCTTCCAACATCACCACATAAAGAGCTTCTCCTTTACTGGAGAAACTGTGTTTACATTGGATGACGGCGTTCAGAAGGGAAGAAGTGAACTATATTTCTTCTCTCTTGTATCATTTGCCAAAAGGCTAACCAGTTCAGAGCACCATCCTGTGGATTTTTTTTCTGGAGGGAGATCCTGGCTACCAAGACTTCTGCACTAAAAGGAATGAGCCATATGGGAGATGAGATGAGAGAGAACTCCAAACTGTTCTTCTGTGTTGGTATGTCTGACTTTGCAAAGGAGGAGGTTCCTGTCACACTGGGTGCTACTATTGATGGCACTAGTGCAAATACCATGTGTATCATAGAATCATAGAATGGTCTGGGTTGGAAGGGACCCCATGGATCACAGAGCTCCAATCCCCCTGCCACAGGCCGGGACACCAACCTCCAGGCCTGGATCTACACAGGGGTGCCCAGGGCCCCAGCCAACCTGGCCTTGAACACCCCCAGGGATGGGATATTCACCCCCTCTCTGGGCAGACTGTTCCAGCCCCTCACAACTCTCTCTGGAAAGAACTTCCCCCTAATATGTTATATAAACCTTCCCAACTTCAGCTTTAATCCATCCCCCTTGTCCTGCCATTATCTACCCTTTTTAAAAGTTGATTCCCCTCCTGTTTCTCTGCTCCCTTCAGGGACTGGAAGGCTGCAGTGAGGTCCCCCCACAGCCTTCTCTTCTCCAGGCTGAACCAGCCCAACTCCCTCAGCCTCTCTTCGTAGGGGAGGTGCTTCAGCCCTCTAATCATCTTCATGGCCTCCTCTGAACCCTCTCCAACAGTTCTACATCTTTCTTGTACTGGAGGCCCCAATCTGGACTCAGGACTCCAGCTGGGGCCTCATGAGGGCACAGTAAAGAGGAACAATCCCCTCCCTGTCTCTGCTGGCAACCCAAACATCATGGGATGTTCAGGACCTCTGAGGATGAGTATGCTCGCGTGTCTGGGGTGAGGAAATCTCTTGCATACCCAGACTTGCTCTTTTCCCTGAATGCCCAAATGAGCTCCTTTTCTCTTGAGATATTGTTTGTAAACTTTTCTGTTCCTTTCTGCTGACTTCAATTTACCAGTGACCTTTCTTGCAGCCTGAATGCTGCGTGCTTGGTACTGTGAGCAATATAAACCGTCTTAAATTATATGTCTCACCCTCCATCCATCTCAGTTTAGTTTTGCAGGAGGATTGTGCATTATCACTCGGAGTTTGCTCTCAGAATTAAGGATGGTGATAAATGCTGGTCGTAGATACTGCGGAATCTGGACTGCTTTACAGAATCACAGAATCACAGGCGTTGGAAGGGACCTCCAGAGATCATCAGGTCCAACCCCCCTGCCAAAGCAGGGTCCCTAGGACATATTGCACAGGTCAGTTTCCAGATGGGTCTTGAATATCTCCGGAGAAGGAGACTCCATAACCCCCCTGGGCAGCCTGTCCCAGTGCTCTGTCACCCTCACTGTGAAAAAGTTCTTCCACATATTAGTGCAGAACTTCCTATGCTCTTTTAGCTAGCCTAACATGTGGAAAAGAAAGAAAAGTGGATTTTTATTTTTTTCTTAATTTTTTTCTTCACATATGCCTTGGTTAGACCTTCTTCAGCCTACGTTTTCCAGGACCAAAGATGCTCATGTGAGCTGTCTTGCCCATCTCACAACTGGAAATGCCAGTCAAGGACACTACAATACAGGCAGCTGTGACTTGTTTAGATGCTTGACCAAGGCAAAATCTGCCACGTGTGCTTGCCTTTGCATGCTTCCTCCACACCTGGAATTGTTTCCATCTCCATGAGATGACTCACAGGTGTGTTGCTGTGTTTTCCTTAGTAATCTGTGGCACTCCCTTAGTTTTTACACTGCAGTTTAGCGGAAGAGCTGTTGAGATCCAGCTGTGTTGGCGTTCATCAATTTTGCTCCGAACTTAACTGCAAACAAGACTGTGTGTTAGATGGCAAAAATCTTGAAAATGGAAAAACAAATTCATGCAATGAATGATGTAGATCTAGGGTATGGGGGGTTTTTTTGGAGTAAAGTGACAAAAAGGAGGTAATTTTTAAAAAAACCCTGAAGTACACCTTTCTGTTAGTCCACTGCTGTACTTACTTATCGTCCCAGTTTCTTGATCAAATGGGAGAGTAATGTGGGTGGATGCATTTGTCAGAGCATGACAGGTTTATGCTGTGTAATTTGCTGGTTGGGCACTGTATCTTTGGGGAGCAAGAACATAGAGTTCAGGCCTCCGTGGAACATCTGCTCCTCATGGGAGTTTTTTGGGAAGCAATATACTGATACTCTGGTGCTTGTAGACTGTGTATATGTGAGGAAACCCAAGTGGCTGAAGTGACTTTAGGGATGGAGCAGTAGTGGCTGGCTATATTGCTGTTGGCTACACCAGCAAGACTGGCCTTGCTGTTGGGGGAGTGTCATGATCCACAACCAGATAGGCTAATTTGGCAGAGGTTAAACCCCCGTGTTCTAACCGACCTCAGATTGCTCTGAGTGGTTGGGGGCGGCTGGGCTGAACTCCTGAGTGAGGTTCAATCAGGTGTTTTATCATGACCAGGTCTTCATAATTCTTGGGAACAGAATTAAGATTCAAAATGGAGTCATGTGTGAAGTCACTTTATTTGGCCCACAACAAGCAGGCAAGAGAAGGGGAGAAGAAAGAGAAAAGATTGAAAGAAGGGGGGAAAGCGAGAGAGAGAGCACAATAGCTGCCATCACAGATCTGTGGTGTCTTGTCAGTCTGGTGTCCTCAGGTCCAGTGGGGGAAAGTTCCTTTCAATGTCTTCAGGTCTGGTGGGGAAATGTTCCTTTGATGTCTTCAGGTCCCATGGGGGAATGTTCCTTTTTGTCTTTGTTGGTCTTGCCTTTTTCCAGTGTTATCTCATTGTGTAGTCATTAAATCCTTGGCATGGTCACACCTTCCATCTGCCTGTGGGACACATGCCCATTGCCATCTCCAGAGGGGCCCTGAAAGTTTGAAGGAGTCCGAGCCCCTTCAGGAAGGTATGAGCCCCCTCACACTTTGTCCTTCAGTTGCCCCTGGGTCTGGGCACAAGTGCAGAGGGCTTGGGATACATGCTTTGAGATAAGCTACTTTGAGATAAACAAGATGTGCATCCATTTCTGCCAGGTGGAATTCACTTTGTTGCTTGGGTGCCGTAGGGATGAGGTTTCATGGTGACTGAGAGAGAGGAAAGAGGGAGTCAGGGTTAGAGAGAAGAAAGACAGGGGGGTATGATTGTGTCAGCAATTGTTAAGGCATATCTCTAGTACCTTACAGTGGGGACAGCAACTGGGATGCCAATCCAAAAGGATTGTCTAAAACACAAGCTTCAGAAGGAGGATCTCTACACATCTATTGAAGAGTAAGTAAAAGGTGCATGGTTTCCTACAGATTTGCCTTTCACCTCCCAACACATCTTCTGCCACTTGCCATCTCTCATTGCTACCCTCACTGCAAGAGAGGTGGATGATTGCCCATTTGCTTAGTCCTACATAATCCACATGCTGGGTAGTTGCTGCAATGTTTGGTCTACTTTTCCACACTGCTCTGGTGTTCACTTTTTCTTTCCTTGTTTCAGCCCTTAATATTTCACTCAAATTTTGGGGTTGTAATTATGGTTTAGGATTCTTTTTTTATTTTTTTTAGGGTTTTTTTTCCTCAACCATTTAATTGAATGTTGCCAACAGCTTGAAGTTACAGGAGCAGCTGAAAGGGCGAGAGAATGGGACTAGAAAAAGGAAGAGTCAGCATAGACCATCAATGGTTCTTGTGTTGCTGTAATTCTTTGTGGTGATCATCACCACATTGCTGGGAAAGGCTGAGAAAATTGCATCTGTCACTCTGTGACCATGAGAGGCTGGCCATTTTGTTTGCAAATATAGGAAAACTATAGGATGAGTATCTGGAAGCAGTGCCATGGTAACAAGTAGTAAAAACTTCTCTCTCTGCTCCAGAAGATCTCCTGGTGGAGAATGTCAAGAAACGCATCTCTTGTGACTTCTGCATCCCTTGTGACACAGCATCTCTCTTGACTTGTGGTAGCCTATTTGTGGAAGTATTCAGGGAACATATTCTCCTACATATTTTCCCATCTGTCTTTTTCCCAAATTCACTGGCCTTGGTGTATGCTTAAGAATAGACTTGCTTTCTGCATTAGAGAAGGCAGTTAAGAGTTTATTTTTTGACCTTCCTGTGTTTAGATGATAATATTTTTAGGATCTTAAATGATGGCTGTTTCTGAGTGGATTTGTAGTTTGGACTTTATTTTCTTATTTAAATGCAGAAGGGAAAGTTGGATCAATGTCTTAAATCCAAAAAAAACCATTTCAGGGTGTTCTGTCACCTGAACCAGGTTGTACAAGAGCCCTTGCTCTACAAACAAGAGCTTGGGTGTTCAGACCCTGAATGAGCATTCAAAAAGGGAGCCCAAAACATTACCCTTCCCTTCCTCAAAAAGAAGTGTGAATTGAGGTGGAAGAGATGATTTCTCCTTGTAAACTTCCACATTATATTTATAATTATTTTAATTGCCTGCCCTGCAGCATCAGTAATGAGATGGGCTTTTTCATCTGTTTGCCACTCAGCCCATTATAGGCTTGCTGGTGGATAACTAGGGACAATCTTTTCTCTAAACAAGTGATAATATGGGCAAGAGCATCTCAAATGATCTTAAGACACCTTGGAAGATAGGGAAAAAGCTTCCTGTAAAATTATATCTCTTTGGCATGCGCTGTATCTCTTGAATACAGTGTAATTGGACCATGTTCAGCTGCGTAACTTTTGACACGGATTGGCATCTGGTTCTTTGAAGGCTTAATGGTGCCTTTAATTATAAGTAGTCTAGGAACTGCCTAGTGAGACACAGGGTTCATTTAGCCCAAGAATCTCTCTTTTGGATGGTGACCAGTAATAGCGTGCTCAAAAGAAGGGAAAGTAATTCCCTGATATGCAGATGAGGTGATTATTTCTCCCTGGGTTTCTCCTGATGGTTAATCATTAAGGCTGGCTTAAGCATTTGTGGTACAACTTAGTATGACAGCTTTGGCTGGTCTTGCAATGCACTTCCCTGGGCTTTTGGATGCTTGAATTCTTGGCCTCCACAACCTGTGCTACAACTGAGTTACTGAAAAGAAATAATCACTTATCCCTTGAGAATTTCTTGACATTTGTGTGTGTGTGTGTGTGTGTGTGTGGGGCACATTTCCTGTTTGTTTTTTTCCTGGTACGTGGTAGGAATCATAGAATCATAGAATGGTCTGGGTTGGAAGGGACCCCAAGGATCAGAGAGCTCCAACCGCCCTGACATAGGCAGGGACACCAACCTCCAGGCCTGGAGCTACACAAGGCTGTCCAGGGCCCCATCTAACCTGGCCTTGAACACCTCCAGGGACGGGGAATCTACTACTTCTCTGGGCAGCCTGTTCCAGCCCCTCACCAATCTTTCTGTAAAAAACTTCCCCCTAATATCTAATCTAAACCTTCCCTCCTTTAGCTTTAGTCCATTCCCCCTTGTCCTGCCATTATCTGCTCTTTTAAATAGTTGAATCCCCTCCTGCTTATAAGCTGCCTTCAAGCGCAGAGGTTCCAGATGTCTTCTCTAAACTGTTCCTCACTAAGTTCATTTCTGCTGTGTCTGGTGTCAGTCTCCTTTCAAAATCAGACTCATCCCTTCAGTGTGTCTCCCTCCTCCCCTGTTGCCCTTGGCTGAGGAGCATTTTTGCTGCTCATCTCTTTACTTTAAGACCTCTACTGAAAAGAACAAGGTCCAAATGATACTGCACCACTGATTTTTACCCTATAATTTAAAATTGTAATAACTTTAAAAGTCATATTTTACATTATAATATTATTATGTCTTCTGTCATATGTATCCTATTGCTTACCTGAAAGTAGTAGCATTGGAGAAAGTTACTTTTTGAGGTGCCAGTGGTGACATCCAGCTCCTTTCAGTTGGTTTCAGTTTGTGTTAGGAGTGTGCATGTTGTAACACTTCCTTTCTGTCATCATTTTGCATTTATTGAGCCTGGTGTAGTTACCTCTAAGACATACTAAATTTCCTGAATGCTTTATGTAAGAGGAAGAATCAACTTGTGTGTTCAAGGAGTCAATGAAGTGGAGTTTGAGATCCATGAACTGCTGGGGGAGGTTTTGATGTGTTGCCCCCTACTTAATCTGTTGTCTCCTTTGCTCCTCAGTTGATGTTCCCCATGATGCTGGGTGGGTTGTGGTAGCTTATATGGTCAAACTCATGTATTGATGACACTGGTCCCAAGGGACTTGAACTGGAGACCCATTACTCTGTCCATGGTCAGTAGAGCTCCTTTATAGAGGCTCCCTTAACTGTAGAGAAGCCAAGCTGGATTCCTAGACACAGTGCTGGTTATGTGGGTGAGCTTGGCCACAGATTGGCCTTTTCCCTAACACACTGAGGCAATTTAAATTTAATTCTGCTTTCAGATGTGCTGGCTCAGCACTCTGGCTGCTTTTCATAGCTCTGCAAGCCTCTTCCTTGCACATCTCAGTTCTTTGAATGATCAGAGAAAGTCTTTGGTGAAGCATTTAATTATCTGCATTAGTCTTGCTGCTTGGACCTGGCAACATTGGTGATTCTATTTATGTCTGACCCCTCCACAATATGTGTCATGGCTGGAGAAAAGATGTTTGTGAGTATGGGACTTGGAGTCCCTCTGAGCTTGTACATCACCCATGGAGCTGTTTTGAGCTTTCATCTCTGCTACTCATGATGGTTTGTCCACATTAGAGAAGCTCAGTGGAAGGTTTCCTGTCATTGGTAGCTCTAAGATAGATCCAGCAGCATTAATTGCTTTCAAAGTTATGACTGGCAGAAGGCTACCATAATTTTAAACCCTCTGTGTTCGATTCCTTTGCAGAACATATCTTGTTGGCACAGTAATTCTCAAGCCAGATCCTGGCTAGAAGTTATGACACCAACCATAAAGGTCATCTTTCCACTTCAAATGTGGACATTTGAAGGATCCTCCACATTTCTTCGGTGCCTTTCAATCTTTGATCTTCTAGCACTTTATTTATTCATCCTCCTGGCATCTTTGCAAGGAAGGGAAGTATTAAGAGAGGATAATTTGTAGGGCTTTGTGGCACGATGCCATTTTCTTACAGTCTAATCGTGCTTCAAATATTCAATAGAACATCGTTCTCAAGTTAATGGGGAAGATGGTCATGGGATTATGTCCCATGTGACTTTTTTTGTTGTTGTTGCAAAGATTCTTTGCTGCATATGAGATAAATAAATGATTGTATCTGCATTCTTAATAGCTGGTATGAGAAGTGAAGCGCTTCAATTACAATATTTCTAGATTTTTTTGAAAAAAATATGTATTTTTTTTCCCCTGAATAAGACTTTTTTATTAGCTTATGTCCTTACATTTTTCCCCCTCTTTAAATAATCCTGAAAACTGTGTACAACTTGTTTCCCTCTGCCCACACTCTGGATAAAACATCTGTTTCCAAAAATAGCAGAACAGTGTTATATATTTTCTTTTCTTTTTCCTTTTTTGAGGGAAGAAAAATAGCAAGTTGAAGGTGAACAGCAGAGTGAGAGTTCTTTCAGAAGATAGGAAAGTAGGGATTGCTTTCTATTTTCCTTTTTTTTTTGGTTTGATTTGGTTTGGTTTTGTTGTTAAACCTGTACCAGCTCTTACTGTGACCTGGTGATGGTGTGCAGGGGCTGCAGCTACTACTGTGACAGTGGAGGGATGTCAGAGAAAGGGCTGTAAGAGAATTTCTGCATTTAGGAAGGCTACAGAGTCCATTTCACCATCAAAGTAGGTCTGAAGAGAAATGAATTCTGGTCAGAGGACCGCTTTTTGATGATTTTCAAAATCAATCTGGAAAAATCAGAACGCCCTTCCATCCAGTCTAGGTAAAATAAAGATAATTAAAGGCAGCTCAAATATATTTTTCTTCTCAGAAATTTTCATAGAATCATAGAATCATAGAATGGCATGGGTTGAAGGGACCCCAAGGATTATAAAGTTCCAACCCCGCTGCCACAGGCAGGGCCACCAACCTCCAGGCCTGGAGCTACACAAGGTTGCCCAGGGCCCCATCCAACCTGGCCTTGAACACCTCCAGGGACAGGGCATCCACCACCTCTCTGGGCAGCCCGTTCCAGCACCTCACCACTCTCTCTGTAAAAAAATTCCCCCTAATAGCTAAGCTAAACCTTCCCTCCTTTAGCTCTAATCTATTCTCCCTTGTCCTGCCATTGTCTGCCCTTTTAAAATGTTGATTCCCCTCCTGTTTCTCGGCTCCCTTCAGGTACTGGAAGGCTGCAATGAGGTCCCCTCACAGTCTTCTCCAGGCTAAACCAGCCCAGCTCCCTCAGCCTCTCTTTGTAGGGGAGCTGCTCCAACCCTCTAATCATCTTTGTAGCCTCCTCTGAACCCTCCCCATCAGTTCTACATCTTTCTTGTACTGGGGGCCCCAGCTCTGGACACAGTACCCCAGCTGGGCGCTCACAAGGGCAGAATAGAGAGGGACAGTCCCTTCCCTGTCCCTGCTGCCACCCCTCTTCTGATGGAGCCCAGGATACCATTGGCCTTGCGAGCTGCAAGAGCCACTGCTGCCTCATGTTAAGTTCCTCATCCTCCATGACACCCAGGTCCTTCTCAGATGTTCTGTTTTAAAACTTGATGAGCTTTGTGGTTGTTCAGAGTTGTGCAGTACCTGCTGCCGTGTTACTGAATGGAGAAGCTCAGATTTATTATCAGCAGCTCCTTCCTCTTCAGCATTGTGTCCCTCACCCTAATTTCGGGGGAAGAAAGTACTCTTTATAGTCAAAAAAGAGACACTGGGGTAGATAAAGTGTTCCCATATGGTAATTCTTCTGCTCCAAAGATACAAAGAACCTTTGATCAGTCCTCTGCATGATTATCTTAATATCAGGAAGGCTGATAATGTAAATGGAGATTTCAAGCTTGACCTGATACATAAATAGGATAAGTTAAATGATGAATGTGATTGAGTTACTTGCTGCAGCTGCTTCCAGGGCTGGATTGATTTGAATTTCTGCTGACAAGGCATTGGGAGAGCTGGGAAGGACATCCCCAAACTTATTAACAGAGTGCTGGGGAAGGAGGATTGTTTGGAATGTGAAGGGTGGCTAGACAGTTGTGGGCTGGCTGGGCTTCTAAGCCGTGGTCTTCTGCAATAATTTGGTTTGCTTCTAGCAAAATAGTTCAATTAATGGAATAGTTTTCCTTGGATGATGTGTTCCTGGTGCTGTCCCTGAACTTGGTGCCTCTCAGTGTCTGTTTCTGGTTTTGCATGGTTCTGTGGGCTCAGGATTGTTTCTGGTTAAGTATTTTCAGGAAAACAATGGAGTTTGGGTAGTTAGGCAAATATAGATATATTGATAAAAACTTCTCTTTACATTATTTGTATCTTGTGGCAAAATTTCCATGGACAGAGAATTCTCTGGTCCATGGCAGGATTTTGACTGCACTCCAGACATTATCAAATATTAACTTGTCTGTGATGGGCAGGACCCATGCTGGATCCATGCTTTGGAAATCTTTCTTCTGCAGCATCTCAGTTGTACAGCTGAACATCAGACTCAAATCAGTTTTCTGTCTTGTTTTAGGATTGCATCTACATGTAACTTCCCTCATGGTTTCAGTTGGGTCTGAATGCTATGACATCATGTTTGTGAAGGTGCCTGGAGGAGATCTTGGCTCTTCATATTGAAGAAGGACATTCTCAGCAGGGATAGCTGTGCTGAGTAGGACAGAGGGTGCTGCCTTTATTCCTCCAGTTACATATCTCCATTGCATGGTTGTAGGCTCTTCCATTTCTTTTGACTCCAGACCCACTTCTGTTTTCAACCCATCTTGGTTATTTGATTTTCCCATGTAAATCAGATGTTTCACTGATCCACTGAACTGAAGAGTCCTCTGTCATCATCAAGATGTGTCATTTGCCACTCTTTATCTTTTTTCATCATTAATATGACTGCATTCTCAGCCTGTCCTTTAAATAACACATTTGTGTATATCTGTCTTGATGTTAATGTAAGCATGTGCCCACAGAACTGCAGTGTGTTTGCCCTGTAACTCTTCACCCCTAGCTGTATATCTCATCTACCAGCTCTGCTTTCCTTAACCTCTAAAGAATTAAGCACCTAAAGGCTGGAAGCTCTGGCAGCATGAATTAAAATCCTTTTATAAATCAGTATTCAGGAGTCTTCAGCGCACCCCGTAAAGGTAAATAGCTACTGCATCTCCCCATCCTGCTGCTTCATGGCTATGTCCTTGTGTTAAGTCCACAGTAAAGCTCCTCACTCTGTGTCTTCTGTAAATCATGCAGATTGTAGCACATTCCTCAAACCTGGTATAGCAAATATATTCTGTGTTTACTTTTTTGTTACTTTCAAGAGTGTAATTTGTATTTGCTCAGCTTTGCACAGCTCCCTATATATATATATGTGTGTGTATATATGTGTGTGTGTATATATATGTGTGTGTATATATGTATGCATGTGTGTGTGTGTGTATATATATATATATATATATATATATAATGTCTTTGCCCAGCTCCTTATATATATTTTATATCTGGGCAGCCTGTCCCAGGGCTCTGTCACCCTCATTGGGAAGAAGTTCTTCCACATATTGGTGTGGAACTTCCTGTGCTCCAACATGAAGCCATTGCCCCTTGTCCTGTCCCTACAGACCATTGAGAAGGGGCTGGCCATTTCCCCCTGTGTCCTACACTGGAGATATTTATAAACATTAGTAAGATCCCCTCTCAGGCTTCTTTTTTCAAGGCTGAACAGCCCCAGGTCACTCAGCCTTTCCTTGTAGGGGAGATGCTCCAGTCCTTTAATCATCTTTGTAGCCCTCCACTGGACTCTCTCCAGGAGACCCCTGTCTTTTTTATACCAGGGAGCCCAGAACTGGACACAGCACTCCAGGTATGTGCAGCCCTGTTTAGTATTAGTTTTTTCTCTTTCCTGGGCTGCTGCTTTTTCTGGGACATTAAAAAACCCCACCAAAACCCAGGGAATTTCTTCCTACTCAAAAACTCAGAGCAGTGTCTGCTGCTGGGGAGGCCTTTTACAAATGCTGTGCAGTGCTGCTGTGGGGAACAGCCTCCCATAGCAACCTTCAACTTGAAAGCTAAAATCCCATCACGCCGTATGATGGCTTCATTACTAGACTGGCACGTGAATCCTTTGGAAGCAGCCTAGGTGTCAGCAGGAAATGTTCCCCGTGATTCTGTCTTTAGTTTTGGGGTTTTATTTTATATTTTGTGTTTTGGTGGCTTTCTTTTCACTTGCAGGTCTTGTTTTGTTCGAATATTTTTTTCTTTTTTTTTAAGAAAAAAATATTTCTCAGATAGAATAAACATTAGAAAATGATGTAGGTGGCTCCTGTTACACGTGGACATCTTCTCTGCTCTGGTGAAACCTCCCTCCAGTACTTTGTCCAGCTCTGGAGCCCTCAGCACAAGAAGGACATGCAACTCTTGTAGCAGGATCCAGAGGAAACCACAAAAATGATCAGAGGGCTGGAGCACCTCTCCTTTGAAGACAGGCTGAGAGAGTTGGGCTTGTTCAGCCTGGAGAAGACTTCAGGGTGACCTTATAGCAGCCTTCTAGTACATGAAGGGGTCCTACAGGAAAGCTGGGGAGGGCCTGTTTGTAAGGTCATGTAGCAATGGGATGATAGGCAGTGTTTTTAAACTAGATCAGACATTAGGAAGAAGTTCTTCACTGTGAGGGTGGTGAGACACTGGCACAAGTTGCCCAGAGAGGTGTTGGAGGCCCCATCCCTGGAAGCATTTGAGATCAGGCTTGATGGGTCTCTGAGCAGCCTGTTCTGTGGAAGGTGTCCCTCCTTACTGCAGGGAGGTTGGACTAAATGACCTATAAATGTCTCTTCCAACCCAACACATTCTGTGATGCAATGACAAGATGAAGGCCTTGTTGGAAAGCCAAAGCAATACTGGAGCTGGGCTCAGTGAATGCTGTTTGAGATTGGTGTTTATTGCAGTAGTGCTGGGGAGCTCCAAAGGGTAAAGGTTCTTCTCCTCAAAGGACTGAGCGAATGGGTGGCAAGAGCTTGAAAGGAACAGATTTCCCATCTTAGTGGGGCTGTGCAGTGTCAGTTCTGTTCTCACCATCCCTAAGCAGATTTTAGTTGACAAACTGTTTCTTGTGTTAGAAAGTTATAATTTCCTCAGTCTGAACTTCATGGGTCTGATGAGCTTGGCCTAAGGTGGGTATGGAACGTGCTTCTGCGTAGCTAGAGTAGCACCTCCCTTTGCTTTCATGGTGAGGATTATTTGGGCCCTGATCCATCAGCACTCAAAATAAATGAAGACAGTGCTGACAAGCATGCTGTTGTTGCTGTGCAGCCTCTCTGCAGACTTATGTCACACCTGGTTTTTGGCTTACTTCCTCAAAGCTTCTGTTGATGAAGGGAGACCTTGAGGAGTGGATGGAGGTACTGGGGACTCCTGAGACCAATTGTGGGACAAAACCAGGACATTCCAGATCTAGTCTGAGCTAAGGCTGGTGATGGGACAGTTGGTCTCTTGGCTTTCCATTGAGCTTGGCATTATTGGCATGATGGACTCTTCCTCCTCACCAGAAAAGCAATTACAAAAATAGCTGCTTGCAGTCTTCACTCATCCATGTGGGCACATGTGGCTCACTCTGAGCTGGTGGCTGCTGTGCCTACTCCGTCTCCGATGTTAGAGGCAAAATTCCTTGTGCTGTTGTTGATCTCCCTTGATAGTGCAGAGATAGTTCTGTTCATACTTGAGAGCCACCAAGTCTGTGGGAGGAGCAGTACCCCTCCTGCTCTGGAGCTCCGGATTTCTCTCCTTAAGCTCTTCTGTGGAGGAAGAAAGCCAAGCAAGTTATTTTTGGGTGAAGGAGAGGGGGTGGCTTTCTGTGCTGGCTGTAAGGAACGAGACAGCCAGGCTCAGACCCCAGGAAAGTTATGGTGATAGAGAAAAAGGCTTTGGAGCCCATGTGAGGAACCGCCTCGCTTTTTCTCTGGCTCCCTCAAAAGCTTTTCAACCTTTTCTAACAGGCTTTGTGAGTATCTGCATCCTCTCTTTCACTCCCATTCCTCTCCATCCCTTTGCACTTTAGAGAGGAGCAAAGAGAAGTGACTCATTACGCAGCCTACGAGGAAACTTTAATGAATAAATGCATTTAAGAAAAAGAAGAAAAGGGAAAAAAAAAATAGAAAACAGAGTTCTCCTGTCTGGGACAGAGCGATGCTTTTGCTGTCTTGAACTCTGAAAGAATAAGTTAGGCTGATTCTTTTTAGTAGCTTTTAATTGAATTGCTTTTGTGCTGCTGTTAAGGCTGATAGGGACTTTGTTGGGACTAGAGTCGTGGGTTTGGGGGATGGTTTTGGTTGGTTTTAATTTGCCTGAAACATCAAAATGTGCATATATACCTCAACTATTTCCCTGCCAGTGATGTCCCTCCCCAGCAGAGACAGGGAGGGGATTGTCAATCTCTACTCTGCCCTCAGGAGGCCCCATTCGACGTCCTGTGTCCAGAGCTGGGGATCCCAATACAAGAAAGATGTGGAACTATTGGAAAGGGTTCAGAGGAGCCACAGAGATGATCAGAGGGCTGGAGCAGCTCCTCTAGGAAGAGAGGCTGAGGGAGCTGGGCTTGTTCAGCCTAGAGAAGAGAAGGCTGCAGGGGGACCTTCCAGTCCCTGAAGGGAGAAGAGGAACAGGAGGGGAATCAGCTTTTTAAAAGGGCAGACACTGGCAGGACAAGGGGGATGGATTGAAGCTGAAGGTGGGAAGGTTTAAATTAGATATTAGGGGGAAGTTCTTTACAGAGAGAGTGGTGAGGGGCTGGAACAGGCTGCCCAGAGAGGTGGTGGATGCCCCATCCCTGGAGGTGTTGAAGGCCAGGTTGGATGGTGCCCTGGGCAAACTTGTATAGATCCAGGCCTGGAGGTTGGTGTCCCTTCCTGTGGCAGGGGGGTTGGAACTCTGTGATCCTTGGGGTCCCTTCCAACCCAGACCATTCTATGATTCTGTGATTCTCTGATTCTATTTCTCTTCTTCCTTCTTCAAACCTCCTTCATGCTGGGAGCATCCCACGGGGAGGAGGAGCACTTCGGTGCCCTGTGGTGCTTTCTGGGCATCCTTGGCATTAATTGTAGTAAAGTGATGTCTTCAGAGGCACCTGTGGTGGCTCTGAACTTGACGGGAGCCTCTTGCCTGTCAGAGGAGCTACGGTTTTCTGCCATGTCCCTGAAATTAATGTGTTTGTTTAGTTTTCTTCCTTCACTGCTGTGGCAGAAGGAACCTTGGTGACATTTTCCACATTTTCTTCAGCAATAAAATGACCACCTATACCTGCAGTTTTAAAAATAGACCCTGTGCATCCCCTTTCTGGCTTCTGCATCCACAGTTCTGGTTGGGACTCCTGAGCAGAGGAAGTTGACAGTGTGCATATATATATATATGTATATATATACTTATATAATTCATGTGCCATAGAAATTATCTAAAGAACACAATTTGTTTATAAAATAATTTATAAATAAATCACATAATTAATATAGTTTGTGCAACGCAGGAATTTTGTGTAGCACGTAGGAACAGTAGGGTGAGTTGTCTGGGGCTGGTGGTAAGAAATGGGTGTTGTACTTGGGTTTAGTTAAAGGTGGCTCTTCATTTTGCAGGTTCCCCTCGAATTGAAAAGCTTGTTAGTGCTCTGCTGCTTCTCCAGAAGCTCCAAGTCTCTTCTCTTTGTTTAAATACAGGAAAGCAATGTTTTCAAAGGAAGGGAAGAGGGTGAGAAAGAAGTGTGGGTGCTCCTCTGAGATCGAGCCGATCCATTTTTATCTTGTTATATATCATTTTTACTTAATGCTGTTATATTATTTCAGCTGTGCTTGGTTTTCAGATTCGATGCAGATATGAAGTTGCTATAACAACACGATGATTCATATAATGTGAGCAACAATCTGCTGGGATTTATTTCTCTGTCATGACGACTTAGATGTTTCTTGGTGGGGATTTCTGCCTATTTTCAGATAGAACACACCATTTAGCTTGCTGCAGTGATTTGCTCTGGATTACCTGGACTCAAGGTAGTAGCATTTGTACTTTGTGTAACAGACCCAGAGATCTCAAAGCACTTTACAAAGGGCAGTACTGTTGTGACAGATTTAGGAGATAAAGACACAGGGATGTGGGGCTGCCTCAGGTACCTTCAGCATGTCAGGCATGTAACCACGTCATGTAGCACCATGTACCTTTGGTTAGGTGGTTGGTTCTTCATCTCATTCCTTCCCGCAGGGGTAGACCTGATAGACGGATGACTCCTGAAATCTCCCTGGTCTATGTCCTTCAAAAAATAGAGAGGCACAAGTTAAGACCTCTTGAATTTCTCTTGGAAAATTATTGTCAAGATCTTTGTTTACCACCTAATTGTCCTCTGAAGTTACTGAGCAGTTACAGGATAGATCCAGAGAATTAATTTAATAAATCTGTTACCTTTTAAATTATTTTAATTTTTAATTGCAGTCTGCAATAACAAAAAACCACTTTTGGGGTCTTTTGATAGAAGAAAAACCCACAAAATACATCCAGAATTAAGGATGACTGATTTTTCTGTTGAAGATGGCAGATTATACAGCAATATCTTCTGAGTGCTGGGTTTTAAACTGTTTCTCCTTCGCAAAGAGCGGTCGTGATGGGAACTGTTTCAATGTACATCTGAAGATTTTTTTTCAGCTTCTCAGTTCAAATCTGAAACTTAAATGATGGAAACAAATGTCTTCAGCATCCCAAATCCTCACGCCGAAAGCTCTCTCTTCGTCTCTCTCTTTTCTTCCCTAAAGTTTTAAATTTCAGATGACACATCTGCAAATAGACCTATCTGCCCTGGCTTCTTTTATTGAGTTTTGGGTTATTCCAGTATTAAAGTTGAGGGTTTTTTTATCTAAATGAAACCTTTTCTTTTTCTCCTAACAAATCTAGTATTACTTGATGTGTGGGCAGTAGGCCTAGGGAGGTGACTGTGCCCCTGTACTTGGCATTGGTGAGGCTGCACCTCGAGTGCTCACCATAAGAAGGCCATTGAGGTCCTCAAGTAAGTCCAGAGAAGGGCAACCAGGCTGGTGAAGGAGCTGGGGGTGGTCAGCCTGGAGAAGAGGAGTGACCTGAAGGAAGGTTGTAGACCGGTGGGAGATGGTTTCCTCAGCCCGGTGACAGGAGATGGGACAAGGGGAAATGGCACAAAGCTGCACCAGGGCAGGGTCAGATCAGATGTTAGGAAAAAGTTTTTTACTGAAAGAGTTGTGAGAGCCTAGAACAGGCTGCCCAGGGAGGGGACTGAGTCACCATCCCTGGATGTGTTTAAAAAAAGGGTAGATGAGGTACTTAATGATATGGTTTAGCTTTGGACAGAACGGTGGGATTCGATGATCTCAAAGGTCTTTTCCAACCTTGTGATTCTGTGATGGTTTGCTTGGTTGATCAGTTGCTTGCTTTTCTCCTTCATGTAGATCTGTAGGCTTGATGCCTTTTGTGAGAGTATCTCTCCTCCTTGCTAAGCCTGGTGCTAATCTGAAAACCATCCGGAGGTTGTAACCTGCCTTTGTCCAGCTGCCTCTTGACCAGGCATCTCTTTGTCTTGCCTAGAATCTCTTTGTCTTAACTGGAATGCAGTTAATCCTATAAAATGGTCTGAGCTTTCTGTCCGGCCTAATTGTGTTAAATTGTGTTTGTATCCTAAAGAGAATGACTGGAGAGGATGTTGAAGCCTTATATGCATTTTTAAATTCATAAATGACATCAGTGGCGTCTAAAGCATCAGATAAGTGACTCTAAAGACCTTTCTGAAATGCATCAATGTTTTTATGTCTTTGAGAATCTTCTTCCCCTGCGCTGAAGCTCCAGATCCATCTTGCTGTCAGCTGTATTAGGATTAAGGAGGAAACATAACTGTGGAAACAGCTGATGTTGGAAATGTGCCATGGGGGCTTTAATATCTGTACACTGTATAGGGAATGTTGTAATTTTGTGGGGAGCCACGTTCTGACATTTGACATTGCTCCTGTGGCAGGATTCTTGTTGCAGAGCAAGAAGGTGTTTTCAGGTCTGGCCTCAGTAACATTTTTTGGTACCTCCAGGTATGTGTTTTGCCAATCCCCACTCCACTTTTTCAATATTTGTGTATTCAGGCACCACAGTAACAATGCAGTAAAGATGGAGGCAATGGAAAATACATGCCAGGGAATTACAGCTTTTGCTGGAGATCACAGAATCACAGAATTGTAGGATTTGGAAGGGACCTTGAGATCATCAGGTCCAACCACCCTGCCAAAGCAGTGTCCCTAGGACTGATCATACAGATAGACATCTAGATGGGTCTTGAGTAACTCCAGAGAAGGAGACTCCACAACCCCCCTCGGCAGCCTGTCCCAGGGCTCTGTCACCCTCACTGGGAAAAAGTTCTTCTGCATATTGGTGTGGAACTTCCTATGCTCCAACTTGAAGCCATTGCCCCTTGTCCTGTCTCCACAGACCACTGAAAAGAGACTGGCCATTTCCCCTTGTGTCCCACACTTCAGATATTGATAAACATTGACCAGATCCCCTCTCAGTCTTCTTTTCTCAAGGCTGAACAGCCCTTGTAGGGCAGATGCTCCAGGCCTTTAATCATCTTCACCAAAAGTTTAAAGCTCCCAAAGCAAGCAGTCCAGGATAGTATGTGAGATATTGCAGACACCACCAAGAGATGTTGTTATCACTTCATTCCTAGGTATAGTTTTTAATCCCTTGA
This sequence comes from Gallinula chloropus, assembly GCF_964237585.1. Lineage (NCBI taxonomy): Eukaryota > Metazoa > Chordata > Aves > Gruiformes > Rallidae > Gallinula > Gallinula chloropus. The sequence continues at coordinate 3,502,192 of NC_140086.1, forward strand.
CCACGTTGATCATTCTGACCTCATCCTACACAGTCTCTTCCATGTACCTCCTCTTTGGCTTTGTGACTTCTTGGATGCTCCCTTGGATGCTGCGACAGAGCAGGGGGAAACCTCCTTCTCTTCATCACTGTTGGGACAGTCCTGCATTTTTAGCTTCTCGTTCTTGCTACTCTTGGTTCTTCTTGTTTTGTGTGTGTTTTCTCAGAGCTGTGATGGTCAGTGTGATACCAGTGGCTGGGGACAGAAGACAGTGTCTTACCCAGCTACTTGGGTGCACGTGTGGATTTCCGTGATGGGTAGAAGATGATTCTTCCTTTGAGTCATGCAATCCCTATTTCCTTCTATGGGCTGGTAAAATCATTTGAGGGGCTGGGAGGGAAGAAATGGATAGTGTCTCAGTATTGCAGCAACCACTCCTCCGTCGTGGTTATTTTAGCAGCAGTTTGCATCTCAATTTCAACCTCAAAATACGCATCAAGTGCAGGCAGCTGTGTTTGCTGAGCCAGAAGATGGTTGAGAAGGCATCAGTTTTCTCACTGTGGTCCTTATAGTGTGAGGAGCCACGAAGGAATTGTCAACCATGTGGATGAGGGAGGTAATGTGGAAAGAAATACATTGAGGTGGGCAGCAACAAAACGATTTGACTTGCCACATTGGTTCTTCGTTGTTGAACAGGGTTTTCACAACAGGACACAGACTGTCTTGAAGGCTGTGGGTCATTATCCATTTTGGTACTCCTCTCAGCTGGAGTTGTAGATTCCTAAAGCCATGTGTAGCATGGATATCATTGTTTTTTCCTCTGGTCTGGTAGGGCAGCATTACATGCCTTGGCCCAATACCTTTCTAATGGGTAAACAGTGACATGCATGGTGAGTGAAGAGGCTTTCACAGATGGTTCTCAGAAGCTCCTTCCACTTAGAGATGCCCAACCTTGTGACATGTGGTGTAGCATCTGAACTCTGTGTTTGCTCCTTGAAGTTCCTACTAAGGTCATTTCAGTTTACTTCTGAATTGTAATTTTCCTTATCTTGTGGTGGCAAAGCCAGAACATGCCTAAGACCTTTAGCATGAGAAAACACTCATGGTTACCTTTTGCTGCTCCAAGTATTGGGATACTTGACTTCTCCTGGGCATCCCATGTCTGTTTGTATTAGAGGATGACTGTCCTTCATGGTGCATGGAGGCAACAATGCTCTAAAGGCTTTATTGTGACTCAGGCAGCAACTGCTTTGCTAGAACAGGCATGACTGGTGGAGCTGGAACCCTGCTTTGTAGTGTGGTAGCAGCAGAGCAATGGTCTTGATGCTGCTGCAAGTGCTGCTTTCCATTAGTACTTTCAGCTGTCAGGAGTCTCTTGACATATGCAGGGAGGTTTCCGCATGATGAATTCCAGGGAACGAAGTGAGGCTGGGTGTACATTTTAATTTCTGTTCTGCATGATGGAAGATGCTTGTGAGCCCATCATATTAATTTCAAAAGCTCTTTGGTTATTTTACTGGAATAATACAGTGGGTTGACTGGGGAATAAGGAAGCAAAGCAGGAATTTGGGGAACAATCAAACCAACCATGCAGGCAGAAGTTAGTCTGCACAGCCTGTCAATAACCACTTCCATATCTTCCCTGTTCCTACCCCTAGGGAAGAGGTTCTGACCCTGAAAGATCTTTGCATCCTCAGATTTTTGGACTGCACTTACTGGATTGGAAAGACTCCAGTTGTCCAGCTCTCTGGCTCATATATCTTCCACTGGTCCCATCTGCTAATTCATCCTCTAGGAGAAACAGAGTCGATGTCATGCCAGCAGGAACTGTCGTAAGCTATTTTCATGTCTAGTGCTTGGGCAGGGCATAGGGGAAGGCACAGAGGATTCCCAGAAAGGCAGCAGAGTAATGGAAGGTGATGGGTCCAGACGGAGCAGAGACATTTCAGAAAAGGGCCCTTCTTCCTTCCCTTTGGTTTCCATGCAACTGAGCTTTCACAGCATTAAAACTTCAGGTAACATCCTTGCAGAAGCCTTGGCTTGTTGAAGAGAAGGAACTGGTTGCAATCCACTTTTGCCCTATCAAGCTGGCAGGAACATGTCATTGGTACAGAGTTGTGCTGCGTGTAGGACCGTGCAGTAAAATATAAGGTGTCCCAGCAGTGAGGCTCACAAGGTTGTAAAAGACCTTTAAGATCATCGAGTTGAACTGTTCCTGTCCTATGCTAAACCATATCCCTAAGTACCTCATCTACCCGTCTGTTAAACACATCCAGGGATGGTGACTCAACCCCCTCCCTGGGCAGCCTGTTCCAGGCCCCAACAACTCTTTCAGTAAAACATTTTTTTCCTAACATCTAATCTGACCCTGCCTTGGCACAGCTTTGTGCCGTTGTCCTATCTCCTGTCACCTTGCTGAAGAGACCATCACCCACCTCTCTACAACCTTCTTTCAGGTAAATGTCAATATCAGAGTGAGGAAGCCTGAGTTGCTCTCTCCACATCAAAAACATTGTTAGCAATAGACATGTTCAGTGCAGTGTCTTTGTTGATTTCTCTTGGTAATGTCCTGGTTTCCACCCCATAGGCTCTTCAGGTTTTAGAGAAAATATGGTGTACATCTTGGTTGCTTTGCAGCTTGGGAACGTTCCTGGAAACCCACCAGACAAACTCCTAGATAGCAGCCGTATTGGCCATTGTACAAGTGAGATGCAATCTGTGCCTCCATCTCATGATTTTTGTTGAGGTGGGTTTTTTTTTTTTAAACAAATACTGTGCTTGTGTGCTTGGATGGCATTTCCCATTCAAAAAATAAAAGAGGGAAGGAATGAACGTGTCACCCACACCCAAGTTGCTGGGCACATAACTCAGGAGAATTACTCATAAAGCTGCAACCTCATTATCCAACTGTGAAGGATTTCTTCCACCAATTTCCTCAATTTGGCCACAATCCTGAAATCCACCTCACCTAAACAGTCAGTAGCATTTCCTCTACCAGCACAGGCACGAATCATTTTGTTTTGTGGCTAAATGCTTCAGGCACAGAAGAAAAAAAAAAGGGATAAACCCCCCCACCAAGCCCAAAGTATGATACTTAAATTCATTCTGGGTTTTAGAAAAACATGTCTCCTCCTCACTTCCAAGCAGATGATAGTCATACTACATTCCTGGAAGCTGGGGGATAGATTAGCATTGGTGATATCGTTGTAGCATTTAGCAGCGTATAGGGGTTGAAATCCACTGTGGCTTCGTTGGCATCATTAGAGCTGCTCTTCTTCCTGCCATCTGAAGCTTTGGTGTGCTGTTCTTCCAGCTTCCCTGCCTTCATTGTTGAATCTTAATGTGTTCTGTCTGTCATCTCCTGCACTAGGTTTCCTGCTCCCAATCCTTGGCCATCACCACAAATGTCCTGCGTTGCCCTTGGGCGCGCTCATCCTGGCTGAACGATGGGATGCTTTTCACCATGTTTGCTTTCCAGATGGATCTTCCCTCTCTGAGTCTGCTGTTTTGCTCTTCTGGGGAAAACACGGCTGTCCTGGGGTTTGTTTTGCACATGGAAGCGTAGGTGGAGCAGATTGGAGAACACTCAGAGCACCTGGGTGACTGGTGAGCTGGGTGGTTGAGGTGGTTTCCCCCCTGTAAACATCTCAGGAGGAGAGGATAGCTTATCCTTTTGGGTAGCAGATGGAATCTGGAGTTATAGTCCCTTTGTGGGCACTTATAGGATGAGCTGAATTTTAGATCTTGTTGCTTGGGAGAGCCTGTGTGAGGCTTCAGACTCTCTTAAGTGTGTGCTTCTGTAATTTTTTTTTCCCTGATGGAGAATCACCTGGGTTTTAGCCACTCTTAGCACTGCCTTGCAGTAAGCAGGGATGGGGAGCATGTGAGGGTTGAAATTCAGACCTGAGTGCACCTCTCACTGATGTTAAGATTCAGAAACCCAGGGGTCTTTTACATGCTCTTCATCATATGCATCCTCATTTTCTGTTCCTGGAGTGGAAGAGGCTGGCAGCAGAAGTCATGAATTCCCAGCTCTCAGCTCCTACTGCTGTTTTGTCTCCCTAAAAAAAGGAGGTGAATTAAAGGTGCTTTGGGATGCCTGACTGAAAAAGCATCTTTATAACAAGGGCAGTGATGGTGTTGCTCAAGAAGCTGGACCTAGGATATCCTGGCAAGCTGACAGGCTGTGCATCAACTTGTCCTGCCTGTTAATGTCTAAGAAGCTGATCACGTCTCTTATGTCAGCTGCTAGTTATGGTTGGAGGCTTTTACAAAGCTTCTGTTTGCCCCATGAGGTAGTTTTACCTTACCTAGAGGAGACAAGAGTGCTGCTGGGGATGTCACACACGTGTGATGCTGAAGGATGAGGTGAGGTACCCATATGACCACTCATCTGCTGCTCACGACTATGGTAGACAAGACTGGATAGAGGGGGAGGATTGAGCTTAGTTCCCTGATGGTGATTTTCACAGGTTAAATGGTCAGTTGGTTGGGAATTACATCTTCTAGCTGCAACAACACAGGAAGATCAATGTTTACAAAACACCTCACACGATCCAAATCTTGATTAAACCTCTAGGCTGGTGGTCCCTAGCCTGAAATGCTCCCTAACACATATATTTATTGTGCTACCTTTTGATGTTTCTCACCGCCAGCAACAAGAAGCTGCTGATACAGAAGGGGAAAGTCTGCTGTCACAGCGTGTAATTGGCTTGGTATGTTTGCACAGAGGTCACCAAAGGCTGGGATTGCTGCTCTGGGCAGATACAAATCATTGCTGCAATTTTCTCTCTGAATTTTTCTGGCTGGGGAAATTGCATCCATGTTCTTCCTTTTCTTTTTTAGTGAGCTTTATACATCAAGCAAGCATACATGTGTGTGTATAGATATACACATATATATAATGTGCTGTGACTATTAGTGCCTGAAAAATGCTGTTGTATTCAGCAAACGGTGACCTGAGCAGTATGAAAGCTAAGCATGGCATGAAAAAAGGGCTTCCTCATTGTTGTAATTGAAAAAAGCAAGCAGGTGCATTAATTAAAAGGGCTTTTGTGATAACAGGCTGATGAATGGACACTGTGTTTGCTCTGTAATGGAGTAAATTAGGAAATATTGCATGTTTAATAGGTGTTGCGAGGTAGATGGATATGTTAAGGAAGCTACAATTTATCTGGCTAATGCTTATAGAATCATAGAAAGGTCTGGGTTGGAAGGGACCCCAAGGATCAGAGAGTTCCAACCCCCCTGCCACAGGCAGGGACACCAACCTCCAGGCCTGGAGCTACACAAGGTTACCCAGGGCCCCATCCAACCTGGCCTTGAACACCCCCAGGGATGGGGCACCCACCACCTTTCTGGGCAGCCTGTTCCAGCACCTCACCACTCTCTCTGTAAAGAACTTTCCCCTAATATCTAACTTAAACCTTCCCTCCTTTAGCTTTAACCCATTCTCCCTTGTCCTGCCATTATCTACCCTTTTAAAAAGTTGATTCCCCTCCCATTTCTCTGCTCCCTTCAGGGACTGGAAGGCTGCAATGAGGTCCCCCCACAGCCTTCTCTTCTCCAGGCTGAACAAGCCCAGCTCCCTCAGCCTCTCTTCATTAGGGGCGATGCTCCATCCCTCTAATCATCATCTTGCTTCATGGGAGTCCCTGCAAGTAAAACCATAGAGCTTGTGGCTGCAGTTCTCTGTTGCAACTCAGAAGCTGCCCCAGGGCTGTGTAGATGAGGGACTGGCCTCTCAGGGTTGCACCAAGATTTTTTCCTTTGCAGGAGGATAATGTGCTTTTAATAGCAAAAGAGGAGCTGTGTTTCTAGAAGGGTAGTCTGTAGAATAAAGGCTAAACATGGAAGCTCTTGCAAGGTAGGGCAATGTGTACATATGTGTAAGCAAGACCAAAAACCAACCCGCTGGGGAGAAATGTGAAGGTCTTGATTCAGCAGGGCTCTCTCCATGTTCTCAGAAATTTGACACAAAGTGAAATACTTAACTGGCTTGTGGCCAGAGTGTTCCTCCCACGGCAGCTTCAGGATCCTAAAGAAGACAGGACAGTTAAGTAAGTGATTTCCCTTTCCCATCACAGGTTTTAATCTGTTATTTTTCACAGGTATCTTGTAACCAGTTATAACCCTCTTCTGCTAATCTGGAAGTCTTAACAACCTAAAGCAGCTTTAGAGTGGCACATCTCCTGTCTTTTTAAAATTAGATGCCTTTCCCATACTCAGTAGTGATGTTTTGGGGAGTCAACACTTGCTTTTGTAGCTGTTGGCACAGCCTGGAGATTGGAGGTTGTTGTTGGACACCAGAGCTCATGGTGTTGATGATGTCCGTGTTCTTAGGAAATAGTTTCCTTCCCAATACTAATCAGTTGTCTCACTTTTCCTTCTAGATTAGAAAAAAAGTCTTGTGGGACTGGGGGAACAGGACTTAGGAAGCAGTGGGTGAAGGCATCTCTAGAGGAGAGGTCACCTGCACGTGGAAGGATGTGGCTCAATAAAATTTTGCCCTTGAGTAATGTTGCTGGGTGTTTTTTTCCTGGCTTTTATTTATAGAAGTTTCACCCTCTTTTGGAGTGAGTTACAAGAAGGAAGAGCTGGTTTAGGAAAGTTTTGAGCTCCTTCTCCAAACAATAAGCCTTCCTCAACACGCCTTTTAATTCCTTCAAAGCTCTCCTCGAGCTATAACCCCGCCAGTAGTATTGTTTTAAGGGCCTGTGCTAAAGTGATTAGAAATACCACTTATCTAACTCAATTAAAAAGCCACCTGTTTACCTACTCAGTCATAGCTGGTGGTCTGGCTAGTTGTCTTTTTTTCACACCCACATCCTTGCATTCTTGTGCCAAACTAGGCTTTACACAAGCATCCTACGTAAAGCTAGTGACCAGGGTTTGGTGATGCGTTGCTTTTCTGCGTGCTGATGATGGGGAGGCTTGGTAGGGACACCCTGTGTGTCATGCCTCAGTTTCTACTCATATATGGAGAGCAGCCCTACCCAAGAGTTGTCTCAGAGCTGTGGCCGTATTTGTTGTGTTCTCCCTGTGTTGTCACCATGCTGGTCTTTTGATGGTTTCATCTTTGATCTCTAGAGCTAGCTATGCACAGAAAGGAAAGCAGTATGGAGAATGTCAGTGTTTTGAGACAGGTGTGCTTAGAAAAGCCATGCAGAATTAGAATTACACAGTAGTTTGTGTTAGAAGGGACCTGCAGAGGTCATCTAGTCCAATCCCCTGGCAATAAGCAGAAATATCTTTGGCTAGATCAAGTTGCTCAGAGCCCTGTCTAACCTGACCTTGAATATTTCCAGGGATGGGGCATCTACCACCTATCTGGGCACCCTCTTCCAGGGTTTCCTTATCCTCATGGTAAAAAATTTTCCTCTTTATATCTAGTCTCAACTACCCTCTTTTAGTTTAAAACCATTGTCTCTTGTCCTATTGCTACCAGCCTTTTGAGAAAGTCTGTCCCAAATCCCCAAGTTTCTTGACATCACTGAGAACCATATTGTTCTGTGTGGTTTGGGATTCTTCCTCTTTGGAAGCTTTTGCCAGGGTGACTAAAGCCTTATGGGTCTCCTGTGCAGCGTGAGAGGCAAGCAGGGGGGTGCTGGCCCATGCCTTGCTGGTGGGATGAGCATGCATCACTCAGATGCTTACTGGGGGGTTGGACCCGATGATCTCTCGAGGTCTCTTCCAACCCTTAAGATTCTATGATTCTATGGTCCACACCCAGGAGGCTTGATTATCTGCTCCAGCAGCAGATTCACAAGTGTCAGCTCTCTTCTCGGGCAGGATAGCCGAATCCAAACTCCACTGGGCTTTCCTGGAACTGTTTAGTTTTCCCTCCCATCTGGTTTACGTCCACTTGGAGGTGTAGGGAGCTGCTGTGGATTTACATGACTCCTCCGTGGTGGTGTCCCTTGAGACAGCAACTCTGATTCATCACCTGCAAGGCTCGTTTTCAGGGAGAGAGCAGAGCTTTGTGTAATTTCCATGATACCTGCGGCGGTGCGGGCGCTGAATCAGTGTGACGGGTGCCTCTTTTGATACGGGTGATGTTTCCCTAAATATCAGTTGCTCGTGGCCCCTGGATCTCCTTGCAGCAGTACTGAGTAAAGAGCATTAGTGGTGTTACTGCTGTCCTGAAAAGTCCCCCAGCACTACATTTGGTTGGAGAGATAGAATATAAATTGTCCTCCTACAAGGATCTAGGCTGAATACTAGAGGATTTGGTTTTCAGTCCAAACTAGTTTTGCCTTAAAATGAATTTTACTGAAGGCGTCTTTGCTCAGTGTTAGAGCTTTCCCTGTCACAGAAGCACAGAATCCTAGGGGTAGGAAGAGATCTTCAGAGATCATTGCGTCCAAGCCCGCTGACAAAGCAGGACCCCTAGCTCATATTGCACACGTAGGTGTCCAGATGGGTCTTGAATAATTCCAGACAAGGAGAATCCACAACCCCCCTGGGCAGCCTGTCCCAGGGGTCTGTCACCCTCACTGTGGTGAAAAAGTTCTTCTGCATATTGGTGCAGGACATCCTGTGCTCCAAGTTGAAGCCATTGCCCCTTGTCCTGTCTCCACAGACCATAGAAAAGAGGCTGGCTATTTCCCCTTGTGTCCCACACTGGAGATATTTATAAACATTAATAAGATCCCATGTTAGTCATCTTTTCTCATGGCTGTACAGCCCCAGTTCACTCAGCCTTTCCTCGTAGGGGAGATGCTCCAGTCCATGTACATGCTGCATGATGAGGGAAGTGGATAGGAATTGTTTGGGAAGGGTCACCACAGCTGCAAGTTGGTCATGGCATGTTCTTGAAAGCCTTGCTGTTTGACAGCCACACGTTGGCCCTATGGAAGCAAAGCTACAGAAGGAACAAAGTGCTCATGTTGGCTCTTTTTCACCTCCTGATACCCTTAAAGCCCAAGCAGCAGAGTTATTTTTAGCTCCATGATTCTACCCACCCAGGATCTGCACCGAGCGAGCGCTGGTGAAGGCACATTTGCTGGAAGGGTTGTGCAGGGTGCAAACACAGCATGCTCCCTGGCCTCAGTGTGCGTCATCCACGTGGCCAAGCATTTGCCACTGGCTGCTGAGATCCAGAGAGGCCACTCAATGCTAAGTATGCCAGCAGGTCCTCCCTGGGGACATTATTCAACTAGCTTGACCCGTGCCTCAGCCATGCAGGCAACGCAGATAAGAGGATGACTTCAGCTAAGCCTGTACTGGGATTCGTATCCGGGTGGGATCAACGAGCATCACCTTTGGTACTCAAACTTTTGTTGTACAACCAAGTGTTTTTCTTTCTTCTTGTCTCTGACTGGTCATCTGTGCTCCCAGGTAGAGGAACAAACACTGTTTGTGTTCATATCAGTGCATAAAAATAAACATGCATAAGCACAGCTATATATAAAATACAGCTTTGTGTTCTAAAGCAGAGTCATAACGTGCGTGTGTTGGTTTCCTTACTGTGCTTAGGTCCTTCTAGATCTTGTTGCATTTCCTCCTTATCCCTGTCCTTCTGGTCTTTGCAGGTGTTGCTGTTGGACTTCAGAAGTGCAGTTTTCCATGTGGATACTGTTTTTGTCTTTAGGGGTACTGAGGAATGGGCACTCTGTTTGCCCAAGAGTACATACAAGTGTTGTGGACTTGCTGGTGAACTTAGCTTGCTGTTGCCCTACTCCTGATGTGCTGTATCCTCATGCCATGCATGGTTCTTGGCCATGGTGCTGCTCTGTGGGATGCTGGGTAAAAAACTGTCTGTATGGCCAGGCTCAAATTGTTGTGAATGGAGCTACATCCAGTCGGTGGCTGGTCACAAGTGGTCCTCAGGGCTCAGTACTGTGGCCAATTCTTGTTAATATCTTTATCAATGATCTGGGTATTGAGTGCTCCCTCAGTCAGTTTGCAGATGACTCCAAGTTAGGCAGGAGTATTGATCTGCTTGAGGGTAGGAAGGCCTTACAGAGGTATCTGGACAGTATGGATCAATGGGCTGAAGTGAACTGCGTGAAGTTCAGAAATGCTCCGGGCTGGGTCCTGCACTTGCATCACAACAACCACAGGTCATACTAAAGGCTTGGGGAAGAGTGGCTGGAAAGCTGTGCGGTGGAAAAGGACCTGGGGTGTTGATCAGCAGCCAGCTGAACACGAGCCAGCAGTGTGCCCATGTGGACAAGAAGGCTAAGAGCAACCTGGCTTGTATCAGCAGTGGTGTGGCAAACAGGACTAGGGCAGTAATTGTCCCCCTGTATTCAGCACTGGTGAGGCCATACCTTGAGTATTGTGTTGTTTTGGTACCCTTGCTACAAGAAGGACATTAAGGTGCTGCACTGTTTCCAAAGAAGGCCAACAAGGCTGGTGAAGGCTCTGGAGCACGAGGAGCAGCTGAGGGAACTGAGTTTTTTTACCCTGGAGAAGGGAAGGCTGAGGGAAGACCTTATCACTCTCTACAACTACCTGAAAGGAGGTTGTAGCCAAGTGGGTGTTGGTCTCTTCTCCCAAGCAATAGGATAAGATGTAGGGGCCTTAGGTTGCCCCAGGGAAGGTTTAGATTGAGTATTGGGAAGAAATTTGTTTACTGAAAGTTTATTGATCATTGGAACAGGCTGTCTATGGAAGAGTTTGAGTGACCATCCCATAAGGTATTTAAAACACACCTAGATGTGGTGCTTAGGTTTAGTGGTTGGACTTGGCAATGTTAGGTTAATGGTTGGACTTGATGGTCTTTTCTAACCAAAACAATTCTAAGATTGATTCTATGCTATTAAATGTGCATGGAAGGGGAGAGGAGTCCTTGTGCAGCTACATCCTTGCTGTCAGCGTTTGATCTCAACAATTTATTGACCCAAAGAAAGCTGCTCCCTGGGTGGTGAGCTAATCTGGCTAACCATGCTTGCCTTGGCATGTCCCAATGCTTGGCATTCCATATACCATCCCCATAACAGCAAATGGGCAACGTACCCAGGCTGTCAGTGCACTGTGCTTTCTCAAACCAGTTTCTTGGCTGGTGTTTCAACATTGGAGTGGTTTCTGGCTAGATTTCACCCATGTGGTGGTCCTTGCTTGGTGGTCCTTGTTCAGTGAGCAGGAATAGCTTTTCCTCCACAAAGCCTGCGGCATCTGTCTCGCTGCTTTTTCCCTGCACCTCAAAGCTCCCATTCTTGCAGGAGAACGAGATCACTGCCACAATGTTTTTGGAGCAAACTCCCCCCTGAAGTGACAACCATAGGCAAAAGTGTGTTGATGTGGTGTGTTGGTATTTCTGATTTACTGGTCCATCGTCCTAATCTCTTTAGCCTTGATGGAGCCTGAAGAGCGTTGCCGCTCTGAGCTTCCTCGGTTGTCTCTCTTGAGAAACGCTGCCTCCAACTATACTTAGGATCTGCAAAAATTCTCTGGTCTTCCCCAGAGGAGTAGGAAGGTGTTCTCCCACGTCAGCAATGTGGTTTGTGGTTTGGCAGAGCAGAGTGTGCAACTAGAGGGAGAGCTTTCCATGCCTGGATGTCAACATCGCTGTCTGGCCGCGGGAGGTGTCTGCCGTGTACCGCATGGGAAGAGGGTTTCTTGTGTTTTGGGAATGCTCCTTCAGATGATGAATAAATGGGTTTTAAGGAAGGATTTATGGGTTTGGGTTTTTTTTTTTTTTTTGAACATGGAGGAATACAAGGATGTGAAATTGTAGTTATTGCAGCAGCTGTTGCTAAGGTTTGCTCCTGGATGTATGTCAGCTTCGAAAATGAGTTTCATCTCCGTGTTAAAGGGTTGGTGAGAGTTTTTCTGTTTGTTTGGGCCAAGCACCGGAACCTAAATATGCATGAACTATGGAAATCCAATGTTCTTCCCATACCTCACCCTCCTGCAGCTTCATGATGCTGGTAGCTGCCACCATCACCTGTTTTCCAGCCTATGAATATCCACTTTTGTAGCTGGAGTGGAACGGGGGAAAGATGAGCCTATCCTTGCCCTCCCTCTATCAAATACCAGTTTCTTGGCCAATGTTTCAACATTGAGGTGGTTTCTGGCTAGATTGCACCCATGTGGTGGTCCTAGCTTGGTGGTCCTTGCTCAGTGAACAGGACTAGCTTTTCCTCCACAAAGCCCATGGCTCCTGTCACCAGCTTCAGGTTGGGATGGCTTAACGGGCTTGATGCTTTAGCTTTGTTGATGTATTTGTCCATGTTTTTAAGAAGTAGAGGGTTTAATTTTTCTCTTTTGTCTTGGAGCTTACAGAAACACAGGCTCAACAACGAAGAATGGGTTCCTCCTTGTCTTAAAAGGAAGACATTTTGGCTGCAGACTCTTTTACAGGGCACATCAGCCAGCATCTTTTGAAATATCTGCACCCCTATCTCTGGGCCTTTCAACTTTTTACTTCTTGTTGCCAGCTATGGATTTTTAGGTGTGTTTTAAAAACACCTCCTCCACATGCAGGCAGGTTTCTGTGCTGGTTTGGGATGGCAGCCAAAATTTCTACAGCTGGTGCCTTGAGTATTGTGTGAAGTTTCTGCAAGAGAGAGAAATCCAGATGTCCCCCCCACCCCTCCTTTTTCTTTTTTTAAGGTTATTTTATGGAGATATGGTGAGGATCTTTCCTCTTTTTTCACTCTCCTCTCACACTGTGCAAGGATGGAGATACCGTGTGCAGGGTGTTGTTAGAGCTCGTGCTCTGAGGGATGTGGATCACAAGGATGAAGGACTGAGTGTAGGTTTGGAAGAGGATTTTGTTGGCAGCTGCAGAGCAGAGGGAAGGGAGTCTGGCAGTGATTGCACAGGAATGGTCTGCAGAATAAAAAAAACCCACGGATACAGCATCAGACAGTAAGACAAGGAAACTCTTTGGCACTATCTGATACTGATTCCAAGGGAAAGGATCATAGAATCACAGAATGTTAGGAGTTGGAAGAGACCTCAAAAGATCATCTAGTCCAACCGTCTGCTAGAATAGGATCACCTAGACTAGATCACACAGGAATGCCTCCAGGTGAGTTTTGAATGCCCCAGAGAAGGAGACTCCACAACCTCTCTGGGCAGCCTGTCCCAGGGCTCTGCCACCCTCACAGTGAAAAAGTTCCTCCTTAGATTCACTGGGAACTTCTGCTGCTGCAGCTTGTACCTGTTGCCCCTTGTCCTATTGCTGGCCCTCACTGAGCAGAGCCTGGCTCCATCCTCCTGACTCTTGCCCTTTACATATTTATAAACATTAATAAGGTCACCCCTCAGTTTCCCCCAGGCTAAAGAGGCCCAGGTCCCTCAGCCTTTCTAAAATGACAGTTTTTCTATGAATTTTGAAATGCTGGTGAAACTTTGAAATTCTTGGTGACTTCCTAAATCTCCTCATCTTCTCACCTTCATCTTCTAGCCAGGTACAACCTGTAGCAGGGATGGAGGATTTGTAAAATCAAGCAGGGCAAAGATAATGAAAAGGAGAGGCAATCACATGGTGCCTGTTGTTGAGGGAGAGGATTTCTGTATTCAAAGATGGTTTGACTCAGCGTTTGCTATTTTAAGACAGTTCTGCAGGTCCACTGGTGTTGTTGGTCCTGTCTCCTCAACAATATAATTGGCTGAGATGATCTACTTTGGCTCAAGCTGGTTAGCTCTGAAAGATCTTGTTTTGGAAACTTTTGAGTTAGAAATATATTTGGAGTTAGAAAGAAATTCCCTCTGTTTTCAGAGAGAAACCTGGAAGCTGAATAAAGATTTTTTTTGTTTGTTTTTAGAGGAACAAAAAAAAAGGAGTAAATACAGAAAGAAATAAAGAAACCCTGCAAACAGAGAGTTCAAAAGGCACAACTTTCATGCCGTTGCATGTGAATATTATTCTGAAGCCCTTATAGTTTCCACCTTTACTCTGCCCTGGTCAGGCCCCACCTGGAGTCCTGTGTCCAGTTCTGGGCTCCTTGGTATAAAAAAGACAGGGATCTCCTGGACAGAGTCCAGTGGAGTGCTCTCCTCTTTTGCTGTTATTTCTTCCTTGGAGTTGAACTTTCTCCTTAGGACAGGGGGTCTCCCCAGTGGCTGCAGTGAGAAGTGATAATAGATTGAAGAAAGAAACTCTACCAAATATAAATGCCTGTTCTTGCACAAGGGTAGTTCCCAAATGCTGCTTCAGAACCTCCGGTACATGCTGTTGAGCCATGCTTCCATGAGGGGTACCAATTGGGCTGTGCTGGACATGGAATTTAATGCCATGGAAGATTTTTTGGACAAAGATGGTTGAAATGCGCTGTGTCTTATATGTAGTTAGTCCAGACCTGCTCTATAGAGGGTGATGGCCTTGGCTGGGCCAAGTGGTGCAGTTGACATAATTTCTCTTTCCTCTCACAACCACTTCAATGCATGACATCTCTTATAAAGAGCTCGGATTTTCTTCTAAGGTGTGTATTTACAATAAGCTATGTAACCTCTGCTGCTGCTGTAGGGAAGTCATAATTAAAAGCAAACCACGGGACTTTACAGTCTAAATTAGCAGGTAATTACATACAGTGAAAGAGGAGTAGAGGTGGGGGGAGGAGACTCTATAAGCTGTTGGGTTATTTGCAATATGCTCTAAGAATTTTATTTTGTAATCTAATTATAAGAGAACAAGCAGAGGAAAAAAGTTGGGTGGTAATCAGAGGAGCTAAATCATTGTATTGAAGGGATTGAATGCTCCCTCAGTAAGTTTACAGATGACATTAAACTGGGAGGAAGTGTTGATCTGCCTGAGGGTAGGGAGGCTCTTCAGAGGGATCTGAACAGACTGGACCGATGGGCTGAGACCAATGGGATCAAGTTTAACAAGGCCAAGTGCAGAGTGCTGCACATGGGACAGAACAACCCCCTGCAGCGCTACAGGCTGGGGGAGACTGGCTGGAGTTCTGTCAGGAAGAGAAGGACCTGGGGGTGTTGGGTGACTGCAGGCTGAGCATGAGCCAGCAGTGTGCCCAGGTGGCTAGGAAGGCCAAGGGCATCCTGGCTTGTGTCAGACACAGTGTGGCCAGTAGGTCTGGGGAGGGGATTGTGCCCCTGGACTGGGCATTGGTGAGGCCACACCTTAAGTACTGTGTGCAGTTGTGGGCTCCTCACCATAAGAAGGACATTGAGGTCCTGGAGTAAGTCCAGAGAAGGGCAACCAGGCTGGGGAAGGGGCTGGAGGGCAAATCATATGAGGAACGGCTGAGGGAGCTGGGGATGTTCAGCCTGGAGAAGAGGAGGCTGAGGGGAGACCTTATCACCACCTACAACTACCTGAAGGGAGGTTGTAGAGAGGTGGGCGATGGTCTCATCAGCCAAGTAACAGGGGACAGAACAAGGGGAAATGGCCTCAAGTCACCATCCCTGGATGTGTTTAGCAGACCGGTGGATGAGGTACTTAGGGATATGGTTTAGTGTAGGATGGAAACGGTTGGACTTGATGATCTTAAAGGTCTTTTCCAACCTTGTGATTCTGTGAAAGGATAAACAATTTGCTCCCTAAAAAAAAAAAAAAAAAAAAAAAGAAAAAAAAAGAAAAAAGGAAGAGTATTTTGAAATTGCTTTTGAAAGTTAATATTTATAGGCCTGAATGCTGATAGAGTTTCTATTATGTCATAACTAATCTTGACGGCAAAGAGCTTTCTGACTCTGTCACACCCAGTTAAATCAAATTTGGCAGTGCTGTGATAGTGTTTGTAAGTAGCTCATGTAAGCCAAGGAGAGGTCTGCTGGCAGAGACCTGTGCTATGAACCCACCTATAATTTCCCCTTGTTTTCTGCAGTAGCATCTCCCTCTAATGAGCATAAAACAAACAAAATCCCAACTTCTTAAAAGTCATGACCTGGATAAAACTAACCTTGACTTTACTGTCTTCTATGGTTAAGTTCTTCTGTGGCTTTTTGTCATTTTTCTTGCTGTAGAGGTTCTGAAGAAACATTGAGCTTTGGTATAAAATGTAGTCCTTTGTGTATCTAAAAACTCCAGATCTATTGACTTAATGTAAATTTTATATTATTATGGAAGGTTTAGATTAGATAATAGGGGGAAGTTTTTTACAGAGAGAGTGGTGAGGTGCTGGAACAGGCTGCCCAGAGAGGTGGTGGATGCCCCATCCCTGGAGGTGTTCAAGGCCAGGTTGGATGGGGCCCTGGGAAACCTTGTGTAGATGCAGGCCTGGAGGTTGGTGTCCCTGCCTGTGGCAGGGGGGTTGGAGCTCTATGATCCTTGGGTCCCTTCCAACCCAGACCATTCTATGATTATATATATAGATATCCAGCAGGCCTTTAGATAATGTAATAGTTTTACTGGTGGCACTTAATCTCATTCCTGAGGAGAGGTGTACACTGCAGGGCTTCTTTGTTTCTAAGAATCATAGAATCATACATAGTTGTATGAGCTTTTCAATCCCACTGCTCAAATGGAAACCTGGGAGGGTTTGTGTCCTCTAGAAAGACAACAGTGAGCATGGAAGAGGAAAAAATTAGGGAACAAGTTTTGGGTTTCAGACAAAAGTATCCACTCTCTAGTTTTTTAGTTGGCAAGAGATTGGTGCTATCCTGGATCTTCTTGCAGTTAGTGAATTTTTACACTTGTTGGCACAGTCTTGTGCATGTCCTCAGACAGCATCTTGGATATCTTGAAACTGGACTTATGATTAAGGCGAATTATCTCAGGTTATGCCTGTGTGGTTGTATCTGCAGATCTTCATGCCCTGCCCAGCTCAAGGGAAATAACTGGACTGGTAATAATGTATTAATTCACTAGTTGCTTGTTCATCCCCAAGTGTTTAAATGTGTCTTCACTACGGCCAAGCTGAAAGCATCACTGTTGCAGCATGGAAAAAATCTGTTGATGAAATAATGTCCCCATCTACTTGACCTCTTCCATGTTTGTGATGGACCTGGCTCCATTACTTACGGGCTGTGAGTAACTTTTCTAGTTCTCAGCCTGCAAAGAAGTTCCTTTCCTGACCTAGAAACGCAGCCCTTGCATTAGCCATTCATCACACATAGTCTGATGAGGCGTATTGAAAACTACACAGAACTTTAATCGGGTTTTAAATGCTATAG
The DNA here is from genome assembly GCF_964237585.1 of Gallinula chloropus. Classification (NCBI taxonomy): domain Eukaryota; kingdom Metazoa; phylum Chordata; class Aves; order Gruiformes; family Rallidae; genus Gallinula; species Gallinula chloropus. The sequence continues at coordinate 3,519,199 of NC_140086.1, forward strand.
CTCCTTGCCAGCCCTGCACTCAGCGTGAGGGAAGCAGCTCTTGGCAGTGGTGGATGAGGGCAGCTGTTCTATCCTGGATGTCTGTGGCAAAGTGCTATTTTATGAACTCCTTTGCTTTTGGCTGGCAGTGGCGCGTGCTCGGTGAGTTGAATTTTACTCAGCCGACGCGATGTGTTGAACCTGGTGTCATAGAATCATAGAATCATAGAGTGGTCTGGGTTGGAAGGGACCCCAAGGATCATAGAGTACCAACCCCTGTGCCACAGGCACGGCCACCAACCTCCAGGCCTGGAGCTACACAAGGTTTCCCAGGGTCCTGGTTCAAGGCCAGGTTGGATGGGGCCCTGGGCAACCTTGTGTAGCTCCAGGCCCGGAGGTTGGTGTCCCTGCCTGTGGCAGGGGGTTGGAGCTCTATGATCCTTGGGGTCCTTTCCAACCCAGACCACTGTATGATTCTATGTTTCTCAGGTGTGACAAGCTTAAAAGCTCAAAACCTGTCTCTGACTTCACAAAAACTAGACACAGCAAGTGTATTTTTGGAAAAGGAGGAACATTTGGTATATTCCTGAAAGGAAAAAACCCTACTGATGCTCCATTACTGAAGGAAATCCCATTGTTGTTTTTTTCCTCCCCTCCCAGAAGCTACAGGATTTACTACACTGTTAATGTGCTAAAAGAAAACTGCAATAAATTAGTCCCTGTAGCCAATCATACTTGTACTACAGAAATGCTCATATTTATGAGAGTGGTCAAACATGCAGTAGTGTCCAGAGATGTATGGCAGTGTTTACAATAGGCCATAGCACTATGTGATTTATCACAGTGCACTACAGAGCAGGCTATAATGTGCATTGTAATTAGTGTAATGTACCTTGTAATAGCTGTGAAATAAATTCTGCACCACAGCTTTCAGCCCCAAAACACAGGATCTAATGCAGATTCCAAAGACTGAGGGGAAAAGAAAGAAGTCACCTTACATAGAATTGAATGGTCTGGGTTGGACTGGACTCCAAGCATCATACAGTTCCAACTACCCTGCCCCAGGCAGAGCCACCCACGCCAGGCCTGGATCTACACAAGGGTGCCCAGGGCCACATCCTCTCTGGGCAGCCTGTTCCAGCACCTCACCACTCTCTCTGTAAAAAAAACTTCCCCCTAATATCTAATCTAAACCTTCCTTCCTTTAGCTTTAGTCCACTCCCCCTTGTCCTGCCACTGTCTATCTGTTTAAAAAGTTGATTCCCCTCCTGTTTCTCTGCTCCCTTCAGGGACTGGAAGGCTGCAATGAGGTCCCCCCACAGCCTTCTCTTCTCCAGGCTGAACAAGCCCAGCTCCCTCAGCCTCTCTTTGTAGGGCAGGTGCTCCAGCCCTCTAATCATTTTCATGGCTCCTCAGAACCCTCTCCAAAAAATCTACATATTTCTTATATTGGGGCCCCAAATCTGGACACAGGACTCCAGCTGGGGCCTCCTGAGGGCAGAGTAGAGAGGGACAATCACCTCCCTGTCCCTGCTGGTCACCCCTCTTCTGATGGAGCCCAGGATACCATTGGCCTTGTGAGCTACAAGAGCACACTGGTGGCTCATGTTAAGTTTCTCATCCACCAGAATCCCCAGGTCCTTCTCAGCAGGGCTACTCTGCAGATGCTCTTCTCCCAGTCTATATATATATAACTTGGATTGCTCCAGTTCAGTTGCAACACCTTACACTTCTCAGTGTTGAATCTCATTAGGTTGACCCAGCCCCACCTTTCCAGCCTATCAAGATCTCTCTGGATGGCTTCCTTTCCTTCTGTTGTGTCTTACATCATATAGGTCTTCGTGTCCTGCTGGAAAGCAGCTCTGTGGAAGAAGACTTAGAAGTCCTGGTGGATAAGAGGTTAACCATGAGCCAGCAATGTGACCAAGAACACCAAGACCATGCAGGGATGTATCAAAAAAAGTGTGGCCAGCAGGTTGAGAAAGGTTCATCTCCCACTTTACTCTGCCCTGTTGAGGTCTCATCTGGAATTTTCTGTGCAGTGCTGGGCTCTCTGGGTCAAGAAGGACAAGGGAGAGACTGGAGAGGGTACAAAATGGGTGTGAAGATGATGAGTGGATTAGAACATCTGATGAAGAGATGCTGAGGGACTTGGGACTTTTTAGCCTAGGGGAGAGAAGACTGAGGGGGGATATTATCAATACTTATAAATACTTGAGGGATGGGGGTCAAGAGGATGGGGTCAGTCTTTTTTCGGTGGTGCCCAGGGACAGGACAAGAAGCAAAGGGCACAAACTGGAACTCATGGAGTTCCACCTAAATGTGAGGAAGAATTTCTTTGCTTGGAGGTTGGCAGAGCACTGGAACAGGCTGCCCAGAGAGGCTGTGGAGTCTCCATATGTGAAACATTCAAACACTGTCTGGACACTGTCCTGTGCAGCCTGCTGTAGGTGATCCTTCCCTTGCAGGGCAGTTAAACTAGGTGATCTCCAGGTGTCCCTTTCAACCCCTAACAGTCTGTGCTTCTGTGATAATACATAGGTTTCAAATTTGGGGGTAAAACGTCTTTAACCTTTACATAGGGAACTACTTTCCTTCCATGAAACAAAGCTTTTTCTCTGCCCATAGGATCCCTTTTTCTGTGCCAATCTTGTTAGAACTGGGATTTTCTTATTGATTAATTAATTAGCCAGTCCTATGTCTTCATGTGCATCTTCTTGCTGTGGCACTTAGTAGTTTTTGAAGAGAAGGTGACTGAAGATGCTGTTTGGAAGCTCTGAGCACCTTTTAGTTCCTTATCCCTTTTGCAGCTTGTATTTAAGTGTACTGGAAACAACCTTTTCAGATGGAAGTGGGTCTCTAAGTGGACTTCTAGAATGTCTTCTGGTGTGTTGCTGAATGGTGCAGCCAAAAATCAGCATTTTTGGGGTTTTATTCTTGAAGGATCAGTAGGACTGTCCAGTACTGATGGTCCCAGTTATAGGCAAGGTAACTGGTTCCTGAAGGGCTTTTGCTGTGGTGAGGAGAAGGAATAAGCTCAGACTTTTGAGCTTTGCTTCCCAGCTGAGGTGACCTCTGAGTTCTTGGGGCAGAAGTCTCCTAGTTGATGTAGTATGGAATTTATAACGTGCTATTTCTCTGTCTTGCTCTTGCAGCTCGGAAGGCCATCCTGGGCTCCATCAGAACAGGGGTGGCAGCAGGGACAGGGAGGGAATTGTCCCTCTCTACCATCGGGAGGCCCCAGCTGGAGTCCTGTGTCCAGAGCTGGGGCCCCCAATACGAGAAAGATGTAGAACTGTTGGAGAGGGTTCAGAGGAGGTCACAAAGATAATGAGAGGGCTGGAGCAGCTCCCCTATGAAGAGAGGCTGGGCTTGTTCAGCCTGGAGAAGATAAGACCATGGGGGAACCTCATTGCAGCCTTCCCATCCCTGAAGGGAGCAGAGAAACAGGAGGGGAATCAGCTTTTTAAAAGGGCAGACAATGGCAGGACAAGGGGGATGGATTAAAGCTAATGGAAGGAAGGTTTAAATCAGATATTGGGGGAAGTTTTTTACAGAGAGAGTCATGAGGAACTAGAACAGGCTGGCCAGAGAGTTGGTGGGTACCCCATCCCTGGAAGTTTTCAAGTCCGGGTTGGATGGGGCCCTGGGCAACCTTATGTAGATGCAGACCTGGAGGTTGGTGTCCCTGCCTGTGGCAGGGGGGTTGGAACTCTGTGGTCCTTGGGGTCCCTTCCATCCCAGACCATTCTATGATTCTATGATTCTAAGATTCTATCTAGCATAAAGGCATGTTTCACTTTTTACTGCATTATTCAGATCCTTATTAGGACAGAATTTCATTTTTGAACTTAGTGCTGTGTTGGGTTTTCTTTTCCTCTTTCTTTCTTGTCTCCCTATCTGGCTTTCACTCCATACATCATGACTATTTGATTGGGGGTAGAACAGTCAAACCAAAGCAAATTTATTTTGTCTGTCAAGCTTCCTCTTTGTAATATCTTTTCTATGTAAAAGATGACACAAAATCAATCTCCCAGTTAGCTTGGCTATTCTGCTTGCGGCAGCTTTTGTTCAATGATCATTATTTTTTGTTTGGTTGCATTTGATTCTTTAATGTGCTTTCAAATACATCATCAAATAACAATGCTCGTGAAGGAGGAGATCTTCCTTCCATTTGAAGGTCTTCAGTGCTGATGTGAATTGGAGGGAAAATCATATGAGGAGCGGCTGAGAGAGCTGGGGATGTTTAGTCTGGATAAGAGGAGGCTGAGGGGAGACCTTATCACCGCCTACAACTACCTGAAGGGAGGTTGTAGAGAGGTGGGCGATGGTCTCTTCAGGCAAGTAACAGGAGATGGGACAAGGGGAAATGGCACAAAGCTGTGCCAGGGCAGGGTCAGGTTAGATGTTAGGAAAAATTTTTACTGAAAGAGTTGTGAGGGCCTGGAACAGGCTGCCCAGGGAGGGGGTTGAGTCACCTTCCCTGGATGTGTTCAAAAAAAGGATAGATGAGTTAGTTAGGGATATGGTTTAGCATAGAGTGGGAATGATTGGACTTGATGATCTTAAAGGTCTTTTCCAACCTTGTGATTCTGTGATTCATAAGGCCTTTTTCTAACCTTTTGTGATTGTGTGGTACCGCGTTCTTTAGACAGGGATACCAAGGGAAGGACTTGAGTGACAGTCTAGAATGAAGAGTGAGATTATTATATTGCAGAATGGGAGGTGGCTTCCCTGTTCTTTCTCAAGCAATACATTTGTGAAAGGGTCTTCCAAATATTCTTTAGTTTGTGCTGTGATTCTGTTAACTTTTCTTTCCCATCCCACTTCTCTTCTTCCACCTTTTCAGATTCTCTCTCGTAAGTAATGCGAACTGAAATACGAATTCTTAAAGCTATTGTTCTACTGATGTAATTCATTTTTTTCCTGCAAGCTTTAATTCAATACAAGTTCTTCCATACCATCATTTTTAATTTTAATAGACTTTTGGAGAGCCTTTTTATTTCTTAGAGTTTCTGATTCAGGGAGAAAAAAAGAAACAGAAAAAAAAAAAGGTCTATATGAGTGAGATTCCAACCTGAACTGAATGAACTGGTCTTTTAATATATTTCGTAGTCAAGGCTTTGCAGGACCTTCTCATTTCCTCCCACATAATAAGGACTAAATGTTATCTCCATGATTTGAGGTGTTAATCTGTAAAGACTGGGGAAAGCGATTTTTCTTGAGAGAGTATTGGAGAGCTGACTGATGGCAAAGGAACTGAGGACTCGGAGTCAAAGTGAGCCTCATCAGCAAGAAGACCCAGGGGCTGGTGATTTAACCCCTGATGAGTTTATTGTAAGGTCATTATTCATATAAAAATGCAAATAATTGAATTTTAAGCCCAAACTCTGTGATGGACCTAAATATGAATCTGAATGTGAGTCAGCAGACTGTAATGGTGCCGGAGAATATCAACCACTTCTGATGTTAATAAATGCACAGCCGAGGGTCCAAGGAAATGATCTTTCCCCTCTGACACTTGTGAGACTGTGTTTGGGTATAGTATCTAGTTTGGGGCTCCCTGTACAATAAAGAAATTGTTATGTTGAAGCACCTTCAGGGGAGGCCACCAAGATGTTGGGGAGTAGGAGCCCAAGGCATCTGAGAAGAGGTGGAAAGAATGAGTTTTGTTCAGCCTGGAGAGGAAATTGCAGAGGGAAATCTTACCTTTGTCTGCAGCTCACCGTGACTGCTTTTCAAGAATGGAGCACAGACCTGGAGAGGTTGTGAGATCTCCATCCTTGGAGATACTCAAAACTTAACTGTGTAAGGCCTGAGCAACTCTAAATAGAGACACAGCTTTGTGCCATTTCCCCTTGTCCCATCTCCTGTCACCTGGCTGAAGAGACCATCATCCACCTCTCTACAACCTCCTGTCAGGTCATTGTAGGCAGTGATAAGGTCTCCCCTCAGCCTCCTCGTCTCCAGGCTGAACACCCCCAGCTCCCTCAGCCACTCCTCATAGGATTTGCCCTCCAGCCCCTTCACTAGCCTAGTTGCCCTTCTCTGGTCTCGCTTAAGGACCTCAATGTCCTTCATCCTCTTGCTCTTAAGACTTTTGCAATCAAACTACATTTAACACTGTCTTCAAATGTGTCCCATTGATCTTTTTGGAAAGTGCTGGTTGAATTTTAATTTGTAGGTCTAAAAAGCTTCATATGGTGTTTTGGGTCATGGGGTGTTTGGTTTGGTTTGGTTTGGTTTGGTTTGGTTTGGTTTGATTTGGGATGGGTTATTTTCTTAACATGAAGGGCAATACCAGTAAAATGGCAAACTAAAATCTTACGAGTTACCAGTTTTTCAGGATGTCTCAGCTCTTGTGGAGATGAACTGCTGTCATAAAGGTGTTACAACTCACTCCTGAAATTGGAAACCATGAGATTTTCTTAAGATTTCTCCCTTACCCAGCAATGATTAATTACTGCTGCTGTAACCAAACGGATTGTAAGGGGCCTGATGTTAATCTAAACACGTGGAGACCTTTGCTCATCCTTAATCATCTTCTGTCCAGTGCCATGGTGGAATAAATTATTATTGTTGTTAGAAAAGCTACAATTTATCTCCTTGCAATCAAGCCCTCTAGGTAAATTTTTATTTTAATTTTGTTTTCCTTGAGATGTAGTAGGTAGTGGCTTGGGGGATTTTTAATGTCTACCAATATAAATGAAATTGAAGAGTATTTGTGGTGGTACTGTAGCCACACAGTTACTGCTCATCACAATCTGATTGCCGTGGTTTCTGTTGGAAATGACCCAAAAACATGATAGCTCTGTGTTTCCTTCCTTCTGCTCTTGGATATTTGAGTTATTTTTTTTAAGCAGACGGTCCTCCTTTCTTTCTTCACATCACTTCTCTTGATGCATTGGCAAGAGCTGGTATGAACACAGAGGTATTTTGTCCTGATGAGATATTTGGCAGGTCTTTATTAGTCTTTTCAGTGTCGTTCTCCAGATGCAAGCCAAGGATCAGAAGCTGGGTTATTTCAGGGGACTTATAAGACAAAATATAAGCTGCTTCAACTCCCTTTCTTCCTCTGTGTATGCAGAGGCGACATTGTGGAAGCTGCTGGAATTATATCTCTTAACAATATAGCCTTTCATCTTTTTCAAACTGTAATATATATATAATCCGACTGGTTGGTTTATTACATTTTTGTAGCTGTCAAATTTTTCCTGAAGATTAGACTGGGAGGAAAAATGCCTTCAGAGTGAGATCTGTGAAGGTGTGAAATAGTCTCTGAGGAGAGACGCTGGAAGAGCCATAACTTGAGTTATTGCAAAGGGAACAGTCCAGAGGATGGTAAAATACCCTCTGGGGCATTGATGTCTCAGTGACCTGGCTGGGATGGATTAGCTGATGCCTGGGGTTATGTTCTCCAGATTCAGGTTCTCACAGGATGGATAGGTCCTGCTGGGAAGAGAATTGGCTATTGTCAATGAGTCTGTTGGATCCACGTCATCATTGAGCTGTGTTTCAAATAAAACAGCTTAGGCCTCTATGGGCTACTGGACTGCAGGGTGTGCTCCCATTCATTGATGGCTTCTAAATGGTTTATTGCTGATATTTATTTGCTTGTTTAAAGTTTTTAATGGCCCTCCAGCCAGGGACACCTAATTGCAGCCTTTCAATATGTAAAAGGGGCTTAGAAGAAAGATGGGGACAGACTTTTTGATACCTGTAGGTATAGAGCAAGGGTTTTAAACTAAAAGAGAGTAGATTCAGGCTAATTATAAGGAAGAAATTTTTTACAAGGGTGGTGAGACACTGGCAGAGCTTGCCCAGAAAAGTGGTAGGTGTCCCATCCCTGGAAATATTCAAGTCCAGGTTGGGTGGAGCTCTGAACAAGCTGATGGAGTTGACGATGTCTCTGCTTATTGCTGGAGGGTTGGATTAGATGACCTTTAGAGGTCCCTTCCAATCCAAACTGTTCTGTGGTTCACCACATTATTCACTACTGCTTCTGTGCAGCCTTAACCCATTTCTCAGGTAGTTGGCTGGGGCAGATTTTGCTTAAAGCTCAGTGTTTTGTAGCGGAGCTGGCATGGGTAGCAAGTTCTCAACCCTGCCTGGCAAATGAGTTGGTGTGCAGGTGAGTTGGCCAATATTTATTCTCTTTCCTAATAGCACAGTCTGGATGAGCATCAGTAGGTGGCTCTGATAACCTGTTGCTAAAGGTTTCCTGTTTTTAAATGTGATTTTCTTTGTGCTGAAGAAGAGTTCAGTTTGAAGTAAGCTGAGCCCCTGAGGCTATTTCTGGGTACATTTTCTGATTTGTGTTTGAATAAGACTTCTGCAAGGATTTAAAGGGCTGTGCTGGTGGTCTTATGAGTACCTTCTCGAGGGCAAAATCACAGAATCACAGAACATTAGAGGAATTGGAAGGTACCTCAAAAGATCATCTAATCCAAACCCCTGCCAGAGCAGGATCACCCAGACTAAATCTCTGGAGAAGGAGATTCTACAATCTCTCTGGGCAGTCTGCTTCAGTGCTAAAAGATGGACCAAATGCTGATTGGTGCCTACCAACTGTTGGAAGCAAAAGCTGATGGTTATTTTTCACACTTTCAAGCCTTTCCTCATGGATATGTTAACTTTAGCTCTGGTCTTGTGCAGTACGTGCAGGTACACTCAAATTCTGCTTACCAAAGCCCTCTTCATGCAAAGATTGACTTTCTTCATTTGGAGAAGAGAATGCCTTTTCATGGATGATGGGAATAGTGTGTGTGTGGGGAGAATAAATGCTGCAGCAGCAGATTTGAAAGCTTGTCTCAAGGTAAGGTAAGGGCGAATTCAGCATTTTTTTGTTTACAAACCAAACTAATTTTAATGTACATCTTGGTGGAGGCTTGAGCTTCATTTGTGTGGTTTTACAAATGTGAGCAAGAAGCTATGTCATTTCTAAAGAACTCAACAGCCCAGCTTTACTTTTCCCTAGCAAAGCTAAATATATTGTACAGTGTCCGAGGCCTTTTTTTCTCTATGCCAGAGAATTTTCTGGGGTTTTTTTATACATTGCTCCACTTTACTGCAGAGGGCTTCCTTTGAATCACTCAAGGCCTGATTAATCCCTTATTCCCATATAGTTTTGGATCCTGCCTGGATCAACTCATCACCATATTTTAAGCTAATAAATTGAGCTCCGAGCAGGTTATCGCATGGGGTTCTTCCAGAGACAATCCTTTACCATGTAAAAAAAGAGGTTAATTTTGCTTTTTTTTGGGTGGTTATTAAAGATCTGGGGCACCATTTGCAAGGGTTTGTCCCGAATGCTTTTGAAAAATCATATCTTCCCTAAAAAGTTGTCTAGCTCTCTGCATTATTTGATCTCTTATCTGGTACCTTCACTGTAGAAAGTGCATTCCTGCATTTCAGTGATAACCTTATTCCTGTATATCTGAAGCTGTATTGCTTTAGGTTTCTGTAGTGCCTTTCATCGTAGCATCTCCAGCAGCTTTGCAAGTATGCTGGAAAGTAGGTCAGTGTTATTCTGGTTTATAATATAAAGGCTGAGTCTTTAGGTTTCTCTGTAACTGATTTTTTTGTTGTTGTTTGCAAGTGGCTCTGGCTGTGGACAAGTTGCTGATTTCTCAGCTTCATTTTGCAGTTAGGAGCCTCCCCCTCTTTTCCCCCTATGCAATTGCAAACCACTTCTGAGATGTTTGAGAAGAGGCCTGCTGTCATATCAGCTGGTGCCTAACTTTCACATTGTTTTGTTGTTGTTGTTGTTGTTCTCAACAAAATCCCTTCATCTGTGTCTCCAGGAACGCTCAGCACTGCACAGAGTGGGAAGTAGAATGTGAAAAATTATCTCAAATGCAGCAATTAAACTTGACCTTTCCCTGTGTTTGTTTTTCTTTGCATTTCATAATTTATATTTCTTTAGTTCTTAAAGTTGTCCATGAGGGGTAGATCCATTGGTTGAAGGCAAAGGCACAGTCCTGTAGGAGGTCCTATATTGGTCTCATACTTCTGTTTAATTCATTGCTTGTAGTAAAGTGTTCCAAAAATCATTTGGAATGGTTTGTCCAGAAGCTGTCCACTTCCATCACGTTCATATCTTGAAGTGCCCTTATACTTTGTGAGTGTTTTTCCATTAAATTCACAGAATCACAGAATTGTAGGGGTTGAAAGGGACCTCCAGAGATCATTGAGTCCATCCCCCCTGCCAAAGCAAATTCCTTAGGACAGATTGCACAGATAGGCATCCAGATGGGTCTTGAATATCTCCAGAGGAGATTCCCAACCCCCCTGGGCTGGTGCTCTGTCACCCTTGTTTCAGCTGACCTCCCACTTCTCTGCACACCCCTTGCCCATCAACCCTTCTCTTTGCCTCACCTATTGCAAAGGTCTTCAGCAGAAGTCCCCTTTTGTGGGACATCACCAACAAATAGTTGAAAAATTACCTGTTTATGGTAGATGTCTTGCCAGAGGGGTCAGTATTCTTCAATCTCTCTTGAAACTGTGTAGATACTTTGACCCCTTTCAGTGTACTGGGTATTTTATAGTGGTAACAGACGTGTGTAAGGACACTGAGGCTTGTTGAAATGTGTTGTCTACCCTGGTGTCTTGGAAGAAGAACTGGAAAAACACATTTTGGTGCATACAGCACCTGGTTAGGCAAAATACATGGTGTTTTGAGAAGTAGTCTTAAGTAGTCCTTGAACAGAAAGATAGAAAGACTAGTATGAAATTTGTGGCAGTTTAGACATGTAGCAGTTTAGACATAGTAGGTTTTGGACATTGTATTCCATTTTAAGCTACTTTTATGGTTTTTTGTAGACTGTGTTGAGTGCCTACAAGAGCAATTCACAAGAGCATCTGCTTCTGTGGCCCTACACTGTTTCCACCCTTTTTCCACCTACCATATGGTACTAGCCACCCAGTTACCCTAAAAAGGAATGTGAAGAATGTTTCTTAGGGTCTCATGTCCCTGTGATAACAGAGATTTTGTTAGATGAAAATGCCCAGATGTACTTTGGATGTGGATTGTGCAGCAGCCCACCTGTTTCACATTGCTTCTGAAATACTTGACTCTAAATCTGGCAAGCAGATTGAATACAAGATTGAATATGACCACTCTTCTCTGATTGAAGTGATATGTGATCTAGAGGCCTACATGGAAGGCCTCTGAAATTCTAGATGTCTTTAAAATTTGGTGGTTTAGATTGCTGGGCAGAAAGACTTGGTATCGTGATGTCTTCAGTAAAAGACAAAGTGGTCCATAGGGCACGGGCTGAAAAACATGGAGCTGAAGCAATTTGAAATGAAGTAGAAAACATCTATTGCTCTCAGTAAATTTTGGTTTAGGCCCCTGTTGCCTGTAAATAACTACAGGCCACTGCTTTCAGTTAGGTTGCAAAGTTGGACTCCACACACGTTCCTAAGAAGCAATCTGCTTTATTTTCTGGCCAAAAGATATCAACGTCTATTCCATTTTTGGTCCATTTCTTCTGCTTCTAGAAGCAGTGATGATGTGTTGATTCCCAGAACATGCACTTACCGTGGATTGCAAAGGCGTGACATCTACCAATGCATCAAAATGTCCCCGTCAAGCAGTAAAATGTGCTTTGTTTGGATATGCATATTAAAATCGGTCTTATCCTCCATTTTCACAAAATCAGAAGGTTGGAAAAGACCTTTAAGATCATCAAGTCCAACCATTCCCATCCTAAGCTAAACCATATCCCTGAGCACCTCATCTACCCGTTTTTTGAACACATCCAGGGAAAGTGACTCAATCCCCTCCCTGGGCAGCCTGTTCCAGGCCCTGACAACTCTTCCAGTATTTTTTTTTTTCTAATATCTAATCTGACCCTGCCCTGGTGCAGCTTTGTGCCATTTCCCCTTGTCCTATCACCTGTCACCTGGCTGAAGAGACCATCGCCCACCTCTCTACAACCTCCTTTCAGGTAGTTGTAGGTGGTGATAAGGTCTCCCGTCAGCCTCCTCTTCTCCGGGCTAAACACACCCAGCTCCCTCAGCTGCTCCTCATATGATTTTCCCTCCAGCCCCTTCACCAGCTTGGTTGCCCTTCTCTGGACTCATTCAAGGACCTCAATGTCCTTTTTATGGTGAGGAGCTCAGAACTGGAGACAGTACTTGAGATGCGGCCTCACCAATGCTGAGTACAGAGGCACAACATCAAAAAGCTTCAGAGAATTACAAAGTTGTTTAACAACTACAACTCTGTTCATAAATTGAATGGTAAATAACTAAATCTAGAGAGGTTTTGAATTTCCCTACCATGGACTTCTGCTTGCTTTTGGAGTCAGACATTGAAGTAGTGTAAATTAATAAGTTTGCTAGTTATATCCAACCTGTTTGGAAAGTTAAAGCATGAAAATAAAAATTTGAAGCATCAGACTCTTTTAGAGATGTTTACTACCCACAGTCCTGTCCCTCCTTTGTGTGGAGTTACAGTCTTGGATGTGAATAGTTGTCCAGAGTGGTACATCCCAGCAACAAGTGTAATAAAGATATTTAATGAATGTAATACTGTATTTCTGAAGGTCAGCAGTGCTGCGCTGGAAAGAATACAGATCATGCTGTTTAAAAGGGCTGCAAGATAGGTTGCAAACTAAAAGTCAGATTTATTTCTTTAAAAATAATTATCATCCTTGCAGGCAAGAGAAAGTGCCTGCAGAGAGCTCTGTCCATGGCAGCCTCGCTGTTTTAAAGAGTCTGCATTCATTTTAAATAACATAATTCCATGCCAAAAAGCTCTTACTCTTAGGTAGTTCAAAAGTTGATTTTTTTTCCCTTTTTTTTTCTTTTTTTTTTTTTTTTTTAATCAATTAGCAGAATAAAAATGTCACTGCTATATATAGGCTGGAGAAACTCAATGTTAGTTTTCGACAGGATGTTCTCCTAAGAGAACACAGCTAAGGATGGAGCCTCTGAGGGAGGCGGGTGGATGCTGAGCTGCCTGTTGGAAATAGCCAAATTCAGCCTTTGATTATTATTTTTCACCATATTACATCATCACTCCCCAAACTTCAGTTCCTCTGTCCTTTGTGTGCTGCAGATTGTCACTTGATTTAAATAGCATCCTCTTTGTGCTCGGGGAAAGGGGGAAGTGGAGAGATTCCCATTTGAGTTGCCTGAGATTTGTAGGATTTTTCAGAGCATGAATGCTCAGCCCAGGGATGGCTGTCAGGCCGGCAGTGGGTTTGGTGGCTGAACATATAATGCTGTTGTTATAATATTTTTGCTTTTTAATTCCTGTGGCCAAAGGTTTGTTCTTCTTGTTAAACACACAGCTCTTTGGCAGCACAGCCACCTTCGTGTGATGATGTGCAGATAAGCTCGAGGGCAGGTAGTGAAGGTTTTCTGAAAGCAGATACTGCACTCACCCCACCCCCAAATGTTTTCACCCTGCAAATATTCACAGAATCATAGAATATCCTGAGTTGGAAGGGACCCATAAGGATCATCAAATCCAACTCCTGGACCAAGACAGAGCATGTGACTGAGTGCATCATCCAGATGCTTCTTAAACTCAGCCCAGCTTGGTGCTGTAACTACTTCCCTGGGAAGCCTGTGGCAGTGCCCAACCACCCTCTCAGTAAAGAACCTCTTCCTAATATCTAACCTCAACCTCCCCTGTCTCAGCTTCATACCATTCCCTTGATTTCTATCACTGGTCACCAAAGAGAGGAGATCAGTACCTGCCCCTTTGCTGCCCCTCATCAGGAAGCCACAGACTGCCATGAGGTCTCCCCTCAGCCTCCTGTTCTCCAGGCTGAAAAAAAACCAAGGGACTTCAGCCTCTTCTTGTAAGGCTTCCCCTCCAGACCCTTCTCTTTCATCACCACACTCCTCTGCACACTCTCCAGTATTATGTCCCTCTTGTACTGTGGTGCCCAAAACTGTACCCAGGACTTGAGGTGAGGCCACACCAGCACAGAGTGGGACAATCCCTTCCCTGGCTGGCCATGCTGTGCTTGATGCACCCCAGGATATGGTTGGCCCTCCTGGCTGCCTGGACACTGCTGGCTTATGTTTAACTTTGCTGTTGACCAAGACCCCCAAATCCCTCTCAGCATGGCTGGCCTCCAGTGTCTGATCCCACAGTCTGTATGCATATCCAAGGTTGCCCCTTCCCAAGTGCAAAATCAGGCACTTGCCCTTCTTAAATACACACATTTTACTCTGTCTACCCATGAAACGTAAACCCCAGTTCCTCCTTGACTGTGCTATTTCCCCATATGAGTAATTGCATCCCTTTTAATTGCACAACACTTTGCATAGTGGCAGACATCTTCATGGCATGTCAAGTCCTGTTTTGGACTTTAGAGAGGCATTCTTCTTGGTCTTGTCCCTAGTTGCTTCTTTATGACCCAAACCTGGACAGGCATGATACATGCTTGTACCTTGTGATTGTGAAAAGGATGATGTTGGAAAAATGATCAATTAGGGTTGGCCTGGCTGTAACTGAAAACTTGATATTGGGAGTGGGTTATTCCTGGAAGAGATGAATGGGGGAGGAATACTTATGTAGGAAAGAGAGAGAGAAGATCTAGTGATTGCATGGCTGCTGAACACCCATGGTAACACAGATTCAGATGGTTGGTCCCAAACAAGCCAGAGATTGAAGCTTGGGTCTTAGAGTTTTGGAGCAGCAAGAGGTAAGTGATGCTTTGCTGACCTCACCAAGGTGGAGGCTGGTTTCTGTGATCATGTAATTGTTTGAGGGTTTTTTATTTTCTTTCTTTCTTGTTTTTGGTTTGATTTGGAGCTAATTTTTTTTTTTGAGAACTCTTGTATCTCAGGCACTGTGTTTGTTGGGCAGTATTGCTGCTGCTGAGGGAACCTGCAAACATTGGGGTCCCATCTGCAGATCCCTGTAGCTGTGTGCTTTGCCTGCTTAAACTTAGACTTGAAAACACCATCGTGGGTCTGTGGGTGTTCACGTGGTTATGGGGGAGGTTTCATTTGCTACTGGGAAAAAGGTGATTTCTGCTGAGGAAGTCAGATTGGTAATGAATAGGTTTCCTTGACAGTGATGCACCTTGGAGATGCAGCTTTCCAACCTTTTACATCCCTTTACCCTAGACCTTTTTTTTTGGCCTTTTAAAATATATATATATATATATACATATATATATATAAGTGGATAAGTATAAAAAGCTTGGAAATAAGTAGAACAGTTTGCTGCAGTTTGCTGGGAAATAGCCAGCTGTTACCCACAGCAGGCAGGATTAAAGTGCAGCTGGCTCTTAGTCCCTCTCTGGTCTGGAAAAAACTGATTCATTTCATCCCAGAGCAGATAACTGAAATAAGGTGCTTGACTCCATGAAAGGTTGCAACCGGTGGAACAAAGCAAGAAAGCCAAGATTTAAACTACCTGATATTATTCACCTTCCCCTCTCATAGTCATAGGCTAATGTATTTATGTACTTTGTGTTGTGTGGTGAACGAGAGGGGTTATTCTGTGAAATGGTTCTTTGTTAGAAGGAGAAAAATCTATATGGAGGGAATGTGCTAATGCTGTTTCCATGTGGGATGTCTTTATGGTTATTCCACCCCCACCAGGACATGCACACACATGCAGAGCCCCAGCCAAACAACAAAACCACTTATTTTTCAGCTTAAAGGTCAAAGCAGGGTTTATCCACTCTTTAGGGAATAAGGAATTTGCTATTCTGATTTTGGGTATTTCTATTGCATCAGCATCCTTGTTACCTGAGGGATAAGATCCAAGTGGGGTTTCACATTAAAAAGGAAGAAAAAAAGAAATAAAGAAAAATAAAATAATTTTAATTTTGTGTATTTAATTTATGAAACTGATGCCTTGATGGTGAGGTTATCACAACTCCTAGAGCACCTACTGCAAGTCAAATATTTCTGGTCCATATCAACGCCACAGACTGTCCAGTTCATGTGATGCAAGTGAAGAAATGTGGCTCTTGTCATACATTTGTGTAAGTCTCAGAAAAAAAGCTAAAGGGGCATGGCAGAAGGTTTGGTTCTTTTGTGGTTTCACCAATGATTATTCATGTCTTTGCATCCCCAGCCAGTGTTTGGGGAGATGTTTGCAGTGTGAGTATGGTAGGTTGTGTACGTTGTGGTCCAGAGGTCCCTCCCTACAAGGAGGGTTCCAAGGGTGCTGGGCTGGAGTATTGGTTCTGTCCCACCAGCCCTAGATTGGTGGAAGATTTATTTGTTAGCCCAGCCTGACAAAATGTTAAATTGCTTCTGGGTTTGAAGGATGAAATGTGCCTCCTCTGGTTGCAGGGTGGTCTTCTAAAGGGAAAAAAGGATTATGAAGATACTGAGGGGACTAGAACATCTAGAGGGTGAGGGACTTGGGACTTTTTAGCCCAGAGGAGAATGAGGACAGGTTTTATCAATACTTATAAGTACTTGATGGGTGTGGGTCAAGAGGATGGGGTCGGTCTTTTTTCAGTGGTGCCCAGGGACAGGACAAGAAGCAGTGGGCACAAAGTGGAACTCAGGGAGTTCCACCTATAGTGTGAGGAGGAACTTCTTGATTGTGAGGGTGGCAGAGCCCTGGGACAGGCTGCCCAGAGATGTTGTGGGGTCTCCATCTCTGGATATATTCAGACTCTGCCTGGATGCTGTCCTATGCAGCCTGATTTAGGTGATCCTTTTCTGGCAGGGTGTTTGGACTAGATATCTCCAGAGGTCCCTTCCAACTCCGTTCATTCTGTGATTCTGTGAAATATCCACATGCAAACTTCTCAAATCTCAAATTAAAGGTTTGATACATCTTTTTCTTCCCTCTATTGGTCCCTGTTTATTATGGAATATCTCTTATTTTTTTGGCATGTTTTTTTTTTCTTCCTCCTCCATGTCCCCCAGTTCTATGTGCTACAGCTGATCTGGACTGTGCAAACTGATCTTCAGCTAAAAGAGTACCAGATGAGACTCATGCTTTACAGCCAGGCCATTGTCCATAATCAGCTGGAGAGGATTCACTGTTGACCCATGGGAAATCATTCACTTCAGTTCCCAGTTCCATCCCCCTGTAACACCGCCAGCCTACACAGCCAAGAAATGGCACTGAGATTGAGCATTCCTCCCCTGTGTGCCACAGCTTTTCAGCTGGGTGGTGCTTCCAGATGTCAGCTTTTTTTTTTTTTTTCTGGGAGACCTCACAGCTTTATTTTCACAATCTGTGGATAATTTTACAACCATCAGGTTGTGATGGTAGCAGTGATGGTCTCATCTCACAGAATCACAAAATGTTAGGATTTGGAAGGGACCTTGAAAAATCATCTAGTCCAACTCCCCTGCCAGAGCAGGATCACCTGGGTTGACCTTTGGAACAGTTCTTGGAGTAAACCACATCTAGAGAGAAATGTCTTGGTATGGAGATGAGGTTTGAAGGTGAGAAGGTTCATCTGGAGAAACATGCTCTAGTAGACCTCATACTCTCGTTGAGGTGCTTTTGCAATACACAACTGTCTGGTTGTTCCCATGCATAGTGCCATTTCCACAGAGCCACCCTGTGTCTTGTCTTTTTATTCCAAATTCTGACCCCATTGGGAGGTGACACATTACCTTGATGTCTGGTACTTGGCATTGGTGAGGCTGCACCTTGAGTGCTGTGTCCAGTTCTGGGCTCCTCACCATAAGAAGGACATTGAGGTCCTGGAGTGTGCCCAGAGAAGGGCAACCAGGCTGGGGAAGGGGCTGGAGGGCAAATCCTGTGAGGAGCAGCTGAGGGAGCTGGGGGTCTTGAGCCTGGAGAAGAGGAGGCTGAGGGGAGACCTTATCACTGCCTACAATGACCTGACAGGAGGGTGCAGAGAGGTGGGCGATGGTCTCTTCAGCCAGGTGACAGGAGATAGGACAATGGTTCAAAGCTACTTCAGGGCAGGGTCAGATTAGATGTTAGGAAAAAAATGGTTTACTGAAAGAGTTGTCAGGGCCTGGAACAGGCTGCCCAGGGAGGGGTTTGAGTCACCTTCCCTGGATGTGTTTACCAGACAGGTAGATGAGGTACTCAGGGATATGGTTTAGCATAGGACAGGAACAGTTCGACTCAATGATCTTAAAGGTCTTTTCCAACCTTGTGATTCTGTGATTATGTGATTCCTTGATTCCTCATGGATGTTAACCCAGAGGGGCCTGAGCCCACTTTGCAGGACCTACCCACAACTGTAATTTAGACACCAGCAAGATGATGGCGATTGCTGGAGAACTCTGTAGACCCACAGGATTTTATTGCTTAAGTCAAAGTGAAGAGGTAATGCAGCTAGTTGGCTGGGTGGAGCCGATTAATCCATAATTTATGGCTTGTTTGCTGTTTTCCCAAGTGTGAATTAGCAGGATTTTTTTCTTTAAACCCTATTTGAACTTGGTTATCCTCAATTGCTTCCTCTAAAAATTTCTCCGAGCTCGTATCATGATAGATTATTCACGAACAGTTCACTGCCAGTAGCAGATATCTGAAAATGGAAACATTTTGCCTGAAAATACAAGATGATGCTGTACACTTGTGTTGCCTGGCTGGACAGATACGAATTACAGTTCTAGATTGCTCTTGACCTTGTGGTTGGATGCGCCTCGCTGTTTACTGAACCTGGATGCTGGTGTGAATGATCCTGCTAGTAAATGAGTCTGGGAGAGTGTCGCAGAAGACAGGGTGGCAGGAAGGCTTCCCAGGCAAGGCAGGAGCCCTGTGGGTATTTGTGGTGATTGCTCAGAAGCTTTGCCCTTGCCTTGCTCTTGTCGTTGGCTTGTTCGTGCGTGTATTTTTATTTTGCTCAAAGTTCATTGAAGGCTTTGCTGGGGAGCCCCTTCAGCCATAACCTTTAAAACTGCCATCTAAAGTAGGGTGGTAGTCAGAAAAGCCACTCTCTAGAAGTGACACGGTGGCACGTGGTTGAGGATATTTTTTTTGTCCCTCTCTGTGTTCTCTCTCTCTGAAAATCTGAATTGAATTTGCATTTCTTACCCCCACCCCCCAGCCCTTTCTAAAATGTCAGTGCTCCCCATCCACCCTAAGATCTTGGCACTTCTGATGAAGTTCAAGGCAAAGCAGGCTCCTATCTCCGTCACGGCGCTCCCTTTTTCTCTGCCAACGGGAGCAAGTGCTGTTTTTCATAGCAGAAAAAAAACCCCAGTTAATGGCTCTGACTCAGAGGAAGCGGATGCATTTGCTAAATGATGTTTTTACACAGCCTGGCTTTTCCTGCAGGAACCCACCTGCAGCGGTGGCCGCAGATGTCCGGTGGTGGAGGCAGATGTAGCACCAGCATCCGAATGTCCCTGTGTCCTGCAAAACTTAACTTTACAGAAAAATACCACCACCACCATCAACTTGATGTGCTCTTCAGTTCTTCTCTAACTAAAGCTCTACTGTATTATTGTATCCGGTTCTGGGCTCCCTGGTATAAAAAAGACAGGGATCTCCTGGTCAGAGTCCAGTGGAGGGCTACGAAGATGATTATAGGACTGGAGCATCTCACCTACGAGGAAAGGCTGAATGAACTGGGGCTGTTCAGCCAGGAGAAAAGAATACTGAGAGGGGATCTGATCAATGTTTATAAATATCTCAACTGTGGGACACAGGGGGAAATGGCCAGCCTCTTCTCAGTGGTGTGTGGAGACAGGACAAGGGGCAGTGGCTTCAAGTTGGAGCACAGGAAGTTCCACACCAACATGTGGAAGAACTTTTTCCCAGTGAGGGTGACAGAGCCCTAGGACAGGCTGCCCAGGGGTGTGTGGAGTCTCCTTCTCTGGAGATATTCAAGACCCGTCTGGATGCCTCCCTGTGTGACTTGTCCTAGGGAGCTGCTTTGGCAGGGGAGTTGGACCTGATGATCTCTGGAGGTCCCTTCCAACCCCTACAATTCTGTGATACTGTGCTTCATCTGTATCACACTTGGTCGGGGGGACCAAAATAGCTTCTCTCTCTTGTCCAGCTGATATGAGCCATGATGCACGGGACAGGCAGCTCCTGCCCCTGATGCTTAAGGTGTTGGGGGCTGGAGCCGTGCTGGCAAAGCAGGATTTATTCAAGGCAGGAGCATGCTGCTGAGTACCTGATCTTTCTGTCCTTGTCCCCTGCAGCTCTGTAATAGATTGGCTTAGGTGTTATAATTGCATTACACCTCACTCCCCGGTCTGTTTCCCTCCCCGCTCCTTCCACTCATCTTCAATGTTTAATATATGCAAGTTCTGCTGCAGAAGAATCTCAGAATTAAAAAAACCCAACAACCAAAGTGATAGTGACAGGAGGGGAATCCCATTGCTCTTTCCATCATTCCCACTCATTTTTCGGGAAAGGATGAAAAATCTCCTTGCAGTTAACATCTCTCTAGCTGTGAAAGAGGGCTTAATAAATGCAACCAATGGATGGAGTAAGAAGAGAGTCTGGGATCTTCTTTGCTCTGCTTCAGCATCCCAGGTGACTAGAGATGAGGGTGGGTGGGGTTCAGTGTGATTAACCTGCTCGAGCCATTAAGCCAAATGCCTGGTGTGAAGTTACTCAGATATGCATGTTTATTTGCACAGACTGTAATTCTTATATTGCATACAGAAGATATATATTTTATATGTATTTTATGTATTATCACAGAATCGAAGGGATTGGAAGGGACCTTGAGAGATCATTGGGTCCAATCCCCTGTCCAAAGCAGGTTCCTTAGGACCGGTTGCACAATTTGACGTCCAGATGGGTCTTGAATATCTCCAGTGAAGGAGAATCCACACTGCCCCTGGGCAGCCTGGCCCAGGGCTCTGGCACCCTCACTGGGAAAAAGTTCTTCTGCATATTGGTGTGGGACTTCCTGTGCTCCAACTTGCAGCCATTTCCCCTTGTCCTGTCCCCACAGACCACTGAGAAGAGTCTGGCCATTTCCCCCTGTGTCCCACACTTAAGATATTTATGAACATTAATAAGATCCCCTCTCAGTCTTCTTTTCTCCTGGCTGAACAGTCCCAGTTCTTTCTGCCTAGCCCCATAGGGGAGACGCTCCAGTCCTTTAATCATCTTCATAGCCTCCACTGGACTCTCTCCAGGAGATCCCTGTCCCTTTTATACTAGGGAGCCCAGAACTGGACACAATACACCAGGTGGGGCCTGACCAGGGCAGAGCAGAGGGGGAGTATCCCCTCCTTTGACCTGCTGGCTACACTCCTTTTGGTTCACCTTTTGATGCTCTTTTTGATGCACCTTTTGATGTGTGCCCTCTTAGCCCCCAGGGCACACTGCTGGCTCACGGCCAACCTGTCGCCCACCAGGACCCCCAGGTCCTTCTCTGCAGAACTCCTCTCCAACAGGTCATCCCCCAGCCTGTAGTGATACATGCAGTTGTTCCTTCCCAGGTGCAATACTTTCCATTTGCTTTTATTAAATATCATTGGGTTTCTTACTGCCCAGGACTCCAGCCTGTCCATATATACATATATATATGTAATATTTGCACACATGGATTTACTTTTTCATTTTTATTCCCTTCCCTCTTGCTTTGAATCCACCTGCATGTCAGTCCTGTCCCGTCCTTCCCTGCAGCATCCTCTTCTGTGCAGCTCTGCACAAGGCAATGCACTTTGAGCTTGGAGGTAGAGCTGGGAGGGTAATTGGTGCCAAAAGAAATCACAGGTGATGGCTCAGTGCAGCCTGACTGGCTGGGAACTACAACCTCTCCTTATTTTTGGTGGCTTGTTTGTGTTCATTAGTTCTTTGCCTTGGTTTGGTTTGGTTTGTTTTTTCTTTTATGTAGAGCAAAATAAAGTCAGTGATGTACAGATCCTGTGGACAAGAACAACACCCAAGAAGTTTCCCATGAGAAAGGAATAATAGCCTTTGCCAGCACCTGCCATCATTTGAGGATGATGCTCCTTGGGCAGCAACGTGACTTGCTTTGTTACTTCTGTCCCATCAGCAGGTTTTTAATTAATGTGGAAGAGGTCCTAGATAAAGGATTTGGGATTTTTTTTTTCTTTTTCTTCTTTTTTTTCCTTTCCTTTATTTTTTTTTTCCACTCTCCATCTGTCAATATAGAACTGGTGAATGCTTCAGGCCATGAAAAATGCCCTGAAGATTGGGATGGCAGCCAGGCCAAGGACTGGAGTTGCCTCTCTAATTACTTCTCTCCCATCTCCAATTCTTTGTCTGTTGGTCCAGCAGCTTTAAGAAACTGCCACTGCAGCATGTTGATTTTTTTTTTCCCTTCTCAACTCAAAATAATCTTTAATAATCCCTGTCATTTTATATTTATATGACACTTTTTATCTGGCAGCGTTCCGTAATTCACCCATCACATACAGAAACAGCAATTCTACAGCAATTCTGTCAGGAAGAAACAACATACCAAAAGCTGGATTCTCTCTTTAATTGAGGTTTCTAACCTTAATTACAGCAGGCTGTTGGTCCAGCAAACTTTTTGCTTGAGGAAGAATTCCATCGACAGCATTTTTCACCTTGTAGAAAGACATAAAGATGAAACCCTGGACATCTTGATCTTGTTTGCTAATGCAGAGAAATAGCAATTTGGGGTATGAATAATGGAAAAGGGATGCAGTAGTTTGTGGGAGAAGTGAGCCAGCTCTGCTCACTGAAGCAGGCTTAGAGTTCACCCAGAAAGAAGCATCTCTTGTCATGAATGAGCCATGAAAAATGTGTTTGGATATTATTTTTAATAAAGATTTGTCATTTTGGAGCTCCTGCATGGATGTATGGAAAGCCAAGGCATGTGCAGAGAGGGCCAATGGGCTCCTGGGCTCCATCAGAAGAGGGGTGGCCGGCAGGGACAGGGAGGTGATTGACCCTCTCTAGTCTGCCCTCGTGAGGCCCCAGCTGGGGTACTGTGTCCAGATCTGGGGTCCCAGTACAAGAAAGATGTAGAAATGTTGGAGAGGGTCCAGAGGAGGCCATGAAGATGATCAGAGGGCTGAAGCACCTCCCCTGTGAAGAGAGGCTGAGGGAGCTGGGCTTTTTCAGCCTAGAGAAGAGAAGGCTGCGGGGGGACCTCATTGCAGCCTTCCAGTCCCTGAAGGAGGCAGAGACAAGGGGATGGACTAAAGCTAAAGGAGGGAAGGTTTAAATTGATATTAGGGGGAAATTTTTTACAGAGAGAGTGGTGAGGTGCTGGAAGAGGCTGCCCAGAGAGGTGGTGGATGCCCTGTCCCTGTGTTGAAGGTGTTGAAGGCCAAGTTGGATGGGGCCCTGGGCACCATTGTGTATCTCCAGGCCTGGAGGTTGGTGTCCCTGCCTGTGGCAGTTGTGTTGGAACCGTATGATCCTTGGGGTCCCTTCCAACCCAGATCATTCTATGATTCTAGGGTGTAAAATGGAGCTGTTCACTAATAAAAAGTAGTATTAGAGGTGGTCTTCTATTCTAAAGTTTTGGAGAGGTTCTTATGGAAATGACATAGGGCTTTTCTGATCACTTATATACCCATTACTGCAACTCCCCACCAAAAATACAGCTTCTTTTCTGAGCAACAACGAAACAATAACATGAAAAAACTGAGTATGGCTAATCTTGTGATTTTTACAGGGACAGAGAGGCAAGAGGGGCAGTACAGTGACAATCTGTGGAGGCTGAAAGGTTATATTTGTTTTTTTCTTTCCCTTTTTTTTTTTTCTTTTCCCTTTTCTAATTCCATTTTTACTCATCCTTGTCTCTGCTTTCTCAAGGATGGAGTTTACGTGTGGTCCTTGGGTTCATTTTGCTGCTTGGGAAATTACTGGCATCTCCAAGCACCTTTAGTGAGCAGCGATGCGGGAGTGCAGCTGCTCAGCATGCATTAAATATAGCATCAAACTGAGACTGACAAATCTTGTCTGGAGCGGTGTGATTTGAGTCAGTGTCTTTCTACAGACTTAAAATACTCTGTTTAGCTGATCACGTAGCTTCCACGATGGTCTCTTGGGTTTGTTTCAGCAATAAAGGATGGTAAAATTACTAATTTTTACGCATTTGCTTAATTATTTGAACTTCTGCAGATGAGTTTAGGTTTGTATGAAATGCTGTTGCACACAGGCTTTTGATTGGTGTCCTTTTCATGATATGGATTACATCACCTTTTCTTTCCTCTGCTCCATAACTTGGTTAGGTGGTTCTGGAATGGGCAGTGCTATTGTATAGATAGGTCTGTGCTTGGTGGAGACATGGATGATGTATGTAGGGAGAAGGGGAAGAGTAGAAAAATGTCCTTGAGGAAATTTCATCCTGTTTTTTCCTTGCCTCTCCTTTTCCCCTTTTCCTCCATGGAAAACCAAATGTAAAGGGATGTGCAAGTAGAGTGTGTTTGTCTGAGGGACATAGGATGGAGCCATTCACAGGATCACAGAATCGTAGGGGTTGGAAGGGACCTCCAGAGATCATCGGGTCCAACCCCCCTGCCAAAGCAGGTTCCTGAGGACGTATCACACAGGTCGGTGTCCAGACAGGTCTTGAATATCTTCAGAGAATTAGACTCCACAACCCCCCCTGGGCAGCCTGTCCCAGGGCTCTGTCACCCTTATTGTGGAAAAGTTCTGTCTCATATTGGTGCGAGTCCTGTATCATCTTGCTCTTCAGCATGCTGGGACATCAGGCAGTTAATGTTGCAGCCCTTGGGATTGTTTGCTGAGTTACCTTTGTTTGCTATTTTAAATCTCCTAGGCTGAATTTTGTCTTTCTTTTCCCTTTTCTGGGGACGTAAGGCTCCCCTGCCTTCCCTGCGTGTCCCTCGAGCTGTTGCTCATGTGCTGTCCAGCCTGGTCACATCTCTTCTGGAGTAGTGGTTTCAGCTGTAAAATGAATAAAATGAGATGGTGGTTTTTTTATGACACCTTTCATGCTCCAAGTATCCCATGCCACTTCTCAGAGCAGTGAGCTCAAAGCTGCTGTGCTGAAAGGAGGTTGTAGAGAGGTGGGAGATGGTTGCTTTGCCCAAGTGACAGGAGATGGGACAAGGGGAATTGGCACGAGGCTGCTCCAGGGCAGGGTCAGATTAGATGTTAGGAAAAAAAAATTTCACTGGAAGAGTTGTGAGGGCCTGGACCAGGCTGCCCAGGGAGGGGGTTGAGTCACCATCCTTGGATGTGTTTAACAGACGGGTATATGAGGTGCTCAGGGATATGGTTTAGCTTAGGATGGGAATGGTTGGACTTGATGATCTTAAAGGTCTTTTCCAACCTTGTGATTCTGTGATCTATCTTTCCAAATGTAATAAGTTTCTCTGTGTGCAAATCATCTGGTCTAATGAATCTATTTACTTTTTCCTCCTTTTTTTGCCTCCCCCACCCTCAGTGCTGTATTTACTAGTGTTAAGGACGTTATATATTCTTGCATAAGAGATTGTAGTTTTTAGTTGTGCTTTCCTGTATAAGGTGAGATACCAAGAGTACTATAATATTTCCATTATCAAATAAATTTTGTGCAAACACAGGAAAGGTGTCTGTCTGTAAGACAGAAATTTAGGAAGAACAGTACTAATGCCAAGTTGAACACGTTAGTTTCTTTGCATTCTGTTTCTAGAAGGGTTCACACAGCAAAAAAGCCCAAACAAAGCTAACAACCTCATTTAATATTTAATGGAAAAGACTAAGGATGCAATTTATTTATATAATTTCAACATTTCCCCAAAGACAGAAGTAAGGGTAGAATGTAAATAACTCCTGGGTATAGCAATGATTTCTTTTTTATGGATGTTGGACAAAAGAAACCTGGTGGAGCCACCAACAAGTTTGAGAAAAACCTCCAAAAAAGACGTTCGTGTTCCAGAGACTGTGGCTTGGAAAAACCTCCAAAAAAGACATTAGTCTTCCAGAGACTGTGGCTTGGAAGTCCTCACATGCTTAGTGGCTGGGGAGATGGTGGGCTTTTTCCCTTTCTCTTGTTCTTAACATTTTCTGGATTCACATGACACAAAACAGTCATTATTCACTGACCATCATCTTTTTACTTAAATTGTCTTTGCTGCCATGAGGACCAAAGAACAACATTCTGGATGTAAGTGAAGCAGGAAGGATGTGCTAGAAGATCATGCATGCCATGTGATGTGAGATTTTGAGAAGGATCTGGAGAAAGGTGATGTTTTGCCCCTGTACTTGGCACTGGTGAGGCTGCACCTCAAGTACCATGTCCAGTTCTGGGCTCCTCACCATAAGAAGGACATTGAGGTCCTTGAAAGAGTCCAGAGAAGGGCAACAAGGCTGGTGAAGTGGCTAGAGGGCAAATCCTGTGAGGAGCAGCTGAGGGACCTGGGGATGTTCAGCCTTGAGAAGACAAGGCTGAGAGGAGAACTTATTATCACCACCTGCAACTACCTTTTAGAGAGGTGAGCGATGGTCTCTTCAGCCAGGGGCCAGGAGATAGGACAAGGGGAAATGGCCTCAAGCTGCACCAGGGCAGGGTCAAATCAGATGTTAGGAAAAAGTTCTTCCCTGAAAGAGTTGTGGGGATGTGGAACAGGCTGCCCAGGGAGGGGGTTGAGTCACCGTCCCTGGATATGTTTAACAGATGGGTAGATGAGGTACTTAGGGATATGGTTTAGCACAGGACAGGAATGGTTGGACTTGATGATTCTAAAGGTGTTTTCCAACCTTGTGATTCTGTGATTCTTTCCTTTAGGAGCTTCAGTTTTTGCATGTAAGAGAGCAGGTTCCCAGAATGGTCCCAGTGACCTAGTCTAAATTAACCTGTTATCCTATCTTCTCCCTTGGAGATTTTATGGAGCTTTTCAGAGTTTTCAGTAGAACCTGTAGCTCTAACTTTGCACTGGTGGTATGAATGAAAAGGTGTTTGATATGAAGCATCTCTATCCCACCTGTACTCAGGGGAAGCAATGATTTTGCAGAAGAAATGTGCTGGCAGTTGCCTCCAAAATAATTTGTTTTGAAAAAGAGATTTATTTGGCAGTCTTTCCACACTGGGACATGCTTATGACCCAAGGCTCCTGCCCTTCCTGACTTGGATGACTGAACTCTGACACTGGATTTAAAGAGAATCACGAAAGTGATTTTTAAAGATAGTGTTATAAAAAGAAGAAGGAGGAAAGAAAAGTAGGGGAATAAGCAGCATCCTCTCAAAGGTTTTTGCTTTCATTTTCACAGACATACATAAATTAGTTGAAAAAAGGGAATTGGTCAAGTTTCAAGATGCTGGAGGTTACAGGAGGTGATTTATCAAAACATGAGGGTTAGTGGGCTTCTTGAGACAGCCGGATGCTTTGGGGATTTTCTTTTTTATTAATATTTTTCTGGGTTTTATCACTTGTTAAAATACTTAAGGTGTGTTAATACATAGTTTCCATGATCCAAAAGGACTATCAGTGAAAGGACTAGTGTGCTTTGCCCTCATAAACTTCCTCAAAGAAGATACCTGAATTTAAGCAGCTAATTTGGCATCTGTAACAAAGGAAAGGCAGGGGAAGGAGAACTAAAAGCAAAGAACTGAAATGAGTGGGCAGGAGCGACATGAGGAAAGCTGCTTGTCACAGTTGCACTCAACCTACTACCCTGCAAAGAGAATTAAGGAAATTCTAGAGAAGCTTGACTCAAAAGAAATATAATTTCTGCCCCAAATCTACTTGTTTCATTCAAAATAATGTAAAGGCTACCATAGAGTCAGCAGGTTAACTCAGAACATCAGGAGCAGAATCATCACCCTAGAGAAAGCGTTGTTGAAATAACACCCAAATGGTAATGAAGATGATCACAGAATCATAGAATGTTCTGGGTTGGAAGGGACCCCAAGGATCATAGAGTTCCAACCCCCCTGCCACAGGCAGGGCCAACAACCTCCAGCCTGGAGCTACACAAGGTTGCCCAGCGCCCCATCCAACCTGGCCTTGAACACCTCCAGGGATGGGGCATCCACCACCTCTCTGGGCAGCCTGTTCCAGCACCTCACCACTCACTGTAAAAATCTTCCCTCTAATATCTAATCTAAACCTTCCTTCCTTCAGCTTTAATCCATCCCCCTTGTCCTGCCATTATCTACCCTTTTAAAAAGTTGATTCCCCTCCTGTTTCTCTGCTCCCTTCAGGTACTGGAAGGCTGCAATGAGGTCTCCCCTGCAGCCTTCTCTAGGCTGAACAAGCCCAGCTCCCTCAGCCTCTCTTCACAGGGGAGGTGCTCCAGCCCTCTCATCATCTTTGTGGCCCTCCTCTGAACGATGGCACACACTTTTCAGCCTTGGAAAGGACAGAAAACAATCCTTGAAGCCACTCTTTCTTTTCCGAATATCCCACCCAGGCAATTACAGTTCTTCTCTCTGTGTATGTGTTGAGCTTTGCCTCTAAGTGTATCTCCCATGATTTCAGTGCCAGCTGAAAAACAGATTATGAAGCCATAAGGAATCCCTCTCATTATCTATTCTCAGCTTTTATATAGCAAAAAACCTCAAGTTTTTTTTTTTTCCTTCAGTTGTTTTCACTCTGAACTAAAGCATATCTTTTAAGTGGAGGAGGGAAATCTAGACTTAGATTATCCCTCATTGCTTTCTTTGCCCCCCCCCCAATCTCCACATTAGATTTTTTTTCCCAATGCTTATAAAAATTATCACCTGCTTTCTAGTCTGTCACCCAGTTTAAAGTTCAGCCTGTTGTCAGCTGGTTTGTTTGGCTAATCAAAGCAAAACTTAAAGGTTATTTCCATACAGTGATGATGGATACATCGAGATTTAGATGAAGTTGCACCAAAATCTACCTTTTGCTTAAGCCAAATGTATCACAGTCCTGAAAAAAACCTCTTAATTTCCAATATTTGAATAATCCTCTAGATAGTGGTGAGGCACTTGGAACAGATTGCTCAGAGAGGTTTTAGAAGCCCCATCCCTGGAAGTGTTTAAGGCCAGGTTGGATGAGGCTTTGGGCAACCTAGTCTAGTGGAGGGTGTTTCTGCCCATGGCAGGGAGGTTGGAACTAGATGATCTTTGAGGTCACTTACAACCTAACCCATTCTTTGATTCTCTTTTGATGCTTGGTCAGTGTTTTGTGGAACTTGGCTGTAGAGTTGGACCCAATATAGCCATGGCTGGATGAAGCACTGAGAAGTGGAGAAGTGGCCTTCTAATGCCAGTGACTTTTTGGCACAATATTTTTAACCGATTCCACTGATCCTTGTGTGACCTTAAACTGTTTCCAAAAAGTCATTGATAAAAATGACCTAGGGGCAGCCAACAGTCCATCTGCATTGGCCTTTTTTGGAAGCATGTCCCATAATTGATAGTTGCATGCATCTCATCATAGTCTGATATGTTGTTGTTAATGAGATTTTAATTCTGGGACATGTTGATAGTCTGTGGTTGCTCAGGGTGGTGCCTTCAGTGTTTTTATTGGGACTTGGGATCTTATAGAATCATAAAATGTGTAAGATTGGAAGGGATCTTTAAAGGTCATCTAGGCCAACCCCCCTGCAGTAAACATGGACATCTTCACTCGATCAAGTTGTTCAGAGCTCCGTCAAGGCTGACCTTGAAAATCTCCAGGGATGGGGCTTCCACCAGTTTTCTGGGCAACCTGTTCCAGTGATCCACCACCCTTATAGTGAAGAACTTTTGCCAAATATCCGACCTAAATCTCTCCTTTCCTAGTTTAAAACCATTATCCCTGGTCCTATTGCTGTGTGCCCTCACGAACAGTTCTTTCCCAGCTTTCCTGTAGACACCTTTCAGGGATTGGAAGGCCACAATAAGATCCCCCTGGAGCCTTCTCTTCTTCAGGCTGAACAAGCCAAACTCTCAGCCTGTTTTCTTCACAGGAGAGGTGCTCCAGCCCTTTGATCATTTTTGTGTCCCTCCTCTGGATGCGCTCCAACAAGTCCATGTCCTCCTTCTGTTGAGGGCTCCAAAACTGGACACAGTATTCCAGGTGAGGTCTCACCAGAGCAGAGCAGAGGGGCAGAATCCCCTCACTCCATATGCTGGCCACACTTCCTTTGATGCAGCTCAGGATATGGTTGGCCTTCTGGGCTGCAGGTGCATATTGGTGTCTCATGTCCAGCTTCTCATCCATGAGTTCTTCCAAGTCCTTTTCCTCGGGGCTGCTTTCTAGCACATCATCTCCTAACCTGTATGGATAATGGGGATTGACCTGACCCAGGTGCAGGACCCTGCACTTGGCTTTGTTGGACCTCATGAGGTTCACCTGGCCCCACTTCTTCAGACTGTCTAGGCCCCTCTGGAATGCATTCCATCCCTCCAGCACATCAACTTCACCACTCAGCTTGGTGGCATCAGCACATTTCATCTTGTGGATGAAAACATGTCACCAAGTTCATTTAGCCATCATATTCATGAATTCATACTGATTTCAATATTTACAAAGAGGTTCTTCTTGCTGAATGTTGGATTACCAGTAGTTGGAGAACCAATGAATCGAGATGTCTCTTGCTGGAGAGAAAGCAAGGGTTAAATTGTCCATTGTATCAATAAATTAAAATATTATTTTTCAGCAGTTGAATCCAACATCAGCTGTTTCCTCTTTTCCTTTTTCCTCTTCTTTTCTTATACTGGATTTGTTCTTAGGCTGGCAGGCCATTAATGAGCACTATCTTATCAATTTTACCCTTTAACTTTGATTCAACGTTAGCTTTTCTTCTGGAGTTTCCTTGATTTTTTTTCCAAAAGGTGTCACAAATCAGCACTAATGAGCCAAGTCGCTGCTTGTCCTGCTCTTTCACAGCATTGGTGTTTAACTTACTGAGGCTTGCTGGATTTAATCACATCTGAGCTTCTATTTTTGAACTTTTCTGGGCAACTGATGGGGTGGACAACAGTTTCCACTGGCTTCCAGTGAAATTCTGACTTGAGTGTTTTCCACTTAGCTTTCAAAGGTATAAAAAAATACATATACAAACATTCCTTATTTTTATGGATTATTTCTGAGTTCAGTTTCTCCTGTCCTGCAGGAAGTGCAATGTGTAAATTAGCTTTTTCATAGAATTATAGACTGGTCTGGGTTGAGAGGGACTGCGAGGATCATAGAGTTCCAACCCTGCTTCAGCAGGCAGGGACACCAACCTCCAGGCCTGGATCTACACAAGGTTGCCCAGGGCCCCATCCAACCTGGCCTTGAACACCCCCAAGGATGGGGCATCCACAACCTCTCTGGGCAGCCTGTTCCAGCACCTCACCACTCTGTAAAGAACTTTCTCCTAATATCTAATCTAAACCTTCTCTTGTTCAGCTTCACTCCATCCCCCTTGTCCTGCCATTGTCTGCCCTTTTAAAAAGTTGATTCCCCTCCTGTTTCTCTGCTCCCTTCAGGTACTGGAAGGCTGCAATGAGGTCCCCCCACAGCCTTCTCTTCTCCAGGCTGAACCAGCCCAGCTCCTCCAGCCTCTCTTTGTAGAGGAGGTGCTTCAGCCCTCTAATCATCTTCATGGCCTCCTCTGAACTCTCCTCAACAGTTCTACATCTTTCTTGTATTGGGGCCCAGGGCTGGGCACAGGACTCCAGCTGAGGCCTCCTGAGAGCAGAGTAGAGAGGGACAATCCCCTCCCTGTCCCTGCTGGCCACCCCTCTTCTGATGGAGCCCAGAATACCATTGGCCTTCCGAGCTGCAAGAGCCTCTGCTGGCTCATGTTGTTTCTCATCCACCAGAACCCTGAGGTTCTTCTCAACAGGGCTACTCTCAAGGAGCTCTTTTCCCAGTCTTTTTATATATTTTCCTTTTCTTTCACTTGCTTGCTTTTCTGTGGCAGTAGTTTGTGGTTTTTGGGGGGTTCTTTTGCTTTGTGTGGTGGTTGATTGTTGGTTTTTTACCTAGCTGTTCCTTTTTTTTTTCTCCTCCTTTTTTCTTCCCAAGTTCATACATTAGCATATGGTTTTGGAGCAGTTTGGGCAGTTCTTTACCCCATGTAAGAAGCTTTGCCTTCTTCCCTAAGAACTGTGGACATCTGGGAAGGGATACATGTGAAATTCCTATGTGCCGCTGATATTTTTATCAGCTCTTCCACATCCAGGTTCCCTTTCTCTTTTTCTCCTTACATGCCTTTTTAACCAGGCCTTTTTAAAACCAGCAAAGATTTATTTTACTCTTCTAGATTTCTTTTTTTTTTTTTTTTTGGTACTTTTTATTTAAATTGTTTTTAAGTCAAGGAGTCACGATTACCCAAGCAAGCTCTAATTTTCCGTTCTTTGATCAACTCCCCTAGATCAAGATGAGGTCTAACACAAAATTCCCTTGAGCAGCTCACAATGCTTTCTGAGGTAGGAAATTTGTCAGCTGTAATATTAAATAATTCTAGGGATGTTTTAGTCCTGGCAGCAGGAGACTTGAAGCATATGCCAGTCAGACAGAAGTTCCTTAAGGGAATGGGTATTTTTATTACACTTCATAGGCAAGTGTTGGTCTTCTCTGGTGTGTCTTCTTATTCTGCATGCTGCTTAGTTTGTCAGCGGTGTGGAAATACACTCACATGTGGTTTTCATAGAATGAGAAATATAGAACCCTTTGGGCTGGAAGGGACCTTTAATAGTCATCTAGTCCAACCCTCCTGCAGTAAGCAGGGACATCTCCACTAGATCAGGTTGCTCAGAGCCCCATCAAGCCTGACCTTGAATATCTTTAGGAATGGGGACTCCACCTGTTACAGCGATCTACCACCCTCATAGTGAATATTTTTTTTCTAATACCAACCTAAATCTCCCCTTTTCTAGCTTAAAACCATTACCCCTCATCCTGTTGCTACATGCCCTCGTGAACAGTTATTCCCTCCCCAACTTTCTTACAGGTGCCTTTCAGATATTGGAAGACTGCTATAAGGTCCCCCTGGCACCTTCTGTTCTCCAGGCTGAACAACTCTAACTCTCTCACCCTGTCCTCATAGGGGAGGTGCTCCAGCCCTCTGATAATCTTTGTCACCTTCCCTTGGCCCCACTCCAACAGCTCCATGTCCTTCTCATCTTGGGGGCTCCAGAACTGGGTGCAGTATTCCACGTGGGGGTCTCACACTAGCAGAGTAGAGGCACAGAAATCATAGCAGAGGACAGAAATGTGATAGCCTCACATGGATAGATACCATCAAAACATGGAGAGGCCTATGCCTACTCAGAACATGACTTATTGGAGAAGAGAAGGCTCCAGAGGGACCTTATGAGAGCCTTACAGTACCTGAAGGGGCTCTGTAGGAAGGCTGAGGAGGGACTTGTTTTTAGAAAGGCATGTAACGATAGGATGAGAAGTAATGGCTATAAACAGTAAGAGATAATCTTATATCTAGATTTAGACTAGATATAAGAAAGAAATTTTTCACTCTAGGGGTGGTGAGGCACTGGCACAGGTTACTCAGAGAACCTGTGGATGCCCCCTCATTGGCAGTATTCATATCCAGTCTGGATGCAACTATGAGCAGCCTGGTTTAGTGGGAGATGTCCTTGCCCAAAGCAGGTGGGTTGGAACAAAATGATCGCTAAGGTCCCTTCCAACCCAAAGCATTCTCTGAGTCTATGATTCTATGAAAGTTTCTCTAATGGGAGAGCTGACCTTCACTCTAGGCAGCAAACAGAAATTGTGAACATCTGATTGCTCTTTTGAGAATCTGATGGGTGAAACAGCTCAGCCCTGTTGACACTGATCTACTGAATCAAACCTTTTTATGAAATTCTTTCTTTTCCTAATAGTCACATGGAGCCGTAATGAAGCTTGCATCCCTAGCTACAACTTTGACTGAAAAGGTCTTGCTTGACTTAGTCATGTCATGCATCAAAAAATTACTCAACTGCTTTAGAATTTCACTTCATTAAGTGAAAAAGTTTGACAGATACCTGCATAGGAAGGTGGATGTGCTTTTCCCTGGGGGTAAAATAACATGTGGAGTTTGGTTGGACTGTGATAGTGGAGAATTCTGGCAGAATTAATAAAGAAAGCAGCTCTCTGAAGACCACAGGTTGAAACCTCAGGGTGATGCTTCCCGTCTCCATCGGATTTTGAGATGGGCTTATTTTGATGTTGGATTGTTATGCCTCTGTTCAATTCATGATAGGTTTGTTGTAGAGATGAACACATCAAACTTGTACTTAGAACAGTGTATTAAGACTCACGTGAAGGAATCAGAGTGTTCTGAAGAGATAATGAAACTTGTCTCCTTTTTGGGTAGTTAATAAAAGGTTGTTTAGTTTACAAAATTAAAATGAACATCTGAGTCTGTGTTTAATTTAAAGTACAGAGATTCACATGTATGCAAATCCAAAATGTTGTAACACTGTAAGAGGAACTTGTGTGTGGAGAACTGCTGGAGGAGAACTAAAAATTAAATGCCTGGCAGCTAAACAGGTCTTTTCCTTTCAGCTTTCAGACTATTCAGGTTTTGAAAAGTAAAGCCAAGCTTGAGTTTCTAGATACTGAGTCCTTCAAGTTTAATTTATCGGTGTTGACTTCAGTGACAGAGAGACTAGGTCTACGTGAGCATTGTCTTTTAAATAATGTCCCTTCACAGCAGCATCTGGATGCTTCAGGGTTGTGGAGATGGAGCATGAGGCTTCTTAAAATAGTGAGTGGAGGCGGGGGGGGGAGAAAAAACCAGCATCTTCTCTGAGGGTCTGTTGTGTGCCTGGATGTCAGGACAGTGTAAGATGTCTACACAGGGAAGATTTTTAACCCTGCAAGTTGGAAAGGTAGACTTTGGTTTTGTGCTTGTGTGGGTTTTGAAGTTTAAATTCTCCAAACTGTTCTTTCATAGAATCATGGAATGGTTTGGATTAGGAGGGACCTCAAAGATCATCTAGTTCCAACCTCCTGCCATGGGGACACCCTCTACTAGCTCAGGTTGCCCAAAGCCCTATCCAACATGCCCTCCAACACTTCCATGGAGGAGGCATGTTGAGCTAGAAGAGTTTTCTTTGTATACATCAGACCCTCTTGGCTCTTGAACCTTTCTTTTTAATGATTATTTTTTAAATTAAGTAGCCACTAAAGGAAGTCTCTGCCCACTCTTGCAAACTGCTGAGTGTAACGCTTAGAATATCTTGTTCTCCTTGTGTTCTCGTTGGGACCAGCAGGGAGAGAAATGCCTTGAGGGTTTATCTGTGTTCTCTTTTTTTTTTCCTTCTATATTTATAAATATGTACACAGCTTGGAAGATGCAAAGAAAAAGGAGGTTTGCAAGAGAGGGAGTGAATTAAATCACAGAAAGAAAAAAACAATGCCGTGGAGGAACACGAGCAGAAGCAGGAAGGGTCAGGCTGCCTTAATGAAATTACATCGTTGGAGGTTGTTATTTTAAGAGCTATTCCATCTCACCGTGCCTGAGCTCCAGTGTCACGCTGTTAAATCAGGGAGGCTGAATGGGTTCTGTGTGCTCTGAGACAATATCCTGCCACAGAAGGGATACCCTCATGGTTAAGGTTAACTCACACCAGCGGCTGCTGTTATGTTTTGACAGCTAATATGCTGTTCCCTATACTCTTCTCCTACCTAAGGCTAGGACAACGTCATCAACAGTGTGGCTGCTGTGGGAACGTGATTATTTCCATGGTTTTAATAGTGGCCATTGCATATGGGAGTTACATCGTTCACCAAGTGCTTAATTAAACTCTCTGCCTTTGCTTTTCTGTTTTTTAAGTGAAGTGATGGTTTTGAAGAAGTGCACTTGAATTTGGTTGCCATGGCACGTGGCTGAGGTCTAGTACAGCTCCTAGAAAGCACAGCCTTGACTTTGCATAGTGGATGAGATCCTGGGTAGCTCATTACACTCCTCATCCTTCTGAAGCATCTATGGGGAGCAGGATGCTCTCCTAAGTAGAAGTCGCATGCCACAATGGGATAAGGAATAGCTCTGTGCCTTTCTTAGTGCAGCCAACATGTACAGACATCTATATCACTGTGTAATACCTTCTTCAAGATAAATGCCATGAAAAGCCTGCAACGCTGGACAAATTTTCTCTGCCATATGCTTGTGGAGGAGTATTTTTCTGAAGCTTTTATGTATGACTGGTAATCATAGATTGGTTTAGAGAGACATTTCTGAAAGTGTGAAGGGAAAGGAAGGGCAGAATACTAATTTGAATTAATTGTAGTGCTTATCAAGTCAACATCCAGTGGAGACCAATTCAATACGTAGTCTCCTCTTCAGCTTTGAGAAAGCAGAATGCTGCATTGAACATCAAATCCAAGGGCAGCTTGAAAAAAATAGTGGGATGTGCCCCTGACATCTGACATATGTTGTACATTTTTATCTTATGTGGTGATATGTGAAATGGGTTTGGAGGCAGACCACAGTGTGGGTTGGTTTTGGGGGGGTTTTGTTTGTTTGTTTGTTTGTTTTCCCCTTATAATCTGAAAATGCATGAGAGGAGATAGTTCTTGGAGATGAGAGACCCAACAGAGATCAAAATGCACGTTTAACACACGCATTGTTATGGAAGGAGTTTGTGTTTTAAGATCTTTGCCTTCCTTGCTGGGGACAGGGAGAAGAACAAAGGTGCATAGCATTAAGAAATAAATCTGAGCTGTGGCCTGGACCTTCATCCCCTGGTTTTAGCTCATAGCCTTCACCTTTTTAGCTTTTACTCCTAATCCACCAGTATAACAAGCTGGTGCTTGGATGCACATCCTGAAACAAAAAAGGTTAAATTACTGACATTGTTCCTTAATGCTTACAGAATCACAGAACTATAGGGTTTGGAAGGGGCCTCTGGGTATCATCTAGTTCAACCACCCTGCCAGAGCAGGGCCCACCACGAGCAGACTGCACAGGGCAGCATTCGGGCACGGTTTGAATGTCTCCAGAGATGGAGACTCCACAACCTCTCTGGGCAGCCTGTCCCAGGGCTCTGCCACCCTCACAGTCAAGAAGTTCTTCCTCACATTTAGATGGAATTCCCTGAGTTCCAGTTTGTGGCCATCGCCTCTTGTCCTCTCCCTGGGCATCAATGAAAAAAACACTGACCCCATCCTCCTGACTCCCACCCCTCAAGTGTTTATAAGTACTGATGAGATTCCCCCCTCAGTCTTCTCTAGGCTAAAAAATCCCAAGTCCCTCAGCCGGTTCCCTCATCATCTTTGTAGCCCTTTTTGTACCCTCTTCAGTCTCTCCCAGACCTTCTTGACCTAAGGAGCCCAGCACTGCACAGAATATTCCAGATCAGAGTAGAGGGGTAGGAGAACCTCCCTTGACCTGCTGGCCACACTTTTCCTGATACACCCCTGAATGGCCTTGGCTTTCTTGGCCAACGAGCACATTGCTAGTTCATGGTTAACATGTTGTCCACAGGTTAGTCACTTCCTTCTCCAAAGGCCCTGCCACGACTAATAGGATTATTTACAGTTGAAAGAGCTACTCCACATTCATCAGCTCTGTCATCTTCAGGACAACAACAAATATCTGCATGTCATGTATATGTAAACTGTTTCTTCTTGGGAAGCTGAGGTTTGGCAGTCTGGATGTTGGTAAATGGAGCATACATTTTCAGGAGCAGAAAATTGAGAACTTTTTGGGTGATTTTAAATGAAAACCCAGATACTTTACCCTTATGGCACATGATGAAGTATCTTTTGGTGTCTAGAGACAGAACTGTCATGGGACTAGGTTGTTAATTTGTTACATGAACGATGGTGATATCAGCCTGTGCTTATCTGAGCTGAGTTTACTTTAATGAACTAAGTCTTGAACTTGGAATTCAGGGAACAACTTTGGTCTAAATTAAGCAAAGAGACAATATCTCTTTTCACAGGATTTTAAAATCAACATTGATTAATTGGAGTCACTTGCAGTAATTCCAGCAGAGTTTAAAGTCTATTCTGGGTGTTGGGATTTTTGTTCTCTTAAATAAGTATATTATATCTTCAGTGAGGATTTAAAAAAAAAAAGAAAAGAGAAAAGACAGGTGGACAGCCTTTGGTTTCCACCTCATCAAAAAGAAACGTAAGTTTTGGTGACAGAAGAGCTGTAAATATTTTATAGAATTCAGCCAGGAATCCATCTGGACCAGATTTCTTTTTTTAGCCTTTCGTTCTTTTATAGTTTTCTTTAATTTTGTCTGCAGAGAGCGGCCATCTCAACTTTTTGAATGGAGTATTTGAAAATGGATTTCAAAACGCTCCCTGCAAAATAATAGCCTGGTAGAGACTATAATTTCCACATCTACTCTGCCCTGGTCAGGCCCCAACTGGAGTATTGTGTCCAGGTCTGGGCTTCCTGGTATAAAAAAGACAGGGATCTCCTGGAGAGTCCAGAGGAGGCTATGAAGATGATTAAGGGCGTGGAGCATCTCCCCTATGAGGAAATGCTGAAAGAACTGGGGCTGTTCAGCCTGGAGAAAAGACTCAGAGAGAATCTGATTAATGTTCATAAATACCTGAAGTGTGAGACACAAGGGAAATGGCCAGCCTCTTCTCAGTGGTGTGTGGGGACAGGACAAGGGGCAATGGCTTCAAGTTGGAGCACAGGAAGTTCCACACCAACATGTGGAAGAACTTTTTCCCAGTGAGGGTGACAGAGCCCTGGGACAGGCTGCCCAGGGGGTTGTGGAGTCTCCTTCTCTGGAGATATTCAAGACCCGTCTGGACGCCGACCTGTGTGACCTGTCCTAGGGAACCTGCTTTGGCAGGGGCGTTGGACCTGATGGTCTCTGGAGGTCCCTTCCAACCCCTACAATTCTGTGATTCTGTGATGTGTTTCCTTAGAGCAATTTAAAGTGGGACTACCCATCCCTGCTGGAGCTTGCACATACTGGTTTTTACAATGAAACAATTTATCTGAAGCATCTGTAATATGTACAGTGCCTGGCAAAATTTAATTGATGCAGATGTTTATGATACTTAGTTGGAATAGCAGCACTATCTTCGGATTTTTATGAGCATGAAATCATTAGAGGCCAGATTCTCATACCTTTCGTGCATAACCAATTCAATCCTTGGATTAAGGCAGCAGGAAAAGGGAGGCACTGTTCAATTGGAATAAGTGTTTCTCATCTCATCATGGAACGAACCCATTAGACACAACTCTCTGCACCCTCCCTGTGCTCCCATGAACTTAATTGCCAGAATTGTTTGGATTTTCTTATTTGACCTTATACTATTTTGGTTATGCTCCAGTTGCAGTGTTTTCATTTCTTTCCTTATAACGTAGTGAGATTGGGTTTTGGTTTGAAAGGTACAATGGATAAGCTTTACATTTAAAGCCAGAGATTTCATCTTTGCATAGCTGACTTGTCTTTTAAGGTTTACTTTTTCAAGTGAAATATGATTTAATCAAGTTATTTACCAAGGGAAATATAAATTCTGAAGAATAAGAGCCATGAACCCATTTGGGGGGGTTGGACCCCATGATCTATTGAGGTCCCTTCCAACCCCTACGATTCTGTGATATGATTCTGTGAATATGTGAATAGTAGTTCTTTAAACTAAGAGATTTCCTTGGAGTATCTATACAGGTCTGTATGTGCTTTGGGACTCACCAGGCATTGTGGTAGTTTCCCTTGAATTCTTCTAAGAGATCTCCAAAGTGGTGCAGCTCTTCAGAGAAGTTGGGAAGTGATGTGGACCTTTGTGCTCCTTGGGTAAATTCATGTTCCAGAGCTGTGCCCTATGGCCGTGATCAGTTCAGCCTAGTCTGAAGCTATGTAAAACTCATACATTCTCCAGATCCCTTTCTCTTCCTTTCAGGAGTTTGGACTTTCCTGTGGTTGATTTACAGAGGGAGGAAAATGGTCAAACCCATTAGAGATCTCCTAGGTCTTTCACTGAGATCAGAGGGGAAACAAAACCAGAAACCTCTGGAAAGGATGGAAACTCCTCCAACATTCATCCAATTTGTTTTTGCATGGAGCTTCTTTTGTTGCCTTTGTCACGGGGTTTTTGGTTTATTATTTTGTGGTTGGGTTGGTTGGTTGGTTGATTGTTTTTTTTAATAGGGGATAGGTAGATGTCTAATCTCCTTTGTTCACCATTTCTTTTTTTGGCATTCACTTCACAAGCTATTCCTTGCTTTTCACCTCATCCTTGAGTTTTCAGTTTCATTTTCCAATCAGAACCCTCTGGCACTGGAACTTTGCAGCTGTAATTTCTGTGGATTATTTTCTCTCTGTAGAGGTTTGGATACCTTCCCAAAGCTTTGAATGTAACACAAGCAAACGGTGAAATAGAACATTTGAAGTACAAGTTCTTTTGGTCCCTGTCCCAACTCCATTACGGAGTCTCCTTCATTTTATGTTTTATTTATTTCAGTTGCAGAATGATGCTTTCTTCAGGCTGAAAAAGTTTGTGAAATAAAAGATGTGAGTTGAAAACAGCCTGCATGCATACAAAGAGTGAGAGGAAACAATTCTCCTGAAATGTGAAGACTTATCCTTTAAGTAGAATCAACTCAATAAAAAACAGACCAAAACAAAACCCCCACAATAAAAAAAAAAGGGGGGGCAGTGAGATTAGACAAGCTTGGATAGAGAATTAAAAAAAAAAAAAAAAACAAATCTTGTGTGGGAGTATTTATTTCTACTCCATATTGCAGTTCTGTGTAACGATGTTGTAACGGGAATGCCTACGTGATGAAAGTGCTGCTGGTCTTACCGTCACGAGATGAGAGCAGATACATCAGAACAGGGACGGTTCCTCACCTCACTTTTTTTAGGACCTAAACCTTTTTATACCTTATAAGCATCTTGATTCATATGCATCCTTTCCAGAGCTGCAACTGTGCATCATAATGACATTGTTTCTGTTAAGAGCAGTAAAATGAAGCAAACCAGAGATGCGTCTTTACAGAAGCACAGAATCGTAGGGGTTGGAAGGGACCTCAAGAGATCAGCAGGTCCAACCCCCCTGCCAAAGCAGGTACCTTAGGGCAAATCACACAGATAGGCATCCAGACAGGTCTTGAATATCTCCAGAGATATTCATCCTCACTGTGAAGAAGTTCTTCTGCATATTGGTTTGGAACTTTGTGTTCTCCAACTTGAAGCCATTGTCCCTTGTCCTGTCCCCACAGACCACTGAGAAGAGGTTGGCAGTTTCCCCCATGTCCCACACTTGAGATATTTATAAACATTGATCAGATCCCCTCTCAGTCTTCTTTTCTCAAGGTTGAACAGCCCCAGTTCTTTCAGCCTTTCCTCATAGGGGAGATGCACCAGGCCTTTAATCATCTCCGTGTCCCCCCACTGGACTCTCTCCAGGAGATCCCTGACTTTTTTGTACCTGGGAGCTCAGACCTGTACATCTTTAGCATACTTATCTCCTTCCTTTCCTTCCTATCTGATCCTGGATTTGCTTCATCACATCCTAGTTCTTGCACTAGAAAAGATGGGGTGGTTTGCCTTTTCCAAGTGACTCAGGACTTCGTGGTTTGTTATTTAATGGGCTTTTCCCCCACCTTGTAATTCTTTTTCCAGCCTGAAGAGTCTTGACTGGTGTAGTTCTTCTATTGCAGTAAGAGGAAGCTTGTAGAATTAGTTGAGAAAATGGATACAAAAATTAGAAATTTCAGGATAAAATTTATTAATTTAATCTGTGGTATGTTTATCCTTCCCAGGAGCTGCTATCTTTGATTCTCTTTACTGAAAATGTAGACACCTCCTTTGTATTTTAGCTTGTTCTCCAGGCTTCATTGATTGTACTAAGTCAGTTTGTCCCTATACTCAATTCTGGTGAGGCCACACCTCAAGTGCTGTGTTCAGTTTTGGGCCCCTCACTATAAGAAGGACATCGAGGTCCTGGAGCATGTTCAGGGAAGGGCAAGGAAGCAGGTGAAGTATCTGGAACACAAGTGTCATGAAGAGCAGCTGAGGGAACTGGGACTGTTTAGTCTGGAGAAGACGAGGCTCAGGGAGACCATCTTGTTCTCTACAGCTACCTAAAAAGAGTTTGTGATGAGCTGGGGCCAGCCTCTTCTCACAGATACATGATAGGACAAGAAGGAATGGCTGTAAGTTGTGCCAGGGGAAGTTCAGCTTAGAAATGAGGAGAAATTTCTTCTCAGAAATAGTGTTTGGGCATTGGAATGGGTTGCCCAGGGAGGTGATGGAGTCACCGTCCCTTGGGGTGTGAAGGAAAGGTTGGGTGAGGCACTTAGAGACATGGTTTAATAAGTAATATAGGTGGTAGGGGGATGATGTTGGAGGTCTTTTCCAACCTTAATGATTCTAAGTCTCTACAAGTAGCCGTGGGTGATCAGGTACCTTGTGCACACACTGAGAGTTAGGTGCTTTAATTTGGAGCCAGTTCCCATCCTTCTGCCACACCAGAATGATGTGCATCACCAGTCAAGTCTACCAGCTGTGCAGGTGCCTCACAGGGTATTTCAGATGTTCCTTGACACCTATATTTAGACAATTGCATCCCACATGGTGTTCTTTGTCTTCATCAGGCTCTTATACATGGCTCATTGTACCCAAGAGAAACCTGTTTTTTCTGGGGGGGGAGGAGGAAAATTGCAGCCTGTATTTTTAAGGGCAACATTGTGCTTATGTGCAGGGTTTCATAGTCAGCTGTTTCACTTTGGCTTGTTCAGGGCTTGGCGTTCTTCTTGCATGAGTCACACGCTGAAGCGAAGCTGCTTTTTCTCCTTGATATTTGCACTTGATTCCCTTTGGTGCCATCCTGTGCTACATGAGCTTAGCAGCAGGAGGGAGGAGTCCCAAAGTGTGTGGTGAGTGATAGTGATGGTGGGGAATGAGCTGAAAAAAAAAGGCTTTATATGGTTCATAACTGGTTAGAAAGCTGTGTCAGAGCAGAACTGGCTGATTCTCAGCATAATGGTGGATGTACCCCAAAATACCTGTCACTAGGGTGAAAAAGAGCTGGGAAGGTGATGACTTCAGCTCTCTGTGTGCTGTTAACTGTCTCTGCCATCTCCTAGGCAAATGCTTTCTGAGCAGAGCTGGTCTGGAGAAGACAAGCTCCTTTGACAGCATGTATTTACACACCCACCTTTGTGTGTGCTTTCTTCTTGTACAGAATCACAGAATCGTAGGAGTTGGAAGGGACCTCCAGAGATCAAGTCCAACCCCCCTGCCAAAGCAGGGTCCCTAGGACAGGTCACACAGGTCGGTGTCCAGACGGGTCTGGAATATCTCCAGAGAAGGAGACTCCACACCTGGGCAGCCTGTCCCAGGGCTCTGTCACCCTCACCATGAGGAATTTCTTCTGCATATTGGTGCAGAACTTCCTGTGCTCCAACTTGAATCCGCTGGGGGCCTGTAACCCTTCAAACATGGCAAAATTGCTTTTCTCCTTCTTTGTTAAGCCTGCTACTTGCCTTCCGTGCTCTGCTGCAGGCAGGAGATGTGGCAGAAGGCCCCTCTCCATTGTGGAGAGCCTCTCCATCCCTGCTAATGAGAGGTGCTTGTTAGCCTGTTTTCCTAGAATTTAGGGAAATCTGTTCCTGTGTTTGTCTTCAGTGTCTCTCTGATGAATGTCTGTAGGTTAAAAACATCTCTATTCTTTGTTCCTCTGTGGTCCATGATACTGAATTGTCATCCTGTTGCCTTATTCCAGGCAACCCCAGGAATTCCTTGCCCGCCTCTGACTCGTTGTTTTAAAAGCTTTTTATTCCTTCATGGATTTCCTATGGGGAGGGGAAAAGTTTAAATAAAGCCAGGGAAAAGTTTAAATAAAGCCAGGCAAGATGCTCACTCTGCCTTCAAACTTTGGGAGATCGTGTCTAGAAATACAGAAAGTCCTTCTGGGAAGAACAGATTGGTGTGATGCTTGAAATAATTAAAGGATCGACCACGTTCTCCATGAGTGAGGGGTCTCGGCCCAGGCGGGTGAATTGGAAAATTGAACATGCTTTTTTTATCTCCCCAGTGTGTACAGTGGCTCAGCGTAGGTGCAGAGAAGTTTTTTTCTTTTCCTCAGCAAATTCACTTTAATTTATCAGGAGAATTGGCTCCCAGCCATTGCTGACTCCAGGTTGTGATTCATGATGAGTGGATGCAGGAGCTTATGCGATGCCAACGATCTTTCTGTGTTGTCATTGTTGAA
Organism: Gallinula chloropus; assembly: GCF_964237585.1. Lineage (NCBI taxonomy): Eukaryota > Metazoa > Chordata > Aves > Gruiformes > Rallidae > Gallinula > Gallinula chloropus. The sequence goes on from NC_140086.1 coordinate 3,563,056, forward strand.
GCACATGTATTTTCTGCTGCTTTCTCTCCCAGCCTGGCTTTGGCATTTGTTGGGAAGTTTTTAGTAGTCTTGTGTGCAGGTCCATAGTTGGAGTAACCATAGAAGCACAATGCGCAGAGCAAGGAATAGAAATGTCAAGAAGGACGTTTGCCAGCAGAGACTGGTGGTGGGCACAAGTTGGTCCTCCTTGTCTATTCATGAGCAAGATTATATATATATAATAGAGGAAGGCAATGAATACTTTCTTGGATGCTCTAGTCCTAAGATGTTTAAGGTGTGTGTAAGGAAAAATGGCCACTGTGGGTTTTTTGATCTATTCTTGGGGGAGCACAAGGACTAATGACTTCATAGTTAGGTGATAGTAATGTAGTAGTTGGCTCCATGCCCATGTTCCAGCGAGTCACTGCTTGGGATTGTGTTGGACTAGTTTACCCTCTCTATATCCTTGAAATATTTGCAGATATCTATGTTTGTCACCTTGGTTGTGAGGGTTTGTGGCTCCCTCTTTCTGTATTTTCTAAGGTGGCCTTTGTTTGTAGGGCATTGTGGAGATGCTCCAAGACACTCTTTGGCTCCAGCCAAGACTCATCATTTTGGGTTGGTGCTTGACCTGGGCTGTCCATGTTCACATTTGGTTTTTAAGCACGTTTCATTTTACCTTCCTGGAAAGAAACATGGAAAGTGCTGCACAGAATCTCTTTGGTTTTCTTTCAGTTCCCACTTAAAACCCCACGAACAAAACCACCACCAAAAACCCCAAGCAGAAAACAACTTCCCCCAACCTTTTTGTACTCCTTGACATTAGGCTTCAGAGACTGCTGTCCATCATATGTCCAATGTAATACCTTGTTTTAAAAGTCTCTACATTCATCTACTGAATTAATTTACACCATGCTTAGCTGACTTCTGTCTTCTCCCATGGTCTTGGTAACCAACCTGAAATGAAGATACCAAGTTGTTTACTGTTTTTTGATGAACTGCTCCCAAAGTTAGAAGTAGGTTCTTGAATTTCTCACTGTGGGCTGTGTCTCTTCACTAGACCATGCTGTTTCTCATTTAGCCTTCTGCAGGTTTATTTATAATATGTCTACTGGTGAATATTTGTGTAGATGAAAACTTATGCTGATGTATATTCTGGTCTTGTGCATTGAATAGCAATATTTCTGCTTGGGTATGGTGGGTTGACCCTGGCTGGACGCCAGATGCCCATCAAAACCACTCTATCACTCCACTTCTCAGCTGGATAGAGGAGAAAAAATATTACAGAAAGTTCCTGGGTCAAGATAAGGACAGGGAGATCACTCAGCAATTACTGTCATGGGCAAAACAGCCTCGACTTGGGGAAATTAATTTAATTTATAGCCAATCAAATCAGAGCTGAGCAATGAGAAATAAATCTGAATTTTAAAAATACCTTCCCCACCAGCTTTCTTCTTCCTGGGCTTAACTTTACTCCTGATTCCTCTGCTTTTCCCCCCCACCTTCCCCGAGTGGCATAGGAGCATGGGGAATGGTGGTTGTGGTCAGCTCATCACATGTTGTCTCTGCTGCTCCTTTCTCATCAGGAGAAGACTCCTCAGACTCTTCCCTCTCTCCAGCATGCAGTCCCTCTCACGGGAGACAATCCTCCACAACCTTCTATGTAACTCCTTCCCTTCAGTTCTTCACAAACTGCACCAGAATTGCTCCCATGGGGTGCAGTCCTTCAGAACCAGACTGCTCCAGCGTGGATCCTGCACAGGACCTGTGGAAGTCCTGCCACCAAACTTGCTCCTGTGTGGGCTCCTCTCTCCATGGGTCCACAGGTCCTGCCAGGACCCTGCTCCACCTTGGTCTTCTCATAGAGTCACAGTCTGATAGAGTCACAGTCTCCTTTGGATATCCACCTGTTCTGGTGTGGAGCACAGGCTGCAGGTGGAGATCTAGTCCAGGTGCCTGTAAGAAAGCTGGGGATGAGCTGTTCATGAGGGCACGTAGCAACTGAACAAGGGGTAATGGTTTTAAACTAGAAAAAGGGAGATTTAGGTTGCATATTAGGCAAAAATTCTTCACTGTGAGGGTGGTGGATCACGGGCACAGGTTGCCCAGAGAGGTGATGGAGGCCCCATCCATGGAGATATTCAAGGTCAGGCTTGATGGGGCCCTAAGCAACCTGATCTATTGAGGATTTCCCTGCTTACTGCAGGGGGATTGGGCTAGATGATGTTTAAAGGTCCCTTCAAACCTTACACATTCCATGATTCTATGATTTTACTCCACCATCAGCCTCCATGGGCTACAGGGGGCCAGCCTGCCTCACCATGGTCTTCTCCACAAGCTGCTTAGGAATCTCTGCCCTGGTCCCTAAAGCACTTCCTTCCCTCCTTCCCTGACCTTGGTGTCTGCAGAGTTTTTCCTCTTGCATTTTCTTACTCTTCTCTGGCTGCAATTTTTGTTGCACTCTAACTTTCCCCCCCTTCTTAACTATGTTATCCCAGAGGCACTACCACCATTGCTGATGGGCTTGGCCATTGGCAGGTCCATCTTGGAGCCAGCTGGTACTGGCTCTATCAGACATGGGGGAAGCTTCTGACAGTTTCTCACATAACCTACCCTTGTAGCCCTCTGCTACTGAAACCTTGCCACACAAACCCAGTACACTGGGGAAGTGGTACACAGGCAACAAGTGTTGTTGGGTTCTGAGGAAAGAGGATCCTGAGATTTAGAAATCTATTATTTGTTTTAATTCATGGGTCCCATTTTACCCTGCATCACCTTCACCTAAAACATCCCAGGGCTGTCAATCAAGGTGTTCCCATGGACTCAAAACTGTCTGCCATCCTCAGATGTATTTTTCCTTCTTCATTTGAAATCAAATATAAATTTATAAATGCTATTTCTAATTTTGTGAAGCTGACCTAGTGTGTTGCACTTGGTCTTTGTCCATTCGTGCATGTGCATCTTTTATAATTAATAAGTTTGCTCTAACTTCACAATAACAAACTAGACATTGGTTCCCTCTTCTCCATGTTCCTCCTCATTGTTTTTTTCATGTTTTTTTTTTTCTAGAGCAAATAGACATTAATATTCATGTTTTGTAACCAGTGAAAAGACAGATGAAACCTGAATTCTGAACTGACTGGAAATCTAATTTTGCTGTTCACTGAAATATGTAATATGTATGTGTTTGTCTAGCATATGGAGAGATTAAGACTGTTCTACATGCAAGGTTCACAGAAAGTAGACAATGTGGCACAAACCAGAAGAAAGCAGTACAGGAAAAGAATAAGAGAAAAAGAAAACTCTTGGTGGATGAGAACAGACAGTGTTTAGAAGAATTAATACGAGGGAAATTCAGGCTTGAATCAGCACAGGCTGGGGGTGACCTGCTGGAGAGGAGCTCTGCAGAGAAGGACCTGAGGGTCCTGGTAGATGACAGGTTGGCCATGAGCCAGCAGTGTGCCCTGGGGGCTGAGAGCCAAATGGGATCCTGGGTGCATCAAGAGGCATGTGGCCAGCAGGTCGAAGGAGGTGATCCTCCCCCTCTACTCTGCCCTGGTCAGGTCCCACCTGGAGTGTTGTGTTCAGTTCTGGGCTCCCTGCTATAAAAAAGACAGGGATCTGCTGGAAAGAGTCCAGTGGAGGGCTATGGAAATGATTAAAGGCCTGGAGCATCTCCCCTGTGAGGAAAGGCTGAGTGAGCTGGGACTGTTCAGCCTGGAGAAAAGAAGATTAAGGGGGCACCTTATTAATGTTTATAAATATCTTTAGTATGGGATGCAGGGGGAAATGTCCAGCCCCTTCTCTGTGTCTGTGGGGACAGGACAAGGGGCGATGGCTGCAAGTTGGAGCACAGGAAGTTTCACACCAACATGCGGAAGAACTTTTTCCCAGTGAGGGTGACAGAGCCCTGGGACAGGCTGCCCCAGAGGGCTTGTGGAATCTCCATCTCTGGAGACATTCAAGACCCATCTGGATGCCTAATCTGTGCAATATGAGCTAGGGAGCTGCTTTGGCAGGGGGGTTGGACCCGATGATCTCTCTAGGTCCCTTTCAACCCCTATGATTCTATGATCTCTTGCTTGAGCCAGAAAAAAAGTGTTATTTAAGTGTTATATTAATGTCAGTTTAAAAAATAAATAAATAAATAGGAAGGGTGACATCACACCTCAATCAAACTGAGCTAACGGTGACCTGGCAGTAAGTCATCTGAGCACTGCCATCCATATAGCCTGGAATTGAACAGCAGAAAATGCAACATACAACCCAGTGGCTGTAGACTCCAAAACATCTTTGGTCTCCCAAAGACAGTCTTCCTTCTCTTCTTTTGTAGTAAATACCTCAGCATCAAGGAAGCCTGATTGCTTCTCCAGGTAAAAAGATATTTGGTTCCTGAGGGTTGACCTTGCTAGTGCAATCACTTTGTCATTTATCATGCTCAGCTGTTGCTTTTGGGAACCAAACTGTTTCAGTGTGTGCTACCTTGTGCTTTGAAGATGGAAAGCATCCATCTTTCCATGGCATTTGTGATCCTTTTGATTGAAGACTTTTTTCTAGCAGTTTCAAATAACTACTTGTGCTCTCAAGGAGTTTATACAGCTTAAATGGGGGGGTCTGTGAATCTGAGATTCCTTAAACAAAATACATCTAGTCCTTATTGCTGGCATTTGCCTAAGGCCAACTTGTCTCTGGTGCCACTCTAGCAGGATTTGAAGATTGTCTTCAGTTCTTTTGTGAGAAGACATGCAGTCAGGTCGGTGTGGAAGAAAAGTCTGTGTATTGAAGTGGCAACTGGGACTGACATGAAAGAAGCACAACAGGCTTCCAGATTGCTTGCCTTACCTCTGTTCTTTGTGTCTGATATTCAGGCATTTGTGTAATGTGAAATGTGAACAGATGACTTGATTTCTTTCCCATTTCTGTTCCTGATGGTTTCCTTCTCCTTTATGTTGTGTGAGAGTTTATAAGATCTAATGCCCTCTAATATCAATAGGAAGTCTTAGGTGGAACCTTCATGAGCTTAGTGGGGGTGGAGGTGCCTTGTGAATGACAAGAAAGGGTCTGGTGTCCCTGATGGGTGCTGTTCGCTGTAAATCTTAGGAATGACTGATGGAGGAAGAGCTTAGGCAGAAACTCTTCCTATTGGATTTGTGTAGTCTTGCTGAGCTGGTGGGAAAATGAGATTAAGTGAAGGCTGCAATCAAGAGAGCTGAGACCAGCCAAGAGCTCTTGTTGTCATCCCAATTACAAGCAAACTGAACCAACATACTCTATTTGTGGCTCAATATATAGCTCCATAAAATGTCATGGATGTCTTCCTCTACTATCTCTGACTTTGCAGCCTGTCCTGATAGTATCTGTTTCTGAGATGAACTGCCATGCTCCTGGAGACATCTACAAAGGCACCTATAACAGAAACTAAATCAGTTAGAAAGTGATTGGATGCTTTCTTGAAATAAGGCTTTGATGAGGTAGAATGCAGAAAGAGACTTTTCCTCATTGTTTCTTAGCACATCTCCAGAATAGCAGAAGCAGCTCATTTCTGAGATAATCCAGGCTGTTTTTACTTTGCACCTACTCCACCATGCCTTAAGGCTGTGGGCGTTTGCTTCGCTCTGTAGTACACTTCAGCTGGAGGAGGGTAGACAAGAGCGTGCTTCAGTGTGTTGAATCAGTTTGTTTACAGTCATAAGTGACGTTGTGCCTGTCAAGTACTACATACGTGTCTCTGGAAGGTTCTGGAAGCCAACTCAATTTGTACAAGGTCTTATTTTAGATAGAGCATCCTGGGATATTATTGTTGTTGTCGTTGCCATATTTTGTGCCATGTCAACCTAGTTTCTTAGGCCGTGGGGACAGAGATGACTTCATTCTCCCAAGGACCTTCCATCAGCATTAAAACTGAATTGGGAAGCAAAGATGGAGTAAATATGTGTATTGCTGCATTCTTGGCCCTGCTGCATGCAGGGCATCGCTGCTGGACCACTCTCCTGTCACTCACTTCTTCATCTCCTAAGCACTGCTTCCTCACCTTGCCTGCCCAAAGCTACCTGAGAAGAAGACATTAATGTTACAAATATTGCAACAGACCCAGAGGAGCATAAATTACCTCAAAGGCAAAGATGGAAAAAGAAAAAAAAAAGCCATCCCCTACAGCTATTCTGATTGACCTTTGACAGTCGTGTTATGAGGCTCAGAGAGCGCTCAGGGATTTGTGTAATTACACCAACTCAATGTTAAAACCATTGATTAAAAAAAAATAAGGGGAAAAAAAGTGCTTAAGCAGCATAAATTCATTACAGTTCATAAATTCAGCCTCTCTGAGAAAGAGGAAAGGGGCTTTTTTTTTTTCCAGGTGAACAGTATAAAGTTTTATTGAGATTTGTTTTTAATTGTCGTGATTTAACCTCAGCTAGCAACTAATCCTCATGCAGCTGCTCATTCACTCCCCCCTTGGCAGGATGGGGGAGAGAATTGTAATTGTGCCCCTGTACTTGGCATTGGTGAGGCTGCACCTCGAGTGCTGGGTCCAGTTCTGGGCTCCTCACCATAAGAAGGACATTAAGGTCCTTGAACGAGTCCGGAGAAGGGCAACCAGGCTGGGGAAGGGGCTGGAGGGAAAATATATGAGGAGTGGCTGAGGGAGTTGGGAGTGTTTAGCCTGTAGAGGAGGAGGGAAGGGAGTTTGTAGAGAAGTGGGTGATGGTCTCTTCAGCCAAGTAACAGGAGATAGGAGAAGGGGAAATGGAACAAAGCTGCTGCACCAGGGCAGGGTCAGATTAGTTGTTAGGAAAAAAAAAATTACTGAGAGTTGTTGGGGCCTGGAACAGGCTGCCCAGGGATGTGGTTGAGTCACCATCCCTGGATGTGTTCAAAAAAAGTGTAGATGAGGGATATGGTTTAGCATAGGATGGGAATGGTTGGACTCGATGATCTTAAAGGTCTTTTCCAACCTTGTGTGGTTCTGAGTAAAAGGGAGAAAACTTCTGGGTTGAGATTAAAAAAAACCCTGAGTTTAATAGGTAAAGCAAATGCTCTGTGCACAAGCAAAGGAGAAATCAGGAATTCATTCCCCGCTTCCCATGATCAGGCAGGTGTTCAGCCATCCCCAGGACAGCAGGGCTCCATCACGTGTACCAGTGACTTGGAAATACAAATGCCATATCTCTAAATGTCTCCTCCTTCCTTCTTCTTCCCCAGCTCTATATACTGAGCATGATGTCATACAGTATGGAATATCCCTTTGGTCAGTGGGTGTCAGCTGTCCCGACTGTTTCCCCTCCCAATGCCTTATGCACCCCCAGTCTACTTGCTGGTGTGGTGGTGTGAGAAGCAGAAAAGGCCTTGGCTCTGTGTAAGCACTGCTCAGCAGAACTACAACATCCCTGTGTTATCAACACTGTTTCCAGCACAAATCCAAAAAACATATCAGCTACTATGAAGAAGATGAACTCCATGTCATCCAAACCCAGCATATTAATAATTGAGAAACCTCTGAGAAAGAGGTGCTAGAAAGTTGCACTCCTGTGACATGAGTGACAAAGTCTGGGCAACAAACTGTTAAAGGGTGTTTGGAAAAGCAGCACGCTTTGCAAATATGCCCTTTCATCTCAGAGCTTAACAGAACTTCCATATTAATCAAGTTAATTATGAAAAAAATGAGGGCTCTGTATCTGTCTGTCTATTTTACAAGCAGGGAATTGCAGAATCGTAGGGGTTGGAAGGGACCTCAAGAGATCATCGAGTCCAACCCCCCTCCCAAAGCAGGTTCATTAGGACATATCGCACAGGTCAGTGTCCAGACGGGTCTTGAATGTCTCCAGAGAAGGAAACTCCACAATCCCCCTGGGCAGCCTGTTACAATGGTCTGTCACCCTCACTGTGAAGAAGTTCTTGGCGTGGAACTTCCTATGCTCCAACTTACAGCCACAGCCCCTTGTCCTTTCCCCACAGACCATTGAAAAGAGGCTGGCCATTTCCCCCTGTGTCCCATATATGAGATATTTATAAACATTAATCAGATTCCCTCTTAGTCTTCTTTTTTTCAGGGCTGAACAACCCCAGTTCATTCAGCCTTTCGTCACAGGGGAGATGCTCCAGGTCTTTAATCATCTTCTTAGCCCTGCTCTGGACTCTCTCCAGGAGAAACAAGCAGCTTTATAGAATACGAGGAAATACCGAGTATTTTTCTTGTGATTTGTGTGTGGTGGTAAACAAGTTTCCTAGTGAGAAATGAAAGAGGGTCAATCTGTTTAGTTCATCTGAGGGAAGGTTAAGGAGGGAACAGAGACCTCAAACAGCAAAGTTCAGGAATTGAGAAGACGTAGCTCTCCTAACGGAGTGGCTCGGACTGGTTCTTCATTAACTGGAGCCTCAGAAAGTCTTTTATGGAAAGAGGTGACCCCATCTGACCAGAGGCTGTAAGGGTTGATGCATAAAGATGATTTGTGTGAAATGATCTGCTCTCTCTTTATGAAGAAGGTCAGGTTGGTTGGTACAAGGATTTTATCTGGGTTAAAAACCTTAGAAAAATGTATCTCTAGCTGGTCAGTTAGAAGTGGAGGTGGCATCATTCCTAATCACTTCTGAAGGCCCCAGTGAAGGCACTTCTCCATCAGCACAGCAATGGTAGAGCTGGGAATAGAGTACAAAAGGGCCATTGCTCTCATGCTCTCACCACCCCTGCATTCATTAATGGCAAGTAATTATTATCCAAACTGTGATTTTATTTTTCTAGAGCTGAACAGTAATCAGAAGCAGTCTGCTTTGTGGTAGCAGAGCCATTCCCCAGGCAGAAGAAATCCTGGGGAGGAGCCCAGCAGTACCACAGCTCCCTGTGAAATTCAGGGCACGGAATTCACCTGGATGCCCAGTCTTGGCTTCAGCTGGCTATTAGTCTGCCAATAAGTCCCTCTGAATCCACAGCCAAATTCCTGATCTTTTTCCATGAAGAATCTGTAGGTCTTTCCTATGATGTGGTAGATCTGTCCTGAGAAGAATGAATGCTCAGTCTGGGATGCATGCAGATGCAAGACTGGAAGTCTTTTAGTGGTTATGGTGCTGTAGGAATTGATGAGCTTGAAGGTCTTTTCCAGCCTTGATGATTCTATGGTTCAAAGTTGTTTGCAAGTCTGGAAGTTCTGTTTCTATGACCCCTTTTACAATAGATTACATAGCCCATGTGACCCCTACCGCCCATCCCATAAACAACCCTCACCTGCACTTTGATGATGTGACAGGTTGGATTCCAAGGAAGGACTGCAGTTTCTCTATTTCAACTGCCAGAGATTTCTTGGAGAGGTTGTGTGGTCTCCATCCTTAGAGATTCTTAAAACCCAACTGCACACAATCCTGGGCAAACTGCTCTATTTGATCCTGCTTTAAGCATGGGGCGTTGGCCTAGATGGTCTCCTCAACTGCTCTGTCATTTTGCCCATTTCTCCAGTCTGACCAGGTCCCTCTGAATGGCAGCATGGCCCGCTGGTGTATCAGCCACTCCTCCAAGTTGGGTGTCATCACCAAACTTGCTGAGGATACACACTGCCCTATCATGGCTGCAAGTTGGAGCTCAGGAAGTTCCACACCAATATGGGGAAGAACTTTTTCACAGTGAGGGTGACAGAGCCCTGGGACAGGCTGCCCAGGGGGGTGTGGAGTCTCCTTCTCTGGAGATATTCAAGACCTGTCTGGATGACTATCTATGTGATCTGTCCTAAGGAACCTGCTTTGGCAGGGGGGTTGGACCCAATGATGTCCTGAGGTCCCTTCCAACCCCTACGATTCTGTGATCAACCAGATCATTAATTAATATGTTAAACAGGACTGGACCCAGTATTGGCCCCTGACCAGCACTAGCCAATCTTACCACTTCCAGGTGTTAGAAGATCTCCTCCATGTCACCTGTTCCCAGAAGTGCTCTGTTGTTTCTCGTATGCTCTCCCAATGTCTCACCTTCTCTTTCCTGGTTTGGTTTAGAGCTACTGTCTTGTCTTGCCCAACATGAATGAAAAGAATGCTTTCCACCCTGTCTTTTTGCAGGAGCTTTGCACAGGTTTGAAGGCTCACGCTTTCCCATCAATCCTTCCTTCTATAGGCGAAGCAGCCCCATTTACTCAGTCTATCCTAGCAGGTTATGTTTTCTTGACCTGTTGTCATTCTCCAGATTCCCTCTAGACTCTCTTCAGCCTCTGGCAAAATCTATGCCGGAACCAGTTGCCTAAAGATGAGGTCTCTGAAGTTTGGGGTCAAACAAAAGCTTTACTTCACCTGTCTAGGCAGTTTTAATTCCATTTATACATCCCATGATAACGTCTGCTGTTTTTACAGGAAACATGATTGCAGATTCATGTTCAGCTGGCAGTCCTGTAGCATCCCTCTGTCATTCTGCACAGCACTGGCCAGTTGTTCCATATCATTTGTTCATACACTTCTTTCCTTTTGCTAAATTCAGGTCCCTGCAGTTGACCTGAATTGTCTGGCATCTTATTTTCTTTGCCAAACAACACCTCTGGTTTGTTTAGGATTGTTGTGAATGCCAAAGCCGTCATCTAATCTCCATGTTTGGTGTCACATGTATGTTTAATGAGGCTAATTCCTGCTCCATCACCCAATTTACTGCTCAAAAAATATATGGAGAGGTTGAAGCTTAGTGGACCCCACACAGTTTCTTCTTTGGTTATGATAACAGCCCACCAAGAGCATTTTTCTACTTAAAATAAAAATAAAAATAACTCACACCTCCAATCCATTCCTTCTGCCATGCAAGGCAACCCCTGATAGCATAAAGCTGTAATAGCTGCTGCTTTTCGGCTCAGAATCAGAATCACAGAATCACCATGTTGGAAAAGAGCTTTAAGATCAAGTCCAACCGTTCCCATCCTATGCTAAACCATATCCCTGAGTACCTCATCTACCTGTCTTTTAAACACATCCAGGGATGGTGACTCAACGCCCTCCCTGGGCAGCCTGTTCCACATTCCCACAACTCTTTCAGTGAAAAATTTTTTCTTCACATCTAATCTGACCCTGCCCTGGCACAGCTTTGTGTCATTTCCCCTTGTCCCATCTCCTGTCACCTGGCTGAAGAGACCATCTCCCACCTTCCTACACTTTCCTGTCAGGTGGTTGTAGGCGATGATAAGGTCTCATCTCAGCCTCCTCTTCTTCAGGCTGAACACCCTCAGCTCCCTCAGCCGCTCCTCATAGGATTTTCCCTCCAGCCCCTTCCCCAGCCTGGTTGCCCTTCTCTGGATGCGCTCAATAACCTCAATGTCCTTCTTATGGTGAGGAGCCCATAACTGGACCCAGCACTCGAGGTACAGCCTCACCAATGCCGAGTACAGGGGCACAATCAACCCCCGCCAGACCTTCTGGCTACACTATTTCTGATACAAGCCAGGATACCATTGGCCTTCCTGGCCACCTGAACACACTGCTGACTCATATTCAAAGGGCAGACAACCAACACCCTCTGTGGCTCACCCTGCTGCCTGCTAACTTGTTGCATAAAGAAGTTACCATTGATTTGGTAGGACTTGTTACCAGATGCCTCCTGGCTGTTACTCTGTTTTTTACCATCGGTTGCTTTCAGTGAATGTATTCCAGCGTTTTTGACAGAGACTGTAAGAAAACCAATGGGTTTGCAACTTTCTTGGTCTTCCTTTCTTCACCCATATGATAAATGGACACAATAAGGGTCCTCCAGTCTGTCAAGGGTGCACGAATGACTTGCAGGCTGCTTTGGGCATAATAGGATGAAAATCACAGATACCAGCACCACTGAGGTGGGAAGGAACCTCTGTAAGTCATCTTGTCTGACACCTTTCCTCAAAGCAGGATTGCCTAGAGCAGGTTCCTCAAGTAGGGCTTGAGTATCTCCAAGGATAGACACTCCACAACCTCTCTGCACAACCAAAGTCAGTGTTTGGACACCAACATAAAAAAACCCTAACACAACAGAACCTCAAGGAAAACAAATATCGGGGTTTTTTTCCCTCTTTTAGTAGCCCCTGAGCTTTCTCTTCCTGAGACTAAACAGTCCCATCTCCCCCAGCCTCTCCTCATATATCAGATCCTCCCATCTCTTACTCATCTTCATGGCCCTTCACTGGATATGCTCCAATATGTCCATGTCTTTCCTCCTTTTCCATTTCTTTCCAGTATGCTCATGTCTATCTCATGAGCCAAAACTCAAATTTAAAAAACATCTAATTTACCTAATCTAATCTGTTATTTTCCATACTGAAATCTTACCTTTCATTCTTGCTGCTATTTATGCTGGCCATAGAATCATAGGATGGTCTGGGTTGGAAAGGACCCCAAGGATCACCCAGTTCCAACCCCCATGCCACACGCAGGGCCACCAACCTCCATGTCTGGATCTACACAAAGTTGCCCAGGGCCCCATCCAACGTCCATCTAAATGGAGACCGATGTGTGTAGGGGAACTCTTTAAATAATATACATGCTTGGGTTTCTTTCCCTGACAGTATTTTTCCCCAATCCAAGAAACATTGAACAACCCTTTCCTTGAGATCCTCCATCCTACTGTTGTATTCACTGCATGGTTGACTTCTGCAGGAGATCCAAAACAAGGAACACTTGTATGTCCTTAAAATACAAATCACTGCCTCTGGCAGGATGAACATCCTTTTAGTCTGACCTGGGTATGGTTGTTCCTGCATTTGTATTTTAGGTGATGAGGAAAAAGCTACAATAAAGTATTTTTCCTGGGGTTTTTTTCCTCCTCCTTTCCCCCCCCTGCATCTAGTACATTAGGCAATGCTTGTTTCAATCTGTACAAACTGCCTTCACAGTAAATTGGACAAGTCTCCCTGAGGAGTAGTAGACAAAAGGCTTGGGAAGTGCCGTGGGGATGGGGAGGGAAATGCTTTTATTGCCAATCAAATTAAAGGTATTTAGATCTGCTGTTAAATTTTCCTGTAAATATATTACTGGGGGGTAGGAGTGTGGTTCCGGAGCTATGTGAATAAGGGATTTTTTCAATGGCTTAGTAGGATGGGGTGGGAGGTGGTTGTTTCTAAAAAGGTTGATTAAACTCAACCAAAATATTTCATTTTCAGGGTTTCTTTTTGTTTGTTTGTTTATTTTTTTTCCCTGAGAGGGAGGAAAAAAGTTTTAAAAATGAAAGCATGCTCTGCAAATGATAAATCAACATGGAACATTTGGAGTGCTCTAAAAGCCTTCCTTCTCTCCCCCTTTCACACCACTGGGAAAAAATAGATGCATTCATTGTTTGCCAAAGAAACCCTTGCCCAGTTGTAATCAAGTCATTTTACAACATGGTGTAGACTTTCAGTCCATGCTTGTTGTATGTGGCCTTGGGGAGGTTGTGACAGCAAATGCTTCCACTTGCTTATCTCTAAAAAGAAAGGATGGCTCAGGTTCAACTTCTGTTTCCAAGCTTTTTGGTTCTCCCACTTCCCTGCTTACAGCTGTCTTAATCTGTAGCCACACTGGGAGGTAAAGAAAATAAGATAACTCCTTAGCCCTGCCTAGAAATTATCCTGTAACTATCTTTAACATGCCTTGGTTTTCACAGGTAATGATTTTGCCATATCTTGGGTTGCATTTTGCAGTGGAGAATGCTTTAGTGTAGTAGTTGTAGGCTAACCCAGGAGAGGCAAGACTTCACAGAATGACAGAATCACAGAATTATGAGGTTGGAAAAGACCTTTAAGATCGTTGAGTCCAACCATTCTCATCCTAAGCTAAACCATATCCCTAAGTACCTCATCTACCCATCTTTTAAACACATCCAGGGATGGTGTCTCAAACCCCTCCCTGGGCAGCCTGTTCCACATCCCCACAACTCCTTCAGTGAAACTTTTTTTCCTAACATCTAATCTGAACCTGCTCTGTCCTATCTCCTGTTACTTGGCTGAAGAGACCATCTCCTACCTCTCTACAACCTCCTTTCAGGTAATTGTAGGTGGTGATAAGGTCGAAGGTAGGAACATAAGGTCCTTTCTCATGCCATAACTTAAGCAACAACTTTCTTCTCTTCCTTTGCTGTCATCATCCACATGCCTTGGGGTTGAACTGCTTTTAATATCAAAGTCTTGGGACCCCGCTGTAATGCTGGAAGGTATCTAGGGCCCATGGTGAGACAATGCCTATGGATGGGAAGGGGGAAGGAGTAGTCTTTCTCTGACAGCACTGTATTGATTTTATTCTGCTGCTGCTACCTAAGGCCTCGCAGCTTTCTTTTTTTTTCCTCTTCTTATATTGTTTTTAAACCAGCAAGGAGAAAAAAATATTTATACTAGAGGCCCAGGAGCTTATAATATAGCAGTAAAGTGTCTCTTTTGAAAGCTCATCAAGACTGCAATATGATGGATAGACTCCTCACCAGCTGTGTAGTGCTAATGTTCCAGAAGACAGCATTACCTTTTTTGATCGAGTGCCTAGACTTTGACTACCAGCTCAGGATCTCAAAGCGCTTTGTGAGCAGTGAGGAATTAAAAGTCTTGCTGTGGCTGAAATGGATAAATGGTTGTCCTTTATTACTGGAGAAAATAAGGCACAGAGAGGTCAAATGACTTCTTTGCCCCTGAGATCAGCTGTGGTCCAGGAGACTTGGATTTTTTAGTGCTTTTTCTTTTTTTTCTTTTCTTTCCCATTTTTATTTTGCAGATAGGCATCCTGAAGTTTGGAGATAGTCCTGTATTTTTTTATAATTTAATTTAATAATTTATTTTATTTTATTTTATTTTATTTTATTTTATTTTATTTTATTTTATTTTATTTTATTTTATTTTGTTTTATTTTTTCTTTGAATACCGGGATTTAACTGACTTTTTAACCGTGTTGTATCTGTCTTCTTCTCTGTTTTCTCAGGTTTTAAGTATAATCCCGTATCCATTGCTATCTAGAAAATGTCTTATGGATCCATTGATGGGAGTGGATTTGGGAGCAGGAATCCATTTGGAGGTCCTTCTAGACAAGGCTATCAACCTCTCGGTAAAGTATTGATCCCTTGCTGTAATTTATTCTACTTGACTCCCTGAGGACTGAAGTTTTACTTGCTTATTTTCAGTGTGGCTGATGTATAAATATCACCTTCTCTCCAGAGGTATCTTCTTATATTGATTTGCAATGGTGAAAACCAAAGTTCTGTTGGGTTTGATTTGTATGATGAGGCAACATATTTCACCATGCTCAGGACCTGAGACTGCAAAGTGGAAGAGCAGAACTGATGAGGGTTTTGCAGATATTTGGAGGACTTCAAGAAGGCGTGTGGTATATGCCCTAGACTTGCTCATTCGTGGCACACTAAGTTGTAGAAGTCAACCTTTGCCAGAAGAACAGTAGGTAGCACGACAGTTATGCCTGTTGACATGGGCCTGGCTTGTGCACAGCGGTGGAAGGTAGGCCTCATCCTGCCCGCCCATGTCAGCAAGAGCAGATGACACATCTCCAGCTGCCCAGATGTGCATCAGCCCCTGATCCAGATGGACAACTGCTGTAGGGCTGGATATTTATTGATCTACTTTGGCTTTCAGAAAGCTTTATTAGCTTCTTGAATTTATTTTGGTTCTGGGTCTGGCTTGCATTGCATTGGCTACAGTGTAGGGATGGCTGGAAGTTCAGACCTCTGCAGATGCATCAGGAAAGGGAACCTTGGAACCTGGCAAAGGGTTGTTACCACTTTGCACCAGGGAAGAACCTCTCCCTTCTCTTCCGTCACCTTTGATTTTGGCTGGGCTGTTCATTAAGGCAGCCTGATTTGGTTTACAGGTCTTGAGAGTTGCGAGTATTCCTTTGGAAACATTTTAGTTTATATTTCCATCTGTGGGGGAACATATATTTACAAAACAAATAGATGTGTGTGTCCCCCCTCCTCCCCAGATGGAAATATAAAATAAGCAGAGAGGTTCTTCTTGGGTTTCTGGGGTTTTTTATGAGTTTGGGTGTAATTATGAATTTTTTCTTCTTTGAACAGGGGGAAGGTATTGAAGTAAGTGCGAGTTGTCTGTTCAGCTGTAAATAGTGATTTTTTTAGGCTATTCTATAAGACAAAATTAAAGACATAAAAGCAAGGGAGAATGGGATATTTGGGCACAATGAAAGAACCATAAGAAAAGAGAATTTAAATGCAGACCAGACAAATGATGAATTTCATCGTAGTGTAGGTTAAAAAAAAACATGAATACACATTGTGCTGTTTGAAAGGACCACGGTTTTTAATGCAAATGCACAGAACAATTCAAGACACTTGCAGTCTCTAAATACTAGAAGACATGCCTCATTGTGTTCAGCTTGCCCATCATTTGGCAGTTATGCTGAAGCTTATGTGTTGCTGAAGCTGATGTAGAAACATCAGCTTTCTCAAGACAGCCAAATTATGTCAGCTGCCTGACCAGAGCCTCTTAACATGTTGATTTATGTCTCAGAGCTGGCTCTTCTTCCATGCAAATGCACATCATCTTGGGTGGCATTGCAATGGACATATCTCTAGTGTGTCCATCAAGCTAAAAATTGTTTGGGGACCTGTTAAGTGCAGTGTCAGTCTCTTTGCTAGCCCTCCCTGGTGAAAGGAAAGGAACCTGATTTTGTTGGCCAAGGGCAACATGGAGAAACCTATCTCCTTTCTGTGTGTCTCAGTCAGGTGCTAACATCTGAACCTGCAGATCTCATGCCCCTTCGCCATGGGAGACTGAGTAACTTGTGCTGGATGTCTTTTCTTAGAATCACAGCTGTATTAGGCTGGAAGGGACCTTTAAAGGTCATCTAGTCCAACCCCCTGCAGTATGCAGGACATCTCTACTAGATCAGGTTGCTCAGAGCCCCATCAAGCCCGATCTTGAATATCTCCAGGGATGGGGCCTTCACTTGGCAGCCTGTTCCAGTGACCCTCATATTGAAGAATTTTTGCCTAATATCCAACCTAAATCTCCCCTTTTCTAGTCTTATACCATTACCCCCTCATCCTACTGCTACATTCCCTCATGAACAGTTCTTCCCCAGTTTTCTTATAGGCATCTTTCAGGCATTGGAAGGCTGCTATAAGGTCCTACAGAAGCCTTTTCTTCTCCAAGCTGAACAAGCCAAACTCTGTCAGTCTGTCTTCATAGGAGAGGTGTTTTCGTTGTAGTATCCCCAAATATTGTCATTAATTAAGTGTCAGGAGAGGGTAATGCAACACTAATCGTCTGCCTCCTGCTTCTGAAAGATGGATGACTGGCTTGGTAAGAAAACTGCTCACTGTATTACATCATCGTATGGCTGGAACAAAAGAGCATGGCCTTCCTGCTGGCATATGTATATCTGCTTGCAGAGGAGGCAGACCTTGATGGACATGTTCCACACATGCTTTAAAACTCTTTTTTTTCTAATAAATAAATAAGAACAGGTACCAGCATCCATGCAGATAGTCACTGTCTGACAGGAGCGTGTTGTCCAGCAGTATTCTGCAGGCATCCAACAGAAAACCATGAGAACCTGCAACAATAAAGGTGATGGGGATGGCACTTCTTCACAGTGTCTCAGTAATAAATTGGAGTGGAAGTCACATACAAAGAACAAGTATGTTTTGGCAGGTTCCCTGAGGAACTGGAGGCTTGTCACAACAAGTGCTCATAGAGCAGGGTGGGGAAAAAAGGAGCTATGGGAGGACTTGATTTTCTATATCTGTAATTTCATGAATGAGAACGAATAAAAGGGGGCTTGGGTTTTGTTTCTTGTGGGTGTTTTTTAGTAAAGGGTGATGCTAGCATGAAGTTGCCCTCTGTTCTAATACCTGCTTGTCCATCTTGGCTGCATTTCCTCCGTGCTTGACCTGAATGTAAGCCCCAGGCTGGGAAAGATTAATTACTTGAAGTTGCTTCCCATTGCCCTGAACTGACACAATGATGGATGGACTTACAGCCCATCATCAGGTCGCGTGGCAGTTGCCCCTTTCTGACCAGCTTAATTAGAGAGATCCATAGGGTCTGTTTGCAGCAGTTTTGGGAGGAAACCTGGAGACAGTTTTTTAGGGAAGTTAGTTTGCCTGGGACTCCTGGGTGTTAAACAACTCTGATTCAAACTGATTTTGTTTTCCCTTTTTGTTTTTATTTTCTAACCTGAGAAATTAAAAAGATTAAAAATGCTTAAAAAATAATTTAAAAAAAAGTGACATTTCTAATATAAATGGAGTTAAATCCTGGATTGTCATGATTTTGACATGTGCAACATGCACTTGCTCCTATGTTCAACCTGTCCTCCCAAACCCATCTTTATGTGGGGAAAATGAACAAAACCTGCCATACACAGGGAGGCTCTGAGGTCAGGGAATTCAAATAGCTTGAATTAAAATGCCACAAGTCAGGGAATTTTTAACACTGCTTTTATTAACCTTACTGTGCCCCAGACATTAAATGCCAGATTAGAAAGGGTGAAGGTAATTTCATATTCCAGAGGTGCAATGTTTCTAGGTCTGCTCAAGGGACTGTTGGGCCAGTGCTTAATCTTACTCTGACTTCATCTAGGCCATTTTTCCTTCAGTTGCTCCTGAAGATATCGTGTGGGCTACTGGCCAGAGTTACACTCAAGATATATCTCACGTGTATCTTTCTCCTTGCCTGCTAAGTTGGTTGTCTTGACACAGAACAAAATTAGATTGGTCCATGCAAGTTGTTCTTGGCAGTGTTTGCTGGGTATATATCACCTAATTATCATTTCAATAGTTAGCAATTGTTAAATGATTTGTTCTAACATTTTTCCAGGAATCAAGTCTATAATTTTATTTGACTCTCCTCACTACCACCTACCTGCTACTCTGGTACACCAGCCAGCTCTTGAGTGGAAAGTCCCCTCAAATTGCAGGCAGCACTATCTTGTCTCAGTGGTTGACCCATCCTTCTATCCTCTTCATACCTCTCCAATCTTATTTTGCTCTTAGGAGTTTTGGAAAGTGGTTTGTCTTTAAAACACCTTGCCTTGGGGTTCATTGTTGCTTTCAGGCTGGCAAAGGCAAAAAGCTGTGTTGGGGGGAGTTGCATACACTGGTCATGCACCCTTTGGTGGGATAGGGGTGGCAAAAGCTCTGCTGGAGAGCCAGGTCCAGTGGCTAAAGCTGGGGTAGGTGTTCTGTAGACAAAAATACATGAATGAACAAGCACCATATGGTCTGATTGCAGCTCTGGGTCTGATGGTAAACCATGGGAAGGAATCCACTGCCAGCTTTGCATCTTGCTACTGCAAAGTGCTAAAGCACATAGCAAACTCTTAAGTACACAAGGAGTGCTCCTGAGGTTAATTAACATTAAGCAGGTTAATCCTTTTGCTATATTTGGACCTGAATACTGCTTTGGGTTTTTTTGCATTAACTTCTCAAATTACTTCCAAAACTTGCAGTGCTATTAAAGGGACACTGAATTCCCCTGTCATTGCAGTGTACAGCATTGGCCAAAGGTTCTGGAAGGTGACCTGCATCTGGTTGTGGACTTCATGATCTTGAAGGTCTTTTCCAACCATGATGATTCGATGATTCTATGAAATAATCCTCACTGGAGTGATGAGGGACCCAACCATGCTCTTAAATGTCTTTAGTGTAAAGTGTTAGAAAAAAACAAAAGCAGTGAAAGGGAGATTCAAAGCTACTATGCAATATTAGGGATGGGTTGTTTTAACAATCTAAAGCCTTTAAACTGAAGGATTTGACCTTGACTTGGTCACATTCAGTAATATAATCAAAACATGCTTTTGGGATTGAGTCCCATCAAGTGTAGAGTGGAAGGAAGGACTTCAAATGCCACCTTCTGTAGAATCTTTTATCTTCCTTGTGTAGGTGGGCTCACAAATACTAACCCATGGTTACCACCTGGACTTTAAATAAAGTGGTCTTTATTTTATACAGCATTAAACAATAACACGACTTATCAAATGTGTCTAAAAGGTTTCTGAGTCCTAATGTTTGACTTTTGCTTCTAAGTCTTGGGTCCTTTGGTTTTTGGGGGGTTTGGGGTTTGTTTTGGGTTTGATTTGGTTTGGGTTTTTTTGTTTTGTTTGCTAATTTATTTTCTTCTACACAGAAGTAGGAGGCTTGGGTATTGTATTCAGTAATTAATTAGCCTGAAATAAAGTGCTGGTCAAAGCCTAGATGCAAATAATCCTAGAAAATAGAATCACAGAACTGTAGGGGTTGGAAGGGACCTCCAGAGATCATTGGGTCCAAACCCCTCTGCCAAAGCAGGCTCCCTAGCTCATATTGCACAGGGAGGCATCCAGACGGTTCTTGAATATCTCCAGAGAAGGAGACTCCACACCCTCCTGGGCAGCCTGTCCCAGGGCTCTGTCACCCTCACTGTGAAAAAGTTCTTCTGCATATTGGTGTGGAACTTCCTGTGCTCCAACTTGCAGCCATTGCCCCTTGTCCTGTCCCCACAGACCACTGAGAAGAGGCTGGCTATTTCCCCCTATGTCCCACACTTGAGATATTTATAAACATTAATGAGATTCCCTCTCAGCCTTCTTTTCTCCAGGCTGAACAGTTCTTTCAGCCTATCCTCATGGGGGAGGTATGGCTTTGTCTAGTTCTATGCTGGAGATTTTTGTCCAGAATGATACTCTGAGACACAGTGTCAAAAACCTTGCTGAATTCCCCCCCCCAAATAACACTAACATATTCTCAGCTTTACATCCAGTTCTTAGAGATCTTAGCATTGATTTAATGAATTAATAAGCCTAAACATAAGAAAACATATTAAAGAGTAATAAATAACACATTTTATAGCAAAAGGAATTGCCATGAGAATTAGCTTTCATACACAAATTAACTTTGAAACTGTTTGTTTTGAAAACCCCTGCCCTATCCCTTCTGGCACGTTTAAGGGTATAATGAACATTTCACTGTTATCTCAGTATTTTAGGGGAGTTAAGTGGTTGTTTATTTATTTATATAACTAGCAAAACCAGAATGCACCATTGGAATAAGTAAGTGTTTTAATTAAGTATGTGAGGGTAAGCTGACAACTTCATAAGACTCAAAAAAACCCCCAACAAAATCACCCCAAAGTACCCCAACAAAAAAGCTTCTTGGGTAAAGATAAACTTTGTTTTCTCTACATATTTTATTTGCTAGTCTTGGTCATATCACAGAATAACACAATGTTGGAAAAGA
The DNA here is from genome assembly GCF_964237585.1 of Gallinula chloropus. Lineage (NCBI taxonomy): Eukaryota > Metazoa > Chordata > Aves > Gruiformes > Rallidae > Gallinula > Gallinula chloropus. The sequence goes on from NC_140086.1 coordinate 3,584,159, forward strand.
CCTTTAAGATCATCGAGTCCAACCATTCCCATCCTGTGCTAAACCATATCCCTTAGCACCTCATCTGTTAAACACACCCAGGGAGGGTGAATCAACCTCTTCCCTGGGCAGCCTGTTCCAGGCCCTGACAACTCTTTCAGTGATTTTTCTTTCCTAACATCTGACCTAGCCCTGCCCTGGTGCAGCTTGAGGCCATTTCCCCTTGACATATTACCTGGCTCTCTACAACCTCTTTTGAGGTAATTGTAGGCGGTGATAAGGCCTCCCCTGAGCCTCCTCTTCTCCAGGCTAAACATCCCCAGCTCCCTCAGCCACTCCTCATGTGATTTGCCCTCCAGATTTGTCATCCAAAGCCATTTTACTGTACACATGTAAAAATCATACTGGTGGTCCCAATGTTTAAGAGAAACTCAGAAAGCAAAGATGCCAGCCTCTCCTTAGGCAGCGTTCTGCTGGAAATGAATTTAAACATATCCTCTCCAAAAACCCTGCTCCATTTTCCACTTGATTACAGTCAAATTAGAAATAGTTTAATAAGATCCTCTCCCCATGGTCTGCTCATTGTATCGATAGAGGTACCTTGATACAAGAGGCAGAACCAGATGAACATGCTGGCGTGTTCTTTAGTTTCCCAATCACCATGAAATCCAGGGAGAAAGGAGGATCGGGGTCCAGACAGGATGAATTGCTCCAGCCAGTGTTTTTTGTGAGGTCCTGTTATTCCTTTGCTGCACTATAAAGGGGAGAAACTCACAATTTTTTCTGGAGAAGGTACTATCCAGGAGCAGGCTGTGATTGCTGGCAGAGGTTTATCCACTCACGTTGCATTATGTTGCATTCACAGCATCACTAGATTGAAAAAGGCCTTTAAGATCATCGAGTCCAACTGTTCCTGTCCTATGCTAAACCATATCTCTAATCATATCTCTAATCTGAAACCATATCTCTATTCTCTGTCCCCTTCTTCAGACTGTGCTGGTATTTATGGCTTGCTAAAAGGTCTCTTACAATTTTTTGTTGCTTGGCCATTTGTTTTGGGTTTGTTTTTTCTGTTTTTTGTATGTGCACATCAGGAAACCAAGGGATGTTCAAATTAAATTTGACTTAGTCCATCCTAGATTGGATTGACACAAGGATGGTGATGTGCAGAGAGTGAACATGTGCAGCTCAGAAGGCCAATGGTATCCTGCGCTCCATCAGAAGAGGGGTGGTCAGCAGGGACAGGGAGGAGATTGTCCCTCTCTACTCTGCCCTCGTGGGGCCTCATCTGGAGTCCTGTGTCCAGAGCTGGGGCCCCAATACAAGAAAGATGTGGAAGTGTTTGAGAGGGTTCAGAGGAGGCGACAAAGATGATTAGAGGGCTGGAGCACCTGCCCTACAAAGAGAGGCTGAGGGAGCTGGGCTGGTTCAGCCTGGAGAAGAGAAGGCTGTGGGGGGACCTCATTGCAGCCTTCCCACCCCTGAAGGGAGCAGAGAAACAGGAGGGGAATCAACTTTTTAAAAGGGTAGATAATGGCAGGACAAGGGGGATGGAGTGAAGCTGAAGGAGGGAAGGTTTAGGTGAGATATTAGGGGGAAGTTCTTTACAGAGAGAGTGGTGAGGGGCTGGAACAGGCTGCCCAGAGAGGTGGTGGATGCTGCATCCCTGGAGGTGTTCAAGGCCAGGTTGGATGGGGCCTTGGGCAACCTTGTGTAGATCCAGGCCTGGAGGTTGGTGTCCCTGCCTGTGGCAGGGGGTTGGAGCTCTCTTATCCTTGGGGTCCCATCCAACCCAGACTATTCTATGATTCTATGATTCTATCAGTCTGTCTCCTCTGCTCTTACTGTAGTAACCCCAGTAAATTTGGGCATTGATATTACTGAACATTGGAAGGAGAACTAGGATAGTATTTGGCCAATTTTAGTTTGTCCCAAGCATTCCCAGGTACAAACCATACAATGGCATGGCTCAGGTTGTTAGCATGGGTTGTGCTGCAAGACCCTCATCTGTGGCTGCAAAGCAAACTGTGTATTAACTGTATTGCTTCAGGGATTATTTGGTTGGTTGTTGCTAATGTTACAGATTTTCTGCTCATGGTTTTGGCTGTTAAGAGTGAACAAACCCAAAGAATCTGAAATCTGGGATAAAAGTTTAGGAAAGGAAAACAACCCCTGCCACCTGTGCCATTGTTGATATAGAAAGTGGGTGCTGCAGGGCACCCGGGGTGGGAATGACCTCTGTTTTAGAGGTGGGAGTGTATTTACTTCCAGGTTTATAGGAAAAAAAAACAAACCCCCCAAAAAACCCCAACTAGTGAAAACTGCATGAATACAGCTTGTATCACATCAACTCACTGAACTTTTGGATACCTTATATAAGTCTGGGCACTTCTCCATCACTCTGGCTTCTACCTGTAGATCTCTCAGGCTCCAAAGGGGGATTTTTTCCCTCTTTTCCTTGTACAGCCCTGGAGAAGTCCACAGCATCTCTTGAGGATATCTAGCTGAGTCAGCTAAAAACAACTCCTGCTTTTTTAGACAGAGTTAAGGTGTGCATTTTTAAAGGATAAACAGGAATTTGTTTTAAGTTGAGGCCAATCTATTGTAAATCCTCTTTGACATATATATTGCAATTTCTTTCCTTAAAACACATCCCAAACACTGAGTCTTGGAGCTGCAGACCACTGCCTTTCAGTACTGAATGAAGAACACTGGTTTGGGTTGGGGTTTTTTCTTGTTTTTTTTTTTTGTTTTCCTTTTTACATGAAAGGAAAATCCTTTTAAATTTTAAGTTTCTGGACTGGAATGTTGTGAACTTCCAAGTCTTGGTTACCTCCAAGTCCTGGTCACCTCTGCCACTTCTATGTAGTGTGACCTTGTGCAAATCTCTTAACTTCCCTGTTTTCTTTTTCTTTCCTGCTTCCTCATATTATCTAATTAACTGAATTCTTAAGGATGTAGAAGATATCATTCTTGATCAATTAGGAGAACAGAATGCGTATGTGTGTGCTTCCCTTTTTCTCTTTGAAGACACAAGTAGTCTTTGAAAACTTTCCCATTTTGCTGGCTTCTGCAAGCAAAATGGGAATGGACATTTATAGAGATTCCAAAATAACTGTCATTGTGGATTTCTGTTCTGCAACCTACCTATAAGGGTGCATTTCTTTGCAGAATGTATACAAACTCACTTCTGTACATTATGGAGGGGTAGACTTGGCTGACCCAAATATGTGTAACTCAGAATTTGAGTTGAGTGGAAAGAAAAAGAGGAAAAAAAAAAGATTTTATCCATGCTCTCAGTCCAGAAATATCTCTGCTAACTCCCTCCAGGTTGATGTTTGCTTGGAGACAGACACTGGCAGCTACAAGTGGGCAGGGATTAAAGATCAACAGTGGGGAAGGACTCGACAGATGTAAGCAGGTAGATTGTGGATTAGGGTGAATTAGTGTGGATGGAAAGCTTTTAGAAGCAAGGAGAGATTTTAAATTGGATGCTAGGATGTACGTGGTGCAGATCTTCCCTGTATTTCTCTGTCAGGCTTGGATATTAATGGTGGGGATTCATGAACGTCTTTAGTGGCTGTTGATGTGGCTGAAGGTTAAAGACAGTCCTACAGATGGTTGTAGTAGGGTGGAAGAAGCGGGTTGCTTCGGTATTTGAGTTCTGGAAGTGATGATATAGGCATGAGACCCCTATCTGGAGTACTGTGTCTGGGGTGCTCAGTACAGTAAAGGCATAGAGCTGTTGGAGTGAGTCCAGAGGAAGCCATGAAGATGATGAGGGGGCTGGAGCAGCTCTCCTATGAAGACAGGCTGCAAAAGTTTGGCTTGTTCAGCCTCGAGAATAGACAGCTCTGAGGAAACCTAATTACAGCCTACCAATACTGAAAGGGCTCCCCCAGGAAAGTGGGAGAGGGACTGTTCACCAGGGAGTGTAGTGACAGGACAAGGGACAATGGCTTCAACCTGAAGGAGGGTGGGTTTATTAGATGTTAGGAAGGAATTCTTTACTATGAGGGTGGTGAGGCACTGCAATGAATTGCTTAGAGAGGTTTTGGAAGCCCCATCCCTGGCAGTGTTCAAGGCCAGGTTAGATGGGGCTTTGGGCAATCTGGTCTAGTGAGGGTGTCCCTGCCTAAGGCATTGAGGTTGGAACTAGATGATCTTTGAGATCCCTTCCAACCCAAAGAATTCTGTGATTCCATGATTCTAATACCAACTTTCTGTTGCTTTCTGATCTCAAGCTGAAGAAGGCAGGGTGGAGGAGGAGGAATAAATCAGTGTCCTGCTGATTTTTACACTTAAGGAACAAATGCAATGAGCTTGGGTAGAAAAAGAGCACGAAATTTGTGGCACTTGACAGTTCTTCTCCTGCTCACCCCTTGTGCTGCTGAAGCATGGTGGGAATGGAGAGGGAAAAGCTGATGGTTTCTTGGTCCTGTGGCAGCTGGAGGGATGGCTCTACCCTGTCCTATCCCAGCAGTGTTTCATCCACTGCAGAAAATGAGTTTTATCCTCATTTGATGGATGAAAGATTTGGGTTGTGGAAGGATTCCTGCTCACAAACCAAACCATTTGCCTGCTCTGTTTCCCTTGGTAATTATATCCTAAGGTTTGAAGCTGGCATGATTTACCTGGGAAAGGCTTTCTCCTCCCTGTTCCTGTGCCATGGGGTTTTCCTTAGCCAAACTCCTTTGCTGATAAATCTTGGTTATTCCCTTAAAACAGGGGCCTCTTTAGCCACTGCATTTTCTTGGCTTGCTTTCCTCTAGTGCTGGTCATCCTTTGAGGTGAGCTGTTTCTGTCCTGGGCTCATCCTCCAGCAGAACCAGACATGAGCTTTGGTACTGGGATTTTTGAACAGCTGCAGAGTAGAAACCCAACAAACTGTAAAATTGCTTTTAAATTTTAATGTACTTGAAAAAAAATAATGAGAAGTGTGGTTTTTATCTATCTATTCTTTTAAAAGAGCTGGTAGGCATCTGTCTTCCATGGATGCTCTTCTCTGTTCTCCCTGTATGGTTTCTTAGACTGGAGAAGCACTTGGACAAAGCATAATTTCTTCTGTTCTGTAGCCATGGGAGTTTGGGAGACATTGGCATCATGGATGCTGTGACTTGCCCTCAGCTTCTTACCTTGGTTGTGATGGAGATGAAGCAGCTGGAGAGTGAAGATTTTGCCCTTTGGGGTACTGCTGTGGATGTCAGTGCTGAAGAAACCAGTCCTGAAGAACCACAGATCATAATGTTAGTAATGAGTCTTGAAGCTATGAAGGGCAGGGCCTGTCTCACACAATTTAATTGCAACATCCCAAGCAGTACATGCATTTTATTCTATGGTTTCCATGCATTTCTGCACCACATATGCTTTCTTGCCCCAACTAATTATTATTTTTCTTTAAGAGAAGATCAGGATCACAAACTATTGTTATTTCAGACTATTTCATAGAATCATAGAATGGTCTGGGTTGGAAGGGACCCCAAGGATCAGAGAGTTCCAGTCCCCCTGACACAGACATGGCCACCAACCTCCAGGCCTGGATCTACACAAGGTTGCCCAGGGCCCCATCCAACCTGGCCTTCAACACCTCCAGGGATGGGGCAGCCACCCCCTCTCTGGGCAGCCTGTTCCAGCACCTCACCACTCTCTCTGTAAAAACATTTCCCCCTAATATCTAACCTATCTGATCTAATTTGCCATTGTCAGCCATGTCCCAGTCCACAAAGCCACAGGGGATAGACAGAATGGCTCTTGTCTGGTGACAGTGGAACATCCCCAGTTCTTCCAAATCGCCAAGGAGATTGCTTGGGCTAAGGTGCTATTTTTAGTTTTGATTGGGCTCAGTCTATCAGAAGAAAAGTAGATGCTTTTGACTCAGGCAAAGACCCATATGTCTAGCAGCTGGGCATGATGCCATCTCACCAGATGGCCAACAGGGCAGTGGCCAACACGACTGTGTCACATCCCCTCTGCTTGGAAGCACACATTCCCAAGTGACAGTCACAGTCCACTTTGAACTTAAAACACACCTAGAGACTGGCCAACCCTGTGTCACAGGAACTTCATTGAACATAGTTGAAATAGCACCCATAGCTGCTTTATAAGCAGGTGGGACTCTCTGAGAAGTTTCTTGTCTTTGAAATATGCTGGGTGAGAAGGAGGTTGGCTTTGGGGTGTCCTCTTATACAGACACCAAGCTGGTTTCATGCAATATCTTTAGATGAACTAAGTAGAAACGTGTTATGGGACGTTTGTGTTTCTTACCTCACTGTGGCTGCTGAGGAACACAACAGCATGAGGATACATTTTTTTTTTTTTCATATGTGAACCATTCTAAATACATTAGAATACTGAAGGAGCTGGGGTTGTTTAGCCTTGAGAAGAGGAGACTGAGAGGAGACCTTATCACTGCCTATAGTTACCTGAAAGGAGGTTGTAGAGAGGTGGGAGATGGTCTCTTCAGCCAGGGGACAGGTGATAGGACAAGGGGAAATGGCCTCAAGCTGTGCCAGAGCAGGGTCAGATCAGATGTTAGGAAAAAAACATATCACTGAAAGAGCTGTCAGGACGTGGAACAGGCTGCCCAGAGAGGTGGTGGATGCCGTGTCCCTGGAGATGTTCAAGGCCAGATCGGATGGGGCCTTGGGCAAGCTTGTGTAGCTCCAGGCCTGGAGGTTGGTGCCCCTGCCTGTGTCAGGGGGGTTGGAACTCTGTGATCCTTGGGGTCTCTTCCAACCCAGGCCATTCTATGATTCTGTGATTCTATGAACTGGACTTAAGTTGCACCAGTGGATGTTCAGACTGGATACTAGCAAAAAATTCTTTCACTGAAAGAGTGAGGAAGCACTGGAACAGGCTACCCAAGGTGGTGGTGGAGTCGACATCCCTGGGGGTGTTTAAAAAAAGGGTAGATCAAGCACTTAAGGAGTTGATTTAGTGGTTCAGTGGTATAGTGCTGATGGTTGGACTTGATAGTCTTGAAGGTCTTTTCCAACAGTGATGATTCTATGATTCTGTGAAACATGTCTGTTGTGCATGAGGCTGTGCTGAGGCAGGACCATTAGAAATCCTGTTCCCCACCAAAAAATAGGTGTTGAAAAGGAAAGTCAGCTTCAGTGCCTGAAAATTTCAGACCTACCATTACTTGTCTGGAGGCAACTGATGTGACGGGCTGAAGAAAACTAGACCCCTATCTTTGCTTCCTCACACATACCCTCCACACCTTCCTGCTTATTATTATTTTAACTTCTGTAAGATGGTATAAAGGAGAGATTTATAACAAGGGCTTGCTGTAAAGTGCAGGTTGTGAAGAAATTGGGTGTATGACAAAGTGCAGCAAAAAAACCCCACCTTATTGCAATCATGTTGTAGTCAGTGTTTGAGATTTATTTTAAATACTGAAAGAGTTAAGCAGGTTGGAAAAGCCAAGTTGTCTGCTGCTTTTCCTGGAGTGCTTTGCAGCCAGGCAGTAGCCAGATGGTTGTGCCTTTGAACAATACAGAGATAATACCAAGCCAGGCTGGAATAACAATAAAATGGCTAAAACTATGCAGAATGTGTATGTATACCTACCTAGAGTGTATGTCATATGTAATAGATGTATTTGTGTGTTTCAGTATTCTTTTGAAGTGTAATTTGGATGTTTCAGCCATACTGTGGTTTCATATCTCTCCTTTTATTGCTTTACTGCTAAACCAAAGTGTTATCTATTGATTTTTTTTTTCAATTTTGGATTTGTTAACAGAATTTTAGTCTTTTCACAGATATTTTTTTTTTTCTTCTTCATGGGGTTTTCACACTTATTGCTCATCAGTGTTGCAGAAGAAGCAGCCAGGCCTTGTTGACATCCTGACAGGGAGGAAAAAAAAAAAGCATGCTTATGTACAAGATTAGTAAGAGGACAGACACTGATGCAAATACAAGTTTGAGTTTCCAGGGCATCAGAGAATGGGATTGCTTTGGATTTGGGGGATTCCTGGCAGTTCCCCCCACAACTAGAAGAGGGATGATAATTGAGTTGCTAATGTGGCTTATGCCAATGATTCTTTTTTCCCTCATACCTCCCTTGATTTGACCTGACAAGAATATAGTTTTGCTTTGGTTTATTTTATTTTATTTTACTTATTTTGTTTTGTTTTTTTTTTTTTTTTCATTTTGTTTCATTTCTGCTGGTTTTTATAAATGGTTGGAGGAAGGCTGCCTGTCTCGATAATCATAGAATCATAGAATGGTCTGGGTTGAAGGGACCCCAAGGATCAGAGAGTTCCAACCCCCCTGCCACAGGCAGGGACACCAACCTCCAGGCTTGGATCTACACAATGTTGCCCAGGGCCCCATCCAACCTGGCCTTGAACACCTCCAGGGATGGGGCATCCACCCCCTCTCTGGGCAGCCTGTTCCAGCACCTCACCACTCTCTCTGGAAAGAACTTCCCCCTAATATCTAATCTAAACCTTCCCTCCTTTAGCTTTAATCCATTATAATGCTCTCTGACTCTTTTGTTTCTGGCTTCTGGTTGAACATCCTATGCTCTTTGCTCCATTTTTTTTATATTACTGTGTTTTACTTCTTCCAGACAAGTGTGAGACCTTTTCAAAGCTGAGCTGAGAGGGGACCAGGAGCAGGCCAGCATTTCAGCATCACGCTAGACGGTGGCAGTGCCACCCTGCAATAGAAAACCTTACAAGCACTCCTTGTAGCTTCTCTCCTCCTTGGCATTTGCATCAGCGTGGCTGTGAGTCAGGCAGGAGGGATTCCCTGCTGGCAGTGGGGGGGCTTTTGCTGCTGTGCTATGCTGTGAATTCCTCTTCTTGGCTCAAAACAAAAGCCAGCCTGCTTTCAGGGAGAAACGTTGGGCAGTCTGCTTGGTTTGCTGTCTCCCTCTTTCCCAACTATTTCTAAAAATCCCACTCCCTCTGTATCCATTGATTTGTGCACAGCAGGGACTCAGTGTTTTATTATTTTTTAATATATTTTTTATTATTATTTTTTTCCCCTTCCAATTATTTTCTTCCCCCTTCTCCCAGTCTCTACTGACCAGTGCTGCTTTTCTTGGCCAGGTTTCCCAAAGCAAAGTCAATGACATTGTTTTACAGCACCATATAAATACTCTTCCTAGTTTGGCACGAGCATATTTATGTATGCATCCCTGTTGGTGCAGACTGCAGAACAGCTTTGTTCTCAAACCCCACCATTAATCACAGATTGCCTGGAGCAGCCTCCAGTTGTGAGCCACATCTCCACGGGAAGGGTGGGTGGTTCAGTCCTCAACCACCCACACAAACTTCTCCTGCCCTGTAACAGGCACTCACATCAGTCTGTTTTAGGAAGTCCACTCTGTCTTCTGTGTTCCTTCCAACTCACTATATTCTATGATTCTGTGATCTAAGAAGGAGACCATTTCTTTTAGGCTGAGATGGATTGTCCTGCATTAAACTGTGTTTGGGAATAACCCAAACCTGAAAGGTGCCTATAAGAAAGCTGGGGAAGAGCTGTTGACAAGGGCATGTAGCAATAGGACAGGGGGTAATGGTTTTGAACTAGAAAAGGGGATATTTAGGTTAGATATTAAGAAAAAAAATCTTCACTATGAGGGTGGTAGATCACCAGACCAGGTTGCCAAGAGAGGTAATGGAAGCCCCATCCCTGGAGATATTCAAGGTCAGGCTTGATGGGGCTCTGAGCAACCTGATCTAGTAGAGATGTCCCTGCTTACTGCAGGGGGGTTAGACTAGATGGCTTTTAAAGGTCCCTTCCAACCTAATACATTTGATGGTTCTATGATTCAATGAATATGCTGTTGTCATCCCTTGAAGACCTTGCCAAAGAAGGTGTCTGTTGTTGGTATTCTTGCAAGTAAGCTACATTTTTAGCACAGTAAACAGATTTCCTCCTTTGTCTATGTTTTGAAAGATACTTGCACTGCTGTCCTCCACAGAGAGTCCCTCAGTCAAGGTCATCATGATTATTTCTCATGAAGCTCTGCACTAAACCTGATGTTTACCGGCTCATTTGTTGACTTGTGTTTTCAAGTTGGTGACTGTAGCTCACAGAATTACCTTCATTTAGTGTCAAGCATCTTCATGCATGTCTTGCCTTCTCAACATGGAAGAGGGGTGGGAGGAGTAGACTATCACCACTCTTCAGGAAGTTTTTCCTCCCTGCCTTTGGACAGGAGAGTGGCCAGTAGACCAGCAGAAGGGTTAGGAGACTTTGTATGTTGTTCTGTTTCTTCTGGTGCTCTTTTTAAAGTCATATTGATTTGCCTGAGATGCTTTTTTTTGTTGTTGCTAATCTGCAGTTAAGCAGTGACTGTGTCAGATCTTGAAAGTTAAGCAGGAAAAGAGAGAAAACCTCAACAGAGAGGTGGAAAATGAAGGTGATTTAGTGGTTGCTAGTCCTAATGGCTTATAATGCAGAGGTACTGACAAGTACTTAAAGGAACAGAGATGTCAGATTCCAGCATGTGAAATATCTCAATTCCTGGGAGGAGGCTCTACCAGGCCTTTTAATGACCCCCAGTGGCCAAGATCAGTTTTATCTCATCGGCAGCTTTGCAGAAACACGTAGCCAGGGATGAAAAGGCTTTGCAGCAAAAGTCACATAGAGAACTTGGCTATTTAGGAGCCAAGTGCCAAGAAATAATGCAGTGATTAGCACAAGCTCTGGACCCAACCAGAGTTTCCTCGTCGCAGTGCTGGATACTGGGCTGCAGCTTGCAAATGTTTCCCCATCGGTTTGAGCTCAGCTTCCTCTGCCTGTGCCCGGATTTAGAAGATCAAAAAATAGATCAGGATATTGGCTGTGTCTTCTGGGAGGAGTGTCACCGGGTTTGAAGATGTAATCATTTAAAAATAAAGAGATGAAGGTTGGTGTGCTCTACTGCAGGAGCTGTTCTGCAGCTTTTTTTTTTGGTTGGTTTTTGTGGGGCTTTTTTCTTTTCCTTTCCTTTTTTAATAGACATGATAACTGGTCTTCAAACTTTAGTGCTTCAGAGGAAGCCTGAATCTAATTCAGCATTTGGATGTTCTGGTGGGATAAAAGCTTGGTTTATTTATTTATTTATTGGTGAGGATATTCCAGTCCCAGGTTAAAAGTTAGAAAAGGTAAAATACCTACTGATACCTCCTTCCCTGGAGGTGTTCAAGGCCAGGTTGGACGGGGCCCTGGGCAACCTTGTGTAGATCCTGGCCTGGAGGTTGGTGTCCCTGCCTGTGGCAGGAGGGTTGGAACTCTCTGATCCTTGGGGTCCCTTCCAACCCAGACCAGTCTGTGATTCTATGATACCTGTAGACACCATGAATTTGCATTTTTAGGTAATTTTCTATAAAACTGCAGTTTTCATCAGCTCAAGATGAGGCTTAGCACAGCTGGCAGGAAGACAGCAGTGGAGGTTTTTGGTGACTTTTTGTTGTGAAACAATCCCATACATGGTTGACAAACCACCTTGGGTGTGTCAAGGCTGGCTGCAGTCTGGAAGGTGGTGATATGGGGACAGGGAGCATGAGGAAGCAAATTAAAACAGATCTCCTGGGACACTTTGGTTTCCTCCTTGCCTCAAAGCTCCTAGCAGAAGCGGATCTGGCTGCAAACACATCAGCTTACCATCTTTTCCAGTTATTTCACAGTCTCATGGTGGGAGATGGTGCTTACATGCTGTAGGGGAAGAGCTTCTTGCACTGCTTCACCTTTTGCTGTGCCCAGGAGGAGAAGATAGGGATTATTCACTAGTGGTTTGTGCCTCTTTTTCCTTTGCAACCACCATTCCTTGCTAAAATAGATATCAAACTTGTGATTTCCCTGCTCACAAATAACTTGTAAAACTTTCTGCTTCAGGCATCAAGAAAGAAAGACATCTGAACTGGAGCAGGGAGGCTTGAGAAATAGATGGAAGTGCTCAAGTGTGTTTGTAGACACCTTATTTTTCTCTCTGACTTACATACATGAGGCTCCTTAAAACACAAGACTATAAATACATTTTCTAATGTAAGACAATATGGATAGCTTATTTGTTATGCTTTGAGCTATAACTGTTAAGGAGTTGTTTTGGTTGGCTGGAGTGGTCCAGAATTGGCCACAGGAGACTCATCAATGTATGAAGCTTGCTATGGGCAGACATCACCACGACCAAAAGTTCATGTGAATGCCAGAAGGCACTAACTACTTCTATGGCCTCAACGAATATACACAACTAGTGGTAAACCTTTACAGATAAGTAGATTAGACCCTTATGCTTCACAGTATAAAAAACCCCAACAACCCTCTAAAAAATGAAATCTTTGAAGTATCTTTCCTGTGTTAGCTCTCCATTTCTGTAGCTTCTCTGTAGGCCCTTAAGGAAGGTATTGTAACCCACCAATTTTTTCATCTGACCCATTCAGATCTTGTATACTACCTGTACTTCTCTTGGGAAAAGTTTTGTTTGGGGAAGAGTTTTCTAAGTTCTCCACCAGAAGGTGCTTTGGAAGGACAAGGAGGATAAAGAGTATGAAGATCAGTGGATGTCTGCAGAAGAGCACTGTGTACATTTAGAGATATTAGGGATAAGGCAAAAACCCCCAGTCTTTCACAGAAGTGGTTACAGTAGCTGATTGGGAGCTTATCACTGAACACTGAAGCAGGATGCAGAGGACCTCCTCTGCTCCTTCACTGGAGATTTATCTTATGAGGCCCTCTGGTGTCTTCAGGACAAGGTTCAGGAAGGATTTCACATTGTGCAAAAGGAAGGAAATTGAAATGGAAGAGAAAGATGGAGTAGATGGGTATGTCAACCCCAATAGTGCAGAACAGCCATAAAACGGTCCGGAAATGGGATTATTATCCCCAACACTGAAAAACTGGAGAAAGGATGGCTTGTCTGCATATTTTAATTTCTTTGTCATAACTAGGGACAGACCAAGTTAAAATTGCAACCCAGCTTGGGTAAAAGTTAACTTTCATGGACAAACTGTGCAGACATTGCCCAGTGGTAGTGCAACTACCTAGAAGATCAGAGAATACTGGAGCAAGAGTAAATCACTGCTTTTGCCAATAGGAAAGCAAGACCATCGTGGGACAGAGCCTGATGCTCATTTAGACATGATCTCCTGATATTCCTGGTGATTACATTTTCTGCAGGACCGAATGCTGACTGTCTTCTGAAGCTTTCATAGTAATTCTTCAAGGTCAACCTCTTCTTGTGTCTGGAAAGGACCCAGCTGAATGGTAAATTCTGCTTGATTGAAAACTGCAAAGCATAACCCGTGTCCTTGCATCTGCAGTGACATAATTTTGCTCTGGGATTTTGGAGCAGGCACACACAAGTAGATTGTAATATAGCAGGCATGTTTGATGTCCTGTCTTAAATCCCAAACTATTAACTTAATTAATATCGTAGGCTCTTAACACCTTTCCCTACTCGCAAGCTACCTTGCGTGAGACTGGAAAATGATGCTGCTTCACCTTTCCTGGCCTTGTAGAGGCAGAAATGTGTGCCATTTGGTCTGTATTAATTATTTCACTCTCAAGGCCCTGCTCAGCTTTTGACAGAGAGCTCCATGTGAGCATTTAGCACTGGGGTTAAGCAGCTCCCAGGGGCAGCTGCACTATAACAGTGCGTACAGTGCTACATGTGTAGACATACAAGACCAAACCTCACTTTCTAACACTTGAAAAGGTATTTTAAGGGGTGAATGAGGAGTTTTTATCCCCACTAAAAGTGGATAATATAACTGTGCGCTCTTTTTAGCTGGAGTAGTGCTGTCTTCTAGCAAAAACCAGCCCAGTTATGTACAAATGAGAGTGCAAGTGTTGATTTTCTTAAGGAGATGATGGTGCAGAAAAAGATGCAGAACTACTTTAATTGATTTGATATTTGTGTGGACAAAGGGAAGGAGGAGATGCTTAAGCTGCTGCCTGACATGGAGATTAAATTCAGTTTAAGCACTGCTGTGAAGTGTCCAGTTTATTGTGTCCAGTTCTGGGCTCCCCGGTATGACAAAGACGGAGGATCTCCTGGAGAGAGTCCAGCAGAGGGCTATGAAGATGATTAAAGGCCTGGAGCATCTCCCCTACAAGGATAGGCTGAATGAACTGGGGCTGTTCAGCCTTGAGAAAAGAACACTGAGAAGGGAGCTGATTAATGTTTATAAATATCTGACGTGTGGGGGACAGGAGGAAATGGCCGACCCCTTTTCAGTGTTCTAAGACAGGACAAGGGGCAGTGGCTTCAACTTGGAGCACAGGATGTTCCGCACCAATATGCAGAAGAACTTCTTCATGATGAGGGTGATGGAGCCCTGGGACAGGCTGCCCAGGGAGGTAGTGGAGTCTTCTTCTCTGGAGATATTCAAGACCAGTCTGGATGCCTATTTGTGTGATCTGTCCTGCTTTGGCAGGGCGGCTGGACCCGATGATCTCTTGAGGTCCCTTCCAACCCCTGTGATTCTGTGATGTGATTCTGTCACTGAAGACAAAATATTTTGAATAGGTGATTCCTTAACCAGCTGCATTTTAGACATCTCTGAAATGCTTATTTTAGGTTTGCAGTTTGGTTGAAAATACTCAGGCTCAGAATTGTCCCCATCTTCCCATAAGAAGGTCTCCATCTTTTCTTCTGTAAGGAGAGCAAAGGAGGGGTTGGAAAATGTAGAAACTTGATTTGTTGTAATGTTCAGGTCAAGATTATAGAGTTGGATGTCCCAAGGTCTTGTCTCAGCCTTCATATTCTGCCAGAAAGTGAAGGAGCTCTTCTTTCTGTAATGGGGTTGATAATTCACTTTGCACATTGCGCTTTCATTTGTAATTTTGAAACATATTGAGGTTCTTGCTGTGATTATGAAAATTTCAAAGAAATATTTACATGTTTCCAAGCTGTCAGACTGGGCAACAGAAAAGAAGGAAAAAACCTTCCTTATTGTCCTTTGGGATCTCAAGGATGGGAGGGAAGAACTGAGGTGTCCAGTTTCCTATGGGACATTTTACCTCTTCTTAATTCCCTCTTTCCCAAGTGTGTTTCATCATCATAAAGGTCTCATCACAGATTTTGCTTTGAGTGCTAAAAGCTTTGCTCCCCTCTGCCTTCCTCCATGATTTAAAAGCCACAGATGCTGATACATCTCTGAGACAGAATCTATTACACTTTTCCTGCCAAGCAGAGCTATGGCACTTGCTTTATTTCCCTCCTCCTAACACTCAATTTGTTCTTTGTCGGTGCTCAACTGGCCGCATTGCTGAGCGCCAGCAGGGCTCCCTCCACTCAGTGGTTCCTATTAGCTTTCCCCTTCTTAATTTCATTATCCATTTCTAATGGCTTTTTAATGTCTGAGCTGAATTTACAGTACCAAGAACTTCATGCACCTTCTGTTTCTCCAGAAGTGTTTCAAGGAGAGCGTGTTTGACCATCCGCTGCTTTACTCATGCCAGAGAGAAGAGCTGGTCTCTAGAGCTGAAAATGCTTTTTTTTTAATTTTCTTGAATCTGGATTCACACATGTCTCCTGAGCTTCCTAACAGTTTGCAGAAATTGCTGATTTTTCCTCCTTTGAATCTCAAATTATTGAACACTTAGTTACATGTATGTTGAATAAGTCTTTCTCCGCTTGTATCTATTCAGCTATAAGTGTTCCTTGCAAAACACTGCATTGTTTCCCTCAGTTTCTCTTTATAAATGCCATAGTTGTAAAACTCAGTTCCCACAATTTGTTTGGGTTTATTTTTCCTATTTATTCCCCTGATCTTTCTCTGAGCGTCCTTTGGCCCTTATCCTAGCCATAGAGTGGGACAGCAAATCACCTCTTGGCCACCTCTTGGGGAGCCCACACCACCCCTCTGAACAAGACTAGATCTCTGGCAGCTGTATCATGTTTTTACAGCTATTCTGCCTGTTGTTTGACGGAAGCAGGCACCGTGTTTATCTCCAACTCTCCCCTGGGGTCTTTGAGAGCCACAGACCTGCCAAGAGGGGAGGTACCTCCCAAAGCTGCCCCGCAGCTGCACGGGAATCACAGTCATTTGTATCAGGTTTAATATTCATACAAACATATGCTATTTTTATTAGTCACTAAATCTACGGGTAGTAGAATTGAGATCTTCCATATTTTAAAGGTAATTAAAGACTGAGTAGTTCATAAAACATGACGCAGCCTGCGGGGTCCTGGCAAGGTACTGAGCATTGTGTGCAGTTGCCAAAAGGATGCCAGATGTTGATGGGAAAAGCAAGCTCTTTCCCTTCCCATATTCTTCTAGACTTCAGCAAGACCTGAAATGAGGCCTGACAACATGGATGTGACAACAGGTGACGGGATGTTCTTCAGGCTAAAGCATCTTTGTGGCCGGGAGCAGCACTGCAGTCCATCCCCATCAAAGCTGTCCATCACATGTTCCTCTTCATCAGCCTTCAATTACTTCTCCAGGGAGACTGTTTCAGATCTCAGCATTGAGAAATGGTCCCTGAAGTATGGCCCAGTCTTTAAGCCCATTTCCTTCATACTCTTTCTTGCTCAGATCCTCCCCAGGTGACTTCTTCATAACATTGGCCTAACAAAGCATGGCTGCAGAAGGGTCTTGGGACTCACCTTTTGTCTCTTAACAGAGTTAGCCTGAGCTAGCCTTGCGTGTTGCAGAAAGTGAGAGTGGCAAGATGAATAAATGTGATAGATGTACGGTGTGACACAGGTCTGACTGTGCCTGAGGGTCTTAATGGGAAACAGAGAAACTTTCCAATTGATGATGAAGACACAAAGATCACAAGACCTCTTGCTGTTGGATTTCTTAAATTATGAGAGGTACCACTGCAGCACATCATATTATCTTTTGTTTCATATGAAGTAAGAACAATGGCAAAGCCCATAATATCTCAGACACACAACCTTGTGTGCATGTATTTTTCAGATTTAAAACAAATGAACAAATAAAAACAACCAACCAGAGCTATTTGCTTTCTGGGAACCTTCTTGCTTTGCTTTTACTTTACATCTCTGATTTTGGGAAATTTGGGTATAGTTTTGAAAGGAGAAAAGTAGTTTCCTCAAGGGACCTGCTGCCATAAAGTGGGAAATAAGAATATGAAACCTGTTAATATTTATGTGAACACCAGTGACCAAACCTAACTGTGGGGATCAGTGTTCATTCCCTGGGAAACAGGGATTATAGCTGCCTCTATCATCTCTTTTCTGCCGAGTTTCTGGTGCATTTATTCATGGCTTTATATTCTCAGCAAAGACTTACACTTACAAGTTGTGTTTTCCCACCACAGAGGGACAGGCAGTGAAAACAGAGTAGGATGGGTAGTCTGTCTTTTGGAAAGGCGAATACAAAAAGGATCTTACTGATGCTTAAGGTGTACTGTTGTGATATTAAGGTTTGTTGAAGCAAAGCCTGTGAATGTAATATGTGTGATCAGTTCCATCAGGTGTTTCCTGGACCACAGAGTGAATTTAGCTGAATTCCTTTGGAGGGAATTATCATTTTTTTTCCCCCTCAGTGTAACTGATAGCCATGTGCTGAAAATACATCTTCCTTCTTTTCAAGGATAGCTGCAGTACAGGGAGCTTTGGTATGAATTTCCCCTTCCATCACCCGCAATGCTGCTCCGTGGTGAGAGGGAAGATGTACATGCATGTTATTTTTTAAACCCTATCCTGTTGGTTATAAATATGCTCAGCAGCATTTGTTAACTTTTAAGAAAACCACAAGTGTTTAAGCACTCAACCAAAGAAAGGCACTGTGTTGCAAATGCATCTCGGCCCCTGGGGAGAAGGAAACAGGTGTAAGTTGCTGTATGAGAAGCATTATCAAGTCACTTTGCTGAAGGGTTCATCTAAGAAACTCCTGAATGTACCAGTCTTGGCTCTCTCATTTTCATGTCTTTAGCCATTGAAGAGGCTAAGTTGGTACGTTCTCATAGAATCATAGCTTAGGGATAGAGGGCACCTTAAAGATCAGCAAGTTCCAACCCCCCTGTCATGGGCAGGGACACCTCTCCCTAGACCAGGCTGCTCAAGGCCCCATTGATCCTGGCATTGAACATTTCCATGGAGGGGGCAGCCACCACCCCTCTGGGCAACCTGTGCCAGTGCCACACCACCCTTCTAATGAAGAATTTCTTCCTAATATCCAACCTAAATCTACCCCCTTCCAATTTAAAACCATTCCCCCTTGTCCTATCACTACATGCTTTTCTAAAAAGTCCCTCTACAGCTTTTTTGTAGGCCCCCTTCAAGTACTGGAAGGCTGCTATAAGATCTCCCCAGAGCCTTCTCTTCTCCAGGCTGAACAACCCCAACTCTCTCAGCTTGTCTTCACAGGAGAGATCCTCCAGTCCCCTGATTATCTTTGTGGCCCTCCTCTGGACCTGTCTGAACAGTTCCATGTCATTCTTATACTGGGGACTCCAGAACTGGACACAGTACTCCAGGTGGGGTCTCATGAGAGCACATTAGAGGGATAGAATCACCTCCCTTGACCTGCTGGCCACGTTCCTTTTGATGCAGCCCAGGATTCTATTCACTTTCTGTGCTGTGAGCTGGTGTGAGCACTCACGTTGAGCTTCTCATCCACTAGCTCCCCTAAGTCCTTCTCTGCAGGGCTGCTCTATATCATATCATCTCCCAGCCTGTATTGATGATGAGTATTGCACCGACTCAGGTGCAGGACCTTGCACTTGCCCTTGTTGAACCTCACAAGGTTCACATGGGGCCACTTCTCCAGCTTGTCCAGGCCACTCTGGATGACAACCTGTCCTTCTGACATGTCAACTGCACCACTCAGCTTGGTGTCATCTGGAAACTAGCTGAGGGCGCACTCAACTCCACCATCAGAATCATTGATGAAGATATTAACTAATACTGGTCCCAGTACAGACTCCTGAGGGATGCCTCTTGTCCATCTGGACATCGATCCATTTACTACTTTCTGGATGCGCCCATCCAACTAATTCTTTATTCACTGAATAGTCTACTCATCAAATCCATATCTCTCCAGTTTAGAGAGAAGGATGTTGTGGGGGACTGTGTCAAAGGTTTTACAGAAGTTGAGATAGATTACATCCATTGCTTTACCTGTGTCCACTGATATGGTCACCCCACCATAGAAAGCCATGAGGTTGGTTAGGCAGGATTGCCCTTGATGAAGCCATGCTGGCGGTCTTGAATCACCTCTTTGTCTTCTGTATACCTTAGCCTAGCTTCCAGAAGGATCTGTTCCATGATCTTCCCAGGCACAGAGGGGAACACTCCTCTTAATGGGGCAAGAGACCCTGTAAACCATTACCTCAGCTGCCTGTTTAGGATGATTACATTTTGTTTAGTGCAGCTCCTAAGCTAATACAGGCTGGGCTGTTTAGCTTGGGTATGCTCTCCTAATGTGGCTACAAGCCATCTATCTGCATCTGGTAGGTTTGTGTCTCCTCAGTGGAGAAGATACCACTTTGATGTCTCATCTACCCACTAGCATTTTTAATAACTATAATTACACTATTCAAAACAGTGAGACATTCTGCTGGGTCTGAAAGTGGTGAAAAGATGATGGATCAGAGACATTTATCACATATTGTAAGGAAAGAAAGGGTCTGGATAAGAAAAGTGGCACCAGCTCAGTAGAGGTGCTCCGTTGCAGTTCACATCAGTGCTGCCAACTACGCCAGTAAAATTAAGTCCTTGCCCCTGGAGCCTTGAGAGGAGTCACTGAAGTTGGCCAGTCTTCTTACCTGGACAATGCAATAAATGGCTAGACAATAATCATAGAATCATAGAATGTGTTAGGTTGGAAGGGACCTTTAAAGGTCAAATCACAGCAAACCTCAAAAAAATACGAGAACTGCAAGGAACAGATGAGTTTTGGGGACTGTTGTGGTGTTGCATGGCAGGGTTCTGGTGGAGGAATCACAGAATCAAAAGGTTGGAAAAGACCTTTAAGAGCATCAAGTCCAACCGTTCCTGTCCTATGTTAAACCATATCCCTGAGCATCTCATCTACCCTTTTTTTAAACACATCCAGGGTGGGTAAATCAACCCCCCTCCCTGGGCAGCTTATTCCATGTCCTGATGACTCTTTCATTGAATAATTTTTTACTAACATCTAATCTGACCCTGCCCTGGCACAGCTTTGTGCATTTCCCCTTGTCCTGTCTCCTGGCACCTGGCTGAAGAGACCATCACCCACCTCTCTGCACCCTCCTGTCGGGTAATTGTAGGCAATGATGAGGTCTCCCCTCTGCCGCCGCTTCTCCAGACTAAACACCCCCAGCTGCCTCAGCTGCTCCTCATGTGATTTGCCCTTCAGCCCCTTCACCAGCCTGGTTGCCCTTCTCTGGATGCGCTCAAGGACCTTGATGTCCTTCTTATGGTGAGGAGCCCAGAACTGGACACAGCACTCAAGGTGCAGCCTCACCAATGCCAAGTACAGGGGCACAATCACCTCCCTAGACCTACTGGCCACTCTATTTTTCATACAAGCCAGGATGCCATTGGCCTTCCTGGCCACCTGGGCACACGCCTGACTCATATTCAGCCTGCAGTCAACCAACACCTCCAGTTTCTTTATTCTGTGTTGAGTCTGTTTTGCCCATGATGCTGATTGTGTAACAATCTCCCAGGGGTGTGATAGAGTGACTGGGATGGGTTTCTGGCCTCCAGCCAGGGTCAAACCACCACAGGGACTTAATTTGTTGCCAGCACTGGGGGAGGAAAAATCATCGTTACCTGCAGTTTTTGCCCATTCAAGTGCCATTCAAAGAAATGTGTATGTAATGCACATATTTGGGTATATCAAATACTAGACTTTGTTCTTGCTATAGAAAGACTAGTAGGACTTAAATGTGCTCAAAATAAAGCCATTCTTTTATTCAAAACTGTAGTATACAGTAGAGGGCTGTATCTCTCCCTCTCTTAAGGCCACCAGTATGGTGTGAGCATAATTTCCAGTTTGAGGAAATAGATTCTATAGGCTGCACAGAGAAAAAATAGGCCTGGCTGCCTAAAATGAATATACACTGTATTATTGAATGCCTGCCTTTCATCCTATCTGCTTGTGTTGGGGCTCCAGTCTTGCTTCACACACGAGTAAGGTTGTTATTCTTGGAGGAACTGTTAATAGACATATGTCTGCAGGATCGGGCCCCTCCTCCCGTCCCCCTGAAAGAGCAGATTTAATTATACGCATGGCAAGTTCATGTACTTGCTTGAACAAAGAAACATCCAGTGTAAGCTCTTCTGGGGAGAGGAAGTGTTTAATCATGCATGTTTTGTGCGGCGCTTGGCGTGATGGAACGTCAGGGAGTAATTCATTCCCAGCCTCGGTGCAAAAATGGTGATTAATAAAATTATAACCATTTATATTTCTAATACTAGGTTTTAACCACTCTGGTTGTGTCTTTCCCTGATTTGGGAGGTAGTACAATTATTTTCGTATAGGTGAAGCTTAGATAACATGATAGCTCAAATGCTTACTCTCTAGTTGCTGATTTAATTATATGAAATGTCAAGTTAGTTTAAGAAATACTTGGGGAAACCCCTACCTTTGTCAACCAGGAATATGCCAACTTGTACCTTATTATTAAAAATATATATATATATATAAAAAAATCAGACCAGAGAGCAACACATGCACAATGTCTGTGCACTGTGTGAGGTACCTTGAATGTTCTAAAGATTCAATGAAATGTAATCATGCTGAATAGATTGATGTAGGTGTAGCTTCAGAGACAATTAATATAACTTTATTATAAGAGTTTTCATGGTTTTAAGAATAGATTAGTTTTGGATTTTAGGAGAATATGGTAACTGTGTGAGCTGCTTTGTGAGAGCAGCTACAAAACTCAGCCGTAACAGCGCAACAGCCTTGAAGATAAAGAAGTAAGAATTTGTGTGTTTTAGAATAGACAGTATTTGTGTGTTTTTAAGAATAGAGTAGTTTTGGATTTTAGCAGAATTTGGCTGTAATCATGTGAGCTGTTTCGTGAAAGTGGCTACAAACCTTAGCCATAACAGTGCAGCAGCCTTGAAACTAGAGAAAGTGAAAATAGGACAGTCATAAATGATTAGACTAATGACCAATTAAGAAACAAAGTATAGCTTGTTTTCAGCGAAAAGGGGTTCCTAGCTAGTTTGTGCAGGAATGTGTTTTTGAGCTCAGAAACATAAAGAGTATACACTAAGAGAGGGGAAGATGTCCAGCCTTCATCCCTGAAGACCACCAGAAGATCCCCTGAGTGTCACTGAGCATTCTCTATCTGGGAGGAATGAATATAAATGACTTCCTGGAAATAATTTGCATAACCCTGCCTTTTCTTAGAAATTTTAATCAGTATGTATAGTTAATCTGTATAAACATGATAAATCTGATAAATATGATAAATTCAGCCTGGAGAAGAGAAGGCTGTGGGGGGACCTCATTGCAGCCTTCTAGTACCTGAAGGGAGCAGAGAAACAGGAGGGGAATCAACTTTTTTAAAGGGTAGACAATGGCAGGACAAGGGGGATGGATTAAAGCTAAAGGAAGGAAGATTTAAATTGGATATTAGGTGGAAGTTTTTTACAGAGAGAGTGGTGAGGGGCTGGAACAGGCTGCCCAGAGAGGTGGTGGATGCCCTGTCCCTGGAGGTGTTCAAGGCCAGGTTGGATGGGGCCCTGAGCAATCTTGTGTAGCTCCAGCCTGGAGGTTGGTGTCCCTGCCTGTGGCAGGGGGGTTTGGAGTTCTATGATCCTTGGGGTCCCTTCCACCCCATGCCATTCTATGATTCTATGATTTGGCTGTAATGGGTCAAATTCAGAGGAGCGATCCCCTGTGTGCCCAGCACTGCAATAAAGGATACCTGCTTAATAGCCACCAAGGCTACTGAGTTTTGATTCCAGCTTTCCGAGGCATCACTAGCAAAACTGAACCAATAGGTTCAGTTTTGAAAGGTGAATGCAACAGCATTGTGTTGCTCACACAGTGTGACTCGTAGATGCCTTTTCATTGCCGGTGAGTTTCAAAGACGGTGAACAAAGGTAAGATTCAGGACTTTGATTGTGGGGAAAAAAAGCGTTCACTAGGTGGTTTGTTAACTTCTTGGCAATGCATATCCTCATATGCATGTAATCTCTGCCTCAAGAAAATGGACTTCTGATCTAGAAGAAAGGCCTGGTCGAATAAAAGGAATGGATATGCTCTTTGCTGAGATCAAAGAACATTGGGGTTTTTTTCCCCTTGCACTCCAAGGGCTTTGAAGTGTAGGAAAGCCACATCAGTTTAACAAGTTGCCATTTACTAGGGGGGCTGTGGTTTGTCCTCTGAACTCAATGCAAGTGGGAGATAAAACTCACTTAAATCTTTTGTATAGGTGTAAGCAAGGCTAATTTATCTTGGGTTACTGTTGACTAAGAGCACACATGCTATTAGTTACATCAGCTGAATGATATAACTTGGTAGTGCATTGAGGTCACAATCACAGACTCACAGAATCATAGGGGTTGGAAGGGACCTCAAGAGATCATCGAGTCCAACCCCCCTGCCAAAGCAGGGTCCCTAGGACAGGTTGCACAGATCGGCGTCCATATGGGTCTTGAATATCTCCAGAGAAGGAGACTCCTCAACACCCCTGGGCAGCCTGTCCCAGGGCTCTGTCACCCTCACTGTGAAAAAGCTGGTGCAGAACTTCCTGTGCTCCAACTTGAGGCCATTGCTCCTTGTCCTGTCCCCACAGATCATTGAAAAGAAGCTTTACAATTCCCCCTGTGTCCCATACTTCAGATATTTATAACCATTGATCAGATCCCCTCTTAGCCTTCTTTTCTCCAGGCTGAACAGCCCCAGGTCACTCAGCCTTTCCTCATAGGGGAGATGCTCCAGTCCTGAATACTGACACTGATTGCTCTTGCTGCTCACAACGAACTCAGGTTAAAACTGCACAAGGTATTCTGCAAATATCCCTGCTCAATCTGATTTTGTGAGAGCAATTGTTAGATTTCACATTTTTCTTTCTGGTTGGTCATAGCTTTGTGCAAGATGTGGATGGTGTCTGGGTTACATCCTTCTGCAAAACCCAGATGATTCCATCAGTCTTTAGAAGTTTCCTTTGATGTAAATGACTTTTGAGATACAAAATATTTAGAAATCTCTTCTGAACGCAAGGCTGAATTTAGTAACATCCTTGTGGTATTATTGGATAAACAAGCACTTTATGCACCAGTATCATGAGAGCGTTTGAAGAAATAATTGGTTACTATTTTGGGGTACAGCTTAAGTATAAAAATATTAATACAAAGTGAGGAACTTTGTCAATGCTTAAGAAATACCTTGCTAGATTTGGAAGATAAGTGCCTTGGTATGAAGAACAGGCAGTAGCTTCTTTTACTAATTAAGGACAAAGACTGGCTGAATTTTTAGATATCTAGAAAAATGAAAGACTTTTACATAGGAATTAAGAGTATTTTTTGTACATTTTGAAGAGTAATTTTATCTTCTCTGTAGTTTCTTGCAAGTTCAGTATTATCTCAGTGGGACTAAATGCAAGGGATAGTTACAACATTATTAACAATGGAATTTTAAATACGTCCTGATATGGATAAAAGTGGTTACAAGGCTCTTAGCATGCAATGGTGTTCTATATATGGCATTGAAGATAGTGAGATCAAGTCTAGATGGCTGTCTTAGTCAAGCCAAACTCTGAGAGGTGAGACTGCACCTCGAGTGCTGTGTCCAGTTCTGGGCTCCTCACCATAAGAAGGACATTGAGGTCCTGGAGCGTGTCCAGAGAAGAGCAGCCAGGCTGGGGAAGGGGCTGGAGGGCAAATCCTATGAGGAACAGCTGAGGGAGCTGTGGATGTTTAGCCTGGAGAAGAGGAGGCTGAAGGGAGACCTTATCACCACCTACAACTACCTGAAAGGAGATTGTAGAGAGGTGGGCGATGGTATCTTCAGCTGAGTAACAGGAGATAGGACAAGGGGAAATGGCACAAAGCTGCACCAGGGCAGGATCAGATTAGATATTAGAAAAAAAATACTGCTGATAGAGTTGTCAGGGCCTGAAATAGGGTTGGGTCACCATCCCTGGATGTGTTTAACAGATGGGTAGATGAGGTACTTAGGGATAAGGTTTAGCTTAGGACAGGAACAGTTGGATCTGATGATCATAAAGGTCTTTTCCAACCTTGTGATTCTGTGTGAAAGAGATGCCTATAATCAGTACTGATAAGGGAAGAGATGTGTTTTTATATTAAGCCAGTTGCTGCTCCTCAGAAGACACAGATTTATTTTGGGGAGATGAGGAGCCCTAATTTCGGCTTTTCAGATCTTTGGTAGTCGTCATTTTATTGAGTTCTTGAAATGTTGTAGTATAAAGGATTAACAGTCTCTTCTAGTTTAAAATATCAGGTTCTTTGACATAAAAGTGGAATTTCTGGTGAGTTGTTTAAGGTTTTTTTTTTAATAAGAATGAATTTGTTTTCCTGGACTTCCGAATACATTTGTGTTCGAACTTCTGTTCCATGAATCAGGGATAATTTGACCTATTTATGAGGAAATAAGTTTTCTGCAGAAGCATAACATACCTCAGCCTTGCTAGTAGAAAGCATTCCCAGCAGAGCAGGTGCCTTGTGCAGGTCTGATCTCAAAGGTGCCAAGAGCCATCACACCGTGCAGGCATCAACGTGACTGTCACTGAGAACTGCTGTAAGTCATCTGTGCACTTGTGTATCTGTGTGTATATGTATGATGTTAGCTGATCTCCTCTGCCTTATAGTACTTCAGTCATGGACAGGCAGCTGCCTTTAGTTGTTATCTCCTTTAGTATATGCAAGGTGTTGACAATCAGTTCCCCAAGTTGACATTACAGAGTGCTTCTGTGTGTATATAACTATAAAATATTTATAAGCCTTTTTCCTTCCTTCCTTCCTTCCTTCCTTCCTTCCTTCCTTCCTTCCTTCCTTCCTTCCTTCCTTCCTTCCTTCCTTCCTTCCTTCCTTCCTTCCTTCCTTCCTTCCTTCCTTCCTTCCTTCCTTCCTTCCTTCCTTCCTTCCTTCCTTCCTTCCTTCCTTCCTTCCTTCCTTCCTTCCTTCCTTCCTTCCTTCCTTCCTTCCTTCCTTCCTTCCTTCCTTCCTTCCTTCCTTCCTTCCTTCCTTCCTTCCTTCCTTCCTTCCTTCCTTCCTTCCTTCCTTCCTTCCTTCCTTCCTTCCTTCCTTCCTTCCTTCCTTCCTTCCTTCCTTCCTTCCTTCCTTCCTTCCTTCCTTCCTTCCTTCCTTCCTTCCTTCCTTCCTTCCTTCCTTCCTTCCTTCCTTCCTTCCTTCCTTCCTTCCTTCCTTCCTTCCTTCCTTCCTTCCTTCCTTCCTTCCTTCCTTCCTTCCTTCCTTCCTTCCTTCCTTCCTTCCTTCCTTCCTTCCTTCCTTCCTTCCTTCCTTCCTTCCTTCCTTCCTTCCTTCCTTCCTTCCTTCCTTCCTTCCTTCCTTCCTTCCTTCCTTCCTTCCTTCCTTCCTTCCTTCCTTCCTTCCTTCCTTCCTTCCTTCCTTCCTTCCTTCCTTCCTTCCTTCCTTCCTTCCTTCCTTCCTTCCTTCCTTCCTTCCTTCCTTCCTTCCTTCCTTCCTTCCTTCCTTCCTTCCTTCCTTCCTTCCTTCCTTCCTTCCTTCCTTCCTTCCTTCCTTCCTTCCTTCCTTCCTTCCTTCCTTCCTTCCTTCCTTCCTTCCTTCCTTCCTTCCTTCCTTCCTTCCTTCCTTCCTTCCTTCCTTCCTTCCTTCCTTCCTTCCTTCCTTCCTTCCTTCCTTCCTTCCTTCCTTCCTTCCTTCCTTCCTTCCTTCCTTCCTTCCTTCCTTCCTTCCTTCCTTCCTTCCTTCCTTCCTTCCTTCCTTCCTTCCCTGTACATTTTCTGGGGGTTTTGTGGATTTGTTTAGGGTGCAGTTACCTGGAACACTGTATTAACAACGCTGCTGTTTCGCATCCTGCAGACCCTGGCAGGACTTCTGGCTGCTCGTTTGGCTGGTGCATAGGCTGAGTCATCCTCTCAGCCTGTGCTTATGACCAACATCACAGAAATCAGTCTATTTGTACGAGCAGCTTCAGAGAGATAAAAACAATGGATGAACTCTAGGGTGGGGGGAATGACAAAAACAAAACCAAAAGAAAATCTTAAGTGATAGGAAAACCTATCACTATAGATTTTTTATTCCCAAGTCTGAAGTGATGTGAAATCCTGGAAAAATAATTAATATATTTATTTATACCTACTTTTCAGATAAATAGTCAATTTGTATGTAATTGGCTCATGCAGCTTGGAAGGCCAATGGTATCCTGGTCTTCTTCAGAAGAGGGGTGGCCAGCCGGGCAGGGAGGGGATTGTCCCTCTCTACTCTGCCCTTGTGAGCCCCCATCTGGAGTCCTGCGTCCAGAGCTGGGGCCTACAATACAAGAAAAATGTAGAACTGATAGAGAGGGTTCAGAGGAGTCACAAAGATGATTAGAGGGCTGGAGCACCTCCCCTGCAGAGAGAGGCTGAGGGAGCTGGGCTTGTTCAGCCTAGAGAAGAGAAGGCTGTGGGGGGACCTCATTGCAGCCTTCCAGTCCCTGAAGGGAGCAGAGAAACAGGAGGGGAATCAACTTTTTAATACTTTAGATAATGTCAGGAGAAGGGGGAATTGGTTGAAGCTAAAGGAGGGAAGGTTTAGATTAGATATTAGGGGAAAGTTTTTTACAGAGAGAGTGGAGAGGTGCTGGAACAGGCTGCCCAGAGAGGTGGTGGATGCCCCGTCCCTGGAAATATTCAAGGCCAGGTTGGATGGTGCCCTGGGCAGCCTTGTGTAGATCCAGGTCTGGAGGTTGGTGGACCTGTCTCTAGCAGGGGGTTGAAACTGTGTGATCCTTGGGGTCCCTTCCAACCCAGAACATTCTGTAATTCTGTGATTCTATAATTTCCTGAGTTCTATCAGGAAAGTACAAAAGAAACCCTAAAAAATTTGTATCTTCTTGAGCTCTGTCCTCTTTCACTCCTTGTCCTGCCAGGCCAGTTTTTATGGTAGCTGAGAACCTGGTTCATACCTTTAGATATTTCAAGCCAGATTTTGGGACTCGGGTGTGTCAAACATCTCTGCTCTTGCAGACTTGGAGATTCACTTTCAGAATTCATGGTGAGATCTTTCAGAGTCTCAACGTGCATTTTTGACGGACTGTCAAACTCTTGGAGGAACCTGGAAACTTGGTGAGCTTGTCCCTACCCCACTCCACATTTTGCATGACATCATGTATATCATTTTGGGCTCAGACTGACCCCTGAGAAATTTGACTATGTTTTTGGAAGTGGTTGACTTGCAGGTGTCCAGCTCACTTTGGAAGTTGTTCTCTACCAAGTGAGCACTATGGCATGTGGTTTCCACCTGAATATTTTCTTACACCACCAACAAAAGAGAGTTATCAATATTTTGGGCAGTGACTGGTAGGACTCATCTTCCCAGCAGGCAAGCCATAATGGTGGGATAAGCACTTGCTGGGGTAAAACATTGTATGTCCTGTGATGGTTTGCTGTAATGTGTGTGAGTCAGAGCCTTCAGTCACCTCTGATGTAGTTCCTTCAGTAAATTAGGGATGATGATTGCCTTCCTCACAATTCTGAGGTGTATTGGGAAGTAAGGTTGGCAAATCCATTTTGATTTTCAGACCCAGATGTTATGCAAACTTTCTCCTCCTTTTTCCTGTCATGTCTGCAATTGCTGTTGAAAAGCATTGCACTGTTGGGTAGCTGTGGTGGCTATCTCCAGCGCTTGCTCATCCAGTGCTCTTTTCTGTTTCATAGAATCATATAATCATGGAATGGTCTGGGTTGGAAGGGAGCCCAAGGATCATAGAGCTCCAACCCCCCTGCCACAGGCAGGGACACCAACCTCCAGGCCTGGAGCTACACAAGGCTGCCCAGGGCCCCATCCAACCTGGCCTTGAACACCTCCAGGGACGGGGAATCCACTACCTCTCTGGGCAGCCTGTTCCAGCCCCTCACCACTCTTTCTGTAAAAAACTTCCCCCTAATATCTAATCTAAACCTTCCCTCCTTTAGCTTTAGTCCATTCCCCCTTGTCCTGCCATTATCTGCTCTTTTAAAAAGTCGAATCCCCTCCTGCCTATAAGCTCCCTTCAGGGACTGGAAGGCTGCAATGAGGTCCCCCCGCAGCCTTCTCTTCTCCAGGCTGAACAAGCCCAGTTCCCTCAGCCTCTCTTTGTAGGGCAGGTGCTCCAGCCCTTGGATCATCCTTGTGGCCCTCCTCTGAACCCTCTCCAACAGTTCCACATCCTTCTTGTATTGAGGGCCCCGGATCTGGACACAGGACTCCAGATGGGGCCTCAGGAGGGCAGAGTAGAGAGGGACAACCACCTCCCTGTCCCTGCTGGCCACCCCTCTTCTGATGGAGCCCAGGATACCATTGGCCCTACGAGCTGCAAGAGCACACTGCTGGCTCATGTCAAGCTTCTCATCCATGGAAAGATATCTTCTTTTAAGTTGCAGCCCAGGAAGCCAGATGTATCCTGGATTGCATAAAAAGCAGCCTGACCAGCAGGTTGAAGGAAATGATTCTGGAGTGAGTCCAGATGAGACCACAAAGATGATCAGTGGGCTGGAGCATCTTTCCTACAAAGACAGAGTGAGAGTTGAGCTTGCTCAGCCTGGAGAAGAGAAGGCTCCAAGGAGACATCATTGCAGCCTTCCAGTACCTAAAGGGGCCAACAGAAAAGATAGAGAGGGACTGCTTATAAGGGCCTGGAGTGGTACGGTAAGGGATAATGAGTTTTACCTAAAAGAGAGTAGATTTTGATTAAGCATCAGGAGGAAACTTACTGTGGGAATGGTGAGGCACTGGCACAGGTTGCCCAGAGAAGCTGTGGCTGCCCTCTCCCTGGCAGTGTTCAAGGCCAGGTTGGATGGGGCTTTGGGCAACCTGCTCTAGTGGAGGGTATCCCTGCCCATGGCAGGGGGTTGGAACTAGATGATCTTTGAGGTCCCTTCCAACTCAAACCAGACCGTGATTCTATGAATTTCTGGGAAGGTTTTGGACAGGATCCAGTGCATAAAGGCTGCATTCAAATCCTTTGAATTGTGCTAGTACAGGCTAGAAGTCAAAGCTGAAGCCTTTTCATTTGCTTTGCAGTTTAAGTGGAGTTTACAGATTCTAAAGGCCAACCAGAAGGCTCTCCTTTTAAATAGTTAAAAGCTCCATTAGGTGTTTCTCTTTGGTAAAATAGTCAATAATGAAATAAGTGTTGCAAGTGCTTTTTTCTTGGAAAGAAACGTGCTTGAAAGAGTTGTGGAAGACTGAAAACTATTACTACTTATCAGGCTGTCGGTCAAAGTGTAGAGCTTCAGCAAACATGCTGAACTGGTTCATCCTTGGGTGGGATTTATGGCCGCAGACACAGATAAAACTGTGTTGATGCTGCTTTGGTGATTGTAAGCATTTTATTAATAGATTTTAAATGCTTTAATATTGATGGAGAAAAAAAGAAACTTTTCCTTTATGCTTTGGATTGCTTCTCTTCTGGCAGTAGAATCCTCAACTTGTGTGTTTTTCAGATATACAAGTATTGAAGTATTGATTTCAGTATTTCTTTGGATCCAGTGTATTAGCAGCAATGCTCACCTTCACATGTCAGATGCCAGCCTGACTTAAGGACCTAGTTAGGAAGAATGTAACCTGTGTGTATCTGAAGAATTCTGCAGGGATGAGCTGGGTCCAGCAAATCCCTCTCAGCAGGCAGCAGCAGCTTTGGTCCTGCTGGGCTGTCCATCCTTGAGATGGAAATTTAACGTTCCACAGCACTTTCCATTGCATTAAGCACAGTCCATAAAGGTACTGGAGTGGATACTGACAACAAATGCATCACTCATGATTCACTCATTGGTTTTCCCCCATCAAGCTGCAAGCCCCACTGGGAGATGGCTAACAGGCAAGTTGGTTTTGGAGAGATTTGTGTTCTAGTGTATGAACAAATGGACATATAATTATCATGAGTGTGGGAGGGGAATCACGCTCCTGAAGCTCTGCTTTTGTCTGATTCCACCGTGCTAGTTACTCAGCTTGAGCAGGAACAGTGTTCCTCTGACACTGGAGGATCCCAGCTGAGGAGATTGCTCTCTACCTGGGAACAGCAATAACGATTCACCAGCCAGTTTACATGGATAGGAATCAGGCTCATCTCCACAGAACTGGCTTGTCCTGCCAGGAAACCATGCTCCAATTTATTTTTCATCACTTCTGACAAACTGCATGGTGTGATGGATGCTCACTTTTCCCCTGTTGAAAAACACCATCAGTCCACAGAAATAGTTCAGGAAGAGTGTCAGATCTTGCAAAGCTCTGCTTTTCCTTTTAGTAGGAAAGAGGATATATTCCATTTGCAAATGGATGCATTTATAATCCAGTTTTATGTCTTAATAAAATAGAGATAAACATCTGGGAGATGTTCAACAGAGAGAAGTAAATCTGGGCATTGCTCCTCACATTTGATGTGTCTGGGGAGTGACAGTGTGGAGACATGATACCATTTATCAGGGAGAGTCCTCCAGACAACAGCAGGACCAGTGCTGCATGCCAGAAGACCAGCTCTAAATACAGCCATGCTGCAGAGTCTCATTTTTCCCTTTGCTTTCAGGTTTTCTCTGCCACCCACTCAATGTCCTTCAAAAGCTGACTGTCAGGAGCTGACTAATGCAATGGTGTTTATCCTTTGCTATGTCATAATGAAAAGTAGCTTCGGTTCATTGAATCTGGAAGTTAAGTTCTTATGGGAGACCTGAGTGGGCTCAGCCTTCCTCAAAGATCATCTCATTTGCTACATATCATTTTTGTGTGCTGCCTTTAATAAATAGATAGCTGAATTCAGAGTCCTGCCGTGCAGGCTGATGTTTTGCCCAAGGCAGAGTATCCTCCAACCCTTCATGCAGGAGAAGACATGAATATGGGCTACACAGTGGGCTTATATGGGAGGTAATGGTAGAAACACACCATGGGAAGGGAAGAACATTCCACCTTGCATAAGGCCAAGAGTCCATCTAGTTTGGAAAGGTTTGTTTACTAGGTGAATGAGTGACCGTTAGCACAGGCTGCCCAAAGAATAGAGTTTGCATCCTTGGTGATAATCTCAACATCATCCCAGGCAACCAGCCTGCTTGAGCCATTGGGGTTGGACCAGATGACTTCCAGAAGTTCCTTCTATCCTCAACCACTCTGTGAGTCTGTGATTCTGCCCTTTTAACATCATTCATGTGGCATCTTGGCAGAAGGTACAAAAAGCAGTGTCTGTATGTCCTGTGGAGAGATGTTTTGCTGATGAATAGTGACCAGGCTGAGAACTACAGTTCTGTTGCCAGTTTTCTATCTGCTCTGTCTTGCACTCCATGGGGGGTCTTCTCTTGTGCATGGAACCACACAAAAGCAAACTGAAAATGAGTAGGAAGGCAAGTTACCCAATGCCATGCAATAAATCAGGGACTGAGCAGGAACTGGTGTGGAAGTGCTCAGCTCTGCCTGTTTGTGATAGTAGAGCAGTCTCCAATCTTTCATGCTTTGTATATTCTCTTAAATAACATTATGTCTCTTGCATACCTCTCCATAAAGAACTGAAATACATCTGTAGATCCCACAGAATCACAGAATCACATGGTTGGAAAAGACCTTTAAGATCATCAAGTCCAACCGTTCCTGTCCTATGTTAAACCAGATCCCTAAGTACCTCATCTACCTTTTTTTTACCACATCCAGGGATGGTGACTCAACCCCCTCCCTGGGAAGCCTGTTCCATATCCCCACAACTCTTTGAGTGATTTTTTTTTCTGATATCTAATCTGACCCTGCCCTGCCCCAGCTTTGTGCCATTTCACTTTGTCCTACCTCCTGTTACCTGGCTGAAGAGACTATCACCCACCTCTCTACAACCTCCCTTCAGGTAGTTGTAGGTGGTGATAAGGTCTCCCCTCAGCCTTCTCTTCTCCAGGCTAAACATCCCCAGCTCCCTCAGTCGCTCCTCATATGATTTGCCCTCCAGCCCCTTCCCCAGCCTCGTTGCCCTTCTCTGGACTCACTCCAGGACCTCAATGTCTTTCTTATGGGGAGGAGTCAGAACTGGACACAGTAACCTTGCCATTCTGCATTAGGCTGTGGTACTTCTGCTGGGACAACAACCTAATTCTAACTGGTGGCAGCATCTGTTTTCTCCTTGGTTTCTATTTCAGTGTTTCAGACTCTGTGCTGAGCCCGGACGGGATCTGGGCATTGCAGGAGTTAGCTTTGCCTACACATTCTGTAGAATGTATGTCTTTAAGCAGAGCTAATGAAGCTGTGGCCTGCCCCTGTGAGAATAAATAATAATAATTTTCCCATGGTTAGTGTCTTTCATCCAAATATCTCAGCCACTATACAAGCATTAATGAATTTAACCTTCATGCCTCCCCAGAGCAATAGTCCTGTATTTATCATTACTGTTTTATGGATGCAGTAACCAACTCAGAGAGAAGTGAATCAATTTTCCTGAGATGTTATCAGACAAGAATAAAATAGCTGAGGTTTTGGCTTATAGGTCTATAGACTAATATATTTTCCTTCTTTCTTTGTAACTCATCCAGAAGGGGATTTACCTTTTTATAGATAAGGAGATGTCTGTTTTCAGGTCTGGACTGGGAAAGGAAGAAGTGGCTGTGAAATCTTTTAGAGAGGATGCATTTGAACTACCAAGATGTCCATGGCAGACTTGCAAACAGCAGTTTGTAATGAGTTAAAGTCAATTGTAACACTTAGTGTGTGAGGCACATTCTCTGGGGGGGTGGGGAAGGTTGGGTGGCACCACAATAAAATTGTTAAGGTCAATTAACAAGAAAAACCCTCAAGCAAACTTAGACTCCTGTGGAGGTATCAGTGTCATTCTTCATTCTGTAATGATAATAACTCACCTCTGGGATGTGTTAGACTGGAATAATCTTTTAAGAAATGAAGAACAAGCTTTGTTGCTTGAATAGCATTGAGATGAAAGTAGGCAATAAAAGTAGGCATGTGGAGGGGCATTTCTGTGCTGCCTCCCTCCTTGGGTAGGGGCTAGCTGACCTAGAGAGTCTCTTTCTTCCAATTTTATGATTCATTGAGAAGGTTGCACGGTTGGGATTTGCACTGTTGACCTGTTCACTCTTTAAGATGTTGAATCATCTTTCTTCAGGTGATTGTATGGCTCACCTGACCAGCGTGGGCAGACCAACGG
Organism: Gallinula chloropus; assembly: GCF_964237585.1. Lineage (NCBI taxonomy): Eukaryota > Metazoa > Chordata > Aves > Gruiformes > Rallidae > Gallinula > Gallinula chloropus. Next base: position 3,618,310 of record NC_140086.1, read on the forward strand.
CAGTGTGGTAGAAGTAGCAGAAATCTCTCAATATCTATAAAGAGCCTTTCATGGAGAAAACCATTTTCTTTCCTTCTTCCCTTCATTCCCTTTTTTGTCCCCTGAAGTGTTGCTAAGAAAGGTTTAGAGCTATGGAGTTTGTGGCAATATTTCACCAACAAAGAGGTCCTCTGCACAGTTTTTGGGTGGCAACTTCATCTTTATCCTGATATTGAGCCCCTCTCCTGACTGTGAAGAGGTCTCCTCACATCATATGAAGGTAACAGGTGTCATGTCCAGAACAAGCTGAATGAGGGGACCCTCAATCAGCTCTATTCATGTCACTGAACCCCTTGTAGATTTTTACAGGAGCTGAAAGTGTATGTGACTTTGAGGGGACACTAAACCCATCATGGTGGTTAGACACAAAAGAACTTTTTGCTGATTAAGTCCCTGAGATGCAATTGGTCAGTAGCTGGGAAGGTGCTTGCACAGTAATATATGTGCTTTCTACTTTATTACACTTTTTAGTTGTCTGTTGTTCATAACTGCTGCAGACCTTTGATCTTCCCCAATGAACCCAATCTTCTTTTGTAAGTCCATTGAGTTAGTTCCTGGCTACCCATCTTCAGAGGTAACCAGTTGCATTGAGAGCTTTACAGCTATAGTTGTGCAACCCATGTTGACTTGATTGAGGATCTTGAGCACAACACTGTCTACAAGGGGACTTAGCATGAGGAGGAAAAGGTGCTGCTAGAGGGGTCCCAGCCAGCCATACAAAGCTTTTTATACAGCTCACTCTTGTTTTCTACTCATCCTTTTGCTCTTTGACCATGAGAAAATGCAGAGTAAAGCCAGCCTGTTCTCAGTAACAGGAAGGAGAGCAAATAATTAGCAAGACAATATGCCCTGGAGGTCACTGTAGCAAAATGTTAATTGAGCAAGCCTTCTTCAGAAATTGTACATATTTAGTTAAATGTTTAGTGCTCTGCCTTTTTGCAGTGGTTAACAATGTTCAGTGTTGTGTTGACAGTAATAAAGCTAGTTAGCATGATTTTTCCTGAAAGCCAAGTGAAGAGATGATGGTCTTGTCTGCAAGCCTGACTTGTTACCAAGCATGCCTCTATACTGAGGAGGTGTTGAGCAACACCTAGATTTAGGCAACGGTATTGGTTTTGGCAGCAGAGATTTGGGCAGCAGACAATGGGAATACTCTCCATAGGTCATTTTGTTGTTGTCAGTTTAGGGTAGATTACCATCCCTCTCAGCATCCTTACTTGAATTTTGCACAAAACTCCAATCAAGCTTAGACAGTCAGTACTTCCATGGGACAGTGATTGAGAGGGAGCCTTTTGTGAGATATACAATTGCCAAATAGAGGTAAGAAGGTCTACATTTTTATTTCTCTTCTTGGCAGGTTCCAACACACTAGAGACCTCCCCTCCATTTGGTTTTTGTTGTCATTTTTCACAAAGGTTCTATTGTTTTGCTATACAATGGCATGGGTGGGAAGGGACAAAGTGGCTTAGACAGCTCAGAAGAGGAAGATTAGCTTTCCAGAATGCTTATTATTTTATTATTTAGCCAGGCAAGCATTGTCATTTGAAAGGTGGGGGCAGAGAAAGGAGAGAGAGATGTTATCAACAAAAGTGATTGTATTTGGCTTTTTTTTTCCCTTTTATCCTTTCCTCTGTCAGAATAAAATAAATGCCTTTTCCTTGAAGAAATATATATTTTTCTTGATTTCTAGAGGATAAACTTGAAGTTTAATTAGATTCACTGGTGCAGTATTACTTCTCATCTGCTGATCATTTTAATTAAATTATTGCAAGCTTTGGAAAGTATTAATCTAGTGGTTGGAGAACCGAGCAAGCACTTGGGAAGTTTTGTGCAATGATTCTTACCTTGAAACAAATCCTTTGTAACCATACATGTCTCCATGATTCTGTTTTCCTTTCTACTTGTGCTAATAATCTGTTTTCCTGGGTTATCAGGAAGATGGCATAATACCCAGAAGCGCGTGAAACGTGTAAGACATTATGGAAATGATGTTCTACATTCATCAGAATGACACGTACATTAAATACTCAACAATTTCATTAACAGCACACTTTGGGTTTTCATAAGAAATTTGGAGGTTTTAGCAAAGATTTAATAGCAGGTGCTTTTAATGTGTTCTCATTCTAGGACATCTCAGGAAAATATTTGCAATGAAAAAGTAATATGCCATAAAACATGTTTTACGTGTTTCTGGGAGTATACAGAGCCACATGACATGCATATAACTACCATGAGATGAAGAATTATCACTACTATTCTAACATTAACAAATGAACAAGGAATTTAGGTATTTTCTTTACTGCCTTGCTTTGAAATTCATAAAATAAAGTGTTGGATTGGTTTTGGGGGGGGAATCTTGGTGTTTGGTTCTTTTATTAAACAGTGAGGGATGAACAGGTCCACTATGGACAGGTCCTTCGTAGCAGTAGAGTTTCAGTCACAGAATCACAGAATCACAAGGTTGGAAAAGACCTTTAAGATCATCAAGTCCAACCATTTTCATCCTAAGCTAAACCATATCCCTAATCACAAAATCACAGAATCAAAAGGTTGGAAGAGACCTTTGAAGATCAAGTCCAACCGTTCCCATCCTATCCTAAACCATATCCCTAAGTACCTCATCTACCCATCTTTTAAACACATCCAGGGATGGTGACTCGACCCCCTCCCTGGGCAACTTTTTCCAGGCCCTGACAACTCTTTCAATATTTTTTTTTTTCTAATATCCAATCTAAACCTGCCCTGGTGCAGCTTTGTGCCATTTCCCCTTGTCCTATCTCCTGTCACCTGGCTGAAGAGACCATCTCCCACCTCTCTGCACCCTCCTCTCAGGTAGTTGTAAGAAGTGATGAGGTCGCCCTTCAGGCTCTTCTTCTCCAGGCTGAACACCCCCAGCTCCCTCACCTGCTCCTCAGAGGATTTGCCCTCCATCCCCTTCCCCAGCCTGGTTGCCCTTCTCTGCACTCGCTCCAGAACCTCAATGTCCTTCTTATGTTGAGGAGCCCAGAACTGGACACAGTACTCGAGATGCGACCTCGCCAATGCCGAGTACAGGGGCACAATCCCCTCCCCAGACCTACTGGCCACTCTTATTTTTGATACAAGCCAGGATGCCATTGGCTTTCCTGGCCACCTGGGCACACTGCTGACTCATATTCAGCCTGCAGTCAGTCTGTAGGGGTAAATGGCTGTATTCTCACTGATGACATTCTGTCACGGTTTTCTGCTCTGTTTTTCATAGTATATGGTGGCTGTTGAATGGGGCTGATGTCTTGCAAGTCACTGGAGCAACTGTATATGATGCATAATTCTATCATACACAATGCAGTGTAATACAGCATAGTGCAAGCTTCTATTTTGGTTGCATTGCTGTCTTGGTATGTGTTTTGCTGGACTCAAACTCCTGTGGTTTCACCTGCATTCCACCTACTCTTATGAGCTGCTCTGTGTTGTGGTAAAGGGAGAACTTGTCCATCCCAAAAGAGACTGTAGCTTGAGCAAAGGCTTCACATCTCAAGGAAAGGGAGCTACACCTGTAAGCCAGAGGAATTATTTTCTATCTGTTGATGACGGGTGCCAGGAAATATGTTTATTAGTATTGATTTATACTACAACCATCTGCAGTGGTTGTTCCTTCACTGCCTTTTGCTGTTGCCTGCTGTCAGTGGCAGGTAGCATGGGCGTCCTTTCCAGCACGTCTCCTCCTGTCGATGGGCAGCCAGGTTGGAGTGACAAGCTGTGAGACAGTCGTCACGGAGAAGTTTTCAGCTCTCTGCTGCAGCTTTAATTAGCTCACATCTCTTGAGCCGACAGCCTGACAGTGAATCTCCTGCATGGGCTTGCCTCCTACGTTGTGTTCATGTGGACATGATGGGCAGACGTGCTTGGCACAGCATCATCGTTCCAGCAAGGTGGCCAGTTGTTGCTGTAGAGGATAATTGAGCTGTAGGAATAAGAGGTTGCATTTGTCCATGAGCGAAGCTGCCTAAGCTAGGAAAAGCATGAATGGGATCTTTACTTAATACTCATTTTGGCACCTAAAGGACTATTTCCCTCAACACGTGGCAGACAGGCAGTGGCCTTTCCTCTGCCTCCACCATGAGGTCTCCCTGGCAGGGCTGGCAGCTTGCTTCTCAGACAGATTGATCAGTCTGTCCCGTCGTCAAATCAAGCTTAAGTCAAAGTTGCTTTATTGACTTAACCGCAGTGCAAGTATTGCTAAATCTAATACATGGGAATTAAATGGCAATTATCCATTTATTTTGGCTGGCTTCTTCCTCCCTCTGTGTTTCAGCTCTCTTTCGGCTTGCAGGCTGCTTTCCTAATTGAATGCTGCTCGGTGTAGCACTGCCTGCTCTGGCTGGGTGGAGGGAGCTGTTGCCCACCAGCAGTAGGGCTAAAATTGTCCTTACCAAGCTGAAGGCACATGCACTTGGGGGACTTCCAGACCCAACTCCCTGGTGTGGACATACTGAGCCAGGGAGATTTGCTTTACACGTGCACAGCGCTACTCTCTGCAGCTCAGGTGTTTCTTCCAATCCCCTATCTGAGGAGAGACAGTTTCTTCAAGAAAACTCCCCTCTATGAAGTGGGTGAAGAGGAGGTGTGATCAGCTGATAGCTAAGCAACAGACAGGAAATCTTTTCAGGCTTTTTTTGAGATCCTTATGGGCTTTCTCTAAATAGACCAGTGTTTGGTACAGATGTTTGTGTGCAGGAGCCTGAGCTGTGCCACATCCCTGTACATTAGGCTGTGTGACCTTTATGTACCTACCATCTGACCTGGATTCAGATGCCAAACAGGGGTTAGAGAGCTCTTCTATCTCGTCCTTTGTCTGGAGCTCACCAGCTGATGAGAGTTGTTTCTTAGCAAAACCAAAGTGCACCCAAGTAAGGTAGGGCTGTGTCTCATTCATGCATGCAGCAAACGTATTTCTTCTTTGGTATTGCTTTTTTTTAATAAGCTGTTTCCCAGGCAGTGCCTCACCAGCATATAATCATTTTGACTGTGGGTGATTTTTTTGCTGTAGCCACTGTTTGAGTTTTTCACTGGTTAGAATAGAGGTGCTGCCTGTTTCAGGAATAGACTGCTCTCCACATCCCACCAACCCTGTCCACTTCCTAGGCTTTAGCATCAGTGCAAGGCAAAAAAAAAAGATTTTTCATAGCTGTAAAAATCAATGCTGCAGTGTGTAATCGAGTGCCAGCACAGGAGCATCCCTTGGGGTCTGCTGGAGCATCTTCGATCCAGATGACACATCCCAAGGGCTTGATTGAAGAGACGCTGAGGGAGCTGGGCTTGTTCAGCCTAGAGAAGAGAAGGCTGCTGGGGGACCTCATTGCAGCCTTCCAGTACCTGAAGGGAGCAGAGAAACAGGAGAGGGATCAACTAGTTAAAAGGGCAGACGATGGCAGGACAAGGGGGGATAGATTGGAACTAAAAGAGGGAAGGTTTAGATTAGATATTAGGGGGAAGTTTTTTACAGAGAGAGTGGTGAGGGGCTGGAACAGGCTGCCCAGAGAGGTGGTGGATGCCCCATCCCTGGAGGTGTTCAAGGCCAGGTTAGCTGGGGCTCTGGGCAACCTTGTGTAGCTCCAGGCCTGGAGGTTGGTGTCCCTTCCTGTGGTAGGGGGGTTGGAACTCTGTGATCCTTGGGGTCCCTTCCAACCCAGACCATTTAATGTTTCTATCATTCTATCAATCTGGTTATCTGCTAGTATATACACTGGGCTGCTGGTGTACACTGGTCTACCAACCTCTTTCCCATGGGATTTCTGGTGATTCCTCACATTTCTGTGTAGTGTGGGAGTACACAAAATTTGGGAGAATTTCATCATTAGTAACTTCATGACAGAAGCCAGAATAGGACTCAGCATTTCCTCACGTCAGGGCATATAGTGCAATGCTAAATAGCCATGCTTCATACTGACCTGTGTGCAAAATACTACCTTGGAGTAGTCAGATGAATCTTGGTCATGGTCATTGAGCTTGAGCATTAAGCAGCCAATTCCTGTGTGAGGACAGAGTGATTGCAATAGGGCTCTAGTTGAATTAATGAGCTTAAAGAGTGTATGAGGGCAGGGTATTCAGATGCCATGGTTAGACTTTGTTTTGAGCACAAACCAAAAACTGTTTGAGAAATGTCAGCCTCCAACTTTTTAATGGAGGCACAAGATTTTTAACTTTGCTTGTCTGTGAAGTTGTGTCTTTTATTATTAATTTTTTTTAATATGTTTTAAGACAATGGCACAGAAGTCCCCAGACATAATCCCAGCTCATTTAGAGACACCATGCTTTTAATGACGCATTCCTGCTGGAAAATGCTCCTTTTTAAAGTGTTTTTTTTCCACCTACTCACCCAGTTTATAGCCGCAAAAGTTTACAGGAAGTTTTAAAATTCTGTTATTTAGCCATGATCTTGGGTGAAAATATGTCTAGTCTTGACATTAACAGTAAGAAGCATTATATTTTTTTCCTGGCATGTCTTTCAGCTCTTGCAATCATGGATTTTAAAGCTTGAAGGGATCATGAGATTATTTTGTCAGTCTTTTTGGATCACCTGTATGCTAAGGATTTACTGTAGTATTATTTGATGTATATTCAGCTCCTTGCAGGAGGATGTCGTCGGGAATTATCTGTAGTATGGGTGGGGGGTGCTCCATCATGTTTACAGCCAGGGAAACTAGGGCCCAAAGCTGTTATCCCCACATACCTCTTTCAGGCAGGACCAGAGTGAATTTTTCCCCTTCACAGAATCACAGAATCATAGGGGTTGGAAGGGACCTTGAGAGGTCATTGAACCCCCCTGCCAAAGCAGGTTCCCTAGGGCATATCACACAGATAGGCATCCAGACAGGAAAAACATCAAAAGAAATAGGAGACAGGATTCAGCAGAGTGGGGAGAGCTTCATATATTGCAGGTCTCCCAGTCAGGATTAGGACCAGGACTGGGACTAGAACTGGGGTCCTACTCTTGCCTACAGCTTGCTCAGAGCATGGCCCTCAGTCTGGGGAGATCTTGCACTCCATCTACTTGCAAAACCAAATCCAGATTCAATCTGTGGTGACTGAGAAACCAGAGTGGTTCTGCTTCATATTAAGTGCCTAGCATGAGTCTATGGGGAAGAAAGGGAACACAAAAGATGCTTTCATAACTGACGTGACCTAGTCAGGGTTGTGCCTGGGTGTTTTAACTGCATCTAACCCAGAAGTCAAGCAGCCTTGGGTTGACTGTGAATGGGACCATTTCAGTGGATGCTACTCCCCATCAAGCACATCTTGCTTCATTGTTTGTGAATAGAAGCCAAGGGCTATGCACATGTGTGCACCTGAGTGTGCATATGGTTTTTCTTTTCTTTCTATGATTTGAGACTGTAAGACAAAACCAATTAGGTTTCCAGTTAATGCCTAATGACATCATTAGAGAGGTTTTTCTCCTGAATATGCAAGCATTTCCCCCCCCAGACATGCACACAACACTTTTCTGAGAAAGATGTGTTTTAGAGATGTCATTCTCCTTACAAATTGCTTCTCTCTTGGTATGCTCTAATTATAGAACCTGCAATGATGTGTGTGCACGCATGAAGGCAGCAGCAGGAATTTCAGATAAAATCAATTCACTTAAAGTAACTGATGTTAACTGCCTGGGCTGCTTGTTACAATGAACTAGAAGTGCTGATTGACCTCCTCCTCAGACCTCTGGGGGTTTCTTTAAACCATTTCAAGTGTGGCATTGAAACGGTGCAGGGAGTGGGAGAGGAGTACAAGTGAGTGAGAGTGCTGAACTCTGATTTCCACCTGTTTTGGGGGAAGGTACTAGATGATGAACTTTCTAACCAGACCGTGAACTCATTGGAACTGAATGGGTGCTTAGGGGCTGATCCCTACCTTCTAGATAAGCCTTCAAGACTTCTTTTATTTGTAACCAACAGGAGATACTTGTGGTTTTCAGGGTTATTTGGCTACTGAGACTTTTGTGTACTCAGTGTGGCTTCTCCATGATTGCCTGGACTTCATTCATCCAGTGCTGAACAGCAGTAGAGAAATAGATCTGGAAAGCATCTCACTTTCCCAGTAGACACGTGCCCCACATAGTCTACATGATCTGTCTTGTGGTCACGCAGTAGGGCTGACATAATGGTGATGGTAACATCTTGGAGCTGGAAGATGATGAAGAATCTGTGGGAGGCAACATTTCACCACTTAAGGATTGCTGGTTGACCCTGAGCAGCACCATTTTGCCCATTTGAGCAGCAATGTAGACCAACTCCTGCAGAGTTTCTGCTGAAAAGTACCTGTCCCCTCTGCCCAATCAAGTGAGGCAGGAGGAAGGGGGTCAGCATATGATTATGAAAGAACACTGTGCCACTCCTGATTCTTAAGTCTTCATCACTGTTTCTTTCAAGGAAGAAGATGAGTGTCCTGTTGAGGAGTTAAGGTTGGAGGAGACCTCTGGGTCTTCTAGTCCAGCCTCCCTGTTTGAGTAAGGTGAGGTTGCTCAAGACCACGTCAGAATGGCATGTGGAAGGATGGGCCAAAGCTTGCTGAAGCTGAATATGGGTGCACCATCCTAGAAACAGAGATGGAAGGAGTTTTGGGGGCCCTGCAGCTTTAACTTATTCTTCCCAAGGAGAAGATTTAACCCAAGGAGGGATGTGGCACATCCCACTTTCCCTGAGCTGCTTTGTGAGATCTGCAAGGTGGTAGCTGCTGTTGACTTTACAAATGGTGGATGGAAAAAGCAGTGAGAGGCCAAGGGAATGAAGGAAAAGAGGAGAAATCAAAAGGAAATAAAGGAAGAATTAGTCCAGTAGCCCCAGACAGGTACCCTAGATCATTCCTTACTGAGTGGCCACTCTTGGCTCGTCAATGGATAAACGCCCTGCCCCAGAAATATTAGGCACATGTAGCTTGTGCTCAACCATTTAATGCTGGTTGATGCAAAAGGGAATGTGGGGGAGCAGGGATTTGGCAGCAAAGTCTTCTGCTAGAACATTATATTTTATTATTATAGTCCTGAAGTAGACAAAAATGCTGGAAACACACTGGTACCATGTTCAGTTTTCACATTAGCAATGGGAATGGTTGAATGAGTGCAGAAGATCAGGGTGTTAACCCTTCCATAGCGTTGGATATGGAGTGTGCATGGGGAAGGGTTTCTTTGCCCTCAGCTCCAGCAACATGGAAGGAGTGTCAGGATGTGATTGCAGAACTTTACAAGGATGTTTGAAGAGAGGCTACAAGAGCAAGAGGGACATGGAAGAGTTCAATATGGTATTTTTAGCATAATTAAAAGGTTAATAGGATTATAATATAGTAATAATTAATAGGTTTAGAAATGCCAAGTGCAGAGTGCTGCACATGGGACATAACAACCCCATGTAGTGCTACAGGCTTGGGGAAGACTGGCTGGAGAGCTGTCAGGAGGAGAAGGACCTGGGGGTGTTGGGTGACTGCAGGCTGAATATGAGCCAGCACTGTGCCCAGGTGGCAAGGAAAGCCAAGGGCATCCTGGCTTGTGTCAGACCCAGTGTGGCCAGTAGGTCTGGGGAGGGGATTGTGCCCCCGGACTGGGCACTGGGGAGGCTGCAGCTGGAGTGCTGGGTCCAGTTCTGGGCTCCTCACCATAAGAAGGACATTGAGGTCCTGGAGCGAGTCCAGAGAAGGGCAACCAGGCTGGGGAAGGGGCTGGAGGGCAAATCCTATGAGGAACAGCTGAGGGAACTGGGGCTGTTTAACCTGCAGAAGAGGAGGGAAGGGAGTTTGTTGAGAGGTAACAGGAGATAGGACAAGGGGAAATGGAACAAAGCTGCTGCACCAGGGCAGGGTCAGATTAGATGTTAGAAAAAAAAATATTTGTGGGGATTTGGAACAGGCTGCCCAGGGAGGGGGTTGAGTCACCATCCCTGGATGTGTTTAACAGACGGGTAGATGAGGTACGTAGGGATGTGGTTTAGCATAGGACAGGAACGGTTGGACTTGATGATCTTAAAGGTCTTTTCCAACCTTGTGATTCTGTGATTCTGCTTATTTATTCTGGTTTGCTAACAGAATCACTGCTATAGCCCTCAAACACGTATCTGCTTTGGGATTCCTTGAGATTGAGGGACTAAAGTGTTAGTGGAGGTGTTGTGGCTCCACAAGTTTTGCTCATGCAGCCAGAACCTTTTGGATGTGTTTTGGTTTTCACCACTTCTTTATGTCTTATATATGCATTTCTCTCTGCACCTGCTGTGGTACTGGTACTGAGTAGGTAATGTAAATAATTAATTTTTATTTCTTTTTTTAAGCTTTTCCACCTTAGAGTTGATAAATATGTTTAGAATTTATCTGAAAATGGAAAACAGAAAGAGGAGTTGCACTGATGGAAATATTTCAAGTAAAAAAAAATAAAATCCCAGTTTTCTTGATCTTTTGGGCTTTTAAATGTGACCAGTTTTTGGGAATACACAGTATTTTGGTTCAAAATGTCAGAACATTTCCCTCTGAAAGCTCATGATGGGCTGCTTCAACTACAGTAAAATGAGGGAGAATAAAATACAACTTACAGATAAAACCAGCTTACTGTGTTTGGCAATTGTATCTGTTGACCAGGATGCTTTAGCTCAGAAACTAGTTGTCTAAAATATTTAATTCAACCTTTTCTTCATTAGTTTCCTGTCACTTCTACTTATTCATAATCATCTGTATCTCATTTTTATTTTGGAAGAATGGGGAAAAGGCTGTTTTCAAGTACATAGTACAGTAGTTTTGATTAAGAAGAGCAAAAGCTGGTCTGCAGCTATTTAATGAGTCATGCTGAGAATGAGAAGGGAGCGAAGCTCTGAGGAATTAAACAGCAAAAGGGCAGCTCTTGACTCACAACTGGTAGTCGTGGGGATAGATCAGCAAGCTGGGAGGAGTGGCTGACACTCAGGACACTGCGCTGCCATCCAGAGAGACCTGGACAGGCTGGAGAGCTGGGCAGGGAGAAACCAGATGAGGTTCAACAAAAGCAAGTGGAGAGTCTTGCACCTGGGAAGGAATAACTGCTGGAATCAGGACAGGCTGGGGGTGACCTGCTGGAGAGGAGCTCTGTGGAGAAGGACCTGGGGGTCCTGGTATATGACAGCTGGCCATGAGCCAGCAGTGTGCCCTGGGGGCTAAGAGAGACAATGGGACCCTGGGGTGCATCAGGAGGAGTGTGGCCAACAGGTCAAAGAAGGTGATCCTCCCCCTCTACTCTGACCAGGTCAGACCCCACCTGGAGTATTATATACAGTTCTGGGGTCCATGATATAAAAAAGACAGGGATCTCCTGGAGAGAGTCCAGAGGAGGGCTAAGAAGATGATTAAAGGACTGGAGCATCTCCCCTACGAGGAAAGACTGAGTGAACTGGGGCTGTTCAGCCTTAAGAAAAGAAGATTGAGAGGGGATCTTATCAATGTTTATAAATATCTGAATTGTGGGACACAGGGGGAAATGACAAGCCTCTTTTCAATGGTCTGTGGGGACAGGACAAGGGGCAATGACCTTAAGTTGGAGCACAGGAAGTTCCGCACCAACAGGCAGAAGAACTTTTTCCCAGTGAGGGTGACAGAGCCCTGGGACAGGCTGCCCAGGGGGGTGTGGAGTCTCCTTCTCTAGAGATATTCAAGACCCATCTGGATACCGACCTGTATGACCTGTCCTAGGGAGCTGCTTTGGCAGGGGGGTTGGACCCAATGATCTCTGGAGATCCCTTCCAACCCCTACGTTTCTGTGATTCTGTGATCAGTCCTCCAGCACATTAGGGCTGAGCCCCAGTGCATTGCACATGCTGCTGCATTACCCCTAGGGAAGGGATATTCTTCCTTTTAGCAGGTGCAGAGGGCGATACAATAATCTCTAATAAGCATTAACGCCCACGCAGTCCTTTTTTTCCCTGTTATGTGCAAGCATATGGGTATAAAGTTCATTGTCCAAATCACATTACATGTGGAATAACTACATTTCTTCTATAGCTTTACATAAAATTCTAATAAGATACTCTTTTCTTTTTTTCCATTTTAATTTTAGCCCTGTCATGGGCTGTGGTGCTCTGCATGGGTTAGAGGTTGCCATGTACATGAACAGATCCATGAGATTATGCCTGAAATTGTCTTTGAAACAGCAAAGCTTTAGGGTTTTTTTCTAAGACACAAATTGCAGTAAGATGATGTTCCCTTCTACTTCTGTCTCAGTAGATGGTGAAGGGCTGTTGCTGAGTGTGTCTGTGTCTCTGTTTATGAAAAACAATTTAAAAAAAGACTAATTTTGTAATGTTTTTTCACATTGGCCATCTCACTAGTTATGAACAAGTAACTTGGTCAAGGTCAGAGAACTCAAAACCTGGTCCATCTGAGACTCAGGGAGAGACAAGTGAGCCTGTGCCTTTTGTCCTCCTCTTTCCTTTTTTAGTGAGTAACTACAGCAGTAGAAGTGTAACAAGAACCAGGACATTTTATAGCCATTCTACGACCTCTGCTGATGACTTGCAGATCCCATAAGATGTAGAGGACCAAATCTCAATAAAATGTCCAAGAGAAACAGACCCAGGAGACTTCCAGTAATTATTGCAGATGGTATTTAATTTTCCTCCTTGAATGGCATATGGAGGTTTGTACATATGGATTATAAAACACTCTGGTTTATGATTTATTCTAGAGTCAGAATAATTTGGGTTGGAAGGGACCTCAAAGATCATCTAGTTCCAACCACCTGCCATGGGCAGGGACACCTTCCACTAGAATAAGTTTCTCAAAGTACCATCTAACCTGGCCTTCAACACTGCCAAGGTGGGGGCAGCCACAGTTTCTCTGGACAACCTGTGCCAGTGCCCCAACTCCCTCACAGTGAAGAATTTCTTCCTAATATCTAAAATAAACCATACATCACTGTTGGAAAAGACCTTTAAGATCAAGTCCAGCCATTCATTCTACCAATTCCTTCCAAAAGCACTAGTTCCTTGGGCCAGATGGCTTCTGTTAGGATTGATCTTAAACAAAAGTAACTTTCCTTCATTAAGTAAATGATGAGAAGGGACATAAATTATAATGATCAAATTATCAGTACAGTTTTCTTATTTAGACTACCAATAACTGGCCAAGGTTGGATGGGGCCCTGGGCAGCCTTGTGTAGATCCAGGCCTGGAGGTTGGTGTCCCTGCCTGTGGCAGGGGGGTTGGAGCTCTGTGATCCTTGGGGTCCCTTCCAACACAGACCATTCTATGATTCTATGATTACAATCATAGAATCATAGAATGGCATGGGTTGGAAGGGACCCCAAGGAAGGGACACCAACCTCCAGCCTGGATCTACACAAGGTTGCCCAGGGCCCCATCCAACCTGGCCTTCAACACCTCCAGGGACGGGGAATCCACCACCTCTCTGGGCAGCCTGTTCCAGCCCCTCACCACTCTCTCTGTAAAAAACTTCCCCCTAATATCTGATCTAAACCTTCCTTCCTTCAGCTTTAATCCATCCCCCTTGTCCTGCCATTGTCTGCTCTTTAAAAAAGTTGATTCCCCTCCTGTTTCTCTGCTCCCTTCAGGCACTGGTAGGCTGCAATGAGGTCCCCCTGTGGTCTTATCTTCTTTAGGCTAGCCAAGCCCAGCTCCCTCATCCTCTCTTTGCATGGGAGGTGGTGCTCCAGCCCTCTAATCATCCTTGTGGCCTCCTCTCAACCCTCTCCAACAGTTCCACATCTTTTTTGTATTGGGGGCCCCAGACCTGGACACAGGACTCCAGATGGGGCAGACTAGAGAGGGACAATCCCCTCCTTGTCCCTGCTGGTCACCCGTCTTCTGATGGAGCCCAGGATACCATTGGCCTTCTGAGCTGCAAGAGCCACTACTGGCTCATGTTAAGTTTCTCATCTACCAGAATCCCCAAGTCCTTCTCAGCAGGGCTACTTTTTCATTCTCTTTTGGATGAATAATAAGGTATCTTGCTGTGGTTTTTTTTTTTCTTTTTTTTTTTTTTCTGGAGAATTGAAGTTCAAGTCACTTTATTTGGGCCACAACAAGAGAAGGGGGGAAGAAAGACAAAACAGTGGAAGACAGACGAGAGGGAGTGAGAATGCAAAGCTACCACCACAGATCTGCAGCATCCCATCAGTCAGTCCAATGTCTTCAGGTCCAGTGGAGGAACATTCCTCCTCCTATTCCAATAGCTCTTCTCTGTCTAGTGGGGAAAGGTTCATCTTTACAGAATTGTCTCTCTGCAGAGTCAATAAGCCCATTGCATATCCACACCTTCCACCTGGTGATGGGACGCATGCCCATTACCATCTCCAGAGAGTCCCCAAAAGTTCAAGAGGGTCCAAGCCCCCCCAGGATAGTCTGATCCCCCTCTAGAGGGTCCAAGCCCCCCCCATTTTATTGTTGAGTTGACTCTGGGCCTGGGCAGAGGACTTGGGCTACATTTTTCAATATCTGTTCCTGATGAGTAGAATTGGGTAGAATTCACTTTGTTGGGTGGTGATGAGGTTCAGCAATTGTTAGGGTGATTGAGAGAGAAGAAAGAGAGGGGAGTATGGTTCTGTTGGCAACTGCCAAACTTCAAGTCCCTTACATCATTCCAGATCTCACTTCATCTTTCTGCAGTTTCTGGTTTGTAAAAACTCTCCATGCAGATCTCAAGGACTGTCTCCAGGAGTGTTGTATTTGCTTACTGCAGGTGTCATTTGTCATCTCTGTCCTTGAGATGGTCTGAAATTTTAGTCTTAATTAAGAAAGGAAGTGATGAAAGGAAATGGGGAAAAAAAGCATTTTCTGTACTAGAACTTCTCAGTTTTGTGCTGGAACAAGCACGGTTGACTCTGAAGCAAGCTTGGGGGGACAACATCACATCTGTTTCCTGCAGAGCTCTCATACACATACTCATTTCTCCTCCTATAACCCTTCTTCTGTATGAACTTGCAAATGCCAAGGGATTGGGGAGAGATTGATTTTCTTCCTTCAGTGCCAGTGGCCAGAGCGGTGAGGAGAACACTCCCTTCTCCCATCCTCCCACTGTTCATCTCTGTCTGAGCATCACCATTATTGAGGAACTGTGTTTCATCTCTGTCATCATTACTGTTAGATTAGTGACTCATCCCAACCCTGGAACCCCTCTGGTACAGTGGTAGTAAGGATAATATCATGAATTATACATATTATCTGCTGTGATCACACATTCTTACTCATTTTTATTAGTAACAGTTTATCCAGTACACCCAGTTACCTGGGTGTTTTTAACTGGAAAGCCATGGTAAGGTGATGCTTTTAGGTTTTCTGTCTTTCATATATATGGGTGATTTTGTTCTGATAGCACTTCCTTGCATCACATGGACTTAATCAGAAAATAAATAAATAAATAGATAGATAAATAATTAAATAAATAAATATAATCTCCATTTTGTCATTAATAGCCTGGATCTTTTAAAAAAAATATTCTCTAAGGCAATTAGTACTGAGTGCACTAATAAGATCTGAAAAGAGACAGATTAAGAGCTGGGTTAAAAATAAAACCAGTATTTTGTAATTTATACCACCAATAAATCTTTAAATAATGGCATTTCAAAAATAGTTGGTTTCTTCCTCTTTTTTTTTTTTGTTGTTGGCTGTTTTCACTTTACATTTCCAACAGCTCAGGCAGGGAATGTAATATGAATCCTTTTCCACTTAGTTTTTCAGTCGATACCTTTGCATTTTCACGTACTGGTGGTGCTGGTGTCTCTGTTTGCATTAGCACGGCACTGCAGACTATCCTGGGAATAGAACAGTGCAAACAAAACCCTGCTTTCACTCAGGTTTTATTTATGCACTTGTACCACATCATCATTAAAAAAAAAACCCAAATGAAACAAAACTGTCAAACATCTTAAATTGCCCTTTTTATTTTTGCCTTTTTTTTTTTTTTAATGACTTGGGTATAATTTTAAAAATAGAGGCAGGAACCATATTAATGCTTGCTTCTCCTCCTGCTTTGGAGCATGAAGAAGGGAACCTGATTAGATTTTCCCATCTTGGAAAGCAGGAAGCAATGGGATTCGATAGGGAAAGTTTGCAAGTGAATTGGTATTTTCCAGTACATTGATTTATTTCAATCACAAATGAATTGTCTTTTTAACTCTCTCCTAATCCACTACCAGCAAAAAAAAAAAAAAAGAATAAAACATCCCCCAAAACCCCCACAACTTGAATCAGAGTGCTTTGTTTTATTTAAAAGCTCCTTAAATGTGTCTTGGTAATACATCAGAATTATGCAAAACCTTTTAAAGTTTGCCTCCCCTTTGCTTAAAAATAGAGGAAAAAAACCCACTTGTAATTGTAAAACTGTCCAACCAAAGCCAAAATTTCACACTCTGCCAGAATTAGCAGCTTCTTAATCCATTACACAGTTCCACTCTGCACTTGTTCTTCATAATTTTTTTTCCTTACAATTTTAAGACTACTTTGCAGTTAAGCATCATGGAAAATCAACCTTCTCCCTAATTCTGCTGTCTTGACAAGATCAACCCTGCAAAAAGAGATGTCTGTGGTGAGAGTCTTCATTTCTCTCTGAATTTATTAATTTTATAGAGATTTGAGCAACTGAAACAGGGCTCGGAATCCCACCAACTCATTTCCCAGAGGCTGCTAAGCTAACCTGACTTTCCAAAAACACTTAACCATCATGTTTAGTCCCTCTTCAACTCTATTCTGGGGCACTGGAAGACTGCAATAAGGTATTCATGGAGCCTTCTCTTCTCCAGGCTGAGCAAGACAAACTCTAAGCCTGTCTTCATAAGAGAGGAGCTCCAGCCTTCTCATCATCTTCGTGGTCCTCCTCTGGACTCACTCCAACATCACTGCAGTACTCCAGACACAGTACTGCAGGTTTGGTCTCATGATAGTGGAGTAGAAGGGACATAATCCCCTCCCTTGACCTGCTCATCATGTTGCTTTTGATACAGCCCAGAATACAGTTGGCATTCTGAGCTGCTAGCACACATTGCCAGTTCATGTTCAACTTTTCATCAACCAACACCCCCAAGTCATTGTCCTCAGTGCTGTTCTCAATCCCTTCTCTGCCCAGCCTGTAGTTTTGCTTGGGATTGTGCTGACCCAACTGCAGGACCTTGTATCTGTCCATTTTGAACTGGCTGAATATGACCCAGCAGTGTGCCCAAGCAGCCAAGAAGGCCAATGGCATCTTGGCTTGTATCAAAAACAGTGTGGCCAGTAGGTCTAGGGAGGTAATTGTGCCCCTGTACTGGGCATTGGTGAGGCCACACCTTGAGTACTGTGTGCAGTTCTGGGCTCCCCACCATAAAAAGGTCATTGAGGTCCTTGAGCAAGTGCAGAGAAGGGCAACCAGGCTGGGGAAGGGACTGGAGGGCAAATTATATGAGGAACGGCTGAGGGAGCTGGGGATGTTCAGCCTGGAGAAGAGGAGGCTGAGGGGAGACCTTATCACCACCTACAACTACCTGAAGGGAGGTCATAGAGAGATGGGCGATGGTCTCTTTAGCCAGGTGACAGAAGATAGTACAAGGGGAAATGGCATGAAGCTGTGCCAGGGCAGGTGTAGATTGGATGTCAGGAAAAAAAAAATTACTGAAAGAGTTGTCAGGGCCTGGAACAGGCTGCCCAGGGAGGGGGTTGAGTCACCTTTCCTGGATGTGTTCAAAAATGGGTAGATGAGGTACTTAGGGATATGGTTTAGCATAGGATGGGAATGGTTGGACTCGATGATCTTCAAAGGGCTTTTCCAACCTTATGATTCTGTGATTCTGTGATTCTATGTGGTTCACATGGGCCCACCTCTCAAGCTTGTCAAGATCTTTCTGGATACCATCCCTTCTGTCCAGCATGTCGAGTGCACCACACAGCTTGGTGTTGTCAGCAGTCTTGCTGGGGTTGCACTCAATCCTGCTGTCTGTGTTGCTGACAAAGATGTTTAACACTGCATGTCCCAGTAATGATCCCTGAGGAAGGCCACTAATCACTGATCTCCATTTGGACATTAATCTGTTGACCTCAACTCTTTGACTGCAACCACCCAGCTAATTCCTTATCCACTGAGTGTTCCATATGTCAAATCAATTCCGCTCTGATACAGAGACAAGGATGTCATGTGGGACAGTATCAAATCCTTTGCTGTCAAATGCTTTGATGACACCAGTGCTGTAATCCTGTCATAGAAGGCCATCAAATTTTATAGGCGAGATGTGCCCTTAGTGAAACCATGTTGGCTTTCACCAATCACATCCTTAGACACTGGAACAGGATGCCCAGAGAAATTGTGGATGTCCCTGGATCCCTAACAGAGTCCAAGGGCAGTTTGGATGGGGCTTTAGACACCCTGAGCTCTAGTGGAGGATGTCTGCCCATGGCAGGGTGTTGGAACTAGATGATCTTTAAGGTCCCTTCTAACCTTAATCATTCTGTACCTGTATGATCTGTATCTGTCTTAGCACCACAAAGTAATGGACTTTTTATTCCACTAAATGGCCTTGTAAGTCTTTGACATTTCCTTCTGCTAAATCAACAAGAGCTGCTGATTTTCTTCTTGAAGGAATTAGAAGGCAGTGTGGTTTGGTTTGGGTTTTTTTGTTTGCTTTTTGGAGTTTCTTTTTGTTGTTGTTGTTATTTCTTGTTTAGGATGTTTTTTGGGTTTTGTTTGTGCGGTTTTGGGTTTTTTTTCTCACTGCTGCCTAGAAGGGTGCATAGAAAGAGAACAGATTTTTCTAGCAGCAATATGGTTTCATGCAGATGTAGAGAATGTCAGGGTTTGTACTGCAAGCTGCCTTTCGCTTTCTAGCATCTTTAACAAGCTGGAGAAGACTGAAAACCACAAAGTATAATGTGATGCTGGAAGAAAACTGAAATATTTCTCTTTTGCAAAAGTAGGGACCCAGTTAATAATAAGTTAAATTAAACTGGTAGGTTAATAATGTAACAATATTTGTTGATTCAGTGGAATTCTTTGCTGAGCTTTGTTGGGTATTTCCACCCCCACGTGCAGCCTCTACCCAGCATCTCTGCTTCATCTCACCCCTTTTGTTTTACTCCTCGGTGTATCCCACCTTCTGGGTGACACTTCATGCCAACAACTTTATCTAATAATGTGTTTTTTTCATGTTGTATTGGTTGTGTCTGCTCCTTGTTAAGGTTATGCCTGCAGTCTCTCCAGGCTTTGGGTCATAACTTTGCTATTCAGTCACAAAGCAGACCTTCAGAGCTGGAGCAAAGGTGGGCAGTGTGGCTTTTGCTCACATCTGGCTGCATTGAATGACATGCTGATTATCAAGAAAGAATCT
The DNA here is from genome assembly GCF_964237585.1 of Gallinula chloropus. Lineage (NCBI taxonomy): Eukaryota > Metazoa > Chordata > Aves > Gruiformes > Rallidae > Gallinula > Gallinula chloropus. The sequence goes on from NC_140086.1 coordinate 3,637,634, forward strand.
CTCCACTTGGCCAAGAACTACTGGCTGGCAGAGGAGAAAGAATGTGTGGCTCTAGAGACAACTTCTTCTCTCGGTGGACTATTTGTATGTCTCTCTTGCTTGCCTTAACACTGTGTGGGTGGGTCTGAAGGGCTGTTTTTGTTGGCTACTGCTGTGAGATTTGTGGAGATGTACCCTCTGGGACACAGCTCTGAAGTGGTTCAGCAAAGCTGAGCAATGTGCTGTTGGCATGACTTCAGATCTCCTTGGCCAGGATCCCTCTACATGAGCTGATAGCGTTGGCACTGTCAGCTCTCCTGGACATGCAGGGTGAGCTGTAGGGCTGAGAAGATACCAGCAGCACTAGCTGTGCACTGAGAGTTTCTGGCTGCTTTTGTCTTCAGCAGTTGCTTACTATCATATATGCTAAAGAAGGGGACAAAAGAGATTGAAATCATCTTAACTAGAGATAATACAAAGCAAATCTGATGGAATCTTGATTGCACTGGAGAAAGATAACTGCTTCCTTTTCTCTCTGAACCACTTCTTGGGGGTATGTGGATTTGCATTTTGCTGGCTGAGGATTTGGTGCTGTGTCTGGAGTTGCAGGGGGTGTCTTCTGTCATGATGGGGCAAGGAGGATTGGAATATGACAAAGCACCTGGAATATAATGTTTCATCCAAGAGGCTTAGGAAATAACTGCTCTCTTAGCTGATTTTAAAAAGCGGTGCACAGGTTGTGTGCAAGCCCCTTTCCTTAGCTAGGTCATGGAGAAGTGAGTCTTATTTCTCTATTTTCTTTAGTTTCTGAGATTGAATTTCACCACAAATTAATGTTCACTCTTTACCTTCTCTTGATTTCTGAAAGGGATACTTCTTCATGCCTGGGCTGTCCTACGCTGTCCCTCCTGTGCCACCAATGTGCAAACACTTGCCAAGCTACAAAGTCTTTGTCCCATTGCTCTAGACCTCATCTACATGGGGAACTTCTGTTTGAATAACCTCTGTCCTTGGCTTCCTAGGTTTTCCTTGGTAGGCTCTGTGTTTATTCTTTTTCTTTCAGAGATATCTATTGTGTGTATGTGTAGATATTATTATTATTGTTGTTGTTGTTGTTGTTATTGTTATCATCATCATTATCATTATCATCATTATCTATCTGTCTATCTATCTATCTATCTATCTATCTATCTATCTATCTATCTATCTATCTATTTATCCCCCCATGGAATTTCCAAGGAAGAACCATGCTGGGCTCTAGTTAAACCTTATTAGGTGTACCAGGAGCACTTGTGCCGTGGACAGTATGCACTGGAGTTACTTCTCTGGGGACATGTTAACTAAAGCAGTAATCTCAGAGGCTTTGCAAAGGTTAATGTATTGAAACTCTACTGGAAAGAGCACAAGATAAAATTGTGTGCCTAGGAGGGATTCTTACCAACCTGTAATTATTTGTCCTTCTTGCTTTACCTCCTTGGTCTTGTGCATCCTGTTTCCTTTGGTCATCTTGCTATAACTATGGTTGGTCTCAAAGCAGAAAAGAAGAAAAGCACACCCTCTTTTGTTAAAGTAGCTGTGTTTTGTTTTGTTTTGTTTTGGGTGGCCAGCAGGGACAGGGAGGGGATTGTCCCTCTCTACTCTGCCCTCTTGAGGCCCCATCTGGAGTCCTGTGTCCAGGTCTGGGGCCCACAATACAAGAAAGATGTAGAACTGTTGGAGAGGGTTCAGAGGAGGCCATGAAGACGATCAGAGGGCTGGAGCATCTCCCCTGAAAAGACAGGATGAGGGAGCTGGGCTTGTTCAGTCTAGTGAAGAGAAGGCTGCACCTCATTGCAGCCTTCCAGTCCCTGAAGGGAGCAGAGAAACAGGAGAGGAATCAGGTTTTTTAATATGTTAAATGACGGCAGAACAAGGCGGAATGGGTTAAATCTAAAGGAGGGAAAGTTTAGATTAGATATTAGGGGGATGTTTTTTACAGATAGAGTGGTGAGGTGCTGGAAGAGCCTGCCCAGAGAGGTGGTGGGTGCCCATCCCTGGAGGTGTTCAAGGCCAGGTTGCATGGGGCCCTGGGCAACCTTGTGTAGATGCAGGCCCTGCCCAGGGGGTTGGAACTGTATGATCCTTGGGGTCCCTTCCAACCCAGACCCTTCTATGATTCTATATTCTCTCATTTGCTCTATATTTTTTTATCTACTGTATTTGGTGGGGGTGTGAAATGGGAGAAATATACAGGGCAAGGCTTTTGGGTAAGACTGACTGACTTCTTGGTTTTCCCTTGGAGGGGAGGAGGAGGATGATTCAGGAATCGAACACCCATCCCTTTCAGATGGGTGGGACAAAAAGGGTTAGACCCCAAGTTAATCCAAAAGTATTAAAGTTCTTAAAATCATAGAGCTGCTTTGGTTGGAAAAGACCTTTAAGGTCATGAAGTCCAACCATTAACCTAGCACTTCCAAGTCCACCAGTTTGAATACACTGACCTCGCTGTGTGAGAGTGGGGTTTGGAAGATGACTAACACCAACACCAGCTTCACCCCATTAATTGTGTAATCCCCTCAGTGCCCTCTTTTCATGCTGTTGCCCTGCTGAGGAGACACAGGCCTTTTACAAGTCGCTGCACAAATCTGTAGCAGACAGCTTCAGAGAGCTGCCACATGAAACAGCATCACGTTTCCCAGTGCTGATGAAAAGCATGTTGCCTGATGAGTGTGATTTTTGCTTACATTTCCCTTTATCACTTATTTCACTCACACTTCAACAGGAGGAAATAAAAACCTCCTAAGCTTGCATGCCAGGAGCAACTTTGCAACATTAGACACGATGCTGCTCCTTTCATTCCCTCCCATTTTCCTGCCTATTTTAAGCTCTTTTCCTTGAGGAAAGGAGCCTTGTCCTAATATGCTCTTGGCCAATACTTTCTATGCAGGTATATGTTGGATCTTTGTCCACCAATATCAACAGGAGGGCAGAGGTCATGAGGATAAATGAGGTTCATGTGGTTTCTATCAAATAGAAAGGCAGAAGATTAAAATAGTGTTCTCACTGTGGAAGAGACCAAGGGCTGGTATGAAGCTTGGGATCAGATACCAGGCACTCTGCAAGGAGTAATGCCCTTGGAAGTTCTTGAGTACAGGTGGCTAAATGACTTTTCTGGTGTGAGTAGTGGGTGTAGGTGGCTGTGCACCCACCAGTTCTTGCTTGTCTGTTTTCTGTAGCATTTTCTTTTTCCCATGACAAGCTGATGCTTTACTCTTTACCCCTTATCCTCCTTCATCTTCTTCCACCTCTTCATTTTAACATCAATTGTTGTGGAAAAGCTAAAATAAAGACATGAATTTAACATTTTGCTCCAGAGCAAATCTCTTACGCTTGGGCCAGTAGACAAAAATCAATCTCTTTCTGAAGTTCCATTTCCCAGTGCCAGAGGCACGTGGCTCTCATTGTGCATCACAGTCTTCAATAAAGACTCTTGGAAAACTGAGGTTAATACTCTGAAAAACTATTCAAGGGGGGAAATAAAGCCTTGCAATGGGTCATCTAGTCCTGGAATAAGTTGCTTGATGGGTGAGATATGTCCATTCAGCTGGGTTTGAGGGGATTAAGCACATGCAGGTGATGCCCTTTGTGTTTAATCCTTATTGGTAAACTGAGGAGTTAGAGTGGATAGTTTGAAATCAGAGTGAGTAGGTTACTCAGGGCCAGGTTGGATGGGGCCCTGGACAACCTTGTGTAGATCCAGGCTGGAGGTTGGTGTCCCTACCTGTGGCAGGGGGTTGGAGCTCTATGATCCTTGGGGTCCCTTCCAACCCATGCCATTCTATGATTCTATGATTCTCCCTACTTCCAATTTAGTCTTTTCAGAAGTTTCAGGCTACAAAAGAGGAGTTTGGATCCCAAGTATCATTCTGCTGGAAGCTAGGATTTTTTCATGATGATTTTATAACTTCAGTTTAACCTTTCAGATGAGAAAGATGTAGATCCCACTGCCTTTTAACAGAACGCAGCCATAGTTCCTGCTGGTGGATTGGGGATAACTGCATTACAATTCTGAGGTGTTGAGCTGCTTTACTACAGCCACGTGAGGTGCTGTAAGTAGAAATACTGCAGGTTTGCCCTTTTTTTTTCTTCTTTCCCCTTTTTATTTGAGTTACACTAATTATTGCCACCTTCTTTTCTGCAACTTCTGAATTATTTTGGGCTTGGTACAAAATTAAGTTGAGGGAGGCAATTGATTTCACCTGGCTGCAGAAAAGCCATTAAGAGCTTCAAATTAGTGTGAAATAATTAATAGGCAAGGAAGATTAACGTGGAGAACATGGGCAGTTTTCATTAACATCAGGTGAAAGGATGTTCCTGTAGATACCTTTGCCATGTGTGTTGTCCTGGACCTCTAGCAATTCCCTTTGGGCATTAATTATATGCAGATCACTAGAGACAAGACCCTGTAAGCCTGCTCAGGCTTTGCATTTGCCTTGTCTTGAACAGGAACCAAAAGACTTTTCTGCTTGATTCCCCTGCCACAACTGCTGTCAGTGCTGTTTGGAGCTAATGACTGATTGTCACAGCTCCTGGGAGCCCCAGGGATGCCCATGTGCATCAGCAGGATTTTCCCCCTCCTGTTCAGGATGGGGGAAGCAGAACACTAGCTCCCATGTTATGTTTTACTCCAAGCACTGACATAGCAGTTGTCCACCTTGGCCAATCCCTATCCTGATTGTCTCCTGTAGACAGTAGAGTGATGCACTACATGGAAAGCAATACAGTCTGAGTCTCCACTGGAATAATGGTTGCAAAAATTTTGTGTAGGTGTTGTGTGGATTTTTGAAGTTCTTAAACACTCTCTACAACTACCTGGTTGTGTTGATCTCTTTTCCCAAGTAACAAAAACTTGGACAAGAAGAAATGGCCTCAAGTTGTGCCACGAGAAGCTTAGATTGGCTATTAGGAAAATTTCTTTCACTAAAAGGGTTTGGAACAGGCTGCCAAGGGAGATGATGGAGTCACCATCCCTGGAAGGAATTCAAAAAACATGTAGATCTGGTGGTTAAGGACATGGTTTAGTGTGGGACTTCACAGTGTTAGGTTATTGCTTGGACAGATGGCTTTAAAGGTCTTTTCCTACCCAAATAATTCTATGATTCCATTTCCTTGTTTTTTTTTTTTTTTGTTGTTGTTGTGGTTGGTTTGAGGTGTTTTTTTGGTTGGTTTTGGTGGAGTTCGGGGAGGGGGGTAGTTGAGGTTTGGTGGGGTTTTTTTGTGGTGGTATTCCAAAGCACCAGGGGTAGCACAGAGGTCAGGATAACACCTCTGAATAGCAGAAGGGTGTGAGATGCTATTGCATGTCTGGATATAAACCTGGTGTGGTCACACTGAGTTTTGTTTTTGCCTAGAGGAAGCAGTTTCTGAGATAAACTATCCCTGGAACAGCTCCTGAATTTGTCTTGGCAATACAGACCTGGGCAGCCAGCTAACAATAAAACATGGTTTGTTCCTTCACTCTTTTGTTTACTAGTGGACATACTCCCTTCAAGGTTTATTTCGAGGCAGTTTGCTTGTGATGACAAGAAGGGAAGGGTTAACAGCAGCAAAGTCCAGTGAAAAGGGATTGTTTGGCTATAATGACTTTCCCTCCTCCTCCTCCCTCTCTGTCCTTCCCCAGTGCACTGTCAGCATCGTCATACAGCATCTCATACTGTGTGCATGTGGTTATTGCACAAGGGGACACAACTGTTCCTTTGAAAGGGAATTTTGGTGCAATAAATGAAGCATGCACATGAACTACAAGAAAAACAACTATGTGCATTTCCAGGAACGTGGCAGGGTGGGTTATGGTTGAGCCATGCAGGGTGCCCTGGTAGCGAAGAGAGCCAGTGGGATCCTGGGGTGCATCAAAAGGAGCATGGCCAGCAGGTCAAAAGAGGGGATCCTCCCCCTCTACTCTGAGCTGGTCAGACCCCACCTGGAATATTATATCCAGTTCTGGGCTCCATGATATAAAAAAGACAGGGAGTTCCTGGAGAGAGTCCAGAGGAGGGCTAAGAAGATGATTAAAGGACTGGAGCATCTCCCCTACGAGGAAAGGCTGAGTGAGCTGGGGCTGTTCAGCCTTAAGAAAAGAATATTGAGTGGGGATCTTATCAATGTTTATAAATATCTCAGGCGTGGGACACAGGAGGAAATGCCTAACCTCTTTCCAGTGGTCTGTGGGGACAGGACAAGGGGCAATGGCTGCAAGTTGGAGCATAGGAAGTTCCACACCAATATGCAGAAGAACTTTTTCACAGTGAAGGTGACAGAGCCCTGGGACAGGCTGCCCAGGGGGGTGTGGAGTCTCCTTCTTTGGAGGTATTCAAGACCCATCTGGATGCCTATATGTGTGATCTGCCCTAAGGAACATGCTTTGGCAGGGGAGTTGGATGCAATGATCTCTGGAGATCCCTTCCAACCCCTACGATTCTGTGATTACAAGGCAATAGTGGCTCTATCTGAAGCTGCACGTTTCCTTAAGTTCACATTGTAAACCAACATGTTAGTTGCTTCTGCTTTAGCAATTGCAAGAAATATAAGAGGTCATCAGTATTTGCTAGGTGGGGAGAAGGTTTAGTTGGTAGCAGTTGGATTGTCATGTCTCATGCCAAGGGGATTGTGTTGTAAAGCAAATGGGAGAAAATAGCTGAGGACTGTAAATATCTTTTTTTGAGATATCCAGATAAGGAAGCAGAGAAGAAGTGATTTGCACTTAAGATTCTTTAATGCATCCACCACAAACTCTTCAGAGCTTTGAGGACCTACAGCATAAGTAGAAGTCACCTTTCCCTGGTTGTAGCCCTAAACTCTATTAGCACTGGGACATGCAAAGTGTTCCCTGGATATCAACAACCTCATACTCCTTCTTGGGGATTTGTAATATTTTAGCACTGGCTTTATGTAGTCAAAGCTGTTTAATTTTTTATTAGACATAAATGTACTTCACATTCCCTTTCTTTCACAGTTTTGGGATGTCTTCACTTAGCTTGGCAGTACAGATGAGGTTTTGCTTTGCTTTCTGCTGCTGCTTTTAAATTGTTTTGCTTGTTGTCTTGAACTGCCGAATCCTCCATGCGCCGTTACAGCATCTCTGCTTGATGTGTGGAAGCTCAAAATTGGAGCAGTTAAAACAGCCTCCTTATTACTATTTTCCTTTCTAAAGCAAAACCAAAATAAAATCAGAACTGGCAGCATGCTCTAATATGAAATAAAAGTCCAGGGGCAGGAAATTGCAAGCCAGATTCAATGCAGTATTCTCAGATAAGCCATCCTCTCAGCATTGCATTTACAAAGTAATTGTTTGCAATTTCTAGCCAATGTCTGCATCTGCCTTTGCTGGTGGTTTTTGGTTTGTTTTTTAGTGTTTTGGGGTTTTTTTCCATTTAATTGACATTTGTTGAGGTGTGGGGTTGTTGTGTTAGGTATTTATGAATAGAGATTTCAAGTCTTTGGAGGGCTTTGAGGGGTAATCCTCCTCCTCTACTCTGCCCTGGTCAGGCCCCACCTGCACACACACACACATGCATGTAGGAAAGACAGGGACAAATGTGTATAGTTCTTGTGTCCAGTTCTGTGCTCCCTGGTATAAAAAAGACAGGGATCTCCTGGAGAGAGTCCAGAGGAGGGACATGGAGATGCTGAAGGGCCTGGAGCATCTCCCCTGTGAGGAAAGGCTGAGTGAGCTGGGACTGTTCAGCCTGGAGAAAAGAAGCCTGAGAGGGGATCTTACCAATGTTTATAAATATCTCAAGTGTGACACACAGGGGGAAATGGCCAGCCTCTTCTCAATGTTCTGTGGGGACAGGACAAGGGGCGATGGCTTCACGTTAGAGCATAGGAAGTTCTGCACATGTGGAAGAACTTTTTCACAGTGAGGGTGACAGAGCCCTGGGACAGGCTGCTCAGGGGGGGTGTGGAGTCTCCTTCTCTGGAGATATTCCAGCCCCATCTGGATGATGACCTGTGTGATATGCCCTAGGGACCCTGCTTTGGCAGGGGGGGTTGACTCAGTGGTCTCAAGGTTCCTTCCAATACCTATGATTCTGTGAATCTATGAATTTGCTTTTGAGGTGGTTTTGGTATTTTAAGTGACTCCACAGAGGTACCTGCTGGATGCAGTGAATCTGCAGGAGTGTCCCCACATTGTGTACAGATTAAAGCCTGCAAGCCATATTATTTTGAAGGATTAATGAAATATTGTTACTTTTGGGATGCCTATAATTTAGGGTGAGAAGGAATTTCCAACCCTTGTTTGACTGAAACATGGTTCATCTGAGGCAAAGTACATGTGTGCATGGTCTCAGCCTCACTGGTCCAAGCTAAAGATCTATGGATGCAAATTCAGTTTTTCCACAAGATATTTGGACCAGTCCTTTCAGCATATGCAATTAGAAATCTATCCAAGCTGAAACCGTGTCCTGGATACCCATCCCCCTGTATTACTTACCCAGAGTGGGTCAGCAAATAAATTCCATGAAACGTGCAACCAGCACAGTCTGTGAAGATCAAAAAAGTCTTATCCTGTGCTGCTCTTTTGTCAGTGAGGTAATGAAAGCTTGATCTTGTTAGTAACAAGTGAAATTCCTGGGTGATGGGTAAGCTTAACCTAATTTCTTGTGTTATATAGATTCATATATGAAGCAAAAGAAAGGAGCCTGGGATAGCTGATGTAGAGGGACCTGCAGGAAAAGTGGGAAAATCTCTAGCAATGAGCCCCCATGCATTTGGATTAAATCCATTTAATGCCCTGGATTTGTGTCAACCTGACAGACTGATTGAGGACTTATTTACGGCTGGCACAGAGCTGAATTGTCTCATGAGGGTTGCTGCTGGGAGATGTGTGAGAAGCAGTGGAAAATCCCCTGACTGTGCTGTTTGGATGTGGAGCTCCCTCAAGCAGGAGAGGATGCATCCTCAGGACCAACCTGAGTAGTGCATCAAGAGGACTTCTCATTTTATCCCATATTCTTGGGGTTTGCCTTGCTCCACTGATGACCTTCTGCTTCATCAACAGCAAGTTAACCATGAGCCAGCAGTGTGTCCACAAAGCCAGGAGGGCCAGCTGTGTCCTGGGGTGCATCAAGCATGGCATGACCAGCCTGTCCAGGGAGGGGATTGTCCTGCTCTACACTGTGCTGGGGCAGCCTCACCTTGAGTACTGGGTGCAGGTTTGAGTGCCACAATCCAAGAGGGACACACAAATATTGGAGTGTCCAGAGCAGGACAACGAGGATGGGGAGGGTCTAGAGGGGAAGTCTGACAAGGGTTGAAGTCCCTTGGTTTGTACAGCCTGTAGAAGAGGAGGCAGAGGGGAGACCTCATGGTGGTCTGTGGCTTCCTGATGAGAGGGAGCAAAGGGGCAGGCACTGATCTCCTCTCTTTGGGGACCAGGGAGAGAACCTGAGGGAACAGCGTGAAGCTGCAAGGGAGGTTTAGGCTGGATATTAGGAAGAGGTTCTGTACTGGGGGGGGGTGGTCAGGCACTGGCACAGGCTCCCCAGGGAAGTGGGCACAGCACTGAGCTTGACTGAGTTCAAAAATCATCTAGACAATGCACTCAGTCTCAGGCTCTGACTTGGCTGGCCCTATGTAGATGCAGGAGTTGGACTTGATGACCCTTATGGGTCCCTTCCAACTCAGGATATTCTATGATTCTATGACTTTCTGCCCTTCCAAATGCAGGTTAGGTGTGTGGTGTTTCAACAGCTAAGGGAAGTCTGGTTAAGGGATGCAGAATATGTCGTAGTTACAGTCTGCTGACTTGAAAATATGAATCACAGCTTCTGTTCGAGTTTCTGTAATGCTTCAGCTCAGAGGAGCAGTTTGCTAATAGCAGTGGCTGTTTGAAAGCACTGTAGTGTGTCAGGTGGATGAGCCCTGTGGTGCTTTTGGACTTGGCCAAGGTTTCAGGTAGAGCAATTCTGGGAAACCTGCAGAAGCTGACCTATGTAGGAGGCAGAATAGGGCCTAAGCGTGAGAAAATCTGCTCTAAAGCTGCTGCCAGAGAGCTGGTGCCAAAGGCATAGGTATAAATGAGTGTTCCTCTGGTATTACCAATCAAAACCCCAATGTCAGTTTAAAGCTTATTTAAGTGATGTATCTGTTCTCTGTAATACAGCCCAGTCCAACCTCACATCTCTCCTTCTCTAGGAATGCTGAAGCTGTGGAGGGGCTCAGGATAATTTCAGGTGGTTTAATGTTGGGAAATCAAGGTAACAACAACAAACAGACAAACAAAACCAAACTCCAAGCATTCAAACACTCACTTTAATTTGCTCCTTGTAGGGATTACGTTGGGTTTGGGGGTACCTTGGATTTGGGCACCTTTGCCAAAGTGGGACCTTGAGAATGAAGCTGAGTGATAGGACAAGGGGAAATGGTATGAACCTGAGCCAGGGCAAGTTCAAATTAGATGTTAGGAAAAAAAATGTCACTGAAAGAGTTGTGAGGATGTGGAACAGGCTGCCCAGTGAGGGGCTTGAGTCACCATCCTTGGATGTGTTTTAAAAGACCAGTAGATGAGGTACTTAGGGATATGGTTTAGCATAGGACAGGAACAATTGGACTTGATGATCTTAAAGGTCTTTTCCAAACTAGTGATTCTGTGATCTGGGCAGTGGCAATAGCATTTCCTGGCACTGACTCATCGACCTATGCAGTTTGGCTATCAGGATGAAATAGAAGGGGAGCCTCACTTGGATGCTGGAAGATGAATGTGTGGAGGATCTGTCTGGGCTCCCATCTCCCTTCTGCGTGCTAAACTTGGAGCCCATGGACGAGTTGTGCTCTGCTTGCTGCTTCCTCCCCTTTTGCTGAAAGCAGAACTTGCTCATGTGACCTCCTGCTCTGGACAACGATGCTTAACCATGTTGTGCTTTTGGTTTGTCACTCAGTTGTGGCTCTGATTTTCCCATTTGATAATGTGCAGAAATAATTTCTATTCCAATTTCTGGTAATTCCTACAAATTCTTTTTTGATCCATGTGGGCTTTATCTGCCACATTGTAGCAGCATTTTTAGAGTCCTGATATTTCTGGACCACCTACTTAGGCTAAATTTCCAGAGGGATGAGGAACCTGCATCCCCATTCAGAGGGTCAGCTGGGAGGCGAGTCCCTTTCAAGATGATCAGTGGTCTCCAGTATTAATATATCTTCTCTCTTTTTGTCTTGACAGCCACTCAGATCGATCCCAGCGAACTACAGGAACTTTTTCAGGAGACTTCAGCCAACGTCTTCCGAATTAACTCCAATGGTGCGTATAATGAAAAGTTTCCTAGTCAATTGTGTGCTGTCCTGCTGATGACTCGTGTGCCTGTGCATGCTGTATGTCAGCTCCTCTTATCAGGGAGCAAATATTAATGCAGTCTCTCTGCTGCTGCATCTCACGAGCACCAGCACATGTCCAATACACGGCTCTTTATAAGATGTAAAAATATTCCACCATATGTTCCATTAAACAGGCACAGATATATTCCAATCCTTGCTGAGACTACATCCTTTTCTATTTTTAATTGTGTCATCTGTTACAATAGGGAGTTAGAGCGCAGAAAGGTGGAACAAGCCAGACTCATTTTCTAATGTGTTGCAGCACTACTGCGTTCAGAGCTTGTCGTATGAGCTTGCAACCCATCTATCTCCTTTAGAAAAACACCAACACCAAAACTCTTCTATTATTCTTCTTCACTCTGTAGATTGAGCGGGGATGCTATGGCTGCTCATGTGTCTCTGGACCCTAGAGATGCTCTGGCACTCTTTGGAGACGTGCTCTGGCTCATCAGTTTTGAGTTCAGCTGGAGGGTTGTGTTTTGCAGATAGAAACTAACGTGGCTGAATGGTGGTTAATGTCATGGTATACCAGTTCTAAAATGCATTCATGCTGCACAAGGATCTAAAATTACTGTGTGCTGATATGAAGGTGGACCTTGAAATGCCTTCTGAATCACCTGGCCAGCTTCTTTCTCTGATCCATTTTGTGTCTGTGTGGATCAGCTGACAGAGAGTGTAAATAACTCTCTTAGTGCCTCATTGCTTCTGTAATTATACCCCCACATATCCCAGTGGTAAGGATCTAGTCTTGTAGCAAGGGATCTTTGCTAGAAGAAGGATGGGAAGTATAACTTCTAAAACCTTGTAATCTCCTTTTTGGAGGAACTGTGTATGCTCCATCTGCCAAGAAAACTCCAGCACCTACAGCTACAAGGGATCGGTAGGACTGAGTTTAGTTTCAACAATCATCACCTTAAATTCGGGGCCTCCTGCAGCATGTACCTCACCCCAAGCACTGTGAACCTCATTGCTGCTCTCCAAGAACCTATAAAGTAAAGGCATGAAACCAGTGTAGGCTCTGGATGGGCTCCACAAAGTTATTCATGTGCCCAGCTTGCTGTAACATTAGAAGGAAAATAATTATTCACACTTTCCTTTGTGTCTTGGGATGGAAGAGCCCTGTACAACATGATGGGATGAGTGCTGGCTGGCTATAAAGCTGTTTTGAAGAAAGGACATGAGGATATTGGTCAACCACAAGTTGCGCGTGAATTGACAGGAATCATTCTCTTGTCTGTAATTACCTAATGGGAGACTGTAGAGTAGGTGGAGCCTTTACCTCTCAGGTGCGCATGGTAGAAGGATGAGAGGCAAAGGGGATCTGAAATATAGGATGTTCCCAGTCAATATGAAGATAAAGGTTCTGACCATCAGGGTCAGATCCCAAAGAAGCTGTGAGATCTCCATCCATCGTTATACTTAGAGTTGGACAAGACCCTGAATAACTTCTCTCAAAATAAGTTTGGACTAGAGATCTCTAGCAATCCCCTCCAACCTGCATGAGTATATGATTATTCAGCAGTTTTTCAGAAACTCAGTTACTGCATGTGCCAGGTGGTTCTAAATGGGTCAAAATTAAAATGGGAAATGAACACTTCATGACCATTTATAATTCATTATTTTTAAGCAAAGTAACTGTCCTGGTTCTGGGCAGGCCAGAGTTAACCTCCCCAAGCAGCCAGCACAGGTGAGCTGAGTTAGCCTGGGTTGTTTTCCACACCACCTGACAACATTCTCCATGAAAGGGACTGGTGCCTCCAGGGCAGTCTGAGAGTGGCTGGGTCATCAGGTTGGTCTGCAGTACTCTGTGTTATCATCCAGTCAATAAGGTATTCTATGTTATCACTGGGTGTGAATGTAATTTCCCCTGGGCTGTTATTGGTTCCCCTTTCACAGTGATTTTATCAGTAAACTGTCCTTATTCCAGGCTCCCTCTGTTTCTTCTCTAGGAATGAGGGAGGAACATGTATGTCGTGCTCAGCCACTGTTTGGGGCTGAACCACCACAGTAACTCACAGAGGCATTATAGAAATGGTTGTTTGAGTCACTTAGTGTTCGTAGAGGTTTTTGGCAAACTGCTCAGATACAGGAAGTTCAACATCTTTATTCACAGGGAAAAATTTGAGAAATCCAGCCATTGAAAGTCACCTTTGGGTTGCTAGTGGTATTTGTGCACTAGGATACTGGAGAGCAGTGGTGGGACTGATGGTGTGTAGGATGAAGTACAACCCTGTGGTGCAGAAGGTTGGGAAACTAATAGAATCACAGAATGGTTGAGGTTGGAAGGGACCTCTGGAGGTCATCTTGCACCATCCCCCTGCTTTTGCAGAAGCACCTAGAGCTGGTTGCCCAGGGCCATGTCCAAATGACTTTTAAGTATTTCCAAGAATGAAGACTCCACAACCTCTCTGAGCAACCTGTGACAGTACTGAGTCAACCTTACAGTGATACAGTGATTCCTGATGTTCAGAGGGAACCTCTTGTGTTTCAGTTTGTGCCCGCTGCCTTTTGACATAGCACCAAGCATCATCAAAAAAGAGATTGGCTTCTGTCTCTGTCTATTGAGATGTTTATAGCAATGAAGAAGATCCTCCTTCAGCCTTTTCTTCTCCAGTCTAAGCCCCAGATGTCTCAGGCTTTCTTCGTAAGAGAGATGCTCCAGTTCCTTCATGGTCTTTGTTGGATTTTGCTGGACTCTCTGCAGTATGTCCATGTCTCTTTTGTATGGGAGAGCCCAGTACTAGACATAGTACTTCAGTTATGACATCATCAGCGTTGAATCATGGAATGTGTTGAATAGAAGAGAAAGATCACCTCTCCTGATCTGATGGCAATGCTTTGTTGGTGCAGCCCAGGATACTATTTGCCCTCTTTGCAGCAAGGGCACATTGTTGGCTCATGTTCAATATGGTGTCCATGAATACCTCCTGGGCAACCTTGTGTAGAACAGGCCTGAGGTTGGTGCCCCTACCTATGGCAGGGGGTTTGGAAATCTATGATCTTAGACTTAGGGTCTCTTCCAACCCGGACTATTCTATGAGTCTAAGCTTTTCCTGGAGAATCAACTCCAGTGCTGTGACCTGCACTTACAGCCCCTGTGGCAGCTTGGACCTCCCAACTGTGATCACTGGTGCTTGGCTCACAGGTGGGTGTATAACCATATTATAACACAGAAATACCTCTATTAGCAGCAATCTTGATTGCTCCACCACTAATAGTTACACTGACAGTGATGGTGGTGAATGGTAGTAGCAGTTCTGCCAAATCAAAGGCTCAGTGTCAAGTTTTGCAACCTGCTTGCAATTCTCTGTGTGGTATGAATATCCCAACCAGCCACGTTAGGGCTGACTTTATATGCCTCTGTGCTGTAATCACAACTCCTGCTTTAGTGGAGTTTGTACAGGGCAAGCCTTAAGATGAGTGGTACATCTTTTCTGAAATGCCATGATCCACTTTCCATTTTTATTCCCTGTTAGAACTGCATTAATCCGTTCAATTAGGTGTTGAGCAATTTGGGGGGGGGTCTTTGTTTCTCCTCTCGAGATGGTATAGAGTGTGTGATGATGTGCTTTGAGTTGCCTGCATCGAGTGCTCTGTGAAGCAGGTAATGACAGTGCCTGTACTTAAAACTATTTTGCAGAATTGGAGAGGGTACAGAAAAGAGCTATGACAACTGTTTGAAGCCTGTAAATCAGGCTTTAAAATGCATGCTATCCCATCTTCTGTTTGAGACATCTAAGAGGACTTGATCATGGTGTGTAAGTACCTCTCTGGGAAGAAAGACATCAAATAGGAAGCATAGGGCTCATTAATCTAACATTCTTGCACATAACGAGATCAGGAGATAGGAGTCAAAGCTAGACAAATTCTTTCTTTCTGTATGAAGGTACCTAGCCATTAGAACTGCTTATTGAGGGGATGTGATGGATTTGGCATTGCTTTGAACCTTTAAATCAAGATTCAAATGTGTTTTTATAAGATATACTTATAGTCCAGCTACAGTCTACAGTCTTGATGGAGGAGCGATGGGACAAAGTTTTATGGTAGAAAATCAGATTGGATAATCAGAATTGCTCTCTCTGGCCTTTAAAATCTATGAATCTATGAATTTATAATGCTTTTTAAAGCGCTTTTAGGTTGAAGAAATGCCTGTAAGTTACTCTACTGTAGCTGCTCTGTTCACCACCCATATTATTTTTTATCTGCTGAAGACGGCTTCATTCAGTTTGTGTGGGGGTTCTTCATAGCCTCTTCCCCAAAAGTGAGTAGAGCTTTTCAGGAGAGGGATGCTGAGTGTATTGCTCAGATTTTGCTGAGCTAAACCATGTCAGGTAAAGAACTTTGAAGGTTTATAAAATGGGAAAGGTTGCCCATGATCCCTTTTGCCCTGTATGGCTGTACCATATGGTCTCTTCAGGAAACTCAACAAGCTCCATTTCAGAGCATGTAGCTGAAGTCAGTGCTGTTGTTTGTGTACCACCACGCAAGCAACTAGTCAAGGAATGAGTGGCTGCATTCCAGATGCTCACCAGATGATGGTTTGTACTCCTGTTGCGCTAGGCATGGTGTGTTGAACATCCTTCTCTGTTGCATAAATCCAATCATAGCTCACCTTTTCCTCCTTTTCCTGCCTCACCCCAGTCTCGTTGGGGCTTTCCAGGTTTCTCATTGTGTTTGGAGACCAAACACCTGAAATACTCTTCTCCACCTTGGGATGTTTAAGGTATCATGAGCTCCCCATGCTATGCCTCTGCTGTTTGAACTCCCAGAATGTCAGGTTGTGGACAGTCTCACCTATATTTTTTGGGAAATGACTTTTTTTAATGAAACAAGAAGTCAACCTTATACTGGAATATTAAATTATCATTGCTTTTTATTGAGTCACACTACAGAAGAAATAGAAATTGCATATTTTGCCCCACTTCACTCTCCTTACTCTTTCTGCAGAAAACTGAGCCATTGGGGTGATTTAATTTCTTCTCAGGCAGTTCAGGACTTGTCTCCTTAGTAAGGGGCATCTTTGAACCTCTGAGATGACCTTGGCTGGTCTCACATATAAATGCCTCCTGTTTCCTTCACCTGGTATGAAAGTGAAGATCTTCCTAATGTATTGACTAAAAAAATCTTAATCAGGGCAGATGTTTCTGGTTATGGGCCAGGTTGGATGTGGCCCTAGGCAACCTTGTATAGATGCAGGCCTGAAGGTTGGTGACCCAGTCTGTGGCAGGGGGGTTGGAACTGTCTGATCCTTGGGGACCCTTGCAACCCAGACCATTCTATGTGCTACTGGATCACTCTCCTGCCAGGTTGTGAGCTTAGAGGCATTTTGTTTTTTTAATCATAACTCTTATAGAATTGTCAAGCATGCAGAAAGAGCCTTTCACTATTGTTTGTATTTGCTTTCTTTCTCTTTAATTATTTGTGGCCTGTCCCTAATGAATCTAGTGAAGTTTGTCCAATAGTGATTTGATTTATGCTAGTTTTATGGGGCTTTTTTCTTGTTGTTTAACTGATTTTTCCTTTCAGGGGAAAAAAAAACCCTCAGCAAGCCACAAAAAGCTCAAATAGTGGCTGAACTTGTCTTATTGATGGGTTTCCCTCCCCACACTTACTTTTGTGAAGGTTTTGCATTTTGTTCAATGTGGAGCTTTTAGCTGCCTCTCCATAAATACCTTATAAATAAGTAAAGTAAATAACACCCACAAACGGGGTTAGTTTGGTGCATCATGTCTAGAGGGCTGATCAGTGGAGGATATACTGGAGGAATCCGACCTGTTCTGGCCAGATGGAGAACCTGAGTGCTCTAATGGGTCTCTTCCCTCTCTAATTCCTGTTACTTGCTCATTAATGACTCCCTGTGACAGGTTGGTGCCATGTGCAGTCCTATTACCTTGATCAGAGAGGCTGAGCAAAGGATTTTTCAGGATCCCCCAGGTGTGATAAAAGTCTCAGTTTCCACTGCAGGATGGTTTCTTATCCCCCATTGGCTTTAAGGATTGCATAGGCATAGACAACTGGTGCCAAACTCTCTAGTTTATGTAAATCAGTGCAGCTCCAACAGTAGTGCTCTCTTCTGAATGTGCCTTGTCCTGGAGGACTAGCATATGCCTTTTAAGAATTAAATGTACAAGGCTTTTAAAGTAAGATGTCTGTTTTAACACTGGCTTCACAGCATCTCTCCAGCACTGCTTGTCGTATTGCACCTTTGGTAAGGTTACTGCTCTCAGAACTGGTAAATTAAGAGGGATTTTCCATATCCAGCAGAGGAAATACACAGATTTTGATAGAGTGAATCTTGGTCAAAGCAAGTTAGATTTCCCCCCCAAAATAGCTAAGTCTCCCCAGCATCCCAGAGATATAAGTTAGAGTGTCAATTCTGCAATTGCCAAGGTAAGAGCCATATCAAAATGCCAACCTTTGACTGTTCCAGAGTGTGTAGCTTGTCCTTTTGGGATAACTGACCTTTATGGCAGTGTGTAAATATTATGCTCAAATAGAATATGAGATAAAATTTGAGAATAGGGACTTAAACCCGAGTCAAGCGCTGACTGACAAGTGCTTTCCTCTTCTCTTGCATTCCTGTCTCAGATTCTTTTGCCAGTATATGTGTTTTCCAGAACAATTAACAAATGTGAGAGCTTTTGGATTTGCCTCAGTGTAAAACAACATCTTGAACAGTTAAGTGCCTCCTTCTCTGATCTTCTCCAAAGCAGGCAGCAGCAAAGGTCTCTACTGTTGTTTTCAGAGAACTGCCCGTGTGTCAGATCTGTCTTCCATCAACGTTGTCTTCATTTGTAGGAAGACACGGGTTGACTGAGTAGCTTTCACTTTGAATTGTCCTGATTTTCCAACTCAGGTTAGAAAGGCATCTGGATGTTGTAGCTGCTGTTTAGCCTTCTTCAGTTGCATACAGCATCAATACATACGTTGAAATCCAGTGTCCACACAAGTGCTTGTGTCTGGTCTACCAGGACCATGATCTATATTTTTTTAGGTGATGCTAAATTTTGTCTTTGAATCAGACAATCAGTGTATGGATAGCATGGGAGGTTGATTTTTTAGGCTTGTGGAGGTGGGAAGAGAGATAATTATAAAATCTGTGGTATCTCTGCAGGATCAGTCCTGTTCTCCTAGAGAGACAAACAGCTATTAGTGAAAACTCTCCACTTATTCTTTAAAGAGCCATGCATCCTGCAAAGGATAATAACTGTTAGCTCAGTTCAAGGCAGTTGCTTGAGGCTTTATTGCTAAACTCTTCACTAAAATCTGTCACTGAGATCTAGTGAGCAGGGTGAAAATATATGGTGGTATTCAACTTGTTTTGAATAGTCATGTTTTCCAGGCACATTAATTACTTTTTTTATGCGGTTTGGTGACTTCTTGTGTCAACCCAGAGAAGCTCAAAAGAGAAGAGGGGATTTTGTCTGTCAGGAAGAAAATATTAAGGTGACTTATTAGAAGTTACAGGCCAAGACTAAGTCTGCAGAGTCATTAAAACAGAGGATTTCTTAAATTTCTATGAAAATAATTGAGCCATGTTTCTAATCTGTTCTTTTTCTCCTTCCTTAAATATCGAAGTGTGACTCATAAGGAGTTATGAGTTTTTACAAATGGAAGCCTCCTGAGAAAATCCCACATGTAAATATTAAGGATGTCATTTATTTAGCATCTTCCATTGTGGAAGATCTTGCAGTACTTTGCATACTTGATATGCTAAGTCCAAAAATAGTGACCTGAAGTTAATTTGAGAGTGAATTTGAAGCTGAGAACATTCAAGGATGTAAAAAAGCAACAGTGTCACTTTTTTATATATACACACACACACACAAGTTTCTTAAATCTGAAGTCACAAACCAAACCATGTTTCCAGCTTCCAGCTGCTCTTAGGATGGAAACACCCAAGATAGTCTCTAGCTCAAACACAGGAGATGATCACAGCAAAGCAGCCCACTTTATCGAAGTCAAAACATAAAACAGATATTCAGTATTAAAGTCTTGAGCAATGAGACAGAAGATACCAGAATCCAGCCCTGGGAATTTCATACAATCATTGTAATATGAAGAGTTAGAAATCCTGGGATCTGTGCAGGGTCCATGTGATGGAGTTTTCTTTGCTGTTACAAATGGTTATGCCCCATCATGTCATGGCACATAAGTGGATTCACCATTTCTGCATCCAAGGGACTAAATTTATCCATTTGGGGATAAAAGGCATTGTTAGATGTTGTCCCCTTTAGCTCATGTGTTTCTTACCCAAAAACTTCTTTATTGGGATGTTTTGAAAGAAAAAAAAACGTTGTAAGACAAACAGATGAATGAAAATCCAAGGGTTTGGCTCATTTTTTTTCTGAAAACAGTGTACTGCTTCTTTATCTTTTCTTTCTCTGTTGTTTGCAGTGACCTCTCTGGAAAGGAGTCTTCGATCTCTGGGGACCTCAAATGATACTCAAGAGCTTCAGGATGGACTGTGAGTTTGTTTTGAATTCTCATCATCCCAGCCTTTTAATTTTTTCCCCTCATCTATCCTCACCCTTTCTTCTGTCCTTTTTTTATAGCTGGACACTTTTTATTGTCAAGCTTACTTCATTTTGTGCCTTTTTCTAGGTGATTAATGAGTGTAGGACACATATTGATCGTTTAAAGCATTGCTTGTGCTGGTTTCAGGGGGCAGAGAATGGTGGTAGATAAGAGAAAATGATGACCCACAATGAACGAGGGTTTTCCAGGGTTGTATGTGTGTTGTTATTTTTTGGTGTTGGTTGCTTCTTGTTGTTTTGTTGGGTTTTTTTCAAATGCAATTTTAATATGAAGCCAGACTAGGATGCTTGTGTAGTTTATTTTTCCTTCTTTTTTCCTTTAATTTTTTCTCCTTCTCCCATCTTGCTCAAAGATGATGAATCTAAGAGAGGAAGAAAAAAAAAAACAAAAGAAGAAAAAAAAGAAGACTAAAAAGATATTTGACAGGTGGAAAAGTCTGGTGTGATGTCAAAACCTGCATCATACAGCACAACACTGAGAAAAGGAAACTCCAGTTCCACTTGCAATAGATACAGTTCATTAAACTCTCTCTTCTAGATATGTGTGTACACAAACACTCACTGTTAGTTTTCATTGTATGCATGCTAATTACAGAATTAAAATGGCTTTTCCACAATTTATTAAAGCTGCTTCCCTTAATGCTGCTTGCATGCAAAAATCAAGTGCTTAGGATGGGGCTCTGATTTCATGTATGACTGCAGTTCCTGCTGAGATTCTGCTGGGAACAAAGGGGAGAATTTTGGTTTCTGTTTCTTTTTATTGGCTTTATACTCTGTAATTTGCCTGTTGGACTTGACTGACCTTCTCAATGCGATATAAACTCTCAGACTGGTTTGCAGTCCCTCTCCTCCTCTCTCTCCATCGCTTTCATCACTGCATCAGATCTGCTCTAATTCACATAGATTCTGTTTTGCAAACTTTGAGGATTAAAAATAGTAATAGTAATAATAGTCAGAAGATTTGGAACTAAATTTGGGAGATTGGAGAGGATGTAAGAGTAAAAAGTCAGCCTGTGGAGATCAATGTAATCAGGAAAGATGTTTACATGTACAAAATTACTTGTAGCATAAACCACCCCAGTAACTGCTGGAGATCCTTAACCCAGGAAAGTCTTTCTATCATGCAGAGCAGCTATTGTGCCTGCACTCCTCAACTATTCTTTTTTTATTTAAGAATCAATTCCTTGACTCTTGAAAGCACTTCAAAAACATGGCTAGATAATTTTCTTCTTTCCTGAGCAGTTACATAAATAGACGCATAATACACTAATTGCAATCATTATTTTTGATCTCAGAATTATCATTAATTGTCCAGATAGCTAAATGCAGCCTGTTTTTATTTTAACCATGCTTCCCTGTCCCTTTCACCAGCCCCAGAATTCCTCCAGCTGTCTCCTTCCACACTCCTAGTTCATCCCCTCTCTCCTTGCTTTAGCAGGTCTGTTCTGATTTCTTCCATTTGGCTTGTTGCATCTCCAGACCAAACAGTTGCAGGGTGCCCAGCAGAGGAGGACCAGCAGCTTTATTTCCCTCAATCCTCCCGTTCTTTCATCCTGTCCTAACACTGACGTGTCCTTCACATTGCCCCCTATTTCACTACCAGATGTGTGCAAGCAGCCTTGAATGTTCTACAGGCATCTCTACCTGTCTCTCATGAGAGCTGCACCAGCAAAAAGCAGCGTGCTATGAATCACAAGAGCTGGCAGCGCTGCATATATCTTGGTGTTCAGGAGCAGGTAGAGGGTCAGCTCTTCAGGTGAGACCTTTAGGGCAGTGTTTTCTGCTTCCCAGGCTGCAAATCATGGCTTAATCTTCCTCCTTTGCCACTTGACCCCTTTCCTTCAAACATTGATGCATGTTTCTCCTTGAACAACCTCTAACTTGGAAGATGGCTGGGGAGTAATGAGTGAACATTTGGTAGGTTTATAGCCTTGGCTATTAGAACAATTACAGTGTTTTTGGGTATCTAAATAGTAAAATTTCCACACTTTATACTTTCATACTACCTGGATGACTGTGTCTCTGATTAAAATGAGACCAGGAGCTGCTATACTCTGTATACTGCAAAAAAATTGCTTACCCAGATTCAGCATCCTAGGGAAAAGGAAAGGAAGGGAAAGGAAAAGGAAAGGAAGGGAAAGGAAAAGAAAGGAAGGAAAGGAAAAGGAAAAACAGAACCACAAAGTTGCCTTACTCCTTTTCCACTTCATGCAGACTTCCTGCCTCTGATGCACAAGACGTCTAAGGGCATCAGATGACTGCAGACTTGTTAGTGTCAGGTTGGTCTATTCCCTTTCTGAAACGGTTTCTCTCCCTTTGATAGCTGAGATGTTCAGCAGAAGGGCTGTCTCCGTGGCAAGTGAATTTGGGAGAGTTCATCCCAAATGGATTGCCAGTTCTAGTCAGTGAGACAGACTTGGCTGCTGATGTGTGAGTAGGGTATATATGAGACTCAACAGTGAATAATCTTGGTCAACGCTCTTCCTGGAGCCAGCATAAATATGTGAGTGCTGTGTGCTTGGAGCTGGAAGTCTTGGCAAGTAAAATGTAGATGCCTGTAAGAAGCTCTAGATGGAGTCTGCTGAATGCAGCTGACCCTGGATTGATTGGGAAGGGAATGGGAGCAAAAGGGAAAAAAAAAAAGTACATGGAGCTGGAATGAGGAGCTAGGGCCAGTAGGAATGCTGACAGCTTTCTCCAGTAATGCTTAGCTACAAATAGCTTTTTAAGTAGTGATATATTGCAAGAAAAAAGAGCTGTGTTGTTGGTTTGTTTTTTTTTTCCCCCTAACCTTTGGTTTAATAATCCAAGCTCCCAAGCAATTTATCTGCATCCTTAGCCAGAGTATTTAGGATGAGGGGTTTCTCCAACATTAGACACTGGAGGTAACTAGCTTTTAATTTAGGCAAATAAACTTAAAAGGCCAGATACATCACTGTCTCTAAGAGGTAGTGAAAAACAGTTTCTATTTGTAGAACAGAACCTTTGAATATCCTGAGGTCAGAGCATGGGACTGAGTACATTGTCCAGATGCTTCTTGAACTTGGCCAAGCTCAGTGCTGTGACCACTTCCCTGGGCAGCCTGTGCCAGTGCTTGAACACCCTCTCAGTACAGAACCTCTTCCTAATATCCAACCCAAACCTCCCCTGTTGCAGCTTCATGCTATTCCCTCAGGTTTGTCACTGATTACCAAAGAGAGGAGATCATCACCTGCCCCTTTGACCCCTTGGTCAGGAAGCCACAGAACGTGATGAGGTCTCCCCTCAGCCTCCTTTTCTCCAGGCTGAACAAACCAAGGGACTTCAGCCTCTTCTCGTAAGACTTCCCTCCAGACCCTTCCTGATTCTTGTTGCCCTCACCTGGACACTCTCCAATAGTTTCATGTCTCTCTTGTATTGTGGCACCCAAAACTGCACCCACACTCGAGGTGAGGCTGCCCCAGTGCAGTGCAGAGCTGGATAATTCCCTCCCTGGACCGACTGGCGCTCTCATGCTTGATGCAACCCTAGGATATGGTTGGCCCTCCTGGCTGCCTGGGCACACTGCTGGCTCATGTTTAACTTGCTGTCAACCAAGAGTCCCAAATCCCTCTCAGCATGGCTGCCCTCCAGTGTCTGATCCCCCAGTCTTTATGCATAGCCAGAGTTGCCCCTTCCTAGGTGCAGAACTTGGCACTTACCCTAGTTAAACTTCATGCTGTTGGTGATTGCCCAGCTGTCTGATCTGTCCAGGTCTTGTGAGTGGGTATGTCTGGTTTGTCTCCCACCACTCTCAAAAGAAAGAGACTGAAAATGAAAGCATTCCTGTGAACTGGACAATGCTCTCTGAGAAGTTTGATGCACTCCCTTGTGTCGTTCTTGCCCAAGTTTGTTCATGGTCGACCCAATGGATCAGTGGTGAAGGCTACTTTTGCCAGCCTTAGCACAGAGACTCGAAAGCGCACATATCCCTATTTATCTGTGAGGATAAATTTTCCCTGTGTACCATCAGCTTTATTCTTGTTTCACAAGAACAAAATTTAATAAGAAGATATGTGAAGCCAGCTTTTTTTTTTTTTGCCAAAAAAACCCCTTGTTTTTTCACAACCTGATCTAATCTTACTATGACCTAAAGAAAAGTGGTCATGCAAATTGCAAGTAGCATTTGATGGCTACCTTGAAGCCATGAGGCTTAGCTTTTAATAGTCTGAAGGTTCCTTGAAGTCCTTTATGTGGAGGCTGGTTGACCATAGCAGTGATCCATGCTCTGCAAATCATGCTCTTCATGCATTGCTCACCTCAGTGAGGGCTGTATCTCCTCATTGGACATTTGGTCTTGGCTCACTGCATGTGCAAGGTCAAGAACAATATTGTGTTGAGTTATGATCAGAGCTTGCTACCCCTTTTTGTTTGAGTGTGTCTGGGTTGTAGCCCATAAATCTTCACTATGTGTTTTTTTTTAAATCCTTTACCAGTCACTAGAAAGAATTTGCCTGTTAATGGAGGAGTTATAAGATATTTTGGGGACTTTCAGCACTGATGAGAATTTTGAGTGTGTCCAAGCTGCATAATATGTTGATTTCTCCTGATTGGAGGAAAAGTCCAAATTTTAGTACCTTCTCCCTTTTACATTTTCCTTTAGTTTGCACTTTATTGAATATGTAGGGGTTTTTTCTCTGCCACTGAGAGTAGGCTCAGCTCTGCAGTTATACGTTGTGAGAAAATAAAGCTGCTTTTCTGATTGAATTGTTATCGTCCACCCTGGATAACATGGTGCATGGCAGAGAATTCCTTTGGCCACCTCCTGAGTGTCCCATCTGAGCAGCATTTAAAAAGCACTCACTTTCTGCAGAACACTGACGAAGCACATACTTTCTGATGTATAATACCTTAATGATTTTATTATGGCTATGCTGCAGAACTCGTTATGGTCTAAGACTGCAGAAAGGTTTCAACTGGAGTTTCAAATGGAAAGCTCAGTTTGAGCTGCTTCAGGATGAGACAAAGACCACAGTCCTAGAAGAGGCCAAAAGTGCAGCTTTTGGATTGCTGCTCATACCAGTCTTTGAGCCAAGCATTAACCTCACAGGGCATCTTGGGAATTCAAGTTGTGCCAGAATGTAGTTTACCATATTATAATTGAGGTGAATAAAATAATTCCATCATTTTGGAAATGGGGGGACCTCATTGCAGTTTTTCAGTACCTGAAGGGACTGGAGAAACAGGAAGGGAATCAAGTTTTTAAAAGAGTAGACAATGGCAGGACAAGGGGGATGGATTAAAGCTAAAGGAAGGAAGGTTTAAATTAGATATTAGGGGGAAGTTTTTTTTTACAGAGAGAGTGGTGAGGTGCTGGAACAGGCTGCCCAGGGAGGGGGTGGATGCCCCATCCCTGGAGCTGTTCAAGGCCAGGTTGGATGGGGCCTTGGGCAACCTTGTGTAGATCCAGGCCTGGAGGTTGGTGGCCCTGCCTGTGGCAGGGAGGTTGGAGCTCTCTGATCCTTGGGGTCCCTTCCAACCCAGACCATTCTACGATTCTATGTTTTTATTTTGCCACTACAGAGCCCTGAAATCAAGTGATTCTTGATTTCATCAAGTCGATGCAACATATGCAGTGTGCCCCATTGGAGGTGCTTTTTGGAAGAGAAGCATCCCTATCCAAGCTTGAAAGCTCTCTGAGCAGTGAGAGTTAACTAAAGGGGGGACAGTGAGCTCTTCAGTGTGTCCAGGCTCAGTCCAAGGTGGTTTGTGGGGTTTCTAGAAGCAGCTTTGAAAGACATTGACATTCAGGACGTAAAACATTGTGCTTGCTTGACACAGGTTGTTCATATCCCCTTTGTTATGGATAAGCTTGGTCTACAAGAGCTCAGTTTATGGTGTCTGTCAAGCTTCAGCTTATCCTGATAAGATAGATGACTCTTGAGGCTATTGAGATGCCCCAGGGTGTCTAAATCATACATGTGGGGTTGCAGTTTTGGCACAGAACTTGCTGTTTATATGCTTCTGATATAACAGCTGTAAGGCTGGTGGCACCCTAGGGTGTCTCAAGAAAACCAGGTGAATCAAATGAAGAAATTACCATTGGTAGTTTGCTTTCAGGCTGAGAATTAAGACAACTCATTTCTTCACATCTAACTGGTGTTACACTAAAAAAGCAGAGTAACCCTTTGCTTTTGTCTTTCATACCTTAACTGGACTGAAATGACCTTTGGATATGCCCAGATTCCTCTCCAAGGAAGCTGAATGGTTGTTCTCATGGCTAGAAGGCTCATCAACCTGCTGAGAAAGTTAGATGAATCCATGTCCCTGATCTGTTCCTGAACTGACATAAAACAATAAAGGCTTTTTTTCCTCAGTTCATTTTATCATTTAGGAGTATTGTTTCCTTTTTCCTTTCCTATTTTACCCTCACGTTTGATAAATTGGAGGTATATCTTAAATTTTTATATATTTTTCTAAAGCTTCTGTTAAAACCTTTTTAATTCCTCTGGAATGCAAATTCATTTACAGCAAGAAGATATTTGAAAGTCGTAATTTACTGAAAGAAGATTTTTGTAAAGTAAATCAGACAGAACCTTTTAAGTGTCAGCATCTTTAATTAAGGGTAGGATTTAATAATATTTTATATGGTTTTGTTATACTGCTTGTATAAGCTTTTTTTAAAAATATTTCCATAAATATTTTGAAATGTCATTTTGATTCAGTTAATATGTTAAACCCTTCAAAGTAATACCTTCCCCGTTCAACTCAAAGCGGTCGGATTAACTTTATCTATCCTCCATTTATCGCTGCTGGCATCAATTTCTGACATGAAAAACCTTCGAGGTTTGGCAGGAAAAATGGGTTGCCAGATTGCAACATTTGCATTTAACTGTATAATACACTTGCTGCATTAATAGCTGTATTTATGGGACAGATCTCACCCTTAAGAATCCCAGAGCTCCAGATATCCGACATGTCTGTGATAAATGACAAAAGCTGGTGATGAGCAGCAGAACTCTCCAGCGATGATAAATTCATCTGCTTTTGACCACTTTCCCTGCTTAGAGAGGTCATAAAATCGTAGAATCATAGAATGGTATAGGTTGGAAGGGACCCCGAGGATCATAGAATTCCAACCCCCCTGACACAGGCAGGGACACCAACCTCCAGGCCTGGATCTACACAAGGTTGCCCAGGGCCCCATCCAACCTGGCCTTGAACACGTCCAGGGATGGGGCATCCACCCCCTCCCTGGGCAGCCTGTTCCAGCACCTCACCACTCTCTCTGTAAAGAACATCCACCTAATATCTACTCTAAACCTTCCCTCCTTCAGCTCTAATCCATTCCCCCTTGTCCTGCCATTGTCTGCCCTTTTAAAAAGTTGATTCCCCTCCTGTTTCTCTGCCCCCTTCAGGGACTGGAAGGCTGCAATGAGGTCCCCCTGCAGCTTTCTCTTCTCCAGGCTGAACAAGCCCAGCTCCCTCAGCCTCTCTTTGTAGGGGAGATGCTCTAGCCCTTTAATCATCTTTGTGGCCCTTCTCTGAACCCTCTCCAACTCCAGGTCCTTGGAGTATCCCTTCATGTGCCTGAACAGTTTCTAATAGTCACAGCAAATCAATCTATCAGCTAAGTTTTTTCTTGTCGAAATTTTTCTCCCAGATTGCCATTGTCAGAGGTCTGAGATGGCCAGAAACCTTGGCTAAAACAATAGTGTCTTCCCATGTCAAGATAACAGCCTTTGGAAATAGACTAAATTTTAGGCCTTGAAGTGGTGGAGCAGTGATTAGTTATTTGTGGCAAATGATGGATGCTTCAGGAGATGCAAGCATGGGGACAAGGAAGATGGCATCTGAGGGATAACCGTCTTCTCTTGAAGGTCTCTTACTGCTGCTGCTTGTTACATAGTTTTTTCATGCTTTCACATCTGAGCTCATGATTTCTGATCTCTCCTCAGCCTGATGGTGAGTCAGAAAAACAAGACCATAGCAGCACGCTCTGCTGTTGTCTCTGCAGGTGACAACTGGGTTGCATGGGAGCCCCAGCCTGCCAACATAGCCTTGTTCCCATCTCCAGTTTGCAATTTGTCCATTTAAGTCCAGATGGTTAAACAACATGGCTGTAACATCTTTAGGGGAGATGAGGAACAGGAGGAGGTGGTTGCCACAGCATCAGCCCAGGTAGCAAGCACACTCGCTCCAAGGAACAGGGTCTGCAGTAACAACCCATGACCTTTATGCCATCAGAGCACAGATTTGGGTAAGCAAAGAGAGGACTGTTGCCCTCTGCCCATGACTAGATTCTGTATGAAAAAGTCTTCTCCCCACCCCATACACCACTTTTTATTTGGTGCCTGGGAAGAAAAGCATAAGGTCCCATTTTGGAAGCCAACTGCATCCTCAAGCCAAGTGCTCTATTTGTAGCAAGAAAATTTTACACTAACAGAAGCGTAGCTGGGTATTGTCATGTGTAAAAATACTGTCATACTTGGTCTTTTCATCACTTTACTCTGAGATGTTTATCTGGGTAATGCTGGATTCACACTGATGTTATTTTATTTTCTTGCTTTGTGGGTGACAGCAGGAGGAATAAATAAATAGGATAAACCACTCCCTTTCCAGCTCTTGGACCATGATAACAGGTGGTGATAAGGTCTCCCCTCAGCCTCCTCTTCAATTAGCTGAAAGGAGGTTGTAGAGATGTGGGTGATGGTCTCTTCAGCCAGGTGACAGGAGATGGGACAAGGGGAAATGGAACAAAGCTGTACCAGGGCAGGGTCAGATTAGATGTTAGGGAAAAAAACTTCACTGAAAGAGTTGTGAGGGCCTGGAACAGGCTGCCCAGGGAGGGGCTTGAGTCACCATCCCTGGATGTGTTTGAGAGATGGGTAGATGAGGTACTTAGGGATATAGTTTAGCATAGGACAGGAGTGGTTGGACTTGATGATCTTAAAACTCTTTTCCAACCTTGTGATTCTGTGAACAGCAATACTTTTACTAATTTAAGCTAAGAAGTCTTTCTGAGCTTAATCAATACAACATATGCATATCTCCCCTCATATTATTAGCCAAAATATTAGCTTTTTAATTTGGGGTTCACTTCTTTTGCCTTTCTTATGTATTGGAAAATAAATGTAGTATTTGACTAGGTTAAAGATTGGCATTTTGAGTCAATGGGGAAAAAATTATCCTCCCTCACCTTGAAAAACAAAGCAAATATTTTGCCTCTTTTCTCCTACAGAGTTAGAGATGGCAGAAGACAAGTTCATGTTGTATTAACATAGCCTACAGAGGGCAAATGATTTTTTTTATTTTAGGATGAAAAATCCAAAAGCAGGAAGTTTATCTAACAGCATGATTGGAATGATTTGACCTGGGGGTGTTGGTTGACTGCAGGCAGAAAATTTGAGTCAGCAGTGTGCCCAGGTGGCCAGGAAGGCCAATGGCATCCTTGTTTGTATCAAAGACAGTGTGGCCAGCAGGTCTGGGGAGGTGATTGTGCCCCTGTACTCGGCATTGGTGAAGCCACACCTCAAGTACTGTGTCGAGTTCTGGGCTCCTCAACATAAGGAGGACAACGAGGTCCTGGAGTGAGTCCAGAGAAGGGCAACCAGGCTGGGAAAGGGGCTGGAGGGCAAATCATATGAGGAGCAGCTGAGGGAGCTGGGGATGTTCAGCCTGGAGAAGAGGAGGCTGAGGGGAGACCTTATCACCACCTACACTGACCTGACAGGAGGGTGCAGAGAGATGGGCGATGGTCTCTTCAGCCAGATGACAGGAGATGGGACAAGGGGAAATGGCACTAAGCTGCCCCAGGGCAGGGTCAGATTAGATATCAGAAAAAAAAAACCTACTGAAAGAGTTGTGAAGGCCTGGAACAGGCTGCCCAGGGATGTGGTTGAGTCACCTTCCCTGGATGTGTTTAAAAGCCAGGTAGATGAGGTACTTAAGGATATGGTTTAGCATAGGATGGGAACAGGTGGACTTGATGACCTTTAAAGGTCTTTCCCAACTTTGTGATTCTGATTTGCCTCTAGATTTATAAGCACAAGTTTTATACACTTTCAGTGACCAAAACCAAATAAATAAAATCCTGGGGGGTGGACAAGACAGCTGTGTGTTTACAGTAAGTTTCTGTGCCCACAGTTATACATTAACTGATA
Organism: Gallinula chloropus; assembly: GCF_964237585.1. NCBI lineage: Eukaryota > Metazoa > Chordata > Aves > Gruiformes > Rallidae > Gallinula > Gallinula chloropus. The sequence goes on from NC_140086.1 coordinate 3,667,623, forward strand.
CATTTCATACTGATTGACCGGAGGGGCCAGTGGGATGAAGTTTGTTTGATAATTCATGTGTGCAGACATGGAGCGTGTACTTGTCTGAACTGAGTATCAGTTCTGCTGTGGAGTCCTCCAGGGCTTGCACATGCTAATCCAAACATGCTAGTGTTTATTGGAATCCTTCTCTTGGCTTTGTGTAAGGTCTTATTTATTCCCTGAGTGTTATGCTGGCCATAAAGCCAGTAGCAGTGGTCCCATCAATGGGAATGATGGTTTTCATGATCTGTGGCTTCATCTGAACCATTCCATTGTGCTTCTGCAGGCTATCTATGGAAGCACTTAGCATCCTCTGGAAGATTTGCTGGATTTGAGGGTGAAAAAATGAAAGAAAAAAGTAAGAGTTAAATCTCAGAGTAGAGTATGAGTATCTGCCAAGCCATTGCTTGCTGGAGAAGTCACTCTGGCTTGCTTAGGCATTGGAATAGGTTGTCCAGGGAGGTGGTGGTGTCACTGTCCCTCAGGGTGGTTAAGGAAGGGTTGGATAAGCTACTTTAGGACATGGTTTAGTAAGTAATATAGGTGGTGGGAGGACAGTTGGACTAGATGATCTTAGAAGTCTTTTCTAACCTTAATGATTCTCTGATTCTATGCTAGCTTCACTATGTTTTTCGCTTCAGTGTTCTAGTAGATAAGTCCTTTTGCACCATGGTCAATCAGGGCCGTAGTAAACTCATCTTCCCACCACAGGAAGGCACCACCAGGGGTTAAGCAGATTTTTAGACAATGTGTATGAATGTCAGATGTTTTCACTGAGTAAGGAGATGTTTTTTTTTAGCCAGTGACACTTTCACAGGGCAGTAATGGGAGATCAGGAGAAAATCTCCTAGGGGACTGGGTTTAAACCCCTTTCCCTACCTTGTTTGAACTTGAACTAGGTAAACCAGATGAAGATGCTCATTGTGAAAACATCTTGAAGGAAGATAAGTGAATATTGCCAGTTAAAAGCTACAAAGAAAAGAAAAAGAGAAGCCAAGGCTGCTTTAAAGAAATTATAGTCTTAATACAACATTGACTTTTTGTTAGTAATGTCACAGCTTTTGGAATTTAACATGTGACCTAGCAGATTTATTCCAGAACAAATGCTTGTGATCAGCCACGGGTCCACGACCTCCTCTTGAATAACGAAGCTGAAGGTCAAGTGTTTGACAAACATGAGTGGTTTATTTTGAAGAAAGTCAAACCTCAAGGGGATAATATGTGTTTACCAGGACATTTTATATCTCTGTCTTACAGTCTCTCTCCCAGTGTTCACAAAATGCAGATGCAATTTGTACATGGAGGGCTTGCCTGCTCACATCCTGTGATCTTCATGCCCTCTGTCTTGCAGAATAATTAGCAAGTAATGCCATGCCTCTTTCCTAGATTGCAATGTCACAGAACAGGAGTTTTCCTTCAAGGTTTAAGGTAACAAGGAAAAAAAAAACTCTAAAAGAAATCTTAGTTCTCGAGTACGCACCCTTAGGGGTTAAACTAGATGAGGAGGAATTTTTCATCCTCTTTTGAAAGTTATTTTATTAATATTAATAGAGTAAATAATTCCAGAAGGTTAAGTCTCCACACGTGACCGCCCTGCACTTTGCAACAGTAAACAGTTCAATAAAGTTGGAGTGTTTGAGTACCAGGAGTGCTGTGCACTTGGTCCCATGGCAACAACCACATTACAAAAGGTTCAGAGAGTGAAAGGCAACTTGTTAAAGCATTCAAAAGGTACAGCACTGGATGAGTGTTTTGTTTCAACTGCATTTCTCCTTTCCTTTCTCTTAAGCTGCAGGAAACAGAAGCCTTGTGTGCCAAAGTCTTGTTTAACATGCTTTTGGATGGTGTTAAAATGGTAATAACCTCCCTTTTGGGTGAAATATTGATAAATCTGTTGCTTTGAGAGGGGCATGAGTGTGGCTGGAGTCCAGTCTTGCTTCTTGGAGGCAAAACCTGGTGTTTTGCCCCAAGGAAGAGAAGTACAAACACAGCAGGAGAAGAGAGGCAGTTTTTGTTTCTGGTGCTGACTCCCAAGAGGTGTGAACTGAAAAATCCTGGGTTTGGCCAAAAATAGCACATAGCTGATCAGTGCTCTCTAGTAAGCTTGTAACACCGCTACTTCTAGGTGGGTTTTTGAGTATGGCTTTATGTAGGATTTCAGAGAAAGCTGATTGACGTGATTAAGCAAAGATGGGAAAGGAAAAGATCGTTGCAAGTTACTGTAAGTCTGATCAACAGAAATGCTTGTGTGATGGGGAGGAATAAATTGGTATCACTCATTCAGACCAACCTATCCATGGTGGAAGGAAGGAGATGAGAGCAGAGAGGCAGCCTGGCATTGCAGGCACAGATTATGTACCTCAAGTGCTGCGTTCAGTTTTGGGGTCCTCACTGCAAGAAGGATATTGGGGTGCTGGAGCATGTCCAAAGAAGGGCAATGAAAGTGGTGAAGGGTCTAAAGAACAAGCTGTATGAGGAGTGGCTAAGTGAACTGTGATTGTTTAGTCTGGAAGAAAGGAGGCTGAGGGGAGACCTTATTGCTCTCTACAACTACTTGAAAGGAGGTTGCAGTAAGGTGACTATCAGTCTCCTCACAAGTAATAAATAATAGGATGACAGGAAATGGCCTCAAGTTGAGATTGAAAATTAGGAAAAAGTCCTTCACCAACAAGGCTGTCAAGCATTGGAACAGACTGTCCGTGGAAGTGGTTGAAGGACCAACTCTGGAGGTATTTAGAAGATGCATAAATGTGGTATTTACAGAATCACAAGGTTGGAAAAACCTTTGAAATCAAGTCCAACCATTCCTGTCCTATGCTAAACCATATCCCTAAGTACCTCATCTAGCATCTTTTAAACACATCCAGGGCCCATATCTCAACACCCTCCCTGGGCAGCCTGTTTCAGGCCCTCACAACTTTCAGTGATTTTTTTTTTTCCTCCTAACATCTGATCTGACCCTGCCCTGGCACAGCTTTGTGCCATTTTGTCTTGTCCTATCTCCAGTCACCTGGCTGAAGAGACCATCACCCACCTCTCTACAACCTCCTTTCAGGTTGTTGTAGATGGTGATAAGGTGTCCCCTCAGCCTCCTCTTCTCCAGACTAATCAACTCTCAGCTCCCTCAGCTGTTCCTCATATGATTTGCCCTCCAACCCCTTCCCCAGCCTGGCTGCCCTTCTCCAGACTCGCTTCAGGACCTCCATGTCCTTCTTATGGTGAGGAGCCCAGAACTGGACACAGCACTCGAGGTGCAGCCTCACCAATGCTGAGTACAGTGGCACAATCACCTCCCCAGACCTACTGGCCACCCTATTTTTGATACAAATAAAGACATGGTTTAGTGTTAGACTTGGCAGTGTTAGCTTAATGGTTGGACTTGATGATCTTAAAGGTCTTTACCAACCTAAATAATTCTTTGACTCTAAGGCTCTATGACAGTGCAGAGTCAGCTCATCCAGCAGAAGGTTGTATTGGCAGAGAGAAGTGCTGATGTGGTTGGGTACTGTTGAAACTGCTTTCTGTGGATGGATTCCCAAGGACTGAATAACCACCTTGAAATTTTGAGGGTTTCCCTCTTATGTACAAGTTTACATTGAAGCTCCAAGTGCTCTTATTTGCTTTCAGTGTAACTATCCAGTAACTAAGCCTGGTGCCTGACATTTTTGTTGCGTGCACATGATTGCAGTTGTGGTGTTATATGGCGAGGTTGGAGATAAAACCATCTCAGATGGTGCTGATGGATCATTTCGATATGGAGACCATTTAACCAGCTGAGCAAGCAGATTGTAAATGGGATTTAATATGGGTTTGTATTAGCTGCTGTTTGAGAAGGTGGGCAAAAGAGCTGAGTTATTTGCCAAAAAAAAAAACCAGGTTACAGCAGCAAGTTGACAGGAGATTTAGATTATAGTGTTGATAAAGCTCCTCAACCTCTCCTGCTTGATTTATATCTGGAGTAGAGGGAAAATCCAGCTATGTCACATTGTCTGAAGAACATAAATGAAAGAAAGTAAGATTATTGAATTGCTGAGCATGGCAAATTCCCGCAAGCCCTGAAGAATAATGTATTTTAGCAATGCTGTACAGTTTATAAAGGTCAGTTTGCACTTCAATTACAAATCTAGGTTTAAAGGTTGTAAAGGACACAGGAAAAAAAACAAGTTTATATTTTTTGTTTTTTTTTTTTCTCTTTTGTAATTACCTCTTGGAATGCTGATAATATTTCAGCCTCATTTTTTGAAAAGATTTCACAGTACTATAGCAACAGGCATTTTAAAAGCCTCAGTAGAAATGCTGAAAAATCTAGCTCCTAGTTTTATTTCTCCATTTTGCAGATGGACAAAATAAGCCTTGTGAATGTTTGAGGTTTTACAGTGAATTAATCACAAAGTTGGGAAGCAATCTTACATGAACAGCTCAGTCAAATAGCAAACCAAGTTTAATTAAAAATAAGCCACATTTTTTTTCTCTCTTTGTTTTTTTTTTTTCCTGGTTGTTAATCGTCTTTAATATGATTTCACAGAGAGCTGGGACCACAGGGTTTTTACATCCTGGTTAAAACTAGACTTGACTAGTATGACAAGAGAAAATGGCAATGAGGAAATGACCAGAAAAATGAATAACATTTTTGTCCCGTATAGAAATTAACAGAAGAGAACAAGAAATGTTAATTTTAAGTAGGTGAATAAGATACCTGTTCATTTTACCCAGGCACTCCCTTACTACAGATGGCAGCCATCCCCTAGTTCTGCAAATGTCTCTTCTTTTTCTTGGGTCTACCTCAGTGGCCACACTGCTAACAAGCCATGAAAAAAGAAGGCTGGGTAGCAGGGTAAAGGTTACTACGTTACAGGACCAGACCATGCTAATTGCATTGAAAAGTTAATTTGAGTGGATCCAGGTAAATTATTGCATTTCTCAAGCTGGTAGAGGGATATTTATCTTTTTTCCTCTCACACCATCGGAGGGAAGCTCCCTCCCTTGACACATGAGCTGCAGTGACCTGGTTCAGCCAATTATGCCTGAGAGATGGACAATTAAAAAAAAAAGCATCATCTTTTACAGCAAGAACACTGCTTTTTCTGGCATTTTACCTGTCATAAAAGTTTTCTGCATAGGGGAGGAAGATAGGTGAGGGGAAACGGGGTTAGAAGGAAATAAAACCAAACAAAAAAACCCTCCAACCAAACAAAAAACCCCACAAAAAACCCCACAACTTGGAAGATGCTCTTGTAAAATCAGTTGGTTATATGTGCATCTCCCAAGCTGCCTTTCTTTAAACAGCAGAATGTTTGACAAATGGATTAACAAGATTAATCAGCCCAGTGAGAAAGCTGATCTCTGATGATGCTCTTGGGATGAGCAGTTGGGTCGTGGCACTAAAAATGTTTTCTGGTGTCAGAATGTCACCCAACATGGTTCCTGAAACAGGCACAGAGCCTCTGAAAAGAGTCAGGATGCTTCTGTCCACTCTGCCCCTGGTAAAATGAAAGATGGATGTATACTTTGGGTGGAAGTGCTGGGCTTAGCATAGCACAGGAACAGTTGGACTTGATGATCTTAAAGGTCTTTTCCAACCTTGTGATTCTGTGTATGTACACTTTGGAGACACCCTTATGTAAATAAGTAAACCACTTGATTAACTATATATAATACTAATTGTGTGTGGTTTCCAAATGCCTTGTGTGTCAGGATGAGGACTGGCCCCACAGACCCATGAATTGAGATATGGAAGAAGATGAAATGAAAGGAAAACAGGGGTTTGGGATTTTCATTATTCTAAAAACCCTTAAGCAGCTGTGGTTTAAGGGACAGATAATTTTTTTGTATCCAGTGGAGCTGTTAGCAGTGCCTGCTCCTGCTGAAATAGTTTCTGCTGCCACTGAGTTTTCCTCCTGGTCTGTCTTGCAACATACAGGTAACGTATATAAAAGCAGAGGTGACTTTATGTGGATAGCCAGCATATGCAGTCAGTTTTATACACCTCCTCTTCCCTTTCAAACGTGTAAAATTAATGAAAAATTGAATATTTCAGTATTGTGTTCTTCTCTCATTTAAGACTGCTGACTTTTTATTTTCTTTATTGTCTAGAAATGAAATGAGTATGTACAGTACTCTTCTCACACTTGTCAACTGGCGAGATGATGGATAAAGAGGAGTAAAGAGATGCTCATGCTTGTCAGTGGTGCTTATAGCCTGCTAAAAGCAAAGCACATTATATTTGCTTGTGAAGATTTTCCTTAATCCAGCTGCTAGATCACAGAGTGATTGTGCAGCTCTTAGAAAGCTAGAGCATCTTTTATTGCAGTTGTCCAGATTTCCTTTTCAGAGAAAGTACATTTTCTCTAGACTGGTCTGAGCCAATTTTGCCAATCTACCCATCCAAATAACATACATAAACCCAGCTATGCACCTGCTTCCCTCTCTGCATTCGGTGGGGGCTGCAAGACAGGACAGTGCTGGGAAGATCTGGTTTATGTATGAGCTGCTGTGCCTGCTCAGCAAAAGGAGATTACTCCTGTGCAGATGGGTAGTGTAACTGAAAAGTGCACCTCAGTGGCCTGCTTCTCTGATCTCTTCCCTTGGTAGGACTCAAGGCGAATGACAAGTACCCCTGAGCAAAGTAATTTGTCACAGTGTAATTGCATGGAGTAGTGAGTGTACTTCTGTTGTTCACAAGTTTCACAGAATCACAAGGTTGGAAAAGATCTTTAAGAACATCAAGTCCAACTGTTCAAGTCCTAAGCTAAACCATATCCTTAAGTACCTCGTCTACCCTTTTTTAAAATACATCCAGGGAAGGTAACTCAACCACATCCCTGGGCAGCCTGTTCCAGGCCCTCACGACTCTTTCAGTGATTTTTTTGTTTCCTAACATCTAATCTGACTCTGCCCTGGCACAGCTTTGTGCCATTTCCCCTTCTCCTATCCCCTGTTACTTGGCTGAAGAGACCATCTCCCACCTCTCTACAACCTCCCTTCAGGTCATTGTAGGCGGTGATAAGGTCTCCCTTCAGCCTCCTCTTCTCCAGACTAAACACCCCCAGCTCCCTCAGCCGCTTCTCATAGGTTTTGCCCACCAGTCCCTTCACCAGCCTGGTTGCCCTTCTCTGGACTCACTCCAGGACCTCGTTGTCCTCCTTATGTTGAGGAGCCCAAAACTAGACACAGTACTCAAGGTGTGGCCTCAACAATGCCAAGTACCAGGGGCACAATCACCTCCCCAGACCTACTGGCCACTCTCTTTTTCATACAAGCCAGGATGCCATTGGCCTTCCTGGCCACCTGAGCACACTGTCTCATACTCAGCCTGCAGTCAACCAACACCCCCAGTTCTTTCTCTGCCTTACAGCTACCAGATTTGCTGGTCCTTGGGCATTTTGTCCTATAGGCTGCATTTAAATTGATCTTTTTCCTAGATTTTGAGGGGCAGTGGTCAAGTTAAAGACATAGGGTTTTGTTCACTCAGCCCTAACTTCCTTTTTCTAAAGTATTATTAAATTATTCAGTGTTGATTAGGGTTAAGGAAAAAAGCAATGAGAATAGAGACATGGCCCAAAGACCTGTTTCTTGTCTTGTATAATGCAGGATGCTCTGAATTGTTCACCAGAAGCTGGGTCATGGCCAAATCTCCTGCTTCTGCATGTTGATTAATGCCTGAGTAGCAGTACTTATGGAGTTGGATGGAGCTCAATGGAAGCCAGAGCATGCTGAGATCCCATTAAGGTGTAGTGTAACTTGCTCTCCCAACAACCTCCAAAAAAGAAAATTGGTTGACCACAAGTTAAACATGAGCCAGGAGGGCCAACCATATCCTGGAGTGATGGCCAGACCAGTTCAGGGAGGGGAATGTCCCACTCTACACTGCACTGGCACAGTCTCACCTCGAGTGTGGGTGCAGGTTTGGGTGCCACAGTACAAGAGGGACATGTAACTATTGGAGAGTGTCCAGAGGAGGGCGACAAGGATGGTAAAGGTCTGGAGGGGAAGTCTTATGAGAAGGGGCTGAAGTCCCTTGGTTTGTACAGCCTGGAGAAAAGGAGGCTGAGGGGAGACCTTGTGGTGGTCTGTGGCTTCCTGATGAGGGGTAGCAAAGGGGCAGGTACTGATCTCCTGTCTTTGGCAACCAGGCATAGAACTTGAAGCTGCACCAGTGGAAGTTTAGATGGGATATTAGGAGGAGGTTCTGTACTGAGAGGGGGGTCAGGCACTGGAACAGGCTCCCCAGAGAAATGAGCACAGCACTGAGCTTGACTGAGTTCAAGAAGCATCTGGACAATGCACTCAGTTCCATGCTCTGACTTGGCTGGTCCTGTGTGGAGCCAGGAGTTGGCCTTGATGACCCTTATGGGTCCTTTCCAACTCCAGAAATTCTGTGATTCTATGAAAATAGGAAGAGGAGTATAAGCAGGCACTCTTACCACCTTTGTTGTGCTTTATATGTGACTATTGCCCTAGAAGAAAGACTTCACTTGAGTCACATGAGAGGCTCCAGGTTTTCTGATGGGACACATTCCTCTCTGAGGTTTCGCTGTACAGACAGTATCTTATTAACATTAGTATGAGCTGTTGGACCTATCAAGAAAATGTGGTAGCTTAATAAATGATGATGCAGGCAGCATTTTATTCATAAATGACAGTGTGGATGGAGGCACAAAGAGGGGAGTAGGAGCTGAAGGAGGCATTAAATCTGGCATTTGTAGAGTGGGAAAATCATCAGCATGAGGGGGAGCTGGAACATGATGGACTGTTTATTGTGAGAGAGGAGAGATTTATGATGAGCGTGTGAACGGCTCACTGTTTTCCCCATCACCTCCTGTTTTCATGGAGGAATAGAGTTTCTAGCTGAAATCAAAGTTTGCCTAAGCCAGAACAAACCACAGTTCAGGGTAACCAGAAAAAAAATAAAAATAAAAATAAACAACATAAGTAAAGAACCTCATATTACATTTTAAACTACCCTTGGCACAGTGCAAGATGATTGTAAAATTGCAAAGATGCCTAGAAAACACAAACTCTGAATAATTCCTGGGTGAAATGAAGAAGAGGATTGACTTCAAAAGAATGCTATACATAATAAAGTTGAGTAAAATACAGAAAGCTGACTCTGTCCTTTCATATGTACCCACAAGCATTCATGTTTGCTTTTTTCATGCTCCTCTCCTCTGTCAGTTGGCTTAAAAAAATTGTTCCCTTTCTTCACAGATTTTCTTGTCTTAGGCACGTATGATTGCATAGCTTTTATAGCATGATGCCTTCCACCTTGGTGGATGCAGTGCACATCTGCACTCTGATCTACCTGACTTATCTTTTGTATCCTCTGCATCATTCTGCATTAGAGTTTGGGAATTTGCTTTATTTTCTTGCACATGCTTATGGATAGTTTTCTGACTCAGAGATATAATATAGTCACATGATATGGCTTTCTTGCTTAAATAATGATTTCATAGTTAGTTCCCTGTGACCACTGGTGACTGCTTTTATAAATGGTTCAGTTAAACAAAGCTTTAAGTTCTGATCAAAGCATATGGGTTTAGGTAGGTGTCTGCTCACCTGGGGTTTGTCTGGGATATGTATGTGGCTGTTTGTATAGATCAAACAGGTGGTTCTGTGTTTAAAAGGGTGCTACTCAGTATATAAATGTCAGAGGGCTTGGGATAGGTGTATGCTATTTGTCAGGAGTTGTATTTTCCTTCAGTTGTGGGTTAAGGGATCTTTGTGGGTTTGTTTTTTGGGGCTTTTTTAGGACTGGAGTAATTTTTTAATCCAATTTACTTGTCACAGCTGTGATTACTCAATATGGGAAACAACAACGAACAGATTATTTTTAATCCTTTTTTAATCATTTCACCTTTTTTTTTTTTTTTTTGCTGTTCACACATGACTGCAGAGACTGAGCTGTGTGTGTTGTAGAACATTTCACTCTGACTTTTGAAATCTAGATGGGTGAGAATAAGGACAAACAAACAGAATGCGTGCAGTCCTTTCTGTTTACCTGCAAAGCCTGCAGACTGGCCTCAAGGCCATCCCAGTCCCCATTTTATTCAGGGATGAGGTGTTAAGAAAAAAAATATGCTTTGTACCTATCATAGAATCATAGAATGGTCTGGGTTGGAAGGGACCCCAAGGATCAGAGAGTTCCAACCCCCCTGACACAGGCAGGGCAACCAACCTCCAGGCCTGGAGCTACACAAGGTTGCCCAGGGCCCCATCCAACCTGGCCTTGAACACCTCCAGGGACGGCGCATCCACCATCTCTCTGGGCAGCCTGTTCCAGCACCTCACCACACTCTCTGTAAAAAAACTTCCACCTAATATCCAATTTAAACCTTCCTTCCTTTAGCTTCAATCCACCCCCCTTGTCCTGCCACTATCTACCCATTTAAAAAGTTGATTCCCCTCCTGTTTCTCTGCTCCCTTCAGGCACTGGAAGGCTGCAATGAGGTCCCCCCACAGCCTTCTCTTCTCCAGGCTGAACAAGCGCAGCTCCCTCAGCCTCTCTTCATAGGGGAGGTGCTCCAGCCCTCTAATCATGTTCATGACCTCCTCTGAACCCTCTCCAATAGTTCCCCATCTTTCTTCTATTGATGGCCCCAGCTCTGGACACAGCTGGAGCCTCAAGAGGGCAGAGTAGAGAGGGACAATCCCCTCCCTGTCCCTGCTGCCACCCCTCTTCTGATGGAGCCCAGGATACCTCTGTGGTACTGGAAGATACTAAAGCAATTTCTCTCTCAAATCTTTTAACCATATGCATTGCTGCATTCTTGTGCACATTCCAAAAAGATTTTATTATTGAAAAATTTGCAATGATGTCTTAAGAATGCTACAGCCCAAAATGACTAATTCAGTCTGTCACCACCTTCCTTCCTGCTCTTGAGTTTTCAGGGGGAGCAATGGAGGAGCCCTGACCGCCCTGTGCCCCTAACAAAGCACATGACAGTGACACTGATTCAGGCTTTAAGCGTTTAGTTGATGGTGAAACCTCCTTTTTTAACGATGCATGGTACAATGATTCATGTTACTTTAGCCATTCACTCTCCAAGTACCTTTCTAAAGGTGAAACAGGAGTGCAATGGTAAAGGAGGACATGTTGACAGCAGGCTCAGTATGAGTCAGCAGTGTGCCCTGGCAGCCAAGAGGGCAAAGCACATCCTTGGAGGCATCAAACACAACAAAAGAGGTGATTATCCTGCTGTATTCAGCAGATGCCACCTCAGTTTTAATATTGTGTGTTTTTGGCCCCACCATCTAAGAAGGATGTCAAGTTACTGCAATGTGTCCAGAGGAGGACAACAAAGCTGGTGCAAGGGCTGGAAGGCATGTCCTTCCAGCAGATAGGAGCAGATAAGGACTTTGGGCTTGTCTGGTTTGGAGAGAAAGAGGCTGAGGGACAGCCTCATGGCTGTCCGTAGCTTCCTCAGGAGGGGTAATGAGAAGAGAGGTGCTGATCTCTTTTTCCCAGGATCCAGGATCTCTTCTTCCCAGGATGCAAGGAAATGATTCAGTGCTGCACCAGGAGAGGCATAGGCTGGACACTAGGAAGCGTTTCTTTACCAAGAGGGTGGTCAAGCACTGGAACAGGCTGCCTAGAGAGGTGGTCAGTGCCACAAGCCTGCCAGTGTTTAAGAGGCATTTGGGCAATGTCTTTAATGACATGGTTTAACTTTTGGCCAGCTCTGTATTGGTCAGGCAGTTGGACTAGATGACTGTTGCAGGTCACTTCCAACTGAAATCCCCTCCCTTTCCCTTTCTCTTTCTCTTCCCTTCCCTTCATCCCTCCCTCTACTCATCCCCAATCTCCACTTTTGCCTCTTGACCAGAAATCATTACCATGCTTTTACTAGTGATTATTATTTAGTACTAATTATTATTGTAAGTTAGAAAAGCAGATCCTCTTTTACCCTGTTCTGCCATGCTTTGCATGGGCAGAGATGCCACAGGAGGGAATTCCAGCAGCGATGTGCGTGGCGGGTGTGCAGCACTCCTTAATGTGGTAATTAGGGGATGCCTGTTTTGAACAAGCTACAAAAGGCCTGCTGTCACTTATTTACTTGTTTATTTTGGGACTTTATCCATTTGTTTGCTTGGATAAATAACCTGGCTAATTTGAAAAAGTGCACAGCAATACGTGTGTGTGGTCCCTCTGGGGTATCCCTGCCCAAACATGGGTATCTGCTATTCCTCAGATTAAAAAAACCTCTGTCATTGATGAATATTTTTTTGTGTAAATGTATATTAAAAAAACCTCCAAAACTAAATAACCAAAGAACATTTAAATTGAGATAAATTGCATAATAACATACCAACAAATGTTCTATAAAAATGGATTGGGTCTGCCCTTCAGCCTGGTGAAGTAGCTGGGTTTAAATTTGGTCTTTGACTCGAGTCCTTGGCTAAGGCCAGTGTTTCTGGGTGAAATATTGCAAGTGAAGTTCCAAGCCTAAAATAATTCATTGCGACCCCAGCATTTGGTTTTGGCACATAACTAAATTTATCTCTATCCTGACTTCATTGAGGTGATGTCCAAGCTCCTGGTATTTATTACAGTTTTAGTCAGCAGTCTGAATATCAAGCTAAGGTATGTAAAACTCCTGCAGTGTTTACTTCACTGGGACAGTAGCTCTGCTAGAAGCAGTTGTAATAGTAATAAGAATGAGAACGATTGCTGGAAGGTATTTTAGTTGCTGTCAGAATCAGTATTTCACTTTCAAAACAAGGATGTGTCTCTCAGGGCAGCAGTATAGTAGTAGTCCAGGAAAGAATGTAGCAGAATACATTGAGCACATCAATTTTCATGGAAACGTGTCCATCCCATCATTCAGTGACCCCCCACCTTGCAGCACTACAGCATTGTGCATTTTGTTATCCTTTGAAAAGTTATCGGGGCAAAAGGGAGTGTACCATCTCTATGGAGCCATGGTTTTATTGCTAGTCATAGAATCATAGACTGGTCTGGGTTGGAAGGGACCCCAAGGATCACAGAGCTCCACCCGCCCTGCCACAGGCAGGGCCACCAACCTCCAGGCCTGGATCTACACAAGGTTGCCCAGGGCCCCATCCAACCTGGCCTTGAACACCTCCAAGGACGGTGCATCCACCACCTCTCTGGGCAGCCTGTAAATGTGAGTCCAGTTAACGTTTTAGCAGGCTCATTGTCCAAGTTACCGAAGCATTACGGAAAGTTTTGTGAATAATGTGATTGTTACTACCAATACTTCTGTTTGATTCCAAGTTACTCAAATTTTCTGTTCTCTTTTGTCTCTGTAAAGTCAATTTTACCTGGTTTGCAAGGTAATACAGCTCTCATAGAATCATAGGGGTTGGAACGGACCTCGAGAGATCATCGGGTCCAACCCCCCTGCCAAAGCAGCTCCCTAGCTCATATTGCACAGATAGGTGTCCGGACAGGTCTTGAATATCTCCAGAGAAGGAGACTCCACACCCCCCTGGGCAGCCTGTCCCAGGGCTCCCTCACCCTCACTGTGTAAAAGTTCTTCCACATGTTGGTGTGGAACTTCCTGTGCTCCAACTTGCAGCCATTGCCCCTTGTCCTGTCTCCACAGTCCACTGAAAAGGGGCTGGCTGATTCCCCCTGCATCCCATACTTAAGATATTTATAAACATTAATAAGGTCCCCACTTAGTCTTTTCCTCTTCAGGCTGAACAGTCCCAGCTCACTCAGCCTTTCATGATTATTGATGAACCGTGATGAGTTATTTTTTTACAGACAACGATGCCTGGTACCATCTCAGGTTTACATCCCTCCATATACCTCATTTTACTCTAGAGCCATAGACAGAATAGCAAAAAATGATGCTGAACTTGCACAAATCGGGATGGCTGCAACTGTCCAGACAACTGTCTTTGAAGTTAAAATAAGCTCAGATGGGCTCAGGTCAAGGCAACCTCAGAGAAGTCCTTGAGACCATGCACTGTCAGGTCAGGCCAAAACCTGTAGCTTTTTACCAAGTAATGGCAAAGTCTTATTTACTGACTACCTTTTGAGTCAGACCACCAAGCAGAAGCAACTAATTTTAGTGTGAGTGGTAAAATATGTGCCATGGTTTGTTCATAGGTAGCAGGAAAATTACAATAACCAAGATTATCCCAGAAAACAGGATTGAGGGTAATTGTGTTAAGAGTTAAGGTCAGGGTGATAAATGATGCTGCGTTATGCCATTATAGTCTTTCCAGATTTGGGAACTGTGTTTCATAAAGGGAATGAATGACTCTGTGTGATCAGTGTGCCTCTAATTAGGAGTGTCTTGTGAGAACCAGGCCTTATAGTTCTTCAAAGGTGTAATCCTGTTGACACGTCTGAAGTGTAGCCCCTCTTTTCAGGGTTATTCATTAAATCTGAGGACAAGAAAAAAATGCTCCTTGCTATTCACTATGTGGCACAAGCAACCAAACAGGTTTTTTATAGCTTCCTATATTGTCAAAAGCTCTTTTTCCTCAAGTGAGTGAAATTGAACAGGCGTGCAAAAATGGTGAGCATTGCCTCCACCCCAAATAAGAAAAACATTTCCAGTCTTTAATTAAACCACTCGACAGAAATCCTAGCTAGAACTTGACTTATCCATGTCCTGTTGATATTTAGGTCATTTAAACTGTGTGACAAAAAGGTGGTATGAAGGCAGAGAGGGAAGGAAGTGGAGGGGGAGAAGAGAAGGCAGGAGATGGGTGCTGCATGCTGATTTTCCTGCATGAGATCCAGGTCTTCATGAGTGACTTGCACCAGGATATCAGATAGTTGGTTGAGGTTTAGCAGCCAGCATCATCAGCTCTTGTCTGTGAAGCATGGGGTGGTTACAAAGCCCTGAAGAACCTTGAACCTCTTTGAAGCTGGCCTTGCACCAAGCTGAAAGCTTGACCAACTGACCACCAGTGGGCTCATCCAACATTGTGTATTCCATGATTCTAAGAGAAAATATCAAATACTGATGTTTTCCTATGAGGTCCAATCTCTGTTGCCTGTACATACAGACAGCTATGTTACAGAGAATCTCTGTCACATGGGATTTGACGAGGCCACCTTAATAAAGCATTATTTTGATCAAAGGGTTATAATGATAAGTCATGTATGAGGTATGCAAGTGAATTTGTGATCAGCATTTTGTGGATGACTTGAGAGTATCGGGCACTTTTCATTTTAGTCATTGTGGACTTACCCATTCCTCCTGAGTAAGATTATATGCATCGTTTCTGTGTTGTCTAACCTTTGTTAAAATTCTCACTGTGTGTGAGTGAGGATTGGGATGGCTGTTGAAGCACCCTGATGGGTTTCATGGGTTGTATTGACAAATTTTGCTCCGGATTTATATAGGTGATGTGAATATAATTTATGTATGTTCATATTTATAATGTTTATAAATCTCAAGTGTGGGACACAAGGGAAAATAGCCAGCCTCTTTTCAGTGGTCTGTGGAGCCAGGACAAGGGACAGTGGCTTCAAGATGGAGCGTAGGAAGTTCTACACCAATATGTGGAAGAACTTTTTCACAGTGAGGGTGACAGAGCCCTGGGACAGGCTGCCCAGGGGGGTGTGGAGTCTCCTTCTGTGGAGATACTCAAGACCCATCTGGACGCCGACCCGTGCGACCTGTCCTAGGGAGCTGCTTTGGCAGGGGGGTGGACCTGATGATCTCTGGAGGTCCCTTCCAACCCCTATGATTCTGGTATTCTTTGATAACGTGGGTTTTAAAATGGTTTGGCCACTTTTATGCATGGATGGGGACAATGGCTACACTTAGAGATAATTTGTAAAGAAATAGTGATGCATGTGGTAAGCCTTGGGTGCAAACTGGTTGAAGGTGGAATAATTCAAGCATCCTTAGAAAGGTTTTCATGTGCAACTCTCAGTAATATAATCAGGTTTATTTGCATCCTTTTCTTGTTGATTCAGCTTTATGCCTCTGTGTGCTTTGCCACACCTTCTCCCACTGAAAAGCTTTTGCTTTTCAGGAATAGTAGGAACTCATAAGATGATGAAGACAATTGATGGAGATGTTTGGGGTTTGGGCAATGGACGTTTTCTGACTCTTGCAGCTTCTCATTCATCCTGGATTTAATTCAGCATCTAAATCCTTTGCTTCTCTAAAACAACTTCCCTCCCAAAAGAAAAATAAAAGACTGTCCTTGGCTTCTCTCCTGTCACCACTGGCTGGTGCTTATGGCCTGGAGACTGGCTTTCTCATCCTCTTGGACTGCTGGGAAAAAAATAAAGCCACACCTTTTTCTGTTAAAAGTGGCCTTTCCACTATTGTTCATGGGATCAGATCAAAATTAACAATTTTTCCCAAGGATGCCCACCCACCAGTTTGTGGAGTATTGAGTCCTCCTCCCTACTCTCTGGGGATGTAGGTTGTTGTGGAAATGGAACATGGGGGGTCTGATTCCAGTCACAGTGTGGTATCTGCTAATGCTTGTTAGGAGAGGGGTTTTTGTTTTAAATTTTTTCTTTCCTTCTGGGAGTCTTCTGGAATTCCATTTGGTTTTTGATGCTTCTTCCAATTGCTCCTGTGTACCTTGATTTACTCCAAAGGATCTTTCAGTGTTCTCCCCTGGGAAGTTTGATTGCCCTGGAACTGAACTAAACTATTAGGAAGTTATTAAACTAATAGGAGTTAAAACATTTTGTCTTTCTCTGCCTGGCAGGGTGGCATTCAAACTCTGTGTAATCATCTGCACACACTGAATCTTAAATTTCCTATAAAAATATAATTTGTTAATTAGACTTTCTCCATCACATGTATTAGACTAATGCTTGCGGCTCATTACTTGCCTAAGGACAGCCCGGATGGTGATCAATCACTTTGGGATGCAAATGGATTTGTGATGACTGACCTCCATAATCCAGTCTTTGAAGGATATGGGAGGAGAAGGCTCTTCCTCTCCTGAGGCTACTTGAAGGCAAAGTGTGAGCTAATGTGGTGCTGGACTGAAAATCCTGCTGTGTCTTCCTCTGAGGAGGAGGAAAGAGGGACACTTCTGCAAACCAATTAGTCACTGTGGCTTTTGCCATGAAGGAATTTCTCTTAGTGAAATCACAGATTGACACAAGGCAGTCCCAGCCATGTGAATGTTGAGTTGCACCTGAAGAAAGCCCTGTAGGCTGGATGCAGCTCTTCATTGAGTAAAGCTCGTTCAATTTGAGACACAGTGCTGAGGATTTAATGTGGAAAAAATTCAGTAGTGAATACAGCAAAGGAAAATCACAGGGCTAAAACAACCAACCATAACCACCTGAGTGACTAGGTATTTCCATGCTCCCTCATCCACTGTCTCTAACCATCTTCCAGTCCCTCAAAGGTTGTGAGGTGTTATGGGCAGGCTGTGTCCATTAGCAGCCTTAATACTGCATTTGCAAAGGATGTCAGAAAAGTAGTATTTGTGCTGCTTGTGTAAGGGTATGAAATGAAGAGGGGAGAGACTGTGGTAGCAGACCAAGCTTAAAGTAAAGTCAGGTAATTCAGTACTGTGCTGTTCAGCAGGATCTGGTCGAGCTCAGACTGGGTATTAAAGAACTTGTGTTACTTTCATTGGGCTTGTAGGTAGAGTTAGTGTCTTTTATTAGACAAAGTGTTAGATTTGGAAAAATCGACCTGTCTTGTAGTCCTAAAGCTTCATCCAGCTCTACCACTTGTTTTGATACCTCTGACTAAAACTGTTGTCTTACATGTGTTCTCAGACCATCACAACTACAGCAAATTGCTACTCGTTACCTTGGGAAAAGAGGTAGGTTGTCTAGGGTGTTCTAGGAGGAAAAAAAACCCCTCCTTTTTCTGCAAGTGCTTGGGGCTGTTGTATGTCCTGTGTGGACTGTATCACCATGCCACTGGGACTGCAGAAGATCCCTTTGGGAAACCTCCCCTTGCAATGTGCTCTGCAAATACATTTCTCATATAAAGTGCAACTTGTAGGATGAAAAATCTGAGGCATGTTTTAGTTTTGAAGGCTGTCAGCTGAAGTATTGCGTGCCTCTTTTCTCTGGGACTGGGTGGTTGAAGGCAAGAGGAGGAGTAGGACAATAAATTACTGGAGTATATAGAGTACCTGAGGGAGGAAAGGAGATTGTCTCATGTTAAATGGCAGAGAGGAAAAAAAAGAACAGCTAATCCTCGCTCTGTGGAGCAGAGACAGCTAAGGTGTGTTTGCAGGGAGTGATGACAAGTATAATAACCAGTTACAATGCACTCCCAGGTATGAGTGCCTCAGCCTAACGTCACTGGGATATTAAATGGTAGAAGAAATAACAGTAACCATAGGACGTCACCATGTGAATCTCATACAGCACTTCCTACTGCCCTTCCCCTTCTCCTGCCAACACTGTGGAGCTGAAAACAATCCCAAATCTTCTGGTGTAGGACTTCTCCTGATGCTTTCAGTTAAAAGCCATCAGGGATGTCTAAAAGCTGTCCTAGGTCTCCTTAAGCACCATGTGATGGGAGAAGCAAATTAATAACCTTAACGCTGTCCTGGAATTGAACAGTGAATTGCTGGCTAAAGGCTCTCTCTGTGGATTAACATGTCATTAACATGTGCATCTGCACACTCAGCCCCAGCAGTGAGCAGAGGTGGCACTTGCATGGGTGGTGATTGCCAGCATAAAAGGAAGAGAGAATGACACAATAGCTTGTGTTGCAGCTAGGAAAACTTGGTGGTTTAGGGAGGTGGTGAAAAAGGGAAAACAGCATTGAAGTTGTATTTGGAAATGTGGGGGAACTGCAAGCTCTTGGGCTTGGAAGTTTATATTTCCTTTTGCTCCTGAAAGAACGTCACACAAAGGTTTTTAGGGAGTTGATTTGGGACAGTTGAGAAGGGGTTAAGGTCTCTATTTTGCATTCAGGTCTAACCAACTGTGGTGGCTGGAGACATCACCGCTGCATCTCCTTGGGGTGAAAGCTGGCAGAGGAAAACGTTTTTGCCATTGTTGCAGTTCACCATATGGCTTTTTACAATGAACACAATTAGTTTAATTCAGTCTTTTAACTGAATCCTGGAAATATTTTTCTCTCTCCCACCAGTAGTGACCTTCCACAGGAGTGTACAGGGGACAGGTATGGTCATGAACAAGCTGTGCTTGTGTTTGTTCAGTCAGGTTTCTTCATCAGGCTTCTCCTGCTCCTTTCGTTATCCTGTGTCCTATTCTATTTAGCAGCTTCTGAAGGAGCTGGGATTGTTTAGCCTAGAGAGGAGAAGGCTGCAGGGGGACCTCATTGCAGCCTTCCAGTGCCTGAAGGGAGCAGAGAAACAGGAGGGGAATCAACTTTTTAAAAGGGTAGACAATGGCAGGACAAGGGGGAATTGATGAAAGCTAAAGGAAGGAAGGTTTACATTAGATATTATGAGGAAGTTTTTTACAGAGAGAGTGGTGAGGTGCTGGAACAGGCTGCCCAGAGAGGTGGTGGATACCCCATACCTGGAGGTGTTCAAGGCCAGGTTGGATGGGGTCCTGGGCAACCTTTTGTAGCTCCTGGCTTTGAGGTTGGTGTCCCTGCCTGTGTCAGGGGGGTTGGAGCTGTGTGATCTTTGGGGTCCCTTCCAACCCAGACCATTCTATGATTCTATGATACCTGCTGCCGTTTTAATATTTTTTGGGAAATTCCATGGGTAGTATTTGCATGATTTGTATAAGGATGTCAAAACATGAAGACTCTCTAAAATACTGTATTTGCTTAAAAAAAGCAACCTGCAAAAAAATAAAAGTCCAACAGAAATGTTCTTTATCTTCATTCTGTGGGGGATTGAGAAACCCAACTGATGTTGCCAAAGCTATTTTAAGCTATGAGAACACAATACATTTGAAAGTTTAATTGCTTGCTGAATAATGTAAGCTGTCAAAATAAATACTCAAGGTCTTGCATAAGGGAGAACATTAAAAAAAAGAAAAAAGACAACGCAGAAATGTGAAGTCGATGAGAAGTGGAATCACACTTTACCCCAGCCTTAGCAGCACCTTTATTTTTGCAGTGGGTAATTGCAGAAACAAAGAGCCAGCAAAGGCTTCAGGGGTAATATTCTTTATTTTCCTAAAGTATTTAGAAAAATACTGAGCTGGCTGCTTCCCATAAGTGTAACTGCTCTGTGATAACCTCCCTTTCCCAAAGCTGACGGGTATTCAGGCTGTCTTTTCTTCAGGCTAACCAGAAGGAACGGTTAAGCTCCATTATGCAGATGATAAAGCTCTCCCCCTGAAGAATGCATAATAAAAGCAACTGGAGGGGTGGCCATGGAAGCACTCAGATGGACAGGAGGCTTTGGGCCACAGAGCTTACCAGAAAGGCAGCTTGAAACCAGATGAAACTAGATGGAACTAGATGATCTTTGAGGTCCCTTCCAACCCAAACCATTCTATGATTCTATAAAAAGAAACCAGTGCCTTTTTTTAGTGGTTTCTTGGGGTTCTTTTTTTGTCCTCCTCATTTTATTGCACTTGAGGAACAGGTCTTTGTGTATGCTCTTTCTGAAAAAGCAGAATTGCATCAGCAACATACCAGCTCTTAAAACATGTTCTTTTCAGCAGGCAGAATGAGGAAATCCTCTCCTTGTCCCTGCAAAATCCAGGGAATACACACATTGAAGGGTTGCTTTTTGCTTTTTTCCTTTTTTTTTTTTTTTGGCAGATCACTCCAATTTAGGCTGAGGTTGATGAAGAAGCATAACAAAGTTGGCAAGGATTGATGCTTTCAGCTAATCAGAAGCTGAGCTCAGAAACATTTAGCAAGAAACATAGAATAAATAAAGAATTTTCACCCCGTTTTGTTCTGCAAGTGGATTTTAGAACCTAAGGTTTTGAGTGGTGCTAATTAAGCCTCTTAAATTCTTTTAATTAAGCTTTGTCTATGGGTTGGGCTGGTGGTCTGTAATAATAGGGTTTTTTAACAGTGTGCTGTGCACAATGAGATGTGTTGTTTTCTGATGTCCCATTGCTGCCAGTAGCAGACACTTCCACTTATCTCATTAGTACCAGGAATGATACTCATGTGTGGAGGGGACAAAGTACCATATGTTCCTCTCTGCCTGCGTCAGGTAAGTACGTGCTACTGAGATGTCAAGTCCCTAACACTGTTGGAGGCAAAAGATGAGTTCTCATGGAGCATGTTCAGCCACTCACACCCCCAGGAAGAGTTACTAAGGAGGGTATGAGGGCATTCAGCTCTGTGTGAACAGGTATCAGGAGTCAGTATGGCTTGTACAGGTGTAAATGTCCTGGTGTATTCCTCACACATTGAATGAGAATTCTCTAATAACTGAATTTCATGGTACTTGTTCATAAATATAATTATAAGGAAGTAATTTGTAAGTAATTATATTGCTCAGTGCTGAAATTGAGGAAACTTGCTGGGTTATTTTTTTCTTTTACTCTGAATGAACTGAGTTTTTTGTCTTTCAGAGATCAGCTAGGAAAGGTTTGCACTGGCTATTTCTTTCAGTCCTGCTTATGGGTGCTAAAACATGCCAGCAAAGGAGGTTCTTCTGCATTTGTCTTCTACTCTTAACATCACATCTTCCACAGAATGGTAGGGTTTGGAAGGGACTTCTAGAGATCATCTAGTCCAAACCCACTTTTAAAGCAGGATCACCTCAAGCAGGCTACACAGGATTGCAACCAGACAGGTTTTGAATGTCTCCAGAGAAGGAGACTCCACAACCTCTCTTGTCACCCTGTCCCAGTGCTCTGCCACCCTGACAGTAAAGACATTTTTCCTCATTTTGGGGAAGAACTTCTGTGTTCTAGTTCATGCCCATTGCCCCTTGTCCTGTCGCCAGGCACCAGTGAAGCATTTCTAGTCCCATCCTCTTGACATCCACCCTTTAGACATTTATAATTGCTAATGAGATCCCCTCTGAGCCTTTCTTCTGCAGGCTAAGCAGATCCAGCTCTCTCAGCCTTTCCTCATACAGAAGATGCTCCAGTCCTCTCATCATTCTTGTAGCCCTTTGCTGGACTCTCTCGAGTAGTTCCCTGTCTTTCTTGAACTGGAGAGCCTTGAACTGGGCACAGTACTCCAGATGTGGCCTCATCAGGGCAGCTTAAAGGGGGAAGAGAACCTCCCTCAACCTGCTGGCCACAGCATTCTTAATGTACCCAAGGATACCATTGGACTTCTTGGCCTCAAGGGCACATTACTGGTTCATGGAGGACTTCTTGTCTGTCAGGACTTGCAGGTCCTTCTCTACAAGCTACATTCCAGCAGGTCAATCCTTAGTCTGTACTGATGAATGGGATTTTTTAATTCCTCTACAGCACCCTACACATGCCACTGTGGAATTTCATTAGGTTCTTCCCAACCAACTCTCTTGTCTGTCAAGATCTTGCTGAATGGCAGTGCAGCCTTCCATCGTGTTGGCCACTCCTCACAGTTTTGTGTCATCAGCAAACTTACTAAGGGTCTACTCTGTCCCTTCATCGATGAGTATGTTGAACAAGACTGGACCCAGTACTGACTCCTTGGCCACACTGTTAACTACAGGCCTCTAGTAAGACACTGTTCTCCTTATCACAACCCTCTGAGCCCTGCCATTCATCCAGCTCTCAGCCCACCTCCCTGTCTACTTGTCCAACCTTGAATATTGATCAGCTCTCTTGCACCCCACTACCTTCTAGAGCACTAACCCATGGGATTGTCCCAAGGAGGTCTTTGAAGAGGTCAGAGTTAGCTCTCCTGAAGTCCTTGGTTGTAATTCTACTTACTGCCCTGCTTCTTTCATGCAGCATCCTGAACTCCAGCATCTCATGTCCACTGCAGCCAACACTGCCCCCAACCTCCGTATGCCGAGAGACTCAAGGGAGAATAATAAATGCCCAGATCTGACTCTGAAGAAATAAGTGCTCCCTTGTCACCTAAAAACATTATCTTTATTTCCTAAATCTCTCTGCCTCTTTTCCCTCAGTACACACACCCAAGAGGAGTATTCCTCCACGGTCTACTGAGTTTGAAAGGCAGGATAAGGACCATGACAGCTTTCTGCAGAGTTAACGGGAATCAAACCCGAACATTTCTAATGGGATTTTCTTTGTGGTTGCTATCAGGCCTGATTCTAAGAACCGATTTCACTAGTCAGCACTAAGTGATTTTGAAAATGTTTCTGCTAAAATACAGAGCTGGCACAAAGATCAGTGAAGCTGCTGAGGATGCTGGAAGAGCTATACAGGGCTGGGCTGAGCTGTTCACAGAATCACGGAATCACAAGGTTGGAAAAGACCTTTAAGATCATCAAGTCCAACCATTCCCATTTATGTTAAACCATATCCCTAAGTACCTCATCTACCCATCTGTTAAACGCATCCAGGGAAGGTGACTCAATCCCCTCCCTGGGCAGCCTGTTCCAGCCCCTGAAACAACTCTTTCAGTAAATGTCTTTTTTTTCCAATATCTAATCAAAACCTGCCCTGGCAAAGCTTCTTGCCATTTCCCCTTCTCCTATCACCTGTCACCTGGCTGAAGAGACCATCTTCCACCTCTCTGCACCCTACTGTCAGGTAGTTGTAAGCAGTAATAAGGTCTCCCCTCAGCCTCCTCTTCTCCAGACTAAATATCCCTAGCTCCCTCAGCTGTTCCTCATAGGATTTGCCCTCCATCCCCTTCACCAGCCTGGTTGCCCTTCTCTGGACTCATTCAAGGACCTCAATGTCCTTCTTATGGTGAGGAGCCCAGAACTGGACACAGTACTCAAGTTCCTAACAGCATGTGCCTGTATAGCCAAACAAAGCTTGATGTGAACCAAGGAACTCAGTAGAAATTCCCAGGGATAGCATTCAAATCTATATGAACACTTAAAAAGTGAGTTTGGAGTATGAATGTGATTATTTTGTCTCTCTGTATAATTAAGGAATTGTGCACCAGGACACAGTGGAATATTTTCAGCCTTCACAATTTGAAAGGGTTGTGGTGAAATTATTGAAAAGTATCCTAAGGAAACACAAGAAATGACTGAGTTCTAGGAGGAAAAAAAGGTATCTCTCAGTGAGCCGTGTAGCAAAGTCTGATCTGTTTATCAGAAATGAGGCTGAGAAGTGACTTGATTACAGAGAAAAACAGCTTCAAGGTAGAAAGGTAGTGGCAACTGAAGAACTCTGAAATCTAAAAGGAAGAGGGGCACTAGGAAGAGTTGATAAGAAGCTGACACCAGAAAAAATGCCATCAAATAAAAAAAAAACTACAAAAAACCTCCAAACCAATTAAAAATAGTCTTGAGTGTGCTTAACCAGGGAAACCAGCCACCGAAGCACTGCTATGCTACATTTGACTCCACTTGTGAAATGGAAGAGAGGTTGAGCAGGTGCTTGTGAGCTTGTGAAAAGCTTTTTCCAAGGAGATGTTCACAGAACAGAAGGAAATGCTCCAACCCTGCAAAGATGGGCAGGTGCTGGAGGTGAACGGGTCACCTTTCCCACCGGGAAGGATTTGCACATTTCAGCAGAGGTGTTTTCACCGAGCTGGTTGCACATAAATGCTCCTTAGTCAACCAAGAGAAACAGATGCTTCCATAGTTGTCTTTATTTGATTGGATCATTTTTATTCCCATTTGGGACTGTATCCAGGCAAATTTGGTCCTAGTGGACTCAACTAGATGCCTGTCCCTCACCTCTTACTTTCTGATCACCAACCAGATCACCAGTTGTGGTTTCCCACCTGAACTGAACTAAACTGGATGATGTGGAATGGTTCTTTATTTTTCTCCTAAGCTGCAAATTTTCTGTGGTGCCTCTTTGATTCTTCCTTTTAATAGCCACAAGGTGGGTCACGGAAAGCTATAATTAAAAGACAGAACACAAATTTCAAGGGGCTAAAGGAGAGACTATATACAGAGAGCACCTGGAAACGAGTTAAAAAAATTGTAACAAGGCCAGAAAGGCATATATGAGAGAACCCTGTCCCCCTTTGTTCTCAGACATCTTGGATTATAAATAGAAGATAATGGAATGCAACGTCCTGCAGGAACCGTGAATAATTAGATGGCTGATGTACAAGAGCAAGTGGAGGTCACACAGATAAACTAAAATAATGCTTCAATTTATCGTGGAAAAAATGACTTGGAAATGACTTTGGCTGACTTCTTGTTTTAATGGTAGGAAAACAAAATATATAAATCCTGAAAAGCAAAAGCTCAATTCAAGACACCAGTGCAAATCAAGAGTAATTCCATTAAAGCTAATGGAATTATGTCAGTGTAAGACCGGAGGTAAGTTCAGACCCAATTACATCTTGGTCCTAAAATGAGATTTCAATATTGTTTGCTAGTATTTGTATTGCAGTAAGAGCCCAAATAAGAGCATCATTTTGCTGTACTTTATGATGCTCCCAAGAACCTCCAGTCCAATAGTCAAGGTACACAAAACAAGAGAAAAGAAGCAGAAATTACTTCTGTGTATAACGGAGTGGGGAAGGGAGTCAGAGAAGAAGACAAAGTTATACAGAATACCTGGCTCATGAAAGCATTTAAAAAATTGTATTTTAAAAGGGAAAAGAAATGCTTTACTCTCTGTAGGAGTGTTGTGCACCTGACCAGTGATACCTTTGTGGTGTAAAGGTTGTCCTTGCAGTCAACAACAAACTACAAAACATCTTAAAAAAAACAGTATAGAAAAAAGCATCTGATATGAAAGTTGGATGTGTGGCTAGAAGAAAGCAGGTTTTGGTGCCCTGTGTTTTTTTGATGGTTACACAAAGAAGAGACTGACAGAAAATGCAGGGTACAAAAATATCTTTTTTAAGGTTATTTCCTCATGTGTTTAAAAATCTTTTTTGTCCCTCCAATCAACATTTGAAGGAATATTTATATCAGCTGGTACAATCCCAGTGTTAAATTTCATCTTGTCCTGCAGGTAAGGAATAGTTATTTTCTTTACCACAAGAAATTGATTTTGCTGCATAGGGAACATGGAAAAAGCCAACGTCTGTGAAAGATGTTTTATTATGTCCAGGGCTTTCTCCTGAACCCACAGTTTTATTACTTTTTATTATTATTGCTTAACATCTGTGTGGCTTCAGAGGGATGCTAAGATGTTCTTGTTTTTTAAAAAAGAACTGAAATCCCTTGAACTTCCCTTAACCATCCCATCTCCAAACAGATTTTCTTAAGAGTCCATGACTGCTGTTGCTGAACTGTTGGGGTCTCCTTAACAGAGCTTGTTGTCTGAACTCTGCTAAACCCTTTATAATCTCTAATTTACTGTCCTGGACAGTATCAGGCTGGTTGGGGTATAGTAAAAGAGTTGATCAGGACTGATATAATGATAAAATTATGGCCTTCCCTTAGCACTGTTTGACTGGTTTTTGATGGCTAATTCCAGCTACATAAAGGTGGCAACTCTTACAGCTTGGAATGAAGCCTAATGAGGAGGAATATTAGTTATAAGCTGAACAGATGAAATTTGGGCAAGTCTCAGCTTGCTGTGTCAGGTAATGGAGCTGGAATCATGAGCCAAGGGGAGTTGAAGACATGCTGCTTTTGATATTAAAAAGGGAGTTGATAAATTACTGGATTGTCTGTTTTAAAGATTGATTCTATTTTGGTCCGTGAGAGAGAGAGAGGAGGTGATTTGACCGGTAGATTAATTGATCATCTTCTTTTCAAGTAATTTTACTTGTTGTTTTTCAAGCCCTTTGCATTTGGATAGCTACCATGCCAACACCAAGAGTATTTAAAAGGCAGCTATCCTTGGGTTCCCTTCCAACCCATGCCATTCTATGATTCTATCCAGAGAGGGGAGGCAGAAAGGAAGAAGAATATTTCTGTAATCTTTCTCTCCATTAAGAAAAAAAATTCTTAAAATGACATAATGATTGGCTGAGGGAAATCTCCTTCCCTCTCAGGTTCCCTGCTACACATCCAGACATTTGACAAGTTGATTTTCTAACACTACTCAAAAGCTACTGCCATGCATTGCTGGTTTTATTTTCTGTTCTCAGGGATACAGCCCCAAAGACCTTTATTTATAGTTATCTCTGACATCTTTCAACCTCCAGAGTAATAAAGCAAACTTCCAAAGTGACACTAATTTAATACATTAATGGAAGAGATTGATACAGAGTAATCAAATTAATACATCTGATTCAGCAAGTTCCTGTTATGGATGTTTTTAGTGCAGATAAGATCCCTCACTGATATAAATTTTTTATCTTCTGTAAGAGATAGTGAAAGAGTCCCTTTCTTTAACTCTGTCTGTTAGGGGATGTGTTTTAGAACTAAAAATGCCTTCTAATAGAAGAGATGTTGTGTCAGAGAGGCACATCCAACCATTGTGTTGTGAGTGAGATGACACTGGCTGCATGAGGATCCTTTCAGCTGTTGACTAAGTACTCTCTTCTAAAGTCACCAAAGAAAAAGTGTCCTTATTGCTGTAGAGAAGAGGAGATACAGTATCATGCTGAGGCATCATTAGGATAAGACAGTTAGGGTTGTTCAGCTTGCAAAGAGAAGGCTCCAGGGGGACCTTATAGTGGCCTTCTGATATCTGTAAGGTGCTATAAGAAAGTTGGGGAAGAACTGTTCCCGAGGGCATGGAGCAATAGGAGGGAGAGGTAATGGTTTTAAACTAGAAAAAGGTAGATTTGGGTTGGCTATTAGGAAAAAAAAATCTTCAGTGGTAGATCACTGGAACATGCTGCCCAAGGTTGCCCAGAGAGGTAGTGGAGGCCTCATCCCTGGAATTATTCAAGGTCAGGCTTGATGAAGCTCTGAGCAACCTGACCTAGTAAAGATGTCCCTGCTTGCTGCAGGGAGGTTGGACTAGATGACCTTTAAAGGTCCCTTCCAACCTAACACGTTCTGTGATTCTGTGCAGCACATGTCTACAGATAGATGAGAAGCAGGTGATAAGGACCCATCTGCGTGACAAGTAGAAGCATAGATTATGAGGAACCTCTACAGCAGAAAATTATGTCTCAGAAAGGGTGTAAAATCTGACCAAATTTTGCTGAAATACGAATGAGATTGCCCGTGTCAACCAAATCCCAGTAACAGCAGGTTGTGAATGGCTGCAGCCACGTTCAGGACCACCATGGGCTTCTTTTCATACAGGACTGTAAGGTGATCATAAGGGCTTAAGTCTGGAAATACAGTTGATCTAGCAATGCAGAAGCCCATGGTATGATGGAACTAAAAATATCACTAATTTTCTTAGCTGTGACATAGCAATGACTTATTTTTATTTTTGTCATTAATACAGAAAATTAGCTAATCAGGAAACTGATTTATTTTATTTTTATTATTTTATTTGATTTTATTTGACTTTAAATTATGTAATTATTTAAGGTCTTTGCAAACATCTTGATAAATGCTGTTAACCGACCAGAGACAACCCTCAGAGAAGAAGCATCTGTTCAATGAACTGTGCAAATTTCATCAGGTTGCAAGAGTGTTGGTTGGAGTGATCTTCTGGATGTCATCTGGTCCAAGCTGAAGAGCAAGGGCAGCTCTGATCAGGCTTCTGGAGACCTTGTGTGGCAGAGACTTCAGTTAAGGAGAATGGTGGGGTTCATTAATATCTTATAATTTACCTATGCTGACTTCATGCCTTCATCTGGCTTATCTTCACATCTTCTCAACAACTTTGGGATAGGGGGAAGAGACCCAAGTGGATGTTCCAGCTACAAGACATGGAACAACTTGTGTGTTGGCACCAGATGAACTTTCTTTTGAGGGTTCTTTGTGCATGAAACTGTAAGCTTGGATACCAAGAGAGTTTTAAGAGCAGGGGATTTACCTTTCTCCTAGGTATTTCTAAACTTGTGGAAGGAATAGACAATAAGTTCCTACAGGCCACACTACATGTTTTGGTAACACAATCCTGGATGATAGGTGATTAGATGGTTTGCTTGGCTGTCACATACATTAGCAGTGATGAATCAGGATCTCATCTAGCATTTATGTATTGTACAATTGGTCAGAGTCCTGAAAATAGATACAAGAACTGCCACCCAGGATATCTGGGTGATCTGATGTCAGTGAAAGAATTGGCAGTTGATGATAATCAGACGTTCTCAGTCCCCAAAAAGCCAAGGGATTTAACGAATGTGGCAATACTGTCTTACAGCCAGTCCAGGATTAAAGGTGCAAGGACAGCAGACATACTTCTTTTCAGCATGGGAGAGTCTGTTTCCTAGTCTATTGGATTATCCTCACCCTTTAATTGTAATGGGTTTATTTAGACCAACTATTGGATTAAAAGCAGTCCAAGAGTTTTGAGTTGGCATCCTGGTGCTAACACACCTCACACCACCAGAGATTTGAGTTAACTGACAAAGTAGGAAGGAAAAATCTCTTTCTTCTCTTTATGAACCAAGCCAGCATCATTTACCCGAAATCTCATGTCTCTGAAGTTCTCCAGAAATCATTTCTGAGCTGAACAAATTGTTATGCCCATTTGGGAAAGAGAGAAAGAATATTTTTAAGATTTCTCCCTTTCTGGCATTTTAGTCTAACCCTGTTCTGATGTAAGATCCCTTTATTTTAAAAGGAAAGGGCAGTCACATGCCTCAGAAACACCTCTCCTCTGGTGCTTTGGGCCTTTAATGGAATTGCTGTTGGATCTATGTGCCTTTGGCACATGCGATAGCCTTTGGCAGCTATTGCATAAACCTAGCATGCTTATTATTTTTGCATGGAAGTCTGTTTTTAAGCAGTCTTCAAGGAAACACGTTTGGTCTGATTTGTCTGCTTTTATGATGCACTGGATTTCTGTTTTCCTTTCTTTTTGTGTCCCTACCTGCAGAAATGCAAGGTGATCTTCCCAACATGATTGCAAATATATAATTTCTTAGCTTAGTTACATTTACAATAGCTCACGTTGAAACAAGGCGATGAAGAATCAGTCCTGGGAATATTTTATTCTGCACATAAGCCTCAATTCAGGGAAGGGAGAAATGTTATTGATCTTTCATCAAGCAATTTTCTTCTTTCAAGTACCTGTGTTGGACTCCACAGTGGTTCTTAAGCTGAATCTATTTTTCCCCCAGAGAACAAATTTGCTATCAGCAGCAGAGGTTTCTGATAACAGGACTTACAGTTTTCCCATTTGAATGGATAGGAACAATTGCATATTTGCATTGTCCCTCATTGTAAACAGAGGGGGTTTTTATATCTGAGTTCATTATAGGCTTGGTCGGTTGCCTTACCTGAAACCATAGAATCATAGAATGGTCTGGGTTGGAAGGGACCCCAAGGATCATAGAGCTCCAACCCCCCTGCCACAGGCAGGGACACCAACCTCCAGGCCTGGAGCTACACAAGGGTGCCCAGGGCCACAGCCAACCTGGCCTTGAACACCTCCAGGGATGGGGAATCCACTACCTCTCTGGGCAGCCTGTTCCAGCCCCTTACCACTCTTTCTGTAAAAAACTTCCCCCTAATATCTAATCTAAACCTTCCCTCCTTTAGCTTTAGTCCATTCCCCCTTGTCCTGCCATTATCTGCTCATTTAAAAAGTTGAATCCCCTCCTGCTTATAAGCTCCCTTCAGGGACTGGAAGGCTGCAATGAGGTCCCCCCGCAACCTTCTCTTCTCCAGGCTGAACAAGCCCAGTTCCCTCAGCCTCTCTTTGTAGGGCAGGTGCTCCAGCCCTCTAATCATCCTTGTGGCCTCCTCTGAACCCTCTCCAACAGTTTTACATCTTTCTTGTATTGGGGCCCCAGATCTGGACACAGGACTCCAGCTGGGGCCTCCCGAGGGCAGAGTAGAGAGGGACAATCCCCTCCCTGTCCCTGCTGGCCATTCCTCTTCTGATGGAGCCCAGGATACAATTGGCCCTACAAGCTGCAAGAGCACATTGCTGGCTCATGTTAAGTTTCTCATCCACCACAATCCCCAAGTCCTTCTCAGCAGGGCCTGTTGATTTATAATGAACTTCCTCAGATCTTTCATTCTGTTTGTTTATCCTTCTGTTATATATGTTTGCCCCATTCTAATGAGGGAAGAATCTCTTTGAAGTTTAATTTTTTGGACCACCAGTGGTGCATTTTAATTGTTGCCCTCCCTTTGGAGGTACATGTCCTTCTGGCCACCGCCGGACGTTTTGTCACGGACCATGGATGGGGATCTGCACAATTCCTGTAATGGCAATGCCTTTTGGGTGCTTGTGCAAAATTTATTGCCCCACAAAATGGGGTCTTTCCTTCACATGGTTGCTCTTGCGAGTGTTTTATTGGCCAATAAAGTGCCTTGTGTTTTTGTAATCTAACTGCTAGGCTGCTTTATGATCTGATGTCAGTCGGAGGGTGGGAGGGAAGAGCGGCGTGCAGTACATTGGGAGTTATGCATTATTGTCACCTGAGAGTCTGAGGGATCTTTAAGTTGATGAAATGTGGGGCTGATGAGCAGAGGAGCCTCACCAGTAGCATTTGTTTTAAGATTTTTGTCTCATTTTTGGAAACTTAATCATTCCTAAAAAGAGACAGAGACATCTTTCTGCCTGCTAAATTAAAGTGTCACTAAAAAGGCGATGCAAGGCAGAGTGAGACATAAGTTGAATGGAAAGGACAATGAAGGAGATAGGAAGAAAACTATTTAGAGATCAAGAACTCTGTGTTTTGAGTGTATCTCACTCCGTGCAGGATAAATATATTAATTTCCCTTGCACTTCACAGCTTGCCCTTATGTTCAGAAAGTTGCCAAGGTGTCAGATTTAAAGAGGCATATGAAGTATATGGGATAGAGCAATAGGTGGTAAGTAGGCTGCTGAGATCCATTTCTCTTCCCTGCACAATTCCTTTTAGTCATCTCCCTGCTTTTTGAGACTGAAGTGCAATATGAAAACAAATAAAGTTACCACAAAAAATCCTTCTCTCAAGCAAATATATATTTAAAGCTGTTTTCTCCAATACATTATTTTCACTTTTTTTTCTTTTGTCTCTTACTCAAAAAGAACACCAAACCAACCCAAAACCCCACAGAAAATACAGATCTTGGCACAAGTGCCTCAAGGGAATGTGTTCAGAAAGCAGCAGCACTGTTATCAACTTCAACTTTTATGCTTTGCTTTGTACTTTCAAACATCTCTTTCCTCCAGCTGGCTTCACTATCCACTTACTACTCTACTCCAAAATTCCTTCTAGGAGAGGAAGAGGAGGAGGGGAGAGAAGAAACAAGACCAAGTTGTGCAGCACTTAACACTTCTGGGTTTGCTCTTGCAGGGGAGTTAATGGAGCTGGTCACCAGGGAGTCTGACAGCTACTTCTGCCTGAGGACTTGGCTATAGTTTGGGCATCCCATATCATAGGAACTGTGATCAGAGGACCAAAGTGAGAACACCTGCTATCTTGGTCTTGGGAGCTGGAGTCATACAGCTGGAGGGTGTGAGTGATCATGAAGATGCACACGTGTAAATGCATGGAGATTAATGGGGCAGGAGATCTCAGAGCTAGATCCTCAGGGATGTGTATGGGGTCACATTTTGGGAACATGTGGATTTGCAGTGGGGCACAGGAATTTAGGGAGGTGAATGCAGAGTAGAAGTATAGTAGTAAAGTGCTTGTGTTGTCTTTTGTTTGGTTGGAGGTTTTGTTGTTGTTTTAAGAATTAAAGAACATGGGGATTGTGTTTAGTTGTGGTGAAGTGTGTACTATTGGGGTCTGGAAATGGTAGGGAGAGAAAATTTAGTTCCTTCTCAGTAGGACATGTGGGATTGGTGGTTGACACCAGGGAGATGAGATGTGTGAAAATGGGGCAGGAGTTATAGGGTCTGTTTGTGGAATATAAGCATGTTTGAGCATAAAAGAACCATGTTAAGATCATGAGGTTTTGTGGACAGAAAGGTGTGTACTTGTGTACTGTGTGATGCATAAGAGGACCAGAAGATGCTTGTCTGTTTACCAGGATAGGGTCTCCTAGAACATGGACGCAATAGTTTAGCCATGTTTGAAGTACACTTGTCTGGGAAGAGGTCCTTAAGTCCCAGGTGGCTGAATCCAAAATCATCATGTCCCATTTGAATGGAGTTTCCAGATGGAAAAGAAAGAGATGTCAATAGAAACCAAGGTTGTGGGTTCCAAACACATCCATCTTGGGAGACAAAATCTATGCCACTGCCTCTGCCAGTCAGTGTGCTGAAGCAAATCAAATAGATTGGGAGTTTGCTGAATGTTTGGTTCCTTTGTGTGATACATAGTGGATTTTGCATCTGTCTTCAACATCTGTTGTAAATGCCTGTGCATTTGCATTGTCCAGACAGCTGAACTAATTGATATTTACAGTGCAACATTTTTATCTTCAATATGAAGGTTTATGAAGGCTTTCTTCAGTATCTGAAATGTGTATTTCTAACAAAACTGATGTCCCACTGGCTTTTGATGCTGTCTTTTTGAAATAGTGTCTTCACATTACCCATTAAGGAAATCAGCCTGTATTAAACTGTCCTCAAACAGATCTGTGAGCTTTATGGTGACATTCTGTAGAATCATAGAATGGTTTGTGTTGGGAGGGACCTTACAGATCATCTTGTTCCAATCCCCCTGCCATGGGCAAGGACACCTCCCACTAGACCAGGTTGCTGAAGACCCCATCCAATCTGGCCTTGAACGCTTCCAGGGAGTGAGCAACCACCACTGCCTTGGGGAACCTGTTCCAGTGCCTCACCACCCTTGTTGTGAAGAATTTCTTTCTAATATCCAATCTAAATCTGCCCCCTTCCAATTTAAAACCATTCCCCCTAACCTATCACTACATGCCCTTCTAAAAAGTCCCTTCCCAGCTTCCTTGTAGGTCCCCATCAGGTACTGCAAGGCCACTATAAGGTCTCCCCTGAGCCTTCTCTTCTTCAGGAGTGAGAAGCTGACATCCACAGCCTCCCTGGGCCAGTGTCTCACCACCCTCACAGTGAAAATTTTCTTCCTTATACCTAGTCCAAAACTACCCTTTTCATCATCTACCCTCTTCATTCCTTCATTTGTCATCTGGGACAGAGTGGGGGTCAGTGTAACTTCATCAGATGTGTTTCCTTTGCTGCTCTATTCCCTTCAGAAATCCATAGCACTTGACTCCTGCCATTGTTCAGCATGTAGCCTTTGTGTTTGTGCACCACTGCAATGCTTTCTGGATGTTTGTTGTTTCTTAAAGCTGAGCTACTTGGAAATGATAAACCACCTGCCTCTGAACTTTGGACTAGAGAAGAATTGTTTGGTCATTGCCTTTCTTTTTTGACTTTTTTTGCTAGTCAAAGGGTGGACATTCTTCATAGGTTTATGAGACAGCCAGTTAACTACACGTTGACGCTTTCAATGGTACAAGTGGTGCAATCACCACTAATGCATTTTCTTTCTCACCTAAATCCTGATTGAGGAACTGGGTTTAGCCATATCCCTTAATTCCCCTAATTTAAGTATACACATAGGAATGTTTGTGTTTTAATAGCACTAACTAGAAATACACAAGTAATAAGAACAAGCTGAACCATGTTTCAAGCTCTTTGTTTGCTGCTGATGTCTTGCACACTTCACAAGATGACAAAGCACCCTGCAGTCATTTCATTGAAATGGGTTACTTTTTCAATTAAAATTGCCTAGTTTTAAGCAAAGGGTTTTTTTTTTTTGGTTGGTTTGATTTTTCAATTAAAATTGCCTAGTTTTAAGCAAAGGGTTTTTTTTTTTTGGTTGGTTGGATTTTTTTGGTTTGATTTTGTAATGAAATGTGTTTTCTGGGGTGAAAAATCCCTTTTTTCATGTGTTTGCAAAAAAAATAGGTGGCAAAAAATACATAAAAAAACAAAAGCAACTTTTCACATCTGAATAAACCCTCAAAAGATCTGCATCTCTGTTCCCCAAAACTTTTCACAGTACGAGGTACAAAGTGCTGGCTCTTTTATTAATGACTGTTTCAGCACAGTTTCTCCAGGAGAGGTAAAGCAATCGATCACTCATTCACATCAGTAAAGTGCCCTTCATCTTTACTTTTCACAGTGCCATGCCGAGTATTAACCCACGTTAAATGCTAAAGCCAAGAGAGCGAGTGTGGGAAGGATAATAGACTAAATTAATCTACAGTGCAATTGATCACCTGTCCATTTCACAGAATAACAGAATTGTAGGGGTTGGAAGGGACCTCCAGAGAT
This sequence comes from Gallinula chloropus, assembly GCF_964237585.1. Taxonomy (NCBI): domain Eukaryota; kingdom Metazoa; phylum Chordata; class Aves; order Gruiformes; family Rallidae; genus Gallinula; species Gallinula chloropus. Next base: position 3,702,697 of record NC_140086.1, read on the forward strand.
CATCAGATCCAACCCCCCTGCCAAAGCAGGGTCCCTAGGACATATCGTACAGATAGACATCCAGACGGGTCTTGAATATCTCCAGAGAAGGAGACTCCACACCCCCCTGGGCAGCCTGTCCCAGGGCTCTGTCACCCTTACAATGAAAAAGTTCTTCCACATTTTGATGTGGAACTTCCTATGCTCCAACTTGAGGCCATTTCCCCTTGTCCTGTCCCCACAGACCATTGAGAAGAGGCTGGCCATTTCCCCCCGTGAGATATTTATAAACATCAATAAGATCCCCTCTTAGCCTTCTTTTCTCAGAGTTAAACAGCCCCAGGTCACTCAGACTATCCTCGTAGGGGAGATACTCCAGTCCTTTAATCATCTTCTTAGCCCTCCTCTGGACTCTCTCCAGGAGATCCCTGTCTTTTTTGTACCAGGGAGCCCAGAACTGTACACATTTGTCCCTGTCTTTCCTACATGCATGTGTGTGTGTGCAGGAGATGTTCTTGCACACTTGTACACCCACACTTGCTAATCCAGTCTATCAGTTTTATCAGTTAGGATCATCACACAGAGTGGGGGTGTCTATTACTATATTGTTGATAACGTGGCAGCATGTCATGCTATCAAAAAAAACCTCACCATCCAGCAAGCACAGAAAACATGATGCAGTGTGAAGTGGTGCTCTTGACAGCACCTGAAACCCTAAAGCTGCTTAGGACTGTATAGACGTGGTGATGTAGCCACTGGAATTAACATTAACATACAACAGATAGGGCTGTGATCTCCTGCAGTGACCTGCAGAGCCTGTGCAAGTCCCTGGCTCAACTCCACACTCAGGAAGATTTTGCCATGGAGAGTTTTATGGCTGAGAAGTTCCTAATTAGGGAGACACGGTCGTCTTTTGTTTCTGGTTCTACTCTGAAATGCAGGAGTGTGCAGTTCTTGGCTGGGATAATTTTCTTCATAGTAGCTGATGTGGCGCTGTGTGTCGGATTTGTGCTGAAATCAGTGTTGATAAAATACAGGGATGTTGTAGTTCCTGCTGAGCAGTGCTTACACAGAGCCAAGGTCTTATCTGTTTCTCACCCCACTGCACCAGCGGGATGGCTTGGGTTGCACAAGGAGTTGGGAGGGAACATAGCCAGGACAGCTGACCAAAGGGATATTCCACACCCTATGGTGGAGGTTTAGGTTGGATATTCAGAAGAGGTTCACAGAATCGCAGAATGTAAGGAGTCAGAAGGGACCTCAAAGGATCATCCAGTTCAATCTCCCTTCCAGAGCAGGATCACCTAGACTAAAACACATAGGAATGAATGTACGTGGGTTTTGAATGTATCCAGAGAAGGAGACTTCACAACCTGTCTGGGTAGTCTGTTCCAGTGCTCCATCACCCTCACAGTGAAAAAGTTCCTTACATTCACTTGGAACTTCCTGTGCTTGAGCTTGCACCTGTAGCCCGTTGTCCTGTTGCTGGCTCTCACTGAGAAGAGCCTGGCTCCATCCTCCTGACTCTCACCCTTTACATATTTATAAACATTAATAAGGTCACATTAATATTATTAATTAACCATTAGTAATGTTCTTTACTGAGAGGGTGCTTGAGTACTGGAACAGGTTATCCTCTCTATTGGTTACAGCACCGAGCTGGATTGAGTTCAAAAAGCATGTGGATGATGCACTCAATCCCATGCTCTGACTTTGCTGGCCCTGTGTGGAGCCAGGAGTTTGACTAGTGATCCTTATGGGTCTCTTCCAACACAGGAGATTCTATGATACTATGTCATGCTCAGCTTATAGGGCTGTGGGAAGAAGGAAGAGGCTGACATTCAAAATTATTACATTTGTATTCCCAAGTTTCCGTACCGTGTCGTGGAGCCCTGCTTTCCTGGGGATGGCTGAACACCTGCCTGCCCATGGGAAGTAGTGAATGAATTCCTGGTTTGCTTTGCTTATATGCACAGCTTGCTTTATCTGTTGAACTGTGTTTATCTCAGCCCATTATTTCTTTAAGTTTTACCCTTCTGATTCTCTCCCCTATCCTGCCATGGGGGATTGAACGAGTGGCTGCGTGAGGCTTAATTCCCAGCTGAGGTTAAACAAAGACAAGGAACTAATTCCTGCTGAAGTATAAATTAATAGAAAATGTATTTAAGCAGAAACATAAATTATTTTGTGGGTTTTTTGTTGTTGTGATTTGATATACTGTTTATTGCATTTTGTGTCTGTAGCTTTCAGACTGTGTTCTGCAAGAAGCCAGTTAAAAGAGGAAGTTTGCGTATATTGGAGTCCACATAGGCAGTGTTTCCAGAAAGATTTATGAGTTAAAAGTGTAACACATTAAAGAATCACAGGGTTGGAAAAGACCATTAAGAGCATCGAGTCCAACCACTCCTGTCCTATGCTAAACCATATCCCTCATCTACCCGTCTGTTAAACACATCCAGGGAGTGTGAGTCAAGCCCCTCCCTGGGCAGCCTGTTCCATGCCCTGACAACACTGTCAGTATTTTTTTTCCTAACATCTAATCTGACCCTGCCCTGGTGCAGCTTTGTGCCATTTCCCCTTGTCCTATCTCCTGTCACCTGGCTGAAGAGACCATCCCCAACCTCTCTACAACCTCCCTTCAGGTAGCTGTAGGTAGTGATGAGGTCAACCTCATCCATCTCTTTGCAAATTTCAGAAAAGGAGGACAGTTTCTATTACTCTTTTGTGGCATATAAAACATTTTCTGTGTTTGTGGACTACTTGCAGGACCCTGTAGTTCTTTCTCCCTATCTCTCCCTGCAAGTTGACTGGCTACATTAACTCCTGCTACTGAGTCCTGAATGCAGCAACCCTGAGCCTTAAGTGGGCATAATGCTTCTGGAAAACCCGGATAGACAGCTCTAATCCAAACCCCAGGAAAGACCAGCAGTAAATTACTGGGAGAAAGGCATGTTAGCAAATATGTGTAGATTGTATGTCCCTTAGATGCTTTCTGGTGTTGTTACAGACACCTTTAGACTATGCTACTGAGAATTGCTGCAGGGATACGTCCCAGTAACCTTTCTGTGACAGATGTTAAGTCGTGGTCCACTCGTTAATGCAGAAATGGGAAAGGCACAACAGAATTAGAAAGCACAAGGCAAAGCAATCAGAATAGTCCTGGTTTGATGCCATTTATCTTATGGCGCTAAAAGGATTATCGGGGCAATGTTGGAAACGCTGGGGAGTGTTAAGAGCTCAAGGAGGGCAGCTGAGGTCCTCAGGCTGAAAAGGGAGGGACGTGCTTCAGCCTTCCTGAAGGGACCATACAAACAGAATTGGAATCAACTTTTTAAAAGGGTAGATAATGGCAGGACAAGGGGGAATGGATTCAAGCTGAAGGAAGGAAGGTTTAAATTAGATATTAGGTGGAATTTTTTTACAGAGAGAGGGGTGAGGTGCTGGAACAGGTTGCCCAGAGAGTTGGTAGATGCCCCATACCTGGAGGTGATCAAGGCCAGGTTGGATGTGGTCCTGGGCAACCTTGTGCAGATCCAGGCCTGGACATTGGTGGCCCTGCCTGTGGCAGGGGGGTTGGAGCTCTGTAGTCCTTTGGGTCCTTCCCAAACCATGCCATTCTATGATTCTATGCTGTTTTTTTTTTCTCAGAAATGTAGGGCAAGAAGGTGATCTGCATCTGGACATCCTAAGTTGCAAGAATGGTTAAAAAGTAGTAAGCAGTTTATCAGCATCTGAAGGAAAAAAAAAGAACAAAATACTATTATGATAGTAGGCACCAGGGTTCATCAAAATGAATTTATGGTGAATTAAATTAATTTCTGTCTCTGATAAGCTAAGAGGCTTACTGGATAATGAGAGGGAGGGAGGTGTAATACAGCTCAGTGCTAGCAGGGCGTTTACAAAGGATCCAAGAGGTTCTTTTATTAGGAAATAAAGTGATTTTTCTTTTAAATTAAAACTTACTTGGGAACAGTACGGGTGGGGGAAGGAGAAATAGCTTGATAGATGACTGATGGCTGAGACACTGTTAAGCCACTTCCTGTGGGGTCCTGTTTTGAGTGGTCTCTGAGTTGGCAGTAGGGACTTGACGGAGTCTGAGGCAGTGCTGAACTAATCAGTAGGTGATGCAGGGTTAAGAGGGGGTCTTTTATACTGTCCTGGATATCATTTAGTTAAAATACACAGAATTTTTGGTAGAAGGTCAATAGCTGCTTGCAAAGACCTGTCAAATTCTGTAGGAGAGCAAATATGCTCCTCACTTCAGTAATAACTGCTGTTTCATTTATCATTTATTTCATGAAGAAATCAAGAAGAAAAAAAAAAGAAAAAGGAAAAAAAGGCAGAAAATTTTGCTAGGGTTTGTATTGTTATGTATTGCCCCAGTTGCATTACTGTGGTAAAATTTGTGAAGATTGCTCTCTGACTAAAATTCCTATGTTTTAATCCAGAACCACTGAACAATTTAGCTGCTAGCCTTTAGCCACGTTCGTCTCTAGAGATGACGTAGCACCGGTGCCAGGTTGATTTGAAACACTTCCCCTTCTCTTCCCACACAACCACAGACCATCCCCTAAGCTCCTGAAAGAAAAATAGGGCCACATCTCCTCATACTTTCAGGTGACAGGCAAATTGGAAATCTATGATGGCTTTTATTAGAGAATGTTGTGTGGCTTGAAACTTGGGAGTAGCAGTCTATTTTTCTCTTGACTTTTACACTGCTGGATGATTTACACCTATGCAAAGTGGTTTGCTGACAGACCAGAATTAGAGCTCTTATTTTGCTCTGTTGTGAGTGATCCCTCAACATGACAATCCTAAAGGAGAAAGGGGGGAAAAAAAAAGAGTTGTGAATGTTAGTTTGGAGCCAAAACTAGTAGATTTAGCCTTTCTTCCTCTGATGATTGTAACAGTAAGGACACTTTTGGGGCTAGGTGAAACAACCTTTCTTCCTAGCTCTTCGTCTTGCTTCTTTGTTTATGTCTGTAGGAAATAGTTATAGATGAGATATGCCCACTGCAATCATCCCTCCCTGAGGAAGGAGAGTCAGCAGCCATTGTGGATGGGAAACGGACCTGTTTATAGCCATTAAATTAGAGCAGTCTCATATAACACAAGTTTCCATCCTGTAGATAAGTGTTTGCTAAAACAGCTGTTGAACACATCAGCCTGGATCAACTCTTTCTGGAAATATCCTTAACTGGCTTGTAGGGTCATCCTAGCTGTGTAGGAGACACTGAGAAGTGGTGGGCTGCCACTGAAAGATGGACGTCTCTGCAGACCCTCTGGAGGTACCCCACTCCACAGACCGTGAAGGATCTCCCTTGGCTTTGTCTGAAGTCAAGTACCTTGATTAGGTGAAGGAAGGGGAATAAGAGCCTCAGGGACTACATACCACTTGCTACTCCATGGCTGTGCCTGTGGCCAGTGCATATGGTTTTATATACCCATATTTATAGTATGCTGAGGTCTAACATCAGCTCCCACTGACATCAGTGCTTTACAAAGTCCAGCTCTAAGGCAAGGAAGAGATTGGCTAAAGTCTTATGCCTTGAACAATTTCCTTGCACATGCTTGATGCATCCTTGCATATGTTATGTTTCCAACAACAGTGGAATATATGTAAATGAAGATCCTCAACCTACTTCTGCTTAAGCCACAGATCATGCAGCTCAGTGCTCTGCTCAGTGCACTCTAATTCTTATTTCATATATAGAATATCAAAGAGCTTAAGTGTGCACCCAAGAACCGACCTGGCATAGCTGATCTTAGGGGTTTTTGTACAAAAACCTTCCTTTTTGTACAAGAAAAGTGGAGTGAGTGTTAGGCATTAGACCTGTTGTGCAAAAGGCAAATATATGGTTTAAGTTATGCTACACTACCTGGCTTAACTGTAGCCAAACCTACTTGACCATCCATCTCCTAAATACCTAAACCTGCTCCATTGCTATACAGTTGCACTGTGACAAAGGAGATACAAAAATCTAATGAACCTTAAGCCAGTACAGTAAAGGTATCCTTGATCTGTACCTGAAAAACTTATTATTGTTCTTATATTAGGGATCAGAGGAAAGTAAAATAAGCCATATCCGGTATTATATATGGAAATGCCTGTCCTTTCTCCTGCTGGAACTAGAAAACAAAGCTCTTTGGGATTACTGAGTGGCAAGAGGCACAGCGAGGCAGAGAGGAGTCTTTCCCTTGTCAGTCTTTGCTGTTGCATTTGGGGTTTTGATTACTTTTTGTTGACTTGGCCATTCATCAAGTGTCTCAAAGAAACGGTGCAAACAGTAGTTAAGCTCCTTCATTCTGTCCCTGCGGAGAAGGGAAGCAGCCGCCACCGCATCTGCATCTTCTCTCTGCTCATTTTGAAACTGGATAAATAAATTAGAGATACGATCGTTCAAAGAACAAACTGTAAGCAGCTGCTGGCTGGGGATTATGGATTCGGAGGACTGTACTTCTCCTGTAAAGAAAACAGCAGCCATAGGAAACTTTGGGAGCAGTGTGGCATCTATTGTATTATTTAGGGCATTGTCTTTGCAATCTTTGTGCATACAGAAATGCACAGCAAGAGATGTTATTCTCCTTAAGAGAAGCTCTTTTTTTGTGTTGTTTTTACTCCTGGGGTGCTTATTTTCAGATAAGTCTTTTACAGCGTTTGTATTTTAGGTTGTCGCTATCTCCCCAGACTGAGTATTTAACTTACTATTGTGTGGAAGACTTTTTCAGAAACAAATTTTATTCATCAGAGACACCCCTTTAATTAACTTCCACACTTCCATAGGGAGAGGAATATAAAGAAAGCTAGTAGTAGTAGTAGTAATAATAATAATAATAATAATAATAATAATAATAATGACATATCTTGTTACCATTACACATTAAAAATAAAATGCTATGGGGAGTGGAGTTTCAAGGCCTCTTTTTTAATGAAGATCTTAATAGCATTTAATGTAAATTAAATATAATCACTGCCTCGTTCCTGAGCATATCTCTGCGGCTGAAGAATAGGAAGTTAATTGGGCTGACAACATAGTAGGAAGTGCCAAATTCAAGTACCAGCATGTTGGTTAGAGTGCATTTTGAATTAAGAGGTGGAAAGCAGAACTTTTAAAATTATTTTCTGTACTCCCAGTTATTTCACAGCAGTTCAGTGTGAAGTTTGTGTGTGGCGTGGATTGGTTACGTAAGGTGTCTTAACGCAAAATTTGCATTAGAATGCAAATGATGGAGGCTTATATTTAACTTTACAGACTGGGAAGGATCAAATGCGTGTGCCTAACAAGCCATTTTACTTTGGGGATGGGAAATTGCTGGTATGTAAATCCCTGACTCATTCTGTGGGCAGATAATTTAATGAGTTTTGCAAAGTGACTGGACATCAACTCCAGCGCCTTGCATTGCATTAAGCAGAATTAGTTGTGGAATTCTTGAAACTGCTGCTTATGAAATTTGTGCTCTTGGTGGCAAGATCTACTCGATTAAAAGCTTGGTGGTCAGGCTAACTGTGTACTCCTCAAAGCAGTCGACATGACAGAATTCAACTCCTAGCTCCCTCTCTTGGGATGAGAGTGTGGAATGCCTGTCTGCGGTAGATATGACCTCTTCCAATCTCAGATTACAAGTGATTTAGTCAGCTGGTGCAGTGGGTCTTGGGATCATAAATAAATGAAGTGCATTTGATGAATGGATATAGAAATTGTATCTTATTTTAACTCAGAATAATTAGTTATCAGATCCTGTCCTGTCTTTGTGTGAGATCGTTTCTCATTCCTGTGTAGTGCCAAAGGAGTCCATGCCTTCTCTGTGCCTGGTACAACCCTTAATGTACCTTACTGCTGTGAGGCTAAGAGATGTTCATGTTGTGCTTCCATTTGTATACAGCCCTGGTAGGTACAATGTGTACTTTTATCATAGACAGCTTTCCCACCTGAACTGTCTTCACAGAGATCTTACTTCAGTGGATAAAACCTGCAAAAATTTACCTTGGGGATGAATATTACACTTCATGATGCCAATGTCCATCTAGCCTGAGCAGATGGAAATGACATTCAGTGGAGTGCTTGCTTAAAGGTCTCGATTTATTTGTTGTTAGTTTGCAGTTTTGGGTCTGGCTTGTTTCTCAAAGGAGGGGCTGAAAGAATTGATGTAAGCATTGAAAGAATTGGGGTCCATGAACGCTGTCAAAGAGCAGGAAGGAGCCGAAGCATCAGGACCGCTGTGGGTCTTCTGGACAGAGGGGGCATAAGGAGTCATCTTAACATTTTTTAATAACAAAAATTTCCATTCACTCCACATCCCACCCACCTTGAAATTAGAGCACTGGCGAATGTGTCTTTTCAATGCAACCATGGCTCGGAAGTGTCCTCTAAGGGAGAGAAAATGATCATTTTCTCCAGGTCTTTCTTGAGTTTTTGACTGAAACATTGTGGAAAGCCACTACTTTCTAACTAAAAAAAGATGTGAAGTACCCCCTGGGGAAACTTAGAGGCTGAAAATACCCTGTTGACCTTATAAAGCTTGAGATCTACTGGATTGAGCAAATAAATACCTTTGGGCTCTTTCTCCTACTTTGTGTGGTCCTGAACAGCGAAGCCACCACACAGTGCCTCCAATAAATAATGGTACTGGAATTTGGGGTGTAAACAAGAGGGACAGCCATGACTGGAGAGGGGACAGGTTTGGCTCCCTACCTGTTTTTGTGCTCATAAACCAGCACTGCACCTTCGTGTTAACAGTGCTTTCATGTACAAACAATGTCATAAGCAGGTTGATGTTCATGGTAAGTAAATTCCCATTCCATTTCTGTCTCTTCCAATTTCTCTTCTGAATACAAAAGTTTCCTGAGCAACCCATCAGGTAACTTCCCAGTCCCACCTCTTTTAGCTATACAACTCTTCTTTTGACAGTTTTAGTTGAAATGCCAACAGTCTGTGATGGCCTCATTAACTACTAACCCCTTATTTTCACCTTGTCTTCCCCCATTGAATTTGCAGGTCCACAGCCATTGTCTTTTTGCTGATGACAAGAAGAACATTCTGGGCATCTCCTCACTATTATTTCCCTGCAGCTTTCTCTGAGCCACTACTGGTCAAGGGCCCAGACTTGTGTAGTTCTACTCTGGCTCCATGTGTTGTGTGTTGTTTTCTCAATCGCTCTACAGCTTGAAAAAGTGAAGTGTCTCATTATGCAATTAATTTCAATTGCAATTCCCATCATCTCTTCTCTTCTGCAGGCATGCAACCCAGCAGGAGACTAATAAAACCATCACGACTAGCACCAAAGCCATCAAGCAGCTGTCTGAGGTTGTCAGAGGCTCATCTAGGGTATGTGTTATTCAAGATACTGTTGGGGAAGAGTTCTGGGGTTTATGGATGGAGGAATAATGAAAAAAAGAAAGGATAGTGGGTGCTTTAAAGCTGTTGAGCTCCATGTCTTGCTATAACTTCCCTTCTTGTTACACAATAAGCAAGCTATGCTTATTGTGTAACAATACCAATGGGAAAACAGCTGCAGAAACTATTTCTTCTCCCCAAACTGGATCCTGTGGAGTTGGGAATCAAGAACTCAGCCACAAAGACTTGACTAGCCCACACACTTCTCCCCACATGATTTGGCATTACCTAAAGACTGAGTTGTGCAGTGGGTGTACTTGGTGCAGATGAGTTTGGAAGTGTGTTTTAAGTGTCCAGAAAGGACAAAGGAGTGGAGCATCTCTGGATATGACATTCCTTCAGTGCTGTATGCTAATGTGAAAGCAACAGTGGGGATGAGTAGCTAATTGCAGTCTAGATCAGAGCAGGACTTTGAATTAAAATTTATCCCACAGCAACCCCATCTGTTGTACACACTGGTCTTCTGTCATCGGTAGGTTCAACTCGTATGAACATTGTTGTCTCAGGGGCATGAATGATCCCCAGCCTCTGGTCCCCAGTGCAACTATTGGACAAAGAGGTTTCTGTCCTTTCCACCTCATATATTCCTGCTGGCTTCAGCTTGTTGTATGCATCTTGGGGAAGAACAAAAACTTACTGTGAGCTGGTGTGAGAGTTGAGAACTTTCACGCATATAACAGGTGATTCAGCAACTCAAATGAGAATAAAGACAATTCTTTTTTTACTTGATTCTGCCTAGAATTTTTGTGTTATGTTCTTGCTTCCACTACCCCTATGGTTTCTGGGTCTGAGTTGATGTTTTACCCTCACTCACTTCCTGCCATTCTCCGAATTCCTGCATTACTTCAACTCTGTTCTCACTGTCCTTCCACCTATAAAAAACCCAAAACACTGCTCTAAACACACAACTTATCTCTGTCCAAGTGGCTTTTACAGCCTGGATTGATGGCACTTGCTAACAGGCATCTGAGGTAAGGATTTCAGAGCTGAATCACCCCAGGATACGTTTGTAACTGATGGAGGATCAGGTTCAATTCAGCACAACATAAAGGAAAAGAAAGAACGAGTGATGATCTACTCTGGAGAATGGGGAAGGAAGCCTGAAATGACTGTTCTCCATACATAGATGTTGGCCTTATGCAGACATCCACCTTAATACTTTTATCTTTTTTAACATGTTGTTTAATCAATGGTGTACTACAAGGACTGTGTTTTGGTTTTTTTTCCTTTTTCTTCCATAGTTTGAGAAGAATTGCATCAAAGCTTCATGAAACAAAAGTCACTTTCTTGGAGATATGGGCATCTGGGCTGTTTTGTGTTGATATCCTGCCTCCCTTTTGTGATATAAATCAGGTCCAAAGGGAATTCGGACAAGGTCACGTTAAACCAAATTACAGTGCCTCACAAGAATGTCATTATTTGCTCCTGAAGCCTATGTAGCGTCCACTGGGGACTTCAGCAAAATAGCTTTTACTGTAATGGGGAGAAAAAATACTAAGTTAAAGGGAGAATATTTAAAGGCCAGAGGAAATAGAGATAGGAACAATTACGGTAATATGAAGAAGAAACGTGCCACTCTCTACTGACATCACATGATAACTTTTTCTGCTCTTTGCTCAACTGATTTAACAGATTTTTCCTTTTTTTAACTCTTCCAGCTGCTCAGTTTAAGTAATTCAACCTACAGGTTTTGATATAAAGCCTGTAGCCTTCCTCCCTTAGAATAAAAAGTTCTGATAGGTAGGTAGGTATCAGCTGTTGGTCCCTTTGGGGATCAGGGTAGTACTGCAAACTTTCCTGCCGTAAAATTTCTCACAGCATGAAAAGCCTTCCATTAATTTAGAGCTTTACAGTCAGTCCTTTCTGATCCTATATTCTGTGTATCACTTTGCATGCAGAGAGGGACCAAAACCCATATTTGCTTTTAATTTCATCCTTAATATCCAGCAGTAATGTACCACCATCAAGGTGGACTGTGTGAGTTTCTTTGACTTGCCTTGAATCTCTGAGTGCTGCTGGAGTTATTGGAGTCAGGATGCCCAACTGAACAAATTGATAGTATTTCAGAAGCAAAGATACTGAAGTAAGTGGATCAGTGTGATACAAGGCAGGAGACCGATGTAAAATAGCACATGGCTATTTTAGGGCTTCCTTTCAAACTAGCCTCAAACAAGTTAAATAAAGAGGCCTATCTGGAATTCCAGGATTTTTTGGTAAGCTGAGTGTTGGACCATTAGATCAGCTCTCCAGGGTGGCAATCTTATCTTATTTTGCACATGTAACAAACATCAGGTTTATGTATTTTTTATCTGGAGAATGGAAATAAGGCTACTTGCTCTGCTCTAAAAATGGTTTTATATCTTTGGATGAAGAACTGTAACTCTAGGATATTCTTCTCTGTATGAAAATAGTACAATTAAAAATTAACAATGTTTATCCCATCCTTTATAAAATTTACTTTTGTAGTCTTAAGCAGTGGTCTGAAAGAGCTGAAATTGCTGTCAAGTGAACATTTCTGCTTAGTAACTTTAATGTAGATTGGGGGGTCTTTTTGTTACTATTTTTTAAGGTGATGTCCCACTTCCTTGCAGTTCATTCCTTGCTGTAAATCCTGAACACATCAGCTCCTTCACACCTGAAATCTGTAATAATAGAACGGTTTGGGTTGGAAGAGACCTTAAAGACCATCTAGTTCTATCCCCCCCTGCCTTAAGCAGGGACACTCTCCATTAGACCAGCTTCTTCAAAGCCTCATCCCACCTGGCCTGGAATACTACCAGGGATCCAGGGACATCCACATATTCTCTGGGCAACCTCTTCCAGTATCTCACCAAACTCACGGGGAAAAATTTCTTCCTAATATCTAGTCTAAATCACCCTCTTTCATTTTAAAACCATTACCCCTTGTCCTTTCACTGCACTCCCTGATAAAGAGGCCCTTTCCATCTTTCCTGTAAACTTCTTTAGAGAGTAGCATAATTTCAGGACAATTTCTATTGCCTGACATTGTATGGGTTGGGTCACTCCATCTGAGAACACTACATTTTCAGCATGTTGGAAAGTTACATCAGGTTAGGCTTGGGTCTTCCTTCTGAGAACACTTTAAAACATAGATTACTGCCTTGCTTGGGCAAGCTCCAGAGAGAAAGGTGGTGATTTCTCAGGGATGTCCAATGATAGGACAAGGGGCAATGGGTGCAAGCTGGAGCATAAGAGGTTCAATGTGAACAGAAGGAAAAACTTCACTCGAAGGGTGACAGAGCACAGGACAGACTGCCCAGAGAGCTTGTGGAATCTCCTTCTCTGGAGACATTCAAAACCTGCCTGGACAAGTTCTTATGTGACCTAATCTAGGTGGTCCTGCTCTCCCAGGGAGGTTGGACTAGATGATCTTTTGAGGTCCCTTCCAACCCCTAACATTCTGAGACTCTGTAACATTCAGGTACATGTTTTGGAAAAGGTGGAGTTAACTTGGTTTCTGACAATCAGGCTCTAGGCCAGGCAGTAGGAAATCTGCTGTGGTTGATAAACCTTTCAAGTCCAGCAAATCACCCATTGCCATCAAATGAGGTATTTGTCGTGGCATATTTTCCAAATTAAGGACTTTTTATAGGAAGATCCCTTGGGTTATGAAGGGAGAACTGAGGATGTATTCTAGTAAGTAGAAGCAGGACACCATGCTGCAAGCATACTATTCTTTTGCTGGCAATAAGGTATTAATTTACTTGTATTTCAGTCTTTGAGAATTGGTGGTAGTGTGATGCCACCTTAATGCAGTAAGCAAGACAGCAAATGTCCCACTATATATCCCTGTCACAGAAGGTATCTGGCTTAGCTAGCAGTCTATGCAGTAGTCATGATTTGAGTTCTGTCTTGAATATCCAATTGTTTTAATTGGTTTGGACTGAAAGATCAAAGCATCTTGTATTCCTAAATAAAATCTTGTGTCATCTTGGCAGCTGATTTTTTAGACTACTATTTGAACCCACCTAGGTTATTTGGTGTCTCCCACCAGGACTATTTCCAATGGTCACAGACAGAGCTGCTACTTGATTGACCTCTACAGACCTCATAACCAGGCTTCTTTGTTTTTGTGTTTTTTCTAAACCAGCAAGAGCGGCTTCAGCTGGACAGGCTGAAGAACCAGCTGACAGACCTCATAACCAGGCTTCTTTGTTTTTGTGTTTTTTCTAAACCAGCAAGAGCGGCTTCAGCTGGACAGGCTGAAGAACCAGCTGTCAGATGCCATCCAAAGATATGGAGCAGTGCAGAAGGTGAGGATCTTGCTTTCTTTCATCCTTCCATACCAGTTTGAGAACATCTTAGGTGGAAGCAGGAACGTGGAGCACCTCCACAGAGGTGTTTGTGTGGAGTTTCTTCCTTCTTTTCTTGACTTCTTCAGTCAAGCGTCTATACTGTATGTGCACATGCATGCGACTGCAAAACATTGCTAATTTAAATGTTAACTCACATTACAGCTCTGCTATATGGCTTTATATGCCAGAAGGTTTCCAAACGCCTTTTGTGGCTTGGACCTGTCACCAAGATCAAGCTGCTTAATAAAACAAACAAAACCTGAACTGCAGCTTTTTCATTTGCTTCTTGCTCTCCTACATCACCCTGGGGAGGCTGTACTGATGAGCGGATTCGCTTTTAAACACTGTAGTAATGATTTAAATTTACCTTCCTGAAACCGCTTCTCTTCCCTCCAGTAACAACTTTGAATATGTATATGGATTTATTGAATTCTATGCAAATATAACCTGGACAAACACTGATTGCTTTCTTATACTACATTAGTGAGTTTGACCCATGCTTGCAACACACGGGGAGAATATATTACAATTATATAGGTGTAATGAATTTTGGCTGGCAACATTCGCTTAGTAATGTAGCTCTATTAGAAACACTCTGCACTGATTGATTTTGCAGCACTTGCTGCCTATGGCTTTAAAGTAAATAAGTAAATAAGGCCAATGGCATCTTGGCTTGTATCAAAAATAGTGTGGTCAGTAGGTCTGGGGAGGTGATTGTGCCCCTGTACTCAGCATTGGTGAGGCTGCACCTTGAGTGCTGTGTCCAGTTCTGGGCTCCCCACCATAAGAAGGACATTGAGGTCCTCGAGCGAGCCCAGAGAAGGGCGACCAGGCTGGTGAAGGGGCTGGAGGGAAAATCGTATGAGGAGCAGCTGAGGGAGCTGGGAATGTTTAGCCTGGAGAAGAGGAGGCTGAGGGGAGACTTTATCATCACCTACAGCTACCTGAAGGGAGGTGGTAGAGTGGTGGGTGATGGTCTCTTCACTCAGGTGACAGAGTGAAGAGACCTACAGCTACCTGAAGGGAGGTGGTAGAGTGGTGGGTGATGGTCTCTTCACTCAGGTGACAGGAGATGGGACAAGGGGAAACGGCATGAAGCTGCACCAGGGCAGGGTCAGATTGGATATTAGAAAAAAATCTTTTACTGAAAGAGTTGTCAGGGCCTGGAACAGGCTGCCCAGGGAGGGGGTTGAGTCATGGGCCCTGGATGTGTTTAAAAGATGGATAGATGAGGTACTTAGGGGTATGGTTTAGCTTAGGATGGGAATGGTTGGACTTGATGATCTTAAAGGTCTTTTCCAACCTTGTGATTCTGTGAAGTAAAAAGGAAATAAGTTTGTGCTTGTATATTATGTAACGACATTGCATTATCTCTAGCACCATCTCATATTGTTGATTATTTCTCTCTCCTATTCAAACCTCTTAAGTGTGGGGGTTGTAAATGGAACATCATGTAATCCCATTAAATGAGAAGTTGGAAGGATTCAGGTAAAGGGCTCCACCCCATACATACACACACCTTTTCAATGTGGTTTTTTATGTTGATGAGTAAAATCTATTTGAACTCTTCATGTAGGTTTTAGGGTTTTGGTGTTTTTTTGTTGGTTTTTTTTTTGTTTTAAACTGTCATCAATTCAGAAGTACCCAAAATTAGCCACTGCAGTTTGTGAATGCCCGGTTGCGTCAGGAAACCAATCTGAGTGGTAAATTGCTACTTCTCCACGTCCTAGCTGTCAGTTCTTAAATGCATGTTTCAGTTTTGATAACCTTGTCATTCTGGAAGCTTTGTAGAATTTGAAATCCTGTAAGACCAAACTTTTCAATGAGGTTTTACTCCTCTTCTTTTTTCTAAGTAGTAAGAGTTTTCTCTCTGTCCTTTAAAAAGCAGAAGAAAGAGCTTCATGTGATTCCTTCCCCTAATATTTGGACTGTCATTTCTCAGCCATTTTCCTTCTATTTTTTTTCCCCTTATTTTTACAGAAAATAGCAGAGAAATCCAAAGCTTTGCTTCCTACTGGGCAGAGAAGTACCAAACAGGTAAGTTTGCATGTCTCAGTGTTTAACAGTGTGTTGCTAAAAAAAGGACAGTTTTCTAACACCAGTAATGACGCTGAAGAGCATGGTGCTCCCCTACAATGAAGCCAGTGAGGTGGTTTTCAAATAGAGATGTGTGATGTCTTGGGAGGGTGGAAGTTACAGAACCCAGAGAAAAACACCTGTTCAATCATTCTCTTCTTTTCTGTTCTCATGGGGCTGTTTTCTTGATGGGAGTTTTATGTAGTCTGAAATATATCAAAGAACAGTCCTGTGCCCCCTTCCCTGGGCGCTGGACTCAAGGCTAAATGAAATCACGTTACGAGTGTCTATAGAAAGTGCATCCTTTCCCTTTAGAGAAGGAGGTGGAAGGAGTTTTTAATCAAACCTCTGTCCTCAGGTTTGAGAAGGAATTGTGCATTCTGCATTCTTCAGCTGCATTACACTGTGGTAAACTATTATTTATGTATGCAGATACAGACTTTTTTTTCTCTTTGTACCTGTGTTAGGAACATTCTCAGTGTATAAATACTATGTGAAATCAGAGTATATGCATTACAGTTCTGCACGTGTATTTAGTTTTATATCTAGATGCATGTGGGTGTATATATAAAATATAATTAAACATATGTGCTGCTTTGCATATATTCAACATGATTAAGTTTGTAAAGGTATGTATGCATATATAGGGATATATACACATTCATAGTATTAATCCAAATAGTATGCAGAATATTATATATGGAAACAGTAATGCAAAATGCCATATATATTTACAAACAGGAGGGGAATCAACTTTTTAAAAGGGGAGGTAAGGGCAGGACAAGGGGGAATGCATTAAAGCTAAAGGAAGGGAGATTTAAATTAGATATTAGGATGAAGTTTTTTATAGAAAGAGTGGTGAGGGGCTGGAACAGGCTGCCCAGAGAGGCGGTGGATGCCCCGTCCCTGGAGGTGTTCAAGACCAGGTTGGATGGGGCCCTGGACAACCTTGTATAGATTCAGGTTTGGAGGTTGGTGTCCCTGCCTGTGTCAGGGGGGTTGGAACTGTGTGATCCTTGGGGTCCCTTCCAACGCAGACCATTCTATGATTCTATGATATGTAGACATACATGTGTATGTGTATAAGAAATCTCCAGATTTCATTTTGAGGTTTGATGCCAGGAGATCAGTTAGCTGTAGTATGATTCCAGCAGAGATTAGGTTGGCCTTTCACATCCAACATAGTAAAAAGAGCTTTTAGATATTTGCAATTGATATCATACCACTAAATAGCAGAACTCTATGCCTAATTTCAGTGACTATTTCTGGTATTCTTGATACTCTCTTTTTTTAAGGGTCAATTAGCAGATTTTTCTGTTTTCGTAATGAATCTTCATTTCCTACCTTGTTGTGCCACCTGGTTTTCTATATCCTTCTTAACACATATATAAGAAATATTTGGTTTTTGTAACATTAATGCTTTTTGGTAAAGACAGACAGATTGAAGCCACCAAAGATCCTACCATTAGGGTAATCCAATGGACCAGAGTTTGTAACATTAGATAGGTTTCAATTACAATTCTAAATCAGACTCTGTTGTAACTTAGATAAGTGTCAGTGCTAAAGAAACTAAGAAAGACATTTGTGTGCCAGAGGGCTAAAGTATGTATTTATAGAAATGTTATAACTTATTTTTGTCCACCAACTGGTGATCTGCTTTGAACATGGGTATTGTGCATAGTCACAAACTGCATGTTCTTAAAGGGTGGTCACATCCAAAGGATGTCAAACATGTGCTGGTTTTGATGGCTCAGCTCCGAGAAAAAGGTGTTTCTTTTCTGCAAATTAGCTGTGATTTGGTTTTGTGCCATCTATATTCTGTCACTCCTTGTGCTTTTAACCAACGTTTTTAGACCATGTTAGTAGAGCAGGTTCCAGAGGTCCACATGGCCATGGCTGTTTCATACGATGTGGGACACTGCTGGCCCTTAACCAGTAGCAATAGGATGAAGAAAGCAAATTATTTCATAGCTGTTGTGCATCCCTTAACATGAAGTAAGCCTGGATGGAATCAACTTTTTTTGGTATATTATAAATGATTGATGGCTCCAAAACCAATCTTCTCTGGAATTGAACAGGGTTTTAATAGGGGGAAAAAAACCAAGGTGTTAGACAAAAATCTTGGAGGCAAGAAATGATGTGGTTGGAAGTAAAGAGAGGCTTGAGGAAGAAGGGGACAGAGACAAACCCCTTTGCTTTAAAATAGGTAAGAATCCCACCCCTTAGGAGAAACAGTTTGGTGTGGGTCAGGCAGCATCAGCAGAAATTGTGTTAAATTGGGTCGGCTGTTGGTTGTTTCTTCTTGTAGCTGTCACTTCCAAGTGAATGCTGGTGGTTGGCTTAAGTGCCTTCTGAAAAAGAAGGGGGTTGTACTATGTCCTTGGTGAGATGTGACTGACTCAGAAGTAGGCTTGATCATGCCCAGGAGCACATACTATTCATGTAGTGATACTTCTTGGGCTGGGGACAATTGAGGTTTCGTGCAAACTACTTGAAAAGGAAGAAGGTGAATTCACATCTGTTTCAGCTTTCTTATATGCAGCTTCACACATTGGAACAGGCTGCCCAGGGCGGTTGTGGAGTCTCCTTCTCTGGAGATATTCCAGCCCCATCTGGGTGTCTCCCTGTGTGACCTGTTCTAGGGACTCTGCTTTGGCAGGGGGGTTGGACCCGATGATCTCTGGAGGTCCCTTCCAACCCCTATGATTCTGTGATTCTGTGATCTTCTTTTCTTCCTCCTTCGAATGTAAACAGAGAGAAATACTGGGTTTTTACATACTATTATTTTTCCAGCTGCAGATTGGTCAGGACATGCAAAATTATAGTTCCCATGGCAACCGTAACCTGACCACCATAGATTAAGACATTAAAGTTAATACCCTATACAGTAATGCAAAATGCTACACATGTTCAGGGGACTTGATTTTCAGGCCTTGTGAGATTGCATGGTGAACTTCTTGACTTGGTGCAGCTCCAGTCTTGATTCAAATGCTGCTGGCCTTAAGGAGCTTGTTTGTTTTATTTATGCTTTAATTTATTATGGCAAATTGTAAGAGGATTGAAGAATGCTAGTTTTTCTATACTCACATCCCTGTAATTCTTTTCTTCCAATGGTGGGTGGCAAAGGTAAGATGTTTGGTAACACAAACTCTAATAAGTTTCCTTCAGGGAATAATTGATTCCTTAGACCCACGTAAGAGGTTAAAATTGGAAAAGAAGCTTGGGGAAAATTATTCTCTTGCCTATCGTGGTGTGCTGTAAGTACTGTTTAATTGAGTTTGCTTATTTATAAAGTCATTGATCTAAAATTCCTTGAAGCCTGAAGTTGTATAAATTCTTAATCAAATATATGTCCATAGGAATGTATTTATGTGGAGACTATCGATGTAGTTCTATAGGTGTGTAACTGCATATATTGAAAGACACGCGGTTTTACTATGCTAAATGATCATTATTGAATTGTGGCTACTATTTGCAGAAAGCCCTTTCCCTTGGAGCTGTGAAACCAATTTTAAATATTCATCCAGTCGCCAAAATGAGACCTCAGAAGTCTCATTAATGGATTGTGCAGGGGCAGTCCTGGAAAGAAGCTTTCCATATATAAGAAATAAACGTTGTTGCAGCATACAGCTGAGACAGCAATGTGTATGATGATGGTTATGTCTGGTTCCTGCCTATATATGTGGCAGTCATGCCTTCCATCCCACCTTCACACCCTGCACAGACACATCTTGGTGCAAAGCAGCTGTTCCTCCTTCCAGGTACTGAGTCCACTGTGGGAAAGGAGGTATTTCTGGTGTTCCCCACAAGAATGGTGTAGAGCCTTGGACAGCGTGATCAGTGGGAGGAGAGGTAGACAGCTGAGTAGATTTGGGCTAAATCCATCCCACAGTTCAACAGTTGGGTATAATAAAATATGATAATGTTCTAAGAGCACAGAATGGATTATCCATAATATCAAAATAATAAATGATAGCCTGCAGAAGATCCATAAAATAGCCAATAATCCCTCTGGGCATAGGAGATAAAAATAATCCTTCTTTTAAATTATTTTAATTATTGTGCATCTAATATCTACCTCCCATAGAAAGAAGAACATGTTATTGTGCCCATGAGTGATTGAGTTCGAGTGATATTAAACCCAACAGCAGACTAGGCTGAAAAGCCAAGGGCTTCTAAAGATCTGTCTCTGTCAGTGCCTAGCAGGGAAAGCCCAGTCTGTGCATCCTTACTGCAATTGTGGCATCTTCAGGCCACCTCCATCTTCCCTGGATCCTCATGGACCACACTTACCCACCTATCTACTCATGAGTAAAGTGGACTTTCTCATCATGTAGACTTTGTGGGCTGTTCCTCAAAATGAGTGGGAGAAGGGGAATTACAGCTCTGTTTTAACTAAGGAATGGGTTTTGAGGTAAAGCCACACCAAAAATCTGAACAGACTTGGGTTTTTTTTTAATTTTTTTTTATTTAGAGGAAACTTTTTTTTGTAATTTTTAGAAATTAAAATTACAGTAATTGTCATACTGTAATGGCACCCCTCTTCATTTCCTGCTGCTCATGGGGAGAGGAAAGGATAATTACTGCTCTGGAACATGGCAGTTGCCAAAAGAAATGCCTTTGTTTCTTATTCTGTAAGCCTACTTGACCCTTCTCTCAAAGGTCAGTAAATTATATTTCTTAGGAGCACAGAAATAGGTAATAAACCTCTATTTGCATATACAAGCTTTTTTTCCACTGACTACATCAATTTATTTGTGCTTTAAATGGACTTCCTCCTCACAGGAAGCATCATTTCTCTCTTTCTTCCTGTGTTTATGAAGTTGTTCTTTTTATGTGATTAGAGTAAAATTCTCATTTTGGGGCAGCAAGATCCAATCCTGGTCTTTATGGGAGAATAATTTCTTGGCAATAATATCTGCATAAACTGCATATATGTATGCGTGTGTGTAATGACTCTAGTTACTTGGGCTTCTATTTTTACAGGGTCCTTATCATGGTAGGTTCTGTATAAGCACAGCTATTAGATTGTGCCACCCTGAGGATCTTGCAGGCTAAGCAAACGCCAACCGGCTATTGTGAGCAATAATTAACGAGGTGTTTTTAATGCAGTAGGTACTCTTCGTGCTGCAAGTCCAAAGCTCAGTTGGAAATTGGCTTCAACATTTGGGAGAGGTTGTGGTGTGTATTTATTTTATTTTTTTCTTTTTCTGAAATGCAAAATTGAATTTCTCACAATCAAAACACAGCTTTTTGTCCCAGCAAATGCAGCTTTTTATTTATGCATTTATCTTATTGACTCTAACATCTTATCTTAGAACTCGTCCCAGTTCCTAATGTTCCAGTCTGGCTGGTGGATGTTAGGAAATTAAGCCATAGCTTTGGTGATAATGGATCTTGCATGTGTGGTAATAATTGCTATGTCTTTTCAAGGTCATTTGGTACGCAGCTACTTCTGTAAAAAGTGTTATTTTCAATAATGTCAACTTTTTTTTTTTTAAATGACTGTGCATCCATTAAAAGCCATATTCTAATCAACCCACTCCTCTGTTCTTAGGGCTGTCAATATGGAGCATTTAAATCACACGGCTATTTTTTTCTTGACTTTATTTAAGTGTGGGCTTTTGTTTGTTTTGTGGGTCTTTTTAAGGCAGTCATTAAAGCAATTTTCCTAAGATTTTTTCTCTCTTTTTTTTTTCTCCCCCTGCCTGTTTGGAAATAGGGAAACACATTCCGATACAGGGATTTAATAAGTGGATTAAAATAGATTCATACCTGATTTTCTTTATTTGCTTCCTATATTCCCAAGGGGGGGGGGAATTTATTCTGAATGACCTGAAAGTTTTTACAATGCTTCCAGTGGATCTGAGAGGAGAAGATCTCTGCTTAGCATGCCCATGATCCTGCAAAAAAAAATGCCAGTGGGATTTTATAGATATATGTAGGTAACTGGCAAAGCACTAGACATGAGCTTCCAAAATCATATAGCCCCTTATTCTATAAAAAGGGGGAAAAAAAAGAAAAAACCAAATCTATATAAAGACCAAATCCATATAAACATGTTTGGGGGGAACTCACCATTTTCCTAAATTGCCTGACCAACTCCAGCACCGTGGATTTTCCTTAGCAATCCCCTATCAAGTGCCTGTCATGGGATAAGCCCGCTTTGCTTGCCTGTGTCTGCTGATGGAGCTAGAAACTGCAGCTGCCTGTAGCAGCACCCAAGCAAAGGATTTTGTACTCATTAGCTGGATTTTCTACGTGGTTGAGGGGTTTTTGTTTGTTTGTTTCTTTGTGGATTATTCTTTTTTTTTTCTTTTTCCTTTTGTTTGAGTGAGAAAGGACAGAGGGTTGTTTTTTTTTTTATGTGGGCAGAGGATGAAGGCAGGGGAAGGGTTTCTTTTGTATGAAGCCTCCTCCACAGCAGCTCCCTGGCTTCACACGCCGTGCTGATGCCTGTCTCCTCTACCTCAGCTCTGAGTCACTGCCGGAGCCGTCTTGCAAAGCGAAAGGCTGTTTTGTCTGGAATGAGCCAACCTCACCACCCAGCTCTGAAAGCATTTGCTTTTATGTTCCCAAATCCTGGGGCTGCTTGCCTTCATCCCACACCTGCAAGGACCCTGCCAGGAGAGCTGTGCGTGGGAAATGGTGATGCTGGGGTTGCATGGAGGCGTTTGAGGTCATGGTAGGAACTGTTGGCATGAATGTGCCTTGTTAATAGGAGAGAGCGCTTTCACGGAGTCCAAATCTATATTGTGCCCAGAGGCTTGGACAGATAACATAATTCAGCTGGTACACACTTTATTATTCTTCCATAGCCACCAACAACTCTGCAAATATTATTCAACATTGCTTGTGGTAGCTGCATGGGCAGTTGCAGTGCTCCTTTCTCATCCCAGCTGTTACATTTAAAGGATATTGCAAATACCCCTGTCTTCATACCCAATCATGGTCATTCATGTAGGGCATCACTATGACCATAAAAATGGGAAAAGCCTTTCCCACCTCTTACATCATATCTGGCTGTGGTCTCTTTTTTTTTCTTATGAGTATCAATTTTTGCTCAGTGAGTGTTGGCAGCACATTGCTGCATGGTCCTGGGCAGCACTGCTGACTTGGATATATGTATATGTAGTATAGATGTAGATATGTATGTATACACCTACATAAATCTAAATCTAGATATAAATCATACAATCTTAGAATGCATCAGGTTGGAAGAGACCTTTCAATGTCACCTACTCCAACCCCCCTGCAGTAAGCAGGGACACCTTTAAGTAGATCAGATTGCTCAGAGCTTCATCAAGCCTGACCTTGAAAGCTTCCAGGGGTGAAGCTTCCACTATGTGTCTGGGTATCCTTTACCAGTGTCTCACCAACCTCATAGTCAAGAACTTCTTCCTAATGTCTAATCTAAACCTCTCCTGCTCTAGTTTAAAACCATTGCCCCTTGTCCTATTGCTACATGCCCTTGTAAACAGTCCCTCCTCAGCTTTCTTGTAGGTCCCTTCAGGTACTGGAAGGTGCTCTAAGGTCTCCCCAGAGCCTTCTCTTCTCCAGGCTGGACAAGCCTGATTCTCTCAGCCTGTCTTCATAGCAGAGGTTTTCTACCCCTCTTATCACCTTTATGGCCTCCTATAGACCTGCTCCAAGAGGTCCATGTCCTTCCTGTCCAGAGCTGGACACAGTACTGCAGGGGGTCTCACCAGAGCAGAGGAGGTGAATCACCTCCCTCACTCTGCTGCAACCCAGGATGAAATTGGCCTTCTGGGCTGCAAGTGCACATTGGTGGCTCATGTCCAGCTTTTCACCCATCAGCACCCCCAAGTCCTTTTCCACAGGGCTGCTCTCTATCACATCAAATAGAGAGAGAGATTTAAATCTGTATTTAAAATTAAACCTACACCTAAGCCTAAATGTAAATATAATTAAATAGAGTGGCAGGTGTGACCTGTTGGACGGATACTCCTCTCAGTCAGAGAGCTTCATACTTCCATGCAGCCTTTCTCAGCATTGAGAGTCACCTTTGGCAGCAATATCAGATCTGTGCTGACAGCAGTGTAAGAGGAGAGCAAATGCAGGCTGAGATACCAGAGCTGTTAAAATACAGTTTGGGTCTGCAGGACATATGTGACTGTGATGGTGGGAGTACTATTACAGAAATTAAACGTCTGCATCAGTCTGAAAGCTTAGACTTTGTTCACTCTAGGTTGGTGGCTTTTTTCCATCCATCCATCCATCCATCCATCCATCCATCCATCCATCCATCCATCCATCTATCCATCTCCTTCCTTCCTTCCTTCCTTCCTTCCTTCCTTCCTTCCTTCCTTCCTTCCTTCCTTCCTTCCTTCCTTCCTTCCTTCCTTCCTTCCTTCCTTCCTTCCTTCCTTCCTTCCTTCCTTCCTTCCTTCCTTCCTTCCTTCCTTCCTTCCTTCCTTCCTTCCTTCCTTCCTTCCTTCCTTCCTTCCTTCCTTCCTTCCTTCCTTCCTTCCTTCCTTCCTTCCTTCCTTCCTTCCTTCCTTCCTTCCTTCCTTCCTTCCTTCCTTCCTTCCTTCCTTCCTTCCTTCCTTCCTTCCTTCCTTCCTTCCTTCCTTCCTTCCTTCCTTCCTTCCTTCCTTCCTTCCTTCCTTCCTTCCTTCCTTCCTTCCTTCCTTCCTTCCTTCCTTCCTTCCTTCCTTCCTTCCTTCCTTCCTTCCTTCCTTCCTTCCTTCCTTCCTTCCTTCCTTCCTTCCTTCCTTCCTTCCTTCCTTCCTTCCTTCCTTCCTTCCTCCCTTCCTCCCTTCCTCCCTTCCTCCCTTCCTCCCTTCCTCCCTTCCTCCCTCCCTCCCTCCCTCCCTCCCTCCCTCCCTCCCTCCCTCCCTCCCTCCCTCCCTCCCTCCCTTCCTTCCTTCCTTCCTTCCTTCCTTCCTTCCTTCCTTCCTTCCTTCCTTCCTTCCTTCCTTCCTTCCTTCCTTCCTTCCTTCCTTCCTTCCTTCCTTCCTTCCTTCCTTCCTTCCTCCCTCCCTCCCTCCCTCCCTCCCTCCCTCCCGCCTGCCTTCCATCCTTCCCTCCCTCCCGCCTGCCTTCCTGGTTTTGCCCACTGCAAGAGGAAGTGTTTCCTACTAATGCAATGGCAATGCTTGTAGGGTCTCATCCAACTCCCCTCCTTCAGCCCCACCTTGCACAAGTTGCATTACTAGAGCCCAAGTTGACTTTTGCCCTGGCAAAAGATCACACAGTAACTGGAGAAACAAATGTGAAACCTTCCCCAGTGTGTCACCTTGCTCCAAAGTGAAGGCAGAGTTATTTAATACGTTTAAACCCCCCTGTGGAGATGGATTATTGAAAGGAAGGAAATTGTATTCTTCTAAACCCACTTTGATGGCTGCATTTATCACATGATTAAATGTGAATGGCAATGGTATTTTCCCAGGGTAAAAATAATGTATTTGGAAATAGGTTAACCCTTGCTTCACCAGGGTGAAGACAGAAGTAATATTTAGTGACCTTACTAGCGCTCCACCTGGTTTATTTTAAGCCTCTCAATAACCAATGTAATATCTAACATACAATTCAAAGATAATTAACCCCTTTCACTCCTGTGTAAAATCAGTGCTGTTTCTGCCTCTATACAATATATCATCTGTGAAATGCCATGTGATGATCCAGCTGTCGTATATACCAGTCCCTACATTGGCCTGGCATAGTAAAACAGATTTGCTATCTCAGACTCTTTTAATAGAAACCTTGAGAAGAGGAGGCTGAGGGGAGACCTTATCACCACCTACAGTGAGCTGAAAGGAGTTTGTTGAGAGGTGGGAGGTGGTCATTTCAGCCAGGTGACAGGAAAAGGGGAAATGGCACTAAGCTGCACCAGGGCAGGTTCTGATTAGAAATTAGGGAAAAAAAATCACTGAAAGAGTTGTCAGGGCCTGGAACAGGCTGTTCAGGGAGGGGGTTGAATCACCTTCCCTGGATGTGTTTAAAAGACAGGTAGATGAGGTGCTTAGGGATATGGTTTAGCATAGGACAGGAGTAGTTCGACTTGATGATCTTAAAGGTCTTTTTCAACCTTGTGATTCTGTGGATCACAATTATTCCTGATTCACTGCAAACAACAGGAAACACTGGACCAAGCTTATAATTTCCATTTTTTGTTCTGTACTTAGTTCTGATGCCCAGCTGAAAACCACCCAAAAAAAAGTGTGTTATTTTTCCAAATTAAGCTTCCACTGGTGGTTTGGTTTGTTATGGAATTTAATCTTCACTTTTAAAAACAACCCAAGATGCTCAAATACCTTTGGATTTAAACCATAAAACTACATATATCAGAGAGATAATTTTTATATAGTTTCTTTTTAAAGGACACCAGGATCTGTGAGATGAGGCATGTGCTGCAGATGATGTTTCAAATAGTTATTTTTAAGCTGATAGCAGTAGTCTGTGTGATAAATAAAATAAATGTGTGTTCACCTAACCACAGGCAGTTGTTCTCCTTTATAACTCTCACGAACTTCTCTACTTGAGAAGTTGCCTGTGTAGCAAATAATTCCCTTAAGTTTAAGAGACTTCTTCAGCTTCATCCAACTATTCAAATTCTGAAATGATGTGGTGGTTCACAACATGTGCCCATGGACAAACCCTGCCAAACATTCCCAGGACATGGTCCCACAGATGAGAATGAAATGGGAGTTGGACTCAGTGATCCATATTGGTCTCCTCTAACTTGAGTTATTCCATGATTTCTATGAATGAAAAGTCTAAGCCATGAATGTTGCTCATCACTGCTGCTGTCAGGAGCAAATCAACATTGCATGGCTGGTACCTGCTTAGTATCTCTTCATGCCTGTAAAATGTGAATATAACCTGGGGGAAGTGATGCAGTCAAGCTATCATGGGTATTCTCCTCATGTGGGTGTTCAAATGGGCAATTTGTCATTTCAGCAGCAAGATGACAAGACTGTTTTCCCTGCAGTAAAACACAATAGCACTTCATGGTGCCCCTTCATTAATCTTGATTTAATTAAAGCTGTGTTACCATGCAGCATAGTGGGATGAGCATTAGGTTGACGGTCACTCCAGCGAGCCTTACATCAAATGAGTTTGGGGCAAGAGGACTTTTACCATTCTCCCTGCATTAAATAAAGCCCTAATCTCATCTATGGTCTCATCTTCAGAGAATCATAGAATAGTTTGGGTTGGAAGGGACCATGAAGATCATCTAGTTTCAATCCCCCTGCCTTTGGGGGCAGGGCTAGATGTAGAAGCTTAGGATGCTTCTTAAAGCAGTGAAATCTGCAAGTCAAGACATTCAATTTTATAATGTGTCCTTTTGATTTAAGGTTCTAAGAACTGTCTTAATAGTTTTATTTCATTGAGGAGTTTACAGGCTAAGCAAAGACAGGAAATAAAGTACTGAAGCTTTTAATATTGTCCAACTGAAGTGTGCAGACCACAGTTCAAAACAGCCCCAGGGCTTGCACAGATTGGAAGCAGGATCTTCAGCCTTGCCCCACAGAATTATTGAATGGTTTGGGTTGGAAGGGACCCCTTAAAGATCATTTTGTTCCAAATCCTCTGCCATGGCAGTGAGACCCATCTCTAGACCCGATTGCCCAGAGCTCCATCCAACCTTCTCTTGAACACTTCCAGCAATGGGGCATCCACACATTTGAGCACATCTCCAAAGAAGACATGATGAGACAGTTGGGCATGTTCAGCATAAAGAAGTCTCCAGGGAGATCTTATTGCAGCCTACAGGTGGCATAAAAAGGAAAGAGAGGGACTGTTTGCACAAACATGTAGTGAGAGGAAAAGGAGTAATGGGTATAAACTAAAAGAGGGAAGATTTAGAGCAGACATTAGAAAGAACTCTTTCCTATGAGTGTGGTGAGGCACTGGAACAGTTTCCCCAGAGAAGTTGTGGACATCTCCTCCCTGGCAGTGTTCGAGGCCAGGAAATGAAAAGCTTCAGTATTTTGTTTCCTATCTTTGCTCAGCTGGTATGGCTGGATGGCATCCCTTCCCTCCAGCATGTTGACCTCATCACACAGCTTGGTGTCATCGGCAAACTTGCTGAGGGTGCACTCGATCCCACTGTCCATGTCACCAGCAATGATACTGAACAGTGCCGGTCCCAGTACTGACACCCAGGGAACACCACTCCTCACAGCCCTCCACATGGATATTGAACCGTTGACCACAACTCTTTGGGTGCAACCATCCAGCCAGTTCCTTATCCACCAAGAGGTCCATCTGTCGAATCCACGTCTCTCTAATTTAGCAACAATGATGATTTGCTGGACAGTGTTGAAGGCCTTGCACAAGTCCAGGAAGGTTATGTCCATCATCCTTCCCTTGTCCACCATCTCTGTCACTCCATCATAAAAGGCTACCAGATTTGTTAGGCACGATTTGCCCTTAGTGAAGCCATGTTGACAGTCACCAATCACCTCCTTATTCTCCGTGTGCCTGACTGTAGTCTCCAGGAGGATCTTCTCCACGATCTTACCAGGTAGAGGTGACACTGACTGGTGTGTAGTTCCCTGGGTTTTCCTTTTTCCCTCTTTTAAAAATGGGGGTTATATTTCCCTTTTTCCAGTCAGTGGAGACTTCACCAGACTGCCAGGACCTTTCAAATATGATGGTGAGTGGCTTGGCCACTTCATCCACCAGTTCCCTCAGGACATTCGGATGAACCTCATCAAGTCCCACAAACTTGCACACCTAAGTCAATATTACACTTGATAACAACTGAATCTCTTGATTTGCAGATTTCATTGCTTTGAGGTGCATCTTTCCTTCCATTCCCTTCCTTTTCACTTCCCCTTGCCCTTTCCCTTGCCTTTTCCCTCCCCTTACCTTTCCTATCATTTACCCTTCCCCTTTCATAGAATGATAGAATGGCATAGGTTGGAAGGGATCCCAAGGATCATAAAGCTCCAACCCCCCTGCCACAGATTTTTTTTCTGTATGGAACTTAATTAGCATGAAGGCATTACAAATGGCATGCCAAGAGATGATTGCACTGTTAAAAAAACAACCAACCAACCACAAAGCAAATGCTTGCAAGCACAATGGATTTCCTGTGAGGAAAGTGTTTTCTCCCTTTCTGTGCCCAGCAATTTGTAATGGGTTAGGTGATTTATGGAAAGAGAGAGGCAATGCTGCTTTTTTTGTCCAGCAAGACATGCTGACCTCTTCTGGAAGCTGAGGACTGGAGAAGCTTGATGGCCCTATCATGTGATCTACTTCATTGAGTCCTATATTTCAGCATGATTCAAAGCACCACTGAAGAGCTGGGCGCTGATAAAAAAAGCCTTTTCCAGCAGTTGTTGGGGATGGGTCTAGAGAAGCTGTGGATTGTGCACACTTTGGAGTGCCATCTCCTGGCATAGGACTTGGTGAGATCTAGGAGCCTTGTTTTATAGCACTAATGTGAGAACAGCAGTGGAGGAGGTTTGATGAACCATCATTCCTTGTTGTCAATGAATATCATTAAGATGATGATATAATCTGTCCAGAATTGGGGTGGAATAGGTTTATGCTTCTGTTGAAGACAGAGTCCCTGCTCACTAGGTGGTGGCCAAATGCAGTAACTACCTGCGACATGTTCTTTGTACTAGGTAGAACATACACAATAAATAGAATATAAATCAGTATAATATTATTACATTTTTGTATACATGTATGTAATTTTTTGTGTTCCTAAGCAGGAGAAATTTTAGCTTTAGCTCACATCTTCTGGGGACTGTCAAGGAGTTTGCAGGTTTTTAGTCTAAGCTGGTCTGATGCTCATCTATGATAAAGTCCAGAGGGCTGTGAAGATTCTCTCTCTTCTCTGTTCACATCATTTGGGTCCCCCAAAGGTGGTATTAGGCCTTGTCCAGCAGTGCATCTTTCTTAGACTCCCAGTAGGGTCTGACAGGGCCAGAAATATTTGTCTAATATATGGGAGAGGAAGACGTGGTGACATATTGGTTGTGGCATGGGATAGCAGGAATATGCTATGCCTGAGTTTACAATTCTTTAAATTAAAGAGAAACTTCAGTTCATCTCTGTGAGTACAGGTCATGGTGATGTTCATATGTTGGACACTTGTCTGTCTACTTGGTCAGAGTTCCCAGGCAGTCTCAGGATAGGGAAAAAGTGGGACATGAGAGGATTTTTATGGAAAAGTGGAGGTGAGGAAGTTTTACTCTACAAGCAGAAGGAGAGGATTTATCCTTTTCAGAGAAGCACATTTTAAAAAAAGAAAATTATGAGTTTGAGAGTTTGTTTGGTTGGTTTGGTTTTATATGTTTTGTCCTGCACACTTCTCATTTTATAAAGATGCATCCGTTGCATGTGGGACATCAGTTGTGTTCTTTTACTACACTGATCTGTCTTCAATGAGATGCATCTGATTTGGGGTGTGATAATAGCCAACAACATAAACCCTTTTCTTCCTCCTACCACTGCTTGTTGATTCCAAGCCTAAAGCACTGTCCCCATGTAGAGACTTGAGTTTGCACAAAATCCCTTTAATCACTCTTTTGCCTTCTTGACTTCAGCCCCTCTTTAATCTCACAGCCCATCAGTGATGTTTCATCACCTCCCCAGCTGTAAGAGGCTGGAGAACATTATAAACATTACAGAATATAAACTGGCTACCATAAGAAAATGACAGGTTCACAGATGTTTGGTATAGTGCTTTGAGATAGTTTTGTTTGTTTGTCTGTTTTAATAATTTATTATGTTTTCCAATTAAACTGAATTTATGTTCAAATAATTTTGGGACCACACATAGGCAAATTAATGCTAGGAAGGATCCTCCAGAAAGGCTTTATGCATTAGATGAACCTCTGTTTTCTCTCCAAGTCAACATCAGGTCCTCCATCACCATAAAATGGTCAAATTATTAATATTAAAGTTATAATTAATAGCAATTAGGAGTTGAACTCAATGATCCTTATGGGTACCTTCCAACTCAGTGTGTTCTATGATTCTGTATTGCCATAATTACTCTTATTTGTCTGTACTAAGAAAAGGGAAGTATCCTTCTAGGCATTGCTCAGAGAAGGAAAGAAGGAGAAACCCTGATCCTATTGGGCTTCTTCATTTACAAGCAAGTGTTTGTACTTAAGACTTATGAAATAGGGGGACATGAGCTGGCTAAATTTCCAATACTGAATTTTATGCAGGTCTAAACCAATTTGGAAACTAAACCATTTCTTCTCTGTAGGGGAAAGAACTCATCCCCTTTTTACAGAAAAGTCTGTGGTAGGATGAGGATTATAGGTGCAGCAAGTTTTACAGAGCTCAGCAGTTTTGACTTTCACTGTTGTA
The DNA here is from genome assembly GCF_964237585.1 of Gallinula chloropus. NCBI lineage: Eukaryota > Metazoa > Chordata > Aves > Gruiformes > Rallidae > Gallinula > Gallinula chloropus. Next base: position 3,733,769 of record NC_140086.1, read on the forward strand.
AATCAGAAAGTGATTGTTCTTAGAGTAGCCTATGCTATGGTTTGTCTGCTTCATTATACGTTGGGGTTTTTTTGTTTTGGACTTTTTTAATGATGCTCTGAAGGAAATGGAGATTGATGGGTCTGGAGATGTGTACAAAGAGAAATAGGTTGAGCACCTATCAAAACCAAGGACTTTTGACATATAAGGACATGGCCACTGATTGCTCCACTGCATATGATGGAAGATGACTTTGGCTTCATTGCAGTACAAGTGCTGTGAGAAGACCACCTGTCTGCAAAATCTTTTCCATCAGGAAGATTCCTTGAACTGTGAGTCACTCCTGCCATATGTGGGGGAGCTGAATTGTGGGTGAAACGCATGAAGGAAACCCCACAAGATAAGAAATCATCTGGCAGCTGATCTTGTAGAGCTCTTTCAGCACCTCTAAAGAAAACGCAGTGATGCCAGTATCAGTTTCATTACACATCTGGGCTTGACTCATCTGCTACAGTAAAAGAAGAAACCCAAAGAAATAATTGAAGTTCATTATGGCATATATATGAAATAGCATTATTAAAGTATCTACCTTACATTTATTTATAACCTTTCTTTCTGACAGAGTCTGACATGTTTTGCAAACACCACTGAATGATTATATATTCTTTGCCCAAAATCTGAGGATGTTGCTCTGCATTTTATTCATCACTTGTTCAGTCAAAATTTATGTTTCTGCACAATCTGTACATTTTCTGAGATCACTTTGTATAGGTACATTACTTATGAGACCTGCCAGCATATTTAGGATGAATTGGGGTGGAAGGGCTCAAATTTCTTTCTGAGAAGGTCAATATCTTCTGAGAGGACAGGGTGAGACCAGGGGAGAATACCACCATTATCACTACAGTCCAGTAGACATGTTTTGGATAGTGGGGTGCAGTTACCAATAATGACACTTACCTAGGACAACAGAAGTTAACAGGAATCCTCTTGGAAAAATTCCTGGGACTTAGGTGATACCCAAGGTTTAGAGCCCTTTGTAAAGCTCAGAAAAATGTTGTTTCCTACAAAATTCATGCACATGTCACCATCCTTGGAAGACTGGCCTATGACGTACCTTAAAGGCTTGTTAGTTGTGATCAGACTGGTCTCATCTCCTTTTCTTTGCCAACCGACTACCAAAAATAGATGAAAAAGGTACGGAATAGATATGTGGCCTTGGCATATTAGCACAGCTGTGTTTGAGCTAAACATCAGCAGGGGTAAAAGCATGGGCAGAAGAAGCAAATAGAAAGACTCCAGCAGAAAGGTAATGTAAACCCATCAGGGACTTTAAAACACTGTGACAGATTGATGCTTCTTTACTGATAGAAAGTGTCACCTCCTTCATCAGGCAGCGTCAGTGGTTTGTAGAGTGTTTTCCATGGAGGAAGACAGTGTGCAGCCTAACAATTATGATGAATTATGCAGTGATGCTATGGACTCAGTCAGCTTGCACAACACTGTATGGAAAAATATATGTCCAGCATTAACTGTGCCAGCAATGTTCTCCCTCAGTGTAATCTCAGATCTCAAATCTAGAAAGTTTAGTATTCACCTGGAAAGAGTTTTTTGCAATGCTTTTCTCTTACCAGTCCTCTGTAGCAAGAACGTTTCCTTTCCAGAAAGTTGGGAGGATATTAGTTTATATTCAGAAATCAGTGGTAAGTACTTCTCCAGGAGAAGACAGGCATTTCTATCTATAAATGAAATTTTCTGCTCAACCACTGAGGAATTCAATCCCTAATAGTTGGCTTGTGTATGGTAACCAAGGAGCAACAAGAGCAATTCCCTAATGGGTACTCTGCTTTTACAAAGATTCCCTGACTTTGTTCTCCCATCTTTACTTCTGAAATATGTCAGGACTACTGAGGGATTTCTTCCTGTGAGGAGGACCTGCAGATGATGCAGATCCTGCCTTACCTGAATGGGAGGTCTGTGCATTTTGGAAGCATCCTGGATCTGCCTTTGGCTTGCTTTTGATTCACTTCCAGGTTGTTTTTGTTGGGTTTGTTTTTTTTTTTTTTTTTTCCTTTTTGTCCTGCTCTTCCCCTTTTCTGAGCATCTTCTGTATCTTTCATTCACTCTCACCTTCCCCTGATCATTTTTTGGTTAGTTGTCTCTCTTCCTCTGGCAGTGTTTCTCTTCTTCCCCTTCTTTGGCCATGGCATTCCATTCCCCTCTGTAGAAGTTTTGGCAAAGAATTTAGATGGAAGAGCCCTGAACCCATTTCCTTGAGAGGTGTATTCCTTTAATAGCATGTGATAAGGTTGGTTGCCTTTCTGCCCATAACCATACTATTAATGTTTAAATTGTGTTTATTGACATAATGTTACGCATTGCGAGACTAACAATGCAAATATACTCAAGGAACAGCTAGGAAAACAAGATAAAAGTGTCTCAATGCCCAGGGGATGTACACAGGATGGAGAGTAGTAGGGAACATTATGTATTGTTCATCGACCATTGCTCAATAAAAGAAGATTTTAAAACTGCAGCAGTTTTCAGCATATTAAGTGTGTGGTGCTGAAACGAATTGGGATTAGGTTCTGTAGGGACTCCTTTCTGTGCTGTAGCAAACTACTTCTGACTTACTTTATGAAATTCCTCTTCTCAGTGGAGCCGGTGGAGGTCCAAAGGGTTCACTGGAAACATCACTCTCTCCATATTTGAAAATCTTAAGGGATGTGAAACAGGGTTGTTGTGGGATTGGGAGTTTGAATGGCAAAAGAGAAGCTGTTTTTCCATTGATTTCTCTTCTGCCTGGTTTCTGTCCTTTAGGAGAACAGGGTAGGCTATTCAGAGAGAAGAGTAGCAACCTTCATAGCTCAGTTGAATGTTGTGCTAAAAAGTAACCAGCTGAAATGAAACAAACAGATCTGATTAAATAGTAAATATCATAAAGCTAAATAGAGGTGGTAAATAACTTGTGAGGAGGCATCCTGAGAAGATAAAGGATCAGAAAAGACCACATTGTTATCCATGAGGATTTTGCCATAAATACTAGGATCAAAATTCAACACTCAGCAACTAAATCCCAGGAATTATAGATCTGTTTTCTGGATGATATCCTTTTTCTTGGCCAGGGTCGCTTTTAGTAATGTGAAAGCTCAGCCTGGAGTTTGGGAGGGTGGGAAGTAATTTCTGAGGAAGCCAAGGTTAACACAGTGGCTTCATCACTGCAGTACATCCTTCTTGGTCCATATTGGGCCTTCTTTTATATATTTAAATGGACCTTCAGCCTTCTTCCTGTCTCTTGCATTGTTCTGAAGACTAAATCCTGGAGAAGCAAAGACCTCTTGTCTGACCTGAGTACATTTTTTGGATAATGTCTCTGTTCTGTAGGCTCTACAACATCTTCAAAAGACAACAGCATTGAGCATCTGCTTTCTCCTCTCTCCCCATGACTGGTTTGTTTCTAATGAAATATTTATTAAGATAATGATATTTGCAGGCAGAGAAGGAGATAATTCATGCGAGCAATCAGCTCTGGGTTAACTGGAGAATGAAAATGTCTTGGACCGTAGCAAAAACTCATAATCAAAGGGCTCCCCAGCTATCCATCAAACAATCAATTACTGTATCCATTAGTCCCCTTTCACCACACATTAGAACAATTTACTAGACATGCTAATGTTCGGGTCATTGCTCCTTAAGGATGAGCAAATAGCAGAGGCATCTATCAAAGTTTTGAGGCAGTGTGATCTCATACAGTGTGAATATATAGCTTAGATCACTTCGTAGTCTCATGGTATTACGAAGTATATTAAGGACCCGGTCTGTGGGGGGAGATGCTGGTTGCCTCCAGATCTCACCAGCTGGAGAAAACTTGTCAAAAGAAATTCAGCATTTTATATGGTTCGGCCTTCTGTGTGGTGAGATCAAGGGTCATGCTGAGTCAAACATAAATTAACAAACCACAGGTCAGTGAAACAGGAGTGGTTTTGTCACTTTATTTTGTTTATTCTTTTATACCACAGTCTCCCTTGTCCACACCTCAGCTTGTGATTTACAGGTCTCTACTTCTGAGCCTGATATTTAACACTCCTTTTCTAGTCTACAACACAATCTCATGTTAAGTAGCTGTCAATCTTTTTAATCTGGAGAATAGGGCTCTTATCTCCATTGACTTTATTGACCATGTCTTTGCTGAATATAATGGGAGTCTTAATAAGGAGCTCTGAGGTCAGTGCTTCTAGTATGGGTGTGTAAAGCTTGACTAGGTGGATTTCTAACAGTTCAGTTTGGCTGATGAGATCAAATGAAGGCATCTACTCTGCAAACATCTCCAATTAGTTAAGAGGGAACCCAACTGTATGTCCATACTTCCAGTCCTGAATGAAGATCTCCCTAATTGAGTTGGGGTGGTTCAGCCTGGAGAAGAGAAGGCTCTGGAGACACCTTATTTCAGCCTTCCAGTACCTAAAGGGGCCTGCAGAAAATCTGCAGAGGGACTGTTTTCAAGGATATGGAGTGACAGGACAAGGGACAATGGGTTTAAAATAAAGGAGGGGGGATTTAGATAAAATATAAGGAAAAGATTATTTAATGTCAGTGTGGTAACGCACTGGCAGAGGTTGCCCAGAGACCCTGTGGATGCCCCCTGCCTGCTAGTGTTCAAGGCCAGGTTGGATGGGACTTTGGGCAACCTGGTCTAGTGGAGGGTGGAACTTGATGATCCTTGAGCTCCCTTCCAACCTACACCATCCTATGATTCTAGGAAATAGCAGGAAGGTGTTGTCTTTCTACTGAGAGGATCCTATTTCCATGTTGTTTTGAAACCAGAGGTCTATTTTGAGGAGTGAAATATGATTTTAATTCAGTTGGTATCTCCTGTTCATTTCTCTTTTATTACTGTATGAATGGAAAGTTTCCAGATTTGAACCCCTTTACACTAGGTCAAATAGGAAAATTACCAAGAGGTAACCAATCAACCAACCAATCAAAGCTCCATATAGCATTTTTCAGAACAGACTTTAACAAGTGGCAAAATGTCTCCTATGTTTGGTGAAAGTTTCCAATGGAAATGTATTTTTATGGCACAAGCAATGAAGTCTTGGAGTTAATGGCTTGGGAAGGGTATTGGTATATAGAGAGAGAATAAAAAAGAATGCAAACAGGGCAGGTAAAATAACGGCGTATAGTCTATAAACATCAGATGAGAAAATGAGGGATCTAAATTAAGTAGTCTAGAAGAAAGTATCAATAGAGACATGATTGCAGTCTATAAATATTTTCAAGGTGAAAATACAAATGAAGATCAGGTGAATTATTCACCGAGCTAAATAGATAGATATCAGAATGGCCTGACGTTAGGAAAGAAACATCTAGGTTAAGTGCTAAAGCTAATAAAGAACAGTTGTGTGGATGGTTAATGCCCCATCAGTTTGAAAAGTCAATAGCACAGTTAAAACATAAATAAAATAAGTAATAATGGTCCAATAAAAATATGTGGTAGAAATTATCTGAGTATTTAACTGTGCCCTCTCCTGCCTCTCACACAGTTGTCCTGATGTTCACTTGAAAAATGCACAGATTTTGGACATTTTTTTTTTACATGTCACATTCCAGAGGTGCTGAGCTGAAAAACCTTTCAGCATTTTTTATCTTAATCCTTTCCCTGAATGTTTTATTTTGCAAACATTTTAGGTAGCTTTTCAATCCTCATTGAAAGCCTTCATCAAGCCTGTATTCTAATCGTGTGGTGTGGGACTATACACTTGAGCTAAAGAAAGGTTAGCATCTCTGTAAATGTATATCACAGAGACAGCATGGAGCACATGAGGATAATAAACCTGGCCTGCATTGCTTTCCTTTGCTGGCACCTACTATTTCTTGTCACTCTTTGGAAGGTTAAATTCACTTCATCTTTCCCTGTGAAGAACTCATAGAGGATAAATTAGCACACCGTTGAATTCTTCCTATTTAATTCTCCCTGGACAAACTAATTCAGAAACAAGATTTTTATTTCCTTTTGTGTATTATACACCATTCTTTTACTTTACAGGCATTTTGATCACAAATACACATCAGTGACTAAATTTACCTTGTATCTTTATTTCCTATTTCTTGAAACATTGTCTAGATCTGTAAAAACTAGGTTGCCATTCTTGAGGAAAAAAATAAGCCAGTAAATATCCTGACTGCATTGCAATTCAAGTTGTCAATCTTCATCTTTCTTGACTTGACTGGTTGTTAAACATTTCCAGTAAACCAGTGTCTTCATATCCATGTCGCTCCTTGATGTCTCAACACACAAAAATCAGGGGAAGCATTTCACTTAATTCAGTTGATTAAAAAAAAAAAAAAAAGGTTATTTACAGGTTGGGAGATTAGACTACGTTAGACAGAGACTGATAGGAGACAGAACCAAGCTCATCCCCTCCTGGCATGGATGTATCTAGGACAGGTAGGAGGAATGGGGGAAAATCCTTCCAAAGAGGAAGCACTCTTAGAGAGGTAGCAACCATTTCTTCATTTTAGGTGAAAATGTGATCTTTATTTCACTGAATATATGTCTTTAAGAATGAATTCCACAGACCTTTTAATTGTGAACATCCCTGTTTGAATAGGCTGTGCTGTACCATGCTGGACCATAATTATACACATAAGAATACTACTACTGGAATCAAATGCTAATTTCCAAATATCTTCCTTTCCTCTCTATTTGTTAGGTTATACACTTGTTAGGCACACATCTTGTTAGCTTGAGCAGATATGTCACTTACAGGAGACTAACGAACTTGCTCCTTAAGCAATTCTTGATTGTAGCACATAGAAACAGCAAGTAGCATTGGGGGGGGAAAAAAAAGGCTTCTTGGTCTTGGTAAAGCCCTGTTTTATTTTCTATGTTTAAGGAAAAAAAATAACAACCCAAACCCATTAAAACTCTGCGTCCCTGGCCTCAGTTATTTTCTTGACCCAAGAGGAATAGCAGAACCTGGATAAGTAGTATAGACAGATGCACTCTTACAGACCCAGCTGAGCTGGCTGAAAACACAACCCACTCAAGCTGCATTGGGATTGTCTTCAAAAAAAACCCCTAACAGGGTTTGTGATTGCTCCCAAGTCCATCTCTACCAAAACCAGTGGAAAAATACCCATCCACCTGCTTTTAAGGTCACCTGCATGTCTAACTACTGTGGGGTAAGGGACTTTCACAAATACTGTGTGCCAGGATCACTTGTCTGGACTTGCCCTTTGTTAAATAACCTAAAAATGGAACCTAGAAAAATGGCAGGCAGATCTTTAACACAAACAGGGTTGGGAAGTAGCCCAAGGTAATTATCTACTCGTGGATAGCAATTACCTTCTCCATCATCTTTATGGTATCATTGCTTTCCGAAATCTCATTTGGAGATGCTTGTGACAGTTTCAGTTCTGGCCACTTCTGGTCAAAAAACTCAGTCTAATTAGATCTCCCTAGAGATAGAAATTTTTCATCGAACCTGTTGAAAAGAGAAGCCAGAGTAAGGCCCTTTACATGCTGAGTTTCTGTTGTGAACGGGTTCACCAGAGGTTGACCACAGACTGTGTCACTGATCCAGTGTGTATAGCACACTGCTGCTAGATAGCCCCAGATGAAATTTTCAATATTTTCATTTTGATTCAATTGGTGTCTATTCTTTCACTGCAGGTGTCTGTCATTTTGTATCTTTTTAACCTTTTATTACCTTTGTTAGTATTTTAATTAAAACCAAAAATGTGCTGAAGAAAAGCAATTAAGGGTTTATGTATAGCATTAGTGTAATACCTAACGGGCAGCTGTCTGCAATCACACTTGGATCAATAGGCTTTATCATAGCAAATTTACAGGTAAAGGTTTTTTTGAAAAAAGGTTTATATGGCATTGAGGAAGCGTGAACTTTTGTTCTCTCTCCCCCCATCACTGCTCTGCACGTGTGACACTTTCTTGTGGAACCTCACAGCTTCTGGTTTAGACGTGCTTGGTTTCTCTGCTGATGCTATGCCCTGCAGCGTGCGCTGCTGACTTCACGCTTGCTTGGAGTAGCTATTTTGGATGGGACAAATCATCCCCTAGACTCCACTGATTTGATTTTCTCTCTATCGAGATGTTGCTTTCTCAAGTGGAGATGCCACATGGGAGTCACCGATTAATTACTCCGACGGACTCTGCCTGGCTCCGACACTTTTGCTTGATCATTTTCAGTAAATCGCTTTGACTTTATGTTCTCAGGCTCCCAGCCTGTACCAACCACCCTATTTTGTTCAGAGTTAGTACTGAAAAGAATTTGCTGTGAACCAGACCAAGGGACTGAGCATCCTTTGTTATTGAAGACAGACCATTTATGTCTCAATTCCTTATGGTGAAATCCAGTAGATAATAGAAGGCTGTTGAGAAAAGCCTGTAACTGAAAATAGGTTATGTTTGCCTGTAGAGCCACTGCTGTTGTCCCAGAGCAAAGCTAGTCATTTCTGTGATGCAACAACTCACTGTTTTCACAGAACAATGTTGAACTTCATTCATGCTGAAGCTTTTCTGTGGGAACTGCTAGAAGCTGTCACGGGGTGAACACGTATTGTCCCGTCTTCCACCCCAAGTTCAGCCCCCATTTTTCTTACCCATTCTCATGAAGGTGCACCCCACTCTCAGAAAGAGACAGGACTTTTATCTTGTCTCTCCATCCCCATCTTCATCGACTGACCACCTACCCTCATAAAGTTCAGCAATGCTTCTCTGGATGGTGAAAATCTACCTCTGATTTTTGTCTTAGTTTGGGATCAGGCTTTTGGGTATTAGCTGAAGTATTGTGAACACAGACAGTGCAGAGGCTGTGAAATGGGCTTTGTAGAGCAGTCACTAAATGAGAGTGTTCCTCAAAAACCATTTGAGCTGTGAACATTTGCTTAAACACTGAGCAGTCCACTGAAACCCTGCCAAAGGCCAGTCATGAAAAGAGATTAAAAGATTGCTGCCAAAGAGGTTTTGTGGGAGTCAACCATGTATCTGGGAAAAAAAAAAAAAAAAAAAGAATAAAACAAACAAACCTGAGGAGGGGATGAAGATTAACAGGAATCACTCTCCTCCAAAGATTCAGCAAATCTCCCCATTTTCATACCTTCCATATAATACAAAAGCAGTCCATTTCTTGAAAGAAAAAAAGCAGCATTTCCAGCATCTTCCTATTTTTCCACTGCTTCACACTACAGTGGCACCGTGCCCATGCTACGGGTTGTCTCTGATGCAGGAAAGCAAACTGAATTCAGTTCTTGCCTCCATGTGAACCCAGGAAAAACGCTTCTCATTTTTTTTCTTTGCACTAGACAGGTGTTAACGAGTGAGCCAGTGACTCACTCAACGTCTTGTTTGCCTTTCTAGCAGGGACCTGCTCACCAGCTGTGTGACACATACATCAGGAGGCACAGACGACGCGGTTCTCTCCAGACAGTCTTGATGTGTCTGTGAGCTTTTTACAAGCGTGGTCCATTTACTCAAATGCTGGGTGCTTCAGATGTTCAGCGAGGGAGATGCAAGCAGAGGAGTTTTCTGCCTAGCATCAGGATCCAGGGACAACGTACAGTACAGCTCTCAGCCAGCAGTACCAGCCAAAATACGGTGCCAGCAGCAGAGTTCTGCAGGGATGGAGAATTATGAGAATATAATTCAGACAGCTAGGAAAAGGGCATGAACAGCTTTAGCAATGTGATGTGATGCTGTAAAAATACCGGTGAATGCTCTCCTTTGTGACAGTCTTAAAGGAGTGTTTATCCACTTGTTTTGCATGTATGGAGATGCCTCCTGAAGCTAGTTGATAGCATATTCAGTTGTCTTTGAGAAGAATGGATTTAGAGATGTGTGATCAGACTTAAGTCCTTCAGTGGAATGGGTATGAAATGAAAAAGAATGCCAGATTCCGGAGAGGGGAACTTTGTATCTCTCTTCACCAGTGCTGTTTCATTTCACTCACATCACCAAGGGACTATCTATTTGCATGGTAGGTAAAGTTGCCAAATCAAGAGGGATTGGAAATAGGACCAGGACAAACCGCCCCTTATACCCCTTATTGGGTGCCTGTAAGAATTATGCAGGGTGGAAATACATGACAAAATGCATCCCTTGTGATCAATTGCAGTTTGCCCTAGAAGCTGATGATCTCCATGAGCTATCAGTCAGCCCCTATCACCTGGTAGGAAGGCCATTCCTCCTAAATTTGGTCTTCACCTTGGGGTGAGAATACTCCGTGCTACTGATAAGTGCATTGGTTATCAGAGAGCTAAACCTCAGGCCCTTGGCTTATTTTCTTTTTCTTCATCTACCACAGACATGTCATTTAATTCTCTCACCCTGACTACAGTAAGATCGACTCTGAACTGGAGCAGCCCTAGGTGATGAGGTCAGGATTGCTCAGAATGAATTTGGTGAAGTAATAAAGTCTTGAAGAAAAAATAAAGAAGAAGAAAACAGTAGGAGGTATGAACTAGGTAGACTCTTACTAAGTCTCTTCTAGTTCCAGGAAAGTAAATTGGTTTTCTTAGTCTTCATGACTGCAGAGTCTTAAATGATTAAATTTATAAATGCTGAAAAATGAACTAGCAGAACAGTTTCTGCTATTACATTTTCCCTAAAACTAGTAATTTCTTGCAGATTCTATAGCAGGAAACTGGTAGAAATGGCAATTTTCTTGCTCAGTTTCAGGTTCACATCATTCAAAAGTAAACAACTTGATCAAGAGTGAAGACAGAAACACATGAGTGATTCTGGTTAATTTAAATAAAAATGCACTTCAGCCCTTCCCTTTATGCTAATTTCCCCATGCTGTTTTTTTTTTTTTTTTTCTCATGCTACATTGGTGCAGAGTAATCAAATTTACATAACTTGAAGAAAACACTGAATGCATTCCTGTATTTGCCTATGCTAGTGATGCATTCAGGAAGGATCAACAATATCCCACTTAAAAGTTGCACTTGTTATGGTAGTTTTGTATGTGCCCATGTATGAGTGAAAGGGAAAAGCAAGCAATGGTTAATTTGTGATTGCATTTCTTTCCCAGTTGTGGGAAACTCCTCTTGTAAAATAACATAGCTCAGATTACCAATCACCGCTGCGATCTTCTGTGTGAAAGATAATGCAAAGTTGTAATATCACTATTTCACTCCCCTAAAAGATTTAGAAGTCCCAGGCTGCTTGTTCTGTGCCTGCCTGAGGCCTTTCTACCTGTAATTGCTTTGGGCTTTAGCTTGGAAAGATACAGCTCTAAATCATATTGAGTCTGCAAGGTTAGTTGTTTTGGAAGGATGGTTTGAGAAAGATCATCTAATCCGATTTATATACCTTCTTAACCTACCTGTGCTTTGTAGATAGGAAGGCCAAACTGGATGTTCCATGCCATTTTTGGCCTGGAAAGCTTGCAGTGCCAATGTGTTGTTAAAAATGTGTCAGGCAGCATAACTACAGCAGTATTCTGCACAGTGGCCCTCAATGTAAAGTATTTTATTGATCTTTAATGCAGGCACTCCGGCCTCATTATTCTACGTGCAATAAAATGTGAATCTCTAAGCCTGGATGCTAGTGAGAATAGGATATCCTCATAAAGTGTAGCCTGGCTGTTTATGTCTGTACATGCTATAAAGCAAGAGATAAACATCTCTGCATTTGCATTTTGTGTGAAAGCCAGAGCCAAAAACGTTACCCAAGGAGATGTGATAGTTTGCAGGAGATGTGGGAGGTGTGTTGATTACTGCTTAAGCTGGCCATATCCCTGCTAGAGGTGCAGGAGTCTTCTGGAGATTGGAGAAGACAGAGCAACCTTCCTTGTTTAACTACCTAAGTCGTGTAAGACCTCTAAAATACTCTGTTTTCATGGCTGCAAATGATTTCCTTGGAAAAACCTGCAGTATGTAGTACAAATTTAGCTTATGTGAGTGACACATCTTTTACCTGTGCTCATATAAACTGGGAGGTAACAATGAATTTGTGAACTGTGCTGTGCATATCGAAGGTGGTCTCAAGTGTCTTACAGCCAAGTTATGATTAGGATAGCTCCAGCTGCTTGAAATGTGAATAGGAGTGGAGAAGTAGTCAGAAAAAAAATTAATTGTATTCCTTCCAATTCCCCTGAATTAGATTTTCAGTGCAGTTAGAAGACCCACCTTCCCTCCTTTGATGGGATCAACAGCTCTGTCACACCTGTTCTAATATACTTAATTAGTATCCTCTTCCCATGTTTTCAAACAGTCAGAAACAAAACACTCCTCTCCAGGACACAGCTCTGAGTTCAAGTCAGGGTGGATGGAGATGGTGTAGAAATGGGTTCACATTGTCTCCTTTCAGTTATGCTAATTTCAGTTAACTTCATGCCAAAGTTAAAGGTAGAACTGTGTCAATGTCTTCCTCAGCCCTTCATCCAACTGTCGTAGAATCATAGAATCAGAACCATAGAATGATCTGGGGTTTGGACCCAATGATCTCTCAAGGTCCCTTCCAACCCCTACGATTCTGTGATTCTGTGATCTGGGTTGGAAGGGTCCCCAAGGATCATAGAGTTCCAACCCCCCTGCCACAGAGAGGGCCACCAACCTGCAGGTTATGTCTTGTCCCTGTGGTCTGTCATTATTCATCTGATGGACAGTCTGTAAATCTTAATTTACATCAACTTTTACAGTTCTTTTCGGAGACACTGAGAGGACCATGTTACTGTGGCTGACATTGGGCACTTAAATTATGTGACTACAAGCTAACCAGAGCTGGAGGAAGTGTATGTGTGTGTGTGAGTCTCCCTCTGTCTCACATTTTTTCTCTGTATCTTCATTTATTTATGAGGTGTGGAAAACAATTTTTTCTTTGAAATCACTGAACATTTCACTGGTGGTAAGAGACATTTCTCATTCATCTGCAGTCACCATTCCATGTCCTTAAATTCTGATAAGGGAACAATCTTGTAATGAGCAATTAGAAATGACATTGTTAAAGTTACAGATGTAAAAGGAAGCTGCTGGACTGAGATTGTACCAGCACACATCTTACTGCTATAGGAGATTCCCTAACTCTCTGAAGATGAATCATCAAGGATGGTTTATCTTATATTGGGTAGAGTTCATGTTAGGTTTCTGTTTCTGGGTGGAATAAAAGGCATATGAGAACTAGGGGAGAGGTCATTTCAGTCCCTTGCTTGGTGATTTTGAGATGTGAGTTCGAAAACTTGTGATATTGCTGTGCACAAGGAGAAGAAATTGTGTGGTTAACAGTCCTCTTCTGACCCTTCTAATATACAAATGGGGACTGAGGGCAAGAAGGAGGTCATCTTCAGAGGGGACTAAGACATGCAGCTTCTGATGCAAAGATTTTACTGCTGATAAAGTGCAGATGCTGGCAGAAATTGTTACCATCCAGATAAGACCTTTTTTTAAATTTTTTTTCTTCTTTTCTCTATCAGCAGCTGCATGTAGCATCTCACCATTCGCAGAATAAATCTGATAAAAAAATGTAGTTGTAAGCAGCAACGATTTTATCCTGGTGAAATGATTTTATCCAACAGAAAAGATATTGTGCCTGGGCATAATTTTTCACATGTGATGAATAACAGCATATTATGACCCTTGGATCTAAGAATCTAGTTTTAAAAGAACTACTGAGCGAAGCAGATATACTCAACTTTTTCTCTCCTATCATTTTTTTTCATGAGCAGAGTTTGGTTTATAGATACAGCCTGACAAAAATCTGTGACAGGCAAATTTCAACAAAAGAACAACCTCATACACAACCAATTTATGGAAGGAGATTCACAGGACATAAAATTTGGCACTAAATCAAGGCCTGTATAGGCCTTGTAAGGCATTGGCAGAAGGAACTTTATCTGGGGGGGCTCAGTGAGTGCCCACCATCATATCTTTTCTTGTTATGAATAAAATATTCTGTCAGACTTGGGATTGAGCAAAACTCAAAAGTGAATGAAGACTACTGATAAACCAAGCTATGTGCAGCTTTCAATCAGCAGTCATTAGATTTCTTCACATTTTCCAATCTAGGGTTTGTTCACGTTATCACAGAAATGGGGAGCTCTGTAGCATCAACAAACACAAAATCACTTTTAATTTGTTAGCACAGCCAGACATTATACATATCTTGATAGCAGGTCGTAGTGTCTACATTTAAAGCTACTATGGAGCCACTTTTATGTCTGAAAGGAAATTTTAGCCCCCCTGCATCCCATTGTTTCCTGATTTACTCATTCATTCAGCAGCCGTGGTTGGATTTTCTTGAAAGATGTTAAGGATACAAACTCAAATAATTGCCTTCAGCAGCTCTGAAATTAACTTAAGCCACTACTTTGTTTAGAGAAAAACATCTGTGTCTAGACCATTATCTATTTAAAGACATGAATAGCTGGCTGTGGTAAGAGATGACTGAGCAGAACCACTTGAATTGCACTAGCTGAATTATTTGGGGGTGAGGGTTGACAGGGGTGGGAATTGTTTTTCACATATACCAGGACCAACATATGAGGACAATTAATAGAGTTGAGAAAGGCCAAGATTGAGCATATTTGTGACACAGCTTTGGTATTACGTGGACTAACATAATTTGAAGAGTTGGTTGCTGTATTGCTGACTATCCTGTTAATCCTGTGCTCCCACATCAGAACAGAACAGGAAACATTTACAAAATTGTACATTTATTATCTTCCACTGAAATGTATATCTGCATAGGAAAATGTGGCTCTAAGGGTCCAGTTATGTACAATTAGATCCATGGTAAAGCATCTGCATTATGACCATACTACAAGAATTTCATTAGATCACTGTTTTCCTGCATATTAAGAGGGCAGAATATCCTATTTAGCCCACTGGTGAAGATGAGAAGACACCTCTGTCACTAATAATGAATGAAGCATTAGAATACCCCACAGGCTTGGGTTTTTTTCACGAGTCTGTTAATATATGCTTTTGGCAGTGAAACCCTCTACCAGATAAGTTAGTGTCCAAGACACGTAATAATTAGTGAATAAAACACCCCCAGAGTATCTTAATCCTATTAAAATATGTCTTTTAAAGTGTAAATGAATTTTTAACCTAATTTGAAATTATTATTTCCTTCCTGTAACACACCCTTTGTCTGTAGATAACAGGTCCCAGGGAGACAGAAGGGGAAACAAAGACAGACATTAATGTCAACTATTTTAATCTTATATTTATATTGTTGGAAAGTGCATGACTGCCAAATTTTCTATATGCTTCTGTTTTTTCCATTACCTTTCTTCATCACATTATGTAATTTTCTTTGTCTGCCACGAGATGATAGCAATAATAATTGATTTCATAATGCAAAGTCTAGACTTAAGCAACTGCAAAAATTCTTTAGCTTCAAAATACAGAAATTCTACACCTTTTAAACAAATTAAGAAGAGTTAAAGAATTAAATGAGAGCTTCCAGATGTCTGATACTCTTCAAAATCTGGCCATCTAGAGGGTCTAAAAAACTGGTTCTTAAGAGTTAAATATTACCTGTTTGTCTATGCCTCCTTCTCAGTTCTTCAGAGGCAGAAGAACATGCTAGATGTAAAACATTTTATAAATTATTTTTTTTACCCCCCATTATCCTGCTTCCTCAAGCATGCTTGGTTAGGTTTCTGGTTCTTACTGTGGTGGTGTGGCATCATTTCCACTGCAAATTCCACTCGAGTAATAGAATCATAGAATCATAGAATGGTCTGGGTTGGAAGGGACCCCAAGCATCATACACTTGCAGCCCCCCTGCCACAGGCAGGGACACCAACCTCCAGGCCTGGAGCTACACAAGGCTGCCCAGGGCCCCATCCAACCTGGCCTTGAACACTTCCAGGGACTGGGCATCCGTCACCTCTCTGGGCAGCCTGTTCCAGCACCTCACCACTCTCTCTGTAAAAAATGTCCACCTAATATCCAATTTAAACCATCCTTCCTTTAGTTTTAATCCATTCCCCCTTGTCCTGCCATTGTCTACCCTTTTAAAAAGTTGATTCCCCTCCTGTTTGTATGTTCTCTTCAGGGACTGGAAGGCTGCAATGAGGTCCCCCCACAGCCTTCTCTTCTCCAGGCTGAACAAGCCCAGCTCCCTCCGCCTCTCTTCACAGGGGAGCTGCTCCAGCCCTCTGATCATCTTCATGGCCTCCTCTGAACCCTCTCCAACAGTTCTACATCTTTCTTGTATTGGGGGCCCCAGATCTGGACACAGTACTCCAGCTGGGGCCTCATGAGGGCAGAGTAGAGAGGGACAATCCCCTCCCTGTCCCTGCTACCACCCCCCTTCTCCCAGTTCTTCCATTTCTCCAGGCTTACCACGCCCTTCCAGCAAGCTGCTGGATGGCATTGCTTCCTTTTCACTCTGTGGGAATTCAGAACCTTTGACATCTTTGAAAACTTACCCACAGCGAGAGCAAAGACTTTTATTTCTCAGTCACAGCTTGTTGAAAAGCCCCAGTGTTTGTGCTTCAGATAAGTCCAGATTCATAGAGTTGAACATCCTCCAGAATTCTTATTCTTGTTTTCTCCTGTAGCTTTCAGGGGCTTCGGGGACATTCGGGTCAAGAAGGTGCTGTAGCATTTGCCATTTCTTCTTTTAACTTCAGAGCCTTGGAAGCAGTTGTATTGCCTTTTAATTGTAACTTTTGATTAGGAGTCAAAGCTCAGATCAAGGCCAGCATCAGGGACCATGCTCATTGTTTGAAGTTAAATACTTATGCAGTTTTAGGATTGGAGTCTCCAGCAGTGCCTATTAGTTTAGGACTTGAGATCAGCTTCCTGATTCTCTGTACCAGCCTTGTACCAGTTCATTCTCTGATTCCAGTTTAGACTGAACCTAACATCTCTATGGACATAGAAGCTAAAGTCTGGGAAGAGAAGACCTTGTTAAAACTTTGCCCTATCTGTAGTATGGAAACATCTGGGTCATGAACAGACTCTTAATCTGGATATAAATACAAGCACAGCTCCCAAAGGCAGGATGAACATCTAGCTTCCTAGAAAATGGTATCTGATGTCTTGGGAAAATCAGTTCAACTCCATAGAGTGAACACCATGAAACTGTGAGTGGCTCAACCTGATGACTATGCAGTCACATTACTATAACTATTTTTCTTTTTTTTTTCTAATCTGCATGTAGTTTATCTCATAACTAGACAAGTTAGCATCCCTTGTTATGTTGAATGTTTCAAGTTGTAACATAAAGTCTTCAAGTTAAATGCACAGGCTTTATATTTGCCTGAGAATATATCCAGTTCCCAAAGAATCTGCAGGAAAATCAACAAAGTAAATGTGTTATTTTTTCAGATGCACATAATGTTTCTTCTTATGTAACATACTTCTCTTGTCTTTGCCTTTTGGCCACTGTTTATGCAATCTATTATCTTATATTATTTGAAGTCCATGTAAAACTGACTGATTTTTACACTTCCTTTGCTTTCTTCCCCTTCTCCCATCTCAGCAGAGCCTTAGGACCCCCTTCGCTGACCTACCTGATGATGAAAAGATCTTTAATGGAGGAGATGGCATGTGGCAGAACCAGAACCAGGAACAAGCCTTACTTTCAGAAATCACAGAAGAGGATCTGGAGGCCATCCGTCAGCGGGAAGAGGCGATCCAGCAGATTGAGGTCAGTAACCTTCTCCTGCCATGGGCCTGTGAGCTGGAAGTGCAGATTTCTTGCTCAAGATGATGAAGGAAATGCAGATTTACATGGCTGCCTATACAGCATCACAAAATATTGGAGAGATTATCACATTTCTAAAAATGGAAGTCAGTGGTAGGAGGAAGAATTAGAAAATCATATGACCTGTTCCTGGAGGACTGTACCCTGTGGGAGGGACCCACACTTGAGCAGTTCGTGAAGAACTTCAGCTTGTGGGAAGGACTCATGTTGGAGAAGTTGGTGGAGGACTGTCTCCTGTGAGAGGGACGCCATGCTGGAGCAGGGCAAGAATAT
This sequence comes from Gallinula chloropus, assembly GCF_964237585.1. Lineage (NCBI taxonomy): Eukaryota > Metazoa > Chordata > Aves > Gruiformes > Rallidae > Gallinula > Gallinula chloropus. Next base: position 3,751,704 of record NC_140086.1, read on the forward strand.
GAGAAGTCCTCTCCCTGAGGAGGGAGGAGACAGTGTGTGATGAATAGAACACAACCGCCATTCCCCATCCCCCTGTGCCACTCAGGTGGAGGAGATAGAGAAACTGGGAGTGAAATTGAGCCCAGGAAGAAGGGATGGGTGCAGAGAAGGTTTTCTTTAAGAGACAGTTTTTCTTTCCTATTATCCTCCCCTAATTTGATTGGTAATAAATTAAATTACTTTTTTTTTTTCCCAAGTCAAGTCTATTTTGCTCATGACAGTAATTGGTGAATGATTCCTCCTTGGTTTTGTCTCAACCTACCAGCCTTTCATTATTTTTCTCACACATGTCCAATGGAGGAAGGCTTTGGTGGGCACCTGCCTCCAGCCTGGGTCACCCAACCAGAAGTGAAAATGAACAGAATTAATCAATATTCAAGGGCTAATGTATTTCTGGGTTGGTTTTTTTGTTTGGTTTGGGGAGGGTGGATTTGTTTGTTTGATTTGGTTTGGTTCTGTGTTGGTTTTGGTTTTCTTGAGGTTTTTTTTTAATGGGTTTTCCATAACATGGATTGTAATGAGGTAGTTTAACTGAACTTGGTTCTGCAGCAAAACAACTTTCTTTGTGCATTTAAACTTGAAACTGGAATTTGTCATAGGCAGAAAATAATAAGCGTTACCATTAGAGAGAATAATAGGTAGGCAAAAGGAAATAACTTATTAACTTTTTCAAATAATTCAATATTTTTGCTTTATCAAAGTATTTGGATGTTCTTAGTGTAGTTTAAAGAAGACATACTATTTTTATTCCTTATTTTTATATAAGTGCTATAAATAAAATATGAAAAAAGGGAACAAAAAGCTCTGAATAAGTTAAACATCCCACATTTTTCTTTATATAAATCTCTTTTTATGCTTTTGGGAAACTCCTGCTGCTCAAATTTAAGCAATAAATGACTAAAACCAAAACATTTTAAATCTTTCTAATTTGTATGCTTTCACAGGCCTTAAACTTAAGATGAACCAAAAAAAAAAAAAAAAAGAGGGCTTCAGAATAATCAGAACATTTAATTAAGGACTATACTTTGTCCCTTAATTGGATTGAGCTAATTTTATCAGAATAGATTTTGGTTGCAGTATAGCAGGAATTGTGATTGAGTTAACGGTGCAAAAAGGGGACAAACGTTCCTGCTGAAGGCTGGTGCTTTGAGGCATTGACCTCTGTTTGCAAACAGTGATAGCTACATATGACTCAACACCTACAGAAGAAATTTTGATAGTTTTATAACAGTGGGTCAAGGTTACCATACGCCTAATTTCTGATACAGTTTGCTGAATAGGCGTGATGAAGCTTTGTGGACTTATGCACGTTACAAGGGACAAAAATAGTAAAGAATATTCTCACACTGAGTATCTTTGGGTGTGAATTATCCTTTTGTACTTGAGGAATCTCTTTGCAGTAGCTCAGTACTGTGTCCAGTTCTGGGCTCCTCACCGTAAAAAGGACATTGAGGTCCTTGAATGAGTCCAGAGAAGAGCAACCAGGTTGGTTAAGGGGCTGGAGGGCAAATAATATGAGGAATGGCTGAGGGAGCTGAGGATGTTTAATGTGGAGAAAAGGAGGCTGAGGGGAGACCTTATCACTGTTTACAACTGCCTGACATGAGGTTGCAGAGACGTGGGTGATGGTCTCTTCAGCCAGGTGACAGGAGATAGGACAAGGGGAAATGGCACAAAGCTGCACCAGGGCAGGGTCAGATTAGATGTTAGGAAAAAAAAAAAATACTGAAAGAGTTGTCAGGGCCTGGAACAGGGTGCCCAGGGAGGGGGTTGATCCCTGGATGGTAACAGATGGGTAGATGAGGTACTTAGGGATATGGTTTAGCACAGGAGAGGAACGGTTGGATTTGATGGACTTAAAGGTCTTTTCCAACCTTGTGAGCCTGTGATTCTGTGATTCATCCACCAGGGAAAAACTCTAGGTAACTTTGTGGAAAGAAATGCATGTTTTGGGATGTCTCTACACTTTCATGTTGAAGAAGGATGGATGCCAAGGTATGCCTGAAATGGTGTTGTGGATACCAAAGATGATGTTGTTGTGATCTTTTTCATTTTAAATATATTCAGATATTTACTGCTTTTTCCTTTCCATCTTGATGTTGCTTCCTGTCTCATCCAGGAAATAAACCAACCCACAATTAGTGTTTGCTTATTAGGCAGTAGAGAATGAGAAACCTAAGCCAGCCTCAAGTGCACCAACTATGGAATCTCAAGAGGTGCAGTCATGTCTCCTTAGAGAGGTCCTTATTTTGCCAAGTAAATATCATTTCTGTGCCACAAGCTGATAGCTCTGCATGGGGATACTTTGGACCATGTGGCCACAGTGGGGTACTTTGGGTGAGTTAAGTGAATCCAGTCGCAGCCCTACATAACTTCTAAATAAATGCAACACCCACATATCAGTCAGTTAGGTTGCACTATGGTAGAGCCTGTATAGCTTTCTGCCTAATATGAATTCAATTGTGAATAACTTCGTTAATAACTTAGACAATTTAAGCTCCTAATGTTCTTCAGCCTTCTGCTTCCTAGGAATGTGTAAACTTTCTTTTTACCTGTTTCATCCCTATGTCCATAGCTTCATTCATTTTGCTTTGCTATCCAAGATCCATATTTATCCTTTAAGGAGGATTATATTCCACATGTGTTATTTCAAGTGTAGCTTAAACATTTCTCCTCAGGAGGAAAACATTTAGGACCAATTGCATTTATTTAACATCTCTTTTGAAAGAAATATAATGAAAATTAAATGGATTTTTGGACTGTGGTGTACTTCATGCCGGCTGTATTTGAATAAGCAGATGGTACTTTTAAATCATTTTCACTGTGTTTTGCTTTTCTGTTTGTTGACCCACACAAACATATTTCTTGTGAAAGGACTCATCTTGCACATTAAAACTTCCCTGATTTCATTAGAAGTTGTGGGTGTACAAAGAAGGGACTCGCTGTGCTCATGGTCACCCTTACAACATTTTTCCCAATATGTTTTCAAAACCAGTAAGTAACCAAGAAGGTTAAAAGGAAACATTATTCCTAGCTGTCAAACACAGCTAATAAACTAAAGTTATTGCCAAAGTGATGTATAGCATTTGTTTTCCTTTGCTCTTTGGGGACCAGAATGAAGAACAAAGCTGTGCAAAACATATCTCATGCAAGTAGATTGGTTTTGCTGGGATATTTACATTTCTGCATATATAGCAACAGAAACATGAAGATCTTGGGCAGCACAGAAAAGATCACATGGTATTGCTAGATCATCATATCTTCAGGGCCATACTGATTAGCATGCAACTTTGAAGAAGATCAAGGTGCTACTATCAGTAATAAGCCCTTTTTTTTTAAGATACATTGAATTTGCCCTTTTTGCAAGAGCAAATATAAAACCTTTTTTCATTGCTAAAGAAATGAAGAAATAAATCCTCTTCCCATCTTGTGTCCTGAAAAACAGATCTAAAATTGTGCCCATAACAGACATCTTCTTAATGTTCCAATGACTCTTGCCCACTTGTGTGTTTTCCACATCTCCAGAATCTCTTCAGAGGTTGAGGTTAATGGTACATTGCTCTCTGTCATGAACATCCCTTGAGGCACTTTTCCGCGTTCACAGTTTCCACCTAGAAAGATAACAGCCATGTCAAAAGTTCAGCTGCTGTTCATTTTATTTAAATGGGCTTCTTTTGCTATTGCTTGCAGATTAAAAATAGAGAAGTCTGCAAGGGAGATGTCTCGCCAAAACCTTACATTTTGGATAAAGATCTTTATTGCTTGGAAATGTCAAAATCTGGTAGGACACAGCAGCCTTGACACAAGTGTTATTTCTTAAAATATTGCTTTGAACTGTTATATAAAACCTATTTTAACTTGAACTGTATTGGCAGTGAATAATAGATGCCATAACACCTTTATATATAGCACTGTAAAATGTGCCATCAGAAATACATGAGCTGAACTGTAATGTGCATTGTCAGTCCTCAGTGCTGGCACAAGCTCTGTCATAGCAAATATAGATAACTTAGTGCTTCATGGCTTTCATTGGCACCTGTGGTCATGTGAAAAATGGAAGGAGGTAAAACTTTGAGAAGAAATGGATAACCATTGAAGGGGGAGCTTCAGAATTTCATCTGGTGATTGGAAGAGCCTATAAAAAATGATGCTAAATGCCATATTGATTCAGAAAGCCTCCAGTGTTCCTCCCCATGCAGACCACTTCTCAAGAGGTGAGAAAGGAAGATGAGATAAACCCCTCCCAGACCCCATTACAATTTCCTTGGAGTCACCACCAGGTTGTCCCACCTATTTTCTTTATGTCCTGCCATCTTTCCTTTCTTACAGCAGTCTCCCAACCCACTCCTGTGCTTTCCAGACTGCTAACACAGCAGCAGGCATTGTCCTACCATGAAGAATGGGGAATAGCCCTTTTTCTTTCCATTCCTACAGGATGAGTAGAAGCTATAAGAGCTCTCATGGAGACAGGCAGTCATGCATTTTGTCAGCTACCAAACCTGACATTGCCTGGACTAGCCAAATCACCCAGCCATATCACTCAGCCCTGAAAACCAGAAGATGCCAGTCAGTTTATACAGATAACTGCAGGTATGAAGTTACTTAGCAGCCAGGAAATCAGTCATTCAGACAAAATTAATACAACGGAAGTCTAGCTGAAAAACAGTTTAATGAGTAATTGCTACTGACTCAATAGACTTTGCAAACTGGACACCACCAGTCACAGGTGCCTGTCCAGCCATGGAGATTTACCCAGTGGAAGGGTGCTAGGAAAATGTTTGGAGAAATTTGTTGAACTGTCAACTCTGTCATCAACTTTTTATGTGCCCTGAGCAATGATCATAGTGACCTTAAGTCACTTATCTGTAAAACAAGGCTAAAAGTGTCATCCTACGACTCGGAGGGAATTGGGATAATAAATTGTTTAGCATGTTCCTTCCTTATTTCAGTGAGAAGAAATAGTAAATAGCGGGAAGGTTCCCCCCTGCTCCATGGGGTATTTCCACAAGTTTCCATTTCTTTCTTGTATTTAATGCATAACTCCAGCATCAATTTGGGTGATGTGGGGAAAGTGACAATTTTTTCCAGTAATACATAATCATCAGAAGCACGTAGCCAATGTTTTCTGGTGATGCTTTGCTAGCTTTTGGCAAGTGAGTGTATGGCAAGAATATTTCCATCCAATTTCTATTCATCAGTTGAGGATATTGTGGAAAAAAAGCAAAACACGTCAACAGAGCTTCATTTTAGTTGATGCTTCTCTTGGCTAAAGAGAAGTCGAAGTAGAGTTGGTTAGGCTGTGGCAACAGGTGTGAGGGAAATGCTTTTATTTTTAGGAAAGGTTGTTCCCTCTGAGTCGGTGTTGAGAAATGTTGATGTTCATTCCCTATCTGTTTGCTGGAGAAGTGATAGATGCCAGCCTCCATACCTGTCAGTCAAGTATTTGTAAGCAGACAGAAAATAAAATACAATAAAAATAAAACAAGAAAAAAAAAAAAAAAGCCCCACAGAGTCTGTCAGAGTGTGTTTGTTAGTTCAAACATGTTCCTTTTTCACTCATTACTACGCATCATTCGTTGCTGAGGGGTATTTCCAGTAAAATCTCTCACTGTTGGTAGCAGTTTAGAAGGTTTAATGCAAGTTATATTTTTCATCAGCTTCAATAGTCCAGGGGTTTGACTTATGAGAGCTCTGCCTGCCTCTTCACAGAGACTTTTTGACTCAGAGTAATGTATAAATAACATGATATCATGACAAGCCCCCTAAGTGAAAGATCTGGTGCTGCATGAGTGTCAAATAATGTTCAAATGCACTCGTGGCAGTGTGGTGGAGCCTAATTATCACGAGCGGCAGAGATGCCTGCGAGGTTGACACGGCCATCCCTGGGACTCGGTATTGAGTTGTTCCCTAAAGAATCCACTCAAGTATTTTGGCCAGTCTAATTTAAAATGACCTGAGCTGTAGGACTGCCACCATTTATTTCAGGAGACTATTTCACGGTCCAGCAGACTTCAGTGTTGATGAAATGCTTCTCTCAGTTCTTACTAAAGATCCCTTTCTCATTCTCAGCTCTTTACACCTAGTGAAACTCTACTGGACCCTGCAAATAATTCTTCTTCCCCTTTGGCTTTTAAACTCCTCAAATGCTAACAGTTGTCCTCCTCTTCACAAGTCAGTCTCCCTTGCTTTTCAATCACTTCAGTGTTCTATTCTAAATTATTTCCCATTTGTTCTTTTCTCCTATAGCAGCAGACAGTACAGAGGATCTTGCTGTTGTAACAAAGCTGAACAGAAGAAATGTGTAAAAAGCCCCATGGATCCAATTCAGAGGTTACAAGTGCTAATGGAAAAAAATCTAGATAATTTCTATGCTACTAAATTAAACAGTACCAAGGACACTAGATCTGACTCATTGCACTCCCTAAATTGTTAGAGCATCTCCTGGCATACTTTTGACCCAGATTAGACAGTGCTTGCCCAAATATTGACACAGTTTGAGAGTTAACGTTTTCTCCACAAGCAATTTCAATGCAGCCACCCTGTTCAGGGGGTAAGGGGACTTAATGATGTGGATACAATGAAGTGCATGCCAGCAGTTTCAGTGCCTGAGAAAAGGCATCTTCCATGTCCTTGTACAGCTGCAGCCCCATTGATTTTAAAATTTGATCAGAAAATTTTCCTTTAGTCTTCATTGACATTTAGGGAAGAGCAAGAGTAAAGTGAATTAAGGGTAAATTTGGTGGGAAACACTGCAAGCCTGAAGGCAAAATAAGGGATATGTGAAAATAACAGCTGGCTGCTTTGAAATGTGGCAAAGCCTTAGCAAGTATTGAGAACAAAAACCAGCCTGTCCCAGCAGGCTCATGCAGTGACCGTTTTCATTGCATATTGATTTGCCCATGTGTCCCCTTTTCTGTCCCCTTGTGGTCTCTACAAATTATGCCTTGCTCCAAACTCAATTACTCGCCTTCACATCAAAACCCTTCATAGCCAATCTCCACATCCTTAGCATGTTGCCTTCAAACTGCTAATGTTGTGCCAGGCAGAACTGAAAAGTTTTGCTAATTGGAGTTGCAGAGACTCTGCCCTGAATGGACCAGTGCTGTTTTGGTGTTTTCAGTGTAATTTTGACTTGCTCCCTGTTTCACTCCAGATGATGGTCTTCCAAGCATTCTCACTGAACATGTGCTAGTTAATTTCCAGCCTTTTTTGTGAAGCAGATCTACTTAAAGTGTGTCTATTCAAAGGTTTTGGCTTCTGTGAGCAAGGCAGTTTTAGAATAACAGAATCATTTAGGTTGGTAAAAAGTCTGTAGATAATTCAGTCCAACCATTATCCTACCAAGTCCATCACTAAACCATGTCCCTAAGCATCTTTTAAATATCTCCAGGTATTTAACCTTTTTTGGGAAGAAATGTTTCTTAATATCCAACCTAAACCTCCCCTGGGGCAACTTGAGTACATGTCCTTTTGTCCTATCACTTGTTACTTGGGAGAAGAGACCAACACCAACCTGGCTACAAGCTCCTTTCAGGTAGTTGTAGAGATCAATCTCCCCTAAGTCTCCTTTTCTCCAGGCTAAAAAATCACAGTTCCCTTAGTTGCTCCTCATAAGACCTGTGCTCTACACCCTTCAGCTTTTTGCTGTTCTTTGGACCTGCTTCAGCACCTCATTGTCTTTCTTGTAGTAAAGGGGTGCAAAGCACCCAGGTATTCTTACATTTGTGTTTTGATATACTTCTCAGACCACTCTCAGAGCTCAAATTAAATCCACATGGGGTGAAACTCCATTAAAAGATGTATTACAAGCATCCACCTAAAGGACTCAGACCAAGAATAGGCATTCTGTAGGCTAAAGGAGCAGGAGCTTGTCTGAAGTAAAACTCCATGGATACTTTGGATAGTGTCCCCAGCACCATCTGTTTTACTCTTTAGATCTGCTCCTGCTGCTCTGCACTACTTGCCAGTGCAGGTACAGCCTTAGTTCTTTCCAGAGCAAACCAGTGAGAGATTATCTGTTTCCTGGTCCTCTCCAGCAAGCCAGTATAATTACATATTACCTTAAGTTTGGCTTTTTCCATCCAGAACAGTTCCAAATGCCTCTCAAAAGTTCCATATCTTATTCTGGAGCCCAGAATATGATCATTCTGGAGGAGTTTCACCATCATGCTGGAAGAAAACTGTTCCAACAAATCATGACACAAGTCTATCATGGTACCTACCACCTTGCACAAAGAAAACAAATATAAGATTACGTTTCAGGGTTAAAGAGGCTTCACATAGGATTCAGAGATCCAAGTGAAGAGCCCTACAGTGTGAGCATCGCTAGTCAGGTCTACTAACCATGTACAGTATGATGTTCAGCCTGTCTATAGGAAATGGCTGAGGTATCAGGATCCTTCCCCTGGTGCAGCCCATGGAGTATGGCCACTCAGTAACTACCTGGAGAATGGTATAGATGATAGTTTTGTGCTAAAATAGAAAACAAAAAAATCACATGCAGCACAGAGTTCTTGCTGGATTTCCTTTCCTTTCCATTTCCACTCTTTATTAAAAGCTATTGTTATATGTATATTGGTATATATCCATCTGGCCCATAAACCCAATACATCTAGACACAGAGGCAAGAAATGAAATAGCACCAGGTAATACATTGTGAAAATTCTCTCATCGTCTCCTTTCTGCTCACACATCATTTTTGCACTGATTACTTGCAAAAGTCCAAACTTTCTTTTGTTGGCTGGCTAAAAAAATCCAAGCAACAAACCAACCAAACCCACCCCCACCCCCCGAACACCTAAAACTGTATTTCTTCCTTTCCTCATAGAAATGATTAGAGCTTTTATATTTTTGGAATCAATATTTCACTGTGGATACGTGTTCAACCTAGGATCTCTCTTTACAAGACAGAGAGGGTTCAGGAATACCTGACATTTATCTTTACCCCTAGATATATCTTATGTCTCAGCTGTAACCCTATGATAATACTATGTCAGGTGAAGTGCTTTTAACTAAACTGAAGAGGTTTCCACTGTGTGCCAGAGATAATTTTCCTTTTCTGTCTTAGATTCCCAGTGCCTTTTCCAAAGACTGTTAGTGTCAGGGAGTTTTGCCCTAAACCCTTTTCTTCATGCACTCTACCTTTCAGTGAGTTTGCATGAAGCTAGTAATAAAAGCCTCGATTCAGCAAATCACTTATATATGTCTAAGAGCTTTGCTGAATAGGGATGGACTTTGGCATGTACTAAAAATGAAGTATTTGCTCAGCAGAAGGAGAAAATTGTGCTGACACACAAATTATTTGCTAGTAATCTGAATTTTAGGCAGACATTTCTGCATATATATATGTATCTCCACAGAAATTGAATAAAGTTAAAGACTTGTATGTTGACTGTCAATGTACATAGATAACGTACAGAGCTGGAGAGAGATTTCTAGTGCTTGTGATGAAATAGTGCTTAGCTTCTGCAAATGCTTTCACTCAAGTGTTAGTATTTCCTTTGGTAAAAGGTTGTGTTACTTTCCCCCTCCATTTACTGCAGTTTTGCCTATTTTTTTATTTTTTTTTTTTCCAGAAGATGACTGTCTCAATAGAGGTAATATCTTGGTCCTATTTCTGTTAGCAGGGACAGCACAAACTTCACATGCCTCATCGATGCAGCTCTTTTGTGTGGATGTGATTTTCTGCCCCAAACAGGAATTACCACTCTCACCTATTACTTAGGTTATAACAGCTCACTCTCTAGTTCTCTGGTGCTAATTAGTGACAACACAGATCAATAGACCATCATCCAGCCAAGATCCCTTAGCAATGTTCTCAAGAGCTGCATGTTTGACTTCATGCCTTCCTGGGTTGAGTGCTGTGCTTTCTTTCTTTTTTATTTCTTTTTTGGTAGGGAAATATTTTTTTTCCTCAAACCAGTTGGGGAGAATAACAACAGCTTAGTCTTCTGTCATCAATAGATAAAAGTTAATAGATTTAAATGACTACAGTTATAAGTTAATAGATTTAATGACTAGTTAAAAGTCATCAATAGATAAAATGTTCATGTGGCAAAGCCCTGGGGCATCCCTTTGAGACCCCACTGGTTGGACATGGAATCAGTCCTCCCTGAATAGCTCAGGATAGAGGGGAGTGAACCAAGCATAAAGGAAAGACTCTACAGAGGTAATAATGGAAGAGATCATTGAGAAGGTGATTGAAATCCACATTTCACAGCAAGACCAGTTCATGTTCCCTCCTATTCACCAACAGGTGTCTGGTTCATTATAAATTGGCCTTGACACTAATATTCTCACATATTCTTACAGAAAATAGATTGATAATCACAGGCAATGTTAACGGTATTAACAGTGGATGTCAAGTTTTAGAGACTGGTGCCAATGACAGTATTAGTTATAACCTCTGCACTATACAAGCTTGTGGGGACAGGACAAGGGGCAATGGCTGCAAGTTGGAGCGTAGGAAGTTCCACACCAACATGCAGAAGAACTTGTTCACAGTGAGGGCAACAGAGCACTGGAATAGGCTGCCCAGGGAGGTGGTGGAGTCTCCTTCTCTGGAGATATTCAAGACCCATCTGGACACCTATCTGTGCAATATGAGCTAGGGAGCTGCTTTGGCAGGGGGGTTGGACCCGATGATCTCTCGAAGTCCCTTCCAACCCCTACGATTCTATGATTCAGAGAATGGTCTGGGTTAGAAGGGACCCCAAGGATCACAGAGTTCCAACCCCACCCCACCAACCTCCAGGCCTGGATCTACACAAGGTTGCCCAGGGCCCCAACCTGGCCTTGAACACCTCCAGGGATGGGGCATCCACCACGTCTCTGGGCAGCCTGTTCCAGCACCTTATCACTTTCTCTGTGAAACCTTCCTAATATCAATTTAAACCTTCCCTCCTTTACTTTCAATCCATCCCCCTTGTCCTGCCATTATCTGCTCTTTTAAAAAGTTGATCTTCAGGTATTCTCTAATACTTTAAATTACCCCTTTAAAAAAGGGGTGTGGAACTGTGTTTCCCCACCACTCTGTTCATCATCTGTCTGTCCAGTGTGTCTCCTCTGGTTGTCGTTTCCTTCCCTGTGCTGAAATCTCCTGTCCCCCTTTCTGCTAATGGTAGCAGACATCATACTTGAGGCAGCAAGACTTAAGATTCACCTAGGTGTTATGGAGAAATACAAATTTTAGTGTGTGTGGGAAGGTGTTCTCTTTTTTTTTCTTTCTTTTTTTTAAATGCTAATTTTTAACTAGACTCATGAGCAACCCAGTCTGACCTCATAGGTGGTCCTGATGTGAGTGAGAGGATGGACTAGGGCTCTCCTGTGGCCCCTTCAAACCTGAATTATCCTGTGATCCTCTGATCCCATTATCTTTCCATCTCCTCTGACTGCACCACTGAGGGCTACCAAAAGTTCATGTGTTAATCTTGCTTCAATCTAAAGCCAAGACATCTCTATTTCCCTGCCTGTGAGAAGTCCCAAGTCATTCTCATTCTCCCTCCTCTTCCATTTATTGCCACTGCAAAACTTCTGATACTTTTTTTCCTCCCTTTTCACAACAGATTTGTCATTTCTTTGGGGAGGAATAGTTTTGATATTAGGATGTCAGCATCCTTATCTCCATCAGGTGGATGGGAAGAAGACAGCTAGGGCTGGTGTATAGAACAGCATCCATGACTGTGTCTGCACCTCCTTGGAAGGGTAGTGCTCAGGTGGTCCTGAACCAAATGACTCTGCATCCCATCTGTGGGGTTACTCTGTGGTCACCTCATGGACAATGTGTCCATATGCTCTGGTTGGTCCTGAGTCTGCAACTGATGTGTTTGCTATGCTGTGTGGATAACAATGGTGATGTGATGAGGAGCTGTTAGAGCTGCCTTTTACTAGTAGTAGAAATAGAGCTGTCCAATTTATGAAATACAAATCTGAAAGTGTGGCTGTGGAGAGAAAATGCTGGATGCCCTGTTGTTCACCTGACCAGATGCAGAAATCTTAAGGACAGGCATTTCTGCATAAACTGTTGCTTAGGATCTGTCTGAGGTTGGAAATAGGGGTTAAGGGGGTGAATAGACTAAGCTCTGTCCAGAATGTAAGACAAGAAAGTTGTTTGGTTTTGGTTTTCCTGAGTGGATGCTTGTTGATTGCAGATCTGTCTATCCTTTCAAAGGACTCTGAAACCCTCTGTGACATTGTCCTGTTCTTTACATCTTTCCCCCATTTGTCCGCTCTTAGCTGGAATGGACTCTGTACCTCTCCTTTCTCCCATGCTCCTGCAAGCATCTCTTGTGAGTCCTTAACAGTCCAGCATGACCTTGCACCATCCGACACCAAATCATGCTCCCATACACCAAGGTCACCAGAAGTCAACATTAGCAGCATCAACATTCACTCAGGGAAGGAATATGTTAATCAAGATTCAAGAGTGCTAATAGAGTGCCAGCACTGTTGAATTCTCTGAATTAGCCCAAATAGATGCACATTTTTTTGAGCAGCTATTTGAGCACTTCTCTGAGCATTTTTTTTTTCCTGAGCACTGCTCCTTTTTGAGGAATAGATCCCAAAGGGGTATGTTGGAATCATTGCTTTCCTACCATGTTTATTAATTCATTAGTCAAGTCAAAAAAAGAAGTGAAGAATGGGTAGCATAAAAGTTGACTGAGACATCATGTAGTGAAAGTTTAGTTGCTTTATTTAGGAAGGGAACTGGAAACCAATGCTTGAAAATATCAATTTGCTCATGTAAGGCAAAAAGCCCCTCACTTTTTATTTATTTATATTTTTATTATGGCCTCTTGCTGATATAAAAAACAGGGTTGAGTTATCTTCTAATTTAAGGGTAAAGTATCACTGTTGAAGGGCTTGAGGTCAAAGATTAAAACATATGCAGCCAATTTTTTTTGTAATGTTACTTTTGGCATCTACTGAGCTGTCAGGGTCCAAAAGGACTATCACTACATTCTTGGGAATGTTTAGGACTTCCCTCTTTTCATGTACCTGTAGCAGGCGCTGCTGCTGCAGCAAAACACATCTGCTCAATTTAAACTGCTGTTGCTGCTGGTGAGTTTTGGAGCACAAATCCCCAAGTCCTGTCTTTCCTTGTCAGTCCTCGTTCACGCAGCACATGAGGGTTGGAAGTCTCTGAAGATTTCTTATGGTGCTCCCTATCCCCATTTCACATCTGGGGAAACTGAAACGTTATGGATTGTTTCTCTGCCAGTGGAGTTCCATAGAAATGTAAATGTCTTGTCTAAGACCTGGGATAGAGTCAGGATCAGTGCCAGGATTAAAATGCTGCTTGTTCTGTATTTCCACACCGAATTCCCTTCAGAGTGTGCTGCGATGAGAGATCCAAATACAAGATCTGGTGCATTTAGCTTTTAATTTTTCTCCCCTTATTTGAATTGCTAGGCAGATGGAACGTGCTTCTGTTCACAAAACACACTGTCATCTATCCAGCTTGGATGAAGCTCAAGGAAAATGCTAATGATCATTTGTAACTGAAGGCAGATCTCTGCAGGGGAAGCTTGCAGTGCTCTGAAGTTTCACCCATGGTATCATGGCTTTATCAGAAAGAAGTGAAATAACAGCTCGTCTTTCTGAGGGCACATAGCAGATTGCACTGTCAAAGAGGGAGATAACTTCTTGCCCTCTGAAAAATCTTGAGATAGGAAGATGAGGCTATCAGAGGGAGGGCAGGGAGAGAAAGAGCTGCTCCAATAGCTATACATATAAAACATACCTGGGGGAAAACTTCCAGGAGTGTTGGCAATGTCAGACAGTGTGCTGTTAACCTCTTAAAAAATTAGTAATCTCTTGAGTGTTGTGGGACTGACAGATGTCCACAGGGGATGCAGGTACAGTGCTTGGAGCTGAGTGCTGGAGACTTTGAATAGCATATGCTGATTTTATGAATGAATGTTTGCTGCTGCAAAAGTGGTGTTTGTCCAAAGCTCTTTTATGTACAGGGGGCATTTCACTCCTATCAAGCTTCTTGGTAGCTCACTTTCATCCAGATATCAGGCAATGGTGAGGAGGAATGACTTCACATCTCATTCAACACTCTTCCATTCTCTTTGGGAAGAAGATTGCTATTTTATCATGTAAGAAAGAACTCATCTCAATGTGAGAGACAAGTTTGTAAGCAAAGTCTCTATGCCTGGCTGGATTCAGGGATTGACTTTAACTTCAGATGTTTTGAGGAATTAGGAATCTTTTCAGCTTCTCTGTCCTTGGTGCTGACCAGGTTTCCAGTGAATTCAAGTGCCTTTGGAAAGCCTCAATTTGGTGGGTTGGTCTAAACCAAGAATTTGGCTGGACCAAATCATTGCAGAAGTGGTTTGCACAAAGTAACCCATGTGCTCTCTCCATTTCCCAAAACATACACAGATGTCAGCAGATGAAAGCAGAAGTGCCCCTTTCTTCGTGATATTATTTGCATGGGGTGGGGACAATGGGAATGATATCAAATGGAGGGTGGGAGACTAGTAAGGAGGTAAAGTGAAGCATGTCTAGATCTTCAGTGATTCAGCAGAGTGTTATCTTTAGTCTCATTTTGACAGTCCCTCTAAAAATACTGCCCTGATTTGATTAGTAGGTGCTGCCAGCAGCCAGGACCCAAAAGTCTCTCCATCAGCATCAGTCCCTGGATTTCACTTTATCCTTTAAAACAGCCCTAAAGATGAACTCTCTGGAGGATTTCAGTTGATGCAGGAGGCATTTCTGTCTTTCCCCTTTTCTTCTTGATAACTGCAGATGAACAATAAAAAGGAAAGGGGAGCATGGAGGGGGGTGGTATGTTAAAATCAAACCCCATGACACCTCTGCCTCTCTGATTTCAGCTCATGCTTATAAATATGAGTCTCAGCATTGGGTTGCAGGGTTTTGGGGGATTAGGTCCTACCACCCTGGGTACACCTGAAGGAAATAAAAGGAAATCTTGCACATTTTCACAATGATGCTGATTCCTTAATAGGGAGTCATCTACTGAGGTCTGCCAGGGAAAAGCTGTGCTCCTTCAGTTCTTTCCTTTGTTGTTCTTTCTAATTTATATCACTCTGAAGGGTTAAGGAAGGTGACTTCAGGTGTTGCCATTAGAAAGTCAAATCGCAAAAATAAAGGATTAAAAATAAATGCCACAGCAGAATTGCTGAGCCAGTGAATAAAGGAGCTTTAAATGCAAACAGGGAACCAGCTTTGCATTTCTCTAGCTGTCTCCCTATCTAAGGATTAAGGACTCTCTGTCTTTTAGTCTTGAGTTTTCCCATTTAACACCAGGTGCTGCTGAATGTCACAACTTTTTACAACTCACCTATTAAGATTTAGAGGAACTTACTTCCTTTTATGTGGACCACAGTAGAAAGGTTATCACTTCTGAGGTGTCACCTCGTAAGAAGGAGACCCAAGGAAGGTCTGTCATAAATCAGAGGTTTCTAAATATCAGTAGTCTTCCCCCAAACTCACTTCAGGAATTTGGTGAATGAGCTAATTTTCTTATAGGATGAATAACCAGCTGGCATAGATCAACTGACTTCAAGGCTGATTTCTACGAGCTGCAAATGAACTGGTGCCTCATTTTGAATGACTTTCAAACACCTCCAAAGAAAAGCGTGAACAGCATTTCTTTCACGCACAGCTTTCCTCCCCTGGGTGTTTTTGAAGGAGTACAAGGTATTTTACAACCACATGCAAATGGAACCTGCAATCTTTCAACATTTTTCTCTCCTTGTCCCTTCCACAAGGTACAATATTATCCCCCTCTATCAGGGTGCAGTGTTCCTTCCCTGTTGTCCCAGTCCCATATCTGTGACACTGGTACTTTACCAGTCAGAAGGAACATCTCTCTGCTTCCTTCTTGCTGTTTGCTTCTGGGGCTGGGAATACCTCCTGGGACTGCAATCCGTGCTGTGGGCAGAGGGAAACCCAGAAAGTTCTGGGAGCTGAAAGCTGTGTGGGACAGAAGAGATCTGGGCCAGGCTGAGGGGTGAGATGGATATCTCCAATATCACAGCAGCATCATCATCTCCTAACTGGCAACAGTTCTGATGTTCCCAGGGCACCAGTGAGATACATGCAGTTATTATACCACGGAGAAGAGTTTTGGCTTCAAATCTAGCTCTGTCTGAGCTTTTTTTCTCCATCCCCCATGAAACAGCAGTCTTAATTAATTTTGCAGCACTCTGTGTGGGTGTGGTGAGGTTTGGGTTAAACACTATTATATTAATACCTCTTGCTAATCTTTTTAACTGCTGTAGCCTGTGGAGTTAGAGCATCTATTGTTGTGTTCCATCAAAAAGGCTGCCACAGTAGCTGTGGAAGAGTTCTGAGAAGCCAGCGCTTTGTTTCATAGGTGGGTTTTCTCCGTGGGCGTCGGGACGGCACCGTGTTGCGGCGGGTTGAGCCAAAGGGGTGGCTGAACAGATGGCTTTGTACTGCAGGCTCTCTGATGCTTGGTGACCTTCAAACAAGGTGAATCAGGACCCTGTCCTCTGAAATCCAGAGACAGGAGTGCCACTGAAGTGCCGCCTGCCTCTGCCACATTGTTCCTGTCTACAACAAAGGCGCTGGCACTCACTGACCGTATTGCATTAGCACAGAGATAAATTAATTGTTTCCCTCTAAGTGAGGCTGGAGCTGGGAAGTGGTACCAGACTGGCAACCTTGTGTTATGTTATTTATTGCCCATGTTCATTGTGCTTCCTAATATCTTGTTTGCTATTTTGGAAAGCATCAATGCGTTAAGCAGCAGTTTTCCTCAGGCTGCTTGAGTCTGTCTGCTGAACTCGTGTGCCAAATGCAGAGTCATGTGGGCTGTACAAGCCATTTTAATTTCCCCCCTTCTTACTCTTGCATTCATCAGGGCTGAACATCGTTCACTGTCATATTACTGAAAGTGCTCAGGTCTCTCTCATGTTTGTAAGAGCCCTTTCCAGTCTTGGCAGGCCTTCCTACAGAAGTACAGTCTGTTTCTGCCCTGTCTTTTTGCCCTCAGTTGCTGACTTCCACATCTTTTGTGTACCAGGCCTATGTTATTCATTATTCAGTCTTATACAGCTGTCCCATTGGTGTCCTACACTTTGGGCATTGCACTCGGGGTGAAAACTGGCTTCCCTATCCAGTCATCCTGCCCCTCAAGATCCACACTGAGCTACCCAGTCTTTTTGGACTTGGCCATCACTTAAGGTATTTTGAGACCTGGTTAGCTGGGTTAGCCAGGTCCTTCTCAGGGGCTGGAGACACCCTGCTTCTCAGTAGACAGCCAGTTACTGACTCAGATCTGTGTTTATTTTTTCTTAGAAGGTCTCAAGTCTCAAGACTTGCCTGAAGATTGTCAAAGAGGTCTTAGGGAGTCAGTAGATTGACTGTAACCCCTATAGTGCCATGTGGGCTTGGTCCTGAGTTCGTTGATAGTTCTGTATCAGATTTCTGCCCAAAGGGGGGTGACCAAAGGTTACAGTCTTCTGCACCTGAATAGAGTTTTGACATTAACATGGAATTTACAGGATCATAATGATGATAGATTGAGATTTTTTGGTCTTGTTTATTAGGATTTCTTTTTTCTGCCCCTCCTCCACTGACTCCTCTTCTGGGAGGACTAACAAATATATTTAACAACATGATATCCAGTGAAATGCCTGGAGGCAGCTGATGGTAACCTTTTCTCATGGTGAAAAGTGACCTACTTTTAGTTCTGGGTTGTTTTTTTTGGGGGGGTTAATCTTCTTTCTCCTGACTTGCTTTTGCACTTGACATTGTTTGGGACCTCTCTCCATGGTAGTTACCTTCTGTAGACGCCTTAGGAATGACAACATCACAGACCTTTACAACCTGAAATAGAACTAAAACAACTGTTTTACAGTTTCTTTTTCATTTCCATTGAGCTATTGACTTGTTTAAAGAATTGCAAGGGATAAACAAGCTGTGATTTTCCTTACAAGGACTAGGCTATCACAGCATTGCATGTGTTTTGTTGCTTTGTTCTGTTTTAGCCATTTTACCATGATGTGTAAGGTTTTATTACTCTATTCATCATTCAAACAGCCAAGACTTTTTGTAAAGCTCAGTTATTTGTAACCAGCGATCTGTAATAGGGGCTTTTCTTAAATAGAGATTAGATGTTCCTGTTAGCAAGCCAGCTGTTGGATACTGCAAGTCACTAGGTCTTCCTGTCACTGGGAGCAAGGTACCTCTTTCCTAGCCACAGCTTTTCAGTACATAGATGTTCCCACCTTATATTATGTCTCAAAAAAATCAGTGAAAGACACATGTAAAATACAGTTAATCCAATGTGATTTTAGACATTTGTTCTACCATGACATGGCCTGTGATCATCCTGTTTCTCTTCATTTACCAGAGGTTCTATTTGTTTCACAAGTTCAGACATACATCCATAATCACCGATGCCTGTGATTTTCTTCTGGAACAGAGTTTTTTAGCAAAACCTTAGGTTTTTTCTTTGAATGGCAGTGCTGCATCCCTCCTTCTGTCATCCTCATCTCTTAGATCACCTTCTCATTTTGTCTGTAAGTTAAGAAGCTTTTGTTACCTGATGCTTTTATAATTTGATCGTGCATATTTAGGTATTTGTTTTTCAGTGACCAATTTTAACCTCTTCCCCAGGGCTCAGTACTAGGGCCAAATCTCTTTAATATCTTTATTATGATCTGGACAAGGGGATCAAGTGCACCATCGGTCCGTTTGTAGACAACACCAAGCTAGGCAGGATTGTTGATCTGCTTGAGGGTAGGAAGGGTCTACAGAAGGATCTGGACAGGACAGGACATGGGACAGGAATATTTAGACTTGGTGATCTTAAAGGTCTTTTCCAACCTTGTGATTCTGTGATTCTGTGACATGATGGATTGATGGGACGAGGCCAACAAAGCCTAGTGCTGGGTCCTGCACTTTGTTCACAGCAACCCCATGCAACGCTACAGGCTTAGGGAAGAGTGGCTGGAAGATTGACATCCAACTGAGTATGACCTAGGAATATGCCCTGGTGACCAAGATGGCCAACAGTATCTTGGATTTTATCAGAAATATTGGGGCCAACAGAACCAGGCCAGTGATTATGTTGCCTGTACTTGGCACTGGTGAGGCTACACCTTGAGTACTGTCTTCAGTCTTGGGCCCATCACTCCAAGAAAGACATTGAGGTACTGGAACATGTCCAAAAAACAGCCACAAAGCTAGTGAATGCTTCAGAGCACAAGTCTTACAAGTAGCAGCTGAGGCAACTGTGATTATTTTGTCTGGAGAAAAGGAAGTTGAGGGAAGATCTTTCTGCTCTCTATAGCTACCTGAAAGGCAGTTGTAGTGAGGTGGAAGCTGGTCTCTTGTCCCAAATTACAAGTGATAGGACAAGAGGAAAGGGTTTCAAGTTGCCTCACGGGAAGTTTAGGCTGGATATTAGAAAACATGTCTTCACTGAAAAGGTTGTTGAACAGGGCGCCCAGGGAAGTGGTTGAGTGACCACGCTGGAGGTATTTAAAAGGTGTGTAGATGTGGTGCTTAGGGACATGGTTTAGTGGTTGGACTTCATAGTGCTAGGTTAATGGTTGGACTTGATGATCTTAAAGGTCTTTTCCAACCAAAATGATGCTATCATTCTGTGATTTTCTGCTTACTCTTAAGAGTGTGATGTAATGTTTTAATAACAGTGTTATTTGATTTACCACATCAGTATGGTCATAATGAGTCTTCTATAGTTCTACACAGGGAGAAGAGGCACAGTCCCATTTTGATAATCGTGGACTGATGACAGGATGAGTAAATGCATTTATAAGCTGTTAGTCTGTAATAATAAAATTAAAGAAAAACAATGCTTATTTTTAATTGAACAAATGAAAAGCTTTCCATTTAGGCATGCCAGGGTTATCTAAGTAATATTCTGGCATGTTGCCCTTTCACCAACATGACAGTACGTTCCAGCAATAAATGGGGAAAAAAATCAATTCTATTGAAAAAAACCCATAATTGAATCTAATGTTAATTGCAGATCAGAAGAAGAAATTTATTTTTACAGCTTAGGAAATCATAGTGAAAATGTGAGCAACAGAAAAGTTGTCCCACCTCAGGATGAAATTCATACTTGTTTTTTTCTGGCAAAATGATGCAACAGATCCTTTCATAAGGCCTTGCAAACTAGCAATAGTATCTCAAATCAAGCCAAGATGTCTGGAGCTAGCAAAACACATTTTCCTACAATTTGGCATCTAAAAGACTTGCAACCTAAGCAATTTACAGACTTCCTTCTGAAAATAGAAGATTGTGATGCCCACTTGCACTTCTGAAGAATGTCTGTGTATCCAAAATCTGGGAGATGTACAGGAGAGATCTGTATATAATTTCCAAGTGGAGTGAAACGCATATACAAAAATGGTGTCATAGAATCATAGAATGTTCTGGGTTGGAAGGGACCCCAAGGATCAGACAGTTCCAACCCCCCTGACACAGGCAGGGACACCAACCTCCAGGCCTGGATCTACAAAAGGTTGCCCAGGGCTCCATCCAACCTGGCCTTGAACACTTCCAAGGACGAGGCATCCACCACCTCTCTGGGCAGCCTGTTCCAGCCCCTCACCACTCTCTCTGTAAAAAACTTCCCCCTAATATCTACTCTAAACCTTCCCTCCTTTAGCTTCAATCCATTCCCCCTTGTCCTGCCATTATCTACCCTTTTAAAAAGTTGATTCCCCTCCTGTTTCTCTGCTCCCTTCAGGTACTGGAAGGCTGCAATGAGGTCCCCCCACTGCCTTCTCTTCTCCAGGCTGAACAAGCCCAGCACTCTCAGTTATAGCAGCCTTCCAGTACCTGAAGTGGCCTGCAAGAGAGCCTGGGAGGGACTTTTTAGAAGGGCATGTAGTAATAGGACAAGGTGGAGTGGTTTTAAATTGCAAGGATGTAGATTTAGATTGGATATTAGCAAAACATCCTTCACTATAAAGGCAGTGAGGAACTGGAACAGGTTGCCCAGGGAGGAGGTGGATGCCATCTCCTTCAAAGTGTTTAGAGCCAGACTGGATGGGGCTTTGCATAGCCTGGTTTAGTGAGAGGTGTTGCTGCCCATGGCAGAGGGGTTGGACCTTGATAATCTTTAAGGTCCCTTCAAACCCAAAACATTGTATTGATTCTCTGTGATTCACTGGGAAACAGCTTGTGTCTGGACATTGCTCTTTTGGGGGAAAGTAGTAGTTTGGGGAGAAGTTTTCTGTAATGACTTGGTATGTGGCATTCAGCTTGAATGGGATAAGTTTGGGGTTCCCATTCTTTTAGTGAAAACAAGCAATTCAGTTCTTCCTCACTCATGTTAGCGGTGTTTTTCTTAGATGGAAATGTAAGTGTTGTGGCCAGAAGGGAAAATTTTCAAGATAGGCTGATAGGAGTGTATAAATCCTCTGTAAAATTCTTGTTCTACCGTGGCTTGGGCCAGTTTGTAGCCTATTCTGGTTTGATATAGGTAATCCTGGATGGTGGGAGGATCACAGCAAGCAAGAATGCAAAGTACCTTCCCTGGGAGATGAACAATCCAATTTCTGCACAGCAAGGGAGCAGGGAAATTTAAACCCAGCAGCATTAATGGATAATTTATCAGGAGAAAGTGAAAAGTCTAATAGTCAACAGAAATTCAGCTACACTTCCCTGAAATTTAACTTTTCCTCTGTAAGGCAGCTTCACGTTACAGAATTGTAATGCCTGTGTCTTAAAAGGGAGAGGAAATTGCCATTAGATGTACCCATCTAACTTCTCTTTCTTCCCACAGCCCCACAGAATTTGGAAATAAAAGGAAAAAGGGACACACAGAAAGAAAATTAAGATTGGAATGAAGCCTTGGAATTGGCAGCTGTCAGCAGCCCTTAGGACAAGTGATAAAATGCTACATTAAAGTAGCTACAGTGTGAAATGCCATTGACAGAGTAACGAGGATGGGAAACACTTTATAAATGTGCTTACCAGGATAAACAGATGTGACTGAGGGCAACTTTGTTCCATCACTAAACACTTGAAAGGGCAAAATTTATGGCAATCTATTTTCTGTTTAAAGAAAAATAATAAATATACAATGAAAAGATACAAAACTAAACCCAGAGAGGCTTCAGATAGAGGTGAGGGTTCAGTGCACATGTAAGGGTGGGAATTGGGGCAGAAACTCTCTTGTAATAAACCATTTTGAGAGTCCAATAAATCGAAACGTGGCAGTGTGTAATGATGCTGAGAAAGTGGGGCTGGTTCCTGACTCCTTATGCTTTGGGAAGGCAGGAGTCACTCTACAGGCATGACCTGGGGTATTTCAGAGGCAAAATATGCAAAGAGATATTATCCTGATTTTCTGCTGAGCTGAGCCTAGCTACTTATAGAGGCAGCCCAAATTTAGAGGATCTTTGAGCTTTGGGGAGGAGCTGAAGGCCTGATCTGCACATGCCATGTGCACCCCATAATGTTTTCTATGTTCTTTAATGGCCTCTGGCACTTG
Organism: Gallinula chloropus; assembly: GCF_964237585.1. NCBI lineage: Eukaryota > Metazoa > Chordata > Aves > Gruiformes > Rallidae > Gallinula > Gallinula chloropus. The sequence goes on from NC_140086.1 coordinate 3,774,214, forward strand.
TGGCCGATGACCACCAATAGACAAGTTCTCTCCACCACCTTCTCATCCCCATATTACAAGGGAGACACGGTATGGGTGCAAGTGAGCAAAGCGCAATCAAATTCAAGTGAGGAATGTGTCAGGGCTGGAGGAAAAAAAGCAGTGAAGAAGAGGACATCATCAGTGTTTTCAGAGGTCAGCTCAGGTGCAGAAAGGTAGAGAAGCACGTCTCCGGTGTGTGGGACAGCCAAGCCTCCTGGTGGAAAGCAGTGATGAGCCAGGGCACCTTGGGGAAGGCATGAGTTGGTTCTCGCAGGACAAGGGTCTCATTTCATCTCATGTTTCATCAGAGATGGGTCTGCTGTCAGTACCTATAACTGTCTAGGCAACAGCATAAAAATGCAATTTATATTTTTCAGTTTTGCTTAAGGAAACTGAAACTTAGTTGTGTTTTTTGTTTTAAATAGCGTCCTCCTGACACCAGCATGTGTTAGTATACCTCACTGCTCCTACTGTCTGGACAGAGGGTGACACAGCACTGGAATAAGATGCCTAGGGAGGTTGTGGAGGCTCCTTCTCTGGAGATATTCAAGACTCGTCTGAACGCCTATCTGTGCAATATGAGCTAGGGAATCTGCTTTGGCAGGGGGGTTGGACCCAATGATCTCTCGAAGTCCCTTCCAACCCCTATGATTCTGTGATTCTATGATCAGTGGTTGTTAAGGACTGAACAAGAGAACTCAGTCCATCAGTTTTTGCCAAATAGTCATCAAACAGTGAGAACTTACTGTCACCATCCAAAAACCAAACTGATGAGTCTGTTTCCTTTCTGCTTTGGAAGTATTTGAACTACTTCAGTGGCTCTTCAACATTGTTCACTAAGTATATTGATATTGCATATTATTAATAAAAATTCAAATATGTACATATCTATAAGATACTCTATGACAAATCATAACATGAGATATGATAGGTATAGTGCTTGATGTCCTCTGTGCTGAAGAATTATTTATTTTGCTATTATTTATTTTGCTGACCTTCCTTGAATGTAGTTACAATCTTAACAATAGCCTTTTCAAGGTACATTCAGTCTGAATAGAACTCTCCACTTCTCATCCAACATGCCTAGATCCATCCAGCTTTCCCAGTACTTTGCTTTTTGAATTTCCATGTTGCTAGGAATGAGCTGAGCCGTCTCCCATTCAACTCCAGACCTCTCACCTGCCAAATGTAAACCAAAGTTAAAACATCCTATTGAAAGCTGATCTGAATTCAGTGTGCACAAGCTGAGCATGATTGAATATAAATGCTTAAAACTTTCTAATAAACTAGAGAGATTAATCCAGGTTCTTCTAAATTAGCATTTCCTTAGGGGGCCAACGCAGGTGGGAACGAAAGGAGGATAACTCACTTCCCTGCTTAGTGACTAGTGGTTTTATAAACAGAGGGGTATCTGCTTTGTCACTGTAGACATGCTTGATGGTTTCTAAATGCAGCCGTAGGGACAGGGGTTGGTTGTGGTTTGTTTTTCACACACAGCTGATAGATGGCACACTGTTGTAAGGATTCCCTGCCTGCAGATGCGATTGTTCCATGCTAAAGAGGTGAGACGCAGCTGTCTGATTGTTATCTGCTGCTATAGATAAGTTGGCAAAAGCTTATTGAGTTTTGCCTTTTATTTTTGTGGACAGGGGTGTTTAGCGGAGTAGAGATTTACTGAATTTGTCTTACCACACGAGAGCGGAGGGAGAGGTGCGTGCTTTAATCAGGTTAGTGATTCGAGTTGATGGGAGGTTTGTGGCTGCTGTCTGAAAGAGTCCGTCTCGCGCTGATTTCGAGGGTTTGTATTGATTGCATCGAATATTAGACAAGTGGAGTTAAGAGCAATCTTTAAACATCATCAAATAGATCCTTGCGGCGCTCAGACGGGATGAGCTATCCAAATCATTAACTTCTTGTATGAATGTCTTCTGTTGCAGTTTAAGCCTGTGAGTTTCTGTCCTGTGCATGATGGATGTGGGCCCCCAATACAGGAAGGATGTGGAACTGTTGGAGAGGGTTCAGAGGAGCCACAAGGATGATTAGAGGGCTGGAGCACCTGCCCTACAAAGAGAGGCTGAGGGAACTGGGCTTGTTCAGCCTGGAGAAGAGAAGGCTGCGGGGGGACCTCATTGCAGCCTTCCAGTGCCTGAAGGGAGCTTATAAGCAGGAGGGGATTCAACTTTTTAAAAGAGCAGATAATGGCAGGACAAGGGGGAATGGACTAAAGCTGAAGGAGGGAAGATTTAGATTAGATATTAGGGGGAATTTTTTTACAGAAAGGGTGGTGAGGTGCTGGAACAGGCTGCCCAGAGAAGTAGTAGATTCCCCGTCCCTGGAGGTGTCCAAGGCCAGGTTGGATGGGGCCCTGGGCAGCCTTGTGTAGATCCAGGCCTGGAGGTTGGTATCCCTGCCTGTGGCAGGGGGGTTGGAGCTCTATGATCCTTGGGGTCCCTTCCAACCCAGACCATTCTATGATTCTATGATTCTATGATGTGGAGAACAGCTTTTCCTCTCCCTATTCCTATTTGAAACAGTTTCACTAAAGTAAAAAGCATCGTGTGTGTGTGTCTCCCACCACACCCTTTTTTTACATTGGAAAACTATTGTGTTTCAGGGTGTTTCTGACACCTTTGATCTTTGCCATGGGCTTTTCTGAGAACTTTTTCCCAATTCTCTACCTGAGATTTATTATTCAACACTGGATACACTATGTCATGTCATAAATGGCCAGCTTTGCTCCCAGCAGCCCTCACCACTTTGTATTTTCATTATTTGACTACATCCTTTTTTCTTACAGTGTTTCCCTAGTTTAACAAGATCACATTGGAATTGTATCATCTGACAGGCTCAAAATATTTCTGAGCTTCACTGCACCTTCATATTTAGTAACTTTCTACTCCATCACCCAACCCATTACTGAAAAATACTGGCTAGTCCTGCATCGAGGACGAACCCATGAAGAACACATGGAATCACAGAACCATTTCAGCTGGAAGGGACCTTAAAGATCATCTGTTTCATCACCCTCCTGCCATGGGCAGGACATTTCCTACTACCTTAAGTTACACAAACTCTCATCCAATCTATCCTTGAACACTTCTCATGGTAGGGCATCCACAACTTCTATAGGCATCCTGCTCCAGTGCCTCACCACCCTCATAATATTTTTTTCCTTATGTCCAATATAATTCTGTCCTCTTTTACTTGAAAACTGTTACCCCTTCTTCTGTCACTACATGCCTCATTAAAAAGTCTCTCTCCACCTTTCCTAGAATCCTCTCCCTTGACCTGTTGGTCACTCTTCTTTTGATGCAGCCCAGTATACAGTTGGCTTTCTGGGCTGCAAGAGCACATTCGCTGGTTCATGTTCAATTTTTCATCCACTAGTATCCCTGAGCCCTTCTCTGATGGGCTGCCCTCAGTCTATCTCCCAGTCTGTACTAGTAGTGGGGACTGACCCAACCTGGGTGTGGGACCTTGCACTTGGCCTTATTGAACATCATGAGTTTGATCTCCTGTCAGTGCATCTTTCCAGTCTAGTACCTAATTCTTCATCTTACAAGTGAAGAATTAGTTTTTGAATATTGTATACGACCAATTTCACAATTATCTCACACAGACTGTTTACTCTACTCGTGTGCCTATTATCTGCTACTTCTCCCTATCCTCAGGTGTGTTGCCCTCCCCTAGAAAAATACTAGATAGTTTTGACAATTATCTACTTATTTCTGCTCATTTTCTTGTGGAGTTTTGTGCAGCTGCATATCACACATACTGCTGGCTACACATCCAGACTGGGGGATGGGACACTACAGGCCAGCCACGATGAGAGAGATTTGGAGGTCTTGGTCTACAGCAAGTTACCCATGAGACAGAAGTGTGCCCACACAGCCAGGAGAGTCAACCATATCCTGGGGTGCATCAAACATGCCATGGCCAGCCCATCCAGGGCTTTGTCCTGTTCTACACTGCACTGGTGTGGCCTCACCTCGAGTATTGGGTGCACTTTTGGGTGCCACAGTAGAAGAGGAGCATGAAACTATTGGAGAGTGTCCAGAGGAGGGCAGCGAGGGTGAGGAAGGAACTAGAGGGGAAGTCTTATGAGGAGAGGTTGAAGTCCCTTGGTTTGTACAGCCTGGAGAAGAGGAGGCTGAGGAGAGACCTCATCATGGTCTGTGGCTTCCTGATGAGGGGGAGTGAAGGGGCAGACACCAATCTCCTCTCTTGGCGGACAGTGATAGAAGGCAAGGGAACGGTATGAAGCTTTGACAGGGAAGGTTTAGGTTGGATATTAGGAAGAGGTTCTTTACTGAAAGGATACTCAGACACTGGAACAGGGTCCCCAGGGAAGTGGTCACAGCATCAAGCTTGACTAAGTTCAAGAAGCATCTGGATGATGCACTCAGTCCCATGCTCTGATTTGGCTGGTTCTGTGTGGAGCCAACAGTTGGATTCGATGATCCTTATGGGTTCTTTCCAACTCAGGAGATTGTCTGATTCTATGATTATTTGTCCCTGCATTATTACCATGGGGGGGGTTGCATGGAACTGACATTAAGCTGCCTGTCCTCTAATTCCCAGTATTTAGCTCTGTTCAGACTGTACACTCTCTTTTCTGGTCTTCTGGATGTTCACCTGATTCCCCATGAATTTTCAGAGTTAACAGCTCCAAGGTTGTTTCACCTATTTCTCTGAAAATTTCACGTTAGGATTTATGAGTCCCAGACAGTTTGAAAATATCTAACCCTTAATCTAAACTTCCTCAAGCCCGCTGTTGGCTCTCCAATGACTCTGAAGGGAGCCCAGGTCAATTTGCTAAGCAGTAAATACAGGTGTAGCAGACATCAACATGTAATCCAGCAACTCTGTTGGACAAATACTAGCTCTTTCTTTTGGAAATCTAAATGACCCAGAGTTTTGGGCTTTTTTTTCTGTGAGAGAATCTCCCCAGTCTGCCAATGACACATAAGCAAAACTGACAATGAAATGTGAACAACTAGTTGTTTGGATGAGAACTACTTTGATCAGAGAGCAAGCTGCTTGTTGTTCATAACTGTCATTTTCATTACTGAGTAGTATTGTAATTCAAGTGCTGACCTGAGATAAACATAAGAATTCTTGATTTGAGATGTCCAAAACCATCTAATATTTTGCTGGTAATATGCATACACAAGAACTATTATGGTAAAATACATATATCAGTTATATGTACATCTCTGGGACCATATAGTTTTGCTTTTTAGAAATAAAAATGCATCTATGGACGTTAAATGTTGTTATCACAGTTGTTCATCTACACCAGAATTTGGGATACACCTCCAGAAAAAAAATCACTCTTGTCCACATAGTTTTTTAGAAAAAAAATGCTACTTGACAGTGATTCTTGAATTATGCTCCAAAGGAAGCAAAACCTGGTCTCAAAATAGTCATCCACTGGCCTTCCAAAGATGTGGCTTGAATTCCTTGTCTTGCTTCTCCCCAACCCTTACCAGAAAATTAAATTGATGTCTTCAACTTTCAGTGTATTGAAGAGAAGCAATGGACAGGTCCAGTCCTGTCTTTGGAAGGTAAATTTAATAATATTGTCTTCTATCTGCCTAACTAATGTACTATTAATAGGAACTGGTGGGGAAGTACTGCTCTGGTGTCTGAGAGTGACTATGAAGAACTGAGTGAAAATGGGTTACTTCTGAAGAAAAATGAAACCTGAGAAATCCCAGGCATTGAAACCTGAGAAATCCCAGGCATTTCAAAGTAAAAATTAAAAGAGAATCATAGAATAACCTGAGCTTTTTCCTTCCTATTGTACTTAATAATCAGTACATGCTTCTTTTCCTAAAAGCAGTTTCCCTGGCCAGCCTGAGATAGAAAGAAGAGCTTCAGCCCTAAGTTTTACCTTCCATTGAGATGTGTCTAGCAGGACTGTAATACTTGTATTATTCAAACATAGGTTGTCAATAACCTCACAATTTCTTGTATTTTTCCCTAGATGTTCTGCAAGGTAATGAGCATTGCCCCATAAGACCTTCAAAGGGGCTAAAGCCATTAGCTTTCACACATGAAAGTTTTTTGTCAGGGCTTTGGGGTATTTGAAGTGCTATGATATCCTGCATTAGAAAATACAAAGTGAACTGTCCTTACAGTTCCCACACTCACAACATAGATCCAAATGTCATCATACAGGTATTGAATAGTTAAACAGAAAGGGTCTCTGGGGGACTTCACAGTAACACAGACAAGTCCTACCTTCTGGGAACTTCCAGATGAAACAATATGAGCAACTTATCATTGTCTGACTTACCTTTGTCATTGCCCAAGACTTTATCTATAGGACATCAGGAATTTCATTGTCTAATGCAATGTGTGTATAACAGTTACTTTTACTGTCAACATTACAAATGAGAAGTATCATTCAGAAGTCTGTAAACATTGTACCCTTTGTTTGTCTGGAGAACACAATGCATATTTAGTTTCTCTAAATTTGTTGCACAGTCTTAGTGCTTTAATAATAATAATAATAATAATAATAATAATAATAATAATAGATTTTTTTGAGTGATTAATTTCCTGGGGAGTAGCAATGCTGTGAAGGTCCACAGTTTGGTCTGTGGAGTTTCACACAGCTCTTGGCTGTGCCCAATTTAAAACTCTTAATGCAGACTTCATACAAAACTAAGATCAAATGTTTTCTTTCTCCAAGGATAATAGTGTCACTCTGCATGGACCACCAGCAGCTCTCTAACCCTCAAAGGCTCTCCTTGTCTTTAGTTTCTTTGCAGGTGAGATACCTGCTTTTATCTGCATCTGTTGATAGTCTGCAGGTCACAATTCTGCAGAGTAGGACAGGACATTACAATAAGGATCTTGAGATCTTGGTTGTGATATAGGATACAAGAGATAATTGGCCAAGATATGGATGAGTACCAGTGTGATTGGAGTGGATATTTTCCTCTGCACTTTGGGAAGGAGTCAACATCATTAAACCCTTCAGCAAAAGCAAGACACAAGTTAAATAATAACTCATGCTGTTTTGGAGAGGAAAAGCATTGGGCCTCTGTTCCCTGTGTTTTGTGTTCCAACTTGTGACTATGATGGCTTTTCCTTCTACCATGCATCTCTGAAGGGTGACAGGCTCCATCCATGCCTTCCCATCAGGTCCTGTACACAGCAGTACACTCTCCCCTGAGCCTTCTTTTCTCCAGGATGAACAAACCCAGCTTTTCTTATCCTTATATGTTTCATGCTCCAAACCCCCCATGATGATGCTCTGGCTGACTCAATCCAGTCATGATAACTGAAGTTATTCTATGATGAAGTGATTCTTCACCTTGTAGAGGACTTGACATTTACTTTTGTTGAACTTCATGAGATTCCTGTCTGTCCATTTCTCCAAACTGTCCAGGACCCTCTGAAAAGCCTGTTTAAGGAAGATCAATAAAGATGTTGAGGAACTGGTTGAGATACAGAAAAGAAATTACAGTTGGGCAGTGCAGGGAATCACCAGTACTAAAACATTCCTTATTCAGAAACTGTGGTATCAAGTGCATGCCATTTTAGATTGGCACAGGATCATAATCCAGGTCATGATATCCACCTCACTATGAGTTACACTCGTGTGTGTGGATGCAGCTATGTTGTCTACAGGGTTGGGTGACAAAACTGCATTTTCTGAATCACATTTTTCACTCTGGGAGAGAGGATTCAGAGGACTCTTTCTCCCTTTGCTACCTACAGTCTCTCAGACTTGTCCCACTTCTGTTGAAATACCAAAGATGTGAGCTACTTTCCAAAGGTGCCTGCTTCCCCTCTTGTGCCCTTTGAGAAAGCCCAGGGAAACTTTTCTTCAAGGTGACTCTGGGATTGTGAGACCTAAGGGTTTGCACCTTTCTAATCTCCTAAAAGAGACACATACCATGATCTTTCCATGAGAATCTCAAATCTTATTTGCAAAACTCAAACTATAACAGCTTTTCTAGACCATTCAGACTGTGCCACCCACCAAAGAATTGCTGCTACCTCTGAGATACAGGAAAAGCAAGACTGAATGTGAGACACTGCTGTAGTTTTAACTGGAAACTTGAAATTTTCAGCTGGAAGGTAAATACAGACAGTTGGAAAGTAAAGCAAACTGTCATGCTGTATTTAATGTCTGCTGGAGACTTTGGCACCTTTTATCTGATAGGAAGGTGTTTAAGAAATGAGAGCTTTTTGGCCTCCTTTTCTCTGTTAGAAATTTGGAGGTGATCCAGAAGGAGAGAAATGAGGAAGAAGTATTAAGTATAATTTATGAAGAGAGATTACAGGAATTTACCAGCTGCAGGCTCAGAAAGTGCAGCAGTGATTAGTTGAGCCATGATGACTACATAGAAATACTTGATGTGTAATAGCATTGGAAAAAGGTAGAATAATTTAAAATATTAAGGTTGAAGGTAGTAACAAATTATCAAGTAGTAACTAAGGGCAGTTAGGTATAAATTAAACATTAAGAGAAAATCCTTGAACAATGAGATTAATCATTGTGGATATAATAAAGACTTTTTAAAAAGAAGCCCTCTGGTGCACAGAATGAAGAGTGAAACCACGTGAGGGTTGTTTGGGACAGTCAGCTCCAGCAAGTCTGATTTTTACAAGAGATGAGAGTCACCAAGCCTTTCTTCTTTAAGCCTTTGAGCCACGTTAATTAATTGTCCCACAGATACCTTTACTCAGGTAAAGGTACCTTTCAGGTACCCAGCATTATTGACTGAAAATATAGAAGTATCAACAGCATAGTCTGCAGTCCACAAAGTCAGTATCTGGAAGACTCTACAAAGAACACATCATTTGATTTTGAAATGCATAGGGATATATAGGGCAAGGATTGATTTAATTATTTATTTTACTTCTATGGAGCATGTATCTTTGCTTGGTCTGTCCCATTGAGGTGTGTGAACCATGGGTGGACTTGGTTGCTCATGGAGCTCATGTAATCTGCAGTTCTCAAAGACATGGATAGCCATACCCCATCTTTTGGCTGTGCCTTATCAGTCTCCTGAAGACAGGACAAGTGATTCAGACTTTCAGTGGCCACTTTAAGAGTGTAAGATGTCTCTGCACCAAAGCCATGTATGCCACAGAGTATTGACTTTTCTCCAGACTGTACAAAGTAAAGTTGTTTCAGCTATTTCTAAAGTCAGAATTGGCAAAATATCAGAGAAGTTTGAAAAAATGCTACATATTGCCAATTTTCTCTTCTCCCTTGTCCCTTTGTCTTTCCCTTTTCAGTTGAAGTCAGATTATGGGTTTTTTTTTAATTTCTCAGGAATAAATAGTGCACCTAAATGAATCACTCAGTTGATAGCTACAGATCAGACTCAGCAATCAGTATTTTATTTAAGTAAAATAATTGAGTGGCAATTGATAATACATGACAGCTTAAGATTCCTCTAATTGCTTGGTTTCCCAGAACACTCCTAAAAAGAAAATTAATTTCTCCATTGTATTTTTCTGGTTAAATGACCCTCATGGAAATAAATCCAGAATGAAGAATTAATAGTGCTGTGTAGAAAGTGTTGAAGTTTTTTGTCATAATCTTTGCACAGTTTCTATTTTTGAAGATAACGTACCACCTGCAATAAACTACATTTCCTGGGGCTGGTATCAGTCAGTGTGATAGATTACAGCTATTTGCCTCACTATTCCTATTAGTTTGTACATTGCAGTCTGGGGCAGAAAGCAGGAGATGCTAAAGGAAAAGTTAGTGTGTAAAATACTGAAATTGGAGTTTGCTTATGGATTTCCATATCTATGGTGACTTACACACTCAGGAGACCTTCTTTCAATTCTTCCAAACAGATATAAAAAAAGTGTAGCTGTAAACATTAAGTGTCCCTTTTTTTGGTCTTGGTTTTGGTTTTGCTTTTTTTTTTAAGACTAAATGTCCCAAACAAGCATTGCTATTTTATATATATATTTAAAAATATATTTTTTTTCATAGCTTGCTGTAAAAACTCATGTATTATACTATTTGTAGTTTCTTGCCAGAGTGGCCACCAAGTGACCTGTTGCTCATAAAAGCCTTTTCTCAGACAAGGCTATGAATAATTGTGGGTGGATGTTTCTACCATGGTTGGAATGGCTTTTATTTTGTTCTTAGGGTGTTAGGACAGTGAATTTCACAAATCCTAATCTGCAACCAATGTTCTAAATATTAAGGGATATTCTTATTGGGAGAACCTTTCTTCAATGAGTATTTTCATTTCTAAAATACGAATGCCACTATGTCAGTAATTTAATGATCTCTACCTCCATTCAGTATTTTTGGGGTTTTAAGGCATCTATTGTTCTGCAGTTTGATTATCCCATAAACATAAGTCAGTGTACCTCAGAATGGACTCCTTAATTCAACTCCAGGAAGCTGGGACAGTTGGGTTGGCCAAACATGCCACAAAAAGCTTACTAACATAGGAGGAAACAGAAGTGGTATTTCTAGTCTGTGAGTCTCAATCATATGTAGCTTAAGGGTTTGTTGAAAGCACAAGAATATTTATCTTTCTTTAATGGTAGAGTAGCTAGACACTTGCTTATAGGAGAGCAAAAGGTGGGATTTGTAGTGTGGGTGCAGATACTTTCTTCCGTTACATTGATAAAATAAATGCATAATCTAAGAAGTGTAAAGAATAAGTATTAGGTGTGACCAGTCTAATGCATTTTTGGTGTTATTGCTTACAAATATGCATTATAACATCCCAGAGGTTCACACTTGTGTTAACAAAGTGCAGTAACACCAGACACTGAGTAAAGGGAAATAAAATTGGGGCACAATGCTTTTTGGAAAGCAGAGCTCATGTTCTCCTTTGCACTTGGGGGAGTAGTAAAATATCTTTCCTCTTCATTGACTTGGTCTGTGGATGTCTCCTCAGCTTTCCCTCGCTATCAGGGACTTTATGAATGTCACTTTAGCTCACTATCAGGGACTTTATGAGTGTCTAGAGGAAGAGGAGAGAGATAAAGATTGAGGAAGGGCAGTGCCCTGCAGGGAATGGAAATGCACATGCTCTCCTACATCATGGGTGATTTTTGAAACATTTCTCCACTTGCTCTGTCCCTTCACTTTGTTGTATGTCTCATGGAGGGTGTCCCTGCTCATGGTATGGTGTTGGAACTAGATGATCTTTGAGGTCCCTTCCAACCCAAAGCATTCTATGATTTCTATAATTCCTTTTTTCCCCATACAAGAATTGCCTCTCAGTTTTCTGATGAGAGCTATTCTTGCCCTTGCTCTGCCCAATATAGAACTATCATGCCATTGTCTTGAGGGCAAAATGGAATCAATGCAGCTATGGGTTTTTTAATCAAAACTAAGCTAGGCAAAACAATTTTTGGTTGGGTTTTTGTTTGTTTGTTTGCTTGCCTGCTATCAGAACGTATCAGTGTTCATGCTTATCTTGCACCACAGTGTTTAGCCAGAAAAGAGAAGCCTGAGATTTAAGGTCTGTTTTGTGTTACTGGAGACAGAAATAGGCTGTGTTTGTATCTCTACAATCTGCTAAGCCTCAAATGTTCATTTAACACCTGGTGTATTTGGGAGGGGGGAAGTTAGTTCTTAAAATTATTAGTGTGTCTATATATGCAGTTACTTTTTATACAGGTGATTGTATTTGAGGTATACAAGAATGCATGTGTGCATGTGCCTGCATAAAGTCTTCACATGCATATGTGAAGGCACATACCTTTACAAACAGCTGAATTTTAATGGAATTTTGAATGAAAATGATTTTGAAGTTCACAATCGTATTTAGTAACAAGAACTTTTTACATGATATTTAATACCTTACTGTACGCTATGTTTTACCCAATATAAAGTGAGCATACCTACTTAAAGGCAGAACTATTGATGATCTTCATTAACACATCTCTTATTTGAATTGAGAGCAGTGCAGAGGAGAAGGGCTTGGGGGTGTTGAGTGATGAAAAGCTCAACGTGACCCACTCATGCGTGTTTGCAGCTCAGAAAGCCAACTGTATCCTGGGCTGCATCAAAACCAGTGTGACCAACACATCAAGGGAGGGGATTCTGCTCCTCTACTCTGCTTTGGTGAGACCCTACCTGGAATACTGCATCCAGATCTGGGGTGTCCAGTACAAGAAGTACATGGATCTGTTAGAGCAGCTCCAGAGGAGGCCATGAAGATGATCAGAGGGCTGGAAAACCTCTGGTGTGAAGACAGGCTGAGAGAGTTGGGGTGGTCCAGCCTGGAGAAGAGAAGACTCCAGGGAGACCTTCCAGTGCCTAAAGGGGCTTACAAGAAATCTGGGGAGGGAGTGTTTACAAGGACATGTAGTGATAAGACAAAGGCAAATGAGTTTTAACTAAAAGATGGTAAAATTAGATTAGATATGAGGAGGAAATTCTTTATGGTGAAGGTGGTGAGACAATGGAAGGGATTGCCCAGAGAAGCTGTGACTGCCCCCTCACTGGCAGTGTTCAAGGCCAGGGGTTGTCCACCTGGTCTAGTGGAGGTTGTCCCTGCCCATGGCAGGGGGCTTGGAACGAGAAGGGCCTTGAGGTCCCTTCCAACCCAAATGACTCCTTGATTCTATGAGTCTATTTCCAGACCTAAAGAATTTTAAAAGGGGAAAATACATCTTCCTATCATTTGTATTATTATATTTTCCTTAGACCACAGTCTACTTCTGACCTTTGGCACAAACATGAAAGTGATAAATTTCCCATGAAGGAAAATATCTGCCTTTAACAGTTTTTGATCTCTATAAAGGAAAACACTAAGGGATAGAGATTACATGGCAGATAGTGATAGCAATGCATGTTTGCAGCCAATCTGATCCAGATGTAGGGTTGTGAAACCTGAGAGAAAGGGCATAGTGTAAAAGATGGCTAAAAGATATTAACACATCTCTCAGGCCTGTGCTGTTGCCCCCCATATGCCTTACACATTTCAGTTAGTATCAGAGATAATGGCATCTGTCATTAGCATAAGCTGTCAAGACATGTCTTCAAATGTGTTTTGATGGCTAAGAGGAGAGGAGTTTTTTTTTTTTAAGGGAGCTGCCAGTTTTACTCTCTCATGCTCAGATGCTGGTGGGAAGACACACACTAAAGAAGGTGAGTTGGAGATATTATGTCTAATTCATTTCATTAAAATAAATAGAAACCACATCTGTATTTCATCTGTGAGTTGTCCTTTGGGGTGGACAGTCCAGCAAGTGAGCTGCAGCAAATACACTGCCACCTCTTCCACTCTTACCCATTCCACTGTAGATGTTGTTTCTCTTTTTCAGATATGCAGAGCAATTTGGTCTTCCCAACAACCAGCATTGCCTCCTTCACTGCACAGATACTTGCTCAAGTATTTGCATGTAAGATGATGCCATAGTAGGTTGAACATGTCATTAGGTTATCTCTCACTTAGGGAACAGTAATAGTGTTAGCTGGTTGGTTCCTGGATACTATTTTATTCGTCCCTGTTGACCTTCACCTCTGCAATAGCCTCATTTCTGCTTGATGAGCTCAAGGCATCTCACTTTCCACAGACTCTCCATTTGGCTTTTGGTGGACAAGAACACTGTTGTGTTTATTGAGCCCACTGTCCCCAGGCAGATACCAGATTAGCAGGCTGAAGCTCGGCACAACTATTTTAATTATGCAGTGAAGTGCTACGCCTTCTGAGATGACACCAACCACTAGCACAGCAAAATAGAGAGAGAGAGTGCACAAGTGAGCAAGAGGGAAAGAGAAACTCCCCACACCAGCTCTTATTCAGTCCCAGAGGAGATCTAACTCAGTCTGTAATTGCTGTTCTGGATAGCTTCTGCCCTCAAAACAATTTTCTGCTGGTCTGTTGTTGCTTAGGCTGAATCAGTTTGATTTATAGAATGTCATTTTTTTTCTCCCCAGCCATAGACAAGAGAAAAATATTTGTTGAAAGGCTGTTACAGCAAGATTTAGTTTTTGCCCATCTAGCATCAGAGAAGCTTGCTCACTTTTTATACTATTTTTTCCCTTCCCTTCCCTTCCCTTCCCTTCCCTTCCCTTCCCTTCCCTTCCCTTCCCTTCCCTTCCCTTCCCTTCCCTTCCCTTCCCTTCCCTTCCCTTCCCTTCCCTTCCCTTCCCTTCCCTTCCCTTCCCTTCCCTTCCCTTCCCTTCCCTTCCCTTCCCTTCCCTTCCCTTCCCTTCCCTTCCCTTCCCTTCCCTTCCCTTCCCTTCCCTTCCCTTCCCTTCCCTTCCCTTCCCTTCCCTTCCCTTCCCTTCCCTTCCCTTCCCTTCCCTTCCCATCTTGCAGAAGAGAATGGGGATAGACAAGCACCATGCTTTGATTATGATTCTGTGTTCTCTGTATCTGTGGTTCACACATGCTGGACCACAGGGTAGGAGATATCCCAAGGGTGTAGCAGATGGGACAATACATGAGAAGCATCTCAACAACTGTTTAGTAGGGCTTGTTCAGCCTGGAGAAAAGAAGGCTCTGGGGAGACCTTTTTGCAGCTTTCCAGAACCTGAAGGGGTGGCCTGGGTTTGGCTAGGATAGAGTCAATTTTCTTTCTAGTACCTGGTGTAGTGCTGTGTTTGGGATTTAGGATGAGAGCAATGTGGATAACACACTGATGTTTTAGTTGTTGCCAACAGTCAAGGACTTTACTGGTTTTCATGCTGCCCTGCTAATGAGAAGGCAGGGGGCACCCAGGAAGCTGGGAGGGGACACAGCCAGGACAGGTAATCCAGACTAACAAAAGGAGGTATTCCATACAAATGACATTGTGATCAACATAAAGGGGAGCTGGTGGGGGAGGGGTGTGTGACTCCAGGAGGCATAGTTTGGGGATGGTCTGGCTTGGGGATGATTGTGAGCTGAATGGTTGAGTTGTACAGTTCATTGTGTATCACCAGTTTTGTGTATTTTGCTCTAAAGTCCTGTTACTGGTATTTCTCCCTCCCTGTTCTCCCAGTAAGCTATCCTTATCCCAACCCATAAAGTTTGCCTTTGTCTTTCCTTTCCTCCCACCACCCCTCCCCATCCTTTTTCTCCCCCTCACTATGGAGAGTAAGCAAGTGAGAAGTTGTATGGTGCTCAACTGCCATCTAGGGCTAAACCACAACAAAGGGCTACAGGAAAGCTGCAGAAGGACTCTTTATCAGGGAGTGTAGTGACAGGACAAGGGTAATGGTTTCAAGCTGAAAGAGGGGAGTTTTAAATGAGATTCTGGGAAAATACTATTCACTGTGAGGTTGGTGAGATACTACAGCAAGTTGCCCAGAGAAGCTGTGAATGCCCCTTCCTTGGAAGTGTTCAAGGCCAGGTTGGATGGGGCTTTGTACAGCCTCGTATAGTGGAGGGTATCCCTGCTCATGGTACAAGGTTGGAACTAGATGGTCTTTGAGGTCCCTTCCAACCCAAACCATTCTATGATATTACATCTTCCACAATGTCTTTCAGGTTTGTTTTATAGGTCTCCTGGCTGAATGAGACCCCATTTCTGGGGTAGAATGAGACCTCAGAGTTTGTACAATTCAGCATCTGCTGACCATTGAGTCAGCAGTTAATTTAGAAATTAATTTGTGAGTACCTACAAAAGCACATGCACTAAATGTGAGAGACCACTGATAGTTCTGATGCTATTTTTTAATACAAACCTGAGGCAAGGATTCTTAGAAATAAGTGTGCCTCTTCCATTGAGGACCTAAGCTGACATTGATAAAGGATGCTGAGATTTGGCTAAATGTGACAGAGAAATTATTGACAGCACATGCTTGTTCTGTGTCCTTTTGAGGACAACATGTTTCCCCTTTCTGGTTTATTTAATGGCGTTCTCATGGCTGGAATACAGAAGTTTCCTTAGGATATCATTAAGGTCAGGGCTATGTTAGAAGTTTTCAGCGTGGATAAATTTTCACCCCACTAAGCACAAGAGTAGAAGTGAGAGGTTTACTTATTTGCTGTTTTGGCAAATACCTCAGTAATGTTTGTTCCAGTGGGAAATGGGTTGTTGGGATTTATGACTAGACTGTTCCCACCCTGGTAAAGATGCCTGGATTTTACAACCTGACTTGCTCCCAGATTAATTTTTAAAATGGTGGAATTGTGGTCTTGTTAAAGTAAAAAATGGGAAATGGAAATTTCTAGTTTCTCTGCAAAATCATATTTCTAACCATTTCTCTACCAGAGTTGGAATTTCAGGGTTTTTTCCAAACTCTCAGTATTCTGCAGTGACATTACTCACTTACCCAGTCAGGTTAAATGACTGAAAAATGCTGCCATTTTAACCTAGTGCTTTCTGCTAAGAAGTTCCAAAGCCACCTCTCCCTAGTGAAAGTTAATCTTCCAGATTTTAAAGGTCTCAAACTCTTTTATTTCCCTGTTTGTCTCAACTGCATGACTTGCCTATTGGCACCTCTCTGCTTTTTTGGTCGTCTTTTAGTTCCTGCCATTTCTTTTTGTCATCTCTGATAGTATTGTTTACTAGTCTTAATCCTTTCCATTTCAGCATGGATGACTCTAAATCTTGTCTACTAATATGTATGATAGATTTCTCCTTTGGGGGGGGGGGGTGGTTGGAAATATGTAGATGAAACAATTTAAATGTCTCTCTCTTGCTGCTGAATGTAGGGAGTGAATTGTTGCCAGACAAGAGAGGCTGGTGTTGATTAAAACCCAAGAAACTCCAGCCTAGTTAGCTGGCAAGCAGACAGCATTTCTGGAATGGTAGCTAGCTGTTGCATCCCTGCTTTCTGTGGAGTCAAAGGGATTTATGGGGAGCTGTATTTTACTGTGAATTCTGCATAGTCTGTGCAAATGTGGGAAACCAAAAGCAATCTGATTTTGCTAACAAACTCTGATGCCTGGCAAGTTCAGAGGTACTTCATGATAGAGCTAACCTGGCAAGAAAGAACAGGAACATAGCTCCTAGGTATATTCCTTTATGGAAGTTCTTTATTTCTGGCTGTTTTTTTTTTTTTCTTTTTCTTTTGTTTTGCTTACATATATCAGGGACTTTGAAACTTCACATTGCCAGGTTAAATTATTCAACAGATTTCTTGCTTCAGGTCAGACTGCTTTGTGCTCTGTGCTTTACAACTCACCCCTGTTTGTTTTTCCTTAAATACAGTAGTCACTTTTTTTTTTTTTCCTTCCTAACAACTCAGCAGGCTGGCCTTAACAAATGCATATTTGCCAAACAGTAATTTTAAGTGTTGTTACAACGTTATGAAAAGGATCTATACTCTGCAGCAGCAGATGGCTGTTTCGTCCCAAGTACCTGGCTATAAATGGTAAATCTGAAACAGCACTCGTCATATAGAGCACTGAATTTCCTGTCTCATTCTTCCCTTCTCATCATAATATCAGTAGGCAAACAGCCCAACTCATTTTTGGCTAAATTATCTGAGGAGGACCCTATGAAAAGCGAATATATCATCTGTTCTTTCTTACACCGACTTGCTCGCTTCTTTTATTTCCAGTGGAAATACTTGTGTGTGTATGGGTCATGTATAATTCAATATATTGCAATAACCTCTATCTAGCCAAATGTATGTGCAAAAACGTGTTTGAAAGTTTGAAGCTGCATTCAATTGAAGCACTGCAAAAGAGGCAGAACAAAACAAACCAAACTGACTGAAGAGTAGGAAGAATTGTATTGTAAGTTACAGAAACCAAACACTGATGTCTGTAGCAGTTTAGGCAAGAGAGACAAATTCATATTCTGGGCTTTTTTTTAGTAGTATTATTTGTTTGCTTATGTTTTCCTTAATCATCTTTCACTAAGCAGTTAAATGAAACAACACATTGAAGTTAATTCTCAATTCTTCACATTGTGCTAAAATTTAGCTTTTTTCTTTTCTTTTACCAAAAAAAAAACCCCACAAACAAATCCCCCACCCTGGAAAATCACAAATAATTTCTTCTCATAGCCTGGCAATGATTTACTACCACAGTGTTCAACTGCAATCTCAAGTTACTTAAACTTTGTTGCTTTTACAAAATACTCTGCAGTATTTACAGGTTAGGAATAATAACGTACATAATGAAAGCTTTGTTACACTTGACAAGTGAATGAATGAAGTGCATGTTGTGATGCATTACCCAGTCTTTGGGTGAGCATTTTGGTTTTTTGCTTTATCAGAAATTCTCACAGCTTTTTAAAACACTTGTTTCTCCTACTTCTTCAGTTAGTCAGTAATTTGGTATATTCTAGAATGAACAGCCAGACTCCCAGGCTTCGTTGCAAATTAATGCAATTCTATTGAATCATCTGATTAAATGTTGTGTCACTTACATTCTCATAATAAACTTCTGTAGAAGGGTGTGGATTAATTTTGCACCATAGTCTAAATTTGCCAGTTGGGAGGCTGAGGTCTTTAGATGTGGGGTGGAAGCAATCATATCTTTGGTCATGATGGACTGGAGTTGCAACAGGATTCAAGCAGATAAATGAATTACAGTGCAATTAGCAGCAGGTTCTTAGGAAATGTTTTCAAAGCTTCAGCAAGCATCCAGTGCTGGGTTCCCCAGTACGAAGGATACATGGCCAGACAGTCTGTGCAGGGTTTCCATTTGTGGAGATACACAAAACCAATTGGACATGGCCCTGAGCAACCTGCTTTAATTGACTGCTCTGAGCAGGGGTGTTGGACTAAATGATTTCCAGAGGTTCCTGCCAACCTCAATGTTGCTGTGATTTTGTGATTTGTACAGATTAACAAAACGCATCCTGGTTGAGTGTTTTGGGGGTTTTTTTCTTCTCACGTTGCCTCACTGGTAGCATATTTAGCAGTAGCTGTATTATTATGCCTATTATTGTTAGATTAATTCTTTTTATATGAGCCAGTGTCATATGGAGTCAACATATGCTCACATTTGCTCTTGTGTATGGTAAGTGTTCAGAAGTGAGGGAAACACTCACTGACAATTTGCTGTGTTTTAACTAAGAAAATTCCAGTGCTAAATCTAGTTACTTTTTTTCTTCTGCACTTGAAAATGTATAAATGAGATTTCAAATTCAGTGAGTTATTAATCATATCTCTGTAAGTTCACAAATAGTATTTTATCAGATGGATGCTGTGCTGAAAGATGGCCTTTTCCTATGTAAAAATCCTCACTCTGGATTGAATGGTGTGCTTCAAAATAACATTTTTTAGAAGGAGAAGGGTTTGCTGCTGTTGTTTTTTATTGTGTTGTGTGTTGTTTTTTTTCTTCTTTCAGTTCTCCATAGTTCTGAAAACCAACCATATAATCTGATCATTTTACTTGTTTCTTATAAAAAGCTCAAGTCAACTGGCTGAATTAAATCCAGCAAACCATGGCTTTCTTTTCAATGGCGCTTTTGATTTTCTATGGGAGCATTATAACATAATTCTACACAGACAAGGTTTTCATTAACATTAGACTTGCTGTCTTTTCAGAGTGACATGTTGGATGTGAACGAGATCATTAAAGACCTGGCCTCCATGGTGCACGAGCAAGGAGACACGATAGGTAGGTATCACTGTAAAGAATGGGTTTATTACCCTCCCACACCAGTCAAATATGATGTTGTGTGTATCCTCTCAAGCAGCTATTTGTTGATAATGTGATTATTTTTTCCTTTATTTTGGGTATTTTCTACATCCAATGATGTTTTGGTCTGACAATAGGCTTCTATGTTACAGCTAGATGGTATATTTGGCATAAAATAGAATCAATGGTAATATTAATCTGTTCCCATTTGACTCTGAAAAGGAAGATGAAGAATAAATAATGTTAACTGGAAAGGGATCCAATTCTTTCTTTCTACCTGGAAATGTAATAAAAAAACATCAGTAGGAGCAATTATCACTATGGCTATTGATGGTGATGAAGAAAATTAAGCATTTTGCTTCTCCTAAATGGACTTTTATTCTGACATATAGGGTGTTTTCTGGCTAAATTTACATCACAATGTGCTCACATGCATAGTCTGAAGCTTCTGTCAACTAGTTAACCTGCTCTTGCTCTACAGCTACCTATAGTTAGGAGTGTGGTGGAGAAAACTTGGGAAAAGAGATGATAGTAAACCCTATCAGGAGCAGACCATCACTGATTGTGAATACAGGGCCAAGGCACAGCACATCCTCTCCTTTTAACTTTACTCTTGGCCCTTTGTCACTGTTCATCTTCTGATGAAGATAAGAACAATCAGATTTCTATTTTTTCTCTCTTTCATTTTATGTATCTATGATAATAATGTGCAGTGCTTCAGAAGCAGCTGCTTCCAAATTTGAGAGTTAACCATCTTAAAGACATGTTGGTGGACCTAAAGTCCAGAGAAGTAGATTTGTGGAGGTATTTCTAACCTGCAGAGCTCAGATGGAGTTCTCACTGGAGCTCCTGGGAGTTGGATCAAGTCCTAAGACAGCCATATGTAGATCATGCAAGAAGAAACTTCTCTGCTATTTATTAATCACACTGGATTTCTTTGCCAAGTTCTTACCTTTGCAAGTTTCCATTAGCATAAGATATTTCCTTTCACACTGAAATGATCTAGCTGCATCCCACAATACCACTCAGGTTCACAGGCGCCAAAAAATCCAAGATGATATCTACATTATTTTTTGTTCTTTGCCACCCCAAATCTTTTTATGCTCATTTGGAAGCTCATTTTTATACACAGCATCATAGAATGTTCTGGGTTGGAAGGGACACCAAGGACCATACAGTTCCAACCCCCCTGCCACAGGCAGGGACACCAACCTCCAGGCCTGGAGCTACACAAGGCTGCCCAGGGCCCCATCCAACCTGGCCTTGAACACCTTCAAGGATGGGGCATCCACCACCTCTCTGGGCAGCCTGTTCCAGCCCCTCACCACTCTCTCTCTAAAAAACTTTCCCTTAATATCTAATCTAAACCTTCCCTCTTTCCTTTAGCTTTAATCGATCCCCATTCTCTGCCCTTTTATAAGTTGATTCCCCTCCTGTTTCTCTGCTCCCTTCAGGCACTGGAAGGCTGCAATGAGGTCTCCCCTGCAGCTGTCTCTTCTCCAGGCTGAACAAGCCGAGCTCCCTCAGCCTCATTTCATAGGGGAGGTGTTCCAGCCCTCTAATCATCTTTGTGGCCCTCCTCTGAAACGTCTCCAACAGTTCTACATCTTTCTTGTATTGCGGGCCCCAGATCTGGACACAGTTCTCCAGATGGGGCCTCACAAGGGCCAAGTAGGGAGGGACAATCAGCTCCCTGTCCTTGCTGGCCACCTTCTTCTGCTGGAGCCCAGGATACCATTGGCCTTCTGAGTTGCAAGTACATGGATAACTGCAATCTGTAAAAGCATGTCAGATGTTAATTCCTTGAGGGACATGACAGTATATATCAGTAAGCTTCAAGATCTTTGTAAATCCTTTTTTATTATTTTAAGATGTTGCCCATGTATAGAAGCAACCCCACTATTAAACGATGTGTGAGAAACAGGTAGACTAAGGAGGATGACTAAGGAGGATGTTTTGGTTTTGGGCCAGCGTAAGGTTTTTGGTGTTTCTGTCTCTGACACGTTCTTCGTTCTGTTTCACTGTAGTGGATTTTTAATAGTTTCTTTAGGAGTATCTTTTCAACCGGGCAGCCAGTCAAAGTATCTTCCCAACCAGTTGCTGAAAGATCCCACTGTTTATCTTCTGACATTTTTATTACACAGAAGTAAGTGAGATTAAGAACCAGAAGGCAAAGGGAGTTGAACCCCCCACAGTGAAAATTCACAAGCAGTGTTGATATGGGACAGTTCTTTTGGCCCTCATTTTATCTTTTTAATGCATGAAATGAAAACTCTGTGTGTGCTTATTTAGAACATACAGGGAAAATATATGTCAGGGAATGTGAAGTGCACCACTCAGCAAAATGCTCCTAGGGTTGTAGAGGAAACTACTCTCTGGCTCACCTGAGCTAGAGAGTATTAATGGGAAGAGCTTGTCTGGTCTATGCATGGCATAAGCAGAGAAACCCATATTTCTTACAAAAACCTAAAAGTAGTTTTGCTAGTGTAGGAGCCAGTTCCTTAATGAACATATCCATAATACTCCCTAGGGTAGAGAGAAGTTTCTATCATACGAGGATGAAATAGATGAAGGGAAATGTAGACTTGGGGAAGCAAGTTACTCTTAATTTTTGTCTTCTGCATAGAGCCCCCTGCCTGTGTTCCTAGTCATGGCATCTCTTTGATATGATTTTTTAACTAAGCATTACAGTATCAGTGAGCCCAAGTCCTTGAACTCAAAACACACCAGTGGACTGGATTACCTTTGAATCAATAAGTCTTTTCAACATAGTTATATAGGTGCTCAAGGAAAAAGTGTCTTCACCACATAGCATGCTGGTGATGAGAAAGTGTGTGAGGAGGAGGGCACTAGTAGAAGAAATCCATAACTGGTTGTGGAATTGACAATGTGGGTTTGGGTTCCATAATAATGTTTATAAAAGTGATTATAATTCTATAATCTGTTTGCAGATTGGCATTTATTTGGGAGAGATAGGATCCACCTCACTAGGCAAGACAAAACTATAGTTGCCAATGGGATGGCTGATCTCATAGGGAGGGCTTAAAAATAGGACTAATCAGAGAAGCACAGAATGGTAGGGGTTAGAAGAGACCTCTGGAAAGGATCTAGTCCAACCCTCCTGATAAAGCAAGAGCACCTACAGCAGATTGCACAGAATCATGTCCAGATGGGTTTTGAATCTCCAGAGAAGGAAATTCCATAACCTCTCTGGGCAGCTCTGTCAAGTTCTCTACCTCTTGTCCAGACCAAATGCATACAAATCTATCATTATGCAGTAAATCCCACTGGCTGAAAAGAGACACTACTGTGTCAAGAAAAAGACTTCCTCAGACTATTTTTCTTTCATTTCTTTTCCAGGCTTAGATCTTGGTGCTACTAACCCTTTACTTCACTCTTGAAGTTTGTACATTTTATATTTGAAAATATTATTTATCATTATATATATAATTTGTATATATTTGAAAATATTTTGTATTTGAAAATAACATTTGATAATGTGATCTAAAGTGGGTGCGCCCTAACTTCACAAACATAACTATGTGGCATCTTTCAGGCTAGACTCCCCAGACCTGACAAGACAAGTACAAATATGGCAGCTGGTGCTTTTCTTCAGTCTCAAATGACCTTGATGGGGTCAATATATTCGGTCCTTGAGCCATGCTGATATTCACTGACATGCCACATTGTCACTTATTGCCTAATGTTAACAATCTACCTTCAAAGTAAAATAGATTTGTGTGAATGCATATGGGTTGCTTATTTTGGAAGCTTTTGAATGTGAGGAGTTGGTGGGGTTTTTCTTGGGTTGTGGGTTGTTTGTTGGTTTTTTACTTCCCTGTAATATCATCTCAGCTTTATCACCTGTTTTATCATTATTGTGTTTCTGGCCTGAAGGCTGATTTAACATGTAGACACTGTCAAGAGGGAACATCACCACCCTTCCACACATGTCCTCCTCCAGTCTGACTGCCTGAATGGCACAGCCAGGAGTCTGTTGTCAGATGCACTAATGCAAACCAAGCTGGGAAATCATTCTACTGGATCCTTAACTAAACTCTCCTGAGTTATGTGTCTCAATTGGGATATCTGTAGAAAATGAACACATCTTGTGAATAGTCCCTGAATACTTGAATGTAACAGCTTTAATATCTACATTCAGTTGAATGTGGTCTGCAAAGTCTCTCATTTGGTTGAGTTTCCTAAGTGATCTCGGAGGAGGCTATTATGTGAATGGGTACATTTATGTTCTCATTGGTTCCTGATGAATTGGGAAATCTCTTGACTCTTGCTTTCAGCCACTTGTTGAGACGTGGAGTTACATGTCAGCACAGAGCACAGCCCAAGCAGGAAAGGTGCACTGGGGTATTTCTGAATCAGTGATAATCTGATCCACTTCCCATTCACATCCCAAGAAAGGTCCAATTTCTTTGTTCATCTTAGGTATATACCCTGACATCAGTGTGTTGTTCTGTTATCTAATGAAGTTTTATTGAACACCACCCCAGGTGCTGAAATTGTGTAGTGTTACTACCCTTGATTGCCTTGTGGGCAACAATTTTATGGTCACACATCCTTGGCTCAGAGAGCACTGAAGAGTCGGTAAGGTGCTCGGTTTCATGTTAGGCACAGGCTGATGGCTGCTGCCACAACTGCATTTTTGGAGTCAAGTGTGGGCTATCATGATCTCTGACCAACTCATTTTACTCAAGATAATAAGCAGCACAAAAAAAGAATGAGGTTTTGTGCTTCTTTGCTGTTTCTGCTCTCTGTGAGAGTGTTTTTGTGTCTTCCCTTGTTGTTGTGTGGACTTTTACATCTAGCTTTAGTGCTGACAGTGCTGGTAAGACAGCACATGCTGGTTTTACAAGGAAAAGAATAACTACACTTGTGAATTTACTAGCGCCTAAAGATATGTCTGCTGTTCTGTGTTTGACCCTTGTAATGTGATTGGGCTGGTGTAGTTGCAGTTAATGAGCCAGCTAATTTTGTACAAGAAACAAGGCTCTTCGTTTTATGATGTTTATTGCCACCAGTAGGATTCTCCTCACACCAATTTATCCAAAGTAATCTTTGGGAAGTTGGAACTGCTGTGCTCTTGATTTCTAGTAATGCTGTAGTTGAGCAGTAAATGTCATAAAGGCAGAAGATGCTCAGGTGGTTGGTTTATTTCTGCTGGGAGGTGTGATACTTTGCCACAGACAGACAGCATTTGGGGGGTCATGACTCAAGTACGTTAAGTAAAACAAGCCATGTAAAGCAAAAGGGGTCAATCAAGTGGTATCAGTGGCTTTAATTTGTAGGTAAAATATATGATTTTTCCAAGACAGCAACCAGAAATGAAGTATATTTATTTATTCATATAAATCAACACCCCCATCATCTTCATTTATTCCTGTGTTGAACTCAGATTGACACTTCTTTCATCACTTGACTGAGTTATATGCACTTAACTGCGAGGGCAGGTGAGTGTTGTAGACAACAGTGGGATTCTGAAAATTGCTGCAGGCAAGTAAAATTAAGGTATTTATCCAAACTCTGTAAATTCATGAGTTGAATTTGGAAAAAAAAAAATAGATAGATCTTTTCTGTCTTTTTCATAATTTTGAAATAGTATCTTTTTTAACTAGAATGTCCTATAGAATTAAACAAAAGTGTTGAGTATGCTACAGATGAGTAGCTGGACTTTCCTAATCAAGACTTGATTGAGTGCTGGTTTGCTTTTTAAACTACTTTCAAAAATTATTTTCAAAAAGAACCCTGAAAATCTGACATGCCCATAGATTTCAGCACAAAAACCATCTTAACATCTTGTTGAAATACATTTTTCCATCAGAAAAAAGAAGGAAATGGAGAAAAAGAAAAGTGAATCAGACCTATTGCTATGATATAAAATCCTCCTGAGGCCTATTGCCATGATGTAATACCCTCCAATGTCCAAATTTTGTGTGATTAAAACTAGAGGCTTGGATTACCCAGAGCTGTGTAAGAGCATCATATGGGAACTGTAGATACTTCAGATAGATAGCTGAAACCGAACACCAGGCAAAGAGGGCAGAGGCCGTACTATGCACCCTTGTGAGACTATATGCTTACTCTTCTCCTATGGTAAATATCAGTAATTTGAGACCATTTACCTCTGTAAAAAGAATAATAAATTGCTTTGCATCTGCTAAAGTGGTAACATTTCCCACTCTGCCATTTAGCACAGAGCAGATGATACGAGGTACCTGATTCTCTGGTAGGATGTGCTGTTTTCCAGTAGATACCCATAGGACAATGTTTGAATTTTAAATCCCTAGAAGATGTATCCTGGCAGACATGGCAAACCTCTGGCAGGGTGATACCATTTTTCAGCACATACATATGTAGCAGATACTTGACATTTCCAAGATGCATTTCAAGGACAGTATAAATTACTCAGGAGCTGATGTGTTGTAAATTTATGCTGGTGTTCGGCCACTGCCTTATAACCTCTTTTATTCATACAGACTAGAGCTCTGGGCTGTTGGCCGAAGAAAATCAGCAGAAAGAGCTGGTTATGACATTTTAGGGTAGTTTAAATAGTCTTTCCAAGCCTGCCTGGAAAATTAGGGTGAGTGGTTTTTCCATGCCTCAGTCCTTACTTCTGAGGGTCATGGTGTGTTACTGTGTAAAAAAAATTAAAGCTCTGCTAAAATCGAATAGAAAGGAAGGTGCTATCTGCCTTTTGTTGGAAGCAATAACCATGGCTCCTGGTGACTCATGGAGCTGCAAATTATATTTCATTGCAGCTATCTAAGATGATGTGACCCATTTAGCCCTAAGTTTAGCATATGGGCAAGATTATTTTATAAATCCTCTCGTGTGCAGAATTTATAACTTGACGTTTACATTGAAGTTTGCAACTGACCAACCCTAAGCCATTTTAAACTTCACACTGGAAGAACTGCCATAATTTTCCTTTCCTTTACCAGCCACAGTTGTGCCTATGGAGGCTCTGAGCATCTTTTGTTCATGGAATGAGACTCACTTAAAAATGTCCAAGTATATGGCAGTGAGAAAAGGCAAAAGTCTTTATTGTGCTGAAATAACATTTCATCCCAAATTTGACTTTTAATTAGGAAATAAACCTTTATATATTACCAAAATACACCTTTATATTTTATGTATGTGTGTTTCTTAATATGTTGTATGGATGTTTTTTTCTTAGGAGTTACAGTGATAAATAAAGGTTAGCTTATTAAAGTTGTAAAAATAAAAGCATACTGTGAAACCTGAAGGTGCCCATCTTGGTTACTGCCAAGTGGGAGCATTTTAAAATCGTCATTCAAAAAGTCACTTTCTCTTCTTTCAGGTTTTTTTTCTGAAATTTTTGACTTGTGAAACCAGTCCAATTTTGCTAATATAAAGACTCAGATCATACAGGTGATTTCTTCATATATTAGGACAAAAACTCCACTCCAGCCACTGGCACTCTGTAATTTCACATATAAGACTCCTGTTGCTCATTTCAGAATCACAGAATTGTAGGGGTTGAAGGGACCTCCAGAGATCATCAAGTCCAACCCCCCTGCCAAAGCAGGGTCCCTAGGACAAGTCGCAAAGGTAGACGTCCAGATGGGTCTTGAGTATCTCCGGAGATGGAGACTCCACACCCTCCCTGGGCAGCCTGTTCCAGGGCTCTGTCACCCTCACTATGAAGAATTTCTTCCACATATTTGTTCAGAACTTCCTGTGCTCCAACTTGAAGCTGTTGCCCCTTGTCCTGTCTCCACAGACTGCTGAGAAGAGGCTGGCCATTGCCAGCTGTGTCCCACACTTGAGATATTTATAAACATTAATAAGATTCCCTCTCAGCCTTCGTTTCTCAAGGCTAAACAGCCCCAGCTCGCTCAGCCTTTCCTTGTAGGGGAGATGCTTCACTCCTTTAATCACCTCTGGACTCTTTCCAGGAGATCCCTGTGTTTTCTACACCAGGAAGCCCAGACTTGGACACAATATTCCAGGTGGGGCCTGACCAGGGCAGAATAGAGAGGGAGGATCCCCTCCTTTGACTTGCTGGCCACGCTCCTTTTGAAGCACCCCAGGATCCCATTGGCCCTCTCAGCCCCCAGGGCACATTAACCTGGCTTGATTTCAGAAGACAGGTAAATAGATAGGGGTGAAATAAAGATTTTGGGTCAACATGATTTCTGTCTCTGTATGACAAGTGCATCATAAAATTTTATCAAATTACATCTAGAAGCTGGTTAGCTCGGCCACCTTCATTATTTCCATTGGAAAGATGTGCTTTAACCAGAACTTTAAAAATCTTTTCCTAATTCCTTGGTGCATTTCTTTATAATCACCATCTGCTCCATCTGCTTTGGTGCTGCTCTGTCCCTCAGTTTAATAAAATGGCAACGATATTGCCTTAAGATTTCTGTTTGCTTTCAAACTGTACCATAATTTTGTCATCACAGTCAAAGACAAAAAACCTGTGGGTTCAAGCTCTTTGGAAAATCCCAGACCCAGGGCTGGGTTATCATCTTATTTGGGAACAGAACTACTGTCCCTTAATACAGGAGCCAAAGAAGACAGGAAACAACAGACCCCTCCAGCAGGTTTTTTCAGTCTATGTGGGACCCCTAGTGCCCCTCTGGAGATGCTTGCTTCTCCAGCTCCATGCAAGATAACATGGCAAGGAGCCTGAAAGAGAACAAGGCGAATCTGTGAACCATCACTAGCATTCAGTGATGCATCAAAATAGCCGAGAGTGACACATTCATCACTGACTTATTAACATTGCTGACTTATTACTTCCTTGTGATTGGACCCAAATTCTATTTCCTTGCCTTTCTTTCCTGTGTTAATCAGCAGGAATATCTAGTTAAATTGTGATATGTATTGAGGTCTTATTTTTACAGAGGTTCAGAGCTTTTTTGGTGAAGTTTTTTCGGTTGGTTTTTCCTCTGTGTCTCTGGATTGCGAGCTGCTACCAAAAAGAAAAAAACAGAAAAAACAAATTAAATGTGAGTTTTGCTTATTCTAAGACCTCTCCTCCTCTGTTTAGGAGGACAAGTGAGCAGAGAAAGTGCCACCAGGGTCCAGCCTTCTCCTGCAACATCATATCAACACATGTAGGACATGAAGCACACATCCATCCTACTTGTGAAAGCCTGTGCTGGGAAAAACGTAGACGGTGTTTGCAACACCATTCCTAACATATGATTAGCCCATTCCATGCAGTGTGAAGGGGGTGTTCATAATGTTTAATTTTATCTCATGAAGGCAAATCCCCTTAGGTTCTCCTGCAGGCAGAGGAAAGCACTAGCTTCCTCTGGAGGGTCATTTAAGGAAGCTAAATTAACCTCCTGCTGCGATTTCCCCCGGCTCCAAGAGCAGCAGAGAGAGGTTACTCTTGGTTTAGTACAATATATTTCATAAATTTCTCCTTTGTAGCTCTTCTGTGTCTAAATGATTAATTTTCTCAGGACAGTCAGCCTGTAAGAGCCATTGAGTGGTGAAGGCTGTCAGCACTGAGATCCTGAGAAACATAAGATACATGATCAAATTCTGCTACTTTGATTAAGTGATTGTCAAGGTGTTCAGCACACTCCCTCCACCCCTCCCAAATCCCCCCATCCCTTCCAAATCCCATCATAAAGTAGATTAATACATGGAGGTGTTTTCCTACATAGAGTTGCATTTTGTAACCCAAAAACCTGGCCAGACTTTGTGCTTCTAAAATAAACAGGTGTCTCCACTCTATATATTCCTAGTTTTGATTCAGTTTTTTACCTGATTTCATCTTCTTTTCACCCCATCCCAACATGTGTGACAGCTTGACTGTAGGAAAGCTATGGCATGTAGGAGCTTTGAGTGGTGAGGGATTGAATTTCAAGTTCTGCAAACTGGTGTTGTCCCAGTTTTTGTCTCTTACGGACTTCCACAGACTGTATAATTCATTTATTTTTTTAGGCAAAACCAATCTTGTTAATTTTGCAACATGTGGTCATGCTTAGCCAGAGAAGTAAATCCTTGTAAACGACTAGGCAACTATGAATTTTGCACCTTGGGTGAGGGACAAGTTATTCCAGCTGATGCATTCTGCATGTGGTAATGACATATTAACTCTTCTCCTTTCTCTGCCTTGTGCTCTGTTGTTTTCATATGCAGAGAGTCATCTACACAATGCTGCAAATCAGACTTGTAGTTGCCAACTACACAGCGCTTTCTTAACAGGCAAACACAGGAAGAAAGCACTGCCCTTTCCTGCAGAGCCACTTTTCAGTTATTTCTCAATTATAGGTTCTTCACTATGAGGGTGGTAAGATGCTGGCATAGGTTGCCCAGAGAGACAGTGGAAGCCCCATCCCTGAAAACAGAATCACAGAATCACAAGGTTGGAAAACACCTTTGAAGACCATCAAGTCCAACCATTCCCATCCTATGCTAAACCATATCCCTAAGTACCTCATCAACCCTTTTTTTGAACACATCCAGGGAAGGTGACTCAACCCCCTCCCTGGGCAGCCTGTTCCAGGCCCTGACAACTCTTTCAGTAAAATTTTTTTTTTTCTAATATCTAATCTGACCCTGGCACAGCTTCATGCCATTTCCCCTTGTCCTATCTTCTGTCACCTGGCTGAAGAGACCATCACCCACCTCTCTACAACCTCCCTTCAGGTAGTTGTAGGTGGTGATAAGGTCTCCCCTCAGCCTCCTCTTCTCCAAGCTAAACATCCCCAGTTCCCTCAGCTGCTCCTCAGAGGATTTTCCCTTCAGCCCCTTCACCAGCCTGGTTGCCCTTCTCTGCACTTGCTCGAGGACCTCAATGTCCTTCTTATGGTGAGGAGCCCAGAACTGCACACAGTACTCAAGGTGTGGCCTCACCAACACCAAGACATTCAAATTCAGGCTTGATGAAGCTCTGAACAACCTGCTCTAGCTAAAGGTATCCCTGCTTACTGCAACAGGGGTTGGACTAGATGACTTTTAACGATCCCTTTTATCTTAACATATTCTATGATTCTCTGATAACCAGAAAACATTAAAAGTCATTCTACTGACCCTCCTATCAATTATATAGAATGACGACTTACTGATTTCTGGGTGATCTTCAATGTCTGGCAGGAAAGACATCAGGGCTAGCCCTGGAGTTGGGATATCTTTTTAAATGAAGTGTGATATCAATCAACAGTGATAGCACTTGTGGAGATAGGGTAATAGGGTTTTCCTTGTAAGCTTTCCTGGGACTTCATTATAATCAAATCACAAGTGGAAATCTGTTTACTGAATTTTACTCACAAGAAACATCTTGTTTCTCAGTTACACCTGTTTGAGGTAGACCCTGGTTAAGCCATTCATGTTTCTTTTAATCCTTTTTGGTAATTGTGGTGGTTCAGCCCCAAACAGTGGCTGAGCACCACATGCTGAGCTCTCACTCCCAGAGAAGGAACAAACAGAGCCTCTGTGGGTTGGGGTAAGGACAACTTAATGACAAAATCACTGTGAAAGAGGAACAATAACAGCCCATGGGAAGTTACACTCACACCCAGTAATAACACAGGGTACCTTACTGACCCGTTGATAACACAGTACTGCACTCTGTTATATGCCAGGACTGACCCAATGCCCCAGCTGAACTCAGACTGCCCTGGAGGCACCCAGGAGCACCTCTCCCTGACCAGCTCCTTTATGAAGGAGTGATGTCAAGTGGTGTGGAAAAAAACCCTGGGCTAACTCAGCTCATCTGTGCTGACTGCTTGGGGAGGTTAACTTTGGCCTGGCCAGAACCAGGCCAGTAATTCATCACCATATTTTTCTACTGAAACTTACCCAGAAATACCTTTGACTCACTGCAACGTTGGAAGTAAACTCTTCAAGGCTGTCAGAGTGATGTGTGGCTGTGTGTGCATGCAGCTCTTCCAAGGTTCTGGAGAAGAACATTTGGTAATTCTTCCTAGACAGAGGTTGAGTTTCTTAGAAGCCTTTTGATCTCTTCTTGCTAAGTCCTGAATGCAAGCAATGCATTTGGACAGAGGTCAGTGATGCCATCCAAGGTTCATGGTGTTAAAGTCTTAAGAAAAATGGCTTGAGAAACATTAGATATTGCCAATAAAATTAAGCTGTATCAACCTATAAAAGGGTTGGCTGAGTATTTTTTTCTCATGTAATACAGCATGCGTAATCTAAAATAAAAGCCATGGAAAACCATCCCTCCCAGGTGTAAGAAAGACTTTTAACCAGTTTCCAAGTGTTAAGCTGAAGGTGGGATTTTTGTTCCATGGTCTTGTTGGTTTGTGGTTTCTTTGCTCTTTTGTGGTTTGAGTTATCAGAAATGCATAATTACCTTAGCAGACTTGTAACAGTTTCATTTAAAAATGCCCAAACCTGAGCACAAACACTTTTCACAGGTTTTTTTTCTGCAAATGCCTCTTTCTTTAGCCATTACAAAACCAGACAGAGTAATTCATGTTCTTTCCTTCAAAAACAAAAGGATAAATTACTTAAGTCTTCTGTGGCACGTCTTAATCCAACTCTTAATACCATCAGTTGAAGGATTTCAATTAAGAATTTTCTATTCAGGATTAGAGAAATGTATAAAACGTTATTCTCACATTCTACCTGTGGTTGAATTCCTCCTGACCACTCTAATACACTGCACAGTGTAATATCTGGTTACAAACACAGAAGCAGATCAAGTGCAGATGCTCTTCCATTCTGACCAAAAATCTTTGCCCGCACATCTTTTAGGGGACAAGCTTTTCAGGTTTTCTAAAATGTCTACTGGAAACCTTATTTGCAGGTTTTATACCATAGGTGCTTTGCTTTCTAAGCACAGTTCTGGAATGGTAATTAACACTGGTCTTTGATGGAAGTGGGGAGCTGCCAGCTGTAATGTGTATTTTTTCTTTTCTAGTCTCCTTTTGGTTCCTCATGGTTCATTCAGCTTCTCTTGTTGTCAGACATGGCAATCTACAGTGAGATTCTCCTCCCTTAATTTCAATTTGAAATTTCAATTTAGTATTTTAAATAATATATCAATTTGTGCTGTCTGTAGAGACCACTCTTGAAGCTTGGAAATATGATGCAGGTTGGAGAGGGTTAAGAGGAGGGCCACACAGATGATTAGAGGGCTGGAGCACCTCCGCTATGAAGAGAGTCTGAGGGAGCTGGGCTTGTTCCAGGGAAGAGAAGGCTGTGGGGGGATGTCAGTGCAGCCTTCCAGTACCTGAAGAGAGCAGAGAAACAGGAGGGGAATCAACTATTTAAAAGGTTATATAATGGCAGGACAAGGGGGAATGGATTAAAGCTAAAGGAGGGAAGGTTTAGAGTAGATATTAGAGGGAAGTTTTTTACAGAGAGAGTGGTGAGGGGCTGGAATAGGCTGTCCAGAGAGGTGGTGGATGCCCCGTCCCTGTAGGTGTTGAAAGCCAGGTTGGATGGGGCCCTGGGCAATATTGTGTAGCTCCAGGCCTGGAGGTTGGTGTCCCTGCCTGTGGCAGGAAGGCTGGAACTGTTTGATCCTTGGGGTCCCTTCCAACCCAGACCATTCTATGATTCTATGATCTTAGGTTGTCTAATCATCAACGGGCAGCTACAGTCCGAATGGGATGAATTTCACTCTGTGGACTTTCTCTCTCTTGAGTGCAACTGTCCAGGGTGACTTGCTCAAGTACAGACACCTGGTAATGGGCAACAACCTACATGTACTAAGATTGATCTTATCTCTGAGCTCTAATAATAAGACAATTTCAGGTACATTCTACCATGTCCCTTCCATAATCTGATCTGGTAAATTTGCCATTCCTGAGCTGCTTTTGTTTGAATTCCTTGTGAGTCTTGCCATTGGTGTCTGGAGGAATGGGATAAACTGCTGAGCTCCGTCCTGTCTGGGAACACACAGAGAGCTGCCCATCACACTGCCTCTGATTTGTGGGTTAAGTGTTTGTAAAACAGGTAGCATTCCTGTTTTCCTATAGTACTATAGCTTGCAAACAAGATGCTGTTCATCTCTTTACACCCATGAGTAAACTGCTGAATTGCTGTTGGTATAGTCTTTGTTTTAAGGTTTGTTTCCTATAATTATCTTCTATTATCTAATTTACAGATAGCATTGAAGCCAACATTGAGACTGCATCTTCTAATGTAGAATCAGCCAATGAGCAGTTGGCAAAAGCCAGTCAGCACCAAGTAAGTGGGACTAAAAAAACCCTACGGGTATATTCAGTAATAGTATTTAAAATAAAGAGAACACTTGGCGGCTGTGAACCACATGGGCTGGATTGGATTTGTGCTACCTGGAAAGATGATAATGCATAATCTAAGTAAGAGCTAAACTTTTTTTTTTTCTTACATATATGATTAAATTACTGTAGCATCAGCAATTTGCATTAGAGTAGTCATTAAGAGATCTGCATATTAAAGAGACATTTCCCACTAGGAAACTCAACAATTAGCTATTGTTGTTCTTGGAAAAATGTCATAAAAAGTGCATCATTTAACTGTAGATGTGATTTTTATCGGATTGTTTCCCAATAATCATGCAACAGTGCTTTTCAAAAGCAACTGAGTTGTCAAAAGACATGATGTGTTTGGTGAATAATGACTATGGGAGTGATGTTTGGCACTTTTTAAAGGCAATTTGAGGGTAGGGTCTTGTTTATTTTATTTTATTTTATTTTATTTTATTTTATTTTATTTTATTTTATTTTATTTTATTTTATTTTCATTGGAACAAGAATAAAACACACACAGAGACACATTAATTGTTTTGAAAATAGCTTGACCAGAGGAAACAGTTTGATGGATATGGTTGGTGTGTTCTAGGGATGAAGAGGAGTGAAGTGAACAAATTAAAAATGTTACTGCTTGCACTGGGTTGACAGAACAAAAGCTGTTAGTTTCCTTTTTTCCTCAATCATAAATCAGTTGGTTGAAGTCCAAAGTGAGTTTCGTGTGTCTGGAGTCTTAATTATGACAAAATGTAGCTGAGGTCCATGCAAGTACATACTGCCTCCTTGTTGGTCCTTGGACCTAATGAATTCTGAAGGTCTGGGGCAAACCTCCATGCCAAAGCAGAAAGAGCTACAGGCATTTTACTCCACTGAAATGGAGTAATGTGATTTAAAAATTATCTACAGCTCATATTCTGGTGAAACATACTTTACCAACCATGGGTAATAACTTTTTGTAGAACTTTGATATTGCATGAACTGTGTGGTCTTCACTCTGTTTTGGTTTTAAAGGCATATATATTCAAGATAATGTGTGTCACCCTGCATTTAATCCTGCATTTGCCTTGAAAATAGCCTGTTGGGGTTTTACTGCATGAAGTCTCAAATGACACAAGAATAAATTTAATTCTTGACAGTAGAGCTGATCACAAAGCTGCAAATGAGCTAATGACAATTTTGGCTAAGAAGGTCAAAGAGTAGTCAGGCAGAAAATGAACACAGCACAGTGTAAAGGATCTGCTTGCTTCAGCCATCAGGAGCTGCTGAAATAGCCTGCCCAGTTAGGAGGCCCTTTATTCCTCAAATATGTTAATCAAGATGAAGATACAGCCAGTTTTAGCAAGTCAACTGCTGCTAAGAGCAGGAATGTGTACTGACTAGTGTTTATGGGAAAACACTTGAGAGTGTCCCTTGTCCTGCTGTACAGACAAATATCGCTTAGGAAAACTCTGCTGCCAAAGAAAATGTGTGATCCAGATCTCCTGTAGAGGACAGGCAGTTATCTTATACACTACTGGTTGAGGATCAGTAGACAAATGTGTGCAACGCCAGCTTGCTTGCTGTCACCTCTTCCATGAGGTTTCCTGAGATATGGATGAGAAAATAAGGTGAAGTTTTTGTGATTTTGATTGCTGGCCTGCTGCCTGGGGTTTGTCAAATGGCATATGACATCCCTTCTTTTATGTGCTCTTGTATCTGCTTATCTTACATCCATAAGGACATTGTCCCCATAATGTGACAAGAAGGGTCCTGGGCACACAGCCCTTAAGGGCTTTTGAAGGAAGCAATGTTGATGCTACTTGCATACATATGGACAATGCTGTGCTAGTGTAGGTCATCTTTTCAGGTTGTATGTGGGGTTTGGGTTCCTTTAGAAATATCTCTAGATGGATTTGGGAGAATGAGCAGCCAGATGGCTTTGTGAGTGAACTGCTTTCAAGGGAGCTGCCACAGTTTTACACGCTTAAAATACTCTCTGCACTCTTCTGTGCAGCTCAAAGATCAAAAGCACAAACTGTTTTTTTAATCTTACTCAGTATTTTTTCCTTCTTTTGTTAAACTGCCAATTCATCAATGTATTTGGCTGTTGCCTAGACCTCTAGTACGGTCTGATTGTCTTGTAAATGGCTTCCATACATTTGTTACTTATCCCTGTTCATATGTATATCAATATGTGTGTGTATGTAGTATTCTTATATCAACAAATGCATACATAAATTGGGAAATCAGAAATGTCAACATCGATGAAATGTTCAAGCTTAAGACCTACTGTAGACCTTAATGAATGGATTTCTGTCAGGAATGAAGATTAAGTGACTGTTTATTTAGCATAATGTATGCATATAATGCAGTGCACTCACTTCCACAATACCACTTGGAGCACCAGTCCCAACCTGTACATTAACATAACAAAGCATCAGTAAATAGCTTTTCTCTAACTAGTACAAAATAAGGCATTTAGGTTCCCTGCAATGATAGAAATGTTTAAACAAATGTAAACATCTTCCTGCTGAGCTCCTTTGTCTGCACTTTGCATTTTGAAAAGGGTTGCTTCATCTTTAGATGTGTGTGCTAAAAATGGTAGTTTATTACTTTGTATGAATTCTCATGTTCCCATGTAAAATCTTCACCCACTCACAAAAAGAAAACCTAACCACAAACAAACACCCCAAAACCCTGTTAAAGAATAATAGTGAATGGGTAAGTGAAATATATGGTCAGTAAGGTAGTGGTGGCCAGCGTTCAGGATGGACAAGGCTGCTGGGTGGCTTAGCCCACAGCCATTCCTTCTCTCAGCCCAGGGAAGGGGACAGTAGACAGATGTGCTTTCCTCTTCTCTGTTCCCTGCCATCTCCTGCCCCATGGGCCTGCACATCTTCCCCCATTTCCATGGACATGTATATACAGGCTACATCTTGAGGTAGGTGTAACTCAAAATCAGAGGTGAGATACCAAATCTTTTGTGTCTCCACCAGAGTGAGGGCAACTTGTCTCAGCAAAAGGTTTGGGCGCTGTTATTATAAATAGCAGGATGAGACACCTCAGGAAAGTAGATGTTCTACATTTATCATTGCACTATTGAACTTAGATGCTACAGGAAGTCCCTGACTCCATGCTGGGTACTGCAGTTGGGAGCCACATCATTTCCTATAATCCCTCTTCTCAGTTGAAGAATTCACCCACTGATATTAACACTTCCTTGCTTCACAAAGTAAATTCACTAAGGTGTCTTGGTGTCCAGGTATCACAGAAACTCTATGGACCATGTAGAAAAACAGCCATACCCATAATACCTATCCATGGTGCATACAAAGTTTATCTTATTTTATTTTCCATAACTTTTTCCCTTCCATTGTAAACTATTGTATGGGTTCTGATTTCAGCACTGCGTGATTTATATTGGGTGAGAGGTACTCACTATATCTGTGCTGTGGTAGATGAACTTGTAATTAATCATGAGGAAAAAAAGGTATTTCATCCCACAGGCATAAAAGGTTTAGTGGGAGCTGTCAGAGCTTTGGAAGAAATGCACTGGGTTTTAATTGTTAGCAGATTCTTTTCCTCATTTTTAATTATTATAATTACAGAGTAATTGTTTGTGCTTCAACTTATTTTTACTACAGAAAACAGTTAAGCTGAGCCACTGAATTATGTTGAAATATGTAGGGTCAAAATGAAGATGATAACACTAGTATTGGATATTGATACCAGGAGTAGCAGAAGAGAGGTCTGTATCCTTACAAAAGCCCTCTTGGTCACAGAAACTTGACTATTTTACTTTGCTGTAGAAAATTCAAGTTCAAAAAACATTTGAGAGGCAAAGATTGATCCCAGAAGTAATCTTTTACAGTAGACTTACTTCAGTGCCTGCTTTTTCTGTGAGGCTTTCATATCTCTTGGACCTAAAGCAGAAATCACCTTTGCCATTTAATTCCAATGGCCCTGATTTGTGACTGTCCATGACCCTAGAGAAAATGATTTATCTCACCTATCTTAAAACACCAATATTTAACATGGGTCAAATTGCTCTTTGGAAGATAGGGATTTATTGGACCAAACATGGGTGGTGGCGGCATCTATGTCTGTGTGAGGTGTCTGAACTCCCTTTACACTGACCAGAGCAGGAATTGCTTCCAGCACACAGCTTGTCTTACCTTACAGGAGATGTCTAATGGAGATCTGATGATGGCTCTCTGGAGATGCCCATTTCTTCCTTTGTCTGTAAAGTCCCAATGATAGCAATTACATTGCAAATATTTCAAAGGAAAATGAATCCCAGGAGTATCACCTATCCCTTCTCAGGAAAAAAAAAAAGGGGGAGGGGGGATCTAGACACTTGATGGTCTCCCACCTTGGAGATTGGCTTTGGTGGGGTGGACATCACACAGAGAGTCTGGCTGCGACCAGATGAGCAGTTTTACTTTGCTCAGTTTGTTCATAGCTTCCTGCAGATGGATTGAGAGGAAGAAAAAGAAACAAACACAGACTCTATGGATACGTATTAAACCAGTTACTCTTTTTGACGCGAAGTTTGGCCTAAGTTCAGCTTGGCCACACTGACTGAAGGACTCTGTGTGCTGACTGTTGAAGCTAATTTGTTTTGGAAGAGTTGCTTGTGTTGCTCTGATTAATGCTGGTTGCTTTCCTTCCCTATACCCTCTATGGAAGTCAAGCTAATTTGGATTCACTGGCATCGCAAAGGCAAGCTAACAGTTCAGTGACCCACTTGTGTAGTCTAAGAACAATGAGTATTTTTCCTGTAGAGAAGCAATTC
Source organism: Gallinula chloropus (assembly GCF_964237585.1). NCBI lineage: Eukaryota > Metazoa > Chordata > Aves > Gruiformes > Rallidae > Gallinula > Gallinula chloropus. The sequence goes on from NC_140086.1 coordinate 3,812,703, forward strand.
CTGGGTCTGGCTTTCAGGGATACACAGAGGGGCACTTTGAAGGCTGGAGCTTTAAGGGAAAAAAAAGCCTCATAAATCTGTGACATTAGCAGAGAGATCTTATTGCACGGGGACCACCAATAAAGGGCTGGCTTCAATTTTTGCACAAATAAGTTGCTGTTATTTTAAAAACAAAAGAAAACGTTGAGTTTCCAAAATCACCTTTGCAGAACCTTTCAAATTTCCTGGCATGTCAGCCTCTTAAAGCACGTGCAACTTATAAATACTGTGATAATGAAGATTGTCTTCTCCTCTTTTCCTATGGCTGTACCCTAAGATCCTGGTTTACACTGCTCTTAAATCATTTTTAAAGCTAATAGTTTTAAAATTGCAGTGTACAGCCAGTTAGCACCAGAATATAATGGGAATGCACTGCAAAGCCAGGGTGGACTGGAACAGCTGGACTATCTCATTGCAAACGTGGCTTCATAGCTACTTAATGACTTAGGATAAGAAGAAGCTGGATATTTTGTAAGGCAGATTCAGGACCAAGATGTAATGACAATCCACTGCTAACTATAAGATGCAGCATAGATAATCAACCTCATGTTGCTGTTGCTGTAGCTGTGGCTGTCACCAGTGTGAGCGTGGCTGAATTCGCTGCTTCTGTGGGTAATTAGCACTCAGAAGTTTTTTTCATGGGATTATGAAGCTATTCTTTCTTCTGGCAGTTTCTGCCTGTGAAAGTGATGGGAGCTGAATTAAAACTGCAATAGGAACTCAGGGTTCTGTAAGGACTCCAAGCAAAAGCCATTACTGTGACTGTGTAATTGCATGACCGCTTAATCCCCCTCTTCAGCAGCAGAAGGAAACTTTGCCTCCATCCTGAGTCCTCATGCCATGATCTTCAGTCAGTAAAAGAAGTTCTCCCCAAATTGCCTGAATCTCTCAAAAAGCAACCAATTTGTGGTCCTTGTCTGCTTTCTCTTTCTCAGTCCACAGCAACACACTTACACCAGCTCAACTCAGAATCCTCCGCCTGGGACTCCCACTCAGAACTGATTTCTTCAACTTCAACTTCTCCCCCATAGCACTTGTTTTCATTCTACCTCTTCCCTTTCCCATCAAACCATCTCTTTTCATTTTTAGTCTTAATTCCAATCTTTCAGTCTTCTCCTGTTGATGCAGGGCTGCCAGCAACACTTCTTCCTCAAATAGTCCATTCCCTTATAATGACCCCACTGAGGGGATTCTGCCCCTCTGTTCTGCAGTCATGAGACCTCACCTGGGGTACTGTGTCCAGCTATGGGGGCTGCAGTACAGGAAAGACATAGAGCTGTTGGAGCAAGTCCAGAGGAGGGCCACGAAGATGATCAGGGGGCTGGACCATCTCTCTTGTGAAGACAGGCTGAGAGAGTTTGGCTTGTTCAGCCTGGAGAAGAGCAAGCTCCAGGGAGACCAAATTATGGCCTACCAATACTTAAAGGGATCTTACAGGAAAGTGGGAGAGGGACTGTTCACCAGGGAGTGTAGTGATAGGAGAATGGACAATGGTTTCAAGCCAAAAGAGGGGAGCTATAGATTGGAAATTAGGAATAAATTCTTTACAACGAGGGTGGTGAGGCACTGGAACAGGTTGCCTAGAGAGGTTATGGAAGCTCCATCCCTGGAAGTGTTCAAGGCCAGGTTGGATGAGGCTTTGGGCAACCGAATCCAATGGAGGGTGTCCCTGCCCATGGCAGGGGGGTTGGAAGTAGCTGATCTTTAAGGTCCCTTCCAACCCAAAACATTCTATGTCTCTATGATTCTGATTTACTCTAGATTGCTCAAAACCTACCACATAGGGATGTTTACCTGTATCATCCATCAGATGTGCCCCACAAGGTCTGTATCACTACAGAGCCTTGAAAGAACTCCTTGCTGCATGCCTGCCCATACTGTCATGCTCTTTTTCTCCTGGCATTGTGAGCTGGCCAGTGAGCAAGGATTTCTGGGGCAACGCTTTGAACATTTGAATTGTTTCACCCTTTACCTTTCCTCAACAAATAGGCAGCAGCAGCAGGTGTTTGGGATAAAACTTATGCTTCCTTTTTCCTTGCTCCATTGGCTCCCTATGAAAGACAGACTGAGTTTTTTAGATTTAAGAGGGTTTGATTTTGAGGCATCTCCTGTTTGTGGTATTTTTTACTGGATTTTAATGCAGCCCATTTACAAAACAGCTGCTTACCATAGGAAATGGTGTTCAAGTCAGCAGCAGTACAAATGATAAATGAGCTGCATGAACATAGCGACTTAACCTCAGTGAGGTCTGAGCCATAACATTTATTTAAACCTATCTTTTTTTCTCTAAATAATGGATCTGTGTGATCAAATATTTATTGGGAAAAGGATTGTTTAGAGCTTTTGGATGTCATGCAGTTGGGTGCTGTTGCATGTGATGGTAAAATCTTTCAGGCTATTTGTAATCACAGCTGAACATCTCTTCATTTGTACTATCAAAAAGAAAGAGTTGACTCAGCCAGGTGGCAGCTTAATCTTTCTTTCTTTTATTGTAAACCACGGGCAGTGGGATTTTTTGAAGGAAAAAAAAATCTTAAAAATTGTCTATTTTGATCTCACTTTTTATTCAAGCACAAATCCCTCCTGTCTCAAAGAGGAAATGGAAAGGTCAAGAGTGGAGAAAAAGGGCAGGATATGACAGAAGGGTTGAGAGCAAAATTAGTGGTGAGGCATTGCTTTGGGTTGTGAGAAGGTGAGGAAATAGCTGTATTGTCTGCTGATCGTTCACCTGTCCAGTATTGGGACTGCATCAGGTCAAGATTTAGGATTATCAATTACATTATGCACCATGGTCTGGATTCATCATTTCAAAGGCAAGGATTTTGCACGTGAAAGCTGAACAAGTCTGAACTGTGACAATTCAGAGACAGCAGAAGAAAATCACATAGTGTTTTTTATTTTTCTATTTCATTTGTTTAACAAAGTCTCTTTCCAGGGTACAATTTCATTTTGAGGGGTCAGAGATTAAAAAGCAATTTTCTATTGCAGACAGTGGCATAAACTAGTGAGTTACATTTCTCTTAATGGCCTCATTTAAAAGAGGAGTGAATGGAAATCCTTGGTTACTGAGTAGAAAACCACACTTAGAATCATCCCTGTACCCACTGGGAGCACATATAATCAATTGCATTGCCCAGGGGTCAAAGCTTTGAGAAATAGTATTCAACTTGCCTCTTAATGGGCTAGGAATACCAGGAAGTTAGGAATAATAGCACTGGAGATGTATACCTAACTTGGATCTGAAGAAAACCAGGAGCAGAAAATAAATATGCCGGTTGGAGTCCCAGCTGTATAGCCTGAAGGGATATTACACTGGGCTGTGAGCTTGTCAGATCTCATCAAGTAGCAAAATGGTTGAGCTTGGTCAGTGTTTGTACTGGAAACCTCCACTGAAACCTTCACGTGCAGGCAGCAGTGTTTTTTCTGCTCACTTTCTGAGTGACTCCTTTCTGGCACAGGGACACCATCCAAATGGTGCCACATTTCTTGAGGTATTTCATCAAGTTTTGATAATTAGTGTCAGTAAAGCCTCCACATTGGTTTTCAAAACCAGAGAGTGGAATTCCACTATGGGGACTGATACATTCATTTCTCTGCCTTGATATTTTACTTGGTTCTCAAAAGGTTTAGCAGCTTGTCTTATTCATAGAGACAATGTAGGGACCTATAGTCAGTATAGTGTCATCTCATCTGACTTAAAATTTAGGCAGTTAGTACAAGACAATCTAAACTTCCTTTGCACAGCCTCTGGAAGACAGTTCATCCTGCTCCTCTTGGATATTGTACCTTAGTCTGTGATGAATAGTGCCCTAGAGGTGAGCATCTTGCCTTCATGCTGATAGACAAGTACCTTCAAAAAAGCATTCAACTACTAGGCAGCTAGGGTTTGATTTCTTTGCCTAAAAATAAATATTTAGTGTCCTTCTGTGCTGAGTAGAGCATCTTGCTGTGTTACTGGCTTCCACAATGTAAGTCTAATCTTCCCCTCAAAATCATGTAACCTTGGCCAGCTGTGTTTGAATGGCACAGAGAACCTGGGGCATGTCAAATGGTCAGGAAAAAAGTGAATAATTATTCCCCTATTGTGTTGTAATAACTATATTGATCATGAAAGGAAAATTATATGTCAGGAGAAAGAATTTACAGAAAATTAGATTGGTTTTATTTCCATAAGAAAGCCTGGAAGCACTTTAATAAAATGTGGGTTTTTCCATATTCCTGAAAGAGACAACAGGCCTGGTAGGACATATTTCTAGTTCAGCTATCAGGTCTGACACTATCAGAATTGGAGAACACGAATTGTTAAGTTCAGCTTGTGTTCAAGAGGAGAGTGAATTATAATTTTGCTTGATCTGCCTTCGGCAGCATGTAAAGTTCTCAATGAAAGTTTGAAATGAAGAATTAAAAGCATGGAGTTCAGTGGGGAATGGGAAAATGTGGGATTTTGTTTTACTTTGAAGAAGTAAATGCATATCTTTCTTCATGAGGATAAAAGATTTCCTAAGACAAAGGTGATCAGAAAGACTTGGCTTCCTGGTCTACAGACTGACCGTGATAAGACAGGAACTACAAGAAATCCACAGCCTCCTGGGTTGGCAGCTGGAGGTCACCTCAAATGATACTGGATGCTTATGTGTAGGCAATTGAATTGCCAGCTCAGTGCAGTCAATAGAGACAGAAAATACATTCAGCTGACCTCCCAGTAAATGTGTACTTTGGAGCTATGTGATTGGGACCCAATGGGATGCATCTCAGAATCCTTAGGAATTGGCTGATGAGGTTGCAAAGCCATTCTCCATCATATATGAAAAGTTATGGTGGTCAGGGGAAGTCCCTGGTGACTGGCAGAAGGACAATGTTGTGCCCATTTTCAAAAAGGGTAAAAAGGACAACCCAGGGAACTGCTGACCTGTCAGCTTCATCTCTGTGCCTGGGAAGATCATGGCACAGATCCTCCTAGAAGCTATACTAAAGCACATGGAAAACTGGGAGGCAATTCATGACAGTTACTAGGGTCAAATCCTGCCTGACCAACCTCTCTGGGCAGCCTGTCCCATGGCTCATTCACCTTGAAAGCAAAGTTTTTCTCATCTGGTACCAACATCAGAGTTGTCCTTGGTCCTCCTGGAGGACTCAGTGGAACAGAAAAGGTCAGAAAACAATGCTGAGTCTCTTGAGTAGACACTGGGGAGGCCGGTCTGTTCCTGAGCCTCATGGAGGGACAGAGTTTCAGTAGAAGGCTTCATTACTGCAGACCAGATAGCTTTCTGGCTAGGTACTGTGGAAACTGTGGAGCATACTGGGATTATGGTCTTCCATGTAATGGTTCTAGAATACTAGTAAACATTTAAAGGAACCATGCTGTCTTCCTAAATTACAACCTCATTATTAAGTATTTTAAGATGACTCTTCAGCAAAAACAATTTATATGGTGGGTCAATTATTTTTTTTCCTTTTATTTCAAGATAAATACCACAGTAACTTCACTTTTAGTGGGTCCCTCTTGTGTATATTCTCCATAGCTTGCTTTTTTTGCCTAGTGAGTGACAATGTATCATTCCTTTTATAGGAAACAGTTCTGTCCATTTATGAGAAACAATTCCTGTATCAGTTCCTTTTTACTGTAGAAGACATTTTTCTTACATAGATCTAAAACATATAAAAAAATAAAATAAACTCTGTTCACATTTATCTTTACTCTTTAGAGTCTGTCCCTGTGGATATTACTCTTCCCCTGAAACATTTTTTTTTTTCAAAAAAGAGTTTAAAGAAAAGGAAATCATCTGCTACTTCAGGCTTTCACTGATGTCAAAGACACACTTCTCTCTGCCACTAATGGAAGTAGAAGAGTGTTCTATTCACTGTAGAGGTCATATTTGCTGATTTAATAGTATTAGCAAGAACTCATGAACATATGGGCAAGTTTCTTTTTTTCTAAGCAAAGAAATCTCAGATTCTACTCATACTCTCCAAGCTTTCCCTGACCATAATCCCTGTTGTGACTTTAAAAAAATAAATTGTATATTATTGAATATTTAGACATATAAGGATGTAAGAAAAAATAATTTCAGCTGTTACCAATATACTAAAAATTGCCATGATCACATATTTAAGTTTCAGTTTCTTTCACCTAAAAGGAATATGAATGACATGTATTCATATAACTTAATATACTTTGCTGACTTTCTTCTCCTTTATTACTAAGAAAACACTCAATGCATATATCCCAAATACACAGAAACCACAGAACAAATGGGACACTCCTGCCTTTATTTTTAAGTCCCAGGTTTCCAAAGCATTCTGTTATCTTGATCTTATGTGGGATGAACCATTGTCTGGAGGTGCCTGTTTCTCTTTGTTGCTTTTGGAGGGAGTGTAGCGCAGCTGCTGTCCTATTTTGAGCTCCTGAATTAGACATCTGAAGTTCAGTAGAATAAGTCTGAACACAAATGCTTCACAGGAAGATGTAAGAAACCTTCAAGTGGGCAGAAGTGTAGTACCATGATGTTCCTTCTAGTTACTTTAATTTCAGGTTCAGAGACTCAGGTTCCTCTCTTCTTTCAGCTCTTCTCCAGTAATATTGATGTATATGCAACCATGCAGTCATGGACATAAACAAAATCGTGCTTGCTTTTTGTTCCAGATCAAATCAACAATAACTTATCCAATAATATGACTCATAACAACTATTTTCTGTTATTTTTTTCCTCTTAATACATGAGCTTTCTGCTTCAGCATAACCTTTAAATTTGTGTAAACAGTTTAGTTTAGTTTATGCTCTTCACAAGCTCATCTGAGGCACTGAGTGCTTATTGATACTTTGCAATGTTGCTCCCTGTCCACACCAGATGCAAGTTGACCTAAAACTAGTGAAGAAATGATTGAAGGTAATTTTCGGTGACTATTAGCTTGGCTCAACTACCCATGCTGTCTTTGTGTAAAATGGAGGGTCAGGAGCAAAAATCAAAATTGGTCTATTGCTTTTTGGCAAATGACTGCATTCAGCTCTTGGCAAAATCACCAAGCATGCACTCAGCATTCAGCAATGTAGGATCCCATATCTTAACCAGGTTTCCTTACATCTTAAGCAGAAGAAAACCCAATTACTGTGTGCCTTATCCATAACCAAAGAACATAAAGATAAAATTCATTATAGCTCAGCTGATGCATGGGATGGGAGTAATCTCAACTCATTTTTAGTGTATCCAAAGTAAGAATACATGACTGAGTGGGTTCTCTAGGTACCCTACATATTCACTAGAGACCTAAGAAGTGTTATGATTCATTTAATATGTCTACTCAACGATGGGACTAATGATGCCATAGACTCTCACTGACTGTGAGGTCTGCTACTGTCTCAAATGTGGCATGTTCTGTATCACTCAGGTCCATGTGGTTGTGTCAGACACCATGTGGCATCTCATGCAGAAACTTGTGCGTAGGCAGCTGGATTATGACCCCACCAAGCTGGACAGACCCCATTGCAGTTTATTATGCCACATAATTGTCATAGTTCTTACTTCAGTGACAGGTGGTGCCTAAGTTGAGAACATATGCTTTAGAATCCTTAAATATAATGCTTTAATGTGCCTTTAGTGTGAGTCTTCATCACTTTAGACCAGAAGAATTTAATCTCCTGTCTGGTGCTGGGCACTCATTTTGAAACACAAGCTAGTTACAGAGGGTTTAAGGGAAAGCAGCAGGAGTGATCAGAGAGCTTGCAAGCCTGACTGCAGAGGAAAGATTACAAAAAGAGAGTTGGTTAAGCTAAAAAAGAGAAGATGGAGGTGAAGATAACAGTCTCTTGGTACATACAAGTCAGCTGCAAAGAGAAAAAGAATAATCATTGCCTTTTTGTTTACTACAGATGGGAAGAACAAGAAATAATGGACTTAAATTGCAGCAAGAAAGAATCAGGGTAGATATTAAGAAAAGCTGTCTAACGATAAGGAGCTTGAAACACTTTCTGGGGAGATTTTAGAGTCTCCAGCACTGGATATCTGTAACAGCATCTTGTGAAACATATTTCAGAAGTGGTGTTTGTATAATTGCTTTTACTGTTGCCTGTCAGATCACGCTGCAAGGTGCAATGTAAACAGGACGTGTTCATATTGTATCACAAACCGTCCTTATTTAATCAGAAAATGTTGCGGCCGTGAATCATTCTTTGATTTTCATTCTCATCCTCTCCTCCTCCTCTGCCTCCTCCCTTCAGAAAAGCGTGTTCCTGTTAGGCACCTGCTTTAGCGACTAAAACCAGTGATTTAATTTGACAGAGGTGATGAGACTCAGCATTTTCTGCCAACTTGGGTTAGAGTGACTGTTGGGTAGAAATCCCGTACATCACTTTGCTTTATCCAAATATTTCCTACCTGGGCCTGGTTTGTAGTCACCCTTTGTTCTCCAAATTATTTCCGCAAAAGAGAAGTCAATAAAATTATAGTGTGTGTCCTTGGTAGTTCTTTGGATGAGGTAGTTGAGCCACTCAGGCATTGAAAGTGAGGTATGTGAGAGCTGGGTTAGCATTGCACTCTCATTCAAGAGTAAGAGATAATCATCACATTTCACTTCAACAGGTTGTTGGATTTCTAAGTCCTGGTTATGTTTGATTAGCATCAGGGCTGGAAATAAGGAGGATTCATAGGAAGAGGGAAAATTACTGTGCTGGTAAAATCCAAGAGTGAATGCATCTATACTTCTGAATGAAAAAAAGGCCTAGGGCTGTCCTGTGGATCCAAGGCCTAGTCATGTCCCCATGGTTAAATCATCTCCTGTACAGAAAGGTGACAGCATCCACAGTGTCCTTTAGGAGTGGTCACTGTCATTTGCTACACTGGACCTGTGTCACTCTTTGGAGAACAGGACAAAGCTGCATCAAAAAGCATGTATGTGTCATGGAGAGCCAGCTTTGTGCCTATGTCTCATCCATCTTTATGAGTGTAGAGGTAGCTGCTTTGTGCCAAAGTGTGTTCAGAGGCCCAAGTGCACAGACACTATCTGCCTGTCTTCTTGCCTCAGAGTTTTGGCTGACTGTTCAGAGCAAGCTCTGATATGCACCATTCTGCATCCTTAAATCATACTGCTGTGAGACAGACCTATGAGATACTTCCATGGGACCAGCATCCCTTGTCATGGGAGATGCAATGAGGCTCAGTCCCTTGTTGTTGGCCCCTGCCTGAGCTATGCTGTAAGTCTGCCTGCCTGGCCATGTACCATGCCAAACCTGACCTGTCTCATTAGCTTGACCTTCTGGCTTGGTCTTGAACCTGTCTTATTTCTACAGATTTGTCTGAAGGGCACTGACCCTTCAGCTGACCCTGATTGCTGTCTCCAGACCTGCTCTGCTCTTGCTCAGGTGCTGTGGGACTAAGCCTTTGTTGGTGAGGGTGCTGTCCCAGCTCACCTTGCTGTCTCCCCAGAGAGCAGCTTGCTCTTGTTTCCCTGACAACTTAAAGGTGTCCAATAAAAGAAAAAATTATCCTATTCTCTGAGGGATGCATAAACTTCGGTGGCACATGGAATGATTTTTAAGAAAGCTGGTCCCAGTGTTCACAGGGATGCAAATGTATCAGTGTAGTTCACCAGCTCTGAGAGTCGTGCTGTGACTCACAAGATACCTAAATTTTATTTTTGATGCTCCATTCAGAAGTGAATTTTGTGTGCTCCTTGGGGTCTTGTTTGATTCAATGCGTATTTATTTCTGGTTTGTGTTTTAGGATGTATTTATAAACAGAAGGAAAGTTTTTTTAAGCCACAGATTTTGACATACTTGCAGTGTGGTCAGAAAGTATATTGCTTATTTGTTTCAATACTGAAGCTACTTTTTCATTGCCTTAAAGGAATTCATGATTTGATAAGACAAGAGGTTTTTTTCAGTGCTAAAAGAGATAATAGAGTCAGCACGAAGAGGCAACTGAGGCACTACTTGGACCCTTAGGCTCCGATAGAGACTAATCCCAAATAACACATGGAAACAAATCCTTTCCACCATGATCATAAAGATGATGGTTATTAATTGGCTGTAAACCCCTAGAAATGGCAACTAGAATTCACAGTTTTTAGGAATAGATATGCTGGAGGACAGGGGAAGGGAGAGAGGACATATTTCTGTATCTACCTAGAAATTCATTTTAGAGAGAAAGAGAATGCTGAATGTACTTGTGCTTGTGTAAAGTCCAATTTTATTGCCAGGAAGGACATTAAATTTTGGGTTTTGTACTTAAAGAGGGTTTATACATGGCAGAGGATCAACAGTATGCAATAAAGTAAGACCTGAAAGTCCAAGGATTTGGAAATGAGAGCAGCATGCCCACAACCAGGCAGCAGATTGATCGGTGCAGCAGGAAATGGGACTGCAGGGCAGTACAAAGAAGCAGAAGGAAGCAAGTGAAAGCCTGTATTTATAAATTCTCATTTCTCTTTTAATTACTTAGGGAGCTTTCCAACATACAGTGGAAAAGCCACAAAGTCAGATCCTTCTCTTGGTGTCATGGTCATGAATTTGGAGGGTCATCATGGAATTTGGCCAGAAATAATCTAGTATAAGGAGAGCAGAATAAATCCCACCCTCTGAAAACAATGTTTCTGGACCAAGTGAGAGATGCTTTCTTTTTACTCACCTCCCAAGCTCTTGACATTCTGGACAAAGCTGCAGTGAAATTCCTGCAGTGTTTGCTGGCTATGGCATGCTGTGTTGAACAGCACCCTACTGCATCAATAACCATTACCATATCCATCCAGTGGCTACCAGGAATTAGATTACTTCTGCAACATGTATCGCCCGTCGTCTTCAGCAGCGTTGCCTTCAGCGACAGGCAGCGTGGGTATTGCTTTATTGCTTTACCTGGCCTCCCTTGCATTTTAGCATTCAAAGCTAATTAGGATTGAACAGTAGAAAGAGGTTGTTGAGTGACTGTTCTCAAACAGATCGTAAAATTGCGGTGTACATGCTGTGTTTGCAGAAGTGGGTAAAATGCTGACCATCACGTAGACATTCACAGGTGTCTTGTCAGTAAGGAACAAGCACAAATTTGTAGGGCAGAACTTTTCTTCAAGACTGAGTTTTTTTCTGGTCCATCTTCTAAGTACAGTTCCAATGCCTGAAGTTGTGACAAGGAATCAGCAGCCCTTACTCATAAATATTTCTAGAAGGCAAAAAAAGGGATGATTTCAGATCTACCACTGGAGAACAGCAAAAGAAGGACTTCTCTCCAGAAGATGGAAATTCTCTATGCTCTCTGATCCTCTGTCTTCCCACTTACTGCTTTAATAGCATAGCCAATCTTCTTTCCATTTGGATTGCTCATCTCTACATAGTGGACTGATTATCAGCTGGACATTGTAGATAGGGATTTTCAAAGATGTGCTGCAGTCAAGTCACTTCCTATCTTATGTCTACATAGAAGGTGAGGAGGAGAAACAGAACCCTTGAAGCATCAGTTCTGACTGAGCCTTGGTTTGTCCCACCGAGAGGCAAGATAGCCACAGATTCCTTGCCATCACCAGTCTCTTACATGGTTGAGTCTACAAGGAGGAAGGTGAAAGGTGGAGAAGGATATGTCAGGGGTAGAGCAGCATCAGGAAGAGATCTGAGTAGCTCTGCAGCCTGCAAAATCTGGGTAAATTCAGCTGTAACCACACAACAGTCAACACCACAATGTAGAAGTGTTTCAGCACAAGTATCTAAAGCACACTAACCTCTGTGGCACAGGGCTCACTGCAGGTTCATTAAGTTTCCCAATACAATAAATAAATTTGCTTGCAGTTAAGTTGCACCCTGCCAGAGTTGACCTGGCTCTGGCTTGATGCCTTGCTAACAAAACATACCAGTGTACTAGCACTTGAAAGCACCATCAGATACCAGCCTGATAAAAGCTGCAGATCAATAAGCTCTGTGGAATCTAGCTGTGGCAGCATCATACATTACTGTTTGCAGTGTAGATGTCCCAGCTGGCACTGACTGCTGGCAGAACAGAGTCTGTGGGAGAAAATGGATAAATGGATGTCTATGCCCCAAAGGCGGCAGGTGGTGGGAAGTTCATATTGCTCCTGTGTTGCCATGGATTATCTTTACTGGACATAACTGTCAGTCAAGACACAGAACTTTTAACCAAAACTACAATTTACTCCAGCTGCATTTTTCTCAGTTTCCTTTTAATCACTGAAAATATTTAATTTCAAATTTCCTGAGAGAATTTCTGGTGAAAAGAAAAATCAATAAAATAAAAATCAAAATAAGGCTTTGCTAGCCATTTTGGGTTGGATTTGTTGCCTAGATGCATTCAAAAGGCATTCACACAATATGGTGTTCTTAACACATCTGTAACAGGACTAAATGTCAAAAGAAGCGTTGGGCCACCTTATGCCCTTGGGATTTGAGAAAGTTAAAGTCACATCCCATAGATAAGCATGTATGATAATGTTTGTTCTGCAGCCAATTGAGGAGAACTGTGCTGGAAATCCCATCAACACCTGGGAAAGCCCTAGGTCACTTCAAGCTGGGAATGGTTCAGCAGTACTTAAGTATATTAGTTGGTTTCATTCTCTTCCCACTTCAGCTATTTTTATTTGATTCTCTCCATGTTTCAGAGAAAAAGATGAGAAATTTATATACTCCCTGTGAAAATTATTCTTCATTTCCCTCTGGCAGCCTGATCAATTGCTTGAATGGCTTTTTGAGAGGTTTGGGTTTTCATTGTGGGATTTTTTGTGAAGCATTACATATTCCCTGCTATGATGCTAGTCTTTGACTTCACTAAATAATAAAACAAGTATCTCTCTTCTTTTTTTTAGGACTTTTTTTTTAAATAGGGAATTAACTTGTCTCCCTAGGCCATATTTTGCTCCAGACTTTTCCTAAGCCTTCCATCTCTAGTAAATCTTGTTTACCAAACCTTTTTAAAAGTCTGGGTGGTCCCATCCAAACTCATTTGTCTACATACAAGGCAAGTCAACCTATGACCCTTTGATGCTCAAAAAGAAAGCAGAAATAAGAAGCAAGTTCCATCATTCTAGGTTTTATAAAGACAGCAGATCCAGAAAGAACAGCACGCTGGCATGGGACACTGTCACTGACACTGTCAGAAATTTGGAGTGTGTGTTTGGAAATTACTGGAACAATACCATTGTGGAAATGGGATGTGGTTGTTGATGCAGGGGCATGAACAAAATAAAGAAAGGAGGTAGATAACCTTCCCCAAACCGTAAAGCACTGTACCACGCTGACATTGAATTCTGTTATATTTCTTGCATTGACATTATTGTTGTAAGTTAAAAGCTGTTTTCTAAAAAGTTTAGCCATCACTGTTATCTCTAGCACAGGGAAGGAGGAGATAACACTATTTGTGCTTTCTTTATTTGACCAGACTTCTGACACTGCTTTACTGTCAACACTTTAAGGTTGCCTAAAATGAACAAATACATTAATTTCCTTTATGTAATGCTCTTTTCTGGACAAATACATGAAAAGACAATGAATATCATGTGTACACACCCATGACTAGAGCATGCCCTGTGGGGAAGATGTCTTCACGACCCCAGCTGGTTAGTATCTGGTACCCAGAAGCACTGACTATGAGGTAGCCCTAGTAATTCTTGTTCTGCTTGCACAGCAGCAGATGCTGCTCTTGATAACAAGCCAATCTTCCATTGAAGCTCAGTCCTTTTTGTTTGTTTTCTTTTATTTTTCTCCTCCATAGCATTCTCCATCAAAGCGCTTCACTGGTTCATTTAAAATTTTTCAATCCCAGGTCTGTGAGGCCTCTTGGGCTGAACACAGCTTTATTTCTCAGGGGTTTTTTGTGACTTCTTATATTTTTTTTTCCTATCCAAACAGAAAATTGCTTTTCAGGGTGATAAGCTGCCTTCCCCTTGTGCTTTTACTATCAAATCTACCTCAGACTGAGTAATGAACATGATGAATCAATGGCAAAATGAAGCAGTTAGGAAGTTCCTTGATATCATTTCATCACTTAACAATTTTTTTTCCTGGCAGTCCTTGTCAGCATTTTCTGTTCTTCCTTCAGTGAAGCTCTGTAGACGTTTACCCCATGTTCAGGGAGATTTCAGGGTGGTAATGTGAAAGTCAACATCTACCCTGCTCTGGTGAGACTGCACCTGGACTATTGTGTGCAGTTCTGGGCCCCTCAATTCAAGAAGTACATAGGACTCCTTGAAACAGTCCAGGACAGGGCCTGAACATCTTTTTTATTAGGGTAAGCTGGAAAAGCTGGGTCTCTTTAGCTTGGAGAAGAGGATACTGAGGGCTGATCTCATTAATGTCTATAAATATGTAAAGGTTGAGTGTCAGGAAGATAGATCCAGGCTCTTCTCAGTGAGGTCCAATGATAGGAGAAGGGGCAATGGGTGCAAGCTGGAGCATAGGAGGTTCTATATGAATATAAGGAAAAACATTTTCACTGTGAGAGTGATGGAGCACTGGAACGGGCTGCCCAGAGAGGTTGTGGAGTCTCCTTCTCTGGAGACGTTCAAAAGCCTGCCTCGATGTGTTCTTGTGTGACCCAGTCTAGGTGATCCAGCTCTGCTGGAGGGTAGGACTAGATGATCTTTAGAGGTTCCTTCCAACTCCTAGCAGTCTGTGAAATCCCATTTTTAATTTGATAGGAAAGTGCAATTCAAGAGCTTTCAGTCCTCCATACAGTCATGAATAATTAAGGACATCCTTTACCAAATGACGTCCAGAGTGCCACATTGAATTAGAAATGCAAGAGGTGTTTTCTGTGGACATGGGCTATTTTCTGAACAGAAGAATAATCAAGGCCGAATTCTTCCTTCTCTTTGCACAGTTGCCTCATTTTTTCATAGTCCCAAATTCGGCAATGAGCTTTATCAATAATGCAACAAAATAATCTATGTTTTCCTCTGACATCTTCCTGAGTGTTTCACAGAGAAAAACAGGCAGCTGCCTCCTCTTCTTTAAGCCAGGTACTGCTAACCCTTCATCCAACTGACACCAATCCTTCATTGGCATGATTGTGGCTTATCAAGACTGGGTTTTGAACCTCAGCACATCTTCCTTTGTCTTTCTGGGATAGGGACACAGAACCATTCTCTTCAAAAAAGAGGAGAATATAAAAATGTCGCCTTTTTTGTTGGCAGACCAAATACAAAACCATTTTGGCATTCCATGAAAATGGTTCCTCTGCCTACTTTGCAGCCACCAAACAGAACACTGATGGATTGTTTGGGGTTTTTTCCCCCTAGATGAAGAAATCTAACCTTGTGACATATCCTACTTATACCTCTATTCACCGTTTTCAAATAAATCCTTTAGGCTCAAATTATGAAATGTATGAAAGAACCTAATTCCTGCTGGATTAAGTGGGACAAAAAGATTGTACTACCAGTGCAAAACTTGATGTCCTATCTAGTATGCTAAAGGCAGGTACCAAAAGGAAAAGTGCCTTTGAGTAAAGCAGCTTGAAACACAGCCTAATTGAAATATAAGTTTCTTTAATTGCATTAATCAAGCTCTTAATAGGATTAAAACAATTATTCCTTTCTCTTTTATCTGGCAGCTCATTTCTTTCTTCACACAAATTCCATATTTATATCTGCTTGTCCTTATTTGCATTTACAATCACATCTAAAACCCAAAGTCTGACTATTTCCAGCTGAGCTCACCTTCCAACAAAAAGCAGTCCAAAAAAGGCAAGCTTCAAAAAGATTTCCTTCTCATTGTTTGAAGACATGTTTGCTGCTGTGTATCCAGATGTAGTGACCAAGGCAAACTATAGATGGTTTCCTATAGTTATATTTAGAGCTGAACAAAGGGAAATTTTAGTCTCAAGTTTCACTGTTTCAATCTGGAATAAATCCAAGTAACAAGGATACTTTGTTCATTTGCTTTGTTTTGTTCTTGTTTTTTTTTCCTGTTGAATCTGTATTTTTGGAGTAAAGGATGACTGAAGAAAGAGGAGGAGGCTTAAGTTACTGTTTCACTGTAACAAATTTGGTTTCAACTTCCTCCACGATAAAGCTGGACTAGGTGTTGAAATCAGTACTTACTCCAACTCTATCTTCAGGGCAGTGAAAGCAGAACTTCTGTTGGGACTAGCAACATCCGCCCCCAAAAGTGCTTACATGATTAATTTTCAGGTGCATTAGATTCAATTATAAGGAACTGTATTTCATTAAGTGCTACAACAGGCCTTAACAACTCAGAACTCCCCCAAAGGCAACGTTTCTTGCAAATGTCATTCAGTTGATCAGATTTTTATAAATTTATACTTCTGTGGCATTATGTACCATCCCTGCTGTGCTTCTGAGAACTGTGAATTCTATCATGGATTTTTTTTTTCCTCTTTAAAAGCAGAATGCTGTTTTTCCATCAACTCTCTTTTCATCTATGTGTCTTTGTCCCCCCTGGTCCCATATTCAGCAGTTGGATGTTTCTATTATATGATAACATTAATGCAAAATAGGAAAATGACCTTGAACAGAAATTCAAACCAGTGTGTTCTTTCAGAATAATTATAAGGATAGGGTGGAAAGGGAGTGTTTGAGCTATTGCAGTAGGAAAAAGAGATCATTCCAAGTGAAATGTAAACGGATTGTATGTAATTTTTCAACTTTATATCACATCATCATGACAATTATATGTAGGTGTAGATATATTTCCTCAAACACTCCTTGTAACTGCATAAGTTTGAAATAATCTGAAGGAAGTCGTTGTCTCTTTGTAAATTGTGGTTTTAATTATCCTGTATTTGGGTATCAATAACCCCTCTTTATCCAAACTGGGTGATGTTTTCTAAGGCCACTAACAACTGTAAGGAAAGTTTTACTCTTTTATTCCAGGCACTGGGGTGGTCCACTTAACAAAGTACTGGAGCACATCAGTGTAAATTTGTGTCTTTCATTACAAGGAGAAAAGAAAATACTGCTCCCACCACAGAGTCAGAAAACTGGTACACAAAGGTGGGGTTCACCTAAGCTTACTTTTTTTTTGTGGATGAAGAATGGGATTAACCTGATCAAAAGCAGACATGCTCAGGTGTGTATTTCCACCTGAAGTAGTTATCTATTTTGGGGTTATTTGGGTTTTTTTTAATCATAAATAGACACATTCCCAGCACAGTTTGTGGTAAATCAGTGCAACGAAACCTGGAAGTGATATTTATTTTGAATAACATTGATCTCAGTGATGCATCCTCCCTCAGACTCACTCATAGATTTGCTCACACTCACACACCCACGTATCACAAACCATATAGCCAGAATACCATGATCACAAACAAAGAGGTGTGCGTCAGGCTGTCTGGCCAGGATGACTTGTGTGGGACAGGACAAACAGCACTACCTCACATCTTTGCTATATCTCATGTTCATCCTTCCTCTAATGTGTGGTCTGGTACTTTAAATCATAGACATTTTCATTGAGACATCTTTCAAACTACTCTTAACTCTCTGCTACAAAGCTCTACAAATTCATCTCATCCTACAGTAGACACCTAAAATTCATCATGTGAGTGGCTTTTTTAGAAAACCTATTTCCTTTTCCTGACTGAGAAGATTGGTTAAATGTATCTCACTCTGAACCCATGCTAAACCAATGGTCAAGCTTTGCTTCATAAGCACTTGAGAAAGATCAGATGAGTTATTTTCTCCAGTTTTAAAGATCTACTTCAGGAGTCAGTGACTTGACCTCTTGAGGACAATTACTATGTTTGATCACATGGTTGAAACTTTTGGCTTGCCATACCCAAAACTGGACTCTGAAACATGACTCAATGTGCAGATGCTCACTCCTGTGCTGGAGGCAGCATGCAACTAGTTGTGCCCAAGCTACAAGGCTTTTCTGAAATACCTGACAAGATTACTATGTCTCTGACCTAGCTATTCTGCCACCTGAATCTAACTGATATCTCTGCATAGTGCTGAACTATTGAGATATGATAGCTCCAATAACTGTTACCTTGGAATTTCCAATATGACTTCCCAAGGATCTCACAAGAGACCTTGCAAGCTGACAATTAACTCTTGCTCTTCCAAGGAAGCATCTCAGTGATGAGAATTA
This sequence comes from Gallinula chloropus, assembly GCF_964237585.1. Taxonomy (NCBI): domain Eukaryota; kingdom Metazoa; phylum Chordata; class Aves; order Gruiformes; family Rallidae; genus Gallinula; species Gallinula chloropus. Next base: position 3,830,779 of record NC_140086.1, read on the forward strand.
TTCTTCTCCTTTACTGCCCAGATATCACCTCAATAGACAGTCAGTGCTATGACCAAACAAATCAGGTTTAGTCTTCAAGATTGTTGTCCTGAAGGTCTGAAATAGGAGGCAGAAGGAGGTGAAAGAGTGTTGCAAGTATACAGCTTTCCTTATAGCCAGATAGGACAGAATAGGTGCAGAAGTTTGGGTTTTTTTAGAATTTCCTCTTTACCAAGAAGGTCATGATTATGGTCAGGGCTGAGAATTACTGAATTTGTCACTACTTTTAGTAGTGACTACCAGAGTAACTTTGAGTCCTACTCTTTCACAAGCCTTGTATCAGATGAACATCCCTAGCTTCTGTCCTAAGATTTCCATAGAAAATGATTGGACCTATAAATTTTAAGAGTCTTGAGCTGTCAAATAGTGAATTTTACTGATGACCACTGGTTTCTAATTAGCACTTAGTTGCTAAATTCCCACCAAGCAATTAGGACATTGACAAAAGAGAATGTCCTCTTACAACTTAAAATTATTGCCACATTGGTCATGGTCTTAAACACTGGCACTACAAATGCCTATTTTTTTACTATGTCCTGTATGAAAAAACTAAACTCTTCATTTGGAATGATTTTTCAATACAATTACTGATGTAAGTTTATACTTACAACTGAGTCTGTGGAGGAATAGGTGGTAATGCATCACTCTGATGAAAAGCATCATCTCACAGCCACAGAACTTATGCTTTCTCTAACCAGTGGTTTCCCCAAGTGAAGTAATTAGCTAGTTTGTATATTTGTTTGTTTGAATACAGGTGTTATGTGCATGAGACATCTATAGGTATCTACACAGTCACAAGAATAATGACTAGAGGTGGCATTATTTTACTGAAAAACTACTTCAACACAGATCAGGTCTACCTTCCCAATGAGAAATATTCTACCCAGACCCAAAAAAAACCAACCAGGTGGTGTGAAGAATTGCATTTAAAGAATAATAAGTTTGTGAGCAGTTCAGGTGTTATAGGAGCAGGATCCATGAAAGTATGTTAGATAGACTGCCATGCTCTTCTCCCCTTGGGATGTGTTTGTGCATTGCCTTCTGGAAATATATGGCATAATGTATAGATGTGCTTTTGCAAAATCTGTATCCTTTTGATGCATGTGAAATAATAATATCATAGGGGTCTTTTCTGTCAAGCTGAAACTACACAGCTTCTCCCTGCAATGTTTAGTTCTTTTCATGTAACTGGCTTGCAGAAGGAAATGTATGTATCTATTCCACTACAAATGGACGTTTCAGCAGGTGTCAGGTCATAAAATCACTTTATACCACTTCTTCGAGGGAGTTTATGATCACTGGATATTGTGCCTTTGGTCCATGATATGGGGCATTGCCATATTGATTAAATGCCTTAGGCAGTTACAGAGGGAAAAAAATAAGGATATTTAATCAATAGACCTGCACTTTAGTTACTGTTCCTGTCAGGCTGGAACAGAAATAGCTCAAGAAAGGGGCAGCTTCTCATACAATTTGAGAGAGTTAAAGTTTGAAGAAAGCTAAATAATGCCTTTCCAGACCTGTGAGGGAAGATAATCAACTTAGTGATTGCAAGTGCAGGGATTGAGTTACCAGATCAGTCTGGCCTAAGGAATCAGAAGGTTTGGGAAGGGAGTTTGGGCCTTAGAAGGAGCCCCAAAGAAACGGTGTCTAAAATATGAGTGCTCTTGGTTGCCAGTGATATGACCTGACCCTGAATGACATCTATGATTAATTACCTCTCAGCTAAAGCACCTCATTTAGTATGATAGTTCAGGGGAGGAGTCTCTCCACATCTGTGCTACAGTAAAAGGGAAGCAGTTTTCCCAAGAGTGCTTAATTTTCTTGTTGAATCTCTTTTCTGTAGTGTTTTCTTGACATTGTTTACCTGTTATTATGTTACTGTAGCTCAAGACCTATATCTTCAAGTATACTACCTAGGTTACTGCCAAGTGGATGTAAGTTACTGCACTGACTTCAGATGCCTTCTGTGTGGACACCTACGTTCATATCTGAACCCCATGCTTTTGTTATAGTCAGTGCACAGGACATTTATCCTTAGCTGAAAGGGTCTGTGACAATTTTGTCCTAACATTGCCTGTCTCTTTCCACTGAACAAAAAATAACCCTTGGTTGACTAGTTCTGAAGAAGATTTCCACCCAGTAGAAATCTAGGGCAGGTGAGATCTCCTTAGGATTCAGCAAGGGGATTTAATTCTGCATTGGAATGGTCAAGAATAGACATCTCTGTGAAGTTTTAAAATGCATATGAGAAAATTCCAAGTTGGAAACCATACCATGTATGAAGAAACTCCAAATCTATATATTCAGAATGAAGACTTAGAGGAAATTTCATGGCACTCTACTTGTACTGTCCTTGTAGGAAAATAATAAGCATTTAGGGCTTTGAAATGTAACAAAACATAACAAGAATCAATGCCCAGAAGCTGGACCCAGACGCTTTCTGGTTGGAGGGAGGACATTTACTTCATCATTTCTAACAGTAAGGGTAATGAAAAATTGGTAGAAATTTCTAATATAGAAGTAGGTTTTCATCTTCTGATGTGTTCCAGGATGGTTGCCTTACTCAGTGATGCCTGTCTCTAAGGAAGTGATTTATACCTGATACATAGTAAATGTGTAATATGAAGACACAGCGTAGATTAATTAAGATGACCTAACTATCCTGTCTCATCCCCAATCTGTGTAACTTCATGTGAAAGGGAAAAAAATATGAGGTTTTTTTAGAGTAGTAACAGAAAACAGTGTGTGTAATGCTTTGTGCAAACACAGATCTTACATGGCAATTGAGGTCTACTTGGTAGTTGCTGCCTGCCTTTATCTATTTTCCTAGAGCATAAAAAAGGAATTGCCTCTTAAGGAGGTTCTTGGAGCTTGATAAACTTCAGTCATTACTGTGAGGGGTGGAAAGGACTGATGTATGTATTCAAGAACAAATACAGTGTGACAGCATACAAGCTGTTAAGACAACCTGACCTTTGTGTGTCTACTCTATGAACAGTAAGCTCAATTAGCTGTAATGCTTCCAGGTCCTGTACCACCATTAGGAAATACCTTATTCAGCTAAACCTGTGATTTTTTTTTAATTTTTCTTTTTTCTTTGGTCAGTGTTAAAAGTATTAAATGATCCCTTTTAAATATTGCCAAGAATAAGAGAAAGATTCTCATATTCAGCAAGGTCTAAAAATTAAATAGCTTTATTCCTTAAATAAAACCAAAATACATTCTGCTATACCCAAAAAAGCTTTAGGGCTGACTTTTGGCCAGTGGGGCTCAAGCTGAGATGAGAGTTCTGTCTGCTGTTGGCAACATGTTGGAGATTTTGGGCTATAGATGTCAGTTTAGAGATCAGCTGAAATCACCAACTCTTTCTACAAAGATAAAGGGAGTGTTGAAAAGAAAGGTCGGTATAAAAGACAGTGGACAATGATTCTAGAGCATGGATGATCTGTCAATAGTTTACATGTCATCATATGTAATTTAAACGCCCTTCTACCCTCTCTGAAGGGAGATTGTGATCCCTTGTGTTGTATGTAAGGAGTTTAGCAAGCTTCTCTAACATCATCATAGTTTTTCCAGACACTTCCAGTATCTGAGGGACAAGAAGCAAAGATGAAGCAGGATGGAGGAGCACTGCAGCGAAAATGAAATTGTTGTGTATGGCTGGTCTCTCAGATTTTGAGAGATTGAAAGATGAATTTGCTTAGATATTTGAGCTCTGAATCTTGCTGGAGTGAAAATCAATGGAAATATTCCTCTGGTTTTGAAGTAGAATGCCTTTCTTGTAATTCATGAATTCTTTGGGTATTGTTTTGTTTTTTCTTTTCCTATTTTATGTGGAAAACTGGGGATATCAAGAGAGACAGTGACATTTAAGTCTAATTAATATGTCTCATCATTATCAGAGCAGTCCAAGACATACATCACTGAAGATCTGTTTACTTCCTAAACAAAAGTTTTAGGGCTGCTGGAGACATTTCAGTGGTTTGAAGATACCCAAAATTATATCCACCTTTGTCAGATGAGATACAGACCTAGGGCAGACTCATGCCTTTCTAGATCAGCAGTTGGAGACCAGGTGGGATGACCTAAAGTCTTTCAAATTACATTGGACTCCTGTACATCTGAGCTGAGCTCCAAAATTCAAACCCTGCTGCTTTTCCTCTTGTTCCTGCCTGAGACTGGCTGCCCAGATGCATGCTGTTTCCCAGCACTTGAGCAATGCTGTGCTAAGAAAACACTATGGATACCTTGTCCTGATGCTCTGATATCACTTTTCCATGGCACAGATAGTACTTTTTGTATGCTATATTCCTCAGGTTTTGGTTTGTGTTCCCTGTACCCATCATACTTTTCTCAATGCTTAATTTTCTGCACTTGGAACCCAAATTCCCTTTGAAGTCTTGTCTTAAATTGGCATTATAGCTTCTCAGTTGGAGAAAGAGAAGACAGTAATCCAGGTTTAAGAGCTGTTCCACAGTCACTGTTCATTGATTTGTGTGGAACTGTCCTTTTAAGTCTTTTTTCTGTCTCGTAAACTACACATGAAAGCCAGTCTTCAAGTGCAGGGTTGGATTTACATTGATTATTCCCTTTGTTGTCTTTCTATGACCCCTTTTAAACCATGAACTCAGAGTTGTGGCTTGGTTGTGACGGGGTCTTTATTCCTATCACACCGACTATGACTATGGATTAAACAGTTCAGTGTGGCTGGCATCTGATCTTGCTTCTGTGCAAACAAAGAAAAAACCTTCCCAACCTGTATGTAACTATAGTTTGTTTCTAAACAGGAAACATATTACAGGTACACAAAGATGATCAGAGGGCTGGAGCACCTCCCCTATGAAGAGAGGCTGAGGGAGCTGGGCTTGTTCAGCCTGGAGAAGAGAAGGCTGTGGGGGGACCTCATTGCAGCCTTCCAGTGCCTGAAGGGAGCAGAGAAACAGGAGGGGAATCAGCTTTTTATAAGTGTAGATGATGGCAGGACAAGAAGGAATGGATTAAAGCTAAAGGAGGGAAGGTTTAAATTAGATATTAGGGGGAAATTCTTTACAGAGAGAGTGGTGAGGGGCTGGAACAGGCTGCCCAGAGAGGTGGTGGATGCCCTGTCCCTGGAGGTGTTGAAGGCTAGGTTGGATGGGGCCCTGGGCAGCCTTGTGTAGCTCCAGGCCTGGAGGTTGGTGTCCCTGCCTGTGGCAGGGGGGTTGGAACTCTATGATCCTTGGGCTCCTTTCCAACCCAGACCATTCTATGATCTTATGCTTCTATGATTCTGACACCAAACTGATTGCATTTAGAGGCTGTGGGGGTGAGAGAGAAGAGCCAAAAACTGTGTGTGCCTTATTTGACACAGTTTAAGTAATTGTTCAGGCAAAGATCTGCAGATCTCATATTTGAGATGTAGTAGTGCTGCCATAAAGAAGCAATCGCTGCTCTATGTGTTGTAAAACTGTCGTGTTTCATTTCAAGAGGAGAACAGGTGGTAAACACTTTTATATTCCACTTCAGTGATGGGCTCTTTGCAGGTGATTGGGAACAGTTAGCATGGATTTCCAAGGGTAAATCATGCCCAGACAACCTGATTGCCTGCTATGGTAAAATAACTGGATTTGGGTGTGAGAGCAGAGCAGTGGATTTCATTTGCCTCAACTCTAGCAAGGCTTTCAGTTACAGTCTGGATAGGTAGGCAATTTTGTGGGTAAAAACTCTCTGGATGGTTGGACTAAGAGTGTAGTGCTTAATGGGTCAAAGTACACCTGGAGATCTGTAATAAGCAGGAGGCCTGTCCTGAGACCTTTCTTGTTTAACATCTTTGTCAGTAATATCAAAGTGGTGGTGCAGTGTGCTCCCAATGCCTCCCATTTGGGGGAAGGACCTGTTGGTACACTGAAGGACAGGGCTGCCATCCAGAAGGAACCTGGAGAGGATGAAGGGACGGGCTGGACAGAATCTGCCAAAATTCAGCAAGGACAAATGCAAAGTCCAGCACCTGGGAGGGTTTAGTCTTTTGCAGTAGAGCATGTTGTCACTGGCTAAGGAGCAGTTCTGGGTAAAAGACTCAGTTGTGCTGGTGGAAAGTAAGCTGTGGATGAACAAAAGGTGTGCCCTGGCAGCCTGGATTGTGTAAGCAGGGCCATGTCCAGGAAATACAGGGAAGTTATTATCTCTCTCTATTCAACACTTATTAGAATATATCTAGATAGTTGGTCCAGGTTTGAGACCCTCAGTACAAGACATTGGTCAAATAGATCAAGTTCAGGAGAGTCTGTTGAGGTGGTCAGGGCTGAAACACTTGTCTGGTGCCTGGTGTGGGATAGGGCTTGTTGAGCTTGGAGAAGAGATGGCTTTGTAGAGACCTAATTGAAGCTCCCTATATCTGCAGTCATAAAGAAGACTGAGCCAGGTTCTTCACGGTGGTGCATAGTAAGAATCTGATACACAGCAGATACTACCTGAAACAAAGCATGTTCAACATGCATCTAAGAAAAATCTGTTATCCTAAGAGTCTGCCTACAGAAGTTGTGCAGTGTCCTTTATTGAAGGGTTTCAAGACTCAAATGAAGAAAGCCCTGAACAACCTCCTCTGACCCCATAAATGACCTTACTTTCAGCAGGAGGTTGGACTACAAACTAGAAAACTCCTGAAGGTTCTTCGAGCCTGAATTATTCTGTGATCCCATGGGTGAAACTTTGCAGGATGCTCTGCGGTGATACAAGTATGAAGCACCATGCAAAAGAAAAATGATACTATTAGGATTTGTAAAGATAATCTGGAGAACAGTTTTGATTAGCTTTTTTGCCTTAACTACCTTGTTCCTCTGTTTAATACATTTTTGGAAGATACAAAAAGTGTTAATTTATCTATTAGGGTTTTTTTTTAACACAAACAGTAAGTACTAATAATGTGTGCCTAAATGCAATTACAGCTAATAAATAACTAGTTTTCCCAGATTTTATATACTTGTTATTTTCTCCTGGCTTTTTTGCATTTTCTTTTTCTTTGTCTCCTCACATATGTATGTTCTCTTTGGCTACCTCAGAAATCTTTGGAAATTTCCACTTTGAATAAAATGCATCTTTCCATACACCAGCAAAGAATCCAGATATAGCACATAATACCAGTTTTCAGCAGGAGGAAGAACAAGTTATCAGGTTATAAAAAAAACCCAAACCCCATCCTTATCTACTCTTCTTAGCAGGAGAATAACTCATATGTGTCATTTACTGAATCTTTGGAAGACCAGCATGATGCAGTCAGGACTATATTATATGACCTTCATCAGCAAAGGGAAAAAAAAAAAGGTATATTTCTTTGGTGTTAACTGTTTCCAAACCCAGACTATAAGTACATTTGAACTTGAACAGATGGCTGAACATGGTTGACATTTTCATAGCAGTGTAAGATTTATGTTAGTTTTTAGGGGAAAGGAAGAATTAAGATAAGTATTCTTGTGTGTCCTAATCAGGTATCCAATCTAACCCTGATCATCTATGGGCTTTAAGATTGATACATCATCACACAGGTGTCTGTTCCAGGGCCTTGGATCAGTGGGACTATCCCACTTTGGGGAGCTTTGGAGCTGAAAGAGTTCCCTGTTCTACAGTCATATTATTGATTCAAACTCAGTCAGGCTCCAGGAAAATGAAAAATAAATGCAAGTATAAACATAGTGGATTGAATGCACATCTACTATATGTCATTATTGTCTTTTATGTGATACAAAAGGTATGATCTGATCAGCTGGTCCATCTGCACATAACCACAGGTGGTTTAGAGAGGTATGCCAATAAAATCCCAGTCATTTCCACCAACTCCTCCTCATTTGGACTCCACTGCTGTGAGAATGATTTTGTATGGCCATTGAACCAGTTACTGGACTGGTGCCACGGTATCCAGCTTGCACTTGCCAGTGAGGACAGACTGTGGAGCTGTGGCATGGTTCTTGCAACTTCTCCTTCCTGCTGAAAGATCTGCCTGTCCTGCAGCCCCTACCCCAATAAAAGTTCCTCTGCCTGTCTTGCCCTCTAGATTGCATAATATCGATGGCAGAAAAGTAGGAGACGGAGATGAAGACCTGAAAAGTATCAGAGTAGCCAGGGTCATGGATACTGGATGCCACCATTATCACTAACATATGGTGCTTTTGAAAACTAATGGTCATAGAAGCATAGAATTATTTAGGTTAGAAAATACCCTTAAGATCATTGAGTCTGACTGTAAACCTAACACTGCCAAGTCCACCACAAAACTGTGTCCCTCAGCAACATGACTACAAGTCTTTTAAGTACTTCTAGGGATGCTGACTCAACCACTTCCCTGCTGTTATGGTTTAACCCCAGCTGGTAACTGAGCGCTATGGGGCTGTTTGCTTATGCCTGTCCCAGCAAGGGCATGGGAAGGAGAATGGAAAAATAATTTGTGGGTTGAGAAAAAGACGGTTTAATAGGATAACAAAGGAAGAAATTAGTAATAATAGTAATAAGAATAATAAAAATAGCAACAACAAAAGCAACAATAATAACAGTAATAAGAATAAAAATAAGAATAATAAGGAATTGCAAAAATGCAATTCCTCACTATCTGCAGAAGGGAAAAAGACCTTGTAAAAAAAACATGGGCAGTCTGCTCCCGAGCAGAAATTCTGCCTTGTAGTTAGCTTCCCCAGTTACATACAGAGCACGACATTATATGGTAATGAATAACACTTTGTACAGTCTGGGTCAGCTGTCCTGGCTGTGCTCTCCCAGGTTTTTGTGCACCCAGCAGAGCATGAGAAGCTGAAAAGTCCTTGACTTAGTGTAGACTGCCAAGTAACAACTAGAAACATCAGTGTGTTATCAATTTTATTCTCATACCAAATCCAAAACACAGCCCTCTATCAGCTACTAGAAAGAAAATTAACTCTACTTGAGCCAAAACCAGGACAGTGAATCATAGACTCAGCATAGAATATCCTGAGTTGGAAAGGATCCATAAGGATCATCATGTCCAACTCCTGGATCCACACAGAGCCAGCCAAGTCAGAGCATGGGACTGAGGGCATCGTCCATACACTTCTTAAACTCAGTCAATCTCAGTGCTGTGACCACTTCCCTGGGGAGACTGTTCCATTGCCTGACCATCTTCTCAATAAAGAACCTTCTCAGTGAAGAAAGGTTTCCAGATATCCAATCTCAATCTCCCCTGGTGCAACTTGAGGCAATTTCCTTTCACCCTATCACTAGTTACTTGGGAGAGGAGAAAAATACCCATCTCACTACATCCTGCTTTCAGGTAGCTGTAGACAGCAATAAGGTCTCTCCTCAGCCTCTTCTCCAGACTAAACAGTCCCAGTTCCCCCAGCCACTCCTCATAAGATTTGTGCTCCAGACCCTTCATCAGCCTTGTTGCCCTTCTCTGAACACACTCCAGGGCCTCGATGTCCTTCTTGTAGTGAGGGGCCTAAAACTGAACACAGGTCTCAAGGTGTAGACTCACCAGTGCTGAGTACAAGGGGCCAATCACTGCCCTGGTCCTGCTGGCCACACCATTGTTGATACAAGCCAGGATGCTGTTTGTCTTTCTTGGCCACCTGGGCACATTGCTGGTTCACATTCAGCCAGCCGTTGAACAACACCCACAGGTCCTTTGCCACCACACAGCTTTCCAGCCACTCTTTCCCAAGCCTGTAGTGTGGCCTGTGGTTGTTGTGACCCAAGTGCAGGACCCAGCCCTGAGCCTTTTCTGAATCTCATACAGTTATCTTGAGACCATTGATCCAGCCTGTCCAGATATCTCTGCAGAGACTTTCTACACTCAAGCAGATCAATAACTTCTGCTGAACTTGCTGTCACCTGAAAATTTACTGAGGGTGCACTCCATCCCCTCATCCAGATCATTGATAAAAGTATTAAAAAGAAGTAGCCCCACTACTGAGCCCCAGGGATAATAAACCTATACAACAAACTTTCTGAAAGAGAACTGGGTTAACAGGATCTAGTGCTGTTTGACAGCAGTCTCCTGCCTCAGGATATTATTGAGATCAAAGCATTCTTTTTCTCACTTAGAAAGCTCAAGAGTTTTGTCCTTGTCATCCTTTTCCCTTCTCAATTGCTGTTTACCTGAGCCCTTCTGAAACTTGAAGCTACAACAGTTGCAGATACTGCAAAGCTGAGAATCCACAAATGGTTATAACTGTGAAGGGGATGGAGAAATTACTTCAGCAATTCCTTCTGGTCCGTGCTGAGAGAAGTGAAAATTTAAGTATACCATGAATAGTATATGTACACTATATAATATATAAGATGCCCACGTGTATTTTGATCAGTTGGTAACAGTTATGCTTTAAAAATATATAAGTAACATATGGTGATTATGGCAATGTTGTTTTAATGGAGCTTTAATTGAAGTGAGTTGCTGTACTGTGAGGAGAAAGGCTAACAAGCAAGATCAAATGAGCAGGAAGGGAAACCAATCCAGAGTTCCTGGAGCTGAGATCTGTATTTTACCAGTAAAACTTGAAGCACTGGGAGAGTTTTACAAGAGAGTTGTAATTTTCAAAGAAAAGTAAGTCTGTGGTTTTCAACCCTTCAAATAGGTTTAAGCAAATGAAGCAGCATGTCAGATTTGAAATCTTCGACAGTGTCCCTTCAGATTTAATGAAGTGTCACTAGAGCCTATAAGGTAAAGCAATATTTAATCCTGTATCTGTAGCTTCCTCCCCCTGGACTGGCTTTTGAGCTGCAAAAATTGGCAAAGACTCAAGCCTGTGCACTACATCAGCTGCCACAGCATGATGGTCTTGTCTTTTGTGACATTGACTCTGATTGATTTTGCTGAAATGCATTAGTTTTCTTTTTTGCTCTGTGGACTTGGATGGAGCTACATTAGAGCAAGGTAGATGTCATAGTATTCTGCCTTGTGCATCAACAACAATGTGATCAGTTAATACTTTATTTATCATCTCTGTGACTGATGAGGATGAACAAAAGGGAAAGGGTGGACATCTAGATGAAATTGCTGGTGAAATTTGTAATGCTATATACAGTGCTAGAATTTAGCCTAGATGAAGAAAGAAATGTGTAAAGTAAAACTACTATATTCATTGTCATTGCTCTGACTGCAACACCCATGAGAGAGCAAACTACTAAAAATAACATTCAGCATAGGAGAGCAGTCTAACCAGAACCAAGTACACTGTGCATTGTCTTTCCAAACACACCTAAATCCTGCAGGTACAGAATGAAGCTCTTAACACTAACACAACCATAGTTTAGTCTGTGTAGCAGTGACCTTAAGATGTCCACTACAGCTTTGATCTCAGTAGATAGTTCCAGATAAGAGAATATTCACTTTGAACTGACAAAAAAAGCCTACACAAATAAAAACAAGCAAACAAAACCTTCCCTCTGCAAGGAAAACATTATTTATTCACATGTCTAATGCTGCCAGGTCTTGAGAAAATCAAGCTTTTTCCAAAATTTTTCACATGTGGAACACTGCAGTCAAGGTATTCTACATTAACAACAATTAACTATGTTGTTCCAAGTTTATTTTCTGAGGAATACGGGCAAGCTAAACATCCTCAGAAATGTGAAAGGAACTGCAGTCTTTCCTCACTTCTTTGAGAAAAAGACCACAGGACTTTTTTTTTGCCTATTTTCCAGTGACTGGGATAATCCCTTACAATTTGGATAGAGGTCCCTTAACCCTTGTGGCCAGAATTTCAAATGGGTAAGGACAGACAGAAAGTTTTCTCTCCAACCAGTTTGACTTTTAGGTTTTAATTTCTAGAAATCAGGGTGGTTCTTTTTCTTTTACAACTCCTTTCTTATCCTTTCCACCGACATCTACAGACATTGTTTTTATGCCCATGCCATTTGTGGGTCTGCCATCTGTGTGTCCTCTGTGCACTGTATAAATTTAAAACCATTTGACTGGGTTTTCTCAAAATGGCCAAAATTGACATCTTCAGTTTTACATTCCTACAGAGTTTTGAAAAAAACTATACCCAGGTAGAGGGAAAATACTATTAATATCTCCATCGAGGCAATGGCTACAGGGCAAGTTCGTTCCTTGTTAGATGTTAAATAGCCCACACAACAGAAGGCTTGTGAAAAACAGCTCTGATGATAGTGTTGATGCTTTCTGAGTTACTAAATTTTGAAGTAAGCTTCAGAATGAGCCACCATTACTACAGCAGGGAGCACAAATTAAATGGACTGGCTATGCACACTTGATTCTGCACTAGATATGGTGGTGTGGTGCTCAGATAAAAGTTAGACAGGCTTTGTGGTGGAGGTCATATATTTTATAGGGCTGACACATGTATCTGGAGAAAAAACAGACTGTTTTAGGAGCACAGACCCTTGGAGTGGCCTGAAAGCTTTCTGCCTCTTCCCTCAGCTATTTCCATGGCTCTAATAAAAGATACGTGTTCTTCCTACAAAGCTTGTTTCACTGATGTCACACTGAACTAAATCAGGAGAAAGATGAAGTGAAGAAACTGTGTTCAGACAGAGAAAATAAATAAATAATTTTTTTAAACCCCAAACCCAAGAAAAAATATTTAGTTATTTCAAAATCAGGCCCTGAAAATCTGCTTTTTGTTGTTTGGGGTTTTTTTTTAAGGATTTAAATCTTTGATTATGATGATGTGCCATGCAGCATCGACAGAGTGACAGACAGGTTTTCACTACAAGAATAATCAGATTTATGACTATAATATATATTTTTTCCCCATAGCTTGCAAAAAAAAAAATCTTTAGCTCTCTGATTTAGCACAAATGCAAATAAAAACTGTACAAATGAGGAGGTGGCTGTAGCGGTGATGTGTAGGTACCAAGAGATTATCCATTTAATAGAGCCAAACACCTGGCTATTTAATAGAGGTCACCAGCTAAATCAGTTAGAAACGGCTTAGGCAGGCATGTGGAAGCAGGGCTGAATCAGAAATAAGTGAATCCTAGCTTTGGCCACAAATGTGTGGAAAATGAAACTAAATTAAGTTGCTTCAGACCTTTCACTGGCACAAACTGATATAAATTGGTTTCATTAAAAAACCCTAACATATTTTAAGGCTGCAGTCCTAACCTATTACGCTTTGCGTGGTTGCCGAGAGCTAGTAGCTTAGTGGCATTTTATGTAGAAAATGAACAGGGGACAAATAGAATTTTATTACTTTCTAAATGAAAAGGCTGGGAAGTTTTAGAATAAAATTGATTTTCACATCTGGAAAAGTTCACCTTATCATTAGCTCCGTGCTTGCTCTCTCTCTCTCTCTTTCTCTGCTTATTTTTCACTCCATTGTTTTCTACTTATTTTGCAAGGCAGCCCTGTAATTTCCATTCTCATTCATTCATGTTCCCAAATTGTTTGGCTTTTTTTTTTTTTTCTTTTTTCCAAGTGTAACATTTGAAAGTGTTTGCACAGGGGCTGCTCAGCTAAATTCTTACTTGGATGGGGTGCAACAGGCAGCAGTCTCTGCCTTTTTAAATCTAACCCTTCTGGATATAATATTTACAAAAAGTGTCTCTATAGTGTTTTCAGAGATTCTGACTGCATTTAAAGGAGTTCTTTATATGATCCGTGACCCACTGGTCTTTCCAATTTATTAGTATCATTGGGAAAATCCACTTATGATATGATACAGAATTACAGGGAAATACAAGAGCTTATACAGCACCTGAACTTGCATAGGAAGACAATGCTTATACGAAAGGGATTATTAGCTCAGGATATGCACCTTCTTGCAGCTTTTGAGAGATCTGTGTGGCATCTCTTTTACTTTTCCATGCCATCTCCTTCCTGAGCTACTCCTGGGCAACCTCCAAAGGTCGCTGCTTGTTTCCACATTTAATCCATAATGAGGATGCATTTATGTCCAATTTTGAAATGGTAATTCAGCTCACAATATATAGAATAGCCTCTCATTCTGCTCAAATGTATTTCTTGTAAATTTGACAAGTGCTCCCTTCCATTTATGGCACAATGTGCTCTGTGCCACACGATGAAGCAAAAGGTACTCAGTTTTCCATTGCACATGACATTGTGCCTTGAACCGTGTGCTCCTTAGAGAAGAGCCAGCATATAGATGGCATGAGGTTTTCAGATGTAAGAATGTCCCTCAGGCATATTCTAGGACTCAGTCCCTCTCCCAGGGAGGTGTACACTGTGATGCTTCGATGAAGTTGGATGCTTGGAAAGCAAATGATGGTTCATGGAGAGTTAAAAGGCCATGGACTCCAGTCACATTACATGGTGCAGTTTGCTGAAAAAAAACCCTGAGGCATACTTTTTTCTAAGCTGGGCCCCCCATCAATATTTACTATTGACTGAGGTGGTTTATGAACCTTAGTGAGCCATGCTGAGCTAGCTAGAACTTGATTTCTCACCAGTTCCAAATTCTTTTGGAAGATGGGTGAGGAAACTATGCATCTGAAAGCAGAGGTCCATGTTGGTAAAACCCCTCACTCTTAATGGCTTTCCTTGGCAATGACAAAGATCAAAATGTCATGTTATCCTTGGACATCATCCTTCTGTATGAAGCTGGAGGTGTGTTATAGAAAAGTGTGCTTGTTGGAGCTTGCACTGCCCCTGCCCACTCTGCTAGTTCTGGGACCACTTTCATTATTCTTATTAAAAAGAGTAAATTCTTCACTCAACCATAGAAATCCCTTATGACAGTGTGCAGCTGTGAGTTTGGGCTAGCGATTACATAGCGATCTCAGGTCTATTATGGCCTTGTAGATCAGCCTAGAACCTGTAAACTTCCACATCTTCCCTTTCTCTCTGGAGCGCTAGGCCACATTAGGTAAACACCGTTATTCTAGCAAAGGGTGGCATCGCAGAAGTTTCATCTCCAGTGCTGTCAGCTGGTCACCTTTTACTAGCTTTGAATGCAATTTGAAGTGAGTAAATTCAGTAAGGTGTTTTGCCAAGAATTACTCAGCTCTTCGTGTCAAAATATTAATCGATAATGCCTCTTTAAAATTTCTCTTCACTCCCAATCATTTTTATGGTCTTGCAATTTAGCACATGGAAGCAGGGTAGTTAAAGATAAAAAACATCTGTTAAGTTGCATTGTTATTAATATTTATCTGTCATTTACAGAGCTTCAAAAGGTAGGCACAGCACTTTCCTGTTGGTCAGCGTGCCAGGCAGCACAAGCTGCTTTCCCAAGGACTGCAGTTGTGAAGATACAGGACAAAGAGACACTGTAGTTAGAGAAATGTCTTCAAATAATCCCACAGATCTTTCTGCCCTGGTTCTACTTAGCTTCTAGGAGCTTTTAAAATGGCAAAGGAATTTGTAGGAAGACAATACTAGATCTCTGACCCTGAAGAAAGAAAGATTAATTTAGAAATAAAACAGTAAAATGATATAGAGCACACACAGCTCTGAATTACAGCTGGGCAGTATTTTTTTCTGGTTTAATTTGCTTTATTTATTTTTTTTCCCTCAGAAGCTTTCCAAGATTTAATCAGTTATTCCCAATATACTTGGGAGCAAATCTAAAATACTTATGTGGGGGTTTTTTATTTGTTTTCTTGTACTAAATATTTGTATTCTGCAAAACCACATTTCTCAACCCCAAAGTGCTCAGAAGGCTTATGCCAAGGACACTTTTAGATATGTGCAGGTGATGCAGGATCTAGTCATTACTTCTCATTCCTGTGTAAGCCAAGGGAAGAACCTAATCAAGAAGGCTGCTGCTAACACCAGGGAGAGGTTTTGGAAATGGATTAAATATTAATTGATGATGGACTTGGACATGAATGTCCCATAGCCCAAGTGCTACGCTGATGCAAAGCATCAAAGAGGAAGAAAAAACTTCTGGGTTTTGGGTCTGTTTTGCATGGAGGAGACTGAGAGGGGATATGATCAATGCTTATAATATTAAGTTTTCAGACAACACCAAGTTGTGTGGAATTGTTGATCTGCTTAAGGGCAGGAAGGCTTGACAGAGGGATCTGGACAGGCTGGATCAGTGGGTTGAGGTTCACGAAGGCTCAGTGCCAGGTCCTGCACTTGTGGCACAACAACCCCATGCCATGCTACAGGCTTGGGGAACAGTGGCTGGAAAGTTGCCCAAAGGAAAAGGACCTGCAGGTGTTGTCTGATAGCTGGACTTGAGCAGGGATTATCACCCTCAATTTGGCACTGGTGAGGCCATACCTTGAATAGTGTGTTCAGTTTTGGAAAGACACTGAGATGCTGGGTGTGTCCAAAGAAGGGCAACAAAGCTGGTGAATGGTCTAGAGCACAAGTCTTTTGAGGATTAGCTAGGGGAACTGGGGTTGTTTAGCTTGAAGAAAAAGTGTCCTGCTTTTGGCTTAGGTAGACTTAATTTTCTTTCTATTAGTCTAGTAGTCTAGTTTTGGATTCATACTGGAACAGGCTGCCCAGGGAGTGGCTGAGTCACCATCCCTGGAGATATTTAAAAGACATGTAGATGAGGTTTTTAGGGACATTGTTTAGTGGTGGACTTGGAAGTATTAAGTTTACAGTTGGACTGGTGATCTTAAGTATCTTTTCCAACTGAAATGATTCTGTGATTCTAGTCAGTCATGAAAGAAGTATGTTTTTCAGCATGTAGGCAATTCTAATAAGTGAGTGAGTTTGGAGAAAGAGCAGTGTTCAGGCTTCAGTGGTTTTCAGACATTGATAATAGCACAAATATGTTTTTATAGCTGAGGCTCCAAATACTGGTAATTACACTGATTATGCAGTGAATGTCTTGTTTTCATCATTTATAAATCCTTTATTCCCTTACAATTGTAAGTGGACAAGAGGTTTTGCTGTTCTCTGAAAAAAATACAGGAATGGATTCTCAATAGTTGCTGTCTATGAGCAGCAGGAAGAAAGTAGTATCAGTGCAGTCATGTTTGACTGTGAAATCACAGTATCTTCTGCTGAAAAAAGGAACAACAGTATCCAGTGTCCAGACATTGGAAATGAAGGCGTGATAGATAGGTACCACCTTGGAAATGCCAGTCATTCTTGGGCTTCCCAGGCTGCATTTTATGAGCTTGTCAATGATCTAATGACATCCCCCTTCCAAAACACACAAGTTGCATTGTGAGCCTTGACAGGTATTTCAGTCACAGGGAGATTTTAGACAAGATAATTTCTCTCTTTCCCTCTCTGTATCATCTGTCTATCCTTTATACCTTTTTTAAGAAAAGATTTTTTTTTAATTTTATTTTATTAATCTAAAGATGTTCTGCTTATGTTTGAAAAACATTTGGAGGAACTTTGTATCCATGTTGTTCTGAATTTATCCTTTTACAAACCATGTTACGTTACCAAAAAACCACCCTGAAAGCTGCAAGGAAACAATCTGATGATTGTTTTGTGTCACACTGGACCAATTACTCTCCCACAGAGGGAAATATGAGGAACATTTACAGGACACTGTTTAGTTACAGTTACAGCTGGGTTTAAAATAGGAAGGAGCAATATTGTAGTTGAACTCTTTGCATTTTGGCAGATCTCACGGATGCTGTGTGCACAGCTCATTTTCACTATTACTGGAATAAAAGCTGATTTCTCCTGGGATGAGACAAATAGGTGAACAGCAGGTCCATATCACTTGGGAAGAGCATTGGAGGGACAAACACTTGAATGTCAGAGTATTAAGGAAAAGTATTTAAACCTTAAATTGAGTTCCTGGGATGTTTGGCATCATCAGTGAGGTTTCCTCAAAGAAAATTTCACTTCCAAGCTGAAAACATCAAGATGATCTCAGACAACAACATGAGATGGAACAGGTTGCCCAAAGAGGTAGTAGAGGCCCCATCCCTGGGGATATTCAAGGTCAGGCTTGATGGGCCTCTGAGCAACCTGATCTAGTAAAGATGTTCCTGCTTACTGCAGGAGGTTGGACCTTTGCAGGTCTCTTCCAACCTAACCATTCTATGGTTCTGTGGTTCTGTAAGGACAAGTGGGTAAAGAAAATTAGTGAATGCACACTCCTGAAAAAAAAAAAGAACAAAAAACATGAACCTGAAGAGGAGGATTTGGGCAGACCTTAGGACCTTGTGTAGATCCAGGCCTGAGGTTGGTGTGCCTGCCTGTGGCAGGGGGGTTGGAGCTCTATGATCCTTGGGGTCCCTTCCAACCCAGACCAGTGTGTGATTCTATGATTCTGTGACCCCTGACCAGAAGAAACTCAGGTTTCTTTCTTGCTGCTCATATGAATTCAGGATATGAAGCCCTCCCTTCAGGTACAAGTGGGACATCACCTCTTGGTCTCACCTCTCACCAGCTTCTTTGAGAGTGGCTACCATTTGCCTTTGCAGTTTGGAGGGCTTTAAATTACTTTGTAAGAAACCTTGAAGTGTAGTGTGCTTCTGTGGCTCAGAAATCCTGAAGAGAATGCACGAAAGTGGATTTCTGTGAGTAAATTGTGAATGAGTAGTTTTCTCTGAACGGTTGTTTAATTGAGCTGCAGCTGGAGCTGATTATGTTTGTTTTTCCTTCAGTGTCTCTCATTTCCTTTCGTTTCCTTTAATTCCTGCTTTCATTGGGTAACTGTTGCTGTACAAAATTTAAAGAACGGTAAAAAGAGGGAAAAAAAAGTGCATATTTTGGATGCTTTTTATGACAGTTGTTCCTGAAGACACCTGTAAACTATTGAGCTGAATTGCACTGCAGCTGCTGCTGACTGTATAGGGTGTGAAGGAGAAGGGGTGTGACTCATTCTTCTCACTGTTCTGCAACCCTCTTCTTTGGTTGGGCCTGCTGATGTGGCTGTCAGGCCATGTATGCTGTGATGTCTTTTCAGTCTAGTCTCTGGATCAAGAAAATCCTAGACTGCTGGAGGCTGAAACCGGGGTGTGATTGGAGGGAAGCATACACCTACCTCAGCTTTGGTAGGGAAAAAGTACTGATATAGATGGGAGTTGCATTTTATAGCATCTAAGGAGGCATCTTTGGTATTGCTGCTGCATATGAGATGTTAAACTGCCATGTGTCAAACTGCCATTGGGAGGATAGAATTCATTATCTGTCTTATATACTAATCTACATGAACACAAAGTAAAGATTGTTAAGATGAGCTGGCAACAACCTTATGAAATTCAACAAGGAGAAGTGTCAAATCCTGCACTTGAGAAGGAGCAACCCCTGTACCAATATATGCTGGGAACCAACCAGTTGGAAATCAGCTTGGCAGAAAATGATCCGGGGGTCCTGAGGGACACCAAGTTGAACATGAACCAGCAATGTGGTTTTGAGGCAAAAATGGCAAGTGGTATCCTCATCTGCATTAGACAAATTATTTCCAGCAGGTCAAGGATAGTGACTTTGACAGGCTAGAGACTTGGGCAGAGAGGAACCTAATGAAATTCAAAAAGGGAAAGTGTTGGTTCCTGCACCTAGGGAGGAATAACCCCAGTACCTGTACAGGTGAGGGGCTGACCTGCTGGAAAGCAGCTTTAGGAGTTGCTGGTGGACAACAGGTTAACCATGAGACAGCAAAGTGTCCTCCTGGCCAAGAAAGCCAATTATGTCTTGGGATATATCAAGAAAAGCGTGGCCAGCAGGTCAGGGGAAGTTTTCCCTCCCCTCTACTCTGCACTTCTGAGGCCTCATCTGGAATATTGTATGCAGTGCTGGGCTCCCCGGGTCAAGAAGGACAGGGAGAGGGTACAAAAAAGGGCCACAAAGATAATGAGGGGACTAAAACATCTCTCTTATGAAGAGAGGCTGAGGGACTTGAGACTTTTTAGCCTAGAGAAGACTGAGAGGGTAATCTTATCAATACTTACAAATGCTTGAGGGATGGGCGCCAGAAGGATGAAGAGAGTCTTTTTTCAGTGGTATCCAGTGACAGGACAAGAGGCAATGGGCACAAACTGGAACACAGGGGTTTCCCTCTGAACATCAGGAAACATTTTTTTTTGCTGGAAGGGTGATCTTGCACTGGCACAGGTTACCTAATGAGGTGGTGGAGTCTCACCCGTTAGTTATTTCATAAGCCATCCAGAAATGGTTCTGGGTAAGTGGCACTAGGTGGCCCTGTTTGGGGAAAAAAAGGGGAGATATGACCAGATGATGTCCAGGGTTCACTTCCAATCTCAACCCTAATTTTGTGAGATATGCCTGTCAGTGGAGAGAATTCTTTTTCACCCTATGGACTTTCTCTTCTTTGCTTATGTTACAGAATAGATGCTGTGGAAAGGAGGTAGATTACATTGGAACTGATGAGGCTACCAAGTCAACTGTGTTGTTCAGTGCTCTCCCAAGAAAGCTTAATATGAGAAAACAGAGGGCACATTGTGGTTTTCTACAGGGCAACATATCTTATCTTTGAAGGTTAAGTCAATTTTTTTTTCAACTCTTTTTTGATTCCATGTCATACCCAAGAGAATAGTCTTTGACTATGACATTTAAGGCTACATGATCAGTCAAATCCTCCATCTTCTGTGAGTATAACTGATTTGTAAAGAAGGAGAAGAAAATCTTCCAGAAAGCTTTGGAGCTATGACAAGATCAAGATACTGGCTGATTTGAAATTAATTAAAAAAAAAAAAAAAGAAGAAGAAAAGAAGTATTGAAGTATTGATATTCACATGCTCCCAGTCATCGATTCCCATTTAGACTGCACAAGAGTTTTGTCTGGAAAGCAAAGGCCATTGTTCATTCATTCCACTTCACCTCATTTCTCCACCAAAACCATTTTGTCTTAACATCTTTCAACTTTGGAGGTTCACAGTCAGGTGCTAGTCTGCTGCTTCTGCTGTTTCACTATTATTACACAGAGAGAGAAACATAGAAACATAGACTCATAGAATGGTTTTGGGTGGAAGGGACCTTAAAGATCGTCTAGTTCCAACTTGCTACCCATGGGAGGTCTCTGCTACTTTATTCTGTGTAGGGTGGTTGATTTTCTATTCTAATAATGCTTTTTCTTATCCTCCAGTTGAAATATCCTAAGTGTCTTGAGCTGTTTTGAATCCCCTACCTCTGGACATCATTTTGTCAGCCTGTGGTATTCCCCTCAACATTGCAAAAATACCGTGGAGCTGACTTCCCAAGATCACCTCTACGCAAGCCAGGCATGCAGCCATCCCTTGCGTGAAGTATTTTCTCTCTCAGCAGCTGTTTTTTAACAACTCCAGGGTCACTGAATGTACCCAAACACATAAAACCAAAATGAGCTCAGTTTTCCCCCGGGTTTTTGTCAATTCTATTTTGCTCAGCCATGCAATGCTAAACAGATAACCAGGGTTTATGGTATATGACCATATCACACTACCACAGAGTAGCACGATGGCCTTTTGAAAATGTCCTGTTTTAGCATTGCAACTGTGGCTATTCGCCATGCCATGTCTTTTAACCATCTTTGATAGCATAGGTATTCACTCAAAGGTATCTGTACAACTAGGTGATAGCTTTTAAAAGCTTTCAGTCATATTTCTAGGCACAAACTTGAGGTGAAACAATTTAGGAGCAAGATTTCATAAATTGCTTTAGATCAAATTTTATTTCTTTGGGACTATATATTCAGATTTCCTACATAGCTCTTCTTACAAACTGAACTTGCCCCCAGTGGCTGATGCTTTTAAAAGACAAAGTTCCTTGGAAGAGAGTCCCTTTCCTCCAATTTGTAGTTGCACAAATTGTGCTGTCTTTTAATAGCAGTGAATTTCATAATTGTGGACCCGTATCAAAATATTTTTCCCCAGTAATGTTGAGCATTTGTATGCAGAATAGGATAATGTTTCCTTACTTGTGGTTTTAAGAAAATATTCTGCCTTAAGGACAGATTTCCTGCTGCTCTGCAGTTATTTCCCTGTGGAGTATCGCTGAGTAAAACTGACTGTTTGCATGGAATTAAAAAGTCAAGGAAGAATTAACCCTCAAATTTGAATCAAGCAGACTTTGAAGCAAATGGACTTCCTAATCTGTCCCTTTGGTTGTTGATCACCTCACCCACTTAGGGAAGGCATGTTGTCTAGGAGTGTAATAAGGACCATGTTTTGGAGCAACCCTTGGTGTAAACATCACTTTCTAGCTGTCACACCAGTGCAAAGTCTCAACTAATTGGCAACTCAAAAGAAAAAACTCTGCTTTATAGTGTTCCTTGGGGACCCAGAAATGGACAGGGTTAATTTGTGTTTTGTGTCTGGGCTAAGGCAAAATCTTGTTTAGCTTGCTTTATGAGAGAGAAGCCGGTGCATCAATCCATAGCACCTCCTAGTCTGCTTGACATCCTGCTTTTTGTAATGAATACATTTCCTGCATTGCTGCATGCTTCTCCCTGTGTAGATACCTATGATTAATATGCCCTGTCTTTTATAAACAAACCTAATGCAAAGCCAATAATGTGAGTCTCATTTCTTTACTGCCAGCCCACAGCTCAGCTTTGTTTGGGTATGTATGTAAAGGAAGAAAGATGAATGTTCACTCAAGCTTGGGAGCTGGAGCCATAACAAATTTATGGGCTGAAAAGCATACATGAGTGTGAGGCAGATATGGCCTGGGAAGGTCTGCTTTGCTCTCTGCCTTGGTTTCATTTTCTAAAGCCCAAAATACTGTTTTGTGCACCAAGCCAAGAGATGTCATGCTATGCAAGCACGTTACAAGGGTAGCAAACATATTGAAGTACCGGTAAAGTTTTTATCATTGACTAGATTCAATCATAATATCATAAACTATGAAAGCAGAAGGAACTTCTGTGACCACATAAACTGACCATTTGCCAGTGAATTTCCCCCAAATCAGAGTTCTCTTGATCTTGTTTACCTCAGACATAAGAGGTAGAAGGAGGAATTAGTTTGAATGTACAATTTTTAATGATGAGAGGGCCAACCACAATCTCTATCCTTCTTCTCCAGTGGTAATTCCCTTTAGTTCTCAAAATCCACACTGGAATTCCAAAGTTAGTTTGTCCATTTTATGTGTCCAACCATGGATTTTTACCTTTGCATTACATGCTAGATCAAAGGCCTCATTAACCAAGTCATATTCCCCAATAAACTATTTCCTGGGACCATGAAAGACTTCTATTTCTCTTTGATAAGTACCTTTGTTCTGGTAAGGCCAGAGTTAACCTCCCCAAGCAGTCAGCACAGGTGAGCTGAGTTAGCCTGGGCTGTTTTATACACCACCTGACATTACTTCCCCATAAAAGGGGCTGGTCAGGGAGGAGTGCTCCTGGATGCTTTCAAGGCAGTCTGAGTACAGCTGGGGCATTGTGTGGGTCCTTGTGGTGTGCAGTACTCTGTGTTATTGTCAGGTTGGTAAGGTATTTTGTGTTATCACTGGGTGTGAGTGTAATCTGCCATGGGCTGTTATTGGTTCCCCTTTCACAGTGCTTTTTGTCAGTAAACTGTCCTTATCCTAACCCGCTCCCCATCCCCTAGGGCCCTTGTTTCTTCTCTGGGGGTGAGCAAGGGGCATGTGGTGCTCAGCCATAAGGATGGATGATACAACTTCCAGAGCTCAGATCTGTTACCCAAAGGGATTGGATGTGTGGCTTTGGGGGCTTGTTTGTTTGTTTGTTTCAGCTACTGAATTTTTCTGGACTCTTCCCTATTGTACAGATTCTTCCATTGTGGGCCCTAGATGTGGATCTCAGCACTTCACTAATGAGTGCTGAACACTAACTCTTCTCATTCCTACTTGGGATTCTGTTCTGGCAGTTCTTGTTGACCTGATCATCTGTGCTACTCTCTAAGCCTTTTTAGAGTCACTCAGGCAAGAATTTACATTGCAACCTATCCTATTAGTATGACCTGAGTTCTTTGTTCATCTATTTCTGGATTTACATTTGGGGTCATTGCCTGCTTTCATTTTATGGAGGACTCTTGATCATTCTGTAACAAGGAACTCACAAGGATGTAACTTCAGCATTATAGATGTGTCATATTACCAATAGTTCAGTGACATAGTTTATCTGTAGGAAAGCCATATAAAAAACCCCTAGATTGATAGGCCTGTAACTACCTGGGTCATTTCATCTATGATCTGACTACATCATCTGGCTTTTTCTCAAATAATGAACAAAAAATTCATCAAATCCTCCTTTTTATTTTTCTCCAGCTTTACTATTGGCCTTTTTTTTTATTTTGACTACAATAGTGGATTCTAGTTTAGGATGCATTTTTCTTCTATCATACCCAGGAAATTCTTCTTTGTTGTCCCTGCTATTGCTAGTCTCAGGGTTTTGCCCTGTAGCTCATGTGATTAATTTATTTCAGTTCCTATTCTCAGATTGATACCACATTCCTCTCCCCCCTCCCCCCCCCCCCCCCCCCCCATTTTCAAAATACCTGAGGAAACTTTCTGATCAAACCTGCTGGTACTGAATATACTGATTTAAAGCCCAGGGGAGAATTATCATTAATTCTAGTGGCCTTCGGACTTGCATCTAATTCAGATCCAGTTTAAACACAAAACTGGATAATGGTAGTGCCAGAGTGGAAATAATAATTCCTTTTCCATGGAGAAACTTCCATCCCTACTGCGATTTTCAAGTTTATATCCATTCTGATTTACACTGCATGAAATAAGCAGAGACTGTAACTGAATTAACCAAGTGACTGGACAGTAAATCCTTTGCAGAGTTGGGGTGGAAACCTCATTTCTCCATGTCCAGAAGGCGACATTTCTTTCTGAGGATGAAATATTGCAGATGAAGAGGTGTTTACACACAGTTAATGTCTTTCTGCTGCACTTGGTAAAACTTTTTGTAAGAAATACATTTTTTAAAATACAAGTGTGAGATGCTTTTGCAGAGTCATTTCTGAATTAGAGAAGCTCATGAGCAGTAAACATGGGATTATTTTAAAGGGTTGGGTAAATATTTGGAGTTTACAGTAACAAACTAGTTACTCTGTAATTGTTAGAAATATGTCAGATCACCTATATTCTGGGTTTATGAAGTAAAAATAGGCTTTTATAGGGAGGAATAATGGAATCAGAAGACAGATGATATATAAAGTGGATGAGAATGCTGAAGATAAGGGAGAAACTGGAGTTTCTGAAATCTATTGCTTATTTTATGAGTACTTTTGAAGTGCCAGTTTTTTAAATCTCCCTACCTTGAGGAGCTCTTATTATTAAAATGGAAAGGCTGTTGGATGGACGCTAGGTCAGGAAAGTGTTATATATATAAATGTTTTTGCAGAAGGAGTTTGGAACCTGAAGATTTGTGTGATGAAGTTCTAGATTTCTAGGAAGTATCCTTGCCAAAAAATGACCTTTTTCTGCAGGTTTTGCTGAAGGAGGAAGGCCATTATGGATGAATTAAGGAAGGACATATTGGGGTAAAGTTGCAGAACTTGACCTTATCCATTTAGTTGGGGTACTCAAATTAAGGCTCAGACCTTTGTAGCATCAAATTATCTACTGGAGTAGTTATTCTCATTCTTCTGAATGAGGGGGAATGTAGATCTAATTAAGATGTTTAAGTTTAAATCCTGAAGGTTTGATTCACTCTTCATTCCAGTCAGACCTAATAAGAATCATAGAACAGTCCCCAGAGGTAGTTAGTAGCTGTCAGTGGGGAACCTCATCCTATAAAATTAAAACAGAGGGGATCAAAAAATCAATGAGATGCTGGCAGGTGAGTATGGAGAGGCAGTGAATGCAAACCTTCTTAGAAAACAGCAAGAACATTTTTTTTTTTGTTCAGGTATTCTGAAGAATAACTGTAGGGAAGAACTCAGGATGGTTAAAACATCCAGGATGGGATTTGAGTGTTGCTTTGCTCTGGGAGTCAAAATTGGCTGAGAGAAGCTGTTGCAGTAGTCAAGACAGTCAAAAGGGTTATTTATCCAGTCTCTACTGATCTATCAAGCAATCAAACCTTTTTATTATTCTTGCTCTACCAGAACTGTTACCAGTTTTTATCTACAGTTTGTAAAGTGGAGTGTCCAAAATTGGCTGTAACTATTTACCTTGCTTGCACTAAGTTCTTTTGAAAAGTGAGCTCTCACTTAATAGTCATACCAAGGTATCCCAAATAAGACTTATTTTTCTGGATGTTTTTATAAAAAGAGTAGATGAGGTACTTAGGAATATGGTTTAGCTTAGGGCAGGAATCGTTAAAGGTCTTTTTCAACTGTGGTTCTGCGATCGGTTTGTATGGAGTTTGAGGTCCCCTTCAGGATATTATCTAATAGAATATCCTGCTGACCAGTCATACAATTTTGTATTTGCACATTTAACATCTTCATCCCTGGTATAGATTACTGCAGGATGGTATATTGAATTTCCTACTCCTAATTTCACAACTCTCTATTCTTTTCAAACCTCTGTTCTTCAAAGTGTTTGTACATTTACTCAATTCTGCTGTTATTCGTAAGCACTTGGTTATACTTTTTATTAAAATAAGTCAGGGCTTCTAATTTTGAACAGAACCAGGCTTAAAGGTCACTGAGATAGCTCATCTAAGATTTCCCTTCTAGTCTAACACTAAAAACTCTCTGACAATTGCCCTTTCAAAGTAATTTACCCATCAGTCCTATCTACAATTAGACCTTCCTAACCATACTGATAAAAAACCCTTTTTCTAGCATCATATAGTATCTTTTCCTCTTTACTAAGTAGGTCAGAAATTAATTCAGGTTATTTTGAATTATTTCATATCTTACATATATTCTTATTTCTTTTTAATAAGGTGATTCTCTTCTGCGTATTTACAAATGGTTGCTTAATACTTCCTTTTAGTATCTGCTCACAAGTCAAATTAGGCCTACCACTCTGTAATTTCCCAGCCATCAACTCTGTTTTTCACAGGCGGGTTCTATATTTGTCCCTCTTCAGTCCTGTGGTACTTTTGAATCCTTCACAAACTCTTGAAGATAATCACTAATGAGTCAGTTTGCTTCAGCTGGTTTCCTGCAAAATTTTCAAGACCCAACTGACTCAAACATCTCTGCCATCATGAAATACTTTAAAGCCATTCTTCCTGTGATGCAACAGCAATCCAATCTCCTTCGCTTTTTCCCCTAGAAGCCTGATTTCCTCCTTGTAGTTGTTATCCTTGGGGGAATACTCTTCCTCTGAGGCAGTAAGGGATTTGAGAGTCTAGTCCATGGTCTGTAGCTCTTCCAGCTTTCTCACATGGCTGTCTGCCGCCTTGCCTTCTTCACTGAGCACTCCAGCTTTCCCTCAAGGGTCACCAGCTTGCAGTCAGCCTCTTCTGCTATGTGTTTTGCCTCTTTCAGCTGCATTTCCTGGACCTCTATGTACTGCTTATCCTTCATGGCCCTGTTTTCAATTATCTTCATGCCTCTCTTGCTCTCATCAGCCTTCTTCAGCTTCTGCAGTTGAGACTTAACCCTTTCAGCATCTATTCACAGGTTGCTGCCTTTGCCAAGAAAGGCAAAACATCTCTGGGATACTTCAGTCCTCTCTGCATCTTTCCTTATTAATAGTCCTATCTCAGTAATTTACATCTGATTTTAAAAAAACATTATTTTTTTCTGATAAAGCTGGAGTGCAGGAGTCCCTACCCCTCCACTCCTTTTGGAACACAGTGGACTTCACTGGGACTGCTGTGCAGTGCTTTCTCCATCACTCATAGCAATAAGCAGTGCTGTGGCAAAGTGGCCTTATCTCTGTTCTTGTGCTGCTGCAGTTCTTTGACCATGCTGAAAATCATACTGGTGAAATAATCCAGGTGATTTTAAACAAAGGAATAAACCAGAAATATTGTTTTCTGGCAATCTTTTTATAATTGCATAGTTTGTGTATAGGCAAAGCAGGGTGAAGCTACATGTGATAGTGACTCAAGGAGACATGACCATGTTACCATCTTTAAAAGGGAGAAGACAGGCTACCATTTTTCCCAAATCTCACACTTCATCTTGTTTTACACTGGCTCCAGTCTCTGACAAGCACTGTAGTGAGCCAGTGCAGTTACTATGATAGCAGGCAAAAACCCCTCAAAATGCAGGGTACTATTTGTAATTCTTCAGTATTAGTGAGTTCAGATAGCTCTGGGAAGAGTCAATCCAGCATAGGTACTGGCAAACAAGATTGCATTGGGTGGGTAAGAAGAGACCAGTCTGACTTAAGGAGCAAGACATCTTCTGAGTGATGTTTTTACGTTGTCTGAACTGGTTTACAGAGCTTCACCTTGAAGGGACTGTGAACTATAGTGCATTGGCAGAGGTGGACCACTGGGAACCTCTTATCTGGCTGTAAAGCCACTATAAACCTATTTTCTGAGTGTCACTCCAGTGGGTATCCTCTTTGAGACTAGTAAAGTCTTTGGATCAGCTCTGGGGAATACAGCAGTCAGAGTTTGCCTAACCTTCTGCAGTCTTCATTTCCATGTGATGCTCCAGCTGTAATTTTCCCTCGTACATGAAGTCTGGAAGTAGTAATAATAATGACAGAAAGGGCTATGCAAAGCATCTGAGGAGGAAGCTCATTCACTTGTCTGCACCCCTGTCCCCCAGCCCCTTTTATTACTTTAAATATTCAAGATTACATTCAATGATAAGAAGCATCTGATTTTTCGGAAGCGCTGAGTTCCCATTGTCTTCAGTGGGCGTCATAGCTGTTCAGCACTTCTGAAAACAAGCCTCATAATGATCACCATGTTGCAAAAATACTTAACAGCTAAATCTTTCTTGTCCTCTCCTCTCCATCCTCAAGCCAACGAAAAGCTTTTCCCTATCCATCACCCTGTTCTTTGTAGAAGGACCAGCTTTGTCCCTCTGTCCAACTGCTTTCTTATCTCCTTCACCTAATGCCTTACAAGTCATGTTCTTCACCTGAAGAACATTTGGTGGGATTCATCTGATTAACTGCAGATATCTGTAATGTGGGTGTCTGCATCTGGGCAAGTTGCCCTAGACTCTGTTCATAGTCAATGGAGAGTGAGTCAGCAGAGTCAATGGAGTTTAGGGTGTGATTTCACAGCCTAAAATAGGCATCCACATTTGGTCTGATGACTCACACTCTTTATTAACTATATTGTCCTGGTTTTTGTCTGAGGTAGAGTTCATTTTTGCAAGTAGATGGGAATGGACACAGCCAAGACAGTTGACACAACCTAGCCAAAGGGGTATTCCATACAATATGACATCATGCTCATTGACTGATTGGCATTCCATAGATATGACAAAAGGGGGCTGGCTGGGGAGGAGGGATGACTGCTCGGGGTGGAATGGGCATCAGGCTCTAAGGTTGAGCAAATCTCATTGTTTATTCTTTCAGAAGTATCACTGCCATTTTCCTCTTTCTTTGCTGTCCTAGTGAACTGTCCTTATCCTAACCCACAAGTTTTACTTTTTTTTTCCAATTCTTCTCCCCATCCACACATAGGTCAGAGAGGGGGGGGAGGAGTGAGCACTCAGCCTCATGGTGCTTAGCTGCTGGTTGGAGCTAAACCATGACATGTATTTATTATACCTCCAGTGTCTTCAATGGGACATTAGACAAGAAAGTCAGGTGGGAAACCTGTATCAGATCCTTAAAGTAAAATGAAATTAATCCCACCCCTTCTGTGAAATATATCAACTTGCTACATATCACATTCACCTCCTTCTTTAAGAAGTATTTCTGTCTTGGTGTCTACAGGGAATGAATTGAGTAATAAAGAGTAGTGAAGTGGAAAGATAATGGTAGGTCATAGCATAAAGTCCATCCAAACCTTAGGTTGGATAAATTGAAGCAGTTTTATAGAATCTAATGGAGTCTCTTTCCTTCATACAAGAATTTTGTCTAATAGGTTTTTAAAAAAAAAGAAACAAGCTAAGTGTGACTGAACTGTCAAGGCATACTCTAGCCATTATCTTTCCATGTCAATCTACACTTCATATCAGTTGCTTTCTAACTTCACTATTACTGTCTAGATTATGAGGCTTTCTCCAGAGGTATTCAGTTCCTGTTTCTGACCCTTGCTGTATGAAGCTCTAGCACCTCACTGATTTATGCTTGTATGGACTGGTGGGGGACTTCTGGGGGTCTCTGTAGGATTGCAGGCAGAAAGCAATTTTTAGCAATGTGAGATCAATGCCCTCTGTAAATTTGAGGATTGGTGGGAGTGTTGATTTGCCAGAGGGTAGGCAGGCTCTACAGAGGGACCTGGACAGGCTGGATCGATGGGCTGAAGCCATCGGCTGAGTTGTATGAGGTTCAACAAAGCCTAGTTCTGTGTCCTGCACTTGGGTCACAACAATCCCATGCAAAGCTACAGGCTTGGAGAGGAGTGGCTTGAGAACTGTCTGGAGGAGAGAGATGTAGGGGTGTTGATCAACAGCCAGCTCAATATGAGCCAGCAGTGCGCCCAGGTGGCGAAGAAGGCCAATGGCATACTGGCCTACATTGGGAACAGTGTGGCCAGCAGAAGTTAAGTGATCCTTCCCCTGTACTCAGCACTGGTGAGGTCGCATCTCGAGTACTGTGGTCACTTTAGGACCCCTCACTACAGGAAGGAAATCCAGAAGCTTGAGTGTGTCCAGAGAAGGGCTACAAAGCTGGTGAAGGGTTTTGAACACAGATCTTATGAGGAGTGGCTGAGGGAGCTGGGATTTAGTCTAGAGAAAAGGAGATTGAGGAGAAACCTCATTGCTCCCTACAACTACCTAAAAGGTGGTTGCAGTGAGGTGGGGGTTAGTCTCTTCCCCCTGGTAGTTAGTGACAGGACAAGGGGAAACGGTTTTAAATTGCATCAGGGAAAGTTTAGGTTGGATATTAGGAAAAAAGTCTTGAAGGGGTTGTCAGATATTGGAACAGGCTGCCCAGGGAGGTGGTTTTACCACCATCCCTGGATGTGTTTAAAACAATAGGTGTTGTACTTGGTGACATGGTCTAGTGTTGAAACCAGTAGGGCTGAATAGATGGTTGGACTCCAGTGATCTTGAAGATCTTTTCCAACTGTAACCATTCTATGGTGATATCTCAAATACTCTCCACCTCCTTAGCCATACAAACTCACCTTTATCCTCAGTTGTGTTTGCCACCTAATGATTTTAAACTTTGGTTATTTCTGATTTCTGTCATTTAGGAATTGGTCAGTTCTCTGTGAGTGAGCTCTCAAATATGTTTGCAGAAGTTAGCAATCAATTTGCAATCTGAATATTTACCCCAAGCAGAGTGACTTTATCTGGCACAACCTGGAATCTCCAAATGGAGGCGAAAATCCATGTCAATGCACCTTAGCAAAGGAAGGAAGAGCACAACCGCAAGCACACGGTTATGAAATTGATATGTAAGAATCAGCGTGGAACACAGCAAAATAGAGAGTAATAATAATAAATTGAATTTAATTAGTTCTCCTCTGGTCTTCATTACTGTTATTGCCATCCTTTGCTATTCCAGTTCATCAAGCATAAGCACAGATGTTATTGCTCCATTCTACATATTTAAAAGAGAAAGCCCACCCTTTCCTTGCATTTTCTCTTAACTCTCTCATTCATTACACCATCCAATTTAAAATCACCCCTCTGTGTTATAAAACCCACCATAAAGGGAGACCAGCCTCTGCCACAATTTTCCTCTCTTCTGTTAGAAGGCATTTCCTGGAGTATTTCTGCCATTGGTGAGTCTTCCCTACAGCTTCGACTTTATCCTTGTGCCCCATTTGTTCTGACTCATTTCAAACATCATCTGAAAACAGCTCATATCTCCCTAGCTTCTGCCTATTAATTTTCCCATCCCTCTGTTATTATTTAGCTATAACCATATTATTTCATTCTAGACCTTTTCATGGCTGCAGTTGATATGAAAGATTCTGCATAAAGTATTGTACTAAGTAGACAATTTGTTGTCTAATGAGTATTTTAGGTCTGGTTGGTCTGAATTGCTGAAAACCTCTCGTTTTATGAAGATTGAACAACGTGTTTGTTTACTCCACTGGAAAAAAATGCTAAGAAACCAAACATTCTCATGATCTTTCTTTTTCTTGTCTGTGCATGTAAACTTGTGAGTGTATTGCATCTACAGACACGCACAAATCATTGAAGAATATAAAAATCTTCTATAATGAAGCCCTGAGATCTGTCACTGGTGAAGGTTGTAGTGTCACTCAGGGACTCGTTGACAAGCTTTAAGGCAAGAGATGGATTCTTGAGAGTGAAAGAGCTAACATCCATCAGCCATAATTGAGCAAATTAATAGCTTTGTGAAGTCTCTTCTTTAGTTAGCATCCCATGAAATGACAATAAATGTAGCAGGGTTTCACTTACAGCCTCTGCTTGCCTTTTTTTTTTTCCCTTTTTGCTATTGTCTTGTGTACCATGTGTAACAACAGTGGAAAAAAGAGCCATCCTGCACAAAATCAGCAGGAAACTAGCATTGAAACAAAGGTGTGAGAGGTGAAGACTGGAGAGTGTTCACCTTCCCTTCTGGTACTGACATTCAGGGAAGATCTCTTTGTACTGGGATGCCAGTTTTGCTCTGAATGTTGTCTCTGTCACGAGGAATCAGTATGGAGCCAGCAACGGGATCTGGAAGCCCTGACTTCTACTTCCCAATCTTTGAGTAGGTACCTTCATGTCCCTTTTCTTTCCACTTCTCCACTATTTCTAGACATCAATGGCTATACTGTATTTGCTGCACAAAGAAACACTGGCAAGTTTTCCTAGAATCAGGAACTTTGCTCTGTGCTTATTACCAGAGGAAGAAAATTTTAGGATGAAAGTGTAATAACCTCAAGTGTAAGAACTAGGAAGTGGGTGCTTTCCATTCCTGTTACCAGAGGAAGAGAAAAGCCAGTTTGGGTCATTGTGATTGTGGGCAGTTCTCTGTAATCCAGGCAAGTCAATACTCTCACTTTGTTTACGCTCTGAAGTCTAAATATAGTAGTAAATTGTTGCATCAATGTCTTTATAAAGGACATATAAACCATTTAAGATACAGCCAGCATGAAGGTGCTGCTGCAGGCAGGATGAGGTCATTGCTGTTTAGAGTGAAGCAGTACATCACAGAGCTCATCAAACAGTGCTATAAGTAAACAGAGATGAAAAAATGGGGCCTGAATACAGATCCAAAGGCACTAATCCCTAGTGTGGAACAGTATTTTGTCATACTCCCAGGCACATACCTATTCTGTTTCTTTTTGAAACAAAGTTATTCTAAAAAAAAAATCAATTTAGCTCTTTGAGTTTGTTTCCTTAAAGCTTTTCCTACAGCTTCAAAATAATATTTGTTTATCTTTCCCACTCATTATCTAGTTTTTATTTCTTTTTTTCCTTTTCCTTTTTTCCCCCCCTAAAGGACAGCAGTATTCCAGTATTCATCTCACTACACCATTCACAGAGTGCAAGGATGATGTATTATTTGCTTTTTACTTTTCTAGTCTCTGAAATTTTGGGGGTCTTCCAGATCTATTAAAAATAAACCTAAGTGGGTCAGGATACTTCTGAGAACATTCCTTTTTAAGAATCTTGTCTGGATTGTTTTAAGGACTTCCTTCTGAGGAGAAAAACAAAAAACCAACCCACAAACCAAACCAAATCTGAATTTCTTACTGTTTTCCCAACTGAACCAAATATACAGGTTTTTCAATGTACTTCATGCCTAGTTTTAAGGGCAGATGAAACAATCACTGTCAGGGCTTCAGGGATATGCAGTCCTTGTGCATGGTGGCCTTACTTTGCATTTGAGTTCCTAGTTCTTCTAGGGTTAGAAGATGGTTCATGCTCTGATTTTTCTAGATGCTTTCATTTTTATTTTGTTTTTCTCCACCTCAAATTTATTATTTATGAAGGTATTTATTTATTGATTCTCTGGAGGAGAAAAACTGTTGAAAATAAGCCACTTTAAAAAAAAAATGAAACCATGCTTGTGTCCCTGAAGTTTGTATGCTAGCAAGAAGAGGAGAGCTGCTTGATACTTAGTCTGTACAGCCAGCATTATTTATTCATTATTTAGGAACATAAATGCATCAGTTCCTATCTTCACACCCATCAGTTTGTTCCTTCCCACACCTCTTCCCACTCTGGCTGTTCCAGAGCTTCACAACTCTTAAGTTGACAGCCTTCTTATTTCTAGTCTGTATGTCTTTATGGCCACTTTACAAGCATTTTTTTCTACTGACATTGTTTTTTTTTTCAGTTAATTTAACTAGCTTGTTTCCCTCCTTGCTGTTTACTCCCCTGCTTTATTTATAGAGAATGGTCATACCATTTATCAGCCTTCACGCTGGTAGTCTAATAGCAGCCATGGGTAGCGTACACACAGGCATGGAGAATGAAACACACCATCTTCAAAACATCTCTCATGGGATTAGAACTTTGTTTTAGGGGGATAGAGGCCATAGTCAAAATCTCCCAAGCCACAGACCAGCCTTGATACTTCAGAGTTCTCTTTGAGAGCACTATTTCTCCTTCCAATATCCAATACAGGAGTAGCAGCTACTTTTAAAGAGTTAATAGGAATATTTTCTGCTGACACCAGTGTGAACTGGTCCAGTTCCTCCATGGAAAACATCATTCATCTGCAGAAAAGAAATTAGAAAGCTACAAGGTTGGTTCCACAAGGTTAAACCCTTGAAGAGGATATCATGTAGGATCTGGGTCCTCCCTCCTTTCTTATGGGATATGTTAGGAGAATTTAGGACCTGCCACATGCAATAAAAAATCATGATGGTACAGAAATTTGTCCATTGTCATCCTCTTCCATTGTTCTGATCGCCACTTTCACAGCACTGTCTCCTGTGTTGGGGAACTGAATTAGGAAAGCTACAGGGCTAATCTCTAAATTGTCTGGGTTAGAACTAGGGCATCTTGGTCCTGCATGACATCCTCACTTCATGAGTTCCCCCTT
Source organism: Gallinula chloropus (assembly GCF_964237585.1). NCBI lineage: Eukaryota > Metazoa > Chordata > Aves > Gruiformes > Rallidae > Gallinula > Gallinula chloropus. The sequence continues at coordinate 3,865,535 of NC_140086.1, forward strand.
GCTAAGGACTGTTCAGCAGCAAGTGTAGTCCTACCCTGTAGAGGAGGGCTGTTGCTTATTCTCCCATGGGTCTCAGATTTGTGCACCCATGGTTCAAAGACACGGTGATATTCATATTTCATTCATAGAGCCCCAAGGAAGATGATGTTCTGGACCAGTTCAGCCTTCCTAATGTGCCTAACATTACACTTACAGACTGTCTAGAAGCCAGGGATAAGTTGCAGGCCATCGTTTTCTCTGAAACCTGAGAAGTTTTCTCTGTTCTTTTAGCTTCCCTGTCAGCCTGCTTTTGGCAAAAGTTGGGAGTGCATGAAGAAGAAAAAGATCTGCCAATTATATCCTCACTGTCTGCTGCTCAGGGGGCAAACACATGTCTTATGCATTATGATTCAGAGACCTGCTTGCACATCTCTTTACCAGCTTCTGAATTTTCTATACTGATCTGTCTGTTAAAGAAAAAACAGAAAGGCCTGGATGAAGATTATGGTCTAATCCAAAATGTGTTTGGGCAGTAGTTCAGGGTTAAAGCTTTTTCCCCAAAAGGCCCAGAAAATTTACTAGCAGCTCTAGTTTTGTCCTCATGAAGAAAAATCAGTCACTGATTTGATGGCAAGTATGTTGCTAGCCAAAGGAGTTATGTAGCCCCAAATTAGATTTTATTTAGATGTACATAGTTCTTGAATCAGAATTTAAAAAAAAATCCAGTTTCATTTGTTTTAATGGTTTGGTTTTGGCCTCCAAACATAGTATGCTGTCCTCAGCATTGAAAGAAGTTGATATTCAGGAATCTGCTAGGAGCTCCTAAGTCAACATGACTTTTTTTTGATGTCAAACTCTGAAAAGACTTTCCTAATTTCTTTTTCTGACCTTCTGCTACAAAACATCCCCCAGTGTGATCTGCAGCCCTACCCTGTAAAGACCAGATAAGTTCAAACCTTTGTGAGGTCACCAGTGTCTTAGTGGAAAGCGTCTAGTCACTTCTGCTTTGGGAGTGAACTTAGTGGTATGGACAATGGGAGGACTAAAACATAAGGATAAACCCTGAAGTGACAGGTTGTGGCACTTATAGTGAGATGACACTGCTGAAACAACACAAGAGAGAGCCATGTTTTGTTAAACTTCAATGCATCCTTTCCTTAGCAGATCTCCTACATCAAGTTAGAGGCAGTCGTCTGGCATGAGAGCTGTATAAATGGCAGAGAAATTTCCCATCAGCTATTTTGGGGAAAAATCAATTCTCTTTGTATTTGAGAAGCTCTGAGCTTGCTAAGCTCCCTACCTTTTAACTGCAAATTGCTCAAAATATTTTCCCCTTATCATCAGTACAGCACAGGGAAGCAAATCCAGTTTGAGGTTGAGCTGGTGTGTTTCACAAATTTTTAGCCAGCTATTTTATTCATTTTTACCTATATGTGCAAAACCTTTCCTCTTTTGAAAGCCATGAAAGTCTTGCTTTGGTGCCCTGAAGAACAGTCCATCCAAAAAAGATCAAACCCAACAAACTGGGGAGCATTTATGCTGCCTTCTGTATCAGTGGGTAGGGATGGATGCTGGCGCTTCTGGCAGACCCTCTGTTGCTGGCAACCTAGAAATAGGTAATGGGGAAGTAGGCTGCTATGAAGTGAGCAGATAGGGTCAGGAGCAAGAGTTTTTGGGTCCAAACCTTTTTGTAATCTGTGAGTATTATTTTTAACTTTTTTTCCCTCAAAGTGGGCCAGTTTTTTTCCCAGCAGGGGTGCATCTCCTGGGGAGTGGTTGTGGGAGAGTAAAACACCAGTAATTGCTGTTGCTGAGTCCACCATATAGGCTTTGTAGGAGCTGCTTGGCATTGTACAAGACACAAAATGGCTTGTCTTCAAACTGCTATTGTAATTTTCATCAAAACTGTGCTTCTGACTCAACATGCTGTACTTAACACAATTTATGACAATATTTCTCCCTCAATAGCTTTTTGTAGAGTGTGTGCAACCTATTCTGCAGACTGCTGGTTTTCTTACTTAGCATCTATTTTATGGTCTGCATTTTAAATTCCTTTAAGTGCAGGCAGTTGAGGAACAAGTTTCTGAGAGAGAGAGAGAGAGTGTGAGCACTACTCAATCCCAATTCCCTCATGCAGTGTCTGTATACTCTTTATAGGCCAGTACCTTCTCCCCTAGAGACTGCGGCATTTCAGGAGTAGACAGAACAATCCCTGTCTATGTAAATCATTTAAAATTATAATGTTCTGCAAGATCCTTCCATATATAAGATGGAGTGTTGATATTGATATGACAATAACTTTTAGCTGAGATCACAGACCTCTCATACTAGGCATTACCCAAATCTGTAGGGAGAATTTGTTCCTACTTCAGAAAGCTGGCATTGTAAATAGCTGTATGAGATAAAGGATGGAAGAATAAACAAAGGCAACTACATAAGATAGACTTGCATTGTCAAATAACTCCCACATCTTGGTCCCCTGCTCATCCACGTTGCATAAATTTTAATTCTTTTGTCTGTCTTTTTTTTTTTTGAGGGAATCAACTAGTCCACTCCCAAATGAAAATTTGCTGATGATACAAAACTGGGAGGAGTGGCTGACACATCAGAATGTTCTGCTGCCATTCAGTGAGACCTGGACAGGCTAGGGAGTTGGGTGGAGGGGAACCTAATGAAATGCAGAAAGGGCAAGTGTAGGGTCCTGTATCTTGAAGAATAACAGCAAGTACTAGTTCAGCTTAGGGGTTTGACTTGCTAGGAAGCAGCGCTGCAGAGAAGGACCTGGGAATCCTGGTGGACAACAAGCTCTCCATGAGCCAGTAATATGTCCACATGGCCAAGAAGGCCAATGGTATGTTAGGGTGGCATTAAGAAGAGTGTAGCCAGTAGATCGAGCAAGGTTCTTCTCCCCTCCTCCCCTAGTGAGGCCACATCTGGACCACTGTGTGCAGTGCTGGGCTTCACAGTTCAAGAAAGGGAAGGAACCGCTGGACTCTGGAGGGCAGCAAAGATGATTAGGTGCATCCCTGTTATGAGGGAGACTGAGAAAGCTGGGTCTGTTTAGCCTGAGGAAGATTGAGAGGGAATCTTACCAGTGCTTATGAATATCTAAAGGGTGGGTGTCAAGAGAATGGGGCTAGACTCTTTTCAGTGATGCCCCACAACAGGAGAAGGGCACAAATGGAAACACAGGAAGTTCCATCTTAACATGAGAAGGAACTTTTTCACTTTGAGGGTGTCAGAGCGCTGGGACAGGCTGCCAAGAGAGGTTGTGGAGTCCCCTTCTCTGGAGATATTTAAAACCTGTCTGGACACAATCTTGTGCACTGTGCTTGAGGTGATTTTTCTTTAGCAGTGGGATGGACTAGATGATCTTGAGAGGTCCTTTCTAACCACTGTGTTTCTGCGATTTTCTGATTTTGTGAGTCTGATTCTGTGAAGCCTGGATATTTGTGGGATGAATCAGTTCTGTCTGAATGGAAGCACACCAGGTTTAGCTCTTTACACCATCCAGAGTGCTCCAACACTCCTCTAAACTTGCACTGTCAGCCTCCTGTGCCAACGCATATCCATCCCCATGAAATCATGCCATAAAAAAACACTTTGGGGAGCAGCAACAAATTTTTCATGTGTTTTCAGGCTGATTTTAAGTGGGGAAAAATAAACCCAAACCCAACATCAAAACCCCACAAAACTTGATAATTATATCTTCGGTCTACAGAGGCACCTTTAAGTCTGAAGCCACACAGTATAATTCATGGACTCTGCTGAGGTATTTAGTAGGCACACCTACTCTGTACCATTTACTCAAAATCCCAGAGTAAACATTTTTTAGAAACATAAATATAACCATAACACAGTCCTATGACAGAAAAGTTGATTAAGCTCACAGTGTCATCCTCTCAGCTCTAGATTTCTGGCCACTGAGCCCAGCTCAGCCAAAGGGAGATGAAGGAAAGGTGTAAGTCTAATGTGCTCCCAAACAATGATCACAACATGGAAAGCCTGAACTGCCACCAAAGCACAGGATTAGTACTGTAAGAGAACACCAGCCACACTGATGACATCTGACAGTATAATGCACAGCAAAAGTCAAATATATCAAAGCCCTTCTTCAGACATCTGCAGATGTCTAACTTGTGAATAACCAATTGCAGTGTTTTCATTAGCACAGGTTAAGTAAGGTTCATAGGTCAAGGGATGACTTGTGCAGGTGTGCTCCAGATGTCATGCAACAGCAGCAAGCCTGAATCCTTTGCCTGAAGAATCACCCCTGCCCTCATCATGGCTCATACAATCACAGCATGTTGATTAGCAGAGGTTAAAGGAGCAGTGGAAACAGGAAAAGAACAGATTAAAAAGGAGTCTGTCACAAAGATCTGGTTTTACTTTTCCACATCACATATACAGTCCCAGCCCCAAGGTCTTATTATTCTGCATGCACTAAAAGTGAAACATTCACTTCTGATCAGATGGTCTTCTGCAAAGCCTAGGGATCACTTAAATCCCCCCCCTAGTCTCCCCTGTGATGCATTGGCTTTTCCTAGCCCTCTGTACCCAGCAGCTTGCTGTAGATCTTGGTTGAAGACATTAAAGGCTTTAGTGGGTGCTCTGTGATGTGGTGATCTGTGCTGTGTGAGGGCTTTTCCTTGAACTCTTGAAAAAATATGACTGGCTGCACCAGCAAAAGGTAAAACTTAGTTGGATGGCTGAGGAAGATATTTTTTTTTTCTGATCCTTACAAAAATCTAATAGGCAATCTGGGAGATCTGGAACCAAAAGTCCTCAGGTTAATTGTCTTGTATTATTGTTTGTAATAAAACTCTATTTCAGTCATTGATGTATGTGAACAATTCAGCCATGTATGTTATATAGATGTTCCTCTTCCTTAGCACTAATTTCATTTGGCATTTCTTACAAGAATTCACACTTGTTAAGCATCTTTCACGTCTCACCTGCTTTGTTAAGACAAAAGGATTTAAAACCTCCACAAAACAAGTGCATAAACTGTAATTTAGGAAATCTGCTCAGTAGTCTATTGCACAAAATGCTCATCTTTCCTTTTCTATCCCTTTTCTTTCTCTCACAGTGCTGTGCTGTCTTAGCTCTCCCAGCTTCCCTTCTCCCTGTCCTTCCCCTCTGTCTGTTACTTGCCTGACTTTCCCTAGCCCGGTTACAACTTGGTCACACTTTTTGCTCAAAATGGAAAAGCCTGTTCTCTCTTGCTTTGTTCACAAGTCCTCCCAGGCTTCTGATCATTTTCTTTGCCTATTCCTGCCTCCTCCTCCCCTTCTACCCACTTTATTTCATTGCATTTCATTTAATTTCATTTCAATTTTGAGGAAATACAGCCAAACTTGAACACAATATTCAAGGTGAGGGCATCTCATTAAATGATATAATGCATTGTGCTGCTTTCAGCATTATTCTCAGTTCCATATTTTCCCTACAATATGATTTTCTTTTCTTTTGCCACTGCCATTGTGGATGTGGCAGATACATTCATGAAGATGTTCACATTTGCACTCTGAACTGAAGAATTTGAGAGTATCAAAGAGGTTACAGGAGGCAGCTGTACTACAAGCCCAGAGATGTATTTCAGCAGGCAAACTCTTCACTCTTGTTTTCCATGGCAACATTGGTAGAATGGCTGCCTAGCTGTATAGAAATCTTAGCCTGAATAGTTTTATTTTTCATTATAGGGGAGTTGGAGGTCTAGGAAAGAAATACTCCTCATTGCTACAGAAATAATCTGTTTGAGTTCAGGTCAGTTCCTTGTCCGGGCACAGAAAGATACTGAATAAGATGTTTTTTCTCACTGTGCTTTTATTCTTCATCAACAAAACAACATTTCCTACCCTGATGTCTTATTCACTGGGATGGAAGCTCTCATCAGCTTGGAGGAGTTGTTTCTTGAATATTAAAGAGCTTTCTTGAACCGTCTTGCTTCTAGGGTCTTATCCCACAAGACCTTCCCAGCACACTTGATTTCTTCAGTCCCATGGGATATCTGTTCTACATGGTAGGATGTTCTGGCGTGTGCAGTGTAGATGTGATGTGAGAACAGTGGAGGCAGATTGGGGGCCAGTAAGTGTGACTGTGGCCAGGACACTTTCAAGGGGACCTTCTCTGGGGCTGGCCTCAGAAATATCTGCAAATACACATTAATCTTTTCTCTTGAGTTAGGGAAATAAGAGGCAGGAACTGGTTTTATAGTCAAGTCTAAATTAATCTTAATAACTATCTAATGATTGTCAGTGAACAAAGGATGATATTTGGGAAGATCAGCAGGAGCACATTGAGCTCTGCTGAGCAGAGCACAAGGCAGCATGGCTTGGGCTGCTTCAGAGAAAACCAAGGTTTCTGGGAAACTGTAAACCTTGGGTTCAGTGGAAGCAGAGATGAAAATGTGGACATACTATGGCAGAAAAATCTGGAATTACTGTATGCATAAGCCTTTTGTTTGTTTGTTTTTTAGAAACTAGATCCCACAGCACTGTATTTAGGTTAACTATATCAACGTGTAAAGGTGTGTGTCTGCCAACTGCACATCTGGCAGGGAGATGGAGTCTCCTCAGAGGAGCTTTGGTTTATATTTACTCCTTGAAAGTGACATAGGGAAACACTGTGGCACCATGTCAACATGGACATTATTCATAAAACCCCTTAAACTCATTTCCCTTGTCAAGCCTGCTCTATACCTTCTGTCTTACTGTGTGTGTTAAACCTGTTCTCACAGCATTGAGTTTTTACAGTTCTGGCATCGGTTTTATCCTGGATGCTATGTACAGCTAAAGCCAAAGCAAATCAATTCCATTTTCATAACCCTTTTCTAGCTACTTCAAACAGTTTGATAATAAAGTTTATATAAAAAGATTCCCTTCATCCCTCCTATTCCTTGCTACATACAGTCAGCTAATATCCATCAGCAGTGCTCCTGTAGGCCCAAGAATGGAGGGGAAGTTTTGAATGGAATAACCTTTATATTTCCACATTCCACTCTAAATCAGTAGAGTAGGAGAAAATAGTTATCCATATTTATAAATGTAGATTTTTTTTAAAACCATTGAAAAACTCCTTAGGTAACTCTTAGCATCTCTTATATTTATTTTCCTCTATTCACTGAAGAAGCGCTTGTTAAGCCTACAGTACCCGCTGGGAAAAATATGTGGCTTATTCATGTGCTACTGTAACTTGGGAGTTCTCTCCTGAGTGGCTCTATCTTTGTGGTCCATTATCCCAGTTGCAGGAATTCCTATCCTTTTCTGTGGATTGAGGTGGGGATTTATTTGCTCATGATGGTCAGATTAAGTGGGGGAGAAAAAATGCATTTCAGCAGCAGCACTCTGAGTTATACACAATTAGAGGCAAAGTCAAGCATGTGTTCACCCCAGAGCTCCCCTTTTCCCAGCAGACCTTGGCCTCTGATCCTCCGTTATCCCTTACTCCAGTATCTTCCCTACTTCTGATTCCTCCCTACCTATGCACCTCCTTGTGTCTCCATTATGTAAAAGTGGAACTTCTCTGATTTATTTGCCATGGAACTCTATTTTTAGAGTAGTGTGGGCTCTCAGGTACAAGCTAAGCATGCAGAGATACAGAAAAAGGAGTGCATAAGGCAGAACAAAAATCAGAACAACATTATCCAGTTTATCCAGTTCCTGCTGAAACATAATTGCCATCTTCAGCTACCACTGGAAGTTCCTGGTTAATAAAGGAGATGCAAGACTAGAAAGAGGTTGTTAAACCACAGGTTGATTCCCACACTGATTTCTTGTCTTAATCTTCATTTACCCCTGAAAAACATGCAATTTTTCTAACTTGTTAGAGATCTTTTAACACTAAAATACCTCAGCCCAGACCCTTAATTTTTACAAGATATAAAATTTGGTTTATACCGAACTGCTTACACATTTAAGCCTCTGAATCCCTCAGCTGGTTTTAGTGCCACTCTGACAATGAAAAGGGCTAATTCAAGATCTATTCTTACATTTATAGCATCATAAAGAATGTTCAGAGTAAGGACTTCATTTGCATACATCATAAAAATAAACAAAATAATTTGCATAAAAGGCTGTGCATGTAGCAATGCTTTGACTGAATGAGGAATCTGGGGAAATATGTTTGTAAGATTAGAAAGAGGTGGGGGAGGGAGAGTAAGATGACTTACCAAACGTAGGAAGGCTTCCAAGGGATGGGACACTCTGCTGCTTTATATTGCTAAATCCTTTGGTATTTTGCAGTTTTGAGGCAGACATGAGATATAAAGATCCCTGAGACTCCCTTGAGAGGTGCTAGGTGTTTTGTTGCAGCTTGAGGGATTCTCTGGGTTGAAAGAGGTAATCGGTGCTTTTCCCATTCCAGTTTAGGATTGTCCTGGTCTGGGCAAAGCTTGAGAGAAATCCCAGTTGTTGGTTGTGGATACTTAGCATGCATCGTTTGTCATCTGTGTCTGCATCCCAGATTTCTCTTGATGTGATTCAGTATTGCTGAAGTCAGTAGCCTGCATTGGAAGTATGCTGATTTATTGTCCAAGGGGAGAATCTAGGTTGGTGGCATACCTTTACAGCATGATTTCAGGATTTTCTGGAATTTTACATCAAGAACATGGAAAACAACCCTGGAAGCCTACCCTTATGGTGTGCATCTTTACCATGGTTACATCACTTTTTACTGGTGTATCTATTATTTTTTTTTTCTTCAGGAAATACTTTTACTTTATTTTTGATTGCTTCTGTTTGCAAGCATTTTCTTATGTGGTGCTTAACTTGAAGCAAATTTAAAGCCAGAGGAACATGAATTTAAAAGATACTAAAAAGAATCAGGTTCCTACTGCTTTTAAAAGTGCTTGGCTACTTTCCTGCTTTGGGGCTTTGAATATACTACACCAGATCTTCCCAGTTCCCTGTGTCTTTCACATAGGCTTTAGGTTTCTGTGACTCAGTTCTCTCCCCTGTGAAATGAGGGTTGTCAGGGACTACGCTGTACTCAGACTGTGTAAAAGGTGCTGTGTAAATGCTCTGGAAATACAGGTTTTAAGAAGTAAGTGAAGCAGCCTAAAGAGTTATGTGACAGGTTGTGGCTGTCCTGTGGTCTCCTCTCACCCAGCTAATGAGTGTAAAGCAAAATTGCTATTGGGATGGAAAAGCCTCAGGAAATGTGTGAGTCCTATGCTTGAGCAGTTATGTCTAAAGCTGGGGTGATTAGCTGGTGCTATGGGGAAAATCACTCAACAGACGTCAGGATTTCACAGTCCTCTCTGATTCTGCCCTCGTGTAAAGGTTAATGGATCCATGAATTGATGGAGCATATAGACCTTACCCATGGACCCTGCTGACAAGCCAGCCCATGAGGACTGCAGGTCCAGTGCTTGTCTGTGTCCATCAGAACCCTGCCACTGTGGGATGGGTCTCCCTCTGGATTCAAGGGAGGGAAGGATGCAGTTTGCATCCTTATTTGATGATTTTCACCTGTATTTCATAGTTTTAATTAATAATAAAGTCTGTGATGGTGTCTTCACGTTTCAGTAGTTTCAGAAGATTGTATGTTGCTATGCATTAGAAATCCCACAGAAAGCAATTTGCAAGTTTTGGAATTTCTAGTTGTCATGGCCCAAATCTCCTTCCCACCCTTTGCCTTGTAATTTAAATGACAGGAGAAGTGGCATGCTTCCATCTCTGGGGTCATGCAGTGTCAGCTTCACACACACACACCCCCTCCACCAGTGGCAGCTGCATTTCGACAGAGAGGTGAAACATAGAGGGCTTGACATCCAGTTTTAACCTGTTGGTATCAACCAGCATGGATTCTGATGTAGCATGACTGCAGTGCAGTTGTGGCTGTAACAGCTGATACCAGCATCCTTTGAATGATGAGCTGCTGAGCCTAGAGTTGTGTGGAGAAACAATGGAATGTGGTCACCTGTGTCTACCTCTCACCACTGAATGGGTCTTAGTGCCTGCAACAGCATAGATCAGAGCTCTGGGTCGAAGACTCTTGCAAAATAAAGATCATCTTGCTTGACCTGGGTTTTCTCCCTGCAATCAGCACCTGAGGTTCTGGTGTCAAGAGGAATATGCAACAAAGAAAGTGGACAATAGCAAAAGGGATGAAAGGAGAGGGACAGCAAAGGGTGGTTGTGTTGTGTGAGCTGTGCTGGTTCATAAAGCTTGTGAAAAGTTTCATTCTGTGCATGACAAGCTTAGTTTGCTCTCTGGTACATAGAGTGCTCTTTTATAGAGGCCACAGATTTTGTCCCTTGAAATTGAAATCACTTTTAGGGGTTTTTGTTTGGGGTTTTTTTTTGGTTTGTTGTTGTTGTTGTTGTTGTTGTTGTTGTTGTTGTTGTTTTTAGGGGGTTTTTTTGTCATGTTATCTTTTCAACTTTGAAACAGAATCTCCTTTAGCTGATTGCCAGCAGTGTGGGACAATGAACAATGACAGCCAGTTTGGGTGTGATACTGGGAACACCAGATAGTAATTTATACCATATTACACAGCAGGACAGGAGCAGCTAATGAAGTGCTACCTAAGTAAATAGTCATTTGTGTGGCTCCGATTAAACCTCTGGAAGCATTTCCAGCAGAGCATATAGCACTAATGAATCTCATTATTACAAATTGCCAAGCAGTGCCAAGCGTACAGAGACCTTGCCAGTCAACCCTCTGTGGCCACAAATCTTGTAGCCATAACAGCACAGATATAGCTTGCACCATGGAGAGGAAGGATTCCTTGAGATGAGCTCTGCAAAGTCAGTCCCCTCAGATGCAGCATCCCTCTCTCTCCTCTTCTGCTATCTGCCTGTCATCCTGAATATCCCCAGCCTCCAGTCTTCCTCTCCTTCTCCCTGACCTCACTTTTACCGTCTGTTCTCACATTCTCTCTCCAGGATTAGCTCTTCTTTGATTTTTTTTTTCTTTCTTTATTTCTTCCCCTGTCTCTCTGTCTCTGCTGAATCATACCAAAAAGGAACAGAAAATGAGAATATCCAGAACAATACAGATCATCCCATGTCCACTTTTCCTGGCTTCTTCGCTAGAGATAATGCAGAAACAATCAAGCCAAATAAAATCAGTCTGTGAGGTTTCTATCACTTTTTTTTCCTCCTCTTCACCTTATTAATATTGCAGCTGTCACACTCTATAATCTCATGCATTAGCTTTACCCAGGCACGCAGCTCTGTGTTGATTCGTTTATTTTAATCAAAGTTTCGCCTCCTGATATTTTTCCCTGTCCAGGCTGGAACAGAGAAAATGAAATTTCAACAGAAAACACACACACAAATCGTTAATATTTGACCTCTGGAAAGAACTCATTTATTAAACATTTTTTCATTCCTGCAGGATATTCAGAGACATAGTTTCTTTGTGTGTTATTTAGGCAGTAATACTAGAGCATTTCCCCATGGGCTTCTTTAAGTGATCTCAAGTGTACACTAATAGCCCTTTGCCTTTGGCTTTCATGAGCATAACACACAGTCACACCATCCCCTTTGGGTGATGTGAGGTTTTTTTAGGTACAGGGTTATTTGGATTTTTTTCCATTTTGGGTTTTTTCTGGGTTTTGGGTTTGTTTTTTTTTATTTTGGTTGTTGTTTTGGGTTTTCTTTTTCCTGCAGCTTTCAAGAAGACGGTTTGTTACTGTTTCAGTATGAAGTATAGGAGCCTTCTGTTGCAGCTCTGGAGTTTTAACAGATGGAGAATATTAAACCTTCATATATAAATATATATATTTCCGAGCGTTCAGAGTGTAAAAGGATTGATTGCCACAGAGCAAGACACTAAAAGCTGGTGGTTGTTTTCTTCTCATACTGAAGCATGTTTCCTTCCTGATGGTAAATGGCTCCAGAAAGACGTTGACATACTGATCGTCTACTCATATCATTCTGGGTGGCAGACACCCTTATAGACAATTTAGAGATTGAAGGGCCTGGTAGTACATATTAAAGAAAATTAAAAATCCAATCAAAACAACATAATAAAAACAGGAACCAGAATTGCAATTGCTACACGAAGCACTAAATCTTACATGGGGGTGTTTCAACAAGCTGTTTGTCAAAGTTTAACGGAGGAAACCTTCTCCATTCCTAGGAGGAAAAGGGGGAGTATTTCTGATGAGGAATAACATGGGATCATGCCATGAAGTGGTGGTGATGGTAATATCACAGGGCTGAATTCAAGTGTTCCTGTGATTCTATGATTCTATTAATTGTGGAGTAGTCTCTGGACTTCACAGAGCATGGGCTTTGGGACATTTCTAATCCACAAGTGTTAGAAGGTGCTGCAAGACTTTTCACATTGGAGAAGGGAAAGATCTGGGCCTGTGAGGGAAGGTTATCTAGTTTGGTCATGGTGGTATGGATTTATATCCTCTTCTCTGTTCCCCTCAAAAGCTGTAGACATTCACTATATGGAGTATCACAGAATTACAAGGTTGGAAAAGACCTGTAAGATCAAGTCCAACCGTTCCCATCCTAAGCCAAACCATATCCCTGAGTACCTCATCTCCCCTTTTTTTAAACACATCCAGGGAAGGTGACTCGACCACCTCCCTGGGCAGCCTGTGTCTAGTACCTGGACACCTGTAGGTAAGATCAGAGTAAAGGGATCTGCATATGCAAGTTTATGCCAGAAGAAAATTGAAAATGCAAATAACCACCGTCAAACATTGTTCTTCTCACACAAAACCCTAACCTCAATGCAGATGTCCTTCAAGACCAGTTCTTTGCTTGCATTGCCTGGGTTATAAGGCAGTTGCCAGGAGCTGGAGACAGCTCCTTCATTTCAGAGCTACCCAGCCACACACATGCGGTGTCTTTAAGGAGTGCAGGAGTGGGAGGTCTCTGTGCAGCACTGAGCCCATGAAGCATCAATTAGCTATGATTTCTAAGTTTTCTTGGTTAAATTCTCATTGCATCTCACCAGCCCACTCTTTCCCTCCACCCCATCCCTCAACAGCCAGTTCTTTTGCAAGATCTATTAATAAGCTGGTTTTACCTACATATAAAGAATGTTACTTTATGATTCCCACTGGGCATATGTAACAGATGTCCCTTTTCAAGGGATTTATCAGCAATTACAAATAATGCAGTGTAAATAAGTTTTCCAAGACCTTCAATTATGTTCATTAGCTTCAAGCTAATGAGATGTGGGATCACATTTAAAACAGCCAGCCTATAAATTTGGGGATGAACAGGCTTTCTTGGGCCCACAGTTTTAACAACTGAATATGAAGCCAGTACAAGGCACTCCAGATATTTGAGGCAAAGCTCCTCAGGATTTTACTAGGAGCTTTGTATGAACTATGATCGTGACTCAAGTTCTCATATTTTTACCTCAGAAATTATTCAACTTAGTCTTGTTTGTTTCTTTAAAGGAGGCTGCTATTTTAGACCCACAAGAGAGTAACATCTTCAAGGAGCACCCTCTTCAAGGGAAATCATGGGGCAACATACATATTAAGATTCTGCTTATGGAGAAAGAATATTTTTAGCTGTGGACTTCCCAGGTATTTTTAGTTGCACATGCATCAGATAAGAGTACATCTGGAGACTGCAAGTTCTGTGTCTCCTTAGAGCCCTCCAGGTTAGAGTTGATGGGGGAAAAAAAACCAAAAAGGGGTTGGGAAAAAAAAACAAAGGAAGAGAATGATAATATTGATAATAACATTAAGAACAATACTGCAACTGGTGTACAAATGCAATTGCTTGCCACATGCAAAAGGAAAATTAAAAAACCTGCTGCACAGTCTGTTGCCAAGCAGCATATTTGCATCCCATCTAGCTTGCATAGAACATGATATTATATGTTAGGAAATACCCCTTTGGCCAGTCTGGGTCAGCTGTCCTGGCTGTGCTCTCCCAGCTCCTTGTGCACAGGGCAGAGAAGCTGAAAAGTCCTTGACTTAGTGTAGAGAGTACAACTAGCTAGCAACAACTAAAAACACCTGTGTATTATCAGTATTATTCTCTCGCTGAATCCAAAACACAGCTTGGTATCAGCTACTAGAAAGAAAATTAACTCTCTCTGAACTACACCAGGAAAATAGGGCTCATGGACAGAGAAGTATTTCGTTACCCTTCTCAATTTCTCATCTTCAAGGAGGACACGTCTGTCGGTCTGCCTCAACTGTATCTCGGGGATACTCAAAATGACTGATATTTATTTAATACACTGATTTTCTGTTATTGGATCTTGGCTGAAGCTACTGAGGAGATGAGACAGGATTAAATACGTATCAGACAGAGAATGAAAGGTACGTCTAGTGCAGGAAGGCAAACCAGCCTTTGAAGTCAGTGGGTGGTAAGTCTGTTTCCTCAAGCTCAGAATTTCTATCAGATTATTTAATTATTTTTAGGACTGCATATTAACAGGTTTTGTTTGTAATAGTGCACCTTTAAGCACTAGTTGAAGAGCAGTCTGTAGCAGAGCTGCTGTGTTATACTTCTGCTCCCATGTCATGATCAATAATAGATCACCAACTCCATGGCCCAGTGTAAAGTGAAAGTGCATTTCTTCCAAAAGACTTTGTCTAATACAGGAAAACCTTTTTCTATTCCTTAATATGTATTGAGAATAGATAGGTAGATTCTATTTTGGTGGAATTAAGTCTCTCCACACATCTATAATAGATATGAAAGCGAACAAAGGGATGTTAATTCAGGAGGATTTTCTGTGGCCATAGGCAATAATGAAAGGCATCCTGGAAAATTCCAAAATGTGTTTTTAAATATCATCATCCAATGCAAGGTGCCTAAATTTACTTTAGAAGTACATCGTTGTTATTAGCAGTTGCTATAATAAGCAGAATCAACCAGCAGTCATTTCCTAATGGGGTTTTATAATTGCTTGTTGGATATTTCCAGTTTTTTGGCTCAGAGCCTTTATTCTTGTTGCTAACAGAAAAAGTGTAATAACCAGTAGCTGCAGCCTACTGTGGAGGACACCATCCAAGTTAGGAGAATATGTAATGAGCAGTTTTGATTCACATTCTCTTACTCTTTAGAAAATAATTCTAGTCTTTAAAAGGCTCCATGCACCACTTAACTCAGTAATTGGCAAGAGGGGATGGAAATACAACATTCTGCAAGCAAAGTTGCACATTTCAGATTACTCTGTGAGGAGAGCAGGCACTCTTTGTCACATATTCATGACTTCTTTCCAGGATTCAACAACCTTTTGATATCAGGCAGTCAGCAAAATCTTGCTGTGCCTTGCGTGGAAAGATGCTCCCTTCATGGTTTCCAGAGTACATTGCAGGTGTGGTTACTTGAGGCTCTTCCACACCACATTTTAGGACTTAGGCTGGGAAAGAAATGAATGATTGCAGGGCAGGTTAATACAGATGCTTTTTCAGTCCAGAGGGAAGAGATTTCCACATGAAGATGCCCATGGGCTAGAAGCGTCACAAAAATGGCTACTGTCAGAACAGCCCCCATCTACCATATGTTGCATCAGCCTTCAGAAACATCATTGTGAAAAGGACATATCTCACCTAACTTTAGAAGTCAGTGTCTCTACTTGGCAGAGATAGGTGTTTAAGGAGGTCATCTAATCAAATATAATCATCTGTGGTAGGGTGAGAAGGTTCATAATAAACTAAATTGAAGGGAAGGACTAACTTCATGCAGTGTTGTCACTTTTTATCCCAGATGTAGGATTTCATCCAAAATGCAAAGACCAGCAGATCCTTGTTTGTACGGCTTCCAACTCAAATGTTCTGTAGTGGTCTGCTAATTTGAATTCTGAGCTTTCATTAAAATGAGCAAGTACTAAAAGGAAAGCCTCTGTAGAATTAACAGTCTCTCTTAATGTACTTAACCTTTTGTAATCACCCACGAGTTTATGCTCCAACAAGAGTATTTTTAAGGTACAGGATCTTGCTTTCTAGTTCACTGCACACATGGAGAGCCTTTTGTTAACATTATCTGCACTGTATCTTCAGGGAAGACAGCAAGTTCATAAGGGAAGAGATTTGTGAAATTCACGTACAAAAGTCAGGGAAGTAGACAAGCTAAGAGATAAAACGATCCTGACAGGACTAAGTTCAATATTAGAAAGTGGAGAGGAAAAAATTTCAGGGGGAATGAATGCACTGGGGAGTTTAAAACTGGAAGAAAATAAGTTGGTTTCTCCAACACTTGTATATTCTTTATGGAGGATTCAATTATGATGAGATTATTAATTTTTAAAGTGATTATTAAAAGATTATATTAGAACAGACAGATTTCTCATTACAAATATGTTGGTTTATCTCATCTCTGCCAACTACAGTGTCAATTTTTGGAATGTTTAAATTCTGTTTCCCAGAGGAAAAGGGAAACTTTCTGTTCTTCCAGACAAACATGTACTATTTTTTTTGGAGGCACACTTGGATATTTGGACTATAATTTGGGCAATTGAAATTAATTTTCACTTTCTGAAAGATGCCACATATGTCCAGTGGATCTTGGGAAAAGTTCTTTACATCTGTCATTCTGAATATTTTCTGTGTAAATTGAAGATGTAACTCCTTTCATTTATCATGTTTGCTCTTTAATTATACCATAATCTCTCTGGGGGAGTTGTGACAAGATGACACATTGTTTAGAAAAAAACCCAAACCAAGAGTGAATATGGGTTAGATTTTGTTAACATACAAAGCTAAAATCAAATAAAAGCTGAGTAATTTTCCTCTTTTCTTTTAATTTTTTTAAGAAGAATAATATTAGTAATGGAGTTTTAATTGATTTCTGGTTTAGTCTAATCAGGCCTCAAGAAATTTGTGGTAAACTGTGATCTGATCTCTGCCAGACAAAATGCAGTCCTGCACTTACACTGGGCAAATTTTTAGCCAACCAAACTTCATCCCAGCTCTTCTGAGGAATGATGGTCCACTGACTGAGTGCCTCCTGAAAATCTGTGGTTAAGCATTCCAAGCAAACTGCATGAGTTTCGACTCCCCAGGTTGTTGTAGTGTCATCTAAATGTCAGGATTTGCCTTTGTCAGGAAATGCCTGTTCCCTTGATATCTTGAGATCTGGCATATACTGGGGAAGCAAAAGGTGAAGGTGGTATTATAAACTGAAAGTAAGAATGGTGTGAAATACCATCTGGGTGATGCCAAAGCTTTGTCTTGAAGGAGCACTAGTTTTCCTGAGTTTTGTTTGGGATTTTGGAAGGCTATAGTAATTTTGGTAATCCTTCTAAGGAAACATATGCATCCTAAAATGTGTTGCTGTGCAGAGGTACTTGAGAAAAATTGGGTAAGAGCTGCAGCACAGCATTTTCTGTGGTGCAGGAGAGCTCGCTCACCTTTGTATCCCTTCATCACACCACTCTATGAAGAAATACCCCAGTGATTAGGAATACAAACATCATTCAAGGGTCAGTAGGGTTCAGTCAGTAAGGGTTGCTTGAGTCTAAGGAGAAAGAGGCAGAGAAAGAGGAGCATCTATAAGAGATATCATAACCAACCTTGACCTAAATACTGTAGGCAGTGGGGAAAACCTCCCTCTGATTATGCTTATTTCTTGCTTGTCTGTAGCTCATCCTGGTGTAGAATCACATCTTCATAGCCTTATTTATTTCCTACTTGAGAAATGCTTTTCCTGAAGTCATCAACACCTGTTTCCTTGCTTGAAGTGAAGAATTTAGCCCAGGCTGTTATAATTGAGAAGATTTTGTAGTGTAATATTTCCCAATGATATTTGTCCTTTTCTGGTATAAAGATCAGACATCGTTTAGCTAGAATTCTTTTCTTTGTGGATTGAACTCTATTTTGGGGTTTAGTTATCATTTGTTGGGTTTTTCTACAAGAAGGCTTCTGATACTTATTTTCCATTACATCAATTTGCACAATTTGCACAATTATTCCACTTTCCATGCACTTTTATGTCGTAAAAGTGGCCAAAACCCTCACTGTTCTATGTATTTAAGATGGCTGCATTAAAAAAAAAAAAAAAGAGAAAGAATAACTGTGATAATTACTGAGTGGAATATTTTCAGCCTTTAAGCTGGCATTGATTTAAGCCTCACAACAAAAATATAAGTGAAGAAATAGAAATGAATTTCCTTTCATAAAGCTCATTTCATATTTAAAGTGATAAGCAAGGTCTGGGAAAACATTTATGCAATTCCTCTTCTTTGTTTACTTACTGCTTGGGTAGTTAGGACAACTTGTAAGTGGCTGCCAGAGCTTTAGATTCCTTAGGGAACTGCAGCAATGGTCCACTCCGTTGTCCCATGCACCAAGCTGGCCTTTACCACTCAACTGATTCCACTTACGTATTATGTCATCATAAAGACTTCAGAAATTTACCTTTAGTAAAGGACTGACAGTGTTTGTACAGTCCTTGCTATTCCAGACCCAGGTTTCCTGGCCTGTAAACACTACCATAAGGATGATTAAAAATATTTGTTATAAGTGTGCATTCTATTATGCCTTTTATGAGGTTTCTACAAATCTATGGTCCTTAAAACACACGTTTCAACTGAAATTCCACCTCAGCCTAAACAACATGAGAGTTATTACACTGCAACACCAAGAAAAAAAAAGGAAAAGGTTTTTATTTTTCAATAACACTTTATTTTCTGCAGATGGAGTCACAAGGGGTCTTTTTATTTGGCTACAACTGCTTTGGCTATGATTTTCTACTCATCTCTCTTCTCAGAGATCTTATTAGGATTGTATGTGCGAATATTTTACCCCTTGCCAGTGGTATGCAGTCCCTTCTGGGGTGGAAACCAGCTTTTAGTTCACATACCATTCCATATTGGACTTACCCGCTGAAACCTATAGGTGATTATCATATTGTGTGGCATGTTAACTGTCTTTTTCTATGTAATCTATATTTAGAGACCAACACCCAATTCCTAAGTCAGCTACAGCAATATTTATTTTTATGATGACACTCAAGAGTTTTTAGATAAGGAAATTAAGCTGATGGGATGCATGTACAAATCAGTAAGATCTTTGATATATTCTCACATGCAAAGTGAATACATAATATGAAAAGGCTAGAGATTACAAAAGACACTTAAAAAATGGGTATGACACTGATTTAAGGGGAGATGTTGAGATATGATCAGTGGCTGCTGGGTTTGAATTGGCAGAAAAAACTGAGACTGATCTTACTTAGTATTCTTATAATGTTATTTTACCAAGGTGCACAGTCAGGAGGTGCTGGGAGTTCAGAAGAAGAAAAGGATATCACTGAGGAAGAATAGTTTTACACATGTTAGTGAGGCAGTAAATACATTTCCTAACATAAAGAACCAGCTTATTCACTTAGGGGCTAATAATTTCCGCTGTAAAATGATATCTTGTCGGCTGAAAGTGAGAAAGGAAAAAGCTTGTGCATACCAGGGTGAGTATAAATGATTAATGTTTAGTGTCGTGAAAAGATGCATTCATCTATAGGATGTGGTAGGCAAGATATTTCTGGCGCTAAGGAGGAACTACTGCCCTTGTATCAGATACTGTGGGGACCTCAGTATGTCATTCTGCACAACAAAAGTGAGTTCAGGTAAGAGCAGAGCTTAACGGAGCTAATGACATGAATGGGGTTTATACCTGCTGCAATCTGCAGTTTAGGACTGCAACATGCTATCTGGCTTCCTATGGGATACTTGAGATACTGGAAATAATGGCAGCGCACAGATAAAGTTCACATGGAAATGTGCCTGTTTCTTTTCCAGGGTAAAATGCCAAAATCAGAGCTGCTGTTCGTGGCACTTCAGCGGAGTCACTAATAGATAAGGTTATCTCTATGTGGTAAGGTAGAATAGTGAAATAAACGCTGAGAGGAACTCTGTGTCCCTGTATCTAATAATATTTTAAGAACTGTTATCCTTAGAAAAAAATGCATGCTAAACTTGTATTAGGACTTTCCACCAGACACAATCTCAACGGATTGAGAGCAGCACGGAGAAGAAGGAGGACTTGGGGGTGTTGGTTGATGAAAAGCTCAACATGAACCAGTAATGCGTTGTGCAGCACAGAAAGCAAATCATGTCCTGGGCTGCATCAAAAGAAATGTGATCAGCAGGTTGAGGTAGGGGATTCTACCCCTCTGCTCCACTCTCGTGAGACCCCACCTAGAGTACTGTGTTCAGCTGTGGGGTTCCCAATATAGAACCTGTTAAAGTGAGTCCAGAGGAGTCCACGAAGATGATCAGAGGGATGGAGTACCTCTCCTATTAAGACAGGCTGAGAGTTGGGCTTTTTCAGTCTGGAGAAGAAAAGACTGTCGGGAGACCTTCTTAGCAGCCTTCTAGTACCTGAAGGGGCTTAGAGGAAAGCTGGTTACAAGGGCATGTAGTGATAGGAAAAGGGGGAATAGGTTTAAACTGAATAAGGCTAGATTTAGATTAGAAATAAGAAAAGCATTCTTCACTCTGAGACTGGTGAAGCACTGGAACAGGTACCCCAGAGAGGCTGTGGATGCAACCCCCCCCGGTGGTGTTCAAGGTCAGGTTGAATGGGGCTTTGGCCAACCTTGTCTAGAGGAAGGTGTCTGTGCCCATAGCTGGGGGTTGGAACTAGATGGTCTTTAAGATCTCTTCCAACCCAAACCATTCTATGATACTGTTATCTGAGTAGGGTTTAGGTGGCACCTGATCAACTGGCATTCTGGCCATTAACACTGCACTAACGCTGACGTACCTTTCAGTATGTGTTCCTAAATAAATTGTAGTAAAAAACATAATTCAAGAAAATTATCTCAGCCTCCCCACTCCAGTTCTTAATTCTACTGGACTATGCTGCTTCTGTGACAGTGCTCTCCATGTAGTATTTGTGGTACCTGAGACCTGTTGTGGAATTATTTCTTATCACTTTCATTCCTTTATGAATTTGAAGTATCAATGTCATTATGTTAAGTATAGTAGAACACCAGAGGTATTGCTTGACACAGTTCCCTTCAAGGAGAGATGACTGAACCCAAAACTTCAGGACTGTACCCAAAACTTCTTTCTAATATTTAGTTTGAACTGTTAGCTGAGAACTGTGAATCTGTTCTGCCACCAGATGTTCTCAAGCCAGCCTAGAGAAAACATGGTTTGTATACAAGAACTCTGGACTGTGTTTGGTTTGTTTCTTCATGTGTTACAAACCCGGTACTTTTATTAAAAGAATCTGACACCTTTTTCTTCTTTGCATAATTTGTAACTTTTAAAATTCATCTTACTTTCAAGAATGTCATACCTGAGTGGTTTTTGTTTAGGATTGTTATCTCTGTGCGTTTTCGTACTTTGATTCATTGGAATTTCAGTATATCTTACCTGTGCATTAGATTTCATGGGTAATACTTAGAGGAAGGCCATTTATTTTATTTAATGATGCAATTACAAAGGTATGTTGTTTATTACATTAGTGCCCACATCCACGTCAGACTTGTCTTCAGGAGAATTAGTATCATTTGTCTCATTCTGGACCTGTAACTTTATGCCTCAATTATTCTCTACTGTTGCATAAGTAACATTGCCAGGATCTCTATTAGATGGGGAAACCAGGTGACTTAAGGAAATTTAATACCCTGGCATTTTCAGCTACGGAGCACTTGCTCCTATTATTAATCAAGGCTCCAGAGCCTTATCCATCTCCTGATTAAAGATTTCAGCAGAAGGGAATCATGCAAGCTTTAAGTACAGTATTTTTAATTAGGGACAAATTCAGGATATCACTATGCATTACTTCTTTAGTAAGTGTAATTAAAGAGCTGATCTATAACGAGCCCACTTGGAAAAATGCTCATCTTTAAATCCTAGCAGTCTACACTTAGAAGACAGACCAAAAGAAATGGGACATAAAATCTATCCCTCAGAAATCTGGATAGGAAATGTTTTGTGGTCATTGTTGCCACCTGAAGGCTAGACATCTTTAAGGAAGGCAGGTTTGGTCACAGCACTTAGTTAGCAAAGGCACAGTCACACAGTCTCCATACAAGCTAAAAGTATGTGGAGAGTCAGTTAGGTTTGTGAATTATCTGTAAAAAGCAGTAGAATTTTCTGTATCTAACCTTAACATTCTAAATATGATATATCTAGTTTAAACTAAATCATCTAGACTCCCAGTGGGAAGAGAAAAATTCCTCCAATTAGGGATTCATCACATCCTGTGGTAAGTGTTTGAGACTGGTTATTGATGCAGACTGTGTGATCTACCACACATGCCAACTAGGATCCCCTAAGGCATTTGATGATGCAAAGGAGTGTCTACATAACCAGAAATGTTTGGTGACTGAATGCTTCAGAAGCTCAGGAAAGAAACTTGTTCCATCTGCAATCAGAAGCCCCTCTGGCTTGCATATATTAATGATTTCTGCAGTGGCTTGTACAGCTTTCTTTGGGCTGATATTTCCCTCAGCTTTCTCTCTTCATGCCGTAGGCTTTCTCCATTGAAAAAACAAGACCTATTCATAATGAACCACATTGATTTTGTATGTCTTCCATGGTGGTATGAACATCACCATGGACCACTACCTATGAATGAAGGGAGTATGATACAGAACTGGGATTAAAAGTTTCTCCAAAGTTATATGGATTTTAGTTTAGATAGTGCCTTTAAGCCTTATAAGCCCTTTATTAAGGGAAGTATGTACAATAAAATCAAAATAATGGTATTTTGCTCATTTTCCTACTGTTCCTCACCACAGATTCGTTTTTTCATAATCTGCTTGGAGCTGACTGGTATGACCTTGAGTTTTAGCAACCATCACAGGAGTTTTGAGTCCTACACAATGGATAGTTCAAAAGTTCTCCGTAGCTAGAGGGAATACTAGTTTAATATAGTCTTGCAGTCAGGTTAGAACAGCTGAAAAAACTAACACACCTCAGCTTCCAATTAACACTTTTCAGACAAGATGCTATAAATGAACACGGTAGTGTTCCTGGTTTGTTCCAGCATGAAGAGCAACAAGGACAGAATCTTAGCAGTGGAGGCACTAAGTATGACCCAAAGAACAATAAATTCCCTGATTTCTGTGAAAAGAAGGTATCGAAACAAAAATATAGCTGTTTCTTATTGGATGCTCACAGGGTAGTTGAGACATCTGAAGGCAATGTTTCACAGAGAGTTGATGGACAATACCAGACTGTCACTGTTGGATATAATCTGGATGTAAATACACACCATGTAAATACTCTAACTAAGGGTAAGCATGCTTATCTGGGAATTAGCCACTGCAGTCATTGCAGTGAGTCATTGGAAGTAAAATGAATATACTCATAAGCTTCAAAGAGAGGCATATAGAAACTTAGAAAAAAGTTCAGGCTGTGGTTCTGCAATTTGTGTTTTGAACAAGACCAATTTTAGAAAGCTGTGTACTGATTATCTAAGACATTCACCGGGTTAAAAATTATACAAAAATAGGCTGGAATAACTTTGCCATGACTAACTCTATATCAGTGAGGAGTTGTCCACCCCTGTTATTTTAAGTTGCTATTAAAGCAGATACAAAATGAAGATAGTGTGAACTCTTCTTCATTGAATAATTCAACAGAAATGTTTGCACATTCAAACTTTATCACTGGCTAGCGATCCAGTAGTTCAGATCTAGTCTTGAGGACTGCAGGATTGTAGTCTCATCTTTCCTTCCTCATCAATGGTAAAAGGGGGCTGTACTGGAAGGCTGAAGAGCACATTACTACAGGTATGAGTGGAAGGGAGAGCAGTCACAGGCACAAATCAACTTCATTCTAACAACCACTCAAATGCTGCTGGCATTTCGTTGGGAGAATTGTCATTATAGGTGTGAAAAATAATGATTTCATTTATTACAATTTTGGTTTTTTACAATATAAAAGGTAAATAATTAAAATTATCTAAATGCTTTTAAGAAAATCCAACAGCACCTTAAAGCAAAGGAAAAAACATTGTTTACCTCACTAAGAAATGTGTCTTCAAAGGCAACCATTCCTCTTCAATTAACCAAAATGACATTAGGGAATTAAGATGGCAGCTGCAGGAAATAAAATGAGGGTAAGAATGTATTGAGAGAGCACAATAGTAGATCAGGAACTGTTAGTTAATTTGTGTAGGGTTCGTGCTTAGGGCTTTGCTATGTATGGGTTTGAAGACTTGACTTTCTTCATATAATTTTAATGTTGCTGGAGCATAACAGGGAGAGGCAGTTAATGATACATGCCTAATACCATATTCCCAATGTTCAACGCACTCTAGCTCAGGCACATTTTAAATGAAAGATGTTGTCCATGTGCTTTGATGGATATCTTTGATGGATATATACATATATTTTTTTCTTCCATGCCTTTTCTATTTTCATCTTGCACGTACACAGACATTTAGTAACCATTCTCTCCTGTAGTAATGATTTTCACAGTCCAATTAATGTGGCAGAAAGAGTAAGTCCTTCCTTGTCTTTTACACTTACCATGTGATACTTTCATGTGATGCTCTGTTGTTCCTGAATCAATGATATGGGTGGGGAAAATACCACCCAAAACTCCAACAAAAAACCCCACAACACAACACCAATAACCCCCCCTTGTTTATTTAAAAAGGAAGGGAGCTGGTCCACACTCAAATTTGGAGGTATAAACAGTACAGGGGTAATCAGCTTGCACCCCTCCTTTTGAAGTTGAGACACTGTAAAAAGAATAACAAATACAACAGAGTTTGTGGCTGTGGACCATTGATAACGATGTTCCCTTAAGACATAGTTTCCTACCCCTGCTCAAAGCTGCGTGTATGAAATTTGGACTGTGTACTCCTTGCATAACATGGCCCTGCCAATTATCCCAGTGCTGCTGTATAAATGGGAGCTAGACCCTAGGTGCTACTAATGTTTGCCTGTGATATAAAGGCAGGAGGTAATATCAGTGCAGAAGAGGAGGGAGAAAGAAATAAGTGATCCTGGGGACAACAAAGAGATAAAACGTAATATTCAATGTCATGCATTTGGGGATGAATATTAAAGAAAATGATCCTACTATCGTATAATTTAGCCCATATTATCAGAGACAGCAAGAGGGATATGAGCCAAGGATTAGAATGCTGAAGAGCTGAGTTCCAATCTTGTTTCTGCAAATGGCTTGATTTATGCCTTTAGGTAAATTCTCTACCTTCTCTCATACACCTTCTCTTTCTGTATTACCAGGATAATAATATTTAGATGAGCTTTGCAAGGACTAATTAGTTAATGATTATAAAGTGCTTGAATATGTAAAGTGCAATGCAAGTGTTAGGGATTATTATCACCTTTGAAATAAAGACGAATGTTTATTACTTAGTTATTGTGATTATTTCTTTTAAACCTCTTTATTGCTAAGTGTGTAAGAGGCTGTCATCCATAAAGCAGGTTTTACAAAAGGATTTAAAAGGGAAGGGTTGAAGGAATGGTTAGGAGGCACAGATATATTCTTAATAGGGAGTTTTAACTCTGTAAGCAAGCATGCCAGTTCTCACCTTAATATGGTAGCTGGTAGTCCAGACTAGAGAAGAGTGAACAGGAGCATTTGTAGCCTCCAGTCAGTGCTTTGCCAGTTCTGCTCTGTGACCTTGCACTACCTGCTTCTTGAGTACAATTACTCTTTAACTGTGCAGTGTTCTACATACTGCTCCTCTGCAGCCAGTTAAGGGTCCTCTCTGGACTATTGTAATAAGAAGACAGATGGATAACAAAGATAAACACATCATTTGGTCTAGACTATGAAGTCCGTTTATGTCAACTAAGTCCATGCCCCTTGTTTACTGGGGAGCCCAGCGCTGGATATAGATCTCCAGCCGTGCCTCACCAAGGCTGGATATAGCCAGAGGATCACTTCCCTTGATCTGATGGCAATGCTTACATGCTTAATGTAGTCTAGGAGGTTGCTGTTGTCTCTTACACCAGCAGGTATCCATCAGGACCCGTGAGTCCTTCTCTTTAAAGCTGCTTTGCAGTCAGCCTCTAGCCCATACTGGTGTATGGGGTTATTCCTCCCCAGATGAAGGACATAAATCCTGAACTGTAAATAAAAGGTTGTCTTCATTTTCTAGATTGTTTAGCTCTTAATTTGGGTTTGACAGGTAAAATTCACAGTGATAATTGGTTAACAGCAGAATGGTGTAAGATCATATGATATTTCAGGATTGAAGGGGCTTCAGCAGGTCTGTAGTTCAACCTTCTGCTGAAAGCTTGCATCTTCTGCCTTCTGAGTACTGACTTGGAACCCTGTCATGGACTTTTTGTGCAGGCAAACTTGTCTCCTGATTTGTCTAGTTGTTTTCCTGAGTATTGTGGTACACAATTCTTGTGTATGCAGGATACTGTCATTCAAACTCTAACTTTTGTGAACTCCGTTGTCCTTCAGAATGGCTTTGCATGAGATCTACCCCTAGGAAGTCAAAACCTGCTTTCTTAAAATCCAGGGTCTGCGTTGGGCTCCTCTCCCTCTTTATCCCCTCAGGATCTTGAACTACACTAGTTAATGCTTAATAAAGCTTATTTTACTATTGATTATCCCCTGTCTGCTTCACCCAACTAAGTCTACCTGCACTACACCTGGAACTAGAACTGTGCTAAAAGTTGCCCGTCAAGCTGGCTGGACACTGGACACATTGAATCTGAAAACCCACTTCCAGGATATTTAGGCAAAGCTCATTTTCTGCAGTTGGTTTTGCTTGGCCCATTTTATGGGAGTACTGTACAGGAATGACAGCATAACTCCCAGAGTGAACTGACACAGCACTGCATTGAGCAGGTTTATTCTTGCCAGCCCAGGATCTCTGCAGCACTTTCCACAGCATGGTGCAGACGTGTTCTACATTTTCTCTAACATCCTAATCCTTCTAGAGCGCTTTGCTATCAAAGCCCCTAAAAATATGTTAATACTTAACCTGTAAAAGGTCTGCTTATCTTCCTCTTGCCCTCCCACTATCCCAAATAAAAAAAATGCTGACAAGTCTCAGGATGAGATAAACTGGCTCATGAGGGTGAGGAGAAGGAAAGAGTCTTAAGCTGACAGCCTTGATCTCCTTCTACCATCCTTTTCCTCCAGACAGCCCTTCAGAGATCCAGTACAAGCTGCACATGGAAAAAGTTATACATGATGGTGTTCGCACTGCTGTATCCCTCCCATGAGCTTCTTAGGGAAGAAACTGGATTTACTTCCACTTCTCTGAACTTCTGGCAGTGCAGCCCAGCCCTCTTGCACTCCCCGTCAAATGGTGACAACATGATCTACAGGCAGCTTCTGAGAGGGAGACTAAGCTTATAAGTGCCTTAAAATTTCACATGGAGATGGGTTTTCCATTGTAATAAGAGCTGACGGTACCTTTTTATAATCAAAATGCAAACTCCCTTCCCCTGCTCACTGCTCAGGAGCACAATTGAGAGTGACAGAATTCATTACACAACGGAGACAGATGGAGGACTTTAAAAAGAACTATACATCAAGAGCGGAGGTCTGTGAGTGTGTAGATAGTGGGCAAAAAAGCTTAAAAACTTCAATCCCCTCCACGCTGCTGAAAATTACCAATCTTCTTATCTTGACAAAACCTTATTATGCAAATAGTTGTCAAGTGGAACACTCAAATTGGCAAAATTACTTTATTGTAGTACTTTTTACACTCCCTCCAAGAAAAGTCTGTTTTGCTCCTGTGATAAGTAAATGATTGATTACTCTTGCTGTTTCAGCATAGCAGAGTGGAAAATGATGTAGTAACACTATCAGTGGCATAGGCTGCATTTAAACAGAAGGATGGTACCATTTTTGGAAAGGTGTGTGCTGCTTAAAAATGTCCCAGTCAGTACCTTTTCCTTCTGCTTAAAAGTTCTGGAGGCATGAAGGTACATGAGTAGACTGAGATTTATTAGACACCAAATGATTTATCAGACACCTGTTGCCTGCAACATCATAGACTGTGGTTGTTTTGTAATGAGATTACCAGCAATTCTTTCCTGCCCAATGTAGTAGAGACTATTTTTCCCTTCCTCTCAGCAGTTCTTTCTGTGTTACAACATGAAATACTTGTCTTTCAGTTGTGGACTCAGTGATGAAATGTGGCCATTACCTCCAAATGAAGATTATTATTGCCTTGGATTTTTTTCTTGAGAAAGCAAGAACTGTAAGCTCCCTCCTCTCCAGAGCAGATTGAAACTGGCTGTTGAATTGTGGGCACAATATTACCAGGTACACTGCAGTCAGCCTCCTCTGCACTGACTTAGTAATAAAGAGCACCAGAGAAGAAACAGATGTCACATGAAACTGCCTGAAATTGGGATTGGCTGGACCCATGTGTAGAACCTTACCTTTGTGAGGTTTGCATGGTCCACCTCTTGAATTGTTTTTGATAGGAGACAGCACTTGCAAAAAGACAGGTAGTCTTGCCATCACAGAAAGCTGTCTACATGAGCAAATGGGATATTCTGGTGGTACAAATATGGGCTGTCTTCCTGGGCAAAAAGGTTTCCTGGTGGTGATGTTGGGAGCAGTATGATGTGCAGATGACTGTTGTGTGTTTGCAACAAGCTCTGAAGCAAACACATGCCTTCTTGGCTCCAAATTATAACTGAACGACAAGGAGAGAAGAACAAGAAAAAAGGGTCCTGTTTTTCTCCTTACATCTCACCTGAGTTGCTGTAGGTGACAGTAAAATGAGTAAAAAAGAAATCACCCTATTCTTTCTCAGAGTGGGGAATGGAACAGCAACTGAAAAACATGCCCATAGGCTGACAATACAACAGCTTGTTGGAGGGCAAGCAATGACTATCCATCTCCTGACATGTCTTCACCAGAAAAGAAATTCAGATTGCTTGTTCATCAAGTTGTTTGCAAGTTACTGAGCTGATTTCCTCATCTATCTTTTTTCCTTCCTTCTCTTTCAATGTAATAAGAGCAGAAGAGTATCTACTGACATTTTGTGGCCTGGACTTGCCTGGTCACTAGCTGTAACAACAATAGGACCAGAGTCTTTGTGGATGGTTATGTGGCATGTGTTATACCACTGTGTAGCCTCACTGGAATGAATTGATTTCCTCTTTCATTTTTTGTCAGCTCATTGTCAGTGGTAAAACTTAGCACAAACCTTTCTGATTCAGAGATCATGTCTGTCGTATTTATACCTAATTCTCATCTTGGTAGATTTTTCCTAATTAATGCTGTATGTGCATTCTCTTTCCCATCTTTATGAAATCACTTTCCATCAGCACACCTGGGCATTGAATACTTTACAGCCCCCAAAGCTATAGCTACATTTCGCTCTCCAAATAGTCTCACATAGCTGCAAGTGTGGTACTTTCAGCACTTCCACCACCTTCCAATGCTTTTGAACTGTGTGTGGTGGAGGACAGAAAGCTTGTGAGTTGAGAGAAAGACAGGGAGATTACTTAACCAGGTAGCATTGCAGAAAGGAAAAAGACTCAACTTGGGGAAAATCATAGACTCATAGAATCACAGAATGGTTTGGGTTGGAAGGGACTTTACAGATCATCTAGTTCTAACCCCCCTTCCATGGGCAGGGACACCCTCCACTAGTCCAGGTGGCCCGGAGCTCCATTGAACCTGGCCTTGACCACTTCCAGGGAGGGGGCATCAACAGCTTCTCTGGGCAACCTGTTCCAGTGCCTCAGTACCCTCACAAGAAAGAATTTCTTCCACATAGCTAATATAAATCTACACTCTTATCTTAATCCCATTACCCCTTGTCCTGCTACTACATGCCCATGTTAAACAAGCCCTCTCCAGCTTTCCCATAGGCCCCTTCAGGTACTGGAAGACTTCAATAATGCCCCCCTGGAGTCTTCTCTTCTCCAAGATGAACAAGCCCAACTCTCTCATCCTGTCTCCATAGCAGAGGTTCTCCAGCCTTATGATCACCTTGATGACATCCTCTGGCATTGGTCCAATAGATCCATTTGTTTCTTACACTGGGGGCCCCACAGCTGGATGCAGTAGTGGGAGTGGAGTACAGGGGCAGAATCCCCTCTTTTGACCTGCTGGTCACGCTTCTTTTTGATGCAGCCCAGGTATGGCTGTTGGAGCTCCAAGCATGCATTACCAGGTCATGCTGAGCTTTTCATCACCTCACATCCTTCTCCTCAGGGCTGCTCTCTATCCATTCTCTTCTCTAGACTCCTAGAAAGAGGATCCCATATCAAAGTGGACTTGTGACCCTGTGAAGGACCCAGGCTGGAGCAGTCTTATCCTGAAGGTCTGCACCCCATGGAAGGGACCTATGTTGGAGCAGTTCATGAAGAACTTCTGCCTATGGGAAGGACTTGTATTGGAGAAGTCCATGTAGGGCTGTCTCCAATGGGAAGAACCCCACACTGGAGCAGAATATGAGGAGACCTCCCCCTGAGGAGGAGAGAGACACAGAGACAACCTGTGATGTAATGACCCCACTCCCCATCCCATTATGCTACATCTGAGGAGGAGGGTGAGAAATTTAAGCCTTGGAAGAAGTGGCAGGTTCTTTTTAAGAACCCTTAAGGGTTTTTTTCTCATTAGCCTACTCTGATTTGATAGGTAATAAACAAGCTTGGTCTGTTTTGCCTGCGACAATAATTGGTGAATGATCTCCCTGTCTTTATCTTGACCTGTGAGTCTTTCATTGTATTTTTAATCTTCTGTGCTGTTGAGGAGTGGAGTGGTAGAGAAGCTTTACTGGGCACTGTCCTCCAACCAGAGTCAACCCACCAGATCCCTCAACCGCTACACTAAGCATTTTCTGAATCAATCTGTGGTATCCATGTGGATCAATACCTCCTCGTTGGAAATAGTGCAGTGAATATACAGATAGTTCTTGTGGTGTTGGGGTACACTGGACTATGCCCCTTTCCTTGGAATGGGGCTCTGGGATTTAATAGACATAATTTAGATAGAGTTGTTCATAACAACATATAACATAAAGTACATTTAAGCCTCATGAACAGGCATTGCTGCTAGCACAAAGCCCAGATGAAGGTAGCACAAAGCCTTACCTCCTACATACGCTACAGGGGAGTGTGGATGTGGGTCCTTAACGGAAGTCAGTGGGCTTTGTGTGCATTAAATGCTCTGCCAGCTGTTCAAGAGATCAGTGCTTTGCCTTGTGAAGAAAGTAGGAAGGCTCTAGCTACCTTGAGTGGAGAAGTAATAAATGCTTTGTGTAATTCTAATTCCTCACTGAATGTGGTCTGTTGCTTACACATCTGCATGATTTTCCCTCTCCCCAATGCAATGCAGTTTTTATTTCTTCTTTTTTTTTTCTTTTTGAAATGATGGCATTTGTAATCCATTTAGGAAATGCAGCATTGTAGGCAGCACCGCTTAAGAAATAAACACACTTCACAGGTATCCATCTAAATTCCATGTTTCTGGAGTGCTTTATCTGAACTGCAATCTAAATATAAATAAATAGCTTTATCTCAAATTGCATATTTTTAAAAAATTTATTAATATAGAATGCATTTACACAGTTTTGATGAGTCCATTTGGAAAAAACGATGCAGCTTATGTTCAGGACAAATGCACCATCGAGGTGGTACAGATTCCTTCCACTTTGTACAGGCACACAGCTCTGCTGCCTCCAATGCTCTCTTTTTCCCTTTTATGAGTCAAAGTGTTGAAATCTACACTTCTGAAGCGTCACATGGTTGTGTATATGACATTGATAACATGTCAATTTTCATAAGCAATTAGATGATCTGTCTGATTGCTTATATATCAGCTCAATTACTCATCCACTGAGTCTCATAACTGTGTTTTTTAAAAGCATCTATTACATTAAAGTATTCAGGCTTAACTAGCAGACCAGACTTGGAAATAATACCATTTGTTCCAGTGGTTAACCAGGGACTGTACCTTGTTGCTAATTAGAATGTAACTGATGTCTGCTTCCAACCATACACTCTTTTGAATTATTTTCCATCAGGTTAAAGAGCCTTTTAATAAATGTTTGAGGGGTTTTTGTGTGGTTTTTTTCCCTGCAAATATTTCCAGCTTAAAATTTTCTGTCTAACTGAAAGGCAGTTTTCCAACCCTTTAATAATTTTGGTGTCTCTTTTCTGATCCACGTTGTGTTATTTAACATCCATTTTAAATTATGAGTAATGGAAATGTATTTATTATTTCTTTACCAACTCCTCAATATCTTATCAAGTCATGACATCTCCTCCCACTCCTAGTTGTTACAGTTACACCTACAGTTACACCAGTTCTCTAAATTCCCAGAATGCAATCCAACTTGATCAAATACTTTGAGTTAAAAATAACTAACAATAACTAAGTAAATAATTAGGCTGGTACAGTATCCAACCCCATACTTTAATTCATTCTCAGTTGAGTCCTGTGTTGTATTATATTGAGGTGAAACTAAGCATGTAATTACCTGTCTTGCCCCACTTACATTTCTTTGAATACAGGTATAGGATCAACATTCATTCAACATTTTGGAATTTCCCCTGTATCCTAAGGTTTAGTTACATTTGGCATGCCAGTGGGATGGATCTACTTGGCTGCCTCTTTAGGATCCCATGGGAAGAGTCTGTCCAGACTTCCTGATGAAAGACTGCAGTTCTTTAAAATCCTTTAAAGTCCTTTAAAATGTTCCTAGTATAGCCCATCAAGGGATATAAGTACAACCACATTCATTACCCAAATATGCAGAAGTAGTATTTATTGATGGGTGTGTATTTTCGTGCCCTTAATAGCAGTGTTCTCTCTCCACCCTAATTTGTGACATTGGTAAGATTTATTTTATTTCTTTCTTCCAAAATTCCCCAAAACATGTTTCTTTAGCCTAGTCAGGAATTGGTTTTACTTGTGCTTTTAGTTGCTCCTTGCAATGTGTAGCTGACTTTTTATTCTTTCTGTTTATATTACATTTATTTTAAACTTCATCTCTTCAGTAAATGAAACATATTTAATCAATCTGTCAGCATTTAATATCACTGAGGCTTGGGGATATTGCAGACTAAGATGGTTTTGGAATCTTCATATGGATATGGCGTTGGTGAGACTGTTGTAAGAGCTCTGGTTACCAATGCAAGAATGTATACAGTCTGCTGGATATAAAACTAGAGGATTGCAGAGGGCATTCA
Source organism: Gallinula chloropus (assembly GCF_964237585.1). NCBI lineage: Eukaryota > Metazoa > Chordata > Aves > Gruiformes > Rallidae > Gallinula > Gallinula chloropus. Next base: position 3,898,518 of record NC_140086.1, read on the forward strand.
TCCCCCATTCACAGTACAACTCTTCCAATTTCTAATTGCTGCCTACACTTTATCACTGAATCAGGATAATGTGAGATCAAGGCATGCTGGCCAGTTAATAGGTTGTTCTTGTGAGTTCTCTCAATTTCCTTTCTCATTTTTCTATTTACATGCTTTCTGCTGTGAATTTTGCTCAGAACTTTCTCTTTTTTGGGAGATATGCCCTTTTGAGGCACCAATTATATACACAAGATGTTACTGATTGAGAACTCATTCTGGTTTTCATACAGAATGTAATCAAATCATGATCACACATACCTTGGAAACTACAGATTTCCTATCCAGTAAGTAATTCATCTATATCCATCATAATCAGGTGCAACCAAGTTATTTTATTTTGGCTATGGTAGCCTGACATAAAAAGTAGCAGCTGCAATTTATGCATTATTAGTAGCTCCTTGCAACCTTAATCATATTCCTGAAAAACTGAAATTTCCCTTAACAACATAGATTCTCTTTTTAATTATTTAATCCTCTCTCATCAACAGGCAGGTGCTGAAGAAGTAACTTTATTTCCTCTGTTTTATTTTGATAGTTAGAGCACACTCCCACCACTGTGTCTCCTCCCAGGCTTTCCTATTAGCAGAGCAGATTGAAAATTATTAGTTATTCTGTAATAATGGCTCAGGAGTAATTCTGAAATTATGAATTATTAATAATACTTTAATAAGTAACTGTGCCTTCGAAAAGAGACTTTACTATCCCCCATTTTACCCCTCTCACCTTCGTGAGCCCTGTTAAATAAGAAAGTACTTAGCATCAGAAGTGGTTTGCTTCCAGTCTTCAGGAAAGAATTTCATCATTTCAGTTAGGTACATATTTTTATCTGTAAGAATTTCCAGATTCTTTTGCTATTTTTCCAGAGTTCCAGCAGAAGAACACAAGCAAGTTGAAAGCATTTAAGCACATATTCCTTGTCATGTCATGTTGATCAGTTCAGAACTGTAGAGTTAAACTTTGCAAGACATATGCATTTTATACATCCTCTCCTTGCGTGTTGAGCAGGGTTGGTCAGACAGCATTCAACAAGAAAAGATTAGTGCTCTTCTGCATGTGCTGGATGCACTTTTACAAATAAATCCACCAAGTTCAATGAATTCAAAGGATGTCTGCCAGGCCAAATACTGACTTTCTGGGAAAGCTGAGAGGTAAACCCCAAGATGTGGTTCCAGCTCAACAGTTGCCAGATGGAAATTAAATCCATTGCCCTTGCCTTCTCATAGGCTACCCATTCAGCTTCTGAGAACCAAGGTTCAGCATTTGTCAGGTTGCAGTACTGTAAATCTCTGTAGCAGAAATTTCTACACATACCCAATGAACATACAACCATATTTATTCTGATATTAGACCCCTGACATGTCTCTGGTCTTTACTGATGTGACTCTGTGTCACCCATGAAGATGCACTTCAGAATTCAGTACTGCCTTATAACTGTTATGTCTTAAACCATCTTAGCTGAGCTGCTGGGAAACAGCTAGACACAAACAAAAGGTCAACCCATGTCTTTGCCAATGCATCAAAATAGGTAAAAGCTGCCTAAGAACAGTATCAATATGTTCATTGGCTGTCATGGTGAGGATTTAACATTTACTAGACAATGGCAAGACAAAGGGGGAATGGATTCAAGCTAAAGGAGGGAAGGTTTAGATCAGATATTAGGGGAAAGTTCTTTACAGAGAGAGTGGTGAGGGGCTGGAACAGGCTACCCAGAGAGGTGGTTAATGTCCCATCCCTGGAGGTGTTCAAGGCCAGGTTGGATGGGGCCCTGGACAACCTTGTGTAGCTCCAGGCCTGGAGGTTGGTGGCCCTGCCTGTGGCGGGGGGGGGGTGTGTGTGTGTGGAATGGTTGTGTGGTCCTTGGTGTCCCTTCCAACCCAGACCATTCTATGATTCTGTGAAAATATCCACTGATGTGTAACTCTCTTGCATTGCCACTATGGACTGAGGTACAAGATGATGGATAAGAGGAAATGCTGTTACTTATATTGTGGTGCGTTTTACCTGGAAAACTTGGATGTTTGGAGCCTGCTTACCCAGAACTTCTATACTTTTAAAAAAAGAAAAATAAAATAATCTGAAGACTTGAATCACCCACTGCAAGGAAAAGTAAATTAAAAAAGAAGAATTCTAAGGAAAAAAAAGAAACTTATTTAAAAAAAAAATACGTAATTTCTCACTTCTCTTTTATCACTACAAACTCACACTCATTTATTGAGTCATGGCAGTTACAAGATGACAATTGAGATCAACACCTGAGCCCAGCTAATGAGGTGAACAGAACTAATTGCAGAAAGATGGCAATTATTTCAGTTTCATTGGCTTGAACATCATCACCTTCGAGATCCAAAGAGGCTCCACTTACAGGGATTTTACAGGCTAAGCTTGAAGGTTGTGAATTTGACTGAAGATCCAAACATTCTTACCTCTGAAAATTTCTAGATACTAGATCCCTATTCAAGTCTCCTTCTTGTAGGCTGCTAATCCAAGTTACAAGGATGACCTGAATTCTGTTTTTTCAGTATGCAGTAGCACACAAATACCTCTAAATTTGAGAGATGCACTCACTTTTCCTTGAAAGAATAAGTTACATCAGGTAATATTTCTATAAAAGTATCCAAGGTGAAGCATCTGGATTTTTTTTCTCCTATTGTTTATCTGAAATCTCCGAGGTCATTGTGATCTGTTATTAATGGTAATGTGCTCTGAATGTTTAAGCTAGAAGTGCAGACTATTATATATATTAACAAAATTCCACTTTCATGGTTTAGCTGTGTGAAACAAACAAATAATGAAATATCCCCCCCCAGTCTGTTACTATAATTTCCATCGAACAGGTGGAGCAAAAGGTATGGGTATTTTTTCCTTCTTGGAAGTACCATCTGTGTGTCTTTCCAAGATGAAAAAACAACAGCACTGCATTCACCTGCCTGCCATCTGGAAGGTCTTCTGAGCCTTATTTAAACAAAAGATGAAAAGAGTTCCAAGATCTTTGCATAAAAACAATGAGAAAAAATGAAATTCAGCAAAGAACAAGGTGTATGGTTTAATGCCCAGAACAGCTTTGAAGTTACAGCTCCAACTTCACCACGTATCATTTTTTTCTCCCCGCTTAGCACCAGTGCCAGTGCCAGTTTTTAATGGTGGCAGCCCTTTGTAATATTGGCACAGCCTATAAGTTCCTTGAAGCATGAGAGATCAGATGTTAGTGGGCAGTTGGAAGGCAACAGCAGTCCAAAACATTACAAGTCCATTGAGCGTGCTTTACATCCACTCATCATTAGCTTTGGCATTGCTAGAAGAGACTCCCATGGCTCACATGATAGACGTAATTTAACTCATGTATTTGCTTAGTCTTTTTCTCACGTTTTTTTCAAATGCATTAAAGTCTCCTAAAGGATGGACTAGGTCTATGAAGATTTAAAGCAAAACCTCCAGTGCAGAAATAGTGACCTGTGAAGCCAACATTTGCTTCCACTGTCTTTTATTTTTCTATTATGTCATATGGGAGGATAGTTTAACATTCATGGCCAGATCTGGGGCCCTCAATACAAGAAGGATGTGGAACTGTTGGAGAGGGTTCAGAGGAGGGCCACAAAGATGATTAGAGGGCTGGAGCACCTGCCCTACAAAGAGAGGCTGAGGGAACTGGGCTTGTTCAGCCTGGAGAAGAGAAGGCTGCGGGGGGACCTCATTGCAGCCTTCCAGTCCCTGATGGGAGCTTATAGGCAGGAGGGGATTCGACTTTTTAAAAGAGCAGATAATGGCAGGACAAGGGGGAATGGACTAAAGCTAAAGGAGGGAAGGTTTAGATTAGATATTAGGGGGAAGGTTTTTACAGAAAGAGTGGTGAGGTGCTGGAACAGGCTGCCCAGAGAGGTGGTGGATGCCCCATCCCTGGAGGTGTTCAAGGCCAGGTTGGATGGGGCCCTGGGCCCTTGTGTAGCTCCAGGCCTGGAGGTTGGTGTCCCTGCCTGTGTCAGGGGGGTTGGAGCTCTGTGATCCTTGGTGTCCCTTCCAACCCAGACCATTCTATGATTCTATGATCAGTTCAGTCATTGCCCTTGTTAGTAGCAACTTTGCCATCTAAACTTCTGACTTGTGCTGGGATACAGTTTTGTTTCTCTTGGCTTGTTTTCTGACCAGAAATTTTAGAGGTTTCTTGCACTTTAGTTGTGTAAGACCTGTTATGTAAGTTTTTCAAATGGCAACCAAGACTGATTCCATATCAGTGTTATTGAAAGTAATTAACAATCTGTTAAGCCTTCTTCTACAGAGGTTTATCTGCTTGATTAAGAGTCATGGCTTCTGTTGTCTGTTTTGCCATGTATTTTCCGGTTAGAGGAGTTATCTGAGAACAGATCCAAAAGGGACCTTTGCATTATAAAGAAAATAGGAGAGTGAAAAATGAATTATTATTCTATCATAACTTTGCCTGCTACAGGTTCTTGCTCAAATATTGCCATGACAAGCCTTTTGGCCATGCAGTAGCTCTTCTGGGTAATAGGCAATTACATTTCAGTGCATCACAGAAGTGCTTTCTGAAGTTCTTGGACTGAAACCCAAGTTTCTCTGTGAGCAGCAGAGTTAATAATGTTGAATTTGCTGTCAACTGTGACCATCGTCACCCTAAATTTCTCTTTTTCATACATCTCCTCCCTTTATTTTAACTCCACTATACATAAATTGAAAAAAAACATGGTGTTTCCAGAAAATGCAGTTTGCTGCTTGACCAGCTAACAGCTGACAAACCTAAGAAACATGTGTCTTCTCTACAAGGCACCAAGTATCGTGAGAAAATAAATATTTTAGAGGCTTCTTTTCCTCTCCCAGATGTGATTGAATTTGGCAAAGATCAGAACTGTTGGAAGCAGAGAAAGGGACTGCCAAACAGAATACCCTCTTTCTTTCAAATTACCTGGCTAATGACAGAGCACATTAGTACAGCTTTAAGAAGATACATTTAGAAGAAAAACAAGATTTCAGAAATATGTGGTTTCAGATTCAATTTTCATCTGTCAGCAATGATCACAGGGGTAATCAGATAAGCATAAACTGCTTGTAATGTAAATTTGTAGAGCAGCATTTGGCTTATTTATTCAGGGACTCCCTGTTTATAGAAAATAAATTATGGCCACAATTTAATATAGTATATGATAAGATTTAGCAGGACTATGAATTAAGAAAAAGAACAGCAAAGAAACAAAACAGTTCACTGACTTTCTCCATCAGTCCTCTTTTAAATAACAGCCACCTACTCTGTGGTTTGATTCAGTTTGAGTCAGAGACATTAAACACAGCAAAGCCATGCATTTAGGTGGTTTTGCCTATCGCTCAGATTTGGTTTGATTTCAGCAAGGATTCTTTTAGTTTCAAGTAGACTGTGCTATATTTGCATCCTAACCGAGAAGCATATTCTAAACTTAAAAATTTCCCAAGAAAATAAGACAAAGGAGGCAACTGGGTCTTGGCTATATGAAGGTAAAAAGCTGGAGAAGTTCACTGCATTGGCACTCCCCAAAAGTAAGAACTTTATGTGTGTCTACAGCACCATCAAACCTACACTGAGGAGAGAGACATCATCATAAATGGCTTCCTCTCTCCCACTTCAGTTAATGGATCCTTCTGCTTAATCAGATTTCTCTGACTGACAGCAGGAAAGTATCTTCAAATTGGGATTTTATGCTCTGCTGAGTAGTGCATTTGCCAGTCTTCTGTCCGGTATTCTGAATAAAAAAGGAGACAAATTAATCAGCCATTTTCCTTTTGAAATTTGATTCTGTGTACACCATCCATCTAGAACTGCTTTGGGGTAGTTACACAACAAATTTATCACGTTGGTGATAGAAAATATTTTCTGTCCAGCTTTCAAAGTAGTGTTGCCACTTCTGATCTGATTTTTTAGCACTCTGTCACGAATAAACTAAAATTATACTTTAATTTAAAATATATATGTATATTTTCCCAGTTGGGGAAAAATTGCATAGTCAAATAGAACTTGATGTTAAGACTTTCCTGAAGTTTAAATTGTGGTTTGTTGGGCTGCTTTTTTTTTGGAAACATAATGTATTCCTTCTACTCCTTATGGTACACTCTAAATTATTTTAATGATATACTTTAATTTTTGCCTTTTTTAAACAAACACAACAGTTTCATCGCCTGTTTTTTTTCCAAGTTATTAATAAATAAAGACTCGGCTTCATAAGTTCCTTGACATTTTTGCAGACATTCTGGCAACAGATTGAATAAATTATATTATCAGATGTTAACCAAAGTAATGGCCTATTATGAATGGAGAAAAGCAAATAACACTAGATCAAGCTTGGCATTTCAGCTCTTACAGCATGTGAACTGTTGTATTATTGAATCCTTTGTTGCTGTAGCAATAGCCAAACAATAACTGCGTGCCTGAAGGCTGTGGTGGTACATGCACATTCCTCTGACCTTTTGCAGCACTATTGCAATGGGAATGGCTATTTCTTTCTCCAGCCCACTCCTTTTTTTTCTGTGCATGTGTGTAAGAGTTGGCAAATATCACTGTCTCGACACTTACGTAGCAAATTTTGGTCCTCAACATGCAGTGGCAGTGAAATAATCATTACAAAGGAAACCAGCTTTTCTGTTCAGTAGGCCTACAGCAATCAACAACTTTTTCAAGCATCACCACACCATCAGCTGTCAACCCGTGCCATCCAATAAAGTCATCCATGATTAATTATTCTTAAATGACAGCAGCATATTGAAACAAACTGATAGCTGCTGACAGTGGAAATCCAATTAACCTGAATTACTATCTTGATTGTGTCCCAATTAATGTCAGCTGTGCCATGTCAGAAGTGAAGGCTTGGCTAATGTAATTGTTTAATTAATTTGCTGCAGAGATTAGTTGATGTGGGACTGTCTTTATGCTGACTTCTTTTATTCTTTCTGGGGTTTTTTTTTTCTTCCCCCACAGAACATCAAATTTGAGAAAGAAGGGTAAGCAGCTTGCTGTCTACAGATTTTTGCTTAAGTGGATAAATGGAGTTCTATCTTTAAGTAGGGTCTGAAAGATCACAGAGGGAATAGTAGAGCTGTTAAGCTTCTGTTAAGAGTCTTGTTGCCCATTGCTACAGTGAGTTTTACTGTGCCCTATAGCTGAGATGCAAAAGGATTATGAGGACTTTGATGCATTCAAACTGGGATACGATGTTGCTATGTATTTATGGTTTCTTTGCCTTTTAAAGTACATATATTGAACAGTAGGAAGGCTGGAAATAGCGAGGGGTGGATTTTTTTTTGTCTTTAAAAATAGAAACTTGAGTCAGAGGTGACTGGAAGTTTGTTGCTTGTGATGTAGTATCTGCCTGGTGTCTTGAGATTAGTTTGTGTTCTCAGATTTCTTGTGCAAAGGCAAGTCCTGCATGTCAAATAGAGTATTAAGAAATGCATTATTACCGATTTCAGGAGTGAGTCACTAAAGAAAAGGGTCCACTGGTGGTTCTTCCAGTTGAAGCACATTACAGTAGCTATCGTGATCTTTGCCATATCCGTTTTAATTCCTCTAGCTCTCTGCTGGTCAACTTTTCAACAGCCACAATGCATTTAAAAGAAAGCTAACACCTCTGTTTGTAAAAGGCAACACAAGAAAAAGACAAGTGCAGCAAAATGATTGTAGACCCAAGTGTCAAACCAAACCCCTGGCTGATAATAAGTTGAAGTTTGTGAAGTAGATCAAGAGAAAACTTTACTTGATCTCCACCAGAGACTTTAAAATATTCTTAAATAAAAAAGTCAGACTCAGACTGATTACCAAATAAGAAGATTATAATGAAAAAAAAAAAAGTAGCTCTAAGACTTAAAGGAGCTAGCATTAAGAAGTTAAACTCAGTAAATTAGTATGTTAAGTACAGAGGCTTTGACAAGCAGAAAGAAGAAAATATACACACACCCATACGGATATCTATTTTTTTTTCTCCCATGTGGAGCTCAACTGTTTAAGCTCTTGTCATAGACACCATGAGAAAAGAAATGGAGAGTTAAAAGCTTTGATCAGCTGCATGTAACATAAGCTGGGACACTTAACAAGTTCAGAGGTTCCCTTCATTTCTGCAGTCTTCAAAAATATCTGCTTTCTTGAATGGCAACCTCAAAAAATTTCAGAAGCTGACCTCCATAGAGATGGCTGCCTTTGAATTGTTCTCCAAATAGCACCAATGCATAATCTTCCATGGACTTCTCAGTTTAGTTTGAAGTACTTGGGACTACTTTCAAAACTTTCTAAGAGCTTCAAACCGGTCAATCAGTTCAGTTTCCAGGAGTTTGGGGGTATTTTGTAGATAAATATGGGAGGATTTGCAGATAATCCTTATCCTAGAAACTGATGAATACCCTCATCTTCTCAGCAGCCTAGGAGAACCACATAGCATGGGTTGTTTTTTTTTTTTTTGGAAAACCAAGTCACAACAAACTGAACTACATAATAAAAATATTAAAATTAGCGTAGGTGAGTGACGTTATCTTTTGGCTAAATGCCCCTGTTTCAGCTATGCTGGCAAATCACATCTCTCTGCTGTCTTGATCATTGCAGAAAATATTTACAGATTTTTTTTTTTATTTTTCTTCACACAGCATAAATGGATTCTTGAAAACTGGCTACAAATTGGGACCATGACAGAAATCATACAAACATAAATATGTACAAAGATAGTGTAAATTTAATATTTTTCATTGTTTTTAACCCCTTTAACAATGTACATTGCAATGAGATAAAACTCCAGCATATATGCTATTTTTCCTTATGCCTTTCAAGACTCATCATTATAATTAACTCTTTCTTTTGCAGAGCATTCTCTCATTGCTGCTAGTAAAGGATATGCTCTGTCAGAGGGGCTGTTCACACTACGCTTTGTGACATTCATGGAACTCTATTATGTTGTCTTTCACAGTCAAATTATTACTACACACTTCAATCAAAAGTCCTCAGTGGTGGCAGTGCTGAGGAGGCTGTGCCCAGACCTCAGTTTACAATTTTGACCAAAAGGGTCAGGCTCCAAGGCCATTTGTGAAAGCAATGCTGATATTCCATTGTTTGCAACAAACTGATGTCTCTTATTCAGAATCCATTACAATTTGTAAATACACAAGGATTTTGACATAGATGCAGGAAATGCTTTGATAGCAGTGAACAATGCAGAATGCTTCTGAATAGTCTTATTGCCAGGAATGGATGAACCAGCAACCTGTTTAGACCTGTGATTATTTTCAACTTTCATATCAGACAATGTTCACCTTAGCTTAGTTCAGAGTAAAATGCAGATTTGAACATGTAGTTAAGGATGCTGCTGCAGAGGGTTTCAAATGGTTGGCAGAGAGGTGAAGGAAGGGACTCAGCTTTATTTCTCTATAATATGAGATCCAGTGCCATACCTGTATGTTTATTGTGTGATGACATAATTAAAGAGAAGTTCTATCATCTAGAAAGATGCTAAAGCTTCTAATCTCCAAAATGAATGAATTCATTTACCTAAAACAAAGCCAAAACGAAACTCCTGTACATACAAACTGGACATTAAAAAATCAAACCAGTATTTGTGTGTTGGTCTTAGTAATGCACAGTGAGGTCCATCATTACAGATGTTGCTACTTGTGCTCTATTTATTAAATGAATTAACATCTCTTAATCTTATAAAAGGGGAAAGTGAGAAAGGAAGAAGTTAAATGGCTTATGAAAGATCACTAACAATTTAATGAAAAAAGTAGGCATAGGTGCCTGTACAGTTCTCTGCATTGCCTGCTATTTTGAGAAATTTTGGGGGTTTTTTTTGGTCTTTATATTTGAATGCCGTTCTTACAAGTCCTGAACTCTGCTCGTTGTTTGACTTTCCCTTGATCTCCATCCGCAAAACTGAGCAGAAAACCTCAGGAGAATACTATCTCAGGAAAAATTTTCCAATACTTTGTGCTTTCTCATAGAGGCAGAAGTGCAGTATCAACTCAGGCTGTGTCTTGGTGTTTGTGCATTTAATCAGTTTAGAAACCTGAAAGCTTATAGGCCAATGTGAAAATGAAAAAATAACAGAGATAAAAATACTATTCAAACTTTGAAGAACCTGTTTGGGTTTAAACAAAAGCTTAGATGAGGAATCTTGATAGCCTAACCAATTCTCCATGGCCTCTACAGAAAATCACATTGCCTCAAATTCAATTCTGTCCCACCCGATAAAAATATATGGAGCCACTGCTGGAACATTGGTGTTACAGTAGATGTGGCTTTATCCACCTTTTCTTGTAACAGAAATAAGTAGGTAGTAGAAAGGAAATAACCTTTTGTCCTTTAATGATGCTCATTTGGCAATTATTTAAGACTCTTAGCTTGTTTCTGTGCAATCTACTTTATGTGAGTCTTCACTTATTCATAGGTATCTGTAGGGTTAAGCTGTAAAATAGCTTTTAGAATGCCTGTAGATCCATACTGTGTCAAGGAAAATGTGGAGGTGTGCATTCCTTGAGTTCCTAGCACACATTTTGTTGCTTTTCCTAAGTAAGATTTTCATGTCTGGTCTCAATTTAATTTACTCACTGTTCCTTAGCACTATGCTTTCAAGAAGTCTGCATACAGCAAAGGAGCAGCAGTAACATGGTAAATACTTGTAAACTGGTAGAAAAATAGCATACCTGGGAGGAAAAATCAGTCTTGAACTTTAATAATATTCTTGGTTGCAAAATCTGGTAGTTATCTTGAGGGTTTCTTTTTTTAGGGACCATCCTTTAAGTATTGTTGTTGAAACATTTTCTTTCTCTACAATCTTTGAACTTCAGAACCAGAAAAAAACCTACTTGCCATGTTTAGAGATCTATTTAAAGTTCAGCACAGCCTAAGTCAACTCTGATCTGCAACACTGTGATGTAACGTGTGACAGTATGTGTCTGTCAACCACTGCTTGACATACTAATGATGGTAGTGTTTTAGCTGTAGTAGAGATACTGCGAGGCTAGGAGTGATGTTAATGATGATCTAGAGATGGTGGTGAGCAAAGTTTTTAAGAGGTAATGTCTTATGCTACTTGTTTCAAAGTCTGCCTGTTTTTTCTTGGCTGCATCCATTGATTTAATAGAAGTCTTTCCTGCTTTTTGGGTGGTTTGTTTTTCAATCATTTCAATTGCTCTATTGAAAATGCAAACACAGAATACTGCCTATTTCAGTTTTACAGCATTTCCATTCTGGAAATTCATCAGCTCCTAACATAGACTTTCTGAGGCACTGATAGCACAGCACTTCCTGAAACTCCTTGCAAAAATTGGTTTTACTTATGATTCATAGGGCTGGGAGGAGCTTTGTCATGGATCATTTGCTGTAATGTACTGGATGATGTTTATGTGTACAGCTGCCTCCTCGTGATAGAATCAGACCAGCTTAAACCTTCAGCTTGTTCTATGGTGCCTGAAGACTTACAACCAGAGTAATTTGTCTTAATTACTGCTGAGAATTGAAGGCAAGCCTTATTTCAAGAACGCTGCTTTGAAGACAGAAAATCCTTTCTTTCAATGTGAAAAATATTCTTATATGAACTTCTCCTCTGCGCAGAAGTACCTTTGTTTTCTTTATTTGACACTTTTGTTTGAGGATGGTGTGAAGATCCTCCATGGCTGATGCTCCACCCTTTACCAGGATTGTTTTTTTGTTTTGTAATTGTTATTAGAATTTTAAAATTAAAATGTTGCAGATAGCTATACACATGGTAGCAAGGAGAAATTATTAACTTCTCTGGACCAAAATCTCATAAGGGCACACTGGAGTAGTTCCATTAACACCAGTGGAGTTGAGCCAGACTATATTCTTTCTTTGGCTCTGGTCCTTATAAGCTTGTGCAAAGTTCAATCTAATTGTTATTGGCATATGGACCTAACTTGGGGTGTCCAAGCACTTTTTGAGAGAGAGAATGAGGCAAATCTTTCTTTAGGCGATTCTAGAATTATGGCTTTCTCCACTGGCTCTCTTAACTCCCTCATAGAAAAACTGATGACGTACAGGCTAGGCAAGTGAGGTGAATTGAAAGCTGGCTGAACTGCTGAGCTCAAAGGGTTGAGATAGCAGCACATCGACCCAAAGATTGTCATTTCTAACCCAGCCAAGTAGCCCTATTCATAACGATAATTTAATGTGACTAATAAACACTGCTCAGCAAGGTTTTCTCTGAGCACAGCACTGCTTTAATGTGCTTGAATCATTTTCCCTGCTCCCTTGCAAAGGTGTTTCTGGGTTTGAATTGTTGGGAGACTTAAGATGTCTGAGTCTGCCTGTGTGGGGCTGTTAAGCATCTCAAGATAACTTCTGAAAAAAATATAAGGGCATTTTCTTTGCTACCTTGGGCAAATTCTGTTTTGGGAAAATGCAGGCTCTCTGGTGTCTCAGGTACACACAGTAGTCATTACCTGCTTTACGCTGCTGGCTAGATTTGCTGTGTAGAATTTAAACTGCTGCCAGAGGTAGGTGGCTTCATTCCAGTGCTGAGAAAAAAATAATCCTCTTTATAGTGAATTTGTAAATCACATTGGAGGCCTGCTGCCTTGAAAGACACGATAGAAATGTAAGCCATTATCATTTGTTATTACAAATGATGTCTCAGCCATTAAAATAACAAGTATATTAAGAGAATATTAAGATTGCTAATTCAAGCATTCAGAAGTTAGAAAATGCGGCAATTAAATCTGTGTTTACAGGATTAACATCAGCCCCTGTCTGCTTTTAGACAAACCAACACAGAGAAACATTGTGCTCCTATCCTCATCCTGATAGGAGACAGTTGCAGAGAGAGAAATTTACCTCAGAGTTTGAACATGAGTCTATATCACCTAGGATTTGAGAGAAATCATACCTTTCCCAAACTGACCCAGTTTTCTTAGAAACACTAATAAGTGCACCTGCACTCATGGGACAAACTCCCTATTTTTCCTCACACTCCCCATCTTTCTCCAAAGCATGGAGGTACTAGAGAAAATGCTTGTGTTATCTTTCTTGGGGTGGGACACTTGGACTTTTTTTAATGATTTTCTTCTTTTATTTGCCTGCAATACTTTAATTTGAATGAAATAACTTGAGATAGATTGTGGATATGGAAAATGTAAATCTGAATGGTTATTGCTGGCTAAATAGCTGTGCAGGAGAAAATTCAGTCTTACAATAGGATATGCTGAGGATCCATACCTGTAGATTGCAGTTGGCTTAACCAGGAGTGTATGCAAAGAATATAAATGAATAAAAAGGGAAAGGTGAAGCAACTTATGGGGAATGGGAAGACTCTGCAGGGTTCGTGGAAAACAGCAAATAAATAAGCACAGTGTTACAAGGGAAAGTTTGAAATCAGTCCAAATGATGTGGAAGAGAAGACACACAAAGAATGTGTCGAAGCAAAGTGCTATTTCTGTGGTGGTCTGGGCTGGCCTTTTCTTGTTCCTCTCATGTCTTGTGGTTTTTACTTGTATGCAACTTGGCTGTTTCATTCTCATTGAAAAAACACTGAAAGTGCTTAATAATATTACTGGCCTTTTCTAGCCTGTCTGCAGAAGCAGTGATATTTAATAGAAAATTCATTGTTACTCTATACGGAAGCTTTGCCATAAAGGTCACCAAATTTGGTCAGTGCATTTTAATTTGTACACACGTTAAAGGTCATATTCCCCACTTCCATTGCAATAACACAGCGTGTTTACTCTCTTATCAGAGATGATTGTGTATGACTTAGCTAATGGATCTTATCAATGTAAATGGAATATAAAACAAAAAAAAAATAATAATGATGAAAACACTAGTGCAAGTGTAAGGAGATTTTTTTTCCCTTCTGTATATTTACATAATGCTTTGAGGTAAACACACACCTGCAAGGTCTGATTTTCTGCTGTGTTACTCCAATATTTCCTTTTTTCCCCAAGAGAACTCCAAAGCCTTCAGCAGAGTTTCTGCTTGTGTATACTGGAATGACAGTAGTTTCAGATTCATAATATCATCCCTGTATAAACACGTCCAAATGTAATTAAGGACCTGGGCTCTCAATCCAGCAGACTTCAAATTAGCTTTCAAAATGCATATTAAGGGCATAGACAAATGCTTTTGTGCAATTCCAAATGACCTCTGGGGGCAGGGTGAACAAAACTGTATGAACCTCTTTAATGTCACAAAACTCTTTCTACAGAGATTTGCATATAAAATGTACCATTTTATGTCAAACAGATTTGTTAATCTTACAATGAAGGAAGCAGTACTTGAAAATTAATCAAGGTGGGTTTTCATTGCTCAGTAGAGGCCCTTAAAAGGACCTGACCTGATAACTGGAGTCTGTTATTGTGTGGTTTCGAAATTCAATCATTTGGGGGTTTTATTTGCTGGATGGGTTTGCAGGAAATAGATCTCCATAGCAGATAAATCTTCAACAATTTCTTTCCTTGAGTGTTGGAACTGTCCTTTCAGAATTTCTTGTGATCCTGGTTCTGTTGGAATATTCTTCATTATTTGTTCATTGTTTTAAAATTTTCTCTAACCTACACATAAGCATTTTTGTAGGTAAAGTAGTCTTACTGCATCTCTTGGTGTTGAGTAGAGGGTAACATTTTGCCTGCTTTACCATAATAATCTGTCTAAGAAAAGATGAATGACAAATGGACCTCCCCTGGGAGAAAGGTTCTTGCCCATACAACCTAACTGGAAAAAAAACCCTGAGTTTATGTCAAATGTTTACATTTGGCATTGCAGGAATGGGGACAGAGACACATGGTCTTGGATTAACTGTCTTGGGTGATGCTTTTTCTCTGCTATCATCATCCTTATCCTAGTCCAAGAAGAGGATAAGAACAGTGGGAGGTGGAATAAGAAGATGGGATATCAGTGAGGTTAATTTGGCTAATGATAGCAACCTGCCCAGTGTTTTTTGTCCCACAGGAGACCTAGAAAATGCCAGAACAATGAAGTTGTATTTCTCTACTCTGAAGCAGTGACGTATGATCTAAGGTTTCCCAGAATAAAGCAACTGTGTCCTTGCCTGAAATAAAATCCCAGTTTCTAGGGCTTTTTGCCTCCTTAGCAGAGCCAGTTGTGAAAACTCAACCTTCCTGTCTTTCTGTGTACAGTGTAATCACTCTATAGAGAGTAGAGAAGCACAATGCTGCTTTTTCATATGCGAATCAAACACTTACTGCTTTGACTAATTGTTTTCTATTCTACAGAAACACAGCAAAGAGGTTTACTCTGGCCTTTCTTAGTATTTATGGTCTGGTCCAGCTAGCTTTTATATCCTTAGCAAAAAGACATTTCTTTCCTCCTTATAACTGCATTTTCTAAGGAATTTTCAAGATGAAACTTGCTTTTCTAGGCCTGGGGCTCTAATGGGCTTTAATAGTTATTAATTACTTAACTATCTGTTGTGACATAATTAAAATATCTTTCAACATTTCACTTTTCACCCCCGAGAAATAAGTATCTTCTAGGCTGTAAAATATGACTTGCAGCTTATTTTTATGAAACAGTGAGGGAAAGGCTTCTTCCAGGCTCAGTCACATCCAGTTCGCCTGTCAATATAAAGTGCTTCTCATCGTGTCCCTAAATAGCCTTGCTTATTCCTTCCCTGCTTTTCACTCCTATTTCACATGTGTGTTTAAAGAGCCTCTGTCAGGATTAAAATATATCTTTACCTATACCATTTTACTAAAATACCCTGAGAGCCTAGCAAAAATAACTGTAAAAAGCCATTACATCTTACTACAGGATTAGGGTTTTTTTTGTCCCACTCTGCATGCTTTTCATCTTGGGAAAATGTGTACAATGAAAATAGATTAGCTCCAATTTAATCAACAAATTCTAGGTGTCATGGGAAATGGGTTTACAACAGGTTGGGACAGAGCTATAAAACCAAAGCAGTGCAACAGCATACCATTCAGGGCTCAGAATAATCTAATATAATTAAAACAAAATCAGATAATACTACTTATAATTATTTCTTATACAATTTCTAGCAGGAAAAAAAAATAAAACCAAAAACCTTTTCCCAAATTCACCTGATACTTTATTTGTTGGGCTGATTTCTATATCTCTATTTGAATACTCATTTTAAGTGATAGTTAAAGGCAGTCGATGTTTTCTAGAATGGAATTTTGGGGAACCTGTTTCCTTGAGAGGAACATGTTTTTTAGGATATTAAGTTAATTCTAATGCTTCCTGTATGTGGACAGAGCTTTACAATTTATAAGGGAAGAAAACAAACCAAAGCCAACTTTGTCACCTCTAGGAATGTTTGCAGAAGCCTTCAAGTCCCTGGTGGGAAATACCCAATCAGAACAAAACTATTCCCTCAGTTTTCCTTTGTTGGGAGGGAACATCCTTAAGATTCAGTTTGCACCAAGAGTATACTTCAGATTTTGATACCTCTGATGTGTCAGTAGTCCTAGGTATGTCCTTTCTTTGTGAAGAAACTAAGTATACTTCAAATGCAAGTGAAAGATGCTGGGCAGAATTATCTTCTAATTGTTCCTGCAAGCGACCATGAGTGAAGGTTGCAGGAACTGAGAAGGGGTCACACTGCCTCAGAGCTTCCTGTGCTCAAAACCAAGAAAGTCAAGGGCAATAGAGAATAGCATTAATGCACAGTGTGAAAGAAAGATCTTCAGCAGTTGAAGGGACAAAGAGCTGGGAAAAGATGAGTGAAATCAACTGCGGATTAGTTGGATGTGTGGGAAATGTTATAAAAATGCAAAGCTCCCTGAAGAATTATGTCGTAAAATAAATGATTCATTTTACAGGTGGTTTAGTTTAGGTTTGTGAGTTTTGTTGGATTATTTTTTTTTCTCTATCTTTAAACTTTCTGTGGATGTGGCTCTGCTGTTATGAGACTACTAATTTTGAGGTAGAAACAGCAGTATCTGTCTAGGGGAAGTAAGGAATTTGTCCTTGTGAGAAATGATCCCCTTACAGGTTTGGAAATGGTTTACAGTTTCCACGTGAGCATAGATTAACCTTGATTCAAGGCATGGTATTTTAAATTACATTTTTTTTTCTTCTTTTTTTTTTTTTCCTTTGGAGAATTGGAATTCCCTTGAGATAGCTATGCTTCCACCCATGGTATGTGTGGAAAATTCGGACCTTGACATTAGGTGAAAGGCTTGCGTGTTCTCCTGTGAACATGGCTTTAGATGGATCTCAAGAAAACTTGAGTAGATAAGTGGATTTTGTAAGCATACATGATGTCCATAGCATAATAATTACCCATTAACCAAATAATGCAGATATTTTGCTTGAAAGGGAGGGGGGGAAATTCTACCTGTGTATGCACATATGGAAAACATAAAATCTAGCCCTTCCTGGCTGTTGAGTGCTTACAGTTCTGTGCTTTCAGTGTGCGTTGGTGCCTTGGGGTTATTAAAGATATGCTTGGTTTTGTCTCCCACCTTACTTGAAGAATGACAGCAATGGCATTAAGACACTATTTATAATCTCAGTTTGGCGGTCTGATCCTTTTAACCTGATCTAGGAATAACAGCCAGAGGTCACTACATGGAATATTGTTATGTGTGCTGTTTATTAGTGTAGATTTATGTAATATTCAGATTAATATTACATATATTCATGGTCTGCAGAGCCTGTCTGGTAAACAGGATGTGCTGTTCACTGTGCTCTGTGCTAATAGCTTTCCCTTCTGATAAGGGCAGGGAATTAGTCACAAGAACTCACCAAAATGTAGAACTTGTCCTCTTCACGGGACAAGGTTGGTGAACTCCATGGAATGTCAAGTCATATATGAAGGGATGCTTGCACAGGTCTTTCTGAAGCAGCATGTGTATCTGTGTCTTGAGGGGAACAGCTGCCTTTTGCTTATATATCAGTATTTTTCTACCTAAGTGATAAAAGGAAGCTGGGATATACAAACCTTCTTCAGTGTGTGTAGAAAAGGTTCTTTGGCTAGGCAGAGCTTAGAAGCTGTGTTTTTAGTGCTCCTCCAGCATGTACAAATTTATGACCAGAGACTAAAAAGACTCAAAGAACTGAATATTTTCCTTATAGAAATATAAAATAAAGAAAGAACTAGGAATTAACAGGAGAATCCTACAACAGATTATATGGCTGTGAAGGACAGTAATACTAAATCCACTAAGAGATGTTGTAAACAGAGCAGGAATCATTACCCTGACTTACCAGCCAGGACAAGGTCATAAAATGTGAACAAAATACCAGCATACAGGCTTGGCTGCATTTCCCCTACCCTCTGATTAGTCTGTTTATGGTTGAGTTTTATGCTTGCTTTATGTTGGTTAAAAACAAGAAAACAAGGGGGGTGAGGAATCTATGTAAAGTGCATAATAAGAGTGAATAGGGCTTTGCAGTGCTACAAAGAGCAAAACAAGGGAATCTCTGCAAAGGGACTGAAGGAAAAAACATTTGAAGTGATAACTATACAGCCTCTGAAAATCTCATTTGGAATATTTGAGAATGCTGCTTGAAGCTAAGTGACCCATTAGCATCCTCTGCCGACCAAACAAAGGCTCTGGCATTTTGGAAGTGGACAAGGACATCTAGGTTTTTTTAAGAGAGTCTGCAGTTTTCCTCCTTTGACGTGGAATTAATCAAGGTTAAAACAGAAGAAGATGCCATAACAGGCCCATTGCCTCATACACTCAGCTTACAGAATTAATTTTACTTAGCCCTCTAGAAATGAATCTGCAGGTGCAGAGCCACTGTGAAGAAACATCACTTGATGGGTGAAAAAAAACGTTGTGAAGGACAAGGTGAATCTTATTGTCTTCCCCAAGAGTCACGAGTCACAATGTGGTGGTTTAAGCTGGGAGGCAGCTAAAACAACCTCATAGCCATTTGCTGAATTCCCCCATTGGGATGGGGGGGGATACAGTTGGTTGGGCGGGGAGAAGTAAAACTCATGGGTTGAGAAAAAACAGTTTAATATGACAGAGGAGGAAGATAGTGATGATAAAAGAATATACAAAACAAGTGCACAGGACAATTGTGCACCACCATCAGAATACCAATGGCAAGTGACAAGCTAGTTCCCAAGCCCTGGTCTGAACCCCTGGCCAGTTTCCCCTAAGTTATATACTGAGCATAACACCATACGGTATGGAGTATCCCTTTGGCCAGTTTGGGTCAGCTGTCCTGGATGTGATCCCTCCCAGCTTCTTGTGCACCTCCAGCCTCCTTGTGGGTGGGACAGTATGAAGAGCTTAGAAGTCCTTGGCTCTGTGTAAACATTGGCTAGTAACGAACAAAGTGTTGGTGTGTTACCAATATTACTGTAATCCTACATCCAAAACAGAGCATTATACCAGGTAGTAGGAAGGAAATTAAGTCTATCCCAACTGAAACCAGGACCAAAAGTCAACTGAATGATAAGTGCAAGCAAATCATAGGATCATAGGGGTTGGAAGGGACCTCAAGAGATCATCGGGTCCAACCCCAAATGGGAATCCTCAAGTAGAGTTTTGGGGAAGGGAAGAACAGTGTGTCCCCACATACTCCTTTCTAGCATATCTGACGAAAAGATCAGAGAATCACAGAATGACTAGGTTGGAAAAGACCTTTGAGATCATTGAGTCCAACCATTCCTGTCCTGTGCTAAACCATATCCCTGAGCACCTCATCTACCCATCGGTTAAACACATCCAGGGTCGATGACTAAACCCCCTCCCTGGACAGCCTGTTTCAGTGCCTGATAACCCTTTCAGGGAAGAACATTTTCCTGACATCTGATCTAACCCTGCCCTGGTGCAGCTTGAGCCCACTCCCCCTCATCCTGTCTTTCTTAATAAATGCAAATGGAATGATGTGTTTAAAGCACCTATTTTTTCCAAACCCAAAGAAAACATTTCTGTGTGACTAATTGAAAAGCAAACGGAGAGCCAAGATGAATCACTGATTATCTGCTATGGAGGTAGGACAACATAGCATTTTAATTTTTAAAAAATAATAATCTGAAATCCACACTTTAATAAACCCAGCAGTTTTGTTGGTGATTGATTCTGGAGGAGAGGACAAGTCATACATCACAGCTTTCTGCTAGAAGCACTTCTCTAGCTCTACACAGCAAAATGCATGAGCCCCTGAGGGATTGCAAGGGAATGCAGCACTGAGCTTTGGAGCACCAATGGAAGACATGAGTCTCTTGTAACTGGCAGTATAAGAGGCCAAGACACCCATATAATAAAACAGACAGGGAACTATGGTTATAAATTGGAAGAGGGTAGATTTAGGCTAGATATAAGGAAGAAATTTTTCACTGTGAGGGTGGTGAGGCACTGAAACAGGTTGCCTAGAGAAGCTGTGGAAGCCCCATCCCTGGGAGTATTTAAGGCCAGGTTGGATGAGACTTTGGGCTACCTGATCTAGCAGAGGGTGTCCCTGCCTGTGGAAATAGGTCCTCTTTGAGGTCTCTTCCAACCCAAAGCATTCTATGATTCTGTGGCTCTATGGGAAATGCAGTGTGGTGCAGAGTGATATATACCAGTTAGAAAATTAGCTGAGGCAGACTGGGAGAGCTAATTACAACAGTTATGGAAAGAAAGAAAGAAAAGTGGCTAACAGTAATAATGTTAACATAATCTTTCCTGTAAGAGTGCTGCTTCAGCTGTAAGAAAAGTAAAGAACTCTAGACTAATTCAATGGGTGTTATTAAGTCTGGTGGCTGGAGGGCTGGAAGATCTGGTTGCAAGTTGACTCTATGTCTCACGGAAGTTACTTTTTTTATGTATTGATAAGAGGATTGCTGACACTATAGGGTCAAGGAAAGACACTTCTTCTAATCCATACAAAAAGGAGTAAAAGGAAAAATCTGGAAAAGATTTTAAATTGGAGCAATGTTATGGCCATGGAAGTCACTGGGAAGGCTGATGGGTTTAAATAGGAACAGACATCACAATTAAAACCCTGTACTATCTCTCCTTTACCATATCTTAATTTGCTGGAGTTACATTTGCCTACCCTGTAAATAGCCTGCCTTATTGCTTGGCTAGATATCATTACACAACGGGGTGGAGAGAGACCTCTTTATCTTTCAGTCTTCTCCTGGCAGTTGGAGAGCAGATTTGACACCCCCACATCAAAGCCAAAATTAATAGCCTTATCCATATCCATCCCTCCAAGCAGAATCTGAAAATTTAGAGTGACACAACCACTGAATTAAGAAGAAAGAATGTTGTGCAAGGAAGGTGAGTATATTTAAGGGATTGTCACTGAAAAGGAAGTATCTGGATAGTCCAGCAGGATAAGTCAGTCTAAAGGAGACAAATATTCCATGTTGTATTGACTTGTTTCAAATCATCCTACGAATGGAAAACCAGCAAAATTTCTTCATTAATTTACTCTCCAAGTTCATGTTAAACATCTGTGCACTTAATTCTTTGTCTTTCTCCTCTTTTAGCTACGAGCCAGGAAGATGAAGTGTTGCCTTCTGTCTATCGCGTTGGCTGCTCTGGTGTTCATTGTCATAATCATCGCGGTCTCTGTCAAGCATTGATCTGACTATGGTTAACACAGGTAAAAGCCTTTAATTAAGTCTTTTATCATACCCTGTAAGATGGTTGGGAGACAGTTTAGGAAGCTGTTAATGATAAGAAAAATGTATCTTTCCTTGCATATTGAGGTGGGGCGTATGAAAATAATTTCAGTTAAAAAGTATTTGAGCTCAGATACCATACTTAGTGGATCTTTAAAAATAAGTCAAGGTAGTGTTCAAACAAGACATTTCCTTTTTTCTCTTATGTTTGTGTGTGTTTGATTTTGTATGGACCTTACACTAATCCTAATTGATGAATCCTAAATCCTCATGAATTAGAGATACAGAAGTGGTGTTAAAGACCTTGGAATTTAAGTAGGGTCTGGGGCAATTCAACATCACACAGATACACTGAAATTTTCCAAAGTTCACCTATCTGCCGAGATAACCATGTGAGTATCAGATTGTTCTCCCAAGTAATAAGCTATAGTGAAAGAGGAAGTAGCCTCAAGTTGCACCAGGTTTAGATCGGGGATTTTTTAACATTTTTTTCAAGAAAAGGGTTTTCAAGCTTTGGAACAGGCTGCATGGGGAAGTTGCTGAGTCACCGTCACTGTAGATATTTAAAAGATGTGTAGATATGGTGCTTAGGAACATGGTTTTGTGGTCAGCCTTGGACATGCTAGGTTAACAGTTGGGCTTGATGATCTTAAAGGTCTTTTCCAACTTAAACAATTCTATAATTCTATCCTCTGGAACTATCCTAGAGGAAGCACAAAGGATTGATGGATTTTCCTTAGTGTTTTCTTTTACAAGTGTTCAGTGTTACTTAACAATGCTGTCCTTCCACCTGAGAATGAAGTCATTGCAGTCTAATGTGCTTTCTTTCTACATCATGTTCTCAACTAAAATTAGCAGGTGTTGGTTCTAAACAATCACAGAAATACAATTTATCACACAAGGTTCATTAAGCTTTGGGACTGCTTGTATTACATTGTGGATGACAAAATTTGGGTACAATCTACAAAAAGGGAAATCTACAAAAGGAAGTATTTTTTGAAGGACATCAAGTACCATCTCACTGGTTCTGGATAAGGATGGTCACGTTCCCTAAACGATCGCTAAGAGAAATAGCTGTAAATATTTTTCTACACTTGTTTGGACAGCACTGAATTGAGAATGATAACACCTTCAAATTAATCACATATGGATGTTCTTATGGCATATATATGCCATATGTGTGGTTATATATAGATGAATAAAGATAAATTCTACATATATTTTTATCTTTTTTACATGAGACACTGATTACGGGTGCAGATAGTGATCTGTCCTGCTGATTTAACCTAAACTACAATAATTTTAGTTGCATTACTTTGGTTTTGTTCTGTATTAGTCTGGTTTGAAAACGTTATCCATCATGATAATCTATAATGTAATAAAATTTCTTTTATATGTAGTTAAATATTCCTATCTACTAGAGATCACAAATCTTATCAACACTTGACTAAATCTAAACACATTTTAATCTAAGTCCCTTAATTTGAGAAAGTTGGAGAACCAAAATATTCTTATAATAAAACTCCATTGGAAAATTAGAGTTAATCTTCTGTTAAGATATCCATGTCTTGAGGGAATTCAACCTAGAGATATTAATGAATGCCCTAGGAAAATTATAATGCTCTACTTTTCATCATCAGTTGTGAAACTAATTATTAAGCTTCTAAAACATGAGTTACTCTCCAGCAGTACAAATGTTGGAAAACCTACATTGAGTTATATTGGAATAAATATTCTTCCAGATCACTATAAAGCAGTTTTAATCTAGGTTGACCTCTGTATGTGGCAGATTACACATTTATATTTTGAAGATTTTCAAAACAGAATGTTTTCAGAATTTCTGTGTCCAGAGTGAATATTTGTTTTCTATTCTGAATTGCAACACAAGTGGATTTTAAAATGTAATTGGATTTAAAGTTTCAACTACCTCAAAGACTGTCTTACCTACTTTAGGGAAATAGAGAGCAGCTGGGTTTGACATTTAACAGCTCTTCATGACTGTCCAGAGAAAATAAAGGGGAGAAAGCAAGCTAGGGAACTAGCTACAAAATACTCTGATTGGCATAGGACACATAACTGAATAAACCCCCAAGAATCATAATTACTGGCCAGAACTTCCAATTAATATGTCATTGAAGAGTTTATTCTGTGCTAGATCAGTAAAGAACAAAAAGAAATAGCACCAGCCACGCTGTTTACATGGTTTGAGCCCCATTTGCATGATATTCAAGGTAGGATTTCCTTAGCTTTCACAAGTGCAGCCTGGATGGGAAGTCTGAAGGTCATTGAGTTAAAGGAAAGATGATGATTATGACTATTAGCATATACATTTTTCATCTCCTTATTTTTATTGTTCTTGTTTCTATTCTTGCAATGATGATACTGAATATACTGTTCTTCTCAAAAGGACATAAACCCCAACTTTTCTTAGTTTTTCTTTTTCCTCACCATAAATTAGATGTAACTTTGGCAGATGAGCCCATTCTTTCTGTAAGAAAGAACCACTTTATGAATCTTGAAAAGTACTTTTTTCCTGTGAGTTTCTCAAGCAGTGATGGCATCATTGGCTGCTGGCTCAGTGTGTGCAGAGACCAGCTGTTCAGGAATGCTCTGAGCCCTGACTTCTGCTTGTCATGGCCCCTGCTGTAAGTATGTCACTGCTCCCTTGGGGCAGTTTTGTCTGGCAGAAGGAGAGAAGAGCATCTACAGCAGACACAGAGAAACTCCTGGGGACGTATGTCTACGTTTGTTTGCTGACACCTCAGGAAAATAGCCCAGGAACTTTTGGGTCACATTGCTCATATTGTAGCAACACTGCAGCTGCTCTTTTTTCTTTTATGGTACAACATCAGTAAACATCTTAAAAGGACAGCATTGCAGTAGCAGTCTGAAAGAAGTTCTTCCTTTAACAATCTCTTTCTCTAGTGCCAGGATTTCTTAGCCTAGATAGACCTTCTGTGTCCTCCTTCTTTTGACTCATTTGGATGAGTGCACAATTGCACAAAGTGACAATCAAGACTCTTGGAATCCTAGTCTTGAATATTCTTTTTGGAAAAAAAAAAAAGAGGTGACAAACTTTGAGAAAGATGCTACGTGTATTTGATGGCTGGAAAACATGCTTCCCAATGACAACTTAATCAACTCAATCTATTTAGCTAAAGAAAAAAAAGAGAATGAAAAATGACTTGACTAGTCTGTGCTCTTTTCTTGGATTAAGTCACTGCAGCAAAAGGTGCCTTCCCTGTTTACACACTTCAGTCAAACAAAGGTTACTGGACTGAGCTTATGGACTTTGTTATATAGGTCCTTAAACCCTATGACCTTCCTGTTCTTTCCAGCCTTAGCATCTCTTAGTGAATAAAGAGAGCCTAGAGGAGTAAAACAGTGTTTCTCTGATAGCTGATGCAACCGTTGACAGCAATGTTGACCTATGGAAGAGCAGAGTAACAGGGAAGTGTACAAGTGGTCATTCAGCAGAATATTCTCTCAGTCTTCAACAACTTGAAGCTCAAAGGCTTCCTGATCCAGGAAGCAGTTATTTAATTTTTAGCAGCCATTGATGCATTCCTTTCTTCATCATTTGACTAGTTGTGTTTTGAACCATCATAAACTTTTAACATGTGAAATATTCTGAGCAAGGAGATCCACTCTAATTGTAGTCAACATGCAATCTTTACTGTACAGCTAAAAAGGTGTCTTGGCCAGAATCTCCAGAGCAGGGCTGCAGTCCATATGGAAAAGCAATAATAAGGCTCCAGGTGTCTGTTTCCTGAATATGCCACAGTTGGAGGATCTTTTTAGTTCAAATTGATTTAATTATTACACAAATCTAGAAAAGATCGTTGTAATCTGTATTATTTTTCCCTCTTACAATCACATTTTTCCTTACCTAATACATTTATGGTCTTATTATGTGGTTAAATGTTTTCTGTAACCTGAACAATGACGATGAGGTTCAGACAGATTATTTTTCTGCAGTCTTTCTTTGGTGTATGTTTTTTCCTTATTTTCAGACCTTATGGGTTTTTAGGTTGGGACCCTGTGTGCTGTACCCCTGGTTCCTTGCAATGCAGTAGGAGTAAAACCTGCACTTGTTTGTATGCAGTTTGTTTTTTTGAAGGAGCAGAGTGGCCTAGGGAGGTAAAGAGAATCTTTATCTAAGACTTTTAGGCCTTGGAGTTAGAAACCAGGACAACAGAACAGCTTTCATATGATAGGATCTTGCTAGGTTAGCCCCCACCCCTTCTGAAGTCATTTATTCCACATTCTTCCCTCATAGCAACAGATAATCCAGGCAGAACATATCACGTGGAGCCAAGAGGAAGTTCTTCCAAGCCAGAACACATCAATAACTTACCAAACAAATGCAATGAGAGCCTGTATCTGTTGGGTTCATGAGGGCTGTAAGTGGCAGAGAGGGAAAGATTGACAAGTGGCATTGTGGTACATGGCATTTACAGTTCTGTCCTTCCTTCCCAGCACAAAACAAATCTGGGTACCCACTTGTGACACTCGCAGTAGAAATCCTGACATTTGCCTCGTGTTTCTTTTGCCTGGCAATGTCAGGTTGTAAGAGCACAGCAGTACCTATTTAGTGTTGAACAGAGCAATAATTCAACCTAATGAGTATTGTAAATAAGGGGAAAATGTAGACAGGTTTGTTCCATGGTATTCCTTTCACCTTTTAAATTGATATCACAGGCTGGCTTTATTTTGTGTCTCTTTTTTTACCACGTCTATATA
Source organism: Gallinula chloropus (assembly GCF_964237585.1). NCBI lineage: Eukaryota > Metazoa > Chordata > Aves > Gruiformes > Rallidae > Gallinula > Gallinula chloropus. The sequence goes on from NC_140086.1 coordinate 3,924,821, forward strand.
TGGCTTAATAACTATGTGAAAGGCTCAGTTTTCAAGCTTGTTTCATTATCTCAAGCCCTGAAAGAGTTATATTTTTGACAGCTGCCATTCAAGTTCTAAAATAGTTCACCCTCTGCCCTGGCTGGGGTGTTGCTTCTATATTTCTGCAGCACAATCAGGAATCAATAAATCTGCAATATCTTTTTTTTTTTCCAATATTCTGAAAAGTTTTCTACATTTATAGTCAGCTGTCAATTCTTGTAAGTTTGATTCTTGTCTTTTAGTCTATAATTGCTCAGATCCTCATATCCTTGTTCAATTTTTGCTCTGGCAGGAAGACTGAGGTACATCTTCCTTCTGCAGTAACTTTTGTGCTTCAAATATATATGAATCAAAAATGAGATATGAATTTTCACTGATTCTTATATGATGAGTCTGAGTTTAAGATTTGGCCCAATTTCTTAAATTGACGTTTATGTTCTTGAAGATTTTCCTGATTTCTATGACTCTGTCTGCATTTCTCCTAGATAAATTATTTCCCTGACAGCCAGTTAAAACCTGAGACACAGACAGGTAGAAGAGAGAATTATTACCAGTAGAAAATAAAATTTTAAGAGACAATAGTCTGCATTATACAAAAAAATCCTTCAAAGTAACAGGACAAGAAGTGACAGTAAAAAGTAGATTTATTTCTAGGAAGTTCTCTGAGTTTTCACCAATTACACACCTCGCTTTCAACCTTCAAACTGATTGTTGTTTTGATAAGACATCACATCATCAGGTTGCTGTGATTGAATACATTTCAGGTTAACCTTGACTGCTGTCCATCTGCATGCTCTTTGGTCTTTACTAGTATCAGATAATGCCAGGTCATTAATTCCACTGTGAAAGAGGGCTAAGAGAGGAAGTATTATGTTGCATATGCTTTAGCTCAAGAGTCAACATGTAGACAGTTCCTGTAGCTCAGTTAACGAGTTGTAACTTGAACTCATTGATTTGAATGCAAAGTCAGTAGGAGTTTGAAACAGCCAGAGGTTTTCCTCATCCTGTCTCAGGTTCCTATGCTGTTTCTTTGCAATGGCTAGGAAAATGGAGTACTCCCACTGCCTGGCTGTGCACCATGCTGACCCTTCAGATGGATGGCAAGTCTTTGATCTGAGCTCCCCCAAACCATCTGAAATCATTAATTCTTTATGCTTTGTGATTCCTTTACACTTAAACCATTTAGACACACCTCTAAGGACATGATGTGGAGGAGCCTGAACTTCAGTGTCTTCAGTTTGAACTGCTAGAAAGATCACAAAAGTGACCATGCTAGATCAGACCAGTGGTCTCTCTGGCCTCATAATTGTATCATTCACAGGTACTTAAGGGAAGACCATGTGAAAAAAAGAAGAAATATCAGTTAGAATAATGGACAGCACCAGCCATTCCTTTAATTGCTTAAATACGGATTTAGGTGCCTAAAATTTAGGTTCCAAATCTTTGAATGAGTCTATTGCAAGTGTCCTCTTCCCTGTGGATTGTCTTATTTTCTTAGGAGCAGTGATGTCTGGTGGAGGGAGTAGTTGGTGTTTGCAGTACAATTAATGGCTCAGGAGGGCTCTCTGAGGCATAAACCTCTAGGAGAAGGGAGGATTAGGCTCTTTAGAAGAGTGACATGGATTTATAAACTGCTCACACATCCCTCCACCACTGTTAGCTGACATTTTCAGTTGGCAATGCTTGAATTATCTGTCTCATCAAGCCCCCAAAATACAGTGAGATTTTAGTGTTGTGAGAGGGACAAGCGCAGAGAAGAGCAGCCCAAGGGAGTCCATCATTCATCCTTAGCCCTGAGGTGAGTGGACTTTCGATTAAGTCAGTTTGGGAAGGTGTGTGGTTCTTTTTGATAAGGTTAAAACAGCTTATTCTTCTCTAGAGAGCAATTCCTCACGGCCTGGGAATGATGGGGGAATATGGGTAAGGTTGCTGCTTCTGAGTGCAGAGCTTGGTGTCAGGGGAACCAGGAGGACCTGAATGACCAGTTCTGTGCTAGCATGTATTGATCCAACAAAAGCCACTCATTATTATCACCACATATTTCATCACCATTCCAGTCTCAACTGGTTCTCTGGTATTTTAAAGGTTTTTTTATGTGAAAGTTTGAAAAAGAGGTGTCTGTTGCTGTCAAATAATAGACAGATCTTCACTCTCTTCACTCTATTCCTAAGTAACATAGAAGTCCAATCTTAAACTCTGTTTTCTATTGGAACAAAATGGCCACTAAATCTATAGCCATGTTCTATCACCAAACTCAGTGGCAATGACAGAATCTCTATGTTGCTTTTCCCCTTCTTTGAACACAGTAGTGTTATGTAGAAATTCTGAGGCACTTAGGCACTCTACCTGTCTCTGTTCTTGAGATGTAAATGGGGGAAAAAAATGTCTCCTAAGACAGGGAATCTGTATTGTGTCTGGATGAGATGGAGTTAACTTTCCCCAAAGCAGCCCTCATAGTGCTGTGCTGTGTATTGGTAGCTAAAATTGAGACCAGTCATGAGTGGCATTCTGCAGTTGATAGTGGGACTGGCACTGTTTAACACCACTGTCAGCAACATGGACAGTGGGATTTGGCAGCATGTCAGCAAGTATGCTGATGACACTAAGCTGTATGGTATGAGTGACGTGCTAGAGAGAAGGGATGCTATGCAGAGGGACTGGAGGGATGGGCCTGTTTAAATTGCACGAAGTTCAAGAAGGTGAAGTGGAAGGTCTTACACATGGGTCAGCACAATCCCAAGCACAGCTACAGGGTGGGTGGAGAATACATTGAGAGCAGCCCTGAGGAGAAGGACTTGGGGGTGTTGATTGATGTAAAGCTCAACATGAGCTGGCTTGCAGCCCAGAAAGCCAGCCCTATCCTGGACTGCATCAAAAACAGTGTGACCATCAGGTCAAGGGAGGTATTCCTCCCGTCTACTCTGCTCTGGTGAGACCCCACCTGGAATATTGCATCCAACTCTGGAGCCCTCAGCACAAGAAAGATATGGAGCTGCTGGAGGGAGTCTAGAGGAGGACCACAAAGATAATCAGAGGACTGTAGCATCTCTCCTATGAAGACAGACTGAGAGAGTTGGACTTGTTCAGACTGGAGAACAGAAGGCTCTGGGTAGACCTTATAGTGGTTTTCCAGTACCAGAAGTAGGCCTACAGAAAAGACAGAGAGAGACAGCTTACAAGGGCAAGGAGCGATAAGACAAGGGAGAGAATGGGTTTAGATTAAAGAGCATGTATTTAGATCAGATATTAGGAAAAAAAGCATTCCCTCTGGGGTTGATGAGACAAGGAACCAAGCTGCCCAGAGAAGCTGTGGATGCCCCCTCCCTGGCAGTGTTCAAGCCCAGATTGGATGAGGTTTTGGGCCTCCAGATCTAGTGGAGGGTGTCCCTGCCTATGGCAGGGGGGTCGGAACTAGATGGTCTTTGAGGTCCCTTCAAGCTCAAACCATTCTGTGATTCTAAGAAGGTGTAATTAATACACTGGTGTTTTGGCTACTACTGAGCAGCACTGGCATAGCATCAAGGCTGTCTCTCCAGCAGGCTGGGGGTGGGACAGATTTTGGGACCCAAAGTGACCAAAGGGATATTTGATATCATATGACATCTTCTCAGCAATAAAGGCTAAGGTAAAGGAGAAGGTGGGGAGGTGTTAATCACATTTGTCTTCTGTAGCATTTTCTCGATGTACTGATGCTGATGCTCCTACTTCCAGAGAACTGGCCAGACAACTCCTGCTTATGGGACACAGAGAATAAATCTTTTCTTTTGCTCTGCTTCTGCACATGGCCTTTATTTTTGTTTTATTAAACTACCTTTATTTTGACCTGTAATATTTTTTCCATCATATTTTTTCACCCCTCACTCCCACTGAGGAGAGAAATGAAAGAGCAGGGTGGTGGACACCTTGCATCCAGCCAAGGTCAGTCCACCATCCACCAGAGAGTCTTAGAGGTTTTCTTGGAAATAGGGCAGCACATAGTTCATCAGTGCCATTTCCTAAGGGACAGCATATGAGCCTCACTAGTATACAATCTTCTTGAAAGTGTTATGTGACTATTATCCTTGGTATTGGTGTCAAAGAAGAGTAATGTTGGATCATTGGTCTCTGGAAGAAAACCTAAAATCCCGCACAGGAGGTTATCTTTGGTAATGTGATAAAGAAGAAATATTTTGGCAGTTTAACAAGAGAAATTAGTGTTCTAGCGGGAAAGGCTCTTAGAAGAGCAATACATCTATGATTATTTCTTCATGAAGAAAGGTGTTTTAGAGGGACAACGTGGTTGGTGCTTGTGCCTCTCAGAGATGTCACGTGCAGTGATGTGGATGAGAATATGTGCTGTACCATGTTGTATTCTCCTTTGCAACCAGCTTGCTTTCTTCAAGCAACTTTAATGATCTGGGAGGTATTCTTTAAACTTGAGAGTGAACTCAACAATTTAAGGCTTTTTCTATGACCTCCTTTTTTTTCCTGGCCCTTTATTAACATAGGAAAAAAAAATAATTTAATACAGTGGTTACAATGTCTTTATTAACTATCCACCTTACAGGATAGATCTCAGAAATATCCACATTTTGATAATATATTGTCTGTTCAATATATAAATAATAAACTCCTAATTGCCTTAATCTCCCTGATGTGATATTCTCAAACCATCTTTAAAAAGAGAATTATAATTCCACCATACTCATTGAATTTTCTGATATATCCCTTTTAGTTTCATTAGGCTTTAATAGGAGTTAGAATCTGCTTCACAACAACCTCTCATTTACAAAATATGTTTCAGCTCTCAAAATAGGCTTTTTAGATGTATCTGGGAAAGGAACCTTTTGACTTTAGTAGTCATTAAAGCAATAAAAAGAAATAACTGTATTTCCTAAAAAAAAAAACCCAACCCAAAACTGCTGGAGAAATGACTTTTTTTTAACTTCTGAGTTTGGTAAGAAAGTTGCTTAGCTTTGACAGATTATTAATTCTCCAATTAATAGCCATATTTTCACACTGAAATGGGCTTTTTACATTACAGTGTCGAATGACTTTGCTATATAGTGCATAAACCGTTTCATTTCTCTCACAAGTAGGTCATCAGGAATTACTATGTTGAGGGCTTGTACAAAGAGACTCCGTATTTAGAACTGTGCATTTCAAATGAATCATACCCCAGCTCATGAGGTGGGCAAAGTTTCTTGTCAGTGAAACGATGAACACGGTGGAGTGGAGGTAGATCATTTCAATTTTCACATTACCGCGGTTGATTGAATTACTTCTTGTTAGCTGAACTGCTGTAGCTGTCCATGTACAGCCTACTGATAGTGCAGAGTAAAATGCATTAGGCTTGATGTCATGTCATCAAAACGTACTAAGAATAACGTCCCATCCATTGCTGCCTTTCAGCATACAAGCAGTAACTCATTAAACAGTTGTAATTTGATCACTTTTGATTGTCTGTCTAGCCTTTAGATTAAAAAAATCATATCATGTGGAGTATTTTCAGGGCATCTGCTTTTTCTTCTTTAAGTTTCAGTTCTAGAACGTGTACAGAAGAGCCTTAAGCAGCAGTATCTTGAGCAGCCTCTGGACAGCTTTGTGTTGGAGGGATTTATATTTTTTTAAAGGGAGGTAGAAGAAAGCTGACCCCCTTCTAGGCTTTGATGGCAGCTGTCCATATTGCATTTTGCTTTTAGGTTGTACATGAATATAAATAAAAATAAAGAATAATGAATAAAAGCCAAGTGCAAGCAAGTTGCTTACAGATTCACAGAATGTATAAGGTTGTCAGGGACCTTCAGAGGTCATCTGAAACAGGCAGAGTCACCTCAAGCAGATACTTGTGGCAGTGTCTCATGAGGTCTTGAGCACTTCCAAGGATGGAGACTCCATAAACTATGTGAACAACCTATTCCAGTGCTTGACCACCCTCACACTGAAGAAGAAGGTTTTTTTCTTATGCAAAAGTGGAATTTACTCCATTTCAATTTCTGAAAGGATTGGGTGTTTGATGTCTAGTAATGTGCCTTGTAAAAGAGGTTGCTATATGAAGAGGCATTCTTGATTATTTTGAGTAAAATTGTTCTTACTTTTACAACTGCCATTTGTATTATGTTTACAACATGCAATTAAGGATTCCTATTAAATGCTCTGTACAAGGCAGATCCCAATGACCAATATTTATTTACATTTTTTCCAGAACACAGCATTAAAAAGACTATAGAGGAGAAAAGTAATGCAAGACTGAAGCTATAAAAACTGCATTTCAGCTTGTATGAACGAATTTGGGTATTTATTGGCTTAGGAAATTTTCTCTTATGACACTCAAATGTTGCTGTGGGGTGACAAACACAAAATTCCTGGAATCCCTTTAATTTGTAGCAACTTCTCCTTTATTAAATTATGTATTCCAAAGGATATCTGGTTAATGACCAGTATATGGCAAATATATTCTCCAAGCTTATTAGTACAGAAATAATTGTAAGTGGTTGCTATAGTTCATTAAGGCTTATTTATTTTATAGTTCATTAAGGCTAATTTTATAAGTATAAAATCAGTTTTCATAGCTATTTTTGCCTCTTTTTTTTTTTTTTTTATGTTTCTCTGCCATCTACTGCTTGCAATATTTTCTGATTTTTCTTCTTTGTTCCTAAATAATCCTCCACTGTGTTTACTGTGTTGGCTTTTAGTCAACAGTTTTGCTGAGCAGTAGCAGATGCTAATCTTCAGTCAGACACATATTCAGTTACATATACTTTTTATGGGTCAAAGGACCAGTTACTATGATCTCTGATCTCTTGATCCAGCATACTGGAAGTTCACCTTGTTCATGAACAGAAATTTATCTTACTCTATGCATGTGATCAAAAATCTCAGTGACTTGATTTCATGAGTGTCATGAAGCCCAGAGTAGGTTTCATTTACACATAAAATTGTACCATGGGATTAAAAAGGAATGTGTATAGTTTTATTTTTGGTTTTTTTTTTTATTTTACTTTCATTGACAGTGTAATCATATTAGTACTTTTTTTTTCTTAATAATTTGTAGAACTCTTAATGTATAGTATATTGCTTAATACAATCAAAACATATCACAGTAGTTTAACATATGGTTAAACTCACCAGCCTGGAGAGCCAATTTTCCAGGCTGGGTTTGAGCTCTATATTCTTTTACTGCTGTTTGCAATGAGCTGTTATAATACACTTCTCCCCTGCCCTTTGCTCAGTATCTTACTGAGCCAGAGGGTACCTGGTTTATTGATGGCAAATGAGGGTTTAACAGGTACTGCATTGCTACAGATTTCTTATCGCTTAGGTTTTCCAATAGATCACAAGGGATCAGTTGGAAAGACAACATCCTCCATCTCTGATGCATACTTGATTTTGATGTGAAAAGAAACTTAAGAGCAACCTTAACTTAAATCTTGTCAAATTATATCAGAGAAAGACTAATACACAACTCTGGTAGCTCAGAGTTGGGACAGAGGTTGGTGCCTCTTTTTACTTTTTATTTGTTTTAATTTTATGCCTTTTCCACTTTCAATCAATACTTAAGTATGTATTGATGAAAAGACCAGAACTGGAGAATACAAGCCTCTCATTCCTGTGTCTTTGATATGAAGTGTTGGAACTGTGCCTGTTTAATGTCTGTCTCAGCAGTCATTTGCACATTTGTAAACAGTGAAGCTATTACAAAACAGATTAAATGGTGGCCCCCTCTGCATGTCTCATACTCTTCTGTTTTACAGTAGAAATCAATGGTTTAAATCCTTATTCTGGGTTTAGGGCGAAATTGGGGTGAGACTTCCCCTTTAACAATATGAGCCTAAATCCAGAAGGAATACTATGAGAATAATAAACAATTTTCCTTTCTTCTTGTGGGATTAAAGAAACCGATGTGATTCAAAGGCACAGTCAGTTCTGTCACTCATTTGCAGCAGGGACACAGCAAATTTACAACTCATTCCACTGTTGACAGATGTAAACCAGGAAAGGTAGTAATTTTAGGACACTTTTTTTTTTCCCCTCCTAAATTTGTGGATATACTGACACTTACAATCTGCTGAAATCTGTTTTTTCATGTGTTCAAGCAGTAATTTCAGTAGAATGTTGTGTTGTGAGAGTTTCATTTTGACGGTCAACACATTAATCCTTTGCTAAAACATACATAAACACCTATATACACACATATGCACCCAAAACCTGGGGTACTTAGCGACAGAAAAAACCCACCCCAAACCCCAACAAAACCAAAACCAAACGCACAAAAATCCCACCTTGAACTTGGGTGGAACAAGTTCCCAGGAATGATTGCAGTCCTGGATAAATGTAGTAATTGTTTCAATTATGAAGAAGAATGAAAGAGCCATTTGGAGGTTAATCAGCAATCAGCCTTCTCTTCCATTTGCTTGGAGCTGAAGGACAAAGTACTGACAGTTTTAAGCATTATGGGTATGCATTTGTGTGTACCTATGGTCTGTGTGGTTTTCTGTTCATATGTGCATCAGTACCTCTGAAAACAGCCTAGTTTCACTATGAAGTATCTTGCAAATTGCGTACTATTGGTTTCAATTGCTTAATACAAAACAAAGGGCTTTAAGAATACTTTCTGTTGTTGTGATTAAACCCTGAATGCTTTCCCTTTTCATTGGCAACATTTTTATAAGTCAAAAAGGTGGCCATTCTTTTTGTTGGTATTATTTGTAATGAGTGGTCATAAGGGTTGCTTTTGTCTAAACACCCAGGAAGTTAATGAGCTTACTTCCATGGGAACAGAAAATCTCACTGTGAGTCTACATAATCCTTTTTCTTCCCTAGTATGATCCTAGTGCATACAAACACAGTAGAGAAAAGCATTTCAGTAGCCAGGAAAGCAGGTTTCCATCTTTTAGGTCACTCCACCACTTCTTTCATATTCTGTGAAACTGAAATTCAGTACTATGACATCTAATATGTCATTAACTCATCTGGCAGCCTCAATAAGCATTTTCCTTTGCAGCAGAGACACAAAGTATGTGGGTCTGTTGTTTCAGCCAGAGTTGACTGGTCTTTTCTTTGTGCTTTAAGCGACATAATGTTTCATTATGGTCAAAATCCACTCCATGGATTCAAGCCACTTGGCTTGAAGGCCATAGCCAGCCTTACCTTCCCAGATGCTCTTGGGTATTGAGCCGGGCTGATCATTTATCCCAGGGCTGACTATTTTGTTTGCTTCCTCCCAGAGCTGAAAATTAAGTTTATGCAAAAGCCCATGTGCTAGCAGAGTTCCACATAAGATTTTATTGTGCATCATGTATGTCTCTGGATCCCTCTTTGAATTCCCCTTTTCTTACATCTTGCTTCAGTGTAGCCTGAATTTCATTTGGTTTTGCTTCCCACAAAAGGGAAGTTGTTGGAAGGAAAACGTGAGGATGATGAAGCTATCAACAGCCACAGATAGTGGAGAAAGGTGGTACTGAGAGATTAATCCACAGGACTTCCCTTGCTTAGGTTCCTGCAGCTTAATTGTGTGTCCATTCCTAGGATGCTCAGTCTTTTTCAGAATCTGATACTTCCTGAGTTTCTGGGAAGTTGAATTTGCTACTCTGTTTTCCATCAATATCTCTCCCAACTTTCTTAGAAAAGATAAAAAATGATTTATTCTACTTTCTAGTAGATAAGAAGCATTTGCATAGCCAAATGGGTTAATACAACATGCCTGAAACTCCAAACTGGCTAGCTGTAGGAAATTCCTGTAATAATGCAGGGCATTGCCTAGGCAGGATAGGAGTAAATGTTAAGTTCTTATGATTAGTTTAATTTACGTACTGAATTTCAACAATCCACATTGCTGAGCTTATGTTCAGTGTTTCCTTGCTATTGAGTTATCACATAGGATTAATTTGCTCAGACCTTTACAGTAAGTTACGCTGATTCAGTGAGTGTTCTGGCTTCTACTGGAGGCATGTCCAGCATCCAAGGAAAAGGGTAGTGTTCCCAAAAGAGCAAAGAAGCCAATGTGGTTTCTCATGATTTCTTACTACAAAAAGTCTGAGCAATGAACCCAATTTTAGTGTACAGTAACTACAAAACTCAAGTCACTCTGAAAAGTACACAGAGAGGTCCAGCAGGTCAAGGGGAACCTCTTACCAGAGGTGAAAATTAAAGAGGCACAACTTAACTCATTCCTTTCTCTCTTTAAAACTCAGTTTAATGTTGGAGAACTTACATTCTTGAGATGCTTCTCTCCCTTTTCAGATACATTAGCTGAGATCAGTGAGGGCAATACTGACTTTAGCATTCATGTTGAGAGAGTTTTTTGTGTTGTTGGGCAATAGGTGCAGAAATGGGTATAATGATCCAGCTGTACTCACAGACAGGGGAAAAAAAGCAACATTTAGGGAGTGAAGAGCTCAAGCAGATCCTTGAGTACATGCTTAATGCTTAGCAGGTAAACCGTTCATGTCTTGTTGGAGCTGGAGAAGCTGCTCCTGTGTTTCAGGAACATGTTTTACTGCATTGACTTTGGTGAATCAGAAATACATAGTGAGTCCATGAGTGAACTGGAAATAAAACTCATATTCTTGTCTTTTTTTATCTGTACTTCCATGGGGGGAACATACTTTATTGTTGTGGGGATATCCAGTTCATGAGAGTTCTTTCTCTTCCCACACTACTGACAAATGGTTCACAACTACCTCCCCTAAAAAAAAACCCCAAACCAGCCCCAAACCCAAAAAATAACTAACATAAAACTAGCCAAAGTATTAGGCTTGATGCTGCAACTCAGATAACCAAATCCCCTGCTGACATGTGTTGGAAAAGTTTAGGCCTGCCAGAAATATTTTGTCAGACTGTCTCTGACTTCCCAGTGAAAGGCAGGGTTTTGCTCTCTGTCAGATTTTATTTTTTTTAATCTCCATTTGATGAGCTTCCTATTGGGTTTTTAGCTACTTATAGAGGAAACTTATTTTTTTTAATTGCAGTTTCCAACAAAAAACCCCTCATCACTTCAGAGATCTTCTTGCTTTCATTTTTTCCTGCTGTTGCTTTTCCTCTTGACATTCAGCCTACTCAACAAGTTCTGATATGACACTCCATAAAATCTTTATCCTGTCAAAGCCCTGCTGTGAGCATTGCCCAGTGCTTCCAGAATTTGCATTTAGCAACCATTCATATGACTATATCGGTGGGGTTTTCTTATCACTGAGTAGCCCTCCAGCTTTATATGAAAGGGCACAAAGTTAATGAAAACAGCATTAAAACTCTATTAGCATTTAGTGAGATTACTAAGCCTTGTTCTGAAGTTAATATTAGTTTCAGCATATGTTTTTTTTAACTCACCGTACCCAGAATCTGAGACAGCCAAAACAGTCCTAGAATCATAGTATCACCTTGGGTCGAAGAGACCTTTAAGATCATTGAGTCCAACCATAACCTAACCTTGACTAGTCCACCTCTAGATCATGTCCTTAAGCACTTCATCTACACGCCTTGTAAATACATCCAGGGATGGTGACTCCACCATCTCCCTGGGCAGCCTGTTCCAATGCTTGGCAAACTTTTCAGTGAAGAAATTCTTCCTGATATCCACCCCAAATCTCCCCTGGTGCAATTTGAAACCATTTCCTCTCATCCTATCACTTGCCACCCAAGAGAAGAGACCAACCCTGATATCTCTGCAACCACCCTGCAGGTAGTTGTAGAGAGCGGTAACTTCTCCCTTCAGCCTCCTTTTCTCAACACTAAAAAACCCCAGTTCCCTCAGCCGTTCCTCACAGGACTTGTGCTCTAGACCCTTTACCAGCTTTGTTGCCCTCCTCTGGACATGCTCCAGCATCTCAACATCCTTCCTATAGTGAGGGGCCCAAAACTGAACGCTGTACTCCAGGTGCAGCCTCACCAGAGCTGAGTACAATGGAACTATTACTTCCCTACTCCTGCTGGTTACACTATTTCTGATACAGGCCAGTATGCCCTTAGCCCTCTTGGCCACCTGGGCACATTGCCAACTCATGCTTAGCCAGCTGGCTGTCCACTAACACCCCCAGGTCCTCCTCCTCCTCCAGAGAGCTCTCTAGCCACTCTGCCCCAAGCCTGTAACAATGCCTGGGGTTATTGTGACCAAAGTGCAGGACCTGGCACTTGGCCTTGTTGAATGCCATAAAGTTGACCTCTGCCCACCAATCTAGGTTGTCCAGGTCCCTCTGCAGAGCCATCCTACCTTCCAGCAGATCAACACTCCCACACAATTTGGTGTCATCTGCAAACTTACTGAGGATGCACTCAATCCCCTTGTCCAGATCATTAATGAAGATGTTAAACTATCCTATCATTGAACCTGTTTTTCAGGTGGGGATGTTATTTCAAAAGGAGTTGAAGGCTTTGATTTTGAAGGGATTGTTTGATGGTCTGGGCAATTTTTATATGGGTTTTATTTCTTCCTTTTTTCTTTCGAAGGAAGAGCCACTCATTGGAGTGTATACTTCTTTCCATACATTTTTACTTGAATTCCTAGAGAAATTAATACCACAGGGAGAACAATCTCCTGAAAATATCACATTATACCCTTCTTCTTTCATAATGTTAATGAGAATTTTCCTTCAGATACAAACTTCATTTGCTATTTCTTTTATCAGCAACAAAAACAGATGAAAATACAGTGTGATAGTGATACAGCAAGGAAAATTGCCTACCATGCAAGTGAAAAGTGGACTAAAATATGCTTGAATTCGAGTACACATGTGCTTTCACTCCACACCCCTGGCTCTAGTTCAGGCAAGGTTTTCAGGTGCCTCAGGGGTATTGCTCATTTTAAAAGTACCAAGATATTTTCTCTAGCCTCAAGGCTAAGGTACAAGCCCATGTTTCTTAAGCATACCCTAAAACCCCATAGTGCAAGTTTGAGTCTCATATCACTTGACTCTGAGTCTTCTCTGGGTCCCGCATGGTTCCCTTGTGGTCCTAAAATATTATTGTACATGTTTTGCTGTGTTTTGGGCTCTGGAACTACGTGCACCATTACTCTAAGCTAAGGAAGGCTGGAACGTGAGTTAAGATGTGTCACAGAACTTGCTACAACAGGTAGAGAGCTCTGTAAGTTTGTTTGCTAAGCCTTTTGGAATAGCTGTGGTAGTCTGTTCCTAAATCTCCTGAGTTTGAGTCATCAACAGAAAGACAGCACTGCTGAAAGGTGGTGATGGTGTTCAGCAAAAGGATTGAATAGAGGAATTTCAGATGGAAAGGACCTACAATGAACATCTACTCCAACCACCTGACCAAAAGTTAAAGTGTGTCATTAAAAGCATCATTCAAATGCTTAAATACTCACAGGCTTGGGGCATCAACCACCTCTTTGGGAAGGCTGTCGAATGGAAGGAAAGTGTCAGGTTCTGCCTGTGAATGTCAATTCTATCCCAGGGAAACCATCAGATAGCATGTATTTGATATATCTGACTACTCTGGTAATAGGGAGGACAGCCACCATTGCTGACTACTCCAGTGTGAGGCAGAGGCATTGACAAAGTGAGAATACTTCTTGAAGAAGAGTGGCCTCAGCTGAGGCACTTCAATTGTACTCTTGGGAAAAGCCCAAGAAACAAATAAGCTATTGTGTTCCTGAAGGCACAAACCCCTCTTTTATTTTCAGTCTTTTTACTGAAGAACAAATTTGATGGCTGGTAAGGAACTGGATGGACAAGTGACAATCCCAGTGGAGTTCTTGATTTTGACTTTTTTTTCCATGGGAAAAAAAAAATCCCCAGATTTGCACTGTGGCATTTGGATTATTTATCTCTTTCAATTGTACATTATTTGGAACAGTTCTGCTAAAAACAGATGGAAATCATCTCTAACCCAAAGGTGTGCTTGGAGGGAAAATTCGCTAAGTGCTCCCACCCTCACTAACACTATGGTAACATTAAGAGAGGTCATATAAGGACCTTGGCTGATAAAAGGACCTTAAGAGAAGAGCTGGACAGAATAATCTTCTGTTGTTTGTTGAGTCAGGTAATAAAAAAGATAGTTACTTAAAACATCCACAGGCATCAAAGTGTAATGGAAGTTTCAGACAAAGGAAAATAATTGAAATTACTGTGGACATAGTGTATTTCTCATTATCAGGTGTATTAATAAAGGCTTAGACCAAAGGCTTGATTCTCAAGCTGTAGGTTGTAGAATTTGATGGAGCTAAGTGTAAAACCAAAAAATATAATGAAAAAAATATTTTAATGGATTTATAAAAGTATATTATGGAGGGTGGTATTGAGTGAACCCAGCTTGTCAGTTCTTGATCTCAATGTGAACCTAGGTACTGCTCTCATTAGAATGAACAGAAATTGAAGTGTTTAGTGCTAAACACTGTTATATGCCTCGCATTCCTTTCATAATGGAGTGTAAAATAGTGTGCTGAACTGAAGATGTTATAATGCAGGTGTTAATAAAAGCCCTGCCTGCCTTTCATCCAACAGGTCTTAACTTACCACTCCAAGCAACCCTCTGAGGTGCACAGCTAAGAATACCCTTGTTTTAAAGGCAGAGAAACGGAGATATAAAGAGGTTAAGTAACTTGCTGGAGGTTATTAGAGGAGCACAACTGTGTCAGTTGATCCCAAGCTCTCGCCTTTCGAGCTCAAAGAGGTTTTATTTGCACCTCACTCTCTTCAAAGTATGTGTTTAGATAAATGAAGCAAAAATATCTGTGGCATGTATCTGAGAATTTCTGTAGAAGTACTTTGGGGATTAATTTGATCTGCTAATTTCTTGGTAGATACCAGGAACTCAGCTGGGTGTATTTAAAGGACACTGGTCCCATCTATTGGGCCTGCTGTGTAATTGATTGTTTTGGGTTACAGGAGGTCATCTGTCTTCATGTTGATAATTTCTTTTGCTTTTAGTAGCATTCCATTATTTCCCACTTCATTACATTTTTCACTATCTAAGGAATTTCAGGTGAAAGCCTTTCTCCCAACAGCAAGCTCTGCTAATAATTTCACTGTTGTGTCTGGGTCAAGTATTGATTGTGAGTCACCCCTGAGCAGAGGTGCTGATGTTTAACATCAACAGACTTTTATATCTCATTTAATGAAAAAAATCCCTGTATAAGCCAGCTGTAAGAAGAGGCAGATTGAAGTCATATGAAGAAAGGTAGATTCATTTTCTTTAACTCATCCATCTAAAACTTTTTCAGTTTTTAGTTCTCTGAAGTCCTCTCTAGGCAGTCAAAAATTGTAGCTATCACCGGAGGTTGAACAGTCCTCCCTCTCTTTAATATTGTTCTCAGTAGATGAAATACCTTTGGGAGCTGCTTGCTCCTTTCTACTGGCTTGCACACTGCCTGTATAACTGTCCTTCAGAAAACTGAGAAGATAAGGTAAAGGCAGAAACCCATCCAGTCCACTACCCTGAGTTTTGAAGGGGATTATTTAGGGATGTTGAAGAAAACAGATGAGAAAAAAAAAAAAAAAAAAAAAAAAAACAAAACAACAAACCCTGAAGCATTTAGAGAAGCAAATTAGAGCACTGCAAAGTCTAAAAAAACCCCACTTGGACCATGGGGCTTAACTCAGCCTTTTACGTTTACTGCTCCCAACTGACCTAACTAGACACTGAGGATGGTGAAGTGCACAAAGCTATTGTAGCTTCTCCCAGGCTTTCAGGAAGATCCCACTGATAAAACTGAGGACAAAATAGAGAGCAGGACAAACTGGTCATGGGTATAGGCTGAAGAACAGTTAGATATAGATTAACAAAAAAAAAAAGACTGCCTGGTTTATTGGTATTTGCAAACAGTCGTTTTCCTTATCCCTAGTGTTATAGTCAGGAGAGCAGGTAAAAAGAAAAACAAAAAAAAAACCAACCCAAAAAAGCCCAAAATCCCCCAAAACCCCCAAATTTAAATTAGATCTCAAATACCTGTAACATGTCACTGTGGAGGTCAGATTTTTAGTATGTTTTGTTCAAGAGTTCCAGTGCTTTTATGTTCACTTATTGGCTTTGCTAAAAAAACAGAGTGTAGGAACAGTGTTCTAGTACCTAGTAAACTGGCTTCAAGGTCTCTTAACTAGATGCTTAAATATTTTACAGAATCCAGCTCTGTATTCAGGGAGTCTGTACTTGAAACTAGGAACGCTGCTTTTTCACTGTAATGTAATTCACAGCTACAGCCTGCTCAATATAATGAACAGGAGTCCAACCTCACAAAAACAAATTTCACTTCTGCAGAAAAGGGTTTTTATTTTCTCTGTTATATTAGAAAGATAAAAATAAAGCAAATATTAGAGTAAGGTGTCTAAAAATAAATTCTTGTTTATGCTGAAGATCTTTTTCTTTGAACTTTACCTTCAACATGCAGCTCAAACGACATAATATATAACTTGTTTTCTGCTACTGGAAGCAGAGTGTTCTGTGCTCATGTATTTTTTCTTTTTTAATCATCTAAATTTCAAAATAATTCTGATATTAATGTGAGATACTAGTTATGCTATTTATTTTATGCCTTGCAAGATTCCAGAAATAGCTTTCTATTTTCCTTTCTAAATGATACTGGAATCTACAGAGGAGGAAACAATCTTAGTTCTGTCCTTTTTTTTTCCCCTGTACTACTAATAATCAACAGGAGTAGCATTCTGCCTACCTCTGTAGTGCGATTTATCATCTGGAGATCTCCAAATGCTTTTGAAAGCACATTATATTAACTGCTTTAGTGACTGAAGAAGCAGCAGCACGTAGTTAAGCTATTTTCCCAGTATCACAGTGAAACACCACACTAGAGAGAAGCACAGGACAACATCTCCTCCAGTTTTATTCCCAGGTGGTTAGCTCTTTTGTAACCTCTCCACCATTTCCATCCGGTGTTAGTTGAATTTCCTGCACCCAGTTGCCCTTGGTTAGATGTGGTTTAGTGATTAATCCATCTTTTATTGTTACCATAATGACAGGAGAGAAGGAATCTTTTCTCTTTCAAATTGAATGCAGTTTTAGGATGCAGCTTGGCCACTGAGGGGAGGAGATGAGACTCAATTGAACAAGAAGTCTACTTTATTTATGATGGGTTTCCTGGGCTGTTGTTTCTCAGCACATGCAGTCTCACAGCAGAGTTACTTGCTGGAAGGCCAGTTGTTTTGGGGCTGTAAATGATAGACCACGAGGTGTCCAGTGTCCTGTAGCTCATTAAAATGCCTACAATACTGAAGCAAGTACTAATGAAGGATACATTCTCCCATTTCTCTCACAGCATTTTAAGGCCCAAGCACAGAGCGGATGCTGCTGATTTACTCCCGATGAGTACCCTAACCTGCTAGATACTGAGGATTGAAACTAGAGGGGTAAAAAAAAAGCAAAGCAAAACAAAACAAAAATCCCCAAACACTTCAGTTTTAAAGGGATATTATGAAAAATGCATCATGTTCATTGAGATAGCCCAATTTTCATAACAGTAGCCTGTACAGTCCATTCCTGAGAAAGTCTGGACTTCACATGGAAGTCCAGCTACCCACTTTAGCAGCTTTCAAGTGTCATAAGATTAAGTTCTTGGCTCCACCTTCCCTGGAGTAGCTTATTACTTAACTGATGGACCCCTTTAATCTTTTGGGTTGCACAAAGCTGCTGCAGGAAAAAACCCTATGTGTTAATATCACTGGAAAACAGGCCTGAAGAATTAGCTGTAGCACCAATGAAGAGGGATTTTATTTCTTCTAATTCTTGGTGGCCAGCCTTGCAAATCCCTTATTATTCATTCATGGAAGTGTCACATTTAAAATGCAAATTCCTTCCTATCCTCCTCCCCCATCTCAATGTGTTTCCTTTGAAGTATCCCTAGAGCTCTTGAGGAGCCATCCACACAACAGGTTCACCACGATCAGCCAGCTTGCAAAAGAGTGCCCTGCACCAGCTCAGGTGAATTCCACTTCACCCAGTTTAGCAGTCCCAGCTTGCAGAAGGCATCTGTAGAGAAAGGAAAAGGTAAAATAAAGGATAGCAAGGACATACAACTCTCAATGCAGACATACACATTTCTTTCTTTGTTTAGCTTTAGTACTACTATTAGGACTGATATTTTCACTGAGATTAAGACTGATATTTTCACTAAACCAGGGTTGCCCCTCCTGAGGCATATCACAGGCCTATATCTGCCATCAGCAGAATCTGTCATGTGGCAGTGAAGTCAATCATACTCAAACACTCAATACTCTGTTTTGCCTTGCATCTATTTTCCTGGTCTGGTCTCTGAGACTGGGAAGAGCAAATCTTTTCCATGGCATCCATTCTAGCAAACAATGTCAAGGTTCAACTGGTAGGCAGTTTCTATATGCACATATAGAATGCTCCATTGTCCTTGGTCCTTGCTACCATCCATCCATAGTTATGAGCTCTTCTAAGCAGTACTAGGTGGCCCAGACCAGAATTGTACGAGAACAGTTCAAGAAATTGAGAAATTCTACTGTGTTCCCCTGCAATACCTGTGGTCCCAGGGGAGCTTGGGAAACATACTTGAGGGAAAGATTGTGTTTTTAGGTCGAGTCCAGCTCACTGAATACATTGTCCATGATTCAAACTTCTAGGAGCAACATAAATACTGATAATAATGACCATAATAGCATGGTAAATCATATTATCAGTAATGGCTAAATAGTTTAATAATCTTCATCAAATGACTGAGTACCTTATCCAGCAGCTAGACTTGCTGTCTCCTGTGTGCTAATACAGCCAGTACTTAAAACTGGTAGCAATGTAATTTTGAGTATAGACCGCACTACTTGAGTTAAAAACAAATTTTTATCAGTTTAATGTGGTTTGTGAGGAAAGCTCATGCACACTAATGAACCCTTGAAACTTGTGGCCACAAAGTGATAGTTTAAAATTTGTCAAAGTTTACAGTTTAATGGGGTCCCTGTAAGAATAATCATATATACAGTGTTTTTTTCCACTATGAGTGCAAGAAGATATGGTATTCTTAGTCCAATACATTTTCCTAAACTGGTAAATCAAACTGTACAAACACTGCTGGACATTCAGAAGTCTGGAATACATGTTGGCTTTATGGGTTGGTAATGATCCATGTTGTCCATAAACCAACCATCCTGTTGACTGTCCCAGAAATGGGACCTTGCTGCAATGGCAGCAAATGGTATTCTCAGCTGCATTAGACAAAGTATTGCCAGCAGGTCAAGGGAAGTGATCCTTCCCCTCCACTAAGCACTGAGGTCGTACATGGAGTACTGTGTCCAGTTCTGGCTTCCTCAGTACAAGAGAGACATGGACATACTAGAGACAGTCTAGCAAAGGTGATTAAGGTTCTGGCATATCTCTCACATGAGGAAAGGCTGAGATACTTAGTGGGACTCTTAAGACTGGAGAAGAGTTGCCTGAGGGAATGTATATAAATACCTGGAGGAAGCAAAGAAGATGGAGCCAGACAGTTTTTCAGTGGTGCCCAGTACCAGGACCAGAGGCAAAGGGCACATACTGAAACACAAGAGGCTTCTTCTGAATGTCAGGAAACACTTTTTACTGTGAGGATGACTGGGCACTGGCACAGGTTGCCTAGGGAGGTGGTGGACATTCCATCCCTGGACATATTCACAAGCCATCCAGACATGGTCTTGGACAACCAGCTGTAGGTGGCCTTGTTTGAGCAGGGGAGGATGGACCAGATGACCTCATAGAATCACAGAATGGTTTGGGTTGGATGGGACTTTTAAAGGTCATCTAGTCCAACCCCACAGCATGGGCACAGACATCCTTCACTAGATTAAGTTACTCAAAGCCCTGTCCAACCAGATCACCAGAGGTCCCTTTCTACACCTGAACTGTTCCATGATTCTGCAACTCCAAATTCTAATAATTACAGAGAGAAAACTGGACACATGAAAAGCCAAACATCCTCAAACAGCAGTGTGTTCAAGTTTGCAGCTTCTCACAAAGTTCATTATTAGCAAGTAGGTAGTGAGTGACATGAACTTCCTTTACCAAATTCCCTTAGCTGTGTTTGGCTTTTGTGCTTTGTGTTTGGCTTCATGGGTATCTGGGAGACCTACTGTTGCTCTTCAACATGATTTGTGATTTTATTAAATGGATTTTGGAGTTAATTGTGTTGGGATGGTTCTGTCTGCCAACAGGAAACCAGGACAGCATTTTCAATGCCCTTCAGCCTACATAATCTAAATAGATTCATGAATGCACAAAAATTATTCTACTTCGTTCCTCTTGCCCAGCAACATATGTTGGCTCAAAGAGCTCAGATTTGCTGTAATCGCCTTTTCCTCTCCAGTAACTCCTTAGAAGTCAGCCGTCTCCTTCAGATAACTCTACAACTTTCACCAGTTCTAATTATCAGTTTTGGTTTCCTTATGAACTTTTGGATTTGGGATATTTTGTGGAGCTCGAACAAGTAATCAGTAATTTGAGAATGAGGGAGTCACACCAGCATAAATATTGGGAGGACACACTCCTGAATTGTACATCTGTTGAAGTCAGAAGTGCTTTTAAATTCAGTCATAAATTTTTAGTACTCTAAGAAATGAATCCCATAAACAGGGTTATCAAAGAAGAAG
The DNA here is from genome assembly GCF_964237585.1 of Gallinula chloropus. Classification (NCBI taxonomy): domain Eukaryota; kingdom Metazoa; phylum Chordata; class Aves; order Gruiformes; family Rallidae; genus Gallinula; species Gallinula chloropus. Next base: position 3,945,358 of record NC_140086.1, read on the forward strand.
GAATTTAGGAGTCGAAAATAAACTTCTAAAGGGATAAAATTTTGGTTTGGTAAGGGATGAGGACAGAGAGGTTTTTTACTAAGCAACAGTGATAACCATGTAAACTCAAATACTTTTATAATCCTACTATATACTGTGTTCTTTAAAAATACATTTCCATATAAGATATTTGTACTGTACTAGATGTTCCATTACTTAAAAGCTATCTTTACAGAACCTTATTTTGAAAAGGCATCAGAGGTGGAAAAAAGAACATCTGTTCATTATGCTCTAAAATATAAGGGGGTGTTTTACTGTCTGTTTAGTCCAGCTTTAAAGGAACAAAGCAAAGAGGGTTGCACTGTTTCTGTTAAGAGCTAATTCCTTGGTCCTACATGGCTAAGCATTTAACATTTGTCCACATATTTTATCTGCTTTTTTCTTTTGATCCTTGCTATTCTGTCAGAGTAGTGAGCACAGGATTGCCTTCTGCGGAAGACACTATGGATTTTGGTCTTGGAACATTAAAGATCAATTTTGATTACGTTTGCACCAAGATTATTTTTTTTCCTTTATGTTTGGCCAGGAAAACTCAGTAGCACTGTTTTTTTTTTTTTTTTTTTAAGCACTTCATAAATATCTCTAGTATTATTGTAAACATTATACCAGTTTCTGACTTGCTACAGATTTAGTGAGATCTTACTGCTGTTTCTTGAAATGTTAGAGAATAGATTTGCACTTTGCTAATATCTTCCCTTTTTTTGGGATTCTTGGATTACGAAGAGTTTTACATCACGTTGCAGTGAAATCCAAAGATAGAAAATCTCCATTGGAAAGAGAAAGGAAAATCACTCCCACAAAATGAACTGACATTTCTGCCTGTCAGTTGAAAGTTTTGTTATTTGATACAGACCAGATCATGCCTGGTATATGACAATCCACCTATTCCTTCTGAATCATATATCATTACTAATAGTACATCCTGTCATAGGTACTCAGGCAAAATATATAGTACATTATATAGGAAGCAAAGTAGAATCTGTCTTATTTTCTTTACAGGAATACTTGAGAGAAATGAAGCTTATTTTTGCCAGTAAAATGCAAAGACTCTGAGAGGAATGATACCACTCCTCCATTATCTAGTGACTTGACTGATTGGAGGGTAGCTGTGAGACACTGATGTGGTGTGCTTATGAGGGGTTTATCAACTAACCCATTTCCAGTTGAGATACACAAACAATAATGATATTGCACAGGTGCTGACAGGATTTCCCTCTGGAATACAACATGTACTTATGTTTCAGACAAATAAGTTCAAGCTGGGAAGGTGGGCTAGAGGTAGATTATGAGAAAGGTTAAGATACTGGAGACCTTGTTTTACAAAAGGAGACTAGTGAGGTTCTACCATGCAGATGGAGCTCTACAGGACCTCAAGTTAGCTCAGCTTGACCATGAACAGTGATATATTTCATTCCTGAGCTGGGGCACTTGCTCCAATTGAGAGATAATGTAGGTGAAAGAGTCAATATGGTTTTTGTATATAATTTCTCTTCCTTTCCCTTTCATTGCTTGCTACAGACCATTAGACCCTTCATGAGTTGGTCTCTGTTCAAACACACTCTCTAACTATAGGGGATTTTTTGCTGCTTTTCAGCCCTGTTTCAAAGAAGCTGAATGAGACTATTAAAGGGTTAAACTAGCTTGTAGTGGCCAGTGAGACACGCAGAGATTGTGAAGGATTAAATCTCTAAATGTCAAAGGGAGAGAAAGGACAAGTCTGCCTTGCAATCTTGACTGAACATCCCATCATTCCTCGACATTAATGCTGGTGAAACAGAGATTAGGAAATCTGCTATTGAGCTAAGTGGGGACTGCAGCGGGGAGATAAGTGAACCAGAATATCTCTTCAGGGCTCATTTGTTCAACTTCACTCATTCAGAACATTTCTGATGGAGAAACATAGGTCTGAATACAAAATTCACAGCTTGTTCAGCTCTACCATAGCTTTCCAAACTGTCTTCTTGGGTGAAGATCTGTTCATTATCACGTAAAAGTCTTCAGAGAAGTTTTCTTAGGTTTAAGCATGCAGCTGGATTGGCACCATGGAGTTACTCAATGCTGCCTCGGGTTAGATGTTGCTGGCTGGAAAGCCTTGAGGAGAATGGCTAGAAGAATATTGTTTTTTATTCAAAATATGGTCTTCTTCCTTCTGAAGCAACATTAACTGAATTATCTCAGGAAACATGGGTATTGCAGGTTGAGTTGTCCAAATATTAGTCATTAAGAGATCCCAGAGCATTTTCCCAGGGATCAAAGTTGAGGTCACATAATTATATTTTACTTTTTTTTTTCTTTCTCATTCAGAGCTTTTTAAAATTTTCTTTCACCATCTGTGAGATGATCCAAGCCCATGACTAACAGAAAATCTACAGACAATTCAAACCTAGTTTGCTAACTTTAAGACGAAGCAGTGAATATGCACAGAGAAGTATAAAAAATATCTGAGACAACTTCTTATATGGGAAGAAAACTGAAGATGAAGTTAAAGGAGAACAAATATGTTATCGCATATCACTCAGGTAGCAAAATACTCTCTTTTATTTCACCAAATGTGTTCTCTATTCCACTGGGAAGGAGATTGCATTTTAGCAATGAGCATAGCAATATTCTGTACAGAGAGTGTCACTTGGATGACAGTGATGATTAATTGATAGCATTGGTTTTAAAACACTGAGAAAATTACTTGGGGCCATGATGTACCTGCTTCTTTCCCATCTAGATCTGATTTAGAAGTTACTTTGCAGTTGAGATGCTGTCTGCACAGAATCAACTAATTCCATTTGAAATACTAAGATAAGAGTCATTTTGATTTAATTTTGGTATTTTTCAGTGCCATCCTAGGTCCTGGTAGTTTTGTGTTTTCCAGCATAAGAAGGTGGGCATTGCTGGGTTTCAATTGTAATTAGCAAGTTAGGAAAAGCCGTTTAGGGGTTGGTGTAAAAGAGAGACAGCAATCAACCACTGTGAAACCAAAACCTCCGTGTTTCAAGGATGACTTAAAAAAATAAAAATGTTTCTAGGCCTTAGGAAATGCAATTTGCTAATAGACTGTACTACAACGATTAAGGGGAAGTGATTGTAATTGTAAATTACCATGTGCCACGTGGAAGGCACTAATACACTTAAAATACAATAGCGCATACATCTATGACTAGTAATGAAGGTGATAATCACCTTATATTCACAAAGGAAATGATGTAATAAATCCTATATAATGCAGTTTACAGGTTACCTTGGCAAGGGCACTTGAATCGACAAGCAAAGAACAGGCAGTCCAATAGCTGCAGTATATATTATAATTAGGAGCATAAAATTCTAATGAAATGTTGTCTTAAGTAATATTGGTTCCAATTTGGTGGGATAAGAGTATGATGATGTAATGGCATTCAGCTAGGTTGGTTTGCTAAAGAACTACAGAAACACACATAATACCCTTGATGGGCCCTTTCAGGAAGACTTCCACCTCTCCCTTTAGTAAAACTTACTACTTTCTGACTCCAAAAATAAAGAAAAATTAGGAAAACAATCCTGGAAACACTCAATTGCAGCATAAGCTATTTTTCAGGTTTAATTAGCATAAATTTAATATTCCATGGGAAAAAAATGGGGTTGCAGAGCATACAAGCTGATCAAACCCTCCCCCAAAGAGTCCTTAATTTCACATCTCACTTAGTACGGGGAGGGGGCTGCAGATGTTTGAAAGGAGAAGCTCATTGTAAGCTAGCACTGGAAGGTAAAGAGATGATACACGTGGTGTGTGAAATTGTGTAAGTGAATTAGCAGCTTTTCAGGATCAGGATGGAAGTCTGGCTAAACGGAGTGCCTTTATAACTCTATAATGGTGATGGGAGATTTACAGTGATGCCAGTAGGAACAGCATAAGTTCAAATATAGGCATCCTTTTATTAGTACTCAAATAAAAGTGGGAAAATAGCAAGGAAAGACTGAAGGATTTAAGTCATCTTTTCCTGGAGAAGAGGTGGCTCTTCATAGTATTCCAGTACTTGAAGGGTGGCTACAAAGAGGATGGAGGCTCTCTGTTCACTAGGTGCCACGTGGAGAAGACGAGAGGCAACAGGTTCAAGTTGTACCACGTGAGGTTTCATCTTTATATAATAAATTTTTTTCAGTGAAATCAATGAAATTGGAACACCCTCCCTAAGAATGTGCCAGTATTGCTGGAATTTTTCAAGCTGTGATTGGACAGGGTGCTAGATAATCTCATCTAGGCTCACTTTCCCAGAAAACTTGGACCATCTCTTTCAAGGTCCCTCCTAACCTGGGCCATACTATGATTCTTTGTTTCTAATGACATATGAGGATCATTTCCAGTTCCTGATTTAGACCTATATAAAAAAATATTCATTCTGAGGCATTATAAAGGCCCAACTTTAGATTTCCATTTAAAGTGATATAAATTACTTCCACACCAGTTTTGTTTGAGTATTGTTGATCCCAAGGTAGAATATCCTATGATTTTCATGTTTTCAAATAATAACTGAACCCTACTGCAAACACAACAGATTTGGAAGATTGATCATGTACTTTACCATTTTCATAATAGTCTCATTGATTTAGTAAAATATTAAAAAATCAAAGAGCTGAAGATTCAGTAATTATCACTTGTTTGTTTTCAAGTAGGGTTTAGAAGTTTGCAGTTATTCTTATACATGCCTTACACAAATAACGTGTTCATTCTGGGGCAAGAAGAAAAGGACTCTTCAGATAGCCAGCGAGCAATTCCATTGCAGTCGATGGTTGCTTGTGAAAATTATGATTGCCTTTATTTTTAGTCAGACAAAATTTCAAGACACATTCATGCCTTTTTAGGTAGGCATGCAAAACAGATGTCCAAATTTTGAACAACCAGGTGTATAGCAATATGCCTTTTTTTGTACCCTTTATTTATAGTAATATACCTGAAGCAGTAGATAGCAGCCCTGTACTCCTGAAAATTCAAATGAAAACATTTTGGAGAGGAAGGCATATGTTGTTAGGAAGGAAGGAGTGAAGATCTTAATTCTCAGTGACTTACCCTTTTAAAGGGTGAGTCCTACATTGATTATCATGTTGCCCTAATGAAATTCTTGCTATTTTATCATTTATAGCACTGAGGCAATGAGAGTGTCTCACTGACCTAGTCGGTCCCCATAACTCATTTTGTTAGACTGTAGAAGAGGCCCTTGCCCAGCAAACAAATAAACTCAGCTTGATGTTATAGAAACCGTCAGATGTTTTAAGGCAAAATTTGGATGAGCAAAACAATGTATTTTTCAGATAGCTGTGACTGGATGCAAATGTAAGCAGAGTGGCCTACAGAACTGGAGATGATATCCTCAGAGCTTTACTGGAAACGCATCCTTGCCTATTTATCTGTTTTCATTTCAGCCTGAGTTTATAATTCCATATGCTATTCGTTATCTGGGGTTTTGTCATATCCTCTGCATTGCTCTTATTCTGTCTCTCTCTGTTCTCCTTTTGTGAGTCTTTCTCAGCCTGGCTGGCATAAATTCAGTGTTACAAACTTTAAATGACAAGCCGGGCAGGATAATGTCTGAAAGGGAACTTCAGCAGTGCTGGATAAAGGAAGCCCAGCAAAAAGGGGCTTTTAAAAAAATAAAAACTGAGCAGAGGGTCAGATCCAGAGCATCAGAGCCCAAAATATACAGGCAAGAAAAAGCGGTCAGTACAGGATATTTTGATTCTCATAGTGCCCGGCATGGAAGAAATCCTTTCACATCCACACTAAAGGAGTTTTCACAGTGCAAGAGAGAAGATTGAGAACTAATAATGAGAAAAAGATCAGAAACAAGGTGATTAATTTTCAAGGAAGCTATGAGCAGGAGCCTTAGCTGTGCTGTGTGGAATACTTTTGCAGGGAGTGAGGTAGAATCATTGCTGACAGAGAATTATTCAGATTATTTAGAACCAAAGAGACTTTGAAGGCTCTCAATGACTTCACAAAAGAATAAAATAGTTTGTTGACAAAAATTAATCCAGATGCTTGAGAAAAACATATGGAAATCATATATACTCATTGTCAGAATTCGAATTAGCTAATCCTGCTTTTGAAAGGGATTGTGCAGTCATCACCTTAAAATGCCAGCTCAGTGCTCAATGGCAGCCAAAAGGGCAAATATAATGATAGGAATTATTAGAAAAAAGGCTTGAGAATAAACCAGAAAACATTGTTAAGTTAGCCTGTAAATTCACAATGTGCATTTACACGGAAAGCTCCATGCCAGTCTAATTGCTCTGCCTGTGGAAGTTGTAGCAACATGAATATATATTATATATATAATGGCAGGCAACGATGCTGACCACAGTTACAGAATGAGTCCTGTGCAAAACCTTTTGATAGTGAAGCTGCTCGATCAGATTCAGGGCTGGGCACAGCTGCTCTGCATACTGGTCTACAACATATATGTGTGTTACACAGAGACAGCCAGGAAAATGAGAGGCTGCAATGCTGTAGCATGTGTTTGAGTGAAATAACAGGACACTGAAGTAGAATTAACTGCAGGATTAGTTGGTTTCTTGATTCCTTTTATTGCCACACATTTTTTTTATCCTTCTTCAAGTGAAGCAGAAAGGGACAAAATAGAAATGTCCCTCTCAGTTCAGGAAAACTGCCAGTACTCAGATCCTTGCTGGGAAAAATGCCAGCACTCCACTCATGCAATATCTTTCTCACTTTAAGCACACTTTTTAGGAATTGGGGGAAGAGTGCAACCCAATGAATTCTCAGTGCAGCATAGCACATTGTGCATCTTCTTTATGCACTGGAAGGAAAAAAACAAACCCCAAAAACCACACCTGAAACCATAAATTCCTGGAGTTTGCTAAGAGGTAAAGAGGAACTCTTTCAGTTTTTCCAGGATTATGGTTTTTGCAAGCACTTTCCTCATGTAACTTTGTAGCTCTCCATCATTGGTTATTACTGCTGTGTTATCTGCAAAGCTAGATTAAATCCAGAAATACCTCAGATAGGAACAGAGGGAATAGAAATCAGGAATAGTATTGCAGGTCCAAAGGTTTTGGGGTTCTGGAGCGATCACACAGTCTTTTCCCTGCTCAGTCTGCAGTTGATGCATATGCCTAAATGCTGTTTGACATATGCTGGTGGTCTCAGGATAGCACCTGGCATCCCAATTATTTTTCAGATGCATAAACATGAATTTGTTGAGCCATGGGGATTTCTGCTGAATTTTAGGGATTATTTAGGTAAGAGGTTGGCACAGAGTGAGTCAGCAGGAAGGCAATTGTTTTCATGGAGAAAGAAGAGTCCTTCAAATGTATAACAGCAGGTATAAAAGGCAGGTATAAAATGCTATATCCCTTTGGCTTTCAGTAAGAAGGAGGCTTAGCTCACCTCATGCTAACATCATAGTCACCATCAGTTGATCAGCATTTTGCTAGCTTCTTGGAAACAGAGTTTGGAACATCTGTGGGAACAAAATGACTGTCTCATCTCTATCTGATGTCATTTATGTCTAAGCTGAGGACTAAGCATGTAGCAGTTAAAAGATGACTTCATTGCTATTCCCTATCCTAAGTTATCTCAGAAGTAAAGAAGGAAAAATCAAGCAAATGAAAATCTGTGCTGGTGGCTGGGAATTTAAAATGTCTGGAGGTTTGGGTTTAGCTCAGAGAGGACAACATGCAGTGTGTAACCTTCAATGAAATGCCTGGGCCATAGTGAAGCTTTGAAGCACTCAGGAGTCACGTTGCTCTCCAGCCCCGTCCCTTGACCTGGAACTGCTGATGTTGTATATTTAATAGAGCCAACTGTGACAGATGCTGTGTTCATGAACTTCAGGTTTACAGGAGGGACGCTTTAGAAAAGACGTTAAGGAGGACTTCTCAGAAATGCCTTAATTATAGGGCACCATAACTTTTTGCAGTGTGGCTCAGATGTTGCCCTGACTGAGACCTGCATGGTCATGCCTCCAGGACAGGTATTGTGACCAAAGAACTAAATGGGAAAATTCATGGTAATTTCACTGAAGAAGGGAAGACTGAATTATGAAAATAGTACACTAATGTCTGGAGCAGGAGGCTGTAGAGAAAAGGTGTCAGCCTTTTTAATTATGTAGTGAAGATAGCTTGTAGGACATCTGGAGTAGCTTGGGAGGTGTCAAGAGCAGTTCTGTAGCAAATACTTATTTAAATAATTCCCAATAGCTTTGGAGTTGACACATCAAACTACAGAATTACACTCATGCACAGGAAAAAAAGGCATTTATCTGCAGCAGTTCCAGTGGGTGCAGAATGTAGCAATAGAGATTATAGCTAAGAAAAATGTTGTGGTGCAGTGGATTTAAAACTGGAGATCATTCACACGTCAATTTGGAGGACTGATTCCAAGAAAATGCCCACTGCTTTCACTAGAATTGTATCATGGTTTTGAACTTCAATATATAACAGGTAATTTTGTTTGTTTCTAGTCTGGTGTTAATTAGCTGACGTTATGGTGGGTTTAAGTCCTTTCAGAATCTAACAGACACATTTTGATGGTGAATGCTAAGAGAAGTAGGGTTTGGGTTTTTTTCATAATTTAGATCCTTAATTTACTCAAGTTTACTACAAAAGTTTTTTCCTAGTGTAGGGTTGTGCTAATCCCATTTTTTACTAATATTTTATTTTTATCAATTGTTATTCTGAAACTTATAAAAATCCTGGACGTTTTTACTGTCAAATAGACCTGAAAAAAATCAATCAAACAAACAAAAAAAACCCCACAAACAAAAAAACCCCAATCAAGCTAACACACACTTGTTTGGGTTTTTTTAAAAAGGTATTGAAAGATGGAGTAAATGTTTGACGTATAGCTAAATTCTTCAATTTCATTTTCATTTCTTAATTTTGAAATTTTAAGTGGAAATAAAGTTGGTTATCTTTCCAATTCCATCTATTTGCTATAGGTCTGGGTTTTTTTCCAAACTCCAGTGCCTTTTTTCATCCACAAATTCTGAATTAATATATCTCTCAAGCAAATGATAAACTCACAACATGCCTGTTTATTTACATCCTTCAAATAACATAAGCATTTTCTTCTGAAGCATGTTATACTTCTCCATCCAGGTAACTCAAGGGAGAAAGGATGAGAAAAAAATACTTTGTAACTTGTAAAATTCAATAAAATCAAATTGCATGTTTAATGACTAAAAATCCAAGTAGATTAATGTGATGACTTCAGGGAAGAACTGCAGGGAAAAAGCTTTTCAATCTAGAAAAAAACAAAGCCATGACTATATAGATGAGATATAGTGAAGTCCATTAGCTGAACAACTCTGATACATCCTACAGTGTTTTTCTTCTCACTCCTGTCTGCAGACACTAAGATGAAATTTTGACATCTTAACTCTCAGATTGTATCTGGTTATTTAAAAGTGGATTCATTTACCAGAATAGATTATTCACCTCTTCCTCCTTCTTCAGTGTCTCAGAAGACAAAGGTGAGACATCAGAAAGACAGCTGAAATGAGACTTACTTAACTACAAGGTTAGTTAAGACTGTAAGTTCTCACACTAAATAAGTTTAAGCATTGCTTTCTAAGAGACATCTAGGAACTTTCCTGGGCTTAATAAGAAGGGAAGACAGGACAAGATGAGTCAAAAGTTATTTTTCATTTTATTAATTTGGTAAAGTCAGCTTTAAGTGTGTTCCCCCAAAAGCCTCATGCTTTGGTGTTTAGAGGCAATATTGATTTTAACAGAGAGCTGTGGTACGATCCTACACCCAGCACATGGGAAGAGCAGGGAAGAGCCTCCTGATGTTTTTCTCTGCAGCATCATGTTCCATGGGACGAGCTGTGCTGCACCCACAATTGTGCATCCCCCATGGCTGCTGCTCCCCACAGACTGCATAAAGGGGAACCCTGAAACTATCTTTGTGCACGGGGGGAGCATCTAAGGTCATCCCAGTCTCCTTACCTCTGACAGTGAGTAGGTTGAAGTAATGGGTTAGGAGAAATGCTACATGAAGAGGAGGGAAAAGTGAAGAATGGGAAGGAATTCCATTTTTCAAGGCTGAGAGAAAAATACTGCTCCAGATAGCAGTTCAATATATGAACAGTGTGTGTTTCAAGAGGACTTAATGCACATCCTCATTTACATCCTGAATTTGAACTGCTAATTTATCTAAGACACATAAAAATGAATATATATATATATATAAATGTAGAGGTGAGCATATTTCCTCTGTAAGGAATAAAGTATTATCAAAGTTCAAGAAACTCATGAGGTGATTGTCTCACCTAAGGTCATACAAGACTCCATGCTGCCTCTCAAAGTCAGGTACTAAAGCCTTTGAGACACAAAAAGGATTTAGCACTTGGCATCTCTCCAGATATTAGCAGCATGACCAAGGCATCCCAGGAACGGTGATGAGACCACTGACTTGCTTTGGAGAGGCTGCACAGTGACTGCCACCAAATTGGACTTTCTGGCACTGAGAAGGTGGAATTTCTTTCATCTAAATCTCTGCAGCAGGGCTTCTGTTGAGCATCTTTAGAAGAAGTGCTGCTAAATTTCTACTTGCTTGCCTGCCTGGCAGGAGGCAGATGAAAGAAGGTTCTCTTTGTTAAGACACATTTGAAGCCTATTGTTAGCCAGTGGGCCCTCCTGACTGTGGCAAGATCTTAGCTGCTGTGCTCCTAAACTCTGCTATAATGGATTACCTTTAACTTGTATTTTCTCACACAGTTCATCCTGGCATGGGATGTTCTTTTTGCTAGATCTGTAATGGATGAGGTAGTCTGAGAACAGGGCACATCCCTGCTAGTTTGCTACTTTGTGGTCCTCCCTTGAAGATGATGGTAGGTCCATATACTGGAGAGTGGGGGAAGCATATGTCCAAGTCAGTCTGTCCTGTTATTCTGATCAAAAAGGTCTGAACCTAAAAAACAAAACCCCAAACCAAAAGCTCTTTGTGATATTTGTTGGAGTGCTGAAATGTCTTAGATACTGGTTGAGTTTAACCTGGGAAGTAACTTTATTAATTGTCATGGGGGAGCTCCCGATCTCTGGCATCACAAAGATACTTTGTGGGTTTAGGGCTTATTTTTGTTCCTTATTTTGGCCAAAACACACAGCTGGTTCATCTTACATTAGGATTGGTCCTAATCTAAGCCTTTCAGTTAGAGCATGTATTGTAGAAGCATCCCCCCAGTGATGGCCCTGCATGATAGTGGTGGTATCATCAGCGGCCATAGTCCTTCTTTGGGCTCTGTTATTGCCTTGTACAATGAAAAGAAAAATGCATTCTGAGACAAACAGATGGCATGGAAAATACACATTATAGATCCCTTACACCTCGACTAAATTATTTTCTTGGATTTGTTCTTAGGCTATTGCAATAAAAGGAAATATACCTGGTCGGGAAATATTATTGGACCTTCAAGATAAGTAGCATAGCATGGCTTCTGTTTTTGCAAGTAATACAGTTTCTTCTCCCTAAAACAAGGTGGCTTCATCTATGCTTCCTCTTAGTAACAGTCCTAAACCTTGGGCAGCCAAGTGACTCAAGTCAGAGCTGTGAGTACAATTGAGCCTTCTTTTACGGGGGGCTAAAAATCTGCTGTGTCATTTGAATGTAGGTTGAAAGTGTCACCTGAGGAGAGTTATTGTGGCTGATTTCTTAGACCAAAAAGACTCAGCCCAAGAGAACATGAGAGCCATTCCAACTTTCTGCCTTAATTTCTATGGTGTAGGTCTTTCTATTTCCTGTGTGGATGCTGAATTACTTACTTTCCTATTCTTCCTTCCTTTTCCCATGCTTTATGGAAATTGCAAAACTTGTCAGGCTCCATAATCATCTCCTGTATGACTCCAGTTTTGCCACAGTTTCTCTGAATGGACCTAGGAATTTGTCCTGTCTGTAGATGTTCTGCAGCACACAAGGAAAAGAATGTTTAAGACCAGTCTTGCCAGTAGAAGCATAGATTGAAAAATCCCCTCTAGGTCTCTATCAGTGACACTATGAGCATCTAATCCTCACAGCACTCCTGTTGTCCCTGTTCACCAACACCAGGGAGGCAGAGGTCAGAGCAGCGACAGAGAAACATCAGTCCAGTGAGTCCTACATTGAACAATTAGATTAAATGAAATATGAATGGTGATATTGAAACCACAGGGAACCTTCTGTATAAGTCATAAGAAAGTTGCCACAAATGTGGAAAGTATCTCAGCTTCCCTACAGAAATAGACAGATTGGTTTATTTTTAAAGCAGCCTTGACAAAACTAATATATTGTAATCGCTAACCTCCAATGGCAACTAATTCCACCAACATGAAGCATAAGAACCCCCTAAAGGCACATCCTATTGTGTTATATCTAACACACTCAGAGAGGAAATGAGTCTTCAGCAGTAGTCTGCATAAGAGCCTCATAAAGGAAGAACAGTCAGCTATGTTGTTAGGCCTAACCCTTTCCCAAGATGGAATCTAACAAGAGAGGAGCTCTTTGGCATTTGGATTTCAATCAGCTGTTCCCAAAAATGTGTGACGTGGTGTAACTCACTCTCAAAAAAAGAGAAAGCAGTTATGTCTGAATGAAGCATTTTGCAGTCACAGTTTGACTTTCAATGTGGTCTGGTGGTATTTTGTAATGAAAAAATATCTGACATGAAAATTACCATTTTTCCACATATACATAACTTAAATGTTATCTGTTAAGAAAAAAATAATCATATGATTCAGTAACAATGCAAATCTATACATGCAAAGATACAGAATTTTAAAAGAACTATAAGGATAAAAAAAGAAACCGTTTAATGGTCAGCAAATATCAGACTTAATATTGCATATGTAAGTTACATATGCAAGTTACATATGCAGTATTAAGTTGTCTCAGTTCTCTTGTGTATGTATTTTGGTATGATATAAACTTCAGTGATTTAATCTACATGGCATTATGACCAGAATGATGAGTGGTCAATGAACAGTCATTTGTCCTTCTTATCTTCACCAACATGTGATCACATGTCTAATTTACTCTGCTCCAGTCATATTCTGTTCTGAATGTAAAGCTTATCCCTTTGTTGTAAGCTTCCATGTCTCACCTTACCATAGCATATCTAAATTTGTCTTCCAAATGTCCCTTTTACGTGGGAAGTCATTTTGCTCCGATTTTATGAATGAGGATCTGAAGTGCAGAAATGTTATTGTCAGCAGTGATTACTGGCATTTGGATGCCAAATTATGCATGCTTATGGCCTGTTTTTTTTTTTTTTTTTCAGAACACTGAGCTAGATGATACTGTGTATGTTCAGAACAGATTTCAGTAGCAAATGTACCCAAAGATTTGGATGATTTCTTGCCCCATGAGTCAAAGACAAGCAAGACATGGAAGTGGTATTGCCTTTGCTTACATTTCATGTCAGCTTGTGGGATGGAGACAGGAGCAACTTTTTGGATCATACAAGTGACATTTCTAAGAAATTTTAAATTCCTGAAGAATTTAGGAGTGTACACCCTTGTGCTTGCAGTGAGCATAGCCAAATATAGTCTTGCATCTTGGCAAATGCATTATTCAGGTGAATGACAAAAGCCATATTCTTGATGTCGTTGTCAGTTCTCTATTTGAAAAAGGGTTTTGTTAGAATTTCTCAGCAAAGTAGGTAAAGAGTATTTTACTATTGGAGAAAAAAAAGCAAAGTTTCATCAGTTTACCAAGTTTTTATCTGAATAAGTTGATTCATGGTAATCAACAAGCAAAGAATGACCCTCATTGAAAGGGAGGTAAAGATATATATGATGTTCCAAGCAATTCTGCCAGCTAGTAATTCTGGGTAAGCTCATTTAAATGGTTATGTGCCCCCTTATGGCATCATCAATGAGGCTATTAAAACTAAGGTTATTCAGAGCAACAGATACACTAGCACATTACAAACCTGGGAGAAGAAGGAAAAAAAAATAATGTCAGCAAAACAGAGAGGAAAAAGAAAGCAAAAAATGCCAAGATTTTGATGAAGCCAACTCATTCCTCCTGTTGTTCAGAGATAACCAGTGATCGAACATCAACGATAAACTGTGTGACAATGGAGATAGATAAATATAGATAAATGCTTGGGGAGCAGAAACTCGAGCTTGAAATAAATGTAGGCAATTTCAGCATAAAATGTGGGAACACTGTACTGTCTAATTATAGAATAAATGCATGCAAAACAAATGGTACTAAAATACATGGGTCACTGTCTTTAACAGCTGTCACAGCAGAATTTTGAGCTTTATATTATCCTCTTCTGTGATAAACCCCTAATTCTATCATCTGCTTGTTGTGCAGCTCTTCATGAGCCATTTGAACTTCTCATGGCTTAATTCACTGTCTTCAAAATGTCTATAAGGGCCCTTAAACCATCTCTTACATTGGTTACCTGAAACCCCAAAAAAGAGTAGAATTCCTCTGGGATGATGAAAGGCTATGTCATTCCCTAACTCAAGCAAAGTCTTTATTAACAACTCATTGTACCTGAAGTTATACATTGGTGATGGAAGCCAGAGTGTGGAGGAGACCTTCTGGCCTCAATTGAAACAGAGGCTATCGTTTCTTGGGTTTTAGAAATTTGCCCCTTCTTTGCAGACTCCTTGGACTGTGAAAATAACTGAATTTGTAGCTTTTCATTACACTGTGATTCCCATTCTAGGCTGAACACCATTTCAAAGTAGAAAAGGTTATGTAATATCTGACTCACTCAGGCCTGCATAAAATATTGTGAGAGCAACATGTGAGAGTAAATGGTAAAAACTGAATAACTTTAAATAATAATGTATACAAACTTCACAAGACACGAAGGTGAAAAATGATCTATACTGCTGCCATAGTGGATGGAGTCTGACTGAGGTGCTATTGCAAAGTGATTTGTCTAGTTTTGTTACAAGTGTGTCTTGCTGCAGGATTTTCACCTCTCCCCTCTTCTAGAACATTATTGATTTACCTTTCAACTTTTATTCTTACTTTTCAGCCTATAACCTCCATAGCTGGAAAGAGAAGAAGAGCATCACTGAGATGTGATGCAGTTACTTGGAATAAAATACAGGCTACTCTAAATATAAGATGACAATACATCCTCCCCCACTCTGACCATATTATCATTTCATACTAATCTCTAATTCCCAAAGTGGGGCTTTAAAACTATTAATGCTGAAGGTGTGATATCCTTTCAAATTTCTTTTGAATGTTTTTGCATTAAGGTGGATAACATTATTATCTACTGCTCTAGCCAATTGATCTGCTTGGACCTGAATGGAATTACAGGGCAGTGGATTTCACAGTTCAGATATAGTCAAGGTATACGGTGTGGAATTTGGCACTTAGTTTGAATACAGCTTTTCAGCATAATAAAATTTATTCTTAATCTGTACCTCCATACAATTCTGAATTAATTCTGAGTTATAAATTAACTTTGGTAAAATGTGATTATTTTAGATGGTTTTAACTACATTACCATGTCACTGAATTTACATAATAAAACTCCCAATCTTTTTCTCTTTTTTGGGAGAGTATTTTCCTCTTACCAGTCATTCCTTCACTACATGTCTTTTGATCTCATTCTGTTCTGTGCTCTAAATTATCAACCTGCCACCTCTAATTTTACATTTGCCTGTTGTTGCAAATTCTTACCACATTACAAAATCACTTGGGAAAATTAAAGACATTACACTTTACATTTTTCCCTTTAGCTCCTCCCTCTGGTATTTCTTATCCTTGTTTTGGCATTTGTGCACCTACTTTGGTGTAAGCAGGAAAAGTGTTCTGAACTTTAAAAGATGACATGTATCACTTCGACTAGGCAATCATTGTAGGTCTCTTCCAACTGAAATAGTCTAGTTTAGTCTAGTCTATCTTTCAGTATGTCATATCATACTAAGTAAAATTATTCTCTCAGGCTTGGACTGTCCTCACAAATAATGTTGGTTTTACTGATGTAGAGCTGTAAAGCAGGCATGGAACAGCTGATTTTCTTTCTTAATTCGAAATAAATGAAATGCATTTCTCCTACTTACACTTAGCTGTGTAGTTTAACTTCAACAGCAGTAACCAATGGCACAGATACTTCCTTTCCTCTTAACCTTTTGTTACGCTCTGATGCCTCAAGGGTTTAGGACCACAATTTCAACTGATTTGTATAGCTCTGTACTAATCTGTGACCATTTGTCATATCTGCACAGCTTTTCAAGTGTGTGAGGTAAAGTATTCAAAGCAGTTCTGCAGCTTTCATATATCTGGGAAGTTTGTATGGGTCTGTACTTAGTCCTTTAGGTGCTGAAGTACCTTTGAAAACTTTACCTTAGTAGAATTTCTACTGAAATTGATGTGTTGGCTGGTACATAGCTTCATGGCTGAATGCTCACAGCATATCAAGACAACTTCAAGAGCTTTACCACTGGAAAAAAAAAATCTGAAAGCAATTAGATGAAGGGAATTTCATAGCTTTGCCATTAACACAACCTCTGCTATTCTTAGTGCATTTTTGTTTTGCACAGTGAGTCACACAAATGCAGTGAGAAACAACAAAAAGGATGTCAAGTTCCATTACTGTAGTAAGATGGTGGATGACAAGGGCATCTGGTTGATAGAACAGTACAGAAAATTGCACTTTGTCTGGCAATTAAGGGAACAAAATGGAAAAAAAATGTCACTGTCCCATTTCTATTTCAAAAAATACATATGATTTCTGCCTGGGGAAGTTCTGTAGGTGGTTGTCTGCCTTCAAGTCCTGCTTAAGCAACATTTTGTGTTCGAAGTGGAGGAGTAAACAAGGTGATAAAATATTAATCTGACTAAAGTCATGTCTTCTTTTTCTTTATGTTTTGCTGTAAAAAATAAAAGGTCCATTGCTAACTAGTTTCAGTTTGAGAGCTGAAGTAACAATTCATGATAGGATATGGTTTTTCTAATGAAGTTTGCAGCCAGTTGGTGTTTGAACCATAGAATCACAGTCGTTTTAGTTGGAAAAGACATTGAAGTTCATCAAGTCCAATTGTAGACCTACCACTGCCAAGTCCAACACTAAACCATGCCCAAAACCACCACATCTATATCTTTTCAATACCTCCAGGGATGGTCACTCAACCCATTCCCTGAGCAGCCTATTCCAATAATTAATAACCATTTTGGCGAAGAATCTTTTCCTAATATCCAATTTATACTTCCCCTGGTGCAACTTGAAGCCATTTCCTCTACTTCTGTCATTTGCTACTTATGAGAAGACACTAACACCCAACCTGCTTAGAGGTAGTTGTAGCTTCAGGATCTCAATGCCATTCTTGTAGCAAGGGGCCCAAAACTGACACAGAATTCAAGGTGCAGCTTCACCAGTGCTGAGTACAGGGAGAACCACTTTCCTAGTTCTGCTGGCCACACTATTTCTGATACAAGCCAAGATACTGACCTTCTTGGACACCTAGGCACATTGCAGACTCATATTCATCTGACTGTTGACCAGTAGTCCCAGGTCCTTTTCTGTGGGGCAGCTTGTACGTCATATGGTTAGGCTCTGCCCATTGATCCAACCTGTCCAGGTCCCTCTGTAGAGCCTTCCTACCCTCAAGCAGATCAACACTCCTGCCTAACTTGGTGTTTTCTGTAAGCTTCCAGAGAGTGCACTTAATCCCCTCATCCAGATCATTGATAAAGATACTAAAGAGATCAGTAATGAGCCCTGGGGAACAGCACTTGTGACCAGCCACCAGCTGGGTGTAACTCCATTCGCCACAACCATCCAGCCAGTATTTTACCCGGTGAAGTGTACACCCATCAAAGCCCTGAGCAGCCAGTTTCTCAAAGAGAATTCTATAGGAATTGAGGAGTTCCTCCCTCTGGGCACACCTCCCACGCATTTGCTTACTGCTGCCATCTTGTACTGATGTAAGAGTAGGGCACAGCTGGCAGCCTGGCACCAGGGTGGCTTCATGTTCCCACTGGAGCTCTCTTTAGTGTCCTGCATCTTGTTGTGGTGGGTGCTGTTCTTAGGGAGACCATGGCTTTTTGGCACCACAAGGACTGAGTGATTCTGCAGACATAAGAAACCCAAGTGGGGTTTTTTTTGTGGGTGTTTTTTTTTTTTTTTCAGAGCTAAAATCAACAGCTGAACTTCTGTGCTTCTTTTAAAAGATCTAAAACAAACCACAGTTCCTTGTCCTGTACTCTAATAAGGCTGATCAACGTACCTTCAGTTACCAGAATGGGAATTAAAAGAGATTAATTTTAAACCACAACATTTTTTCACATTTTTACAAGTTCACTGACTCATTAGTCAAAGGGGAATTTGAATGAGTTATCCCAGACAATTTCATTTCAAACTCTAATTAATGCATTGGATTATTTTTCGTTTTTCCTATTTGTCATTCTGAAAAGCATGGCTTCTCTGAACTAAACACAAACCAAATCAGGGGGACTTAATATAAAAATCCAATGAGTTTACATTGATTTTCACAAATGGAGTGGAATTCAGAGTAACTCTTGGCCACTCTGTGCCAAGGTAGAGGTCACACAGACCACGCAATCTGCTGTGGTGAAGCTACACGAAGCAATAAAGCAGCAGAACTGGGTGAATTGGGACTCAAGTTACATAGTTTTTACATTTCCCACAGTTTCTCAGGTTTCTATCTAAAATATTAAAACGTTCAAAGTTATCATTCCTAATGACTTTATATGTAACAAGACACTGCTAAAAGAGAAAAACATAATAGACAATCCATTCTCTCCTTCTTCCAAATGTTTCATGAAAAGAAGAAGAAAACACCTCACATTTTGTACTTATTTTAAAAGCATAAATAATCCCGAGGAAACTGTGGGAGTCACACAAAATCCTCATCCACTGGGATTTCGGAGGTTTTCTGTAGAATAAAAGAGAGTTTCAGGCACTTATATCCGTGGAATAAGGCATCGAGGAATATGAACATGAGGATATATTTCAAAGGGTGCAAAAAGTAATTAATATGGCTCTTCATCCTCACTTTCCATCTGGAAGATTCTGCTCCTGTATGGATTCTGCTCCTGCTGTCACTGTCCTCAGCTCAGTATCTTCTCATTCTTAGCTTAAATTATTATCTGGAAATGACTGTAATGACATATACTGTTTCCCCTAAATCAATTTTGGGGGTAGCAACTCTTAGCAGGACATCACTAAAGCTGTGTTATTACTATAAGTGTTCCCTATGTAAAACATTTGAGTCCTGGACTCTCCGATTTAAAGTTTGTCACTCCAGGTTCCATGTGGTTCTTCTGGATCTAGGCTGTGCATTTGCTAGCCCATCCCATCTCAAAACCAGAAGTAGTAGATAGGAAGTTATATTCCTGAGGACTGGAGGAAAGAAAATATCACTGGTCTTCAGAAAGGGCAAGAGGGAGGAGCCAGGAAACTACAGACCAGTCAGCCTCACCTTCATCCCTGGAAAGGTGATGGAACAGCTCATTCTGCAGGTCATCTCTAAGCATGTGGAGGAAAGGAAGCTTACTGGGAGTGGTCAACATGGATTTGCCAAGGGGAAATCATTCCTGACCAATCTGATAGCCTTTAATAATGGCATGACTATTTGGTTGGAGGAGGGGACAGCAGTAAGTGTTGACTTCAGCAAGGTTTTTGACATTAAATCCCATAGCATCTTTATACAGAAGCTTTCAAACTGTGGGCCAGATGAGTGGGCAGTGAGGTGGATTGAGAACTGGTTGAATGGCAGATCCCAGAGGGCTGCAATAAGGAGCACAGAATCTAGTCGAAGGCCTACAGTCAGTGGTGTGCTTGAACTGGTTTTATTCATCATACTTATTAATAATCTGGACAAGTGGACAGAGTGTACAATCAGCAAATTTGCTGGTGATACAAAATAGGGAGGAGTGTCTTACACCAGAAAGCTGTGCTGCCATTCAGTGAGATCTTGACAGACTAGAGAATTGGGCAAAGAAGAACCTAATGAAGCTCAACAAATTTAACTGTAGGGTCCTGCACCCAGGAAGGAATAACCCCAGGCACCAGTACTGGTCAGGGGTTGACCTGCTGGGAAGCAGGCCAGCAGAGAAAGACCTGAGAGTCCTGGTGGACAACGAGCTCTCCATAAGCCAGTAGTGTGCCCTTGGGGCACGAAGTCCAGTGATACCTTGAGTTGTCTGGAGGAGGGGGCCAGACTGTTTTCACTGGTACCTAGTGACAGGACATGGGGAACACAAACTTGAATACAGGAACTTCCACCTCAATGTGAGTAACAGCTTGTTCACTTTGAGGGTGGCAGAGCACTGGAACAGGCTTCCCAGATAAGTTGGGCATTCTTGTTCTCTAGAGCTTCAAAACCCACCTGGACATGATCCTGTGCAACCTGCTCTAGCTGATCCTGCTCTAGCATTGGATTTGGACTAGGTGAGCTTTATAGGTGTCTTCCAACCTCTACCATTCTGTGAATTTCTGATTCCTCAGACATATAACAATTGAAAGACCTCTCTTCAGCCAGTAAGACCAGTGAGTTTTCATTTATGTTCAGACATGCCTCATATACATGGTAGGATGTAGTATATATTTACTGTCCATGAGGTAAAAATAATATATGGAGTATCAAGGCTTCATGACACAGCATAAGCAATGCAGAAAAGTAAGTTAAAATAGAAAAAAAATGCTTTTCAACTCCAAATGAACTGTCAACTTCTCAAAGCCACTTCTAGCATGTTACACGAGAGCCCATGACAGATGTTTCTCTTTCAAGCTGTCTCTACAGAAGTATCTTACTCAAATATGATATGAAGGCAACATAGTAGCAAGCTTTCAAATGCAAATATGAGAAAGCAAATGGCATATGGCAAGGAGATGGATGTGTTGGTGAAGGAATATTTAGCTTTTCTTTTGTATAACATTTCACTAATATGTCAAAGTGTGATGCTCTGTTGATGTTTGTGAGGGTAGCCCATGTAGTTGTGAATTCTTCAAGGGATAACTTAATTCAAAACAGTGTCTTATTCTTAAAAAGTTGGGGTTACATATTTTGGAAATCACTGTATTCGGTTTAGAAGCAGATTCTATGAAGGAAAAGTGGTTCTTCCACTGGCAATACTTTAAAAAAGAGAAAAGCATCAACCATTACCAGGAATTTCTGTCTTCCTGAACTGAAGCTTGAAAAAAAGAGAAGCCACCAAGTTGCATAAACATACTATGCATTTCCAAAGCTGATTAGCATATATTGGAGGGGAGCAAATTACACCAACTTCAGAAAAGGTGTATTTTGAATGCTTGAAATGGTTTTAATATAGTGTATAAGAATTGCTTGCATTTCCAAAAGATCTATTCCAGGTTTGTGTGAGGGCTTATATTATAGTTTTGTATAGTTTTCTGAACTATACTTTGGACATCAGCCTATATTTTTCATACAGGCTTTTCTTTCTCATCCAAATAGTGTGGGTGTCATTTTTCCACTATATTGAAGATGCTTCAGCCCTGGAGTATATAATTTTTGCACGGAGCTGTGCAGATATTTCCATGTGACATATTCTAACATTTACAGTAATCCCAAATTAATATTCTATGCTGCAGAATTTTGCTTCAACAGGATTTTTATGCCCTATAGTTACTAACCTTAAAAACCTACGAAATTTGAAAAATGAATTTATCAGAATATGTGAAGATTACTACATCTCCTTCACCATATTGTATTTCAAGATATATTCAAAATGCCTTGTTTAATTGAAGGTTTATTTGCTGTTCTTCGCTGTCAAAACATGTATGGTAGTAAATATACTTGAAATATTTTTGGTTTGTTTTGCTTTATGTAAAAATGTTCATTTTTAGTGAGAAAATGCAACGATATAGGCAAAGAATATCTGTGTGTGTTGCAACTACTCTTTTGTAGTCACAGAGACTTTCATTCCTCCAAACAGCAGAATGGTCTCAATACATTTGTATTACTGGATTTCTGTTATTTCTCCTCAGCCTTATAGGAGTACAATAGTTCTGCAAAATTCATCTCTGAAAGTATCTGGGAGATCTGTATATTTGTTATAATATAACTGTGGCAATGAGGAAATATCAGAAATTTAGGATTTCTTTTTTAATACCTTCCTTTGGGCTCCAACCAGTTCTGGAGATAGGAAGTCAACTACCACAATAATAAATAAAATCCTTATATAAGCAGAAACAGGGAGTTTTCATCACAATCAATCAGATGGCTCACAAGTCATTAAAAAGGTTATTACAGTTGAAGGTGAAGGAAATCTCTGTTTCTCTTTTCCCCAAGCATTTTTTTTTCCATGCAAGGGCAAATATTATCTGTCAGCGTTTTGAAATGTGCTCGTGATACATTATTTAGGTTTATCATTGTTATCCTCAATTCATTTTTTTTACTCACAGAAGAAATGTAAAATGAGGCACACAAATACTTTGGCTTTTGAATAAAATGTTGCTGATTTGAAATGGTTGAAAGACGTGGATTTAGAGAAAGTGCTGTATCAACATCTACCTTTAAAAGGACAAATTAATCCTGCTTGTAATTCAGTGAAGACTTAGATTCTGAAACATTGTCTACATTGTATTTCCCTTGGATGGGTGGGTGGACAGTTGGATGGATGGATGTGACCCAGGATTTTTTAATTTATAATGTGTCTGTGCTGACTTTTAAACATTGTTGTAAAAAAGCAGAAGTAATTTCAAGCACACTAGAAAGCAAATATTAGAATCCCTAGACCTGATTCTCATTAACTTTAATGCCATTTTACACCACTCTTGCAATGCATTGGGACCATAAACTGAATTACATTAAGCATAAAATGTTTCTAGAGTACAAACCAGACCCTCTGTATTTACAGCGGTATTAAAATCAGCCTCAGAGATGGTACAATACTCACAATAATGCTTGATTTCCCATTTCTAACAGAGGGTTCATCACTGTTTTCTGTAGCTCAGGTTGGAAATTCTTCCTTCTACTTTGTATGAGCTAGAAAAGATACATGAAAAAAATTCTGTAAAAAAAGTAAATGCGTTGCTGAAACTGTCTTATTTGTCTCCATTAGTCCCATGCTGGATTTAGGGATATCCTACCCCTCTGTACAGTTGATTCATGACAATTTAACGATGCAATCTCTGCCTTTATTTCATCAATTATTTAGGAAATTCTGGAAGCATATAACAGCTTATTATGTTTCAGTGTTTCCTTTTACCTGGAGAAGGTAATGATTATTCCAGTTATTAATAGTCAGATCTCAAGTGAAGTATTGGATCCAGGGTGAGGTGAAGGAAGGGGGGAAATTGTAGTCCTACCCCTTTCAGAAGCTGGTGTTTTCTCATGAAAAATCGTGAATATTTAAATCACAGAATCATAGAATGGAAGGGATCTTAAAGACCATCTCTTCCAAACTCCACACTGTCATGGGCAGGGTGTGCCCTCCACTAAATTGGGTTGCTGAAAGTTCCATCCAACCTGGCCTTGAACACTTCCAGGGTCAAGGCATTCATAGCTTCTCTGAGTAACATCTTCCAGTGCCTTACCAACCTCATAGTAAAATATTTCTTCCTAATATCTGATCTAAATCTACTTTCTTTCACTTTTATTGGCAGAGCAACTCTAGATTAGTCACTGACACAAATGGAGTAAATAAAGCAAACCAAAACAAATAAATGAGGTAGTCCAGTCAAAAATATTTAATGTATCAGATAAAAGGTAATTTTAATATAAGAACTGAGAATGATCTAAGGATAATGTCTGTCATGACCTGTTTGGCCCATTAAAAGACTTGGAAGTTGACAGTTATGAGTAGACCTAATTTTCCCACACAGGCATTTAAATCTGACATAGATATACAGAGAGTATGGAAGATAAAATTTAAAACAAGCAGATACATTTTATTACATTTATATTTATTATTTCTTGGAGTTAAAGTTTAGTAGAACCCAATATGAAAGTTGTGCTTTGTTCAAAGCATACAGCTTTGCCTTTTTAAAATGCTGAACTATTACAGAGATTAATGAATAATAATGAAAAGAAGCCTACATTAATTACAATTTTCTTCCCAAGGAATTCAGATGAAGGATTAAAATAACAAGAGAGTTTCTCAGTAAAGGAATTAATGCTCTGACAATACATTCACATGACATTGTTTGTTACGATACACAGATGGACATCAGAGTTGGAACAAATAATAAACCAACCCTACTGCTTAAATAAATGTTCGATCATCTTGTGGTTTCACAGTTTATATAGAACAAGATAATACACACTGTATTTTATCAAGAGCACATATAGCATAATTTACATGTTGTGTATCACTCCAGCAAGGATATCTGAGCTGCTGTAGATACATAACCCTGGGTAATAAAGCCCCAAAATCAGTAGAGTAGTGTTGGCAGAGCAAATTATGTAGAGTGCTACGTTGGATGCTGCTACTAACTCACTGCTACTAACCTCAAATGCCTTTCGTTCAGTGCAAAACCCAGTAGCTCTGCATGCTGTGCTTTCTCGTTGTCCTAAAAAGAGGTCTCCGTCAATGCTTGGAGGACAAAAGGTTGCCACCAAGTTCCCACAGGCCTTTTGAGACAAATTAAACTTACCCTGATAAGCAGAAAACAAATGCATGATAAAAAGAATGGTTTTTATGGACGTACTGTAAGAAAAAGATAGGAACGGGTCACAGGTATCACATACCATTTCCATTCAGGCACCAAAGACGCAGTATTCTTAGATCCTTGATACTTGCTCCAGAAGAGGGAATGGCAGCCACTCAAATCTTGAAATAATTAAACTACATAGCAACCACAATGTAAATGAAAACATGTTATTTTACCCCTACGGTCACTCTGGCTGTTAGTCTTATTCTGGGAATGCAATTCTTGCCATTAAAACTGCCATATCTGGACCTATCAGAAAGCTCAATATTCCAATAAATGGCTAATTTTCAAATAAGCCTCTTTTTTCCTGACTTTTATTTGTACTCTATATTTACCATATTTCATCTGCAACAATATCCAACACTTTCTCTTCTGAGGTTTTCTAGCCATTTTTTGATACAGCCCAGACTGGTTGAGATTGTATTATACAGTGTGAACATGAGCCTGGAGGGGTGAAGGTACAGCAAAAAAAAAACCTCTTTAAAACTTGAATCTTAGTCCTAAACTCATGCAACTATTGGTTGGGTTAGCAAACTCTGAAATCAGTAGTGGTATTTCTGCCGTAGGGACAGTTCCTCACACAGTTATTCTGCTGTGAAAAGGTTTGTGATCAGCGAGTCTGAGTCCAAGGATTTGGAAACAAGAGAAGTTCCTTCTAGGAAAGAAACAGGACCTCCAGCTGTTTTGAGCAGAAATGGAAGAGTTCAATAGGATTTCATCCTTTGAACTTAGTCTTTTTTTTCCCTTGATTCTCTTTCCTTACATTTTCTTTCATTCTCCCCTCTGCTTCAACCCCAGTATCTAGCATGCACCCATCTGTTAAAATATAAAAAGGGCTCCCTCTGCTAGTATCTATTAAAGTGCCATATGGCTGAGGTATAGCCTTAGGTGGTGAGCATCACAAAGTGCATCTCTGAGTGAATAGAATTTTCTGCATATGAGGTTTAATTAGGTAAGTGCTTTTTAAGTAGCATCACCGTTTCCTCTTAAATATTTACTCTTCCTCAGCAAAGAAAAAAAGAAGATGAAGCTGGTCTAAAACAGAGCCTGACATGTATCAATGAGTGTTCCCATCCCTCTCATAATGATTCACATCTCCTTCATCTTCACTGTTGGGAATAACAGGCAAAGTGGTCTCCTGAGTGTGAGTGATCCCTCCCACCCCAATCTGCCCAGCTTTCCTACTTCATTACTGCTGCTACAGATATGACTGTACTCCGGGTTACACAGCACCATCTGTTACAGAGGAGGAAGGAGTTGTTTATTTCAAGATGCAGCTGCAATATAGTATTATTGGGGGGGGGTGGGGGGGAGAGACAGCTAGAGGAATTGTGTGTGTTGAGATGTCACAAACTGACAGACTGGGGTGTCATACTGCAGGAATCTATAGCTTCCAAACAAGTAGGAATCGAGTTCAGCGAAGGCAAAAGATCTCCAAAGAGACAGTTGGGAAAGTGTAATTTGACATTAGTCTGATCCTCCCAACTGCATGACAAAAACAAAGCAGAGAACTGGCCATAACTATTACAAATTTATTATTTCATTGCTTGTTTATTTGCTTTTTCAATGCCACTGTCATTCTTGTCAAGGGTGAATTTTGTTATCTGAGGAGAGAGGGTCGCCTCCCTGGTGCACGTGAGGATGTGTAGACTTCTGCTCAGTCACACTAAATATGACATCTAGTAACATCATACTGAAAAAAAGCAGTGGGTAGTGCCAAAATTCATTGCTAATTGTTATTGTCTAGACGATTTCAGTTGTGCTGGATGGAGAAGACCCAGCAGTATATTATTTTGCTTTTCAAATAACTCTAGAGACGTAGAGTTAAAGAGAACTCAAAAATATCTTTCCATTCCATGAATTCATACTAATTCCCTTCAGTTTACTCTCTTGTACTTTGTCTAGACTAGTTTCTCACTTTTATGTTAAGCATGTCAAAGACCTCAGTCACTGTGGTATCGAAGATCTGTTAAAAATACCTAAATGGATATCTCTATTCTTCCTCTGCCTTTTGTTTAACAGACTTTAGCTGTAAAAAGGCTTCTTTGATACCCCAAAGTTCTCTTTGTGTCTCCTGGAGCCTTTAAATACTTCATCTCCCTTGTTTTGACTCTTAATCCCTTATAACACTACATGCTAAAGAGTAAGCAAAATCTTAATTTCCATTCATATAAATGGAGGCAGAGGCACAATACAGAATATATAATGTATATCTGGCTCTTCAGTGACTACTCATGATTATCTTCTCTCCCCAACAAACTTCTGTTTCTTTTCAAAAGAAAATGAAGATACTTCTGGAAGTCTACATAATCCCTTTAGTGACATTGTTCATGATAGTGATAATAAACAGAGAGGAGTCAAATAGGTGCAGCACCCTGATAAATCTGACTGAGCTGATTTTGAGGATGTAGGGACACCCACTCTTGCTGGTACAAAGGGAATGTTTCACCTGTTTACTGCCTCCAGCAGCACCCATAAGCAGACACCCAGAGAAGAGTAATAACAGACGATGTACATAGGATAGTCCCTCAGGCACTCTCCAAGTCTCTGATTATTTCCTGCTCAGGGACATCTGACAACATTGTTTGCTTAGAGAACTTTCTTTGATATATTTTACCATTCTTCCCTTCAATCTGTGATTCATTTTTTGCTGAGGATTGTGCGAGAACATACATATTAGCAGAAAAGATTTGCTTTTCTGTGTGTGAGGAACATTAAGGGGAAAGCGGGATGGAAATCATATCCATGCAGAAACTAAAGAATTTATGAAGCTTTTGTTATATGTCAGTAGGATTTAGCATGACAGGTAATATTTCTGCACATTTGAAGTAATAGTGCCCAAGGAAATTAGGATAATATTGTTTCCATGTGAAAATGGGAGAAATTTGCATGTACATTAAAAAAAAAAAGAGGCAAAAAAAGAGGCAAAAAAAAGAAAAAGCAAGTGTTACCACTTAGCATGTCTTTAAGAAGACTGGCTCTTGTACTAGTGGTTGCAACACTAGTCTATCTGGTTGCTGAAGATTTATTTCCAGAGAAAGTGTACAAGGCAAACCATTAAAACTTGTGAACAGAATAAGATAATGCAAAAATATTTCTTTCAGAAATAATACATAAAGCAAGCAGGGTGGGATTAATTCCACTGAAGGTTAGACAACTAAACCTGAACTAGTGCTCCCTTTCAGGTTAAATGTATAGGTACAGACATGTTAAATGGCCATTTTTTGGGGATGAAAAGAACCTCATCCGTAGTGCTGTCTATACTGTTTGCCTGGAGATGTAGAAAAGGGGAAAAACCTGCAACAGACAGAATAGTTCACACCCACACCAGAAGGATGGTGGGAGATATCGAAGGGAAAGTCAACTCAGTTGGCTAAATGAAGAGGTATCCAGAAGATATACAAAGTTACCTACAAATATAAGAAGGAATACCCTGACATATCCATGTTTTCCTGCCAAAAGCCTTTCCTCTGATGCAGGGAACAATTGCTTCCATCTCCCCAGTGTCTAGTAAAATATCTCCTTTCTGATGGGATTAGTTTTTGCATTAATCTAGTACTATTGCTAGAGCCTAAGCAAAGCAACCATGTGAAACACACTTCCATTCAGTGCTTCAGCCCTGACACCATCTGTATGAGTAACGGCAACGTATCTATGTAAAAACAGCGTCACCCCGAGTTAATAACAGCCAGTATTCAGATGGATGTGAGAAATGCATTATATTTACATCTATAGAATTTATTAGTTCTTTTTTAATTGGTTCTCTGCGCAGCAATTTATTCCCAGTACTGTCCTTAATTGTAAGTTGCAGTTCTGGTACTAGTAGTTTTATATGTTGTATCTCTGTCCTCATTGATTAAAATCAGTTCTGTTCCTTTCATAGTTAAATACTCTTTTTAAAAGAAATATATATATATATATATAAATAAATTGGGGTGCATACTTATTGCATTTAAATATGAAGGGCTGCTGTATGGAAATATCCATCAGTGTGTAAAACAGCAACACTGCTATGCAATGCACACCTGTATGGACATTTTTTTTCCTCACAGGTGAGCTTTTTAACTCTCATTTTCTCTAGTTTTGCACAAACCATGTTATTCTTCCACCACTTACCTTTAAGCAAAACATGGAGCATACAGCTCCTGCTCCCTTAGCTGAAATAGCAGGAGTTTAATGCTAACTGTGTTGTGTGCCTTCTGTGGGCTGTTTCAAGGTTTATCAGCTCTATTTCCACCAACACGTGAATGAGAATTTAAGGGGTTCTGTCACCTTTTATAGCTCTGATTTGCTTGCTCTGTAGTTAAATGCTGCTGCAAGGTGAAAGTCTGGTATTTCCCCATGGCTCTTGGCAGATTCTCAGGGATGGTGAAATAGTAATGATATGCTGAATGGGTACTGAGTGATTTGCACGCTAGGCAGCCTTAGCTACATACTCTAGTGTTCAAGCATCCGTCTCCTTGAAATTGTCTTTTCCTGCACCAGACATATTTTAACCTGAGTCAGCATTTTTCTTCCTGATAGTTAATCCAAGCTGAAAGTCAAATGCCAGTAATTCTACATGTTCCCAAAGGGATACAAGATTTGCCACGTTGGTGCAAACTGATGACTCGTCAGGGCTGCTATCTAATCTCTATTACTCTCCAGCACACGATGTCTTATCTCGCCAGGGTTTTATTTCAGTGTTATCCTGAGTGCTTCCCAGAATAATTCAGCGTATTCATAAAGTTGCTTTTCTTTCACCTTCCTCCCTCCACACAACAGTTGTCAAATGTGAGTCTGGGAGCCCTTTCTTTCTAGGGAAAGACAGATGGTGACTACACAAACCAAAAGAGATGTGGCCAAAAGTGGACTCTAGTCATTTGTCTGTGAAGTACGAGGAAGGGAGAAGTGTACTGACTAGCTCAAATGTTAGCTTCCACCTGAGGACACTGGGGTTAAAGCATATTTAAAAAGAAACCCAGAGTGCCTTGGAGCACTCTGAAGGTGAAGCAAAAGGGAGGAAAATAGGCTGTGTAAGTGGTGGTGCCTCTGCCTTTTAAGATAACATCTTCAAATTGCCTCCATTATGGTAGAAGTCTGATTAAAGAGGTGCAGTTGGAGCACTGTCCCTGCTGTTCTCTGCTAGAGGCTTTTACCTGACAACCATACCACTTGCAAAAGGATGAACAAAATCATTCACCTTTTTGTTCCAAGTGGCAACAGGAAGAAACATCCTGTCCTGAAACGCTGGCAAATCGAAGCATCTCTGTGCTATGTTCTCCTTTTCATCCTCCTCATGAGAAACAGGATTTCTTGCTATTAACCTAGCAATGTCTCCAGTCCCAAAGCCCTCTGAATTGTTGTTTTCTTTTTTAAATAAAGAGATAGATGCAAGAAAAAGACTGCATCTTGTAGCTGAGAAAAGTTGATGCAGCTTAAAGTGCAAAGTGATCTCACAGATGGAGAAAGACCAATGTTATTTTCTTGGTCATTCAGTGCCATCTGAATAAGGTCACTTAGGTTTACATCATGCATTCTTGTCATTTTTAACCTTTTTTCTTCAAGACAACAAAATGATGTCATAACCCTTCTGCACCTTGAGCCTCACTCTTCTGCATTTCATTCTTCTGAAGAATATGATTCCAGATAAGTTTCTTTAGTTTATTGGAATGTTATGAAGGGTATCCCAAGTGACAGGGCTGTGTTGGTTTTGGAAGTAGGATGACAATGTTTCTACAATAAAGATAGTATTAACAATATGTATTTTTCTGAGAGAGCAACTTTTGTAAGTTGTGACCCTGAGAAGAAGCAAGGTCTTATTGTTAAGGGAGTTTGGTCCCTTCTTTCTCCTGACTTGCTTTAGTACAGGCATGAAGGAGTTCTTTTAAACTCACCTTGTTCAAAGAATGGAATTGCTTGTTTACTTATTTATATATATCAGCTTTGGATACATCTTCATATCTCCTACCTCTTCACCAATTTCACCTTTTCATTGAAGCATTGCCATAGCACTCCATGGGTGACTTGGTGGACCCTAGGGTGGAGCAACACAAATGGGGATAGCCCATATATATATATATAGTGGTGATGTATCTACAGTCACATTGGTGTTGATTGTCAAAAGCAGGAGATACAGAAAAACAGTTGGAGGTTTTCAAGCTCTATGAACCCAATAACTGGCCAGAGAGAAAGCTAGCAAAATGTCTTTTAGACTTGGTGAATTATAGTAGCTTGTAAGTTTGTGCTTCATGTAGCTCCTGGGGACCTTTGACAGAACTTACTGGAAGAACTTGTCAGAATGTAAATTTTACATCTCACACAACCTCAGAAAAATGCATTCAGAGCTTACATCAGCTGTATGACTCAAATAAGAAGTTACTGGAGGTTGAAAAGGAACAATGTCTTGGATTAAACATTTTCATCTTAAAGAACTATGTAATGACTTTTCAATCATACACAACTCTGCCATTCACAGTGTGCCACGAGGGAAAAAAATTAGCTCAGTTCATTCATAAATAGGAGATTTTCCCCTTGATATAATGTGAAAAGACAATGCTGCTGAGATTTGCTATTCACTCGCCATTTAATCAGAGTCGAGCTTGCAATGTCATTATCTGATGTTGCACATATTCATCATCAGATAACTTAAAAATCGTTATGCACACAGTCTTGCTAGTTCTATAACAGCATTTTCTTAAGACATTGGGCAAAATTACTGCTTCCCCTTCCCCTTTGCCCATCTCATTCATCATGTGTTACTGCTGTCATATAAAAGTCTGATGTGTGGCTGGGCAAGGCCCTCTCATTGAGTCATGTGGTCCAGAAAGGATCTCCTTGCTTTCTCAACCTTTTCTCAGAGAGTTTTCACCACCTTCCAGGCCCTGTACATTCTATCTTTGTGAAATGCATTTTGTCATGATCTCCAATTGTTGTATTTTCTCCATGATCTTAGTTACCAATATTCAGTCCTGAAATGTGATAACACCTATTCTATTTCTCACTGTAATTATGTCATTTAGAACTTTAGGCTCCTAGGTCAAGATTCTGACACTGCTGCAGACCTTTTTCAGAGGTCTTACGACCGTATCAGTTGCATATTTCTTTAAGACTTTGCCATGTACCGTGACACTGATAGGGAATGTATTGCTAAGACAAATCCTTACAGGTCACACATAGAAAGGCATGGGAGTAAATTCCTACTAGTGACATGCAAATCTTCTAGCATGAAGATGGAAAATGTTTGGGATGTCTTTTAGTGTAGTAAATCCCAGTGAGCTGGTTTAAAGAGTTTACATCTTTCTTGGACCGTCAAACAGTGCCTGTAGTATGGACTTCAGATTTAGCAGTGGTGGGGTTTTTTGAGGTTTTTTGTTTTTTCCCCAGTATCATCTAATTTCTTTATTTAGTTTTCCTTTATGATAAATCCATAATATCCATGAGATGCATCTATGTATTTGTGGTGGTCCCCGAAAGATGTCCATCTACTTGCATTGACATTTGCCTCTCCTGTATCATCAGTGATATGTAGCTGCCAAGTTAGAAGACATTGATGTGAGGGCTAGAAGTCCTTTAAACTTCCAAAGGATCAGGATTTCTACTGGGGCATATTTCTAAACTGAAAAAAGAAATTATTTCAATGAAGTCGAATCAAAGGTTGTTGCTGGGACCCATTGATGCAGTTAAGAGAATGCACAGGAGAAATAAATGACTATGTGAATATGAAGCAATATTGCATGGAGTATATAATCACCCTGCTATTTCATACTTTCTGGCAGAAGACTCTTGGGTTATTAGGTCTGTCCTATTTCAAGAAGTTGTCGTAAAAATTCCAGTATAAGCAGAAATGTCCAGTGTGACTGAGTAAGAACCACAGCTTTTCTGCTATGAGCAGTGGTGCACGAGAGAAATGTATAAACAATGCTGTAATGAAAAGTGGGTGTCATTTGCTTTCCTGGAATATTAGTGGGAAGGACTATTCAAAAAAGGAATAACTCATTAAAAACAGACTTTACTGAAAGCAAAATCTCATCATGGTCACACAGTACCACCATTAAACAGAGGCCCAGAAAGTGACTTAGGTCTGGAAGGTTCACAATGCCAGTAATGCAGTTTGTCTAATCTGGTATCTGATCAGCTACATGTTCAAAGAAGCAGGAAACACCCCAGGTTTTCTTAGTATCTTGACTGGGTTTTGGTTTGGTTTTTTGTTCTTGTTTTTTTTTTTTTTTAAATCCTGAAAACGCATCATTAAAAATTTATGTTGATAATAATTATATCAGACCTAGGTTGAAACTGTCATCAAGGTGACCAGAAAGGGAAGATGGAACCTCAGAAACCATTCCCAACCATTACAGGCAGAAGACAATCAGTTCAAATGTGTTAGGTCATGAATTGCACCCCACTGCAGAGGAAGATTATCTCACTCGGGAGTAAATTTGATGTTGATGATCAAAGCCAGTGATTTGTTGAATCACAAACAAATAAGCAAAGTATATCTACCACATTATGTTGGGTTTTCATGAAGAAGTTTTGGTAGCAGAAGGCCTACAAGGGTGACTTCTGTGAGAAGCTGCCAGAAGCTTCCCCGATGTCCAGTAGAACCAATGCCAGCTGGTTCCAATATGAACCCATCCCTGACCAAGGCCTAGCTAATCAGTGACAGTGACATCACCTCTGGGATAACAGAGTTAAGAAGGGGAAAAAACACCAGAAGCAATTGCAGTTAGAAAGGTGTGAGAATATGTGAGAGGAACAACTTTGCAGACAGTGAGGTCAGTGAAGGAGGAGAGGGAGATTCTCTAGGTGCTAGCACAGGGAGAACATTGCCATACATGTCTGGAAAATCTGAGATAATTCTGTAGCTACAAGAACTAGTTGTCTGGCACATTGGGGAAAAAAGGAGCATTAGCAACTACAAGTGGCTAGAGGCAGAAAAATGTAAACAAACAAAGGTTTTCTACCCTCTCTTCAACTTTCTTTTGATGGTTTTCAGAAACAGAAAACATGGAACATAGAATCATAGAATCACTTGGGTTGGAAGAGACCTTTGAGATCATCGAGTCCAACCACAGCCTAACCCTGCCTAGTCCACCTGTAGACCATGTCCTCAAGCACAACATCTACACATCTTTTAAATACCTCCAGGGATGGTGACTTCACCACGTCCCTGGGCAGCCTGTTCCAATACTTGACTACCCTTTCAGTAAAGAAATTCTTCCTGATATCTAATGTAAATCTACCCCAGTGTAATTTGAAACCATTTCCTCTCATCCTATCACTTGTTACCTGAGAGAAGAGACCAACCAATATAAAGAGTTTCAGCAGATGAATACAATATATTGTGACAGGACATGGACTTAATCAGTGTGGGTGTTCATATGTGAAGGTTTCAGTCTGAAAGCATTGAACATGTCTTCAAAAGAGGTTCATTACAACATGAACTGAAACAGTTGACAAAACCCAAAAAACTCCAAAACAAACAATCAAAAAAGGATTAAACATAAAAGGCAAAATTTAAATGAACACCTAACAACTCCTTTCTGAGGGTACAGCTTTGGCATGCACACACTCACTGAGTGAGTTTGACATGTTGAGATGGTGGCTGTGAATAGTTCTGAAAAGCTTTTTCCATGTCAATGTTTTCAGTACTCAGTACCAAAATCCATCTGTTCGTTCTGACCTATACACTCCATCCTTTGGGCAACCCATCAGATGTATTTCAAATGTGTGGGTTTGTAGACTGTGACTTTGCAGAGCAACTGTAAGAATTTCCATATAGCCCTGATGGAAAGCTAAAGCCAGTGAGAGAGTTTGCATGGAATTAGTGAGCTTTAGATCGGGACTCATCTTTCAGTGATGCAGACATCCACCTGATAATTGCACAGACCTTTGGTCATGTCAGTTAGCTTATAATGAATGCTGTTGTTTCCCATGTTGAAGGAACCATTCAGCTGTCCAAAAATCTCTGCATATATAATGTCCAACTGCTATTATAAATGTACTACAATTTATCTAGATGAGCCTTCTCCAACAGAGAAGTTCATTGAGGTTAATCTCTATGAAAAAGCATTAAAGCCTATATAAATTTGAAAAAAGTAAAAATTCATATCATCAGAAATTACTTAGTGCAATGTGTGTAATCACATTTACTTAGAAGACAGAGATCTCACTTGATTTGCAACAACAGCAGGTAGGATCAAAGTGGTTTATTATTCTGGAGAATTTATCTTCCCAAGACTAGATTTTGGGACGATTAGCTCTCTTCACAGGCAGAACAGCTGAGACTAAATAAAGAAGTAGACCCTACACTGTAAACCACAAATGGGTGAAAATGCTTCTCTGAAGTGGAGAGCTTTAGGATGGATCCATAGTTCAGTTTCCAATTGCAACTTAAAGCAACTACATGACTGGAGCAGCTCTTTAAACTCTATTTTTGCAATTCTCAGTAAAAAGGACTGTTACCTTATACAGACAAGTAATTTTAGCAGCCTGATAACAACAGAATCTTTTTTCATTCACCCTTTCCTTTCTTGCCCTCTCTCTTCATGCATGAAAAAATATCAAGATAAATATTCCCTCATAAATATTACTTCAGTTGACTGTGAAGGCAATAGAAACAACTTTATAGCAGCCTTCCAACACCTGAAAGGTGCCTATAAGGAAGCCAAGGAAGAGGGCATGGAGTGATAGGATGAGGGGTAATGGTATTAAACTGGAAAAGGGAAGATTTAGGTTGGATATTAGGAAAAATGTTCTTCAATATGAGGGTGGTAGATTGCTGGGAGAGGCTGCCCAGAGAGGTATAGTGGAGGCCCCATCCCTGGAAATCATTAGAATCACAGAACCATAGAATGGTCTGGGTTGGAAGGGACCCCAAGGTTCATAGAGTTCCACCCCCCCTGCCACAGGTGGGGCCATCAACCTCCAGGCCTGGATCTACACAAGGTTACCCAGGGCCTTGAACAGCTCCAGGGATGGGGCATCCACCACCAATCTGGGCTGCATGTTCCAGCACTTTACCACCCTCTCTGTAAAAAACTTCCCCC
The DNA here is from genome assembly GCF_964237585.1 of Gallinula chloropus. NCBI lineage: Eukaryota > Metazoa > Chordata > Aves > Gruiformes > Rallidae > Gallinula > Gallinula chloropus. The sequence goes on from NC_140086.1 coordinate 3,981,008, forward strand.
TAATATCTAATCTAAACCTTCCCTCCTTTAGCTTTAATCCATTCCCCTTGTCCTGCCATTGTCTGCCCTTTTAAAAAGTTGATTCCTCTCCTGTTTATATGTTCCCTTCAGGTACTGGAAGGCTGCAATGAGGTCCCCCCACAGCCTCTAGGCTGAACAAGCTCAGCTCCCTCAGCCTCTCTTCATAGGGGAGGTGCTCCAGCCCTCTAATCATCTTTGTGGTCTCTTCTGAACCCTCTCCAACAGTTCCACATCTTTTATGTATTTGGGGCCCCACTCTGGACCCTGTACTCCAGCTGGGACCTCATGAGGGCAGAGCAAAGAGGGACAATCACCTCCCTGTCCTTTCTGGTCACCCCACTTCTAATGGCTCCCAGGTTCCCTTCAGCCTTCTGAGCTGCAAGAGCACACTGCTGGCTCATGTTAAGCTTCTCATCCGCCAGAACCCCCAGGTCCTTCTCTATTACTACAGCAAATAGTAAAAAACCCTCTTTAATCAAAATCTAAGAGTATAACAGAATTCAAACTCTTTTTCAGTAACTTAAAATAACTCATTTTTATCCTCAGCCAAACCAGAGGTTGTTGTCCCAATATATCTTTTACTTACATTGTGTCTGGAGAATCTTTCTTGTTACACTCGAGAGCCAAGTCTGTAGATTATCTATTTCTAATTTAAATGGCTTTTGCAAGTCGAATATTTTCCCTGCCTGCAAATCAAGATTCATAATCCCCAGTAGCTGCAGAGCCTGCCAAGAGTAATGGCCTGTGCTGGTAGTAGGGTTTGCTTTCATGTCAAACATATGGTGCCCTTCATCCTAGTCTTTGGAGGAAAAGCCTGTCCAAAGTCCACAGGATCTGATTAGACTGTGTTCTTTTTCTCCTGTACACAGACATGTGTGCCTCCACATAAGTTTTCTCACTTGCTCACTCACATATATATGCATACATGTACATACCTGCTTATATACACACACCTCCACAGACTATTCATGAAGGAGTGTGGCCAGCTTAAAGTCAGGCATCTGTGAGTGACTGACTTGAATTTGCTGTTTACTGATTCATTTCATTTGCATTGTGAACCATTGATGGATTGGCTTGAACAAGACCACACTGAGGACAGTGTTAAGAAATCCAGACAGCCATGTGGCAGTTCTGTGATGCTATACACACAGCTTAGGCAAAACATTGCAAGGAGGTGGAGGGAGGTGATCCTTCCAATCTGCTTGGCACTGGTGAGAAACATTTGGAATGCTATGTCCGGTGCTGGGCTCCCCAGGATGAAAGACAGGCATGAACATACTGGAATGAGTCCAGCAAAGGCCATGAAGATGATTAAGGGACAGGAGTATCTGAAATACAGAGAGGGCTGAGAGAGCTGGGACTGCAGCCTCAGGAAGGGAAGGCTCAAGAGGATCTTATCCTTCTGTATAAATACCATGAAGAAGATGGAGCCAGACTCTTCTCAGCACAAACTGTGCCTATAAGAAAGCTGGGGAAGAACTGTTCACGAGGGCGTATAGCAATAGGATGAGGGGTAATGTTTTTGAAGTAGAAAAAGGTAGATTTAGTTTGGATATTAACAATAAAATCTTCACTATGAAGGTGGTAGATCCCTGGAACAGATTGTCCAGAGAGGTAGTGGAGGCCTCATACCTGGAAATACTCAAGGTCAGGCTTGATGGGGCTCTGAGCAACCAGATCTAGTGAAGATTTCCCTGCTTACTGCAGGGGAGCTGGACTAGAGGACCTTTAAATGTCCCTTCCAACCTAACACATTCTATGATTCTATATGAAAATTTCTTTAAATGTAAGAAAATGCTTTTTTTGTTTGTTTGTTTTACTGTAAGAGTTGTCAAACACAGAAACAGGTTGCCCAGAAAAGCTGTGGAGTCTCCAGTCTTGGAGATATTAAAAATTCAACTCAAACATCCCTTATCACCCTGTTTCAGCTGACTCTGATCTGACTTGGGGTTTGACTGAATAATTTCCAGATTCCTACCTCATCCATTTTGTGACTTGCATAGGGAGTGAACATATTGGTAATTGGCACCTATAGAAATTTTCCTTCCTTTTCAGGTAGTTTTCCCTCCACTTACGGCCTGTTCTCTTTGAAAATAAAAGTAAAATTCATAAAATAATAAATGAATAGGAAAGTGACAATGGTTCCAAAGTGGATGAAAACTTTATACAATCAGTGGTGCCCATCCCCTTTCCAGAGCCTTCCACCGACAGGATGTGATGTTAGAAGGATTTCTGTTGCTGAGTTTGTACAGCTAAATTTAGGTGTCCGTGGTGTACATTTCTGTATCTGAGAAAGTCATCCTGAAGATCCCTTTGTAATTAATGCTAGTCAATAACAGCCAGTTTTTTGATGATTCCAAAGCTGACGTCTTTATTCAAATGACCCCCACCCTAAAAATCCATTGGCTACATTGATTAGATCTGTAATTACTTTAATAGAAGCCTGGAGCCTGGGAGCCATTATATTCATATGGGTATAACTTACACCTTAAATTAGCTGAGATAAATGTCATCTTCAGAAGGATACCCTTTCTCATTAGAGAAGAGTATTTCTATTAGTTCTTGGTAGTGTTTATGTGACTGCAAGGAAGAAACTTCCTAAGCTTTGTATATGCAGAACAGCACAAAATGGACATCCAATTAAAAAAGATTTTCTAAATGCTTTATCATGAACAATTTTAATAAATAATTGACATTTATTAATAATAAATTATTAATAATATAATATTTAATAATAGTTAACAATACATGTTTGGGTTTGTATTTTGCTGCTTTGAGGGAGGGTGGGTGTCTGATGTCTGCTCTATTTTGATATTTTGTTGGTTTAAAGTCAAACAATTAAAACAAAAAGTGTTTCTAAGGCTTTCACCTGTAGCAAAAAAAAGGGGGGGAAATGCTGTTCTCAGTTATATGTTCAATGATAATAAGAGACTACTTATCCATCCCTTTCATTTCCCTTGACACCAAGTTTAACCAGATTTTCTATACAAACAATATTCACTAAGGAAGTAATGGTGGAATAAACACAAACACTACAAAAACCTGCTTAATGTTTTTCATAGTGATGTTTGCTGCAAACACACAGGCCTGCTTCATGGGGTAGTGAGTGCAAAAATACAATTTGTCTGCACTCCGAAGTCCTCAGTACTGATGTCTGTCTTGGAGGTGCTATCTGGCTGCTGCTGTCTTTCCTAAGAGGCTTCTTTTTATAGTAATTGGAGATAAACATGCCTTTTTGTTAAAACCTGCCTCTGTATTTTTATGAACTGTCTATAGAAATAGTGTATACTTATTATGTTTTAGAGGTGTATACATGGTATAGTGAGTCCTTGCTATCAAGAGAAATTGTCTAATGCTTTTTCATTGCATGGAAAATGGAAAACAGAATAATATATTTTTAATGTAATAATAATATATATATACACACACACATAAAATATATATATTCTTTCCTGCAAACTGCATCAATGTTACACTCTGGCTTCCATACTTAGTCCACTTTTCAGGAAAATGTATTTTAAAACTAATTGAACTATCCTCTAGATATGGGAACTGCTGGCATTGAAGGGAACACAATATTTTCTTGCCACAGCAGGCTATACACAGTATTTTCTTTATAAATGTGTTTCATCTATAGTCTCATCCTCCCTACCCTTCCAGTTCCACAGTTACTTTAGATTGGAACCACCTTTGTTTTGGGACCGTCTCGAGTACCCACCCTTCCATCAGTAGCAGCTTTACATCAGCAATTCTCTGAGAATCCTGTGAATACTTATCAGTTATTCTTGCTTTTGCAGAGCCTGTGATCACCCTGTGAAGTGGAATGGATTCTCAAAGCATTTCACATTCAGGCCCTACGTCAATGTCTGCTTTACTGATCACGTTGTGTTAAAACTGCTATAGCAAGCAAACACTAATTGTATGAAAGAAAAGCTAAGTTTTATACTGTGTGTTAGTATAAGTGCAAATACTTCTTCCTTTATTTTTTTTCCCCCTTCACTGAAGACTTGTTTTACCTTATGTTGCAGATTTTAATTATATCCCCCATATATCTGGGGAATGCTATTTCTTTGTCTCCAAATTTGAGTATGTAGGGTGATGTAAGATATGTAGCTGTTAATTCATCTTTATTGTTTGTGTTTTTAACATGATCTCCAGTTCTGCTCCTTTAAAACCATGAAAGTCAACATGCTTTGTCTGATTCTTTTTTTGTTGTTGTTGTTTTTGTACATTTTAAAAATAATCTAGCTCAGATTCTCATGCTGTGCACTGCTGCTTTAGAATTTGCTCTGACAGATCTGAGCTAAGCAATTTCACAATTACACGTGCCATTTACAAACACATCAATTAGATGCTTATTTGATCTCACTATATGCATAGAACATGACATTTATTTATGAAAAACACTAGTGAAAGAGCAGGACAAATAAACATTAAGACATATTGCCACTTTTTAAAAGGAAAAGACCTTTAATCTGCTAAAAAAATCAAGCAAGGCATCTCATGAAAAATGTCAAATTTTGCATTACATTTCATTTCATAGGTTTCAATGCAACCAGCATTTGGGATTTTGTTCCATTCTCACCCACAATATTTTCTGCTGAAAACATGATTGAAAATGCCATTTAAATTCTTCTTTAAATGTGTCATGTACTATAAACGCAGTTTTCCTCCAGTAAATAAAGCATTTCAAAAATGGTTTTAATTAAAATGTCATAGGAAGTATTGAAGAGATTTTCCCAAAATGATATGGTTTTTATTCTTCATGAAAAGCTACATCTTTTGAACAAAAATGTTTCTCACTATAAAAAAAAAAAACAGTTAAAAAATCAGCTAGCTCTATATGTTATGCTTTTTTGTTTACTGTGAAGGTTTATAAATGAATAACAAATATTAAACTAGATTCTCACCTGCACTGGTTTAAATTACATGCTTCCTTTCAAAAAGCTGACACAGTCTTTCTTCAGCAAAGGTTGTGAACAGAAAAATGCTCAGAGAAATCCTGCAGATGCTTAAGCTCATTCAGGGTCAAAACTGTGAAACTTCTTCAATCAATGCAGTTAGGTTTGGTGAAGAAACAGAAGTCAGTTTCTGGTGCTTTTTTTCTCTAGATCTAACCTAAAAAAAACCCCCAACAACATAATTGGATCATTGTATGTAATATTAACTCTTCCCAAGTCACTATTAAGAAAAGCTAATCAATAGAAGAAACTCCTTTTTCCAATCAAGATTAGTACTGACATGAAATTACAAGTTATGATACCTACTGCTATACCTTACTACATAATTTAGTTCTGAAACAAAACTCCCGACTCATACCCACTACAAACTGCAGGCTGCCTCTGTCATCAAAATGATTTTCATTTAGTTAGTAAGAGCTGAAAAGAACCCAGCTCAGAGCTGATTGCAAGCAAATATTTTGAGAGTCTTGAGTTGCATTTGAACAAGGGATCAAGAACAAAAAAATCGTTCCCCATTTTCTAATCCCATTCATTAGAAGCACAATGATTAGCTCATTAGTAGGATGCAGTGCAGAGACAGAGTGATGGGGCTGTCAATGAGCCATCTTACACTGCAGATGCGTTTGGCACTGATAATCCAGGTAAAATATTTCTTTACTGAAACTATAGGGGCTTCCTGGCTTAGAGTAAACATGGAATCTCCATGTGGCAACATGGACATATTCATTTCTGTTGTTTATTACAGATTTGTTTATAATATAAAATGCTATTTATAAAAAAAACCCAAACAGTATTCCACGAGATTGCTATGAAGTAGTATATTCCTACTAAACCATAGAATCAGAGAATGATTTAGGTGGAAGGGACCTTCAAGGATCATCTAGTCCAACCCTCCACCATGGGCAGGGACATCTTTCACTCTACCTGGTTGTTTAAAGCCCTGCCCAAGCTGGCCTTGAACACTTCCAATAATGTGATGTGCACAAGTTCTCTGGTTAACCTATTCACCCTCACTGTAAAAAATGCCATCAGTATCTCCAATCTAAATCTGTCATGACTTAACCCCAGATGGCAACTAAGCCTCAGACAGCCACTTAGTTACCACCTGCAGCAGGATGGGGGAGAGAATCAAAACTGTAATAGAAAAATCATGGGTTGAGTGAGACAAAGACAGTTTAATTAACTCTATCTCAGCTGAAACCAGGACACAGGTAAAGCAAACACTCTGCACAGACAAGCCAAGTAAAGCAAGGATTTAATTCACCTTCCCATGGGCAGGCAAGTGTTCAGCCATCTCCAGGAAACCAGGGTTCCATCATACATAACAGCTACTTGGGAAGGCAAATAGCCTCACTCCAAATGTGTTGTATGTGTGTGTCCCCTTTTCCTTCTCCTCTCCCTAGCTTTATATACTGAGCATGATATCTTATAACATGAAATATCCCTTTGGTCACTGGGGTCAGCTGTCCCAGCTATGACCCCTCACAATTCTTTGTGCACCCCCAGCCTTCTCACTGGAGGGGTGGTGTGAGAAGTAGAAAAGGCCTTGGCTCTGTGTAAGCACTGCTCAGCAGTAACAAAAATATCCCTGTGTTATCAATATTGTTTCCAACAGAAACCCAAAACAGAGCCCAGTAGCCACCACTATGAAGAAAATTAACTCTACTGTAGCCAAAACCAGCACATTAACTTCTTCCAGTTTAAAAGCACTGCCCCTTGTCCTCTTTGCTACAATCGCTGATAAAAAGTCTTTCTCTTTCTTAGAAGATCCCTTTATATATTGAAAGGCCAAAGTAAGGTCTCCCTTCTCTTCTCCAGGATGAAAAACCCCAGCTCATATGATAGGTGCTCCATCTCTCTGACCATTTTCCTTGATCTCCTCTGACCCCACCTTAACATGTCATGTCTATCTTGTGCTGGGGACAGCAGTACCTGTAGTACTTCAGGTAGGGTCTCTTGAGATCAAAGGGGAAGAATCCTCCCTTGACCTGCTGGCCACTCTTCATCCACAAACTTGCTGACAGGTGCACTCAAACACACTGTTGATGTCACTGATGAAGTACTTGAACAGTACCAAGGCCAGTATGGACCCCTGAGGGACACCACTTGTTACTAACCTCCATTTGGGCAATGAGCCATTGGCTCCTACTTTGGCTGTAACTTCAGTTGCTACTGCAATTGAAGTTGTGTTTTCTATTGCTTCACGCACTTCATGCACATGCCTTCTCCTTCCTCCTGGCAAACATATCTAGAGATGCCATTAAGCAGCTTTTTATGCTACTAACTCTTTAAATGAAAACACTGCATGTCCTTACTGGCACAGTTTTGGGGGTTTCTTTCTTCTTTACCATCTCATAGGCAGAGACATGGAGCTTAAAGCTTTCCAACAGAAGGCAGTTCAATTTGGGCTGATCCCACAAGTCTCCATGGTGTTGAGGGTTAATATGAAAATGAGATATGACAGGGAAAATTTATAATAAAACCTTATTTTTCATGGGCATTGGGGGGAACTAGGCCATGCTGGCAACAGTGGAAGAACAGTTAAAAAATCCCAAGAAAATAAATTTTCAAAGGACACATTGAATCACAGTGAGCTAAGTACTCAATTCAATTATTAAATTGTCAGGTCATCTTACTCAGAAGTAGAATGGGAAGCAGTTTTGGTCTCTAGTGCCTTAAGGACAGGTGTGAACATGAAAAACCAAACCTATTTGGCATGTCTCTTGCTGTCACTTAGACAAGCCATTGAGAAGCCAGTGAAATTTCTCAGATCTGAGGTCTGTTTGGGGACTATTCCCCAAAGGCAGGTCTACAAAACTGGTGTCAAAACTGATAGTGCTGGATATACCATCTAGGTACAACAATCTTTTTGACCTTTTGGCCCCTTTTACAATACACAAGAAAACTGTTACAGGATTATATATATCTACTGTGCTGGGAAGATGCCTGCTTGAGCTAACCAGAAGGAAGTCTCAAGAAGCATCCTGTGTCTTAAGCACCACAAGGTAGGACATAAAAACAGTTCTACTGACTCATCCAAAGGGTATGTATCACTGGGTATTCTGTCTCCAGCACCACCCATAAACAAGAACCCAGGGAGCAAGAAAAGTATCAATGATTCCCCTTAAAAATGTCTCAGCCTCCATTCTTAATTTTTCCGTTAAGGGGATATCCTGTTGATAATGTGTGTCTTGCAGAGGAGTTTCAAAGGTCTACTACAAACTGAGGAAGAAAAGCAAACCAAAACAAACTACAAATCCCCAAAAGTCTCTGTTTTTTTGCTGTGTGGTTGTTTTGTTGGTTTTGTTTTTCATGGAATTTGACTCATACTGCTGTAATTTGATATCCTTTTTTTCCTTCAATTATAAAGGTGTTTAACAATCTGTCTCAATACACCCTTCCAATCCCATTATGATTTTGCAGCCTCCATTATATACCCCCTAAGTTGTCTCTTGTTTGGTGTGAATAGCCTCAGATGACTTGGCCTTTTCTTTTATACTTAGATAATTTGCCTTGTCTGTATGACTTACTCTTTCAGTTGGCTAAAGGGGTGTCCTAAACAAGAGCTTTAGACTATATGCCTGACTTTTAGACAGCTAAGCTAGCTGAAAGTTCAGTCATTTATCTAAGCTGTTCTGTGCTAGCAAAGCACTTGTTTTTGCCTCAGAGTGGTACATTTTGATACAAAGTCAGCTGAAGTTATTAGATATATCAGGTATTGTATTTTACTGTTCACCAGTTCTGAAACTGTCTTAGGCAAATGCCAGAGAAAGCAAAATGGAAATGGCAGTGACTGGCACATTTCTTCACTTCTGAATTTCATGCATCTAAGAGCATATGGAGTGAAAGTGAAGAATGATGGGGCAGGTCAACAAATCACTCTCTAACAACTTATTAATCTACAGTTCTGTTGGTCTAAGGGGACTTGAGATGCTGAAAATGGCTGCAATTCATCCATTTACTTTAAGTGCATTAACCCACATAATTAGGCACAGCCTCTTGCAAACCAGCAGCCCAGAGCATATTAATGATCCCTCACATGAAGTCTGAACCGTGTTTCTCATGTGTTCACTCATTATAGACTTCCACACTGTGGAACTGAGTTGAACCTAATTAGACCACAAAGAAATATGTTTATAACTGGTCTGGAGCAGCTTAGCAAAATATAATAAGGTAGTTTAATTGGCTTCTTCTTTGTATTACTGATTCTAGAATTTATCATTTGCTTTGGACGTTGGACCAACACCACCTCAACTTGCCATGGAAAACAGATGGAAAAAAATACGATGACGAATAGGAATTTGGTTGATGATTATACAGAGTAATGACAACTGATGAGTTTCACAATAAAAGCCAGGGTTTCCTTGGATGTTTTCAATACCTGGAATGACATTTTTTAAGAATATCAGATGCCATTTAGAAGGAAGATAGATAATTTCTGCTTTGTAACCTTGGTTTCAGTTACAAGCAATGCCAAAATCCCTATCATACCTAGCAACTACAGGTACATATAAATTAAGATCTATCATCAAAGTGAACATAACATTTCTTTGTTGATATGAATAAAGCAGGGAAGACCATGATGATGAGGTTTGAGGAAAATGTGTAGGAAAATTAATGTTTTAAACATTTAATCTACTAATTTCATTAGAGATCCTTCCTTCCCTCTTTCCCCCTTCCCTCCTTCCTTCCCTGAAACCATTGTAAATGTGGCATTCTTTTGCCCATGAAGTGGAATAGTTACAGAACCATAAATAGACACTATTGAAAATTAATACTTTGACTACACCTGATTGTTTCTATAAGTGATTAAATCCATAAGTGATTAAATCCAGCTACTGGTGCTGCATTTTCTCCTATTGCCTCTGATGGTCAAGATCTCTTATTCCTTTTAGTTTAAGAACTTGAATCAGTCAAGTAAATGAGAAAGAGTTGAAAAAAATTGCCTAACTGTTTGAGGGAAGCCTGTTTGGACAGTACGTGCATGTTAACCCCCAGAGCAGCTCCTCAAGAACTCTGTGTCTGAGGGAATAGGTGGGGTGTATGGTTGAGAGCATGGCTTACAGACTCTACAGAGTGTGAATGTGTTTTTGTAGCTGCATAGGCTGCTTCGTGCTGTGTGTAGTAACGTCACTGAAGGACATTAACCCTGGAAGAGAAAGGAAGTGTATGCATAGACAATGTTGGAGAGCATAGAGGACTCTCTCTGGTCTGACTGATGCTGGCTGAAGATAATGCATGGATGTGTGATCATGAAATGTGTTTTCTGAGAAAAGACCCCAGGAGTGATTACAGCAATCATCTGCCTAGCTGTGGGACTAACTTCCTAGTAGCCAGCTTGCTGTCACACTAGATAAAGAAACAACCAAAAAAAAGAACCCCATGGAGTATGTTGACATACTGGAACAGCTTTTGTAATGCACGGCTAACAGGCAGTTAGCAAAAGGCAGAAGCATGCAGTGATGACCGACACTTCTGACAGCAGCAGGTAGGGAAACATCAGACAAGGCTGTGATTGCGCTGTCCTTTGCCTTTTTGTTCCTTGCTTTATGTCTCCACTGGGGTGTTTCTGACACGCTCAGCAGCAATGTTAAGTGCTGGAAAGTCTTTGCCAGGATCCTCTTGTCCTGCACAGAGCACAGACTCAGCAATCCTTCAATCTACAAGATAATTTGAGAGCTTGTTTTCTTTACAGGTAAGCTGGATTCGCTGCTGAGCTGAGATTTGCCTCATCTTACTTTGAGCATCTAAGAAAGGAGCACGGCCACTTTCAGTTCCTTTTACAGTCAGCAGAAACAGACTTTGGGATAGGCTGTACTACCCACTAGAGATGCTTATGTTTCCCGAGGGTTTCTGTGTTCAAAATTTAGAGCCTCAGTTAGGTGGGGTGAGTCTAGGCTGAGTTTCCCTTCACAATGCTCCAATACAAACCCTCTCTCTGGTGAGCTATAAAGTTTCATCAGGGCTGTTTCTTCCCACTTTTCCAAATCCCATACTTATATTTCCTATGCTTTTAAGTGTTACTAACCTTCTGAGCCTGCATCTTCATTTGACATAAGAGCAAATAAAATACTCCACAAGAAGAACACAACTTTTGTAAATGCTTCCAGGTTGTTGCAATATGGTCCCCAAAGGACAGAATGCAGAAAATGCAGGCACAATACAAAGACTGAAGAAAAGTCACTCTTAAGACAAATAGAGGATTCATAAATGGCTTTATTTATTAGTCTACTTTGTTATGAAGAGCTTGCAATAGATGGCATCAGACAAGTGATATCCATTGAGTCATAAAACCCTAGTATTGGGTGGTATGAAAAGACTCACAGGGACTACTCTGAGATGGAAGATACATCTGCATGGAGAAAATTAAACATTGGCTGAATATAATTCATATTAATATATTATAAGATGAACAGCTTTTTTTTTTTTTTTTCTGTGTTTGAAAACAGATTGAAGGGAGTTTGGCATGGTAACTGCTGTTAATTCTTTGGTTCTTCCAAGCCAGTTGGGTTCCAGGTGTAAACAGGGTTAATTTTGGCCCTCTATGAATACAAGTCAGTTTCTGATCCTTGATTCGACTAAAAAAATGCCATCAATTACCACCAGTCTGTGCTTTAAAATATGAATGAGGTGTATCATACTCTCCTGCCAGGCAATAACCACTCTTCAACATCCACATAGTGTCCCCTGGCTAAAAATCTTCAAGATTTCTCTTGTATAAGAAGCTGAAATACTATCATGGTGAAAGGAAGGATCACTTCATATTTATTGGCTTCTTATCAGAGACATCTCTGCCTTTATCCTGACTACATCATTCATCGAGGCTTAGATTTTACTTTCTAAAGGGTAAGGTAACTTCCCAGTGATTGAAGGACAGCATCCGGGCACTGGAAAGCCACACTGCACCTCACATTACCATAGTATGCTGTTATTCTCTGCAACTGGTGAATCATTGGCTAGAAATTAATTTACTTTTGCCTGGTTCACTGGTGAGCATTGTGTGGGGTTTAGAGATATTTTCTTTCTTTTTTGTTTAATATACTGGTGTAGGGAAATGAAGTACTTGTTATTGATTTAGAAAGTGCAGCATTCTCTCAGCTGTGGCAAAAGATAGCTTTGAGGTGATCCCAAAAGACAGAATACCTGACTGACATCTCCTGGGACTCTCCTTTCCAGCTCTTTAAAAAAAAACATTTGTGTGTATGAGCTGGTGGGATATCAGAGAAAGGATGTGGAGATGATACCAGGCCTCCAAGAAATGAATGTAAAACTGCAGAGGAGGGGACAGAGGGAGAAGTTTGGAAAATGATCAGGTGAGGAGATTTGGAATAGTTTGAAAAATCAGCTGCCCAGAAAATGGCATTATTCAACAGTCATTTTTTTTCTACTTCCACCTCTCTGTCCACAGCACTGAAATGGTCTGTGTGGAGCCAGGACGTGGACTTGATGATCCTGTGGATCTCTTCCAAGTCAGTATATTCTACGATTCTATGATTTTTCCCCTGTTTACACTCTCCCATGGATTTGTCCCAGGCTTGTGATAGTGTAATTAGTGGTTTTATCCATCCCACAAAGAGCACAGATGCTCATTTTGGGACCAGAGCTTTCTTCTTCAATGTGGACAAGAGAGGCAAACCTGTCACTGGCTTCTGATATCATGAATTCCAGACCGGATCAGGAGTGAGGTTTGCCACTGATTTATGGACTTTTTGTTTTGGACCATGTTGATACTAAAGTATTTAGAGATTCTATTCAATCTCCAAAAAACCCCTTTATAAATAAAGGGCCAAAACACATTCTAGAAGAACTGAGAAATATTCTGCTCTCCTGCTCTCAGCAGTCCCTCCCACATATTATTAAACATAGCTCTCTACAAACAACTGTGATATTTTTACACTAAGCAGTGACATTATAAGATATAGTCTGCCTTCCAGGATCCAAACCCCCTGCAGTTAATAATAATGTTCCTTTTGGTTTTAAAAGTCTTTGATTCATACCCTGATTTGTTATTCACTTGACCATGCTCCCTTTTCCTACTTTGTACCACACAGAAACTTTCACATTCTTCTCCTGAAAATTACTTATGTCTCTGTAAAACCTCTTGAGATACAGCAGGCACTAAAATCAAGAACTGGAGCTAAGAATAGAAAAGTAAGATGGTAATCATGACAATAAAATCTCCCAGATCACCAGTCAGAGAAAACATTTCCATACACCTTTGGAGACTTAATGTTCCCCAACCACAACCCAATTATAAGTTACATGGTACATGGAGGCAGGATGTTGGGAGTGGGAGAGTGGTCTCTTATTGGTCCATGTATATAAAATTATATAAACCAGAGGAATTGGCTGTGCCATGTAAGTGGGTCTGAAGAGATGATTGTAGGTGAGGTAAACCCCTGGAGTGCGTCATGAAATCAGGAGAAAAAGAGCTAATTTTGCTAATAAGCTGCAAAAGTCTCAGCAGTGTTAGTGAAAGTCCCGTAGTATTTCTTTCTTGACCACACAGCTATTGTTTTTATAAAATTAAGACATAATTTGCTCTATAAACTCTATTGCTAGTTTAACCTCACGATTTTTGCATCATATTTACTAATGATGTGCTACAGTAGTTTTATACAACCAAGTTTTGTAAAGAACACTTTCTCATAGTACTTTTTTTCCCCTTTGATTTTAATGGACATTTATAAAACCTCTGAGCTGAGAACTACCACAAAACTCAGCAAAACTGTTAAAGTCTTCGTCAATTTTGCTACTTAACAAACCTTGACGTCTGAGCTTCATAGAAGGAAAATCTGGAAAGAAAGATGTTATACAGTTCAGAAGTGGGAGGCAGACGTCTATATGATAAACTGACCCAAAGTGAGCAAGGATCGGAAATTTGAGAAGGGAAAGATGTGAGAAGTGAGATGGGATTGGAAGGCACTAAAAACACAGTCACAAGAAGAATGTCATGTTTGCCACTGTGAAAATATGAAGCCATTCCTCCTTTGCTCTGCTGCTTTGTATCTGTTTGCTCAGGTATCCAGTGTTCTCAGTGTAAAACAAGTTTCAGGCTCATAAAATGACACACTTCCTCCAATGTGCTGGGCTTGTTGTGTCTTCCACTTCCTGGGAATTTGTACACTGTAACACACAGACTACTGTTTTTCTTTATGCTGTTGGCTTTTCCAGGGCTTGACAAGAGGTGTGCTTCTACTCATCAGCCTGTGTTCTGCTGTGCTCTCATTATTACCCGATTTTAAACTCTCTGAAAGTGGCTAATCCGACCTGGTCAATTATTTCAGAGGCTAAACTCCTTCACTTAAAAAAAATCCCTAACAAAACATGACCTGCTTCAGCTTGCCAGTATTGTATTGAGTGTGGTGGTAATTTAATTTTCATTCTTCTGTTCCCCACAGATGATAGACAAGTGGTCAACTTTTTCATAAGGAGTGTAAAATGAATCCTTTGAATTCCTCTTCAAAAGTGCCGCTTTCCAGCACTGACGCCCTTTGACCCATTTCCTAGATCAAAAGGATATATCAAGGGTATGACTGATAACCAGAAAACACAAAAGGATGTGGAGTGATAAGTAGATGCTTGAAAACTAGTGTGATGTAATCCAGACACTGCAATGTATGATTGTTCCCAATATCCACATACTTTCAATACTTTTTTTAATGGTAAGAAAAACTATCAACTGTGTTTATGAAGGGATGTGATGTCTACAGACAGAACACCATGATATTCTTCTTTTTTTTGTCACAGAAACTTCCTATTGATTTTCAGGAAGCAAGATGCACTGTTTCCACAGTAGTGCTGTTACCTAATACCACACTGCAATTTATTTCTGCAGGTCCCAACTGAGAGGAGCACTTAGGCTCAGTGTTGCCACATCAGTGTGAGGAGGCTGAATGATTTAGTTGTCATGGGAAACCCTTTTATTCAAAGTCAGCAACTCCAAAGGGTAGATAGAAGAGGAATTGTCCTCTATAGAGGATATGTTCTCTCTTTCCATAATGGCATTACATATGTAGGATTAACTAAGGTACCACAGATGAACTAAGTTCTGAAATAGATATTTGTATAAACAATTTGGCATTGATGGTACTCGGACACTTTCTTCAGATGTCTGTTTATATCTGGGATGGGAGTGACAGAAGACATTGAAGAAGTCCCATACAAATGTAAAGAAAAGAATATAAGAACAATCATGATGAGATACAGCAGTTTCCACCTAATATCCTATGTCCATCAATGCCCACCATTGTATGTCCACAGAGGATTATAAGGAGGGTACACTCAGGTATTTTGGCTCTCTAGAGTATTATCTCAGCCTTCATTGGCTTCCTGGTCCAGAGGGTCTAATTTTATGTATGGTTGGATGGATTTTGGGTTTTTTTTCATAAGTTGTGTTCAATGTCTACCTCCTTGCCAAAGGCATCCTAATGATTTTTCTCATTATCTCATTATATACGTTTAGATGGTGCCAGGTAGTGTCTGCTTTTTATGAACAGGTGTGACTTAGCAGACCTTACTGGAGCGACTAAATTACAAGTAAGATTTTGAAGTTGTGCTGCTTTTGACTTGTATTCAGTTAATTTTTACCGTAGTAGCTGCTATTGGGCTATGTTTTGGGTTTGTGTTGGAAACAATGTTGATAACACAGGGATGTTTGCATTACTGCTGAGCAGTGCTTGCACATAGCCAAGGACTTCTCTGCTTCTCACACCACCCCACCAGCAAGTAGACTTTGATTGCTTGAGAAATCCATAGACAACACAGACAGAAAAGCTGATCCCAACTGAACAAAGGGATATTCCATATCATATGATACCCTGCTCAGGATATAAAGGTGGGTGGAGAAGAAAGAAGGGGGAGACATATTGTCAGTGATGGTATTTGCCTTCTAAGTAACTGTTACGTATGATGGAGCCCTACTTTCCTGGAGAAGGCTGAACACCTGCCTGCTGATGGGAAGTGATGAAGGGATTCCTTGTTTTGCTTTGCTTGTTTGAGCAACTTTTACTTTACTTATTAAACTCCTTTTATCTAAAATAATGACTTTTTTCACTTTTACTCTCCCAATTCTTCCCTCCTGTCACTGAGCAAAGAGTGGGTGAGTGGCTGTGTGGAGCTTAGTTGCCAGCTGGGGTTAGACTGTGACAGAAGTGTATCAGTAATGTCATGATGCTCAGTTCAAGACAGGAACCATCTTTTTGTTTGACACTACCCTGGCCACCAAGAAACTTGCCATCAGACAGAAAGGAGTTGTCTGGATTAATTAAAGTAAGTATGATGTACAGTCTTTATATGGTATAATGTTATTACATCATAGAATATGACAATGCATTCTGAAGTCTAAAGGAAAAAATGGCGATATTACTGGAAATACTGGGAAATGTTACTGTAATTCTATCTCTGAGATCCATTAGAATTTGTCTCTTTATACATTGGGTTTTTTTTCCTACTAAAATGTTTTCTTGATGTTAAAGAACATCTTTGGCCTTCACAGCCTTTTTATGTGGCTGTCAAAGGGGCAGTTTAAGAGAAAGCTGTGAATTTTGTAATCTGAGTTTCCAAGTATTGTTTTACTTATTAGGTGTTCCTTTATTTAAAGAGAATAGAAAAAGAACAAAAAGAAGAAGAAAGAGGAGAAAAAAAGATAATAAAGCAAGAAAAAAAGAAAAAGAAGGGGGAAAAAGCGTCCTTTTTGAGTCTGGGGAACATTTGGTATTCAGACATATTTCTGCTTTTCCATACTAGTGAAATCAAGTGGATTTACCTGCAAAGAACACAGCCTATGAGTTTCAGCTAGCTTTGTATAAACATTCTCAATAGACCAACGATATTTGTCCTATAGATCAAAATATCAATGGTAGACAGTCATTTATCTTCAACCCTCTCAGGACTAGAATTGTTATTGTTTCTCTCATTAAGAAAGTTGGTATATCCCAGGGGAGGCTGAGGGTTATGGTTTCAACAGATACTCATTTGTCATATTTCTATTGATGGTTAGAGGCATATATATTTAGGTAAAGAATAACCATTTTTGCCTAAGGTCAGTATCATGCGTCCCTTAAGAGAACTGAGGGGTTATGAGGAAGAAAAAAGGCACCCTTTAGGGAGAAAAAAGATGAAGACCAAGATTTTTTTTAAAACCTTTTTTTTTTTTTTTTAAAACTCCTAAGTTGTATTGTTGTTTGAATCAGAAAAGGTATTATAGGGTGGATTCTGGACTTACCATATTTTTCATCATCTAGGCCAAGATACCCAAAACCAGGAGAGAACATCCAAGCCTGCAGAGTCATGGAAGACTGCCTCAGAAGAACATAAGCTCTCCCATTCACTTCAAGGAGATGTTGGCTGACTATTGATGTATTTACATCAATACATTGATATATTATTGACATTTTGAACTATTTCACTGCTGGTAAGAAAGTAAAGAAGGGAAATGGTACTGTTTATCCTCAAGAGCTGCATTTTTCATGGACTGTACATGGCTAGCACAAAAAGGACTGGGTAAGGTGGAACCTGTCAAAAAGACTTGCAGAATGTGACAACAGATGCAAAATCAACAGAGGAAGCTTGAAAATTAAAGACCCCCCCAAATGATTCCTCAGTGATACAGTACAACAGGCACAGCAGGTAACTTTACCAAGGTTTGGTGTGAAGTTAAACAGTGTAGTGGTTTTGGTCACAGTATTCACTGGTATTTTGAAAATATGTCTTTGTGAAAAGGCAAGAATGTCAATCTTCAAATCTCATCCTTAAGAACCAGATCTCATCTTTTAGTAAACTTTTTTTTTAACACTATGTGATTTTCTGCACCAGCAATGCCCAACTTCACTGGCTTCCTGGATACATGCCACCAACAATATACAGAGCAAAGTCTGAACCATTGATAAGCCATAACTCTCAGCATCAGCTGGCAGCTTGAAGGTACCTCCATAAATTGTTACTGCTTTCTAGTATGCTGCTGCCACTCTTTATTGTCCCAATTCTTCAACATACAGCAATGTTTTTATTCTGCTAAAGTAATTTTGTAGTAAGGCAACTGGTAGTTGATGGCTCTAGATGATACCAAGGAACTATTGATGAGCTTTGTTACTTTCCAGGTCTAATTCATCTGTTCTCATTTGTCTTGGTTTAGTAGCATCCAAAATTCATTACTTATCTTCTGGCTCCACTAAATAAAATGCATTTGATGGGTTTAATCCAACCATGAATGGTCATTCATCAAAATACCCTGCCAGCAATAGGGTTGCTGCTTTCTTCAGGGAGACAGAAAACTGCAAACAATGCAGACCAAGTTAGGCTTCTTCACTAGAGAAGGGCTCTGCAGGACACCTAAACCATGTTGATATGTTCAGTGAAACAGAGGTGTAGGTGAACAGAGCCATGAGTGTCTGCAGCTGTCACTCCTACATAATTCATCCCTATTGCATTAGGTTATAAGAAAAAACTAAAGGAGCTTTAATAAAACCACAAACATTGTAGTATTCTATACAGCACTTTTTTTCCCCTTTCTTCTGGAGAAGGCAGAATAAAAATCCTGTTTCTTAGCAAAGGTCACTTTTTCAAGTATCACATATGTTCACTGGTTAAGTATTTCATTACAGTGCAGATAAAAGCCCCAGCTGTCTCCAGTGGTTAGTGATGCCATGTTTTATTTATTATCTTTTGTAACTTTATTCATCATAAAGGACACCTGGGTGTCCTTTTCTTAACCTCCAGTTGAGTTTAATTCTGAATGGCAATACAATCCCATGCAATAAAAACACCCATATCAAACCAAACAACCAAAAAAACAATTAACACACACCCCCCCCCAGAACACATATATCCTTAAAATATTTTAAAATCCTCAGTAATATGATTTATTAAGGTTTATTTCTGCCAAGAAAATTGTGAATATGTAGTTTCCTCATAGGAAAAGATCTGAATGATCTGATATGTATTACCATATAAAAGCAGATCACAAAGCGCACTGGTATTCCTAGGTCCCATCATTGTCTCTAAGAAGAGAAAATTGAGAGATAATATTTATCTTTTGCTCCACAAAGCCTCTTTTGGCCCACATTTAAAAAAGCAAAACAGAACAAAACAACAAATCACCAAATGAACAAACCAAATCAAACCTAGATTGTATTTTTTCTGAGAAGAATGTAGAATCCAAGCTTAGGAAGAATGAAAGTTTCAAATATCCTAAAGATAAAAAAAATTGAGTTTCAAAAAGACAAAGTAAAAAAATACCTCCAAGAAAGATTATTTAAAAAAGAACAAAAAACCCCACTGAGGCCTGTGGACAGTTCTATTAGCAAGCAGAATGCATCCAAGCACCCAGATCCTCCCATCATCTCCTCCCATCATCTCCATGTTTTTTGGACAAGGAGGCAGTAGCTTCAACGAGGAGGGGTAGAGTGGCTGCAAGTATCTTCTTGATGGCAAAGATTGTACCAAGGTGGGGACTTCTCTGTATTTTATTCCTGTGTGATATTGCAGTGTAAAAAAGATAATAAATCTTTACTCCCTTCCTGTGTCTCTCACTGGTCAAACCCAATCTTTATACTTCTGTCCTAGCAGGGTGAAGTCAGGATTCACATCTGAATCTGAACAAGGACAAATCAAGGGAATCCCTTATTGCTGCTGAGTACAGAAGCACTGGTAGGCAGGGATGTCTTTGAAGCACAAATCATAAAGAAAATCATGAGACAAGGCAAGCATTATCACATAATTTGAAAAGTATTCATAGACCCCCCACCGTGCTCTGCCATGGCAAATTAAGGTGTGACAAATGGTTGTAAGAAAGCATAAGAGGCTACATCAGGAAGGATGAATGTATCCACAATGGGATTATAGAGTATCACAGACTAGCTCTGTGTGTGCTTAGCAGGGTAAAAATCAAAGGCCTTTTAGAAGTAAAAATTGAGTAATAATCTGAGCTGTGTAATTAGTCAAAGATAATTAAACAATGTTCAAATTTACAAAGGATACCATGGAGAGAAAGGGAATAAACAGTTCTGTTTCTACTGCAGGTAGAATGCAATGCACACACTTTCCAGGAAGGAACATTTATACCTAAATTTACATTAGAAAAAAATTATGATAGGAAGGATAATGAGGCTTTGGTAGATATGTTCTAGTCTCAGGAGTTTAGAGGCAACTCCTACCACTGGGTGATTTCAAGAGTAGCACACACTGATAAACGTCTGTCAGAAAGACATGTGTCTGGTTGACCCTGTAAGGGACTGACCAAATGACCCTCTGGATCCCTGAAAAGTTTGTCTTATGTCTCTTCAGCCCTCTGACACCTATCAAAGCTAATCACATCTCCTCAAGTTTCACAATATCCTACAGTATGTGAGAAAAGACATTTCCTTCCCCTCCCTCCTGCTGTTGCACAAAATATGGCTCCAGGACTGATCTCTCTGACAAGACTGAGACTGACAGATTTGTCAGAAGGATTTTAACCATGAGATGGAGAAGCAGAAAGCAGTACTGAAAACTATGTGTTATGGAAAGACATATGTATAGGCATTTCCAGTGATGCTTTCAGCAGTTGAATGTCGTATGATGGGAACTTCACCATGTTAAGAAAGAGTTCTGAGTGCTGTGTTCCTCCTAGGAGCCTGAGGGAGATTTCAGCAAGACAATGGCATTACCCAAGAGACACAGATATGAAGGCTTTCCTGATTCAACAGAGTCATGTGTTGAATTTAAATTTGGTGGTATAAATTGGGGAAATTCACTGAAGGTATAAGGTATTTGTGCCTAAGGCCACTTACACACTCAAACTCATGTTTTTCTACCCAGCAGGTGGAAATAATTTTCAGTGGAACAGGTTGAGACAGCCCCATCATACTGTCCTCTCTCACATCTCTCTGCACCTTCAGACTGCTGAAAGTTGAAAGCTATTGAGAGGATGTCTGTACGGTTGCACGTCAGCAGTCTGTTGCAATTGAAGGACGAAAGAAAACAATAGGACCCAATTTTTACTTTATTTATATGCTTATTCCTGCCCCTAGATCTCCAAATTATTCAAAATTCTGTGATTCTGTGATAAGGCTAAAAGGATTAAATCTTAAAGGGCCAAATTATCCACCATATATTTTCCTTCCTTCTCTAAGAAGAAAATACTGCATCTAATCACTGGATGAATAAACGTGTGTTGTATGTGAGCATAGGTCAAAAATTCCATACACAGCTCAGGGAAAAAGAGGGAACAGGACTTTTGTTACCAAAAATTCACCCCTTCTTTCCTAAAACACTCCTGGTATCATTAATGAAATTCTATAAATTTCATCTACAGAAACTTCTGTAATTATCTATCTCTCTCACACATAGGCAGGAAACTGATAAATTGCTCAGACTCATTTGTACAATGCTTGAGGCAGATGAGATACATCTTCTTAAGAGTATCTTGTATCCCACGCAAAAGCTCATCAAACTTGTCAAGGAGATATACACACAATAAGAGAATCAACTTCAGTGTCATGCCAGGCACTGTGTATGCCCATACCTTCCAGTCCACAGTACTGAACGAATGCAAACACACTGTCAAACACAAGTGCTATCATGAAGGACTTGCCAGACAAGGACAGGAGAAGGACACCCAAGTCCATGCTGTTTTATCTGGGTGACAAGATTCAGCAAATTCCCCAAGATCACACTGAAACCTTTGGAAAGCTGTCTCTCTTTTCAATGTTTCTTGCATTTCTTCTATCACTATAACAGCCAATGGTATTGTTGTGCTGTGCAATGTACCATGTAGATCACAATCCTGGCCCTATGATTTTGCTGATTGCAAAATATTTTTATGCTGAGGCTTTCCTGTGGTCTCTGTTTTTTTGGCTTTCGTTGCAGGAAAATCAGAGCAAAGTGAAGACCTTGCTTCTTACCTGCAATCCATCCTGGAACAGGCATGAAATGTGGCAATGGCAAACCCCTAAACAGCAACTTTACACTGCAAACATGCCCTTAGGCAGCCAGTCTAGTTAGCTCTGGAAATTTTGACAGATGGTGCTTTGAATCAGAACTGGATTCCCAGTTCGATTCCCATCTAATCAAATACAAAGCCAATAACATTTCTAGTGGGTTAAGGAACCTACAGTCATACAGCCTAAATAGTACCTGGAAGGACTTGTGAATTGGTACAGCCCTCTTAGTTATCCACCAAGACAGTCTGTGTGTGGCTATCTGTGGATATCATCAATGAATGGAAAAAATAGGATCTGCAGCACTCCCTCAAGGACAAGTTCATTTGTTTTCTCATTTTTTGGCTCAATATTATGTATGAGCACTTAACATGGATTTGAAGGGTACAATTCCCTGAATGCACCAAACAAAGCAGCAGCTTCTAATTTTGAATTTCCCTGGAGCTGGGGAGAAAAAGGGTTTGTCAGAACTAATAATGGGTGAATCCCAAAATGGGCTGTGAAGAGAAATTGTCTAATCCTAGTCATTTCCCTTGAGAGACAACTTCACTTTTTCTGGGAGATGCTGCCTGGAAACATTTTATTCAATAACTTATTTTGTCTATATGGACCTATTTCAATACAGTTCCACTCTTGGAGACTCATCTGAAGTATTCCATCTCCACATGTCAACCATTAGATAATCAAGTATGGAAATGTTAATTTTGGCTTGGGTGTATTCTCTCTTTTTACTTTAATTTGCTGAAATCCCCAAATCAGTTAGAAAGCACTTACCCACAGTGGAGGCAGGAGTTTTTAATGGAAAGGGCTTTAGTAACAAGCAATAAATCATCACAATAATAAAGAACTAAATAGCAGC
Organism: Gallinula chloropus; assembly: GCF_964237585.1. Classification (NCBI taxonomy): domain Eukaryota; kingdom Metazoa; phylum Chordata; class Aves; order Gruiformes; family Rallidae; genus Gallinula; species Gallinula chloropus. The sequence goes on from NC_140086.1 coordinate 4,003,768, forward strand.
ATGGGGAAACAAGTATGCAGCAAGATTCTCCACAAAGCAGAGCACTTCTCATTGTTGTGCAAGATGCATTAGCATCTTTAAATAACGTTAGGAAACAGAGTTTATTTCTTTTAGGGAGCAGACCTAATTCATCAGAGAAAACATATGTCTTCCCATATGATTTAGCATCTGGGTCTCTGCAGTGTAACACACCATTGGAGCTAACAGTTAATGTCTTAGTTCCACCCCGCTAAGAGCTATTACTTACTGTGCTCTATTCTATGTATGTTTCTATAAATATATTAGTAACAAATTGGCAAATACATTTCTGTATGTTTCTATAAAAACATTAGCTGCCAAAGGAGGGGTAAGGTGAATCTATCCTTTATGAGATTCAGGAGGAAGCATAGCGGCAAAGGATGAAGAAAAGCCTGAGGTACTTCGTGCCTTCTTGGCCTCAGTTTTTAATAGTAAGACCAGTTGTTCTACTGGTACCCAACCCTTTGAGCTGGAAGACAGGGAACGGAATGAAGTCCTCATAATCTAAAGGGAAATGGTTAGTGACACACACAAGTTTATAAAACCAAGTGCGATCCCCCCAAAAGTACTGAGGAAACTGGCAGAAGTGCTCACAAAGCCACTTCCCATCATTTAACACCAGTCCTGGCAGAAAGAGGAAGCTCGCAATTGACTGAAGTTAGGAAAGCTTGGATGGGGCTTTGGAAAACTCGGTCTAGCGAAGGGTGTCCCTGCCCATAGCAGGTCAGTTGGAACCAGATGATCTTTGAGGTCCTTTTCAAATCATACCATTCTGTGATTCTGTGATAACTGTGACACCCATCTAACAATAAGGGCCAGAAGCAGAAGTCAGGGAACTACAGCCCTGTTAGTCTGACCTTGATGCCAGGAAAGGTTGTGAAGCAGATCAGGTGAAGTGCCTTCATGTGACATGTACAGGACAACAGAAGGATCAGGCCCAGTTATTGTGAGTTCATGAAAGGCAGGTCCAGCTTGACTAACCTGATCTTATACAACAAGATGACCCAGTAGGCAGAAAAGAGAAAGGCTGTGGTTGCTGTCTACTTAGAGTTCAGTAAAGCCTTTGACACTGTTTCCCACAATATTCTCCAGGAGAACTTGGCTTTACATGGCTTGGATGGGAGTATGCTTCACTGGGTAAAAAATTGGGTGAAGGATTGGCCTCAAAGTGTTGCAGTGAGTCGATTTACATCCAGTTAGTGACTGGTCATAAATGGTGTTCCCCAGGGCTCAGTACTGGTGCCAAATCTCTTGGATATCTTTATCAGTGGATTGAGTGTGCCCTCAATATGTTTGCAGACAACACCAAGTGAGGCAAGAATGTTGATCTGTTTGAGGGTAGAAAGGCTCTACAGAGGGATCTAGAAAGACTGAATCTATAGGACTAGGCCAACTGTGGAGTCCTGCACTTGAGTCCCAACAACCCCATGCCATGCTATAGGCTTACATAGAATCACAGAATCTCCTGAGTTGGATCATCAAGGCCAACTCTTGGCTGCACACAGGACCAGCCACATCAGAGCATGGGACTGAGTGCATCATCCAAATGCTTCTTGAGCTCATTCAAGCTTGGTGCTGTGATCACTTCCCTGGAGAGCCTGTTCCAGTGCCCAACCACCCTCTCAGTACAGAACCTCTTCCTAACACCCAGACTAAACCTCCTCTGTCGCAGCTTCATACTGACCCCTTGGGTTCTATCGATGGCTGCCAAAGAGAGGAGTTAGGTGCCTGCCCCTTCGCTCCCCCTTGTCAAGAAGCCACAATCTGCAATGACATCTCCCCTCAGTTTCTGTTTCTCCAGGCTGAACAAACCAAGGGACTTCAGCCTCCTCCCCTCATAAGACTTCCCCTCCCAACCCTTCAACATCCTCGTTGCCCTCCTCTGGATACTCTCCAATACTTATATGTGCCTCTTGTACTGTGGCACCCAAAACTGCACACAGTAGTGTAAGTGAGACTGTACCAGCACAGTGTAGAGCAGGATAATCCCCTCCCTGTCTGGCAATGCCATGCTTGATGCACTCCAGGATATGGTTGGTCCTCCTGGCTGCCTGGGCACTTTGCTGGCTTATGTTCAACTTGCTGTTGACCAAGACTCCCAAATGTCTCTCAGCATGGCTGGCCTCCAGCTTCCGATCCCCCAGTCTTTATGTGTAACCAGGGTTGCCCCTTCCCAGATGCAGAAACAGACACTCGTCCTTGTTAAACTTCTTACTGTTGGTGATTGCCCAGCTCTCTAATCTGTCCAGATCTCTGTGTAAGGCTGAAGCCATTCTTGTGGAAGAGTGGCTGGAAGGCTGTCCCAGAGGAAAGGACCTGGGGATATTGGTCAACAGCCAGCTGAAAAGATTCTTCACTGAAAGGGTTATCAATCTTTGGAAAAGGATGCCCAAGGAAGTGGTTGAATCACCATCCCTGGAGGTATTTCAAAGACATTTAGATGCAGTGATTAGGGACATGGTTTAGTGGTGGACTTGGGAGTGCGAGGTTAATGATTGGACTTGATAATCTTAAAGGTGTTTTCCAACCTAAATGATCCTATGATCCCACTGTCTTGTCTTTCCTGAAAGGTACGTACATCCACTGCTGTTTAAGAATTGCCTACACAGAATTGTTCAGCTTGAGACAGAAGCTTTCTTTAGGCCAGGGAAAATAGCCCCTTAATTGAGAAGCTGAGACTGCCTAGCTCTTTCAGTAATTAAGTCTCAGACCACATGGTTGGCTGGACCTTTCCAAAACTGTGTTTATGCTGTAAAACAACTCATGTGAGGCAAAATCTTCCACATTTGAGCATTTTGCCTTCAGGCTAATGTTGTAATTATGTGAAAACCATACTGTATCCCTAAGGATGGATCTTTTTATTCACTGAGCAAACAAATTTTATTTATTTATTTCAGTTGAACGAAAAAGAAAACATCATTCTTTATTTATTGTATATTCAGTAATATGCTGAAAGTACATAGTTTAGATGAAATGTGTAAGGATACTTGCCCATGAAATATAAAGTTATACTAACATTAAAAACTAAAATAGTCTATTTTCTTATGATACTTACTGAATTTTTGATATGCTCAGTGTGGTGATAATATATTCTATAGTTTCTTAAATATAGGCATTAGATTTTTGCCCATTAAAAGTACATTAACTGTAGATGAGGTGGTTCAACTAAACAGTCAAACCCAGCTTCAATACGAAGGTTAGATTTGCAGTTTAAACAGGGTGAGAAGCACAGAGAGTCGAGGTAATTCCTCAATGTCATGAAAGACACTTGCTTTTGCTTCGTCTTAATTCCTTTCTTTAAGACCATTTCTTTACCTCACTGCAGACTGTAGAAATTTAATGTATTGATGGTAAGCAGCCAAATGATAGAAAAAAAATATTATGAAGTGATAAATATTTGGTAGAGATAAAGATAGGCCAGGTAAATAATTGCTTTTGCAGTCATTTCATCTTTTTAAACCGTCACATAGAATATTAAAAGCTGTTTGGGGAAATACTGTATTTTCATAAACTAAAAGATGATAAATGGTAGGTCATGAAATTTGTAAGCACTGTTTAAGTTCTTTAAGAAAGAAAAGACTTTCGCTTTACTTACCTCAACCTGTCTCAGGCATAGTAAAAGCAGATGTCACAGTTTTTGTCCAGGGAAAACCACTTTTCTCTCTGCTTTATTTATGGCATCTATTTTTTATTTATAGTTTTATTTATAAGACTTTTAACTGCTTCGGTTTGGGCTTTTTTTGTTAACTGTGCCTGTTTGTTGGGTATTTTTTTTTTTAACATTAGACACTATTTTGTATTCATGGACTTCATACTGTGAAACATTGTTTGAAAAGACCTGAGAACATATCTTGATTTGTCACATTAAAATACACCTGTTGTGAAAACATTTTCATGGTCTTATTAAAACACACCAAATAAAGAAACACAGGAATTTGCTACAAGGTTTCCTGCTCTTTTCAGTCCATTTATAGGTATCATGTAGCCTTTCCCCAACAAAAGTAACCCCCTAGATGCTCATTTCACTTCTATGTCCAAGGTCAATGCGTTATCCTGTCTATTATAAAAACTAACAACTTTTCCAGTGAATAGTCAGGTTTTGTTGGCTTTAGCATTTGTTGTAAAAAGCCTTGATGTAAAAAATAAATCTTTTAATATATCTTCATTGCTTGTATGGTTTTGGAGTGTAATTGCAGATACTTTCCAGAGGTAGCTTCAAGGCAAGGCATCTCAGAGCAAGGAGGAAGTTTTAAGATTGGAAGGAAAAGTGCAAACCTGAAATTATCTGCGGTTAGGCTACTCTGCCTGTTAGAATTCAAGGCATGTTGCATATCAACACCATCACCAGATATCTTTTAATAGAGGATATGAATTGAGGACAAAACAAGGGGAACCCTAAGCAGGTTGTTTTCTGCCATAAGTTAGTTATAACTAACCCCTGCCTTTTGATCTGTGGGTTTTTTTTATCTGTAAGAGCTCTGCCAGGTACAACAACAGGATGTCATGTTGTTTCTTTCCTACTAAAAAGCACACTGATTTATCCGTTATCCTTGAGGTTTGCTTTATAAACTCTTTTTGATCTCTTTGTCAAAGACAGAGACTTCAAACAACGATGGTGCAAGAGATGCATTATATGTTTCAAGAGCATGATCTGATCCATAAACATATTTCCCTGCCAAGCATGCTGGCTTTGCTACTCACCAAACACTAGCATGCTGAACATTTGATTTCTTTAGGTGTTGGTAATTGTTTCTTCCTTTATGTGCCAGGACTGGATGCCTAAAATGTGACAGTTGGAAACACAAAAACAGTGAGTAGATGTGCATATTTTCCTCTCTAACTTTTTGCTCTATCTGCAGAAAAAAAGTATTGCAAACAGGTCACTCTGCAGAAGAATATTTCAGGAGCTATATATGGTAAAAAAAATGAAAAAAAAAGAAATTATGATTTGGGGTCTCTGCAAAATATGGGACAAAATAACCTCCTTTTCTTACATATCTTCTCTCCTTCTTCTCCCCACTCCCCACCTGCCACTCCCCCAGAGAATGTAAAAGGGCATAAAACTGTTAGCTATCAAGTGACCTGAGAACTTGGGGTGGGAGGGATATTTCTAAATGAGGAAGGTGAAATCACTTAGTTTCTCCATAAAATCAAACAAAATAGCTGAACATGTACAGTTAAGTCACTGTAGCTCACATGGATGAAAATACTAAGGTCTTCTGTAGAGTACAGCTTGGTCCCACATAAAAAAACTAAAAATGGATTCTCTGTTTTAGACGTGAGCAATTCAACCATCCCTGCATGTGCTTAGGGTTTAGGTTCTCATTATAGTTAACAGGCAATAGACTCTGTAGTCAGTAGAGTTGATGGAAATAAGGACGTGACTTATCCCAACAAACGTGCATCTTCTTTCAAGATTAAATGAATTTTGCCCATTATGTGAACTCCTATGTGAGAGGGAGCCCAGACTGACATGCACACTTGGGATGGGACAAATATGCACTGCAAACACCTATGTTTAAATGCAACGTTGATAATTTACCTGCTTTAATGGGTACAGATTTCATCTGTCTGAGGCCTAATGAACTAGCTCTTGTATTTCACTATGGTTTTGCATTCAACTGCACCAGTACTGACACTCAAAATTACACTAAAACCAGGAAATGAATAGAGATGCAAAGATTTATTGAGTTGAACAAGATGCTTGAGTTTGTCAGTAAGAAACTTAGGTTTGATTCTCAGTGCAGTCAGGTGGGTGATGTCAAAATTACCATTCACCCACAGTCACTTTTACATCCATCCTTCCTTCCTATATTTGCACATGGCAGTTCTTAGGGCTGAAGTTGCCTTTTAGAAAGTGAATCTGTAACCTGTAGCACAACAGGACTCTGATCTCAGTGGAGAGTGCCAGCTGCTGTCACCGTAATAGCAAAAAGCTGTAGAGGGAAACGGGGGAGCTCTTGTGTGCCTGCTACCAGGAATATAAAAATAGAGGGAAACAAGCAGAGAGACAGATGGTGGAAACAACAGGCAGGGTAAGTCACATTAATCTAATACACTCAACTATTATTAAAGTTGGGTTTCTAAACTAAACGAGTTCTTCAATAGACAACTGAAACAGATTGGAGTCTATAGAAGGTGAATCTTTCCAATGTGGTACAGATAACTGAAACAGGGTATGGATTGCACTCTGGTAATAATTTACCTAGAATTCATCCTGTAATGTTATTTCTGCACCCAGCGCATCTTGGTCCCTTTTCCAAATGCAAGGGCTAAAAATTGTGTGGTTTTAAAGTATTCTACATAACAGTTGCAAACCTCAAAAGCTTAAGTTGAAATTAAAACTTCTTGGAATTCAGGATTTTTTCTACATGATATTCTGGCATGTTAGCCAACATGACTATTTTATTAGATCAAAATCAGTTTATAATCCACGTTTTATTCTTTAAGAAAAAAAATATTTCCCTACTGTTTGTTTAAAAAAAGCTGTTAAAATTTTAATTACAAAAAAAGTTGTCACTGATTTTCTCCCTCTCTACCTTTATGCTGCCTGTAAATCAGAAGCAATAATAACTTCTGAGAAGCTGAAAAGAGCATATTTATCTCCCTGGGAAAGTTATGAGGATGACAGCTCAGTGCATCAGCAGCGTCAGAGCTGTTACATTTCCATTCATTAACTTTCCCTTTTTCTATATAAAACCACATAATTGGGACTTCCCTTAGTGGAAACATTTAGTGCATCTTTAATGGGCAACTCAGGATCAGAGCACTTTAAGCCTGAATCTAAGAGTTATTGAGAGCTTCCTGAGAGCTGCCAAATGCTGCATGTTCCATAGATTCAGCATCTTGCAGGATTAGATTCTCGTAATATTTTTAGTGTTAATAATGTCAAATCCTCTATAGTACTTTTGTAATCTGTATACAAAAATGTTACATGCAGAGCTTCTCCAAAATTATCTGACTATTCATTTTTTCAAGTAGTCTCTCCAAGTCTGAAGTTTTTTTATAATAACGTTGTTTTTATCTACTTCTTACAGATGAAATTTCTGATTAAAATGAATGAGAGAATTATTTGTTGATTCCATACTATTTCTGGTCATGTGAAAAAACTGTAATCTGAAGCAGACAAGCAAGGGTTTCATCATGGTGGTCTTGATCCCCCTGTACTTTCTTATTTGGAAATGTGATAAAGTTTTCTGATTTGTCTGCTTTTCAGTTTCACACCTATGAGAGAATTTGTTGATGAGTTTGAGGTTCAGCTGATGAAACAGCCTCCAAAAGAGAAGAATGTATCAGGATTAGAGCGCTACTCAGTGGGAGCCTGAAGTTTTTTATGTCATTTTTCCAGGGGTTTCATACATAATTACAGGTCTCAAACTCCAGCACCCATAAAATGAAGAACACAAATGGAATAAAATTGAGAACATATAAGGAATAGATACCCCAGAAGAAGCAGTTTTCCCTGACCACAAGTGAATCAGAATCTGTCCAGAAAAAAAAATAAAACACAATCTTGCTTAGAGAGGAAGCCACTCTCTGATGCCCAGTGGTTCCTTTCCTGATAAACCTTACCTCCTTCAAAGGCAGCAGTGAATCCCAGAGATGCAACCCTCTCCTTCCATGATCCCACTGCATCCCCTGAGCAGGCTGGGAATTTTTCATATAATAAAATATGATACCATGATGCTTGAGAAACAATGCTGTCTGGGTTTGACACTGCAACTCTAAAAATGTTATTTAAATTTGCTCCTTCCACAATAAAATAGGTAGAATGGAAAGAAATCCCTCAACGTGCCTATTACTAAAAAATCCAGTGCAGTTCAAGTGCAATCATGACATGGGCATTGAACCAAGCAAGACTGAAAATATGTCTTTTTTTCTGTTTCTAAATGCAATCAAAATTCAGAATGCAGAGACTTTAATATAACCTTTGTTTTATTTATGTTTTCTACAGCTCTTGTTATTCATATCCATCCCACATCTGCATATACCCCTTGCTGAGATAAATTATGGCACACAAAAGGGTATTAAACAAAGGACTATCAGGATGAACAGCTCAAGTTCCTGTTACTTGAATGGAGGATGTCCTCTTAATTAGAGCATGTGGTACATCTTTAACCATTTAAATACCACAGAAAGTAACAGAGCCAAAGGAAGTCCCTTGCTCTCCTAGAAAGTACAAATACATTGTTTTTCTTCTATATTAACTTATTTTATTCTCTTGGCTGTTTGGCTTCAAGTGCCTATATTCTTCTCTATTATTACTTGCAGCTCCAGAGGAGAGTAGGAGAGAGCAGCAGAACCTCTTTCAGAGGAAAATTGAAAATTACTGTTCAAAGGAGGTTAGGAACATCTGTTCACATATGCCCCAGGATCTTCAAAGGATCAAGGATCTGCTTCTATAAAGAAAGACAAGTAAGAGAATAGAAAATCCAGATGCAAAGATTCACGTTAGAATTTTAAGTCAGGAGGGACCTTGCTGTGCTCAGCTCATGTGACATTTTGTGTAACATCATCCATATTAATTCAACTCCAGCTATTCTGATCCTTGGCTGAGTACCCCATCAAATTCACAGAGAATAGGAACTCAGTCCTTTAGATATAGGACACTGCAGACCTAGAAACTTCAGAAAAAGTTTCTAAACTGTGGAGCAGTAAAATTCTAGCGTGGTCTCTAACCACAGATATGACAGAAAAAAATCTGACTGCCTTGAGACACAATGTGAAGAGTTGTCCACAGCGTCATATGAGGTAGCTGTCCACAATAACTGGATGTGGGTTTGATGACACTGGCAATTTCTCCAGGTTTATGTTCCTAATTAATGCTGTGTCCCATGAGGGGCACATGATGAAAATGACTGGAAATGTTTCTTATGATAAATTCATGATTATTTGATCAGGATTCTGCATTTTGATATGGCTAGAGAGAAACTTTTCTCAGTACAGATTACATTTGAAATAGTTCAGAGGAAAAAAAAAAAACAAGTTGGTTATTAACAGCTGTTTCTTAGGTCTACGTGCACTAAGAAGCAATGCTATTTTTGAAATATGTGCTTCAAAGACCAGATGTCTTCTGTTGTATTAATGCAATAAATTTGTTTATAAACGTCAATCTATCTTTAGACACATAAGGGAGAAACCTCAAATGGGAGCCTAATCATCCTATGCTTACTTTCTAGTTTTTGGAAAGATGAAGACATAGCAACAGGATGAATCTGTCTACTCTAAAACAGGGCTTAACTTTCACAAATACCTTTCTATTTTCACTGCAACACAAGGGACAATATCTCTCTTGACCTGCTGGCCACAGTCCTTTTGATACAGCCCAGGGTACTATTGGCCTTCTGGGCTGCAAGCACACGTTATCAGCTCATGTAAAGCTTCTTGTTCACCAGCACCCCCAAGTCCTTCTCTGCAGGGATGCTCTCTATCACTTCATCTCCCAGCCTGTATTGATGATGAGGATTGCCCTGACCCAGGTGCAGGACCTTGTACTTCTTCCTGTTGAACCGCTTGAATTTCACATGGGCCCATTTCTCTAGCTTGTCCAGGTACCTCTAGATGATATCCCATCCTTCTGGCGTGTCAACTGCACCACTCAGTTTGGTGTTACCTGGAAACTTGCTGAAGGTGCACTCAACCTCACTGTCAATGTCACTGAGGAAAATATCAAATAGAACAGGTCCCAGTATGGACCCCTGAGGGGCACCACTGGTCACAGATCTCCATCTGGACATCAAACCATTGATGACTACTTTCTGGATGTGACCATCCAAGCAATTCCTTATCCACTGAACAGTTGACTCATCAAATCCATATCTCTATAGTTTAGAGAGAAAGATGATATGGGGGACTGTGTCAAAGGCTTTACAGAAGTCAAGATAAATTGCATCCATTGCTTTTCCTGGGTCCTAACTAATTGTCCTAAAATTGAGAGTCTTGCCTACACTCCTCGCCTGCCCCATGCTCTTCTGGACCTTGAACTCTACCAATGTGTGATCACTGCAGACCAGGCTGCCTCCAATCTTGGTGTCACTGACAAGCTCACACATATTGGCAACTGTCAGGTCTAGAATTACATCCTCTACGTTAGGGGTTTCTAACCTGGTCTAAGAAATTATCTTCAATGCATTCTAGGAGTCTCCCGGATTGCCTACGGCTTGCCATGCTATTTTTCCAACAGATGTAAGGGTGGTTAAGTCCCCCAGTAGGACAAGAACTTGTATGTGTGAAGTGTGAAGAACCACAGGGTTCTTTTTGTTACCCTGGTCTCTTATTTTCACCCATAAGCTTTCAACCTACTCATGGGTATTCTTCTGTTAAACTCTGAAACAAGTTTGCAACATAAAACCTGAAATTTATGACTTATGTGGAAAATGTAAAATGGAATAACTTTTCATGACCAGTCTAAAATAATTATGAGTCTAAGTTCCTATAACAGACAACATAGTACTAGTATAGTATAAAATGAGTCCAGGGTACATTTCTACTAAGCCTGCAGTAAACGTTTATAATCAAGTCTTTCGGAAGACTCAACACATCTCAACTGTTCCCTTCCAATCTGTTTCCCAAAACCTTCAATTTCACATTAATATTACTATACTGCTATGCTCACTGAATAAGACAGATTTAAATAAATAAATAAACAAACAAAGAAAGAATTATCTCCTTTAGGCTCCGAGTATGAAAAAGCAGAGGCAATTTTTTGTCCCTGTGAGTATTACTGACTTTTGCTGTTATTTTTGGAGGTGCAGCTACACCAAGGGTCTTAGTGAGAGCTAGGGTTTAATTCTGGTGGTTGGGTTTGCATATAGAGAAGATATTAATGTAAGAGATCATTTAGGTCAGCAGTCTTTAAATATGGAAGTCGGAAATACATGAGAATTTCTAGCCTCACCTTATTTAAACATCTTTTTAGGTGAAAAATCTCCCAAATAAATTTCCAGGGAGTGGAATTATTATAAAGCATGCTCCCCATAATTTCAGTAAATAAATAGATCTCCAGCAGTAGACTCAGACTTTTCAAGCTTGTACCTTGACAGTGAGACTAAAGGAACCTAGTGATGACTTAAATTTGCTTAGGATTGTGCTTCACGTCCTTGTTAAATCAGAAGCTACTGGTGCAAGCCTGGCTCTTTTGAGAAGTAAATGGCAATGAATATGTTTACTATAATAATCCAGCAGTTTGTGTTGCATAGTCACCCAGGAAATGGGAGGTTTGCATTTTAGGTCCCCTTTGGCTTCAGGTGTTTAAAACCATCTCTTTATCATCCTAAAGGGATGCTTTTCCCTAGACACAATATCCTTTTCCAAAGACTTTCTCAATTAGCCAGATTATGTGGTTCTCCTAGATATGTGAGGTCAGAAATAGGTAAATAAAAAGTAAACTATGAATGTGATTATTATTAATAATATTTAAAAAAAGGAAACATACCTAGAAAAGTGCCAAAGAATGTCTGGGTCCTGAAACCTCAGACTATTTTTTTTTTGATATACAGTAGTGGAGCATGTTAACACGCTTTCAATGTTTTTACTGTCTATACAAGGAGTCAAGGTGCCTAACAGTAGCCATAACCAAAGTGCAAAGTCTAATCTCTGATGTGATTTACAGTTTAAAAGCTGACAGTGAAAGTGCTGCAACCCTTCTAAAATTGATTGTGTATCTGGGAGAGAATGTAGCACCTCATTTGTCCTTGTTCATTTCAATAAACTCAGAATTAGTCACACAATTTAGCCTCAAATTTCAATGTGTTCACTCATCATGGTTATGGCAGTAGAGGTTTTAGGGTGTATTGGAACATATCTGATCACATTACTTTGAAGTTTTCATTATAATCTCATGAAGCAACCACATGTTTTGCTTCTTAACCCCTTTGCTCACTGCAGCAAGCAGAGGAGAGCAGAGGGAGTTTTAATGCAGTAACATTGACTAACTGAATCAGAATAGGATAAAGTGTTGCTTAGAATTCAGGAGGGGTTTTTTTAATGAGTTTTTGACCTTGGCAGACCTCAGAGTGCTTGCAGTGGGGCTATGTTTGGATGAGAAACTTCTCAGGCAAATCTAGAGGCAAGTGTAGTTTTACACATCAGGAAGTTAATTAAGTCAGGTGTCTGTGGGCACCATAGAATCGCATCAAGAAGACAATTCTGGTCAGGGGACATAAATAAGACATTAGGGTTGCCTTTTTTCTTCTTCTTCTTTTTTTTTTCATGCAAAGAAAGATTTCCTTCACTCTTTGCAAATACAGCATCACTGAATTTCGTTTCCTAGTCAAACACAGGTATTTGCAGTTCACCCTGCTTAAATTCTCTTTGAAATGTCAAATGGATATTATATTCTTCAGTTTTAGGCTATTGAGAAATATTGCAGTGCACCAACAAAGAACCAGGAGAGTCCATATGCTAAGGTCACAGGTGAAAACTCTCATATCTGGGCTGTAAATCTGGAGCTGCAATCTCTGAGCTGCCTGACTTTAATATACCGGACTCATGATTAGCTCAGTTATCTGGACAGTTGGCAGAATTTCCTCCACAGCCCAAGGAAAAGCTCTGAGTTGCAGAAAAACACTTAAACCAGCCTCAAAGAGGAAAATAACTGCTATTTTAGAATACAGTAGGTAGCCATAGCTCAGACTTCTACAAAAGGAAAATTTGGTGTTCTGATCCTTGTACTAAATATTCTACTTTTGTAAAGAGTTTTGTTTCATCTAAAGCATATAATTGGTTATTAAATCTACCTCATATATGTCTTAAACATTTTAAATGTATTAATGTGTTTTATGTTACTTTTTTTTGTGAACATTTGTTACTTGATAATATGGAATGACATGCTGTGTTTAAATAAATTGGTGAGAAGCCCCACCACAACGTGGTTATTAATTTTCTCTTATGGTATGTATCAGTAAGTCTTCCAATTTTTTCCAGACTATTGTCTTCGCCAATATATGTCATGAAAATAGGAGTGTCAGCATCTTGCTATGGAGGAACTTGCATGCATTTGATGCCAAAAATAGTAAGCACAAGAAGCAAAGAGTAGCATCAAATGGAAATTAAATTCCAATTGTGAAGCTTCTCAGGAAATCTTTCACCAGATTTATATAGCTCAGCATTAAAAAAGCTGTGGGTGAGATCAGGAACCTGACATCCCACATTCTCAATAGTTTATCTTTCTTGTAGAAAGCAAGGAAATAAATGTCTAATACCTTGTGACTGTAAGCTCAGCGCAGATCCTGGATATCAAAGTTGGTCATATTACCATGTGAACAAATCATAAGACAAACTTCTCTGTGTCCAGAGTAGCAATCTGGGAATTAGATATCCTAACCTCTTTTTGTTAGAGAGACCCTTGGTCAAAAATTTAACTTTGCTACCTTTCAATCTTCCCATCTCCAAAATAAAGCCGATCTCACTTGCAAGGTTGGTAAGAAGGGCAACAGATAACTGCAGTTTGCTCTTAAAAATCTCAAATCAAAACTCTTAACATTTTTCTTAATATTCCTAATAAACCTGAGGAAATAAGCTCATCTTTCACCTTGTCTCAAGCCATAAAAGGCAAAATAGAACAGAACTTTTTCATATGTGATATTTAGCTGGATGAGGCTGAGGCCAGCAGAAAATATTTTATCCAGCAGTAATTTAAGCAAAGTCAGAGTGCACTAAAAGAGCAAATAAGTGCTGTAAGAAGGTGACAATCTGTTAAATGCCACTGTACTGTATTGAGACAGTGTTCGAGTGTTCAAAGCCAGGTTGGATGGGAATTTGGGCAACTTGGGCTAGTGGAGGGGGTCTCTGCCCATGGCAGGAGGTTGGAACTATATTATCTTTAATTCCTTCCAACCCAAACCTTTCTATGATTCTATGATTCTGTGACAGATGGAATGGACAAAGTAAATGTGACCTACTGTGCCAAAGTTTCAATTTAGTTTAGTCTTCACCCCTATGTGGGTGAAGGAGGCCAGCCATATCCTGGGTTGTATCAAAAGAAGCATGGCCAGCAGGTCAAGGGAGGTGATTCTGTCCTTGTGAGACCCCACCTAGACCACAGTGTCCAGTTCTGGAGTCCCCAACATAAGAAGCACATGGAACTGTTGAAATGGCTCCATAGAAGGACCACAAAGATGTCTGGAGGACTAGAGCACCTCTTCTATAAAGACAGGCTGAGATTGTTGGGGCTGTCCAGTCTTCAGAAGAGAAGGCTCCAGGGAGTTGTTACAGTGGCCTTCCAGTACCTGAGGGGTGCCTCCAAGAAAGCTGGAGAGGGACTTTTTAGAAGGACATGGAGTGATAGAATATGGGGAAATAATTTTAAATTGAAAGGGGGTAGATTTAGATTGGATATTGGGAAAAAATTTCTTCTCTATGAGGGTTGAAGTTTTATGCTCCTGGAGGCACTAGAACAGATTGCCCAGAAAGTAGTGGATGCCCCCTCCCTGGAGGTGTTCAAGGCCAGGTTGGATGGGGCCTTGAGCAGCCTGGTCTAGTAAGAGGTGTCCCTGCTCATGGCAGGGGCATTGAAACTTGATGATCTTTAAGGTCCTTCCAACCCAAACCATTCTGTGATTCTATACCAAGGAAATCTGCTCATTAAAGACAGAAAAAAAAGGTGGTGTTGATGACCCCCAAAAATGATGAGACAATATCAATCTGTGGCACACCAACAACATACATTTTGTTTTCTTTAAGAATGGTCATCCTGCCAGATAAAACAATAATAAGATCTGAAGGTAAATAAGGAAGCTTGTTTGGACAGGCTTTGATGGACCTCTTTTCCACAACACTAAGCAGCTCTGGTGCGTACATGAAATATCCAAATCTGCTATGAGAGGATGAGATTGCTTGCTAAAATAGAAAAAAGTGTTGGGAATAGCCTCTGGGAGTCTTTGAAATTAGCAGAGAAGAAGCTACTGCCTCTTACTCTGAGGGAATACAGAGAACAGAGCCAGAATAGCTTTGACAAATGAGATGAGATTTTATTCCTCAAGTCCACCAACGGATCACTTGCATGTAAAAAAGAAAAAGGGAGCATAATAAATTAATGCTAACAGGTTTGATATTTTTTGCTATATCCTTCTATGGAGTAGCAGAAGCTGCAAAACCAGAGACTGGATGCACCCAGAGATGACCCTGAAGCAGTGCAAGAACTAGGAACAAAATGAATGCTGAGATCAAAAATGTCAAGTTGCATGAGAATGTAGGCTGAGTTGCATGTAGAATGTAGGTTGAGGATTGTGAAAGAAGCTTACACACTGTGGCTGTTGCCGTGTTATCTGTTTTTAGAAAGAGAAATTTGATTTTCAGACTTGTCAATCCAGTGTTGTTCACCAGCTTCTAACCACATACACATAAATGCAGTGCAATCAGTTTTTGAAAGATGTTACAGGTAAACCTGTCAGAAGGAGCTTTGATATATCTGATTTTTGAGCACACTTTGCATTTTTAATGCAATAAACAAACAAACAGAACTGAAAGCAAGAACTGTGATTAAGAGAAAAACTTCAGGAAGACATGATAAAAAGAATGAACACAAGATGCCTGGAAATGTCTGTCATGTATATAGTAGCTATGTTCTTCCAGAAATACAACAGAAGATAACAACAGCTTAATTCTCAATTGCTAGCACATATATTACACTTCTGAGATGAGTCCTGCTTAGCTGTTGTTTCTGAGTGTACAATATATCCTCAATCTGGACAGGAGTTTCTTTCACTTATCCCATACTCGTGTATTTGAAAGAAGGTGGAAAAGTAAGTGTAGTGCAAAAATCAATCCACATCTTTAACTTGCAGTAAAAGATGTATCAAATTTTAGAAAGTGAAGGACTGGTGTACTTAACCCAGAGACCACGTTGAATTGACAGTGCTGAACTCAGTTGCAGCAACAGTTGTCAGGAAAGGCAATTGAAAGCTGATCTTGCCTTGGGGTGGCTGCTGAACTTCATGCCTTTTGATCACTGGCTTCTACTATTTTATAGTTATCTTCAGTAGGCTAAAGCTTCTAACTGTTAAAGCAAAAAGAGGAGTTATTATATTATGACCTTTTCTAAAATTACAATTCCAATCAAAAGCAAATAATAATTAAACAAATTAATTCAAATGGGAATTACTGTTAATGAGAACTAAATGCTTTCTACTTCCAGTAAATCCATATGCATGCCTAAAATCCCACTTTGATATATAGCCTCAGTTAGGAATTGTAGACACATCAAACTTTACCAGGGAGTTGCTCTGAACTCTTTCCATCTGGTCAAAATGCCAGACTTCTTGATAAACATACTCCAAACCTCTAAGAGAGACAGTTTGTTTTAGGAACATCTGCTTCCTCTCCAACCAAGATCTACACAGATAACCTGATGGGAGTAGCATTATCAATCTAAATATAACGTGTTAAAAGGTACCGATCCACATTCACACACACATGATGCTATCAGGTCTTGCTCACAGTGACATCAAGTACAATCATACAAGTCCCTGCATTCTTCTAGACTTTTGGGACTGGAGACTGTTTCAGTCTAAATGATCTATATTTGTTCATTTTCTCCATGGAAAATAAATTATATGCAGGGATCCATGGAGAAATCCCTTATACTATTCAGAAGTTGCAGTTAGGTTCTCAAAGTTTCATGGTCTTTCTGAAAGTTGGTCCTGGATTATATATGTGCTTCAAAGTTGTGTATTACAGGCCTGGTGTCCCTGACAATGTTTGTACCTTGAAAGTAGTAAGAGGTATTTATTTCAAGCAGTTTGTGGCAGGGTAATGAGAGGCTAGGGAGCACAAAATTCAATTATGTGAAGTGTGTTATGTATGTGTGTTTTCATGATTTGTATTGATTCACGTGCATGACAGATTGGTTATAAATTGGGTAATATATTGGCGTGTAAATGAAATATATTGGATTGCAGGAGCATATTAGGTGGTGTATTGAATTCTCAGGGCCACTATGACATTTTATTTGTGGGTGTAAAAACCTCAGTTATCGTGTGTGTGTATCTTGTATAATTGCTTTACAGGGGTGATGCCTGGGTCATTTATGGAAATACATTGGCACCACAATGTCAGGTCACTGAGTGCCCTTGCCATCTTTGAATTGAAAGGATGAGTCTGTCTTTCAGAGAGTTAAGGGTCTCCTCCAAAGTCCATGATCACATCTAGCACAGTCTTGTCAACCTCACAAAAACAATGTATGCAGGTGTTTAGATTGACATTCCAAGCACCCTTCAGGTATAAATCTGCATCTTTTTAAATGGCATCAAAGCCACCACTACAAAAAATAGCAAATAAAACTCAAACAACAAAAAAACCCATTTCTTATGTAGTGACTGCCATCCCTCTGAAGAGAAAATGCAACAGAACACATTCTAGTAAGGAATGAGTAGGAAGTGGGGAATTTTGAAGGTGCAAATGAGGAAAAAATGTTTTTAATTTTCTTTTACAAAAATATCTCTTGTGTTCTGCAGATATATTAATAAAATAATTTGTCTCCTTTCACTGATGTTTTTTCGCTATAAAAATGCAGAGGCAAGTGCTAAAAACTTTGTTTCTTCTAGAATGGGAACTGGAAAGAAGATTTATTTCATCTTATTATTTATACTACTTCTTATAGTTGCAAAAGTATTTCAATAATCTTTATAGAGCTCAATTATACCATAGCCAATTGATATGAGTGATTTCAGTACTTTTTAATATGCTGTTTAAAATCTCCAGTGTAAAATATTTTTAATGCATGGCATAAAATATATAGCAATCTCTTTTAATATAACTAAGCCTTGGCTTCATTTTGTGGTTAAAATGCAGAAAGGATAAAGATTGAGTTTGCATTAGCCTATGGAGATGCTTACCTCGCTTCAACTGAAGTTCTGTCAGTAATTTCCCTCCTAATTTGGCAAGAAGGTCTTACACTGATCTGTGTTTACTTACGTTTTAGGGAATAATTATTTCTTGTGTTCTTGGTTTTTGGTTATTCTTGGCTGTAACATTCTGTGCTTTGTGCTATATTGGAGGTTAGGTATGTCCATCAAAATATCTCCTCTTAACTTTAGCTTCTGAGGATCATGTTTTCAGTTGACTTACAACACACCTACAGCAGTGTACACATGATAATTTTGAATCCACTTCCCTTGTGGGATGTCCTTGAGATGACGATTTAATACCTCTAAATTATTCTATAGATCTCAAATCTTGGCATCAGTATTCACTTACCTGATACCTCCTTTGGCATCTTATCTTTTAGACAAGCTTCTGTGGAAGAAGATGAGTGGAGATAACACTTGTGCTAGGAGATGTTTCTTGTACTAACCAGAAGTATTTGTGAGTTTCCAAATATGTGGTGATGAACACATTACAATACTGGTTTTCATGTAATAATTGGGAAACAATTGTAGGTGATGGAGTATAATTTTCCTCTGTAGAGGAAATACTGATTAAAGGTCTCAAGAGATGAAACTTCAAAAAATTGAAGGGCAAGTCTAAAAAATGACAAGGCAATTACAAGGTAGGGTATAAAGATGTTAAAAGTAAAATATAAAACTGGTATGTCCTTCCTGCTCTGAACAGTGCCTTGCAGAGCACAATTAGTCTCAAAAATTAATTTAAAACTGCAAGACTTCTTGAACATTTAGGATTAGACATGATGACAAGGCTATTCCCCTCCTCAGGCCCTTGGACTCCCACTACCCTGGTTCTTTGCATCCCACAGTTTGAGATCCTGTGTGCTCTGGTTTTGGTTTCTTCTGCTGTGTAGAATTACCACAAGACACTGTGCACACCAAGTCTCTAAAGATGAATGAAGGTTTGAATTTTTTGAGTGCAGAGTACTAATCCATGCCTCCTGTCTCCAGTAGTCATGCTTGTGAACTTTCTTCAACATGTGTTACGAACCTACAGTATACAACCCCTGAGAAAGCCAACCTGTCAACACAGGATACTTGTGGTATCACCTTGTGGTGACCCTGAGGTTGTGTACATCTCTCCTGAGTCATTTATACAAAGGAAAATAGCAGTCATAATTAAATAGCAACCTGTAGCAGTAGTGTGTAACTTGACTAGCAGGCTCAGGTCTAATGCTTTCTGAAATAAGATTTCTTCACATTAGAAATAATTTCACAAACAAGCAGAAGGAAGATGGACAGCCTGAAGTTTTGCAGCAAATTAAAAGACAAGTAGTCTTTAGGGCTGGAATATTCAACAAGATAACTATGGTGAAATTATATGTTGTTAGTACTATTATTCTGTCTGAGGCTACTATACTACATACTGTACTATATATTATATACTATAGATAATCCCAAAGTCTCTGGATTTGAGTCAGATGGTGTTTACTCTGTAGGGCCTACAGGAAGCTTCTAGCTGCTTCTTGCAGAAACCACCCCTGCAGCCTCCTCCCAGCCACAGAAAACTACAACAGACAACCATCAATTTCTGAGTTAGTTTTGTTTTTTATTCTGCATTTGTATGATAAGTAATTTCTGAGTACCTGCTTACCTGCAGTACTCAAATCCCTGCAGAAATCGTGTTTTTTTAAAAATAGAAACTAGACTTTGTGTCTTTGATACAAATGAATCTGGTAAATGTAAGTACTAGGAAATTTTGACATGTTGTGGTCACTGAGTGCTGGTGTGAAAAGTTTGCTGTATCCTTGTAATATGTTTATAAATGTTTCAGGCTAGGAACTGGGAAATTCCATAAGTTAAAAGCAGCATCAAAGCTTATGAGTCACACATTACAAAATATAAGTCAGTATCAGTGTATTTTCCTCAAGTGTTTGTGAAGGGCATGGATAATTCTGAGAGGAAAAAGCAGTTTTACCTCTTCATAACCATTTGCCAGAGAGAGGTGAATTGTTTGTTTTAACTGGAGGGTTACTTCATTACTGGGTGGAGAGGCAGCTTTGCAATTTAGCTCTAACCCTGAAGCAGGGACATTCATTGAACTTCTTTCCAACACCTCTTATATCTGGTAGTAATAAAGAAGATTATTATTATGGAGGTTCCCACTCTGTTGGACTGATATCCTCGCTCAAGCATTACAAACTGTTATAATCTCAACCTGCATTCTTCTGGACCTGTTTTCTGGAGGCCTGCTGCCCATTGGCTCTTATTGGACTATGTTTTCCATATATGAATAATAGAACTGCAGTGAGTGAAATAATCTCAAAAACTTCATCCCATTTCCTAGTCCTGTCCCTTTTCTTTCACTTCTTAATACTGCATTATGCCCCACAGCCCAAGAATTTGATGAAAATTAAAAAGCAAAGGTGACATACTTGCTAAAGTAACAATTTCAAGGACATCTGGGATTCCTATTGCATTATTATGCTGGGAAGTAGGTAGCTATCTTGCTGGACATTTCTAGGAAGTGATGTATTTAGAATCTTGTTTTGGATCTGGAGCTAGTGTCCTCCAGAGATTAATTTTTCACTCACTGTTAACAAGTGTAGTGGGGTGACCCTGGCTGGATCCTTGGGCGCCAGGGAGAAACTCAATCACTCTTCTCCTCAGCTGGACAAGGGAGAAAAAAGGAAATTAAAAGCTTATGCATCAAGATGAGGACAAGGAGAGAACATTTCAATTACCACAGGAAGAAAACAAACTCAACTTGGGGGAAAAAAACAAAAAGCCAAATTTAATTTACCAATGAAAGCACAATGCAGAAGGATCTTGAAACTCTTGAGAGGTGGTCATGTATGAACCTTCATGAAGTTCAAGAAGGCCAAATGCAAAGTTCTTCACATGGATCAGGGAAATCCCAAGCACAACTACAGACTGGAAAGAGAATGGATTGAGAGCAGTCCTGAGGAGAAGCCCTTCGGGGTGTTGTTGGGTGATGAAAAGCTCAGCATGACACAGAAACTCATACTTGCGACCCAGAAAGTCAACCGTGTCCTGGGTTGCATCAAAGCCGGCATGACCAGCAGGTCAGGGGAGGTGATTGTCCCCCTTCACTCTGCTCTGGTGAGACCCCACTTGGAGTACTGCATCCAGATCTGAGGTCCCCAGTACAAGACATACTGAGCTGTTGGAGCAAGTTGAGATTAGGCCATAATAGTCCTCAGAAGGCTGAAGCACCTCTTCTATGAAGACAAGTGAATTGGCCTTGTTCAATGTGGAGAAGAGAAGGCTTTAGGGAAAGCCTTCCAGTAGCTAAAAGGGCCTTCAGCAAAGATGGAGAGGGATTCTTTATCAGGGAATGCAGTGATAGGACAAGGGGTAATGTCTTTAAACTAAAAGATGTTAGACTTAGATTAGGAAAAAATTGATTGTGGTAAAGCACAGGTTGCCCATATTTCTGTGACATGAAGGAGGTTGGACTGGAGACCTCTACAGTAAATAAAGTTTCCATCACTTTACTTTGTTATGAACCTGAGAAAAAATTTCTTTACTCTGAGGGTGACAGGGCAGTGGAACAGGATGCTCAGAGAGATCTTGGACTTCCTTTCTCTGGAGATATACAAAGCCCATTTGCATGCGATCCTTTGAAACATGCTGTAGTTGATCCTGCTTTAGCAGGGGGGCTGTACTAGATATCTCCAGAGGTCCCTTCCAACCCCTATCATTCTGTGTGAATTTTTTGTGAGTTTTGCACCATTAAAGTTAGGTAAAAAAATCTCTTGACCAGCCATGTACTCATTCACTAATGTCCAGAAAAACATCATCAAATAAATTTACGAAATCTACTGTTTAGTGTTACTACTACAGAAGAAGCACTATTGCTTCATGTAGTATCTATGAATGAAAAGCTGATTCACACAGTTAACATTATGCATTTTGCTTCCCTTTCCAGAGTATATTAGTGCCCTTCTGCTTCTATCACTGCTCATGGTGAGATGCAGTGCTGGAAGTTAATATCAGCTTTCATTGCATGTTGTTTCATGTAAAGCACATTCTTAGCAATTACTTTGGACTCTAATTGAGCTGAACTAAATAATGACATATTAACTCAGATTGTTTACTATGAGTCAAGGATTTACAAAACATAACCAATTTAGGGGTTAAGGTGCCTGTGCTAATTGTTTTCCTGAACAATACATCTTTCAATCACCTCTTCCATTATCCACGTAGATTGACTCCATTGTCTTTGAAAGTAATTGACACTACTCTTCATTCTCCTATCATCTCATAATAATGTCAGCGTAAACACAACATGAGGTAATTTAATCAGCAAAGGGGATAAATTCTGCATGCTGTGCAAACAAAAATGAAAAATCCAGGGAGATTTAGTCAATAATACTATGGGCTTAATCATGTCATAAGATATAATAATAGACATAATATCTGGCTTTGTTTGTAATTTATTTTCCTTGAATTTTCAAGTACAGTCAATACTTGTGCATAGGTATCAAACTATGGTAACTGATAAATTAAGACAGTTGGTTATACCTAAACCTTGATTTATTGTAGGTCATGGTTCTTCAGTGTTGATATTGTGACAACAATCAATCCACTGGACCACATTATCAGATAAAGAAGTGTAATAATTTCTTTTCCAATCAATTCCACTTTTTCTTCAACATGAGCTACAAAAGTGTTGTTTGAAGAAAAGAACAGGAAAACCTTTCAATATTTTGTTTGGTAAGCTCTGTCTAAAATGGGTTTGTAGACAGTAATTAAGGCTTAAACTAGTTTGTACATTATCTGCTTATCATCTTGCTCAAAAACCACAAAGAAAGAAGATATTGTTGAATCGATCTTTCTCCTTTTTCAGGCATAATTTCTCCTTAGACCCTGAGCTGTGGGTGTAGAAATTTTGTGTTAGTCTTTGAACGGTGTTTGGTACAAAAGGACTCAAATTACAAGACCAGACTGTGTGGACTGTATTATAATACACATAACTGATCGATAAGAACATTGATTTAAAATAACAGCTAAAAATGTCTGCATCACATTCACTAGAGAGCAATTGTAAGCAGATGGGAATATTCCCAGGTTTCACTGTTAAACCCTGCGCAAAACTGCGCTATCCTACCCAGTTAGTAAAATTTTTGTCACCTTTTCTGGGAGATAGTCACTCAGAACTTTTGAGAGACAGTTAGATTTAACTGAAATTTAAGTTCCAAAAAAGATCCTCACTTTTTACACTTTTGACCTAAATATCTTATCCAAAATCAGAAAATAAGTCAGGAAGTTAGCTAAATACCTAGGACAGTAAATTCAGAAACACGGTTCCTAGTCAATAGCACAGATTCCTGAGAGAATTAGGTCTAATAAGGTCCTTAGACTTATTTTCTAGATTAAAATATTAGAGTATAATGGTTCTATACAAATATTTTGAGTTCCAGGTCTCATCTCATGAGGCAAGAGCAAGTTTGCATGTCACTAATGGATTTCTTTGGTTTAATTGTTAGAAAACCAAAACATTAAGCAATAATAGACAATTAGACCATAAACTAATTATTAGCACAGAACAATAGAACTGAACAATATTTTTCTCATGAGCTTCACATTTAGTCTTGTCTTATTGATTGTCTTTTTGAGAGAAAATTCCACAAGGATAACAGCTTTTATAAAAATCAGCAGATATTTGTGGGCTAAATTGGCTTTTAAAGGCAATCTATGGGTGGACAACACTATAGTTGAAGGAACTGATGTTAGCCAGAACTGCATATTGTCCTTTTACAGATACAGCAGAGAGGGACAGATGTTTAGTTCTACCCAGCTCTAATGAGCTGTCCCAGTTTAATACTATTATGTTGATCCAGATGACCTAGGTTACTGCAGAGGAAGAGTTGTACAGGTACAAAATGGTGCTGTTTTTCAGCAGTGATTAATTTTCTCAGCATTGTTACATATGATCCGAGATAGAAATTAACCTTTAAAAATGCTCTTTTTTTAGCTCTCGTGTCTTTGATGACACAACAAAATTGTCATTGTGGAAAAATTGCTTCACCTAACCCAGGAGAAATAAAACCACATTTTAAGAATTAGAGCCAGTTTGACTTTAAACAGGACTTTCCTCATGTTTCATTTATTATACGCGATTTCAAGCAATTAAAATAATTACAAGATGTTCTGCATGATATTTCGCTTCCACCTTAGTTTAGAGACATGGCTGAAAATGAACCTATTGATTTATGCCATGTTCTCTGAAAGACCTAAATAAGCTTTTTCTTTTTTTAAATACAAAAATTCATGTTCTGCAAGGAACACAGTGTAATGTCTTCTGAATCGATCATATCAAAAACATTACAAAGCAATAGTTTCATGTGTTCTTTGGCTGATACCAGTTTAATTACTTTCCAAATCTGATCACATGTTCTTATTAACGGTTTGTGCAGCCAGGTCACAGAACATACCATAAAATAATCCAGAAAATAACAACTTTTTTAAGACCATGCCTATTCTTCAGCTTAAATACTGCCTTAATCAGTTCATCAAATGGCTGCTTGCAAGCCTGTTCCAGCACAATGCTTGCGGTTGTTGGAATAACCAGCTGAAAACTTGTGGGACAGGGGAGAGGGACTGAAAGGGAATTGCTTAAGTTAGCTTCGGCAGCAGCACCACTGAATATGCAAGCATGGAAATAGTTTCATTTTGCTCTGAATATGAACTTCTTTATATGGAAAATATATGCAAATCGACCAGATGTACTGAGAGGGGAAAACATAGAAGCCCTGATTTAGCGAAGTGCTTAAGCACTCTCTTAAAGTTAATCATGTGCTTAAGTCTATTCATTGAAGCACTTGACACATGTGTATGCTTTTGCTGAGTTAATGTAATAAAGTAGAGACCATAATGATAGTCCTAGGATAAACAGACAGGCTGAGTTGTTAAAAGCAAAGTATGTGTGAGCTCCTGTTTCCTACACCCCATCCGAAAATAGGTCTCTAATTCAGAGATGAATCTCATGCTGCAGGCACTTCTTCCTTTCTTTGCGCAGTGACGGAACTCAATGATTAGTTTAGACTAGACAGCAAGTATTCACGTGGACCAGCTTTGGTGGCATGACTTGTGCATCATCACAGACTGAAAGCTGTCTTGCTTTCAAGCAGTAACCTATCATTCTGGCCAGGGATTCTGGAAGTTTTCTGGGAAAGGACGCAAAAAGAATGAAGCCTGATAAAAACCTGTGTTCTAACACCACTAGGATGATGCTCAAGCCTATGGAGTGTTCCTTTCTGTACTGGGTCCTTATTACAAAGCAACAAGCATCTGCTTTCTGCTTATTGCCTGCTATCCAAAAATGTGCACAGAATCATTTTCAGATGACAGCTATTGTTCCTAGAATGGACCTAGTCCTCTGAACTCAAGTAAGCAGTGATTCAGAGAGGCACAAGGATCACCAAACTTAAACTTTCTTTCTTAGAAGAATACAAACCTTATTTCTCATTAATGACCATCTAGCTAAAAAGGGTCCACAGGCATTAACTACAAATGGTGGGAGTGAGCTATAGGGGAAGACATCTAATTTTAGATCCTTGCTTGTAGGTGTGTGTCTACATGTACACGTGGCATCAGAACTCCTGTGATACGCAGAAGAGGGATGGTTCCTGTACTCACAGGAGCCAAGAAAATGAAACAGCTCATCCTAAAAATGATAGTGACTGGCTGCTCCAGCTAAATTCTTTCTTGTCTTTGTTCACTGTAGTGAATATATCTTTCATGATTATCCCAGAGAGCTGAATCTTACTCTGAGCTAAATTGCTCAAGACACTCCTGTGAAATGATTATGCAGAAAGTTCATTTGTTAAATACTGTATTTTACCCCCTTTCTCTAGGAAGATGGTATTGAAGACAGGACACTGAGCAAGGGGGATTCTTGTTTTGACCAACTCTGGCTTTGCTTACATCATAAACAATATGCTGTTCTGTTACACAGACATTTTGTATACAGTGAATGACCAATGGTGGGGCTTGAATCTTTCGTATTTCCTGCTTTCATCTCCAATTATTTTTTTCATTATCTAAAGCAACCCAACACTTTCCTTCCCTCATTCATTGCTTCATACCAGAGTTTACTCACTTCACATTTTTTTTAAATTTTTACCTGTCTTTCATGGCTCTTAAAAACCAAAGTCTATTGTAGACTTGAAAACTCATGCAAAGACATTCATAGAGATTCTGGGATGTGAGCCAACTATCATTTCTAGCTTAGGTGCCACTTAATGTTCTTTCAATTCATTAAACGGGGTGTTTTTTTACTTTTTTTTTTCAACTACAGCACTGTCTTTTCTAGGACTTCATATCCCACCTGCTGTGTAATAAAGGTACTGTACTCACTCATATCTCATTGCACAGTATGAATCATTTACCCATTAAATCCTCACATTTATTTTACTAACGTGAGTAAAGTTGTATGTACTTGTCATCAATTACTGTTAGGGAAAAAAAATCTATTATTTTAGTTTGAACAAAATCAATTGGAGGGTTCAGTGTGTTCATTGGAAGAGCACTGGATAAAAATGGGTGAAGTGAACATAAAAGCATGTTAGTATTTCCTTTTTGGAGAGGAGGCAAGCTGAGAGTGACAATTTTGGAGAACAGTTCACAGACTGAAATGGAACAAGTAGCCTTTACCACTCCTGCTTAACACATTAGATTCATCAGAAGAACTTTATAATATCATATATACAATCTACATATTAATGAGTGTGGGATTCAGTTGGCAAATTAATATAAAGCTAATTTAAAAAGGGGTTGAAGATGACGGGCATAGATTTTATGTTTATACAAACACAATTTCTTTGATTCAATACCTAAATCACCATGAAGCATTTCCTGGCAAAAGCTCTGTTGTAACTGGCTTAAATTTGCACTATGGAAGAAATATTTATTGGCTTCATTTGCCACTTGTGCTCAAGTTACACAATGGTCCCAAAATACTTTATGTAATTACAATTGCTTTCAGTTTTAACTGGACTTCATAAACTTTAAGGCAACATAAAAACAGATCCCTGCTATTCATGCCCTTACTCATCAGTCTATTTTTTACTCCTTTTTTCACAATAACAAAAGGGATCTTCAACTTACAAAACACACAAAAAAGTTATTCTTGCAGCTTCAATCCCACTATAAATTTTACACTGTTGTGACTCTATTGACTGAAGGGGAGTTAGTACTGACTTAATGAGTGATCAGAAAAGGCCTGTTTTAACACAGCTACTTTACAAGGCAATCTTGTAGGACTGATGTCTGCAATGGCCAAGATGTGTATACTGAATAATAATGTTGGATACTGAGATATTTAGCTTGCTACAGGCATAAATGAATGCAACTGCATTGACTTCTCCAACACAGACTTTACAGACCATACTTTACTATGTCTACTGAAGGATAATTACCCATTAATGTCTTATGCATGGAACATCTGTGAGCTAGTATCTGAAACCTGGCTGGGTCCTGTAACTATTTAGAGTGGAAGAACAAACTTTAATAAGAAATCAGTATGATTATAAAATATACTAAATTAGGATTTTCCAGGAGTTAGTATTTATGGTGCACATCCAAGAAAATCACCCTGGGTTCCTGTCATAGATAATAGAGAGCTCATTTGTGTAGTCAACAACTTCAGGATGTGATTCTTCTCCTTAAACAGGCACTTACATTTGGTTCAATATAAATTCTGTTGATCAGTTCTTCGTTGACTATAAAATAACAACCTGGAGAACAAACTCTGATGCAGATACTGTAGATGTCTGGAGCTAGGTGAGGTGAAAATATCATTGTTGCATGTCTTTCCTTTGAGGATACAAGCTTGATGCTACTGCTGTGTGCATGGTTGGCTCAAATTTGGGAGTGCATAGGTCACTAAAGAGTCCAAAGGAAAAGAATTACTTTTTTTAAATGCAAGAAAAAAAGCTGTGCAGCATGTGAACTGTGGCATTTCAGCTTTTACTTCCTTCATATTTGGCCCATCCAGGTCATGCTGCTTCTGTTTGAAGACTTGTGTGTCTTTCTTTACCTTAAGTTCTGTATGGAGCTCAGTACTTTTGGATAATCTTTAGCATTACTTTTTGATAAACTAAGTCTCCTTTTCCCACACTTCTTCAGAGTGTATAGTCTACTTGGACATTTGCATGCTCTACATTCAAATAGTTTTACCTCCAATCAATTGCAACCAGACCTTCCAACAATAATGTCTCTCTGAAAACACAGCAAAACTGCTTTATAACTTTATCAGTGCTTAGCTTCTCATGTCATGGACTAGTGAGTGAATGTGTCTCTGGTGAAAATCCACTATACAAGTATTCCTTTTTGAAATACCCAAGTCTTGAAATACAAATAACAGCTTTATATACTTTCAATGTGTTAGAGATCTTGAATCATGTTCATTCAATAAACTTTCTATGGTCCATGGTATTTTTTTTTAAATGAGAGTCAATGTCTCTTCATCACTGCTGGCTTGATACTGCAGAAGAACAGGGAAGGTTAGTGACTTCATGGATGGCAAAAATTAAGTGTAACTGGTATTAAACAAGAATATCCTATAAAGTCTTCCTGACATTTATTTTCAGTTTCTGCTAGAGTTGCTTTAAAGTAAGCTACAGAATGCTTTTCTTATCAACAGCTGCATATTTTATTTGGAATAGCAAACCAATGGGTAGTCATATGGTAAGGGGCTATGGCACGATGGGAAAGCAAGTTCCTTTACTCTAAGTCACCTTCTGTAGAACTGCTGAGGAAAACAACAGTTCTTTATTTACCTCTGTGACTCCAGATTATCATCTGGTGGTCAATGGCTCCAAGTCCAAATGGAAGACAGTGACAAATCGAGTTCCTCAGGGGTCTGTGCTGGGACAGGTGTTGTTTAATATCTTTATTAATGGTATTGATAGTGGAATCGAGTGCACCCTCAGCAAATTTGCTGATGGCACCAAGCTGAGTGGTGAAGTTAATGTGCCAGAGGGATGGGATGCCATCCAATGGGACCTGGACAGGCTGGACAAGTGGGCCCAGGTCAACCTCATGAGCTTCAACAAAGCCAAGTGGGAGGTCCTGCACCTGGGTTGGGACAATCCCCGTTATCCATACAGGTTAGGAGATGATGTGCTTGAAAGCAGACCTGAGGAAAAGGACTTAGAGGTACTTGTGGATGAGAAGCTGAACATGAGCCACCAATGTGCATCTGCAGCCCAGAAGGCCAACTGGATCCTGGACTGCATCAAAAGAAGTATGGCCAGCAGATAAAGAGAGGTGTTTCTGTCCCTCTACTCTGCTCTGGTGAGACCTCGCTGGTGTGTCCAGCTTTGGAACCCTCAACACAAGAAGGACATGGACCAGTTGGAGCGCATCCAGAGGAGGGACACAAAAATGAGGTCTGGAGCACCTCTCCTATGAAGACAGGCTGAGAGAGATGGGCTTGTTCAGCCCAGAGAAGAGAAGGCTCCAGGGAGACCTTATAGCAGCCTTCCAATCCCTCAAAGGTGCCTGTAAGAAAGCTGAGGAAGAGCTATTCAAGAGGGCATGTAGCAGTAGAATAAGGGGTAATGATTTTAAACTAGAAAAGGGAAGATTTAGTTTGGATATTAGGAAAAAGTTCTTCACTATGAGAGTGGTAGATCACTGGCACAGCTTGCCCAGAGCGGTAGTGGAGGCCCTATTCCTGGAGATATTCAAGGTCAGGCTTGATAGGGCTCTAAGCAACCAGATCTAGTAAAGATGTCCCTGCTTACTGCAGGGGCATTGGACTAAATGACCTTTCAAGGTTCCTTCCAACTTACACATGATTCTATGATTCTATCAAATACCTCAATGCTTCCCTTATCTGTATGTCAGAGGAGGACAGTTGTCTTCCATTCCTTTCCTTCTCTAGCTTGCTTGCAGATTATTTCTTGAATTCATTCATTCACGCAGCTCCTAGCACAGCTTGTGGGCTGAGGACTCTAAAACTGTCAGTATTGCAGAAGCACCAATAACCTCAATTTCCTTGAATGACTGCTGATTCAAACTCTGTTCCAGCAATTAGACCTGTGTGTATATGCATGTGCCATGAAAAAGGACTTTATTTCCTTATAGATGAAAGGTCCCTCTGTATGTGAAATATTATTATTACTTCAAACCACAATCTTTAATTTAGAGATCTGAAGTTATTACAACAGGAGACATTTGTCATTCACTGTGAATATTACTTTAAAAATTTATGCTTTGCTGTTTTAAATATCCATTCAAAATACTAAAAGCTTCTTGTTCAAACATTAAGATTAGAGTATTACACTGAAATTCCTAAGTAATAATTAATTTTATGATTCCAGCATTTAAGCTCCTTGGACCAAGTGCTCAGGAAGGCAAAGGAGATGCAGAAATTGTCTCACAGCTAACTAATATTTTGTGTTTTCCTGTCTTTTTTGCCAGTTCATTCTGGCACGTGTCAGGGTTACAGATTCAAATGGGCCTGATCTGCTGTGAAATAATCTGGATTGCCACACAAAACAGAAGATCTTGATACTGAACCAATTGGATCTTTAAAGGGGCAGGTTTGATCCTCTCTCACTTTGTGTAGTTCTGCTTGTGTGATGTGGATCTTGGCTTGTTTTCTGGTAGGGTTCTTCTTATAGTAGTCACGCTTCTCTCCTTAGTGAAGAAAGTCAGTTGAGTTGGAAGACTGGAGGACACTGCTACATATATTCCTTTGACATGGGTGTCAGAAAAAGGTTTGATGACTCAATAGTCATTTTGCTGATATAATTGAAACACGGGTATATTTTCTGCAAAGTATCTCACATTTTCAGTTTGTTTGGATTTTTTTAAATTTGTTTATGTTTCCTTCTTTAATGCAGTATCAGTGTCTTCAAAATGTCAGATAAGAATTTAAATGAGAAAGAGGTTTTTAATAGATTGCATATTTGGCATGCTTTGAACCTACTTTATAATTAGAGCTCTAGTAAAAAGTTGTAACATTTTTTTTTGAACCCAGAAATCTTCAGAACACTTCAATCACAGCAAAGAAACTGCCTCATTAGGCATCTGTAAGTTGCAACTATTGTACAAACCAAAGGTTTCTCATTGTTTATAAGAGTAACTGTCATGTTTTCAGGTGACTGGAGTCAATTATAGATCATGTCAGCCGTCATGAAATACGAGACTATAAACAAATACAGAAGACAGTTTGAATTTTCAAAGCATCCCTCATATTAAAAGTATGTCAGAGGAATGTATAACGCAGCAGAGGGATGAAAAGGATACTTGTAACAGGGAAACAGAGCAAGTGTCCATGTCTTGCTTGTCTCAGGCATTGAGAATTTGTTTTGTGAAAGGACGGGAGCCACAATGATGAACAAAGGATGATCACTGTAGGAAATTATAGATTTATGTTTAGTGGACCACAAAGATGAGAGAACTATGTACTGACATGTAGACAGGCAGAATAGGAGCCACAGAGCTGGCAAGTAATAGGCAGATACTCAGGGAAGTATGCAGACTACAGGCAAAGTGTGCATACTTCCTCTTAACAATTCATTGCCTTGTTTTTAAAAGGAGTTCACACATAGTCAGACAGCCCAAATAGAGACTAGCACAATAAGACACTACTGAGGAGAAGATAAAAAAGAACAAGTATGAATGGCAGGACACAGATTTTGCAATCAGTCAGCTTACACTACATTTGAGCTGGTAAGTGAGCAATCAGACGTTCTGTAGCTCATTTCCAAAACAAGGGAGGAAAAAACCTACATCTTCAGTACTATATGCAACAGCACAGAGAGCAAGGCAGGAAGAAACATCAAGTGTCAACTAGCCCTTCTTTCTGTCACAAGGCAACAAAAACCTTGCTGTATCTTTTTATAACCAAATGTCTGCCTAGCCACTTCTCCAGGAACATCCAGACATGAAATCCGTATGTCATCTCTGTGAAATCGTTTTCCATGTACCTTCACCTTCCCCATGAGACACAAATTTTTCCTTAGGGCTTCCTGAAACTGAACTGTCTGTGGATATTAACTCAATTATTGAAGTACAGGCATTTAGCACCATTTGAGACACCCCGAGGTGTTCGAGATATCCACTTGGGCTGACAGATACGATACAGAAGTCACAGAAGACTCACAGCCTTTTGCAAAGGGGGTGGAAGCTGGGTTAAACACTGTAGGAAATCTCTCATGGTGTAAGCGGTGCCAAATGCCTTACAAGTGTCACTGAGCTGTGACAAAGAAACTAAACAAACATGAATGCATCTATGCATAGCATATAAATGACTTGATGGAAGAACAAGTCTCCCCTACAAGAAACCTACTTCTTTCTGCCAGTTGTGGGCAACAGCTGAAGGATTTTTTCACATGTCTAACAAAGCATATCATGCTTCTTCTGCTTAGTGTTTGTGGGTTTTGGTTTTTTTGGTTTGTTTTTTTTTTTTAACAGTGTGGCTCTAAACTTGCATTCAGTTTGTGAACTAATAGATTAGATGGTCTGCTACGTGATGACTCTGTAGTCTACCATTTTTTCATCTCTAACCCCCCAAAAAATTCACACTTAAGGATAAAAATGTACATTTGCCCACACTGAATTGCAATGTAATTTTTTATTGAAACTGCCACTCCAGTTTGTCAAGATAATTTTGTCAAGTTCATGCTAATCATGTCTTCCACCATGTCCTTCTGTTTGCCCCACTCAGCATAGTGGCATCCACAAATCACATAAGCATATCTTCTACTTCATATTCTAACTCATTATACTCTGAAGACTGGTAAGTCCTTGACAGAATCCCTAGGGCAGTGATCTATACATAATCACACTGCCAACACAGTACTTCAACCAGTTATCCACCTACACCTCAGTATTTCTATTTAGATCATATACCCAAAAAGGATACCACAAGAAATAGTGTCAAATGCCTTCCTAAATCTAATACAGATGATGTCTATTGCTTTTTCATATCTGCAGGGTGTTTACACTGTCATAGTACAATTTTAGAGGTCTTGGAACAATTTTGTCTTGAAAAATTTATTTGGACTGCAACTCATCCTTTTGTTATTTTCTAACTGCTTACAGATAGTTTGATTACTTGTTTCTGCATTGTTCCAGGAATGGAAGCTAAACTGACTGGTCTAGAGTTCCTTGGGATTTCTCTTCTCCCTGGCTTTTAAAGAAATTTTCTTCTGCCAGTTATCTAGGAACTTATTTGCATTTCACAAGTTCTCAAAAATATCCACTAAAAAAATCTGCAGTTACTCCAGCTTTCAGCCTAAGTACTCTGTCATGAAATTCATGACAACCAAAAGATTTGAAAACTATGTTTTCTAACTATGATAACTTCTGGTGTATTTCCATTACTTTCTCTCTAATTTCATTTGCAAAGAACATCTATGGTGGCTTTTTTTTCCTTACTTCAAACAAAAGGCATAGTGCACTTCTTTTCAATTCTGTTTACCTTCAGAACTAAAAAAAAATACCCTTTTCCACATTTGACTTGACCTTGTATTTCACAATGACAAGATATAAGGTATTCATGAATTTCAAAATATTGTTCTTATTTCTTTGCTGATATTTATGTTCTTAAGAACTCAGAAAAGTTTCTGCTGAGTTAATTTAAGAATTGGTTTGTGGTGCAGAGTTTACCACATGTATGGGACATGAAAGTCTTAAGTATTTAACATTTCCCCCTTCTTGAGAAATCTCTTACAAAGTAATTCTCTATTTTGAACTAATACCTTACATAATAGAATTTTTATCTGGGGACATTATCAGAGGTATCTCAAGTGTTTTAATGTCTATAGGTCTATTATTTATCATTTCATCTGTTTTATAAACAAATAGGGATTTCTCTGTTCCACAGAACTCACTTTGAGTTACATCCAGCTTCCAGCTGCTAATTTTAAATAGTCTTGAAAAGCAAGAATTAATAGTTAACTTTTGTGGGATTATCAAAAATACCCATATTTGTAAATCTTTGGTTCCAAAGGCAAATTATAGAACTTCCACCATCATGGGCAAAAAGAACATTTAGAGACTTCAGTGTGTTACATACACATTCTTTCCTGATCCAGCCTACATTTATAATAAGATTAATTTTATTATGTTACCTCAATTTGCATTGTCTTCCTTTACCCTCTGTTAGATATTTGCAAGCAGTTCCTAAGTGCAAACCTAAAAAGCTAGATTCAGTCTAGTCAGATTTGCTATTAGCAACTGGAAAGGGGGTTGGGGTCTGGATCTTTTACTGTATAAATTTCCCTTAACCCTTATGGCATTCCTACTACTGCTCAGATTAGCAATAAAAGCTGAAGCCTTGAAACTCTCTTCCACTAGAGTACTGAATCAGGATAGATCACAGCTCATAGAACCACGGAATGGTTTGGCTTGGATGGGATCTCAGAGATCATCTGGTTCCAACCCTCCTGCCATGGGCAGGGACACTTGGAAACACTTGTCAAACACCCTTGAATACATTCAGGGAGGGGGCATCTACACCTGCTCTAGGCAAATTCTTCCAGTGCCTGACTATCCTCAAAGTACAAAATTTCTTCCTAATATCTAATCTGGATCAACTTTCTTTCAGTTTATGGCCATTGCTACTTGTCCTATGACTACATATCCTTGTAAAAAGTCCTGCTCCAGATTTCTTGTAGGTTCCCTTCAGTTGCTGGAAGGCTGCTATAAGGTCTTCCTGAAGCATTCTCTTGTCTAGGTTGAACAACCCTGGCTCTCTTAGGTTTTCTTCACAGTGGACAAAACTGGAAACTTGCTCAGAGGTGTTCTAATCACCAGGCTGAAATTTGCTTACAAAAGATTCAGTGATGTTGTGGAAACTACAGCTGTAACCTTCCACTGCCATGGGTACAGGGTATGTAATTAGTTGCTAAAAATAATTGCAATCTTGCAAGTGGAAGCCAGGCATGTAAAATGTTGAGGTATCCAGCCTTGTCTGACACAGCATCATTAATAAAATGCATAATCCCATCCTCAGGAATGTAGGCAGAGCACGTGTGAGTTGTAGTGTGAACAGTGGGTTATTAAATCAAGAGGGTTTGGCAGAGGAGATAAGTATCGGAATATAGATTTGTGCACACAGGGATATTCCTATATTAATAAAACTTTAAATCATAATTGAATTCTTTCTGCCGATTAAATTTTCTTTTTCCTTTCCTCTCACTTGATTCGTACCTTTTCTAAAAAAAATGATTCCTGTTTTAAAGCATCAAAAGTGGTCATGATCAATGGAAAAAGTATTTTTCCTTTAGAGATTTAGAGCCTTTTGGAGGAAAGCTAGTGAGGAGCTGTGTGTGTTTTTCAGGAGCACACATGGACTGTCTGGAGTGGTGGATTCAAGAAGAACTTTAAACGAGGGGGAGAACGAACAGTCATAGAATCATAGAATGGCATGGGTTGGGTGGGAGCCCAAGGATCAGACAGTTCCAACCCCTCTGCCACAGGCAGGGACACCAACCTCCAGGCCTGCATATACACAAGGTTGCCCAGGGCCCCATCCAACCTGGCCTTGAACACCTTCAGGGATGGGGCATCCGCCACCTCTCTGGGCAGCCTGTTCCAGCACATCACCACATTCTGTAAAAAACTTCCCCCTAATATCTAATCTAAACCTTCCCTCCTTTAGCTTCAATCCATCCCCCTTGTCCTGCCATTGTCTGCCCTTTTAAAAAGTTGATTTTCCTCCTGTTTCTCTGCTCCCATCAGGGACTGGAAGGCTGCAATGAGGTCCCCCTGCAGCCTTCTCTTCTCTAGGCTGAACAAGCCCAGCTCCCTCAGCCTCTCTTCGTAGGGGAGGTGCTCCAGGCTTATAATCATCTTCATGGCCCTCCTCTGAACCCTCTCCAACAGTTCCACATCTTTCTTATATTGGGGGCCCCAGATCTGGACACAGTACTCCAAGTCCCAAAGGATTCCTTCCGGGAATTTTTTGCCAAATTTCGACTGAAAAATATTGTACCGGGGCAAACCCTGCCTGAGGATCACTTTAGTTTAAGGATAAATATTCAGTGGGTTATACAGAAAGGCAGGCAAGGGTAACACTTTCACATAAAAAACAGGGAAAAGATCCCTTTGAAGAAATAAGTATTTATGAAGTACAGGGATGTATGGGAATAGCTTCTCAGGTGAGAATTGTATGTTACATTTGTGGCAGTTATATGCATGAAACAAAACTGTAAAACAAGCATTAAAAGCATTTTAACATTTATAAAAACAAGGATATATTACAACAGTAGTATTATCAGCTAATAGAAATCAGCATAGACCCATTCAAGTTAAACTGATAACTGTTGGCCTTACCTTAGCAAAATTTTTACATTTACTGACAATCCTTTTCAGGAGGTAATGATGCTGTTTTACTATGGATTTCACTATTCCAAGAAATCCACAATATATATGAATTGTGTGGGTGGTGCCATGGTTTATAATCAGTTTAGGATAAAAAAAAAATCTGTTCCTTTATCCATTGATTTTTTGGTAGAATGCATCAGAAAAACTCTGATTGCACTGAAAAGACAAGAGCAGCATAAAATTATAGGAATGTAAACATACATATAAGCCTACACAGTGTTTGTTAATGCTCAAGGTGACAACTTAAAGCAGGAGTTAGCATATGGTTTTGGGGGTACTTCCCTTAACAATACTGCAAATATTTAAACAATGGACACTGATTTCCCTGATTTCTACACCTAGTAATTTCCCATCCACTTTGGAGCACTAAATACAAGTTCAAAAACTCTCTCCACCTCTGTGCAACTCTTGTAAGCACATCAAAATTGATCAGTGCTTTGGATGGCCCAATTTAAATAAGTCAGAAAATTTCCACTGACTTCAGCAGGGTCAAAATTTCGTCTTCATCATTCATCTTCTCTTCTCTTAGAGGAAAGCTATTTTTAAAGCCTCCCTGCCATGCTTTGTGCCTATTTATAAAGCAAAGATGTCAAAGTGTACTCCTTCACTCCTTTCAGACATGTAGGCATTGGCTTATTTTGCCTGGCAAAGGTCTTCTCAGTGAAGACGTTGAAGTCAGTGGTTTCATTAGTAAGGGTGAACCAGCAATCAAGAGGTCAGCACCCAACAAGTTTTGAAAACCCTCGATCCTCCAAAGCAGAACATATCCCAGTAGGGTAGGAGGGAGTACTGCCTTCAAATCCCCTGCATGCTTTAAAGCTCTTTTCTACTGAATTACTTCACTTTAAGAGGTTGGGGAATGAGAGTAGATATCAGCAGGTCTCCAGTTGGTTTATCTAAGGTCTCAAGCCTATTTTGATGATAACTGGTTAAAAAAGATGTTGGTGGGCATCGTTAGAATTGCCCCCCACATATCAATAGCCAAGTAGGAAACATAACTCAGTTTGATCTGCTACACTCAGAGAAAGAGTAAATGGCTTTATATTAATAAATCAGTTAAAGAGAATTATTTCTCCCTCTTAAGAAATTATAAATGGCTCTATCAAGTACCATTATCAGCTGTAGCGGAAATAAAACCTGACATTTGTCTCTAGAGCCTTTTACATTAAAGAATGATTTTTACAATTACATTCTCCAAACATTTAGTTCACTAATGGCAGAAAAGAAGGCATAAGGGCAGCAGTCAGCAAAGAAATGAGGCTCATTCTCATGCATGAGAAAATTAAAGGGATACTTAGGAAAATTCAGGAAGTAGGAAAGGTTATATCCCAGTCTGCAAGACTCTGGATGTAGATGATATTTTTAAAATAGATGCTCACTTTCCTGTATTTAATAAGAGCATCTGATTACATTTGTAAAGATGTGAAGAAAAAAAATCTGGGGATGATTGGATTTACAAGTCATAGGAACTTTCAAAGTCTGTATTGTAGGCAAGATATTATAATTAGGCCACTTTTAGATGTTTTCTTACAACTTTATGCAAACTACATGAAAGAGGCCATAGTTCAAAAGGGGTCCCACACCAAATAAGTGAACATTGTGATTCACTCTGATGATTCTGATGCTTTTTGTAAATGTCTCTTTGTAGAAAAATAAAGGTTACTGTGTGTTTCATTTTTATTCAAAAGATGAAATTGGTTTTGAAATTCAACCTTCTTATTCTATCTGAATCAATTTGACCTACCCTTGTAATGATTACAGGAGTTGGTAAAAACAGTGCAATGCTCCACCAGGTTGTAAAGTCTGTAGCAAGTGTTCTGGCACATCACCCTTCCTTCACCCTTCCATTCCCATGAGTGTTCTAGGAAGACCTGTGAATTTCTGCTGTAGCTTGACCTGCAGTCAGTGTGGCGATGGTTGGGCTCTCTTGATGAGTGTATGGAGATAGAGTGGTCAGGCACTCCACAGACTGGAGACCTGGCAACAGAATCCTTCCACGCCAGTCAGCTTCTGTGACAATATTGTTCAAAGAAAGGTCATTTAAATATGTTCAAATTATCTGCCTGCTTCATGGCTCATGGATATATTATCAGAACATATTAAAACCTGGGTCAGTGCCTTTAGTAATTTCCTTCCTCAAGCTTTTCAATAAATCCTTACTTTTTCCTATAATTACTTAAAATATGGACCTTATTATTTCAGAACTATATTCTTTCTGTGCTGCAACTAAACACCTGAAGACACTTTTATTGGAACAAGAAACTTCTGTAGCTGTCATCCTTGCAATTACTTGGGACAAATCCAAAGTGTCCAGGTCTTAAATTCATTTGGTAATACCAGGGGCTCTACCAGTGCACCTCCAGGAATAAGCACAAGGGGTCAGCAGACCTTGTAATGAATGCTCATCATTGGATAACACTTCATCTTTTCTTCTCTCTAATTAACACTAAAATAGTACTCAGAACAGATCGGTTTTACATAAAAAAAGAATTCCTGATAGAGATTGGCATTTATAATTAATAGCTAGCTAGCTCAAGTGCTAGCTCTTTACTTTTAAGTGCTCCATTATTATAATTTTTCCCTGAAATTCATTGTAATAACACTGATCACAAAGAGACCATTCATCTTTGATTTAAAGAGATGTTGTCAATGACAGCAAGGCAAAGATTTGACCTACATAAGAACATCAGGGCAAGGGCTTTAGTACTTGGACGTACAGAGCTATAGGAGACTTGTTCACCGTGATGACAGCACTGAGGTGTACAGCTGACATAAAGGAGATGCTCAAACTTCTCCACTCTCAAAGCCTATGTATCTTGTTTGCACCTAGGCATTTTAGTTTAAAGAAACACTGAGGGATTTTATATGAACAAAGTTCCAGAAGTACTGGACTTCCCTTTAAATTCCAATATATTTGACAGCAATGGGGGAATTAGCTTGTTCTCCACCCTGCTAATGGCCATCCACCCAATTCTGCAGATTGCCCACAGTTGGTGAGAAGTTGCTTTTGGTGTCCTCAGATTGTGAGATGGTGCATTCAGACCACCACTTTCTACTCATTTTTTGGCCCTGTGGCCACACAGCCTCAGACTACTGATGGAGGCAGTCAGCAATTGTCCCTGAAGCGTGTGATCTGCCTTCTTCAAGACAAATACACATGGCAGCTTTCAGCACTAAAAGGTAAGTCTCTATAGTATTTTGCAACCCAAACAGACTTGCTCTGCCTGCTCTCTACACTGCTAATGTGAGCCATCTCTCAATATATATCACTGTTTACAGGGTAGTGAGATAGAGCTAATAAACCCTTCTGGGAGAAAGTGTTGCTTCTGTGTGCAACAGCAGAAGACATTTAGGTTTCTGCTTTATACCCATGATTCACTACAGCTAGGAAAACATAACATGCAAAGCTTATAAACTATTAAATGTAAAAAGCACTTAAACATGCACTAGGACACTCTTTCATCCTATAATCTTTGATTTTGAGCTATGGACAATGAAGTTAAAGGTTAATTAAAGGGCAAAACAGCCTCGTATTTGTAAAATATAATTACCTGTTTAAAAATCCTATCATTAAGAAAATCATCTCATAATGGTTCCAGGACAGAGGCGGAAGCGAATTTCTGTGTTAAACTCAATTTTCAACTTAAGAGAAATATCTGACCTAACTCACATACCTAAGTGGTGAAAGGTTTCAAATAATAATAATGTGCTCCCAAGGTGAAAAGAGATTCTAGTCTCTCTTAGTGCTGTTACAGACCTTTCAGAGATGTCTGCTACCAAAATAAAACCAACCTCATGAAACTAATGTCCAATTTACTTAGAATTCCTGAAAAAACTCATTCAGAGCTTGAAGTAACGGGTTTTTCCATCACTCCACTCTAGGTGGATTAGAAATTATGGAGAGTCAAGGCCTGAAATGCCCTCAGATATTTTTTTTTCCTCCTAATTCTCCCAATCAAAATAAAAGCAGTTAGAATGCAGAAGAAAAATGTCGGTCTGGGGTTGGTTTCTTGCTGGTTTCCTTAGAACCGAAAAGGTTAATTCAAGCAATGTATGTTATCCATATAATCTACTTACAAACCAATCCATGGGATTTTATATTCTCTGATAGACTGTTCCACCACAAGTATCTGTCATTCTGTGCCACATAAAGTTGGACTGAATCATGCCATATAATCATAAAATGTTTCAAAATTCCTCTTCCTTAGAAATAATTCAAAATCCTTAGTACAGACTATATTCTGCATTTGTGTAGCAGCTTCCACCCAAAGATCTCAGAGCATATTCCTAAATAAGATTCAAAATTCATGTGAACGAATAGCTTGCCTTTATTTTGCAAGGGCAAACCGAGAAATCGGGTAATTTATTTAGCTGACATTGTAAGGGCATTGACTTAGCTGAAAATAGAATCCAGAGCTCCTGATTCGTAGCCCTGTGCTGGAGAGACCATACTACTATTCGTAAGCAACCTCCCAAGAAGCCCATAAAACTCAGAAGTGGCAGCTCTATATATAATGCTGATCCTACATTTGCCGTGGGTAATGTTTTACAATATATCTGTTGCAAATCATTTCTTTTAAAACATTCCTCTGTCTGTACCTAATGATTTATTCAGTCTTTGTTGCCTGATGTGAATCTTCCTCCAAAAAAAAAAAAAAGAAAAAAAGAAAAAAAAAAAAAAAGCCAGACTATAAAAGTGCAACTTCAGGGGTTTTG
Organism: Gallinula chloropus; assembly: GCF_964237585.1. NCBI lineage: Eukaryota > Metazoa > Chordata > Aves > Gruiformes > Rallidae > Gallinula > Gallinula chloropus. The sequence continues at coordinate 4,044,699 of NC_140086.1, forward strand.
ATTTTTTTTTTTTAATTTTATTTAAATCATAAATCTTTACGTTGGAGGAATGAACATTAGGAAACCTGAAGCAAACGCTTTCTGTGCTAATTTATTTTCGCCTACAGATGCTGTATTTTTCCTTCCCTTCAGATTTTTCCATGTCTGTGGAAATGACAAAGGGAAAAGATGCCAAGAATGTTTCTAAGCCAATTCTTGGAAATGGGTGGTTGCAGAGGAAAATGGCTTCCATCTGGTTACAGTGTTTTTAAGGACATTTACTTATCTTTGAAGGTTAATACACCTGCTCATTGCTCATGATAGGTCAAAGGATTTCCAAGTGGAAACATACTAATGTTATCAAGAAAGGTTATTATTGAATGACCAAATAGGAAATAGGCATTGCTTTGCAAAGGTTGAAAACTAAATAGGCAAGAGAAAATAACCCTATCTTGTAGCAAAGAGACTGAAAGAATAAGCAGGTTTATTGGAAAGTGTTAGAATATGTGGGAAATGCTAGTATTGAACCCCATCCTGCCCAAACTGAATTAATTAACCAATTGTTAGACATCCAAAGCCAAGATTCAAGTCTGAAACTAAGCACCATATCCTGTTCAAGGAAAAGGGTGATTCATCAATCCTAAAATAGTTGTCTGAGTAGCATGGTGTAAAGTTCTTTGCAGATGCTTAATCCTTTTGATTGCAGAGGATGTAATCTAGACAATGACTTTGTACTGGAGCAGATGTCAAGCTTTAAAACAGTGAATGTTCATCTCAGATATGGTGAATGATCACCAGGTAGCACTTTAGATTTACTCTAGGGAAGTACATCTATATCAATTCTGCTTGGGCTGATAATGACCAAAGCCAACTTCACAGGAGTCCTCACTAACATTAATCTACCAGCTTGCTCTTCAGGCAGTCTCCAGGACATTTACAATGTTCTTAAGGCATGGTTGCATTTGACCTAGTGTTTGACAGATCTAGAATTGAGGCAATAGTTTCACCCAGAAAATAGATATTTTAGAAGGGACTGTACCCACCCATCTGCTGATAGGGTGATTGTTAACAGCATAATTATTGTTCATTGTTATGCTTTAAAGGTTTTATTGCTGTCTTATTTCTGAGTTGAGATGGTGATGGCACCTCCTACCTAACTTTTGAAACCAGACTGCACTTTTTCTCTCTGCTAACTTTCACACTTGGGAGGCTTTTCTGGTAAATAGCCAGAAACATAGCTCACTCTTCCCTTCCAAAATTACCACAAATTCTCATTTGCTGTGATCTTATCACAAAAGTTAAGTGAGAATTAGGTGTCTGATGGCTTAAAACCTGTCACCTTCATGCAAAACACTATCTTTCAGTTCCTTTGAATTTTAAAAAACACCCAGAGGCAAATTTTTCAGATGAGAGCTGAACAGAAGAGCTGCAAAAGGCCATGTGCTCTCAGCACATCTGATGGGGTTCTGTAGCCAGAGAGTTTTCCCTCTTCCCTTATTTCTGCAGTCCAGATTCTGGACACATGTTTTGTGCTCCTTACCTATGTTTTATATGTTCTCTGATTTTGAAGACTGGATGCTTCGGGGGACAAACCCTTTTAATTCTTTTTGGAATGTGTTAAGCTAAGGCATCTAAACTTTATATTTATGCAAACAAGCTGTAATTACACGTACTGGTAAAGCATTATCTTTCCCAGCAATTACTGTTAGTTGCTCAGACCCCCATTTTCCCAGAGTGTCAGCAGTTTTCTTCAGCCTGGAATACTTTTGCACTGCAATAGTGATGATGATGCAATTACTTAGGTATTCAGTAATACATCCTTGCAGTAACTTTAAGAAACTTTTTGATTTTAATTTCTCTTTCAACAGAAATGGAGGTTGCCTTTGCAAAGTGTGCAATAAAGAGTTCCATGTTTTTATTTTTATCTCAGTGATTTATCTATGATTAATCTTTGGCCAATTGCTCCTGTTCTATAAAATGTTTAATTATATCATTTCATATAACTTATAAAGCGATCCTTGATTGTGAGGGATCAGACACCTCAGCAATGGAGGCCATGGCATTAGATTAAAAGAATCTGCAACAACAGCTCTGCAAGGCACCTTTATGAAGCAGTTCACACTGGACTGCACAAATGTGTGGAAATCTAGGAAAACCTCTTTCCTTTTTCTCAGTCAACCATTAAAGTGGACTTTGTGACAAGACTAGCAAATACAGAAATGTAACTCACCCTAAGCCTACACATCTCAAGTAGACAATAAGACTGTTGGAAAAGGAAGGTTTGCTGGATTAACACCCACAATAAAGGTTACATGCCTGACATTTTTCTATTCTTTGATCTTGCCGTATTTCAATGTCTGGCTTTCTACCTGTTCATGCTCTGTTGATCTTTTACTCATTGATGGCTGTCCTTTAAAAAGAATTCCTCCTTTCGGAAAAAGTAAAAAGGAAAGCAGGAAGAAAAGGCTCACTAGTATCTCAGAGCTGGCTGAGTATCTCAGAGCATCTCAGCCTTTAAATATAAGTGGTCAAAGGGAATATGTAGACCCCTAACAAACATCAAAACTGGGCTAGTAGTGCTTCCAAGCTCCCTGGACTGTATTTTGGCTGTAGCTCAAATCTCTCAAGAGCTTCTTAAGAGTAGCCCTGCTGAGAAGGACTTGGGGATTGTGGTGGATGAGAAACTTAACATGAGCCAGCAGTGTGCTCTTGCAGCTCGTAGGGCCAAAGGTATCCTGAGCTCCATCAGGAGAGGAGTGGCCAGCAGGGACAGGGAGGTGATTGTCCCTCTCTACTCTGCCCTCGTGAGGCCCCAGCTGGAGTACTGTGTCCAGAGCTGGGGCCCCCAATACAAGAAGGATGTGGAACTGTTGGAGAGGGTTCACAGGAGGGCCACAAGGATGATTAGAGGGCTGGAGCACCTGCCCTACAAAGAGAGGCTGAGGGAGCTGGGCTTGTTCAGCCTGCAGAAGAGAAGGCTGCGGGGGGACCTCATTGCAACCTTCCAGTACCTGAAGGGAGCTTATAGGCAGGAGGGGATTCGACTTTTAAAAGAGCAGATAATGGCAGGACAAGGGGGAATGGATTGAAGCTAAAGGAGGGAAGGTTTAGATTAGATATTAGGGGGAAGTTTTTTACAGAAAGAGTGGTGAGGTGCTGGAACAGGCTGCCCAGAGAGGTGGTGGATTCCCCATCCCTGAAGGTGTTCAAGGCCAGGTTGGATGGGGCCCTGAGCAACCTTGTGTAGCTCCAGGCCTGGAGGTTGGTGTCCCTGCCTGTGGCAGGGGGGTTGGAGCTCTCTGATCCTTGGGGTCCCTTCCAACCCAGACCATTCTATGATTCTATGATTCTATGATTCTGTGTGGCTTAAAAACAGGTGCACCTGTCCCATGTCACCTGAACCTTCAGTTGGGCAGTCTGAAACACCCTACATATGGATAAAAGATGAGATGACTTATGTCTTGACGGGGATGATCAGTGGGAAAGGCTCTCTGAACATCCCATACTATAAAATCACAGGTCACAGCATTTAGATTCAGCCATTACGATTAAGGCAAACATCACTTTGAGAAAATTACTCTTATCCTCGACTCCAGCACTCCCAAGGTAGTGCTGCTCTTGAAGATGACACCAGTGTAGAAATAGCGATTTAATTACTGCTATAGATTACTATTATCTTAATTTTAAAATGAGAGGTTGTGTGCTTCAGGCACTCCTTTGTGCTCAGGGGGAGATTAAAGATTCCTGGGATCTGCTCCCAGCTTTTCACATTTTTTTTTCTCAAGTTACTATGATCTTTCCGTTTCAGTTTTGATCACAGTTTCTCTAGAGATTGATTTCATACAGTGCCTAGGACAACTGATTCCTCATATTCTCCTTCTAAGAATAAACAATCCAAAGGCTTTTCTGAATTATTTGTCATATCCACTTCATTCAAATGCTAACCATGATAAAGGCAATATGGGCCCCCATCTCATCCTGAATATGGTCTGAAATGTTTTAATTATGGTCAGATTTGCCTACAACTGTTAATTTTACCTCTTTCCTATAAGGACACGGGCTAGTAATTAGTTGTTCAAACTTGACCTTGCTAAGCAGTTCACTTGATGCTGTTATGCCTTAGTTTATGTGTTTTTAATTTAGGGATAATAATAATCCATGACCTGTTTCTCCCCTGGGATATCCAGGAAATTAATTAATTAATGTGGCTTGAAACTACTATCTGAGAAGGAGTGGGAGGAGTGCTGGTCTTGGCTATATAGTTTAAGAGGCCCCAGGAAATGTGAGCCAACTATTTATATTTGAGGGTTTCACAGAGCTTGGTTTTAAAATATGTATTTTTGACACCTGTTTCCTCAGAAGAGTCTGCCAAAGCATTTGATGGAAAAAAAACAATGAGAGATCACTGGCAAATGAACCTGCATGTCATTGAACAAGAGAAGAAATTTAATGCTATGACTCAGGCATGATACTGGAATAATTTGTCACAGCAGCCCAGGGCAAATGTCTCTTCTCCCAGGCAGCACAAAGCCCAGCTGATTGATCCCAAGGCCTTCTGAATTCAACAGAAAGATTCCGAAGCTACCTCAGACTAATTAGGTCTTCTGTCAGTCTACATACTGTTAAGTCACAAGAGACTTTAAATATTAGGACTTGGAATCCCTGGCAGGTATATCAATATATTGAACCTTCCCAACCCACCCAAAACAACCCGGGGTACTACAGCAGTATTTGGTCCTAAAGCAAGGTGTTGCATATATTACAGCTTTATTAAATGTGGAGACTTGCGTATAGCGTGACTCTTTGTGTTAATGTCAGAAAAGGGAGGCATAGCAGAATATATGTGAATGTATGTAAAATTTTCAGGATTTTCCTTTTGTAAAATTTTCTCAGTGCCTGAAGGGAGCCTGAAGACTCTTCCTGAGAAGCCTGTCAGAATATCCACTCTCTTTGAGTGGTTTTAGGTTATTAATGCCTCCAGTGCACTCTGGTTTTTTCTGTCCCCTGTTACAAAGCTATGGACAAGGCTTGGGCAGAAGGCTGGAAAGTCCCATGAGCAATATTGTGCATAAAACACTGAACAGCAATTCAACACGATGGTCTGCCTGTTGTAAGCAAGGCAATTTAGTCACCCTATATCCCAGCTTTCTCGTGTACTGCTTGCTATACGTTTTCAACAGTGTTTCATTTGACTTCTATGTTCTGGTAGTTGGCATGTTGAGACCATGAGAATTTTGTACTGGTGTCCAGCATGACATTTTCTGCTACATTCTTCCCCCCAGTATTTACATGGAGTCAAAAGATCCACAAGCTTTGTTTTAATTTTTCTAGTGCAAGGAAACAAGTGGGTCAGTGTTTGAAGTAAGGAGCCTCTGATGTACTCCTAGGTCAGGGATTGTCATCACTGCTTTTAGAGGTAGTAGGGTTCGTCTTTGCAAAAAGTTCTCTCTGTCCTACATCTTTGCTATTGTCCAGTTATAAAGTTGCCTTGGACTTCTACTACCTTTTATAGAATCTGTGGATAAAATGGTGTACTGAAGTTAGCAGTATAGTGGTAATGCACATTAGATAAACATCTACCTTATTAGCTATTATTTATTAGTATTTTTATTAGCTTGTAATTTGCTAGCATTACTATTACTTATTATCAGGCTTATTTCCTCAGCTGATATGAATCCTCCTTGTATAAATGGCTTCAGAGACTCACATACACCCCAAGGCAGCAAAATGGAAATATGAAGAAGCTTGGGTGACATTTTCAATACAGCTCATTAGTTCACATCCTAAAAGTCATAATATAATGAAGTTATTGTGTATTTTTGACTGATAGGTAATATCATACTAGGGATAATGACTGGGACCCATCTGGTGCATGCGGAGGTGGTAATACAGTGAAGTTGTCTTGTGATGGAGCAACTGTCAGAGAGGCTATACTGATGCTAAAGGTCATTATTTCTGCAGTTGATGTGGAATTCAGCTGCACCAAACCCTTACTGAAAGCATAAGATTTGACCATTCAAATCTCAGTGGTCAAAAGATTGTTTTCAGGAGTTTTCTCTGACCATAACTTGAGGAAAGTGTATGAGTTGTGGTACCTTCTTCTGACTTTAGTATAATTGCTGAGGGGCCAGGGGGGAGGAGGAAGGCATTTGCAAATAATGACTTGCTGCACATTTCTCAACAGGCACTAAGATTGGAAGGAGGCTATCAGCAAGTGCTGCTTTAACCACTATTTCGTTCTGCCTTCTGAAGGCGAGGAGACCATCACTTTGAAGTTGCTATGAATTTTTCATGGGTTGGAAGTTGTTAGTCAGGGCTTACAGCCCAAAGCCAAGAACCTATGTTTATCCACTGAGGTATGGCCAATTTTTCCACCATGCTACTTGTCCCAAGCAGTCAGTCATCACGGATACACAGAAATATAAGGTTATTAAAGCATGATGGATGTTATGGCTAGCAAGTCTTCATTTTTATGGCTAATGAGCAGAGGAGGCCTCCACATAATGCTGAATTTCTAGAACAATAACAAGGAACTGAGACATGCCTAAGTAATGTTCTTTCATAATGTTGTTATTTAGCAGGAATCGATGTTCACACCTGTTTATTTCTCTTTCAGACACAAACGAAAACAGTGTGCACGATTAATATAGTTAAATTGAAAAATAGCACAGTATTGATTAGCCAGCTTTCCATTATGCTGTACAACATCAGTCAATCTCCTCTAGACACCAAGAGAAACCTAATGGGCTTTTATTTATCACAGGCTAAGAAATCCCCATGGCAAATTTCTTCAATTCAGAAGAGTAAATCTCAGGAATTTTGTTTAGTTCCTACAACTGAATATCTTTGCTTCTTGGACTATGAGTGAACGTCACATCCCAAACCTTAGTGTCCTTTTAGGGAAGTGTTTGGCTCCCAGAGACCTGACAGTCTTGTTAGATCATTGGCCTCAGCTGCCGTATTTTGTGGTTGTATATAAAATCCAGGTCTAATTCCTGTCACATTTTCTGTTCAAGCTGTTAGAGCCCTAGCTCTATGCAACCATGTCAGCTGGTCTATGATCTGAATCCCCAGATGGAGATGCTAAGATCAGAGACAGGGCTGATTTGACTTCAAATGGGAAGTGAGACAAATTACAGCACAGATGTATTTAAAAAGCTGTTCTCGGTTTTCTCTCAGCTCCGATCTGCTGCTGGCTTTGCTTCTTTTGACACCAGCATGGGCAGTGTAATAGCTGCAGTCCTATGGCATTTTCATGACTGAGCAGAAGGCTTTGATAAGAAACCATTGTGCATATCCTGATTTGCAGAAGAACTTAGTTCAACTGATAACTTAAGCTATAAAATTACTAAGGTTTCAAAGAACATATTAGAACTGCAATGTCACTACAAAAACACATGTAGCCATCAACGATGAAGATCCCATAGAATTTTTTTGTACAATATCTTGAACTGGAAGGAATGCATAAGGCTCAGGGAGTTCAACTCCTGACACCACATGGGACAACCTAACAGACAAACCATACTTCTAAGAGAATTTTCCAAGTAGTTTTTGAACACTGATCGGTTTGAGGTCATAACCACTTCCCTGTGGAGCTCATCCCAGGGCTTGACCAGTGAAGACCTTTTTCCTAATATCCAATCTGAACTTCCTCTGATATAGCTTTAAGCCATTCCCTTGTGTCCTACCACTGAAGAGATCAACACCCCCCTCCTCTGTTCCCCTTCAAGAGGAAGTTGTAGACATCGATGAGCTCACCCCTCAGTCTCCTCTAAGCTGTGAAAACCTGATATCCTCAGCTGGTCCTCCTAATTCATGCTGTCTAGTCTTTTCACCATCTTTGTTGCTTCCCATTGGACACATTCCAACTTTTTTATATCTTTCTTAAATTATGCAACCGAAAAACTGTTGAGGCTGCACCAGTGTTGAGTTCTTCAGCATAGCCTGTAGCTTGGTGAGTCTCATAAACTACAAGGATCTTGTATTATCTCTGTCTACATATAAATTGTTTTGAAAGGTTATGGTTTTGTTCTTTTCTCTTTTTTTGATGCTGCTGTCAGAATAATCAGTCTTCAGTAGGTTTGTAATAATATTTTTTCCAGTGCTTTGCAAAAGCAAGAATAAAAACCATGAATCTCCAGTTGTTTTCAAAGAAAAATTGCTCAGTTAATTAGCAGTGGTTTGCAAGTATATTTTTCAGACTTTGGCTGATGGCTTCTAGGAGTCCATGTCTTCAGATGCCTACTAGGGTAATATTAAAAAAGCACAGGGAATTTTGAGGATCAGTTCGTCAGATGTCTTTAACAGGATACAAACTCTAGTGGAAGATATTCATGAATCAACAAACCAAACTGGATTGAAAAACAGTGGCAAAATGTAGTAGGAAATATACCTTGAAATTTTAAAGCAATCCCATTACTACATACAAGGCCTTTGTGGATTTAAGAAGTCCCATAAATGCACTTTACCACATTACAAAGAAACTAAAACATAAAGACCCAGTCCAAACACCTGTGTTCATGCTGGAATTTACTGGCTGAGTGATTTAGTGAAGATTTACAATCTCAATCTTATTTAGAATTCATGAGTTTCCCATATATTTTGTTATTGTATGTTCCTCAGATGCTAAGCTTTCACTTCTAGAATAATGAAAGTCCTCTATTTTTGATTGCTCAAATAGCCTTCTGAAGAACATAGAGAGAGGAAAAACTGCCTGGGTTTCTAAAGAAAGAATTATGTTTGGTAAAATTTGGTAACTTTTCCTAAATTTTTAGATGAAAAGGATGAAACAACCAAGTGCCTCAGGGGCTTTTGAAATTTCACCTGACAAATCAGCCAAGTTCCTTTGCTCAGTGTCCCACATCATATGAGCTGCAAACATTGTGATGGGGATGACACTGAAGAGCAGATACAGCTAAACTTGAGTCCTCAGCTTCTACCTCAAATATTTAAGCATGTAAGTGCCAGAAATCAGCACAAATTTCTGAGGCCACCAATTGAGCACAGCATTCACTTTTTCATCTCAAATCACCCAGGATTTATGTATTGGCAGCATAGTGTCATAGCCCTTCTCCATGAGTGTAGGGGCAGGGTTACAGATCATCAGGCACTTTAATTTGCCCATCCAACACATAAGTTGCATGGGGTTTGCAACATCTTGCTGTTCTTCTAGGGTTATGCCTTTGAACCATGTCTTGATGTTCACAACAGAAGGCCTCTTCTGTGATGTGACTAGTACAGCACTCTCCCTTGTGTAACAGCCAAGGACATTGCCAAGGTTGATGAAGGTCAAGCACTCTTAAGAAAGCCTAGACAAAAAGATGTTGCTTTACTTTATGAGATTTCATTTGGCAAAGAAGTACAAGCCAGTGATAACACAAGGCATGTATCTCACCAACAGACAATGGTAACTCATCAGTCCTACTTCTGCCACTCACTGAAAAGAATGGGAACCATTATTCCTAATTACACAGCAGCTGAAACACAGTTTATCAATTTATTTTGAGATAGAGGACTTGTTACCGAGTGCAGAGAATTAATTTTCTTATAGTAATGCCTGGGAAAGCAGAAGATTGGTTCTGGTTGATTTACAGTGTCAGCATTTTTTTTTATTATTATTTCATGAACAACCTCCATTTAATCACGAGGCATCTAGAAATTGAATACAAAAGGAGACCTTTCATTATTCACAGATAGTATCTTCCCCAATCGCAGACTTGTTTGGTTAATAACTATTGTAAAAAATCTGTTCAGGTTAGCCTCATAGGGCATCTTATTTATTTCTTATTTACTTTTAATACCTAAAGGGATGCTGAAGATGAGAAAAAAAATCTCTCCTGCTGTTCTGAGCTGGAGAATAGAAGTTAGAATTCATTTTCTTTAGATTATCTTTGCTTTGACACGTGAAAGTTTGATTCTGCATTTAAAAGGACAACGTTACAAGTGTGAAGAAGTCTCTGGTCTCATTGCTGCTTAGTGATGTACTGCACAACCCACAGCTGTACCAAGACTGACCTTTGTCCTCCACAAAGCTAGTTAAGAATTTCATGTCTGAACTTTAACAGAACATTGAAGTTTCAATAAAATACAAGTTTTCATTTCCACATGCCAAGTTTTTTTTTTTTTTTTATGTTTTCAGTGTCTTGTTGGAAAAGCCTGCAAATTTTCAAGGAAAAAAAAATATTTAATCATTCTGCAATTTCTGGCAACAGTGGCTGACAGCTTTAGATTATTTCACACATACACTGTTAGTCAAAGTATAAATTTTCCAGAAGAAAAAAAAAAAATCCCACACACAGATTCTACTTCCAAGGAGGCAAAATAAAAGCTAAAAGATGTTTGTAGTTTTCATTACTTAGAAAAATATTTTCTATACGAGTGATGGATAGCAGCATCTATAGACAAAGCTAAACAAAGGGTTAAAAAACCTTATCTGTTTCAGTCTTTTTCACTCTAAAAACTATCACCAAAACTACCTCCCCACTGGTGGGAGATTACAATCCAGGCCTTATGGCACCTTGGCTAGTAACAAGGAAAGCTATATTTCAACTCAACCATATATAATGGTTTCCATGGATATATTTGTTTGTACAAATAACAGTTCCAAGAGCATACAGTCTCTTTCTCCATGCACATAGTGCAGATAGTAAGCCTTAACTTTCTGCCTGGGATACTGAGAAAGTTAATTTGCTAATTCTTGTTAAGTGCTTTAAGTTCTTCAGCTGTAAGAAGAGTAAAATGCAACAATTACTTTTTAATGAACTAGAAATAACGAGCACTCAGTCTCAGTGCTTTTTTTTTTCCTCCAAGAATGTTTTCTCTTAAATTATGGATTTAATTCCCTCTATATATCTACCTAGAGTTGGTTCGAGTTTTTTTTTCATCTTTAACATGCACGTCATCATTTTATCTTGGCACTGATACAGAAACACAGAGACTTTGCTTGTTTCTTTCCCTGACAACTTAAGCTCATTACTATCGATTTAGGAAGTACTGAAGACAAATTAAGAAGTGGAGTTTGCAAGCAGTAAGGTGCCTCCAAGGGGTTCATGCCATGGGATAAACTATCTGCAAAGCAGCAGGTAGGAGCAGAGTTATTCCATAAGCAACTTTTTGAAGAAACTCCTGTGTTCCCCCAGATGTCTTGTGTGAGACCACATATGTCAAGGACGGAATCTATCCATCTCAAGCAGAAACAGTGCCATGAGCTTGTCCATTTGAGGTGTACCTCATCTGAACACTGATTTCACAGACCATCACTCCTCACACAGATTCAGTGTGACTAGAAACTTGTAAATTTTATTGTTTGAACATTATATTGGGCTTAAGCAACACTCAGCTCACTAGTCCTGCAACAGTAATAAATGCAGAGAATGAAATTATTTCCTTGGATGAATTTACAGATCACTATAGATTCCATGTGTATACTAAAGTCTATTCTGAATTCCTAAGAACCCCTTAATTCTCTCACTTCATTGTAACTTTCCTAAGGAGAGGAAATGACAGGTTTTGCAGCAATACATTGAGGAAACAAAGAATAAACATGACCAGCATCTCAGAAGACAGCATAATGCTTTACATCCTCAACATCCAAGAAACAGCTTAAAACTTAAGTTTTTAGTGTGTGCTGTGTGTGCCTCCAATGCTAAAAGAAATAATAGTGGTAATAAGAGTATTATAAATAATTGTTATAACTGGGACTCCCATATACTGATTTTTCTGTTAATAACAAGTGCTACCTACTTGAGAAATGCAGCTATCCCTGACATTTACGTCTTTGTAAGACTGGAATCATGATGGGCAGGAGAGTTTCTTTGATTAAAATACTTATGCTCAAAATTTTGTTGCAGTCATGGGTTTCAAAATATAGAACCACTGCTTTAAAAGGATTGGTTTAAGTACTTTCATAATTTTTAAACTTTAGCCCAACTTTACTGAGAGCTCTGTCGTTGTGTTTCCTCATCTGTATTAGGAAAAATGATGTTTTCATCTGTCCAAACAAGGCACAAGGAAGAAACATTTTTAAATGGGCACTTGATTTTGCTGCGGCAAAAATGGCTGGCTGTAAGTTTATATTAAACAGTGCCATGTACTCAAACAGTACTCAAGCACTGCATCTCTATCTCAGTAGTGTTAAAACAGTTCCTGGCATATTTTTGGTTCTGAAAAGGCAGACCTTTCCCAAACACAACTGGAGAGATATCATGAGACAGGTATTTTTCCAAACAGATGGTTCAGACATGACCACCCTATTTTGGAAGGCAAAAGAGTCTAATAGCATGGATATGCTCCATTTTAGGCCAGTGAGCCTCAGCACCTGGGAACTGTCCTGGGTAATTTCAAAACCATTAACTCTACTGCAATTTTAATTTTCCAGTAACTTGTGATCAGATCCTCCTACCATAATTACACCCTTTATTTCTTAGGGGGAGTGTTATCTGGCCAGGGCCAAAAGTCTGCCACGGATAGTTCTAATAATTTCATCATATGCATGTTGAGTTCTAGTGCCTGGAAATATTGTCCAATGTTCAGTACAGATGTGAGTTCAGAAATTAGGTCTTCTCAGGACTGGGCTTTAAGGTATATAGACAGTACAATTTTACATAAAAGAGCTCAATATTTTTCTCTGTGCTGGTTTTAGCTGCAATAGAGTTAATATTCTTCATAGTAGTTGGTACAGGGCTATTCTTTTTTGATTTGTGTTGAAAAAAGGGTTGTTAACACAGGTATGTTGTAATTACTGCTGAACAGTGCTCACACAAAGCAAAAGTCTTTTCTGCTACTCACCCCGTCCCACCAGTGAGTAGTCTGGGAGTGCACAAGGAGTTGGTAAGGGACATAGCCAGGACAGCTGACCCCAACTGACCTAAAGGATAACCCATACCATATGATGTTATGATCAGCAAATAAAGCTGGGAAAAGAACGAGGGAGCACAGTGATGACATCTGTCTACCCCAATAACCATTATGCGTGATGGAGCCCTGCTTTCCTGGAGGTGGCTGAACACTTGCCTTACCCATGGGAAGTGGTGAATGAATTCATTGTTTTGCTTTGTTTATGTGCACAGCTTTTGCTTTATCTATTGAACTGTGTTTATCCAACCCACAATTTCTTTAAGTTTTACCCTTCTGAGTCTCTCCTCCATCCTGCTTGGGAGTGGTGAGTGAGCAGCTGTGTGGGGCTTAGTTCCTGTCTGGGGTTAAACCATGACATTTACAAAGTGGCCACTTAAAATGAGAGACCTGTTTTGACAGTAAGCAATTAATCTCATTTGTATCAGAAATAGTGAGGCCAGCTGTTGTGTCTTAACCCAGCAGACGTCTAAAACAACCTCACAGGCATTCACTCTGTCCTTCCCTGCCACACTAGGATGGGGGAGAGAACAGAGAAGGAAAATAAAAGCTAAAACTTGTGGCTTGATATAGAGACAGTTTAATAGGAGAGAAAAGGAGGAAATAGTAGTAGTGTTGGTAATAATAATATTACAAAAGAAGTGATGCACAGCACAATCATGCACAAGCCAAAGCTTATAGTTAGTTCTTGAGCTGAACTGTCTCCTGGTCCAAACACAGAGCATGATGTCACATAGTATGGAATACCCCTTTGGTCAGTTTGGGTCAATTGTCCTGGCTGTGTCCCCTTCCAGCTCCTTGGGTGCCCCCCACCTTCTTGTTGGCAGGGCAATACGAGAAGCTGAGAAGTCCTTGATTGCTTGGCAGTAAATAAAAACATCTGCGTGCTATCAACATTGCTTTCATCCTAACTCCCAGACACAACATTATACCTACTGCTAGAAAGAAAATTAACTCTCTTAGCTAAAACCAGGACAACATGGTAGGCTTCTTGGTTGATATAAATAAGGCAAGGAAGATCCTGTTGGCGAGGTTTTAGGAAAATGTGTAGGAAAATTAATATTTAAAAGATTTCTCTACTAATTTCCCTTTAGGGGAAGTTAGAAGAAAATGTTTGGGACCACTCTTGCACTTAAGTGTTCATGGATTTCCAAGCTGCTTGGGGTATTATCTCTGTGTAGGCCACATGTCTTGCAGGCAATGTCATCCATCAGGAAGGTCTGAAAAAAAGACATTTATAGTTGATGTGATTTAGCAAGTCCTAGCTGATCTGCAGTCACCCCACAGATAAGGAGAGTTCAGGACATGTGTGCAACTTCTGCCTGAACCTACTTCCTCATCTGCCTCCTAAAACAAATCTGAACACGGTCATCATACCCAGTTTTGGTGACAGAGACAGAAAATAACATATTTTCTTCCATTTGGGGGAGATTTGAGAGACTACTTAAAGGACAGAAAGGCAACACAGAAGCTGCCAGAGGGATCCAGTGATAAATGTCTTAATGGGATGAAGAAGTTGCTAAGATACTGTATGTTAGACGGATTTCAGTTTTGTACAGCAAAATAAGCCAGGTTTAAAAGGCAGTATTTGGCTTTATTTACTTTCCACAGCATTTCTTCTTTGACTTTCTTTCTTTTCCTTCACCTTGTTGTGGGATTTTTTTAATACTTCCTAGTTGACCTAATTTGAAACATCTATTTCCATGATAAATGGGATTCTCCTTTCCCCTTGGTAATAGATATAAGCATTATGAGACTTCCTCTCTGGATTCGTCAATGGTTTTCGTAAAAAAGTAAAGGAAAAAACAGTGTGCTCACAGCCTCAGATTTAACCCCAGGCAGAGCTCTGCTTTTTCTAGGTATATTAGGTAGGATTGGCTATTTTAAAAAGGCTGTGAACTGAATTTTTTAATGCATCCTTAAGAAAGGTCCATAGACATTGGCACTTTATCCATGAAGATGCTACAGTAGTGATTTCTGCATTAATTCAATTTGTGTGTTCTCAAGAAAGGTTGAACAGGTAACAACAGGATGAGATATTTTACATAGTACATATGTGATTCTCATCAATTTAATGTATACAGGGAGAAAAAAAGCTGCTTCTTATAAGGTGGTCTAAAATTTGGAGCACTCAGGGAGAGGTAAGGGTTTGATCCAAGAAAAGTTGCTAATCCCCACTTGAATAAAAAAAAAAGGTCTTCACTGTGCAGCAAAGAAATAAAATCTGTATGAGAGAGGGAGAAAAACACCAAACAGAACTATGACTTTGTTCTGTAAATAATCACATCTCTTCCAGAGGAGAATGCTGTGTCCTAGGCCCTGTTCAAGGAGTCTTTTTTTGTATTTTATTTTTCCACTAGCTGCTGAATGTAATATAAACAAATTGTCCCTAGTGAAGAAGTAGCATTGCAATGTGCTGTCCTTAAGAAGAAGCTGTTTTTCTAAAGAATAGTGTGCTCTACATACAGGACTTAGGTTGTCGTTCCTCAAGACCCACCAATTCCAGCCCTCACTCCTGAGTTACTCTCTCTCTCATCCTTGTTTCTGACTGTGTCTTGACATCTCCCTGCTCAGTAGGAGGTTTTTTGGAAAACCTTGTAATGTACCATACAGGGAATTTGACTCCTTTAGTGAGAATAGGTCCTTAAATCTTCAGGGAAAGCAGGCGCTCTCTGCTGTTGTGTATTTGGAAGGCTTTTCTACCCTCTTAGGACTTTTGCCAAGTCAAATGGGTGTTTGCCTAAAGGAGAAATACACAGCATCTCAGAAGATTATGCAATCACGTTTTGCTCTGTATTTCCAGCATTACCTCCTGTGCCCTGTCATGGACCACCACCCATGACACCACGGAGCAATGCCCATTCAGTATTTTCTAACCATCTCCATCTACCTCAGGCCCTGTGGCAGAAATGATGCCTCAATTACTCCTGTAGCTGATTAACTCTTGCTCTACTCTGAGTGTTATTTTCACAAACCCACAGTAATCTCTAAATCATAGCCCTCAATGTGCACTTAACAATAGAAGAGCATTACCTGCAATTTCCCAAGCATTTCATTTCCTTGGAAGATTTATTTGTAAACAAACATGAGCTTTAATGCTGCTTGTTGCAGACACACAGTAAATTAGTTTTTCCACACTGAAACACAGCAGCATAACATTCTCACTCGAGGAAAGTACTAACTGGCATTATGGCATTACTTTGTTAATTATATTGGCACATACACTTCTGCTCTTTAAATTAATCCTGTACACCAGAAACACTTTGTACCTAATGATTTCCTGGACTTCTTGTATATTAATTCATGCTTAATCTAATTTAAATCGCTGTCAAAGTGACAAATACAAGGAAGACACTGACAGCATTTAAAGCAACACAACTACTGAGTGAGTGAGTCATGGTCATAGAAGCTATCACACAGTGATCACTGGCAAAAATTAATTTGAGTATGTTGAGTTTGGCTTTGGAATGTTTGACAGGATTGTGACTCTTTCTTATCAATTTGACCTGTCATTTTTTAACAGATTAGATTTTTCATGTTGTCCTTTTCTCTCGCCAATTCTAAGTCACTTCTTTTTTTGGCTGTTGACTGCCAATGGTTTCTAATAATATTGTGTGCTTGGAAGACAACAATGATGAAGTTTATTTAAGTTATTTTTTATGACAAGGAAGGCCATCACTAGGACATGACATAAATTATATATTCTCCAGTCCTTGGCATTCTTCGACCCTGCAGCATTCTTAGTGGAAAACTGCTTGATCGACATAGCCATCTTCCTAGATTTTTTTCCAAACTGTTTACAGCAGCAGCCCTGCTATTGCATCTCAAATATCTTACAAAATCAATTTATGTCATTTTATCGTCTCACTTCGAACAGAGCTTTCCAAAAGGGCAATAAATGTAAAGGCATCATCTACGGTACTTACTGCATAACAGATTTGCCCGCTCCTGAACTCAGAAAGGTGCATGAAAGTACCTTGTCAATACACATAAGAGTCTCTGGCTCTCTTTAAATTTGAATTCAGCACTTGAGCTCCTCCCTTCCAGAGATACTGGACCAGTACTTACATCAGGAGTCTTACATTTCTAATGACTAAGTATTTGGTATTTAGTACTTAGTCTTTACACATACTAAGAGGACAGAAAAATTTTCGAGATTTCTCTCTTGAGTTGAAGCATCTTGCCAAAGTATTTTCCATCCAGCTAGAGGGAATATTCTCAGCTCTGCAAAGAGAAAATCCAGTGGGAAAATCTGATATCTAGTGGATAAACACACATGTACTTGCAGCATGGAACACAAAAGGGAATATCTGAAGCAGATAGAAAAGAGGAAAAGCAAAACATAGATGTGTGTTTTCAATTCAGCATCTCTCTGCTGTTGTTGTGTGTTACTTTGAGCTACCAGACCACTTGTGGCATTGGTAGCAGCTGGAGCATGGGCTGGTTTGACTTTTAAATTTTGACTGGAGGAAGAAATAATTACATAAATGCTGCAGTTAACATGCACTGATAATTATCACCATCACAATTTCTGTGTAAAAGGTACAACTGCTCGTTTCAAATCAGGTATCCCAGATGTGCAAACACTAGGTTATAAAGACTTTCTCTTACCTATTATGTCTATCAAGTCAACTCAGTCTTTAACAAACACTGAAAATTCTGCTTGGCACCATGCAGAGGGATAGGAGATGTGATCTAGAATACCCTCTGTCACATAAAGGGTGAAAAAGTGATGTGTTCCTGAGATGGGCTCTCCTGTTGAGTCATGAGGTTCAGAAAGGACCCCCTTGCTTTCTCAACTCATTCTCAGAGAAGAGCCTAGGTGTGGCTAGGTCCAGTCTTAGTCACAGACATGGTCAATGGTTTATGTCTAAAGGATTATATACAAAACCACATATCAGTGTCAACATTTACCTGTCAGAACTCCCAGAGGACATTCACTGAGGCAGTTTGAAAAGGTTGAAAGTAATAGAAAGCTTATTAAAGCAACAGATACCAGAAGTTCAGGATTGCCATTAGTAAATGCATTTACTGCAATAGCATTAATAAATGGTTATAATTATAATGCTAGCAAAATGCTATCCTGATTTTACTTCACTATAAAGGTGGAATTCCTATCACTTAACAGGAAAGTGTCTACTCTTGGGTAGAGGAGAAGCAGCACAGGCCATTGACTGCTTCTTCAAGCCCTGCAATTTCTTCTCTCCCTATCTGGGAGTAATTTTGTCCATATCCTTTTTTCCCCAACCTTAGCTCTCCCTTTCCTGTGGTGACATTTAACATGATTTGTGTGGAGAGTTGAGTACTACAGTCACATATGTTTAACTTGTACTCTCTTTAGCTCATTATTATATTTAGGAGTGTCAAATTTAATGTTCATTTTATGGATAATGAAGCAAAAGGTATCACTCCAGGCACCATGGCCTTCAAGATTCTGTAAGGCACCTCTTCATCTGTTTATTCTGTATTCTGTAGACAAAACAGGGCCATTGTGTGTAGGAGTCCCTCCTTCATCTACTTTTCAAGTCAACCTTGTGGATTTCCATGCACAATGTTTGTCCAAAAGATAAATGGACACTGGTGGTTTTAACCTCATATATGCACTTGTCACAGCCTCATGGGAGGTACAATAAGGATTTTTAAACGATGTCTTGCAACTTCATTATCACAGAATCACAGAACATTAGGAGTTGGAAGATACCTCAAAAGATCATCTTTTCCACCCCCCACCAGAGCAGGATCACCTAGACTAAATCACACAGGAATGCCTCTAGGTGGGTTTTGAATGGATCCACATTCAAAGGAGGCTCTACAACCTCTCTGGGTAGTCTGTCCCAGTGCTCCATGTCCCTCACAGGGAAGACGTCTCTCCTTATATTCACATGGAACTTCCTATGCTCCAGCTTGCACCCGTTGCCCCTTGTCCTATTGCTACCATCGCTGAGAAGAGCCTGGCTCCATCCTCCTGACTCTTGCCCTTTACATATTTATAAACATTAATAAGGCCACCCCTCAGTCTCCTCTTCTTCAAGCTAAAGAGACCCAGCTCCCTCAGCCTCTCCTCATAAGGAAGGTATTCCACTCCCTTAATCACCTTGATGGCCCTGTGCTGGACTCTTTCAAGGAGTTCTATGTCCTTCTTGAACTGAGGGGCCCAGAACTAGACACAATAGTCCATGTACGGTCTCACCAGGGCAGAGTAGAGGTGGGGAAGGACCTCTCTGGTCTTACTAACCACACCCTTTCTAATACACTCCAGTCCTAGGATGCCATTGGCCTTCTTGCTAAAAGAGTACATTGCTGGCTCATAGTCATCCTGCTGTCCACCAAGACCCCAGATCCCTCTCACCTATGCTGCTCTCCAACAGGCCACTCCCCAACCTATACTGGTACCTGGGAATGTTCTCCCCTAGATGCCAGAACCTACACTTGCCCTTGTTAAATTTCATTTAACTTCTCCCCAAACCAACTCTCTAGCCTGTCTTTCTGAATGGCAGCACAGCCATCTGGTGTGTCAGCCACCCCTCCCAGTTTTGTGTCATCAGCAAACTTGCTGACTGTACACTCTATTCCTTCATCCAGGTCACCAATAAACATATTGAATAGTACAGGTCCCAGTACCAATCCTTGAGGGACTCCACTAGATACAGGCCTCCAGCTACACTCTGTCCCATCGATCAAAACTTGCTGGCTTCGTCTCTTCAGCCAGCTCTCAATCCACCTTAATACTCGATCTTCCAGCCCACACTTCCTCATTTTAGCCATGTGGATGCTGTGGGTGATGGCGTCAAATCACAGAATCACAGAATCTTAGGGGTTGGAAGGGACCTTGAGAGATCATCGGGTCCAACCCCCCTGCCAAAGCAGCTCCCCAGCTCATATTGCACAGATAGGCATCCAGCTGGGTCTTGAATATCTCTAGAGATGGATACTCCACTCCTAGCAATGACTTCAGCCAGCTCCCTCAGCACCCGTTAATATTACATGCAGAATGCAGATTTTGGTCTGTGACCTCAGCAGAGATTCTATAAGTATGAAAATTCTCTAAGTATGTGCTATCACTTGTGAAATGGGCTGTCTTTCTATGTAGAATGTAAGTATATAATTACTTTTAATGCATTAATTTTATGCTCACAGCTCTTACTTTGTGTTATCACTTTTCTTTTTTTACTACCATCATTATGTTTTTCTCCTGCAACTTTCTAGGAGCTTTAAACTATTTTTAAATTGCTGTCTATTTTATTTTAACTGTGATCTCCCATCCCTTTTATAGTTCCTTGCTATATTTCCCTCTGGTTTTCCTCTCACTTCTAATTTCACTTTCCCTGGGTTCATTATTTTTATGCTAGCACTTTGAATATTGTTTTCCTGCATGTAGCTCTTTTGTATCTTGTAGCTCTGATTTGTTATTTACACTTTGAAATGGAGGCTTGGATACCTTCATCTAGCTGATGACTCCATCTTGTAGACATTGTGTTTTCATGTAGCGCAAAATAGTTCATCCCAGTAGTGATTATTTATTCTTTTTTTTTTAAACTGTGAATCCCCTCTAGAAGATGGTGTGATTGTGCACAAAGAGTAGGAGCTGATAACAGAGCTTCCTGCACCTTACAAAACCTTTGAGCTTTACCTGGAGCCACGGTAGCAATCATTTCCAGCATAAGGATTTTCTCTGGGACTATGACTACATGGGTACTTCAACCCATTCTTGAACTCTTAAAAAGTGCCTAACACTTGGGTCTTCAGACTGCTTAAAACCTGAACCCAACATTTGAGATCTCACCCTCCAAGAGTGTGAGGGCAGCAGTTGATACCAGAGATGTGCCACTTGAAGGAATGCTTAAAGCAGCCAAGATTTGTGGTTTAAGCATGAGTTTCTCCGTTTCTAGATGTATTTAAATGAAAAATAATCAGGCTAGTAACATTTGCTGCATTGTAAGAGTTTCTCAATGTTTTCTTTTCTTGTTGCTTTGTGTTTGTTGTTTTCCTAATGAACAGTGAATAAAACTGCAGGTACTCAGCAATATGTCATGAAAGCTTAGTATGTGCTCTGCAACAGTGCTGCAAACTAAAATTTCTGCCACATATCTTCTTTCAGGGAAATGTAGGGAAGATATTGGGTCAATGGGCCAATGAGTTAAACTCCTGCTCTTTTCCTCCCGTTCTAGAGCTAAAGCTTGGGCAATGAAAATACTTTTACTTGTTTTTCCCTCCTTTCCTCAGCATAGCTATCCTTATAGTACGATAATGACTAAATGATTAAATTAGTACTCTCACAACATCTGAACCCATGTTTAACAGCAAAAAACCTGAGGATCTCATTTTGTCTCTCCCCATCCCTGCTTCTCCATGAAAATGTGTGTTATTGGTGTGTAGCTCATCAGCAATGCCTTTAGTGGACTGCCATGTAGACTCCTTGAGATCTTGATGCAGACAGGAAAGGGAAGGGAGGAGAAGAACCGAGGAGGAAGATTCAGATTATAAATACCAGAAGTCCTTTGCCATAAAAATGGTTTCATTATGAAAAAAATCCAAATACAAAGCTTGCTGGTTTGATCTTGGTCATGGAGCACAGCTCTCACAGATGTGCATGCACAACCACAGTCTGGCTTGTGGGGTTGGAGGGCAAAACAAAATTCCAGAGGGCTAATGAAAGTGAGTTCAGATAAAAAAGATAATTCCCTGAAACCAATCCCTGTAATGTGTTTCCTACAGCACTTCAGCAAAGTCCCTGTGGTTGCCACAATCTCCTCTTTACATTGAACTCTTCGTGCCTTTGTCTACAACGTTTGTCTTGTCAGTTAAAGAGCTTTCATCTGCAGTCAAAATCATCTTGGCAGAAGTAAGATCTTTTATATTTAAGACTGTTAGTTCCTTTAAACTCAGGAGATATTTGGGGTTTTACTTTGAGGAAAGGAAGACAGAGATCAGAGCCAAAACTTACCCTTTTCCTTTATGATCTGCACATTAAAAAAATAAAGGAAAAAAAAAGGAAAAAAGAAAAAAGGAAAACAGCTCATAAAGTAGAGGAAAAGTCTAATAGAGGGATCTTCAACAAAGTGCTAGCCCAGACTTCCAGAAATTCATTGCAATTTCAATAGACAATATTTTACATTCTGAGATATTTTGGGGAGTAAATCTAGAGATTCATTCTTCAAATTTCACCTGCAATGATTGGACAAGAGGCTGTGAAGACAAACTGAAATACAGCAAATTTCACTTTAACATTGAAAACAATCGTTTCAAGAACTGTGGATTCTCTATCTCGGTATTTTTTGTTGTTAAAAAGAACCAGTCTTTGATTTCAAAGCAATAAAAAATTTTAATGCCACATGTAGAAAATACCACTTTCCAGGCTGGACAGGTCTGTAGTGATAGGAACTACTTCTGCACACTCTTATTCAACGTCCACTTGAAATAACAGAGAGATTTCGTGCTGGCAGACTGCAACTTCACCTGGGTATGCCCTTGTGTTCTTTTGTGTAGTTAAATTCTTTGCCATAGAGCTGGCAATAAATCAGTGACAGAGAGTGGGTAGAATTAGAATGATACATTTAATTCTACACATAGGTCCTTAACACTGTACAAGAGATCTTTAGCTGGAGAAAGCTGTCTTTGGTGAGAAGTGGACTCCCTAATGAGTCTCCATCTTGACTAGATTAATTTATTTTTATAAATTTATTTCTTTTGGCTTAATTTATATAGTTATGTCCTGAAGCTAGCATAGATGAGGATGAAATCTAGTTATCAGTGATAAAAATCTAAAATTACTTCTATTATAGCCAGTTATCCATGTGTAATAAAGAATGAAGACTGCTCTTAACATAAGCAGCTCTGCACCTGAGTCAGAAAAAACCCAGCCACCTTCACTTTACACTGTTTTCTTGAGGTTACAAGGTATATCATTAAAACTCCATTTCATACAAAGCAGATGTTAAAATCACTTTAATGACTTCTTCTCATTTTCATCATGTCTAGAGATCTAGTGTGGTTACTGTGAAAACAAAATAGTCTTTGTATTCTTACTCATATGACAGGTTATCTTCCCTTCTGTACCCTTTTGGAATTCATCAATATGACTCTTAGTATCACAACTATAATGCAGTTCTGTCTTGTTCTATTCCACATATTACAGTGTGAACACATTTCTAAATATTCTCAGCTATACACGAGTATACCCTAAAGAAGGGAAAAATAAACATCATTTCATGCTAAACTGCTAACTGAACACAGCTCTAGAGATTTTCTATCCAATATCTAGTCATTTCTATACCTCCTGACAATATTTTTTTTTTTTTAATGGAGAAAAGTCACTTGCTAAATATTCTTAGAAAATTTTCAAAGCCAACATTGAAAGAACTACATACTGAGGCTATGAGTGTTGCTTTTAAAACTCTGTTTTCAATGGGTTTGTGTGGTAATGCATACCTTCCAGGAGTTTCATCAGCCTCCATGACTGACTTTCTGTCCTGAGTTAAGTCAGATATGGAGAGGCAGAGCTTGGCATCTCAGCAGGTATGAAAACTTGGGGGGAGGTGGGGACAGGAGGAGAAGAAAAGCAAAAATAAAAGGTACTTGAAATAAAAGGGTGGAGATGCATGTTTCTATTTGTTACAACACTCTAGGCTGCAAATCTAGAGGATATGTAGGGATAAGTCTTTCCTATACCTGTATGACAGTAGCATATACTCATGAACAAGAGAAGAAATACAGGAGAAAAGGCACCAGTGCTGTCAAAATATGTTGGACATATGGCACAGTTCCTATTATCCTGAACACAACTTTACTGCGCATGTTCAGATGGGCAGTGTGGTGCACAGGTAGGTTGGATGTATGCTTGCATATCCACACTAAGCAAACAATAACTGTGGGAAACTGTAGAAGGATAGATAATACTCCCAACAAACACTGTTCAATATAACTTCTCTGCACTATTCTTCCTCTGTCTTCTCCTTACATCCCCATCCCCCCGTGAGCAGAACTTATGATCCAGAGTGAAAGGATCCACATTCACACATGGCTCTTTACAGCCAGTGTTGCTTAGTTAGGAATATTTTCAAATGTTTAAATGGTTTAGAAGCAGATTTACCTTGATACATTGACTGATAGGCAAACTGTTTTAACTTTAAAGTCCCCTGGACCACAAATGTTGTCTCAGATCAAAGAACCACATGGAAGAAAAGATTTTGTCTAATTCTCCAAATCTGTGTGCCAGAACCTCTCACTTAGTGTCAGACAACCAAGATGATACTGATCCCTTTGTGATCAGTTTGTCTTTTTCTTATAAAGCACTCAGATTTGCTGTGATTTTTTTTTCTTCATCAGAGGAGGAAATAATAAAGGTAACATATATGACACTGCCTTTAAACTCAGCTTAAATAAGTCTTGAACATGCAGGCAAGATTCCCCCTGTTACAAGACTATGGCTTAATTATCTGGCTTTAAAATATATTTGGCTGCTCCTTTTGATTTACTGGTACTGCCTGATAATTAGCTCTCTTTCTTTCCCCTCACTGACTTTGTTTGATAAGGCTTTTATAGAGTCTTGGCATGCGTAATTTACTAAGTCCCATTTGTAATGCAGCACATCTCTCTCTCTCTGCTCTGTCCCAGTCTTGGAGCAGAACAGAAGTCTAATTGGCACTGTTTACAAACCATTGCACTTGGGAAGAGCTGTGCTTCCATTTGATAAGTAAAGATGTGAGAGATGAGAAGATTATAACTAATGCATGCTTTGAGCCATCTATGAGTTAAAAAAAAAAGACAACAGGCAAAGAGAAGCAGGTACATTTGGAAGGCAAACAGACTACACTGCAAATAAAGCATCAAGAGTTTTTGTAAGAGATGGGTTGTGAGCAGCTGACGATTTACAAGGCACTTTGGATCAATGAAAAATTGCCATGCTCAGGGGTGGAAAAGTTAAAAAGAAAAAAAAAAGCCAAATAATTGTTAGCAGTAAGCAGAGGCCAATGGAACTGAATGGATCCCTGCTGCAGAAATCTTGTATTATATGCATAATTTTTTTACTTAACTTATATTTGGTATAGATCAAGCAGTCCTTAACTCAGGTGGCTGGACACTGGGAGGAAGATGCTGTGTAGAGAGTACCATTCCATGCTTTCCCTCTTTCCCAATTTTTCAAGGCATTTTCTTTTGGCTACCATCAAGGTACATAGTTCATTCAGACTAATAATGACTTTGCTTATTCAAGTACCTTCTGCATGAAATGAGAGAAAAGATCTGGGCAAGGATCATAGAAAGTAAAGAATCATAAGATAACTGAATGGTTTAGGTTGAAAGGGAACTCAAAGATCATCTAGTTCCAACCCTGCTTCCATGGGCAGGGACACACTCCGCTACCAGGTTGCTCAAAGCACTTCCAGGAACAGGGGCATCCACAACTTCTTGGGCAATGTCTTCCAGTGTCTCACAACCCTCACAGAAGAGAATTTCTTCTGAATATATGATCTAATTCTACCCTCCTTTAGCTTAAAACCATTACCCATTGACCTATTACCCCACTCCCTGATAAACAGTCCCTCTTGAGCTTTCCTGTAGGCTCCTGCTGAAAGAAGGTCTCCATGGACACTTCTCTTCTCCAGGCTGAACAAGCCCAACTCTTCCAGCCTGACTTCATAGGAGAGGTGCTCTAGCTCTATGGCCTCCTTTGCACTAGCTCTAAGAGCTCCATGTCTTTCTTATGTTGGGAGGCCCAGAGATGGATGGAGTATTACAGGAGGTGTCTCTAGAGAGCAGAGGAGTAGAATCACCTCCCTTGACCTGCTGATCATGCTGCTTTTGATGCAACCCAGGACACGGTTGGCTTTCTAGGCTTGAAGCACACATTGCCAGGTCAAGTTGAGCTTCTCATCAACCAACAGCTGCAGTCATCCTTGATAAAACAGTTACTGCTGACAAATGCACGGTGGGCTGACATTTCTCTCTCTGGTTGCACTAATTCACTGTAGAATTTTTCAGGGAAGCCCTTGAGAAAGCAGTTTGTGTTTGCCTTCACACACTGGCATAGCAAATGTCAATGGGGACCTGCATCTCACTTTCAGACACATTTAGGTTTTTCCTGATTGTTACTTGTGCTGCCTTTATTAAGAAATGCCCTGGAAGAACATTGCTTCAGTTTAAGCTTGACATTTCACATTTTGCCATCAGTGTTTGAGAGCCCTAATTCCTCTTTCCCTATATAAGATGCCTTCATAAGCCCACATTTCACAAATACTTTTTTCTACATCTCTCCTCCATCACCCTATCTCATCAGACACTACACCTTCCTTCTTCTCAACCTTGCTTTGTCCTCCACCTCCAGCCTTTTCAAGCTGTTACCTTTCTAAATCTGTACTGCACGTTCCAAATTCACCAGATGTTTTCCATCCAGCAGTACTCCAGGTCAGGGGCTGTTGGCTGCAGGACACTGAAGTTGCTGATTTCATATTTGGGTAGTTAATCCCAGGGCTTTTACTATGAATGAGATAGGGGCTTCATGCAAATCTTTTTTCTTAATCTAAAGACCTATTAAAAAATCAAATTAAGAATCAGCAGAGACCAAGCCTGGATGATATCTTGAGCTCATTCTTGAAGTGAAGAAAAAAGTTAAGAAGTGTGTTTTGGACCCCTCTGCTCATTTAATAAACTCCATAATCCTTTATTCTCTCTTTTAGGATCAGGAAATGTTTTTTAGCTCGTATAGGAGAGTTCAAAGTGATTGCTGTCTTCTTTGTAGATCAATGATTTCCTAATTTTCTAAAACTTCTGAACCCCTAAAAATTTTTCACTGGCAATACAGTGCTCTGAGGAGGAAGTATCAGCCTGCTGTCATTGGGTGTGCTTCTTTTGTGGATTTTCAATGATTTTTTAGAAATAGTCCACAAGATCTTCCCCCATGCAGCCCACATATTATTGAGAAATCCACTGTTCATAACTTCAAAACCTTTCTTCTGCACTGCACATAAACTGATGATGAGCCTTTTTCAACATACCATAAAGAGTGTAATAACCATTGTTAATATTATTCACCTCTCATTCAAAAATCATTATTTAGCTCACAGGAGCATAATGGAATCAATTCCCAGTTATTATATAGAATAATATAGAAATATTAGGTATATAAGATAAAAATACAAGGAAGAAATTCTTCCCTGTGAAGGTGGTGAGGCACTGGCATGGGTTGCCCAGAGAAGTTGTGGATGGCTTCTCCCTGGAAGTATTCAAGGTCAGGTTGGATGGAGCTTTGGGCAACCTGATCTAGTGGTGGCTGTCTCTGCCCACAGCATGAGGGTGAGAACTAGATGACCTTTGAGGTCCCTTCAAACTGGAACTATCCCATGATTCTATAATTCTATTATTCTGATTCTAAGCTGGAAATTTCCAAGGACCTGCTTCTCAGAAAATTGCAATATGAATTATTCACTGAGTACTAACTGTTTGCTCAGACTTATCCCCATAAGTGGTTATTGTGGGTCCTGATTGACATCAGAACCATGAGACAGGTCTTGTCACAAGTTTATAGTTTCAGCTGACAGCTGAGTTGAGCCTCATGCTCAATTATCTGGAATGATCTGACAAAAAAAGAATTTGCTTAGTGATAGCAACAAGTTAAAATGGAGTTTGGAAATTATAATTATCATCACAAATTACTTAATTAAGGGACATAAGGAACCAGATAAAGAGACAGATTAATAGGTGGTGGGGAGGAAATCTGTTGGAAAGAGGAATCTCCCTGCTACAGCTTAACTTGCCACCATTATATAATAATCACAGTAAATATGGAGATCAGCGGATTATTTGCTTAACATTGAATGACTTATGTGGCGTGTCAGCAAAACACCCAGGAGAATAAAACACACCAGAAACTGCTCTCTAATTACTCTTTTCAGATGGAGTAATGATCTTTAATGTGCAGTGGATCTCATTAATTGACTCTCAGATTTTAATTAACTCTTTCCCTAATTCATCTGCCATAATACATTATCACAAATGTCAACTTAACTTTTTTTTTTTTCCTCATTTGGGGAGGAGAAAGAGGAAAATATGTGTTGATAAGTGTTTTCTGTTTTCTCTTTTCTAGTGCCTCTTCTGGTAATGAGTAACTTTCCTAATACAGCTATATGCAGTAGGAACCTATCAAAACATTCAAAGTGTTTGGTTGCCTAAATCTAATGAACTCCAGGGGAGATAGATGTCTGATTATCTTCAAATGTGCCTCACACATTTTTAAGCACACTAAAAAATTGAGGAATAAAGGTGAACTACTGTGTTCAATGAGAAACATCAAAACTGTGGAAGTAAACCATTTTGTGGTGTCCCAGGCCTGCTATACTAACCAATAAAAGAAACGAACTCTAAATCTCATTTATTGTGAACAACTACCTCCTCAAACACTGGATATTCTTCCTTTCCCATGAAACCCCAAATATCTGAATTCTCCCTACACACTTAGAAATTTGTTTTTAATTCATGTAGTGTAACTAAAACTAAATAAAACCCACTAGTGTAGTAAATCCTGTAGTCTGTGGCAGTAGTGCTACTGAATTATATATGCTTACAGTACAAAGTTCTCTGTGGGTATGCTGTCAGTGTTCTCACTTTGGAGGAACCAAGAGCAAACCTCGTAACAGAAACTAATGTATTTGTATGGTGTTTCATTACCTTCAATATGAATTTCTCCCATGCAGAAGTAGATTTCCCATCACTGCTCCATCATAGGGAAGACCAGTAGAGCCAGTACCTCAGCACAGTAGAGGACATAGACAGCACAAGGCCTTCCACTGGGAAGTCAAAGTGGTATTTCCCTCAGTTTTTCCTCCCTCACAGCTCTCCTCCAAGATTGGAAACCAAATTATCTTGTCCCTTAATGGTGCAGGTGAATGTCTGATTTTCATTCCTGTTTTCACCATGGAATTTCTCATGGAATTCTTGTTTCTCCGCAGTCTTCACACATCTCTCACATTTAACTTCAGTTTGTACCCTTTCCTCTCCAAACATCAGCTTCTTTGGGAAAAAAAATACATTTCTCCCACTGCTTATGCAAGACCTAGCACTGTAGAGTTCCTATTTCATGTAGGTACTTAAGTAGTAGAGGAAGATGAATGTCTTACACTGACATTTTGTTTTTCAGTTTTGTAGAAGATCTATTGCTTTTTCTCCCCCCAGTATTTCCCAGCATTTCTGAAGCATACTGATGGATATTTTTAAGGAAACCTCAATGGAACAATATTCCGCTTATAGTCAAGCGCTTATGAAGATGAATATGCTGTAAACAATGACTATGCTTGATAGTGATCCTGCCCTGATCTAACATTTATTGATGTATGTAATCAGAGACATGTGCTAAGCTGAACTAATTGCTATTACTACTGCTGCAGACGACTGAGAGCCATTAATTACCAAAAAAATAACAACAACAACAAAAAAGTTTTGATTTGTTTCAGGGAGGTTAAATTTTGTCAGATTCTCCATCACAACCCCAATATACATGCACCCACAAATCTTTTCTTGATACTTCCTAAGGAGGAAAGTAAATTTTTCACCAAATAGAACACATTTTAGCAACATAGACTATGGAATGAGTCCTGTCAAGCATAAAGAGTTGACAGGCCAGGATCACTTGTTTTGGGTTCAGTTGCTGATGTGTACAAGTCAGAGAACCTGATCTCTGTATGGAGAACTAGAAACCATCCATTTTCTGGGATTTAAAATTGTTTCATTCCTCCTGTTCTTAGGCAATGTATTTCACCTCCAGTAAAAGTATTGGTGAGATTAGAAGGAATGCTGACTTTACAGAATTACAGAATCACAGAACCACAGGGTTGGAAAAGACCTTTAAAGATATCAAGTCCAAGACTTTAGGTGAGACTCTTTCTGAGTCCAAGTGCTTTCTAAACAATATGATTTTGCATCTCCTTTCATAAATTAGATTTAAATGAAAGATTTGAAAAAGAAGAAGCATGAGGTGAAGAACTAGGGAACGTATGGACATTAGAAAAAAATTTTTTACTGAAAGTGTTGTCAGGGCCTGGAACAGGCTGCCCAGGGAGGGGGTTGAGTCACCTTCCCTGGATGTGTTCAAAAAAAGGAGGTACTTAGGGATATGGTTTAGCTTAGGATGGGAATGGTTGGACTTGATGATCTTCAAAGGTCTTTTCCAACCTTGTGATTCTGTGATTCTATGATTCTGTTCTTCAGTCACAGTTATAAAGAAATTAAAAATGTTCTGGTAGTCTTTAAAACAACATCCAGCAAAGCCTGCAATGGTTATCTCCTTCAGAGTGAAGTAGGGGAACCAGGATGGTGAAGGGGCTGGAAGGCAAACCATATGAGGAGTGGCTGAGGGAGCTGGGGATGTTCAGCCTGGAGAAGAGGAGGCTGAGGGGAGACCTTATCACCACCTACAACTACCTGAAGGCAGCTTGTAGGAAGGTGGGCAATGGTCTCTTCAGCCAGGTGACAGAAGACAGAACAAGGGAAAATGGCATGAAGCTGTGCCAGGGCAGGTTTAGATCGGATATTAGAAAAAAATTTTTTACTGAAAGAATTGTCAGGGCCTGGAACAGGCTGCCCAGGGAGGGGGTTGAGTCACCTTCCCTGGATGTGTTCAAAAAAAGGGTTGATGAGGTACTTAGGGATATGGTTTAGCATAGGATGGGAATGGTTGGACTTCATGATCTTCAAAGGTCTCTTCCAACCTTGTGATTCTGTGATTCTGTGATAGGGCTCAAAAGGATTGACTAGATAGACAGAGATGGTGAATCAATGGTGAATTCAGTTCTGATAGGAAAATAAATAGTTACAGAGGTCGTTATCTGTTCATCTTGAACTCAGGTCTTTGACACACAGCTTTTGAAAAGACCTACTTGGGATTTATGCAAGAACATGATATTTTAAGGAGGCTTTACACATTCTTGGTTCCTCCCTATATTCTTGTCAATCTGGGGTTTTTTTGTTTGTTTATTTTTGTACATTTATGTAATATTTCACCTGTGTAAGACATAGTCCAAGAGTGCCCCAAGGAGCACCATTTTCAGCAAACACTGAGCATTTTCCCTTCTAGGATCAGTCCCTCCTTGAATATCCCGTTTATTCCTGTCTGAATTGGCTGGTATGTCTGTGTCATAATATCAAAAACAATTATTTGCCTAGCATCCTGTGACGTTCTCTATCTTCTGTTAAAAGGGGAAAAAAACAGATGAGCAAAACCCCCTAGAATTCCCTATAAAAATACAATGGGTGACTTAGATCCTAGGCTCCATTGCTGCAGGGAGAAATTCAGATAACATCTGCTTGGCTACCACTTAGTGGGTTACTGTAGGCATCCACTCACTGCCACGTGAAACCTCAGTAACGCTGACTGAGCACATCTGAAGACACATGGCACTCTTGTGGTTTGTGTCTTCTCTGCTGAAGTGTAGTACTCCTGTACAAAAATCTGTAAGATCGAACATAGCCCCACCAAAGTTTCTCCAGTTCACCTTGCACTCTACAATTAATACCACTGTAATTTATTGAGGTGTACCTCAATAACCTGAGTTTAACATTTCAGTTGATTCATATATATTAAAGAAAATATTCCTCTCAAAGTTGCAGGATTCTCTGGCTGGAACAAAAAAATTAAATTGCTCCTTTTTTAGTAATGAAGACATTCATAGCCATATAAATATTTGACCCTAATTTGTCCAAAGATAAATTGCTCCACTTAAAGAAAAACAGTCTCCATCATTGCAGTGTTTTGTCTTGATGCAAGAATGTGATAGGAGACCTATCATATTCATTATCTAGCTCAGTACTCAAGCCTGCACTGTGGGAGATCATTATACTGTGATTACCTTCTGCAAGGGACTCCTTTCAGTAGTGTCCACAGCTTGAATACACACATCAACTTCCCATCTTCTGAAACCAGTCTCAGCTAGATTAAAACCTCAAATGGATTAATGTAGCATGATGTTGGAAGACACATCCTTAGCCATGATGCAAGAATATCCAGCATTTATTTCCTACATCCTATAGTTTCTTTCCTTCTGGATCTCACCGGTACTTATTGCTCACTGCATGTCCTTCCTGAGCAACGACCATGGGTGGCTTCAGTTTTGTAAAACCTTAAACAGCCATTCAGGAAGCCATGCTGTATATTAAGTGACTAGATAAATGGCTCTAGTTTTGTAATTTCTAATGGGGTTTTTTAATTGTTTTTTTCCCCAAAGAAATATTGTTAAACACCACAGACAGAAATGTAGAGTTTGGCAATCTTGAACTTGGCATCCAGATCAGTTTCATCTAAACTATCAATGTTCTTCTAGTCTCAATACCCCCAGATGACCATTTCTGTCTCAGCTGTCCCTCTCTTCCCCTTTTGTGGGTATCCTGCACTGGATATATGCTGGATCAAAGATCAGATTGGTCAGCTTCATGTGCAGGGTATAGACAAACTAAATGATAAGTCTGAATTAGTGATGTAGTTGATAAGGATAGTAATGCATGTGGCAACCTTGGGAATTTCATCCTCAGAGCAAGAGATTCAATTTTTCTGTTCTCAATGAAGCAATTAGCAATATCCCCTTCCCTATCATTCATTCCCTTGTTGTACAACACTGCAGATCTAGAATTTCCCTGATCTCCACTGGTTGATTGATTTCCATGGACTGGACTTACCACTTAGAGTGGTAAGGCAGCTGTTGATCTGGTACTACTGTGACATTATCAGATACACTTTCTGATTTACCCCAATATGCCCAGTCTACAATGAAATATGGAACTGTAGTTTCACCCAAAAATAGTTGTTCAAGCTTGATGCTGATTTTTTTTTTCAATTTTAATTAAAACCCAAAATATTAAAAAAACCTTTCAGATCATTGGGACAACTGACTTTTAATATGGTTTACTGACACTCGTTAATGTTCATCATCATCACTCTATTTATATCCAAATGAAGGAAACTTGCTTGATGTGGTCTAAAATAGCTAAGCATTTCTGGTTTCAAAAGGGAACTTAAATGTTTTCTGATCATTCCGTGGAGTTTTCTAACACGCTGCATTATCGTGAAAACTCACAATAAGGCAGAAATAAGTCCTTTGATGAAAATTCCACAATCTTCATTGACAATTACTTCTAATCCCTGAATGATTGTTTAGTTATGATATTTCTTCTAATGTTACATTCAGGCCCTCATTGGTGAAGTCTCCCTAGTTTTGCACAGCATGCTTTGTTCTGCTGATGATGACTGCTTGCTTCTAAGTGATGCTTGGGCCTTTCTATACCAACTCTTTAATCAATGATAACATCCTTTTCTCTGAGCACAGACTGTTCAACCTCTAATTATCAGAAATCTATATCCAAAATTTTCATATTTATTTTATAGCTCTCCTCTGAGCTACCATCAAAAGAACCACCCACATTAGGATATCCTCTGTATGTGGCATCTAACCAGTTACTGTTGTATAGATTATTGTATTTTCTCATAACTGCTCCCTTTTGAGTAGCTAGGCAATTTTTTGTGGGATGTTTGAGGAAGGCAGAAAGATTTTTTTTTTTTTGCTTTTTCAGTTGTTAGGCTTTTTGTGTGCTGAAAGACTTATTTAATCAGGCATAATGAACTCAAGCTGTTTATCTTAAAAAAGGACAATCAAGAGGTGACTCTATTACAGTCTAAATATCTCCACAGGGAGAAATACCAGGTAGTAAAGGGATCTTTAATTTAGTGGAGAAAGACATAACAAGAAACAGCCCAGAAGCAAAAAACATATAAATTCAAATTAGAAACAAGACACGAATTCTTAAATATAGGAAAACAATTAACACAGACAAAAACTACCAATGGTCTTAGTGAATGCTCTATCCTCCTAAGCTTTACAGGCCACATAGTGCTGCTTTTTCTGGAAGGTGTGTTTCAAAAATACATGTTTTGGATTCATCACAGGAGAAACAGAACACATTTTTGGGTCTTGCATTCTTCGCAGAGACAGAGAAGATGTTTTAGTAGTCCTTTCAAGCCTCAAAAACTTGTGAAATATTTGACTGACATGACAATGCTGTTGCTATGGATATTAGGAGAAAAACTGACAACAGCAGGATGGGAACTTAGTTGTGAGACAGATAGTTTGGTGTATAAAGGGTCATAGCAAATTTCATTTGTATGTGACACATACACACACAACCTGTCTTCTCTAACAGAAATATATAGAAACAGGCACACTGAGGAGAAAAAAATAATCTCACAAAACATATGGGCCATTCTGCTCCCAGATCTCACTCTAGAGTTGGTGAAAGAAAAAAATGGTGTAGGACAGATATTAATTCATATACTCATAAAACAGGTTGGAAGAGCCCTTGAAAAACCATCTGGTCCAACTCTCATGGGAAAGGAGACCTAGATGAGATCCTCTAGCACCCTGTCCAATTGCATCTTGAAAACCTCCAGTGACGGGATACACTCTGATCTCCACCACTTTTCAAAGATTAGAGACTGTGACCTTGCAACAATGATGTCAGCAATTACTATCAACATCTTGGAGTGTAATCCATGCAGATCCATAGCTTTATGTAGGTTGAGCCCTTGCAAGAGGCCGTAGACCAGCCCATCTGCTACTGCTGGCACATTGAGGCATGCATTGTTGTACCCACTTGATCCTGTGGCCAAGAATATGGGTATACCCACATTCTCCACCTGATCTCTATTTACATTGTTTAAATGGTGAATGAAAGCTCTCATACACTGTAGATTAGAGACAGCATAATAAATCAGTCAGAAACCTTATCAGAGTTCTTGGGGCCATTTTCTCTTGTTCAGACTTGTTCAGTTTTCTATTCCACAGGTCATAGGAAAAAAATTATAAAAAAGGAAAAAAGAAAAACTGGAAAATGTTTTTTGCATGGGCTGGGGACAGTATTTTAAGAAGGGAAAAAAGACAGTTTGATGTCCCAAAAGCCATAAACTCTTTCATCCTTCTGACACTGATGGAAATACACAGGACAAATTGGAAAATCTGCAACTCTATAAGCCCTTTTTGGTAAAGAGGCCACATCTCTCATTCATAGAATCATAGAATCATAGAATGCATTGGGTTAGATGGGACGTCAAAGATCATCAAGTTTCAACCCACCTGCTATAGTCAGGGCCACCCTCCACTAGGCCAGGTTGCCCAAAGTCTCACCCAACCTGGCCTTGAACACCGTCAGGGATGGGGTATCCGCAGCCTCTCTGGGCAGCCTGTTCCAGCACCTTACCACCCTCATAAGAAAGAATTCCTTCTTAATATCTAATCTAAATCTACTCTTTCAGCTTGAAGCCATTATTCCTTGTCCTACCACTACACTCCCTGATAAACAGTCCCTCTCCCACTTTCCTGTAGGATCCCTTTAAGTATTGGTAGGCTGTAATTAGGTCTCCACAGAGCCTCCTCTTCTCCAGACTGGACAAGCCCAACTCTCTCAGCCTGTCTTCATAGAAGAGGTGCTTCAGCTCCCTGATTATCTTTGTGGTCCTCCTCTGGACTTGTTCCAACACCTCTATGTCTTTCCTGTAATGGGGAACCCAGAGCTTCACACTTCCAGTTATTTCTTAGTTATGTTCCATGTGTGAAGTTTGACTAATGTGACCCACATTTTCTGTATTTTCCCACAAACATGAATGGTACTACTGCTCCATCATATGCCAGCTCTTTCCCTCCTGATGCACAGCTTTTCCAGTTTTCTTCAATGGCAAAGTTCCATATTGGATTATATTTTCTCTAGATGAATGGCTTTTCACTTTGTTTCAAGACAATCTTTCTCAAGATTATTTTGAATTTTAATCCTATCCTTTTATATCTTTTAATTACCTTTCTTTCTAATGCCTGAAGTGTTTTTCCTACACCATCTTCTGCATTTCTGGTAAAAATACTGAATATATAGACTCCAGCAATAGTTGCTATTTATTTTTTCCACTAAATTCTTCAAGATCAGCATAACCATCTGCATGGCCATTTTGTAGTAGGTACAAAGAAAGTGCATATTCCCTGTTTTTTAAACTTTAATAGGATTCTGGTAGTGAAGGGTTGTGTTCCTGACACCCTATCTATTCAGACATATTTTCTAGAAAGGACAGGGAGAAAGGGAGGATCAAAGTTTTGTGTTGAAGATGCTTAACAGTGCAGCACATTGAGAACTCAATGACAGCAAGTTCTTGTATGAAGTTGCAGTTTTGTATGCTGAACCTATAAATCTGCTCCTTTGAGGGCAGGACCTTATGATTTCTTGAGGTCCCTTCCAACCCCTACAATTCTGTGATTCTGTGATTCATTCAAGAACACCCTAGAAAGGAAAAAGAACTCAATACACAAGCCACAAGATCACAGCAAATACCTATGCCTCTAATCCTTTTGTTTCCCACTGTAAATGTTTGGTTCTCATGTCACACCAAACATGACCTGGGACACTATTGTTACCTCAAGTCATAGAATCATAGAATGTTAGGTTGGAAGGCACCTTTAAAAGTCCACCCCCCCTTAAGTAAGCAGGGATATCATTATCAGATAACGTTGTTCAGAGCCCCATCAAGCCTGACCTTGAATATCTCCAGGGACGGGGCCTTCACCACCTCTCTGGGCAACCTGTTCTAGTGATCTACCACCCTCAGTCTGAAGAAATTTTTCCTAATATCCAACATAAATCCACCCTTGTCTAGTTTAAAACCATCACCCCTTGTCCTATCTTTCTACAGATTCACTTCCCATCCCCATTATATATTGCTGCTGTTGTCAATTGTTTGTTTTATCACATGATCCTTTGTGACAAAAGCCTCCAGAGCACATGATCTGGAGGTGGAAGAAGCAGCAATGCAGTGATTCATGCTTATCCAGAACAATGGGGTTTTATTCCATATATGACTATGATGACTCATGCAGTTGCACGTGCAACATAATGGAATAATGCCTGGAGTTACACGGTGATTACTATTGTGTAAGCTCAGGAAAACTTTGTTTATACAGCTGCAGTTCTCACTTGTTTTGCACAGGTATTTACCTAATTTGAAAACAGAATGGTAATCATTATGCACTAAACTCTCCCAGGACATAGTGAGCACATTTTTCCTGAATAACTATATGTAGATAGCTCTGAAAAATTGGTCTTGGAGTGCCTGTAGCAATAGATACATTCATCATAAGAGCACTACCAAAATGCTATATTTAAACTTATCTAAGACTCTGAGAAACTGAAAGTCTTATTAATGCAATTGTATTTGCAAACACAATCTAGTTACAGAAGAACGGAAGGAATATAGATTACTCATCCCCAGAGAGAGAATAATTTTCTCCAGAGGCTAATGAAGAAATGATCTACATTCAGTAGATTATTTTTCTAAGTTAGCTACACTCTAAAAAAAAAAAAGAAAAATAAGATTAGTATTTAATACAGTATTAATTGAGAGGAAAAATGCTTTTTAACATATCAG
This sequence comes from Gallinula chloropus, assembly GCF_964237585.1. Classification (NCBI taxonomy): domain Eukaryota; kingdom Metazoa; phylum Chordata; class Aves; order Gruiformes; family Rallidae; genus Gallinula; species Gallinula chloropus. Next base: position 4,081,963 of record NC_140086.1, read on the forward strand.
ACGTGTAATATGTTTTTCTACAGACTCATATTGTAATAAAGATTTAATTAATGTCTATTTGTTTGCTGATGTGTTCCTATAATTTATTTTAGTGACATCCATCATGGCAAAACCATCTGCTAGTCACAGGGACATTATTTATATTCAGTATGATTCCATTTAAATGTAGAATTATCAAATAATTTGTTATCAGATGCTAAAAATGATTTATTTCCTCTTAATTCAGTTGAAATGGAACCTGTTCAAGGTCGGATAATCTCTACCTGTTTCAGACTGTGGATATGATTGATTAAAGGGCTAAAAGGCAAAGAAATTAATTCTTTCTATTTCTCCTACATAACGTACAGATAACACCTCCATCACCACGGGTAAAAATGCAATAGGAATTTGGAATTGCAGAAAAAATATCTGCACATCTTCCTGCCTAAAGATTGGCATTGCTTCAAACTGGCTACTGAGGCTCTCCCATGCCACAGAGGTGAATTTAGATGTCTAAAATAATATCAGAAGAAAGAAGCATATAAAGCTGGAATCTACCTAAGCTACACCTCTGAAAATATGTGTCAGAACTATAGAAATTCAGTAACTCGGTCTCCTATACTCCCAAACATATTTTCAAGAATATGACACATCCTTTTCTTGTAGCAGGAAAATAATATAACTTATCAGGCATTCCTATGCTGATGATATAAAAGATTTCCAGAATAAAATGTGTCACAGGGAGCATTTCTAACCACAGGATCTGTTTGAACTGCCTGTGCAGCATGAGACTTGGCTCAGCATTGCAGCAATACAACTTCAAGTTGAGTGTTAACAGCATCGAGCGTATGACACAAGAAAGTGGTTTGTACTATGAGGAGAGAGACACAATATCCAGGATCTCATTTCTGCTTCTAATGTTGTAATTTTTTATTCACTTTTCACTTGAACAGCTTCTTGCATGATGCAGGGTGTATAGCTAACCAAGCACAGGTATTAGGATGAACTGCTCAACAAATCCATCTGCCTTTACAGATATGTCTATCTGTATGTGAGCACACTAGACCTTTCTTCTGAATAACCTGGAGAGGCAAAACTGTTTTGGGACATGGAAGACTTCTTTGCATTGGACAGAAATAAAATTTGGAACACAAACTTAAAAATTTAGTCACGTGCAAGTGTCACCTCTCAAATAGCAAGCCTAGAAATTTATTTCTTATTAAAAGACACATACCAAAAGAGCAAGGGAGAATAAAATATGAACTCTGCCAGAGCATTGCATGCATCATTGTGAAAATGCCAGGCTCTGTGGAACAACGACAACCAAGAATTCCTTAGTGGCTATGGATTTGTTACAATCTCACTCATCTGGATAATCTGCTTGAAATTTCCTCCTGGCTTACTTTGCCTTTTACAGCTTGGTTTGTGCTCATTTCATCCAAAACAAAGACTATCCCCCCAGGCAAAGACTGCTCAGAGGCAAGAATGTAAACTGTGGCTGTTTGTTCTTCTGTAACTGTCCTACATAGAGAAAAACATTTCTTCCTTCTTGCTGTAGTTTAATCCTACACTGACAAGGAATAGCATTTCTGATTTCTACTTTATCTATTAACTCGCTTGCAAGTGTTAAGAAGTCAGGTTTAAAGGCTGTGAGGCAAACAATAAAATTCTATTGCAACATTATTTTCTGTACAATTTTGACACAAATCAGAATTTATTTTCTTTTTCCCCTCAGTGTTACAGGATTTTTATAAGAATTTTTTCAGGAAAACCTGAACCTCAAGCTTCCTATAATTATAGTTGACTGGACCACAATCAGATACTGAGTCTGTATTTGCATTAATGAAATAATAGGCTGGAGGTTATAAATTCTATTGAGAGTCTGGGTTTACCAGTTTGAGTACTGCCCTGTGATAATCTTTTTTAACAGCTTGGAACTTGGTTATATCTTAGTGGCCTGAAGGACAGAAAAAGGCAGCTCAGACCTTTTTGCAAATGTCTGTATGAATTTTTCTTGCATCACTTACTTTTCTGTTTGAATTACACTTTTCAATATTGTCATTTTAGATGATAATCAAATGTTCTTGTCTGTTTTTTTTGTTTCCAGTCCAAAATATTTCAAGTTCTTAAAACAAAAGATGCAAGAATAATATTATTAATTGTAGGTTTCTAATGTTTCCAAGTCTCAATCAAAATAAGGAATGGGAGGTTACCCCATTGATAAAAATCTGCAGGATTTGGGAGTAAATAGACAGACAAGAGCTGAGATGGGCTTGATAGTCAGAAGAACAAAGAAGTAGCAAGGTGAGACCTGAGTTTCTTTCAGCAAATCTCTGTAACTGATGCCCAGGGAAGGAGCAGATCTGGGGAGAGAAGAACACTTCCCAAGGACTTAAAAGTCCCCAAGAGGACTAAGGCAGTCATGATAACTGTGAATTAAATCCAGACAGGGAGGAGCATCCCAGAGGGCATGTCACAAACCCCACCAAAACCTCCATCTCTACCAGTGGTGGTTTGACCCTGGCTGTAGGCCAGACACCCACCAAAGTCGCTCTATCACTCCCTTTTTCAGCTGGACAGGGGAGAAAATACATTTTGAGTGGCTTAGGAGTCAAGAGACTCCCCTAAGAGGGAGAGATCATTCTGCAATTAGTGTCATGGGCAAAACAGCCTGAACACGGAGTAAAAATAACCCTAATTTATTACACTACACTATACACACAGTGAAACAAGAGTTGGATAATGAGGAGTAAAACCAGACCTTAAAATGCCTCCCCTGACCCCTCCATTCTTAGCAGACTTAACTTTAGGCATGATTTCGATCCCAACTTCTACCTGCATTGTGGCACAATGAGGAACAGGGAATGGAGGAATGGGGGTTTCAGTCAGTTCCTCACAAATTGTTTTCCTTCTTAACGGGGGGCGGGGGGCACTCCTCACACTCTTCCCCTGCTTCAGCGTGGGGTCCCACCCATGGCAGACAGTCATTCACAGACTTTTCTAACATGAGTCCTTTCCCATGGGGCTTTAGCTCTTCCCCAGCTGCCCCAGCGTGGGTCACTGCTATGGGGTGCAGTCAGAGAATCATAGAATGTCTCTCAGTCTCTCAGGCTCAGACTGCTCCAGCCTGGTCCTCCAAGGAGTCACAAGCCCCCCTCCTCAGCAAACCTGCTCCAGTGTGGATCTCTCTATATCACACATCTCTCTGTGTGTGTGTCTCTCTCTCAATGGGCTGCAAGTGCTGGCAGAAGCTTTCTCCAACATGGGTCACAGCGTCTTCTGTGTGTCTCCCCCTGCTACAGTGTGGGCCCTCTCCACGGGCTACAGGTGGAGTCTTGGCCTTTTCCATGGGCTGCGGCAAGACACCTGTTCCACCATGGGTTTCTCCACAGGCTGCAGGGGCATCTTTCTCTCCAGGTGCCTCCTCCTCACGCCATCTTCACTGGCCTTGGTGTCTGCACATTTTTTATATCTTCTCACTCCCTTCTCTGGTGGCAAAAAGTGTCTACTTGCATTTTTTTTCTCCTAAATGTGATTCACAGAGGCTCTATGGTGATCACTGCATGGCTTGGCCTTGGTCAACAATGACTCTGGGCTTGAGTCAGCTGCGGTTTACTCTCTCAGGCCTGAATAAAACTTCTAGCTGCTTCTTGCAGAAGCCACCCTTGAGGCCCCGCCACCATTATCTGCCAGAACCCAGCCACACAAAACTACAACACCATCCCTGTGTCTCTCTGGGGGAAAGGAATCAGGAGTGAGGGGGGGAAGGTGGGAATGGGGTAAAAAGAACAGTGGCAGTCAAAGGTGTTGTTTTTCACTGTCAAAAACTATCGAATCTAGCAATAAATAAAATCTTTTTTGCCTGTGATGATAATTGGTAATGGACTTCCCTGTCTTTTCCCATGATATTTCTCACCTCAGTTTTTCCTGACCCATTGAGTGAGCAGTTGGGTGGGCACCTGGAAGCTGGCCAAGGATAACCAACCCCACCAGGACAGCACCTCATCCTTAAGTAAGGATGAGAAGGATTCTCCTCCAGAATTCATAACTTGCAGACTCTGGCTCAAAGAAAGTTTATTTGCTGTGAGTTATAAGAAAAGCGAGAAATTGGTAAAATTGAAGCAAAAGAAATTGAAGCTCAAAGAAAGTCAAAGGACACCTTCCAGTTGCCCTAAGAATAAATCCTGAACTGGTCTTCCTACGCTTTAAATAAATGTTTTCCATATTAGTCCCGGGAATGTGAGAATGATTAATCAGGACTTAATGCTTTGATGGTGTGGCTGATGTATTTAATCACTGAAGCAGAATAACAAAGTGCAATCAAAATTGTAATGGTTTGTTTTGGGGGTTTTTTTAGCCCTCTAGATATCAGCTACAAGACAGTTTAGGGAGGTAAAGAAGGGGATGTTCTGTTTCAGTACTTCATTTGTTCTGTTTCTCAGCAACATTATTTTTCCTATATAATGTATATGTCAAAATCAAACTCTCAGATCCTCTCAAATTAATACTGTGAAGAAAAATATTTTGATCAGTAATTACTTTTTGGTTGTTCATGGGATACTATTATTTCTCCAATATATGTTTTCCTTCACAAACACATTTCTTCTCTAGAGGAACTGAGATGAGGAATTCAATATTTAAAGAAGATACAGCAATCACTGATTTTATTATTAGGAAAATTAAATGAAATCTCTTTTTCTTCACAGAGGTGCACTGTCACACTCAATTTCATATGTATGTTAATACGGATCATGTATTGAAGTGCTCTCACTTCTGATCTCCTTGTAACCATTTTCAGTAATGTAGCCCTGTATAAGGTTATAGCTAGGGTTTTGCCCTTTTAAGCACCTTGTCTGTATGTGTATGGTATAAATAACAATTTCTTTGTGCCATTAGAGACTTGGTTTTACAGGTACTTGACAGCCAAATCTGCGCAGAGCACAGTGGCACTATCCTCTCATGGTGCTGCATCTGACCTAATAAACTACTTCATATTTACATCCACATGCAGCCTCCTACATAGCATAAAACAGCATGCACAACACGCCCAGCTTGCTGGCCAGCCTGCATCCTGAAAGGTCAGGTTTGTTTCTGGAACATCCATATGAGACAAAAGCAATGAATTCATGCACTACATACACACAGATAGAAACTAAGAGCCCATCGAGAAAAATATATTTCCATAGAGTTAAATATTTTGCAAATACTTTGCAGAGATAACCAAGGCTGTCACAGGATTAATTGTATTTCCTGTGCATTGAGGAAAGCAGGGGAGAAATTTCATGAGATACTTGAGCACTCACCATCCCAAACTAGAATATTAGGTGCAATTCATTTCTATCTGACAACAGGATCCTAGCAGCATGGTGGTGACTGAGAAGATAAAAAGAGTTATCAGTGCTAATAACTTCCTAGTAAATATCAGAATAAAAACTATTGTTATGTCTCTCTGCTCTGTGAACCACCACTTCTAACACATCAGGGCATGCAGCACTTTAATAAGACCCAAGTCACCTGAACAAACTCATGTGTAACTGGTCTTTCTTCTTTAAAGGATACAGTCTAAAGAAATTGTTATATGTTTAGAGGAACTATGAAGTCTGATTGCTTCTAGCTCTGTTGCATGGATTCTCCGCTGTCTGTTAAGATGATTGATCTCATGGTATATTGAGGACTTTAATTTAGGTCTCTCCAGGAGTTTAATAATATATATATTTCTTTTAATATTTGTTACTTTCATGAGCTGTATCTTTCTGCTGAATAAGCAGAGTAAAACATCATTAGCATGGATTGGCAGACAACACAGCTATACATAAATACTTTCTTCAGAAAGAATGTAGAAAAATATTTCCTTACAGATATACTTGACTCATTCTTCTTACCTGGCAGGGTGTGTGTGTGTGAAGACATTAAGTGGAAGAAAAGTTTAAGGAAACCAGCCTCTTTTATATGGAAAACTGTTATCCATTTGCAATTTTCTGTTAACTGGGAACAAGTAAGGCAGGGAGCTCCCAGGGCTGCAGAGAATGGAGACAGAAAGACTAATGTAGATTTTCAGGAGAAAGTGGAAAATGTCCTGACAGGTGGAGAGCAGAGTTTCAAAATAATTTCTGAGGAGTCTCTCATCTCTAAAAGATTGAACTGAGCTTGTGCTGTGCCAAGTCTAGACCTGTGGAAGGAAAAAAAATAGCTTATTTGCCTGAACTTCTTTAAAATATCTTTCTACTTATGGAAAATTGAACCGTGTATTACTTTAAATGCTGGAGCACTTCAGACACAGGGAATGGTGTCTGGATCTATCTGGAGAGAGAGAAAAAGAAGAGAATATTTAAAGTCCTGATAATATAAATGCTGGAAAGCTGTGCTTTCATTCCTGGAGACCTGGAGAGCAGTTATCTCCATACAGAATTATTTAATTATTATAATTTTAATAGTTTCTTAAATTTTCTTCTTAGCCATGAGGAACATTTCATTCAACAATAAAAGACACAGATATGTTTAAGGTTTAATTATTTCCTGTTTCTGTGCATTCAACAGGGAACTTTCCACTGATGGATGGACTCTGTGTCCCATGCCAATCAGATGGGGATGGGCTGGGCTGAAGGGCTCTCTTGAGTAAACTAAGTTCCTGTAACAAAATTTTGCAGCAACATGTTTAAGCCTTAAACAATTAGCCAAAATTATTATCACTGTTATATTGAATAAAGCCACAGTAGTGCACATATGGACTGGGTGATGCTTTTGTGGTGCTTCCAAAGGATCTGAACATTTCTACAGCTCCTTTAATTCATATTTCACCAAGTGGAAGTAGCAACTGGTTCTTCTGGTTAAGATGCTATGTTAAAAGGCAAGTGTAACAAAATTTCTTTTCTAGTTTTATTGTATTAAATGCAAAGTGCTTTTCAAACAATAAATAAAATGCACAATATTGGGGCCTTTTGTTCTTTTTCATATTATAGCTGATATTGCCATATCAAGGGGGAGAAATAAGTCAAAACCTGAAGGAAGGAGGAAGTTTTTCTGTCTACTGAATTTACGAGCTCTTGCATCACCAGCATAATTAATGCTAAACTGAAAACAGAACTTGTTCCACTGAACACTTGCAATAGCTAATATTGGAAGCTATAATCAGAATTCTGCCTATAAAGCCACTAGGGTACTGGGTTCATTGTTTTGTCTCTTAGAAAGTAGAGCAGCATCCAATTTTATTTTGTGTCCCAGAAATAGCTTCATGTATAGGTGTGAACTGAAATATTTTAGAAATATTTCAACCAAAGAAAAAGAGAGACAGCTGTTTGTCATGATTTAAACCCAGCCAGTAACTAAGCACTACAAAGCCACTTGCTCACCCCTTCTCCAGCAAGGGGATGAGGAAAAGAATGGAAAAAAAAAAACAAACTATCTGAGGTTTGAGGTAAAGACAGTTTAATAGGATAATGAAGATAATAACAGTATTAATATTAGTTAAAATAATAATAATAAAAAGAAAGTTATGCACAAATGCAATTGCTCATCACATGTGAAAGGAAAATAAACCAATCCCAATACCCAGTTTTTCCAAGCAGCAAATCTGCCTTGTAGCTAGCCTCCCCAGTTACATGCAGAGCATGGGGTTATATGTTAGGGAACATCCCTTTGTCCTCGTCCAGTCTCGGTCAGATGTCTTTGCTGTGCTCTCCCAGCTTCTTGTGCATCCCTGCCAGATGGTGAAAGGTCCTTGACTTCGTATAGACACTGCAACTGCCTATCAAGAACTAAAACATCACAGAATCACAGAATGACTAGGTTGGAAAAGACCTTTAAGATCATTGAGTCCAACCGTTCCTGTCCTCTACTAAACCATACTCCTAAGTACCTCATCTACTCATCTTTTAAACACATCCAGGGATGGTGACTCAATCGCATCCCTGGGCAGCCTGTTCCCGACAGCTCTTTCAGTGAAGAGTTTTTTCCCAACATCTAATCTGAACCTGCCCTGGTGCAGCTTCATGCCATTTCCCCTTGTTATATCACCTGTCACCTGGCTACACCCTCCTGTCAGGTCAGTGTAGGCCGTGATAAGGTCTCCCCTCAGCCTCCTCTTCTCCAGGCTAAACACCCCCAGCTCCCTCAGCCACTCCTCATAGGATTTGCCCTCCAGCCCCTTCACCAGACTGGTTGCCCTTCTCTGAACATGCTCAAGGACCTCAATGTCCTTCTTGTAGTGAGACAATCAGTATGTTATCAACATTATTCTCATTGTAAATCCAAGGAACAATACTATTCTAGCTACTAGAATGAAAATTAACTTTACCTCAGCCAAAACCAGGACACCGGTTGTCACAAAGCTATTTCAATATATAGGAAAAGGAAACATATAATTGGAGGTCAATGTGTCTGCATTTAGTCTAGACCTATTGGACAGAAGGAGGCAATTACTGTCTACTTTACTTCAATTTGTTCCAGAAATATAAAAAGCAATATGCAGATAAAATGAAAAATTAAAAATTGTAAGTGCATTTTGCTAGATGCTAAGGAAATGACAGTTCAAGGAAGGTCACACTGATTATTAGACCACCTGAGCTGATAGGAAAATGAAAGTAACATAGACAAGGATAAAAATTCATAGATGTACATAGAAATATATATCTATTAAAAATGGGAGGAAGAAAGTTATAACAATTAATATAATTCAGAAGATAGAAAACGGGGGAATAAAGGAAAGAAAATAATTTTATTAGAAGAACTGTAGGTTGGGTATAAGCCATTGTTACATATTCTTGAAACCAAAAAAAATGTAAGTAGTGTTAATGCATCCTTTATGAATGAACATGGCAGGATTGACTGTAAAAATAAAGATAGGAATATTTGGAGAGTAACTAAATAAAGTAGATAGCAGTTTAAGAATGAAAAAGAACTTCCCATTCCACCCATCAGTAGCTAAAGTGGATCTTCAGTGGCAACTGTAAACACTGACAAGTCCTAAAATCATCCATTAAAAAGTTTTAAGAAAGCAATCTGAGAAGTCTGATGAAATGTTACTGATTATTTTCAACAAACCCTGAGGAGACATGCTGAACAGTATTGTTACTAAGAACAAGTTTCCTAAAGAAGCTGTGGATGCCCTTTCCCCAGTAAGGTAGCTAAGCACTGTACAGCCACTTGCTCAGCCCCCCACACCCAGTCACAGAAGCAAATTCTTCTCAGAGGTCTACAGGAAAAGGACAAGAGCAACATGCATACTGCACAGAAAGAAGGTACATGGATAAAGAAGTTGGAGTAAAGCAGTAGAAGTTTCCCAGAGATGCTGTGCAACCTCCTTTCTTGGATGAAGCATCGGATCCATCTCAGAAGTCAGGCCTCCTTTTTGTAAAATTTTGGAGCATAGATTTCCTGAGGTTTCCCCCAAACTGAATTATTCTAATACTTTATGATATGCTTGTCTTGTTCTCTCTCTGTCCTGGTTGTCCACTTATTTCCAAACCTCAAGATTACCCTAGGAGACGGAGTGCTGCCCTGAACCAGTGCAGATGTCTTTAGGTGCAGAAAACTTGAATTGATAAATACTGGTTTAAAAATTGAGAGTTGTTCAGTAATGATCTACATTGTTTCTTGAATGCTGTGTCAGAATTTTCCAAATTCTTTCAAGGAATAGTTTGGTACATGAGAAGGGTTAGATGCATTTGATGTCTTATTCTCTTGTGCAAGCAGGTCCTTCTGTGGTTTGTTTCCCTTCTAGTATAAGTGCTCACCAGTTCTTCTGTAAAACCTGTTCTTTGGTGAAGATGAATTTATGAAAGTATGTGAAATAATGACAAGAGAATGCTTATACATACATTAGAGAACTTACAGTATTCAACACACAATCACTGTCAGACAAACCAGATAACATTCTCTGTCACAATCTCTCTTAAAACATGGATATATTTACTTTTGTCACCCCTCTACTGAGCTTTGAAATCTACGGAAATATACAGATATTTCAGGGCTACATAGCATTTGTATTTGAAAAGGAGACAGTTTAGGAATAACTTACAGAACTATAGCTCAACTGCAACTGTTTTAATGAAAAAGTGCCAGAGAAACAATGAAAACAGCATTTGATTAATGCATGAACTTCAGTCCAGAACTGTCAGAGCTTCATATGTTGTCATCATAATGAAAATATAATGAATATGATCTGGAATGCCATCCATCTTCCATTTGTTGCATGCTGAATTTAAAGCAAACGTTTCTGAAGGTTTATTTATTTATTTATTTATTTGCTCCCATTCCTTTTTCAGAAGGAGTTTCCTTAGGCTGGGAAGGTGCAGAGAAAATCTTTGAGAACGGGAATTAGGAGAGAAAAATGAGAGCAGAATGAAAATGTTAGGTACATAAGTTGTCTGATTAATCAAAAACACTCAGAAGAGGAGATGGGTCCAGGAAGGTTGAGGTGATCTTTGAAGGAAAGAGGCAGGATGAGAGACACTTCTAAAGTCCTGCTGATAAGAACAAGCCAGGTAGACAAAATATTCTGTAAACATTGGAGCACATGGAGTCTGGTTTCCTAGGGTTTGTATGTCAAGACTAACCAAGACTAACTCGTTTTGATCTCAGACAAAAACTGAGTTCTGAGCTTTTAGCGAACACAGACATCAAGTGTGTGTAAACCCATCTTTATCTTTCTATGTGAATAAGCATTTATATTCAAAATAATAATATAATAACTTATATAAATCTTTATATGAGTTCTCTGGTGTCTTAGAAGGTATATGCTTGCATGATTTTTCTCTCTGTGGGGCACTTAGTTCTCTTAGCTACCATTTTTTTAATAATTTGTTAATGAAAAAATTAAGTTATTCTGAGTGTCTCCTAATTTGGTTCTTTTTTTTAAAACTGACTATTGATTAAAGCATTATTGAGAGAGAGATGCAAACAGATAATTATATTGCAAATCTCCTTTCCAAAATACAAATGAAAGAGAAAAAAATAATTTCTAATAATCTGTTCCTAACTTCTTTATTCATGTCAGTGCAACTGACAACAGTATCCGTGTTTTGTTATCACTCATTCAGCTTCAAATCCTACTTCTTTATTTGTTGTTATGAGATCACAAGTTCTCATACAGACTAGTTCTCATAGAGACTAGTTACATTAATTGCCTTATTGTCTACTATGCTGCCTTTCCCTTTCTTGAGACAAGAGTCTATGCATTATGGTGTGGTTTGTTTTTTTTTAATGGGTAGAGCAACAGATGAATATAAATTATTTGTCAATAAATTATATGCTGGCCAGAATACACACTCTGTTAAACTTTTGTTAGGGAAAATAAGCCTCCCTGAATCACATTCTTGCTTGAATAACATGACAGAAATCTCATATGAAGAACACACTCATTCCACCTATTACCCCAGTTATTGGATTTGCATCGCAGATAAAGGTGGTGGGAAGACACCTAATTTTGTAGGTCATTTAGGGAACTCATTGAGACCCAGCTCACGCTTCATGTTCTTGTATTTACTGTCCATGTAGGAAGTTAATTCCTATAATGGAGATGAAAATACTGGTAAGAGTAATTTACTGACTTAAATGCCAGTGATGACTTCCTGCAGCTGAGATCCAAGTGTCTTAGAGATGCAATAATTTCATATGTGTTTCTTTAGTACTTTAAAATCTAAATTAGACCACTGGAGTATTCGTGAAAGCAAACATTTGATTCCACATGCACTGAAGCACACACTTGGTGAGCTATCATGTACAGCTGATGGGTACTGTCTGGCTGGGGACTGCTAATTTTCATATAGTTTAACCTTATGCAGCTGTTTGACCATGTTCATAGAATCACAGAATCAATCATAGTCATAGAATGGTTTGGGTTAGAAGGGACCTTAAAGATAATCTGTCCAACCCTCTGCAATAAGCCAGGACATCTTCAATAAGATCAGGTTGCAGAGAGTCCCTTTCAAACTGACCTTGAATATTTCCAGGGATGGGGGATCTACCCTGCTACACGGGCTTGGCAATATAATGCCCTTTTGCTGGACATTCTCACTTATTCCTTATGAAGTGTTAACTTTTTGAATTCCTACTAATCCACTTCCTCTCAAGCACCTTTATTTTCAGCAATGGAGAAGATGCTGTTTGTCACTGTTTATGACAGACATGATATCGATATTACTAAGCCTGAGGGGAATAAAAGAACAAACACTTGATAAACGTAAGATTTAAGATTAATAGATGCCTACTGAAGATTCATGATAAAATATCCCATAAAGACATTAGTTGCCCACAGTATGGAACTGTTTTAGCAGTCAAGACTGAGTGAAACAGAGCAGAGAGAGGAAGTCTCCTTTTAAAGGATGCTTGTCTCATTTGCAACCTTATCTCTGTTTCAGACACCTGGTGAGAAGCTTTCTTTGGTTAAGATGAAAGCAGGTCTTCTGTGAGCTGGAGATAGTCTTCTCATGTCACTATAGGTCCAAGAAGAGGAGAAATATTCATAGATATAACTATCTACATATATGAAATATTCATACATATATATATACATGACTGTATTCTGTGCTAAACATATTTTTTTACTGACTTTCTGGGCTTATGTTTGTAAACAGACACACCAAACTATCACAAGTATCTGTCTGCTTCTGCTGTCAGTTGTGGTTCTCAGTGGCAGCTGCAACAGATATTTCTGCTGAAAAAAATCAAACCTTAGTACTCTAGGCAAAGGAAAATGTCTTTAGCAATCAAGAAGTGATTGCACTCAGATGATTGTTTCTGCTAGCAAATGACAGTGATTAACGCTATGCCAGTGCTTCTCAAAATTTTGGAAGTACAAACCTCTTTTGGTTCATCTGTGTCTGTGCAGTATTATTCTCAGCAGCAGCTCAGTTTCTTCAAGACTCAGGAAAAGAAGCAATTATAATTGATTTCTGCATGTATTGACATTCCTTCTCCCCCACAAGGAACTGAGCTACTGCCAGAAAGTAAAAGCAGCATAACATTTTGCAGACAATAATTACAGCCTGCGCTTGCTCCTCTCTTACACCTGGTCCCTGGAATAAGCCAAAAGCTGTTGACTACAGTATGCAATGTTCTGGACGCCCTTTGAACTCTGTGGTCATGACCTAAGATATGGGCTGAAGATGGAGAGGCAGTGCTGCTGCCATCATCTTGATCTGAGAAATGCCAATCCTGGACTTTGGTTGTTTCTATTTCTAAAAAATGTTCAGCTACATTTCAATAAGAGGACCCAGAGCACCATAAAAATTCTGAACTCATTTGTTCATCATTTTGATGGCACTTTGAAAAAGCCTTTACAGATCAATTATGGACTGAGCAAGAAACTGACAAAGGGTTTCGCTACCTTTAAAATCACTCAAATCTCTTTGAAATGCAGTAACAGATGTTCTTTGAGCTGGCATGTCAAGCTTTTATCCTACTCATTTCCCTGCACTGAGTCTGGTCTCCTTGGGCCAGGTTCTTATTGCATTTAGACTCCAGTGTTCTAAAGCAAAGATGTGTTCAAAATTTCGCATGCACCAAACCGCATCAACACATTTGAGGTTAAGGAAGAGCTTATGTAGTGACAGTTCAGCAAGCACTTAGATCCAGTGACATCCATAAGGTTAAGGAGGTGCATAATGAAGGTTTTAAACTAGAGTGGGTATAAGCAAAATAACCCTCCTAGTTCTCAAAAAATTAAACTACCCATAACTCTGTCATACACTGAATTTTACAGTTTTGACCATTTATTTACAACATGTCTTAAGAGAGCTTGGTTCTGATTTGATTTCCCCTCTAAGAAGTACAAGAACTGGATAAAGTAATCATTTCCGTAAACACCGAGGTGAAAAAAAATTATGGTTCTATCACCTTCTCTAATTTGGCTATTATCATAGAGAATTATGTGCAAATGATACATTTATATGCAGTTCACAAATGGCTCTGCTAATTCCAGCCACTCAATGTGTCCTACATATGTGGTGTCTGTGGGCGAAGCAGATAAACAGTCGAGCTTCTGCAAATATAGTGTTAGGATCAGCATTTTGCTAAAAAATTGCTTTTTCAAGGGGTATGAATTAGCCTGTTTATTCCAGCACAGGAGCAAAAGAACTGAAGATTTCACTTTATTTCGAAGGAATCATAAATGCTGGTTTACATCTAACTCAAATGCTACTGGCAAATATATATTTTTGATTAAAATTAAATTTTACAAGACACGAAAGTGTCTGTAGATACCACAGAAATGATACCTTTTAAAACTATTCTTATAAAATCGTCTTTCAAATGGTGAAATGAACACTACCAAGATTTCAATCATACTCTTAATAGCATTTAAAATAAAATAACTTTGTTAGTCTTAATGCTAAACAAGTTTCAACAAAATGACTTCCTGAAAGAGGGTTATTTAATTATTTGTCTGTCTGTCTTCTAATCACTGAAGCAGTGAATGAGAATTCAAGATATCTCAATTGAGTCCCATCTTAGCTTTTCTGTGCTGTTATGTATAAATGACTCAATCTCTCCTAACCTTAGTTTTATTATATGTAAAATGGGTGTGAAATTATTTCTTTCATCCAATCACTGTACTTGGCAACTTTTACAGAAAATATTGCAGTCAGGCTCCAGCAAATGGCCCTTTTGTTAAGGCAGGAAAAGCTTTTTTTATGACAAAAAACACCAATCACTTCCCTCACTGGATTTTGGCATTGCAAGTGCCAAGTAAATATTATGATAGAGGCAAATTTGTTCAGTTGGTTGGTGAGGGGTTTTTTTGGGGGGTGAGTTTGGATTTTTTTTGTTTGCTTGGGGTTTTTTTTTAATTTTGAAATGTAATAAGAAGTGAATGCTTTTCTCCTCTTCATGCACTGCTTCTTGATGGAGAATTGCAGAAGGCTGGAAATATTTCCCCTGTTTTACTATGACTGCTATGACCTATTGTACAGTTAATTCAAGAATGCTTCAAGGCACTGTGTACTCACAGCATGTCTCACTCTTTGACTTCTCTGTTTAGACTATAATCACATTAGGGAAACCATTTACGTTTGCTAAATGTTTTATTCACATGGTGACATGTGCTAACATACAACTTTTTCTGTTATCTTCTTTAAAATTGTTTCACCTTAGATATGCCTATAAAAAACCTTCCTTAGCTGGTTTTCTTATTCTTCAGCTTTCTCCTAAGCATAACAACATACTCTTGATTGTGGAATTCTCAGAACTCAAAAACTCTCTCTCATAACTCACAGATTATGGACAAGAAACATACTTTATACTCATATATGTATAATGCATAGAGTACTCAGAAATGTCTTATGGAGATACTCCTGTTTCTATGATACAGCTTCCTTGTATACATTACAATCATGTAATTGTATATAGACTGCCACAAATACACATACCTAAATATTTATAATGAATTTATAAACTAAAGCATGACAGAACTACATAGTGAAACTGTGGCAGCTTGTCTATAAAAGCAGTGCTTTCATAATGTAACAACTTTCTTTCCCAGAGTAATCTATAACAAGGTTCCTAACAATCAAATTTCTGTATCTTATAGTCTCTCTATTGGACTTGCCAACAGGGAAAGCAATATGGAGTTATACTGCAATTTTGAATTCAGTGATATAGGAAGAAAGACCCCTAATTCTAGATTTTCTATCTGGTTCCTCTTTCTTGCTTCATAAGTGCCCAGACATCTTTAAGTCCTGTTTTACTGAATGTCAGTCTTCTGAGGATGTTTCTGATACCTTAATGTCTTTCAGACAACATGAGTTACTTATATGTGGACAATTATATTGAGTCCACTTTGGGAGGAGATCAATTTAGGTGTTGCATATATTTGGAAGAACAGACTCAACCTCAAAACACATAATGCAAAAAACACACCAAGGGCATACCTACCCACACATTTACAGTAAAACTCAAAGGTTGTCTTTCAGTAGCTTATGGCACAGGAACTGCTTTTCTAGATTGTTCTGCATCTAGTAAGACATACAATGATGACCAAGATTATCTAAGAACTTCAGTAAGTAAACAACCAATTGTTTGCCTCTGGCAGATAACATTGAACTACAGCTTAGAGAGTTGATTATTAAGTCTAATGTTTCTAACAGATCATGGTAGCTGTTTCCCACTTGTGTGTTTTCTGATTAAGGAGTGCCTACCCTCTTTAACTTTCCTAATTAGATAGTGTCAGGGCTGCTCTCTAGGTGCTACTGGGAAGCACGTATATAACTACTAAGCAGTAGCACAGTTCTCAGGACTGGTTTACAGGGATTTTGGCAGTCAGTGTTGTGGTGGGTCTTGAATTGCTTATTACGACAGTGTGGTATAAAAAGAGCCTACACAGATATTCCCTGGCATTAGATGGAACAACTGCTCCAGCCTCCTCCTCCTGGAAAGCTTTTCTCTGTCTTCAGGTAAAGCTCTGGATGGAGAATGCAGTGGCCCATCTCACACTGCAGGGAGTGAGCACCTAAATCTGAGGTTGGAGGTGGCTTCACATGTGTGAGATGCACCCTAGCTTAGGTTTTGAGTTGCCAAGTATGGGAGCTATGGAACAACGTGGGCACACTATATAATTTAGCCCTGCTTTCAGTAGGACTTTGGATCAGAAAACCAACAAAACTCCTTACCAGCATATATTATTCTTTATTATTCCAATACTTCTTGGTCTTCCTAGTGAACTTGCCCTAGGATGTCTTGTCTCTCCTTCTGGAGTCAAATTTTATTGCAACCAACATGTGGGAAATCAGAAACAAGATGTTGGGCTAATAAATTTCCTGTGTGAGAATGATGTTGTGTACTAGGAAAGCTCTAAGGACTCTTAAAAGAGGTCCATAGGTTAAGAGACAGAAAAAATTTCACACTCAACATCTGCAAAGTTACTTTGCTCCTTCTGGACAGCTACAAACTGCAGGCTGAAATACTTGCAAGATACATGTTCGACGTTCAGATATTCATTTAAACATATCTTAAGTACCCAGTGGGACAGATACTCTTAAATTGAATGCAGGCAGGTATTTATTTACATTTATTTGAGATGTGTTTATTTCATATTTTTCTTATAATTTAAGATATTATTTTTATTTAGCTGCTTAGCAGCACACCAACAAATACATACACACAGAGTCATATACCACTGAAAGTTATCTTTGAAGCTGAACCTTGAAGCCATTGACCTGATCCTCACAGCTTGGTCCTTAAGGACTGGTTCCTCATATAAATTCACCAGCTGTAATTCAAAGAAACACATAAGGTTAAAGAGGAAAGACTCATTTTGGTATTACAGAGGAAATGCCTCGCACTCATTGCTCTGACTAAAAGGTATTTGTTCCTTAATGCTATTTTCATGTCTGGTAAAACATATATTTAACAGAGTTTAAATCAACAAAAGTACAAGAAATCAGCAGGAATCCTATTTAACCTCATTTTTGGCATTCTCAACAGGTATTAGGCATATTGAGCACTAATAAATTATTTAAGATAGCAGTAGATATTAAAGGCTTTGAACTGTGGGCAAACAGCCAAATAAATGTCTTTCAGAATTTTTATCATTTAATGGGAGCCCCAGGACATTTTAGCTAATAAATAACTCTGTCCTCACAGTTCAACTGTTTATACAATGGAATCCATCTCTGAAGCTAAAAACAGGAATCCCAAGAAAGAAATGGGCATCCTGTAGCAAAGAAACAATGGTGGAAGATATCTGGAGACACAGATGCCTTCAGATATGCCCAAACCTGCTACGAATTTTCATCACCTATTGAACTCTGCTCCTGGAGATGATAGCAGTAGTGACAGAACAGAGGTTGAAAGGATTGTCAAGCACTGGAACAGGCTTCCTAGGGAAGTGGTTCAGTGGCCATACCTGGAGGTATTTAAAAGACGTGTAGATATCATGCTTAAGGACATGGTTTACTATTTGGACTTGGAAGTGTTAGGTTAACTGTTGGACTTGATGATCTTAAAGGTCTTTTCTAACCTAAATGACTCTATCATTCTCTTATTCTATGATTTAAGGTGTTTGATCTGTTTGTGTAATAGTTTGGTTTACTACTGACTTCAGGGTCTGGGGAAATATGAGTACCTGAAGGATGTAAATGTAGAAGAGAAGTTAATGGGATAGAATGAAAGTAAAACCATAAGGAAAGAATGGTTCAGATTAATTTCATTATAATGCATCTAATAATGAGAAAAGACAAGTATGTCCCAGTGCTGGTATCCATCAGTGAGAGGATTACTCTCCTCCAGGTTGGACAAGAAGGTCCAGAAGTTATTATTAGGTCTATTAAATTTGAAGTGGATTAAGTTTCCAAGAGTGTACTGTATAATTCTGTTCTGAGCAGAGTTCAAGTCCTGTTGCTCAGTTCTACTCCTGAAAAACTGTGGTGATCCAGGCCCAAAATGTGGCTCAGCACCACACACCACTTGCTCACTCACTCACTCCCAGAAGAGAAACAGAGAGAGCCTCTGGGATAAGGACAGTTTACTGACAAAATCACCATGAAAAGGTAACAGTACCAGCTGGAAGCAAAATTCACTTACACCCAGTGATAACACTCAGACTACCCTGGAGGCACCCAGGAGCACCCCTCCCAGACCAGCAGTTTTTAGGGGGAAGTGATGTCAGATGGTATGGAAAACAGCCCATGCTAACTCAGTTCACCTGTGCTGACTGCTTGGGGAGGTTAACTCTGGCCTGGCCAGAATCAGGACAAGAACTCACCATAAAAATTTCCATTGATTTGAAGACCATGATTGATCTGTGGTTTTTCACCCATATTTGATGTCGGTTAGACATTTTGATTGTTTTTCAGTCAATTAAAAGCAAACTGGAAGAATTAATGCTTGTGCATGTAGTGCTTGTTCTCCCACTTGTGCTTGGGCTGGAGTCTCATAGAAGCAATAGCTGTCAGACAGGCACTTACATTAAGTACCATGTTGACATTAAAGGAACTGGGAAAAATGCCCTAAAGAGTATTCCCCTTCCAACCCTCCTCCCAGCAGAAGGTAACATTTACTTCTCAGCTTGGGATAAATTACCATATTAATTATTCAAAATACTTAATGCCATCGAACAGGAATGAATTTACCAGATGCAATCAAGAGCCAGACACAAGAAATCAATGGAGTTTAAAGGCCTCAGCTCTGTATGAATAATTAACTGGGTGTTCTCATGAAGTGCAGGTACCGGAGAGTGTATGAATTGCCTGAGAAGGGAGAAGAGGTCAGCTCAATACGCATCTCCAGCCAAGAGTGAATTCTCCTGTCTTCAAAATCTCATACCTATGATAATGTCAACACTTAAGGGAATACTTTAAGACCATGGTGGACTGATACAGAGCTATGCAATCCAACTATGCTTTGAACAAATGGAGTAAAGGTACCATGCTCTGGAAAGTGCACAGCTGACACCAGTACAGGTAAACTTTTATTTTGTTTTGGAAGTTGCTGCCACTACACAACTCTGTTCTTCAGGGATTAGACCTGTTAACATCTGGAAAAAACTCTGTGACAATGGAAATCCAGCCTAATTTTTCAGATATGTATAATGTCACAGGTGATCCACAAGACAGAGTTCAGCCTCTGTAACTCCTCTTTTACCAGCTATCACTCCCATACTTGTTATGGTGCAGAAATCAGGTGTTTCTCTACATCTAATTTCTTAACATTTCCTAGTTTTGACTTGACAGCACATGCGAGTTTGCATTTGCTGGCTTAGAATTAGGAAGGTGGGTAGAGCTTGGACACTGCTTACATTCAAAACCTATACTGGTTTAATGGTCAGTCACAGCTTACCCCAACAGAAGCAAGATGGTTAAACAAGTTATAGAAATATGAAGTAACATTTGCAATAGAAATAGATGCAAAGCATATCTAGACTAGAACATATTTTACTTTCAGTAGTCTGGTGATGCATGACTCTGGAGCTGAGTGGTTAGCACAGTTCTCACAGTGCCATGCACAACTTTTTGCCCTTTCTTAAAATATTTTTTCCCAGAGGTGCTGCAGGTGGGGCCACTGGAGGCATCTGGAACCATCTGGAATTGGCTGTGTCAGGCATGTTCCCACAGAGGGGGACTAAACCACCCACCACATGACTTCACTTTGGCAGTGAGCTCTACCCCAGACCCCAGGAGCTCATGGCCATGGAGGATCAGCAGCACCTTTAGCCTAGTCTGGCTGAAAAGGTCTTGGGGAAATGGTCTGATCAGGGGCAAAGGATGAGCAATGCCTGTCACAGAAGCACCTAATCCAAGCCCCAAATCTGACATCTCTGTGTAGATAGAATTCCTTGCCTCCCCAGCCTAACAATTTCAGAGCAAAACTGAAACACTGTATGGGAAAGAGGATATTACCAGAGAATAGGCAGTGGTAAAATGGTGGGATGGTGGAAGTATTCCATCTTCTAGTTCCTTCTTATGCTGACTTTAAGGCTTAAAAGCATGTTGTGTTTTGGGCACCTTCAACACTTTCTGTGAGTGAGGAATGCCATCCCATTGTCTAAAAAACAATGCAGTCTGAGAAAATTAATATTCCCTTTTGGTTGACTCATGTCTGATGTTCACTTTTTAAACCCTACTTAATACCTTCCCTTTCTGCTCTTCCTCAGTTTCTTTAACTTTTGCTCATCTATGCACTGCTGAAAATGACAGCAAATAATTTTGTCATGAGCTAAGGGAAAGTGAAGAAATTAAGCAGAAGCAACAAAAGTCTGTGAGACAGTATAAACAGAAATTCTGTGCTCTCAGCCTGACTTGCTGTGAAGTGTTACAGCTGGAATACATTCATCATGAATACATTCCTTTGAGATCAGCTACTGGAGCACAGTGTCTCCAAAATATTTTAAAACAATAAAACCAGAGCTTACAACCAGAGTAAAACATCAGATTAAAAAATAGTCATTCTTTCAGATAAACTAATGAATATGAAAAGAGCCTAAGACAGGAAAGTAAACATGACAGGATGAACTGGAATTGTGTGACAGTATCAGAGATAAATGAGTCACGGAATCACAGAATGACTAGGTAGGAAGAGACCTTTGAAGATCATCAAGTCCAACCATTCCCATCCTATGCTAAACCATATCCCTGAGTACCTCATCTACCCTTTTTTTGAACACATCCAGGGAAGGTGACTCAACCCCCTCCCTGGGCAGCCTTTTCCAGGCCCTCACAACTCTTTCAGTAAAATATTTTTTTCTAATATCCAATCTGACCCTGCCCTGGTGCAGCTTTGTGCCATTTCCCCTTGTCCCATCTCCTGTCACCTGGCTGAAGAGACCATCGCCCACCTTTCTACAGCCTCCCTTCAGGTAGTTGTAGGTGGTGATAAGGTCTCCCCTCAGCCTCCTCTTCTCCAGGCTAAACATCCCCAGCTCCCTCAGCCGTTCCTCATATGATTTGCCCTCTGGTCCCTTCACCATGAGCTATGTGTTTTGTATGTTCACAATTGTTACTGGATTTCAAGAGAGCTTTACTTGGCCCCTTAGACCTATTCGACAGTGGGTAGTTCTGTCACCAGGAGGAGTTCATCAAATCAGTGTTTTGGTTGTGTTCACTGCACATACTGCTCACACATTAGCTGTGTGATATATTTTGTGTTTGGGGATATTTCACCCCTTCCAATTTTGCACTGTGTTATGAGGAAGCACATGAAAGTCTAAGTTCTCCAGGCCTTGTGCAACGACAAGAGAGAAAGTGAAAATCCTTTCCCATCCCAGATAAGCTGAAGCATTTATGGCAGAGCTGAAAATAGTCAACACTTTTTGCATGAACAACAACTGACTTGTCATTTTTCTTACGGAGAGAATCAATTTTATGCGAAAATGCATCAGGTTCTCCTCAGACAAAATACGGTTTCTAGGAACAATTTGGAATCAATCTGGAATGTTCTCTTTTGTCAAATGATTACAGGGGGGAGAAAATAAAAATGACTTTCTGATCTACTTTGGTGATTGGTTTTTGCAGGAGTCCATGATGGAGTGAAAGGGATGTGGGCTATGATTTATTAGCATAATAGTATCAGAAAATCTGGATTGTGTGTGCCAGAGGAAAACGCTAAAAAGATCAATCAGAAACATATCACTCTCTCTTTCTGAACACCATTCTCTACAGAATGATGGATTTAGTCTAAGTCCTGATAAGAAAGGGAATAAGATGGAACTTATTATATGGGCATTATTTTCATAATGCACAGTCATTTGTATAGTTTTACAGAACCTGTTGCTGGGTCAGGAAGAATGAGCATTTATTGTTAATAATAGTACAATAATGTAGAACAACAATAGCATATCAAATTATAATAATCATAATTTACCAAAGACTAATAAATGCAAAGATATGACCTTTGGCTTAGGGAGCTCATGAGCTGTAGATTGCTGGAGGATGAGAGAGGTTTTTGAGGAAATATAGCATTCTTGCCATCCTCTAAGCATTTACATTAGATGATTATTTGGTCCAACCTTTTCTGACTGGTTTTCTGTTCTGTACACTTTTAAATCTCATTGCTAGTTGTATATTATCAAGCCTAGCTTACAGATTGTCTGACAGCTGGCTTCACTGTTTTTATTTTATCATTATAGCACCTCAAATATCTGGCCATGGCCTAGGATTTTACACTTCTATTTGCTGTACAAACTATGAATACTAAAAGGAACAGCATCCCAAGTATTGTAATATCCTGGGAAGATCTTGCCAAAACATAAGCCCTCAGGTACCAGTTTTCCTTCCTTGTAGCTGAATGCAAAGATAGAGACAGGTAGTACTTGGAGGGTCATATGATTCAAGATTGAAGTTTTGAGCCTGAAGTCTCTCAGATAATAACAGCATCTATATTCTACTGATGATGCTTTATAATGAATTCATTCCTTAGTGAAATTCATTCTTCAGGGAGGTGATTAGACAAATCACATACCATCTTCCTATCAGCTCAGCCCTGAAGAGACTTTCCTTTCCATCAAGCCACTCCATGAATTTAATTAATTCCAACACAAAACACAGGCAAAAGAGAAATTTGCATGTTCCTGCCTGGTGATGCACTAATACCTCTTACATCGTCCATGAGGATGATAGCAGTGCTGAGTAAATTTAATACTCTTGAATGTGTCACTCTACAAGGAGCTCTGACTGTTTTTCAGGCAAAGAATCCTAACCAAAAAAAATATTATCACTCTGTGTATCTTGATATTCAATTTCTAGTACAGGAATAGAAAGTGCCAGTAAAATCTTCCCACAACTAATTCTGCTGTTCCATTCCTGGTAGAATAACCTAATGATTGTAAGTAAATGATGCCATTAAGGGAGGCCCAGTCAAGAGTTTATGGATACTTTCCTAGGCACAGCAGAAAGAATGGCAAAGATGCAATCTACCTTTGTAAGAAGATTCATGAAAGACAACTATTAGAGAAAAAGTATTATGTGACCACTCTGTCAATCCTTATAGTTTGAGTATAGAGTGAGTGAAATGTGAAATGCCCAGAGATAAAATGAGCTCATTTACTAAAAGACATCACTGGGAAAAAGGAAACCTTCTTTTAGTGTACCATTAGTATGAACAAGAATAAGGGAAGTGCTCAGTGTGCTCAAATCACTCTGTGGCATGGAAAAAATTGTCAGCAGATAATGTCATAAAAGTTAGAGTGTGGACTTCTTATGTGTTATCAGCCTTCATAAAAAAAGTCAACTGTGAGCACTGACTAGTCCAATGCATAGCAATATGTTATACTGAACTCTTAGATTTTCAGAAAATAACATTAAAGACTAGTCAAGTAAGTTAAGCTATTTTTTTTTCAAATCAACTGAATGTGTTAAACTTCACCAGAGATAATTTATTTCATTGGCTGATGTTATCTAAGATCTTCAAGACCTTTTTGAAGAAAAGGAGACTGGGAAAGAAAAAAAACACAAAGCCTGTCTATATAAAGGAGAAGAGAAGAAAAAAAAAAAAAAAGAAAGAAAAAGAAAAGAAAGATTCAGTCCCTAGCAAAAATTCAAGAGAATAACATTGAGCAGACAATGTCTAAGTACACAGGATGACAGGGAGATGGATTTGTCAAGAACAAACCAATGTAGTTTTCTCGTATGGCAAGATAAGAAACATTGTGGAGCATTGTGAATGGGGAAAAGCCTTCAGTACTTGTCTTCAGGGGAGCTTTGTAACTGTATGACATGACAATCCCATCAGTAAGATAGAGAAATGTGAGCCAAACAAAATTGCTCAAAGGGAAGGCAAACCTGTCTAAAACTTCTGTCCAGAGTACATGAAAAAGTTGTACTGACAAGTGGATGGTTGCATCAACTGAGGTTCTTGAGACATCTTTTCTGGTTAGAGCTCAGTGCTTCCTTTAATGACCTGGGTGGTGGAACTGAAATTAGGGTTATTAATTATGAGAGTGTTGCAGGATATAGTGTTAAGTCTTGAGAAATGTGAGAAATGGTCTGAAAAACTGTGGCTGCATATTATTCTAGATCAGCACACACCCTCGATTTTGGTAAAATTAATTGCTAAGATGCAAGCTGGGGAACGCTTGGCAGAGTAGAAGCTTTTCTGCAAAGGATCTATAGTCGTAGTTGTAAGGCCAAATGCAAGTCAAAAATCTTCTGCTGTGACAAAAATTACAAGCCTTTTACTGCTATACGTGAAAATAACTAGAACTTGCAAAAGAATGACATCCTGGTTTGTTGAGCACTGTTAAAACTTATCTTAAATACTGAGTCAGTTTGTACTTTCTCTTTTAAGACAGATAATAATAGGCTGTATGAAAATATACAAGAAAAAATGCTATAAATAATTTGAGATAGATTACTAGTGTGGACTATGTAATCTTTTAGAGAGAAATTTGGAAGGACCCCTAAGTCCTTTTTAGGAGATTGCCAAATCCAGTAGCCCAAGAGAGGTGAAGTGTGCCCACAAGTCCAGTCAGTAGCGAAGCTGAGCATGTCTTCCCAATAGGCACATGCACAGAGCACAAGTACACAACTCATAAATTCATATATTCATGGCTGGCCATACAGATACAGACAGACAGACAGACACATTCAGGGTCACAGCCTTGTTGCCCTCTTTTTGACACCTAAGGATGAAGGCCTGTTACTTGGAAGTATATGCCATTATTTACTTAAGTGTGTATGCACCTATAACTACATTTAAATATATATGCATATATGGAATGTGGATCCAGCTCCCATGGATCTCAGTGTTTCCAGGTGCTGGCACCTGCATGGATAAGGTCTCAAGGCTGCAGCCTCACACCAGATGCTGGTAGAGAATCCCATGTACACAACAAAAACATACAGGCAGAGCATGAATCATGAGTAACATAAACATGTCTTTCAATACCCATATCCCTCCATTTTCAATTTTTTATTCCTTCCCAAATCACCTAGATCTATTCCTTTCTCTGCCAATGCTTTCTTCCCTAAACATCTGATAATAAGCCTCATGGAATCCCAAACCGCTCTTTTTCTGCATCCCATAATGTTTCCCATAACCCCAAGGCAGTGACTCGTCTTAGTCTTCAAGGTTGACTCCCATTGACCCACTAAATGGATGGTCCGGGGACTGTGGGACTGTGGGGCTGAGGCTGTATTGGAACAGAACCAGTGGTCCCCAGGAAGGGGCTCATGTCTCTGACCCAGTCATTGCAGTGTCCTACCTGCTCTTTTTCCTCTTGGCTCTTCTGTAAATGGGGAGATTGTCCTTTGATGAGCTGAAGGATCCTACAATGAGCCTGGGAGCTGCCATGCAGGGTCATTCTTTGGGGTCATTTACCTCCATTTTTTCCTCTGTGGTGTTTTGTGGTTGTGAAGGTGAACTTCTCAAGTGTATTAGAATCATAGAATTATCACAGTGGGAAAAGACCTTCCTGCTCTGGCAGGGGGGTTGGAATAGATGATCTTTCAAGGTCCATTCCAACTCCTAACATTCTGTGATTCTGCCATTCTGTGATCTTCTGAAGCCCTGGGTTTTTAACACCTCCAGGGACAGCGTCTCCACCACCTCCCTGAGCAGCCTGTTTTAATGTTTCACCACTCTTTCAGTGAAGATTTGGGTGCATCCCATCTGGCCCCATAGATTTGTGCACATATATATGGTGCATCAGGGCACGGACCCTCTCCTCCAGCATTAAGGGGAAGTCATTCTGCTCCCAGTCCCTGTCTCCTAGGTTAGGGAGTTGGATTCCCTCTATGCAACTTGTCCTATTACTAAAGACTGATACAAAGATGTCATTAAGCACCCAGACCTTCTCTTCATCTTTTGTCACTATGTTTCCTCTTACATCTAATAAAGGAATGGCAGGTCTCCCTGGTCTTTCTTTTGTTGTTCATGTATTTATAGAAACTTTTCTTGTCTTTAGCATAGAGGCCAGATCATTTCTAGCTGCATATTACCTAGAAGTACCAACTGAATATTCATATGCACTTGCTGGCTGTCCTGAATGGAGCCCAAAATTAGCTCTTTTACAGAAAAAAAGAACATTAGCTTTTCCACTTATTTTTGGAAATACTCAGTTTTAAAAAACCCCAAGAATTAAAATTGCCAGCTGTTTAAAGAATGTGCAGATGCTGGAAACAGCTGTCAAGCTACTACCCTAATGCGTACAAGAAACTCAAACAACTGTTCATTTTGCATCTTGCATGACTTATACTTTTGCTGCTGTAAGATACAGACACAAAATAACTCTTTATGATTGCCTTATCCCCCTAAATACCCAGAGTGCAACATACTTTGCCCCTCCTCTCTCCTGCCTGGCCAGTCTTTCCCTGGTACCACTTCTCTGCCAGCTGTAGCTCTAGCACATCTGTTGAAGATATTTCCAAATGAACTTGTGCACCTCATGAACCACAGAAGTAAATATTTAAAAACCTCAGAAAATCCATGCAGCATCACACTTTATCCTTCCAGCAGTAGCAAGCCAGCAATTAAGAGCAGTGTCCTGGTGGTCCACAGAGCAACCTTTTTAGGTTTAGAATTGGAGCATTGAATACATACTCAGTGCCATTTAGGTTCTCCAAAGCAGTGAAACACCTTGAAAATATTATGCTACATAGTTCCCTTCCACCTAGAGTTTGGGGCAAGTGGAAGTGCTTGGTTCAGGAGTATCGCTTACTGAATGTAGTACATAGGTGGGTCTAATTGGATGGGTGTTTTGGTCACAGGGGAAGATGTGTAGCAAGGTTAGGACTTTATTGTATTGCCAAGGACACAAGATGTCAGCAATTTGCCTTATAGTGTTGTGTTTCCTCCATCCTTTCTTACAAGGTCAGTGTTGCCTCTGGTTGCACGCAATGTCAGAACACAATGTAAACTACCTTGTGATTTGCTTCTCAAGGATGGGAGGACTTGTCTAACAGAACAGTCCTCCCAGAACTAATTCAACAGATGTTTAATGCACTTAAATATATATGAATTTACCAAGAGCTGACAGTGCAGTCACACCAGGCTCAAATGTCACAAAGGGACTGTGTCCTCTGCTGAGTCAGAAAAACTCCTGGGCCAGATCATCCCACTGAGCATCATCTCAAGCTACTTTGATTTCAAGCCAGCTAATTGCTTAGCATAGAAAAATAGCATTTTGTTGCACCTCTGTTAAGAAATCTGTACGAGTATGTGCAGAGAAATAGTAAGAAAAATGGTTCTCTCTCAATTTTTGAAAAATAACATGTAAAGCAGAGAGAGAAGACTGAAATCCAAGGCTCCTGGAAACAAATTTCAACAGCAGGAAGTGTGTTAGAAAATGCAATAAAATCCTTCTAATTTACATTTGGCATCTCTTTGGTTTGAGTTATTTATAAAGAACCTATTCTCTGGCCCTCAGGTCTTCTGGTTTATATTTGCCATCACTGCCTTTGGCCTTTAGGCTGTGTATGCTTCTCTTGAGTCTTTCTTCAATATAAACTGGGTTCAGTCTTCAGGACTGTTGTAGTTTTGCGTGGCTGAGTTCTGGTGAAGAGGGGTGGGGCTGCAGGGGTAGCTTCTGCAAGAAGCAGCTAGAAGCTTTCTGTAGACCCAGGAGAGTAAACACCAGCCAACTCAAGGCCAGAGTCATTGTTGACCAAGGCCAACCCAATCAGCGATGGTTATAGCACCCCTATGAATCACATTTAGAAGAACCCCCCCATACACACACAAGCAGCCTTTTTTTGCCACCAGATAAGGGAGTGAGAAGATGTAAGAAACTGTGCAGACACCATGTCAGTGAAGAAGGAGATGGGGGAAGATGAGGTGCTTCAGGCACTGGAGAGAAAGGTTCCACTGTAGCCCATGGAGAAGACCATAGTGAAGCAGTCTGTTCCCTTGCAGCCTATGGATGATGATGGGGAGCAGAGATCCCATCTATACCCTGTACAGGACCCCATGACAAAGCAGGTGGAGAATCCTAAGGACACTGTGGGCCATGGGAAGCCCTCATTGGGGCAAGGTCCTGGCAGTGAAACCTGCAGCCATGGAAAGACTGACCCACACCAGAGTAGGTTTGCTGGGGGCAGTGGGGGGAGGGCGGGGGGAAGTTGTTACTCTGTAGGGGGGACCAGACTGGAGCAGTCTTGGCCTGAAGGTCAGGACCCTATGGAAGGGGGCCATGCTGGGGCAGTTGGTGAGGAACTGAAGCCCTGACAGAAAGGACTCATGTTGGAGAGGTTTGTGTGGGACTGTCTCCCGTGGGTGGGATCCCCACTCCAGAGCAGGGGAAGAGTGTGAGGAATGCTCCCTGCACCTCCCTGCCTCAGCTAAGAAGGAAAAAATCTCATGAGGAACTGACCAAAACTCCTATTCCCTGCCCCTCCCCATGCCACAATGGGGAACAATATTTTGTTCCCTGTCCAGCTGACAAAGGGAGTGATAGAGTGACTTTGGTGGGCGTCTGGGCTCCAGCCAGGGCCAAATCACCATAAGGTGTTCAAATGCCATAATATGGAAAAGAATCACATTAATTACTGTCAGTGAAAGTGTCAGTGCTTCATTCTTTTCTTCCCTTTTGTGTCTGCAATGCCTTAGCCTTTTTTTGTGTGGCGAGTTTATGGCATACAAAGCTATCACAAACTACAAAACAAAACTATCAGTAATCCTTACCCAAATTCTGAGCTCTTTGGATACATGGAGGTAAATCTTCATATTGAGTTATGAGGCTTTTATGTGTACAGAGATTCTGCTACTGATCAGAGCAAAATAAAAGACTTGAGGGTATAACTGAATAGTTATCTGGGATTCAAAAATTTCTTCTGCTGTCTCTATGGCTGAGCAAGAGAAAGTAGAATTGACTGTGAATATCTGATCAGTCAGACATATTTATACATAACTGCTAATGACAGATTTATAAAAAACGTTGTAGTTTACATCCTGTTGTGGCAAAGGACACAAAGAACGGCATAGAAGTGATGCAGAGAATCCTCAGAAGTTGCTCTAAGCATCTACCTCTCCAAATTATGCCATTTGAATTGCCTTTGAAGAATGGGGACAGAGGTGCTCAGAGGACAGTGGTCTCACTTTTCAGCATCATTTGTAGATACTAAATATCTTCCTGTTTCTTTTGACTAATAATCACTGTTATTTTTCACCCGTGGGGAAAAAGAAATTCTGCTTGGTGCAAAAAGTAGATTCCATCTCAAGAAAGCCAAATGAGAACTTGAATTTCAGGTCTAGTATACCTCCAGTAACCTGACCTGAGACAGCCCTAACATGACAGGATACTCAAACATCCAATTCTGTCAAAATTAAACTTCATTTGGAAAAAATATTGTTGATTACTTTGGAAAAAATGTACCTTCAGTTACTGACTATGGTGGGAAGTCTTAGCATCAGGTCTGGGAAATTTGGCAAGCTATAGATGACTTGAGGAATGAAACCTTTTGGCTGCCACACAGTCCTTCCAGCACCATTTACTCCTGCATCCAGAAGAACATGCTTCCTGTATTCACAACTTAGCCAGCATCCCAGAGACAAAACACTCCATAGCTTTGTTGCTAATTGCAAATTCAATCAGTTTCAAGTAGCAAGAGGCATTCAGAGAGCTCTGAATAACAAGAATAATGTAGTAGGGCAGGGTGAGGTGACCCGTGATTTGTTAACAAGGGACAAATAAATTATTGAACAACAAGATTTTTGAACTACAAAACAGGCTTTAAAACAGCTTAAATGTACAAGAACATATATGAAGATCTGCCACAGCATTTGCATCAGGTTATCCTATGACAAATGATACTTAAAGTCCTTCTCACACAGACAGGCCTCATCAGAAGAAATACCTCAGCCAAAAAGTCCTGCTGATAAATCTCGCCTTTTGCTTTTGAGGTAATGGATGGGCTAAGCAGGTTAAAATGCAATTCACTCTGCTGCCTGTAGAAATGGCTTAAAAGGCAGGTAAAGTACAAGATAATGGAATTTATCTGTTGGGGAGTGCCATGAATAAAACATATTTTGCTGTCTGCATGCATTTCTTCCTGCTGCCCTTCCAAGAAAGATCTTTGTTACACATCACTACTTGGACAGCAGAAAAAAGGACCTGGATGACCTTGTTCTGCTGAAGACAGTAGGAGACAAACCTTTCCCAAAATAAGATAAGGCTATTCCTGACCCATGGGCCAAAGTTCAAAGGCAAAGACATTGAAACACTTTTTAGCTAACAATTCCTATCTGAATGCATAAGCCATTAAAATTAATGGGAGTTAATAACAAGCAGATTTATAAATAAAAATAATCAGTGAATAATTTGAGGATTTTTTTTTCTATCTTCCCTGAAAGCCTGTTCATTTAATTTCTGATTGTATTATTTCACTGAAAGAGAAAAAAAAATTAAAACCTTTGAAACTGGGAGGTGAAAAATGTTGTTTCATTATTACCAGGGGAGGGAAGAAAAAACCCACCAGATTTCCATTACCCACGGAGTTTTCTTACCAAACTTTGCCTAAATGAAATAATAACATGGATCAGAATGAATGAGAAATATGGCCCTGAAAAATGAAATAATTAACTTTAGTGAAAAGTTGGGGTTTTTTGAGGGTTATGCTATTGGGGAATAAAGTATTGCTGGATGGCCTTGAAACAATGAAACGAATGGTTTTGTCAGTGAACTTAAATATTGATTACTGACATAGCTCTAACTCTAACAGAACAAAGCACAGCAATGAACCAAGGAGTTACAAGTCTAGACAAAACATAACCACATCCTCCTGATAACTAAAAGGACAAGGACAGCAAATGAGGTCTCAGCTTTAAATTGGGCACTTTCCTCAGAGGCTTTAGTAAAACTCTGAGAAACAACCCTTGACAACAGACTCAGAAAAGCAACCTTGGGATTGACATTTTTCACTGGGCAACATGCTAAACAATCCAGCTTTTTGCCTTCAATATACTTTCTGCTTTTATTTAGAAGTCTCATGCTTGTATAGAAGAGTTAGATTTTTCCCCTTCCTGTTTTTTTTTTCATGAGATGCTCTAAGACTTTGAGCTCTCTTCAAATATGTCATGTAGCTATTCATATCATAGAAAAAAAAAGCCAGAGAACAGGCACAGAAAGAGTATAAATTTCCAGCCCCATGTGTCGTGCTTCTTACCTTACTTGCCACCCAGCTACTTGGGGACTGGTGGTAAAAAGCTCTTTTAAACCCACACACAGGCTCTTTTGTCACAGGCGAAGGCCCAGAAGATGATGGTTGGTCCACAGCATGACTGTGGAGGAATCTGTAGCATCCTAAACCCTCCTAAAATTCCTACAGGCAGTCAGTGCTTTATGACTGCCTCTTTGCAGGTTTTACTACCTACCTAAATAAGTCTTGGCTACCCCTTTCTGAGGGAACAGACCCAACAAATTCAAAAGGGGACTGCAACTGTGGGGAGCTCCCACATAGCAGGCATTTTAAACAGAATCTCAGTACCTCTTCCATTGTTTCACCCTGAAAATGACTGCTCCACTCAGATCCTCCCCCTCCTTTTCCCTTGCTCAGATCTTCCTCTGCCTTTTCCCTTGCCAAATACAATGCAGCAGCTTCTTGTTATTTCTTCCCCTTTGTTTTCTGAAAAGCTGCAGCTTTTTCAAAGCTTTTTATTTGGGGGGTGGGAGTGGCGTGGGGAGGAGGCTAAGGGGTAGGTTTGATTTTGTTTATTTGTCTCTTTCTTTTTTTCAAAGAAAGTAAAAAAAAAATAATCTCAGTTTCTTCAGGAGAATAAATGAATTTTTGTCCATTACAACACTAGTTTGAGGTTTGACCCTCTCCTGTGCAGGTTCCATAAATTATAAACCAAAAGCATAAAAGGGTTATTTCATTTATTAATTCATATATTGTGGCTTTTTCAATTGCCATGGACAAAAGGTGTCATCAGATCTACAGCATGAGAAAGATGGAAGGAGAAAAAAGATATATGCTATCAGATTATCAGAAGGCAGAAAAAACCCCTAGACTTGTAGACCCTCCCTAACTCCACTACTTCATCTGCAGGAAGCCTTGCTTGCAAACCACCTTTAAAAATGGCCACATTGTAAGCACCTGTGATAAAATGTTCAATATTTAATGTAACCCAGGAATGTCTGTTGATGTTGGGGCAGCAGAACAGTTAATTTAATAACTCAGAGTGTCTTCAAGTGAAGAACGGTGCCTTACAATGTTTCAAATGCATTTAGAGACTGTAAGTCTGACCCAGCTCAACCCACTTCTATCTATTTGTATATTTACAAAACTCAAACATGAAGCCTGATTTTGCTCTCTCAAAGCAATAGCAGATTTCTTTATCTGTAATTTTCCTATAGAAGTCTTAGAGTGAGGCCCCATCTTGAATACTGTGTTGAGTTTTGAAACCTCCACTTCAAGAAAGACATGCAGCATGTCCAGAGGACAACAAAGATGGAGAAGGGTCTGAAACACAAGTGTTATGAGGAGCAGCTGAGGGAACTGGAATTGTTTAACCTGGGGAAGAGGAGGCTTGGGGAAGATCTGACTGTTCTTTACAACTACCTGAAAGGAGGTTGTGGTGAGCTGGGGATCAGCCTCTTCTTGCAGATAAGTAGCGATAAAACAAGAGGTAATGGCTGCAAATTGCAACAGGGGAGGTTCAGTTTAGAAACTGGGAAACATTTATTTTCAGAAAGAGTTCTTAGGCATTGGAACATGTTTCCCAGGGAGGTGGTGGAGTCACCATCCCTCAGAATCTTCAATCAAAGACGTGGTTTGGTTTAGTTTAGTTAGTTTTCTTGGCAATATAGGTGGTAGAGGGACGGTTGGACTAGGTGAGCTTGGAGATCTTTTCCAACCTTAATGATTCTGTGATAGAAAGGCAAGACTGTTTTGGGGACTTCTTAGCTATGAGATTAAAAAGGTTTTCTACAGCAATTTTCATCAAAGACCATCAAAATTTCAAAGATGTCAAAAGGTACAAATGTTCCCCAAACATTTGGAAGCATACAAGGCATAGTTTGTAACCTGTAGAAATTGTGGGTATCACATTAGACAGAGTATTTGAAAAAAAAACACTGAAAAAACAAATGGGGTTTTGCAGAAAATAGGTTTCATTTTTAAAGGATGCTTCTCCTTTAAAGTGAACACAAATGTATTTTGGGGGAAACAAATAGCCTAGCCAATACAATGGCATGCTTTGTTTTTCTACAATCATTGTCTTTGTTTGTTTCATCAGTACATTTATGAATTGAATATGAACAATTGGACCCTAAAATTATTTAGTTTTGTTTGTGTGCATGGGAGAGAGTGGAGGATTTGTGGTTCTGGGTGGTTTGGGGGTTTTTTGTATTTTGTCCCCTGGATCAGAAATCCCATTAACTGTACAATTCTTATCTTGGAGTCATGAAGTGGCTTGGGAGATATCACTTCAACTTCTCTACTTCTGCTTCTTTCTTAATCTCCTCAGATTGTAAGCTTTTTGTACCAGAGCTTATTTGTTAAGAATTTGTACCATGCCCAGAAAAAAATATGTCCCTAATCTCAAGCAGAAACTTTAACTGGTTCTGTAATAAATATAGTAAAATAGCAAAAGTAAGAAAAACAACCAGAGTGCCTGGGAATCAAGGAGGCATTGCTCAGTGTCACCTGCAAGTTGACCTTCATCTCAGACACAGATTTTATTTCTTTTTATAATTTTTTTTTCTCAGTGTCACTTATTGCTATGATGCAAAAGCTTCTTCTGGAAAGCTACCCATTAAACCTGTAATTTCAATGGTCTGACATTTCAATTGAAGTCTTGCTCCCTGTGTGGATCAAAAATTTAGATTTGCAGAATATCTTTCAGGGCTCTGTAATCTTGGCTGTGTCAACTATTGGTGGAATGCAGCAGGAGAAAATATGGGATAAACTGACTAAGAGTTTGCTGTAAGTCTCTGATTTTATCAGTCTTCAAGATAGTAGTAGTAAGCTTCAGATCAGAAAAAAATTGTCCTTTATTCCAGGACTGACAGACTTTTCATGTCCTATGGATC
Organism: Gallinula chloropus; assembly: GCF_964237585.1. Classification (NCBI taxonomy): domain Eukaryota; kingdom Metazoa; phylum Chordata; class Aves; order Gruiformes; family Rallidae; genus Gallinula; species Gallinula chloropus. The sequence continues at coordinate 4,116,329 of NC_140086.1, forward strand.
TTTGTGGTGAAGACATGTTGACACAGAGGGAGAGGGCTTCTCACATAGCTGGTAAATGCACCCTAAAGGGATACTTTCAATAAATTTTCCCAGTTAGAAATTAGTTCTTGTTCTGAAGATGGGAAGTAATGAGGACAAAGACAAAACTGAGCTTGGAATTCAGCCTTGGGGCAATTTCTGCTTGACTCTACACAGAGGGAAAGATAGAATGTACTTTGGGAGGGTGTAACAGAGGGCTTACATTTCCAGTGAATGATGGAGCCAACAGCATAGCCTTCATCCTTGCCAGTGTGGTAGATACTAAGCCAAGCTGTGCTCTAGTCTGTTTCATTATAAATCAAAATCTTTGATTCAAATTAAAATTCATAATGATAAAATATGGCAAATACCCAAATTTTACTGAATAGTGAAGAGGAGAGTTTTGACATCTGCCCATTTCTTGTTTCATGATCTCTATTGATCTTTTTCTGAACAGCAAGTTAAAGAGCATCTTGCTGTTTGCTGCACAGTGCTGAGATCCAGATTGTTTCACAGAGCCTATCTCTAACCTTGATGGTAGCAGCTCCAGGGCAGAGAAGCAAAACTCCTTTGAATTAAAGTCACAAGCAGCAGTATTAACAAGCATATGATTACAGTACAAATTGCCCCAAATAATTCAAAAAGACTCCTATCCAAAGTTTGATGGTAATCACAGCCTGGGAGGATATTATTAAAAATGAAACCTGCTGTCTGGGGCAAGGATTGTTTATCTTCTATTTTTTCCATTTTTTCTCCCTTCCCCTCCCCTTTTTTCCTTCCTTTTTCCTTTTTCCTTCTGAGTTCACTATGTGATTCTTATTGCTGTTGCTTGATAAACCCAAAATAACTGAAACAAATTTTGGCAGTCACTGAAGCAATTGTTTCTCTAATAAGAGGAATGTTGATTTGTGCCTGCAGATAGAGAAAAAAAGGGCTACTAAAGCAAACCTCATACGAATATCAGATCTGATGCTGAAAATGTAGCAAGTCTCTCAGGAATTTGCTACGTGTCCTTTTTTTTTTTCCAATATTTTCTTTTTTTAAATTGGTTTAAACCTACAGAAAAGCATTGTATTGTCATCCCCAGGGAGAGGAGTCTGTCTTTATCCATGACACAAACGTGGCACATCGGCAGCAGCTGTGCCTTGATGCCATGGGACCTGGGCTGGCACCGGTGGTTGGGATGTGGCAGAGCAGCAGTCACCACTCAGACTGTCACACAGATAAAATGGCAATTAGGGATAACCAGTTGCAGAAGGACACTGGTGTGTTAGGAGTAGGGCTGAAGCGACCAGCAGCAGGAGAGATGAGATGTCAGTGGACTGGCCTGGTAGGAGGTGCAAGAAAAACCCTGCTGTGCTCAGGGTGAGACCACAGAATGGTGACTGGAAACCATGAGTCTGTTTTCAGCTCGTGCTGCTCATCAGCTATGTGTGAGCTGGGGTGAGTCACGGTGTCACTGTTGCCTCGTCCACCATCTGTGCCTGTCTATTTGCATTGAACACTCTTCAGGGACAGAGTTGGGGTTTTTTTTCTTTTTTTTCTTTTCTCCTTTGTGCTGTACTTATCTGTAGAAAGCCCAGAGGCTCAAGGGGGGCTTTGGGGGAGCATCCATGTTGTAAGAATAGGCATATTCCTTGTAAAAGGCGAGCAAGCCACAGAAATGTTATCTGACAACCCACACAGACCTGTCACTGAATCTTTTTCTACCTCTTGGGCAGCATCAGTATTATCTTAGGAGAATCTTTGCTTAGGGTCACATACAGATGTTTTCTAGGTCTCCAGATACCTCTTTCATAGGGAAACAGTGCTGAACAGAGCTTGGACACTCAGGTGACACCTGAATTGTTCCTGGTAAAATGTTGCTGTTACTGCAAAGGCTCCTCTAACAACTTTTTGTACTCTCTACCCAGCAGCTCACTGGCATGAGAACAAGCTGTTTGTTCAGAATAATGACTGACAGCTCCAGCAACAGATTTTTGAGTTCTTGACATAAATGTGGAAGGGGTAGGAATAAAGGGAAGGAAATAGAAAGCAGCTGAATGGTTATGTTTGCAAAGAAAGTGCCAAGCACCACAGCATGAAAGAAAGTTTTGACAACCTGAACTGATGGTAGGAGAACAGAGACAAACGTGTCTCTGTTTGTGAAGGGTGATAGCTGCTATAAGCAGAGAAGCAAACCTAAGCAGGCTTCATTCGATGATTAGAACATGATTTCCTTTCTACTGTGTGTCTGTGTGTACAGCTCTATGTTTTCATTACCAACAAGACAGTGCACTAAATACTGGAGATGTTAGAAAATTAATAATTATTTGAAATGTTTTCATCCTATTAGATTTCCTCATTTCCATATTGCATTTCTATCACCTGTGAGTATGAAACTAGACAGAATTTGGTTGGTTTTTGTTTTCCATTTTTGGCCAGGTTTACTTTCTGGCCCTCAAACCTAGATACTACTGCATTATTGAGTGGTCAAGGCTGAGAAGACTATCTAAATAACCCTTATTCCTTCATCTACCTTGAGCAGGAGGAGAAACATCCAGATTGATCTAATTCGCTGCATTTTCCAATTAGAATTTAATTTTACAGAAACCACTTTTCTAGCCATTAGTCTCCACTGGAGTTAATGTCAAAGGCTCACTTTAGGCTAGCTTAGCTCCCTGCATTAAGCACCTTTTCAGAGCCACCATGGGACTCCTAAAATTCATGAGAAGTGCAGACTGTCACCCAGTCAGCTTAAATTTACCAACTTTTAAGCACAAAGCACAGCTCATTTTCCCAGCCAAAGGCTAAAATCTACCAGGGGAAAAACAAAAAACTGTACGACCAATATTAAATGAAGGATCTTGAATAAGTGTTTAATTAAGTTACAAAATAATTTCTTATGTGCTAAATGATATTTTAAAAAAAGGTTATAATAACTATGCAAGACTCAGATTATACCTTGATTAAAAGGCAATAAATTTGTTTGAATAATCATAATTTTTGTAATGCTAAATAACTATTCTGGACATAAAGACCTGCTAGCTGCCTGAGTAGATCAAATGATGGACAGAGCCCACAATCAACCTCAACTGCTCACCAGTGTTAGATGCTTTCATGGGAGGGACAGGGACTGTTTAGGTAGCAGTTATACAGAAAACCGCCCTGGAGAGACATTTTTAGCTGTTATTTTAGGACAGTTTTGCTGCAGATAAACTTATAAAGTTTCTGCTCTTGTGATTCATCCACCCACTATAGCAAAGTATTCCTTTTTCTGTTCACAAGTCGGTTGTTTGTTTGTGATGTATTTTGTTATATATATTTTTTTTTTAAAGAAGGTAATAGAAAGTTAAAGTACAATCCCAGACCAAGTCTCAAGAAAAATACCACACACCACAAACAAAACAAAGCCAAAAATCCTTGTGCAATTTCAGTAAATAAGTACTATCTCTTTGCCTTTGATCCTTTTCTTCTTCTGGATCATAATAAACTTGTATTGGGCAACATTAACTGTGCAGTGTGCTTGCCATCACCAAAAAAAAAAAAATCATATTGCAGAGTCCTAAGCTTTATATTTCTTCTATCTTGACCCCTTCAAGATCCCACCATGTGGTATTACAGAATCACAGAGTGATAGGGGATGGAACAGACCTCTGGATATTATCTAGTCTAGCTCCTTTGCCAGAGCAGGATCACCTGGAGCAGACTGCACAGGGCAGCACCCAGGCAGGTTTTGAATATCTCCAGAAATGAAGACTCCACAATCTCTCTGGGCAGCCTCTCCCAGTGCTCTGCCATCCTCAGAGTAAAGAAGTTCCTCCTCATGTTTTGTTGGATCTTCATATATTCCAGTTTATGCCCATTGTCTCTTGTCCTGTCACTGGGCACCACTGAGAAAAGACTGATCCCATCCTCCTGAACCCCACCCCTTAAGTATTTATCAGTGTTTTTAAGATTCCCCTGATAGTCTTCTCTTCTCTAGGCTAAAAAATCCCAAGTCCCTAATCATCTTCATAGCCCACTTTGTACTGACTCCAGTAACTCCCTGTCCTACTTGAACTGGTGAGCCCAGCACTGTACACAATATTCCAAGTGAGGTCTCACCAGGGCAGAGGGGGAGGAGAACCTCTCTTGACCTCCTGGTCACACTTTTCTTGTACATCCCAGGATGGCACATTGCTGGCTCATAGTTAACCTGTTGTCCCAGGTTATTTCCACAGAACTGCTTTCCAACAGGTCAACCCCTGACCTGTACTGGTGCCTGGGGTTATTGCTCCCTAGGTGCAGGACCCAACACTTTACCTTGTTGGATCTGATTACTTACTAGCCAACTCCCAGATCTCCCTGGACGGCAGCATAGCCTTCTGGCATGTTAGAGAGGTTAAGAAGAATGTTCTCATGTTGAGTGAGAAGTCTGAGGTCACTTGTTTTTCCTGGATATTAGCAGAGATTTTCAGAATTAATAAAATTAGTTTTACTAGGAGTGTTCAGAGGGACATATTGACTGACTGTCATAGCCCTGTGGTTGAAAGCACCCCATTTGAAAGATCCCCAACTGTAATCAGCATTGCAGCCCCATCTCAGCCACCTTAACTTTCCCTTCTCACATGTTCTAGGATATAAACCCTAGTTTCTCAGATATGAGGAAAGAAGAAATTTTAAAAACTGATTTTCTTCTTGTTGTTTTTGAGGATTTTTTTGGTTGGGTGGGTGGGTGGGTGGGTGATTGGTTGGATGGTTTTCTATTAGTGGCTTACTCTGAGCAGGTTTGTTCAAGCTTTGATGACAACCCAGATAAATCAGAGACAACCAAACTTGATTGTGGAAAAAAGCTCATGGAAAAGTCCAGAATTCCTCCTTGGTAAATATGTGTCAGCCTTCCTAGTATCCACAGGGTGAAATGCACTGACAAATACATGAGGTTAATGGCCTATTTTAAACTTTAACAGCTTGCAGTTGAAATCTGAAAGTGTCTGGTACAATGGATGATGAGAACAACCTAAGTGAACTATACATTCCATCATCCCAAGAGGTTATTCTTACGGGTTTTGCTCAAAGGTCATTAACAGTCTGGAAAGAGAGAGGAGCATATCCAACTGCTCATCTTTTAACTAAGAAAAATTGTTTTGTTGACCAGAAAGTATCCTCTATCCTCCTTTAAGTCACAGCAAAGAGAGGGAGATTGAATTGTGCACCCAGACTTGTTCAAAATAGTGGTTCATAATTATTTGCAAAGTCCTTGCTGAAGAAAAGAAGGGCAGGGCTTACTTTAAATGAGAGACGTGCTCAGTCAAACTTTCCATTTCTTTTAATAATCAATTTATGTAAATTTAAATACATTACATATGCATGTTTAATTTTGCTGCTCATAATGATGACAATTGCAATTAAGCTCCCTGCTTTCTTGGCAGCGGAAATAAGACAGGACAAAAATAAATAAATAATAATAATTTATGTTTCCTGTGATCTTTTTTAAAACTTGTGGGTGAACTGGAAAATTGATCTTTTTAAAATCTGATTTTGGTAACATTTTAATAAACACATTAATTCACTAAAGTGTTTACATGTTGCCTTGGGGAAAAGAGAGGACTTAAAATTCCCAGAAACCTAGTCACAAAGATAAAGATTAATCATGAAAACAAACCATCTTCTGTTGTTTTAATTATAATGACTCCAAAAGGTTGAATCTTCTATAGTCAATGAAAGCAAATTTCTGCATTTAAGTGATGATACAGGAAGAGAGGATCTTTTCTCTTACTATTAGCTAGAAGAGTTCATCCTTCAAATGGAGTTCTAGGCACAAAGGGGAGTAAGACCTACTCAAAGATAGTTGAGTAGGTATGTTTCCAACCATAGTTTTATATAATTGTGTATGTCTACTTACACAGAGTGGTTGGATTCATTTATGTTAAAGTGCCTGTGTAATCATGTGTGTCTGGAAAAGGAGATGATATCATTGAAGGTACCTTCCTAATGCAAATGGTGGATGAGCCTACTAGGAGAGGAACGCTGCTGATCTTGTACTCACTAACAAGGAGGGTCTGGTTGAAGCGGTGAAGGTTGAAGGTAGACATGGCTGCAGCAACCATGAGATGGTAGAGTTCAGGATGTTGTGCGGTAGGAAGAGAATATCAAGTAGGACCTCAACCCTGGACTTCAGCAGGGCCAACTTTGGCCTCTTCAAGCAATTACTGGGGCAAATCCCATGGAACAAGATACTGGAAGGACAAAGGTCCGAAGTAGAGACCAGTACTATTCAATATATTCTTTGGTGACCTGGGTGAGTGAACAGAGTGAACAGTCAGCAAGTTTGCTGATGTCACAAGACTAGGAGTGGTGGCTGACACACCAGAGGGCTGTCCTGCTGTTAAGCAAGACATAGACAGGCTGGAGAGTTGGGCAGGGAGAAGTTTAATGAAATTTAACAAGGGCAAGTGTAAGGTCTTTCATCTTGGAGAGAGACAGATAGACAGAGACAGGCAAGAGCGAGATATCCACACTGGAGCAAATTTGCTAAGGGTGGGGGCTTGTGACTCTTTGGAGGACCAGGCTGGAGCAGTCTGGGCTTGAGAGACTGGGAGACATTCTATGATTTATGACTGCACCTCATAGCAGTGACCCACGCTGGGGCAGCTGGTGAAGAGCTGAAGCCCCAAGGGAAAGGACTCGCATCAGAGAAGTTTGTGAAGGACTGTCTGTCATGGGTGGGACCCCATGCTGGAGCAGAAGAGTGTGAGGAATGCTCCCCCCTACCCCAGCTAAGAAGGAAAACAACTTGTGAGTAAGTAAGTGAAATCCCACATTCTCCCATTCCCCACCCCTCCCCATGCCACAATGAGAGGGGAAGAAGGGAAGAAAATCCTGAATAAAGTTATGTCTGCTAAGAAGGAACGGGTCGGACGAGGTGTTTTAAGATCTGGTAGCATCTGACATTATCTCAACTCCTAAAGCTCTCAGTGTATGTTTTCTCCCCTGTCCAGCTGAAAAGGAGAGTGATAGAGTGACTTTGGTGGGAGTCTGGGCTCCAGCCAGGGCCAAACCACAACAGTATTGAATACCTGTTTGTCCTGCATTCTGATCTGTAGCTCCTTTACTCCTACCTCTCCCTGCCACTGATGCACATCACCAGCTGGCCATATAATCTGAGTTCAAGTCTCTCATATCTGCTGTTGATAAACTTCCTCTACAGCCCAGCTAAGCTATCCTGTGGCTATTCCATTTCAGTTTTCCAGGAAAGGCAATTAGTTAATATCCACCTTTTTGGAACATAGATGAAGTTATTCTTCTCTTATATACATTGTTGTGAATTTGGAGTGAGTATTTTATAGATCCAGTCTGGATTGAGTTCCCACTGAATAAAGAATATCCCCCAATTTGTACAGACTGTGTTGTATCTAGTTTCAAGAGAGTTGGAAGTGCCAGGGAATAGTTCATCTTGGGTCAGGTCCTTTGTCTGGTATAAATGGAAAAACAGACATTTATACCCAGCAATCTGACCTGTTGGTTCCAGGCATTTTATACTGTATAGGAGATAGACACAAGCATCCCATACAAACATTTTTTGGATTAGGCAAGCTGAGTTACATCCTCTAATGGAAACAAATTCGTTGAAATGAAGGAAACGAGGCTACCTCATTGATTCCCCATCTACCTTCTGCCATGGAAAATTACCCGTTTCCAGCAGATCTTTCATCTGCTAATTATCCTCATTGATTTTGGATGGGGAAATGTAGTAGCTGAATTCAGCTCTGTTCTACACCACATTCTGCCAGCAAGGACCTCTTTGCACTCTGACATACAGAACAAAGGGAAAAAAGAGCCAGGAATTCAATTTCCCTCACCCTTCTTGCCCTTCCCCTAGAATATATTAGATAGCTTTCCATTTGAATCATAGCAAGTTCATTTTAATTGCAAGAATTATTTTATATTGCATTGCATATGGGACTGAGAGGAGAGACAGCTGAAAAAGGGAGCAAACAGAATGAAGGAAAGGAAGCGATACAATATTGAGTAGTTTCACCAGGCTGCTCCAGCTATTGTTCAAAAGAGAAAATAATAAACCTTTAAAGTCATCATAATGTTATTGTATTTCATCCTGCATGTTTTTGGACAAAGGCAGCCCAAACTTTTTGTGAGCTACAGTAACATAGCTCAGAATAAGATAATCAATCATGCTGCTACAGAAAGCAGCACTATGAAGGCATAATGAGAGAATGCTGGAATGTTTCATATTAGTTAATATTAAATTTATTAGGAAGAGAATTTCATTAACAAAAAATAAAACTCTGTTTTTTTCAGCAACATAACAGTGCCAAACAAAGTGAATAGTAAAATACCAACCCATTAGGAAAAATATCATCTCCTGAGCTTTATGGCTACAGCAATTGAGAATTAGTACCATTAATTAGTTCAAGCTATTTGTTTTACAAATTACAATTGCATGTCTAATCCTGGTAACTTTCCATCCCTAAGGAGTTACCGTAGCAAAAATCTCCACAGTCAAAGCAAAGATTGAATGGACTTATCTTCTAGGAGCATCTGAGGAAAAAAGCACAAACTGTTATTCTTCTTTCACTCCACTGCCTTTTTTCAGTCTGAATTGAAAAGAACAGAACTTCACATCTGCCTTCTATAAGCCATTAATTCTTTTCCTATATTTCTACTACATCCAGTCTTTTTCTATTGTGACATTTTATTTTTTCCCTTATAGTATTCAAGTGCCTTTGCAGTCCTTTCATCATTCTCACTGGTTTAATCCATCCTCCACTCTATATTTTCTGGCTTCAACCTGATTTTACCAAGTGAAACGTCTGTCTCAAGAAGTTGCACTACTGATTTGCATTAGGGCATCACTCCTTGTATTCCACTCCTTGTGACAATGTCCTGTTTGACATCTTGACGTCCAAAAAAGGGTTTAGTATTGCATTTAGATCACCTTTAGTAATCATCTAAGATAATTCTCATAGCTTCTGCTGTGAGAAAAGGAGATCTAGTCAATAGAATTCTATACTTCACCTGCTGACCAACTTTGTGGAGTATTGAATTGCACATAAGAAACTGTGGACTCCATCCTTGAAGATATTAAAAACTAAACTGAATATGGGCCAGGGAAATGTGCTATGGCTGACTGCTTTAGGGAGAAGGTTTGGACTAAATAATCTCCAGAGCTACCTGCCAAGCTCAATATTTCTGTGATAACAAATACATTTTTTCTAATAGTTCTTTCTGTATGACCTTGCTAAAGGCCCTTTGCAAACCAAGATGCTTGATGCTACAGAGCTGCTTCTGACACTTCCCTAGTATGTTCGAAGTATTTTAAAGTCTCTCATGCATGCTGAAGAAGGCACTTGCCAGCATTTTTGTGGTGCTTGTCTGCCTGTGAGTTCTTAATTTAGGACAAATGTGAAATAATTCTTCCCCAGTGAAAAAGAGCTCACCTAGCTTGAGTTAGCAATCTTTTGCAATAGGATGTGAGCACCCAGAACAGGCATTATGGATGAGCTGATGTTTCACTTATTGTATGTTTAAAGCTTGAATGACTAATAAGTTACCATTGCCCTTAGAGAGTGAAATTGGTAACATAGTATATTGTCCTTTTAATATATTTGGTTTTCTCCATTCACTGATTATTTCAACCAATAAGCTAGGTACAGCCTTGGGGTTTGCTGGCTTTTTACTCCCCAGAAACTCTCTTCAATATAGAAGCTAAAAAAATAAAAATGCATTCAAGACTGTAACAGAGATGGAGTGTTGGAATATTTGTAGGGACAATGCACTGGAAATAAAGTCTAATGGAAAAGATATGGTATCAAGACCCTGAAAATTTGGGTCTTATTTTCAGTTTACCACTGACATATTGTCTGACCTTTAAGTTTTGTGTAATCACAGAAATTGCTTTCTCTTAGGGTTCTTTCTACATCTTATAAGATTATATATTTTTTTCTATAATCATCCTAAGCATGAATTCTCTCACTCTTTCTCTGAAGCCTTTAGCATTACTGGATAGAATGTCATGTTGGAGGAATATCTTATGTGGTCCAAACATCTTTTATCAGAAACATATCACCATCCTGGCTTCAACTCCCTTCCATGAATCACAGAGTCATAAAATGGTTTGGATTGGAAAGGACCTTAAAGCTCATCTAGTTCCAATGCCCCAGTCATGGTCGGGGACACCTTCTACAGTGAAACTGGTTCAAATACAGCCTCTCGCTCTGACAAAGGAATGTAGTATTTCTTTTGACACTCCATGTAAGGACATCACCAGGTTCCCTGGATACATCAGGTAAAGAAATTATTTCACAGAGGAATATAAATAATTTAAGCTGATTTATGAGCTGGGTTTTGTTAGTAAATGCCTAGCCTTGAAGTCAACTTGAAAGTGACTTTGTTGTTGTTGATAAATGCTTTACTAACTTAGTAAAGTCCATAGAACATGGGAGAACATCTGAATTCTATTGAACAGAGACAATACCCTGCATCCTTTTCAGTAACAATATATGACTTAGCCACATACTGATGTATCTGAAGTATCTGAACTGTATCTTTCTAAGGAAAAATTTTAATATTGTTACACACTCATGGAAGGGATCAGATTAAGAAAGCTAAAGCCCTGACAACAGAATTAAATCTGAACAGGAACATCAAGGGCAGCAAGAAAAGTTTATCTAAAAATATCAGTAATAAAAGAAAGACTAGGGAAAAAGTGGGGCCTCTCCAGAAGGAAACTGGAGACCTGGTTAAACCAGGATATGGAGAAGGCTGAGGTTACTCAACAAATTTTCTGTCTCAGTGTTCATCAGCAAGAGGTCTAGCCATATTGCTCAAGTTGCAGAAGACAAAAGCAGGGACCAGGAGAATGAAGAACTGCCCACTGTAGAAGAAGATCAGATTTGAAACTGTCTAAGGAATCTGAAGGTGCACAAGTCCAGGACCTGAGAAGCATCTGTGGGTTATGAGGGAACTGGTGGATGAAGTTGCAAAGTCACTGCTCACAGCATTTCATAAGTTGCAGAAGCCTGGTGAAATTCCCACTGACAGGAAAAGGGGAAACATAAGACTCATTTTTAAAAAGGGACAAAAGGAACACATGGGGAAATACAGGCTGACCAGTCTCACCTCTGTGCCTGGCAAGAGCATGCAGCAGACCCTCCTGGAAACTGACCTCAGGCACATGGAAAATAAGAAGGTAATTTGTGACAGCTTCACTAAGGGTTAATTGGGCTTGACTAATTTGCTGGCCTTCTATGACAGAGTTACAGTGCAGGTGGATAAGGGAAGAGTGACAGACATCATCTACCTGGACTTGTGCTAATCACATGACACTGTCCTGCACAGTGTTCTTGTCTCTAAGACAGGGATTAAGTGAGCCCTCAAGTTGTGTGGTGTGGTTGACACACTGGAAAGATGGATGCCATCCAGAGACCTTGACAGCCTTGAGAGGTGGGCCTGTGCAAACTTCATAAAATTCAAGAAAACCAAGTGCAACACCCTGCACATGAGTCACAACAATCCCAAGCACAAGTAGAGAGAAGAGCTGGGAGGAGAATGACTTGAGAGCAGCCCTGTAGAGAAGGATTGGGGGTGTTTGTGGATGAAAAACTCAACATGAGTCAGCAAGTAGCCAACCATATCCTGGGCTGCATCAAAAACAGTGTGACCAGTAAAAGATAAAATGAATGTAAAGACACAAGAAGGACATGGACCTGTTAGATATCATCCAGAGGAGGGCCACAAAAATAATCAAAGGGCTGGTGCATCCCTCCTATGAATACAGACTGAGACAGATGGGCTTGTTCATCTGGGAGAAGGCTCCAAGGGGACCCTACAGCAGTCACTTAATGCCTGAATGGTGCCTATTAGAAAGCTGGGTAAGAACTGTTTTTGAGGGCATGTAGTGATAGGATGAGAGGTAAACTGGAAAAGGGTAGATTTATGTTGGATATTAGGGAAAAATTCTTCAATATGAGGGTAGTGGATCACTGGAACTGGTTGCTCAGAGACATAGTAAAGGCCTGGAGATATTCAAGGTTAGGCTTGATGGGGATCTGTGCAACCTTACTGCAGTGGGTTTGGACTAGATGACCTCTAAAGGTCCCTTCCAGTCTAACACATTCTATGATTCTATGACAGGAGCCTTCTCTGTGATATTAATATATCTATGTTGAAAGTAGCGACTATGTCTTAAGAGACTTTAAGATACCTCAGACGAAATGTGGAAATGTGTTTAAGCTTTGGATCAAAGATCAGAAACTGTGTTTGTATCTCTTAAGTGGCATGCTGGGAATCTGAAACAGATGGCCACACCACTTCCTTGGTGTTGAAAATGACACACTTTACTGTTTTGAGGTAATTTAGGCCCTGATGAAATTTTGACCTTGATTCTGAAAGACCTGTTTCCATAGATATATTCCATTGTTTTGGTTTGCATTTCTTTAAATATCGTTACAAAATATTAATATCTTTTAATCATACTTGTCATTCTTCTAATTATATAGACATCTTGGGCTTTTAATATGTTCTTGGGCAGATTTAACGTTACAGTGATAACTGAGATTTGGACAAATAAGAAACAATTTCTTATGTCATGGATTTCTGAATATCTGTTAAATGTTAGAACTTCAAAGCACAGTTAACAAGGTTTCTTTGGCACTTCCTGGGTTTAAAAATATTTTTTAATAGAAACATCCCAATACTTTTAACATGGACTTTAAAAAATATATATATTGAAAACAAAGTATCAGGGTATTTTTTCCAATTCAAACCCAAGGCTATCTCTGTAAACAAAATATTTTGTTTATTCTGGAAGGTTTGTGGGAAGTACCATTTTATGACAAATGTATTTGACAAAAGGCATATACAGCAAAATCGCTGAAATATCCCTGCAGACATAAACTCAGCTAAGATTAATTTCATGTTTCGATCTGAAATGCATCAGAGACGAACTTTGTGCTATCCCATGCAGGAGATTTGCAGCAGAAAAATGCCATTTATGATTAAAAATGTTACTCAAAAGGTATGCTATTTGATGGCAGGAACATTGTCATGGGTTTGATGCTTGCCTAGCACATAGGGACCCAGATTCTGAATAAATTTTCTTCATAATTTTGTTTTACTGGTGATAATAAATGATGTTGCTGCTGAAAATAAGCCAGAACTTCTTCATGGTGTTGCTAAATAATAGTGTGTGAATACTTCAAATTACAGATTGGTAGGTAATACATATTTATGTTTTCAAGTCAGACAAGATTATTGTGATCTAAGTTGTTTTCTTGTAAAACACAAGCCATAATACTTAGATTCTTTTATTTCTGTTCCCGAGTATGGGCATTACTGATCCCTTGTCTTAATGTAAAGGTGAGAGTCAATTGCATCTCTGCATGTGGTTAATTATTTTCCCTGTTGAATATATAGGGTTTATTTATAATTTGAATTTTTCTTGTTTAGAATGATAGCTCCTGCATTTGACTGTTTCATTGGATCTTGCATTCTTCAGGACACCAAGCTCTCATCTATCAGAAATCTTTTCTCCTACCAGTGAAGAAGTCTTAACACACACTTACAGACCTTAATCAAGTTACTTGCTAATCTCCACTTCAACATGTTCAATGAGTTTCACACTCTAAGGAAGCTGAATTACTGTTTTCTAAGCCCTTTCTAGTAATCTAATTTGTTTTTTTTTGCAGGGTGGATTTTAGAAGTGTTTTCACTGATGCCACACATTATCTTTGTATTACTAATAGCTCTTTGCTGTCTGACATCGTCAGTGATTATATTTATCACCATATTGCAGTCTGACTTGAGAAACTGTGGTAAATAGCCTGTTGAAGATCAGGGCAAAGCAGATGTGCTCTGCACTTCAGGTTAATTTCCCCAATCCTGTATTAGCACATGCTCTGAACGCTTTCATGATACATTAAATATGTCCTCGCACACTTCAACTTAGTAATCTTCATGACAGTCCTGTGAGGTAGGGCAGTGCTGTTACCCATTTTTACTAAGACAGAACAGAGAGACAAGCAACCTAAAAAAAGGGACCCTAATCCTTGAACGGTGTTCAAGCAGGTAGCAGACATCATATTTGAGAATTTATTATAGAAGACTCTGGGATGTATCTCATCATGTCCCATGGGCTTGTGTACATTCAGGTTCCTCAGGTGGTCACAAACATTTTCTTCACATATAGTAGGAGTGACTCTGTCTCTCTGGTCCCCATCTTGCAGCCCCTCATCTCAAGACCAGTGAGGAGAGAGGTTGCCAGTAAAGACTGAGGCAAAAATGTTAATAATATCAGCTTTCATTTCCCTCCTCATGTCCTTCAGTAAATATCTTTATTTTAGTTAAAGCTAAGGAAAAAAAAATATCTCCAAACATTTTATTTTTCTTTGTCACAGAAAATGTCAGAGTAAGACCTAGAATATATACATGTGAAATAAATGTCACAAAGCTCTGAGACCACAGTGAGGAAAAAGAAGGAAGAAGGAAGGAAAGGAAGGGAGGAAGGGAGGCAGTGAAAAATATTCATGTCCCTGAGTACAAAGGCAGCAAGGAATAGATCAATCTCCAATATGACTGTAAGACTTAGAGAAACCATAGTTAAGAGTTCTTCAGAAAGGGCTTCCCCTTATTCTGGAAGCATTGTTTCCAGATCTGAGGAAACAATTGAATTTATTGGGACTTTTTGGAAATCTTTAGCAAGAAAGAAGTAATTTATATGTCTGAGTTTGACCTTCTAAACAATTGAAGTTGAAATTGCAGTAGTTCTTGGTTGCTTTATTCTACTCGTTTTGTTTAGGGAAGGAAAAAATCTTTCATTTGAACAGTTGTGAAGTATCACATGAAATTATATTATCTTCATTTGATTTTTAAAAAATATAACTTAGCAAGATAATAAAATATTTTGATTTGTTTTGTATCAAATATTTTAGGTGGATGTGAAATACGTTTTGTTAATTCAGGCAAGAAACCAACAAAAGGTATAACCTTTCTTATTGTCTTTTTTAATTTACAATCAAGTTTTTTTTTTCTTTTTTAATTTACAATCAAGTTTATTTTTTATTTGCAAAATTTAAATATGTATACAGTTTGTTACTATGGCATATACATAGGATCATCTGACAATTAAAGCACTCATGATCCTATGAACATATATGCAAATAATTTACTTCCTTGGAAGGCCTAAAGACATTGTTTCTTGAATTTTCCTTTGCCAACAACTTGCAGAGTATATTGAAATTTGGTGTGGTTTTGAAAATTATATCTAAATTCCAATATGATAGCTGTACATTCTCATTTTCTTCTCCACCTAAATTGATAGAAGGTCATTGATCTCTCACTGATCCTTCTTTCTCATGAACTTAGTGATGTTTCAAAAAAAGAACAAAATCTTTTATTTCCTAAATGACTTTATATTTTCACAGAAACACGGAATCACAAGGTTGGAAGAGACCTTTGAAGATCAAGTCCAACCAATCCCATCCTAAGCTAAACCATATCCCTAAGTACCTCATCTACCCTTTTCTTAAACACATCCAGGGAAGGTGACTTAACCACATCCCTGGGCAGCCTGTTCCAGGCCCTGACAACTCTTTCAGTAAAAAATGTTTTTCTAATGCCCAATCTAAACCTGCCCTGTTGCAGCTTCATGCCATTTCCCCTTGTCCTGTCACCTGGCTGAAGAGACCATTGCCCACCTCTCTACAACCTCCTGTCAGGTAGTTGTAGGTGGTGATAAGGTTTCCCCTCAGCCCTATCTGGTTCTAAAAATTCCATCCCAATTATGTAATTTTTGTTAATGCTAATATGTGCATAATAGTCACATTCCATCACTGGATAATCTATTTACAAATATTTTGTTCTAATGTTATATGCATTTAATTTACCTTAACTCATCCCAGAGGACATGGGATGTGTTTAAGTTCTGTATATGACCTAAAAACAAGAGGGTAATTTTCTTCTGAACTGGGACCTTAACACACACGCCTGTTTGTTACTGCACAACTTAGACTTCTATATCTAAGCATGAATTTTCTGCAACATAAATTAATTTTAACATGATAAATAGAAATTTTCATAATAATTTATGCAAGAACACATTCCAAAAAGTAGCACTAAGCAACTCACTGTGATTTTTAAGCAAGGAGTCTATATTTAGCTGGTAATAAGATACTACAATGCTCTTGTCAGTGGTGATGATCTCGTCTTAGCAGTGCAGTAAGCAGACTGATAAATGATTTACAAATAGCAGAAAATCTACAAGGCCTGTCTGGTAAAAAGAGGAGAAAGGGATGATGAAAGCTTTAGGGTTCAATTCTCCATGGTCTCTGAGATATGATGCTAATTCAATATAATACAAATTACTATTCAAATTCATTAGCATCAAACTAAGCAGTATGCAATCACAGCCAAGTTCACAATTAGCATTAATGATATTCTCAAAGTGGGGAGAAAGAAATTGAGGATTGAGTTTTACACTACAGACAAGATAATACAAAGAAAATAATGCCAGGGATTAGTGTCTAGGATGGCAATTTATTTCCAACATTTTTAAAAGTCCCAGAGCATAAGGATCCTGAATTTAAGGCAGAGATGGGACATTTCTATTTGCAGATGTTCACATCCAGCTTCTACCAGTTTTAGGTGGTCCTCAGTAGATACAGTCTAAGTGGAATGGAAGAAAAACTTTGAGTTCCTCTAAATTACCTTTGCCTTGTTTCGAAGTCCAGCTCCTCACCACACCTTTTTATTAACTTTTTGGAGACTAATATATTCAGGTTCTGGATATACTTTTATGTCTGCTTTTACTACAGGGGGAGTCTGACACAATTTCTCATAGACTAAACTGTGAGATTTAGATAGCTTCAGCTGGTGAAAAATATTTCTCTTTCACAGTCAGCCCTCATTCAAAACTTATTCATAGTTTTTTTAGATGCAACAGATTATTGCAACCATGTAGTTTAGCCTCCTCCAATTCAGGTAAAATCCTACCCTTCAAAATGGGTAATATCGGAGCTGGAACATTTTCCCTGTGAGGACAGGCTGAGAAAGTCGGGGTGGATTATCCTAGAGAAGACTTCAGAGAGAAGCCTTATTTAGCAGCATTCCATACCTATATGGCATCTACAGGAAAGATGGAGAGATACTCTTCAAATTGGAGAGTTTAGTGATAGGATTAAGGGTAACAGTTTTAAATTAAAAGAGGGTAAATTTAGATTAGATATAAGGACAAAATTCTTCCTATGAGGATGGTGAAGCACTGGAATGAGGTTAACCAGAGAAGCTGTGGCTGTCCCTGGATCCCTGTCATTGTTCCAGGCCAGTTTCAATGGGGCTTTGGGCAACCTGGTCTAATGGAGTGTGTCCCGGCCTATGACAAGGGTTTGAAACAGGGTGATCCTTAAGTCCCTTCCTTTCCTCTACTGCAATGCATAAATTCTGATCACATGTCACTTAACCAAAGATTTGCATAGTTGCAGTAGATGTTCATTTAATTCAATACTGGTGTTGGTACATTGAATTACTAACAGTGTGACACTATATTTATGCTTTGCAGCATCATGACAAACTTGGATATTTCACTACTAGCATTGTATTTCTTTGCCCCTTTTTTGGACAGACCACTGTTGAGCTCGACTGAAGATATTCCTTTACTGACTGGTATTACTGGTGAATGGCAGCTGCCCTCCTTTGCTGTGTAAGAGATGGCAAACCTTGCCATGTCACCATTATTGGCTTATTGCAAAATTATTTTACATGAATTAATGTAAGACTTTAGTCTGAAAGGACTAAGGATATCATGCTTTTGAAAGAAATGGAAATCTTCCACTTCCATTGCTGAAAAGAGTAGAAATCTTTACAGAACTTTCAATAGCATTTGATATGAATCCTGGATGCGACACTAGCTGTACACTACTGATGTAGGACATGATTTTTATGATGTCTTTTCATAGAAAGAAAAATCCCAAAAAACCCAAACCACTGTGGCATGGAACTGGATGTATGCAACTTCTTTTACTTTTTAATCATTAGATGGCATGAATTATTTAAGAGATAAATATTTAAGAGTAAAGAATTCATAGGTGAACAGCTATTTAAAATATAGGATTACTGTGGACACCTACAGTCAACTACTGGGCAACTTTTTAAGACTCAAGGTATAGAACATTTGATTCTGACAAACGCAAACTAATGTGTAATTTAAATTTCATAAACCTACTATTACATAATATTGAAAATGCCAAACACAGAGGGTGGTGTTGGGGTTTTTTCCGCAGTGCTACCACCTGAGAAATCATTGTTTTGGGAAAGTTTCTTAGTTATAGGGCAGATTTTTTATCTCTCGTATGTGAAAACACATGCAATAGCAAAACAAATAACTTCTCCCAATGATTCTATCCATCTTCATGGCTTCTTGCTTAGAAGATGAACTGAGAAATCAATTTTCTGGGCATGTTTTTCAGATCTATTCACCCTCACCCACTTTCTTTAGTAAAATGCTCACCTCTGTTTAGGATGGACTGAATCACCCTCTAGGAATGTCATTTTTTATCTCAATATGCCTTGGACCTAGACAGCAGTTTAATATTCATAGGAAATCATAGAAATCCAATAGTAGAAATTTAGATTCATAGATGCAGCTCTCTGGAGGAGAACTCAAAAGACCATCTCTCCCATATTTTTGACCTAAGGCAGGGTCAAAATTTATCTAAATCATTCTTGACATCTGATTGACTATCCCATTCTTAAAACCTGCAGCGAGGGCAGAAGGAGATTTCACGCTCACAAAACTGTGCATAGTGCAGTGGGTAACTACCCTTGCTGGTTGGATTTCTTTTTTCCTTATGTCTAACCTAACAAGCATTCATTGAACCAAGTAATTGTCTGCTGAAACTGCAACCAGAATCCTGGTACACTGGCAATCTTTGTTATGCAGATAGAAGAGAAACCTGACTGGACCCACCATGTCCTGAGATGTGCCCTAGATTTTTAGGTGCATGCTGTACTTCCACTATAGAACAATTTATAAAGGAGGAAGCATGAAAAAGAATATATACTTTTATCTATCTGTAATGTTTACCTTTTTTTTTCTTAGCTATTTGGCCAAACAGCTATCAGTCTAAGTTCCTAGAGAAAGATGAGAATATAGACTATATTCTTCAGATGTCTTCCTACTTTCCCATATTGAATTGGTGCTATCATTCACACTAGCAGCACTTGAAAAGCAAACACTGACTCTCATTTGTACTTGGAACTGGTGAGGACACTCCTTGAATACTGTGTTCAGTTTTGGGCCCTCTTACAGAACAAAACCACCACCAACCAGTGATGAAACCAAACTAACTACAATTTATCACAAGAAACAAATACCCATACAGTTCTCAAACATGTTTGGATGCTACCAGAGCTGGGTCACACCAGCTCCAGTCTCGGAGGTAAGACAATCTTGCAGCTCCATGATTCCTCCATCTTCACTTCATTAAATATGGGTGCAATGTTAACCTTTTTCAGAGGCCAAAGTCTTCTTCCAGTTATACCAACTTTCCACAAATTATAGACAATACACTCACTCTCACATTGACAACATTTTCAGCATTCTTGGGCCTGTCCCATCTAGGCCCATGGATCTGCATGAATGCAGTTTCTTTGTTTAGTTTCTTAACTATTACTTGCCAGTGGTGGCTTCTTCCCAAACTTCATCTAGCCTTTGGCCTTCTCATATTGTACTTGAAGTTCTAAACTCTGCTTTGATCTTTCTTCTTTGTTATCTGTCTTTGTTTTCACTTCCATATTGTCCCTCTGTGCTTAAAGTCATTGAGAAGTGTGTCTTAGCAACAAAGGTCTTCTGCTGAAATTCCCAAACTTCCTGCATAATGGGACATTTCCTCCTCAGTTTTCTTTGCAGATGAGCTCTCTTGCCTTTTCCCCTACTGAAGTTTCTGAGCGATTTTTGCCCAGGAATTCCTTAAGCAAATTGGAATTTGCTGTCCTAAGTCCACACCTAGGTCTTCTGCTTGCCCTCCCAGTCTTCCACTATATCAGCTGAATGCCCTGGTTTCATCAGGGATAGAGTTATTATAGAAAAGATCAAAGAGGCTCCATATCTTTGACTACCACATTAAGTCCATGGGAACTCGTCTTGTGGCCAGAGTTGCAACAATCTGTAGAACAGTCAACAGTAAAATTATTTCATTAATATCTCAATGACCAATCCACCAAGGGAGAAGAATCTTCAGTTTTCATGCACCTGAGGTCAGAAGTTATGGAATCATTCCTTTCTGATTTATAAAACAAAAGATAAGTAGCAATAAAACCACATTTGTTATCACATAAATTATTAAAAAAATTAAAAATCATTATATGCTCTAATTACTACCCTTTTATCTGTCCTTACTTGCACTTTTGCTTCAGGCTTTTGGCTGATGAAATCAAGTGAATGGAGAAGTATATTTTAGCTAACAAGCTTCCTAGTCTAAAAATTCCTCTTGAGTACATGATTCAAGCAAATTAGAAAACAGAGGGAGAGAAGGAGAAAAAGCAAATGGGAGACGATTGCCTTGCTAATTTAATACTTTTGGTACACAATTAGTACACATCAGACTAGTCGATAGGAGACTGCCCTGTAGGTCAGGTTTTTGCAGAGCTATGTGCTTTGAATGGCTCGTTGAACTGTCGGTAGGGTCTGCTCACACGCTGGGGAAGCAGTCCACACAGTTTGCACCTGACAGCTTGCCAGAGATTATCTGTCAGGAAAGTGCCACTCGGAATTTCCTCTTTCTGTGATGGCTTCTATTAGCTGGTAAACAGCAGCCAAAATGTGTTATGCTATAACCCTCTCTCACCCTCAAAATTATGTTCCAGGTTAGGTAGTTGGCAGGCTGGATGCTGAACAAAGCTTATTCTCTCTGGTTTGAGTAAGTATGGAATAATAATAAAAATAATAATTAAAAAAACCCCAAAAACTTGACTCCAGCATTTTGTGCATCCTTGCAGTAGAGGAGAGAAATTGATGAATGGCTGCTAGAAGCACATCCTCACATCTTTCAGGCTAGAGACAATAGGCTGGGCAGTGAAATCCTGTGTGGAATTGAAAACAGCTGGTTGATGTGACTTGCTGTTGTGCTCAAAGTTCAACTGCTACTTAGATTTGGGGTCAGGAAAGAATGTGAGTGTTCCCTACAGGCTAAATTGGCAAGCGTGATTGTTTGTTTGCTTTTATGTTTTCCGCTGCAGGCAGCACATTGTCAGCTTTCAGTAATCACCTTTTTCTCTTGAATTGTCTAATTGATTAACAGAATTAAGTTGTCACAGCAATTTATTCTTTAGCCCGAAGTTTGCCACTTCTGCTTCAAGGCTAAAAAAGGGAACATGCAGAAAGTCTTGTTTTTTCCCTATCAAACATTCTAATAAAAGGTTTTCCCTTACCCTACACACTCAACTTTACTGTGATGTGATGCTGTGGACTCCTAATACAATTATGGACATATATATGTCTTCATTTCAAAATGCATTACACTGCTAAAATTAGTTGAAAGAAATTCTGCAGTGCTGAAGTCTACATCTGAACCAGTCAACTTCAGTTCCTTTTGTGAAGCCGGTGGATAGGAACAGACACGGTACATCTGATCTATTTTAAATGCCTACTTTAGTCAGATGTGTCACACCACTGAAATGCCTGATTTTTCTATTGGTTCCTTTAATTCTGGAAAAAAAATAAATCTGTTTTTTCGTCTCAGAAATATACAATTGTATTTAAGCAGGGGAAAACAAACATGATTTACAAATAGTTTTGCCTTACTAACAACTTACCCTGTTGATTTAGTTTCCGTATATGGCAACAATAGCTTCAGACTTTCAGCATCTGCTGGGTTGAAGTACTCTACAGAGCAGAGCATTCTGCAAAAAGTTAGAGCTTCAGGTTTTCCTTATGAGGCTTCTGAACCATCCTGAATTCCTTGTTTTACCCAAAGATACTGGTGTTTCATCAAATACAGTATCAGGGTGAAAGGGATGATGTAGGAAAAGTAGATGGAAAGGCTTCTGATAATTTCTGTCTAATATCATGGAAACATCTGAACTTTGAGCACTACAATCAGGATCATCACTAATCAGAAAATAATGTCTCTGGTGGTTGACAGTGGCTATGGGGATCCAACGTATTTAAATACATGATACTAAAGTAAGTGATTGCAGTATGACAATACATAAGAATAATTAAAAATAAGAATAATTAAAACAAGAACAACAAAAAACCAAACCAAAAAACAAACCCAACCAAATCCAAACCAACAACAAAACACAAGTGAAAGAATACTCACTCTATTGAAACAGCATAGATTAAAGTGAAAAGTAATTGGGTAATACCTCTCGTTTGGAAGAAACCATTGAAAGCAGTATGAATATAATTACTCTGGGGAATCAGTTATCAGAAACTATTGATAGATTAATTTTCTTTAAATCACTTTAGTAACCATAAGACATCTTGTTACTGGGAATAATCTCATCATAAGAAAATCACCTCATATAAGGACAAGAGTAGTGAAGAGCAAAATAACCCCGACAGAGATCTGATTTTTACATTTAGAATTGAAAGCATTCTTTCCTCTTGCTTTTTGTATGTCAGGCAGGTAAGACATGCTGTCATGGACACCAACAATTATATCTAGAAGGATGTAGTATCTAATTGTACATGGCAGCTATGTTATCAGTATCTCAGTCTGACAAAGGACAATAAAGAAATAAATTACTGCTCTAGAAGTTGGTCCTGATGTATTTCCCCTAACTTTAGAAGCAAAATGCCTCAACACCACCAGCAACAGCATCAAACAAAGCCTTTGCAGTTTAACATCCTAGGAAAGATTTTTTACTAGGTTCAAGTCATACTACCCATTTTTTTCATCTCCAAGTGGAAGCACAGAAAAAAGCAAGGTATGTAACATAACCTTATGTAACTAAACAATCCTGTTTCCCAAATATCAGTCTTGAGTAAATTAATCTATACAATGGATATAGCTGCAGAATACTCATCTTTGTTTTTTCAGTACATTATTCACATTATTATTTCCTGGGCTGAAACTGTAATCCTGGAGGCATTTTCTTGGATAAGAAATTATCTTCAGTTGGAGATATTATCTGAAATTTTGTGCAAAAGATCTTAAACTGGAACAGAAACACTTAGGAGTGACTGAACGCTGTACTTCCTCAGTCACTGGGAAACATGGGAAAATCTTTCAGTGCCTTTTTGCTATGCTAGTCCCATGAAAGACACTAACAAGATAATAATGCTGGTACCCAAACTGGGTGGATGGATTTCATGCTCTGTCTGAGATCTTTCAGATCTCTCTAAATTGCTTCACATTACACATTAAAAAATAAAATAAAACCAGAAGCACAACAAATCTCACTATGACCTTCACACACCCAGTTGATAGATTGCTATTTTTAGCAAAGATTCTATTCGTTCTATCACTTCAATGAGCTTTGTTTAAACACCTAAGAAATTACTCAGTATATTTTTTGGAGTGTTATAATCATCCAAAAGATACACTAGACAAAGCAAGTGAAATGGTATGTTTAAGCTTGCCTGTTTCCAAAGTGAGATTCAGGACACAGGCTTAAATGAGTACAGTAAGAATGTGGAAGAATAAACAAACAACAAAAAAGGGAATTAGTTTAAAATAATAAGAAAACCATTAAAGTGTTCCAGAAATGAACACAGAAAATGAATTTATGTCAAAAAATTGCATGAAACAAAAGCACTTCTGATAAATTCATTATATGAAAACCCAACTACTGCCCTAAATTGTAGGCCACTGGAGATTGCTCTGGGAAGTATCCCCATGCATTTCTACTGTCCTACACAGCTTTATGGTTATGTGTTATTGACTACTGTCAGCAACAGAAAAAGTGCCTCAACAGACCTCTGATCTAACTTACTAGAGATGTAACTAAGTTTGAGAATGAAGTCTCATGATTAGGGCACATTAATCAGCAAATAGGAATTGAGTTCCTATCTACTTGAGGAATTAAGTTCCCTCTTAGAATCAGTGTGTGAGATGCAGTTTGTCTAGGCATACCTGTGGTATCTAATTCCAAAATAATTCAAGGGTCAGGGCAATAGCTCATACATATATGTCTTAAACCATTACATACTACCTGAGACTTCAGCATGGGTCTGGCAGATATGGTAAAGTAACTGAAGTGGATGAATATCCAGATTTAGCAGGGCTGGATGCCAGCTAAGGTATCCAAGGGATCACATCTGACATGTGACTAGGTACCCATGTGTTGGAATTAGGACACTAGTAAAAGTGATCAATAAAGACTAAAGAAAATTGCACTTACAATTAAATAAATAGCTATTGATTTGTCAACTGAATTAGCCTACAGGTTGCACTGTGCTGGCTAGATGTTCATCTGCTGTAATGAGAGGTTGGCCACCCCACATAGATGCCTACATTTGAATGTCTGAAAATGAAATTACATCTCCCAATAAGGACTCAATTCCTCTTCCTATTCATAGGTGTCTAGTGCTATTCTATACAGCAGGTTGTCCATGATGTCTTTACAAGGCTAGAAAACACAACACTGAACTCACAAAAGAGTCACTCCATTCTGGAGCAGTGACTGGAGGTCAATTGGGACACCTTAGCATGTCTCAAATAGCAACAGGCTAGCTGTGAGTCTTCCTTGGTTCCTACCTTTCAGAAATGCTTGTCCTGTTCTCTTCCAACCTAATTATTTTACTTATTTATTTTTTAATTACTTATTTACTTATTTTGCTTCCAATCTAATTATTTTTAGATTATTTACCTTTATAACAAAAACCCCCAAACCAACCTATTATGTGTTAGATCACAGTATCTGCACCAAAGAAACTTTGTTTCTTGGATGGATCTGTGTGTCCTAACTTAATAGAAATTTTAAGTAAGTTTGAGTGAATGAGGCAATGCAAGGGATCTGAAACAGAAAAGTGACTACAATGCTTAGTCAATGTGTAATATAAATGTATTTTATACTGTGTTATTATATTTTAATTATTATAAACATTTTAATACATGAGCAATCGACATGGAAGAAGGTGAGCTCGTCAAATTCTGATCAATAAGAACAGACTTAGAAATAAAGGTGAAAAAAGAACTCTTCAATATTACTAATTTTCACCACTGCCTAGGGAAACGTGCAAGACTGAAAATGAAAGACCTTCGAGGTATGAGTATTTCTAAGCCTGCAGAGTCTCTGAAAGGAGGATGCTTTGAGGACATCTTCTTGCTGTAGCAAAACTTTAACCTCAAAGGATTTTTTTTTGATCTTTAGCTTGGGAGGAAAGACTTCCAACTAATTTATGATGACATTAGAGGATAGCAAAATGCACATTAATGAATTCTCTTTAGCCTTTGGGCTGTAGCTGTGTTTTACTGTCTTCAGGGGAAAAAAAAAAAAAAAAGAAAAAGATGCATGGAAATATTCAGCATTTGTATTTTAATTGCCCCTGAGGAAATTAACTGTTTTGCAAAGAATGCAACATCTGATGTTATGAAGGGAAAAAAGAGTGGCAATTTTAAAGGATTTCTTGGCTAAATTAAATAACTTTACACAAATTAAATGGTTTGAAAGGCAATCTGACATGGTAAGATTCTTTTGGACTTGGGAGGCAACTGTCATCCTTCATGTCCCTTATAATACAAGTTATAGGTAATAAAAAGGAATAGTCTTGCACTGTCTTAAACCTATTTGTTACTTAGGGTTTAAAGGTTTGCCTTTGACCTTTCTTCAAGGCATCATATGTATCCTGAAGGATGATTTCCTGTTAAAAGGCAGCCATTTGTTTAAATAGATCATTTATGATTTAAAGCTCTACTGATACTATGCCCCATAATCTTCCCTGCCATCCAGTATATGTTGCTATAATTAAAATATTTCTATAGAGTAAGAAGCACTGGAAAGAATCTAAAAAGGAAACTGAAAGAGAAATGATTCTATGTTTCTGTTTGCTTCTGCCAGCTCCAATGGCAAGCTCATCTAAGAACTCGACTTCAGAGAGAGATAAAAATCTTCCTGTTTAACCAGTTTCTATTTCTTTTAATAGAGATGGAACATATCAGTAGAGGTGGAATGGATTTTCCCTTTCCTTTAATATAGTGGAACGGATTATTTTCGTTTGGAGGCCAGACCAGACTCCAAATCACAACAAAGTAGAGATTAACATTTTCCTTACCCTTCCTGTAATTTAGGAAAAGTTGGAAGTGCAATTGGGGTCTTGACTAAGTCAAGCTGCCTTACTGATATGTTAGCAGTTCATAAGGACAGAGTTTAGGGTCCAGGGTAATCTCATTGATCCATACAAACCAGACTGGCATTTCACAAAGTTCTCTCCAACTTGCCAGTTTCATTAGCACGTGTCTCCAGTTAAATGAGTTACAATTGTGGGAAATAAATCCATAACCATGCTATATTTCCCTTGGTTCCCAAGTCACAGCAAAATGATCTTTGGTGTTGAGACTGCACAGTAAAAATCACTCTGTGTTTTTAAAGATTCTGAGCCTAGATCATGTTATTTCATCATAATGTAATTCTTACTGTCTCTGAGTCATGGCACTCTAAAGCCCTTAAACTACATTTTGATCTGAATCTCACTAAACAACCAACTTCCAATGCATTCACCAAGCAACTGGACTACAGGGCAGTTTATTTCTGCTTCAGAGAGCAAAAAACACCATAGTTTCATACAGTCAAGCAAATATGAGATCTATATAGAATTAAAGGGGAGGGAAAGAAAAAAACTAAGTCCTGCAAGCTTGAAAAATCAGTTTAAATAATTGGCTGCCAAAATCATATTGTAAAAATAGTTTGATAAATATTTCTGTAGTGAAATGTGGACAGTTATACTGAAGTATTAATGTATCTGAGTGAATGTATTGGTGCACGTGTCTATGGTTTTACACTTGAATAAGTATATATTCAATCTGGGACCACTAAGGTACACTCAGTCCAAATGTAAAACAGGACAAGTGGTCCATTTCCCTGCAGATCCACAGCAATACTTCAAGAAAAAAAGCTTTCCATCCCAAATACTATATTTTGCGTGAGTCTGTGATCCTTTGAAGACTCATTTCTGTTATTATTTGTGAAAAATATGACCTGGCCCACTAGAACATCAGAACTTGCTGTGCCTATGGGTTAATGGCATTACTTCACAGTCTGAAGAGAAAAAAATTGTATGTCACATTAATCGGTGGCAGAGGGGGAAAGTTCCTTGTACGGGCTAACCAGTATGGAAACTTTCTCCCTATTGCAGAAACTGCTGACATTTGGTTATTATTTGGCAGATGAGGCAGGTACTGGAGGACAACAAAAAGGGCAAGTGAAAAGAAACATAAAGTACTGAAAAAGATCTGAAAGAAATGTCATGTTCTCTTTGCTAGGTTATGTGATTAAGGGCTAATCTCTTTGAACACAAGGACCCAGGGAGGCCGGTGAATCCTTGTAACCTAATCAGTGAATCTTCTTGTGGTAGATGAGTCAGCCAAAGAAACACCTCAGGAATGCCCTGCAAAATGGAGGGGTTATTGCCCGAAGAGGGTTAGGACACATTATGTGATGTAGATGGAGAAAGAATTTGAAGACTGTTTAAAAGTTATTGCAGGAGGTTTTAAGGATATTGCAGGAATGCACAAGGCTACTGATGTTTAGCAGAAGGACTCATGGCAGGAGTAATGGGTGGGGTGATCCAAATGGATCAGGAAGGAAAAAGGAGCAGGAAAATAATGAGAAAAGGGTTATTGGTACACAGGTCATTTGTCTCGCTAAGCCCTTCGCTTGGTCACCAGAATCTATCCTACCTTTTTCCTAAACACGATTTTTGTTTCCTATGCTTGTGAACTGGCTATTCTGAGCCAGTATATAAATGTGATGAGCTGCAAGCCAGGCTGGCTAGGAGGTCTGGTGCCAGCTGACAGTGGAGCCACCAGAATCCAGTCAACCCCCTGCAGTGAGCAGGGACATCTTTACTTTATCAGGTTGCTCAGTGCTTCATCAAGCCTGACCTTGAATGAATCCAGGGATGGCGCCTCCACCACCTCTCTGGGCAACCTGTTGCATGTATATCACAACTTTGTGATTTACTGGTCTCATGTGGCCACTAGTTGATGATGCTCAATGTTTTTGGCTGAAGAACATAACTCAGCAAGATCAACAGCCAAAGCTTCCACAGTGGGAACTATATGGCAGGAATTGCACCGCTTACCCCATGGATACAGGGCACTACAGCAAATAGAAAAGTAGCCTGTTGTTTTCAGACCAGCATTTATAGGTGGTGTATATCATCCTTTGTCTATTATCCAGCTTTTGCTTTACTGTCCCCCTGTTTTATTACTGTATCTTTGATGTTGTATAATCAATTTTGCAACGCTTTAAAAGGCAGTTAAAAGGTGAAACATAATTGATTTTTTCTCCCTCAATAAAGGCGAGTAACTGGACAATACACTTCTTAGTAATGATCATTAAATTCTGGGAGTGTTAATGCCATTCCTTTGCCTACATTTAATATGATTATCTAATTGGTTTTAATTTATATTTGGTAATAAAAAACAGACTAAATATTTTTAATAAAATTTCCATTCCTTCTTGTTGACCTTTCTGTTGACTTTCAGAAGTTCTTGCTCCACAATAAACAAGGGAACCTGGCAGAAATATAGATGGCTTGCTTTGCCCTTGATATTTGTTTTTATTTTGCCATAGAGAAGAGCTCTTACATATTGCTTTGTCACCTCTGCCTTCCTCTGTAAAAGACTTCTTTTTTTTCTCTGCAGAAACACTTCTAGGAAAAAGTCTTTTTTGCTAAAGTTGCATGTTTTGATTGTAACATGCCTAATCTTGGTTGTCAGGAATTTTCCAGGCTCATATTGAGGCTGAATTTGCTTTCATCTAACTTTACTATCTATAAACTGAATACTTAATCTGAGTCAGTTGTCTAAACACCCTGTATATTTATTAGAGACATCTCAGTTCTGTCTCAGAATGGGATGAAGCACCTTTTGGTGCTGAATCTGTCAGTTGAGCAGCTGCAGTGGGAATCTAGCCTACCAACTTAGATTAGGCACATTACTCACAGGCAGTTACAATAAATGAAAAAAATCCCTTTCCTGACACACAGCCCTAACAGTAATAGCTGCAACTTATCCAAGTTCATTCAAAGCAATTTGAGTGCCCTGCAATGAGGTGGGAGTGCAGCCATTTTGCATTTGGGAACCAATAATATGTACAGAAGCATTAGAGTAAATGAAAATCACGGTCTATGTGATGCGGTGCATACAGAGAGAGAGGGGCAAGGCTTAGCTCATCCTATCCAGTTCTTCAGTTTCAAGTCATAATTAAGTGGGATTAGCATTTGATGGGGCAGAGAGATGGAGATTGGGCCGTCAGTTCAGATAGAAATGTCTAACTGGCCAACCAAAAATTCACATCCTAAGCTGGGAGCCAACAGACACAGTGAAAGAGGACTTGCTGTCTATTCACTGTGCCTAAAAAACACTGAGATTAATAATTACAGAAACCTGGAACTGTTCTTTCTCTTATGCAAATAAAGGGAAGACTTAATCACTAAGAGTCCAGCACAAACCCACATCTCAGTCCACATTAAAAATCTTTTTACATTCTATCTGTGTTTTAAAATAATATGACTTTCCAAGTTCAACTGAGTGAAAATGTGATTGCTAGTTATGCATTGTCTGTTGAGGGCTCACTGTGACAGCAAGATGTGCATCAGATTATAAGAAAGCACTTTTCCAGGACTCCAAATTGCTGTTTTTTAACCAAGAAATGAGGTTCTAGATGGTGATTGCACAAATAAATTAGGGGGAATGTACCTAACTTTTTCAAGTGACACCTTTTCTTCACATGAGTGTGTAGCAGTCCAAAGTTATTTTTTATGCTAATAGAAAGTTATTTTACCTTTCTTTGAGGGCAGTGCTTGCTGAGCAGAGCTACAGGTGTGCAAGATGAAGGATTTTTTTTTGTCCTTGGCAGAATATCTAAAAGTTTCAATCAGTCTCTGACGGAAGGAACTTTATTTCCTCAGGAAGTTGAAGAGGGAAAACATGTAGCTGCATTGCACTATCTCTGTTTAGAGGGGATATGTAGGTCATTCAGTTGGCTGAAGCTTTTGAAGTCACATAAATTTCAGCAATGACAGGGCACTGCACTTTGTAGACTAAATTTAACCTTGTGCTTCAGCATTCTTTGAAGACAACAGAGAGGAAAAGGCATGTAGGAATGTGATTCCTTTGACCTATTTAGACATCTGCATGAAGGTAAAATGGATCTGCCCTCAAAGCACCTAATTCTTTCCACCAACATTGCCAGAAGACTAAACAAAGTTTAACTTCTTTATGTCACCAGGTGAACCACAAATAACAACGAGAGAAATGCATCTGTTCATTGTATCTTCACACACACTGTCTTATAGCAGGCCTTACAGTGAATACAGGCCTTTTAGTGAATACAGAGTTAGGAGGTGGGCCGAGCCACAACTCTTGAATGCAAACTGCTGCGTATTTAGGATGCACTAGGACTTCTTGGTTTAGATTAATCCCTACTCACTTTATGCTATTCAGGAATAAAATGGTTGAGTTTCAGACTCTAAACAGCCACAGACATAACATAGGGCAGGGGATACAAAAGCTGAAGGCCTGAATGACAACTCATTCTCACTGCTTATTTGCCTTAACTAAATGCCAAGCAGATTTGCTTTAAGATTTTGAAATTTTGCATCTTTGTCTTGAGTAGGATGCTTTCTAGTAATGTGCGCTCTGGGGCCAGGCAATTCACAGTGTTATTGCTGTTTGCTGAAAACATGCATTTTTCCTCAGATCTCATAATTGAAATTCAAGCTGCACATGATGCAATTTGACATTAATTTCGGTTATTTATGTCTGAGGTTTGCCCCATCCAACAAGAGCCGACACTAAAGAAGAGCACTGGAAATGGAAATACACAGTGCCATTAGATGCAAGGCTTGATTTGTAAATCACTTAGATAGCAATAAAACTGGGGATGGAAATAAAAGTGGCAAAGCTCAGCTTTCTAAATGCTAAATAATTCAAGGGGGAAAGGGTGAGGGGAAAAAAAAGGTAAAGAGCAAAAGCTTTGTGTATGAAAACAATGGCATATGAGCAAATCAGAAATTTCAAGCTCTCACAAAATGTAATTTCAGTTCAATTAAAGCATAACATCAAAATTGTGGGCTGCTAAAATCTAGGATGAAGCATGTCATCACTGTGTGCAGTTCTAAAAGATTTACAGCAAAACCTGAATCTGGGAAAGATATTCTCTGAAATGGTGCCACAGGGCTCTTTACCAAGCAGACAGCTATTTTACAAAACTGGGCTGCAGGGAGTCAGAGCCAGTAAAATTCAAGATGAAAATGGTTTTTTGGTTGGTTGTTTTGGGGTTTTTTGTTGCTGTTGGTTGTTTGGTTTTGGTTTTTGGTATTTTTAGTTTTTGTGGGGTTCTTTTAAGTTTGAAAAGTGACAAAGTAAGTTAGCCAGAGGAACACATTCTTGATAGACTATGCTTTTTGTCATCTGAACTTTAGAAATTTGGAGCTGGGGCGTTTGGTGGTGTTACTTTCTTTTTGCTATATTTACTGTTGTCAAATGATAGACTCCTGATTTTAGCACAAGAACTGACAAATTAATTTTGGAGGGCTTTGTCTAGAAGATGCTATTTCACTACAGAGTGGAATGAGAAAGGAGGTGGGCAAGAAGCAAAAGGTAGACCAGATGCAACCAAGTAGATATTATAATCTGCTCCCCTGCATGGAAGGGATAATGAAAAGGGGGGAATGATTCAATGAAATGTAATCATGCTGTATAGATTGATGTAGATGTAGCTTAAGAGACAATTAGTGTAACTTCAATATAAGAATTTTCATGTTTTTAAGAATAGATTAGTTTTGGATTTTAGTGGAATATGTCTGTAACTATGTGAGCTGCTTTATGAGAGCAGCTACAGAACTTAGCCATAACAATGCAACAGCCTTGAAACTAAAGAAAGTGAAGATAGGGGAGTCATAAATAATGATAGTAACGACCAATTAAGAGACAGAGTATATCTTGTTTTCAGCAAAAAGGGGTTCCTAACTAGTTTGTGCAGGAATGTGTTTTTGAGCTCAGGTAACCATGGAGAAGAAACGTAAAAAGCATGCGCTGAGAAAGAAGAAGACGTCCAGCCTTCATCCCTGAAGACCACTGGAAGACCCCCTGAGTGTCACTGAGCATGCTCCATCTGGGAGGAATTAAAATAAATGACTTCTTAGAAATAATTTGCATAACCCTGCCTTTTCTTAGGAATTATAATGAATATGTATAGTTAATGTGTATAAATACGAGAAATTTGGCTTTAATCGGGGCACACATTCAGAGGAGCGATCCCCTGTGTGCCCAGCACTGCAATAAAGGATACCTGCTTAATAGTCACCAAGGCTACTGGGTTTTGATTCCAGCTTTCTGAGGCATCATCTTTCCCAATGAGAGATTGGAACAAGCATCAACTGATGCTCTAATAACAAAACAGTCTGATGCAGTATCATTATCACAAAATTTTGATGAAATAAAAGCTTAGAAATGGAGGTAAAAGAAGTACAAGTTACCCAACAGTGATCATATTCCTGTTACTGTGGCACTTCCTGGACAGCTCTGAAGCTTTGTCTCATTTTTAATGGCAGTTAGTCACAAAAGGGGTTTTTTAATTGAAAATTTAATAATGTGTACAGCATATCAGACCATCTAATCTCTGAATGTCATGGAAATATGTTATAGCATAGAAGAGACAAGTGTAGCATTGGCCACGAAGAAACACCTGTGATAGAAGAAGGACAGAATCACAGAATGACTATGTTGGAAAAGACCTTTAAGTCCTCTACTAAGCCATATCCCTAAGTACCTCATCTACCCATCTTTTAAACCCATCCAGGGATGGTGACTCAACCCCCTCCCTGGGCAGCCTGTTCCACAGACTGACAACTCTTTCAGTGAAGAATTTTTTCCTAACATCTAATCTGAACCTGCCCTGGTGCAGCTTTGTGCCATTTCCCCTTGTCCTATCTCCTGTCACCTGGCTGAAGAGAGCATCTCCACCTCTCTACAACCTCCCTTCAGGTAGTTGTAGGCAGTGATAAGGTCTCCCCTCAGCCTCCTCTTCTCCAGGCTGCACACTCCTAGATCCCTCAGCCTCTCCTCTTCCCCAGCCTGGTTGCCCTTCTAAAAGGGAAGAAGGGAAATAGCTTTGGATGGCATCTTGATTAATCCTTCATCTTGTTGCCAGTAGGGTATGGATGATCCATACAACATTTCTGAGATTACTGAAGAAAGTACCTCCAAAGACTAAAGATGGAAGTGAACACATGGTATTTTTTGAATGGGATCTGTCTTGTAGCTGACTTTAGCAAGCCTTCTGGGAACTTGTCTTATTTTAAGTAGACAGTGAAATAATATTTATCATTTGGTTTGTAGTAACAAGGAAAATCTGAAAAAAAACCCAAAATCTTGTTCTCCCAACTCCTAAAAGTGAAGCACAATGACTTCTTGAGTCCTCTAGTGTGATCAAGGAACAAATATGGTATATAGCAATGTGAAGGGATGGATAGTCTCCTAAGTAGCCTAGTGTGGTACTGATCATTTTATCCATTCCGACACCTATATCTGATTTAGTCCTCAGAGCTCCCTCTACAATAAATGGAGAAAAACAGACCCATCAAGTGTGACTCATCTCATCCCAAAACAGACATATAAGTCAGAAGGCTTGTACCCCAAAGTCCTGTTTTTTCTGCTTTATCTGTGAGTTGATTCAGCTTTGATGGAAACATCAATGAACTAGAAATAGAAAGGAAAGAAAGATGTGGTTTTAGAATTGTAGTAAACAGAGGAAACCGAAGATAGGAAAAAGATCCAAGCACTGAAACATCAAGCCATTTGCCCTGGGTCTCAAAAGAGAAATATATCTTCACCCCAAAGTTTTTACAGTGGAAAAACCATTGAGTACCATGTCCCTCTCTAGATATGTTTTACAATTATACAGGAAATCCTCAGAGACACTGAGAAATGAAAGAAGTGAAGTTCAGAACCACTGTTTTCAAGCAAGATTTTATCATAACAGCCGCTGCTTCTATCTGAGAACTGAAGAAAGAGGCTTAGAAACACCTGTGTTTTTTTTCTTCCAAGGATATCATAAAAGGTACTTCCTATTTCTATCAACCTTGCCTCACCTCTATTCACAGCTACAAAAAGACCAGTATTGCACCTAGAGTAGGAAGTGTCAGGACAGTTGCAGTTTTTCCTCCAGTATCTTTGACACCTTTTGTCTTCAGAAATAATGATAGTTTAGGTTGAATATTCTGATTCAAAAAAAAATGGGGAAGGTGACAGTTCTGCTGTGACTGATGCTACCTGTTGTGAAATGTGCAAACGTTTGCTTCAGATCATTTTGAATAGGTTCATTGCAATTAAGGGAACAGACAAATCTGACATCATGACTACACTGAAAAATATATGCTCTAAATGCATGTGTTTATTTGGTCAATTAATGGCTCACCTCTCAGCACACCAAACTTTTCTCTATGAAAAAGCCCTGAAGAAACAAGAGGAAATGTTCTGTTTCCATCTATACATTTTCCAATTGTTTTCTTTGTACTTTTCATAGTTGGTTAACAACTCTAAGGAAATTAGCCGCATAAGCCTTCATTCAGAAAGGGTCATTCTCACACACACCTGTTCAAACTGAAAACTCCATTCCCAAAGTCATTACAGATCTGCTGTGTTCACTACTTGGTCGAGCACTGATCTGACATCTAAAAACACAGCAGATTTTCTAGAAGCATATCCAAGCTATCTAGATAACTGTCTTATGTTTTGCACAGACTAGGACATTTCTTTCCAGAGATGATAACCTGACATTGTGGCCACTTTTCATTTATTTACTTAGGTAAATATTTTTATGTATGTTCATCTCAGTTCATGCTCAGTTTCTTAAAGTTACTCTATTGGAATAGAGTGATTCTAGATAGTGCTTATTGGCTGAAACTTGCAGGTGGATGCACTACTTACCAAGTTTCTCTTGTTATTCAGCAGTTTGTCATTCTAGGGATGCTCATCCATCAAAGATTATTGACAAGCTCTTCTTTTCCTGTATTTATTTTTTATTTTACCTAATCCTTCACAAAATAAGGTATTTATGGGTAAGGTATTTATTTTTACAAACCTCTTCTACTGAAAGAAATTTCAAAACATTGCTTCCAAGAATTTGTCATCTACCAGTGCATTGAGTAAACATAATATTACCTGGGTACAAAGTAGGATTTTCAAAGCATCAACAATATGTTAAAGACTTTTTCATAAACAAAAAGAAAAAGTTGAAGTAATATTCATTTCCAATTTTTCCTAGCAACACACATCTGCCAAATAGTACAACCAGAATATAATGTCTTCAACTATTTCACTGTAAAACGTAGTAGCCTTCAGAGCAGGGGAGGATATATCTCACTGACTGATAGAATCAGAATGCCTGAAGTCATTTATTGTCTGAAACACACACACATCTTCCAAGCCAGTTAAAATATGTAAACTTCAGTGAAGAAAACAGCTACACTAAATAAAACTTCTCAGCTCTGCCAAGGTCAATAGCTCCACAAAAAGGCCCCTGGAGCTCAGGAAGCAGAGCAGGCAGAGCTGTATTATATCATATTCTCCCACACTGACAACTACCTTACACTGTGAATGATGGACATAAATTGGAGCTATTTGTTGAGCAAGTCTGCTTCTCAGTCTGAATAAAGGAAGGGACAAGTTGATTTCTGCAAGTAGCAGTTTTGGTCTATTTTTGAGGGAAGAAATAAAACAAAAGTGAATTAATTTCTTATATTAGTTGAGCAAACCTTCAGGTGACCTTGGAAAGAGTGGGAAAGTGCAACTCAAAGGAAGACATGTACAGGTAAAGAAACAACATGTAGAAAAATGAAAAATCCAAATTGCTCCACAAGGAATTCATTTTCTTGAGACACTATTAATAACACATTTTGGAGCATCTAGCAGATTGTTTCAGATGTTGTTTATGAATGAGGAAGGACAGTTTTGCAATTCAGTTTTGATCTTCCAAGACCTTGTTAAGATAAAGGAGCAATGTCTTCCTAGGAGACTCTGAGCAGCCAGAATTTCCCAAATTACTGTGATCAAATTGTGCCACAGAATTTTAAGTCTCCATTGACACTATTTATATATTTATATCAATGTCACTAGGCAGTGATTACTTGCTCATTTATTTTTGCTATCAGTGTGCATTGGTTTTCATTCACCAGTGAGCACTGTATCTGGAATAAAGTTCCAGAAGTCATGGAAGCATTCAACCAGAAAGAAAATTAATATTTTTGCTTTTAATCTTTTTTTTTTTCTTTTGAAAGAAAGAAAGAGAGAGGTGATTTAAAGGGTTCAAGATTCCTGAAATAGGTTAGAAAAAACAGAGCTAATGGACTTGTTTGTTAACTGAAAGGAAAATAAATGATTGACTGCATCAAATACCTGTTAGTGCTAGAATAGGAATTAAAGATATCACCCACACTAGGACTGATTAGACATATTTTTCTCCATTTCTTTGTCTAAACACTGCATAGACATTATGTTTCTCCTTTACAATGTTAATTTGATGTCTTGACAAGGGAGAAGAATGACTTTAAAAGTGTAAAAGCTACTGATGGTTATTACTCTGCTGCAATATGACTTGAAAACATTAATCTAATGGGAGATAAGCATAGGTGTTTCTCACTAAATGGGATATGTGTCCATCATACAGTGCTATAGCCTGCAGAATTGAGGGAGTAGCAAATAACTGACACAAAGGTCTATTTCTTTTTCTCCCCTTTCTTTTCCCCTCAACCTCCCCCCAAATACAACTCTTCACTTCCAGTAAAACATAGCATATTCAATGAAGAAGACATGGCTAGGTGGCCTGATTCAGCACAGTATTTCCACTGGGCAATCCCAGTTTGCACAAAATAATTAAGGAGCTAGGATGAGAAATGGACTGGCACCATGATGGAACTGTCAAGCTAGAATACATTAGTTGACTGATCAGCAGTGAAAAAGTGTCCTGGTTTCAGCTAGGATAATTTTATTCCTAGGAGACAGTTGAATCTCATTTTTGGGAGTTAAGATGTGAGTAGTGCTGATAAGACACTGATGTTTTTAGTTCTTGCCAAGCAGTTCGAAGACTTTTCATTTGTTCACATTGCCCTGCTAATGAGAAAGTGAGGATCACCCAAGAAGCTGGGAGGGGACACAGCTGGGACAGGTGACCCAAACTGGTCAAAGAGGTTGTTCCATGCCACTTACGTCACCCTCAGCATAAAAGAGGGGCTGGTGAGGGGAGGAGGGCGTGGCTCCAAGACGCATGGTTTTTGGGGATCATCTGGTTTTGGGATGGATCTGAGTTGTATGGCTTGAGTTGTGCAGTTCGGTGTGAAACTGCATTGCATATCACCAGTTTCATATATTTTGCTATACAGTACTATCATTGTTATATCTCTCTTTCTCTGCTGTCCCAGTAAACTATTATTATCCCAACCTGTGAGTTCCAGGAGGTTTTTTAGATTCTTTTTCCTCCCTTTCCCCCATCCCCCTCCTTCCCCATACACACACTCTTAGAAAGCAAGCAGCTGCGTGGTGCTTGGCTCTCAGCTGTGGTAAAATCACAACAACAAGAGCAGATGTGGTCTTTAAAAAAGACTGACAGCCAGAGTGAAACAAGCAGTGTCACATTTTGGATGTCTCTTTAAAGATTTTCCAGGACATCATACCAATATTTTTGATGAACAAATTATTTACTGATGATCTAAAGCACGCCAGGCACGATTCCATTTATGGAGCATTGTATCACCTTGTAATTTTTAATGTAAATATCTTCACAGCTTCCTTCTGATCCTGGATAGTAGTATTATTTTTATTCTATTAAAAAAAGACTTAAATTTTGAAAGACCAATAGCTAGATACATGAAAGGACCTGGAGAGTTTACCTGCTGAATTTCATCAGTTATGGTGTGAATAACTGAAAACTTTCAAAGTTTTCAGAATGATAAGGAGCAGGACACAGCATTTATCAGTTAAGAGGTGTACTGAGCAGGAAGACTACATCTGAGCTGTTTGCACAAATTCTTTTTGTAATGAATTGAACAGCAAGTTTAGAGTGTGATTCATTTGTTTTACTTCAATTTTTTTTATGATGAAGAGTCTTGTTTAGAAAAATCTTATTGACAATAGCTCTTTTGTTACCCAGAGACTCAATACAACAAGCTGATCTGAGGTGTCTCAAGTTAGGCAAAAGGAGTTTGTTTTTACCCAGGTTTCACATTCCTCCAGAGACAGTACGAGGCTCTGCAATGTCTGTGCAGGTCCAGTATTACCTAAATGCTGTTACCATTCAATTTTCATTAGTCCGCTCAAGACTTATAATTTGTTTCCATCAGTAGTTCTTAGACCCCAGCATCTGGGTACTCCAGATTAAACAATGTAAGGGACATTATATAAAATAACACTGAAATATGAACTGGTATTACTTCCATACCTTAATCTAATATTTCAGTATTTATTCCCTCACCTCTTGGGCTCCTCTCCCCCTGCCACATAATCATCAACAAAGGAAATAGTTCCAAGGGGTTTGTTCCAGCTCTGCTGAGAGTAGATCTACTGCTTTAATAAGCTGCTCATGTTAGCTCCACCACATTGGATTTCTTGCCTAGAAAACAGGTAAAAAACATTTGTATGTTAGGTTGGAAAACAAGATATCACTGAACACATCTAAACACCAATTTTGAGAATGGAAATTGAAGCTGGTAATGGAACTGAATTCAGGTGATTTGACTTTGAAGTAGATTCTTGCTTATGTTCTCACTGCTCTCTATTTGCATATTAGCCCTTATTTGGTGGTTGGAAGCAACTTTTTCCTTTTTTATATTTATAGAAGTCACATAATGAACTCTTTGCAGGAACCCATCAGGTGTAAGAAACAAAAAATTTTAAAAATGTAGCAGATGTGAATATCAGACACATGGGAACATCCTGAATAATTTGAGTCAGGTCATCTGCTGTAGAAAACATGTTTTAAAACTATTTTCAATAATGATTTTCAATTAACATTTATAATATGTGCAATAATTATATTTTTATGATTCAGAAAAAGGCTATACAACAGCACCTACCAGCTACAGAATCTATTAGGAAAGTGGATACTGTGCAGGTATACTGATCAATGGAAAAGACCCTGGTTCCCCCAAATAACACTCAGAAATCCAGACTGAATGGGAACAAATTAGAAGAACATAATCTACTTAAACTCAAAATGCAGATAAAAGAATTACTATGAAGCACTTAGTGGTCCTAATGTTCTTAACCCAGGAAAGCTTGATTCCTTTGGAGACTCATTTTGCTTCTGGTGAATCTTCATTGGAAAGTAGAAAGAAGCAGCAGGACTTGCAATGTAAACTGTCTGTTTTCACAGTACATGAACTGCAATATCCCAGGCCTCCCACATCAAGACCAACGGAAGTTTTGCCAAAAAATAATGTGAAAGTTGTTGGCAAAGTAATTGTTGAAAAGGCTGGGTGGAGACTGGATTGAGAGTGGCCCTGAGGAGGACTTGGGGGTCTTGATTGATTAAAAAACTAAATATGAGATAGAAAAGCATGTTTGCAGCCCAGGAAGCCAACCATATCCTGGGTTGTATCAAAAGAAGTATGTCTAATAGGCTGAGGGAGGTGATTCTTCCCCTTTACTCTGCTCTGTACTGCATCACGTTCTGGGGTCCCCAGTAGAAAAAAGATACTGAGATGTTGGAGCAAGTCCAGAGAAGGCAAGAAAAATGATCAGAGGGGTGGATCCCCTCTCTGATGAAGGAAAGCTAAGAGACTTAGGGTTGTTCAGCCTGGAGAAAACCCTGGGGAGACCTTATTGCAGCCTCCCAGTAATTGAGTAGGTCCAGAAGAAATCTGGAGAGGGACTATTTATCAAAGACTGAAGTGATAGGATGAGGGATGTGTTTAAAGCAGAAGTGGGTAGATTTAGATCAGATATTAGGGGAAAAATCTTTACTGTGAGGGTGGTGAAGCACTGAAACAGGTTGCCCAGGGAGGATGTGGGAGCCTCATCCCTGGAGGTGTTCAAGGCCAGGTTGGATGGGGCTTTGGGCAACCTGGTCTAGTGGAAGGTGTCCCTGCCTATGGCACGAGGGTGGAACTAAATGGTCTTTAAGGTACTTTTCAACTATTCTATGATTCTATGAAACTAGACACTAGTCTTAACACAAGATGCAACACAAGATGCAACATTTATATACTTCTTAAATATAATTTCCACTAAGGAAGTAATGAATTGAAAGACAGACATATAATTATGTGGGCATATGAAAACCAGGTGTATAACAGTGAGTGTATTCTTGGACAGTTTGTACATAGCTTAAAGAAGATTTAAAGATCTAAGTGCTGTAAACCTTGTGCTATGAATCATACATAAAAGTTTTTGCTGCACAGTAGTGGGTGGATTTGCTAGTCTGTTCCCACCCATTCATATCCAAATGCTTCCTCCTCATCCAAACGTCACTGGAGAACCTCTAGTTGAAAATCCTCTCTCCTGGATCATATCTGTGATGCTGCATGACTATCACAGCTGCATTTAGGATGCATACTGCCAACATGCTTCAGCTAATTCCCAGTTGGTGGGCGGTTTTCAAGGAGAAATGTCAGTCTTATGAGACACATTTCATTTTCCAAGAAAGCTTCATTTCCCTATTTTCAAAATAATAGGAATTTATAACTGGAAGAAATTCTCCTAATTGCTTTGCATTGCCTTGCAGAAAGGAAAATGTAAGTTCTGGTCTCTTCCATGAAATAGAACTTCCATGTTATATAATACTTCCATGAGATATAACAAAACAAAAGGTTTTTCTCACTGAGACAGGTAGCATCTGAAATTTGAAGGACAATTAGGAAATCTCCTAGAATGCTGAGACGAAGGTACGTCCGAGCTCAAGAGTCCTCAGGACCAATTCTCAGGTGAGACCTGTAAGACCTGAGAATTCAATATAATACTGGTGTTTTTTGAATTTCATGTTTCCAG
Organism: Gallinula chloropus; assembly: GCF_964237585.1. Classification (NCBI taxonomy): domain Eukaryota; kingdom Metazoa; phylum Chordata; class Aves; order Gruiformes; family Rallidae; genus Gallinula; species Gallinula chloropus. The sequence continues at coordinate 4,157,476 of NC_140086.1, forward strand.
GTTCCCTGGTGTGATGCATGGGAGACCCAGGAGCTCCTTCTGAAAAGTCTTCCCTAACACTCTGACAAGATCTGATCTCTTGCTGGTAGAAACTGGTTGAAATGGAGCTATTTACACAGAACAGTGGGTTTGTTGGATGTGACTTTCTGTGAGGAAAAAAAATCCAACAAAATTCTCTGTTCAAATACAATTTCAGGCGTGAGAAAACAGTTTTCTTCTAAAATGTACAAAAAGTGGCACAAATGCACAAACATATATGCTCCTGTGTTCAACTGTATTAGCAGACACCAAAATGTGAGTGTGGGGTCCCATTCATCCTGGCAGCTTTGTTTCTGCCCATCTTTAATGCATTTTGGAAAGAAATTGTGCTTTCTTTGGCCTGATTGCATCTTGTGAAAGGGAGCTTCCTCTTTCACGTGTTCATTTTCCTTCACACCCATCAGAAAGATGGACTATTTTCTGCAGAAACTGGGTTTTTTGTATTGCCAGGGATCTATTGACTAGAGAGAGTGGAGTATGTTGTCACTGCTAGCTATAAAATCCAGATGTTGTGGCATTAATTTTGTGAGTAATTGGGATGGGACAGCTTTCATTAAGAGTGGAAGGGACACAGTGAGGTGGTAATATGTTCCCATTTTAAAGGAAAATAATCCTGTATTCAACTTAACAAACATACGAATGAGAACAATTCATCTTAGATGGATAGAGACAAGCCTGATTTGATAGCTGGATGCATACAGCTTTTTCCTCTTTTTCTGAAGAAATTTATACGATCCTTTCCTTATTATGTGTGTTGCAGCAGCATTTTGTAGTTCTCAGCATTATGCTGATCAGGCTATAGCTGGCAGGGAAAACAGAGATGCAGAGCTCAGTTCAATTGCATAAATAGATGCATTCAGTATGATTTGAGATGCCCCAAGGTACTTGAAACATTCACATGGGTTTGGCAGATATGACAAAGGTCCTATAAGAAGTACATGTATTTTTGGAATTAGAACTGGAAGCCTCTACCCTAGAGAACTGCAGATGGCTCTAGATATCTGTGCTTAGGTACTAATACAAAAATACATATTAGAAAATTTTATTATTTCATAATTATACAGTTACAAAATAACTCACAAATTACATGTAATGTAAAATTATGTATGTTATACATATGTTGATACATTATGTTGATAGGATGAGAGGAAATGGCCTCAAGCTACACCAGAGCAGGTTCAGATTAGGTATTAAGAAAAAAGTTGGAACAGGCTTCCCAGGGAGGTGGTGGTTGAGTGACCATCCTGGATGTATTTAAAGGATGGGTAAATGAGGTGCTTTAGGGATATGGTTTGGTAGAGGACAGGTACGGTTGGACTTGATGATCTCAAAGGTGTTTTCCCACCTAGTGATTCTATGATCATATAGGATAATTTTTACTGTGCCCAAGCAAGTTTGTTCACATCTATTGCAGAGACCAATGACAGAGCCAAGAGCAGTGCCCAGTTCTTCCTGAGTGCAGTGTGGAAAGTTCCCCATCCCTACCTCATCCCGTGCTGATCTACAGATGTCCAGGGATAGGTAACACGAGTTAAAATTGATGCTGCCTCTGTTAAAAACAGACTCAAGCAGAGGTGACTGAATTCAATGTAATATTTTTCATTTTTACCATGGAAATTTCTGGGGAATTTGTTATAAAACATATGTGGAGGAACTAAGCCTGGCTGCTGCTAGGTAAGGCGTATAAAATGTATAATTCTTCAGTGAACTCAATCTGGCCAAAGTTACAGAGGATAGCTTCTCTGCTTTCCTGCTGTGCTCAGTTCTGAGTGTGACAGAATTACAGCCTAGCACAGCTCTGTGTTTCCAAACACCTCCGTCTAGACTCAGGTCTGAACAAAAGCTAATTGATGGTTTGAGCAGTGAAAGGGTTTACAGTAACTTTCAGTTAAAACTTCTAAGTCTTTAAATTACAGAGGTGGGGAGGAGGGAGTGTCAAGGGAAGCAGGAGCTGGTGCCATGTGTGTCAGGAGGGGGGAGGATGGAGAGGAATCCAGCTCTAGAATTGCAGAGCTGTCTCCTCTAAGTGAAAGCTGTGTATCTTGCTGTCATCTCTTCCAGCTGGAAAATCCTGAGGGTGAATTCACAGTTCTGTAATTGTGATATCCCATTCATTATGATGGTTTTGGTGAGGGGACAGATAAATAAAAAATGACACCTTCCCCATCTGCAACGTTCCTGTTTTAAGGGTCACCTGACATAAGTTGTTCAGCAGCAAAAACACATCAACAATTAGATACAGAAATACTGCTGACACTGGGAAGGAAAGCAAGTTGAACACTGCAGTTAAGCTGAAAACGCAACGGATTTCAATACAGCTAAACATGAGCTGGCAACATGGCCTTGCAGCCCAGAAAGCCAACTGTATTCTGGGCTGCATCAAAAGAAGCGTGATCAGCTTCTTCAAGGGTGGTGATTCTGCCCCTCTACTCCACTCTCATGAGACCCTACCTGGAGTGCTGTGTTCATCTATAGGGTTTCTAACATCGGAAGGACCCATGGACATGTTGGAGTGAGTCCAGAGGAGAGTCGTCAAGATGATCAGAGGGCTGGAGCATGTCTCCTATAAAAACAGGCTGGGACAGTTGGGGTTGTCAGCCTGAAGAAGAGAAGACTCTCTTTATAGCAGCATTCCAGTACCTAAAGGGGCCTACGGGAAAGCTGGAAAGGGACTGTTTATCAGGGACTGTAGTGATAGGACAAGGGATAATGGGTTTAAGCTGAAAGAGGGGAGATTTAGATAAGATATTAGAAAGGAATTCTCTGCTGTGAGGGTGGTGAGGCACTGGCACAGGTTGCCCAGAGAAGATGTGGATGCCTCCTCCCTGGCAGTGTTCAAGGCCAGGTTGGATGGGGCATTGGATAGCCTGATCTAGTGGAAGGTGTCCCTGCCCATGGCAGGTTGGCTGGAACTACATGATCTTTGAGGTCCCTTCGAATTCAAAGCATTCTGTGGTTCTGTGAGTTATCTAAACTTCAGCATTTATGCCCTTCTTGCACACAGTTACCTAGAAGATAGAAAAATGTTTTGCAGAATGTCTGTATCCTGACATTCAATAATTAGAATATGCAGGTGGGTCTAGGATGTCACATATCATTTTCCCAGAATACAGAAAAGAACCCTGCCCCAGTATTGGGTGGAAACTGAGCTTGCTTTTTGCAGTTGAAATAGCTACAAGAAAATAATATGGAAGGTAAAGCTTATTATTTCATATAAGAGAATTGCATATTTATTATTTATGGTTCACAAGAGACAGGAAACTCCATGAAAGACCATTATTTCCTTAATTTTTAGCAGAATCATAAAAATCTTGTTGTTCTGTACAGGAAAAGAAGACAAATAGCAAGGAATGACATTTCCTTACCGCTGCATTAGTGAGACATGTAGTGTACATAGTGAACTGCCCACAGTTCCATGGATTTTCTGTGGCAAGGCCAGGAGCTGCAGTCATAGTGCAGAATCTCAAATTTTCTCAGATAATTTCAAGTATCAGTTCAATACCTGTCTGCTTGCTTTTTTGTCCATCCTGGATAAAAAGCCAAGTTGTATCCTTGTAGATGCTCTAAGCAATGTAATCTGTGTCATTCATGTAGTGTGCACCAGATGCTAGACCTTTCCACTTGTGTTTGTGTCATGGTATATGCCCACAGCTCTCCACACAAGGATGTTCCAGACTTGAGCTGGAAAGGGAACATCAGACTGTAGCCACTATGCTGTGCCACTTAACTGAGTGTCTAAAGCTCTCTGGTACAACTTGCCTCCTTCCCCAAGCCAGCCAGTCTAGCAGAAGTATATACCAACAGTCCATCTGTCCCCACCAATCCAATGCTGCCCCTGACAGTTTCTCAGCTTTTATTTGAAACTCAAATTCAGGTCTAGTCACTGTGACCCTAAAGTATATTTTGTAAACCTAACCAGTGGTTACCCAATGTAGAAACGTCTGTGTTTCCAGAGAGGCTGAACTATTACCCAGAAAATATTACCCAAAAAAACCCACTGTGTATCTCCTCATCATGGAATTGATGACTGAGAGTGAGGGGGTTCAATGTCAAAATCTTGAGTATTTCATTTCCTGGTCAAGTGTTAAGGGAAGATCAAAAATATCACACAATAAAGCAAGGCCCACATCAGGTCACTGATTTCTGTCCATGAGTGGAGTCTTAAACAGGTTATGATCAACTAGGGAGTGGAGGTGGGATTCAGTTTTTTATTTCAGATTATTAATTTTCAAAGCTTTCTGAATTTTTGTTTTAATCCAAGTTTTATATGTCAAGCCATTGTATCAATCTATTGTGAAGTTTTGTACAGAAAGATTTGCTCCACTTCCAACCTCCAGAGTAAAAAGTAGACAGTAAGAAATGTCAGGTTCTCTTACTGCCCTGGTTTGGGTGAAGCTTTGCAAATAACTCGGGTTTTCTTCCACCTGTTTAGCTAGCAGCAGAGGAAGAGAATGTGTCTCTGATGTCCCTGGCAAAGCAGAAATTTTTTGGATAGCATTACACTCAGATCTGTTCCAAGGAAATATTATGGATATGTACTCATCTTATTGGTCAGCAAAAGGGAATGCATACTGAAACACCACTGAAATTTTATATAACCTATTTACTGAGCAAAGAATAGGCAGAGATCTATTTTGCATAATCCTCTATGCAAGAAATCTTCAAGCAGAAAAACATTTGAATACAAATTATTCTGAGGCCTCTCCATTGCTATTCTTTAGAGCAGCACTTTCACCTGCTTGCAATGAGAAAGAGCATTAATACAAATCCATGGCTGGTAATTTTTCTCTGTCTTTTGGACATTTCATTTTCCATTTCAGTCCTTGTTTTCACAGTAAAGCAGGATAATTATGCTGGTAGCTGCTTTTATTCTTATAAGAAAGCACTTTTTTTTTTTTTTTTTTTCTCCAGCCTGGTTTGTGTCATTTAGGAAAGAGTTTAAAGAGAAATGAAAAATAGAGAATTATTCTGACTTCAGAATAAGGGTGTTTAGAATTACCGATTCTGCTGTTTTCATAATGGAGTAGACAGTCTAATTTTGTGTGCCAAATTTAGGTGTGTTGGTTAGGAGTCTCATGTCCCCAGATATCTAAAAAAGAAAGATTAGTTCCTCCAGAGGGCTCAGTCAGATTATTAGCTAAATTCAAATGTCAATTTAAGTGGTAGAAAAGCCTCCTTTGTCATATATCTGAATGATGTTACTCTGGGACTATCACCCACAGGCTTACAACATATGGTCCTCAAACCCTCTCATCACTGTTTAAGAGACGGATGAAATCTTTGACTATCTTCTCATCCATGCATGCTCCCATAGCACTTGACACACCATCATCTACACCCCACATTGCTTTTCATAAATACCAAACCAGGCATCACACCATTTTCATTATCCACAAGATAATTAATAAAATGAATCCTAGAGCAGTACTTAGTACAACCTACGTGATATTCACCCAAATGTAGAACTCAGACTTTCTTTCTCTAATTATGTGACAAACTGGCTTTTTGCTTGGTGTCATCAAAGATGACCATGCTCAGAACTAGTATGACTCTTCTTCAAGATGAGGATCTATTTTTCATATCCTTTCCTGGAAATACAACTCTGTGGGAACTCAATAATCATCATCTGTTTCTTCAGCGTTGTAGTAATCACACAAGCAACTCATATTCTGCTCCAAATAAAACATGCACTTCTTGATCCCCTTCCTCTCAAACATAAATGAACAAAACCAGTACAAAGAAAGCCTGCACAAAAACCAAACCAAATCCAACCCAACCAAAACCAAACCAAACCAAAAACCCCCATTCTCCTTTCATTACTTATTGTTGTAGGAAAAAGTCCAGAAAAGATATACCACCTGAGCTGTGGTAATAATCTGATTTCATCATCCTTGAAGAGAGGTGCAGATTTCAGATTTGTGAAACTTCAGAACTGTAACTGGAGAAGTACTATATTAGACAAAATATTAATTCAAGTCAGGGTTTCTGTCTCTGACAGTGGGCAGTAATGTATATTTAAAGGTAAATATACTATTACGAGGAAGTGAGCTGTCTGAATATTCGCATACTCATTGAATAATAACAAATAAAAAAAATTAAGAAAAGATCAAAACAGGTAAAACTGAGATCTCAACATCAGTGCTCAGACAACCATGGAAATTGGCATCCTACTGGAAGCTACTCAAAACGAGCCAACAAAACTCTTGCAAAGCAGAGCAGCTATTGGATTACTACACGATACTGCAGGATGAAATTTAAAATATTACAGAGAGCACAGTCTGGTTGGGTCAATCAGTACACATAAGGGAATGAGAACATGAAGCAACTATACTACAGTTCCCAAGAGCTTATGCATCATTGCCTTGAAGCCAAGACATTAAAGGGAATTTTTGTGTGTTTTCAATAAAGACATCAAAATCTACATAAACTCCTCCTGAATCTATGTAGCAGATTGAACCAGTAATTAATTTTTTCACCTCTAAAATCAATGGGTAATTGCTGTCACGGGGCTTGGACTATGATGTGTTATGCAAAGTATTTAAGCCTTGAACAGGATCAGTATTCCTCAGGCTTTATGGAATCTTGGAAGGACTGGATTCCTATTGAGCTCAAAAGTGACCTCGATTAGTGAAAATGTGGGGTCTTAATCTCCCAATCAGTCCATCAGTACTGCTAGTGTGACCAGGGGAAATGGGAAGGCCAAATGTGATTTCGTGTATATTGGACACGGGATTCTTCCAGACATGAGGCTGAAGCTGGATCCTTCTAGCCTAAACCCTCCCCAACAGCTCTCTCCAATAGCTATGCAGCTAACCAGAATTTTGCTACAAATTTTTCAGAATCACATGTCAGATTTCATATGGGGTGAGCTGGACAGTTCGTTCTATGAAGGAAATGTTACCAAAGTCCTCCTGCAAGTGCATTAAATATTTAGTGCCTTCTCCTGCTTTGCTCCACTGTATCAACAATTTAATCTGCCATTCCTTATTCATACAACAATTTAGCTGGATTAAGAGAATTTGACTGACATCTAATGCAAACACAACTGTATCAAATAGATTTCTTGGCCACTTCAGCATGCATACTCAAAAGCTGCTGGAATATAAAGCCTGAAAATATTTGTAAGCAAAACTTTTTTTAAATAGAAGAAAGAACCTAGCATTAATATTTCACATTACAAAATGAATATAGCAAATATAAACATTTATTACTTACCATTTCTTTTGAGTTGAGACATTATGACATGTTTATAAAACATCTTTGATAAAGGACATTTCAAGGTATTTTGCAAGCAAAATTATACAAAATACCCACACATCTAAATGCTGTTTGACATTCAACATGTATATGCACTGCAAGCTTGGGAAATGAAGACGTTGTGCCCGATTGCATATTCAAGGTAGATGTATATGCACTATTTTCTAGGGACCAGATGTGTAGGGCCTGTTTATTACCACTGTATTTGATGGAATGAACATAATATTTTTGCCTGTTTGTGCTTCCTTTTTTTTCTTTACAATGTTGAAAATTAAATTAAACTTTGTAACATTTGCTTTTCGTTTCTCTTTCATTTCAAAGATTTTTTTTTGTTTTCTAAGCATTCAGTGAAAATGATTGACTATTGCTGGCAAAGCAACAATGTTTGCATCCTACTCCTATTGCTGCTTCAGAAATAGTTCTTTTCTTTTTCCCCATGGCAAAACAACAATTTACATCACTGAAGTCATAACAGTGATATTTTCCCCTTCCAAATAGCTCCAGTTTAAAAATGCTTTCAGATAAGACTGAGGTCAAAGAAAGAGCATTTGGTGAAATATTTGCATGAAGAAGTTTGCATGGGGAATATGCTACTCAACTTCAAAGTGCTGCAGTGCAGATACTGTTTTGGAAACACTTAAAACATTCCCAGAAACCTGTTTGTTTTGTGTTTTTCAAGCTCATGTTTCATGACTGGTATAATGCATTACTTTGAAAATATACAGCTCTCTGGGAACAGTGAGAGGTTCATATGAACCCCTGACATAGCGAAAGTTTTGAAAGATGTACCATTTCTCCCAGTTGTTCCAGTATGTGCACAAACTCAATGTGCTGGTAAAAGATGTCCCATGTCTCACTCTGCAGTTTGGTTTATTGCAAAATCTTCCTTGTCCCTACTCAGAGCACTAACTTCTGATTCCCAGCTCACCAGTATTCCTCAGAAATACATGCTTTTTAAAGACCTTGCATACCTGCTATAGCTGTCTCAGGAGATTTTTTGTTTCATATTAGGTCTGCATGCTCATTTACAGCTTGATTGCTTTGAGTGAACCCCAAACTTATTCTAGACTAATTTCTTCAAAACCAAGTTCAGTTTATGATCTGTCAAGCTCTTCAATAGAAATCAAACTGTGGCACATGGGTTGGGTTTTTTTGAGACCTTCACCTTCTTTCCTGAGTAAAACTAAATCACTGATGTAGGAATACAGACTACAGTGAGTACATCAATCCTCTCCTCTAGTCTGTACACAAATATTTTGCTCCATACCAAGTGTTTCAAGAGGTCCATGGCATTGCCTCCAAGATAGCCATAATCAAAGCTGATTACCTATCAATATATGTCATGTAGAAGTTATATGCAGGTCTGAAGGGGCAGCCATAGTTAGGCAGGCTGAATATTGTTATGTTCAGAGAAGAAGTGTACCTTACATGTACATTTAAGTAAAACCAGGAATTTATTGTTAGCATAATTTAACTCTTAAGAGTCTAATTCATCATTAGTCTAGATCTAGTAATCACAGAAAAACAAAGACAATAATGTGAGTAAAGTACTTAAGGTACTGAGAAGCTCACAATAATGAAATCATAGAATCGTAGAGTATCTCAAGTTGGAAGAAACCTGTAAGGATCATTGAGTCCAACTCCTTGCTTCTCACACAACTACCTAAGACTAAACCATATGACTATAATCCAGATGATCCTTGAACTTGACAGATTTGGAGCCATGACCACTTCCCTGGAGATCCTGTTTCAGGGACTGACCATCCTCTCAGTAAGTAACCTTTTCCTAATGTCCACTCTGAACTTCCCTAGAACTTCATGTCCACCAGAGAGAGGACATCAGCACCTCCCCCTCCACTAGGCCATTTGAGAAAGTTGTGGACCATGGTGACGTCATCCCTCAGCATTCTCTTCTACAAGCTGAACAAGTCTTGCAAGTCTTGCCCTGGAGGCCTTTCACCACCTTGACTGGTCTCTTCTGAACACATTCTAATAGTCTGATGTCCTTGTTATATTTAGACACACAAAATGGCACACAGTACTTGAGATGAAAATGCATTAATGCAGTGTGAAATGAGACTATCATGTCCCTTGACCACCTAACCATGCTTTGCTTGAGGTATCCCAGGACACAATTGTCTTTTCTGGTTTCCAGGACACACTGTTGACTCATATTCAACTTGCCATCAATCCAGACCCCAGATATCTTTTATTAGTGCTGCTCTCCAGCTTCTCATCCTCCATATTGTATATACAACCAGTGTTACCTCATCCCAAATGCAAAATCCTGCATTTAACTTTTGTTAAATTCTGTACAGTTGGTGATTGTCCAACTCTCTATCCAGCTGTCTCTGTAAGACCTCTCTACCACATTTCCTCCTAGTTCAGTATCATTGGCAGGGTTACCTAATACACACTTGATTCCTGCATCCAGATAATTTATAAAAAACATTAAGGAGCGCTTTCCCTAAGATTAAGCCCTGAGGAACCCTACTGGTGACTGGCCACCAGCCTGATGTAACCCCATTTATTAAAAAATTTTGAGCCTGGCCTGTCAACTAATTATTCACCCTCAGTATTAGGGACTTGCCTAGCTGTGTGATGGACATTTTGTCCAGAAGGATACTGTGAAAGACAATATCAAAATCTTTGCTAAAAAGTAAAACAGAACAAACCCACATCTCCTAGCTTTCACTGGTCAACTGGATCAGTGACCTTGTCAAAAAAGGAAATAAAGTTAGTCAAACTAGCAGAAATATAATTACAATTGTTAATCCACACACTCCTTAGCTTCTACTCCCTTTTTTGACAGAATGCTAATGTTTTCACTGTACCTCTGGAGCAGTGGCAATAACTCTGGAGTCAATAACTTTCAACTTGTAACAGACATTTCTGTTTCAAGAGTTACTCTCATCAGACAAGAGCCAGCTCTTCTAGAGAAACCAGTAAGACAGAGCAATTAATTATTACAGGAATCCAAGTCCATCACAACTCCTCACCATAAACTGTGATGAGGTGGACAGTTTTACAGAAGCACTGTAATGGTAGAAAAACTGAACAGTCCCCAAGTAGGTCTTTCCTTTAGCATGTCTTTTCCAGGCAAACTGAGAATAGTGCCTACTAGTAAAGCAAGAATAAGATCATAATGAAGTAGAACACTGCAATGGGTGGTTGTTTTCTTGAGGAGACCTTCAGAAAGAGACCAACCGACACATGATAAATGTGAAGGGTAGCATGTAATGCATGGCTGGATGACTAAATATCTGTTTGAGATAGGTCTGAATTATTCAAAGCAGCAGGATTTTCCAGGCGTATGTTCATGCATGAGAGAAGCATGATAAGCAGTCATGCTTAATAAAGTGTCTCACTATCACCCTATACTCACACTGGCAAGTATCCAGTGCATCAGATTATGAAGAGGCATTTATTGAATAGTCCACCAATTTCTGTTATTTTTTTTTCATTTATTTTCCATTTCACTTTATGAGGAAGAGATAGAAGAGCAAACAGTTCAATTTTGTTGATCAATGGATATACAGGAGTTGAACACACAGTTTTCATCAGGACAGATGCACCGTCAAGGAATTCAAAAGGTTAGACAGGGAAAGTGAACAGCAAATATGGGAGTTTAGAGCCCCCCAGGGCAGCAACAAAAATAAGAGTCATTCAGCCGTCAGATAGTGTTAGCAGATCTTATTTCCATAATTAGTATGAGATAACATGATACTTTTATTTTACTTTTTAGGTATTAATTTTGGTCTAACACAGGAAAGGAACACTTTATGAAATTCTGAACAGGTGGGAGAAAAAAAAAATGTGAATGGTTTATTGATGAGAAGTAGGGAACTCTGCCTACAAAATATACATCTTATAAAAGGGACTTGAGAGAAAAGTAAAAGGAAAAATCAAAGTCAGCAGAAAACAGCAGAGGTTGTATTTTTGAGAAAAGATTACATGAATAGTCCTTACCTCAGAATGAATTTTAACACAGGCTTGAAATAAACTGTATCCACACTTCTAGATCTGGAAACTATTCATGTTCTCATATGTGAGCAATAGCTTAACTGTTTAGCAAGATCATGACCTGAATATGTGTAATGGATTAATCATTCACAAGGACTCAATTGGAAGGGGGATATACCAGAGACAAACACAAATTATTTTATCTATATTAGAAAAAAAAACCCAAACCAGCAAAACATTAGAAATAGGAATCAGGAAGAACTGAATTAATTTATAACAGAGAAAATGTCATCTAAATTTTGGGAATTATTCCCAGCTGGTAAGATCTGACAGACAATAAAGCATCTTCACTGGAAAAGTAGTGTCAGTATTACCACTTGGGAAACTTAAATAGAAGAGCACCTGCTCTGGGGAGCAACAGGAGGCAATAGGAAAGCAGCAGCCTGACCTAAAGGGTCTTTTCTATCTTGTGCAAACACGGCTCTATGTAATAGACTTGCCAGTTTCTCAAGGCAAAGCACGAGCTGAATCAGTCTCAAAATACACTAATAATAGGGATGGGAAAAGGCTGAAACCACATTTTAAGGTGATAGGAGTAGGAAAGACAAAGCAGGGTGAATTCTGGGACCCATCTTCATGAACTGAAATACAGACCATAAATGAGCGGTTGGTCTGCACAGCAGTTACAGCTGTCTTCTTCCATGCTGCCATGGCTACAGAGAACAGTAACATCAGCATGACACTATGTTTAGATTAATATAGCTTCCTCAACGATGATGACGATGATAATAGTAAAAATAATAATAGTAAAAAAATCCATTGTATGGCTTAAAAGTCTATTTCACCCAATTATGCCATTTCTGTTCCTCAAGGCAGCCTCAGCTACCTTTGCACTGAAGAGCGCACTGTGTCAGTTCCACTGGGCAGTATGTAGTGGAGCATAACCACCTTTCTGCCTTATAGGCAAAACTGACTTTGCATTTTTAACTTCAGAAATTGAGCTCAAACTGCAGGAAGATAACACCAGCAGCAGCAGTAGCCACATGCTGGGAGGAGTGAGACGCTTGCAAGGTATCTGGAGAGTGTCTGAGGTGGGTTTTGGGTGCTTTGAGGCTGTCAGAATCATGGAAGCCCCTACATTCTAGAGCTCTAACCCATGGAATTTTCCCAAGCAGGTCTTTGAAATGGCCAAAGTTAGCTCTCCTGAAATCCAGGGTTTTAAATCTACTTATTGCCATACTCCTTCTGCTCAGGATCCTGAACTCCATCATCTCTGGTGGATAAGAGTTTTTAGATAAAGGTGCACTGGTTGTTCCCAGTTTTCTGAGAACTCCAGGGCTATTATTTTGCAGTCTTTGGACACAGTTAAAATATGAGTTACACAAGGAAATCCAATCTTCTGCATGCTGTAGGAATTCAGAATAGATATATTTGATCAAGTTCAAAATAAAAAGAAACACATTGTTCAGTGTTTTTCAAAAACTGCCTTTTATATTTGTTCGGATATGGAAGTGAACTAAAGAGAAGAAAACACAGCTATATTTCAAGTTCAGCTGCAAAATTTGTGTTGCCTTTGCTGACAAAGGGGCAGAAATACTGCTTGTGTTCATTCTGTAATTCCTGTTATCTGAATAGATGCCAAAGACAGAATAAAATGCCAGTCCTGTTAAAAGCTCCTATCTTCTTCAGTATAAATTGAACTTGTCTCTCTAAATATTTTACAAGACGTAACTTTTTCTTTAATTTCTCTTCATCCTTTTCTTCATTATTTTTCTACTGGGACCAAATGCCAGATTTGTTAGAAGTTATTACTTTCCCTATGGGTCACCTCTAAGCTTTTTTTATCGTGTACTTTTTCCGTATTCTGACAGAATATGAGGCATTATCAGATATGCCCTCTGCTTATTGAATTCTGCCTGATACTATAATTGTAATATACATGAGCTAGTACTTCATGCTTACATTGTGACTTACATTCAAAGATCTAATAGTAATTCAGAAAGAAGTATAAAGTATTAATGATCTGTATAAAAGAAGGGGAAATATAAAATGAAGACAAGAGAAGAGAAGGAAGTGAATTTTCAAAGTTACTTTATTTTGGCTCTTTGAAAGAAGGAAATCTTTTGGTTCAGAGGAAACAAAAAAAATAATATAATTTTTATTTTAAAAAGCTATTTTAAACTTGAAGGATTTTTATGAAAATTTTAATTTCAACCTGGTTAAAAGCCTGCAACCATCTGTATTTGTACATAACACCCAATTCATTCACAATACAGCATTGCCAGACAGTGTTATTCTTCAGGCTTGAGAGATTTTGCAAACTGACTATGTCATAGAATGTGCTAAGTCACACATTAAATTTGAGGGAAAAGCTGAACAATGAATGCTGGAATCCTGAATTAAAAAATCAGTCCTCTATTTGTGTTACACACAAGCTGACACAGACATTGCTGCAGCCACAAGAGAGAATTCTAGTTATAGAACAAAACCTGGAAGCTGGTTCTTGGATGTTGCTATTTACAATCTATTACTTTGTATCTCCTTTGGGAAGAAGAAGGAAAAGAAAAAGGTATTTAAACATTTATTTGGGATGCAAAATAAAGCAAAATATCTGAGATATAAATATCGGCTCTCAAAATCTCTCTGGAAGTCCTTAGATAAACAGAAGACTACATTTACAAAATACTGTAATTACAGACAGCGTATATTATTCCAGAGGGAAAAAATGAAATAATGATCCATTAATCTGTTTTTCATCATGTAGGATTTTTCCTTCATTTGGACTCAAAATCTAAGCCATCGTTAACAATGAATATATCTTTCACTGCAAATGTTGATTTCTAAACCATTGATTGATAAACTGTGGCTTTTTCTACACACCCTTATCATAAAGATGAAAATACCACACAAGATGTTATTCAGGTGCTTTTGACAGCATTTCACACCTCGTTTGCTGCCAAAGTTATTACATTTTAGTCAATGGTCAAAGAGTAAATTGACTTTAAAGGGCTCCTTTAAAGCACCCAGGCATGAGATTAGAACAATTTAGAAATTATCTTGATCTTTACTTCATCTTGTGCTTAAACTAGAGGTGCCCACCTCTTCTAGCTACCTTCCTGCTTATATAAAAGGAAATATTTGAGGTTAATATAAGCCTTGAAATGATTGCCACTTGCATGTGTGAGCAACTGTTTGAATGTAGATTGGCTGTAACTACTTCCAAAGACAAAAGAACTTGGTCAATCTGTAAAAAAGATTGATGAGCAATGCCAAGTACCATTCCCAAAGATGAAATTATCTAAACTCAAAAAAACTTACCATAATATTGAAAACTGTCTTTAAGGGAACACATCCTGAAGACTCATTGGGAACCATGATCACATAATATATACCCATAACGTATACTCTCACCTTTTTATACCTATGTAAAAGTACTATTGTTCTCTCATAGCTCATTTCCCAGGAAGAAAACCATCTTTGTTGTTCTCCTCATCTATAATGTTTCACATCATCATTCCTTCACTGCATCATCATTAAACCACTTCATTACTTTCAAGTTCCATGCATGGATTACCCATTGCAAAGAGACCATCAGGCTTTAGGTGTCCAATACATATACTGTGCATTTAGGCATCCAATACATATACTGTCTATTTAGGTGTTATGGGTTGGAAGTGACTGTCTTACATCTCTCTGCTACTTCATCCCTTTTTGAGAGATTTGCTGTTTCCTTCACAGTGAGAATATGCAGCCACATTAACATGGGCCCCATAAATTGAGGAAGACATGTTACTTTAAACTATATGCACAAGGGGATAATTAGGTTTCAAGTTGTCTTGCCTGTCTCCCTGCAGATATTTTGTATTTCCTGGAGGAATTCCCACAACTCAGGGCATTTTGTGTCAGTAATGATAAACTCCCCACTCAAATCATTTAGCCTCTGGAAGTTGTCACACCACCTACCTTGGTTTCATGAATCAGCATTACCTAAAAAAAAAAGCTCTGAAGGGGCTAAAACCAGGCAGGATACTTCATTTATCTTCTTCTTTGAAACACTGATTTGGCATTTGAGGACACACTTGTTCACATACCTCCCCAAGCCACTTTCTGTGATACACATTTGTGTGCCTGGTGGCTATAGATGGCAAAATGCCTTTGATTTATTCCCTAAAATCTTCCCAGTTGAACTATTCTTTCTCTTCCTTGGCACCAAGAAACCATTAGAAAAGCATGGTTGTCATTGTAAAAAATATTTTTTTAAAAAAACATTTTTTGACTCTGTAACAAAGTTGCAGGAAGCTCCTTAGTTAAATCAATTGCCTGTAATCAGACCACTACTTCTGTGCCTAAATCACATTTGATTTGGGCTATTGTGTTAGCTCTTGCCATGAACCACATTTCATTGCATCTGAATTATTCTAAGTGATCCTCTAATCCTCTCTCTTTCCTTCGATTCAAAGATGAATGTCTTAGCTTTACACCACTGTATTATCAAAACCTCATCTCTAGACTAATGTGTTAGGGAGAGTCATTTTTCATTGAATGTTAGGCCTGACAAAGAATTATTATTCTAATGTGTTGGGGAGATTAGCTCATATTCACTCAAATTCTGCCTTCCCATTCATCACTCTCCTGCTGTTGGGACTTCCAAAATTATTTATTCAGGCAGAAAACTAAGTATGGTGGAGGAGAGCTGAAAATACACAAATGGCCTGGAAAATACCTTTCCTTTCCACTCTGCTCCACTAGGAATGACTCATGAGTTGACAGTATGTCTCTTCCTTTGAACTGCTATGAACTGTGACCTTAGACAAGTCATTCTTAGTCCATCTCATCTTTGCTGGTAAAATCTCCCTAATACATACAAAATAGACCCTCTCTTCTCTGTCAGGTCAATCAAACCCATCTTTTTATTGCTTTATTTTTCTAGCATCAGCTGATACCTCACTGTCTTCTTATTTGGTTTCAGTTTATTCAGGGCTATCATAGAGCTTGAAATACTGTCTTGTTTATCCCATGAATCATCTGGACAACAATTCCATGAGCCTGTTAAATCTATGAATAAAACTAATATATTTATGATGACTTAGAATGTCTAACAGGAAACCATATGTCATATTTAGCTGCCCTGGTCAATGCTACTATATGGAAATTGATATGGTGAAAATCTAGCAGATGGGACTCTTGTCTGAAAAAGAGCTCAGGACTACAAACCTAATCATGAAGTCAAATAGAAAATAAATTATTCAGGATGATGGAGGAGCATAAGAATAAAAGGGAAAGGTTGGCATAGCACTAACAAAAGTGGCAAAACAGAGAGTATGAAGAGGACATGAGTTACACCAAGTCTGAACTGCAAAGAGCTTGGGATGTTGAGATGAAACCAGTGAAGAAATCTAAAAAGCATCTTAAGATTCTGTGAAATTTGGGCAGCAAACATGGTGGAAGTTTTCAGCAGTTGTTCAGAAAGGTGTTATATAAGGGAGGAGGACTGGGAAAAGAATAGCCAATCTTTCTTACAATGCATAGCCCTTGAAATTTTGACAAGGCAAACAGCTTATATAAAAATCAAGAAATTTATTGACATCTTTCCATTGATAGTCTAAATGAAATATTATTAATCTAATAAAAATATATTATTAGTTGACAGTACAGACATATAGTCCTCTCAGATATTGAGCTGTCTGCTATAATTCAGTACAGGTGTTGGTGATATATTCTGTGCTATTTAGGCTTCATTTCAACTCACCAGGTGTAGATGCATCTATATGGTGATACCAGTCATTTCCTAAAATCCATTTACTCTATTGACTTATTGACTATAAAGGGAGCCCAAGATGACCTGTTCTATCAGGGACTTCATGGAAACAAATGAATCTCATCTCTTATATGTGAGATGAATCCCATTCCTACTTGTACTAAAGCTCTTTCATCATTGTTTTGGTATTTCTGATATTCTTCACCTCATACAGTACCTGAACGACTTTTACCTGCACAAAAATCCCTCAGACACTCCTGTTTTGCAATGGGCTGAAAAGCCTACCTTCCTGATGCTCACTTACTTCTCACTTGTTTTCAAACTTGCCATCTGTCCTACATCTTGCTCGAGTGGTTTAGACGCACTGTTGTCACCTTCCATTAAGGAGTTTGTCTCTGAGAGGACAAGGTATTCCTAAATTACTTGTGAAGAGGAGTGTCCTTTACAACAGCTCTTCATTGCTATTACCCAACTTTCCTCTCCATGACTAATTCTGGTGACCTCTTGATCAAAACCTGCTGGCTTCCCTGCATTACATGGAAAGCCCTGACAACAAAAGCTCATAATCAGCATGTTAGTACCTGCATATATTTCTTCTTGAGTCACAGATGGACTTGATGATATTTTTTAAAGTTATCCAAAACCTAGATCAAGGTAGTGCAACTTCAAAATTGCACATACTTTGCAAGGTGTTAGCCTAGTTCACCTCCAGAGGTCCTGTAGAACCTAACTCGGATAACTAATATTTCTGTATATCCATAGTAAGGACAAAAAGGACAAAAAAAAGATGGATGAGCATTTTTCAGGTAATTACAGAATCTGGTCATGTAAGAGATACAGAGGAATTCTTCATGAGTGTAAAGATACCTTCCTATTCAGCCAGCACTTTTTGTGATTTCTGTATTAGCTTCTGTATTCAGTATTAGATTGTCATGAGTTTTTTTCCAGTAGCTCTCCATTTACCTTTGGACCCCATTGCCACAGTCATGAGAGTGTAGATAATGCTCCCAAATATTTTCTGTAGAGCAACAAGAGAGGATTTAAGCTATTCAGATATCCAGAAGAGTGATCATTAAGACAATCTCTTCTTGAATGTTTACATCTTGAAAAAAGTTAGCACAAACATTTCAACCAGCATAGAACAAAATTATATAGGGTGTTGCAATACTTTAGCTCTTCACCTGCCAAATGATACACCAATGCACCATATGGGTGAGCTCCCTTGTTCACTAGATAGTGCTCCAACACTCTGAACAAGTCTTTCTGGGTCTTCCTAGAACATTAAACTCTGGTTCATGAGGCTGCTTCTATGTCTAACATAGTAACTGCAAAGGTCTTGTGGGCTGGGTCTGCTCATTCCTCACTGCAACACAAGCAGTACCCATAGAATACCATAAGACCCTTCCACAGAATTGTCCACCACCATCTGCATTAGCAATTTCTCTCAGTCTGTCCTCTTTAGGTGATCTCACTAGTGAAGCTTGGTGAAATCTCTATATACCAAGAAAACTTTTTGACTTCTCTCCTCATACTCCACTAAGTCCTGGACTTGCTGGCAAATGTCTCCTCTGAGCCTCAAGTAGTGCCTTCTGGCCCTATTATAAAATTATCATTTTGTGTGGTTTACCTCTTTGAAGTGCCTGAAATAGTGTGAGATATATCACAACTCACCAGAGACATTATTATAGCATGACTCAAATGATTATAGCATACTCATGATACTGATGCTGGGGTATTAATGAATGTGAGGTGATGCAACCATTAGCTTGTCTGAAGGAAGAGTAATTTGTCTGATACTTCATCTCCTCTTTACATATGGACTATGTTTAAATACTGTAAAATACATATTTAACCTGGAATATATTTATTTTATTCCAGTTATAACAAAGGACTAAGCAAAGAGAGTAAGTATCAAAGTGGGAGTTCATCATGTTCTCCCCAGGAGAACAGTGCAACTTCCCTTCTGCTGGATATAGAATGAAAAATATGTCAAATCCACTACACATCATTGGAAAAAGAAGTTCCATCAACTGGACCTTGAAATTATATTAATCTAGGCTACCTCTGATTACTCAGCCCAAGGATCTGGTGAGAACTCTCCTTTAGAGGAGTGAAAACAGGAGGAAGCTTTATTTTACTGTGACCTGAACAGAAACCTCAATATGTTCTGACCCTCTGTAAACACAATTTTAGTCAGGCACTGAGAGCTCCTATGGGCCATTCCTTATCTGCAATATTAAGGAATTTCTGCTCATTCTGCCACATTCTTGTCTCATCCTCCACCACTCACACCACGGAGTCGAAGAAAACTAAGGTCTTGCAATGACAACATGCATCATGGCAGCTGGAAAAGTCCCCATCAGTTCAGATAGAATTCCCTGCCGGCTGAGAGAAAATGCAGGAGTTTACAGATTGAGTGTTTGTGGCAGGGATATTTTCCCTTTCCTTGTCTAGATTCAGTTGATTAGATCAGAGCATAAGCAGAAGAAAGGGAGCACATATAGCCTGACCTTGTCATCCTAAGTGGTTGTGGCATTTCTAAGAATGCTCACCCTAATCCTGCTCTTCATTTCTAGCTGCTTTAGCTTTGTCTCACAAAAGGTTTCTGCAACAGTAAACAAACAAAAGAAGAAATCCTATAGGGGAACCTCCTCCAATAACTGCACTTCATCCCAACAACTCTAGGCAGTCCTGTTTTCATTGCTTCTCTTAACACAATAGATATTTCACTCACTAGTAGAAATGTGACTATTTGCTGTGAAAAAAGGGCCATGATCAGGTAGTGGCTACAGCTTATGATCCTACACCAAAACCCACAGTGAGTTAGACAACAGGGCTGAGATCACAGATCTCAACAAGATGCCTCTGAAGTCAGTATCTGTGCCATGACAGCTTTACTGAAATCAAATGTTAGATTTTTAATTGCAGCAACATGGGAAGACACTGTAATATGGAGAAAGAAAAACAGATCAACATGTTCTGCAAGTTCTGGCCACCTTTTCCTTTAATGCTGACTCAGAAGCTCTTGGTCAACTCCTCATGAATCCCCAGGTGGAGCTCAATGCACTGCAGCTGATCACTGACATAAAGGGCAACATCTCCTCCTTGTCCCACCTGCCTGTCCTCCCTAAAGAGCCTGTATCCTTCCATTCCATCACTCCAGTCATAGGAGCTATCCTGCCACATCTTCATGATGCCAGTTAGACACCATATATTAAAAGACTAAGCCCATCTGTTTCTCCCAGTGTTGCTGCCCATAACTGGAATAAAAGAGGGGAAAAAAAAAAAACCCTGTGGACCATATTCCTTCACCAACAATCCCAAGGCCATGAAGATTCTTTTGATTGCCTTTGGACTACACATTACAACATCATTGCCACCCACATGGAGTAACAGTAATGGGTGATAATCAGAGGACTATGCCAAGCTAGGAAGTTTCCCAGTGACGTCTCAAACCTGAGCAGAAGACTTCCCGGAGAGGAGGGTCAGTCTGGTATATCACATCCTCTGTTCCCCTCAGAAGAGGGTTTGCCTACACTATAATCTTCCTTTTCTTCCTCATGGAGGTGATTGTGAAACAGCAGGTAAGCCTTTCTGTCCTTATCAGTACCTCTGGTGCAGAGTGGCCATCATCAATGTCATCCACTGACTGTCCCTCCACATCCAGAACCTCATACATCTTGTACAGAGGCACCTGGGAAGGGACTTGCCTCATATCGTTCCTTTCCTTTAAGCTGCTGCCTTCATCCTGGCAGGGGCAGGATACAGGGTCCCCTTGATCTTGAGTCTCTGTCTTATGGAGGGCAGAGCGTGTCTTCACCAGACTCTCTCTTCTTAGCCTCCCTGATGCTCCTGACCCTTTTTTACTTCATCTTGTGTCTCTGCCACCAGGCTGAGCAGATCTTTCCTCTGGTCACACTTCACACAGACATTCTCACTGCTGCCATCTATTCCCAGGGACAGGCTCTAGCACACCCTACATCCTGAGACCTGGGGGTCCTCATGTTTTCCTGGGAGCTCTTTCTGGGTTGCCACATCCCTTCTGGTGAGCTCAGAGGACAGAGCTCTCTGCCATGTGGATACCACAGCTAAACTCCTTCTGAGGGGGTGATGGCACCAATGGAACTCCCCTGCTGAGCTGGTAGGGTGACTAGTCCCTTCCTACACCAACTGCCACACCACACCCTGGCTAACACACCACAATCTGTTGGCCAATCTGGTCCTAGTGCTCCAGGTCACTCACGTTCCCCTGGGGGCCTTTTATAGGTGTGGGGGTGGTCGCAGTTGCTCTGTCTCTTTGGAGGAGTTTGCACAGCACCCAGTAGTTGGTGTACTAGAGACTCACTGTTGTAGCCTATAAGACCACTCATGCCTGACCAACTAGCCTCCACTCTCACAATAACATCTTTTTGCTCTCCTAGCCCAGTCTTGATTGTTTAAATGCTCCCCCACTGAGCATATGATACGTAAAGTCATAACTCAGATCTTAATCAAGCTCAAGGACATCAATGGAAATAATTGGACTGACTTAAGTATCTAGTTCTTGTGATTGATGTACTGAGTGCAGGGTTGGGAGACCTGGGTTGCATTCTTGAAACTACTTAGAGATTTAACTCTCTGCTCTCCACTGATGCTAAAAGGAGAATTTTTTATTACTCAGGGAGTCCTCAGCAAGTCTCCATTTAGGGTTCTCATCTAAGGACAGCCCTGGAAACGCTGCTGTCCTCTCTGTCATACCTGAGCTCCCACACACATGCAACAGGTTACTTACACTAAACAAATTAAGAAATTCTGGTTAAAATGGTTTATTTGGTGTGTAGATGTTGTGCTGTTGGGTTTTTTTTCTTCTTCTTCTCATCACAAATGGTGATTTAATTGTCTCAAAGGTATTCTACAGTTGGAACAGTGTGCTTTAGTAAGATTTGTAATATGGCACTTGGCACACTGGGGAGTAATTCTGCAAGGGTTTCACATTCAACATCATGATGCCTGAATTTCTGATGAGACAAGGGTCACTTGTGGCATTTCTGCTCCCTAAGTATGTGTGTGAATTGCAAATGCAGACTCAGTCAAAGTAATGCAAGCCCCACTTAAAATTACTTGTTCTGGTATTTTTTACCAGTTAAGCTGGAATATGAGCTGAAAGTGGCATCAGCTCATAGTGAATAGGTTCAACACTTCGAGATAATACTTATACAACATTTACCACATTATTTTCCCTGAGGCACTCTCAAATGATCCATGACTTTATAATGTATGTAAAGTGGTTTGAATACATACACAGAGCAAACTACTATCGCTGCCTTGTTATTAAATTTGGGTTTATATTACCATAAGTGCTTGTATTAGTATTATTAGTAGTAGATGATAGGGCTTATTATGAAAAAAATTGTTACAAGTTGTAGGAATTGTTAAAACTGCTCCCATAAGGTACTTCGTTCATCTGTCCATTCAACCTAGGTCACATAACGTTCCAAGTCATCAGGAGGTTTGTGACTGTTTTGTGCCAAAAAACCCTCCAAAAAACAGAGGAAGATATTGCTTATTCAGAGTTTGGTGAATAATAAAGATGCTGAGGTGTTATAGAAGACTTTAGCCAAACACAGATGTTAAACTTCCTCCTGCACACACATACCTTTGCATTTTTATGCTCCCATAGAGCTGAAAAACAGCCGTCTCAAACAGTTTCAGAGGGAGGGGGATGTCAGATAAAATGAAAGAAGTGATTTAGGCCCAAACACCTCTTGCAGTGAGTAAACCAGTATTTAAAGTTTAATTTCAATTGTGTCAGTTCCCATTTCTCACCATCATTTAATTCTTAATGCTGTTCAATTTGCCACCACTATGCTCCCAATTTTTAGTATTTTTTTTTGTCACAGTTGTGTTTTTATACCAAGCATGGAAATATAAGTTTGGTTCAAAGATTGCTTGTCACTTGTCTTACAGAGACCAATCTCTCCATTGCTGTGCTTGATTAGTTCTGATGAGACTTGGGCTGGAGTGAAGCAACAACCACTTATATCCATTGCAGGGTACTAGATTTGTATTTGTCCAGGATCATGAGTTAAGTGAAACGTGATTTTGATTACCAGTATCAAAATGTGGGAGGTGCATACAGGTGGAGGAACTCTGCAGCTTGGTGACAGAGCTCTGGGAGGATGTAAGCATGTTACAGAGCACCAGGGAGACTGAGAGAGACACTACTGGAGTCACGCCCTACCTTCCCTGGGACAGGCCCAACAGCCAGACAGGACATATGATGCAGAGGACTCCCTTTCCTCTCTCTACTTGTCTGAACTCAGTGATTTAAAAGGTGGAGAGCAATTGTGACAATTTCCTGCCCAGCACAGCAGGTGTATCAGCCCTATGACTGTTCCTCCTTCCCAGGTGCCCTTGCATAACGTGTATGAGGATCTGCAAGTGAAACTGAGCACTAACGAGAAAGACAAAGAATTATCTTCTTGGAAGTGTTGCTGAAGTCTAGTCATCTTATGCCATTCATCAAAACTACTTCCATAAAGAAAAAAAAAAGATGGGTCATTGTTTTAGGAGACTCCCTTCTCAAGTGAAGAGAGCACCCAATATGCCAACTGGACCCACTTCCTCAGGGAACTGTGCTGTCTCCCTGGTGTTCAGGTTAGAGATGTGAAGAGAAAGCTTCCAACCCTAGTTTAGCCCTTGGATTATTATCCATTGTTGTTTTTTTCCCCAGTTGGCAGCCATGGAGTTGCAACAAAAAGTCCAAGGGCAATCAAGAGAGACTTTAGGGCCTTGGAACAATTGGTTAAAGGATTAGGAGCACAAGTACTGTTCCCTCTCCCTCCAATTGCATGTATGATAAGGAAGAAATGGGAAGAACCAGCAAATCAAAATTGGCTCCAAGATTGGTGCCATGGGCAGGATTGTTTTGTTCATGAGGTGGTTGACCTGATACCAGGCCTGCTGGCAACAGATGGGGTACACCTGTCTCAGAGGGAGAAAAGGGTCTTTGCACAGAAGTTAGGAGGGCTTATTGAAGGAACTTTAGATTTGAAGGGGAGAGGGAGTAAAACCAGGCTCCCTAGAGATCAGCTTGGGGGTGGCATGGCAATGTTTGTGGGTGTTGTGGTTTAACCCCAGCCAGTAACTGGGCACAATGCAGCCACTTGCTCACTCCTCCGCACCCAAGGGGATGGGGAGGAGAATAAAAAAAAAACCTACTGGGTTGTGATAAAGTCTTTTTTGTTGCTTTTGCAAGTGATTTTGTCCATTATCTTCTACATAATACCAGAGAGTGCTTTTTTTTGTTGTTGCACATTAGTTCCAATGTAAATTTCTGTACTGATCTTCCAAATGGGTAGCAATTTAGAGAAAGAGCAAAGGAAAGAGAGAGAAAGTGAAAGAGAAATTAAGACAAGAATAAAAGGAAGGGGAGGAGGGGGAGGAGAAGGAAGAGAAGAAGACAGGAAGGCAGGAAGGAAAGAACTTTCATAATGAAGTTCTTCAGTAATTTACGTCTGAAATGCTGTTTCCTTACAAAATTTACTTAAAGACTTATCAACTCTAAAACAACACTAAACCCAGATGCTTCTATTGGAGTCAAACAGAAAGGATTTTTAAAACCAGAAAGCTAATTTTTGGGGCCTATTTAACTGCAAAGCCTTTCCATTTCATAGGTCTATTTCAATATAGTTCTCCCTTTTCCTATATTTTCAGCTTGACCAGGGAATTCAAAACATCTGCACTCACTAAACTATACAACATTTTTAGGTGCCCAGACAGAATAATAATCACCTGTTAAGTCAACTTTCTTCTTGTGTCTTACCTTTCAATATAGAGCCTGTAAATTAAAGTGTCAGAGATATCTGAAAATATTCAGAGCTAGAGCCTGAGAAAGTATTCATTTTTACTCCAGGTGCAGGAGGACTCCAGTTTGCCTTCACACAACTGGAGTGACTGTGACTGTCCAGGTGCCTAGCTTTGTTTCAGCAAGTATCAGCCATCTAGGAGAAACATTTCACAATACCTTCATCACTGCATAATAAATTGTAGGAAGGCTTTAAGCTTCCATGGTATTGTTTTTGCAGAGGGTAAAACAATACTCTCTGGCCTGTTTTAATTTCCCTTCACCATTTGTATGGCTGATACATGCCTACCAGGCCACTTTAGAAAGTACTGTATTTTCTGCCCGAGTGCCATTTTAACATTCTTAATCCCAACAAAATCAATGACTGTCCAACAAAGTCTACATCAGGGAGAACTTGAAACCTCTATTTGTTTGTTATAAACCAATAGTCTGGAAATCATGAGAGCTACAAATAAGGATTGATGTGCTGTGCAGTCTGGCACAAAAAGAAAAACGGCTTTGTATCAGTAAGGGAAAAACATGAAATGAAACAGAGCAGCAGAAGGGAACACTTTTCAGAGAACTGGAGCTGGAAACATAATGTTGTATCCCTACCACCTTTCTGTATTATCTTGGACATCCGGACATTCCAAATTTTTCCAATAAGATTTTATTTATTTATTTCACTATTTATCAGCTAATACAAAAGAGATGTGGTGGAAAGTTTCTGTTTTAAAAAAATATGTTTACATTTGAAGAAAGTTCAATGTCTAGCTCTTGCAGGAAGTTTTCTAAGCTTTAGGTACTTTTCCTTTTCTTATCTGATAAATCAATCTTATCTAATCAATTATGTATCATTGAATCAATTGAAAAACAGGCTTTCCTGAGAGACTTCCAGGAACAGGACTCTTACCTTCCAACAGACTATGTAGGTTTTGAGATATTGGGATAGCATACCAGGTTTCCTATAGGCCCCTTTAGGTACTGGAAGGCTGCAATAAGGTCTTCCTGAAGTCTTCTGTTCTACAGACCCAACTCTCTCAACCTGTCTTCATATGAAAGGTGTTCCAGCCCTCTCATCATCTATGTGGTCCTCATCTGGACTTGCTCCAACAGCTCAATATCTTCAAGTGCACATTGCTGGCTCAAGTTAAGTTTTACATCAATCAACACCCCCGAGTTCTTGTCCTCAGGGCTGTTTTCAATCCATTGTTTGTCCAGACTGTTGTTGTCCTTGGGAAT
Organism: Gallinula chloropus; assembly: GCF_964237585.1. Taxonomy (NCBI): domain Eukaryota; kingdom Metazoa; phylum Chordata; class Aves; order Gruiformes; family Rallidae; genus Gallinula; species Gallinula chloropus. The sequence continues at coordinate 4,183,560 of NC_140086.1, forward strand.
GCTCTGACCCATGTGCAAGACCTTGCAGGTGGCCTTGTTGAAATTCAAGCAGTTTGTATGGGTCCACCACTCAAGCCTGTCAAGGTCCTTCTATGTGGCATCTCTTCCCTCTACCTTGTCAATCATACCACATAATTTAGTGCCATTGGCAAACTTGCTGAGAGTGCACTTGATCCCACTGTCCATGTCTCCGACATTTCTGTGCTGGAGGGAAAGATAAGTATTTAATGTTTTAATATTAAGGGGCAGCATCTAGAAAGAGGGAAAGCCAAGGGAAACCTTAAAGACTTTTCATCTTCTACTGTGATGGCTAAGGGGAAAAAAGAATAAAAATGATCTCTAATACATAGAAATCTAACAGTAGAATTACACATACAACAGATAAATCATTTTCATAGATTACTGTCCATATATACTTCACTAGTTGAGCTCAGTGTCTTCAGAACCTCATGTGATCAAACCTAGGTTTGGAGAGGTGGCTGGAAAACCCCTTAATGCAGCGAAGCAAAATACAGTGAGGGATTTCCAACCAAATTGAAAGTGTTCTGCGTGGACAACACCTGTCCTCTACAGCCTTTTCCTGTAAGATTATTGCAATCCACTGTAAATAAAGCCATGCCAGTTTTGACTTTTAAACACATAGGTATGTTTAAAGCACACACATACCATTGAGTATGATGCCATGAATCTTGTTTAGTGTGTGGTTATAGTTGTATGTAAAGACTGGAGATTAAATTAAGCATTGCAGGAAGGTAGTGCATCTTTTCTGGGCAATTACACATACCTTGTATAATCTAATGAGCTGTTACTGGGCCCTAATGGAACATTTAAAGAGAGTTATTGTATTTTTTCACAGTTTGCTGGATTGGAGATGTTAATTGATTTACCAGGGAAAATGCCTCTTTCTTTCCCTAGACCCCCACCTTCTTTTAAAAAAGTGCAGGAATATAAGCACAGCAAGAAGAAAGACAAGTAATTGAGAACAACATCATTCAAAAAAAAAAAATCAGTTCCACAATATCTTCCCTGGTTGCAATCCACAGTGATAATAATGATACTTACCTCTGCAATAGCACTGTACATCCACAGATTCTGAAGTGCTTTGAAAGGAGGAAAGTACAAGGTATTTCCTTCTTTTAGTCTGTCTTTAAAAAATATTTTAAAAGGACACTGTAATATTCAACTACAGTGACCACAATTTTTTTCTGTTACATTACTACTAGAAGGCACATTTAAATTCCAGAATATTTTCAAGCAGTATTTCAAGTAAGATGTTGTGGAAGTGCATACTTTCAATTAATTTCTGCATTGCTTGTACCAACAATGGAGATTCAGGTCTTTTTGCAAGCAGGATTTGGCCTTAAATAAATTAATAAAGATCACCACTCAATTTCAGTAACCTCTCTGGCCACAGATTAATTACATTCTAATTACCTAGGTATAAACTAGGTGTAAGCTTTTCTTGAGTTTAGTAGAGAAAAGATCTGGACCCTCATGTGAAAGCAGGCAAATACTATTTCCCTAGATTGTACTCAATCTCTGCTACAGTCCAAACTGCTCTGCTTTTAGGAAACTTCATCAGGATGGTATTTTCAATCTAGTGTTTTCTGTGCTGGCTTCTGAACATGTTATCCAGATGGCATTCAGGGTCTCCCAGAGATCCACTGAGCCCAAGGACATCCTCTTCTAGTATGGACAAGGCAAATTTGTGGGGTGTCACTATGGTTCTACTTCTGCTTTTGCACAAATAAATGAAATCTTATTCAAAGCTATCAGCTAAGTACTTGTGGTAGGTTGACCTTGGCTGGATGCCAGGTGCTTAACAAGCTACTCTATCACTCCTGTCCTCAGCAGGATGGGTGAGGGGGGAAATAAGATGAAAAAATCCCCTCATGGGTCAATATAAAGACAGTTTAATAGAACAAAACTAAGTTTCCACATGGTAACAAAGGAACAATAAATAACATATTCTCTACTTCCCATCATCAGTAATGTCTGGCCACTTCCCAGTAAGCAGAGCTTCAGTAGATATAGTGGTTGCTCTGGAAGAGAAATGTCATAAATAACAAATGCCTTCTTTCCTCTTCCTTTCTCTTGTCTTTTATTGGTGAGTAGATGTCATATGGTATGGAATATCCCTTTGGTCACTTTGGGTAGTCTGTCCTGGTTATGTCCTCTACCAAGATCAGTCTACTGGTGAGTGGGATAACATTGGAGTCACAGCCTCGATGCTGTGCCAGCACTGCTCAGCAGTAGCCAAAGCACTGGTGTTTAATCAACAGCTACCAATACACAGTGCTACGAGGGCTGCTATGGGGAAAATTAACTCCATCTCATCCAGACCTGGTACAGTACCTTTTTCTTGTCTTTTCTTTTGTTTTCCTGCTAATGATTCCATTAAATCAGTTGGACAAAGGTCAACAGTAGAGAGGTGTGACAGCTTTCAAACAGACTGCTATGAAGGTGATTTCTCAGCTGTCAAAATGCAAGGAACAATTGGGATCACTCCAGACTAGTGTTAGTGGCTCTACTTCCTGAAGGGGCTCCCAGCACCTTAAAGCAAGTCTAGAAAACAGAAAGTGGATGCCAATGATATTCTTTAGAAAAATGTTGTCCCTGAGAAGCACTGAATGTCAAAGATGGAAACCGATGGGTGAAGTGACTCATTTCTTTGCAATTTCTTTTCACTGTGCAGGTTAAAGCAAAGAGGCATTTCCAATGAGACACCTAACAGGTTGAAGTACTGAGTTTGAAGTAACTTTGCGCCTTACAGGAGGCAAAATCAGAACTTTTTCTGGGAAGGGCAGGAGATCATCCTTCCAGTTGTCCTCAGAACAACCCTGATTTTAATACTTCCCTTTCCACATCAAATTCTCATAAGAAATTGTGAAGATTGTTAAAGCACAGGAAATTACAAGTCCTATAGGAAATTATAATTCTACCTGTAATAAGGCAGCCTGTCCTGTTGCATTTTAAAGTGGTATTTTAGGTTGCTGTTAACTTTGTTTAACTTTCTTATTTGGCAAACATTTCTTTTACAGCATACCTAACTTCAATATCTATCACTAGAATTTTTTTTAAATAGCTGTTCATGTATTTCATAGAATAGAATATTTCTGGAACACTTGTTCATGTCAAGAAAAGCCTCTGTCTGAAGCAATGCAGCACCTTCACACTATTCTATTTACAGAAAAGAACATTTTTTGAAAATGCTCTGAAGGACATCTTCTCAATCACTTTAGCTCTATAGCCTTTACATATTCTGTCCTGGTTTTGATTTGATGATTCATCCAGAATCACTACAGAATGGCTGGACTTATCTGAACATGACAGTGGAAGGTTTTCTTTCACCTTCTCCACCTATTGCAGGCTGGTATCAGGGGACGCTAGTGACCATGTGTGAACAAGGAATAGACAGAAAAAGGAGGAAACTATAATACAAGCATAAAAGAAACAAGAAGCAGATAGATTGGGGAAAATAAAACTGAATACACTCAGCTGTAGATTAGAAGAATTTATAAGGGTGAAATAGCATCTGGTAGTCTAGAAGGGACTAAGGTAGATAAATGAGTGAGGGCTGTTAGAGAAGTAGGGGAATGAAAACTAAACAATGAGCAGAGGGAGAGATTAAGCATTGATATGATTCTATTAATGTTTATAAATTCTGAAGTATGGGATGCAAGGGGAATTAGCCAGCCCCTTTTCAGTGGTCTGTGGGGACAGGACAAGGGGCAATGGCTGCAAGTTGGAGCACAGGAAGATCCGCACCAACATGCAGAAGAACTTTTCCACAGTGAGGGTGACAGAGCCCTGGGACAGGCTGCCCAGGGAGGTGGTGCAGTCTCCTTCTCTGGAGATATTCAAGACCCATCTGGACGCCTATCTGTGCAATATGAGCTAGGGAGCTGCTTTGGCAGGGGGGTTGGACCCGATGATCTCTTGAGGTCTCTTCCAACCCCTATGATTCTATGATTCTATGATTCTAATGATTCTAAGAAATGGTGGGTTGATTTTAGCAGGGCAGTATGAGACAAACATGGAAATGATCGAGGAAGTAGGGGTCAGGACTGGTTAAGAAAAAAGGCAAGGATTCATCTAGGCATCCTGTCCAAGCAATGCTGAAACTGAAGAGATGAAAATTTGGAGTGGAAATTAGATGAGGGCAGAAACAAATGAGTCTGATGGGATTGAGTGAAAGAATTTGTAGCCATTGAGACCTATTGTCCTTCAAGGACAAGGGACCCCAAAGGCTTCAGTGCCATGCTTTCCTCTCTGGATAGATCTCTGAAAATATGTCACCTATCTTGTGTGCTTCTTCCCAGTGGCTGGCAATTAGCTCCATCCATTTGCTAATACAAGTGGCAGAAGCTGGCATGCTATCCCTGCACTATTACCACCTGCAGGCGATCCACAAGATTCAATATTACAACCACAGCAGATCCATGGAACACACGATCACAACTCACAAGCTCACTAAATACTTCACGTGTGTTAGTCAATCACCCAAAACTACAAACTTAAATCATATGAAATATTCACTTACCCCTCTCCAGGTAAGGGTTCTTGGTACATTACCTTAGCCAGCATCCTGGCCAAGGGGGAACTGTCTCCTGGCAGAGTTGGAGGAGCAGCTCCTGCTCCCCCTTCTCAGACGGAATCGGAGGGGTTTTATTTGGTTTTATTTCTTTGATCTATGTGACAGTGGGCAGGACCCCATCCTAGTGGACAATACCATCTTCCATTTTTGTCATTAGCAGTGGTCCCCTTTATCTTATGCCCTATTTGTTGCATATCTTTGTATGGTCTGGGCCCATTGAAGCCAAATGGGGACCCTCTGGCTTGCCTTTTTCTTACTTCTAGGCAAATGAATAGTGGTTTGATTGGGACTCAGGGCCTATTTTTTATTGAAGGAATTCAAGGCTCAACCCAGGTTTCGGTTAGTTGAATTATGCAGCACTGCTGTTTAGTCAGATCCTACAGGACAATTCAAGTTTGAGCTATCTACAGAGCTCCACATGTGTTGTCTCTGCAGGGACAGGCCACAAGGCCTGAGTTGCTTTTACAACCCTCTATGAGTTGCCCAGTGCATAAAACCTGTTTGTGGAACTCTAAGCCAGATGATCCTTACAAGTGTAAATAAGGTAACCCTATCACCCATACCATAGACATTTTAACAAAATACATCTTGTCAGATTATGCTGTTAGGGCAGAAATTTTGTCCAGTAGGCATTTCAGGAGTTTGGTTATTTGGTTATTTCCAAATGTTCATTGTGTGGTTAGATAACTGGGTGAGTAGCCACTACATGGACACATTACATCCAGCTCAACCTGGATGCAGCAAGTTTACACTTCATGAACTTTGCACTTCACATGTACCTTCCAACCCCTATCATTCTGTGATTCTGTGAACTCAGTGAACAACCACTGATACCTTTGTCATACAGTAATGCTGTGATTCCATGCATTCCTCAGTACACAAGACAAACAAAGCCTGGAATTCCATAAAGGATATTTTTCTTCATCCCATACAGTTGTCTTATCCTCAAATCAACTCTATTAATTGCATTAACTGAGCCAGTAGTTCTTTGGAAATTGAAAACATGAAGTGAAGACTGTATCATACTGCACAGAGACTGAAAGGGTAAGATAAAGTATAATGAGGCATTTTCAAATTTGGGGGTACTAATTTCATAACTTTAAAGTGTTATTTTTCTCTTGATGTTTCTGTTTGGGGACACTCAGGTTTTTTTTGTGGCTTTATTTATTTATTTATTTTAAAATTTTGCTTCTTCATTTGTTTGCTCCCTGCACAAAATAGATGTAGATACAGCTGCAGTTCTGGGTGTGTATGTCAGTAGTTCATAGAAACAGTGCCATCTACTGACATAATAACAAGTCATCTTTTCCTTCAATTAGTCAGGACCAATAAATCCATCTCTGATGGACACTTCTGAGGACTTTTTGACTATCCAGTTCTCAAGAACAGACCACATACTTCAGAGATTGGAGTATGTTGGTGCAAGATGACTATTCCACCTGAACCTTCTCTTGTCCATAGAGATTCCTGGCTCAGCTTCCCAAACTTCTGCCCTGCTTCATGTTAAACTTTCATTCTTTCTCATTTCTGGCTCTGTATCCAAGCATTGATTTGTTTCAAATGTTTCTGGAGACATATCTCCACCTCCACTGGCTACTGACTTCAAAACAGGGGATTGCTTTTTCAATTACTGCAAAACTGTTACTCTGTACAATTGTCTGATTTGCTTTTGTCCTTGTTAGTGAGACTTTTATTTGCAAGAAATAGGGGAAAAGGACCACAAGCTAATAGTTTCAGATCTTTTAGCTCTGAGGACAGAAGTATATAGTCTCAATGACAATTTCCACCTCTGCCTGGCCAACATTTTATCATCTGCCAGAAAGGAGGGAGGTCAGTTCACAAGTTGGTAGCTCAAGGTGATGCCAGCCTTACTTTATGGCTACTGTCTGCAAAGAAAACAATTTACACTGTGATATTTCAACCAAAGCTTGCATAGCCACCCACAAGTCAGGATGTTCACATTCTTGACATGAAAACTTCTGTTTGGATACTTTCTATAGCATGTTGGAGAAGGAACCAATTCTTCCACACTGAGGAAAAATGAACATGAAGCTACAACTCTGCTGAATGCAGGCACTGAATAGAGAAATGTGCCAGAACTGTCCGCGCCACTGACCTCTGGCTTGCCACACAAATGAGCATGCATTTTCATTAGCTATAAAAATGTAATTAAAAATCAGCAACATATTAAACTCATATTGAAATCCTCAGGAATACTGCTGCCATTGGGCAAAGAGGAAAATACTATAACAAGATACCAGTAGTTAAAAGCCAATTAAGCATGCCTATTAGTTATCCAATATCAGCATTGAGTTCTGTAAATAAAAAATATTAATTGCTATAGGCCATGTAGTTAACTGCCAAATAAATCCATAAATATTTTTAACAACATTCAATGATAGTTAAATATGCAATTAATGTATTTACTTTGTTAAAAAATATATAAAGAGTGCTTCTGAAAAGCATTATAGAAAACTAAATTCCATTGTGTTCTTGTCATTCAGTTTTGGGTCGGATTTCAAATAACTGTATTCCCTGGACCTGAACTACTACTTGTCTCATTGAAACCCAGTTTGATTTTCACCCTCACCCCCACCCTACAGCTCTTTTTCTTTTTTTAACTCACCCTTTATGGAATGATTCATACTCTGCTAATTAAAACTGGAGAATTCTGTATACTATAAATGCCTGTGTATATCTTCGGTGATTTTCAAAACTGACCTTTCATCTTGCATGTTAAACTTGAAACACCTTAACAAGATTTTATTTTCTTAAGGCTACTGAGTGGTACCTTCAGAAAAAAAAAATAATCCTTTGTCATGTCTCTGTTTGAATTACCCACCTTACAAAGGGAGGCATACAGAGTCATTAATGTCTGTCAGAAATCCTGGTTTCATTGATACTTAAGAGCCAATGTAAATCCTTTCAAACAAATGCTCTCTTTTCCCATGGCAGTGAGGATTCAGCAGTTCATTTAAACAGCAGGGATGAATGCCCAGCCTTTGAAAATCAGGCCACGTATTTTAGGTGGCTACATGTAGATTTCAGAACCACTGAAGGGAATTTGCTCTTCTTTTAGGACTGGTAGTATAGTTCTAATGAACCAGATCTGGAAAATCTTTAATTGTCTCTACCAGGACTCTGGACTTTAAGAAAACTCAGCAATGATGGTCATGGCAATCCCTTTAACCCAAACATTTGCAAATTCTGCAATGTATTATGCATTTTCATTAATTGTGGAAAATGAAAAACAAAAAGGTTAAAGTATTTGTGTAAGATGACCCAAGGAATCCTACCTACTTGCCTCCTTTATCCTTAGTGTTGAAGAAAAGTGGCAAGTCTGAACAAACCATAGAATCATAGAACTATTAAGGTTGGAAAAGACCTCCAAGATCATCTAGTCCAACCATACCCCTACCATCTATGCTTACTAAGCCATGTCCCTAAGTACCTCATCCAACCTTTCCTTAAACACCCTGACGGTGACGCCACCACCTCCCTGGGCAACCCGTTCCAATGCCCAACCATTCTTTCTGAGAAGAAATTTCTCCTAATTTCTAACCTGATCCTCCCCTGGTGCAACTTGCAACCATTCCTTCTTGTCCTATTGCTAGTTATCTGTGAGAAGAGGCACAAGTTCCCTCCTTCCAGGTAGTTGTAAAGAGCAATAAGGTCTCCCTTGAGCCTCCTTTTCTCCAGATTAAAACAGTCCCAGTTCCCTCAGATGCTCCTCATAAGACTTGTGTTCCAGACCCTCCACCAGCTTTGTTGCCCTTCTCTGGATATGTGCCAGGGCCTCGATCTCTTAGACTCTGGCCTTTCTCTGGCTCCATGATCCTGCAGATAGACTTATGCAGTAGCTGGGATCACATTTAATGAATAGGGTCTCACTTTCCAAGGAGAATCTCTTTTATGTCTTTAGGTGATATGAAGTTCCTTGAGCATTCTGTTTTCCAAAGACCTGCAAAAGCAAGAAAGCCTTATTCTGTTGGATGGCTGTTTGAGAATGTCAGGCTGGTTGTTTAAGAAAGTGCAGCAGTTCCTAAAAATTCAGGACTAATGGATTGATTCATTTACATTCTCCTACTTGCACCAAAAATGCCACGATCTAGACAGGAGATGGGATATATTATTATATGAAGCTCATGGGACTCCTTTGGAATGAAAATTGCAATACAAATATATTATTATCTATCTCAAAATACACTGAAATAATCAGTCCCACACTCATCACCATGGTATCTGAACACCTCTGGGATCATATAATAATGTAATTGATCTAAAAAAGGTAGTGTAATTATACTTCTGCTGCAACATTTCACACATAGAGACTATTTATAATGAATACTCTTTTAGTTACCTTTTGAAAGGATCCATTTTCTTCAATGAAAGACAGTGGGAAAATTTATAGACAGGAAAGCTCTATGATTGGGGAATTATTAGACCTTATATGAGAAGTTCAGTGTTTGCATTTCAGCAATCGATTGACTCCTTCATGTCATAACTCCTCAACAAGGAAAGAAAAGGCTTTCTTTTACTCTGCTGTGTCTTCTCTGGTTGGGTGTTCAGTGAAATGTTAATGCTGGGGACTCTTCTTACCCAAGTTTAGCATCTAAAATGTAAACTGCTAGTCTCTTTCTGTAGTCAGTAGGGGGAAACTGAAACCACCAGAAAGGATGACCTATTTCTTACCAAGAAGTGTGTCTGAGGGGTTGGACAACTCACCATGATTATAATTCTTTGACAATGGATGGAAGCTAAACAACCAATTTAGACTGGTTCCTGAGTGAATGCACCTTTGTGAAGTTGGACTGTAGTGGATCAGGGCATGGATTTTCTCTTCTGTGCTGCATTTTTCCTTACTGTAAGTGAAGCCGAAAAAGATACAGATTCCACAGGGCCTGAAGGCACAGTTTTACACAGAATATGTCTTTATATAGAAACAGACACACATATGTGCATATTTCTATACACATATATAAATATACATGTTGTAGTCACTAATTATAACAATACAGTGCTGCTACAACATACATGCCAGTCTAGCATTGCTGTGCTGAAAGGAGCACAAGCAAACCTTCTGCATCTTAAATAGGAGAAACAAAAGAGTGTATGAATACCTTAATACATAAATATGTGTCTGTTTCTGCTGCTTGCCTGAGAAATGTTTTCCAAAAAGATGGGAAAAAATCTTCTGTATAAGCTTAAATCCTTGTTCAGGAAAGTATTTAATGGATTATTCTATGCATAAAAAACATGCAAAAGTTAAGTAAATGTCAACATGGTATAATAATGCATCTATCTAAATCGGGAAAAGTGAAACAATGACTATAATTGATTGGACTTCTCTCAAAGGTCAAATGCTGCCAAGCATTTTGGGGTTTTTTTGGGTTGTTTCTGCACTTGACTTTCCTTTTTGTAACATGTCACCTAAACATGTCTTTGCAACTTTTTAATTCACAAATTTAATTGGAATTCAAACACCTGCACCCAGTTATTAGAATTTCCCTTTAAGGAGACTGTCTTATATTTTATGATCTTCACACACATACATACACACACAAAAAGCCCTAATTAATTTTTTTTGTTTTTATACCCAATTTGCAATTTCTGATTTTCACTTTCTTCATTAATTAGATAAGGAAAAAGCCATAGGGTTTTAATTACTCCAGATATGTGTGAACATATCTTCATTTTCAATTAAAGGTGAGATAGGACGTTTGAAAAGAAATTAACTAACACAGTAATTTTTCTTTTATTATCCTGACAGAAAACATACATATCATGGGATGCTATCAGCTAGCCTGTTTGCACTTTTTAGGAATCTGTTGGGTATGTCTTAAACTGAAAGAAATTCAATTACATGAGGGAAAAAATAAAGGCCTAATTCTTCAACAAGATCTGGGAATGACTGCAGCATTTCTGCCTTCTCTTAGCAGTATCATTCCTAGTTATTCTAATTTCACTTGTGGATTTTACTAGTGGGGTAATTTTCCATTTCGTATACATGCCCTTCAGTGAAGGCAATACTGATTTCAGCGAGCACAAAGTTAGGTTTAACACATGCTGGTAGTTCATCATCCTAATTTAACGAGCAAAATATGTATATGAATACAAGTGAATTGCTCATAAATGTCTTTCTAAAGGGAAGGAAAAGTCAATAGGATGATAAATGCCAATAAGTAGAGAATAAATATACTGGGAAAGACCACAGGCAAAGTTCATAATAACTCACTGCTCATGCCCACTAAAGTGAATGAGCTAGGCAGGCATCTAACACACCTTTGTTAAGACACAGGTCCCTAAATCATTAAGACATCAGCTGTACAGTTGCTCTTCTCACTTTTGGTTTTGAAAAGCTGGTGAGCGCCACATCATGGCAGTTTGATAAGTCATACAGTGACTTCTCCAAATTATTTGTTTTTCAGAAATGACAATGCCTCTGCCTTGTCTTGTCTTTCTCTTGCACTGTGTACTATACAAAGCCCTTCAACCGCATCATTTGTTCTCTTCTCTGAATAATGTAGAAGTGGATGTCTACACAGAAGCTGTCAGAATAATTTAGAGAGAAATAAACTGCATAATAAACGCAAAAAATCTGTCTATGCTAGGGATTAATTTAACCTGGTTTTAGGGAATTGCAGATGTCCCTATGACATTAAATATGTTTTCTTCCTTATAAATTATGGAAAGAAGATAATACCAACTTTAATAGAGCCATCTTTCCAAAATGATGTAATCTCAAACCATCAACACTGAGCAAGTTCCATCAGTCCTACAGACAGATTTCACTTTTGTTTTGGGGGGTTCCTTCTGTTCTGTTGTTGTTGGGACAGAGATCTTTTGAGACTATGAAATCCAATCTGACTTTAGATTTGCAAAATTACAAGTGTAAAGGAAAATCAGAAATGCTGTCGTTTCAGCATAATACAGCATTGGACTGTAATCTGCTTAAAAATTAAATAGGCTAAAGCAGATGCACTAGACATAGTTATGAAACCTGTCATGGTTTTAGTAATCAAACAGTCTTCTGTGTAAAGTAACCATGTACTTAGCACTATTGATAGTACCCTGATCCTTCTGAAGTGGATTTTATCATTAGAATTAATTCTGGGTTTTAGTTAAAGGCAGTCCAGTTACCTAGACAGTGCTCAAAAACCTTCTAACATTCAGAGAAGTCAAGACATGCAGATTCATGGCCAGTAACATGGTTATTAGCTTTCTCTTATCACTGTAGTCTAACAGGATTTAGGATTTAAAAAATCTTAGGGATAACAGTGGTCTGGACACAAAGGCTGTGTAAATTTAACTGTGCACAGACCCAAACAGGTGAAGTCTAATGCTGATGCTGTTAAATTATCTGAATGGTCCTTGACAACCTTTGAGTCTCTCATACTCCAGAGTCTCCTAAATAACAGTAAGGCAGAGCTGAAAAATTAGCCCAGTCCAGGACTAATGGATCGTTTCAGTGTGACCACCATGTTGAAGATGTGATAAGATTAATAGGGTGCTGTCCTGGTTTCAGCCAGGATAGAGTTAATTTCTTTCTAGCAGTTGGTGTAATGGTGTTTGTGAGTTAGGATGAGAGCAGTGCTGATAACACACTGATGTTTTTAGTTGTTGCCAAGAAGTCAAGGACTTTTTAGTTGTTCATATTTCCCTGCTAACAAAAAGGCAGGGGGTGCCCAGGAAGCTGAGATGGGACACAGCAGGGACAGGTGACCCAAACTGGCCAAAGAGGGTATTCCATACCAATTACATCATGCTCTGCATAAAGGGGAGCTTGTGAGGGGAGGAGTGCACAGTTACAGGACACAGAGCTTTTGGGGATGGTCCAGCTTCAGGATGAATCTAAACTGTACAGCCTGAGTTGTGTGGTTCGGTGAGAAACTGTATTGTGTATCACAAGTTTCATATATATATGTTGTTATAAAGGTCCTATCACTGTTATTTCTCTCTGCTGTCCTAGGAAACTATCCTTATCCCAACCCACAAGGTTCCCCTTTGGTTTCTTTTACCTTTTCCCCTTCCCCTCCCTCACAGCGAGTGGCTACGGGGTGCTCAGCTCCCAGCTGGGAGCAGAACCATGACAGGTGCATACAGTAAGACTCTTTGAGTGGTTACCAGGGCTGGAGGACAGACTTGTAAAGTCCTTATTTGAGATGCAACTAAGGGAATGACAAACACATCACTTTCTCTACCTTGGACACTTGCCTTAGATGGGGATCCTCACCCTTGAGGGGTGCTTGGCACTGCCAACTGATAATAGAAGTAACCTAGGTGGTTCAAGGACAAGGAAGTTGGTAGCTTAGGCAAGGGAAAAATCAGAGAGGCTAAAGACCAGCATGAGCTCAACCTAGGCACTGTGGTAAAAGATAGTAACAAATGTTACTACAAATATAATAACAGTCAGAAGAGCACCAAAGAGAATCTCCCCTCTTTTACTGGATCCAGTGGGGAACATGACTACTGAGGATAAGGAAAAGGTGGGGATTCCCAATAAAAAATACAGCAACACAATATGCATGCAGAAAAGCTCATAATTACATATTAAAATATTATTAAAATACAAGAGGGAGTCACAGTGATTCTCCAATTCAAGGTCCTATTCGTAGTCAGCTATGAGGTCAGGCTTAGGTTGTTCAGTGCTTTGAGTAGTCGCATTGAGTAGTCCAATGGGAGACTGCACAACCTCTTTTAGCAACTTGTTCCTCTGCTTGACATCATTACTGTGAAAAAAAGAGTTCTCTTCTTATATTCACACCTTTGGGATTTTTTTCATTTTGGAGCAGTCAGATTTGAACTATAATAATATTTCAAATAAGTAGCCATAGTTCAGCAAGTTTCTGAATGCTTGTTGAGCCTGGATAACTGATTAAGCACACCACTTGGTCCTTGCAAAAAGTGTGATGTCTCCCTGTGATGTCCCTCTCACTGAGGTTCAGATTAATGTGCTTAATTTCATATTTGCTGGATGCTAAGACTGTGCATGTGGTCAGTTTACTGCAGCTGAGCTGACAACTGCTGACAATTTAAACACCAAGAATTGTGTTTTATCTGGGTAAAACAAAACTATACATGAATGCTTTCTATATTGAGGATTTATGTAGATAAGAAAGTTTCCTGGATCATATTTGCAGTGGAGCTTCTACCTAGTTCATGCTGTTACCAGTAGTTGCTCTCCATGCTATGTGAATGATTAACACAGGCAAAGGAATGTGATTTGGGTTTTTTTTTCCTCTTGATTTCCTGATCATGTCTTTTGAAATAGAGACGAGGATTATGGCAAATACCTAGCAACTAATAAACACTGTACCATCTTAATCTCATATGAGTTAATTATTTTTCTTTTTAAGCCTACGTACATTTGAGACATCAAATCCGTATCCCAACTTAGTTGACAAAGCATTTAAATGCATGCTTATCTGTTTATTCAAGCCCCACAGCTTGTAAGGAAATGCTTACATCCTTCACACACCAGGGCTGGAAGAGCAAAGGCTCTTGTCTTATTTCTTTCCAAAGAGATATATTTTATCTAGGGTACTCCATACTGTCTTTAAAACTGGAAAATGCATCATGAGTTTCTGTGGTGAGAATCTACGCACCTATATGCATGCACACATTCATCTTACTATCTATTATTCTTATATATTACGTATTAGTTATGGCAATTTACAATGTTTAGAACCTAGAGGCCAACATTTAAACTATTCAAAGAAATAGGAGATTACTGAAATATCAATAAATACGAGAGTTTTCTGAGATATATATACACCACACAGTATAATAAGCTTTTAATTTTGCACTCTGAAGTGTAAAACTTTTACCCAAGACGATTGGTTATAATAAAAGTTCAAAAGCAGTGGCAAGCAAAACATCAATGGAGATTTTCAACTTTCAGAGCCTAGAGGCAAGTGCATGCTATTTTCAGGCAAGAAGGGAATTCAGCTCTTTGTCTGCCTGGTTACTGCCTCCTCTGAACTACAAGATAATATCCATGCCGTCAGGCAGGCTATGGACTAGTGTGACTTCATGGCCTGATCTGGTATGGAAAATCCTATGTTCCAGACATTTGAACATTACATTTGATACTACAATACATATTCCTTGAAGCTCAGGAATTAGGAACTGCATCTGAAGCTGAAAGATATTAAAAGAAAATTAAGCCATTGGGAAATTTTAACCATTTACCAACATTTTTAAAAGTGAAATCTTGTCCTTACAATTCGGATGAGGTAGAAGAGCTGACTGAGGTCCTACTTCCTTTCTGTCCTCATCTACAAATAATTTGTTTACCCTTCTCCATCCCTAAAACCCTGTCAACCTTTCCAATCCTCTGCAATATCAACAAGTGGGACCCCAAGCTGACTGTAAGACACAGTGCTCTGTCTCTGCTCCCCCATTTAATTCTGTTTTCTATGTTCCTGACGTATATGCTGTCTCCAAATACCAAAGTGGGTCCAATGAGTACCTCATCACATACATCCAAACTTTCTCAGTTTCTGCAGAAAGCAAGAGAAGCTTATTTTAGAACTGCATGTTAATATATAACACTATTACCAACAGCGGCAATGTAGAACCCCACTGTTCCTTCCCAGAGAAGCTGCAGTCCAGCTGTGCTGCACGCTAGTAAACATTTATTAATTAAAGACACACAAACAAACATGGCCAGGCGAAATAAATAACCTTTGCTGCTATTAGCTCAGATTCCCATTCAGGAAATTGAGTCACACAAGAGACGCTTCTCTGAAGTCATTAATATGTTCCTTGACTGACCTAGAGACCACCCCTTCCTTGAAGATCTGCCTGATATCCTAACAGCCAGGGCCACTTTTCCATCAACTGAGAGACCCAGGTTGAATTTTTCTGACTTTTCTGATTGTCCTAATATCCTCCTTTTCCCTGCTTACCTGGTCTGCACAGATGCACCTGACATTCTTTTCTTTTGTTCAGCTTCCCTTTCCCTTACTCAAATATAAACACTGGCTTTGAATCACTGATTATTTGTGAACACCTTTAAAGAAGATGCATCTGGGGTTTGCGTTCCTGCCAAGAACAAGCCTAAGGGCTTGGAAAGTGAAAGAAAAGAGTCAAGGAAAATACATGAAAGTAGCCAGCACATACAGGAAAAAAAAAGCCCACTTCTTAAATCAGAACTCGACTGGGAGATGTAACCTATTTAAACCCTTATTTTCTGGTGGCTGAAGGAATAAAATAGAAACCACTTTGATAAGAGTTTTGTGTCTGTTGTCATATTCAGTCAAACCACATTGCTTTCTGAAGAGACCATAAGTGACAAAAAGGTTTGGATTGGCTCTTGGATTTAAAATTACATGTAATGCTGGGTAATGTATGTAATGAAATTTTGTGTACTACAAGAGCATACAAAAATGTCATCATATTCTAAGCAACAATTTCTGGACAAACATTAACCCAAAGTTGCTTACAAGGCTAATGAATACAATTTCAAGGTAAAAAAAAAAGGAAAAAATGAAATTGAAAAAGAAAGGAAAGAAACAGGACAAGTGCTGATGAAATGAATTTGAAAGGAATTACAGAAAAGCACATCCAGCACCCCCCATTTCTGTAGCTATGCAGTTTCTTTTAAGGTCATTTAGAGATGCAGCAAGGAGAAACAGTTTTTAGTGTTTTCTAAAAGTTGCTGGTTAAGTTTTTTCTTTCTTGGAACCGTGTACAGTTTTCAAGGCTATAAGGGGAACTGATATTACAGGCAGAGAGATAAGAAAAATATTTGCAACAACACTCTATAAACCCTCTGTAAAATGATTCAAAAAGCAAGGCAGGCATCTAAAGAGCAACTGTAGACAGAAACTTTGTAATGTGACTTTATACCACCTCTTCATCCTCCACAGAGGAATAAGGAGGCTGTTCATCTCAAGGGTGGATGGTAAACTCCAGGGAACTTTTCAATTCATCTCCTCCCACACACAGTATCCTTCATTTCTCATTAGTAGAAAAGTCAAAGGTGCTGGCTAAAAAGGAGCTAAAGCAGTGCTGTGCCGGGCCTTCTAATCTTAAATACCTGGGAAACTATCTCATAACACTGCCTCAGACCTTCTCTTGGACTCAACAGTTTCAAACAGTTGTTATGTACATCTGAGATTAGATTAAAGAGTAATCCCCTTTCTACGTTGATATGGCAGTCTGGAGAGTCTCTTCTCTATTCAAGCCTCTTCATCTGATACACTTCTAGTATAATCAAGGGACACAAACTGTCCTAATACTAGAGTAATACAAGCACTTCTGGGAATGTAGTCTGATCTCCAGATACATTTAGCTGCTCATTTCTAGAAAATTAGTATAAGGATATGGCATTTGTACAACTATCCTCCTCTAGCAAAGTTTCCCAGTTCTTTGCAATCATTTTAACAACTTTCAAAGTCTTATTTTTGCTTTATCTAACCAGTTATCTTAATAAATAGTTCATTATTTTATTGCTCTGTATGTGTTTCATTGCCCATTGCTTGTCTGACATTAAAGTCTGATTTTTCCTTAGTCTTATTATTTGGAATTATGAATCATTAGCTCCTCAGAACATAGAATTCTCTGCTTGGCACTGCAATTAAAGCAGTGGCTGAAATGTCAACTAATCTTGATTTTCATAACAATTTGGGGTTTTTGCATGGCATTTTTGTGTTTGGGATAGACACATGAAACTACTGAGCCTTTGTGATGCTCTTTAAGAACATATGATATCATTATGTCTGTGATCTCCTGTCCCTGGTGTAATGCCTGATCTAATCTCCCTACTCTGTGAACACCTTCAATATTAGGTATACAAAAAAAAAGTTGATTTCCATAAATTCAAATGAGATCTCACACATGACTGTTGATGAATGTGGTGTGTTACTGTTGGCTGGCTGTCAGGTATTCACCAAGCCTCTCTTACTCCAGCTCCTCACAGGATGGAGTGGGGGAAATAAGATGGAGAAGCTTGTTGGTCAAGATAAAGACAGGAAGAACACTCATCAATTACTGTCATGGTCAAAACGTGCTGGACTTGGGAAAGATTAATTTATTGACAATTACAAATAGAGTAAGACAGTGAGTAAAAACGCCCTCCTCCCACTTTCCCCAGTTTCCTCACTTCCCTACATCACTCCTCCCTTCCTGCCTCTGTTTCCTAACTCATAGGATTGAGGTCAGTTCAACTCTGCTGTTCTTTCCTCTACATGCTGTACCTCTCTTCCACTGTGGGGTCCCTCCCATGGAATATAGTACTTCATGAACGTCTTCAGTGTTGGTCCTTCTCACAGGCTGCATTTCTTCAAGAACTGTTCCAGCATGGGTGCTCTCCATTGTGCACAGTCAGAAATCCTGCTCCTGCATGTGCTCCTCTACACAGGACTCAGTTCTTGCTCAGAGCTTACTCCTTTGTGTTATCTCCATGGGCTCTAGCATCCATCCATCAGGTCATATCCACCTGCTCCTGCACAGGATGCCCCATAGGGCAGATATTTTCTCTACCATGGTTCTCCATGGGCTGCAGGGGCACTACCTGCATCATGATGGTCTTCACCACGAGCTACAGGAGAATCTCTGATCTGGTGCCTGGAGCACTTCATCCCTCTCTTTGTTCACTGAACTTAGTGTCTGCAGGATTGTTTCACATTTTTTCCACTCCTTTCTCTCATAGCTACTGTGCAGCATTGTTACCTTTTTTAAGTATGTTATTACTAAGTGCCACCAGAGTCAGAGGGACTCCATACTCATCAGGCATGATTCCTTTTTGGAGACATCTGGAACTGGCTGTGACCAACAGAGGTGCAGCTTCTGGTCTCAAGTCATAGAGGCTACTGCTGAAGACTCCCCACTACCAAAGATTTGTGGCATAAACCACATGCAATGAAGAAAAAATTGGGGGGGGATGGGAGGGGGAACAAGAATAATCTACACCATGTTTATTAAATGCTGAATTCAAGAAACAGATGTTATGACACAGGAAAAAGATCTTGAAGTTACATTTAACTAGTTCTGTGATCATGAGCTTATGCTGCAGTGCAGTTAAAAATCATCAATCTTTTCCTCATCAGATGATGCAAAGGATGTCTTTGTCAATCTATAAAAACTTGGTGTGCCCTAGTGCCCTTATCTTAGGTATTGTGTGGTTCTTCCCTGCACATCTCAGTGGAGTTAATGAAAGTATAGACTAGTATCAGAGAACCACAGAATCACAGAACAGTAGGGTATGGAAGGGATGCCTGGAGATGACCTAGTCCAACCTCACTGCTAAAGCAGGATCACCTAGAGCAGGTTTCACGGGATTGCATCCAGGTGTGTTTTGAATATCTCCAGAAAAGGAGATTCCACGACCTCTCTTGGCATCCTGTCCCAGTTCTCTGTCACCCTCAGAGTGAAGAAGTTCCTCCTCACGTTCAGATGGAACTTCCAGTGTTCCTGTTTGTGCCCATTGCCCCTTCTCCTATCACTGAGAACCACTGAAAAGAATCTGGCCCCATCCTCTTCACAAGCACCCTTTAGGTATCAATAAGATTTCCTCTCAGTCTTCTCCAGGCTAAACAGATCCAGGTCTCAGCCTTTCTAAGCGAGACACTAAGAGAGCTGCTCTAGTCCCTTATTCATCCTTGTATCGCTCTGCTGGACTGCCTCCAGTAGTTCCTTGTATTTACCTGGACATCCTAAAACTTAACACAGTACTCCAGATGTGGTCTTATTAGGGCAGGGAAGAGGAGAAGTATAACCTCCCTCAACTTGCTGGCCATGAATGTACCCCAGGATGCACCCCAGAACACCATTGGCTTTCTTGGCCACAAGACCACATTGATGGCTCATGGATGACTTCTTGTCCACAAGAACTCCCAGGTACTTCTTCACAGAACAATGTAGTAGATGAAATGATAAAGGGAATGAACTCTTATAGAGATAGATGCCTTTAAAAGAGTGGCTGTAAAGCTTAGGATTCTTCAGTTTAGAATGGACCAGGCAGAGAAGGGAGATGATTCAATTTAAAAGATCTTAAAGATGATGGATAAGCTGAATGCAACAAATCCCACAAAGCTGGAGTTGTGAACAGTCAGTAAGACAAGGTGAACTACGTAAAACAAAGTACTTTTACATACAATAGATAGTGAAATTCTGTGGTTTGTTGCCACAGAACAGGGACAGATAAGATCAGAAGTTCAAAGTGAAATTAAATAAATTGATGGACAGCAGGTCCATAAATGGATACTAAAAGGATTAGGAAGAGACAGACCCTCTAGCATCCCTAATAAATCATTTTCAGAGAATACAAGGGGAATGAATGACAAAAAGTAGCCAGACATATGTGCTTTTCTTAAATATCAACTCCTATTGCCCATGTCACAAAGAATATAGGGCTAGACAGCATATTGATGTAAGTCAGAAGATGCTCCCGGGTACATCGGCATTGGCATTGCATCACTCAGGCACTTGCAGCTGTACCTCTCAGCCAAAAAAATATTGAGTGGAACTTCATCCTTTTAGGTAACACCTGAGTACTAAAGGGACAGAAACTCAGAAACTCAGAAGACACAATGTAGCCTGAATCAGCAAGATATAATCAGAGGACACCATGAATATTTTGTGATAGGAAAAGGGAAAGAGTCGGTCTCTGATTTCAGTTTCTTTCAGATCACATAAAAAGAAACTCACCTAGCCAGAAACACAGGCAAAGGGAGCAACAGAAACTTCATGTTTTTTCTATGTGAGGAACTAATACTTTCTCCCCACAAGACAGTGGAGGACATTGTTGATCCCCAAGCCACCTCCAGTCTGCAAAGTCCTCACAGAGCAGGAGAAATGTGCATAGATACCAGTGTGGCTGTATAGTATTTCTGCTACTAAACCTTTCCTCTCTAGCAGATTAATTACTTCATTAATTAAAGTCAGACATGGAGCTTAAACAGACCCTGACAATCTAAGGGCTTCCACATTGTACTTTTTTTGTCAACCAAAAAAGAAATCCAAGTCAATGTAGAACAGAGCTGTGGATGGAAGCCATGCCATGGACACATGACTCCACTGACAGAAACACATGTCCACATCCACTTTTCCCCACAGTTGTCTGGTTTTGTACTCTGTCACTTGGTAACAGTAAAAGAATGGAAATAGTCCTTCTTTTTCAATCCCAAACTTTTATTTCCTCAAATTCATCTAAGCTTTTATTAATGTAAAATAAAATAAACTTCCTGGCAACAGTGGCTTCTTATTTTCAAATGAACTTTGTATTTTAGCATTATAAGCAAATGCATAAGGTATCTGGCAACTGTGTCTAGAAGTATGGATTTATAACATCTGCAAGTCTTTACATCTTTGTTTGTAAAATCCATAATGTTCCTTTCTCTCTCTCCCTAACTTGGGCATTATGTGCCTGTCAGAATTCTTGACATTATGGGCTATTAAAATCCAATTTCAGAATAAGTTCTCAGTAAATTTTTTTAATACAGGTTTTTTTTTTTTTAACAAATTGCTCCCATAAATTTTACTCGGGGTGGGAGAGGGGGAAAGAGTTTGAGAATATGATTTTTATGAATTCTTTAATATGATTACAGTAGATGTGTAAAGGCAAGTCTACATAAAACCTCTAAGTACAAGACACCAGCCTGTGTTTATATCACATCATGAAGGAAATTAAAGGAACAGGGAGGAAACTTAGAAGAATCTAAGGTGTTGTATGAAGTGATGTTGGTTTATCAGTCCTTACCTAGATGCTCATGAAAACCCATGTGAAAGCAGGGAACTCTATTCGCTGACTGAAGCTGTCTGTAAAATTCAGTGTGGACAGAAATATTTCTTTAAATGATCATTTCAGCTCCATACCCTCCAATGGGCAGTGGGGAAATAATTCCATGTTTTGCTTTGTATGTGTGGCTTTTGCTTTACATATTAAACTGTCTTCATCTCAACACATAGGTTTTCTCCCTTTTACCATTTTGATTCTCTCCTTCATCCCACCAGAGTTAAGTGAGAGGCAGTGTACTGTTTAGCTTCCAGCTGCAGTTAAACCATAAGTTACCTCCAGTCCTTCCACAGTACATCTCTGAGAAGGCTGTCTCTATCCTCTCTATAACCACCTATTAGACAATTGAAGAATAAACCCAGCTCTCTCAGCTCCCCTCATGCATGCCATCCCCTGACCATCTTGGTTACTTGCTGCTGGAGTCACAGAATCATAGAATGCTTTGGGTTGGAAGGGACCCCAAAATTCATCTAGTTCCAAACCCCCTGCCATGGGTGGGGACACCCTCCGCTAGACCTGGGTGTCCAAAGCCCCATCCAGCCTGTCCTTAAACAGTTCCAGGGAGGGCGCTTCGACAACCATTGCAACTTTGCTGATACTTCTTTTTTAACAATCCATAAGACACAAGACTCCATAACTATCACAAGCAGTGACTAAAAGTGACTATTCACTTTCCTGGATCTACCAGCTAATCTTGTGCTAACACTTCCCCACATGTTCTCTTCACTCATTGCCATAAGAACAGAGCAGTGACACATGTTCAGCTCTTTACCCATCACATTACTTAGCAGCTTGGGAGTCCTTAAATTAGTCCACTCTAGTCTGTCCATAGAAAGAAAAGTCTAACTAAACCAGGTAAGCATCAGCCCAAGCTTGCCATCAAGACCTTTCTGCTGTCAACCTTGAAAACTCTTCAGCCCTTATTAAAAGGTTGCTTTAGCCCAAACTCAATCATCCTCTGAGGAAAGAGAACATGAGCTCAATTGGTACTCTGGCAGGGACCAAATTTCCTAACAGAACATTACAAATATGTCTAAGGGGGTGGCTGGATGAAAAGCTAAAACACTGATGGGCTTGCTTTCAGTTTAGTGTTGTAACTGCTCAGTCCAGTACTCTTTCATTTGCCAAGCACAGCATAGCTCAGCTTATCCTCCAAGTCCAAGCACAACAGATGTTTCCAAGCGAGTGTGATGGAACAGAAATCACTGCATGTCAGTAGCATGATTTCCCTGAACTTTAGCCTCAAAGGGAGGTGAGGAAAAGTGTGTGTCAAACTGAGAATGATCCTGGCCATATACTGCATACTGTAATACTTTTTTCCTTTTTTTTCCTTTTTTCTCCTTAGCATTTGCAGGAACATGAGAGTGAATTGTTGTGTTTGTTCAAATGGCACGGAATGTAAAAGCAATTTGTGGTGACAAGGTCACAAGGGACAAGTGGAGGCTTTTTATAACTCTGCAGAGGGCTGGTGAGCATATCTATATTGTATGTACACAGGGAGAAATATGAAATATTTTACTGTTAATGATACAGCCACAGGAAAAAAAAAAATAGATTCAGCTCTATAGAGGGTAATGTGTGAAATGATACTGAATTTTCTAGGCAACCTAACTATTTCCTGGCTTGTTAAATGGGGGCAGGAGTAGCAACGGAAGAACACAGGGTTTATAGGAGAGAACAAGAACAAGACACATGAGAAAAGATTCACGACTGATTGAATCACAGATTCTAAATCAGACAGAAGAAAGACAGCAGCAGGACTACCTGCAACCACTTTAGTGATTTCTAAAACTTATTCAGTGATGCCAGATTTGGTTTAAATGTTCATAATAACACTTTGCATACACTTTTATTCACTGTTAAAATAGAATATCCCAAAATCCATTAAGATCTATAGAGTGATTCATAATTATTTCTCAGGGGTTTTTGTCAGACACCTCTTTAGCTAAAAATGTATTGCACAACTAAAATAAACCGCTGCAGCTGAGCTAGGACAGAAGCAAAATCTGGAGGAATCACACTAAAAAGATATCCCAATCTTCAAAAATTCCTTCTCATGCCCTTTGCAAAGCAGAGACCAGGTTTCACTTAGTGTTTTCTTTAGCAATGCACCCTAGAGATTTCAGGCCAAAAGGAGTACTGCTCTACTTCAGGAAGATGAAGCTCTTAGTGAACACAACAGGTTTTGAACACATTGTTCCAGTACATATGGGTATCACAAGCCTGCTTTTTCCAATATTCCCCTTTCCTCAAGCGAATAAGTCCCCATGTACTGACCATTAGGCCAGTTACACTTACCAATCAACAACTAAGTGGCTGTATTTCCTAGGAGATGCTTATTAATAATTAGTAGTTGCAGCTTGACTCCAAGAAATTTATAAAGGTGATCATAGACATAAATCAGAGTCTTTGGAACCATGTTCATTGTCTTGTTAATTTGTCCTTCATATGTAAATTGTATAGAAGTCTGAGCTATACCTCAGTTTTTATTTTAAGTCTGCACACCATGCAGCACAGTTGTACTCCGGATTGTCTCTAATTCTTCAATTTTATAGCAACATATGGTCTTAAACTATTCTCATCAGCTGTTATCACCATCTAGAAATCTTTGTGGGGTCCAAACCCAACTGAAAATATATGAAATCATCAGTCAGTGAGGCAAAGGGAGGTTGTAGAGAGGTGAGTGATGGTCTCTTCAGCCAGGTGACAGGAGATAGGACAAGGGGAAATGGCACAAAGCTGTGCCAGGGCAGGGTCAGATTAGATGTTAGGGAAAAAAAATTTTACTGAAAGAGTTGTTGGGGCCTGGAACAGGCTGCCCAGGGATGTGGTTGAGTCACCTTCCCTGGATATCTTTAAAAAAAGGATAGATCAGGTACTTAAGAATATGATTTAGATTAGGATGGGAATGGTTGGATTTGATGATCTTAAAGGTCTTTTCCAACCTTGTGATTCTGTGATTCTGTGAATATGTATGTTGAAACCCAATACAATCCAGATCACATCACAAGCAGTGGAGGAAGGTGGCTCAGAAGAAAGAAAAATAGAGGCGTGGGGATAAAAAATAAAAGAAAAAGGGAAAAAGAAAGAAAGAACAAAAAAGAAAAAGTAAAGAAAAAAGAAAAAAGAAAAGAAAAAAGAAAAAGCCAATTAAATGATTATGACACACTGACATTTGAGGATTTGCTGGGAACAAAGACCCCAAAAGACAAGAGATGATGTTCCTTACATATTCTCTAAAGGCTGTCGGGAACAAGCAAATACCACAGTCAGCTACTACCATATATTAGGGGTAATAAAGCATAGAGATCAACTTTGGGGTTCAGGCACCCACTTTGTAGTGTGGGAAGGTGTTAATAGTAATGAAGAGAGACCAGACATGTTCAGAAAAGTTTATAATCCATCTGTGGTATGAAGAAGAGAACTTCAGTAGGTGTAAATCAGCTAAGCATGACTGAAACCTCCACCAGCTACAAATCTGTCCCAGTGATTCCATTTGTGATTCATTAACACAAACTGGGAAGTCTGAAGGCTTTGTTTTGAAGCTGTGACAGTAAGAGCAGGTAGTGATTTTATCACTCTGCAATTATCAACTAATTTTAGGCGAGAAAAGGCTTTCAGAGTAGAGATGAGTGCCATTATTTTGCACACAGTTTTACTAATTTTGAAGTTTGGAAAGGCGCTAAGGCTTCAGCATATTGGCAGTTTATTTTTAAAAGTGCCTCAAAGTATATGAATCCTCCTCCTCAGAACAGGATGAATTAAATGAAGAACCTGTTTGGGATCCGACATTAAAATGTATTACAAGAAGCAGTCAGTGCAATGCATCTTTGGTTCCTAATGCTGCAATATTTGCATCCACAAAATGATCTAATGCTAGGTGGGGCAGATATTGTGGATCCTGGATATTTCATTCATTGAAAATAAAAAATAGTGATGTCCAATAAATGAATGAGACATTAGATAGTTACCATCTATTCTTTTTCTTTGGTCCATAGACTAACAGATAGCAAGAAAAGGTAAGAAATTATTAGCAGGCAAATTCACTAAAAATAGATCACCCATCCTCTGGAAACAGAAAGGTTGAAATTTTGCTATCTTCTATTCATTAAGGTCCTGACCTGGAACTAAGTTTACAGAACACTATTTGAAAAACTCTGAAAAAATCTGGAAAACTTTTCTCAGAACTGTGTTCTCATGTATAGCTAAGCTGTCCTGATATTACACATACAAACCTTCCTCACTCTTTAGTTATTACTCGGTATCTAAGATATCCTCTCTTTAGCAAACTTGCTTCCTTTTTAGGGAGTCATAGAATCATAGAATGGTTTGTACTGGAAAGGACCAATAGATCAGGTTGCCCAGAGCCCCATCCAACCTGCTCTGAACATATTCAGAGGCGGAGCATCCACAGCTTCTCTGGGCAACCTGCTTGACTGTCTCACTACCTTCAGCATACAAAAAGAAGTCTTCCTTGTGTCCAGTCTAAACTCTTTCAGTTAAAACCTGTTGCTTAACAGACTCCGTTAAAACTTCTCTTTCCATCTTTCTTACAAGCCCTCATTGTACATAGAAAGGCCAAAAGGATGTCTCCCTGGAAGGAAAAGTGGTTAATAGGAGCTCTCTGTTATTTATAGCCCTGGATTCTTAATGTTGTTTTTTTTCTATGTTCTTACACTCATATTCAAGCTTTTGTGGATCATGCACTGACTCCTTATGTTAATTAGGAAATGAGACTCCTATTTCCTTCCAATTACTTTATTTTTTTTTTTTTTCTGCAACATTTGAACTTTGGCTTTTGGGTTGCAAGTCACTTATGAAGGCAAGGAAGCTACACATTATTCATCTGCTCTTGAGTAGAAGTCCTAAGTGGAGTTCAGAAATCATTCCCCAGTGCAAATTATTGCACTATTTTCTTACAAGATATGATCATTTTGTGCCTAATTTCATCTTTCACATCCTGGTAAGTACGGTCCAAGCCATGAAGTAGGTACTTACCAATAGATGACAGCTGCAATTCATGTGCAACTTTCAAGTGTTTGGAGTATTTGGAAGAGCAAAGTTATAAAGGTCTCACTATGCATGAGAAAATCCATGAGCATATACTGCTGTAGCTTTTCAAGTCTGACTGTCTGCAACATCACCATGAACTAATATGCAGCTGATTGTTTTGTCTGTTTGTGCAATTATAGACATGTCAAGTTTTTGAAACATTCATTTATCATCCCAGTAATACAGCATATTTCTCACCTGCCAGGAATATGTGCTCAAGAACATTTGATTTCTGTGGCTTTTATATAGTCCAGCACACATATGAAATAAGGAACTGCAGTTTCTATAATATTTGCTAGGACAGACTTCTCTCTAAAGATAGCAGATGGTCACTTCCCTCTGGTGCTGATACTGCTCTCGACCAAGTTTTTCAGCTATGCACACACATATATTAAAAAGGCACACAATACAGTAAAGTTACTCAAAGATCAGAGCTGCTGTTGTTCTCCAGCTGAGGTTCAGTAAGTGGTTATCAGTGATAGGAATGTCTTCAAGTTGTGACATGGGAGGTTTAGATTGGGTATTAGAAAAAACTTCTTTAGTGAAAGGGTTTTCAAGCACTGGAACAGGTTGCCCAGGGAACTGGATGAGTGACCATATCTGGAAGTATTTAAAAGACATGTAGGTGTCTTGCTTAGGCATGGTTTAGTGGTGACTTGGCAGTGCTAGGTTAGTTGTTGGACTTGATTTTCAAAGTCTTTCCCAACCTAAATGATTTTATGATTCTATGTATTAAAGGGTCTGTTGTAGTAGGAGATACATGGAAAGGGCACTTCCAAACTCATTGCTGTTCATGGGATTCAGGGATTGTTGGGACTTAACAACTACTTGGTGCAAATGGAGTACCTGTCAGCTCTCTTCTGCTCATGGGGAGCTAAGAAATTCATAGAATCATAGAATCATAGAATGGCATGGGTTGGAAGTGACCCCAAGAATCAGAGAACTCCAACCCCCCTGCCACAGACCGGGATGTACACAAGGTTGCCCAGAGCCCCATCCAACCGGGCCTTGAACACCTCCAGGGACGGGGCATCCACCACCTCTCTGGGCAGCCTGTTCCAGCACCTCACCACTATCTCTGTAAAAAACTTCCCCCTAATATCCAATCTAAATCTTGCTTCCTTTAGCTTCAATCCATTCCCCCTTGTCCTGTCATTGTCTACCCTTTTAAAAAGTTGATTCCCCTCCTGTTTCTCTGCTCTCTTCAGGCACTGGAAGGCTGCAATGAGGTCCCCCCGCAGCCTTCTCTTCTGCAGGCTGAACAAGCCCAGCTCCCTCAGCCTCTCTTTGTAGGGCAGGTGCTCCAGCCCTCTAATCATCTTTGTGGCCTCCTCTGAACCCTCTCCAACAGTTCTACATCTTTCTTGTATTGGGGGCCCCAGATCTGAACACAGGACTCCAGATGGGGCCTCACAAGGGCAGAGTAGAGAGGGACAATCCCCTCCCTGTCCCTGCTGGCCACTCCTTTCCTGATGGAACCCAGGATACCATTGGCCTTACAGCTGCAAGAGCACACTGCTGGCTCATGTTAAGTTTCTCATCTACCAGAATCCCCAAGTCCTTCTCAGCAGGGCTACTCTCAAGGATGAAATTGTCTGAACATAATTAATTTTCAGTGGATGTTCGGGTAAAAATCACACATCTGAAACAGCAGCAGGTCTCCTGCTATCTTCCAAGCCCCTACACAGACTGCAAAAACCTGTTAACTGTGAAGCAAATCTTTTTTATGAATTTTGAAAAAATAATACACTTTCCCCTAAACTCCTGGCTGAAAATTGTTATCATATTCCTAGGTGAAAATCTAAAAAACAACAAGTAAAAGTCAACCAGACAAAACATCTCAGCTTGAGGCAAAGATCTGAAAAAGTAAAAAACAACCAAAAGAACACATCTCTACTTGATCTGGGGAAGAAAAAAAAACAGAAAAAAGAAAAAAAAAAGAAAAATTATGTCACACTAAGTACAGAAACATTGAAAAGATACTAAGAAACTCAAATGCAGTAGATGTTGTAATGTGCTAAATGACCTTAAGCATGTGCTTCCTGTATATATTGATCCATTAAACTTCTCTCAAATGTGCCTCTCATAAAGCCTTGATTTCTCTAATTAGCCAGCTCCAAATAAATATTTAAAATGTATGAAATTTTCAGTTACCAAAATTTATAGAGCAAAAAGCAAACCGTTGTTTTCCAAAACACAGAAAAAACAACACAAAAGCAATATATTAACAACTCTGGCTAAATTATAGAGGAACCTGGGACCAGCACAGAGCTATTTAAAGCAAGCTGGCACTTTGTTCAAGACAAATTACTGGAGGAAAATGTATTTATGGGAAAGGAAATCAGAAAATTTCCATTAGGAATTAAGACCACAGAATTAATAGCAGGGATAAGTAATGTCTCTTTGGTTTCATTTGCTTAGCAAGGAGCAGCAGCTTCTATTTTATTCCATCACAGCACGGTCATTAATAGCGAATGTTTAATTCTACTTAGATTTCTTTTAGCCTGTTGAGACATCCTAGAGATTCTTAGTTATTTTCAAAATGATTTTGACTAATTGCATTAGGTCTCATGTTGGAATCTTAAATATATTGTAAATATCTGGCTTTTTCATGTAAGGGTATAACACACTGCTGTTTCCAGACCTTATCTAATGACACTTGGTTGTTGATGTTTTCTTAATAACAACAGCTGCAGCAGTAATTCGCTGTTTCATAATAATTTCAAGGGAGATACCTGATGCATGCTACCTGAAAGTTCTGCTTCATCTTTTGGAAGATGCCAACACTGTCATTTAATGTATGACAACTCTTAGACTTTGATCCACCCTCTCTCTTGTGCTCAAAGTTTGTGCTTCCTCACAACCCATTACACCCTCACATTGACAGAGTCTGGATGGGTCATCACAAGGTAGGTCTGCCATCCAGCTCTCACAGAAGAAACTGCCTTCTCTTTTTCCCAGAGTGAATCTATTGGACTGCAGATGAAGTGAAGCTACCAGCTAGCAAGAGATTAGAAAATACGAGCTCAGGATACCCAAATCTGCTCTGATATTTTCTCCCCTTTCTGAAGGAGTAGGTTTTTCTTATTCCCCTTCAGAATAGCATAGGATAACAACCTCTTTTTCTCACTCACATTTTTTTATAATGCTTTTGGTATAGCTTCCCTGATAGGCACAGCAACCTGAGAGAGGATGTAGTCATGCAGAACAGCGCACAAGTTGGCTTTTCATTGCAGCTATGTCACCACCCCTGCTTTTCTGAAATGCATTGAATATCAGCAATGGTCACCTTTGTGAGTTATACATGGGAAAGAGAGTTGTTGGTCTGTGACTGACACACAGGGATGCTTTCTGTTTTAATATTCCAAATGCATATATAAAAAAATTGTACATTGCAATAGAGTCTTTTAAACACTATAAAATACATCTCTGCATATACACAATATACGTGTATATGTATGAGCCTGTCCTGAATCTTCTTTTTCCTGAACTTTTATGAATGGGGAAAATTGCCAATGCAATTAAAACTTTGGCTCCTGTGTCATTCTTGTTCCTTTTCCAAGGGGCAAACCACTAGCCTAATCAGAATTCTGCCTGCTACTGTTATTGAAAACATAATTTCATAAACAAGTCTCCTTCCCAGGAGAAAGGAGAAAAGGCTGATGGGCTGCAGATATGTAAGGTCATCTCAATCAGCATTCCAGTGCATATGGGAAGCAGTGATCTTTTCAAGAAGTCAAGGACTTTGAAAACTGCTTTACCATGCATTGGGAAGGGAATAGTGTTTGAAGTGCAGATGCCTTGGCCATTCAGAATAGAATGAAAATATTTCTGTAAATGCATTCCAGCTCAGCATTAAATCTCATTTCAGAAAGTCCTGCAGAACAGGAGTGCAGAAAGTTCCCAACTTTTTGATCCTCTGAGTTGGCACCAATTAAAACAATTGAAGAACATGGCTTTTATTTCAGGCAGTGATCAGTTTCAGTGGTGCTCAGGTTGAGAGAAAGGCTTATATTTATTATGGAAGAACATGTAAGGCTTTCTGAGCTTTGACTAGCTGCAAAATCTCCTTACTCATCATGTATCCTTGTTATAAAGATCTTCTGCTTGGTTCTTTCATCAGTCACAAATTCCAATTCTGTATGTGCTCAGGATCTTCAACTTGCATCCCTTCAGTCACACAGAAGTTCACACCTAAAAGGCAGAGCTGTAATACTTTAAGAGGCACAGGAATACCTAACTGAATGTGCAAAATCTTGGTGATCTACCATGGGATTCCAGCACATCCTGCTCTTAATTCTGGCACTGGGCCCTTGAAAGGTGGAAATTCACTGCTGAAGTATGAAACAGAAAGAAATGAAACTTTGAAGGAAGAGAGCCTGACTGCTCCTCATAAACCACACTTCAGCTCAGCCAAAATGCCATTTACTTACAGCAAACAGGCTAGTTAGAAAACTCCCTCCTACATGTGACTACAGTAAAATAAATTAAATCAATTCCAGCAGCACCTTTGAAATTGGATACCCTGATAACAGCTTCACTAGAGAAGCCAATAAAGACCATTTTGATACACCTGAGAGGAGTGTATGATCACCCTCCACAGCTGCTGCCAAACTCCAGGGCTGATTTGCTACCTTGTTTGTCACCTGGCCTAGGAAATTGCATTACTAGTTTTTACTCATCTGTCCAGATCCAAAGACTTATGTATGGGGTTTGTGTGCCCAGACATTGGCAGTGGGGCTACAGGGCAGCTCTGTGAGGAGGGGCCAGGGCTGCCCCAGGCCAGACACAGCCAGTCCCAGCCGACTCCAACAGCCCCACCGCAGGACACAGCTCAGCCCCTCGGCTGAGCTGGGGGTGCCGGGAGAGGAGGGGGAAAACAGGTTTCATCAAGGCCCAAAGGCAGCACAGGCAGTGAAGGAGGAATCCTGCCAAGGAGGGAGCAGCAGCACAGGGACCCCAAGGCCGCAGCAGGAGGAGTGGGGCAGGAGGTGCTGCAGGCCTGGAGCAGGGATCCCCTGCAGAGCCCTGCTGGAGCACAGACCAGCCCTGCAGCCCGGGGAGGGCCCTGGAGAGCCCAGGCAAGAACACGGTGTCCCTGAAGGGCTGCAGCCCGGGGACAGGCCCTCACTGGAGCAGGGCGATGGGGTAGGAGGGAGGAGTGGCCCAGAAGGGCTGTCATGGACCCACTGCAACCCCCAGCCCCAGCTCTCCTTGGAGGGAGAGGAGTTGGGAGTGAGGAGGTGAAGGATGAACTGGGAAGAAAGGGGCGAGGGGGGAAGGTTTTTTGGTCCTTGCCTTCCTCTTCACCAGCCAACTCTCCCAACTTTTCATTGTTTGAAGAGATGAAGTAGGGGTCTTGCAGCCCACTAAGGTTACCCTACTACAATTTGTTTTGAGAAATAAAGACATACACATCTTTATTCTAGGGGCAAATGGATGGAGTTTCACTACAATTAGATGAGACTGAGGGAGATTGAACTTTATAAAATAATATTCTTTATCCCATTAAGGACTTGAATGTTGTCTTGTTGCCACTGTCACAGACATTTCAGTTGTCAATCCTTGGGCTGGGAGGTCCAAAGGGTGTGAAGTGGTCACAGAGATTGTGATTCTACTGCCTTCGGCTGGCTTTGGATCAAGTTCCCCTTCACATACTCACATCTTGCCACAGAGCTCTGTTGTCTTCCCAGGTTATATGCTTTATCTAGTAAAATGCTGTCTTGCTTGAGGACCCACAATATTAATTTCATGAAGCCTTGGGGAGGTGAAGAATTATGCCAAAAATCACCAAGGTGTGTAGGGAAATCAAGAATAATACATGCATTTCATTGCCTAATTAATACTGGCCACGAGCAAGAAAGTTTGGGCAAATTCTCAAATTTCCTGATGTATAAAAGTCCCTGAAGTTGCAGCTGGTAGAGCTTTTCAACTGCTTTCCAAGGCTAGAGAGGAATCTCAGACATGAACCTGTTGACATATTTCTAGCAGTTGTAATTGATGACTGTGGCTCTCTCTTCTATGCTGCTCCTTCAAAGTAATCTGTTGTAATAGATGTGCTGCTGAAAGCACAGACCTCTGATGATGTATTACTTACCCACTAAAGGTTGTCGCAAGCGGCCACTAGAAAAAGAAATACTTTTGTAGTTGTCTAAAATAACCATATTCAGTGAGGGTTCAGAAAGTCATTTGATAGCACTTTCCCCTTCTTTATATATTTTTTGTTTAAAAGACAGCATCAGCAGCTGCCTTAATAAAAATAAAATTTGGAAAAAACAAAACAATCACAAAACTTTTCCTATGAAATGGATTATAGGACATGTTTTGCCATTTAACTGTATGCTCAATGTTCTAGTTTTGCCTTCTTGCAGAACTTGGAGACTACACAGTAATATTCTAGTCCCAGTGAGTGGGCTAGTTTAAATGTTAAGACAGATGCTTCTGCTAATAGACTTCAAATATCCATCTTTGTCAATGCAGTTTCTGCTTGCATAGCATCATGAAAAATTAACCGAGAAAAAAACCCCAAACAAAACAACAAAAAGAAAACACAGAAGTCCACAAAGAACAATCCCAGACCACAGTATTTTTAATAGACGTAGGAATTCAGTCATGTATGTCAATATTCTCTTTCAGCACTTTTTACAGTGACAAGAGAATGCAAATCTCAGGCCTCTTTTAAGAGTTTTTTCTCCCTCTCCCACACTGTAAGTCTACATCCAACAATTACTTCAATCCAGCTTCCAGAACTGCTTATAGGAGGTTGTGACAATTGCACCTAAGAGGTTAAAAGCACCAGTATCCACTTATCTTTTATAAAGATGTTGTGTATGGAGATCTGCAAGGCTGGTATGAGAAGCAGCCGAAGTGCCCAGAGAGAGACCTTTTGCTTCAGGTTGGATATTAGGAAAAATGTCTTCACTGAAAGAGTGCTGAGGCATCAGAACAGGCTGCCCAGAGAAATGGTGGGCTTGCTGTCCCTGGGGGGGTGTTAAAAAAACAGGTAGAGAGGCTTTTTGGGAGACAGTTTAGTGGTTCAGTGGTGTAGCGCTAACAGTTGGACTTGATGATCTTGAAGGTCTTTTCCAGTCTTGATAATTCTTTGATTTTATGATTCTATTGTCCATAAAATGAGTATTAAAGTTGACACCCCTAAATATGATAATGAGCTAAAGGGACTACAAGCTAAATATATGTGACTGTAATACTCAACTCTCCATCTAAATAATGTTACATACCACCACAGGGAAGGGACAGTTAAGGTTATTGATAAATAAAATAAAGAATATTGAGGAAGTTACTCCCCAGGTGGGGAGAGAAGAAATTGAAATCCCTGAAGAGGTATTGAACAGACTGTGCTGCTTCTCCTTCATCCAAGACAGGGACATCATCCTGGCAAATAATTGTGAATTCACCTTTTTGGTGAGAAACCCAGGACAGGATTTTGCTAGAATTATAATTATTTATTAGTGCTATTGCAATAAGTGAATTTATCAACAACAGTTTTATATCTGTCACTTTAATAAGCTTTTTTATCAGTTTCAACTTTGCAAAACTATCCCATTGAAAATCCTACGACAAATAATATCCTGTAGACATAAATTTTTGACCATGTCTGGGACTTAGACTGGACCTGGCCACACCTAGGCTCTTCTCTGGGAAGGACTTGAGAAAGCAAAGGGGTCCTTTTGGAGCCCTGCAGCAAAAAGGGAGGTCTTTCCTCAGCCACATATCAGACTCTAACCCTTTATGCGACAGAGGTGAACCTGATCTTTTAAATCAGGTCCTACTTCAGCAGAACCACCCAGCTACACTATGAGATACAGCAAGTTCATCTCTTTCCAAACACACCGTGGATGCTTTTATCCTGAGGTACAAGTAGTATGAAGTACTACAGTACTACTTGTACAATACAAGTAGTATGCAGTACAAGTAGTATGAAAATCAGCAATGAGGACATCAAGGGAAACAGCATGGAGGGACACAGCACAATACTGTCAAACTCATGATCAAAGCCCTGCGCCCCATCATGTGAACCTGATCTTAGAGGCCCCAGGGATGGATTTGGTTTTGGTTGAAGATAAAGATTAAATTTGATAACCATGTGCCCATGTGCCAGGCCAAGTGCAAGGTCCTGCATGTGGGTTGGCACAATCCTAAGCACAACTGCAGGCTGGGTGGAGAATGGATTGAGAGTAACCCTGAGGAGAAGGATTTGGGGGTGCTGACTGGTGACAAGCTCAACATGAGCCAGCAGCTCAGAAGGCCAACCGTGTCCTGGGCTGCATCAAGAACAGTGGGGCCTGCAGTAGGTTGAGGAAGGTGATTCTGCCCCCGGACTCTGCTCTCATGAGACCCCCATCTGGAGTACTATGTCCAGCAGAGCTGTTAAAGTGAGGCCACGAAGATGATCAGGGGGCTGGAACACCTCTTCTATGAAGACAGGGTGAGAGAGTCAGGCTTGTTCAGCCTGGAGAAGGCTTACTTTACAGCAGCCTTCCAGTACCTACGGAGGGCCTACAGGAAAACTGGAAGGGGACTGTTTATCAGGGAGTAGTAGTGATAGGACAAGGGACAAATGGCTTTAAACTGAAGGAGGGGAGATTTAAATAAGATATTAAGAAGAAATTCTCTGCTGTGAGGGTGGTGAGGCACTGGAACAGGTTGCTCAGAGAGGTTGTGGAAGCCCCATCCCTGGAAGTGTTTGAGGCCAGGTTGAATGAGGTTTTGGGCAACCTGATCCAGTGCCAAGTGTCCCTGCCCATGGCAGGGGGGTTGGAATTAGATGATCTTTGAGGTCCCTTCTAACCCAAAGCATTCCATGATTCTGTGTGTCTCTGTGTGTCCTCACATGGAAGGCAGCAGGTCACCTGAATAGCAACGTTCTTGGCAATCTGGTCTGTGAATTCACAGCATCCTCTCAGAAAACTGCCACGAATCTCAGCAACTATAGAGCGAAGTGTATGTTACCTCTTCTTTGTGAAGAGCAACTCTAATTTTATCAGCACCCTAGCTACCACAGAGGTGAGTAGATACAGAGACAATATGCTCCATTATTTAGTGGAACTGAGAGGTGTATTCCCAAAGGATTTCCCACATAGTCTGAAACACTCTAAGCAATGGAAATTCATTTTGTTATAAAAGAATAATAGTCTAACAGTTTTCACTTCTGAGAACTATCTTTCTATTCAGCCCTCAGCAATTTGTTTTCAGATGTCTCTTTTCAGTGTGGAATTAGGAATGTACTCTTCAATAAATATTTAGAGCAAGTGGCAAAAAATATTAAGGTTTTTGGGTTTTTTTAAATAAGTGAGAAATCATAAGTTCAACTACTATTAGAACTTCGCCAGCCAGTTTGCGTTTGGGGTTTTTTTGGTGGGTTTCTTGTTTGTTTGCTTGTTTGTTTGTGCAAATAGTAGCAAACCAGGTCTGAAACTTTTATAAGTTAGGACTTATAATTAGATTTCAAGGTAATTACTAAAAAAATAATAATAACTAAGAAGTTATTCTGGGACAGCTGCTGGAAATCTATGAGGTATACAGATGTTGCTGTATTTCCAATATACATAACTGGTTAATTCTTTGAAGGTGAATTTCTAATGTTAACATTATTGCACTATGTTAATAATCATCTTATTAAATCATCTCATTAAAATCTACATTGAACTTTTTTTCTAAGTGCTTCTAAAGCAGTTCACCCTGGAAAGAGGAAATAAAGATTTTCTTGGAGAAAACAGAAAAGGACATTTGACAATGTAGTGTCATGATTTAACCCCAGTCAGCAGCGAAGTACCATGCAGTCACTCACTCACTTAAGCCTTCCTAACATAAGTATGAATAAATACAATTAGGCCTTCCACTCAGTCTGGGGAACTGCCCTCCTTGAAATGTAACTGTGTCTCTGTGTGTTGTGTGTACCTTGGCTGTACCTCAAACAGTTGCTTAAGAGAGTGGAATATTGAAGCTGCAGATAAGAACTAGTGCAATACATGAGGGCATATGACTCTTGCTCTTTTTGAGAATATGTTGTGTGACAAGATACAAATGAGTTCCATCCCTCTAATAGATTTGTACTGTATAAGACACATAGTTCCTATTTCCCCCTGTACAATGCAGAGACATAAAAGGAGTAAATAGATACTTATAAATCTTCTATTTAGCAATCAGGAAATTAAGAAGCAATAAGCTAATGTTTATTCTCTGTGCCTGATGAGCTGAGAATATTGTTTCCCAATCAATGAAGGAGCTCTGCTAGCTAGAGAAAAAACAGACTTCATGATCTCTTATCTCATAAACAAAAGGTTTGGACATCTGTAACCACATATAAAGAAATAGCTCCCAACAGCAACAACCACTCCCTTGTTTAGATTTCAGAGGCTATAAAATATAAAGCTTGCAAAAAAAATCAGTAATTTATCCTCCTCTGTTCATTTAGACTGGGTTAATTCAGTGCCCTTCATCATGAAAAAGCTGAGTTGCACTAGACTTTTTTCTTTTTTCTCCTTCCAAACCAAAACCAGAAAGGAGTAGGAGTTGATATGTACTAGGAGTCATCCAGGGCCTGCAAAGAACATTGCAGAAAATAGAAGATATGAATTAAATCTACCTGTTACTGAAAGGACGTGCTCAGATGTCTGTGAAATTGCAAAGAAACTAATCTGTGTTTTCTATCATGTTCTCCACAGAAAAAAAAATGTTTATCAAATTTGGATTTGACAAATAATTCAAACCTTCCCTCTTGTCAATGCATAGCAAATATCAATACGCTTCAAGCATCTTATGCTGCAATGTTACATCTCCAGCTTTTGGATTACAAGTTTAGATGCTCTGAATTATTTTGGCTAAGATGTGTTGTGATTATGCTTTCGTTTTGCTTGTTGTGTTTTGACATCAGTGTTCTTTAATTGGAGAGCACTACAACCCCAAAAAGATCACTCTTTGACTAATAATGCATATCCTAAGTCTCTAGAACTGGTGTTGAATTGGGGGAAAATAAGTAAAAATACTTGAGAAAGAGAGGAGAGTGTGTGGATAATGAAGTGATACAAAGTGATCTTGATACAGTGACTTTCAAGGAGGAGATGGAACTTCTCTGGATTTTCCCCTCCTTTCCATTCAAGTGAGAGGAACAGTCATTCAAGTGCAAGAATGTTGAATAAGCATCTCCACTCTGAAGGAGACACTTATTTACAATACAGAAGTCAATGGACAGAGAAATGTAAAGACAGATCTGAATTCAGGTGGAAGACTGAAAAGCATATTCTATACCTGATTTTGCTCATAATGACAAATAATAGAGGGAAGAGTGACAGAATATCCTTGTGAATGTTTTACAGAAGTAGACAATGGTAGTTCATTGTTTGTACTTCAGCACATATAACAAGAAAATACCCAGGAGAGACCTGGAAAATTTGGAACTGATCAAATATGGTTTCTATCTGATGCACTCCTGAGTTGTGAATACAATTTATTGTATGAGGCACTGTCAATATAAACTGATTATCAAAACTCGGGAAGCAACACTCTGGATACCCATGTATATATTTTAATTTATAACATTGCATATAAACAGAATGGAAACTTTGTGTGAGCGTATGTGTGTGTGTGTGTGTGTGTGTGTGTGAGATAGAGAGAGAGAGATAAAGGGTGAAGTTCAATTGTAGCTATTGTATTGAACACTTTAAATTTGGAGGAAAAGCTTCTATCATTCATTTGGTTTGGACCCAAATCTGATGCAAGGTATTTGAACACCTAGATTAATCTAATCCTGAAAAATGATTTGTATGTTTCACATAGCTCTGTATATAGCTTGAGTAAATTTTGCAAGGTCTTGTTCTTCTGCTTTGCATAATGTGATAGTGATTCTGAAACTCCCAGAGCCTATTTTCTTGTAAGATTTGACATATCTATATTCTAGCATGTCAATTTCAACTTTGAAGAATACCACAATAAAATTAAATTTACACTAGATATTACCATGAACCCAGTAAGAATAATGTTACTACAGGGAAGACACTCAGCTTAGTTATAAAGACAACATCAAATAGTAGAAGAAAGGAGAGGTGGGTGCTCCAAGACAAATGTAATTTTGTATAGTTTTATCATTACTGCTTCAGAATCCTGCGCTTAAGGACAAATACCTGTCAGTGCAACATGCCATACGTGCCCAGTTTAAACCATTCAGTATGTTCCTAAATTAATATTACCGCTTTTATATAGATTTTCTTTCTCTTTGAACAAGATAGTTAACTATATATAATGACCTCTATAATCACCCAAAAACTTAACAGTGTAAAAACATTCATAATTTGCCAGAAATTTTTCAATATTTTTTGAATTGCCAGGATAAACCCTCTATATGAAGTGATATCCCTTCAATCAGAACCGTGTTCTGACATTTTTATTATGTAACATCCCTGAAGGCTTAATAATTAAAGCTCTATTAACCACTTGTATCAGTACAGGCTGGGGGATGACCTCCTGGAGAAGAGCTCAGTGGAGAAGGACCTGGGGGTCCTGGTTGATGACAGGTTGGCCATGAGCCAGCAGTGTGCCTCGGTGGCTAAGAGAGCCAATGGGATCCTGGGGTGCATCTGGAGGAGTGTAGCCAGCAGGTGACAGGAGGTGATCCTCCCCCTCTACTCTGCCCTGGTCAGGCCCCACCTGGAGTATTGTGTCCAGTTCTGGGCTCCTTGGTATAAAAAGGACAGGGGTCTCCTGGAGAGGGTCCAGAGAAGGGCTACAAAGATGATTAAGGGCCTGGAGCATCTCCCATATGAGGAAATGCTGACTGAGCTGGGACTGTTCAGCCTAGAGAAAAGAAGACTAAGGGAGGACCTTATTAATGTTTATAAATATCTTAAGTATGGGATGCAGGGGGAAATGGGCAGCCCCTTTTCAGTGGTCTGTGGGGACAGGACAAGGGGCAATGGCTGCAAGTTGGAGCACAGGAAGTTCCACACCAACATGTGGAAGAACTTTTTCCCAGTGAGGGTGACAGAGCCCTGGGACAGGCTGCCCAGGGAGATGGTGGAATCTCCATCTCTGGAGATATTCAAGACCCATCTGGATGCCTATCTGTGCAATATGAGCTAGAGAGCCTGCTTTGGCAGGGTAGTTGGACCCAATGATCTCTTGAGGTCCCCTCCAACCCCTGTGATTCTATGATTCTATTAAACTTATGCAAGGAAACATAACTAAGTTTTAACAGCCTTTATTTAGGGGAGAAAAAGATTCAGTATCTTCTGAAAGTACCTTTATGTCTAGGATGTTAAAAATTAATGTTTTTACTGTGATTTGATCCAGTTTAGCAACATGGATCCTTCTATTAGGCTGGAAGATGAAGATCTGATGCTAAAGAAAATGTTTTTGCTGATGGTGTTCCAGTTCTATCCATTTAGAGTTATACATGATGTCTAAGAAAGTTTCTAAGCTCTATCTGCAGACATTGCAGATAGAGCTGAACATTTCCAGATGGCAGCTCATTCCAGTCTCAGACAAGGTGTCTGTCTCTCCTCACGGATTCTGAAAAGAGCTTGAAGGTA
The DNA here is from genome assembly GCF_964237585.1 of Gallinula chloropus. Classification (NCBI taxonomy): domain Eukaryota; kingdom Metazoa; phylum Chordata; class Aves; order Gruiformes; family Rallidae; genus Gallinula; species Gallinula chloropus. The sequence goes on from NC_140086.1 coordinate 4,223,494, forward strand.
GGGTTTAATGTGGGTGTTTTCTGTGTGGGCATCACCTTTTAAACAAGTTACTCTGTGTTCCTTTTTATAGTTGAGGAGGAATAGTTATAAAGTCATTGAAGTGTAGATGCAATTTATCTATCTCACAGGAGACGTCTACATTTGATCAGATGAATCACAGTCTCATGCTGTAGACTACATCAGTGTCCTGTGCCACCCTGCATAACTTCCAATCTTATCCACAAGGATGTGGACACCCAAAGGTCCCGGTCATATCTGCTTGCTCTGTGCAGATGCCTTGGGTAAAGTATGGCATTTACACTTAAACACTAGGTATCTATGTGGTCGATGAAGCTGGTGTGTTCTGGTAGGATTCAGGTGAGGATTAAGCCACCTAAATTTATGGGTCTACTTGTGTATGTACTATGAGTTTAAGGTCTCGTTGCAATATATTACATTATAGCTAATATGAACCAGGGAAGAGTTCAGCTCTCACAAATGTAGGCAGACACTCACTGGTCACCTGTACTGCTCTCTGGGCTTGCTTGATGCACTGGTAGACCTTCTGAAGGAGTGGGACTCTAAGATGTATTTGCATTTCCCTCTTACTTACTACTAAGGCAGGCCTCACCAATTGAGAAACGCTCACTAAATAATCCAAGACCTGTCAGTCTTTCTGAAGTTACTCCAACTTACTTCTACCCAGTGACCCTGGGAAAAATAATTTGCAAAATCAGAAGTCCGAAAGCATCATTAGAGTCCCTGGGTAATTTTGGCTGAAAGGGACTGCCCAAGAATTTATATAAATAGGCAACTGGCCTGTTAGTTCAAGGATGGTAACAGTCATAGGTCTTCCTAAGTATAGACAAAATGTGTGCAGACCATATTTAAATTAGAAGTATCAAATAAGCACAAAGAATTATGAGATTTGGGTAAGTTCAATTCAATGGTTTACCCCAAACCTCAGGCACCAACAGGACAAGCAGCTGATCAGGTTATCCTGGAGACCGCCAAGGAGCATTGTGAGATCAATTGAGACATCATTTTAATGCTCACTGGAGAAAAAGGCAGTCAGTAAATGATGAATTCCTGTGCTGCCTGGGACATCGCACGTTGCTGCTAATAAACACGTTATGGTGTGAAATACGGTATGGCAAGCGAATAATAATAACTTGGAGCAGAAGAAAGGCTATAAAAAGAGGAAAGTTGTTGTGGAAGAAGTGAGTTAAAAAACTAAGTTTTCCTCTTTTTGAATGAACTTTTTTCAGGTAGATAAATGGATGCCATACATATGAACAAGTAGACATTTATGTCTCAAAGCGAAAGCACTTTGCTGAGGCTAACACAGACCATTATCATAAATAGCCACACTCTGGCAATATCATACAGCATACAGCCTTATAGTATGGTTCTTGAATACAACCTGCAGATATGGGTTTAAGGTGGAAAATAAATTTTTAAATGGAAAGACATGCAATCTGTGTTTAAGGGCACAGAATGGTAGTGAAATTCAGTCTTTGGAAATTATACTTACCAATACTATTGAAAACCAGCAACATGAATTTTACTTCCATTTACTTTGTAGTGCTTCAATTTTCTTGTTGTTGCTGTCCACTCAGTGCACTGGATTTTGCTGTATTCTATTAAAGTGTGCTCTAATGTAAAGTATTTTTTCTTTGTGAATATACTCAAAGACCATGATTAAACCATATCCTAAATCCTTTAAAGATAAATGGCATCTGTCTATTTATGCCAGGAATAACACTCAGAGAGAGTGAAAAAGTGTACCAGGTTTGTTTATTAAACCTATTCAATATGGATTTTGAGTACCACAAGGATTATGGATATTTTCAGATTTAGTTTTATGCAGGTAATCAGTGGAAAAATCAAATTCCTATGACTGCAAAGAAAACTGTTCCAAGAGTATTTTATCTGCTTTATTCTTGTAGTAGCATAAATGATAGACATATATACTAAATTAGATTCCAGAAGAGCTCATGAAGTCAGCTGTTCCAAACCAAAAGACAAAACAGTGTTGGCTAATATTATGTCAAGATGCTCGGGACCAGTATTGTACTTAAAGCAATAATCCTGTTACAAAGTATGTAAATAATAATTCATAACAAATAGTAAAAATCAGTACATTTTAGAGTCAATATTGTTGCATCAGCATTTTGAACGGAATATTGTTCTATAAGAATATTTTTAAACCTTTTAATTCACTTTCTTTTAACTGAGAAGATGAAAAAAAAAAGAAAATTAAGAAAAGAAAAAACCCCAACTTTGATAAAAAGAATGGTTTGAATGCCTAAATTTTGTTGGGCGTCAATGAGAGTACCTATGCAGAAAATTTCTGTCTTCTGGGCAGTTATCTGATTATATACACCTATCTTAAATGTTCAGACAAAAGCGAAGTTCTGCTTCTACATCTCAAGCTCACTAAAAGAAACCATATGGAATATGAACTTAGAAATAGCAAATGCCAGCTTATCAGCCCTTCTCAAAGTAGTATTCTTTTACACTGTTAGTGATCTTATTTCACAGCTGTAATTGCCTGAATGATGCAATGCTACCAACACATACATAGTTGCAGTAGAAACAGAATTGTTACCTGAAAGTGGCAGAGATTTCTGTGAGGAAACAAAACCAAACCAAACCAAAAGTAACTTTCACTTCTATGCCCAAGAGAACACAGAAAATGACTGAGGGAGTCGGCTGGAAAAGTCAATGATAAGAATGATGAATTCTTTCTGTAAGTATCACATGTTCCAAGCACTGAATTAAGCTATTGGCTAGCAAGCGTAGAACAACTAATTACCCTTCCTAAAGGCTTCTGTTTGCAGAATTCAGTGCCACAGGCTTCACTGCACTGATGACTGTATTTAGCCTATTTAGAGGAAAAATGCATGCTGGAATTTAAGATCAATATTAATATTATTTATTTTCGTATATACCTAAATAAAGAAAAGCATAGAATGCCCCAAGGAAAATTGTTCAGGATCTAATAGGATAGAAAACAATTAAAATATTCCATTATTCCTTAAAAGAATATATAATATTCACATACACATATAAAATATGCATTATATATAAAATATATGAGATATAATGTGTGATATTTCTACTGCAGTGGTGAAGGGAAGATCATGCTCCAGAACGGTGCTTTGAGACTGCTTTGGTTAGTTACTGTCCAAAACAGGAACAAAACCCCTGTTCACTGGAACAAGATGCCCATGGAAGTGATGCATGCCCCCTCCTTGGAAGTGTTCAAGACCAGGTTGGATGGGGCTTTGGGAAACCTGTTCTAGTAAGAGGTGTCCCTGCCCATGGTAGGAGGGTTGGAACCTGATGATCTTTGGGGTGCCTTCCAGTCCTAACCATTCTATGAGAAATTATGTGAAAATTTTCATATATCTCTAGTTACATGTTTGACCTGATACATAAGGATGAAGAACTATGCAGCAGGATGTGCTTGAACCAGTTCTAATTTCCTGTTTAGTTCCCCTCCACTTTCCAGCATCATGCAGGGAACAGCAAACCAGTAAATTAAGACAATATTGCATTTACAAAGGGAAAAAAAATCTAATTCAAGCAATTCCCTGTTGTGATTTATGAATACAATGGTTCTTCCCAAGGGAAGGGAAAGAAATGACTGACTTCTTTTCAGTCAGTGCGAAAGAATTACCCCTGATAGTGTTCCCCAGCAGTATTCAATTAAAAAACAAACAAAAAAATAATGATAGCTTTGGAAAGTGTATTTAAAGCAATATTTCCTGCAGATTAAAAAAATAAATAAATCTTTGCATATCTGAGACATCTAAGACATTTTCAGGTGAACTAGGAACTAAAAAGAATGTTTAATTCAGTGGTCAAATGGGTGTCTAAATACAAACTATATCCAAGAAGAAACCTCTGAACATTTAACAGAAGAAATATCAGAAACCACCTTAGTAAAAATTATCCTGAATTTGTGAGTTTCAAGCAGTAAAATAGGGGGGCTTCTTCCATCATCCATGGTATTTCTTGCTATCATCTGTGGTGAATTGATTGTTCATGATTTCTACAACCATATGTCTGTTTGGACTTTGGGACAAATTTTGTAGTTGTCTCTACAAAAGAAATTTTACCTAGAAGAAAATGGCTGGACTTATACCACTTGTAAAGAGATTTAAGGAAATCTGAAGAAAAGCTGCAGACCCCTTATGTGCCACTGAAAGCAATCCAACAGTAAAGTAAAAAAATTTAAGCCCTTAAACCACATATCCCAGTAAGTGCCTGATTAGTTCCTTCATGAGAATTGCCCTTTTTTTCAGGGCTGTTGTATCATGCACCCTTAGAAAAAGAAATATGCAAGGACACTTGAATATCCACAATCATTTTGCTACCACAGGAAGAAGAAATGAGGGATGGACATCTCACATACAACAACTTTTCCTAGTCAAATAGTCCCTTGCTAATTTGCTTCAGCACAATGGAGGAGTTTTGAAGTGGGCTGCATTAATCACAGTTTTGAATTATCTGGCAATATCCATAAGATGTTATAAATAATACCCAAACAACTGGACCTTGATATATTGCCTGAAATCCAGACAAAGTGACTTGTTCTCTTCTAAAATCCAGGCTGTTATTGCCTCATAAAATGGGGCGTTCATGGCTTCTGTGTAATTTACTGACTATCTAAAAATGAATGATGGAACAACACTAACCTGTGACTGCCGGATATGGGCCCAGTTCTGCAGCCCTTCTCATGGAAGAGCTGCCATGTAAGCCAATGATTAAGTATTACAGGAGACGACTCCAGTACTACTAAAATAAGATTTATTTTCATATGGCTGGTTTAAAATACATACGTTTGACAGTGCTGAGGCTATTATTTTCCCCATTAAATGAATATCATTGTTTATGGAGTGCTTAAATCCAGGGCATTATGTTTATGATATCCACCTTCCCCTCCACAACAAGAGTCAGCTGCTATGAGACAAAAAGAAGAGAGAGCAAAGGCATTTCTAGGGTATATCCTGGGCAGTCAACCTTTGTTTCTTGTGGTATCAACATAAAGAAACATCCTCCTCCTTTTAGAACCCTTGATGAAACTGCTGCAGTGTGGAAAGAGCTAGTAAAGATTCTTTGTCAAAGTGAAACAGCTATACTGTGCTCTTCTGCTGGGCCTTTCACTTAACATTACATATTTTTTTCTGTTGGCTAGTTACAAATGAGCATACTCAGTAAGTTCGTGAACAATGCCAAACCAGAAATACTTTGGAGACCCATGTTAGAATTCCAAATCCCATTGGTTAAATTGTGTGAGAATGAAAATGATTTACTAAGGACAAGAACAAACCAGTACAGTTGAGTATGAACTTATTCTGACCTTATCTGAACCACCAAAGTATTGGGGCTCTAGTCACAGAACTGTAGAATCATAGAATCACAGAATCATATAATCCCAGAATGGGTTGTTTGGGTAAGGACCTTAACAATCATCTAGATCATCCCTTTGCCATGGGCAGGGATGCTCTCCGCTAGACCAGGTTTCCCAAAGGCCCATCCAACCTGGCCTTCTGGTCATCTGGATCCCTTACAATTAATGAATACTGACTTCTCAAGAAAGTGAATCAACTGTTCCATTTATGATACCTCTCAGTGGAAGGAATAATATTACCCTTTGAGATATTTCTTTCCAGAATGACCACTGAGACCAACAGGCATTTTACACTGGACTAGATGCTGGATTCTAGCTACTCTAGAGCTTATGATGATAGTCAGAGAGAATCTTTTCCTTTGTTTTATAAGTTAGGAGATATTAAGTAAGTAAGGGACACTCTGGGCAGCAGTTTGTCACTGAAGGATTTGTGGATTAAAGTGGATCAAGAGCTTAACAGGAATCAGAGTGTCATGCTGTCACAAGGAATGGAGGACATCGGAGCTAGTCCTTCCATTCTGCTTAGTGCTGGAAAGCTGTCAGTTGAACGTCTGCATTCATTTCTGGGCACTGAATTCCATAAAAATGTAAATTAACTGGAGAGAGGCCAGAAGACAGTACTAGGAGTTATCTGAGGTCTACAACACATGACATTTGGGGGAATATAGAAAGAGATGGAGTTGTATTTTCTAAAAATGGGGAGAACCAAGCTAAAATACATGAAAACAAAAGTTTTATTAGACCTAAATAAAATCTTTCTGATAGTGAGGATAGTTAAGTACTAGCAAAGACTGCCTATATTGTGCTTGAATCTTGACAACTGGTGACTTTGATAAGGTAAGCATCTACATATTGTTTATCTATGCTAGATACCGTTTGAAGTGGTGAAACAGTTCAGTGACGGTCAATGTTTTTTGAATTGATGAATTACCTTCTGGGGGGAGGTAAAAAAGAGTTTATCTAATGTTGTGTTGTTGAAGGGGTCTATTAATCCAATCAAAAAGGATTATGTGTTTATAACTGAAAGTTCATTCATTATTTTTAAACCCTTTACCTTATTTTGCTTGCTTCTTTCCTTGCAGTGTTTAAACAACTTGTAGTTTTTATTCAGATTACCTCCCAATTAACAAAATCCACAGAAGCCACAGTTCACAGGCTGAACAACGCTGGACTACGTGACCTCTTGAGGTGCCTTTTAGTCTTGCCTTACTGCAAGGTCACATTCAGTAAAAAAATCACAAGTGTCTTGCTATCAGTAGCATCACATGGATTCTTGAAGTTTGTCACATGCTTAAGGACTTTGCTCAATAGGAGACTAAAATGGCAATAATTGAGTGATGAATCAGGCTTCACATTTGATCCATGTATATAAAAAAGGTGAATGTAAAATTCCCTTCTCATGGCAAAAAATGGCTATTGCTGAACCTTTATGGCATTTTTAATCCCTCTAAATATTTCATCTTTATAGATTGTATTATTTATATATTACAATCCCTGTCATCCCCTCAAGCTGTGTCAGGACACTATTCCTCCCTGTATAAAATAAATTGCTTATAAAATTTTTCTTCTGGGGAACTCAGACACAAATAGTAATGTGCACTCCTCCTAAGTCACAGATAACAGGCTGATAAATTGTTGTTCTTAGCACCTGTTTTGAATTTCTTGCCCTGAAGGATATGCATTCCTGTGCATAATACAAGGTGGCTTGTTACAAAACATAGAGTACTTTAGGAGAAAGCTATCTCACCTAACTTTGGACAACTAATTTCAGTGTGCCTAGCTTAAATTTGTTAGCTAGGTTTCCTGAATACTCAAAGAAAGACAAGGACTTCCAGCAGGTGTTTTATCCCAGATGATCTGAATTACCCTCTGGAGATGCCTGAGATCAGAACCAACTTAGACATCTTACTTCATTTCCTAAATTTTCATTCAAATCTTAAAGAAAGATTGTTCCCTAGCTTTGTCAGATGGTTAGGCTTGCAGGAGTGATAATACTACAATAGTAGTACAGTGATAATACTACAGTTTCACAGATAGCTGCTCCCAGACCATTGATTTTAATGGAACCATGTGAATGTATTGCTGAAGGAATCTGGATCTATTAGCTTCCTTCTTCCATGTCTTCCTATTGCTGGATCTCATGCATAAGCATCTACTCCATTGAAAAACAATAATTTCTCAAAGCTAGATCTCCACAAATCAGGACATTTTAACAAGAATGCTAGAAAAGCACCATTAATTCTGTGTTTCAGTCTTCCTGACTGATTATCTTTCACAATCATCAATATTGGCTAGTCATATTTGACAGAGGGACCAAAATCACAATGTCCTTTGAAAATCATGGGAAAAGGTGATGAGAAGAGAGATCCTATCAATGCTTGTATTTAGATAAACATGATATGTCTGATCATCCTTAACTAAAGAAACCATACAGAGAAGGGGCTTTATGAACATCTCAAACAACAACAACAAAAAAACCCTTCATCAGGCCTTATGCTTTATTAGGGAACTAAGAATCTAGGACCCAAATCAAGTAGAGTTTCACTCTTTCAAGCATAGCCTTTTTAGGCATGTTTTCCACATTTGTCCATGTATATAAATAACATTAATTCATCTTGGACTGAACCTGGCATTGTGCACAGAGGTCCAGTTTCAGATTTTGGCATGCTTTCAGATGTGAAAATTGCCTCTCTCTCTGAAAAATCTTTTTAAGGAATTGGGGTGCAGAAACATGTTATATCATGAAGGACACGTTAAATCTGAATATCAGCATGGAAAGGATGATAGAGTGAGAACCAGAAAGAGAGACTGTAAAATAAGAGAGTAAAAAATTATTTCCTGTTGTTCTCATTGCAGAATTACCCTGATCATGAGTGTGTAAAGCATGGAGAAACTTAAGAAACAGGTTACCAGGCTGGGGTGGTTAGATGCTCCTGACTGATATGGTCTCTGAGACCTCTCAGTCACTTGAGCCTTGAATCCCCTTTGCCATTTAAAACAGTATCTCACAATTTTACCCTTCTCACATTCACTGTAAAACATCTCAGCAAGATGTAGCACAGCCTTGTGCTTCGTGGCTCATGCAGCATTAAGTACAAAGTCCTCAACAAACTCCCAAACCACAGGATATTGAGTAAGTATTCAAACAAGTGCCTTTGGCATTTGAGTCTGGATAGGTAGTAGGATGGGTGATTTTGGACTGCTGGCTTTTGAAAAAACTAAGAGTTTAGAAATGTAGGCAACTTAAAAACTTATTCTATCTTAGCAATTGTTGTCTTCCAGCCTCCTAGAAAATAATTACCTCCCAGTCTTTCTTTTAAGGTACCCATGTTCACAATTAAAACATCCGCTCCCTTCCTTGCCCACCAAATCTCATAAATTTCTTTTTACTGGAGAAATTATTTAATACTACTTAAAATCAGTACACAAAACTCAAAAAGTAGAAGAGATGGTCAGTAACTCTTTGCAGAGCCAGTAGAAAAAGAAAATTTGGTCTGAAGAGATCTCATTTATCTAACTGTATTTGGGAGCCAAATGGGAGCTCTGAGATGTCCCAAAGACCACTGAAAATAAAGTCTTGAAAAAAAAATAAAAGAGGACCATCTTCTAGAATCCTCTGAAGGTGTCAGCTAACACACAATTGATTTGTAAAGAAAATGTACATTAACATACAGAAGTCCCATGAGAGCAGGGGGATATTGGAAGGGAATTATGCAGTACTCAAGGCTGGGAGTATCCTCTCCTAGATGCATTCAGTTAAGACAGTGGATAGTTGGATGTTGTCATAGGAGCATGTTGAGTCAGTAGAAGGAAGAGGCATTCTTCAAAACCATACTGGTAGGCAACAGCTTCAATTGGACTCCACCAGATATCAGCCTCCAGCTAGACCCTGTTCCCAAAATTCACTAGCTTCTTCCAGGTCTCAATCCACCTCACTACTCAATCTTCCAGACCACACTTCCTCAGTTTAGCCATGAGGATGCTGTGGAAGACAGTGTCAAATGCTTTACTGATGTTAAGGTAGACCACATCCACTGCTCTACCATCATCTATCCACCTGGTTATATCCTCATAAAAGGCAATTAGTTTAGTCAAACATGACTTCCCCTTGGTAAAACCATGTTGACTGCTCCTAACAACCCTCTTATCCTTGATGTGCCTAGAAACAGCACCAAGGATAAGTCATTCCATCACCATTCCAGGGATGGAAGTGAGGGCAAGCAGTCTGCAGTTACCCAGGTCCTTCTTCTTGCCTTTTTTGAAGACTGGAGTAACATTTGCTTTCCTCCAGTCCTCAGGCACCTCTTCCATTTCCCAGGATTTAACAAAGATGATGGATAGTGGCCTGGCAGTGACATCTGCCAGCTCCCTTAGCACCCTTGGATGCATCCCATCAGGAATCATAGATTTATGGATGTCCAGACAGCTTAATTCATCCCTGACCCAATCCTCATCAGTTGAGGCAGACTCATCATTTATCCTGAATTCCTATGAGGCTTCAGCCATCTGGGGCTCTTGCAAACCATCTCCAGCAGTGTAGACAGAGGCAAAGAAGGTATTCAGTAACTCGGTAACAAAGGTGGCATTCAGTAACTTCAGCTTAGAAGAAGTGGCCCTTGAATATGGACCAACTATCTTGGGCCCCTTTTCCTTCCAGTACCCTGTACCTCTATTTAATAGAAATATTAAATAGGAACTAATTCTGTATTTAAATATCCTTTGCTTTGGGACATTTTAACTGATGTCTCCATCACCTCCTATGATATTTCATTGACACTTCCGTCAAGCCCAGGTTCAATGGCAACCTGGTCTAGTGAAGGGTGTCCCTGACCATGGCAGGGGGTTGGAACCAGATGGTCTTTGAGGTCCTGTCCAACCCAGACTATTCTATGATTTTATGTATGGATAAAAACCAGCAGTCATTGGTAGACTCATTCAATGCATGAAGTCACCTCCTTTGAAAAAAAACAACCGTCCTTTCAATTATGTGGTAGAGTCATAGAATCATCATGATTGGAAAAGACCTTCAAGATCATCAAAACTACCCATCAGCATTACACCACCGTAACCTCTAAACCATCTCCTGAACAAGGTAAAAATAATAGAATGGATTGGGTTGGAACTTTAAAATATTGTCTAGTTCCAACCCCTGGCCATGGACAGGGACACCTTTCACTAGATCACCTTGCTCAAAACCCTGTCAAACTTGATGCTGACACTTCCATGGATGAGGCATCCATAGCTTCTCTGGGCAACTTGTTCCAGTGTCTCATCACCCCCACCATAAAATGTTTCTTCCCTGTATCAAATCAAAATCTTCCCTCTTTTATTTTAAAACTGTTACCTCTTATCCTCTTGCTAGATGTCCTGGTAAAAGTGTCTTTCATATATTGAAAAACTTTCTGTGTTGAAAGCCTGCTATAAGATCTCCCTGGAACCTTCTCTTGTCCAGGATACAAGACTGATTGTCTTAATTTTTCTTCATGGGACATGTGTTCTGTTCTATATAGTAATTATTTTGACTTGGTTTTGGTTTTTCCTTATTTTATGCAAGAAAAAAATATTTATTTTGGGTCAATGTGTAGTTTTTGGAAAACAACTGTTTCACCAGTTCATTTGATTGAATTTTTTTCTCTTTAATTAGCTTCCAACTGCAATGTGAACATTTAGTTTCTAGAAAGCAAACAACAGAGCTCTTAATTTTCAGCTTTTTAGTGGAAAACATTTCACAATTAGTTGTAGTGCTGTCATGCTGCCTCTGTTCATAAAATTGTTTCTTTCTCTTAATTCCAAGGATTGCATTTGCAAATAAAACTGTGTGAGAACTGCTCAATTGGATCAGTCAGCAGTCCCTTTTGCCCAATATTCAGTCTCTGAAAGGAGAATGTAACAGATGTTGATGGAAATAGTATGAGAAACAAGGCAAGTATAGATTAATATTACCCTATATAAATGCCAGAGATTTAGACCTGCCCAAGAAGTTGATTGTATCTGAGTCATCATATATCACAACTGCTGACATATGTTTTTTTTCTGTACATTTGTTCTAAGCCTTTTTGAGTCTATGTATACATTTGCCTTCCATAACAACCTTTGATGATGAATTCCATGATGGAATTTTGCATTTTGTGTTAAGCTATGTAAAATATTAATTGTATGTAAAACTTGCAAGAATTATTTTATTTGCAGTCTACTGCTAGATCACTTAAACATTTATGCCCAGGTTAGGTACAAACTTGCACAGGAAGTAAAGGTAACTATGTTCAACTAAATGCAAGAAAGCTTATTCATATTTGCTGTTGCAAATTCTGCAGTGAGTTTTCCTGTATGTATACAGCTGCTGTGATGGAAATGCATTTAAAATTAGTCTTTTACGTCATGCTTTTTCACTGAATCTTGTCTTAATGTCAGTCCTCATTCTCAGAATATTTCAAGGAACATAGATATGATCTGTTAAGTTTTACAACCTACCTTTTGGGGACACAGTAGATTGGCTCCAACAGCCAAATATTTCTCACATTCAGCAGTCTTTGGCCCATCAGCCTTTGTTTTCCTGTGGTTGATGTCATGTGCCTCCATTGCGTGGGTTTGGGCTAGATGATCTTTAAATTCTTTCTCAAACTGTTCTGTGGTTCTACATTATTGTTGCAATGTCATAGTCCTATTCTGGCCTATGCATGGTCTCTCTCACTTTCTCTACCCTTCTATTTGCTATCAGTGTGATTTTTAGTGAGCAGAGTTCGCCCTGTTTGCCTGGACAGACAAAGTATCATTGATCTGCTTATGTACCTTTAAGTCACCATAATGAGTATGCATCACACTTACTATGCACACAGAAAGATTCCATTAGATGATCTGGCATCCTGGTGAGTCTGGAAGATTTGTAAATATTGGAACTGTCTGGAGAATATTTGACAGCCTTGGGGCTTACATAGCATTCCCTCTTGGACTTGGGAATGCTGTTTGAAGTATCTAAAGTTGGCACGCAATTTTAGCCATACATTATTGTTTAATGTCTGCTTGCACTTCAGAAAAACCTTTGACACGGTTTCTCACAGCATTCTGATTGAGAAACTGGCTGCCACTGTCCTGGATAGGTGAACCCTCTACTGGGGTAAAAACTGGCTGGATGCCTGGGCTCAAAGAGTGTTGCTAAACAGAACAAAATCCAGCTGGAGGGTGGTCACGAGTGGCTCAATCCTGGGTCCAGTTTTGTTCAACATCTTTATCAGTGACCTGGATGAATGGATTGAATGCTCCCTTAGTAAGTTTGCAGATGACACTAAGCTAGGAGGAAGTGTTGATCTGCTTGAGGGTAGAGAGGGTCTTCAAAGAGACCTGAATGGACTGGACTGATGGACTGAGACCAATGGGATGAAATTTAACAAGGCCAAGTGTAGAGTGCTGCACATGGGACATGACAACCCCATGCAGTGCAAAGGCTTGGGGGGAATGGCTGGAGAGCTGTCAGGCAGAGAAGGACCTGGGGGTGTTGGGTGACTGCAGGCTGAACATGAGAGAGCAGTGTGCCCAGGTGGCCAGGAAGGCAAATGGCATTCAGCCTCATGTCAGAAATACCATGGCCAGTAGGTCTGGGGAGGTGATTGTGCCCCTGTACTCAGCATTGGTGAGGCTGCACCTCGAGTGATGTGTCCAGTTCTGGGCTCCCCACCAAAAGAAGGACATTGAGGTCTTCGAGTGAGTCCAGAGAAAGGCAACCAGGCTGGGGAAGGGGCTGGAGGGCAAATCATATGACGAACGGTTGAGGGAGCTGGGGATGTTTAGCCTGGAGAAGAGGAGGCTGAGGGCAGCCCTTATCACTGCCCATAACTACCTGACGGAACGTTGTAGAGAGGTGGGAGATGATCTCTTCAGCCAGGTGACAGGAGATAGGACAAGGGGAAACGGCATGAAGCTGCAACAAGGCAGGTTTAGATTAGATATTAGGAAAAAAATTTTACTGAAAGAGTTGTCAGGGCCTGGAACAGGGAGGGGGTTGAGTCACCATCCCTGGATGTGTTTAAAAAAAGGGTAGAACAGGTACTTGAAGATATGGTTTAGCATAGGACAGGAATGGTTGGACTTGATGATCTTAATAGTCTTTTCCAACCTTGTGATTCTGTAAGTTTATAGTTTAATTTTAATTTTACTCTTACAAAACTATAGGAAAGCAAATATGACATGCCTAACCCTCAGGATTATCCAGTCTGTCTGCTGTAAAATAAAAGCAGCTGGGGAACTGTTTTGACTTATGATTTTTGGTAATGCTTCATAAACCAACAAAGTGCCAAAGGTTTCTTCTGGACTTATTGATCCTGAAGGGATCTCTTTATGTCTGCTAAGAGTTCAGTTTATGGAGCAATTTCTGTCTAAGCAGGGACATTAACACATCTCTCTTTTCCATTAGGCTGTCTGTTTTCACAAAATACTTAAGAATGCTTCTGATTTCTGCTTCTCTATTAGCTTTGAAATTGGCCCATATTCCAAACATGGCTGAAATGGGTATAAACAGTTATTCACAGACCACTTTGTGAATGAGCTCCTGGTCCATGTCTGAAAAGTGTAAATTAAGAATCTGAGATGGATATACCCCAAAGCTGGATAGCTTTATGTGGAAAGGATGCCTCAGGAACCTTACACACTTCGGTCAAAAAGATAAAAAGGAGCAGGAAAATCAGCAAGGAATAAAATTCAAGAGAAAATTTTTCAGCAGAAAGCGCAATTTAATCTAAACACTTCAAGGTAATGTGCCCTGTTTCACTGACATTTTTAACATGAAAATGATAAAATGAACCATCATCAGTTCATCTTTTAGTTTTGACAAAGTCAAAATATTTTCTTTTCAATAAAGCAAACCTACTCCTTTTAATTTCTCTTTAAATTAATAGCTTTACATTGCCATTGTATGTAGTCCTTTCTATTGTGCAGAAAGTATGGAATAAAATACACTGTGCACTAATGAAAAATAGATGATGATACTAAGGAGTATTTTTTATGTCATGAGGAAAAATTTACTTTTTTTTTTTCCTTTTTTAAGAACTCAAACTTTTCCAAGTTGAAATTCTGGAGGAGAAGTCCTGGGGTTTTTTATCTGCTCTTGGTGGTAGACAGGTGTGAACTAACAGGCTTCTGGAGAATATTAAGCAGCAAATCAGTATTCAACATTATGACCATGCAAAGTATCAAGGTTAACATTTGGTCATTCCTTGTGAGCCTTCATGAATTCATGGTTCTAGTGGCTCTGTTTCTGTCACATCTTACATGGCATTCTTGAGAAAGTCTTCTGCCTAAAATCACAGGCACCAATGGTGCATCTCCTTGGGCTGTGTCAGGCTGCAAATTGTCAACATGACACCTGAGCAGCTGCCTCGTTAGCAGAATATGACAAGAAATGTAACACATTAGCAGTATTTAAAACTTCCTCCAAGACTACTCTTCTGAGGGTTATAGTTACAGTCAGTGAGATAGGAAAAGACATTCTCTTAATCTAAGAGAGGGTACAAAAAAGGGCTACAAAGATGATAGGGGACTAGAACATCTCTCTTACAAAGAGAGGCTGAGGGACTTGGGACTTACCTGGAGTACTGTGTCCACCTGGAGTATTTTGTCAAGTTCTGGACTCCCTGATATAAAGCAGACAGGGATCTCCTGGAGAAAGTCCAGAGAAGGGCTACAAATATGGTAAAAGTCCTGGAGCATCTCCCCTGTGAGGAAAGGCTGAAAGAACTGGGACTGTTCAGCCTTGAGAAAAGAAGACTGAGAGGGGATCTGATCAATGTTTATAAATATCTCAAGTGTGGGACAAAGGGGGAATGGCCAGCCTCTTCTCAGTGGTCTGTGGGGACAGGACAAGGGGCAATGGCTGCAAGTTGGAGCACAGGAAGTTCCACACCAGTATGCAGAAGAACTTTTTCACAGTGAAGGTGGCAGAGCCCTGGGGCAGGCTGCCCAGGGGCATTGTGGAGTCTCCTTCTCTGGAGATATTCAAGACCCGTCTGGACACCAACCTGTGTGATCTGTCCTAAGGAACCTGCTTTGGCAGGGGGGTTGGACTTGATGATCTCTGGAGGTCCATTCCAACCCCTACAATTCTGTAATTCTGTGACTTTTTAGCCCAGAGAAGATAAGGGGACGATCTTATAACTGCTTATAAATACTTGAGGGGTGAGGGTCTTTTTCCAGCAACAGGAAAAGATGCAATGAGCCCAAAATTGAATATAGAAAATTCCGTCTAAACATGAGGAGGAAGTTCTTTACTATGAGGGTGGCAGAACACTGGGACAGGCGGCCCGGAGTGGTGGTGGAGCCTCCACCTCTGGAGATACTCACCTGTATGCTGTCCTGTGCAACCTCCTGGAGGTGATCCTGCTCTGGCAGGGGGATTGTACTAGATGATCTCCGGAGGATGCTTCCAAACCCCATCATTCTGTGATTCTATGATTCTGTAACTTCCTTTGAAATAAGCAATGCCTTTGTATTTAGCTCACCTAGCTCTGACTCAGACAAACAAAAGATGTTTCTCCTTCCATGGAAGGAGCAGAATGCTAAATCAGTAACACTAGGAGGTTAATATAACATGGACTGGGTTCCTTTGCTTCTCTGCAGAAAGTAAGAGCCCAAAGACATTTCAGCTGTGTCTTTTAAATGTACACCTAAGCTGGTCTCCCTCTCTCTCTTTCTACCCCTGTTAATCCCAATAAATATTCAATGCAATGACCATGTGACCCATACTAGAATGTTCCCAGCAGTTTAAGGAGGAAAATTAAGCAGCAAAAACTTGTTTTGATGGCTGTGTTTGAACAGCAAGTGGTGTCTTTAAAAATAAAATAATGCAGCCTCAGGCTGTTTATCTGGACATGATTGGAGCCAGGGGATTTTTATGGGTACCCAGAGTTATAAATAAATGCACCGAGTTCTCAATGCATGTCAGATTTTGTAGTCATATAACTGATCCCAGAGCTCTTAGATAAGAGGGATGTTCTGATAACACGGTTTCTCACTGTATTTTCAATTTTGCCCTCATTATTTTTAGAGAAAATCCAAAGGAGACTATTGCAATAAATGTGATGAAAAGCCCATTGAGATATTACAGTGAGAACAACCTCTGAGTAGGCTGGGCATTTAACTAATGCTGCAAGAGATAATTGCCAAGAGTCAACTGGGTGAGAAGTTGGGCATAATTGCTGGGAATTATGTGTATTTTAAGAGGATTGACAGTGCTGGTGTACATCCTTCTGCTTTCACGGTATGCAGACCCTGCCTTACAGTCTCAGGGCTTACTGGCCAGCTGCCAAAAATAAGTGTTATCATGAAAGATACTTTTTTATATATTTTCAGTTACAAAGAAGAAAAGTGAATAGCTGACTCTGCTGTTTTAAACCTAATAGTACATGTTGGACATAAATGCATAGTGGAAGAAGGGATACAAGGCTGAGCTCACAGGATTGATGATCATTTTGGAGATGAGTCTTTCAGGATGGTGGAATCACAGATATGAAATCTACTAAAGTATCTAAAGCTCTTGTGATTAAGGCAATGAGGTAGAAGCTGAATATACTGCAGTTGCCACAGGTAGCATTGGGTATCCTTAGCCGTGTTCCTTAGGTGCTCTAGGGTTGTCCTCTCCATTCATGGAGACAAGTGAATGCCTCCCAGTGCAGAAGAGTAATGCCTTCCAAAGTTGTGAGGACACTTCCACATTGTAATTTTTCAGGTTATTCCATCTGAAGGTCAATAAACAGTTGGGAGAAAATAAGAATTGCAAGTTCTTCTTCTGAGGAACTTCAGACACAGCTTTCTAGTTGTTTACTGACAGCAAAATTATACTTGGAAGAGAAAAGCAGATGAGAAAATACCATGTTTATCACTCCACTGGCAGTAGAAACATTGCAATGTAGCATCAAAACCAAGGAAGTCTTTAAGTAGATTTGTCTGATTAAACCACTAAATGATCCAGGATCACACACCCCATTTACTTCAGTATGGGAGACTGACCAATACCAGCCTGCCTTTTCATCTATGCTTCATGAGACCCCTACTTTGAGCAAGACATTAGGTTAAAGAACTCAGTACGTCCCTTTCAACTTAAAGTTCTCTGTGATGGTACTGTGATGTTATGACTACATTGCCACATCCTGCTTATGAATGGAAATGTGAAAATGGATGTTCAAATTTTAACATTTCCTCTTGTAAGACAAAATTTGATCTTGAAAATATCTTACTCCTTGTAGGAAGCACCAAAATAACCCCCCCAAAACCTTGCAATAAAAACTCAGCCAGAAGTAGTAAGCATTGTAAGGAAAGGAGAGAGATATACTAGTAGGTAACCTCTGTCTTCATGATTTTAAAGTACAGTGTTGGCAGGAAAAAAGAACGTATTTACCTGACAAGAGGAACACGTCATCTGTGCTAGGTAGGCATGGGGTTAAGCCTACTTCTGAGTTAAGTATCACTTATGCACTTATACATCACCCTTCCTGTGCTAAATGAACACCTCAGTTCTACTAGCAGTCAGTGCCTACTGTCCTCTGTGACTGCCTAACAGTCCTCCAGCACTTTCTCTGATTTCAGGTGTTCCAGAGAACAGTCTATGTGCTTGATGAAAGATGTACACATAGGAATATGGGCTCCTGTCTCCATGGATCCAGAGGACCTACCAGGAGCCTGCTCCAGCACAAGCTTCCTTCAGGGTTGCAGCCTTTAGGCACAGCCACCTACTCTGGTGTGGGGTCCTCTATGGGCTGCAGGTGGATATCTGCTCCACCATGGATCTCCATGGACTGCAGGGGGGACAGCCTGCCTCACCATTGTCTTCTCTATGGGCTGCAAGGACATCTGTAGGTAGTTAAGTCCTGGCTGTCGGAAGATGTCGTGCTGTACGGAAAGGTAGGACCCCCTCCAGGTAGCCAGTAGCATTTAGCCTATGATGTAAGCAGGCGGAAGTGATGTCATAAATCTAAGCTATATAATGCTGTTCCAGTCACCATTAAATGCCATTTGCCGTCCACCACATTGGTGTCTGTGTGCTGACGGCCCAAGCAGCCTGGGGGTGGTCACCGTGCCGTTCCTGAACCAGGTCGCCACACTTCGAAAGGCAACAGAAATCTCTGCTCAAGCACCTATGGCACCTCCTCCACCTCTTTCTGCACTGACCTGGATGACTGTAGAGTTGTTTCTCAAACATATTTTCACTCCTCTCTCTGGCTGCAGTTCTGCAGTTTCACACCTCCTCACCCTTCTTTTTGTATATGGGCTCAGCCTTGGCCAGTGGTGAGTCTTGGAAACAGCTGGTGTTTGCCATATGGAACACAGGAGATGCTTTTAGCAGCTTCTCATGGAAGCCACCCCTGGAGTCTCATCCCCCCTACTACTAAAACACCATGTAAAAGGAATACACATGCAAAGCTCTGGGAGGGAGAAGCAATTCGCAATGAAGACCATTTGCTCATCCATCTATGTTTGCTAGGTAATTTAGGCCTCGAAAGCAGTACAGTTAGCACACTGAAACAGCATTACTTGTTACTGTTCAAGGTGAATAATGTGGCCTTCCAAGGCCAGGTCATTATCTCTCTGAGCCTGCTTGTGGCAAGGTAGAGGAAAGAAATATAGTGTCTATCTAAGAATACCAATATTTTCAATTCAGATGTGTTTTGTATGAAACAGGAGCTCAGTATTTATGGGATATAGCATCCCTTCCAGTACGTCTTTTATAATATTTGCTTGGGGCTGGCAGAAAAACTAATACTGTTGAGCCAAAACCCTAGAATTTGACAAGTTAATCACAGCAACGATTACACTTTTCCATATCAATCATAGGATATCCACCAAGGATAACAGGCAATAGCAAAAACAAAGGAGTGCATTATAAGCAAATCACAGCCAGGTTGATGGTGTTAGAGATGAACTTTCCATTTGACCATTGCTCAGAAGGACATATTAAAACTGTCTGAATTCAGACTGAGCAGGATTCATCTACAATAAAGTTTGAATCCTACAGTGTAGATATCTATGATAAACCAAGTTAGATTCTGCTGTAGCTGGAGGACATTGAGTCAACAGAATGGCAGGAGTTTAGGGTAAAATTCCTCTGATTCACTGTGTAGGTACCTACAAAAGGAAGATTTTAATTACATACTAAAATCTGTCGATTCTATTGACTACATACTCAATTAAGGTAGCTAAACAGCAGCATCCAGTGCTATTGAAGATGCCCTACCGTGTCAATTTTGGAGTTTGTTTTGCAGTCCAAAAAATCTTGGGTGTCCCAAAGGTTTGGTGTCCTATCTGTCTGATGTCTCAGGAATGTTAAAGCATTTCAGATACTGCTAAATGTCAGGGCTTACTTTATTTAAGTCCCAGTTTCTTCAGATATAGACAGGTCTCAATAACTCTTCAGGTGGATTCCACCATCTTAGTCACCAGAGACGCTGACACATCTAATGTTAGGGCACGACTGAAATATTCACATCTCCCACTTTCCAAAAGAGACAGGCATTTCTTTTCAAACTATCACAGAAGAAAAACACTTTTTTCATAAAAAAATGACCAATTAACAAAATAAGTAAATATGTAAATAGTCTTGCAGCTATTCCAGCTTTGCAGAAGTCATCAGCAATCTTTAGGTATTTCAATCCCAAGTAACATCATCTTTTCCTGGAGCTAATAGAACTGTTGCTCTCTATCTTCACCAATACACACTCTACTATAAACACATCTTCCTGTAAGCTACATCAAGCCCATCTTACTCTCTCAGAATAATTCCCTTCACCAATTTTCCTGCCTTTTAGTTTGTGAGCCCTGTCTGTGGGCTAACTCCTTTTCTCCAAACGCCTATTTTTTAACGCCATTCCTTCATCTCCCTCTCCTGGCATATAACTTCTAATGCTTCCTATCTAAACACTTACAACTTGACTGTGTTTGACAGTTCATCATTTGAGTCTGACAGAGGTGACCCTCTAGATTTCAAGTCCTCCCTCAAAAGAGTGGAGGAACTAAAATGTCTAAATCAAATCAGATCTATGTAAATCAGATCATCTTGATATAATTTATTTTTTAACAGACATGTATTAGGAGTAGTATTCCATAATCCTTTTCTTAGGAAAAGATAATTTGATTGAGCATGGCAAAAGTTTTAAAGAAAGCTAAATAGAAGCTCCAAAATTGAGAAATCATAATTCTATGTGACACTACTTGTGCCCTGACTGGAATTAAATATCTTAGCACTTGAGCTATTCAAGTCCAGCTCCTGAGGATGTCTCAGGTGCTGGCAAGGTGCTGATTCTTAATTCTACTTCCCAGCTGTCAGCAAAACTAAGCCTGCAAGAATCTGCTTCTGTGGACATGGTTGATTTTTCTGAGATTTAACTGCATGCTCAAATATTGAATAATTCCACAAAGAACTACTGGTTTTACCGTAAATCACTGTCATAGCTTTAAAACCATTCCCATAGCTCTGAATCCTCCTTCATGTGTGATACCTGCCTTGTGTTTTTCAGTCATATGACAATTTTGGTGTGTGGTTTATAATGTCAGGAGTATTAACTATTTTACCCCATAATTATGTCTTCATAAATATGTTACTATTATTGCAATAGAGTTGGATTCAGCCTTAGAACTGAGTAATTTTAGATCTAACTATCATCCTAGTTCACAACTGCCATTTCAATGCTATATTAAGGTGGAAAAGGGCTAAAAAAAGGCCTGTGTCATTTTGCCCCCCTTCCATAAAATGTGCACTGGATACAAAAATTCACTTTGCATTCAGTACAAACGTGTCACTCTGAAAGGACTGTGTCGGCAACCTTAATTGCTTGGCTGGTGCCACAAGACTGATGGATTGTAGGCTCCTGCATTTCTAGAGGAAGGATGAGAACAGATGGGATTTTGCCAATTTAAACTTCTGTACATGTTTAATGTCCTATTTATCTCTTCCAGTGAGCCTGAAATGGTAATAAATGAACTAGATTTTTACTGGAATCTGTTAATGTCGTGAGAAGTGTTTGTGAAGAACAAAAAGCTCTATTAGCCTACATTGACCTGCAAATAAACAACAGGCTGTAAGGAGTGGTTACCCACTTTCTAATTTGCTTAATGGCCTTTTAATGAGCGGGCTTATGGCTGTACAGTAAATACACTGGTCTACCACCCTAGAGGCCTCTATTCAGGCTATTTACTGAAACTTCAAGGCACCTCCTATTGTTTTGGTCCCTCTGCTTTTCACTAAATTTCAGCCCAGTAGTCATCCAACCAATCCTTAAACTATATTTAGGGGCTGGATTAAAACTATAACTATCACAACATTCTGGTAACAAGTCTAAGAACCTTAGTGACACATTCATCTACCTACCAGGTAAGTTTCCCTTTGAAAATCTAAATCATAGAAAAGAATCATAGAAGCATAGAATGTGTAAGGTTGGAAGGGACCTTTAGAGATCATCTAGTTCAACTCCTTGCAGTGAGCAGGGACATCTTCACTAGGTTGAGACACTCGGAGTCCCATCAAGACTGACCTTGAATATGTCCACTGTGTCTATGGGAAATCTGTTCCAGTGATCTATCACCCTCAGATTGAAGAACTTTTTCCTAATATCCAACCTACACCTACCATTTTCTATTTGAAAATTTTACCCCTTGTGAATAGTTCTTCCCTAGCTTTCTTAATGGCATCTTTCAGGTATTGGAAGGCTGCTATAAGGTCCCCCTAGAGCCTTCTCCAAGCTAAACAAGCCCAACTCTCTCAGCCTATCTTCATAGGAGAGGTGGCCCAGCCCTTTGATCTTTTTTGTGGCCCTACTCTGGATGTGCTCCAGATCTAAATCTAAATCTAAATATCTAATGAGTTTCTTTACTTAAACTGTATTCCACACTTCATATAGAAATGCAGCCTAATTTTACTGCTGCAGTGATTACGATTTACTAGGGCTCAGGCTGTAAAAACCATAGCATAATGGAATCGTTGTTTGGGAAAATAAGCAGAGCAGGCTGCACACATAGGAAAGATAAGGAGGGAAACAATTTCTATTACTTTTTAAATATGCAAGCTGAATCTCCAACATTGTTCAAGTTTAGTATGGATACATTCTGATAGTAGGGTGGTTTTTTCTTCTAGTATAAATTCCTTGGGCATGGAAATCAAAAAAGAATTAGCCTTCTGTTATGATTGGGTAAGAAATTAATGGGAAACTACCCTCCTGTTTGGTCTATAGGAACATCTTCAAGAGTCATAAACTCATTTATTTCTGGAAAAAAATATAACAGGGGAAAGCAGCTTTATGTTAGTTTTCAAAACTGAAAAAGTTTGGATGACTTCCAGAATTTTAAGTGATAGAAATATGTTCAACATTGGATATGTTTATATGAGAAGCACAGCATATCTCCTAGGTTTTAGGACTTTTTGAAAGAATTACTGCTCACAGTGCTCAGCCTTTATGCACTATAGGCACACACAGAGACACGTAAGTTACAACATTGGTCTCTTCTACTGAAAATCAGATTTTTTCCAAGATTATACTTTTAAACTAAAATAAAAGCAGTGGCTTTTTGACCCCCTTAAAAACAAAGCCCTATTTATTAGTCATGCAAATTAGAAAATGATGTCTTAAATAATTTAAGAAAGACCGTACAGTCAAATAGCAATGCTTTCAGGAGTGGGTGAATCTCTTATATCCCCCAGTTTAGTTCCCTCTCCTTCACAGAACTGAGAAATATTAAAAAATAGCATTCAAATTAGTCCAACAGGTCATTTGTTCCCTCAGGCCTTACTGAGCACCTTTGTTAATGATTTAGTGCCTGAACACTAAACTAAAAACATTTAGCAAGAGAAAAAAGTCTGCAAATAAATTAAAGAGTAGCAAGTCCCAGTTAGTTTCCAAATAGAGTCCATGATTAAATGGTTTCTATTTAAGCAGCAGCAATACCAAACTCTTCTATGCAAAATTGTAAAGGCTAATAGATTCAACAGACTTTAAACTAAAGAGAGAAAAGGAAGAAAGGAAGTGTTTTCTCAGCTTAGATAAAATTACTTGTATTTCAAACTTGGATGTACAAAATACACTTATCCTTTTTCCTTTGCTTTCAGAAAAAGGTAAGTAGTAAGGTATTAGCACTTACATGCTAATGGATAAGAACAAAAAATAAGAAAAAAGAGCTAAAAGTATTACTAGAGATGTTGATCTAGAGGTCACTTATTTAATCTACTTGAATGATTTTTATAAGCAGAATGTCAGTTTATAGTTAGGTACAATCTTTCTGAGAAAGGTAATGCTGGAAGGAGAGCTAGAAGGATCAGAGGGTACAACAATGCTATTTAAAACAGCACAGAATGACATCTTCACAATGAAGACTGTTGAGGAAAAAAACTGGAAGGAGGAACATTAAACAAAGATTTAATTTCTCTTTCTTTGAAGAACTCGGAAAAAAGGGGGCTGTGTTATGTCTACATTTGCAAGGTCTATAATCACACAGAATCACAGAATCACAGAATCTTAGGGGTTGGAAGGGACCTCAAGAGATCATCGGGTCCAACCCCCCTGCCAAAGCAGGCTCCCTATCTCATATTACACAGATAGTCGATGCTGGGATTTCAAATAAGATTTCACTGGAATCTCAGCAACTGCTGAGACTTTTTTTCTTCATATTATTTTCACAGTCTTTTATAATCTAGAAATGCAGGTTTTGTGGGAATTGTTATTCTTAAATGTTAGAAATAGGACAATTTGGACAAGTAGCACTTCTGCAATCCATGGAGCTGATTGTTTAGTTTGAGCAGAACTCAGAACTGATGCAGTCCAGTGGCACTGTACAACTAAATTGTACCATGAGTCACACACTGGTTCTTCAGGTGTCAAAATTTGTCAAAATGTTTTTAAAATAAAAATAGACCTAACAGTCCGAGCTCACATAGATTATTTATGTAACGTGGGTCTCTATCCAACAACCTGTGCTTGGAGAATTCTTAACACACAGAATAGTATTCAGACATAGATTAATCCCTTTTATCTTTCAGTAGATATCTAAATCATATAGTGAGCAGGGATGGTGATCTATGCTTCATCTAAATTCAAAGGAGAAGAATCTACACATCAGAATGATTTGTATCTTGGATAGCTTCAGTTGCTCATAGGAATTATCCAAGTCTATCTCCACTGACTGGAAAGGAAACAAAAAAGTCAGAAATGCTAAGTCTAGGGAAGGTGAAGTGTAAATGTGCACAGGAATAATGTCTTCAACATTTCTTTAGTAGTGTGTTGTGTCATCTGTGGCTCATTATTAATTTCTGTTAATTGTTGGTCTTCAAATTCCAACATTGGACCTTTTGAGAATCAGCACTGAGTGTAAGCCAGGAGCTTGGAGTATGGAAAAAAAATACCTCAAAGGTCAGGTCAGTGACTTATGGACAGTAATAACTTAGCCAGCAAAGTGCGTAGGTTTCTGATATGAAGCCATCATGTGTCTTTGCAGCAAGGATAACCAGTGTGATTAGAGTCATAGCAGCGCAACAAAGTCTGTTTATGCATTCAGTGATCCTGACTGCTGAAAGTGGAGAGATTTGGGAGATAAATCAGGAAATCCCCTCATCTGAGGAATGTCTTCGCAGTCATTGGAGCAGGAATTCTACTTCTAAGATATCAAGAGTTAAAATAGTTATATATATAGTATTGTCATTAATGGAAAGTGCCCACTAAAATAGATTTTACATAGTTAAATGAAAATATATTCCTTCTAACTTTAAAAGACAGCATAAAGCCTGAGGGTGAAATTCACCCTATATAACTTTATTTGCACTAATTATTTTCACACTCAGATAGAATACCTGAGGGGTTGAGCTGTCATCTATTTGGATGATTGATAACAGGTGATGACACAGACCAATCACTTCATCTAGATAGTGATTACCAAAATCAGTGCAAGCTCAGGTATTTTGTTAACATAGACCACTAATGAGGGACTGCATGTGAATAATACAAGAACAGAAGGAGGACTAACACTCTTGAATTAATTGCAGGCTTGGGGTAATTCCTTTACTCTGTAGTGAATACTGAAGAATCCAGCAGCAGGATAACTTTCCAATGCCTTGTTTCATTAGCTGGCAGAAAAGTCTTTGCAGCAAAAAAGCTTATTTTTTATTTAAAATTAAACTGAATACAAAGAAATATCTAAGTAACTGGAAGTGATAGAAAAATAGAGTAGATATCAAACCTGAGATATAACAAATACTCCTCAGAGAACGGAAAATGTTTTCCTGATATCCAAGACCTCTTGGGTCAAATTAAAAGATAAATTTGGTTTGGTTTGGTTTGATTCTTCTTTAATAAGTTAATTGTGTACTCACTTAGCTTCTAAGTGAATATATGCAAGTAATCCTATAAAAAAGGCTCTGTTAAGGCATAGAAAGGTGGCTGTACATTTATTAATGTTACCTGAACAGAGTGGAAGGATAAGGAGAGTTTTAATAGTATTATTGCTCATTGAAAATTTGTAGCTCGGGTGTTCAACTGGAGAAACCTATTTCCTGATGTTTCATATAGTTCTGCAAGCTTTACACACCTTTGTGTGGGTGATTAGTAACAGAATAAGGTTTAGTGCAGTAGAGGTGCCTCTTGTATTTATATGTTTATCTTCGAACTGCAAACTGTGTGCTCTCTGCATGTGTTTTGGCTTAACCCCAGCCAGCTACTAAGCCCCACACAGCCACTTACTCATTTTCCCCTGGTGGGATGGGGGAGAGAATCAGAAGGGTACAAGTGAGAAAAGGTATGGGTTGAGATAGAGACAGTTAAATAGGTAAAGTAAGAGTCAAACACATAAGCAAATGAAAACCTGCCCAACGGAAGGCGGCTGTTGAGCCTTCTCCAGGAAATCTGGGCTCCATCACATGTAACAATAACTGGGGAAGGCAAATACCATTATTCCAAACATCACCCTCTTCCTTCTTCTTCCTCAGCTTTATATTCTGAGCATGATGTCATATGGTATGGTTGTTGGGCTCAGCTGAACATTTATGGACTGCATTCCTATGTGTGTTATCCTACTATTGCCAGCAGTACTTCCAGCAACTGCAAAGATCTTCGTTTTACCCTGTCTTCTTACATCTTCTCCTTTTAAATAAACTACAGACCATGTGTGATACTATCTGGCAGCTCACAAGAAAGGAAATCAGCAGACCTTGTCTGACATTAATTTTCTTTGCACAGCAGTAATCAAACCTTCCATTTATACCCTACCAAAGTGCTTGATCCTGTTCTGGACAAATGTTACAAATATCCAGTACAATTTCCAGGGATAGAACTAGGATTTCACCTGTTTGTTGAGTCTACCAACAAGATGATGACTTGATGCCAATTACAGTCTCTGCTTTTATTCCATTAATACTTTTCTCCTGAGATTCCCAGGTTTATTCTAGGTAAAGACTTGATGTACAATAAAAATTGTGGATCTGTACAGGTCTAGTCTGTGTTTGAATCAGATACTTGAAGTGAGGTTTACTACCTCTCAACTAAGCTTCAGTAAATGTTGGCACCAGCATCAAAGTGATTGCAGCAAATGACTCAAATACATGCCCTCAAGAACCACCAACACAAAAAGCCGTTGCTCCTAAAAAAACTGTTGAAAATATTTCAGTTAATTCTAAAGACAAATAAAATTTAAAAATTTAAAATGATGTCTAAATACTTTAATTTAAACTGTGACTCAGAGTAGAAAATTACTAGTTGGTCAGTATTCACTCAGAGTTTGGGTGTACTCCACTTGACATTAAGTTTATCGGATAGTTTTATACCTCCTATGGTTTTTAGTCATTTAGCCTTAAAAGTGCATGAGGAAAGCATTTATCAGGCTTTTTTTTAATAAAGGCAATTTGAGATTGGCCAAATGCTTTTACAGAGTTGTACCATTTTATCCTTTAGAGATAAGGGCAATGTCACTCTCATCTCCATCCTTTAATATGGTTCTATTTCACTTTTAATATGAAGTTCAATGAAGAAATAAGTATGACTAAAACAAGGTATAAGAAAATATCTTTAGCCTCCATCTATCCCCCAGATTTAAGTAGGAGACAACACTAATTTAAGACTAGAAATTATTTATAGATTTTACATGGTTTCCTATTAATCAGCATCAGAATGAGAGCAATTTACAAAATTCATGTGTCATCTATTAAACATTTTCTTCTAAGTAAGTATATGAAAGAGATTTAGTAATTCCAGTAGACATTTCATGAATTAATAATGGGTGAGAGATACTAAACACAGAGGGACATATTAAATCTGTAGAAAATGCAAAATACTCCTCAGATCTCTGCTAAATTCATTTAATCCCTTTTTGCATGTTTTAAGGCCCATCAGATTTTATAAATATTGATACAATATAGTGAAAGGTGACTGCAAAGGAAGGACGAGTATAACAGAGAAACATTGTTCATCATGACTATTGTCTGCACAAGAGTTAGGCTTTGGGATGTTCTTCGATTTCACTGTGACTCTAAATCTGGTTGAAAAGGCTAGTTTCACTGAATATTTTATTCTGGGGAAGAAGGGGGATGCCTATTTTAGAAATAAGCATTTGAATAGCTTTTTTTTCTCTCTTTACAAGCTATATTAGTTTATGGATATCCAAATGAAATCCAGTATGATAAAATTTAGAAAATTTTTCTGAGGTGACAAACAGCACTGAGTAATGGTTTTCAAGAGACCTTTCTAGCTTTTTTGGGCCAGCACCATCAATATTCAAAATTCCAGCTGGATCAATATGAACTTTTGACATAAAAGTTCAGTTAATAAACTTGCTAATGTTTCCCTTCTATCATATCCAATGAAGCACCCACAGAACACACATCAGAGATGGTCGGCAGATCATGGTGCTGGAATCATGCTCTGTCCTGTCTGTGCCTTTGATGTACCCTGGGGAAGTCAACATTTTCCATGTGTTTTTAGAAATGCACACTCAGTCACTGGTCTTACTTTGCTGACCTCCCTTTGCTCTCTGGTCGAGTTCTCATTTTGCCAGGAAGAAAAGCTCATCCACTCTTATTATGTTACCATTTGTATTGCTGCAGTATCCAAAAGAGCGGTCAGAGACAGAAACTGGTAATAAGGAACACGGTCATGGGTAGGTCAATAGCACCGACTCTGAGTGGGTCTGTGGGTGCCACTGTAATATAGATGACAAATAAGCTGTGCTTTAATTGTAAGCACCAAATAGCAGAGAGAAGAAAAGGAACCTGTATGTTGGTTTATAACCAAAGAAATCACTATGCCAAGCACAAAGGCAATTCCTGGCTGTATGATGGGGCAGCGATGTTCACAGTGAGTTCTTCAGAGACAGATGAAACCCGAATATTGGGAATTGCTTACTTGAGCAACTTAGCAAACTGGTCTTTGAATGCATAAACCAAACCAAATCTGGGTTCTACCCAAGCCTATAACTCGATTCCCACTGATTTTGATCCAGTTCCAAATTCATTAGAAACCATGGCAGAGTTTTCAGTTTTCCTGATTAAAAAAACTGCTTTGTAATTAAACTTTATGTCCATTTGAGCCAATTGGTGACTTCAACACAGATGGAGAAGAACATTCAATTCCTGCAAAGATAGTGAGAGCACGAAACAAATGTAATAAAAGAAGCATTGACTTGCATCTTTACTAAATCAAGGTGATGATGTTATTGCTTGCAGCAGTCTCCCCCACTTTTCCTCCATCCGTGTTGATGGACAGCAGAGTGACTGGTGAGCCTGAACTGCCACAAGCTATAGCACAGTATTTCAGCATAATCCAAAATTAGAGGACGTTTTCCTGGAATTCCTGCTGCTGTGTGAAGCCACTTAGAAATGACTGAGCTCTGTGGCACAAAGGTAGAGAAGGACAGATGACTGGAGGATTGCTTACCACAACATGCCGCCCTCCTTGTCAGGTAGAACAGGACCCTCACATTGCTGTGTGAAAATGACCATGCAGTGTTTTAAGGAAATGCTAGCTTTTGGAGAACAAACCAACAAAACCCTTTTTCCTCTTTGCTTATAGTCTCCCAAACCTATTTAGCTTTAACTGGCAAGAAATGGACCTAGTGTAAAATTCAGTTTTACTTCAGGGCTCTCTTATTTGTTTTATTCAGCTATGCAGTGCTGTGGTGCCAGAACATCATCCCAACTTATGCATTATTTACTAG
This sequence comes from Gallinula chloropus, assembly GCF_964237585.1. Taxonomy (NCBI): domain Eukaryota; kingdom Metazoa; phylum Chordata; class Aves; order Gruiformes; family Rallidae; genus Gallinula; species Gallinula chloropus. The sequence goes on from NC_140086.1 coordinate 4,253,054, forward strand.
TTAATATCTCAAAACAGATGTCTCCAAATAAAATAATTTATTTTCCTCTTGCTTGTCTGCCTGAGGGCCAAGTCTGAGAAACAGAACACCTCCTTGGTAATGTGCAGTAGACTGAAATCATGACATTGGGATCACGAAAACTCTGTAAGAGTTGGATGCTGGGACATTGAAGAATTTGTAGCAACATGTGTCACTCCCAGTCAGTGTCAGTATTTCCTAGTTCAGCACTCTCTTCTATCTACAGCTTTTAAACAGCCCTTTTAGCCCTGCACACCTATTGATTTCAAGGATTATATACTTCTTGCAGATCTGTTTGGCAGAAAGACCATGTGTCAAGGGATGGTCTGGATGGGTCTGAAAGGAAACCAACATTCCCTGGAAGCAGCCCACAAGAGCAGGCAAGCACCCACAAGAGCATGCACAACTCTCTGATTAGCCAAGTGGAACATGAATTTAACCAATGCATTTAACAATATATTTAGCATGTATTGTCTCATCTCTGTGTTTTTTCAAGATGGTACTGAAGAGTTCATAAAATCTTGGGATGGGGTCATCATGGGGTTTGTTTTCACCCACGGGTAATTATTTTGTATCATGTTACTAATCTTTCTATTAGGTAGTGGTGAGATTTGTGGACTAGCAAAAAGTTTCAGAGCAAGGAATTTCATGAAGCTGAAACACCCTTGTGAAATCTGTTCACAATCCTATGTACCACTCATAAGGCTTTGGAAAACATATGGGATGCAGGGAAACAAGTCCTGAGCTGGTATGGGATAATTCTCTGGATCAAAGACATGAATGGGGTTAACATTTCACTGGGGCCCAGAAACAGGTTTGAACTCTGCTGTCAGCTTGATGAAGGACAGATCAATGATTTCTGATAATCAGACTTTCTCTGCAGGTCAAGGCTTTACCCTCATCTTTAATGAACTGTAAGAAGAACATACCTAAGACAGGACTCTCTAGTTGCCTATGACTACATCTATCCAGACATGAATTAAGATGGACAGTTTTAGGGACTGTCTAAAAGGTTGCAAGAGAGAATCTAGGAATGGTCATTGGTAACTTGATTGCAGATATTGATTTCTCATGTACTTTTTCTAATCTGGAGTTCACTTATGGTTTTATTTATTTTTATGTCATCATTTAACTTATATTCTTCACATAGAAAATGTTTCTTCATAGTCTTAAGTGACTAGAAGAGTAAGTTTCCTCAGCACAGGATCAACGCTCCAAATGCTCTAATTTTATCTAAATGAAGCCTGAGATGAGATTTTTCTTTATGAGTTATTTTCACTTACATAAAATAATTTATTCTGTGCAAGGCTTTGTCCTTATACTTAGTGAAGAGATCTCTCAGCCTGAGAAAGTTGCAACCTATAAGAAAGAAAAGAAGGTCCTGTCACTATTCTAAAGAATGGTTCCTAAGAGAGTTTGCACAAGAATGCCACTGCAGCTCCTGTGGCCTTCATGGGAGCTCATGGTGTGCCTGGGAGAAGAGGACATACAGAGTTCCTGTAGGGAAAGTAGGAAAGATTACACTGTGATCTGGGTTGTAGTGGGAGGCCAGGGCTTATATTCTGGGTGCTAGAAGGAGTAAAAGACAATCATCTTCTGAATAAAAGAGTAGGATGAAAATAAGGTTAAAGTAGTAAAGACAGTCTAGAAATGTATAAACTTTAGGATCTACTGCTTTGGGTACAGAAGAAAGCGTGAAGTGATTAATTCATGTACTGATAATCACAAAGCAGATAGGAAGCAAAGTTAGGAGTAATACCCTGCTGAGTCGTGGCCAGAGCTGTAACCACAGAGCCATTCTGCTCACAGCTGTGCTCTGCATGTCACAATTTGCATACCTTCCCTATAGATTTACTTGCCCTGAAACACTTGGCTACGAATGCATTCTGAATGTCAGGAAATTTTGCAGAAGCAGCAAAACACGACCATTTCAGAGCTTATTAGCTAGCTGGAAAAGGTGGGGAAAAAAGAAAAAAATTAAGAAAAAACAGTCATGGTACATCATCACTAATAGCAAATTATCTAATTGTAAAGGAGTCAAGACCAAAGTTAACTAATTGTTCACAGATTTCTCATCCTTACCCCTGCCAACCTCTAATATATGTGGACCCCTAGCAATTAGCCAGCAGTTATCCACAACATTCACAAAATTAAGCAAATTACAAATGGGCACACTATGGGCAGTGTATGCCAGGCTTGGCTCTCCAGTGAAGCACATAATGCTCTACAGCTTTTGGCTTCTCTCAGCAGGTACATTAGTTAGGGTGCATGAACCTAATCAGTTGGAGTGAATACACACCAGTAAGCATGTTTGGAAGAGTGAAGACATTTGACTTTCATGAGAGATGAGGAGTAAAAGAAACTCTGCTCTGCTTGGCTTCTCTCCCCTCTAGCAGCATCTATGCAAAATGTAATCCTGCCTTCAGTCCCATACAGAGTGATGTAGTGTCCCTAGGCTTCTTTGTCTCTTTCATGCATGTCCAGAGTAGACAAAGATACCTAGAAGGGTCCTGAAATAGAGTAAGGCAGTTACCAATGATTTTCTGAAAGAACTGCTGAAACTTTAGAGGATGTTGCTGTCAGTTCACAGTCAGCAACTAGGGACTGAACCAACTAGAGGGAGAAATGAACATAAGTGTTGGAAAGTAAAAACATCCCAACTCGTAGAAGATTGAGATGTCTAAGTTTCAGGGGCTGGGTTTCAATATCCAGTCTCTGCTAAGTCAGTTTAGCCTGGTCTGCCTCTTAAAACTACATCTGTTTTGCTCCTGAGCAATTAAAGTGGTCTCTGGGAAACTTGAGTGTCTAATGCTTCTGGTCTCTTTTGAGAGTTATTTTGTTCTTACTTGGTTCCTTTAGTGGATCCCCTTTCTCTTCCTCTTGCCTTTCATCTTTGCAGGAGGCCCCACACCACCTCAGAGTGAGAAAAAGGATCAATCTCTCCCTCTAGCCCAGCTAAATGAACAACTGATATTGTTTCTGACAATACCTCTGCCATTATTACTTGGTCTTGAGTGATCATACTTCCAACTTCACGTACTGGAGAAGTTTTCAGTTAGGTTGGTGTTTCATACAGAGTGATGTATTTATTTACGTTGAATGAACATTTCTTCATCCATCTCTGCCAAAATGATTTAGGATTAATCTCCACCAAATACTGGCTTCTGTAACTGGTACAGCTGAAGGCAAAAAAATAAAAGGTATTTGTATCCTTATATCATCTGAAAAATATGGGATAACATATTGAGAACCTCAGAGAGATCTAGAGAACGTATTCAGCATACGTGGAATGTTTTTTACAGTATCATTCCTTAGCAGTAACTACATTGTCATTTTACTGTCAACTAAAAATCAATGAGATATTAACATGAGGTTTTGTAATCTTTGAAACTCCCTAGGTCTGTTTCCCAGGAGAGCTCTGAATTGTTTAGAGAATAAAAAGGCTGCTATTCCTCTCTGGGGATAGATAATTCAGTCACTGTGAACACTTAGATATCTCAGGCTGAAGTTCAGAGGGGAAGGTATGGATTGTCAGTATCTAAAGAAATGCATTGGAAAGATTACACTCAGAATTTACACCTGAATTGATGCAAAAACTGGTAGAAAGACAATTCATATAAGAAACCCTCATAACTGCCCATGTCATCTATTTTTTTCTATCTTAAAGTTAGGTGTTTACTGTTAGCTTGTCAACCAGAATCCTTCTATGGTCAATAGAGATGAATAGGCACCTACAGAGAGTGAGTCATCCTATCTATCTTGGGAAGGGATGAATCATCCACTAGAAAAGCATTTCTTTCTCCATCTTTGGTTTCAAATCTGAAAGAAGTGTGAGCAACAGAAAGATGTGTTCAGGTTTTTCCAATGGCATAAAATGCCATAATAAAAATATTACCTCTCCTTATGAACTTTGTCTTGCTTGTATCTTCAAACCATCATGACAGCAACAATAATGTTCTCCTCTGTAGAGAGAGTTCATCTTAGCATGGAGACTTATCTTCCTGGTTGATAAAGTTAGGACACATGAATCCCATACAAACTGTTTACAAACTTTTGTCTAAAAGTTACATACACTTTTCCAAAGGCTATGAAGGATGCTTTGAACACTTTTAAGTTTTTTTCAGATACATCAAATGTTTATCTGATCAGGAGATATGTATTCCTCTTTCTCTGAAATTTTTCTAGGGTACATTAACACTTCCTTATCAAGCTTTGAATACAATTGCCATGAGATTCAATCAGATTTCAAAAAATGTTTTGAAATGCCTTTGCTTTGTTGTTTTTTTCCTTGCCCCAAAGAATGGAAATTGTTTTCTGGCCAGTTCTTTGGAAACAGTGCAAGAAATTCAGGTTTATTGAACCATTCCGTAGGGAAAGAATTTGTCAAAGAATAAATATTATGTCCAAACATATCCTTTAATTCATTATGAACTCTTTCAAACAAACTGGGGAAAAAAGAGGAAAGGATATGTGTCCAGTTGAATTAGTATGAAAGTTATGCTCAGTATGTTAACCATACATGGTCTAACTGACTCAAATATTCTAAAGGAAAAATATTTTTTCTGTTCCAGAAATATAAGAGAATTATTCTAAAATCTGTTTTCCACTGGAGTTTAAATCAGATGATTGATGTTCCTGGTCACAAACCACATGAATCGTGAAAATCGTCTCATAAGATTTCTAACCCAAGACTCTGAATCCTAAAGGCCTTAACACATAAATAAGGTTTCATTAAGGAAAAACAAGTCTTCAGATCCTTAATGTGTCTAAATGGGAATGCTTGGGGAATACTGGGGAAACATCTAATTTAGCCAATCAGAGTGGGAATTTCAGATTGAAATTGAATTCAGATTGTGAATTGAATTATTTTAATTCTTTTTGTTATTTATTGAAATTTTTGTTAAAAAAGTTGACATGTATGACCATAACAGAGACTGACATATACCACCTTTTTCTTCTGTGTGACCACAATTTCTAATGTGGATTGAACTTTCTATACATATGCCTATGGTTATCAGTTGACCAGAAGTTATAGGTCAGCCGTTACTGTGAATGAACAGCCAGGAAGGCATAAAAGAGTAGAACGAATACAGAAATCCCAACATAATTCTAATGATCAAAATTTCAGGTCTTTTAAGAACATCCAGAGGGACAACTGCATGATACAAGAGCAAGGCCATTCACTGTAAAATTATTAACCTATTCCCTTGGTCTATATTTTTTACCATTAGATAAAAATGAAGACTCTTTGTACTACTCATATAGCTGAGTTCTTTTAGACTTGTTAATGAAAAGCAGGAGAAGATTCAGCTGGTGAAAAGTGGCATATTACAACTGGCTCTGTAGGTGTCATGTCAACATGTACCAGCTGAAATTCTGGCATCACAAAGAGAGATATTAAGATATGGCCTGTTCTTTCATGACAAAAGCTAGGATGCCAGCTCAATGAAAAACTGTAGAACAGCCATTAAAAAGCATTTTAGTACTTTGGAAACCAAGAGACCACATTAAAAAGTTTAAGTGGACTAATTACTTGAATTACATTACATTACAAACCTAAGCTGGGTTTTTACAGCCCTGTATTTCAGTCCTTGCTGTTTCTTGCTAATGAAGTTAGCTATAAAATAAACAGGATGATGCTTTGGTTTTTACTGACCTGCCAAACATAAAGACTTTTTACAGCTCAAAGCAGGGACAGAATGCAAGGGATGAGGACTGACAAGCTCTGTGAACTCATGTGTCCTCCAAGCTGTAGGGAGAAGCAGTATTTGTACATATCGTGAAATCTTGGCTGAACTCACAGTAACAACATGTCCATTCCCCAATGCAGTACCATGGGAGAAAGCCCTGGAAGGAAGAGAGGTCCATGGAAGCTGGTTATTATTTAAAGATCAGCTCCTCCAAGATCAGGAGCAATGCATCGAAACCAAGAAGTCAGGCAGAAATGCCAGGAGGCCTGCATGGATGAACAAGGAACTCTTGGAGAAACTCAAACACAAATAAGAAGCCTACAAAGGGTAGAAGCAAAGGCAGGTAGCCTGGGAGAATACAGAGAAAAGAAGGAAAAATGTGGGTCTCCTCCAGAATGCAACAGAGGACCTGGTCACCCACAATATGGATAGGACTGGAAAGGAAATTGTAGAATCATACAATATGTTAGGTTGGAAGGGACATTTTAAAGGTCATATTAACCTCACCACTCAGCTTGGTGGTGTCAGCAAATTTTCCTAGTCTTTTCAAAGAGCAGTAGAACTAAGGGTCAGATAAGCCCTTAGAAGTTTCTGTCAGTGTTTTGAATTCAGTGGTAAAATCTCTTGATGCATGCACCCCCTCACTTAGAAGTAAATTTCTGACCCCATATGCTTTGAGTTTACCATGCTTAGAAATTTCATATATATTGGGGTGTATCTTCTTTACGTAGAAATGTTTCTGTACCCTGTTCAGAGAGGTTTGTTTTCAACAAGACAGTGTTAAATTAGATGTAGCACTGAGATTCAGAGCATTTATTTTTGTTCAGTCCTTGACTTCCTACTGTTTCATTAAGCCAATATCAGATCAATGATATAGAAAGAATTGAGAGAATGTCACAAGAGAAACAGCAGCTAAAAGAGCTTGTCCTCAAGAATGATATGAACTTAGAAAGTAGTGATAACCATTCATCTTCCAGTAAGTTTTGTGAATCAAGAACATGAGGCTCACTCTTGAATTTACAGGCAGCTCAGAGGCAAGACCTGAATTGTTTATTAAAAATATAGAAAGAAATAGAAATTTTATTTCACATCCTCTCTGAATAGATGTTCTAAGTTTGGGAGGTTTAAGTTCGGATGCATCTTGCAGTCTTTGTGAAAGGAAATTTGCTCAAGACAGACTGCTTGTAGGATACAAAGTAAAACAATAGAAAGGCTCTTGTAATAAATTGTAACAATGGTATGCAGAAGTTCTCACAGAGATTAAAAAATGCTGTAAAAATGCAAAGAAATGTTATTTTTATTTTTATTCTTTTTCTTTCATTAATTTTCTTTTATTTTTCTCCCCTGGCCTGCATTGTATAGCATACACTAAGCTAGTCATATTTTGGTGTTCATTATCTTTAGGCAGTTAATGTAGTACAAATGAAGAAAGTAAAAATAAGTCCAAAACTCCCCCCCTCCCCACCAAAAAAAAAACCAACCCAAAAAAACCCAAACAAAAAAATCCCAACCCCCTCCTCCCCCCCCCCCAAAAAAAACCCCAAAAAAAAGTTTATATGACTTCTTCAATATAGGGTGGTAGATCACTGGAACAGGTTGTCCAGGGGGGTAGTGGAGACCCCAACCCTGGAGATATTCAAGGTCAGGCTTAATGGGGCTCTGAGAAATCTGATTCAGTGAAGATGTCCCTGCTTACTACAGCGGGTTGGACTAGATGACCTTTAAAGATTCCTTCCAACCTAACACATTCTATGATCCTATTATTCTATGATGTATGTTCACCAATGAAACAGAAAGTACTTGGACCAATGAAGTTGAGAAACTGGGTGATGTTAGACCTTCCTGTGTGTTTGCTACCTGCAAACTTTATTGTTTATTGTTTATTGCTACCTTTTCTTGGATTGTAATATAGTGTATGTTCTTACATCACAGATGTCTCGCTGTACAGAGAGCAGCATGAATAGATGCTTCTTTGCCTAATAATCATGTTTGATTAGAAGGAGGTGTCTTGGAAACATATTTGCTGATTGTATAGATAGGATTTGCCTAAACACACGTGAATGATGATATTGATCACTATCATACCAGAAAAAAGGAAGATCTTAAGGACTGTCTTCTTGGGTCAAATGCCACTGTACATCCTACAGGGAATTCACAATCCACCAATATTCAACTAGGATATGAGATGACTATTCATTCGCACTTGAGGTTTCTCTTCTGAATTCCTGTAAGCACAAAGCTCCCAGACTGTGTGTTTTGGCTTCAGGGCTGAACAAGCCTATTCAGCCATACCAGGGATGTGTCTTGCCACAGTTTTCAGCTGAGACAAACTGATGCTCTTGTCTTGCCTTCCAGTTACTGAGATCCTAAAAGTAATGACATTCACTAACTATTTCCTAGCATTAACCCACTAGAAAGGCTGGTTCATTCCCTGCAAGCACCATGTTCATGAGTAGGTTATTTCAGGACTGGCAAGATGCAGCCTGTTTGTACAGAGAGTTGATCTAAAACCACAGAGGTTTAGAAGCTTCAGTCTGATTTCTAATTTTTGCAATCATCTGGTTTGGGTTTTGGGTTGTTTTTTTCTTCCAGGAAAAGACCTACCACTTAAACTCAGAGAAGCAGCCCAAAAACTCTTATGATGTGTCTGAATAGACACTTCAGAGGAATGTGAAAAATAACCAAACACACACAGCAGAAATATGTACCCTGAAGGAAAAAAATATAAAAGCTGGATGAAACATAAGCTTCACAGTTTTGGGGTTGATGAGGGGTTTTTTTTTAAATATTTACTATTTAAGCACTGATTATCCTTTTCAACCATTTCAATGTTAATCCATTATTAAACGGTTTAAATAGGCTCTGAAAAATTCATGGTAGACTTTGTAACTGCCAAAAGAAGACTCTCAGGAAGTGTTTTTAGAAGGAAGGGATCTAATTAGTTCATTGGTTAATGAAGTAAATCGAAGGAGATTGGCTATGGAACCAATCTCATTCATTGCTTTCACTAACTCTTAAAACAGGGTGGGAATTTTCTCTTCATAGCCTGGTTATTGTCCCTCTGCAAAGCAAGAGGAAAAATGTAATTAGTCTGGGATAATTTGTGACATGCTGCCCTGGCAGATACATTATGATATAATATAGTGTTGTACTATCACAAAATTTCAAATTGTCATGGAATCCCTGTTTGTGCTGTTTTTGGCTGTGATAGCTAATTTTCTCCATGGTATCCTGTATGGGGCTATATTTTGGATTTGGGCTGAAAATAATGTTTATAAAAAACAGAGATGTTTTTGTTCCTGCTGAGCAGTGCTTGCACAGAGCCAAGGCCTTTTCTCCTGCTAAGACCACCCTACCAATGAGTAGGGTGGGGGTGCACAAAGAATTAGGAGGGGACACAGTTGAGACAGCTTACCCCAAGTGACCAAGGGGATATTCCATATGATATAATATCATGCTCCATTTTTACCTGGAGAGCTAGCCAGGAGGTAGGATCACAGCTCAGGAACTATCTGGGTATTGGCTTTAGGTGATGAGAAATTGTACTATTCATTGCTTGTTTTGTATATTCTATTGCTATTATCTTCATCATCATCATCTTCCCTTAATGTCCTATTAAACTGTCTTCATATCAACCCATGAGTTTTTCTTTTTTCTTTTATTTTTTTTCATTTTGATTCTCTTCCCCAACCCACTGTGCAGGAGTGAGCAAATAGCTGTGTGGTTTTTTTAGCTGCCATCCAAGCTAAATCATGACACAGTTATAAAAGGTTGTTGGAAGCACTGGCCTATGATTACATTTGAAACTGTTTTCCTGTATCTCTGCTGAATTGATTTCTCAGTATGGATAAAGTACTGACTGCTGTTCTACATTTCCAGTAAGTAAGAATTTGAACCAATCTGCAGGTTAAATGTTTTTCTTATCTGAGCAGGATTAAAGATACAGTAATTCAATTGAGTCCCAGTTGAGGACTTGCTTAAACAGTCCCTTAATTCAGTCAGCAATCTCCCATCCAAAGAACCTTAGCAAGCCACCCACCTTCCTAGCACGAGTCACACATACAGTTTTATAAATCTCTCATATGTAAGCTAGTGGAAAAGTTGTGTAAGCCTGCCATCATTAATTTTATCTTTTGGCTGAACTGGGCTATGGAAAAAGGGCATCAAGATCTGACCAGAACCAGCTGCTAACTGGCACCGCACATATTTCAGTACAGATGGCAGGGGAAGCCCAAGATGACTGATATTATAGCAACCACATCACTGCTTTCTGGGCTTCTGACTACAGAAACAATAGTCACCTGATGCACAGTCCTGTGTAAACACAACATTTAAGAACCTTTTATTCTATTTTTACAGCAAGATGTTCTTCCCCACTACTTGGAAAGAAATCCCATCAAACACGAACGTGTTTGCTCCTTAGGAGTGAACCTTTAAATCACAACGTTGGAGTGTGGGTTTGAACACAGCCATGGATAGCATATTACTTGGTAATTTTTTTACATAAAATACACACAGGAAATTTTACAGCCTGGCCTCCAGAGGATTCATCAGATTTAAGTATTACTGGAGCACTGCATTGACTGAAAGGCCAAAGGAAGGGAGAATCTATCTTATCAGGATATTGACTTTCTTGCAATATTGTTGTGCTACTTTCTAGGGATGTAATAACACAATGTGTATTTGCATAGCAACAAGGTAAAGGTTTCATTTTTAAATGTATGGTTCTGCCCTGAAAAAGAAAACCTAACACCATGGCAACACATAGCAATTCCTCCATCAAATACACTTAGAAAAAGTGCTTTGCTAGATTTAGGCATCATTATTAAAAATAAGAGATATATTAACAAGCTTGCTTCCAGTTTTGTTATGGTTTTGGGTTTTTTTTTTTCAATATTCATATTATCTCCACCTTATTTATTAGCTAAGTATTTATATCTTCACAGACTCCTACAATATTCTTCATGCTAACCCTCCTGCTCTTTTACCATCTGTCACTTCAGTTGCAACAGTGAAACTGAATATTTTTTTTCAAGCCTGCTAAAATACTGCTAAAAGCAGACAAGTTCCACCCATCTGAGCTTTTAGTTAAAAAGCATGTGCAAGGCTTTATGAGCATATCTAAGAATAAGGTAGACAATATGTGCACATCTGCACCAGGAAGAGCAGTTCCTCCACTGGTTCAGTAAGTGCTTCACCTTCCCACGCAATCTGTATGACTGCAGAGTCTGTGCATTAGTTTGTGAAATGGAGATAAGAACTGCTGAGGAAAACCAATTCTTTCAAAAGCCTGAAACTCCCTCAAAGTGACTGACTTCAGAAGCTAGCAAGACAGTGCTTGTCAGACACTTCCAATCAAAAAAAAAATCCAAGAAACCCTCAAAGCAACCCAGAATTCCAAACAGCAGCAACAAAAAAATCCTCAGGTGATTTTTTTTCTTTTTTTTCTCAATTTTTATAAATAAATTCAAAAAACTTAAAATCACCTTATTTAGTTAACTGCAGTGGTAAATTACTTTCACAGTCAACTAAAAGAGGAGGATTTTTTTCTCTTCTTTCTCCCCTCTATTTGCATAAATTGGGAATTTCTTGGACCTCTTTATTTACTGGGTGGCTGAGTTTGTCTGATGCAGACTCCCATTGAATGTCACTGGTTGGATATCACTTTCTGGTCAGCTGTGATGTGGAATCATACAGACAAGGGTTTCAGTGGTGACCTCTCTGACTAACTCTTCAAAAAGGTCATCTCCCTTGAAATGATTTCCACAGTCTGGAAGTCAGAGCCTTCATGACGATGGCAGGTCACTCTCTGTCCAGGCTTTCATGATGATGTCGCAATCAGTTCCAGCTTCACAGTTGATGCTGCAATCAGATCCATTGCACTTGCTGAATTGTGATCATTTTAACTAAGTGAATAGGAACCAAAAAACAAAGAGAGCAAACAAAGAGGTCACTGAAAAACGTCCCCCACTTGTGACAACATTTCCAAGCCTTTCAAGAGATAGTATCGTGGTACTTAACTCTCCTTCCCCTCCTTCCCCCTTCTCTCCTAGTCTCAGCTTTGAACCAAGGCAAGGCAGAAAAGGGAAAATAAAAATATAAAAGAAGGGTCTGAAATCCACCACCAAAAAGTCATTGTTAAGCAGATACACTCCAAAGGTAACTGAGCTGATGTGAGTTTGTTTAGCCCATGTCAGAAGGAGTTTAAGCTAGAATGCATCTTCCTGCCTTTGTCTGGCATTGCAATTGCCTGCACGGCCAGTTACTGATCTCAGCAGAGGTTTGAGAAGTTAACACACTATTAAAAATGTCGATTTTGAATTTGAGCCCTTGTTCTATTCCTGTCTTATTCTGCCACCTCCCAGCTAATCTCACATGCTTCCTTAGTCAACATCACCTCAAGCACTAATAAGACCTGATGGAAAATGCTAGCATTTGTGTTACTGGTAGTGACGGTTCGTACCTAGGATTTCAAGTGTCAGACTCCCTGAAAACTGCATAGTTACTCTCTGATAATTTTTTGACAGTTTTGTTCTAAAGTCAGAGAGTGACTTTTGGAGCGGACTTAGTCCTCAAACTCCTGGCATGTATGCCTGCACTGCTCTGTTCATGCACTTCTAGAATAGTGAACAGTGGTTTGTTATCACAGATAATGAATGGGCTTTCTTACACACCCATTTTCTCTAAAACAGTTAAAGGAAAATCTGTTCCAATTCTGAACAGCTTTTAAAAATAGTTTTAAAATATAATCTTTCCACCAAGAAAACTGAGTTTATGTGAAGCTAAGCAAGCCATGCAGGCAATGTGGCATAAGAAGTGATCATTAATAAGTCTTCTTGTTAATGTAATCCATTTAGAAAGATCTTTTATGGAGCATTCATATGGCTGCTTAAGGCAACTTTTCTTCTGGTACATATAGCTATAAAATACATAGACAGTGAAAGCAAAAGGACAGAATTATCTCTAATAATGACTAGATTAACTGGAAAATTCAGTCCTCATATATGTATATGTTCAATGCTTCCAGCTGAGACTCAGTAAACATCACCTCCAATTAAATATAATTGATCGAACCTCACCAGTGATGAAGTCTGGAGTCTTATACTAAGCTATTGTAAGGAACTCTGAAAGGCCAGAAGAAAATTGATCTTCATACAAACTTGTAAAGCAGGAGGCAATTCCACAGCTTTAACCCAACTTGGATTAACATTTCAATGCAGTTGTTGCAAACATGTATTTCCACAGAATTCACAAATTTTTTTTTGTAAAATGAATGATTTGCCCGATTTCTAGAGGGAATATTTCCGTGGGGATCAGATTAAAACACTGTTTAGTATAGCACCTGGCCTTTTACTCTGCAAACATTTGCATCCAAGTACTGCATCTTCAGTGCATTTGTAATTTTTAATCATCGAGTTTTTCCTTGACTGAAGTTTTCACTCATCTAAAAGAAAGAATGAGAGTGGGAGTTGTAAAGAGGAGTTAGCCAGTGTTCAGAGCCTTGGTTAGAAAATATAATTCAGAGATTTTTTTAGGAGAAACTGCTATTGCAGAAAGATTTTATTCTGTGATGCACTGCTTCATTTTCCTCCCTCTATCTTTAGGTATGGGCTCACTTCCTCTCCTCCACTTCACTTCAGCAAAACAGGACAGTTTTACCTACTCTAAGTGGTGCCTGTCACCTTGGCTTATGTTCACTGACCTCTTGGCCCTACCAACGGATAACTCTTCTGAGGTGGCAAATACCCTCAGCTACCTCTGACCTAAATAATCTGGAGAGAAGTAGATATAAGGAGAAGATACCTTGGGTAGGAAAAGCTGACATTGCAAGCAAAACTGTAACAAAAACTTACATGTATATAATAATACAGACACTTACACTTGACCTAGTCACCATTTTATAAAGCAATGGAGACAAATATATTGTTTAAAAGGTGCAATTCAGCTGAACAATTCTGCACATCAACTTTACAGCAGGATGCACTGCATCTCATTGCACCTTAGCAGTAACAATTAGACCTCTGTGACTAAAAAGGGAATCAGATTCCAGCTCACATTATAGGATGAAAGATTGCAGCTCTCATCATAGTATGAGAGAAAAAATAGGGAAGAGGAAAGGACAGAGGAATGAGCAGAAGCAAATTTGTAGAAGTGCAGGGTGGAATTCTGACCTGTATAGGTCTGTTTCATAAAGGACTCCTGTTATTCTACAGTAAATGAAATGGGAGACTTTTAAAAGGGAGGAGAAAAAGTAGAAAATTGTGAGATGTTTTACCTCACTGCTTTAACCTGTGCCACTTCAGTCAAATGAATCCCCTGTAGGAATCAGTGATTGCTGCCAGCTCCTGGGGCAGGGATGGACCAGGAAGGTCTCTGTGTAGTATTCCAGAAGAGCAGAGCTGGCCTGCACCAAAAGAGGATCTTTAATGGTCTTTCCCTCATACCAGTTCCATATAAATAACCCTGACTTATTTGAATAATGAAAGAAGAATCAGGACCCTGACTTGTTTCAGGGAGCAGTACTGAAACTGTGAGTACATCAGTCTCCAGAGCTGGCACAAGCCCTGAGAGATGAGGACTATTTTTCCTACAGATCTGTGTGCCATACTCAAAGAAAAATGGCACAAAACCAGGTGAACAAAATGTTAGTTAATGCTCGGCAGAATGAATATATTTCTGTGTAAAACTAATACCTAGCCCACCACAGCATTTGGATTTCCATTCAAGAGCAGCTGTGGATTTTCTCATGTAAATCAATATATTTTTCTTTCCCACACAATAGAGAAGGCAATTTTTTACTTCATGGTTAAATTATTGGGGGCCTTTTCCATCCTGCATTGCTGTGATTAATTACTTCCTTAAATCTTTTCTTCTTTTTACATTATTAGTTTCCATTCTCAAAATAGACTGTTGTATCTTTCTGGGTACCAGTGCTTACCAGAGCTGTTTGCAGTACTCTGTGGCAGTCCTAATAATATAAGTGTGGTGGTTACTTTAACTATTGCCAGCTCGCAGCAGAATATATATATATATATATATATACGTATATATATAAATATGCTAGTGGGTGCTAATAAAGATTCATGATTTCTTTGGAAAAAAAAAGGGAAAACAAAATAAAACTCTGCTCTTCTTTCAAAGCACATGCAAATACAAAATTCCTGCATTTCTTACTGATTTCAAATGCTATGCTCATCCAAAATCTGTGCATGAGTGGGGTGTAATCTGCCTGATGCTCTGTAAATAAGCAGAACACCTCTGTTCTGGCTTTCTCTGCTACCATTTTATTCAGTTCAGCTCTGCCATGGCCTGCCTTTTAATTTAAAAAAAACAACCAACCAAGGTCAACAAAGCTGGCAGCTGGTAGTTAACTCAGTATAATAAGATTTTGATTGCTTTCCTAGAGCAGGGACCATACAGGGAGACAAGTACATTATACTTTTAAGTGAAAGCACAAGACCTATTTCAAGGTCTTCTTTAACTGTATTTATCTTTGAAGATAGGAATACCAGGTAATGATTAAGTAAATAATGAGATCTTAACTTCACACACTGTAATAAACAAGCAGCCAGCAAGAGGGTTACTGAAAAGTAGAAGGTTTTAGTTTGGTTTTTGATTTGTTTGGTTGTTGGTTTTTTTTCAATAGAGAAGTTGATATGCCTGTTTATTCTGCAACAAAATATTGCAGAATAATGCCTTGTTCTGTCACTGTAATTAAGAGTAAAGTTATCTTAGTTTTTAGGAGTGACATAGAAGGCACTCTCCTACCTAAACTGGACTTCACACAAGGTCTTATTTTGTAAAAATCATGTGTCCAAAGAGCTGTTACTGGAAAAATATTGATCAATGTCTTTATTAATTATCAGGATGAAAGCACTGGCTGCACCCTCAACAAATGTATAGATCATATTAATTAGGTGGAATGACTGACTCACCAACTAAGTTTCAATCATAAAGGATCTTGAAAAATTTGAGAACTGGGCCAACAGAAACTTCTTGAGGTTAAGAAAAGAGAATTACACAGCTCTACACTTACGTGTGACAATCACTGTGTGGTTTAGCCACAGTAAGCAGCTAAACCCCACACAACAGCTCCCTCCAGCAGGATAAGGAAGAGAATTGGCAGTGTAAAATAGGTAAAGCAAAAGCTCTGTGTGCAAGCCCAGAGAGGTTGTGGAGTCTCCTTCTCTGCTGATATTCAAAAGCTGTCTGGATGTGATCCTATATGCTGAGTATTATATCATAGGGTATGGAATATCCCTTTGTTCAGTTGGGGCCAGCTGTTCCAGCTCTTCCCCCAACTTGTGCATCCCCAGCCTGCTCACTGAAGTACCTGGTGAAGTTGACTGCAAGCAAACAGTGTACTCTCATTGTGATCACATGAAAACATATACTGAGGTACATTGGGAGGCTTTCTGGGCAGCCTGTAAGGTTGACACTGGACAAAAGGAAAGGTAATGCTAAAGCAGGTTGTCAAACAGTGAAATCTGCACCCTCAGAGGTTTTCAGGACTTATCTGGACCAGGCCACTGTTGACCACATTTAGCCTTGGCTAAATCTTATGTTAAACATTAACAGGGATATCCAGAGGTTCCTTCTAAAGGATTAGTTCTGTAATCTGAATTTCTGAGCCCCAGTGACTCTTTCTAATGCTGTGATCTTTAGCAGAATCCACGTTGACAGAAGGTGGCTTTTTTTTGACTACTGCACTATTTCATTCAACTCAAAGTGTGTGCTATTAAACCACCATCTTTGTAAGGATTATTTGAATCCCATTTTAGTTCCTAGAGCAGAGCAAATTCTTCCTTTGGAGAACAGTATACAATGAAACAGACCAGAGTCAGTTAAGAGTTTCTCTACACATAGTGTATTATATCAAGCTGTCCTTGGGCTGAGGTGGGAGAGTACATGAATTGGCATTTCCAGAGAGGTCATACGATTTAAGATCCTTCCAGAGAGCAGACTTTGTCCTGTTGAGCCCACAAATTCCCAAATATTCCCAAATATTCCCAAAATTTTATGAATTCCCAATTAAGAAGCCAGATTCCCAAGTAGGGCACATTTAAGAGCAGCTATGGATTTAATCCACCATACAGAAGAGCTTGATGTTCTGTTTCTTTTCCTATGGTGGCAGTAATTTTCTCTGGTGAAAGAGTTGAGAGTGTAGATCCTTTCCCAGCACTGATGACTCACACAAGCTCTATGTACCAAACAAAGATATATTGGCTAATTTTTAAACAGGGAAACTGAGGCATGCATAGGTGAAGAAACAGCAAGATGTTTTTCCTGTGGATACTGTCCTACGCTAGGGCTGAGGTAGAATTATGACATATTAAGGTCATTAAACAGTGTTTTTTTAATTGCAATGGATAATTGAGGGGGAGTGGGGGTGGGGGGGATGTGTGTCATGTCAGCTGACATGAAAAAAACCCCAGCAAAAGCAAATTAAGATTTAAACATATACTGCTGCCAGTCACACAGTACTCATTAGAGAAAATCATCAGTTTATATCTCAAAAAATTGCTACATTATAGTGTTAAAATTTAAAACAATTTTACATTTTCTTTCTAACAGCCTACTAAAAGCAGGATATCATGATATCCAGGCACAACATCTGAGGAAAGAATCAGGGACCATTCTTTCTGTAGATGATTTGATTTATTTAACATACTCATTTTCTCTTCATCACTTAGCCACTGGTTTATACGCCTGGGTGTAGTTCCTATTGGTTACAGAAATCAAACATACATCACCACTTAGCATCATATTACCATGGTTTTAGTGTTATTACAGTTTAACTCTGCACTTTGCTACTACCAAAATCAACTACAGCAGACTACTCAAACCATCTAAATAACAGAATTTCATAATGTTTTAACTAAGAAACAACATTTCTCTGATCTTTGATAATAAAGTACACATAACACAATTCACTTTTGAATCTTTACAGCTTGCATTGCTGCAGAATCTGAAGAGAACTGCTCCATGAAAAAAGGTGTTCTTGCCAATTCCCTTCCTACAATTTTAATATGCACTGCAGAAACACCAGATAGGATGTGTTTGCAAAGGTAAATTATTATTGTTTCATGTCTTCCAGTCTATTTCACCTGGTATTTTTATTCTGTGGACAATTGTGGGGAAAGAAATAGAATTTTTTAAGCAGGTTTGGACTGAAGGAAACCAGCAAGACAAACAGACCTTAAACAGGACATCCTGTTTTTCAGATCAGTCTGCCAATGGGCATAATATCCCTTGTGGACTCCTTCAGAATAGCCTACACCTACACCATTACAGTTCCCAAGGGAGGCAAAGGATAAACAAAACATAAAGAAAATAAATAAGAGTGATGTAGAGTCTCCTAACTTCATTTTTTCAGCATTACCTTTTGTCATCCAAAGTTGCCCTCAGGCTTTGTTTCTATATTTCTTAAGACAGGAGCCAAATTAGACTATGAGAACTATCAAAAAACTTACTTCATTGGTATCTATCAGACTTCACTTGTAACTCCCTGGAAAGTTGCAAGATGACAAAGAAATACATTGGTCCAGGGGCTTTTTTATTTTACACCATTCAAAATCCAAACTCACCCATGAGTCTTCTTTAACAGAACTGCTGGTTAATACAGAGTGGTGGATAGGTTAGAGGCCTGGATGCGACAATTTCTGCTTTAGCTGCTGCTCCTTATTGCTGCATAACCTTGAGCAAAGGGTTTCAGCTTCCTATGACTCAGTTTCTTCTCTTTCCAGTGCAGTTTCTACAAGGTAGGTACTATCTTTTCTGGTTTTCTATAGCAGACAGAGCAGTAATATCCCATTCCCACATCAAGCCTCCAGATATTACACCATGGTGAATAATAGAGATTGTGATAGAAACCAGCCCCAAATAATTTTTTTAGAAGTCTGCAATACCTCATTCTCATTTGTTTCTGCAATTTAGGAAACATACGTTCCACAGTGCACTGAGCCATTTCTAATATGCCCAGCTGTGCAGGTTGATAGGCTAGAGATAAAATGATGTTGCTAATGAAAAACAGCTGCTCATTAGTCAGGAGAAAACTGGGTAGGATGTTTAGAGATACAATTATTTTTACTGTTCTTGTCCCTTTTACGGTTATACAGAAATTATATTATTATCAAATCATGTTAGATGGCGTCTCAGGTTGAACATTTTAAAAATGAATGTGGTTCATTAACAACATGATGAATATTTAAGCAGGATTACAGAGCATAATGAACTTGCTTTAATTTTTTTTAAATAGAAAAAGCCCAATAAATTTGCTAATATTTCACTGGTTAATGTTGCAATTAGGTGTGCAGCATTTTTTCCCAGCTTTCTGCATATCTCTCCTTTACTGCTGACTCTGAATTTAAGTCTGATGCAAACAGTGGAAAAGCTGCATGTTTTTTCCCTTGAACATCAGTGAGAAGCAGGCTGGTACTTTAGGTCTAATCTAAGAGCTAAGCAGTCACCTCACCAACAAGAAACCCTGGAGAAGGAAAGGAAATAGAGCCAAGCAGTCCACTCTGATGCTCTATCTCAAAAGCAAAACAAAATTGAAACCTCATTTTCTAAACAACCCTTTTTTTGCAGTCTTACTGTGTGTCTCACAAAACTGGCTGGAGCTTTACAACTGCACAAGACTTTTCCCTTTAAGGAAGAAAAGGAAAGGAAAACAAGTCAATATAAACAACCAAATATGCCTATTGTTAAAAATTATTTTAAAATCTAACCATTTCATTTACATGGGGTTTGGAGCCCTATACAAGAAGGTTTGCTGTGGAAATGTGAATACTTCTGTCATGAGTAGAGTGGGATTAGTGCTTTTAAGTCTGCTGTGATAAGACAATCTGTAGCTGAATTTGCTCAGCAGCAAAAGCACCAAAATGAAAGAAAAAGAGGACTGATTGAAGATCTGCCTCAGTCTCTGGGGCCAAATCCTTCTCACGTGTTCCCTCCCTCTCAAGACTTACAGTTTAAAGGCAAGGATATCCCAAGACAGAATTCAAGGCAGTCTCAAAAATCCTTATTAGAGAGCTCAGCAGAAAGCTTTTAAAAGAGACAACCCTGGCTGAAAATAACCCTGTGGAAAAAAAATGAGGTATGGGTAGAAAGTTGAGCGAGGCTGATGCCTCACAGAAGAGTTCGACTATGATGCAAGGGAAGCAGGGTGTCTCTCTGCTGAGCTGCACCTACACAGCAGCACTGCAGTGCTACTTATGAAAGAGAGTGGAGTGCTGATAAAAGGGCACATTTCTGGGGTATGTCATAGGATATGCATGAGGAAAAAAGTCTCCTGCCTATGTGTACATGAAAAGACAAAGTGTGTGCCTTCAAGAGCTTGGAAAAAAACAGCATGCTTCTATAACAACATTTAGCACTTTACTCCAAATTTTAATATTTGATGCCACAAACTCAGCTTTTTTTTTTTTTCCACCTAAACGGGTGAATTAGAGAATTATTTCACTGATTTTTGCTGAAGAGCAAAAAAAGGTTATTTCCCAGTTATCTCCAATAGGAAATCAACACATCAGGAAATATGCACAGCTCCTATAACTGCTGGAAACAGCAACTCCATTGTAATGCTAATTCATTTATCCGGAACATTTGGAGTTTACCAATAAAAGTCAGCTGCAGAGAAATAGTGAAAAATTGTATCATAAGAAAACTTCAATATCAATAAATGCCTTGAGGCAAATACTTTTTTTATCCCTTGTATTGCAGGTAAAATAAACAAGAGAAATTATCTAGACTAACTCAGAATCCCAATCTTGGGACAAAGTCTTGGAGCAAGATCTCGTACGAACATCAAATAAAAAGAAAGTTACTGTCCTGGAAATCTAATCTACTGTCCTGGACTGAGTAGTTAATAAAAGACAAACAGGTAGAGATGGAGACCAAGTCAGGACGAGAAGCTATTGTTTATCAGGAGATGAAAAGACTTGTTATGTGCTGACAAGCTACCCCTTTTCAACTTTTTTTCAGTTGCAGAACAATAGAGAATTTTGAAGGGTAAAGAAACACAAAGGAAGAACTAGTCACCCAAAATCATAGAGTCATAGAAGAGTTTGGGTTGGAAGGGACCTTAAATAACATTTAATTCCAATCCTCCTGCCATGAATGAAAATACAGGCTCAAGGCTTGATCCCCTCACAAAATGCTGCCCAAATGATGTCCTGGTTGAAACACAAGCAATATATTTTTAGATGTCATCCAACACACATAGAGATCCACATCTACATATTCACGTTACAAATTTGTTCTAGCACACAGTAAACATGTTAAAAAAATAATTCATTGGGCTTTGTAAGGGGTAATGGTTTTAAACCATTAAGGGGTAATTGGATGAGAGGTGATGGTTTTAAACTAGAAAAGGGGAGATTTAGGTTGGATATTAAGAAAAAAATTCTTCAATATGAGGGTGAAACAGGTTGTGCAGGGGCGTAGTGGAGACCCCATCCCTGGAGATATTCAAGGTCAGACTTGATGGGGCTCTGAGTGACTTGATCTAGTGAAGATGTCGCTGCTTACTGCAGGGGGTTGGACTAGATGACCTCTAAAGGTCCCTTCCAACCTTATACATTCTATGATTGATCTTGGCAGCACATACTTCACCTGCACATGTAATCTGAGAACCTGAGACTTTGCACTCAAGAAGCCATGCTGTTATTAACATTAGTCTCCCTTCTGTTCATTACGTCTGTGTTTTTCCTTGCTCCCCGACCTGAAGGACTCTGGGGAAACTATCACAGTCTTTCTCTATACACACACAGCAGGTACGTAGCCCTGAGCTGTCAACCCCATCATGCAAACTGAAAAAGAAATCCCACTGGCCTACACTAGCCTACACTTGTAGACTGTTATTATTGTGCTGAATCAGATAACACAGGATGCTCTGGCTTGTTTTACATTGGCACACAATAGCCAAAAAAAAGAATGAAATTATATACATATGAACATAGTTTTGCATTATGTCAGCTTGAGCCACAGTAGCTAAGAGCAGGGAGCTACTTATTGCCCTGCTACTTAGTAAAAGAAAAATAATTTTATATATAGTGCTGAGTAAGTAGTAAATAATATTAGCCTACTCCAAGCCCATTCAGTCTTTCCTTTTCAAGTGGCCTCATCACCGTGCTGTAGCCTAAGGATACCAGTCAGTCAACAAGATGGAAATAAACTGGCAATGGCCAATTAGAAAAACAAAACTAATAATTTTTCTAACTTCTGGTCTCCATGGGTAGGAGACTCCAGTATGGCTTTGCAGAATTATGCTACCTACAAGGGACAGACCCATTCAAGATAATAAGCCTCAGCTTACTCTGATTTAAATATCTTAGCATCAACTAGGGAAAAAATAAATATTGTAATTGGACTTCAATATTTAATTTTTCCAATTTTGTAATTTGTTAAATTAGGGAACTAAATGTTTCTGTACAACTTCAATACCGTTTAGTCCTGGGACCTTCAGGAGTTTTGCAGCTCAGCTGTATTGCTCATTATGTGATCTGCAGTTATTCTGTCCCAAGCTTTACACCAGGGATCTATCTTTGTACCTTGAGTCCATCTTGCAATAATATATTGACTTATCTAGTCTTAGACCTTAGCCGTTTTCAAATGACTCATGTCACATTGTGGCAGTGCTCTGAGGGTTGGAGTCAGTTTATCTCAAGCTATAGCAAGCCCTTGGGGATGCAGGGGATGCAGACTGAGGATGAGAGAGAGGTTACTGGGCTCTGCAATATTTCAGGGAAATCAGCAGTGAAAGGTGGGACAAAAATCCTGTGAAGGAAATAAATGTACTAAAAGATGATTGTAGGAAAAAATATTAGGCACTGGAGAGGAGCTGGCAAAGCTTTACTTCCTCTCTTCAGTTTTGTCATGCCAGAGACGAATTTTCATAGGTCATGAATGCTATCAGAAAAAAAAAATTCTTAACTTAGGCTAAAATAACCATAGGAGCAGGTAACACGAGTTTTAATTCTGTCAAGCAGCTAAAATTCAACCTGATGCTTCCCACAGGCAGTAGCTAGAACTGTTAAACTGAATTCAGATTTACTAGATTGGTGCCAGGATCACAGGCCTTTTTTTTGCTTCCACAAAGACTTACATCATATTACTTTTCCCTCTTCATGCATCCTCATGAATCTTTGTCCAAATGGGAAGAAAGTGCAGTAACTTCTTCACTCTGAACATGACATTGTGTGGAAATTTTCTTTTAAGGAATAACCTTATCATTGTGAAGAAAATAATGCAGTTTAATAAAGCTCTTTCAGCAACCACATTAGTAGTGAAGAAGAGGTCAGAGGTGGAAAAGGAAAATATGATGGGCATGAGGAGGTGAAGATTCCTGCTTTGTTTATTTACACATCTAAAATTTTGAATATATGAACCAGAGACTTTATGAAATAAGATATCCTGATTTGTAAAAGAAGAGGAATTTTGCAAAAGTATGGTTAAATGAAGCTATCAGTAGAAATCTTTTAAATATTTTTCCATTTGGGTTTAAATACTTGCTCCTGGAATACGGTAAAACTGCCTTAAATGAAAAAAATAGGTACCTTACAAAAGAAATACAGGTTTTATTCTATGATACTGTAATGTTTTTGACATCATAATGTAAATGAAAGACCAAGAAAAAGTTTGGATATAGATCCCTGGTTTGTAGTTAGCATAAGAGTCTGAAGTGCCCATTGTGTAGATATGAGAGCTGTTTCTTACAGCCTCAGTCTGCAATGCAAGGTCCATGTGGCTGAAACAACTAAAGTTTACTTTCCATAGTGACTTAGAACTAAATCCTGAATGAAACACAGTAGTGTTTGGATTGGAATTCTTTGATGAAAATAGGATTTTTTTAGGCAGCAAGGCACAAAATTCTCATTGGAATATTTTTGACTATTGACATGAATATAATAAGGGTTCAGTGACAAGATAGACAGGATTAGAAGAAATGATTGCTAACCTGAAGAATTATTATCATCATCCTCCTCAGGGGATGCCCAGGTTGTCTTGCCAAAAAGACAAATGAATAATGTTGCTTCTGCTCACTACTTTGGCAAAGTGGCAGTTTTTCACCTCTAAAGCTCTCCCTGGGTGTAACTCTTTGAGGAGCAGGGTCTTACTGCTTTGCTCTCACTCTCCTCTTTTCCCCAACTATTTCCTTTGCAATTAATTCTCAGCAGTCTCCAAAGAAAATGCATTTGGGTTCTGATCCCTGTCCCACCACAGCTGCAAGATGAGAAGAGGAGCTTAATATGTCTTACATTTGCTATCAAAGCTCCAAAGCTGCTTCAGAAAGCAGATGTCTCATAATAGTTTCTTCCTTCAAGATCCACTCCTCCATCATAAAAGCATCAAACAGCAACAACACAGCTCTAGGATAGTTCCTTTGCCCCTTACAAGACCAGAAAAGGAAATTTTGTTGGGTTTCTCTGGACTGCACTTAAACACCCACAAACAGAGGGATTTTGATCACTTCAAGTCTCATTCAATCCAGCTGAAGATGCTGCTTCAAGGACCTTTGAAATCAAGACACCTGTCACCATCTATGTACCAACTGACCATCTTCTTTGGGAGATTTCCAATGTGAGAATCATCTTGTGCCCAGACTCCTCACGTTCAGGGGTGTTTTTTACAAATGCTTTATATTTATCTGTATAGCAAATCTCTGGATAGCAACAATCCCTGTCCAAGTATCATTAAAACCTTGTCTGATGGAATAATGATAGATAATAAAGGGTTAAAAAGTTTCCTTATAAAGAAACCACACCTGTGCTGGTGGCATTTCCCTGTTGGATAGTTCAGGAAGAGGCCTTCATTTTGAAACTAAAATCTAATTGGAGTTTGTTTGGAATTCAGCTCTCCTCCTGACTTAACAACCTGCTGGGAAGTCTAATAAATATTGACATGATCCTTTTCCCTGTAGCAGGGCCTTGTAAGAACTCCACTTTGCAGCTCAGTGATGCCTCCCTGTGTTGTCTGTGTCACAACGTACGGAAGAGGAAGAAAAGCATGGTCAGCACCCACTTCTACATGGAAATTTAATGACTGTGTTTCTACATTTTCTCCATTTCTAAATTTTCTCCAACCATATCAGCTGAGGTTTGAACTGGCTTCCAAGAGAAGAGAGATTCAAGCCACATTTCACAATGCTTGGGTTTTGCCTTCCAGAAAGAGGAGGACATGGTGTAAATTACAGTTATGAATTCCAATGGTTGCATTTTGGTCTGTGTCTATTGACTCCATATGCTTCCTATTTTATCAGACCCCATCAGAATTAGAAGTTAAATTAACACTGATTACTGCAGATGAGAATGCTACCTCTAGCTGCCTCTGAGTCTGTTGCAAGGAGTGGAAGGAGAGAATGGAGCAAAAGAGGGTGACATGGGAGGGACACAACAGAGATTGTTTTGAAGCTTAATTGAGTTTTATTTGCTGATGTTTTGGTAAGTATAAAATGCAGCAAAAAATAAATCCATAGATAAGAGCAAGTTTATACTTTCAGACAAAGACTGTTCAGTGTGTTTTAGCTTTGTGTGGTGACCAAGGAGGCTGGGGCCTCCACCAAAAAAGCACTGTGGTGGTTTTGGTCCTGCCTGGTGGCCAGATGCCCACCAGAGTCACTCTATCACTCCCCTTTCCAGCTGAACCGGGGAGAAACTATGTATCAAGAGGGTCAGGAGTCAAGATAAGGACAGGGAGACATCATTCCGTAATTAGCATCACAGGCAAAAAAGACTCAACACAGAATAAAGAAAAATAATGTATTACACTACACTACACACCCAGTGAAACCAGAGTCAGATAATGAGAAGTGCAACCAGATCTTAAAACACCTCCCTAGACCCCTCCCTTAACTTCAGTCATGATTTGCTCTCTTCTTCCTCCTGCATTGTGGCATGGGGAGGGGCAGGGAATGGGAGAATGGGGGTTTTGGTCAGTTCCTCACAAGATATTATCCTTCTTAGCCCCTGGTGGGGCAGGGGGACAGACACCAATTCCTCACACCCTTCCCTTGCTCCAGCATGGGGTCCCACCCACAGCAGACAGTCCTTCACAAACTTCTCCAACATGAGTCCTTTCCCACAGGGCTTCAGCTCTTCCCCAGCTGCCCCAGCGTGGGTCACTTTGATGTGGTGCAGTCATAAATCATAGGATGTCTCTCAGTCTCTCAGGCCCAGACTGCTCCAGCCTGGTGCTCCACAGGGTCAGAAGCCTCGTTCCCCAGTAAACCTGCTCCGATGTGGATCCATCTCTCTCTCGCTCATCTCTGTGTCTCTCTCTCTCTTCACAGGCTGCAAGTGCTGGCAGGGGCTTGCTCCAACCTGAGTCACAGCATCTTCTGTATGTCTCCATCTGCTCCAGCATGGGGCCACTCCACAGGCTGCAGGTGGGGTCTCAGCCTTTTCTATGGGCTGTGGGGTGACACCCACTCCACCATGGGTTTCTCCACAGGCTGCAGGGGCATCTTTCTCTCCAGAACCTGGGGCACCTCCTCCCGCCTCACCCGCTTCACTGGCCTTGGTGCCTGTACAGTTTCTTACATCTTCTCACTCCCTTCTCTGGGGGCAAAAAGCAGCTGCTTGTGGATTTTTCTACTTCTAAATGTGATTCACAGAGGCACTATAACCATCACTGATTGGCTCAGCCTTGGTCAACAATGACTCCAACATTGAATCAGCTGATGTTTACTCTGTAGGGCCTGCAGAGAGCTTCTAGCTGCTTCTTGCAGAAGCCACCCCTTCAGCCCTGCCTCCTCCACCAGAACCCAGTCACACAAAACTCCAAGTGTCAGCTTAGAGGTGTGATACAGATTCACAGTATAATAAGAAAGAATAAGTACAACAAAATTGGGATGATGGACAGCTTGGAAGAACAGATGCTGTTTAATCTTAGGTGTTGAATTAGAGGGAACAAAAATAATAATCATATACCATTTTGCAAGTTCTTGGTAATACCCCTCTTCTGCTTTCATATATATCCTGAGCTACACTCTCATGTCACTTATTTCTTCACATCTCTATCTGCCAAGGACTTAGCTAGCCCTGTGCTACTGTGCCATGTAATAGTGTCTTTAGGGTTGCAGCTGTAAGGAAAAAGAAGTCACTGATTCCATGAGTATGACTGGAAAAGGATGGGGAAGTGATCTGCATGTAAAAGACAACAGTTTTATCCTCATGTGTGGCCTTTAAGCTGATTGCAAATAGTTTCTGGAGGAGTCTGTGTCTTTGTATTTCATTCAGAGATGGAGGAACTGCATTAGTGGAACAGAGGATGCCCGGCCCACCACATCTGGGGCAGTAAAGGGGTTAGACCTCAAGACTTTGAGTCTGTTGTTGTGAGATGACTTCCCTGCTCTCTCACATGACACAGAGCCCAGCTTTTGCAACACAAAGTCAGTAGCATATGTCTAAGTCTTGGTTGTTGGACCAAGCAACCCTGAACTTTCACAGTTTTCAGGTGAAATGTGAAGTCATGACACAATTAAGCATTGTTTCTTCTCCACAGCACATGAGAGGATGGTACTGATTTGATGGCCTGGAAAATAGACTCTTCCCTATATGATGTCTTCCCCCCCACCACCATAAAAGTAGAGCAAAGTGGCCAGAGCAGCATGAAGCTCTTTGGCAGTATCAAAACAGCAATGTAGAAATGTTATACACATGTCTATCTCCAGGCTTATGCAGCTACGCTGCTTACAGCTCAAAGCCTTTCTGAGGAGCACTTGACTTCCCTGAAGAGTAACTGCAGTACAGACACAATCTCAGCCAGATGATGCTTTGCTGCTGATTCAGCCATGGTCCTGTTCTATAATGACTTGTTCTACAGAGACATAACTGCTACAGGGCACATCAATGATACTTTTCTCCCTTAACACGTAGATGGCTTCAGTGAGTGTGCTTTAGCTTGCATAAGAGTGTCTATATCAAACAACAGATACAAATCACAGTGACAACATAAATTAAATAATAAACTATATATATAAAGTAAAAATTAATTCTACAATCATATATATTATATAAAAGAAACCACAATCAATTAAATAATATTATTCTCCAAGCCTCAGTGTTTATCTGGAATTTGGACAATGCCCTTCATAATCATTTAACTTTTGGTTAGTCAGGCAGTTTGCCTAAATGACCATTGTAAGTCCCTTATAATTGGAAGTATTCTATTCCCCTGTGTTTTTTCTCCATTCCATTCTGTATTTTAGAGCATATACCTCAGGGAAATAGTAAGAGGCTAATTACTGAAGTCATTTAAACTGGGACTAAAGAAAACAGTTTGGAAATTCCTCAAACATTAGCAGGAGAATGGTTTAGATAAAGCTAATATTTCTTCTTCGTCTTTTTATCTATTTCACCTTTTTTTCCTGTCCCTCTGTGTTTATGACACACGTATGTCATAAAGGCTCATATGTCATAAAGACACATAGGTCATTATGAAGGCACATAGCATGCTGCAGATACAAGCATACAGTTTTGCTCTTCAACTGGGCATGTGCAAGCAAAACTCAATGCAAAAGAAATCCACAGCTGCTTTAGAGGGGCATGACTATTCAGGGATGAACCTGAGATCTTTTGCCTGTACTTCAAACCACCCAACTGCACAACCACTCTAATCTCACAGCAATAAAGTCCAACACAGGCAGCACATTTCTAAGTTGATGGATTCTCCATTTACCTTGAATACATGCTTTCTGCACAGGCACTGACTTGTGTGCAGATAGATGGGAGTGTGCAGAGGAGAATGATAGAAGCTTTTCAGCAGAAGGTATCTTTTTGGAGGATGCTTGTACATTATTTCCAAACCAGTGAACGTAATGCTGGGTATGGCACTTAAAATCAACCTGTTTTTAAACTGTAACTACAGTCACTGGCATGCTGTTTGCCTGGGTACTATACAGCACAGCAATGGGCAGCAATGCAATTTCCATTCCTCACTACTGTCTTTTACCCAGCAGGAGTCGCCATCCTGGCTCCCAAGAGCTTGTGTAGTATTTCCTGACAACCTCATTCTTACTGAGCAAGTAACATTAAAAAACAAAACCAAAAATGCCATTTAGGTCCTCCTGGGATGTCTGACTTAGAAATTTTATTTTAAAAATAAAATGTTCCTACATCTAATTCTGCTGTTTATAGGGCTTTTTTTTCTTAAAAGCAATGCGAATTCTTGTGACAGAAGGAAAATTGAATTCAGTCTCAAATTTCCTGGTTGATATTAAAATAGTACTTAGGTAACAGAAGTAGGTACTAGTGACACAGGCTGTCAGATCTCTCAGGTTCTTTTGTGGGTAAAATGAGGAGAAAAATTCAATCTAGAGTTTTTTATTACATAAGGGTAGAAGGCCATGTCTTCAAAGAGTTAGAGGAACAATAAAGGACAACAATTTAATACTCAAAAGTGCCTCCAAGCAGTACTCCTTACAAAGTTACCTTGTACTGTCATTGATTTGCAACCATTTGGCCTTGACAAACTGTCAAGTCTTTGTGTTTTGATCTCGTAAGCCTTGACCTTTGGTCATGAGTTTCCAGCTCACGAGGTGTTTGTGATAAGTCAGCCACGCAACTCAGCTCTGCTTGCACATGCACACAAGCAGAATAGCCTCTCCTGTCCATGGATAGGGCAGAATACAGTGGATAGTTTCCCATGGTCCCTCGAAATATTTAGTTTTTATCTCTATTGAACATTTCCAGAACATGAAGGAGGTGGCCCAGTAGAAGGATCTCTAAGATCAACTGGCTGCTGAAACAGCAGCCTTAAATTGTATGACTGCTGGCAAGCTCAGCACTTTACCCTCTTGTTCCCAGTTAAGAAGGGCACATGCTGAAGTTGCCATTCCTGATTGCACTCCCATTCCCCCTTGCCTCACTCCCTAGCTATAGTGAGCAAGACTCACCACTCCTCTCCTCAGTCTAGTAATTCCCAGTTCAGGAAGTCTCTGTGACTCTGTTCTGTAGTGATGAGAGTTCATAAAACTGATGGTGAGAACTGGAGTCAGAGGATACTTTCTGCTCTGTCCTGTATCCCAGAAAAAATCACTGTGATGGACCACCTGGTTTAATGTGAGTGTGAGGCATTTTGTTTTTCAAGTCTATGAAGTTAAAAGCTATTAAAAGGCAGCTGCTTATTGACAAGCTCTCAAATAAATTTGGAATGCATCCTGCTGTGTAGCCATCTGATGAAGCTGAATGGGAAAGCTAATGACCCTAGCAATATTCTTGCTATAAAACATGGCCTTTATTTCAACACTTGAGGTTTATTCCTTAGTAGGGCAAGGAAGGCAAATCCCATTTTCCTCCAGCACAGAATTGCATGTGTATGTATTGGTTACAAACCACCCAGAATACTTGCTCTTTATAGCCTGCCATGCACTTCTCCTGAAAGCTTGATAGCAAAACTGAGCTCACAGCCTGTAGCAAGCAAACTAGCTCATGATTTCCTTGAATTTCTGTTGTTCAGAGTTATTCCTCAAATATGGAGTGGAACATCAGTTGGGGGATATCAGTTAATTAGTTCTGCCAGTTTTTTCCCGCTGAGAAGATGACCCAGTTGTTATAAATAATTCAGAGCCTTTTCATGCTCTGTGTGCTGCAGTGGTATAACTATCTGTAGAGTTTTGCTGATAGTGACATGTCTTAAAGTCGTGTGACCAGCTGGGATAAAATCAGATATTTATTTTGATTAGCATGACAGTTTACCTGGTATTGCTTGTGTCCTCTAATTGGATGAAAATAACTGAGAACATGATTTCCAATAGTGAAAATGCATTTGGAAATAAACTGGCAGTGACTATTTTTTTCTCCTTTTCCTGTGCAGCACCCAGCACAATAGCAGCCTAGTCCCTGGACATGCATTCAGAGTTAGCAAAATTCAAGTAATAACTCCAAACTGAAATACACCCGAGTGCAGAAGGTAATCTGCTGTTTAAACCCTCAAAGTGAAGGATGTGATCCATTTGTTCTTGCAATGAGATACATTACATGTATTGCAAGCCTTCTCCATTATTTGCTGAAGTATTGGCTGTTTTCTTTAACGCTGTTGCACAAGGTAAGAAGCAAATACAGTGAAGGCATTAAGCACATTTTACTCATAGATGCCTAACTTAAACTGACAAGAAGACAAAAACATTCCCATATGTCTATTCTACATCTGTCTCCAATCCCATATACACGATCAATAATACTGGCACTTATAGTCATACATTTCTGATTTCAGAATTCGGCTCAACAAACAAACAAAAAACCACTCTCCATGTAAAATACCTCAACAAATGGCCTTATTTTTATTTTTTATAATCAACTGAGCAGCTGATGAGAAGGACGCAGTGGCAGTGGAAGAAATGTCAAACATGGAAAGGACATTTGGGGGAAAAGGTAATTTCAGAGGAGCAGGAAAAAACATGCATGATAAAATCCAAAATCTTTATCTATTCATATCCCACTTAGCCACCAACCCTCATATCACCCCAAATCCACCCCAGCTTCCCTTATTCACATGAACTTCTCTGTAGACCTACTTATTGTTGTGTCAATATGTAGCATATGTAACTGTGCATCCAAGGGATGGGAATAATCAATGTTTACATCCGTGTCTCGGTACAAAAGAACAAGCACAGTGAAGGGCAAGCTCATTAGAATCCCTTAAACACCATGGTCTGCAGGAAATCACTATCTTAAAAAAAAAACCCAGCCATTTCAATGCAGAAGCTGCAAGGCTTTATAGCAAGGAAGGAATATTATATCCAAAACATGCCTTACTTCCTACACAGTTTTTCCTAAGTATCTATTACCAGCCACAGTCAGGAATAGGACAAATGAGTACTGCAACCCATATGGCCATCTTGATGTCTTATATTCTCACATAATGCAAAGTCAAATTGGTGCTGAATTAAATAGTATGTCAACCTCTGTACAATTAATCTCATTTTGTTTGTGGTCATCTAAGAAGACTTTTAGGACCTTGCCTGTTTCTTAGGTTATGATCCTCCTACAGCCAGCTGGAGACTACTCCCTAGGTTAGTAGAGACATGGGAGATTCCTGATTTCCCTAAGTAGTTCTGGATACTTTAATCAGATACAAAAGCACACTGACTATGACTAAATCTCTTATAACTATAAAGGGAGCTTAGATTTAGACACCTAAAATCAAGTGACATGTGTTACCCTTAATCTAATATAAGCAATAAAGTGAAAGGGGTATTTTCAGAGATCAAGACATCCTACCTTTGATGTTTTGTAAAGGATGGAATATAGGTGACATTTCTTTGGTATTCCACAAAGCTAGAATGATTTTAAATTATTAATTATATTACTTTTAATGATTACATTTAGATTATTAGATTTTTTTATTATTAGATTATATTTGTTTAAAATAAAGGCCACTGTGAGTCTTTCTGGCTGGAAAAATCACTATAGAAGTCGAAAACAAGAAGAGGTTAAGAACCTAAATGCCCTTTAGAACCAGGTCTTTTGGGTAATAGGATGAACTGAGATCTTTCACTGCCTATTCAACTTCCTGTGACACATCTAAAATGACACACAGAAGCTTTTATGTAGAAGTCCTGCTTTGGGCTAATTTAGGATTCCAATCCTTGGGAACTGAGTGTCTATTTTGACTTCACTGCAAGTCGGTCAAACACAAGTCAGCTCTGTTCTGGATTCCTTCCATATTACCAACATTAAACTCAGGTTAATAAGCCCAGTGAGAGGGTAATTTCTCTTGGGTAACACCTAAGGGCTATGAAGACGAGCGCAGGCTCTAACCAATGTCTGCACAGTGTCACTGGCCATCTGATCCCTGGGGACAACATGGGCTGAAAAAGTCTCTGCCATCCTCTGTTTGAATGCTGAGCTCCAGGTTGCAGTGCTTGGCATCCCAGCAGTAAATCTCAGTGCTGTAAATATGTGCACCCACATGCTTGGCTTTTATCTCCGAGCAGGCAGCTGCAGAACAGCAGCCCCTCAAGGAAGAGCACTTTCTAACATCCATCACTGGAGATTGACTTTTTGCTACAAAACAGGCACTTTACAGCCCCTCCTTGTCACAGGGGGAGCGTTTTGTGTCTCTGCTTTGTGACAGTTCCAGCTGAAACAACTTTGCATACCCTAGTGCCAAGGGCTGTAGCTAAAATCGTGTCCTGCATGCATCTAAATTAGTAACCACGGGTTTTTTCTGATTAGGCAACATCTCCACAAGCAGTGACCTGCGTTGATACAATTAAACTCTTTTAGCCTGTAAAGCGAAGGTGCTGCATCCAGACTGACTATTGGGAATGGTTTTGGGGCTGAGCCAGATACCAACCAGCATCCAGAAATTGTAAGGACAGTTCCCAGGTTAAAATCACACCAGGGATGTTTGTAGAAGTATTTATCATCAAATTCCAGCATCCAGCAACATTTTCTTACACTGTTTTATTTCCTAGTATAGCAGTAATCCACTTATAACCTCACTTATATAAGTGTATAAGGACTTGGCTTCTGGACAACCTAGCAGCAAGTGACCTGTAACACTCAAGATTTGTTTGAAAATCTGTGTCACTGTCTTTTCTACAACAACCTGAGCTGGTGTGCACATGGGCTGGTGCCTGATGTGAATATTGCAAAACTCTGGGCTTCAAGAGTGCCTGGTGATTGTAAACTCTGCTAAGCAAATGCAGAATTTCTAAGGAGTGAGGAAGATTTTTTTTCATAGAACTTTCATTTACTGGGTGTTGCCTGCATAAAATACTCCGTTTTCCATGTAGAATATTAAGTGATCAAAGCATCTCAAAGCAAATGGATTTGCAAGTATGTTGCTATGCTATTAACATGCTGAAAGCCCTTTCTGTCAACAGTTTTGTTATAACTGATTGGAATTAAAGCTATACAGAATCAAACTTTGAAAGATGGTGGCTGTTTATTTAATTTCATTTTTTTCCCCCAAACTTCTCTTCTAGAAACTCTCACAGTGGTAATTGTTAAATAAAGAAAATCCATAATTCTGCTCTCTCCTGTGTCTTCAGCTTTATATAGCACAATATTATGAATATTCTATGTGATTTTTTTTTCTCTGAAGGTGATGGAAATGTGAAGTTATCTTAACAAAGCACAAAGAGTCAGGCATTGTTATTTTTAACCTTTATGGGGAAACGGAGCAAATAGCCCACCCGCTCAGAAGGAAATAACAATACTTCTTATTAAACATAATTGTTTCCATGGGATTGTAGGGCTGAGAGTATAGAGACAATAAAGTTCCTAGCCAAAACGTCACTTCATCTTCGTGCTTTATAATCGCCCATTGTACAGCTGTTTCACTCACAATGCGGGTGGCAGATCTCTATAATAGGGCTTTAGAATCTCTAAATTTACTAATGAAAAGTATTTAATCCCTGCTCGCCAAGACAAATCTTTAATTGGAAAGTCTGGTGCTGCTGCTGCACTGCAAGCATTATGTAAGAAGCTGAGCTCCATTCACACGCGGTTGGACACCATGGTTACCAGCAATGCTATGCATGAGGATGGGGAGCACAAATCTGGAGCTCTTGTCACCACCAGAGCTGACGGGATAATCAATGATTTGTATCCTCGCTTCTATCTCCTCGGTGAGGCAATTAATAAAATACCAATAGAGCCCTTAGAAACGGAGCCAGTTCACTCGTAATTTAGAGGTTCATCATTACACATCATCTCCTGGCCCCTCTTTTTCTTCCTTAGTCACACCACTGAAAGGAGTTAGATCATGCTGGAAGTTGAAAATCCTGCCTATAAAATGGCAGTTATCATATATTAGAAATATCATGGCGTTCCAGCAGCAGGATGAATACAAAGGTGTAAGTTTTCCACCAGACCATGAAGGCTTTTTTTTTTTCTCCATGAACAAAAACTGAGGAAAGAGAGGGTCTGTTTACTTGGACCTAGTGATGTTTCTTTCTAAGAGGTGCTGTGCATCTTATTTCATGCATCTAGAGATTTCTTTGGTTAAAGAAATGTCCAGAGAAGGGGCAGAAAAATGTCAACTTATGCCTCTTTGAGTTGTTGTTTCCTTCTGACTGTTCAGAGGTCCATTGACTGGTGGTAACTGGATGAGAGTCATAGGTGGAAGTCAACAGAACTTTGTGAGCTCTGGTTTATTAAACTCCTAACCTACCAACCTTGATGCTCCCAAAGACAACATCTTGCTGCCAGAAATGTCAGCATAGCCAATCTGTCCTGGGTTTGTCTAGGATAGAGTTATTTTCCTTCTAGTAGCTGATGAATTGCTGTGTTTGGGATTAAGAATGTGTGATGTTGATAACACATGAATGTTTTTAGTTGTTGCCAAGCAGTCAAGGACTTTTCAGGTTTTCATGCTGCCCTGCTAATGAGAAGGTGGGGATCACCCAGGAAGCTGGGAGGGGACACAGCCAGGACAGGTGACCCAAACTAACCAACGGGTGTATTCCACACCATGATGCAATGCTCAGCATAAAGGGCGGGTTGGTGAGGGAGGAGTGAACAGCTCCAGGATGCATGTCTCAGAGACCATCCATCTTTAGGATGGCTCTGAGCTGTACAGTCTGAGTCATGCGGTTCGGTGAGAAAGTGCATTGTGTATAACCAGTTCTGTGTATTTTGCTGTAAAGTCCTGTTGTTGGTATTTCTCCCTCCCTTTGCTGTCCCAGTACACTGTCTTTATCCCAACCCATGAGGTTTACCTTTGTCTTCCCTTTTTTTTTTCTTGTCCCTCTGTTTTTCCCACAGTGGGGAGACCAAGCGAGTGGCTGTACAATACTCAGTTGCTGGCCAGGGCTGAACCATGGCACAAGAATATGCTGAACTCCCATCTCCGCGAGCTTCTGGGCTACTTAGAATGACAGAAACATAGAATTGCTGTCTTATGGCTCTCCATCTCCTACCTCCACTGAAATGGCAGACCAAAGGACCTCACTAGAACACTGTCCTTCAAACTTCGACATGCTGCCCCCAGGCTTATCTCTAGCGAGCCTGGTTTTATCCTTTTTCCCTCATCATACAGAAAACCAGAGAGTTAAACTCAGCTTTACATAATCTTGATGAAATGTAAAAACAAGGTGATAAAAATACAATTGATTCAGAAAAGTTATGCTGGATTGACTAGCGAGGAGTAATCAGTGTGCTATGTATAGACTCACATAGATAGAGATGCAGCTACATTCATTCCCTTACCAAAAATGATCAAGTGGAAAATAAGGCTTACTTAGTCTTCTTCCACAGATAATATTTTCTTTTTTTCCTTCAGAGCTGAAGACAGTATTTCTGTGAATAAACTGGGAATGATAAAATGTCCCTTTCACTCTTTGATTACTCTTCACTGACACTGCATCTAATTTAAAAATAGCCCATAGCCTTTATAAAATGTAACAAAGTGAAGATTTTTGACAGCAATTTCTGAATTTAGTAATATTTTCCTTTATTTACAGTTAGGAGTGTAACAAGGCAGAAAAAAAAAAAAAACACAAAAAACCCCCAAAATCCACCAGTCCCTTTTATAAAATCCACAAGTTTCACCGCAATAAAATCAAATGATGTAGATTTGACACAGAGCAAAAGATGTGATAACAATATATGTGCATTTTTGGGGATGGGGGAAATGAGAGAATGAGCTAATTGCATTTTTATCTTAAAAAGAAGTTAATGAATTACCATTTCAAAGTGGGATTTACATATTCCATCACTTCGCAAAGATTAGCTTTTTCTTTGATAGTTTTTTCTTTCTCATTTTATTATTCTGCCTTTTGGATGAGATGCTCAAATAAAATAAAAAAAAAAAATCAAGAAAAAAAATTGCAAAGCCCATTCCTTTGCAGTCATTAAAAGATCCTGTGGCACTTTCCAC
Source organism: Gallinula chloropus (assembly GCF_964237585.1). Taxonomy (NCBI): domain Eukaryota; kingdom Metazoa; phylum Chordata; class Aves; order Gruiformes; family Rallidae; genus Gallinula; species Gallinula chloropus. The sequence goes on from NC_140086.1 coordinate 4,289,590, forward strand.
AAGAGCTGAAAGTGTTTTAAACGTCAGTGTCCTGGCAAAAGTCCAACTTGGGTAATTACATTCCGTCCTGCCTCAAAGAAATCCTTTCCTCAAGCTATAATTTCATTCGGAGACATTGTTCCACACTTCTCTGCCTGGAAACGATTGCTCCGTGATCTCAGCTGCCACATTGCAGGGAGGAAATAGCTGCATTTTAGTGCAAGCAAGTATTTTCTATAGACTCACTGTCATTCAGGCTTCCACACTATGCACCTGAGTCCAATACACACTATACAAGCTGCCTACTCACAGTATGCACCTGGGTGAAGCCCTCAATATGCTACATACAGTTGACTTCTATAGGAAGTATACAAAATATTGTGCTATAGTTCACAAAACAGCAACTGCAGTCATTTGTCATTTGCTGTACATGGGCACCTTATGGTTGCCACAGTTAGTAGAAAAAAAGTTAAGAGTTGACAGATTATATCACTAATTTCCTTTCTGATAAAATATTATAATGAATGATTCAGAAGAGCAAAATAGCCATAAAGGCTTAAGAGAAAAATGTTTTCCTATAAAAACTAACTATATCATGATATACTCCTGGGGTGGGGACATCTTATCTAATTATAGATAATTAAAAGATCTATATCGACCCTAAAGTAGGTTTCAAGATCACTCTGCCATCAGTGGGGATCAAAAGTCCCATAATTAAACCATCCCTTCACAAGAGGTGTGTTTAAGAATGTGAATGTACTGTCCAAACATTGAAGTTACTATAGATAAATTATGCTGGCGTCCTCATTGCTGATGGTGAGTAAGATGAGTTGTACCCAGAATGGAGAAAATTTGAACATGAATCAAAAAAACAGGGTGTTAAAATGAAAAAAGAGCCTGCTGTAGCACAACTTGAGTAAACAAAGCAAGCTGTCTGCCACCCTGAAGACAAAAAACCCCACAGAAGTACGGTCCTGCTCTTTCCAGGTGGCTGAATCGTAGACTGTTTTTATGAGTCAACTTAAGGGAAATGGTCTACTAATTCAGAAACAAAGCTTGTGCCCGCTGATTCCTTGGTCCTGCAGACATCTCATCAGAACACCTCTGGCTATGTCAACCCTTGGCTTCCAGAGGTTTCAATAGGGGAGTGACATGTTCACAGGCAAAGGGGTTCAGCAGCTAAAGCAACATATGTATATATGTATATATATATATACACATATATATATATGAAGAAAGATTTTTACAGTCTTCAACAGGTGCTACCTCTTTTTTCTGGATGGGATTATGCCAGGAGGATTAAACTCCAACTTCACCAGTTTGGAAAGAGATTATGTCCTTGACTTGATGTCACTATTTTCTTTCCTCCTAATTAAACAAAAAACTCAGCACAGGGGTAAGAATGAGAGAGAGAGAGAGCAAGAGGGATAGAGAAAAGAATTAAGGAGAAGCTGACCGGAAAAGCCAAGCAGTTCAAGTCTTTTAATTTAGTATTTAAAAGCTTTTCTGTGAGTCTGCTTCTCAGAGATATGGCTGTTAAAGAAAATGGATTTTCCTACTTCCAGCCAAGCACAATATATGTACATATTTATATACACCCACAAGCATACACACACAAATGTACAGAGAGGAGGCGGAGAAAAATTTATACTGAAAAAGATGTTGAAGTTGTATCAAAAGAATAAGACGCGGAAAGAATCTTTCCTGAGAAAATCCATTTTGTGAATCCATGACTAATCCCTGCAGAACATGCACACACACACACACACAGAGAAAGGTAAAGAGTGAAACAACAGAGCTGTACTTGAAAACATATTCAGCTCTTGACATATATATTCAGGATTGCAGCTAACCCCGTTGGTTTGTAAGTTGCCCATCCTTTTTTAAGAACATATTTAAATAATGTATTTTACAAGTCTGTTAGGAAAATAAATAAATGAACATCCAAACCCCATCAAAAACCAGCACAGGCACCTTGTAGATGGGGAGTCAGTTAAAAGACCAGACCAAGCTAGAGTGGGATGAGCTCAGCATTCAGGTTTATCAGATATTCATGGTGTTAATTTGCACCCTGAATGTATATACAGCTTTAAGGCCTGCCTCTGTGGAAGCCATCATTGAAGAAAGGAGAGATGTGTTCAAGGGACAAAGAATGGGGATGTGTCAGGCAAAAAAATCTGGGAAAAATTAATTGGCTGAGATTCTGATGCTCAGGCCATGAACATGGCTGTTCTCCAAGGAAGCCCAGACTTATTCAGCAGTCCCTCCAATATATGCAGTCTTAGGAAGGTCTCCCTTGTCATTAATACAAATTTCATTGATCAAAAACCAGCCAGTTTTTTGGGTTGTAAGGAGTTTCTGGAAGTCTCTGATGCAACCTATCACATGAAGTATGGCCAGTGTCAAAGTTGTGTGCAGCTCACATCCCTCCTTGGTGCATCTTGGTTCCATAAAAAGACCTAAACAGAGGCAAGAGGGAATAACCCCTATCTTTTGCCCTAAGATATTTGGCTGTTTAATGCAGCTGTTTGACCATGACTTTTCCAGCAGAGTTTTTAAACACATACTTTTACACATCAGTGTACATGCCCACAGATATAACTTGATGTATCTTCTGAGGATAAATGGACTCATATGTACAAATGAACAAATAAACGAATGGGATGCATATTCACTTGTCCTTACACATATCAGCAGAATAATTCAGTTTTCTTCTCTGTACAAAAGAAACATAGGGCCTACATCAGAGAAACATGGTGGGACTGGATGACATCCAGAGTCACTAGAAGACAAAAATGCTGTGGGTTGATCAAGCTTACATCAGTACACTGTTGAAGGCAGCACTGAGCATGATGGGACCATACAGTGCTGTCACTGCAATTGTTCACACACATGACAAAAGGTCTCTGCCAGATTTTTCACCCTTTTCAAAATTCACTCAGTCATGGTCATGTTTCTCCTCCTCTGGGAGGGTTCAGCCCATAAATCCATATTGTGGCACCTCGTCTAAAACAGCATGATTTTCAGAGGAACAGAAGAGAGCAAAGAAAATACAGCACCTTTGGGAAAGACAGATGAGAAGATGTGGAAAATCTGGCTTTTTCAGACAGATCTGAAAATGTAGGTCACCTATTGCTGGGCTTGTATGGCTTCCATCCCAGACCTTTTTCTGATAACTTTTTAGCTAGCCCCTTTCTTTCTCCTTTTAGCTTTTCCTTTTTCAAGCTCCAGCCCGCCTCTTCCCAGCCAGCTGTGTATATGAAATGACTTTGGGACATGCTGGCAGGGAGTAGGTTTAAAAATAAACATGGTGATATTCACCAGGAAGACACTGCAGGCTGCAGACTCCTTTCTGGGTGATAAAGATTTAATTATTGCATGCTGGCCCTACTTGCCATCTTTCCAGCTGTAACAGGTGCCTGAATTTCACCTTTCCTCCAGCTTTTTCTCAAGGTAATTAAATCTTTATCCTGGAGATAGATATATGCAGGTATGAGAGGCTCTTCCTTCTTTAAAGGGAGACATTTTTATTTTTTATTAACTCTACTAATCAGCAGAGGAATTATACATAAACTAAGCTGGGGAGGCTGCAGGGAATTCAAGGTTTTACATGGTACTGTGTTTGGCTGTAAAATAATCCCATTCCGGGGAAACCTGCTATGGTTTTGATTTTAAGCATAGGTTGTGTTCATTTTGTGATCCTGATAGCTTTATTCCACCCAGCCCTGGGATTTATTTCTAATCCTGAGCAAAAGGATTTTTCATGGGAGAGAAAGAGGCTGCAGCAATGAGGACAAAGTGCTGGCCTGCAGTAGGATTTTTTCCTCAGGCTCATTAAGTGACTTGGGGCATGACCCTCCATGGTACATTTTATAATGGATCTCAAGTCACTTTGATCACAGTGTGATCAGATGCTCCTAAAGTCTCTCTATCACCAGACATTGTACTACATGGTTTATGAAGAAGTATTGTATGGAAAACTATGCCATTGAAATATTGCGACTCCAGAAATGTGAATTTCACATATAACACTTCAAAGATAATAAAGGAGACTCTTTCTAGACTCTGCTGGTGAATGGCTGGTAAAAATGTGTTGGGAGAATCAAACTGAGCAGCTCAGGGTGAAGTTGGTATTTGGATAATGTGTTACCTTAACCACACACTGCCCTCTTTACATATGTGCATCATTCATCTAAAGAAGTGCTTGATCTAGGATGTATTGCAAAAGACATACGAACTTAAGGGGAGACAGAATACCTGTATGAATGAAAAATCAGTTTTGAGGTAGTAAATACAAAGCAGAAATCACACTCAACCCAGAAGGTCCGTGAGACACAAATTGCTATTCCCTCAGAAGGAACAGCATGAGAGCTTGTGCTCTTCTGATACTGTCAGAGACAAAAGAATGAGCTGAACTCAGCTTTGATTTTACTCAATGTTCCCATTCTTGTGTGCCTGTGCAAACTCTACTATTAATGGAAATCAGGCAACCAACCTTATATTATTTGGTTTGTATGAGAAAATGGAGGTGGTCTGATTTTTGACAGGTCATTAGACATACCTACAACCCCAGTATTTTAGCTTTGTGTTTTGAAAATCCACGTTCAATTCTTGAAGGTATACTACAAATGAAGGCAAATGATTTTTCTCCCCTACTCTCTCATGATTGGGAAAAGAAATCATTGGTAAAAAAACCCCATTGACACAGAGGGAACCAGCCTAGGAGGGTAAATGATAGGATTCAAAGTTTTAACACATAGAGCTAAGAAAGATAACATTTTTTCTGTACCAAGACACCTTTGGTTCTTTCCTGTCTGTCAGTAAAGTGCCATTTGTACTGGCTACTGAATTAAGACAAGGCTGCAGATCAATAAAGCTTCAATGAAATATGTTCCATATTTTTCTTCTTCAATGTAGTTGTTACTGGGTCTGTAAACTCTTAAGTTATAGAGTGGGATCCTGAGCTGTTGTAAACTAGCTGATGTGGATTGTTACCACTTACAGCTTCACTGAAATTTAGTTCAGCTGATGCACATTCAATATTGAGGTACCATATTGTACCACCTTGATTTGCTTCAAGAGGTGTTTCTGTGTGAAGTGTCTGACAATATCCTAAAACCCTCGGGGTACCAAAATCTAGCTCTGTTATTGCAAGCCTATATCACCTGACTCCTTGCAGACATTTATCAAGCTCCATGAAGCCCCATTTTGGCTTCCTTTTTCCCCATTGTTCTTGCTGAAAATCTGTTTCTGGAACATGAGTATGTTAATCATTAGGAGCGTTCTTCTAATTGCAAGCCTAAATTTATTCATGGGCAGTTTGTTCCTCATTTGCTCTTCTGCAAACACTGTCTCTGCACCTATTTTCTTACTATTATCCCTTCTTGACTTTATATGTAGTTCAGACCTTCTAATGAATACTGCCTCTGTTCTGCACGTCAATTATGGACACCTCTGAGCAGGAGCTCCATTTAGAGCCTGCAACTGGGACTTCAGTAGGTGCTTATGCACTTTCTGAATTGGAGCTTTAAATGCTGGGATTGTACCAATAAAGGTAGGAAATGTTCTCCACTAACTGTTCCACCCTGAAAGGGGGAAGAACGGAAAATGAAGCAATTGGAGCTTGGGGAAAGGAAGGAGATACTGAATTTCTTGCTGTTCTTTCTTTCTGCTTTCTCTTAGTTTAATGGTTGTACGAGTCACTGATTGCTGGAAAGCTTGAGATCTGTCCTTTGATGTCACCTAAGTAGGGACATTTTTGGGACATTTTTGTGTTACTTGTATCAGCTCACACATTTAAAGCAATCATAGGGAAATTATAATTCGATTTACAGCAGAGAAGGGATTTTCTTTAAAAGAAATGCTAATTAAAAAAAAAAATCAGTTCTAAGTCAGTCATCCACTTTTAAGCAAAAAAGAGACTTTTTTGTATGATGCTATTTATGTTTCCCAAAAGAATCACACTTTGTAGGCTTGGTCATAAATAGTACTCAGTTGCGACAATGGTTTATTACAGTGCAGGGAAAGTTGTCATTTTCACATGAGCTTTCCTCCAGAGGTGGCTGGGAAACAGAATTTCTCTCCTCTGGGAAATTTTAGCCTCTCAGAAAACAGTTTTCATTTGTCAAAGAAAATTTTAAAATTTACCACATAGTGTAAATTGCCCATCAAAACTGATTCAACCATCAAACATTTTTAGTTTGTGAAGTAGAATATTGCAGCTAATCCAGAAAAAGAAATGTTAAACATATTTTTGAGACAAAATTAGAATGATTAAGATCATTTAGCAAAATGAGACAGTCTTTATGAAAATAAATAGAATTGGGTTTTGATCTGTTTTTACAGTTCAAAATTGCAGCATTTCAACAAAAGTGCTTCTTTATGTAAGAAAAAAGGCTTAATCGAAAAATTTTCAGCAAGCCCTGTCTATATGCAAGGTGACCAAGAGACAAATATAAATATGCCAAAAATGGATGGCACTCAGTGTGGTCATTTAGAGAGATATGCAGAATATTGTTTGCTTTGGATAGGCCCTCATCTATGCTTCAACTTTGGCCACACCAGGGCTGGTTGATGACATTCGGGTCTGTCAGTGAAGCACGGTCATCTCCTCATTGAGTAGGTCCAGCACTTTGCAGGGCAAACTGGCTACTCCCCACTAGATGATACAAGACTTAATGTCACCCCTAGGTTCTTTGTTAGACCTCTTTTGTCTTAGTATCCAGGATTTCTAGAGGATTTCTAGTCAGTATGACATGAACTCATCCCAGAACAGCTCGAGTTGATGCTGTCTGACTTTCCTACATCATCCTTCATGTCCTCACCATGACATAACCTCCAGATGTTGCTTGCATCCATCCTTACAGGCTTTACTCTGCCTCCATCAGGATTTCACAGGTAGCACCATCAGGCAAATGTGTTTCACCTTCCAGTTGTACCACTGTGTAATGAAACATTGTGTGAGGAGACCTTTCAAGATAAATCCTGGTAATGTTTTTTTTGCTTTCTTGGGGGTTTGTTTTGTTTTGTTTTCCTGATAAAGCCTACTCTGTATTTTAAAAGTTCTTAGGGACATGCTTTAGTGGTGGACTTGGAAGTGCTAAGTTAGTGATTGAACTGTGTGATCTTTACCAACCTAAACAATTCTACAATCCTTCGCTCTTGAATCCAGCAAATTCCTATGAGACAGTTAGCCCTGAATGTTTTGGGGAGGAGGGGGACGTTTAATGTTTGAGAGTTCACCTTTCTCCATGGTCTGCTGCTTAAATGGAGGCTGGGCTGCTCTAGGCAAAAACAATTACTGGCCTGAGGAGTAATATTTCTGAATGGCAGAATAACACTAGCCCTCCGGCACCAGTAGATGCTGATGGTGAAACAGAGGCATGCACACAACCTACTCACAAATTAACACCTCCCTGACATATATCTGTAAAGCCACATTTTAAATAATAAAATCTGCCTTAATAAAGCCTGTCAGATCTTTAAGTGTCTCTAAATTGCTATTTCTTAACTCACAGTACAACATGACTGCCAGTTCTGACATAAGGAATAATAGGATAGTCATATTTTTTTGCCAATGCCTGCAAAAAATGTGCAGTCAAGCAGGTGACAGGGCTTCTTCATGGTCTTTGATGTGACCATCTCTTGCTTTTCTGAGTTCTTGTCATGTCCTCTGAGCCCAGCTCTCACCTATGTGTCCTTTCATGTGTCCACTCAACTATTGTCTTACACTAATGGCCCCAATCTCAGTGCATGTCTTGTCTAACTCTGGTTTAGTTTTAGATGTTTCTGATCCTACTGTGGACTCCAAGCTAGTTCAACACTTCCTCTTTCTTAAATGTCTACTTTCACCTTTGCTCTTGTCATTACAGGATATAACCTGTTTTTTAGCCCTGATCTCTCATCCTCCATGGATGCCGTCTGGACTGGCTGAGCAGATATGCAGTTTTGATGCCTATTTGGGAAGATGATTTCTTTGTTTGGTTCTTTCCACCCCCCCCCCCTCCCCCCCCCCCCCCCCCCACACACACACACACACACACCCTCTCTATTTTATTCTGGACTTCAAAATATTGGGATCAGTTACCTTATTCTTTGGGTCACCAGTGAAAACCCTCAGTTGGATCTGGGTTATTCAGTAACAAACCACCCTGTGTTCTGGTGTAGATCCTCCTCCCATAGCTTACCAGTAAAGAAAATGAGCTTTGGTTTTTAATTTGGCCAGAATCCTGTTCAAAATTCACAAAACCTCCTGAAAACATTCTCTGAACACCACCCATTACGGAACAAGCCTATTGGTGGGTGCTTACAAGGAGCTGACCTAGATATTTTGCCCAGAGCTTTAGGTTATAAGTGCTTTAATAAACCTTATGTCTCAGAGATCAACTAAGATGTAAAAAAACCTCTTTAATATCCCAGAAGAAAAAAACCACATCAGTCCCTTTAACAGTCTGTAGAGGCCAGTCTGTGGTAGTTACAATGATGCTTCAAGGTAATCATCTCTGCCTCCAAAACCTGAGTAGTCATCAGTGGTGTTTCCTAAGGTTGTATCAAACATGAGGATTTCATTAGACCGCTTTGGCTACCTTTCTCCTTCAAGGTGGTCTTCATCTGTCACTTTGCTGACTCTGTCTCTGCATGTTTTCTTTTACAAGACCTTTTCTTCACTTGCACACAGACATCTCCTTCGTACAGGTGGTTCAGGCTTCCTCGGCAGAAAGCAGAAGGGATTCAGCTCATTTCTCTTTGGTGAAAATACTGGAAGTTGTTCGAGGAGATGCAGTCCAGGACTGCTGGACATCACCTCTGAATGTGTCTTGGGATAGCAGCTTCAGAGGATGAGGACTTCTTACAGCACAGTCTGCAAAAGGATTGCTCATAATTTCTGTCATTTCTGTCTGGTTTTCACCTATTGCACTATGCTGTTTCAGTCTGGCAGAACAATTCCAGCCATAGTGTGGACATGGTTCCCAAAAATGACTGTGAAGGTGTTATTGTATGGGTGTTGTTCCTGTGCCTGAGAACACTTCTCTTTGTTATGTAGTGCCAAAGTACCTAGTAAGAAAAAGTCACCCTATTTGGAACAGGGCAATTTAAGACCTTCTAAAAAGGACAAGCAGGAAATAACCTTGTTGGTACTCATTCAAAGTGAGGTATAACTCAAGCTATGAAGTGACTTGTGCAAGGTTACACAGGCATCTGTGGCAGAACAAATCACACTCAGATCTCTTTGGTTTCCAACATTCAATCACCAGGCCACCACTTTTCACCTCCATCACCTGCCTTGCAAGGTGACCTGTCAAGTCTTTGAAAAGTTCTAATTATTTGATAAAGGTAAAAATGGACCCATCTTCAGCCTGGAAAAGGCTTGGGGGAGACCTTATTGCAGCATTCCAGTACCTAAGGAGGCTACAGGGAATCTGGAGAGCAATTCTATCAGGGAGTGTAGTAATAGGACATGGGGTAAGGGGTTTAAGTGAAATAGGATAGATTTAGATTAGACATTAGGAAGAAATTCTCTGCCATGAGGGTGGTGAGACACTGGAACAGGTTGCCCATAAAAAGTTGTGAATGGCCCCTCCCTGGCAGTGTTCAAGACCAGGTTGGATTGGGTTTTGAGCAGACTGATCTAGTGGAGGGTGTCCCTGCTCAGACAGGGGGTTGGAACTAGATGATATTTGAGGACCTTTTAAACTCAAACCATTCTATGAGTCTGTGCATATCTAACCTGGGGCTGGCCTAAGATATGCTAGCATTGTTTTGAGGAGTTTCGGGGATAATACAGTCAGTAGCTCATCTGCACCTTCATTACTGGCTTGAAAGGCATTTTCTACACCATGTCTTGCAACAGCAAGACTTGGAAGTATATGGGGCAGTCCAGGGGAAGAGGCAACCATGTCTAGTACTGGGAAAATGAAGAGGAAGTGGCACAGCTGGCCTGAGCCACCAGTCCTTGGAGGACTGATGGGGAGTGCGAGTAGCTGAGCTCCCTCTACTCTCCTGCCCGATTTACACATTCAGCATCATGCTTTCAGCCAAGCTGGTTAGAGCTGAAGCTACAGTTTAAAAATACAATTCAGCAAGTGGAAGAGGCAGATGAAATAACTTGAACCTTAGCCATGCTGCACTGTACAGACTGATTCTCCAGACTGCTGCTCTCCCAGGGACTTGAGATGCTACATGTCATTTCATGCACATTTTAATATTGAAAGGGAAGCTTTCCTTCAAAATTACGTGTATCAGAAACTTCAGCATTTTTGCCTATGTGGTGAGTGTTCAAAGTACTTTTTGGACTTATTCCTCAGTCAAAATAATTTCTGGTGAACTTTCTGGGGGAAAAGATTTTTTTTTGCTTCTAATTAACTTTCTGTCAACTACCAGCAAGGCAAAAGGATAAGTACATTATTTTTTTTTCCCACCAGAGATAAGGCTGAAAAACTGAGAACACAGCTTGTGCTGACAGGCATTAGGCACTATTAGACTGATCTATCAGTCTGAGTGATGATGGCCCCATGGAAGCAGTGAACACATCACCACTTAAACCATTTAAAGCTGATCCGGACATAGCACCAGGGAATATCCTTGCAGAAACAAGCCCACACTCTACAGAGGTATGAAGTAGATGACCTAATAACGTTGGTGTGGGCTGTATTGCTTTGGGGTGGTTTTTGTTTTGTTGGGGTGCATGTCTTTTGTGTGTGTCTAAATGCTAAGAGCCCCATCAGGAGAAGTACCGAGCTCCTGCACCTTTCACAGAAACACAGTGAGTACCATGATTGTGTAACAGACCTGTGAGCTAAGGAAAACCCTCCAACATGGAGTTAACTTCAAGCATGTCAGGAGGATATTTCATTATCAGATTTAATTCAGTGTGTCACAGATCATTTACTAAAGAAATGGAGAAAAACAGACATACTAATTACTCTGATGAAATTTGGGTCCTGTTTTTAAAATTTAAATACATAAAAGCCCTACACACACTTTCTGAGCATTAACATCTTCACATCATGTTATTCCCAGTCACAAAACCTATGACCTGTAATGCAGCTACAATGCAAATCTTGTATTTAGCCTAGATAAAAAAGACACAGATATAATTCACACTGGTGCCTGAAAACACTACTGGCAAGAACAGCAACCAGGAGCACCATATTTCTCAAGGATATTATGATTAGTTAAGGGAACTCCTAGAGAAACAATCGCCTCAAATTTAGCTGTAACAGGATCAACTTCCCAATCTCATTTTATTGAGCTCTACACTATTGCCTGAAAGGGAAAGTGAATGAGGCAAAAGGGAGTTTTCCATATGAAAGCAGCATGAATTAGCTGGCGGGCACCTCAATGCAACCCATATGACATGATAGATGCTATTAAGGCAATAGGATTTTTACCGCTAATATTCACAGGTTTCTTTTGCTCATTAGGGCAGTGATGAGACTGGATAAATAGTCCATGCATTTTATATCCTCTGACTTTATGGTGGCAGTGTTGGAAAAGGCATCCTAAACAGAAGACAACCCCTTTATTAAAGTCTTGGCTGCCTTTCAGTCAGGTGAGAAGAAAAATCTTGTCATATACTGACATTTATTCAGTGCTCTCCAGGGCCAGAGGAGATACAACCTCCCTTTGTATAATTTAAACAGAAATTCCTGGGGAACCTAAAGGGAGTGTGCACCTTCTACCACTGGGTAATGAACACTCTATGAAAAGTATCATTGCACTGCTGGAAGACACAGCAAAGTTTAATTACACCTCAGTCAGGAGAAGAATCTGACCAATCTTCCATCTGCAGAAGAAACACAAGTTGAACAAAGCTTCTGACAGTAAAGAAGACAGTTTGTTACATAACTTTTTCATGATGATCATGTTATTTTCCAATTTTTAGATTAAGAGGCCCTAATTCAGTACTGTCATTCAGGAGCTGGACACCTTGAGGCTGTTGTCACACAAGCATTCCTAAATCAGGATTATAATTTATTTTAGGAACGATATATTGCTCTTCAGTGTTTATTTTTTATTTTGGTTTTTATAAAGACTGTGGTCACTCCCAGTCAGAATAGTTTCAATGACAGCTGTGTAAAGTTTAAAAACCTGAGCTAGGTTTCTGCTGTTGTAAATGAAGATGGGGTCATGAATCAGAACCACAACCTGGGGTACTTCCTCTGCACAGGGCTAAAGGGCTAAATAGGATCATTTTATCATTCTAAAGGCTGCAAACCTCTAAGCTATTTACAGTAAAGACAGCACTTTGGGTCCATCTGCCATATGATGGTGATGTGTTTCATGGGCCAACAAGAAGATACAGGTCAAGTGCACAAGACCTTTTAATTATTTTAAAGAAGCTAGTGGAAAGAACAAACTTCTTGTACCCCATTTTGAAATGAGTAACACCCATAGCACAAACTTTGTTCTGTGCTGATTTTAGTAATTTCTGGTTATGATTCCTAGGGAGGCTCTTCAGAGGGATCTGAACAGACTGGACTGATGGGCTGAGACCAACGGGATGAAGTTTGACATGGCCAAGTGTAGAGTGCTGCACATGGGACAGAACAACCCCCTGCAGCACTACAGGCTTGGGGGAGACTGGCTGGACAGCTGTCAGGAAGAGAGGGACCTGCAGGTGTTGGTTGACAGCAGGCAGAATATGAGCCAGCAGTGTGCCCAGGCAGCCAAGAAGGCCAAGGGCATCTTGGCTTGTATCAAAAACAGTGTGGCCAGTAGGTCTAGGGAGGTAATTGTGCCCCTGTACTGGGCATTGGTGAGGCTGCACCTTGAGTACTGTGTGCAGTTCTGGGCTCCCCACCATAAGAAGGAGATTATGGTCCTCAAGCAAGTGCAGAGAAGGGCAACCAGGCTGGGGAAGGGGCTGGAGGGCAAATCATATGAGGAACAGTTGAGGGACCTGGGGATGTTTAGCCTGGAGAAGAGGAGGCTGAGGAGAGACCATATCACCGCCTACAACTACCTGAAAGGAGGTTGTAGAGAGGTGGGCGATGGTCTCTTCAGCCAGGTGACAGGAGATAGAACAAGGGGAAATGGCAAGAAGCTGTGCCAGGGCAGGTTTAGATTGGATATTATGAAAAAAATCTTTACTGAAGGGTTGTGAGGGCCTGGAACAGGCTGCCCAGGGAGGGGGTTGAGTCACCATCCCTGAATGTGTTCAAAAAAAGGGTTGATGAGGTACTTAGGGATATGGTTTAGCTTAGGATGGGAATGGTTGGACTCGATGATCTTAAAGGTCTCTTCCAACTTGTGATTCTGTGATTCTGTGATTCATATACCTAGACACAACTCTCTGGAGCCATGGGAAGTACTCAAGTTTATCTTTCCTGACCCTTGTCCACCTGGTGCTCCAGGAAGACTTTTCTCCCTTTTATCTACCTGTCAGCCCTCCAGATGTTTAAAACACTCTAAAGTGACTCAAACTAAATGCCGTTTTTTCAGACAGATGATTAAAGCTCCCCAAAGGAGGGTTGGTACGTCCTGACCTTATGAAGGTCTTGTGAGTAGGAGGCACTGAGATCCTTATATGGAAAACCATAAAAACAACCAACAGAGCCAAATTCACACCTCCTTCTCAGATTCATGTGCCAACAGCAACACTTGGAAGGATCACAACTCAGATGTACAGCACTAAGGGCAAATGCTTGCCTCCATCTATTACACAGCTCACTACATTATGTGTTTTGCATGCTCAGCAACTAAAGGAAATCGATCTTTCCACCTCCTCCATTAGGACTGAGATATTAATGCAAAGGAAAAACTCCTTTTTTATGACAGCAGGAGAAACTCCATTCACTTCAAAAGTGTTTCTGACACTGGTGCTCAGGCGTGAGCTCACAGACTGAGGCTGCCCTGAGTCTGTCAGAGAAGGGAGATTATATATCCATAGTATCCATTTATCCATTCTGCCAGCAGTAAAGCAATGAGGGTCTACTAAGTGTAGTGTCAGAAAATACCAGATTTGTTGGAAAATAAGAGACACTTTTGGAACTGTCACAGATTTAAAAAATAAAATAAAATACAACACCGCTCCCCCCCCCCCCCAAGAAAAAAAATAAAAAAACAAAAAGGCATAATCTCCTTATGTATTTGGAGGGTGCAGGGAATATTTACATGGTAACTTAACCTTGTAACTGCAAATGTCTCTCCTCCAACCTTAAAGGCAGAATCCTTCCCCTAAACCTTTCTACAGTGGTGCTGCCTAAGAGATGCTCTTTGCGAATATCTCCTTTGCTCACGGTTCTCCACATTACAGAATCACAGAATGGTTTGGATTGGGAGAGACCTTAAAGATCATTTAGTTCCAAACCCATACCATGGGCAGGGACACCCTCCACTAGACCAGGTTTCCCAAAGCCTGATCCAACCTGGCCTTGAACACTTCCAGGGTGCCAGGGACATTCACAACATCCCAGTGCCTCACCACCATTACAGTAAATATGTTTTTCCTTATATCTAATCTAAATCTACCCTCTTTTAGTCTGAATCCATTACCCCTTGTCCTATCGCTCTATGCCCTTGTAAGCAGTCTCTCTCTAGCTTTCTTGTAGGAGCCCTACTTAGGTACTGGAAGGTCTCCCTGAAGCCTTCTCTTCTCTAGGCTGAAAACGCCCAAATCTCTCACCCTGTCTTCATAGGAGAGGTGCTCCAGCCCTCTCATCATCTTCATAGCCTCCTCTGGACTTGCTCCAACAGGTCCATGTCCTTTTTACTTGGGGGCTCCAGAGCTGGATGCAATACTTCATGGGGGTTTCATGAGAACACAATAGAGGGGAAGAATCAACAGTAAAGGGCAGAATCGTATATTGACTTGAAAGCCCCGATAGCTTTTAGCAAGCCCAGTATCCATTCACAAGGTCCTTAGATTGTCTGAACAACCCCTTTTTACAAAATAGCTTAGGCTCCTTCATGGCCTCCAAAAGGGTCTAAATTTTTGTCCTGTCCTTTGCCATCTCCTGAAAGCAATATATCATATCAGCTTGGAGGAAATTAAGGTGATAGGAGGAAACATCCAAAATACCCTTTCCTTTTACTTGCTCTGACATATTGTGAGAGAGTGTCTGGTTCTGCTCAGTTAGCATATGATTTACCTTTATCACTGAAAGAAGATGTGAGCATAGATCCACACCTGACTGACTCTCATATTAAAAGACCTGTGTCAGCTCCAGTCAAAGTTATGCAGCATCTGTAGTTAAAAACAGATAATTACAAGATCATATAAATCTATGGAAAAGAAATGCCATTAAGTTAATATGAGTTTATAATGGAAGAAAACTAATAAGGCTTAATTTCCAATATGTGATAAAAAAGCATCTTCCATTGCCTCTGTTAAAGACAGACTCCTGGGCTAAATAGACCACTGGCATGACCCCACAGGACTTTTTTTCACATCTCATATCTAACTCCTATAAGTCATTTCATTGTAACCTTTGAATAAGAAAGTGGAAAACTCAGAAAGCAACATGGTAATGATCTGATGGAGCAACTGTTGGCCAGCAGATAGTTCATATATTACACTTAAATACAAACCTATTTTTAGCATCGTATGCTTCTACTGCAATCTTAAAGACTGTCTTTCGTGCTCATTGTGCAGTGACCTGGAAGAAATCCTTACTGATAAGGCTGTCAGAGGACCCATGAAGAGGAAAGAATGAATAATGTGGACTCTCCCCAGGGAAGATGTGACTCTGAAATAGATTTGTCCCTACCTCAACCAGGCTGAGGAAATAGTGATGGGGTCTAACCCTTGCCTGGGTTTTCCTTCAAAGAAGGATATTTCAGGACACAGTTTATTCCACTAAAGAGATATGATGTGTTCAGAGTTTCTGCCCCCTCTGCAAACACAGACATTGTGTCTAAAAGGGCATAGAATGTTAGGGGTTGGACCTTAAAATGATTGGTGACTGCAACCGTGTATCAAATGCTCTCATTGATAGATATTTTCATCTGCAAATCTGTTTATTGGTGTGTTGTAGGTTTTATTGGCTGTTTGGTTTTTTTTCCCTGAATAATGTATCCTGATCCAGGTCAAATTAATATTCTTGAATCAGGGTTAAATCCAGGGAAGTCATGTGCTATGGAGGTGGTCAGAAAAGATAGTCACAGAAAGTCCTCCTGTCTTCTAAGTAAAGTTTTTTCTCTAATTCTCTTCTCTGCAACTACAGCTTAAAGCCCTCTATGAAGAAAGTTGGTTGTTATTAGAAATGAGGACAAACAAAGGAAAGGAATTTGTTTAATAACATCCAGATGTCCAGGACAAAAATGAGGCATGTATGTGCCATCATAGCATGAATTTCATACAGAGCTTTACTTCATTCTGTCTCCAGACTCCAGGCTGCTCATAGCAAGACTTAGTGAAGGTTCTGGAAGGGAAGACTTATGAGGAAAGGCTGAAGTCCCTTGGTGTGTACAGCCTGGAGAAGAAGAGGCTGAGGGCAGACTTCATTGCAGTCTACGGCTTCCTGACAAGGAGGAGTAAAGGGGCAGGCCTCAATCTCCTCTCTTTGGTGACCAGTGATAGAACATGAGGGAACAGTACTAAACTGAGACAGGGAAGGTTTAGGCTGGATATTAGGAAGAGGTTCTTTACTGAAAGGGTGATCAGGCACTAAAACAGGTTCCCCAGGGAAGTGGTCACAGCACCAAGCTTGACTCAGTTTGAGAAACATCTGGACGATACACTCAGTCACGTGCTCTGACTTGGCTGGTCTTGTGAGGAGCCAGGAGTTGGACTTGATGATCCTTATGGGTCCCTTACAAATCAGGATATTCTCTGATTTATCTGTTCTATGAGTTACAAGATCTCATGCACACCCTACTTTTGTATATTATTAACAGAGAAAAAAGTCTCTGTTCCAGATGCTGACAGCTGAGCTGTTCGGGACTGGGGGGAAATTATAACAGAAATATCATCACTGTTTTGATAGGTGTTTGTACCTCTAGGGAAAGTGTATCTTTGTATGTATTTCTGCCTTTCAACAGCTTTGTGGTTATTTTTTTTAAAGCCAAAACTGCCGTCAAATGGGTTCAGTTTGGTTGCTTAGAAAACTGGATCTCATCCCAGTAAAAAAATGTAGCCCCGTAAGAGATTCATTTGCACCGGACTAGCACAACTTCATAAAACTAAAAGCTAAAATTTTGCAGAACAGAGGAAAACATAAAATTTAAAAACTCAGATTCTTAAGTGGCCAAATCAGAGATGCAGATTATTTTTTTTTCCCTTCTGGGACTGGAAATAGCCATTACTGTTATGGAGTGCTGAGGCCAAAAATAAGATGTGACATTTTGAAGTGCATACAATCTGGTAAAATATAAAATATTTAATAAATATGTAAATTGGTCAAGCTGCTTCCCCAAGGAAGAAAGCTTCAGTCGTGCTTTACAGCCCTCATTCACTTACGCAAATACTTTAAGAGGATCAAGGATGGATTATAAATGAAGTTAAAGTTTAACAAGAAATATATAATCCTTTAAGGAAGAGATTTTGTCATCTTCATTTATAATTTCTTGCAAGTTTCAAAAGTAAAAAGTTGACAGAGCAGCTTTCTGAAGCTTTGTGTGTGCAAACCAAGAGAACTAAAGCAGTCCACCTGAATCTTGCATAGTCATTTATAATCTTTTCTATTGCTCAGGGAATTCTGGATTTTCCCAAGAATATATGTAATTCCACTGCTTAACTTATTCCCAAAAGATCCAGACACAGTCTTGTGACATTTTCTCTTTGCACAGACCAGCAACTAAGTCACCAACACCTAATTCACATGCCATATATGCCATTTTGAAAGCACTTCAGGCTCCATCTTAATGTATTTAAGTGTTTTGCTTTGGAAAGAAGCTGAAACTAGTTCCTCTAAAACCTCATTTCTTTAGCAGTTAGAAGCCATATTTTAATTTCCAGATAAACTGTTTCATATCTAAGGTACACCCATACATACATAGATCCTCTTTAAAAATAAATAGTTCTATGATATACAGAAGATAGGAGAATTTAAAGAAAGTTTTCCACACTCTTAAACCATCCCTGATATCAATCTGGCTTTTAGGATGTGTTATGTTTCTGGAAACTCCTTATAAGTTAAAGACATGCATCAAAAGAAAAAATTCTTCACTGTGAGTGTGGTGGATCACTGGAACAGGTTGTCCAGAGAGATAGTGGAGGCCCCATTGCTGGAGAGATTCAAGGGCAGGCTTGATGGGGCTCTGAGTGATCTCATCTAGTGAAGATGTCCCTGCTTGTTGCAGGGGAGTTGGACTAGATAACCTTAAAAAGAGCCTTCCAAGCTAGCACATTCTATGATTCTATGTGTACAGTAGCATGCTCTCATGATACAAGCTTTTTAAAGGCCAGTAACAGTCCTGAAAAAGCTGTGATGACTAAGGAAGCTGTCAAAGGAAAAAGAGATGGCTAGGAAAAGAAAATAAGAAGGAAAATAACCCAGCAAGTGTCTTTGCACTGGGGAAGACCTGTGTGAACAGACATGCTTCATTTATATTTTGTAACCTAGTTATAGGTTACAAGGTGGGATGAAGAAAAATAAAAACAGAATTGTTCAAGCTGGACTGTGTTTACAACTAATGAAGGGGTTGTTTGGGGGCCAGTATCAGAAGGTGGAAATTTCCCTTGATACAAGCTTTTCTCTGCACACTTGCTCATTGTTCTGTTCATTTTCACCCTGTTTCTTTGAGTAATTTCACGCTAGAAATAATCATTCTTCTTTCTTCATGAGTTCACACTTCTTATTCTGGGGAGTTGGAAGCAAGTTGACAAAGCACTCAAGGGGGACTCTGAGCTTCAAATTTTATTTTTTCCCTACCAGTAAAAATATTATCTTATGCTCTGGTGATGTCTGCTCAGAGACCAGAATTCTTCTACAGGTGCCCATCAACTTGATACAGGCACAAAGAAGTGTTGTGGTGATGAGGAAAGTGGAATGTAGTGAGAATAGTTACTTTTATTTACAAAGGAAAATCTGCATTAACATCACGTCATTCACACAGCACAGTAGTCACATTTTCTTATCTTATCTGACTTCACATTTGATGCCCATGTAGGGAGAAAAGAAGGTTGAAGACAGGCTGAGAGAATTGGGCTTTTTCAGCCTGGAGAAGAGAAGGCTCCTGGGAGACCTTATAGCAGCCTTCCAGTGACTATAAGGGGCCTACAGGAAAGCTGAAGAGGGACTGTTTACAAGCTCATGAAGTGACAGGACAAGAGTTAATGGGTTTAAACTGATGGAGGGTAGATTTAGACTAGATATTAGGAAGAAATTCTCTGCCATGAGGGTGGTGAGACACTGGAATGCGTTGACCAGAGAAGTTATGGATAATCCCTCCCTGGCAGTGTTCAAGGCCAGGTTGGATGGGGCTTTGAGCAGACTGGTCTAGTGGAGGGTGTCCCTGCTCAGGCAGGGGGTTGGAACTAGATGATCTTTGATGACCTTTTCAACTCAAACCATTCTATGATTGTGCGAAGGAAAGGTCTGAGAGATCATAAGACCATCACGATCATAATTTTTCTCCTGAAAACCAATAGTTTCATAGAATCTATTTCACTGTTGCCTTGATCAAGCTATATGATATTGTGTAAGGTTTTCTGGACATATGTCCCATGGCAATACAGTAATTACCAGTTTCTTGACTTATCCACCACAGCCAGAATTGCTGCTTCATCTCTATGCAGACATGTTGCTCATGTTTCACTGTCAACTTGGTGGGCAGACACAATTTCTACAGTCCAATAATGAAGATGAAGCTTTGCACTCCTACAGGGGTAGACTAAGCTATTACTGCCAAACTCACTCTCCCTACACAAGTGTATAAGATTGACATAGACACTTATGGAAAGTTTCATCTCACTTCAATTTAGCAGTTCAAAAATAATTCATACAATGTGTCTGGACAACTAAATCCCTATAAGTGTCAGTGGAAAGAGACAGGAATTTCTCAAGCACAGTGTCAGCAGCAAGCAAATTTTTTGCCTTGTGGACAACCTAAATTAATGTCTAGGTTAAACCTGCTGTCTATCTTCTACCTGGTCAAAACTCAGTGCAGTGAACCTATATTATACAGATTAGCATGAAAATAACAATATTTTCTGTTTAGAACTGATATTCCCTTTCTCCCAGCTCCCACAGTCAATGAAGATATGTGAACAATTATTAAGATCACATACTACAAATTTAATTATTAATATTGTGTTCATGTTCAGATCTTTTCCCTTTTTTTCCCCCCAAATGTGAACTGCAGGAACCTTCATATCTGCAGTCACGTGCACTCTACCTGCATCTCGTCTGCTTCTGCAAAGCAGTATGGAAGACTTGTCCCTTTATGAAGTTGTAGCCCAATAGCACTGTGAAACTAGGGAGAGTTGTAGATGTAAGTAAATGCCTTCTGAAAATTATTTACACAGGATGGCAGTCAAGCAGTTAAACCAGGCATGGAAATGGCTTGCAAAGTGTTCCACGAGTTTCTCAAGTTTGCATTGTCAAAGTGGGATTATTTCTCAGCAAAATGGCCAGCCTCCAGCACTAGCCTTAGGAATCATTGTAATTAAAACCAGCAACAACAAAAAATACTGGTTTTAAATATATCTTTCAGCTATGGGGGAAAGGGAAGGAGAAAATTAGCAAATGAGAATATTTCTCCTCAGTATTCACACTTATCAGTCTGTATCCCATCATGAGCTGAAGAAAATTCTTTTGATTACTTGTACTTGACACAGTCTTGCTGTTTAAAAAGGAATACATCCTTGGTGTCTATTCATAATGACAAAAAAATGTTCCTTGCCACTGGTAACCTCTGGGTTGCTGGGAATAGCAGGAAGGGTTCTCAGATGCAGGATCAACCTGCTCTTGGTGATGCTTGAGCACAAATGTTACAGCTTTTAACAAGTGTCTCCCATGACCTTCCCTAAGGAGACCTCCTTGCAGAATGGAGCAAGGATGCCATTTTCTTGGTTTCTTAGTGTGTAGGATACCTCTTAATGGGATTTCATGTCAGACCTAGAAGTTTGGGGCAGGTTTGATAAGCATAAAAGTCTAACCTTCTCCCTGCTGATATCCACTTTTTCGGAGAACGGAAAATTGTGCCTCTGCTCTGAGTTAACATGGACACTCAGAGCAATCAGGATGATTCTTTTGTGACTTTGAAGTTCTGTCTTGAAAGGGAATGGCTGTTCTAAGCAAATGACATGGAATGAAGATAAACTAAGGGGAAAAAAAATCAAACTTCAATATTACTTCAGTTACTTTCCATCATATGAAAGTTTCTGTTGTGTACACAGTTGAATGCACCTTCTACCATCTTTAATGTCCATCCTCAGAAACAGGACAAATTAAGAATAAGAAAAATCCACCAAGATCCACAGGAGGCCTCTGATCAGATACCTTGAGCACCACAAATTGCTGGAGACTGGGAGGCTGTTACAGAGAAATAGTACTTGACTGACCTCTCCTTATATTCCTGTCTAACCCTCTGCAACTGCTCAGCATCAGGGATGGGATGTCAAAGGACAAGACCCAGTAGCTTCACTCCGTATTTCTTATGTTATTGTTCAACATCAACAGCTTCAGAGTGATGTTGATTTTTCCGCTAGTTCTTCAGAAATGCAGCTACTTCCAGGAAGATATTTTAAGGCAGTCAGTACTGCCATGGCACAGTTTGAAAAGAAGCTGAGGAATATTTTGATGCATCTCTTACATCAAGAGATGGGAAAACTGATAGAGAGAATGAAATCAAGCAAAGTGAATTTAATGAGGACATGAAAGCTGCAGCTTCCGATTCCAATGAGAACAGACCATCACTAACAAATCTGGTAGATATTTGGGTTCTTGGGGCAGAACAGGAGTTGCTGGGACTAAGCTGTGACTCTGTTCCAAAATGGAAAGCAAAGAGCAGAGAGGAGACATGAACAATGTCTGAAAAAAAAAAAATGACCTGTGTCTCTACACAAGACAGAAAGGCAAGATAATTCAGCTAGTGGGCCCAGAAACATCCTGTAACAGGAGCTGGCAGTTACTAACATGCCTCAAAGGTTGTTGTCATCAGTCCATACCCAGTTAGCCATCCTTCCCTGACTGCCAACCAGCATCTACATGGTGAGGTAAGTCTCTCAACCACTGAGACATGTAAGCAGGTGTTTCCCATACCCCATCCCTGCAGGGCTGAAAGCACTAGCCACATTAGCATGTTTGGCAGCACAATCTGTCAAAACCACCCATGTCCCCTCAGACAGAAGGCAGCAGTTTAATTCCCATCTCTTCATGGAGCCATGTTGCAAACTGAATTAACTGAACATCTTCAAGGGAGGAAAAACAAACCAAAAAACCCATTTGTGAATCCTCTAAAATGCATCAATGTTGTGGTTTTAGACCCATCTTATTTCATTGACCTGTTTTAAAACTGCACTGATATAGAGATACAGATAAGGAGTTAGTAAAGTGTAGTCCTGAAGAGGAATGAATGACTGGGAGCAGGGGAAGATGGAAACCATTTAAATCCACTTTGCCACAGAGAACTTGCACGTGTGGAAGAAAACCTGACAAAATGTGCATGCCTTGAGAATTAAGTCTTTATGTACCACATATAGCAAAGTGCTGTTCTGGCTTTATTCCTGATATCCTTCCAGAAAAGTATTTTTCTAAGAAATTGAGGGTACCCCAGCCCCACTCCCCTGTCTGTTTAGGCATGTTTTGGTATGAATATGCAACCCTGCTCTCATGTAATTTAAAAATATATGACTTACTCCACTGTCCTCCAGCCTCCCAGTCTGCATCATCCTGCCCAATGTAGCCATGCCCATGGAAGGAAAACAACTGTGCAGGTTTTTCTGGATAAACTCCTCCCCCCAAATGCCCCCACCCCCAGATTCCAGCCCCCATTTAGATACTGGCTCCAATTACACCAACAGCTATGGGTCTGTTCCCTTTATTCCAAGAGCAGCAATTGTTAACTGAGACTATTCCTGAAGCAGTCTGTTGGTGTTGGTATGATAGAATGATTGGGAAAGAGATGTTGCTATTGTCAATCTGGGTAACCCATGAAATAGGTTTTGAGATATAGATATAGATATAGATATAGATGATATAGATATAGATATAGATATAGATATAGATATATAAACACACACACCAAAATATGATATATAAAAATATATTATATATATTTCATGTATAATTATATATACTCTTAGATTATATGCAAGGTATATTTATACTGTATCCCTGTGGATGTGTATACATTTATGTTTTGTAGATCAATATATAAATCTTCAAGAAAATAGGGAATTCTCTGGGACAATTCCCAGTATTTTGTCATCACAGTGGCTTCTGGTCAATAGGATTTTATAGTCCTTTCTTTTGACCTGTTCTAATGTTTCTTTCTTGAATAAACCAAAGAACACTTCCAGTCTAAAGCTGAGCAGTGCATTAGTAAAAACCTACATTATCAGTAATTTACATGTGTCTGCCCTAAGGTTTAATTCTGAAAAACTGTGAATCCAGAAGTATTATTTATTTTTTTACAGTATTTCTCAACATTTCAGGTTTCTGCAAACTGACCTAGGTCTTTGGTTCAATACAAGAGCAGAAAGAAGCATGCTGCCAGTCTGGCTTATGTCAGGGGACCACAGCCCAAGTCCCATGCTCTAAAAAGAGGTGACATGGTTGTAATAGTTTTTTAGCAAGACAATGCCCTAGGCCAGTCATACAGCAGGTGTAAATCACCAGCTGGAAATTTGGCCCTGCATGAGAAAGTTAATATGTAATGCCAATGAAAAAATGTATTTCATGGCTGCCTCAGCTAATTGCTAAGTGAAATTCAAATGAAAATTTGAAAGCAAAAGGCAACACTGTTATATAGCATTATTTTCCCCTTTCTTTTTTTGTTTCTTTTTTTCTGAGTTGCTGTGCAGGTGTTCCACTCTCCAGAGGAGAAAAATGTTTGACAGCAAAGGATATTTGTGTTGGCAGTATCACTTGAT
The DNA here is from genome assembly GCF_964237585.1 of Gallinula chloropus. Lineage (NCBI taxonomy): Eukaryota > Metazoa > Chordata > Aves > Gruiformes > Rallidae > Gallinula > Gallinula chloropus. The sequence continues at coordinate 4,313,549 of NC_140086.1, forward strand.
CCATATTTCAGGAGCCAAATTTAAAACATATTTTCACAAGGTACAGATGTAGATCATTAGAAGGAGCCAACTTCTGTGGGCTGCACAAGTTTGTCTGAGAGATAGCAGATGTGTAAATTAAAATACACCCCAAAACATAACAAAAATAGTGTTGAGGATAGAAAAAATCAGTAAGGGCAGCAGATTTCTGTGTTACTATCTCTGCTAATGGTCTAGAATTGGTTTTATCTGCTGCAGTACATTATTACATGGTTAGACTTTGATGTTCTTTCTGCAATGAAAGCTCTACCTGACCTTTCTTCCCACTGCTTGGTTTCCTGCTGTTGATAATGGATAATCTCATTTCTCAGCTGCTGTTCTCAAGTGTACATCACATGGTCCTCCCTGGGGAAACACATCAGCATAGATCCAAAATGACACAACTTCCAGAGAAAATGCAGGCATTTTAGTCACCTATGATTCCCCAAGGAATCCACAAAACAGGACTATAAATTTCTGATCACATTGAGTAAATCCAACATGGTAAAGCATTGCAAACAGCAAGATGAGTGATGCAGTTGATTTACTTGAAGGAGGGGATGCCATCCATCCCCTCTACTCTGCTTTGGTATTGCATTCAGCTCTGGGGTCTGCAGTAAAAAGCAGACATGGAGATGTTGGAGTGGGTCCAGAAGAGGGCAGCAGAACTGTTAGAGGTCTGGAGCACCTCTGCTATGAAGACAGGCTGAGAGAGTTGGGCTTGTTCAGCCTGGAGGAATATTGAGGGAGACTGTGCAGCCTTTCAATATATAAAATGGGTATCTAGAAAAGATGGAGAGAGACTTCTTATCAAGTCCTGTTGTGACAGGACAAGGGGGAATGGTTTTGTACTGAAAGATGGTAGATTTAGATTGGAGACAAGGAAGATATTTCTTACATTGAAGGTGGTGAGACATTGGAAGAGGTTTCCCAGAGAAGTTGTGGATGCCTCCTCTCTAGGAGTGTTTAAGGCCAAGCTTTGATCAACCTCATCTAGTAGAAGATGTCCCTGCCCATGCTGTGGAGGTTAGACTAGATGACCTTTAATGGTTCCTCCCAGCTCAAACCATTCTAAGATTCTATGATCACCAGGTGGCTGTAGAAATGAACAAGCTCCTAACCTTGTTCTCTGGGACTGAACTAGTATTTCCTGAGCACCATGAAAAAAAGGCTTCATTATCTCCTCCATGTGGATGTTGTAGAGTGGTTCTCCCTCTTAAGACCTACCTCCCTGCAATAAGATCAGGAAAGCAAGTTACTAATCAATGTGAGCTGAGGAGACTTTGTAGAAACAAATCACACTTCCATAAAAGCATGATTCAGTCTGAGATGGCAAAGGCACAGCATCCCACTGTTACAGATGTGATAAACTGTTAGATGTCTGTACCACATGCTGTTCTCCCTACAGAGAGACCTCCTTCATTTTCTTATTTGTCCAGACATACAATAGGTGGTACCAATATTAATCTTCTATATGGGCAGAGGCAACACACCTTCAAGAATCATTGCTTGTCTAGATCAAATAGTTGCAGGGGAAAAAAAAAAAAGAATACTGGAATAGGCTGCCCAGGGAAGTGGTGGAGTCTCCTTCTCTGGAGATATTTAAGACCCGTCTGGATGCCTATCTGAGTGATATGTCCTAGGGAGCTGCTTTGACACGGGGGTTGGACCTGATGATCTCTTGAGGTCCCTTCCAACCCCTACAATTCTATGATTCTATGATACTATGATTCTATGAAAAAACCCTCAATAATATTCACAGAATTAATACAATTAAAAATTAATACATCTACTTCTTAGTTTCTGTACCTTTTCCTGGTGTTATGCTCATCCTTCCACTGCTCCTCTGGGTCTTAAAATTGGTAGCTTCAGACTGCAGAGGGGTGGTCTGGAGGGCCTCTAGGGTCTTTCACTGAAAGAAGTAGGATATTGAGGTTTTCTTCTTCTCCACTCTAGGATTTACCTAGGGTCATTTTAACACATTTTCTACTCATTCTTAGTCACTCTATACCTCCATGTTGCAACAAAATTTGTTATGTATGGTGCCTCTGACATGGGTTAGATACTACTTTTCATGTGCTTTGTTACCCCTAAACACAGAGTCATATCAGATCCAGGTCTTTATTTCTTTAAGTGACCATCTGCATCTCCAGTATCAAGCAGAACCAGGACACAAGCCCATGTCCCTTCTTTTATTACCCCATACATGTACTTCTCTGTGCCACAGTCTGTGTATTGACTTTTCAAGGCCTTTGCTTCCATGACAAGCTGTTGTGGTTTAGCCCTGGCTGTCAACTAAGCCCCACACATCTGCTCACTCACTGCCTCATGGAGGGATGAGGGAGAGAATCAGAAGAGTAAAAATGAGAAAACTCATCAGTTGAAATAAAGACAGTTTAATAGGTAAAGTGAGCACTGTTCACACACGAAAACCAAACCAAGGAATTCACTCACCGCTTCCTATGGACAGGCAGGTGTTCAGCCATCTCCATGACAGCAGGGCTCCATCACGTGTAACATTACTTGGGAAGAAAAATTATATCACTATGAATGCTCCTCCCTTCATTCTTCTTTCCCTCAGCTTTATATACTGAGCATGATGTCATATGGTCTGGAATATCCCTTTGGTCAGTTGGTGTCAGCTGTCCTGGCTGTGTTCCCTCCCAACACCTTGTGCACCTGAAACCTAGTCACCGAGGGGCAGATGTGAGAAGCAGAAAAGGCCTTGGCTTGTTTAAGCACTGCTCAGCAGTAATGAAAACATCCCTGTGTTATCAACACTGTTTTCAGCACAAATCAAAAATGAAGCTGCATAGTAGCTGCTGTGAATAAAATTAACTCTATCTCAGCTGAAACCAGGACACAAGTCTCTATTTCTCCATATTACATCACTGCCTTAGAGAGACAAAAACCTCATTCTATATGGAATGCTTTGCTGTTAGTGCTGTCCATGCAAAACTGTGATTGCACCATACAAACACATGACCAGATTAGCCACAGACACCAGCCCAATCAGAAAAATTGCTGTTATTGCTAAACCAGGTTAAATAAAGCTGTAGACCGGTTAAGAGAATTTCAGACAAAGCAAACCTGATAAGGCTTTAAAATCTCAGCACAAAGCTTATGGCCAGCACAAAGTTTATGTCTCATAATTATCAATGAAGATATTTTACTGCAGGGTACATAGTAACACACATGCTTTCTTCTGTCCCACATGACCTGTTGTGAGCATCAGAGTGAAACCTCATAGCCCAGAAGGTGCTTCAGGTGCCATCATTTTTCTTCCATCAGAAGCCATACCTGGCAGCAGACACAGATTTTGATGCACAAAACTAAATTCTCACTAGGAGAACTCAAACTTACTAATTCTTTACTACTGTGTAGAGAGACACCTTCTTTCACATTTTAACCTTATTATCTGTTAGAATAATTCTCAGAGTTTCTGTTGTATATGTCAGGATCAAATCTCTGAAGAGAAAGATATGAAAATACAGTAAATGAAGGATTCTTGTCATATCAAGAAAATAGAAAAGTAACTCCAGCATTACTAACACTGTAAGATCAAGCCATTTTTCACATGAGAACATGAACCTCCCCAGAATTCCTTCCATTTTGTTGGAGGCTGGAAATTTACTTTTTGCTTTGAAAAAACATGGGGTTTGGGGTTTTTTTCTACAAAACATCCAGTACAGTAGACTGTATTTCTTTAATAAATTTCTCTACCTCTCTTTTTCTTACAGTTGCATTTTCTTGATTATATCTCTTAATATATTTATTTATTGACCTATCACACACCTCATAAAATATTCAGAATCCAATCCATTTTGCCACAACTTTGAAAGTGCTTATTGTAAGCCTTTAATACTATAAAGTTTTTTGAAGAGTCTGGTTTGGACAAAAATCCCAAATACTCTGATTAAACATACACTTGTCAGTATTTTGAGTTTCAAATGACCCTTGCTCATGTTTTACAGAAACAGATTAATTTTTTAAAGTATTTCAAAATGCAGCAAAAATCTGTTTTATATATATGAAAAAGTTCCTCATTACTTATCATTGCTGATAGAGTTTACATTGATGGTAGAGTTGTTAGATACTGGAACCAGCCAGTAAAGAACCATCAGGCAATAGGCACCCACTGAACACAGGAAGTTCCATCTGAACATGAGGATGAATCTCTTCATTCTGAGGGTGACAGAGCACTGGGACAGGCTGCCCAGAGAGGCTGTGGAGTCTCCTTCTCTGGAGACATTCTAGATGTGCCTAGGTGCGATCCTGTGCAACCTGCTCTAGTTGATTCTGCTCTGGCAGGGGGGTTTGACTAGATGATCTCTGGAGGTTCCTGGAGATTCTGTGTGATTCTGTGAGAACTGCACTGATGAAATCAGACATTTATTTTTAATTCTCTATGAAAACATTTCACTCTGCCTTAATAAAATATGTAATGCTGAAAGCTAAGTACTAAAAGAGTTTTCACATTGTTTTTCCAACAGAAAAACTACATTGTGAACTGTATAGCACCTTAGTATGATCCAGAAAGAGGTTTTTACAGAATCCTAGAATCCTTGACTTCAGAAGGAACCTCTGGGGGGTCATCATGTCCCACACCCCTGCAGGGCCAGCTAGATCACTTGCCAAGGACTATATCTAGATGGGTTTTAGTATCTCCAAGTATCTCCACAACCTCCCCAGGCAATCTGTGATGGTACTCAGTGATTCTCATTGTAAAAATGTTTTTCCTGTTCCGAAGGAATTTCTTGTCTTTCAGTCTGTGACCGTTGCCTCTGGCCCTGGCACAGGACACTGCTAGGAAGAGCCTGGCTCTGTCACTTTTGCACCTTCCCTTCAGAAGGAGGTGAAATATTTATTTATATGTACTAATCATATCCTGCCTGAGTCAGCTCTTCTTTATGTTGAACAGTCCCAACTCGCCCAGTTTTCCCTTGTGTGTCATGCTGCAGTCCTTTAGTCATCCTTGTGGTCCTTCATTGAACTCTGCCCATATGTCCATGTCTCTCTTGTACAGAGGAGCTCAGTACTGGACACAGGACTCCAGGTGTGGCCTCACAGATGCTGAATAGAGAGGAAGGATCACCTCCTTCAACCTGCTAGAAGTACTTTTCCTGGTGCAGCTGAGAATACCATTTGCCACCTTTGCAGCACAGATACATTGCTGTCAAATGTTCATTCCAGTGTCCATGAGGACCTTCTCTGTCAAAGCTACTTTCCCAGCTGGGTGGCCATCAGCATATGTTGGTGCATGGTGTTCTTTGTCTTCAAGTGTGGGAATTTGCATCTCCCCTTGTCACTGTTCTTGTCAGTCCGTTTTCCAGCCTTTTGAGGTCCCTCTGGATGGCAGAAAGACACTCAGGTGTTTCAGCCACTTCTCCCAGTTAGACATCATCTTCAAACTTGCTGAGAGTACACTGTACCCCATCATCCAGATCTTTAATGATGTTAAATAGTACTGGACCCAGTATTGCCCCTGGAGTACACCACTGATCACTCTAGGTCAGTCCATTTAGCCTGTTTTCAACTCATGTTACTGTCCGCTCATCCAGCTACTATATCAACAGCTTTAATGTAAGGATCTCATTTAATATAGCATCAGTGGTCTTCCTGAAGTACATGTAGAAAATATCCACTGCTCTTCTCTCATCTACCCACTGTTGTCCCCTCATAGATTCAGCATAATTTATGTTGGAAAAGACCTTTAAGATCATCAAGTCCAACCACTAACCCAGCACTGCCAATAAACCAGGTCCCAAAGTGCCACATCTACACGTGGCCTCATTTACTAGGTGAGTCACTTCATCATATAAGTTTATCAAGTTGGTCAAGCATGACTTTTCCTTGATTAAGCCACACTGAATAATCATGATTATTTTCTTGTCCTTAATGTGTTTGAAAATTATTACCGGGATTAGCAGCTCCATCAGCTTCAAGGCTCTTCTTAGGTATGATATTTGGTTTCCTCCAGTCTTTAGGTCCTTCTCCCAATCACCATGATGAATCAAAGATGCCCCCTTCTTTGTACTCTTTTGCACAAACTCTTGTGAACACTGCTGCATCTGTTGACAGCCTCTTTTAAATGGCCTAGTATATCAAATCCTTCAATTCTCTCTCAGTTTCTTTTTTGGCCATTGTTGTTCTTTGATGTAGAGGTATCTCTTTGGGGAATAGTCTGAGTGTTGCTATGTCTGCTACACCTACATTATGGCTATAATTTAGTACAGATGAGGTGTACCTCAAATAAGCTGCATCCAAATTATCTCAAAGACAAGCCAGAAATCACCATGAGAGAGGTTAAAGGAGCTCGTGGCAACCAGGACCCTTGGTAGAAGAAACTTTGCAGGAAAAAGTATTCTAAGACAAATTTCCAGTTTCCAACCATGCTTCTAATCCATGTTGCTGTTTGTATCAGGCATTTGTTTTTCTTCCTACATTCACATGTAATAATTTTAATCAGTATTGCAAAAGTGGTGCAAAGTTTGCAAAGTGTCGATTGGTCAGAAACTTATCTTTGGGTTTGGAAGTTGCCTCTTCTAACATAGAATAAAGGGATCTGCCACAAAATTACTTTCACACAAGAGGCAACAGATGGCAGGAAAGCAAAGAAACAATGACTTAGGATTCACAGTTCATAGCCTGGAGTCCTGAGCTACTATTGTAATTTAAAGGACTAATTAATTTCAACTGCTGTCCTTCCTTTCTGTTTTCAAAAATATCAAAGTCCAAAGCAGCCTGAAGTAAAATCTGTCCATCATTTTCCAATACTCTGTTTTCGATTCTTTATCTATATAGTACTGGTTTTCAAATCTCCATTCTCTGTCTTGCTTTCCTTCCCTGCTGGAACTCCAGTGTGAATGTGCATTTATTTCCATTTTTGGAACCTAATCTCCCTGCCTGGCTGTGATTTATCACTACAGCTGGTCCAACAATAATTGTTCTATTTCTTTTAAGCATACCTTTATCTCCAGTAGCATTCACTTAATGAAAGCAGAGGCTTTGGGTTTTAAATATGTATGGGGGATGGATACATAATGAATATTTATAGTTATTTAAAATATTTAGAATGTTCAGAAATATGTTTATATTTTTTTCTCTTCAGCATAATTGCATTTTTATAGTGTTTTCAATACTAAAGCTTTTTTGCTCTACTTTCACATTCATCTTACACTGTTGTCCTTTTTCCATGGATCTGCTTGACTAGACCTTTTAATAGTTCAGGTCTAAGACTCCTAAATAAAAAAGAAATGCTTCTCAGCTCTCAGGCATTTCAGAAGGTAATAAGGTCAAATGGATATTGAACTTCCTTTTTTTTTTTTGTTTTTTTACAAAAAGCTTTTATTTATTCTTAAGAAAAATCTCCACATATTTCCATAAATGGCCATGGTAACTTTGAGTTCTGTAAACTGTGGCAAATACATAAGAAATATAGAATAACTTCAGTGCTGAGAAAACTAAACTCCGGGTACCTAAATTCAAATGGCTTATTAACAACCAAGGGTGATCACTTGAAATACATAATTTCTTTAGCTAAGAGTTAAAACATGGAGTTTTGTCATTGTTCTTTTTTTTCCCTGATTTATGGGCAGGATTTTTCTGACCTGAATTTAGCTTTCTGAAAATATCTCATCTAATATAGCCCTGCAAACTAACTGTTACATTTCAGCACAGAAGGATGCAGCAGAATGTGCCCAAGAGATGTTTGTGTCTCTGTAAAGAGAATGTGTGGTCAAGTAGCTGCAAGGAAACATCGAACTTTTCCATACCCAAAACGAGGTGACATGAGTCCTGGTGAGACATCTGATACAGAATAAACATTTTCAGGGATTTAAAATATTCTTCTCATTTTTAATGAATCATTTCATTTCTAAACATTAAAGTTTCAACCAACTTTATTATTATTTTATAACCCACAATACCACAAATGTAATAAACAGTTATAGCTAAACTGACTACTTTATGATAAACAGTCCCTGATTCAACACTAGTAGAATGGCTTTTTGGATTGAAAAATGCATCACACTAGCTAATCACAGAATCATGGAATATCCTGAGTTGGAAGGGACTCATAAGGATCATCAAATCCAACTCCCAAGCTAAACTTAAGTAAAATGCATTGTAGGTGCAGTTCCTCAAGAATATAGATTTTTAATATATATATTAAGGTATTTATTAATATTATTTTTGACAACTGAATTTGGTATATACAAGTTGTACTTTTTATATTATATAAAGTATTACACACTGTAATAGCACTTAGGATTACCTAATGTAGTCATGAATATAAATGTTAACATGCATATGTCTGATGCAGGAAGATCCACATGAATGGTTACTGTAAGATTAGGTGCTGAGCTGTTACTTAAATGGCACTCTGACCCTCAGTCCTCCAAGGACAAGTTCATCCTGTCACTCCTTCAGTGTTAGTTACAAAATTCTATAGTTCTAACTTCGAAAAACTGTGACTTTGACAGACCAAAAATCCAGTTTTAAACCATTCTAACTACTAGTGAAACATTCAATGAGGTTTAAATACAGCACTTGAGTCTTACTGTTGGACTAAACCACAGACTTGCAGGTTTTGTTGGACTGGGGTCTTTATGGCTTCAATTTTTCCTCTTCAAGGGTCAAGTTTTGTCTTTGTTGTGGTTTAGCCAAAACCACAACACTTCCCCATCTGTAGGCTGGCTAGAACTGTTTAGCAGGTATTTCTTTCAAGAGTACTTGTTTTCCCTTGGATGAAAGTGGAAGTTAAATACATTGCTGTTCAACCACTAGTTCCTCCATGAATGTCACCAAGAAAAGCATACTGTAGTGTAAACAGGTTAATATAAGACTGTAGAGCTGTTTTGCACATGGCTCTCATCTGTACTCAGCTCTGATGAGGCTGCACCTCAAATAATGTGTTCAGTTTTGGGCCACTCACCACAAGAAAGACATTGAGGACCTGGAACATGTTCAGAGAAGGGCAACGAAGCTGGTGAAAGGTCTGGAACACAAGTCTTATGAGGAGCAGCTGAGAGAACTGGGACTGTTCAGCCTGGAGAAGAGGAGTCTCAGGGGAGACCTTATTCCTCTCTACAACTACCTGAAAGGAGTTTGTGGTGAGCTGGGCATCAGCCTTTTCTCACAGATAAATACTGATAGGACAAGAGAGAATAGCTGCAAGTTGCACCAGAGGAGATTCAGGTTAGACATTAGGAGAAATTTATACTCAAAAAGAGTAGTTGGGCATTGGAATGGGTTGCTCAGGGAGATGGTGGAGTCACCATCCCTCAAGGAAAGGTTAGGTGAGGTACTTAGAGACATGGTTTAATTAGTAATACAGGTGTTAGGGGGATGGTCAGACTAGATGAGGTCTTTTCCAACTTTAATGATCCTGTGAATCTGTGTTCCTTAAGCACAGTTCCCTGCCCATCCAACAAAACAGACATTCACCAAAATTAGTTTACATTTCCCCCTATCCATGGAAAAGTGCACATGCCTGAGCTGAGAAGACATACTACAGAGGTAGGTAGCAGAGTTTTACATCCCTACATGCAACTGCTAGGCTCACTGAGACAGAAGACTTCAGGTTCAGGAAGGAGTGGAAGAAACTCACCCTTATATGCAGAGCAGACTGTAAAAGACAAGGAACTAGAGACTTTTCTAACTTGGAGGCTGGAGGTTTTGTTTGGAGCAACTTTTTCTAGTTTTTTTGCTCATGCCACTGCATCCTAAGAAAATAAGACAAAATCACAGTGCAGCAGGAAGGGATTTCTACTAGAGGAACAGTGGAAGATCCTGTTTGATTTCTTATATCCATGACAGTGTTAACCCTCTTCCACCATTCCTTTGGACATGGTGGTGGTTGTGCTAAGGGAAGGAAAGAGATCACCCATTAGAACTGTTGCTCAGTGAATGCTGCCCTCTCATCTCTGCCCACAACAGCTCATCACTTCAACTCAAAAAAAGAGAAAAACAGCCACCAGGCAGAAGAAGTGACATCCCTGCACTGTGCAGCAGAGGAACAGCAAAATGCACAGAGGAGAGGATTTAGCCTGTAAGCTGTTTGTCTCTGTTGTCATTGCCATTAATCAATCCGTGCTTAATGTCATTTCTTTCAATTCACTAACTCTCTTCTGCCAAGTCAGTATAACCCTGTTCTCCTCACTGTCCATCTCCTGACTTTACCTCTTTCCTGCTGTCTCTTCTTTCCCTGCCCCACACCTACCTTCAAAAACCTATGTGGCATGAGTTAATGGAAAGACAAATATTTTATATAAGAATTAAAGGCATTAGTCTGGAGGTTCCTTCAAGCATGAATCATGTCTTCTTTAGTTATCATCACCACAGAATCACTTTTGACCTTACACTGCCCTGAACCTGAGGCACTGGCCATTATTGCAATGGTCACTACAGCCTGTTGGAAAACACAGAAATTTCCTGATGGAAAAAAATGTTCTATTGAAATAGAAATGGTCTAGAAGGAAAGAGTGATTCTTGATACATTTTTCCATTAGCAAAGTTTAAATGTCTCCTCAAATGTACCACAAATATTTTGTGGGAGCCCATGAAGATAACGGTTCATGGAATTCTACTTTGGCCAGGATATAAAGCTTTAAAGGAGAATGGGTGGCCAGAACTACAGCTTCAACTGAGATCATAAGCAGAGAACAAATTACTCTGAGATAGAAATTTTTGTTCTCAATCAACTTTGTTGGAGCTTTTCATTTCATCAAAACTTTCAACAAGTTGGCTTTTTACTCTAGCTTGTGGAAAACATAATATATGGCTATAAAATATTTTCCTTAAAGATAGAGATTACATTTTTTTTAAATCAGTTCTAATTCAAAACCAGAAATTACACCTGTTGTAGTTTTGTGTGACTGAGTTCTGGTGGAAGGGTAGGGGGGCTGCAGGGGTGGTGTCTGCAAGAAACAGCTAGAAGCTCTCTGCAGGCCTGAGAGAGTAAACACCAGCTGACTCAAAGCTGGAGTCATTATTGACCAAGGCCAAGCCAATCAGTAATGGTCATAGTGCCTTCATGAATCACATTTAGGAGGAACAAAACCACAAGCAGCCACTTTTTTCCACCATAGAAGGAAGAAAGTGTGCAGACACCAAGGTGAGGAAGGAAGAGGGTGGGGGGGAGGAGGTGGTCCAGGTGCTGGAGAGAAAGATGCCCCTGCAGCTTGTGGAGAAATCCACCACGGAGCATGTGTCTCCCTGCAGCCCACAGAAAAAGACAACACCCTACCTGCAGCCCATGAGAGAAATCATGAATTAAGTTAAGTCTGATAAGAAGGGAGGGGTGGAGGGAGGTGCTTTAAGATTTGGTTGTACTTATTATCTGACTCTGGTGTCACTGGGTGTGCAGTGTAATAAATAAGATGTTTTCTTTCCTTTATTCTGTGTGGAGTCTGTTTTGCCCATGATGCTAATTGCTGAAAGGTCACTCCCTGTCCTTATCTCACCTCCTAAGCCTCTCAATATATTTTTTCTCCCCTGTCCATCTGAAAAGGGGAATGGTAGAGAGACTTTGGTGAGTGTCTGGCATCAAGCAAGGGTCAAACTAAGACAACACCCTCCCCATTTTCTATCATATGCAGATATCTTATATACTGTAGAGCTTAACTTTATCCATTGATGATATTTGTAAATATTTGTCTTGTATTGTAACATTCTTCTTCACATAAAGCTGAGCTGTGCTCAAGCTGCAGAGCTAAAATAGCATTATCTGGGGATGTACCAGGATGTGTGATCTCTGTTTGTAATGGCACTTCAATAATTGCTTGTCATATTTAATCAAGGAGTGTGAACTGCTGATGTGACTGTTACTGAGGGTAGAGAGAAGGAACATTTATGTACAGAAGAGTAGAGAATGGCTGACCATGATAGTCCAGTCAAATACCATAACTGAAGAGCAAAAACATAGAATTATAAAACCACAGAATGGTTTGTGTTGGAAGAGACCTTAAAGATCATCAAGTTCCAAACCCCCTACCACGGGCTGGGACACCTCTCACTAGACGAGGCTGCTCAAGGCCCCATCCAACCCAGTCTTGAACAGTTCCAGGGAGGGAGCATCCATTACTTCCCTGGGTAACCTGTTCCCGTGCTTCACCACCCTCACAGTGAACTATTTCTTCCTAATATCCAATCTAAATTTACCCCCTTCCTATTTAAAACCCTTCCCCCACATCCTATCACTACATGCCCTTCTAAAATGTCCCTCCCCAGCTTTTTTTCTATGCCCAGTTTAGGTACTAGAAGGCCACTATACTATCATCCCTGAGCCTTTTTTCTGAGTAAGCAAGTACTGATGAAAGAGAATTGTTTATTATACAGAAAAGCATGTCTGATATTAAGGCATTCCCCTTATGTTTATTTATCTCACATATAATTATTTTTTCACCCCATAAGCTGTCCTAAACATTGACAATTTTCTTTTGAGTTTTTGTTTTTGAAAAAGAATTGAAAAGAAATTGGTGATAATTTCCTTCTAGCTTGTAGAAAATGTCGTCATAGTTTTCAAACCTAATTTACCAGTTCTGATCTTTTCCTTAAAGAAGAGTCCAAAATTCAATATATTGGAATTAAATTTGCAGCTAATGATGGTACAGCTAAAAAGAACTGGAAAAAATAAGTCAGTCATTGTAGAGGGTTCTGCTTCTGGCCATTGTTTAAAGTTATATATATATATTTCTTCACAAAAGTAGAGGGAATTAAACTTCCTTGGTATCATTTCAGGATGTCATAAGGATACAAAGCACTAACAATGATAGAGTAATTAAACAGAAAGCACGAATAAGGAGAAGTAAAACTTCTCTGTGCCTACACATTTACTGGAAAAAGAAAATTACAGTGCAGTTGTGAAATAAAATTAACAAACAAATTTCAGGTTAAACAGTGTTCCTCTGTTCATTTACCAACTAAGACAGAGTCTAAGAATGGATGAATTTAGAAGTGCAATAGAAATAGATGATAAAAGAACACTGAAGTTCATAGGAATTTTTCTGTCTGTGAAGGGACAGTGTCAAAATCTATACTGTGCAAATAAGAAAAATAGAAAAATTCTAAGTAGAAGTCTTAGTCTAAAAGAGAGTAAAGCTAATTTTTGCAAATAACTAATGGCAGTACCTGGAAAAAAATTCCTTTAGAAGTTTACATAGAGATGAGATGACAGATGACCTTCACACAGGTAAAGCACCTTGGTCTGAAATTATAGCATCAGCAAGTTCTGCAAAAATATACAGAGAAAGTGCAGCAGAGCTTCAGATCACCTTTCAGTTTTCCTGTGTATAGCAATATACATTTTTGATGAACAAGCTGCTTTTATGACATTTCTAATGATTGCATTGGGGACCTACTACTTATTTTTCCCCAGGACATTTTTCTAACTCTTCTAAAATCTCACAGTTAGGAGATTGTGGCTTTTGTGCACTATCAAGCTTGGTTTGTTTGCTTTACACCACTCAGTTCTTGATGCCCTGTGGCCAGGCCATGAGTAGCTGTTCCTGTGTAGTTCACTGCTCAGCCAAAGGCGAAGGAGAGGTGTCTTTTCTGCAAAGCAATTTCCCCCTATCAGGATGAGAAGAAAACCCAGCCAAAGGAGAGGGACATAAATTATCATTCCTTGGTTTATTTTTTTTTGTTTTTCTTTACATTTCTCTCCTATGTCCATCTCTACAATGGGCTGTGGTTGAATTTTAGACCTCAGCATTTTACCTCTGACTTCTTCACGATCAGAAGTTACAGGCTTGCAATGCACGGGATGCCAGAAGTCTGGAGACTGCTCAGCAGAAGGGAAGCTGCCTGTTGCATCAACAAAAGCTCTTCAGAAGCACATACCTTCAACCCCTTCCTCAGTAGATAAACACTTCAGTTTCCTCAAGGAGGCATGTGGTGACACTGACCTGTGTCTTATTTTCTGCACCTGTAAATTGGAAATGAAAATTTGGTGTGTGGGGTTAATAATATCTGTTTAATTAATCTTGTTCATTAATCCCCTGTCAAAAGGTGTTATGTCTAATTACTGCCTTTTTTGCTTCTTCTTCTTCACCTTTCTTGTTTGTATGTGTTTATTGACTGTTGACAGCATCCAACTCGCCTGCTTTAAGGAATGCGTCGCTTCAAGTCAGCATCTGCTCAGTGTTTCATTTTTAGCTCGAGAACATATCACTCCTCAGATACAAACAAGTGATACCAAAACATCTGAATCTATTTATGGAAAAGCATGCTGAGGAATGAAGCTCCAAGAACATCTTTCACAGAGCTTATTAAAAACCAAACTGGTATTTTTTTTCTCTCTTTCCCTTAAATTCACTCCAGGTTAGAGTATTGTTTCTCTGGGCCAGTAGGATGCTTGGTATGCATCTCTGCTCATCTCCATCCTGATTAAACAACATCCACTTCCACACAAACAGGCATTAATACTCACTCCTTCCGTGCTGTTGTGATTTTATAACTTTGACAGATTTCTGAAAGCTAATTTATCTAAATGTTGGAAGTCATCCCTTAATCAATGCCTAAATGAATTATAGCCTGATAATATCTGCCAAGTTCAACTAAGCACGCTGTATATGACCAGGAGAGAGTGAAGCTACTTCTGATGGTCTCATTAGAGTTCACCGTGTCAGCTTTGAAAGGTTTCTCTGCTGACCTTAGCACCCACACTGCTTAAAATAGACTGAAGGAAAATTCATGTGCAGTTTTTAAAAGTAAAAATGAGAATAGAAGAAAGAGACATACCAGGATAAAGCCAATAAAAATGTAACTGCAATTCCAGTTTCTCAGTTTCAGTCACCCACTAGTCTTTCCTGGCCTGGTATTTTTAAGTTAAGACTTAGTGTCTTGCCTTAGCAGGTTAAGGGGATTTAAAAGATCCAGTTTCAACTACACAGGTTGTGCTCCAGCTTCTTAGGTAACTTTACTAAAGTCATGTAACTGCTGAGTCTAGGAACTTCCACATGCAGAGTGAGGACAACTATGTCCCCAAGTAGGAGGATGTATTAATGAACGAGTGGTGCCCAGATACTGAGAAACATGCAGAGACCATGGCAGCACTGCCCTTCCACTGATCAAGACCTGTATTTACTCATATCAGTGCATGATGACAACATGCCTCTATTGGATTGATTTGGCAAAAGACACAGAAACAAATGCCTCAGTTCACGATGGGGACTTTCCAAAATGCAGGAGCAGAACCCAGCCTCTGGATTGTCATGATGACCAAGGAAAGAGCTCAGAACATCTGTTCCATGTTGCAGTGCTGTACTGTGTACCAGTCTTTCTGTCCCCCACCCCACTAAACAAATGAGTCACAGGTACTGTGAGATAAAGTCTCCAACACTTAGCACCACAGAGGACAGGCTGCATCACGTAATTCATGGGCTCTGTGATCATCTTGGCTTTTGTATGTTCTCCACACTCTTGCTTATGCCTGGAAATCAGACAAAAAGTCAGTTGGACTTTAAGGAAAAATGTGAGGGGAAGGAAATAATGGTGGGAAAAAAAAAAAATCTTATATTTTTTAGGTAGAACTACCCACACAGGATTATGTAATTGCTTCTGAAAGCAAAGGGAAGGATACAATGACCTTTCTAGTCTCTTGTTCCTGAAATGCTTGACAAGGGAACTGCATCAGTTCTAGAAACAGGAGTTTAAGATAAAAATAGAAAGTAGTCTTCTCTCTAGCTTTAATTATGAGGTGTCGAGGCATTTTCCAGCATTGGAAATAGGATTTCTGTCAATGACATATGACTTGTCTCTACCTTGCTCCTTCTCCCTTTAGAACTGGTTTAGAAAAAACTTTTCAGGGGTGAAATTTTCAGGAGATATTCAAGCCTCAAAATACTGAAAGGTAAAATTGGTATATCCTATTTAGGCATCCATGTCCCTGTCAACTGGAAGTTGCCTGTAGATCCACTGATTGTTCTGCTTCCCACCATGAATTCCCAGCTAACTGCTGTGAGCTTCCTAACCCCACTATCCTACTGTAGAAGGACAGAAGAAGAGAACTTCTGTCAAAAGGAAACAGAGAACATATAAAATGTATCCGTTAATGGCAGATTTCAGCAATGTAGAAGGGTAAGAAGGAAAATCCCTACTCAAAATGCACTAGCCATTAAAAGTTTGGAAAACAAGTCAAGGTATTTTTCTATCCAGGGTTGATGTTAATTAAGTGATGACACAGACTAATGTTTTTTCTTTCCTGAGTATTTATCTTTATGCATGTGGATGGATAGATATTACAGTCAGCTCCTTGGGGATTCTGCTTAGGAGGAATCAACCTAATTCTTGCACTGTTTGGCCATGTTTCTCTATGTATCCTATTAAAGGAAGTTGAAAAACATCTTTGTGGCATTTAATTGTCTTGGATCACTTCATGTATATGTAGATGTGTGGGTTTTTTCTCTAGCATTAGGTGAAGTCTAGGAGTGCATGCATCCATCATACCTCTTAAAAATTTCTCTCAGCTTTTGTTCTCCTCAGTGTGCTCCTGATTAATTTCAATTAACTTAATCTAAGGTGGTGAAACATTTAGCAGATACAGGTGGCGCATCATTGTTATTAATTCTGTCGAGGCTAATTAGAGTGCTGTTGCATTCTAATATTGCCTTGAATTTGTCAGCTTCTTTCAAATCTAGATAAATAAGTACATGGATTGGATCTCAACACAGGTAATGAAATAGCCATTTTCCAGCCATGTCTCCCAGCACTTTTTTATCCTACCAACATTAATAATATAAAAGGAGATCTTTATTTTCCTTTTATTTTCTTTCTTTTTTTTTTAAAGTAGGATTTTACCCTTTTAGATTCTTAGAAACATAGAAACTGGATTTGCCTTAGAGTGTTTTCAAGCAATGTTATTTCTTATGTACTGATAATTTCTAACAGATCCCCTTTCCTACCCTGACTATTCTCAAAAATTATTAATCATTTTGCACTCTGTAAAAAACGACATTTTCCTTTTACACTTCTGTATGGACAGTCAAAGATCCAATTCAACACAAAGTATGACCACAAGCTTATTTCACCTCCTGTGAGCAAGATTATATTTAAGACACCTTTAATTTTAAGAACATACTTAAGTCTCACAAAGTCCTTTGCTGCACAGGGGCCAGAGTACTGAAAAAAACCTTTTAAAACGCAGACTTGACAAGAGAAAGGTTCTTGAAAATATTTATCTAGACATATATACACCTAAATTTCCTTTTAATAAAAGAATGGTATGAAAGAAAGGGAAAATTTTTCTTGTTAGAAATTATTCAGCTAAAGCTCAGGCTACATGAATGTTTAATTTTTACTTTTTTTTCCAATGGGCATGGTGCACAGTTGTCAGATGGGAAGGTTTTATTTTCTTTGTTTACATGTTATTATTGTAGCATTTATTTATTTTGCTTTTGTGAAGTTTTGTCAAAGAACAGAAGAACACAAAGATTTTTTACTACTTACATAGACAATGCTGGAAGGGAAAGACTGGAATCCAATTATCTTCCCTGAGCCATAACAATTGTAGATGTTACAAACATCAAAGTCTGTCTTTAAATCACCTAATGTATGATTCATAGCTTTTAAGCAGAGTGCATCTTCCACAATTTAAATAGAGAGATTTTTTAAAAAAACACGAAGAGAGAGAGCGAGAAAAATCAAGGAATACCAGCTTTTCCAAAGAAGAAATCAAGTAGGTCCAAAGATGTGGGTCTCAGGCAAAAACCCAACTTGCCTGGAGTCCAAATAAGCACTCCACCCAAAAGCCCTTCTTTTGAAACCCATAACACATGCATTTTCTAGTCAGTTATCTATTATCTGTTGGAGAGGGTTCAGAGGAGGGCCACAAGGATGATTAGAGGGCTGGAGCACCTGCCCTACAAAGAGAGGCTGAGGGAACTGGGCTTGTTCAGCCTGGAGAAGAGAAGGCTGCGGGGGGACCTCATTGCAGCCTTCCAGTCCCTGAAGGGAGCTTATAACCAGGAGGGGATTCGACTTTTTAAAAGAGCAGATAATGGCAGGACAAGGGGGAATGGACTAAAGCTAAAGGAGTGAAGGTTTAGATTAGATATTAGGGGGAAGTTTTTTACAGAGAGAGTGGTGAGGTGCTGGAACAGGCTGCCCAGAGAGGTGGTGGATTCCCCGTCCCTGGAGATGTTCAAGGCCAGGTTGGATGGGGCCCTGGTCAGCCTTGTGTAGCTCCAGGCCTGGAGGTTGGTGTCCCTGCCTGTGGCAGGGGAGTTGGAGCTCTATGATCCTTGGGGTCCCTTCCAACCCAGACCATTCTATGATTCTATGATTCTATGATTTTGTTGGGATAAAAAAACCCAAACCCTATAAAAACACATTAATTTATTTTTCACCTGAAAGAATTAACTCCTTCTCAAAAGTGTGCATTTCAGTTGAGGTAGGAAATGGAGTGCTACGTGTTTCCTTTGACAGAAGGACTGACAACTCTTGAATATTTTATCAAAATTTGTCCCAAGTATATTATGTCTGCCCCAATGAACCCATTTGCAATGGCTGATATTTTACAGTAGCATGCCATGGGAATGGAAATAATTGCTTTTCTTCTCTTTGCTTATCTTTCTTCCTCTTAAGAAGCCTGAGAAAGCAAGCGGCTTGAATGTCCTTTGTCAGGTGGATGCACTTCTTGCATCATTAGTTCAATTCCAGACTTCTAAAGAAATCATTCTTCTTCTGAAGGTAGCAGAAAAAACACGTAACCAGGGAATAATTCAGAAATCTGAATAAGGAGCTTTGTCTCTATCATTTACATCTATTGCAGCAATACTTGAAACAGGAAAAGATTACCCAGTACCTCAGATTAATCAAAAGAAATTTCATTTCACTAGAAATGTTAGGTTGTTTGTTTGGGGAGGGGTTTGTGCTTCCTCTTTCCATTGCATTGCAGCTTGCATCCATCCCCTGACTCAAAGTTATGAAAGCTAGGGCCAGTGTCCTGCTGTACACAGGCAGATTTCAAATGCTGAAAAGCAAGTTTATATCTGTAATATCTGCTCAAGACATCCAGGAAAGGCAGCAATTCATAACTCCTGCCCTTGAATAAGTTTTTAACTCAGGAGAAGCTTTTGCCCAGTCAGGGACAAGATATCATCGATTAGCTGTTTGGAAAAGTTCTGCTTTTTAGAGTCACTGTCTACTTTATCCCACCAAGCACTTAATTCATGAAAGAAACACACTGCCAAATAAACCTTGAAGGTTTTTCAGAATTCAATTAAAAGCCCTACAGCTTTCAGAGGGGTGCCACAAGCCATAAATTCTTGATTGATAAAAATATGGGAATTCATATTGTGACAGATAATAATTTTTTTTTTTTTTAATTTGGTCTTTTTCAAGTGGAAATCACAAACTCTAATTAAACTCTGCTCACAAAGATAGGTTGCCCTCTTTGACAAACAAGGCCACACTACCCAAGAGTTTATGTTTGATTTCAGCAACTAATAAAATGACCATCCACAGGTTTGGCTTATTTGGCACACTAACAGAAATCACAAGGGTTTAGGTGTTAACATGTGAAAATTTGGAAGTTTCCTGATTTCTTACCATCACCTCAGTACTGTTCTACCACTCCATTTAAATCCTTCTAAAGTGTTATTTGCAGCATATGCAGAAGGTGGTTAAATCTGAACCTGTATTGCTGCTTTAAATTCCACATACCATTAATTTATTTCATTTCCAAATTGCTTATTTTTGCAAGTGAGGGGGTTATGTTCTTTGACCACTTTATTTAACAAAACTAATTTTCCCCTCTTCATGTCTTTGAGTTTTGCTCGTGCTAGCAGTTCTGCAGGGAAAGGCTTGTTACAGACATTAGGTGATCTCAAGATGCATGAAATCCCAAAGGACTTTCACCTAATATATTTATTTTAAAGGCATAAGAGAGCAAATGAGTCTGAGATAATTGAAACATAAAATCAATGATAATTGCTTTGCACTTAAGAGCATATCCCAGACATTTTGCTTATGCCTTCAGTGATATTCTAGGCAATGCTCATTCTACTGCATCTTTTCTTCCAGCTCTTTGCAATGTGCTTGTAAAATCTTTTTCAATTTAGTGGGTATTGAAATCTTTCTTTTTTGTGGCCCCAGATATTTAACCACCTTCCTTAACTTTATCTGTTAAAAAAAAACCCCACACTAATTGTATCCTGAAGGAGATATTTATCCTCCTCCAACAGCCAGAAAAACTAAAAATACTTTAAACTGCAAACACTTCCTCCTTTTTATTTATGGTGGATTTAATTCCTCCACTTGCTTCTTAGTTCTTAAATTGCTGTGATTTTTTTTTTGACCCCTAATTAGGTCTCTTTATACCAACTATGCTGCAGCATAACACACCACAGTGTCAGCACTCATGTGAACACGAGTTTTGACAACTAGGATAGTTGTAATGGAGCATAATCCAAAGCTTGAAGGGGTGATTATTCAGTACCTGCCAAGGGCGTCTTCCACCACTTAACTACATAGAAATCAGCTCCTGTGCCATCTTGTGCCACTAAGACACATCATTACCAATCATGGTTTATAAAAAACCACCTAGTTACTAAACCAAAGTAGTGCTCAAACAGCTTTTGGAGACCACTGAGCTGGACACAGGACTGCAGGTGGGAAGAGAAACCTGTAAGTTACTGTAACCTAGGGAAGCAGTGTCCATTGGGAGAAACCAAAAAAGCAAAGGACATGACTATATGCTGGATTGAGAACATCCCTGTGAAAAATGACTTAAGGATATTGGTTCATGAAAAACTCAACATGAGCTGGCAATGTGCACTTGCAACCCAGAAAGTCAACCCGACCCTGAATCAAAACCAGCATGGCCAGCAGGTTGAAGGAGATTATTCTGACCCTCTACTCTGATCTCGTGGGACCCCACCTTGCCTACTGCATCCAGCTCTGGGATGCCCAGTACAAGAAAGATAGTGAGATGTTGGAGTGAGTCCAGAGGAAGGCCACAAAGACCAAAGGGCTGGAGCACCCCTCCTGTGAAGACAAGCTGAGAGTTACAGTTGTTCAACCTAGAGAAGAGAAGGCTTCAGGGAGAATTTATTGCAGCTTTCCAATACTTGAATAGGGCCTATAAGAAATTTGGAGAAGGACTTTTTAGAATGATGTGTAGTGTAAGATAAGAGGTATTTCTTTAAAGTGAAAGATGATAGATTTAGATTATATATATCAGGAAAAAACATTTAAGTTTTGTGATACACCAGAAGAGGCTTCCTAGAGAAGCTGTGGCTGCCCCTTTCCTGATGCCACATTGGGTGGGGCTTTGGGCAACCTGTCATAGTGGAGTGTGTCCCTGCCCATGACAAGGGGGTTAGAACTAGATAATTTTTGAGGTCCCTACCACTTCAAGCCAATTTATGACATTATAGTGAGGATGCTAGTTTTTCTCTCCTACCTCTTTTGTATGACATAGGATGGAAGAACATGGGGCATTAATGGAGTTTGCTGTAAACAATCTAATTTTGAAATTATGCTTAGGTTTACTGACTTCTGCAGACTGGTAGACTGGATAATTCCTTTTCCTGGGAACTCTACTTCTTCATGGTAACCCCTACAATATTGCAAACACTGTCCTCCTCACATGGAGGCAGGAAATTACCACGATACTCCCCAGCTGCCTTTGTTACCTTTGCTTAACCAATTCCTAATGCAGAATCTACTTTTCAGAACAACGATAGTTAAAATTTGACTTGTTGGAAATTTTTTATCATCTCTCTTTTTATCATATATATTGTTTCAGAAGGCAAGAGGTTTTTGTCTTGCAAAGTAGTCATGCTCAAGAAAGCATTTATCTGGCTCCACTTTCTACAAATGGGGATGGAGACGATAACAGTAACGTTGAGGCCTCAAGTTGATTGAGGACATCCATATAAATCCACAACAGTCCTCTCGTGTACACATGCTACAGTGTACCTAAAACTGATATTTAACACATCATCTCAATCCATTGCTCTATCTTAATTTATTTGTTTGGTACTTCAGTAATTCCCTTGGAAAATTGCATGTTTAATGTTCCCTGCTTGATTCTACTTATATAGGAGAGAAAAATCTGACACAGACACCAGCATCAGTTCATCAGCTCACACTAAGAAGACATGAGTTTTCCACCCTGGAGATTGTTTATGCCACAGCTGCTCCATCTGTTCTCATTTCTCACCCTAAAACCAGCTGTGGAGAAACTGTCAAATGCAGCATTTCACTGGCACTGCCTTCCAGCAACTGAAAGATTTTGGGGACAAAGACAGCTTCTGCTGGAAACATCTATAAACTGAAATCTGTCTAAAGTCAGGGGTGAGAGTTACTGCCCTCAAGTAAATCCCCTGATAGTGTCTTGATTTATGGGAAAAAAATGTCATTGGATTTTGCATTTAGGAGAGAATTAATCTGCTGCCTGGGTTGAGTGATAAAGGGACCCTCAAGGGGGAAGATGCAGCAGGCAATAACAACAATAAACCATTTATAACGAATCTGGGCCTCCTTTTGGTTACCTTTTGAGACACAGATGTACTAAACTGTTGTTTTTAAGGTCAATACTATAGCCTGCCATAGTGAGGCACAGGGAGATAAGGACCTCATGTCACTGTATATAGTACACATGCTGCTAGGAATCCCCTTTGAAATACCTGATGGCTTCGTCTACTCACTTCATTCACCAAACAGTGGAGGGTCTTCATTTGATGTGTGAACCAATTTGTTTGAACAATAGGCATAGCAAGAAACTTCCCTGCGCCTTGTGCCATACTTGCTTGATGTAACTGGTTGCTTTCTGTGGTGGAAGAGAGTGATTTAAACTAAAGAAAACACTGTCATGAGATCAAAGGAGAATACAATTATAGAGGTGGTAAATGACAAAGAGGATTGCAAGAAAATGGAGGCAAGATAAAAATAGAGACCTAGTCTGAGGACACTGCACAGGACATGGGTTTTATTATTAAAACAAGGCTTCCCCAAAGATTTCCATCCACAAGCTCCCAGTTTTCTGATGATGCTTGCTTCTGGGTAGGTTTCTGTGTTTTAAGTGTCTGCCATAAAAGGGACTGAATACAGTGACCTGGAATTCACACCCCCTTTTCATCCTTTAGATCCTAAGTTTAAAAACCTCTCAGAGTTGCCTCTGCAAGGTTCATGTCCTTTGTCACCATGGAACTTTTCCTCCTGCTTCAAGAGCCTCCGTGTCTCCCTTGGTACAGAATGATGATCCCAAAACCAGAAGCCAAGCACTCAGATCACAGGGTGCCAAGTGCTTTAGAAACACAATAAAGAGAGATATATGTATCAATAAGAAGGCAAATAAGAAGATAAATTTGAGCAGGTAAATAATGACAGGGATATAGCTCTGCCTAAGTACACAGATTGAGATGGATTGAATTGTTTATCCTGTTAACTATTGCCTCGATAGTAATGGATATTGAGGTCTCTGAAAAGGCTGTTTTATTAAATATCATCTGTTTGTGTTTTCCATATGGTTTTCTGTATGTACCATTCAACATCTGTGAAAGAGTATTTCATAAATCTAGCTGAAGATTTGCCTTTCAATCAAGCATCTGTAACAAGAAGTGTTGGTGATTGGCACAATGTTGAAGTCAAAGAGCTACCAAAAGTTGCAGGACAAACTAAAAAGCTTTTGTCAGTATTATTTTGATTAGCTTTTAATTAATTGGCCCTTGGGACTGGTCAGAATGCAGTCTTTCCCAATATTATCCAAGGTCAGACACTAGACCTTTGCATGGTCTCAATTAGAGAAATGACCTAATTGCTCAATGTATTAAAGTTCTCAAAAAATATCAAGGTCTCGATATTGGCATCTGACTCGAAGTTTATTTGTGGTTATAACTAGCTGTAGGTGACCCCATGGCTGGAATTTATTTGAATTCTTCCTCAGAGCTGGGGGGGAGGGTGAGAGGATGGGAAACAAAACAAAACAAACCCAAAAAAAACCTGATGAAAATTTCTCTCAGTTGTTTTGATTTCAGGTTCAGAGGTGATGGTCTTAGCCAGTCAGGAGTATTGAACCATTTCCATACAACCAGTCCTTTGGCATCATCTCTTTTTCACTTTCTCATCCATCTTGATCGCTCCTCTCTGCACTTGTAACCTCCCAGATAAACTACTCATCCCTAATTAGTTTTCTCTATTTGTCTTAGTTTTGCTATAGACATACCCAATTTTGTATTTCTTATACCATTACCTATGCAATCCCAACCCTATTTATTATTACCATTATTGTTATCTCAGCACTATTGGTGTTGTAAGACCCAAAAAATCCCCAGAGTTCCCCTCCAATTAGTGGTAAGGTTTGGTCATCTTTCACATAACTGCACCTGTGAAACCTGGTACCATTCTTTATTGGGCTACCTGTAACTTCTATCAGCTTCTCACTCTGCTATATGTTATGTTTTCCAAAGTTTGGCACAACCTGTTCGCTTCACTTAACTTCACATCAGAGCCTGGCCATCTGCTTACACACCTTACATCCACCATCTTTACAGCTATACCCAAACAAGAAATGTTAATTTTTTTTTCTATTTATTTTTTTAAAGGAAGAAACAAAGGAAAAGTGAGTAAAAGTGAGTAAGCCCTGGATAATAAAACTATAAGATCTTCTGCCAAGGTGATAACATAGGGGAGAATAGTTGTTGCTTTACACAAGATTAGCTTCTGGGGCTGTTTCCTTCTGTTGCACCCCTCTCCATGGGATGTATAGTGTGTAGTCCTGGATCAAACAGTGATTTTTAGATGCATAGATTTTAATGCCAGAAGGAGTACACTGGCAATGTAGTCTGACCTCACATACCATAGAGTACACAGCTTTTTACCAAGTTTCTTCTACAGAAGAGCAATAGTGGGTGTTCAGCCACAGCATTGCCTCATAGGAATGCTGTACACTTTTTGAAAAGACATCAAGGAATGGAAATTTAATTATTTTCTGTGGTGGTTTAACCACTGGAAAAGCTCATCTTCATTTCTTAAAAAGAAGTGTATCTCTCTGTTGAACTTGTCTGACTTGAAAATTGTTGTGGATTTTTCCACTATTTTACATAGCTCTGCAGAACCTGCTGTTTCCTCCCCAGTACCATCAAGTCAGTGATTACTGCTTTGCAATAAACTAACCAGTACTTACAGATCTTCACTTTGAGAGAAATTCCTTGTGACTTTTCTATGCACTTTCTCCATGATTTGCACATCATTTATAAATGATTGGCACTACAAAATTGTTGTGGCATGGCAATGTCTGCAATTTCATAGAATATAAGTCCTCTCTCTACCCCAGCTCAGCAAACTTTCTTGAATAAACCTTTAGGCCATCTTTTGGCCACAATATCTGACTGGAAACTCAATTTTGTTCTAGGTTTTGTTTACAGCTGGTAGCCTTTTTTTCAGAAATACCTCTTCAGCATTTCTAGGGAAATTATACTGTCCTCTGTCCAGTCAGTAAGGGCTGTATTTGTTCTGCCCACAGATAGGATCTTGCACTAGATGGCCTTAAAGCACATATTCATATGTACTCCACCTACCAATGGATCCAGACTGCATAGTATGAATGTCCTACCCTAATCTTTACTTTCCTCTTACAAGTCTTTTACTTAACCACACACTTTGTCAGTAATAGGTCTATAAGATCTTGTGGAAGTCTACAGCCTTGCTGACACCAATGTTAATACAATGTAAACAAAGACCGTAAATAAAGCCAAGCATTGGAGTAAATGTTCAGCTGAAATTCTATGCTGTGAGCTTATCTTCTTTTTAACATTGAGTGGCCCACAAATCTCTCTTGAGACATGGGTTTCCTTTCTTGTTAAGACAGCCAACCGTTTCATGTCCTGTGAATGCATAGCCCTTTGCAATTAGCAATAAAAAACATGTCCTGATCTAATGGTGTCCACATTAAGACATCTCATATTGCATGAACAAATGATTTAGAATTTTGCACCCCATCAATACATGCATTGTGTCTAAACTATTATGAGGAACAAGGTTGCAGTTTATTATAGGCACAAAAATCAGATTACATTGAGTCAATAGCATTGGGACCCCATTAGAAACCCACTGCTAGTTGTAAGGCTAGTTCTGAATTCTCAGCCAAGAGACAAAATGGAAGTCCATTACCCAAAGCAGAAGATGTTAATTAAGTATTCCTGTTTCTTCACTAATAACTCTTTATGTCCTTACCAAGATGAGAAAAAAAAATCCTCTATACCCTTACACCCTCTTTCTCTCCCCTAAAAAAACAAAAAAGAAAATTAAAAATTGTCTGTTCCAATGATTGACAACCCCTTCAGTGAAGAAATTTTTCCTTACATCCAATCTTAACCTCCACTGGCACAAGTTGAGGCTGTTTCCTCTTGTCCTATCACTTCTTACTATCTTAACCCCCACTGGCACAAGTTGAGGCTGTTTCCTCTTGTCCTATCACTTCTTACTTAGGAAGAGAGACCAACAGCCTCCTGGCTACAACATGCTTTCAGGTAGTTGTAGAAAGCGATCAGGTTTCCCCTCAGGCTTCTCTTCTCCAGGCTGAACAGTTCCAGTTCCTTCAACTACTCCTCATAAGACTTTTGCTCTACAGCTTTCAGCAGCTTTGTTGCCCTTCTCTGGACATGCTCCAGCACTTTGATGTCCTTCTTGTAGTGAGGGGCCCAAAACTGAACACAGTACTCGAGGTGCAGCCTCACCAGTACCGAGTGCAGGGGATGATCAGTTCCCTAGTTCTGCTGGCCATGCTATTTCTGATACAAGCCAGGATGCTGTTGGCATTCTTGGCCACATGGGCAGAATGCCAGCTCATATTCATTAATCAACACTCCAGGTCTTTTCCTGCTGGGCAGTTTTCCAGCCACTCTTCCCCAAGTGTTCCATGGGGTCGTTGTGACCCAAGTGCAGGACTCAGCACTCAGACTTTTTGAACATGGTATAGTTGGCCTTGGCCCATCAATCCAGCCTGTCCAGATCCCTCTGCAGAGCCTTCCTACCTTCAAGCAGATCAATACTTTAGCCCAACTTGATGTCACTTCCAAACTTAAGCAGGGTGCACTTGATCCCCTCATGCAGATCATTGATAAAGACAGTAAAGACAACTGGGCCGGCCCAGTACTGAGCCCTAGGGAACACCACCCCACTGTTGACCGTCCAGAAAATGGGTTTAATTCCATCCACTGCAACTCTTTGGGCCACGTCACTTCTCCATTTTTTTTACCCAAAGAAGTGTATGTCCATCCAAACAAGGAGTAGCCAGTTTTTCCATTATGAGATAGATGGACACAGGCATTGCTAGTGGAGTTGTGAGCTGTGGCGCACAGACCAGACCTGGCTCTTAGGCACAGCCATCAAGATGTTTACAGAGCAAATATTGACTTTTTAGACAATACTATATTGGAGGGTGGCAGCAATTTTAGAAATTCCTTTTCTGCAGTATTTTGTTCATTCTTAATTTTCTTCAGGCCATTGGATCACTGCATCCCCAGGCCACACGGAGAAGGGGTAGAAGGTTTTCATGGCTACATTTCGAGGAGACATCAATATCACACTATCCAGAGAAAAGGAGAAATAGATGTAAGTCAGTTTCTGTCACAGGAGGGAAAGGTCCTATCCTACTATCCTCATCATGGTGGCTTCTTCAACCCAATGGTAGCAGCAGATGTGAGCTGTCATGTAGGAAGTTTTCTTCTGCTGCCACATTTGCTTTGCAACACCTCTTGGGAGACAAAGTGCCACAACTTGCCTTCCAGTTTCAGCAGGACACTTAATGCATTAGTCTAAATTCAGTCTCACAAGGCTAAAAGAAGCAAGGCAGCTTGAGACAGGTGGTGCATAGAAATCTCTGTCCCTCAGCACCACAGGCACATAAACCTAAGAAACACCAGACCTTATTCTTGGAAAAATAACTTGCTCTAGCCAAACGATTTCCTTGTCACTCATTTTCCCTACCCCAGAAACAGGTCTGCGGCATGATATGTCACTCATTACCCTACTCCTACTCAGCAGACTGCCATTTCTGTGCCATAAAACTTTCTAGTGGAAGATAATGTTTTGGGTTTCTTCCCTTTTCAGCCAGTGAGGTCACTAAGAGCTACCCAATTTATAATCAATATTTCGTCTGCCATTGTTTTTGTTTACTGACCTTGAAACTATTTCACATGAAACTCACCAGGAAGGGGTGGTTCCTTTGCTACTTTGCCATTTACTTACTGTTAATAGGATAAATGGGTGATAAGTATTTTTAAAGAATCCATCCACTTTCATACATTCCTGGATAATAATTTTATTACAGGGCTCCCTCTTTCATCTGTGTTATCTGTTTTCCATGGACAGAAGCCCTTCATCAAACTAGATAATTTTATTTGCTGAGAGACACTTTTGTGCAAAACCTGATGCCTAATTTATGAGATAAGCTGGACTGACAACAAAATGACCTTCTCCCTGTATCTGGTTATTAAATTGTTTGTGATCTAATAAAATGCTGGTAATACACTCCGTTTCAGCAGGGCTTTAATTTCCTACCTGACATTTAGATTAAAAAGAGTATGGATTCAGGGAACAAATTTGTCACGGTCTGAAACAGACTTGAGCTCAAATGCTGAGCCCTGCTACCCTCCAAACACCTCAGAGGGAAGAGTGGTTTGCAGCCCATGCATTTGACTCTGAGAAGGAAACAGCTGATGGCTTAAAGTCAGCAAGGCAGGATTACCCTTCTCCTTCACTGGAGCTTCTGGATGCCTAAGCACGGTCAGGATGCTTGTGGACACCTACAATGCAGAGATATGCCTTGGTCCTGGCTTTAATCTTGACCACAGCTATTCATGAGACTGAATAAAAGCAAATCATATTTCTTTCTATCATCCCCACTGAAAAAAAAAAAAGCAGAAAGAAAAAAATAAGGCAAATAATTCATGAGTAGGGCTTTTTTTGCTAATCAGAGGACAATGAGTCCTCACTCTTCTGTCGTTCTCTGGGCATTCTTGGAGACAGCATCATCACATTATCCAACCTGTTTGGTCTGCCTGTCACACAGGCAGATGCTCAAGTGTGTTCTCAAAGCCAGACTCAGCTATCTTCCTTGCTTGCTGCTCTCAAGACAAACATGGGCTCAGGAAAGGAATTAGCCTACTAGTATCTCAGAGAAATACACATTTTCATGCAATAAAAGTAAATTAGGACACGTCTTCATACCACAATACTTCTCTGTATAACCCCAAGTCTTACAATACTTTTGTAAATGTAAAAATCTGTTCACTGCTCTTCCCAATGTACAGAATAAGTTTTCTCTTAAGATGATCCAGATTTTCCTACAAAAGTACCAAATGAACTTAACCAATTTTCAAGGACTTTATTGTCATGAAATATTATTTGTAGCAAGCAAAGCTTGGAAACACTGTACCCTACCTCTATAATGTACACTGAATCAAAAGATATAAGGCAGCCTAATAGAGTTAGATTCTTAAGAAAGACTGAAAATACAGCCTTTTAGTAACTGAAGAGGAATATTGAGTGGGGAAGACTGAGAGGGAAGAAAGCTCACTACACAAAAACATCAAATTGTATCTCAATAACAGCAAAAAATTACGTCAGTGAATCTTAAATTTCTGTGATTTTTTCAGGCTTCATCCAACCACCTGTTTTATGTCACTTAAATTGGTATGCAATGATTTCTGGTAGGGAAAAAAAAAGTAAAAAATTAGTTTAGGACCATATAAAAAAAAAGTACTGTAAAGGAGAAAATGGAAATGAAAGGCCAGTTGAGTGCTACTTTAGAAAGTTAATAAAGTCCTAATTACTGTGGAACACACAATGGTGTAATTCAGCTGAGAGCTGTTTAAGGTTCATTTTAAGGTTCACATTGGGAGATTAGGTAAGGGGAAAGAAAAACGTTTCTAAGGTACACCTCAGTGTTGGCTTTTATAAAGCTTTGATCAAGGATCTTCAGCCTTCTAAAATCTGGCTCCCTTTTTCAAGTCTTTTTTCATGGATTGCTGTGTCTGCACATGATGATTTTGTTTTACATTGGGCCTGCTTTCACTCCCTATTGCTGCCAGAACATCTAATTTGTCCAATCTTATCTACCTACCTATTTATGTATCTATCTACTTATTTGATAGGTTCTCTTATAGCATTTTATTCCCTTGCCCTATTTTTTGTGTGTGAATTTGCTTCTTTCAGGAGAAAAAAAATAATCTCTATGTAGCAAAGAGCAGGAGGATTGATTAAAAAAAATCAATTATTTTATTTTGTATCTTGAAAGGAGGGGTAACACAATTAAGATCTAATTTCCATTTGTAAATCCTGACTTGCAACACTCATAAAAATAGGGAGAAATCATATATGATAGCGATATGAGTCCATCAATTAGGCATGAGGGACAGGAATCCTTTTGTTTACTCATTTCTTTCATGGCCAATCAGATGTACCCTACATATGTGACCCTATAACCAGAAGAACTTTGCTGAAGCAAACACTGCACATTCTTGTTGTAGACATCCAAAAGGAGAGTTATTTTATAGACACCTTACATCAGCATAGCTAATATTAGTTGTATCTACATTTGTAAACAAAATGGTCCTGAAGTCATTCTCTGGTATTCATGACTGTTCTCTGGTCACAGTATCAGTGATGCAGTTGTGTCCAAAGATATAAGCAACATTTGCCTTATTTAAAACTCTTCCCTGGTGGAAGCTGATCTGGCCACTGCCAACCTTTCAGCTCTTAGAGTTCTTGAAGACTGTCCTAGTCAGCTAGAGTCGCCTGGCACAGTTTTTGCATTCACTGTGGGGCTGGCTGTGACTTGGGGTCTTGCCAGTTGTCCTGCCTGACTGTCTGGCTTATCACTACAGTCCAATTGTGCTATTTGGTCATTACATCAACTCTTGTGGTGGACAGTCAGTACCAGTATTCCTGACTTCTGTAGAACTTCCAAAGCTGCTGAGAGAGTTATGGACAAAAGTGAATGGAACAGGAGATTGAAAATTTGGGCTCTAGAAGAGTTACTTTTTTTCTTCCATTTTCTGAAATGAGCATAATATTTGATGAAGCCTAAAGCAGAGCATCCCCAGACCAACCCTGTCTGAGCTGATACTACAATTGGAACCCATGGATGGGCCATGCCAGATTCTTTGAGTACCATCCCAAAAGAGTTATCAGATTGAATTTAAGAGCCAAGCAAGCAGTTTTCTCCAGAAATTGCCTTAGAGAGACTTACCAAAGAGCAACTAAAACGTCTTTATCCCTATATTAACTTTTTCCATTGAGAAAAAGGTCTGAAAGTTATAGATAGCACATTGAGAGAGCAACGGGGATGAGAAGAATGATTACAGGAGATTACTAGGAGAACAGTAAAATACTTTAACTCAGTTCTGAGTTAATCCATACAGCCTCTAGGCTTGATGACTTTCACTGGAATTGGCATTGCATAGTTTGCATGTACTCATGTGCTTAGAGCCTCAAATGTCCACATCCCGAGAAAGGTGAAAAGATTTGTTTTGTAGGAAAGTCAGATTTCAAAACTTGTGTGAGGTCCTAGCACCTTCAAATTATCCTCACCAGTGAGTTCTTCACAACAAGTAGTTGATCAAGTGGTCTCAGTTCCCCTGCACCATGTAATTGTCCAGATCATGCAATGCCCATTTACATAATACTTTGTAACATGATGTGTATCACAGTATTATGAGTCTAGCAGCACTGACATAACTTTTGACAGCATCAGATGATTTCTGAAAGAATTTTCATTTGGTAAAACAGGGAAGTCGAGGCACATTTCTGACTGTCACATGATAGCTGTCAGAGGTAAAAATAGAATACTGGTCTCCTGACTTATGCTCAAAGACAAACTTTATGTCACCACTCACAGTGTCAATGTAGCCATTCCACAAAAATACATAAATTTGCATGATACGTGAGCATCCTGACGCTGGTAAGAAAAGACAGATGAATGAAGGGGTAATACCTGCAGGTAGAAAGACAAGGAGAAAAAAGGCTGATGAAAGAAACATTGATTAATTCCTTGAGGGATGCTTTATGCCTTTAGTTTGGCCTTTTGGCAGTGCTCTAAATCTCAATGAAACTGGAGAATAAATGGCACTGCAGGTGGGGAGCCCTAGAGGCATGCAGGTGCTGATGTGCTGGCTTTGCATCTTTTATCCAGAAAAAGGACTAACACTAGGGAAGACAACACTTACACCTCCTACTTTGTTACTACTTCTCTCAGCCTGCAGCCCTGCTACCTGTGTCAGGAAATGTGTGAAGCAAAGGAAGACTTTAAAGACCGGTATTTCACACAAGGTTGCTTAGGAAGTCAGCACTCACATATAGCAAGATGTCAGAATAAGCCCCACTCAGAACTTCAGAGTGCTAGAAAGGTTCAAGGACTCATTGTGACGATGAAGGAAGCTTTACAAGTCTAAGGCATGACTTTATGCATTTTTACTGCTGCTTCACCTAAGTGTGAAATGACACTGTATCATGCCATTTATTCAGGTCTTGTCAGCATTGGGTCAGTTGAAAGACTTAACATAAGAATGATGGAAATATGAAGAATGTGTGTAAGGCTCATATACTGCCAACATACTGTCTCATCTGCTTTGATAATGTAATAAAAATCAGAGATCAAGGAAACCTAATAGATGGTACAGTTGATGTCTGTAGCTTTATTGTCTGTAGGATATTCTATCCATTCTTGCCTAAAGGTATCAAGCAATGGGCAGTTTTTTTCCCCCTTTACATGGTCAATTATTCCATGTAAGAATAATGAGTGTCCTTACTGTTAAGGCATTTACTGTATGATTCATCTCACTTAAGTTTAGATGCCTGTAATATAAAATCTACTGCTGAGCTTGTCACCCTTGACTTATTCTATAGTAAATGGACATAAATAGGTGTTTTAAGGGCTCCATTCATCTGCCCTATGACCTATGTTGGACTTTAGGAAGACATGACTCTCATCCTTAGCTCTAGGGATTATATTAATTATCCCTCCACTGACTGTCAGGCAAGTTTAGGTTAATGGCAATGTCAACGTTTAATGATTTGAAGAATATTCTTTTCTAACTAAAGATGTCCTTTATTCCTCTCATCATATTATTATGACCTCAAATCCATATCACACACCAAAGAATACTGAATTTTAAAGAACAGATGAAAAGGATGGGTCATCTTCTTTCTTATGGCAAGAGTCACATCCTAGGAACATCTGGCTATTTTCCACCTTACAAATCTCCAGTTATTAAAAAATTAAAGTCTAAAAGCAATGCCCTCAGTATCTCCTACTTTCTTCCTTAGGTACCTTCTTATTTATATATGTTTTGGTATGTTTAAATATTTAAAAGCACTGAGTATAACATGTTCCAGAATGTTGGGGAGCCTGCTTTACAGCTTGTGGTATTTGAGGGGGCACACAGAGATTTTCTGGGATACATCCATGACATGCTTTCGTTTGAGCAAAGGGTGTTAAACTGAGTAAGCAGCATGGTCCTTTCCACTACTGAGGTGTGAATAATTTCCAAGTACCATCCCAGCTCCTCAACCTGTGGATTTTACCCCAGGCAGATGCCAACAAAGATTCTCCACACCACCTAGCCTACTTGTTCCACCAGTGGTGACAGGCAATTTATTCTGATGTCAGAGAGCACAGGGGATTTATTCTTTTGCTAGTTTTATCCCCTTCAGCCAATAAAGTATAAGTGCTTTTCACAGAGCTATGGCATGTTTGGCTGTTTGCTGTACTATAAAATATTATTTCTTTACACTCTAATTCCTTAAACAAGTTAATATTTTTTGTGTGCCTGCATGTGTGTGTTTTTCCAGTTGCAGCTACACATACACAAAGCCTCTTTCCTGGCTTAATCAGCTCATCTTCAACATTGATTCCCGCTGTGCTGTCCCTTGTGATTTAGTTTGTAGACTGAGGTATTTTGGGGTTTGCTGGTGGGTTTTTTTGGCATTGTTGTTGTTTGTTGTGGTGTTTTTTTTTTCCCTTTAAATTTAAAACTAATGTACTTGAAAGACCTGGGATTGATGGCCCTGAAGGGAGAGTGCTGCTGATTATCCTCAGCGAAGGCAGACCACCAGAACCTGCAGACCAGTCTAATCCAGAAGGAACAGCCACAGAACAGGTGGAGATGCTTGGTTTAAAGATCTGTTACCATTCATCCATTCAGCCCGCTAAACTTACTGACAAGATGATTCATTACTAAGAACCTTAAGTATTGCTAATTAATGATAATTATTATGATTTATCTTCCAGTGACTGAGGAACTAGTTAGTTTTCTTCAGCCTCATTTCTTTCCCACTCATTTATACGTTGGAGCATTTTCCACGTGTTTTGCAATCATAGAATTGAAAGGTTGACTTCCTCAGTCCTATCCCTCAGAGTAACAGCTCAACGGGATAGTGATCATGGATGTCCTACACTTCCCATCAGCAGCTGCTGAAGACCTCTGTCAGACACTGAGAGTCCTTGTCCCTGGAAGGATGAGGGCCTCACATGAGACAAAATTAATTACCACAGAAAATAAAAATCTTTCATGGACCGAGGGTCTAACCAGGCATCATACTTTCTCCAACAAAATACAGGAATAGCTGTTTGAATAAAGTATATAGTGAATAGGCAAATAAGAGTGTAATTCTTCCACCTTCTGGCAAGTGACTCCTGTATGCACAAGTCACACAAAGATTTCAGTATTTAACAGCCAGTCACAGATTTATCCATTCCAAGCCTATCCATTCCCTTACAAGTTGTTTTTTGGATTTTTTTTTTTTGTTCTTTCCTGTACTCTGTGGGAAGGTGATGCATCTGTCACTTGAGTTCTGCCTGAGAAATTATGTCTCTTTGCCTGGTCTTGTTGTTTCACTGGTGAGCACTTAATTCTTGTGATGAGCAAGACAGTCAAGAATTATTCCCTGATCAGACTCTTTCCATCATTCGTAAGTTTATAAAACTCTGTAAAATCCCACATTATTGTGTGTTTTCTAGTTGTCTCTTTTCAAGTCTAAACTCATTCACACTTCTCCATAGAAAAAATATGAGATGAGGAGCTTCATTTGGGACAGATTTGCTGGGACAGAACAATCTCCAGACACCTTGAGTAGATTTGATGCTGTGTGGCAGATTGCACACTATGTGCAGTGACAGTTGTGAGAGCGTTACCTGGCACTCTGAAAAAGAAAGAATAAAAAAGAAGTTCTCAAGAGCATGTTGCATGTTGGATATGCAGTCTTCTCAGGCTGAAATTCATCCCATTACCTAGTTAAGCCTCTATTTAAGTCCCCATCAGCTACACAGTTATGTTTTTATCCCAGCTGGAAGCTGAGCCCCAACAGCCATTCACTCACACCCCTGGCAGGATGGGAGAGAGGATCAGAAGAGTAAAAGTGAGAATACCCTTGAGTTGAAATAAAGACAGTTTAATACATAAAGCAAAAGCTGGGTATCCAAGTAAAGCCAAACAGAATTCATACTCCACTTCCCATGGGCAGGCAGGTGTTCAGCCAACTCCAGGGCTCCATTGCACATCATTCTGAGCATCACCTAACCACAATCCTTCCCTTCCCCAAGTCCCTATATGCTGAGCACAATATCATATGGTATGGAATATCCCTTTGATCAGTTGGGAGTGAGCTGTCTTGGCTGTGTCCCCTCCCAAGACCTTCTACACCAACAGCCAAGTCACTGGTGGGGTGAGAAGCAGAAAAGGCCTTGGATCTGAGTAAGCACTGCTCAGCAGTAAAAAAGCCCAAACACTTCTATATAACAAAAACACCTCTGTGTTATCAACACTGTTTCCAGCACAAATCCAAATCACAGCCCCACATTAGCTCCCATGAAGAAAATTAACACTATCTCAACAGAAGCCAGGTTGCACACGTAGTAAGGAGATTTAGCAAGCTTTACAAAGTGAGGGATGCAATCAGGTTTTCATGCTACTAGTGGTTGTGGAGTAAAACACTGCAAAATGGGCATTATTGGGTAAGAAGTCTGTATGCTTTAAGTGTTCCTGTCAGCGATAGGAGCCACTGGATAAAACAAAATTCATTACAACCGAATTCACCTTTCTGTCTGTTATGATATTTCAGATGCTTGGTTGTTATATTTTTCTAAATGTCAGAAGACACATTAAAATTGCCTTTTTTTTTCTTTAAGGGGGGCTTTTTATAGTGAAAATCATCTTCTCTTGGATTTTGAATTAAAACTTGAAATCTAGCTCTGCTTTTCTGTTACAAAGCTTGCTAACTAGGATCTTAATGCTGCCATTTCTAAATCCAAATGTAAGCACTCACAGATTTAACAGGACGGATGTATTTAGAGTCCAGATGATCAGAGTGAATAGCATGTTTACTTCTAGTGATCAATGTGCTACAAGATAGCAGCCTATTAGCTTCATGAACAAAGTAGCTCGCTTCATTGTACGGCCCTGATTCAGAGGAGAAGCATCCAGGTTCAAATGCTGCTGAAGATGCAAATCTGAGATCAGACATGCCTGAAGCAATTGTTGCTGCCTGAAAAATTGAAAGTCAGTTGGGATATTCCTTAAAAATGTGCTCACAAATTTAAAACAGTGGGAAATTATTTCTCTTGTGAAATGAATGACTCCCGTGACTTTTCCCTCCTGGCTGAAATGTCAATCCAAGTCTCTGAGATGAGAGAACGCATAGCCAAGGTCTGTAAAACAGGGAGAAGGGGGAGGGAAATCATATACAAGATATCCTGGTATATTAAAAACCTAGAAGGAATTATTTGCAATATCCTGTAGAGAATATCGGAATGTAAGATCAGTATGTGTAACGCAAGCTGCAAAGCCACATGCAGTAGGCTGGCATGGTATCTTCTTGCAGATAATACTCCTTTATATCCCAGGGCTAGAGAACAAATGAAAGGCATGCAGAGATGGAGGCCATGCTTTTAAATATTTGCCACTTTGAACTCTTAATTCATGTTATTATGACTTCAAAACCACCTGCCACCCAAAAGAGAACATGGAACAATACCAGCACAGAGGGTTTGTTTATTTCCTTGCTTTTTAACCATGATGAGTTTTGATTCAGGTTTGAAAAGAACCTAAAAGCGGGACCAAATTCTGTCTGCATGAAGCAGTCCCAGAAAAGACATTGTGTTTCTGTAGCACTGTATGCCTCTGGTTCACAAAATGACCTATTCTCCCCAATTTATCATAATGATGCACACCACCTTAGTTATTTATTTGCAGCCCATGATATGGATTGCAATATAGAAGTGCTTATGAATAGATAAGAGAATAAGATTGAAAGGGAATTTGTCATTGAAACTCTAACTTGGTCAGCAGCCTTACCACATATGGAAAGGAGTTGCTTTGTTAATAAACAATTTAAGGGGGTGTGTCAAGTGCATAATCCCCACATTGGCCAGGAAAAGATCAAAGGACAGAGGCTTGGCTTTGCCTGTGTCCTCTGAACCTCCATAAGCACCTTTCCTTACCACAGTGAAGACCTGTTTCACCCATCAACCAAGCTGTAAACCCGCAATCTGTCCTCTGCCTGGCCAGTGCCTTAGTGTTGTCACATGTCCTGCCATCTGGGTCAGGTGGATTTGAATGGCTTTAACACCTTAATGCCCACTCTATCAGCAAATTTCCCAAGTCTTGGTCCTTTACTGGCATTCTGTGTTCTCCTGAGGCACTGCAGTAGCTCCGAGGATAGAAATCAAAGGGCTGTAGGGTTCACCTGGCCCAAATTTGACCTTAAGGTAGGTCTTTTTGCCCCAAAATAGAGAAATTAAAGTCTGTTTTGTGTAGAACCCTTGGTAAATTAAATTAAACCTGAAGAGGTCTGTTGCTTTGGTTGCTACAAATGCAGATTATTGCTGAGACATTATGTTGCTGAACTGGCTGTTGAAAGATTTTCTAAGGGTGGCTCTCAGCCTTAAGAGAGTGACAGCTGAGTAAAATCCTCAGGGCTTTATGTCAAATGTGAAACAGTGCAATGGCCTGTTGTGAACACTGGAAGAAAAAGGTCTTATAGCCCTCAAAGTATGTGATTTTTTTTCACCAAGATTTACAAAGGAAGACTGCCTGTCATCATTCACCCTGATTTTAGAAACCTCTACAAAATCTTTCTCCTAGCCCAACACAGACTGCTGTCTGAAATGCAATGTTTCCCAACCTCCTGGTACAGCCTCCATCTCACGAATCTGAAATTTCTCTTGTTCATTAGCCTGTAAATGGGCAAATGGCCCACTTCATGAAACTCTGCAGATGTGGAGAAAATTTAGCCAACAGATCGTCACGGTAATGATTTCCTCTCATCACAGAAACAAAGGCACAATTAAGGGATGGGAAACATCCGAATTATTTGCTGATGATGAAAAGAAGAAAATTGGATTCATGTTGTCCAACTTTGAATATGGGAAAATGATGTCGCCCTCCTTTCCCTGGGCCACAAAACTTGGCTGTTGTCGTTAGTCTTTTTATTCCTTCTATTGTTCTCTCAAGAGGCTGCAAATTGTCTATTTTCATCAGTTACTGCAATTCACCACAGCAGAGCTGTTACACTCGTGATAACAAAGGACTGAAACTGTACAAAGTCATTTAGCTTTCTTGAGGAGTTGCAGAATGGCACTGAAATTTAAGAAAATTTCATCTGGAGTTACCAACCAGGTAGAAAATAGGGGGGGGGGAAGCCTCCTCTGGAGAAAACCAAATGAAAGGCATAAAAAGAGGAAAATTTTTCTCTGAGACTTCGTCTTTAGACAGTTCTTCACACTGTGATTTGAAAGAAGAAAATGTGAAGCACTGTAAGTGGATGAAGAATTTCTGTGCCTGGGTCCAATATTTTTGTATAATCCATTAGGATCTATTGATGACAGGAGAATGCAAATCCAGAAATAGCATCCCAGGTTCTTTTTCCCAGGAATATAAGGCTGGCAGTTATTCCTAGCTTTACATGAAGAAAGCTAATTCCAAAAATATAATGATACTGTTTGTTTGGGGACTGTTGGGGAAAGAGGATTTCTGTAGCACTTTCTGAACATCAGCAACAATATACTGGCACCGTGGCTAAAGAAAGAACAATTCTGGTCTTGAATCTATACTAAACTGGGTAGAAGGATGAAAATACTTCATAGAAGGTAGTCATGGAATTGTAGAATCATAGAATTGTTTGGGTTGGAATGGACCATTTAGGTCATCAAGTCCAACCACCACTAATCCATGTGCCTAAGTACCACATCTAACCATCTTTTAAATTCTTGCAGGGATGGAGACATCACCACTTCCCTGGACAGCCTGTTCCAACGACTAACAATCCTCTCTGTGAAAAAGTTTTTCCTGTTATCCTGCCCTGGCGTAACTTGATGCCATTTCCTCCTCACAAATGGTTGGTTTAGCATTGGCTGCTTCTGTACTCAATGAAGTTTCTTACAAGACTGGTTCCAGGTAGAAGACAAGCTTCTGCGTTCTGAGTATCTGCAGAAACTTGTGTTTCCACACGAATTATGAAACATTAAAATGTGTAGCTTAACAGACTGTTCAAAGCAGGATCAGTTATGAGGTCATACCCAGTGGTTCACAGATTTCACAGAATCACAGAAAGTTAGGGGTTGGAAGGGACCTCTGGAGATCATCTAGTCCAATCAAACTGGAGAAGTTGGATCTCCTAGAGGAAGTTGTACAGGATCACATCCAAGTGGGTTTTGAATATATCCAGAGAAGGAGACTCCACAACCGTTCGGGGCAACCAATCAAATCTTGAAGCCCTCTGACAATACAGGGACTGTACAGCTGCTCCTTGTTCTCAACTTGTTCGTGTCACTTAGATCCTAAATCACTTCTAAGCTGTTAAAAATCCTGTTTAGTGGGGATTGCTTGTGGATCACTTTTCTTATTGTACTGCAAGCCACAGAGATATTAGAAAACATGCCTTAAGAGATGCATTCATCACCCATCTGGGATCAATAAACTGACTAGGTTGAAAGGACTCCTGCAGAGGGCAGAAAGGAGTATTTCTTCTGAATGCTACTCATTTGCTTAGTACACAACGACTAACATTCACCTTGCCCTAGATTTCAAGGTCTTGGCCAGAGTTTGACTTGGCAAATAGCACGTGCCAAAGTGCTGGTGATTTTTCACTTTCAGTATAGCAAATCCTCCCCATTGTATATGAGATTCATGGATATAACCTCATATGTTGTGTATATCAGAGAGCTTCCAGCATCTGGTAAAAAATATTAATTGGAAGGGACATGTCCCTGTCCTTAACCTCTGGTTCTGTTGTGAACTCTGTAGATGGCACCTACAAATCAGAAAGGAGCCAACTCTTTTGTCACTGAGGCACAATAAAACTGTGCTGGGAGTCTTATTAGTTTGGGTACCCACCTGCAGGTGCTATCACAATGTGGCAACTGGAATTCAGCACAAAAAAATTAGAGAAAATATTTGGCTTTCATTTCATGCATCAGATATCTCTCGCTCAAATTAACATGATCCCAAAAATAGTAGCATTTTGAAAATTAGCTCCTAGGAATTTGCAAAACTCTCAGAAGACAGAGTATTGAACATAAAAGGCCAAGCAGGTATTTTTAGCTTTATCTTTAGAACAGAACTGAGTAAGGTTCAAGGATAAACTTGCTGCCTGTCCCTGAACAGGAAAACAAAAACAACATATCGGCTGTCTTACTTCTAAATTGTCACTATGTTCTGTGCACAAAATAAA
The DNA here is from genome assembly GCF_964237585.1 of Gallinula chloropus. Classification (NCBI taxonomy): domain Eukaryota; kingdom Metazoa; phylum Chordata; class Aves; order Gruiformes; family Rallidae; genus Gallinula; species Gallinula chloropus. Next base: position 4,354,244 of record NC_140086.1, read on the forward strand.
GTATGAACCTGAGGGTTAATGTGATCACATAATTACAAAACTACCTGAAGACATGATCCCAGTCACGTGTTTATTTGCTTAATGCATTGAGACTTCTGTTATTTATAATGTCCTGGTAAATGCTTGAAGACAAAAATCTGAGATTTAGGAGACATCAAAAGTAGCCTGGGAGATTTTTGCAAGCATGGAGTGAGGATCTTATGCATAATGACCAGAGAAAAAGACAAAATGAATATGAAATAGAGACAGAAATTGCGGGAAAACCATCAGGAAACATGTTGCATCTCCTGCCACATGAGTTAATAAAGTAGCTAAGTTTAAAAAGGACCTAAACTCTAATCTCCTTAGACATAATAAGGAAAACTGAATTTTTGATGGACTCCAGAAGGTGCCAACATAGGGGTTCTTCATAACCCTCATTAGAGGGGTTAGGAAATCAGAGCAATGAGCCGTAAAGATATCGTAGGCAGAGGGTCTAGGAAACATGTGAGGACAAAGCATAAGAAAGTTAGGGCAAAAAAACGACTGTAATTTAATGTTGTCATAAAACTGAATCTTCATAACATAAGGAACTCCAAGACCTTGCCATCTGTCCTGGCTGGGCATCAGAATGTGCAGGCAGAGTACTGACAATATGGGCAAAGTCATAAGGGTGGGAGGAGAGGGACGTGGAAATATGAAAAGTATCAGGAGATAATGGTAGAACATTTTTACTTTCATCTGGACAAGAAAGAAGTGAATCCTTTTGATATTTTCATAACACACTAACGCACATTGCCACCACTACAATATATAAATATAGCATTATAATTATATCAAATATAATACAGCAATCATAAGTAACTGATAGCTCAGATTAATTCTTTCAACTTAGCAAAGTGAAAAGAAAGTGAAATTATGCACTTAGTCACTTTTATACTAAAATTTTAACTTCCCACAGAGTTCAGATAACGTGCATTTTCTAAATAACAATTTTTCTCAACTCTATAATGGACAAGACATTGCTAGATGGAAAAAAACCATAGGCAAGGAAGACTGATTATAAAAGTACAACAAAGGATATAATATTGAGATTTTCTTATTGTTTGTTTTCCTGGAAAATTAATCTGAACCAAATAAATGGGTTTGTTGGCTTGGATAATTATAATGTTGCTTTTGTCAGCAGAAGAAGGAATTCTCAACACCTTATTGGACAAAAAAAAATAACCATCAAGAACTGAAATTGACAATGTTATTGTCCCTGCTGGAAATTGAAAGGGAAATCTCAAGGATGGGCTGTGAGACAGTGTAGTGCCTAGGTAGACTCAGAATAGTTGGGATCATCTGTTGAGTCATCAGTGTCAACTAATAAAATACACTTTTTTAAAGAAGATTGTTCTGTGGCTGGGTGAAGAAGGTTGAATCCTGTGAACCCCCTTGGAAACTTGGAGAATCCCTGAAGGCCATATGATGTTCCCATCTAAGGAAGACCAGAAAATTATTGAGAGAGCTGTGAGAAGACAGAATTACAAGAGCTGGAAGAAGTCAGGATTTCAAGGAAGAGATAAAAGAATACAATCTGTACAGCACATGAATCAACCAGACTTTGCACAAAATTTAGCTTTCATTCTTTGTACATCCCTCTTTTTTGTTGTTGTTGTTTTAAAGAAAATGATCTTCCAGGAAGTCATTACATTGATTCCCTGTCACATTAGCCCATGCTGAAAACTAAGGTCCTGCCAAGTGAAACAATAGAGATGAAAGATTTTACTTCCCTTTCTTTCAGTATTTGATGTAGGCTATTCCAGCTCAGGTGTCTTTGCTAACAACTAAATTCCACTCTAGGTGTTAGCATTATTAATTCTCCTTCATTTTTCTGGTTCAGTGCTCTCCACCAAGGGAAAACGAGTTCTGTATCCACACAGTTACTGGTATATTCTAGAGCATAGCCTATTGAATGAACCTTCATGGCACAAGCAAAGGTGTGGTGCCTAAGCAGCATTTATCAGGCACTCTGGAGTGAGGCAAGATGTTCAGACCCTTGCCTTATAGCAAGCAGAGCCATTACAATAAGGAATCTGACATGGGGTTTAGCCTAACTTAGGATGTCGCACATCTACATCTGACACACAGAGATCAAATCCCTCCAGCAGAGAAGCAATCATTGTAAATACAGACCTAGAAAAGTTCTGTTTACTGGGTTAAGAAGATAACATAGCTATTATTTTTTTCTTCTGATGCATATCAGTAATGTCATCTCTTAAAGAATTTCCTTTGGGGATCCATTTGTTTTGCTGGATGTCACTTCTCAAGTAACCACCATGCACCTGGTCCCTAGCCCATGTGTTTGAGCACTCTGCCCTGTTTTCTATAGCTATGTCTTTCCCAGTTTCTTGCAGGCAATTGCACATTACCTGAGGCTGTGCTGGTTGAACTCTCTAGTAGGAGTTTTCTGTCTGTTCTTTGATATCAAGGGAACAGGCAATTTAGCAGTACAGCTGTTTGAAAACGCTGTGCTGGGAGATTTTCAGCTTTAACAGCTCATTGCAGGATTTGTTTGTTTTTGTTTTGTAATTACTTCTCATTTTGAAATGTGTGCTGCTCATTATAATACATGACACGTAAGGATATAATTTATCATGTTACCAAGTTGAAACTGGAAAAAAATTAAAAGCCATACATTTTCAAAACTTTCTTTCTCCCTTTTGGATTTTTATACTTTCGCTGTAAATATTCATTCTAGTCTGGAATGATCATTTGCTTCAAAACAGATAATCATTATCATACAAAGGATATTCTGAATTTCTCTCAGCTCTAAAAAGTAGATGGAGAAATCAGTTAATGCTCTTTAGTTTAAGGGCAAGCAGGATGGGTTTTTAATCAAGGGGTGGTACTCCTTTTTCAAGGATCATCCTGATCTGTAGTGGAATGCTGTTCTAAGGAAAGGGACATTTTTAAAGTTACAGTCGCATTTTGTTGCCACCGAACATTGTATAGTTGAGCAGATGCTACTGACTTCCTGTAGAGAAGCTGCAACAGGTGAGAATTATTGCATACACCTGGTGTTTCATCTTGGAAGGAAACAAATCTTGAATGATTTTCTTGCTGAGATGTATTCTCCTTCCAGATCAGTGTCCCATGCCTATTCTATTGCAGTGTCTACCCTCATTTATTCTCCTTTACCACCCATTCCCCAACTTGCTTATCATTTTTTTTTGGCCTGGAGGTAAGCATTACAGACAGGGTGCTTTCCCTGGGGAGTCCACAAGTAAGCTCTGTCAGATCTTTCTGCAACAGCTTGGCAGCACCTTGCTTTGCCGTTCTGCACCCATCTCAGGGCGTACAGCATGGAACACGGGTTTGCAGCACAGCCCTTCTGTCCCAAGTCCCTCCTTCAAACTGCAGCAACTCATGAACAGACAGCAAAGCAAAAATGTATCCATCCTACTGACATCCTCCTGACTACCATCACCATGACAGATTTGATCACAGGCTGATGACTGACAGAGGTGACTCCTTAAACCACCGCAGCAAGATTATCCAGGGCTCCTTTGTCAGTTCTCTCCAGCTGCAAGCAGGGAACATTTTGGCAGGCAGGCAGTTGCCCTGACTGCTCAGGCTCTGTCTCTCACACACACAAACACACGTGTGTGTGCACAAACAAACGCACTGAAGCTATGGCTAAGAAGAGGCTTCTAAACTGTGTTTTTATTTTGCAATCACAACAGTCAGCATCAAGGAAATTATACCATGATCAAAATTATTGCACAATTAAGACATGATAACAAGCATCCAATACTGCAGCTAATGTAATTACAGTGTAATATCACCTAAAGCTCTGCTGCCAGGTGATTAGGCAGGGTGCTGGAATATAAAGGTATCTCTCATTCCTCTGCTCGTTCAACATTTTCCAAAACTGCAGCTCAGTAAACCTGGGGAGTAACAAAAGAGAAAATTGGAAATCCAAATGTCACCAGCAGTCCCATCAATTGTCCACAGAAGAGGCTTTGCAAGGGAGAGGTAGCAAGACCCAGGCATGTCATCAGTTCGTATCCAGCCCTGGCTGGGAAGAAGTTGACAGGCACTCTCTAATGACATGTGGGTGATGATTATACGTTGCTGATCAGCATAGTTCCTCCTACAGACAAGTTGTGTGACACCAAATAGCTCATAGTGTCAATAATCTCAGCCAGGCCATTAATACTAATTTCCTCAAATATATGTGGGCCTGAATCCTGTTGCAGTTAGTGACAGTTACATGCCACCCTAAGTCAGAAAGAATCAGGTGTTGACATGTTCTAGCCTGGCCTTAGGGATGAATTTGGTTTACGTGTGAATATTCAACTGGTTCAAGGCAGATGTTCTGATTTGTAATTTGGGTCAAGCATGTAGTTCTCACAGGGGACAAGAAGTATGGCAAGAAAGAAGAAAAGCATATTCTTTATGACAAAACAATATATGAGCTATATTATCATATATAATCACCCACCCAAGTCAATTACAAATTATTTCAAAATCTAACAGACTAAAATGGCAATAACAATACTTTATTTGGGAATTCTGAATGGCTTAATGACTTTCTGTGCCCTAGATTGTTTTTAAATATTACATTTGAAGAAGGGATGGAGGAAGGGGTAGAGTTCAGTTCCAGCCAAATCAATTCAAAGGTGCTGGAATAAAAAGAAGGGGAAACTGAAGTTACCAGTCAGAATTCATCATTCTGGTGAAGCACAGGACACCATTCTATTGTTTACACTTTTCTGTTGATAAGGTTTGTAGAAGAGTGACAATCACCTTGTCTCACAAGCGTAAATACTGCATCAGGGAATATTTGGAGTTCAAGTGTCAGTCTCAAGTTCATGGGAAGATGGATTGTTTCTGCTAGTCATGCTTGTGCAAAAGTTAGGCACATATTTAGGAAAATGTACATGTTCCAAGCTGACTGCATTTAATTTTTAAATGAAAAGTGTATCTTCATTCCATATGTAGCATGCTAAATTAAGAGGATCCAAACAAAAACTGTGGCTGTCTCACACTTCTACTGTTGCAAATGCTAAAAAGTGTTGGGCCTTCTTTCAAAATGTGGATCTAACTACCTTCAGCAACATCATTTCATGGAGCAATAACGATCCAATGGAGGGTGACTCAAGATTCAAGCGCCATTTAAGATGTCGACTTATTTCTTTAAAATTACATTTCCATCTGCTCAAGTGGAAATCTCAGAGTTAAGACATGTAAATAACTAGATCTATAAAGGGACTGTGTTACAAAGTTGAATGTGTCTAAAAGCCTAGTCCTTTAATGTGTTTCACTATTCTTTAGCTGTATAAAGTGTAGGCAACTATGCTGATCTAATCATCTATGCTGTGGGTCATCTCAACTAATTTTCAATGGTTAGATCCAGCTCTGAATCACATAACTTAAACTTCAGTGTGTACATGTAGGTATGCATATATGAATCAGTGCATAAACTTGCATTGTGGTCAGGTGAGACCTAATCAGTCAGTACAGTCCACTGAGTCTAGACAACTTATTATCGGAACAATAACTAAGCACATAGTTAATGTGTCTAAAGATATGCTTTTAGTGTGACTTGAGGTGGCCTAGATTACGCTGCCAGCATCCAATCAAGGCTTCAGAATTGCATGGAGCTCCAAAAAAATCTTTGGTCATATTTGTCAGGTGAAGCAGAGTGGCTCATATACCTCAGGTCTCTGTATTGCCTCTAGACCACTAGTTCTTGGCCACTAGTTCAAGCCCACCCTTGCAGTCTACCTCAGGTGATCTGAAGTGTTCTCCAAACCCCATCACAGCAAAGGTGATATGATGTTATATGAGATGCCCTAAAGTTTCTTCTGTGGATGTCTGGGGTACAAAAAAATACCTACAGAGTCCGAAGACTTTTCTCCTGTAGGGCCAGGCTGGATACCTAAATAAATAATGTCTGTAAGGCAGTTTTCCCAGGTTTCTATTGCAGTCAATGGTGATTTTGTGCATGTTTAAATTGCATAAAAATAGGGGTTTAGTGCCATTTTTGATGCATTATGGTTTCCCTTATGTTATTAGGGCAGAAAAGATCCCATGTCACATCTGCCAGCTTCCTATGGAAGGTTTTAGGGTATCTCAGATGGTACCATATATATCTATATTGATTAATACAGTCAATTCATTTAGGGGGAAATTCACCTGGACAAATACAGAAGCTTTAAGATGAGGTCCTTAAAATCCACTAACACTGTTAACTGTTTCTCCATTAACTATGAAGGCAAGCCATGGTGGCTTGCTCACCTACAGCCCATCTAGCCTAAATGCTGTTAACACCCACATTTCATTAGATGAAACATACCATAAATAACAGAGCTTTTCCTAGACAAATTACAGGGTTTGTTTCTCTTTTGTTTTGGTAATTGCCTTAGTTTAGGCAAATACAGAGTTTTGTCTATAACTGGGATCCTTAAAGAAATCTTCTTGGCTCTAGGAGCCACAGAGCACACACACAAAAAAATTACTTCCTTGGAAGGAGAGTACAGATCTTTTTTTGACAACTCTTTTCTCACCTCATTATTTCTCCATCACAATAACTAAAGCTGTCAGATTTCTGACGGAAAACTGCAAGAAAAGCATGTTGCAAGCATCTGGTCTTCACAGGGCTGTTGATTCCCCCCTCCTCACTCCACCTTCCAATGTAAAAACTACAAACAAAGCAAAACAAAGCAGAAATACACTTTTTTCCACCTGTGCAGGATTGCCAAAGAAACAGGGAATATCGCTGACAAGTTCACAAATGTGAGACAAGAGAATGAACTAATAAATGACTGTACGATGCAATGTGTGAGTGGGCTTGCTGAGCTGGGATCTAAGGAAGGAGTCATGTCATGGATGGGTTAACTCTCTTGCCCTCCCTTGTCTTCTGGGCCTAGGGATTTTCTGGCTGTGCTTTTGAGTTCCACAGGTGGAAAGTAATATATAGGAGATAGGAAATATGGCTGATGATGGATCTAGAAAAAAAGTTCCATCCTCACCCATGGAGGAACAAATAAAGGGGCAGCCCCAATACCCCAGTCAGAGCCCCTGACCCAGTTTCATGGAATCAGGATGTCACAAGAAACAGCTGTTCCCATGGGAAGAGGTGGGAGCCACCCACCTGTTGGGTCAATGGGAGAGATTCTGCAGGATGTCTTACAGACTCAGGGGAACCACCATTTAGGGGTATGGGATATATTATGGGATGCAAGGGAAGAACATCTTTGGGTAGCACAGGGCATGCTATAGGTGAGGAACAACCTAGGGCAAAGGAGGATACTTCAGGGAGAAATAGTTAGGAAAATAGAGCTGACATAAAGCGTATTCTTGCAGGAGTTATTCTGCACCTGATCAGTGTGGTCTGTCTTCTCATTATGAAAACCAAAACTAGATGCACATGCCATATAAATTGGGTCATTTTTAACACCACTCAGTCTTAAGATAGATGTCCAGTTCCTGCTAAGCCTTTCCAATGTTTCCCCTTTCTCCAAGTCTAGACAATAAACTCATTCCTGAAATACCTCCATAGGAACTGCAACCTTTGCAAAAATAATCACTGAGGATGTTGACAGTAATTTATATATGTTTAGGCTACCAATAAATCTTGGAGTTAAAGGAAGCCCACAGCAAGGAGAACCCTCGTGCCCTGGCAAGCAAATCATTTAGGGAAACAGTTTGCATTATCAACACATTAAGCTATCAGGACATCGCTCCTTGTTGGTCTTGGTATTCCTCTGATGTCATTATCAAGGTAGACATGACAAATAATATTTTATGTCTATGAATGATAATCAGTGCACTGCACAGCAGCCATCCTTATTGATTTGATTAAGGGCTTTGATCTGGGAAATTACCAATTAATGCTATCTAAATTAATCTCTGTGGGTTTGGACAGAGCAGCAAGAAAATAATTCTCTAGTAAAGTTAGTGATTGGACACAAACCCGATTTGTTTAATCATGCTAAATCTGAAGAGAAAATATTCAATTTGGAGGTCTCCTGCAGGTCAGTCTTCAGTTCCACATTAGTCATTAATGACTGTATTTCAGCTCCACTGTCTGGTATTACATATACATTTTACAGAGATTTAATGAGAGAGGGAAAAAAGAGAAAGAAAGGGAAGTCTTCTCTAAACTGAGAGTCTGGGAAAACAATTCATTTCAAAGAGCAAGGGCAGACAAGTTTTTGCCAAGGGAATTGGTAACCTGGCAAGGAGGGCTTTGAACTAGATTTGCTGGTGCATGGAGAGCAACACCCTGGGGCAAACAGAGGAGTATAGATGAGGAAGAGAGCAAAGCACAAGGCAGCAGAAGATGATCTGTGACTATCCCCTGGCAAAGTGCATCTTGAGTACCTATACGTGAACACACCTAGGAATGAGAAATCTATGTGCAGGTGCAGAGTTAAGATGTTGGAATTACAGAGATTTGGGGATAACTTGAATTGTTGCAGCACTGTGAGGGAACAAACCTCGGTAAGGAGAGGCAGGGAAGATGGCAGTAGGGTTTTCTTCTCCTCTGTGGGGTTCTGGTGGGAAACAAGTTGCAGATGGTGCAGCAGTGTATCATAGAAACACTGAATCACAGACCTTTAAATGTCACCTAGACCACCTCCCCTGCAGTAAGCAAGGACACCTTTAACTAACTTTAATCAAGCCCTCTAATTGCAGTCTTCCATATAGATGCGATTATATATGGAGGGGTTACAGTGAAGGCAGATAACTTCTTTCAGAGGTGCACCATGGAAGGACAAGACACAGTGGTCACAAATGTCAACACTGTTTGGAAATCTTCATCACAAGAATAGTTAAGCACATACAGAGGCTGGAGAGCCTGTAACATCTCAAGTATTTTCAAATTTTGCTGCACCAGGCCGTGAGGAAGGAAGTATAACTTGGAGGTTAGCCCTGTTTTCAGCAGGAGGTTGGACTAGAGAACTCCAGATGTCGTTTCCAACCTAAACAATTCCCTGATCCCCCCCTGGCTTGCAGAATAACTCAGCAAATAAACATTGCTAAGAATCTGGCTCTCCCCTCATAGCACTGGCACCACTATTCTGAAAGCTCCCACAACATATTTTTCTGCTTGGAATCTTGTAGCAGTGAGTAAAACACAGAAATTCCAGAAGCTGGAGATGTCCAAGTACAAGGTTTTATTGAAGTTCCCAGTCTCACCTCTACAAATGACCTGAAGATACCTGAGGGATAGGCATTAATTTATATGATTGAAGTCTCCTCATTTTCTACAGTCTTAATAAAGGTGTTGAAAGTAATACCTAAACAAGGCTGTAGTCGTTTTTCTTGGAAGAAATAAACATAAATTTTGATGTTACTTGTTCTAAATGTAATTCCATGCCTTCAAGGTCTTATAATCGAAGAGCAGCATAGCACTTCACAGTACATGGAAGCATTGGGCAGATGTTCTCCTAAGTATAAAACAGATTACTGTTTTTTGTTTTTCAACTACATCCTGGAAGACACCCTAAAAAGCCTAATTCACTGTAGAATTTATGCCAATAAGGGCTCCACCTGAACTCAGTATGGCAAAGGATTTTCTCTGCTGCATTACTTAACCAGTTAACTCAGAGTATTACCATGGCTCAGTACCCAGTATGAGCTCTTCCCCTAACCTCAGTGAGAGACTAGTGAAGATCTGAGGGTTTGATCTGTTGATCATAATCTTTACTGCTATTGTAACCAGCTTGAAGGATGGAATATCAAACCCAAGGCTTTTAATGCCTGGCTTTAATTCCTAGAAAATCCTGTGCATCCCCTTGGCTGTTGCACTCAAAATACACTGAATTGGTCATGGGGGTATTTTTTGGAGGAACTTGAAAGCGAGCCCAATAGGAACACATTATTACATTACAGGCATTTGTTAGCACAAATTACCTCTTGTTCTGACCACCTCCCCTCTTCAAAGCACCTATTGAGTCTGAGAAATGAGGATATGAGCTTTGCCATGACAACCCAATGCTTTCTAGTGAAATTAAAACCCAAATGGAAAAGGATAGCAGGCTCAGTTGCAAACAGAAACCTCACTTTTCCTTTCAAATGAAGCTGATGAAAGTTTTAGCTGTATCTTGAGATATTAATAACTAGTCAGAATTTTTCTAGAGACAGTGAGATGAACAAAATAATTACAATACTAACAGTAATAGTGGTAATAAAAAGAATGGCTCTCCTTGAACTAGAAGCTATCATTAGCTTGACTAAGGAGATCAGTATTTGAGCTTCACAGGCAGTTAGTCTCTAAAACAGTATCTCTGGTTCATACAAAGGTACTGTTTCAGTATTTAAATCTTTTAAATAACAGAAGAGTTTCCCACTGGGACACAGTTTGTAGAGGAAAGAAGTATGTCGTTATACTGTTTTAGAGGGTGCCATTCCATACCCAGAGCCTGGGAAGATTATGCATATGCTGCATCAGAGAAAGCAAAAATTAGGCTACAAAACAAGATGAGCTTTGGTGTGGTTCACCTACTCCATGTCTGTCAATCTACTGTTCAGAACATGAGATATGAAAAAAAGCAACTGTCTTGCTTGCTCCAGAGAATTTGTTATGGCATAATCTGGATTGCAAGAGGTTTGATTTAACATCTTCATTCGGACAGCCTTCGAGTTGGGTTTGAGAGAAATAGCAGCTTAACTGCTATGGACTTTCCTCTGTTCTTTCTCTCACACATTCTATTTTATACTAATACAAGAAGAAAAAAAAAAAAAAAAAGAATTTTGTTAGGAGCCAGAGCCAAATGTGTCAAAAACGGTGGTTTTTGAGAGGGTTGGGGGGAATTTTATGGTTTGGTTTTGGTTTGTTTGGGGTTTTTTTCTGGTATCCTTTTCTCTTCTCCTAGTTTAAAGCAACCAATTTTATCCTGGACCAGTTTTTCTGATATTTCTTTGTTTCCCCATGAGGAGTCTTCATTTTAATGAATGACTACTTTCAAATAAATTTTTCATATTATTTAAATATTCCTCAGTAGTGTTGTTATTTCCTGTTTTGAAGACTGCTATGTTCTATACTGTTTTCATCAACAGAAGGAACAACTTTAATCAAAATAAGTTAATATCTGGTCTTTATCTTCACTGATCACCCAGGATCTCAATAGCTCATATCATGCTTCCTCCGTTTAAGGAATAGTCAACAAATCCAAAACATTATAGCAAGATCTTACTGAAGGTCAGCCTCTTAAACTAAATGCTGAATTCAGATTTTGCCTAGTATGAGACTTTCTCTAGTGCATGAAAACAGCTTCATATCAAAACACTTCTTATTATACTCACTATCTCATGTCAATGATGCATTAACATCACATTGCTCACACAGGTTTCCAGACGTGCAAGAATTCATAAACTTCATTCCAGCATGGTGTAGCAAACTGCTCCCCAGGGCTCAGCTATGCATGTTAAATAACATTATCTTTTACCTCATTTCAGCCTTACCTACTCTTTACAATTCATAGGCTAATAAAAAAAATAACATCTATCAAGGACACTCTCACCTCACTGGAAAGATTACATCTCTCCTTTAAGCATGTGGAAGTCATGATGCTGCTGTGGCCAATTGTTGTCCAGTCTAAGTAGGAAGTTCTTCTTACAGTCACCAGGAAAGATATGTCTGATTTTCTGTCCTGACACCTTCCTCATAATTCCCAAGAGATAGAATAGTCTGTCTTTTAAAAGTGGAATAATACTAGGGGCTTGGTGCATTTTATATTTTGTGGAGGAAAATAACCAAAAAAAAAACCAAACCAAAAAACCCTTAACATTTTTTTTCCTAAGCAAAGAATATGTTGTGAAAAAACATCCTTAGACTGAAAAAACTAATTCTGCAACTTACTTTGATGGAACAGTTCTGGTCAGCCTCAAGGGAATCAGTCACCTGTTACAGGTATGCAAACTCACAGCAGCTGGAAAAGAGCAGGTTTACTATATTCCTAGGGATTGAGACCTTGGCAATAGGCTTTTCCCCTGCTCAGTGAAATGCAGGTTTCTGGTTTGTCATGGGAAGTTGGAAGTAATTCGTGTCCACATGTGCAACCTTCTGTAATGATAATCTATGGCTGAGACCTGAACAAGGGATCTCCAACTGCAGAAAAACTATTTGCACTCACAGTCCTCCAGTTTTCCTGATATGGTATCCAGCTTTGCATTTTAACTAATATTTAATTGTTTCTTTACTAATTACTTCAATTTGAAGATGAAGTTCTCTAGATATCACTTTGAAATGACAGAGATCTGACAAAAGGACCAGGTTCTGAAAGAAATAGCTGCAACCTACTGGAGAAGATGATAGAACATGGGATTATAAATCTAATTCATTGTTATTCACTAAAGCCTTTCAGTTCACTCTTTAAAGGGAGCTCACAGAAAGCTCCTCCAATGTGTAGGCTGGAAAGAAACCTTCAAAAGCCTTGCTGAGGTTCTCTGAAAAAGTTCATCAGGATGCTTAGTCATAAGTTGTTTTCATCATATAGTGCCATTTTCATTTAAATGAAAACATTTTTAAGTAAGAAAAGGAAGTTTAGATTCTGTTTAGAAAGATGAAATGAAACAGTTGGAAATGCATTTTTGGTGCATGAGAAATTATGTTTTACAAAAGCAATTCCAAAGGTTATTGCATATTGAACCAAAATTTTTTCCTCTAAAATTTCATTTTCTTGGAAATGTTATTAAGATATATTTGCTTCATTTCCAAATAGTAAAATAGTTTGAAATTATAGAATTCCTTTGTGAATATTTTATTTTCCTGCTTTGAGGGAGGAGGTAAAATGCCATTTCCTTTGAAATATAACTTGAATGACTCCTGAGAAGGAATCCATTCTTATAGGTACTGCAATCATTATATTTGGGTCTACATAAAACAATTTTTTTCCTTCTACTTGAATCCTCCTTTTATGTCTTTTTCTTATTATAATCTTGCACACTGGTTTTTTCCTATGGCTATGTACTGCCTGTCATCAGACTGAATATGAAGCCATTAAACTCCATTATATTGCACAGCAGAATTTGTCAAACTCTGAAAGAGGATTGTACTCAAACATGACAACAGTCCCACTAGACTGACTGTAGTACCTATAGTAGGGCATGTGTAATGTAATTTACTGAGCTGGGACCTTATTTCTAGTATTTTGACCAAAACACTCTTCCTAAACTATAGAACATGTCAATAAATGGTGTCACATGTGTGAAAAAATGTGGTGATTACAAAGTATATTTCTTTCTGGTATCCTATAGTGGTATCTATTTCTCATGGGATCTGTAGTCATTGCTTCTTCAGCTGTGTGTTCTTCTCTCTGGAAAGATCATAAAAACATCATAATAGCCCTATTTTTTTACAGATTTAGGTGTGTCTTGAGCAAAAATCTACAGCACATTTTGGGAATACATTTCATAACAATTCTTAAATGTTCATGGTTCACCCTTGCCAAACAGTACTTTGGGAAAGGTTGCCAAATTGTTGCAATTTGAAGAATATGGCTTCCATTTAATAGAAAGTATGGTTATATTCAAGCACATAACCATGTGGAAAATGCACAAGTATTACATCTCTGCCTTGGAAGTATAGCTTTAAAACACCAATCAAAAAAAGAGAGAAAAGGAAAAAAGGAGACAAAGCATTTTGCTTCTCTTCAATCTCCATTTCTATCAGACAAATAGGGTCACCTTGTATTCTGCTAAAGATCAACACTCCTACCCTCGATTAAAGTGCCCATACATTTAGAATTTCATTTCTCCTATTAAAGAGCTTTCATGAGACACCATCTGCATGAGAAATGCCTGGCATTTATTATTGTGACACAAGTCAGAGTCCACAATCTGTCTGACAAAACAGCACATCGAAAATGAGCTGAGGACCAGTCATGAAGATCTTTTACCACATCCAAATAAGGGGCTATACCCACAAAGCTCAAGAATATTTTTAGCCTAAAGTCTGCAGCGTTTTACTCTTACACTGATTTATTTTGAGGAAATAAAAAAAATCCAGTGTTTTCCGGTGGCAGGGAGGAGTCTAACCTGTCATATAGTCAGATAACAACTGTTAATGATTTCCCCCTTGGATATCTGCCTTAACAGTCATGCATAATTACCAATAAAGGTATCTCAGGTTTTTTACCTACATGATCTCAAAGTACCATGCATTTGCTCATCATTAAAAGCTGATGCTAGCAAAAAATCTACAGCCTGTCACTTGGATAAACACAGCATTTGAGGGAATACTCTAGCCTATGTGATGCTGATACCAATAGAAACTTAAGAAATCATCACATATACTTCAAAAAAACAGCTGGCTCTTTGTTGCTGTAAGAGAAGTCCTGAATCTATGAAAACTGTGATCAAGACTGTAACAGTTTCCCAAGACTAAAGATTTGGATTCTTGAACAGTACTAAGGATATGAAGATCTTGGAAAATCTAAGATGTTGTAAACTTCTTGTTCCTGCTCTAGAATGTGCCACCATCCCATGCAAAACTGGCAAAACCTTTTTGCCTGAAATATCATGGCGATTCAAAGTCTAACCACAGGTGTGCACTAGATCCAGGTTTAGGCTTTCAGGGAACTGTTGATGGTAATGCGAATATATACATGCAAAACTGGGAAAAACAGGGGTTATATTTTCCTTCCTTAGTTCCAAACTTGTTTTCCTCAATACACAGGTTAAAATGTCTAAAGAAAGTTCTATATGAAAGCTGTTGAAAATATTAAATATGTTCTGTAAACAACTTATGTTAGGCCAAGGGGTGTGTCCAAGCCAGTAGGATCACGTAAGTCTTCTAAAATCACTGATACACCACAGGTGATGGAGTTGAATTAGTTGGAATCCCAAAATACCCACATGAAAGCCCTCCTCTGTGTCCTTGTGTCCCTCAGAATATGCAATGGGCCACCACTTTCCTTCATTGCTCTCCTCAAAGAGCAGTTACAGTGATTTTTGATAGAAATTTCAGGAGCTTCCTGCATTACATCTCATCCTCTGAGGTTAGTTGAAGGGGATGGTGGAAACTCAAAGCTTTATGCCTGAAAACAATAAGGGAGTGCCCAATTATATCCATTACTTTCTTCAGTGGCAGTCTTGAAATAAGAACTTCAGACTTCATTAGTCCAGGCCCCGAATTTTGGTTCATTTTAATGCCTGTATGTTTCAAGAAAGTGGTAAAGGAAGACTGGCATCCTCTTTTCAGTTAGCATGTCCTGAAATGTATTGTTTTCCTTTACCTCCCCAAGTAAAAGATCTACTCCTTGCTGCTCCAGCTTTTTGAAGCTAATGACTTAAAAATTGGACATGAGATGTTTAACTCTAACAATGATAGGAACCCTTAACTGACTTGAGCACTCTGTATGAGTGAGACGTATTTTATACAGATTCCCTGCCTTCAGGCAACCTTGTTTTCCAGCAGGAGGATCACTCAGCGTTTATAGTGAAGCCACTTCAGCTTTGGTACCATTAAAATCAGTATAGGCAAGTGATACCATGAAGCACATGCTTCCCCTGTTAGCCTTAGAAATCTCTTTGGTTAAGTATGCAAATGTCACCAAGCAGACAAAATTTGCACTGTATCAGGCTGCATTTGAGGATATTTGGAGACTAATTTTCTGTTGGCAAAATCTCTTTGGCAGAAAACCACTATGCTGACAAAAGCTGAGGAAAGGATTTACCTAGCAGTGGTTGAGCTGAGCAGTTTCAGGGTATGAAATGAGAGGAATAAACTCCCTCCCCTTTAGGAAAAGATCCTGTATTCTGCTTTTATTGACTGAACAACCTAAAACTGTGGTGGATTGAGTCTTCTGCAAGACATTCAGAAATAATAGATCAAATGTGGGGAAATAGCATTAAGCATCAAACTTCTGGAAGGTAGATTCTAAGATCTCACATTTTATTTCAGCTGCCTAAATGTAATAGAAAGATTTGGCTGGGATTCAGAGGTACATCATCTTCACATGCATGGGTGCAGTGCAGTACGGAAAGAGAGCAGACTCCAGGAGAGGCTGAGGACAAGAGGAACACATCCATGTGGTCCTGCTACTGAGCCACCTCTCCAGCATCTACCCTGAAAAGATATCTCCAAGGGTGGAAGCAGATGCTATCTCAAAGTGCCTGGAGTACCCAATGTCACCAATGGTTTTTGTGATATTGAGACCCACTATTTTAGGAAAAAGCTTCATTGGTTCACAGAAGGCAGCAGGTCATCAAATGATTGTGAAACCCTTTCAGGATGGGTTCAGGGTTTTGAGATTCAGGAAACCAGCAAGGCTTTCACTTAATAGGACCAACACTTTTTCACTAGTTTTATGGATTTGATACCAGATGACTTGCTGCACATATGGTCAAGATGGACTTTTACTCTTCTGGATAACAGGTTCCTGTGCACTGGGACCAACTAGGGCTTCCAGATGAAATGTTAAAAGCATTCTATACTATTTTCTCAAGAAGAGAAAGTCATAGCTCAGGCTTGCCCAGTTTCAGTAATATTAAACATTACATAGAGTGGGGGAATATCCATAAATATGACCTCTGCAGAGGTCTGCAAGTTGTATTTCTAGGTTACAGTGTTTGGAGGCAAGGGGATTTACTTTTGTAAGCTTGTCTGCTGGTATTTAAGATATTGTTCAGTTAAAAATATGTAACGTTTCCTTAGTAAAATCCAATACAGCATCTACTAACAGTTGATCTATCTGAGAGAACAGTTTCCATCATCAAAACCACTTAGTTTCATTAATGGTGGGGGCAAAATAACTCTTGGTGGAGCATTAACACCTCCAATTCATTTCCTTGCAAAACTAAAATAAATGGGAAAAAGAATGGCAGGTGTTAGCAAAAATTTGAGCTTGAAACCATTTAGATTTACATTGCACTGAGACTGAGGAATATTACAGAACACTTGGGCTATATAAAGATGAATTTTATCACATGGGAGTTCAATCTAACTTCAAATTTACACTATTCCCTGAAAAAAGGATTAAGATATTGTCTCTTATTTTGTGTGTGTGAATGGTAAATGACAACCCATCTCTGCTTCTGGCATTAAACGTTGCCACACATCTGATGAAAAATAATGGAAAAGACAAGTAACCAAGGTGACTGACTGCAAGTGTCTGTAAATGCAAGCAGAATAAAACAAAGAGTTGAATTATTCCCCTAAACAACAACAAAAGAAGAGAAAAGAAAAACAACAACAAAAGAAGAGAAAAGAAAAACAAAAGAACAGAATAAGAACAGAACAGAGGGAAAGGGAAGGGATGTGGAAGGGAAGGGGAAAGGGGAAGGGAAAGGGAAAGGAGAGGAGAGGAGAGGAGAGGAGAGGAGAGGAGAGGAGAGGAGAGGAGAGGAGAGGAGAGGAGAGGAGAGGAGAGGAGAGGAGAGGAGAGGAGAGGAGAGGAGAGGAGAGGAGAGGAGAGGAGAGGAGAGGAGAGGAGAGGAGAGGAGAGGAGAGGAGAGGAGAGGAGAGGAGAGGAGAGGAGAGGAGAGGAGAGGAGAGGAGAGGAGAGGAGAGGAGAGGAGAGGAGAGGAGAGGAGAGGAGAGGAGAGGAGAGGAGAGGAGAGGAGAGGAGAGGAGAGGAGAGGAGAGGAGAGGAGAGGAGAGGAGAGGAGAGGAGAGGAGAGAGGAGAGTGGAGAGAGGTGAGAGGAGAGAGGAGAAGAGAGGAGAGTGGAGAGAGGTGAGAGGAGAGAGGAGAGAGGAGAGAGGAGAAGAGAGGAGAGTGGAGAGAGGTGAGAGGAGAGAGGAGAGAGGAGAGAGGAGAGAGGAGAGAGGAGAGAGGAGAGAGAAGAAGAGAGAAGAGAGAAGAGAGAAGAGAGAAGAGAGATAAGAGAGAAGAAAAATTTAATTTAACAAAACTTGCTGGCTGTCAAATCCTGTGAAGTCTGTTGCAGGTTCATGAGAGTATTTAGCATATGCAAAGTGTTAATAATAGAGAACGAGCGGGTATTCATCCAGAAAAGTAACACATGACAAAATATATTATGCTTGTTATAATTGATATATCTTTTTATTTATTTTTAAAGCTGTGTATTTATGAAAAAAAATCTTTTTCTAGGCATTAAACTTTGCGTCTCCTAGTTAAATTTTCCTACTTAATTGTTATGAAATGGTAACAGAAAGAGACAAATCGATAAAGTGCTGTTTCTATTGCTATTCCTCCCAGGCTTCATTTCCCCAGGATAGCAGGAAATGGGACACCTTACAATAAAAACAAATGTTATCAAGGTGCTTTTTTATCTTTCCTGTTACATTCTTAATGTTGCTTGATTGCTCCCGAAATGACACATTTAGTCAAAGGTCACTAAGAAAGCACAAAAGAATAAAACCTCCACATCTGTGAAAATCCCCACTGTGTAAAAGCCTTCTCTGAGTCTTACCCATCAGTGAAATGTCATTTTCTGGAGGGATTTAAAGTGATGCTAAGCCTTCATCTGGCTTTTGGCCCTGTAGTGAGCTTTACCCTCTGAGGAAAATGCCTCTGGCATTGGTGAGAGTCAGCTGACAGATTTTAGTCATTTTCTTCTTCATTCTTTTTTACTATTACTTTGTGGACAGTGAGTCAAAAAATAAAAATCTTAAGAGACATAAAGTCTAACACATGTGTACTATTTGCACCAATTCACGTAATCACACTAGAATTGTGATACATATATTTTTAAATGAAAGATAAGAATTGTCTTTGTTTGCATCATAGCTACATCTTTCTCCCTTCTGTCTTTAATTCCCCAAATCATCACATATTCATGACTGACTTCAGATCTGAAATGATAGTTAGCTGCAGCTCAAAATGGGTCAAAAAGAATAAAGCATGACCACGGTGCAGGTATGGCCACAGTATAAATTTCTATAAGCCTCTGCAGACATTCAATATACTATGCAAAGGTGCCTTTTATTGACATCATTAAATTTCTTAAATACATTATGGCAATCATTTTAGACCAAGAGAGCTCAGGCTATGTTGACACGATTATACTGCTTCTCCCAAGCTAGTAATAACATAGCATTTATTTGCAGCTTGAACCATGGCTTCACAATCCAACGCATTCAGCTGTGAAACTTACTTAAATTATTCTTGACCCCACTTTTTACTCTCCTTCCATCCCACTTACACACAACAGCATGCTTGCTTTGCCAGACCAACTGTTTATGGGTCTGAACAGTGAATTGGATTAAGACATAATATATAGCAGCCTCAGTGGAAAAGGGAATTCTCTTTTCATAAATATTACTTGCTCTAACAGCACTCTTCTACACTACCAAGTGTAGTCTCTCCAATAGCATAATGAACTTTTGAAGTCAGTATAGCTTTTTAATTAGAAAGCTCGTGCCATTCTGCTCTCAAAAGACATAGAGAAAACTTCCAAAGTTCAGTTGTAATGAAGAGCAACAGAATTATCATCATCCCCTTGCCAGTCACTGACATTGCTACTTGCAGGCAAAATGTTTGGTTCAAAAATTCATGGGTTTATTGTTATTTTCAAATATTCAATTAAGAATACAGATGCTGCCCTTCAGTTTCCAGTGCAACAAAGGAATGACATGGCAAATGCAATGCTACAAGTTTCCCATTTTGGGGGACTTACATAGTTTGATCAGTTTTTCTGCATGGCATAGCACATCATTAAAGACTATTTCTCCTTAAAAATATATTCTGAATTCATCAGCGGCAGGGTCACCTTAAGCTCTGTGACTAGTGTAGTAAGTGGCCTGTATCATCCAGTGGAAATACTTGCTTACACTGACTGAGTCTTGGGGAATCACTGGATTAATGTGTTCCTTAGAAAGGAATCCAGGTTGAACTGGATGAACCAGGTAGCTCAATCTGACCTCATCCCCACCATCTTCGCATAAACCTAATTGCATTGGATTTCACACAATATTGGAAAGGAATCCAAAACAGACATCTATAATTCCTATTCAAAATGTAAAATGCTTAGAAGTTGAAGGGGAAAAGTTTATTTACAATAAATGTACTTAGATGCAAATTTTATAATCCAGTAGACCTCAAGGCACATTGCTAAACAGTTATCAAAATGTGCTATTAGTTCTTTATATGCAGTGAAGATGAGGAAATTTTAATACACAAAGATTTGAACCAGTCTTCACTGGTTTGCATTGTGTCATCTGGGACATCATAATCTAATTATTAACTTAGAGACCAACATTATCATCTTGGTTTTTGGATATGCTCCGTCCCTGCAACAGTTGGGGTTTGCTTTGTTGGACTTGAAGGCAAAGCTGCTTCAAAGATTTGCCAAATGAAAGATCCAGCAAAATGGAATGCAATTTATATGAAGAGAAAGTTTTCTAATGGAACTAAAATAAATTTCTACTGGGAAACTTCCTTTTGTCCTAGATAGCTTTCCCTTGTGTTTTGTAACCATTTCCATTATAAGTTATCCTTTCAGCTAAAATTCCCAGCAAAGATGCTGCTCAAGGGATTTAGTATCAAAGACAACTTTGTCCACTGTCTTGTAGTTCATTTCACAGAGATACAGACTCAGTGTCCTTATCAGATCATAATGGATGCTTCCTCAAACCAGACGGTGTGATATAAGGGACTTTGTAATTTGCACATGAGTACTGCATCAGAAAATGCTGTACAGTCACTAGCCCTATCACAACACCATTTTCCCTTTGATTTGTTCACTTCCTCTAACCCTTACTTCATCCCATTAAGTGATCTCTCAGAAAGAAGAAACAGTTGTCAGAACATCTTTTCTTCTTGCTTTCATCCATAAATCAGTAATTCCACTCTGTGGAGATGTCAGCCAGCAGTAACCTCCCTAACCCAGCATATTCCAACTAAAATTGTGAAGTTGATTGTCAATGAGTAAAACAAATACTGTCTTTTTTAAATTGCATCTTGTTCTTAAAAGTTGACAAAATAAGTAAATGCTGACAGACATAGTTAACCCATAATCAATCTTTTTCTTTTTTTTTTTGTTTTTCTTTTAGGTTTTTTCCTTCCCCTCCCCACCCTGAATCTGTGATTTCATTTTGAAAGCTTAGAATTGATAAAAGTCACCTGGACAAACACTGCTTGGGGAAATCAGCCTTGCAGAAACTTGGATAAGAGCAGAAAAATCATTGCAAATACTGAATGCCCTAAATGAAGTTTTAGTCATCTCAGTAAAGCTTATGGATTCAAAGCTGACCTGGGACCGTTTCTTTTTCATTTTAATTGGTTTCTGTCCCCATGGGTTTCCTGAGCCCTATACCTACTCAGTAAAAATATGATAATATCTTCTCAATTCTTTGGAAAGCAACAGATCAGTGTCTCAGAAGTCTTTTTCTAAGACTCAAGAGCACCATGAGAGAGACTACCTCACTGAGCTCGAGTCCCTGAAGGAAAAGACTATTTGGTAGACTTTTTACGAAGACCTATATGGACAAGACAAGGAGCAACAGTTTTAAACCAAAAGAAGGTTGTGGATGCCCCATCCCTGGAAGTATTCAAGGTCAGGTTGCATGGGGCTTTGAGCAAGCTCATCTAGTGAAAGATGTCCATGCCTGTGGCAGCAGAACAGGACTAAATGATCTTTCAAAGTCCCTTCCAACCCAAACCACTTTTGTGATTGTAGGAAAAGAGTCCTTGGCCCTTAGTTAATCTACATAGCTGATTTGCCTCAGAGCTGTGTACCTTAACAGCTCAGTGATGAGAAAAAAAGAAAAAAAGTGAAGTTTCCATGGAAACCCTGTCTTGAATTCAGTAAAGTTCATCAAGCCTAACAAGATTCAAAGGAAACACTGCCAGGCTGATGAATAGGCGTTTTCCCCTAAACTTCTTAATAGAAGTACTGGAAATGTACATAGAGGACTTTGTGGTATACATAAGCCTCTTTTAATAGTTCAGCAATGCCTTTTTGCAAAACAGAAAGATGTAGTGAATCACTTACATAAATATTCAGTTTTAACTCCATTTGCACCTGCCAAAGCTCCTGCTACCTTTGCAGCTCATCAAAGACCTGGCCTGTTATGTGTCCTGGATGGTAATCCAATTCCTCTTTTTATTTAGCTCTTTGAGCCATATTCTGTTACACTGAAATGCACTTGTCTATTCTTAAATATCACCACTACCTCGCTGTGATCACTGGAGATGAAAGTTTATCCCGCAGGTTTATTATTCCTTGAGAAAACAAATTACTTCCTGACACTCACCCATCCCTCATTTTCAATATCCTTAAATGATTCTCTCACTGACTTCCTGATGTTCATCTTCTCGGCATCTACCTGAAGCTGACAGCCGTCAGAAATTCAAAGAGCTGCCACTTTTCCTAAAGATTGAGAGCTGGAAACTGATATTGTACCTCATTGTGAGAGAGCATGAATGAGAGGAAATAATTTGCCTGAGAAAACGTCACCAGCTGCCATCAAACACACACATCTGGAAAGGACAATCAAATGCAGTCATTCTACTTACCAGTTCAGAGCAAAGCATGACATCCAGATGATAAACAGAGAGAGATGCTAAGGAAGAAAAGTGAAATACTCAGATAGAAACATAGATTAAAAATAAAATTTCATAAAAGGACTATAAAAAAAACAGGATTTATTTTTCAGGTGATAATTGCAACCCTCCTTGCTTGAGGAGCTGAATCTGTTCCAACATCTCCACTTGCCAAGGTGGTAGGTTTTGGGGGGAGATGTAAGAAATCTGTCAGCAGGGAGCTTTAGTAACTTTTTGAAGGTCATATGCAAAGCTTCAGATGTGAAACACCTAGTCCTAATGCATTACTCATAAGATCTCCCTCTCCCTCCCTGCAGCTTCTTACACCTTCCTGAGTTAAAATCATTCATATACATTAAGAATGGTGTAATGTAGTGTGAGAAGGAATGAAAAAAGTGTCCTGAAATTACAAATTGGTAAGAAAATTTCAGTAAATGGGGATGAGACCGTGTGAGAAAGGCTTATTAGAAACTCTGTGTTGTTGGTCAAAACAGAAGAAAAGAAGTGTTAATTCAAAATCATATGAAGCCTTCTGGACTTCTCTGATTAGTCAGGACTTGCTGGCAACATAGAAGAATAATATTGCCAAGCCCATAAGGCAGACCAAGTGAGAAATTCAAATATAGAACTTGACCAATACTAAAAATCATAGAAAAATAGAAAATCCATTTGTAAATAACCTTGACAAGTCATCTAACCTTCTAGCCTGTTCCATGACCCATTCAGTATCTAAAATGATTCATCCAACATGATTGAATCACTGTAATAATTTGATTTCCTTTCTAGTGAATTTATTTGCTTTGAATCTACAAGATGTAACTCTGAGATAAATGTCAGAAAGAACTTCCTCTGGGTGGTCAGTAGAGTGGAAACTGGTAAATATTCATTTGTGTATGGTTCTTTTTTACAGTATTTGATGTAGTCCTAGTACTTGGTTGAACAAAGATTTTTTTTTTTATGAGTGCCCATTGCTTTGTGATCAGTTTCCCTACCAGAACAGTTGCATCACTAATCATATGGCTCTGACCAGTTTGGTCTGTCTTATTCCCTATTTTAGTGAAGATGCTGAAATATCACTGCCAGAAATGCAGACCCTCCTCAGTGAATTCAATATCTCTGAAGATGATTACAGATATTTCAGCACAGCAGGGTGAGCTGCTTTGTTGGGTTTCTTTGGACACTCCCAGGAACTTCACAATCTGCCTTCCTACCCCCACAGTAGGTTTTTGGGATGTTCAGGAGGTCCTGGTCAGTCTGTGAAGCAGAAGAAAGTGGTGAACAGGTACAACATAATGAGCTGGGCCCAGGGAACCCTGATGTACCCCAACGTCTTTGAGCTGCTAGACCAGAGATCATTTTCCTGCCGTAACTGATGAGATTAGCAGTGGATTTCTGCATCAGAAAAAGTTGAGTGGCCCCTTGGCTAGTATAGGTCTGAGCTGGCAAATCTACAAAATATTTGGATGTTGCCAAAGTCTAGCAGCAAAATATCTGTGTATGTACAACACTGCCACAGTTAGTAAATTCTTCTCCTCTAGCACACTGCCAGATGGATGTGTAAACTGGTTCATGGTCACCAGCTTCAGTTTCTTCTGTGCCATAATGCCCACATTTCCAGTTCCCTGGTTAATGCAGGTAAGGAAAGCTCAGGCTTGTTCACCCTATAATATACAGAAAGACTGAGTAAGGAAAAACCTTCTCCAGTCTTCATTTAGCATAGGCAGTGTATGCTGGGAGAGACCATGTCTAGTTCTTACAAATTTTAACTTATTTCGAAATTTATTTCCAAAACAGTTCTCTTCAGAACTATTGCCTTAGTTTATTTTTATTCAGCACTCAAAGAAACTGTTCCCACTATAATAGGTTTCACCTGCAGCTTTTCAAACCAACACGGACAGCTCAGTCTCCTGCTCTGATTTAGTTGAACCACAAAGACTTCAACAGTCGCTGGGATAGCCATGGCATGATAATGTGTCCCTACAGCCCCATCTCACAACAGGGGAAGAGATCCTTTGTCTCATCTGTGAGGTCCTCACACACCTCTTCCACCAATTACCTTATTAAGGGAGACTTTTGTATGTTAAGATGGCAGTGACATTTGTCTTCCTATCCTCCTTTATGCTGTAGTCCACCTGAAGGCGTAACACAGACCAGGAAATAATGGTTTTTCATAATTTGGACACTTAGCTGTTTGCTTAAAGTGGTGGATTTTAGAAATACCATCTTTAAAAATACAATTGCTATGTGCTTTACTGCTGATTTTTTCTTAATACTAGTAATATGCTTAGACAACTCTGCTTTGTAGCAATTTTACTTGACTTTCCAGGGCAATGTACCTGCTTTTCAGGTATTTCTGAAAAGTGGCTCTTTATTTCCAAGCATGGGTAACAGAAGGTTAGAGAATCTTTCTTTCTTTTGCTTGTTTCCTTTCTGCTAGGGATGAATGGATTTAATGTAGTTTCTCTCTTGCTTCTTCTTTACAATGGGGACAGCTGCTGCCTCATGGTAAACAAGTATTCAGATGGCTTGGAGAACAACTCTTTGAGCAGAGAACTCTGTACAGTAATAAAAGATATACAGCAACATGCAAGACACTCAGCCTCCAACCACTTCTCCCTGTTAACCAATTCAGAACGTACGAAACCATTAAAGAAGAACATTAAGCTTCACAGTAGATGAGAAGTTTTATCCCTTGTAATTCTCTTCAGCTTCCAATGCAAGCTAGCAAGAACAGAATAATAAAATTTTATAAATAAATAAATAAGGCCCCAGGTTGTCAGGATTCTTTATGTGTAATTCTCAGAGGGAATAGGCAAAATGATGTTTTGCCTTTCTTAGGTAACTCATAGTTAAAACAGAGTGATGAGAGGGGCACTATAATTTACCTAGAAATCTAGTATGTACGCTAAATATAGAAGAAAGCAGCCAATAAATAAACTTAATTATAACATATATATATGTTTATGTACATATGTTTGTACTTTAAATCCCACAACTTGAGCATCATATTCTTTGAACTGCTGGAGATTTTAAATGTTTGATGGAAATTCTTGTCTCTCAGATCAACAGATGCAGCCAAATCCCCAAGCAAGTATGAATGATAAGCTTCATTTGTGAAAGCAAGGACATGAGCAAAACATAAAAAGTTCTTGAATCCTTGAGTAAGCTATCCAAGGAATCATGCAGCCTTATTGCTGTTTCTGGAATAAAAGTACTTGTGCCCTTTGTTTCTCAGTTCCACTCACTTTTACCTCCCTTCAAAGGAAGTATGTTTTAGGGGAATCCAGGAATTCAGAGTTGGAAGGAGTTAACTGTTGTATCAAAGAAACCTTGGGAAGGTGTATGACCTGCAGGTTGGCACAAGGTATCTAGGTAGCTTACAAAAAATGTCTCGATTTACTTTAAGTCTTCCCTTGAAAGATAAGGAGTACTTGTCACTGAATTACAGTCAGGACACTAAGAGGTATATTTATGTTGTGCATTATAATCCCTGAGCTAACAAAAGCAGTAAGACAGGAAGTCAGTTAGCAAACTCAGAGGTGGAAGTGTTGCCCTCAGATACACATCAGCTAACTTTCAGCCACTGTAAAGTAAATGTTTATGATGCATTACCTTTGCATACAGACCCAATATGACTGAGTCCTCAAGCTTACAACCCCCTGTTGCAGACAAAATAAAAATTGTTGTGTCTGGAAATTAAATTTGATTGCCATCCCTGAACCTTATCCAGGAATTTGTCTTTTCTCCAGGGAGCCGCTGAGGCAGTAACATGGAATCACAGGGTCAGTGAGGTGGGCAGATAACTCTGGACATCACCACAGAATCACAGAATCACTAGGATGGAAAAGACCTTTGAGATAATCGAGTCCAACCAACTAAATCATATCTCTAAGTACCTCATCTACCTCTCTTCTAAATATATTCAGAGTTGGTGACTCAACCACCTCCCTGGGCAGCCTATTCCAATGCCTGATAACCCTTCCAGTGAAGAACTTTTTACTAATGTCTAATCTGAACCTGCCCTGGCACAACTTAAGTCCATTCCCCCTTGTACTATCATCTGTCACTTGGATGAAGAGACCAACACCCTCTACAACCTCCTTTCAGGTAGTTGTAGGCAGTGATAAGGTCTCCTCTCAACCTCCTCTTCTCCAGTTCTTCCTCTTCTGCGGAAGAACTGCTCACAAGAGCATGTAGGCTATAGAACAAGGGGTGATGGTTTTAAACTAGAAAAGGGAAGATTTAGGTTGGATATTAGGCAAAAGTTCTTCACTATCAGGGTGGTAGATCCCTGGAACAGGTTGCCCAGAGAGACAGTGGAAGCCCCATCCCTGGAGATATTCAAGGTCAGGCTTGATGGGGCTCTGAGCAACCTGACCTAGTGAAGATGTCCCTGCTAACTGCAGGGGGCTTTAACTAGATGGCCTTTAAAGGTCCCTTCCAACCTAACACATTCTATGATTCTATGGTGTACCCGTAGAAAGCTTTCTTGATGGTTTTCACCTCCTGCACTGAATTCAGCTCCAACAATGTGATACAAAATATAAAATATTTTTCAGCTGGAACTTCTCTTTCGAATCCTGTGTAGTGAACAGAGAGAAAGAAAAACAAACTGAGCAAAAGAATATCATTGCCTCAATATCCCAATGAAGATCTGAGCCCCTTGCATACCGGCTACACTGTAAACACAAGACAAGAATGAAGTATGTTTCAGAGAGTCTGTCATCTAAATAGACAAGGTGAGCAATTGTGGAAAGACAAACAAGGACCATCTGCTGAGATTGATCAGGAGCAAGATAGTAGAGTGAAACATTGATGCTTAATCACATCTCTGCACTGAAGCCCATTTTTTAGTATTAAGACATCACTTCTGCTTTTCCTCCATGCAGATTCATCACTATTCTTTGTTTCCCAGGCCCAGAGGGGAGTGCAGAACAGTGGGGAAAGTAAATTTGAAATTACTGTACTGAGTTTACAAGACAGCTACCTCTATTGGAAGTCTCAGACCCATTTGTAACTATGGCATGCACCAACTTCTTGCCATGGAAGTGTCAGGACAGAAATGCTGGCCATTTTTGCATAATCAAACAATTCACTAGTCAAGCTTCTACCCACAAGGCCCTTGAGTTCACCAAAGATATAGAGGCTTGAACTGAACTTAAAAACTACAAATGAAAAAGCCAAATAATTGTTCTTGAGCCCTTTGGTCAGCCCACTCCCCTTGTAATTATTATTTTAAGATTATAATAATGGCTATTAAAGAGCTTTATAAAAACCACCCAAGTGTATAATTTCTGTTTTTACTTCAAATGCCCATGTAAAAAGCACTCCAGATACTCAATTTACATTTAAAGTTCATGAGTCAGGCTAGCAATGCCTATTTCCATGTAAATATCAGCTATTTCTAAAAGTGTCAGAGAGGATGCTTTGTCTTCCATTCAGCAATTAGTGTATTATTATCTTTCTTTGATTAACCTCTTCGTTGAGCCCCTTCCCAAGGCTTCCAGGGGAAACTGGACAGTCTTGCAGGCAGATATGTACACACCAAGGGACTTCAGCCTCTCCCCATAAGACTTTCTCTCCAGACCCTTCCCCATCCTCGTTGCCCTTCTCTGAACAGTCTCCAATATTTTTATATTGAGATGAACCATTTGCAAACCACTTTTATTGTCAGGTACTCAGCCTATCTGAATGACTTGGAAAAGACTGTATAATTTAAGAAGTGATCCAGTCTTTCACACTGCCTATAAATTTCCGGATTTGTTCATTTTTATCTGTTTTTTCCTATCCTCTTTTGTGACTAGGACACATTTACTCAAGGAACATTACTACTCCAGATAAAACATCTTCCATGTCCACTGACAATCTAGCGGTCAGGATTCAGTGTTGTAAATGACAGTTCAGGGAACAGGGAAAGCTGGATGATATCAATATGGCAAAGTTTTCCCTTTGTCCAGAATGAATGTGGATGGTCCCCCATTACCAGCATGACAAAAAAGCCTGAATGTAAGTACTCCTCACCCATGCTCACTTCAGTTCAAGTTATGACTGTCTCTTTAAGAACTGTGGTGATGACACATCTCTTTCTGGAAAAAGAAAAGGTCTTCCCTGAAAAAAATGTCTGCAGATCACTGGTAAAGGGCTGCAAGTCTTCCTCTTCCCCCGTCCCTCCAAAACGTTTACTGGAACATAATGTCACAAAAGAACTTATTTTCATGAAATGGTTCAGTGAATGGTTGGAAAACCTTCTTTGTTGTAGGATGCAATTAAGTGAAATGCTCCTTAGCATTTGTAATGGCCCCGAGATGGTACTTCTCCTTTGGTATGATCAAGTAAATGTACCTGCCCTGAATTAGATAGACTTGATCTGAACTTGAACCTGAATTAATCTCCTTCTGGGTGGGAATCTGAAATAGCAGGTGAGTCACTAATCTGAAACTAAGCACATTCCTATATGGTATGAAATGCTTTCATGACATTGATCTGATGTTCTCATTTTCCCCAAGGTCATATCTCCCTCTAGATGCATCTTTTGCTTTGTATCCAGAAGTATGAATGAAAGAAAGCTTCTCCTTGAACATGTGTCAGAGGCATCCATCATTTTCTGACCACCACCAGAGAGATGCCTCATTTCCTACTGTTTCCTGTTTTCTAATACTTAGGGCCTGTCAGTCGAGTGACAGACCAGTATAGGATAGCTATGACATTCCTGTGTTTGCTGGTGGATCTACTAGCTTTGAAAGCTGTGACCCTCTTCATAGATTTCAGGGATTACTCTGAGTGAACAGTCTGATGCCTCCATATATTCCAACCTCACTGCTTTCAGCTACATCCCACTAGAGCAGATAAGGCTTTAAGAAGCTTGACCAACCTGGTCTGCTTCTATGACAAGGTGACCTGCTTAGTGGATATGGGGAAGGCTGTGGATGTTGTCTACCTGGACTTCAGTGAAGTCTTTGATGCTATTCCCCACAGCATCCTCCTGGAGAAAGTAGCTGTCCATGGATTAGATGGGTATACTCTTCACTGGGTTAAAAACTGTCTGGACAGCCAGGCCCAAAGGGTTCTGGTGAATGGAGTCAAATCCAGCTGGTAACAGGTCACCAGTGGTGTTCCCTAGGGCTCAGTGATGGGGCCAGTCCTCTTTAACATCTTTATTAATGATCTGGAGGAGGGGATTGAGTGCACCCTCAGTAAGTTTGTACATGACACCAAATTGTGTGGGAGTATTGATCTGCTGGGCCTTCCTAGGAACTTCTAGGAAGCTAGAAGCATCCTTATAGGGACACAGGGCCACATCTTCTTCAGTGTAGCTTAATTAAACTCTGGTCAGTTAAAACAGTTTTACTGAAGATGAAGAACTCAAGCTTCTTGGCTCAGTAGAGATGACAACACACCTGGATATGGCAAGTATCAGAAATTGAGGGACTGAGTTAATTTTCTTGGAGAAGCATCAAAGCAAGACATGGTCTTCACACTCCCAGATAATTATTTAGGGCAGACAAGCTATTTTGGATCATCCTTTTCAATCTGTATGTATACAATTTGTGTAAGTTGCCATAAATGTTACTGTAGATTTCTCCTCAATTTTCCACAAAGCCTTCGTGCTGTAATGACAGAGGAAACAATTGTCGTTCAGTAAATTGCCTGTGCAGTCAGACACACACAGCTCTGTCTTCCAAAACTCTCATCTTTCCTCTGAGGCACAAGGAACTTCTACTAATACTGATCAGAGGATGATGGGACTCTGCAACAGCCTCCAGAGCCAAACATGGGGGTTAGAGTCCAGGAGAAAAGCCTCATGGTTCCCCTTATTCAGATGGGTACAAACTGAGAGACACGAACCTCTGGACAACTGCAGGTCTGTGAGCTGGGATGACTGTCTCCACAATGAGCACACATGCAGTACATGGCAACTTGTTTTAAGGGAGAGAGGTGAGATACTTGTATTCTGTTTTCACAGAAGAACAACCCAACCCATGTGGCAAGCCTCCTGCAGCTCAACGTGCCATCTCCTAACAGGATGAAAAAACACCTGCCTGGCAAGATCAGGATTATTTGAGCTGAGCTCATGCATTGCATGGATTTTTCTAATGAATCCCTCTTTAGCATATATTTATGCCAGTTGACAAAGTGAAAGAAGCAATTTCCTTAAATATTGAGTATTCATAAGTAAATTGCAGCCTAGTGGAATCTTCTCCTATCCAAACAGAATCCTTTATCTATTTCTGTTATATAAGAAAAGCAAATAATTTCTTATCGGTCGACTTTGAAATACAGGCAAGTGTTCACTTGGAGTGTTATGAAGTGTCAGCTTTTCTACAGCATTTACTTTTCATGCTCTTAATTTCTCATTTCATTATCTCGCCTTATTCTCTTGCCATGTCAGTGGTTTGATTCGATGGCTTCCATGTGACAAGAGCTCTTGCTGTGTGAGCAATACAAATGCGGCTTTAAAAGTGGTACAACTTGCTATTAAGGCAGCTCCCTTCCTCAGGAATTTCTTAAAGCTGCAATGACACAAGGCATACAAGAAGAACTTTGATATGCACAGCAGGCAAAGCCCTCCTGCAGTCCCTGCCATGGATTGCTCTGCAAAATCTGTCTTTGTTCCTGATTTGCAGAGGTTTGATCTATTATTGCCCTGGCACAGGAGAAGTGGCACCTCACACTTTTATCTCTGAATGTTCACACTTCAGTCAGTGGGATGTTTGCCAAGTCCTTAACCAAAAAATATTATTGCTTTAATTTCCAAAGAAAGGGCTATAGTTTTTGCTTGGCTTTTCCTGGAGTTGGTCCCTACCTGAAACAGAGAATGAAAAGTACAGCTGCAGCAGAATCTGTTCATCCCAATAATGACCAAGGTGAGATCCCTACCCTCGGGAGTAATCCAAGGGCATAGTCAAGCTTGGTAGCGGCCATCAGAAGTCTCAAGCCCATGTCTGCTACTGTCAGGGCAGTGTGGAAAAAAGCAATAAGTCTTGAAAAGTCATGACAGAGCATTCAGCCTTAATACAGCATGGATGAATCTGGTATCTTGGAAAGGAGATGGGAATGAGTGAAAATAGTTTGCCTGATCCCATGATGAACAGACCTGGAAGAGGAAAGTCATCTTTCATGAGGAACTCCATTTGGAACAATGGACAAGTAGTTGCTGGGTTTTTTTCTTTTTCTCTTTTTTTCTGCTATGTAGCAAAAATATCAGCATATTCAGTTGTAATCTCACAGAATCACAGAATCACAAGGTTGGAAGAGATCTTTGAAGATCATCAAGTCCAACCATTCCCATCCTATGTTCTTTGTCTTCTGTCTTTATTCCCTCCCCACATAGGATCTTGGAAAGGAAATGCTGCAAACCTTGACTTATGTGGGAAATCCCACTGCACACAAATTAAGTGAGAGCAGACCATACAAATACATGAAGCAAGACCCTTGAAATGGATCAGTCTGTAGTGCAAGGGAAGTGCCTGACCAACTGTATTAAGTAGGAATAGGGTAACACTTATCTACATTACAACTCTCTTTGTAGCAATAGGAAGACAAGCTTACATCTCCTCAGATAGTAGGATTTCTTCAGATGAAAGTTAAATTAGCATAATGGGAAATTGTACCACTGGAATGAGCAGAATCGTTTGTGTACATTCCAGCTGTATTTATGCTGTGATCTGACTCACAACACAGAGCAATTCAACTTGAAGATCGCCTCTTTCATTGCCAGGCTAAAGAAGGAAAAGAACAAATTGTGTATGCAGATGAGAAGGCTGGAAGTTTTCCACCTATGCTGCAGACACACTCTCACTGACAAAGGTTTGGAGCAATAACAGGTTGGAAAGGGTACCAAGGCTTAACATCGGGTTTGGGAAAGATGACATCTTTTAATCACTCCAAAACTCCTTCCAAAAATAGCTGTGGGCTTTGATCAGGCTCTGTGGTGCATGTCAAGGGAGAAGGATGCCAAAAATGCTTGGCTGCAACAGAAGATGTCTAGGATTCATTCAATTAAGAATTCATTAAGAATTCTTAATTCTTCCTTATACATTGCCTCCTTCCACATAAAGAAACTCCTGTTTAGAGATCTCATTTGTATGAAAAGTGAAGCAGAACAGTTAGCAACTCTTGAATGTCTGGCAGTCCTTGTGTTTATGCCTGATCTCCTGCTCTGGGATGATTTCTAGTGTCAACAGCAGTCCTGGCCTTCAGCACTAGAAAGAGCCAAGGCTGTGATTAGTCTCTTGTAGGTGGACCTGACATGCAGACAGAGAACAGCTGAAACACTTTCTGCATAACTCCAGCTGAATAATTCATAGCACTGTGTACAAACAGTCTTCAGTATTTTCCCAACCTGTGCATGGACTTATTCCTGAAAAAGTGTTCTAATAAAGATTGCACTGAGCATTCCTTGGTGTGCATGGTGTAATACCAACTAAAATTTCTGCATTTATACCTTTTAAAAAATCAACATTTCTGAGTGGAATTATTTCTTTGTTCACAAACCTATTCTTCAAGAATCTTTGGCATTGTAAACATGAGATTCTGTGTCATATTCACATTAAAAGGAAATTATCCTCTTTAGCACTAGAAAGAAATGGGAGACTAAGTTTAAGGTAGAACTTCATTTAGTTAAACACATGGATTGGAAATATAAGTACCATGCACTTTTATTTTCCTTATAATTATTTTTTTTTCTCATTTTTCCAACACTGAAATTTATTTTAATTGAAACACGTGCTTTCTAATTAAAAGGAAAACAAAAATGTTAATCAACAGTTCTTCAGTTCAAGTGGCATTTTGGAAATTAACTTTGTAATTCTTCTGGCTGAATTCAGATACCAGGTTGTCATCTTTAGTTTCCTAAATCAACATGTTTGGGAATGGATCAAGTAGATCTATAAAGTTACACTACTTACAATTCTGGGTTAAATTCTTCACTACACTATTTATTGAAGAAATTACATACACAGCTAAGTTCAGGTAAGCAAAAGGAAAATGGTCTTCTTGCATCTAATGCATCCTCTGCTGCATCAAAAGAAGTGAAGATTGAGAGAGAGGATTCTGCCCCTCTACTCTGCTCTGGTGAGACCTCACCACAAATACTGTGTCCAGCTTTGGAGCCATCGGCATAAGAAGGACATGGACCTCTTGGAGCACGTCCAGAGGAGGGCCACAAAAATGATCTAAGGGCTGGAGCACCTCTCCTGTGAAGATAGGCTGAGAGAGTTGATCCTGCTCAGCTTGGAGAAGAGAAGGCTCCAGGGGGACCTTATAGTAGCCTTCCAGTACCTGAAAGGTGCCTAGAGGGAAGCTGAGGAAGAACTGTTCACAAGGGCATTGAGCGATAGGATGAGGGGTAATGGTTTTAAACTAGAAAAGGGAAGATTTGGGTTGTATATTAGGCAAAAGTTCTTCACTATCAGGGTGGTAGATCGCAGGTTGCCCAGAGAGGTAGTGGAGTCCCCATCCCTGGAGATATTCAAGGTCAGGCTTGATGGGGCTCTGAGTGACTTAATCTAGTGAAGATGTCCCTGTTTACTGCAGGGGGGTTGGACTAGATGACCTCTAAAGATCACTTCCATCCTAATACATTCTATGTTTCTATAATAAAAAAAAAGGTGAGAAGTTGTGAAACTTACTAAGGATGGAAAAGGAGAGATCAAAATCCCTTGTCTGATGCAGGGAATTTCTCTTGTATGTTGATCCTGCTTTGAATTTGCCCTGATTATAAGGATACATGGCCATTCCTACAAGGGTGAAAAATTGTTCATTTCTGGTCAATTTGAACTGAAATTGTTTATTTGTTTGTAGGTCAGTCAGTGAACTGAAATATCCCTTTTCTTCTGCAGTCCTTACTCTGCATAAAATAAAACTGAGGCAGAGATTATTTTGATTTCACATAAAAAGACACGTCATAATGAAACATTGGCAAAAATGTGAATTAATAGGATAAGAAGTGGTTCAGGATGTGACAGAAAAGATGCCTGGGACAAAAATCAAGGGGTAGTACATAACATAAGAGTTTTAGTACTCACACGGGCAATTGATTGCATTGAAGAACAGCAAAAGAAGGCTTGAAAGATCCTTTCATATTTTTGCAGACATTTTGATGGTGCCGGAAAATGGCTGAAATAATGTAAAAAGAAAAGTGGGGGGTGAGGGGAGGAGAGAGAAAAAAAAAGGTGAGAGCTAACAAACGTTGCCCTTCTCAATAAATGGTTATCTGGAATACCTGTCACCCTGTTAGCTTCTGGAAACTAATTTCTGAAAAATCTGTCTATTTGCCTCACTTATATATCATTTCTGCACTTGATTTCTCATACATAACCTGACTGCTGGGAACTCATGTTTGCCTGAAGGCTTGCTGGACACAGATCTGAAATCACAGAATCACAGAATCATTAAGGTTGGAAAAAACCTCCTAGATCATCTGGTCCAACCATCCCCCTACCACCTATATCACTTACTAAACCATGTCCCTAAGTACCTCATCCCACCTTTCCTGGAATACCCTGAGGGATGGTGACTGCACCACTTCCTTGGGCAACCCATTCCAATGTCCAACCACTCTTTCAGAGAATAAATTTCTCCTAATGTCTAACCTGAACCTCTCCTGGTGCAACTTGCAGCCATTCCTTCTTGTCCTATTGATACTTATCTGTGAGAAGAGGCTGATCCCCAGCTCACCACAACCTCCTTTCAGGTAGCTGTAAAGAGCAATAAGATCTCCCTTGAGCCTCTTCTCCAGGCTAAACATTCCCAGTAATGCAGAGAGTTTCATCAGGGATCCTCATACACCTGAGAAATCCTTCTGGTCCACACATTTTCAAGGAGCTCAAGACTCCTGGAGTTATTTTCAGAAGCAGACATGTAGGCGGGGTGTCCTTAGTATACACCAGGAAGCTGCTTCTATGTGCAATATTAAATATGAACAAGGAATATTTTAAGAGAAGAATTAACAGAAAATCTGTTAAATGGTTTATATTGAAGTACTTACATGAATTAATGCTCTCAGCACAGAATTCCACACCACCAATATAGTTATCTTCTGTTGGTAAAGCCTAGAGGTTAAATCACGAGTGTTGTGTTCACAAGCATCAGACCTTCCTTCTTGTTGATAGTTTGTTGCTTTATTTTGACTGTTTTTTCTAGATTAATTTTTTTTTTCCAATTTAAAGAAGGGAGGTGTTCTGCAATCTGTTGTGAGCTATGTGAATGTTACAGTTGCTTGTGGAGCTCCTGTTTCCTGTTTTCTGTCTTTGTAGTGTCTCCTCCTAGATCTCCAGGGTTCTTCCTAGAAATGAAGATGGAATAATAATAAGAAGAATGACAACATAGAAAATTAATTTGAAACCTGTAAAAAGAAATTGTGGGCTGGAGTGTTAGTTACATGCTGTTAAGTCACAGAATGACTGCTTTCAAATGAAGATATGGCAGAATCACAGAGTGTTAGGTATTGCAAGGGACCTCTGGAGATTATCTAGTCCAACCCCGCTGCCAGAGCAGAATAACCTACGCTAGGTCACACAGGAACGCTTCCAGGTGGGTTTTGAATGTCTCTAGAGGGCACTCCACAATGTCTCTTGGTAGTCTGTTCCAGTGCCTGTCATCCTCACAGTGAATTTTTTACCTTATGTTTACATGAAACCTCTTATGCTCCAGCTTGCTATGCTCCAGCTCCATTGCCCCTTGTCCTATCATTGGACATCAATAAGAAGAGCCTGGCTCCATCCTCCTGACTAGCCCTTCACAAATTTATAGACATATTTATAGACATCAGTCTCCTCCAAGCTAAAGAGACCCAGCTCCTTCAGCCTTTCCTCATAAGAAAGGTGTTCCACTCCCTTAATCATCTTTGTGGTCCTGTGCTGGACTCTTTCAAGTAGTTCTCTGACCTTCTTGAACTGAAGAGCCCAGAAATGGACATGATATCCCCAATGTGGTCTCACAAGGGCGGAATAGAGAGCAAGGGAAACCTCTCTCAACCTACTAACCACACTGTTTCTAATACCCCCAAGGATGCCATTGCAAGTGCACATTACTGACTCATGGTCATCCTGCTGTCCACCAGGACCCCCAGGAACCTTTTTCCCTATGCTACTCTCCAACAGGCCAATCTCCAACCTATACTGGTACCTGGGGTTGTTCTTCAACACTGCAACACTCAGTATCACGGAAATATTGTGATGAGAAGATATGCAAGATCAAACAAATCTAAACTACAGCGATGAAGACCAGGGTTCATTTACTCTAACTTTAGCTGTCAGCAGTTGTAGTTTAATCACAGCCAGCAGGTAAGCACCACTTGCTTTCTTCCAAGAGAGGGATGGGGGAGTGACTCAGTGATGTAGATAAGAGACAATTAATTAATATAGCTTTAATAAAAGGAGATTTTTTTGCATGTTTTGAGAATAGAAAACATTGGCATGTTTTGGATTTTAGTAAAATATGGCTGTAGTGATTTGGGCTATTTTGTTAAAGCAGCTACAAAATTTAACCCTAACAGTGGAACAGCCTTGAAGCTAAAGAAAGTGAAGATGGGGGGGTGATAAATAATGAGACCAACGAGCAGTTAAGAGACAGTGTATATCTTAATTTTTGAGGCCTCAATCCCTAAAGACCACCATGAGATCCCCTGAGTGTCACTGAGCATGCTCTATCTGGGAGGAGTTAATGTAAATTAATTCCTGGAAGTACTTTGCATAACCCTGCCTTTTCTTAGAAATGATAATGAATATTTATAGTTAATCTGTATAAATATGAGAAATTTTGCTGTAAGCAGCTCACACATTAGGAGGAGCGATCCCCTGTGTGCCCAGCCCTGCAATAAAGAATACCTGCTCAATAGTCACCAAGTCTAATGAGTTTGGCTTTTTGAGACTTTTTTTCAAGACAGTTTAATAATTAAAGATATAGCTGTGAGCACAAGCAAAGTGAAACAGTGGTGTGAGAAGCAGAAAAAACCTTGACTGTATAAAACTGCTCAGCAATAACAGAAACACCTCTGTTATCAGCACAATCTAACACAAAGCCCTGTACTAGCTATTATGAAGAAATTTAACTCAGTCAAACTCAATACAGCAGGTTAAAATTCTGTTCCTGAGGGCAGGAAATGCCCATTTTTAAAAAGGGTAAAAAAAGAAGACCCAGGGAACTACCAGTTAGTCACTCTCACCTCTGTACCTGGCAAAATCATAGAATAGATCCTCCTGAAAACTATGCTCAAACACAGGGAAAATAAAGAGGTGAATGGTGACATCCAACATGGCTTCACTAAGGGCAAATCATGCCTGGCAGATTTGGTGGCCTTCTACACAGTGTTGGTGGGTAAGGGAAGAGCAACTGATGTTACCTGCTTGGACTTGTGCAAAGTATTTGACACTGTCCCATATAATATCCTTGTCTCTACATTAGAGAGATGGATTTGGCAGATGATCTTCTAGGTGGATAAAGAATTGGCTGGATGGTCACACTCAAAGAGTCAGCAACTTGATATCCAAGTGTGTATCACTGACAAGTGGCATTCCTCATCAGTCAGTATTGGGACTGGTGTTGTTTAAAATCTTTGTGGGCTATATAAACAATGGTATCAGGTGCACCCTCAGCAAGTTTGATGATGACACCAAGCTGCGTAGTGAGGTTGACATGCTGGAGGCAAGAGATGCCATCCAGAGGGACCTTGACAAGCTTGAGAGGTGGACCCATGCAAACTGCATGAAGTTCAAGAAGGCCACGTGTGACGTTCTGCACGTGGGTCAGGACAATCCCAAGCATGACTACATCGGTGCTTGAGAAGCACAAATAGTTCCCTGGTTTTCCGTTTTGTAAGCTAAAAAAAATTTCACTAATTATAATGCTTCAGGCTCTGAACATCATTCTTTGGTTAGCGATATGGCTACTTGGAAATGAGAGCTTTCTGTAAATCCATTGATTTATGCTCAGTAGTGAACATTTTTCCCCTGGATTTTTCTGCCCTCAAACATATCCTATCAGATAAATTAGCAGGAGACCTCTTCTGAGGGTTTTTGTCACTTGGTTTGGTTTTTTTCCTAGTTTGTGGGGAAATTAGGTACCTTGAGCTTGTCAGATTCTTCTGAGATTGCCTCTGACAGCAGACAAACATAAGGAAGATAAGAGATTTATCTTTGCTAGAAAAAGAAAAAAAAAACCAACAAACTTTAGGAACATGATAGCAAAATTGGAAACAAACAGAGAAACATAAAAACCAATAAAAGGTGAAGTGAGATTATACTGTCTCCTTTTTTAGCTGCCACTTTGGATTTCTCTGTGAGACACCATTGTACTGGGATCCAAAGGTATGATCCAATAACACTTTTCCCATCTGAATGCTACCATTCAGAACTGAAAACCTCCCTAAACATCTTCTCTCACTGACACACAAGGCTTCTCTGGCTATGAATATGTTTCACTAAAACTTCTCAGCAGATTTTAAGGATTCCCCAGGCTCTCTTGTAATTTAAGAAACCTTATCCTGCTGCAAAATTTCCTAGCTGCCTCCTGTCTGCCACAAATGCAGATGGAGCACCTCTGGCTTAAGCAATGATAGTTTCACTTTGATATGCAGACAGCACCTTTGGAGGGCTGATTCATCCTCCCTCAAGGACTTTTATCTCTAGAAGTCAACAGAATTTTACCCTCCTCCTCTCACATTATAAATGAGTGTATCTTAGTTTTGTCACAAGGAAGAAAAAGATGTGGGACCAAAGAACAGGTTGTTAAAACCAAACACCACTCTCCCTTCAGTCTCACTGTTGGTTTTAGGGTTTCTTCAGCTGTACTTGATATAGGTTATTTCATGGTTGGTAAAATCCTTACCAGATATATAACACTCAATGCTACTGGTGGCACAAGGATATCCAAGAATTACTCTTATTTCTTCAGTCTGCCAGGGAACCAGCCTGCACCACAAGAAGGAGCTTTCACCCATAATTACATTACATTTATTATGTTTCCCAGGCAAAGGACAGATAATTATGATGAACCCTGTTTTGGCTGTGACTCAGACCAGGAAATAAAGGCTTCCAACTTCCTAGATACAAAAGCAGTATCCTGCAAGCCTCTGAGGAAGCATGATGTTAAAGGGGAAGGTCTGAGTGGAGGGGGAAATAGTTCATGTGTCATTGCAAAAGTAGTTAGAGGTAATTTTTCTCTACTCAAGTGCAGTGCAACCCTCAAATATTCAGGGATGGAGGCAACCCTTGAAGACAAGCTTTCAGAGTACTGTCAGGCATGCTGTAATGATGGGGACACATGTAAGGCTGGTGGATAGAACACCTGGGTTCTCCTCCTAGTCCTCCTCTGCTTTACAAAACCCAGTTTTGGGACTATCTCATCACCATTCTCTGTCTGTGTCTACATTCCCAACATATGTGTGGGGAAAGTGAAAACTCTTTTATTAGTGTCTGACATGGTTAAATGGCAGATTCCTTTCCTAGTCAAGTGTCTTCTAAATACCAATAATAAGTAAAATCTTTACTTCTCTGCAGCCGTATTATTCATTTGACTTCAACACATTCCAGACACAGAGCTGCATTTTTGTCAGCACTTTAGTCCCTCCTTATTGAGGTACAATGCAATGTGATTGTTCATTTGGGAGTGCAAGGGCACTGTAGAAGATGTATTACAATGAGGAACATTATTTATTTACAAGACAAGATTTTAAAGTAGGAGAATAAAAATCTTGTTTTCCTCTTCTCACGATGAAACAAAGGAGTTAGGGCAACAGGAATGTGCATCATCCAACAATTCATTTCTTCCTGTTTTCTCATCTGCCTACACTATCATTACACAATGAAAAAAACCACAACCAAAAAACATTTATATGGTCAGTAAGTCAAGTGCTACTAGCTTTGGAAATGCTACAATGAATCTTAACTGTTAGTGTTCTGTTAATCCATCGTGGAACCATAATTTAGATCACACATGCATTTATGCTATTGTTCATGTGGTCTTTAATCATATACATTTTTTTAACTTTTATCTTCGAGAAAATCTACCAGGAAATTTGAGGGTTTTGGTATGGCAGGAGAACAGTGAGACCTAGAATCATGTTTTTCTCACATCAGGTTCTGAAGCTGTGCAAGCCCTTGCGAGCGCAAAACATGATCCCTTATTCCCCAGGTCTTCAGATAGCCCCAACTTCATGAACTGTAATTAAAATTCATCTTTAATTATTATTCCAAAGAAAATCCTGCTCAGCTTTTGGCTGAATGCATCCAGAATGGAAAGCATGTTCGGCAGTTTCACTGCTAGTGTTGGTCAAATCTCCAAGAACTATCACTTTGTTTAAATTTAGGTTGTTTTTTTCAGGGATGGAAATACTCTTTCAAAATTCTCACAGGAAGCAAAAGGAATAGAAGAGTCCCCAGGATTTTTCAGAAATGCTGAAACAACTTAAATATTTTACTAACCTCATTCCTGAAAATGGCAAAACCCACTTTGATTAAATTTGCTAAAAATAAAACCCAATAAGATATGATCTGCTGAGACAGATACCAGGGGAAAAAAATATTAGCCAAGGAAAGAGTAAAAGGTTGCTGTAGATAATCAAATATCAGTGTCTGGAATGGAAAATCTCTGCCATCCTTCCTGTCTAATACCAATGCTCTGCTGACATGCTCACACTTTGTGTCTGTCAAGTAATTGAAACAATGAGGAAAGCCTTGATGGGTGGTGATTCCACTCTAACTCCTCACTCACCAGCAGCTAATAGCTTGATATCAAGAGTGATGTTATGAAGTCCTGGAGGAAAAAAAAGAGAGAAATTAATATGGACTTGGATCTAGTCAGAGTGGCATTTAGTCTGTATAATAGAATACTATCACAGTAGTAGTATTATTATCACAGCATCATTATTCTCATAATATTGAATGACACTAAAGACTGTCATCTCTCTGGGTATTTATCCTCATATCTAAAATTCCAGGGTGGAGATCATCAAATCCAATACATGATGAAAGGAAACAAGGCCAGTTGTTCCCTGAGTACTCAGCCCCCTGATCCAGAAGACAGGGATGGGGAGCGTAATGTTGCCCCTGTAATCCAAAGGGAAATGGTGAGGGATCTGTTTCAGCACCTCTATGTATGCAAGTCTCTGGGGCCAGATGAGATCCATGTGAGGCTACTGAGGGAACTGGCAGAAGTGTTCACCAGGCCACTTTCCATCATCTATGAGCAGACCTGGCTGACCAGGGAGAATGACTGGAGACTAGAAAATGTGATGCCCATGCACAAGAAGGGATGGAAGGACAACACAGAGAACTATAGGCCTGTGTGTTTGACCTCAGTGCCTGGGAAGATTATGGAACAAATCATCCTGACCGTCATTATAAGGCACATGCAGGAAAAACAAGTGATCAGGCCCAGTCAGAATGAGTTCATGACAGGCAGGTCCTGCTTCACCAACCTGATCTCATAGAATCATAGAATCATAGAATCAGTTCGGTTGGAAGAGACCTTCAAGATCATCAATTCCAAACACAGCCTAACCTTGCCTAGTCCACCTCTAGACCATGTCCTCGAGCACAACATCTACACACTTTTTAAATAGCTCCAGGGATGATGATTCTATCACAGAATCACAGAATCACAGAATCACAGAATCTTAGGGGTTGGAAGGGACCTCAAGAGATCATCGGGTCCAACCCCCCTGCCAAAGCAGGCTCCCTATCTCATATTACACAGATAGGCATCCAGACGAGACTTGAATATCTCCAGAGAAGGAGACTCAACCACCTCCCTGGGCAGCCTATTCCACTGCTCCGTCACCCTCACTGTGAAAAAGTTCTTCCGCATGTTGGTGCGGAACTTCCTATGCTCCAGCTTACAGCCATTGCCCCTAGTCCTGTCCCCACAGATCACTGAAAAGGGGCTGGCCAAATCCCCCTGCGTCCCAAGTCTAAGATATTTATAAACACTAATTAGGTCTCCCCTAAGCCTTCTTTTCTCCAGGCTGAACAGACCCAGCTTACTCAGCCTTTCCTCATATGGGAGATGTTCCAGGTCCCTAATCATCTTCGTGGCCCTTCTCTGGACTCTCTCCAGGAGATCCCTGTCTTTTTTATACCATGGAGCCCATAACTGGACACAGTACTCCAGGTGGGGCCTGACCAACGCAGAGTAGAGGGGGAGGATCACTTCCTTCGACCTGCTGGACATACTCTTCCTGATGCATCCCAGGATCCCATTGGCTCTCTTCGCCACCAGTGCGCACTGCTGGCTCATAGCCAACCTGTCATCAACCAGGACCCCCAGGTCCTTCTCCACAGAGCTCCTTTCCAGCAGGTCATCCCCCAGCCTGTACTGATACAGTCGGTTGTTCCTCCCCAGGTGCAAGACTTTACACTTGCTCTTGTTGAACCTCCCTGGTCAGCCTGTTCCACGGCCTGACTACCCTTTCAGTAAAGAAATTCTTCCTCATATCTAACCTAAATCTCCCCTGGTGCAATTTCAATCCAGATCCTCTCATCCTATCACTTGTCACTAGAGAGAAGAGACCAA
Organism: Gallinula chloropus; assembly: GCF_964237585.1. Lineage (NCBI taxonomy): Eukaryota > Metazoa > Chordata > Aves > Gruiformes > Rallidae > Gallinula > Gallinula chloropus. Next base: position 4,397,183 of record NC_140086.1, read on the forward strand.
CCCTGACATCTCTGCAACCTCCTCACAGGTAGTTGTAGGGAGCAATAAGTTCCCCCTTCAGCCTCCTTTTCTCAAGACTAAAAAGCCCAGCTCCCTCAGCCGCTCCTCATAGGACTGGCGTTCGAGACCCTTCACCACCTTTGTTGCCCTTCTCTGGACACACTCCAGCATCTCAATGTCCTTCCTGTAGTGAAGGCCCCAAAACTGAACACAGTTCTCGAGGTGCAGCCTCACCAATGCCAAGCATAATGGGATAATCACTTCCCTGCAGCTGGTCACCCTATTCCTGATACAGGGCAGGATGCTGTTAGCCTTCTTGGCCACCTGGGCACACTACTAGCTTATGTTCAGCCAGCTGTCAACTGACATTCCCAGGTCCTTTTCCTCCAGGCAGATCTCTAGCCACTCTGCCCCAAGTTTTCTATGATAAGATGACCTGCTTAGGGGATGAGGGTAAAGCTGTGGATGTTGTCTATGTGGATATTAGCAAAGCTTTTGATAATGCTTCCCACAGCATTCTCCTAGAGAAACTGGCTGCTCATGGCTTGGACAGGTGTACTTCACTGGGTAAAAAACTGGTTGGATGGCTGGGCCCACAGAGTGGTGGTGAATGGACTTTAATCCAGTTGGTCACCGGTCACCAGTTGTGTTCCTCAGGGCTCTGCGGTGGGCCCAGTCCTCTCTAATATCTTTATTAATTACCTTGATTAGGGGTTCAAGTGCACCCTCAGTAAGTTCACAGACAACACTAAGATAGGAGGGATTGTTGATGTGTTCAAGGGTAGGAAGGCCCTACAGAGGGATCTGGACAGGCTGGATTGATGGGCCAGTGCCAATGGCATGAGGTTCAACAAGGCCATGTGCCAAATCTTGCATTTGGGTCATAATAACCCTAAGAACTTCTACAGGCTTGGGGAAGAGTGTCTGGAAAGCTGCCTGGAAGAGAAGAATCTGGGGGTATTGATTGACAGCTGGTTGAGTATGAGCCAGCAGTGTGCCCAGGTGGCCAGGAAGGCCAACAGCATCCTGGACTGTATTAAGAACAGTGTGGTGAGTAGAGCCAAGGAAGTAATTGTCCCCCTACACTCAGCACTGGTGAGGCCCCACCTTGAGTACTGTGTGGACCCTATAGAAAAGACATTGGGGTGCTGGAGCGTGTCCAGAGAAGGGCAACAAGGCTGGTGAGGAGACTGGATAATAAATGTTATGAGGAGTGGCTGAGGGAGGTGGGGTTGTTTAGAGAAGAGGAGGTTGACAATTGTTCTCTACAACTACCTGAAAGGAGGTTGTGGGGGGGTAAAGGTTGATGTTTTCTCCCTAGTGACAAGTGATAGGACAAGAGGAAATGCCATCAAGTTACACCAGGGGAGGTTTAGATTGGATATTAGGAAAAAACTTCTTCACAAAGAGGGTTGTTACTTATTGAATAGGCTGCCCAGGGAGGTGGTGGAGTCTCCATCCCTGGAGGTATTTAAAAGACAGTTAGATGTGGTGCTGAGGGACATAGTTTAGTAGTGGATGGCAGGTTAGGATGATGGTTGGACTTGATGATCTGAAGGGTGCCTTCCAACCAAAACTGTTCTATGATCATACTTGATGCTTAAGATTTTACCATGCAGGAAGTAGAACACTATTCCTATCTAGGTAGCAGAGCATACAGGCAGAAATAGTCTCACTCTACACTGGTGCTAACCTACCAATGTTAGATCCTTATTATCTGTCATGCTATAACAAAGCTATTTGTCTTCCTTTCCAAGATTACTGATCCTCAGCAAGCACCAGCCACCAGGGTTTCCAAATGTGGCTTAGCACAGTGTGAGGTATAGAAAGGGTGGATCTATCTTCACCTTTTCTTGTAAACATAATAAGAGGTTTCAGAAGAGCTTGTGAAAGACTTCAGAATGATCTTCATTCAAGACATAAGGATCCTCACATGTCTTATTAACTTCTCCAAGTACACATGTCCTTCTACATAAATATATAATGAAGTCAATCTATCCCAAAAGGAAATTCTGTGCTGCCCATACAATTTTTCTTGGAAAAAGACGGTAGAAAGGAGGAAACTAACACCACAGATGTTATTCACACTTAAGCATATTGTTTAATACACTCCTAGGAGTTGTTCTGGTGCTGTAACAATGTGAACATTAAAAAGGTAGAATGGATTTCCAAGGGTTTAACTTCAAGAGTAAAACCCTTTACTAACTTCACCCCTCTGGCAATTTTCTTGCTGCAAAGATGGTAATCAGAATTGCACTGGCATTTCCATTTCAGTCTCATTCCCACTTGCTGGTGAGTTTTCTGATGGTTGTTGACATAATTTAAAGCAGCTCTAAATTATGATCTAAGCTGTTCTCACTCTCAATTGGCCTGTAACCTGTACAGGAGTGATATTATAGTAAATTAGCTTCTCTTAGCCCTGAACTTCCCATCACTTCTCCCCCCGCCCCTCACCTTCCCCACTGGAAAGGTAACAAACAGAAGTTTTATCAGCATCTAAGACACAGTCATTATTTCAAGTTCATTTATTCCTCATGGCACAAAGAGAAAGCTGAGGGATGGTGCACATTTTATTTTTTTTTTCCTCTGGCTTGTTTTATCTCTTGTTTGATGCCAAGTTCCCCAATGCAAACAAACTGCAATTTCAAGGGGAAAGTCAGAGAAGAAGTGTTGCTGAGCTGATGGATATTTACTTTGACTTTGTGACTGGAGGCAGAACACAAAGCAGGGAATATCTGAACAACCTAGAAATGAATACACAGTTGTCATGCCTCCAATCACTGGCCCAGGTGATCTCATTAACAGAAGCACACTTTATCAGTGGAAATTGTTGCCATAATGTCTTGATCAAAGTAAATGCATCACTGGGTATACACACACAGTCAGAGCCGAATATTCCAAACAGCTTGGATATGTTACGGTAGAACTGAAAGAATTTTACCTTTCTCTGCATTATTAATATCTTTTCATCAGCTAATGCATTTTTCCTTCTGTGCTCAGAGATGTCTCAGCAGGGAGCACAGACTTGCTGAAGTCCCTTCGGATATTTAAAGCTACACAGTTTGGTAGGGGAGCCTCTTAAAGACACAGCTGACGATTAGTTGTCTATCCCTCAACAAGAAATACATCTGACTAGCCATGATCACCTACAGCAAAGGAGTCCATGCAAAGCACCCAGGGCTCCATCTGTACTCAATAAAGAGGAAGTCAGGTGCATTAGCAATCATCACTGAATAAACACATAAATTTGTTGGGGGGAAATGCTGTGACTCACAAAGCCAGCTTTGTGTTAAGAAGGCTTAACTATGATGAGGTAACTGTACAAGAGCAGCACAGAGTATAGGGCAACAAAGTCCTTTCCTGCCCTAAATTCCACCTCCAGCACTAGTCAATTCTACTTTGATAGAAACACCAACTTCTTCAAGGTTTCGCATGTTGTTTTTCTTTCAGACATCTATGTTTTAATTAAATCACAGAATTACAGTATGATGGAGGTTGGAAGGGACCTCTGAAGATCATCTAATCCAACTCCCCTGCCAGAGAAGGATCACTTAGGGCAGGTTGCACATGACAGTGCCAGGTGGGTTTTGAATGTCTTCAGAGATGGAGACTCCACAAACTCTCTGGGCAGCCTGGCCCGGTGCTCTGACACCCTCACAGTAAAGAAGTTCCTCCTCATGTTTAGATGGAACTTCCTATATTCAAGTTTGTGCCCACAGGAAATACGGAAATATGAAAAAAATTACCTGTTTCATAGATTTCTTTGCTGGAACATAAGTCTAGATACACACCCTGATTAGTCAGTGATGTAGATGTTTGGTCGCTGGCTGAAATGAAAGCCTCCCCAGCTCTGTCTTTCAGTTCCCAAAGGATACAGAAACTGCTATTTTCTTGTCAAACTGACCTTTCACTTTAAGACAAATATGCGCCAGCAGTGTGCCCAGGTGGTCAAGAAGGCCAACAGCATCCTGGCCTGTGTCAGAATTAGTGTTGCCAGCAGGACTGGGGAAGTGGCATACCAGTACTTAAAAGGGTCTTACAGGAAAGTGAGAGAGGGACTCTTCATCCGGGAGTGTAGTGATAGGACAAGGGGTAATGGTTTCAAGATGAAATAGGGTAAGTTTTGATTTGGATGAGGCTTTGGGCAGCCTGGTCTAGTGAAGCGTGCCACTGCCTATGGCAGGTGGATTGGAACTAGATGATCTTTGAGGTCCAGTGTAAGGTTCAAGTGTAAGTCCAGTGTAAGGTTCAAGTGTAGAGTGCTGCACATGGGACATAACAACCCTATGCAGCGCTACAGGCTTGGGGGAGACTAGCATGAGAGCTGTCAGGCAGAGAAGGACCTGGGGGTGTTGGGTGACTGCAGGCTGAATATGAGCCAGCAGTGTGCCCAGGTGGCCAGGAAGGCCAATGGCATCTTGGCTTGTATCAGAAATAGTGTGGCCAGTAGGTCTGTGGAGGGGATTGTGCCCCTGTACTGGACATTGGTGAGGCCACACCTTGAGTGCTGGGTCCAGTTCTGGGCTCCTCACCACAAGAAGGACATTGAGGTCCTTGAAGGAGTCCAGAGAAGGGCAACCAGGCTGGTGAAGGGGCTGGAGGGCAAATCTTATGAGGAGCAGCTGAGGGAGCTGGGGCTGTTTAGCTTGGAGAAGAGGAGGCTGAGGGGAGACCTGATCCCTAAAATTACCTGAAAGGAGGCTGTAGCCAGGTGTGTGTTGGTCTTCTCTCCCAAGTAAGAGGCAATAGGACAAGAGCCTCAAGTATCACCAGGGGAGGTTTGTGTTGGATGTTAGGAAACATTTCTTCACCAAAAGGGCTGCCAAGCACTGGAACAGGCTGCCCAGGTAAGTGGTTGACCATACAGTGGTCCTTAGGGACATGGTATAGTATTTGATGTGGTATTGCTAGGATAATGGTTGGATTTGGTAATCTTAAAGGTCTTTTCCCACTAAAACTATTTTATGGTTCACTTCAAATGGTGTTCTTTTACTTTTAATACAGAACAAAACCAAAGCTTCATTGCTTCACCTTTTGATAGAATTCTGCATTTCTGGGCAGGACCTGGGCTTACAGAGGTTGTGAGAGCAAGAGAGCTCATGGGGCTTCTGTGAAACGTCCTTGCACAGCAGCTTTCGCAGCCATGCTAGAAGTCCTGCTCTTCTCCAAGTGGAGAACAGAACATAACTCTTCCTTCTGCACCTGGAGAAATGGCTTTCTGCAAGTGATGAGAAACTTATAGTGTCCTAAAGTCTGGACCAAAGGTTCTCAGGGAGGGGTTGGGAACTAACAGCAGAAAAGTTCCTGCCAAAACATCTCCTTAACTCTTTGTGGTTACAGCTACATCGTCTCATGGAGTGATTGCTGAAGAGCACAAAGAAGACTGTCCTGCTCCCATCTTTCTGCAGCAGCATGTATTTAGTGCAGTTGTACTACTGCTGAGTTCAGGTTCTCCATGTCTCCCATTATTTTTTATGTAGAGAACCTTCTGGGAGATAAGGGAAATTTTTTCAAGAATCAACATGTAGCACAGTTGCAAGGGGTGCTGGAACATCCCCTCCTTCCAAGCCAACAAAACCCATACTTAAGTGTGGTCTTACGTCTAGTGACCTTCAACAAGAACTTGAGCCCTGGGGTGTACTGAAAAGACAGCCAGATCTGCCTTGCTTGCAGCACAAGCTTGTGAGAGATTTTCCTTCTGACATGCACAGGTCTTGTTTGCACCCCTCCACTACAGAGTCCCTCTTAGTCTTACAATTGTTGGTCCTTGACTCCAGGAAATACCTCCCTCTACAAGTCATCTTGTGGGATTTGGGTACTCACAGAAACATCTGAATTCATTAGCACTCTCATTACTACTCCAGGCAGGAAACTACTTCTTGTGATTCTGCCTATAGTAAAATGCCATTTCTCTTATTCAGTGCTTTGAGTTTAGTTTACCATTCTACCTACTTCATGCCTGCATTTACTTATGTGGCCAACATTTAATAAAATCTGGCAGAGACGCAGATGCATTTTCCTGCAGTCTGCATCACTTACTTATTATTCAGCACCTGAAAACAAAATCTGCATGGGGCAGGGAGAAAAAAAATAGATTTCATTTTGGTTTATTTCTCACCTCTTAGATATCTCTTCACTGTTTCTTTGTTTCCAGTACTCTCATACCCAACGGGACTCTATTTGTCATCACTCAAATGTTAATTTTATTAGACTATGCTGCACATGGAATTATTCTCATATAATCCATTTGCTACTTGTTTACCTCACGTACGATTAGTCTTTCTCTCCAGATTCTTATGTAACACTCAACAGGGAAATATCAGGATTATCTGTGTGGTAGGGTGAATAATCGTCAAAGTCCTCAAGGGACTAGGATATCATGACCATTTTATTATACAAATAGAGAAAGGAGACCTGCAGGTTTCCTTGCCTTTCTCTCAGCGAATTTGATTCCAGATAGATCAAGAGGCTTATGATGGGTTTGCTGCATATGTGACCAAGATGGGAATTGAACCAACATTTCCTAGGGCTGAGTCCTGTGCTAATCCCCAAGAACTATTTTTTTTTCTGGTCTCAGTGATTTAATGTGATGTAAAATGTGACATGTGGCTCTGTGGCAGAGAAAAGAAAAAAATCCCAGCCACATGTATTAGTACTAGTACCACATCAGTGAATCTTGGATTTGATGGACTTTGAAGACAGATTCAAATGGGTTTGGATGCTTGTGAGAAAACTGTTAGGAAACAGTGCTTGAAATTCTGCAGAAGTAACAAAGAAAAACCTGTAAACATAATAATACCTTGGTAGGAATATGGGCATCTAGAAGAGGACCCTCTCTTTCCCTAGTTAAGCTGATGATAGAAGTGTGTTTCTAGCATGACCTTGCTAATTCTTTTGCTGTTGGGGTTTTTTTTAAGGAAATGAGAAATATAATTGGAATTTCTTAATTCTTCCCTACTGTATCTGACACGTGTACTACAAAGTTCTCCGTTTTTCAGTTCTATAGTGACTAAAATGAGAAGGAATCCCTACTCATTCACATGAGGATATAGCTTTTAGAAGCTAGCAAGGAGTCAAGAAGCTGCCCTGTTCAACATGAGAGCAAAAAGTTGCTTGTCAGCATGAGGTATTACCAAGATGTTATGGCAGCTAAAGCAAAAGGAGAATCCGTCATAGAGCTTTAGGCTGCCTCTCCCTACTCCTTATGCCTGCTATATTCCCCTAAATTCCTCACCATGGAGTGGTCTCCTCCTAGATGAGAATCCTCCCTTTGGATCAGTTAACATACAACACTTCTGAAGATGAGACAGGTCACAGGAGGAAAACTTCTGAGGATGGAGCTCACTGTGCTTAACTGATGAAATAAGGTGCACTGCTGTCTTTAGAAGATCCACATTATAAAGTAGAGACTATGAGCAGAACTGTCTCTTCCACATCTAGTCACCAAGTAGGGCGTTACGACTCCCACTTATGGTCTGAATGGGCAGAGTATGCCCCCAGTACTGACATAATTTTTCCCAGCACAACCTGAGGAGGCAGGTAGGCTGCTTCAGCTTCATTCTGCTGAACAGTCCAACAGCCAGCACTTCAAGAGGTATGACATGATCTGGCCACATGGAGAAATAGCTCGGGTCCCCACTTATTACCTTGTTCTGTGGTTAAGAACGTAGCATGTGGACATAAAACATACCCTATTAGGTATACTTTATGACATCTTCTCTCTCTAGAGGAGATGCTATTTAAGGAAGACATAGAAACCTGGCCACTGTCTGCAGACTTCTTGTCATCTCACAGCTGCATATTTTTTGCATTAGGGATGTTTAAGAAAATAACTCCTACCTATTCACTGTTTTCCCAGATATACCCTTACATGATTTTGGCCATGATATTTTTATAATTTCAGTCCGTACAATTCCTGTGTTCATTCAGAAAATCTTCAAAAGTTTGTTGCTATCCTATTTTTACATATATATATATATATATATATATATATATATATATATATATATATACACACACACGCTTATTTTTTCTGGTTTAAATCAGTGTCTTATAATCAATAGATTAAACTCTTCTCATTGTTATTTCAATAACTTTGAGCTTTTCCCCCTCAGCCTTCTCCTCTCCAAACTGAGGAATCCCCAACTTTATATTCTCCCTCTGTAAAGCAGCTGCTTCTTTCCATCAGCAGTGTGAATTGTCCTTCTCTGCACCTTTTTTTTAGATATGCTTTTTCTTATTCTTATTATTATTATTTTTCCTAGCTTGAGCTGGTTTTCCATTTCTGTGTGACAAAAGCATGTTTTCCACAAAAATGTTCTGACTTGACGTGACAATACAGAAAGATAGGGAACATGCAGCTTCCCTTGCTTGTTTGTTACAGTGACTAATAGCCTCCACTGTTAAAAACATGCCGGTTATTAGTGTTTGCCTGGCTGTCACTGCCTGCTGCTACTTCTTGCAATGTGTTTCCAAGCTAGGTTAAAGAGCTCTTTACTACCAAGTATTTTCTCTTTGAAAAGAACATGTCATATGTTGTGACCAAAGCACTTCCCAGGTTTTTTATTTTTACCTCTTTTTCCTTTATAAACTAAAAAAAAATTGAGTTCTTTAAGTTTGTCACTGGTCAGTGTTATATCCAGACTTCAAATCTGTTGCAGTTTGGGAAATAACATCAGCTTCTAGTCACTGTATTATTGTTTGTGCACTGAAGATGTCATTAGCACTGTTTTCCTATTAGTGCTGCAGCCCTGGAAACCTTAAATGAGTGGCTCATCTACTGTGTATGTAGGTGCTTTCCAGTGTTTTTCACCTGCCTTGTAGGTCATGTTGTGCTGTTTGTTCCTAGATGTATAACTGTACCTTTAGCAATCATAAATGTTACAGTTCTGAAAGGGACACATACAAGAAGCTCTAGGAAACTTGGGAGTTTTAGTCTAAACAATCTAGTATCTTCCTAATCAGCTGTGTCTAAGAGGCAAGTAATTAAATTATAATGTTGGGAAGGTAGTCCCTTGGGAGACTGGAGAGAGAGAGGAAGGTGGTTTTCTACTTCATGGGTGAGCACTCTAAAAGCAGATGTTTAGGAGTGCTTTCCCAGACAAGCTAGTTGTTTTTCATAGTTTATTCAGTGACTCCCAAGAACAGGGCAAGCCCCCCAAAAGATGAAAGCTCAAAACACTTGTGTTTGAGATATCACTTTTCATGAGTATGAGCAGATGAATCAGGCACACAGTAGAGTCAATACTGTAATGTGTTTGCCCATACATTAAAATTGCAGGCACCTATGTAGATTTAGACGTGGCCACACGACAGGAATCTCTATGATGATGCTGTAGCTAAAGCAGGAGTATTTAATGCCCAAATTTTGGATTCAAATTCTACATCTCATTTTATAGGGTTGAGACAGTTTTCTCGCCTCTTTGCCTTTCTCTTAACTTGATCGTTGAAAGCCTATAGCCTGAATCAGCGAGAAAATACAGTCCTTCTTGTCCCTGTTTCTTCTATACAGAGACAAGATTGATGGTAAATTCCCAGCACTGCTGAGTAGAGGTGAAGCTTTAGTCTTCGTTTGTGTGTATGCTTTTGTACAGGCCCACGCACTACCAGCATCACAGAAGATGAAAGTGTTCTTAATCGGAGCAGAAAACATGGAGAAAAACATCACACAGTGTAGCCAAGAAGAAAGAAAAACTCTCAGTGGCACTCAGTTTAGGAGACATTTGTTCTGGCCTCCTTTGTAATTTGTTTCATTTTGACTCTTTTTGTTGTTGTTGCTGTTGTTCAATTTTCTGCAAGAAAGAGATTAAATTAATGGAAATTGATTGGTGTATCTACAGTTATGTACAGGGAGATCTGGGTACAGTGGGCACATATATCAAAACCCAAACTTTCTTACTGTGGTTTTCACTGAAATCATTTATTAAAGTCCACTTCTGCTTCTTCTTGATCTGATTTCTACTCCCTCAATCTCCCCAAAGCCCAGTCTTCAGCCCATTCTTCAGCTTTCCCTTTCACTGGAAAAAGTAAATACTGTCAGGTCAAGATCAAGTGGATATAGGGTATAATAAATAGTATATGATCAGGCATTATCTATACCACCCCATTTCAATTAAATTTATAATCAGTGATTTTCACTCAACAATAACATTCAGGGTAGTGGACATTACTGTCCTCAGAGAAACATTTCCCTGAGGACATGTGCAAAGGGCTATAATACTGATGCTGTAAACCAACATCACAGTGGGACTACACAAGCTTTTATCTGCTGAGGTTCTGCAATTGAATTGAACCCAGGAGGCCAAACCAAGCCAAATTGTTTCTTTGTAAGGTAGGCTCAAAAGACAAGAACACCATCTTTGTTAAGACAGGTGAGTTAGTGCCTGTATCTAAAACATCTGCCAATTGTAGCAGACAGATCCATACTAATGGCATTCTTTTCTTGCTTGGATTTGTCAGTCTCTTTATATAGACAAAACCTAGAACCCCATGGCTTTAGATTTGGTCTTAACAAGGCTGTTGAACAGAGCAGAATAACTTCTCCAGTAGATTGCTTAAGTCACATCAAACACATGGTGTCTTTGCACAAAGGTTTCTCTAAGGAATTATGGGTTAAATGTTCTGCCCTAACAAGCCCTTGTTAAATCTAAGGTAACAATAAGACTATCCTGAAGTACCATGGGGAGCATGAGCTGATTAGAAGAAAGCAGGAGACAGGAGAAGTAGATAGATGTTCAAAGTATATTTCCTCTTTTCCATTTTAATGACATGGCTGATCTATTGCAGGCCTCAACTTCCTAGATGTGAACACGTCAAGCTCCACCTAGCCAGTGTCCTCTTGGACATGCTGACCAAAGGAACTCTGCAGCACTGTCATGAAAAGCTAATAGAAAGCATCCTGTGCTAGCAAGGCCTAGCAGGAAAATCAGTTAAATCCTCTACTCAGGGTTGTGGATCACATCAATGGCAGGTGTCTGACAGCTAAGCCTGACATTTCCTTACCCAGCACCTCTCCACTCTGCTGCCTTTGGAAATAGGTTCCCAAAACTTGGACTCAAACACATGTCACAAATGTGGCATAAGGATTAGTAAATTGATCTTTGTACAATACCATAGGCATGAGAAGCATCCAATAATCAGTGACTGGTGTTAAAGTATTCCCAGGTTTGGCATAAACTGAATCTAAAGCTGAGATATTCTATGCAGTTTTCACAAGGATTTGGAGGCAATCCTTTCCCTGAAAAAGAATTAGACAAACCACATGAGTGAATCCATGCACAGTCTGTTCCCCATCAAGGCATTAAGTCAATGCTAGTGCAAGAAATGTCAGGCTTCCTAATCCCATAGTTTAATTCTTGGCATTTCTTGATACGTTTCTAAGCGGGAGGCAAATAAGCTTGATCAGTCTTTCAAGCTGACTGTGCCAACATCCAACATTCAGTCTTATTTCAATGTCCAAAGTCTAAGATAACATCACAGGAATGAAAAGCAGGCCAAGACCTAAAGGGCTTCAAAAGGAGGTGACAACAGTAAAAGTATTTTTTTATCATTTCAATACATGGTAAAATTTCATCCTATAGATTTTCAATAGGACAAATACACCTGGTGCTTTCAAGTGAGGGATCTCAGAAGGCTAATGTGCAAAGCAGTTGTCAGCTTCAGAAGCTTTATCTTGCCTAATTTTCTTGTTGCTGATGCTCTAAGAACTGCAAAGACTAGGAGACTGGATTTGAAAAGAGATGCAGACCTTAGCTGTCTCTCCTGTACCCAACCTTGTCCTGGTTTCCAATCCAGACAATCACTATCCAAGACCTCCATTTTTTACTGTAGTTTTTTGCAGTAGTGAATGGGAAAGAAATGGGATTCAGCAGTCACATTCAGCACAGTATGAGAACACAGACATAACCTCTCAATGTGCTCCATGTGAATCACAAACTAGTTATATTGAAATGTATTTTATACTTCTATCTCTTGTTTGCTTTGTGGTATCATGAAGCCAGTAGAATGCTACGTCCCAACCACCCTTTACTGACTGAGTGGTGAACTTGTCTGTTCCTCTGTAAAGCTAAACTAGTTTAAACAATGTAGCTATAAAATCTTTGCTAACATAGCTGAGACTGAGAGAAAAGGATTAGAGATCACTTACTCTAGCAGCACATCTGCCAGAAAAGAGGTGATGGCAGCTTCTGGGAAGGGTCAGGTGAATATGTTAACTTCTTCAGCTGGTACAGCTGGAGCCAAAGAACGATGGCCCTATGGTCTATGTAAAAGATGCAATGTTGATACTCTAAATTCTTCAAGAACAAGAAATATTGGGGAGTGGAAGAAAAAAACCCTACGTATTTAATGTAACTAGAATTTTCATTGGAATGGATGCACAAATAAACGCCTATCCTGTACTTAGATTTTTCTCAGGTCTCATATAATGAGCGCATGGGTTAGGAGTGTCTCTAGTATTGATTCTGTATTACTTTATGTATATTGAAGTCACTTTGCACTTTTCTTTGGGAAGCATTAGCAGGGTTCCTCTTTTTTATACTTAACCATCTGTATTCATAGAGTTAGGAAACAAGTAATGTGAGAATTATGACACTTTATGCTAAATACATGATACTTGATGATTCGGCACATGGCACTTCATGGGTTTGCCTAGTGGGAATTCAAGAATAAGAAAGGCCAAGGAGGAAAGATGAGGCATCTCACATGGATTAAGTAAAAGAGTGAAAGTGAAAAGTCTTCTCTAGAGACCAAGGAATTAAAAAAAAAAAACAAACCACAAAAGGGAGGGGGGGTGAGGGGGGTGAGAGGGGGAGAAGGAAGAAATAACTCTTTTATTTCCATTTCAAACAAAGACCAAGGATGGAACTTCAGCTATGGGTACACTTTGGAAAAGACAAATCTGAAGAAAAAAACTATTAGAAAGAGAAAAAATAGACCCTTTAACAGCAAGAAACATCTTAGCTTTTTCTGTTTAAAACTATTAGTATGAAAAATTACCTGAGAGCTCCAATTATCAGTTCCATACAATTGTCGTGGTAAATTCCAGTGAATTAGTGGTATAGCTCTCCCACTTCATCCATTTTCAGATATACTACCAGAGAAAAAAATAAATATTGCTATTCAATAGTAAGCTAATTTATATTCACTCTTGCTTCCTCACAGACCAATATCTAAAATTTAGAGGTGAGGCAATTTCTACACATGAAAAATTGCAGCTCAGTGACAGAGATTTCATCAAAGTGTAGGAACCAGGGGTGAAAAGGTTCATTTGGTCATTTTGAATAGGGCAGAACAGTTGCAGAATGTAGAGCTTTTCCTTTCTTCTTCATTTTTAAGTGAAATCATGCAAAAAAACCACTGAAAAACCAACACCACAGAAACAGTAAAACTTGTTGAAAAGCCACTTAGAAAGACAGACCCACTAAACTTACCAAAAATAGCTATTTATTCTATTGTGCTCCCATCTACAGATAAGACCGTATGTTCTACCTTGTTTTATGTGCATGCATCAAGAGAGTCAAAAAATAAACAAGTAAGCAAATGGAAATTCATACAAGGTATTGAAAATCTCAGACAGTTTGAAGATCAGAAAGCATACTATTTCCTCCAGAGTTTCTTGAAAAGACTCTGAGGGAAGTTGGAGTCAGATGGGGCAGAGACTCTGCTTTACTCAACTTCTAAGCAATTGTACATCAATGAGGGGCTAACTCAAAGCTTTCTCAGAGAAAGAAAAAGCTGACTTCAGTACGTGTCTGACCAGGCCCCTGTGTTTTAGAAATGTGAGCCAAGAATTGAATGCAAGTTTTTAGAAGAAAAGTTTGTGGTTTATTACCCTGTGCTGTTCTGGCATGACCATGTTTGCTGTTGTATGAGAAAGCAAGTTGGATAAAGAAAGAAAAAAAAAGAAAAAAAAAAACCTGGCCATGAGGATTAATTTTAACAATGTTTTTTCTAATGGGAGTTGAGTTCCTCAGTAGGTCAGATATTTACTCAATTTATGTAAAAGACATCAGGGAGACAAGAAGTCATTCCTCTTACATGGTATATTGAGCATATCAAGGAACAACCTGTAGTTAAGAAAAGATTAGTGCAAATTTAGCAGCTATCCCAACTAAGCAGACAGACTTAGCATCATTGGTGAATTTTTATTTGGCTTTGGCTTTACTGTTTTCATAAATTTCTAATTTCCATAAATCAAATTACCATTTAAGAATCTGAAATTTATTTTTAAAATATGAAAAAATCTAAACCTGCCCTGGCACAGCTTTGTGCCATTTCCCCTCGTTCTATCTCCTGTCACCTGGCTGAAGAGACCATCACCCACCTCTCTACAACCTCCCTTCAGGTAGTTGTAGGCAGTGATAAGGTCTCCCCTCAGCCTCCTCTTCTCCAGGCTAAACAGCCTAGATGCTGAGGAAAGACTAGAAAAAGACTAGATGGATATTTGCAGATTCACAGAATTTTGTAAATTTGAATAACATCAACAGACCAGACAGTTTTTATGATAAAATCAGACATAAGAATTCCTGCAATGCTAAATCTTAAATATCAGATATTTTATTTGATTTAAAAAAAGAAAAGAATGACGGTAAAGGAACTGCTATAGCAAGTGAAAGGAAAAGTCACACATGTAGATTTTCCTGCTTATGCTCTTTCCATTTCATTTTTTGTTTCAACTCCTGCATAAGTGAGTTTAATGAATTTCAGGCCTTGTTTTAGAAACTGAAACAGATTACAGATTGGAACTTACTTGTTGTCCAGAAATCCTCCTAGATAATTCTCATGTTTACCGAAAGCAATTCTGTGGGCATTGGTAAAAGGAAAGAGGGATAGAATTGGCCAGGCTTTTGCTCTTTTTTCTTTTATTTATTTATTTTTAAATGAAACAGAGTCCACATGATCTTGGCAATTCTTCAAAACAGAATCTTCCAATCTGAAAAAGCCAGCATTTACATGTTAGGTTGCATAAGACAACATTTATTTAAGCTTTTCTGAAGAACCACATAGGTGGTTCAAGCTCATGAAAAAGAATAGTATTTAAAAAAAAAAAAAGATAGCTTAGAAGTTAGCACAGAAAAAGCCAAAGGTTCAAGAACCTGTCTTATTTGCTTCAAAGCAGGAATTTGATCTTAATTTTTCCCCATAAGAGGTAAATGACCTAACAACTAGAGAATCTATCAGTCTTTTGTGATGAAATATTATAACAGCAGAAGTTGCCATCTGTTCAGATGCAAAATGAAAACAAACTGTGAAGCTTCAGCTATTTAAAAAAAAAAAAAAAGGATTTTTTTTTTCCTAGCCCTGACTTTGTAATTACAATTATTATATGGGATAATGAAGAAAACATTAAATATACCTATGTTCTTGTAATATTTTACTAATATCCTATCAAAGTTCATTGAAATGTTCCCATGAAGGATTCTTGTGTATCTAGGAAGTGACAGGAAACTGCTCCTTAGTGGGATTTTTTTTCTTCTCACTGAAATACTAAGGAGTATGACCAAGGTTGATTGACTTTTAGCACTCCAAAGTCATGAAGAGTGATTGGTATTGGCCTTACATTTGCCAAGAGATATTAGCCACTGTGGGCCACCCTCTGTGTTGACTTGAATAGGATTTACCAGAGATTTGTCCACTGAGGTTTTGACTCCTTTTGATTTAACTGTATTTTAGACTCATGTCTCTTGACACTTGGTAAAAATGAAGAATGGTTTCACCTTTACCAAGAGACGTTGGATTTAATGGAAAAAGAACAAAGAGTGTTTAGGTTTCTGAGTATTTTTGGCTGTTGTCAGTTTACAAGTTGTACTTGGCAAGGTGCTTAAAATCTCCAAAAGAGGAAACATGAGTCCAGCTGGAAGCGTTGGGAAGTTTGTCTCCAATTTTTCATTAGACTGAAGGTTCTACTCTTGAAATGAGGACATTCTGGTTCTCACACGTGATATATTGATGCTGTTGTGACTCTTGCATTTATACTATGTGTAAATAAACTGGTTTAAACTTACCGTGAAGTTTGAGGCTTCTCAATATTTGGCGTATATTGATTAACTACTTTTACAGACTATCATCTTCCTTGCATATTTAAAAAACCTTGACACATGTGTCATCTTCCATAGCACACATTTATGGAACTGAAACCTGTGGACATAAGCCAGACTTATATGCACAGAATGGAAAGCAGAATCTAATTTTGTATTTTTGGAATATTGCTAGCCTAGCATTTAAATTAATAAAGGTTAGTCTAAGACCATTTTAAAGAGACATATGAGATGGGAAGACTAACACTTTCCTAGAAATATTCTGAACAGCTTTCTTCATTGGAAAGTCCAGTTACTTCACACTTGCTTGCAATTTCTTGCTCTCCATTTCTCACAAGCATTTCTCATCCCTAACTGCTGGCACATCAACACTGGACTGCAGACATGGGTGGGTGTAGGCAAACGGGGGAGATGTTCATGGAAACAGAGGAGAGGTTGCTCATTAAGGAGAGGCTATCCACTAACAAAGGTGTTCACAAAAGACTAAGCTTGGGTGCTGCAGACATTTTTCTTAGGTTCACTCAATAACAAATCGAAGTCCCCTCAGAAAATTACCCTTGCACCTCCTTGCTCTCTGCAGGACGCTCTTTCTCCATCCACTAATGAGGGAACATTGTGTGTTTGTCCTCCTTTGACTAACATGAAGCTTTCTTACCATCCTTCGTCATTTTGCAAATCCTTGCATAGGTTCCCGACTTAGCAAAGGGTTTAAGCACAATTATATGCCATAAACACATCACATTCAACAAGTTTCAGGCTAATCTTAAGATATATTGCCTCCAAAAAAAATTGCTGTGGCATGTTCAGTTATAGTGTGCTACTGTATTAACCATTACAGGATAATTGTAAATAAAACTCAGAAGAATCGATCCAGCTGGGCTCAATCAGCTTATTGATTTAAGCTATAAAAAGAAAATAGCACATAAACAGCTTTTTTACCTGTGAACCCACCACCAGTCCCTGGTGACTGACAATTCCCTGGAACAAATAGCACATGAACCTTTAGCAGAGGATTATAGCATCTTCTTGAGTTTACAGGCAACTTCAGACTTCTCTTTAAATTACACAATCTTTTTCTGCCTGTCCTGAAAGGCAGGGAAATTTATTTGCACATGGGTCATGTGGACAATATATTGTAACCATATTTCATGACTGTCTGGTATTCTGCAACGTCACAGAAATCACCAATATCTACTATAAAAAGATAAATTCATCAATAGTTGAATAAATATTTTTTAAAAGGCAGAATACAATAACATAAGCTTATGAGCAAGTTGGTAATGCCTCAGACCCAGGCATCAAAAAAAAAATCACAGGAGTTTTGCTCGTTGCTGACAGTACAAACCTTTGTCATAATCACTATGCCACCTAAAAGCAGGATCTCAAGAACAGCCAGAACAGCCACTCTCCTAAAGCAGCACACATGAGAGACAGCTGGACCCAGGCCTGAATTATTTAGTACAGATCTAATCCTGTCCTTGCAGGTTTTGCAGTTTTGCCAAGAATACAGATTTTGCTGCTTTTTTGGGTTGGTTTTTTTTCCCCCTTCTAATATAGCTGGCTCTACTCTGTGACCACGAGCACTGCAGACACTGCCCTGGCTTCTTTTGGTAGGAAAATTTTCATGATCCAAGAGAAAATCAAAATAGGCTGAAGGAACAAAAACAGTACTATCTAAACCCTGAAGAAGGAAGCTGAGGAACTAGTACCAGCTCCCATCAATCAGGGGTCACTAGCCCTTAAAAACTGTGGGGTTTAGCACATGTCTAACCTTGGCATTCGTGTGGGTTCACCAAACAACAGACTTTAAAAAGTTACACTCAGCTTCTGCCGTGGTCAGTGAGATAATTTAATAGGACAAGGGGAAACAGCATAAAGCTGTGCCAGGGCAGGTTTAGATTAGATATTAGAAAAAAATTTTTTTACTAAAAGAGTTGTGAGGGCCTGGAACAGGCTGCCCAGGGAGGGGGCTAAATCACCTTCCCTGGATGTGTTTTAAAAAAGGGTAGGTGAGGCACTTATGGATATGGTTTATCTAAGGATGGGATTGGTTGGATGATCTTTAAAGGTCTTTTCCAACCTTGTGCTTCTGTGATTCTGTGATAAGTAGATATATCCAGAGGGAACTTCATTCCATCCTAACTTTTCTATCAAATTTTGTGTCAATTTATCCTTCCCTCCCTGTTTGCCCCCCAGCCTTAACTGCACAAAGCAGTTAAGACTGAAGAGGTAAGCTCATTACCTACTGGATATTGAGAAACTGTCAGCAAGAGTGTCTGTTTCTCCATGAGTGATCATATGCCTGCTGTGTCCAACAGCTCCAAGCTGGCCAGTCCCTGGGCAGTCATCTACTCAGGCAGCTTTCTTAAGTGAAGAATTTCCCATCCTTTTCCATGTTCTGGCCCAAGCATAGGAGATCATTTACGCTGGATCACACTTTACAGTGGATCAAAGGTCCTTTATATTGAGATATGAATTAAATAGAGCTTGTTACAATGTCACTGCTGGAGAGGTAATCCAAAGAATCCTTTTGTAGATAAATATTTGGAATTGAGGTCCCAGCACCCCTCATCACTTAAAATAAATAGTGTTCATCATGTCCAGACAAGGCCACAAAGACATGAGAGAGCTGGAGCACCTCTCCTGTGAAGACAAATGGTTGGGGTTGTTCAGCCTGGAGAAAAGGTGGCTCTGGGGAGACCTTGTTGCAGCCTTCAATACCTAAAGGGGCCCTACAGGAAAGATGGAGAGAGAATCTATCAGGGAGAGTAGTGGTAGGTCAAGGGGTAATGGCTTCAAGCTGAAAGAGGGTAGATTTAGATTAGACATTAGGAAGAAATGGATGCAAAGGATGATTGGTATTCTCAACAGTTATCACTTGCAGATCAATGGGTTTACTTCCCTGAATGGGAAATATCAGAGAAGGTGATTTAATTGATTTAATGGATTACAAGTAGTTCATAATAAGTATATACATATATACAGTGAATGCAGTAAGCCAAACATAAAAGGAATATTTATCTTCACTAAGATTTCTTTGCTGATTACTGAACAGGGAGAATGTTGGATGTCTTGCTTTGCTTTTTATGTTTCTTTTTTTCTTCTTTTTTTTTTTTTTATTCACAAATAAGATTTCTCTTTTCTTGGGCAGCTCATAGCCAAGGTCATGAAATGTAAATTTTAGAAGCTGCTAAGTTGACTTAATGCATGTTCACACACAAGTATCTACAAGCTCATACAATTGTGTACCATCAATCCTGGTAACCTTTGGTTAGCACTATTCATAAACACTTTCAATAGGGACAGCAATACAGCCTGCAGTACACGTATACCTGCTTCCTCAAAACCCAGCCTGGAAAAAAATAGTATACTAGAAGAGTTCAATAGAAAATCATAACAATTCTATGAGTAGTTTATCTAAAGAATTCTTGAAAAAGATCTTGTTACATAATAATATCCTTTTTGAGATATTATGATTTTTTTTTTAAAAGAAAACCTTAAAGGAAAGATTATCCTTGAAAAATGGACAAGTGTTGACTAATGTAAAGTTCAGTCAGTTCCATCCCCATCAGGTATTATGAGAGATTTCTCTTAGGGCCTTGTTTGATTTAGTAGAGTTTGGAAAAGGAACTTTAAATTGTGAAAATGTGGATAGCTGTATGTCTAGAAATCCATTTGTGCAAATATAAAAGAATGATGAAAGCAAGAAGGGCTAGGTATTAATTGAGGGTTCCAAAGAACAACATTCAGTTATAAAATCTGCTTGTTTCACATAGGGTCACTCATTTGGTCCTCATCAGCATCACTCCTTTCCATAACACTCCTTAGTATGCACTTAAACAGACACTGCCTTATTTCTAGTAACAGAGCCCTGCTTCACACTGGCCTCACTGCTCTGATACACTCATTCATGCTCAGGAATTTAATTTACACAGGTCTCCTCCCTAAAGAATTTTATGCAAGTTTCAGAACACCAGGAAGCTTCAGATGTCCAGAACCATGCCTTTATTAACTTTGCCAAACTGTTCACAAAAGGGCATTTTATTATTAGATACAAAGTGGAGGAAAAGTTCATAACTGGATTACACCTTTCTTATCAAGTAACTCCATAATAAGTAGTAGAAGAAAAGTAATACTGGAGGAGGTCATAGCTGAATCTGAGTAACACCTTTTTCTGCAGTGATTATATTTTATCAGTAATCATTATTAAGGGGATTTTTTTAAGAAGATCAACAAATTAAGACTCATCTTTACTCTGATCATAAGATTACCAGGAGTTTTTGTGGACCAGTTATACAGTCATATTCAAACACACACTGAACATCTAGTCATAGCATGCCATGGCCTGCCATAGAGCATGATCAGGTGATAGTTGGCTTATCACATCAGCTATGGTACTGTGACATATTCTCCCAGAAATAGTACTGAAGGTAAAAAAACCCAAACTGATATCCCTATCAAACAAAAAAGAGCTTCATAAATTCCTGAGAGCTCAGATAAGCATGTTCAGAAAACAAATAACTGTCTAATTTGCTACTGTAAAAGAAAGCCATGTTATGAGCTAAAACCATACCCTCAGCCATGGTGGTTGTATCACCAAACATTTCTCCACCAGCTGCCTTAGTGGTGTATTATCAAATTACTCTGCCCCTCTTTTTTAAGGTTAACTTTTATTATGTCAACATTTCAATGAGCTACTTATTCAATTGGGGATGGAAGTCCATTTAAAAAACTGCTATGATGAACTTACCTGAACATCCTTCTAGGAACACATCTAAGGACAGATCTCTCTCCTTGTTGGACAAAGTTGAGTAGAAAAACAAAACACTGAAAAAGAGAGGGAAAAGGAGGGAAGGTTTAGATTAGATATTAGGGGGAAGTTTTTTACAGAAAGAGTGGTGAGGTGCTGGAACAGGCTGCCCAGAGAAGTAGTAGATTCCCCGTCCCCGGAGGTGTTCAAGGCCAGGTTGGATGGGGCCCTGGGCAGCCTTGTGTAGATCCAGACCTGGAGGTTGGTGTCCCTGCCTGTGGCAGGTGGGTTGGAGCTCTATGATCCTTGGGGTCCCTTCCAACCCAGACCATTCTATGATTCTATGATTCTATGATGTTCAAGGAGTTCTTAGTGCCACCAAGGAGACACCCACCTGGCCAGAGGAGAGCACAAGTCAACTTCATTTTAAGCCTTCCTGTTCTGTTCTACTTGGCTGCCTCTCCAAGCAAACAGTACATGCTCTTGCTACTCTGACAGCAGAGCAGCTATTTCAGGAAGCATGGCTTTGTGAATTGGGACAAGACTTTGGATCCATTTTCCTAGACAGCTGTGATGCAAACCAAATTTCTTTTCCCTAAAAAGGACATTTCCCATTCCTCCCTCCTTTGAAATCCAGCAAAAAAGGTAATTTCCCTTTAAATACATTGGGACTTGAACACGAGCCCTCCACCTATTTGCATACATGTGGGGTTTTTTTTATATATGGTGATGGATCTCAATCAAGTTTGACACAGGGGTGAAGACTTCAAATTTACTGTATTACAAGATTCATTAAAATAAGCAGTCAGGTAGAGGAAAAGCCAAACTCAGATGAAAAATGGAGCAGCAGGGATAATAAAGTAAAATAATGTTGAAATGTGTATGTTCCCTACCTTGCTGGCAGAGCAGTACCTAGCTTCAGCAAGCTTTCCATTCATCCAAATGGCACACACTTGAAGAGTGTCCAGTGCAGACAGACCCTTCCAAGCCTACCTTTCTAAATGATGAGCTAAATCAGAGATAATATTTTTTTTCAGAATTCAGTGCCATGTGAAATTCCAACTGTTGCAGCCAAGAATCAGCACAGAGCAAACCAACAAACAAAATATCCTCAACCACAGAGAGTACTGATAACAATACACAGTCACATCTAGTACTCTGAAAGCATTTTCAAAGGAATCCAGCAAGTATGGGTGATGCTATTAGCTCCTTTTTGCAAAAGGGAAACTGAGGCACACTTTCTGTGGCACAGAAGAGAAAGTGAGGCACTTTACCAAGTGTGGATTTTTATAAGAGACCCAAGAACAAAACTGCTCAACCACATGCAGACAGGAAAGTAGCCATCCAGAGACTAAAGAAACTCTCCAATACCGTAAACCTTGCCCAGATGTAATGCAGCATCTATCAGCATCATTCCAAGGTACCCCACAACCTGCTCTGACAGCTCCCCTGTCCTACAACCTCTGCAACCCATGGAGAAGAAGGCAGTCTGATGTGGTAGTCTGCAGGGACTTAATCACATCAC
This sequence comes from Gallinula chloropus, assembly GCF_964237585.1. Lineage (NCBI taxonomy): Eukaryota > Metazoa > Chordata > Aves > Gruiformes > Rallidae > Gallinula > Gallinula chloropus. The sequence goes on from NC_140086.1 coordinate 4,419,495, forward strand.
TGCTGCCACAAAATGAGGGATAGCAGGTACTTGAGCAAGATAATATTTTGATTCTGTTATCCCAGCAATTGTAACCCTTAATGGGCAGTTTGCTTCGTTTCTGCCACTGTAAATCACCTGGAGCACATAATAGCACCGATTTGCTTCATCTCCAAGGTTCCAGCAGAAGAAAGAGAAGAGGGAGAGAGAGCAAGAAAAAGTGTGATCAACTTTTCATTTCTACAACAGCTCAGCTGGGCATGCACAGTGGCTGGATTTCACCCTGTCCTCATGCTGCTCACAATCCAATTTTGAAAAAGGCCCCTCTCTGCTCCCAGTGAGGCCCCAGGGACTTGTTGCCCTGTTTCCTTGCAAGGATAAAACCAAGAGTACTGAGGGGCAGCACAGAGGTTTTTCTTTCCAGCTCCACTCAGAGCTGTTTCCATGCTGCAGAGACATAGAAGGGAAGGGACAATCACTGGGTAATAAGAGCTTTTCCCCAGAGAAATGGAGTAAGAATTATTCATTTGCTCTGATGGGGTCTTGCAGACATTGTTCCTATTGGAACAGCCTGAGGTGTGCCAAGGCAAGAGAGGCAGACTGCAAGCAGCAGATAAGGAAAAGTCCTTGGGAGATACTGCACTAGACCCAGTGGCTTTGTTTGTGCCTTCATCACGGTTCTTCATATTCCCAAGGGGAGATGCACAAAGCCAGCAACAGGGAAGGGAAAAGGAAAGAGGATCCTGAGAGTAGAGCTGGTGTTTGTGGATATGCTGCATCCAAAGAGGCTTCAGCAGCACAGACCTGGGGGAAAGTGCCTGATCCTCCCTGGTCTCAGTGCGACCACTCTGAGGACAGGTGTCAAGCCAAAATGCTGTAGGTTTGAAGGATGAGCTCAAAAAAGAATCATAAATTAGAAGAATAACAAGAGAGTGGCAAAAATATTAATTTTTTAAGATTATGATAAACAATGGAAGTGAAACCCCAGAGACAGCAGTTTTAATCTTTTCTACTCAAGACATTTACAGAATATGATCTCCTACTCAAGGCATTGGCAATAAGGGAAACTGAGGCACAGACATGGGACGACAACCATCCAACCTGATCCAGACAATTACAAAATGATGGGAACTTTGTGCATCTACTAGTGATAGGAGTAGTGTTCCCACACACATCACTCTGTGCTTCACTACAATGTTAGAAAAATCCCCATGTTCTAATCATTACCAATTATGATCTCTAAAGAGAACTCCTAGGGCAGATATTTGGGGCCTGTTTTCTTCCTGCAAGCATTCTTCTTCCATATTAATTGAGAATGGCTGAAGGGGAGAGTTAACTCTGAGGATTTGTAGGCATTAATTTTTCATCTGATTATTAATATGCTTGCAGCAGGTGTTGGAAGCTTTCTATTTTAGTGGTCTCAGAGAATGGCAAAGGATATGAGAACCACTTATCTTCATTTAAACCATTACCTGATGGGGTTAGTAGGAGACAAAAAGGGGTTGGACATAACTCTAGTATATTTGTAATGCTTCTTGCTTCTAATTCTGTAATTGTGAAGTCTTTATCTCATGATAGTCCTGTCTGACTTTCTTCCTTACTCTCTTACCTCCATTTTGCCTTTTTATTCTTCACAGGATAAATAGGAAAAGATATCTTGTGTCTTCAAAATGGGAAAACTGTTCCATATCTTTGGAAAGTCTTGGGGAATCTGACACCTTAGAATACCTGACACCATTATAAAAACTTTTGACTCTCATCTGGTGTCAGCTTACCTGTTAAAATTGACTTGCTGGAATACAGAGTCAAAGGAGCTGCTACCACAGGAACATACTAATTGGCAGAGGAACCCTGCGCCGAGGGTCATCCAGCTTCATTCCTGAAGTGAAAGGGTCAGTAATTGCCCCAGTCTAAATACAGACACAATAAATGTCTTCAGCATACAGTCTGTATTTAGCAAATATCTTTTTATATATTGGCTGTGTATTATGTCCTTAGGAACTATTTTCTGCTTTAGAAAAGCTTTCATTCAACTCATTGCAGAGCAGAGGCAGCCACTACAGTCATCAACAAATGTTTAGCAAAGCAAAATAAATATTTGCAGGTTATGGCTGGTCCATAATTTTCCAGGGAAGATTAAGTCAGTTTGAGTAACTTGTGGTCAATAATTCAACTTATTCCAATCAAACAGCCTAAAGTTTGGAGTTTGAACTTCCAGTGGCTTCTTGGTGATCAACAGCCATTCTTGGAGCAGTTGTTCTAATCAGAAGATTAGATCCCATCCTTAGACTTTGACTCTAAACACTAGTTGAAACCATCCTTATTTTTACCTTACTCTGGATACTCCTGATGGCTTTTTCTTAACCCTGTTTTGACACACAGGACTGATGTTTGCAGGAAGGTCCCAATAAATCTGATTCATCTCGAACTTTTCAGACTCCAGGTGGTATTTTCTTCTGTTACAGTGTTTCTTGTGTTTCTTCTAGAAACCTGTATTAAACCTGCCACTGTGTTCACTATAACACGTTCCTGACAGCAGTGTGGCAAAAATACCAAAAATACCTTTTCTTTTCTTTTTTTCTTTTTTTTTTCTTTTCTTTTTTTGCCTGGCACTAAGCAAACTGCTAAGTATGCAAATTATAACCTCCCTATTCATTTTGCTTTCGTTGCCTCGCTGTACAAATGGATCCAAACATCTGTGCTTCAGGGATATTTGACAGATCTCAGCACAGGGCTTTGCATAACAGGTGAAGCCCTGAAGTAGGTCAGTATGGATCAGCGACGCAGAGCTTCTGTATCTCTGGCAAATCCTTTAAAAATCTTGCTTTGTGTTCATAAACTTTGTATATATTTAGTATCTACTTAAAAACGTTAGTTCTCCTAGAGTAGGGTGGAGATTGATGCCTTTAGTTAAAGGCAGCCAGAGCTGCTGGTGAATATGCTGTGTTAAGACTACCACCAAGAGGCCAGTAAGGAGATGGCTGAGGGGATTTAATTGCATCATTTGAACAAGAGCAGAGGCCTCCTTAGCAGGAGGGTTAAAGGCTGGGAAAGCAAAGCTGAGAACTAGGTTCTTAATAACCAACTGCACCGCTCTCTGGCATAATTTCGTGACAGCAAGATTGAAGAATGGTGAGGAGAGGGGAACATGCCCCCTTTGCAAACAGCAATACAGCAAGCACTGAGAAATGTTTTAGTATGCACTCAGTATGCCAGTGGTTGGCTACTGCTGCAACAGTACAAGGGATACAGCCAGGACATCATTGTCATGAAAGATGCCAGGTCTTCTGTCACATCAGCATCAGATGATATTCCCTTGCACTGCAATCAGCCTGGACCCTGCATTGCATTACTCTACAAGGCAGAGGCAGTCACATCTGCCCCAAGAAATAACATCCTTTCCAACAACAGAATTTCCTTTCAAGCAGTGCTCCATAGTGAGCCCCTCTCTTTTGTTTCACAGCAAATTCCAATCAATGAAATCAGTGATCAGAGCTGAAAAGAAAACTAACATATTGCAACTTAAATAACCTGAGTAGTCACCAAACCAGAGTATTTGCTAGTCACACACTGGTTTAACATGGATGTGCTCAGCACTGCTTATAGCATGATGATGTGCAGACCAAGATCAGACTGCTCAGCATGTAGTGAAGGGAACCTCCAGAGATGGACCTACGGTAGCAATAAATCATGGCAGATGTAAACACTCAAACTTAATTACCTATTCTGCTAAACCATTACAACAGGTCATGGCAATGTCATAGCCTGGATTAGCTAACTCTCATCCACACAATTTCTGCATGAAGTTGAAGCACTGGCAGAAGGCCAGGACTATTTCCAATAGGCAGCTTGGATGCAAATATCCTGTTTGAGAAAGCAAGAGAGTTCAATGATGATGTCACCCTCTGCCTGGTGAGGTTAGTGCCCAAGAAGGATCCTGGGTATGTGTGGTTTCCAAGTGCTGATGTAGCCTGAAGTATCTACAGGTTGTTGAGGAGGAAGAGGAGTTTTTCAGTGAAATTCTTACCCGAGTGTCTTCTGGAGTGTGTGCTTGGCATTATTGGCCTCATATGATGAAACTCTCAGACAAACTATGAGAACGGTTAAAAGGTCTATAAAGACAGTATACTCTGCCCCAGGGCAGGTAACTGGACTAGATAACCTTGCCAGAAACCTTTCAACCCTGTTTTCCCTGACTCTTTGTAAGATAAGACTTTGTGAGAGTGTAAGTCCATAGAAAATGAAGGATAGCAGTCCCCAAATGAGCTTTCTTTTGACAATCCTTCCTCTGCCTAACAGAGTGGGAACTGTCCAGTTAAATGAGAGAGGGCAATACAAAGTGACCCTCGAGAAGGACTGTGGTTCCAGATGTGGATACATCTGGAACATAATCACTGTTACAATGAAATGTAATGATTGGGAAACAGACTGAAGAAGGAAAGACATTTGAATTGTGATTTAAATGGGCATTGTAATGCAGCTCTAAGTTCACTAGATATGATGCCTGCATTTTGTTTGACTGTGCACAGAAAGAATCTGATTCACCACAGGAAGACTCCAGTGTTACACTGGGATAACCCCAGGATTAAAATCAGATTATCAGAATATTAACCCAGAAATGCAGAATTCAAAGATGGCCAAGCACATGTACAGATATGGAAATGCATCCAGGCCCTTGAGCCATATGGATGATCTTAATTTTATTAGTCTCCAAAGTAATACATATTTTTTCTGATGGCAGCAGTTCCCCCAGTTCACCTCTTCAGAATCATAGACTCATAGATTTGTTCAGGTTGGAAAAAATCTTTAAAATCATTGAGTCTAACCAACACTACCAACTCCATCACTAAACCATGTCCCTAAGCATCACATCTATATGTGTTTCAGTATCTCCAGGGATGGCCCCTCAACTATTTCCTTGGTCAGCTTGTTCCTGTGCTTGACAAGCCTTTTGGTTAGGAAATTTTACCTAATATCCAATCTGGCATAACTGGAGGCCATGTCCTCTTGTCCTGTTGTTTGTTACTTAGAAAAGACTGGCACTCACCTGGCTACAACATCCTTTGAGGTAGTTGTAGAGAGCGATCAGGTCTCCCCAAAGCATCCTTTTCTCCAGGCTAAACAACCCCCATTCCCTTAGATGGTCCTTATAGAACTTGTTCTCTAGACCCTTCAGTGGATAAATAACTAATGAATAAATCACCAATGGGTTATCTCTCCCTCCCTTTACTCTATGTGACATTAAAGGAATTAGGAGCATCCAACAAAGAGGTAGTGGCTGCTTTTTTTGCCAGGAATTCTGGCACCAGCAACTGTGACCAACTATATTCGGTGTCACTCTGGATTTGACATGCTTGAGAATTCACCAATGCACTTTCCTCAGAATTTTCTAAGCTTATCATCTACCTTTATAATTAGACAGATATAAAATTTGTGTATTTCAGTGAACTGACCAGGAGGGAAAGTTGTTTGGAGCACAGGTTTGCTGTTTTATGCACCCTGGCTGTGTCCTTGACATCACAGAGGGGCAAGTTGTTGTTAGAGCTCTGGCAGAATCAGTAATGCAGCTTTGGGACGGGGTTAAGACAAGAAACCTCATTTCAAATGAATTTATGAAGGACAAGGCTCTTTCTGCTCCTGACAATTCTCCTTTTTGCAGTAAATCCAACAGCAAAGTTTCTATTAACTTCAAGAGATGCTGAACTCAGCTCTGAAGGCACAGAGAATGATGGAAATCCCATGTCCTACCTTAAGGATTAGATAGTGCCTGCTGGTGTTTGGGATAGGATGGACTTAGCGTATTTGTTAGTCCAATGGCTTTGAGGAGTTCCTCAGCCCACACTGAACAAAAATTCCTGTGGTCATGAATAATAAAGAGCCAAAGAATCCCTGGGGACAACTCTGTTTTCCTTGCCCAGCAGGCCATTTCAGAGACCTTGGAATTCCTTGAGAACTAAAGAAATTAAAGCAGGAGATTTGAAATACGCCTCTGTAGGGCTCCGAGACACAGAGCATTTTTGCTGGCTTGTATTTTTCATCCTCTGTGGCTGTTTCAAAAATCTCTTTAAATATTAAAGGCAACAATATTTATTTTAGTGAAATAATGTATGTAGTGCAGTGAGATTTCCATTTGTGTGTTTAGCACAAAAAGCGGTTTGAAGTCTCTTATATAAAAGTATTTTTAGACCTGAAAAACAAAGAATGCAGGAACTTTTGAATAACTCAGCTGTCTCTTTTTTTCAGAGTGTCTTCCACATGGACCTTTTCCAGGCCTAAATTTAGCGAGCCATGTTTTCAGACTTTACATAGGTGAAGAATATATCTAACACCTTGGTTCTATGGTCCTAGCCCAATGCCTCCTCTCTAGGAGTGATCTGAACTGAAAGATTAGAGTAACAGTGGTGTAAGACATCATTGGTTTACAGACTAGAAATCAACTGAAATTGTCAGAACCCTCACCTTGATCTCTGTTAAGTGTAGCTTTAAAATTAATACTTAGCTGAATATGTCCTGACATTTCAGAGAGGCCAAGAACCTTCTTCCAAATCACCAAGGTGTTAAACCCAAGATTTTATTTTAGATACCAACTGATAATATTAGATTATACAACTCTAATATTCCATCCCAAACGACATCCTGATAATGAATTTTGTTGGTATTCTGATTGGTTCAATATGTTTCATATTCTTGAATTATGGATTTGCATTAAGAATGAGGTCAGTGCAGGATTTATGCATAAGCAACTGTTCTAGGCTGTGCTGATGGAAGAATACAAGAACAAAACTAGTGGAAGAAAATGTTTGCTGGGAGGGAGGGGGGTCCTTAAAGTTAGTAGTGAAGACTTTTAAAGATCAATTCATCATGATGTGTTCAGAGTTTCCCATTGGAAGGGAAATCAAGTTATTATTGATACTGTCTGTTGACCTGCCAAGTCGCTTTCTCATGCATTAGCAAGAACATGCCTTGAAGATTTCCATTACAATTAATTCTTTCCCTTTTTCCCCAGAACCCATTTGCTTCTTTGCTTCTCTTTGACTATGAAAGTGCTCACTGATACAGCAAATAAATTATAAAAAGTTTTTTGTCTAGAATACTTACTCTGATCCCAAACTTTCTCTTTTAGAGCTGCCTCACCATCTGCTCCCAAGAAATATCCCTTCTGGCAGAAGAGATATAAGATCAACAGTCAGAAAGGATCATGCTGCACAGGATCCTATGTTCCTCATCCTTTCTTGGTCTTGCAGTAGGCCAACAAAAATGGACAGAGGTTTTACTAGGGTGTCAAAATGACAGGTTCCCCTATTCCACCCATTTGTTACTTTTAAATATAAATTATTTTTGCTTATTTTCCTTCTCCCTCCCCACATCCAAATTAAACAAATCTACTTAATTGTCTGAGTCTTTATATCCCCACCATGCTTTGAGCCTAGGACCCAAGGACCCAAGTGACATATTCCACCCCAGCAATATGGGTCACTATGATTTTATGTTTAGGGCAGACTTCAGTTCCCAGAGAAGCAAAGAGATGATGAAACAGCAGAGGATTTCTCCCGTTGTCTATTTGCCTTTTACCAGTCAGGGGATTGTCTCCTCATTGTGCTGTTCAAGAAAATCAGACAAGAATATCTTCTTCTTCCCTCTCAGGAGTATAAAGATGAAGATCTGATGCAGACTGCAGTCCTAGTGTAAAATAAGCATGGATTCTGTTGATAGAAAGTAAAAAATTAGTGAAAGTGCATATGTTTCTGAGATGAAAGTTCTCTGACAGCTGAGAGGGTTCAAACACACCAGTGAGCTAATGGAGGGTGAAAAGTTTTTGTGCATCAGCAGACCTGAGGTAACTGCCCTTGTGGGTACTTTCATCTTGCAGTAAATCTGAGTTAATTTGAGTTGCACCAGTCCTCTTTCTTTAGGAGAATTTAAATGATTCAAATAACTTCACATTTCCTACAGGCAAGAAGCTTGTGCATGGATTGTTGCTACGGAAACCTGCTCACAGATCTGAACACGAAGGAAGTATCGTTACTGTTTCATTAATTACTGTATTAAAGCAAGACGCCATCTGAGATCAATGCTTATTGTGCTGGGTACACAGTGAGAAATACTCTTTGTCCCAAAAAGCTTCTGATCAAAACCGGTAGCTTCTTTTCATATTTGCAGAAAAAATGTTTATTTTATGAAGTTAAGAACTGAACCAGAGTCACTTAAGTCAAAATCACCCCACTGTGTCCAGATCAGGCTAGTTATTGCCTAGGAAGTCACAGAATCACAGAATCGTAGGGATTGGAAGGGACCTCAATAGATCATCAGGTCCAACCCCATCCAGTACACAACTGGATGCCCATGATGCCTCCACTGACAATTACATGGGTGTCAAAGGCTGCCAGGATGGGTCTGAAAGTTGAGCCACAAACTGTTTCTGGTTTTATGGTTTGATGGTTGGTTTTGTTGTGTGGTTTTGGGTTGGGGTTTTTTTTTGGTTTGTACAGATTTGAGCTCTGTAACTGCATTAGCAAATACAGGCTAATAATAAACCAATTTTCTATAATGGAATTTCATATTTTAGCCTCTATTCATTTCCTTCTCATTGTTACCCAAGAGGTAATGGCACTGTTTTCTCTTCGCAACAGAGATGCACCCTGGTACATAGTGCCTCTGAGAACAAAGGACAAAATTGAAGTTGGTAGAGCGTAATGAGTGGCATTTTCATGGCATAATGGGTTTTAGCCATCATTTCAATAATCACAGATCTGTCATGTCAGTAATTGCAGAGGAATAGGTTTGGGGGCTGAAAATCTGCTGTCCTCCACTTGTCAGAGTAGTTTCCAATGGCTGCACTACATCAGTGCTGCTGGGAGGCACACTGTTTCTTTCCTAAATGTGGCTTTCAAGTAAAGTTAGGATTTCATAAGAATCCACAAGCATGGCATGACTTTGCCACAAAGCCTACTTTCCTTTCATAAGAGATACATGTCCATAAGAGATTCTTCCTTGAATCACTGCTCAAGAGAGATCCACACATGGTGTTAAAGGAGAACTCAGTGAGTTTGCTAAAGCTGAGAAATTCAAAGCCAAACATAGTCCAGCTTTAAAGCCTTTGATTCTTCTCCTCCTGTGTATATAAGGCATCCACTTGTAAGCACATATGAAATTATTTTCCCAGCCATATCTTAGAGATAGGAGTTCTTTAATCTACAGCTACTAAATTTTAGTTGCTTATGGTCTATAGTGATAGCTATGGTAATATCCATTTCTATCCCTTGACTGACACTCATCCACTTCCCCAGGGTCCCTCTTTCCTTAAGTATTGGATCTGAGCCTGTCAGAGAAGACATGAGCTTAAACCTGTCATTGTTCCTCTGGTGTGGAATGAACATGATTCAGAGAGGGAGAGACAAGCTTCAACATCCCAAGGACCTCAAGAAATTATATCCAACCAAGGACAGGACACCCATGCACTGAGTATGAACTGATAAGCAGACGAATCCCAACATCATCTCTCTGTAGCACCACAGAACCATAGAATCATGTGGCTTGGAAAAGACTCTTAAAATTGAGTTCAACTGTAATCCTAACTCTGTAGAGACCACCACTAAAACATGTCCCTAAATGCTATGTCTTTTAAACATATTTTGTTGGGGCTTTGAGGATGTTCTTGCTTCCTTCTGCCTTCTCCCAACCATTTAGAATCATGTCCTCACACTGTGGCAAGGGCTGGTCCTCTTAGTCCTCCTCCGTCTTTTAGACCCTCTGGGGGTAGCCAGTTATTGAGTGGAGAGTCACAAAGTGACACTTCTCATTCAGGAGGAAGAGTGCCAGAGTGTTCTTTCAGCCCTCTTGCAGGGCACATAATTCTCCAAATATTATAAGTAGAGATCACAAATTACTCTACAGGGATTTAAAAAAAAATATAGGTGTTTCTTTATTGTCTTTGCAGTGCTCTAGGAGGTACTCCAGGAATCTATCAATTGCTGATTGAAAACCATCATTCTTAGTGTCCATGAATCAAGAGCATATGCGAGGCCAGTCCCTAGTTTAGAGAGTAGGAGGCAATCTGTATCTTTGATTCTTATACTTTCCTCTGATATGTCTGGTTCTCACTAAGATGAGAGACAGGCATAGCGTAAAACCTCCTGCCTGGTACTTGGTGCATTCTGATGTGTCCTACCAAAAACAATTTTAAAAATAGAAGAGATCTTTACTGTGCAATAATTTTCAATGCAGAGACATCTAAGCTTAGGGATTCAAAGGACACTGAGAAAAGTCTGGCCAATTAACTCCAGACTGGAAGTATCAAAAACTGTATCAACATATAGTTTAATAGCACCTGAGCTATTAAACCTGACTATCAGCTAATTACCCCTGAAAGAAAGTCTTACCAAGTTCCTGGAGGTGGTCCTATGCTCACAACCTACTGCAAAGATATGAAGTATGGGAAACTCTATGAATTATTTTGGTAACCTTGAATGAAAATATTCTATTAGCACAAAAGAATTTCCTTTGCAGAATTAAAACAAAAGTTGATTAAACAAACAATTCTAATTTTCTCACTGTTATCCAGTTTTATTCCAGAGGACAACAAAGGTTGCACCACAATTTCAGTTTATCTTTCTGTTCTGCCACTTTATTTAGGCTTTCACTAGCTAGTTACTTTTTCTAAGTACCTCACACATCCTAATACACCTATTTTCACAGTTCTTTCATGTGCTTTGGTTGTTCTCTAAGATCCATATTATCTTGTTCCTTGTAAGTCTGTGGAGCATCATTTCAGTGGTGAGAGGAACAGAGCAAAGTATTATCTGTTGTATCTATCCTTGAAACATCATTTAGGAAAAATATTTAAAGAAAAATGTGTAGTTCTCAACACTGATCATTTATAAATTTGTGTATTTTGTGCCTGCAGCATTCCCTACTCCTGTCCTACAGACAAGAAACCTCAAAGTCTAGTGGCAATTTAGGTATTCCTTTACCAGCTGCTGCATCTGGAGGAAGAAGAGAAAAAGACAGCCCATAAAGGGATGGCAAATTTGAAGAAATGCAGTTTTTCACAGAGCACTAAAAGGATTTCTTTCCCCTCCAGGGACTGCACAGCAGGAACAGAGCTTCTTGGCCTTCTAGCACAAGCTGGCAATAAAGGGAAGAGAAGCTCTCCCATGAGGGCTTAGCCAAGCATCAGGAAAATGAATTTGGATGTTCCAGGTGAATTCATGTCTTCATTGCCTTCTAAAGCAAACCACAAGTGTATTCATTATGAAGGGTATGACTGAGCTGATTAAATGCAGTGGTTTGCAATGTTGGCATCTACGTCTGAGGAAGTCTGACAGCAAGTCAACAGATTCAATAAAATAAGTGACATCACACCTTGTCCTAAACACTGACACACTTTTTGGTAAACTGAACTGAACCTAACTCCATTCAATGTGTGAATTGGTTCTCCATTGAATAGAAAAGGAACCAGAATTAGGCAACTTAGTCACATCTGATGTATACCTTGTAAACACCTAAAGCTAGGGAACATACATGCTATCCCATACAAATCTTTCTGCCTGTGTGCATGACATAATACAACATTATTCAGATACAGAATGGGTTGCTCTAATATTCTTTCCCTGGGATGCAGTGTGGTCACAGGAGGTAGAAACACAGAGCTAACCATAGACAGAAGAAACAGCTTTAGAAACAGCTTAGAATTTCAGTAAGATGCCAAGTAGATGCACAACTGAGAACTAGCACAAAAGTCTAGCATCCATTCATCCACTGTGTTCATTGCATCTGTGAGCAACAGTCATGAAGAAGTGAGGACATAACACCTGAACTACAAAGTTTTCTTTTGAAAAACATTTGCAAGAAGGTTGATTTAGACCTACAGGCAGCAGCTCAATTAAATGGTGTTTCCATCGGTACAACAGTGCTCAGCTACTGGACCTGCAATGAATGACAATTTGGCCCAAAGGGAAAGGTTCCTGAAAAGTCACTGTGTTTCCTCTGGTTATTACAGCTCCAATCCCATGGCATCTTTTCTTTTACCTTGTCCTCTACATTTCCCCATTAATTCCTGCAAGTCTATTAAGTCCTCTGCAAGGCCCAGTCAGCACAGGTTCATAAAAGGCAGGTTCAGCCTGACTAACGTGACTTTGATCTATGACAAGGTGACTCACTTAGTGGATGAGGGAAAGTCTGTCGTGACTTTAGTAAATATTGTGACATTATTTTGACTATCTCCCACAACACTCTTCTGGAGTAAGTCCAGGCTGTTCATGGCATGGGCAGGTGTTCATTTCACCACGTAACAAATTGGCTGGATGACTGGGTGCAAAGACTTTAGGTGAATGGAGTTACATCCAGTTGGTGGCTGGTCACAAGTGGTGTTCCCCAGGGCTCAATACTGGAGACTGTTCTCTTTAATGTGTTTATCAATGATCTGGATGAGAAGATCAAATGAACCTTCAGTAAGTTTGCAGACTTTATTCATGATTTATCTCCCTTATCTCCCTGAGGGTGGCATAGGGGGCAAGGGGAGGAATGGGGGTCTTGGTCTGTTTCTCATGAGTTGTTTTCCTTCTTAGTTGGGGGTGACAGGGCATTCCTCACACTCTTTCCCTGCTTCAATGTGGGGGGTCCCACCCATGGGAGAGAGTTCTCTATGAACTTCTCCAACATGAGTCACTTCCCACAGGGCTTCAGCTTTTCATCAACTGCCCCAGCATGGATGACTTCTATGGGGTGCAGTCATAAATCATAGAATGTCTCTCAATCTCTCCGGCCCAGACTGCTCCAGCCTCATCCCCATCTTCTTCATGGACTTTGGTGTCTACACAGTTTCTTATATCTTCTCACTCTCTTCTCTGGTGGCAAAAAGCAGCTGCTTGTATTTAGTTTTCTCCTAAACGTGATTCCCAGAGGCACTATGGCTGTTGCTGATGGGCTCAGCCTTGGCCAGTGGTGGGTATGGCCTTAAGCCCAGCTGGTGTTTACTCTGTCGGGCCTAGGGGAAGCTTCTAGCTGCTCCTTGCAGAAGCCACCCCTGCAGCCCTCCTCCTCCACCAGAACCTCTCAAGGAAAAAACACACCACCTAGCAAATAGAAAACCTAAAACTAATTCCCTGTGAAAATCTATTTTTCATTCAATAGCACCTTGTTGTCCCCAAGGTAAACAGGTCAAGTCTTGTTTCATAAACCTCTTATTGTAAATGGAGGAGCTTGCACTAAAATACAGAAGGCAAAGGGTAGAAAAACGACTGTGTTGGAAAGAAACATCTCTATTACAATAATGCCAGGTAAAGTCAAAGCTCTTTTGTACCATAGCTATATAGGGACTGTTCAGAATAGAGAGCAGTAAGATTATAAAAGTGGAGACATGGGACCTGCTTCAGCCAACCATGCATGGGTGTCTGTTGTCATACAGGACACCTTGAAAAATCTTAGGTCTGGCATAGAGCCTGTGTACTGCAGATAGTACCTGCAGGAGGCCTCAGGACTGCTTTTAAAAAAATGAAGAAAGAAACAGAGCTTTCTGATTGGGAAAGTCACAAAGAATAATATAAACAGTTAGGTCACAAGTTAATCTGGCAGTCGGTTAGGAATGTCATTCCTCTGGGATCAGTGTTAAAGGTGAAGCCATTTAATATCTCCATCACCTAAACTGGGATGATGATCACCAGAAAGTCTGTCCTTTACACCAGATTGTGAAGAGTGTGGTGAGTTTATGTGGCAAGGTTTTGTTAGAGGGAGACTACAGATGTGGCTTCTGTGAGAAGCTGCTAGAAGCTTCCCCTATGTCCAAAAGAGCCAATGCCAGCTGGGTCCAAGATGGACCAACTGCTGGCCAAGGCCAAGTCCATGAGCAACAGTGGTAGCACCACTGGGATAATATAGTTAAGAAGAATAAAACCCACCAAGAGCAATTTCAGCCAAAGAAACGAGTGAGAAGATATCAGAGAAATAACTCTACACACACCAAGTGAAGAAGAAGGGGTAGAAGGTGCTCCAAGAGCTGGAACAGAGATTCCGTTGCAGCCCATGGAGAAGACTATGGTGAAGCTGGCTGTCCATGGAGGTTAATGGTGGATAAGATATCCACATGCAGCCCATGGAGGACCCCATGATAGAACAGGTGGAAATACCTGAAGGAACCATGACACCATGGGAAGCTTATGCTGGAGCAGGCTCCTGGCAGGACCTTTACACCTGTGGAGAGAAGATCCCATGCTGGAGCAGGTTTGACACCAGGACTCATGACCCCATAGGGGACACATGCTGGAGCAGTCTGTTCCTGGAGGAATGTATCCTGTGGAAGGGACCCCTCTGGAGCAGGTCATGAAGAACTGCAGGAAGGACTCATGTTTGAGAAGTTCATGGAAGTCTGTCTGCCATGGCAGGGACCCCACACTGAAGCAGGGGAAGAGTATAAGGAGTTCTTCGCCTGACAGTGGAGGGGTGGCAGAGACAATGTGTGATGAACTGACCACAATCCCATTCCTCATACTCCTGCACCACCCTGAGGGAGGAGATAAAGAAAATTGGAACTGAATTTAAGCCCAGGAAGAACAGAGGGGTGGGGGGAAGTTTTTTTAAGATTTGATTTATTTCCCATTAGCATATTCTGATTTGATTGGTAATATATTAATTCTCCTGAGTTGAGTCCATTTTGCCTGTGGCAGTAATTGCTGAGTGATCTCCCTATCATTATCTCAACCCTTGAACCTTTTGTTATATTTTCTCTCTCCTGTCCATCTGAGGAGGGAAGTGATAGAGTGACTTTGGTGGGCACCTGGAGTCCAGCCAAGGGCAACCAACCACAGTAAAGGTCAAAACTAGGCCCTATTTTATCAGCTATGGGGTCCAATGACCCCATAGCAGAGGAAGGAGTAAACAGTAAATACATCCAAGACAGCAAGGGCACTTGGTAGCCTAATACATTACATTCCAAGGTCTCTCTTTCCTCAGGACCCTGTGGCATTCATTCCCAACAAGACCTGAGGGAAGGAACAAATCTAGTTTTCGAATAAATAGAAACACATTCTGTTTGTCCCTGTTGCCTGGATGTCTTCCCAAGGCTTTTGCTCAGTTTTGAGTAGCTGGCCTTGCCTTCTGCCTCTACAGCAAGCAGATAAGGTGTCAACAGTCCTTGGCAGATTCACATGCATTGCAGGGTGCCAGAAGAACAGACCTGCTTAAGAATAATTGCTCCTGATAGACTATTGACTTTGATTAGGAAACACACATTAACATCTTTCTTCATTTAACCCTCACTTGTAGAAGGTAGCCTCCTTAAGTGTTCTGTTGTCTGGAATATTAGACCAAGAATTAAAAATGACAGGATGGGCAATTTGGCAGCAAGTGTTTAATTAGACAGTAAATTAGAGTCCCTGAGAGCACAAGGATCTGTGGCATCTCTCTCCTTTTGGATATAAATCATACTGGTTGCCCAATGTACAACACCCCCTTATTACACACCACAGACGGAGATGTACGCCCCTTGCTGTTTGTTTTAGCAAAACCACATTGACAAGGAGAAAACAGAAGTGTATTAACATTTTAAGTGGGTTTCTGCTGATGGATTTGGGGGTTCTTCCAAAATGCTACACACATCCTGTCTTCAGAATTAAGCCATGACTCCACCTCCAGACTTTCAGACTTAAATCCAGACATTTCATGGTCTATTGCCTTTCACCATGCAATATCCTTAGTAGGATTTTAGCACTTCAGTTTGAGAATGGGGAGAAGCTGGAAATGCCTCTCAGCTTCCTGAAGTCCCAGTGGGTGGGATGCCAAATGTCAGATCATATGCTGACATGGGATATCAGATGCTTTAGCCACTCACTGAATTACAACAGGGAGAAAGGTTGGCACTGGGCTGGAGCCAGAAGTTTGTTGTTCAAAATCGTACATAGGTTTCTTGTTTGGTGGCAAACTGCCTTCTCTGTCCTGCTCTGGGTCCTCACACTACCATGTTGGAATGGAAACAATGTCTTGGTCCTTTGCCAGGAACATAGGATGATGTAGACACAGTGGCACGACAGCTGAAATAGGAGAGGAGAAAGGGCAGTTCACCGAGTCTCATGAAGAATAAGTGATAATGGACAGATTAACTACCTGATTTGTTTTTCTTCACTTTTTGATTCATCCACAAGCAAACTTTGTGTTTCAGGACATTCAATCCTCTTTCACACTTTTCTCCTTTTCATCTACCTTTCCCTTTCCCTTTCCTTTTCCCTTTCCCTTTCCCTTTCCCTTTCCCTTTCCCTTTCCCTTTCCCTTTCCCTTTCCCTTTCCCTTTCCCTTTCCCTTTCCCTTTCCCTTTCCCTTTCCCTTTCCTTTTCCCTTTCCCTTTCCCTTTCCCTTTCCTTTTCATTTTCACATAAATGCCACTTCAGAATGAAACACTACAAAGGTGTATTTGCCAACATGGAAATAAAGCTCCTCATTTTAACAGTCATGAGGATTTTTCTTTATAATGGTTTGTGAATGAGCTCTGTTCTGACTGGCTGCTGAAAGGTTGTTATAACTGCTGACCACACAAAACCACTGCTTATCTATGGGCCATTTTTTGCATCTTGCAAGCTGTTATGCATGGCTTGAGTGTGCAGACTCACAGTACTGTGCCTGGGCTCCCTGAGCAGAGCAGTTGGTAATTGATGGGTTTGAAGTGTGAGTTCAGAAAAATAGTGGCTGAGAATAAGTCTGTCAAAATGAACAACTCTCACTCCATTGCTCCAGCATCCATCAGTCTATGGGATTAGTTCTCCATCTATCATTTTTGGGAAAGGGAAAAAGAAAAAAACCCTGAAAACAAACACATTAAAAAAACCTCACATCCCCAAAAATCATTGTAGATTAATAAGGTTGGCAAAGAATCAGCACAGCTCACTGCCACAACCACACATGTCTGGTAATTCCCAGACAAAAAACTACTGTCAAGAATAATATCAGTAAAATACCTCATTAATTAATGCATTTACAATGTCTCTTGTGCTATTGCTTTAGCAGACTGCAGTTTCTGGGGCTTTTGATTATTTATGTTAATAGTTAAAAGAATGTTTCGTGGTGTAAGATGCACACCCATGGGATGGAGTATGTATGTCACTTGAGTATGCAAATACACAGACTTCATAATATTTTCTTAAACAGGCAACTGGTGTGCAGTCCAATAGACAGAAATGAAGGGCAGGGGAATTAGAAAGGTAGAGTTCTTCCATTAAGGAGCCACTAAGTGTTCTATGATCCTTCAGCTTACAAGTTCTAAATCATATATATGTACATATATGCTTCCATGCAGAGAGATCACAAAGCAGAGGCCCATAATACCAGAAATTACATGGAAAGAGGTAGTAATGACCAAATGTTTACTTTTTTTTCTAGGAGAAGGACCAGAAAGCATGCAATTAAGATAGTACAGGGCAGATTTAAAACAAAAACACATAGTTCTTCACATGGTGTCCAATTAATCCCTGAAACTTCCAGTTATAGGCAAGATATATATGTTGGAAATAAATCACATTTCTGCTAACCTTATACAGGAAAGGCCCCCCCATTCAGTCGCTTTCTTGCAGAACCAAGGATGTAAAGGAAGAAAGGGTGAAAATTGGATGGAAAAATATTGTTTCAGTTCAATACCCAAGAGCTGATCTGAGGCACAGAGAGAAAAGAAGGAGAACATAAAACCCAAGCAGGTGCACCCAATGTTGTTAAGGCATCTGGTCATGCAAATAATATGAGCCCTTACTGCTTTGTGAACCAGAAGAAAATTTACTAGATAGGTAATTTACGTAGTATCTATAAAAATACAGTGTCAAGTTGTTGGACCAGCCAAGCCCAGCTGCATGCTTGGTCAGTGCCAAGATGAATAGCTGTCCAGTGCCTCCTTCACAGATATTAACTTCCAGCTGAACACCTTTATCTATAAATCACAAGCCTTACTTTGGAGCAGGGCAGGAGTGGAGTTGGTGAGGGCATCACACTCAAAATACATGTCTTGCAATTATCGGATCAGCAAACAAAGAAGGACTTGAAATTATCCACCTCTATAAACTGCTACCTGCACAGGACAGAGTTGGATATAATTTACACATATATGAATTTCAGAATGGGAAAAGTCAGGAAAGTATCAATCTGATGCAAGAACATCCTAACAGAAAGAAAACCCCCTATAGTTTCAACTGTGAGCAGCAAACATCGAGCCTGACATTCAGAAACCCTTTTAATGAAACAAGAGTTTTTAAAAGCAGAAAAATAATGAAATCTTGTTTCAGGGGCCAACTGGTGTTTAGGGATACGAAACGTTTCATTTTGTTCTGTTTTGTTTCTTAACAAAGTCTAAATGAAATTACATGTTCTTGTGCCAGAATGAACAAAATGTTCTTTTTTGATGAAAATTGGGATGTGGCATTTTGTTTTCGGACTATTTTTAACTATTATCCTTTCTTGCTAAAAGAAAATACTCAATTCCGAAATGAAAACATCAGTTTTGGCTTAAAGTTTTTAAAAAAATCTTTTAGGAACTGCAGAAATTACATGTATTTTCTATTTTGTTCCTTGCACAGTTTTCAAGTAGCAATCTTTGCTGAACTCAATGCATCCACTAATAATTATGGTCACTGTGAAAGTTAATTTTTTTGGAGAATTTACTTTTTAGCAAGAGAAATACAAAGCATCCTCTTTCTTGCTTAATTCGTAGACAGCTTCAGGGTCCTTGGTTTACCTTTCAAGCCTTCATTCCTCTCATCTGTAAAACATTTGGCAATTGTGATATTTTCCCATTTGTTCTGTCGGGCTTTGGAGATGATAAATTGTGCATGACAGTTATTTATATGTCTGAAGTGCCATATAAATAACTACTTACACATTCTGAGGGCTCTTAAGGAAGGTTTCAGGATGTAGAGTAGGTGAACAAAGCCAGACAACCCTGTCCTAAATAAAGGCAATTGTGACTGTCAGTAGTTCCATCACATCATTTGTTACGTACAATTGATCAATAAATTAAACCTAACCCCTGGCCAACCAATTACTGCCATTCAAAAGACCAAATGAGATTCAGAATCTCTTTTAGTCACATTCACTGTGTGGAAAGTGATGTTACTGGGATTTGAAGAAAGCAAGTTGCATTCTGCTACAATATTTCTCAAACAAATCTACTACAAAAATCATTTCACCTCCACACATGCTGAGGAAAACAATTAAATCATTTCAGTGATTTATTAACCCAACAAGCAGAAGTAACACAGCAAGCCTTAGTGTCTATTGCTCTGTATCTGGGAATTATGTTTTAATTAACCAGTTTCTCTAATACGTTGTCTAAGCTTCCTTCAGGGGGAATCGAAAAACCCCAAACAGCTGCAAGGCTGAAAGGCTCTCTAGACAGTTAGTGTCCTCATTGTGTTTTGGTCTGGCTTAGTGAATGCCTCTGGTGACAAATGCATATTGATGAAGCAAAGAACTGACTAATTGACACATTTAATGAAAACTTAACATTCTGCTGGTGGCAGAGGGAAATATTAAACTTGCTCTCAGTCAATTGTTGTAAAATATTAAACACACGTGGAAGCAGAAGGAGAAGAAAGATGATCTCCAAGTGAATCAGATCTCTGCTATTCTACTGAATAGCAATTCAGAGGCTGGGAGTTCTGAAAGACATTATAAATCTGGTATATCTAAGAATTTTCCACGTGTGATTACCAACACACATCATGTAAATTTTACTCCTTTCATACAAATAATGCTAAACTAAACCTGCCTGTCCTACCCATTTACCTGCTGAGCCTCTCTGATATATAATTCATTTTATGCACCATGTTCTACTGTCGATTTACTTTGTCTGCAAATTAAGTTTTATCATTTCAATTCCAAACTCCTTTGAGAAGGTCTAAAGCTTCATACTATGATTGTATAACTGCCTCTGCAATGGGCCTCAAATGGATCATCGTCTTTTGTTAATACTGCAGTAGAAGTACTCAATAATATTAACAACAGACAGATGTCTTTGCTAGTTTCTAAATATTTAAATGGTATTGAGAAGTGGATATTACATCTCTCCGTCCTTCTTCAAATCCATTTTCTTTTGCAACACAGAAAGGATCTTCAAAATGCCTTTTAAAGATTCTCCCAAGTATGGGTTGCCCAAAGCTCTTGAAATTTCGGCCCAAAGAATAAGAAGCAATGGTATCTCTGAAAATTTTAATACAATCCTTCACAGTGACTGAAGCAGCCTTTGCCATGGTTAGGTGGTATTTTCCACATTAATTCAGAGCACTGAGCAGTTAGCATGTCTCCTGTTTCATGGCACATCGTATCTAAACTGGAATCTTATCTCAGTCTTTGCCTGATGTCCTTGTCAAGGACCTGAACTATGTTTATTTGTAGTACGTAGTCCAGACACCAGATGTCACTGCATGATGCAGAGTACTGCAGAGATGGTCTAGAGTATGGTGAACAAATTGAGAGAAGGTGGAACATGAGTCCTCTGGACCCATGTTTTTTGCTCTCTTTACTGACAGTTGTCTTTCTATATAAACAAGTTTTGTTCAGGCAAAAACATTATTCTCTACATCAGTTAGCAAGAGATCCAACAGTTTTCTTAACACAGCTCATTTATTTGTCCAGATTTTATGTCAATAAGAGGAGGTTTGTGCTTGGCAAAATGCTGGAATGCAAGTTCTATATGTTGATTTTTAGAATCGCTTTCCAAATTCATTGCAAAGGTTTCCTTGTAAATTAGAGAAATTGATGAAGCTGGTATTTTTAGCTTAATAATTTTTCCATTGGGAAATTACATTTACCACTAATCATAATAATCATTCTCAAATAACAATATCATTATTAATAATTAGAAAACAACAAAATATCTATTTAAAATATTAGCCAGGAAGCAAGTACAGATGACCACATAAAAATGAAGATTGATGAACAATTATAACACTCTCAGCCAGGAGAAGAATAATTACAAATGTTTTTTCAAGCTAGTTATTTATGGACAGACAGAGATATGAAGGTAGGGATAACCATGAAAGTCATCTTGTAGGCTTCATCCTCAGTGACAGCTGCCCTTTCTACTCTGGGAGTAGACTGAGGACAGCTTTTTCCCAGCTGTGTCCACAGTGGGACAATATTCAGGATGAATTATAGAGCCTGAAAAGACAGCTGCTGCTGAAATGTCCTTTTCAGACATCCATAAGTGAGGAAAAGGTTTCATTTTCACTGTGATTCTGGAAGTGCTTTATCAAGGCAATTGGAATATTTTGTGTTCCCACATGTGGTCCTGACTGAGCTTCAGCCATCAGAATTTGAGTTCCTGACTTCCTTACTGTATTGGTGTATTGGTGGGGAGATGTTTTTTCCCTTTTCCTGTCTTCTTTTTTCCACCTCTATGTTCACTCTGTGGGAAGTTACAACAGGCCCCAGGGGTTTGTCATCTGTGATAAATTCAAAGGGTTAATAACCTTATATACAGTAACACTGAAGTGAGGGAAGTACAAAGGGGCACACATACTCCACTAGATCTGAGGTTATATGGATGAAGTCATCCAGAAACAGTGGATAGCATTATCTATCTACTCAGTAAGAAGTGATTAAACTACTTTCTGTAAGTGTGACTAGGCAAATTGTTCCTGCTAATAACGTGAAAGATAAAAGATAAAACTCCACCCATCTTCAAAACATACAGAACAGCATCTGTCAGGAAGAAGCACGAACCTTCTAAGCAGCAAGTCACCTTTTCTCCTGCTCAGAAAGGGTCTGCACATGGTTTTCTTACCCAGTGGTGGAGGTCTCAGTCTCCATAAAACTGGACAAGGATATTTCCCTGATTTTTCTTATTGAGGTAAAAATGGAGGGAGGTACAGTGTGACAGCTGGGGAGCTCTGTGTGCAAAACGAGCTCTCTGAGAGACACGAAGCTCCTACACTTACTGACAGAAGCCTGAAACCCTTGATGCATGAGCATGAAAAGTGACTTTCTTCTCTGTACAGTTAGAGACATAATTCTGCTCTAACTGGAGCCTGGCACAGCAAATTAGATCCTGCCTCACCACAGGGTTTCAACATTTCACAAGTTTCAGAAAAAACTTGCTTTAACCCATATTTCCTCCCATTCTCATCTCTCAGTACACTGAGATACTACAGTTTTCCCTTGCTCATCTCCCACTGTCCACACACCCTCTTTCCTTTGACCATCACATTTTTAACTGAAGGAGTAAGTTAAAATGTGGAGTTTCAGTGTGCTCAGTGCCAGGTCTAGAGTGGCATTTTCGTCCCACAGAGGCAAAAGAGTCAAGGCAGCCTTCAGTGGGCATGATATACCCCATAAGTGTTATAGGACTCTGTGATATTTCATGCTTGGACCCACATATAGATCTTGTTGACAGTAAGAGAAAGCCCATAGCATCCCATCCCAGCTGAGATGAGCATTTGCAGGGCAAGTGTCCCAAAGAAATGCTGTCTGTAGTTTGACAGGGAAAGCACAGATTTCAATTCATGTTTTGTGCCAAGAAGCTGCTCTTTGTAGTGGGTGGCCAGCTACAAGAAGAGGAACAGCATGCTCCTACAGTGAGGATTTTTTGTATGACTTTTCTTTTTTAACCCATCTCTTTTACTCATTTTCTTTAAACTCCAAGTCATTCAGTGCTGGGCGAATGTTCTGTCATGATAATACCATCCTAGAAAGGACTCAGTTTGAAAATGCTCAGGAATTACTTGAAAGCACTGAATTTGTAAGGCTGACTCTTAAGCAATGGCAAACAAGAACTCCACTAGGCAGTAATCTTTACAGAACAGCCACATGCTAAATTGGTTGATTTTCAAATAACCTTACAATCTCAATGCTGAGGTATATTGATTCAATCTCTATCTTTCTAAGGAAGAAAAAAGAAAAGGTCTGTAAAAAAGCATACAGGTCTGTAGTATAGACTCAAATGTTTAACATTCAGTTGAACTTTATTAAGTTTTAATACTTCTGAAAACCAGATCCCTTCTCTCTATCACTCTGTGGGTTTAGGTGCCTACCTGTCTCTCACTGTGAGCACACCTGAGGCACCTTAGTAATCTAAATGACTTTACAAAACATGATTCAAGTGATTTCTCAAATAATTTAAGAAGAATTCAGAGACCTAGATCCTTACATATGCCATTGCAATGAACTTTGGGGTTATAGCAGCTGAAAATCTGGCCTTCTCAAATTCAACATTTAAAAAACTGTGTGTCACCAAGATAGAGAAACCTGACAGCAAAGACACCTTCCAGATGTACTTGTAGGGGCCAGGGGAGTGACTCTGAGCGTGTTGATGGATGAATGCTCACTTTAAGATGCAAGCAAAATCATTTTAGCCTACATTGCATTATAAACAAGCTGCCACAAAGCTACTGTATAAATCACCTCAGAAAGTGGGCGTCAGCCTAGGCACTGGAAGCAATTCAAAATCAACCTGTCAGAGGAATTCCTCCCTCCTTCATCCAGAGATGGATGTGAAATGAACCAGGACTGATATGTGCAAATCTTTACGTAAGTCCCTGTGTGGCAAGAGGCAAAAGGTGCATCAAGAAGGAAACCATTGAGATCAACACCCACCTGGCTACAACTTCCTTTCAGGTAGCTTTAGAGAGTGATAAGGTCTCCCCTGAGACTCCTTTTTTCCAGGCTAAACAATCCCAGTTCCTTCAGTTACTCCTACTAAGATTTGCTCTCTAGACTGTTCACCAGCCTCGTTGCCCTTCTTTGGACACGTCGTTCTTGTAGTGAGTGGCCCAAAACTGAACACAGCACTCGAGGTGCAGCCTCACTAGTGCTGAGTACAGGGGAACATCCACTTTCTTAGTCCTGCTGGCCACTCTAGTTCTGATACAAGCCAGGATGCTGTTGTTCTTGGCCACCTGGGCATGCTGTCTTATATTCAGATGGCTATTGACCAATAGCCCCAAGTCCTTTTCTGCCAGAGAGCTTTCCAGACACTCTTCCCCAAGCCTGTAGCGTTGCATGAGGTTGTTGTGACCCAAGCATAGGACCCAGCACTGAGCCTTGTTGAACCTCATATACTTGCCTTGGCCTATCGATCCAGCCTGTCCAGATACCTCTGTAGAGCCTTCCCATCCTGAAATAATCAACACTTCTGCCCAACTTGGTGTCATCTGCAAACTTACTCAAGGTTCACTCAATGTTCTAGTCCAGATCATTGATAAATATTAAAGGGAACAAGCTTCTACACTGAACCCTAGGGAACTCCACTTGTGACTGGTCACCAGCTGGACTCCTTTCACCCCAACTCTTTGGGCCTGGCCATCCAGCCAGTTTGTTACACAGTGAACACCTGTCCAAACCATGAGCAGCCTGGATTTTCTCCAGGATAATGCTGTGGGAAACAGTGCCAAAGTACTTACTGAATTCTACAACCTTTCCCTCAAGGTGAGTCACCTTCTCATAGAAGGAGATCAGGTTAGAACCTGCCTTTCATGAACACTCACTGACTGGGCCTGATATCCTTGCTGTCCTGTATGTGCCATGTGATGGCACTCAAGCTTATCTGCTTCATCACCCACCCCAGCCCTGAGGTCAAGCTGACAGGCCTATAGTTCCCTGCAGCCTCTTGCTGTCCCTTCTTGTAGACAGGCTTCACACTGGCTAACTTCCAGTCAGCTGGGATCCTCCTAGTTTGCTGGGAAGTGGCTTGATGAGGAGTTCCACACAAGCTGCCTCAGTACCCTTTAGTAGTACCCATAGAACTTTGTGTGTCTAAGTGGTGTAGCAGATTGCTAACTATTCTCCCTTTGATTATGAGGGCTTCACTCTGCTCCCTACCCCTGTCTTGCAGTTCAGGGGGTTGAGTACCTGGAGAATAACTGGTCTTATTGCTAAAGACTAAGGCAAAGAAGGCATTAAGTACCTCAGTCTTTTGCATCCTTTACTACTGTGTTTCCCCTCATATCCCATTCTTGTTAGCCCTCCTTTTGTTGCTAATGTGTTTATAGAAACATTTTTTGTTGTTTTTAATGGCAGTAGCCAGATTAAGTTCTAGTTGGGCTTTGGCCCTTCTAATTCTCTCCCTGCACAGTGTAACATCCATATAGTCTCCCAGAGTTGTCCACCCCTTCTTCCAAAAGCCACAAACTCTCCATTTTTTCACTGAGTTCCAGTCAAAGCTCTGTTCAGCCAAGTCAGCCTTCTTCCCCACCACCCCATCTCGTGGCAGATGGGGACAGTCTGCTCTCATACCCTTAAGATCTTGACACGTCTGGCCTTCCTGGGTCCTTTTCCCTTCAGGACTGCCCCCCAAGGGACCCTGCCAACCAGTCTCCTAAACAGGCCAAAGTCCATGTTCAGAAATCCAAGGTATAGTTCTGCTGAGTCCCCTCCTTACTTCTCCAAGAATCAAAACCTGTATCATTTAATGATCACAGTGCCCAAGATGGCTTCTAACCATCACATCACCCACAAGAACCTCCTAGACTGTTTCCTTGCTGCTGTATTATATTTCCAGTAGACACCTGGTAAATTGTAGTCCCCCACAAGAACAAGGGTGAGCAATTGTTAGCAGCATTGTGTCTTTGCTGTTGCATGGTTCTCCACTACCTACCTCCACTGAGATGGCCCACCAAAGGCCCACACTAGCAAGTATTGGTATGCTTCCCCCAGGCTTATCTCTAGTGGGCCTGGTTTTATCCACTTTCCCTTTCAAATCTAGCCTAAAGTTCTTTAAAGTGAAAGGTACCTCCAGCTCCCTTCAGCCAGAAAAATGGATCATGGACAATTCTCTGACCCTCTGTCTAAACTAAGATTAAAATTAAAGCCTCAGAGAGTTCTTTTTGGTTAACTTTATGGCAAGTCCCACTGGAGGATGTCAACCAGAGCTGTCTAACAAAGTGAAGAGAGCTGTGCAATATCTGATCTTCAAAAGCCAAGCAGTAAATTGAAATAAATGGGATCTCAGCAAGCTAAATAGTAGTGGTATTTGTCATAGTCCAAGAAGCTCATGGGTACTGTCTAGAGGTTACCTATGAAGGACCAGACCATGGCATATTGGCTTAGATTGAGGCATTCTTGATTATGGTTTTTGTGACA
This sequence comes from Gallinula chloropus, assembly GCF_964237585.1. NCBI lineage: Eukaryota > Metazoa > Chordata > Aves > Gruiformes > Rallidae > Gallinula > Gallinula chloropus. The sequence continues at coordinate 4,445,514 of NC_140086.1, forward strand.
ATAATACTGAGATGCTTCAGCTGAGATCAGGGTCTGAGAGGTTAGACAGACAAGCTTCGTGAAAGCAATTTTAAGGAGAAGTTTTCTAAAACATCATTTAGATTACTGAGCATTACTGTCCTCTTTAAAAAACATTTGAGTGATGTCTAGGAGACTATAGTGCCTAAAACATCAGGTCTTCATTACCCATAGTGAGGTCCAAGTTGTGTTCCTGGGATTTGTGCACACAAATTACTTAACTCAGATTATCACATGTGCATTCCCTGTGGTTCAGGCAGGGATAATTTTTAGGATGCAACATTCCCTGTGTTTTTCTCCCATGCCAGAAAGCAGATGTGACAAAAACCTGCTACTTGCATCTGGTCTTCAGGCTCACAGATGTTGGGTGAGGTTCTGCTGTATTCCTGGCCCTGTGCACAGGGCAACCCCCAGGAAACAGTGCCAGCAGCTGAGAGATGCACTGAAGCAGGAACAAAAGAGCCAGTCTCCCACTTGAAGTACTTGGCTGATGGGCTAATGATTTGACTTCATCCCTGCTGTGTTTGAAGTGCTGCTGCTCTTCACCTCTCAACCACCTCAGTGAAGATTCACTCAGCTTCAAATGGGAAGAGAGGTCAAACAGGACAGGGTAAGGAGGAATTTGAAGACACAGGTTAGGACCCACAGATTTCATGTTTCTCTCAGTCTTTTATCTGCTGTCAGTAGAAATGTGACCTGTCTGGTGTGTGTTACTGCCTTTTCACATGTCCCAGGAAAAATTATTTCTCTTTATCTGCTACAAACCTAACTCAGTTCCCTTTTAACTAACTGTATATTGTCCACATATGTTGGGAAATATGGTAACAGCTGATAGAAACTAATAATTTCCATTAATTCTGCTAACTGAGAGGCAAGGACAGCTTGTTAATGAGTGAATGAGATGTGAGTTTATAATTCCTCACCTAAACTGGCTTGGATTGCCAGCCATTTCTCAATTTTCTTTAGGGAGGCCAGTCCTCAGAATGCATGTGGCAAGTTTTCTGCTGCCATTAAAGCAACTGAGTTCAAATGCTTAAAAAATGAAAATACAAACAGAAGGATAAGAGCCCTAAATTATAAATAATTGGCTGAGAATAACCACTCCAGCATCTGAGTGCTTGAATTTCCATCCACCACACAAATCACAGGTTCTATCCCTCACTCCTGGTGACAGCATGTGAAAGTCTGAGCAATGATAATTTCGGAGAAGAGTAGTTAAAGATCATATCATTGCCCTTGTGTGAGAGCAGAGAGGGCAGAGTTAAGGCCATTCCTTTGAGAGAGGAGTGTGAGAGCAGCTGCATTATGTTCAGTCACAAGCTGAGGTTAAACCATGACAACAGCTTAACTACAAATGCCAATATTATTCACACATTCAATGCATCTATTAATGACTGGCATGGGAAGAAAACATCAATTAGTGGGTTTTGTGCCTCCCCAGCACTAATGGTTTCAGTTCCTGACTATGTTACAGACTTGTGGACACCCTTGGTGTTACAGATTTATGGACACCTTGGCATTTAGACTAGGATATGTTTGACTAAAGACAGAAGTCTACACCTGACTTACTTTGCAGACAAATAACAGGTAGCCATCTCCCACAGGAAAGCACAGTGTGAAATGCTTTTTATCAGAAGTGGATGTCTAAATTGGGCCAGGTAAACAATGCCTTACAGAGTCTTTCCCTCATGGGTGGTTGGGAAGGGAGTTTGAGATGACATATGTTTTCACACTGTATGCTTGTTAAAGTAGAGGAGCCAAATCCCTTGCTCCTACATATGCACACTTGAAGGGAAGGGACAATTGTTTGTGTGGTGTGACAATCACCTTTTGGTTTCCAATGACATAACTCTCCCAAGCACCACAGCGCTGGGCAATGTCTGTGTTTCCATAACATAGTTGACTGGCATTGAGCTATGCAAAAAAAGGATGGACTTGGAGGAGGCTGTGGAAAGAGGATTCATACCTATCATTGGCCATAGCTGAAGATTTGCTAGGAAAAATGTGCCCAAAAAGTATCTGAAATACTTAAAGGGGACCTACAGGAAAGCTGGGGGAGGACTGTTTGTAAGGCCATGTAGCAACAGGACAAGGGGCAATGGCAGCGGGGATTAGATTAGACATTAGGAAGAAGTTCTTCACTATGAGGGTGGTGAAAAACTGACACAGGTTTCCCAGAGAAGTGGTGGAGGCCCCATCCCTGGAAGCATTCAAGGTCAGGCTCAGTGAAGCTCTGAGCAACCTGCACTAGTTAAAAGTGCCCCTGCTTACTGCAGGGGGCTGGACTAGATGGCCTTTAAAGGTTCCTTCCAACCTGATGCATTCTATGAAAAAGGAATATGAAGTGTTCCTGCAAGAGTCCTTGGAGTCCATGCTTACCCATGATTTACAGCACCTACTGCCCAAGAAGTCGCTTCTTTTTTAATTGGGGATTTAAAGGCTCACATTTGTGTCCTCACTGTCCATTAAACATGAACCCAAACCTATGCTCAAAACGATTCATCCCGGAGACAGCAAACAGGCACATACCTAAGCAATGAGATGGGAAATATCCCATCTACTGCTAGCAGCAGATATTAGCACCACATAAAGCTAAATGCATATTCAGAGGAAGGTCAGTTCAAGCTCTGAACACTTTGAAAATCAAGCAAAATGCATGAGGTCAGCAGTGATATTCTGCAGATGTCCCTTATCCACTGCCACAGAAAGCAACTGGTCATGTGATGAAACACATTGTCCTCCTACTGACTTGTCAGGACCTTGAGCAATCATCATTCTGGTGTAGCATCAATGTTCACAAGTAAAACTCTTCAGCCATGGCAAAGGGAATTAAAGGGGGAGAGTAGCCACCACAGAAGGCTGTACACTTGTAGCAATAGCGTTGCTTTTTAAACTGTGGTGTGCAAATCCGATAAAGTAACATCATTTGTGCATTTCAAGAACATGGTGTTCTAGGGCTCATAGTACCAAGAAGTGGAAGCAACAAATTTAGGTGACAGGTCAGTTCTCTAAAGAGGAGATAGAGCACTTCATCAATCATCCCATATTTTCTTATTTCTTTCAGGTCACAGCATCACCAGCCATGTAAAAAGTATTCATAAATGTCACTAGTGGATTATCACTGCATCCTGAAAAAAAAAGCTACATTTATTTATGCATGGAATGTCAATTAAATTGAGATAGATATTGAAATTAATAAGTACCCAGTAAAATGTAAAGTGCACAATTGATTTTAGATCCTCTGTTATATGCACAGCATGTAATTACTAGTAGTAAATCTAAAATGAAAATATAGAAGCTTATGAGATGCTTCAGTGCAGTTGTTCATTTAGATCCACATAAATCCAGGGGACACATATTAGAAGTGCCTGCACTAACATAAAAGGACTAAGCTATAACTACAACCTTCATGGAAGGAAAACAGGAAAAATCCTTCTACAGCAGAAAAAGAGAAAGAAATATATATAGCTCTCATCTAAGAATCTAATGGCCGTGTGGTGATGTTTCTACACTGAGGTGTAAAAATGGATAGAATAAGTATTTGTTAACACACGTGGAAGGGTAGAAAATAAAAATGCCAGGTGATTCAAAGATTAACATTTCTTTGGTTTCAACAAAGAAGGGAAATTGGTACATGGTAGTGCATCTAGAACAACTAACAGCCAAATTCATCAGGTACTTTCTACTGCAGACAGTAGCTGTGTAATGCAGTTTAAAATGTGTTTTGCTTGCATGTGTAATGTGAGGCTTCAGTGATTCATGCAAAGCTACACTTTGTCCTGTTCTAGTTGCATTTTTATGCCATGCTTATCACCTCAATATCTGAATTCCTAAGACATTAAGATTTCACTCGCATTCTAAAGCATTTTTGTAGGCAAATACTTTAGCCTCATAATCTGTTGTTCTAAATGCATTATGGGCTTCTATCAGTGCTTCCTAATTTCAGCTACTGGTGACTGGTACACTTGCAAGCTACCTAAAAGGACACAATATAATATTATGGTCTCTGTTGCACAAGGTCAGGCCTGTCTGTATTACTGACATTGTATCACCTATTCAGGATCAGTCTATAAAGAAAACAAAAGTCTTCATAATTCTGGTAGTTAATAAAGGTCATCTTTAGAAAGCTCAGGGAATCAAAAATTGATGTCAGAATCAGGTAGAACATTTCTGCCTGAGAGGGTCCATGATGCAGACAGCCCTACCCACAGAAGGCAGGGAGACATTTCATCTGCTGGAGGCCTCAAACCACAGGCTGATGAAAAGCTTCATCAAAGTTGAGCTAAAAATCAGCTGTCACACATGGGAAGACTTTGGCTTTGGATCCAGATGCAGAGACAGTTGCCTGCCCAGACCAAATGCATGGAATTCAGTGGCCTAAACACGTATGTGTAGCATCATTGCTGTAAGGGATTCATTCCTCCCTTCTACCTGCCATTCCAGAACAGTGTATCTCTCACATGCCCTGTGGCAAATATCTGGCAGGCCCATGCAAGTGTCTTAAATAGCTGAGTGTATCTAATGAATAAACACTAGGATGGATCACAAAAAGGGTGTCAAATTGTTGCAGAATGGCTTGAGAAGCAAGGCCATGAGCCTCTGGAGCAGCTGTTCAAGCAGTCACCTGTGTAGTCTAGTAAGATTAGGCCCCACACCGTCTTGGTGAGAACAAAAGGATCAACAATCGGTCAGCATGTTCCTGTGTATCATGTAGCAAGGCCACAGGATGTGGAAGGAGGAGGTGTGATAAGGATTCAGTGCTCCTGGGACTGAGAAAGAGACATGATTCCCAGGCTGCAAGATGGGTGGAGTATGTAAATGTAACCTTTAGTTAAGAGCTAATTAAAATAGTAGAAAACAGTATAAAAGAATAGTATAGTATAATATAAAATAGTATAAAAGAATAGAATAGTGTAAAAGGAAGTGTATGCTTGCAATAAAGTTGAAGTGCTTTATCAATCACATTGATTGGCAGCATTCTCGCCTCTCGTCATGGCATCAAATTATAAGAGAGAGCTCTTCTTAAGATGTTAATTACTGTCCTATCTGTTCATCCATAACATCTACTTGCATAGACCTTCATATCTATGAAGATATCACAACATTCTTCTGCAAGGCTGAGAAAAAAAATCTGTGTTCAAGAGCTCCTCAGCAGAGTCACTTGGATTTATATCTTTGTTCCATACTAGGTTTTTGCCATTAGTTGAGAAGACAATTTCCATTCTGCTGACTGAGATTAATGGAAGAGGGTATACAGAGCACACCTAATGACATTTGGCTGACACACCACGCAGCTGGGCTTGTCTCACAGAAAGACACTTTCTTTCTTTGGTTTCAGGTTTAGAGCAAGCACGCTGACATAGAGTGAATTATTCACCTGGGAGCGTAAAAGGAAATAATATCTCCAAGAACTGCAGTTATTCCAGTGTTTGAATCGAAACAAAAGAAACTTAGACTCTGTATCTAAATTTCATGGGAAGATAAGTCAAAGACTTCAAAATAAGAATAATAGGCATGGTGTCTGTGAATGCAGACTTCTGGATTTTTTAATAAGAGCTGGATGCAGACATTTTATGATCAATAGAAATAAAGAGCAAACAACAAGAATCAGCTAGTCTTTATAAAGCAAAAATATTTCTCTGTCACTCTGAAATTATCTTTGTGGATGGTTGGTCTCTGAGTGGTGATAAGCAGATATGTCAGAAGAGGGTTTAAGGTATATATATATATATAACTTTCTTTAATCCTCCTAAGCAAACCATGGTCACTCATCCACTATATTTGCAAAAGGGGTTAGTAACACAATCCTAGAAGGAAGCTACATGTTAAGAGGGGTACCCATCAGCTTTGAAGCATGAGGAACTGAGTTCAAGACGCATCTTGCTTAGAGCTTTTCTCTGCTTTGAGTGTTGAAACGTTGCCCAGAATAGCTGGGTCCCAAGCTGCATTACATTAATAAAAAACAACATTTTGAATAGCAATAATGATGGTGATAAGAAGATCATCTGGACTCCCCGAAGATATATTTTTCAAGAAGTGAATCACAGTAATTACCCAAATGAACTGCACCTCTGTGACTGCTCCACAATGTGCACAAAATGAGGTCACTATGGACCACCACTACCATCAGCTTGAGCAACCTCTTAAATAAGTAGTAAAAGTAATGAAGCCTGTCTTTTTGATGCATCTTCTTTTCCCTTGATCACCTTCCCTGTAATCCTATCCAACCACCATGCACACACTAGAAGGAAACAGTGTGCTTACAGCTACATGTGTGCTGGCAGGCTCATGAGTCAACATATACTAATCATCTATCCTGGCTGGACAGGATGCACAACTGACTTCTGCCAGACTTCCAGGCAAAACATCACGTTAGATATCTCTTCTCTACCAGGCTCTTATGAATATTGTAAGAATTTAACTACCTCTAAAACCTTTATACCTAACTTGTATTTAGTTGAAATTCACCACATGCAGAGGGACAAGACTGTGAACGTGAGTGAAAAAAGGACAATGCCGAAACTCATCTCATGTGACATCTCCACTGTCCGGCTATCTCAGTAAAACTCTTCTCCCATTTATTCCCACTGGATATGGGTCGTCACAGGTATTACAAAAACGTAGGGATACTGAGGCAGGTGGGGCAGCAAATCTCCCTTACTACTTACAGAGAACAGGGCAATGTGGGATTTCATTTCACACAATTTTCAGCCAGCATTTTCAGATATTCTATACATTAAAAAATAGAAATTGAACCCTGAAATCAATGTTCTCAGAAGATAGGCATCTGACTGAATCATTATGTGGATGAAAGACACATTATCATGATAGTCTTAATGGTAACAGAGTTCCCATCCTCCCAATCCCACCCCTATTACCACTTAATTTCATACTCTGGCCTTATATAAAAATACACTTTGGTGCTTATTCATCTATTCTCTATCTGCCTCTTTGTGTGTCTCTGTCTCAGTCTTATCCTCTGGGTTTTTTTCAGAGCACTGGGGTCAGATAACTTGGAGTTGAAGAATTAGAGCATAACTATTTTATTCTGTTAATGCATTGCAAACCTATGGCACTCAAATTATATTCTACCAAGCAGACTTGTGCTCTAGGGGTTGGATAAGGAAAGCATACAGAAGTATGTCAGTAGCATCCCCACTGATTTGCAAATTGGTCCCCCAAGAGAACATTTTGGCAAATATTTTCACAGCACCCGAGAGCTTTACCTAACAGAAGCCAAAACAATCTAAAAAGGAAGTGCTACTTTCTATACACTGCATTGGCTTTATTTGAAGTCTGCTTGATCTAAAGCCAGAGGCACGATAACAGATAATGTATTCTTCACCTGAGAGGCAAGGCACCTTCTTCTATGCATCTAAAAGACTGGAATTATGATCCAGAGAGGATTATAAATTTTATCAACTTCTTTTGCCTAGGGTAGTGGATTTTTTCCTGACTTCTTCATTGCACTTTCATAAGAATATGTTGTTTTAAACCAGAAAAAGTACAAAAGATAAAAGGACTGGGATGGGCACTGGCCAAGAACGCAGCATCTCTGAAAAACACTGACAGTTTTTGCATAGTTTCTTGCTAAAACAAAGATTGTGTGAGTGCATGTATGGTGGTCCTTACCATCAGACAACATCAATCCAATTAGATACAGAGGGAGAGGTCTGAATGATATTAAGATCTCAAAAGTTTAATAGAAACTGGGATCTGCAGTCTGAGCTCATCACCTATCAGAAACTTGGAAACCTATACAAGAAGGAGAAGTTATAAATGTCCCTAAAGTTTTGGAACTTGGAGCTTAATGTTAAATATCTGAGAATGCAAAGGTGAGCTCCTACCCCTCTTCTCTGAGCAGTTCATAGAAATCAATGTTTCCTTATTTCCACCACTCAGGGCAAATTTGCTTTAAGGACATCACACTTAATCACAGGGAGCATGAAGATCTGCAGAGCAATGTACCAGGATGAAGCCGTAAGGAGTTTATTCAATAAGCTTGTTGTTATAATATCAGATGCTGAGTGAGGTTCCTGCTCTACAAAATGTTCTTAGTTTAACAGGTTTACAATCCAAATAGTGAAAAGGTGGTGGAAAGAGAGGAAACTGAGACATAAAAATCAAAAGCAATCACCAACAGACCATATTCTCAAGCAGTGACATAGTTATCACCAGAAATTCAGTTCACTGAAAAAACAAGCACACCAAAACACCAATAAAACAGTGCCCTAGAAACTGTACCTACCTGTACCCCACTCTAGTTCTCCTGCAACTTAATTTTGTACTTTTAGTCATAGTCAGTGAGTTACCAAGACTAATAAACATGTCTTTAATGTCAAAACATTAAAGGCATTTGAAGCCTATGGCAGGAGTCACCTTATCTAACTTTAGATTACTTCAGAGTAGACTTCTTAGTAAGTAACCCTGGGTTTCCTTAGAATTAATTAAGATCAGGTTAATAAGGCCAAGGAGTTTTAGAGAGTAAAAACATACCCACTTATTTTAGAGTGAGATGAAACATGTCTGAAAATCCTCTATAATGAAGAAACCAATGTAACTGAATGAATCCCACTGCTGCATCCTACCCCTGATCAACAAGCAGGCCCAAGAGCAGAGTCACCTGGGATGCAGGTGGGGTGAGCAAAGGCAGGTGTATCCAGGCTAGAGCCTCCTCCTCTGCAAATATAGACTGGAGTCCTAGCACTACCTAGTGGCAAGAGTGTCCATGTGAGAGGTAACTGCCATGTGCACCCAGCATCCAGATATTATCACAGGTCTCTCCTTGGTCTCTTCATGTCAAGAATTACCTGTCTGTTCAGGAAGGACATGTGGAGCTGCAGATACCTACAAGATGAAGAAACAGCTCCTTTGTTTGCCTGACAGCTCTTCCTGAAATGACCTGGCAATTTGAGAAGTGCTTCTTGTGTCACTTCTGAAGACACAAATTCTGTTCTACACCACCACATCCCTGAGCTGCCTTCCTGGCTATGTCATATCAGCAAAGTGATCCATTATATGAAGCACCATCCTGGCAGGAAAAAACACTACATTTATTTTTCTAATGCAGTTAAGTAGACATTAATGTCTGTAATTAACTATTTAAATGCTCTGAAAATCACAGTCTTGAAATAACAATGACTTTATCCTGCCCTTTTCTACCAAAACATGGTTCCAGGCATGGGCAGTGCTTGCCTTGATCCTGCTCTTATATAAGCCTAAGGGTACATATTTGCAGAGGTAAGGAATTTTTAGTGACAGTTAACATTGTGTCTGGATAATGTATGTTAAGCATTGCCCTCTCCTGGTAAGATTTAGGAGTTCGGATTGTGATGTGTAGGTTTATACTTGAGTGGCCAGGATTCTCATGTACAAGGATTGATGAGTTTGTAGGGGTGTCGTTGCCTTCATATATGCTTCTGAATGTCTGAATTGATGAGAATTGCTTGCAGAAGTGAAAAGATAGGGATGAGCTGCTTCTGTACATTAAATTCTCCAACACTTTGGAACTGGAGGTGGTAAACACATGCTTCTTTGTTTCTTTGTTCTACCAAATATTTGACAAGTATTCTATTCTATGATTCTATGATAAAGCAAGCATTATTAATTTGTGAATTCCAAGGGAAAAGACTGAATTTCACACACACAAAGAAATCCATGTCTTGAGTGCTGTCTATTTTAGTTCTCCACATAAAATGCTATTGAAGTATTAGTGAGCTTTGCTACTTAAGGAGGGATAATGGGATAGATCCTTCTCTGTGTTTTCTATTTTTTCACCTGCTGATCATGCTGTGATGGAGTGACAGCTCTCCTGCAGGACAGCTTCTGATCACAAAATCATTTGTGGACATAGAATGCTTTGGGTTTGAAGGGACTCAAAGATCACCTAGTTCCAACCCACCTGCCATGGGCAGGGACATCCTCTGCTAGTCCAGGTTGCCCAAAACCCCATCCAACCGTGAACACTTCCAGGGATGGGGTTTCCACAACCTCTCTGGGCAAGCTGTTCAAGTGCCTCACCACTATCACAGTAAAGAATTTCTTCCTAATCTAAACCTACCCTCTTTCAGCTTGAAGACATTACTCCTTGTCCTACCACTACACTTCTGGATGAACAGTCTCACCCAGTTTCCTGTAGGACCCCTTAAAGTATTGGTAGGTGGTAATTAGGTCTCCCCAGAGCCTTCTCTTCTCCCCAACCCCAACTCTCTCATGGAAGAGGTGTTTCAGCCCCCTGATCATCTTCGTGGCTCTCCTCTGGATTTGCTCCAACGGTTCCATATCTTTCCTGTACTGGGATAAATGCACACTTTACACTGAAGAGAAAATGTCCCTATGGCAAATGTGTCTCCTGGGTCAGGCAGATGCTTGTCAGCTCTTCAGCTGCCCCCACAAGCCCTGTATATGCTGTTCCTTGTCTTGATTTTCACTCTGTGTTTCATGTATCATCCCATGTTTCATGTTGACTGCCAAGCAGGATATACTTTGCCTTAAACTCTGTCCTCGAGTGCTCTCTTTCTCTCTGAAAACATCCTTTTAAAGCAGCCTCTGCAAACTCTTCTTGCTTTTCTCACAGTAAACAATCCATCTATCTCCTTCATGGTTAACTCCTCCATTTTTACACTGTTTTCCCATGGAAATGAAGCTCAGGTGGTCTTAGACACCTCGTGTGTGTCTTTATGTGCACCACCAATAACTTCTGACCTCCTTAACCAAAATGATAGAAGAGCCTGAAGCCTCATAGATAATTACATTTTATGTAAATAGGAGCCTGCTTGCAGAAGACACATCTTACAGACACTGCCACTACAGGAAAATAAACAAGCATATATCTTGGCAGACACAGGGGAATCCACATGGGAGAGAGCCTTTAACAGGTGCCCCAAGCACAAGAAAAGCTGCAATCACAGTTTAAGCCTTGCTAAAGACAAAGCGAAGCTACCACAAGACATGTATCCACAGGCAAACAAATACAGCTTTGGGTTCATTCAGTGTAATATCCTAATTGGTTTTGCACATGAGCTAAAAGATTGTAACAAAGCTTAGGACAATAGATGTACTAAGGCTTTTTTAGGTGGCTTAAATCAGAATCTAGAAAGTATTTTTATTTTCTTTCTAGTTGTTTGCTTGTTCATGTGAATCCAAATTCTCACAGTGATTCTTCCTCTGAAGAGTTTGTCCAAGAATTATTTTTCTGAAAACAGTCCACTGGACATTGCTGCCTAATTCACAACCTCCTATTACATTCTGCTCTTTCCTTAACTTAACAGTTTTCTGAGATGCATAATCCTTCTCTTTCTAGGCTAGGGGGCTGTGGGATCTCCATCATTGGAGATTTTACAGAAAATATTAGGTAACTGAGAAGCTTGTATTTGTGGACTTGATTATGTTTTGGGTCAAAGGATTAAGACAAGTTACTAGCATTGTTTCACACTATTTTGACATGATGTCTGCTATTTGTCTCCACTGCACTTTCTTCCAACAACACTGCTATCTGGATTATTTTCTGAATTTGTTGAACTCCCAGATCTTCCTAGTGCAGCTGTTTAGCTCCAAGAACATTCCTATTTTTTCACCCAGAATACTAACAGACAGTGCTGGTTAATTGGTGTGACATCACCTTGTAAGTCCTGTCTGCCTGGTTGCTCTTGCTACCAGGTGAGATCAGATGGCTTGTTTTTAATCAATATCAAGGAAATGGCTGTTTATATTTTCTAGCTACAGTCCCATCAGAGACAGAGCAAGGGGCTGGACAGACTCATGGTAATGTGGATGGTACTCACATATTTAATTTCTTTACCAGCAACTCTAAGGATGCTTAAAGCTTTCTGTCATGCATTCTACCAGAGATCTTGATGCAACAGTCTTGGTCTCAGACCTTTCCCAAGTGTTTTCATCCCATTGCTTACTGCAATGGAAAAGCAAGGCTTGCTGTGATGCTGCCTATGACAAAGAGACAGGAATTGCTGGAAAACAATTTTTTTTCCCACTTTCCTTCCCATGCAATAGTTTCCATCATCATTTGTTGTATTGTGCTGCTGTTACCTAGAAATGATTGGCCAGTCTCTTTGGCAAAGTGAAAATTGATGATTTTTTTTCTTCCTTTCAGTTTCTTTGATTTGCTTTTTGTTGCTCAATTTAGGGATTAACCAATTTTTTTCTCCTGCTAGGATTTCCTTTTCTCATATATGAACTACTGGCTTTATTTTTGTGGCAGTGTCAAAAGGTTCAGAAACACAACACTTATTAAGTATTTGTGTGTGTCTGTGTCCCTTATTTTCTTCTGGCTATGACGATAATGATGATTATTAATGGTAGTCCCATAATGTGGGTCTCTAACCTGGTAGAGACTAGTTCAAAGGGAAAAGCAAACTACAGAGAACAAGATAAACTATGTACACCCTAACTTACAGTGACCTTTCTTTCTTCTGCAAAAACTACTAGTTTAAGAAAAATCTCCACAGTCATAAATCACCATCGCTCACCGTTGTTTGGAAAGAGCTGGATGATTTTGGTACATTTATCATGGTTTAAGGAATTTTGACATGTTGTTCTCCTCTGAATGCAAAAGTTCTTTTCTTTGCGGTTGTTTCCTTCCACCACACACACGTCTTTCAGAAGGTTGCTCAGAAAAGTGACACTATCAATTGTCTTTGCACATTCAAGGGGGGGAGAGGAGGCACGTTGTCCATGCTCCTTGAAGATGAAAACATTGGAGGAATTTGACCTTGACCGAAGGTGCTTCCGTGGAAGATTAGAAAAATAACAGTTCGCTAAACAGATGCCAGATCATAATTACCACTGATGACTACCTCATGCGTCATTCTAGGCACCTCTCAACAAAAAATATTATCTTTTGACAAAGCTGTTGGCAACCACATGTGGAAAGAAATGAAGGCTCTACCTGTTTTTTTTCTAGCTTTTCTTTTTTTACAGACTGATAGTTACTTGATTATAAGTAAATAGAAGACAGGCAAGTAATCCAAGAGTAATAAAAATGTTTATATGCTTTGAAACTGTCTGTGGATAGCAGGATTTGTAACTGGAAGAGATCAAAAATGAGATTTCTGCAGTACTGAACATTTTGAAGTATTTTCCTGCCTCAGCATGGGACTAAGAACAGAAGGAATATTTGTTTAAAAATTGAAATTGTGAAAAATGGTATTCATAATTGCTCATTTGAATTTTTTCCAATTAAAAAAACCCTCTTCTCTCAGATATAAACATTTGCTTAGATTGTTATTCATTACATTGAAACTAAGTAATTCTAACATGTTTGATTTGACCTGATGTCTTGGTTTTGCCCCAGCCACCAGTGAAGCACCACACTGTCACTCACTCACCCCTCCCAAGGGGAAGAGAAGGAGAATGAAAAAAAAAAGCAACCTCAATGGGTAAAGACAAAGAGAGTTTAATATCACAGAAGGCAGTATAGATTGGTCAGGCATGATTTCCCCTTGGTGAATCCATGATGACCACTCTTGATAACCTTCTTTCCTTCCACATACTTATCAATGACCCCCAGAATGAGCTGTTTCACCACCTTTCCAGGGAGGGATGTAAGCTGACTGGCATGTAGTCTCCTGGGTTCTCCTTCTTGCCCTTCTTGAAGACTGGAGTGACTCTTCTTTCAGTTCTCAGGCACCTCTCCTGTTCTCCATGACATTTCAAAGATGATGGGGAATGTCATAGCAATAACATCTGCCAGCTCCCTCAGCATCTGTGAGTGCAACCCACATGGATTTGTGGGTGTCAAGTTTGCCTAAAGGACCTCTAACCTGATCCTCCTTGATCAAGGGAAAGTCTTCCTGTCTCCAGACTTTACAGGATCTGGGGTTCCTGAGGCCAAGTGCTAGCAGTAAAGACTGAAGCAAAGAAAGAATGTGGAGAAACATCAAGAGACCTCTATGTGGAGCTTTTATAACTTAAGGAGATCTACTCAGTATAATCAAAGGTGAATCAATGCAAGCCAATATTTGGCCAGATGAACTGAGATATAAATGCCTTTGACCCCACTGCCAGGATTTCTGTTGTCCACAGCATCAGCCTAGACACCTAAGTCCAATGTAAAAGGAAAACACCACAGGCTGAGGGAGATCAGTCACATCCCTAATATATGTCTCAAAAAATCAAACACTAGTGACACAATCCCTTGTGCCTCCCAGTGAAACACCTTAATTTATTTCCAAAACATATGGGAATTAAGTAAGGTTCAATTTCAGTAGCATTTATTAATATAGGGACAACTGGTTAAAATAAAATATGGACAACTTTTCTGTTATTGCTTGTTGTTTGCACTCTGCCTTCACTATAGCACAGAAAAACACAAGCCAAAATAAATTAGTTGAAAAAAAGGCCTCTATTTTAAAAGAGAATACCTCAAGGAATAGCTATATTCTTGTCAGTTCACAACATCCACTGATTTCAGCTCCTGTGCTGCAAAAGCCAATTGTTATTCTAGGGAAAACAGACAGTGAGGAAGCATCACTTTTTCTGCCATGCTTGGAATTACTCTCCAATTTCCTCTTGCATCACACTTATATTTGGTATAAAGGTATGGGTGAAGCTTGGCAAACAACTGTTTGCTGAAATATAAATAGTGAGGACGTGTGACTCTTGCACAACATTTGACAAAGGAGTCCTTTTGCTGCTGAATACATGAGCAGTTATTACTGCTTGAACTGGATGAGCAAATCCTTGAGCTGTCTCAGTTATCTCTTATGAGCACTGCTGACTTGAATGCTCAGTTGAAGGTGGTATGGGTAGCAAAAGCTACATCTTTATTAAAGAACACACAACCAGAGACTGTTCTTCAGCCTTTGTCTCTTTCCAGGATGAACACAGGGTCTTCAGGTGAAAGCCTTACATTGAAATGTAGTTGCACTATGACCAACAGTGATGAATTGAGTTATTCAAAGTCTAAAGTATATCTACATGAGATCATTGGTGGAAAAGGAGGCTTAATTCTCTTACACAGTGCAGCATCACACAGTTGACAATGACTGAGCTAGCTCAGGAAGGCCAGGATCTAGAGGTGGATGCTGATGTCTGTGTCCAAGAGAGCTCATTTTCCTGAGCCCTCTTTTTTTCTGGGTTTTTTTCTTTTATTTTGCCCTAGAATGGTTTCAAATTGAGTGGGATAGCAAACTAAAAACATTTTGCATTATGAAAACCACTTTTTCTCTGAAGATAAGGTAGCACAGACAGGTGAAGTTCAAAACTAGATCAACAGGGTGGATAGAGCCTCAGAGTGACAATTTATGTTGAGAGGATAAAAATAAGGAGTGAAACCTGACCATTGATTTATGCATGAGCAAGGTACTCCCGTTAGGGATGAAGGCTCATAGGGTCAGAGTCCACAAAAATTGTGTGTGACACTCAAAAGCCACCTTCAGTCAATACCAGCTCTTCAGACTGAAATAATTCTAAGGGTATATAGAGAAACTTAGAGGATCATGAATAGATTGACTCATTAAGGTTTGGACAAAAGAGATGTGCAAATCTGGAAATTAGTAACAGTTTGAAAGAAAAAAATATATTAAAACATCATCAACCAAACACAATATCACCATTGTAACAACAAACACTAGATGAAATAGATAATGGAATTGAGAAATCATTAGGCAGTGTGAAAACAGATCCTCTGGATAAAAATGAACTCTCAGCATTACAGACAATAATTATGACTCTAATGCCCTGTTGCCCTGACTTAACCTGCTTGCTGTTGTCAGGCTCAAAGAAAGTGCAGGACCTAAATCTAAATGTTGATTGAGTTGCCCTAATGAACAGAAAACACTCATATAAATTAAATAAGATGACATCAACAGCACACTGAAAGGCAAAGACAATAGAAGCTATCAAAATCCAAGTGGTAATTTGGTTTTGAAAAGAAAAATAATTTTGGATTTGCATAAACTTGAACTAAAATGACTACAGCTTAGAGAAATTGATTAAATTTGCCTGCAAATTCTCCTGTTCCCATTGTTATGATTGTGGGAGGTTGAGCAAACTATTTCTTGAGTAGTTTATTAGAAGGATTTAGCTTCTTGTTCATGTGTGCAAACTATGCATTTAATAGCTTTTTTTTTTCTCATTTCATGATTTGAAATTATTTGATGCAAACATGGACTAAGAGTTTCTGGCAGACTTCTCAGAAACTGGTAATGGCCTTGCAGTTAGTAAATTTGCTTATTTCTTCCTGTGTTTGGTCAACATATATTATGTAACAATGCTCATGATGCCATGAAGCTTTCAGATTTGCTTTGCAAATATTTTCCATCTAAATAGATATTCATAAAATGTGAGATCCACCAGGGTAGTCCAGCAGGTATTAATATCTCTATGTAATCTTAATTACTATGATTGATCTATTATGTCAAAAAAAGTATGTATGAAGACTCCACTCTGCTTAGTATGCTGTACATGATAGAGAAAACCAATAAACTACCTTAGTCCCTACTCCAAACACAGGAAGAGTGAAAATACAGTCATAATAAGTTCTCCCAATAAGCTGTCTGACTGCTGGACTTTTTGAGTAGTTCAGCTCTGGAGTCCCCAGTACAAGAAAGACATGGATCCGTTGGGGTGAATCGAGAGAAGTCCATGAAGATGATCAGAGAGAGGAACTGGAGCACCTCTCCTGTGAAGACAGGCTGAGAGACTTGGGATGGTTCAGCCTGGAGAAGGGAAGGGTCCAGGGATGGCTTATAGCAGCATTCAGATACCTGAAGGGGCCTACAGGAAAGATGGAGAGGGAATCTATGAGGGCATGGAGTAATAGGATGTAATGGTGTTAAATCAAAATAGAGCAAATATGGGCTATATATTAGGAAGAAATCCTTCAGGGCAGTATGGTACTGGCACAGGTTGTCCAGAGAAGCTGTGGCTGCCCCCTCCCTGGCACTGTTCAGGGCCAGGTTGGATGGAGCTTTGGGTAATCTGGTCTAGTGGAAGGTGTCCCTACTCATGGCAGGGGGTTGGAACTAGATGGTCTTTGAGGTTCCTTCCAAACCAAACCAGTCTGCGACTCTGTGATTCAAGTATTTGAAAAATAAAATCTTGAGGACATGAAGAAGAGCAGTGTGGGTTTTTTTTTTCAGTTGCTTCCTGCTAGCACCTCCATATGAGCACAGAAATTGTTGAAAGTTGAGCAAGGAAGGGAGGAAATCAGTTATCAGAGGACAGTATATTATGGACTTGACATCTCACCAGCATAGAGGAGATGGTAATCACTGAAAATAAGAACAAGCAGGTTCTCTTTGGCTTCCTGATTAATGCATCCCAAAAGCTTTACTATTTTACCCTCACTGCTCCAAGCCAAGGCAGTGCAAGTATCCCAACAGAGTGTGCAGGGAGGCAAGGTGTGGAGAAGCCAAGGCATGCACAGAAGTCTGTTAGTGAACTGAATCCAGGTCTGTCAAGGCACATGACAATGACCAACCCCCCCGACACATTTTATTCTCCTCCAAGTGGAAAATACAGGATATTGTCTCAAACCAAGTCTGGAACGTGAGGGTCTGCAAAAGCAAACCGAACAAGGGGATAGTGATAGAGTCACAACATTAGAAATAAATGGTGATTCATGTTTTTATTATTATTGTGTGTCAAAACCCCATCACTGATACTTGCTGTATCATGAGCTGTATGAGCCCAAACCAAGAAGAAAGTGTCTTCCCCAAACAATTTAGCATACAATCCACAGCAGATTGGTGCAGAAGGACGGAGATGAGGAAGCAATATCCACGACTTGGCCAAATTCATGCACTATTAGCCTAACTTTCATCATCTAGTCTCCAAACAGGCAAAGTTTTTAATGAAAGAGTTGTCAGGGCCTGGAACAGGCTGCCCAGAGAGGGGGTTGAGTCACCATCCCTGGATGTGTTCAGAAAAAGGGTTGATGAGGTACTTAGGGATATGGTTTAGCTTAGGATGGGAATGGTTGGACTCGATGATCTTCAATGGTCTCTTCCAACCTTGTGATTCTGTGATTCTATGATTCTGTGAAGATTAAAAAGGAACAACAAGGTAGCTAAATGGGTATTTTACAGACATCTCCTTCCAAGGGCAAGACATTTGGGAGGAGGTATAAGGAGGTTTCTTGCTTTCAAGGAACCTAAACAGGGACCCGCAGCATAGACCTCATGGACCCAAGGAAAGCAGAAGCTTCCTGATGGCAGTGAGATCTCATGAGCTGGGAACAGCCTTCATAGTCTTTGAAAGCAAAACCCAGGCTCATTCACAGGCATGCTAAGAAAGCGCTGGGGTTATGTTAATGATCTCATTGTTTGGGTGTCTCATCTGTCCCGGGGAGGTGAAGGATATTTTCCTTAGAGGGATGCTGTGAATGGGAAGCCCAGAGACTAACTGCGAGTAGTCAGAAGCAGGTGCGGTGGCCAAAGAAACCTGTGTTGGTCTCTTCACTCAGTGGCTGCCAGGAGAAAAGAGCTCTGTTTAGGTAATCTCCACATTTTGCAGCATCTTTCTTGGAGATCCATCTCCCATGCATTTTAAATCAGGTAGGCTCTGGGGGTGAACAAAGGTGTTACAGCTCACAAAAGGGAATCTCAGCTGGAGAAAAGCACTATTTGGCAAGGAAAATGCAAATGTTGGAGGGAAAGGGGGAAAGACTTTGGAGCTGACAAAAGTGAGAATGGCTGGAAGGTTACTGAGCAGCTGTAAATGGCTCTCTTAACTACAGAGCAGTTTAGTTTTACAAGCGAAGAGTCCTCTTCTGTTATTACCCAGCATAGAGTGTGTGATAGAGTAAATGTTCGCTAAAGATTTGGCAGCCTGGCCTCTCCCAAGAAGTATGACAGACTCACAGGTTGCTTTGCTTTGTTTCATTAATCGGGTTTTCTAGGCTCAGGGTACTCTGTTCTGAGGTGTTAGGAACAGACGCACCTCTAAAGGAAGCAGGCGAGCAATCTAAAAATAAAGGTATCATTACTGCACCCATGGAAATCTGGTTCTGCATCTCTCAAGGAAAGTTAAAAGGCATTTCACAACTTGCAAGATTCCACTCGAGCAGAAACAGATCTCAGGAGCACCACCAAACTTTGCGTTTAGAGGGTTATTTTTATTTTAATTTCTCTCCCGAGGCAACCTCATTTGAGCAGACTTTTTAAGGACAAAGCAAAGGACTTTAAAAGCATCTTTAAGCCCACAACTGCAATACCTGCTACTACCTAAATCTCAAGTATTTAATGGTTCCTAAAAAATATATTGCCTTGTTAATGCCTGCAGCAAAGCATACAGTTTATGGTGAGAGAACAGTAATGCCCCTTTAGCCATCTGGCCAGCAAGAATACAATGGGGTATTTGATAACAGCCATTTACATGTCTGCAGGAGATGGCTGCAATAAAAAGAACAAACAAGCACATTTACAGGGGGCTGCAGTTGGGTAGGGAGCTAGGCTAGGCACCATAAGAAATTTAATGCAAATCTCTACGGCCCAATCACAGGCAACTCCATTGCTTCCAAAGTCAAATGGAGCTTGGTGCTTTCTGTTACGAGATACAAATGGTTATTCCAACCCAAAATGAAAGAGTCTGAAGAACCTTGAGGGTTCCTGCCATCGTAATTTTCACCTACCAGTGCACTTCTTAGAAGATTTTAATTTGGAAAATAATGTCATCCAGATCTATGGAAATAGCATGAAAACACTATGTACAGTGGAACCCAGCATCCTGCACTTACTCCATAGTTCTAGAATTTTGATGGAAAGATTCTTACTGATTTCAGCAGATTTTGAATTAGGGACATAATTACCAAATCAAAGTAAATCTATTGCAGGACACAAGTGTGTTGAAGCAACCAGCAGACCTGGAAAGGGTCTGGGCCTTCAGCATGAATTGAGAGAAGGTCTTCAGCACAATGCTGGGGTTGCAGTGGAAATTTCTGGAAGATCAGCTCTAAACTTTCTACTATTTTGTGTATTGCAAGTGAGTGACACAATTCGTACCCAAGCCACGTTTGAAATACAGTTCCATGAAACCACTCTGTTTCCAAACATAATGAACTGTTGGCTTCCTTCATCCATGAGCCTGAAAATTGCATAACATTATTTAATTCAGCTGCCTGTTTTTGCACCGGTCACACAAAAAAAGTTGTGAAAGCACAACCAGGCTTTTCAGGCTTTTAAACATGCAAATATAAACTGCTATTAAGGGTACATCACATTTCCTAGCTTAGTGCCTAGCTCGTAAAATGTAATAGCTCAACAGTATTTCCAGCATTGAAAGTAAAGTTTTTCCCTTAAGCCCTAAATGGAAGGAGACATTTATGTCACCTAATTTCAACCATCTAAAAATTGGGTGTCTAATCGGAGATAGTCATCTATCTCTTAGCTGATGCAACAAAAGAAACACCTTCAGAGCACAAATCACACGACCATAAACCTGGATGAGAATCAGCTGCAGGGGGAAATGCCTAAATGGAGATGCCTTCGTGTGCATTGGGTTACAAAACCCTGATTTCACTCCAGAGAAATCTGTGGCACATTTAGTTCCCCAACCATGGGAATTTACTGGTGTTCTAGGCATTATAGGACATCCCACACACTCTTCAGAAAGGTGTACACCTCGTCTGATTGTGTCATATTTGCCAACCCATCCACACAGCACCTGAACGGCACTAGATGTCTGTGTTTAGGGAATTGAATAATAGCTCCTATTCCCTGCTGCGTTGAATAGCTTTTTCTATTTCATTAACTACATTAACATGATGACCATTGTTTAGGAAGAGAATATAGACGCTTAGTCCATTTGCCATCACCTACATGTGGAAACCTAAATTGCAGTTATTTCATCTGCAGAATTAATCCTTCCCTATTGTGCCTAATGTGCATGAGATGAATCAGTCTGTGGAAGCCCATATCTCTTTTTATTGAATATAATGAGATCCCAGGCATAGAATTTACACTAAGCTCCTAATTTTTTAAGGGCTAAATTGTGGTAGGTATGAATTCCAGTATAGGTGTTTGTGGGTTTGATGTTCATCTTTAAGCCTCTCAAGGTATTGGCTTCTTTAAATAACGAAACAAAATACTAGTGAAGATGGTTATCTAATAAATTATTCTGCTTTTCCAAAAGCAATGTTTTCTTTCTTATAGCTATTTAGTTCTCCATCAGCATCTTCCATCTGGTGAGCTCACAGCATTCCATTCATGGACTTTGATGAAAATCTCCTAAAATCCTTCCATATGCATACACACATTAAATAAAAAAAAAGAAAGGAAAAAAGAAAAAAAGCAGAAGCTTCACCATGAGCAGAATCCACCACAGGATAGAGTCGAACATTTACATCTTCAGACGCCAAATTGTAAATTGTAGAAGCAACATTAAGAATGGAATTGGATATGCAACTGAGTGTAACACTACGGCACCAGCATAAATCAGAGCACAAACGCTATGAAACAAAATATTGCCACTTTGCTGCTTGAAAAAAGTTGTGGTTTTCACTCAGCCTACACTTTAAACAGTAAATGCAGCAGAAAGGACAAGTAGAGAAAACAGAATAAAAAGGTGAATTTAAGCCTTAACTTGGTTTCGTTCTTTTCTTCTTTTCTTTTTTAATATAATTTTCCTGGGATAGAACCTGCCTGTAAAGCTACTGGACCACTGACCCCAGAATGAATTACATTTAGTTCAAGTCATGAGTATGTGGGATGAATATTTGTGACTCAGTATGCTTGTCTTGGAACTAATGTTGGGTTAACCAAAAGAAACGACTGATTTTAAGGTCATCACAATCTTCCACTTGTGGATAGAGTAATCCACTACTGAATTTCAATTTTCTCATGCTGACTTTACTAGCTTGATTTAGCTCTTGCTAACAAGAGAAGCAGATAATATTTGGCCACTGTCTTCTCATGTATTTGTCTCAGGGATTCATTCAACATCATTACCATATCTGCTGACCAGTTGAAAACTAAAACCACAATTAGAGCTTCTTTGTTTTTAATGTCCTGTTGCTGGTTAACAGCATGATAGTTTGCTGCTGCAGTAAATAACAATTTTTGCCACCTTTTCCAAGTAAATAGGGCCTCTCCAAATATGCTTTTGCATCCTCTACAGCAAGGCACAGCTCAGAAACAGCCAGCTACCTTGGGTCCCTAACAGTTATGTTAGATTTGAGCTCCTGGGAGGTAATTTTCCCATATTGGGAACTATGTTTTTTATCTCTGCTGCACAGAAACATTCAGTTTGGACATATTCTGAGACATAAAATCCAGTCTCTCCTTCAGAACACTATTTGGAAAGGACATCAGCTCTGAAAGTTTATGTTTGTAGATAGTCTTCCAGCCTGTTCTATTCTAGTTCTTATATCACCTCCATTATTATATCTCAGGTTATTGCCTGCATCACTATAATATGTCTATATTTTATAGAACACAAACTTTGATTTCTGGGAGTGATGGATACCACTATTTATTGTCCATTCGTGAGATGACTCTTCTCCTTGAGTTTTAGTACTGCAATCAGAATGAGGGAATACTTCTGGTTGAAAATATTATCTGTCAATAAATGCAGTTTTAGGATGCCCAGAAAGAATCATAAATTCATGTTAAAAGTTTAGCAGTAGGGTAATTTACAGGAGCAGGGATAAATGGAAAATGGCAAAAAACTAAACATTCCAATTTTTGCCTAGAAACACAACTTATGTGACTTTCCTGGGACTTAAGACAGCATTAAAGGGGATAAGAACAAAAAAAGGTCAATAGACCCAGATGTAACAATTAACACCATTTTTTATCATTCTTACTAAAAGAAGGGGAAAAAAAACCTGTCCAGACAGCTATTTCCTGCTCCAACTTTCATCCTGTTCCAGGGGCCACCATAAGGAGTAGGAGGACCTCAACTCACTACTGGTACATCAGGATAGCAGACTTTCTTGTTGGCAACAATTGTGTTTTTTTCTAGAGTATTTTTATATTCTTTAAAATACTTATTAAATTTTAAATACTCCAAGTTTTTTACCAAAAAAAAAGAGCTTTTGTGGCTTTACTG
This sequence comes from Gallinula chloropus, assembly GCF_964237585.1. Lineage (NCBI taxonomy): Eukaryota > Metazoa > Chordata > Aves > Gruiformes > Rallidae > Gallinula > Gallinula chloropus. Next base: position 4,468,539 of record NC_140086.1, read on the forward strand.
AACACCAAGTTTGTTAGGCAGAGGTTTCTTTCAAATTAGTTTGGTAGAGAAGAACAGTAGCACTATGCAGAGATGCCTGAATAGCACCATTTGGGATCCAAATGTCTGACAGCCTAAATCTGAGAAAAATCAATCCTTTGGATATCATTTGGTCTTCCCTGGTTACATCGTGTCACCATTAAATACTTCTTAACTGATTAATTATATCATTGATATGCTCAGCTCCAGTCATTACCAATACATGTGGTCAATTCATGGAACAGATCTTTAAATAGTATAGCTGTACATTTCCTAGTCTGTAAATTTCTTCAAACATAGGTGTTTAAACAGTGTTTCAAAAGACTGAGGTAATTTAGCTCATTAGGCTAATAATTAGTATCTTGTAAGTGACATTCTGCAGCTCCCCATTATTCTAGAAGTATGGTTAATATAATTAGACTTTGTATTTTGTGGGCATTCAGAGCAGTTCTTTGAGCTATATCAAATAGGAGTGAGTGCAACTAGATGTTACTGAGCACACACAAATTCATAGGAGATAACAGACATGCTCTGTTATCTTAAATGAAAAGAATTTTGTGTGCAGATCACAGCAACTTAATTCACCCTTGTCATGGTTTTGCCCTAGTTGGCAACTAAGTCCCACACAGCCTCTGGCTCATTCCCCCTCAGTGGGATGGGGGAGAGGATCAGAAGAGTAAAAATGAGAAAAGTAATGAGTTGAGATAAAGACAGTGTAATAGGTAAAGCAAAAGCTGTGCACACAAGCCAAGCAAGCCAAGGAACCTCATTCACCACTTCCCATCATCAGGCAGGTGTTCAACCTTCTCAAGACACCAGGGCTCCCCTACATGTAACAGTGACTATGTAAGACAAGTGCCATCACTTTGAACACCTCCCCCCACCCTTCCTTCTTCTTTCCCCAGCTTTATATGCTGAGCATGGCATCATATGGTGTGGAATATCCTTTTGGTCCATTGGGGTCAGCTGTCCCAGCTGTGTCCCCTCCCAGCTCCTTGTGCACCCCAAGCCTACTCGCTGGTGGAGTGCTGTGAGAAGAAAAGGCCTTGGCTCTGTGCAAACACTGCTCAGGAATAACAAAATTATCTGTAGGTTATCAACAGTTTTCATCCTAAATCTAAAACATAGCTTCTTGCTAGCTACTATGAAGAATAACTCTACCCAAGCCAAAACCTGCACAGCTTCCCACAATACCGTTATGCAAGGCTGTTCAAAACACACAGCACAACAGTTCCTGCTTCTCACCAGGTAGAAAATACTCATCTTTGAAGAAATCAATAGCTATGCATTGTGTGTATTTCCATGAAATGGCAAATTGAATGCTTAGTCAAGTAACAAGAGTTGTTCCTGAACCAGGAACAAACTCCACAGGAGGGAAGGAGACACATGACTTCAGGTATCTAAATGAAAGTACCTGTATGATTGTGATTCAGTTGTCTCAATGCAGAAATCGACTGCCACTTGGATATATTAAAGTAGTCCAAATATCTATATCCCTCTGGCAGATATCTCCCAGGACACACAGGAGATCCAAGCCATCCTGGAGATCCCAGAGGTGATAAAAGTGGATAGCAAGTCAACCAAACGGGCACTAGATGCTCACAGGTAGCTGCCTACACTTGCCATCTTAAGTCTCTTTATAGTCAGTGGAGATCTGAAGCTGACCCAGTTGTCCATGCACAAAGGGAAAGACAGACTTTTTGGGCTGGCAATTAGAACACTGTACAATAGGAAAGTCATACTTTTCTGGAGAATACCTTGCAATAAACAAAACACTAAGCACTTATGTTTAAGCAATTTAATACTGCTCTTGAACTTGATTTTTCATTGCACAGAAGATATAAACAATTTTCCAGTTCAAAGTACATCCCTGCTACAAACACAATAAACATTGTGCAATCAAATGCTGAAAAGTACCAAGCTCAGACCTTAGGAGTGGGTTCAGATGAAGAAGACATGTGAAACATGGCTGAAAAGAAGAGCATTTGTACACACAAACACCACACTGTTTCATTCCCATGTGTCAGCTACAAGTGTCAGCTACAACAAGACAGAGAAAAAAACAGGTATATCTCCCCTATGGGGAAAGGCTGAGTGAGCTGGGGCTGTTTAGCCTAGACAAAATAAGACTAAGGGGGGACCTTACTAATGTTTATAAATATCTTAAGTATAGGATGCAGGGGGACATGGCCAGCCCCTTTTCAGTGGTCTGTGGGGACAGGACAAGGGGCAATGGCTGCAAGTTGGAGCACAGGAAGTTCCACACCAACATGTGGAAGAACTTTTCCACAGTGAGGGTGACAGAGCCCTGGGACAGGCTGCCCTGGGGGGTGTGGAGTGTCCTTCTCTGGAGATATTCAAGACCCGTCAGGGCACCTATCTGTGCAATATGAGCTAGGGACCCTGCTTTGGCAGGGGGGTTGGACTCTGTGATATCTTGAGGTCCCTTCCAACCCCTGTGATTCTATGATTCTATGATTCTGTGACTCCTTTTTAAACAAAATCCACAGTAAGTCACAGATGGCCTCAAATTACCTAAGAACCTGAGGCAGCAATCTCTGCATCTGAAGCATTTTGTAATGAAGTTTTTAGGGAGACACAATCTCAGATGCTTAAGTCAACATAGGCATGTGTTATGTCCACCTCCCTCAAAAAAAAAGTGCCACTGGGTTGAACCACTGCCAAGTGCTGTTCTAAAACTGGCTATAACTGTTTCATTTACTCTCATGATAAATAGAATGGTTTAATGGAAGCACTGTACACAAAACTGTACTGCTCAGGTAATTACCTTGATTGAAACAAGTGTTTTACACCGAAAGCAAAATTCCCCTGGAGTTAAACCAAACCACAAGAAGAACGAGACCTCTGTGGAGAAAGAGGCATATAAACAAGTATGTGTGCTAATTATTTTCCAGCAGTTCTCTTAATGAGTCACTTGCTAGAGTCCACTGGTCACAAAGATGATTACTTTAATGATGATTCATAGAAATTGTGTGTGTGTTGCAAATACCAAGTGCTGCACCAGTTGCTATGGCAGGAAAATGTGTGTTTTGTTCCATAAATAGAGTAAATAATTGCATGACAGCTTGTTCCTCCTTCAGAACCAGTGTTGGAAATGGTCTGTAGGGACCTCACCCCTTACCACATTCAACATTCCCCCCCTTACTTACACTTAAACATTTCTTTTCACCTACAAAGCTATTTTTTTTTTAGCTTTTCCCCCCACCCCCACCCACTTCTCTCTGAGACTTTGGTGGGAATCAGTATATTTGGACAAAATCTATTTATTTCAGGGTAACAATATGACAATGTTATATTACTATATTATATGTGGGTTTGGCCTTGGAATTTTCTAAAGTGCAAATTTTGGAATTCTTCTTACACTTAAAGTACAGAAGTATGTCTATCACCCCTACAGCACAGAGAAGGAAACAGCACACAGGGAAAAAAGAAATATGAGAAGCTTGGGCCCTGGTAGTCATCCCTCCTGAGCATCCAAAGACTAGTTGTGATGAAAGAAATAAGTCTTATATAGAGTTGAAAAGCTATTTTTAAGGATGCAAATAGAAGAAGCAACTCTGTGGTGCAGGCTGATGGAGGTTTTCCTACATGAGAGATTGATAAGCCTGGCAGGGAAGAAATCTTGGCATACAGTTCACAGACAAAAAGTTAACCTTACACTGCCAAGTCCACCACTAAACCATGTCCCTAGTCACCACATCTACATGTTTTAAACACCTCCAGGAATAGTCACCCAAGCACTTCCCTGGGCAGCCTGTTCCAACGATTGACAACCCATTTGGTAAAGAAGTTTTTCCTAATAACCAATCTAAACCTCCCCTGACACAACTTCAGGCCATTTTCTCTTGTCCATCACTTGTTTCATGGGAGAAGAGACCAATACTCACTTGGCTACAACCTCCTACAACCTGGATGCAACCTAGTTTATTAAGGTATGACAGGGGACGCTTAGGTTGGATATTAGGGAGAGGTTCTTTACTGAGAGGATGGTCAGGCACTGGAACAAGTTCCCCAGGGAAGGGGTCACAACACTGAGTTTGACTGAGTCAAGAAGCATCTGGATGATGCACTCCATCCCATGCTCTGACTTGGCTGGTCCTGTGTGGAGACAGGAGTAGGACATGATGGTCCCTCCCAACTCAGGATAGTCTATGATTCTATGACTCCTTTCAGGTAGTTGTAAAGAGTGATAAGTTCTCCCCTCAGCCTCCTCTTCTCCAGGGTAAGCAACCCCCGTTCCCACAGCCACTCCTCATAAGACTTGTGCTCTAGACTCTTCACTAGCTTTGTTGACCTTCTTTGGACACACTTCAGCACCTCAATGTCTTTCTTGTAGTGAGTGGCCCAAAACTGAACACAGAGATCTGGTGTGGCCTCACCAGAGTTGAGTACAGGGGAATGATCACTGCCCTAGTCATGCTGGCCACACTGTTTCTGACACAAGCCAGGATGCTGTTGGCCTTTTTGGCCACCTGGGCACAACGCCATCATATATTCAGCAGGTTGTTGACCAACACCCCCTTTTCTGCTGGGCAGCTTTTAAGCCATTCTTCCCCAGTCCTGTAGTATTGCATGGGATTACACCTGTCCAGATCCCCCTGCAGAGCCTTCTGACCCTCAAGGAGATCAACACTCCAACACAATTTGCTGTTGTCTGCAAACATACTAAGGGTTCACTCAATCTCCTCGTCCAGGCTATTGATAAAGATATTAATGATAACTGACCCCAGTACTGAGCCCTGGGAACACCAGTTGTGATTGGTAACCAACAGGATGTAACTCCATTCACCACATGTCTTTGGGTCTGTCCATCCAGCCAGTTTTTACCCAGTGAAGTGAATGACAGTCCAAACCATGAGTAGCCAGATTCTCCAGGAGAATGCTGTGGGAAACAGTGTCAAAGTATTTGAAGAATTTAACCTCAATGACACCAACAAGCTAGATGAATCATTCTTCTCATTCCACATGCAGAGCCATGAAAACCCATTTGGTGAAGAAGCTTTTTCCTAATATCCAATCTAAACTTCCCCTGGTGCAACTTGAGGTGTTTTCCTCTTGTCCTATCGCTTTTTATTCAATGGCATCTAGGAAGCTAGGGAAGTCACAGGTCAGATGCATCTGCTGTGTCAGGTAGGAACTTGTCCCCCCACCCCTTAAGTCACTGAGTTCAGGTAGGTGGAGACAGGAGATAGAATCCTCCATATGTGTCCTTCCTGCCTGTTGGGCTCATCCCAGGAAGGTCATTCCAGTAGTCTGCCTCTCTCCTGCACTCCCTGATACTCCTCAGCATCCTCACCTCCTCCCAGAGCTCTGACACTGAGCAGAGGATTTCTTCCCCTGAGCACACCTCCCACAGGTGTGCTCACTGCTGCCATCCTGCTCTGGTGTAAGAGTAGGGCACAGCCAGCAACCTGGCACTGGGGTGGCTGCATGTTCCCACCAGAGCTCTGTCTGGGAAGCTGTATCAGTCACGGTGGCTGCAGGGCTTAGAGAGGCCATGGCTTTCAGCTGAGAGGATACTATGGCTCCCTGGTCAATCTGGCAGAGCTTCAGCATTCTTCCACGCTAACTACTGTGCATACTGCCACAGCACAGACTGGTTTCTGGTGCTCCCTAAGGACTTGTGTGTGTGTGTGTGTGTAGGAGTGGTTTGGCTGCCATTGCTCTTGGACCAGCTCAGGTCTTGCCAGCCACTGTTGTGTGAGCTGCAGGCTCCTGGTGGCTCTTCTGACTCTTCCTGAGGATCCCCCAGTTTAGGAACCCCCTCTGCCCACCACACTAAATCACTTCACTGGCAATGATGCAAGCATGAAGCCCCTCACCTCAGTGACTGAGGCTTTTAAGCATCAGTTTTCTCTGAATGGCCTTTATTGTAAATAACTGATACTTCTCCACACAGCAGCTATTTAGTCAGAGAGTACAATGCTCATTGCCCCAAAATCAGAACAGCAAGGCAGAAAGGGAAATATTACTTTTTTTCAGCTATCATTAGAAAACTACAAAGGGGAAGACCCTCCCAGAGGGAAAGAGGCAGATGATACCACCTCCCACCACCACCCCTCCTCCACGTGATAGTTTGGAGACCAGAACCAGAAGAACCACTCAATAGGAGAAGAAAGAGTGAAGACCCCTCCCCAGGAAAGAAAGGTTAGGGCAGCTGAGACCCTTGAGCTATAAAACCTTCAATAGGTTGTTAAATCTTTCTATTGCCCATTTTCACAGGCCATTACCCTATAGCAAGTAGAGTGCTACTGAGATTGTGTCATGTCTGCCCCATGTCTAGCTCCTTAGAAAGGACAGTCCTACCATGAGAAGTTCACAGCCTCAATAGGCAGGGCAAAAAGCAAAGACCCATAGGAGAAAAATTTGTAATGTACCCCCATGCCACAGGATGATGAAGAAAAAAAGAAAATACATGATTCTGAATAGTTTTCCCAGTGATAATTAAAATGTTAGACCTCACATGTTTTGGGGTTGTTACTGGAGCATACATTATAATTCAGCAGAAATCCTCTACCAGGTTTTGGACAGAGCTTGGCAGTGAACTTGGCAGTGAGCTCTGCACTTTTGCATGGATAGGACATAAGCAGTTTTCAGCCTTGCCACCGTTTTTGCATCCTAATAAGCATAAAAGACATGATGTGTGAAACTGACTGTTCCAGACTTTGGGAAAAGGACCACACCACAACAATGATGCTGGAAGCAAAGAATCATATAGCTTGAGCTACAAAAAATGTATTCAGACCTCTAAAGAGGTGAAGGAGGAGGCAGACCCTTAGCAGGAACCAGAAACACCACACTGAGAACATAAACAGATGAGAAGAGGGAGAAGAAGCTGCAAATATGGCAATGCTTCATTTGGCATCCCCTGAGGCGTCACTAAGAGAAATCAAAAAAAACCCTGAAGCTGATGCCTCCAGTCCCAGAAAGGAATCAACAGCAGTTTATCAGCTTGATCCAACATGTGTGCTCCTCATCAGCTAAACAAAAGAGAGCTAGTGCAGAGACAAACACCATTCAGATGATAGCTGCTACTGCAGGGCATGTAGTTGAGACCCACCAGGCAGAAGGAGACAAAATGAAGTTGTAGTTAGTAACTTAAATAGACAGGAAGGCTCAAACCCATGCTCTCTGCAGCTGGCCTCTGCTGTCAGAGCCCAACAAACCCAAAGAAAAGCAGGAAGAGATCGTATCAGTGTCCTGGTTTAACCCCAGCCAGTAGCTGAGCTGTTTGATCACTCCTCCCTGTGGGATGGGGGAGAGAATCAGAAGGGGGAAAGTGAGAAAATTTGTGGGTTAACATAAGAACATAAGAACAGTGTGATAACTGAAAAAAAGAAAAACAAAAAAAAACCCAAACCCCATAAATAAAACCCAAGAAAGACACATGATGCTAATGAAAAACAATTGCTCACCACCCATGACTGATGCCCATCGAGTCTCTGAGCTGGGATTGCCACCCCTTGACCAACTCACCCCAGTTTATATGATGAGCATGATGTCATATGGTATGGAATATCCCTTTGGTCAGCTGGGGTCTGCTGTCCTGGCTGTGTCCTCTCCCAAATCTTTGTGCACCCACAGTCTCCTTGCTGGCAGGGTAGTATGGGCAGCTGAAAAACCTTTGACTTAGCACTTGCCTTGGAGGGTTTGTGAGGTTGTGATGTAATCAATCTGTCAGGCCTCCCCATATTCACATTTCAGCCATTGTCCTCCATGCCAGAGAGGTTTTAACCACTTGGTTTGCTTGATTGCAGCACATGCTTAACATTCATGGAAGATCCATGCAATAGCATCCATGGTCAAGTCCACCTCACGATCACAAGCCCACAGGAAGGTGAAGACAGTTACCAGAAAACAGCTGTTGAGTTCAACACCTCTTCAGGCTTTTAGACAGCAGCAGCTGCTCATAAATGTGAAAGCTGGTTCTTTTTCATCAGCAGCCACAGGAAACATTCCCTGAAAGAGAAGAGTGAAGAAGAGATACTTGGCTAGGTGTGGTGGGATGACCCTGGCTGGATGCCAGGTGCCAACCAAACCCACTCTATCACTGCCTCTCTTCAGCTGGACAGGGGAGAGAAAACATAACAAAAGTCTCATGGGTCAATATAAGGACAGGGAGAAGTCAGTCACCAATTACAGTCATGGGTAAAAGAGACTCAATTCAGGAAAATTAATTTATTAGCAGTCAAAGCAGAGTAATGAGAAAAATAAAAGCCCTTCTGAGGCACTTGCAAATGTTTTGTGTCACATATGAATTCCTGACCTCACAGAAGATAGGAAGTGGAGTTTTTAAGACAGTAAAACAGAGTTTGAACCTGCCTCTGACATCTCAGACAAATACTCTAACCATTGCCCTAAGCCATACAATGATTATTAAAATTTTCTGGTCACTTGAGTCTTACCTTGGTAAGTTCTGAGACAAATGACCACAGACAGGATAGCTGAAGAATCCCTAGTTTCTTAATCCTAATGAACTTGATCAGCTGCACAACAGAGGTTGTCCGTGTTCCCACTGGCAGAAATGAGACAGATATGACACATTATTGGCAAAAACTGGGCTGGCTTGATAATTTAAAGTTCCCAAAGTTAAGCAGAAATTCTGTATGGTTTTCAGGACCTAATACATCAAGTTGGGTGCTAAGAGCAGATGAAATTAATTGTCTTCTTGAGGTGACTTTATTTCCACCAAATCTAGAGGGATACTAGACAGCAGACTTAGACAAGACTCTTAGCTCTTAAGTAGCTAAAATTAGATGCAATAATCCCCTAACACACCAGTTATTTTATATATCTAGTCTTACTGACAGCTGGTTCTGTTCTAAAGCACCACAGAAAAATGCTGCTACAGATCCTTGAAGAAAATAATGTCCCAGATAGTGATGGAAAGGAATGCCATCTGTAACTCTGAATCTCAATTTTCTTCTCATTAGATCTTCATTATATCAGCCATCATTGTTGTGCAGAGACCTGAATCTATCCCCTCTATATTCACCTGCAAGCTATTTCCTTTAATTGCTGTGCACACAGAAAATCAAATGTATTCTAACAACGGTGATTCATTGGCTCAGCTGTTAAATGCAATTTGAGCATCTCTCTATACAGTTTATTTATGCATTTCCCATCCCTGCACCATCTGAATGCTTCCCAATCTTTACTGAAGTTATCCTCACAAATATTACCCTAGTTCCAAAGTGCAGATGTGGAAGAATAGACAAAACTTAATCCCTGTAGCATTCTCTTCAAATGTTTTACTTCCCTTGAAAATACAAGTTTACAGACCAAAATCCTAGGGATATAAAAGACAGCATGGACTAGCATCTGTCATACCAAGAGATGAACTCCTGGCATGGAAATGTCTCATGGGGGAGCTCTGAATTCAAGTAAATGAACTAAGAATTTAGGCTGAATTGGACTTTGCCTAACTTAGCTACTTATACGACTGCCCTATTCTAACAAGTTCAAACCGTTTGGTTGCTTCAAGAGAGAAGTGAAAAGAATGTAATGAATCTCTAATTGTGCTGCTGGGGAAGAAAATATGTACATAAAAAAGTCCAAAGCACACATTGATATGCCAGTCACTGCTGAATATATGTTGATTTCCTGGCATGTAAAAGCTTTTTGCTAGGACCAGGCAGTGAATTGAGTGAAATGGATTTACTTGAAACTAAAGCCATGTCTCCATTACCCCCATTGACCTCAACTGTACTGAGGGTGTTGGTGGGGAAGCCATGATAATTACGTATGTAATTATGTATGTAAGTAGCTATGTACATCCCCACTTGCTCTCATAGCTAATTAACATTACCTTATTTCTCCTGTGCCTTCCCCAGATAAGTGGGTTGTGTTCATCCTCCCTTTTTCTTCCTAAGGGGACCCCCCAGGCAAAGAATCTTGTGCGTGTACTCCCTGGCTAATCCACGGTATGGTTACTGCAACAGCTGCTGCGTGGCAGAAAACAGCTATATTTCCCTTTCCTCAACCAAAAGTAAGACAGGACAGCATACCTGTACCCATCTAGCGAGAGACTTTATGTTTTACAGCATGGCAACAACATCTTCTTGTTATGTAGGGTTAGTTTTCAGTTGAATTTGAAGAGTCCCTGGGTGGGTACCTCTGGGAGTATTATATTATTTTTTTCTGCCTTCAGAGACCAAATGATGTGGTCTTTCACAGGAGATGGCTTCCATGTTTGTCATACTGCCTGTTCTTTTCAACACATCCTATTTTTGGGATTGCTTCATCCATAAACTGAAATAATACGGCACTGCATTTCCATGTTAAATTAGAGAGATTCAGCCTGTGACGCTGAATGTCTCATTTTTTCGCCTTCTCCCCATAAAATGACAAGTTTGACTAAGTATCATGAAACTTTAAATGGACAGAAAGCATTCTGGGGAAGAGGGAGTGGTTCTTCACATTTGCCATCTCATGTCTGAAATTTTTACATCTTTGGGAACAATTTTCTAAAGTAGAATTTTCAGTGTGTTTAGTGAGCAGAGGAACCAGCAGAGCATCATATATGCAGCTCCTGTCATGTGTTAAAAGACTGATCCCTTATAGACTCCACTTTAGGAAGGTCAGACACTGCATCTCTCTTCTCATTCCAGCAGCTGAATAACCTCTCTACTCTTCCACCTACTTTAATGAAACTTAGAGGACACTGACATCTTCAAGACTCTTATCATTCTGTCAGCTGTGGTGAACCCATCTAAAAGACACAGAAGTTACCTGGGTGAACAGACAGCTACATAAGCACACAGAGGAAGCACGATCAAAAAATCTTTTATTTCTGGGCTTTGACATCTAAAATGAATCTCTCAGAACTGCAGAACTTAATGATTTAGGGAGTTTTTGATGAAATGACATAAAGTTTTGTTGCTAGTTTTGACTCTACAGTCTTCATGCACCCCTGAGGTTAGAACATCTCTGTGAACTGCAAAAGTAGCTGTAAGTGTGTAGCTAAACAATTTTTTAAAGATATATCCCATATGAGTTAAAGATCTGCTAACAGTGTAAAACAACACAGTGCTCTCATGTGCAGAGCACTCATTTTGACAAGGAGAAGAAGCTGCAAGTACCTGTAAATGCATTGACACCTGGCTTAAGAGTAACTTAATCAAAGCAGGAAAGGTATAATGCAGAACAAATTTCCCAAAGTTCTTCCCGTCTCTCCAACAAATCCCTATTACAAATACAGCAGATGGTGGAGTGACTGTAGAAAAAAAAAACATTACTGAACTTACATCCCAGCTGGAGGGAACCAGACATGCTTATCAGAAAGCAGAACTATTTTAAAGAAGCAGAAGATGTAGTTTAGCTTGAAAGAGTGATCAGGTTTGGCTGTAGAAAGTGATGAGTTTTCTATGCCTCCACATTTGAGCACATAATTATTTTTAGTCAAAATCAACTGTGTTTCACTAGGTGTTCTTCTCTATACTTTTGCTCATAACAAAATTAAGAAAGTAAAAGGAAATCTAATATAAGCAAAGAAAGGGGAAAAAAAAGATGAGAAGAGAAGAGAAGAGAAGAGAAGAGAAGAGAAGAGAAGAGAAGAGAAGAGAAGAGAAGAGAAGAGAAGAGAAGAGAAGAGAAGAGAAGAGAAGAGAAGAGAAGAGAAGAGAAGAGAAGAGAAGAGAAGAGAAGAGAAGAGAAGAGAAGAGAAGAGAAGAGAAGAGAAGAGAAAAGAGAAAAGAGAAAAGAAAAGAAAAGAAAAGAAAAGAAAAGAAAAGAAAAGAAAAGAAAAGAAAAGAAAAGAAAAGAAAAGAAAAGAAAAGAAAAGAAAAGAAAAGAAAAGAAAAGAAAAGAAAAGAAAAGAAAAGAAAAGAAAAGAAAAGAAAAGAAAAGAAAAGAAAAGAAAAGAAAAGAAAAGAAAAAGACCCCAAGAAAACCCAACCCAGGAAATAATGCTAAATAAAACCTATTTCAGACAATGAACCATTTGCCACAGTGGAACAGAACTTCACAAGGCACCCCTAAAGGGCTAGCCAGATGCAATCCACAGTGAAATGAATTTTTTTAGGGATAAGGAAACTAGCCAAAATTTTGAGGTGAAAAGAGAAAAGCTAAACAATAAGTCCATAAGTTTTGTCAGAATAAAAGCCCTCGGGCTTCAAGGCTTAAAGTAGCCTCTAACTACTCAGAAATAAAAGCTGTGCCTGGCCACAGAAATCTTACAGCAACCTCCAACAGTTTTGTACACTTCCCCTGCAGTCAGGTTGACTTAAAGCTGCTCAGGATACAGTAGTGATCCTAGATCTGGTCCAGATTGCCAACTACTAAATCATCCTCATCATCAGAGAAATCTATTAGCTGCTAAATCACAATCCCAAACCAGCAGACTGTGAAACAAAGGGATATAGCACCAACTGACCCACATACTGCTTTTTCATCTAGAGTCTAAAACATTGTTTCTCTTTAGAAATATCTGAAAAGAAGCTTTTAACATTCATTAATACTTTTTTCTGCTGCAAAGCATGATCTGTTCCAAATAATTTACTTTGCCACAATGCTGTAAACATAAAAGAAAAGGATTTCCTTATAGGCAATGTCATTAATACTTCTGTATTCCTCAGAGGATTAAGATGAATACAGAACAATACAGACTGGCAGGGAGGAGGGGACTGCAGCTGAAGGAAGCCACCTCTGCCTTCCATGATGCAACCTGTAAGTGCCACTCTCATCTCTGTTGGTGACAGATGAAGTCAAACACACTCAAAACGCTCTTCAGCGATGTGCACAGTCCTGTAGGATGAACCTCACAAAGAAAATCGAACAGGATAGAAAAGAATGAGCTGCACTCCAGGCTGCAAAACTCTGTTAAACATTAGTTCCATACTGAATCAAGCATGTCCCCCTAAACACTATGCCTTTACAGCCTCTGCCTACAATGTATACACCTGCAGGTAACATCCCATGTCTCTTCAGACAGGAGGGATCATTCCTGAGTTTTCACTTAAAAAATGCGTATTAAAAAATCTCTTCCTCACCCCACTTGTAAAACAATGACAACTCCTATCACTAGGATCTCTTTCCCTTTTAACTTGATTTGTAGCTGAAGGAGCACATGGTGGAATAAAGCCTCTCTTTAACACTTTCATTACTAGCTCTCTTAATTCATTGGTAACTAGATTCGCTCAAGAGGAGCTCTCGCCAAGTCTTTGATGCTATTTCTGCCTCCAGATTTGGAATCAGTGATTTCTAAAATTAACTAGTTATTTTCAGTCTGCTTTCTGTGCTGGAAAACAAAACAAAACAACAACCAACAAACAAAACAACAAAACCCCACAACCAAACCACAAAAACCCCCACCCCTACAACCAACTAATCAAACCAGACTTCTCTTTGGGTGATGAGCTGGTTTCCAGACAGAAACCACAACCAGAAAGTGTGTTTTCAAGTTTGGGGTTCATGGGGGTTTTTTTAGGAATGCCCTTATGGGATGCACTCAAAGGGCTAAATGCATGGATCTACAATGTGCACTTTCTGTCTCAGAAACTCAGCAGACTCCTTTTAGAGTCAGTGTAGTTTTCTCAATGTTTTCCTTATCCTGATTTAGCTTCCTTCATTTGGTCAGGTGAATCATTCTGCACTGATTGCATTGATGAGATTTTCATGGATTGTGAATGAGTTTGGACAGTCCAGGGGCCAGACTGTGGGAGATGACTGAGGTGCAGTCTCATTGACTAAATATTGGTGCCTGTTATCATCTGAGATGACATTAGCTATCCAGTGCATACATGAGGATCAAGCAGATGTAACACAGAACCTGTAGAACACCTACATAGTGATGGATTAGGTGACAGAGACCTGTTGGGTTGCCACACAGCATCTCCAGGGTCAATGATATTTGTATTTAGGCAACAGAATCACACCCCAGAAGCCAAAGACATGAAATTATCCTTGCTAACTATCACAGGCAAATACATACTCTTCCTGTGGTTAATTATTTGATCACAGAAGACAACTAGACATGGCTTCAGCATAATATGCTTCAGCACTACAGCTTTTTAACGTCACCTCAGCCACCCCATTATTTTCTGGGGTATATTCCTGGTCCTGTCTGAAAAGCAGATTAATTACCCAATGTGCAACAAGCCAGCTCTCACACACAAAGGAGAGATACTGTTTTTATCCAGGCCTGGGTGCTCGGTGGCTTTCCACAAATCAAGCACCCTCAAAGCCAGTGCTTCCGTTATATTTATACCCAAATATTATGAGGTCATACACTCCTAGTTATAATTAGTAATTTACATGTAATTATAATAATTGCTCTGCCATCTTCAACTGGAAGGATCTTCACCTGGTCAAAGGTCTTCTTGACCTGTAGGTGTGTTTTTTAGTGTTATAAGTCAGTTCAGTTAGGGACACATGAACTTCGTTTTTTACTGCCAAGGTGGCTGTGTGTGGAGATATCTTGGTTAGATGTTCTTAGTATTCCAGGACAGTTATTTACAGGTGTTACTTTAAACAATTCCCTTTGATCCTCAGCAACCACCCAGCTGCCATCTACAATCATTCTGAACTGTAGAGCCATTGTAATACAGACCCATGGTTAACTTTTGGCTATAGACATCAGTTGCACCTGATGAACACAGAGGCAGAACCCCCTGCCCCATGAAGGCTTAAATTCTCACTATATGCATGCTTCTATAAGGAAGCCACTGATAGTGCTAAACCATAAATTGGTGCTATGTTTACCAGCTTTCATCCCCCCTTTCTTTTTAAAGGGCTTTAGGCTGATTTACCACCATCTCTGTCAATCTTTTGTACTGAATTGCTCTTTCCCCTTACACTGGCTATAGAGGAAAACTAACCTCCTAGGGCTAAAGCTAACCTTTGCCAAATAAAACTGGCTATAAAGCAAGAAAATCACTAGACAGATAAGCTGACATATTTTTAATTCATGTCTAGTTGCTTCAATTAATTACTGTAACACAGTACTGCCTATATGCATAGGGAGAAGTATGAAATCATCAGGACTTGCATCACTGGCAGAGTTCTTGTTACTGTATGGAGATAACAGATACCAGTTATTACTTGATTCCTTGTATTGTTTTTTCTGATTAACTTCATTATAAGAAATTCAGAAACACTGAAAGGAAGGAACTGCATCCTCAAAGCCTTGGGTTCAAACTGTTTTTTTGACTGATTAGATATTCATGAGAGTGGTGCCAGATTGGTTTATCCTCCTCCAAATCATTTGAACTCAATTTGCAGAATGTAGATGTGTGAGAGAGAAAAGATTAGTCCAATCTTACACCACTTAATAGCAGAAAAGTTCTGATAGAGTGTTGGCAGATAATTTGTCTTAGTTTTGAAATACCCATATGTAAAATCTCTGAGAAGAAGACTCCAGGAGGTGAGCAAAATAGTACAAAAGTCAAAGGAGAATCATAGGAACATAGAACAGTTTGGGTTGGAAGGGACCTAGGGACCCTGCTTTGGTCCTTTGGTAGGGTCCCTTCCAACCCCTACAGTTCTATGATTCTATGACCTCGAAGATCATCCAGTCCCAACCCTTCTGCCATGGGCAGGGACACCCTCCACTAGACCAGGTTGCTCAAAGCCCCATCCAACCTGCCCTTAAACACTGCCAGGGATGGGGCTTCCACAGCTTCTCTGGGCAACCTGTGCCAGTGCCTCACCACCCTCACAGTAAAGAATATCTTCCTAATATCTAATCTACATCTACACTATTTTACTTTAAACTCATTACCTCCTGTCCTATCACTCCATGTCGTCCTGAAGAGTCCCTCTCCAGCATTCTTGTATGCCCTTAGGTACTGGAAGGCCACTAATATATATTATTCTTTCCCACTAGGGAGGGGGAGTGTGTGAATGGCTGTGTGGTTGCCTTAGCTGTTGGCACTCAATAGTGGAGCCTTAGTGCAATGGGAGAGACAATCAGAAAAAAAAGTAAAACTTGTGGGTTGAGATAAAGACACTTAATGACAGGAAAGGGATAGAACAGTAATAATAATCTTAATGATAAAAAAATATACAAAACAAGTCATTCACAGCACAATTTCTCACAATTGGCAGACCACTGATGCCCAGCTGGTTCCCAAGCTGTGATCCCAGCCCCCAGTATATATTGAGAATGACATTATATGGTATGGAATATCTATTGGCCAGTTTGGGTCAGCTTTCCTGTCCATGTCCTTTCCCAGCTTCTTATCACCAGCCTCCTCACAGGAGAGGGAATATGAGAAGCTGAAATGTCCCTCAGTTGGTGTAAACTGGCAATGAGACGACTTTCACCAGTCAAAATACCAGTGTGTTATCCACATTATTATCCTCCCAAATCCAAAACACAGCACAACACCAGCTACTAGGAAGAAATCTAACTCTATCCCAGATGAAACCAGGAAACACAGTATTTAATTTTCAGCTTTTCACAATCTCAGGAGACATATCAGGGTGTTATTATCAGCCATCATTAAATACCTTTCCTTGTCCTGATGAATTGTCTGGTCTCCATGCTATGTAGATATAAGAGAAAAAATCATAAAATCAGACTTTGTGAATTACAACAGCTAGATGGCTTCACAAGAAACATTCAGAGTTGAAAAAAAACCTTTCCTCCTAGGAATGGCATAGAAAACAGTCAGTGAGACAAACAGGCACCTTCACAAATATGAAAACAGTCAGGACAGGTCATTGATTTGATGGACTATGACAGTCATACTCAGAACTATGCAAACACCAGTTGGGATGCACATTTTTCTGCAGGAAATTCTGGCCCTAGCAACATCCTACCTTTGATTTATATTAAACTCCCTGCTTTTCAAAGTCTCCTTCTTCAAGAGCTATTTATAGCATGTAATTTAAGGAGACAGAGAGAAAGAGAGCAAAAGAAAGAGTGAAGGGAGAAGAGAAAGGCAGGAAAGCCATTTGCAACTGAGTCATTCTCCAGGAATGCTTTGACAGGCTGTCAACAGAGATCTGATAAAGACATCCAGTTAAAAGAACCACTAAGGTTCCAGGTGAAGGAAGATTGATGTTCTGATGCTGTGCACTAGGAAAACTCCAAGCAGTAGATGCTTAATCTCTGTGGGAAGCTTTCAGCTACCCCAAATTGTTTGAAAGTCATTCTGCCTCTTAGCAAATAATGAACATACAAAAGAAGTGCATAAAAAAAAGAAAGAAAAACCTACTTGGAAGAATAATCTGCCCCACTAGCATGTAATGCATGGTTAATAATGAAGTGTTTCTTCCAGCTCTCTCCTCTGATTTGCATTCTTAGGTGGCATCCCCACAATGTACACTCTGGAGCTGCAGCTGCTTACTGCCCGTTGCTGCTGCCAGGATTTCTCTTACCACATCTACTGGACCAGAAAGATTATCAGAACAGGACACACATCTAATACGTCTCCTCTGGCCTTGATGTGTCATCTGAGGTAGCAGGTTGGCCCTAGGTTGCTGAAGCTGAGTGGGCTCTCTGTGTGCACAAGTCAAAGTAAGCAGTGGCAGCTGCTGTGAGATCTGCTGTAAATGCTAAAATCCTCTGTGATTTCATGTTTCTGGGGCTTTCTTACTTTGGCAGTCACTATAGTCTGTCACACCTTCAGACTCCAAAGAGTGGAGGTGTACATCTACCACCGTTGTATAAAACAACACTATCTTCTACATTAACCACAGGATGAGAAAAGAAACACAATGACAAAATAACCACCGTAAAACCTCTGTTTACTGAAGGATGCTGAAAATAAGGAAAAGCTTTTGGGAAGGAATAAAGATTTTTAAGCAGTCTTTATACCTGTCCATCTTACCTAAACATTAACCAGCCCTGGGTAAACACTGAAGGAAATTAGGCCTGATAATCTTAATAGCTCCCTTAAGCCATGTATATTTATAAATCAGTCTTCTGGGGTCCAAAGACATTTTCCACACTGTGATAAATGACTCAGTCCCAAACAGGAATATAACCAAAATTAACAATTTATTAAAAGAATAAAGGCAAGCAAACAGCCCTGGGTGCTCCTGGAGTCTCCACTCCACCAAGATGCACCCTGTAAAGTTCCAGTCCCTGGCTTATATGTCTCCCAGGGATAGGCACATCTTTCTATGCATCTGGTGGATGTTTTGGCCAGCTTCACCTCCCACCGGCTTAAACTGACACTCTGGAGTGCCCACCAGGTGACCCCCACAAGACACAACAACCATATTCATCTTAAACTGCCCCTCCCAGGCCCATGGCCACACAAGGGTATGTCATTATGTGGCCCCAACATTATTCCATATTAACACGACTCAGATGGACACATTTCACACACACTATAATCTGTTTGATCACTAAAACTTCCCATTACGAGTCCAGTGGTTCCCACAAAAACCTCCTGATATGGGGCCTACAGTGTCCTCTGCTTCATACCAAATTGCTTCTTCATGATGATCCCTTGGCTTGTTTCTTTCTTCCCTGACTTAACTATTCATACTTCGCAGGTATTTGCACAGTGTTACTGCATTCTCACTTCTCATTTAAACTGTGTACCTTTGCAGTATACTGAAACAGCCTTTGTCTCCTTTTAAATAGTAGCAAAAGACCCTAACAAAGACCCTAACAAAGCAGCCTTCCAGTCCCTGAAGGGAGCACACAAACAGGAGGGGAGTCAACTTTTTACAAGGGCAGACAATGGTAGTCTCACTGCCTAAGCAGTGAGATAAAGGCAGCATTTGAGGATCCCCATTTGGCTTCAATGGGCCCAGACAAAACAGATTAAGGGCTATGTAAGATAATTTAGTCAGGACATAAATATTAGTGGAAAGCAGGAGCCTGCCAGACATGCAATGTCTGAAAAAGGCGCCTAGGTTGAGCCTGTAAACCTTGGAAAAAAACTAATCCATAGGTAAACAGGGGAGGGATTTCAGATGGGAATAAGGTATAAAAATGCTGCAAACTCTGCCCACAGGTGTGCATTACTAGCATGTCTACTGTGAGTCCTTTCACAGGACCTTTGGCATTTCTAACAACTTGGGGGCTCATCCGGGATCGACATCACCGCCGTGAGGGGCTCCTGCCACCGAAGGATGGGGAGACGCGTCCCGTTGATTCCAACGGTCTCGTGTTTCGTTAACGGGGGTTCCAGCGGGGGACTGACTAGATCCCGAGACCAATGTTAAAGGTAGACCTAGTGAACCAGAGGGGAGGATAGGAGGCACCGCCGTAACGACCAGGCAACTCCGTGCACGGAGCAGGGTAAGAAAATGGGGCGTTAGGTGTTGCCTTGGTGGTCGGGACGTTCGGGGAGACCCGTGTGTGTGGGAGAGACGTACAGTTAAGTACGAAGTGAGTGCGGAGCCCAGATCCGCGGTTCCGTCTTTCCATGAGGGAAGCGGCCGGAGAAGGGCAAAGCGAAAGGTGGATTTGTTGTTAAAAAGTCTCCAAGAGACCGAATGGGAAATAGGGATAGCCGGCTTTAAAAAGAAAACAGGGTGTGGAGAGAGAGAACCCCTGGAAACCTCCAGACAGTCCCTTAGGGAGGAGGGAAAGACATTGTAAGGATATAATCGGCTTGGGGATACCTGTAAGTCGTGAGAAGTCCTACGCGAGGTAAAGAGCGTTGGTGCTCGCCCCACGAGTGGATTCGAATCCCGTAAAGGAGGTTGCCGAACTACCTCAGGGGTGTAGTGCGCAACTGCGGCCGGCGGGAGGTTTGTGCTCATCCCTTAGGGCAGTAGGTGAGCCCCTTTGGTGATAACATCCTGCAGCCCATGGGAATGGGAATTTACATCGCTCTGGTTATAATTGGGATTTTCATAGCCATTGTTAGCGCTTTGTGCATGCAATAAGTTTTTGTGCCCGGCACCGTGAATTGTATGAGTAGTTGGAGTGAGAGTTTTGAGCTAACAAGACGCAGTCTGACTGCGGGGCAAGTGCCGAGTCCCGATCCATGGCTCCCTGTATCCATGAGGAGAGAGGCTGGAGATGGACAAAGCGATTGGCAAGTTTGTGTAAGTGAAATGAGTTTTAAACCAATTGTTTTCTGATGTTCTGTATACAGATATAAGGTTTTTGTGTGTGTGTTTTGTGTGTAACCAGGAGGTTGTGGTGCAATTTGGAAGCAATTTTTGGAGTGAGGAATGGGAGGAAGGACCCGTCTGATCGGGATGGTGGGTTTGGTTCTGGCCACTTTGAGCGGGTGGTCTGTGGAGATTTGAAAAATGGTAAAAAACCTCAGTGGTGTATGGAAAATAGGACCTTTTCTAGAGCTTTCGGGTCTCCCCGTCAGGCGCAGGGCCGGGTCTCTGCCCGTTTTGTGCACAGGGCGGTCTGTGTGTGATATCGCCCCTTTGAGTTTTATAACGTAAACTGTGTAACTACGGTGTGACCTCCTGAGAGGGAATAGGGGAAATTTGGATACTGATGTGCGGCCCTCAGAATATTACCCCTTTTGTGTTGTGTAGGATGGCCGCCCCTAAGGCAGCCAATATCTATAATAATGTCTCTTCACTGGCCGAGGGGACAGATAAGTTATACGATCTTCTTGAGATGCACCGATCCCGTCCCTCACCCCAGGGACAGGATGGGGTGAAAAACTACTGGTTCCACTGAATTATCTGGGCTGGCTGAATCAGCGCAAAGAGGCTGTGTGTGTATTTAAGCCATGTGTTGGAGGCAGGGCATTCCCCTTGCCTCTCCACTCAGGGGCATCCAGTCTGCCTTAAACCACTGATTCGGGGTCTCCCTGATGCTTTGAAAATGTATATGCAAAGCCTAAAGGAAAAGGTTGTGCCGAGGAGTTGGTCGTAACACTCGGTACCCCAACCAGCAGCAATAGCCTGTTTTAATATAGGGGAGGAACTATTACAAGAAATTGTCATTTACGGTAGAAAGATGGGATGGTAAGAGGAAGGTTCAAATTCGCAGCGCTGGGTTTGCCAGGCACGGACTGGTTTTTGAGAAAGGATCCCCACCCCCCTCGGCAAACCAATCCCCAGCGCAAGGATCTGTGGAGAAAGGCATTAGCACGAAGGGTACCGCACCTAGCCCTGAATGGGCAATTCACTGATTAGTCACACCTTGGTAAACTTGATGGAGCGGCCAATTAGCAAGTTTGTGGAAGTTTCTGATACCTCCAAAACACAGGAGGGGAAGTCTTCTATGCCTGTCACTCCTTTTTCAGACTTGAGGGAGGATCTGATAGATTTAAACTAGGAAGTGTGGGGGGAATTTCAGGCTTTAACTCGCGTAACATCCACCTTAGAATGGCCTGACCAGCATAATAACCCACATGGTATGTTAACCGCTGGTCCCAGGCGCAGATCTGTAAATTTCACAATTGATACGGGAGTTCACATAAGTGTTTTCACTGAAAAAAAAACCCAGAACCCAAACCCAGACAACAAGGTTAGGACTGAACCCTACTCAAGAGAAAGTAAATGTAAAAGGAGTAACTGGAGTCCATGAAACCAGACCAGAATTAGTACTGTGTGTGTTTGGTCTCCAGGGGTAAACTGTATGTCTAAGATAAAGGTTGTCATTGGTCCATACTGAAATAATAACATAGAATTTGATGTCCTAGTAAACATAGTCTGTAAACTACCTAATGGAACAGTGTGGAGCTTTGAAATCCCCTTGTGTGAGGTTCCAGTAGTTGAGGAAGGTGTTAAGTCACCTCCTCCCAGAATAACGAACGTTAATCAATATGCTTTAGCATCTGCTGCTAAGGAGGGCATCACAGAGGTGATCAAGGACTTGGAAAGCTGTGGTAACTGCAACCAGAGACCAAGTCACCCTGTAAGGCTCCAGGGTGGTCAGTACGCACACCGCACGGTAGGGGACGGCTGGCAGCGGCCCGCAGGGAGTCAAACAGTAGCACAGTGCCACTCAGCTGCTGGTCCTGGCACTGCTGAACCAGGCAGCCAAACGCAAGCTCAACATGCTGGGATGGACACTCTTTAAGGTTAGGTTTCCTCTTCGAGAGGAGGATAAAAAAATCAATCTGTGTTCACTCGGGAGGAGTACAATATAAGTTCCATCAACTTCCCCAAGGATGCAAACACTCCCCTGCCATTGCCCATAGTGCACTGGCAAGAGTACTGAAGAAAAATGACATCCTAAAAGGTGAATGACACCAGATTTCTAACCAGTTCACTGTGGTGCGTATCTACTTTCCAGCAGTTCTCTTTTAATCACAGGACTGCGCCAGTAAGAAAAAGAAAAGGGACAGCTGAGAAGACATGGGGTGGAGATCTCATAGGTGTAAGTCTGAAATATGAACTGTATCTGAATGAAATTGAAAAAATAATCAAACCTGAAGCATGGACTGGGAGCTTTGGTCTTATGATCTTAGTTCTGTCTGTTTGTTTCAATAGGAGTGATTGTTTGTTACACAAGTTTTTAATAATAAGTGCTACATCATGGCTGTAGTAGTAAAACTCTTTGTAATATTAATGGTCAGTTCCATAACCATAGGCATGGGCAGACAATCTAGTATATGGAATAGAGAGCCTTGAGCTTTTGAGTAAGATGTCAATGGTTCTCTGACTGTCAATCACACTGAACCAGACAATGTGATCTATAAAATGATACACAAGGTTTTGCTTGTATGCTTAACTTTTCTCAGACTACCTGTTTGCCTTTGCCACATACTGCTACTCAAGGGATCCCTATAATATATAATGGTAGAAAAATCTAAAAATAGAAATTCAAAGGAGGAAGATGAATGGAACAGACACAGATACAGACTGGGAGAAGAGCTTCTTGAGAGTAGCCCTGCTGAGAAGGACTTGGGGATTGTGGTGGATGAGAAGCTTGACATGAGCCAGCAGTGTGCTCTTGCAGCTCGTAGGGCCAATGGTATCCTGGGCTCCATCAGGAGAGGAGTGGCCAGCAGAGACAGGGAGGTGATTGTCCCTCTCTACTCTGTCCTTATGAGGCCCCATCTGGAGTCCTGTGTCCAGATCTGGGGCCCCCAATACAAGAAGGATGTGGAACTGTTGGAGAGGGTTCAGAGGAGCCACAAGGATGATCAGAGGGCTGGAGCACCTGCCCTACAAAGAGAGGCTGAGGGAACTGGGCTTGTTCAGCCTGGAGAAGAGAAGGCTGCGGGGGGACCTCATTGCAGCCTTCCAGTGCCAGAAGGGAGCTCATAAGCAGGAGGGGATTCAACTTTTTAAAAGAGCAGATAATGGCAGGACAAGGGGGAATGGACTAAAGCTAAAGGAGGGAAGGTTTAGATTAGATATTAGGGGGAAGTTTTTTACAGAAAGAGTGGTGAGGTGCTGGAACAGGCTGCCCAGAGAGGTAGTGGATGCCCCATCCCTGGAGGTGTTCAAGGCCAGGTTGGATGGAGCCCTGGGCAGCCTTGTGTAGATGCAGGCCTGGAGGTTGGTGTCCCTGCCTGTGGCAGGGGGGTTGGAGCTCTATGATCCTTGGGGTCCCTTCCAACCCAGACCATTCTATGATTCCATGATTCTATGATTCTATGAAAAGTACACAGGAACCTAGGACAGAGGTAGGAGGACTTTTAAACGATCCTACAACAGTAAAAAGTAGTTAGAATTGAAGGTTTGAGACAGACATTTGAAGTAGAAGAAGGATAAGGAGACACAAATGCCTGGGTGGAATGGCTAAAATACACTGTGAAAAGTTTAAACATTAGTGATTGCCATGCATGTGCCTCAGGTCGATCTAAACCACAAGTTGTGCCTTTTCCCCTAGGCTGGTCCAATGATTGCACAGGAATGGAGTGCATTATTGCACTGTATCAGGAAAGAACAGCCTGGGGAAACGATACCTGTAAAACACTTTCACTTCTGTTCCCAGCCTTGCTGAATAAGGACATTCAGATACCCCACCCTGTTCTCACAAGTGTAGTTGGAAACCACACAGCTTGTCTCACAATTTTTAGGGGAGTTCTCAGGATTTAAGAGAACATTGAATGTGACAAATGATAAAAGTGGTAACTATTCATCATTACAGGTTCTGAGAGCTGACTTGTGGTGGTACTGCAGAGGAAGAGTTTTGAGCAAGATTCTTCACATTCTTTTTCCTGAGATTCTCTACTATCTGTTGTCTTGTTCCTCTAGTAGAAGCATATTGTAAGGTGGTGGTCCTAGAGGCATCTTCTTAGCTATTGCAGTTTCTATTAATCTCTGTATTAGACCCCTAGCACAAGGGATTATACAACACCCTATGGCCACTAATATCCCTGCTACCACTATTAGAGAAGTGAAAATCAATACAACCATTCCCTTCCATTTTCCAAACCAAGATTCCAACCACCCAGTAAGAGAAGTATCTATTCCTGAATTCTCTGCTAGTTCATCAGCCAAAGTGGTAAGGCTGTGTAAGGCTCTGGTAATCATTCCATCAGGAGCATTATTATTTAGTATAAATGTGCATCACTGTCCCCCTTACATAACACATACTCCTCTGTTAACATCATATTTAGGACCATATGATTTTCCCATGTCATTCTGCTATTGGCATCCAATTGTTCTGCTATTCCTTTAACAGCACCCCTTGTATAATTTATGAATCTTTGTTGATTGTAATAGATATAATTGATCAAACCTACATTTTTATTTACTGTTACACACCAAAAAAGGAATGATTCAAAACCCACTGGAATCTGATTGATTCTTAGCCTTAAATTCAGGAACCCCTCGAGGAACTCCAATTCAGTCTATATATATTCTGTCATTAAAAGGAGTTCCTAATATGCTTCTTTTGGCCCTGATCTCTTTCTCTCTAGAAGCCTTATCCTCTCGGAATGCCAGAGGAGTATGGCAACTGGGTGGTTGGAATCTTGGTTTGAAAAATGGAAGGGGAATGGTTGTATTGATTTTCACTTCTCTAATAGTGGTAGCAGGGATATTAGTGGCCGTAGGGTGTTGTATAATCCCTTGTGCTAGGGGTCTAATACAGAGATTAATAGAAACTGCAATAGCTAAGAAGATGCCTCTAGGACCACCACCTTACAATATGCTTCTCCTAGAGGAACAAGACAACAGATAATAGAGAATCTCAGGAAAAAGAATGTGAAGAATCTTGCTCAAAACTCTTCCTCTGCAGTACCACCTTTTGGCCCTGATCTCTTTCTCTCTAGAAGCCTTATCCTCTTGGAATGCCAGGGTGAATGGGATAGCCAATCGTACAATAGCACAAGTGCCTTTCCAGTTGGACAGGAGAATATTCCTTAAAACTTCCTCTGCAGTACCACCACAAGTCAGCTCTCAGAACCTGTAATGATGAATAGTTACCACTTTTATCATTTGTCACATTCAATGTTCTCTTAAATCCTGAGAACTCCCCTAAAAATTGTGAGACAAACTGTGTGGTTTCCAACTACGCTTGTGAGAACAGGGTGGAGTATCTGAATGTCCTTATTCAGCAAGGCTGGGAACAGAAGTGAAAGTGTTTTACAGGTATCGTTTCCCCAGGCTGTTCTTTCCTGATACAGTGCAATAATGCACTCCATTCCTGTGCAATCATTGGACCATCCTTAGGGGAAAAGGCACAACTTGTGGTTTAGGTCGACCTGAGGCACATGCATGGCAATCACTAATGTTTAAACTTTTCACAGTGTATTTTAGCCATTCCACCCAGGCATTTGTGTCTCCTTATCCTTCTTCTACTTCAAATGTCTGTCTCAAACCCTCAATTCTAACTACTTTTTACTGTTGTAGGATCATTTAAAAGTCCTCCTACCTCTGTCCTAGGTTCCTGTGTACTTTTCCATTCATCTTCCTCATTTGAATTTCTATTTTTAGATTTTTCTACCATTATTCTGAATTGGCCTAATGGATATTTTCCTGTGACCTCTATCCTTAGTCCGTAGGGTCGAGTGATAGTACTATTAGCATCACTGATAGTCAAACATGATGCTCTGGAGCCCACTCCCCTCTGGAATGCTGAATTGTAAATTCCTTTGATTTTTAAGGGGTTTTTGAGCATGACCCCAGCACTCCTGTTTTCATTATAGTGAAGAATAAACAACATACCAACATTATGTTTAACATTTTTATCCTTTTACAACCCCAAACACAGCAGATAAATACTAGTGCAATAAAAACTAAACAAAATCTCTACTACTAAAGCAATATTTCAGGCAGTCTTTAAATTCTTGCTTCTTCAGTTGGATGAACAGAGGATTCTTGGTGGGCTGTATATACTAACGTTTATCCTCAGAGAGAGATGTTTCACTTGTCCTTTGAGCTGGGTGTAATGAGTCCAGCCTCTCAGCAGTCCTCACTGCAGTATCAGTTATTAACAGAACCTGGAAAGGGCCTTCCCACTCATTCTGCAGCTTTGATTCCTTCCATGACTTAATCAGAACCCATTCCCCAGGTTCGATACTATGGAGTGTACTCAGCATTGGTGAAGCTGTACCTTGGGTACTGTGTCTAGTTCTGGGCTCCTCACCATAAGAAGGACATTGAGGTCCTTGTGTGAGTGCAGAGAAGGGCAGCCAGGCTGGGGAACAGGATGGAGGGCAAGTCCTGTGAGGAGCAGCTGAGGGAGCTGGGGGTGTTTAGCCTGGAGAAGAGAAGGTTGAGGGGAGACCTTATTATCACCACCTACAACTACCTGAAGGGAGGTTGTAGAGAGAAGGGTGTTGGTCTCTTCTGCCAGGTGACAGGAGATAGGATGAGGGGAAATGGCATGAAGCTTGTGCCAGGGCAGCTTTACATTGGACATTAGAAAAAAATTTTTAACTGAAAGAGTTGTGAGGGCCTGGAACGGGCTGCCCAGGGAGGGGGTTGAGTCACCTTCCCTGGATGTGTTCAAAAAAAGGATAGATGAGGTACTTAGGGATATGGTTTAGCATAGGATGGGAATGGTTGGAATTGATGATCTTCAAAGGTCTTTTCCAACCTTATGATTCTGTGATCTGTAATAGTCCCAGCTGAGCATATCCAAGTTAACTGACGTGGAACATAAACAGATGCTTCATCACAATTGCCCATAGATGGAGGGATCTGACAAGAAGATTCCTCAGTATGTTCTAAATCTTTATAGCTTCTGCTACTATTACATCTCATTGCTGGAGGGTATGGCTTTGTACAATTTTGACACAAACAGGCAGCACTGACTAACTGCTGTAATGAAGGAATTAGCCACAATCAACTGTTTTCTAGGTCCCCACCAGTGGTACAATTTATAATGTTTGTGCAATTCCACAGAGGTGTTTTCATCACATAAGGTTGTGTTGACCCCCTCTAGGAGGTAGCAATCCCTGCTGTCATCTCTCCTCTCCTCATGGGCTTGAGACCATAAACAATTGGCAGGAGGCCCTTGCATTATGTCAAACCCTGTACATGAATTACTGGGTGTTGGAAGGAAATTCAAAACACCACTGTGTGTTTACTGGTTCCACATACCTCAGGAACAAGAGCTTTCCCCAGTATGGCTCATTCCTATTTCATGTATCTGCCTGTGTGTCTAGAGAATGGCCATAGGAAGGATCAGGGTCATTTGCCCCTGCATCCCAAAGTCCTATTGTCCCAACAAAAGGGAACATAAGAACAATTTAGGGTCCATCTGGAGTTTTGATTTAATATATTATTAAATGGCCACTTCCATTCAAAGTCTCCCCAAAGGATAGACTACTTCTCATTCCAGAGCCAATCTAAATTTTTACCCATGTCCACAGGGAGAGCTGTTATAGGGATCCCTTGAGTAGGGGTATATGGTAAAGGCAAACAGGTAGTCACATGAGAAAAGTTAAGCATACGAGCAAAACCTTGTATCATTTTATAGATCTCATTGTCTGGTTCAGTGTGATTGATAGTCAGAGAACCATCAACATCTTATTCAAAAGCTCAAGGCTGTCTATTCCATATACTAGATTGTCTGCCCATGCCTATGGTTATGGAACTGACCATTAATATTACAAGGAGTTTTACTACTACAGCCATGATGTAGCACTTATTATTAAAACTTGTGTTACAAACAATCACTCCTATTGAAACAAACAGACAGAACTAAGATCATAAGACCAAAACTCCCAGTCCACGCTTCAGGTTTGAGTATTTTTTCAATTTCATTCTGGCACAGTTCTTATTTCAGACTTACACCTATGAGATCTCCACCCCATGTCTTCTCAGCTGTCCCTTTCCTTTTTCTTATTGGAGCAGTCCTGTGACTAAAAGAGAACAGAACTGCTCAAACGTATATATGCTTGACAATGAATTGGTTAGAAGTCTGGTGTAATTCACCTTTAAGGATGTCATTTTTCTTCAGTACTGCTGCCAGTGCACTATGAGCAATGGCAGGGGAGTGTTTGCATCCTTGGGGAAGTTGATGGAACATATATTGTACTTACTCCCTCCCAAGTGAACACAGACAGACGTTTTATCCTCCTCTTGAAAAGGAAACCTAACCTTAACATCCAGAGTGGCCATCCCAGCATGTTTCAAAGTCTTGGATCACGTAAGTGATCCCCTCCTTAGCAGCAGATGCTGAAGCATATTGATTAACATTCATTATTCTGGGAGGAGGTGACTTTAACACCTTCCTCAACTACTGGAACCTCACACAAGGGGACTTCAAAGCTCCACACTGTTCCATTATGTAGTTTACAGACTATGTTTGCTAGGACATCAAATTCTATGTTATTATTTCAGTATGGACCAATGACAACCTTTATCTTAGACATACAGTTTACCCCTGGAGACCAAACACACACAGTACTAATTCTGGTCTGGTTTCATGGACTCCTGTTACTCCTATTATTACATTTACTTTCTCCTGGGTAGGGGTCAGTCCTAACCTTGTTGTCTGGGTTTGGGTTCTGGGGGTTTTTTTCAGTGATTAACACTCATGTGAACTCCCGTATCAATTGTGAAATTTACAGGTCTGCGCCTGGGACCAGCGGTTAACATACCATACGGGTTAGTATGCTGGTCAGGCCATTCTAAGGTGGATGTTACACGAGTGGGTCAGCCTGAAATTCCCTCCGCACTTCCTAGTTTAAATCTATCAGATCCTCCCTCAAGTCTGAAAAAGGAGTGACAGGCATAGAAGACTTCCCCTCCTGTGTTTTGGAGGTATCAGAAACTTCCATAAACTTGCTAATTGGCCGCTTCACCAAGTTTATCAAGGTGTGACTAATCAGTGAATTGCCCATTCAGCGCTAGGTGCGGTACCCTTCGTGCTAATGCCTTTCTCCACAGATCCTTGCGCTGGGGATTGGTTTGTGGAGGGGGGTGGGGATCCTTTCTCAAAAACCAGTCCGTGCCTGGCAAACCCAGCGCTGCGAATTTGAACCTTCCTCTTACCATCCCATCTTTCTACCATAAATGACCATTTCTTGTAATAGTTCCTCCCATATGTTAAAACAGGCTGTTGCTGCTGGTTGGGGTAGCGAGTGTTATGACCAACTCCTCGGCACAACCTTTTCCTTTAGGCTTTGCATATAGATTTTCAAAGCATCAGGGAGACCCCGAATCAGTGGTTTAAGGCGGACTGGATGTACTGGAGCAGAGAGGCAAGGGGAATGCCCTGCCTCCAGCACATAGCTTAAATACACACAGCCTCTTTGCGCTAATTCAGCCAGCCCAGATAATTCAGTGGAAACAGCAGTTTTTCACCCCATCCTGTCCCTGGGGTGAGGGATGGGATCGATGCATCTCAAGAAGATCGTATAACTTATCTGTCCCCTCGGCCAGTGAAGAGACATTATTATAGATATTGGCTGCCTTAGGGGCGGCCATCCTACACAGCTCAAAAGGGGTAATATCGTTCTGAGGGCCGCACATCAGTATCCAAATTTCCCCTATTCCCTCTCAGGAGGTCACACCGTAGTTACACAGTTTGCATTATAAAACTCAAAGGGGCGATATCACACACAGACCGCCCTGTGCACAAAACGGGCAGAGACCCGGCCCTGCGCCTGACCGGGAGACCCGAAAGCTCTAAAAAAGGTCCTCTTTTCCATACACCACTGAGGTTTTTTTCCATTTTTCAAATCTCCACAAACCACCTGCTCAAAGTGGCCAGAACCAAACCCACCATCCCGATCAGACGGGTCCTTCCTCACATTCCTCACACCAAAAATTGCTTCCAAATTGCACCACAACCTCCTGGTTACACACAAAACACACAAACAACGGTTTACACACACACAAAATCCTTATATCTGTATACAGAACATCAGAAAACAATTGGTTATAATAAAAAATAATATATATAATATATATACATATATATATAATATAATATAATATAATATAATATAATATAATATAATATAATATAATATAATATAATAAATAAAATAATTGTACAAAGCCTGCACCCCTCAATGTCTCTGTTTAGGTTCTCTGAAGTTTTATTAATCAAATTTCTGTTTTAAGGAAATGCCAGACTGCCATGGACAATAAAGATCTATCACTCCATAACACTATGCAAGAGCCCCCACTCGATACGCCAATGGCATTGATCTATTACACAATAGCCACATCTAACCACCACATGTGGCTGTCTCAGACACCCTACAGCACCTCGAGCAGTTCTGTACACCTATATTCACATACTACAATTGCTGTAGCCAAAGCTTATTGTCAACATTACAAACCTACAGCCTAGATTTGTCTTACTTTAAGGATACTAGGTTATGCATAATGGTGTCCAAGCAACTTATAGGAGGTGCAGAGATTTTTCCATATAAACAGAGGTACAATGATTGATCATACCACAACTGCAACAAACTTCAGACTATCACTCACATCGTTAACGACTGTATAATACAGGCTTATGCAGGATGCGTACAAGAAATTCATCAGGCCTCCCTTGACTCTACTGAATGGTTCAGCAACCTTGGGTTGAATTTACAATCTGTCATTGCCTTTCAAAATGCCATATGCAAGAGGAGGACAGAGCCTGGGGAATTGAAGTGCCTAGAGAGGAGAAAAACAAACAAACAAACAAACCAGCCAAACTTGATCACACTTCAGCGTTTCTTTTCCTTGAATAAATTAATTTTAATTTGCCACACTTGACTTGGCCTAACATAAAGGCAAATGGTCATTAATGTGAAATAACTCTCAGGCTCCTTGAAATTGCTCGATGAATAGAGAAATGCCAAGTGAAAATGTAGACTAATTCATGCTTTAGTCTGCTTTCATTGACGAGCCCAAGAAATTGAATTAAAAGTAGTGCCAGAATGCAGTTACATGTAACATCACACAGTTTAGGATTCAAATTATAACTGCATGCCTTATCCTCCTTAAAAATTTCCATATCATTCTTTACTGTTAGCCTCATTCCTGTATATTCTTTTACTGAGTCTACTAAAAAAATTTCACACAGAAAAAGGGGAAGATGCTAAATCCTGTTGACAATTTCCAGCTCATGCCCAGTATTTCTTGAGCTCTATTGTTTTATTTAGAAAGAAGTGTTCATAAAATCTTTGAGGTATTGGGCAGTGATACTATGAAACACAAGACCCTTATGTACTAAAACTGAGTCACAAGGATTTGTGGGCCCTACTATAGGCCACATGGGAAGTTCTATCTCACCTCAGAGAAAATTATGGAAAATTGTGATATTGACTAAAAATCCCCAGTCATGACTGCACATGGTGACTATCCGGGGACTGTAGGAGCTCGTGCTGATCTCTGTCCCCATCCACATACACATACTGGCTTCCATCTGCAAGAAATTGGTGTCCATGGGCCAAAGCAGGATGAACTCCACTCTGTCCAAATCTGGCCCCAAATTCCAGACCTGTATCCCACAGGTACTCAGTGGTGTTTGCCAACTGTTTCCTCTAGGTGTATTTTCCTTTCATAATAACAAAGCACTCCTTACATTTGTAGCAGTAAAGGATGCCAGGGAGAACAATTATGCAGATCTAATTCTGAAAGGAGGTGCCTGTTCAAAGAGTTAATGTACATTTTACACACAATATACAGATGTCTTTGCCTCTGCTGTCCACCATGGGCACCTGCAACCAGTTATTATGCAATTCTGTAAAAAATTGTTTCAAGAGCTAAACTGCCTCTACCTAGCTATCAAGGTTGCACATTTTACTACCCTCTAATTGAATTTATTTGATTTATATTTATATCTCTGAGGTCTTTGACATCATCCTGTGCTTTACTTTCACAGCCTCTGCTACATCAGCAACAGTCCCTTCTAGAGTCTTTCTTCTTCTTCAGTATCAGTTGTTTAAGGACAGTTTTAAATCAAGATAATATATGATAGGCACCCACGTGATTTAAAATCACATTTGATGGCTGCCCGTGTCCTTCCTTTGAACCAGGGAGTGTTCATCTATAAAAATATGTACATTTTTATAGAAATATAGAATTCTCTCTATATAAATATAGTGGGTATAAATATGCATGGATATTTATACATAGATACACTTTACATACATACATTTATATATGTATATACAGTGTGTAAATATAGCTGTATGAATATACATAAATTGAGTGTAAAAATCCATGTAAGTGTCTGTGAAGTTCTTTAGGTCAGTCAGGCACCAAAATGGGAGTACATGAAAACTGGAATGCGCTTGATGGTTATAGAGCTGTCCAATGAGCCCACTAGGTTAGGTACCTTGTGTCACCTCCACCATGAGCAAAAGAGCCTCACCAAGAGGTCCCGCATCCATCCAGCCTAACCAGATGATCATGCAGACTTAGGGCTCTGCACAGTGCTGAAAGATGCAATACTGCCAGGAAAATAGAAAGCCAGAGCAACATGTCAGCTTCAGAGGAACATATGCATGTGAGCAATAAGGATTAAGGACCCTAAGGAATTCCCCAAAAGACCACAAGGACCAGCCAGTAGGCTTGCAAATCAGAAACTATAATTTGAGCTGGGTTTCTTCTATTTAATACGAATTTATTAAAAATATCTGCCTCATTCTTGCACAGATCACTTTTCCTTTGAACACCCTCACTTTGTCATCATAGGGATTTGTGGAACTGAACTTCATATGAAGTATTTGTCAGTGAGCTCTACGCTATTAAGCTCTGCATAGGGTCAGCTGTCACTGCCAACTATGAAAGCTGCACTGAGAATTTGGATCAAGGCATCTATCTGGTGTCAGCTGAAATGCCTATTGCAACAAATAACATTCTGATTAGCCTGTGAGGTAGTCCCTGATAAGCAGGCAGCAGCAAAGTCAGTGAAAGACTATTGCAACTTGCAGAAAGAGCTTTTAAAATAGTATTTAAAAATGAAGGCAATTTTTCCCCATTACTCAACAGATTTCCTTTTGTCCATCCTACCAAGAGAAATCACCTCTTTCTTCTCAAACTTTTCTGTTTGTCTTGAAGAGGGATATAATATAAAGTTAATAAAGGAGGATGAGAAAGTAACAAGGCACATCCTAAAGCTCATCAGAATCCAATAAGAGACAGAATATGAAGACTGGATCAAATTACACTTTATAGTTAAAAATCATTATGTAGAAGGAAATAAACAGTAATATTCCTTTGTAAACCTGGACCACGAAAGAGGAAAGTTTACTTTCCTTTATATAACGTATTGTTGGAATACTAGGGGCAATACCTTGGGAACTATCATGTTTTTGCCAGCACATATCAACATGCCTAAAATATATGAGAAAATAGAAGCCTGGGAATTTTCTAGGGCTGTAATAAATTGTAGAGGAAATGTTTATCATAATATGAGCATAGAGTGAATGTGAATGCACAGGTGCAAAACACCAGGAGAAATGCAAAATGGCATGTGCTGCTGACACTTACAGTAGCAGGTCACTGAGATCCCAGCACACAACTTCCTGAAGTTTCTCATGCCAGCCAGCTCTGAAACAGAAGCAGTGACTAAATCTTGATGATTCACGGAGGTGGGACAGGATAAAGAGATTAACTGCTGTCAGATCCTGAATGGTATGATGAGACACATCCAAAACCATCAGCGTACACCTAAGGAGAGGCCAGGAAGTGTGGGCAGGGCCTCAAAACCTCATTTCCTTGTCCTCCACATCTTTGTAAGCAATCCTAGACAGACTTCCTGGATACAGGTGTCTTAGTGCCTAAATGCTGGGCAGGCTGTTTAAAAACACTTCAGCTATTGTAACTGTTAGAGGCTGAAACTCATGTTTTAAACAAATTAATCTTTCTTCCTGTGAGGTACAGCATAAAGACACACTGTTGCTACAGAAAAATTGGTCATGGTTTCAGAAGTTTCTGAAAGACATGCATACTGCAGTAAGAAATTCAGCATTCATTGATATAACTCAGGACATTAAATGCTCTATTTGTCAAATGTACCTGCTCTGCATGGTCTTATAAGGGCTCTATCTAAATACAAAGCCATTCCTACACCGTGCAGGCATGGCAGTGGCCCAGCAACAGTGTCTCACTTACTATTGTTGTGTTTTCATGGCTGTCTGGATGGGGTCGTTCTGGTTTCAGCATCACTAGTGCAGAGATTGGGAGAAATTCCTGCCAAAAATGTCTTCCACCAGGTTGGTTTTCTTCTGCACTTCTACTATGGCACAAGAGAAGGGTACAGGCAAGCCCAGAATCTCTTGTCACAAAGCTTTATTTCTAAAAAGATAAGTTGGTGGGCAGAGAGAAGAACATGGGCCACCATTCAGACATGGTCCAGGACCCAGGAACTCAGCTTCCTGAGCAAATAGTGGGATGCTGGTGGTAATGAGGTCCAAAGGGGGCTTGTTCTTCCCAGAATTTGTCCAGTTGCTTTCTTCTAAGCTTGAGTCAACTTCTTGTCTTCAAGCTCTCTCCAAGCAAGGAAAGCCCTCACTTTCTTCATGGCTTGGCAGTACAAGAGGGTCACAGGAGCAAAGGATACCACCACAGGGGGAGCTATGGTTGGTCAGCCTTGCCTAGCTGCTGTCCACTCATCTAGCTGGTCACTTACTCCCACTCCTCTGCAGGATGGGAGACAATGGAGGACAGACAGCAAAGCTCGTGGGTCAACATGTGGAAAACGCTGGGAAATGTTGCTTTTGCAAATTGAAAAGGGTTATTGTATTTTCTGTAGAAGAATTTAGGATATATAGAAACTCTTGATTAACTGAACAAAAAACTAAACTTTATTGGTGTACACAGCTGTAACAACAATAGAAACCAGCCACAATCAAGAACAAAACCAAAATAACAACAGCTCCTAACAGTGCATAAAATTCTATCACACGGCATCGTTCACACACAGCCACAGCATCTGCAACCCTGTGAGGAGAAGCATGGGTCCTCTGCCTAGAAGTAAAGCAGTAACAGAACAGGAAAACCTTGATTCTTTCTAAACCAGCTATCTGAGTTTGAAGAGACCTCTCAGTCTCAATAACAGTCACCTCTCTGGTTGCTCCAGGAGGTGAAACTGCACTTGTTGGGTAGGCGGTGATGACCTGAAAGTCGTAATGGCAGAGGAACAAAACACCACTATAGCCATAGCCATAGCCCTACTGCCTGGCTATAGTGCTGGAGAAAGGAAACCTTACCACTTGTGGAGTTGAAGGACGAGGTTCAGGGGAGGGATTTGGGCTCTCAACCTCACCAACACCAGCTGTTTTCTGCTGCTCCAGTGCTTGTTCACCTAACTGTGTGCTTTTGGCAATGCGCATGCACAGTTTTCCCTCACCACCTCCCCACAGAAAGTACTAGAAAACGAAGTTCACGCATGTGTGAATCCAGTGAACCCAGTAATTTTGCCATGACTCCAGCCACTTTTTGACCAGGCCTGGAGACCCACCTAAAGCTTAAAGTGCTAAACAATGGGTGACAGGATGGGAAAACTGTGGACTTGCCTGCATTGCATATTCCAGAATTGATCGGTTTTGCATTTCCAAAACCACAACAAACAAGGGAATGTATTTATTTGATGGTGCCAGTTTATGGTGCATTTTTAAATTTTGTTGACTTTTGCTTCATGGGTTCTTGTGATCCTCACAAATATTCATCTTGTAAATGTTCATGTAAAGTATCTTTGTTTTGTTTTCCTCCAGCCCCTGAACTACAAGGGAACAGCTCTTATTGATTATTGCAAATGCAAATTGTTAATTGTTTGAATGTTTTGATTGTAGCTATTGAGCTATTGTGCATACACTTTTCCTTCCTCCTTTATCTCTATCCTCTATCACGGAGTGCCATCTATAAGATGGCAATGTTAAGCCACAGGGTGGTGTGACGTACTGTGTCTCTCAACAAATGGACCAGTGGACTTATGTCTCAACATTGCTGAAATACTGCATTAAGATGCTTGTAAAGGGTTAAGGAAGACTTGCTAACAGGATGGCTTGAAGTGTCATAGTGGTGACCTCCCATAAACAATGCCTCGCTTGAACGACTCTGCCTCACTGATAAAGAAGAAACACCAGTTGGGACATAAGTTTGAGTCTAACACCATATTTTAAGTAAATTACACACTCAAGGACTATGTGCTGTGTGGAAATAAAATGACTTCTCTTACAAGTTTCAGTACCCCCCTCCTCCTTATCTGTTCGATGAATTCCTTGCTTGTCTCTAATTGGTCACAAATGCAGGCAAAGCATTTCACTGTAGCTAGTTCAAGCTCCCCCTTGTCCTTGAAGGTATACAAAACCTGCTGAAACCGAACTTGTAGTTTGGATCAGAGTCAAGGAGTAACTGAGTCTGCGCAAACCAGAAGGTTACTTGCGGTGATGAAGAGGAGCCACCCGACTTCATCCCCACGACCCTCAACAACCACCACCAAACAGCAGTGTGCAGGTGCAGTGGGGAGGAGTTTATGGAAATCACTTTTTGGAACTCATTGTAATATGAAGCGGGACAAGTTATGAATATGTATATATGTATGAGGTAACCTAATGATATTTGAATAAGGATATGGTATAAAAGTGCTGCAAACTCTGACCAAAGGTGTGCCTACTTTGTTAGGTCACCTGCTCTTGCAAGAATGTGTAATAAATTACTGTTTCACTAACCTGTCTACCTCAAGTCCTTTCTTTAGGACCATTGGCATTTCTAACAAACATAACAACAGGGGCATTGTTTACTCAGTACTGTCATGGGTAAAACAGACTTGAAATGGTGAAAAATAATTTAATTTCTTGCCAATTAGAATAAACTCAGGTAGTGAGTAGTAGTAGTTTTTCCCAGTCCCTCCTTCAAACCTCACTCCCAACTCCTCCCATTCCCCGGACTGCAGGGTGGGTCTCTGCTCCAT
Organism: Gallinula chloropus; assembly: GCF_964237585.1. Taxonomy (NCBI): domain Eukaryota; kingdom Metazoa; phylum Chordata; class Aves; order Gruiformes; family Rallidae; genus Gallinula; species Gallinula chloropus. The sequence continues at coordinate 4,505,680 of NC_140086.1, forward strand.
CCAGGCCTCTGCAGGGGATCCCTGCTCCCCTCATCTTGCTGTGGCCTCAGGGTCCCTCTGCTGCTGCTCCCTCCTTGGTGGGATTCCTCCTGCTCTGCCTGTGCCAACTCTGGGTCTTGCTGAAACCTGTTTTCCCCCTCGGCTGAGGGGCTGAGCTGTGTCCTACAATGGGGCTATTGGTGGGAATTACTGTCTAATCTTGGGAGGAGATTGATTTTTTTAAAAAACTATGCAGTGCAACAGTATTAGATCACCCATCAAATAAATCAATGGCTCACAAATAGTAGTTAGCATTAGATAACAACAAACAGATGTGTTTTTAGGGAATTTTGGCAGGATCAGTATGAACCCAGTAACTTCTTCATATTCTCATCAGCAATCTGGATGTAAATATCAGATCAGTGTTGCTGAAACTGAAAATGTGAAAAGACTGAAAACAGTTAAAAAATAGAACACATGAAAGAGCAGACAATGAGCTGAGTATTTTTTCTGATCTGGCCCTCTTTGGAGCATGCTGATTCCCTAGAAATATATTACCTGAGACCTCAGTTTCATGAACTACCTGATTAAATAATGTCTCCTGGCAGTTAATTTCTTTGTTCCTATTCATGATCAAAAGATACTTTTAAATATTAGAAGTACAAACTAGATAATCCGAGGGTTTTTTTCTCTCTTATATTTCCTGTTCCACAGATGTCTTAGTGAAAATAATCACATTCATAGAATCAGAACCACAGAATGGTTCTGGAGGGGACCTGAAAGATTCAACCCCCTGCCATGAACAGGGACCCCCTCCACTAGACCAGGGTGCCCAAAGCACCATCCAACTTGGCTCTGAACACTCAGGTCCAGGGCAGCCACAACTTCTCATGGGAAACCTTTATCGTGAGCCTTTCCACCCTCACAGTGAAGAATTTGTTCTGTATAAGTAATCCAAATCTACACTCTTTTAGTTTAAAGCCATTACCTGTTGTCGTATCACTATACTCCCTGATAAACAGGTTTTCTCTGCAGGCTCCTTTAGGTACTGGAAGGTTGCTATAAGGTCTCCCAGGAGCCTTCTCTTCTGCAGGCTTAAAAAGCCCAAATCTCTCTGCCTGCCCTCAGAGGGAGTGCTCAAGCCCCCAGTCATGTTCCTGGCCTTCTCACTGTGCTGACCCTGCCATGTGATTTTGACCAAGGCTTCAATTTCAGTTTTCCCAGCAATCAGGGAAATGATATGACTACTAGGTAACTGTGTCTTCAAATCAGTGCTTTTACAATGCTCTGTCTAGCAAAATATGTAAATGTGATCTCAATTGAAGGACTGGACTTTGCCTCCTGATAATGAGTTCACTTTCTGAGGAGAGCCAGATGCATCAGCCTTGCTCTCCCATTTCTTTGACTCTTTCATCCCACCCCATCACTGCCCATCTCTTCATCTACCATAGTATTTTGAGATACAAACACCACAAGCAGAGGAGATGAAAGTTGTTCTGCTCCAACATGGTCACAAAAACAGTGTTGGCAGTGTAAGGGTGACATGCAGGCATGGGACAGCATGTCATACCCACTGGATGAAGTCAAATTTGTCCATGAGGTTTTTCTTTCAGCTTACATTCCTTCTGGTTTTAATTCCATATATGAAAAACTAAATTGGCAGCTAGCTAGGAAGTACATCAAAACATTTTAAAGCTTCCACTCAGCTTTCTCTGCTTGTACATCTAATAATCACTTTCTCCAGTCCAGATCAGTTGGTAAATAAAACATCAGCACTCACTAGTCCTTACATCTCTCCAGTGAAAACCAGAATTAAATAGCAATATCAAAAGCTCAGAAAACATGAAGATTTTTTCAACAAAAGTTTGCCCTTGCACTCCTTTTCCATCTCATTTTTGGCTTCCAAGGAAACACTACGAACAGGTTACTGATGGATAGAGTTTGACTAAAGTGGCTTTACCTATTTAAATGTGTACATGATGGCAGTGAACCACTCACTGGAACAGTCCCAAAAGAGAAATGTCATGAGTCTTGTACTAATTTAAAATTACAAATTACTTGTAGCTGGTAACTTACCCAATTTAATCACAAGAGGCTAAAACTGAGCACAAATTGCAGAAGCCATCTACAGCTATACTCGGGGTCGTCAGTCAAAAATGCATTTCACAGATGCTTGTTGTTTGCTTAACATAATCTCTTATCGACCACCTTGCATTGCCACTGTTGTGTTTTCTTTTGATTTACACAAGTATTTTGGAATAATATGTACACAGATTCATACAAAGACTAAGGAAACCTCAGCACATCTGTTTCTTTTGTTTGGGATAATATTAAATAAACGGTGATCATTAACAAATTCTTCCATAAATGCATTACAAACCTGATTCCTACTTCTATAAGTAATTACAGTTGTGGTCTCATCTCTATCAGATCCAAGAAATCCAGGCTGAAATCAAGATCTTATCAGAGGAATCTCATTGTTAAACACATGCTGATATCAGCCTCTGCAGAGGAGCTGGTTTATGCAAACTGCATTTCTGAATCTGTTTTTCTAAGCGGGAAGTAGTTGGACCTATAAGTAGGGTCAGCACAGAAATTAAGAAGCCCAAAGTCATTTATGAACTCAGCCTCACCTAGGAGATGTTTTTTCCTTTCATGAATATCCCAGTTTCCTAAGCTATGCTAATGGAGTAAGACTGTACTTCACAGTGGTATTACCCAAACACCATATATACTTAGTGTAATAATAAGTATATCAAGTATATGTCATCATTCAGGTCTGCATATCCTTGACAAAATCATCTGTGCAGACAAGGCAAAACAAGATTTGAATGAGGCATTCAGTAGCACAGAGCCTGGTATCTGGGCAAGACTTATCACTATGCACTATAGTCATACAAACTGAAGACAGACTACACTAAGAGATCTTGAGGCAACAGCAAGCCTTGCACAGCCCTCAGACCTGCTTTCATACGGAAATGATCACATAAAAAACCACCACAACTCATAATTTTTGCTATAGTTTCTAGAAAATATCAAGCGTAGCAGATTATGAAAGGATGAGAGCAGGATTGATGGAGAGGCTGGAAGAGGCTGGGATTTAAACCAGAGCAGGGTAGGTTTACATTAGACATTAGGAAGAAGTTTTTCATTATGTGGGTGGTGAAACACTAGAAGAGGTTGTCCAGAGAGCTGGTGGAGGCCCCATCCCTGGAGACATTCAAGGTCAGGCTGTATGAAGCTCTGAGCAACCTATCTAGTTAAAAGTGTCCCTGCTTACTGCAGGGAGGTTGGACTAGATGACCTTTAAAGGTCCCTTCCAGCTTAACACATTCTGTGATTCTTCCATGACCCATTAACTAATGCCAATGTAGAGAAATTTCCTGAATATGACTAGGAAGTACCAACATCAATCATCCCCCTTCCCTATCCATATGATAGATGTGTTTACCTCTGGATTCAGAACAATTAGTATTGCTAAGACAGAGCTGTGTAAGCAGCAGATCTTCCAATACAGCCAAACACAGAGATATGCCCAGAAAGGGAGGAGTTGATGGTTAGTGAAACATGAGCCCTTTACCCACTGTATCAGCAGCTCTGCATGGCCTCTCAGGACAACAATACATTGCAGTCCCTAGATATATACTAGGACGTGATTTCATTTCCACATCTGGCCAGATGCATATTTTAACACTCTAAAGTGACAGAGCCAGGTCAAATAGATGGAGAAAAATACCAGCAGGAGAAATTTAAAGGGCATCAAATACTGCTAGCCTACCAAAAAATAGGTATAAAAAGTGCTTTGAGTACAGAAAATAAGAAAATTAATGCAGAGAAAATGTTAGATGCAATAGGGCTCTTCAATGTGGAGAAGGAACGCAGATCAAAACCCAATGTCTGGAAGCTAAATTCACACCATTTCCTGATAGAAGTTAGTCATCACTTTTTGCAAGGCTGAAGATGATTAGACTGTAGCAAATTCCCCGCAGGAAATGATGGATTCTCCTTTTGTCAAATCAAAATTTGATGCCATTTTAGTCAAACACAGATAAGTGGAGTCAGTACAGGGCTATCAGAGTAAATTCTAATGGTAAGAGAGTCTTTTCATTTGTGGATTATGCTGAGCCTGATTCATGATAATAATGAAATTCAATGGAAACGCTTCCCAGTTTCAGAAGTGAATGCTAACTTTCTTCTTTTCAGGCAATATCCCAAAATACAGTTTTAAGATGTTTACATATTGCTTGTGTGTGTGGGCAGAGGGTATTGCTTTCTATAATGAAATGTCAGCTTCTTACATGGGGAAGAATAAGAGTTTTCTGACAAACCTTTTGTCTCGTACTGACTATTCAAAACCAGAATAATGTACACCATTCCAAAGCCACCCAACAGTCCCTCTGCCAGAGAATAAAAGCATCTGGTGACTATCCTGTCAAACACAAGACAAGTAAGTCATCCACAATGCAAGATCCTGTCCTTTTTTTTTTTTTTGGGAGGGGGGTGTCTCATGAATTATCAATTTAAGTGGCTTGTTCTTCCTTTGTGGTTCATTTCTAGTCATCCAGTTCACTCAGACTCTCTAACTTAACCTTCTTAAGATTTCTCAACCCTGCAGTAAGGGTGCAGGAACATCATTTTCCCAAGGCTCATAGGAGAGAGCTGAAGAATGAGAAAACTGCAGGAGATGCATATATCTGTCAGATGGCAGCAGCGAATGTTTATAAATCTTTATGAATTTAGAATACCCATTTCTTGTTCCATTAGAGAGTGACAATTTAAAGATTTCTGGATTACAACGAGGCTAGTGATGTGTATCTGGACCCTGCTGACACACATCTCCTATTACATGGTAGTTGACTGTATATAAAAAATTAACTGCTCAGCGCCAACACCTTCTGAAACAGCTGCTGAAGGAAAATCAGTGATGGATAAAGGACTCTTCAATGATTTCCATCAGAAAATTTAGAGATAGAGAGTACCCAAATTTCTTCAATGACATGGTGTATATTTTTGTTCTGGTTACTCAAACACAGATAATATTATCAGAGTTCCACTAAGCCTGATAAGAATATGAATCACTTTTCCAGGAAGGACATCTGAGTTTGTCCAACAAAGCTTTTCCAGATATCTTTAACATGGACAGAATGCACTTTAGGCTTGCTTGGGCCAAAATATTCCCAGTTAATTTCTTCTAGGGGAAATAAATGTCAGAATTTCATGTCAGACAACTCTGAGATTTATAGTTGGAAGATTTAACGGACCAAAATGATTTATTTGATGTTGGGTCTACTTATAATAACCTGGAGTGACTTACACATATTATTACTAGTAATGCATGTGTACATCTATTACTGATATGAATGAGCAGTACATGCTTTGCATACATAGAATAGAATCTCCTGAGTTGGAAGAGACCCATAAGGATCATCAAGTCCAACTCCTGGTTCCACGCAGGGCCAGCCAAATTGGAGCATGGGACTGAGAGCATTGTCCAGACACTTCTTGATCTCAGTCAAGCTCGGTGCTGTGACCACTTCCCTGGGGAGACTGTGCCAGTGTCAGTGTTCTCTTCAGTCCCATTCTTTTTGTTAATATATTTGAAACAACTTTTTGTTGTCTGCCACAGTATTATTGGCCAGCCTCAGCTTTAACTGAGCTTTGGCCACACAAATTTTCTCCTTACAAAGGCAAACTGCATCTCTGGAATCCTCCCACATTGCCTGACCTTGCTTCCATTAGCCATACACGTTTTTTTCCATCTAAGCTCTAGAAGGTGGTCCCTGTTCAGCCAAGCCAGCCTCCTGCCCCGCCTGCTTGATTTCTGACATTTTGGAATTGCCTGTTCCTGGGATTTTAGAAGGTGGTACTTAAAAAGTTACCAGCATTGACAGATCCCAATGCCTTGAGAAGCAGTTTTCCAGTGGACCTTACCAGTTTCCTGAGCATCCCAAACTGTGTTTTTCCCTCACAAACAATTCTGCAGACACCAAGGTCAGCGAAGGAGAGGAAGGCTCTCTGCTCCAGGTGCCTGAGCAGAGATTCACCTGCAGCTCATGGAGAATATCATGGTGAGAAAGCCTTTCCCCATGCAGGTTGATCTTGGAGCAGGTATCCATCTGCAGCCTTTGGAGGACCCCATGCCAGAGTAGGGGGAGGCACCTGAAGGAGGCTATAACCCCATGGGAAGCTCATGCTGGAGCATGCTCCTAGCAGGAGCTGTGTCCCCTTGTCTTTTTCCTTATTTGGATGAGATTAAATGAGTCTTACTCAACGTATTCATTGTTGATCTGTACAAGGGGACAGAGTGTATGCAAATTTAAATCACCAGCAAATTTGCTGATGATACAAAACTGGGATAAATGACCAACACCAAAAGGCTCTGCTGCCATTCAGCAAAATCTTGAAAGAATAGAGAATGGGACAAAGAGGAACACAAATGAGATTAATTAAGGGCAAGTATAGCGTCCTGTACTGAGGGAAGAATAACCCCAGGTACAAGTATAGGTTAGGGGCTGACCTGCTGGGAAGCAGCACTGCAGAGGAGGACATGGGAATCCTGATGGACAGCAAGCTCTGTCTGAGCCAGCAATGTGCCCTCATGGCCAAGAGGGCCAGGGGTATGCTGAGATGACTTAGGAAGAGCATGGTCAACAGGTCAAGAGACTTTATCCTCCCTCTCTACTCTGCCATGATGAGGCAACATCCAGAGCCTAGTATCCAAGTCTGAGCTCCCCAGTTCAAGAAAGACAAGGAATTTAGTCCTTATCTCAGGCAGGTCTAGGTTCTCCAGAAACTCTTCACTGGGCCCTAAGGCCTAATTATCATAAGCCACATAGTCCTCTATGCATTTGTCACCCTAGGCAAATTCCCTATAAACATGTAGGAAGGCATGGGTGTCTGCTCTGTCTGACTGCTAGCAAGCTCATCTAACAACCAGGAAGTTGGCTCCCAGTCTTGACCACATCATTCTTTATCCTAGGAAGCACAAAATGAAAGACCAAATCTCCAGCCACTGCTTTCTCTCCAACTCCCTCTCCTTCACCTCAGCTCACACCTGACATTCCCATTGTCTGCAAGATGCAGCTGATGTGACTGGGATTATGAACATAAAGAAGGAAAATTAGTTACAGCTGGAGCAATTGTCAGGCAAGATGATAATTGAAAGCCACTAAAATGATCAACTGTTTAATTGCTTACATTAAAGGAATGAATTGACAGCAATCAAGCCAACCTATAAAAGGTACCAAAAACATGACATGTAAGAAAATAAATTAATTTTCATAAGGAACAAGTAAAAACAAACCTGGAAAAATTGAAAATCCAAGCCTGTGTTGTTTATAAACCTTAATCAATTTAAAACTCATTTTCGACATATTAAACTTTACTATTTAATGTGTCCCAATGAATTCTGCCTTTGGCATTGTTCAGCAGTCTCACTAAAGCCTTGTGCAGTTAAAAAAGATAATTCATCAGCATTGCCTCTGCCAAGCATGTTTAAATGAGGAGGCAGTGCCCAAAATCATGAAGGGGGGAGTGCTATGAGATTTTTAAAGGATTTTTTTCCTATTTGGTAGACTGTTGATTTCCTGGCTAGATTTTTTTTTTTTTTTAGAAATATACTAAGCTCTTAGAATTTGTGTTTTCAACCTTATGCTTTGCTCTGAGTACTCTTTGCATAGAAGGCAAAATGCCAGAGTGAAGGGGAAAGATGCTTACCGAATTTGGCCAGTACTCTGATGGAAATCCTTGGGAAGACAAACACCACTCTTGCTGCTTATGTTTGCCCTGCTGACCATTGACACAGTGCCGTGCATCAGCACAGAAAGACACAACTGCCCCTATGCCATGTACATAATTGCAGCTTTCTCTATATCTTGGGTCCAGAGCAGGTCTGGAGATCTCAAATACTTGAGAGCCATCTAGCATAGAGATTACTGAGCAGTTGAAAAAATACTGCTGGCTGGTAGTGGTCAGACTTGGGTTTTAGCTCAGTTTTCAGCCATACAGTGCAGTAATATATTTGTCCTTTTTTGGTTTGCACATTTTTTCCCAATCACATGCCTAAAACGTCCTTTAGAAGACCAAAGAAATTTTGCTTTTGTCCCTGAATGCTGTACCCCAACTAAGGGCATGAGGAAAGCATATGCCCAGGATACCATTGGCCTTGTGAGCTGCAAGAGCACACTGTTGGCTCATGTTAAGTTTCTCATCCACCAGAATCCCCAAGTCCTTCCCAGCAGGGCTACTCTCAAGGAGCTCTTCTCCCAGTCTGTATCTGTGTCTGGGATTCTTCCGGCCCAAGTGCAACACCTGACACTTGGCAGTGTTGAACTTCATTAGGTTCACCCGGGCCCATCTTTCCAGCCTGTCAAGATCCCTCTGGATGGCTTCCCTAGAAGGAATGGTATCCTGGGCTCCATCAGAAGAGGGGTGACCAGCAGGGACAGGGAGGGGATTGTCCCTCTCTACTCCGCCCTCATGAGGCCCCAGCTGGAGTCCTGTGTCCAGAGCTGGGGCCCCAATACAAGAAAGATGGGGAACTGTTGGAGAGGGTTCAGAGGAGGCCACGATGATTAGAGGGCTGGAGCACCTCCCCTATGAGAGAGGCTGGGGGAGCTGGGCTTGTTCAGCCTGGAGAAGAGAAGGCTGTGGGGGGACCTCATTACAGCCTTCCAGTGCCTGAAGGGAGCAGAGAAACAGGAGGGGAATCAACTTTTTAAAAGGGTAGACAGTGGCAGGACAAGGGGGATGGAGTGAAGCTAAAGGAGGGAAGGTTTAGATTAGATATTAGAGGGAAAGTTTTTACAGAGAGAGTGGTGAGGTGCTGGAACAGGCTGCTCAGAGAGGTTGTGGCTGCCCTGTCCTTGGAGGTGTTCAAGGCCAGGTTGGATGGGGCCCTGTGCAACCCTGTGTAGCTCCAGGCCTGGAGGTTGGTGTTCCTGCCTGTGGCAGGGGGGTTGGAACTCTCTGATCCTTGGGGTCCCTTCCAACCCAGAACATTCTATGATTCTATGAGCTGCATTCCTGCTGCTACCTGCATAGTGTCTCCAGCCCACCACATCACCCAGAACTGTCAGAATTTTCTCTAATACTGCTCTAACACAAACCCTTTCCGACACACAGTAACCCCTCCTGAAATATTTAGGCCTAGATCTGAGGTGAGCAGGGATATGAACTCTATGGTACCAGTGTACAATAAAGTTTTGGAAAGAAAGGAAAGAGAACTACAGAACGGATCCTTGATGTTTCACACTTTGTTTCTACAAAAACAATACAGAAGGCTTGATCTGTTTTTTCACACTTACATAAATCACTTAAAAGATTTTATTTTGAAAGGAGCAGATAGATTGTATATTATCTCTTTTTCTCCCTATCATCAATTTTTCATTTCATGATAAAAATCTAATTTTGTAAGTGTGACACTTGAAAAAAAAAAGAAAGAAAAGAAAATAACTGGATCCAAGGGCTCAGTTACTGGCTGCCATCCAGCCTCACCATCCAGTTGACTGAACACAGACAGAATGAAGTGTCCCCCACTCAATGATCACCCCAACATTGCTGACCTTCACCCCCTGAAGCTGAGTTATGAAAGTCCTACATAAAATCAATACTTTTTTGAAGCTTTCTGATTTTTTTATGGTTTCCTTCATGTTTCATTCTCACATTTTTCTTGCTGGTAACTCATTTTTCAGGTATTTGTTTTCCATGTTGCAGACCAGTTGCTCTGAGTTTGAGTAAAGCAATGTCCCACCACAGGCTCAGTGAGATCTCCAAAAACTGCACAATGACATGAGGGATCAAGAAACAATTTTCTTTCTGGAAACGTACAGTCCTGTCAAGTAAGCTGAAGGGAGATCAGATGATCTTACCCCCCACATCCTCAGTGATAACATGTACAAGTGTGATATCTGGATTTTACTCTGCATTTCTAAATGAGTGTCACCAAGCTGATCAAAGGTCTGGAAGGCAAACTTTGTGAGGGAAATCTTAAGAGAGGAAAAAAAAAACCAACACCACCTGAATTAAGTTGATTTTTTTTTTTTTTTGGCAAAACCAAAACCAACTTCATTTTCTAATGTAAAGCATTACTTGATAGACTAGAAATACTTAAGTAAAAGATGTTTCCAAAGGAAAAAAAAAAACAACCCTGGTTTTCCCTTCTGAAAAGTTAAGGATTAGCAATTACTCCACTAAATACTCCACTAATTGTTCCTTTTCCTGCCAGGACAAAATTACTAGGTGGGAAAAGATGCTATTTTCTGGGAAACCTGGGTCTAGAGCAGTTCCAACCTAATCCCCACTGTAAGGAAAGACATAAAGGTCACAAAAAAAAACCCCAAAAAACCTTTATTTGCCAATTGGACCCAGAGGGAATTGTTTTCTGAATTCATCCCTGAATGTTTTATTGACAGCAATAGTTATGATCCTTATAATGGCCTTATAATTCCCTGCCTTGCTCTAAGACATAGTATATGGTGAAAGAAACTAATGAAGCAAAAGACACTCAATATCAGTCTTCAAATGTGCTGTTTATAAAATCCTTTTAAAAAGGAAAAATAAAACCGCAATTTTAATAAATTAAAAACCTTGGTGCGCAGCTTACTGGATGGCAGGTTGAATCAAGATGGTTGACATGCCACATTGTAACTACTTCCCCAATGAATGATGACATAATTTTCAGATTTGCCCTTCTTTAGTGGCATTGATGCATTCAGGCAAAACGATATATCAATCAATCTTTAGGACCTAAATGCCTGTTATGAGTCAATCCTCCGAGGCTCTCAGCTTTCCACATCTCATAAGAATCTTAGCAGTGATTTGTAGTCACTTCAGTTTTTTTTAAATGCTTCACATCTCTCAAATTTGTTAGAGCCTAAAACCAGAGCCCTTGCTCTGTTTCACATCAAGCATATTATTGGTACAGGACAAGTGTGCATTGCTCTATATTCCTCTTACCACCATGCCAATGCCAGCCTCTCATAATTAAGTATGGACAGAATCCAGTACTGTACCACACATTTACCACATTTAGGGACCAATTGACAGAATCCAGTACTGTACCACACATTTACCACATTTAGGGACCAATTTCTCCCTCATTTATTTTCAGAGCCTGTATAATTCTCCAGCAGAACTGTTCCAATACAGAAAGGCTGCATCAGAGGAAAGGGGGAGAGCTACTGATGCCATTTCCTGGACTTCTGTAAGGCCTTTGATACAGTCCCTCACAATATTCTTACTTCTACACTGGAGAGACATGAGTTTAATGGATGGACTGTTAGATGGTTAAGGAATTGGCTGGGTAGCCACACCCAAAGAGTTCTGTCTCAATGTCCAAATGGAAACCACTACCAAGTGGTGTCCCTCAAGGGTCCATATTAGGACCAATACTATTTAATAACTTCAGCAATGGCATAGCCCACAGAATTGAGTACACCCTCAGCAAGTTTGCAAATGACACCAAGATAAGTTGTGCAGTTGATGCATTCAAGGGAAAAATGCCACCCAAAGGGACCATGGCAGACTTGAGGAGCGTGCCCATGAGAACCTCATGAAGACCAACAAGGCCATGTGCAAGGTTCTGCACCTAGATCAGGGCAATCCACAGTATCCACAGTATCAGAAATGGTTTGAGAACAGCCAGTAAAGGAGGACTTGGGGATACTAGTGGAAGAAAAATTGAAGGGGAGCCAATAACATCCTCTTGCAGCCCAAAAAGTTTTGTCAAAAGAAGGGTGGTAGAGAGGGATGATTTTGCCCTTCTACACTACTTGCAAAACACCCCACCTGGACTATTGCATCCAGCTCTGGGTTTCCCAGTGTAACAAAGAAATGTACCTGTTAGAAGAGATTAAAAGGAGGGCCAAAAATATGGTAGAGAGCTGTTTCATATTTTTGGCCCTCCTTTTAATCTCTTCTGAAACAGCTCTCTTATGAATAAAGGCTGAGGGAGTTGAGGTTTCCCAGTCTGGAGAAGAGAAGGCTCCAGGGAGACATTATTGCAGTCTTTGGGCCTATAAAGAGGCATTATAAGACAGAGAGATTTTTACCAAGACCTGCAGTGACAGGACAAGGGACAATGGTTTTAAGGCAAAAAGAGGGTAGATTTAGATTGAATGTAAGGAAGAATTCTTTTATGCTGGGGGTGGTGAGACACTGAAATAGGTTGCCCAGATGTGAACCCCACCTCCTTGGAAGTGTTCAAGGCCAGGTTTAATGAGGTTTTGGGCAAGCTGATCTAGTGAAAGACTTCTCTGCCCACAGCTGTAGTGCAGAAGGTCACTTTGAGCCCAAATGATTCTGTTTCTATAATTCTGTGGTATTATATAAAAATACTCATGAGACCAAAAGAAAGGTAAGACAGAAAATATATGACTGTACAATCTACATATATTATAGAAAAGATATACATAAAAGTTACTTGTACTATGTTGCTGGGTAACATATTCAAGACAAGTACTGACCACATAACTCACATGTTATCTCAAGCAAAATGACAGAGGATGTCAGGTAAATTATACACTCATCCTGAGGAATAGATCACTTAAAGAAAATAGTCTCCTGAATGTTTTGAACCAGTGACAGTAAAAAGGAAGTGTATGAAGGCTAATGGCATCTTGAGGTGTGTTAGAAATAGCGTGGCCACCAGGTCCAGGGAAGTGATTGTGCCCCTGTACTCAGCATTGGTGAGGCTGCACTTCAAGTACTGTGTGCAGTTTTGGGCCCCTCACTATAAGAAAGATATTGAGGTAGTGGAGCATATCTAGAGAAGGGCAGCCCAGCTAGGGAAGGGGCTGGAGAGCAAGATTTATGAGCAGAGGCTGAGGGATCTGGGTTTTTTTAGCCTGGAGTAGAGGAGGCTGAGGGGGGAAACCTTATCACCACCTACAATTACCTGATACAAGATTGTAAAAGAGTGGGTGTTGGTCTCTTTGCCCAAGCAACAGGTGGTAGGACAAGGGGGAATTGTCTCAAGCTGCACCAGGACAGGTTTAGATTAGAAATTAGGACAAAATTCTTCACTGAACACGTTGTCAGGCATTGGAACAGGCTGCCCAAAGAGGTGGTTGAGTCACCATCTCTGGATGTATTTAAAAGAGGTAGATGAGGTGCTTAGGGATATGGTTTAGTAGCAGACAGGTATGGTTGGCCTCAATGATCTCAAAGGTCTTTTCCAACCTAATGATTCTGTGAATCCTAAAGGTTGGGGTTTCATATTTCGTGATGCCTGAAAAATACACGTTCACATTAATATTTTCTTGCTTGCATCACGTTATTGGAACTATAATAATGCAGCAAGTAGGTACTCATCTGGAAACTTGCTGCACTCCAAGCTTCAGGCCCCAACTTCAGAAAAAGTGTGTGAAGAACAAGAACATATGAAAAGATGCTGTATAGGTTGTAAGTTACAGCCATCAACTGTGCATTGCAGCAGCTGAGGCTTTTTCTCAAGTCTATAGGGTTTGAGTCAACGTGTTTTGAGGTTCTAAGTTTTTTTAATAAAGTTATTTTTAAAAAGCCCAAAAACTACTAAACAGAAGGGGGTTATGTTGTCAGGTTGTTTGGGTTTGATGGCAGGGTCTCCCCACTGCCACCAAGAATGATTTTATTGAAGAAATAATTAAAAAAAAACCCAACTTTGACTGCAGTAGAGATACCTGTTGTTAAGAAAAAGATATGATTTTTGATCATAATTAGGTGGTCTTACAAAGAAATTAGACCATTCAGAATACCATTATACTTAATTAAAATCCTTTTTCCTAGGACTAATAGAAGTTTTGGGCATGAATAGCTTTTCTTAAGCAGATTCACAGATCTGGCTGCAGTAAATTACAGATGAGAACTCCCAGGAGCAGAACAAACCCCATCAAGACCCTCATAAACAAAATGCCATCATCTGGAGCCAGAGAGAAAAGTGCAGGCTGGATAGAGAGAAGAATTACAGACTTGGGACTAGCCTATACATCAGCACTATCTAAGGAGAAAGAAAAGCTCTTTATTTATTGCTTACCAGTCTCCAGGGTGTGAGTGTCAGTCAGCATTAGCATTCACCTTTATAACTGTGCTTTGATTTACAGCTCCACCCCAGTGCAGAGGGAACAGCCAATTACATGGCTATGAGAACATGCATGCTTTGAGTATATCCCAGCTGCTTTTTCTTCTCTCTGATACAGGATGTGTCCTTACAGATTTTCTTGGCCTTAGCCTGCCATAGAAGTGTGATATATGGGATCTGATCTGCATTATTTTGTAAGTGCCAAAAGAATATCATGTGGTATATGAATTTATGCTCACACAGGTTAAGCTACAGTAGAAAGGTTAGGAGATATTAGGCAGAAGGATGGTATTCCACATTAGGCAAAGCTACAAAGCTGCTTTGCTAAGGCTGGGAACTAACAGCCAAAATGGACAAAGACCACTGAGGTGATAAGCTCTCTATGCTCCCCTGTCAATACTGACTAGGTCTATGAGTACTTAGACATGTATAACAGACCAAACCCTATCCTTTATGTCAAACCTGGCCTACTCTACCCCTCAACTCTAACCACATCTTCCCCTCTCCTCCTTTTTCTGGTGGCTTCCATCTTTTCCTGATATTTACTTTTCTTGGTTTGTTTCACAGTGGCACCTTTGATATCAGCTGGGAACACTGAGCACTTCTCAGATCCACCTTTCAGATCACCAGTGGTAACAGTTGACTCTTGACTGCTCAGGAGTTTACTTAACGTCCTAAAACCCACACTGCAAGACTTGTACAGTACTACCTGCTTCTGGTCCCATTTTTACATGGTATGTTAATATTCTTAGGTCAAACTTGATTAAATACTTGAAATGCATAACCAATTCAGAGTTTGACTCAGATTCTTCAAATAAGCACTGTTTATAGGCTTGTGGTTCTCCATATCACAGGTCCATTTCACTGGTGTTGGATAGATGCAAACATGGTAAGCTAGAGGAATGGACTTATGCTGAAATGGATGTCCCTGATGCTGAAGTGCAGATTTAACCACCTAGATAGTCAATATGGTGCTCTGACTTTTGCTCTGTGAATTCAAAAGAGTACCCATGTGAAAGATGGGCCATCCCACCCACCTTAGAAAACCACTCACAAAGGGCTTTGAGAGACTCCCTACAGATAGTAGCTCAAGATTTTCTTTTCTAGCTACCAAATCACCAGCAAGAATGGAAACAAGATTTTTCATTATTCATTAATTTCTTTCAGTTTCACATTTATTTTATTTAAAACAGGAGAGGATGAAATGTCTCACTTCTACCACCAGATAAAAAAGGTGTCCCAGTCAGGCCATTTTAATTAAATTGAAGTCTCTATATATACAGAGTAATGTTATAGAAAGGCAATTTTATTTACAAATTATATTAAGTTCATGATTAAGGGATGTATCTTTAAACAGGTACTCATCAAATTTGAGATCTTCCATCCAATCCATTTTCCCCTCCCACTTACCCCTAAATAGACAGCTCCTAAACACTTCAGAAACTCCTGTGCATGGTGACCCATGCATTACATGCTATCCACCAACATTGTCTCACAGCAGAGCAAACTTTATTCCTCCCTAGGGAGCAATGAAAGAGAACTATTTTTTTTTTCTTAAAGGTGATTCAGAGGACAGCCTGTAGCAAAGGTTTTGTGCATGGAGAGGCTGGGGAGAATTACTGCTAAGATTTTATTAGCGTGCATAAACACTATGATGTTTTTGATGCCTCAGGCTATAGAAGCACAATCATTACAATGAAAACCATATTTCTTTCCATCTTTCCATTGGTCCTGTAACACATTGAGCAATCTATCTTGCTCACATGCTCTACATAGCCATTTATTCATTCATTCATTCATTTATTTATTTATTTATTTGCATATTTATTTATCTAGCTATTTATTTATCCATCTATTTATTTATTTGCTTCTCACAAATAGTATTTAACCTTTTGAGGACCGCAAGGAATTTGAGGTGTGAGAGCATGATGGGCTCCACAGCTTCTGCCTCCCAACATAAACCAGGTGGAGTGAACAAGCGATGCTATGAAATGTAATGAGGGCAGGCTGAGACAAAACACCAGCTAAAAAGCCAGGACTGTTCTCTCTGTGTGTATATCTGGACAGGATGGATTGATAGGCCAGGGCCAACTGTATGATGTTCAGCAAGGCTCAGTGCCAGGTCTTGCACTTAGGTCATAACAACACAATGCAATACTACAGTTTTGGGGAAGAGTTGCAGGAAAGCTGGCCAGCAGAAAAGGACCTGGGGGTGTTGGTCAAGAACCAGCTGAGTATGAGCCATCAGTGTGCCCAGGTGATCAAAAACGCCAACAGCATCCTGGCTTGTGTCAGAAATAGTGTGGCTGCAGGACTTGTACAAGCACTGGTGATGGTAAGACTACACCTCAAGTACTGGGTTAGCTTGGGTTTTGAGCCCCACACTACAAGAAGGACATTGAGGTGCTGAAGTATGTCCAGAGAAGGGCAACAAGGCTGGTGAAGGGTCTGGAGCACAAGTCTTACGAGAAGTAGCTGAGGGAACTGGGGGTTTTGAGACTGGAGAAATGGAGGCTGAGGGGAGACCTTATTTCTCCCTACAGCTACCTGAAAGGAGGTTGTAGCCACGTGGGCGTTGGTCTCTACTCCCAAATATCAAGTAATAGGACAAGAGGAAATGGCCTCAAGTTTTGCCAGGGGAGGTTTAGATTGGATATTAGAAAAAAATTTCTTCACCAAAAGCTTTGTCAGTCACCAGAACAGGCTGCTCGAGGAAGTGGTTGAGTGATCATCACTGAAGCTATTTAAAAGATGTGTAGTGTGCTGCTTAAGGACATGGCTTAGTGATGTAATTGGCAGTGTTAGGTTAATGGTTGGACTTGATGATCTCACAGGTGTTTTCCATCCACAACTGTTCTGTAATTCTATGATTCTATGAAAATTATTTCTTCACCAATCAAAGCGGAGTATGATAATGATAAATAAACCCAAATCTTAAAACATCTTCTCCACACCCTTCCCTTCTTCTGTTTTCTGAATTTTTCCTTCAGGTTTTAAATTAATGGTAAATGTAAATGCATATAATACTTTTTGAATCCACTATCAAACTCCATTCAGTTGATTCGGTCATATGATGCAGCTTCTCTTTAATTGAATGACTTCTATAGTTATGAAGTCCTCTAAATTTTACCACTGACTGTATCATTGATCATTGTCGGCAATGAGGCTTGAAGCTTAGAGTTAAAAACTTATTAATATTTTTATTAGGAGAGTTCAAGAGCTCAGGTATTGCAGAAGACCAAATCCCAGATTCCCTAGCAGGTGGTTTGTACTGAAAGCGTTTCTGCAATTGTTCAGAACTCACTCTTGGCTGTGAATTATTTAAATTAAATTCTTTTATAGACACATACAGAAAATTTCAAGGCCAAAAGAGATCATTGCAATCATTCAATCTGATCTACTTTGTAATGCAGATAATAGGAACACCTTTACCTTCTCACTGGTCTTTCCAATTAAGCCATTAGTACGCCCTTAACTCCTGTCCTCTGCAGTATTGTCCCTGACCTACTGCTTAGCCTTCCTAATGCCTACAGCAACATCCTTATTTTACTGTGTTATCTGAGATGAGATTTTTTTCTGTCTACATAATATTTTATTCTTTGTTGTTTGGGTTTTTTCCTTATTTAACACTTTTAAGCCCTGCTTTGCACTCTTATTATACCTGTCAGACATGCTTGTCTGTCAGTGGAGGACCATGCAGTTGTAGTGGACTAGGACACTGTCCATTTTTAACCACTGATAATATTTTTTAAATAATCAATAATCAATTGTATAAACTCCCAGTGAGGCATTTTCTGCAGAAGCAGCTGGTACAGGTTACTCTCAGCCATTACCACAAATAGTATTCACTGGCAAAGGGAGATCCATGGACCAGTCCTTAAATGCAAAATAGTAATGTAAAAACTCATCCTTACAGATGAATCTGCCTTTATCATCAGTTTAGTATGTGTGTGGCTGCATAACAGGGAAGTGAAGTCATTGTCCAGCTTCCTTAGGGTAGCAAAAGCTTAGGCTAAGGGATGGTGTCATGGATGGTGTCAGGGTTGGTGGGGGAAGTGAATTGCTTATTCATCTAATGACTTTTTGTCTTACAGTCATCCTTCTTGGCAATAGAAGTAGAGATGCCAAAATCTGTTTGGAGTCTGATATAGTAATCCAGAAAGTTATCCACTCTTGGCTGGAGCAGACAGTCTGCTTGTCCATAAAGTGTGTATATCTTCAGGATATAAATCCACTGTTAGGAAATTGGATTCATTACATTTATATGTGGGGCTTAAATAGATGTTTTGTCCCAGTACGTCACAGTTCTCTAGAAATTTGATTCCAGCCAACTTTTGTTCCTCTTGTGCCATTGTTGCATGCACAACCAACTTCCCCTTGTGTCCCAAGGTGTTTCTGAGAAAGCCATAAACAGAGGCAGTAGTTTGCATGCATTTACTGCACTCCATCCCAAAATGCAGGCTGTAGAAGGGTGGGAGGGATAGCATCCTTGCCCTCACATCTTTTTTGAGTTCCCAGAGCTTTTCAGTTCAGCAGCTCCATCAAAACTTGAACTTTCCAGTGATCATGAGCAAAATATACCATTTGAAATGGTGCAGGTCTGTACATCTGCCTTCCATCCATCTTTCAAGACAGTGTCCCCAGTACCAGAGCTGTTTCATCCCAGATGAATAGTTAAATATAATTTGAAGCAAGGAATTATTCCTAATTTTCTTAGAACTCTCTCACTGATCCTCTTCATATTTCATTTTTGTCATTACAAGGAATATTTCTAACAAGCAAGAGTAGCAGCCACTGATATGAGAGTAGAATGATGTGGGTTCAAGACCAGTGGTTTAACATAGACTCAGTGAGGGGGTATAAATCTTGTTTTCCAAATCTTGGAGATTTAATACCACTATTAAGGGGGTTTGCTGTTGAGAAACAGATGGATATTTTTTCTCTCATTCAACCACAATCAAGTAACTCCATCATGGACCTTAAGGAGATTATCCAGAGGAAAAATTTATCAAAGCTCTTTTTATTGCTGTTGCTGATTTGTTTTGGTTTTTTGTCCACCACCACTCCAAAACTCCACATTGTGCTGAACCATCATTTCCAGGGGGTGGGGAAAAAAAATCACCGTTAAAAAGTATTGAGTCTTCCTAGTGATGGCCCCATAGAGTCTGAGAAAGTCCTGGTTGAAGAAGAATTGACATTAATCTAAATATAAAAAACCCCTAAAAACTATATTAACTAACAAAAATGTGCTTTGAATAGCAAAACAGCAATTTTGGTCTTCTTTGCCCTTTGGACCCTTTTCACTGCTTGTTTTATTGATTTGCAATACAATGAGAAGCTCTTCAAAACAATGAGAAAATAAAGGGTTAGCTCCTCTTTTGGTCTTCTACCTTTTCATTCTACCATTTTACCTTTAAGGCTATGATCTTTATTCTGCCTTTTTTTTTTCTTTTTTCTAATCTTGAGGGTTCCTCAAATACCTGACAAAATTCATATAATAGATACCTTTTGATCTTCACATTTCTGCGACCTTCAAAAATATTAAGAGGCCATTGGAAAGAAACAGTCACTATTGATTTTCACCAGTGATATCTCAATAAACCTTTCGGGGGCTGGGGGCTTCACTGACTGTCTTGAAGTGCTCCTGTAGAAATATGGACTCTAAAGGTGACTGTCCTTGCTACCAGGGAAGAGTTTTGCTCCTTCTTCCCACATTTCTCTCAAAACCCAATCTCCTTCAGGTTGGATTCATCCTAGATTCCACATCTTCCCCCATCCCAGTTGATTTCTCTTGCTGTAGTCCAAAAGCTGGGGGATAACAGCATGCCATATAATTTTTCAGTCTTTGCTGACAGCATTTGGCTATAATTCAGACGCTTGTCTGGTTATAAACATGCCTGCAGTTTGAAAGTGTCTTCATATATATGATTCATGCATGCACAGTTTTCGTACACTTCCCTAGGCTACTGCAAGAGCAGTAACTAGAAAACTACCTTAGATGGAGAAAAACAGGTTGAATGGGCATCAGACAAAGGAGGAAAATGCAAAAATATGGTGACGTGAAGAGACAAACTCATTTTCTCTAACTGTCTTCCCAAAATCTATCATCTTTCTTTAGATATCTCACATTTAATTGCAGAAGAACTTTTTCACCGTAAGGGTGACAGAGCACTGGAATGGGCTGCCCGGGGAGGGGTGTGTGTGTGGAGTCTCCTCTGGAGATATTCAAGACCCATCTGGATGCCTACCTGTGTGATCTGTCCTAAGGAACCTGCTTTGGCAGGGGGGTTGGATCTCTTGAGGTCCCTTCCAACCCCTACAATTCTATGATTTTGTGATTTTATTAACCTTGATCCCGTGGTAATATAGACACTTGGACTTCCTGATTAAAGGAACACAAAGAGGTTGCTTTTCTCTAGTTTGGATCATGTGAGGAAAGCCTCTGTCCAGCAGTGTGACTCTCATGATACTGCATATATGTTTCTGAACTTTATAAAAGTTTGGTCTACTAAGCCCCATCTTTCAAGAAATTCAATCAGCATCAATTAACTTGACCCCTAAAAATCCCAGCCAGAAGAAGAAAAAAAGGAGAGGTTACCACAGTTACCTGCCCAATCTTCAGTGAAAGAACTAAAGAATTCACAGGTCTTTTATGCTCAGAAGAGGAAGTTAATAACTCTCTCCCAACCCCTTTCAAAACAACAATGCTTCATTGGGATGGTCTGAGCCAACAGAATCTAATATCAGGAAGACTTATTGCTTTTTCACTTCATCATTCTTGTCATTGAGAGATAATTATGGTATAAATAAGTCCAGATACAAGTTTAGAACTGACAAGTGATTATAAAAGCACTACTTTCCATTAAAAAAAAAAGGAAGAAAGAATGAAAACATAACACTGTCTTATTATTGTTTATTGTTAGTTCTGTAGGATCAAGTATCTCAATGCTCCAGCTAAGAACAGAAGCCTGTTCTGTTTAACAGATGGTAGGAGATCAGCACTGCTTTGAAAAGTGTGATGGGAAATGTAGTCTGGCAGGACATTTTCCCACAAAAAAAGTATAAGAACATGAGACCTCAGTGCAGCACAACAGCTATAGTTGCACTCTGTATGGAAATCTTTCCACTTCATCTTCCTCTCATCTTCTTTACTCTCTTCTTTATCTTCACAATAAACCATCACTCCAACATTTGTTACTACACTGAAAAGTCATGTGTTTTAGAACTTAATTATCCTTTAAAGAAAACTTCAAATCCTCTTTTCAAGAAAGAAAGCAAATCAGTCTACAAAGTGTCTTCAAAGGGTGATGAGGCCAGGACCTCTACAGGTAGAAATTAGGCGTGAGTTGGTGGCATCAACAGAGCTTCACTGATTTTTATCCCCTAGAAATGCAAACATTTCTATAATTTGATCTCAGTAAATCTTTCCTGGTAGGAACTTAAAACAATGGATCCCTTGTTTCCTGTCTAGGAACTAACAGATTTGTTTTAAAATCTTTTTGTTACTGGGAGAAATTGGCATTGATATTTTTCTTATCATTTTTCTTCATGCACACAAAAAAAATCTCAATTTTTCCTCTTAGCATGAGGCCTGGCATATCTTGATCCCACAACTATTTTCTGAGCTTAGCAAACCATTGTTAGGAGTCTGTCAGGAAACTCTGAAGCAAGGACTAGTGTCAGTGATTTTGACATTCTTTCCAGTTCTGTGTTCTGAATATTCAAAAGATCCTCAAAGGCACAAAAGTTACCCACCTTCCTCAGAAGACCTGGGTGTGCTTTGCCAAGATGTATTCTTGGATTTCAGAGGGCTTACTTGTGCCTAATGTCTGCTTTCCTACAGGAAGCAGGAAGGAAGTTTCAGAGGAACCACAATCTGTGTTCCACAAGACATCTTAAACTCTTCAGAAAGTTCAAGAGAAAGGCTTGTCTCATTCACTACTTCACTGCAGAGCTCTGATGCTCTTCAAGGCACAACTGTATCAATACACAAAATGTGCCCAGGTATGACCACCCATCTCCATACTGCTGAACTCTCTTATCCTTCAAATGAGGTAGCCAAATTCAAACTGCTAATTGGGAATGATCTTTGGTTTATTTGAATTGGGACTGTATAGTTGCAGCCTCTGTGACATATAGAACATATTAATTCATTCCTCCCACCCCTTCCAAAGAAGGAACCCAGTTAGGACTAGGATTAACTGTGGACAGCCACTATAAGCACAGACCATATCAATTATGGCCATCCTCTTCCAACAGTCCTCCAACACTTTCCCTTCTGGGTTTGAGGCCTCACATGCTCTACCAACATGCTCAGAATATGGATCCTTCTAGGAAAATGCTACACCTTTAGCTGTAACAATGTACAGTAACAGAAATTGTATCTCGTGGTAGCCGAATTGCCACAGAGGGACCAAAAGAGGGCTCGGCCCACCACTTGGCCCTGGAACCACCATACTTCCTCTGGGGCATCCCATACAGGCTTCTTAGCTATTATCTTGGGTGATTGCTTCAGTGTTGCAAGCTGGATTTGCAGCTGCAGACAGTTTTCTGGGGCAGACTGTCAAAAGTCAGTAGTCCTCACACAGTGGGGGTGTCTGGGTAATAGAGTTCTTCAGTGCCTCTTCACCTATGGTTTATAAAGAGGAAGATGAATACCTGAATAACTTTGAATGGTACCCAAGCCCATGCTGGCAGTGACATATTGCATTGGTCAGGTCACTAGGAAGTAATAATGTCAGAATAATAAAATAACATTTTAAAGGGACCAAGAATCAATCCTACATGAGCTATTACAGTATATGAAGGGAAATCTCATTTTTCATTGACTTTCCTATCTTGAGTGAAGGGTTATGAAGTCATTAACTCCTTGGCAGGTGACATAGTACCTTCTATGTCACTGCATAGGTAATTATAAGAAGCACTTGGCAACTGTTTATTTCTTTTTTATCTCATGTTATGTTTGAATTCCATTAGGATGAAACTGTCTGTCTCGAAAATAAGAAATAATGTCATCAGAGAGGCACTGAGATTCAATCCCTTTCCTTCAAAGAGAAAGCAAGCTATTGTCACAGCAGAGGTGGTTTCCTCTGCATTCCCAGATGATTAATGTGCATTGGAAGAGACACTGGAGATTAACTCTTATGAGGCATGCCAATTAAAGCTAGGGAGGAACAAACTAAATAAAAAATGTGTCCCAAACAGAGCACTGCATACACTGTCATCATTTTTATAGTCTTGGCACCTAGGTGTACAGCCTGAAAGGCTGCTTGCATGGGAAAATAGTTCTTACTCCACTAATATAATGATACCAGTCTGCCTGACTGGCTTTTTTCACTTTTATTTAAACCACTTAGAAAAGAATATGAAGTAAACCAGAAAAAGGAATTCTGTTCTTAATTAGAATGAGAATGTCTGAGTGGGATGGAGTATGAATGGGACTATTCTGCCTACTAATCACTTCCTATGTCAAACCCGTGTAATTGTACAGACAGCTTTCTGGATCACTTCAGCCCACCTACACAACGTGCCAGAATTAAGTCAAAACATGGACTTTTGTTGAATTCTGTCCAGTTCACAATGCAACCTTACCATTGCCAGCAGTTGGAAGTAATATTGGGACTGCTGAAGCATGGATGAACCCTTTGTTCTGCCACCTCTGACAGGACAAAATTAGGAGAGAAAAACTGAAAGTGAGAAAGGCATTCAAGGATGACAATGCTTTAAAGTAAATGAGTGAGATGCTCCCAAGATCATACATCAGAGCTTCTGGTGGATGAGTGACTTCTAAACTGCAGACTTGCAAGACTCAATAGGAGATCAGACAGTCAAAATCAGAACCCAAGAAGCTTAGCTAAACCACTTTATGCCCTGAGACATGCCAGGCATGTGGAATGATTTCTTTTGCATTCTTACAAATAGTCTGGTTTAACCAGTTGAAATAGCATATGTATCTAATCAACCAAATTTTAAAGTATTTGTGTGGATAGGGGTAAAACTGTTCAGAAACAATTGACTTGCTGTGTGCATGGATGAGGAGATAAAATATCCATGGGCCTGATCTTACTTCTTGGAAGTCAAGTGTGACATAAAAGATACAGGACTGAACACTTCGTTAATAGTGAGGTCTTCAGAGATTGCCTTATCCACATCAATTACAGCTTTGCCTCTGCATGCAAAACATTTTTCTTCTATTCTTAGTACTATATTGCATGCCTGTCCCATGTTTACTTACAGCCCTATGCAGATTGAATTATTATTGTTGTGGAAAATGGGAAATAGGTATCAAAACTCCAGAGGAATTTTGTTTATACATCTGTGTACTGCATGTTAAAATATATATTGCCCACAGAACAGGGCAGGAGGTTGAGTTTTCAGAAAAGAAAATGTCACAACCAGCAGGTCTAGGGAAAATGTTTTAATTTACAAGTTCTACTTCGTTCTCTTCAATTCCACTCTTCATGTCTTAATTTGACAGGTAACGTAGCATTGCTAACGGTGAAGTCACCCTGAGTGCACACAGTGTAACTGAAAGCTTGATACTTGTTGTTAAAGAGAAGAAAGTGCTGCTACCCCTACCTGTTAAAAATAATGAGACAAATGTGTGAAGTGTAACAGAACTGATACTTGAGATGAGAACAGCTTTGCCTACCTACTTTACAACCTTAATAATGGAGAGAAAGGAAATAGCAGATGCCCCTTATCTATCCCTTTATACAGATGGTGAAAATACAGCCATATGATATAGTTTTAATTGGATTTTCTCAAACTGTGTGTTCCAGTCAATAATTTTGGTGGGAGGAAAGGAAATCATCTCCTTAATCCTTTCATCAGCATTAATCACAGCTCATCTGTTTCTGCAGAGGCTGACGACAAAAGGACCGGAGGGAAATTAGGGGCAACAGCACCCTATGGGTTCAAGGAACAAATACCCTGGGGTCCTTGCTCTACTGAACCTTTCTCCAACTACTCTAGCAGCAGCAGAAAATGAGAAAGCAGGAAAAGTACACAACTGCCATAAAGTGGGAATATCCAAAGGCATCTCACTAGTACTAGCACTTTGCAGATAGTTGGTGGTTTATGCTCAGCATGAAGACTGGATGGAGAGAGCTAATATCAACCAACACTATTTCCCAAGGTGAAAGCATCCAAATTCCTGAAATTCTCAAAGGTATCTTAGGTTGCAATTGCCTAACATGCTTTCCCTGCATAAACCATACTACTTTGATTCATTGCTTCTGGAAAAACCATATGCTTTAGGCTTTTAGGATTCATCCAACAATAATATTTTAATACAAGAGAGATGGACAATGAATGAAGGGTGCTAAGGCTCATCACCTTTTCTCTCATTTTCTGTCCCTATGTTGTTGGTTTTTGAGGTCACGGTGTTGTATCATGTGTAGTGGTACATTTGGTTTGCTTAACTAGAGGAACAGTTTGAATACAGAGCACAAGGCTTGTTGCCAGAAGCAACGTTTCCTAAAGAAAGACAAAAATGAACTGTAATTTAGATACTAAGATAAAATGGCAGCAAAATGACATAAAATGAGATAGTTCTGCTGTTATCTAACATTCATCAAAGGAATCAGTGTACTTAATTGCTGGTTTGAGAACTCCTTTATTATATCATCTGCTATTGTGGGTTGGAAAGTACGTAACAATTTAGAAAGGTAGGCTCAGTTCACTTCAGAAGCAAAATCCATGCACAGACTTGCACTATATCCCATTAGCATCTTCATTCTGCCACTTTTGGTGAGGCAGGCTTATTCTTTTCCCTGTAGAAGGCTGGCCTAAATATAACCCTGCCCTTCTGTAAGACATTGTCTACGTTCAGAACCACTTATCATAGAACCCACGAACATTTCCCCAGCCTAAAGAGGCCCAGGTCTGCTCTGTGTTTTGAGAAATGCATCCCACTCTAGTTTTATTGGCAGTTGTGTTTATACATTAGATCACACCCCAAAACTGCAGTGGATTTTAGGAAACAAGAAGATAACAAGATGGCCATGAATATTTATTTTTGCTAGTGACTGTCATTTCTGTGCGAGATCACAAAACAGGTTGAATATAATTCTCTTACATGGACAAGCTATTGCAAATTAAGCTAAAATATCATAGGTGTTATGTAGCAGTTCTTCTAATATACAGTCGTGCACCATGGAGAGTCCAAATTCACCCTACTATTGGCAAAGGTATATGCCTAAGCAATGAAATCAAGCATCCTTTTTTCTTACTGTGACCTGCAGGGGGCAAAACAGCTAAACATCTAAATCACCTTCTCTAGGAACCTCATTCTGTCTACTGATTTGCAAAGGAGCATAGGTCAAAAGTGAATCTCCTGTAGACCTCTCAAGTGATTAATGTCTCCTTCACATGTCCATTAGTCTGGGCAAAAGAGTGTTGAATATGCAAGTTCAAAGTCATGTTTCCTTGAGCATGAAATTTTGATTACTTGGAAAACACCTAAAACTTCCTTGTGTATACAATAAGAAACTCATCTTGAGTCCCTTCATGCAATCAGCTAATTAACTAATTGCTCTCAATGCACTCTAATAAGTAGATACTTATCATTAAGCATAGCTCAGGTCGAGGGATGGGAGGGGTTGAGGGCTTTTTTCTCTTCTTCCTCCCTTAATTTTAATAACAACACTCTATGAGCCTTCTGGGAAATAATATAATCACTTCAAAGTTCTCAGTTTCTTAAATTGCATTTTTAATTTGGGCTTCAGGTTGTTGGTTTGGTTTGTTTTCATTTTTGCAGTCAATAGACTGGAAACTTTGACCTTCTACCTATCCAGTGTAGGTCTTCATATCCTCAGTATCAGTTGTCCAGATGCAAGAGGACAGACCAAGAGACCTCTTTATTCTTTCCTAACCTGCTGGTTTGGGACTGTGATCATGTGATATTTCTGAGCTGTAAATTGCCAAAATAGCCCACATAGAAATGCCATTTATTTAAAAGGTGGGTGTCTATCCCTCTTGTAACTGAGCTCACTAAATGCCACATTAAGTTACATGAGCCAGAAGGTCAGTTTAGACTATAATACATCTTCTGTTCTTCTAAGGGAGAATAAATGCTTGGGTGACAGGAATTTTCCTAGTGAGCTATGCAGATTTATGACTCTCTCTGTCCATCATTAGCTGCTGTTAAATGCGTCCATCTGCCTATCTAGAGCCAAAAGGGAGCGCACAAATAGCACTCTATGCCTCTTTAATGTGTGTTGGCTTTGTCTCTTTAATGTATTTATGGTTCCTTCATTTGTAGCATTTTTTTGTAGAGTTCTGTAGGTAGTTATGTTTAGGGGTCTTTCCATCTTTTGGTGCCTATGCTATCTCGCTCCATCCTTTTGTTCCATCAGCTCTGCAGCAGCAAACCTTAAGGACACTTTAAACCCCATTTGACAGAGATGTAAATGTTTAAAACTTACAATGATCCTACGAGTACCTTGGAATTTTACAGCTGGCCAAAAGGATGTATTAATTAGTAATACACTTTTGTGCCCTGATTCATCTGACCTGTTTTATACATCTACTGAGATATTTAAAATCTGTGAGTTAGGTCTGGACCTAGAACACTTATTTCTTGTCAGGAAGTACAAAAGGAGTCTAGACAATTCGATTACATAAAACATCTCCACTGAATATTTCTAAAATTAAGTGGCTAAATCCTGTACTTTACACTTGAGCTACTTCCCATTTAAAATCCAGTAAGAAAAGGTAGCACAAGCACCCTGGGTTTCATAAGGTTTGTGCCTGCTCTCTCCTCTTCTCCCTGGCCTGCTGGGATTTCCTACTTCCAATTCCAGAAGCTACTGGTACTTCATGGGGAGATAAATCATCCCAGATATCCACTGAGTGCATTGCCTAGATTTCCATCAACTGTGGTGGGAACTGAGACAGACACATTCATGTGACAATCTTGGACTGAATCATGCTCGTAGAACTCCAATCAGTTGCCTAAAAGAGGCTTTTTAGTGAGATTTCAGACATCTTAATAAATCTGAGATAGCTGCAGTTGCAGTGCCAGTTTGATATGATAAAGAAGCTGCAAAAAACTGAGCCCCACTCAAATAGCAACTGGAGGGACTCCAAGGTAATAGTGAAAGATACCAAAGGCTCATATTTAGATAAATGACTCCGTGAAGAGCAGGAGGAAATGGTTCATGAAAATGCGTGTCTTCATATGCTTTACTGTCCCTTTTAGATTATGTTTCTTCCTTAATGCTTGTCAGCTACACCAAAATCACTTGGTGGTGAGCTATTCTTTCTTATTGTTGCTTTATTCTTCTACTCATCTCTAAGAGTGGATCTCTTGAGGAGACCAAGAGTCCTATTGGTTTTCTTTTGCTCCACCTACTTCAAAATCTACCCAAGATTTTGTGAAGGAGCTTCAAAAAAGAAAGTGTGTTTCCTCATCCTATCAGACTAATTCAAAATGAAAAGTTCAAATCATTTTCCCTGTGTGAATTTTTTCCTGTGTGATTTATCCTGTGTGATTTAGTTTAGGTGAAATATAAGGAGGAACTTTTTCACTGTGAGGGTGATGGAGCACTGGAACAGACTGCCCAGAGAGGTTGTGGAGTCTCCTTCTCCAGAGACATTCAAACCCATCTGGATGTGTTCCTGTGTGATTTAGTCTAGGTGATCCTGCTCTGGCAGGGGGGTTGGACTAGATGATCTTCTGAGGTCCCTTCCAACTCCTAACTCTCTGCGATTCCCTGATTCTGTGATTCATTCACTGCCCCCTCCAAACAGCTTTAATTCAATTTTATATGTCAAATCATATAAAAAATATGATGAAATATAAAAAACTCCATTTGGCAAAGTTGAATGTCATGCAGCTGTGGTGAATGTCCAGGAGCAGATGCATATGAAATCTGTTATCATGAAACATTAATAGAAGTGTTCGGGATATAGATTTAAAAAAACCCAACAAACATCAAAGTGCCTTTATAAGCAGAAATAAAAGACAAAATTAACCACAGAAAAGCAAAAACTCTGTTTATTCTCTGTCAAATGACAGAAACAAGAAATCTTTTGAAACTGGCACAACCACCTTTCAGCATGGCAGCATAGAGCAACAGACCCACTGAAATCTTGTGAGAAAAGGCATCCCAGTCATTGTTAGACCTGCATATGTCAAATCTAATTTTCACTAGAAAACATGGCTTTTCACAATGCTGCCTTGGCAGAATAACCAGCAAATCTAGCATAGTAGGTATCAAGAAGTTCCCCTGAGACCAGCTGGGAAAAGGCAATCTATGAAGCAGGAGTAGGATTGGGATTGCATTACCAACAATATCATTGTGGAGCTCATCAGCCCCAGTGGCTGATGCAGTCCACTGACATCTACTACAACTGTATATCTGAATGTCAGTGCAGAATTATGCTCATGGGCTGGGTCATTTCACTGAGTTTTTTTTTCAGGAAGAATGAAGGTGGCATTTCACAGAAGAGTTTTTAAGAACTGACACTACGTCATCTCTTCCATCTTCTGAGGTGTGCAGCTTTCCTTCATCAAGCTCCAGAGAAGCTCAACAGTATTGTTCAACTATTCAAGACTAAGACAGTTCTCCAGCATTAGCTTCCCAAATGCCTTTACTTTCATCCTTGAAATATATTGTTTCCCTTCCAGCCAAATAAATATTGGGCCATAGTGGACCATGCATTTAGAATTTTCAGGCTGGACCTCCCAGGTTTGCCATCCCTGAAGCATATGATGCAAAGACTCCATCTGGTACCTTTTGCAATTGTGCAATGCTCCATGGCTCACCCTGTGCTTGTGTTTGCAATTGGCTTTTCACTGGCTTCTGGTGCCAGTGCAAGGTCTATGTTCTAATTTTCAAATGACTCAATGGTATATATCCTAGAGGCATCAGAAAGTTAATTCTATGCAGAATTCACAGCAGCAGTTGTGGTCCTCTGGGGCAAAATAGATCACTGAATATAGGATAAAGTCTGAGCATAAAGCATCCTTAGTTAACAGAATCAGCTTTGGGTCAATCTTCTAGAGGAGACCCAGTGATGTGGCACTAATTAAAAGTACACTTGGCACTTTCTAAGTAGTACCCTTAAAATTTTGTCTTCAAAAATTACTTCCCTTCAAAAACAAGGTGCAGCCTATAAGAGTTGTATGTCCTAGCATTCCTTGACAAAGTGGGTATGTGAGATTTACCAAACTGAGTGATGAGCCTAGAAATCACCAGTGGAGTCCCTCAGATTTGTAGCTCAATGTTCTTAGGCAAAAGGACAGTTGGTGCCTCAGTCCATTCAGCTTCATGCACAGGAGTACTCTTCACTCTCCATGTCATCCTTTCCTCCAGGTTCATCCTCTCTTGACCACCACTTTCTGTTTAAAGGAAATTCCAATGGTTGTCTTGAGGAAGGAGACAATTTTATTTCTGATAAAGGAGTAATTGTCAAGAAAAGCAAGCTATGCCTGTCTCTGGGCCTCAACCTACAACCAGCATGATGGTACCTGCTGGTTATGCCACCAAAGTCCTGAGAAAATAGCCATAGCAAACTGCATTTGAGCATCTCCTGTAGTAATGCTCAACAGGACCATCTGCAGTAGCACTTCCCCATGTTCCTTGCCAAGCGTCTCCATAGGGTGAGGCCAAGCATTTTTGTGGCATAACACAAAACTGCCATCTGTTCTCTGCACAGAGCCTGAGGAAAAAGTAGCACAGTTTGATTAAGCAGAAGATAACTGATTCTACATCAAAACAATTGCAGAGCTTCACTGTGACTGTCGAGTTTCAAGGGAACATGCACTAGAATATTTGACTTTTACCCAGTTACACCAAGAAGTAATCCAGTTCAAATATGAAACCAAAAAGAAATACTACTCTCCATCCAATGTCCAGATTCTAGGACATAAGGGCCAAAACTTATCCACACAAGTTTATACAGTCTGAGTAGTACTTGAATCCTGATTGACATTCACCTGCTTCATCTAGCTCATTTAAAACACTAGTTGTTTGAAGACATTTGAGGGAGGAAACAAAGAGTTAATGGGCATTCTCTATCCTGTTCTCTAATGTAGTTGGAAAGGTAGCATGGTCTAACAGGTAAAGGACCAGTGCATCAGTGGGCAGTTCTGCATTTGATTCGAGCTTACATTGACCATTGAAGTTGACTACTCAGCTCCTCCTTGCTGCAGTTCCCACTCCAAATCCTTGTCTACTTTATCTATACAAATAAGGATGGTCCCCTGGATGTGGCAAATTCATCAGTTTTTTACACCACAGTAAAAGAGGGACATAAAAATATTGAAGAGTGTCCAGAGGAGGGCAACAAGGATGGCAAAGGTTCTGAAGGGGAAGACTTATGAGGAGAGGCTGAAGTCCCTTGGTTTGTACAGCCTGGAAAAGAGGAGGCTGAGGGGAGACCTCATCACAGTTTATGGCTTCCTGACAAGTGGGAGTGAAGGGGCAGGTGCCAATCTCTTTTTGGTGACCAGCGATAGGATCCTAGGGAATGGTAGGAAGCTATGACAGGGGAGGTTTAGGTTGGATATTAGGAAGAGATTCTTTACTGAGAGGGTAGTTGAGCACTGCAACAGTCTCTCCAGAGTAGTAGTCACATCACTGAGCTTGACTGAGCTCAAGATGCATCTGGACGATGCACTCTGTCCCATGCTCTGACTTAGCTGGTCCTGTGTGGAGCCAGGAGTTGGACTCAGGATGTTCTATGATGATTCTATGATTCATTTATTCTAGATGGATTAAACCAAAAAACCTAGCCCCAAAACAAAAGCAGAATGGGCCAAATGTCAAATCTACATGGACTGTTCAGGCATTCCTCTGGCCCAAATTACAATCAGAAACAGTACTTGATAAAAGAAAAGGCTGCTTTGTCAGTGTCAGAGGATTTCTAAGACTCAGAGATTTGGGTGGTTAAAGCCTCTTGTTTAGGTTTTAACTGTTTCATGATCACAAGTAAAGTATCTTTCAAATCCCCTGGACTTCCTCCCTACAAAACCTTCTCCTCCTGATGTACATGCCTCAAATACATGGGTGGAAAAAAAAGAAAGAAAGAAAGAAAGAAAAAGGATACTTTCCTCTTCAGCCAGCTCAGGGTATTTTCACTAGGGAGGGCAGGATGCAGCCATCTATCAGGTGAATGTCTTGTCTATCCATCAGGGTGACAGCCACTTTGTTATATTGATAGATTCTAACACAGGCTGGGAGTAGACTTACTTACTGATACGATTCATTACACTTTAACGTACGATGCTCTCTAGTTGCTGTCTAGAAACATTGACTAAGTAGAAGT
Organism: Gallinula chloropus; assembly: GCF_964237585.1. NCBI lineage: Eukaryota > Metazoa > Chordata > Aves > Gruiformes > Rallidae > Gallinula > Gallinula chloropus. The sequence goes on from NC_140086.1 coordinate 4,537,991, forward strand.
CCAGCATACTGATTTATTGGAGCTGGCAACTTGAGTCCAATGAAGAATCCAATGCTGGGAACTTTTTGCCAATACACAGTAACTTTGTTTACTCAATAGACGATGTATCCATCTTTCAACTGGCATTGATTGTTTTTAAATTTTTTTCTACATGCCCAGGCTGTAAAGGGAAAAAAAGGATCCCACCACAGAAAGTAATTTGTTTTGGCAGAATAGAAAATGTTAAACCTCTACACAGATAAACTAAACAGGGTGAGAAAAATATAACGGTCCTCTTCTGTAGCATAAGGATTTTAATTTGAAGCACAGCTCATACAGTTGATTATTCCCCAGCTTACAATAGAAACATTCATTCAGACACAAGCAAAATACCACCATTTTTCTTCCCTGAAAGGCTGTGAGTGCTGTAATAGAGGGAGATGTGAAGGATGCCTGCCTTCTAATGAATCCACCCAAGGAGGGATCCGCTTCATTCAGTATGGATCTTCATGAGCAGCAGGGTCTAGCAAATGTACATCACTGGAACATCAGAAAGGCTTATGGGGAATGGAAACAGCAATCATGTACTGACATGCAAGCCAATAAATTGGTCTTGGAAGATGGTGTGGGGAATCCACAGAAGACTTCATCTTTCAGACAACACCAGAGACAATTATCTAGCCAGCTGAGGTAGGCAAAAGGGCTTGGTCATGAGGAACATCTAGTCTGTCCTTGGGCAGAGGGGTTATGCTCTCACATGGCAGCCAGGTAGCTCACAAGGAACTACCAAACCTCTTTCTCTGTCTACTGATCACAGAATCACAAGGTTGGAAAAGACCTTTAAGACCAAGTCCAACCGTTCCTGTCCTATGCTAAACCATCTCCCTAAGCACCTCATCTACCCTTTTTTTAAACATATCCTGGGATGGTGACTCAACCCCCTCCCTGGGCAGCCTGTTCCAGGCCCTGACAACTCTTTCAGTAAAAAATGTTTTCCTAACATCTAATCTGACCCTGCCCTGGTGCAGCTTTGTGCCATTTCCCCTTGTCCTATCATGTTTAGTTCAGGTCAGTACCATCCACATTTCATGTTTTAAAAGCTTTTCATGACAGACAACTTTATTAACCAATTCAGCTATTGCTTTCCCATATAGTCAAAGAAAAATCGGAGATCTTCTGAAAGTAAACCAGAGACTGTCAGGAAATTTAAAACTTCAACAAAAGCACGAAAATGTTGTTTGATAAGCCTCCCACAGAATTGTTTCCTTTTCTCACTGAACTCTCCTGAATGACTATAACACTCTACATCTGAAGAGCCTGAAGTGTTACACAGATGGTAAATAATACACCCAACAACGCAGTAGGTTCAATCAAGTAGGTTCAATCAGAAGATGGGTGTTATCTGTTCAAGAGCTGTCTGAGGCTGCACATTCCATGACATTGGTAAGTTGAGTGGTTCCTTTTTCTTTTTCTCTCTTTTTTTTTTTAGTTTCCAGAGAAAGTTTGGGTCATTTGTTTGTTTGCATCTGCAAGCAGAAGGTTAAATGTGAAGGCTGAATAACCATTCAAGTACCAATTGACTACACAGAGTAGTAGTTCTCTGTTATTCTCAAAAAAGAGAGTAAGACTTGTCAGATAGTTTGTAAATCATTGGGGTTTTTGGCCAGAAATTTCAAATATGTGTTTACTAAAATATCTACATATTTTTGACATTTTACACAAATTTTCTAGAAGAAAACATAAAAAAAGGAAGTGTTCCAGGAAGAAGCCTTGCTGACATGAACCTGAGGGTCCTGGCGGACAACAAGCTGCACACGATTAAGCTGCAATGAAGGTAAATCAGACTTATGGCTGCATCCACAAAGGTATTAGTAGCACAACTGGAGAGGCCTTGGCAATCCCTGTCTCCATCTAGATGATGCTGTGTCTGATTATTATTTTTGTTCCTCATATGGGAATGGGCCAGAATGTACTGTCTTTCTGGAGAAAGAGCTTAAAGACATCTTTTGACATGATTTTTTCAGAGCAACTTTGCTATTTACTCAGCACTTGAGCTGGGCTGATGTAACCAAGGCCACTGACAGAGCTTTTGTTTTTGTTTATCTGGAACCTGTGCAACTTGAAAAGATTAAAATAAGCCTCTTTTGTTTCCTAGTTCACCAAATGCCATAAAGACCATTCCTTAGGGAAGTTTGCTATAGCAGTTTCACAGGAGCCAACAAAGGGGAATTTCATGTTCACCTACATGTTCTTGCAGTGCTCCTCAGTTTTTGAGCATACAAGGTTTTACAACAACCAAGAGGAAAGGTACAAAGACCCAATGCAGAGATCAGCATTGAGGGGACATAAAAATCTAGGATGTAGACATTTATGGCTACAACATGTCACTTATTTCCTCAGGCATGTTATTGAGCTAAGCAGGCTACACATCTGCTGGGTCGAGCTGGCTCATAGTCACACCCCATCATGAAAGTGTAAGGGTCCAAGAGTTTAATTTCATTCCTAAGATCAGGTTGGGAACATGGAGAGGACAGCTCCAGAGAAAGACAATCAGAAAAAAACCCCTGACATTCTGACATCTTTATTCACCTGTGTCATGGTTCCGCCCCAGCTGGGAGCTGAGCACCACACAGCCGCTCACTCTGGGGCTGGGGGGTGGAGGGAAAAGGGAAAGAAAAATGGAAAGAAACTTAAGAGAAACCTCATGGGTTGGTATAAGGACAGTTTACTAGGACAGCAGAGAGAGAAATAATAATAATTGTACCTTGATAGCAAAAATATGTGAAATGGGTGATACATGATGCAGTTTCTCACCAAACCACACAACTCAGGCCGTACAGCTCAGAGCCATCCCAAAGCTGGACCATCCCCAAAAACTGCATGTCCTGGAGATGTGTGTTCCTCTCCTCACCAGCCCCCTTTATGCAGAGCATGATGTAATTGGTATAGAATACTGTCTTTGTCCAGTTTGGGTCACCTGTTCCAGCTGTGTCTCCTCCCAACTTGCTGGGTGCCCCCAGCCTTCACCTTCTTGTTAACAGGGCAATATGAACAACTGAAAAATCCTTGACTGCTTGGCAACAACTGAAAACATCAGTGTGTTATCTACATTTCTCTCATCCTAACTCCCAAACATGGCATTCCACTGGCTAGAAAGAAAATTAACTCTATCCTAGCTGAAACCAGGACAACACAGAGCAGCAAATTTGTGTATAAGACTCTGTATAAGTCTTGGTGACAGAAGGCAAAAGAATGGAGTCTTAAATGTAGACAGCTTTCAAAACAGGATTTTTCAGTGCACAGTGTGTCGGCAAGAAAGCATCAGATTCCAACAGAGTTCATGTGCTTTGTTATAAACTAGATTAAAATAGCATCATAAGTCCTGATAAAGGATTCTCCAACTCCAGATTTCATTCTGCACACATTTTGCTAATCTTTCTCTCTGTAAGTAAAAAAGCCTCTCCAGGAACAAAGCAGAAAGAATCTCTTGGCATTCAACAAACCTTTAGAAACAGTAAATACTTGCTGCAAATTACACTTTCCACACTCTACCCCTCCTACACAGACAACAATGAACACTTAATGCCCCAGGAGTGCAAGGAGGCAATTCCTGGTAAATGTTAAGTGCTGCCTGTTGCTACCTTTCAAATGTCATTTCAAACAGTTGTGATTGAATGAGCAAGGTCTGTTGCGTCCTTCCCCCACCAGCTTTCCTACATCATTACACATACATAAATGTGCTGCATTTCTGACAGCAGTGCAAGGGTACTGAAGGGACTCACATATACATACAAGTAAAGGAGAGAGTTCATATCTCTGGAAAAACTCTAGGGTAAATTCACCTTATTTTGTTGTGTAGGAAACAGACACCCTATGGCTATTTTTTTCTAAAACACAAATGATGAACTGTGCCTAAAAGCACTAATTTCCCTCCACTGCATGTAAAGACAGTATAAGCAACCAGCCCAAGGTTAGATATATATGTCCAGTAAAAACATAAACATAAATCCTATCTTTAAAAAGTAAAGCCTATATTTAAAATTATAGAACTTTTGGGGGTTTTGTGAATATGTACTACTAATAATCTCCAGAGATCCCTTCCAACTCCTACCATTCTGCCTTTTAATTAAAAAAACCCTTAACAAACAACAACAACAAAAAGTTAAAAAGACATCTCTGCTGTATGAAGACATTTTGGGAAATGGAAATTTGTAAGGCAACAACAGGGAGCTTTATCTCCCTAACAAATCATGGAACAGCTCAGTGACATCAAAGACCAGAAGGAACTAAGCCCTACTCAAACTTCAGCAGGAACCCTTTGCCTCTCTGCAAACACAGCCCATCTTGGGCTCTGAGCAGTGTGCCAATTAGAAATGTTGATTTTATGTAAATGTAATATAGTCCAGCTTAAGTTCTTCAGTAAATTCAAACCAATAAAAGTATATCCTTAATAAATGCAGTAGAATTTTTGGTTATTTTTATTCTAAGAACTCCAGGCAAAAGCAGTAAAACTACTGTGGAATAACATAACAAAGATTCTTTATTTGTTAAAAAACTCTCTTGGTGGCTTTTTAACTAACATAGTGGAAGACACTGATCGGGTATGGATACTCCTAGGTAACATATGTCTCTAGAAATTTCTAGTGAATTATGATTTTTTTTTTAAACTATGCTTCCTAAAGGATTAGATACTGTCTCTGAATCCTTTCAAACAGTTGCTTCATTCAGCTCAAGTGACTTCTGCACTTCAGTGAAGGACAAGACTCACACATTTTGAAATTGCTTGGGGAACTTTCCTGCATAAGCAGAAATGTTCATTCTGGGCAGACCAATGACCTGGTGTTTGTTTCACAAACCATGTACAGCACAGAAAGGAATTGTTATCAAATGGTGCCCAGCAGCCTTTTTGATTGTATTTAAAAATCCAGACAACTGTATTAATTACACTCCTTGGCTAAAAGATTGTCTGTCTTCTTAGGAGAAATTAATCACAAAGCTAAAATTAAAAAATAAGAATGGAATAGAACATCCTGTTAAAATGCACTTAAAGAATTTTAATTTGCTGGTTGTTCAAGCATTTTTAATTGGCATGGTTCCATTACAATCAACTAAACTATGGTAGTTTTTTGCAGCCGAGGGTCTAGGCAACATCTAAAAGAAAAGAAAAGAAAATCCATGGTATAAGTAAGTGGTGCAACAATGCTAGAGGAAGATACAATGAACGTGCTCCTTGATCAGTATTATTTATTACAACCTGCACCCTAAGCTCTTCTCTGAGAAGTGAGCCAGCCTTGCCAATTCCTCAAGAACCCTCCTGGGAGCCTCCTCCATATCCCAAAGATTGGTTTAAATAAAAAAGCAAAATTTAAAATAACAATTCTCGGATGAAGCTCATACACAGTGAAGGCAATAAACAATCTTAAACACCAAACCAAACTGTACCACGAAACCCCAAACTCCTGTTGTGAAATGAACTCCTCTTTTTTACTTTAATTGCAGATCTCAGCAGGCACAGTGATATAACACCCTGTGGGATACTTGTTAATAAACTCAAATAGTCCCATTTTCATTTCTTTACCCATTAAATAGATGAGCACAATTTGAAAGAAGGAGAACAATTTTCAGTATAGAATAGTTCATTATCGATTTGTCCCATCCTGAGTGGATTCCTTCTGGGGTCGGGGGCTAAGTTGATATCAAATTAACTGTTTCTCATTTTGACCAGTGTTGGCTGTCCTCAGAAAATTAAGTCAGGAGTGGCATGAATTTGCATTTTAATTCCTCGTGGGTTACTGCAAGATTCTGGTCAGAAAGCATGCAGTTGTGTTTAATGAAAAACCTCATTAAAGACTGATCCAGCAAAGACTAGCCATAAACATTTACCACTGTAATACTGTAAAAGCTAATGGTGTCAGTAAACAGGACACTGGAACAAGCCAGACTCCATGAGTTGTGCTGAGGGGGGAACAAATCCCAGGCTGGAGCAGCAGCTTGCAATCTGTTGGCAGGACTTGCTTTGCACGTGGTGTTTGGAAAGCGGGAATTGATCCCAGCAGAAAAAGGCTAAAGTGGATTCTCTCTCTTGATTTGCTTGGGCAAATGATTACTTACCCCATCTGTTGTTAGGGAATGGTTCCCCACAGAGAGAGGATCTAGTGCAAACACTGAGCCGGCCCTGGGGAAGAATATGAGACTCTACCGAGTCAACAGAGCAGCTTTGCTATGAATTTATGATGGTTTATATCCTTCTCCAAGCACCCATACCTGAAGAGGCAAAAAATAATCCATCAGCTTCATTCAGAGAGCAGATTGGAAATGGTGCTTAGCAAATATAAACTAGAAAGTTGACCAAATAATGACATTTGATGGCAGGGAATTTCTTACCAAATAGCATCCCTTGTTGAATTTTAATTGAAACTGTTGCAGTCCCATTCATAAATAACATTTGTCTTTCCTCTCTGTTGCCACAGCTCTTTAATTCATTGTGTACTATTTATTGCACGCTAACATTTTATACACAATGGGACAAAAAGTCACATTTTCCCTTAGAAAACCAGCCTGAAGCACAGACAATGTCATTATACATATTCATACCTATAAGATGAATTCCAGTGCATTTATAATCTTTTATTAATGCAGAAGGAACTTTATAATCTTTTAATAAACATTTACATTCTATTCAGCTGTCCCATAAAAAAAAAAATCAAAGCTGGGAATGATAAATAATTATCTAATTCATCAAGACTCTGAATATAATGAAATTGATTTTTAAAAAAATGTTGGCATGTTTCAAAGCAGTTCCAGACTCTTTGTCCTCCTACACCATGACATCAAGTATAGAGTTAATAATGGAAAAATACCTTCAATTAACTTACGAACATGTTAAAAGGCAACCCAAAAAGCCTAAAATACACAGGGAAGATTTGAAAGGACAGTAATTATTTTAGAGTGATACCATTAAAAAAATTTTCAAAAATTAACTGCTACATATCACAAAAAAGCAAAGCAGCATGAATTATATACTTATGTAAATAAAGCTAACAGGCGATAACATTAATTAGTGGCAGAAAACTTTTGCTCATCATTCTGCAGATAGCAGGTATTCGTTTGTGAGGATTAATTTATATTTTAATTAGAAATTTACATATTTAGCAGCCTTGCCATGAACAATTAGCAACCCCTGTGCATTTAAGGATTTTCAATTTAGACTAAACATGCTGACTTTCAAAGGGTCATTTTGGAGAGATCTGTCTCGTTTCACAGTAATGGGGAGCTACACGTTTCCTTCTTATCCACCTGTTACCTTTGGATAAAAACTTTTAAGCAGTAGTTAATAATAGTTAAAACATGATTTGGCATCCTTTCGTATTCAATTCTCCTAAAGCTTTTATGTTAAATATTAATTGGTGGTGAAGGTCTCCATGGAGGTTGAGGAAGATACAATTACTTTGTGATGTAATGAATTTGAAGCAACAATAATTCAGTCTTACATGTGTTGTGTTAATGGGAGAGTGACAAGAATGGTTGGTTCCATGTATAATTAATTTTTAGGTAAGATAACTAAATCAGAGCTTAAATACATTGCAAATAATTCTGGAAATACTGTCAGTATATAAAGCATGAGGTTTGATCTATATAGAAGGAATGAGAAGAGAAATCTGGGTGGGATGGCTTGCATGTTTTATTACAGATGACCAGATAGAAAGTTTTCGTCTCTCCATGGCATAACTGTGGAGGCAGAACTGCAGCACAGAATTGGTATAAGATATCTCTTAAGCCACTAGATATTTTTACACATGATAACATCCACCAGAACCTTGCCCAAACCACTGTCCAAGCCTAGAAGTTGAAAAGATTCCACTTCAGAGGTGTGTGACTGTAAAAGGTGACAGAATTTTTCATTTCTGAGCAATCAGATTAAACTCAGTTCAGAACAGTGGCCTGGGGTATATTCCCAGCTGACTTGTACTTGTTCTTCATCCTGCAACAAAAGCTTCAGCTTGAGGATATGTGCTGGTTTTGGCTGGGATAGAGTTTATTTTCATCATAATGCCTGACAAGGGACTATGTTTCAATTTGTGCTGAAAACCATGTTGGTAACACAGGGATGATTTTGTTATTGATGAGCAGTGCTTACAGAGTTAAGGGCTTTTCTGCTCATCACACAATCCCAAGGTGCACAAGGAGTTGGGATAGGACAGAGCTGGGACAGCCAACCCCAACTGACCAAAGGGATATTCCATACTCAGGAGACAAAGCTGGGGGAAGAAGCGTAACTTATGTATGATGGAGCCCTGCTTTCTTTGAGATGTCTGAACATCTGCCTGCTGATGGGAAGTGAGGAATTCGTTCCTTGCTTTCCTTGTGTGCACAGCTTTTTCCATCAAAAAGTTTGTGCTGCACCTGAAATCTCATCCAGAGTTGGTGTGCTGAGGAAATAGAGTATTTGCAGCCTTCAGTTGCCATCATGCAGCTAATATTGCAAACAAGGTAAAGAAATGAGATAGGAAATAGAGACAGCCCTACTTGAGGGGAAGCAATATTGGATGCAGTGATCATCAATGTGAGTGAGCTCATCAGAGATGTCAAGATGGGAGTCAGCCTGGGCTGCAGTGGTCATGCAGTGGTGCGGTTCACTGTCCTAAAGCCTATGAACCAAATGAGAAGTGTAGTCAGGGCCTTGAATTTCAGGAAAGCTGAATTCCATCTCTTCAAACAGCTAATCAATAGGACTCCCTGGGAAACAGGCCTCAAAGTAAAAAGGACAGTATAGTGCTGTCAGCTCTTTAATAACACTTTCAGCAAAGTGCAACAGCTCTCAATCCCTAGGTGTAAGAAATCAGGCAAGGGAGGCAAGAGACCATCATGGCTGAGTTGAGACCTGCTGGTCAAACTAAAAGGCAAGATGGAACTGCACAGGAAGTGGAAGCAGAGACAGGAATACTGGGAGAAGTACAAGGATGTTGCCCAGTTGTGTAAGGATGAGGTCAGGAAGGCCAAGGCATGGGTGGAGCTAAACTTGGCAAGGGATGCCAAGAAAAACAAGAAGGGCTTTTACAGGTACATGAACCAGAAAAGGAAGGTGAAAGAAAGTGTACCACCCCCGTCCCCACTCTGATAAGTGGCAATGGAGAACTGGTGACAACTGATGAGGAAAAGGCTGAGGTTCTCAACAACTATTTTGCCTCCGTCTTCACCGGCAACTTCTCTCCTCAACTTCTCTCCTCACTGCTCTCAAGTTGAGGGCCTGCAAGATGGGGTCCAGGGAGACACAGTCCCTCCCACTGTAAGCAAAGATAAGGTTCGTGACCATCTGAGAAACCTGAATGTACACAAGTCCATGGGACCTGATGAGATGCATCCCAAAGTCCTGAGGCAATTGGCTGATGTAGTTGTCAAGCCACTCTCCATAATGTTTGAACAGTCATGGCAGTCTGGTGTAGTCCCTAGTGAGTGGAAGAGAGGAAACATTACAGTCATCTTTAAAAAGGGTAGGAAGGAGGACCTGTCAACCTCACCTCTGTGCCTGGGATGATCATGGAACAGATCCTCCTAGAAGCTAGGCACATGGAGGACAGGGAGGTGATTCGAGACAGACAGCATTGCTTTCCTAAAAGCAAGTCCTGCCTGACCAATCTAATGGCTTCCTACAATGGAGTAACTACAAGAGTAGAAGTACAGATGTCATCTATCTGGATTTCTGCAAGGCCTTTGACACGATCCCCAACAACATCCTTCTCTCTAAGTTGGAGAGAGAAGTAGAGGACAGTGGCTCAGTGCCAACAGTTTCCTAGATCCTACATGGGGACATCTAGCCTGACACAGGGGCATGGCCTTCACCCCAATCCACACAATGTCTCATGATATAAGGCAAGGTGGCCCTGGGACATGGCAACTCTCTTTGATTCAGCTTTTCTAACTGGTTAAGAAAATTAAATTCTCATCAAAATTGCTGAAATGTATTCGTTTGAAAATTAGTATTGAAAATTAATATTAATCTACCCTACAAGGTTTCCCTGAGGCAAAAGTAATATAACCAGAAATGCCCTTTAGAGGGGAGGCTACCTAGTCCTGCCATCAGCTTTAATGCTAGTTATTATTTTTTTCCTCACCCCCAGTTCTGCTGATGTGTTCAGTGCAGCCCTGCCATGCTAAGCACGGCTTCACAAATCTCTGTGTGTAGAGATCAGTGATACAATCTAGAGAAATTAAGGAGAAGTAGAATACCTCTGGAGGTACCTGATACTGATACCTTCCCCAACCTCAGTATTTCGTTTCCTGCATCATCAGCATTTTTGCTCCTTAAAGTGTAGGCTAAGAGGTGTCTGTAACTAATAGCTGTAGCTGAAAACATCCCTCATTTGAGAAAGTGAGGTTTTGCCAGCAATTAAGGAGCCGGCACTTTGCTGGCTCACTGCCTTGCCTTGAAGGATGGAGCACTTTTCACCTAATATTACCTTTCTCAACATTTCACAAACTCCTCTGAATCCTTGTGATACCTCCTAGGCCCTTCTCTGCCAATTTACAGAACACAGGCCATCCTCCTGCACTTAGGCAGGTTCATCTGAGAGACCAATATTTCACCAACTAGCAAGAGCATATTAAAATATAAGCTGCTAACTCTTGGCAGTTGATGCACAGCCCTAATCCACTCTCAAGCCACTACTGACACTTGTAGAATTTCTCAAGGTATTTGATAACCTGTGGCTAAAAATGGGCACTGAGCGAGTCCAAGTGTCACTTCCACAGAGACTCATTATTTTTGCTGTTCATCCCAACAGAATTAATTGTTTTCTAAAAACTGAATGAACTCTTTTTGTCCTAGTCAGAGTGTAGAGGATTGTTCTCTCTTTCAGTCCTTTCCTAATTGAACCAGTCCCATTATTCAAACCCATTCATTTGGCTGTTGAGCCAAAAGTTTATCTTTTTCCCTTTTTTTTTCTGTGCTCAGGGCTCCAGCCAAGACTATGGATGTATTATGCTGGATGCTCTGTGTTTGTAATTACATACATACAAGCACACATACTGTGGGAAAAACCCCTGTCTGCGACACTTGCAATTAATGCAGGAGGGATAAAAGGCCAGTGGATGCTCTGGGGGAGATTAATGTCACCCAGAATCTATGTCACAGATGGAGACAGTTTTTTGGTAGCATTGAAGCCATACACAGGCATTGAGGGATTAAAAAACAGTGTCTGGCAGCTAGTGGCAACCAACTAAGGCAGAAAGGGAGCAGAAGGAAGAGACCTGTAATGTAGATGAATTTCCCATATGAAACATTTTATTTTCATAAGAGCTACAGAGGATAAAATGCCATTAATATCCTGGGACTCCCTGCAGGTTCTTCACAAAAGCTGTCCTAGCCAGGACTGATTTGAAGCCTTGTAATTATTGATTGTGATTCTGTCATCTTTTTTCTTGGAAAGTACCAGACTTAGGTCCATAGAAATTATGCCTTATCTTTTTTCCCCCACAGTTATGATACAGTCATTTCCCTGCCCTGGAAACCACCACTACCAACCTAGCTACACTTTTCATTCAAGCAAACAGAAAATATCCCAGATTCTGCCCCCTGTGCCACTAGCTCTTTTCAGAATATAATGATTTCCAGAAGCAAATAAAGATAAAATTTCCTCAACAAAAACCGTTACTAATTAAAAAAAGAGAGACAGAGAAAAAGAGAGAATCAGACTCAAAGGTACCTTTTGGCCTGCATCTACTGATTATCTCCTTCAGCACTGGGTATACTAATAGAGTGTTTTCATACTTTTCAGACAAAGCAGCAAAAGCTGCTTCATTTAAACTATTTTTTCTATGAAGGAAAATGATTACTCCATTCATTTGGTACATGACAGGTAACACTAAGTTTCTGTGAACTACTGCATGTGGTGGAGAGTTTTGGATGTTTAAGCAACAAGACAGGTGATTAGGTCTCACACCCACCACGTAGTTCTTTCCATCCCATCAGACAGGATTAGCACTGCATACCAATAACAGTGAGAAACTGACCACTTGCAGCCTTCCAGCACCTGAAGGGAACATACAAACAGAAGGGGAATCAACTTTTTCAAAGGGCAGACAATGGCAGGACAAAGGGGAATGGATTAAAACTAAAGGAAGGAAGGTTTAGATTAGATATTAAGGGGAAGTTTTTTTACAGAGAGAGTGGTGAGGTGCTGGAACAGGCAGCAGAGAGGTGGTGGATGCCCCGTCCCTGGAGGTGTTCAAGGCCAGGTTGGATGGGGCCCTGGGCAACCTTGTGTAGATCCAGGCCTGAGGTTGGTGTCCCTGCCTGTGGCAGGGGGGTTGGAGCTCTCTGATCCTTTGGGTCCTTTCCAACCCAGACCATTCTATGATTCTATGATTTCATTATGTCTCTTGATGAAAGTCTGTGATCTGAAGCAAAAGACTGCCATGAGGGGAAAGAAGGAGGGCATGGTCTCAGTGCTGTAGGAGACCTGTTTGTTCCAGAGTGCTTCTGATTATAGGAGACAGATCCTGATGAGATCAGGTGGTGGTCACCTCCTTAGCTTCACTGTAAGTAAGTTTGGGAGAAGTTCATTTTTTGCTCATCAAATATTTTAAGATAAAATTACTCTGTAAACTAGGAGAGAGCTGGGTCACTACTTTCCTAGAGTGAAAGATCATGCCTAGACTGGTTGCTGTCTCCAGTAAGGTGTTGGAAGAATTCTTTATTTCAGTGCAGAGGCAACAGCATGGATGTACTGTCCAAAAGGAAAACGGCACTGGACTGACCCAGGCCATATACAGTCATCAATCATCACTGGACAATGCTTGTCAGAAGAAATCCTTCCAAGATAGAAGGCCATAAAGATGACCAGAGGGCTGGAGCACCTCCCCAAGGAAGACAAGCTGAGACAGTTGGGCTTGTTCAGCCTGGAGAAGAGAAGGCCCCAGGGAGACCTTATTGCAGCCTTCCAGTACCTGAAGGGGCTACAGGAAAGTTGGAGAGGGATTCTTTATCAGGGAGTGTAGTGATAGGACAAGGGAAAACGGTTTTAGACTGGAAGACGGTACATTTAGACTAGATATAAGGAAAAAATTCTTTACTTTGAGGGTGGTGAGGCACTGGATCAGGTTGCCCAGAGAAGCTGTTGATGTCCTTTCCTGGCCTTCTTCAAAGTCAGGTTGGATGAGGCTTTGGACAGACTGGTATAGTGGAGGGTGTCCCTGTCCATGCCAGGGGTGGGGGTGGGGGTGGTGTGTGAAGCTAAACCATCTTTGAGGTTCCTTCCAACTCAAACCGTTCTATGATTCTATGACTTTTGACTAACCCCTGACCTCTCCAAGTCTCAGATCCCATATCTGTAAAAGGCAATAACCCTTTCAGTTAAGCATTTCTATTGGATTTAAATAGGATTTGGACTAACCTCACTAAGAACCATTCTACAGTTGTTCCTCTCATGCTCTCCTATTTTCTGGCATGTATTTACATGCATCTTCCCACAAAACTATTACCTCTTCCTTGAATTCTGTATGCAGCTGTGTGGTGACTCACAGCCTTGAACTAACACAATGCAGTTGTTCATGTTTGCTTCCAGATGTTGTCTCCACTGTTCATTCACTTTACTGTATATCCTATAATCTATAGTATTATCCAATTCACAACATTTCTCCCCCCAGTGTGCTGCTGGGAGGTTTACTTGCAGATTTCAGTTGGACAATAAAGAAAATCATTCAGAAAGGAAGCCAGCTTGCCAGAGTAGCGTGTGAACACCAGCTGTGGGAGATCCTTCAGCCTACTGCTGAGCTGAAATTATTGGGGTTGAGAGTGGAAAAAGAACTTCAGAGTGAAAAAAGGATTCAGCTATCCCATTCTCAACACAACTTGATTTTGCCATGACGTATAACTGGTTTTGTCATGTACAATTAGTGCTTTGAATGGAACAGTTTTGGCAACATCACAAAACACTTCTGGCATCTGATGCTGCTGGATGCCAGGATGCACTCAATGCATTTTCTTACACTTTTGGAGAGTCTTCCTCTCTTTTATGCTATACTCCCTGGCAACAGATTTTGTTTACTGACATCACAGTTAGACTTTCACATTGTAGCTGCTGGCCAAGCACATTAAGAACTAATGCACAAAGCATCATATAAACATTTCCAGCTCACTAAGATAAGGCAATTTGCAATTCTAAGAGTTTTAGAAGTACCATACTCCTATGGTTCTTATAGATGCTGCTACAAACTGGAAACCCAACATGCGGGTCACTTCCTGACCCTTGGTCCAAAATAAAGTCAAGAGCAAATCTTTTTTCCCAATGAAGTCACATTCCAGCCTTCACTGTGGTGGATTGGATTCCAGCTGAGACTAAGACATATAAAGGTACATAACTCCATGTGCATTTGGGGTCTCACCTCCCACTCGTGTTGGTACTGCTCAGTCTTCCTTTAGCCAGATGCCAACAGCTTTGCTTGGTTGCCCATCTGTAGGTGAGTAGTGATGTTTTCAACACTCTAGAAGATATCCACCTGGCCTCCATCTGATTCTCCAAAAGGGTACGATGCATGGATCCTGAGTCATAAGTTGAATGCTTTGAGATGCTCTAGGATAACTCAAACCACACTGATTGTCTACATGTAGACAATTGAATCAAACCCCTCCTGCCTGGTCAGTTTAATTGTTCTATTGGTTTCTACTAAATATCAACCAACTAGAATGAAATTTTAGATACCCAGTGCAAAGGTAGATATATGTCTAGGCTTCTACATTTTATTGCATTAATTTCAAACTGAATGCCATTTTTCCACATGCTGCTTTTCTAGCAGGCAGATATCAATTATTTCTTCTTTCGAAGTACAATCAGATAGCACAGAAATATTAAGCAATAGGTTTACTAAGACTCCTCCCTCACTCAATTTATTCCTTACCATCCTGGAACATCTCAGCAGCAGGGGATGCAACTATAGATGAAACCAAATGCAGTTTTCTTCTCCTGAGGTTTATCTCCCCACCTTCAGCAGTTTAAACAGGAGATAATCCCAACATGGATACTCTTACTTTAGTTTCCGTTCTTTGAACAGGTAAAAGAGCTGTAACACATTTGAAAATGGAGGAGGTAAGAAAGAAAGAAGTTTTCTGTAGTTTGAAAGCAAAGGCTCCTTACTGGAAGTACCTTTACAGACAGTATGGCTACTTCTATAGTGATAAATTAAATATACAACAGACCATTCTCTGTCACCATGTCTACAAGCTATTTTACTCCCTGAAACAGTGTGGCCATGTACAACAGATGATCAATGGCCATGCTGATCCCTAAACTGTCACAGAAATCTGTTGAGAGGTTACTCCATGTAGAATAAGTCTATATACTCTAGTATCTCTTATAGCATATCCAATTTGTTATATACCTTGTTCACACAGCCATATACCTCGTTTTTCCAAGGTTTGTGCAGGCCCACTAAACTGATCAGTCATCAGTGCAGGATATATTAAATTAGAGATATCTGTAGGTCAGCTAATTGTCTGGGCTTCCACTGTAGTCAAAGCAGAGTGACTCTAGAGTGACAGTCTAGTCTCTGTTGACCTGATAGAGACTGATGAAAGCCTGGACACATTTTTGACAAAGCTTGCTCTAAGCAACTACACAGCTTGTCTTTCCATTCATTTCAGACCTTCACAGTTTCTTTGTGTCAATCCAATGGGCAGCAACAAGACCCTGCTGGTTTCTGTCTAGCTTGTTTGTTGGTTTTTTGCATAGGGTTGCCCAAAGCAGGTCTTCTTTCACACATGAAAACTGGGTCTCAACCACAGAGTCTTTCACATACTTATGCAGCTTCATTATGTGAGTATTTTCTTCCATCCTCACCTTTGTCCTACTCAATGACAAGCTTTCAAAGTATGTCCAAGGGCTGAATTCCAGTGTTTGAGTTTTGGAAAGGTATCTATTGCAGATGCTGCTTATTAAGTAGTTTACCAAGTCATTACCCCTTAGGATGCCTCTTCTTGCTTACACTGAAATAACTAGGGAGTAGAAGGGATCTCTGGGAATTTGGTTAATTAATCCAACTGCAAACAGTAATTAGACTTTATCGTAATCAACTAATTAATTCTTCCAACTCAGTAGTTAATGTAATGAGCAAAAGAAATACAACCAACTCTTGCAAGACATGAACCTCAGCTTAGAAAATAAAGGAGCAAAGGCCATTTAAACCAATTAAGGAAGAGTATATAGACAGAGCTACTCAGAGGGGAGGTGGTTGTAGGATACATGACACAGTTAAGCTGGTATTTTCCCTTTGCAGAACTGCTTTGGAACTGATTTCTAAACAACCTCAAATGACTTCCACACTTTCCCAGTTATGTTCTGACCCTGTTTGGAAACTTTATTTATTAATTCTCAAAATAATTATACTAAATTAGGCTACCTGAGGAGGAAAGTGTCATACCATGAACATATCAGTGCCTTCTCCTTGCATAAGGGCTTCATTGGAACGTCAAGAGGTGCAATTTTATACCGATGCATTTACCAACATGCTGTCATAGAGACAATATGCTGTTGCACTGGACACTTCCTATGTTGGTGGCAAAAGAAAATGACACCAGCATCATGCTTCACCAAGTTTCATTGAAACTAAGCTGGATAGTGCCATTCGAAGACTTGTTCAGGAATTTAAACTTGCTTCATTAGGGTTAGTTTCAGGCATTTTCTAGTGTGGACATGTCTAAAAAGAAGGGAAGCTATTAACCATATTAGCACAGAAAGTCACTGACACTAAGCAAAAGTCTGACAGCAGCTGTGGATGTATTAGCATTTGTAGGTTGATACAACCAGTCCCACAAACCACGGTGGTCGTGGCGCCTATCCAAACGTAATTATATTTGCACTGTGTAGGCAAGGCAGGTTCCTCTTCTCTGCATTGCAATAATTTGGAACTATCAAAATAGGGGGTTGTTTAGTGTGTGTTAAGACAGGAAAAATTACTAAATGTAAATTGGCTAGCAAGTCTTTCTAAACTGTTTTCCATAAGGTCTTCGTAGACAAAATGGTGAAGTATGGTAAGTGGACACTGTGGTGTACTGAAAACCAACTGAACTGTTGGGCACAAAGGGTTGCAATCAGTGGCATGAAATACATCTGGAAGTCAATCAACAACATTTTTTGCCAGTGATTAACAGTGGGGACAACACACTTTAGCATGTCCCTTAATGACATAGATGGTGGGGCAGGATGGACCTACAGCAAGTTTGCTTGGGCTCCAGATATTGGAGCAGTGGTTGTTATACCAGATGGTTATGCTACCATTCAGGAGGATCTCAATAGTCTGGAGGAATGGAACAACAGAAACCTAATGAATTTTTTGTGCCTGGGAAGGAATAACCTCATGCACCAGTACAGGCTGGGGGTCAACCTCTGGAAAGCAGCTCTGCAACAAATGACCTGCTGAAAGATCCTGGTGGACAACAAGCTGACTATGATTGTGAAAGCAACATGCTCTTGCAGCAAAGAAGGTCGGTGGCATCCTGGGTGACATTAGGAAGAACACTGCCAGCAGGGAAGTGATCCTGTCCTTCTAAAGAATCTTCTAACTAGGAAAAAACAGAGTGCAATAGGTTAATAGAACCACAAACCTTGCCCATTCCCATCAGCATTATCCAGTGTGCCACACATCCTCCAGTTCATGTCATATGTTCTATAACTCCCACAATCTGGTTCAGGACTGTGGGATCCAGGAAACATTGCTGATAGAGGTGCCAGCAGGGAACTATTTAAGGCTAAGTCAATCCCAAAGTTTTGTTGTTAAAAGCTATATTCTAGACCTATACCATCAAATGAGACTATATTTCTGTCCAGTAAGTGCCAAGGGAAGCATTTGGAGCTGTTTAAGTCAAAACTTTTCACTCTGAACTCACAGCAGGTGAGGGTCCTGCATTCAGTTATTAACAGTGTTCAGCTACTGAGAAATAACTTGTTCAGTTGAGGCAACTCAGTTCCTTGTACATGTCCACACATTGCCCAGATACCTCCATGCTAAGAAGGTTTTACCCTGGCTACTAACTTAACTGTTATTAAAAAGCATTATATCTATGTCAGACAGAAAATCTATTAAAATGTTTCTACACAGCACTCATTTACCCACTGTATCTTTTCATGCCCTTTAATTATGTCAATGAATTTTTGAGCAGCTTCAAACCCTACCCACTCATCTCTCCCCTTTAGCAAGTTCTTATCTTCCCTGAGGTCTGTGCCAGTTTCCTGGCTACCTCTCGGTGTATCTGAGGTATTGCCTGCATGTAGGTCTTCAGTCCTATGCTGGGGTTTCCTAACTTGTTGAACCGTGTGTTCAACTGGTTTCTGCCAAGAGTGGGTTCAGTGGAAGTCCAAAGGAAAGACCAGGCTCCTTTTTTTTTTCCAGAAGGCCCATCTGACAGCCTTTTTTTCAAGAAACATAGCAAACCCAGACATACAAAATATTTTCCATCACAATACACTAGAAAAGTCCTTCCTGCTATATCTATCGCCCCAAAACAATTACTTCATATCTCCCTGCCTCTGAGATCTCTTGATACATTTTTGCCAAAGTCAGTTATAACATTATAAGGTCATCACCATGTGCAAAATCCAAGGGGCCATTATCTGGTGGTGAAACTGGCAGGTAACACCCTGTGCCCTGACCTTTTTAGGGTACAAGCATGATATCTAGCTATGCTCCCTTCCTCACTACTAGATAATACTGTTCCTCAGATGAGCAGCACCTACGAAGAGAGCACTCCTCAGCTGAGCACCCCTATGAAGAGGGTAAAGGAGCTGGGCTTGTTCAGCCTAGAGAAGGCTACAGGGGGGCCTCATTGCAGCCTTCCAGTACCTGAAGGGAACATGCAAACAGGAGGAGAATCAACTTTTTAAAAGGGTAGACAATGGCAGGACAAGGGGGAATAGATTAAAGCTAAAGGAGGGAAGGTTTAAATTGGGTATTAGGGGAAAGTTCTTTCCAGAGAGAGTGGTGAGGGGCTGGAACAGGCTGCTCAGAGAGGTGGTGGATGCCCTGTCGCTGGAGGTGTTCAAGGCCAGGTTGGATGGGGCCCTGGGCAACCATGCGTAGATCCAGGCCTGGAGGTTGATGTCCCTGCCTGTGGCAGGGGGGTTGGAACATTATGATCCTTTGGGTCCCTTCCAACCCAGACCACTCTATGATTCTATGATTCTCTGATTCTGTGATCAGGCCAAGCTAACTTCGTGGGCACTTTAGTCAAATAAGTCAAGCTGTGAGGTCAGTGACCAATGTCCCAACACCTGCATCCCTCTGCCCCCTCCCATCCTGAAACAGTGACGGTCCCTGGCAGCAAGTGGCTGCATCTCACATCACCGCAGAAAGATTTATCTCAACTTGTCTGTCACAATTTTGTGTCATCTGGCAGCTGTGTAGGTGGCTAAAGGAACAGAAGCACAGAGCAATAAAGAAATAGCTTCCTATAGTACTTTTTTTTTTTTTTACATTTGAGAATGAGATGAGAGAATAGCTCAATTTTGCTTTCCCTCTGAGAAAGGGCTGTAAGTCAGCTAGTGATGCTGTGCAGGAGAAAATAAAAGTGTTACCTCAAACAGCAACACTGCTGTGAATATTCAGTAACTAATGGCACTATTCAGTAGGCACCGTGTGAGTCGGTGTAGGGCGGGGAGCAGACAGAGGGGGTTATAAAGGTATATGTAATCATGCATGATGTTTATAGATGAGGGACATCTATCTAAACACAGGGGTGATAGAGAGAGAAATGATGAAAGTTTGGCACAGAGGAACCATAAGAGGGTAAAAATAGAGGTGGGAAGAACAGGGATACTTGTAGCCTTCTCTATCTGTCTGTCTAGGCATTGGTAGTGATAATTCAGCACTGACATAAAAAATTAGGGCTGGTAGGACATCAAGAAATCATGTAGTAGCCCAATTCCCTGTCCTTTGGTCATTCTTTCCAGATGTTTACCCTTCCCATTTATAAAGCCTTCTGGGATAGAGTCCATATTTAACTCAAGCAATATATATTCCAGCATTTCTCAATGCTGAGGGAATTGGGGATGTTTATCCAGGAGAAGAGGAGGCTGAGGGGAGACCTTATCACCACCTACAATTACCAGACTGGGGGTTGTAGTGAGGTGGGCGATGGTCTTTTCAGCCATGCAACAGGAGATGGGACAAGGGGAAATGGCACAAAGCTGCACCAGGGGAGGGTCAGATTAGATATTAGAAAAAAGTTGTTTACTGAAAATGTTGTCAAGGCCTGGAACAGGCTGCCCAGGGAGGAGGTTGAGTCACCATCCCTGGATGTGTTTAAAAAGGGTAGATGAGGTACTTGGGGATATGGTTTAGTAGAGGATGGGAACGGTTGGACTTGATGATCTTAAAGGTCTTTTCCAACCTTGTGATTCTGTGATCCTTGATCATATGTAAGTGAAACACCTGACACAATGGGGTTAAATTTAATAGATGTCACATCCAGAGATCAAACTTCTGTTACATGAAATCTCACTTCTTGATAAGCCCTTTATATGCTCTATATTGAAGCATATTCTTCAGTTTGTGTTTTGGCTCCTGATTCCCCTTCCTCTTGACTTTCTACTTTATTTTAGTATTTTATTTTTACCTTGATGGATCAGGAAACTTTCCCATTGCATTGCACTCAGCCATTATCAAGGGGCTTTATAAATAATAATAATGACCATGAAAAAGATGCAATTCGGTTAACAGTATAATGACTACAGGGATTAGCACTGCTGTATATTTTTTATGGGCATAATATGTCGTTTTCATTCTGTTGCCATAATGAAAATAACAAATTAACAGAAGCATTATGCAAATGATACATTAAAAATGTCATGTTTATTAGTCTGTCTTAGCAAAAGAGGAGCTACAGCAAGAGCACAGTTAACTGCTTAATAACCATGTTTTTTAGACAGAGAAGAAAGTCAATTCAGCACGGTTTGGCTTAGCTTTAGGGTCATTTTCAGTGACAATGTTTGCATGCTCAAAGCAAAGTGTATGCTTAAACACATTTCTGGAGAACATGATGTCAGAATCAGTTTCAGTTCAAGGATATTTCTTTATCTCGATTACCTATCTTTGGAACAAATTACCCACAAAACATCCTACTCTTTGCACCTGAAAAATAGCTGTGTACAGCTTTTACCAGGAGTTCCTTATAATTTTGCTGTTAATTTGGAAACAGCTACGAATATTTATCCAAGCACCAACTTTATTATGTTTTCTGCAGAAGACAGTTCTGCCCTGCTCTCTTTGACATTAAGAGACCTAGGGAATTTCTTTTCCATCATACCCTGAACTTAATTTTGCTCCTAACCAGGAGGCAGTTTATTGAAAATCCAGCAGTGATTATTTTCTTATAGCCTTCAGTGATTAACATGCAGTCATAAGAAATTCTTATGCTATTCATAGGATTAAAAATAGTGAAGAGATTCACAATTTGGTTTTGTTTATTAAATGCCAACTCAGTAATATAATACAGTCATGAGATTTCTAGAATACACTATATTATTGAAATTCATCAGACAATGTAAAGGCAAAAGGAAATTAATTTTCTATACCAGACTCAGATTGAAAAAATTATAGTGCTAAAAGCTATATATTTTTTGCAAGAGAAACACTCTCTTCATTGTGGATTTACAACTGAAAAGCAGAGAGATGCTAGGGAGCCACAGGCACAGGCCTAGCATGATTAAAAGGGACAGTGTCTGGTCCCAGGAGGGACGGATGGACAAGTCAGGTTGTGTACCAGCATTTCAAAGCCTTTAAACCCCTACCTTGCTGTCTGAATCATATCACCTTTCTATGCTCTTGGCTATATAAATGCTGTATCTGTTTGAGTCTCCATTCGGCATCAGTGTGGACCTATGAGCTGTCTGTACATACCCAAGGAGAGCAGATGTTCTGAGCTCAAAGACTAATTTAAAAAACAATAATAAATATAATTAAAAAGAAAGGGGGGAAAGGGAAATAGCCTTCAGACAAGTTCAAACACAAGCCAAACTAATCACAAGTTGAAAGAAATACGTTTATTCCACAGTTACTGTATTGGAATAAATATATGAAGTCATTTTCACAGGAGTTTAAAACCCAATAACAATAAATGTGAAGCTCATAGAAACTTGAGATTTTCGTTCTGTGGAAATTATGACATCTTCAGAATAGATTTGTTATACTGAAATGAAACAAAGCCAGTTTTTTGACATTTCTCACAAAATTTAATTGCCTGAAACATTTCTTAATTGTTTCAGCTCAATCAAGGCATTCCATTTTCCTTTGATGCATTGGAATATTCTTAGCTCATTTCATTATTGAAATTCAACCATATATACATATGCACATAAACATATATAAAACCACTCTTTTTAAAAATAGGATTTGGTTATGCTTTTTAAATTAAAATGTAAAATCAAATGAACATACATTGTTATTCTAAATAGGCAATTGACTTTCTAACTGTACTGGTAATTAGAAGTTAGGCTGATTATTGCTGGCAATCTGAACCCTCAGTGACCATTCACACCCAGCTTCCTAACTGGTAATTGCAGAACCAAGCAACATCTATTTATCAGAAATCCATGTGGTCAGTCTATCTAGATGATTAATCCCAGTTCATGTAACATAGTCAGGAAACCACATTTAGGTCAGGAACTCAAGTCCCATGCAGGAATCAGGCTGCACAGGAAATGAGTGCATGTAATAGAACTCCATTAAAGCCACCAGCTGAGACAAATCATACAGGCCTGGTTGAGGTCACTACAACTAGGAATAGTAATCCTCAGGGGTTTCTGAAATGACAAACCAAGCTGTTGTATTATTTCTAGGATGCTCAATTTTTCATGCTTTAATAACAAAATTTTGTTAAAATCGTCACTATTCAAAAAACTTTGTCATTTTACAGCAAAACATGCATCTAGAAAGATATTTTATATATGAGTAAGGAAGCTAATTTGTCCATGAGATCCATATTTCAGCACGTAAGTCATACTATCTGCATAGAGGCGTCTACTACATATGCACTAGTGGCAAGCATCAAAGGAAACAAGTAAGAAATTGAGTTCTTTCCTGAAATGGATGCTTATGATGAGAGTCAGCTATTTGAACTTAAGTGTTAATTGCCATCCAAGACACCCCAAGTGACCTAGGTATCCTCCTTCTGACAGGGAAGCCTCTCTGGCTTTGGTCTTGGGGCATCTGCTGTCCTCACATCAGTGCTAATGACACAAGGTTGAAATTCCTTATCATATCCATCAGGAGCTAGGGTGCAGAGGATGGGGTACACTGCACTGAATATACTTGCCAGGTAACTTGAACATGTGTTTCCTCTTTCTTTGGTACCTTTATATGAGCAGAATAATATATTGAGTCACCAATCAGAATTCCCCAATCCCATATGGACATCCGACCTCAGACACATCTCCTAAGAGAATACTCCTAACAAGTATTTCTGCAACCCAGGACCAATAAATGGGGTAGAAGTTCTACCAAACTTTCTTACCACTTATTGTCTGTGATAAGCTGAAGATGATTCAACAACGTCAGACCACTGGGAAGAAGGAAGAGGTGGGAAGGAAAGGGAGAGAAAGTACCTCTACTAATGGTGATCAGTGCTTTGGCAAACATGACATGCAGGAGAGGAAAACAGGAATCACAGAATCACAGAATAACGGACTCTCTTTACCAGAGAAGAAGAAACTAAGGAGATAATACATTATACTGCATTCAGGCTGAGGTGGAAAGCATGGTTTTGAACTGAAATAAGGGAATTTAGGCTTTACATTGGGATGTAAGGGGAAAGGGGAAATAAGACAAAAAATAACCATCGAACTAGCCATCTTTCTAATAGGAAGTCTGAGAGAGAGCACAGGAATGGGACGTTCTCCATGCATGTCCAAAAGCATTGTGTGTTCTCAAAAACAGTTTAAACATCCATCATGGAATCATACAGAATAGTTGATCCTGTGCATTTTCTCAGTCTCTTCCAGTTCCATTTTCACCAATTCTCTGGAAGACACAGGTAGGGGAAGATATGAATAAGTACTCAGAACTAATTTTACAGTGACTAGTTTTGATTAAGAAGCAAACAGGTAAAGGTTTTTCTTGGAAGGGTTCTCATCTAGAGAACCATGTTCCCTTGACTACTTTAATTCTCTGGGTGGTTTATTATGCCCCTGGGATTTTTTACTCCTCGTCCTGGGGATGACATGCAAAGAGCAAATTGTTTCTGCTCACCGTTTCTGCTATTGATATCCTCCACAAAGCCTCATTTGATGTTTCTGATCTCTGGGAAGAGGAGAAGAACGAAACCCAGTCCTGATGAGTCTCAGCTTGCCAACTTTGTTGCTGAACCAATGCATTATTCATGCATTTGTGACAGAAAGAGCGAGTCTAATGTGCAGAAATGAGCTTGGAGAACTGCCAGGATATTGCTGGTGATTGGGACATGGTCTGCTGTGTCCATGCAACTCTTTGTGCTGGTTACTGTTGTTGTGCCAATACTTCTATGTAAAATGCACTCCCACCATGTAAAGACTACTAGTGTCTTCTGTCTGTGTTACTTTTTGCTTTGCAGACCCTGTCTTCTCTTCACATTAGTGGCATTTACCTGTTGCTATCTGAAAATCTTAATAAGCTGAAAAAAATGTTAGCCAATCTCACTCCAAAATATCCTGGTAAAGCAAATATTTCACCTTCTCTCTTATGTTGTTAGAATCTAAAAATGAGCTGTGAGTGTTTAATTTTAACTGGCAATGAAAATAAATTCATATATCTGGTGCTATGATATAACACCACCAAGAAATTGTGGATACCACAAGAACAAACCAAAGAACCACCAGACCACAAACACTAAAGAGACTGAAAGGCTTATATAAGCCTAATAGCCAATGTGCTGGAAAAAGGGAGACTAACAAAATCCTGCAGTTAGGTACCAGAAAAACATATCAGGGATGGACCCTCTTCAAATATCTGGGGAGAGTTATCTTGAGGAGGATATTCTGCAGTTAAGGCTAGGTGGGATGTTAGTCATTAAATCTTTCACCTTTAAAGAAAAATTCCATTCAAAAAATACAAAGGCAGGACAAGCATTATTTCAAATATGGAAAAAAAACCCCCAACAACCTTCATCTTTTTTTTTGATATTGAACTTTTTGAAAATATTGGTGCTTATTGGTATTATCAAAAAAACCCCAAGCCTTTCACACCATTTTATTTACAAAAAGCATTCATCCAAAATAGTATGTATTTGCAGGGATTACAATTTGACTCAAAGTGAGCTATCCAAACCTCATTTGCACCCTCCTGTGCTGTTGTAGTGTGTCTGGCAGACATGCTGCTTTCCTGAGTGAATTTTTCTTCCCCACATAGATTGAGAGACCTGTATACCCCTGTACACCGACACATCAACAAAGCTGAACAAGGCAAGCATCTTAAAAGAGTCTGTCATAGTATTGGCATTATAACAATGACCAAAGAAGTCTCCTGTCCTGCCATGAAGTTTACTGAGGCTGCTAATTTCAGCAGTGTGGCTATCAAATCAACAAGTGGTGCAATACTGATTCTGCACAAAGTCTATATGGGCATGCAATGAAGATGAGGTAAGTAGTAGAAATGAGCCAGACACTCTTCATTTCACCCTTAGCATCAGGCATCGTGCAATACCCTGCATCGTGTGTAATGCTCAGACCATCTTCAAGCATCTACTTACTCTTCCCTCTATCACTGAACCATAAGGTATTTCCAGTCTCTGAATGACCTCTTTTACTTCTTCAAGCAGTCAGCTGGACATTTAAAGAAGGACTTCATACAAGACGTCCTCACCATCTCCCAGTCTCCAGGGATGCAAAGGTTGATATGGACCCTCTCAAGAAGACCGTGAACTCTGTCCACTGCAGCATGTATCTGAAATCACCCCCATTTTATGATGACCTTATAGACTTGGAAACTGGTTTAGATGGTTTGTGTTGGCCATATCCAGTTAGCTGGTTGTTCATAAGTACTAAATTGAAGCTCAGGGAAGTGTGGCCATCCTGTGCTTTTTCAAGAATGATATAGAGCATCAAGCTAAACCCACTTGCTTCCCAAGGGCACACACATAGCATCAATGCTTTAGACTGGTGAAAGGAATTGTGGGGGTTTTGTTGAATGTTGAACTGTAGCAGATTGGACCATGTATAACAATTCTGCACTGTTACAACTTGGAGCTTTATGAACAATGAGTCAGACATAACCTTACTGCTACCTATGGCAGTTGTTTGGCCATTTTGGAAACCAGCCATCTGCAATATGAAAGCAATGAAAGCAGCAATCTCATGACTCCACCCATGATATCACTGCCATTTGTGTGGACTGAGAAGCTTTAATATTTCCCAGAGGGACCTCACATACTAAATGAGATTGAAACACATTGAAGAGTCTCCAAGAGCTAACCTGAGCTTTGTCCAAGCACTATAGAAGTGTTACAAAAAGATGTGCTGAAAAATAAACTATGTGGTGAAATTTCATGTTGAATTGGGCTAGCATTTCCTCCCATCATGGTTTCTGTTCTGTCTTTCATCACATTTTCTGGATTACAAGCCAGAAATCACCAGAAGCATATTTATACAATTTTTCCCTATACAAACATAAAACAAAGTTAATAGTTCTTTAGCCAGCATAATTTTGACCTACTTCATTGTCTTCCACTAAGAACATTTGAAGACCTTCCCAATATTTTACAAACCTTGAGACAGAAGACGCTACTACTGTTTTAAAGGAAGTTTTCTTATGCCACACTGAAGTCATTAATCTCCTGTGGAGTAAAGTGATATTTAGTCTAACTTTCAATTCTCTGCAATATACTCCTCAATGCTGTATCTGCAAAGGTTAATAAGAACTTTGATTCTGCAAATCAGAATACATGAGGGCTACATATCTAAACCTACAAGTACCTATAGTGGGCCTACAAGAATTCTGGAGAGGGACTGTTTACAAAGGCAGGTAGTCACAGAAAAGGGGCAATGGCTTCTAGCTGAAGGAGGGGGGATTTAGATTATCCATTAGGAAGAAATCCTTTACTGTGAAGCCTGGAGCACCTCTGCAATGAATACAGGCTGAGATAGTACAACTTATTCAGCCTGAGGAAGAGGAGGGTCTGGGCAGCCTTCCAGTATCTAAAGGGGCCTACAAGAAAGTTGGAGAGGGATTCTTTATCAGGGAGTGCAGTGATAGGACAATGGGTATTTGGTTTAAACTAAAGGAGATTTAGATTGGATATTAGGAAGAAATTCTTTGCTTTGAAGGGGATGAGGCACTGGAACAGGTTGCCCAGAGAGGCTGTGGAAGCCTCATCCCTGGAAGTGTTCAAGGCCAAGTTGGATGGGACTTTGGTCAACCTGGTCTAGTGGAGGGTGCCCCTGCCCATGCAGCGGGGAGAGGGTGGAACTAGATGATTTTGAGGTCTCTTCCAACCCAAACCATTCCATGATTTCATAACATGTTAATATTTTCTCTCTGTTTAGTTCTGGTGTCCCTAGTGCAAGTAGGAGCCATGCAAATCATACAAAGATCACAATATGATATAATGATGCAAAATCTAGCTTTACATGAAAAGAAGAAATAGATTGATCTCTTTAGTTCACCAAAAAGAAAATTGAAGACTCTAAATTAAGACTATAAATTTCTATGAAGGAAAAAGCCATTGTAGAGCAGGTGCTTTCAGTTTAGCAGAACAGTGAGTAGGAGTTTAAAAATGGTTATGCCAGGTAGCAAAAGGATTATTTTGTTTCCCGTGTCTCTTTCTAGTTGTTGCCAACAGTGGTTGGGTAGGGAAGAGTATCTACCAAATAACTAGAAGATTAATTTTGGCGAGTGCAGAGGGAAATGAAGTTAAGACTTTCAATGACAAGGGTAGTGAAGCACCAAAACTTACTAAAGTTCCAGTGGATTCTCCATTACTAGTCAAGGATGAAGAGTTTTCCTTAAATTTTAAGATACTGTTCAAACAGTAAAGAATACCAAGAAAATCATGGTTTCTCTTCTATGGGAAAACAAATGAATTAATTTCAATTGTTCCTCCTGACTGTATGCTGTGTGAATCTGTCCCTGATATAAATTCCAGTCTGGTTACGACCAGTCAGCCACTGCACTGCTGTGTCTTCCATCTAACCTGCAAGAAGGAAAGGAGGAAGAGTACCATGAGACATTTGGACATTGCTGAACAAAGACAATTAGTCCTACTTCCAGAGCTGGGCAAATAAAAATAATCAAAACCATATGGCATGTTATATAGAATTATGTTTCCAAGTGCAAAATATGAGAAAATAAATGCAAACAAGCAGAGA
Source organism: Gallinula chloropus (assembly GCF_964237585.1). Taxonomy (NCBI): domain Eukaryota; kingdom Metazoa; phylum Chordata; class Aves; order Gruiformes; family Rallidae; genus Gallinula; species Gallinula chloropus. Next base: position 4,566,289 of record NC_140086.1, read on the forward strand.
ACTCCATGTTCCCAGAACTGGAAGAATCACCTAGTTCATCTCCCACCTGTACAAGATCACTCCCTATAGCATAGCAGCTGACTTATTCAGAACTCATCTATCTATTGCCAATCACTTTCTACCATGTGCAAAGATTTCAATCAGCTCCAAAATGAAAATAATAATTTCAAATCACAGCAGCCTAATTCCCATTAATTTTTCCAGTTTTTGCCATATTAACATTAATCCTGTTGAGCTTATGTATAGTGTTAAGATGATAATAATCTTTATATTAATCTGTTTGGTATTCAGTGCTCAGTAAACTCAACCTTTGGTATCAAAGCTCATTTTAAATAAACAATCCCATGGCTCTTTGAACATACCATATCAAGCATTAAATGGGGTTGTTATTAAGGTGGGATCCAACAGTTCTGGTGATGAGGCTGAGAATCTCCATACTGCAGCAAGCTGAAAGTAGAAATAGTTTAATAGATGCCACTGTGTCCTAGCTCACAGTAATACAGATCAGCTGGCTTTGACAGAGAGTTCAGTGTCATTATCATGAGACTGAGAGCAAAAAACAACCCCAGTGAGTATTGCTGATGTGCTCAGAAGTACAGGAAAGTCATGTTCATAGTCAGCAACCCTACATAGATCTAGCCTCCAGAAAGCCCTCTTACTCTCTCCATCACATTCCTCTAGGAGATGGGTGTTTAGCATCCTCATTAGAAAGATGAAAGACAATGAGCGGATGTTGGAAAATAGATTATGTCATAGAATGGCAGAGTCACTGAGTTTGGCAGGGTCTTCTGGAGACTGTCTAGGCCTGGTCAAAGCAGGGTCAGCTAACTGACTGTGTGCAAGACTATGTCCTGAAATTGCATTTGAATGTCTTAAGGATAAAGACTTCAAAACCTCTCTGGGTAACAAGCTCCAATGTTTGACCTTCCTCCCTATAAATAAAGCTTCCTTTATTCCATTTCTAGAACAGCTGATGGGCATGGAAAATGGAAGAGCCAGAGCACTGCTGTTTAACTCAGATTTTACTGTCCTCCTTCAAAATTAGATCACTAATTTTTATCCAGGACATTACAAGTGCTCAATTCCTAACATTGAGTTAAGTTGTAACCTGCTGCAGTTGTGGTCTTAGATCCTAAAATGCAAAATAATGGGCAGCCTTCCAGATCTCAATACCACACTGGGCCAGGCACAGGCATCAAACCCTCCTTTCTCTGGCCCATCAAAGGGAACCCACACAGCAAACCCTGTAAAGGAAGATATCCCAAAACCTCTGAGATGAGTCTAGTTAAGACGTTCTTGTTGCTGCATGATAAAGCGAGAATTAAAATCACAGGGTTTTTTCCTTCATGTTCTCAGGACCTAACATTAACTAAGTTCTGTTCTTAAACCAACTGCTTCCTGCTTGACATTTTTCTATAGCTTTGGCTCAAAAAGTCTGTTTGCACTGTCTGTTCTGTTTTCCTGAAGGGAAATCACTATCTGTATTTGCCGTTGTTTGATGTTTAGCTACAAGTAGTATCACACACACCTTTTTTCAGGTGTTTGCTCTGGATAAAGATTCACCTGGTTTTGTTGTTTGACTTATTATAGAGCTTCTAATTAATCCAAACTTTCTGTTCTAAAGAGCCTGTTTTCTCCCCAGTGGTATTGGTTACCAGCCATCACACTCTTCAGCCATAGGGTGCCACTATCTTGAGGGATTGTGCAAAACATGTTGAGGTCTATTGTGTTGGCAAAAGCCAAGGCCCAGACCACAACTCCCTGTTTGCAAAAGATAGGGTTCCTTATTCTTGCCTCATAGTTGTAACTGTACTTGACACTGCAAAACCAGCAAAAATATATATGGGGAAAAAAAAACCCAACAAACAACCTGGTAGATTTTCATTCTGAGAAAACAATATTTCAAGATTACATTTCACTGTAAGGTTCACGTAACTGGTGTTAGCATCTCTGCAGAGGAAGGGGGAGAGCAATACATGCTTGATGAAAGAGGAAGGCTATACTCAAGAGTAATACCTTTTTTAAAAGCACAAAAGCAATATTTACTGACCCTGATTTTCCTTTTCTGGCACAAGATCCCTGCTTTTAAGGTATTCCTTCTGTATCAGGCAATTAATATGTGATAGAACACTTTTTTTCCCACAGAAAGCACAGGGAATAGTGAGAATTATGTACTAGTGGCATAAGGAAATATTTCAGAAGATAGGTTAAAAATAAAAATAATAAATGTACAAAAAACGGTTTATTAGGGTCATAGCAAGAACTTCAGTGCTTGCTGAAACCTTTTTCAAGCTCTGCACTTGCCACCCAAACATCAGGGATACTTTCTCAGCTAAGTGTATGTACAGCAAGACTCTCACATCCCAACTCTCAAAACCAAGTGCAGACAGACTGGGCTCCTGAACTTTCTTGCAGCCCCAGCCCATTCAATATACTTATATTGTTATAAACTCTCTAACATGTAGCAACCCAAACAACATGGATACTTTCATATGACACAGGAAAAAAAATACCTGGTCCATGGACATTGGTATGTGGGTACATTCACCCATCTCTATGTGTATCCCTAGCAGTGCTAGTTGTGCAATACTACTAGTTGTACTTAATACTGAAGGTAGAACTTTGAGGTAAGCCACATAAGGTATGTGTGCTTTGTAAGGCAGGTGGCTATGGACTTCATAGAATCATAGAATCTCCTGAGTTGGAAGGGACCCATAAAGATGATCAAGTCCAACTCCTGGCTCCACACAGGACCAGACAAGTCAGAGCATGGGACTGAGGGCATTGTCCAGATGCTTCTTGAGCTCAGTCAAGCTCAGTGCTGTGACTACTGCCCTGGGGAGCCAGTTCCAGTGCCCAACCACCTTCTCAGTGAAGAACCTCTTCCTAACACCTAGACCAAACCTCCTCTATCGCAGCTTCATACCATTCTCTTTGGTTCTATCCCTGGTCCCCACAGAGGAGATAGGTGTCTGCCCCTTCACTCTCCCTCATCAGGAAGCCACAGACAGTGATGAGGTCTCCCCTCAGCCTCGTCTTCTCCAGGCTGTACAAAACAAGGGACTTCAGCCTCTTCTTGCAAGTCTTCCCCTCCAGACCCTTCACTATCCTCATTGCCCTCCTCAGGACTCTCCAATATTTTTATGTCTCTCTTGTACCATCATGCCCAAGACTGCACACAGTACTCAAGGTGAGGCCACACCAGCACAGTGTAAAGCAGGTCAATCTCCTCCCTGGACCTGCTGGTAATGCTGTACTTGATGCACCCCAGGATACAGTTGGCCCTCCTGGCTGCCTGGGCTCACTGCTGGCTCATGGTTAACTTGCTGTCAACAGAGACTCCCAAATCCCTCTCAGCATGGCTGCCCTCCAGCATCTGATCCCCCAGTGTAGCCAGGGTTGCCCCTTCACAGGTGCAGAATCTGGCCCTTGCCCTTGTTAAACTTCATGGTGTTGGTGGTCGCCCAGCTCTCTAATCTGTCCAGGTCTCTCTGCAAGGCTTCTCCACCCTCAAATTTTCATCTCCAAATTTACTTAAGACACCGTCTAGTCTTGTGTCCAGGATGTTTATGAAAATGTTAAAAAGAACTGGGCCTAAAATGGAGCCCTGGGGAACCCCACTAGTGACTGGTCACCAGCCAGAGGCAACCCCATTTACTATCACCCTCTGGGCTTGACCCATCAGCCAGTTGCCCACCCAACATATTATGGCTTTGTCTAGTTGTATGATGGATATTTTTCCCACAAGATACTGTGAGACACAGTATCAAAAGCCTTGCTGAAATCCAAAAGAATAACATCAGGTGGTTTCCCTAGGTGACCTTGTCATAAAAGGAAATCAGATTGGATAGACAGGACCTTCCTCTTCTGAACCCGTGTTGGCTGTGACCAATGACTTCATTGTCCTTTAGGTGTTTTTCAGTAACTCCCAGTATTATTTTCTCCACAATTTTACCAGGCACTGAGGTGAGACTGACAGGCCTGTAATTACCAGGATCTTCTTTTTTACCCTTCTTGAAAATTGGGACAATATTTGTCAGCATCCAGTCAACTGGGACATATCCAGATTCCTAAGACTGTTGAAAAACAATTGAGAGAGGTCTTGCAATGATATCAGCCAGTTCCCTGAGTACCCCTGTCATGCAAGTACAGCTTATATAAAAATACTTCATTTGGGTATGTACTCAGTGATTTGGCTATCACCAGTGGTGAAACTGTGAAGGCCCATCGATGACATCCACAGAAAAACTCAATTGGTACTGCATCAGAATTGTTACCACAATTACACTGCTTCTAAAAGAGATATGGGCTTGTTCAGCCTGGAGAAGAGAAGGCTGTGGGGGGACCTCATTGCAGCCTTCCATTACCTGAAGGGAGCTTATAAGCAGGAGGGGATTCAACTTTTTAAAAGAGCAGATAATGGCAGGACAAGGGGGAATGGACTAAAGCTAAAGGAGGGAAGGTTTAGATTAGATATTAGGGGGAAGTTTTTTACAGAAAGAGTGGTGAGGGGCTGGAACAGGCTGCCCAGAGAGGTAGTGGATGCCCTGTCCCTGGAGGTGTTCAAGGCCAGGTTGGATGGGGCCCTGGGCAGCCTTGTGTAGCTCCAGGCCTGGAGGTTGGTGTCCCTGCCTGTGGCAGGGGGGTTGGAGCTCTCTGATCCTTGGGGTCCCTTCTAACCCAGACCATTCTATGATTCTATGATTCTGTGATTCTATATCAGTGGTTTCAAAGTCAGCACAGGTGTGTATTCATAAAATGAAGTCAGTGCCATACAGAGCAGTCAGTATGGTCAGTGATAAAAGAACTTTCCCTCCTCCCCAAAGAAAAACAATGGAGAAAGTCTGCGGAATGGTTACTCATATATGTTCATCTAATCACACAGGTGAACTACTAGAGGCCACTGGTAATAGTTGACTTGGCGACAAGAGCTATCTTGGGATGATTATTGGCTTTAAACTAAAAGAGGGTAAATTTAGGTAAGATATAAGGAAAAAATTATTCACAGAGGTTGTGAGGCACTGGCACAGGCTGACCAGAGAAGTTGTGAATGCCTCCTTCCTGGCAGTGTTCAAGGCCAGGCTGGATGGGGCTTTGGACCCTTTTGGGAGGTTGTAGAGAGGTGGGTGAAGGTCTTTTCAGCCAGGTGACAGGAGATAGGACAAGGGGAAATGGCACAAAGCTGCACCAGGGCAGGGTCAGATTAGATATTAGAAAAAAATTGTTTACTGAAAGAGTTGTCAGGGCCTGGAACAGGCTGCCCAGAGAGGGGGTTGAGTCACCATCCCTGGATGTGTTTAAAAAATGGGTAGATGAGGTGCTTAGGTTTAACATAGGACAGGAACAGTTGAACTTGATGATCTTAAAGGTCTTTTCCCACCTTGTGATCCTGTGATTCTGTGAACCAGGCACAGTCTTCATGGAAAAATAGGACACCACCAACCATATATATGAATTAAGAGAGAAAATACTGCTTTGGATTTTACCTTGTATTTTGTTCCCAGAGAAACTTTACCAGGATTGCATGGTCCCTTACAAATTTGAAGGACGTGAGGCAAAATAATCAGAGACATCAGGAAACCCAACCTTGACATCAAATGACCCGCAGTGTGTTTGAGCACAGCTTGTCAAAACTGTCATGTTATAATGCTTCCCTGTGCAGCAGAAAATCAGAGCATAGCAAAACAAAGTGAAAATAATAAAATAAAAATATGCATGAACTCATAAAAAATAAGGAAAATACACTAGGTTTTATGTCAACTTTTTTTTTAAAATATCCAAATCTCATCTGCCTAGGGAAGAACATAAGTCACCCCCATGGTTTATATTTTCTCTAAGAGAAGTTATTAATCTGTTTAAACTACTCCAGACTGTAATTATCACCCTTTACTGTGAAACTAAACCTTGAGAATTTTGGATCTTTGGTATTATTTACTGAAGCTGTCCCTGACTCAATAGTAATCTCATAAGAAAAACTGTAATCAATATCATATTATGGAATTTTTCTGAAGTAAATTGACTTTTATTCCACAGAAACCTACACATTTTCTTGTTTTAGTGAGCCTTTTCTCTGGATATCTACTCCCTTTTCATTTCATTTCAAATCAAAAGCCAGATCCAATATTTATTTTAAAGAAAGCAAAACAAATGGCATTTTTAGAGGAATATCTCTAGAGTGGAAGCAACAGGGACCCGAGAGACATGAATGCTCCCTCCTGACTGTGACATGAGCCATCTGTGACTGAAGGCAGCCTTCACTTCAAACTGTAGTGGCCTCTTCTTTTGCAGTGATGGCTATTCTGTGATTCTTACTGGAAAAAAAAGGAAAAAAGAAAAAAAGAAAAAAAAATAAGTTTATCTGCTGCTTGAATATCACTCAGAAAAAATGAGCAGGCACAGTAAGTGAATTGTGGAGCAACACTGAAATGTATTCCATGCTGACTCCTATGAACAACGTTCCTGAGAGGGAGAGCTCACAGCCCCTATGCCTCAACCTTTACTAAGTCAGAAAAAGTCATATTCTAGAGTAGAGCTCTTGCTATCAGCCTGGCTTTCCCAAATCTTTATCTTTAATTAGTATAAAAATCATAACTTCCCTTTTTCTTTCATATTCAGTGAAATTGGATTTAAAAAATTGCAATGTGTGACTAAAACGAATGACAAACATGTAGGAGTGAACCTGTAACAAAGCAAAAGTCAATAAGGAGTTGTTATTGTCACTGAAGGGCAGTAAGCTTACAGTAAGGAAACTTTTAAATCTTTGAAGAACTCTATCACAACCTTCATTAAATAAAAAAATATGTGCAGCTAGAAAGAGTCAACAAATTATGTTCAAACTATCATGTAATGTGTGAAAATAATAGAAATTAAATTGAGAAACTTCCAGTGACAAATGGAATTGAAGTGTGATGGATGGGATCTGAGATAGGAAACCCATTGGAATAAAAGAGGTAAAAGGATGAAATGACAACAGGAAACTGTTTAAAAACACAAATATGCTTGATAGGAAAAGGAAATGGGAAAATTATCAGACAGAAGCTGCAGAGCAGGAGGCCTCTTTGCTATCATATTGATGGTCTCTCCATTTGACACTTAAGCTCACAGGGTCTGTAAGTCACTGTGCACTCCAGGTCTTCTCTGAGGGATACACACTTGGCTGGAGAAATCAAAAGCAAAGAAGTCAGCGTTCCTGTTGTGTTTATGGACAAGGCTGAGCTAGACCTGACTTCCACCTTGACTTCTACCAACCTTCTGCTTCCAACTCATAGCACATGTAAGCACCAAGGTAGCCAAATTTACCACTCATCCCAGACCTTGAGGGCCATAGGGCACAAGACCATCTTGAACTTGCATCAAAATTATCTTCCCCCACAGGGGCTTTTCCAAGACTTCCCACATCACCAACTGAGCAGGTTGAAAAATTCAGCACCCCACCTACATTTCTTATTCTACTGCCTAGGTGAAGTAGTCAGAGGCAAAGCTCTACCCTGATATACCCTGCACAACCTCACAACTCAATTAGTTATTGCTGTAAGGGGTTTACAATCTGTATGAGGCTTTTACAAATCTTTTCTTTTTCACAGGGGTAGCTGATATTTATGGTATGTTTAGCAGCTGTGGGGAAAAAGGGACTAAAAATTTATGATACCCTTCCCACCCTGCAGTGTCCAGGACATTTTCAGTGTCTGGAAATGCTCAGCACTTCAGAGAAAGGCACTCTGAAGGGAATCTCTGTGCAGCAACCAACATTTGCTTAATGTTCTGTTAATATTTAAACAACAAATCTGTCAGCAGATTAATTGGCACTGTCACTTTCCAGCAGTTTTATGGGTACTTCAAACCACTAGTAGTCTATTCCTAAAAGGACTCATGTAGCATTTAAATATGTATGCATATGAGATAATAGGAATATTAAGCATCCTGAAGAAAAGCTGTAATTGCTATCATGCTGTTCTTGTGTCTCATTCCCAATGCTTCCTTCTTTCTCTAGAGAGGTGCTGAGAGAAAGAGGTCATCGAAAATGTTTGCAAATTACTTGGGTACTTCTTCCCATGGCAGAAATGCTGCTGATAGTAATGACCAAACATGACCTGAAATAAGCAAGACAGAAGAAAGATGTTAGATAAAGTAAGAAGCCAATTTTTTACCTTCTGCTGCTGCTGACATGCATGTGAGTTGCATCTAATTGCAAACAGTTGTAGCACTCTATCCTATCCAAGCCACTGTCACTTGAAAAGGGATTCACTTCAACTTGCCATCCCACACTTCAGCATCTATCCAAATCTGTTGATCAGCCTCCTTCAGGAGCCAGTGGTGGCATAGAAGTTGGAGAAAAAAGGCAGCTATTGGATCCCTATTTTAGGATGCAATAGATCATTCTCTGATGACTCTCTAATCCTTTCTTCCCTCAGTATTAAGGGAACCTAGACAGATTTGAGCTGATGCCAAAAAGGCTGAAGTTAGGTGAGAAAAATCTTTGTGGTAGAAAGCACCACAAAAAACCCAAATAAATACTTAATGGCTGTCCCACCTCTGCTTTGACAGGCACATCACAGTTAATTTTGGGAAGAATTCTGTGAACTGGGCATAGATTAATGCATGGGTTTGCTCAAACATGTGATCAGTGCCCACAGATGCAGGCAAATTTTGCAAGAATGATAGAAACTGCCAGTGCATAATCCCCTTGCTCTGCTCCATTAGTCAAGCATGTGCCAGTTTCAAGAGCAGTGATGCAGCCTTCTTTACTCTGCAGAGAGGTAAGAATCACAAAACTGTGGGAAGGAGAGTAAAATGAACAAAGAAAAGAGACCGTGCCCCCTAACTGATCCTTCACACAAAATATTTTTGTTCTTATTCTTGGTGATTTCATTAGCTTGCATATAGCAGTATTTTTTGGTCAAATGCTCAGTGGTGAAATAAAATTGCAGCAATTTATTCATGTGTTCATAAAATACAGTTTTATTCTTGCCTTTTCACCATACAACCCACGAATGCAGTTACACTTCCAAAAAGAAACAGTTCTCTTCGTGACCTCCATAGTTTTTTTAGAAGCAGCTCATACAAATACATGTGTGTGCATGTGTGTGTGTGTGTGTGTGTGCATGCAAGAGTACAGGCTGGGGGATGACCTGCTGGAGAAGAGCTCTGTGGAGAAGGACCTGGGGGTCCTGGTTGATGACAGGTTGGCCATGAGCCAGCAGTGTGCCCTGGGGGCTGAGAGAGACAATGGGATCCTAGGATGTATCAGGAGGAGTGTGGCCAGCAGGTCAAAGGAGGTGATCCTCCCCCTCTGCTCTGCCCTGGTCAGGCCCCACCTGGAGTATTGTGTCCAGTTCTGGGCTCCCTGGGATAAAAAGGACAGGGATCTCCTGGAGAGAGTCCAGAGGAGGCTACAAAGATGATTAAGGGCCTGGAGCATCTCCCCTATGAGGAAAGGCTGAATGAACTGGGACTGTTCAGCCTGGAGAAGACTAAGGGGGGACCTTATTAATGTTTATAAATATCTTAAGCATGGAATGCAGGGGGAATTAGTCAGCCCCTTTTCAGTGGTCTGTGGGGATAGGACAAGGGGCAATGGCTGCAAGTTGGAGCACAGGGAGTTCCACACCAACATGCGGAAGAACTTTTTCCCAGTGAGGGTGACAGAGCCCTGGGACAGGCTGCCCAGGGGGGTGTGGAGTCTCCTTCTCTGGAGATATTCAAGACCCGTCTGGATGCCGACCTGTGCAATATGAGCTGGGGAGCTGCTTTGGCAGGGGGGTTGGACCCGATGATCTCTTGAGGTCCCTTCCAACCCCTATGATTCTACGATTCTATGATTCTATAACAATCTGGTGGTGTCACTGCTCCACTACAAAGAGCTTTGGGACAAAATAAAATCAACACACTCAAAGTTTTCTGCCAACTTACCAAGCTTTTCTGCTGGAGTCTTTCTCATTGGCACTGCAAATTAGATGGGGTTAATCAAGCCCTCTTTTGCTCCATCTCATTTCCTTCCTCAGCCAGAGGGTGAGCAAATGAGACATAGTTAGTTTTTATGTTTATAAAGATTCATAGCTCTTAATTTTTCTTTTAATTTTCAGCAATCAAGTAATACTTGTGTTCATTCAGCATCTGTTCAGTGTCTCTTTGGTGAGGCAGGTATCTGCCCATTTGGGAGCTAAGACCATATTTCTGCAATATACAAACAAAAAGGAATTTCATACTTACCACTGAGAAAACTTTTTAAAGTTTACCTAGTTACCCTACCAAGCCATCACTCCTTATTTAATGAGTATTTTCTGGCTGCATCTTAGATCTGCTTCTTCACTAAGGATGTCTGTAATTAACATTTCATTTAAAACTCAACAAGATTATTTGGCTTTACACCTGGCACCTTAACTGAAAGATGAATTTTTAAAAAGCAAGGGTTTTCAGATATCTACTGCTTACTTTTATTTCCCTTGTTGGACCGTTACTGAACACATTTCTTTCTCCTGGAAGTACAATGTTTCAAATGCTAGTAGCTTTGGAGGAGTGTTTGAACTTCAGAAATGGGAAATGTCTGAACTTCCAAAAGAGTCTTTGAACCTCTAGGAGCTCATTAAAGTTCCTCCTAAATACAGAACTCCATTCCTACAATCACTTTCTCAATTACTCCATGCTAATGTCACTTGTTAGTAACTGTGTGAGATGTCATGAGCAATAGAGCTGGTTATTTAGAAGAAAAGGCTATTACTGCTTTTAACAAAGGAGTTACTTAGAAGTTCCATAAGTAGCTGTTTTGTGGCTGCAAGTAGACTGGCTCAAAATCAGGTGTAAATGTGTTTAGGGACAAAAAAGACAAGTCATCTCCTGGAGCCCCATTTGGCTAGAAAGCTGGCACTGCTCCCCCCTTGCCAAAGAGTCTTTCCAATGGAACACAGGAATATTACTTCAGAATGATTCATTTTTTGTTATTGTTGAGGCTTCCTTACAATTTTTCTTCTCTCTACAGAGGGAATGAGAACATTGTTGATTTGAGGATTTCTGTCTTCAAAGGAAAGAGATCGGTGTTTATGGAGAGATATAAATACCAAGAATAAACCAGGCGTGGTTATAATTAATATCTGCAGAGTGTCCATTCTCATTTCTTTCTAATCAGTGTTACAGCTGTAAGTATTAGCAGAACTCAGCCTCAAATTTACAGTTGCAAGGCTCAAATAGACACAGCTTCTGCTAAATTGTATCAGAGCTTAAAATGCAATTATAAATCATGTATTTAATTACACTGCAATCTTTATGTATACACAGAATATTCCAGTTTGCATAATCTATAGGAAAGATAGAGAAAGCATCAGTGTGAACTTTAAAATCTCAAATACAACAGTTAGTTTGACCAACACAAGCATTGAAACCAAAACAGCATGTTTTAAGTGTAAGCTACAGCAATGAGCTTCTGGAGAGACATTTTACCCTCAGAATATTTTTCACTTAATTTATTGAGTTTTAGCTAAGAGAGGAATGAGAGGAAATGCTCTGTTTGCAGGATTTATTAGGAAGAAGGAGGGGATACCATGCCCTGCTGTTTGCTGTGCTCTGCAAGCACAGGTCACAAGGATTATGGGCTGACATGAGCTGACAATGCAAGCTTGCAACCACATCAAGAACAGCGTGGCCAGCAGGTCAAATGAGGTGATTCTCTCCCTCTACTCCACTCTTGTGAGACCCCACCTGGAGTACTATGTCCAGTTCTGGAGTCCCCAACATAAGAAGGACATGGAACTGTTAGAATGGGTCCAGAGGAGGGCCATGGAGGTGATTAGAGGGCTGGAGCACCTCTCCTGTGATGACAGGATGACAGGGGTTGTTCATCCTGGTAAGATCAGCCTGGAAAGAGAAGGCTGATAGAGAAGACATCTTATAGCAGCCTTCCAGTATCTGAAAGGGGCCTACAAGGAAGATGGGAAGATACTTTTTAGAAGGATATGTAGTGATAGGACAAGGGGGAATAGTTTTAAACTGGAAGGGTGTAGATTTAGGTTGGATATTAGGATTCTTCACTATGAGGGTTGTGAGACACTGGAAAAGGTTGCCCAGGGAGGTGGTAGATGCCTCCTCCCTGGCAGTGTTCAAGTCCAGGTTGGATAGGGCCTTGAGCAGCCTGGTCTAGTGAGAGGTGTCCCTGCCCATGGCAGGTGGGTTGGAACTTGAGGATATTTAAGGTCCCTTCCAACCCAAACCATTCTGTGATTCTATGACTATTTTCTCTAGTGATCATACAGATTTCCCTGAGAGGTTGTGGGTTCTCCAACATGAAGATGTTTGAAACCAAACTGGAAACAGTCCTGTGCAGTGTGCTCTTGCTAGACCTTCTTGAGGAGGAGGGCTGTACCACATGATCTCTCGTCCATTCTGTCATTCTGTGATGTTATGAATAGCTACCCCATTACAACACAAAAACAACTATCACTTTAAAATAAATTAGAGTTATATTTGTAGAACCAAAGTCCTGCTCATTTTACCATAGCAGATCTGATGGGCATGCCTTACCCAATTTGTTGAAGAAGTAGATGTGTTCCATTAAGTCACACTCTTGGAGTTGATGTGCCCATGCATAGTTGTACAGCTGTTGGGCAGTAAAGTATACACATGCCTGGCACTTACAGTTTAGGTCACAAACAGCAACCAATTAAAATGAACCTAATCAGAATATCTTCAGTGCCCATACCTGAGGAGAACATATATGAGAGAGCATGGGGCATATGGGACATGGTCTAAAAGCACCCACCTTGCACTGACATATAAGGAAATAAACAGGAATCAGTTCTAAGAGAGTAAGACTAAGAAAGCAATCTTAAATACCTTTAAGAATTTTTTTAGGAAAGAGCAAATATATACACAGATGGCGGAGGGGTTTTTGGGTTTGGTTTGGTTTTGGGGGTTTCTTTTGTGCTGGTTTGGGGCTTTTTAAGTTTTTGGAGGTAATTCTAAAGAGATCTTCAAATGCAAATTTAGCAGAACTGGAAGGAGATTTGCAGATTATTGCTTTACCAGGACAAGCAGTTATTCTAGTACAAACAGGTAGGATGAAGTGAGACAAAGAAATTAAAGTTAAATAACAAAATAATTAACCTTAATTTACCCTGATTAACCTAGAGATAAATTGGTCTCTGCCTCTATATTCTGCTATCACATTATGGGCTTTATAAGTTATTTTTATTGGCCAATCCATCTTCACTTCGACTTTCTTTCTTAGCTCCTCATTACTATTCCACAGCTCAATACCTTTTTTTTTTTTCCACTGGACATGTTAAATGGTGGAAAAATAAAATGGATCAATACAGCGACTCAATTAATTCCTCATCTTAAATTCTAATAAAATCAATTTGGAGAAGTGGCGTATCGTTTAGCTTACATCATAATGCAGTAATTAGAAACAACTTTCATCTTGCCAATTCCTTTGAAGATTTTTAACGGCAATCAATTAAACATGCCTTGCTTCTCCATTAAAGACTTTCAACATGGAAATTGGATGAGAAGTTAAAGATAAACTGGCTGATTACACAATCTTAACGCTCACTCCTATTTCAACTGCTCCCACAAAAATGTGCAAACTCACCATTAAAATGTTAGCATAAGCTATGCCCCCTTCCCATAACAACCAACAAGAATTTTTCAGTTAATATATCATGTTTTAATAGACAGAGTGATGCAGTGTTTTGTGATTTGCATATTTATGAAGTAGAAGTTTTGGTGTGGCTCACTGTGATCAAACGGGGTATTTTTTAGATTTACACCCTGTCGCTTTTAGGAGTTTAGCTACATTTATATTAAAGGGATGCAATTTAAGATTCACTGCTTGCTATTTAAATTGTCTCTTCAGATTTTAGAGAGATGTGGATTCTTTTTTTGATGCTGCTTCATCAATAGTAATAATGGGAGCTTAGTGATGATTCCCCTCTACTCTGTGCTGCACAAAAGATGGGAAATGAAGGCACCAGGTTCAAATCCTCTACAGTCTAGTCAGAAATCACCCAGTACCTCCGTTAATTCTTCTCCTGATAGGAGATGATGCCTAGAAGGAATTTACATTCATAAAGCAAACATGCACACCTAGTCAAAGACTGAGCATCCAATTAGCTACACTAGCTCTTGCCTGCATCTCTCTGAAATCAGAGAAATCCAACTTCCTTGGTCGTTTATGCTGCACCTTATTGAACTGCAGCTGCATTATTTAGTCTGGAGAAGAGGAGGCTGAGGGGGGACCATATCACCACCTACAACTATCTGAAAGGAGGTTGTAGAGAGGTGAGTGTTGGTCTCTTTGCCCAAGCAGCAGGTGATAGGATGAGGGGGAATGGGCTCAAGCTGTGCCAACACAGGTTAGATTAGACATTAGGGAGAAATTCTTCACCAAAAGGGTCGTCAGGCACTGGAACAGGCTGCCCAGGGAGGGGGTTGAGTCACTGACCCTGAATGTATTTAAAAGACAGGTAGATGAGGTACTTAGGGATATGGTTTAGTAGCAGACAAGTATGGTTGGACTTGATGATCCAAAAGGTCTTTTCTAACCTCGTGATTCTATGATTGTATAATCTTTCTGACATTGGAATGTCAGCACTGTACATGCTCTTCCTGGTGATGTCACAACAGGACTGCATGCTTCTCCACACCATCCTTCATGTTATCACCCCATGCTGCCTGAAGCAGTGCTTGTTTGGCTGTTGGGGTTTTTTTCATGTTGGCTAAGTTGCTCAAATGTTGTACATTAACCCTTGTGCAACAAATCATCATAAGCAGATCAGAGATATTGCCATTGAGATAACCATGGGATAATATATCTTTTGGATTAATTCCACAACCTGAATACCATTTATTCTCCAGGTCTCTACATTGTCTCTTCTTGTTATTTTTATTCATTTGTTTAACTATATGTCCTTTCTACAGTCAAAGAAAAGAATGGAGTAACATTTAAGTAAAAAAAATCTTCCAAGAATTGAACAACTTGTTCTTTAGTCCACGTCATTGAAATTTTTTAGATAAAACTATTTCTGGATATGTCAGTAAAAGAGACCTCATTGTGCCTACATTTGCAGTCAGTCTGAGTATCGATGAAAATATGAAATGTTATAATTAGAGTTCACTGTTATAATTAAGAGTTCATAACTTTTTATTTCATTAAAAGTTAGCCTTTTGTTGAAAATGTAAAATCAACTTTTGCTTAACAATTTCTTGGATTCTCGAACATCTTATGAAATATTAGTATGCAAAAACAAATCTATTTTTAAATTTTCCTGAACTTTCTTACATTTCGAACATAAAGTGGAGAAGAAGTTAGAAAACTTTATAAAAGAAAAAGGGATGTAAAGCACTGAAAGATAAAAGAGAGGAACAAGAGCAAAAAGACCATAATATCAAAACCAAAACCGAAAAGCAGGAAAAATTTATTTTTCAAGTAATAACACCTTCAGAGAAAGCAAATTTAAAAACACAGATTAAAAGAACAAAAAGAGAAAGCAGATTAAAAAACACATTTCCAAGTGAAATTACATTTTTCAGTCAAAAACTTCTGTGATTTGGATTCATCTCATCGAAAGGTCTAAGAGATGTAGGTCTACATCTGAGCTAACTCTGAATGGGCTTTAAGAGTCAATGGGAAAAAATAGTCCATCATGGGTATTATTCAGTTATGAACAATAGGTCAGATGGTTAATGCCTGTGCCTCTGTCGTGCATGTAAAGTGAGCTTGGTGTTTCTGACACCAATAGAAATGCAGGCATCATCTAAGGCAGGCAAAAATCATCCCACTTCTAGGGCTTCAACCCTATCAATATCACAAGAGAACTTGTTCAAAGTCAATAGGAGTTCAGAGTCAAACACCCAAGAATCCACAGACCTCAGCAGAGTATGAGGCAAGATACCCACAATGGTTTGTGGATCTGTGAGTTGCAGTTGGGTTTATCAAAATCAGTTGAGAGGGCTTCATGGCTGCAGAATAGTACAAGTGGAACTGTCCTCAGTTCATTTTTCAGAAACTGGCAGTAACTTAGCCTGGGCTTCATTTGGATTTTATCAATAACCTTAGTTTTCCCAATGAGTGATCAAATGGTAGAAAAATCACCATCTATATTGCTTTACTCTGCCCTACTGTGTCCTGTATCCAGTTCTGGGCTCTCCAGGTCAAGAAAGATGAGGAACTGCTAAAGAGAATCCAGTGGAGGGCTACAAAGCTGATTAGAGGACTGGAACATCTCTTGTATGAGGAAAGTCTGTGTGCTGGGTCTGATTATCCTGGAAAAGAGATGGCTGTGAGAGAGCATCTCACCAATGCTTATAAATATCTAAAGGGTGGAAGAAAAGAGAATGGGGCCAGACTCTTTTCAGTGGTGCCCAGCAACAGGACAAGGGGCAATGCACACAAAGTGGCACACAGGAAGTTCCATCTGAACATGAGGAAAAACTTCATTGAGACTTTGAGGGTGACAGAGAGCTGAGAGGCTACCCAGAGAGATTGGGAAGCCTCCTTCTCAGAGATTCAAAACCCATCTGGACATGATCTTGTGCAGCTTGCTTAGGGTAAGTTTGCTTTAGCAGTGGGGTTGGACTAGATGATATCCAGAGGTCCCTTCTAACCCTTCTGTGACTGAGCACTGGTCTGTGCACTCAAGAGAATACTGTACTGTTACTACATAAAATTGCTCCAGATATCTACAGATTTAAAGGAAAGCACTTTGCACAAAGGTGATGTAGATATCTGACAAGCTAATTCTTCATGAGTGACAATGACTGGATCTCTCTTGACTTTGAGCAAGTTTTCTTGTGACAGTGATAGGGACATATTGCACTCACCAGGAGGGCAACAAAACACAAATTAGAGGTGATTCTTCTGGAAACCATCTGCCAGATAGAAGATGAAGCCCAAGTACCTACCAACAGAAGATACTGGAATACCCACCTATGGAAGAGATCAATCTTATGGAATTGAGCAAGTTTCAAATTAGAAAATGTTGAAGGCACTATATGACTTCCAGACATTTCCCAGAAGTCCTTAGCAGCTTCATCTTCTCAGCCACTCTTCATGCTACAGCTATTAAAAAAAATGCAGTGGCACCAGTAACTATAGCCTATTACAACAGAGGTCTAAAAGAACTCTTAAAGACCCCTAGAAAGAAACAGAAGTGCTTTAAAAATGACCACCCCTGTGACAAGTCCACTGCAGAGCTTGTATTTTCAAGACAGAGGATAAATAGTTGCTTTCTCAGAAACTTCTGGAAAAATCAATTAGACCTGGTTAACAACTTGATTCAATTAACCCTGCTACATGATCTGTACTCAGAAGGGCAGCAATTGCAGGGTGTATTTGTCAGCCATGAAGACCTGGAGAAATCATTTGTTTACAGGTTAGATCAGAATTCAGGTGCTGTGTGTGCAGCCCCCAAAGTCACAAAAAAACTCTTGGTCAAGCAATCAGTCCTATGTAAGCTTGTCCACAACACTGAGCTGGCTGTGAATTCCCTCACAAAACAATGTTGTATGTCCTTTCTTAAAAGTCCTTTCCAGAGCTCTGCCCTGCCAGACTTTTTGTCACAGTACAACACCTCTGCCATGTGAAAAGAGTTGAGACAGCTCAGCTTTCTCCAATCCTCCAGCACAATGAAGCTCTTCAAGAAATTACATCACCTGTTCTCCCTTTCCTACACACACTAACTTCTCTTCCTTGACTAACAGAAATACCCCTATGAGATGCTGGAGATCAGCACACATCAAATTTGTGGTTGCTTCTTATCACTAACATCAAGGCTTGGTATCAAGTGCAAAATATATTAACAGCCACACCACATATGAGGTCCATTGCATTTTGTAAAACACTGTAGTTGTTCACATCCTTCTTTCAGAAGTAGCTAATGAATAGGTTCACCAGATACATCTTGCAGTTGGGAGCCAAATGAGAGAGCTGGAAAAACCCATGGCGAGGACACGGAATCACAGAGTCACAGAATCACAGAAATGTAGGGGTTGGAAGGGATCTCAAGAGATCATCAGGTCCAACCCCCCTGCCAAAGCAGGTTCCCTAGGACAGGTCACACAGGTCAGTGTCCAGCTGGGTCTTGAATATCTCCAGAGATGGAGACTCCACAACCCCCCTGGGCAGCCTCTTCCAGTGCTCAAGCAAGAATGATGTGATATTTCTTCCAAGAAACAAGGGGAAGTGCTGGCCTTGAAGATTCACACTGAATATTGTGTTGGCAGTTTATCTGGACAACATCTGACATTGATGAGTGGGAAGGAACAGGTAAAAAATACTGGTCATTTGCAAAGAAAATAATTTGAGGTATGTTAAACAGTGTCTCCTGCATCTATTCAAGAAGGGTAATTTAAGTAACCTTAAAGGTTTCATTTCAGACACTAGGAGAGAAGGCAAGATAAGGCTGATTCAAAACATAAAGCCATAAATATCTGAGCAATGCTTACCTTTCAAATATCCACCATGGGATACTCACCGGAGTTGGAATTTCATGCCAACATCCCTTAAGAATTTTGTAATGGGACTCCTGGGCTATTGACCATCCTTTTGTTATGCTTTGGAGAGAAATCAAGCATGAAGAAAAGATTATTCAGAACTAAAAAGAAATACCAGTATTTCTGGCTGAGTGCTTTGAATTCCTACTGAGTATCAAAGTACAATGCAAGAACTCTGTTAGTCCAGGGCATTCCCAAAGAGGTACGTGAGATTTCACTAGTAAAGTGCAACTTGTCATGTACCACTCATTAACATCATAAGGCACCTCAAATTTTGAAACAGAAGTTTTGCAGAAAATTAATTATCTAATATTTAAATGCCTCATAGGTGTTGTTTTACACTGTCAACCTAAAGGCATATGGCAGTCAATTTTCATAAACTTAACTGGCTAGTGAAAGTCTTAATTGAAAAAAAAAAAAGATATTTTAGTCTGATTCTATTTAGATAAATGTATGAGGCTCTTAAAAAAGATCACATTGCATAACCACATTGTCCACTTGTAGCCACATCTATAATGTGGTAGTTTTGAAGAAGCAATAATACAGGCAAAGAAAAGAAACTCAAGAGCCAAAAAGGGGGATGGATTGCTTGAGAGACAAAAGTGTTAAAGCTTTTATGTTTACAAATCAATTAGGAAAAGAAAGCAAAGGCCTACATAAATTATTTAAACAGCAACAGGGAAGCTGCAAAATTTCCATCAGGTGAGATGATTAAGTGAAGGTTAGATTGGCATGGTTCCAGTCCAAGTCAGTACCCTCTTGAGGAAATGGTTTGACCAGAAATCTTTTCTAGCCCAACACTTCTACAGTATGGTCACCCTCTTCTTCAGCTCCTCTACTCCAATTTTTTTTAAAAAATGTAGTAAGACAATGGGAGTTTTGCACACCTGATTTCCAGCAGAATAAGGAGGTTTTCCATGTTAAAACTGGGGAAGATGCTTTCTGCAACTACATTTGCTGTAACATGCCTTCAACCCTGGTGGCAATGAAGACTCCATGAGAAATCTTTGTAGTTCTCCCAAAACTGCAAGGTCTCAAGGAGAGCAGGAATAGAGTGTGAAGCAGGTGAGTGCTTCTGTGGCTAGCACAGGGAATAAGATGGGAGGCTGTTATTGACTTCTTTTATAATTATTTATATACCAGTCAAAGCACACGGATTAGCAAAATATAGATTTTTGTCAGCACCTACTTTAATAAGTGAGACAGCCACAGGAATCTCACTGTTTCCTGAGATAACAGGAAAAATAAAAGACATCTCATTGTGTGTGCTGAGCCTGATGCATTGTGCATTTCAATGCCTCTTGTCATTGAAAACATTGTACTGTGTGTTTACTAAAGAATGAACATCTCCCCTTACCTGACACAAAATTTCCCTCTCCTTTCCTTAATCAGTACTGTTGGCAGAAATAGTTTTGATTTTCTCCATTGAGTCCTGATATCGATTTGAATCAAGTGCCAATGTCTGAGGAGGAGCTGGATTCAGAGAATGAAAATCAGTACCAGATAGGAACTACATCCCTTTTCTACCCCACATGGAAGCAGGTTGAAAAAGTAAATGAATCAGGAAAAAGTGTGCTTTTTTCTATAATGCAGAGTCCATAATCCCAGGCAGTTTCCAGAAGGCATTCAATCTCATCTTTCTAACCATCTTTGCAAGAAAAATGTTCTCCTTAAATTAGAGAGATGCAATTATGCTAAATTGTGCAGAGGTAAATGAGATTCAGTCATGCATGAGGGTCTTAGATGAAGAAAATGGGGCAGATTTTGTGGTTTCCATGGAATTAGTCTTCTTGTCAATCAATTGATCTGAAAAGCTGGGCTGAGCAGTCTTTCTGGATTATGTTATTACAGCATCAGGAAATTGCAGTAACTTGAGAGGCTATCCACAAGCCAAATGCACTTTTACAAATCTCAGACATTTTTGCAGCCTTTCAACAAAATTTAGGGATTAAAAAAAGTGCCTGCCTTTTGGTGTGCTTTACTTTCTTCTGAGTTTTGTTGTAAATGCTGCCAATTGATAAAGTGAGTTGCTGTCAGAAGTCCTGAGGTTTTGCCACCATCACTACCTGCAGTTTCTTTCAGAGTTAATAAGGCAGAAAAGTGAAGACATCTTATATGCAACTAACAGTTAGTAGTCCAGGAACAGGGATGAAACACTAATGGATCTCTAAAGAAGAAAAGTATCAGGAAAGCAGAAGAAAACCCCATAAAATGTAGGGAAGCTGTAAAATGACCAGATGCATGTATAACACTGAAGGGCAATTGAAGGCAGTGCTGATAGGACACTGGAGCTTAGGGATAGATGAGGAGGCAAAAAAGGATGAGAGACTGGAAAGGTGATATTTCTGAGTGATCACCTCCTTGTCCATGTTGATGTTGTCTTCAAATACCCCTAAATAAACAAAAGGATCCCTGAATTATTTATTTGGGGGAAGTGGGAGTTATGGTCTCTGTGTAGGCCCAAACACACATATGCAAATGTAAGTACATGGATTGACCCATTCCAGTTCGTTGAGGCATAAGAAGGAGGTAACCAAGTGAGGAAACACAATGAGGAGGTCCTGGAAGCAGAAGATCCCATAATCTTTCTCTGGATAAAGCTATAGAATCATAGAATTGTAGGGGTTGGAAGGGACCTCAAGAGATCATCGGGTCCAACTCCCCTGCCAAAGCAGGCTTCCTAGGACATAACACAGGCAAGTCTGTTTGTGGGAAGTGTTTAGGTGGTTTTGGGTTGCCTGGCAAGGTTTTGGTAGCAGCAGGTGTCTTCTGCAAAAGGTTGCTAGAAGCTTGCCTTAGATCCAACAGAATCAACACCAGCTGCTCCAGGATGGACCTGCAACTGGACTAGGCTGAGCCATTCATCACCCAGTGGTAGTGCCTCTGGGGTAACATATTCAAGAATTAAAAAAAACCATAAAAAATAGTGGTAGCTTTTGCAGCCAGAGACAGTAGTGAGAAGATGTGAGGAACTCTGCAGACACCAAGGACAGTAAAGAAGGAGGGGGAGGAGGTGCTCCAGGAGCCAGAGCAGAGATTCCCTTGTGGCCCATGAAGAAGGCCATGGGTGAGGCAGGCTGTGCCCCTGCAGCTCATGGAGAGAGCACTTATCACCTGCAGCCCATGGAGGACCCCATGCTGGAGCAGGTGGAGACACCTGAAGGAGGCTGTGACCCCATGGGAAGCCTGCACTGGAGCAGGCTTCTGGGAGGGCCTGTAGACCCATGGGGGACCCACACTGGAGCAGTCTGGTCATGAAGTTCTACACCCCATGGAAGGGACCTACACTGCAGCAGCTTGTGAAGAACTGCAGTCTGTGAGAGGGACATTGGAGAACTTTGTGGAGGACTGCCTCCAATTAGAGGGACCCCATGCTGGAGCAGGGACAGAGTGTGAGGAGTCCTACTCCTGAGGAAGAAAGAACAGCAGAGTCAACACATGTTGAACTGACTGTAACCCCTGTTGCCCATCCCTCTATGCCAGTGTGGGGAAGGATGTAGAGAAATCAGGAGGGAAATTGAACCCAGGAAGAGGGGAGGGGTTGGGGAAGGTGTTTTAGAATTTGTGGGGTTTTCTGGTTACTCTGTTTTGCTTGGCAACAAATGTGATCAATTTATTTCTAAGCTGAGTCTCTTTTGACCGTGATGGTAATTGATGAGTGATCTCCTTGTCCTTGTATTGACCCGTAAGTCTTTTGTTATATTTTTCTCTCCCCAGTCCACTTGAGTAGAGGAGTGATAGAGTAGGTTTTTTGGGCATCTTGGCCTACAGCCAGGGTCAACCCACCACACTAGAGGAAAGCCAAGGGCAGGGCTGAGCAAACTCTCTGCCTCTCAGGTATCCAAGGAGCAGGAAGTCAACTGAAGTAATCTGTCAGTGTTAGTTTACATACTTCCAGGAAAGCAACAACTGCTGGATTTGTGAGAGCTGGAGTGCCCAAAGGAGACATGAGAGATCAGCAGTCTCAGCAAACACAAGTACACATCAACCCTCTGAACTTGGCTCAGGAATTTGCCTCTGGAGAACAGCGTAGGAGAGGTGACATGGCATTTTAAGTCTGTTATTCCCTCTGCCCGCTGGGACTTCATAGCCTAGGAAGAACTACTGCTTTACAGACAGGAAAGCACAAGTATCAGTACAAGGTTGTGTCTTAGAGGTATGTGCCCTAGAGGTACACCAAGCATCTCTTTATCCAGTCCTCATCAAATCTCAAATGGAAATCAAGACAACTGGTCTCTTCTTGTCTCCTTGTCTGTATGTATCATAGAATCATAGAAAGTGTAAGTTGGAAGGGACTTTGCTCAGAGATCCATCAAGCCTGACCTTGAATATCTCCAGGGATGGGGCCTCCACTATTTCTCTGGGCAACCTGTTCTAGTGAATATGTAGCTAGGCTCAGACTAATAATGTGGGCTCTCCCCTGTCTGTCCTTAACACTTGGTGTGTCATATAGCCTTTGCCTGGTCTTTAAAGCTTAATCTAAGCAGGAGCTGTTGTTTTGCAAGCTCTCTTGTGCCTATTAGCTCTCTGTAGGCTCAGCTCATAGCTTCCAGGCTCCTCTGAATCATTGCCATGGGAACAAACAACAGTCCCTGTGACTTTCATCCATGGCATTCTGCAAAGGAAAGCAAATCTATTGAATAAAACCAGACTTTTTTTTTCTGTGGAAACCTGAAAAGTGTCTAATAAATAATGAAGATAACATTAATTCATTTTTTAAGTTTAGTGAAGTTAATGGGAAAGAGAAACGACAGATATGCAAAGTGTTGTCAGGATTGAATGAATCACCAACAGAAAAACAAGTTAACACTCCACAACCTATAGGTCACTCACAGGCAAAATATGAAGCAAGTAAGAGCAAGTCTTCTTACTTGCAATAGACCAAAATAAGGTCCAGTGAATGATAATTGCATGTGCACTACAAGGTGACCTCACTTTGCCATGATAACTCCACTTCCTGATGGAGCCGCCAACATGACCACTTTAGCAAATTATTTAAAATAGTGACTCAGTGAAAGTTTTCCCATTGTGACTTCGTTAAAGTCATAGAAGAAAAGGTAACATCATCAGGAAGATACCAAGCCCACTGTATACTTCATTTGCTTCTCTTAAGAACCAAGCTGATACCCAACAGAAATATTGGATGCAAAAAGACCTGCCTAAATACTCATAGTACCTCAGATCCTACTGACCTCAGCTGGTTTATTTTCCTGACAGATTTCAACTGCTTTCTGCCTTTCTCAGAACCTTAATGCATCACCTATTTGTAGCAACAGAGTTTCTGTGGTCCATTTGGTTGGTGTACAGCTTGGATCAGAGATTGTTTTAGATGAATAGAGCCTGTCACTTTTAAAGCAACAGCTGTTACTCACAAAATTAGACATTTTCCAGCTGACAACTGTTATGAACGGAAGAGTAAATAGAGTCCATTTAGCAAAGGCAAGAAGCTCAGCACTACTAGAAAGCCATGATTGTCACAGGTGACAGCTGTCCTCTGAGTGGGAAGTAAGGTCAGGCAACAGAAGTGTCCTCCCATCTGTTTCTTCCCCAACCATAATTGTCAACCTTATGCTTTACTTTGGTGATTGCCTCAGGTAAACCAAGCCTTAACTTTTCTTGTCTGAAGAAAGCTCACAGAAATAAGAGCATAGATTTTTTTTGCAAGCTGTTTATTCAAGCAGCCAAGAACTGGAAGACTTCATCCAGTGAAAGGTGTAAACCCTCAATAGATGAGCTTTCAAAAACAGGTTAAATGAACTCCTATAACATGACAGCTCTGTTTGGTAACCGTTCCATGGAACAAAGAGGCAGGTTCAATATCCTCTTGTATCCCGTGATTATCAACTGACCTCAAAAAAAAAGATGTAGACATACTGAAATGGTTAATAAATCAATGCAACAGTCTTATTCTTCTCTGAGGGCCTTGTATTCAAAGGTCTCATGTTAGCTGTGCCACCAGGATTTGATGCTGCATGAGCTTTTGTAAATATAATATTGTCAAATTTAAGTATCTACAGTGTGGATATCTGAATCTATGGTGGCTTTGCTGAGAAAGATTGATTTATCTGCATTTCTTCATCTTATGCTACAAGAGACGTAATAGAGTCCTTGAGCCCTCTGGGACTGGCAGATAGGACAAAGGACTTCTGGATGCCAAGACTCTTCTGGCAGGATGGGTGCAGCTGGAGACTAGCCAAAATATCCCAGAGTGTTTACAATCACAGGAGGTATCCATTATTTGGCCACTGAGGGTTACCCTCAAAGCAGCCCAAATGGCAAACTAACAATGGCAACAGGCTTTGAAGTGATGAACATGGACAACTACTTTTGTCCAGGATGTATCTTGAACATAACAGCTAGGAACTAGAAGGTTAACAAATTTTGGAGGAAAGTGTGTGTGAGAGAAACATTGATTTATTTTAGTTTATTATTTTATTGTGTTTTATCTTATATTACCTTCTGAAGCTGCTACAGTCTAGAATAGGACAGAGTATTTCAGTTGGAAGGAACCTGCAATGATCATCTAGTCCAAACTAATTAATAAAACTGGACAACCCAAAATGTTGCATCTACTTCAATCCAACTGCCCCATATCATAGGTGAGGAACTGAGAGTCAATAGCATGTCCACAAGTGACATGATCAAACAACTGAAGGAATGTCTAAGCCCTCCAGTCAATGTCTCAACTGTAGAGACATCATCAAAGTAGGTCTAACAAAAGCTTCCCCTCTCTTTTTTGTTCTACATGGAGTTCTTCCAATATCCAAAAACATCAGTGCCTGCAATAGAGCTCATTCTTGTGCAGAAACCTGTCCCATACCAGATTTCCTAAACTTCAAGTAGAGTATGTCCAGTTAAGGATTGCACAGAAGGAGCTGTGAAAAGCTCCATTTTAAAAGAACACACCAGCCTCACACAATGCTCAGGTCTGGCTTTTGTTTTTAAAATAATTAAATGAGTGTCAGTGGGGAGAGGGGTGTTCATGCATTTATTTAGATTTTAATTCTCAGTCAATACAGAGAAAGAAAGCCTAGTTGTTCTCATACCTACCATATATACAAATTTAAGTGGACTTGGTCCAGCAAATGGGTAGAATTTCATCCTCTAATTGTTGGTATCTTTTCTATTGAATAATAAGGCATCACCAAAAGCTCCCTAAGGTCAGCTATTAACTTCAAAAAGGTTGTCAGGGTCAGAATTTGTTCACAGGCGTGCACTGAGACAGGCACCCCAGAAGGCTGCCTGCATCTGATCTTAATGGCACTCAAAGGCAACTCCCTGGCAAACAAACCCCTTTCTCTCATTGCACAGTGGTTTCCTTGACTGCCTTCCAGAAGAGGTCAGCACTGATGTGTGAAGGGTGTACCCACATCATATATCCATAGTGACATTCCTCAGCTCACTGCGTGCGAGTGCCAGAGCGCTGTTTCGCTCACAGAGCACATTCCCTTCTGCCACAGATGAAGGCATTATTAGATGAAACTCAGCCCTTTATGAAACACAATGAAGTGGATTCTCAGGTCTCTTTTTTTTTTTTCTTCTCCTTTCTGAGTGAATGAACTATCATGCCAGCTAATTTAGAGGGAAAACGTGCTGCAAATGTAGGGAGCAAAACAAATTATTTTCCTTTCACTTCAGATCACTCCCAGTTTCTCAATTTAAACCATATCCAGGATGTGCAACAAGTTGCAGCTCTCAGCGTGATCTTACAGCCACATCTGCTGGGGAAGGCTGTGAAAAGATGAACCCTCACCAACACTGCTGCTCCATCACCACCACCACCTCTGCAACATGGGGATTGTGGTGGATGAGAAACTTAACCTGAGCCAGCAGTGGCTCTTGCAGCTTGTAAGGCCAATGGGATCCTGGGCTCCATCAGAAGAGGAGTGGCCAGCAGGGACAGGGAGGTGATTGTCCCTCTCTACTCTGCCCTCGTGAGGCCCCAGCTGGAGTCCTGTGTCCAGATCTGGGGCCCCCAATCAAGAAGGATGTGGAACTGTTGGAGAGGGTTCAGAGGAGGGCCACAAGGATGATTAGAGGGCTGGAGCACCTGCCCTACAAAGAGAGGCTGAGGGAACTGGGCTTGTTCAGCCTAGAGAAGAGAAGGCTGAGGGGGGACCTCATTGCAGCCTTCCAGTACCTGAAGGGAGCTTATAAGCAGGAGGGGATTTGACTTTTTAAAAGAGCAGATAATGGCAGGACAAGGGGGAATGGACTAAAGCTGAAGGAGGGAAGGTTTAGATTAGATATTAGGGGGAAGGTTTTTACAGAGAGAGTGGTGAGGTGCTGGAACAGGCTGCCCAGAGAGGTGGTGGATTCCCCGTCCCTGGAGATGTTCAAGGCCAGGTTGGATGGGGCCCTGGGCAACCTTGTGTAGACCAATGCCTGGAGGTTGGTGTCCCTGCCTGTGGCAGGAGGGTTGGAGCTCTATGACCCTTGGGGTCCCTTCCAACCCAGACCATTTTATGATTCTATGGTACAAGGTCATCACTTTCTGACTTTATGTCTTTTCTTTTACAGTGATCTGTCATACACTTAGAGGTCTTTATATCAAGCTATAGGTAGTGTCCTATCAGACAAATGTACAGGTGTCAATAAACATTCTAGAATCATATGGAAAGCACCATAGCAGATACTGCAAATGGAATTTCCTGTTATATTGCACATCCCAGTAAAAGATTCTCTCTGGTGCACCATGCACAAGCTATGAATTTCCCAAGTCAACACACCTTGGCCATGGTTTCTGCTGCCAGACAAAGGAAAACGAGGTAATAACACTTTGGAAATAGCCATGGCAGCATGGTAGCTTTGATACACAGCAAAGAGACAGCAAGGTGATTCTGTCCCTGTACTCTGCTCTGGTGAGACTCTACCAGGACTATTGCATCCAGCTCTGGGTTCCTCAGTACAGGAAAGATGTGGACCTGTTGAAGTGGGTGCAGAGAAGGCCACATAATTTATCAGAGGGCTGGAGCACCTCTCCTGTGAAGGAAGTCTGAGAGATTTGGGGGTGTTCAGCCTGGAGAAGGATTGAGGAAGACCTTGCAGCCTTTCAATATATAAAGTGGGCATCTAGAAAGAGAGTTCTTACCAAGTCCTGTTGTGACAGGACAAGGGGCAATGTTTTTGTACTGAAAGATGGTAGATTTAGATGGAAAGAGAAGGCTCCAGGGACATCTTATTGCAGCCTTTCAATACTTAATGGGGACTTAAAAGAAAGATGGGGATGAAATTTTTATCAGGGCCTGTTACAAGAAGACAAGGGGTAATGGTTTTAAAATAAAAGAGGGTAGATTTAAATAAGATATAAGGAAGAATTTTTTTACAATGAGGGTGGTGAGACACTGGAACAGATTGCCCAAAGAGGTAGTAGATACCCCATCCCAGGAAACACTCAAGGTCAGGTTTCATAGGACTCTGAGTAACCTGATCTCGGTGAAGATGTCCCTGATTCCTGCAGGGGGCTTTTAAGGTCCCTTCCAACCCAAACTATTCAAAGATTCTATGAAATCTCCCCTTCTTCCTACCATTTTCCTGCTGTTTTCTATTCTGTAGTGGCAAGCAACAACTCCATGTTAGTGTCCATGCAGTAGCTCTTGTTTCACTGTGCAATAGGCAGCTCTGTGGAAGAGTGAGGAAGGAAGCAGTATGGGCAGGAAATGAGGGAAGAGGATTCAGTAGGAGAAAGAATGCTAATGTGCAGCTGTGGTTGGAATAAAATAATGACCAGGAAAAAAAACAAAGGGGAAGAATAATCCAAAAATGCATGTTTTCATAAGGAATACTGAGGACACTGACAGTATTGTTGGCTGGTCCTTGTCAGGTCAGGGTCCAGCAGGAACTGGACACTTTGATAAAGATCAGCAGCAGTGTTGTCATCTGCCCCTTTTCCACTGAATGTGTCACCAGCAATTTAAACCATTTTAAAAATGTATCTCCTGGAGAGAGGTTTTATCTGTGGGCCTTATTCATATTTTGAGCAAACAGATGAGAAAGGTGGGCACTGGGCTTGCCCATCCACCTATATTTCCATGCTTTTATCTTTGTGTCACTCTACCCCTTCATTCCTCTATCACTCCACCCCTTCGTCCCTCCTATCTTCCCCAAGGTCACTGGAGAAGAAAGCAGTAGTTGCAAGGCTTGGCTGGGCATATCCTTCTGTCTTTACTTGGTAGAGGAGTACCCCCTTCCTTAGGTCCATCAGCTACTTCTCCCATTGTTCCACTTCATTCTCCAGTGGAGATGGTAAGACAGAGAGAGTAATATTCCTAGGGAGCTGCTTTGGCAGGGGGTTGGACCTGATGATCTCTTGAGGTCCCTTCCAACCCTACGATTCTATGTTTCTATGATATTAAGACATAGGCTTCAGATCAACCCACGGTTCAAGTACAGAACAAACCCAGGCTAGTCCATTGTGAAGTTAGGGAGCACTTTCAGGTCAGGAAATCTCTGAACACCATGTGGTTGGATATCAAAAGACCAATTCAGTGAAATGTATGCTTACCTTGTTCTTATAACTAGCACCACCTTGGACCACTGCCAGAAACAGGACACTAGGCTACAGAGCCAATACAGCCTTTCTTATGTCCTTCAGTTAACCCAGGACCACTTACACACTTCATGTAAGCAATAACCCCTCCTCCCTTCCAGGCACACACAGACACACAGCCTTTCACTCCAAGATACATCTTTTGGGCTTTCAGCATGTTCCACCTCTTCCCACAAATATCCCAACTCCCTGCTTTTAACATCAGGGTCATGCCTTTTCCTCAGATCCATCTTTCTAATATCAACTTAGTATTCAGCTCCACCATCATTCCCATTGCTTAAACACTCTGGGCACTGGAATGCACTGCCCAGGGAGGTGGTGGAGTCACCGACCCTGGGGGTGTTCAAGGAAAGACTGGACGTTGTATTGAGGGACATGGTTTAGTGGGAGCTAGTAGTAATAGGTGAATGGTTGGACTGGATGATCTTTTAGGTCTTTTCCAACCTTGATAATTCTGTGATTCTGTGATTCTGATTCTGGGACTATGACACCACTTCCAGGCTAGTCCCAGTAATGCCTTAGTCCCTTCTGCCTCAGGGTCTCCACCAAGAACCTCCAATACTCAAAGTCAGGTGAGATGGCAGGAAAGTGTGAAAGCAAGGAGATATGATTTAGGAAGGGAAGAGTAAGCTAAATATATCTACAAAACCAAGAAGTTTTCTTATCTTCTGCTACTTCAAAGTCTGTGTTGTTTCTTTTCTCCTAACTTACTTTTTTCCCTAGTTGCCAGTGCCAACACATACTCTCAAGAAGATGCATTTAAAGCTTTGTTTGCTTCATAAAATGCTATTTTTGTGGTGAGGTGTAATGACTACCTATGAAATCCCTTCTACCCCTGTCAAAGGGAGAAATCTATTTAAAGGAGATGTCTTTTCTTAGGGAACAGCATGAGCTCAGTCCAATACAGGTGTATGATACAAAATTACTTCCAATAACTTGGACTATCTTTCTCAGAAGCTGTTGGCCTAAGGCATATTTTGTAACAGGGAATAAGTTGTAGTGGGTTGACAGTGGCTGGAGGCCAGGTACCCACCAAAGCCATTCTATCACTCCCCTCCTGAGCAGGACAGGGATGAGAAAATACAGCAAAAGGGTTGTGGGTCAAGATAAAGACACAGAGATCATTCACCAATTTCTGTCATAGGCAAAACAGACTCAAAAGTAGTTAATTACCAATCTGAGTAGAATAATGAAAAATAAAACCAAATCCTAAAAGAACTTGCCCCCACCTCTCCCATCTTCCCAGGCTTAACTTCACTCACTATTTTCTCTACCTCTTCCCCTGAGCAGTGGGGAATAGAGGTTGTGGGTGGTTCATCACATGATGTCTAAGCTGCTCCTTCCTCCTCGGGGGGGGACGACTCCCTGCATGGGGTCCTTCTCATGGGACACAGTCCTCCATGAACTTCTCCAAGGTGAGTTCTTCACAGACTGCTCCAACATGGGCCTCTTCCATGGTGTGCAGTCCTTCGGTCCCCCATGGGGGTCACAAGTCCTGCCAGCGAACCTGCTTCAGCATGAGCTCCTCAATCCCTGGGTCCACAGGTACTGCCAGGAGCCTGTTCCAGTACAGGCTTCCCATGAGGTCACAGCCTCTTTCATTCAGGTCTCTCCACCTGCTCCAGCATGGGGTCCTTCACAGGTTGCAGGTGGATATCTGCTCCACCATGGATCTCCATGGGCTGCAGGGGGATAGCCTGCCTCATCATGGTCTTCTTCATGAGCCACAAGGGAATCTCTGCTCCAGTGCCTAGAGCACCTCTGCCCCCTCCTTCTTCACTAACTGTGGTTTCTTCAGAGTTGTTCCTCTCACATCTTCTCACTCCTCTCTTTGGCTGCAAATGCTTCTGGGGGGTGTTTTTTTTTTCCTCTGCTTAAATATGTTACCCCAGTGGTGCTAGCAATTTCACTGATGGGCTCAACCTTGGCCAGCAGCAGGTCTGTCTTGGACCCAGCTGGGATTGACTCCATCAGATATAGGGGAAGCTTCCAGCAGCTTCTCACAGAGGCAACCCCTGTAGCCTAACTGCTACCAAAACCTTGCCAAGCAAACCCAATGCTTAAGTGCAATACTTGCAGATTAGCTCAGGGCACCTTGTTTAACGGTTTACAAGCTATTTGGACTTTGCTTGCCCACAGGTTTCCCTCTGACTTCTTCCTCAAACAACCATGTCTTCAGGCAATATGCATGCTGGGATTGACCAAATGTCATTGGCACATTTCTTGTGCCAGAAGGGGGGTGTAATACTCACCCAGCTATCCATTCAACCGTGGTAATTTCATCATTACCATCCTGGTGCTGCAGCATGTTCCTGCAGGTTTGTAAGAAATTGTCTGCTCTGATGGCAACAGAGCAGACAATATGAGCACAGAGACAATATGAGCACAGCAGCAAATACTCTCTTTCATGCAGCACTGCTGCATATACTCTTTTTTTTTTCTAAAAATGGTTCTTTCATAGGTCTCTTAGATCTTGAAACCTAGTCAGGAATATGTGTGTTGGGAGGGGATGGGGAGCAAGCAACCACTGTGATTAATAGGACAATGATGAATTGCATGCATTCCCCAAGCCATTACTTGTGCCTTTTCCATCTCAATCTGAGAGCAAAGCAGCCATTCAGGCAGAGCACTGGCAAGTCACAAGGCTCTGAAAGATGCACTTCTATATGCAGAAACAATGGTTATTTTTAATCTGCCTCACAATTCAGGGCTCTGTGTTTTTTTCCTTACAGCAGGGAGAGGAAGGTAAGACCCTGCCAGGTATCTGTTGGTTATGATAAGATCACACATGCAGCTCTACACTCAGAACATTTATTAAACAGGAAAAGGGTGAGAAGAGACAGTACATGACCTGTAGATCAAATATAAGCCTTGAAGGTCATAGAGGTTGTCACAAGCTCTACAACATGTTTAAAAGCTTCCTGGCAAGCTGACTACAGACTTATCCTTGATCTACATCCAGCTCTTTGGCCACATGGAGTGGTCTACACTGGAAAGGTAAGAAGGGCACAGGCTTGGGCACAGATATGGCATTGGCTGTACCACTTCCCTCTTAACTTGAAGCAATTGTGTCCCCTTTCAAGTAGCTCTTTCCTAGACAATGTGTAAATAGCACCTGAGGAGCAGCACACGTCAGGGACTGCTCCCAAAGGGCAGAACATCATCACCTTTCAGGTAAGAGTGTTTAATCATACACATGCCAACTTTCCAGGCCAGAGAAAGAACTTTTATTTTCCCATAAAACTTGGCCATAGAAACTAGACTCCAGACCTTGCTCTTCAGACTGCTGCATCCCATCACCTCTCCATGCCCTCACCTTGGCTTCAGTGTCCCAGCCTTACTTCTGCAGTAGCTCTGGGTGTGACTACCCATGCCCTGATCAACAGCTCCTCTCACAGATATCCAGTGTTTACCTCCATACACTTTGTGCTGCATAAGCAAGAAGAGTACAAACAATTTAGTATAAGGGCTGTTTACAAATTACAGGCATTGGATTTGGCTAGTTGCTAAGGCAAGATATCACTGCTTCCCAGAGAGAAACAAAATCTGAGGTTTTTGGCTTTCTGCATGTATTTTCATTGAAATTTTAATTTTCCAAATGACCTCCAGCCTGGCTTCTACAGGACTTCAAGCCCAGGAGGGAACATAGGTTTTAGTGCTGCCCCTGCTGCACCACAGTGGCTGGAATTAAATTATTGACTTCTTCATGCAGAAGGCTTTGGGATTTGCAAAGTATAACTTCTTCATCAAGAACTGTTGTTTATATAAATTAACTAGTGCTTTAGGATGTGGAAATCCACCATGCAAACAAAAAAAATCCCTGATTGAGAAAGGGTAGTCCTGGGCTCTAGCCTTTGCTGGAGGACTGTTGTGCCTGAGGGCACTGCATGAAGAATACAGAGGGAGTGGAAATACTGATTTTATTAACAAAAATTCTAAAACTTCCTAAGACTTCATTTCATTGTCAAGGCAAAGGTTCCTGCTGGTTGATACTGTCCTACTCTGGCCTTTTCTTGTGTCTGAATAGGCTTTGCACTGCTGCTGTAATTTTTCTGAGAGAAGTTGTCTCCCATAAAATATATAGAGAGAAGATACCTCTCATAAAGGAGAAGTTACCATGAAGCCTGGTGAATCTGGAAGGAGACTTCTATCCAGCCAAGTTGTTTTCAATCTAGGAAACAAGAGCAGTTTAAAGTAAAACAAGTACATTGACACATCCTTCCTTTACAACCTTTGTGTTTTGTTGACTTCTTTACATGCATCCAGACCCATGCATATGCCTCACACTATGCAGAGAAGAGTTGCAGTGAGTACAGTTCAGTGGGATGACACACATACAAGTTTCTGCAAGACTGGGATGTGCATTTGTAGGAATTTTATGGCTTTAGGTGGCAACGATCATCTCATACATTAGATGTGGTATGCATTTCTGACCAGTGTTTAACTTTTGATTCAGTTCCCAAAATAGAAGAAAAATGCATATTAATAAAAGTCTGGAATGCTACAGGACATAAAGGGAAGCTTCAAAGACACGAAATCAAGTCCATAACCATGATTTCAGAGAGAGAAGTAAATAATGAATACATTTTCCCTCCATGAGTAAGCAAACAGATGGGAAGCGATGCAGAGGCTTCAAAAGGGAAAATCATGAAGTGTGTTCCAAAGAAAAAAGCTTCAAGAGCCATTCAGATGTATCTCGCTCATCAGAGGCAACCCAACGAACTGAGTAAAATCTTGCTTTGTTGGATGGAGCTTTCTTTTTTCTCCCTTCCTCTAATTCTCTGGTGTTCTTTGTTTTTCTTGCAGGAAGAAAAGGAGTCCGGGGTGACCTCTCCCGAGCTCCTTTCCATATCAAAGCTACAGAGCTTAATATGGTCTAAAATGAACTGAGTTTTCTAAGCATCATTCGCCCTAAGGCTCAGGACTTGTCTGAAACAGCCACAAAAAGAGGACTGGCATGGCTGAGTTGAGACCTGCTGGTCAAACTAAAAGGCAAGATGGAACTGCACAGGAAGCAGAGACAGCTATACTGGGATGTTGCCCAGTTGTGTAAGGATGAGGTCAGGAAGGCCAAGGCGTGGGTGGAGCTAAACTTGGCAAAGGATGCCAAGAAAAACAAGAAGGGCTTCTACAGGTACATGAACCAGAAAAGGAGGGTGAAAGAAAGTGTACCACCCCCACCCCCATCCCAATAAGTGACAATGGAGAACTGGTGACAACAGATGAGGAAAAGGCTGAGGTTCTCAACAACTATTTTGCCTCAGTCTTCACTGGCATCCTCCCTCCTCACAGCTCTAGAATTGATGGCCCTCAAGACAGGGATTGGGTAGACACAGTCTCTCCCACTGGAAGTGAAGATAATATTCCTGACCATCTGTGGAACCTGAGTGTACACAAGTCCATGGGACCTGATGAGATGCATCCCAGAGCCCTGAAGGAATTGGCTGATGCAGTTGCCAAGCTACTCTCCATGGCAATCTGGTGTAGTCCCTAGTGACTGGAAGAGAGAAAACATCACCACCATTTTTAAAAAGGGTAGGAAGGAGGACACTGGGAACTACCAACCTGTCAGCCTCCCCCCTGTGCCTGGGAAAATCATGGAGCAGATCCTCCTAGCTCTGCTGAGGCACATGGAGGACAGGGAGGTGATTCAAGACACCCAGCATGGCTTTACTAGGGTCAAGTCCTGCCTGAGCAGTCTAGTGACTTTCTACAATGGAGTGACTGCATCAGTGGACAAGGGAAGAGCTACAGATGTCATCTATCTGGATTTCTGCAAGGCCTTTGACACGATCCCCCACAACATCCTTCTCTCTAAGTTGGAGAGATATGAATTTGATGGGTGGACTGTTCAGTGGATAATGAATTGACTGGATGGTCACACCCAAAGGGTGTTGGTCTATGGTTCCAAGACCAGATGGAAGATGATCTCAAACCTCAGAATGTTTCTGATAGATTTTTCTGGGTTTGGCTGTGAGAGAGTTAATTTTCTTCACAGTAGCTACTATGAGGCGATGTTGTTGATTCATGATGAAAACAATGTTGATAATATAGGGATGTCTTTGTTCCTCCTGAGCAGTGCTTACACAGTGTCAAGGCCTTTCCTGCTTCCTCACAACCTCACCAGTGAGTAGACTGGGGGGTGCACAAGAAGATGGGAGGGGACAGAGCCAGTACAGATGACCCCAGATGGCCAAAGAGATATTCCATACCATATGACATTGTGCTCAGTATGAAGAGGGAAAGGGAAAGGCATTCAGAATGATGCTATTTGTTTTCCCATGTAACTGTTGTGTGTGATGGAGCCCTGCTTTCCTGGAGATGGCTGAACACCTCCCTGCCAATGGGAAGAGGAGAATGAATTCCTTGCTTTGCTTGGTTTGCATGCATAGCTTTTTCTTTCTTATTAAACTGGTTTTATCTCAACCAAGGAGTTTTCTCACTTTCACTGTTCCAATAGTCTCCTCTATCCTGCTGGAGGGGGATGAGCAAGTGGCTGTGTGGTGCTTATTTGCCAGCCAGTGTTAAACCACAACATACATTTAAGGCATAATAACTATTGATTTTCATGCACAGAAGAATAAATGTGACAAAGATGACTTCACTGCTTTGAAAATTCCAGGAAGTAAGAAAAATAAATAAATACAAACTAACCAGTGTGTGCTTTGCCAAATGAAATCAGTAAGGAACAATTTCTGTCTGAGAGTATAAAGGCATATTAAATACAATGAAAAAGTTTGTTTGTCTTTTAAAAAGAAGGAAACAATAAATGCACACTTGTATCCACTGACAGTCACTGTCTGGGTAGATGTGATTGGCAGCTTTTTCCAGTTACATACAGCAGATTGAAGGAAAGCTTAGGGGAAGTATAACAGGCATTTTAAAAGGACTGAAAAACCCAAAACTGATTAGCCTGAGAGCAGGAACGTCAGCAACATTTTTCTTCCTGGGTGGCACAAAGTCATCAGAAGGTCAGTAACACCAGGAAGACAACCTCATAAAGTGCAGTATGGCAACCATGTGCAGTCCCTCTGGTTTTTGTGGGACACAAGGGGAAATGTCCAGCCTCATTTCAATGGTCTGTGGGGACAGGACAAGGGGCAATGGCTGCAAGTTGCAGCATAGGAAGTTCCACAGCAATATGAGGAAAAATGTTTTCACAGTGAGGATGCCAGAGCCCTGGGACAGGCTGTCCAGGGGGGGTTGTGGAGTCTCCTTCTCTGGAGATATTCAAGATCCATCTGGACGCCGACATGTGTGACCTGTCATAGAACCATAGAATTATAGAATGGTCTGGGTTGGAAGGGACCTCAAGGATCAGAGAGTTCCAACCCTCCTGACACAGGCAGGGCCACCAACCTCCAGGCATCGATCTACACAAGGTTGCCCAGGGCCCCATCCAACCTGACCTTGAACACCTCCAGGGACAGGGCATCCACCACCTCTCTGGGCAGCCTGTTCCAGCACCTCACCACTCTCCCTGTAAAGAACTTCCCCCCTAATATCTAATCTAAACCTTCCTTCCTTTAGTTTTAATCCATCCCCCTTGTCCTGCCATTATCTACCCTTTTAAAAAGTTGATACCCCTCCTGTTTCTCTGCTCCCTTCAGGTACTGGAAGGCTGCAATGAGGTCCCCCCACAGCCTTCTCTTCTCCAGGCTGAACAAGCCCAGCTCCCTCAGCCTCTCATAGTAGGGGAGGTCCTCCAGCCCTCTCATCATCTTTGCCGCCTCCTCTGAACCATAAAGGGTTCTGTACTAGGGAGCTGCTTTGGCAGGGGGGTTGGACTCGATGATCTCTTGAGGTCCCTTCCAACCCCTATGATTCTGTGATTCTGTGACTCTGGTTTTTTGCACTTCAGTATACTCATCTGGCTTTTAAAAAGATAAAAAAACACAAAACATTTAATAATCCCAGGGGACCAAAGAAGTCTGGGATTTGAATGACAGAGATGGGATTTAAGATCTCCATTCCAGAGTATAGGAAAACTGCCTTGAGGTAGGAAACCTGGACACAATAAACAAAAGAAAAATGCAAAAAAGGCAATTCAGAGGAAGATTCTTTGGATACCTTCAGCAAAACACCTTGTAGCTCAGAAAACAGGAAATGTGAGTAACCACCACAAAAACATCAGTGGTGGGATGAAAATCTCAGGAGCCAACAAGCTGGTTTCTCATTTGTGTAAAAGAAAAACAGAGCAAAAAGAAAATCCCACTCAGTTCCTTGTCCCATGACAAACCAGGGCCACAAAGGTTTGCTGTTCCCCAGTCACTGTGAGCACTAATCTCTTCAGTGAGTTTTCAAAAAACACCTCCCACTTCCCTAAAGTTCAGAGCTCACTCAAGCACACAGCACTAAGTGCTAGTTATAGGTAACTTTCCATGCCATAGGGTACAAAACTATTTGACAGACTCTGCTTTGCAAAGGTCTAATCTCATCCTGATAGACAGGAATATTGGGAATATTGGGAAGGGATCCAGAGTAGGCAAAGTGTGGGAGGAGAGTAAGGAAGGTGGGAAGAAGCTGTGAAGCAGACACTAGCAGAGCAGTCTTTTTTTTGAGAAAGAAACAGTCCAGGCACTTTCTTCTTTGAACTATTCTTATACCAAGGCAAGACCAAGAGGTGGTATAATGTATTTTGAGTTTTAGGGAAATTATACAGCCACACATTTCCTATGGACAGTGCAAAAATGTTAATCTACTGAGCTAAAGCCATAGTGCAGTTCAGACTTACCCTGGGCCACATTATCTGCTGGTGTAACCTGGCATCACACTCAACAAAGTCAACAACTCCTATGCTTCAGGAGGAGTTCGCTGAGAGATTGCCAAGGAGTTTGTGCTGCTTGAAGATGGGCCAAAAGTAAGCCCAGCAATGCTGATTTCACACACATTTTCAGGACAACTGCAGTAGCTGCAAGTTCTGAGACCAAAGCAAATGCTTCCAAGCCATGAGTTTAATTATAGAGCAACTCCTAGAGTTGGACATTGGTCTGATGAGTATAGGCAGCAGTTATCTTTCAGGAGATACATTAATCTTCCAAGAGGCACAGTGAGTAGGCAGTACCTGCTATCTCTCTGCCTCAGCCATCCCCTTCCATCTACAGACAGGAGGAGAAAGAAAAGAATTGCAAGTTACTGATGTACATGTCTTTGTTGCCCAGAGTGTCCAGAAACACCAAGCAATCAAATTCCCTGACCCATGCAAGATGTGCACATGCACTATCACAGGCACACAGGCCTGGAGAGGGATGGTTACATCTAGTTGCTTTCTCCCTGGGGCAACTATTCTGTGTCCTCCCTATCACAGCCCTACCATATGCCTATTTAGGGCTCATAATCATGTTCTTCCCCATAAATACATTGCATTGTTTCTCCTCTGTCTGGCAGCTTCAGCAAAGCACTGAGGAAGCAGCTTGAATGAATCCGTTCGCGCATCACATAAATTCTTGAAAGAAAAGGTTATGCAAATATTTCATTTCCACAGCAGCAGGCTTTGACCTCAGGGCAATCTCTGTGCTGTGTTGTCTCTGCTAAAGGCTTTCAAGTACACCCAGATCTGGTATGTGAGATTAATAGCCATGTAAAGGTTTTGCACTGAAATACTGTTGAAAAGCACCTCGATGATTCTTCTGACTCAGTGGGAGAGGAGCCTTGCTCTACAGCTCCATTTTGGCCAGGGGGATGATTTAATTTCAGCTCATTGGAATTAAAAATTCAGGCTCTTTCTGCAGCAGTATGACATTGAGCTCCTCCAATGCATTGGGGTGCCCCATTCCCAGTACACAGATGTATAATGGTAGCCACTACATTCATGCAATCAGACTTTTTGGATGTAGCTCCCTATCCTGGACATAGCTCTTCAGCTGGCAATTTCTGCTGCAAATTCTTTGCTTGTGGTGAAACAGAAGGACTGCCATCATCTCTCATCTCTGGGCTTTTCTGAGGAATGTTTTGAGTTGTGCTGAGTGCCATGTGACTGCCAGGAAATGGTCTGAAAGAATTAACGTCTTTCCCAGCAGTTCAGCTCCAAACACATATATTAAATCATGTATTAACCACTAAGGGGAACAAAAGTGTTGAGCAAGACCCAGTATCATTTGAGAACAGTTACTCGGCTCAGGGTCAGCACACTGATAATTTTCTAGCATTAGGGACTTCGTCTGACAGAGCTGTGATCTTTACATTTAATGGCTTTTGATGGCTTTTTTTCCCCTCTTAATTTAGCCACTGCTGTTTTATTCCACCCAGACTTCTGGCATTCTCATTGACCCATGGCAAGAAATTCAAGATGTTCATAAAAAGCATCCACAAAGAAATTTAGGAAAAATTATTTTTCAATGTGCAAACACTGAGATCTCTCCCTTTGTCCCTTCATTTACCTGATTTACTGTAGACTTCTCTGTTATTCAGCTTGACAAGACTCTTCCCTCCGGTATCCCTCACTGTGGGGGTTGCACTCTACAGACCACTGTCCCCAGATTCAGGCTCTCCCAGATATTTGAGCACATTTAGCTTTCCAATCCAGTTCTGGTTTGTTTCCTATTCAGGTAAAATTCTTCCCATTCCTCTTAATTAAACCAAACATTTAGAGAGGCAAATGCCTCTCTGCGTGTGTTATCTCCGGCACTCGACTGACAAAATAACCTGCTACCCCAGCAAAGGGCAACTCCTTCATCTTTAACAACCCTGTACATCTTCCACCATGACATGCATCCCCTACTGAACCTTATGTTTTATATATCTTTATATGCAGGTATCTGTAGAAGCAGCACACTAGATACAAACAACTACATGGGATAAGAGATAAGATTATTGCTCATTACGATGTGAGGCTTTTGTGTTTAGAAACTATTTCTGAAAGAATTTGGGGCAAGAATAGGTCACCTCTCCTACAAAAACAGACTGAGAGAGTTGGGCTTGTTCAGCCTGGTGAAGAGAAGGCTCAGGGGAGACCTTCTAGAAGCCTTCCAGTACCTGAAGGGGACATACAGGGAAGCTGGGGAGGGACTGTTTGTAAGGGCATGGCATGAAAGGAGAAGGGGCAATGGTTTTAAACTAGAGCTGGGGTGGTTTAGATTAGACATTAGGAAGAAGCTCTTTACTACAAGGGTGGTGAGACACTGGAACAGGCTACCCAGAGAGGTAGTGGAAGCCCCATCCTTGGAGATATTCAAGGTCAGGCTTGATGAAGGTCTGAGCAATCTGATCTAGTTAAAGGTGTTCCTGCTTCCTGCAGGGAGGTTGGACTAGAAGACCTTTAAGGGTCCCACAGACCCAGTGAAGTATATGATTCTATATTACAAAAGCTTCCTTCTGTGAAGCAATATTTTTGTCATCCTTGCTGCCCTTCCCTGCTACTTTTGCAGTCCATCCTCCTTTAAGAAGTGTGCACACAGTTGCCAGAATCATAATGAAATTAAGGTCAGAGATGACCTCAAGAAATCCTCTTGCCCAACCCCCCGCTTAAAAAGGGGATTTGAGATTAGATCTATTGCCTGGGGCCTTGTCCTATCAACTTTTTTAATATCTCCAAGGATGGAAATTCTAGAGCCTTACTGGGAAACCTGTTTCAGTGTTCAAATTAACATTGATAGCATGGAAATTTTGGCAATAAACATGCATCCCAGTCTCCTCTAACCATTCACTTACCATACTCTGGATACATATTTTGGGTAAGCCTGGACTTTACCAGCACTGTATCTCTGTTCTTTGTGTCTCATCAGTATCTCAAACTAGTTGGTCTGAGGAGATGTGGCTCCAGAGACTGTGATTGCTTTCAGATTGATTGTCCATGGTCACTGCTTGTTCAGATCTGTTTTCAGAACATTTACTGTGACCTTATAGTGAACAATCTGGAAATCACTCCCTTCAGCTTTTCTGCCTGTTGATGCCAACTTTTTATAGGTACCATAGAAAAGAAAAGTCAATGGATCAAACCAGCCTTCTGAAGACACTTCCCACAGTTCTTTCTATATGGAATAACTGTGAAAAAAGAAGAAAGTTTTGATACCTTCTTGCTTCTCTCTTTTTAAAAAAAAAAATCCTTCTTTATCAAGACTTGAAAAATATCATGTTTTCAGGTTTCCAGATGGCTCTAGCTCTATGATTATTTATTGTGTGGACATGAGGAGGCTGGTTGGCAGTAAACAAAGGTCCACAAATTTTCAAAGGAATTCATACCACTTGTTGAAAAACTAATTAAGTATCATACAGTCTTGATGCATGCTACAGTGATTGCAAATGTTTTGTGTCTCAAGTGCTATCTTAGCACAGACATCAACTTCATAATTTTAATTTCCTTACACTCACCCTCTCTTCAGTTCCGCCCGAGCGATTTATTTGGGCTTTTCAAGTGGTATAAATTAGCATAAATTGAAATGTCAATATCAGGCAGGAGGAAAAAAAAAATCCCCCAAAAACTCAAAATCACTGTTGGGGAAACTATGTGTGTTTTTCCAGTTTCCTGAAGAGTCCTTGTTTTTAAGTAAGGAAGCATTACCACTTCAAAATGTTGACCTTGAGTAATTTGGATAGTCTCATAAAGCAGAAGGAAGTGCAGATCATGGATTAGAAGACTCTAGCTGGTTTGTCACCCTCAGTTTCCCTTTCTTATAGCATGGGAGTGGATAAATCTCATTATTTATATGACTAGGATGGGTGACAGCACATGGAACAGACCCTCAGTGTGTGACAGGTGTCCTGAGCGCAGATGATGGGCTATGACTGACCCAGTAACCCCACTTCAGTAGCTGAGCAACCACACTGCAATAGCTGTGTGACATCCCTACACGTGTTTAAGACTTGGTCAATCACAAGATCGACTAAGAAACAGACATTATCCCAAATCAGTAGCACTGCAGCCTGCCTGCTGTTAGCCAGTTCTCATTCCAGAGAGATGAGATTTCCATCCCCTCTCTATCTGAGGGTTATGCAGAAGAAATTCATGCAATCTTACAGGACTGACTATTGCTTTTATTTCATATGGAGGATGTTCTAATGGCATTGGGCAGAATCAGAATATAGGAAATTACCTTTCTTATGAGCAACTCATTGCTCTGAGTACAGAGAAGAGGCTAGACATGGGAGAAACTTCAGAGAAAAAGATGAGCCTAACACAGTAAACTTCCCAGCTAAAATGACAAGGATTAGACTTACAGATCACAGTGACGTGCTAGATGAGACTGTTTTACTGGATCCTTTTTAAAAACCATTGGGCAGTAAGCCAGTGCCATTTCTACTTCATCTCATTCCTCCTCTGGTCGCCAGGAAGTTCTCCATTTATTGTCACCGTCTGTGACATTAAATCAAATCTGGGAACAACCATTTGGAGAAGTGATAAGCACACAGTTGAGAAGCAAACGTGCTTTTTCTGCAACTACATCTGTAAGGGAAGGAGGATGCCTGTCTGTCTTCACTGATCATCAAATATCCCAGCATTGTTTGACCAAAAGTGCTAACTAAGAGCCAAGTGCCACAATGTATGATGATAGCTGTATTAATGAGATGTAACTAGGAGCAGCCAGGAAATAAAGTGTCTGGAACCAGTTTCTATTTCTAAGTACAATCACTTCAAATCAGCTGCAGCGCTTTGTACTTCACTTTTGCAGCCTGGATGCTGTAGCCACTGATTTTTTTACATGAGTGTAACTGTCTCACTCTGACCTAGTGGTCTTCCTGCCTGATATTCATTGTGCCCACCTCCCATCCTTATCAAGTGCTTAGACTGTAAACTCACATGCCCTTGCACATAGGGGCTGCATGTGCTAATCTTTGATTATATGCCACCTAGCTTGTCTCTCTTGCTGTTATTTCATAGCAACAAGAGGGGCAGATTTCCAGAGGTAGCAAGAATCAAACATTTCAGATGTGGGAGTTCCATCATTTCAATACTGCATGTGCATTATATCTCCTTAAGGCTCATTACTTCCTTTGTCTTCAAGGAAATCGGAGACCTTGAAGGGATCAATAAGTACATTGTTACTCTTGTTCAATTACATTCCTGCCTGATTCTGAGCCATCTGAAGGAAGAC
Source organism: Gallinula chloropus (assembly GCF_964237585.1). NCBI lineage: Eukaryota > Metazoa > Chordata > Aves > Gruiformes > Rallidae > Gallinula > Gallinula chloropus. The sequence continues at coordinate 4,609,348 of NC_140086.1, forward strand.
ATTCATTGGATTCAGGTTTTGGAAGCTGATTACTACTCAGCCAGGCACCTTAGCTCTGAGGTGGTGCCAGCCATCCCCTCCTTGTGCAAGGTACACTGACTACAAGGTAATCAGAAGATATCATTATCTGAAAGGCAGCAATGAATATGTGAGGGATGAGATGCAAAGACAGTAAAACTGCTGAATATTCTTTTTAGCAGCCTATAAGCTCTCCAATTGCTCAACTGTAGAATTGCAGCAGTGTTTACAGCGAGAGAAATTTCATTGTGCATTAGTTGGTTTGTTCACTACAAAGTCCTTTCTTTTTAGATTCCCATTTCCTAAGACACACTGTTAAACAACTTTGCCTGTGTGTCGTATTTTCATGCTGTAACAGAGACAAATTGGAGCTGGTTCTGTTAGAATTTGCACCTGTACAAGTTAAACCTCTCAAAATAGGGAAATTTTGAGATTTACAGCACAATCTCCCCAAACTGCTTACCTGCACGTTGATGACACCACACCCAGAGACCACATTGTCATCAGCTAAATCAACACGTTCATTTTCCATCATTGCCCAGCTAACTTCCAGTTTGCAGCTGTGATACTGTATCTCTTTGCAACTCCTTCTACCATTGCTGTATGCACTTGAGACAGGTGACAAGACTGAGGTACAGTTTTCTTTCGGAAAAAGAGACTTTATGATGATCTCAAACTTTTTGCCCTGCCAGAAGCTTTCTACTGGAGGAAGTTTCTTAATCATACGAAGATCTTTATATTAGTTTGACTCTGAAAGTCTGGAAAATTTGAAATGGTCGTGCTCAACCAATCTCATAGCCTTCTATGATGTCATCATCAGCTGAGTAGGTGGAAGGAGAGCAGTGGATGTCATCTACCTTGACTTCAGCAAGGCTTTTGATACTGTCTCCCATGACATCCTGATAACAAAGCTGAGAGAGCACGGGATGGAGGAGTGGACAGTGAGGTAGGTTGAGAACTGGCTGTTGGACCGAGCCCAGAGGGGGTTGATCAGTGGAGCAGAGTCTGACTGGAGACCTGTGACTAGCGGTGTTCCCCAGGGCTCGGTGTTGGGTCCAGTCCTGTTTAATATCTTCATTGACGACATTGATGAGGGAACAGCATCCACCCTCAGCAAGTACCCAATGATACAAAGCTGGGAGGAGTGGCTGACACGCAGGACACTGCGCTGCCATCCAGCGAGACCTGGACAGGCTGGAGAGCTGGGCAGGGAGAAACCAGATGAAATTCAACAAAAGCAAGTGGAGAGTCTGGCACCTGGGAAGGAACAACCATTCTTTTCAGTACAGACTGGGGGATGACCTGCTGGAAAAGAGCTCTGTGGAGAAGAACCTGGGGGTCCTGGTTGATGACAGGTTGGCCATGAGCCAGCAGTGTGCCCTGGTGGCTAAGAGAGCCAGTGGGATCCTGGGGTGCATCCGGAGGAGTGTGGCCAGCAGGTCAAAGGAGGGGATCCTCCCCCTCTACTCTGCCCTGGTCAGGCCCCACCTGGAGTGTTGTGTCCAGTTCTGGGCTCCTTGGTTTAAAAAGGACAGGGATCTCCTTGAGAGAGTCCAAAGAAGGACTACGAAGATGATTAAGGGCCTGGAGCATCTCCCCTACAAGGACAGGCTGAATAAGCTGGGACTGTTCAGTCTTGAGAAGAGAAGATTAAGGGGGGATCTAATTAATGTCTGTAAGTATCTTAAGCATGGAATGGAGGGGGAATTAGCCAGCCCCTTCTCAGTGGTCTGTGGGGACAGGACAAGGGGCAATGGCTGCAAGTTGGAGCACAGGAAGTTCCACACCAACATGTGGAAGAACTTTTTCCCAGTGAGGGTGACAGAGCCCTGGGACAGGCTGCCCAGGGGGGTGTGGAGTCTCCTTCTCTGGAGATATTCAAGACCCGTCTGGACGCCTATCTGAGTGATATGTGCTAGGGAGCTGCTTTGGCAGGGGGGTTGGACCCGATGATCTCTCGAGGTCCCTTCCAATCACTGTGATTCTGTGATTCTGTGAAATGAGATCCTTTTTTTGACAGAAGACAGTTCATTATGGTGGGATGAAAGGAAAACTCTCTAACTCTAGGGCCCCTTAATCAAAGCTGGATATCTCTCTGTATTGCGACTGGCTGAGATGGAGCTAATTTTCCCTATAGCAGCCTTCATAGCGCTGTGCATGTGTATTGGTATCTATAAAGGTGTTGATAACTCAAAGAGCAGTGTTCACACGACATTGAAGTTGTCTCTCCAACATTACCCTCCTCACCAGTAGGCTGGGGGTGGGCAAGATCTTGGGATGGGACATAAAAAGGACAGATGACTCAAACTGACCAAAGGGATGTTCTGTACCATACGTCTGCTCAGCAATAAAAGCTAAGAGAAAGGAGGAGAAAGAGGGACATTTGTTATTTATTGCATTTATCTTCTGAAGCCCTGTTTCCCAGAGGTGGCCAGACATCATGGGAAGTAAAGAATTAATCTTTTGGCTCTCCTTTGTTTTGTTTTTGCTTTAATAAACTGCCTTTATCTTGACCTGCAAGGGTTTTTTCCATCTTATTTTCTCTCCACCCCTGTCGTTGAGGAGGGGAGTGGTAAAGTAGCTTAGGTGGGCACCTGGCATCCCTCCAAGGTCAATCCACCACACCTTCTAAAAAAAGAGGTGATAAATGATTAAGCAGCAATCAGAATGTGATTATAAAACCGTGCAGAATATCCACCTAAGACGTCTTTCTCTACACCTGAGCTTTTGTATCTGCTTATTCTTTCATTGGATCTAACGTTTGGAGCACTAATCCACCACATTCTCTCTGAGCTTTATGAATGAGTGAATCCTCACAAGGTTTTTCTTAAACCAAAACTGATTTTATGGTATCAGTCCCAATCAGGAGGCTTTTAACAAGATTTCTACAGGCAGGCATGCATTTTTCCTTTAAGGAAAAAAAATAAATAGCAGAATATAGTCAGGCTCTAGCACAGAAAATGAAAAATACTGTCAGTGTCACACTCTCCAGTTCATTCTTCTGTTAGTCTTGTCTCACTCTGGATTTTCTCAATGCCAAGGGACCAGTGCTTCAATTCAGCATCTCAGGAACTAAGTCTAAGACTCTGTTTTGTGGATAGACAAAGGGAGAAGTCCCACTTTAAGCAAAGAAAGCTTTGGAGGGATTTTTCTAAAGCATCCTTATGAATAGGGGAAAACTGCCATAGACATTCAAGGAATTGCTTTCCCTTTCTTTTCCAGTTCATATGAATTTATCCAAGATATGATCTTCAGAATTACACAAGGAAATGGAATCACTCATCATTTCCTAGCATCATACAGATATGTACTGTGTACTGAGCTCTGCAAGGACCTGTGGCAATGGAAATGCCTTTGATCTATCCTGTTTTCTTCCTGAAGAAAGTCATCATTACCTACAGTTTTGGCACTACAAATATTAAATTTGTGAGAAGATTTTGGGAAACATTTGTGAATGGAAGGATCTAGACTGAATACTCTCACCCCATTTCTGCACTGGCTTTCTATTACCCATTTGGGTCCAACCGCTGGACCCAAAGTGGACCACTACTGGCCTATGTTAAGTGAAGATGTAAGAATACCCAAGCCAATGCCATGGAAGATTCAATTATTCCAAAATGGGGACCAGTTCAATTTATACTGAAGCCTCAGTGTTTCTTTCTACCCCACAGGAGGGTGGAAACCTGGTTTCCTGGCTACCACCTTGCCCAGCCATCTGCACCGGAGCAGATGACTCTAGAGGCTTCAAGATACTGACAGGTAGCTATCCATTCAGCATGCTGCTTGCAAGGTCTTGGCAGGCAACCTGCAAATAGAGCAGGCTTATGAGCAATTTGCTGATTGGAAGAAAAAACCCACCACACACCCCAAAACCTTCCTCTTGCAAATGACACAGATCAGCAATTCCAGCAGCAGGTGTGTTTTTCTCAGCATTTTCTTCACTATTTCTCCTTACAGGTTCAATATTTCCTTGGCTGTGCTGTATTTCTTGGTTCCCAGAGAGCTGTCAGACAGAGAGCTGTTCCAAGCTGCAGGAAAAATCCTGACACTGGTTCTGGGCATCCTGAATTTCCTTTAAGACCTCTCTTTCCAGGGTGTTCAGATTAGTAACATGTGATTTTTCTGGATGATCTTATGTTTTACAAATAGCAAAAATCACCTTTTCTTAGACAGGGAACAAGGAGAAAGCTGCTCTTGACTTCATGAGAATTGCAGCCCTTAGGTAACACAGTTAAAATTTACAGATGGTGCTTTGAAGGAATGACTTGGAACTGGGCCTATCTTTCCTCTGCACAGCAAAGACCCAATGCAGCAAAGGAACAACACTTAATAAATGTTCTAATTAATCAATTTTCTTTAGGAAGATGTCAGAAGAAATGGTTGCCAGACAATTTGGCTGGACAAGTGTTTCTGAGCCATAAGAATCAGATGTGATTGACTGTGTTAAAGAAGCAAAAGAACACAGGGACACACTGCTCCTGCAAGCCACTGCCTAAATTTACCCTTCCCATTTCAACACAATGCTCTAAAATACCTCTCTGGGGTAGGTTCATTTGATGGGGAGAGATTTATGGTAGCACTTTCCCACAGCAGATACCCATTTCACTCCAAAGTAGCTCCAGTTCTGAGCTGTAATAAAAAGTAAATTGCACTTATTAAATCCTTTGATCCCACCTTTAAGGACTGCCAGAAACAGCATTTTCATAAAAGGAAATGTCTCTCCCTGCTCCAAATCTTTCCATTTCTGTTGGTATTTAAAGTGGGGAATCATTTCTTGGGAAAGATTTTTGCCAATGACTGACTTCCTTGTTAGGCATGGTTAATATTTAATTAAGTGTTGAATGCATGATGCTGTATTTCAAACTCTTCAAAGACCAGATCCTAGATGAATATCACATAAGAGAGATTCCAACTTGCTGACTGTTCATTGCCATTGCTTTGGACGCTGAGAACTTTCAAACCTCTTTGTGTTTTGGGGAGGGGTTTAGATGGATACATATCAGGGAGAGACAGTGTTGGAGGAGATAGTAGAAGCAGGAGGCTTTGAGATGCCAGTCACACACAACACAAACCCTGCAAATTTGCTTCACAGTACTTCTTGGCCTTTGATCTGCAGCCTTGGAAGGACTCAAGAACATCATTACAGGTCCAGATCAGAGCTCCTGGTATCCTACCCTAGGGTATGGTGAGCACAGGGTAGATAAAGAGGAGTATGAGGACAGGTCATAGAGAAAATAGTTCTGTGATATATCCTCCCACCATTTGCTTTGGTGACTATGCTATCTTCCTACTGGAAAAAAAACAAAAAACTAATATGTTTGATGGATGAGTGCCTCTAGCATACCTGTCCTATGGGAAGCAGGGGATATCAGTGAAGGGTAGGACAGAGGAAAGGTGCTTTACTCCTCACTGCTCTCTGCTCTGTGCCAAGACATTATCAGTCCCTCATTACTGTGTCAAGTTCTGGGCTCCCCAGGTCAAGAAAGACAAGGAACTACTAGAAAGAGCCCTGGGGAGGGCTACAAAGATAGTGAGGGGACTGGAGCATTTCCTTATGAGGAAAAGCTGAGAGAGCTGGGTCTGTTTAGCTTGGAGAACAGAAGACTGGGAGGGGATCTTACCAATGTTCACAAATATCGAAAGGGTGGATCAAAAGAGGATGGGGCCAGACTCTTCTCAGTGGTGCCCAGTGGCAGGACAAGGGGCAATAGGCACAAACTGGAACAGAGAAAAGTTCCATCTATATATGGGGAAGAACTTTACTTTGAGGGTGACAGAGCACTGGGACACTCTATCCAAAGAGGTTGTGAAATCTCCTTCTCTGGGGGTATTCAAAATTCCCCTGGCCACATTCTTGTCCAACCTGCCCAGGGTGATTCTGTTGCAGCAGTGGGGTTGGACTAGATGATCTCCAGAGGTGCCTTCCAACCCCTATCATCCTATGATTCTGTGATATAAGTGTTTAAGGCCAGGTTGGATGGGGCTTTGGGCAACCTGGTCTAGTGGAGTGTGTCAGGGGGGTTGGAACTAGAAGATGTTTGAGGTCCCTGCCAACCTAAACCATTCTATGGTCCTATGATTTCACCAGTTCATCTCTTTCCATGACAACTAAATCTACCTTAGAATAGTCAGAAAATAAGCCCAAATCAGACTACTGTTCTTTTTGCTTTAGCAGCTTGAAGCCATTCTGGATCCTTAACTCTTGCAAGTGGGAACAGGACTCTCACTTCTCCAAGTGGAGGGAGGACTCTGAGATTGCATTGTCACAGTAACATTCACCACCCAACTAAGCACTTTCCAGGAGCTGTGTTTGATACAAAGTCCTAACAGAATCTCTGGCCCATTTGGACTGATAACATCTCACCCTCCCAATGAAAAAAAATCTGATGAGATAAACTCCTACCAATGCTTTCTGCTCATCCCTGGTAGCACAAATGCTGGTTCTGCTTTTAGACTCTCAATACTGTCTCTAAGGTCTTAAGAAAAATGAATTGGACCTCCTCAGGAAGCTCATTTTTCTACTGCAGAGCTGTACTTAACAGAGATGTAAGGGCTGAGACGTTGCCAGGATGATGGATGGTTATTGACTCTAGAATTCCCTGAAAGTAGCTGTATGATGCAATTCATGTCCAGCAAAGGCTCTACATTTACCAACAGTGACGGAGAGAGACTTACACTCCAAATTAATCCAGGGAAAACATACTGTTGTCATGGATAAATTAACTCAGGGTATCAAAAGAAGGCAAAGGAAGACTCTGAACAACAGACCTTGCCCCAACACTGTGATGATTAATGAAAGGATTATTAACAACAGATATAGAAGCAGAAAACCCGTCTCCAGATCTTAAATGTTACTTGTTTTTAAATTAAAGCACTCATTAGAATACAATCACATCTAAATAAAGGGGTGTTAGCATTTTGGACACTTATCTAGGAATATGCATAGATACTTACATAAGAATATGGGAAGGAAGGAAGGAAGGAAGGAAGGAAGGAAGGAAGGAAGGAAGGAAGGAAGGAAGGAAGGAAGGAAGGAAGGAAGGAAGGAAGGAAGGAAGGAAGGAAGGAAGGAAGGAAGGAAGGAAGGAAGGAAGGAAGGAAGGAAGGAAGGAAGGAAGGAAGGAAGGAAGGAAGGAAGGAAGGAAGGAAGGAAGGAAGGAAGGAAGGAAGGAAGGAAGGAAGGAAGGAAGGAAGGAAGGAAGGAAGGAAGGAAGGAAGGAAGGAAGGAAGGAAGGAAGGAAGGAAGGAAGGAAGGAAGGAAGGAAGGAAGGAAGGAAGGAAGGAAGGAAGGAAGGAAGGAAGGAAGGAAGGAAGGAAGGAAGGAAGGAAGGAAGGAAGGAAGGAAGGAAGGAAGGAAGGAAGGAAGGAAGGAAGGAAGGAAGGAAGGAAGGAAGGAAGGAAGGAAGGATACCACCCAGCTGTGGGAAGTTTTGTTTATTTATTTGCTTGTTTGATTTTTGGACACACTCCTACTGCAATTTGACCATAAATCGTTGTTGACATGCCAGCATTTGTGAAATGACTTCAAAATCTTTTTCAGGTCTCTTCCAAAGTAAAGTCTGTCTTGTTAGGCAGTGCTGGTCCTTAAACACAGTGGAACTGATTTAGCTGTGAATCCAGGAGAAGAGCGCTCCAGGGGCTGAAAGGTTGAAGCTGGAATGGATTTATTGAGGCAAAAACCCTCAGATCATTCCTCTCTGAAGATGAAGTACCTTGTGTTCACTGTAGACAAGGGACTATCAGGAGTATTGTTGCATTACTATGGTCCTAACCCATTTAATCTCTGATTAAGCAAGAAAAAGAGAAAAAGGAAAGCTTTTAGAATTTAAAAAGTATTAGATGAAACTTTCATTGTGACAGTTTCCCTCCTTCTATTTACCTGCTTTAATCCACAGGTATGAAGAGTTTCTGCTTTAAAAAGCTTTGGGATGTTTTTATGGGAAGATCACAGAATTGTTGAGGTTGGCAGAGAAATCACAGACTCCAAACCCCCGATCAAAACAGGGTCAGCTAGAATGCTTTCCTTACCTGGGTCTTGGGTATCTCCAAGGACAGAGACATACAACCTGCCTGAGAAACCAGTTCCACTGTTTGACTGCCCTCACAGTTAAAAAAACAAACAACAACAGTATTTTCTTATGCTTAAATGAAGTTTCCTGTATTTCAATTTCTATTGGTTGTGTCTTTTCCTGTCACTGGACACCACTGAGAAGCATCTGGCTTCCTCTTTACCTCCTCCACCAGGTAATTATAAATAAATATTGGTAAGACCCCTCTGAGCCTTCTCCAAGCTGAACAGTTCCAGCTCTCTCAGCCTTTCCTCACATGTCCAAATCTCCTATTCTTTATTATTCTCCAATGTAACCACATTCATAGCTGTGAGTTGCTACCAGAGTCCTGACCCCATTTGCTTGAGGACAAGCCTAAGAGCAACTCAGGGACAAAGAAAGGATAGCAAGGAAAGAGAATGCAGCTTCAGTCTTGAAGTCTTTCTCCTTTTTAGCTTCTCTGTGAGGCAACTGCAAGCACAAACATGATCTTTAAAGACATCAAGAAAGCACACTGCATACCAGAAGGCAAAGCACTTTAGATGATAGAACCATAGAATAGCTTAAATTGGAGGGACCCACAAGGATCACTTAATCTGATGGCTAACCCAAGCTTGTAGAGGCTGTGGTCAGCCTGGAAAATATGGAAGAGATGGAAAAAATTCAACTGAAGGAGAAGTAAAGCAGACAATCTGCAAAATGTCTCCAGGAACAGAGTGGCATAGTCAATAGAGTTCAGGAGAGAACAAGATGATGAAATCAATGGTGAAGTACTGCTGGTGGTCAGTACAAGTTTGACAGTAAGACAAATTTAAAAGTGTGTAAAGTAACAGACCTTATGCATTAAGGACTTCCTCCATGAGTAATGGCAACAGACATGAGCTTGCTACAACATAATAGCTTTACAACACAAAAGCTTATTTCCCCTGGATGTTTGCTTTTTGCACAGAGCCAGACATACTTTTACCTCTTGACCTGCCTGTCTTTCCTTCAGCACTGAGAAAAAAAAGTCCATAGTCAGTAAAGATCCAGCATCCTCTCTGGAAAGCATGAGGATAAATCTGCAAAACAGTGTGTTGGAGTCTTATATTATTGACATATATGCCCTATATCAGGTCTGTTGGATTAAATGCTTTCATGGCCTTCAATTGGCTGAAGGCTTTGGGCTTTTTTCCCCTCTTTTTCTATTTGTTTAATAATAAATATCCGTATTTGCCCTGGACTGACAGATTGTCTTCAGATAGGTGCACATCATTGGTCTACATGTTTTTTCTCATTAGCAACTCAACACTCAGACTGATGTCTGGGGTCCCTGCCAAATTCCTCTTTCTTCTAGTTCATAGAATCAGAGAACCATAGAATATACTGAGTTAGAAGGGACCCATAAGAATCATCTAGTCCAACTCCTAGTTGAGAATAAAAGTCATTGCATTTAAATATGTAGGACTCATTTTTCTTTTTGGCATCACTATGACTTTTCCCCACAAGTTCAACATGTCCAAAAGAATTTTAAATAGTCTAAAGTATAATCTATTAAATAAGGTGGACAGGGCATGATGTCTCTTGCTGGGAGTCCTAGATTACGTCCCAGTGCCAGAGTACAATATTGGTTCTTGTATAATATTGCTGGTGAAGACTCCTGATTTTGGTGACAGCAGTTGCTGTGGGTTTGGGAAAAGCTCTGTGTTTGACATAGCTGAAAACAGTTTCTTGGAGAAAATTTGCTTCTCCAGCCATCAGTGCCTGAGTTTTACATCAAAATTCATTTTTTTGAACTTTTCTGGAGTTATTCAAATAAAAATTGAGAGAAAACTCTGGGTTTGTGTCCACTTCCTTAAAGACAATTTAAGGGTAAAATGGAGTGGTTTTCTGGTCATCTCTTTTCTGACAGTCCTCCTATTTGTACAGCCATTATCTGGTCTTTAATAATCCCAAACAGTTTTGAAGAGGTGACCTGGTAAAAAAACATCCTGCGTATTTCCTATGGTTTTAATTGAGACAGACCTAAGATACCCTGAGATCATTTATGCCTGTTCTTCAGCTGACTGAAAACGTTGATGAACACAACAATATTTGTCTTCTTTTGGATCCCTGGTTCAAAATGATAGCAAAATACATCAAAATACAATGTGGAGGGCAAGATATCCGTTGCTGCAATTACACAACAGCCAGGTTAATTAGTCATCTTGGCAGAGATGATGGAGAGGTGAGATTATAAATTTAAACTGCATGGGTCACAACTGTAACAAAGTCAGAATATAAGCCAAAAAGACTTGTGGGAAAGAGATAATATTTTAACTATCTCTATTTTGGAAACGTTCATCAATTGTGAAATGCCATAGGAGTTAAGAAAACATTTTATCTACTAAAACTGATTGAGTGCTGTTTCTCTGTAGAGAGGAAATTCTTGTATGTTGCTATTTTTTGTTTCTTCAGAAAAATTTTGTCTCCAGAGACTATACCAGGATTCAGGCCCTCTTGAACCGTTGCTACCAGCCATAAGCTCAAGTGTTTTGGTTTGTTTGTTAAGGAATAAACTTGTTATTTTGTCCCAGTTAGTTAAATTAACTTTGCTTTCTGCACTGATCCCTGAGGCCCAGAAGAAAACAAAATATCAGCACTCATTTATTAGAGAAAAAACATTGGAACTGGAAGCTGGGTGTTGCTGGTTTTTTTTTTTAGCAAGAGGATTTTTTGGGTTTATTTTCTTTTTCAGAGCTAAAAGAAAGACAATTGACTTACCTACACCCTGCGTTTTGTTTGCTTTGCAGAAACATCAATTTATGAATGGTTCAAGAATATTTGCCTTCATTACAGGCTTGGGGTGGTCAACCTTTCTGTCCTTTTTCCTGTAAGCATCAATCACCCCTTGGCAGCTCAAAAGTTTTGACTTTTTGAAGTTTTGGAAGATGTGAACAATTTGTTTTCATTTTCTGGGCACACAACAAAACCATGGCATTTGAGAGCTTTTCAAATGAAAGAGGAGTACTAGGGGTTGTGTCAACTTTGTCCTCCTCTGCCTTCCATAACCCTGCTTTTCTGCTCCACCTCTTCCCTTTCACCACAGCAAAACAGGAATGTGTGTCCCCACACACTACCTGTGACATTACCACAGCTATCTACAGGGATCTGCTACTGTTGAGAGAGAGCTCAGGGCTGTGGCAGTTCCCCAGAATGGATCCCACTCACTCATTGCTGTGGTGGGACAGTAGGTCCAGAACCCTTTCATCACAGATCTCCATCCTCTTGTGTCATACTCTTCTTGCTGATCTTTTCCCATAGTAGGAGCAGCTCAGCTCCAGGCTCTGATGGGTTCTGCTTCATTTTAGGAAGCCTTGATTAGTCTTCAATGGCATAGAAATCACTCTTGGACACAGTCAAAGCTAATAAACAACTTCCCAAGCCCATCCCTTATGGAAGACTACAGAAGGATCATAGTTATTAGTTCTGCCACATGGTTGTAAACACTGGAATGGAAGGGGTTTGACTGTCAAAACACCTTGTAGGGCTCAGTCAGTAAAATGAGTGCAGCTAGAGGGAGGCAGGTCTGAAGCCTTCAGTAGGAGAAGGTAGTCTGACAAAGGGAGGGTAGATATATACCACACTCACACTACCTCAACATGTACAAAACCCATTGCCAGCAGCCAGTCTCTGTACGTTCATCTCCACCTGTCCTCTTATATCTTGGAGCTCTGCTTCCCTGGAGCTTTAAACTTGAGATTTATGCAACCTTAAGAGAATGGAAAAATAGTTACAAATTGGCCATTTCAGTTTGTACATTTTGCTGGTCGTGGAGCAGGGGTCAAGAATGGAATTGGTTGATGGTGATATTGCTATTTTGGTCAAGATAAAAAATGTAGCAAATAATTATATAGTAATTTCCTCTTCCTCCTTGCAGAGATGCTGGTACAAATTTTCTCCCTAAGTGGAGAGAGGTGAATTTTTGTTGGAAACACAGCTCTACTGGTGGCCACTAAAGACAGTTGCTGAATTCTTCCTGCTCTTCATCCAAACATTCCACCTGTTTTGTATTAAAAATTGTGTGGCCAATAGGTCTGGGGAGGTGATTGTGCCCCTGTACTCAGCATTGGTGAGGCTGCACCTTGAGTGCTGTGTCCTGTTCTGGGCTCCTCATCATAAGAAGGATGTTGAGGTCCTCCAGCGAGTCCAGAGAAGGGCAACCAGGCTGGGGAAGGGGCTGGAGGGCAAATCATATGAGGAGTGGCTGAAGGAGCTGGGGGTGTTTAGTCTGGAGAAGAGGAGGCTGAGGGGAGACCTTATCACCACCTACACTGACCTGACAGAAGGTTGTAGAGAGGTGGGCGATGGTCTCTTCAGCCAGGTGACAGGAGATGGGACAAGGGGAAATGGCACAAAGCTGCACCAGGGCAGGGTCAGATTAGATGTTAGGAAGAAATGTTTTAATGAAAGAGTTGTGAGGGCCTGGAACAGGCTGCCCAGGGAGGGGGTTGAATCACCATCCCTGGATGTGTTCAAAAAAAGGTAGATCAGGAACTTAGGGATGTGGTTTAGCATAGGACAGGAACAGTTGGACTTGATGATCTTAAAGGTCTTTTCCAACCTTGTGATTCTGAGATTCTGTGACCTAATGGCTTTTTTGGAGAAACTGGCCTGATTTATCCTCATCACAGAGTGAGCTGTCTTTTTACAAAGATTTATTCTACCTTCACTTTTCAGAAGGCTCAATTCTCCTTTCCAGATCAAGTCCTCATGTCATATAAAACAAAGACTTGCAGGGACACAAAGAATGGGCAGCCATCAGGGAAAACTTGCAATGTCCCTGGGACCACAGCAGCTTGTGCTTAGCTGATTTTTCTAGGAAAAGGAGCTCACATTTCCTAGAGCAAAGGAACCAAAATGGGGCAACTACCAAGAAGTTGCATGGTAAGGAGACATACTGGCTTGTGAAATTCCCCTACCTTCAAAGGGCTTTATTTTAAGTAGACTCAACTAGTGTGTGCAAAGACAGAAATTGGTAAAAGATAGGAATGCAGTACAGGACTTCAAATAGAAGTTCCTGGCCACCCACTGACACAAACCTTAATCCAGAAAGTTGATGTGTAAATTGAACCTCTCCTTGCATGCAGGGCCACAGCCTAAGTCCAACAAGTAGGAATGTGAGGGTGAGTTTGGTTTTGTTTTCTGAATGTTTTTGTTTGTTTCTTTGTTTGGGGGGGGGGTTTACACTATTTTTTGCTGCACACACAAAACATGCAGAGACTCTAATTATGTTGGAGGCTGGGCTTGCAAGAATTTAACTGTTGGGACTATTCCTCATAGAAATTTGAAACAGTTCAGGCTGTTTCAGGATTGTATTGGCTATGGCTGGAGGAGAAAGCACACAAGTTATTTTGGATAAGTTTGTGTTAGGATTAAAAATAAAAATTACAGTGCATACTGGTCCTTCTTGATTTGCTGTATTAACAAGTTTTCCCTTGTTAGTCCATAAAAGTAAGCAGACTTCTGTGATTCCACCTTAGAGAGATCCAGAGGGAATACTAAAAGTTTTCTCCTGAGACAACATCTAACCATTTTAGCAGGGAGTTCATATGAATAACACATCCCAGTGAACAGCTTGTTTTCTAGTTGCTTTCAGTGGTAAGACTGAGGGAGGGTTAACATGATCCTAAGGCTTGAAACTGTCTATAAAACACCAAACTCTCACAAGACAGTTGGACATCTTGGCCTGAAAGTGCCAAAATTTAGTTGTCTCTTTTGACCAGCTTTATTCATAACCATACCTAACCTAATTATTATTTTTTTTTCATTCTATAAATTCAGAGCCATAAAAACTCCTTGTTTTCCCTTATTTTGCCATGTTGGTCTAGATAAGGGCTACTTTACAAAATACTCTGTACTTGTGTATTTACATATAGCTTGACATAATGGGCCACTAATCTTATTTGAGGCCTCCAAGCAGTATTGAAACACAGGTTGTTATTAATAATGATAGCACTTACATATTACTGTTGCTGAAATGACATTCTTTCCCTCTCTGCTTGCAAATGCTGCAGAAGAGTATGTTAGCTGAATTTCAAATGAGCATGTCAGGGAAACAATATCAACCACAGCAGAAACTCCCCACTTTATTAAACATTTTCCTTCTTTGAATGAATTCTGGTGGTGCAGATTCCTAAATAAACAAAAAAAACCACAAAAAAAACAACAAAATGAAAACAAAACCAAAACAAAACAAAAACATAACAACAAAAAAAACCCCAATACCACATGTTGGAAACTTCAGACCAAGGTTACAGCTGAATTGAGCTGACATGTCAAGCAAGGCAAAATTCCACTAAGCCTGATAAATCAGTGAATACCTTTGGTATCACATCACCTTTGCTGCTCAGTGATGGAAAAGCTGTTCAGAACGATCCTTGATCCCAAGAGGCAGGATTCTCATCACAGGCAGCGGGTAAAGCTGCTGTGACTCCATTCCCAAAGTTGTCTAACTCTGTTAGGCACAGAAATGCTACTCTTCAGGTGTGCCACCTTTAGAGCACGTTGGGAACATTTGTCACACGACAATTTGCCACCTGTAAACAACACTTTGGGGGGAACGGAGACATTGTGCTGAAACAAGTTGATTTCAGTGAAATATCTGATGGGAAAATTGGAGAAACAGGGATTGTTTTGACTGTCTCATTTCACTCTGATGTTGAAATGTTTTGAGTAAAGCAGAGTTTTCATTTTGACTTTCTGACTCTGTTTTATTTCACCCTGGGTTTATATTATGATGCTTTCAATACCGTGTTTATATATTTGCCTATTATAGTAACAGGTCCTTGGGCCATCTGAAAATATGCTGAGATGAAAGAAAATGAGTAGATTTCATATTTTCTCTGAATAGTATTGATTACTTCACAGCATAATGTTTGTACAATCGCTGATGGTTTTGATGGCTTTTTTTTTCCCCCCATTTCACTAAAGTTTCCATTTTGCTGCAAAAGCAATTTTCAAAATGGCAGCTTTTCCCACAGAAGGGAACATTTATTTACCATCAAAACTAATATGCTGCACTAACGGTGTCTAATCACATTCAGCTGCCAGGGCAATTAATTTGCTTACTGCTTGGCCATGGTTGCCCTTTCTCCTGCTGATCCACAGGGCCTTATTGTACAACCTTCCCCTTACACTGAAAGAAGTCATCTGGCCTCCTTGCTGAGAAAATCAAGTGCTATTTGTCTACAGTGCCCACAGAAGGCAGTTTTTGACTCTTAGTGATGGAAAATGATGGCAGCAATCAGGTAAAATTTATGTTACTTCTTGGGAGGATGCACAGACAATGTAGGACTATCTCCAGAGGGTTGAGCAGCATGGTTCTGAGCAGACTCCTCATAGGCTTAGTAAGGGGTAGCAGCATATCTCCACCAGTCTTAGCCCCAGAGTGGTATCTCTAGTTCTTGGTCCAAACAAATCCTAGTAATCAGATCTAGGTAAGATCTATACACTCAGCATGGTGGGAAGAGGACGTTTGCTGAAGGTTTGCCTTTGGTATCCAATTCCTAGAAGTCAGGAGGGGCAGCTTTAGTCTGTACCTGGAAGTCTACAGACTAACACACTGAGCTCAAAGCCAGGTCTGTGCATAACACAGTGTTTCCCACATTATAAGCCCTATGAACACAGCCCTGGGAATCCCCCTGTTAATTTCTATCACTCTGCCAGTGCAATAACCCCCCTCCTGTTCTGTGTAGCCCAACTGGTGCTTTCCAGTTCTCTGAGGTGTGATTTCAAGATGCCCTGGTATCCATTTTGATCTTTCCAGTGTTTTCAAATTTACAGCAGTTTCTCCCCACTTAACTCTTAATATACTTCACACACACCACACACAAGAGCTCTGTTGTTTTATTCAGGAGCAGCTGTCCCTGGCCATACTTCTTCCAAATAAAACACCAGCAGCATCACGATGCTGTTGCATAGCTTTGGTTTTAATGCTCTGACAAGGTTTTTATTACTCCAGATTTTGACTAACATATTTGTATTTCTCAATGCTTTCCTTGTTCTCACTTTTATTTCCACCTCTGTACTGCTGTTATCTATTATTACCAGGTTGCCACAGTAACTGCATTCCTCAACACTCCTTATTTGTTCCACACCAATTGTTATATGGACTGTGTTTGTTCCCACTGTTGCCAAGATCCTGATCATTTTTGTTGTTGACACTTTCGCCTTTATCTTCTCCCTTTAATCAGCACTCTGGAAGCTTTTGGGTACACGTCATGGGGGCAAGAAAGAAGAGAGGTACTTCCTTCTCCCAGGGCTTCATAATCACATTTCTTAGTGAAAAGACTGCTGTTTTCTGAGACAGCTGTCTCTTACACATCATTCTTTATAGGGCACCAAAGCTCCCACATCTCTGACACTACCCTAAGGCGCAAGGAACAAAACTCCCCCTTCAGCCTGGTGCTGTTCGTCTCTCTCCCCATCTGGGTGTGAGCTACAGCAAAGTGCCCACCCCAGCAGCTCTGTCTGGTCTACAATAATATCCTCATGTGCAGCACTGGACAACCCCTGAATCCCACTCCAGACCAGTGTACCTTCCTGAAACTGTTAAATGAACTCCTGCAAGCTCTGTTAGGAGTTCTCCCACACTCTCTCTCTCTCTCAATCTCTGTGTTTTGCTGCCCTCTCCTGCTCAGCTAGCAAACCTCTCCAACCTTTCAAACCGGGGACTGAAGAGTCCCCCTGGAAACAACAGTTCCCTCATATGTATGACAGGCCTTGCCAGAGCAGAGCCTCTGATGGGAGCAAAGCAAAGGCAGTGGGCAGGTAGAGGGTGTTTGTGGAGGATTAACACTTCCCAATTAGCTTCTCTGTGACAACAACCACCGTGAAGTCAATGCTCTGGAGCAGAAGCAGTAACGAGGTGTTTCTACAGGTTGATCCTGGCAGAAGCACTGGTGAGGAGATGCCTGTATTTACCCTCAGAGCAGAAAAGGTGTTTTTCTCCCCTTTTTGCTCATCTTCCTCTTTTCCATTAAGTGGTGGGAGCTCAGGGTGTGGCCATGGGGAGATGGACACAGACATGCTGCCAGCATTGCAGCCACCTCTGAGAAGACTCCGAGCTCACACTTTGGAGCTCCCAATCAGACCCTCAATGTGTTCCACTCCTTGAGCAACAGCAGCAGCAAGGTTGGACACTGCAGCCACCTAAAATGGCAAAGGCCAGTGCTGCCACCCCATCATGCAGACCCTGTGCCCAGGAAGCATCTAACTGCCCATGTACCTCTCTCAGAAGTGCTACTGCCTGCCAAGGTCAAGGTTAGTTTCCATTTCAGACATGACTGGAGTGATTTCATTGTGTTTTTGCTGATTTGTTGATTAATGATTTGGCTGCACTGCAGAAGAAAAAAAAAATCCTTCTTAGACTTCAACTAGAAAGCCATCAACAAGGGCTTGAATTGCTGCACCACTGCAAAAGCATCAGATGAGAGAGGAGACTGGGGCTAGTTTTAATATATTCACTCACTTTGTTACTGAAGGGAAGGCAAATGGTTTTCTCTAACTCACTCCTTGTGATCGGACACCAAGATATCACACAGTAATGCAACAACTGAGTCATCTTCTCCTTTTCCTTCAGAGCTTTCATTTGACACCCCTGTTGTACACATTACTGAACTCAGGGTTTGTTTTCAGGCACCAAACTGGTTTCCCCACCTGAAAACAGATTGGCATAAATGTATATATTGCAATATTCACAGTTTATTTCTATGATTCATAACATTTTTTTTTCTCTAAGGAGCCACAGTAAAAATGCCAGCCAAGACATCACTGGCAGCCAAAGATTAATTACATTTTTTTATTAAATAGCATACCATATTAGTTTAAATTTTTGGAAAGTCAATGAAAATATCTGCATTTTCTCACTCTGAAAAAGAGCCAACAAAACTCATAACTGGTAACACTGACGGTGTATAACCAACTTGCATTCAGATCAAACAAGATAAGATTGCTGTCCTACATGGAATATAATTCCTGGATAACACACTCATAAGGTGGTGCTTGTTCCACACAGTCAGGGAGGAAAGACAAAGGCCAGAGTGGTACTCAAGGTGCTGCACAAACATGGACATGGGCATGAGTGTGAAGATTTTAAAAGTCATGGAGAAAAAAGCTGAAAGAAGATGACCTTGACAAGTCATCTAATATAATATATATTGGCTTTTGACAGAAGAGTTGAGCAAAAAAGAATGACACCAGCCAATATAGGATGGAAATAAAAAGATAGTAAGAGTTGGCTGAAAACTCTCTTCAAAGCATAAGTGGAGGAACATAGAGTGGTAAGGGAGGTGGTGAATCAGTTACCTATAAACTGACTGCTCTGGGAGCTGCTGCAGGTGAACTGGAGGCAGTTAGTATTTTGGAAAGGATATTGTAGAGCCTACCACCAGGCTGCAAACAGGGAAAGACTGACTTCTCTGAAAACACAATTACTCCAAATCTTTCCCAAGAATCCAGTCCCTTATGATGATGTCAATATATGGAGTTTCTAGTGTTCAGGAACTCCCCAGAGAGAAAAGAAAATAAACCCCACAACAAAACAAACACCAAAGCTGGCATCAGGCATTAAGTGCATAAATGACTGGGAAAAATACTCACAAAGAACAGTTTTGTTTTAAATTCAGACACTAACATTTACACTGAAATGTTGAGCCACAGGAGAATGGAATCAACTGAGCCTGTAAAGCAAAATGGGCCACATTATTAGACAGCTCTCTTAAAATAAGTTTTGATGTTCCATTAATTATATCCCCTTGGCTGAGTCAGGAAAACAGAACCTTGCCTTATTATTACCATTTCACATTGTTATGAAGGTCTGTGATTGGGTTTAGTAGATGGTCTTAATGGGATCTGTCAAACAATAGGATAATGCTAATTTAAATGAAAAAGCTATGTCTCCCAAAGGCACAGGTTTTTTGATAAATGGCTCTTTCATTTAGACACAAGCCTAGCAAGGCATTGAGTCATGTGTTCAAGGTATAATGGCTTACATGATTAACACAGAGTTAACATGAGAAAGGTATAATGTACTTTAGAAAAATCCCTTTATTCCCAAGAAGGAAAAGAAGGATAGCAGGATTAATATTTACTGCCAGCTCTACAACAACTCCATCCACACTCAGTATAAATTATTATTTAAATTCCACTGCCACCCAGTAAGGTGGGGGTCTGAGGAACTTTGGACAATAGATCATTTAGACCTGCCTAAAAATGTAACTCCATTGGAAGAAAATTCCTTGATAAGCTTATCAAAATTATTACCAGAATGAGTAATTTCTTCCAACACAGTTAGATCTTGAGTGTAAAATCAATCAAATCAGTGAAAGCAGAAAGGCACATTTGTCAAAGCACTATTACCAGCAAGGAGGCATATTATAGCAAAAGTGCAGAAAACTGCACTTTCTCTGCTCAGAAAAGCTATAATTTGGGAAAGAACTTCAGCATGTGCCTAAATTATAAAGTATATTACGTATGATGGAAACCAAGCAGTGAAGTTATTATTCCCCAGAATGGTGTAACTTAATTTCCTCCATTTGGCAATTAACAGAGCATGAGAAAAAATACCTTGGAAATTCGAGAATAAATATTGAAGTAGTAATACAAGTTTGATTGGTACAAGACTTTTGGCTCTAATGTCCAAGCCTCACAAAGTTTGTACAACTGTATCTGTTACTGATTCACCTGCAATTTAACATGCTACAGATCTGCCAATACATCACTGTGCCTCAGGCCTTTCTGGAAACCCATTCTACATGAGAACAAGAAAATCCAGATTTCTATTATTTATGATTTAAAGTAGAGCTTCTAGAGCTTTGTCAATGCTGAGAAATATTCATGCTTCAGGGCATGTGGCAACCTCCAACTAATAGAGGTTGGGAGGAATTACCTCCTCGCTGGTAGGTTATCCCATGATAGCAGGAGTACTTGTACCATATCAAGGTATCTGCCATGGGCTACTGTCAGACACAATTAGCTGACCCTATCTGGTTATTATTCTGTCCCTAATCACCAGGCACATGTCCACGAGGACCTCGATACTGGTGATAGAACATCAGCTCATGGTATAATCCCTGTGATGGTCCTTGCTTCTTCCCTAGCCAAATGTAACCCATCCAGAGGCTTGAGTGCCTCTGTGCAATGGATGTCAGCTTTCAGGTTAAGCCTGGAGGGTGACAGGCGACGTAGCAGTACACTGGGAATTGCAGCCAGGACTGGAAATGGGGGGAGGGCACCATAACAGAGAGGACACACAGTGAAAGCAATGTGCTTTCAGCCAGGAGAGAAGTGAAGGAAGGAGATTTGGTTTATATACAGTGCCACTCTTCATCTTTTCAAATCAGCCTTGGAGCAGCTTTATGACTTTCAAGAGTGTTATGCAGAGACCTTTGGACTCAGGTCTCACTGGATATGTCCCTACTACCATACAGCAGCTTGCCAATCATCTCCTGATCATAATGCATAAACATCAGTTCAATCCCAAGCTATTTTGCAATAAATCAGCCAGTCCTCTCCAAAACAACCCCCACTTGGCCATGGGTAGTTTTTACACCAAACCTTTCCTCAGTGAGCAAAGTAAAAGAGATATCACCAGGTCCATCTCTCCCTGCCTTACAGTGTGTTCAAAGTCCCAGCTGGCTTTGCATCCTCCACAGTGCAGAGCCCAGTGCAGCATGAAAACAATTGATCTGCTCTAGAGAACATAAGTCTTGAACACCACAGAAGAATACTGAGCATAACCAATGAGGGAAACAGGGAAAGGGATGAAAGGATGGCAGCAAATGGTTAAGAAAACAAGGGACATAGCATGATGAAACCCCCAGACTTTGTTAAGTCCTCTATGTTGGGCATATCATTCCCACTCAATACAGTCCCACTTCAGATCACACAGTTCCCAGTCACAGCCCAGCACTACAGCCCCTTTCCCCAGAGTCCTGCCATTCCATCTCACCTGCAGCAATGATGGACAAATACAGCAAAGCTGGATTCTGCAGGGCCAAAGTTTCTGCTGGAATGTTTATAGCTATGTTATACTCCAGTCTGTCCCAGTAGAGCAGTGCAGCTCTTTGACAGAGGAAATCTGGGCCCAGTCCTCAAGAGTTCATGAACCTTTCAGTAGAACTGGCTCCCATTCCAAAAAATCCTGGGCTAACTTCCAAGAAAAACTTCAGCTCCAAGAACATCCTGCCTTGCCATAGCTCTTCTGCATCCATCCACCCAGCTCATGCCAAAAAATGCTAGATGCCCTTTCCATCTTTAATTGCACGCACAAAAGTGGGAAGGGAACTTGCTACCAGGAAAACAAACAAAAACAGAGAGACCAGGTGTCTGGTAAAACTAGCTAGAAGGTTCCTTTTTCCCTTCTAGTAGCTGGTATAACAAGTGGGTATTAATTCTTATGAAATTACAGCTGCATTCCCATGGAATTATACACTACATCCACATCTGTTCTTGCACTGAGTATTGAGGAAGAGGGAAGGGAAGCTGATACTCTTTTCCTCCTGTTCTGCAAACAGAAGGGCATTTGGCTTTTATTTGTTAACCTACTCTGGGAAAGTGACTTTCAAAACACATGGCATGAACCCAGGGAGCCACAAATAGAAAAAGGGATTTGATGGTATGTGTCCTTGCAGACAATAGCTGTGCACAGGCATTGTTAGAATGGGCACAGCCTGCCTGTGGCTGCCAGACTTTGTCTGCTGTCCACACAGTCCAGAAATGGCTCTCAAGTTCTGTCCCCAGGCCTGCAGCAGTGCCAAGCTGCCAGGACCTCCTAGGGTATGTAACCCCTTGGTTGCTGTAGGAGATGCACAGAGAGGATGGACACCTCAACATCTCCAGGTGCCTGCTGAGACATTGTCGCGTAGTCCAGCCAATGCCACCTTGATGTCACTCTGTTGTGTCCTGTCCTGCCCATGGACTATCCCTGGAACAGTTCTGGCTCTCCAGATACATGTGAAATATCCACATTTTTCAACTCACACCAGGTGTCTGGTATGCTGTTGGTGGGAGCAGGAAGGTTTCTACCCTTGAATGGCAATTTGCACCCAAAGTCCCGTGTCTCCTCCCACCTCCATCCTCTTTCAGGAAGAAGTGAGGTACACTTAGGGGACTTAGACACCCACCATACAGCAAAGGACGGAGTGTTCCAAGCCAGAGTTTGAATATCTTTCAACCACTGAGCACAAGCAGTAGCTCAGGGGGTTACAAAGCACAGGTAGATCAAAGAAACAACTATGAGGATGGTTTCAGGTATAGTCAGGCAGGGCTAGACAAGCATGCTGCTAGCATATGTGTTGCATTCTTGTTTATTGCATGCTCAGTGAGCAGTGAAACTCTGCCCTGATAAATGTACTAAGTGGGTAGGACAGCACTGGAACAGCTTAGCACAGCATCACTATATAGCTTATACCACTGGCATTGGTTTGCCTTTCACTTAAGAAGAAACAGAGGAAACTTCTCTTTCTGCCACTGCCACCTCCAGGAATTGTCCATGCAGAGAAGCTTCTTGTCATCCCTTTGCAAACTAGAAAGAAAGCAAAAATCCTCCTGATGGTTTGACACACAATGCTAGACCTCTGAGGAGCAGGTTCAGGTCTTTGTACCACCTTGTATTCCCTCTATAGCTCTTAGAAAGTTGCTTGATCTCTCTGTGTCCTTCAGATCTGACTATAAAATGAGGTTAATCTGCTGACCTAGAATGTTGTTGTAAGGAGAAAGGTCTTCACTTATCTCTGGTACCACACAGAAGGAACCAAGAGAGAGCTTAAGGAGAGGAGAAAGGTTTTCTTTTCAGAGCTGCTTCTTAATTGAATAAGCTGCTATTTGCAAGTAATTGGTGAAAAACACTCAAGTGTCTGTGAAGAAGGGTGAAAGAGGAGAATTCCTCTAATTTACATCTCATTGTCACTAACTGAGATAAATAAGCTTTAGCTTTCCTGTCAAATTACTGTGAATGGTGGCCAAACTACACAACACCAATCTGTCCAGGGTGTGGATAGATGGGATATGTGCTTAGCACTGGCAGAAGAAATGATTAATGAGACCTTCCTTAATGGAGATGCGTCTTAGGTACAGTTATCACCTCATACTTCAACTAATAGGTAGTGAAGCCTGGAAGTTTCACCTGTTTGTTTCAGGAAAAAAATCTTTCTCCCTTCAACCTCCCATCTAGATCCACTTACAAACTCCAGTCCCGATGCAGCTTTTCCCAGTAATGGAACTGGGAGAGGTTAGGTTGAAGCCTGTTTACAACCTTAATACCAAGATCCAGAGGACTTGTGATGGTTTGACCATGGCTGAAGGCCAGATGTCCTCCAAAGCCTCTCTGTCACTCCCCTCTTCATCTGGACAGGGGAGAAAATATGTATTGAGAGGCTCAGGAGTGGAGATAAGGACAGGGAGAGATCATTCCACAGTTGGTGTCACGAGCAAAACAGACTCAACACAGAATAAGGGAAAGAAAACTCTCTAACTTATTACACTACACACAGAGTGAAAACAGAGTCGGACAATGAGAAGTACAACCAGACCTTGAAGCACCTGCCCCCACCCCTCCCTTCACTCGATGATCTTAAGGGTCTCTTTCAACCCAGGTGATTCTGTGAATTGTCTCCCTTCCTTCCCCCTGCACTGTGGCACGGGGAGGGGCAGGGAATGGGGGAATGGGGGTTTGGGTCAGTTCCTTCAGAGCTGGTTTCCTTCTTAGCTGGGGAGGGGGACAGGAGGGACACATTTCTCACACTCTTCCCCTGCTCAGTGTGTGGTCCCAGCCACAGCAGACAGTCCTCCATGAACTTCTCCAACATAAGTCCTTTCCCATGGGCCTTCAGCTCCTCACCAGCTGCCCCAGCGTGGGTCACTGCTATGGGGTGCAGTCATAAATCACAGAATGTCTCTCAGTCTCTCAGGCTCAGACTGCTCCAGCCTGGTCCCCTACAGAGTTACAAGCCCCACCCGCTCCCCCCGCAAATCTGCTCCAGCATGAATCTCTGTCTGTCTCTCTGTGTTTGTCTGTCTCCATGTCTCTTTCTCTCCACAGGTTGCAAGTGCTGGCAGAAGCTTGCTCCAACATGGGTCACAGTGTCTTCTGTGTGTCTCCCCCTGCTTCAGTGTGGAGCCTCTCCATGGGCTACAGGAGGGTCTTGGCCTTTTCCATGGGATGTGGGGGGACACACACTCCACCATGGGTTTCTCCACAGGCTGCAGGGGCATCTTTCTCTCCAGAACCTGAGGCACCTCCTCCCTGAGTCTTTTTCCCTGGCCTTGGTGTCTGCAAAGTTTCTTAGATCTTCTCACTCCCTTTCTCTGGTGGCAAAAGGCAGCTACTTGCATTTTTTTTTCTTCTTAAATGTGATTCACAGGGCTATGACCATCACTGACTGGCTCAGGCAACAGCGACTCAAGCCTTGAGTAGGGCTGGTGTTTGTCAGGCCTACAGAAAGCTTAACCCAGCCATGAAAAACCACAACAGGAGTCTGTACAAACTGCAAAATGAAGTGCAAGTACTACAGGTAGTAGGGGGACAGTTGGACTAGATATTGTTGGAGGTCTTTTCCAACCTTAATGATTCTATGATAATGAATATGATCTGCTCAAGTCTACATTGGAGGTAGTTAGACTGACTGTAGCTCAGACTCAAAGCAGACACATCATGATTACAGAAAGCCAAGCTCAGATACATACCCACAGAATGCTCCTCCCAGCACTGCATGAAAATGCACCTCACATACTCCTCCACCATGTCAGAGTATTCCTGTAAGCAATGTAACAGTGGTCGAGGCTGGACCCACAAGATCTCTTCTTTACTTTTGTCTAGACAGATTTTTGCAACAGACTTAACATGTCATTGAAGGGGAGGTTGAGAGATTTCAAATACTTCAAATCAGCAGAAGATGCTGAGATGCAAAGGTCAGAGGGTAGCACAAGATGAGTTCACATTGCATCAGCGTTGGTGGGCTGAACCAGGGACCACGAACCATGACCTCAGTCATTCACAAAAACCCTTAAGCATTCAAGTGCAGATATCTGTGCTGGGCTTCTGTTACAGCCATTTGGAGCAGTCAGAAACCAAAAAGCCACATGAGAATGAAGGACATCAAGGTGCAGAGAGAAGGGTGCAGAGAAGGGCACCAAGGGTGATTAGGGATCTGGAGAACAGGTCTTATGAGGAGAAGCTGAGGGAGCTGGAGCAGTTCAGCATGGAGAAGAGGAAGATGAGGGAAGACCCGATCATGGTCCACAGCCACCTGAAAGGAGGTTGTGATTAGGCAGGGGTTGGCCTCTTCTCCCTAGTGACTAGCAATAGGACAAGAAGAAATGGTCTTAAGTTGTGCTAGGGGAGGTTCACACTGAATATTAGGAAAAATCTCTGCACCCAAATAGTGGAGAAGCATTGGAACAGGCTTCTCAGGGAGGTGATGGAGTTGTCATCCTTAGGGGTGTTCAACCAACAGAGAGATGTGGCATTTCAGGAGATTAATGGTTATGGTGGTGTAGGGCTGACAGTTGGATTTGATGATCTTGTAGGTCTTTTCCAGCCTTGATAATTCTATGATTCTTTTATCTGTGCTGAACTGGACACATGAGCAGACTCATGATTTCATACAATTTTGGATCAGGTTCTCTATAAACCAGCCTGGAATAAAAGAAAGCCTAGAGCCTTCCCAGTCACCCAGAAACCTTACATCACAGGTAGCACTCAGCTTTAGCATATCCACATGCAGGTGTTCACATGCACCTGTGCACCTATTAAAGTCAAAAGACATTACAGGCAGCACTCAGTTGCTTAAACAAAGGTCTCTAGTGCCATTTTAGATATTCTAAGCAATCCTATCTGGTTCCAGCTACAGCTTCAGCCAGTCATAGCTGCCCTGTATGACCTCTGTTCTCTCTACCAACCCCATGCAGACAGTTTGAGTACCACAAGCTCAGTCGAATGGCACTGGAAGCCCATAAAACCCAAGTCCTTCCACTGGTGAACAGTACCAGCTGATCCCAGAGAGTGATTCACGTTAACACAGATGCCTTTAAGCCATCGATCCAGGGAGGGATAGACCACATTGCTATTTCTACCTAGCCCATAGAGATTTTTGATGTTGTGGGGCATCTCAGATAGCACTGGGCATCTGCATTTGCCAAATGCATCCTACTGTTGTGCCATCATTTGCACTAGAGAAAAAAAATAGCATAAAATGCTTCCAAAAAGGAATTATACCCAGTGTCAATATAAATGATCTCATGAGGTACAATGCAGTTGGTAAACAAATCCATCCTTTTGGGTCAGTTATTGTTTCTTTTCTCGGAGCAAAATTCCTACCTGGCATTTTTAAGCTTGCAAGTCTGCATTAAATAATAGCATCTCACTTAGCTCATTTTACATTTATATTGCCTCTCACATGTGTTTGCTGCATAGGATGCTAACCGTGCTCCTTGCCAATAAGCCATCCAGAGCAGCAGAACAACATTAATGATCAGGAAAAACGAAAGCCAGTCAATAATAACCTCAGCGGTAATTTCACCATGAGAAATTCACTCGCACCCTTATTCGTGCCTGGGAGCTCTCATTGTTCTTATTATGAATCCTCAGCCATGGAAAGTGGATGTGATTTCTAATTTAAATAGAATTTGTATCACCCTCCAGAAATGAATCTTCCTGAAATGATTAAGCAGGGCTCTAACGTTGCATCTTGAAGAGCTCGCGTGTTCTGAATAACGTTGTAGGTACATAATTGAATGATGGAAACAAGCAGCACTGCCCATCATGGGACAGAAATGGGACCCCTTAGCCATGCTTCATGGACTGCATATAGATGCATGCTGGCACAGAGTGGATAGAGGACCTGTGCTTCTGGAACGAGGAAGAACATGGGGTGTGTGGCAGCTACTCCCATCCTGATTACACTAAAAACTAACCAACAACTGAGCCATGTCACTCCCTAGTGACCACCATCATGAGGGTATCTCAGTCAGTATATCAGAGGCAAGACTCCTTCAGTTAATATACAAGACTCCTTCAGCCAATGAGACGCCTCAGTCTGAAGAAGTTTCTGGTGAGTTATCATGTATAAACTCAGGCCCTGATCTTACTTGGGTATAAATGGAGTCCTGCTGAAGGGTGTTTGGAGTCCTCCTTGGAGCAGCAGGTCTATGGCATGAGGTCCTCCCTCATGGGGAGGCAAGGGGTGTCTGCTGTGCCTACTCAAGATTAAGTGCCCTCACTTTGGTGAGTGAACACACGGTCCTCCCCTACCAACCCCCTCAAACCCCTTTTAGTTCCCCCTTATAGTAGCTCTGCCCATACTTGGTTTTGCCATTGTTCTGTTGGTATCCAAACTCATTTGAGAACTGTATGAACATTTGTTTCTTGTAATAAATTGCAGTTTGTTTGGTTTCATCTCTGATGGTTGGTGGTGTTGTTCCTTGACAGGGAGTTTTCCTTGAGAATTCCAAGAGGTCATCATGGCAGTTAGCTGCTGACTTACAGAGGACTGAATTACAGAATCATTGAATGGTTTGGGTTGGAAGGGACCTCAAAGATCACCTAGGCCCACCCCCTGCCCTGCCATGTGCAGGGATACCCTTCACTAGACCAGGTTGCCCGAGGCCCCATCCAGCCTAGCCTTGAAGAGATGACAATGACACTGATGTTTGGTGGGATGTGCTGTAGTGTATAACGTGCTTTGTCCTGAATATCTGAACATCTGGAAAAGAGAGTGACACCCATAAACATAGAAACTGGTAGCACTGACAGATAGATATGAGCCTGACTACTTCAATGAATAAATGTAGTTTAACCGTTGCAAGTTATCAAAAGGTATTTTTTTCTCTGACATTGTATATCAAGTCCTGCTACAGAGCTCACATGGACAGGCATTTTGGTACCCTTTAGGCACCACAAAGCAATATGGCATCTGTCTCACTCACAAGCCAATCAGTAAGGAACCAACAGCCCTGTTCAAAGGACTCTCACACCCTTAGACACAGCATAAATTACGAACCAGCTTGACCACCTGATAAGGTTAAAGCAGAAAATATATTTATTTGAGGATAGACTTGCATCACTGGACTAGAATTACAGGAAATTATGATGTCATTACAGTCTTGCAAAACAAAGAACATCCTTAGCTGCAGTGGTATCTCAGACAGCTTCTGCCTCATCTCCACTAAGTGATGTCGAATCTCTGTCCACAGATGCTCTGTTGCTTACACTGTCTAAAGCAATAAATAGATGTTTTGAAAGTGTATTTTACATCCTTCCTAGCCCCTGCCCCTTGGTGAGAAGGAAAGAGGCATGGTATAAAGGCTTCTAGATCTTTTAATATTACTGCTGCTCAGCCTTGTTCATGACCTCAAGGTCATTTCCTTCCTACTATCAGTGCTTCATTAGTACCTGACTTAGCACATGCCTGTCCTCAAACTCCTTGTCTCTGCTACAGCTCCCTAAAAATGCATTTTTAAAACTCCTAAATGTTACAAGAACTATTAAACCTAATTTCTCACTATACTCATAATTACCTTCTCTCTGTGACAATACCACCATGTAGTACCCATCACAAGCAGGGTGATTAAACCACATCACACTCCACATCTCATGCACGATGACTGGAAAGTCTCTTTACAATGGCTGTCTTATCAACTGCCCCTTGAGTATAAAACAGTGGTGCAGTGATGCTGCTCATGACAGTTTCTGCACACCAGGGACTGTGACAACTCTGCACTGCTTGAATCATGCAGAAGATAGGGCTGATCTGATTCTTGCAGAGAAAAATGTAGAGACTAAGGAGTTCTTTTGCAAAGAAATGGCAATAAGTGGGGTTGTGAAGTGATAGACCATTTTCTCCTTTACCCCTGCCTTTGGAAAACAAGCAAAATTATTTCTCAAAGGACCAGTGTACTTACATTGATAAACTAAGACAAATCCTCTACTATATTTTCCCCATCAAAAAATATGTTTGAAACACTACCCTTCTGATCCTGTGGCAGCGTTGAGAGCTCTGACATGGCAGAAATAACTGCAAGTCAAGACAGTGATGGAGAGTCAGGTCCCTCATGGTGTAATCACTCTCACTTCCTTGCCTCACAGAGCAGCTCAGGACACCAAGCAAGGCCTCCTAACACAGCAGGGGAGGAGCTGGACCACAAAACCTGTGTTTCTCTTTTATCCTAAAAAAGTAAAAACACGTGGTTTGCAGAGTCAGCATCAAACAGCTATCAGTGACCTAAAAACCAGGTCATTTCCAGACCCATCTGTGTCTTATGCTGCAGGTTAAGGATGATTTGAGGGAGTGCTGGCTGATGGGCATGAAAAAAACAGCTTGAAATCGAAGGGACAGATTTGTTGAATTTCTCATTCCCAGGACAAGACTGTTACTGGCAGCAAGAAAACTTGTGAATTAACTCCCTTCTCTGGAAATTTTGTCTTATAGCACAGGTTAAAAAGTATCAATTGCATGGCTGGGGTCATGCCAGATCCACTTCAATGACAGGTCAAAAATTATCAGAAGAGAATCATTAACACTGTCATATACAGAGGGAAACTGAGGCAAAGAACAGGATGGCTAGGAACTCAGATGGGGCAGTAGCTCCAGGGGTTCATACCTGGAAATTTCTATGAATGTCTGTGTGTCCTTTGCACCCCAGAACCTTATGGTATATACTAAATTTCCAAGCAAATAGAACAAAACCAGTGAAGTCTTTCATCAAAATGGCTCAAAGAGGACACAAAGCCCAGAGAGCTGAGCTTTCAAATTTACAAAAAAAACCCCATCTCTTCAGCTTGACCCCTGCTGCAGCTATCTGGTTGCCCATTGACCCTGGCTTCATCTCTCCCAGCTCAATGCCAGTCACAGCCATGAGATCTGCCACACTGCACATCAGTCATCCAAAAGATGTGACAGAGGACAAGAAGGGGAGACAGGGACCTGCACAGCCAGTGTGTTCCTCTCCCCTCCATGTCCTCCTTTCCAAGCTGGTGTTTTCTGAAAGTTGAGTGGGTATAACCAGGCGATAAAACTTTGCAGACAAGTTTTTCTGTGTAGGCCTGAGCATTGGGGTTAGATGGCCATTTGATGGAACCCATACAGCAGGGTTCTCATTCACCAAGTCCCTTGGTTTCTGCGCTGACTGTCCCACAGTTGTTTCCACAGATGTGGGAGTGGGTTGGGGGAAGTCAGAGATAAACCTTGGTCTTCTACCTCTAAGTGTCTAGTTCTGTCCTTCTCTGATGAAAGATTAATGCTTGACTACACAACAGTAACTGATACTGTTATTTCCAGTCCCCTCATCTCCATCACTGCTGGGAAATGCCTTATTTTTCTTGCTGTTATTTTAACCCTTTTCAGAATATTTGGAAGAAGCAGACTCTCTACTAACTCCAAGCAACACATGCCATTCTACCTACCAAGTTGTCCATTCTTTCTACTTGATCCATCCCAGCCCAGCTGGACTGGACACAAGGTCTCTGAGATCATAGAATCACAGAATATCCTGGGTTGGAAGCAACCCATAAGGATCAAGTCCAACTCCTTGCTCCACACAGGGGCTGTGGCTGACTGGTCAACTAGGGGGGTGAGGGTCACCTGTCAGCCCCTCCTAGGGCTGACTCCCCACTGCTCCACACTAGGAGGACAGCCTGCCTCTCCAAGGTCAAATGCCCAGCTAGATACTCTATCCTTCCAGCCCACTACTGTCCCCTGCCAAAGCTCCACTGGCTGCAACAGAAAGCAGAACAACCCAGGGAGAGATGGGAATGCCTGAGTTATAGAGTCAAATCCTACTCACACTTTGTGAGATTGATCTGGATGTGTGTCCCTCTTCATTTCCAAAAAAACATACCAAACTTCTTCCCTTACACAGCAGAAATAACAATACTGGATGCCTTCTTCATACTGTTATACGTTGCCTGACCAGAGATGACTAGTACATTAGGCAGATGCATAGGGAGAAATTCCTGCATGAGTAATTTAAAGAAAAATCATATGCCTTTCCCTTTCATGTTGATTAAAGCGTTGCATGTTTTTATTGGATCATAGATCAACTGCTGAGGTTGGAAATCTGTATTAAAGATACTTTATGTTTTCATTGCCAAGGGTTTTTTGGCAAATAAAGATAATTTGGCTAGTTAAAGGAGGAAAAGGAGAGCAGGCTCCCTTTCACCGGGCAATAAACTGGGGGTAGTGAGTTAATAAAGCAGAAAAATAGCTACCATGGTGGAAAGAGAATATTTTTCAGGTCCCCATCTTCATCTCAGGGAGAGGCAGGGCTATGCATTGCTGGGTATCAAGAACACGCCCAAGCTTAGTGGACATCTGCACACGCTTCCCATGTGTCTTCTCTTTAACATGTCTGGCAAGCCTTGCAACCACAGAGCACCCTCAGCAAGCACCCCATTTGTTACTTCTTGAAGCCATCTTGCAACTGTTCTGTGCCTTTCTCCATCCCTTAAGCACTCTGAGCCATAACAACACCCAGTAAAGGAGCAAAATGAGCCTGGGGCTGTTGAGTTAGGAGTGAAACCTACTGGTTAAGAAAACAGGGTCTGGGAAAGAGCTGAAAACAGGAATCATACCCACACAGAGTGTTGTGAAATTGGAGGGGGAAAGATCTTCCTGGGGAAGGACCAGCCTGAGTTCCCCTCGACACCAGAGAGGAACGCATCAAAGGGTTTCCCCTAAGAAGAGGTCAACCTGTCAGCTCTATGGGGATAAGAGAGCAGATGCTCCACCAATAAGAGTCTTCCTGCAAGATCAGACGATGTAAATCCCCATCACTGCACAAGCAAAGCTTTGCCCTTCCCTCCAGGTCTTTGGGTTTGGCTGCACATGACAGTGAGTGCAAGGGCGGGCAGGTCCGAGATGCAGTTTCACACGACCTTCCTCCCTGAACCAAAACTGCTGACGTCCACCCAGCCCCGTTTCTGGGCACAGATCCAGGGCCTGCCTGTGAAAATTTGTCCCCCTTCCAAAACGTCTCAGCTGGAAACACTGAAACCCTGAACCTGCTCTCAGAATAACCCTGGACTGCAGATCACCTACTGCAGACAGAGCCTCAGTCTGCCTGCTGCATAGGTCTCCAGAAACAACCTGCAAACACCCGCTGCTACACCTCTAGAACAGGGGTGTGGAGAGAAAAAGCAGCTTGCAGATTCACTAGGGCAATCCACAAATGAGCCAGGAAGTTAAGCACTGGCACCCTCGGTTTGTAGCCAAAACCCTGTCTGCCATACACGCACTATCTGGCTTGCTACCACCACTTTGGGATCTCCATCCTTCTACCTCCTCCTTCACAAGCACAGAAAAGGCCAGACCTCAGCTCTGCAGGTTACAACGGGAAGACTGGAGAAAGGAGTTGCTGGGCTTTGGGGTTTTTTTACCTTTTTTAGAGTTAGTTTTATTTTCCACCTAAAATAAGTAAGTAAATTAATTCCTTTGAGAGATGTCCTTAATGTTAACAACATACCTGGATTTCCATATGAAGGGGCTGGTTCTCCTTGGAGATAATAAAAACCAGTCAAAACATCCCAGGGAATTCAGTGGCTGGTGAGAAACCTATTGATAAAAATCAGGAAATATTGGAGGAAGAACTGGACAGATTGTGTGTGGATCTCTACACCCTATTTAGGTGTGAAAACAATAAATAAATGTCCGTTACATCTCAACAGAGATACAGACAGGCTCCTTTTGCAGTAAGAAAGGCTGTTAATAGAGTTCCTATTCTTCAGAAACAAGAACAAAGAAGAGCTCAAATTCATTAAACCAGCAAGTAAACATGATTAAAATAATCTATAAACATGAAGCCATCCAAATAGGAATGTTATTAGGACAGTGAAGGAGAAAAAAACCCCACAAATATTGAATTGCAGAATAACACTGCGAAATAACATTTCAAATTGCAATTTAACATCTCTCTACTTAAAGGCTGGAAGGAAATGAGCCTAAAGAAACCTGATAAGCAAATAACTGCATTATACCAATTCATTCCCTCCTCTGACGCAGCTCCTTTAATGGGACCCTTGTGAATTGGAGAGGGGTGGAGAACCAGCTGCCATTCCTTGGATAACAGTTTCAGTCCTCTCCTCAATAAGTAGTTTAATCCCAGATCTGTTCAAAGTACCACAAGCCAAGAAATGGGAGTAGCTTCTGGGTAGTGTTGTGCCCCAATTGCAACGACCCTGGTACCACTAGCTGGCACATAGCTGAGCATCTCTGTGAGAAACAATTACTTTCAGTCCCTGTTGTGAGTAGATTTGGATGCTCTAAATCACCTACTCTGAGTCAGGGGTAATAGCTGAAGTGGCTCCTGCCAACATTGACCTGTAGCTGCTCAGGTCTTGCTTCAAACCTGGAAACACGGTGCCTTTTCATGAGGTCTGCTGAGAGCTGCTGTCCCACCTCAGCAGCTTCTCCTGTCTTTTCATACCCCCACCTCTCTGCCCTCTCAGCTGCACCTTGCAGGAATCACTCAAGCTCTCAGGAAAGGTGTAAGCTGGTTTGTAATGGAAAGGGAGGAGCCAGTGGGGTGTGAGGCATGCTCCTTGTGACAGTATTTCCTTGGCTTCAGACAGATGCTAGCCCTCTTTGGTTCAGGTTTCCTCTCAAATTTATTTTCAAACCCACATGGCTGCAGGGATTTGTGTTTAGAATTTTCTGTTCACGTGTGTCTGAACAAGTGATGGCCATGGTCAGAGCCTTAGCTGTTCCCCCATGGCATGCCACAACCATCTGCAACCAGCACCAGTCTCGTTGCAGAGCTAGGGAAACCTGGTCTAGCAGAGGGTGTCCCTGCCCATGGCAGGGGGGTTTGAACTGGATGCTCTTTGAGGTCCTTTCCAACCAAAACCATTGTGTGATTCTATGAGAGCAGCAAATGGTAAGAAGCCCTGATCACCCAGAGAGACAGTGCTCTTCTCCCTTATGGAGCCTCAAGTGGCTTCTGCAAGATTAAAACAATCCTATGGGAGATTTCCTGGGAGAAGTGCAGTTCATGGGCTGTATCTTTGTCCTTGGAAAGACCCATTTAGTCTGGGGTCTTCCTAATGGGCAGAGGTAAAGACCATCACAGTGCAAAATGACTGAACACCACATAGCTTCCACACAAGCCTTCCAATGGCTAAATCTCTTACTGAAACTCATACTTTTCTACATACACAGTGACAGCCTGGATACTTATAACCTCTGCTCACCCACAAAACAGGAATCATTTAAGGCAGAGAAGTGGTTATTTTCCCCATGTCATGCCCATGGCTCAGCCCTGGGAGAAGGAAGAGGTATAGATGACAGGTCCTCCCTGGTGTTCATCCATTGCAGAGCATCACAGCAGCAGCTCTTTCTGATGCTCCTGGCCAAGCCCACACAGTCTGAACTCATCCTGCTCAGCAGAAAAATGGTGACTGTCCCCATCAGGTCCATGCTCCTAACAGGTGGAATCAGCAATGAGCAAAGGGCAGGCATCAGGGAAAGAGAGTGGTAGGTGGCAGGTGACCACTGTCACACAATGAGTGACAAGGAGAGTTTCATCTAACAGGTCAAGAGCAAGAGACAAAGAGAGCAAAAATACCTTAAATCTGCTCTGAAGTACATCTTGGAAACTTGGGAAGACACAGAGGGATTGGTGTCCAGGAAGGACTGCTGGAACTCCAGAGAGGTGAGGTGGTGGTGTTGACTGAGGATGGAGGCTGATGGGAGGGCTCACATCACAGCCATGAGCTGTGACCCCTTTCCAGCCCAACTCCGGATAAGCAGATGGACCAGGAAAATAACCCCAAACCCAGACAGAAACTCGGATCAAGGGGAAAGGAACTGAGGAGATAGATGTTTCCAATGCCGGAGGAGCACCATGTCTTGAGAAATCAGGGATGTGCCAGCTCTCCAGCAGGAGAGCTCTGCATCTTACATCACAGAATCACAGAATCATAGAATCATAGAATCACAGAATGGTCTGGGTTGGAAGGGACCTCAAGGATCATAGAGCTCCAACCCCCCCGACACAAGCAGGGACACCAACCTCCAGGCCTGGAGCTACACAAGGCTGCCCAGGGCCCCATCCAACCTGGCCTTGAACACCCCCAGGGACGGGGCATCCACCACCTCTCTGGGCAGCCAAAGTGATGTTATCAGTTCTAACATGACCCTCATAACCCTCCATGAGGCCAAAGCAGAGGGGTCAGGACTGACATCACAATTTGGGGATGTTCAGGTCTGAGGGATTTTTTGCAGCACAATGAAAAGAGATGGGTCATTTGCAAAGAAAATAAAACAATTTTCTCCCTGCTTGCCCTTGATTTTTCTTGAAGAGGCACATGTGAGATTGAAGATTTTTTGGCAGATACCCCAAAGATACCAAACATACACAGACCACAGTAAGGAGATGGCAGACAGATACATACACTGAATCCTAAATATATGTGCCTGAGGGGAATGTTGCATGTATAATAATTTCAGCAAAATGCCATATCCTGTTAATTGATTGAAAACCTAATTTTATTGAAAAATCACACTTTGGGAGATAAGCAGCAGCCCTATTTAAGGCTCTTTGTTTGGTAAACAAGCAGATTAGTGTAAATTTTGTAGCTCACCACATGAACCCTAGGATTTATATGTTTTATTAATGATCAGCAATGTCATAGCCTATGGGCCAAGCAAAAAAATGAACTGATGGAAACGAGAACCTGTGCTGGGCTGTGCTGACTGCTCCCACCGTGGTGACTGGCACTCAGAGGCACCCTGTCAGCTCCAAACACTGAAAAATCCTGAGTCAGGCCTTAAAACTCACATTCCATGCTTGAAAACCCACATGAGAATTTGACATTTATGAATAATAACAACAGTAGCAGCAGCAGCAGCAACCTTGGTGTCTTACCCTTGGCTTTCTGATGTATTTCCAGCCTGCATTTCAGCTAGGATTTACTTTTTGATCATGAAACCTGAGAATATAATGTGCTGGAAGCTCCCAGGAGCTGGATGTATCAGAAAAACTTCATATATTGCAACACCAATAGTAAAATTTCCCAACAGCAGTGTTGTGGCATCATTACGAAGCGGGCATGTATGTATTTCTTTCACTTACCTAAATATAGCAAACATCTGTCCTCTCCAGCAACTAAGGGACTTTATGGGACAGTAAAACCCCAGTGAATAAATGCAGATAAAGAGCAATAAATGATTGACTGGGAGAAAAAAAAAAAAACCACCCTTGCCACACAAAATATTGGAGCTGCTTAAAAACCGTCAGGGAAGAATTAAGCTGCTTTATAGCTGATTTCAGTCTGCAGGCTTTGAGGGAACAGGGGTTTGCATCCCAATGACCTTGTGTGCATGAAGCATTTTTAGCCCCCTTTTTTTTTCTGTGTGTGTTTGGACAGTTTTAGTCGTATCCTTTTCTCAATTTCTTCAGTTTTGCCTTGAAAAGGCGGAATAGGAGAGCAGTGACGGGAAAGCCAAAAATATCCTTGATTCTTATTTTCCAAAAATGGCCTGTTTGGAGGCAAAAAGAAAATAAAATGTTTTGTTTGGTGGGTTAAGGCAAATGCCCCATTTTGAAAAATAAAAAAACCCCACTGTTTCCAATCCAAATAACCCTTGTGGCACCAGGAAATACATGATGCGATTGTGCAACTCGAACATGTTCCAGTGGCCTTGGGGCAAAGGGACAAGCAGTAGGTACATTCAGAACTGCATCCACATCCTCTGTTAATCTCTGTCCCTTCTGCAACAGGCATAAATCTGCTGCCTCAGTTTCCCTGTGTGGTAAAGTCACTAAATATAGTAACTCTTCTCCCAGAGGAAGCTCTGAGGAATAATTAACTAATGCTTGCAAAGTGCTGGCAAGCACTAATTACTATCATTATGCAGGAGAGGAACAGTCGGGGTTTGCTTTGGTCCTAATGGTGCTTGTTTTCCTGGGCTCAACAAGCCACTGCATCAATGAGCCACTGATGGGGCTCCCCAAGGCGCTGCAGCAGTTTCTGAAAATATAAACACTAACAAACTAATTTAGATCTCCAGCAGCCTGAGGGAAAGTGGAGGTTCCAGCCTTCACTCAGCATGGCATGCTGGGGAGAAGGAAAAAAATGGTATCACACAGAATGACAGAATCATAGGGGTTGGAAGGGACCTCGAGAGATCATCGGGTCCAACCCCCCTGCCAAAGCAGCTCTCCAGCTCATATTGCACAGACAGGTGTCCAGATGGGTCTTGAATGTCTACAGAGAAGGAGACTCCACACCCC
Organism: Gallinula chloropus; assembly: GCF_964237585.1. NCBI lineage: Eukaryota > Metazoa > Chordata > Aves > Gruiformes > Rallidae > Gallinula > Gallinula chloropus. The sequence continues at coordinate 4,646,658 of NC_140086.1, forward strand.
CCTGGGCAGCCTGTCCCAGGGCTCTGTCACCCTCACTGGGAAAAAGTTCTTCCACATGTTGGTGTGGAACTTCCTGTGCTCCAACTTGCAGCCATTGCCCCTTGTCCTGTCCCCACAGACCACTGAAAAGGGGCTGGCCATTCCCCCCTGCATCCCATACTTAAGATATTTATTAACACTAATAAGGTCCCCCCTTAGTCTTCTTTTCTCTAGGCTGAACAGTCCCAGCTCACCAGCCTTTCCTCATAGGGAAGATGCTCCAGGCCCCTAATCATCTCTGCAGCCCTTCTCTGGACTCTCTCCAGGAGATCCCTGTCTTTTTTATACCAGGGAGCCCAGCACTGGACACAATACTCCAGGTGGGGCCTGACCAGGGCAGAGTAGAGGGGGAGGATCACCTCCTTTCATCTGCTGGCCACACTCCTCATTATTCTGGGCTGATAAAGTGTCCAAGTGAACATTTATCTACCTGGGAAAGCAACAGATTCTCTCTCATCCTCCTTGGTCAGTAGACCTGTGCAAGTTCAGAAAATACAGTGGGGTCCAGGAATATGCTGCTGGTTTCCATCTGTAGAGGTCCATCCTCTGCAGGGCCTTCTGTGGATGATGCACCAGAGGCTGGCAGAGACTGCATCCTTCACCAGCACGACACCACTAGAGCCTGCAGACCAGTGAAAGGCTTTCTTTGGGTTTGAAAGAGGAAGTTCAGGACAAGTGCAGTCTGGGAAACACAGCTCAAATTTAATAGCACAATTAGACACTTGGAGAAAAGCAGTCTTAATGAATAGCATCTACTCGTGGAGACCTAACGAAGCAGGGAGATGGGAAAAGCCAAAGTATCTTCCTGCATATCTTCCAAGGTGGCAGCAGTAAAGAAGAGAAGCTGTTCCCACAGTCCTAGGAAGGGGATGGTGTCAAGGAATCCTCTTTCACAGCTTTTTTCCTGTCTTATAAGATACCTAAGTTGCCATACATAAATGTTGGTGTCTGAAAAGTGGATCTAATCAAGCTCAGGACCTCAGTCCTGAAATTTCCATGACAATATTTTTAAAACTCTCCCAAAACACTTTCCAAGTGCAAAGTCATTCATGGATCAAACCCCAAAATCTTAAGCAAAGCCTTCAAAGTCTCTTCTCAGCCTCCCAAAATGTTTTGGAGAATGAAGACCACCCCTATAAAACAGGTTGGTGAGGTCTGTTGTCAGCTGCCAGTGAAAAATTCTCCCTAATCAGCTGATTACTGCCACAGATATGGGGCAGCACTGGTAAGCATGGGGATGTGAGAGAGATGGGAGGAAGGAAGTGGCCTCAGCATAACTGAGGTGTCCATATGCCACCAAGGGATGGTGGGGTCACCCAGCAAGAGAGACTGGTGCAGATCCCACCACAACAGCAGCTGTGCAGAGTGGACCAGCTATGTGAAGAGTAAGACCACAGGGTCCCAGCTCCATCAAGCTGGAAGTAAAATGCTGTGATCCACGTCCTGCTGCCTGGAAGCAAAAGATTCTTCTTTGCCCTAGGAATAAGGTACCTTTTAGAGTCAGATGGGCCTAACCCACCTGCTCACTCACAAACCCCTACAGCTAGTAGGATAAAGCTTGGAAAAACCAGCCTGTGTTACCCCAAAATAACATTAGATGTCACCCATGCACTGTATTTACAGCCTGTCCCCCTGTCCTGGTCCCCACATGGGAAAGTCATGTACAGCCCTCTTCCCCCACACACTCCCCACACACACACACACCCCCCCATCGAGGACTGGTGATTCCAGTTGGGGGAACCTCAGGATAGCACAAGGTCCAGGTACCTGGAGATGCTCCCAGCGCCAGGAGAAATGCCCACATACCAAGAACTGATATGTCAGTCTGGAAGAGGTGGGATAGGAGAAGGGTATCCACAGCCCTCAGGGCCCTGTGGGACAGAGGCAGGCATCTGGCTGCAACCCAGCAGAGTCAGGACTCACGAGATGATGTTTGTGCAGACTATGACCTGTGCCAGCTGGCACTGCTTATGCCTGGGCACCCTTTGTGGAGGCTTGAGGGGTTTGGGCACACAGCCCTAATCCAGCAGGAAGAGTTGTATGGATTTTAGATGTCCTGTGCTACACTTCCATAGCCAGGGAATGCATCCTCTGAGGGGACTGCAGCCAAAGATGACATAGGAGTGTCTGGACCACCCCCATGCTGTAAGGATGGTGGACTAGAGTCCAGGAGTGTCTGGACCACCCCCATGCTGTAAGGATGGTGGACTGGAGTCCAGGAGTGCCTGGACCACCCCCAAGCCAAGCTCCCCTGACTGGAAGCCGCCTCCAAATGACTTTTCCTCCAAAATCTGCCACTGCCCTCCCACTCCACTCACAAGAGAAGGGGAGGCAGTGTCAGTCCTTGGAGGGTGGCCACCAGGCTGCAAAGCCCCCCGAGCAGCCCCACAATGGGACCCACCCCTGGTGCTGCTTGGGTGGTGTCCCAGCCCTACTACAAGCAGGGCAGGATCTCTCCCAGGGCTGACCAGGGTAAGCAGGAGAAATCCCAGCATTCCCCAGCCCCGTGGATGGATGGAGGAGGTTTCCTCATCAAAGCCAATGGAAATCCCCTTCCACATTCCCCGCTGTGGTGTTTCCTCTCTCACAAGGGCGTTGCAGTGGTGGCAGGCGAGGGGCGGGGGAGGCACTTTGGGGAACATGTTTACAGAGCTCCTGCCAAACCACAGGAAGTCCCAGCTCCTGCCGATGAAGAACGGGAGGAGGAGGAGGCAGATAAGGCCAAGGCTCTGTGAACTCCTCTCTACTGCCATCGGCAAACGAAAGCCAGAGCAGAGCACCACTGTTAGGCTGGGCTGAGTGAGGAGGGGCTGGAGCCTTTTCCCCTTTCTGTTTTACCTCAGGTTAGATCAGCAGGTGAAATCCACCAGCAAAGGAAAAGAACCCGGGAAATACCTTTCTCTTCTGCACACATGTAGTGTGAATGCACACCTCAGGGACACCAGAGCTTCTGGCTCTGGCAACTGCAGGCACTCTTACAAACACCACCCAACAGTTCACTGTGTAGAAAGCTGATACTTAGTTGTCTTAATATTGATTTGTGCAGATTTCTAAACACCATTTTCTGCATTTCTATTTCCACACCCAAGGGCTGTCATCTTGTGCAGTTTTCATGGGTGTCTGAAGGGCTTGTAGAAGAGTAGCCTAAGCATCTGAGGTGCTGAGATGCCACTTGCCCAGTGAGGTTGTAAAAGGCTTGGGCAACAGCTTGAAGATGCTTCTTCTGGATGAGGTGTTGGACACCATGGTAACATATCCTAGAACAGTAAAGAGCTCTTGAGACTGAGCACCATGGGCAACTCCTCTGCTGACACCACCTGAGCAGGACTTGGGCAGCTGGTCCACAGTGCAGTTAGCATTTCATATTCCTCCTCATTAGGGGCAAAAGCCTTGAACAACCGTTCGTTTCAGTACAGGCTGGGGGATGACCTAGTGGAGAAGAGCTCTATGAAGAAGGACTTGGGGGTCCTGGTAGATGACAGGTTGGCCATGAGCCAGCAGGGTGCCCTGGGGGCTAAGAGAGCCAATGGGATCCTGGGGTGTATCAGGAAGACTGTGGGCAGCAGGTGACAGGAGGTGATCCTCCCCCTCTACTCTGCCCTGGTCAGGCCCCACCTGGAGTATTGTGCCCAGTTCTGGGCTTCCTGGTATAAAAAGGACAGGGATCTCCTGGAGAGAGGCCAGAGAAGGGCTACAAAGATGATTAGGGGCCTGGAGCATCTCCCCTATGAGGAGAGGCTGGTGAGCTGGGACTGTTCAGTCTTGAGAAGAGAAGACTAAGGGGGGATCTAATTAATGTCTATAAGTATCTTAAGCATGGAATGCAGGGGGAATCAGCCAGCCTCTTCTCAGTGGTCTGTGGGGACAGGAAAAGGGGCAATGGCTGCAAGTTGGAGCACAGGAAGTTCCACACCAACATGTGGAAGAACTTTTTCCCAGTGAGGGTGACAGAGCCCTGGGACAGGCTGCCCAGGGAGGTGGTGGAGTCTCCTCCTCTGGAGATATTCAAGACCCATCTGGACGCCTATCTGTGCAATATAAGCTAGGGAGCTGCTTTGGCAGGGGGGTTGGACCCGATGATCTCTCGAGGTAGTACTCACCATTCACCGGAGAATTACTCAGGTTGGCTGCTCCTTGTCTTCACCATTTCACTCCACACCCTCACTTGCCTACTCAGATCTGCAGGGGCACAGACAGGCAGAAAAACAATGCACCTACCGAAACACCGTCTTCATATTGCTCAAGCCATTTGGAACTGCATATGGATTCATAACAGGCTGAATTTAAGACCTAAAGAAAAATCCAAGTTCATTTACTGGACGTTCTATTTCAAAATGAATACTGTAGCTCTGTTTTAATAGCCATTAAACAGCCAGATTCAATAAAAGAAAAGAGCAAAGTTCCTGAGAGGTTTCAGCTGATAATGAATATCATATTGAATGCAGGCAGGAATAGAAGTTATTGTAGTCTATATAATTAGTATTTTTCTCCACCCATTTGGCAACTGCTTTATCAAATCGCAGATGTCCATACCGAGTTAAGTGTTGCTGGAACACCTTAGACCCAAAATCCTTGCACAGGTTCTTTCATATCCTGCAGTGTTCGTTATCATTAATTAAGTGTATACGATCCCAGTTCCCAGAAGAATGTTCTCTTTTATTAACTGAGCTATATTTAAACTCAGGAGAATCCAACACACATTTTTAATAGAAATTCAACAGACAGTATTGACATTTCTTTTTTGGTTTACAGCAGCCTTTCACATCACAAAAACAATTCTGATGATGCAGGGAGACTGTGCTTCTCCTCATTAAGCTAAAAACACCAGTTCTTTACACTTCTTCTCCTATCTCAGATTTCCCAGGTCTTTCTATCACACTTTTCTAGACTTAGATCCAGAGCTGTATTGCCCACTTTTGAGTACTAAGCTTTGAGTTTCAGGCTACACTGTAAGTTTGTTTACATTAATGCTCTCTTTGCTCTCTTCAGACGAGGGTGGATTTCCTGACTCACATTCCCTGGTAACCCATTGCCCAAACCGGTTGTTCCCCATTCTGTATATGTGCAGCTGGATGTTCCTGTCCTATTCCACCCCACGCGCCTCCCAACTGAATCTCATCCTACTTTTGAAAGGTTGTTCCTCCACTACGATGAAGTCACCTCCGGTTACAGTTTCATCCTCCAGTGCCATTCTCAGCCTTTCCTGACTTTGCATGTCCTGCAGATGGAATAATCCTCCTCTATATTCATTCATCCACCCTGCAGCCCCACGCTCGCCATCGCCTTCCCATCCTGGAAGCCACATTAATGAGCATCTGAGTTGTGCTTCAGCTGCTGTAGGAGAAGATCAGTGATAAAAGCCTTGCTGGAGCCAAGACACATAACAGCTTCTGCATCTCCCCTTTTCAGAAACTCTTGTAAAGAGAATGTAATTGATCTGAAAGTTTCTTCTTGAGCAGTCCCTAATGACTGCTACCCAACCCCTCAGTACCTGTCATGTGTTTGTAAAATGGTCATTTGATGGCCTGCCCTTTGCTTGTTCTTTATGACTAGATGTTTCCTACAGTATTTCCCATTGGCTCTGTTAATCCCACTGCACTGTACAACACTGTACACCCCATCTTAGTAGGACACTGATCCCAAGTATGAAACAGCCCTGCTACAGATTACTATGGTAGAAGAACCCTATCTAAAGCATATCTGACAAATATTTCCACTGCCTTCAGTGGGCATCAAGGTGTCATTCCTAACCTTATTCCATCAGACACTAAGACAACACTTAACTTTAAGCACAAAGGTATCATCAGCTTTACTACAGGTCCACACAGCTTTTGCTCATGATATTTTGAGCCTAAATGTCTCAATCCGTAGGTTAAAAAACAGCTGGTGATGCTTATCTATTCCAGGGAGGGCCTGTGAAATAGATTCACTTGTGTCTATGGTCTTCCAAGTCTTGAAGGGAAAACACGTAAGCTGAATCTCATTTTCATGCTCAGGACTGTAGGTCAGCCCACAGCAACTGTGGGTTCCACTGCCCAGGCAGACCTGGGCCTCTCATCTGTGATTGGTCATGATGACTGACAGCAAAGCACCCTCCTGGCTCATTCCTTGCTAAGATTGCCTTCCCAACAATTAAAAAATTAAAGGAACAAGACTGTACTTAAGTGAATTACAATGGATGCTGCTTGCTCTCCCAGGATCTCCCAGTCACAGAATCACAGAATCACAAGGTTGGAAAAGACCTTTAAGATCATCAAGTCCAACTGTTGCTGTCCTATGCTAAACCATATCCCTAAGTACCTCATCTACCCGTCTGTTAAACACATCCAGGGATGGTGACTCAACCCCCTCCCTGGGCAGCCTGTTCCAGGCCCTCACAACTCTTTCAGTGAAGAATTTTTTCCTAACATCTAATCTGACCCTGCCCTGGTGCAGCCTTGTGCCATTTCCCCTTGTCCTATCTCCTGTCCCCTGGCTGAAGAGACCATCGCCCACCTCTCTACAACCTCCCTTCAGGTAACTGCAAGCAGTGATAAGGTCTCCCCTCAGCCTCCTCTTCTCCAGGCTAAACATCCCCAGCTCCATCAGCCGCTCCTCACAGGATTTGCCCTCCAGCCCCTTCCCCAGCCTGGCTGCTCTTCTCTGGACTTGCTCCAGGAACTCAGTGTCCTTCTTATGGTGAGGAGCCCAGAACTGGACACAGTACTCAAGGTGCAACCTCACCAGTGCCAAGTACAGGGGCACAATCACCTCCCCAGACCTACTGACCGCATTATTTTTGATACAAGCCAGGATGCCCTTGGCTTTCCTGGCTGCCTGGGCACACTGCTGGCTCATATTCAGCCTGCAGTCAACCAACACCCGCAGGTCCTTCTCTGCCTGACAGCTCTCCAGCCAGTCTCCCCCAGCCTGTAGTGCTGAACAGGGTTGTCATGTCCCATGTGCAGGACATGGCGGTGTTAAACCTCATCCCATTGGTCTCAGCCCATCGGTCCAGTCTGTTTAGATCCCGTTGAAGAGCCTCCCTAACCTCAGGCAGATCAACACTTCCTCCAAGCTTAGTGTCATCTGCAAACTGACTGAGGGAGGTCCCACTGGTTATTGTCTGACCAACCCAGAGGTGTGATATACTCCGGTACTTCATTACCCAGTTTTTGAGGTGGTTAATTAAAGTTGTACAAGGACTGCCAGAAGTCTCCTTTCTAACCCTAGGAAACTTTCATCATTCCTTGCAAAGTCAGCCCTCAGGAGGAGAAAAGCAGTGGGAATAGGTTATGGTGTTCTAACCATGTTTGAAACAACTTATGTTCATCTTGTTGGAGAAAGGGGAACACCGCCTGTCTTCACCGCTTCCCAGCCAAGCTCATACCCCTGTCCTTCTGGGAGGGCAACCATTCCCACAAAGGCTGGGCTAAGGAGTGGGGAAAAATGCAGCTGCAATGAAGAATGAGATGAGTGTGCCACTGTCACCCTCCAGCAGGAACCCGAAGGGTTTATGTGTGGAAGCTGCTTTGTACCTGGTGAGGTGACTGAGACCTGTTCTAAGGTGTCCCTGGGGGAATTTCAAACAGAATCACAGAATCATAGGGGTTGGAAAGGACCTCAAGAGATCATTGGGTCCAACCCCCCTGCAAAAGCAGCTCCCCAGCTCATATTGCACAGATAGGTGTCCAGATAGGTCTTGAATATCTCCAGAGAAGGAGACTCCACCACCTCCCTGGGCAGCCTGTCCCAGAGCTCTGTCACCCTCACTGGGAAAAAGTTATTCCACATGTTGGTGTGGAACTTCCTGTGCTCCAACTTGCAGCCATTGCCTCTTGTCCTGTCCCCACAGACCACTGAAAAGGGGCTGGCTAATTCCCCCTGCATCCCTTGCTTAAGATACTTACAGATATTAATTAGATTCCCCCTCAGTCTTCTCAAGACTGAACAGCCCCAGCTCACTCAGCCTTTCCTTGTAGGGGAGATGTTCCAGGCCCTTAATCATCTTCGTAGCCCTCCTCTGGACTCTCTCCAGGAGATGCCTGTGTATTTTCTACCAGGGAGCCCAGAATTGGACACAATACTCTAGGTGGGGCCTGACCAGGGTAGAGTAGAGAGGAAGGATCACCTCCTTTGACCTGCTGGCTATACTCCTCCGGATGCCCCCCAGGATCCCATTGGCTCTCTTAGCCACCAGGGCACACTGCTGGCTCAACACAGTTGACTAAAGCACCTACATTAAAAACCAGCTCCCAGGGTTCTGTTAGAACTGAAGACAAGGCAGAGCATGTCTCCTGGAGCTTCTTAGCAAACATCAATCCCACCCCCCACACTGGTTTTTTTTTGGGGGGGGAAGGTTCTCTACTGCTTGGGGCAAGTTGCTCCCAGTTACAACTGGGAGGAATCACAGCTTGAATTTCTCCCACCGCTCAGCTGAGACCCGCTTCAGGCTGCTCAGCTCTCCTAAAGTGAGATAAAATTCACTCCAAAGCTAGTCCCTCAGTGCCAGAAAATGGAAGTGGTCCAATGCAAACAACAGGACAAATAAGCCCGCCAACGCCAACCCTCTGTCAATCAGCCTTCCCGCTGAAAGCAAAAGCAAAGCAGCTCCCGGAGGTCTCTCCCGCTCCGAGCATGGCTTTGCAATTATAAATTATCCCAAGATTATCTCTGTCCCCAGCACTGCTGTATTCACCTCCTCTCTGTTTACCAGAGGATTAATTGCTGCTGCATTGGCTGTGCTGAAGAATAAAAGCTGGGGATGCAGCAAACTCCTAATTGCCACCATCCCTCAGTGACAGCAACGGGTGAGAAATTTAAAGCCAAATACATGAGGAAACACTTTTTGTTTTAATGTAGTCTGCAATTAAGCAGCACAGCCTGCTGCTGGGAAGGGAATCAAGACAAACAGGACCAAGCATGCAGAGGGTCTGAGCAAGAGTAGAAATTAGGATTGCACTGGGTGAGAAAGCAATGCCCGGAGTTGACCATCCTGGCATCACCAGGCAGCACCCAAGGACCAGCAGGTGCTTTGTGCTCTTGCCATGTCCTAGCATGATGTCTGGCAATGCCTGGGTGCAGCATCCATTTTACCCCCTGACACCTTCTGGTCCCACGCAGTTGGGAGGTCTCATCTACGATGCACAGCTGATGGAGCATCAGCAGGACAGGAGAGGCTGCAATGGTGCCAGCTTCTATGACTCTGCATTCAAAAGAGTTTCTCTAGAACAGTCCCCCCACCCAGCCTATTTCCCCAGTGGACCAATAATCTCACATGGCAAAATGTGGAGCTATCAGAGGAGAGATACCTGGAAGTCCAGTGCCATTGCCTGTTACAGGGCAGAGCACTGGACTTTGAGCTTACTTTCTCACTCAAAGTATCTTGTTATCTCCTAAATACCCTGCCTAAGTATGAAGGCAGTGCTGCCAGAACGGAGGAGCTCCATCTTCCTTAACAGCAGCCAGGAACATCTCTGGCTTCCAGAAGTCACCACAGCCTCACCACCCTCATCCATGGTCAGAACAAGCTGCAAATCCACTGCTCCTCACTGAATCTGGGCTGCAGCAGAGTAAAGCTGAGCTCCACAGTACTGCAGGAAGATCCTGGACACCCATATCACTGTCACTCTGGTGCTGCAGGACTTTCCAGTGCATGGAAGTGGGCTGAGAGCTCTGGGCCCAGCGGCTCAGACAAGACATCAGAAGCCCCATGGCCCTGAGTGGGACTAGGCTGGAAATCTGTCAAGCTTTCTCATGAGATTTCCTCTCTTCCTCCTGGTTCTGTTTGGGCTGGAAACACCATGAGAATAACTTTCCTCCTTGCATTTCAGCAGTTTTGCTTCCGGGCCTGGGCTAAACAAGGAAGTGCAGAGGCGTGGGAACTGAGGGGAGACACAAACACATGAGAGAGCATGGTCTGAACTGCTCCAAATCTCTACATGTGACTCCCTGCCTCCCTCAAGGAGCTTCTCCTGCCAGCTGAACTCCTCTGCCTGGGCTGACACCTTCAGGTGGGGCTGGTTTTCTTCCCTGTGGGCTGGATCCTGCGGTCCCTTAGACAGCAAAGCAATCCCAGCAATAGCCACACTTTATGCATGTGAGACAAGAACATTTGGAGCAGGATCTTGATGCCTTTTAAAAACACATCACCTAGCACACAGCAGAGCACTTGGACACAGAGCCCAAACCTTCAGAGAGCCTCAGTCCTTTTGCTGCCTACCACAAGATGTTGTAAAAGGGCTACATTTCTTGATGCAATCAGCACCTCAGCACCCCAAGAACAGAGTGCATTTCAGGTTAAACTGATAGTATGGGGTATCACAGACCATCAGCACTTCAGGTGAGGTTGACCAAATTTCTTCACTGCTACATGCCTTCAGCACCCACTGGCAAAACAAGTTGTGCCCACATGAGCAGGTATGGCATGTGGGGATGAATAATGCTCCTCTCAGCCCATATGTATTTCAGGATAAAGTTCAGGTATCACCACAGGCTAATGTACCACCTAACATATGTTTAGACCAACCATTCAGCATCTCAAACCTACGAAGAATGAGGAAATGGAAAGGAGTTCCCCATTCCAACCAGCCTGCAATGTAAGGCATTGTTCTTTCCCATAACTCTCCACTAGATTGGCATGGAAATCTCTTTGGGATTACGAGGATCTATTCAGTAGTTCAAAGGTTAATTGGAGCAACGTCAGGGTTATGAGCAGAAAGGAGGGGACAATATCTAGCAGCAAGGTCGTGGAGCTACTGAGCACATCTCTCTGGAGCATTGATCATTATTTAATTATTGCTGTACCACTAGCTAGTATGATTTAAAGTACTTGAGGTCTCTTAGGCTTTGTGAAAGAAGCAAGCCTTTTCTGGTCTTTAAGGATGCCCTAATAGGAGATGGGTATATCAGCCTCAGCCCAGCTGGCCCTGTCTCTCAGCACTGAGCACTTAAGGCAAATGACTGTATGTACTTGTCTGTGTGACTTGCAGGCAGGAGCTGACCCAGACTATGGCCAAAGGAGTTCTGGTGCACCTCAAGACCTGCATTGTTGGAACTAGATAGAAGAGAGAGCACCAAGTGTCTTGAGAGGCCACTTCCAACCCCATCTGCCTCAGCATAATGGTCAGCCCCAAGAGATCTCCATAGCACCATGGCTTCTCACTGAGCATGTTCCATCTGAATTTGAGCCCATCAGTCAGGGTTCCTACCAGCTGTGAAGCCATCTTTCTTTCCTGGACAATGCTGCCTACCACTACCACCACCTACCCAAATTCTATTGTCCTCTCCTTTGCAGCAAGCCTCATCCTGTGCCTGCTCTGGACACTGACGTTAGCTGCACAGCTGGAACTGCATCCCCAGAGGCCTGTGCACAGCTTCTCCATGCCCTTAGCTCAGGGAGAAGCACAGCTCTGAGCCCTGTCCTCTTCTCCCTGTCAGAAGAAGCAAGAGAGGTAGAGATGCACCCACGAGCCATCCTGTGACTCCGGTCCCTGCCAGCTCTCTCCAATCTGTCCTGCCCAAGGCACTTCTCCCTGTCACAGCCTGGCACATCTATTTCAGATCTCAGAAGCAGAGGATTGCCACATACCATAGGGAACAAGAAACAGATTCCCACTGGGGCAGGGTCCTAGAGCAATGTGATGTCAATGACATGCCCTTGAGGTTCAGAGGAGGAGGAAGCAACTGCTTGTTAATCCTGCTTCCCAGCTGGTGATTTCTAGGGAATTTCTAGTCGTGGAATTCTAGGGAAAACTTTAAAAGAAATTCTAGTAATGCAGTGTGAGAATAAAATCCCCAGCATTGCTGGTCACAGGGAGGCAACGCTGCTCATTGCACAATAAACCATGTTAACCGCTGGACACGGATCCGAGGCATCAGGAAACAAGCAGAGACATCTCCATACCCTTCTAGCAAAATCACCTGTGTCTTTCATTGACTGACATTAGAAACCTGGGTGTGACCTCTTGTGCTGGAGCAGATTACATGATGCCTCCACGAATACCTTTCAGCCCCATTTTCCGTGGGTCTACAGTCTCCTCATGTAACTGTGTGCTAGGTGCTTTCCAATTTTGAAATGACTGATGTTCACAGGCTCATCCTCACCATGTTCCCTTCATTTCCCTTCTCCCAGGCCCTCTTCCCCAGCTTCCTCAGCTAGCATGAGCCCTCAACCTGTTCTTAGACCTCACACAGTGTTGAGATCTTTCAATTTGCCTGCTGCCTCACCTGTTAACACTATAATTCCAAAATGCCTTATCTTATAAAGAAAATACAGCAACCTGGAAGCACAAGGTAAGGCCACATGATTCCTCTCTCAGAAGATAAGCACATGGTCAGTAATTAGCTAAACATTACCTTGCTTAGTCCTGCCACTGAGGGCTAAGAAATTAATCAACAGGACAGTGCTGCACATTTACACAAGCAGGAAAAGGAGGCAGGGGTGAAGGTAAGTCATGGAATCAGAGCCACATTACTCAGCATGGTCAGTGTGTCATTGCATTTTGTGATCAACCACCTGAGTCACAGGAGTGGAATTCATCTCACTTAAATTTAGACACCTAAAATGTAGAATCTTACGTCTGGCCACGCAGCTTCAGCTTCTTTTACAGTCTGTGATTCATCTGACCTCTCTCAGATGCTATTGTAGATTGAATCATACTCTGGTTCTTCCTATTTCTCTGCATTGTCAATAAATGGAGCCGACAGTGACTAGCTCATCTGAAGGCAGACGTCTCAATTTTACATGCCAAAAGAAGAGCAAAGGAATCCCACTCTGAGTATTGTCATTTCTCCCTAATTGAAGGGATTAAAACTTTCAAAGCAGGAGGACAATGACAGTTGAATTTGTGGTGGGGCTTTTCATGCCAACATTCAGAGACCATTTCTTCCCTGCCAGCTTGCTCAGCTCAATTCATGGGAATGTCTAGAAATGAGAACCCCTGGAGCACAGCAAAAATGAGACAGGCTCTGGCATTTCTTTGAGCAACCAGTTCTTAATTATTTGACTAATGCTAGCACTGTGCCTTATGCACCAAAGGATCTGCAGAGGTTGCTTTGCCACAAAGACACATGCACAAACCTCCACGTGGGAAGGTGGGTCTAGTCTTTCTGCAGTGTTTCAGGTGCCAAAGCACAATGCCAAACTGCAACTCTTTTCAGAGTGTTTGAGGAGTTTATAAGATTTAATGAATCTGCCCTCAAATGTCATTTGGGTCAGGAAGGATGGGAGAGCCAGGAAAGTTGGGCTAATGCTGGTTAATTGAGAGGTTTATCATAGGCATGGTTTATCAGAGCCATGTTCTGGAAAGGACAGGAGCATGCAGGCAGCAGGCGTGACAGGGAGAACCACAGGAGGAGAATGTTCTGCATCAAAGGACAGAAATACCCTAGGAAGAAGCTACAGGGCCAGGCTGCAGTGAAGCTTTCTGAGACATAAGGATAGAGGCAAAATAACTCATCAGTCCCTGGAGGTTGGATACCTGGGGAGATGGTGTTTCTCCCTTCATTAGGAGGTGGGTCAAATAGGACTAGAAATTAGGATATAGGAGGGTTTATACCACGTCTGTGGTACGTCTCCTAGTTGACCAGCATTAGCCCACCTTTCCTGGCTCTCCAGTCCTTCCTGACCCAAATAATTGCAGCTCCCCACCCCCAGAAGTATTGCTAGCAGCAGGCTCCGAAGCTGAGTAGAGCCAGGAGGGAAGGAAATGTCTTGGGCTGTGCCCATGGGCTGCACTCAGACCCCATGGGGCTACAGCAGAGCCAGGAGGAGAGCTTTGGGGAAGGAAGTCTTACAGCAAGGTCGGACGGCAGCTGGCTCCAGGACTGAATCCAGGAGTAGTGTCCTCCTGGGATGGGCCAGGAGGATCTTGTGTTGACTGACTGCCCTTCCTGAGTTCGGGAGGAAATTAATCTCCCACCGTGGGCTTCAGTTTATTTTTACATTGCAAGTTAGCCCGAAGGGAAAAAGACAAAAAATCATCAAAAATTCTACTCCGTAAAAGGAATCCCAAATTTCACAGCGACCTAAGGAGATTAGTCAAATCCCTGTGACCGTCAGCAGTTTCTCTTAGGTCAAAGCCTGGCATAACTCAATCTCTGTGAGAAGAGAGGAGAGGAACAGCGCGGACTGCCCAGTTCTGCAGGCAGGCCAACCTCTCAGTAAGGATTATCTGGAGGGAAATACCCCTTCTGCAGTCCCACAGCATAGAGGCAAACAGACTGGCCCATAGTGCAGGCAGTGAAAGGGAGCGTTATCTCTTGCAGATACCACAGTGAGACCTTCCAAAGCTGGGAAGCGGGAGGGGGACCAATTTCCCAGGCTAGGAGACATCAAAAGCTGTGTGAAACCTTCTGAAAATGCTCACCCTGAATTTCTCATGCATGGGTGGGCATGTGGCATAACTCTCCATAGGGTCAGGGAAATGTAGAAAGCAGAGCAGTCGGGTTCTGATTGGCCTCTTGTTCTGGGGAAGAAAATGAAGAGAATTTATCTCAACAGCTAAAAATAAATATGCCACCCGTAGGTTTGGTTTTGCACAAAAAAAATCAGCCTGAGTTAGGTAACTTAGGGCCATTTTTAGATGAAATGATTTCCATCTACCAGCAAACTTGTCTTTGTTAATGGGCTCATAGAGGCATCAGCCATTCAAGCTGTGCATCGTGTTTCATCCGGGGGATCAGTCATGTGTGGGAGCTGTGGTACTGCAGCCATGATACGTGGATTGAGCAGTGAGGGACTGGAGAAACAAATTGAGGACAATCTTTGGGATTACCCTAAGGAGAAACAGGACTTTCAGCTCATACCCAAGCTGGGTTTTTCTTTTCAACAGATCAGCCTCCAGCTCAGTGCCATTTGATAGAAACCCAACAGAAAGTCTCCTGCCCTGTGGTGTGAACAGAGGCAGTATTGCTTTACACTGTATCATGAAGCCAAATAGGATGGGAAAGTCTACAATGTCTGCACTGCGCTGTGGAGACACAGGAGACTTTTGCAGCTGTTTCCCTTTCCCTGATAAAGTTGCCAGTGCAGTTTTTAGAAGAAACATAACTTTTTTTTTTTTTTTTTCCCAATTCTTAGCCCTCCTCACAAGGAAACTTGTTCTCTCTTTGTGGCTTCCCTGCTGTTTGAACTCTGCCAGTACTACCAGCTCTGAGGTTTTAAAAACTATGGCTCAGGAACTGGGAAATCGTTACGCTGACTTAGAAACTAAAAGATCAAAAACAAAACAGCAAAAAACACCCCAACTGCAGGGATTTTCAAGTTGCTTCTGGTCTTTGAGCTTTTAAGGTTGAGAGTGGAACAGTCCTGTTGTGCTGTTTCCAGCTTCCACCACACCTCCTTTTCTACCTTCTGTTTATTCTGCTAAGGGCTCTTTGGGGGAGAAAGCACCCTTCTGTCCTGTGAACAAGGCAGCCTTCAGGCAGGATGCAGCCTCCTGAGCACTGGGAGAACGAATGTAAATCATTACCATCAGTCATTTTACCTAAGAAATACATAATCTGAGCAAAAACGTTTGAGGAGGAAGCAAGGTAACAGATGGG
The DNA here is from genome assembly GCF_964237585.1 of Gallinula chloropus. Taxonomy (NCBI): domain Eukaryota; kingdom Metazoa; phylum Chordata; class Aves; order Gruiformes; family Rallidae; genus Gallinula; species Gallinula chloropus. The sequence goes on from NC_140086.1 coordinate 4,662,222, forward strand.
TAAGGGAAGGCACACAGAGCACCATTGTCCACCACAGCTGCCAGCGTTTTCAGTCTTTGCTTTGCTCCTGACCCAGTGAGAGTTTTCCTGGGGGAACAATCATGATGACTCCCATGTTGCTGATACACACAGGAAAGGACATTTAGGTCCAATTTTTAATAGCTGACATTGTGGGAGCCCCTGAAAGCCCTCTCTTGATCAGGTTCCCACTTTGATTAGCACTGTGCCAACAAACAGGAAGATATTCCCAGTTTACAGACTACACCTCTCTGAGACAGGGCACAAAGTCAGAAGCATGGTCCTTTGCCTCTACAGGTGGGCAAAGCAGATCCAGTGAAGCAACCTGAGGCTCTCTGGCACTATGCTGTGGAAAGGTCAGAAACAGATACGGAGCTTCTCAGCCATGTGGTTGACTCAGAGCAGCTCTTACTCCCAGGTTCCAGAGCAGTGCAACCATTCTTATGTAGCACTGTGCCCAAACGTGAAAGCCAGTCAGATCTGCTCCAGACAGCCCTCAGACATCCCTGCTCTCGACCCTCTGAAAAGGTTAAGTTGCTCTGAGGTGGCTGGAGTTTGTAGCCCTGCTCTTCACTCTGCACTTAGAACACACACAGAGAGGACACAAGCCCTGATCTGTTTGACAAATTGATCTCCTAGTCATTTCCAGGAACCCTGCAAAGTTGCCTTGTAAACTGCATGGCTTTGCCACTTATTTCTGCTGCAGATGATCTCTTGCAGTCTGAAATGTCCCTGACCCTGTGATTAAAGTTTACTTTGATCTTTGTCTAAGGAATGGGAGCGTGGAGGAAGAAGTGAGGAAGCCTGAACTCTCCTGCCTCCTGCAATGACCTGACCGGAGACAGAAACGCCAGAGCTACTTAGAGAAGCAAAATATTTGATCCAGATGGAGGAGAGGGATCAAAACCCCAGTAGTGCCTACTTCTCAGATATACCTATGTGAAAGCTGATTTTGGTTCTGGACCAAGAGACATAATAAGAAAAAAATAATCCTCCAACATCAACACAAGGGAACATCCTCCACTATTCCTCTTAACATCAAGGCAACCAAAAGCATGAGTTGGGCTTTGCACTACGTGGGTTCAGGTTGGACAGAAGTAACGTGGCCCTTTGCTCCTGATGATTTCACCAACCTGACATTTGTTCTCATGCACTTCCCCACTCTCCACTCCCCCAAAAAGCTGGAAACACAATTACCCTAACTGGAAACGCACATTTCATAGTAACATTTTCCAGACCACTTTGCAAGAGGTAAAGCAGAATGACCTTTTTTTTCAGCACAGCTTTAGTAGAAGTTCACTGCTCTTACCTGGTCCCTCTGTGTCCGTGTGCTGACAGATTCCTTCAGCAATCTTCAACTCCTCCTGACTTCGCCTTTTTGTGGTGTTTGTTTCTTTGCCCTTCTTAAATAAACCATAGGCAGTTACTATGGTAACACGCCTCATTCTTTTTCTCTCCTCCCTAAAAGTCTATTTCTATTTAACAGGCTTTTAAAAAGACTCTATTTATATTTTCTTTTGTTATCCTGCCCCTGCTCCCTTGCAGTCAGACAAGGGCAGGCACAGAGTAGTGCATCCACTAGCCTGTGTTACTAATAATGGCCACCCATAAACACAAGAGCAAGCCGTGGGGATCAAAGCTGTGACCTTCACCAGGAGATGCTCTGCTTCTTAGATGAAGAGAAAGGAAACCTGAGACACGGCGCACCGCGTGCTCTGGCAGGAAGCATTGCTAGCAGGGGCCATCCCCACCTTCCCACTCTCCAGCAGAGTGCTGAGGGGCTGCAAGTCCCCAGAAACAGCCATCATGTGAAAAACAGCCTTGCTATCACAGCAGGCAGCTTCCACCTTCCCTCTTTTCTCAGTGTCAGGCATTCGTCTGCATTACTGGCAATTGGCTAAAGAGAAAAATATGAGCTGTGCTCCTTTTATGTTTCCTATTCCGCAAAAAGACAAGTTCCTTTCTGTGCTTTTTCAATCTCAGGGCTATTATTATTAAGGGTTTTTTTTTTTCTTAAGGTTCATTATATCATTTCAGCATGAGATTACAATTTATCTTAACCCTTAGCTGAAGCAGTAGGTGTCTGAACTTTTATGATGGCAGCTTTTGTCCTATTGTTTTTCAGGCATTTCTACTAATAAAAAACAATGAGTCTGAAGCAGTCCAAGTACAATTTGGTTCCTCTCTCCATTGAGAGGTTTCACTTGCATGGTCAGGCTGGTGCCAGAAACCACACGTTTTTTGGTCATCTTTAGGGTGTTCCAGAAAACATATTGCCGACAGATCTCATTTTTTTCAGTAGAAAAAGCAAGTAGAAGAAAGATTCCCCAGCCCTCCCCTTCTTTCCTCCACATAAAGACAGCTTTCAGGACTTCTTTATTGATGAAAAATGACCCCAACAGTTGTTAATCCATTTTCTTCTCGCTTGTGATCGCTACAGCCTGGCCAGCTTCTTGCTGTGATGCCCTCAAAGTGACACTCCAGAAAGGGTTAAGGTATCTAAAACTACAGCCTCAATAAGCAGCTCACAAAAGTGTCCTGTCCCCAGGGTAGGATCAGTGTATGAGAATTTGCTCAGATCATGTAATGTTTGTAACTTGATTTCCTGCCGGAAAGCTTCAGTGGGTGGAGTTTCTGCTGAACCAGACAGAACTAGAACTATTTCCTTCTCCAGATCTCTTGTGCATGTCCAGTCAAGCTCAACTGAATTAATAGCAACCGGCTTGTTTCCCCCACACACCCCTTCCCATTCACCTCTTGCAGTGGAGATGCAGGAAGTATGTGATAATCTTGCTGCCATGGCAAATGCCTCAGGACGTGGAATGATCCGGCAACCTTGGGCAAGTCCCGTTCTTTCTCTCCACCTCTGGTCCATTTCTTGTTACATTCTGGAGAAAGGATGTCCTAATGATCAGCCTCCTGCCCTACCAATTTCCTACATGACTTTGGGAAAGTCACTTAACCTTTGCCTGCCTTCACTTCCTGTGAAATGGGGAGGAAACTAGTATAAGTCTTCCTCACCCTACTGCCACCACCAGTATTAAACCAGGGCCCCATGAGGACTGAAAGTAGGAACCAGTCCAGTTTTAGCTTAAATATCAGTCTCTATTGTCTCCTGGAATGGTACAGACCTGTGGTGGACTGCCAGAAGCACTCCTGCAAGGGAAAAACAGCCCTGTATCCTCCCACACTCCCAACTGCAAACTGATTCATTCATCCCCTGCCTCTGTCATCTCAGGAACCATGAGTTTCCTTCACATCCATCACTGAATGCAACCAAACCTCCTAGGAAAGGTCAGATTCTGCTCCATGTGCTTGGTTTTTTCACCAAAAGTTCTAGGTTTTGTCAGAGCAGTCCAAGCTAAATCCCAGCAAGATGCTTTCTTCTATACAAAGAACATCCATACAGGGATGCATGTGGGCCTAGCCAAGTGAGATCCTACAGGCCTCACAGGACTAAAAATGAAAGCTAGAGCCAGAGATCTACTACATATGCAGCTTCAGGACTCTGCTGGTGAGTCCTGAAGCTGTATGAATGGTCCTGAAGCTATGTTTGAATGGTGCCGGGTCAAGCTGTTTGAGGTTGAGCTGGTAATCCAGACACTTCATTATCAAGGTTAAGATAAAGGTGGACAAGCTTACACTTCAGTTGAAATTCATCAGCACTCTTTGAAGAACCTTCCCAGTGTAAACACCCCAAACAAAAGAAATGAAGCGCTGTTGGGCTTTTTTCTCACAGGACCAAGGAGGAAACTACTCTGAGGCACAGAGACATCTCTCAGTTCCGTGTTTCTCACCCTTTTCCAATTGCCATCTCCATACCAGCCTGTCAGTCGCAGTGCTTGTCTTTGCTGGACGTCTGGGGCACACCCTCTGCCCCCCCCACACCGATAGTATCATGTCCTTAGGATGTGTCTACACTCCCAGGTAGAGCTGGTTATGCAGAATAGTACTTTCCTTCGGCCTGGCTAAGTCTGGAGGCCTGGGTGTGAGATAGAAAGTAGGCACTGCTCCTTATCATACAAGGAAGATTTTGCAAGTATGTCCTTTAATGAGGCTCTTTGAATAGGTATGTGGGGTTGGCTGCAGTTAACTTCTGGCAGTGAGCAGGGTTCTTGCAGCATGTACCAGCCCATGTTTCTAGTGCCAGATGAAGTGGGGAAACCAGCCACCCCCCACCAGCCTCCTTAAACCAAACGAACAATTCACCTTCCTTCTCAGCCTCCTTAAACCAAGCAAACAATTCACCTTCCTTATAAAAAAAAAGGACAAAATAATAGCATCACTGAAAGAACTGACACCAGGACCTAAAATTCAAAATGTTTATCTGTCTGTTACTTCATCTCCTGTCTGATGGCTGGCTTGCAGGCGTGGGAATGCAATGTGTATGTTTTTTTTTTAACTGCAATCATTTTGCAGACCACCTTCAGGCATGCTGGGGACCACCAATAGTGCAGGGACCGCATGTGAAGAAGCCCTGCCCTAGGAGACCCATCCTGCCTTCCCTGATGTGGTTAAAATGCCATTCCAAGTTGTGGTGCCTGCAAGGATTTAAGCACGTTCTCAGCCCAGACAAAAGCCCTGGACTATGCCATGTGCCTGAGAAAGCAGGACTGAGATTCTGCTGTGTAGGAGGGCAGCTGCAAGAAGCCAGGCTACCTGCAAGCGCTTGGTAGTGATCCCTTTAGAGCCTCCTCCATATCTCTCACATGCAAATACAACCTCTTAGTCTCTGGGCCCAGCTCTTTCTGTTCTGAAGTCTTCGTTGCCTATTAATACCTAGGGAATCTGTGAAGTAGGCAAACAGGGTTTTGATGAGTGTGGGAAAAAGAGAGGCGTTACCACGTATGAGTGAACTTCAGTTTCGCTCGTGTGTTGAATTAGTCAGTGCCTTCAAGTGAATTCCAAGTGCTGGTCCAGCTATTAAATGACTCTTCTTAGAGAGTTAAGCACTCATTTTGAGCTTCTCCTGTAGGAAAAGCTAACCTAAAAACCAGAATAAAATCTGAATTACAACTGTTGCATAGATTTTCTTTTTTTTTGCTTTCTTATCTCTCCCAGAAAGATAAAGTATCCCCTAGTCAAGGCACAGCAACTTCTGGGACCTCTGCAAGCTGGAGAAACCCAGGTTGCTTGTAGTGAAGTGAATGTGATGTATGTGTCTGGACTGCTGACTGAAAACCCCATCCAGATGTTGAAGTTCCAGAAGAACATGATGTGATAGCTGTTTCACTGGAGGAAGAAGAGTAGAGCCAAGACACAAGCTCCAGTGGCTGAGAAACTCAGTTTAAACAACTAGTGGATGGGAAGGAGGTATCAGTGCTGAAACATTAACACCGACATATCAAGAATCCACATTTTACTTCCTACCCTGGAGGAGCAGCTCCTCTGGCAACCTTCTGAACCCAGAGTTCCCACTTTTCTGCTGCTTCCCTCTCTAACACGGCACTGGTGAGAAGCCTTGCCTGCAGGTGGCAAAAGGGAGAGTTATTTTTTTCCATCAGTTGAGCGTGAATGGTGTCCTGGCTTAAAGAAAGCTGAGTTTGGCTGAAATGGAAATGACAGAAGGGGTAGGTAAGGACTATGGAAAAAAAAAGATTACAGAAACTCAGACAAAGCAGGTGTATGGATTGCATTAGCATCCCTTCTGCAAACATGGAGGCTGTGAGGGCTTGGTCCAGGGAAGTGTCCTACCAGTAATAAAAAGCACTTTGACAAGCACACATTAAAACATGGCCAGACTTTCCACTAACACCAAGGCAAATAAAGCCCTCTGGGATTAGTATCAGAGGTTACAATCCTTCCACATCGCTTTTCAGTGCATTATGCTGAAAAACATGCTCAAGGATGCTAACGTGCACAGGAGATTGTCGCTATTTGTGCTGAAAATCCATTCAAATTCAGGAAATTACAGCTAACATGAAGCCTGTTTGATCCTCTTAAGGCAGTGACCTGATTGTGGGAACATTTCCCTCTGCCTGTTTCTCTAAAATGCAGGGGAATGAGGTAGGGCTTGACTTAAGATGATTTCAGGCTTGCTAGGAGACCCAAAGGTGTTCCTCAGCTGCACTGCGTATCAATTTTTGATGCCTTTGTTTTCCCTCCAGCTACCAGTAGATGAATGTTCCCCAACCAAAGAGCAGCAGCCAAACTGGTATGAATTGACCTGGACAGGCTGGAGAGCTGGGCAGTTAGAAACCAGATGAAGTTCAACAAAAGCAAGTGTAGAGTCTTGCACTTGGGAAGGAACAACCGTTTGTATCAGTACAGGCTGGGGGATGACCTGCTGGAGAAGAGCTCTGTGGAGATGAACCTGGGGGTCCTGGTTGATGACAGATTGGCCATGAGCCAGCAGTGTGCCCTGGGGGCTGAGAGAGACAATGGGATCCTGGGGGGGCATCCGGAGGAGTGTAGCCAGCAGGTCAAAGGAGGTGATCCTCCCCCTCTACTCTGCCCTGGTCAGGCTCCACCTGGAGTATTGTGTCCAGTTCAGGGCTCCATGGGATAAAAAGGACAGGGATCTCCTGGAGAGAGTCCAGAGGAGGGCTACGAAGATGATGAAGGGCCTGGAGCATCTCCCCTACGAGGAAAGGCTGAGTAAGCTGGGACTGTTCAGCCTAGAGAAGAGAAGACTAAGGGGGGACCTAATTAAAGTCTATAATTATCTTAAGCATGGAATGCAGGGGGAATCAGCCAGCCCATTTTCAGTGGTCTGTGGGGACAGGACAAGGGGCAATGGCTGCAAGTTGGAGCACAGGAAGTTCCACACCAACATGCGGAAGAACTTTTTCCCAGTGAGGGTGACAGAGCCCTGGGACAGGCTGCCCAGGGAGGTGGTGGAGTCTCCTTCTCTGGAGATATTCAAGACCCGCCTGGACGCCTATCTGAGTGATATGTCCTAGGGAGCTGCTTTGGCAGGGGGGTTGGACCCAATGATCTCTCGAGGTCCCTTCCAACCCCTACAATTCTATGATTCTATGATTCTATGAATTTACACTCAGCTGAGAAGCTACATTCTGAGGCAGGACAAGCCTTCAGCCTCAACCCGTGCAAGATGTATCAAGCTGGGTTTGATGGAACTTCTGAGGCGACATGGTGGAGGCTCACGCTGTTGCCCCCTTTTTCTTTTGCCAGAGCTGTCAAGCTGAGATGGTGCTTGAGCACTAGAATTTACCATGTGACATTTCAAATGGGAAGCAAAGAACAGTTTGCCAACCGCCACTCGCAGGTTCTCAACTAAATAAAACCAGATTACTGGCATTTGCTGCATCTGGAAGAAAGGCAGGTCTATCATATTCACAAACAGCACAGGATCCCGAAAAACAAACGTATTCCCTCAGAGCCAGAGGCAGTTCCTGATCATGCCTGGGAATCCCCATGGAAGGAAAAGGGGTCATGCTGTTTTAACAAGAAAGGATTTGACCAAAAATACCCAACCAACTACAGCAGCTGCAAAGCTGTTTTCCTTTGTGCTGGATTTTTTTGTTTGTTTCAGTTTTCAAGTTTTTTGCTTTTTTTTTAAAAAAAAAAAAAAAGCTTTTGCAAGTGGGTGTCTCAGTCAGTCCTACCATCACCAGCAATAGCAGGAGGACTCCTGCCCTCCAGAGCTTCTGCTAAGCTTTGCCAGACTGATTCTAGCACCACTGAAACTCACACTTAAGTATTTAATTAAAAACGTTGATGTGCCTAACAGATAATTTTCTCACTTAGGAAAAGTAGCAGGGAGTCAAACAGCAAAGCCTAAATGTCAATAGCAAGGGAAGTAACAGCTTTCTGTTTGCAGCAGACATCTACTGCAAAGTGTGAATTTGTTGATGTCTGTCCAAGGTTAAGCTTATGCTATGCCTCTGCCTTGAGAGGTGAAGGGGAAGGAGGGAGGGAGGCATACTGATGGATGTTCCTTTTATACAGCTGCCTTTTTTCAAACCTGCAGAAATTAAACTCTAATATCCTTTGAAATCAGTCAACAGATTCACAAGTTTTAGCAAAGGTGCATTTTACATATCTACACACACTGTAGTTGCATAAGATTCAGTGCATTAAGAAACTTAGGTAGAATTTACTTGGTTTTTGTACTGATTTTTTTTTATTGTACTAAGACAAGTTAAGAAATTAAGAAATTCTGGAGCTTTTCTTTCCTTTTATTCCTTTTTTTTTTTCTGTTTGAAACAGTCAACTTTGCCAAATCATCCTTTCTCAAGTTCTGCTGGAGGACTTGCTGCAGGTTGTGACTGGTCAGCACTTAAGCAAAGAGACCTCCCAGCCAAATCACCCTCTGTTTCTTTTTGACACCCTAAAAAGCCCCTAAAATGGCACACCACTGAAAAGAGTTTTGGCCCCATCTTCTTGACATCCACCATTTATAAGCACTAATGAGATCCCCGCTCAGGCTTTTCTTCTCCAGGCTAAACAGACCCATCTCCCTCAGCATTTCCTCATAAGGGAGATGTTCCAGTCCCCTCATCGTCTTTGTTGCCGTCCGCTGGAATCTCTCCAGTAGTTCCCCATCTTCCTTGAACTGGGGAGCCCAGAACTGCTCACAGCACTTCAGATGTGGCCTCACCAGGAGAGAGTAGGTGGGGAGGATAACCTCCCTTGACCTGCTGGCCACTCTCTTCTTCATTCAACCCGGATTATCATTGTCCTTCTCGGCTGCAAAGCCGTATTGTTTGCTCATGGCTTTAATGTCTGTGAAGCCCTTACCTACCTCCGCAGTCACTTCTGCTAAGAGTCCTCAAAAAATAAGAAATGCATTAAAAGTGGCAACCTCTGCTCAAGTCAGGTGCTCTGCTCCCATTCCTCTGAATATACAGCAGTTCTTTACACCACAGGTGTAGACAGGGATTGATAGCCACAAGGGTCAACGATCTGGAGGCAAGGCCAGAAGGTCTGAGCCATAGCAGCTCCTGAATCGCACCACACCGGTCCCCAGAGCAGCATCCAGCTTGGCAACACCGCTGTGCCTCTTGTGTATCCAGCACTGCTAAAGGTAAGGTGTTAAATGTGTCTTTTACAGCACTTCAGGAATGAGTGGCTTCCTCCCTGCACCCAGCCTGGCCCACCCGTGCCCTTGTGGGCCTCTGCCTGGCCAGCACTGCCTAGGAGATGGGGGGCACCCCTGCACAAAGCCCAGTCCTGTGCTGCCTGCCCCTTCCCTAGGCTGCTTCACTCTTTGTCCTCCTCATCTTCTTCCTTGTCATCATCATTGTCTTCCTCTTCTTCCTCCTCCTCTCTTACTTCTCCTTTGCCTTCTCCCTCTTCTTCCTCCTCCTCTCCTTCTTCTTCCTCCTCATCACTGCCATCCTCATCATCATCCTCCTTGTCCTTATCCTCATCCTCTTCCTCCTCTTCTTCTTCCTCCTCCTCTTCTTCTTCTTCCTCCTCCTCTCATCACTGTCATCCTCATCATCAACATCCTCCTCCTCATGCTCTTCATCTCTTACTTCATTTGCCTTCTCCATCTTCTTCCTTCTCCTCTTCAGCTTCATCATCATCATCATCGTCGTCGTCGTCGTCGTCTTTCTCCATCTTCTCCGTCTCTTTCCTCACCTCCTTCCCTCTCACCCCCTGGGCCACCCCTCAGCCCCCTGTCCCCACGGCAAGCTTAGCCCCGCCTCATCCCCGCGAGGCCCCGCCCACCGCACCGCTCCTCCCGCCTCTACCCCCGCCCCTTCTCCATCCCCGCCGCCTCTTCTCTCTCCTCCCTATTAGGCGGATTCCTCCCCATTGGCTCCCGGGAGCCACGTGACGCCGCGGCCGCGCGCTGCCGGAGCGCGGGGGCGGGGCCAGTGCGGGAGGAGGAGACGGGGGGGGGGGCGGGTGGCCGAGCCGGGGGCGCGCGCGCGCGCGGGGCAGCAGCGGCGGCGGCTGCATGTGCGGGAGCCGGGCGGCCGGAGCGGGGCTGGGCGGGCGGCGAGGAGCGGAGCGGGGCGGCGCGGCGCGGCCGGAGCCGGCGAGCAGGTCAGTGAGCGGGACGGGCGCGGCGGGAGGAGGAGGAGGAGGAGGAGGAGGAGGAAGCGGCGGCACGAGGGCCCGCCGCGCAACAATGCGGGCGGGAGGGAGGGGGGCCGTGTGCTGCCACCGTCCGCGGACGGGGCCGGCGCCGCACTGCGCGGGGGAGCCGATTCCCCCCCCCATCCCTTCTCCGCCTCCGGGGAGGCCAGGCGCGGGGCGATCGCGGCGGGGAGGGGAGGGAAAGGGGGGGGGGGGGGGAGGCCAAGCGCGGGGTGATCGCGCTGTGCGGGGGAGGCCGGGAGCGGGGCGATCGCGCTGCGCGGGGGAGGCCGCGCACGGCTCGGCTCAGCACGCTGCTGGCCCGGCGGGGGTGGGCGTCGTGCGCGGCGCTGCGCTGTGCCGTGCCCCCGGGAGCGGCGGTGGGGCGGGGGGGAGGCCGTGAGGGGTGGGGAGGGGGGCTGCACGGTGCGGTAACGCCGGTAGCAGCCTGGGGAGGGGGCTTCGCGCGGTGTAGGAACCCCCGTAGCAGTAAGGGGCGGGAAGAGGGGGGCACGCACAGCCTTGCACGGTGCACTTATCCTGGCAGCAGCAGAGGCGTTGCACAGTGCAGCCATCCTGGTAGCGGAGGAGAGGGGGGGGTGCCACGCACGGTATCGCACCGTGGAATAGCCCCGGTGTGGAAGCCACGTGCGATGCTGCACGCCGCAGCCACCCCCCCCCCCCACCCACCCACCCCGTCGGGGCAGCGTGCGCGGTGCTGCCCATCACCGGGGCAGCTCCGAGCTGCAGCGCACCCCGGCAAGGCAGAGCACCCCCGACAGGAAGAGCACCCCCTGCGCCAAAAGCTGGGTGCGAGGCAGGGCGCAAAACAGCGGGCGTGAACGGTTCCCGGCTCCAAGGAGCCTCAGCATCCCCATCCGAGGCCGGACACAAGGCTGTATTCCAAGGGGGCTCCCGCGGAGGGGTGGGGGGAAAGCACGTACTTTGTGCTGTCTGGTCTTCCCACCCCGATGGACATTTCCCACCCCAATGGACATTGTCCACCTCTTTGTAAGGAAACAGCATCAAGCATACGGGGCTGCACTCTCTGCACCAGCAGTTGCAGCAGTGACGGCCTCTCCTGGGCTAAATTTGAGCACGTTTCCATTAGGCTAACGAGCCTTTCGCCGGGCTGGCCCAGGTTTAGGGGTCTGGGGAGGCTGGTGGAACCCATTGGGCGAGCAGGTGGGTTGCACAGCAGGAGGACAGCCCGTGCAGTGCCTTTCTGTGCAGTAGGTGAGATGGATTTTGCATGCGGCTGGAATTACTAATCCAGACAATTAGCTGGAATCTGGCACGTTTGTGCTGCTGCCAATTTCCAGCTAATTCGGTTACGGCTTCATCTTTCTGCTCGAAGGAGCTGAAGCGTAGCTGGGGTAAATGGGGTGACAGGGCGTCTGGAGCTGCTGGGTTGGTTTTACGTGGGCCCTTCTCACTGGAGGAGGATCAGCAAGAAAAGAGAGTGTTAACGAAGTCCTGTGCTTATTGACAGCAGTGGAATAAGGGTAGCATGAATAAATGGGGCTGGTGGCGTGTTTGTGTATGAAATATGATGAATCTACTTCCCCTGTTGGGAGATAGATTTAAATTTCGCTGTTACTGCTGATGTTGTTGCTGATACTGTATGTTGAAAATGCTGCAGGTGGATTTAAAGCTGGGGGATTTGTACACCCACCAATATCCTGCATTCATATTTAACATATATCTAGGAACTCCATAGCACGTTGTCATTAGGTTTCAGAGTTAACCGTCCAGGTTGCAGCAAAGTCCTTGACACAGCTGCTTTTGGGAAATGTCAGATGCTGGTAGCGGCCCCCGAATTTGATACATGGGGAAGCAGAGGAAGAGACTTTTAACCTTTGGTAAATGCTCCAACCTGAAATTTGTTCCTTAGGGAAAGCGATACTTCTCTTGGCTTTCTTGAGGCTGAAAATAGTCACGTCACCAGAGCCCCGCCAGCCTTCGCCCCTTTGGCTCCACTTACAGGGATGGCTGCTTGAGGAAGCAAAAGGCTTTCACTGTAACTATTTTATTTATATGTGTGTCTTAATAGCTCAAAAATCACTCTCCTGCTTCCAGTCAAGGCTGTCCCTGATGAGAAGCATCCGCTGGGATTGACCCCCGAAGTGCATTTCTTTGATTTGACGGCAGAAGTGCTCATAGATACGTCAAAAAAACCCAGCATTTAGGCACATTTCCAGCTTAATCATCCCCTGCAAGCGATGGAAATCAGTGGCTTGAAATCCAACAGCACTTGATATTAAAATAGCAAACAGTAAACATTGGCTTCTATCAATAACTTTAATTATGGTTTGGGTTTTGTCTTAAATAGGCACATGTTGCCATAGGGAAATAAAAGTTTAGCATCCAGACGTGCTTGGCGGGGTGGTAGCGTCTTTTGACTTGGTGTAACATGCCTTTATAGCATAAATTAGAGAATGAAATGAGGTTTTAGCAGCGTAGCATGCTGTTGTGTAAGAAAATTGCAAACTTTGGGGCTGAGACCGCGTGGTTTCTGGGCATCCTGTGCCGCCGCGGCGTGTTGGCGGACGACGTTCCAGGGCAGCTTTGAATGGGGAGAGCAAGTTTTACTGCTCCGGAGCTGAAACCATAAAACAAAGTGCAGAGGAAGCTTTGTGTTTGCCACTGATAGCCAAACTGAAAGCAAAAATAAACACCCACTAAAGGGTTTTATTTTTGTGGTCATTGATAGAAAAGGAAAGTGCTGGGCCAGGGGTGGGTGTGAAATGTCACGTTCCCTACACTCCGAACCTGGAAAATCCAGATTGAAGCCTGTGGCAGGGGCTTGCACGGCTCCCCACGTGTATTTGGCAATTTTTCTTTTCCCCTCTCTGATTTTATCCAAAATGAAAGGGGAAAAAGCAGCACCCTTCAGTCCATGAAATGTTCGTTTTTGCCAAGTTACGCCACTTTGTGAACATGAGACACGGCACTGGATTCCTGTGGCAAGGATCCCTTAAAATTTCAACAGCTCTACCTATAAATATAGTCACTGTGAAAGGCAATCCAGCTTTTTTTTTTTTTTTTTTTTAAAACAACCCAAAAAAGAACCCCACACGCTCTTTTTTTAGCCCCACTGTATCTGCCTGACTTCAGTGCAGTGCAAGGCATCTCCACCCGGGCAATGAAGGCAAGGCAGCATGGAGCATAAAGTCTTTTTAATTCCTCTTGCTAATTTATTATGTGACTAATGGGTGCAAGCAGAGGGGAAAAAAATAATTAATTACTTTTTCCTCGTCCTGCAGATTTTAGCAGGTGGGGTGGTGAGGCTGGCTCCGTGCAGCTGATTGCTCAGTCCCAGTGGGTCCCTGGGAGCTGCCACATCATGGATTGATACAGGACAGGGGAGGAAGGAGCATGAAGCGTCCCTTTGGGTGCAAAGCGATGTCCTGGGTGAAAATTAAAGTTAGAAAATTGAATTAAATACTAAGGAAAGAAAGAGGTGTGGGGGGGAAAGCAGGCTGCCACCTTGCCCCAGAGGTGTCTGGGCTCAGCCTGCTGCTCTCTGATGCAAGCTTGGCTGCCCGGGGAGCTTGGGGGCTGGTTTTGGGCATGCCTGGGGTTGCCCAGGAACAGGCTGGCCCCAGGATTGGGTACAATGTGTTCTGGGTGCTCCTTCACACTGATGGGGGACACCCCATCCTCCCCCTGGGCCCGCCATGCACCAGCCCAGTCTGATGCGGTGGTGTGATGGCCACTGTGCACATCCTGGTGAAGACACAGCTGCCTGTGGGGCTGGGATTTAGCTGGAAACCCTAAAAGGAGGGGTGGTTTTGCAGCGTAGCGATGCTTTTCTGCGTGCCCTGCGCTTGCATGGCAGAAATCCATGGCCAAGTACAGCTTTGGCACAAAGCCTCCCCCTCCCACCCCGAGTCACCTTGCAGCACAAAGTCCTGCTAGGGGCTTTTCAGATGGGGAGAGGGAAAACAGGGTGAGAGCAGAACAGGAGATCTCAGAGGCGGCGAATCGCTGCGTGTGCAGTTTGGCCAAGTGCTGAGCCTGGGCTGCACGGGAGCTGCAGACAGGCGCCTCACGTGACCGTCTGAATTTCAGATGATTGCTGGACCACTTTGCCAACAGCCTCTCGCGGCTCATCGGCTGCAATATCACTGGGTTTGGGGTTTTTTTTTTCCCTGCTTTTTTTTTTCCTTTCTATTTTTTTGTTCTTCCCCACCCTGCCTGATTTCCAAGCCGAAGCAGGAGGGATGAACACGACACAGAGGGTGGCTGCAGCTGCACAGGGTCTGTATCCAAATGATTTCCTAAAAGGCAAGGTTTGGGGGGGGGTTGTTGGTTTTTTGGCATTTGCTTAACCTTATAAATATTTTTTTACCTCAAGTCTCTTGTATCTGGGCTGTTTGGATGTCAGGTTTAGTTTCCCATGACATGGGAAAATTGGGGGGGTGGGAAGGAGGAGCTGAATGAATTTTACGTGCAGATGTCTCTGCGGCGTTATCGTAGCTGATGGATGGTAAATGTGCTCCCTCTCATCTCTGCGATAGTTCTCAGTGATTTCCTCTTTTACGTCACTGCAGTTAATAAGATGTTTAACTTGAGAGCTGGGGGTGATGTGGCATGTTATCTCCTTGCAAAGAAGGGGTAGAGGGGTGGGGAGGGGGGGGGTGACAGGTTCACGCACAGACTTGTGCTGGGGAAGATCGTATCGATGCAACCCTTCAGGCTGGAGAGAACAGCTGGGTTTGGAGTCACACTGTTGCCTTTCACCCTTAATGAACCTGACCTGGCTGTATCAAATTCATTTAATTACGGCAATTATTATTTTTTCCTTCTAATTCTGAGAGAAGCAACTCCATCCTCTGTATCAGCTGTGTTGCCAGAGCCAAGGGTGCAGCCTTTGATATTTTTAAGCAGACTATATGTACCTGTCTGGCTGGACTTTTGACTTTCTATTATTTCTGTGGGGTTTTTTTGGCATTGCAAAATACCACTTGGCCTTTCTTTAATTGTTTTTGGGGTGATGTTGGGGTGCCAATGCAGGTGTGGTGCCTGCAAAGCCGGAGCCCTTCCTGGGAGGGTCATTGATTTTGTGTTTTGAGTTCCGTCTATGTCACCGGTTGATTATAGAGTTAATAAAGCGTCGCTGTTGAACACACCTTGACCAGAAATAGCATCCCTCCCCTGCCACAGTTTGCAAGGCCAGCTTGTTGAGAGTGGGCGATTTGGTCAATAAAAGCTGCCAGCGGCACCCTTGGGAGTTCTGCACTGAAATGGAAACTCCTGTGTCCTTCAGCCTTTCCCTCTTTACCGAGTGGTTTTCTTCCCCCGCTCCTTTTCCAACCTGCCACTCAAACCCTCTCCTTTCTGCTGTGTTTTTCCACAAGTGTCTTTCGAGCATGACAGCGGGGAGAAGCAAGTTGGCACGGGGTCACAGGCACCGTGACGATGGGGGCAGATGCCTATCAGCCCAACCCTTGCCTGTGGCTTTGGGAACTCCCTTCACTCCAGGTGACTTGGTGGTTGCTGGCTGGCTGTGCAGCTGCAGGTGGGGTTGCATCCAGCAACAGTTGGGCATGGGGCTGTCTCTGCCTGCCACCAACCCCATCCCACCTGCCTGTATCTCTTGCCAGACCTCTTCTCTACGGTTTGAGTCAGCCAGGGTCACGGAGGTGTCCCATTGTAGGTGTGAATCATAGAATCATAGACTGGTCTGGGTTGGAAGGGACCTCAAGGATCATAGAGTTCCAGCCCTCCTGACACAGGCAGGGCCACCAACCTCCAGGTCTGGATGTGGAGCAGAGAAGGGCTCCATAACCATCTCTGGGCAGCAGGGTGGGCAGGGGAACACCCTTCTTTGCAAGAAGAACCACCACAGCACCGGTGGGGACATCCTCCAACCAGGACATGTTGCTCACAGTCCTGCCAATGCTTACCTGAAGACTTGCCCTCAGTGGTTCTGTTCAACAACCATTTTATTTTAAGAACAAAACACTTCTTAAAAACAATGTGCCACCAGCATGTGGGGATGTTGGCTTGGGTTTTTGGAGGGTCCCAGCCTCCAAGTTCTGCTTTCACTCCAGGGAAGAAGCAATGCAGTTGGGTGCAATTCTCAGCTCTCATGGGAGCAGGATCTCAAAAAATAACCCCACAGCATCCCAGCTAAGCCAACTTGCTTCCTTTTTGCTGGATGTGGGAATTAGGGTGGGGTTTTTTTGCTTCTGACCTTGCTTCAGCCCTTGCCATACCCCTCCTGTGACCTGAGGTGAGGGGAAATTTGGGTACAACTCCAGGCAGTGCTGGCTCGGCACATGTTCCCGAGCTGGGTGACTGCCCAGGGCCCCCTTCATGTGAATGGGGTCAGCAGCTGGGAAATAGCAGAGCAAAGTGCCTCCCTGGTAATTCCCAGCTGCCGTTAAAGCGGCTTTAAAATAAATTCCCTCAAAGAGCAATTCCAAGTATTTGAGGGTTTGAACTTTTCTGGAGAAGGGTTTGGGAGCTGCTGGCCACCTCACTGTCCCCTGGCACAGTGGGGAAAGACACTGGAGGAATTTCCTTGATGATCCTATCTCTAGAAATGGCTTTTTTAATGGGTATATTGTGTTTATTTACTAGCTGCACACACTATGTGATGGTCAGAAATGGAAGCAGAGCTTGCATTAAGATGGGTTGCAGAGCAGTGGCCTGGGCTGCAGGCAGTGCCCAGGCTCAGCGACCTTCACCATGCCCTCATACCTGGTTTGGGGGGTGCAGCCTGGCCAGGCACCCCTCACCATGCATTCCTCAGCCAGCTCTGCTTGGTAACATGGGTACAACAGAAAACAAACTTTGCAGTGAGCCTTGCTCTCCCAGAGCCCCTGAAGCTTGCTTTTTTTAAAGAAAAAAAACAAAAACCCAGAACTTTGGAGCAATGTAGTATTTTTTTTTTCCCTCTCTTCTTTTTTTTTCTCATGCTCATGAAAATTCTCATACCAAACCAGTAACCTCCACTGCCCCTGGTTCAATATGTTTTAAGGTGGCGTTCAGGGGGCATTTAAGGGAAAGCTTGTCCAACCCAGCTTCCCAGTCTCTGTGTCCCCTCCTCTCATGCACCCTGTCACTGCCAAATTACAGCTTCATGCTTGCTCTGTGATGGGCAGAAAAACAAGGATTTTGTTCAATAAAACAGGAGAATTTTTCCCATCCCCACGTCCCTACCCTCAAAGGCTCTGGATCACAGAGTCATTACTCTTGGAAAAGACCTCCAAGATCATCTAGTCCAACCATCCCCCTACCCACCTATATTACTAACTAAACCATGTCCCTATCCAACATCTGTACCAGGTCCCTAAGTACCTCATCCAACCTTTCTTTGAATACCCCAAGGGATGCCACCACCTCCCTGGGCAATCCATTCCATGGATGCTGCTGTGCTGGTGTTCCCAGGTGACGTGTCCCCAGGAGCATCACAGGGATATTCCCATAAGGCTGGGTACCCCAAGCTGGGAAATCCAAGCCTTTTTTTTTGCAAGGACAGTGTTGAGCTCCTGCTAAAGTCCTCTCTCTGGTGCCCTGCCGCCAGTGCAAGTGCAGCTGGGCTGAAGGCTGGTGATTAACCCCATGGTCCAGGTCATCTCCTGCCCTGAACGATAGGGATGCTGATACCAGGGCCACATCCAGGCAGGAAGCTTGCACACCATCGAAGGGGTTGGGGATGAACTGAGCTGTTTTGGGGTAAAACCACCCCAGAAAACCCCATTGTAGAAAGGGTTTCCTCCCCATGCACCCTTTATTGCTGTGGTTTGGCTGCTCCCAGCTCAAAATGATTCTGTTCATGATCTGTCCTTTGCTCTGGCAGCTTCTTAATTAACTTTCTATTATGTATGTAATTTTTAAAACTTATTTTCTCCATGAACGTGGCAGAGCTGGCTCCTGAGGTGGGAGAAAACACATCTTCCCTTCTTAAGGACAGGTAGAGAAACCTGCAGATTGCTCAGGGAGCTTTGTCACGGATGGGACAGCAATGGGTGCAGTCCCAGCCCAAAGTCACATCCACCAGACCACACACTTAGTTCTCCTGGGTATTTTCTTCCTTCAAAACTAATTCCTCCAGCCCCGTAGGCTTTGTTGTTGTTGTTGATGTTGTTGTTGTTGTTGCTGCTGCTGCTTCTCTCTGAATTCCTTCTAATTTGCAGGCTCACTGCCAGCATACAAGGCGCTATAAAAAGGGGACTTGTTCTTCAAGCTTCCCTCCGGTACGCAGCATGTACACAAATAGCAACGTGCTTGACAAGTAGGTCCGATTCCCCCTCCTATTACTGAAATGCTCGTAGGGTGCTTGGGGAGTAGAGCTGCTGTCTTAAGACAAGCCAAGCTGAATTTCACAGAGGGCCCGGAGCCCAAATCCCAGCTGGTGTTTAAGCTCCTGTCAGCTGGAAAAAGGGAGCTGTGCCTTTGTATTTTTCTCCCCGTGCAGCTTCCCTCTCTCCGAGAGCCAGCGAGTGGGGTTTGCATCCCTCCATTCCCCACCAGCACAGGCATAGTCAATGGGTGTGATGTGGGCTGTGACAGAAGACTTGTGTCCTGCTGAAGCCAGCCCCAGGGCCACCACCAATTTTTCGGCTGGTCCCTCCCTGCTGTAATAGGCAGCCACAGTGCAGAACCCCCACTGTCTTCCTTCTTAAAGCTAACAAGCCGTTTGACCCTGGCAAGTCCTCCGGGAAAGCTGCTGCCAGAGCCTTGTTGCAGATACAAACTGCTCTTGTTTCCAGCTTAAATTTATTTGTACGAGATGACTCGTACCCATTTGGCCTTGTTCATCTTGTACCCACACTGGCTTTTAGCTCCGATGGCTCTTTTCCCTGCGCTGGTATTTATCCTCTGGCAGGCTGTGCTGAGTGCTGTGGGTCTGCCAACCTAAATAACCACAGTGCTCCTGGTTGAGAAGGGATGGAGGGGGTGTAAGGGAATCCAGGCTTCCCCATCCCTGCGGTGGAGACAGCCCCAGCGACTCAACGGTTGCAGTTCATCCTCCCATTGACAAGGGAGAACCCACTGTGCTGCCTCTTCACATCTCCAGGGATGGTTCCAACCTGCAGAAGGATCCCCCAACCATCCTTCCTGCTGACAAAGGCTCTGAGATGTAAAGCCATCATCTAATTTCACACTCCTCTTTTGCAATACCAAAGCCATTTTGGTGGAAGATGATACTTACTTCCTAATGCAGCCTTCAGTAACACCCTTCCCTCTCAGTTGGCAACCTCGGGTAGTGGCGCGACCGCTGGCGCTCCCACCCATGCTAATCTCATGATAATGTCAGCCCCGGTCTTCTGAGGCAGACGTTTCCTGTGCAGGGTTGTGCCAGGCACTTTGCTCAGAGGCTGAAGTAGATTTATAACTCTTTTAAGTCCGTCACAGCAAAATACACGTGCGGCTCCTTAGGACTACTCCCCTTTTGGGTGTGTTGTATTGTGATGAGAACCCTACCAAGGGAGGTCGAGGCTGCATACATGAGACCTTGCAAAACTCAGTGCTCAGGGTGATGGCTGGGGGCCTGCTCTGATACAGGAACTGCTGTGAGGTGTTTGCTTTCCCACCAGGGGTGGCAATTCCTCACCTTGGGGGTCTGATTTCATAGAATGACAGAATGCATCAGAATCATACAATGGTTTGGGTTGGAAGCGACCTCAAAGGTCATCTAGTTCCAACACCCCGGCCATTGGCAGGAACACCTCCACTAGACCGTGTTGCCCAAAGCCTCATCCACCTTGGCCTTGAACACTGCCAGAAATGGGGCTTACACAGCTTCTCTGGGCAACCTGTTCCAGTGCCTCACCACCGTCAAAGTAAAGAATGTCTTCCTAATGTCTGATTTACCCCTCCCCTACTGTAGTTTAAAACTATTTCCTCTCATCCCATCACTACGTGCCCTCCCCAGCTTTCCTGTAGGTCCTCTTCAGCTACTAGAAGGCTACAATAAGGTCTCCCCTGAGCCTTCTCCAGGCTGAACCACCCCAACTCTCACAGCCTGTCTTCATAGCAGAGGTGCTCCATCCCTCTGATCATCCTTGTGGCCTCCTCTGAATCTGCGTCAAGTAGTCCATGTCCTTCTTGTGCTGAGGGGTCCAAAGCTGGACACAGCACTCCAGATGAGTTCTCACCAGAACAGAGCAGAGGGGCAGAATCCCCTCTCCATCTGCTGGTCACACTTCTTTAGATGCAACCCAGGATGCAATTGTCCTTCTGGGCTGCAAGTGCACACTGTTGACTTATGTCCAGATTTGCATCCTTAAGTACCCCCAAGTCCTTTTCCCCCATCTGTTCTTGTCCCTGCCACGTGCAGTGTCATTGTTGCAGATTTTCTTTGCATGTGGATGCCTTTTTTGCACTTTCTTTGGAAGTCCTGTTACTACACTTGGTGATGCTGGTTTGCCCATCCCGATTTGGACCCCTGCCTTCTCCTTGGCAGGCAGAGCTCAACTGGTACCTTTGATAGAAAGAAAGATGCTCTGGGTGCCAACACTCACCAGCTCCTTACTTCCTTCCAAGTTTTCCTTTAGTTAGGAACCTATTTTTAGTTTGGGCTTTTATTTTTTTCATGCTACCTAATCTGAAGTACATCAGCATGTGTCCGTTTGCAGCAGGATTTTATATTCCCCTGCAGTGTCCTTCCATCATGCCTCACCCTCATTAAACCACATGTAAATTGGCATCATCAAGGAGGTGCTGGGCTCTGCAGCTATTAGCAGGATTATTCTCATCTCTCACGCTTTTCAGCGAAGCCTCTTGGCTGCTGTAACCCAGTTGTTCCCCCTAATGCTCATCTCTGCTGTCAGGGAGAGTGATGCTAATCCAGCGCTGAGGCTGGGCAGCGCATTCCTGGGAGGAAACCAGAAGGCCCTATCACATCTTTCCTCACTAAGTGATTTTTGACCCCAAGCTCATCTTCTCCAGGTCATGGATGTTTAGTCCATCATGTTGGTGTCCATTGAAGTGTAGGGTGTTGCACTTGGGCTGGAAGAATCCCAGACATAGATACAGACTGGGAGAAGAGCTGCTTGAGAGTAGCCCTGCTGAGAAGGACCTGGATGTCATGGTAGGTGAGAAACTTCACATGAGCCAGCAGTGTGCTCTTTGCAGCTCGGAAGGCAAATGGTATCCTGGGCTCCATCAGAAGAGGGGTGGCCAGCAGGGACAGGGAGGTGATTGTCCCTCTCTACTCTGCCCTTGTGAGGCCCCAGCTGGAGTCCTGTGTCCAGAGCTGGGGCCCCCAATACAAGAAGGATGTGGAACTGTTGGAGAGGGTTCAGAGAAGCCACAAAGATGATTAGAGGGCTGCAGCCCCTATGAAGAGAGGCTGAGGGAGCTGGGCTTGTTCAGCCTGGAGAAGAGAAGGCTGTGGGGGGACCTCACTGCAGCCTTCCAGTGCCTGAAGGGAGCAGAGAAACAGGAGGGGAATCAACTTTTTAAAAGGGTAGATAATGGCAGGAGAAGGGGGAATGGATTAAAGCTAAAGGAGGGAAGGTTTAGATTAGATACTAAGGGGAAGTTTTTTACAGAGAGAGTGGTGAGGTGCTGGAACAGGCTGCCCAGAGAGGTGATGGTTGCCCCGTCCCTGGGGGTGTTCAAGGCCAGGTTGGATGGGGCCCTGGGCAACCTTGTGCAGATCCAGGCCTGGAGGTTGGTGTCCCTGTCTGTGGCAGGGGTGTTGGAACTCTCTGATCCTTGGGGTCCCTTCCAACCCAGATGATTCTATGATTCTATGATTGGGCATTAACTTCCCACCCCTGAGCTGTTTCCAGGCAGACTGTGAGGCCTCCGCAGCCGCAGCTCCGGCGCAGGAGCGCATCGCCTGCTGTGCTCATCAGTGGTATTGCTGGGTTTGCTTTTTGCATCACATTTTCTCACCACCTAAGTCACCATCCACTGATTCCAGCACTCGTGGTGGGTGCAGCTGGGCATTTTTCTCCCTGCAGTCGATCATCTGCATTCCTCTCTCCCCACTTCTTTGATTTCTTGCAGTATTTAAAGCCCGGGGTGGTCAGTGCATGCTTTGCAACCTTCTGCTCCTGTTACTCATTTCTTAGAAATGAAGGGGAAGGAACCACCAGCAATAAAGAACCTGAGGTTTGAAGACTGGCTGTTTATTTGTCAAAGCTAGAAATGCAGTGGCTGAAGTGGGCGAGAGGAAATCCTCAGTGCAAATGTACCTCAATTAAATTTGGGCTTGTCTAAGTCAAAACTCTGGGGGCCACAGCTGTAACAGCTGGAGGGGGGGGGATTTCCTCCTCCTCTAGTTTTATGTGGAGGTGTTACCACTACCATTGTTGCAAATAACATCTTATTTTTGAATTTGCAACATGTTTTGCTTTTTGCACCTCATTTTTTGCACACGCCAGGCCAGCTTGGCTGCACCATGCCTGGCTGGTGCTGGGGGAGCAGTGGTGGCCATCTCAGTGGCACCTTGGCATCCCTTGTAAGGGGATTATGTGCAGGGGGTGGCAAGTTGGTGACTGTAAACCAGCCCCAGGGATTCAAATACTGGGCAGGTGTCTGAGGTTGGCTGTTAATTGCTGGGGAGAGGGGATGTGGATCAGCAGGATGGCTCTAGATGCTAAATCTGAAGATGCTCTAAAGCCCAAAACAGATGAAAAATAGGTGGCAGATACTTACAGAGGGCTGGGGACTGCTAATGATCTTTTCCTTCGGAAGCAGCAATTACCAGATGAAAAGGAACATCCTCAACCAGGCATTTTGGAGCATCTGTTTTGCATTTCAGGCATGTGTTTGGGAAGTGGGGAGGGCTGCTTGCTGGTTTGATGGCTGGGTAAGGCAGAGGATGTCCTTCAGGGGATATTGCTGGTTGCTTACGAAATGCATTTTGACACCAGGAGTGATTTCCACATCTCTCCTCCTTTTCTGGACTACGTTGTCACTAACTTTCCAAAGAGCCAACACTGGGCACGAGCCAGATTTCTGCTTGTGGGAGGGCGAGGGGCCATCTCTGCGTGAAGCAGCGAGGGGGGGAAAACGTGCACACACTTCTCTTTTTCCATGTTGCCCCTCCTCACTACAGAGAAGCCATTGGCATGTAATTACCACCAGCTTTAACCCAGCCAGACCAACTGTCTTTCTGGCAAATGCAAATACAATAGGAGCCAAAGGTTATTGCACGCCCTAAATAAAACCATTACAACCCCTGGGACCTTACCCAAGCCCAGTCCACAAATCATCCAGGACCAGCTCAGTTCGGTTTTCTTGAGCCCAGAAGACATGGGTTGATGGCAGTGACCCATAATTTCAGGGTTTTTTCTTTAGTTTCCCCCTGCAAAGCCACCTGCACGCTTGTGGTCACTGCAGCACCCGCCAGGACATCTGGCCAGTGTTAGGAAGCCCGCCACGGGATGCTCTTGATTCAGGGTTTTCTTGCTAAAGTTATTAGTGACTTTAATTGGTACCAGAGGTGGGCAAAGGCACATCACATGGATGCACACCACCAGCAGGCATGCACAGCACAGCCTGGCACGTGGCTGTGATCAGCATCCTCATGGACCGCTGCCAGATGCGACCTGATGCCCATCGGTGGGATGGATGATGTTAGGCACCACACAAGGTCCTTCTGCTTGGCCTGGAGGAGCCACCCAGGAGCCAGTGCATCCCACTGGGCTTTTCTTCCAGCTACTGCTCTGAACTGGGATTTACTCCGAAACTCTGACAATTTAACTTTCTATCCCTGACCAAATACAGCCCAAAGTGATGCAAATTCATGACCTCACCCAAATCTCAAGAAGAGGTAAATGCAGCATTGCGTCATGCTGAGCCTGCTGTATCCTTTGCCCCAGTCTGAGAAACAATGTCTGAGTCTACCCTGCTGTAAGGACAAGCCAGGCTGGGAAGGAGTTATGTGGTGGGAAAGGCTTTCTCCTTGCCACCCGGTTTAATTATCAGTGTCTCAGCATTTGCAATGAGATGGAAGCTGGTCCTGCCCCCATGCAAAGCTGCTCTGGCTGCTGGCATTCCCACAGAGCTGCCAGCATGGAGGAATTGGGTTTCACAACCCATCTTTCCAGGCTCCCACAAGATTACTGGAGGGAGAGGAATGTGGTGGAGAAAATATCCCAACTGCTGTTAAAAGGCATAGCTTTCTGTACCCCTTTCCGGGACAGACGGTCCTCCACCACACCAGACTCCCTCCTCCAGCTGGCAGCACCCGCTGGAGCCAGCCCCATGTCACCTCCCCGAGTCACCCTGGGGTGCCTCTGCCCTTCTGGCCTCCCCTTCATGTGCAAATAGTTGCAGTTGTGATAAGCAGGCTCTTTCATGAAGAAACTCTTTGCTTTTCCCTCCCGGTGCTCCTGGGACAGAGCTCAGTCACTTTATATCTGGACAATAAATCTCCAGGCTCTCCAGGACACACCCTTCAAGCAAGACTGTAATGCCTCTTAAATAATGGGCCTGCCAGATGCTTGTTCTGTCTGGGTGAAGAGCACGCCAGCCAGTTACAGCATCTGTAAATAATTTTCCAGGAGAGTCCAGGCAGTGCAGGAGTCTCGGTCAGATCCCTTTTTTTCCCCAATGGTTTTGAATCCTGGTGAAGGTTTCTGGGCTGCCCACAGCAGAAACATGTGTGAGCTGCTGCAGCCCATGGTGAGAGATGCATCCCACACATCTTGGGAGGAAGGTGAAGAAATCTCCACAGCCTTTCTGCTTCTCTAAGGCGTGAAATCCTTGCCAGCAAAGGTTATGATAGTCCTGTTTCTTGGACCCACTCTCTGTGTCTGCTGTTGCTTCAAAATGCTGGGAGTATCAAATGTCCTTGGCAGTGGAGGGCGCTGGGGATTGGTTTGGTGTTGGGTCATCCCCTCCTGGGTGGTGGGACATGGAAAAAGGTGAAAGTGGGCATGGCTTTTGCTGATGTGCCTTCTCTGTTGGGTTCTGTTTGGGGCTTCATGACCTCAGTCCGCCTGTTTTCTCTCCAGCAAGAACTCCTATAGGGTCTCTCCACAGAAGATCTCATTGCATCTGGGGTTGATGGCTGGGATGGTGCACTCACCCTGATTTCTCTCCCAGGCTAGTTACAAGCCCCTTGGAGTCTCAGGCAGCTTTGGCAGGTTCTCTGCTTTTTGAGCTCCAGCCACAACCATAAAGCCTTTCCCTAGCTATTAGAAAGCAGTTATACTCCTTGTGTGTCTTTTCATTGCCGGAAGCTGGTAAGTAGACAGATCCTACACAAATAAACTTCTCAAGGGCAGAGAGTCAAAATATCCCTGGGCTTGTTTGGTGGAAAAAGGTTAACCAGTGTGAAGTCTATGAATTGCTGCTGACCCGATTTTGTTGACAGAATAAGGTGTTATTAATTGGAGTTGCAGGCAAACAGCCTGGGGACTGTTTAGAAGGAGATTGTCAGTCACAGGGACTGAGATCTCCCTGGGAGGAGATCTGGCCAGGCTCTTCAGAGATGCACCTGTGGTCTTGGCCATGGTTCTGGTTCAGGGTTTTGTTGCTGAGGATGAGGTATGTAGGGGTCTTGGTCTCCCACAGTGGCCACAGGAGCATGGGGATTCACTTACCATGGAGTTAGGGCAGTCAGGGAAGGACAGGAGGAACCCTCCAAGAATCCAGGAACCAGGTGACTCCTTCAGAGGGAGCTGAAATGGTTTCTGTTGATCTACCTCATTGCAGAGGGTTTGGACTGGATGACCTTTAAAGGTCCATTCCAACCCAAACCATGTTAATGACGCCTCTAATGAAACTCCTGCCCCCATAAATTCACATTTCTGCTCTCAATCTGAATCCTACCTATAGCATCATTGCTTGGGCAGGAGCAACAGCTTCCTGATGAAGGTGAAGTTCAGGAGTGTAACCTGTGCTGCTCTCAGAGTGCTCCTAAATCTCAGCAGCTGCTGACCATTGCGTTGGCATGGGAGATGTTCACTGTCACCCTGCTGTTCCCCTAGCCCAGGGGGCAGTGGTCATTACAAGGCCCTGGAGAAGAGCCGCCATCATGGCGGCCGAGCCCCTCAAGCTCCGGAGCTGGCTGCTCCTGTCGTGGCTGGCAGGTTCGTTCACAGCCTCTCACGGCAGCGCGTGACGAGCAGCTTGCTTCCCTCGGCCTGGAAGCAAGCAGAAAACCCATGCTGGCGCCAGCCCAAGACAGAAGCTATGGGAATCCTCCTCGACAGCATGACAGCAAACGTTTGTCTTGAGCGGGGCCTGCATCGGGAGGCTCTCGCCTGACAAGCCGACGGCGAAACCCGGCCTCTTTCAGGAAGAGCTTGCCTTGGGCTGTGAGGTTTCCTGCACCTGCGTGACTAAGCGCGCTGGAAAGCACCTACGGTGTGTGCTGGGGTGGTGGAAATTGGGCTGCTGGCAAACAAACATGCCAGTGCGTGCCCTGCTGTGCTTTGAGGAGGTGGGTAGCACCCAATGGAGGCAGTCAAAGGGGCTGTGGTCTTTCCTCAGTTTCCCTGAAAGGCTGACAAGCACCTCCCAAGGTAAGGTCAGACACATTTAGGGGGAGCCTCATACAGGTGGAAGGTGCTACTCAAGGGATGCCAGGTCCTTGTAGCCCCACAGCTGAAACCCCTTGTCCTGAGGTGCTCAGCCCTTGCCTAATGCAAGTTGTCCCATACAAAAGTGACCTGGGAGAACCAATGGGACCGAGATCCATACTTCTGTTCCTTTTGCAGAGCCTTTCAGGACCCTCTTGCCCAGGGTGATGTGGCCACAGGGGTGGAGCAGTCCATCAGGCAGGAGTTCGGAGCAGCTTGACCGTTCTCCACAGAGCAACCATGGCAAGCAGCCCACGTTTCACAAGTGGGGTTTTCCCATCAGGCTCTCCAGCTGCTATAAATAACAGGAAATGTTTTGTCGTTTTCTGCTCCAGAGAAGGTCAGGAGCTGGATTCCGTGGTCTTTGGAGCTTTAATGAGGTTAGAGATTTATGTGGTATACTGGAAAATCCTCTGGGAGAGCCTGCCTGGGGCCATTTGGTTCCTTGAATTGGAGAAGTCTTGAATGCCAGCCTTTGACAAAGTTACCTTAGCCATCCTTTATGAGATGACAGGTCCTGCTAAATCTTTCATGTGCTCTCAGAGGCCAGATGTTAACTCTTGGATTGCTGCAGAACCCGCTCACAAGATGTTTGAATTGCCTTCTGTGGTAGGAAAAGCTTTTACTGTGGATCCCAGCATGGACAGAGGAACACCAGCCACTGTTCTCATGAGCTCACTGGGAGCTCATATTGCAACTTCTCTCACTCATCAGCACTTGGTATTCAGCTCATGAAGGGCAAATTCCTAAAATTTCTTTTTTGCCTCCTCTATCAAGGAAGGCTGGTCCTTCCTGAGTCTCCTCTGGGATCCATGGATGGACCAGCTCTTTTACTCCTAGGTGGTTGGTCTCTGATGGCAGGACCATTACATTTACCAGTGTCTTCCTGCCACAAGGGAACAAGAGTCCCCATCAAATGGTGGAAGACTTTAGGCAGTCCTTAGTGCAAAGTGATTTTCTATCTTTTATTCAAATTAGAGTATTCACCTTGGAGTATCCCCCCCCAAACCAATACTCAGTCAAGCTTGAGGTGAAACTCCACCATCTCCATTATTGGAGTGTGCTCCTTGTGTCTGTCTTCTTCAGCTGGTATATCCTACCAAAGGTCTGCTTCCTCAAGGTTGCTGTCCTCCATCCTTATGACTAGGATTTTTGTTAATGTCATGATGCCAAGGGGTGGTTGGAATGGTCCTAAAGCATAAGAAAGGTGTCAACAGAAACAGGTCAAAATAACCTATTTCTGGTTAGTTATCCTAACTATTATCCTAACATATTTCCAGGAGTTATCCTATTGTACTTCTTAAATTAGGGAGGTGACTGCCCCATGCTTCAAATATAGTTAGTATAAGGGATGGGGAGATGATACTTCCAGGAGTTGGCTTGCTCCACAGACATGGCAAATGCCCTTTAATTCTCTATTAGGGAATAAAGTGCAAAGTCTGAAAGGTGTTTGTCTGGGGCTAGCTGGTGTGGAAGAAAGTCATTAGTACCTTTTCTGGCTGGTGGCAGCCCATTGGGGTCCTATTAGTTCTCACCTGGTGTCCCCATCTCCTCTTCTTGTTGTTTACCTGGCTTGTGCTTGCAGCAGGATGGAAACTCAACAAATCGAGCAAGAAGATCCATCCCCAAGGGTCTGCTCAGATATCTAGACAGCTTTCCTGGATCTTGGAGAGCTGCAGGCATGAGATCCATGCCGCCTGTCACCCCAGCAGCCATGCAGGGAAGAGGCAGAGCCGCTGTCTGACGCCTCTCCCCATTTTCCCAGCAGATAAAAGAATGCTTTGATGTCCACTCCCCCAGCCCCAAGCACCCAGCACCAGGATTAACCACCAGTCAGACCCTTCCACTGCCTCCAAATAAATCTGTTCTCAGACAGCCCCACTCGCAGGGTCCCAGGGTTCCCCTCTTGCAGAATAAGGGTTAAAAATAGTTCCTCCCTTTGCACCTGCCCCTCCAAAGCCATGACTCTGTTTTATTTTTACAGCCCAGATTTCCTGGTGGTTGGCTCCTCTCCTGGGGCGTAGAGGATAGGGACAAGTAGAGAAATTACCCATCTCAGTGCTGCAGTGGAGTAGGCAGCACAGAAAGTGCTCATGTGTGCATGGGTTGGAAGGGAACCCTTCCCACCCTAACTTCTCCATCCTATAACCTCATGGTTCCAAACGGAGGCAAAAATGCAGCTCCAGGGATGGTCCTTAGGAAAAAAGGCAGCCTTTTGATTCTTTTTGCATTATTTAGAGACACCCTTTCAAGGGACAGGAGGGTGGCAAAACTGGAAATGGAATTGCATGTTTGCAAGAGTGTTGTATCTGTCTCTAAGAGGGTTTTTTGGGGGGGATCTAAATTAGCATCCCCTGCACAGATCTCTGAAGCAGTGAAGGAAGCTCGGCTCAGTCCCGATTAAATGGTTTCAGTGAGCCTGAATTATCTGTTTGTAAAAGCCCATGTGTTTATATTTCATAAGCTTATTTTAAAATGCCATGTGTATACAAGAGTGGGCTTATTTTTAAGGCAGAATAGCCT
Source organism: Gallinula chloropus (assembly GCF_964237585.1). Taxonomy (NCBI): domain Eukaryota; kingdom Metazoa; phylum Chordata; class Aves; order Gruiformes; family Rallidae; genus Gallinula; species Gallinula chloropus. The sequence goes on from NC_140086.1 coordinate 4,691,261, forward strand.
GCTGTGTCCTTACCTGACTTAAGTGTCAAGGAAGCAGCTTTGTTTTTATTTTTTCCAAGCTCAGTTTAAAATAAAATGCTGGTTTGGAGCATGGCAGTGAATCTGCCCAAGAGAAGGTCAGGGCAAGGGCTTGTTTTCTGACTGTAAAAAGTTATTTTGCTTGTTTATGGAGCTTCCTCTTGCCAGCTGTCATTTTAGGCTCATCTGTTAATGACAGCTATAGGTAAAAAAAATACCCTATTTCTATCCCCCAGGGTCACAGCAAGCTTCCATTGCCAAAATCCCAAACCAGCTGGGCTTGCCAGTGAATGGTGTTTGGGAACTTTCCATTGGTAAAGTGGGATTTGCTGGGTGACCCTTTCAGGCCAGGTCTTGGCAAGGTTTCTAGCTTCAAATCCCTCAGGAAAATACATGAGAAAACCTCTTTTGGGGGGGGAATCTTGGCATTTTCTTCTTTCTTCCCCCAAGGGAAGCATTTTATTCTTTATTCTTGCCTTTAACCATATGAACCAGCAATGCACCAACGGTGGCTGGAAGGCGAGGAGCAACTTGTGGTGGTGAAGAAAGGCTGCAGGTGGTTGTTGAAGTATGGTGAGATGTTGAATGTGGACCTTCACAGTAGGGCAGGGAGGGTGCTAGTTTACACAGAAGCAAAGTGAAACTTTGACAGTAGGATGTAAGAGTTCATCTTCAATGCAGAAGGGACAAAAAGGCCATATGTGGTTTTGTGCCTATGCTTGGAGATATTTTTCTGCCTCTAAATAGCTTCCATGAAGCAAACGGGCCTGGTGGGTGTGAAGATGAAGACCTAGGAGGTAGGGAGGTGAGCAGATGCCAGTTACACTCAGGAAACAGCTGAAGCAGATGTGGTGTGAGGGATGGTTTTCCATCCAGCAGAGCTGTAAACCAAAGCCCTGACCACTGGTGGTTATTTAAAGACTACCACGGCGCTTCCTGCGATGGGAAGGTGCTTGGCCTATGTTCAGGCTGGGCGACTGCTCTCTGCAAAGCCAAATAAACAGCAGCCACTTGAACTTTCCACCTTGTGGTCTCGGCCGGATGCCTCGTCCCCAGGCCATGGCCTGGTGCCGCGCCTCGGACGGGCTTTACGGACAAGTTTCCGTAGAGGATTCAGGGTGATGAGCGTGTTTGGGTGTTAAGGGGTGCTTTTCCCATCACATGAAGCACCCCAGGGTCCTTGGGGTGCTGCTTAGAGCTGAGAGGGCACATCTGTGGAAGGGAGGCTCTCCAGGGTGGGCTGGGGTGTCCTACATGTGGGTCCGTGTCCTTTGGTGACCCTGGGCAGGGCAAAGAGATAAAATTATATCCTTTAACACTAGACATATACTTTAGATGCTGAATTTCCTGTGTGGGGCACAATCAAAGTAGCTGGGACAAGGAATCCCACCCATCCACCAAGGCAGTCCAGGGATGCATCATGGCATGAATGGTGAGATGCCCATGGTGATGCTTGGGGAGGTTGGAGGAGGTCTCTTCCAACCTCAGCCTTCTGTAACAGGCACTGTGACATGCCAGGCACTCACCTGTATACATTTTGGTGGTTTTACTGAGTTGTATTTTACATGGTGCACATCTCTCCTCACTTCTGGCCCTTCCGTGGTGCCTTGAGATGTTTCAGCAACTCAGATGAACCCTGCAATGGATGCTTCTTCCTCACATCCAGCGGCAGCCCCTCAAGCCTGGGAACTTTTGCAAGACTTGGCAGTGGGACCGGTGCAGGAGTATTTCACACAGGACCCAAAAATATTGCTGTCGGTGCAGCGTCGGTCGGCCTGAAGGCAGGGTCAGGTCCCTAAGAAATCAGACTGTTGACGAACAAACTCGAGCGTATTCAAATGTTTCGTCTGATTTTCTTGGACTGCAAAGTTTCCAAGGGAGCCAAAAAGCTGGCTGCTCTTCTTGTTGACTTTGCAGACCAGAAATACAGCCGGGTTCAGTGAAATAAGGAAGCTCAAATTTCTTGTATTGGTGTAGCAGAAGGAGAAGAAGCTCCATTTCGAAAAGCTCAGATGTCCACTGTAGAGATAAAAGTCCAAGGTGGTGTGCCCTGGCTCTGCTGCCTGCACTCAGCATCAAGGGTGATCACTTGGTCACAGGGCAGCCCACGATATCTAGCCCCAGGGCCAAAATACTTGCTTTAAACCCCTTTTGAATTCCCAGCAAAGAAACGAATCCAGGGACATTGCTCTCAATCAAGGTCAGTTCATTGGGTCCATGTGGCCACTGGACAGGTACAAGCCGTGCCAGTACGTGCTGGTGCTGAGCTGAGAGCACAGGAGACATCAGGCAGGAGCAGAGCATCATTTTAAACTGCAAATGAACTCTGAAGTGACAGCAAACTTGTAACAAGCAAGCCCACATTTCAGGCCAGGCTGGCTGTGAATCAGCTCTGGAAAATGAAAGATGAAACTTTCTGACTTCAGTTCAAGTTATGAACTTCTAAACTCTCAATTATCTGCTTTAATGGACACAAGCCAGGGAGACAAACATTTTTCTGAGGCGAGCATTTGGGACAGCTTCCTGAAAGTGAACTTCTTGAAAAAGGCGTGATGTGGAGACTAAAGGTTGGACTCAAAAGTCTGGTATTTTGAAATTGGGTTAATTCCACATGAAGATACCCTGCTGTCCATCCCAGACATGCTCTTGAGTTCCCTCAATCCCTTTGCTGCTCTTCACTAAAATGTAGGGGGCATGAAAAATCCCTTCAGAAAATGACAGTGGAAAAAAAAAACCTACCAGATTTTAAACCCATCTGAATCTCTAGTCTGGTGGAGGCCCTTGTGATCCTTTGCATATGGGGTGATTATAGTTCTTCCCACAACCTTCCTACCTTCCCAGCAAAGGGGAAGGAGTGCTTTCCCTCTTACTTCCCTGAGTGCCAGGGCTCTCCAGTAAGTCAGGCTTGCAGGACTGGCAAGTGTGAATTCCTAAAGCAGCCCTGCGTGGGGGGAAGTGAACTTCCTTATCTGTAAGCACCTTTTTAAGTCTGACTTAGATACTCTAATAACTGTATTTAGAAAAAACAAACCATGAATGTTTGTAACTTTTGGAATTGCACTTGAATACAGGATTATTGATAACTTTAAATATTTTTTGGGGAATCAACTTTTTAAAAGGGTAGACAATGGCAGGACAAGGGGGAATGGATTAAAACTAAAGGAAAGAAGGTTTAAATTGGATATTAGGGAGAAGTTTTTTACAGAGAGTGGTGAGGTGCTGGAACAGGCTGCCCAGAGAGGTGGTGGATGCCCCATCCCTGGGGGTGTTCAAGGCCAGTTTGGATGGTGCCCTGGGCAACCCTGTGTAGCTCCAGGCGTGGAGGTTGGTGTCCCTGCCTGTGGCAGGGGGGTTGGAACTCTGTGATCCTTGGGGTCCCTTACAACCTAGACCATTCTGTGATTCTGTGATAGCAAAAATGCAGAAGGCTTTAGCATGAGACAGCCATATAAACTTCCTCCTTACCCCAGAGATAACAAGCCCAGGCTGGCAGTGAGCTGTGGGCAAGTGGGGGTCAACAGCACAACCCAACAGCCTGGCTTTGCTATTTCATGGCTCACCTTCATGGTGTGTGTTAGAGTGGGGATGTCCCACATGTGGGCGCAGGTTTTGTCATTACTGCAGCATTTTTGCAGATGCTGTTTGGGAATCCAGGCTTTTTTTTTTTCTTTTCCTTTGTTTCCCTTTAAAATACTGTGTGTTTTTTCTCTTATCATTTTTTAAATAGCTGTATGTACCCCAAAACTGTCTTCAGGCATTAAGAAAATCAGAGTATATGCCCGAAGCTCTGCTAACGATAAGAACAGAGAAGAGGCATCATGTACACAGCTGGGCAGCAGTTCCTCCTGCAAGCTGCTAAAATTAGCATCTACTAAAGTTAGTGGAGATTTCACTGAGCTCTTGTTTGTTTTATTGAAGTGGACAGGTCAAGGACTGGGGTTTTGTCGGCACCGTGGCATCAAAAGGACGGGCCTGCAGTCCCAGCTGCTGGGAATCATTATTGTCCTTAGGGCTGTGGCCATGGGTCATGAGGATGGCCGAGGCCTGCTGTTGGTAATGCTGTCAGCAGGTTCAGAGGCAGCAGTGCCTGCCATGATGCTCCTGCCTACAGTTGTCCCAGTGAAGTAGATGAGCTCAGGGTTAATTCTTGCCATTAACCAAAATCTGCCCTGGTCAGGCCCCACCTGGAGTATTGTGTCCAGTTCTGGGCTTCCTGGGATAAAAAAGACAGGGATCTCCTGGAGAGAGTCCAGTGGAGGCTACAGAGGTGATTCAAGGCCTGGACCATCTCCCCTACAAGGAAAGGCTGAATGAACTGGGGCTGTTCAGCCTTGAGAAAAGAAGACTGAGAGGGGATCTGATCAATGTTGGTAAATATCTCAAGTGTGGGACACAAGGGGGAAATGGCCAGCCTCTGCTCAGTGTCTGTGGGGACAGGACAAGGGGCGATGGCTGCAAGTTGGAGCACAGGAAGTTCTGCACCAATATGAGGAAGAACTTTTTCCCAGTGAGGGTGACAGAGCCCTGGGACAGGCTGCCCAGGGGGGTTGTGGAGTCTCCTTCTCTGGAGATACTCCAGACCCATCGGGACACCGACCTGTGCGACCTGTCCTAGGGAGCTGCTTTGGCAGGGGGGTTGGACTTGATGATCTCTGGAGGTCCTTTCCAACCCCTATGATTCTGTGATTCTGTGATATCCCTACCCCTGTGCAAGACACGTGTACTGTGCTGGTCTCCTAGGAGCAGATTTGGGGAAGATGCCCCTCTGCAGTTGAATTGGGTGAAGGCTTCATGGGTACATCCATGCAAATGTGGGTCACCACAGTCATGCCAGCTAGCAGAGGCTCAGCTGGGAAGGCCACCAGGTCCAGGTTCCCAGAAGAGGTCGGGCTGCATTTCCAGACCCTGCAGGGAAGACTCTTGGCAAAGTCCCCAAAGACCTTCAGGTTCCACCATTGGGTGGAGCAAATTGCAGCCCACAAGTAGAGCTCAAGGGACATGTGATGTGATTGATGTGATAAACAGCAGCCCTGCGGAAAAGGACTTGGGGGTACCAATGAATGAAGAGCTGAACATGAGCCAACAATGTGCACTCACAGCCCAAAAGGCCAACCACATCCTGGGTTGCATCACAAGAAGTGAAGTGTGTGCGGCCAGCAGATGGAGAGAGGAGATTTTGTCCCTCTGCTCTGGTGAGACCCCACCTGCAGTACTGTGTCCAGCTCTGGAGCCCTCAACACAAGAAGGACGTGGACCTCTTGGAGCAGGTCCAGAGTGCCAGGAGGATGATCAGAGGGTGGGAGCACCTCTCCTTTGAATACAGGCTGAGAGAGTTGGGGTGGTTCGGCCTGGAGAAGAGAAGGCTCAGTGGAGACCCTTCTTGCACCCTTCCAATGCCTGAAGGGCACCTACAGGAAAGCTGGGGAGGGACTGTTTGCAAGGGTGTGTAGCGCTGGGACAAGGGACAGTGGTTTTAAACTAGAGCAGCAGGGTAGGTTTAGAACCCTAGAATGTGTCAGATTGGAAGGGACCTTTAGAGGTCATCTAGTGCAACCCACCCTGCAGTAAGCAGGGACATCTTCACTAGATGAGCTCACTCAGAGCTTCATCAAGCCTGGCCTTGAATATCTCCAGGGATGGGGCCTCCACTACCTCTCTGGGCAACCTGTTAGAGTGATTTACCATCCTCATAGTGAAGACTTTTTTCCTAATATCCAACCTAAATCTCCCCTTTTTGAGTTTAAAACCATCACCCCTTGTCCTATTGCTACACATCCTTGGGACCAGTTCTTCCCCAGCTTTCTTTGAGGCACTGGAACAGGTTGCCCAGAGAGGTGGTGGAGGCATTCAAGGTTAGGCTTGATGAAGCTCTGAGCTACCCAATCTAATTTAATGGTGTCCCTGCCCACTGCAGGGGGGTTGGACTAGATGGCCTTTAAAGGTCCCTTCTAACCTAATGCAGTCTGTGATTCTATGACATCCTTCTGCTGTGTTTCTAGTAAGGGCCTGCCCAGGGGGTGCCAATGACGTGGGCAAGGATGTGCTCCATCTGTTTGAGGAGCGACACTTACGGTAGAGGTGGAATTGGGGCCGGGGGTGTTTTATCCACCAGCTGATAAAAGAAAATGCTGGGGAAATTCCTGCCCCTTTCCCTGTTCACACTGTGCCTCAGTGTTTAATTACAGTGCTCATTTAGCAGCTGTTGGCTGCCTGTCCCTGTCCCCATACTGCCCACGGAGCCAGGCCAGTACAGCTGCCTGTTTGCAGGGAGATTGTGTGGGAATGGATTCAGCTGAAAAAAAATCAACTTTTATTTATTTATCTATAATTCACCCTACTGAGGAATCAGTTCCTGGGTGCCTTCGCCAAGGCAGCCGTTGCCATCTCCACACCCTCATGAAGCATGGAGCCGAGCCAGAGAGGGAGCAGCTGCCTGCACTGGGTAAGAATGAGCCCTCTGGCTGGAGGTGACATCTTTGGTGGCTGTTGTCTCAGCTCCATTGGGCTGGACCACAGTGGGACAGGCCTTTCCTGGGCTGGTTTTCACAGAATCACAGAATCGTAGGGGTTGGATTCTGGCTGGCCATTTCCCCCTGTGTCCCACACTTGAGATATTTATAAACATTAATGAGATCCCCTCTCAGTCGTCTTTTCTCGAGGGTGAACAGTCCGAGCTCACTCAGCCTTTCCTCATAGGGGAGATGCTCCAGGCCCTTAATCATCTTTGTAGCCCTTCTCTGGACTCTCTCCAGGAGATCCCTGTGTATTTTCTACCAGGGAGCCCAGAACTGGACACAGTACTCAGGTGGGGCCTGACCAGGGCAGAGCAGAGGGGGAGGATCACCTCCTTTGACCTGCTGGCCACACTCCTCCTGATGCCCCCCAGGATCCCATTGGCTCTATTAACCACCAGGGCACACTGCTGGCTCATGGCCAACCTGTCATCAACCAGGACCTACAGGTCCTTCTCTGCAGAGCTCCTCTCCAGCAGGTCATCCTCCAGCCTGTACTGATAGATGTTTTTGCTGTTGGTTGTCGTGTACAATGCCAAATTTAAATTACTTGTGAAGCAGCAGAGCATCCTTCGTGCTGGCTGCTGTGGGTACTCTGTGCACAGCACCTGTAGCGTGCTGTAGTATGTATTTTTCTGCATAGATAATATAGATTTCGACATGGAACCAGGTGTATTAGTTGGAGTGCCCTCATTTGGCTGCTTCTCCATACCACAGGAGCTTATAATGGAGGAATTGATCGAGCACAAAGTCAGCACTGGGTGTTTCTGTGCTTCTGCAGATTTTCCTCGATGTCACATTTCCTGTTCGCTGCAGCCTCAGTCTTTAGGAAGCAGCATAAAGAGAGAAAAACCCTCCCCAGGGTGTACCCCAAAAAGGCAGGACTGGGAATGGCTGTCTGCCACCTTCCCATCTTATGTGTCCTGGGCAGTGGAGAGGCAGGGACCACTCTTTCAAAGGAAGTGTTTAGCCTCGTAGTCCAAGCTGCCCCTCTGAACCTCCGTTTCTGGCAGACTCTGAACACCCAGGTATGCCCTGTGGCTCCCCTGTGGAGCCCATATGTGTGGGACCAAGGAGCCCCAGGCAGGGATTGGTGATGCCAAGCACAGGGAGGCCAGAAAGTAGAAAGGACAATGACAGACAAGCCTGTGTTTTAGGCATGGTCCCATTTTTCTCATGGCACATGCAGCTGGAGACACTGAGGGGTTGTGACCCTGTACTCTCACCACTGACTGTGATGCCCTGCAGTCAAGCAGAGCTGGTCCCACAGTTTTTTCAGAGCTTGGCACAGCAGCTCAGTCTCCAGTGGGATGCTTGGAGCATCACTGGGATGAGGCTCCCTGGGTTTGCCTCTCCCTTGGGTCTTGTACAAAGAGCTTTTTCCCTGCACAGCAGCTTTGGCTTTTTGCTTCTTCATTCACCTCCTTTGCCTTTCCCCGTACCAAGAAGCAGAGCACATGTATGTGCATCCCAAAAAAACATGTATTATCCTCAGTAGTTCACTGCTGCCTTCATCCTAAACGATGAATTTCGGGTTGTGGCCTCATTTATCCAGGGAAACTCATTTGCTTTCAGCTTGCTTGGAGCCTGCTCCAGCACAGCAAGGGTGGCCAGGAAATGCCACCCACGCCGGGGTGTCAAAACCATCCAGGAGCCAAGCAGAGCCAGAGCAGCTTGCGTGTCTCCAGGCCATTAAAGCTTACCCCTGGGGCTGGGGAGGATGTGCAGAGCCTGGATGAAACGCCAGCGTCCTGCCTGTCCCATTCCTGCTGGATCCGGCAGAGCTGGGGAAGCTTTCCTGCTGAGCAGGGTGGGGAGGCTTCACATCTCAGCATTTATTTAATTTTCAGCTGATAAAAGCCTTGCTTCCTTGCCCGTGGTGTCTGAGCAGCCAGCACGTTCAAACTCTTCCCTTTCTGCTGGGAATTTGCATTTCCCTAAAGGCAGCACTGGTTGTATGCAAATAGCCCAATAAAAGAAAGTCAAAGCCATAGCATGCTCATGAGTAAGAGTTCCTGAACCTTTGTTGAGCAATCAGATGCTTTCTTCCAAGCCTTTCAGCGTTTTGGGGAGAAGCAGCATGGCCATGCTTTGCCTACAGTGGGCTCTTCTGGCCTGAAAAAGCTCCGTGCAATGATGACTTCACCTCCATGTTGTCCCAGAAGTGGTACCAGTCTGGAAAGGTGCTTTGGGGTTGCAGTGTCCCACTGTGGGATTTGCTTTTTCTGGGATGTGGCATCCCCACTTCTGGTGTTCACATAGTGGTCCACAAGCAGCACTGTAGGCAGAATGGGTCTCCTCTTCCTGCCATTCCCATGAGGATGTGGTCCTTCTCTTCTAGTAGTCTCCAAAATCACCTGGGCACAGTCCATCAGCACAAGCTGGGTTGTGCTGCACGACCTTCTTGCTTTCCCTGCAGGGATGAAGAGAGAAGCGACTGGCAGCATCCCACAGCAGCTCTGACATCTATTTGGAGCAAGATTTTTTTGCTCATGCAAATCATTGCAGTTTCTCTTGAGATGTCAGGGCATTTGCTGGCTTTTATAAAGCCACTGCTGGAAATCCTGCCTGTGAATGACAGGAATATGATTAGATGACTGTTCGTCCTACGTATCAAAAGTTCATTTAAATGACAAGAAGCACTGGGATCTCAATTCCTGTTTCAGATGGTTTTGCCTGGGAGCAGTCTTGGCATGGTGGAGCATCACTGTGTTGTATGTGAGGATGTCAGCCACCCCTGGGAGTGGTGGCTGACACACCAGAGGGTTGTGCTGCCACTCAGCAAGGCTTAGACAGGCTGGAGAGCTGGGTGGGGAGAAGTTTAATGAGATTTAACAAGGGCAAGTGTAGCGTCTGGCATCTGGGGAAGAACAACCCCAGGTACCAGTACAGGTTGGGGACTGGCCTGGTAGAGAGCATAGGGGAGAGGGACCTGGGGGTCCTGGTGGACAGCAGGATGACCATGAGCCAGCAATGTGCCCTCGTGGCCGTGAAGGCCAGTGTCATCCTGGGGTGTATTATAAGGGGTGTGATTAGTAGGCCAAGAGATGTTCTTCTCCCTCTCTGCTCTGCCCTGGTGAGACTGCACCTGGAATATTGTGTCCAGTTCTGGGCCCCTCAGTTCAAGAAGGACATAGAACTACTTTGGTCCTCCATCTCCCATGTTGGCAGGGTGTGAATTGGGCTAAGGACTAGGGGCAATGCTTTCCACATCAAGCAGGCACTGCACAACGGATGGAGACACTGGTGTTCCACCAGCAGGAATGGCTACAACTTGGAATTGCATCCCCTTTAACCATTTTATTTGGAAAAACAGCACCTTTATTTGCTCTGGCAGCTCTCATGGGTGGGGGATACCTCTCAGCACCTGCCAGCACAGCATCCCTTGCCACTGGAATTTTGTGAAGAGCAGCAGCAGCTCACACCAAAGGATTTTGTCCCTGTTGCTGGTGGTGGCCAGGTGCAGGTGGGGAGGAGAGGGTTCAGGATCAGGCTGTACCTGTAATCATGCATCCAAAAACTGGCAGACCTGCCTCTGTCCCCAGAGCTATGTCGACTTACTGCCTTTGCAGATTAGTAGTCCTATGGCAACCAAGGAGCTATGCCATGGCTTTTTGCTAGAGCTAAGGAGATTGCTGAAAGAGTTTTGTGGGGAACACTTTCTCTGCAGGGACTGGGCTCAGTGGGATGAGCCAGGAACTGGGCATGATAGGGTGTGCAGCATGTCTGGACCTGGCAGCATCCCATGCAGGAGTAGGGCATTTTCCCATCTCCCTTAGCTTCCTCCATGGCTTTTAATTATCCTGGGTGACACCCATCATGCTTCCCCTGGCATCTCTCCATATTATTAATAGTTCTTGGTGGGGGAGCACTTAACACCTGCATGCAGCATCTCTGTCCCATGCTGCTAGAAAGGGAACAGCTCTGGAAGGGCTGTTTCAAGGGGTGGTTTCTGCTGGGGAGGTGACAGCAGTCAGGGCTGGTAAGGACAAAGAGGAGCCATCCCAGGGTTTTCCAGGCAGCACTGTACTCATGGGATGCTGCTGCCTTCAGAAGTGCTTCTTTGTCCATTACAAGGCAGAGGTGGTGTTGCTGCCCCCCAACAGCCTGTCACAACATGTGTGACCCTGTTTCTTTGGGGTGAAATCTGTAGAACTGGTACTGGGGAGCAAGGGTGAGGTGGTTTGGGTGGACAACCTTGGAGTGCACAGAGTCTGGATGGGGGAGGAAGATCAAGGACCCACAAAGCCCATCTCAGCTCGGTGCCACTGACTTGGAAGAGCTGCCTTTCTCCAGAGCTTGGCTTCTCTGGTTGACCCTGGCCACCAGAGAAGACCTTTCCGTTGAGCTCATCACAGGCAGAGTGTGTTTTCTTCTCTCCTGTGTTGCCATTCCTCAGCATGTCATGGACCAGGGTGTACTTCAAACACTATCTGCAGGTCGAAATCCACCTGTTGGGTAGATTGAGTCCCCTGGAGCCCCCTTCTTTGTCAACAAATGTCCATCAAAGCCGCCGCAGCCCGTTGACATGGGGAGTTGTGCAAGATGCCCTGATGACCCAGAGAAGGCTGCCAGTGCCCTTTGGTCAGGGCTGCTGTTGGCTTGGCAAGGCAGTAGGACTGGACAGCCTAGGGACATCTTCCCATCAGGATGCCACCACCGAGTGGGGACATGTGAAATAGCAAAGTTCAGGTCTGGTGGAAAATGGGGTGGTTGAAGACCAGGGGCTAAAACACCAGTGCTAGGATAGGCAGTGGAAAAACTAAACACAGGCTGCACCTCTCCCAAAAATAGCCTAGCCTCCCCATCACAGGCTCAAGTTGTACTTTGGAGGGGAGATCACAGCAGCCACCCCGTTCCCTTCCTGGGGACCCACTTCTGTCCTTAACCCTGTAAGAGGCATCATTCCCACCCCACCTCCCCCAGCTCTACCCCCCTCTGCATTCTGCTGTTTGGACACCTGCCACAAGTATTAAATTCTCTCAAAATGCTGTGAGAAACCACAAGAAAAGATGAGCAGATGTTCAGCTGCACCAGATTCGGGGTGGGAGAGACACATGGTAGTTGCAGTCGTTGTGTGGGGGTGGAAACCACTGGAGTCAGCTTGCCCCCCATGAGTGTTTTGAGGCAAAGATGCTGCTTTGGGAATTTTTTTCTCTCTAACATGATTTTGGGCAAGGCAGGAAGCCTGGAAATGCCCCATCAGATGCAGAATTCCTTTTTATTTTTTTTTTTCCTGATTCCTCTGGCCAAAAGAAATCCCTGAAGGATGGGAGGGAACTGGCCCCCCAGTATTTGGGGTGCCTGGCTTCCATCCTCATCAAGTGCCGAAGCGTGGGGACCAGCCATCCCCAAACAACTGAGCCTTTTTCCCTGCAAGAAACCCCTCCAGGGTGCACCCTCTGCAGATTTGGGAGGCAGCCAGCCCAAAGCCTGCTATTACTTTTCCCCGTGGAGTTGGCCTCTCTTCCTCCTGCCTCTTTTTTTTGCCTCCTTTAGATCCAAGCCAGGAAAAGCCTCTGACGTCGGCACCGCGGCTGTGGGCTCCTCGTAGCTGCTGGGGGGAAGGCAGCAGAGGGGATATCCTGGATCATAAAACTGGGATCTTGCTGCGAGCAGGGCTGCCTCCAGCTGCCCACGAATTGTCCCCTCCCAGAGACAGGGTGGGATGGATGGGCCATGGTCTGCATTCAGCTGGGGAGGTCCTGTTGCCCCCAGTGCTGAACATTTTGTGCCTTTTAGTGGGGTTTTTTTGATCAGCTGGCTGGTTCACTGTCTCATCTTCCCTGCTCCTCCCTTGTTCGTGGTCTCCCAGTTCCCTCCTGCTTGCAAATCTCTGCGTCAACATCATGCTAAAATCCTTCCCCACTGCCTAAATACCACCAAACTCCTTAAATCAGACCTGGGCTATCGAATATGGGAATGGCCCTCTCTTGTCTGCCAGTTTACACTGGAGCTGGCATTCACCATGCACTAAAGAGGATGTGGAGGAAGATGCATGAACTAGTTTTATCTTGCAGTTTCTGTGGGCTGCCAAGAGCTCCCCATCAGTCTCCCTCTGTGCTCCTGCAATTTTCATTCTCCTTCTTGCTATTCTGTTCAGAAAACATCCCCTGTGGGAAAAGAAACAGAATAACCTTGGGAGGGAAAACTCCACAAGATTCTCCTGCAGACAGCACCGGGCACTGCTCCGTTCTCGGCAGCAGATTCCCTGCAGCCACCCTCTCCCTGAAGTGTCCAGCACAGCTTTTCCAGGATATCTCTGTCTGCTCCTTCCATCCCTGCACCTGGAGCAGGATGTGCTGGTGGCTGCATACGCCTCTGCCCCCAGACACCACCAACTGCTGCGGAGTGTTTTTGTTTCCGTCGCTCTCCTCCCAGATCTTCCCTGTTTCCTTCCGCGCAGATGCAGCTGGAGGAAATCTCACTGTGTTGGTTTGGGCTGTGGTCATTGGCTGGGGACAGCACCATGGGTCTCCATATCCTGGGACCTATCCTTCCTGGTAGTGGTGGTGGTGCTGGTGCTGATGCTGGTGCAGGTAACCAAGCACCATAGCCTCACTGTGGTCACAGATGGCAGTGATGGATGTGTACAAAACTACTACGTGGTAGTAACCAGGACTACTATCCAGCAGTGTGCCCTGGGGGCTAAGAGAGCCAATGGGATCCTGGGGGGCATCAGGAGGAGTCTGGCCAACAGGTCAAAGGACGGGATCCTCCCCCTCTACTCTGCCCTGGTCAGGCTCCACCTGGAGTATTGTGTCCAGTTCTGGGCTCCCTGGGATAAAAAAGACAGGGATCTCCTGGAGAGAGTCCAGAGAAGGGCTACAGAGATGATTAAGGGCCTGGAGCATCTCCCCTATGAGGAAAGGCTGAAAGAACTGGGGCTGTTCAGCCTAGAGAAAAGAAGCCTGTGAGGGGATTTAATCAATGTTTATAAATATCTCAAGTGTGGGACACAAGGGAAAATGGCCAGCCTCTTCTCATCAGTCTGTGGGGACAGGACAAGGGACAATGGCTGCAAGTTGGAGCACAGGAAGTTCCACACCAACATGTGGAAGAACTTTTTCACAGTGAGGGTGACAGAGCCCTGGGACAGGCTGCCCAGGGAGGTGGTGGAGTCTCCTTCTCTGGAGATACTCCAGACCTGTCTGGACACCTACCTGTGTGACCTGCCCTAGGGAACCTGCTTTGGCAGGGGGGCTGGTTCCGATGATCTCTGGAGGTCCCTTCCAACCCCTACAATTCTGTGATACTCAGAAACTTGCATGCCATTTTCAGGGTGTTGGAAATGCTCATTGTGGAGGTGGGATTGGGGGCAGGGATAGTAGGACTTGGTCATCCTTAAGGGGAAAGGGCTGGTTGTTATCTTACATGGGCTGAAACCAGGAGAGAGGTCGTGCAGATACAGCGCAGATGGGTGTTTTGTTAGGATTTTCTGCAGGTGAACTTTGAACACGAGATGTGCTCACTCAGGAGACAGCTCTATTTATGTCTGGGGAAGATACATACTCTTTAGGTGAGTAAGAGCCTTTGTTCCAAGTCACACTGCTAAAGCCCACGTGGAGCGACAGTTTGGCGACAGTCTTCCTCTTCCTCTGCTTGAGGAGTTGCAGTGCTTAAGAAAACCTGACTTCACCAGCTGCATCCTGAGTACTGGCAGCATGGCCATCAGATCTGGCATTGTTCACCACCCCAGCGAGGAAGCCCTGACCTTAGTTTTGCCTTGGGGTGCTGGGAGGAAGAGCATCCTATGGTGGCTCACCCCATCCCTGATGGGGTCCATCCCTGGCCATTTGGGAGGCCAAAGTATAATGGAGCCACTGTGTTGAACAGAAATGATTAGGAAAGTGCTATGACCCCCTTAATTTTGGGGTGTAAGTGAGGAAGTGATGGCTCAGTAGTCTCCCAGAGCACCCTCATTTTTCTCTTGCCATACCAGAGTGCAGTCACCCTGGATCCTCACTGTGCTTTTGGCTGCAAAACTTGTGGAAGAGCCACCATGGCCAGTGCTGCACTGCTGAGCATCCTCATCCAGGGCCTGCTTGCTGTGTCCTCACATGCTTCATCCCAATCCTGATCCCCTGCAGCACTCGAGTCAGAAGAATACATCTTCACTGGGCAGGTTATTAATATCAGCTGAAATACCCTTTTCTACATTGTTCTGCCACACTTAATATGGTGATCAGCATCACAGCCTGCAGAGCTGGGGGTGAATTGTCGTTGAAGGTCCATTAGGGATTTATGGGCTTGGGGGATGAATTGCCAGGACATGCAGTTGCCAAAATACTTGAAATGCTTCCACTGGAGATGAGACCTTGTGGGAAAGGAGCACTCGCTGTTCTCATACGCAGGCGGTTCCCAATGAACCTCTGTTCCTGGCAGTGAGGATGCCCAAGCACATAAAAATTTGTATGGAGCATGAACAGAGGATGAACCACGTGTCAGATGTGTGCCCTGGGGGCTAAGAGAGCCAATGGGATCCTGGGGGGCATCAGGAGTGTGGCCAGCAGGTCAAAGGAGGTGATCCTCCCCCTCTGCTCTGCCCTGGTCAGGCCCCATCTGGAGTGTTGTGTCCAGTTCTGGGCTCCCTGGGATAGAAAAGACAGGGATCTCCTGGGGAGAGTCCAGAGAAGGGCTACAGAGATGATTAAGGGCCTGGAGCATCTTCCCTATGAGGAAAGGCTGAGTGAGCTGGGGCTGTTCAGCCTAGAGAAAAGAAGACTAAGGGGGGAACCTTATTAATGTTTATCGATATCTTAAGTATGGGATGCAGGGGGAATTGGCCAGCCCCTTTTCAGTGCTCTGTGGGGACAGGACAAGGAGCAATGGCTGCAAGTTGGAGCACCAATATGGGGAAGAACTTTTTCCCAGTGAGGGTGACAGAGCCCTGGGACAGGCTGCCCAGGGGGGTTGTGGAGTGTCCTTCTCTGGAGATATTCAAGACCCATCTGGATGCCAACCTGTGTAATGTGAGCTGAGGAGCTGCTTTGGCAGGGGGGTTGGACCTGATGATCTCTCGAGGTCCCTTCCAACCCCTGTGAGTCTGTGATGATGGGGAGCACACTCACCTCTCCAAGTGGTGTTCACAGTAGCTCCCAGTCTCACTGGGCCATGCTGGCCCCGCAGCTCTGCAGCTGGAGCTGTAGGAACCACATAACCAAAACCAGATCTAAATTATCCTCCAGAAATATCTTTACCTGCCTGGCCACAGTGAGCTCATCTCAAGGGGAAGCAGACCCCACAAGTGAAGCAATATGTTGGAACATCACTGGAAAAGCACATTAAGCCCAGGGGAGAAGCACATTTCCCATCTTCTCATGCACAGTCATTGCAAAGTTTGAACAAAGATTCCAGTTTGCTATGGTCCAGCTGGGGAGGGTGAGCTTCCCCAGTGGGCAGGTAGCATTGCCTTGGGGTTGAGCTGCTCTGAATGAGACCCAAAATGCTGCTGGGAGGCAGCTCTCACGTTTCCTCCCATCCCTCAGCCAAGCTTCCTGTCTCCATCAGCTGCTAAAATGTTGATTTCCTCAATTGGGGCTGGAAAAATCCCCCTGGGATGTCATGCTTTTCCCTACAGCCTGGGCTGGATTTGAACTTAGCAGAGCATCCTTGCAGGGTGGAATATTTATTTTCACAGAATCACAAGGTTGGAAAAGACCTTTAAGATCATCAAGTCCAACCGTTCCCATCCTATGCTAAACCATATCCCTAAGCACCTCATCTACCCTTTTGTTACACACATCCAGGGAAGATGTGTCTTCTTCACATTTTCTTCAGCATCCTCAGAAAAAAAGAAAAAAACCCAACACAGCCTAACCCAAGGAGCACATGGGTTGACTGTTCAGCAATGGGTCACCATCACAAACCACAGCTGGCTCCATCCCATCTCTTCCTGGCTCTGGGGTAGCGTTGTCTGAGTTTCTTACATGAAAGAAAGTGAGGAGGGATGTGATCTGGTTGTCAGAGGGGAATGGGGTAACTTGGGGGAGCAAGGGGACACCTCAGGGTCTGTGGTGGAGCTGGGAAGGGCTCAGTACTGAAGTCCCCTTGAGTTCTGGCTCTTTCCCAGCTCCTACCTCCCTCTGAGCTCCTTCCCCAAATCGTGGCTGTAAAACCATGGACACAGAGATGTGCTGTGAGTCAGGCAGCGCTGGGGATGCCAATAATAAATAATTAGTGTGAAAGTCCATGATTTTAGCAGCCAGGCTGGGCAGGCATATTTGGGAGAGCTGCCCCCTGCACCTCGCCTGGCTTATTTTTCACCCTTTGCTATTTGATTTTTTTTCTTGTTTGATGTTTTCATTCGTGGAGACCACTGGTGAAGCAGCTGTTGTAAATGATGCTCAGGCACCAAGGAGCCCAGTGACAGAAATGTGATGAGCTGCCCGGTGCTCAGCACACCTCCCCTCTCCTTGTTGTGTTGAGATAAAACGACTCAAAGGGGAAAGTTTCTGGATGCTGGGGCATGAGGAGGAGAGATGAGAGGGTGCATGCCAGCCCAGCTCGTGTTACTTATGTGCTTATGGTCTATTTTGAGGCTCCAGCCACGCGGCGCTAAGCAGCTGCTGACCCAGGGAAGAGACCAGCTTCAAAACAAGAGTCTGGTGGGTAGTGACCCAGGGAAGCACCGGGTTTCCTTTGGTTCTAAGAGGGGCTTGCAGCATCCTCACCCACCCCCACCCCCCCCAGGCCCATCTTCTCATGGATTTACACATTTCCATGTTGGGAATCGATTTGAATTCTTCCCATCCCATCCTTGAAGGCAAAGATGCCCCAGGTTGCAAGGCCAGGGTCCTTGATAGGGAGCGACACGCCGGCAGTGATGGGGATGCGGATAGCGAGCTGAGGGGCACATCCAGCACTAGTGCTGGCGAACCCATGCATCTGCAGCCCCCTCCTCTGCTCCCCCCCCCTTTCCCAAGAAAGCTCATTGGTGGGTGGCTTAGTTTGCCTAAGAGCATTAGAGGTGCATTTGGTGGACATCAGCCACTCGAGCAGCGCGGGCAGCGTGTGGCTGATCAGAGGCAGCAGCAGCTGGTTTGGGGCAGAGCACAGCGTTCGGGGTGGAAATATTTGCCGTGCGTTTCGGGGATGCAAAGGTGAGGTCTGGGGGGGAGAGGATGGGTGCTGGGGGTGTGTGTGGGGGTGGGGATCAGCTCCTGTGGCTCAGGTGCTTAAATATACTGGCTATATACTGGCTAGGTGTTGATGTTGGGCAGCATGAGAGCAAGCTCCTTCCCTGCAGTGTGCTTTCCACTTTTTCAGGGAGAATGTGAGTTGCCAGCTTGGCTTTCCAGTGCTCTTTCAGCTTTTCAGATGATAATCTTTTTCTTTAACCACCATCTCAATTTATAATCTTAGAATCATAGAATGGTCTGGGTTGGAAGGGACCCCAAGGATCACACAGTTCCAACCCCCCTGCCACAGGCAGGGACACCAACCTCCAGGCCTGGATCTACACAAGGTTGCCCAGGGCCCCATCCAACCTGGCCTTCAACACCTCCAGGGACGGGGCATCCACCACCTCTCAGGGCAGCCTGTTCCAGCCCCTCACCACTCTCTCTGTAAAAATCTTCCCTCTAATATTTAATCTAAACCTTCCTTCCTTTAGCTTCAATCCATCCCCCTTGTCCTGACATTGTCTGCCCTTTTAAAAAATTGATTCCCCTGCTGTTTGTAATCCGTGGTCTCCCATGAAGATGAGCATGGTCAGTGATGCTCGTGCGGGCTGTGGTGTGTGCTGGTGCATTCAGGTGCACCGTGTCCCCCTCCACATGGGCCAGGGGCTTCCTTGGATTGAGCCCTGAGAGGAGCACACCCTCACCAACCACCTTTCCCTTTCCCTCCCCTGCAGCCTCGCTCTCCGCTGGGATTTATGGAGGTGCTGACGAGCAGCTCTGAGCCCCGCAGCCCCCGGCAGCCCGCCCTGTGAAGCAGTGCCCGGCTGCCTCTCCTCATCTTGCCCAGCATCCCAACCCTCCGACTCAACCATTCAAGGCTCCCGTGCATGGATCGCCCCAGCGAGGGACCGCTGCCGGACGCCGCCGACGCCGCCCCGTAGCCTCCCGGCCCCCCGTGCCGCCCCTAAGTACTCCACATACCCCGATGGGGTAACGTGACGGGGGTCACCCTCCCACCAACCCCCCCAACATATGCAGAGGCCTTTCTAAAGCGCCGGGGAGCGCGCGGCACCGGAGGCGGCAGCCGCTCACCATCGCACACACGCCAAGGACGCCGACACTACAGCAAAGGGATTTCTTTTTGGTTTAATTATTATTATTATTATCATCATCATCATCATCATTAATATTATTTTTTCCCCATCTGGCTTTTTCCCCCGGGGGGTTTGCGGTGTGTCAAGGAAGCCGGCGCGCTCCCAGGAGCTGGGATTATTTGCACAACGTCTGTATATTGAGTTCTCCATCCTGGTTTAGTTTTGTTTTTTAAGCTCAGAGGGCTGGTTGGGGTTGGTTTGGTTTTTTTTCCCCTCCACACCACCCTTTTCTTGGGGTTTTTCCCCCCACCATCACCGTCAGCACCACCTCACCCTCTTCCTGTCCCACCATGGCCCGGATGAACCGCCCTGCACCGGTGGAGGTCTGCTACAAAAACATGAGGTTCCTAATCACCCACAACCCTACCAATGCCACACTCAACACCTTCTTGGAGGTAAGGAGGGGAGGCTGGGAGGGGGGAACTGGGACACAGCTGCATGTTTTGGGCCCAAAGGCCCCTGTAGAGATACAACAGGTTTCAACCCTCCATAAGATGGAGCAGCAGCACATTCACTTTGGTACCATGACCCACAGCGTCCTGTCTCAGTGTGTCCAGTCACTGCTGGCTTTTCACATTTTGGAGGAGCCAAGTGCAGTGTTTGGGCACAGTGGAGATGGAGCAGAGTTGTCCTGTTCCTGTTCCATCCCCTGCCAGCTCCACCAGCACATCACATCAAGGGGCTTCACAGTGATGCAGATGGATGCATGCAACCTCTCCTGCATCTCCCACTATGCCAATAAGGACTTTTTTTATCCCAAATGTTCCAGTGTCCAGAGTGCACTGGGTGGTGCACAAGGAACTGGAGGGCTCAGTGTTGCATGAGCCACCAACACTGCCTTGCCTGGCAGCGCTGCCTCCATCGCTGGCAGCAGCTGGGAGTTGTGGGGGAGATTAATGGCTGTGTGTCTGCGATCTGGGGTGAAAGACTTTGACTTAGCCTTTTTATCACTGCCTGGGGCAAAGGCAACATCCTGCAGGTTTGGTCGAGCCAGCTCAAGCAGCTTCTGCTTAGGAGGAGGCGTTTTGGGATGTTGCTGCATTTGCAGAAGGACTTGGGGCTGCACACAAGCCCAGCAAGGGGTTTTTGCTGTAGACCTAAACCCCGTTGAGGTTTGATGGGCCAGTACTAGATGCATCCTCCAGGCTAAAGGAAACTCCCCCATCTGCATATCCAAAAAAGCAACATATGAGCCTCAGTTCAGAGAGTTGCAGGAAGGGGGTTGGGATTTGGGCACGACAGTGGGGATGGCACTAGTGGGAAGGGGCAAAATTTCCCCTTTCCTGTAGCTTCCTCGATTTTTGACTGAGCTGCTGAGCACGCAGGGGTTTGCCATGGTCTGGCAAGTGTTCATGGGGAAGCAGGGAAAGATGGAAATGGGTTGTTGAAGGGGACAGTCTCACGTGGCGCCTGGCAGGGCTGGTATGCCGCCACATAATCCCAGGGCAATCCTTGCGGCGGGCGATAAGCCACGCTGGAAAGAGCCCAAGTCCCATGCCCAAGCCTGCAGCACATTTGAGTGATGACTGGATACAGCAGCGAGGTCAAGAAGGAGTCCCTGAGCAATCTGCCAGGCACAAAGAATTTCTCCTTTCAGGGATTTGCAGCCCTGTCAGGGGTGTTTCTCTTTCCTGGGGTGTAAAGGTGCCACTGGAGGTGTGATGTGGCTGTGATGGGCTTCAAAATAAGCAGCACTGTTGGTGCTTGCAACGTGAGGAGCTGTGAAGGTGCTGGGTAAAAATTCTGTCATGGCCAGCCAGCTTTGGTGCCCTGGGATTTCATGTTTGCTTGTGCTTCCCAGGCTGGATGGACCACAGTGGGTTTTGCTCAAGGGTCCAGAGATGAGGTTCTGTTTTAGGGTCCGTGTGGTCATAGCAGGGCTTGGGTGTGTTGGGGTTAACTGGGATGTGACCCACAGAGTGGTTCTTTTAGACCCCTCTTTCTCCTTCTCTCCACAGGACCTGAAGAAATACGGTGCCACCACGGTTGTGCGAGTGTGTGAAGTGACCTATGACAAGACCCCCCTGGAAAAGGACGGCATCACCGTCATGGTAGGTGCCCTGTGTCATGTCCCCCCTGCCCCATCCATGCTTAAACACCCCTGTCTGTGGGGTCTGCTAAACACCCACATCTCAGAAAGACCAAATTGGCATCACACGTGCCCAGGAGCGGAGTTTGAAGCCCAACTTCATCCTCAGGGCTAGGCAAGCAAGCTCCCCACTCCTGGGCCAAGGTGGGGCTGGTGCTTTAAAAAAAGAAAGTGCTGCCCACACACCCGAAACTGTGACTCATAAGGTTGAGTTGGCAGCTGCCTTCCCTGCCTGATGCTTTAAAGCATCCAGGGGATGAGAGCGCCTGATCCCACTTGGAAGATGCTCGTGATCCCCGTTACCCCCGGTGTTATCTTACCCAGGGGAGGTGTAGGGATTTTGTTCTCACAGCAGCTTGCTGATGCAGCTTGGGGGGATGAAAGGGAGCAAGCAGCAAGCAGGAAAAGGCAAGGAGGCAAGGCCTGTAGCTGCCTGGGCTGCATCTTGGCTGATATATAATTGGGGATGATATCAGGCATGATTGGCCTGCCAGGGAGTTCAGCTCTAGCTGGAAAGTGAGGCTCTGCTCATTCTTTAAGAAGGTTTTGGAAGCGTCTCGTGTCTCCTGGGGTGGTCCTCTGTGTGTAGATCCTCTATATAGAACTCCCTTTGTGTAATGTATGTCCATAGAGATAGGTAGATCCTCTGGGATATAGGTAGATACAGATCCTAAGTCTCTCTCTAGATACAAATCTTCTAGATACAGGTCATCTAGATGCAGATCTCTTTAGATACAGATGTTAAGCTGCTACAGGATGTATCTTCCAGAGAAAGATAGCTGTGCTGTACATATAGAATCTGTATGCAGGGGATCATCCCTGCTCTCTTACAGAGCAAATTCTGCCTTTTACCCTGTTCCAGGCTGGAACCTCTCTGCCTGAGTCTCTATATCTAGGCTATACATACCTCTCTGAATATATAGAGAGATATCTTTATGTAGGACATGTTTTATATACAGAGGTGTCAACATCCTAGATACAGAAAGCATATAAGATATCCTACCTAACAAGATATCTATATCCTGTGTATCTGTGAATAGATGTATCTATGCAGATACAGCAATATCTCTATATATATCAAATATATCTCTATATATAGACTATATTCTGTGCCTTTCTTTGGGGAATAGGCACAAGGCATGACTCCAGTGTGCTGTGCCTGGGTGCCAGCATCCACATCCATGGTGCCCACACGTGCAGTGTTCCGGTCCTGGTTGCACTCCCTCAGTGTTTTGGGTGGCTCCTCTGCATGCCTCAGGATCCCAAGCAATCTCTAGATCTGATGGCAGTTGCCAGGTTGTGCCAGGCACGAGTGTCCTGTGCCATAGACATCTGCTCATCAGCTCTTCCAGCAGGTTGGAGATGGGACAGGAACCCTGCTGTAGAACCAGCGCCGTGTGGGTAATGATGTAGGAGGGTTTATGGTGCAGGATGGAGATACTGTGTTGGATCTACCAATAGCATTTAATATTGGTGATGTAAATTGTGGGATTGCTGAGTGGTGCAGTTGACACAGTTGGAGGGAAGGGATGCCATCCAGAGGGACCTTGACAGGCTGGAGGAGTGGACCCAAGCATGAAGTTAAACAAGGCCAAGTTCAAGGTCCTGCACATGGGACAGGGCGATCCCCCAGTATCAGGAATGGATTGAGAGCAGCCCTGAGGAGAAGGACTTGAGGGTGTCAGTGGATGAAAAGCCCAACATGACCCAGCAATGTGCATCTGCAGCCCAGAAAGCCAACTCTATCCTGGGATGCATCAAAACCAGTATGACCAGCAGGTCAAGGGTGGGGATTCTGCCCCTCTGCTCTGCTGTGGTGAGACCCCACCTTCAGTATTGCATCCAGCTCTGGGAATCCCAGTACAAGACAGACATGGAGCTGTTACAGCAAGCCCAGAGGAGGCAATGGAAATGGTCAGAGAGCTAGAAGACCTCTGCTGTGAAGACAGGCTGACAGTTGGGGTTTTTCAGCCTGGAAATGAGAAGGCTCCAGGGATACCTTATAACAGCTTTTCAATATATAAAGGGGGCTTATAAGAAAGATGGAAAGAGACATTTAGAATCATAAAGGAATCCTATAATAATTTAGGTTGGGAAAGACCTTTAAAATCGTCAAGTCCACTAAACCATGTCCCTAAGCACCACATCTGTGCATGTTTTAAACAACCTCCAAGGATGGTCACTCAACCACTTCCCTGGGCAGCCTGTTCCAGTGCTTGACAACCCTTTCACTGAGAAAGTTTTTCATAATATCCAATCTGAATCTTCCTTGGCCACAACTTGAGTCCATTTCCTATTGTCCTATCACTTGTTACTTGGGAGAAGAGACCAACACACCTACCTGGCTACGACCTCCTCCCAAATAGTTGTAGAGACTACAACTGAAGGTCTCCCCTCAGCCTTCTTTTCTCCAGGCTAAAGAACCCCAGTTCCCTCAGCAGCTTCTCATAAGACTTGTGATCTAGACCCTTCACCAGCTTTGTTGCCCTTCTCCAGAACCTCAGTGTCCTTCTTGGAATGAGGAGGAGCCCAAAACTGAACATAGTACTTGAGGTGTGACCTCACCAATGCCAAGTACAAGACCTGTAGTACTTTGCCAAGGCCTGTAGTGACAGGGCAAGGGGCAGTGGTTTTAAATTGAAAGAGGGTAGGTTTAGATCAGATACAGTGAGGAAATCTGTTATGATGAGGGTGGTGAGGCACTAGAACAGGTTGCCCAGAGAAGTTATAGGTGCCCCATCATCAGAAGCTTTCCAGGCCAGGTTGGATGGGGCTGAGAGCAACCTGATCCAGAGAAAGATTTCCCTGCCCATGGCAGGAGGTGTTGGACTCAATGATATTTGAAGGTTCCTTCCAGCCCAAACCATTCTATGACTTTGTGATACAGCACATCGTCCTCTGTGTGAGCCCGGTGACCTTCTCTCCTGGCTGAAGCAGTGCTTTCCAGGCACTGTGGGGTGGAGATGGACTTGCAAGATGGGCATGTGCTGTGCAGGGTGGGCTGGCTCAAGCATCATTATAACCCCAAACCCAGCATGCTCCTGTCCAGGCAAAGCCCAGCTGAAATCCCATTACCTGGTCAAACACTGGAGTGGAGCTCAGCTGCTTCTTTTAACATCTTACACCAAGGATGACTCCAGCACAGCAGCTTAGTGACTCACTCCTCAAACTGAGGATTACAGCCCCGTGCTTCCCACCCACCCCCACCCAGGCTCACAGTGCCACATCCCCTCCAAGTGATGCTCCCCTCCCCATCCCTCTCTCCCACTGGTGTGTGTAGCCAGTGGTCACACTCCTGCCAAATCCATTTTGTGAGAGAAATCCCAATTTTGGGGCAGATGTACAGCCTCAGCTGGCTTCCAGTGCCCATGGGGGAGAGACAGTCCCTTCCCCAAAATGCTACAGCAGTCACAAGCAAGGCTGTGGGTCATCAGAGCCCAGGGCTGGGGGGGGGGTGTTTAATGCAGCACCCGTTTTACCCACATCATCACCAAGCCCTGATGTTGCAGCTCAAGGATGAAGCTCAGAAGAAAACTGGTGCTTTTTCCCCCCCTCTCTTAATAACCCTTCCTGAAGGATGCTGTTTACTTGGCCCCATTTGGAGGAACTTCCCCCCCAGAAAAACAGGACAGAACCCATCACCTCCCTCTATGGCTGCTTTAGGGGCTCCCTGGAGCATCATTTCAGGGCTTGTGTGCTTACTTCCCTCCATGTGTTTGAGCAAACTGAACTTCAGCACCACATCAGCCATCCCCAAACCCCCTTGGCTCAAACTTCCTGCACAGTGGCTCTGCATTCCCGAGCACTGGATTTAGATGGGAGATGGTGGGGGGGAAAAGGATGGGAGTTGCATCACACCAGAGCTCACTGTGGTCATCCAAATGGGGAGGAGGCAGGTGATGGCCACACTGATCTGCAGAGGCAGGAGGACATGGGGACCATATTGCAGATCCCATAGATGCTCCTGAAGGCTGAACCTGCCCACAGGAGATGGGAAAACCCCACTACTAGACTTCATATGGCTGAAAACCCTGAGCTGAAGTGCCCAGGGCATTCCTGCAGTCCAGACAGTGCTGCAAAACCTGCTGCATCCCTGTGGAGCTGCACTGTGAGCCCAGTCCATGGCACACACATCCACCTCTCCGCTGCCAAGGTCCAAAAAAAACCAGCATCACCCTGAGTAAAAAAAAAACCCCAATCTCCTGAGTTTTTCCCTGGGGTCTGACAGCCTTTCTCTCCTCCCCTTGATCTTGCCCACCCTTTTCAGGATTGGCCATTTGATGATGGGGCACCTCCTCCCAGCAAGATAGTGGAAGATTGGCTCAACTTGTTGAAGACCAAGTTCTGCGAAGACCCTGGCTGCTGCGTGGCCGTGCACTGCGTGGCTGGGCTGGGGCGGTAAGTCAGGGTCTGACCCCCCACCATCTACCACCCCACCCATGAAGGAGGGAGAGGGAAAACCTTGTCTGGTCTCCTCCATCCCTCCCTTAGTCCCCCTTAGAGCAGGGTTTTTGCCTGCAGTGAGAATAGGTGTTAATGAAGGAGGGTGGGGGAATGGCTGATGCCTGAGCTCCACCTTACACTTCCCATGGCCAAATTCTGGGCACCAGGGGAGGACCAGGGTGCACAGTGCTGTCCTGCCAGTGCTCTGAGGCTGTTCTGCTAAGAGTTTATCATGGAAACCCTGCAAAATGCATCCCACTACAACAAGGGAGCTGATGCTTTTCAAAAGCTGCTGCATTTTACTGCTCCCCTTGCTGCAGGTCAGATTTTGCATCTGCATTTACATCCACATTTCCTTTGGATTTGCCTCCCAAGTCCTCATGCTTGTTAGAAGAGCAGCATGCACCTGTCAGTCCTGTCATAGGGGTTTTACCCCAAAATGCTCCTTAGGGGCAGCACTTGCAGCCAAATGGCAAGAAATAAACTCAGAGCTGGTGGCTGCCTGCCATACCCCCATTACACCCCCCCACTCCAGGATGGGATGTCAGCCTTGGGGCTGTGTGGCTGGGGAGTGACTGCCACTGCCATTGCCTTTCAGAGCTCCTGTCCTCGTGGCCCTGGCCTTGATTGAGAGCGGGATGAAGTATGAAGATGCCATCCAGTTCATCAGACAGTAAGTCAAGTGGTGTTTTGGTGTTGGGGGGAGAAAGCAGCCCTGCTCTGAGGGAATGGAGAGATCTGGCATGTCCCAGGGTGTTTTTCAGAGCTCTGGGATTTCTTTTCTCTCCTGTTGAAGAGGCAAGGAAGAAAAGGGAGGGGCAACATCGAGCCCCTTGTGCCTTTGCTGTGGGAGGCTGAGGTGAGAGCTGGGAGCATCCTTGGGGGCTTTTGGCAGGCACCCTGCTTTGGGCAGCCTCCCCACGCCTTCCTTCCCTGGCTGTTTCCATGTCCTAAGACTCTTGGGTTGGATGAGCAAGGAAAGCTGCTGAGGTCAGTGCTTGCCTCCATCCCCAAAGGGATGCACACAGCTGCAGAATTCCTTCCCACTCCAGGCAGGGGGGAGTTTAGCACCCTGAGAAGGGTGGGTTTAGGGGTGTGGGGTCTTCTGCCACGCTGCTGACTGTGTCATCCCTTCTCTGTCCCCTCAGGAAGCGCAGAGGAGCCATCAACAGCAAGCAGCTGACGTACTTGGAAAAATACCGACCAAAGCAGAGACTCCGATTTAAGGACCCTCATAACCACAAGAACAAATGCTGCATCATGTAACCTCAATGACCTCTTGCCAAAATCCATGCACACAGACACCCGGGCACTCGCACGCATCCCACACCCCCCACACACACCCCCCCTGCCCAGCCCTGTGCACCCCACCTGCTGCCCTACTGCCAGGGCTGGGCTGGGCTGGGGACATGAAGCACCACCACGGTGTTCCAGCACCCACAGCACGGTCATCTTCTTGTTGGACCCCCTGAAAAAAGCTGCTGTCTCCAGCTCCAGCCCTGAGGAGGGATGGCAGCACTGCCCTTTGACTCTTGGCATTAGCAGGCAATGAGCTCACGTGACGGTTTCTTCATCGTCTTCCTCCTCCTCCTCCCTTTTCCCTCCCGTTGCACTGAGAGGGATGGGTGAAGGGTGCTTGGTGTGGGGTGATGCAGGCAGGGCTGTGCCAGCTGAGAAGGGACAGGGAGCAGGAGGGCTGGAGCACCCCCACAAAAAACCCTTTCCCACCTCTTCTGTATAAATAAGGGCTGCAGCAGTGGGGATGGAGGTGGGGATTGTGCAGTGGCCTTGGGGGAAGCAGGCAGAGATGAAGGGGGCTAGTAGCTTGGTGCTGATCTTGTGGAAGGAAGGGCTGAGCTAAATCCCCCAGCACCATCATTCCCTTTCTCTTGGCCCCTCTGCCACTTCTCCACCTCAGTGCCAGTCAGGGTGCTGCAGGTGGGGCTCACTGGGGGCTAGCTGCAGCAAAGGTGGGGTGCTCTTATTTATAGCTTCCAAATTCAATGCACAGGGTGGTGGTGGGTTCTCTCCTGTCATGTTCCCATCACAGAGCCACGGCACAAACCCCAAATCAGGCTGTGATGCCCTGGGGATGCAACACATATCTCGGGGTACATCCTCATCCTCCACTGCTGTGTTTGCTGCAGTTGTCCTGGGGAACTTTGGGTGCTCCTGGCAAGAGCACAGAACTAAATTTTGCACCTGCCTTTTCTCACACCTTGGTGGCACCTGTAACACAACCCCCCAGCACCCCAGAACTTCTCAGCACGTGCCCTAGTAGGGTGGGCTCAGAGCTGCCCCTGAGACAGGACATTAAACATCTCTCCACTTTCTGCCTTTGAACGCTTGCAGCACCTGGAGTTGTGGGCATGTAGGTGATGTGGGGGTGTCTTTTTCTTTTGACCAGGATAAGAAAAAAAATTTGCTAATTAAAGGAAAAGAAAATCTTTAAAAAAAACAACCTGTTTGTCTTCCACACATCCTCTGGCCTTTCTTTCTCCACCGCTGCCTGGCAGAGCCTGGGAGGTGACCATGGCTCCCCCAGACTGATCCCCAGAACCAGGTCAAAGCCAGCTGCCAGCTGCTGTCACCAGGGTATATGTGTGGCCCAAGGGATGCTCCAGGTATCCTCTTGGCCTGGCTGCTCCTCACCCCCTCAGCTGCAGAAGATTGAAGGTGTTGGGGCAAAGAGGGCTAGTCATCCATCATCTTGTGGCTTTAGGCTGCCCAACTTGAGATGCCTTCAGTGCCCTGTGTTGGGTATCTCCAAAGGTTTGTGTGCCTTCCAAAACCTACTATCCAGAGACATTTGCTTCTAGAGTGTCCATCTCTTGGCCTAAGTGATGAGGAAGGCAGGTTAGACACTTCCAGAATCTGCAGAAGGATAAGGGATAGTTTTGTGCTACCACACGTGGCCAGAGGAGCTTGGAGCCATTTCCAGAGCCACTTCTCTCCCAATGGAGCAGAGAGAGGTGGAGACCACACATGGCACCAGAGCTGTCATACCACACACCTTGGGCCTGTCCAAGCCCTCACAAGGGGACAGCCCCTGGTTCCTTGAGTTCCTTCTGCCTGGTTCTAGGCTGTTGGTTCCCATGTCTCCTGGGGAAGGTGGTTGAAGGTTCTGCATTGGTTGGGAAGGGTGAGAAATTGGACTGATAAAAAGCCCTGATGTGTAGTGCAACAGATCTTAGGGGTGGGTCACCACACTTCCTGCCCCATTGTGTCCTCCTGCTGCTAAAATAGGTGCTGCTTCATCCCCAGGGGCAGTAGGAGGTGGCTCAGCACAGGAAAAAGATCCAATGCCTCTTAGCTAGAAGACCTCATGGTCTCATGCTCCCCAGACACAACAGGCTGTGCCATGACTTGTGAAGAATTTGGGATAAAGTGGTGGGACCTGTTGCTTTGCAGGCTTGGAGATGTTTCTGCCCTGGCAAGAGGAGGAGAAATGTTTTCCTCACCCACACTCAGAGCATTGCATGGCAGATTGATTACCCAGGGCAGGTGGTCCAGGGCTTCACCCACGATGCTTTTGGGTTGGGGTGTGAACAGATGGGCTTGAATTCAGCTTCTTGGCCACAAAAACTCTTCATGTTCTCCATGTAGGGTTTGATGGTGGACGTGCTCAGTGCTGAGCTCTGATGAGTACATTCAAACCTCAGCTGGGCAGGTTTGCTTTGGGGTCAGGCAGAGCAGGGGGAAAAGCTTTGCAGTGCTCTTTGCTTTATGTAGCATCAACCCAACCACCTTAAAAACAGAGAGCTCCTAGTGTTAAAAGCAGTCCTTGACCTGGTACAACCCATGTGGCCAAATCCTGAGCACCTCTGGCTAGCAGAGCAGCGTCCTGATACTCTGCTTTTGTGAGTGACTTGTAAAGTACCCCACACCCATGCTGCTTCCTGGGTATTTTTTTCTCTTTTTTATTTTTAAATGAATGTTTCTTCCCTGTCCTGAAACTTCCTGTCACCTCCTATATGCTGCTGCATGGACAGGACACCTTGGCAGCCCAGGAGCTGCTGTCCTTGCATGGACAGCATGAACCCACTCCAAGGTTTCTATGGGTTGGATTGCCAAATATTGTTTGATTTTTTTTATATATATATACAGACTTGAGTTCCTGCTTCTGAGGTACCAGGTCCTTGATGTTTCAGCCTAGAGAAGGTTACAGAAATGTTGCAGGCTGGGGAACTTGAGGGGGGTCTTCCAACAGGGTTTTGGGTTAGAAATGTCAAAAGAGCCCAGTTCCTTCACAAAAATCTTGGGACAGCTGAAGAAGAGGAAAAGTTGAAGCTTGGTGGTCACAGAGCACCAAAGTGAAGCCTGAGTGGCTAAGGGCTCATGGTTTGGTCTGGTTCTGGCATCTCCTTGCATGCTAATCCTCATTTCACCTCAGATGCCATGATGTTGAAAGGTGAGCCTTAAGAATTGGACCTATTTGCTGATGCTGTTGCTGCTCCGTTTGTCTCCATTGAATCTTGGCAGATGCTGTGGGGAACAGACACCTCCATGGCTTTGGCTACAAACCACCCACCTCACCCTGCCCTTTTGTGCAGAAGCAAAGGCACAAACTTGGGTTTATACCTCCTTACTCCTATCCACCTCCTCCACCCTCTCCATAGAAAGCCACTACCTTTCCAGGGGGCAGAGCTCCAAACTGGTGGCAAGAGCTTTGGAGACCCAAGAGATAGCAAAGCAGAGATGCCCTAACCATCAAACCAATAGCTTGTGGGCTTCTCCCAGGAATCAATCATGGCTGAACCTTGTTTGAGGGAATAAATCTAAGCAGGAATTCATAGTTCTGTCCTCTCACTGGTAGCACACGTGTGCCTTGTTCTGCGCTTCAGTTAAGAGGTTCATGTGTGTGTGTCTGTGTCTGTGTCCCTTCTGTTTTCCGTGTTTGCCAGATGTGTGGAACACGTAGTGGGGAGAGCAGTGGGAAGGAAGGCAATGTGCCCATCACAAATGGCCAGCTCTTTATTTCAGAAAGGTCTGGAGACAGGTATGTAGAGACTTTATGTTTGTGAATTCATACAAGTCTTGCAGTGAGGTGGCACTGGGGCTGAGAGCTTCAGAGGAGGAGGCTTATGAGTAACAGATTTCCCCAAGGAAGCAAAGAGCCTTGCTCTATCTGCAGCAAAACGAGTCATTTTCTTCTTTTTCTTCCTTTTTTTTCATTGAGTTTGGGTTTTTCATTAGCCCCAGGGGGAAAGCACCCAGGGAGATTCGTGACTTCCATCCAGTTCCCAGGGGTTTACATCTTCCTCACATCCAGCAGGCTGGGTAGGTGCAGTTGGGTGGCTGGATTTGGATGGGATACTGTCTGGTGGGAGAAAAATGGGGCTGGTTTCTTTGCACAGCCTGGGGGGCGGGGGGGGGGTCACAGGCCAGGCTCTGGCAGGCATTCCCAGGGAATGGGGAGGGAGGGGAGGATCGTTTCACTGAGCTCAGCTTCCCTTTACACGATGAACTCTCCACTTCCCTGCTGTTCCTTTCTGTGCAACAAAGAACTGCATATTTTCCTTTTTAACTCCATGGGCAATCGTAGTAGTATGTAGATTAAGCCCAGATGACTTTCTTTTTGGGTTTTGGTTGGGTTTTTTGTTAGGTTTTTTTTGGTTTTTTGGTTTTTTTTGGTTTGGTTTATTTTTTTGTCTGAGCCAGAGCTAAATTATTATACCTAATGCTTTTTGTATCAAATGGCATCACTTTGAATATGCAGATGAGGTATAGGATCTTGACACTTTATAACCTTTTTAAAAAAGAAACTTGTCTGTTTACTTACATCTTGTGTAAAAAGGACAAAAAAAAAATTACTGTATGCCTTTTAGTAATCACTTTTGTTTTGTTTTATTTTGGTTTGAGTTTTATGGAATTACAGTGGTTTCACTCCAGCAGCGAAATAAAAAGCGTTCACTGTTTTGTACATCCCTGTGTGCTGCTAGTGGGGGAGTTCCCAGGGTGAGGGAGGCAAAGGCAGATCCTCTGACTCCCAAGGAAGGGCAGGAGGGGTGCATGGGAGGGTGTCAGGGCTGTGCTGCCTCCCCTTGGCTGGAGACCTCAGCCCACTCCTATCCCTGATTAGAGGGCTGGAGCACCTCCCCTATGAAGGGAGGCTGGGGGAGCTGGGCTTGTTCAGCCTGGAGAAGAGAAGGCTGTGGGGGGACCTCATTGCAGCCTTCCAGTGCCTGAAGGGAGCAGAGAAACAGGAGGGGAATCAACTTTTTAAAAGGGCAGACACTGGCAGGACAAGGGGGATGGATAGAAGCTGAAGGAAGGAAGGTTTAGATTAGATATTAGGGGGAAGTTCTTTACAGAGAGAGTGGTGAGGTGCTGGAACAGGCTGCCCAGAGAGGTGGTGGATGCCCCATCCCTGGAGGTGTTCAAGGCCAGGTTAGATGGGGCCCTGGGCAACCTTGTGTAGATCCAGGCCTGGAGGTTGGTGTCCCTGCCTGTGGCAGAGGGGTTGGAACTCTGTGATCCTTGGGGTCCCTTCTAACCCAGACCATTCTATGATTCTATGATCCCACCCCAAATATTAACTTCTTCACAGTGAGGGTAACAGAGCCCTGGGACAGGCTGCCCAGGGGTTGTGGAGTCTCCTTCTCTGGAGATACTCAAGACCCATCTGGATGCCAACCTGTGTGACCTGTCCTAGGGACCCTGCTTTGGCAGGGGGGTTGGACCTGATGGTCTCTGGAGGTCCCTTCCAACCCCTACAATTCTGTTAAATATGTCCCAGCTACATTCTTCTCCTGGGTTATCTTCCTCCTCTAATCCCCTAATCCTCCTCTTGCCCGAGAGCTCCCAGGACAATGGAGGTGGCTGGGAAAGGGTTGGACCTACTGTGATTAAATGGTTGAGCTGCAGCCCAATTAGGTAAAGTAGAGCCCAGGGCAGAGAGAATTTACTTGCTCAATGCCAAGGCAGGTGCTACAGGTGCACCCAGAGCCCCAGGGATTCACAAAAAAAAGCTCTTTTCCCCACAGGCTGCTCTTCCCATCCAGCACAGCATGGTCCATCCCAGCCCTTAGCAAAACATCATGCATGTCTGCAGTGGTGGTTGGCAGGTCAGGCAGCACCCACTTCCAATATTCCCCCAGCACAGCCATCATGACCACCACACTGTCAGGAGCCAGTGCCTTGCCACAGACAATCCAACCATCCCATCATTTACCTCCAGTCCAGAAGTGAGGTCTTCTCCAGAGGAGGGGCTGGCAGCAGGGAGACCCCAGAGCTGGTCTGCAGCTGTGAACTTGCCTTGGCTGAGCAAGCTAATTGTGTTGCTCATTCACCAAAGCGTGTCATGGTCTTTAGGTACCCACTTCATGATCAAATAATTGGCACACGTAGAGCCCACACACCCTCTTGTCCTGGGTCCAGCCCGTCTCAACTGATGTGGTTTGGATAAAAGATGTTGTAAGGCTCAGCGATGCCTTTTATCTCACGTGGAAAGACATGATGTCATAGCAAGGTTGTAGGGTGGTGTTGGACAAGCTGCCCAACTGAGGGCCCCAGTTCAGCCCCCCAAGGACCCATGGCTCATAAATCACAGCGTGCAAGATCCTACTCACTCCTGAGGTCAGCACTGCAGTGGGCAGCCCTTGTATCAGCAACATACCAAACACCTGTATCAGCTGTGAGCAGCCTCTTTGGACTCTGGCATGAAGCAGCAGTAGGAGGAACTAGCTCCTAAGTATCCATCATCCACCAGCACCAACACATCCACCAGGGACACCTGGGTAAGGAAGATCTTGTGGCTGGAGATCTGATGGTTGCTTCTCCCTCCCTTGCTGATTCTCCTATTATAGACCAGTTTAACAGCTAAATCTACTGGGTGGAGAGCAGCTGCTCAGTGACTGAGGTCTTGGAGCAGCGTCTCCTAATTGAGCAACATGAGAAATGTTGACCTCAGTCCACCTGAGAAGGTAGACTGGGTGGACTGGTCAGCACACCAGCAAGGAGGAGCTGGGATGAATACCAGGGTAGACTTTCTGCTGGTGAAGGGGACTTTTAGAGGCAGGGCATGGT
Organism: Gallinula chloropus; assembly: GCF_964237585.1. Lineage (NCBI taxonomy): Eukaryota > Metazoa > Chordata > Aves > Gruiformes > Rallidae > Gallinula > Gallinula chloropus. The sequence continues at coordinate 4,724,628 of NC_140086.1, forward strand.
GTTCAAGCTCTTGGGGGACTTGTAAGCACAGGAGAGGTTTATCCCAAACCCCACTAATGCTTTGTGGTCCACTGTGGTGGAGCCTAGCTCTTCTCCAGGCTCAATCCCAATTGAGCAAGTTAAAACTGTCTAGACAACTGAGTTAGGCTGGACATGGGATATTCAGAGACCTATCTCAGCATTTCTCCAGAACTAGATATGTTGTCTATGGCAAAAACATTTTCCCTTGCCTAGGAAAGGAAGAAGGCTGAAATGACCTGGACTCAACTCAGTGTTTTCTACAGGAAGGACCTACCAGGAAAAGAGGTCTGGTTTGGATGACATGAGGTGGGTTTTACTTACCCACTTTCACCATCCAGTTTAGACCCCTCAGTTCTGCCCTGTAGCTGGGACTCCTGAAAGAACCAAGCACTGTAAGGTACCAGCCAGTCTGCTCTTGAGGAACTTTGACCTTCTCCAGTGGCTGTTGTCAACAGCAAAGCTCCTCCATGGAAGAACATTGGAAGGTGGCTTGGGCCAGCTGGGTTGCTGCTTGGGAAGCTGCTCCAAGGCTGCTTCAAATAGGGCACTGGCATTACAGCTTCAAATTCAGGCATGTGATCAGGTTTCCTTAACACTTCCACTGCCAGCCTGATGGTTTGGCATTAGTTTTGACAAACTATTTGCAACAGGGCTTGTAAAACCCATTTGTCCATCTCTCCACCCCAAGAATTTGGATCCAATGACTGGTTTAATCTTGCAGAGTGTGAGAACTCCAAAAGACACCACATTCCTACAAGACCAATGAAAATAGCAGATAAACAAAAGACCTAAGTGGTTATGTCCAGTAGAGCATTGGCTCAACTTTGGTTAGACACCCAAGAGTCCACCCAGAGGAGACACTATACACACTCCACCCACTGAAGATGGTGCTGCACCACTGGCAGGGGCAAACCCATAGGGCACAAAACCAGGCTTCTCCCACAAAAACAACTGGGTTTTTTAACATCACCAAGGCAGGAAGGCAAAGACCAGAGAGGATCCACTGGAAGCTGAAGAGCAGGAGCTTGCATGAACAGGCTGGTAAGCAAGGAAAGCTGACGCTAATTGTGTGAGCTCCTGAGTAATTACAAGTGGTTGGGTGGGGTTACTGGGGAAGGGGAGAGGAAATTCCCCTTGTGCTGCTGTGGCTCAGGAATGATTTTTGCTGAGATGAAAGAGGAGAGAGCTGCAGGTCAGAGCACAGTGTGGTGACATGGCCAGAGCTGTCCTTGGATTGCCCCAGCGCTACCCAAGTGCTCTGCAAGGCAGATCCTTATCTCCTCAAAGGCTTTGTACCATCCAGCTGCAAGGGGCACTGCCTCAGGGGTTGTGCAAATAAGCAACTGGGCGTCAATCAGCCTAATTGCTGCCTCACCTTGCAATCAGGAGGGCCAGGGGGACTTCTGAATGAGGGAGAAACACCCGCCCATGCTCCTGCCCATACACGCTGGCTCCTACCTGCCTGCATTCCTCCTCACCCTCTGTCATCTAAAATGTGCACCCCTTTGGGGGCCAGACCTGGTTCTCTGTGATAGGCTGCTGCTATGGCATGCAGAGTTTCCTACCCTCTTCAAGAGGAGCACTGGAAAAGCCCATCAAGGTCGTCTGAATTGGTTGTTTCAGGTCCTGGGATCTCTTCCCAACTTATGACATGGTCTTCAGTGCCTTAGGCCCCTCTCAGCAGAGGAGGTGGGTACCTACAAGCCCCATGACAACAATGTATTTCCATGCCTTTGGTTGTGCCAACACCAAAATTAGTGAGCGAGCTCAAGGTGGGTGTCCACAGTCTTGTCTCATCAACAGAGAACACATCAAAGGTTAATACAAGAGATCTGGGAAGAGTCAATCTCATACTGGCATGGACAATTTTTTCAGAGCTCCACCACTGCAGAGAATCCCCAGAAGCCCAGCTCACTTAGAGACACCCACGTTGGAGGCACCCAAATCACTGGGAGATGACCCATGGCCCAGAGCTCACCCTGTCAACTTTACTAGCCCACCTCAGAAAATCAGCTCCCTGCAGCCCACAGAGTCAAAGAAGGGAAGGGTCTTCAGTAAATCTAGATCAGTCGTGGTCCAGGCACATGAGACTGTATAAAAAACGCTCTCTGAGGACCCCCTTGTTCCCTGTTTGCTACATCCTGAGCCATGATGAACCCTTCCCTTGCTTGTCATGGACTGGTGCTGGCTGTCATGGTCAACACTGGCTCTTCTTGGACACAGCACAGCTCTCATCACTGCTCCTGTCAATCTGATTGAGATCAGCCCTTTTACACCTCCAGCTGAGGACATTGTGCTGTCTGAAAAGGGTCTTCCAGCTTTCCTCTGCCCACAAGGAGACACACACCATCAAGGAGAGCCTGTGCAGTGATGGGAGGCTGCAGGGGTGAAGGTCTCACCCTTACCCCCAGCACCTGGGGGACCCTCTGGGTCTGGGCACAAGACACAGGAGGGTGGGAGATGCTACCCTGCTCATTCTGAGGTATCTGGAGACTCCCATGCTGGTAGGTATAAAAAGGTGGGGCAGAGCCAGGGTTGGGAAGAACATCAAAAAGTTCAAATGTAGCTGAGAAGTCAAGTGGGGAATTAGGCACTGCTTGGGAAAGGTACCATAATGAGCATTGCCAGGGGTAGGTTTTGCCCTGGGTGCTTTCACTGCACACAGAACAAGGAGGGGATGGAGAAACTTTGCCCAGCCCTACACAACCACCCCCATGGTTCAGGAAGGGGGTTCTTCAAACCACCACTCCATACCACAACCACAGCAAGGAGCTGTGCTGCCCTGCTCGAGCTGCTCACAGGGGGCAGGACCTCAGGGAAGAATTTCTTTCAGCGGTTGGAAAGAGCAAAGACTTGAGTGGCAGGAGGGGGAAGAGGCTTACACAGAGCCTGCAAGGGGCTGAGTCACTCGCTGTCAGGCGTCAGCAGCTGAGGAGAAAAAAGCACAGCTGCCAAGCAGCCACCTGGAGCTTTGTCAGCCCATCATTTAGGGAAAAAAAAAACCCAAAAGAAAAAAGAAAACCAAAACCAAACCCCCTCAACTGACAGCTTCTCCCCCATCCCACCAGGGAACTCCGTGTGCTGCACACAGCTGAGGAGTTCCCTGCAAGAGAGTGGCTGTGGAAAATGCCCTTCCCTGGCTGCAGGTGCTGGTTTCTGTTGCAACATCTCTCTTGGGGCTGGGGGAGCAGAGGAGGCTGCCTTGCCCTCCCACAGCAACCTCCAGGGACATGTCACGGCCAAGCTGGGGCTGGGTCCAAGGACCGGGGGCGGGAGATGATTAGAGACCTGACAGCTTGGCAGGACAATGCAAGAGCTGCCTCTGCCTGACAGAGATAACTGAGAGGCTGGCAGTGCTGCTGACTTCAGCTGGGGACTGACTCACCTACACCAGGGCATCTTGCCTGGCTATCAGGTGGAGGCAGGGAGAAGCAATGCATTCAGGTGAGCTTTGATCTTCAAGGCAAACAACACTGGCTTGTTTTCGCTGTGCTCAGGCAGCCAAGGGTGGCAAAGGGAGGATGGCCAGACAGGTTTTGGGGTGCCCAGTTCAAGGCACTGATTTCCAGTGGAAACACTCAGAACAGGGCTGTGATAAAGGGCTATAATGAAAATTCACCCAACGCCACCAAACACCAGGGACAAACATCTTGGGGCTCTTTCTGGATTGCAGGTCTGATAGGTTGAGGGAGACAACACAGCTCAGCAGTGCAGAGAGAAACATGTCTGTAACTACCCTGACTGTAGCCAAGTGACCCAGCTGAGAGTGGATGTTCAATCCTGCTGGCTGCAGCCCCTCAACCTGACACATCTGCAGTCCCCAACTGGGAGGGTTTCAGGATAAAGCCATGAGCAACTGGGCTGACTCTCACAGCTGACCTTGCTTTGAGCAGGAGACTTGCTGAGGTCCCTTCCAGCATGAGTACTCTGGTCCTGTGATGATCATGGTCAAGGTGTTCATATCTGTAGAGTGAATTATGTCCAGACTGTATGCTCCCTGCATGGACAACTCAGCATCCTCTCTAAAGTGTGGACACCAGAACCATGTGTTAAACCCAGCATCAGACTACACCTAAAGCAGTCAAATTTCCCTGCACAAACCTCTTACTCAGCCTGGGAGAGTTGGGGTTGCTCAGCCTGGAGAAGAGAAGGCTCCATGAGGATCTTAGAGCAGCCTTCCAGTACCTGAAGGGCCTACAGGAAGGCTAGGGAGGGACTTTATAAAAAGAAATGTAATAATAGTCTTCTCTGTGAGGGTGGTGAGGCACTGGCACAGGTTGCCCAGAGAAGCTGTGGCTGCCCCCTCCCTGGCAGTGTTCAAGCCAGGTTAGATGGGGTTTTGGGCAGCCTGGTCTAGAGGAGGATGTCCCTGCCCATGGAAGGGGGTTGGAACTAGATGATCTTTGAGGTCTCTTCCCACACAAATCATTCTATGAACCTGTCATCTGTTTTCTATTAAGAGGGTTTCTGTCACAGGATGCAGATTTACCAAATGCAAAGCCCTGCAAAGAGATGTCTCTGGCTCCATCAGCTGTCAGCACACAATCCATCAAGAGGCTGAGCTGCAGCCCATCACATTTCAACCCCTCAACCCACCACCAGGTCCTTTTCCCTAGGACACAACTTTTCCAGCTGGCTGGGCTAAACTCTACATGGAAACAGCTTCTTACCACGAAAGACTAAGCAGTCCCTGTGGCTGTCTGTCCTTGTCCACCTAATTTTTCTCATTTTCCTCCCCTCCCAGCTTCTTCAGGAGCAATTTTGCCTTCATTTCCAGCTCACCAATGGAGAAGGCTGCCTAGTTTTAGGTCTAGAATTTTCCTCTGAAGAAACAGTTTCAGTCAGTAGTGATTTCCCACTTTTTGAGATCTGTCAGTTAGCCAACTCACAGCTCATTTAACATGTGCTCTACTGATGTGTGCTGCTTCCCCCTGCCACTACAATTCCATGCTGTACAAACCCAATATTTTACAGGCCTCTTGCATATACAGTTATATTTATGAACCAACCTTATGATCTAAAAGAACAAAATCAAGTTGATACAAGAAGACCTGTTTTCCATAAAACCACAGCAACTGGAATTTATTATATTTCTCTTTCCTCTTTTCATGAATCAGATTCTAGATCAGACTGTTATTATTAGCCTGACATCACTCCTTGACATGTCTGGCCCATAAAGGCAATTAAACTGCTCAGCAGGCTCCTGAGGCTTAGCATCATCTTGGTATGGGTACTGGAGAACAGGAAAAGATATATATTAGGAAAAAAATCTTCAATATGAGGTGGTAGATCACAGTAACAGGTTGCCTAGAGAAGTAGTGGAGGCCTCATCCCTGGAGGCATTCAAGGTCAGGTCTGATGGGGCTCCGAACAACCTGATCTAGTGAAGGTGTCCCTGCTTACTGCAGGGGATTGGACTAGATCACAGAATCATAGAATGCTTTGGGTTGGAAGGGACCTCAAGATCATCTAGTTCCAACACTCCTGCCTCAGGCAGGGACACCAACCTTCATGCCTGGAGCTACACAAGGTTGTCCAGGGCCCCATCCAACCTGGCCTTGAACACCTCCAGGGACGGGGCATCCACCACCTCTCTGGGCAGCCTGTTCCAGCCCCTCACCACTCTCTCTGTAAAAAACTTCCCCCTAATATCTAATCTAAACCTTCCCTCCTTTAGCTTCAATCCATCCTCCTTGTCCTGCCATTATCTACCCTTTCAAAAAGTTGATTCCCCTCCTGTTTCTCTGCTCCCTTCAGGGACTGGAAGGCTGCAATGAGGTCCCCCCACAGCCTTCTGCTCTTGCAGCCTGTGCTGGAATGAAATCCTCTGTGCACTGAAACCCCACCAGCACAAGCAGCCAGCTGCCCACCCATGCTCTCAGCCTGCCACCGGCGTAGAGAATCCCCAGCCTGAAGGACACAGCCTTGAGGAAAAGCCAAGGAAATAAAAAGCCCCAGAACAAGCTCCTCCACAGCCTGACCTTTTATTGTCCATAAGGAGCTGCCAAACCAAACTGTGCTGCGAGTCCTTCCCTCTCCTTGCATCTCATCTGAGATTCATCCCCACCCTGTGACTGCTGGTGTGGTTGCAGCCCTGTCTGCGTCATCAGGGCTCCCCAGGAGTGAGGAAAATAATGGGGGAGGATCCTCAGGGTGGTGTGGGCAGCTTCCTCTGCCTCCATCCAAGGAGGGTGTCCTGGGAGGAAAGACTCAGTGGTGGGTGGGATCTGCAGTTCCAGGCAGATAAGAGTGAGCCAAGGTGGAAGAGCATCTGCAGCTTTTTGGAGCTGACCAGTTAGGAAGGACCAGAAGGAACACAGCAGGTTTAAATAACCTTCTCCCCTCCAGGGCCCATTTGGGCTACTTCAGGAGGTAAACAAAAGGGGAAAAAAGGGGGAAGGAGGGAAATTCCCCTGGGATTAACTGATCCCAGCTGCCAGAGGAAAAGCTTGGCCCTGGACAGTGCTTGTCCCAGCAGAGCCAGTCTCACTTCTGCTGCCCTTCTCATTTCCACTCTGTGTCCCCACACTCAGCTCACCAGCTCCTGAGGACAGGAGCTGACCTTGAGCAGCTGAGACCCCTTTGCTTTGCCATGACAAGCCATGCCCTCCCTGCCTGCAAGCACACAGCCAGGGCTTGTCCACATTAGACAGAGCTGGCTGCCTCTAATTAGCAGCAAGTGATAAATCTGAGAGGGGAGATGACAACCTGGCAGGATGAACCCAAGCATCCTGCCTTTTCAGTTCTCTTCCTGCCATCAAACACAGCCAGGCTTGCCTGGTCCTATCATCTCCTGTAGCAACAAGCCATCACCCCAGGTGGTGAATGAGCTTGATGGTTGTGTTGCAGCCCCATCTGATGGCCTAAGAGAACGGGGCATTTACTCTGTGCCCTGCTGTTGGGAAGCAGAGTTTGGCCTAGCCTCTCTGTCCCACTGGTGGTGGAAGGAGATGCCATGAGTTCTCACCTGTTAGACCATGGAGGGGTTCAGTCACGTTGTCCAGCGTGTGCCAACTGACCTGGGACCCTGCACTGAACACCACTTTCATTTGGTAGAGAGGTTTGGGGAAGAACCACCTGCTCTCATGGTTTTCTTCACTGGGCCTCATCCTGCAAAACAGGCTGTTGCACTTGCAAAAAAGATTTGCATATATCAGCATCCTGATGTGGAGAGCAAAGTGGTGAGCATCATAGAATCATAGAATGGCTTGGGTTGGAAGGGACCTCGAAGATCATCTAGTTCTAACCCCCCTGCAAGGACACCCTCCTCTAGACCAGGTTCTCCAAGGCCCCATCCAACCTGGCCTTAAACACTGCCAGGGAGGGGGCAGCCACAGCTTCTCTGGGAAACTTCTCATCTTGCACCCCTCCATAAGCCTTCATTCTGCCCAGCAGAGGAGACTGAGCAGGGCTTTAAAAGCCAGGGTGCCATGCATGAGGCTGCATGGAGACCCCAGCACCAAGAGCTGGGGGAGCTCTGTGAGCCCTGGCCAAAGCCAGGATGAGAAAAAGCTATATAGTAAAATTGAGATGGTTCATCCCAGATGGAGAGGATCAGAGCCTGGAAAGGGGCCAGGTATGTCGAGAGCTGGGGCACAAAGCCAAGCAGGTTAGGAGCAGGACAATGTCAAAATTCAGGGTTGGATGGGGTTTTTGCCAGCCTTCTCCTCCACACCTTGAGGGGAGTGTCCATGCCTGTGGATTGATGCATCTGCTAGATGGCACCTCATGCCCAAAGACACGGACCCACCTGCCCACTTGTCTCTGCTCCCAATCTACCCCAATGTCTCTTGCTCTCTGTATACTCACTCTTCTGCCACTGACCCCCACTCTCCCCAGGCAGAGCAGGGCCCTGCTGACCCAAAAATGCCACCTCTGCTGCTGGTTTGGGACAGGCTTCAGACAATAACTTTTACACCTGGGGCTGCCAGGGTGGCTGGGCAAAGGCAGATACCAAGCTAGAGGGTCTCCCATGGATGGAGAGACACAGCTCAGCCTGTTTTTTCTCCTGTGATTTCAGCAAGGATCTGCCCTAGATCCTGCCAAACACAGGGAGGATCCCCTCAGTGCCATGGTCCCCATGGGCAGTGGCTGTTTTTCCCCTGCAAACTGGAGGGAACATCATCTCCTCAAGGGCTTTTCTATTCCTCATCGTTTGGGTTAAAACTGCCCAGGGTGATTCACATAAATCTTGCTCCTTTAGGAAAACAAGGGGAGAAACATTGGGGTGTGGTGTAAAAGCAGCTTGCTGTGCCAAGAGCATCCCTGCTGGGTTTGCAAAGTCTTCCCTGGTGTCTTGCAACCCTGCTCTTGGGAGACCATAAACCTTCACTGGGACTGGCATGGTTTGGGGACCACCAGCCCCCAAGGGGGGTGGTGGGGTGGAGGCTGGTGTCTGCTCTGCAGACCTGCATGAACTTCTCAGAGCCCAGCCCTGCTGCTGGCTGGGGTGGGAAAGCTGTGAATTCATCTCCCTCCCAGGAAAAAAATGGACTCACAACCATTTCTCAGATCTTCCCTCCATAAGGAAAGTGGGCACCTCCCTGGGGAGGTTCTTCACAGTGTGGTAGAGTCATGCTTTGGTTTATGGTTCATTTCCCATTTCCCCAGACTTCCCTGAGGGGGAAATAAAAAGTGAGAGCAGATGTAGGAAGATGCAAGCCTGGGATATGGGCTCAGGCTGGGGTGGGATGTGTGCTGGAGAGGAGAGGGGAGGAAAAGAGGAATTATGGGACATGGTTTCACAGTGATGCCCAGTTACAGGCAAGGACTGGAAGTCTGTGGAGGCTTTTCAGATCCTGTCAGCAATATGGGGAGGCAAAAGCCACTGTTTGAGGAGTCAAAAGCTATGGGTACAGAGCTGAGAAGTCTGGAGTTTTGGGGTGTAGCAGCCTGACTCCTTTTCGGGGTGCACAGTTTTCACTTGGCTTTGGTGGTGCAGTGCTTGGCCCAGTAGGCATGGCTGGGACATAGGGCTGGGGTGGGAAAACTGCAGGTCCATCCGTTGTTAGCTCAGCCCAGCACTGTCCTGGCCCTGCATGGTGCATCAATGCCCTCTTCAGGAACTGTGCAGGCACCGTCACACCTTGCAGAGAAGGGACCATGGACCACAGGGCTTCCCCATGCATGACACCTGGCTCCTGGTCCTAAGGCAAAGCTCCTTGGACTGAGTCAAGAGAGGGAGGCAGAAAGGATGTAATTCATGACAAAGTGATTTAATTTCTCCTTCTTTCCTCACCACTGACCTCCTCACCAGAAGATGGTGGGGGAAATAAAAGGCTAAATAGAATAAAAAATGCTGAGAGCACCTGGGATCAGGTCTTTGCAGCTCCAGTTGAAGTGGACTGCCCCTGAGCAGAGTCTACAAGGCTTGGACAAGGCCAACTTGAGCATCCCCCCTGGCAGAACAAGTAAATGGCAGGTACATCAGCAAAGCTGGCATCACTCTTTCATGATTTTATATAAACTGAAATATTATAGAAGTAATTGCAGGCCAATAAAACACACCAAGCAATCAGTGCTGAGAACCCCCATTGTTCTGTGCTGTCATGAAACAGGAAAGTGGTTAAAACAAGCCCATGCCTCAGAGTGGGAGTAACAACAAAGTGTGGTTTGCCCTGCTCCAGCACCCAGCCCCAGCCCAGACCTTCTGCAAGAACAAAACTCACATTGCAATTGTATTTTTTTCTGTCAGTAGGAAAGGGACAGAGAGATGCAACAAGCACTCTGCAATCTACTCTTCTGCAGGTGTGCCTCATGCCAACTCTAGCTGGCATGGCATCCTCTGGGATCAGTGATGTCCTGTTGGTTGTGGACCCCTTGCCACAGCCCATTAACAGCAACAAGCCTGTGGTGGCTTTAGGCAGAAGCAGGGCTGGCTGCAGGACTGTGTGGAGCCTCTTTCTTTGGCCAGGAGTTGGAGTGTCACCTCATGGGGATGAGCAAGTGGCGTTTGCTCTGACATGCAGTTATGCAGAGACATGAAGCACTGAGTTTCAGGCTGGGGCAGTCTGTGGGTAGCTATCTAGGGGTTGTTCACACAGTGTTATGCCTGAGGAGCTTTCCCCAGGCTTTCCAGGCACCAGGGCCTGGTTCCCATAGGATCCCAAGCTTCCTGGCTTTTGGCTGCTGAGTCCAAGATAGATCCAAGACTTTCACAGTTTGAAGATATCAGGGATGGGCTGATCATCTCAGAGCCATGGACACTGGAGTGGCATGAGGCTGTCTCAGCGTGGTGTCTATCACACCTGCCTTCGTGGCTCAGGTGGATGCCATCAGTGTGGTTAACCAAAACTTCCAGAGTCATGGCTCTGGGATGCATGCTCTGGAAGACCCATATTGATGTGAAGCCAAGAGCCTTCCACATGTTCCCATCTAGATAACGAGGGTGTTTCGTGGCACATGGTACCCCAGGGCTCTCAGCTTTCTGCTGTAGACTCACAGTAAGTCCAGCACCCATAGAAGGTTCTCAGTGAATGTTTTTCACAATGTGTCTCAGCTGCTGCTCCAGGCTCAGGGAGAACTGCAGGCACTTAGAGCAAACAGGTGCTGGAAAAGTGGCTGGCGTAAGAAAACCAGCCCCAGAGTGTCATCTTCACAGAGAGTTCCATGCATGAGTAGAGGAAGCTGCTGCAAGCATTGATCTACTGCTCTCTCATGTCTCTGCTCTGGTCTGCAGAAAGGTCTCTTGCAGCTTTTTGCTAGGAATGGTGGAAACACCACATGCATGGCCAGGTGATATTGCTGTCACCACGTCTCAGCTATGAGGAGCCAAAGCTGCATATGACAGATCTCCAGAAAGTCTCACCACGTGTGACTGGAGGCATTGCTTTGACACTTTGGAGGTACAGAAGACAAAGCAACATGTGCAGCAAGCTGGAAGACCTCCCATCTCATCTGAGAGTGGCCAGGACCAGTGGAAATGTTGTCCAGGGTTGACAAAGACTCACTACATCTCTGTCCTTCAGTGCTGTGATGAGTGCCAGGAGCAAAGAGTTACAGGAGCTTGCTCATGCTGCCTTTGGAGCAGTTAAACCAAACCCTTTTTGAATGAAGTCTGTCAGGATAAGTGCCAGCAATTTTGTCTGTGTGCTGTTTTTTAGGAAGTCCAGCAGTCTCCAGATCAGTGGTTCTAGGAGGATGCACAAGAAAGACTGCTCTTCCAGAGATTTTCCAAGAGGACCCCCCCATTACCCAGAGTATACATTACTTTGACTGAAGCCATACATCTCACCTTGGACCTTCAGTGTCTCTCAGATAAAGTATTCCTCATGGAGAGCAAAGGCTGAGGAGCTAGGACCTTTCTCCCAATGGGTATTTATTAGTAGCAATATGCAGAAGGTGGCTTTCAAACAGGAGCAAACTGGGTAATGGGAGCCTGAAATCCATGATCTACCTTATGAGTTTTGACTCAAGTCCTTTTCTCCTCTAAATCATTTGGACTCATTACTATGGTGTCATTATTTGGGGAGCTGACATTGAAAAAAATGGTCTTATCACATGGTAAGGGAGAGAGATGTGAAGTAAGACCTTTGATTCTTGGGCTTTTATCTTAATTACATATTTTGAATGCTCTTGAGGGCTTTTTCCATTGAAAATTGAATGCATAATACTAATGCCTTGTGTTTATAGGCAGCCACATGATGTTCTTGCTTATTGGGTAATAATTACTGGGAAAAGATTAATGAAGAGCAACACTTTGAATAGCTAATTGAAGTCCTTTTATTTTTTTTTTTGGTTGAACAACACAGAGAGAGTCAAGTGCCTTGACTGGTGCAGCAGCCACTCACCACAGAATCACAGAATCACAAGGTTGGCAAAGACCTTTAAGATCATTGAGTCCAACTGTTCCTGTCCTATGCTAAACCATATCCCTAAGTACCTCATCTACCCTTTTTTTAAACACATCCAGGGATGGTGACTCAACCCCCTCCCTGGGCAGCCTGTTCCAGGCCCTCACAACTCTTTCAGTGAAGAAATTTTTCCCTAACATCTGATCTGACCCTGCCCTGGTGCAGCTTTGTGCCATTTCCCCTTGTCCTATCTCCTGTCCCCTGGCTGAAGAGACCATAACCCACCTCTCTACAACCTCCTTTCAGGTAGTTGTAGGTGGTGATAAGGACCTCAGCCTCCTCATGGTCCATCAGATCTGTGTTATATATATTCTTGGACTAACTTAGCAAATATTTGCAAGGCTCTGATTCAGCAAAGTGCATTTAGATCTCCTTGGCCTCAGTGCAACGTGCTAAATTTGAGGACCTTGGATTTTTGTGTCAGTTATGTGTCGTTGACAAACTAAGTGTCACTGAGTCACATTGCTGGCTACCACAAAGTTCCCCATCCTTTTTGTGCTTTCTTAAGAACTTAAGACTCGTAGAGCACCTCAAGAGACCAAACCCCTGTTGTATGCAGGGTGTACATTCACTCCTTTCCTTGCTCTTGCACTCCCTCTGCTGATCCAAATCATCCATTAGCCCCGAGAAATGCTGGTGCCAGAGCCAGGATGAAAACAGCTGTATAGTAAGAAATGAACCAGTTCCTGCCAGATGGTGAGGTTCAGAAGGCAGAAGGAGGAAAAAAAAAGGTATATTGAGAAACAGAGATGTGGCAAATACAGTCTCAAAGCATGGGGCTCTCTGCAGTCCCAGCCTGAGCATGATCTTCTTCAAAACCCCAAATTCCTCCCCAGTGAAGCACCCATCTCTGGAAAAGCTCAAAAGTAGCTTACTCACTGATTGAGTTTGTCCAAGAGCCCATCTACAGAGCTGTCTAATGTAGAGCAGGGCTTCCTCTTCTCTCCAACATTGGCCATAGCAGAGGTCATAGAATTCATGGGGTAATTCAGACTGGGGGGAGGGAGGGGAGAGCTCAGAAGGTTTATAATGCAAAGCCAATCTGTTCAAAGCAGAGTCAGCTTCAGCAATCAGCCCAGGTTGCTCAGGGCTTTCTTCAGTTTGGTCCTGAGACCCTCCAAGGTTACAGACCACAAAACCTGTTTGACATCTTCACAATCCAGCTAGACCTACTTCAGTCCCTGTCTAGGACAGCACCAAGATCTTGAGGTGGCACAGCCAAAGCTGTATCAGGCTGCAGACATCTGCCTTTGTCATCCTTTAAACTAAGTTCTGAGTACAGAAGAGAAGCTCAGCTCAGCCTTTGGAAACAAGCAATGCCTGAGTTTAGAAAATAAAGCTGTCAGCCTCCTTTCCTTGGGGGCACTCACACATCAAAACAGGAGTCTCCAGAGCTGGAAAGACAGACCTCCAGCAGCTAAAGACAAGGGACCCTTTGGCCATGGCTGGTACAATCTCACCATAGCAGGTCAGACCCATAGGGCCCACTTCCCACCACTGATAGCTGAACCATCAGCAGAGAAAGGAGGCAAAGGCCTCCTACCACTGCCAGTAACTTTCCCATTCAGCTTAAATTTTGAAGGGCTCCAGCATCTGTGACCCTTTGCATGGCATCGCCCCCCCAGTCTTTCCCTGTTGCAGCTATCCCAGGCTGAGGTAGGGTTGCTCCCAGTAGTAAGATAAGGTGAAACATGGTAACCAGAGTTGGAAGGGCAGGAGGCAGCTCTCTGCTCTTCCATCTCTCTCTTCACAGGCCAAAGCATCTCCTGCTCCCTTTTCCTCCCCCAGCCTTGTGGTGACAGCTCAGGTCATGGTGGATCTCTGCAAAATACCCAGGATGAGACAAGGTAGCAAGGGAGGAGGTGGGATTTGCCTTTCTATACCCTCTCTAAACTATGACCAAGGACATATGTCTGTCACCCACCTTCCTCTGAGGTTGCCTCTTGATCCTTTGGAATGAACTTCAGCTCTACCAGTACATTGGGTCCCTACCCCTCAAAAAAACCCAAACCCAAAATAAGAAGCCTTGCTGTTCAGCTTTGGAGGCAAGCTCTGTAGGCCAGAAGAAACATAACCCACAGAGGCCCAGTTAACCTTTCCCCAGACCACTTTGCCTTTCATAAGCCAAACTGATGAGAACTAATGGGGCTGCTGGGAAGTGGGGGAGAAGCAGAGAATTGCTCCCTGTGTCCTTTTTGAAGGTCCAAAAGGAAAAGGTCTCTGACAAGGAGTTTATTTTCATTAAAAATGACAGGCCTAGCTCAACCAGTCAAATAAACAAAGCAAGTCTGTAAAACAGCAAGTGCAAAAGGTCCTGGGTTATTTATAAAGGGCTTTTAAGTATATTAGGCCTAACACCAAGATAAATCAACCCCGCTAGGATTCCAGAGGCATATCACATGTGGGTCTAGCTGTTGTCAGCTTTGTGCTGGAATATATTTAGTGGCCTGTTATCTTCCAAACCCTCTCTGCTTTTTTTCCCTAGGGACTCCCCTTTGAAATGAATAGATTGAGACCAGACACAAGTTCCTGTCTTCAGTCACACGTTGCCCAGCTCAAAGCCTTCAGAGGCATTCAAATCCTCACCATTGCATTCATCAGATGTTTGGCTGCCCAGCGTGTTGCAGAATGGCAAAAGACCCTGTTCAAGACCAGGTCTGCTCGAGCCAACAGGGAGCTTATAAGCAGGAGGGGATTCAACTTTTTAAAAGAGCAGATAATGGCAGGACAAGGGGGAATGGACTAAAGCTAAAGGAGGGAAGGTTTAGATTAGATATTAGGGGGAAGTTTTTTACAGAAAGAGTGGTGAGGTGCTGGAACAGGCTGCCCAGAGAGGTGGTGGATGCCCCGTCCCTGGAGGTGTTCAAGGCCAGGTTGGATGGGGCCCTGGGCAGCCTTGTGTAGATCCAGGCCTGGAGGTTGGTGTCCCTGCCTGTGGCAGGGGGGTTGGAGCTCTATGATCCTTGGGGTCCCTTCCAACCCAGACCATTCTATGATTCTATGATTCTATGATTCTATGATCTGACACAGGCTATATGGTTCTACCACTGTGAACTTAACTGAAATAAATCTGTGGGATTACTTCTCAGCTGGTCAGAAGGAAGATAAGGATGTTTGGGATCTTGTGAGGCTTGTTCACACAGCTGGTTAAAGACCCTGCAGTCTAAATGAATGAAATATGAATGATTTGTGAAAGGGACAGTAGGAGTTTGCTTTGTTGCCTCCGATCTCTGGGATGTAGGACTATGGAAATGAAGAAAAGATACAGGATCAATGGAAGTAAGAGAAAGACTTAGTCTAAAAGCTGGGTCTGTCACTTTGGCAGTTGGGCCCAAAGCTTGTAGAAGAGCTGGAAGAAAATTAAGGGTCTGGCCCACCTAAGACACAGATATACATTATTTTCTGGCAAGCAGTTCTTCATGTTCAGACCCTGGGCAAAGCTAGTGCTGGGAAACAGCCACATGTTGGTCTACTGCTGCCACATCGACCTCTCCTGCATTTCAGATCACTCCCCACAGTGGCATGGTCACAGGAAAACTTCTGTTGAGCATTTTCTTCTCCAATCCCACCAGCACAACTTTGTACGTTCCCAGACCCAGGGTTCAGACCAATTCCAGCATAACATGGTGTGTCCAGGACTGCACAGAGTGGAGGAACATTTCATTTGGAGATTGGCTGTAGAGGTGTTAACACATGTAGGTGTTACTGTAGGGGTGAAATCTAGTGTCCTAACACAGTTATTTCATACCACATGTGATATTTTCACTGACCTCCATCTGCTACAACAGCAGTGTACTAGTGTCCTGAGGTTCTCTCTGGCATTCCCTATATATATAAATATCTATCTCAGGTATCATGATGCACCTCAAACAGTACTAGATGTTTAGGCAACTGCATTATTCTGTACATCTCAGGAACCTGGGGACAACTTGTCCCATATTGTGCCTTGCACTGCAAAACTAGAGACAGTCCCATTTCTAAGTCTTGTTTCTGGCTTTATTTATTACAGCTCTTGTTTGGAAAGGATGCTATGTCAGTGGATGGGACTTTTGGGTAGAGGAAAAATGTTCTTAGAAAAAACATCAGATGGGTGTCCATCCTTAGGATCCCAAATAACCTGCCAAATAGCTTGGCTGTTTGTCCACCCCTGCTGCAGCAATCTGAACAGCTGGAATCACTCTTCCAGAGGCAGTTCAGGACAGGCTTTTCATCTATATTTTTTATTATGAGGTCAGATGCCTCTGTGTGCCTGAGGAGGTGAAGGCATTCTTTCATCATCACAAGGCCAAGGCCAAGATCATAGATAAGGTTTTTGAAAAGTAATGCAGAAAGGGAAGTACCTGATTTGGGGAATCCTTTGTATTTTCTTTTCAATGCCAGATGCCTCTACTGTTTCCAATTTATTGAAATTAACTCCAGTTTAGTAACACCCAATAATTGCCTAATTGGTTTGAACTAATTGACTACATACAGCCCAGAAGATGCCAGCTGGTGACCCCCTGCCTTTCTGAAAAGGCTGTGGGAATTGTCTGCAGGAACAATTGCTCAGCAGGAAAGGCAAGTTTTGCAAAATCAAGCATCACTGTGAGAAAAAAAAAAAAGCTGTGGTTTTGCTCAAGCAATTCCATTTTGTTTGTTTTTCTTCCCAAATCAAATATCTTCATTTGGATTAATTTAGTCCCAGACATTTGCTTTTAACTTTGTGCCATGATGCACAGAGCCTCAGCAATCTTCTTGCTTCAGCTGAAGTGTGTTGGTGATGCTTCTGGACATAGCTCTCCTTCCCCTTAGGCAAAGAAGCAGCAGATGAAAGCACTGACATTGAGGAAAATAAAAACTTGGCTATTTGGCTTTATACAGGTATTTTTGCAGTCTTTTGCTTCCATAAATAAGAAATTAAACTGTTGGGGTTTTTTTCCAGGATGACACTCAGGTCTCCATCCTAAATAGAAGAGTTAAAAGACAACGTGTCTTAAAAACAAGAGTTATCAGAATTTTAGCAACCCCATAGATTCAGATGCTCCTGAAGAAATTTAAGGGTCTGGCCTCCACTGGAGAATGCTTTTCTTTCTTTCCTCCACCCCT
The DNA here is from genome assembly GCF_964237585.1 of Gallinula chloropus. NCBI lineage: Eukaryota > Metazoa > Chordata > Aves > Gruiformes > Rallidae > Gallinula > Gallinula chloropus. Next base: position 4,741,586 of record NC_140086.1, read on the forward strand.
ACACTCAGCAACTTGCTGTTTGATGCCCCAAATATTTAGGAGGTGACATTTAGGCTGGAAAATGCTAATCATCAAGGTGAGCTCTCTTTGAGCATTTCAATCCAGTGGTGCTGGGCCAGGACCAGGACCAGCAATATCATCATTGCTCTGGACAGCTATAAAATCTCAGGCAAATATTTTCATGCTGGAACTGTTCACAGCCGGTTAATTCCTGGAAACTTGCACCAGATGGCGATGCCAGCCCGTTTCCAGCTTCATCTCATACTGATTGAAAAACAGAATTGAAAAGGGAAGAGCTCTGAAGGATCCGTGGATCTTTTGATGGGGTTTTTCTTTGTGTGTTAATGGCAGATCACCTGGCTGCAGTGCAATGGTCCATGCTAAGGTGCACCTCCTTAGGCATGTATCTTGCCAATATCCTGTGAAGAATATATAGATAGGTGAGAAAGCAGCCCTCACTATATTCAGGGCAAGGAACCATTTATAGAGGTGAACACATGGGTGTATATAATGGGTCAGAACAGACCAGGTACCAAGATCAGGGATGAGCAGCAGAATCCACCAAGAAACTGTCCTGCCTCTTGGCCTAGTAGATATTCCCTGTTTTGGTGGTTTAAAAGCAGCTTCTACAAAGCCCTGATAAATGCCTGTATCTCTGGTCACTGATCTCTGCCCCTATATGCTGCAGCACCAACCTTACAGTGATGCTAAACAAGTCTCTGACTCTTTTCATGTTCCACCTCCAGCAGCTCCCAGGGGCCTAGCTCTGGGAAACAGGCTGGAACCACCACAGTTGGCCTGGCTACGAGCATTTTCTTCACCCTGGTGTATGTTCCCCGTTCTTCCAGAACCTGTCAAGGAGCTGCTCAGTAAAAAGAATTGGATTTACAGAGCTTGTTCCTGGATGGGAGGTGCTGGCGTGTTGACAGGCCAAATCCTGCACATACCCGTTACCTCAGGCCACATGGAACCCCAGCCATGCAACCCAAAAGGCTTGTCTGGTTGTGGTGGGTGGGAGGTAATGCTCATGCCACGAGCCCCAATTCCCCATTCACCACCCATGCATTGGTGGGGATTGCAATGTAGTGTGAGCAGGGCTGTAGGCTGCATACAGAAACACCTCCTGCACGGACACAGGGCAGTGTGATGAGTAAAGCTGGACACAAAACAGGCCTGTCAAAATGTCAGCTGAGAGAACTAAACTTTCCCTGTACAAGCCTCTGACATGCTGGCCTGAAAAGGAGCAGCCAGCAAGCCAGGCCTGGCCTGTTGTCACACTGGGGACACACAGATTGAACTGTGTTGGTTGAAATACACAACTTCCCAGCCTGATCCTTCTCTGCCCAGCATTTTAGGCTTACTATTTCCCCTTGAACAAGATTGAGAATGTGATTTATCTGGTTGGATATGAGCCTGGCCTCCCTCTAACCTGAAAGGAGGCAGGAAGAAGGTGGATGGGTTAAGGAAACTAGTCTGGCCTCAGTAGGACATCACATTTACCATTGCCTACTGTAATAATAACCAACAGTTCTACACTGTGGTGGTTCAAAAGCTGTGGCTGTAGACAGCAGAAATTTCCATCCCTCGTTTGCCCCTCGCAAGCACAGCCTGATCTCAGGGGAATTCTGCATCAGAACAAAAATATGCTGTAACATTAACATGTGCAAAGGTTTAGACCAGGCTGTCAAACAAACCCTGATCACTCATTGTTTAGCAGTTATGGATCCAAGCTACATAAATCGGTGACAGAGTACACTGGGAATTCATCCACCTTTCTCTTCTGGAAACTCTCAAGGAATTTAGGCGTGACATGCCTAATGATCGTGCTGATCTCTCCAGCCAGCCAGGCAGATGTGTTTTCAGGTGGTGACAAGCCCCTGCATGACAGTACAAGCACCATCTGACTAAGGCAAGTGTTCAGAGAAGGACCATGAAGGACAGGATGTAGGTGGCTTGGAGGTAGGCACCTACTCAGGGTGGTCTCTCCCCCTCTATTAAATGGGGTGGGTAATACCAAAACCTTGTGATGCAAATCCAAAACAAATGGTTTCCTTATTGTCTGAGCTTCTGAAGAATTTCTGACTGAGAAAAAAAGTGAAATCATTAAGTTTTTCACAGGAAGTCAGAAAGAATGAGGCAGATGCAGTTACTTTTGCCTAGCTAGTCCATAGACAGATCCCTTAAATGACCTACCATAGTTCACAACTCTGTTTCACCCCCATCCAACTCAAATACACAACTTCCAACCACTGCCACATGCGAGCCCATGTTTACCCCTGTTATTGCAGAATCATGTGGCCTAGAAGTGTTACCAACCCTGCCCCAAGCTGAGCTCAGCCACAGCAGGTTGGTCAGAGCCTTGCCCAGCAAACTAATACAGCCCAGTACATGGTTAGTCTTCATCACTGCACAGGCACATTGCTGTCACATCTGTGTTGAGTTGCTTTGTTTTGTGGAAGTCACTGTTCACTGCAGCAAGGATCTGAACCTCTGTCATCCCTTTCCTATGGGATTTCCATATCTCCCAGGCTCAGATAAAACAAACTCCCTTCCTCTGGTTTTGATCACAAATTAAATCTGGGACCTGGGAAACAGTTCTCAACTGAGGTTTCATTGAAATAATTATGTTCCCATGGAAAGTTTCAGTTTCAATTAAATCAGTATTTTTTTATTAAACCCCCCCCAATTAATAAATCATTCCAGTCAGCTCTACACAAATTTTTGTAATATCTACCCTAAAAGAGACCTTCATGGCAGACTGGTTTCACTACAGAGATGTTTTGGGTAAGGCTCTGGGTGTTCAAGTTATACCCAGAAATTTTCTTTCTGATGGAGAAACATGGCATGAAAGGTTTTGGCTTGATGATATTAATATGCCTGTCTTTACTTGATTAGGAGTGTTAGTGTTGGCTCGCCTGATTTCTGTTGAAAAACCTTTTCTGGATTCAGAAGCATATTTATTTCAATCTCTAAATTCTTCATCTGAACAGGGAAATGAGGTTGAATCCTTAATGGAGACTTCCTTCCTCTCAGTGTTATTTATTCATTGGATAAAGATAGGCTAAAATAAACATAAATTACTGGTTAAAGACTTAAAAGCTTCAGTGGTTAAAACATTCTACTGTCAATGCTCCACATCAATTCCTTGATTCTTAGGATAATGTTACTCAGTTTCTCCAGTTCAGCCTAAATGACCTCAGATGGCAGAAAAAGCCAGTATCTATCATGAAGAGAGGTTGTAGCTTTTTGGAAATAACATATTCTGCAGATTTTTGGAAATAACATATTCTGAAATAGCATATTCTGAAATTTCCTCCAATCTCCCCAACTTGTTGATCTGCAGTTCATCCGTGTTTTGGTCAGATAAGGCTTCTTCTGCCTGACCTCCTGTCATATTGCACGCAGTGTCCAGCCCTGTTCCTATATCAAACATTTGTCTCTACTCTGGGCACACTTTTTGCCACTCACTGCTTTCCCCAACAATTCCCATGCAGAAAAAACATCTTTAGAGAAAGCTCAATGACTAGGAATGGACCAAAGCTGATAGCCCGTGTTGCCTTCAGGGTTGTCCTAGTTTTCTCCCTGAGGAGGACACAGCAGGGAGGTGGCTGAGTCACCTTCCCTGGATGTGTTCAAAAAAAAGGGTAGATGAGGTACTTAGGGATATGGTTTAGCACAGGATGGGAATGGTTGGACTCGATGATCTTCAAAGGTCTCTTCCAACCTTGTGATTCTGTGATTCTGTGATTCTATGGAGCTTGTTCTTCAAACAGACGTGAAGCACTTTTGGACGTGGTTTTATGGCAAACATTGGTTAGTTAGTTATATGGCAGAGGCACCTGCTGTTTGGCTTGAAGTGGTAGGAAAGCTGAAAGGGAGAAGTTCAATTTGCGGCCACTTGAGCATTTACTGGCAAGAAAACACTTCGTGTTGAAGATGTTTATGTGTTAATCCTTGGAAAGACAGATCACCTGAGAAAAACACAAAAACATGTGTTTATCATTTGGCTTTTGAAAGAGAATAAACGAGAAGAAAATATTCATTTCCTCTGGTGCGTCTCCATGTTCAGATCCCAAGGTACTGTGAGCTCTGTGCTGTGTGAGGCAGAGCGCCTTAAATTAGGGACCAGCTAGGGAAAAACCTGCCATACACAGCAAAAAAAAGAGAATTATTTCTTATTTCTGACCATGCTAAAACCCAGTCAGTGTCCAGAGAGACAGTCAGGCAAAGGGTTTGATATCAACAGAAGGAAAGGGCTTTTCTTCTACATGGTGTATGTAATTAACTCATGGGATTTGTTGCCACGGGATGTCATGGGGCCAGAGTTATGCATGGGATCACAAAGGTGGTACTGGGGACAAAGGTGTTAATTCTTGATATTAAGCACTGGGTTTTCAGGGATTCACAAAGGTTTGCTTCAAAATCATGGAGGGTATCAGTGGGACAACACACCACAGCAACCAGGCTGCAACTTCTGCTGCAGGAAGGTCCTAAAAGGCTGATTGACAAAGTCAGAAGAGTCTGCCAATGTTGGTCTAGGCATCTGTGTTTCTTGCAGTCATTCTTTAAACATCTACTCCACTGTCAAAGACAGCATCCTGAGATGCACTGACAAGAGTTTAGCAGTTATTCATTGACCAAGGTGGCAAGGAAAGATTGTGGACAAAGGAAATAATTCTTGATTTAGTAGGATGTGCAGGGCAGATTTGTAGCTGCTGTAAATCAGTTCAGATTCCTAGTTTCCCATGAGACTCCAAAGATTTACCCCTCCCAAGGATCTGGCACTTTTTCTTCTCTTTTTCCACACTGACAGAACATCAGTTTCCAGCATGGCCTCAAGAGCTCCCCTTGCATTGCAAAGGGTCCTAGGCAAAGCCCTTGAGACTTGCTGGAGCTGCACAGAGTTTCCTCATATCCCTTCACAATTTGGGCTTTCACAAGACCCTCACTGTAATACTGTGCCCACCCAGGCCATGGAGTTGTCATAGAATCACAGAATCACAGAGTCATAGGGGTTGGAAGGGACCTCGAGAGATCATCGGGTCCAACCCCCCTGCAAAAGCAGCTCCCCAGCTCATATTGCACAGATAGGTGTCCAGGGTCTTGAATATCTCCAGAGAAGGAGACTCCACCACCTCCCTGGGCAGCCTGTCCCAGGGCTCTGTCACCCTCACTGGGAAAAAGTTCTTCCACATGTTGGTGTGGAACTTCCTGTGCTCTAATTTGCAGCCATTGCCCCTTGTCCTGTCCCCACAGACCACTGAAAAGGGGCTGGCTGATTCCCCCTGTATTCCATGCTTAATATACTTACAGACATTAATTAGATCCCCCCCTTAGTCTTCTCTTCTCAAGACTGAACACTCTCAGCTTATTCAGCCTCTCCTCATATAGGAGATGCTCCAGGCCCTTAACCATCTTTGTAGCCCTTCTCTGGACTCTCTCCAGGAGATCCCTGTCCTTTTTATACCAAGGAGCCCAGAACTGGACACAATACTCCAGGTATGATTGAGGTATTCAGACACTTCAGCACCAGCCAAATGAGGGGGTCAGTCAAGGAGCAAACCAAGGGGCTTTTCTCTAGTACAAAGTCATGCATCTTCCTCTGTCCTTGAGCCTTTTTCTCTCCTTTCAGAACTGCCTTCAGCAAGGAGGGAAAGATTTTGTAGGAGTAGAGCCCTGAGACCAGTTAGTTCAGGAGGTTTTCAGTGCAGCATGGGCTTTACTTAGAAATGAGCAATGCACCACTCTTGGGTTCTACCAGCCACTTGAACTTCTAGTGGCTGGGGAAAGGTATACACCACATGTTTGCAAAACTAATCAGGATAAGGCAGGCCAGTCCCCAAAAACAAAGGCAGAAACACTCTCCTGCCAGCAGAAAAATATCCTGCATACTAAACACAGAGCGGACAGCTGCTTGGCAGCCTTCATCCATTCTCATGGGACAACTCTATCTGGTCCTACAGAATTTGCCACCATGGATTTTTTTCCCTGTAAGTCCCTAAATAAACTTCACTAATACCCGTAATGTCAACTGATCCCAGCTGCTCCAAAGACAGATGGCTGGATTTCACATCAGTATCAGATACTGACGTAACACTCAGGAGTTTTGCCTTCCCTGCTTCCCACCCCTTAAGATACCACGTTTCACAAGAGTAACAGTAATCCTCAGCCAGCAGCTTGGAGGCTGGAAATTATGTCTAGAGAGGAGATTTGCTCCTGCTCTAAAATTTTTTACTGAAAGAGTTGTGAGGGCCTGGAACAGGCTGCCCAGGGAGGGGGTTGAGTCACCATCCCTGGATGTGTTCAAAAGACGGGAAGATGAGGTACTTAGGGATATGGTTTAGCATAGGATGGGAATGATTGGACTTGATGGTCTTAAAGGTCTTTTCCAACCTTGTGATTCTGTGATTTATGCCAGCTGGCTGAGTTTCTATAGGCGACAAAGGAGAGGTGACACCTCCAAATGCTAATAGTGTGGCTGGCAAGTTTTGGGGCTCCTACAGGTTGACAAAGACTCTGTGGTCAGGAGATCCATGCTCAGTTACACACTTGGTGAGAAAGCATCTACAACCAGGACCAATATAAATATGAATCAGTTCCTGATGGTTCTAGAAGCAGAGGCCTCCCAGCCCTAGATTTGGAAGTGGTGTTAGATTTATGTATTTTCTGTGCTGCCAAAAGCCACCAAGCAAATCCAGCTAACACATACTCATGCAGAGTGATTCATCCATGCTCCATCTCTCATGGTATGGAGATCCAGAAAGGTCCTCCAACAGCAGATAACAGTCTCTGGTTCTGGACAATATCTTCTCTCCCTATCTTATGTTCTCTGGGTCAGAACAGACCGGGGATTCAATTTTTTGCCAATATTCCTTGTGGATACTGTGATCTGGGTAAAACTGAGAATGGTCTGGCAAAGCTGAGGGGAGAGCACATCGAGACCTGTGATGAACAGTGCACTGGAAGGTGGGAAACAGCAGATGAAAATATCACATTCCTGTTTGTTTATATAATTAACTAAACGTGGGTCCCACAATGGCAATGTCCACCCCTGAGCCAGTGGCTTTCTCAGAGTGCAGGGCACAGAACACCTCACCCTAAAGCAGATGCAGGGATCAGAGCTGTGTCTCTGTCTCACAGGGGTGGCAAAGCCCTGAGGTGGACTAAAGCCTGGTGTATGCCCAGCACTCATCACACTCATTTTAACCTGGAAGTAGACATACAGCAAGGTCTTCAGAGTGTCTTGTCTGCCCAGAGATGATGCCAAGGATCATTCCAGGGACAGGGCTGAGCCAGAGATGGCCCATCCACAGTGCAGGGTAATACCTGCAGGAGGATGCCCAAAGCACCACAAATGTAGTAGTAACCCTTAAAAAGAATGGTCTATTCTGTCCTGCATTTCAGCTTTCCTTCTGCCTCCAGACTAGTGAATCCCAGCAGCCAGGAAAGGCTACTCCATAAGCTAGAGTGTAACAGACATATTTTGGAGTTAAACATCCTGTAGTTCAGAAGAGGCTGCCAAAGGAAAAAAATGAAAATAGGTTCCTTCCTTGCTTTAAATTCTTCAGGCTTTTTTTACAGCTGGAGACATCCCAGTGTCTTGCTGTTGTTCATTAGTCTTCTCTTTGCATAGATGCATCTCTGATCTAGCACAGACCAGGGGTACAAATATTTGGACTCTGGAAAAGCCAGTGCCTGACACCAGGAGTCACCATCCTTTGTCCCCAGTGCCAGCTCTGATGTACTTTTTTGTGTGATTATGGAAACCTTCTCTCCTGTTTTGATACCTCAAGGCAGCACCACTATGGCCTGTGAGAGCACTTCCTTTCCTAGGCATGGTTTGGAGCTCTCCCACATATCCGAGATAGAAGAGTAAGGCACTGGGTCAAGCCTAGGGAGAGATCTTAGAGCATCAATATTCTTCCTTGCACCAAAATAAACCTCACCAGGAGGCTGCCCACTGTTCTCTATTGCCATTCAGTTTGTTCTTGGATGTATAGAAAAAGTGCTTGACCTCCCTCTAGGCTGGTATCTTCTCCATCTACTTCTGCTGCCACCTCTTTGTCCCTTCCCTCTTCCAAAATGAAACTGGAAAAAGTATTTCTCCTGAGCCTTGCACCAGGAAAAAGGGCTTCAGAGTAGCCCCAAAAAGCTGGGAGCAGTTTAACAATGCACGTTCCATGCATTTAACTAGTGTCTTTTCTTCCTGACCTGATTTTGCTGACCCTGTGATGCAGTTTGCTATCCTGCTCTGGTATCCCATGGGTCACACTACAGCCCAGACCATCTTCCCAAACCTAAATCATAGAATTATAGAATGGTCTGGGTTGTAAGGGACCCCAAGGATCACAAAGTTCCAACCCCCCCTGCCACAGACAGGGCCACCAACCTCCAGGCCTGGATCTACACAAGGTTGCCCAGGGCCCATCCAACCTGGCCTTGAACACCTCCAGGGACGGGGAATCCACTACCTCTCTGGGCAGCCTGTTCCAGCACCTCACCACTCTTTCTGTAAAAAACTTCCCCTAATATCTAATCTAAACCTTCCTTCCTTTAGTTTTAATCCATTCCCCCTTGTTCTGCCATTATCTACCCTTTTAAAGTTGATTCCCCTCCTGTTTGTATGCTTCCTTCAGGTACTGGAAGGCTGCAATCAGGTTGCTACAAGCGGACCTCAAAGAAGACACCAAAGAAGAAAGACCCTTTGTAGCAGTCATAGATAGCAGCAAAGGGTTTTCCCAGCTATGCCCATGACCTTGGGAGGCTCCGAGCACACCTCTTCACCCTACACCACCTTATCATCCCTCTGGGTCCAAACACAGTCCCATGTTAACCACCAACGTGGGGCTGAGCTCCCCCAAGGGGAACGATACTGAGGTGCCAAGGGCTATTGTTGCACTGACAGCTGGATTTACACTTTCTTCATCTGGTCCAAGCGTCACTTTTCACAGCTCATTGTTCTGCTTTGTGTCCAGCCCTGCTTTTCCCTCCCTCCCTCCTCTCCCTTTATGTATAGATATTTTATTGCAAACACTCTGGCTTTTACAACCGGATTTTTCACGCTCTGGCCCACTTCCCCCAGCAATTCTTTTTGTCACTTTTACTGTCAGCTGCTCCTGGATAAAAATAACAAGAAGGGCCAGGTTTCCTTAGGAAAACCTGCAGAGAACAAGGGGAAAATTACATCGAATAACAAGGCTACCTGTCAGGAGAATAATTTGCTAATAATAACATACTGGGGCAAAGAGCATGGTGCATTGTAACTTGTTATTTAATTGAAATGTTGTTCTGTTCTTCTTTGAGATCCTTTTCTTCTAGCCTGGGTGTTCATTAGAGAGCCTCTCATCATCCAACCCAGCCTGAGCTGAGAGCAATGGGATGCTGCTGTAACTCCCCAGTGAGATCCTGTTCCCACCAAATCTGTGCTCTGTCCTGTTTCCACCCAACCTGGCACTCACCAGCCCCTCTCCCAGGCAATTCCCAGGTACTGATGTAAAAGGCATCATGTTGTGAAGCTAAATCCATCCATTTCCTGGTGAAATTCACAGACCCAGGGCAGGAGGGGCTTCCCTCACAGCCCCACACCAGCAGGGCTTCATTAGGAACAGAAAAACCTCCAGGGTCAGGAAATGCAGATGATTCTTTTTGGCTCAGTCAATCCTTGCTGCACCTTGTGAAATCTGCAGCAAAGAAATCAGAGTAATCCCTAATTACACAGTCACAGGAACTAACACTGACTTTCTACCACCAGTGAATAACTAGGAAGGGACTCTCTCTTGCAGATGTTCATAAAACCCACAAGAGCTCAGCCAAGTAGAGTTGATCCTGCTTCTGTTGGCGCAGCACTTTGGCATGACTTTGGCTGGGAACAGCTACCTCTCTCCTAAATGATCCCCATGCATAAAAATCAGGAGTTAGCGCTGGACTTTTCCCACCAGAAACCTGCATACAGTGATGCCTCAACTTACTTTGGATGTAAGGAGTGTTTAGATCATTCCCACTGAGCTCAAGATGGTAGAAAATCCCCTGACACTGGCAAATTTACTGTTGTAGACATAGACAGCAAGTGCAGATGAGCTGGCATCGAGCCGCTGACCTCCTAGCTTGAGCATTACTGAAACCATAGAGCTTTGTAGGACTATTCCTTATGGGATCAGAAGTCAGTGTTACAGCCAGGGACTTTTCTAGTGTTCATGTTTACTTACAAAAAAATAATAATCTGCTGTAGCTCATCCTTCACAGCAGTTCCCACCTGCTGTGAACCATCAGATCTGATCTCTGCCAGCCTCTGCCTCCAAGAAAGTTCATGCTCATCCCTCTTGCTCAAAGCTGTTCTTCTGGTTTTTACCCACAAGCCAAGCCAAAACACTGGGGCAAACATTAACAGCTCCAAGACAGCACCTCCCATTCTATACCTTTCTTCTGCTCCTCATGCTATTCATACTCTTGTCATGGTTTAACCCCAGGTGGCACCTGAGCACCACAGTCACTCATTCACCCCTGGTGAGATCAGAAGCATAAAAAGGAGAAAACTTGTGGGTTGAGATAAAGACAGTTTAATAGGTAAAGCAAAAGCTGCATTTGCAATCAAAGTGAAGCAAGGCATTAATTCCCCACTTCTGGTGGACAGACAGGTGTTCAGCCATCTCCAGGAAAGCAGGGCTCTGTCATGTGTAGTGGTAACTTGGGAAACAAACCTCATCACTTTGTACATTCCCCTCCTTCTTTCTTCTTCCCACACCTTTATATGTGGAGCATGATGGAATATCCCTTTGGTCAGTTTGGGTCAGCTGTCCTGGCTGTGCTCCCTCCCAACTCCCTGTGTACCCCCAGCCTACTCACTGGTGGAGTGGTGTGAGAAGCAGAAAAGGCCTTGGCTCTGTATAAGCACTGCTCAGCAAACTCCCCTGTATTATCAACACTGTTTCCAGCAGAAATCCAAAACAAAGCCCCATACTAGCTCCTATGATGAAAATTAACTCTATCCCAGTCCAAACCAGCAGAAGTACCCAAAAGGTCTTCTTCTTCTTAACCTTTTCCCAACAGATCTTCTTTGGTTGGTTCTCAGCCAGCAAAGAACAGGAACAACTGGGCACTTTTCTTCTCCAGATGTGCACTGCTGGTTTAGCTCTTTCTCTTTCCTTTCCAAGGCAGGATTGACTGTACTTCACATGGCAGCTCTCAAGGGCTAGTAGAGATTCACCTGAGCAATGTTTCCCAAGGTTTCAGCTGTATTTCATCATACATGTCAAGCACACAGCTCTGGAGGAGAGCAGCTGAGGTGACAACACCCACCACCATGCATGGGGCACCAGTCCCAAAGCCAGCCCAGAGTGGAAAAAGAGAGAGCAGTGTCATGCTGAGATCTCAGTCCTTTCCTGGTCATGGAGGCAAAGATTTCTCAAAAAATCTAGATTGCAATTTTATGATAGAACAAAAGGCAACTGTAAGAAAACAACCCAGACACCACCGCCCCACAGAGAGAGCAAAACTCATTTCACTTTACTTCAGGCACCCAACAGTTAGGCATTAAATATGAGCCCATCATCTAGGCTCTTTCTCTTGTTAGTGTCTTAATGGAAGATCCCTTGTGTATTGTAGCTGAGTCTTTTCAGATGTTAACTACTCCTGATGAAAACACCTTGTTATGAAGATGGAAGTTTCTCCTTTAAATCTGTGAACAATTGCCAGATGATATGACTTATGGTAAAGGAGGGCTGAATAGAATTCAGTTCCTTGCAGGGAGAGAAAGACTTGATTAAAGGCTAAAAATTTTAGTTTGAAAATTACACTGAAAAATAATTTCTCAGAGTGTTCCCTCAGCATGGAAGGGAATCTGGTACAGCAGCTCATAAACACCTCGGTAATGCAGCAGGGATGGAACTTTCACTTATATTACAAAATAAATGAAGTTGCTGAAGTTGCAGAGGATTTTTCATTTGCATTAATTAGACTGAGAGCATGACAGACAAAATGACACAATTGTGACTATAACTGGCAGTAAAGCAGAGTTTCCAAGTTGACAGGAAAAAAACTTTCCTGTCCAAATTGGATTGAAATCAGTATATGTATAATTTTTAGCTTCCTAGAAACTGGAAACTTTCCAAACACGGTGCACAACACCCAAGAGAACTGGCATTTTGTCAGTTCTCCACAGCCAGTAGCAGCAAAACAGAAATTGATACCAAAAGCACTGCATTGCCCCAGGCAGCACCCGTGTTCCCCTGTCCCTGGGGTTAATCATGATACAAACTCACACAGGGCTCAAAAAGCAGCAGGTCCAAGAGTTCCTGGTCCATAATCCTGGACAGGTTCCACTGAAGCCTAACCTTGGACTCAGTAAAATCACTTTAAACCCAAGTTTTTTTCAGACAAAGAATTTTGTTTGCTGAATGAGTCTTTTCCCACGACCCTTTTACTTCAGTGAAAAAGGAAAAAGAGTAATTCCAGTTGCTACAGTAGATCTTCCATGTGCCTATCCTTGATTTTACATGGACATCTGTGCAACCTCTCCTACCTAAGCAAGGACCAAGCATGCATGGTATAACCACATAGCTAATAAAAATAGCTTGTGTCACAGATAGCCTGGAAATGGGAGATAAAACCATAGATTAAAATAATTTGGAATCATAGAATCATGGAATCATAGAACCATAGACTCATGGAATCATAGAATGGTCTGGGTTGGAAGGGACCCCAGGGATCATAGAGCTCCAACCCCCCTGCCACAGGCAGGGCCAACAACCTCCAGGCCTGGAGCTACACAAGGTTGCCCAGAGCCCCCATCCAACCTGGCTTTGAACACCTCCAGGGATGGGGCATCCACCACCTCTCTGGGCAGCCTGTTCCAGCACCTTATCAATGAAGTTACCAGCACTTACACCAATCAAGGCTGAAAGCATTTCAGCAATTTTCAGCTAAGCAAGTTACAGTGTGTAAGTAGCAAAGTAAAGCATTACAAACACTGTAAATACACTTTATAACTAAAATTAAAGAAGTCTGAGCACATGAATGTAGCAAGTCCACACACACAAAAAAATCCCATTTCATTATACTAAGTGCTTTAATTCTATTTTTAAGTCATCAGATACATTGAGCTGCCTAAGGTCACATTTGATACTCTCATTTTTCTCTTTTGTGATGCAATGTAGGCAAAATTGTCAAATGGACTTCAAGAGCTTTAAAAAAACCCCCACCCTGGTTTTGCAAAAGGACATGTAAGCAGTGGAATGTTCTTGTAATAACAGTCTCATTGCTGGAGTTGTTTAAATCTAGAGTAGGCACTTGAGAACGAAGCAAAGAGACAATCCTGTGCTGCTCCTGCCGGGGCATGTGGACAGGATGACCTAACAAGTCTTTCCCATCTGCCATCGCAGTGGTTCTCTGAGAAATTAAACCCCAGGAGACCCAGGGCCTGATCCTGAGAGGTGAACCCAGAGGACTAGACTTCACCCTTCTATGGCTTCCTATAAATAAATTTGTGTCAGGGCCAATTACTGGCATTTGCCTCTTTCTCAGTCCTTTCACTTAGACCCTCTTGGCATTTAACAATGTGGATTTTTCCAGCAATATATGGATTGCTTTCACTTCCATGTTTTTCCCAGCTGTCTAACTCAGAAATGTGAGCTGACTTGGTTAAATCTAGGGTGCCAATGCTAGAGAGGTGGGCAAAGATGTTAAAAAAAAAAAAACCCAAACCAAACCCCAAAACAAATCCAGCCCCACACCCTAATTTTGCAAATATTTGTGCAAAGGAAAAAATGAATCTGCCTCTCACGTGTCTACCCTCTTGCTGAGTTTACAGTGAGTACGCCAGGGCATGACTTTTCTGGCAGGAAAACTGGTGTAGAGCAGCAAGATTATTTCAGGAGGGTTAATTGTTATTGCATAGCCTTCCTCCTAAATGTCATTAATCTCATCAAAGATCAAAAACATCACTGTGTAATCTGTGTACCCTACAAAAAGTTAACCAGGCACGAAACTGTCACTAACTGAGAAATATTTACTACAACTAGATGAAAAATAATATCCAATAATGTGTACAATCAAGAAAACCTTCATTCCCTAGGGGACAAATTAAAAACAGAAAAGGAGGCTAAATTCCTGGCATGTGTTATTTGACTGAATTACATTCTCAGCCTTCATTTCAGTTTTTTTTTTTCATATGTGCCTTTGAATCTGGGGAAAGCATTTGACAACGTTTTAGAGCTGTTCAAAGTTGTTGGTGGGAAACTACTTATTTGTATGAAATCAGCCATTTTCTCTCAAACTGGGAGTTTACACAAGAAGTTTCCATTTTTCATGTAGTAATTTTAGCCAGTAAAAATGCCCTTGGACAGACTTTTCAATCAGTCTAATGGAAGTTAGCAATTAAGTCCAGAGTGAGCTGCAGTGAATTTGAAAATTATTTGCACTCAGCTTTCAAACATGGGGAAAAAAATGTAATTTTAAATGTGCTAAACATTGTATGATGTTTGCACAAAACAGCCTTTTTTTCACATGCATATCAGAGGCAAGAAGGTGGCCATCTAGCCCAGCAAAATATCTTCCCTGCATGCTGGCACTGTGAACAAGATCAGCAGCAGTGTCGATGCCAACCTGCTGTGTCCTATGACTAGCAGCTGCAATAATACATCATCACCAGGCTTACCCCTTAATAATGCCCTGGGTGCCTTCTACTCCACACCTTACTGTGCCAGATGCCATCAAGCTTCCAACTGTGGACAAATAACGCAGAACAACAGAGATGGCACCTGACAAAGACAAGAGCTTCCAAGTTATGTTCACCAGCATACATACATATTAAAATTTCTGCAGCAAAAGTGACTAGAGGGCTTTTCCAGGCCTTTTTCCTACCCACACAGAGGCTTGAACCCTGGCCAGGACTCCCTACATCTCTTCCATATGAGTGGGTTCTGGTACAGGAGTGTTGTCTCCTGTCACTTTTGACTGAAGGTCCCAGAAAAGCACTCAATGTCACAAAGATAGAAAGGAGCTTTTTTGTGTACATATGAGTCATTTTCTCCTTCTGGTCCATTCACTGGTTCCCATTTTCCAAGTCCTGTCTACTTCCCACAGGGCTATCATCCATGGCAGAGGTGATGGATGGACCTGGTGGCTGCTTGAGTAGGCCACTGAGTAACAAAAAGATCAGAGGGGAATGTGTCAAAATCGAATGAAGAAAGTGTAGACCTGGTTCTCTGACAGGTGGTAAAGGCCCAGGTACATTCTTGGCTCTCTGTACCCTTCTTAATATGGATTAATTTGTGTCCATCTCAGACAGAGCTGTATCATACATCTGAAGGTATGGCAACAAAGAGAATGCCCTCCATGCCCTAGTGTGGTTTTATTTGTCATCCCTATCCCTCCATCCAAGGTCTGTGTCTGGAAGATGCTGAGTTCTTCCTCGTGAAAAAGGAGGGCATTTTCTTCCTATGCCCACATGGTCTCAGCATTCCTCAGCTGGACCATGTCCCTGGTTTCCACCCAGCCTGGGTGGGCTTTGGGAGTTGGCAGCCTTTCTGTTAGAGAGTTAATCTGTAATAATGAGAAATGCATTTGTGAGAAAGACTGGCTCCATGTAAGGAAGACACAATTGTATGTTCCTTCTCATGGGCTTTTCCCCCATGGAGCTGGACAGCAGGCAAACCAGCAGGTCACCAGGCAGGCAGTGAGCTCAGGCATGACTGGATCTGTTGTCAATGATTGAGATGACAGTGCTGTGATCTCTGCACCTCTCCAAAGGAGCTGGCTATAAAAAGCTCTCACCAGCATAGACTTTTCAACACAATTCTAGGAAAGCTATCACAAGGAGTGCACATCTCCCAAACTAAAACATACACCTGCTGTCCACAGTGATGTGGTAATGGTGTGAGTCACGCCTCCATTCTGGTCTATACAATGCCTTGCTGTTCCCAAAGCAACTGCTTCCAAGGGGCAGAAACAGATATCCATTTATCTGAGCCCTAAGAAGACCAGAGGACAGAGAATAGGCAGCAAGGTTAGAAGGAATTACAGCTACTCTGTGCCTCATAGATGCACGCTTCTGAAACTCTAGCCATGAATACAAACTACTCCTCTTCAAAGGAAGATCATGCTCCTAAGTCAACGGCAAAATGCCCAGCAATTTCAGTAGCAGCAGAAAAAAAAGCCTTGTGGAAAAAAAGAACAAAGAAGGGCAGCAAATTCAGAGTTGCCATAAAAGTGCTCACACGTCAACTTTCTATCTGTAAAGCCTCTGCGTAAGCCAACTTCATCCCCATCACTGCAAGCCATCAGCCTGTGTGTGGGTGGTCAGGGCAGTGTTCATGGCAGGGCAGACGTAGATCATCAAACCACTGAGCACCAGACTTCTGCCCTGCTCAGGTGGGAGGTCCCACATGCTGAGATGAGCTCTACCCATGTTAGGTAGTGCTCAGGAGATGCATTTCTATTGATTTCAGAGGCCGGGTATGTCGTCATCCCTGACACAGTACAGAGGAAAGTGACAGCACTATCATTCAGTGCTTATAAATACCTGAGGGGTGGGTATCAGGAGGATGGGGTCAGTCTTTTTTTCAGTGGTGCCCAGTGACAAAGGCAATGGGCATAAACTTGAATATAGGAAGTTCCACCTAAACATGAGGAGGAACTTTACTGTGAGGGTGACAGAGCCCTGGGACAGGCTGCCCAGATTGGTTGTGGAGTCTCCATCTCTGGAGGAATTCAAAACCCTTCTGGATGCTGTCCTGTGCAGACTGCTCTAGGTGATCCTGCTTGGGCAGAGGGTATGGACTAGATGATTTCCAAAGGTCCCTTTCAACCCCTACCATTCTGTGATTCTGTACTAGGAAGGTGGCATCAGCACATTGTTTCAAAATACAGCTTTGCTCTGGATTCCTTTTTTTTCCCAGGAAAAGGAACAGAGCCCAGGCTCCAAGGCAGCTTGCCAGGCAAGGATCCTAGAATCTCCAGCTCTGGACAGTTCACCTGACAAAGCACTCTGACAGTCCACAGAAAGCTTGGTCTGCTCAGCAGCCTTCACACTAAGCAGCAGAGAAGCAGCTCAGACATGCATTACAGTCTATTTTGCTAGAAGCTTTATCAACCAAGTGGGCCTGTTGGCATGTCAGCACCATGCACTACTCCAATGTGTGGGAGGGTCTGGATTATACTCCCTCTGTAAGGGTAATTATTCTTTATTTAACTGGCTCATCACATAAGCAGTTAGTCTGGTGGGGCAGAGATGGTGTCTCACTTTCTCTATTTGCAAAAACTCTCTCTTGAAGAACCCTTCAGAGTAAATAAGCACATGATAGATTTGGAGGTAAAACTATTTTCTTGTAGACATGTAAAACTTGTAATTTTTTTTCCCCAGGGTAGAAGTCTTGCAAATGTTTGGAGGAAGAGAGGAAGAAATATTTTTTGAGATGAAAGAGTTCTCATCTTGCTGATCTGTGGCTGTCAGGAGAAGCATTAGGGCATTGGACTCTCAGGCATTCATCTCCATCTCTTGTATAAACAGAAGTATAAACCATCAAGCAAGGGCTTTATCTCCCAGGGAATTTAACCTCTTTCTTGAGCGCTCTTCAAAGGAAAAAACAATGTAGCTACAAAGATGGAAAAAATTGCTTGAGGCCATCTTCATGGTTGATGTCACCATGGATAAAAAAAGCAATTCTGGGACAACCATGACAAAAATGGCAAATTCTCCCTTGCACAGTTACACCAAGAGATACCCTGACTGCTCTGAGGGCAACACAAGCTCCTGCCCAGCTGGCAAGCGGGCTCTTTGGAAAGTAGAATAGATCTTGAAAAGGCCACAAAGACCTAATCACTGACCCACATTGTCCCAAGAGTTCCACCATTTTCCTCAATGGGACACAAAAGTCCCAGGAAAATTATACATGAGGGCATCTCTCCCTTATCACCCCTCACATTGCAAAGTGCAGGGTACAAAACAAATCAATAAGGTGTGGCCATGGGGCCACAAGGGGAAGACAGGGGCTTTTTATTCTGAATAACAAACAAATGGGTCTGGGAGGAATGAAAGTAGGATGAAACAGTTTGCATTCACATCATGTTCTCACCAGCAGCCTCCTGATACACCTACCTAGGAGGCACTGCAGATTGAGACTCCCTCCAGATTAGGACACCCAAATGTAGGTGCTCCAGTGTAAATTTGGTGTCTGAGTTTCCACCACAGTCACAGGAGATCAATTAAATGGAACGTAGAGCTTGATCCAGCCCACCCTACAGTAGATACCCAGCTTGGATTGAATTCATTCACCCAGAAGGAGACTATTAGAATTCACAAGGCTATGTAAGACATCCTAATGAGTGTGGTAGATACGACACAGGACCCATTGCAAATGAGGAGTGTTTCAACAATTGAATCCCACCCACAGGTAGGCTACGGGGGGCAATGGCACTGATAAATCAGGTACCCAGACATTTCCTGGGTGCTCTGTTTGCTTAAATCATTCCACAGACTTTGTAAATAGTGCTAGGCAACTGTGCAGTCTTTTCTGTGAGATGTGACAGAAAGTCATGCTCCATGCTCCAACAGCTTCCTGGCCTTCTTATATTGGGGGGTGCCTAAGCTGGATGCAGTACTCTAGGTAGGGTCTCATGAGAGAGAAAAACAGAATTAACTGAGTCATAGAATGTGTTAGTTTGGAAGGGACCTTTAGAGGTCATATTGTCCAACCCCCTGCAGTGAGCAGGGACATCTGCACTAGATCAAGTCACTCAGAGCCCCACCAAGCCTGACCTTGAATATCTCCAGGGGTGGCAACTCCACTGGCTCTCTGGGCAACCTGTTCCAGTGATCCACCATCCTCATACTGAAGAATTCTTCCCTAACATCCAACCTAACTCTACCCTTCTCTAGTTTAAAAACATCACCCCTCATCCTATTGCTACATGCCCTCGTGACCAGTTCTTCCCCAGCTTTCTTCCTGTTCTTCCCTTACCCACCAGCACTGCAATCCTGTCACAGAATACCACCAAATTTGTCAGGCATGATTTGCCCTTAGTGAAGCCCTGTCAGCTGTCACCAATCACTTCCTTATTTTCTATGTTCCTGAGCATAGTCTCCCAGAGGATCTGCTCCATGACCTCGCCAGGCACAGAGATGAGACTGACAAGCCTGTAGTTTCCCAGGTCTACCTTTTTTTTTCCCCTTTTTAAAATTGGAGGTTATGATTCCTCTTTGCCAGTCAGTGGGAACTTCACCAGTCTGCCACAACTTCCACCAGTTCCCTCTGGACCTACAGATGCATCTCATCACATCCCATGGACTCGTGTACCTTCAGGTTCCTGAGATGGCCTCAAACCTGACCTTCTACAATGAGCAGTTACTCGTTCTCCCAGTCCTTGCCTTTGCCTTCTGAGACCTGGGCAGTGTGGCTAGAGCACTTCCTGGTGAAGACCAAGGCAAAAACTTCAATCAATACCTCAGCCTTCTCCATATCCTGGGTATGTCAGCCCTGTCAGCCTATGTCCATGCAAGCTCTAAAAGAAAGATGCAAGAAAATAACCTGAGTCACCAGGCTGCATATCTATGTCTGAAGCCAAGGTGCAGTCATATTCTCAGTGTTACTCCAACGTTTCAATTTGGTGTAGGTATCTCCACACCTTCAACTCTTTCAGCATGGAGGCTGAGATAAGAAAATCTAATGACATCCCTTTTCCCACTAAAATAAGAATTTCTTTGCCTCCATCCTAAATGCTTTCATTCCTCTCTCCAGTGCTCTAAGCTATGTGTACACCACCTCTTCTGGACCCTTCGGCCATCCCCTGGGACTGATGGGAGAACAAGCTGGGTGAGTCAGCATCCTGCCTCCAACAGTGGACGCCCAAGAAAGAACATAGGCTTAGGACAAATATATAACAGTATTTCCTTAAAACAGTTCCCAGCATTCAACAGCCTGTGTGTTGGGAATTTCCCAGGTAAGAAAAGGGATCTTCAGTGAACTTTTCTCCCAAGCTTTTCCCCCCCAGACTTTTCCAATCTCTTTCTTAGCATGCAGAAACTTTCCAGATACACAACGTCCTGCAGCAAAGCTCTCCCATGGTTTTACAACACCCTATGTGAAAACAGAATCACAGAATCACAGAATCCCAAGGTTGGAAAAGACCTTTAAGACCATCAAGTCCAACCATTCCTGTCCTATGCTAAACCATATCCCTAAGTACCTCATCTACCCTTTTTTTAAACACATCCAGGGGAGGTGGCTCAACCACCTCTTTTCCTTGAACTTGTCCCTCAGTAGCTACGTTTGGTTTCCCATAGTTCTTGCACTGGCAGGTATTGGAAGAGTGTCTACTTGGAGTCATATTGTCCCAGGCTCCATCAGTCCTCACTTTCCCAGACTGAGGAGTCCTAGAATTTGGCAGCGCTGCTTCCCTCCAGAGCAAGTCAGCAGAGGGAGCTGATGGTCTGAGCCCTTCCAGCAACTTACGTTTCTGCCTGTTTCAGCTTGTAGCACTCGGTCTAAATATAAAACAATAGCTATTGTTTCTCCCAACTGCACGTCTGAAAGTTTCAGGGAATACAATCAAACAGCCAATTAAGGCAACGCACTCAAAAGGCAGAATACTGGCGCTGAAGATAATGTTTTATTCTGCTCAACAGCAGATTTCAGGCTTGTCCTAAGACACCAGCCAAGAGAATGAGACAAGCAGGAGAAAATACAGGGATTCAGAATGATGCCTTGACCTTGGCATGTTTTTAGGCAGTTGCTTTCACTTGTGTTGTCAGAGCACGGAAGATTCTGCGTTGAGTATCATGTGCCATCAGGGTCAGTGGAAGCACAGCTTGCTTTTTTCTAGAAACTCTCTTTAAGCCTTGTAGACATCATCTGAGCACTCCATGCCTCAGTTTCCCCTCTACGCTTTGTCCATCTTTAAGGTAGGTACCTCAGGACAAGGACCATGTCTTGCTGTGGTGGTTAGAGAAAGCCCCAGCTGATGTGATCCAAACCAGCCCAGACTTTACCATGATCCATGAGCCTGGACAAGGATCCAGCTTGGAGGAATTAAACATCTACAAGAGTCTGAACAATTTCCATTTCCAGACTTTCCCCAAATTCTCAGGCATGTTTCCCCTGAACCTCTTTTGCACAGTTATAGACTTTGCCTCAGCATGGAGCAAGTTAGGAGCTGGGGGGATGTTGTTCTCAGAGGAGGTCATGTTGATGAGGTCTGCGCTGTATTCCAGGGCATTGAAAGCTCTGGCTACCAGCCCTGAACTCCCCATGTGTCCTTAACCTGGGCTCTGGAGCCACCAGCTTAAATGAGCTCCCTGTGAAGCTGGCTGCATCAGGAGACTCAGGAGCCTGACACCTTCCAGTCCTCCGGAAACTTCGGGGAGGGGGGAGGGAGGGAAAGTCTGGTTTTTGTTCAATTTGGCCCCAAACCAGGTCATTAAAAAAAAAAAATAATAAAAACTACAACTCACACTTGATGACATTTCCCACTAAGCGGAAAGCCAGCGAGCTCTCACTCCACATCCCCCCCACCACCCCTGGTTTTGGCATCCCTCAGAGCCCACGTGCTTTGGCCAAGTTTCGTTTGATCGCAGCGCGAAGGAGCCTCGCCTCTCGTTTCTGGCAGCTGCACTGCACCACCGGGTAATTCTGTGGCTAAACTGTTTAAATAATGTTAATGGCTTTACAAACTCACTTTCAAAACAGCCTGAAGTGTAAAGCCAGCGCAGCTGAAGCAGCGTGCTGGGGCTTAGGCATGTTTAGATAAGAGTGGGTGCAGAGTAAGCTTTCAGAGTGCTCCACACGAGCTACTCAAAGGACTGGGAACTGTGGGCTTCTGCCTCTTAACTACGTGTCCTGCACTGTGGTGGGGTAGAGGTTTGCCTACAGCAGGGCAAGGATTGAAAGCCAGCACGGCTTTGAGGGATTAGCAGCATTGTTATTTTTCTTGGCAGTCAGCTCCCTCTGAGGCAGGTGCTATTGGAGAAAACAACAGCAGGTCCATGGGTATTCTCAGGTTTTCAAAACAGCAATAAATAAAATGAAAAAAAAAAAAACCCCACCCCCCCCAAAAAAAACCCAACCAGAGGCTTAGCTGAGGGTGCTGAAGATATGATAAAAGGTCAGGTTTTAACACTGGGTAAATCTAGCTCACATTGACCTACTCAAAGTAAAAATTGCAGTGGTCTGGCACCGTGTCATGCCTTTAGCTTTTAGACAGAATCACAAGGTTGGAAAAGACCTTTGAGATCATCAAATCCAACAGTTCCCATCCTATGCTAAACCATATCCCTAAGTACCTCATCTACCCTTTTTTTGAACACATCCAGGGATGGTGACTCAACCCCCTTCCTGGGCAGCCTGTTCCAGGCCCTGACAACTCTTTCAGTAAAAAATTTTTTCCTAACATCTAATCTGACCCTGGATATGTCCCAGCTCTCCAGCCAGTAAGGAGGAGGTTGGGAAGCGCAGTATGTCTTGCTGGAGGGCAGGTCTCAGCCACATGAAGCTGGGGAAGGTGCAGGTCGCAGGGATTCAAGTCCAAAAGGTCTGAAACAGGCTGCCCAGGGAGGTGGTTGAGTCACCATCCCTGGGTGTGTTTAAAAAAAGGGTAGATGAGGTGCTTAGGGATATGGTTTAGCATAGGATGGGAACTGTTGGATTTGATGATCTTAAAGGTCTTTTCCAACCTTGTGATTCTGTGAAAAGGCAAAGGCAGAAATGTGGTGACATGAGCAGCAACTGCATTTCCACATCCAGAGCTTCCCTGGATTGAGCACAGAAAGCTGTCAGGGAAGAGGAGAGCTCTCTGTGCTCACGTGGTTTTGCACACCTACCCCTCCCTCATGCCTGCACGGGCTTTGTCATGCTGTGAGGATTGTGATAGTCATCACAGCATCAGGCAGGATTATCCCTGCCTCTCAGCAGCCCAGATTTCACAAGGGTCACCCGCTGCATTCACGTAGCTGCAGCTGTACTCCACAGCCTCTCTTGGCCAAATGAAAACAGGTTTGGGAGATGTTTGTGCTTTGATTTACACAGGGATGAATCAGATGTTCTGCCCCACTGGTCGGCTGTCTACCGGCAAAAGAAAAGTGAGATAAGGCCAGCACAGACCTCTGGAGTGTACTGCAGGAGAGATTTAATGTGTGACAGCGTGGCTCAAACTCAGGTTTAGGAGACCAAACAAATGCAGAAGGAAAAGCAACTGCATGTTTGAACAGTGTGGATGGTAAAGCACTAAAGCAAGTCGGTACGGGAAGGGATAGATTTACCAGTTCTTGATGCCTTCAAATCAAACCCAAAAGCTTTTCCAGCCCAAAAAGGCAGCTTATGGTGAGTGAGGTACTCTCTGAAGCATCCCTCACTACAAACCATGGGTTCTGTGTATGATCTGGGCTTCTGACCAAGCAGGAAAAATAGGTCAGCGGACAGCCAGTGTCCAGCCACCCGCACACTGATCCAGGGACCAGCTAAGAGGAAACCCAGCCATGACCAGATATGAGGCAAAGCCCTAACATGATCCGTGCTCCTGAAACAGCATTACATCATGCACTTCAAAGATGTGTTCCCAGCATGAACCAGAAACCGCTGATTCCCTCTGGATCCAGCTCTTTGGTCATGTTTGCCCAGAGGATCCACACTGCTCCCACATGCAAACCATTCTGCTCAAAACATGCTCTGCACAGAGCTGATGATGTCACAGAGCTGATGGTGTCACAGACTTCGAGGTGTCGCAGGGATGGGTCTGGTGGAACAGCCTCAAGCTCAGAGCTGGATCCAGAGTTGGGTTTAGGCACTATGTGGGGCACGGTCCACCTGCCATTCCCTTTCCATGTCACTCAGTTCTGGCACATCTACTGTACTCAGTGGGGACTGCCAAGAGTCACTGCTCTCTCACGAGCTCCTCCTCTCCAAGTGGTGAGAGCATTTTTTCCAGATGTACCCAGGGATAGAAAAAGCTGTGAATATATACCATTCCATCAAGCTGCCCCACATCCCCTCACCTCCAACTGCAATCCCATAGGTTTTGTTTAAAAAGAGCAAATCATTCAAATAGGGACATCTGGGATGGGGGGGAACTACTTCACTTTGCCAGGCTAGTAGATGCTTCTCAAGCATGTTGTTCAATCTAATGGCCTTAAGCTGCACCAGGGCAGGTTTAGATTAGATGTTGGGAAAAAGTTCTTCATTGAAAGTGTTGTCAGAGCCTAGAACAAGTTGCCCAGGGAGGTGGCAACATCCCTGGATGTGTTTAAAAGATGGGTAGATGAGGTACTTAGGGATACAGTTTAGTAGAGGACAGGTACAGTTGGACTCAAGATCTTAAAAGTCTTTTCCAACCTTGTGATTCTGTGATTCTGTGAGAGGTTACAAGGGACATTGCCATCCCACACTCTCAGGCCCCATCTCCTTGTGGTCTCTCTCCCAGGCTGCAGGAGGCCAAAGGCACCTCGTGCTCCTCTGTGATGGGTGCAGCTCCTCCCAGCTCAGCCTCTCTATCAAGGGTGCCCTGTGGTCCTTCTGCAGCTGGCTGGCTTGCTGTGATTCATGGCTCCTCTCCTGCCCTTCCTTATATGGGTACTTTGCATTTCCTCACATTTCCTGCACTGGTGAAGCCAAAGGCCTTTCTATATGCTCTGCCAAAAGCCTCATTTGTTCCCCTGATCCCCTGCCCAGGGGCACGTCACAGACCCAATGTGCTCCACAGTGCTCCCCACACAATGACAGTTCCTTGGCGTGCCCCTGTCCCACACTATGCCCTACCACCTGAGTCACCACAGGTGCCATCCCCATCCACAAGCACGTGTCCCATCCCCATGTAGCATCCCACATCCCCAAATGATGGTACATGTACAGCAGAGCAGACCAGCCAGGCAACACATCCCTGCTGACCCCAACCTGGTCAAGGGGCTATGGGGTACCAGCCACCCTCAACGTGTGTGTTCACTCTTGAGTGCTGAGAAACCTGCCAGCACGTTTTCTCTTTGGGATCTCCAACCGGTTTAGTTCCAGGGGGCAAAACAACTGCAAAGTCAGAGCTGAGAGGAACACAAGGAGAAATGGACAGGAGCCCATTTCCTTATGAAACCAGGCTAAAAATAGGGTGAGATCAGCTCTTGAGAAGGCACACGGTGCATCCCTTTGTGCCGAGGTGGGTCCGCTTCCACGAAAGCATTTGCGACAGAAACTATTTTTAGCCCCTTCCAGCTCCTCCCCAGGCAAGTTGCTTGTGTTTCTCTGCACCAGCCCTGCACCATCAAGTCAGGGGCACAGTACAGGGTCACCCATCTCTTCCCACCAGCAGTTCTTCCCTTCGCAGCATCCATTTACGGATGCAGAAGCTGTCACCACGCACCTGCATCCACAAGGCCCATGGAGATGGTGTGTCCTCGCTCTCCTCTTTATGATCCCGTTTCCAAATGCATGTCAGACACAGAGGCACTAACACCCAGGGTTTCCAACTGTTGTACCCAGACAACATAAGCCACAGAAGCAATGAGCATCTCCTTATTTTTTACAAAAGAAAATGGAGCAAGATTTGTGCCTATTCCACCTGTGGTTCATTTCTGCCTCTAGACTTCATGGCTGATTTTCTTCATTTCCATGTATTTCTCTGGGAGATTCTTTCCTACAGTGAGTGCCATCTGTTTCAACTCTCCTGTCCCCCCCTCAGCACCAGGCACAGCCTACTTGTTCTGCTAAATATGGAACGGATCAAGCAATCATATACAAGGTAAAATGAACTAAACCTGATGATTCTCCAACCGTCTCAAACTCACATCCTCAAAGTGGACCACATCCTCATTTCAAAGTCCTTCTCCCAGCCAGCTCCTACCCAGGCAGTGGAGTCCAGGGAGATCTGTTTCTCAGCTCAGCCCCTTGTTTTGAGTCAGAAAGCTTGCCTTTCCCCATCTTTCTTCTTTTCTCCCATTCTGCCCCTATGGAACAGCCCTCCCAGTGGCTGTTCAGTCCTGATGAAGATGTTTATTATAGTCTAGTTGCAGCATTTACTTTATGTTGAGAAGTGAGGTTTTTGTTTTATTTTGGGATATGAGGCTTTATTTGGGGATAAAGGCTGAGTATTTATTTAGGGAGCAGAAATGTAATGAAATAAATTAAAAGAATAAAATAAAACACAGAAAGGAGTGCAGTAGCTAAATGCTAGAGCCATTAAACCACACACCTTTTACTGCTGTGCTTACACCTTTTACTGCCTGCTTTCCTGATTTTGTGTAATGACAAGCTGCCTTCTCCTCAGCCCTTTCTGGTCCAGCAATTTCCAGACAAGAGAATGTCAGTTCTGAGTACGGCAGCCAGCTTGAAAATGCTTCTTTTGCAGCCAGAGAAACTGTGACACAGCAGATGTGTCAAAAAGGGAATGGCAGTATCAGGAAGGCAATTCCCACAGAAAAGATATCTTCTGTCTGGTGAGAAAGGTGTGACAAGGAAAAGTCTCCTGGGACACAAAAGCCTGTGGAGGAGAGAAGATGATGCAGAGCTTCAGACACTCCAGCTCTCTCCAAAACAACTGATTCTCCTGAATATAAAAACAAAACAAGGGAACATGGAGGGATGAACAAGTGTTGTGTAGGAATGAGCTGGTCAGAAATTCTGGAAGATGAAAAAGGAAAATAACCTTTTCCAAAGAGATTGGACTGGAGAAGAACATCCAGCAAGCAGGCACATGAGCCCAGCAGGATGGGGAATCACTAAATTACCCTCCCCTCCCCATTCATTCCCTCCCAGCTGATGTCAGACACAATACACATAGCCACAGCCTCACCAGGGCAGGGGACCATTGCAAAGAGAAAGGAGTCTGTGTAAGAGGGATAAAGGTATCCTGATGGTTCCTCCTGATTTGAATTAACTACTTTTTTTTTTTACAATTTCTTCTTTATCCCTTTGTGTTTTGCTGTCTCCAGTGTTTTCCACAGCCACATTTCAGGGTAGCTTTGAGCTGTGTTCAACCCAGACACTTTCCAGTAGGATAAGCCTTCCTCCCTCCCCGTGCAAAGCCAGCTTGTCCAAATCCCCAGGGGACTGCAAAGGGATGGAAGACATTGCAGAAGTCCCCAGAGTCCTGGTTGCATAG
This sequence comes from Gallinula chloropus, assembly GCF_964237585.1. Lineage (NCBI taxonomy): Eukaryota > Metazoa > Chordata > Aves > Gruiformes > Rallidae > Gallinula > Gallinula chloropus. The sequence continues at coordinate 4,768,652 of NC_140086.1, forward strand.
TCATGTTCCTGGAAGGATGGGGAGGTTTAGCCAGGCTGGTCCCTGTTTGCAGATCTCACAAGCACAGCTGGAGTTTGCAGTTTCAGAGATTTGACTCCGAAGCCCTGGGTGTGATTTCAAATCATAGAATCATAGAATCATAGAATTGTAGGGGTTGGAAGGGACCTCAAGAGATCATCGAGTCCAACCCCCCTGCCAAAGCAGCTCCCTAGGACATATCACTCAGATAGGCGTCCAGACGGGTCTTGAATATCTCCAGAGAAGGAGACTCCACCACCTCCCTGGGCAGCCTGTCCCAGGGCTCTGTCACACTCACTGGGAAAAAGTTTTTCCCCAGATTGGTGTGGAACTTCCTGTGCTCCAACTTGCAGCCATTGCCCCTTGTCCTGTCCCCACAGACCACTGAAAAGGGGATGACTGATTCCCCCTGCATCCCCTGCTTCAGATAATTATAGACTTTAATTAGGTCCCTCCTTAGTCTTCTTTTCTCAAGGCTGAACAGTCCCAACTTAGCCTTTCCTCATAGGGGAGATGCTCCAGGCCCTTAATCATCTCCGTAGCCCTTCTTTGGGCTCTCTCCAGGAGATCCCTGTCCTTTTTATACCAGGGAGCCCAGAACTGGACACAATACTCCAGGTGGGGTCTGACCAGGGCAGAGAAGATGGGGAGGATCACCTCCTTTGACCTGCTGGCCACACTCCTCCTTATGCCCCCCAGGATCCCATTGGCTCTCTTAACCCCCAGGGCACACTGCTGGCTCATGGTCAACCTGGCATCAACAAAATCTGACAGTCCATGCTGCCTCCCTGCACTGCCACTCATTTTCCATGTCCCTGGCAGGTGAACAAGGAGGAGATGACATGTACTCTCACAGAGCTTGGGCGATTATTGCTTTTGCTGCTCACATTTAACAGGCACATACTGCCATTGACATTTATTTCAGATGACTTCCCTTTCTGCATGAAACCATCACATCTCCCTGTATGGAAAATGTAGCTGTTGTAAGTATCAAGCTGTGCTGCTTGTTCCATATGGGAAAGCTCGGAAACAGTTTAAGTGGGGGTTCAAAATGCAGATTAAAGTGATGGGCTGGAACAAGATCTTGGTTTGGAAGCATCATGAAAACATCATCTCAAGTTTCAGCAAGCTGGAAGTGAGGAGTGAGTTGCACACCAGGATTTTTCAGGCTGGAAAAAAAGATGAGCAATAGGAGGGATGACAGTGATTTATAAAAACATGAAAGACACAAAAAGGGTGCAGAGACTGATTTTTCATGGTCTCTTTTAATGCAAAAACTAGGCCTTTAATCAAACCAACACAAGGAAGATTCAAAGCAAATGCAAGGATCTTCTTCACATAATGTGTGGCCAAGCTATGGAAATCCTTGCCACAGCATTTTGTGGGTGCTATAAAAGGCATTTAAGTCAACAGGGCAGGAGGTCACAAAGAAAAATACATGGAGGACTGCTAAACAGGTAAAACCCCCCATGCAACTCAGAACACTTTTAATGCACAAGTATTGGAAACAGGGAGAATACTTAAAGGAAAAAATGTAATGCACATTGCTCTGTGCATACACTGTTGGTACATACAGACCATAAAGCTTCTACTCCCCTGGAAGCACAGAGGACACAGCCAACCACCCTGAGTTGAACTGCAACTTGAAAATGTCCCTGCTCCTCTCATTTTAATTAGATGGGAAAAAAAAGGCTGGTCAGGGACAGTTTACCCCTTCTGTTGATTCCCATTTCTGACAGGCCCTCCTCCAGTAATGAAAGGATGAGTGAGGGAAAACCCCCATCCACTGACATCACCCTTTCCCTGGGGGTGCTGGCAGGAGGCAGTAGGTTGACTGGAGGTCACTCTGTATGTCTCAGAATTCAACAAACAGCTTTGCTTTGCCATGCTTCGAGCTCCCCAAGGTGTTCATGTGACAAGGTACCTTCTTGGTAGTTCATTACAAAACATCCAGCATCCCTGGGTGCTGCTTGGAGCCAGGAGAATGGACTAGAGACTGCAGAGGTCCATTCTGACCTGATTTATTCCATCAGTCTATGATCTAGAGTTCATTTGAAGCTGTGGTTGGGGTCCTCCATTGCTTCTTTGACAGTGGATTGGTCCATCCCCAGAGGGTTAAACCCCCAGTAAACCAACAGAGAATTTTGGTGTGACCAAACCACAACCACACACTGTGAGCTTATGTTTAAGTTCATAGAAACATAGAACAGTTTGGGTTAGAAGGGACGTGTAAAGGCCCTCCAGTCCAACCTCCCTGCAATGAGAAGGGACATTTTCAACTAGATCAGGTTGCTCAGAGCCTTGTCCAACTTGAACTCGAATGTTTCAAGGGATGGGACATCTACCACCTCTCTGGGCAACCTGTTCAGTGTTTCACCACTCTCATTGTAAAAAATGTCTTAATTATATCTGGTGTATATCTACTCTCTTTTAGTATTGAACCATTACCCCTGGTCCTATTGCAATAAACCCTGCTAAAAACTTTGTCCTCATCGTTCTTACAGGCCCCTTTTAAGTACTGAAAGCCTGTAATGAGGTGTCACCAGAGCCTCCTCTTCTCCAGACTGAACAAGCCCAACTCTTTCAGCCTGTCTTTACAATGGAGGTGTTCCAGCCCTCTGACCATGTCTGTGGCCCTCCTCTGGACCAGTTCCAACAGCTCTATGTCTTTCTTATACTGGGGACCCCAGAGTTGGATGCAGCCCTCCAGGTGGGGTTTCATGAGAGAGAAATAGAGGGGCAGTATCACATCCTTTGACCTGCTGGTCACACTTCTTTTGATGCAGCAAATGGACATTGAACCTTGACCAGTACCCTCTGGATGCAACCATCCAACCTATTCCTCATCCACTGAATAGCCCATCAGTCAAATCCATGGCTATGCAGTTTAAAGAGAAGGATGTTGTAGGGAACTGTGTCAAAGGCCTTACAGAAACACAGATAAAGGAGCTCTGTAGTTCTTCCCTTTTCCACTGATGTAGTTGCTCTATTGTAGAAGACCACTAGGTTGCTCAGGCAAGACCTGCTCTTAGTGAAGCCACGATGGCTGTCTTGAATTGCCTCCCCGTCCTCCACATGCCTTAGCATAGGTTCTATGATCTTCCCAGGGACAGAGGTGAGGTTGACAGTTCAGCAGTCACCAGGGCCCTCCTTTCCATCCTTTTCTAAAATGGGTGCAATGTTTCCCATTTCCCAGTCACCAGGGACTTCACTTGATTGCCATGACTTTACCATGGAGAGTGGCTTGGCAGCTACATCAGCCAATTGCCCCAGGGATTGGGATGCATCTCTTTAGGTCCCATAAACTTATTACATATTCAAATTCCTCAGGTGGTCACAAACCTGATCTTCTCTTAGCTTCTCCAGTCCTGACCTTGTAGCCCATCCAAAATAACTGTATAGATTATATTCAGGTCCCTGGGATGCTCCTGTATAATTTATTGGTGTAGACACAGCCTGTGTATCCTCTCACCTGCAGCCATAGTGTGACAGCACCAAGGGCAAGCTCCACAGACAGTGACATGTTGGACAAGGCGTGTTCAGCAGTGATTTAAGACCCCAGTGTTCCTCACTGCCTGTAACTGTCTGGACATGCATGGAGAAGATAACATTTTCCATCTGATCCAACCCTGTTGCTGATGTTCCCGAGCACTGATGATCACTCAGCATTGATTACTCATTCAGTCTCTCTTGGAGCATGTGCCTCTCTCTTCCTCCGTGCCCTCAAGTTCTGTCTTGCCCCAGGGGAATTGCAGCACAACTTGGCTTTAACCAAAATAAACTGTCCTGGCACGAGGTCCTGTTTTTCAAGATAGATCTTTAAAATAACAAGAAATTTTCCCCTTTCCTTGCTCTTACAGGCAGCACGGGCTCCATTGTGAAAGCTTCAAGGATTGTCACCTACAACACCATAGTGACCCCAGAGTACCCATCTATCTATTTTCTCATGAAAGGGGATTCTGTAGCTGATGGAGATTTATAAGTTGAAAACAGAAAAGATTTTCCATAGCTTGTCAACTTGGGGAAAAAAAACAGAGGGACAAAGACAGCTTGGGGCTTATAAGCTGTAAAAGAAACACTCAGCCCATCTGATTTTAAGTGCTTTAGACCTTATATCAATATTGTTCTTCCATCAGCTGGAAGGAGCGGGGGCAGGGAGGCGGGGGGGAGCATAGGAAAAGAGGCTCATCTACCCCAACAGCAAGAGAAATCTTTTGGAAACAACAACAAAACCACAGGCCTGGGTAATCCCTGTTAATAAAAACAAAGCTGTATCTCAGATTGTATGTACAAACTGGAATCAGGCAAATCTATTCCCGTGGTGCTGTGAGACCAAAGAGATATCAAAGTGGTCACAGAAGTATTTTGGAAGCTCCCCAAGTGCATCCTTTTGTCATCTTCTCATTTCACTTTTAATTTGAAGGAATCGAGCCCCAAGTCCCGTAACCCAGCTTGGATCTCCCACTCTGTTCCTCCTGTTATTTTAACTTTAGGCACAGCAGTCCTTTGAAAAAGTGCCCCGTTCCCACTGCCTGGGAGCTATGGGAAAAAGCTATCTTAGTCCTATCAGGAATGTGCCTCGCCTCTGCCCTGCGGTTGTGCTGCCTTCGGAGAAGCACCACAGAAGGACAGGCCACAGCGTTCCCTTGGAAGAGCTGGGGAAAGGAGGGGACAAGTGGATCAGGCTGTGCTGTCTCTTCATTGGAGGGAAGTTGGAGAGACCTGTTTTGGGGTTTTTTTCCTGCTTCTTGGGGATGGGAATGTTTTGGAGAGGTGGAAAGTTGAGGAGAACACGCGACGGGGCTTTGGAAAGGCCGTGCTCTATCAGCAGCTGGAGGCCAAGTGAGATGCTAGAGAGCACCACACAAAGTACTAGAAGCCCATACATTTGCAACTGAATCAAGACCTTTCTGAGTGGTTTCTGTTAAATATCTCTCCACAGGATATAATGGGAGCTCAGACACCCAGTACAGATGGATACAGAGACTCTGACATGTCTCCTTCTCTATCCAAAGCTGAATGCCACTCTGGAGCTCGTGAGATTAATTCCTACCCACATGGCCAAAGGGTTTCATGGGTATAGAGATGATGAAAATTACACAGCAAGGGTCAAGGGGGGAAGAGTAGGTTTTGTAGCTTGGGTTTGCTGCAGGACCTACATGACATAGTTCCTTGAAAGTTCATCTTTAAACCCAAACGTTCAATCCCTTTGAAAGTGGAAGAGGTTAAGCATGAGTCCACTGAGTAAATATTGATTCATGGTGTGAGCATCTAGTACTTTCCTTACAATCAGGAGGGGTATTAAGCTGGAGGATGCTACGTAATGAAAAGATACTGCTGGCATTCCCCAAATAGATGCCCTACCCATGGAAAACAATTGTCTGCCCCAGATTCCCTGACAGAGCTATAAGGGGTGAACAGGAGCGACATGCTGAGACATCAGGACACCCAGTCTCAGAAGATGAGTCTGTGTGTTAATTCAGTCTATGCAAACAGGGCCAAAATCTACTTGCCATCTCAAAAACATGGTCTTCTGCTACTTGTGCCATGTCCTCTATCCCACAGCCTCTGAAGTCTCCAACTATTGCCCCGCTTTTCATGCCAGTGTGGCTTAGAGATCCAACTGGGGCTCCATGAGCTACAGAAGTTCTGCCACCTTCTAAACCAATCAATCAATCAATACTCCCAAAGCCATCTCAAAACCCACTAAACACCCCTGTTTAAGCAACTGGTGCTTGACCATATCTGGCCAGCCTCTCATACACACAAATCCAGCATCTTCACCCAATTTGCAGGTTCAACCTTCAACATCTGTTTGTTGAGAGTCCAGAAATGGGCAGGTCTTCCTTCCCTTGGTGTCCCTTGCTCAATTCTCACTGACCTCAGAGGAGAGGGCCTCAGTGGTGGAGAATGCACAGAAGAGTGATGAGGAGGGAAATGAGGAAACAGCTTACCCAAAGCTCCTCTAATACATTGATATGGGCCCCTCCCCCTCAGCCTCAACCTCAAGCACATAAACCCTTATCAAAAAGTGAAACTGCCAGGGACATTGCACTGCACCTGATGTCCCTCCCCCAAATACCATCAGATGTGCAAAACATGGTTGTCTCCAGTCTGGAAACACGAGCCACCCTGAGAAAAGCTCTTCTCCCACTAGCTGTGATCGGATAGAGCTGGTTAATCCTTTTGCAAGGGTGCTAGGCCAGCTGCCAAGCCTGCCTGTGGGGAACCCATCCAAACCTGACTCATCCTCAAGCAATTCAGATTGTTCCCTTTAGTACTTTGGAAAAGGTTATCGGTCATTTTGCTTCAACCCCTACAATTCTATGATTCTATGATTCAGGCTGGAGCAGGATTGATGGATGAGAGAAAAAGGCAATGTGCATCACACTTGGCCTTCTTCAGAGAAGAGGACTTTGTGGAAGGCAAAGATGTGTGATTCAGGACTGACTAGTTGCTTGCCCTCCACAGAAATCCATTTTCCATGTGTGAAATGAAGGGGTTTGCACTCCTCTGTATGTTACTACCTCAGGAGATGACCTTGGGCAAGCCAAGAAAGGACCTCAAGAGATCATCGAGTCCAACCCCCAATATCACACTCTTCCAAAAACACATCCAAGATCATGCTGCTTTCTAGGCTCTGAAGAAATCTGCATGAGAACTCCTTATCTCTGCTGAACCACCAAGGCCAGGAGAGGAGAAGGTAAGCACAACTCACAGGTAGTCACCGCTTACTTCCATCTTCCTTTGGACCAAGCAGGTTCCTCATCAGCACGCTCTCAGATGGGTAGGGTCTCCTTTACTGGTCATACAGCCATGTCAATGTGTTGTCTGCTAATGTCAGGGCTGGTAAATAACTATAGAGACCCTGTAGGAGTCCCTCTTTGACTGATCCCACATCTGCCCTTGCAGGAACTCCAAGGACTGTTACACCTCAAGCCCTCCTGTTTTTTGTCCCTGTTTAAAAGGCAGTCCAGCAGCTGTTCAGATTCTGTGCATCCAGCATTTGATCTTTCCAGCCTGATTCACTTGCCAGATGCATTTCCTAAACTATCAGTCATAGGCAGGGAGCACAGATGTAGTTACAGCACTTTTAAGACCGAGAATATCTTGGAAGGGGATTTAGGAGTCCCTCTGACTGACTAATGAACTGAAACTAAGAACAAAAGAATAAAGAAGATCAGAACATCACTTGTAAATATGGACTTTCCAAATAGTGGGATATCAGAAGAGTCCTACTTAAATTGGAAACGACATAAAAAGTGGGTCATGGCAAATGTAACATAAATGAGAGGGCATGCTTACATTTCTGTGTCCTACCAAAGTGGTGAGAAATTACCTTGGAAGACCTCAGAACCAGAGGCCATTTCCAGTTACACAGCAGAGTGGCTGCACAACCCACATTTGTTCATCAACACTTGATATGGCTTTGCCTTAGAGCTGTGCTGGCAGCCAAAGATAATTAACAACATCACTTTTCCGTTAATCTGTAGCCCACACAGCCATTGGGTGCACTGAAGCAAAACAAAATGTTGCTGAGATCTACTTTTCCCCCCGTTTTCACATCCACTGCCCTTTGCCAAAAGCTCCCAAAGCCATCAATAGGAACAAATCAATAACAGGCCTGTAATCACTTCCAGGAATGACATGTGTGCCTGTTTCTAGTAAGCTCCCAAAGGAAAGACCTTGGCCTCGTTGCTGAAGCACACAGAAAGGCTTCACAGAGGACAAATTAACAAGTTATAAGATATGTCAGTGAACTAACTATCCCTTAAACATTTTACTGCTTTCTTTTGTGTTAATATCTCTTCTTGATGGGCTGGAGGCTGAAGGCAGCTTGTTGGGTGCTACCAGTTAGGTATGTGGATGGAGGGAGCTTGGCACTTTCTCTTTAGTGCACATCATCCAAGCTTGCACAGTGCAGCCCCTCCATTAGGCTGTCACAGGGAAGAAGATGGTAAAGTCAGAGACCAAGCACACATCAGAAAAGATGTGTTTTCTGGTCTGAGAAAGGTAATGACTTAAGGGACTGTGTCCTTAACAAAAACTGACTGGATGTAGCATTGCACTCATCTCCAACCAAGGGAAGTTGACGCTGTTGCAGCAAGGATGAGTCCTGCTACACCCACTATGACCTTCCTGCTTCCAAGGCAGATTTCTGACACCCCATGATCTGGCTGTAGACAAGGCTTAAAGGCTACTCTGTAGATATGAGTACCCCTGCTCATGGGAGGAGGAGAACTTGGCCATGAGCCACCTGATCCTTATGCAGAAGATGAATGACAATCATTTGGTATCCAGCTCAGGTTTTGGGTTGGTTGGGGGTTTTTTTTCACTAATCGTTTTGGGAAACTCTCTTACCCAAACGTACTATTCTGGAGAAGCAAAAGAAAAGCTACAACATTTCATGCAAAGACACATCAAGTCCTGTGACAGCACCTGTATTCATGAGACATAGCCCACCATAACTTATGTTGACAGTCTTGCCTAGATGCTGAAGATCCAAAGGCAGAACTCCCACTGATTTCAACAGGGATAGAATTAGCTACACAAGATTAATTGCTTTGATTGTATCACCTGATTTAGCCTGGAGAAGAGGATGCTGAGGGGACACCACCTACAATTACCAGAAGGGAGGTTGTAGAGAAGTGGGTGATGGTCTCTTCAGCCAGGTGACAGGAGATGGGACAAGGGGAAATAGCACAAAGCTGCACCAGGGCAGGGTCAGATTAGATATTAGGAGAAAATTCTTCACTGAAAGAGTTGTGAGGGCCTGGAACAGGCTGCCCAGGGGGGGAGTTGAGTCATCATCCCTGGATGTGTTTAAAAAAAGGGTAGATGAAGTACTTAGGGATATGGTTTAGCTTAGGACAGGAACAGTTAGACTTGATGATCTTAAAGGTCTTTTCCAACCTTGTGATTCTGTGTGATTCTGTGATTAATGTACAAATTGTTTACAATGTTATTCATCAGAAAGGTGAGATGCCCAGGAGTCTACCTAACACCAAGTTAACAAAGTCAACAGCAAGTTGACTTTGACCCAATAAAGTCCTGGCCATTCCTCCACTGGCTGTACAACTTTGCATAAAACAACTGTGTTATTTTCTTCCAAACAGCTCATTCCAGCCACAAATCTTTGAGTTCACAACACCCATAGAGCAAACTGGCCAAGAGACAGCAAGGACATCTTTAATGAGAGCAGGGCAGGACTTGAGTAAGTGAAATTAAAGAGAATAGCTACTTTCTTCCTCCTTTTCTGCTCTGGGATAAATGGATCCCTCTAATGTCAAAGTTCATGTCTTACCAGTGATGGGCAGCACTGATTACATACCCACACATGAAATACATGTTATCTGGCAAACTCACTTTGAACAGTTAAAGTGCAAGTGCACAAATGGCAATCTTTGCATCGAACTGATGCTCCCATAATTCACAGCTTATGATAACTCTTGCCAAACTTGGAGCTGGTGTTGGCATTGCTGCTATGCTGCGGGGCACTCACCCTGTTGTGGTACAAGAACAGGAGCAGGTGGTTCCCTAAAGAATCCAACCTCCTCCATCAAAGGTTAAACCATGGAAAATTCCCAAGTACCAGCTTATGTGCCATTTGCAATTCAGGCAGTTAGTTATGTGTGTCCTTCTCTGACCAAGTGAGCTAGGATCTATGTGAGTTGTCGTGTTGACTAAGAAAGTTAAGCCTTAAGGGCTCAGAAGGCTGGGGCACTGAGCATTAAAATCACTGTGCTTTGCCAGTGTGTCTGAGACACTTTGGGCAGTACAAGATCTTGCTGTTGAGTTTTTATTTTTAATCTTAATTTTAACCAGAATGGAAGAGCAAGATGATGGAAGAAATGTAGTAAGGGTATTTGAAATGGGTATGGAATTTTACATGGGACAGAGTTCCCAGAAATAGCTCCAAAACAGACTGTTTTAAAAAAATTTGAAATAGCAGATTTTATTGGTGTTAGAAGGGTGATTTCTCAGGGCTTTGTTTACTGTGGCAAGCCTGGAAGGGAGGGAACATGTACTCCTACAAAACAGAAAGCAGGAGACATGCCATTACACACCCAGACAGCGCACAAGACCGGGCTGCTCCACCATATATTCTGTTTTGCTAGTGGCATTGCAGCCCTGTATGTGAGTATGGAAAATGTTTTTATAGATACAAAGACTCGTGGAGATTTGCTTGGTTCACAGGCTTACTGCTTTGAGAAGAGGAAGGGTAAAGGTGCAGATTGGTTGGAATCTGCTTCTTCATTTGGTCACTGAGAAAGGAAAAAAAATGGGTAAATGGTGCCACATGTTCATTTTCTAAGTAAAATACTTGGATGTGGTTTCACTTATCCCCAGGTCTGGTCTGATACCTAAATATCTGCAAAATGGGAATCATAGAATCATAGAATGGCATGGATTGAAAGGGACCCCAAGGATCATAGAGTTCTAACCCCCCTGACACAGGCAGAGACACCAACCTCCAGCCTGGATCTACACAAGGTTGCCCAGGGCCCCATCCAACCTGGCCCTGAACACCTCCAGGGATGGGGCATCCACCACCTTTCTGGGCAGCCTGTTCCAGCACCTCACCACTCTCTCTGTAAAAATCTTCCCCCAATATCTAATCTAAACCTTCCCTCCTTTAGTTTTAATCCATTCCCCCTTGTCCTTAAGCTCTTAGTAATACGAGCTCAGCCTGAGTTCCCACCATCCTCCCCCTGAAGCCCCTTTTGCAGAGGTCCATGAGCAGCCTCTGAACGCAACCTTCAGCTCCGGCGCAAGTGCCCTGCGAGAAATAGTCCTGGCAGGGCCCCAAATGAACCATTATGACTTTATGAGCCATTGTTTCCCTTCTTGATGGGCCAGCTCTCATTCACAAAAAGCTGCTTTCACAAGGCAGAGAGGAAAAAACACATTTGGAAACCCAGCCGTGAGGCCCTGCATGGCTGGGGCACCATGGGAGTGTTGTGAGAACCCAGCTGTTACTCAGTCTCGACACGGACGGTGTTGGAACATCATACACAGATCTGCTCACTGGCTGCTTCAGTCCCTGTAAACTTTGCTGTGGAGCTTTCTCCACAGGGCTAATGGTTGTGGAAGCACTGCAGCTAAAGGATCTCTAAGCAGTTTCTCTTGCCTTCCCTCCTGCCAACACACACCCCACGGATCACATGGATCACATTGCTCAAGGGCTTACGTGAAGGTGAAAGATGCTGAAACAGAATTGTGTACTGATTTGGGTTGGAAGGGACCTCAAAGATCATCTAGTTTCAGCCCCCTGCCATGGGCTGGGACACCCTCCTCTAGACCAGGTTGCCCTAAGCCACATCCCACCTGGCCTTGAACACTGCCAGGGAGAGGCACCCACAGCTTCTCCCGACAACCTGTTCCAGTGTCTCACCACCCTCACAAAGAAGAATTTCTTCCTAATGTCTAATCTAAATCTACCTTCTTTCAGCTTAAACCAATTACCCCTTGTCCAATCACTACATCCCCTATACATAGTCCCTCTCCAGCTTTCCCATAGGCCCTTCAGGTACTGGAAGGCTGCAATAAGGTTTCCCTGGAGTCTTTACTTCTCCAGAGTGAACAACTCCCTCAGCCTGTCTTCATTGGAGAGGTGCTCCATGCCTCTGCCCATCCTCATGGCCTCCTCTTAACTCCCTCCAACACCTCCATGTCCTTCTTATGTTGGAGGCCCCAGAGCTGGATGCAGTACCCCAGAAGGGGTCTCTGAAATGTGACCTGTTTCATCCCTCAACTGATCATCTGGACAAGCGACAAGACCACTGGCCACCCAAGCTTGGGAGAGGCTGCTGGGGCTCAATTAGGTTGTGTACTTGGCAGCCACTTTGAGCTATTGGAATTGTCCTCCCACACCCAGTAGAGGCATGTGGGACTCCATGCAATTAAGTAGCAAGCAGAGGCTGAATTAGCACCTCTAAAATGGCATCTGTGTGTACGCATCAGACTCAAGACCTTCTTGGCTTGTGACTGAGTCTCTGTCTAGAGTACAGTGAAACACCAGCTACATTTGCACACCCAGAGGACAGGAAACACTTAGGAGTCTTCACATCAGACTGAATCCAGCTGTCTGTGCTATGACAAGGTCAGATGTCTAGTGATGTCTGAGATGATTTAGTGAAACCTACACTCCTCACAGGGCTGGGAGACAAGACACAGGATGTCCTGGAGACCTATGAGCTCAGGGACTATGCTTCTCAAGTGGGACCAGACACCTTCATACAGACAGCTTGAGTCCAGCCCCGAGCTTCCCTTCTCTGCCTCCTGCACTAAGCCAAGCCATGCAGATGTGTGCCACTCAGGGACTGGTGTGTTCTCCTGTGCTGAGTGACAGGGACTTTTTTATTCTGGCAGCATGAAGTGCTGAACCTTTATTGGACTCTACCTCTTCATCTTCACTTTTGGAGAGTCCTCTGCTGTTCCTGGAGTGATGCAGATTTGCCTGCCTGCAGAGGTGGTTTGGAAGCAGATGTTGGAGCAAAAAGATCCGATCCTGCTCTCACCCTCCCCAGGATACCTTGGCTGTTTGTGTCATCAAAGCACAGAGCCATGCTCCTACAGCCTCCAAGCATTGGGAGCTGCAGGGGATGTTTTTTTCCCACCCTAGAAAGCTCCCCAGGTATGTGCCAAGCTAAAATCTACACTGTTCCACAGCTGCTCTGTGTTCCTCTACACAGCATGGACTTGGAAAGCCAGTGCATAAGCTCACCTGAAGGCTCCCCAAGAGCTTGAAGCTTTATGAGTCTGACCCTGCCTGGGGTCCCTGCTCTGGGAGAAAGGGGAATCTGAGAAAAGCAGCATCTTGCTTGGTGCTATGAGTGTCTGAATACACACTTGTATTAGGATGAATGACATCCTAAGGGCAAGGAGTAGCTAAGTCTGGAGAGCTCCTGTTCAGTATTGAAGAAGAAAACATCACTCAGGCTGCAGCCACCCAGCAGTCGGCCTGAGGGTCTCCATCTCCATGGAGGCTTTGAAAACCTACAGCCTCTCCACCTCAAGCACAGGTCTCTAAAACTGTGATCCACCAGTTTACAGTCCTCCACCACCTATATTAGGTACACTAGAGCCTGAAGTTCCCAATGTGTCCAGGGGATTTTTTGCCAGTCTTTTTTACTGGGAGCTGGAAGATACCTGCTCAAGACTGGAAGTACCTGTGTTTTCAGATCTGTTCTGTTCACCAAATCCATTTCACCACTGAGCTTTTGCTGAGATCAGAAATAGTTCAGCCCAGGAAGCAACATCAGCATCACCAGCCCTATGTAAGAACCACCAAAGGATGAAGACATCCTTATTCAGATTTTTACATCCAATATTCTCGGAGACTGACTCAAAATAGGGAGACAACTAATTTTTCTCATTGAAAATCTCCCAGTTGAAGTCCCTGCTGCACACAGAAGGATTCAGATGCACATCACCTGATTCTCAGTTACGAAGTTGTAATATCCAGAGATGAGGAGCCTGTATTCACCTCTGTAGAAGATCTTTCGGTTTCCACAGGGACACCTTCCCCACACAGGAATTATTGTATTATTGTGCAGATACATAGCCAGGGTCATGGAAAAGATGCCATGGAAGTCCCTGCTTTAATGAACATTAAGATATTTTTAAGAAATCAGACCCTGAATATACTCCTCCAGAGCTAACAGAGGAAGTTAACTGCAACACAGGTCTCCAGCCAGAGAAGAGACCCCAAATCTGTGCCATCACCAGGTCTTATCACCACCCAAGGACTGACTAGGTTTTTCATTCAAAACAAGATCTCTGAATAAATGGCTGTTAAGTCCCTTCAGCTGCATGTAATCTGTGCAATAGCTAATAGGCCTCATTCCTGAGACATGTCTGAGAGCCCTCACCAGGATATACCACAATCCCCTTTCAATCCAACACCTTCATGATCATAACATCTCCCTGAACAATGTTTCACACCCCTCAAAAGCTGTGAAAAGCTGTAAAAGTCCCTACTGGGTAAATGAAGAGTTAATGTTCCTGCTACCTGGGAGGTTATCACTACAATGGGACTCCTGTCCAAGAATGATGGTTTATGGGCACAGCTCCACTGTGATGGTTTCTTCAGGGCTTGTTGGTCTGCCTTCTTCTGTTGAGGAGGCTTATTTGCAGTAAAAAATCTATAAATAGTCTGATAGATTAGAAGAAATGAAAAAGGGCCACTGCTGGGTCATTTAATGTATAGACAAATACATATTCACTTCATCTGCCATGTAAACCTCAAGTGCTCAAGTTTATCATTCACTGCCAAAAATGCTATTACAGCAGCTTGAGATTTCAAAGACAGTTTTATTCCTGTTTCTGACTGACCTTTGGATGGATTTTTTAACTCGGAAAAAGAAGCAAAAAAGTTTTATGTGCTCTGAAACGGAGCTTAGGAGGTTTAACACATTTCTAAGTATAGGCATGGTGATTTACAAGGACATCTTTTTCTGGTTTTTATAAGACTCTGTCTTTCTTCAGGCATGAACAATGTATTGGTTCTGACAAGGACGCCGGGAATCTTTGAGTCTTTAGCATTATTTATGACGGAGAGTGTGTGATCCAATGGCCAAGAAATTGGACTTACTACTTGGCTCTGCCATGCATATGCTGAACAACCCAAGAGCTTTCCCTTCCTGTGTCTCTTCTTCTCTGCAGTGATGGTACACTGTGGTCAAAAATTATTATCTCACTATTGGTACCAGATGAGATTTCCTTGTCAATAATCCCTGCTCCCTGCAAGGTTTTAGTAGTAGTTTCCAAGGGAAACATCAACCCAATTACATCAACATCATAGGTGTTTGGGGATGTTTATGGGTGCTGGTGCCTGGATTCATGCAGACTAATCTCAAGGCTTGCTCATAAGAGTTTACAATGAATGGTTTGCATCAAGGTATCATACAGATGGGCAATGGCTTCAAGCTGGGGCACAGGGAGTTCCACACCAATATGGGGAAGAACTTTTTCACAGTGAGGGTGAGGGAGCCCTGGGACAGGCTGCCCAGGGGGTGTGGAGTCTCCTTCTCTGGAGATATTCAAGACCTTTCTGGATGCCGACCTGTGTGACCTGTCCTAGGGACCCTGCTTTGCCAGGGGGGTTGGACCTGATGACCTCTGGAGGTCTTTTCCAACCCCTTCAATTCTGTGAATCTGTGATTCTGTAATACCAGATGACAGATCAGTTGTGTTAAGAGCTGGATAAATGCATCATAGAAAGGTGATCCATGACCAAGACAGGTTTAATTGTGATTGTGCAACAGCACTGGGGGAAACTCCATATTTGCTCTTACCTGAGGCTCTAAAATTTAGTGCTCAAACGTTTGCATCACACGGCTCAAGTGAATGAGCACTCACACACCTAATAGAAAACCATCAGCATTTAGGGCAGGAAAGCCTTATGTTGGAATTCCTGGAAGTTGTTTGGCCTTGCAAAGAAATCTGGCTTTGCTCCCAGCCAGAAAGAAGCCCTAAACATAGGTGTGATTTATCTGCTGTGAATAATTCAGTATTAATGATTGCACTCACAGGTTCCACTTTCTGACTGTGTTCTCCAAATCCCTTGCCAAAACCAGACCTTTACATGCCCAGAAAACGTCCAATGCAAAGGGTTGCACAGGGATGGGGGTGGATGTGATGATCCATGTGATGATTGCACATGTTGCAGCAAAAATCCTAGGATAAAACCTGACAGAGGAGGATCTCCACAGGAGACAAGTACTCTCCAACCATACAAGGCTCTAGGGAGAGGTGATTTATTCAGGTCCTTGAACTTGACCACTAGATACTGCAACCTGTAAGCCTGGAAAAGGCTGCTACATGTTCATAGACAGGCATGTTCAGGTGCACAGCCCACAGAGCCCCACATCTGGAAGGCCATCCTTTGAGATGGTAAAAACAACTCAAACTGTCATCTCCCTATTCCCTTGGAGACAGACACTGGCCCTGGCCTGGGCACAGAAGCAGCAGAACTGGGCAGCTGTGTCCATGTGGCATTGGGTAGGGGCATTAGACCTCCCTCAGTCCCTCAGCATCCCCTCTCCTTTTGAACCAGTGCTCAGGTACAAACAGTTGCCAAAGGTGGGGGAAAGCAGGGCTTGTGCTCCCAGTCAGGGTGCTGGTGCAGGTAGAAAAGGAGGTCTCTGTGAGGGTCAGGCCTCCAGTGTACCCACATCCAGGTGATGATCTACACCCAGGGTCAATGCAGGCTCCATAAGCACCCCTTCTTTCAGCATTAGCCCTTAAAGCCTCCCACCGCTGGCTGCCCACATCCCGAAAACTCATCTCCAGATCATCCCCACTCGTCTCCCTTTCCGACCCCTCCCCTCCACCCTGAAGACATCCTTTTACCAAAACGAGACGTGGAGGCTAGAAAAAGACACTGACGTCAATGTAAAAGTAAACCAAAGAGGTCTGGTTCCTGTATCATCACTGAGCACCGGGCTGAGCACTGGGGAGCGAACACACGGTCACTCGGTCGAGGAATCTGGGAGCTGGCTCAGGGATCAGCAGCTGAAGCTTCTCATTCAGGCTCTGTAAGTACTGGCTGCAGCATGCTTTGGGCTGGGAAAGGAGGGCAGGCAGCAAGAGGGGAGAGGGAGGGAGCTTCACCAGCTGCAGCTGTGGAAGGCAACGTGCTCTGGTCCCAGCTGGACTGACAGATCGGAGGCTTGTGGACAGGAATGGGAGTCCTCGCGAGCCGGGTCGGTAGCGAAGCACATGGGTTTGGATGTGGTTTGGCTCCATGCTGGTGGGAACAAGGTGGGAGAAAGGGTCTCCTACACTAAGTGCTGCAGGGATAGAGGAGGTTTAGAGCAGGTGAGAAGGAAGGGAATGTCTCATTGAGGGAAACGGGGGTGTTTCTAGATGCTGAACTGATCCATTCGGATGCTGAAGTGCATTTGTCCTGACTATTATCTGTGTCTGTGACATGCATGTGAGGACACATGAATGTCTATGCATAAAAAGCAGGCTGCAGGCAGAGCTGTCTGAAGGATTTTGCACAAAGCCTTGAGTATTTCTGGTTTACCTCCACAGGCTGCACTCAGTCAAGTAACAGCTACACATGTAGATAATGCACCATGCCAGCCTCCCTGTACTGTGATGCAGAGCTAGACACAAGGCTTTTAGGCTCAGGTTATGAAACAGTGGTCTGAGGGGGCTCAAAATGAAGTTTGTAATATGTGTTTGGAGAGAAGAAAACTTTCCCCAGGGAAATGGTATGGAAATGTCTTTATTTGGGGAGCTGTGTGGATGGGGGAAGCAGCTGGGCCAGAGCTGGGCTGAGTGAGAGGGATGAATGGCCCCATTAGCCGCATCGGCAATTTGGTGCCAGCTGAGTCATGTCCGACCCCAGCACATCACATAGAGAGCATCCCTCATCGTTTACACAAACTATACTCAGTGGCAGAGTGTGATGAATTGGCAACTTGGCCCTTTGGACTTAGTTCAGCTGTGTTTTGGTAGCATGAGGCACCTCTTCTTCTAACAGTTTTCACATGTCAGGGCCAATTTCTCTTCTTCAGCAGAAAGCCAGCTCTCTTCCTGAAACTGCAGCTCCTTCAGCAAAGCTGTAACACCCCCCCATTCATCAATGAAAGAGAGTGGGCATACAAATTTAATCCCTATTACATGTGCATGACAATCCCAATTGAAAATCACAGGGGCAGATGCCTCCATTGCCCATGATTAGATGCAGTGCTGCATTTCAGGTCACTCTGTAAAGCCCTGAGTGGACAAAAGCTGGGCAGCCACAAAAATAAGGAGGCAGAAATGCCCACCACCTCCATGTTGTAGCATTTGCTGGCACAAATAAGGCCAGAAGCCTGCCTTTGGTGGAAAACTCTTTACTATAATGCTCTTTGTGCAGAGAAATCTCTGAGAACCCACAATCAGAATGAAAATCTCTTTCTTCCCTCCTCCTTTCTTAGAAGGACATGTAGCAACTTAGCAATGCAATTGAGCTGCTGTGTTATTAATCAATCGATTTCAGCACAATTTGCTTCACTCTGCTTGAGCCTTCTTCCCCATCTCCCTAGTGTGCTGAGACAAAACACAGGCAGGGAGCCATTTGTTCCCTCCCCACATACCGTGAAGGTGTCAAAATCAGCCTACGACTCTTCCCTCCCCTGTTTTGAACAAGGAGGCAAAGGCCAAGGAAGGAATTGTACATGAAACATCTCTCACAGCACGTTCTCCCCAAGGCAGAGCAAGAGGAATGGGGGAGGCTGCTGAACAGAGCTATAAATCCCACCACACACACGTACAACATCGTTGCAGCTCTGCTCCCCCTTACGTGCATCATGCCCTGGGGATGACGTGGTTCCCACAGGGATGCAGGCTGTCCTGCCCCTACGTCCCCTTTCAGGGGGGAAAGACCAAACCATACACTCCAGCTTGTCAGACAGGCTGTGGGATTTTGGCTGCCTGCATTTTAGCAGTCTGGAGGCACGTAAACAGCAATGTTTAGCAGGCAGGTGCTCAGCACATCAGGGGGAAACCTCACCCTTAAAGGAGATGTGAGTTCTGACATCTAAACACAGAGACGTCCAAATTCCTGAGCCCTCTTTAAAACCAGAGCCAAAAATCCCCCGTGGGAGTAAGGCTCTAACAAACACACAAAGCCCACATTGTTTGGACTTTCCTTTCCACCACGGATTGTTATAGCAGGTTTCTATAAATGCTCAGTTGCTAAGTTTAGGGGGAGGAGAGACAATACATTCCCTAAGCGTGCCCTTTAACAAACCTCCTGTGACATGGAAGGTAAAGTCTACGGCCCCTTCTGAGGAATGTCTGCTGCTTCTTAGCAAGATTTCCATCCCTTCTTGCTCTCTTTTGCCTCCCCTCCAGTTTTCCTACTTCCTCTCAGCCGTAGATTTTGCTCCTGCTCAAAATGACTGATTAAGGATGGCTGAGCAGGGAAGCATTTCCCATACAGTAATTCCTATAGAGCCCAGCTAGGCATGAGAAAATCCAGAGACAGGTTGTGCTGAGGTGAAGGGTGAATCAGGGGAATGGAAAAGTGAAGCCCACAGTCAGAGCACAGTGGGTCAGTAAAGCTGTGTGGGTCAGAAGGGATTAGTCTGAGCTGGCTGTGACACCCAAAGAAATGATGTCACCCGTCAGGATGACACTAACCAGGGATGCTGTTGTTCAACCTCAGCATGATATTTACTGGGATCGATAGACCATTAGGGTACAGGCACAGAGGAACTGAATTCTTTATGGCCTCTTATGCAAAATCCATAAAGGATGTGCATCTCATCTATCAGCCTGAAAAGCACCACTACAGCCATTATCACACAGCAGTGAGGATGACTTTTTCCATGCTGCCACAGAAAAAGATTCTCTGTCAAATGTCCTCTCCTCTTCATGACACCAGCCACCTTCTCTACAAATAACTATCAAAAAGATGGGGTTCTGGGAAAGGCCCCTAAAGCTACCACACATGGTGTATGGGTCTCGGTGGGGTAGCCCAGTAGACAGCTCCCCATCCTTGTATGCAGTGAGGTTGTCAGTCCTCTCTATGGGACGACTGGAGAGATGGATTGGGGTCTCTTTGGGGTGCTGCCCCATAGTAGAGCTGTCACAGGTAGGCTGTGGCCTCATGGATGAGACTGGGGATGCTGTGGAGGTCACCCCAAATTCTGTTTGATGCGAAGAGTAGCTTGTTCACCACAGGTAGGCATTGCCATGGTGAAATGGTGCTGAGCTCTGAGCACACAGACCCACAGAGAGTCCACATCAGGTATTTGTAACCCACCCTGGTCCTGTCAGAGTGACGAACCCAGGGGGAGAGGACACTGAGACAAGCTCAGCAGGGTGGCCAACTTCTTTTACAATATGAAAAAGGCATTTCTAGCATTCAGGTGCACAGTTCAGGAAATTGCTGGTGGACAGCTTACATGGCAGAATGGTAGACATGGACCTCTACTGCACAGAGCCCATACTGTGCAGCCAGACACTCCACTCTGGGGGTGTGTAAGCACCATCTTGCTGGTTTGCCAACTCTCCAGGAGCTCCAGGCTGGACTGGTGTTAGGGACACAGACTTGCTGGAGCAAACCATCGAGGGACAGGGATTTGTAATACACCAATAGCTTCACTTTGTGCACTGTTGTGCAAGGTAGGTTGAGCAGATGCTTGCCAAAGGAGTCCAAGACTGAGTCATGGAGCAGGGTTGCTTGGAGCAGCATTGTAGAAGGTACAGCCTTGGGAAACGTGCTGCCCCCAGGCTACCCCATCTGTGACCTCCCTCAGTGCTGGGAGTAAGTGCATAGATATTTTCCACCTCTGTCTCAGCCACACAGATTCAGGTCAGCAGCACAAAGAGAGCCAGTTGTCACATCCCCCCGTTGCATGAAGCCACCATAAAGTTCACTCTGACCACCTCAAAGGATACCCAGGACTGAAATAGCAAGGGACAGACGTCAGGAATCAGTCACTGGCAGGAGAGGGAAAGGAAGGGGAGTCATGCTGCCTCTGGCCCCTGCCTAGATTAGGTCTGTCTCATACCAGGGCTGTTGATCTCCCACTCACCACAGTATTAAATTCACCCAGAGAATCAGAGCTAGTAAGATGCTAACAGTAAGAGATTCCAACAGTATGATTCCTCACAAGCAGCTTACCTAGGGAAGTGCATGATTATTTTAAACTCCCTGATTTATTAATATACTCTGGATCGCTCAAGCCACTAATTCTTGCCCAAGGGAGTTTAGCAGAGGAGCTCAGCATCTTGACTCACAGTATTGGGACTGATATATGACTAGCTGTGATCAGATGGCATATCTAAAAATACAGAGCCTGCGGTTTATTTTTCTTGGAAAATGGAAAGACACCCAAAGAAGCACAGCCCAGTTTAGCAACCACAGCAGGCTGGATTTTTGCTTTAAAGAAGCCAGTAGAAGTTGCCCAGAAGAAGATACAGCTTAGGTTGTGTTACAGCCGTGGGATTAACCAGCAGCTCCAGCACCATGGGGGTAACCTCTGCCTGCCTGGGCTGCTGCTGTGGCTTTAACTATGTATTACAGAGGTCAGGATTGCACATCCATGGCCTAGAAGACACAAGCAATGGGATTCCTCTTAATCAAAGGAGGTCTCTGAACTGGGACCGCAGCAAACTGGGCATGGTCATTTAGTATGGGCTTGTATTAGTGAACTAAGCCCTGTGAGATGACCCCTCCTTGTACCATTCCCAGGGAAGCTGCCTCAGACATCTCTGGGCCTGTTATCAGGTCTGCCTTCAGTCATCTCTTCTCTAGACTAAACAAGCTCAGTTCTGCTGCTCTGTCCTGGTGGGTCGTGTTTGCTGGACCTCAGGTCATTCCTGCTGCTTTGCTTTGCACTTTTTCCAAGGCAGAGACATGTGCCCCTTTCCCTAGAGCATTTAACACCATTTGTTACATCTAATACTGCTTGTGTAGAAAAGAATCCCATCAGATGAGGCAAAAAGCATGTCAAATAGCACCCTGCAGCACCTCCTAGCACAATGATGACTGAAGGAACTGATGAAGTTACTGAAATGAATAATTCAGCAGTGGCAGGTTAAGCTTTTGCTTCTGATAAAAAAAAATTGCATTGAGGCCATGAACTCAAACTGGAGTAGAGCCTTGGTCTTCCCTCCATCATACTATCCATTGCACTCAGTGAGGTCAAGGCCTCCTTGATAACCAGCAGTGACAATCTGTTCCCATGACCTCATCCCAGGCAAAAAAAAAAATATCCCCCACCAGGATTTCTGAACCATCGTGTTTTCACCTGATTCAGGTCCACAGCAGGTTCCCTCTGCCCCCTGTGAGAGACAAAAGGATCTGAGGTCTTATAGGAAAACCCACCACCACCACAAACAGTGCCTGCTGGATTGTGCTGCCCACCCATTTGTATTCAAAAGGAAATAAATTATTCTGGCATTGTGATTTACAGCAAGAAGCTCCTTTAAATCACACATATGATTCCCTCCCTGAAAATTTCCCAGGGTATGTCTGCACTTTGATCTTAGAGGGGCTGTTTCAATGGTTGGGAAACTGAGGCACATCCCCAGAAAGTGGCTCTTTGTCCCCAATGAGACCCCTTATGCAGAGCTTGCCACCGGAGCAGGGACTGCCTGCCTGCAGCAACAGGAGATGTATTTCCAAGCAGCTGAAAGCACAAAGGAAAACACCCCCTCCAAAATAACAGGCAAAAAAAAAAATATATAAATCAGCAAATTTTACCATCTTCTTCCAGAGGCAGCAGTTTCAGGACTCGTTTGTAACTAGAGAGAAGCTGAGGGGGCTTTTTTACTGGTGGTGGTTTGTTGGGTTTGTTTTTTTTTTTTTTCAAATGGGGCCCTTTCTTCTTGCTCATGCAGGGTTTTTCATCACTGTGGCATTTCCTATGATAATCCATCAGATTTATGCTGCCCTGTTCCAGATCAGAGCATCGCTGAGCTCTGTGCATGTCTAAC
The DNA here is from genome assembly GCF_964237585.1 of Gallinula chloropus. Lineage (NCBI taxonomy): Eukaryota > Metazoa > Chordata > Aves > Gruiformes > Rallidae > Gallinula > Gallinula chloropus. The sequence continues at coordinate 4,791,119 of NC_140086.1, forward strand.
AAAAGACAGCCCTGACCTGAGCTGTTCCTGCGCTCTTTACAAACCAGGCAAACAAAGGGGAAGGGAGAGGAGGATCAGCATGTTTGCAGAGAGCAGGGAGGGGGTGGATGTCTTTCTCTAAAGTCAGTTTAGCAGTGTGGGTCCAAAGGCCAGATTTTCTGAGTTGGAGGCGTCCTTCCTCCCAGGCTAAATTGCTCCTACAGCAAAGGACCGTGGCCATTGAACAGACGGCCCTGCAATCAGCCTGCTGCCCCTTACCAGGTTTGTGCTTGCTGCTAATCAGAGCAGGTGGAGGTACCAGACTGCTCCCCTAAGGTCCCCACCACTTCCTTGCCATGTATTTTTGAATGCCCCCTCTGTCCTCCACAGCACTCAGAGGCACAGGCCACCTCATGCTCAAGGTTTTCCATCTCAGCCGTGCACCACATTGTGCTTCCCACCTCCCCAAATCCAAGAGCAGAGTACTGAGAGCTGCCTGGGGGCTCTCTTGACCTCCCTCAAAGTCACATCACAGAGTAGCCACCCCAAGCATCCTGCTGATTCCTGCTTTGCTGCCCTCAAGCCAGAGCTGGGCAAGAACCGCTCCGCTTGGCTCTGACCTCCCCAAAGCACGTGTGCCCAAGTGATGCCAAAGCCCTGGCTGCCTGCGTAGCTTTTCCCTCCAAGCACCAGTTGTCCCTGTGTGCCCAGTGACAAACAAATCCGGCAGGAAATACTTCGCTGGGAATGGGGAGAGCTCCGCAGTGAGGTTATGACACTGGACGTTGAGTTCTTGGCAATTAGCTCCTGAAACGTTGAAAAAATAGCAAAAGAAAAGAACAAGAGGTGGCTGCTGGCCAGGGCGAGGTTGGGGGGACATAAAGGGCAGAGTAGGACCCTACAAGGGATCCCAACACTGGTTGGATTGTAAGGGGCAGCAGAGATATGACATGGCTCGTTGGGTTGCCAAAGGGTCTCTGTGGCTCATTTTGTTGATGCCCTGACTGAGTATCCTTGTCAGAAACCTCACTGGTGTGAGACCAGTGGTGAACTGGGCAGACTGGGATGGAAAGGGGTATCCTGTCTCACCTCCACAGCGTACATTTATACCAGGACAGGGCACATCCAACTTCTCACCCCTTGCCATGCAAGAACTGGAGACAGGCAGGACCAACGTACTCCAAACCAATCACCCAGGAAAGATCTCAGGGTCACCCAGGGGTGTAGCTTGCTGTTGTCTTCATTTTACTTTCAGCTCAGCAGCTCCATCCATGGCCTGAGGAAAGAAATGGAGGGGCAGGCAATGGCCAGAACGGCCAGTTCTGAAATATGCAGGAGGCAGGCAAGACAGGGGCTCTTGCCCACTTTCTCCTCTGTGCGTGATTCACCCAACAGGAGCCATGACTGTCATTTGGGAACCACTTGTCTTTCCCTGCTCCTCATCAAACAGACAAATCACAGCTGGATCCCATCAGCAGAGGCCACCATATGGCAGCTGCCTGATCTCCTTCCCTGTATAAACACGCCGCTCAGGAGCCTCTTCAGAGGCAGGGCCACATGCTACTGGTGGCCCTTGGCCTCCACAGTCCTTGGAGGACAGTGAATGACAGCCCAGTGGGAAGTGGGTGTGATCTCTAGCAGTTGGCAGAGGGTGCTGACTGCTCTCTGCAGAGCTGCTTAGGTCAGGTAGGTGCAGCTGCCTCTGGGCCCTGTTGAGATGCTGTTACAGAGACAGCTGGACCATCTTTTATGGTTCACCACAGCCTCTGTTGCGCACACTGGGAGTCAGACAATCAGCCCTGTGGGTGTTGAACATGACCTGGGGCAATGGTCATGGTCCAAGCCCTCCTTCTCCAGGCAGAAGCAACTCACATTTCTTTGCCTCTTTGGTGCTTCTGCCCCAGCATTGCACTTGCTCTACAGCCCCTTCAGTTGCCAGCTTAGTCTTTGATCTCCCAGACATTCCAGCACGGCATGTCTGGATCATAGAATCACAGAATGGTCTGGGTTGGAAGGGACCCCAAGGATCATAGAGTTCCAATGACCTTGCTACAGGCCCAGCCACCAACCTCCAGGCCTGGATCTACACAAGGTTGCCCAGGGACTTGGATAACAAAGAGAAGAGCAGAGAACGATCTCTCAGTAGCCCAGCATCTAAAGTCACTTCTTGCACTGCTGATGGAACAGGACTGAATAAAGAACATGTAACAACCTGCAGCCCTGATCCCCTGTGAACTCCCTTTTTCCTGCAGATCCTTCTGTGGCCACCCAAGCCTCTGCCACAGGGTTGCTGCACCCACCTGACTTCCAGCATCAAAAGGTCACAAAGGCTGTCAGAGGGCTGGAGCACCTCTCCTCTGAGGACATGCTGAGAGAGTTGGGCTTGATCAGCCTGGAGAAGAGAAGGCTCCAGGGAAACCTTATTGCAGCCTTTCAGTACCTGAAGGAGCCTACAGGAAAGCTCAAGAGGAACTGTTTATCAGGGGGTGTAGTGACAGGACAAGGGGCAATGGGTTTAAACTGAAAGAGGACAGATTTAGATTAGACATTAGGAAGAAATTCTTCCCTCTGAGGGTGGTGAGACACTGGAACAGGTTGCCCATGGATGCCTCTTCTCTGGCAGTGCTCAAGGTCTGGTTGGATGGGGCTTAGGGCAACCTGGGCTAGTGGATGGTGTCCCTGGCCATGGCAGGGGGGGTTGGAAACAGATGATCTTTAAAGTCTCTTGCAATTCAAACCATTCTGTGATTCCATGATCCCTGCAGGGGCCAATTTTGATTCAGATTAAATAAATGGAGTCCTGCAGGGTCAAATCCAGCCTTTGAGCTCCTTCCCAGGACTGCCCACAAGATTCCCCACCCTTGTGCATCACTGGCAAGGCAATTGTCACCCATACCACACGCAGCATCAAAGCTGGATGTAGGAAAAAGAGTTTTTCCTGGCCCTTCTCAGCTCTACAAACTCAAAATATCTACAAGTTGTTCCCACCAAATATTAGCTTCTCTCCCCTCTCCTCACTGCTGGCAGTGGGTTGTAAAACTTCAGGCAGGTGCTTTTATTCATCAGGCAGCACCTGCCAGATCCCTGCTCTGCTCCATTACAGCCCATGGCAGGGCTGGGATAGAAGCCAGCGTTTTGTTCCTCATCCTTTGACAAAGTTCCCACACTGCTGTCCAAGCTTTCCTTCCAGGGGAAGGCAACATACACATCCCACTCATTAACAATAAGGAAGTATGATGGGACTGAAGCCCAAACCATTTGCAAGGAGGGAAATTCCTACACATTTGGGGAGAGTCTCAGTGTCCATAGATTTCCTCCTAAATCAAATGCCATGTGGTGCTTTTCTGGCAGTTATCCTCTGCAAAAGGTGACTCCTAGAAGGGGGTCCAGCCCATCAACTTCTCCACCCTTGGTCCATTTGTGAGAATAAAGAAAATTCTTTGTGTGAGTTCTGCATCTGACTCACAGCATCCCACAATGGCCCTAAAGACCATCTAGAATTTAGGACTCCTGGGCAGTGCATATCATAGGGACATCCATGAGTGTTTTCCAGCACTTATTAAATTTTGAGGCTCTTTTGGGGAAGATTTTTCTAGAAGGAGGCGTAGTTAGGGAGGATAAAATGGATGCAGACTCTCCTTCATGCCATTAACTTTATCTGCCATGGAAAAGGGTTTATGCACATGGCAGGAGGCAGAGCCCATCTCAAGGTGCCACTCCATCAAGCCTGCAGCTGCATCAGCTGGGAATCTCCCCTGAAAGCAGTATTGTAAGGACAGGCTTGTGCTTGTGTGTGTTTGTTGTGACTGTGGGCATTACTTGCTCCCATTTCTCCTGCTTCCTGGTGCAGGAGCAAGACAGTGGAGAAATGTCTCAGGAACATGTGTTTTGGAGGCAAAATGGGAGAGTGTTGAATGGAGGTGTTATATGGGTATGTGAGTTCACTTTCTCTGAAGATGATGATAAAAAGAGGATTCCCAGACAGCTCAGTGAAAATGCAACCCTTCAGTGTCCTCTGTGTAGTCAGGCTCCCACTCTTTGGTTTCCTCCATGCAGTCATGGTAAAGGCTCCTCAGTTTTCTGAGCTCTGATTCCATTGCGTCTGGATCCAAGACCTTATTGGGTAGATCTCCTTCACCACTGAAGAAGATGATAATTGATGAGAATCTGTTCAGCATAACAGAGTTTACATTCAATATCCTAAAAAAAAATAGCAGGTGTGTTCAGATATTGGATTCTGGCTTGGATAATTACAGAGGTAGTCAACAGAGAGATCCCAAAAGCAGATCTGGCCGTGAGTCTTGAGCCCATCTAAGCAGTGCAACAGTATGTCACACTGTGCCCAACCTCAATATCTTCCCCTGCAGCAGGGGATCAAGGGACACTCCCCTCCCCTTTTTGAATAGGCCTGGAAAAGTATACCCTTCTCCCAACAAAAGTGGAGAAGACATCTCCCCAGGATGGGGAGTGGAATCAGTTTTATACCCACCTCCTTCAGAGCCATCTGGCCTCCTGCTTTGCTGCTCTGTGCCACAGAAGACTTTTAAAACAGAACCATGCCCCTCTGCTGTTTTACATGGAGGGGTTAAGGGACTGCTAGGAGTTATTATGGGCCAGTAACATCCTTCAGTGTCGTAGCACTTTTCCTGTGTGCTAATTTCAACTGAGTCAATACCTTCTTCCACCTGCAATCTCAAGACACTCAATGCAGTATTTAGTGCTGTTGCGCATTCAGCAAACAAGCTTGAAAATTTTCCACTTCCTAAAGCTTCATTTCTTTTTAATTCCCTTCCCCCTCCCTCTGGGAGGCTGATAAATGACTGAAAATCAAGATAGGATAGAAGCTCTTCATTCATCAGCTACGGTTGCAACTCCTCCTGAAGTCAAGTGTGGGAATGGCATCTGGGACAAAGCATGGCCCTGAGCCCGGATGTGCCTTCTCCACCTTAACAGCAGCATCTGCTTCCCAATATGGCATGCTCTGCACTATCTCAGGCACAACTTGAAACTTTGCAGCTGTTGCCACTCCAAGTCTAGCTCTAAATCCAGCAAGGAGGGAGAGGCTGGGATAGTGGGGGAGTGCAGGGCGCTCATTACTCTGCGCACAGGAGTGGGAACAAAGCTCACATGCATCATGGAACAGCACAAAAACAAGACAGTCCTCACATAGGAAGGGCCAGGCAGTCCCTGAGAAGGTGAACAGAATGTAGGTACCAATATCTCATCCTAGAGAAAAGCCTCCTCTTTCTTTCAGTCTTGCATTTGTAGCTGCCAAGGGCGATTCCCTAAGTACAAAGTTTTGTTGACAGGCTGGGGGAAGCTTAAGCATTTGCCATCACAGGCAATAAGAATCACAAAATCACAAGGTTGGAAAAGACCTCTACCATCACCAAATCCAACCATTCCTGTCCTTTGCTAAACCATATCCCTAAGTACCTCATCTGCCATGTTTTTAAACACATCCAGGGATGGTGACTCAGCCCCCTCCCTGGGCAGCCTGTTCCAGGCCCTCACAACTCTTTCAGTGAAAGATTTTTTCCCTAACATCTGATCTGACCCTGCCCTGGTGCAGCTTTGTGCCATTTCCCCTTGTCCCATCTCCTGTCACCTGGCTGAAGAGACCATCACCCACCTCTCTACACCCTCCTTTCAGGTAGTTGTAGGCAGACTCCTCCAGACCAAACATCCCCAGCTGCTTCAGCTGCTCCTCATAGGATTTGCCCTCCAGCCCCTTCCCCAGCCTGGTTGCCCTTCTCTGGACTCACTCCAGGACCTCAATGTCCTTCTTATGGTGAGGAGCCCAGAACTGGACACAGCACTTGAGGTGCAGCCTCACCAATGCAGGGGCACAATGATCCACCCTGCCCAACACTGGACTATAGGCTGGTTTCTTCCCTCTTGTTCTTCCCCTTGTTCAACTCCAAAGATGGAAGGAAGTGAAGGCAAGTTTATTACCCAGTCAGGACTCATGAAAGCCTTCCAATCAAACTTGCTTTCCCACTGATAGGGAAGTGAAGAGCAGATGAGAGCCCAAGCACATGCCAGAACAGGTCAGTTGTGAAAGTATGGATGCCTGAATAAGGGGGCACATAAAGTCAAGGAGGATGTTCCTGAAACTGCCCCTTGTGAGGAAACTCAAAATAGAAAATCAATAAAATAACCAGACAAAAAAGATCAGCTCAGTCTTCCTGGGAAAGATCCAAGGGTGAAAAACTAATTCCAGAAAATGAGGTCAACCTTCTCTAATAACCATAGCTACTGTTTGTGCTCCAGTGAGACACACATTTGTGGAGTTTACCTCTCCTCTATTTATGGATTTGGCCTCTTGACCTGGAATTCAATGCTTCTCAGTTGATCCTGTTGTGTTGTGACGGGCCATATCCTGCATGTTTATTGCATTGGCACCAGCATTGCCTTTAGCCAAAGGGTGAGGGGAAAGACCAGTCCAGGGTTGACACTAAAATCCAGTCTCCATGTTCTTCTGAACAACTAAATTTGATGCAACTTTTTGCTTCTTTTTTTTTGCCTTTTTTCCCAAAAGGGACATCTAATGTTACTGTAAAACCTCCTGGAAAAAAACATCTGTACAAGCCCCACAAAAGAGGCCTTTTTTTGGTACCAAATTCATAGCAGGAATTTTTCCATCATGAAGTGGGAATTTGAAGGATTTGGGAAGTTTGGGTCCTTACAATAGTGGCCCAGAGAGACATCCTGAAAGCTGGTCTGGCCATGTGCTTTAACGCATCTCAACAGTTGGATAGTTTGTCATGCTTTGCCAGTTCCCAATCTCTTCTTATGCAGCCAAGGGTGAAGAGACACTAAAATCCCTGCTCTGAGATGTTCCTGATAGTTACAATGAAGGGAAGGGTTCACACCAGTAAGGAAGAGCTGTGTGAGGATGGAGGAACATGTTGGTAGGCTACTTGATGGAACCTCAGACTGTATTTCCACCCTTGACTCATCTCTGTTCAGCCACTTCAGCTCAGTCCTTGGACATTTGTTATCAATTCCTCTCCCAAATGTCTGCAGCCAGAGTATCACCTCGGTGTGCAGGGTCACCCTTTGTCTCCTTGTGCCAGGTTTCTTCCCAGGGTCTGGACAGCTGGGTTGGTTCGAAGTATCATGGAATCATAGAATGTTCCGGGTTGGAAGGAACCTCAGGGATCAGAGAGCTCCAACCCCCCTGCCACAGGCAGGGACACCAACCTCCAGGCCTGGATCTACACAACGTTGCCCAGGGCCCCATCCAAACTGGCCTTCAACACCTCCAGGGACAGGGAATCCACCACCTCTCTGGGCAGCCTGTTCCAGCCCCTCACCACTCTCTCTGTAAAAAACTTCCCCCTAATATCTAATCTAAACCTTCCCTCCATCAGCTTCACTCCATCCCCCTTGTCCTGCCATTATCTACCCTTGCAAAAAGTCGATTCCCCTCCTGTTTCTCTGCTCCCTTCAGGGACTGGAAGGCTGCAATGAGGTCCCCCCACAGCCTTCTCTTCTCCAGGCTGAACAAGCCCAGGTCCCTCAAGCATATCACAGGCTTTGTGGCATTTGGTCCACTACCTTCCTGCAACTGCCAGGGATGCTTCTGTCTAATCCAAGTTCATATCAGGAAGATGAAAAGAGGGGTGTTTTCCTCTTGTGTCACACAGTGGTGGCCCAGTGGCTTTACAGTGGCCTTGAGCTGGCAGGTTAACCCAGGGAGGGGACAAGAAGGGGAGAGGGCTGGAACATCAGCATTAGTTTACTAGAGATGTTCAGGCATTATCACCATGAGGACGGCTGGAGCCCTCTTTAGCGTTTCCAGCACTTCACAAATTTCAGAGAGCTTTAGGGCAAGGAGCCAGATGTTTGGGGAGTAATTCTGAACACTAAAGACAAGTGGAAATATTTTTTTTTTTTTTTTGGGTAGTGTGTATTTTTTCCCATTAGTTGCAAGGCTATATTTAGAAGAGAGGGGGGGAGAGAGAGCGCTCAAGAGAGAGAGAGATTAGGCATTTCTTCATATTCTGTAGTCACTCCAGTTGTTCTGCTTGTAGGAACAGATGTCTCTTTCCTGGGGCGATAGCGTTCAGGTCCACAAGGAAATTTTCTTGCCAGCAGCTCCTCTAACATAGAAAGGAGATCAAGCCAGAGGTAAGTCAGTCCACCATGGAGGCAGACACTGCAGGGACCGTTGCAGTGTGTGCTTTGGGGTATTGGTTAGAGAGAAAGTGGGGGGCACAGGAGTGGAGGGGTAATAGGGGTGGAGGGGGCAGGAGGGAGTCACTGGGGGCTGGACCCCAAGTCTGGAGGGGAAAGCATGCCTGTTGCAGGAGGGAGTCCTGGTAGGGATGGAGCTGGAGAGGATCCTGGTCCGAACACATGGATGAGCAGCTCGGGACACCCTTGGATCTGCAGTGTGTGTGGAAGTTCATCAGGAGGTGCCCAACCTGTACACCAACGCTGTACCAGCAGCTGTGAGGAGCTGCAAAGGGGCTTCCCCTGCTGTGAGGTCCTCTGCTTTTGTTTTTTGGGGCAGTGCTGTGATATTTGGTTGATTTGTGAGGAGATGGGGGGGTGATAAAAAGTGTGTGATGGTATTGGTATTCCCACATTGAAAAGTACTGTGCCAGCTCTCTGTAAGGAGCCAGCGATGGCTTGTTTGTATCTCTGTGTTTCCAGGGGTAATGAAATTTTGGGGAAGTGCATTCAGGCAGGTTTTGGAAGCTGGGAGAGGAGACAGTGAGCTGCCTGGCATGGGGTCAGCTGCGATTGGGAATGTTTTACCTCTGTTTGGGCATGCAGTAGGGTGAGAGCTCTGGGAAGATGTCGTTTTATTTCTCTGAATCTGCTTGCTGGATCAGTCTAAGGAGAAACAGATGCTTTCCAAGATCCCTAACCAGGGTCCTTCAAAAATATCCCCTGCTGTGATAGCATCACACTGCTAACAGCTCAGAGTTTTTACAGGTTAACCTGGAAAATCCAAAACTTGCAGATCCCTGAAAGCACTGGGAGCACAGTGCCTAGCAAAGGAAACCACAGACACTTGCCTCCTAAAGGGTTAAGATCTGTTTATCCATCCTGGGCTGCTTCAGAAAATGTCTGCTCCTTGACCATGTCTCCCATCTCACTAAATTCCTTGGGCCAAGCCCTGGCATGGGTCTGTGCCTCAGTTTCTCCATGCAGCCAAGAAAGCAGCACAACTTGAAGTGAGTGTTGAGCTACAGGGCTGCACCCTTAGTGGGCTGCTCCACTGTATGTGGCACACTTGACCCCTTTCCCTACTGTATCACCCCTTCATTTCTGCCTGCATTTGTGTTGTTTCCCTGTGCTCCCTGGGGTGTGAGCATCACCTTTTCTGTCCTGGGTGATCATCCCTGGGTGATATAGGGCCCCAGGTATTCCCCAAACCTCTGTTACTGCTCTTCCCTCATTGTCCTCAGGCTTCTTGCCAAGGGACAGAGCAAGCACGCAGCTAACACCAGAAAGAGGAAAGCAGCTAAGAGCAAGAAGAGAGAAGTGCTCAAAGATTATTAAATCTGCAATCAAACTAAATTAAAACCTTCCCTTTCAAAAGCAAGCAGCAATGCACAGGCCAGATGTTGCATTGTATGATGTCCCTCAGTGATCCACAAAGGGCAGGGGGACACATGTGGTAAGTCATGCCCTGATTTCTCTAGTGTCAGAGCTAGAACTACACAGCATCTACTGCAGAGATGTCACTCCATGCTCCCTGGTGACAGATGGCACTTGGTGCTAGCCCTGACAGGCTATGAGATATTGGTCTTTTAAATGCTAACAGCATGATTTATAGAGCATTCACCAAGACACTTTAATATTGCTGTCACTCCAAGGCCAAAGTCTGGTAATGCAGAAAAGGGGGACATGAAAAATGCACCCATATCAATACGGCATTGTAGACATCAAAATGTTTCAGGAGGGACCTTTCTACATGGTGTGATATAAACAAGGAAGGGGACCCATAAACCCTTTATGATCACTTTAAAGTGATCATTGCTAGCAAGCCCATTAGAGGTGTGCTGAAGGACCTCTGGGTGCCCACTGCTTCTTGGGGTACATTTGCAGGTCTGGAGAGACAATGTATGTACATTCCCATTTCTTTGTTCACTTACATATGTACATCTGGGGCTCCTTTCAAAGGCTGAGGCATTTCTGCTGCAAATGGGCATAGAGGAGGTATAAGCTCATAAGAAATCACCTGGCACTTGAATTTTGTACTCTGTGTATCTTTTGGAGCTTCATTCCGTATTTTCCACGCATGCTCAGGACAGGACTGGGGGACGACCAAGTTTTAAATAGATGGTCTCTGCAGTGTGCAGGACCAGTGATCCATCACCCTGTTTTAAGCAGCAGGTTCAAGCCCAGATGCAGAGAGTGGGCATCTGGACCAAGCCAAGTGGCCTCCCCTCCCATATGGGTAACTTTGCTCCATGAAGAAGACGAATACAGTTTAGAGAGTTGTACTCTCCTCATTCTAAGTGGAGATGATCCCTCATGGTCTAGGATGACCAGTTGGACTAAATCATCATTTGGGCACCCACAGGCTATTGCTTGTCCCAAAGGGAACCAGGCTTCTGAATCCCTCACTCTCAGGGGACCTGATTTTGGCTTCAGCATGAGGTAGGCTTGTGCACACACAGCATTGAACACAGCATGGTGGGTGGAGCTCAGACCACAACTCATAGAATCATAGAATCTATTGGGGTTGGGAGAGACCTTAAGGATCCAGGGCAGGTTTAGATTAGATATTAGAAATTTTTTTTTTACTGAAAGAGTTGTCAGGGCCTGGAACAGGCTGCCCAGGGAGGGGGTTGAATCACCATCCCTGGATGTGTTCAAAAAAAGGGTAGATGAGGTACTTAGGGATATGGTTTAGCATAGGATGGGAATGGTTGGACTTGATGATCTTAAAGGTCTTTTCCAACCTTGTGATTCTGTGATCATCTAGTTTGAACTCACAGCAATACCTATTGCCCATCCACAGCAGTGCCTTGGAGATGCAGGACAATGTGTAGGCTAAACAGGTATATCAGGCAGGAAGCAAATGGCTCCACAGAACATCAGCAACACCAGCCCAACAGCCAACACTGAATCCATTAGCTTCCACATATCCTTAGTCTGTGATTGCTTAAATGATTTGAACAGCAACCCCCAGTTATGCCTTGGACTGGACATCCAAGTTTTTTCTCTGATCAGAAGGGAAATCTGATTCTCATAGGCAACTTTAAAGATGCAGAAGTCAGTAGCAGGGATTAGTCTCTCTTGCTGTTGTGCAAAGTAAGTTCACACCTTTCTCCTTCCAAACAAAGGCACATGCCCACCCAAACCACTGGACAAAGTAGGAGTTGCTGTCCATCACACTCTTCATTACATATGGGCAAGCATACCATGACTGACCAGTGCTGTCACCAGGCAATCAGCTATCATATATCCCAAGTCAGGCTGGTTCTGCCTGAAGGAAGATACAATTTGGTGCAAATCTGAAATTATTTCATTTTGTGAAAGCAATGAGAGGCAGGCAGGCAATGCTCTCTTTGAAAAGACATCATAAGCCTTGTCTGCAGTGTTGCAATGCCAAAGCAATTGTGAATTAGCAAGGAATAAGACCTAAATGAAAGGACATGTGGTGGAGTGTGCTGACTAACTCTTTACAAGTTCATATTAGAGGAAACAAGAGTCACTTTCAGTGCCTACTTGTATGTTTGTCAGCTCCGATTTCCTCCCTTGTACTAATGTTTTTCATTCTGTTGGCTGATTTCAACCAAAATTTGGCAGAAGGGGAAGATCACCTCAATTTTCAGGAAATTAGGCAGCAAAGAGAGGAGAAAGTCAAACAAGTGTCAGAGCCGAGGGAAGAGCTGGAACGTGATTGCTCATTAAGGCAGCCAAGCATCCACATGGGGAAAAGTTGCAATAAGCATTTCAACCACAGCAAAGCATTTATCCAGCCCTGTGAGCCACTGCAAAGCATGAAACCACAGGAGAGCAGGTGTCATTTAATCTGACACAGGGCTATGTAATTTGCATCTCCAAAGAACCTTCTATTTCTATAGCATTGAAGGGGAGGGAACAAACTAACTCTGGATTGGGCTTGACTATTTCCAATTGCAATTCCCCAGCAGTTGGGTGTTTCACACACTCTGAATAGGCACCCTCAGACCTGGAGGCTTCTAGGAGACATCAGTGCCCAAGAATCAAGTGAGAGAAGAGATCTGATACCTGCAAATAAGAGATCCTCTGCCCTGGGAATAGCTCCACTTCTGCTTCAGGGTGGGATATTTCTCCCCCAGACATTAGCGCTCTTCTCACAACCTGAGAGTTAGATGAGCATCAGATTTTCCCTTTCAGCAGCTGGATTCATTCCCTCTGTCTCCCTTTCTCCCTCAGTTCCCACTGTCTGCTAACCCACCCTCCCCAGGCTGAGCATGAGGCACACAGAACAAGCTCTACCACGTATAGGGCAAGGTCCTCGACACGCACAAAAACACCATATTTGGCCAGTTTGAGCCAGAGTTGAGTGAGAGCTTGCCAGAAGGAGAATCATACAATTTAAACTGAAAGAGAGTGAGTTTAACCCTTAATTTATAAATATGATGATAAATCACCCAGGGAACTTTAAACATGGAAAGACTGCAAACCTAAACACATACTGCTGCCATCCCAGGCAGCAGAGTAACATGAGCAGGCAGGACAGGGTGAGGGGGACAAGGGGGATGATAGAGGAGCCAGGTTGCCATATCAGATATTCTTATTCAAGGCAGGGAGATGAGAAAAGCTGAAACTGTTTATATTAAATAACACTCAGGCTTGTTAATGTCCTTTCCATCTTTCTGATCCCAGTGCATGACTCTCTTGTTCTCTGTCTCTGGGTCTGCATGCAGAGATCCTATCTGCACACACCAATAAATAACCTTTTTGGAGAGCAGTCAGGACAAAGCTCAGTTGCCTGACCTGCCTTTTCTTTTCTATCCCATTACTTGAATTGATGAGCCAGATCCAAAAGTCCTTTGGGTCAGGGGAGTGAACCCTGTTAAGTTCAGCAAGTAGAGGGTGAGGCTTAAGGCTGACAGCAAGCATACAGTTGGGTGGAATTAAGCACAGGATGATCAAGGATATCCTCCTGGGGCATACATAGCGCTGAGCTGCCCATGCTAAATGAACAAGTGTGATGCCAAGCTGCAAGCAAGCAAGGGAAGAGGCAACAGGACCTGGTTTCAGTACAGCGACCATCTGTTTCCTATTTGGCCCAAGAATGATGGAATTGGTTGTGTCACGCAACAATGAGAAAGCATTTCAGAGCAAGTCCCCCTCTCCCAGTGCTGAGAAGGGACCTTTATCAGAACAAGGGAAACCAGGTCACGTCCCAGTCTCCGTCCCTCCCCTCATCCCATCTCTACCCACATGCATGCTGTACTTTTAAGGAAATGCTACCCACAGTCTCACAGCCAGACAGACAAAATCCAGCCTGAGAGGTACAATATAACAGCACAGGCCAACTGGTGTGGTCAGGCAGCGCTCAGAAGGATGCATGTTTACCTATCTTGGGCTTTGCAGAGTGGCAGTGCTGAGAAACAGGGAATGCATGGAAATCTGGGGGGCTGAGAGCTAAATCAGCTATGAAGAAGGCTGAGCTTCAAACTCTTTGAAGGCTTTAGGAAGGAGGTTAGCACAAGGGCTATTTTCTCTCTAAGCAAAGGTGACTGTGGTCCTTGTAGCTCTACATGAGCTCATGACAGAGATACAATAATACAATAAATAGTATGAAAAAATAGCAAAAAAAAAAGTTTTGCAGGGGCTGCAAAGCTTCTCATGCATTTAGTGGTGACCCTACTCACTGCTATATGCCACCACCGATGGGTAGCTGAACTGACTCACTTTAATACCTGCATGAGTATTTCTGATGATGGAGGGAGAGACCTGGTTGGAGAGGGAAGAATCAGAATTCCTAGGAAATGTTTGCTTTTCCTCAGATGCGAGGTCACGCTGCCATTCTGTGCCCTGTTCAGCCTGTTGCAAAATGGGGCAACATACCTTTGTCACGTTCTTGGAGGCCCACAATGGAAAAATACTTAGTAGCTGTTAACCATGGGTTTGGTCCAGCTCCATCTCATTAAAAGCACTCAGAGGAATGCTATTGCATTGCCAGTCCAGCTCTCCATCCCTTCTGCTTGTGAGCCATGAGATGAGGACAGTTCCATATAGACAGGGAAAGGCCATTCACACAAACATCTATCAGCAGCAAAGTGATTAGAGGAAGAATTTCCCACTGCAGCCCAAGAGGCAGCTTTTCCACAGCCTGCCAATGAAGAAAGTCTTCAGAATTAATTACATTTGTTGGGACATCTTTCATGTAGTTGCTTTTGAGATCAGCCAGGGCAGCGATGGACTGGGAAAAGACACAAACCCTAATTCAGCTCCTCCCTTTCATATGCAATTTGGCAAACAAAATGCAATTTGGCAAACAAAACGAGTTTATTTCACTGCACATGGGGCTCAGTGACTATGTAAACCACCACACAGTAAATGCTGCTGATTTGAATTTCTGTGTATGGACAGGATTAATGTGGGATCTTTTTCTATTAGTCAGTCGCATTGTGAGGATGAGGAATGTTTGAATGCATTTTGAGTTACTGATCTCACTGAGGCAGGAAAGGAAAAATGTAAGAATCATAGAATCACAGAATGGTCTGGGTTGGAAGGAATCCCAAGGATCAGACAGTTCCAACCCCCCTGCCACAGGCAGAGACACCAACCTCAGGCCTGGATCTACACAAGGTTGCCCAGGGCCCCATCCAACCTGGTCTTGAACACCTCCAGGGACACCTCCATCTACCACCTCTCTGGGCAGCCTGTTCCAGCCCCTCACCACTCTCTCTGGAAAGAGCTTCCCCCTAATATCTAATCTAAACCTTCCCTCCTTTAGCTTCAATCCATCCCCCTTGTCCTGCCAGTCTCTGCCCTTTTAAAAAGTTGATTCCCCTCCTGTTTCTCTGCTCCCTTCAGGTACTGGAAGGCTGCAATGAGGTCCCCCTGCAGCCTTCTCTTCTCCAGGCTGAACAAGCCCAGCTCCCTCAGCCTCTCTTCATAGAGGCTGCAGCCCTCTAATCATCTTTGTGGCTCCTCTGAACCCTCTCCAACAGTTCCACATCTTTCTTGTATTGCGGGCCCCAGCTCTGGACACAGGACTCCAGCTGGGGCCTCACAAGGGCAGAGCAGAGAGGGACAATCCCCTCCCTGTCCCTGCTGGCCACCCCTCTTCTGATGAATATCAGGTGTTAATGATAAAGGATCTAAGACTGAAGAAAAATCTTCCAGTGGAGGCAATCTACTAAGGAGATGCAAAATCAGAGCAAACCATGGGTGCTTTAGAGTTACAATAAGAAGACAAATGCAAACTGAAGTTAAAATGTCCTAGGGCGTGCTAAAGGACAGGATGGGTGATTGTGTCTTTTCCCCTTGCTCAACTACCTGTATGAGCACAGATATACAACTCACATGCTGCACTCAACGGGCAACAAAGTCACATTTCTTGGTGTGCAGTGGTGCAGTGGCTTCCACACTGCTCCTCTTGACGGCATCTGCAAAGAGAAATCTGGGAGCAGATCCAGGTGCCTGCTCATTTCGGTTTGTTTTTGTAATTAAAGAGTGAAACAAACAAATAGGGAAGATCAGACAGTGAGAACATTAGAAAATCTTTAGAGAACACACCAGCGTTCTGCATCTTCCCCATGAATCTTTCTCAGGTGCCAGGCTTTGCAACTCCACTACCTTCAGCCAGTTTGGGGCCCAGTTTTCCCTGTAATTCACTGACAGTGTGCTTGGCACAAAGCATAGAGAGACAAGACTCTCCCCCAGGACTTTGCAGGGTCAATCAGATCCAGACAGAATAATGTGAACATGTGTGCTACTCTGGCTGCCACTGGAGTCCAGTGCATGGTGAGGTGATTGGGTCATTCCTTAACCACGAGGTGTTCCTGCTGGAGATGGCCCAAGGGCAAGAGTGGACAGAAGTTAGGAGTGCTTCCCTTTGTGCAGCAGAACTTTGGGATATTACAGGTTGTCTGACCTTTAGGATTTCTGTCCTGCAGCATAATCTGGCACTGAGTTTGATCTCAGAAGCACTTCATGTCATTCCAATGGATAGTTCAACTACTTGGACTTGAGTGGCAACCTAAACAGAACAAATTGCAGTTTGATTATAAATATTGTTCTAATTTCAAGGATGTTAAACCCCAGCCTTTTCTTTCACACCACGTTCATAGACGTGATGAGAGGCAAGAAGAAACTAGAGTCATCACCAGACTCCAGGCCAACAGACCTAAGCTCCACCATGATAGCAAAGTCGCTTCTCCAAGATTTTCCAGAGGGAACTTCAAACCTGATTTTCCAAATTCTCAGTCCTAAACTCTGCTTTTGCTCAACAAATGTTCTGCTTCATGCTCACCTGGACTGAATGAACCATGCAGAATAACCATGACTTGGCTGAAGCGTCCCATGAAGACTCTTTATCTTGAACATTAGCCATTTACCAAATATACCTCATTCTCAGCCCTCTCCAAAGTGAGAAGGGGAAGGAAAGTACCCACACTTTGGTCAATCAGTCCACCACAGAAGCTTGCTTGGCCATGGCCTATGATCCCATTCACTAATACAGGCTGAGAACTGCTCTACTAAAAAAGATGTTTATATTATGGTGGATCTTAGGCTGAAAGAGAGCCAGCAAGCAGTTGTGTACTGCAAAAAAGACAAAGAACATCCATGTCAGTTGGGAGAGAGGGAATTAGGAAACTCCCTAACTGAGGGAGTTAGGAAGTTCATGGTCAGCAGATGGAGGGGAGTTATTACCTCCATCAGTTCATCACCAGAGAGGTGTCCAGTTTGGAACCACACTGTTCAGGGGAATGTTGAAAGACAGAGGAGGGTCCAGCAGAGGCTTTACCAGGATGGGAAGAATGTTCCAGGACAGCCTGAGGCTAACCAGCTGGAAAGTATCTTTGCAGTGGACTTGGGGATCCTGGTGGATGCCAAGTTGCACATGGGCCAGCAATGTACCCTCAAGAGAAAGAAGACCAAAAGCCCCCCGGGTTGCCTTAGGAGAACCATCACCAGCAGGCAGAGGGAGGTGAACCTTCCCCTCTGTCCAGCACTGCTGAGTCACATCAGAAGTGCTGTGTCCACCAAATGCAGGGACTTGTGAATCTCTTCTTTTAAATCTGAGTTCCCCAGCTCTTTATTCCAGCAAACTGGAAGTCTTCTGCTTTTGTCAGGAGGTGTTCAAGAGGTTAAGAGCTATGACTAGCAGGGATTTGTAGTTCATTAACCCAACAAGGAAGCTTAAACAAGATCATCAGCCCAACAAGCCCAACAAGAAAAGGCTTTGGCACTTGTCAGGCAGGCTCAGGATTTTTATGCTGTCTGGACCCAGTTAGGACTGACCTTGCAAAACATTTTCTTTTGGCCAGCAGGAACTTTCCTGGGCATCCACTTCTCACTGGAAAGCTTCTGACCTAGGTAGCTTCTTCCTCTGCTTTCCACATAGAGACACCTTCGGTCTGTCCTCCCAGTCCCCATAAGCAGCAAAAATCATTAGTGCAGGCAGAAAGCCAGCTGCCAAAGGATGGGTCATTCTTGGAGTAGCTGGATATCCAGACCCCCTTAGCAACTCAAGCCTTCCCCACTGAGACACACAGCCTCTGCACCCTGCAGTTCCTGTGAGCACTGGAAGACGCGTTTGCTGCTCCTTGCCTCCTAACCCTTCCACACTTGGCTCTTTGGTAGCAGGGATTTCAAATCCTCATAACTCAAGTCTTTTAGCATCACTCTCTGCTGATTCAAGATGATTTTTTTAACCTCTGAGTCCCACTCAGCTGCTTTGAGATATTCCAGACATTTTTCAACCATTTATTTTTATTGAAACCAGCCAAGTCTCTGTATATATTAGGCTCTTTCTTTTTCTTTTTTTTTTTTTTATCTTTTTAATATACAAATCAGTTTAAAATAGTGTGTAAGTCAGGAATGATTTGCAAATTAAACTGTCAAATCCTGGCAGGCGAAGCGGCTGACACCCTCGGTTTGAAATCTCCCGGCTGCTGTGGCTGTGAGTGCAGATCTCTAGAAGATGCCACACAACCTGCCTGTGCTTTCCTGGAAAATTCAGCCATCTTTTGATATTAGGAAAGTCTTACAGTCCCTGAAAATGTTGCTGCATCTAATGGGATCAGCTGGCCAATGGAAGGGTTGTGATGCTGGGGCTGTTATTGTGCTAATAGGTTGGGCAAATGTCTTCTGCCTCTTATAGATGAGAGGTTGACCATGAGCCAGCAGTGTGCCCTGGGGGCTAAGAGAGCCAATGGGATCCTGGGGTGCATCAGGAGGAGTGTGGCCAGCAGGTCAAAGGAGGTGATCCTCCCCCTCTACTCTGCCCTGGTCAGGCCCCACCTGGAGTATTGTGTCCAGTTCTGGGCTCCTTGGTTTAAAAAGGACAGGGATCACCTGGAGAGAGTCCAAAGAAGGGCCACAAAGATGATTAGGGGCCTGGAACATCTCCCCTACGAGGATAGGCTGAGTAAGCTGGGACTCTTCAGCCTTGAGAAGAGAAGACTAAGGGGGGACCTAATTAAAGTTTATAATTATCTGAAGCAGGGGATGCAGGGGGAATCAGCCAGCCCCTTTTCAGTGGTCTGTGGGGATAGGACAAGGGGCAGTGGCCACAAGTTGGAGCACAGGAAGTTCCACACCAACATGCGGAAGAACTTTTTCCCAGTGAGGGTGACAGAGCCCTGGGACAGGCTGCCCAGGGAGGTGGTGGAGTCTCCTTCTCTGGAGATATTCAAGACCCGTCTGGACACCGACGTGTGTGACCTGTCCTAGGGAGCTGCTTTGGCAGGGGGGTTGGACCCGATGATCTCTTGAGGTCCCTTCCAACCCCTACAATTCTATGATTCTATGATTCTGTGATTCTATGACTATCCTGCTCCCATGGCAGGGCAGGAAAAGCCTCCCATCAGGAAGAATGGAGGATAGACTCAAAAGTTGAAGGGCCACATTCAGGAAACAAGACTTGGTAGGACCCACATATTGGCCTGACCCTCCCTGTCACAGCAGAAAATGGCCTGTGCCCTCCAAGAACATCTATGCATGCTGCTTGTACTCAGCGACCCTGACTGTTTCTCTGGGCCATTCGCCGTGTGGCTGGCTCAAGCATGTAGGTGTCCCCCACTTTCCCTTCCCCTTTGCTCTCCTCAGCATAGTGCACTTCTCTGTTCTTCCTCAGGTCTTAAAACCATTTTTGCACAGGGAGAAGGAAGCCAAACTTGACATGGGGATTGTGTGTCTTCTCCAAAACACATATCCACTGGAAGACAGTCATTATGAGACCAGGTACTTTCCTAGCAATTATTGGTAATCCTGTATTGACAGATGGGACAGAGAACAGCAATATATGTAACTGCTGAGCACATACAAAAATGTGGGTTAAAATGTTCTTAGTGACAATATTTTGAACCCTAAGGAATAATAATCAATACACCACTGCTTCTTTTCTTCCAGTTTGCTGGGAAGCCAGTGACCATGACGACTTCCTCCACCCAATTGCCAGCCCTTGGCTCTATCAACTCCACCCAGCAACCCAACTCCAGCATCTACTTGTTCTCCAAGTTCATCCACCCCGACAAAGAACTATATGCAGAGTTCTATAGCCTGTGGATTGCCCTGATGGTTGTCAATGCCATCATCTTCCTGGTGGGTGTTGTGCTGAACAGCTTGGCGCTGTACGTCTTCTGCTTCCGCACAAAGACAAAAACCACCTCTGTTATTTACACCATCAACTTGATTGTTACTGATCTCCTGGTGGGTTTTTCATTGCCTGTCCGGATCATCATGTTCTACAGCGCAGGGGACTGCCGAAATTGTTCCCTGGTTCATATTTTTGCCTATTTTGTCAACATGTACTGCAGCATCCTCTTCTTGACCTGCATCTGCGTCGACCGCTACCTGGCAATTGTACAGGTGGAGGCCTCACGTAAATGGAGGAACCCCACCTGTGCCAAGGGGATCTGCGTCTTCATTTGGATCTTTGCCACTGTGGTGACTTTCTCCATCCTGACCATGGCAATACAGTTTGCTGCATGCTGCCTCTCCAAGATTCTGGTCCTGATGGTCTGCGAGTACTTCTTTCCCCTCATCATCATCATCTTTTTCACCACCAGGATTATGTGTGCTCTATCCAAACCCAGCCTCATGCACCAGAGTCGGGAGAGAAGAATGAGGGCTGTGCAACTCCTTATCACCGTTCTCATCATCTTCATGATCTGCTTCACTCCTTTCCATGTGCGGCAGATTGCGATCGCCATCAACCCAGACATGCCTCATAATGTCAACCTCCTTGTCTACCACGTGACGGTGACTCTGAGTAGCCTCAACAGCTGTATGGACCCCATTGTCTACTGCTTTGTCACCAATAACTTTCAGTCAACGATGAAAAACATCTTCAGGAAAACTGAGCCAGAGCAAACCAGCGTGGACATCCTGGGTATGAACAAGAACTCCAAGGGCCCCAATGCAATCATCGCCTTCTCAAACACGATAGGAAGTCCTGTGAGCTTGCCATCACCAAGCAGTGTCCAGATATAGCCCACACCTGATGGGACACGCTGCAGTAAGCCAGTATAATGATGCTGGAATATTCTTAGGGTGCACGGTACTATTGTCTTTGACCTCTTTATTTTTTTAGGCTGACAGTGGCATTTCAGAATGACAGTGGTGAAATTTATTCTTCAAGAACATTGTGGTCTGTTTGGAAAATGGATCTTGCAGTGCTGTTAATACACATACCAAAGAGAGTAACTACTGTTCCCAACAGGAAAGTTTTCTTTGTATTTTAATACAGACATTTTGCTAGCAACAAATTCTTTACTGTGGTTTTTCTTTTTTGTGTTTGACATCATAATGCAACACTTCTAGGATGGCTTAGCAGAAAAAAAAATCTGTTTTCCATTAAAGTTTTGGGGCCTTGGGCATGTGCTTAGGAGTAAAAGATGTTTTCCAGAGCTATCCACTACAAAGATTTTAGATCCAGTGGAGTGGGAAAGAAAGTATTCCACCACACCTGTCATTATAACTACTTATTTCTTTCTGAAAGAGTCTGAACCTTCTCAGGGAAGAGAAGTCAAGCAGTCAAGTCTCCTCTCACTATTTCAGCTATAATAAAAAAAATACATGTGGGTATATATTTTTTCATACACATTGCCTAGGCTTGGGGAGAGGTAAGAATACATCCCACCTTCATTTGGATCACTAAATCCCCTAAACTGCAGATGTGCAGACAAAAAAGCTGTAAAAGTTAAAATGTTTTCCAGCAAACTCTGTTATTCTGCTCTCTCACCCTAGATGGAAAGCAGATGAAAAGCTATACTACTCTTATTTGATTTTTCTTCCTGGCATGTTGTGAAATCAGGGCTTGCTTTTCCTTATTCCCACTATCAGTCCATCCACTCAGTCACTTAAATGTTGATGCTTCCAAGGATAGAAAAATAATCTATCTCTGGCATCCAGGTTGAAATTTACCCCAGTAAAAAGTCACTAGGATGATTTAAGAGCCATGTTTAAAAGGTATGTGAGGCTAAGGATGACAGAAAATTCAGTCCTTGGTGGTAGATGAGTGATTTAGGTTATACTATATCATAGAATCATAGAATCATAGAATCATAGAAAGGTCTGAGTTGGAAGGGACCCCAAGGATCACAGAGTTCCAGCCCCCCTGCCACAGGCAGGGACACCAACCTCCAGGCCTAGATGTATCAATTAAGCAATGCAAACAGAAAAACATACCCTAGGAAAGCTGCAAAACCTGCAGCATCAACATCAGCTCCATGTCTCCTCATTGACATGCCTACTGCCCCTCCAGCTGGAAGGCTACTATGATTTCATCAGGTCTAGTGAACAGCTTTTCATGGCACTCACTGGTGTTACTACTCAGAATGGCAGGCTTTATGGGTGGTCCAAGCTGGGGCATCCTAGAGCACTCTGCTTGCCCAGGGTCTGATCACTGGGCAGCCATCTCCATTTCACAGGAACACAACATCACCAATACTTCAAACCACCTCCTGCAACTGAATTTACAAGAGATTGTATCTTGCAACACGTGTATGTTTCCCCTGTTCTGTTTCCCTGACCAATACAATGGTAATAAAACCCAGTCAACATCACTGCAATCCAGGGACCAGTTCAAAGATGAGCATAGTTGTGCTATGTGTCCCAGTTCCTCAGTGGAGTCCATGGAGAGTGATTCAACTCATAGAAGCAGAGACCTCCCAAATGGGTGACCCTGACTTCCATGTTGCCTAGTGTCCAGGAATATTGCAGGATCCCAGGCATCACCTGCACATGGGGACACTTTCATGCACACATCTTCATCCAGCACCAAAGTCCCCCAAGGAAGATTTCAGTTGCCAACAGACCAGTGCCTACTGCCATGGTAGACATGATGGAGTGTCACCACACCTCTAGCTCCTGCTGCACAAGATGATTGTGGTTCTCCTGCAAATCCTGCACTGTCCTGATGGCCCTATCATCAGGTATCCCACCATGTTCACTTCTTTTTGGGCAGCTGAGTCCTGTGCCTGAAATAAAATTAACATCTCTGCGATCTGTAATGTGCAGTGTCCAATTAGAGAATCAGAGAATCACAGAATCATTTTGATTGGAAAAGACCCTTAAGATCATCAAGTCCAAGAGTTAACCTAGCATTGCTAAATCAACCACTAAACCATGTCCCTAAGCATCATATCTACACATCTTTTAAATACCTCCAGGGATGTCACTCAACCAACTTCCCTAGTCATCCCATTCCAGTGCCTGACAACCCTGTCGGTGAATATCAAACCGAAACCTTCACCTCAGTGCAACTTGAGGCCATTTCCTCTTGTCCTATTGCTTCTTACTTAGGAGTGGAGACCAACACCCACCTAGCTACAACCTCCTTTCAGGTAGTTGTAGAGAGCAATAAAGTCTCCCCTCAGTTTCCTTTACTCCAGGCTAAACAACCCCAGTTGCCTCAGACACTCCTCATAAGACTTGTGCTCTGACCCATCACCAGCGCTGTTGCCTTTCTTTGGATGTGCTTCAGCACCTCAGTGTATTTCTTGGAGTGAGGGGCCCAAAACTGAACACAGTACTTCAGGTGTGGCCTCACCAGTGCCAAGTATAGAGGGACAATCACGTCCCTAATCCTTCTGGCCCCACTAGTTCTGAAAAAAGGCCAGGATGCTGTTGGTCTTCTTGGCTACCTGGACACATTGCTGACTTACATTCAGCTAACTATGGACCATTACTCTCAGGCAGCTTTCCAGCCACCCTTCCCCAAGTCTGTAGCATTGCATGGGGTTGTTGTGACCCAAGTGCAGGGCCTGGCACTGAGCCTCGTTGAACCTCATACAGTTGGGCTTGGCCCATCAATTCAGCCTGTCCAGATCCCTCTGTAAAGCCTTCTTGCCCTCAAGCAGATCAACATTCCTGCACACCTTGGTATCGTCTCCAAACTTACTGAGGGTGTACTTGATCCCCCTGTCCAGATCATTAATAAAGACATTAAAGTGAACTGTCCCCAGTACTGAGCCCTGAGGAACGCAACTTGTGACTGGTCACCAACTGGATCTAACTCCATTCACCACCACTCTTTGGGCCTGGTCATCCATCCAGTTTTTATCTGGCGAAGAGTACCCCAGTCCAAGCCATGAGCAGCCTGGAATTTCACCAGGAGAATGCTGTGGGAAATGATGTCAAAGGTTTTACAAAAGTCCATGTAAACAACATCCAAACCCTTTCCCTCTTCTGGTAAGTGGGCTTGCTTATCATAGAAGGAGATCAGAATAGTCAAGCAGGACCTACCTTTCATGAACCCTTGCTGACTGGGCCTGATCACCTGGTTGCCCTATATAACACTCATCAAGCTGAGTGGTGCAGTTGACACGTTGGAAGGACCAGATGCCATCCAGAGGGACCTGGACAAGCTGGAGAAGTGGGCCCATGTGAACCTCATGCAGTTCAACAGGGTCAAGTGTGAGGTCCTGCACCTGGGTCAGGGGAAATCCCCATCATCAACACAGGCTGGAAGATGAAGTGATAGAGAGCAGCCCTGTAGAGAAGGACTTGGGGGTGATGGTGGAAGAGAAGCTTGATATGAGCTGACAGTGTGCACTTGCAGCTCAGAAGGCCAATCACACCCTGGGCTGCATCAAAAGGTGTGGCCAGCAGGTCGAGGGAGGTGATTCTGCCCCTCTACTCCACTCTTGTGAGAGCCCCACCTGAAGTACTGTGTCCAGTTCTGGAGTCCCCAGCATAAGAAGGACATGGAACTGTTAGAATGGGTCCAGAGAAGGGACATGAAGATGATTAGATGGCTGGAGCACCGCTCCTGTGAAGACAGGATGAGAGAGTTGGGGTGGTTGAGCCTGGAGAAGGGAAGGCTCTGGTGAGATCTTATAGTGGTCTTCCAGTACCTGAAGGGCCTACAGGAAAGCTGGGGAGGGACTTTTTAGAAGGGCATGGAGTGTTAGGTCGAGGGAGAATGGTTTTCATTTGGAAGGGGGTAGATTTAAACTGGATATTAGGAAGAAATTCTTCACTATGAGGATGGTGAGATGCTGGAACAGGTTGTCTAGGGAGGTTGTGGCTGCCCCCTCCCTGGCAGTGTTCAAGGGGCCTCGAGCAGCCTGGTCTAATGAGAGGTGTCCCTGCCCATGGCAGAGGACTTGGAACTTGATGATCTTTGAGGTCCCTTCCAACCCAGACCATTCTATGATTCTATGATTCCAGGGCCCAATTGTACTGTGTTTTCTTTCTGCCTCACCTATTTCCTTATCCAACTATAAATCACTGTCATAGGCACCTAACAGCCAATTCCACCCTCTTGGCAGTTCTCTGATAAGTGACACATCAGCACACACAGACTAGGCTCTGACATCTTGGCCAGGCTGGTCACTTCACATTTCTGCCACCATTTACCACCAGCTGCTCATCTGGAGAAATTATTTTATGCCTCAGAGGTCTTCCTTGAAAACCCTCAAAACTCATGCCCACCAACCCACAACACACTCTCAGGCCTTTCCATGCCATCACAGAATCACAGAATTGTAGGGGTTGGAAGGGACCTCCAACCCCCCTGCCAAAGCAGGGTCCCTAGGACAGGTCACACAGGTCAGTGTCCAGATGGGTCTTGAGTATCTCCAGAGAAGGACACATGAAAACATGTGTCACGTATGCAGAGCTGTTACCAGTATAGTCTTTTGCCAACAGTTCTTCAGAGAAAGAGGAGGAAAAGTGCAGCTTCAGTGCATAGCTTATTTTAGTTTCTGTGTTCCAACAAGCTCCAGCCTCACACCTCCCCTTCCTTTGCTATTGACAGAGATTTTGCCATATACAGAAATGTCTTAACATCTTTCTCAGTGCAGTTGCTCATTTAAGCTCAGCATAAAATCTCTAAGGTTAATTGCTTTGATTTTCATGTTCCTAAACAAAGTCCCAGTTGAATCTCTTTCTGCTGTAAACTGAAGTTGTAATAGTCTGAAATCTCTTTGCTGCCAGTGTATCATTCACTCCCCGTATCATCCACTCTCCACCTGAGACTGGGTAATTCCCATAGTGTGGCAATGCCTATTGCATTATTCAGACCTTTCAGTGGTCCTTCTTTATTTTATGCCAGTTCCAAAGCAGGGTCTGGTCCCTTATCAAGGACACCATCTCCAAAAATTGGAAAGAGGCTAAATCATTCACAAACTTGCCTTTTTTTTTTCCCCAGTGATTTTTGTGCTCTGTGTTTAATCCATATTGTTTACACATCTTGCTTTTCCTCAGGGTGCAGCACTTGCTGAATTATGTCCTATTTAAAGTCACTCATTTCTGCTCAAGGCACAAAGTTGAAAATCAGGATCAAAAACTCAGTTGTCATCCAAAAATCCTCTCCCAAATGGCACAGTTAAAGTGGGCAACTTCCATCTGTCAGTTCTCACTGCTGCTGAAGCATCCCTCAGCTATGTTTCTGGAGGTTAGGGTGAGGTCACTTACCCCTCAAACTGACTCACAGAATCACAGCATCACAAGGTTGGAAAAGACCTTGAAGATCATCAAGTCCAACTGTTCCCATCCTATGCTAAACCATATCCCTAAGTACCTCATCTACCCTTTTTTTAAACACATCCAGGGATGGTGACTCAGCCCCCTCTCTGGGCAGCCTGTTCCAGGCCATGACAACTCTTTCAGTAAACATTTTTTTCCTAACATCTAACTGCACCATCCCTGTGCTGAGGGTATCTCCCTGGGTTGCTTCTTAGTGATCACCAACAGAGATTGCAATAGGCCTGTTCCTACCTCAACCTGTCCTTTCTCTGAAGAGCCACATACAACACTATAGGGATGCCTCCAAGGGCAATGTGAGTAACTCCATGCATCATTAAATGCATGCAGAGACTGCTAAGGTAAAGCACACACAAGCCAGCTTTTTCAGGGCAGTCTTTTCTACAGAGTATTTAAAAGATTTAGACGCCAAATTCCCTGGGATTTCAAACAAAATGGGGCACTTAACAGCCTTTGAGGATCTGGAAGGATGAACTGGTAATAGGGATGGATGGGCATCGCATGTCATACTACCACCACCAAATCTGTGATAGACAGAATAGAGCATTCCCTAAAGAGCTTAACAGCACTAAAGAGCTCTGTGAAAAGCCCTGACCTTTCAGGGGAATTACAGCATTAGAATCTTAGAATCACTGAATGATACGACTTGAAAAAAGCCCTGAAGATCATCAAGCCAACCAACAGTCTTTGATGTGCTGTGATTCACTTCTGCATCTAAAATCCTATAAAGTGAATTAGAAATATCCCTTTCTACCAGCTGCCCAGAGGCTAGCAGAAAAAGGCTGTGAAAAATCTCACTTGTATTCCTTGGGATCTCAGCCATTCCTGTGACAAGAGATCTCTTCTAACCATAAGTTTGCTTGCCTGAAGTCACAACACACAGATGTCTCTAGTCTCTTGGCATGCCAGGGGATAGGTATCCAGAAATAAAGTCTGGTCTCTTTCTCTCCCTGTATGGCATCCAGCACAGCCATGCTTCAAAGCACTTCTGTCTTTGCAGTGCATTTTCTATTGCAGTCCAGAAAGCTGTAACAAGGCAGAGGTGTAGAATGGGCACCCCTCAGTCACCCTGCAAACATAGCTGGGTTCAGGAAAGCTGAAAATGTCTAATTCTGCACCAGAAAATCAGCCCCTGACTCTATAAATAGGGTTATCTGCCCAACTGGCTTCCTCCTGGGCTCTGAGCAAGCTCTGCCCTCCCTCCACAACCACCTTGACAACTGCAAAGAGGAAATACTACACCTATGTGCAAAGGCAATTTCTTCCTTCTCCCTATGGGTTTTACTGTCCCTCAGATATGGGTACAAGAGTCTCATTAGCCAGCCTAATCAGCAGTAGTAGGTACTGTTAGCAGATGTAGGCAGGACTTGTGGAAAGGCTGAAGAAGTGCCAGACAGGGAAATAACAGAGGAAAGAAAGGAGATGGAGGCAATGGGTTAAACAAGTGGAGCTCTACAGAGGGGAGAGCTGGTGAGAGCAGGGATGAGAAAGCTAATACAGGGGAAAGTGGCCAGGGAACACAGGGACCTGATATCCAGCAAAGGATGATAAAGAGAAACAAATGAGGGCTTGGCTTGCTTTTTCCCTTCTGGGCATCATTAGTCTCAAAACAGGAGCTCTGGGTAAGATTCCAGCGCTTGGATCAGAGCTGGAAGACTCCCATTTTAGGAAGAAAAAGCCTAAAAGCAGAGCACTTTATCCCCATCCCATGGTGAGGCCCAGGAAAGGGACAAGAGTGTTCTCCCAACATCCATCTGTGTTTGAAGACAGGAAGGTGTCTTGTGTGCTAGGGAAGAGGAGAAGGGCCTTCATCCCTCCACCCTTGGGAAAAGGATGCAGTGGGTGCAGGAGGGGACCTGGTGTGGTGTGCATGCCCATGGACCAGTAGTGATATCCATTGTGTATGTTGGTTAGGTGATGAGCAGGATTGTCATGGGAAGTGCTGTGTGATGCTTATGGTTGACAGTGCCACCTGGAATGTCACATCACACCGAATGCCCCATGCTTTGCAGGGCACCCCAGGCAGACTGGGAGATTGCAACGTGTCTCCAAGCACAAGGAATTATTATTACCCTGCAGTATTTCAGTGCTGTGTGGTGGGTACTGTTCTGCTTTGGGGATCTAATAGGGATGCAGGGGGAATATCCACTGCAATAATCACCCACTTCCAATTTCTCTGATCCCTTCTTTTCCTTGTATCCCCAGTCTGCTCCATCCCTGTTCCCTTTGCTGTGAGACCCTCTCTGTCCTTGTACATTCCCAGGTCTTCAGGCCTTATCTGAAGAGAAATCCCAAGTCCTGCCATCCTGGGGGTTTTTTTTGCTATCACAGAGTGTATAGTCACAAGTCAGATGAGATAATGCAGGCTGATGTTTTCCTCTGCTGGCTGTTGGCTGTCCGTTTAATTGTCTACACAACAGTCCTATACCAAGCTGGGAAGAGAACATTAGACCAGCAGAGTCCTTTAACCTCTGAAGAACTTGCTTAGACACGGTTCCATCTCTCTTGTATACCAAACAGACGTTGCAAAAAGCACCAAAACTTGCACAGGAGACCCGTGACACTCCAAGTGTTTTTATGATCTGCCAATGCTGGCAGTATATCAAGGTCTTTAGTCCATGAAACTATTCTTCTTCAGGGTGCTTGACTGTAGTGTCAGAGATCAAGTTACTTTAGGTGTGGATTTGAGCTCTAAACACAGGTGATTTGGCTTTTCCTTCACAGCTCTATGTAGAGAATCATAGAATCATAGAATCATAGAGTCATAGAATGGTCTGGGTTGGAAGGGACCCCAAGGATCATAGAGCTCCAACCCCCCTGCCACAGGCAGAGACACCAACCTCAGGCCTGGATCTACACAAGGCTGCCCAGGGCCACCTCCAACCTGCCCTTCAACACCTCCAGGGACGGGGCATCCACCACCTCTCTGGGCAGCCTGTTCCAGCCCCTCACCACTCTCTCTGTAAAATCTTCCCCTTAATATCTAATCTAAACCTTCCTTCTTCTAGTTTTAATCTATTCCCCCTTGTCCTGCCATTGTCTACTCTTTTAAACAGTTGATTCCTGCTTCTCTGCTCCCTTCAGGTACTGGAAGGCTGCAATGAGGTCCCCCTTGCAGCCTTCTCTTCTCCAGGCTGAACAAGCCCAGTTCCCTCAGCCTCTCTTCGTAGGGGAAGTGCTCCAGCCCTCTAATCATCTTGGTGGCTCCTCTGAACCCTCTCCAACAGTTCCACATCTTGTATTGGGGGTCCAGATCTGGACACAGGACTCCAGCTGGGCCCTCACAAGGGCAGAGTAGAGAGGGACAATCCCCTCCCTGTCCCTGCTGGCCACCCCTCTTCTAATGGAGCTATCAGCCCAGCTCAGGGCTGAGGTTCTCCTTTCCAGTTTCCCATGCAACAAGAAAGAGTCTTGTCAGAAGGAAAAAAGCTGGATTTACATGTAGGTGAGTTTACATGTAGGTGAATGTCCTTGCTCATCTCATGGCAGTCTCAGTAAAAGCTCACAGACCTTCTTCCATCCTAATGAGAAGGTAAGTAGCGCTCTCCCAGGTCCATCCCCCTTCTTGTATTTGCCTTGATAAGCACAAGTCTTCATTTTAGGAAGGGCAGACTGATGTCCATCACCTGTCAACACCAGGACATAGAAAAGCAAAAGTAAATATTTACCATAGATGATTAGTTTAAGCTCCATTAATAGCAGGAAATTAATCAACTGGCAGCCCTTAATGATCTTCTTTCTTCACTGACTTGACAATATAAGGTTCTCTTGGCAACAGCCCACCAAAAAAATGAAATGTGCTTGAGATGGAACAAAGGGATAATGTGGACAGGCATTTTCCCCATCACTCTTGATGTTAAGTCCTTTTGACTCAGTTTGATCTGGACAAAGAAGCCTCTTTATCTGTCCCCTTTCAGCCCCACCACCCACTCAATCCAGTTCTCTCAGGTAACGCATCTGACTCACAGATGCTGTAAAAGGGCTGAATGGGATGTGAAGCCCTGATTTGCCTTGAGCGCTTTCATCTTGACTACAAGATGTGATTGAATAGATGTGGTACAGCATGTAGGTCTCTTGTAAGGAGGGAAAGATGTCACTTCAGGAGAGCTTTCTGGACACCTGACTTCAGGCCATTAATTGAAATATAAATGTGGTTAGAGGTCAGAATGAGTTGCTGAGCCTTGTCTCAGTGGGCAAATGTGATCCAGAGTTCTGATCTCAAATGTATGTGATCTCATATCAGTCATGGAGGGAAGTATACCTGAGCGCCAGCTGACTCTCAGCCAGCCGTGCAGTGATGAACAATGCTCCATGAATGTGTAGTTCTGCCAGAACAGGTTTTATATTCTTGTCAAAATACCAAACTGATCCAAACTTACCTCCTTCTCCAATCATGTCACTTTTGCTCATCTCAGCAGGAACAGTCAATGAGTAAGAACTAAACTGAACTCCATCCGTAGAATTTTTATTCTTGGGGAAGCCCTGAGAGCCTTTCTTCTCTCTCTTGGCTTCTCTTTTGTCCCTCAGTTGACCTTAATAGGA
Organism: Gallinula chloropus; assembly: GCF_964237585.1. Taxonomy (NCBI): domain Eukaryota; kingdom Metazoa; phylum Chordata; class Aves; order Gruiformes; family Rallidae; genus Gallinula; species Gallinula chloropus. The sequence goes on from NC_140086.1 coordinate 4,821,773, forward strand.
CTTTCCTGACATGATCTTAAAGGAACACAACAAAATTCCCTCTGTGTGGTTCAAGCACTCAGGTTCAAAATAACAGCAAAGATTTTACTTAGACCAACTTTACTTCCATCTCCTCCAAATGAGGTCTCTAAAACAGGCCTACAAGTGCATCTTTGTCCCTACAGATGGAGAAAAGTGGATGTTGCTGCAGATCAGTTAAACAGATTACCCCAAGAGACTTGCCCAGGGGAAGTCCATAGGGTAATGGCATGAAAGCCTTGGGCCAGAGCCCAGCCATTGGCTCATCCTTCCTTTGATCTCAAGGGCAGCATCTCTCCAGCCAGAGAAGGACCCCTATAAATTCCCTCGTGAAGCTCATTAGACAGGAGTCTAGACCAAAGCCCAGAATCCAACACCACGATGTTTTGGATAGCAGAGAGGCTGCCCAAAATCCTGGCTTCCCAGGGCAGGCCCCTCTTGATTGATATTATTTAGAGTTGGAAATGCCGTCCTGCCAGCGTCGCTCGGAAAACACGGCGGTGCTCGAGACGCCGGTTCAGACGGACTTCTCTGCACAGCTGCCCACTCGCAGTGCACGCGGTGGGAATCTGTTGATAGGTTCTTGACAGAAGTTATGGCTTGTTTATCTGGTAGCTTTACTTTGTGCCTCCTACCCAACCCGGAAACCCTTCCTCTCCTAACCCCTTGGCCTGTTACTATATACAGACTAGTCTACGCGATAATTTTGGTAACCATGCTTCATCTTCTGACAAACACTGCATAGAGCAAACAGATTGGTATTGTCATAATTAAAGCAAACTATTGGATGGTTTATCTATACAATCCTAACAGTTCTGCCACTGCTAAAGCTTTACCTGGCCTGCAGAGGTTTCAGCAAGCCGCTGTAGGGTATATTAACCCATGCAATATCAATCCAGGCATGATGACCCTGCTGCCTTCCCAAGGCTGGAAGGACATGGAAGCCCAGCAGGACTTCTTTCTAAGGTTACTGGATACGTAACAGAGGAGAAAGCCTCACCCAGTCATCCCAGTATCAACTCATTTAAACTGGATCTGCTTTTTCAGAAAAGCCTGTGGTTTTGCTCTAACGCCTTTTTTGAGCTTTAGAGAAGATAAAGCTCCTTCTTTGTCTTTGAGCGTTGCGTTCCAAGCCACAGATATTTGCTCTGTCTTTGTCTAACAGATTACCCCACAGCCCCCAATGACAGATTTCTTTTCTTCCAGCAAAGGTATTTGTAAACACTCCATTCCTGCACTTGGAAAAAATTAAATTACTCTGTCTCTTCCTATGAGGCATGTTTCCAGTCTCAGACTATCTGGTGGTTATTTGCTGAGCTTCTTCAGATGTTTCAGCTGCCTGTTTCAGGTAGGGGCAGCAGAGAAAGATGGGCATGGGGGACGCACGGGTATTAGTCCATCAATTGATATAATGTGGGTTAAACACCTTTGTTACACCACGGCACCTGTGGGGAAAGGTGATAGAATCATAGAATCATAGAATGGTCTGGGTTGGAAGGGACCCCAAGGATCAGAGAGCTCCAACCCCCCTGCCACAGGCAGGGACACCAACCTCCAGGCCTGGATCTACACAAGGCTGCCCAGTGCCCCATCCAACCTGGCCTTGAACACCTCCAGGGACGGGGAATCCACTACCTCTCTGGGCAGCCTGTTCCAGCACCTCACCACTCTTTCTGTAAAAAACTTTCCCCTAATATCTAATATAAACCTTCCCTCCTTTAGCTTTAGTCCATTCCCCCTTGTCCTGCCATTATCTGCTCTTTTAAAAAGTCGAATCCCCTCCTGCCTATAAGCTCCCTTCAGGTACTGAAAGGCTGCAATGAGGTCCCCCCGCAGCCTTCTCTTCTCCAGGCTGATACAGATGGGCTGATGCTTAAGGACCATGGGAGGATGGTGCTTCTCTACCGACCACCCAGAGCTCCAGGTCTGCCAGCATAAATGTATATCCTTAACAATTTTGGCTTCCTTTCAGCCCTTACACTACCTGGCCAGATCTGCTTTACAAAACCCACATACTCTCCATTTGGCAGCCGTATCGGTGGCTCTTTGAAGCCCACAAGTATTGGAGAAGCAGTGAGGAGGGTGGTGGTGTGTGTTCTCTGCATGCTGTCTCTACAGCTGCCACCTTTAGCACCAGCAGCAGCTGCCAGTACAAGGGATGCTGATGTGCTATTTACAACTCAACATTCCTGATCAATAGAGCAGCTGCTTGTCTGCAAGCTCCCTGGGGGGGGGAAATCACTTGGTTCTGCCCAGAGTATCCTGGATGCAGCAATGCTGAATGAGGGAACTGGAGATTCTGATGGGAGAGCTGCAGAGAACAGAGTGGGACACCTGCACAGAGCCACGTGAGGAGCAAGTATGAGTGGCCCTGCAGAGCGTGTGTTTCCAGTTATAACTGTGTGATGGAAAACCAGGAATAAAAGGAGCCTGGCAGAGACAGCTGCAGGCTGGGAAGTCCTGTTGTCTGTGGCAGGCAGCAGGAGCCTGTGGGCTGTTAAATACACCAACAAATTCCTGCTATGTGATACAAATCAGAGATCACCCAAATCCCAACCCAGCATCCGCTAGAAGCCAGAGAGAATTTCAGTGGAGGGTTTTGGGTCTGTTCTGGGCTATTCTTGGAAGTGTTTCTCATTTGCAGCTCCAGCAGTGTGGTAGAGTTGGTGGCTTTGCAAGTAAAAGCTCTCTTCATCCCCTGCCTTAGGGTCTGAGAGAGTTGAGTACCCGTCTGACCACGCAAGGACACAAACACCCTGAGAAACAGTGAAAACAAAAACACCATAAACCCAGAAGGGACAAGTCTGTGCAATGAGGTGTTCATGGATGTGAAGGGAGAAAGAAACACTTCAATGTGGCTGGGAAGACAACTTGCAGACCCTTTACTGCAAGGATACAGACCTGGAAGAGATGGGGAGGGGATAGAGAGACCACATGTACAGCAGCAAGGTGCGGGGTGAAAGCAAGAGGGAAACTGAGGCACGAACCCATTACCTGAAAGGAGGTTGTAGAGAGGTGGGTGATGGTCTCTTCAGCCAGGTGACAGGAGATAGGACAAGGGGAAATGGCACAAAGTTGCACCAGGGCAGGGTCAGGTTAGATGTTAGGAAAAGAATTTCTACTGAAAGAGTTGTGAGGGCCTGGAACAGGCTGCCCAGGGAGGGGGTTGAGTCACCATCTCTGGATGTGTTTAAAAGATGGGTAGATGAGGTACTTAGGGATAGCGTTTAGCAAAGGACAGGAACCACTGGACTTGATGATCTTAAAGGTCTTTTCCAACCTTGTAATTCTGTGATATGTCAGGAGTTTATCTACATTGCATCCATGGGTGATCCCAAGGGGTCTGTGGAGTTTTCCTTTCCCATGAGCCATGTTTATGGTGAGGGAGCAACTGGCAGCATGGGTACAAACAATTGACATGAGCAGTTAAAAAGCACAAGACAACTTTCAGGGCTCTACCTGTTTAATGCAAGCCTAAAGGGGCATGGGATCCCTTCATGGTCTCTCTGGTCTCCTCAAGGACACAATTTACTTCCCACTCACAGCAAGGTGTCATTTTTTTGCCCCACCATCAGCAAAAAACCTTCCCTGAGTAAATGGCTCTCCAGGGAGGGTCTCTTTGCCCAGTTAGCAGTGTGTAAAATCACAGGAAACAGCCTGCCTGAGGTCTTTCCAGCAACTGGAGAAAAGATAAAGCTTCTGGGACGCAGGAGTAAATATCCTACCAGCAATTTTTAGACTTGGGTTTCATCCCAGGAAGTTGCTCATCCCCTTTGCCTGCAGCAGGAACAGAGGATGCTCAGCACCAGGCAGGATTTGCATTACACCTATACTGGATGCTATACCGGAACCCACCTCCCATTTACCAAAGGCCCCTCCATTTTTCCAGACTGTCACAGTTCTTCCTAGCTGGAACACATATAACATACAACATATTAAATATAATGAACATACACAATTAATTTTTCCTGAACCATTCACCAGCCCTGATCCCTCTCTCCAAAGAGCAAACCTGCCAGCAGAAGTGTGGGAGCAAGGAATTGTTCAAACTGTTGCTATTTTCTGGCTTGTTTCTGTAAGTCAACATGAGATTGTCACTTGTGCCATCAGGACATGTTCCCTCCATACCCCAAATGTAGCCCTACTGGATTGTGCATGGTCCCAGTGCAGTCAGCACTGATTGTGGAATACAATTTTGACCTAGGTTTCAGATTTAAAAACCCCATAGATCTGTGTGAGGAAGGGGCCAGGCCATGACAGACACAAGGTGAGATGAGAGGCCCAAGGTGGGCCCGCAGGTCATGGCTGAGTGCTTGATTTTATATCTGAGCTTCACTCCCAGTCGGCCCAGTCTGTCCAATTCCTCACAAGTTTTGCTCTGCCATTATTATTGAATCACAGAATGGTCTGGGTTGGAAGGGACCCCAAGGATCATAGAGTTCCAACCCCCTGACACAGGCAGGGACACCAAACTCCAAGCCTGGAGCTACACAAGGTTGCCCAGGGCCCCATCCAACCTGGCCCTGAACACCTCCAGGGATGGGGCATCCAACACCTCTCTGGGCAGCCTGTTCCAGCCCCTCACCACTCTCTCTGTAAAAAACTTCCCCCCAATATCTAATCTAAACCTTCCTTCCTTTAGCTTCAATCCATCCCCCTTGTCCTGCCATTGTCTGCCCTTTTAAGAAGTTGATTCCCCTCCTGTTTCTCTGCTCCCTTCAGGGACTGGAAGGCTGCAATGAGGTCTCCCCACAGCCTTCTCTTCTCTTTATACTTGTCCTACAGTCATTTCTCCCCTCTCCTCTCATCCACCCGTAATCACACAGCACACGCAGTGTCACCGAACTGGAATCCAACTCTTCCTGCACAAAGGTGGGATCCTCAAGCTGGGCTACTCCAACAACCCCAAGGCTGCTCTGCACTGACAAGTTCAATGTCATGTCTGTTGTCATCAGCCTCCTACAGAGCAACTGGATGGGAATCCCCGGCCTTGGATTCCTTCCCACAGCAGCATCTGGCATGCCAGCAGCCGCAGGGGGACCGTCACAGGACTTGTCCTGTGGCATTCCCTTCCCAGGCTTTCTGGAGCGGCTCAGAGCTGCTCCACGTCAACTTTGCTATGTTTAAATAACTTTCCCAAGGCCACCTACAACACATTGCTCAGTCCAGGTGGCTAGTATCCTTGTGTTGCAGGAATTTTTCCATTTTGCATCTCTTCCCTTCCCATGGGAAGAGAATGATGCTCGGATGATGAGATTTTGCCTGGTATTCTTCATTCACATGAGCAGTAGTGGTGACATATACCGTTCAGGGAGATTTTATAAACACATACAGCAGGTTTAAGTTTGTTTTCTTTAATTTCAATTGAACACTTGCAGATAACCAAATGACAATTTTTTTGAAAAACAGCCTTAAATCAGTAGATTTAAACCAGGTCAAGGAATATTTTTTCTTTTTCTCTTTTTCTTTTCCTTGGAAACTCTTCTTTAGTTTTGTAAATTGGCACAGGGTGGGAAGAGGGAGGTTTGCTGAATTTCCCCAAGTGACTACACTGACCCACCATTACCTGTGCATTGCACTGATGCAAGGCAGGGAGGATCTGCTTGCACCAGCCTTGTCTCCAGCTTTTTCAAATACTCTGCACAGGAATGATATCAGGAAATAGCAAAGTCTGTGAAGTGGTTTAAGAAGTCTGATGCTGCCAGCCAAGTCGTGACCAAACCAACCACTGCCCTCTGCTGAACACAGCCCGAAATCCCTACAGACCTCTCAAGGGTCTGGAAAATTACGATTGAAATCCTATTTTGCTGGTAGGAAGAGGAAAACAACTCCTCCTTACCTCAGATCGTGAGTCTCTCCTTCAGATCAGCTGCCAAAGTCCTATATTTTGTGGCTTCCATGTCACATCCCTCCTACACCATTGCATGTCTACAGTACATTTAAGTACAAATTGTTACACAAGGCTGCTATTTTGTGCTAGCCATGGAGCAAGATTTGTGTTTACACCTGGCTAGTTCACCAGTCACCTTGGTTAAGGATTTTGGCACATGTATAAGAAAAACAGACCAGTTTCTCAAGAGACTTATCACCGGAGCACATCCAAATAGGCAAAGACATGGGGATGTATTGCATTTGAAGGGAATCACCCATAGAAACAGATTTTTAGGGAACCTTGTGGAATCTCCATCACAAGAAAACAAGCCTGGGTGCCTTCCTCAAAGGCACACCAACATCCAGCCATGGGCAGGAGGTGAAGTCTCGCACCCCTGTTTGGATGAAGGTCAGAATGGGTAATTACATCCCTCCTTCAACTTCAGAATATGAATTGCTCTCTAGATTAACACAGTTTGGTCTCAGTTTCTCTCGGAGCCTGCTGTACACCTGTCCCCAAATCTCTGGGGCAGTGACCAGTGCCCCCAGCACAGCCCTGGCTTCATGTCCTCCAGCCCTGGAACTTCACCCCCCGCGAGAAGGCTGGAGGTGGTCCCGGGTGCTGCTTTTAGCTGCAGATGAGCAAAAAAACCTGTGCCAGAGCTCACGACAAAGCACCCGGGGAGGGAACCGGTGTTCACCCTTGCCTGGGAGGGGGGCAGTGGCAGAGAACTGTGTGTATGTGTCCACCGCCCCCGGCGCTCCCTCAGCACCACCGTGAGGGCCCCAAACACGGGCTGGATGGACTGTTCCCCCTTCTCATTCTCCTCAGCCATTGCCCTGACTAGGAACTCAGATCTCATTTCTGGCCCCGCCGTCGGGCCTCACCGGGTCGGAGGTGTAACGCGGCTGAGTGGAGAAGGGAGAGGGGGGTGCAGTGGAGAGGCGCCGTCGGCCCGCCATGGCAGCCCTGAGCACCGCGGGCCGCCGCTAGATGGTGCTCCGGGAAAGGCCGACGGACGCCATGGCGACCCGGCCTGCTCGGGACGGGGGGGACAGAGCGGTTGGGCTCAAGCGTCTCCTCAGTGACCGGACCCCTGGCCCTTCTGTGGCAGGGCTCAGGCGTCATTCTCCCAGAGGCTGGGCTCCCCTCCATGACGCGACCCAGGAGCTATCGGGCACTGCTCCAGCTGCCTGCGGCCAGGAGTGAGGCCCAGGCATTGACTTCGTGGGCAAGGGGAACACCGCTGGGACCCTGGCTCAGCAATGGAGGGAACCCAAAGATTGCTTCAGGCACCCCTTCTTCCTTCCATCCATAAGATGAGGGAACAGGAGGTTCTTCTCTCTTTCATCCACCTCACAACATAACACTTGGCCCCAGCCGCTTAGCTGCTCCGGGCATGGAGCTGCCCACATTGTCCCACAGCAGGTGGCAGCCAGGCCTGGGGCAAGGTCAAGGCTGGAAATTGGATGATGCTGTGCAGGGGCAGCTCCTCTAGTTAAGGAGACGGGATGAAAAGGATGCCAGCCTGGTACAGACTCTGCTTGTCTTTCGGTGGTGCTGGGAACTTAGAAGAAGGGTTTCCTTGGTCCCATCTTGGGATACTGTTGCAGAGGTGACCCTTGGATAGTCCTGGGATAACCTCTCCCACTACAAGTCCTTCCTCACTGTAGCCCTGGTTCCATCTAAATGAACCCTTTCATCCTGCACTTTAACACTGCCTGTGTTTTGATGTGCCCGCCAGGCCATATTCAGCTAGAGCTGCTGTAATAGTCTTCAACCCATCCAGCCCTGGTCCAAGCCCAGGCCTCCAAATGAACTGTGGTTATCTGCTGGCATGGGTGCACTGCTGGATCCAGGACTTGGAAACGCTCTTAGTCAGTAATACCACAGGCAGTATGTATGGGAATGCTTCAGCTCCAGTACAAACCTGCAGTTACACACTGCACTACAGTCAGTTTCCTGTCTGAAACTGTGTTTTATTTGTCATCTTCTCAGAATACTAATAAATCAGAGGGGAGGGAGAAAAGGCTATGATATCCTTCCCATTCTCAAACACAAAGTGCTCCTGGTTAGGCAATGCCTACATCAGGAATTTCCTTTGGGTTGCCAAGTCACTACGGAAGGAAAAGATCCTGGTGGAAATAAGTCATGACACATCATTCCTGTGAACCTTTTACTTTGGAGTGCAGAGCTCCAGAGCACCATGGTCACCTTTATGTATTTTCCCTAGGCATTAGCTGCATGTCTGAAACAGCCCCCAAGAAGCCATGTCCAGAGTCTTGTTCCATCACTGCTCTTCATATGCATCCCAAGCAGTTCTCAGTGAGGGAGAAACTTGAAATGGAAAGGATGTAAAAGCCTCCAAGGACAATGTGCCATTGCAAAAAGTCCAGAGACAGCAAGTGTGTTGCCAAGGTCATGGGTCCATGTCAAATGATGTCACCCACCCTCTCTGCATTACAGAGAAGGAAGGACCCAACCCAGTTCCTCTCTGACGTTAGGTCTGACTCTGGGATAAACTTGGGGTGTGCAGATGAGATGAGCACTTGAAATATTTCTTTCTCCTTCTAAAAATACAAGAGGAGCTTTTGCCCCCCACCGAAATCTCACACCCCCTCCAATAGCCTAGTTTTCACTTGGACCAGTCCAATGCTAACAAGGAAGGGAGATAAAAGGCCCCCAGGGCAAATCACACCCAAAGCCAAGTTCTGCATCAAGGAGGAAAGGTTTCCTTCTTCCTAGCAGAAACCCTGAAATATGGGAATAATCCAACCCAGTCAAAGCAGCATGTAACAGAGAACAGCAATGATCATACCTTTCCAGTGTCCTCTTGAGGACATCAACAAATCCTACTCCCTCATCCAGGGGCTTTTCACTTCTGCCTGCATCATGTCACCTCTCCTGTGACACCCTGCTAGTGTTTGAATGCCTTTCTTTGGAAAGGTTTCCTAAAATGTCTCTGAAGATGCCCATATCCAATTGATTCTCATTTGACCATCTGTAACACAAAAACCTCTTTCATCCCAATATATTTCACAGAAATACTTTTGCCTCCAATGCTCCTTTGTTTTCCTTACAAACAGAATCTTTCAGCCTTGGTTGACAAAGTGATCCATACGTTCTTCTGACAAAATGCATCCCCCCTTCTCTGATCACCCAAAGGATAGTCTGAACTCCCTGAGACTTCAGCACTCTGGGGACCAGCCTGTAATCCACGGTGCTTAGTTCCTCCTTGGCTTTACTAAGGCACAGAATCTTTAATGGCTCAAAATGCAGGAAGGGAGCCAATATTTCTATTAACCCTCTTCTGTCCCTGATTGCACATACCTCTCTCCATGACACATAGCCCATTGCAAGGCCAGGCAGCATCCATGTGCTGGGAACATTTTTTGCTGTTCCTTTCCTAATCTGTTTGAACCCTAACAATTTGACAGGTCAGGCAGACCTAACAGGTTTTGCTACCAGCTGGTGGAACAGAACATCCCTCTTTAAGTAGGACCCAAAGGACTAGGAGGCCATTGCAGCCTCCAGCCCTGTGAAATGCACAATTCGATGGGCTGATCATGGAGACAATTGGCAGTAATCCTGGAGCCTTCCCACTAATTCACACTCACGTGGACAGGGCATGTAACCTGCTTGTGACTCATCTCATTCTCAGGCAAACTGCCACAAAGGAAGAACATTCAAAATGGCCCAAGATGACTCTCTGCAGCTGCAGAGCCTGTTTCAAAACACAGAGCCACAACGAAACAGTGACACAGCAATTCACACAAGCCCAGAACACAGCAAGGATCTGACATAAGCAAGCCTCTTTTACAACCCAACCTACAGAGGCAGGGAGCTCACCTGGGTCGTGATTTGGTTTGTTTCTGAGTGAAAAGTAAATGCAGAAAAATGCAGTGATGCATCACAGAGACAGTTGTGTGCAGCAACCGGGCAACTCCAAAGCTCCAAAACTCTTCATCCTTTTTCCCTTTTACCAAAGCAGTGTTGTCTCCCAGTGTTTCAGAGACAGGGGGGTTGCCAGCCTTGTAGATGAAATGTAAGAGTCCTTGGATGAAGCACAGCAAGTGGTTAAATTTGCTAAATATGCATGTGGAGAAATGATACCTCCTTGACACTGTTGTGTCAAGGACTCTGGGGCCCCTTGTGCCCTCTATTCTAAAATGCAGAATCATGGAATTATAGAATGGCCTGGGTTGGAAGGGACTTTAAAGATCATCTAGTTCCAAGCCCCTGCCATGGACAGGGACACCCTCCACTAGACCAGGTTACCTAGAAGCCCCATCCAACCTGGCCTCGAACACTGCCAGGGAGGGGGAAGCCACAGCTTCTCTGGGAAACCTGTCCCAGTGCTTACCACCCTCACAGTGAAGAATTTCTTCCTAATATGTAATCTAAACCTACCCTGTTTCAGTTTAAGAACACCACCCTTTGTCCTGCCACTCCATGCTCTTGTAAATGATTCCTCTCCAGATGTCTTGTAGGTACCCTTCAGGTACTGGAAGGTCTCAGTAAGATCTCCCGAGAGTCTTCTCTTCTCCAGACTGAACAAGTCCAACTCTTTCAGCCTGTCTTTTTGGAGATGTGTTCCAATCCTCTGATCATCTTCATGGCCTCCTCTGGTGACCTTCCTACAGCTCTTTCATGTACTGGGGGTTCTAGAGCTGGATGCATACTCCATCTGGGGTCTCATGAGAGAGGTAGAATCCCTTCCCTCAACCTTCTGGTAATGCTGCTTTTGATGCAGCCCAGGATATGATTGGTTTTCTGGTCTGCAAGCACATGTTGCCAGCTCATGTTGAGCTTTTCATCAAGCAGCCTCCCCAAGTCATTCTCCTCAGGGATGCTCTCAATCCATTACCCTACCCTTGGAGATATATTGGAGTTTTCTCAGTATACTGACACATTCTTGCCTTGACTACATTCAACCTCTGTGTTGGCACTGTGAGAATTAAACTAACTTCATCTCTACATAACTTCATTCACTTTGACCTGGTTTAATGAGCATACTTTAAAGTCACCCCTTTGGGTAGTCCGGTTTAACTGGCAATGATGTCTCTGCAGAGATGACATCACCCATAACTGCTCCAACTTGGTTACACATCACAGGCTTCTCTGTACTTTAGTTTAGTCTTGTTTTGCAGACCAAAATCCTTCCCAGCAGGAAGGATTAACCTGGCTAGTATTTGTAGGATGCTATCTGCATCCTAGCTGGAGATGATTTGCTAACATAGGACCTACCTAATCCTTTTCACAGTCAAACCCTTCTGGTGAGATGAGCCTAACCCTTTAGATCTGACGTGATACCAAAGCTATAGCATGGGAGGGCAGAGAGGCATGGAGAGCAAAGCCAAGCCAGCTACACCCATCCAGGGAGAGGAGCTGTCACACTCTGGCAGGAGCAGAATGAATAGGGCAGGGGTGTTAGGTAGACAGGGTGTCCCCCCTGATGCTATGGGTTTGTTGGCAAGTTTCAGATCATGGTGGTTGAAAAGAGGAGAAGGATAACACCTCAGACAGCAATCAATAGCATCCTAGTTCAGACTTCCTTTGGAACTCTTAGCCCATCATTTGTACACGCATAAATGAGGTGGGAGGGGGTCTTCCTTCACTCCCAGAAAAGGTAATACCCAAGTTAACCTCCTCAGCAGAGGATGACCCCAACCAAAGACAAGGAGGAGGAAGAATGAATGGCTTTTGTGAAGAGGTCCAGCTGCGTCCCAAATGACCTTGCTTGCTGACAGTACAGGGGCCAACAAAGCTTGCCTGTGTTGTATGTAGATCACTATGAAAACAGAGAGCACTATGGATGTCTTCAGGAGGACTATCAAGCATGTGAAGGGAAGTTCATAGTAAGATGAAAGGAGCTACTGTATTTTTCTAAGTGTAAACTCTGCCTCTGCTTGTACATATAGATCAAGTTTCCCCTGGATTGGAAATTTTGCATTCTCAGGAACGTGCAAGCTGATCTGTATCTCCACAGAAGTCTTGTCTTCATTAAACCAACTAAGTACTTTATCATTTGAAGGAAGCCTTTGTGCACTCCAGATACTAACTTCTCCAAAGCCCCTCAGCTTGGGCAATTTGCTTGGAGAGTTCACCCTTCTGCTGCAGTACAGGCAGCTATTGTATTTCAGCTGACATTCTGGTTCTGGGAGAAGGTTCAAGTCTGCCCAAGGTTATAACCAATAAGTGAAATTAGTAGTGGCTTCATCTCAGTTAACCTCAAATTGCCTGTGTCTACACAGACACGCCTTGAAGCAATTGAACTCGAGCTTTCCTTGGCACTGAATCAAGCACCATGAATTTGCATTTGAGTTTTAGCTCGTACTTCACATGAAGTTTATGCAGACAGCAAGCATATATGAGCATTTACGACCAGCTTCCCTTCCTTCTTCCCATTTCCACAGCAAATTGCTGAAGAGTGTTTCTGACAGCCTTTTAAAGCACAAATGGCTTTTTAGACATGGTATTTATAGACTAGAATGGCTATAGGAATAGAAATAAAAGTCTGCTGCTTTGCTGCAAAGCTTGGAATTGGTCTACTTTGGATCATGGTGCTTGCAAGCCTCTCCATGCACAGCACAAGACCTTACCTACGCATAGGCATTCTATGATTCCATGATTCTATGATTCCATTCACAGGTGAAACATGGTCACTATAGGTGAAGAGTTACAATACCTACAATTTGTCCCCTTCATCCTCACCATTCCCAGCATTTTGAAGCACAGAGGCCATGGGGGCTGTGCTCCTGGATCTAGGTTCAGTCACTGAGTCTGGTTGCCTTCCCCAGTAGCAGAACAGGCAGATGGAAAAATCACACAGAATCACAGAATCACAGAATCACAACCTTGTGATTCTTACTGCCTGTGATGGCAATCACCCTTGGAAGCTACAAATGCAAGACTGAAAGAAAGAGGAGGCTTTTCTCCAGGAAAAGACCTCTGAAGATCATTGAGTCCAATCAATCCCATCCTAAGCTAAACCATATCCCTAAGTACCTCATCTACCCGTCTTTTAAACGCATCCAGGGAAGGTGACTCAATCCCCTCCCTGGGCAGCCTGTTCCAGGCCCTCACAACTCCTTCAGTAAACAATTTTTTTCTAATATCCAATATAAACCTTCCCTGACACAGCTTCATGCCATTTCCCCTTGTCCCATCTCCTGTCCCCTGGCTGAAGAGACCATCACCCACCTCTCTGCAACCTCCCTTCAGGCAGTTGTAGGTGATGATAAGGTCTCCCCTCAGCCTCCTCTTCTCCAGGCTAAACATCCCCAGCTCCCTCAGCCTTTCCTCATATGATTTCGACTCCAGCCCCTTCCCCAGCCTGGTGCTCTAGAGAGTTCAGGAGTTTGGCTCATTGCAACTGAGTGCAGGAGCTGGAAACACAGGGATTTGCTTACCTGGTCCATGCATCTGCTCGTTGGGCCAGAAGGACAGGCTAGGATTGTTCTTTGCAAATGCAGGAGGTCTGAAATCCCTAGTTCCCTTCATCATTTCTGTTTATTTAGCACTTTGGAAAAATCCTCCTCTGTGCTGATTCTTATTTCCATCTGAAAGTCTTGACTCGGATTCAGGTGCCATGAATCAGGTGCTGTCAAGGAATAACAATCTGTCCCACTGAAATGACAATGGGTCCCTTGCTTTAAAAAAAAAAAAACCTTCACTGCTGTTGGTGTATTTGACAGTAATGATATTGCTGCCTGCTGGTCCCATCCCCCTTTAATCTGTCCTCTTTCCCACTGTCCTTCTGGAGACACAGACATTTGCAGACTGCAATGCTGCTTTCCCATCTCCAAATAAACCCTACCACATAAATCATCACGAGGTATGTTTTCTGCCTTTTTCTTTTCAAACCACTGGGACCTGGAACAATTTCTACATCCGTCACTGGTGCTAAATTTCAGACCATCTTCCTCAGCTGTCTCTAGAAACTGCCACCAGCCCAGACCTGTTCCCTTAGCACTGTACAGCCCCACAGCCAGTGGCAGTTCCTGTTAGTTTCAAAGATCATTTCTCAGCAAGGACAAAATAGGAGGGTGGAAGAAACCGACACGCTAATAGAAACTTCAAGATTCTTTTCCCTAACTTTCCCAGACCACAGCACTTATGACTGGCAAAAGAGTCAGAGAGGGGCATCTGAAAGACATTGGTGTCTCCAAGCCCTTCAGAAGTGAAGACATCTGTGTCACTTCAATGTGGCTGGGAAGATGACTTGCAGACCCTTTACTACAAGGATACAGACCTTGAAGAGACAGGGAGAGGATAGAGAGACCCACACGTACAGCAGCAAGGTGTGGGGTGAAAGCAAGAGGAGAAACTGAGGCACAATCTCTGCATGGGTTTTTCTAGTGAGAATCCCATCACCTAAAAGGAGATTGTAGAGAGGTGGGTGATGGTCTCTTCAGCCAGGTGACAGGAGATAGGACAAGGGAAAATGGCACAAAGCTGCACCAGGGTAGGGTCAGATTAGATGGTAGGAAAAAATTCTTCACTGAAAGAGTTGCCAGGGCCTGGAACAGGCTGCCCAGGGAGGGGGTTGTCACCATCCCTGGATGTGTTTAAAAGACAGGTAGATGAGGTGCTTAGGGATATGGTTTAGCACAGGACAGGAATGGTTGGACTCAATGATCTTAAAGGTCTTTCCCAACCTTGTGATTCTGTGATTCTCTCTGCGACATCTCTCTCTGGTGAAGCTCTCCCATCTCACCTTGGCTGGACTACTCAGCATGGGGAAAAGCAGGTTTTATGCCATTACTCATACAGGCTGCTTGTTTTACCCTTACAAAATGTGATTAAATAATATATGTAAGGTTTAAACCCTGGTGCTACACCTCATGGGAACTCTGGGCCAGACTCTGACATGATATAACAGGGTGTAGCACCACCAAAGTTGTTTAAGCTGGAAGGATCTGGATCCTTTACCTCTGCTGCATCCCTGCACGTGCTGTGACTTAAAAAGCAATAGCTAATAATAACATTTAGTGTCCCAGCCTGAGCACTGTGCAGAATATCGAAGTATTTCAGCGGGAGTGCAGTAACACGGCTTTCTCTGTCCTCCACAACCATAAAAACGTCCTCACATCCCACATCCAGGGCAACAGTGAAGTCACTTATCCCCTAAATCACACTGAAGTCAAGAGAAGCGGCAGAGTCCTTGTTTTACCTGATGTTCCACTTGAAAAGGAGCAACGCAAGAGCCTCTGTCATGGCAACTGCTCGTCCCCAGCAGACGAGCTGTCTCCAGGCCTCTCCGATTACATCTCTGCCGTTATAATTCACATCCTGCACTTATTAGTGATAAGGTCAATGGGAGAAAATACAATGGGAGCTGCTGAAAGCTCTGTTGTTGCACATGTTACCAGTGACACTCTTCTGTGCTACAGAAACCAAAAATAACTTCCTGGTCTCCCAGAGTGGCATGGAAAATATTTCCCTGTATTTTTTGGGGGTTATGGATAACTTCCCTTCTTTAGGTCTATAGTGGGTGTTTCTCTAGGAGACTCGAAGGCAAATACCCCTTGGGGTCATGTGCTGTATTCCTCTGTGCTCTGCAGAATTACTTCCACCCTGGAGATGTCCATGCCCTCCTTACAAGGGCAGAAAAATCACTCTCCTGCACTTTATCTGACTCCTACTTACATATGCACAGTTTGAACTCAATATTTCTCCTTTCCTGTGTTCTTTTTTTCCCAACATCTTCAGCCTTGTCTCCTTACTAATGAGCTCTTAATACTAGTATGAGAGTGTGAGGTCTCAGTGCATTCCCAGAATGGAGAGTGTGCATGCCCAAAACAGAGAGCAGCAACATTGCTTGTGTCTTCTCTTGTTTCTCTAAATGAAATACACACACAGACCCTGAAAGTCCCACAGGCTCTTTACTACTCGTTCTTAGGGCAAGAGAAGGATAAGGTGCTTCAGGAGCTCCATTTCTTCCTAAGAACAACTATATCTGCCACAGCTAAACAGCATGAGGGCAACAGGCCAGGACCAAAGGAGGTTCCCTAGGACAGATTGCACAGGTAGGCATCCAGATGGGTCTTGAATATCTCCACAGAAGGAGACTCCACAACCCCCCTGGGCAGCCTGTCCCAGGGCTCTGTCACCCTCACTGGGAAAAAGTTCTTCCCCATATTGGTGCAGAACTTCCTGTGCTCCAACTTGGAGCCATTGCCCACTCCACAGACCATTGAAAAGAGGTTGGCCATTTCCCCCTGTGTCTCATACTTGAGATATCTATAAACATTAATAAGATCCCCCCTTAGTCTTTTTTTCTCCAGGCTGAACAGCCCCAGCTCGCTCAGCCTTTCCTCATAGGGGAGATTTCTTCCCCTGCTGCCTCTCGCTGCCTTCCCCTGACTCTTAGTGGCAAACGCAGAGGTTGTCTCTTAGCACTGGCAGGATCTGCTCTGCTCACAAGCTCAGGAATTCTCTCTTATGCTCTGCAAAGCTAATTACTTCTTTCTTTTTTTTTTTTGGTTTTTTTTGAGACACAGCTGTGTGCAGTGACACCTGGAGACCTCTGGAGCCAGCAAGGCCCCATTGTGCTGTCACACTGAGACACATGGCAAGTCCCTGACCTGAAGCAGGATAAACAGGCAGGGCAGAGAGGGCAGAGCAGCAACAGGCAAAGCCTTCCCCCGCTGCACAAGGGAAGAAGGGATTCAAAGCTCCTTCACTATAAATTTATCGTTGCACCAGCCACAGAGAGGGATCCCTTTGCTGACTGTGAATTCCCCAAAAAGCACATTAATTTTTGTGGTTTTAAGTATGCTAAAGGCTTTGACTTTCCCTCACCCAGCTGCAAAAAACACCAGCTTTCTTGACAGCTACAACTGTGGTAATGACTCATTGTCAGAGCAAACATCTGTGTCTCATCTAACATATGGTTCAGCACAAAAAAAGGGACCAAGTTATTCTGTAAACAATAACTTGCTGGCCAGGCCAACAGGAGGAAGTCTTCAAGCTGGTTTGCACTGCTCTGCAGTCTCTAGAGTACTATTAACATCTACAAGGATATGCAAGACCTGGAACAAGGACCATGTACCCTTTTGTGACCTCATATGCTGCGTCCAAGTTAGAGATACTGAGCACCACAACTTGTGAGCAACCAGCTGCTTGGGAAGCAAGGCTGGATTCAGTAGGAAGGATTGAATCCAGGAATAAGATTTCCTCTGAAAGGTGAAAGTCACAACAAACTCTGCAGTGAGACTACAAAGAGGCCAGGAAGTTCAGCACACCTAATTCTGCCAACAAGAGTGATTTGTACTTTCAACCAAGCTGCAGAAGTAGCAGCAACATGTGTTGGATGTGTGCTGAGGGCTGTGGTTGGTCTCTCACATAGGGAAAGCAGGATGAGTTATCATTGCCCACTGAGATCCTGCTCCATGTCCTTAGACCCCGTGGGTCACACTGGGAAGGGCTGCACTCAAAAAGACAGGGGTGGTAGTGGGGACCCCATCTAGCCTGGTTTGGACAATTGCACACTGAAGTGCAACTGAGAAGGGCAGTGGCAGTAATTTGTGAATGATCTCTCCCTGTCCTCATCTCAAGCCATGAGCCTTTCATTGTATTATCTCTCCCCTGTCAAGCTGAAGAGGGGAGTGATAGAGTGGATTTGGTGGGCACCTGGCATCCAGCCAAGGTCGACTTGCCACAGTTGCCCACCGATACCAAGATGCAGGTGACTTCACACCAAACTCCTCCTGTGGTCTTGTCCTCCATCCCAAGTCAAATCCTCTCCAAGCTATGGCCTCCTTCCTGCTCACCTCAAACCAAGCCCCCAATCCTTAGCCTCTGCTCTCCACCTCCTTAACTTGTCCTCCCTTATTCCCTGTCCTCCTGAAGAGGTCATTTACCTACATCCATCCCATAAAGCTCACCAGACTCCTTTATCTCTCACATGCCTTCTACATCCTCCATGGCCCAAACCATGGGTGTCTTAGAGCCAGCCCACCTGAGTGCAGGGAACCATTTGGTTTCCTCCTGCTCTCATATGGGATCAGATGTGACAGGAATGAACACAACAGAAAAGCTTTCACTAGAGGCAATATAGGGAGACTGGACTTCAGATCTAAGGACTGGGAACCATTTCAAGTGTTAATCATTCTTCTTTGTTGTTCCTTATCCAAGTTGAAGCTAAATCTTAATCTCCTTAATCCCACTATTTCCATGTGAAAGGTCTGCAGGCAATGTGGGAGATAAACTCATTTATTTCTTTTAGAAGTTATGTCAAGGAGCAGGATGGGAAGATCAGCACAGGCAGGAATTTTTAGCTACAGTCCCCCAGGGTGAGAGAGCCGTGTTCTTTTTTCAAACCTGATTAATTCTGCATCAGTTGGGCACATTACAGACCCCATTTTCCTGAAGTCTGCAGTGTATTTCCTGGGCCACAGCTGCTGCTTCTGCCACTGCTTGCTATTTGTGGAGTGATTGCATCTGACAAATAGCAATGGGAGAGATTTCAGGAATGACTCAGAGGCAAAGGCAATTTCACATCCAATTCTACATCCAAGGACAGCTTTTTACCGGTTATAGAAATATGAATGAATGAATGAGGCTTATTCCTGTGCCAGCAGCCTCTTGGGATCTTGTTGAATGTCACATCTTAAGCCCTGGGCAGTCCATTGCCCTTCAGTTTTTCTCTGCTCCAGGCACAAGGGATGATGACTGTCGAGTCCTCAGCACATTTCCTGGGCTTCTCCCAGGTTGGAGACAGGGTGCTGGGTTTGGATGTACCCTTTTTCCCCTTGAGGAACTGCCACTGGTGGGTCCTTCCACCCTCTTCTACCTCTGTAAATCACCAGGATTTACTCACTGACTTTTGTCTCCCAGCCTGGGTGTCCTGTAGATGTGCTGGGATCTTGCTCATCTAAGGGCCATTTATACCTGCCATTTTTGCAGCCCTTCTGCTATTTGTCCCTTCTGGTGCTTCTACACCATTCTTCATCCAACCTCCACTCTTGCCAATCTCAATATTTCCACTATAACTCAACAACACATGCAAATTTGCTTCTCCCACTGTAGCATAACAAAATCCTCACAATGGGGAGAGATGTTGCCACACTGGAATCTGCACACACGGACTGCAGCTTGAACCAGCCTGGTCTGAACCTTGTATCATGTCCTTCCAGGTTCACAAAAAGTACGTTTTGGACCAACACATACCCTTGTGCTTCCCACCAACCAACAAAAATGGGTGGAAACACAGGTGAAAGGTGTTGGCCCAAAGCAGTGCTATTCAATTATCTGGTCAGGGTAAGATTTGCTTGATGGTAGTTGAGCAAGGTATGTCCATGTATGCTCAGCAGCAAAGTACATCTGAGATATTTCAAACACAGTCCCAAGCTCCTGTGGGAAATATTGCAGGATCAGCAAACTCAGGCAATTGCTCTTCAAATTCCTTCACTAGAAACAGCTGTGAAAATTTTAGTTGCTGTGGTGTAATCAGCCAAGCAACATCCCCTGATCCAGGGTTATATATTCACAGTGAGATGTCCCTAAGGGATCATTTACCTTTGCTGGTACCACATTGGTGTGAATTTATCTCAGGGAGTGTTAAGATATCAACAACCCTCCCCTCCTCCCCTCCAGCACCATTCAGCAGAGCACAAGCTCTCTCTGCCCATGCTAGGGAGGTCTGTATCACAGAATCACAGGGGTTGGAAGGGACTTCCAGAGATCATCAGGTCCAACCCCCCTGCCAAAGCAGGGTCCCTAGGACAGGTCACACAGGTCGGCATCCAGACAGGTTTTGAATATCTCCAGACAAGGAGACTCCACCACCCCCCTGGGCAGCCTGTCTCAGGGCTCTGTCATCCTCACTGGGAAAAAGTTCTTTCACATATTGGTGTGGAACTTCCTGTGCTCCAACTTGCTGTCTTCTCCTGTCAGCTCTGAAGCCCCATGTGGCCCTGGCACGGAACCATCTCTTCCACTCCTCAAAAGCCCAACTAGTCTGTGTTCTCTTTGGAAAAAAAGCTCCTGTGTTTCATCACCAGAGATAGATGCTGGCAGCCTGGCCAACAGTTGAAACTGGTAGATGTGCCACCTCAGAGGAGACAGCACATCCACGAGCTTCACAGCACATGGCACTACAGGTGAAAGCTTTCAAGGTCAGCATGTGCAGCAGGGGCATGGTAAGAGCATCCTCAGGCTGGAGTGATGAACTAGTGATAGTAAGCAACCAACCTGGCCATAGTGAGTGCTCAAGCCCTATCAGGGTAATCAGAATTGAGGTCGTTCCCCTCCACATCTCGTCCTTCCCGCAGCAGGAGCCAAACCCCATTCAGGAAATAAAGCAGCAAGCGGCAGATGTCAGCAGAGCAGTTTGCAAGCTGCAACGTTGCTGAGTTCCTGATACAATCCCAGAGCTGGCAGAATCCCTGAGCAATTAAAAATGGATCTTGAATGCTCAGTTTCCAAAGCACCCAGGATATTAGTTACTGGGGACAGAAGATCAAGCAGGGTGGTATATAGCCACAGTAGTGACTTCCCTGCACCTGCAGGACCCACCTGATGATGTCACTGCTTCTGCAAAACATGCAACATCATCCACACTGCCTACCGTGGGAATTCAGAGACCTGGGCCAGACCTGCCATCCCAGAAAGCCATGTGGACAGGGGCTGCTGCTGCTCCCAGGTTTTAGTTTTCAGAATCTGGCTTTTTTCCGCACTGGAACAGTATTCCAGAAGTCTTTGGGTTTGGGGTTTTTTCCCCACAATTATGTGACAGATGACATAGAGAGGATGGAAGGGGAATTTCCTTTTTTCTAATTGGGTTTCAGTTCTGATGCACTAATTTTGTGTTAAAAAAACCCATTATTTCACAAGTTGGAAACAGTCTTCTCAAAACACAGATTCAAAACATGTATTTCAGAAATACTAAATCTCAGCTTTTCTCTATCATTAGAAAATGGGCAAAGTCCCCCCCAGCTCCAGGTACCACCCATTTTGCAGTGGAGGCACCTTGGCCTCCCAGGGTAGCACCCTTCTACCTGTAGATCTATCCCTGCCTGATCAGGATGATCTAAGGCTACAGGCAAAGCACCCTGTGATTTGTTTCTCCTCTCTCAGGAAAGCCCTCAAGGAGCACCTTCACAGGCAGGTGTGCAGCAGGTCACTCTGACTTTTTGTGTCCTATGGTCTGAGCCAGGATGAGACTTTTCTTTGTGGCCTTTTGAAAGTAACGTGTCCCACAACACCAAATCACTGCCCTCCAATTTCAGGACTACTAATTGCAGGTGGTAATTAACATGATAATATTATAATTAATATTACAATTAATATGATGGAGAAGTAACAGCAATTACTAGTAGATATTAACACCTATTTTTACTGCCATTGTTGTTAATATTAATAATAGTAATTGTTATTATTCCTCTGGCAATTAGAAGAGTTATAGTGTTATTGCTGCAATTATATATGGCTGTCATTGACCTGTAGCTCTGAACCACCTCAGAGTGCTGGTCACGTGTGAGGACAACCCTGTTCTAGGCTTTCTATGAGCCAAGCCAGCCATGGTGGCCCAAGCCCCAAAGAACAAGCCAAGAGGCAGCCTGGGGAGATGCTGAAATGGAGATGAAGGAACTAGAGGCATGAGATGCCAGTGTCAGCACCCTGGCACGAGCAAATGGGTGCTAGCATGCAGGTCAGGGAGTCAGGAGATCTGGAGGCGTTCCCCCATCTCCAGCACAGCCATCCTGTATGACATGCAAAGCCATGGGGGACAGGAGGCAGCTGCAGGTTACAAATGCTTAATTGTGGGTGTCTCCATGGGCGTTAGGTGCCTGATCTCACATTACTGCCTCCAAGGAGCTAATCAGCACTGTCAGTGCAGACTAATAAGCAGTTTGACTGACTGACTGTACAGCTAACCACCTGCCTAAACATAAGTACCACGTGTCATTTGAGATGCTTGGACATACCTCTGACTGAAACCCACTTGGTCTCATCGTGCCACAGTTCCCTGTTGTTTATATGGAGGTGTTATGGCTCACTCCTCTACAAGTGCATGTATCAATGTGCCATCCTCCATGACAAGAGGAGTCCAAAGCTCTGTGATTGATTGATTGATTGATTGATTGATAAACATCAATTTGCCCAGAGAGGTTGTGGAGTCTCCTTCTCTGGAGACATTCAAAACCCACGTTCCTGTGTGACCTATTCTAGGTGATCCTGCTCTGGCAGGGGATGCTGGACTAGATGATCTTTCGAGGTCCTTTCCAACCTCTAATATTCTGTGATTCTGTGTAATTATATCACTAACAACAGGATATGTTTGTTTTGTGGTAAAGCCATGATGCTCAGCACATAATTTAATGCACAGTGCTGGGCTCCTATATGAATCTCACGTCTGTGAGATCTCAAAGTAAGTCAAATACTACATAAATTGTTTGTATATATTTGCACACTTTGACCCATCCTAGATGCCTATGACATCTGTGGATGAGAAGACAGCTCAGCTCCATGTGTTGACCACAACTCTAACAGTAATCCACCACCTACCAGCCAGGAACTTTTCAGAAACCAGTGTTGGTCCTGCAAGGCCACCCTCTGTTCTCCAGGAGTGACACATGAGAAAACAGACTCCTTGTCCTCCTACCAGCTATGTGGCAGGTTGTTCTAGAGACCTCCCATGGTGCACTCCAACCTGAATTATCCTGAAATCACAGGCTCCTGGAACAAAGTATGGACGACCCCATGTGAACATCGTGTGTTCAATGTGAAACAGTCTGGTTTCATCTCATGAAGGGCCCCTTAAGGGCCATTTTTTTGTTGATTCCAGAATAAGAGCATTTGTGCCATGTGTCCTTCACTCACATCTCCTCTGTGTCAGGTTATCTGGAGGGCTCTGTCCTGACAGCAAAGCTCATGCAGACCTGGACATGGAAAGCCTGCTTAGGCAGGGTGGCTGGGGCACACCACCAGCTCAATCCACATCTGGCCAACCACACAGCAAGACTAGAGCATTATCTTTGGCCCCCTTCAGTGGGTGACTGACCTTCCCACTTGTTTTGGCTTTGTTTGGCAAGGTTTTGGAAGTGGTGGAGGGCTGCAGGGGTGGATTCTGCGAGAAGCTGCTAGAAGCTTCCCATAGGCCCGACAGAGCCAATGTCAGCTGGCTCAAGGACAGCTGCTGACCAAAGCTAGGCCAATCAGCAACAGTGCCAGCACCTCTGGGATAATTAAGAAGGAAAAAAAATGCAAGCAGCAGCTTTTAGCCATCAGAGAAAGGAGAAGAAACTCTTCAGACACCAAGGTCAGGGAAGGAGGGAGAGGAGGTGCTCCAGACATCAGAGCAGATTCCCTTGCAGCCCGTGGAGAAGACCATGGAGTAGCAGGTTTTCCCCCTACAGCCTAATGAGGATGATGGGCAGCAGAGGTTTGTGGTAGTTTGGCGTGGTGGGGTTCTGGTGGAGGAGGGAGGGGGGTTGCAGGTGTCGCTTCTGCAAGGAGCAGCTACGCGGCCTGCAGGCCTGACAGAGTAAACACCAGCTGACTCAAGGCTGGAGTTGTCATTGACCAAGGCTGAGCCCATCAGGAATGGTCACAGCACCTCTGGGAATCACATTTAAGAAGGAAAAGATGATGGCAGCTGCTTTTTGCCACCAGAGAAGGGAGTGAGAAGATGTAAGAAACTGTGCAGACACCAAGGTCAGTGAAGAAGGAGCTGGGGGGAGGAGGCACCCCAGGTGCTGGAGAGAAAGATGCCCCTGCAGCCCATGGAGAAACCCATGGTGGAGCGGGTGTCCCCCACAGCCCATGGAGCAGGATGAGACCCCACCTGCAGCCCATGGAGAGGCACCATGCCAAAGTGGGTGGAGACATATGGAAGATGCTGTAACTGCTGTTGGAACAAGCTTCTGCCAGCACTTGCAGCCTGTGGAGAGAAAGAGGTGAACAGGAGAGAGAGAGAGATCCACACCGGAGCAGGTTTGCTGGGGAGGCTTGTGACTCCATGGAGGGGCCAGGCTGGAGCAGTCTGGGCCTGAGAGAGTGAGAGACGTTCTGTGATTGATGACTGCACCCCATAGCAGTGACCCACGCTGGGGCAGCTGGTGAAGAGCTGAAGCCTCATGAGAAAGGACTCATGTTTGAGAAGTTCATGGAGGATCCTGTGGGTGGGACCCCACGCTGCAGCAGGGGAAGAGTGTGAGGAGTCCTTCCCTGAAGAAGAAGGAGCAGCAACCCCATTCCCCATCCCTTGTGCTGCTCAGGGAGAGGAAGGAGAGAATTCAGGAACAAAGTTGAGCCCAGGAAGAAGGGAGGGGTAGGGGGAGGTGTTTTAAGAGTCTCATTATCCTATTATGTTTTCATTGGGTAATGAATTAGATGCATTTTATTCCATGTTAAGTCTGTTTTGCCTGTGACTTTAATTGCAGAATGATCTCTCCCTGTCCTTATCCTGACCCATAAGCCTTTCATTATGTTTTCTTCTCTGTCCATCTGAAGAGGGCAGTGACAGAGTGGCTTTGGGCATCTGTCCTCCAGCCACGGTCAGCCCACCACACCACTTCTGAACAGGGCTTTTGACAACAAACACATCATCAGTATTTCTTTGCAAGCCAGGCAAGTCACAGCAACTAACCTGCTGCTAGTGCAGTCTCCTTTCCTCATGTGCTTCACAAGGATGATTACTTTGAGTCCTGGACTATGGCTACACAACCATTCTGGCTCCCCATCTCAGGGTGCTTTGACTGCATCCAGGTCTTCCATTCACCCTATCTCATACCATGACCTCCCTCTGCCCAGCTGGTCTGCCCACATCATGGACAGACACATCTTTCCACAGGACCATGAGTGGTGTGTGAGAGGTTATAAAAAACAAAGCTCCTCCTCGTTAACGTTCGTGATGCTCATTAGATGGAGTTAGTGATTTCCTCCTCTTGGCTCAGGGCCATGGAAAGGACTCTTTGTTCCTCAGTGCCCTGTTTAATGATTTACACCAGGGCAAAGTCAGGTGGGATGGACATGGTGTTCCTGGGACCTCAGTGCTTGGGGAGGTGCCACACTGCCAGAACTCCCAGCCTGCCCATCCTGCTTCTGCAGCCACACACCAGGTTGTCCCAGGGATTCAAACCCTGCTGGGGCAGAGTCCTTAGGGAAGGCTGGGTTATTTGGAGGACCTTTTAAAACCACTGTGAAGTCCATATCCAGCCACTGATCTCCCAGGTAATGCCATTCCTCTGTTTCACGCTATGTGCTTTCTTGACCCACACCCTGTTCCTTGCTCTCCCCACCCAAGAAGTAATTAACTCCTTCCCACCCATGGCAAAACTCCCTGTCACACCCAGTGAGTTCCATCCGTTACCTGGTCACCTGCTAACAAACACAGTCTCCAAGCCACAATGCTGAACCTCTCTTTGAGCCCCAAAAGCTGCCAGTGGGCATCCTGGTCCCTCCCCTGGGGTCAGGAACAGCTCTTAACAACCCATCACTAGGGTATTCACATCTCTGGTGGGAGAGTCCCTGGCATTGTGCTTTTGCAGGAGGAAACATAGTACCTGGTGTAAGGAAGAGTCAGCACAGCATGCAGGGCAGATGCCTGATGTGGCAGAGAGCTGATACTTTAACCCATCAGTGTTTTGTGGGGAAAGAAGAACCAGCAGCAGGGTTTGATCTGGGGATCTGTTTGCAGCGTGTGCTGTTGGCAGTTCCAGGAGCTCTGTGCATGTCAGTCACTGGAACAGCTCAGCTCACCACCCCAGAGCCCCAAGCACTGTAAACACTGTGGGAGCAGGAGGATTGGTAAGACATAAACAGGAAGATGAAGAGAAATTTGTGTGTCACAGATGGGAGGGCCTTGTTTCCAAAGTAACTGGGTGGATCTTCACTGACAGGAGGATTGGGGAGGACATGAAAAGGTGACCTCCTCCTTCCCTCTGCCTCAACCCAAATCCAAGAGTGCCTGAACCAGAGCTGAGAGATCTCAGTTTAACTGGCTGTTGCAATATCCAGATCCACATTTATTGCCCCCAGCTCTGCCAGTTCCCTGCCTCAGTTTCCCTACATATAGGAGAAACTACCAGAACAAGCGGATCCATTGCTGGGTTATTGGAGAGGAAGGGAGTGGGGGGAGGAACCTTTAGCTGATGGTTGATGATTTGCAGATATCTGGTGAGAAGCATTAAACATGGAGTATTGTGCAGGTAAGGGTGTTTACATCTGCTGAGGTGAGTTTGATACAGCTACAAAGTGCTGCCAGTGTCTTATGCAAGATTGTCCAGGTGTGCACTCATCTGCATGTCTGGTTCTTCTTGTGCTCCTCCAAGCAGAAGATGAGCCTTGTAGAGGAGTTCCCAGTGCAAGGACTCTGCCCAGATATCCCAGCATTACCAGGTATCTCCTTTTCACTGCAGGCTGTAGCAAACTTTGCTTTTTTATTCTATTTGGCATGAAAAAGTGTGGGAATAAGATGGTTGGCCTTCCTGGAAAAGGCCTATGTTTGGTAGATTGGGCCAGCTTCCTACTTCCATAAGGAAAGTGGCAAGAAGATTATTACCTGTGTCCAATACTGCACCTATCTGATGCTCATGTGAGCACAGGATTGCAAGTACACCCAAAAGGGTGTTTTAATTTTGATGGCACTAATTGTGATACCCTCCAGCTTTGAACTCTACTGCTTTGGAAGACATCCTGAGTCTCCAAAGCTGGTTAATGTGGGTACAAGTCTCTAATCAAGACCAACACTTTGCCTGAATCACTTATTCTCAGTCCTATGAAAAACTGTGCAGCCAGTTTGGGCTTCAATATTCATATTGCATTAAAGCAGGCCTCAGACAGGTTCCATGTGCAGCAGACATCTCAGAGAGCCTCACAGATGTCTACCAGCTCCTGCTGACCACTGCACAGAGACACTGAGGGATCTGTCTGGGATCTTCAGGTTCTCAGTGTGATTCTCCAGTGCCCTATATTAAACACAGCAGCTTATCCCTGTGCAAGCAATCATTTATCTTGCTTCCCACAGGTACCATTTCCAACCCTGCCATGTGAGAGATGGGGAAATGGGCACCATAACTCCAGTAGGACCTGCCAGTTTGAGCCAGTGCCTTGATGACTATGTTAGATGTAGCTAAGAAGACAGGAGGTGGTGAGGGCTACAACACAGGCTACTGTTCACAGAGTTATAGAATCATAGAATCATAGAATGTTCTGGGTTGGAAGGGACCCCAAGGATCAGAGAGCTCCAACCCCCCTGCCACAGGCAGGGACACCAACCTCCAGGCCTGGAGCTACAGAAGGCTGCCCAGGGCCCCATCCAACCTGGCCCTGAACACCTCCAGGGATGGGGCATCCACCACCTCTCTGGGCAGCCTGTTCCAGAACCTCACCACTCTTTCTGTAAAAAACTTCCCCCTAATATCTAATCTAAACCTTCCCTCCTTCAGCTTCACTCCATCCCCCTTGTCCTGCCATTATCTGCCCTTTGAAAAAGTTGATTCCCCTCCTGTTTCTTTGCTCCCTTCAGGCACTGGGAGGCTGCAATGAGGTCCCCCCACAGCCTTCTCTTCTCCAGGCTGAACAAGCCCAGCTTCCTCAGCCTCTCTTCATAGGGGAGGTGCTCCAGCCCACTAATCATCCTCGTGGCTCCTCTGAACCCTCTCCAACAGTTCCACATCTTTCTTGTACTGGGGGCCCCAGACCTGGAAATAGGACTCCAGATGTGGCCTCACAAGGACAGAGTAGAGAGGGAGTCCTTTGGGTGCTGGGGCTCATTCAAAGGCACAAGCCTGTTTCAGCTGGCTGAAATCACTTTACCTCCACTGAAAAACGTGGGGAGCCACAAACAGAGCAAGGCTGAAAACCAAGCTTTTAAAAACAGATGCTCTTGTGCCCTGTAACAAGCATTGAAATATACATCCCAGAAACCTCCAGTGACTCAAATTTGCCAAAGGAGCAGAGAAAAAAAAAGCAAAGACAAGTAGGATTATTTTATACATATATATATATTTGAATAATCATTTCAGCACCTGCCAGAAAACCAGAGCAAACTTAGCTGGAGCTGGTTCAGTGTCCTATACCTTATCAAGTTCCTGATTTAGCTCTTAAGTCACCTCCACTCACTACTTAGAACACTAATCCTGTGTCATTAAATCATCTCACAGCCCTCTGGGGAACAGTTAATGCTCAGGATGGCCTCTCTGCATTACCGTGCAATTTAGTTCTGTTTAATTCCTGTTAGCTGAAAAAAACATGATGAAAATGTCTCCAGGAGACCAGTGATCAGCCATACAGCCTCTACTCTTGACAGATGCACAAACCCAACCTTCCATTGATAGTAATTGCTGAAAACTAGGACCTCATGATTTATCCAAGGCTCTTAAGAGCTTGGTATCTGCTGTTCTTCCAGTAGGGAAATGCAAAGTTTACATCTAAAAATCTGCCTTGAAAAGTTCTGTGAAATCCAATCAGCCAGTAAATTTCTTACAGATGATGGCACAATGATCCTGGCATAATCTAATGTTTCATAAATGTCTTAAAAGATTAGGGCATCATTTTCTGCCCAAATGGCAGAGGAGAATCACATCTCTGCAGAGTAAACACTGGCAACAGCCTTGCATAAGAGCCAGCAATATTGCTAAAGTTCTCCTCTGTGCTTCCTTACAAGGGCAATTACATAATCTGAAGCCTTCATCTATCAAAAGCAATCCTTTTCATTAAATGAGATGCTCTGGTGTAAGTGCACAAGCACACAGCAAAATGGGAGGGGAGGGAAGGTAGATGGGACTGCATTGCCTGACTAACCTGCAAAGATGATTTTAACCCTTCAAAGACTCATCCCTGATGGCTCTCTTAATCATAGAATCATCAAATGTGTTAGGTTGGAAGGGATATTTAAAGGCCATCTGGTCCAACCCCCCTGCAGTGAGCAGGGGCACCTTTAGATCAGGGTGCTCAAAGCCTCATCAAGCCTGATCTTGAATATCTCCAGGGATGGGACCTCCACTACCTCACTGGGCAACCTGTGCCAGTGATCTACCACCCTCATAGTGAAGTTTTTCCTAATATCCAACCTAAACCTACCCTGCTCATGCCATCCCTTCTTAATTTCTAAGAGAATATTTGAAGGAGTGAACCAAGACTTTTTGAATCATGGTCCCCAACATGCAGGGCACTGTGCTTAGAGACCTGCACGTGTCCCATCCTTTACAAAAGACCAGGGTCACACCTGCAAAAGAAAAGGGGTCAGAGCAAGACTGGGTGAAAGACCTGTGGGGGTAGAACTGCCAGAGAAACCTCACCTGATGCTTGCCAGGGCTTTGAAGAACATCTTGCTCATCCAAGCATCCTTAGGGACTAGTAGTTCTGCTGTTCCCTCTGCCAGAGTGTCCTTTAAGTTCCTAGTTTATCCTAAGCCACAATGACATCTGCAAATTAGGGCAATTACTGCCTGAATCTTAAGGACACTGCAGACAGGAGTGGGTGCCTGTGAGCTTGTCACCTAAATTCTGTAGCATCCACAGGAAGACATTGCCTAGGATGAGATGTCCTAGTCCTCCCTGTTTCTCACAACTGACTAGGAAGGCTGAATCTGCCAGAGTCTGCAACACCTCAGCTGCCCCTCTGCATCAGTTCTGCAAACTTACACAGCAATGGGAACCGTTGGCACCACCTCCTGATCAGGAGAGAGCTACAGACAGGGACTGGCTCAGGATGAATGACATCAAGAGCCATATCCTTGTCCTGAAGGACTCTGTCCAGGTATAAAACTATTAAATATGCTAACTAACCCGGTACAGAAACCTCTGTTGTGATGGTAACAAGAGCCCCTGGGAGAGCCTGGGCTCTGACAGTTTGCTGTCTCATGGGAGAGCCATGATATCCATTGCCCTCACTGGGGCATCCCCTGGAGTTGGTGGCTCAGATATATTGTCCTCAAAGAAGATAAGGCCAAATTGTGCAGGGGGCCCTGAGGATACCCATATGGGTTTGGGCTGGGCCTCACACCTCTGGTCTTACTGCCTCTGCATCATGAAGCTGCAAGGGAAACACAAAGGATTGCAAGGACCACATATAACACACACAGCCTCCTCTGAGGCAGCTGAGTGAGGGATGTAATTCACTGAAGTGCCTGCCCTCAGCAGGAGAGACCTCCCTGACTGCTGCTAATGAAACAGCAGGAAACAGCATTTTCCTGCTCAGACCTGGCAAGCAAACAGCACAGAGGGGGGGATTTTTGGCAGAGTTCCTCTGAGAGAGCAAAAGGTAACATGGTAATTGGATGAAGGAAAATGGGAAGCAAAGAGAAGGAGGCCGAGACAGCAGGGTCTCTAGGGAGAAGGTCAGGGTCTGTAAGACAGCTCAGGACAGAGTCATGGAAAGGGAAGTGAGCACAAGGAGAAAGAGATGGAGCAGGGAAGGAGGGGCAGGAGGTGGGTATCCTCAGGGAGTTCCCACTGGGGCTGAACTGGAAGTGTCCTGACATATGTCATAGCTATGACCTGCTCATGTGTCTGGGCACCATCTCCTGGAGAGAGCAAAAATGTGAAACCAGATGGATTTAGTTCAAATCTGTATTTCTGAAAAGATCCCACCTTACATTTAGGCTGATCCACTTGTCATCCAGAAGTCCCACATATTCTTCTACTACCATTTCTCTGGCTTCAATTCAGGCTTTTTGGTTTCAAGGCTAAAACAATGCAATGTTCTTCCCACCCTGACTCATCCAACTTCAATACTTTCCTCCAGCAAATAAATTTCTGGCTCTGAAGCTGCAGCTGGTTCTCATAAGCGTCAAAAGGAGCAGATATAACCAGCAGGCTGGAGGATACTGCTGTGGTCCTCCCTCCTTATCACCAGTATGACCCAGATGACAAAGCTATCCTCCTGCAACGGCACAGTCACAGTGCTATATCAGCTCATCCATATATCCATCATATATCAGCTTACAGTGTGGGGAACTACAAGCCCAAGAAGATATGGGAGAGGACCTAGCAAACTTGAGGACCTAGAAAACCCTGGCAAACAATCCACTCATAGACAAGCTGTCCTTTGGAGAAATAAAACAATGAAACCTGGGGTTTTTGTAGAGATGGGGTTTAGAGGCTTCATGCTCTTAGAGTTGTGTTTTCATTAGTGGAGGCACTGAAAGAGACTTTCCCTTTATCCAGCAACCAGTGTTTGCAAAAGTGGTAGGAATTTTGATATCTACACTCCCTGGTGCTTCACCAGACTCGTCAGAAATGGGTTAAAAGACTCAAGGGTAGAGAAAAGTGAAGGAGAAAAAGCACACCAAGAGAAAGCAGGACAGTATTAGCTTTTTACCTCCAGCTGTACCAGAAGTCAGCATCCTCAGCTATTGACTGTGATATTCATTAGGTATTGAAGGATCACAGAATCATAGAATCGTAGGGGTTGGAAGAGACCTCCAGAGATCATCAGGTCCAACCCTCCTGCCAGAGCAGGGTCCCTAGGACAGGTCACACAGGGAGGCGGCCAGATGGGTCTTGAATATCTCCAGAGAAGGAGACTCTACACCTCCACACATCCCTGGGCAGCCTGTCCCAGGGCTCTGTCACCCTCACTGGGAAAAGGTTCTTCCGCATGTTGGTGTGGAACTTCCTGTGCTCCAACTTGCAGCCATTGCCCCTTGTCCTGTCCCCACACACCACTGAAAAGGGGCTGGCTGATTCCTCCTGCATTCCATGCTTAAGATATTTATAAACATTAATAAGGTCCCCCCTTAGTCTTCTTTTCTCAAGGCTGAACAGTCCCAGCTCACTCAGCCTTCCTCATATGGGAGATGCTCCAGGCCTTTGGAGCATCTCCCATACAAATCATCTTTGTAGCCCTTCTCTGGACTCTCTCCAGGAGATCCCTGTCTTTTCTATCCCAGGGAGCCCAGAACTGGACACAATACTCCAGGTGGGGCCTGACCAGGGCAGAGTAGATGGGGAGGATCACCTCCTTTCACCTGCTGGCCATGCTCCTCCTGATGCACCCCAGGATCCCATTGGCTCTCTCAGCCCCCAGGGCACACTGCTGGCTCATGGCCAACCTGTCATCAACCAGGACCCCCAGGTCCTTCTCCACTGAGCTCTTCTCCAGCAGGTCATCCCCCAGCCTGTACTGATACAAACGGTTGCTCCTTCCCAGGTGCCAGACTCTCCACTTGCTTTTGTTAAACCTCATCTGGTTTCTCCCTGCCCAGCTCTCCAGCCTGTCCAGGTCTCGCTGGATGGCAGCGCAGTGTCCTGTGTGTCAGCCACTCCTCCCAGCTTTGTATCATTGGGTACTTGCTGAGGGTGGATGCTGTTCCCTCACCAACGTCATCAATCAAGATATTAAACAGGACTGGACCCAACACCGAGCCCTGGGGAACACCGCTAGTCACAGGTCTCCAGTCAGACTCTGCTCCACTGATCACCACTGATCTGGCCTTGACAAGCTCTGAAAAGTTGGCTCAGACATTTCAGGGGTTTAAGATTATTTTTCCAGTTAGTATTTTCAGGAAAAAGCTGGTCACACACTGAGAGGAGGGGAGTAAGCACAAGTCTGACTAATTTATTTACATTTTTTGGGGGTGGTTGTGAACAGACTCGTTGAAAGGCTGTTTCAAAGCATGTGATTGATTGCAAAAACCCAAGTTTTTTGTTGGAAAGCCTTAGCACTGGAACTAAATACCTGTTGGTATTTAAGGCTGCAGCTTATCTCCCCAGCAGCAAGAAAGCAACCCAACCCCACCAGCAAACCAGAAAGCAGCTGGGGGATTAATCAGTAATGGTCATGGAAGAGAAAGTGCAGAAACAAGCTGTTAATGCTGTACCCAGAAGACAGACCTGCTCTAGGAAGCCACTTTCAAATACTCTGGGATGAGACAAAAAAGGGCTTTTAAGACCAATTAGTCTTTGCAAATTGATCCCCTGAGACTGAGCTTCCATGGGTCCAGGAAAGGTAACACACAGGTTGTGGTGGGAACCAGGGGCAGCTCCTCCATCCTCTGTGTGTCAGCTGGGTAAACACGGTGCTGGGACAGTAGGAATGTCAGAGCCTGCACCAGTCAGAAGAAAAAAAAAAAACACAAGGAAAAGTGCTGATGTGGCAGCCAAGGGGATTGAAAAGCTGAACTGCCTTAAAGCAGGTCAATTCCTCAGAGCCTGCAGACTGCCTTCAAATTATCCGGTCAAAGGAGCATTAGATAAGCAAGAGTCTTTCTGGGCCTTCAGGGGAATTCAGACAAGGGGGTTATTCAGCAGCTGGGTGATGACTGAAACTTTCTGAGGCAGGTGGGGGATAAATCGCTGCTGCAAACCAAGGATTCAGCTGGGGCTGCGGGACAGGCTGGGAGGGCATCTGAGGAAACCTGGGTGACCAAGCTGGGGCAGGGGCCATCCTGCTCAGCTACCACATCCCTGAGCTCTTTGAGGAAGCTGATTTCAAGAAGGGTTTGGGCTGGGGTATTTTTTTTCACTGGGCTTTGTTTTTCAGCCAGGTTTCCTAAGCAGCTAGGAAATCCCCTTTTGCAATCATTGTGCATGTCTGTAACGCTCCCCCTGCACAGTAACTTTTACCCCACCAACCCAGAGCTTTCAGAAGTCCAAATAAAGGCTTTCCCTACACATGCTGTGAAAATGGCTGGGCAAGGAGAGCAAGGTGTTTGGGATCAAAGGTTTTAAGCTAAGCATCTTGGGGTCACAGTCCCTCTGTCCCCTCTGTAACACCAGGGGAGAGGACCAGTGTCTGTAGAAAAGCTGGAGGGAGGATGCCCACCCCCAAACACACATCAGATTGTGGAGAAGGACAGGAGATGGAGAGTGTTCCCATCTGGTGAGGAACCATCCCTGCTCACATGCAGCCAGGGTTGGCCCTGCTCTGAGAGCCTGGTGAGCACACAGAGGCTGTGTGCAGAGGAGGGACCTGGAGAGCACCACATCTGCGGTCTGGCACAGGAGATGTAGCATGGCTGGAGATGAAGAGGGCTGTGAGACTGGAGTCTGGCTTCTGCCAGGGTGTCACTACAGAGCTGGGCAAGCTGCCTGTTCTCTTACACCCCCAGTGCTGGCAAAAAAAGTAGGATACAGATCTGTCTCCACGTTGGGCTCTGAAATCCTCTGGAGGAGGCAGGGTACGTGAGTGAGCCATCACAAGCCTATCTTGTGACCCTTGAAAAAGGAGAGTGCAGGGTTTCTCCTGCAGCCAGTGATTAGTAGCACCACAGAAATCAGTAGCTGATGACTCAGTGTATCAGTAGGGTTAATAAAGGACACTGAAGTCACCACTTCCCCCTTCTCTTTCCTTTCCTCTCCCTGTCAAAACAAACATCTTCTCTTTCCTGTGCTGTCTGACAACCACAGAATAATTTAGGTCAGAAAGGACCTCTGGGCATCTCCAGTGCAGTCTCCTGCTCTAAGAAGGATTATCTCTGAAGTTTGATCAGTCACCCAGGTGACTTCTGAGCATCCAGGTGTGGAGATAGCAGACTGTCCCTGTGCACCCATCCCAGTGCTCACCCATTCTGTGAGTGGAAAATGCTGCCTTTGCTCTGCAGGACACCGTAACAGAAATGTTCAGACTGCTGTGTGTGGGGATGTCTTTGTGTGGATGCACCAGAAGGAACAAATGGCAGGGGAAGGGCTACACAACTGGTGTGTGCTGATGGCACCTAGCAGAACAAGTCAGAAAGATCCCAAGACATCTCAGTGTCTCATCTCAGGACATCTGAGATAGTAGATGAAGGGCAGTGAGTACGTCCTGGTGATCCACAGACACGCAGGATGGAGAGAGGTGGCATATGCCTTGTCCTCCATGGCTCTTCAGGGAACCCTGGATGGACAACTTGGATGGACACAAGTGTTTTGTTGCTGAACTGGTGGGTATGGGCTTCTTGCTGCTTATTTGCATGAAGGTCTGAGAGCAATGAGTGATAACAGGGTTTGGTTT
Organism: Gallinula chloropus; assembly: GCF_964237585.1. Classification (NCBI taxonomy): domain Eukaryota; kingdom Metazoa; phylum Chordata; class Aves; order Gruiformes; family Rallidae; genus Gallinula; species Gallinula chloropus. The sequence continues at coordinate 4,856,553 of NC_140086.1, forward strand.
GGGTTTAAAATTTAATCTATTAAATTTAAAATTAATCAATCAATTAAAACCCCCTACAAGGTCTGACATCACACATTACTACGCTGTCCTAACATCATCTCCCACAGTAGCAATTTGTATTTGTTGCCTCATCCTTTCACAGTGCACCTTGGAGAAGAGACTGACTGTCTTCCCTAACTTCAAGTAGCAGAAGACAGGAATTGTATTCCCCTCAGCATCTTCTTTCCCAGGCTGGTCAAACCCAGCACCCTCAGCCCTTCCTCATACATCTTGTGCTCTTCACTGCACCTGGTCCCATTGGTTGGTCTCTCTCTTGTACTGGGGAACCCAAGATCGAACACGGTCCTTCAAACAGAGGGGAACCACCACTGTCCTCAACATGCTGGCTGTGCAAGGAACCTGCAAGGCACACACTAGAGGACACCAACTCCCACTCTGTTCAGTGACAGGTGAATCAAAGTCATCTCAGAAGAGCCTGATAGTCCTGCTCTCCCTCCCTGCACCATGTCCTCAGAGATCTCATCTGAGAATGAGCCAACAGATACACCTCTTCTTGCTTCCCAAATACCTGGCTGCACGAGCAGCCAGCACAAAGCTCTCATACCTTCAGCAGCAAGCCTTTTAAGCATTTCTGATGTGGATTAACATTCTCCCCTGCACTTTGTGTGTGTGCTCTGCTCTGCCTGATGAACTGGCTCCCACATCTCCATGTCTGCTGAGCAAAAACTGATTAGAAGCAAACCTAAGAGGAATGAACAATAGAAGGTTCCTGCTGGTTTGGAGATGAAAGGGTGCTTTTAAATCATTAAGAAAATACGATGGAGGGTTTTTTCCTTGTTCCAAAGCAGGAGCCCAGATCAGCTTCTAATTATTTCCTCACCCCTACAGCTTCCACTGGCAAGTTATTCCCGTGGCTGATTGAGCTTGTTGTGGTCCAGAAGTGAGAGTAGGAGGCTGCAAGACAAGATGTCTCCACTCCCTTCTGAAGTCTGTCCCTGACCTGCTGTGGAAAACAGGGCTCAGCCCAGCTACTGATGGGCCACATGTGCAGATGTTGAGGCCGAATCTGCCTGCGCGGTGGCTTCATGCAGCGTGAGTCACCACAGCTGTGGTTAGTGCTGGGCTTACAGGACAGCACTGTAATGCCTCCTCGTCCTGCAGAAGTGTCAGGAAGATTAGTTGATGTTTCCTCAGCGCTGGACAGATGTAAGGAGACGGGAAAGATCCCTTGGCAGCTCTTCCTTCTGGCTGAGCAAATGTTTAAGTCTCTGTCATGCTGTTTTCAAGCCCTGCCAAGATCCCTACACTTGCTTTTGTCTCCTCCCCTCTGGTGGCCCTTGCAGACCAAGGTCCCAGAGCACAGACTCTCCACCCAGCACAAGAGGAACCTTCTCATGGGAAAATTCAGAGTTCTTAAAAAGCCCTTCTTTCTCTCACCTTGGTTCTGTGTCCCAAACACAGAGCTTCACTCTGGACGAGCTGAGAAACATCCTAGTCCCTGAAGCTGACCTTGGCCATCAGCACTGGGGCATGGAAAATGTTATCTGTCTGTCCCCTGCCTCCCCAGTCTCTGGTCCCCTTCCACTGCCTTCCTCAGACTGCACTTGGGTCCCTTTGCCTGAGACAGTCGGGGGCAGGGGGGACGTGAAAGTGGTGACATACCACCACAGAGATGACACACACCATGGTGCCACCACAACAGGATGCAGTTCAGCCTGGCTGCCACTCGCTCTGCAATGCAGCAGCCTTTCTTCTGGTGGGTGGCCAGCCAAGACCAACACCAGTTCAAAAGCACGAAACCAAGCCAGGATCTGTGCCTGGCAGGGACATCGCATTTGTTTCAGCGATGGTCCCGCTGAGTTTTCCATTCTTCACACTGAGGATTGCCACCATTCACTGAGCATCTCCTGGTGCCTCAAAGTCCAGCTGCCAGACAGTCTGCAGCTGGGCTGCTGTGTTCTGCAGGTCTTTTCCACTGTCTGGGCACAGATCAGGGTATAAAACATCTGGAAGCGTCAGACAGGCCAAGCGTGGCCAGACTGGTCACTCCTGGAGCCCCAGGGGGCTGGGTATGGCAGGAAGTCTCATTTTGTGGCCATATCCTATGATAGGATAGGCTTGCTATGATAGGAAGGATAGACCTTCACTTCTTCCCACCATAGAATCATAGAATCATGGAATCATAGAATAGTCTGGTTTGGAAGGGACTCCAAGGATCACAGAGCTCCAATGCCCCTGCCACGAGGTCTAGATCTACACAAGGTTGCCCAGAGCCCCATCCAACCTGGCCTTGAACACCTCCAGGGATAGGGCATCCACCACCTCTCTGGACAGCCTGTTCCAGCACCTCACCACTCTCTCTGTAAAGAGCTTCCCCCTAATACCTAATCTAACCCTTCCCTCCTTTAGCTTCAATCCATCCCCCTTGTCCTGCCATTATCTACCCATTTATAAAGCTGATTCCCCTCCTGTTTGTATGCCCCTGATCTTCTCCCCTGTTGACAACCCTTCATGTTTCTCTTTGCCCCAACCCCTTCTCTAGACACAGCCTACAGACAGCACACGTTGCTTGACTCTACACAGCCTCTCCAGAGACCTGTGTCCTCTTTTCCAAGCTGACACTGCCACGGTGGCAAACACTGTGGTTTTAATGAGCCCCATGGGCAATATCCACCGTGAACGCAGAAGAGCAGCAGCCAAGCAGCATCACGGGGCTACACAGCTGAAGTACCTCTTGAGGAACGAAGAAAGAAATCCCATTTGATGTGACCCTGCATTTGCCCTGCTCAGCTCCCTCTTCGCTGCCTGGAGCGTGGGTGTTGCAGTCGATTCGGCCCCAGGAACGAGAGGCAGGTTAGCTCTGAACAAGCTCCACTCTCTCCCATAGCCTGGTGCCTCTAAAAATCCACGTTGCTACCAGCTGAACCAGCTGATGCTGAGTGGTGAGCCCATCTCTGAGGCTCTTCTGGGTGGTAGACCAGCACATCTGTGGGGCAGGGGTGTCCCAAGAGTGGAGGGGGAGCCAGGGATACAAAATCAGCAGCATCACTTTGGGAGAGCAACACACATCTGGCTGCAGCAGAGAAAAGGGAATGAATAAATACACTTGCTTCCAGCTGAAAGCTGACTTCAGTGAACAGCATTTGACTTGATTCCAACCCCAGAACCAGCAGATGTTGAGAGAAAAAAAAGCAAGCCAACAATAAAAGCCCAAAGCAAAGCATTCCCCTAGTCACAGGGGGAAGTTTCATGAGGCCTTGACCCACAGGGGTTTTTTATAACCATGTCCTTCAGCATAACCAAGAAGAAGGCAGCCAGGAGACAGGGATCTCAGCAGCTGAAGGGACCTTCATCTAGCCAAGATTTCAAACAGTCCTGAAACCTTTCCCACGAGGTTGCTTCTGGGGTGATCCAGCCATGAGCAGCCTCTCTCCATCCTGGAGCCTATGCTGAGGAAAGGCTCCTGCTGTTGCCAAACTTCCCAGCTTCGACAGAAGATACGAGGCCTTGTTGTGGGTTTGTGTGGCTGGGTTCTGGTGGAGAAGGGGGAGCTGCAGGGGTGGCTTCTGAAAGAAGCAGCCAGAAGCTCTCTGCAGGCCTGTGAGTGTAAACACCAGCTGACTCAAGGCCAGACTGGGCACTGACCAAGGCCAAGCCCATCAGCAACGGTCACAGCGCCTCTGGGAATCATGTTTAGGAGAAAAAAAAAAGCAGTCAGCTGCTTTTTGCCCACTGTGGAGAAGACCACGGTGGAGCAGGTGTCCCCCCACTGCCTATGGAAGATGATGGGGAGCAGAGACCCCCACCTGCAGCCCGTGGAGAGGCCCCAGGCTGGAGCAGGTGGAGACATATGGAAGATGCTGTGACCCACATTGGAGCAAGCTCATGGCAGGACCTGCAGCCTGTGGAGAGAGAGAGACCCACACCAGAGCAGGTTTGCTGAGGAGGGGGGCTTTTGACTTGGTAGAGGACCAGGCTGGAGCAGTCTGGGCCTGAGAGACTGAGAGACATTCTATGATTCTCTGACTGCACCCCATAGCAGTGACCCATGCTGGGGCAGCTGGGGAAGAGCTGAAGCCCCATGGGAAAGGACTCACTTCTGAGAAGTTTGTGGAGGACTGTCTGCTGTGGGTGGGACCCCATGCTGCAGCAGAGGAAGGGTGTGAGGAATGACACCCCCCCCACACACCCAGGCTAAGAAGGAAAACAACTCATGAGGAATTGACCAAAACCTGCATTCCCCATGCCCTGCACCCCACGATGGGAAGTAGGGAGAGAAATCATGACTAAAGTTAAGTCCATGCAGAAGGGAGGGGTGGGGGGAGGGGTTTTAAAATCTGGTTTCACTTCTCCTTATCCTACTCTGGTTTCTCTCTCCCTCTGTGTGTGTGTGTAGTGTAATAAATTTGATATTTTTTTTTATTCCATGTTGAGTTTGTTTTGCTGACTCTGCTGTGTGACACCAACTGTGGAATGATCTCTCCCTGTCCTTATCTCCACTCCTAAGCCTCTCAATACATATTTTTTCTCCAGTCCAGCTGAAAAGAGGAGTGACAGAGCGACTTTGGTGGGCATTTGGCCTCCAGCCAGGGTCAAACCACCACAGACATCAAGGAGAGGTTCTGCAGAATGCACCCCCCTCCCATCAGCAGAGAGCTGCCTTCCAGCATCACGACCCAAGCCTGTACACCAGGCACAGCAGCACACCCTGGTCACACCACTGAGTCAAGCAGTGAATCAGGCTCTTGCTTTTAAGAGGGAAAGAGTTTCTGCAACACAACCATGGTCACCACTTGCTAGTTAGCATGGGAGTGGTTGCCATGGCATTGCAAGGCAGGAAAATTTCTGGGCTGATTAGGATTTAGCATTGGCTTTCTGAGGACCAGGCTCCCCTCCCCAAGCACCTCTCTGGCATTTCTGCTGGGCCCTGCTCTGTGTGTGTGCATCTGACTGCCAAGGGAGCAGCTGGGGAAGGGGTCTAGGAAATGTGGAAGTGGCTTAAGAGCAGGACCCCTGCAAGCTTTTCTCTCAGGGAAAGTGATGTGTTGCAGACAGAGACATCACACATCTGCAGGTCTCCTTCTTTCCAAGCATCCCTTTTGCTCAGCAGTTTGAGGCCAGCTCAAAGTCAAAGACATCAGGGTGACTCCCCCTTATCTCTGTACCAAATTCTCCTCAAATTTATTTGCATGGGAAGCAGAGATTTTACAAGCAATGTTGTAGATGTGATGGACCCACAAAGCTCCTCAAGTGACTCTGGCTAAGAGGGCCCAGTGACCAACTGACATTTCACAGTCATGGGGTGTAAGGCACATGGGGTGTACAGTGCCAAGCAATCTGCCCTCTTGCAAAACCCAGCACTGACTGCCTCTGCCAAGCCCCATTTCCCTTTGAGTAATAACTGTCCTGTGTTGGAGATTTCCAGCAATGGAGAACCCACTGTCCACCAGCTATCCCAGGTGGCTGGCCCACCACTTAAAAACAAGAGAGCACCTGACTGAGTCTGAACATCTCTGGCCTCTTCTCCAGATCTCTGGATGCCATTCCATTTTCTCACTGTGGTTGGTGTGTTGTTCACCTCTTGGCACCTCTTTGCCTTGGCCTTGTCCTGGTCATCATCTTCACTTCTGCACTTCAGCAATGCTTTGGGCATTGCTGTGTCTGGTCATGCCCAGCAGCTAAAAAGAGCCATTTTCTGTTCCCTGCTCTGATCCCTTTGGTTTCCTTCAAGGCTGAATGTTACACAAGATCTTCTCAGATGTTCAAATGACAGAAGAAATATCCCAGAGGTGGTCAAACCAACATCCTAGCTCTTTCAGGCAGGTTTCTCTAAAAGAACTCATAGCAAGGGTGCAGGATGGACACACAGGTCTCATGGATGCTAATATCTGGGTGTATTTTTATTAGAACTGAACATCATGTGCTGTCAGAGCCTCCAGTGACCCCCAGCACGCACATTTTCAGTGATCCTGGTAAAGCTAGCAGCCTGGGACCTCAGTTCCTTCTTGCTGGCAAATGGATAGAGGCAGGTAATCTGTCCTCAGAGCATCTCAGCCTTCCAGGGAGGGACTGCTTTCAGTCTGGACACAGACATTTTCATTGTATTCAGGTCCAGCGTGCAGCTGGTTCTCCCCAGAGGTCTGATGCTCTGGGGACACTCTGGGCATCTGCAGCTCCACATGCTGGAATGCATACTGCAGGAGGGAGGAAGCCTAGGTCCACCTTGTTCTCAAGTCCAAACCCCAGGCAAGCGGTTGTTGAATCCCTGTGATAACCCCAAATAAACCCAAACCCCATTAGGAGCCTTTTGTGTGACCTCATTGACCCACCACCTGGACACCTCACCCCCAGTTCCCTTCTCACACATCTCTGTGACCGTTTCAGCTCTGCTCTGGTTATCTGATTTGTAAGTCAAACCTGCTCCCCAGTCTTCAGTGCTGTCAGAGAAGCCACTTTTTGCCTTTCAGCTGCCAATTCTGTGGATGCCTTTGATGTGCCAGTTCCTGCCAGGTGGGACACCGCAGGATCCCTGAGCAACAGAAGAGCTGTGGGGATGATACACGTCAGAGCTGACTTGAAGCCAGATCCTGAGAGGAGCGAGAGAGGGAAAGCTTAGCATGTGAAAGCTGACAGGCTCATAACAAACCCAGCTGGCTGGTACACACACCAAGCCCAAAACACCCCAGGCCACCTCCCTCCCACCCTCCTGATACCATCACATCCCTCTGCAGTTAATTAAAAAAGGATTAAAGCAGGCTGTAAGGATACAGGCAATGGCTGAGGTCAGGGGGTGCCTTGCAAACCGATGCCAAGCTCTGCAGCTGATGCTGGGGCAGTGGGATGGTGATACCAGTTTCTCCAAGACTTAAGGCAGGTCTAATCTGAGACCCAGACAACTCATCCAGGCTGCTTGCCTCTCACAGTGCTGCAGCACAAGGGTGGGATCATAGAATCATAGAATGGTCTGGGTTGGAAGGGACCCCAAGGATCCAGACAGTTCCAATGCCCCTGACACAGGCAGGGACACCAACCTCCAGGCCTGGAGCTACACAAGGCTGCCCAGGGCCCCATCCAACCTGGCCCTGAACACCTCCAGGGATGGGGTATCCACCACCTCTCTGGGCAGCCTGTTCCAGCACCTCACCACTCTGTAAAACCTTCCCCCCAATATCTAATTTAAACCTTCCCTCCTTCAGCTTCAATCCATTTCCCCTTGTTCAGCCATTGTCCACCCTTTTAAAAGGTGATTCCCCCCTTGTTTGTATGCTCCTTTCAGGTATGATCCTTTCAGGATCAGGGGTAGAGAAGCCTGCGGGGAAACACTTAAGCTGCTGGTAACAGAGCAAGCAATGGCTATGGGATTCCTCTGAGGCTTCTCTGCTGTCCTGCTGCCCCTTCCTGGAGCTTCTGTTTGGCTGTGTCTCCTTCAGAGTTCACACCTTTATCCCATGAGGCATGTGCAACCATCCCAGCCCTGGCAGTGAGTTGCAACTCAGGCAAGCATCTCTGTCACAGCACTGCAGACCATTCCAGCCCAGACCCTATTTCCCAAAATAGGCGACCATCTAAGGAACCTGAAGGTGCACAAGTCCATGATGAGATGTATCCGTGGGTCCTGAGGGAACTGGTAGATGAAGTGGCAAAGCCACTTTCCATCATATTTAAAAAGTCATGGCAGTCTGGTGAAGTTCCCACTGACTGGAAAAAAGGAATTATGACCCCCATTCTTAAAAAGGGGGGGAAAAGAAAACCCAGGGAACTACAGGCTGGTCAGTCTCATGTCTGTGCCTGGCAAGGTCATGGAGCAGATCCTCCTGGAAACTATGCTTAGGCACATGGAAAGTATGGAGGTGATTAGTGACAGCCAATGTGGCTTCACTAAGGGCAAATTGGACCTAACAAATTTGGTGGCCTTCTATGATGGGGTTGCAGTGTTGGTAGATAAAGGAGAAGAAACTGACATCATCCACTTGGAGTTGTGCAAAGCATCTGACACTGTACCACAGGACATCCTTGTCTCTAAACTGGATAGACATGGATTTGACAGATAGACCACATGGTGGATAAGGAATTGACGGGATGGGTTCCACCTAAACAACTGTGATCCAACTATCCAAGTGGAGAGCAATGATGAGTAGGGTTCCTCAGAGAACCGGCCCAGAGGAGGCCTTGAAGATAACCAGATGGCTAGAAGTCACCTCCCAGGGGTTAGCTCTGGGATTAAAGCCTCAGCAGCAGTGAGGGGACAGGTTCACAAGCAGGTGGAGATAACCCTTGCTGCCTCTGAGGCCACTCCTCCCCTGTGCAGAGATCTCCAGGAGCAGAGTCAATGGCATCCCTACATAACTCCACATGGAGAGAAGCCGACAACAAAGCTCAGCAGGAAGGGGGAGGGTCAAATGGAGAGACCTTGAAAGCTGGAATTTACTAGCACAGAAATAAGGACATGGATCTGGGTCTGAAACCCACCCCTGTGTGATGGGACACGCTGTGTGATGGCAGAAGAGATGTCTCAGGCTGCTGGATGGACCGTACTGCACCAACATCCCCATCAGGAGCCCTTGGGCTCTTGGCTTGTATTGCTGCATGGAGAACCGACCTGCAGGCTGTAAGTTGGTCCCTCAACAGCAGCTTCACAGCCCATTCAAACCTAATACATGAGGCCAGTCCCTGCACCGGAGGACTAAAGCATTTCATTTCAGCCCCACATCCATCTCACTCAGGGTGTCTTGGCCACAACAAAATCACAGAACAGTAGGGGCTGGAAGGGACCTCTGGAAGTCATCTAGTCCAACCCCCCTGCCAAAGTAGGATCACCTAGAACAGGTTGCACAGGATAACATCCAGGCAGGTTTTGATGATCTCCAGAGGAGACTCTGCAACCTCTCTGGGCAGTCTGTGCAGCTGCAGAGCCTGAAGAGCTGAAAGAGGTTCCTCATGGTCTTTATAGCTCTTTCTGATATGAATTCATTGTCTTCTCCACAGCCTAAGAGACCCTTGCTCCCCTCAGAGCATCCTGCTCTGTGCAGGACCTGACTTCTCTTTTATGTATTTCTAAATGCTCCCAGTCCCAGCAACCTCAGTAACTGCTGCTGTCCCCTAATCAACCCATAGTCCTGTCACCCAGTTTGGGAAGTTTTCTCCCTCCCTCCCTTGCACTTGCCAGAGAGCAGTTGATTCATCCAATATCCACCCCGGGCAATCCACACAGCCCCTGATGCCTGAGTTAACAATTAAGCAGGACCTTAAATCTTTGCAGCACTTAACATGTATTGACTAATTAATCCAAGCACCTGTCTGAAGTAGGTTAGTTCAGTCTTGCATGTAGCTTCCAAATGTGTCCATGAATGCCCCATGGGTCGGAGGCAAAGGTGCTAGTGAGGTGCTGCAGAGGTGCTAGTGGTGGTCCACCATCCCCACTGCCCACAGCCCACAGTGCCAAGGGACCAAGCACTTGCCCTTTGAGTCATAGGATCTGCTGTGATTTCAGTGGTCAGTGGGACCAGGGGGCCACGTTCCCAGCCCTGAACTCCTGCAGAGCTTGGCCTTGAAGGGGCTTTTCTCATGCATCTTCTCTGGCCCTGCATGGTTGCTACATTCCCTGGCTCTCCCATCACCAAGAGGGCACCACGTACATCCAACAGCTGAAGCCAACTTGCTCAGACAAGCAAGAAGCTGCCTGAGGCTCTGCCAGACCTCGAATGCAGGTGGGAAAAACCTTCTCTGGAGGTCCTGCTATCAGCCAGCCATGAGCCCTACCATTGCAGAAGATGGTGACAGGAGAGCACAGCCCACTGCTCTGCAGCATCCTGCTTTAAGTGTCACCCAGAAGGAGTCAGGCGTTCCCCACAGCCACGGTATGAAGCCTATTCACACAGGCTGCCTCAGCCACATCAAAACCCACCTCGCAGTCTGGGCTGTCAGCGGGGAACGGGGCCAGGCGTGGGAAGCAGGAAACCCTCCCCTCACGTGGATGAGCTGCAGAGGAGCTTTGTGCAGATGAGTGGGCTGGGGAGATGCAGAGACGTGCCCAAGGTTACACAGAGTCTGTGGCAGAAGTCGGTACCTGGGTGAATCCCTCAGCTTCGGGAGAGGGAAAGGAATGGGGTTTGCTGTAGCTAAAAGATATGGGTAGGGACTTGGAGAGAGGAGACGGACACCTTGGTGCTGCAGAGCTTCCCAACCATCAGCAGACATCAAAACTCCTGGCCATGTCAAGCTTCTCTTGCACTAAAGAGTTCAGCCCCCCCCCAGCACAAGGACAGAGACCCAAGAGGTACACAATGCTGTTGGGCTCCCTGACTCAAAAAGGTTTCAGCCCATCCGAGCCCTCTCTCTGCCTCCTGGTCTCCCCAAGGCTTCAGCACAGTGACACCCATCCCCCCTTCTCCCCAACAAGCAGGTGATGAGGCTTGAGAAATGCTTGACAGAAAGGACCTGGCAGCAGAAGGGCACTGCCGACCTGGGGAGTTAAGAAGCAGACAGATGGAAAGGGGAGCTTGATTTGAACAACCTTGCTCAGGAAAGCCAAGACCAGCAGAGTCAGGATCTGCTCAAACCATGTGGTGTCTGTAACAGCAAGGTACCAGCTTGAGTCAAAAAGCATCAGTGTGCAATGTTATAAAGGCATCTCCGCTCCTCGTAGTGGTACCCTTCACGTGTCCTCCATCCCACGCTGCCCACCCCGCAGATAGACCATTTGTTTGCTCTTTCAACGTGCATCTAACGACACCGAAGGCAGAACCTTCCCTTCCCTGTGAAATTCACCCCAGAAAATCCTGAGCTGTAAAGCAGAGGAACTTGTAGACCCAGCACTTTACCAGAAACCATCACAAACCATCTCATATATTAAGAGGGATTTTTTTTTTAATGTCTTTTTTTTTTTATCTTCCCTCTTGCCTGAATATGTGCTGATCTCATTCATCTTGGGAAAAGCACGGGGTGTTCTCATCCTGGCTCTACCTGGCAAGCTGCATACACTGTGACAGAGGGAGCGAACTTCTGAGCAGGCTCTGCAGTGGCTGCTGCTGGGCTCCTTGTGGTTTATTTCTCGAGCGAGAGGCCGGCTTCTTCACCTGGCATTCTTGAGAGAGATGAAGGGTAAGTCAGCAAATCAGCTTCACGCACTGCAAACATCCTCTGCTTTCAGCCATGGCAGAATTAGCTCAGGTCAGGGTTTTGCTGGTTGCTGGGTGAGAAATGTCTTCGGCAGGGTTTTCTTCTCCCCCCTCCCCCCACCTCACCACCCCCCCTCCACTTCCCTCCTCCTCACCTTCCCCAGAGAGGGAGAGAGAGCAAGCAAATGTTTTGATGGTGCTGCACGGAGGCAGGTTGCAGGAGCTGTGGTACCCGACATGGCTCAGCAAGCACTGCCTGGGAAATCAACAGGGAACGTTCCTGATGCTATTTTAAACACCGGCAGAAAACGCTAGCTAGCAACACCGAATTCCACGGGGCTGCACAGAGCCAGGAGCAGCGACAGAGGCACAAGCTGCCTGCCTGTATAGCAGGGATATCCCCCCCCCCAACCTCCAAAACACACACCACAGAGTGAGGTCCTCGCACCGATGCTGGGTCGGTCGGTTTGTGGATAGGTTTTTGCTCACTACAGCGACGTCGCTTTGACATGTCAGCTGGGAAGTCTGGATGCCTCCGTGTCACGCAGCCAACCTTCGCTTCAGCCTTGGGGAGAGCAGCTTAGATCCTCTGCCTGGGGGGTTAAAAATGAATCTCAGCTGAGCTGTTCAAAGGGATCCGCGCTGCCGCCAACGTGAGTGCTCTGCGCCCGCCAGCGCAGGTGGAAGTTGCATGCCAAGTCTCTAAGTGGGGGGGGGATGCAGCTCTTGCCGGGTGACTGCCAACCCCCCTCCCTTTCCCCTTCCTCTCTCTACCAGCTCTCTCTGGAGCCTCTTGCCTTGCTTGCCTGGGAGAGGATGCAAAGAGGGCATGTTGTGGGATTACCGCAGCCGGCGGGTGCTGCTGAAGGCGGTGGGTGAGATTAAAGGAGGTATCTGAGAATTAAAGATGCCACAGCAAGCCTTAGCTTAAGAATAATGAATATTGCAGGTCTGGCTACTGCAGGAAAAGCCCCCTTTGTCCACTGTGCTGTTTGGAGTGGGAATAGCAATTATGCGGGTGCTGCAGCGGCTGATGTTGGTGGGGTTAATTTGGGCAGAGGATGTTTGGTTGGCAGTGAAAGGAGGCAGCTCCAGAGCCTGGATAAGATGCAGAATTGCCAGATCTGGTTGGTGTTTGGAAATGGTGTCATCATCTCAAGGCAAGGGACGACAGTTCAATATGATTTACCTCCTGAGGCAGTCAGGAGGGGTGAGATCTGAGCTTAGAGGGTTTCTCTTGTCTTAATTAAGAAAAATAAGGCGCCAAAGATTTTAAAAGACAGGGACTTGTTTTCCAAAGCCCAGGCACCACAATGATGGGCGCTGCCAAAACCAGCTGGCTTGCCTGGCTCCTGAGTGTCAGGCCTTTCCAGAAAGGTTGTTTGTGCAAACAGAGTGGTCCCCAGCAGAAAACACCCTGTCACAGGGGAGTTTTTGAACATGCTGGTTTCGTGAGTGTGTGTGTTTAGGGGGAGATGCATGAGCTGCTCACTCTACCCATGTCTGCTTTTGCAGCCATGGTCTTACTGTAGCTGTGATGATGGGTATTTCACAGGGCTGTGCTTTTAAAAGGAGATCCCTGGGTGGGTTTAACATGATGACTGCTCCCAGTGCTCCCAGTGCTCGCAGCATCGGGCACCTCAGAGGTAAAACTAGTAGTGCCTGTTTCTCAAAAGCTGGTGTCAGATGCCCAGTGCTGTCCGCAGACCTCCTGGGTGGATGCAGCAAGGACGCAGGGTCTGAGCTGATACACAACTCCAGCTGAGGTGACACAGTGAAAATGCCAAGGGGGGTGAGTGGTTGGTGGTTTGGTCAGACTGGAGATCGGAAAGGAGGGCAAATAGCTGTGAATCCTCCCAGAGAGGAGGTGGCTGGTGATCAAAAGGGAGAGACCGTATTTGTGCGTGCTGGGACACTTCCTGGGGTGTGGAGAGGGCAAGGGATACATGATACTCCATTAGAAGAGGAGTGGCCAGCAGGGACAAGGAGGGGATTGTCCCTCTCTACTCTGCCCTCGTGAGGCCCCAGCTGGAGTCCTGTGTCCAGAGCTGGGGCCCCATTACAAGAAAGATGTGGAACTGTTGGAGAGGGTTCAGAGGAGCCACAAAGATGATTAGAGGGCTGGAGACCCTATGAAGAGAAGGTGAGGAAGCTGGGCTTGTTCAGCCTGGAGAAGAGAAGACTGTGGGGGGACCTCATTGCAGCCTTCCAGTGCCTGAAGGGAGCAGAGAAACAGGAGGGGAATCAACTTTTTAAAAGGGCAGATAATGGCAGGACAAGGGGGAATGGATTGAAGCTAAAGGAAGGAAGGTTTAGATTAGATATTAGGGGGATGTTTTTTACAGAGAGAGTGGTGAGGGACTGGAACAGGCTGCCCAGAGAGGTGGTGGATGCCCCATCCCTGGAGGTGTTCAAGGCCAGGTTGGTTGGGGCCCTGGGCAACCTTGTGTAGCTCCAGGCCTGGAGGTTGGTGGCCCTTTCATGTGTCAGGGGGGTTGGAACTCTATGATCCCTGGGGTCCCTTCCAACCCAGACCATTCTGTGATACAGACATGCACACGGGGATGTGTTGGCAGGGACAGCTTGTGAACCCATCGGTGTCTGTGCTCACCAGCACGTACACAAAGCCACAAATATGAGATCTCCTGCACCTGCAAGAAAAGGGACCTTTGCCCCTTCCCCGTGCCTCTGTAAAACTCCACATTGCAAACTCTGCTTTCACTCTGCTTCCAGGTGGAAAAGAGCAGTCGCTGGGAAAGCTGATTTTTTTCAAAGCAGTATCACAAGGGACCTAAAGCCCAACCTTCCCCCTGTGTAACTTTACTCCATTCTAAATTCCCAGTGGCTGCTTCAGGACTAGTGGCAACCAAACCTCCTCTGCAGGAGCAGCAGCCTGCCATGGATTGCTACTTCATTTTCTTTCACTACAGTCTGTGCACTGAATTTATGGTCTGGGTTATTTTGTGTAGTGCTGCTGAGGACAAAGGGCCCTCGTACTGAGCAACCATATGAAAACACATCTATTAAACCTCTCCTGTGAAACCACAGGGGATGACTGCTGCAGGCTTTGGTGGCAGTCGTGCTGATGTTTCCAGTCTTGAAGATTACAGGAACCAAGTGTAGAACAACAGTGCTATTGTCTGAAAGGCTGGAAGTTTGGTGGCAGGAGAGCATGAATGGTGCGTGGGGGTTGGTTTATAGGCTTTCAGGAGACCTTCCAGACTTTCTTTTACCTTCAGCCTTCACCTTAAGTGGAAAAGGAAACAGAGTGAGAGCTGTCCCTTCACAGTCTGTTCATAGTTTGTCAAGCAGGGGTTGGAAGGAGGCTTTAGCTAACAACTGGGCACTCCTGTAACTTATTTCTTCCATCATCTAGTGCCAATTCACGCTCTGGATCTCCAGGAATCTATCCATCCACCTCTGATTCTCTTCATCCACCTCTGATTCTCTTCATCCACTCTGTCGAAGTGGAGGTAGCATTTTAGTCCTTCCCACCTTTCCACCAGCAAGGGACCGAGCACCACTAGCAAACTGATCTTGGCTGAGCTGCTCTCCTGGACTGATACAGGGCACCTCTCTGCCATGAAGTCATGAGTCAGTGCAAGCTGAACTGAGATGGATCCAGTCCCAAAACTAGGTGAGGGTAAAGACCCCCACACCCCACAGCAAAACAAACCCCTTGCCAGTGGCTGCACGCGTACGCTGAAGCAGCCACGTAGCCTGGAGCTCCAGTACAAAACCACTGACCTGAACAGCAGCCAGATCATTTTTTTTAATGAGAATCCACCGTTCTTGAGCAATTTTTCCAGCACATCCCACGCAAACAGGTTTCCCTTGAACACTGCACGGCACCACTTGCCATCTCATGCCAGCTGTGCTTATTTTTTTGGTCTCCTAATTGTAAGGGGTGGGAGAGCTCTCCCGTTACCGGTGTGTCTGTGGCGGTGAGCACAGAGCCTGAGCAGTGTGTCCTCAGGGACACAAAATTCCACAGCAAACCATTTCATGTGATCGGTTCTGCTGGAGTCAGGCAAGACTCCACCTTTCCACAGAAATGTGAGATCTTTGACCCAGCACATATATACCAGGCTGATAACACATCCTTCCTCTTGTACCACAGGCCAGTCAGCCTCACCTCCATCCCCGGAAAGGTGATGGCACAGCTCACTTTGGGGGTCATCTTTTAAGGATGCGGAGGGAAAGAAGGTTATTGGAACAGTCAACGTAGATTCACCATGGGGAAATCGTGCTTCATTGATCTGATCGTGATGGCGTGACCGGCTGGGTGGATGAGGGGAGAGCAGATGTTGTCCACCTTGACTTCAGCAAGGCTTCTGACACCATCTCCCACAATATCCTCATAGATAAGCTTAGGAAGCGTGGGTTAGAATCATAGAATCGTAGGGGTTGGAAGGGACCTCAAGAGATCATCAGATCCAACCTCCCTGCCAAAGCAGGGTCCCTAGGACAGGTCACACAGGTCGGCATCCAGATGGGTCTTGAATATCTCCAGAGAAGGAGACTCCACAACCCCTGGGCAGCCTGTCCCAGGGCTCTGTCACCCTCACTGTGAGAAAGATCTTCTGCATATTGGTGTGGAATATGTGCAGCGCTGGTGAGGCCACACCTTGAGTGCTGTGTCCAGTTCTGGGCTCCTCATCATAAGAAGGATACTGAGGTCCTGGAATGAGTCCAGAGAAGGGTAACCAGGCTGGGGAAGGGGCTGGAGGGCAAATCTGGAGCGGCTGAGGGAGCTGGGGGTGTTCAGCCTGGAGAAGAGGAGGCTGAGGGGAGACCTTATCACTGCCTACAACTACCTGAAGGGAGGTTGTAGAGAGGTGGGTGATGGTCTCTTCATCCAGGGGACAGGAGATAGGACAAGGGGAAATGGCACAAAGCTGCACCAGGGCAGGGTCAGATCAGATGTTAGGAAAAAATTCTTCCCTGAAAGAGTTGTCAGGGCCTGGAACAGGCTGCCCAGGGAGGGGGTTGAGTCACCAACCCTGGATGTGTTTAAAAGATGGGTACATGAGGTACTTAGGGATATGCTTTAGCACAGGACAGGAATGGTTGGACTTGATGATCTTTAAAGGTCTTTTCCAACCTTGTGATTCTGTGAGTCTCTCCCTTCCCACATGGGAGAGCTGGAGGGATGTTTCTAGGCAAGTAGCTCTGCTCCTTGGCAGACTATCCTTTTTGATCCATGCTTGCAATCTCAACAGGTCCCTCATCTGTGTATGCAGGAGGGAGGGAGAAGCAAAAGCAGTGCTGCCTCTCCAACTATTCTGCCCCTTGGTCCTCCATACACTGATGTGATTTGAAGAAAAGGGGAAAAAGTGTATTTATCCGAGATGATCTAATAACAACTTCCCCTGTGTTGTCTCATTGAGTGTAAGACAGATATTCTAGTTCTTCCTTGATCTTCATCACCCTGAAGAGTCCATTAGTCTTAACCTGACAAAAGAAGGACTGAGGGATATAAAATTTGAGCACCAAAGAAAGACATAAAATTGAGCAGAAATTATTTTCCTTTAGCTGTAATGTGATGCAGTAAATAATGCTCAGGAGTGGCAAGTATCTGGGGAAAACTGTTTCATCATGCAGTCTGACAAGGGAGAGAAGCAGCAAATCGTGTAGTCATGCCAAAGTGGATGGAGCCCTGTTGCTGTGCAATGCTGGAGACAGAATGAGTAACCTTCTAGGTCTCCTGTACTTGTCCTGACAGACCTATTTCAGGGTATTCAAGTCATTTCCTAGCTAACTTTCAGGCACTGAAGCAGCTTCTGGCTGGGATTACTACTGTGTCATTAGCAGGGGACTCCTGTGTTTATGAGCATCAAGCAAATACCCGATAGGGGAGGGAGAGGGCGAGCTGGGTCCTTCTAGGCTTGTGGTCCCTGGGCCACACACCCCTGCCAGAGGATTCAGCGTGCTTTGGAAGGGAGGAGAGGGATTTTTTGGATAACAGTTCTCACATGCACAAGCCAACAGAGAAAACAATGATAAACACAGACAGGAAAACACAGCTTAACTTTGCTTTAGCAGCCCATGAAGACCACAGTGGCGGTGGTGCACAAGGGGGGCTTGGCATGCTTACATCCAGAGATTAAGTGGCCCCAAGGGTGAAAAAACCACTGAGAACTGCTAATAAGAGTAGAGAGTTCTCATCTGAACACCCTCAGCACCTGCCTTTCCCCCGCAGCGAGCTGCATGAGGCTGCAGAGCAGCCCGCTGTATCAGGAAGCCCCTGGCAGGAGCGGCGGAGAGGCTGGATGCTCTTGGCAGCCATTTTGACAGGCCTATTGTGCGGCCGGGTTCACGGAGCCGCGCTGCGTACCGCGGGGAACAGTGGCCTCTTCTGCGGCTGGGCGGGAGCTGTGGCTCTCTCCACACATTGTAGAGCAGCCGCTTCGGCCTCCGGCACGAAGCCCAGCGAGCAACGGAGCCGGGACCACGTTGCCTCTTTGTATGAAGTCTGGGCAGGCACATCCAGGTCACTGGCTCCAGACAGCATTCACCACCTTCGTTTTTGCCATATTCCAGTTGCCCGGAGAGGGACTCGGTGCCTTGGCAGCCACCCTGCTGCTGTCTCCAGGCTGCCTGAGCTGGAGCGCGGCCAGAGCGTGTGGCAGCTCAGGCACTTGGGAAGAGGCCACCACATCCTGCTTGGATGTGATGTGCCTCACGCCGTTGGTGCCTTTTGGGTTCATTTAGGCACACAGTTCATTCTTCACTGGCTGAAAGGAGATCCAAGAACAGGATTTAGCTGGAGCTCACCCTCCCCTTCCTTCTCCTCCTTGGTCCTCTTGGAGGAATAATGGAAAAGAGAGTGAAGGTCATCCATGGGCAAGGCAAGTCCGTGCTCTCTCTGGAGACTAGGAGCCCATCAGTCAAGCTCTGAGAAAGGTGAGGGTTTTCCTTTGCTCCCAGGCTTTGGACACAAAGGTACATGGGGTGGCAGACTGGAAGCCACTCTTCTCATTGGGCTAAAAGGAAGGGACTGCACTGGAAAAAACACTCTTTAATCTTAAAACCATTACCCCTTGTCCTGTCATTCCATGCCCTTGTAAACAGTCCCTCTCCAGCTTTCCTGTAGGCCTCTTTAGGTACCTTTTATGTCTCCCTGGAGCCTTCCCTTCTCCAGGCTGAACAACAGCAACTCTCTCAACCGATCTTCACAGCAGAGATGCTTCAACCCTCTGACCACTTTTCTGGTCTCCTTTGGATTTGCTCCAGCAGCTACATGTCCTGTTTATGTTGGGTGTCCCAGAGCTGGTTGTAGTAAGGGATACAACTGGGAAGCAAGACAAAAGGGAGAGCTTAGGAGAAAAATCTCCATGGCACTATCCTGAATGGGGAAGAGCAAGGCATGATCAAGGCGGATGGAAGGTACTTTAGGAAGGAAGAAGAGGTATCCAAGAGGTATCCAGGGCTGGATAAACTGGGCTTGAAAAAATCCACAAGGTTTAACTGCAGCCTAAATTCACAGACCAAGAGAGAGAGGTATGAAGCAGCACTCAGGAGCTGTGTCTTCATGGCAGATAATATGCCATGTTGCCCACTGTGTTTTTGGAAGATTAAGGGAGAAGGCTTAGGAGGAAGGGGTTGTCAAAACCTCTGTTTTACCCAGGCTGAGCTTTAATAATTAGACATCCATGAGATGTTCCATCATCCAGGATGATGGATTTGAACTGGCCTTTCCTTACTGAGACCCAGAACAAGCCTGACAGAGGACTTGGGATCTCACTGGAGGAGAGCGCGCTCGCGTGTGTGCTAGCACATGTGCTAGCTCTGATGCTGCTGCTGAGATCAGGAGGCACCACAAGCCTGCGGGGTGGAGGCAGGGACAGGCTCACCCCCAGTGTTGCATTGATTGGTTTCAATTGATCAGTTGTGTAGAAACAAAGCAAATGAAGTTTCTGGCCTCTTGAATGTTGCAGAGGGTGTCGGGTTTGCTCGCAGCAAGTTCATCTTGTTCAGCTGATCCTGCACTTTCAGTTCCCTCTCCAGGATGGCAGAGAAAAGCAGGGTTTGAGACAGACAGCTGGCCTCAAAAACAAAAGGGAAGATGGGCTAGGAGAATAGCAGTGATAGGACAAGGCCTAATGGGTTTAAACAAAAAGAGGGTAGATTTAGTTTCGATCTTAGGAAGAAACTTTTGACCTTGAGGGTGCTGAAGCACTGGCACAGGTTTCCCAGGGAAGCTGTGGCTGTCCCCTCCCTGGCAGTGTTCAAGGCCAGGTTGGATGGGGCTTTGGACAGCCTGGCCTTATGGAGGGTGTCCCTGCCCATGGCAGGGGCTTGGAACTAGATGGGCTTTAAGGTCAATTCCAACCCAGATCATTAGATGATTCTGTGAGAATCACGTCTTAACTCTCAAAACTCTGACCAACAAGCCCACCTCTATGGCCAACCTCCTCAATACTTTTCTACCCCAATATCTTTGGAAAGTCTCCTCAGAAACATCCAAAACCCAACCCTACCACAGCCACTTTCAGTGCCTGGTAGAAACCCATCTTTACCCCCAGTATCTACACAGTGGTCAAGTTGCCACACAACATTCTGCAAACAGAGTTTCCCTCCCCCATGTTCCCCTGTTTGCCTGAGCCCACCCATTTTCCTGTGTCTCAATCCTGCAGTATCAAACATCAGGGTTCTGTTGCGCAGTACAGCTCAGCCCAGCTGCAGCTTCTCCTCCTGTGGCAACAGAAACCAGGAATAATAACAGCAAGGTGGTGACTCATTAAAACAAATAACCTCAATAATTAGGCTTACTTAACTTTTCCAATTGTATAAACAACTGAAAACAACTGAATAAAAAGAGATCTTGGGCTTTTCCATTTTTTTTTTAACTTTTCCCAGTTTCTCACACAGAAATTGTCACTATTGGGCACTTGGGTCAGTGAAATTTCCTCTCTTCACAACAGTAAATCCATAGAGTGAGGTGAAACATTTGTCTTGCCTGTGTTCTGTTAAAGGCTCTCCAGCACCTCTTTGCTCCTGAGCAAGGAGGAACCCAGCTGCAGCCCTGCCTTGGTGCTGACACCCCTCCAACTGCAGTTGCTACAGGAAAAAAACCCCACAAAACCACAGGAAAAACCCCAAAACAACAAAGGCAGAACTGTCCAAGTCTTGTGTTCTTGAAATATCTGTTTAAATCAGCAGGGATGGGGTCTGGATGCAAAATTCTCTCTAGATCTGGTCCTCAGTAAGTTCATCTCTGCCATCCACCCCTGCATTCAGCTGCTGCTGGTTGAAGCTGTGCCCTGGGTACAGCCTCTTCTCTCTACCCCTGCCTGCCCCCCCTCTAAATAACCCTTACTGCACATTACCTCTTCTCAAGAGGCAGAGGAGTCATGGACCAAGGCAAGAGATGCCAATGGGATGAAAAGAAGGTGTTTGTAGGACAAGGAACCATAAGAAGTAGGAGAAGGTACCTGAGGGACAGATGGACAGGTGGGGCAAAGAGATGGGGACAAGGTGGCTGGTAAAATAAGGAGCAGTCCTGATGGCAGAGGGTAGAACAGAGGAGACAAGAGTCAAGGAGGAAGATACGAGAGAACTGGGCTGAAAATGGGATGAAGGGACCAAAATGGTAGAAGAGGTGGGCATCAGATCCCTGAGCAGAGCCTCCACTCCTCTTTCTCAGTCCTTCCCTATGCATTTTGGGCACACCAAGATCTTCTGTTCAACTGTTGTCTTTTTTAATTGCAAAAGATCTCAGCCCCCTCCAGCACCCAGGCAGAGTGGCATCAGGAGTGGCTGCAGGGCCTTGGAATGGCTGCTTAGACCCTGATGCTAGTGCTGGGGAAACCTCAGTCTAGGCAAGACCTCAAGAACTTGGCCTCCAGGCTGGCAAACCTGCCCTATAGCCCTCACCACCCAAAAAAAAACCCCTCATGAGTACAATAATATGGTGTTAAAAATGGAAAGTGCTTATGGAGAGAGATCAGCTTGCTTTCTTATGCAGTTTTATGTCCTGGAGTTCAGTTTGATGTAAATGTGTGAAATTACACATTTATTGCAAGATTCAAATGTAGCCATGGCAACGTGATTATCAAACAGTTGCATATGGAAGTGTAAATCCACACAGGTTTCTGGCTGGCGAGATGAAAACTGCCCAGAGACAGAGCTCAATGTATGCCAAGAGCCTGGGCTCTCCCTGTCCAAAAAGAATCCGCTCTGGCACCTGGGAAAATTTCAGTTCTTTGCATCCAGATTGCTTTACATTCAGCTGGGCTGACCACCAAGGAGATGCAGCAGGGCAGCTAAAGAAGCTGGTACCCTCAGGAGAGCCACAGCTCTGCAGGGCAGCACTGCCTTCAAGGCTGGTTTAAACAAACTCTTTCTCTCAGCCTTGCAAGGGACAAGGAGAGTTCAGCCAGGAGCAGGTTTAAGTTACACCTCGAGCAATCCTCAGGCTGTATTCATAGATTTACTATGCAAGAAAACAGGCTTGGGCAGCCAATGACACCGTGTGGAGAGCATCCAGGGCATTCCCCCACCCACAGTTTGCTCATGTGACAGCAGTCTGGTGACATCCGAAGAGGGGACGAGCGAGGCTGGCATGCAGGGTGCCTCCAAGTAGGAAAAGGCTGTGCCCTTACAGCCTCAAAACCGTGACCTTACTGTTCCTTGGGAACAGGGCTCATCACAGCCACGGTATCGCAGCCAAGGAAAGTCTGTCACAGTCGTCCAGACAAGGGGCAGGCTCCAAAACCTCCCACAGCAGTGTTTGCATGTAAATTCAGCTTGGTTCAGTCCCGTTGTGTCTGGGGGGATGAGTGGATCATCAGGTGGACTATGGAAAAAAAGCAAACAAACCACAATATTGTTATTAAAAGCAAAAGAAAACAAAACACAAAACAAACCCAACCCAGGAACATGCACCCCAGCATGGAAACAGGCCACTGGGGAGGAAATAAATGTTTTAAATAGACAAAGTTTGGCTGAATTTGCCTGTAAATGAAAAGAGAAGGCACAAATTTGTCCTTGTTTTGATTTTTTTTTTTTTCTAGAGACTGGAGGTGGTTCTTGCACTGAGAAACACAAAAATAGGGCACAGTCCTCCAGCAGGAACCTGGGAGGATTCAAAGCCCTGAGGTTTGGGAGCCCTGGCATCCCTCTGTAATCAGCAGAAAAGCAGGTTATCTCCACAACAACATGGTGAACAGCTTGATCGGACACCTAAAACATCTGTTGGCAATGCCCCTGAGATGTTATATAGGAGGAATTCACGGGATGGCTTCCTCAGTAGGGTGTTCCTATAGTTAATTAACCTCTGATCCTTATTTCCAGCGGGATCTTCTCTTGTTTCTCTCTATAGTAAACACCTCTTGTAGTGTTTTGCTTGATATATTGGAAAGCCTGCTCAAACCTGGCACCTTCTCCTGCCACAGGTATTTCTTGGGGCCGATCAAATCCCTTTTAACCTTCCCTCCTTCAAGGCAAACATACCGGAGCTCTACCACGCTCCTGTTTCCAAACCTTTCAAGTATGTGAAGTCCCAGATCAACCATCCACCTCAGTTTCTTTCTCTGCATTGTGAAGTTTTATAGCAGAACCACTTCATTTGGATGATTACGTTTTTTTTTTTTCTCAGAGACTATTTTGAACAGCATTCCTGTGAATTTCCCAGTTTCATGGGGCATTTCTGGCTTGAAAAAAAAAACCAACCAAGCTCTCATCATCAATGACACAGCCCTTTCTCAGAAAACATGAGGCTTCTGATTATAAAAGCGACAAATACTGTATGTTAATTTAAAAAATAATAATAATTCATTTCCCCAAGCCATTTTAGAAAATTAATAAAAACTATTGCTGTGCTAATTGTTATTACCCAAACAGTTTTCACACCAGCTCCTGCCTGTGGCTATGCAGATATGGGTCATTCTGCAAACAGACTTGCCATCCCAGGCTGCAGCAGATTAAATACCTGATTTTGGAATTATCTCTAAAACAAAGGCACTACATCTCTGCCGTTAACACTGCCTGATGGAAACGCCTGGACTCCCACGATGTGGGAGCACCAGTGTGCTGCTGAACCATCCAAGCCGTGCTGCTGCGGCATCTGCTCCCCAAATTCAGTCTGTGCTGCTTGAAAAAATGGACCAAACCCTTCCAAGAGGGCAAAACTCTTGCCTGCATCTCCTCATTCCCCTTTGCAGCCCTTTGATCTCTGTAACTGGAGAATACTAATAGGAGTGCTGGAGTTTGAAGTGGCTTAAAGCCATTTTCTTTATTGCTGGGTTAGTGCTGGGAGGGTATGAAATCTGCCAGCGTTCGGCTCGGAGCGAGTCAAGAGGTTTCTGCTTCTCGCAGGCTGTGAGTATGCTGAAGGGTCCCAGCCTGCCCCGCTGCAGCACAGCTAACTGCTTTTATGAATGGAGTTCCAAACAACAGAAGCTGTTGCTAAGAAGCTTTGTTTTTGTTGTTGTTGTTGTTGTTTGGTTTGGTTGGTGCCCTGACTGCTGCGGCCAACGCAAGCCGCGGCGCACCGATAGCAGCCCTGAAATGAAGGAAGCGAGCAGGAAAAGCAAAGCCCAGGTTTCCCTGTCTGTGCTCAATCTGCGTTGGGTTGAGCAATTCTACAACTCCAGAGCTGCGATTATTCCTGGCAAGGTTTATTCATCTCATGGGAGACTTCTGGAATAACACGGGGCTGTTGTAGGGAGTGTCAAACCACGAGGCGAGCGTGCCTTCCAGATCTGATTATTATTATTATGATGATGATGATTTTTTTTTTAAATATGTAAGTAATTGTTTCTTTACAGTTTCATCTTTGCCTTTTAATGACTCACATTTCTACCTTGTCAGTTTTCAACACGGGCCCTGCCCTCCCTCCCAGTACTACAATCCTCCCAGATCTCACCCACTGTGCCAGGTCACCCAGGGTGAAATCATGAAAGAAGAGAATCCATTCTCTCAGTGCCCTGTCCAGATGTTCTGCTTACAGGGGGGGCTGCTTTTTTTGGGGGGGGTGGGGGGAGCTGCAGAGACTACAGGCACATTAAAAAAACTGAGGTGTGAGCCCGCTTGTAACACATTCAAAGAGAGGTCTGTCTCTTCTACAGAGAGAGTGGTGAGGGGCTGGAACAGGCTGCCCAGAGAGGTGCTGGATGCCCCATCCCTGGAGGTGTTCAGGGCCAGCTTGGACGGGGCCCTGTGCAGCTTTGTGTAGATCGAGGCCTGGAGGTTGCTGGTCCTTCCTGTGGCAGAGGGGTTGGAACTGTCTGATCCTTGGGGTCCCTTCCAGCCCAGACCATTCTGTGATTCTATGATTCTATGTTGTTTATTTATTGTTTGGACAAAACTAGATGCATTTTCACTGCGACGGACTCTGATCCCCAGCGCTGCATCAGTGCCAAGTGTCTCATTCCTGTTCCAGCCTCCTGCGGTGCACAAGTGCTCTTCAAAATAAAGAGGGAGAAAGCTTAAACATTCAGAAAACTAATGCTTTAGCTTTCATCTCAGCAAAATATGACTGCACCTTTTTCAGAGCTGGGTTCTTGGGGTGGGTTTTTTTTTTGGTGTGTGGAACTCTTCCCCTTTCATTCCTCTCTGAAAACAAAAATGTATTAAACTTGAGGCAGGGAGCAATTATGGAAAATTTCAGGCAGAATGGGTTCAAGATTGGCCAAGTTGTAAAGTAACTGGAAACGTAAAGGTAGAAAGGAAAGTGTTTGGCAACAGAGGATGAAAGGTACTATGTAAGTGGAGTATTCTTTTTTTATTGCAAGCTCTCCTCTCTCTGATATGTTAATTGTGTTTTGTCTGATCCCTTGACAGTTCATTAATTTTTTTGCCCAATTGCAGGCTGTTGAGTGCAGATAAATTTCAGGCTATTATGGGAACACCCTAGAAATTTGTATAGAAAGGAAACTCTCTGTTTCCTGTATCATCCTTCTGGGGATCTTGAAAGAGTTCACAAAAGCCACTTAAGCAAACTTTCTTTGCTGGATAACGGAAGGAAAGGAAACTGTGAACAAGCAAACAACACTCAATTCCATGAGACAAGAGATACTCGTAGGTCATTAGAGAGAAAGTAAAGTCAATGAATGCAACACACACACACACAAAGTGTCATGTACCCTAAAAATAAGGGGAAATTCTGCACTTCTGCACTATTTCTGATCTATAAAAAAGTAAACGATGCCAACTGCTAGTGAGATGGGTGGTGGAATATCCATCCCTGCCATGCATGAAATCTTTATTTCCATTTTTTTGGGTGTTCAAATAATATATCACAGGATTGAGTTCAAAATGGTCATGGATCATGTGCAAAGCTTCACTTTCTTCCTGTCTTTAAGAGCAGGCTTGCCAGAGGTCTGCTACAACCAGCTGGGTATTTTTTGTTACATGCAGCTTGAAAGCAAAGGTCTGAACAGCTGTAAGTTTTCCTGGGGCTGGCTTCCAGCACAGAATTTCAACAGAGCTCAGAGGGCTGGGGCAAAACACAACGTCAGGTGTGCAGACACCTCCAAGCCCTGGAAATATTGGGGACTCCAATTTATAGGCCTGTCCCTGTCTCTGAATTTTAAGCATTTTCTACAGTTGGTCCAACATTATGCCTCCCTTTCCTGACAACTTTTAAACATCTTGGCTTCAGCAGAGACTAAAAAACCACAGAGTGGATGAAAAGCTGGAAGTTTGTTAAAATAAGTGCTTAGAGGAGGAGATTTGCAAGTGTCTCACCTGGAATATGGATTTTGTGGCATTCAATGTGAGTAAAACTACCTGGTGGAGAGACCTTGTGTCTGCTTAAACCACGGGAAAACTTCTCATTGAAGCTGGCAGTCAACAGCAAGGCACAGACTTGTAGGAAGCAATAGTTTTGGGGAATACTTTCATTAGCAGTTATCAGAGCAGGGCGGGGGGGAAGGAGTGAAAGAGAAGCAGTTACAGCAACAGGCTCTCATTTCTGGGAAGTGAAGTTCAAAACAAGCCAGAAGAGATGACATAAAACTGACATCCCCTAAAAACACCACACTCAGCCCTCTCAGAAGAGGAAGAGTTTCTGCAGCAGGCTGATTGAAGATCAATACGAAAGGACAAGGCCATCTGACAGGTGATTTCCAGGACTATCTAATAGGAGAAAACAAAATAAATTTCAGCTCAGTTCAATGCCCCAGAGTCCCCAGATAATCCTCTGAATTTCTCCATCATGCTCCCAACCACAGCCTCACCAAACCACACTGAGAGGTCGTGGGGTACAATGCTGCTCATAAGGGATCAAAAAATATATATCTCTAAAGGGAATGTCATGGGCTTGTTGGGCACCTCAGGAGGGCAAGAGCATCAGCAGGTCTCCTGTTTAGGTCTGACAGGTGATGAGGAAAAAAATGGAAGGTAGCTGGTACCTGCTCTGTACCTGTTGTATCACTGAAGAGAGGATTTCTGTCTCCCAGGGCACTGTGACTGGTGATTTTTGAAAGGCATTTAAGAAAATATCAATTGTGAAAACATTTTTTCTGGCAGATTCTGCAGCATATGCTTCTGGTCTGACCAAAACCACTAACAGGGGGGAAAAAATAGTGAGGAAAATACTTTTGCCAGCTGGGGGGAAAAAAAATAATAAGGATTTTGTTTCAATTTGGAGCAATCCATTCAGGCCAGTTCTTGTTTAATTGGGGCTGCAGAGGGCCTTTGTTTGCAGAAATACAACTGATTACTTGACAGGAAAAATCCAAACTCCTCAAAAATGTTTCTCCTAGTCTCTTCTCAATGTTCTTTGCAGCAATAGTGCTTCCCCAGGGAGCTTGTTAAACCTCCTAAATAACCTCATTGTTAGGAACTTTCTCTCCTCTCATTTTATTAACTTCTTTATCCTAAGTTGTAACCTCTCAAGTCTGCTCTCCAGGTTGTAGCTAATCTTGCCTTCTGTTTTCTTTCTGTGCTGTGGCCCAGGTGAGTGCTAAGACATCCTTAGAGAGAACATCCATCTGTACCCAGCATAAATACATTGCCAGTCCAGAAAAAAAATGGGCTGAGACCCATTCAAGGAGAAAGGATCTTTCTTTCTACTTTGACATATTCATAAAATATTCCCTGCAGCATTTTATTCACTAATAATAGCAGAAAAAAACCCCAAACTCCAGAGCAATACAAAACTTTTAGTCCTATCAAAGCTGTCCTGGGTCTTTGAGGTACTTAAGTCATGAGCTTAGTCACCAGGGTCCCTTTGAAATTAAGAAAAGAAGCAGCTGAACTGATATGATTGTCCAAATAAGAAGAGCAGCAGGAAAGCACATCTCTTACCTTCCTGATTCTTCGCTGTTGGCACAGTAGTTCACACACAAAGCTCTACAAAAAGCAGTGCCACATCCGGGTCCCCCTCCAGGAGGTTTTGTCGTAACCTTGTGTAGCCTTGTCTGGAAGATGGGGGAAGTGTTTGAAGAGGAGTTGGACTTGATGGTCCTTATGGGTCCCTTCCAACTGAGAATATTCTGTGATTCTAAGATGATGAAATTGCTTGGAAGGAACTGGAAAGTGTAGCTGTTTCTGTAGGGGTCAGAAGTGAGAACTGGAGGGTGATTTACCCAGGAGTACTGTGTCCAGCTCTGAAGTCATCACCACAAGAAAGACATGGACCTGTTGGAGTGAGTCCAGAGGAGGCCATAAAGATGAGCAGAGGGCTGGAGCACCTCTCCTATAAGGAAGGGCTGAGAGTTGACATGGTTCAACCTGGAGAAGAGAAGGCTCAGGAGAGACCTCATTGAAGCCTCCTAGTACATGAAAGGACACCTGCAGGAAAATGAGAGGGACTGTTTACAACAGCATGGAGAGACAGGACAAGCAGTACTGGGTTTTAACTAAAAGAAGGTAAATTTAGACCGGATATAAGGAAGAAATTCTTTACTGTGAGGGTGTTGAGGCACTGGCACAAGCTGCCCAGTGAAGGTGTGGGTGACCCATTCCTGGAAACATTCAAGGCCAGGTTGGATGGGACTCTGAGGAACCTGATCTAGTTGAAGACGGACCTGCTCATTGCAGAAGGGTTGGATTAGAGGACCTTTAAAAGTCTGTTCCCACCCAAACTATTTAATGATTCTATGGTACCCTGGGAGAGACAATGTTATGTGAAATAATTACGTGACCATTATCTGCCAATATCCACAAGCTGAAACAAGGGTTAGGACTGTCCCATGAGCATCCACACTGTACTTCAGGTAGAGGGACTTCCACAAGTCGAACACTGCATGAAAATTGGTGACCAGAGTGATATTTGGTTCTAGGAAAAAGGAATTTCCTTCCTTCACAAACCTGTGAATTTGTCAGTTTCCATCAAAATTTTAGAGGTGGGGGGAACAATTAACAGAACCATAAAAACCCCCTCTGTATTTTGCTGGAGATTTTAATTTCCCCTCCAATCAACGTTGGACTTTGGAAATGTACATTATTACTTTGTCAAAGTTGGAAATGACTTTCATATGAAACACTTTGGGGCCTGCAGTTGTTTGGCTGCGTTTGGAAATCCAAGCAATTAGAATTAAAAAAAAAGTATTCACCCAATTCATTGCAGTTTCTCGGTCACAACTACAAGAAGAGTCTGCTCGGGGTTATTCTTGAAACTTGGGTTGCTTAAGCCATTTAAATAGATTTCTATTTCAGAAACAAAATGAGAGCCAACAATTTCACAATGAAAAGCTGGAGGGCTATAAAACTTGGCTTCACCTAAGACTCTTAACATTGTTTTTATTATCTTAATCACTAGGTTCTTTACATACTAATTTTCCATCCCATTGCCAACCAGTGCCAATCCAACTCACTTTTCCATCACCCAGGTGAGTGTTACTCATGTTTTCAGGGGAATGTGAAAAAAAAACCCTGACTATAGTCAGCACAACAGCCTCTATTTTTGCGACTGCTCATGCTACCTTCTGCTAACACTGAGTCACAGTTGCAGAAGTCACTAGCTTAGGTGTAGCTGCTTCTGAGTTGTTTCCTAGGATTTCCCAAAAATACAAACAGTGCTGGGTTTTGCAGATGCAGTTTTCATGACACAAAGGCTAAACAATTTGCAATCCTGTCTATGCTGGGACCCAGAATATTGCAAACACCGATTAGGGGTGTCTGTGTGTGTCACCGATTAAGCAAGGGGAGAGATGAGATAAATCACAGCACGTGGTTGTAACAGGCCTTAGCAGAGCAAAGAGTCCTCCAGGAAGGTTGTAGAGGATTCAGGTCCCACCTGGGTGATCAAAACAGACGTGCCCAGTAACACCTGCACAGTTTAAATCCAGCTGTAGCTAAAAGGCTGCAAAACAAGAACATGGCGTGAATAGGGGGTAAATGCTCAGTTCACTACAGGTCATGTTTCAGTGTCTAGATTAAGTGCTGTGACCAGATAAGAATACTTTATTCTGCACTGGACTAGCCCATTCCATCAGAAGAGGGGTGGCCAGCAGGGACAGGGAGGTGATTGTCCCTCTCTACTCTGCCCTCATGAGGCCCCATCTGGAGTCCTGTGTCCAGAGCTGGGGCCCCCAATACAAGAAGGATGTGGAACTGTTGGAGAGGGTTCAGAGGAGGCCACAAAGATGATTAGAGGGTTGGAGCACCTCCCCTATGAAGAGAGGATGGGGGAGCTGGGCTTGTTCAGCCTGGAGAAGAGAAAGCTGTGGGGGGACCTCATTGCAGCCTTCCAGTACCTGAAGGGAGCAGAGAAACAGGAGGGGAATCAACTTCTTAAAAGGGCAGACAATGGCAGGACAAGGGGGCTAAAGGAGGGAAGGTTTAGATTAGATATTAGGGGGAAGTTCTTTCCAGAGAGAGTGGTGAGGTGCTGGAACAGGCTGCCCAGAGAGGTGGTGGCTGCCCCATCCCTGGAGGTGTTCAAGTCCAGGTTGGATGTGGCCCTGGGCAACCTTGTGTAGATCCAGGCCTGGAGGTTGGTGTCCCTGCCTGTGTCGGGGGGTTGAAACTATGAACCTTGGGGTCCCTTCCAACCCAGAATATTCTATGATTCTATGATATCATCTATAAATTAATCCATGAATCGTTGTGTGGTTATGTGAAAGCACTAAGGAACTGAGATTTCTCATGTGAAACTTCAGGAGCCTGTGCAGCCAGAAAACTAACTGGTCTTTTCCCTGTGTTTACCAGTGTAAACTGGCAATAATACTGGCCAGCTTTCACCAGGGTAAAGCTAATGTGAATGATGTTATTTGAAAATCACCTTTGACTTCAACAGCCTCCTGTACTTCAGATTTCGTTTGGGGTTTTGATTCTTTGCAAAGCCAGAAAGATGAAAATGAATCCCTGTTTCAATTTGGCTTTGAGTAAAAATAGAGACACCAAAGTAGAAATATCCCTGTGCAGCAACAGCAGCCTCAGAAACATCGTAGCCATGGTTTAGCATCAGGCAGCTAGGAAGGAAAACTGACTCATCCCATCTCACAGCCCAAATGGAGAGAAACAGAAAGAGTAAACAGCACCAAAACAAATAAAATAGAGGTTCTGGTCTCCTCACTGCAAGTGAAGAAGTGACTGAACAAGTCCAACGGTTCTCAAATGCTGTCTAGCAGCATTTTAATTGCTCCTGGCACTTAAAGTGAGGACTGAAAGCCACAGTTCTTGAAGGCCTGTCAAGTCATCCCTTGTCAACTATAAACTGCACAGGAGCTTAATTCCTCGCAGCTTTCTTGTGAAGATAATTATAGACCACATAAATTCAAGAGGCAGGATAATTTTTGCAGCTGTTAATACCACTTTTTAGCTGCACAAACCAGGAAAATAATGATAGGGAACTCTTACTCTTCGAGGCATGAGCTCATGATGAGACCTCACAAGTGGCGGAAGCAGCAAACTCATCTCACAGCTTGTATTAAAGTCTTTGACTCCAGGTTTCAGCCCAGGAGAAAGTCAAAGAGACCCCACATCTACACCACCCTGTTTGCTTAGGTCTTCTGGCATTGCTCCAAGGTTGATGTGAGCCAACTGGCTCCAGATGGGTAAACTTTGGGCACGGGACAGGGCAAAGGGCTGGATCATGCTCTATACCTGCAGGTCCTGTCCGAAGCCATTTGACTCTCAGAATTCAAAGTCAATTTTGTCTACCAGTGGCAATTTAAATTGACCAACAAATCTGCCTATCTGGATCCCAGTCACAATCTCTCACACACAATATCCTGCTGTCCCTAAGACCTTTTTAAGATTTGTCTGCATCCAGCCAAAATACCTCTGGGGCAGCTTGCTGCAAGCCTTCATCCAACAGGCAGGAACCAGAAGTATCCCAATGTTTTTAGTGGGGGGGAAGGAAGGGAAAAATAAAGCATCAAGGGACACGGGCCATTTTACACAGCCAGAAAAGTTCTAGCTTTAGTGGTAGCGTAGTTTTTGGGGGTGAGTGGGATGAAGGACAAACAGCAGTTTCAAGCCCAGAGCAGCGGTTTCCCATGAGATATCTCACCCTTTGTGAGAGACAGCCTGGGGATAAGTTACAGGGCAAATGTATAAGGGTTGAGACTCATTTTTCATGTCATGTTTACAAGTGTCCTGGCTGGGAGACCTCGCCAGGGCTTCTAGGTGCTCAGATTTGCTTCAGGTCTAGCCTCAGGCTTCCCAAACCCATGGCCACTCCCCATTAAGAGAAACCTCTAAGAGTTGGCTATGTCAAACATAATTAAGTCTGAACACAAGTCAAAACAATTCCGTGGGTTTTTGTCCTTCCAGATGAAGAATCACCTTTTTTTGGTGTGTTTTAAGTCACAACTTTCAAGGGTTTAGCAGCAGCCCCATGAGGTTTGGATAATGTGGGAATCCCAGCACTTGATATAAAGCAATTCACACTAGATCTGAACACTGGCAAACAGTCAGCTAAATCCATTATCGCATGATAATGCTCAAACATTTCATTAATTCCTAACCAGCTGTCCTCTGCTCCCTTACCCCTTTCATCATACAAACATTTCTTTAACTGTCTGAGGGAGGGGAGAGGGAGGATCAGACGCAGCCGTAAAATTCCTTCACCCACTTTGCCTGCAGCAAGTTATTTCTTTTGACACGCATGTAAAATAATACTGGGGGTGTTGTTTGTTTGGCTTGGCTGGATGATAAATTTTCATAACAATTTTGTAAGCCAAGTACCTGCGAAATGGAGTAGGGAGAACAGCTCTTGGTGAGCCTGCGTCCAGTTAATTGACGTATCTCATTCAACAGGCACGACCCCCTTGCTCCAGTTTCTATGTGCAGAAGGAGGACATGGCTTTTAGAGCAGGATATTGCTCTCCAGCATTCAGAGGTCCTGTAGATTTTAGGGGTTTTTAGCCCTTGGATACTGCATGCCAAATAAACCAGTGGAAGAAAGGGTAAGTAGTACTGCAGGGGTTTCTTCAACTCCATGACTCACAGAATGGAAACATGAGTAGTTAAGTCGTAGGGCGATTTGAAGGTGACTTCTGGATGCTTTCTTTAGGGAAAGCCCTTGCTGAAGGGCCTCAACTCTCACACATTGCCTAGGGTTTTGTGTGGAGGAGCGGGACTCCGGACCACCTCCCTGCTGAGCAGGGACCCACCGAAGGCAGACCCTCCCAAATGCTGGGAAAGGAGGAACCTTGTGTCTCCAACCTCACCCTCAACCGCAGTTCAGAGGTTTTTCTCCCTGTCCCACAAAACGTCAGTCCCTCTCCCAGGCAAACGTAGCACACGTCTGGACAGCACATCAGTCTCTTGACTGACACTCACTTCTCCCCTGCCAAGACTTGAGGATCTGTTTATTTATTATGGGTTAAGTATTTGGAGTTGAGTAAGAACCTCAGAGGGAAAAGGTGGGTCTGCTTCCTTGGATATTTTTTTCCCCACCCCCTCACTCTCATTATAAAAAATTGGATCTTTTTAAGCTCAAATGTTTGGTTTGTGGAAAATTACTCTTTCCGACTCTCGGCTCAGCTAAAGGCTGATAGTTAACAACTCTCAAATGAAAATCACATGAGGAAATAAAGTGGAGAAATATCTGGACACGTCTGGACATGTTTGGACATTACCGGAACAGGTCTAAAATGCCAGGGCAAGGTAAGGACCACGCTTTGCAGGCAACAAAAGGACAAAAAAAAAAGTATTTTCTTTACCTCCTGAGCTTCTTACTCAGGGATTTCAGTTGTGTTAGGGTCTCATATAAATTCCATTAAAGTATTTTCTCTTGCTACAAGTCATAAGACTTCTCTACTACTATATATACAGGTATATTTTGTTTCTTCCGTGGAATAAACTTTGTTTTATTAAGCTATGCTACATACGTTCAGTTGTGATATAATGGATGTTGTTTTACTGTCAAGAGTAGGTGTTAACACTAGGCTGTCGTCAGCATGGTAGCTTTATCTTTACCACTTGGCTAATTAAGAGAATTATTTTGCCACGTTCTTTTTTCAGGCAATGTCGTTACAATATTTATAAACATCAGCAGTATGTCAAAAAAACCCCAACCAACCCATCTTTCTAGGAGCAGACTTTGGGAACCCTCACTGGTGGCTGGTTAATTTAGTTGTGCCTGATTATAGTCCTTAGCGTGAAATAAGTGAAAAATAAATACATATTGGTAACAGCATTCTATAATAAAAGATTCATATCTTTTGTTTGTTCGTTTCTGTAGGGCTTGCAGTCGTAGTAGTTGTGTTAGACTCAAGACTCGTCTTGCTTTTTAGTCCCATGTAAAATGCGTACAGCTCTCCCATTTTGCCTTCTGTGGTTTTCCTTTTTCTGAAGTCTGGTATGCTTCGTGGTTTATTTATTCATGAGCTGCAGAGAAAGAAGTCCACAATAAAAAGAAAAATTAAGATTGTTTTGGAATAGATACTTAACAGCGTGTCAAGAAACAGAAAGCAATTACACTGGGGCAACGTAACGTGCATTTTTACACGCCACTCGCACGCTGCTTCATGTATTCCCACTTTATGCAAGTAATGAGTATAGAATACTACACTACCCTGCCCAATGCAGTCAGCACAATTAAAGGCTAGGAGGTGTAGGTAATTTGGAATAAAACAACCCAAATGTGCCTCTGATTAAAAAAAAAAAACCCATGGTCTTTTACAGCACCGTTGCAGAGGGTGCCAGGACTATGGCTGCCATTGGAACTGAAGTGGTTTAATTCCCTGGGGCTCGCTGGATGTTGTATATTGGGCACTGTGTGCTGTGGGCACGCAGAACACTCGCTACACCATCACACAGAGCAGGCGGTCACTGCTCGGCGTGGTGAGCTCCATTAAAGCGCTGGGTTGGGTTGTGAGGAGGCCCATGGCCTCTGGCTGGGCATGGAGCCATCGGGAGGCAGGATGGCACCTCATGTGTGGCCAGACCTGAGGAAAAGGTGTCATTTTTCCTCATGATGAAGGAAAACTTTGCCAATTTTGGGCTGCAGCAGGTCGAGTAGGGCTGGGCACCTGCTCAAGAGCTTTCGAAGTCAAGTTTACAGATGCACTTGGAGTAACTCTTGTGGATGGGGGAGTGAGGGGCTCCGTGCCGTGTCCTGGCCGGGTTTCTGTGATAAAAACCCATCTCCGTGGGGAGAGCGATCAGGTGGCCGCCTCCAACCACTGGACGGGCTCCTTTTCCGGCCGGGAACTCCCTTTCTGCCCCGGGAGAGGTGCCAGCGGGAACGGCCGCTACACCTGGCCTGCCTCGGCCGCCGGCCGGCCGCCATCCCCGGCTCCCCTCAGGTCGGAGCGCCCCTCGCCCCTGAGGGGATGCCCCGGCGCCCCCGCAGCCCGCCCGCCTGTCGCCCTAGCAACGCCCCCCGCCCGCCAGCCCGCGGCCTCCCCCCACCCCCCCCACCCCGCCTCGGGCCACTCCCCCTCGCTGCATATTCATGACCCCGGGCGCGGGGAGGGGGGCGGGGGCGGGGAGGGGGCGGAAGCGGAAGCGGGAGACGGTTTCCGAGGAGCCCGGTATAAAGCGGCCGGTGGTGCCCGGTGTCGCCCGCCGTGCTCGTGCCGCCGTGAGTGACCTCACCCCTCCCTCCTTCCCCCCCACCCTCCCCGCCGGCCGCCGCGGCCACCTCCCGGCACCGCCGCCTCCCCCGCCTCACGGAGCAGGTCCCGGGTGCAGGGGGAGACCCGGGGGCAGGTAAGAGGGTCGGCGGGTGAGGGACCTCGGGAGGGCGGCTGTGCATGTTGAGGGGGGGGGGTGGGGGGTGGAGGTGGCGGGCGGTTGAGCTGTGAGGGGTGGTGGGGTGAGGAGGCGGCTGTGAAGGTGAAGGGCGGTTGGGGAGCTGCGATGTGAGGGAGATGAGGGGTGGGTGAAGGTGAGGAAGGGGCTGGGGATGGGGGGAGATGAGGGGCGGGTGAAGGTGAGGAAGGGGCTGGGGGGGAGATGAGGGGAGGGTGAAGGTGAGGAAGGGGCTGGGGGGGAGATGAGGGGAGGGTGAAGGTGAGGAAGGGGCTGGGGGGGAGATGAGGGGAGGGTGAAGGTGAGGAAGGGGCTGGGGATGGGGGGGAGATGAAGAGAGGGTGAAGGTGAGAAAGGGGCTGGGGATGGGGGGAGATGAGGGGCGGGTGAAGGTGAGGAAGGGGCTGGGGATGGGGGGGAGATGAGGGGCGGGTGAAGGTGAGGAAGGGGCTGGGGATGGGGGGGAGATGAGGGGCGGGTGAAGGTGAGGAAGGGGCTGGGGATGGGGGGGAGATGAGGGGCGGGTGAAGGTGAGGAAGGGGCTGGGGATGGGGGGGAGATGAGGGGCGGGTGAAGGTGAGGAAGGGGCTGGGGATGGGGGGGAGATGAGGGGCGGGTGAAGGTGAGGAAGGGGCTGGGGATGGGGGGGAGATGAGGGGCGGGTGAAGGTGAGGAAGGGGCTGGGGATGGGGGGGAGATGAGGGGCGGGTGAAGGTGAGGAAGGGGCTGGGGCTGGGGGGGAGATGAAGAGAGGGTGAAGGTGAGGGAGGTGCTGGGGATGGGGGGGAGGTGAGGGGCGGGTGAAGGTGAGGAAGGGGCTGGGGGGGAGATGAGGGGAGGGTGAAGGTGAGGAAGGGGCTGGGGGGGAGATGAGGGGAGGGTGAAGGTGAGGAAGGGGCTGGGGATGGGGGGGAGATGAAGAGAGGGTGAAGGTGAGAAAGGGGCTGGGGATGGGGGGAGATGAGGGGCGGGTGAAGGTGAGGAAGGGGCTGGGGATGGGGGGGAGATGAGGGGCGGGTGAAGGTGAGGAAGGGGCTGGGGATGGGGGGGAGATGAGGGGCGGGTGAAGGTGAGGAAGGGGCTGGGGATGGGGGGGAGATGAGGGGCGGGTGAAGGTGAGGAAGGGGCTGGGGATGGGGGGGAGATGAGGGGCGGGTGAAGGTGAGGAAGGGGCTGGGGATGGGGGGGAGATGAGGGGCGGGTGAAGGTGAGGAAGGGGCTGGGGCTGGGGGGGAGATGAGGGGCGGGTGAAGGTGAGGAAGGGGCTGGGGCTGGGGGGGAGATGAGGGGCGGGTGAAGGTGAGGAAGGGGCTGGGGCTGGGGGGGAGATGAAGAGAGGGTGAAGGTGAGGGAGGTGCTGGGGATGGGGGGGAGGTGAGGGGCGGGTGAAGGTGAGGGAGGTGCTGGGGATGGGGGGGAGGTGAGGGGCGGGTGAAGGTGTGGAAGAGTTTGGGGGATTGATGAGGGGCGGGTGAAGGTGAGGAAGGGGCTGGGGATGGGGGGAGATGAGGGGCGGGTGAAGGTGTGGAAGAGTTTGGGGGATTGATGAGGGGCGGGTGAAGGTGAGGAAGGGGCTGGGGATGGGGGGAGATGAGGGGCGGGTGAAGGTGAGGAAGGGGCTGGGGATGGGGGGAGATGAGGGGCGGGTGAAGGTGAGGAAGGGGCTGGGGATGGGGGGAGATGAGGGGCGGGTGAAGGTGAGGAAGGGGCTGGGGATGGGGGGAGATGAGGGGCGGGTGAAGGTGAGGAAGGGGCTGGGGATGGGGGGAGATGAGGGGCGGGTGAAGGTGAGGAAGGGGCTGGGGATGGGGGGAGATGAGGGGCGGGTGAAGGTGAGGAAGGGGCTGGGGATGGGGGGAGATGAGGGGCGGGTGAAGGTGAGGAAGGGGCTGGGGATGGGGGGAGATGAGGGGCGGGTGAAGGTGAGGAAGGGGCTGGGGATGGGGGGAGATGAGGGGCGGGTGAAGGTGAGGAAGGGGCTGGGGGGAGATGAGGGGCGGGTGAAGGTGAGGAAGGGGCTGGGGGGAGATGAGGGGCGGGTGAAGGTGAGGAAGGGGCTGGGGCTGGGGGGAGATGAGGGGCGGGTGAAGGTGAGGAAGGGGCTGGGGATGGGGGGAGATGAGGGGCGGGTGAAGGTGAGGAAGGGGCTGGGGATGGGGGGAGATGAGGGGCGGGTGAAGGTGAGGAAGGGGCTGGGGATGGGGGGAGATGAGGGGCGGGTGAAGGTGAGGAAGGGGCTGGGGATGGGGGGAGATGAGGGGCGGGTGAAGGTGAGGAAGGGGCTGGGGATGGGGGGAGATGAGGGGCGGGTGAAGGTGAGGAAGGGGCTGGGGATGGGGGGAGATGAGGGGCGGGTGAAGGTGAGGAAGGGGCTGGGGATGGGGGGAGATGAGGGGCGGGTGAAGGTGAGGAAGGGGCTGGGGATGGGGGGAGATGAGGGGCGGGTGAAGGTGAGGAAGGGGCTGGGGATGGGGGGAGATGAGGGGCGGGTGAAGGTGAGGAAGGGGCTGGGGATGGGGGGAGATGAGGGGCGGGTGAAGGTGAGGAAGGGGCTGGGGATGGGGGGAGATGAGGGGCGGGTGAAGGTGAGGAAGGGGCTGGGGATGGGGGGAGATGAGGGGCGGGTGAAGGTGAGGAAGGGGCTGGGGATGGGGCGAGATGAGGGGCGGGTGAAGGTGAGGAAGGGGCTGGGGATGGGGCGAGATGAGGGGCGGGTGAAGGTGAGGAAGGGGCTGGGGATGGGGCGAGATGAGGGGCGGGTGAAGGTGAGGAAGGGGCTGGGGATGGGGCGAGATAGGTAGATATGAGGCTGCAGAAGAGCGAAAGGACTGTGGAGAGAAAGCAAGGTGAGAGGCATGAGGCTACAGAGGTGGAAAGGGTTGAGTTCTATGGTAAGGGGAGCGGGCCAAAGGAGATCTGGGGCTGCAGCGGTTGGGAAGGGATGAGGTATGAAAGTAGGATGAGTAAAGTCGATCTGGAGAGGCTTGTTTGGGGTATCTGGGATAAGAGTCCTAATGAGGTGAAGATGGGATGCGAAAGAGGAGGCTGAGTTTCCCTTTGGGGTTATGTTGGGTGGTGAGTATGCTGGAAGAGGACTTGCAGGGAGTGGAAGATGGAAATTAGTGTAGCTTTTCAGGCTGTTAAACTTCACTGGTCTGCCATTTGAATAATTCCACACTTACTCTGTAACCTGATCTCGGTGCTTTACCATAAAACAGTGCAGACTCACCTTGGCTGCTATGATGGTGGGAGATTACCAAATTACTTGGCACTTAACTCCTAATTCTCCTGTGAAAGCAGCAGTTTTCCTTAAGATCATGTTATCAATGACTTTTAACTCTTAAGATACCTTATTTTAGCCCCTTTAGCAGGTGCAGAAACTGTGTTTGACCTTGAAAAATATTCTCCCTGTGGGGCAGTTTTCTGTTGTAGTGATTGGCCTCCAGTATTCTTTATGTATAGAGGGAAAAGGGAGGGGAGGGAAAGGTCTAGCCAAGGCTGACTTGGCACTGGGTGCGGTGAGTGAATCAATGTTGCTGGAGCTTGGCTAATGCAGTGCATTACAAATGGGAAAGGAGAGGAGAGAGATTGCAGGATGTTGAATGTTGGACAGAGGTGGTGAGTTTTTCCTTCAGGAAAGACCTTAGGAGCAGACCTAGAGGGATAGGCAGCATTCAGATCAGAGCAAGGACAGATAGCTGCAGTGCTCTGAGGATTCACCAGAAGAAATTAGACTGTATCCTTACTGCTCTGGTGTGATCTGTACTGTACTCTGCTGCCTTGATCACACAGCACTACTAAAATATTTAGTGAAATATGGCTTGAGCAGGCACTTCAGCTCAAAGAAAGCTCTGGTGAATATTCTGTTTCCCTCTAGAAGTCGGGCTTTTTTCATAATAACTGGCAGAAGTGGCTGTTGATGGGATTGCACTGTGACATAACTTGTGTATGCTGCCTTCCCCCATGCCAGTATTGCAAAAGATAAGGTCTTCCTTGCTTGGTTTGTTTAATGATTATACTGGATTCATTAAATGTTCAACAGGCTATTTTTTTCCCCTTCCTAAATAAGGAAAGGGGTTTCAAATAGGGGATTAAGGTATGGAGTTGACACTCTGGCTGTAACTGCTTCCAGGAGTACTTCTTTACTGTGTGTTTGAAAAACTGACACTACCTTAAGCTCATAAAAACCCATCCAGTAGTCTGAGGCATCAAAATCCATCTGAGTTCCTGTGTCTGTCAAAGGTAGGACCAGCTGCTGTCTCTGAAATGAGCTGTATTCCTGTGTAAATGATGTTAAATCAGGTATTTAAGGGAGTTTTAATGACAAAATAACAGTTTCAGTGATGTAATGGATGGGATCAGTGGAACAACTTCTATTTCAGTTAGCTATATGCAATACCAGAGGCTGGTTTACATGGGTTGGCTCATACCCCTCTGAGCAAGGAAGCGGTAGCAGTTCTTATACTTGCTTATGTACAACTGAGGCATCTTCAGTAAAATTGAAAACTTAGGGTTCTATATATAACCCTCTTGCATAATGTGTGTCATCTCCTGTGGGAACCTGCTGTTCTCTGGGAGTTTTTCATTGAGAAAGGAACGAGCAGTATCTGCTGACATGATCTTGTTTGGATGCTGTGGGGACTGTTTGCAACTGAAAGCAGTCCTGTCCCTCAAAGCTGAGCTGTCTTAGCAATTCAGTCCATTTTACATACACCAGTATTGTACTGCCTTAAGCTGACAAGGGAGGATGGTGACTTCTGGAGGTGTCCTTCATGAGTGGTGAGAAGTGGTTAGAGTGATGTGAACTTGCTCCTTTTGTGTCGTGTTACAACAGAGTTCATTAAGTGCAGGGTGTTCATGTGCCTCCTCAGTGGGGTGAGATGTGGAGTATTTATGTGGCTTCCAATGAAGCGTGGTGTAACTGGCTGAAACAATACACATGCTTGTATGTTGAAATACATGTAAACTAAATTTTCTGTAGTCTATTTGAGGAGCTTTCTGAAGCCACTGCCTTTATTCTGTCCTGTGGAAATAGAGACTCTGAGGAGCTTAGAGGAAGAAGGCTGAATTTGGATCTGTCTTGCAAGGCTGTGACCTCAGAGGTTAATTACCTATAAACTCACTCCAGTCCTGGATTCACTGACAGCTAAAAAGTTAGGTCTTGGTAATTTAATATTGCTGTGTTTGTGTGCTGAGGCTGGAATGTGTGGACTCTGCCTCTATCCCTGTATAAACTTGTTTTAGATGGATCATTCCTAAAAGCTATCTGAATGCTAACATGGGATAGTACCTGTAGAGTATTTCACCAGTGAGAAACCTTGGAGTCCAAATGTGTTTCCAACTGAGTAGCTTAGAAAAGATACTTAAGCTTTGAGAGGCATCTTATAAATGTCGAGGTGGGGAAGCTGATGGCTGAAACTACCTACTAGCTGCTATATTATGCCTGTAGTTCAGAATGCAGTTGTATGTAGAGCTTTGGTACTTTCAGCAGACACTGATTTAAGCAGTAAACACTTCCTTTATGCAGTAGCAATTGGTCTTGTCTAGTTTAATCTGTACATTCTGCCTGTGATGTATTGCTGTCATTTAGTTGAGTACCTCATGATTTCAAGCTTTAATTCCTAGAGTAGGTAGCCAGTTCTGTACCTCTGTTACTCCTAACAGTAGAAGCCACCCTAAAATAGTCACATCAAAAAAATACAGTAGTGTGTAAACAACAGTGCATGTGCAGTGGTGCTGTGCTTGAGATAAAAGCAAGCTTCACTTGCACTTCAGACTGACTTTAATGTGATGGTTAGTGTAAAAGCACTCTGAGCAGTGCTACTGGAGTTGAAATGGGGCTTTCCAGTTGATCTGCCAGGAGAACTGCTGTGGAAGTGCTGAGGCTGTCATGTGATGGAGGAGGAAGCTTTAGCAGCTTGTGGAGTGACTGGTAACACGAACTGTTTTGTGCTGCATTTGGGTTTCACAAGGGTCACTCCCATGACCTCTACCTGTTAAAACTTGCAGGATCCTAGGCTGTGGCCTCTTCCAGGCATAAGATTTATCAGAACTAAAGACAGTGGCATAGCCTTGTATGCAGTTGTTTGTTAGAAAAGGTTTAACTGGTTTGATAAATACTCTGTTAGAGCTCCAGGTCCTTCAACTTGCATCATGCTGTCAGCCTTACTAAACATCTTCCCTTCAACAGCAGTTAACTTGGGAAATAGTGTGGTGATTGTCACTTGGCTTAATGTACCAGTGCTAAACTGATAGGAGTGTTTGAAGCAATACTTTTCTGAAGCAGAGCATTAGTCCTGTCTAGTAACTGCTTTAATGAGTCCAATAAACTTTCTAGCAGAACCGTGTACTTAAAATGCCATACAGAAACAGAAAACACAAATTATCCTGGCAAACCCACTTGCCAGAATGCTGAGGCAGAATGCCTGCTGTCAGGATGAGTGACACCATGTGTGCAGCTCAACAGATCGCTGGTGTTTCAGTTTGAGAGTCACCTTGCAGATGAGAGATCCTGGACAGCCCAGAAACCAGGCCAGGAAGCAGACACTGAAGCTCTGAGCTGTGAACTAGAGACTCAACGTGCTTTTGGTAAGCTGCTGCTTGTCAGGTGACTGCTTTTATGGTCAGCAGCTTATCAGTTACCCACACATCTTGCATTTGGGTCACAGCCCTACTCAGAGTAACCACCCAAAACTTCCTCTGGTAAAGGATATTATGTCCTTGAGCTGGGACTGTGGGGGTCTCTTGAATTGTAGCACTAAATAGCTATTCCTCTCTCAAATAAACCTGTTTATTCTGTTATGCTTCTGTATCACAGTGCACTCCTCTGAGTGGAATAAGATACTCTGCATGAAAAAGAGCTGACTTCATACTATTAAATCTAGACCTCTGATAGAGTTGCCAGAGACTGAATTTGCCTCAAGTTAAAAGCTGAACGTTCGGCATCTCAGCACTGGCTCCACAGCGCTGCAGCGCTTGAGTCACGAGTGGTTTGTGTGCTGCAGACTGCCATCTTAGGGAAACTGGCACACAGTAGCTTAACTAAAGCCCCTTAGTGCTGGTATTTCCAACAAGTGCTGTAAAGTCATTTAGACTGCAGCTGGCACACTGCGTTATAACAACTTGAGGGAAGCAGCCAGGTTTTCTCATCAAACTTGCTCTTGGGCGAGTGACTCTGGCAAGCGTCAGCACACAAGGCTTTTGTTGGGTAATGATTTTGTTTGGCTTAGGAGCTTGCTTCTGACCTTGGTTTGGCTCTTACTGGTGTGTTGTCTGCTCAGATGTGAATATCAATATATGGGAAGCTGGTCTCCATAACAGAATCATAGGGGTTGGAAGGGACCTTGAGAGATCATCGGGTCCAACCCCCCTGCCAAAGCAGCTCCCCAGCTCATATTGCACAGATAGGTGTCCAGATGGGTCTTGAATGTCTACAGAGAAGGAGACTCCACCACCCCCCTGGGCAGCCTGTCCCAGGGCTCTGTCACCCTCACTGGGAAAGTTCTTCCACATGCTGGTGCAGAACTTCCTGTGCTCCAACTTGCAGCCATTGCCCCTTGTCCTGTCCCCACAGACCACTGAAAAGGGGCTGCCGATTTCCCCCTGCATCCCATGCTTAAGATACTTATAAACATTAATAAGGGCCCTCCTTAGTCTTCTTTTCTCTAGGCTGAACAGTCCCAGCTCACTCGGCCTTTCCTCATAGGGGAGATGCTCCAGGCCCTTAATCATCTTTGTAGCCTCCTCTGGACTCTCTCCAGGAGATCCCTGTCTTTTCTATACCAGGGAGCCCAGAACTGGACACAATACTCCAGGTGGGGTCGGACCAGGGCAGAGTAGAGGGGGAGGATCACCTCCTTTGGCCTGCTGGCCACACTCCTCCTGATGCACCCTAGGATCCCATTGGCTCTCTTAGCCACCAGGGCACACTGCTGGCTCATGGCCAACCTGGACCCCCAGGTCCTTCTCCACAGAGCTCTTCTCCAGCCTGTACTGATACAAGCGGTTATTCCTTCCCAGGTGCAAGACTCCACAGCTGAACTCCCAAAACCCAATTAGAGGCAAGACTTGCTTTCCAGTACTGGACTATATAATTTATGAATGATACAGGCTGTTAAACTACTCTTTCTAGCC
The DNA here is from genome assembly GCF_964237585.1 of Gallinula chloropus. Lineage (NCBI taxonomy): Eukaryota > Metazoa > Chordata > Aves > Gruiformes > Rallidae > Gallinula > Gallinula chloropus. The sequence continues at coordinate 4,899,905 of NC_140086.1, forward strand.
TTAGGGTAACTGCCTGGCTTAACCAATGGCCTCTTTTTGCAGTGTTACATGAAGTCTAATCTGGGGCCCTGAGGTGCCCTGGCAGTGGACTGAGACCTCCTTTCCTTGCAAGACTGAAATTGTCAGTTAATAGCTGCTACTCATGTAGCAAGGCATAAAAGGGTAGGAGGTAAACAAGCCTTAAGGAATAAACTGAAGATGCTTTTAAAAATCTTCATGTGTAAACAGTGGCAGGAAAGTGTTACCCTGAATTGTTTTTGCTAAACTGTATCTGAGGTGGATTTTATCAATGTTCTGGGGAAAGCAAGGCTGGCACTCTCAGCAGAGTACAGAGAACCTAGTTTCCTCATCTTGTTTTAAATGAGAGCTCTAATGTTTTTGTAACTGAAATTGAAACCAGTGTTATGCTGACCCTGCATATTTTCTATCCTCTGCTGGATAGCCTGGACTACTTCTGCAGGCAGTGTAGTTCATTTATTTTGGAGACTTGAAAACAAGCCATTATCACCCTTCAGTGCCAGATAAATAAATGATCTAACTGGGGGCTGAACCCAAAGTGATCTTTTACAAAAGCACAACTACATGTGACACTTACCTTCCTTCTGTCCTTGAATATATGATCAGTCTTCCTGGACCACATCCAGAAGCCAGTGGCTTAACCCAACAAGCAGTGACTACACAACAGTGCCACATAATTTCCTATCATCACTTATACACAGCAAGCATTCTTCCAGAATACACTTGGAGTGCTGTTTAACCTGTAACTTGCTGATCAACCATGTGGGAGTACAAATAGGAACAGGAATTAATGAATTAAATAGTCTTGATGCTGGATCTTTGCTTCCAGGTGACAAGAACTTCAGGGTTTTGGATTTTGTGGGGAGGGGAGAAGGCATGCATGCAGGGTAAAAATACTCCTCCCCTTTTACAAGGGGAATATCTGAGCAAGTACACTGGCCTGTGCAGTCTGGCTCTGGGTACTCCCAGAGGAGTGATCTGACAGTCTGAACTATTGCTCCTTGGAGTAGTGTGGCTGGCCAGCTAACTCCCAAGAGTTCAGAAAATAACCCAAAACAAATGCACAACTCACTTTAACACTAACACATCTAGTGCACATGTCCTGTTTGCTGTCTGAAATGTATCTGGGGGAATCAGCTTGTGATGTAGGTGCATTCTTGTTGTTTTTCTTGGCTCTTGCCCTGCTCCTAACTTTGGTCTGGAGAGGGAAAAGGCTTACACTTCCTAGTGCAGGAGCTAATCCTGATTGTTTCCAACATCACAGTACTTCTGTGGCTCCCACTGCTATTCATGTTGGTTGTAGCAGCCTTGGCTCTTTGAATGGGCTGAAAAGGGGAATGGTGTGAAAGTTACTGCACCCTTCATGCTCCTACAGTTATTGCTGGCCTTACAGTCGGAGCCTTTTCCTGTTGCTTTAAGTCACTTTTCCAATTCATCTTCAAGGTATGGTCTGTTCAAAGCTCTCTAAAGCAGTAATCTCTCAAACCACTGGAGAAATGGCATTGAACCAGATAATGTGTGTCCTCTTCTGAATGGTCATTCTGAGGATAGTTTGTGTGACAATTTAGGGTGCCATGTGAGGAAAATAAGTCTTTTCACTTTGTACTAGTAGTGGGATCTGTAATCTTTGTAAGCATAGAGTTGGACTGGAGTGCTAGATAACTTATCTACCATGGCCTTTCAACTGTGTGGTAGTAGTCCCTTAAGCTACATATAAAAAGGTTTGGATTCCCATCCAGTGAATCTTGTACCAGCATCTTCCATGGATGCCTATTTATCTAGTGGGTTTGATATGAAATTGTTACTAATTCTTTTACTGGTTAGGAACAATAGGATATGCTTGTGGGTAGGTAGTAGTCTTTGGTATGGTGACTTAAGGTGGAGATTTAAAACTGTTTCAGGGTATTCTTAGCCTGCTCATGGCTAGATGTAATTAATATCCCTAATGTTTCAGTAAACACTTGCCTGTACTCATGGAACAGATTTCTTTCCATCTTTCCATCTTCCCACACCTGCACAAGTCACTTCATGGAAAGCCACACTTGTGGTTAGTGACCCGTTTTATTGTAAACTACTAAATAGACATGTTCAATAGACTACAAACTTCCAGTGCATTCCAGCAGCCTAACACTGCATTATTTCCCTGAGCTGCACTTAGCAGCTCCCTTCCTTATTAACTATGCTACTAAATTAACACTTTTTCCAAGAGGTCAGTTCCAGTTCTGTTAAGGCTGGTTACTGGATAACTGGTTGTAATGAATGTGTAAATTTTTCATTGGTACAGTAAGTTACACTGTTCCTTTTGACTTCAGCTTTTCAGAAGCTTTTGGTCTACAGACTTGCTGCCTGGGTGGCTTTATAAGGAGCCTATGTAGGTATCCTTCAGTGAACTTGACAACAGGCTGCTTTGGTTGAGGATCACAGCCTCATTCTGCCTACTGGGAATTTAGTAATTGATGTGTCCCTCGTGGCTTCCACTGATCTTTGAAGTTGTAGGGACTTTCCCACTGACAAACCGCAGGCTGATAAGTTGCCTGCAGTCAAACATCCCTACTAGAAAAAGCTTGAAATCCCTACCTCATTACTATATTAAGACTGGATATATATGCTATAGCTCACAAGACACTTAAGTAGGGAAGAAGATTTCTGTCTTGCGTACAGAAATTGCTGTTGTCCAAATGATTTGGGAGATCTTCTAGGAAATAGGATGAGAAAGCTGTTGCAGTTCTGTGCTTCAAGCATCCTCAGTAGGATTGCTTTGTACTTGAAAAAAATAGTCTGAATTAGAGGTGTGCTAGGAGAAATGTTGATAATAGTTCCCAGAGCTTTAATACTAAAGGCATATTGTCTAATAAGGGCAGTGTAATGTTAATCTGTCTAAATACTTCAGCTCTGTGATTATAACATCTCCATCTTGCATCTCCACTAGTGTGCTCAGTGTAGAAGTACTGTGCAAATGAAAGCAATGCTTTGTTTATCTCCAGCCAGCAGCATTTAGTTCATTAATATTACATCTACCTGTAGCTTGGAAAATAAGTGGGAGCGGCCAGTGATGAATAATAAAAAAATGGGTTCATTATTTTTAATTCAGTGCTGGACCAGCATTCTTCCTAATTCATACCTGCTGTGGTTATACTAGTGCCATTATAATGTTTCATTTTCTTGCTTACTGTTGATGTAGGGACTAAATTACTCTTGTCTGGCTAGTAGTGATATCTTTTCAGATAACAATAAGAATATTTGCCAATGCTTGGCTTACACTGATTTCTTTTTTTTAATATTGGACTAGACTTTGGGAGCAACCTGACAAGCCAAGGCTGGAAACTTCTTGTCTCCTTGTATCTGATAAGGCAGGCAAGAGCTCAGGATTTTCCTCTTTATTTGTCTTGCAAGACAAACTGTAGCTCTAGAAGTTGTTTGTGAGCAGCTAAGACTAAAGCCACACATCTGTCTTTCAGCATCTGAAAGGGTTTGAGCTTCTCAATGTGTTATTCTTCTGACTTTGTAGGGAAGAATGACCAATGGATAGATAATATTTTTATATATCTGGGCTTATAGTTAGTTACATCTGCATTCCCCAGACCTTGAAGTAGAAGGTTAGGCACAGACTTAAGACTGCAAATTGTGCAGGGGCAGCCCCAGAGGCTGGATGGCTTTTCTCATCCGTTAGGTGCTTGGCATCAGTCACAGTTTAGGGGAGGATGTATCAAAAGCGACAGGTCTTCATAGTCCTGTGGGATTCAAGAGCATGGCTTTCAGTGGGCAGCTACCAGCACTTTGGAAATCAGCTTAACTGCAGCAAGTGGTAGTCAGAATTGCTCCTAATAGTAGGAGGTATTTAACAGAAAGCATGTGAGAAGGCATATACATGTGCTCAGTTTGTTTTCCCTACAGCAAAGAAATCTGAGGTCAGGCCACTCAAGAGCCCTCTCAGATGGCTGGGTGTGTTACTCCCCATATATACTGAACTAAACCAGTGTCTGTTTTGATTGCAGTACTTCCTCCAGTGGGAATTAACACTTCATACTGAACCTGGGGAACCTGTATCTATGCTGATTTCAGTTCCATGTTTTGAAGGCTGATAACACTTCATTTGCAGAGTTTTTGCACTCCATGCTGATGGAGGTTTATGCCTGTTTGAATCTTGTTGCTACAGGATGAGTACTCTTTCATGAGGGGGGAAAAAACCAGATATAGTTGTACACTTTATATGTAAGGTGAGTGGTGAGCAAGGGCGTATTAAGTCCTCAAGAGAAGCTGAGATGAGTGTTTTCCCAGCCAAAGCTTTTTTGGATTATCTGCACTCAATGCAAACTGTAGCATGTATAAGTAGGAAGAACTTTGCAGGCAACACCTGAATTCTTTTCTTGGGGCCTCCACTACTTCTCTGGGTAACCTGCTCCAGTGTCTCACTGCCTCATAGTGAAGAATTTTTTCCTGCTATCCAACCTAAATCTGCCCTTCTCTAGTTCAAAACCACCACCCCTCATCCTATTGCTACATGCCTTGTGACCAGTTCTTCCCCAGCTTCCTTATAGGCACCTTTCAGGTACTGGAAGGCTGCTATAAGGTCTCCTCAGAGCCTTCTCTTCTCCAAGCTGAACAAGCCCAACTCTTTCAGGGTGTCTTGAAGGGACTCTGAGCAACCTGATCTAGTACAGATGTCCCTGCTAACTGAAGGAGGGGGTGGACTAGATGACCTCTAAAGGTCCCTTCCAACCTAACACATTCTGTGATGTTTTTCTTGAAAATCAATGCCAGTCCCTAAGTGCCTACCCCAGTTAACTTAAACCCTGCAGTTTGATTGAAAACCAGAATGAAAGCTGAGGACAGTCATGTGTCACATCATGGCTGTTTTAATGTAGAAATGCAACTTGGAAATTTAAGTAACATTTGGCTTAAATGTTTAAAACAAAAGTGACCTTTTGAACTATGGCTGGTTTACTGTATGGTGATTTGTACTTCTCCAAAGAAGTTCATGGGTCAAAAGTCTGCCCATTATTTTGCAGAAATACATTTTTATAGAGGAAATATGTTGAACTTAGAAATTTGCTGCTGGAAGAACAAAAGCTTACAGGATAAATGCATTGTGCTTAAATGAGAACAGGGATGTGGTGCCTTTTGTCTATTAAATATTGCAGAATGCAACATCAGGATAGTTCAAGTCTATTTAGGTTCTTAAAACCTAAACCACTTAAGATTTTATATACTTAAGTATATATTCTGCTTAAATGACCATTGCTTTAATCAAATCTTACTTCTCCCAAAAAAATGACAGGTGATTACTCAGAGTAAACACATTAGTTTATTGCATAAGTTGGTAATGTAATTGGAAAAGTAAAATGACTAAGCAGTGTTCTCCTTAAAGCTGCCAAAATAAGATACAGCCCAGAAAAGCAAGCTTCAATTTCATTAAAACAGGCTTCAACAACCATGGAGCTTTTCACCCTAAGGGCTTCCTCACTCTGACAAGTGACTAAAATGTACAATGTCAAATACCTCCATGTGCTGACCAGTAATTTACATCAACGTTAAGATCTTTTAGTCCAATACTCAATGTACTCTCTTGCTCACAAGCTGCAAGAACTGAGTGGTGTTCTTCCTCTGCTTCCTGTGTTACTGGTAAGGCATGCAGCTACTCATGCAGCACACGAATCTCTCTGCCAGAGAAGAGCTCTATGGAGAAGGACCTGGGGGTCCTGGTGGGTGACAGGTTGGCCATGAGCCAGCAGTGTTCCCTGGGGGCTGAGAGAGACAATGGGATCCTGGGGGGCATCAGGAGGAGTGTGGCCAGCACGTGAAAGGAGGTGATCCTCCCCCTCTACTCTGCCCTGGTCAGGCCCCACCTGGAGTATTGTGTCCAGTTCTGGGTTCCCTGGTAGAAAATACACAGGGATCTCCTGGAGAGAGTCCAGAGAAGGGTTATAAAGGTGATTAAGGGCCTGGAGCATTTCCCCTATGAGGAAAGGCTGGGTGAGCTGGGACTGTTCAGCCTTGAGGAAAGAAGACTAAGGGGGACCTAATTAATGTTTATAAATATCTTAAGTATGGAATGCAGGAGGAAGCTGTGGGACACGGGGAAATGACCAGCCCCTTTTCAGTGGTCTGTGGGGACAGGACAAGGGGCAATGGCTGCAAGTTGGGGCACAGGAAGTTCCACACCAATGTTCAGAAGAACTTTTTCATAGTGAGGATGACAGAGCCCTGGGACAGGCTGCCCAGGGGTGTGGTGGAGTCTCCTTCTCTGGAGATATTCAAGACCCATCTGGACACCTCTCTGTGCAGTATGAGCTGGGGAGCTGCTTTGGCATGTGGGGTTTGGACTCAATGTCTTGAGGTCCCTTCCAACCCCTATGATTCTGTGAAATGCCTGTGCCTTTGTGGAACCTGGTAGCTAGATAGTTGTATGTGTCTGCTTATGACTGAAGGTACAAGAAGAGCAAGGAGCTACCTCAGCTTGTAGAGCTGTGAGTTAGGGCAAGGAAGAAATAACCCTGTTATTTTATGATGGATAATAACACTTCTGTAACTGATAGCATGTTCTCTACATGCTGTAATCATGGTTACACTTTGGGCCAATCATTACTTCTCTGATGGAGAGATTACTTCATGCTGTCCTTTCAACAGCTTTTACACTTGAAGCCTCGTGTCAAGCCTTTGTTTAAATAAGTAGAATCTCATGCCCTTCAGACTCAGTCATGTCTTCTGTCTCTCATTCTTTCTATTACTTCCTCCCCCAGCTTTTTTCTGGTTGGCTCAGTCTGTTTACTCACTGAAGTGTTTGGGTTGAATGTTGTGCTTGATAGAGGAGTCATCGGTCATGTGAGGTGATCGTAACCTGTAGTGTAACACTAGGACAAAAGTAAGAGTATCTGCTTTCAACAGGCAACTAACTGAGGTTCAGCCTCCCTCCCTGCTATAATCCACAGGTCTTCCTGAAAAATCTGTAATCTCTTCTTTAGACAATCTAACAGGAGCAGTGTTTGAATAAATATTTGCTATATTTTTGGTTTATTTCAGATTGTCTTTTGCAGTCCTTACAGATCTCTGTTCAGCAAGTGTGCTCTTGGTGCATGAGTTTATGATACTTCTGGACCAACACTAGAAAGCTCCTGAAACTACTTAAAAATAGGATTATGGGGTCAGCAACTCTTAATAGGAAAAGTTGTGGAAGGTGGTGTAACATTCTCTGAAGTCCATCTGAATGCCCTACCTGCTTCTGTGGTAGTTTCCTCTAAGGTTGCCAGAGCCTTAATACGAGAATGTATAGCACATACTGCTGCCTGTAAGACCTGTGGAATCCTACATAGTTGTGAAACTAGTAAAATCCTCATGTTTTAGAGTAGGTTTTTTCCTGAAAGACTTTGAGTGACCAATTCTAAAAGCCTCTAACAAACCAGAGAAGGCCCATAACAAGCGATCCAATATGCCAAAGTGCTTGAAACTCTTAAATTCTAGTCAAAATTAATGTCATCAGTCTGACCTGGATAACTGCCAGCTGCACAAAGCTTCGTTCACTTGATATTTCTAGTTTGACTGCTCTTAACAGCCTTATACTTAAGCAGGTGTAATACTTCAAACATTTAAGAGTAGTAGGTACATCACTATATTAAAGTAACTTAGTCTGCTCTTCAAGGACTTAAATAAGTATGTGGTAAAGTTGTTCCTTAACCTGAACAAGTCTGTTAATTCCCAACACACTGTTGTCTATAAACACCTTGTAAACAGTGAAGGAACCAACCCAAAGCCGAAAAATACTCAGGGCAAATGTGCTATCTCTCAACTCCATGTGTAATAAATGGGTTTTGCTAGTTCTGATTTTACAGAAAGGAATCTTGTGTTAATTATCTTCATGGGAACTAGATCGGAAGCCAAGCCACTATCTTGTACCAGAAAAAACTGATAAGAGAAAATATTCAGTTAAAAGTAGAACAGTTCTTTAAAGAAATAGTCTGAAGACCTAAAACTCTTTTGAAAAGATGAGATGAGGTAATATTTAGTATTCCTTCAAGCATGGCTTTGGTATTGCAACTTCATCTCATCCCTCTGTAGGAATTACAGCTGTTGTCCTGTTTTCCCCATGCATGTAAGGCCACGAATTCCTCTGCACCACAGAAATAAACCATCCCTTTGTCATGTATCCAGTCAAAAACACCTCACAGCTTCAACTAGGTTTATGTGTGCTCACATCATACTTTATCTGACCTTTACATGTCATCAGTGATGTTCCTTGCTTGGGTTGCTGCTGTGGGCAGTTGTCATCTCCTGGAAGACTAATATCATGTCCATTTTGAAGATGGAGAAATTACTATATTGTTGCAAGTAGAAGCCACCAAGAGTTGATCTGAACTGACAGATCAGAGAGCTGGAAATGTAACATCTAAAATACTGTAAGGTCAGGCTTAGCTTTCCAGAGGAGCAGTGAATATTCTGTATCTATTATACTTGTAGGATCAGATAACAGAATGAAATCTAAGATTAAAGCAAAGAGCTGAATGCCCTAGCTTGTGGTCTGCCTGTTCTCAACAACTTCTGCTGAACCACAAAAGATTAAACCAAAGCAGAGTTGAGGCTAAAATCTTACAGCATGCAAGCAGAGGGGAAGCCAAACTGAATACAAGTGGAACAAGATGAGGAAAAGTCAGTGGTGCAACCGCAGACGAGCCTCCTGAAGGTGTGTGATGGAGATCTATGTAACTAGCTTCATGAAGCTTAAGCTATTATGTGCTATTACTCAAGAATGGTCTTATAGTTATAGAAGGCTTCTGTCAAACTGATGCATAAACAGATAGCTTCAGTGTGTTAAAGGCAGCATTCATTGATCCAGCTGTCAATTTGGCCAGTTCTTCCTCTGATCTGTGAATAGCTGTACAGCCTGAGATGGAAACATCCCTTAATGCATGCTAGACTAACTGTAAAGGTCTCTCTGAGCAAGATACTGCTCTCCCCATTAATCCTTCAAAAGAGCACTCCATGAAATTCACTTAGTGCATCTCAAGTTGTAGGTGGTATGCATTTTCTAAAAAGTAAAGGAAATGCTCATGGTCTTTATATATTCACCTAACTAGTTCTGGGAGCCTGAGTTGAAGTTGTAGCTGTTATGTACATTGAAAATACATTGATATATTGGGACTTCTCAATGATGTCCAGTGATAGGACAAGGGGCAACAGGTGCGAGCTGGAGTTGAGAAAGTTTCTCCTCCTGTTCACATGGAGCTTTTTCACTGTGACGGTGACAGAGCAGTGAACAGGCTGCCCAGAGAGGTTGTGGAGTCTCATTTGGAGACATTTGAAACCTGCCTGGACATGTTCTTGCATGACCTAATCTAGGTGATGCTGCTCTGGCAGGGGGTTGGACTAGATGATTTTCAGAGGTCCCTTCCAACTCTTGACATTGTGATTCTGTGACTGTATTTTCCTCCTCCTGAAGATGGCTTGCACTAGCTGCTTGTGTGTTTTGATGTCTCTTTAAACAAAGGCACCAAACCTGTTTTGTCAGGTGTTCAGGTTGCTACTTTCCCTGTCTCCTAACAGAAATTCCAGATTATCTGGGGAGTGAAGGATTTTTCCAGGGTAATAAATGAGGAAAAATACTACTTGTTCCTTGATTCTAGCAAATGTACTGTTTGAGGAGAGGATCTGATGCCTTTCTGAGGATATTAGATGTCTAATAGGATAACCTGCCAACTCAGCTGTTGTGCTGAAGTATCATGCTACTGTGTTTCCCTCATTGTCCTGCTCTTCTCATATGCTGCTTTCAGTGCCTGCAAGTATTAAAAGCAGCTCTACCTACAGAAATACCTGTGATACCATCTGACCACAAATTCGTTCTGCCTCCAAGAATTGTCTTGAAAGGTGCTTTAGCTGGTATGCAATTAGCTGTGCATGGAGAAATAACCACTAGATTAGCTTTGTTTTCTAAACAATCATGTTTGTATAGGCTGAACTTACAAACATGCTGGTCCTGCCAGGAGCCTTCTATAGAAAATGACAAGTGTAATTGTTTTCAGTCTTACAACTAAACAATTTTTTTACTTTAAATACCATTTTTATGGGAAGAAACATTTCTATTAGAAAACTGCCTTCCAGTAGAAACTATTGCAAAAATATTTTGTCCTTATAAACATTTAAGGAAGTGCTTTAGCATATGTAAGATTGATTTAACTGGGGTTAAGGCTGCTTACCCCATAGTGACCTCCAATGGAAAATGCTTGTGAGACTATGTGCTTTTTCAAACAGCAGTTGCTGCATTATGGGGGGTTTTTTGGGGGGGTAATAGTTTGTAAGGCCAGCTAATATTCAAGCCAAATGTAGTTAGCATCTCTACTCCTGTGGTAGCCCTGGCTGGCTTGCAACAAATAGTTATAGTGCAGCTGATGAAACCATTACAGTGATTCCTCTTAACTGCTCTGCCCCTGGAAAATGGCTCTGGGGGTTTACAGGGGCACGAGACCTATGCTCTAGACCATACAATAGAGCTTACAGTTGCATGGAGGAGATCTGCCCTGTCTAACAGTGCAGCTTTGTTCCTAAAGGATTCCTTAGGTCATATGTAAAGCTTCCCTTGAAGGATGGCAGCTGTATGTTCTGTAGCAAGCACACAGGAAAAGCTGGTGGACTGACAGAACATGATCAAATTGTTTGAATATGACAGGACTAAACCTAGATTGTGGGATGTGTTTACTTTCATTTTCACCTGCCAAAAGTGACTGTGGGCTGTAAGAACTGTAGTGATTGCACTGAGATGACAGTGGACTGTAGAAGTGCTTCAACTTTGGTACAGTCTCATCTCATAGTGGTGCAGATAGATGCTGTTAAAGTGAAGCTTGTGCATCCTATAAGAGGAATGTAGCTGATGGGCATTCCCAAATTAGGTAAAAATGTCAAATTCTGCCAGGCCTTTGCCAAGTGTTTCGTAGTTCTACAAAGTCACAAATGGAAGAGGTCGGTGTCCTCTAAATATTTCAGCGCTAGCAGGTCTTTGTGTATTGAGTCCAACTGCCAAGCACTTGTAGCCTCTTATTATTTTAGTGTGTGTGTCAGTAAATATCTTATCCTGCCAGTTCTAACAGGGTTACAATCTTGGGAAAACACATAACTAAAATAGCACTTGTTCACAGTCCAAAATCAAAATATGTCCTAGCAAGCTGCTCTTAAATGTGGCCACCAGCTTTCTACAGAACCAGCTGTCTAAAGCTGATTATTTATGCTAAAATTTTCTCAATTGGATGGTTGGTAAGTATACAATATTGGCTAAAGTGCTGTCTGTTTACTACCTGTATTTCATCTAGAAGGTGTATCAAACTGCTGCACATTTCACCTGGTTTGCTTAAAGTACTCCTCATTCAAGTTCTTACCATACTATTCCTAAATGCTGGAATCAGGGTGGTGGTGAAACCCTTCTGAGCACTGATTTACCTGTATTATTGGCTGCCCAGTATTCCTCTGGTATTTAGACTTATTAATTTTATTATTGGTCTTTGGATGGTCTTCATATTCAATCTTCCTTAAAATATATGGGCTATGCATCACTGCTAGGTCAGTCAAAATGTTTATTTCAATAAATCAGAAACTAATTCAAAGAGCTGTACTTCGTGCCAATGAACACAAACACATCTGTCAGGCTGGTATTTGGGACAGCCTAAAAAACTGGAACAGGGATCTGCTCAAGTGCTCTGGTTGTACTTAGGCAGTGTGCTTTCTCAATGCTTGTTTGTAATCACTTGTGCCTCACAGGGGAGGCACTGAAGATGTTTACCAAAGGTGCTGCACCATAAAGCTGCTGCCCTAACCCATAGCTGTTTCCTGCATTAGCACCACCTAATGCATTGCAGGCTGGAGGCTGTGTGGCTGAGAAGCAGCTCTCTTACTGCATGGCTTCATTAGAAGGGTGCCAGCCTCCTTCTTGGGTATCAGGGAGGAAGTAAGAAAGAAATAAATGATCTCTGAACTCCTTTAACACCTCATCCCATGCTGTGCTAGAATGTTTTACTTGGCCCTGATGGGGGAAGTTACGTGAGGCTGGGGTGGGGACGATGTGGAAGGGATCTCTCCTTTATGCTGACAAAAGGCAGCTTTCAGCAAGGATGCTGAATCAGTGTGAGCTCAAACTGCAGGTTAGGCTGAAAATTGACAGGCTGAGAGAGTTTGGGTCGTTCAGCCTGGAGAAGGCAAGGCTCAGGGGGGAGCCTTATAGTGGCCTTACAATACCTGAAGGGATGTACAGAAAGCGGGAGAGGGACTTTTTGGAAGGGCATGTAGTGATAGGATGAGGGGGAATGGTTTTAAATTGGAAGGGAGTAAATTTAGATTGGATATTGGGAATAAATTCTTCACTATCAGGGTGGTGAGGCAGGTTGCCCAGAGAAGTGGTGGCAGCCCTCTACTTGGCAGTGTTTCAGGCTGGGTTAGATGAGGCCTTGAGCAGCCTGGTCTAGTGGAGGGTGTCCCTGCCCATGGCATGGGAGTTGGAACTTGATGATCTTTAGAGTCCATTCCAGCACTAACCATTCTGTGACTGATTCTATGAAGTTGTTGCTTATTACCAACCTATTGTAGTTATGATGTACCAGTTGTTCTGTGAGCTCATTTCAAGAAGGCAAAATCAGAATTAGTGCAAGTTGACCAGTTATATATAGTTGTCTGTCTTTTCTCCAAAGAGCTTGTAATGTAAGAATCCCTCTTCTATTTTGGCTTTATTCAGAGTAATTATTTCCTCAGAATTAGTAAAATGTGGCCTGAACATAACTTCTCCATCTTTGTTAGGGAGTGAACAAAATTCTATGGATGCTTTCAAAAGATGACTTTAACAGAGTTTTCTGAGATTGAATGATGGTAATGCGTTTAGGGGCTGGTAATTGGAGATAATTCCAATGAATTAGACTTAGCAGACATTAATGATATGCTAGAAGTCATCAGCTTATAAAGATCTATGCTGTGCTTTTTTGTCTTGATCTACTGAATAGCTTCTGTAATTGTCTAATGCATATTCTGGCACTATTTGGGTTTCTTAAGCATTGACAGCCAGAAGAAACCAGCCTGCAGATATAATTAGTTGAAATGCCAGTATATGAAAATGAAGTATTGTGCTTTTCATCATAGGTACAGTAACATCTGTAGCTTTGCATATATGGACTAAATCAGTCCTGCCTTGACTATTGTTTATGGATAAATATTCATGCAAAACACTAGTCTGAATTTATAGTCTATAATGCTCACTTTTTTTGAGTAATTTTCAGGTGGTTGCACTGGTATTCTTCATTTAGAACTGTAGAAAGTGTAAGGTTGGAAGGGACCTTTAGAGGCCATCTAGTCCAACCCCCTGCAGTAAGCTGGGACCTCTTCATGAGAGGCCCATCAAGCCTGACCTTGAAGATCTTCAGGGATGGAACCTCCACTACCTCTCTAGACAGCCTGTTCCAGGGATCCACCACCCTCATAGTTAAGAACCCTAATATCCAACCAAAATCTCCCCTTTAGTTTAAAACCATTATCTCTCATCCTATTGCTACATTGCCTTGGGAACAGCTTTTCCTCAGCTTTCTTAAAGTCACCTTTTGGGGATTGGAAGACTGTTATAAGGTCTCCTTGGAGCCTTCTCAACCCTGAGTTTCAGCCTGTCTTCAAAGGAGAGGTGCCTCAGCCCTTTGATCATTTTTGTGGCCTCCTCTGGCTGTGCTCCAGCAGGTCCGTGTCCTTGTGTTGAGGGCTCCAAAGCTGGACACAGTTTTCCAGTGAAGTCTCACCAGAGCAGAGTAGAGGAGCAGAATCCCCCCTCTCCATCTGCTGGCCACACTTCTTTTGATGCAGCCCAGGATGCAGCTGGCCTTCTGGGCTGCAGATGCATATTGTCCAGCTTCTCATCCACAAGTACCCCCAAGTCCTTTTCCTCGGGGCTGCTTTCAAGCACATCATCTCCTAACCTGTATGGATAATGGGAATTCGTAGGATCATAGAATGGTCTGGGTTGGAAGGGACCCCAAGGATCATAGAGCTCACCTCCCCTGCCACAGGCAGGGACACCAACCTCCAGGCCTGGATCTACACAAGGCTGCCCAGGGCTCCATCCAACCTCCAGGCCTTGAACACCTCCAGGGACAGGGTATCCACCACCTCTCTGGGCAGCCTGTTCCAGCACCTCACCACTCTCTCTGTAAAAAAACTTCCCCCTAATATCTAATCTAAACCTTCCCTCCTTTAGCTTTAGTCCATTCCCCCTTGTCCTGCCATTGTCTACCCTTCTAAAAAGTTGATTCCCCTCCTGCTTATAAGCTCCCTTCAGGTGTTGGAAGGCTGCAATGAGGTCCCCCTGCAGCCTTCTCTTCTTCAGGCTGAACAAGCCCAGCTCCCTCAGCCTTTCTTCATAGGGGAGGTGCTCCAGCCCTCTAATCATCTTTGTAGCTCCTCTGAACCCTCTCCAACAGTTCCACATCCTTCTTGTATTGGCACCCCAGCTCTGGACACAGGACTCCAGCTGGGGCCTCACGAGGGCAGAGCAGAGAGGGACAATCCCCTCCCTGTCCCTGCTGGCCACTCCTCTTCTGATGGAGCCCAAGATACCATTGGCCTTGTGAGCTGCAGGAGCACACTGCTGGCTCAGGTTAAGTTTCTCATCCACCAATTGTTCTGACCCAGGTGCAGGACCATGCACTTGGCTTTGAACCTCATGAGGTTCACCTGGGTCCACTTCTCCAGCCTGTCCAGGACCCTCTGGATGGCATCCCATCCCTCTGGCACATTAACCTCACTGCTCAGCCTAGTGTCATCAGCAATGTCAATGTCATTAACAAAGATTAAACAGCACTGTTTCCCATGCTGCAGTCAGAACAGGCTTGATGAAAGAACTTGCAAAAAAACTGCTGGTGGCACTGATGTACTGATAGAATTATTCTTGCACCACCAGCCTCCCTGGGTTAGACATTGTCCTTCCAGCTGCAGGAAGCAAAGGTTCTTCCAGTCAATCTGCTTGGTAACGTATTAAGATGTTCTTTGATAGCCTTAATTTTGTTTTCTTCTGTTATCCTATCTAATTGAGACTAAGGGAACAAATAGATTTTATTCTGCTGGGAAATAATTAGCATTCAACATGATTTAAAGATTTGAGGATCTCTCAATAGATTGTTCCTCAGTTGGGGTGTGCTTATCTTCTGCCAGACCAGTTTGCCTGTGCCTATCTGACTAAATTAGTGGATTTTCCCAATGCAGGCTGTTTGCAGCAGTGTCAGACTGTGACAGTGCATTTGCACACAGGTCTGGTCTCCATCCCCCTGAGTTTGAGCTCTTTATGCTTAGATGGTGACAAGTTTGTTTTGGTTTTGATAGTGCTCACTCTCTTGCCTTTTTGGGTGGCAAGATTTATCTCATTTTAGGGGGGTGAAGTCTACTACTTGGAAATCCAGCTGTCACAAAGAAGGCATGCCCATGTCTGCTATACTGTGGAAATGAGTCTTAGTCCCTGTTTTACCAGGGACTGGTCCCAGCTGCTACACTTTCTGCTAGCTGAGAAGGCTTCTCTTGCTATTTATGCCCATACCACCTTAACTGTTTACTTGTTTATTAATGCAAATACATTAAACATGAGGGTAGTGTGAGCATATAAAGTTTTTTTTTACCTAGCAGTGAAGTGAAAAGTATGTTTTATCACATAATGCTCCCTCCCTAGTTTAAGAAAACGAAGTATTTCCTACTAAAAACAGCAGGAGTGGTGATTTAACAATGTAATCTGATCTAATATTAGTAGCAGCCTGTGCCTTTAGGGAGCACTATAATATTCAATCCACTGAATAAAGGCTCTCACACTAAATTCTGGATCCCTTTAACAAAAAAGGCTTCCCAGAATTGTTTCAGTAATTTCATAAAGACCCATGGTTTCCTATGTCTTTTTTACAGCAACATAATTGGGTTTGGGAAAGTCATATTGGCCCCCAAAATATAAAGAATAAGGAAATAGTGCTGTCTTATGAAGATGACCTCTGTGATGTCAAGAGGACTGTCATCTGTGCACCATTGCCATAAACTTTTTATTTAGTCATATAAAGACAGGCTGAAAGAGTTGGGGTTCAGCCTGGAGAAGAGGAGGCTCCAGGGATATCTTACAGCAGTCTTCCAGTACCTAAAGGGACCTACAAGACAGTTGGTGAGGGATTTTTTATAAGGGCATGTAGTGGTAGCACAGGGGGAATAATTAAATTGGAAGGGGCTAGATATAGGTTGGATATTGGGAAGAACTTCTTCATTGTGAGGGTGATGAGGCACTGGCACAGGGTGCCCAGGGAGCTGGTGGATGCCCCCCTCCCTGGGGGTGTTCAAGGCCAGGTTGGATGGGGCCTTGAGCAACCTGGTCTAGTGAGAGGTGTCCCTGCCCATGGCAAGAGGGTTGGTATTTGAAGGTCCCTTTCAACCCAAACCATTCTGTGATTCTGTCTGGGCAAGAAAGACCACGAGGGCATCTGTTCTTGTACTGATTATCATCTGTGACAGCATCACCACATCTTCCAGTGTGAACTAAAATATTTATCTTGGTCATTGTCCAAGTAAGCTGGAATGGGGTGAAAGGGGGTCATGAGAAAGCAAGAGGACTTCTAGTCATTGCCAGGCATTATGAAGAGTAGTAGGTAGGAAACCCTATAGATGTCTTAATATCTGCAGGGTTGGGGTTAGGAGCCTGTTTGTCAGGCATTCATTTCTGGGGTTTTGTATATGTACTGAGGAAATGGTGCAGCAAGTCTCCATTAACCCTTTCAGAAGGAGGTGGCACACATTTGCTCTTGCATTTTTACAGGGATTGTTGTTTGGATGTTTTTATGGATTTCTTGGGGGAGTTGCTGTCAGATGTTCAGCCTTTATACTTGGAGAGGTGCCAGAATCATTTGCTTCTCTTAAATGAGTCAAAAGTGATGCCCCAGTTTAAATACCAGTAAGGCAGAGGTGGTAAGAGACGTCAACTGGATTACAATGTGTGAAGAAGAGTCCGAAGGGCAGGCCAAACTTTGCATTGCAAGAAGTGTGTGTGTGGGGGAAATGCTGCTGCTTTGTGTGAGATTGCTCTATATTATCTTATTCTGCAGCACACTGTAATTAGATTTTTTTTTCCCCTCCCAGACCTTGCTTCAGCTACAGCCTCAAATGTAGGTCATGATGCAAAAGCATTCTGGTTCCAGTGGCTCTTTTGGTTTTGGGGGTTTTTGGTTGGGGTTTTCTGTGTTGTGTTTGTTCCAACCAATCTCAGGTTTCAGATGAACTTGTTTGAAAAAATCAATCTCATTTAAGCCTTCACTTTGTGAGAGTTGTAGGGTTGCTTAGGAATGGTATCCTTGTAGAACAAGCTGGCTTAATGCTGTTGTTTCAATGCTTTTGATTACCTCAGTGATGGATTGAATGTTAGGACATGTCAAATGTGATTCTTTATTGCACCCAGTTAGCCTTAACCTTTTTCCTTTGGCAGGCTTCAGTGATTCAAAACAGGTTAGTCCAGTTTAATGTAAGACAGCTTGAAAATTAGAGGTCGACTTTCCTCTTGGGATCTGGAGTAATGTTGCTCACATATGTTAAGTAATATGTGGTATAACTGCTTTTTTCAATTTATTTATGAACAGGTATTGCCTTCAGCCTCTGATAGGGCTGATAACAGGTCTGTTTTTAAAAAGCAGCAGCTAAAAATCTGTGTGTTTTAAGACTTTTCATAGTTAATGGGAATTTAAACAACTACCTGTATTTAATTGCTGCCTTTTTGAACCAAAGGCCTGATGACTCACTACATGATGATGCTTCTAGAAAGTCACAGGGTTTTTTGAGTCTAAACTTTTATGAGGAAACAATGTAATCAGACCATGGAAGGATACAGCCCCTTTGCCTTTGTTCAGCTGGGCCAAAAAGCCCAGGTATGTTTTCTAGATAGTTTTCTTCCTACTGCAGTGGCTGAACACTTCAGTGGGCCAGGGAAATTTCCCCTGTGGCCAGTTTTGTTACTATAAACAGCTGCTAATAACTAGCAACAGAGCTGCAAAACAACTGAGGAGAAAATAGCTGCCTGTTGGCTAAGCAAGTGGTATTCTGCCCTGCATCTGGCAAGTGCTGGAAGGCAGAATACATGATAGCTCTCTTGGCATGACTGAAGATCCTTCTTGAAAAGGAGGTGTCTCAAGCTGGGCAGGTGACTCTGTTTTTTGACCTTGCAACTGCAGGGATCCACCAACAACTTCTTGGTGCAGTTCCACCCTGGCTTTGAGTATTGTTATCCAAAGCCAGTTCCAGCTGCATCTGTTCCTCCCTTTTCCCACTATGTTGGTAACAGATTCATGCAGCCATGCCAGCGGATAAAACCAACCTGACTCCAGAAGGGAACTCTTTGGGGGTGGTGTTTGTCAGCTCAGCTTAGTTTTCACCCTCAATCCTTTACACTGCCTGGTTCAGCCCTGGTGTCTGTGCAGGAAGGGGTGGGAGTAAGGAACCTCAGGCAAAGAAAAGGAAGAACAGACTGCTGCTTTTAGAGGAAGTACTTGTTTATGCCAGCTTAAAGTGATTGGGAAACCTATACTGTAAGCAGTATAATAAGCTGGTATTGTGCTTTATGTGGTTCCTATGCAAGCAGCTGACTGTAAACCAAACTAGCCTTGCTAGCAAAAACCTAGGCAAAATCTAGTTTGCTGTTATAATTCAAAGCTGTGATCAGTTTTCTGCCACAGGGAGTATTTATCTGGTTTCAGCTGCTGCTACCTCTGTACTGGAACCTACTCTCCCCATGAAAGATCTGTAGAACTAAATTGTGGGGGAGTCATCTGTACAAATTCAGTTGGATTGTTGCTTTACAGAATTATTTTCAGTGTATTTTGAGAATCAAATTTTTGATGTGGAGTAGCCCTGCTTTTGTAGAGGGATGAAGGACACCCTTGCCTTTAAGGGCTGCTCTTTCAAAGCAACATGCTGTTGATCTGGTGTGGTGGAGCACCAGAGGATTTGCTTTCAAAACATTAATAACTATCCTTGGACAAATGCCATTTTACTTTAGAAAAGGCACAAGTCCAAATGATGTATCACTCTGCAAGCCAGTCAGATGCTGAAGAACCCAGTATTCATTTTGCATTTTATTGTAGATGGAATAGTAAGTGATGTTTGTCTGCAGCACTGGAGTAAAGTGTTCAGCTGAACACTTAGTATGAGGAAAGGCCAGAAACTCAGAATGCCTTTCTTTCCAATGCTAATACTAAAACTTTATAACTCAGTTTAAGTAACTTTTCCAAGTTACTTAATTGAAAACCTAAGCAAAAACCAACTTGGCAGAAATAATTTAAGTATTTGACCAATAAACTGAATGATTGGACAATTATAGGCTGTCTAGCTTAACATAATTCACATATGAAATAGTAAGGTCATTACTATGTGTGTCTGCAGTGTACTCATTGAAGAACTGAAGGAGGATGAAGCCTAAGAGGGAAAAGACTGGCAGCTTCTTGTCTCGTACAATTCTTTCTTCCAGCCAGATGTTTGAATATTTCATGAAATAGAAGCACACCTACCTTACTTTTTGTCATGCATAATGTCACATTAGGATCTGTTAGTGATCCAGTGACAACTGTGACCAGAGTCATGACAGCCTAGTTAAATTCTGTAAGAACTGCTGCTTAGCTGTTTCCCCTTATGGAGTGAGTGTTAAGCAATGAAAAGACAGTGCTGACTCCAGGTGTCTTACTGCTGTGTCAAAAATGTAGAATTCTTGAGCTACAGTATTTCCTACATTGCTGGGAAACAATTCCTCTGGAGTGAAACTGAATGCAGCTCTTCACTGTGATTTGAAGAGACTTTGATCAGTCTGTATACTTGCTTGTAAATGTAATGATAATAAGAGGCAGACTTTGAAGACAAGAAATGGCTACATAAGTGATTAGAATTTAATACAATAAACTTGTAAAGACCTGGATGAAAATGAGTGGGCGTGGGGAGTGGCAGTATGTAGCTTGTCTCTACTCAGTTCCATCCTTATAGAATCATAGAATGTTAGGTTGGAAGGGACCTTAAAGGTCTAGTCCAACCCCCCTGCAGTAAGCTGGGACATGTTCACTAGATAAGGTCACTCAGCCCCATCAAGCCTGACCTTGAATCCCTCCAGGGATGGGGCCTCCACCACCTCTCTGGGCAACCTGTGCCAGGGATCCACCACTCTCAATTTCCCCTTTTCTAAATTAAACCCATCATCCCCCATCCTATTGCTACATGCCCTTGGGAACAGTTCTTCCCCAGTTTTCTTATAGGCACCTTTCAGGTACTGGAAGGCCACTATAAGGTTTTCCCAGAGCCTTCTCTTTGACCTGAACAGCCCCACCTCTCAGCCTGTCTTCACAGGAGAGGTGCTCCAGCCCTTGGATCATTTTTGGGGCCCTGCTCTGGATGTGCTCCAACAGGTCCGTGTCCTTCTTGTGCTGAGGGCTCCAAAGCTGGACACAGTTTTCCAGGTGAGGTCTCACCAGAGCAGAGGGGCAGAATCCCCCTCTCCATCTGCTGGCCATGCTTCTTTTGATGCAGCCCAGAAGGCCAACTGGATCCTGGGCTGCAGATGCACTTCGGTGGCTCATGTCCAGCTTCTCATCCCCATGTACCCCCAAGTCCTTTTCCTCAGGGCTGCTTTCAAAACCAACTCCTAACCTTCCCTTTACATCTCCTTGCTCCCTTAGCTATTGAATAGTGAACAGAACTGTTTCCATTCTTTTTGGATTGCTCATTCCAGTTCTAGGCATGCTCACTTTTCCCTTCAGGACTTAAGGTTTTGTAACTAGTGCACACCTACCCTGTTGAAACAAATTTGCTTGCACCAGGATTGCCTAATGGCTTCAGAAGAAGAAAGCCCTCCTAAGGAATTTAAATTTTCTCATGGTGTCGAGTTGGGGCCATATAACTGTAGCTACTTGCCAGGTTTTATTGCTGCTTAATAAAGCACATATGTGACTAAACCATGGGGTATGCTTCAGGTAAAGTTATATGATTTGGCACTGGTTCAGCAAATATAGTTGCTTGTTGAACAGTACATTCCTATTCCTTGTAAACAAGAGGTATCTGGAAGCATGCATTAGAAATAATTCAAGACTTAAATTATTTGGGCAGGGTCACTGGTAACCCTGTTTATTTTGGTATTGATGGGTGTACTACCAGTCTTCTGACCTCCAGATGATATCACAAATGTGAAAACATTGCTTGTCAACCTCTAAGTCCTAAACTTACAAAACAGGCTGGGAAGTGTGGTAGAAGTCATTTGCCCAAGGTGGTGTGTTGCATAACTGTCTAGCATGAGCTTTATGTGGACCTCTAGCATCTTAGTGCTTGGCAGGGAGAAGAAAACCACTGAATTGTGGGCTACAGATACAACCCATATGTCTTCCTCCTCCTTGAGAAACCTTGGAGAAAGGCAATAATTTTCCTCTGGCTCTTTGATTCGTGTGCTTTGTCTCTGAACACTGCTGATCTGAGGCATAGGATCATTGAGATAGAGCCTTGTCCAGTCTGTAACATGTTCTGTGCTTCATATAGTCATGTTATGACTTATGCCTAGATGGAAGAGGGATAGTAAAACAGATAAGATTACAAGCAATTTGCTCAGCTTTTATGAAACTTTGCTTACAGATTAATTTTCAGAATATTAATTGCCTGCTTTGCTGAAATGTTAACTACCACTTAGTAGGCTTTGTTATTGTTGCAGTGTGGCCAAAGGTCAAAGCAAAACATGCAATTAAGATGAAGAGCCAGTGTAATGAGTCTCCTCCTCCCTTATATACTTTGCAGAATCAGGAATATTTCTGTATCTTAACTTTTCATACCCAACCTCTGTACAACACCAAACATGAACCTTTTTCCATGGCTGACATCCTTCATTCTGCATCTTTATTCTGTTGACCATGAAAATGTCTTTTAAAACTTTATGGGAAGTACAGAGAAAGTATGTGGAGGAATGTAAGATGTGGTCTCAGCTTCCTGAGACTAATGCTGGCTTGTGCCAGTTCAGGGCTTTAAAATATTTAGTTTAGCTGCTCTGTGGTGGGTGGTCAGAAAGGTACAGATAGGAGGCAAACTGTTGTTCTGAAACCTTTTGCCACCATGCCCCCTGACATCTGAGGAAGGGATGCAAGCTCTCTTGGTACATAATTTCCTTGAATGACAGGTAAAATAGAAGCTTAATTCATCACTTAAGAAACATGCCAATATTATTACATTTTAATGTGGACTCCTTATGCCATGACATCTCTGAACCACATGAGTAAAGGGAATGTATTGGAGACTACCATGAATATTCAAATATTGAAATAAAAATTGTCAATTAAGGTCTGGCTTTACTAACCAACAAACATGTTAAAGCTAATTGTACAGATGCCTGGGGAGTATGGTTCCTTTGGTATTTTAATCCAGCTCCTCTTTAGATGCCACTTGCTTTGGAGTGTTTTGCTGAAGAAAAAAAAAACCCAACCTGTAATATTTAGTTCCAGTAGGTAAATTCATCTCTTCAGTAAGGAAGAATGGCACTATTCAAACTCACCAAACTCAAAATGAAGTTGAAGAAAAAGCAGCAGTAGAATCTGGATTGGTTTAAAATGAGTATGAACACAACCTAGCAGCACTTATGAAAGAACTGGATGACCTTTGAGAAGCTCTTGTTATTCTCTGGCTCTTGTATTAGAGATGTGCTTGGAGTCAGATGAAAGTGCCTCAGGAAAACGAGTGTTCTGCTTACCACAAAATTGGCATAATGGAACAGTAATTCCCTGTTCCTTCAGATAAAACCTGTCCATTGTGCCTTTTGCTGTTGCACTTGAATACTGTAACTGCTTTTTCTGGCATGTTTAAGATATACTGTTCTTATCTGTGTCAATTATAGCTTCAAAGTCTACCTCCCATCTATCATCCATTATTCCTGTCTCTTAAATTATCTGATCACTCCCCATCATCTCCCATTTCAAGAATAATTTTCTCAGTCATCCCTTAAGACTCCTGCTCAAATGGGATAAATCTCAGACATCCACTTTTGTCTTACCTCTTTATCCTTTCCAGTGACAAATGATCCCTGCCTGGTGTCATCCTGCTTCTGTATGCAGGCTCCCCCAGCGCATCATAAAATGCTATGGTGTGATGTAATGTCTTCATCTCTGTTCCTCCTTCTGCTACCCTTTAACTGTATATCAAATGAGGTGTTGAGGGAAATGGAGCTAAATCCTTCATAGACAGTGACAGGAGGGGAAATTAAGCATGGGAAAACACTAGAGACTTCAAAGCCATCTTGCACAGGAGGTATTTCTGACCTGTAATACAACCTACATGTTCTGAATTACTTCTAAATAACTGATACTTTTAAACTTCTACTGAATGCAATTTTGTCAGTTTGCCAGCAATTAAACACTATAATGCAAGTCTAATTAAAATAATTGCTCCTACTCTAGAACCTGTATTTTGTAGGTTTAACTTACCCAGAATTTACGAAAAGGTGTGTGTGTTGCTTCACAATACTTCCTATTTTTGAATAAACTGATAGCCCTTGAAGGATTGAACTGAAACTTCAGACACTAAATCAAAGGAAAAGAATCCCACCCCTTCCTTAAGAGTTGAATGCTGTACTAACTACTGAAGGAGGCAAATGAACTCTTGATGTGTACAGGAGGTGGCTAACAGAAAGAAAAAGCTTTATAGAAACAAGGTGCTTATGAAGAACTTGAGTAAATACCTGTCTGTGCCATAATTCAGTAACCTGAGGCAGTGCCATGTCAACTCCCCTGTTAATTTTGAGTGGGTAGATAAAAAGGACTCAAGCAGGCATTTGTTCTGAGCTATTTAATGCTTATAGCTTAAAACATGGAACTTCAATGTTCTGCTTATAGCACTTGTGTTCAGTAAGCTATTTTAACTTCTCTCATGTGATTTAAAGGTTTGAGAAGCTCAAAAGCAAATTATAGTATCAGGTTATTGAGGTGACCAAATCTGAGAGCTCTGGGATCTTGGGGAACCTGGGAGAAGAAAAAGCCCAGACTAGAAAAAGATGCTTTGGAATGGAAGAATGAAATACAAGCAGTAAACCTACTGAGGGTACAGCTTGCAGGGGGGTGCTGACAGGAGGGAGCATTCAGAATGCTGTTGCTATGCTGCACCCTGAGTACAACAGGTATCGTGTCACATGTCATCATTTTCATAAGGCTGGGGCTTTTTAGGGTCATCACTTAAAGCTTTGGTTTATGTGCTAGCCCACTGCAACTGAAGGGGCAAGAAACTGCAGTGTAGGGATGATTTAGGCCAGCTTTGGTGCCCTGAGGGGTTTTGTACTGGGATATACTGGGATACAAGTTCAGTAACACTTCATGGGTGTGAGTATGCATCCTTCTAGTTCAAACATTATGTAATCTGGCTTGCTAAAAAGTGCCTTTCTTCTTCCTCCTAAGTGCTTAACCACATTTTGATTGACATGGTACAATATCTGTGTCTGCTTAGAATTTGTGGCTCAGTGGATGGGGAAATTCAGAGGAGAGATACGTTCCAAGCATTTAAGGCATTTTAACAGTTTTAATGTGTGGTGGAAGATACTGTACCATTCTGCTTTTATGGACTCCAGAACCCTCATAAGATGGGGGAGTAAGATGCTCTGATCTTGTGTGTAGAAGTAAAGATGTACACCTATGCTGTGTATATATTTATTCATTAAGTTTAACTAAGAGTCCTCAAAGTTATACTCCTAATGGCTTAGTTTTACTTATGTTTGCTTGAGGATTATCTTTGAGGTTGGTGTAATGGTTACTGCAGAGTAACTGGTAACTTCCAGAAGTCTAAGCAGGGATGTGTGGTCAGTGAGTAAATGGTAATTGATGAATCATCTTCCTGGCATAGTATTAGAATATCCTATGCTGTTTCTAAAATGCAACCTGCATTACATTTCCCAGAATTTAGTTGTGTGCTCAATGTTCTGAGGATCTGGCAAATACATTGATATTTTCTGTGACTTCACATAGGACTACAAACTGGAGGACCTTATGAGTACAGTTAAGCATCATTTAAACAAGGAGTAGTTACAATTCAATGGAAAGTCTAGGGGTAGGAGGGAGTGTGGAATACAAGACCCTACACCAGGCAAGGACAATAGAAAGCATTAAGCAGGAAATAGGGTACATGGTTGGGGGGGAAAGGCACAATATCCTGAAAAATGCTATTGAAATTTTTAAATGCTTGCTTTTTTGTTGCAGATTAATCAGCCACTCGATGGGGATTAACAGTGGAGCACCTCTTTGTGTCGCCTTTCCACCTCTGTGTAGCAAGAATAACAACTTCAGCACTTCTTCAATAATAATTATGAAACTGGTATTAACTGAATGGCAATTATGGATTTTTAACTCTAACTTACAGTAAACCAGCAAGCCATATGTTGAAATTCCTACCAAATAGCTTTCCCTTCTTAATGTCTCATATCTATACAAGAAGTTGCAAGATACCTGTTTGTACAAGAGGAATATAAGCATTATTTGCCTGAGGAACAGAAGCTGAAAGAGAAGATACCCTAACTTGTTTGTGGAGTTATGGTAGTGTTATTTATATAGATATAACAAATATATATATATATTTTTATGGTAATGAAAATGGCTCCCCAGAATGCTGACTCGGAATCTATGCAAGTTCAAGATCTACCTGTGGCACAGCTTCAGAAACCAGAAAGCAAGGAGAATGAAAGTAGGGAGGAGACCATTAGTGAAGGATCCATAGACCGGATACCAATACGCCTCTGGGTGATGCATGGTGCAGTCATGTTTGGCAGGGAATTCTGTTACGCCATGGAGACGGCTTTGGTAACGCCTGTGTTGTTACAAATTGGTAAGTAATTCTCACTTCTGTTAATCAGAACCTTTCTGCATTGATTGAAGATCTCATTGAGTGAAGCAGGGTCTGCCAACTGAAAATGCACAAGGTAAAAAGGGCTTGGGGTTTCTGGTATTGGCTGTGCTACAGATTCAGTTGTGTGGAGGAATTCCATATGCATTCACCTTCTATCTAATACTGCTCCCCTATGTAAAAAACTTTAAACCTAATTTAATTTTTGAGTTCCAGTACAAAGCTAGCAACCTCAAAAGCTTCTAAAAATCTTTATTAAAAGATAAGTGTCCTAGAAACTAGAAATAACATGAGTCTGTGAAGGATTGCAGTGAGGCTGTTGTCTTTTATGAAGAAATGCTTAATGTAACAGTACTTTAGAATAAAGTTAGATAAATTGGCTTTCCTAACTACTATTGAAATACTGCATTTATTTTAAACCACTAGTGAGTCTTGTATTACGTGATTAATCTTTTTATAATACGTCAATAAATATGAATAAACCATGATACTGATAACTGTAGATAACAATGGGAGGGGGTAATGAGGAATAGTAATAAACAGTGTTAAACTTGGCGGTGAGTACTGTAATTAGGCTTCCAATAAACACAGGGTATTAACAGCATCTGCTATTACCTTTATCAAATCATGTTCTCCATCAGATAGGAGAAAATATTACATGAAATTGAATGGCAGTGCTGACTTGAGTGTGCTGTTGTGACTAAACCATGTGTGTACTTCATAAGTGTATATATAAATACATACATATGTTTGCTGAATCTTGCTTTGGCTCATCCACGCACTTGTGCCTTACAGCATGCTCAGTCCTGGCCAGATGCCCTCAACAACTAGTGTAATGTTCACTGAACACAATTTACAGCACTGTTTCAAAATGTCAAGGTTAGCCATTCAGATGAAATGCCTGTACTTCTGTGTTTGATAGGACAAAAGGACATGAGATGGAACTTGTGAGCATGCAATGTACAGGGTCTTTTTGTGCAGTCTTCCAGTAGCTGAAATTACTAGGTGGTTTATTTTGAATCAACAAGAGGGGTCAATCAGTGTACTTAGTGCTATGAGAGATACTGATGGGTTAAGTATCCAAATTCTTCTTGAAAAATTAATTTTCAAAGCTCATCAAATGTCCTTTTTGGATTTACTGATGAAATAAAGTAGACTATAAGTTTTCCCTTCTAGAAGCTTCTGAATCAACCTGACTTCCTGAATAAAATAACAATGTCCATAACTTGGTTTTGAGGCTTTCTCTTTTGGGTAAGTTTAGAGGTTTTAACTTGTACTACCAACTCTGGTTCAATTACTGTCTACCATGAATATAAAACCCTTGCATCCTGCTCTGCCTGGAGAAGACTCCCAGCTTTGTAAGTGACCTGTACCTTTTTTGTTAGCTTTCTTGTTTGTGCTGGCACTTGGTTGTTTAAAATGCATAGCTGGCTAAGCTGACTCTACCTTACCATGGAGTTAAGGTCAGACAGGATAAATAAACCATCCTTTCAATTACTGACTAGTCTACTAGTTTACATTTCTTTTGTGAGCTCTTCTAGTAGATCTGTTTCCTCCAGATAATTGAAAAATCTCTCTTCCTTCCCTAACCCCAGTGATCAAAATAACATTGGGATTTGGGGGAAGGGAAGAAAAGAGCTCTTGCTTCTAGAAAAGCTGGCAAATTGACAGAGCATTAGAAAAGGCTGTGGGGGTGCAATGATGTTCAGAGCTGTGTATAGCTAAGAACTGGGGGGAGCTGGTTTTGAATGGTGGCACTTTGGGAACTGATTGGCTGGTGTTCCCTCAGCAAGGGGAATAAACAATGATGGATTCACTGAAGGGTTAAGTTATTCACGGGTGGCTTATCTAGCCTGTTTGGTAATTACTTCTTGCATGGTTCTGTTTACCTTTATCAACCTCAACATCTGTCTGCCTCAACATGAGCTATATTTATTCCTCACTGGAGGGGGTTGCATGGAGCTGTCAAATGGCTCTATTATTCCCTCTTGCTTCTTTTACCAAGAGCAATGTTCAGTAGTTTTCTGTGAGATTACACTGGCTTGAGAAACTATTTTTGAGAAGTGGCACCTGGGGAAGTGTGGAGATTCAACCAATTATCTTGTAATAAATTCAAGAACCAGAAGCCTTTTGGATATGCAGAAAGTTCTTCCTTACAGATGTATCTCAAGGAGTAACAATTAAGCATTGTGGTGTGGACTGGCATTCTGTATCTGAAAGCTTTGGTCTCTGAAATCACAGAATACACTGGGTTGGAAGGGACCTCCAAGATCTAGTTCTAACCCCCTGCCATGGGCAGGGATACCCTCACTAGACCAGGCTGCCTACAGCCACATCCAGCCTGGCTTTGAACAGTGCCAGGGATTGGGCGTCCACAACCTCTCTGGGCAACCTGTGCCAGTGCTTTACCACCCTCACAGTTAAGAATTTCTTCCTAATGCTTAATCTAACCCTGCCCTCTTTCAGGTTACAGCTGTTACTCCTTGTCCCTTCACTGCACTCCCTGGTGAACAGTCCCTCTCCCACTTGCCTGTAGGAGAAGCTTATCAGATACCACCACTGAAACCTTAGGCATGTTAGTATGAGGTTACATACTTGCTGTTTGCAGGTATTTGACTTTCCTAGCTGCTCCTGTACCCAGGATAAGGTAGAGTTAGGATTTGGCAGATGAATGACCTGTCCTATTCGTTCTATAAGCCACAAGGTATCAGCAGCTGAAGGAGAGTTCTTCAGAATGCCCCTTTCCAATTTGACACTGGTTGAATTACTGATGTGTTTAAATTTCTGTAGTTTTGAATTCTTAACAAAAGAACTGAAGGCAGCTGCTTGAATCAATGGATACTGTGAACTGAAGAGGTCTGGAAGTGCCAGAATTGGCTGTACCCCCATCTGAAATAAGTTCTGCTTTGTGACTGTCTTTATTGCTCTGTTTAGATTGATGTTACATTGCCTTGTCAGAAATGCAGCTACAAATCTATAACAGCCTTGTAGCCATAACAGGGCTTTAGTAGCTTAGCAACAAGAACAAGCCAAATATGACAGGGGTTTTTATTCTAACTTGCTCTTTGATTTCTTGCTATCTGCAGCTTAATTCAAAATGAAGCAGCTATTGTATTTAGAAAAATTCAGGGGATAGAAAATGTGACATATGAGAAGTGGCAGACTGGCTTCAGATGAAATTGTATTAGCTGGCACTCTTACAAGTTTTGATCTGTAGAATCTTCATTAACCTTTTTTAGAGACCTGCTCAATTAGCAGCTCCTCTCAGCCAGCATTAAAACTGCTAGAAAAGAAACTCAGTGCCTTCAGCACTATAGATTTGTGTTCATCAGTCCAAAGGCTTTGAACAACTCAGTGATTTCATGTTGCACTTAAGTATGTTCTGTGTAGTACCACTACTGTTACATAAACTCCACAGGGGCAGGATGAGGCCTTTGTTGTCATGTGGTACTTCATGCTGCTGATCTGAGAGAGGTAATTAATATCCCTGCTGCTATTTATAAGTGGCAGTATATTTTCTTCATTAAGCTTGGCACCTAAGAATTACATATTTAAAACTACTGCTTACAGGAAAATTTGGGTATGATAGCAATTATTTTTGCAGGTGATGCTCAAAAGTGAGGAGAAACTGAATGGTGTGGTGTGAACTTGGAGAGACTGTTAGCCTCTTTGAAGAAATTTGTTCAGTGAAATCACAATACATGGCTTCTGTTTAACCATTAATAAATAACTTAATTTGGTTATTTCAGTTGTAATTCAAACAATTTAGGTTAATGTAACTGGTCAATCCATTTTAGTTCTGAAAAGTGGGATTTATGTGTCCCATTAGGACTACAGAATAAAAATCATTCTGACTTGGGGCAGCTGCTGCCAGTATGGAAATTGCTCTGACTAATGAGTAATAGCTGTAAACAAGAAGTTTCATGGTTTATATTTAATATGATAAAAGCTTTGCCAAACCTTTCCTGTTCCTTTAAAAAATCTTTCCAATGCTATTGAGTGTTTTATCAGCAGTTAATAAGCACAGAAGTGATTGTCAGCACCAGAACTGTTCCTCATTCCCCTGAATAAATTAAATACGTTACACTTGTGCTTTCAAAAAGAAACTCTCCATTTACATAAGGAGAAACACCAACTGCTTACGTGTGCTGTTTACCTTTATAAAGTCCCTGAAATTCAGGGGTGGGTCTCTGGTATGGTACAGGAGTAGCCTTGATTTTTAAGCATTTCCTGTGAGTGCCTCTGGTGGCATGGCTTGTTTTGCTGTGAGATAATGGGCTCTTGTAGTGAATGTTGGTTAGTCTAGCATTAAATATTGAAGTTGGCTGTGTTAAGATTAACCCTGAGCATCCTGTTCTTTTTAGGCAGTAGCACTAAGGAATAATATTTCTGGTAACTGTGTAATTCAGTGCTAATTAATAGCTCAACCTTTCTTCTATTAAAATCTAACCAGAGCAGAATACCCCAGGTGATTTTTGATTGTTAAACTTTCTCATTATGTGCTTTCAAATCAGTAAAACATTGTAGTCCTGAGGCATTTCTTATGTGCCCCATACATGTAGAAAAGCTGTCTGGGGATTTTGGCTATCACCTCTCACTTAAATAATTTAGACATAAGATCTCAGATAATTTATAACATTCAGAATTATTCCAGCATAAAGTTTAGCAGACTGTGCTTAAAGGGTCCTGAAATCTAGTTCATGTGAAACTGCCAGTATGGAAAAAGTGTGTTAAGCAATAATTCAAACTGCTGATTCTGAGAAATTTCAGTGGTAGCTGAGAAGCCATTATCCTGTAGAGATTTAATATTAGAGTTAGCTGGTTGTATGAGGTAGTGAGTCTCCTCACTGAAATTTAGTGGTGATACCTGTCAGAGAAGAATACATACAGGTAAAGAGGAGGCTATAGAGATGTATTTAGAAACCAAGCATGAAATACTACAGATAAGGTAGTTCTTAGGGATGTTTCTTCAAAGGAATTAAAGTATCAGTTGCTGACTTAATTCAGTATGGAAAGGATAGTCTTCCTAAGGCTAAGTCTGAGATCAAAGAAACCTAAAAACCTCCAAGATGTGGTGGGGAGAAGGGAACAAAGGGATTGGATGAGCTTTTAGAGGCTGCCTGTAATTCCAATGAGGAAAAGCTGACTGGCTGAAAAACTTGCAGTTGAAGATGCTCAACATAAAGCAGTTCTGACTTTATTTCAGCTCAGCTTGAGTGTATTCTTCATTTCTGCAGGAGGTTATGCTTGTGTTAATGTTATCTTTATTTATAACAGACTCTGTAGAAGGTTATGCCTTACAATTTGAGCTGTGCTTTGCTTTATTTTATGTATCAGGAAGAAACTGTCTGAGTTGCTGTCACCTGCTCTTTGACTTCTGAAGTTAAAACCTTGTATGGTCTAGTTCCATCAGGGCTCCCAGGCATAGTCATGTTTGAGCTTGATTGCAGGATCTGAATATTAGTGACTTAAGAGCTGACCTGTCCCAGAAAGGGTCTGTAAGATGACCTCAGGACAAGAATTGAGTTTACAGTGGATCCAGATAACCTATAATAACAAACATTCAGCTTTTTTCAGCTTTGAAGTCGGTCATGATTTACATGATTGCTAAGCCATGTAAAAGATCATGTAAATCATTTGTATTCAGATCTCAAGTGATAGAATGTATACAACTGCAAGCACTGTGCCAGAGGCATAGGTTAATTGCCCTATAAACCTCCCCACCTATCACTTTCAACTTATTAATTTTATGCCCACTGAGGAGTTGTGTAAGACTAACTTTACTCTGCTTCTCTTTTTACCAACAAGCAAGTCAGTAAGGTTTTGATATCGTGGATCACTGTTCTGAGATAAAACACCTTCTGGCCTCAAATAGCAGCACAGGTCTTTTTGGATGCACATAGTCCTTGGTGGAAGCTTTGGCTCAGGATACACTTAAGCCACGTTCAAAACAAAGGTGCTCTGCAAGTATTACAGATTTTAATCCTGGGGGCAGTAGGAGCATGTGTTTATCATATCAAGGCAAATGCCACGTGGCCTGGCTGTTGTGCAGTGACATGAATGTAGAGGGGGTTTGATATCAGTGTTCTGTTTAACACTGGACTGAGCCTGGCCTTCAGAGGCACAACTGATAACACGTGGCTGACGTTCAGCTGGGGTAACGTGAGGATTTTTGCTGGCTTTAGGGTTGTGCAGGCTGGGGGACTTTGGATGCAAAGCTGTGCTGGGAAAGGGAAGTTAAGCATGAAGGATTTCAGAGCCTTCTCCTATAGCATGAAACGTGTTTCCTGTTACTTAGCAGTAGGTAACTTTTTGTTCCCCTTTTTTTGGCTGAATAAGTTCTGCTGAAGAAGCTGCTTCTAAAATAAGTGGTGTGCTTGCTCTGGTGCTGTTTTCTCCTATTCCAAGTCTTTAATAAAAGTCATTGATCTCATAACTGTGTATGGTGGGAATGTTAATACTTCATTCCTAGTACATAAAGAGAATTTGCTGGAACAGGCTGCCCAGAGAGGTGGTGGATGCCCCGTCCCTGGAGGTGTTCAAGGCCAGGTTGGATGTGGCCCTGGGCAGCCTTGTGTAGCTCCAGGCCTGGAGGTTGGTGCCCCTGCCTGTGGCAGGGGGGTTGGAGCTCTATGATCCTTGGGGTCACTTCCAACCCAGACCATTCTATGATTCTATGAAAAGTTGTGTGTGAAAACACTTCTTGGAATCCTTAGAAGTTTTCTTTTTGAAAGTTTAATCTGAGGTTAGTGTGAGTGAGCATGTGTGATGCCCAGGAAACACTAATGGATCTGAAAACTGGACCAATAGCAAAAGCATGCTGCAAGCCAAAGCAAACTGGATAAAAATGCAGACTGTCAGCTCTCATAAAAGGATTAAAAAACCAATTTTAATTTTCTTGTCACTTCTGTTATTAAATTTTTTCTGCAGTGATAACCATTTTAATCTGTGATTTGTGGGAAGAGCTTGAGGCCTCCCAGAATAATCACTCCCTAAGAAGGAAATGGACGACTCTACCCTTCTGTAGATGCTTCTTTCTACCAGTAAATCTTCCCTGTCAAGAATCCTGCTTCCTTTTTTATCTTAAGTAGCCAGAGTTTGAGAAGTCAAACTCTTTGAAATGACTCAATAATACTTTGAGATCTGTGGTCCTCTTTCCCAGATCTCTTAAGGACTTCTGCACCAAGGAGTTCTAGTAAAGCAACAGAAATAAGGACCAGTTAGGTGGTGAACTGGTTATGGGACTATTAAATTATAAGCAGACTTTTTAATTTGCATGTCAGCCAATAGCTTTTACATGTTCTCTCATTTTATTATAAATGTGCATATTTCTCTTTTACTGAATTGCCATTGACTTGTCTTGCAGTTCTTCCCATGCATTGGACTGTATTGCTACAGCCAAGGCAAGCCTATAGCTTTCCTTCTGCTTTCACAGGCAGCTCTGGAGTAGAAAGGGGCACATACAGGACTTGAACTGCTGGATCCCTGTGGCTTTACTATTCCCTTACTAAGTTTTCCTGTAGGTAGTGGGGAAGGGATGGGAGAAACAGGGGCAGACTTTGGCCTCCTGAAGATGTGCTAAAATGTAGTTGTTTTAAACATGCACCTTTGTGCAACCTCTCCCCTTCTAAACCCTTCCTCTTAATCTGCTTTCCACCCACATACACTCTCAGCTGAATTTAAAAAGCCCACATGTCTTTATATTCCTGTCTAAACACCCTCTAGAAGAAGATGTCAGATGAACCCATGTGTGCACAGTGACTCTTTGAGTTTCATGTTCCTGTTCAGAATTTGAGTTTGACCCTCACCTGTGACTGAGAGGTAATTTTACCATAGTGATAACAGATGAAATATGATAGTGTTTCCATATTCTTTATTACAAAGTAATTGCCACCAGGATGCTTTTCCAGTAGGCTATTTCCTGTTCTTTACTGTTAAAAGAAACCTTTCCTCTTTTCACTGGGCTTCTCATGGTGGAGACCTGTGGATGCAGAACTGATGTTCAGGTGCCTGGCTGGTAAAACTTGCAATTCTCAGATTCAAATCAATGGGTTTATATTGAATGTGGATTGTGAAGCAGGTTATGAAAAGGGAATGGCTGAGAACTCCCTAATGAACAAGAGTTTTACTTTTCAAGGAAATGGAATTAAGGCCACTTTTGAAATAAGGAATGCCAACAGGCTCTTGCCAAATCACGTAATACTTAACTAAAGCTTGCTTCAAGAGGATTGTCAAAGCTGCAGCCCCTTAAGCTCTATTCTCCTCTGAGTCTCCTGTGTGCTTGTTGCAACAGTATTTCTGTTGTGATGCACCCTCTGGGACTCTATTTTAATAATCTTCTAACCAAACAAGGGTTGAGAAGGTTTCATATATGCTTCCTGCAGGCTATTTTCAAAAAATTATTGGAAAAGTTTTCAGATGATGATTCAGCTTAATAATGTTTAATGCAAGACCATTTAAACAGGGGGGAAAAAACAGGTCATAGATTTTATTTACATTGGTTTGGATAAATCCCTGCTAGCTCATATCACTCCATAAACATATTCCCCTCTCTGAAGTCTTGAGTAACAGTGCATACAAAGCAGCCCAGATGCAGACTTTTTTCCATAAATAAACTCAGCAGTGTACTGTATTAACACTTGGTGATCTTCAGTTGGAGCCTTGTGGTGTGTTCTCTGCAGTGTAGTAGCTACAGAGCATCTAAACTGAATAGGACCTGTTTTTCTGCAGAAATAAAGTGGGTTCAAAAGGGTTTTATCAGACAAACGAGCATAACTTGCCTGAAAATAGTGACCTGAAAGCCTGAGCTCTCCAGAGGAGGAAAATGAGTAGGTGGTGATGGGGAGGGGACAGGCTGTTTGCTGAGGGCAGTGGTGGGTAGGCAGTGGCTGGCAAGAGCACTCAGGTATTTAGTGAGTGCTGCTAGATGTGGTAGGTGGTTCTACTTGTGCTTTGAAACTCAGAAGACATTGAGGTCCTCTATTGTCACTCCTCATCTGTACAGAAACATGTCATCTGTGTTCCCACTGCTGCAGAGGATGTCTAGCAAATGAGGCTTCCTGCTTCCAGTCTCTGGAAGCTGTATCACTGTGTTAATAACAGCATGAAAGTTCATGAAAGCAGGTCTTCTAAATAACTTTGCTGTCACTGTAGCATCCTATTTCTACTGGATCCCTTCATAAAGTAGGTGCTTTGTGAAGTTTTTTCAGCCTTGAAATGCCCCATTGTCCATGCAGTGATGTGAAAAGTAAAGGTTTGGATGCAAATACCTTCTTGTGAATGGGTCAACAGAAGGAATCTGAGTTTCTATGAGATACAGGGAATGGTGACTGCTATTGTACCAGTGCTCTGTGTGGGGATGGAGCTGATGGCTTGCCCTTGGAGACACAGGCTTACACTTCAGAGGCAGAGAAGCTGAACACTGAAATCTTTCTTCATGACTACCCCCAGATTACTAAGTAAAAAGCATTTTAGACAAGTAAACTCTGCAGTTAGAGACTGAAATACCTGGAAGCCAGAACTGGGGCCAGGCACTGTCAAAACAGATGTTACTGTAACAACCAATCTTTAGAAGCAGGTTCCATGCTCTGCTCAAGAAGCCTTTGCACTTCAGAGGAAGACTCCTTTGTCCCACTGCAAAGAAAAAGATCAGTTGCTGCAGTGGCCTGGTTCTGTCCTTGGTGTTGGTTTTATCTTTGGCAAGTGTCCCACCATGAGGCAGTGCAATCTTTTAATATGCTAATAAATTTTGTGTAGTTTCTATTCAGATCATCCCAACCTTGAATTTATATCTTCCTCTGGATCCTGATTTATGTTCTCTGGCTCAAGTGGTAAACTGAACTGGATTGTTTTCTGTGTGTTCTGGTGTATAGAATGTTTGAAAACACGAATTTCCTCCTTCTATCAGTTGTGCTGCCCTTTAAACAATGGTCATTCAATAAGTCTATCAGAATTGAGCCCCCCACACCCCCCACCCCCCACCCCCCCCCCCCGATAATTTGCAAACTCAGAAAATATTCTCCTGGCTGTAAATGAGCTCTTGAGCTGGAGATGTTTAAATATCTCTTAGGAGAATGATAGTCTAGGCATTTCTGGAAATCAGAGCATTCCTATGAACAATGAGGTGAGCTTGCACTTCAGAGTTCAGATAGGTGGAAGGAAAAGTAATATTAAATTACATATTCTAAAATTAATACTAAACTTTGAAACCCAAGGAGAAATCTTGAGGAATCTAAACCTGACAAAATGCCTCTGGTATTCAGATAAATAATTGTTTACCCGGGTAGATTAGCTGGAGGGGATACTGTTGCAGTGTTCACTGTGTTTTCCTTGCCTGATTTGGAAAGTCAGGCATAGTTGTCTTTCCAAGCCAGGCATTTTCTGGCAAGGAGGAATCATTACAGGCATACCTGCTGTCAAACATGGACTG
Organism: Gallinula chloropus; assembly: GCF_964237585.1. Lineage (NCBI taxonomy): Eukaryota > Metazoa > Chordata > Aves > Gruiformes > Rallidae > Gallinula > Gallinula chloropus. The sequence continues at coordinate 4,936,191 of NC_140086.1, forward strand.
CATCAGGTGACTCCAAAATGATTGTTTATCATACTCCGATGCAGATTAGACAATTTATATGGTGATGGGATGCTGCTGCAGCCTCAGAAACATCTGATCTGGTGGTTTGTTCCAAGCTGCATCAGAAATTAAGCACAGACACACTGTGCTCTGCTAGTTCTTTTTCTCCTTGAGTCATTATTCCATAAAACTTTACAAAAACAAGTCTCTGGTTGCTGGACGTCAGTGTCAGTTTATCACCTCTGCAGTGGTTCTGCACTGAATCTGCCTCTTTAGGAAATGTGCTCAGTGAAAAGGTTTGGGGTTTTTCTTCACTAAGGAATAGGTTTCTAATATTAATGCCTTTCCAGCACAAATCAAACCATGCTTTGTAGTGACTCTAAATGAGAGCAGGAGGAAAAAACTGTCATCTGTCTGAAATGGAAATTAAATTCTTTTCTTTCTTTTTGGTTTCAACAAATAGCCATGTGTGAGGATTACAAACCTGAACTGGCTTGCATCTCACAGACCATTGCTAGTGGCCTGGGGTGAGCAGCAGCATTGACACCTGATCCCTAGAGATATTTCTGCATCCCCCAGGTACAGATGTGCTGTGCAGCAGTGGAGAAGCTGAAGTATTGGTGGTGGGGGGTGGCTTTCAATATATTTGGAGATGGAATGAGAAAATAAGATGATGTAATCATCTAAAAAGCTGAGGGTGGCTTTTTCTCTGTAATTTAATTAAGGAGCAGTCTTAACTGCTCCCTCCTTCTCAGTAGGCAAAGTCATGGGTCATGAATCTTGTGCCAGGGACTCCCATCGGTTTGGAGAGCAGTCAGCGTGTGTGAGAGGTTAGAGTAAAGGAAGGGGGAGGTTAGTTTTCCTGCACTGTGAATTCCTACCTCGTTGACGTGGCAAACATGTTTAAAATAAGTTGTAGAGATGTAACCTGCAGGAGAGGGGGTTGGTATGACTTCCTCTCAGAGGGAATTTAATGGTCCTTTCACATCTTGAAAATTATTTAGGTTTTAATCTTAAATATTATATAGGTTTCCTTTCGTTGGATGATTGAGTAATACTGTACCTGTAATACATATGTATAATTAATTTTCCTTTTAATTTATAAAAGAATTAAAGGTTAGAGTGATGCCCAGTAAAACTGCTTCTCTCAATACAACAAAAATATGCCTCGAGTTGTTTGGAAAAGAGTTCTGTTCTACTTTGTCCCCATTAGGGCTTAGTTCTCATAATTTGACGTTTGGAAAGGGTATGTTTGCTGCCTTACTTGGTGGCGTGCCTCACTTGTTTACCTTCAGATTTTATTGGTCGATTTATCCTTCTATGCCCAGCCTCACTGGTGGTGAAACACAACACGTGCGGGTAAAGACTGCACAAAGAGTCTGAGGTAAGAAGTCTTTTGTCTTGTGTGATTACATTTTATCCCAAACTAGAAATTCCAGTTATTTGGTGCAAAATGACTCCATGGATCTTGTTATCTTTCACCTAGAAACACAAGTCATAGAATTTTTAAGCAGCTCAGTAAGGGTGGAGGGGGAGCTACTCCTCTGAGATGCACTGTGTTATGTAGAGTGCTGCCTGAGAATTAGGGGTCACGTTCTGCTCTAGTTACCAAAACTTCACACAAAGTGGGTACAGCTTTGTAGTGTGATCCTGAAAGCACAAAACACCAAGATCAAGATTTTTATATAGCTGGAGTTTTGAAGACTTCAATGTGGAAGCAGCTCTGCTTTTAAATCTCTCCTGTACGTGTGTGTAGAATGGGTTTGTGTAAGTCGATGTTCCAGCCAAACCTTAGAGTTTATAGAAGAAGGTGGGTAGGAAAGTTTGAGGCAGGCTATGTAAACAGCAACGCTGTCTTTTTAATTACTCCCATAATTTCATCTGAGAGGATGGTTTCCTGTAATGCAAGGCAGGCAGTTGGAGGCATGAATAGCTACAGAGGAGGGAGGGGAGGGAATGCCATGGTGGGACACCCTGGGTTGATTCAGATTGTAAGATAGTCCTGTTACTAGCCTTCATATCACTGAAACAACTGGAGAACAGCAGTGCTTTTTCTAGGAGTGATACTCCACAGAGAAAATCATCCCTGCAAACCACAACCTGCAGCTCATTCCGTGAAGCCAATAGGAAAAGCACTAATAGGATTTCTGTTCTGCTTGATATAGCCACATGAGGAATTAACCTCAATAAAGGCAAGCTGCACAGAGGAATGCAGTTTCTCTTTAGGAGCTTAGCATGGGTTACTTTCAAAATACCTCTGGTTGGGTGTTTTTTTCTAAGTATACAATGAATAATGGCTTAGAAGAATCAGTGTGTGTGGTTACATGTAATTTAGTGAGACATTTAAAATAGCAAAGAATGCAGAATGAATGCAGTATTAACCTTCTTTGCTGACTTTTAGCTGGTTGGGGCCTCCCAATAGCACAGTTGTGATAAAAACAATCACAGGCAGACTGTTTATTCCTATCATAAACAAATCTGTACTCCTAAAGAGTTTATAAAGGCCAGAAGGTTGATTTGGAAGTGAGGGAACAATTAACAATACACCTTTTGTGTAAGCCTCTTAGGGGAATGGTGGCTTTTGGGGAGGTTTTGAGTATTGAAAAGGGGAGCGAAGCACTTTGAGACTACATGACATGAATGACTTAGAGTGTAGGTAGGATCAGTTCAGATAATTTTTTCTCCTCTGACTATTTCAGGCATTTCTAGTTGGAAAAAACCAGCTTTTAGAACACTTGTGAAGTGCCTAAAATGTTTATTAGCATTAATAATTAGCCTAATGGTATCCTGGCTTGTATCAAAAATAGTGTGGCCAATAGGTCTGGGGAGGTGATTGTGCCCCTGTACTCAGCTTTGGTGAGGCTGCACCTCGAGTGCTGTGTCCAGTTCTGGGCTCCTCACCATACGGATGACACTTTGTGTGTCCAGAGAAGGGCAACCAGGCTGGGGAAGGGGCTGGAGGGCAAATCCTATGAGGAGCAGCTGAGGGAGCTGGAGATGTTCAGCCTGGAGAAGAGGAAGCTGAGGGGAGACCTTATCACCACCTACAACTACCTGAAGGGAGGTTGTAGAGAGGTGGGCGATGGTCTCTTCAGCCAGGTGACAGAACATAGAACAAGGGGAAATGGCACAAAGCTGTGCCAGGGTCAGATTAGATGTTAGGAAAAAGCTCCACTGCAAGAGTTGTCAGGGCCTGGAACAGGCTGCCCAGGGAGGGGGCTGAGTCACCATCCCTGGATGTGTTTAACAGATGGATAGATGAGGTACTTAGGGCTATGGTTTAGCATAGGATGGGAACAGTTGGACTTGATGATCTTAAAGGTCTTTTCCAACCTTGTGATTCTGTGATTATATTTTTCTGTGTGAGATCGGATAGGGTAATTACTGAAGGAGCTGCCTGTACCATTTACTGACCCTTAAAAGGACTATGCAAATATGATCCCAGCTGCAATTTAAAGATCAACTTGTCTGGTCAGTAATCCAAGGGAAGATGAAGGTTCTCAGATGGTATCTACAGGGGTACACAGGCCAAAAAACCCACCTTCTTGAGTCACTGTTTTCACATGGCTTCCATGTGTGTAGCCAAGCCTAAAAATTGGAAGAGGATGTTTGTCTGCCTGTCTCAAGTCCTGTTCCTGAGTACACCAAGCCATTTGCTTGGTGGCATGAACTGGATCATTTATGGTTTCCTAGGGCTTGGGGGTTGGTGGGGTAGAACGGACACATCAGGACTAAACTTCTGCAGTGAAGGGGAGTTTAATGTCTAGGTGAGGCCTTATAAATAGCATGTTTGCTCTTACAGTACTTTTAAAGCCTTAAGCTTGAGCAACTCTCATAATTTAGGATGTCCTAGACATGTTCTTCATCTTATTAATGTTTATAAATAGCTCAAGTGTGGGACGCAAGGGGAGATAGCCAGCCTCTTCTCAGTGGTCTGTGGGGACAGGACAAGGGGCAATGGCTGCAAGTTGGAGCACAGGAAGTTCCACACCAATATGTGGAAGAACTTTTTCCCAGTGAGGGTGACAGAGCCCTGGGACAGGCTGCCCAGGGGGTGTGGAGTCTCCTTCTCTGGAGATATTCAAGACCCGTCTGGACGCCGACCTGTGTGACCTGTCCTAGGGACCCTGCTTTGGCAGTGGGGTTGGACCTGATGATCTCTGGAGGTCCCTTCCAACCTCCCTACGATTCTGTGATCTTGTCCTTGCTTATTTACATCAATCACACTTCAACCTCCCCTTGAGGTTTGGTTAGAGCAGTGCAGAAGGGTTGGCAAAATCCTCACGTTGCAGAGCAGCACAACACCAGAGAACCCAAGCACAGGCTCAGGCTGCAACCCTTATTGAACAAGTTCCCATTAAATGAGTGTGAATTTAATTGAAGACTTGTTCTTAAGCAGAACAGAAAAGTTGTTCATGAATGAGATTTGTTTTAGGGGGTGGGAAAGAGTCAGACCAGGTTGGGTTGAACACCCAGAGCTAACAGTTGTTAAAGTTTGACTCTACTTGGAGGAAAAAAAGCCGGTGTTAACACCAGGTTTTGGTTAGGATTTGATTTAGCTCTGTAAGTAGATGCTTACATTCTGGGGTATTAATGTGTTAATTGCTGCAACAAAAGCTCCACTGTTGATTAGCAGACCAGGCTTGCAAACTGGTGCTGAAAGATTTTCTGTTGTGTACGTAAGAGCCTCTTGAGTTTGGGAGTTTTAAAGTGTGTTTGAGCCTTAAATGTGCCTGTTTATAAATCTGCCAATATTCTAGAGGTAGTGACGAAAACCCCTATTGAGCTCTGGGTAAACTGGGATGCTGCATGTCTTCAGGCAACACATGTCACTGTAATTGATGTCTAATCTTGCAGCGAGACGGGGCTGCTGAAGTGCTGCAGTGTTACGTAATGAGCGCAGAGTCAAAGTGGGGCATCACGTACAGCTGATGCATTTTAATTACATCCCCTAAAAAGCCAGGGGAGGGATTAGTGTGGCAAAACAATGTATTGATTGCTGCATTCATCTACGTGCCTGCATAGGTTTAGGCGCCTGGGAGTGATGGGGAACGGGCGCTAGCGGGAGTTGCGTGTGACCTTTGAGTCCTCCTGTATCTGCAGCTCATTTAACTGGCCAGCAACAGGAGACAGTGCTTGCAGCCTGCGAGTAAACACACTGATAGTATGAAGCTAGTGGCTATACTAATATATATACTGGTATATATAGTGATATATATACCTCACGTGGTTATACTGATGCATATGAGAAGTTGAATACAACCTGTGTTTTTCTGGGACCGTGAGGGAAGTTCTCAGCCTTTTATTTGATGTAAACACCTTTTGTTACAGTCCTAAAACTGCTCTTCTGCAGAGGTTAAAAGGAAATTTTTTTATTGCTGCTGGTTCAGCATACTGGAAGTTGCATCAGATTTAATCTGATTCCATTGCAGCTCGTTAAGCACTGTGATGCAAATTTCTTATTAGTGTCAGAGAGATATCGCTGTAAGTATCAGTTAATAAGAGAGAGAGGAAGAAAAGTTTAAAAACAAGTTTCCCAAGAGCTAAGAAGGACAGAACAGATAATCTAGAAAGCTCCAGTGAATTCGTTTCAGCAGTCGATAGGAGCTCTTGGCAATGTCCTTGCCCTCTCTGGAGCGTAATTACCTGCTGCAGCATGGAGAAAGCTCATTTGGCACTCTGTGTTTGAGTATGAAAGGTTTGGCTTCTGGCTTAAGTAAACGTGGCAAGCTTCACTGGTCCTGAATGCACCTTGGCAAAAAAATGCTGTCATTTTGGTAAGGATATTGTTCTGTGCAACCTATAGGGATTGCTAAGCATTTTTGCTATAATAGAGTCTACAAAAGTAATTAATTCCTCAGGTTTTTTCCTCTGAGCAGGGCTCTTGATGAGTCCTTTCCAACTCAAGATATTCTATATGCCATAGGTGCTCCCTTCTCTTCAGCACCAGGAGTAGCAGCTCATACTGACATACCTGTCTATTGGCAATTGCTTGATCTATCAGTTAAAGTAGGAAACTGGATTGTTATGAGAACACTAAGCTAGAAATACTCTTCTACCTGAGTTACCACAGGTTACCCCTCTGTAAGTAGGTTAGTAGGAGGGTTAGAAACTTTTAAAATAAATCATTAAAGCTTTAAAAGCTTTACTTGACAGCATTTGTGATCACACTAAAAGGAAAGCCATGCTTGGCTGCCTGCAGATCTGTGCATGTGTTCGTTCTCTGACGCTTCAGCCTTCAGCTGTTCTCAGGCTTTCGCTTCCCCTCTCCCCCTTCCACACATACCTTTGGCTCACTGCTCTTGACATACGCTTCTCTTTCCTGACACAGCACCATAAAACTGGGTTATAAACTAGAAATTGTCAGGAAAGCCACATAAACCTTTCCACAACTTTGGCAGAATGGCAGTGCAGCAGCAGAGCTTAATGAAACACTGATGACTCCCACGGTTGCCAGATATGAGGAGGGGAGGACAGTTGTATGAGGTTGAGAAGCAATAATTGAGCCGAGACAGAAAATAGGAAAAGGGGATGATGAAATCCTTGAAGAGGCCTGTCACTTATTTCCTTAATTCCAGTTTTTTAGAGGCATTATTGAACCCAACGGGGTTGGTGCTGGCATGTTATTGCACGGGGAATTTCAAAAGCTGTTGTGGTAACGAAAGGCAGAATGGTTTTGTGGGAAAGGAGGTATTGATCCTCCACAGCTTAAAAACACCTCCAGGACCCCATATGTGAAGCTCTGCAACAGTATTTCTGTACTGAAGCCGCTGGAGAGCAGATACAATGTTTTATTTTATTATTAACCCCAGGTTTGTTTGTTCTTTCAGAAGGGGTGGCTCTAGTCTCGTTGTAGACATGGTGTGTAATAGCTGGTAGCTTCCCAATTTTTAGAATCTGTTTCCACTCAAGGAGTGTGACTTCTCTGCATCCAACTACAAAGGAAACTTCAAATTTGAAGCATGAATTCTAAGGAAACATCTGACAGACTTTCCATGGTTCCTAGCCTAATTTCATCCTTTAATATTTCTATTAAATATTTGTTCATAGATCTCAAATCTAGATCAATCTTTCAACTATAATCTTGTCCTTAAGAGAGGGAGTGACTAAACCAGAAAAGCAGGTGTGTTCCAAAGGCCTGAATCTGTTGTAAAAGCTTTGGATGTCACAGCAGTGCAGGTAGTGGACCCCATCCTGGAAAGGAAGACATGGTGCTCCAGCCCTGTCCCCTGTAAATGTCTCTTTGGTCCTTTCCCCTTTGAAGAGAGGCTGGGGGAGCTGGGCTTGTTCAGCCTGGAGAAGAGAAGGCTGCAGGGGGGACCTCATTGCAGCCTTCCAGTCCCTGAAGGGAGCAGAGAAACAGGAGGGGAATCAACTTTTTACAAGGGCAGATAACGGCAGGACAAGGGGGATGGATTGAAGCTAAAGAAAGGTTTAGGTTAGATATTGGGGGAAGCTCTTTACAGAGAGTGGTGAGGAGCTGGAACAGGCTGCCCAGAGAGGTGGTGGATGCCCCGTCCCTGGAGGTGTTCAAGGCCAGGTTGGATGGGGCCGTGGGCAACCTTGTGTAGATCCAGCCTGGAGGTTGGTGTCCCTGCCTGTGTCAGGGGGTTGGAACTCTCTGATCCTTGGGGTTCCTTCCAACCCAGACCATTCTATGACTTTTCCTGATGCATTCAGGGTGGGCTGCAGCTGACTTTTCCTAGTAGCTTTGAAAAACAATTTTCTGCACTTTCCCTTGGGATATTAATCCTTTGAAGTACTGTGCTTCTAATTTCCCTATTAATTATTCTCTTGACTGTCACTTCCAGTACTAATAACCCCATTCCAGTGGGGGAATTGTGCTTTGTCCCTCCGCTCTCGTGTCCCACAGCTCAGCCCTCCTCACCTCATATCATCCAGAGCATTAACAGACCCTCTGAGGGAGACTGAGAGCCCAGCACTCCCAGCTGTTATGCAGACATCCCTGCTGACAAGAGCTAAACAGGAGAGCAGGAGGGGGAAGGAGAGGATAGACTTCTTGCAACTGGGGGATATTTTTGTGTTCCAGAAAAGTACATTCAGCCTGCAGAGCGCACGTACTCCTGGCTGTGAGATGTATATAATGTGCTGACAGCTTGTGAATGTTGCAGGCTAAGCAGAAGGGCTCTTATTTGACAGGCACAAGAAGAATTTCAGGATGTGAATTTTACCAGTGGGAAGATTTAAGCTGCAGTTTTGATACTGCTCCTATTTTATGTGGTGTTTATTGCAATAGGTCATTTCTGAGACACCAAGTGAGGAAAGATGCCTGATGACTTGATAGGCTATCATTTTTATGTAGGAAGCCAGCAGCAATTAAAACCCTCATGATGCTGATTTCAGTCAAGTTCTTCCATCTGTGTGCTTGCAACCAAAATGATCACACATGCTGGTCAGTGTAATTTTCCTCCACTGTTGTTGTGCAATTTGCAACTTGTTAAAGAGCGGCTTCTGAACAAGTTCTTGGCTTGAGCAGGCGTTGTCTTATCACACAGGCTGGGCAGGCACAATTTGAAGAACAAATTGTTCCCATAAACCCCAAGTCCAGTATTGGCATTCGTTGCTTCTCACACCAGCAGCTGTAAGATATTGTGGTGTTAGGGGTGCAAATCAGAGGCTCTCTCATTTCATACAGTATCAGACTTTTGATTTCTACTACTTAAATATTATTTCCTTCTTAAAAGCTTGTACTCCCACTCCTCAAAGAATGGGAATGGTCACCAGGAGAAATGACTGTGCTGCTTTGTATCAGAGAATCACAGAACGTTAGGAGTTGGAAGGGACCTCGAAAGATCATCTAGTCCAACTCCCCTCACAGAGCAGGACCACCCAGACTAAATCAGACAGGAACACATCCAGATGGGTTTGAATGTCTCCAGAGAAGGAGACTCCACAACCTCTCTGGACAGCCTGTCCCAGGGCTCCATCACCCTCACAGTGAAACACTTCTTCCTTATATTCACATGGGACTTCCTAAGTTCCAGCTTGCACCCGTTGCCCCTGGGCCTGTTGCTGGCCTGTATCCCTTCCCTGTTGGTCAGAATTCCAGTTAGAAACTGGTGCAATAAACTCAAGGTAGGGTGCTGCCTGTACTTCGATATGGTGCTCAGACCACCAGTCAACTCTATTCCAGTGAATCAGTTCAACATCTATTAGCTCAGGTTTGGGGTTTTTTTGGCAGCCCAGAGTCCCCCACAAGTTCAAGGGGAGATAGGAAGAAGCAAAAGGATTTGTGGCTGTGGTTTTATGGTGACAGTTGTCAAAATAGGCGTGTGACTCGTTTGCAGTTTTTCTGGGAGACCCAAATGTGTGGCAACTCTGTGTTTTTATCTTAAATAGAAAAGAATGAGGTACCAGAGTTCCTTTACGAAATGACAGCAGCTGCACTCTGAAATCCCTCTTCCTCACATAGATACTCCAAGGTTCAAATGCTTGTTTGCAGTGGTATCAACAATCTTCCTGTAACAAGATGAAGAGCAGATAGCTGGGTTCTAACTTTCTCACAGCTTTTTGACAAGCATTGCTTTTCCTTGCTCTACTCTTTTAAAAACCCCAGTCTAAACAAAACAGCTTGTAGAAGCAATGCATTTCTAAACAGATCAATGTGGAATATTTTTAGCAAGGCACAGTGTTTTATACAGGGGTGAAACTGTGGGATGCAAAGTGTGAGAAGCTTGTCATGCCTGGTAAATGTTAGTTCAGAAATGTGTATGGTGTTTACTTGAAAGGCATAAACAAGTCTTTAGGTGATGATTTCTGACAAATAGGAGTTTAGCATCCTATTCCCATATCAGATCTTATTGTTAAGCTTATAAAGAACTATTTCCACCACCACCCCCCAATAGAACTTATCAAAAAGAGGTTTTGAATAGAAACTGCTGCATGTGACTTAATCTCTCTTCCATGTAACTCGTGACCTCACGCAGCCCTCAGACTGATGGTGACACAGTGAGCATTTCCTGTGAACCGTGAGCAGTGCTGGTCCCACTATTGTTGGGCACTTTTTTTTTTGTCTGGGAAAAAACAAACCCTTATTTACTAGAAGCCAGTGTCCTGTTTGTTTGTAGCTGGCTGGGAAATGCCATATTGCAAGGGTCTCAGTGGCAGGCGTCGCTGCTAACAGAAGCTGTTGTTGTGTTTTGCTCTTTCTCACTGATTTGTATGAGACTTCTGAGGCTGCCTTGTGACCTGCTCCAGATTCAGCTCAGGGTACAAATACTAACCTTGTTTATCCAATATGGGCTTTTTCCTCCTTGGTGTTTCCCTCAGATTAGCTGTCAGTAAAAGGCTAAATAATAATTCTCTAGTTATTTCCCCCTGAACCCCAAAGAGGCCACCAGGTTGCTTTTCCAAATCGATGGATGGTGGTTTGCTGTTAGAGCTGCTACCTGGCAAGGCGAGCAGTGGTGGTGGAAAATTACAGACAAAGTAAAGGAGCAGCCTGAAACTCGTAATGGGATGCAGCTGCTTTGGCCTTTGAGTCTGCCTGGGAGTCTGAGCAGCCTCTGGTAAAGTATTTCCTTCTCTTGGCCATACAAAATCTGTCCCAGCCTTGTTACAGCCTGTTCCAGGTGGGTATCACTGCGCTTCTCAGCAGTTGGGATGTGTTCCATTTGGCTGTGAGAGGTTGTGGTGAGGGAGTCGTATGGATGACAGGCTTGCTGTGAGGTACTGCCTTGAAACCTACTCAAAGCCAGCATCCATACATCTGTTCTGCACGTCAGAGGCTGGATGCTGCAGGGCTGCTGCTAGCTGAGCCCATCACTGTAGCCAAGTTTATTTAAAATACCTACTGCGTTTGAGTCCCTGCCACTAGATGGGGGTATCAGAAGGAATTTGTTGGTGTCAAAATACTCCCTTTATCTATTTTTGCTCATCATTGTCTTGTCCTGTCCTGGATGCCTTCTTAACTGTCTCCTCACTTTAAAATCCTGTATAAAATGCTGAGGTTCTGTAGGTATAGCAGCCTAGATATACACACACACAAGGAAAGGAACTGTTAGGATATGTAGCATAGTGCCATTTGCAGATATAATTCCTATAAAGTGTGGATATTGTGCCTCATTCTTGTGAGGCAGCAAACTTGGGGGAGGGAATGTTGTTTATATACATACACAAAATCTCTAAGTATTTCAGTTTTCAGTCACGTTATTTGTCTTCCACTGCCAAATCATGCACACCAAATTAAATATGCATATTGTGTGAGCAGACTTTCAAGTTACTAAAACCAGAACAGCCTCTTTTAAGGGGGGAAAAAAAAAGGTGTTTGGGGGTTGGAGTTCTTGTTTGTCTGGAACATCCTTCTTTACACTTGCTTTAGTACTGTCTGTCTTCATACACTGTTGAAATGATGAAGCTCCTGCAGACTCTGCCTGTATGAAGCTTATGAATTTCATTAAGAGCATCACTGAGGTATCACCAAGTCCTGCTTGGTGGGACAGTGAAGGGCAGTGCTCAGTGCCCTATAAGGCTCTTTCCTGGAAGCCCAGTGGTAGAACATGACTGGTAGCTCTACAATAACCTGACTTTCCAGCACCAGTGCTGAGTGGAGACATCAGTGAAGGCAACACACAGAGAGAGAGAAGGTGCTTCTAGGCACCATGACTGTCTTGCAGAGTTTTGGTTGACTGGGGAAAGTCCAGCTTATCAATAACACACCTCAGCTTTAAGATCTAGAAAGCAAATGCAAAAGGAAGCTTTATCAACAATTGCTCTGCCTGCCCATACACTGGTCAGGTGAGGAATCTGCTGTCTGTCAGACAGGTACAGGAGGGAGTTCTTCTCCCAGCAGGTTAATTTCTCCTGTGCTGTTTTATTTTAGCTTGCACATGCACCAGCTTCTCCCCAGGAATCTTCTCTAACCTCACTCAGTAGTTTTCCACTTGAATAACCAACTAAATTCTGAAGTGATGACATCACTGTTTACATACTTATGGTAAAGAAAAGTCATATGCTTCACTTAAATGGGAACTCTTTTGAATTCTACATAACTATATATAGAACATACATGATGATTTTATGAGCTGCCAGTGTACACTTGATATGTAATTTATAAGAGCCCCACCACTTAGGTTATGGAAGTAACCCTACAGCATGACTCCCCAGCAGGAGCAACAGCAGGTTGTGTGGTGTTGATCATTCCTACCATGACACAATCTGTGGGAAATGCTCATATTTCACTTGCAAGTTATCCCTTTCCTGTTTACTTGGAGGAGCATTGAAAGCTTTTTAGAATTCCTTTTTTTTCCCCCCATTTTTCTTGGCGTGGGGCTATTAATTCTTGTATAGATCTTTATTGTGGCCTCTTTTGCTAAAGATAGGTATTTTGGCCACTAAAGGGCACGAAAATAAATAAGAATCCAAGCGGTTTGTGGATCTCCAAACATTAATGTTCTTGGTTTTTAAAGTGTCCTCTTTACCCTTCCATAAAAGCTCCCTCCCCAGCTCTGCTCTGAAATCGTTGAGATTCCTATCTTTCTGCTAAGTAAGCCATTTTCAATGTAAATATTTGGATTGAGGCTTTTATTTAGAATACTTAGCTGTTAGGAGGACTGCCCTTTTCAATCAGTGAAAATAAAGCCCTCTGAAGAAAGCAATTCAATCTCTCCTGACTCATACAGGGAAAGATAAGACTCCCTAATTGTAGGCATTTAACAAAGGTTGGGTAAAAATCCCCCTTTTATTTTTCCCCTTTCTTCTGCTATCCTGTAAAATCAAACCAGAGTGCAGCCCTTCATCTGATTCTGAGTTATTACATGCAAAGTTGACCTTGAAAGTACTGAATTCAAAGTAACACTGGCAGTAAAAAAAATAATCAGTGTTTCTTTTTATTAATCTTAGGACATTTTTATGACAGTTGGTTATCTATGGCTATAAAGCATCCCTCCCCCCTTCCTTCCACTGTGCTGATTTTATAGTGGAAGGAAAAAATACTGGTAAACGAGTCTTCCTTCTCTGCAGAAGTCATTTCAAAGGGATTAAGTGTTTCCATAACTTTTCTGCTAAAATTTGTATATACTGCAAAGAAGTGCCATTGTAGAAGGCAGACAGAAGTGATGGGCAGACAGAGGGATGGTGAGCTGGGCAAGCATCTGGTGTCCCTGGATATACACTGATATCGTTTCTCCTTGTTGCTTCTGCTCATAGTCTCCATGAAAATGAATTGATTTTCTCAATGAATGTTGGAATATTAAGAGAGTCTCTTAATTATATGCATTGTACTTCAAGGTTGTTTATTCATGTAAGATAGGATGATGCTTGTAATGCTTGTACTGGAGCTCTGGCTGGCCTTCATCTGTGTTTATTTGAAGTGACTGAATGATTTACTGCAAAACCTTCCCTACGACTCAAGTGTTCGCTGATGGATGAGCTCCACAGAGATGTCCCAGCTCATAAGTCACAAGTCACAACATGATTCCAAAAAGAAGCTTCTGTTCTCAACACACAGCTCTCCCCATTCCATGACATCAAATGATTTTGGATGATGTTGATTGATCTTCATTGTGGCACTGAGAGTGGTTCAGCTACAGCTGCTAACGTCACTTGAAACAGGCTCACTGCACTGATTTGGCATCTCACAACAGCAACTGCTGATGAATAACTCCTGCCAAACAGGATGGCTCTGCAGTGGCAAATGGGATGAGTAGCTGCACATAGGGTTTTCATCCATGTCCTGCAGAAAAATCATTCACCCTAAATGAAGATGATTAAGGGCCTGGAGCATCTCCCCTACGAGGAAAGGTTGAGTGAGCTGGGACTGTTCAGCCTGGAGAAAAGAAGACTGAGGGGGGACCTAATTAATGTTTATAAATATCTTAAGTTGGGATGCAGGGGAAAATTTCCAGCCCCTTTTCAGTGGTCTCTGGGGACAGGACAAGGGGCAATGGCTGCAAGTTGGAGCACAGGAAGTTCCACACCAACATGTGGAAGAACTTTTATATAGTGAAGGTGAGGGAGCCCTGGGACAGGCTGCCCAGGGGGTGTGGAGTCTCCTTCCCTGGAGATATTCAAGACCCATCTGCACGCCGACCTGTTTGCTCTGCCCTAGGGACCCTGCCTTGGCAGGGGGCTTGGACCCGATGACTTCTGGAGGTCCCTTCTAACCCCTAAGATTCTGTGGTTCTGTGATAAATGAATAATGACATATCTCTAGTTGAGCTTTCCTTGCCTGGAACTAAATGGTTCCTTGTTGCTATCGTTAATATTTTTTTTATGCAGTCCTGCCCCATCTAGAAGCCAGCTCAGGTGTTGATGGATGTTACCAACCTGGAGTAGGTGAGGTACCAGTTAAAGGGGTAGTGTCCCAAACTGCTCGTGTGGTTGGGAAGGCTGTTGAACTTGATGAAACACAGACTGGTCTGGTTTGGAAGGGATCCTAAGGATCACAGAGTTCCAAGACCCCTGCCACAAGCAGGGCCAACAACCTCCAGGCCTGGATCTACACAAGGTTGCCCAGGGCCACATCCAACCTGGCCTTGAACACCTCCAGGGACGGGGCATCCACCACCTCTCTGGGCAGCCTGTTCTAGCCCCTCACCACTCTCTGTAAAGAACTTCCCCCTAATATCTAATCTAAACCTTCCTTCCTTTAGCTTTAATCCATTCCCCCTTGTCCTGCCATTATCTGCCCTTTTAAAAAGTTGATTCCCCTCCTGTTTCTCTGCTCCCTTCAGGCACTGGAAGGCTGCAATGAGGTCCCCCCACAGCCTTCTCTTCTCCAGGCTGAACAAGCCCAGCTCCCTTTGTAGGGCAGGTGCTCCAGCCTTCTAATCATCTTTGTGGCTCCTCTGAACCCTCTCCAACAGCTCCACATCTTTCTTGTATTGGGGGCCCAGCTCTGGACACAGGACTCCAGCTGGGGCCTCACCAGGGCAGAGCAGAGAGGGACAATCCCCTCCCTGTCCCTGCTGGCCACTCCTCTTCTGATGGAGCCCAGGATACCATTGGCTTTCTGATCTGCAAGAGCACACTGCTGGCTCATCTCTGTCAGCCAAGACATCATTAAACAGTTGGAAAATCTAAGCACAGGGTAGCAGTTGGGCATGGTTGGTGTGAAAGCACAGGCCATGTGGGTTCAGAAGAGGCAAGTCCTTCCATTAACTTTGTACTCCTCAAGGTGTCAGTTGCCTATAGCCAGTTCTTTAACTACAGTTGAGTCAAATCACGTAAACTTTGGCCTCAGACCTGGATTTTGTATCCTGATGGTGAATTTGGTTATTTGTAGGAAGCTGTAGACCAAAAAATGTCCTCTTCTCCTACACTGTCACTGCAGAGTGCATCAGTCTCAGAAAAACGGGATTTCTTTCTGGGAAGAAGTCACGATTTTGTGGCACTTGAAGAAGTAGCAAGAGATTAGACTTCTGAATTTGCCTCATAGGCCGTTTTGGGCAGGGATTGGTATAACCCTGCTTGGTAAGGGATGCCTCAGTGTGCTGAATGGGGAGCATGTGGTACAGGTTCATGTAACCAGCAAAGGCTGAGTGCATGAGATGTGATTTCAAATAATAAGTGATTTTCCTTCCTAGGGTAAAGACACAGAGATTTTTAGTCTTGGCATCAGTTGGACTGCAAGAAATTGATTGTTTTGTTTTTAATGCTTTGCTAAAAAAACATGTCGAAGTTGTTACCTGACCTGTGCTGGTAAATGGAGAAGGCACATCTGAAAGGACCTGAGTTTTGCTGCTCTTCTGGGCCAGTGTGCCATCTACAGGCCATTGCTCTCCCTGCTGGAGAGGTGTCAAGCAGGGCGCTGGGGTTTGGCTTTCCTTCTCCAGAAGTTGTTTATAAAACAGGGTTGGCTTTCTTCCCTAGGTAAATATTACATAGTAAATCCAATTTGTTTCCATTTGATCCTATGGATTGTCACCCCAATTCTGGGGAAAAAAGCAAGGATAGAGATAAACTCCCTTGGATTTCTCTAGAGGTTAATGGATGCTTGTGTTTTCTTTTATTAAGTAACTATTTTCTGCTAAAAAATAAAACATTTCATGTGATAAATGAATGTCATATCCTGTCTGTCATTCTCAGTCCATTAATTATTTAATAGCTCGTTATGTTGGTGACCTTAGGTGAACAGTACACCGCAATGTTCAACTCCTGTCCAGTGCTGAAAGTTCTGTTGGAAAGGGGGGGTGTGTACATGACAACCAAGCAGCTTTCCAAGCATCCCAGAGATCTGTGATCATAGCCCACAAATGGATAGAGGATGCAGTGAAGCTACTTGGTTTCTACACAGCAGACTGTGACTGCTACATCTTCGGGGAGGCCATCCTCCCCAACCCCGTCAACAAATGTGGGGCACCCAGCAGATTTAATCAGAAGTGGGAGTTACTATTCATTTAGTAGTAACTAACTTAGACTAGTGATTCCACCAGGATGTTAAATACACCTATTGTCACCTTTCTATAGTCCAAGTATTTGAAAGAGAGCTGATCTGTGCTTCCCTTAGCTGTTTCTCTAACCCTTGGTAAGAAATCTGAACTGAGTTGTTTGTTTGGAAGAGAATTTACTGTAAGTAAATTAGAGTTTTCAAAAGTGCCTAAGTGGAATGTTTGGTGTGTAACACATAAAGTTTAAATCATGTTTTGTCTTTCTTTTAGGTCTTCCTGAACAATACTACAGCCTCACTTGGTTCCTTAGCCCCATCCTGGGCTTGATCTTCACTCCGCTTATAGGTTCGGCTAGTGACCGCTGCACGCTGAGCTGGGGCCGCCGGCGGCCTTTTATCCTTGCTCTCTGCATCGGTGTCCTCTTTGGAGTTGCACTTTTCCTTAACGGCTCTGTTATAGGTAAATACTGAGGAAATCACCTGTGTGTATCACATGCTAATGTTTTACTTTAAGGTTTTTATGGAGGAAGTGGAGGTATCGATACGCAGTTGACTTATCTTCTGCTTAGCGTTAAAATAGGTAGAGATGTCCTCAGCACAGCATCTGAGCCATCCAGCCAGCTTTCCAGTATTTTATCCATACTGGAAAGCTACCACACTGCCCTGAGTATTGTGCAATCCCAGCTGTTAACTGTGAATAAGCTCTTATTAATACAATTGTTGCCAGTATAATGTTCGCGGTCGCTGAGACGGGATTCGGTCAATCCTTGACATGGGAAAACTGTAGCAACCTGTTCACAGGGAAATGTTTCCTGTTGTGATCCATTTTCCCTTTAATGCATATCTGGCAACACATCCTGTTTCCAGCATTATTTCAAAAATTATCTTTTCACTTTTTCTTGTGCTTTTCTTAGACCTGGTATTGAAAAAGTCCAGAACACAGTTAATATTTTGTTTATCAAAAACTATGTGGGAAAATAATTTGTCCTGAGCCCCCATCAAAGCTGGTAAAAATAGTTTCCCTTGAACATAGTTTACTACTGAACTTAATCTACGATCTCTTTGTAAATTTAGTGTAGGAGAGGTGACAGCAAGTAGGTTTTTTAGGAAATGTTTACATCATGGTTGGACTGATGCAAATGAAAGGAACTTAGCACCTAATAATATCCTCTTGGCTCTCACTCTTCTTTTTTTTTCCCTCCTTAGATGCAGCTCTATTGTGAAAAAGTTTTACTAATTGAGGGAAATGAGCAGAACATTACCTTGGCTCAGCATGTTAGCTTTGTTAAGCCAGACTGGGGTGCCATAAGATGGTTTTCCATTCTCTGCAACCTGCAGTGGACAAACTGTTCAGATGAAGGATATTTAGCTTGTGGTTTGGTTTGGTTTTTAACTTACCTGAACAATAAATAATTACCTATAATTAATTGTCTAATATTAATCTAATACCTAAAAGGTACCTGTAAGAAAGCTGGGGAAGAACTGGTCATCAGGGCATGGAGCAATAGGATGAAGGGTGATGGTTTTAAGCTCGAAAAGGGGAGATTTAGGTTTGATATTAGAGAAGTTCTTCACTATGAGGGTGGTGGATCACTGGAACAGGTTGCCCAGAGAGGTAGTGGAGGTTCCATCCCTGGAGATATTCAAGGTCAGGCTTGATGGGGTCTGAGTGACCTGATGTAGTGAAGGTGTCCCTGCTTACTGAAGGGATGTTGGACCAGATGACCTTTAAAGGTCCCTTCCAACCTTACACATTCTGTGATCCATCCTGTGATTCTCATTATTTGAATTGTGCTCAGACAGTATCAATTGTACTTCGCAGTGGTGTCTCCTTGTCCAGACACATGAGAGATTTTAGATTGCAGCCCTCTCACAAGATTTTAATTGACAGGAAGCTCTACCTCTCAGAAGGTGGTTGTGATCAGTGGCCATCGATCCTGGCTAGCAAACCTCATATGCAGTTTGGTTTATTTTGAAGGGCAACCAGATCTAGTGAAGGTGCCCCTGCCCATGGCAGGGGGGTTGGAACTAGATGATCTTCGAGGTCCCTTCCAACCCAAAGCATTCTGTCTCACCTTCTAATAAATCAGCAGAAAATACAGCCTGGTTTTTCTCTGAATCTTTGTTACACAGTAATACAGTCTATTGAAGAGCTTTCTAGAAAACCTGAGTTTTCCATGTACTACAGTGCAATGAATCTGCTTTAAAACACAGATGTTACTTCAGTGTGTTTATTACACATCCATTCCTGGGATGTGGTTGTGGTAGATTTTGGACAAAATACATCTTCTGGAAAGCCCTATAAACCCCACTGTGCCTCCCACAAGGGAGCCTGGAGCAAACTCAGCTGATAAGTGAGCTATTTCATGGTCTCCTCTAGACCCATTCCATACTACAAGAGAGAAATTTGCCACTAATTCAAGTTATAACGGTACTTGAGCATCTACATCTGGAGTAGATGAAGGGCCTCGTTTGTAACAAGGTTTTCTTCTAGCTGGACCCTGTGTGCTTTCATCATCTGCCTTCTTCCCTCTTGATGTTCACGCTTTCCTATCCTTAGTCTCCAGTACCTTGCAATCCTAGATTCAATTTGGAGCTAAAGCAGATGCAGCAAAAACTGAGGTGGTCATTATATCGTACCCTGTTTCATAACCTGCCCTCTGGCAATAGGAGTCATTGGAGGAGAACAAGGAGCACAAGAACATGCTAAAAAGGTTCTTTGCTAACCTAATAGTAAGACAAGCATGTTCTGGGAGAACAGCTGTGTATGGGATCTTATTCAACTCTTGTTCTGTGCACTGCATGCACTGATCAGAAGAAAAACCTAAAGCCCTGACACTGTTGGTGTTTCCTGCTGTAAGATTCAGCTGAGCATGGAGCGTGTCCAGAGAAGGGCAACCAGGCTGGTGAAGGGGCTGGAGGGCAAATCCTATGAGGAGCAGCTGGGGATGTTCAGCCTGGAGAAGAGGAGGCTGAGGGGAGACCTCATCACCTACAATTACCTGAAGGGAGTTTGTAGATTGGTGGGCAATGGTCTCTTCACCCAAGCAACAGGTGATAGGACAAGGGGGCATTGCCTCAAGCTGCACCAAGGCAGGGTCAGGTTAGACATAAGGATAAAGTTCTTCACTGAAAGAGTTGTGAGGGCCTGGAACAGGCTGCCCAGGGAGGGGGTTGTGTCACCATCCCTGGATGTATTTAACAGACAAGTAGATGAGGTGCTTAGGGATGTGGTTTAATAGAGGATGGGTATGGTTGGATTCAATCTCAAAGGTCTTTTCCAACCTAGTGATTCTGTGTATGAACTTCTCCAGCATTCAGAGGATTTGGTGTAAATGAGGATTGAATATGCAGGAATCACAGTGCTTGAGATTTAGTTGATACTGGGTGGCTTAGCCAGTTCATCTCTCTCCACAGTCATTGTCATCAGTTACACTAATGGTTTTATCAGAGTCTCAGCATGTAGAAGCTTAAATCTCTCTGATTCAAGTCATTGCTGCTGTTGTCAGTGGTTCATTTAATGAGCAATTCTCCAGCTATATACTAATGCTGCCTTTCTACTCTGGAGACAAAAAGCATTTCAGCCCATCAACTATCAACAGAAGCTGACTGATGGTTTTTGCAATGCAAAATACCTTCATGTTCCTTCATCCTTAGGAGTTTTGCTTATAAAAGTGATCCAGAAAACATGAATGTTTAAGAAACACAAAGAATGAGGGGGTTAAATGTCACTTTATCCTGTTGTGCTGCTACTGTTACCTTTAGACATCATACCAGGAGTGCTGTCAGCAGTGTGGTTACCTGTCAGTGGTAGATGAGGTGTGGCAGTTTGGGTTTGGATGCTTTCCTCTCTCCCTGTGGCTGTCTTATAAAACAGCATTTGAAGGGAAATACATGTGAGGAACGTGAAATAATATCCAGTTATCTCAGAGGCTTAAGAGATACTTTCTAAACAACATTTTGAAAAAGAAATGTCAGTTTTGCAATGTAAAATATAATCTTTGCCCCAGACCTTCCGTGAAGCTGTGCCAAGGAGCTGAGATTGCAATTTTACTCTGTAGAGCAGTGTTTCTGGTGGGTGTGTTGGCCACCTTTCTCTTAAGGGGTTAAACTTGCTCTTAGTAGTGCTCCCTTTCTTGAATGACATGCTCAGATGCCTCTCTCATTTTTCCTCAGGTCTGGCTATCGGCGATGTCCCGGACAAGCAACCCATTGGTATAGTTCTCACGGTGCTTGGTGTTGTGGTGTTGGACTTCTGCGCTGACGCAACGGAAGGGCCAATCCGGGCCTATTTGTTGGATGTGGTGGACAGTGAAGAGCAAGACATGGCCCTTAACATCCATGCATTTTCAGCTGGTAATGGAGTTAGTTGATAGGTTTTTGGCAGTTGTCAGGTCTTCCTGATGACCAAGGTGTGACTGAAGTGATTTTTTTTCCCCTGAACTCATTTCTCATTGTTTCCTCTTCCACAGGACTTGGAGGAGCAATCGGTTATATGTTAGGAGGGCTGGACTGGACACAGACCTTCTTGGGTGGTATCTTTAAATCTCAAGAGCAAGTCCTTTTCTTCTTTGCAGCCATTATTTTCTCTGTCTCCGTTGCTCTCCACCTTTTCAGCATTGAAGAAGAGCAATATAACCCTCAGCAGGACAGGATCGATGATGAAGGAGACACACTTTCCAGTGTCAAGTTCAGCGGTAGCCTCCCCCCTGTGAACCAACTGAATGTTATCAGCGAGGAGGAGCCCTATGGAGGCTCCATGTTCCACGACGAGGTTCAGTCAGAGCATGATCTCAATTTGGAGTTCCTTGAGGTGAACATTGTCAGAAGCAAGAGTGACTCAGTGCTGCACATGCCCGACGCTACGCTGGAAATTGAGTCGGAGCTGCTTTTCCTGCACGACATCGAACCCTCCATTTTTCAGGATGTTTCGTATCCAAACACTCCCCACAACACCAGCCAGGAGATCTTGAAGTCCAAACTCAACCACCTGTCCGCTTTCCTCAGGGACAATGAGAAAGAGGAGGAAATGTTGCTCGATAATCGCTTGAATGAAGACAAAGTCCCAAACGTGAACGGCTCCCTACCAAAAGAGTTCCTCAACGGACACGCCAGGATAGGCATGAAGCAGTCCAGTACTTGTAACTCCATGCGAAGGCGCAGACACATGTTCTACCGCCAGCCGTCCTACACCTTCTCCTACTATGGCAAAATAGGCTCCCACCGCTACCGCTTCCGTCGGGCCAACGCTATCGTCCTGATAAAGTCCTCGCGCAGCATGAACGACATCTACGACATGCAGAAGCGGCAGCGACAGAGGTACAGGCACAGGAACCAGAGCGGCACAACCAATTCCAGCGGAGACACCGAGAGCGAAGAAGGGGAAACCGAAACCACCGTCAGACTCTTGTGGTTGTCGATGCTCAAGATGCCAAAGGAGCTGCTGAGGTTGTGCGTCTGTCACCTCTTAACCTGGTTTTCCATCATCGCTGAAGCTGTGTTCTACACGGATTTCATGGGCCAGGTCATCTTTCAGGGTGATCCAAAGGTAAGAGAACAGTTACCGTTGGCCAATCTGCTTAGAGTCACGTGTTTCTCAGATGTGCTGGTTACAAGAAAATGGCTTTTTACAGAATCACAAGGTTGGAAAAGACCTTTAAGATCATCTAGTCCAACCTTTCCCTTCCTAAGCTGAACCATATCCCTAAGTACCTGATCTACTCTCTTTTTAAACACATCCAGGCATGGTGACTCACCCACCTCTCTGGGCAGCCTGTTCCAGGCCCTGACAACTCTTTCAGGGAAGAATTTTTTCCTAACATCTAATCTGACCCTGGTGCAGCTTTGTGCCATTTCCCCTTGTCCCATCTCCTGTCACCTGGCTGAAGAGACCATCGCCCACCTCTCTACAACCTCCCTTCAGGTAGTTGTAGGTGGTGATCATGTCTCTTTATTTGCCTTTGTTGCAGGCCCCTTCTAATTCCACTGAGTTACATGCCTACAATGCTGGAGTCCAGATGGGATGCTGGGGACTGGTAATTTATGCTGCTACTGCTGCTGTTTGTTCAGGTAAGACACTCTGCACAACTGGATGGCAGAATGCACCTCACACATGCATTGCAAGATCAAAATAGCTCTGCCTCAGTTAACATCCACCTCCTTTGGAGTTGGGGAGAATATTTTTGAAAAGCATTTCACATGGGCAGAAGGGGAAAGGCTCCTTTAAGAATGTTTAAAGAAAAAAATTCTTTCAAATGGAGATGTGGAACCACAAACAGCTGAGTTCCATGGCAAAAAATCATGAAAATATAGCAAAGGAGATTGAAAGGCATTGAGCTACTCATCAGGAACCTAAAATTATGCTTGTTAGAAAATTCAGGCATATGTAAAAGCGTTTGCACAACGACTTTGAAAATCAGAAGTTATAAATATGTATTTCTGAAAGTGTCTTTCATGCTCTCTAAGAACAGATAAACCCACTACAGGAGATTTAGGCTTGGAATACAGCCTCTGAAATGGAGACCTTTTGCCAGACTTATATTCTGCCTTTTGCAGCACATCTGCACAGCTCAGTACCCTGGGGACTGCTGCTTTGTGGAGATGTCAAATTGAAGTTGGGGTGGGCAGCATCTTCCTGAGCACAAATGTGCTATAAATGTGGCTATAAACATCTGTTACCTGGTCGCCTCAATGAACAACTGCACTTGAGTTAGACTCTCCTCTGTGCTCAGAGTTTACCCACACTGGTAACGTTAATAAACAGGCAGAGATAATCACAGAATCACAAAATCATAGGGGTTGGAAGGGACCTCCAGAGATCATCAGATCCAACCCCCCTGCCAAAGCAGGGTCCCTACGACAGGTCACACAGGTCGGCATCCAGACAGGTTCTGAATATCTCCAGAGAAGGAGACTCCACAACCCCCCTGGGCAGCCTGTCCCAGGGCTCTGTCACCCTCACTGTGAAAAAGTTCTTCCCCATATTGGTGTGGAACTTCCTGTGCTCCAACTTGCAGCCATTGCCCCTTGTCCTGTCCCCACAGACCACTGAGAAGAGGCTGGCCATTTCCCTCTGTGTCCCACGCTTGAGATATTTATAAACATTGATCAGATCCCCTCTCAGGCTTCTCTTCTCCAGGCTGAATAGCCCCAGCTCACTCAGCCTTTCCTCATATGGGAGATGCTCCAGGCCCTTAATCATCTTCATAGCCTCCTCTGGACTCTCTCCAGGAGATCCCTGTCCTTTTTATACCAGGGAGCCCAGAACTGGAAACAATACTCCAGGGCAGAGCAGAGGGGGAGGATCCCCTCCTATGACCTGCTGGCCACACTCCTCCTGATGCCCCCCAGGATCCCATTGGCTCTCTTAGCCCCCAGGGCACACTGCTGGCTCATGGCCAACCTGTCATCCACCAGGCCCCCCATAATGAATGGACCGAGTGGCCCATGATAGGTTTTGAGTCTCCAAGCACTGTGTTCTGCCTCAGGGTTGCAGCATGGGTTAGACAAATCTCAGGGCAGATTTGTTCCCCAGTCTCTGATGTGGCGATACCTCCTTTTCCCAGGGAGGGCTGAGCCATGCAGATAGGACAAGCCACATGGAATCATAGAATCATAGGGGTTGGAAAGGACCTCAAGAGATCATCAGGTCCAACCCCCCTGCCATGTGTGGTGAGCATCCAAGTCCCAAACAGCTCATCAAGCTGTTGTGGCCACATCGACACCATAAAACCTCCCTGACTGTACTGATTTTTACGTTTTATTCTTCAATTCTCCAGCCTTGTTGCAGAAATACTTGGACAACTATGACCTTAGTATAAAAGTCATCTACATCCTGGGCACGCTGGGTTTCTCTCTTGGCACTGCAGTGATGGCCATGTTCCCCAACGTGTACGTCACCATGATAATGATCAGCACTATGGGAATAGTCTCCATGAGTATCTCCTACTGCCCCTACGCGCTGTTGGGACAATACCATGATATTAAACAGGTAGGTGGGATATTTTGACTGTTTTAATCAAGGCATTTGCATTTCTCTGAAGGTCAGAGTGGCAAAATGGATTTGTTCAATCCTGTTACGTGAGGGAATTGCTTTGTTGGGATGTGTGCCAAAGCACAGAGTCATCCTTGATAATAAACAGCAAGAGCTGCTGCTTAAATCAGCTGGAATTAGCATCAAGTTGGCTTGGTGGGGTCATGATTGTTGGACCCTGTGCTGAGGTGTAACAGGATCTGGGTGTAGATGGAGAGCTGAAGTAACAAATGGAGTGTTTACTGCATACCTACTTGTTAGTACTGTTTCTGACCTGTTGTGTTGTTACTACTTGGGTTCTTCACCATCTTAGGTAGTCTGGAAATGCAGATACAGGTTTGAGGAGGCATAAGGCATAAACTGGTCATGCTGGAGATGAGGATGGGTTTGCTTTCCACTTTTTAGCACTGTTCCATTTGGATTATAAATTGCAGGAGGATTGGGACGTGTTTCTGCATTGGAATTGGGAGGAGATTCCTTTTTATAACCATAAAAATAGATTCCACCAATAGCATCATCTGATTTTTGTTTTACAAGACTTAATCCTAGAGCCAATTCACGCTAGGAGTGCCCCAGTAAGTACCTGCCTCTTGGTGCAAGATGAGGAGGCCGTGGATCCCAGAATCACAATACATTAGGAGTTGGAAGGGACCTCAAAAGATCACCTAGTCCAACCCCCCTGCCAGAGCAGGATCACTTAGACTAAATCACACAGGAACACATCCAGGCGGGTTTTGAATGTCTCCAGAGGAGACTCCACAACCTCCCTGGGCAGCCTGTCCCAGGGCTCTTTCACACTCACAGTTGCCCTGGGCCTACCGCTGGCCATCACTGAGAAGAGCCTGGCTCTGTCCTCCTGACTCTCGCCCTTTACATATTTATAAACATTAATAAGGTCACCCCTCAGTGTCCTCCAAGCTGAAGAGGCCCAGCTCCCTCAGCCTCTCCTCACAAGGAAGGTGTTCCACTCCCTTCATCACCTTGGTGGCCCTGTGCTGGATAAGGAGGCTGTTGCTCTGCACTTGCAATACCCTGCGTGATGCACAAGGATGAGAAATTTGAAGCTGGGGATACTGAAGCCTCTGATGTCATCCATTGTCTTACCTCACCCCATGTTTCTTGTCTTTTCCCCAGTACATTCACCACAGCCCTGGGAACTCAAAGCGAGGGTTCGGCATAGACTGCGCTATTCTGTCCTGTCAGGTTTACATCTCCCAGATCCTCGTGGCCTCTGCGCTGGGCGGCGTGGTGGACGCGGTCGGCACGGTCAGAGTCATTCCCATGGTGGCTTCAGTGGGATCCTTCCTGGGGTTTTTGACAGCTACCTTCTTGGTGATTTACCCCGAAGTCAACGAAGAGCCAAAGGAAGAACAGAAAGGACTAGGTCCTCCAGAGACAACCGAGGGCAACGGCACGGCCGCGGAGAAGCCGACTGTGCTGAAGCTCACCCGCAAAGGAGCTTCCGTGTCAGAGCTGGAGAGCGAATCAGCCGTGTGAGGCCCGTCACTTCTTGTTCACCCACATTCCAGGGAGGGCAGGTGCAGGATCAAGAACTTTTTTTCTTTTCTTTTTTCTTTTTTTTTTCTTTTCCTTCTTGTTTTTTTTTCCAGGAAAACAAATTAGGATCTTCACTACTTGTAGCTACAATTGCAGAAGAAACAGCAGTTTCGTGCAGAAGTGTAAATGAAACCCTGTAGTCCTTACCATAGGTTTGAGCAGGTAGCTCTGATGCTAATTGCTTTCTCTACGACTTAGAAACATCATTTTGGGACACTTTTTTAATTAAGAATACATTTAGATTTCAAATAAGTTGTATTAATCTGCATGAGACTCACAGTGTATACAATTAGCAGGTAGAAAAATTAAATTTTCAGCTGTTTTTTTTTTTTTTTAAACTAACTGAAAATGGGAGCTGACTTCTAGTCTCTTGCTGTATCTTTGTTTTGTCTGAACATTTCAGGTTTCACGGTGTAATCGCTGAATCAAACGCTTAAGACATCTCGAGCGGTTGTTTTGGGGGAGCAGGATGTGATTGGTCTGACAGCTACAGCGCTCTTACATGTTTAATTTTTGACTTTATGTTAGTGCAAATGCTGCAGAATAGTTTTTATTTGCTATTTTCAAGAAGGAAACAAAAGCAATTAACGCGGTTTCTAAAGAAACTGATGTGAATCCTCTCAGTCATACTGTTCAAGAGCTACTTCTGAGTCTGCTGCTTCTCAGGAGAGGGTGACATTTGAGTAGGTGGAAGGAGCAGCAACTGGGAGAGGTGACCAGCGCTGACAGGTTCTTTTTAATCACAAGTGCTGAATATTCTGAATGTCCTTGGAATCCGCTGTGACAATTTGGAGCTGGGTGTTTTGCGTGCCGGTGAATTTGGGGTGGGGAGGCTCTGTGTGTGTGTGTGTGTGTGTATGTGGAGGGGTGTTTCTTGGCAGTTTAAACCTGATCATCTCTGGATGAAGCTGCCATGGAGGAAAAAAAGGAGGCATCTCTTGGGCTCAGCTTTATGGGAAAGGGGGAGGGCGTGTGGGTTCTCTTTGGTAGGGAAAGGAAGTTGTTGATTAATTGCACTTTTTAATGAGCCTTTAACCTCCTGGTTGGGAACGCAGCAGCCAAGGTAAAGGCATAGTGTCAGTACAAGAAGGTAAAACCCAAGGCCTACCTCCATCGCGTCGCGGCATCGGCTGCCTGTAGAAAAACCTGGGTCACAAACAGTTTTTAGGCCTTAAAATTCAGTCCCTGAGCATGTATTGCTGCTCCAGTCCCTGCTCTGGAGGGATCATAAGCTCTTCCAGTGTCGTCAGCGCAATCTCCATGCCCCTTTCCTTGATTCAGGACATAGCTGCGAGTGCACAGACATTTTTTTCTCCGTGAAGAGCTTGAAAGAGTTGTGCTAATCTGATGTCAGAATAGCCTTTGGATCGCTCCCAGCGCGCCCCAATCCATGGGCAGCCAGAGCTCAGAGATCCAACAGCCTTTTAAAGCAACTTTAGTAACCAAACTTCTGTTTGTCCTCTTAGAAAGCTGTGTTTGTGATGCTATTTACTCATTTCTGCATGGACCTCCGGGCTGCTGTCACTCCATGTGCTCAACAGCCACATCACAGCTCGGTGTAAAGATTCCTGCTGCCTCAAACCTCTCATACTACAGTACTTTAAGATGCATGTGTAAATCATGCTGCAATATATAGTCATTCAAACTAAGAGTATATATTTCAAAGTGAAAAAAAAAAACCTGTTTTTTTAATAAATTACTTGAATTGTCAATGTATTTAAGAAATGTCTGTTCTGGGATGGTTGAAGTTAACACATGGTCTTGGTCTTGGCCAGCATTGTTGACAAACTCCTGATGGCATCCGTGGGTTTCTTAGCTGAAGGCTCTTGGTCAGTGACAATGTCCTGTGCTATCAAGGGTGACAGTGTTGGTTTTAGGCTGGTGAAATGGCCAAGCACTAAAGTAAATGGAATCCCACAGGACTTGGGGGTTTTTGTCCAAGTGTCTCAAGAAAATCCTTTGGTTGTTTTTTTTTTTATTTTGTTTCTTTTTCCTTCTTTTTTTTTTCTCCATAAATTGAATATTTTGGGTTTTTTTTTTTAATTTTGAACACGTACTGTGAAGTGTGTTCAGACAGGGGACTGATACTACTGAAGAATCCGTGACCTTACTGAAGAAATCAGTTGTGAGAAAATCCTTTTAACTGAACTTCTGCCGTGAATTTTATCATCTCAATTATATTTAATATATATTCTAGTAGTGCTCATGTGTAGCAGAGATGAGTGGTGTACTTCACCCTATAACTGGCATTCATACCCACGGACTTAGACATTTTAAAGTGGCTTTAATCCTTTCTTTCTCAAGCTCCTTGAAGATAATGCTTTTTGTTAAAAGGAAACCATCAGATACTCCTTACTTTGATCTCTTCTTTCTGGAAAGATTCTTCTCCAGTTCAATAATCTGCATCTTTTGGCTGGTGCCAGCTTCACACTTCTCCCCATGAGTTTCATGGATTGGCGTGGTCTCAAATCACCATTCCTCTTTGTAAGCCAAGCTCACCAGCAGCTGACCTTCCTGGTTTCCCTCATCTAGCTGTGTTGATGGAGGACAACTTGAAGCTCCCTCTCACTTCAGGCTCAGCGGAGGGAGCATGAAACCGTGTTGGGGGTGAGCTCAGACACATTTATTTCGCTTTCTCAGTCAGGGGAAGGGTGAGGAGGGAGGAAGGATGCTTTCAATCCAGAGGGTTTCAATCAGAGGCAAAGCAGGTCCAGTTTTGCCCCAGGCAGTGTTTGGCATAGCCTCATTTCTAAGGATTGGATGCTAGAGCTCTGTATTTGCTGTTGTTTATGGGGCTGTTTCGTTACCAGCCGTAACGCACGAATACGCACGCGGCCTTGTAGCAGGAAGCTCAGTTTCCCTCCCCTGTAAAGCTGAAGGAAATAATTACCCATTGTAAACGAGCTGAAGTGTTTGTAGCGCTGCCAGAAGAATTAACTTGGGGGAGCCCCTGCCAAAGCATCTCTTGTACCTTGGCCAGCTTGTGAAACCTCTGCGCTGGCTTCCCCTGTGCTCACCGGTGAGGGCTCCCTAGATCTTTCATAGCAATGCTTGTTCTTGGCTTTGGAAGAGTTTCCTTTCTACTTCTGGGAGTCTTTGACTTTGGGAGAGCTTCTCCTTCTTAGGGTAGAGTGGGCAATGATTTCTTTCTTCCTTTGTCCCCTACCTTATCTTTTTGATGCAGAGATGACACTATTATCACGATTAAGGAGTAAAGTAGTAAGATTCTGTGTGTTTATTGCAGAAGTGTGGGAAGAGAGACTTGAAGGGGCTTTATTCCTGGTGACAACACACATGATTTTTCTTTGTTGGCACTACTGTATAGTCACATTCACCCCACGTGACCCCAAATCTTTGGACCTTCACTGCAGTTGGCTTAGGCTTTAGCGGTTTCATTCTGCGTTGCTCTACACTGTAAAACATACTCTGCTGCGGTCCTTCTGGTGACGTGGAACACCTTGGACATGAGACATGGTTAGTGCTCAGATTCTCAACTGCTGGAGTCACCAACTCCAGAAGAATTCTAGAGGAATTCTAGAAGAATTCCACATGAGCAGAGAAGCTCAAACTTGAACCACTGGGAAAGGTGTAGAGTGGATTTTGTGTCATTGGGTCATTGCAAGAGTCCGGCTGGATCTGCGCCGTTCACAATCCGAGGCAACTGCAGCCTCCAGAAGCAATAATTTCTTAGGAATGTTTCTCTTCCTGCTGGTTAGATGACTTTCATAGAGATTTATTACCTAAACAGCCTTTTAATAACATGGATCTGGTCATTTGCTAGCGCTGGCAGAAGGCAGTTATGGAAAGATGAGGGTTGTTCATCGTGGGTTGGGAGGAAGCCAGTAAATCCAGCGGGGTTAGCGCTCCTTGAAACACACCCTGTCCTTTTCCCCTCTCATGTGGAGCCTTTTCCTAGACTCTGAAACATTCCCAGCGTGGTGGAGTGAAAAGGAGGCAGCTGTGAATTCAGCCTCCTGGTTTTCTTGACCGTGCTGATGCTGACACACAGCCTCCGTGATGAAACAGGTTTTCCACAGAGGCATGGAGGCAAGGGCTGAGCCTTTCTCTTGCCTCTCCCATCTGATCTGAATTCCCCAGTGCTTGGAATGACAGAGAGAATGATAATTGCTGGGTACCTCATTAAAACCTCAGTTCCATTGTTAGAAGTGCATCCACCTGCCGTCAGTTTGGGGTGAGCTCTGCCTTCTTCTGACACCCACCATTAAAGGCAGGATGTTCATGGCTACCAGGGGGTCTTGCAGCCAGGCCATTTGAGGTCATGTTTACAAATAAAGGTGAGGAAAGACACAGCTCCCTCTGTGTCCGGGTAGGAGGGGAGTTGGGTGGGGGCTTCCTTAGAGGTGCATCCCAGGGGTCAGCAGTTGGGTTTTTGGGAGGTGCTCACCTTTTCAGTAGAGAGGTTGTGCGAGACTCGGGTTCAGTCCCTGTGAGGAACTGTAGTTCAGTCACTGAGAGCTGGAGGGGTGGGTGGTTTAGGAGCCTGTGTGAATGTGTATCAGTGGGTATATACATTTATATACACTCTGCTCAGGCCAAAATCTCTTTGGTGGTTGTGTGCTCCTCATCAGCTGTACTCAACGACGTTTTCAACTGAGTTCTTCCAGGTTTCCCTCATCCTAGTCCGAGGTGAGATGAGCTCAGCTATAAATATGTATCCTATTGAAATGCCTCAGTAACCTCCTGCATGATACTCCAAGCACATGTAGCAGCTTCAGCAGCTGAACTTCTCTTTGTGAAAGAGAAGTTGGGTTTGTTTGCAGCTGTTTTGTCCTCCTTTCCTTTTGCTAGGCCAAATAAATGTAACCAACACCAAATGTTGCACAGGAATGTTGGTAACACGACTGTGTAGAAGAGAAATAAGAAAAAAAAATCAAAAAACCAAATGTTATTTTTCTTTGCAGAAAACTTTATGGTTACAGAGAGTCCTCTAGCTGTTAATCCTTCCTTAAATGACAAAGCTGAACGTTTGTAAAGTGTGTTGAAAATGGTCATTTTTTTAAAGAAATGGAGCTACCCAAAGTTTTCTGTTTCTCATGTTGCATCTGGAAGGAGCTGTTGGCAGAGCTGAGCTGCAGAAGCCCCAGTATCAAGGCTCAGCAGCCCCAACAGTTAGGAAATTGTATTAAATAACAATAAGAAGGCTCAATTGCCTGTTTGTAACGTCACACTAACTGCTCATTAAGGTGTTCTGGGGTTTTTTTCCTCTCATTTAAATGAAAATCATCTCCTGGAACCTGATTTTATTGGGTTACTCAAATCAAACAAACAGCCCTGTGGCTCACCTGTCTCTCAGCTTTAGCTTTACCTTTCCTCTCCCTGGGGAGCAGTGTGGACTGTGATGGGGGTGGCCAGGAGGGACAACCCCCCTCCTAATGAAATTAAAAAATTAAAATTGAATTTAAACATTAAAAAAATCAAATTAAAAAATAAGAAATTAAAATTTAATAGAAAAATTAAAACGTAATTTAAAAATGAAAATAGAATTTAAAAGTTAAAATTTAATTTAAACATTAAAATTGAAATTTATGCAAAATTGAATTAAATTATTAAATTAAAGTGAAACCTTTTGATTCCCTTGTGACCTGCCAAAGCCTTAGAAAAACCCCAGGACGTGGCTTCATTTGATATCCTTGGAGACATTTGTGTTTTGAACTCTGAAGTGGAGAGGGAAGCATTTAACCAAACAGAGTCAATCCCCAGTGAGACCCAAATCAGCATAAACAGACCCCCCCAAAAAAAAAACCCTCCAGACTTTTCTCTCAGCAAATTGGCCTTTCCTGATTATATTTTCCTCCTTGTTTTCTTCTGATGTAACATGAACACTAAGCCCTTTCGGTAGCCAAATGACCAGCTTATTTTAAATGCCTCCTGTGAACAGAGAGCTGCGTGTGGGCATCTCAGAGCTGGAATTAAAATTTAAAAAAAAAGAGAAAAAAGAAAAAAAAGAAAAAAAAAGAAAAAGAGAATATTTAGTTCCTTTGTGAACTGGCCATATGACAACTACTTTTTTATCAACTTATTAAGTTGGGGCACTATAATAGCTCTTGCTGAGTTTAGCAATGTTTATAAGCATGTGTTAAACACATAATGTTTAAGTTTTATGAGGAAAAAGGGATAAAGAGAAGTGATGTCACAGATGAATGTTTGAGTGCGTAGACAGCATAGTGTATGTATGGGTTTTATTTCTACACTGTTGAGCTTATTTTCTGTTTTAAGGTTAAAAGAAAAAAAGATTTGTTGCATGAGAACTGTTTTACTGTGTTCTGCACTTTCTGTTCTTTTTTTTTGTATAATCTTGATTTTATGGGGTTTTTTTCTCATTTATGCTTAGAAAAGAAAAAAAATATCTCGATTTAGAACTATTCTGCTCCAGGAGACGTTGTGTTCCAATCCCTTGTTCTGAAGTTCCATCTTAATAAACATTTCAGTAAGAGTTGGCGACTCGCAGTCCTGTGGTGTTTGAGGGAACACGAGCAGAGGCACAGTGGGCAGGAAGAAACCAGGTGAGGTTTAATAAAAGCAAGTGGAGAGTCTTGCACCTGGGAAGGAATAACCACTGGAATCAGTATAGGCTGGGGGTGACCTGCTGGAGAGGAGCTCGGTGGAGAAGGATCTGGGGGTCCTGGTTGATGACAGGTTGGCCATGAGCCAGCAGTGTGCCCTGGGGGCTGAGAGAGCCAATGGGATCCTGGGCTGCATCAGGAGGAGTGTGGCCAGCAGGTCAAAGGAGGAGATTCTCCCCCTCTACTCTGCCCTGGTCAGGCCCCACCTGGAGTATTGTGTCCAGTTCTGGGCTCCCTGGGATAAAAAGGACAGGGATCTCCTGGAGAGAGTCCAGAGAAGGGCTACGGAGATGATTAAGGGCCTGGAGCATCTCCCCTATGAGGAAAGGCTGAGTAGGTTTGGTGAGACACTGCTCTGTGTCTCACCAGTTCAGTACATTTTGCTGTACAGTCCTGTTACTGGTATCTCTCTCTGCTGCCCCAGGAAACTGTCCTCAGCCCAGCCCATGAGGTTTGCCTTTGGTTCTACCCTCACCCTTTTGCCCCCACCACACCTGCCAAGAGAGCAGCTGGGTGGTGCTCAGCTCCCTGCTGGGGACAAAACCAGGACCCCATCCCAGCAGGGAGGGTCACATCATCCCTCCTTTGCCAGCACACTGACCTTTTCCTGTGCTGTGGGATCTCTGTGCAGGAGGATCTGGGAGAGTTTCAGGAGGAAATGGGATCAGGCTTTAGTTTGAAACCAACCCTGAGCTGCTTCCAAAGAAACCAGTTCACATCCATTAACCACTGGGGCACCGTGGGTGACAAGAGAAGGGAAATCCAGAGGGATCTCCTTATTGGATCACAGGTGCCAGCTGAGAGGGTTCAACGTGCAGTGTTGAGTTCTTCACTTGTCCTGCTTTCACAGGATCATAGAATCACAGACTGCTCTGGGTTGGAAGGGACCCCAAGGATCACAGAGTTCCAACCCCCCTGCCACAAGCAGGGACACCAACCTTCAGGCCTGGATCTACACAAGGTTGCCCAGGGCCCCATCCAGCCCAACCTGATCTTTGGGTGGTGGCAATTTCTTTGGCAGGTTTGCTCTGTGGCTTCTCCTGAAGGCACGTGTCTGGAATCAGTGGCAGCAGCCTGGAGAGGTGGGTGTCCATGCAGTGCTGTGTTCAGCACTCAGCTGCACCCTTTTCTCACTGGACCTGACCTTCAGTGTGTGGAGCCCATCAAAGCTGCTCTCTTGCTGCCCTCAGCTGGATGGGGAGAGAAGATACAATCGAGATAGGAGGAGAGACCCACCCCTCCCCTTTTCCCAGCTTAGCTTTACTCCCTGTTTTCTTGACCTCCTCCCCCCGAGTGGCCTTGAAGTAGCTGGGAACAGCACGGCAAGGAGCCTACCCCAGTGCTGCCCCCGCTTTCCAGTCCAGACTGAGGATAGGACAGCCAGCAAAACCACTATCCTCCCTTCCCAGTTCCAAACTGCCCCAGTAAGGTCCATCCCTGCCATTCTCAGGCTTTGCATCTCTCCTCTCCTGGGGGATGTGGGTGGCTTGTGGTCCCCATGCCCATCACCAGTCCTCAGCGCTGGAAGGGGAGTTAATGCCACCTGCTGCCAAGGTATTTACAGAGCAGGACCAAGGGCTGCTTGTCACTGGGTCTGTGTGGCTGCTGCAGGATCAGGGCATTGCACACGCTGCCTGGCTGTGCCCACGCCAGCACCAGGCAGAGCTGAGACCTCGTGGGCTCCCAGAGCCCCACTGCTGCCCCTGCCCAGCAGCTCCAGCCTTGCTGCATGACACACTCATAGCCACAGAGCTCAGTGGGATCATGGGATGTGCCTGTGGGGTGTCACTGTCTTCCAGGTGATGACACCACTAGCACACACCCTTGAGTTGGGTGTCCCATGGGGTGGTCTCTTCATACCTTGAGGAGGGGCAGGGGACAGCCACCCACCAGGGAGCCAGACCTGGGGGGCCACCACGATGAAAGGAGAGTTGCAACAGGACAGTGGTCCAAATCCTGGGGCTGAGGGTGGTGTGCCCCAGCCCCAAGCAGGCAGCATTTACCTCCTGCACTGGTGCAGGATCATCCCTGTCCTGACACCTGGGGTGGCACGAAGGCCACCCACCCCCTGCTGAGAGCAGGGGACCTGTGCTGAGGCACTGAGGTAGAGCACCATGGGGGGAGAAGCCAGACACTGGGGGGAACCCTGCAGCTTCCACCCTACCTCAAACCCCAAATGGGAGCTGACCCCTTCACAGCTGAGACCCACATCAACACCATGGGGATACTGACAGCCGTTCCATGGGGTGTGCTGTGTCCCTGGGCAGTCATGAGCATAGGGAAGGCAGAGGAAGGGGCTGTTCCCTACCCCACAAGCCAGGTTGAAGTTCCAGGCAGTTGCTGGCTCCTCCTCCTCCTCCTCTGCTGGGCTATTTCTAGAAGCAAACACTGCCATCCCTTGGTTTGAATCATAGAATCACAGAAAGCCTCAAGCTGGAAGAGACCCACAAGGTGCTGTACCCACACCAAGGAGTTACTTCCAATAAGCTCCAGAAATTTTCTGGACATGTTTGTGTCCACTGTGTTACATTCCTGGCTCACGTCTGGGAAATTAAAGTCACCCATAAGGGCAAGAGCAGCTGATCTCTAGGGATATCCCTGAATTCCTTGTAGAATAATTCACTGGTGGCATTGTCCTGGCTGTCTGGAGGGCTCACACCTGGCTGAGTAGATTCCCACAACAACATCTGCTTCATTTGCTTCCCCTTCTTCCTTACTGAGGCGCCCAACTGTGTCATCACCAACTGTGAGAGCCATACAACCCCTCCCTGACATACAGCACAACCACAAGGGAGGCTGTGGCAGCCCCATCCCTAGAAGTGCCTAAGGCCAGGTTAGATGGGGCTTTGGGCAACATGGTCTAGTGAATCATCTTAAGGAACCCAGAGATTGGTTAGTTCCACCCCACTGCCACGGGCAGGGACACCCTCCACTAGCCCAGGTCACAGCCCCTCACAGGAGAATCACATTTAGGAGGAAAAAAAACCCCACAAACAGCCACTTTTTGCTGCCAGAGAAGGGAGTGAGAAGATGTAAAAAACTCTGCAGACACCAAGGTCAGTGAAGAAGTGGGGGAGGAGGCACTGCAGGCACCAGAGAGAAAGATTCCCCTACAGCCTGTGGAGAAGACCATGGTGGAGCAGGTTGTCCCCCTGCAGCCCATGGGAGATGATGGGAAGCAGAGACCCCACCTGCAGCCTATGGAAGACACTGTGACCTGTGTTGGAACAAGCTCCTGGCAGCAGATCTGCAGCCCATGGAGAGAGACAGAGACAGAGAGAGACACCAGAGCAGGTTTGCTGGAGGGACTTGTGACTCTGTGGGGGACCAGGCTGGAGCAGTCTGGGCCTAAGAGACTGAGAGACATTCTGTGATTTATGACTGCACCCCATAGCAGTGACCCACACTGGGCCAGTTGGTGAAGAGCTGAAGCCCCATGGGAAAGGACTCACACTGGAGGAGTTCGTGGAGGACTGTCTGCTGTGGGTGGGACCACACACTGAGCAGAGGAAGAGTGTGTGGAATGCCCCTGCAGCGAAGGAGGAAAACAACTTGTGAGGAACTGACCAAAACCCCCATATCCCCATCCCCCCCATGACACCTGGGGGAGGGAGAAGGGAGAGAAATCATGACTCAAGTTGTGTCCACGAAGAAGGGAGGGGTGGGGGGAGAGGTTTTAAGATCTGGTTGTACTTCTCATTACCCGGCTCTGGTGTCACTGGGTGTGCAGTGTAAGAAATTAAATGGTTTTTCTGTCCTTTATTCTGTGTTGAGTCTGTTTTACCTGTGACACCAATTGCAGGATGATCTCTCCCTGTCCTTATCTCCACTCCTGAGCCTCTCAGTAGCTATTTTCTCCCTTGTCCAGCTGTCGTGGTTTCACCCCAGCTGAGAGCTGAGATCCATGCAGTTGCCTGCTTTTTAAAGGAAAAGAGGGGAGAAGAGTGTGTGTGTGTGTGTGTGTGTGGGGGGGGGGGGGGGGGGGGGGAAGGGAAGGGAAAAAGGAAGGGGAAAATAACAACCCCAAACCAAGAAACCAAAGAAGTTAACTCCATCCTGACCGAAACCAGGACACCAGCTGAAAAGGGGAGTGATAGAGACTTGGGGAGCATCTGGTCTCCAGACAGGGTCAAACCACCACAGCAGCACACTGGAAACTAGGCCTGGCAGTCTCTTAGTAGGCATCACGGCCACTTTTTGGAGCTCTGAAGACCCCTAAGGATCTGAGGATCCCTTCCCACCACCATGGGAAGTAACTGAAAAACCACTGGTTTGTTTCCACACTGGGCTTGTTTCCACAGCTGCAGTTCTGGAGGAAATCTAGAGCAGGAAGTGAAGACATACCTGCGCCTTCTCCTCACACCAGGAGAGACAAACCAACACGCTGTTGTGCTCCCCAAGTCTGTTAATTTGGCATTGCTGGTCCTCCTGCTCTTGGGAATGGGTTAGTTTTCTTGAAGGATCTTTGTGTCTCATGGCTTGGTCTTTCCTCTCCTATACACTCTTGTTCAACAGCTGGCATTAAAGAAAGTGGTGGATTTAAAAAGGAGATACCTAGTCAGTAAATTATGTGCCTATTCAATAAATTATTTGGTTCTTTAATCAATAAAAGAATTTGTAAGCATAAAAATGGGCATTTGCTAGTTCTGTCATCTGACATTTTCACACAAGCTGGGCACAAAGCAGCTGAGAAGGCAAAACCAGGCTTAAAAAGTCTGGTGGGAAGGAGGATCAGTGAAGGCAAATGACAGGCAGATGGCAGGGTGGTGTAGCTGGGCTCACCTCTGCAGCAAGGGCTTGTGTGTCACTGCACAGGGAAATCTTTTAGTTCAGTAAATAATTTATTTCATTTACCACTGCCGGGCAGAGAGCTGCCTGGGGAGGAATGAGGAACCTGAAAGTTACAGATGGGCTCAAAGGAGGACACATTCCCAGCAGGGGCTGGTTTTAGACTGGAGAATAGGCAGAAATTCAAAAAACCCCAAATCCAGGCAATTACTCTCCATAATGCACAGACAGGACATGAGTCAGTGCTAAAAATCATCATTCTTGGATTGCACACTGAGTTACACAGGAAGAAGAACAAGGCACAGAGAGAGGTCAGAGTATCAATATAGTGTTTAATATACTTGAATTTTTTAAAAAAACATCTAGAAAGGTAAAATTTCAGTTACCATCTTATAATAAAACCTTTTGTCAGCACATTGAAGGAGTTAGAAATACTACATGGAGTATATATTCCCCCAATTTTGCACATTGATTAGGCCTACATTGGTTTGTATTTACTAACAAAAGTAGCAGCCCATGTTTTCCTTTCTATTTACAAGACTTTACATATTGAATTCCACTTTACTCAGCCCTGATACACATAAAACTATTCTGCATAGATTTGCTGTTTAGGTTGGAAGGGACCTCAAAAACCATCTAGTTCTAACCCCTCTGCCATGGGCAGGGACACCCTCACTAGACCACGTTGCCCAAAGCCCCATCCAACCTGGCCTGGAACACTTACTTGTTGATAACTGCCATTGATGAAGATGACAACATACATCAGAAAGTGATAAGGAAACACTGATTAGGAGAATCCTCTAGATTGCAGTCCAGTGATGCTTGCTTCAGTAGTTAAGGAGTAGTCTGAGGACTTTGGAGTACTTAAACAATAAATCAGGTTCTAGACAAAATAACAGCAGTTCCTCCCATTACAGAAATGGCACCTGAAGGGAGGGGTGGCAGAGGGGTTTTTTTGCACAGTAAACCAAAATGTTCCTTCCAAAAGCAGGTAGAATATATATGGAATTTAAATAAATTAAATGAAAAAAGAAAACCAGTTTCACAAACTGTTAGAAATGCCAAGTGCTGTGCGTTGGTTTTAAAGGAAAAAGAAGTTAAAGAAGTAAAAACAGTCCTTAAGAAGATCCAAGTATCTTGTTTCCCCAGCAGGGAGCTTTCAGTGCCATGAGGGAAAGCCTGTCTGTGTCTACATTTTAAATTATACAGCACCATAAATATACATACAGGGGTAATGGACAGTCTTCCCAGCTAAATGTGGCTGCTAGTTCAGAAAGATACTCAGCATTTACAGTAACTCCATCAAAATCCAACAAAAACACCTGGGTGTTTTTCTTTTCAGCAGCCATTTCCAGCTCTTGCAGGCTGTAAAAAGGACAGGGTCTGATCCTGCTTTTCAGGCAGCCCATCCACTGCCCAAAAAATGCTCTCCAGTGGAATTACTGGCCTGGCTTTGGCTCTCTTGATGCAATGTGCAGCATGGCCTATAACCCTGACCTTTCACAACGACAGCCAGCGCCCCTCCCTTCACATTTCAGTACAAGGTGCAAGAAGAGATTCACTCCTATTTCAATTTGCTACAACAAAACTGGTGTTAAAATAACTCAATAAATAAAGTAACACTGATGGGTGGTTGAAATATCTGCAGAATGCTGGACTAAACACAGCCTGAGGTTTGCACTGATTTCCAGCACAGGTAAGAACTACCTGGAAGAGTTTAACTACTCAGCTTTCCAAATGGCAATCTTCCCTTCTTCTTTTCCAGAGCCACTGAGGATGTATCTGTCCTCTGCCGAGCACAGCGCCTTTACTGTATCAGCATGACCAACCAGCTCTTTCTCCACAGTCTTTTTCTCAGCATTGATCACATATATCTTCCCCTTGCTTTTGCCTTGTGATCTTCCACTGCTGCCAATCCACATCTGGAGTGAAAACAAAACCCAAAACCACAATAATTTGCAATACTTTACATTTCAGTCTAGGGGACAGGTGAGTTTTGCTCTCCTATGGTTTCCTGGTTCTCTCTGCACCCTTGAGGTTTCTCCAATTCAGGAAAACCCCCATATGCCACCCTAAAGCACTCTGCTGCTGATAGTGCCAGCACAGGAGCTTCTCACCTCAGCAACTTGACTTGGCTTTGTTTCCACAGACCCAGTGCAGAGGGTAAGAGGGAAAGTGTCACTTTACCACTGTACAAACCACAGCAGCACGCCTGTATCTGTGTGCAGCTTTGCCATCTGCACTGTGAGACCAGAGAAAAGCCAGGGAAGAAAATCTAAAACTATCAAGAGAAAGGAAGCAGCTGCAATAGGAGTAAAGATGGACAAAGCCAGGACTCCTTAGGCTGGAGAGAAGGCAGCTAAGGAGGGATCCCATTAAGGTTCAGAACATCCCAAAAGTGCAGATAAACTGTAGCAGCATTGTTCAACACATCCTGCAATTAGAGAAGTAAGAGAGATGTGTGGAAACCAGTAAGAGTTCAGTTTCACATGAAAGAAAGTACTTCTCTGTACTGGCAGTGGCTGGCAGTGAACTTCTTGAAGCTGCTGCCAATGGAAACTGTGGCATCAGCAAGTTCAACCTGCGATCAGACTCACAGAGATTGGGCTCAAAACTAGATCATGAAAGACTGAGGTAGAGGTGCACATTTTAGCACCCCTAAATAAGAACCATGGACACTGAGGGAGCTTAAGGGGAACGGACTGAAGATACAGGCCAGGTTCACATGCTCTCCCTAAACCAGCATTGTTATTGCCACCATTAAGAGGCAGAATCCAGGGTCAGATGCATGTGATCTGGCAGAGCAGAACAGCCATGGTCTTCACAGCATCACAAGGTTAGAAAAGACCTTTAAGATCATCAAGTCCAATCATTCCTGTCCTATGCTAAACCATATCCCTGAGCATCTCATCTACACATCTTTTAAACACATCCAGGGATGGTGATTTAACCCCCTCACTGGGCAGCCTGTTCCAGGCCCTGACAACCTGGCTGAAGAGACCATCACCCACCTCTCTACAACCTCCCTTCAGGTAGTTGTAGGCGGTGATAAGGTCTCCCCTCAGCCTCCTCTTCTCCAGGCTGTACATCCCCAGCTCCCTCAGCTGCTCCTCATAGGATTTCCCCTCCAGCCCCTTCCCCGGCCTGGCTGCCCTTCGCTGGAGTCGCTCCAGGGCCTCAATGTCCTTCTTATGGTGAGGAGCCCAGAACTGGACACAGCACTTGAGGTGCAGCCTCACCAATGCCGAGTACAGGTGCATCTTCTTGAGCATCATTTTGTACAGAGCAAGTACTCACTGCTGTGCATTAGCAAAGTGTGCCAGCCAGAGAGCACCCTAGACATGTTAAGCAGTTGGTTTTGTCTCAGTTTTCTTAGAGACAAACAATGACTTCTCTTTAATTAAAGCACTTGAAAGCCAGCTTGTGGCAGATGACCCAACCAATGCAGTTGTTAGCCTTTACCAGGCTGCAAGTTCATTCTCAGTAACTACAATGCTGTGTAGAAGAGGAGTATAGGTGCTACAACTACTAATCAACCTCCAGGCTTCCCCTCAGACAGCAGAGGCTGACAAGATGTTGGCAAGCTGAAAGATGGCACATTGAACGCTCAGGTTCAGGACACGGATCACAGAGGGGTACTTTCTAGTCATTCCTTTTGTACCAGTGAGTTGGACTACAATGTTAGTTAAGATGGAGCTGGTTGAGGAATAGGAGGAAAAGGAAGTAGGAGAAGAGGAAAAAGAGAGTTTAATGCCTTGGGGTTTTCAAATAATGCTCTAATTCCCTTAAAACAGGGCTTAAATACATCACAGAATCATGGAATTGTAGGGTTGGAAGGGACCTCAAGAGATCATTGGGTCCAACCCCCCTGCCAAAGCAGGGTCCTACTGAACTCCATCTCTACTTTGGAGGAGAATATCTCAAAAGGTTTATTCACTTCAGTTCACAAATCTAACCAAGTGCTGAATACAGAGAGAGCTTCACTGTTTCATTAGGCACTCTGAGAAAGGTAATTCAAAAAGATAACTCAGAAAGTTGCTTTTCTAGTAGAGAGATACTAGCTGTTCATCTGCAAATTAATCCCAAACCTCTCCAGGTGGTATCACTACTACAGTCATTTGCTACCACACAGAAAAAGCAGGTACACAGCCTGAGGCTGATGATGACAGGGACACAGATGCTAAGGTAGGGAGCTGCTGGCTCCTTTGGTCTCTGTTGAATTCAGAATGTGGCAACTGAACAAGAAAAAAGTCACCTAACAGGGCAGGTAATTGGCATTTATTGTTTATCTATTAATCTCCTCCAAAGCTGAGACTTAGGAGCCCTGAGACTAAATAGCAAGGGACCTAAACTTCCCATTTCTATGGTTCCCTGAAAATGTCAATGGCTAATAATAGCCACCACATGTTTAATTACTGATGAGGCCTTTGGCTTGATATGTATTTTGGGGTGTAGCTGTAACAGCCACTTGGGTTCAGCAGTCATTAGCTTCTCTGATTTCAAAGAGGAATCAACATTTTAAACTAGCACGTAGGGAAGGTAACTAAGGTCAGCCCAAAGAGCTGCCAACAGACAAAACTTTAGTATAGAATCAGAGAACACCTTAGGCTGGAAGGGTCCTTTAGAAGTCACCTAGTCCACCCCCCCTGCAGTAAGCAGGGACATCTGCACTAGATCAGGTTGCTCAGAACCCCATCAAGCCTGACCTTGAATGTCTCCAGGGATGGGGCCTCCACTGCCTCTCTGGGCAACTTGTGCCAGTGATCCACCACCCTCTTAGTGAAGAACTTTTTCCTAGTATCCAACCTAAAACTCCCCTTGTCCTATTGTTCCATGCCCTTGTAACAAGTTCTTCCCCAGTTTTCTTATAGCCACCTTTCAGGTACTGGAAGGCCACTATAAGGTCCCCCAGAGCCTTCTCTTCTCTAAGCTGAACAAGCCCAACTCTCTCAGCCTGTCTTCACAGGAGAGGTGCTCCAGCCCTTGGATCATTTTTGTGGCCCTTATCTGGACGTGCTCCAACAGGTCAGTGTCCTTCTTGTGCTGAGGGCTCCAACGCTGGACACAGTACTGCAGGTAAAGTCTCACCAGAGCAGAGCAGAGGGGCAGAATCCCCTCTCTCCATCTGCTGGCCACACTTCTTTTGATGCAGCCCAGGATGCAGTTTGCTTTCTGGGCTGCAGATACATATTGGGGGCTCACATCCAGCTTCTCATCCATGAGTACCCTCAAGTCCTTTTCCTCATGGCTGCCTTCCAGCACACCATCTCCTAAGCTGTATGGATAAATGGGAATTGTTCTGACTCAGGTGCAGGACCCTGCACTTGGCTTTGTTGAACCTCGTGAGATTCACCTGAACCCGCTTGCTGTCTGGATGGCATCCCATCCCTCTGACACATTAGGAAAGAATTCCACAACAGATAAAAAAAGTCCAAATGCCTCTCACCTGATTTTTAACTCTTATCATGCAAGTAATCTCAGAGCAATCTTGAAGATGAATCTTTTGAGGCACACTTGAAAGTTCTTTGGTGTTCCAAACATACAGGTCACTGCTCCCTGCGTAAGAAGCCCACACTTCATCTCTCTGAAGGACAAAAAGATGTTTAACATGAGGACTGCTGGCAAGAAGTATATTGTGAGAAGTAACTATGGCTTGTAATGCTACCTA
Source organism: Gallinula chloropus (assembly GCF_964237585.1). Lineage (NCBI taxonomy): Eukaryota > Metazoa > Chordata > Aves > Gruiformes > Rallidae > Gallinula > Gallinula chloropus. The sequence continues at coordinate 4,979,168 of NC_140086.1, forward strand.
GTTGTGCTTCCTTTAAACTCCATAAACAGTTTAAATGTAATACCTCAGGGAAGAGCTGGAAGCAGAGCAAATAGGAACACACATCCTTCAGGTGATGCTCAATTTTCATCTGCAGTTGAAATTCCTGAGTTGACACTACAAGAATGCAACTTCCAGTACCTTCAGTATTAAAGACAAAGAGTTAGTGACAGAAGTGACCACTTCCTCCATCTCTATAAACCATTAAAAGGCAAAATAAAATGGTTAACATTTTAATAACAGATGTTTTAATAAACAACAACTGTCTTGTGTCTCAATCAGGAGTGAAATCCCTGAGTTCTTTCTTCCTGGTTTTCAGAGTATCTGTTTTTTACATCTGTTCTTTCTCCAAATACTGGCTGCTACTCTGCAGAACATACACCTTGGAGCCCAAAAAAGGTGAGAGAAGAAATAAACTCCCTAAAATTAGAACATTTCAGACTTGGGTTCCCAATTACACAATTACTTTTATCTACAGACCTGAGTCAAAGCGCTACAAAGTCATCAGGGCTGAGTCCTCACCCAACCACAGCAGGAGCAGGAATTTCCCAAGGCTCTACCTGCTTTCTGTAAGGGGATGTTTGGATCCAGGCTCACGTGTATGGCAGCACTGGGAATCAGTGCAAAATTCTTGAGCCAGTGACCATTTATGAAACCACTTCAAGATGATGGTTTAGTGTAGCACAAAGCTCTACTTTATCCATCTGAACTCCTACAGAGGGGATGACACATTCCTAGAAGTGTCCAAAATGCAGGTCTGGGGATTACCAAATCAGACCAACACTGTTAAATACCAGACAATTTGAAACTGCTGTTGCCCTTCTAAACTTTAAAAGGACTTTTCAAAGTCTTCCATTTCAATTTACAGGCATTGCCAGGGGAGGCCAGACAAATACAGTGTAGCCAGAAGCCATATGCCCCAGGAGTGATCCAAGCCAGCCATCTATGTAGTGAAGTGTTCTGGAGGCATTACCTACAGAAAACTGCTTAAACAGCCTATGTGGAGAATGGGGGAAGGACATCATGTACACCTAAGTCTGAGTCTGAGGTTAATGTATTGTTCTGTCTAATACAACATTAGATAAGATGTCTTTTTATTTAATATTACTTTTAATTATTTGAGGAGTCAACTTACAGCACCACAGTTGGTCATTATGAAGCTTGATAGAAGTGAGATGTTGGCAGGGCAGCTGAGAGGCACGGTTAACTTTCAGAGTGCTGATGTTCCAAGCAATCACTGTTCCATCTAAACTGCTTGAGTACGCTTCACTGTTGGTACAGATGAAATAAAACCAGTAGCAATAGTGGTGTGTGTTCATGTTTGGAGCAGAGCATGTGCACCTAAGAGGCTTGCTTGCAAAGTAACTGATTTAATGGTAAATAAATGTTCTTTATTTCAGAGACTGAGAAACTAAAGCACAGTAACCAGGGTCAGGTTAAATGTTAGGAAAAAATCTTTCACTGAAAGAGCTGTCAGGAACAGGCTGCCCAGGGAGGGGGCTGAGTAACCATCTCTGGATGTGTTTAACAGACAGTGTAGATGAGGTACTTAGGGATATGGTTTAGCATAGGACAGGAACAGTTGGACTTGATGATCTTAAAGGTCTTTTCCAACCTTGTAATTCTGTGATGGAGCCAGGCTCTTCTCAGTGATGGCCAGTGATACGACAAGGGGCAGGGGGTGCAAGCTGGAGGACAGGAGGTTCCATGTGAACATAAGGAAAAACTTTTTCACTGTGAGGGTGACAGAGCACAGGGACAGGCTACTCAGAGAGGTTGTGGAGTCTGCTTCTCTAGAGATATTCAAAACCCACCTGGATGTTTTCCTGTCCAATCTGCTCTTGGTGATGCTTCTTTAGCAGTGGGGACTACATGATCTCCAGGGGTCCTTTCCAACCCCTACCATTCTGTGATTCTGTGACCAGAGTCTTGAGCTGACAGGAGCATGTCCATCCCATGCCCACCACGATGCCTAGAGAAGGATCTAAACTTCTTTTCTCCCCTCACCACATTCTAGGTGGCTGTCTACAGACAGCTGAAAACGCATGTAAGCAACCACAGCTCTGGGTTGCAGCCAGGCTGCTGATTTTTCAAGCTGCTTACATCTCTTACTGGGGTCAAATTATTCTAGTAGAGATATTTTTTTCTCTTCCTTAAGATTACACTTTACAAACTCTGTATCAATGGAAACACTGCAGGCTAATTCAGAGTTCTGGGTAAACTAGAGTACGTATTGCATCATGCATGAGGAGTTAAGTACAACAAAAATTTTCCCTAATTCCCCTCAACATTGTTGCCTGTTGGATTTTCTCTCTTTTTCCTCTCAAATCACAGAATCACAGAATCGTAGGGGTTGGAAGGGACCTCCAGAGATCATCAGGTCCAACCCCCCTGCCAAAGCAGGGTCCCTAGGACAGGTCACACAGGTCGGCATCCAGATGGGTCTTGAATATCTCCAGAGAAGGAGACTCCACAACCCCCCTGGGCAGCCTGTCCCAGGGCTCTGTCGCCCTCACTGGGAAAAAGTTCTGCATATTGGTGTGAAACTTCCTGTGCTCCAACTTGCAGCCATTGCCCCTTGTCCTGTCCCCACAGACCACTGAAAAGGGGCTGGCCATCTCCCCTTGTGTCCCACAGTTTGTCAAGTTTTTGTTGAGTTTGGACAAAAACAACTCAAAATTGTTTTTCTTTACTACTGCACCTGAGAAAATAAATTATATTATCATTTTTTTTAACCTTAACATCTGTTGTATTCTTATGAGAAAACTTTTTTTTTCAGAAGAATCCAATAAGCAAGTTCTCCCTGAAACCCAGTTACCACTGCTGATCTACTGCCAGAGCTGCATCTGATGTGTGCTCTGGCCTGGGAGTTCCTGCTCCCATGGAAAGATGACAGGTAAAGGCCTCCAGCCAACACTCTTCCCCATGCTACCAAAAGATCAAAAGCATTTTGCTGGAACACCACATTAAATTTATTATTTCTGTTATGAACAGGCAGGAAAAATCCAGAAGCATGCTGTAAACATCTAGTCAATGATGTGCTCAAAGCAAAAGATGAAATGTTCCTTAAAATGCATCTGTATTGATTCATCATTGGATGCTGCCAATTCCTGACTGCTCTCATCATTGTCCAAATAAGCATTCCTTTATCTTCTTTGTTCCAAAGTACATAATGTGCCTTCCTTAAAAAGGAAACTCTCAGTTTAACATATACAATATGGGAGCCACAAAAATGGGCTAAATCAAGTCTTCTATTAGCAGCATGAGCACCGCCTCCATTTAAGACAATAAATTATTCCCAACATCTGGGAAAATCAGTCACTGGTTTCCTACATGGGCGCCTTTTCCTTGGCCACAAGTTAACTTTTTGCCTTTGTTTCAGTGAAATAATCACAATACTGTATCCTTTGGATCTTTAACTAGGCCTCTGCTCACTGCAGGCTAAATCTTCTAGGCTGGTAAATATTGTTTTAGCTACATAAAATGGCTTTTTATTTAACCACAGGAATATTCTCCGTATGTCCATGATTCTTCCAGTGGTTTAGATGTCCCTCACATTTGTATATTTATTTTTAAGAAGGAAAATATTCATTAAACATACCTGGGTGTTCCATTCTTCTTGTCCACAATGATATCTGTGACATCAGAACGATGATCATTTAGCTGCTTATTACAAGACATACTGTGGGTGTTGATGATATAAATAATGGAGTCTTGAGAACCAATCCACACTTGACTCTGTTCTACCATGATCATACAAGTCTGGGGGAGAAAAGCAGGATTAAGTAAGATCTAGAAGGAAAATCACTCTTTAATGGAACATGGAAAAAAGCTGTATTAAGATGCTACAATTTTCTTGTGATTACATTAAGAAACAAAGACTTGGCACTCCAGTATTTTATCTATAAATAATGAGAGAGGACAAATCTCTCAGCTTACTTTATCCTTCATTAAATAAGATTAAGACTGTATTTTGGTAACTGACTCAAAGCTGTGTTTCCTGGCCCAAACAAAGCTAAAATTAAAAAGAGCATCAGAGGAAACCACAGAAGTTAGGGTATTTCTCTCTTCTAGACTGGAAACCATCCCAACCATCTGATATAAACATACTTCCTACTTCAGCTAGAAGTGGTGTCTAAGAAAATATTGCCTTCTCCTCTACTGTCTCCAAAACGTCTTTTTCTAATTCAGAAGCTCTTCAGTTCTCTCCCTCTTGAGTCCCATCAGTTCCAAACTTTCCTCCTCTTTCCTTTCTCTTTTTTAGAACAGGTCAGCATCCAACTCTTCTCCTAGATTTCCATCTTCCCTCCACCCAGCTCCTCATCAGCAGCTTTACCTCTCTCTGACTCTCTCCTACACCCATCCAACAGCAACGTTCCTCAGCTTTCATACAAATAACCTATCCAATCCCTTTTCCTGCGTATTCATCTACTGCATGTTTTCCACTCAGCCTGTAGCTCTGAATAAAAGCTTCCCCTTTCATTCAGATAGGTGGGGTTTTTTTCACATGGTCTTTCACAAGCAACTCTAATTTGCTGGTTGAGTCCTCTTCTTTTAGAGCACGACCACTACATAGGTATCAGCCACCTGGCTTCCTTACACCTTTCCCCTGTTTACAGTTCTTCAGCACAGGTGATTTTTCACCTGTTCTTAGGGCTCCCCTTCCCATTTTCTCTTTAATTGATTCTCTTACTCTTTCTCCTTGACCATTTAAAACCTTTCTGCCCCAAAAACTCAGGCCACTGGACCCACAGACCCTCCAAATATCACATCTCACCAGTTGATTTGATTCATTATGAATCAATTTTCTCTAAAATTCTCCCTTTTTCTCAAAATTCTACATTCCTCCAAGTTACTGAAGCCCAAATAGCTCAATTGTTTTTCTACAACTTTTAAGGAACAACTGTGATTCAGGTTCACAGAGGCTACAGCAAGAAAAGCACCAAGCTAATGCAGCAACTGTAACGTGTGTCAGTCTTTACCAGTTTAGAGTGGCCAATTTTGAAACAGTGTTGTTGAATAGACCAGGTAGATGCATCAAAGACCACCACTTTCCCCTCATTTAAAGCACACCATAGTTTCGGATGAGCGTTGCCGGGTCTTTCTGAAGGGTCAAGATGCCCTAGAAATAAAGCAGAAAAGATGAGAGAGATAAAAGAAGATAAATTACTTTTGGAGACACATGGGGAAACCATTATTATATATAATATAATATAAAGCAGAGCAGCTTTCTAACAAAACACATCTGTGTTCTGGAACTTACATCACCACTTAATGAGTGACAGGGTTTTCACAATGAATTTGTGCATGTTCTCATCTATCTCTTGATGATTTAAGCTTACACTTCAAAGAGACAGCCTTTTTCATAGATGACTATGTACCTCACTAACTGGGAGGCTTTTAAGCTCTATGAAATACAACTAATAAATCCAATCCTTCTATCTCTTCCATCAGAGCTCCACCTAAAAGCTTCATACTACTAAGAAAGAAGAACTGAACCCACCACCACCCACAGAGAGTGCCAGACCCACTAACTTTCCCCTTTTGTCTCAAATTGCCCAAACACTAGGAATTCTAGATGCACTCACATCAGAAACTAGTAAGGTTATGACATTAAGAGTTATGAATTTCTAGAACTAACATACCTGCTACCTAAATTCATGACCATTTCACACACTCCTTTACATTTCTGGTTCTTTCTCTTTTTTTCTTTGTTTTCCTTCAAGGCTTTTTGAATTGGCCAGATACAAACATGCCAAGTATCACAGAAAACCTCCCAGGGAAACTGATAATGGTTTTGGCAGGGATGGCTTTAAATTGCATGCAATGGATAGAAGGTTAGATCACTATACAAAGAGAGTCACTGAACACGTAGAGCTGTTGGAGCGAGTCCAGAGGAGGCCATGAAGATGATCAGGGGGCTGGAGCACCCCTCATGTGAAGATGGGCTGCAAGAGTTGGGCTTGATCAGGCTGGAGAAGAGAAGGCTCCAGGGGGACCTAATTGTGGCGTAACAGTATTTAAAGGGGTCCTACAGGAAAGTGGGAGAGAGACTGTTCACCAGGGAGTGCAGTGTTAGGACAAGGGACAATGGCTTCAAGCTGAAAGAGGGCAGGGTTAGGTTAGACATCAGGAAGAAATTCTTCCCTGTGAGGGTGGTGAAGCACTCGCACAGGTTGCCCAGAGAAGCTGTGGCTCCCCCATCCCAGGCAGTGTTCAAGGGCAGGCTGGATGGGCCTTTGGGCAACCTGGTCTAGTGAGGGTGGCCCTGCCCTTGGCAGAGAGTTGGAACTAGATGATCTTTGAGGTCCCTTCCAACCCAAAGCATTCTATATAGGTCTGGCTGGGATTTTAGGAGGTGGTAACTATTCCCTGCAATGTGGTTCAACCAAATACCCCTATATGACTCTACTGAAAAATAAGGGGGGAGGGGGGGAAATACTGATCAACAATAGAGCATCATTCATCCATCCTGCTCAATATATGATGCAAAAGCCATAATGAGGAACTGGCACATTAAGATGTAGTTGAAGTCTATTATAAAGCACACAGGAAGACAAATTAAGACTGTGAGAGCTATGCCTTGGAGGACCTCAATATGCAATATTACTGCTCTTTTTTAATGATTTCCTGGTTTAGTATTCAACACACAACCAAAGCATGTCAGACTATGAGAAAGATCAGCCAGGTGTTAGGAGATAACATGCTTTATAGGCTAATTAAAGCTGTGCTAACATAAAGCAAGCAATACATCATCTTACCTGGCGTATAGAGCAAGACATCTATTGCCCGTGGAAATGTCTCACCAGCTGAGGGGTTGATCTTGTGCTTTAATGTCTCTGAAGTTGTTTTGGGGACCATCATAGGCACTAAAATAAATTTTTTAAAGGTCATGAAGCGCACACTTAGGCCTGAAATAGATCTGTAATTCTTCTAACAGTTCCACACCATTTATTTACATTTCTCCCTTTTCTTTCTCTCTAGTCTTAGCTGAGTAGGAGAGCCCAGATTCCATCTGTATGAATCCTGGTAGCAGAAGCATGCATTCAACAGCCAAGTTGTCTGAACAACCAAAACAAGAACACATCATCCAACATGCAGGCACACATACCAACTAAGGTTCCGATGAACAGAAGCAAAACCAACCCCCAAACCCTAAGCCTTTTATTAATCCTACCTCATAAACTGTATCTGTGAGAGTGCAGACTAGCATCTTTTTCTATTTCTAAAGATCATCAGTTTGAAAACCAGAATATAAACAGAAAGAGCTGAGACAGCTGAGGCAACAACAGCAGGCTTTGTAGCATCATGATGAGACTGACCTTCATTTTTCATCCTGTCAAAATAAGACAGTTTAGAGGCTGCATATATGGTTTTGGAAGACTGCAGGGCACCAACCACAGCATCCATCAGGAGAACATTTGTCAGTGCTTGCTGAATATACTGAGGATCCTAAAGACAAAAGTATTACTGTAGTTTATCTCTTGCTCATCATTCTTACAAGTCTCCATGTTTAACAATCACAACGCACGTCACGCTTAGCACAAGCACTAGCCACTTGCTGCCCTGCAGCATAATTCATCCTACTTGCAGTCCAACCCCACTCCCACATCGTGTTCCACTCCCAAGCAAGGTCACAGAGCAGGGCACCAGCACTGATTCATTACACTGAGAAATATTTTAGGTCTGGCACAATCTTGATACAGGATGTGCAAACGAAACCTTATGAACGCTACTGATGGAAAACATACAGCAGACACGGGATAGACACCCATGTTCAGGCTGGGTCTTTGTGGAAGAGGACTCATTTTGCTTCATCTTGGCTAAAACGATTCAAATCCTTGCTGAATCATAGAATCATAGAATCATAGAATGGTCTGGGTTGGAAGGGACCCCAAGGATCAGAGAGTTCCAATCCCCCTGCCACAGGCAGGGAAACCAACCTCCAACCTGCATCTACACAAGGCTGCCCAGGGCCCCATCCAACCTGGCCCTGAACACCTCCAGGAACAGGGCATCCAACACCTCTTTGGGCAGCCTGTTCCAGCACCTCACCACTCTCTCTGTAAAAAACTCCCCCCTAATATCTAATCTAAACCTTCCCTCCTTCAGCTTCAATCCATTCCCCCTTTTCCTGCCGCTGTCTACCCTTTTAAAAAGTTGATTCCCCTCCTGTTTCTCTGCTCCCTTCAGGCACTGGAAGGCTGCAATGAGGTCCTTGCAGCCTTCTCTTCTCTAAGCTCAACAAGCCCAGCTCCCTCAGCCTCTCTTCATAGGGGAGGTTCTCCAGCCCTCTAATCATCTTCGTGGCTCCTCTGAACCCTCTCCAACAGTTCTACATCTTTCTTGTAATGGGGGCCCCATCTCTGGACACAGGACTCCAGCTGGGGCCTCACAAGGGCAGAGCAGAGAGGGGCAATTCTCTCCCTGTCCCTGCTGGCCACTCCTCTTCTGATGGAGCCCAGGATACCATTGGCCTTCTGATCTGCAAAAGCACACTGCTGGCTCACGTTACGTGGGAGTGAAAGGGGCAGAAAAGAAGATTACTTAACAATTATTTGCTGAAACCTAGAAATTCTAAGATTGATGCACAAATTATTTAGAACAGAAACAGAACTCACATACTTCATACTTAATTGGTTAGAAATTCCCATGCTTGTACCTTGTGATCATCTGCCATTTTCTTTCCAGCCCACATTTCTTTCACTATCAGGTACCAGAGATCACACTCAGTTTTAAGATTAGCTTCAAAGGCTTCTTTTTTAGATAATGTTTTAATCTTCAGAGTAGGTATTCTCAAGAGAAGGAAAGCTACAGTCGTGCTCTTAACATCCTGGAAATGTAGGGAAACAAAGGAAGTTAGGAAGATACAGTATGCAGTCACAGATCAGGCACAGTACTCATCCTACAGGGCAACTTTCTCTATATTACTGCTAATGATTTCAATTGTCCTTACACCATTAAGCAGAGATGGTTTTACAAAAATGTGAATGTCAAACAGCATCATACAGACTACGCTACACAGTGAGTACAAGTCAGCTCACTGACACCACAGTCAAGTAAGAACACTTAATGCTCATGTTAATGAACTTCTCTAGCTCTGTGCTTTGTGCCTCTCTCTATGTCTAGAGGCTACAACCTCTACATTTTTATTCAGTAACACCCTAGCACCTACCAAACTCTACTACACCAGCTCTGATATTCTTGGTCTGAAGACCCATAACTTTATCTAATCGTTCATAACTTACTGACTGCAGAGGTGTTTCCTACACCCTTTAGTGAAACTCTGAGTTGAGAGACAGATCTCATAGCAGAATGGCACATTCCCTATATCCAGAAGCATGCAAAAGAACAAGAAGTTACTTGAAGCTCACCTCTATATCCCTGAAAGCAGCAATCTGAACATAGCCAGGATGTCCTCCTTCAGTCAACAGGAACAAGCGCTTCTGAGTCAGAGCTATTTTTCCTACACCATAGTTTGTTTTAACTGAGCAGGATAACTTGTAGACACATTCATTTTTATCTAGATGCTCTATTACTGCTGGTGGCAGATTCACCTCTTGAGCTTCTGCTTCAGTTTCTTTCCAGTAGTTGTAGAAATCCCTGAACGTTTCAGGGTCGATTTGTTTCTGATGTCCTAAAAATTTTTAAAAACTTGATTACTGTGAGAAATCGTTACACATGTTTACACAGAAAGACAGCTTGAAAAGATACTAACTTTCACATTATGCCCCTGAGCATAATAGGTGAGGTGCAAAAACTGAAAAAAAGAATAGGGCTGGAAAACAGTTTAGTCGAAAGGCTTCTCTTGTTATAGTAAGATTCACAGAATCACGAGGTTGGAAAAGACCTTTAAAATCATTGAGTCCAACTATTCCCATCCTATGCTAAACCATATCCCTAAGTACCTCATCTACCCATCTTTTAAACACATACAGGGAAAGTGACTCAACCCCCTCACTGGGCAGCCTGTTCCAGGCCCTCACAACTCTTTCAGTGAAGAATTTTTCCCTAACATCTAATCTGACCCTGCCCTGGTGCAGCTTTGTGCCACTTCCCCTTGTCCTATCTCCTGTCACCAGCCTGAAGAGACCATCGCCCACCTCTCTACAACCTCCTTTCAGGTAGTTGTAGGTGGTGATAAGGTCTCCCCTCAGCCTCCTCTTCTCAAGAGAAGATAGCAGATCCTCTGCAGATAGCCTAGAACATAAGTCCCATGCATACGGCATCCTCATTGACACCCTACTCTACAGAGAGGTAGTGCCAGTGTTGCCTTTTTAAATTCATGGTAAAAATCCAGTCAGCCAACAGGAAAGGATCTGTATGATGATTAGAGAGCTGGAGCACCTGTCCTATGAAGACAGGCTCAGAGAGTCGGGGTTGTTCAGCCTGGAGAAGAGGAGGCTCCGGGTAGATCTTATAGTGGTCTTCCAGTATGTGAAGGGGCTACAGGAAAGCTGATGAGGGACTTGTTAGTAGAGTATGTCATGATAGGACAAGGGGAGATGGTTTTAAATTGGAAGGGGCAGATTTAGGTTGGATATTAGTTAAAAATTCTTCACTACAAGGGTGATGAGGCACTGGAACAGGTTGCTCAGGGAAGTAGTGGATGCCCCCTCCCTGGGAGCGTTCAGGGCCAGGTTGGATGGGGCCTTTGAGCAGCCTGGTCTAGTGAGAGGTGTCTCTGCCCACAGCAGGGGGGTTGGAACTTGATGATCCATCAAGTCCCCTCCATCTCTCACCATTCTGTGATTCTATGATTTTTAACAGACTGCCACCTTGCCATGTCACCTAGTGGCTTTGCAACACAGAAGCAGCTAGGACAGTCGTATGTTCACTTTATTCACCATCAAAGCCAAAGCAGAACTGCACACCATCAGATGACGAAATACCTCACCTACACAACCATGTGTTAATTCTGGGCCCAAATAAATGAAGTCCTTGTCTTTGTTGTGGGGGCAAGTATAGTATACATTAAACCTATTCTTTTTAATTACTCGGCATTGGTGAGGCTGCACCTCAAGTACTGTGTCCAGTTCTGGGCTCCTCACCATAAGAAGGGCATCGAGGTCCTGGAGTGAGTCCAGAGAAGGGCAACCAGGCTGGGAAAGGGGCTGGAGGGCAAATCATGTTTAAGGAGCTGGGGGTGTTTAGCCTGGAGAAGAGGAGGGTGAAGGAAACCTATCACTGCCTACAACTACCTGAAAGGAGGTTGTAGAGAGGTGGGCGATGGTCTCTTCAGCCAGGTGACAGGAGACAGGACAAGGGGAAATGGCACAAAGCTGCACCAGGACAGGGTCAGATCAGATGTTAGGAAAAAATTCTTCACTGAAAGAGTTGTGAGGGCCTGGAACAGGCTGCCCAGTGAGGGGGTTGAGTCACCATCCCTGGATGTGTTTAAATAAGGGGTAGATGAGGTACTTAGTGATATGGTTTAGCATAGGACAGGAACGGTTGGACTTGATGACCTTAAAGGTCTTTTCTAACCTTGTGATTCTGTGATTCTGTGTGATTCTGTAATTATCCTCATTAAGCAAAATCATCTATGAAGCTCACATATTGTCACTTCTTAGAGGCCCCAAAAATGGGAAACAATAATTAAAAACAACTGCAGACAAAAATTTTTCTGTAGTTCATATGAAAAATGGTTTGAAATTGTCACTGTGCCAATGTAGGTGGGGGACTGAAACCATGTCTTCTACTCACCTACTGTCAGGGCATCAAACAACCGATGTATAGTGTCTAGATCTCTGACAATCCCAGACTCCTGGATTCTCTTCACAAAATCATCCAGTTGCATGTGAGTTTTTGGCAACTCAAAATTTTTCACCCGATCATCCATTTTCATAACTTCTCTTTGTTTCTCCATCACTCGACTCATTAGCTTCTTCAGCTCAGGCTTGCGGTCGGCTTGAGAACGCTCAGCAGGAGGCATGGTTTCAACTATTTTTCTTACAAGATCAGTAGGGAAAATTCTTAAGTCTGTTTTATCTAGGTTCTGAAAGTCTGAAAGTGCATTCAGTAGTTTGCCTTGCATCAAACTAATAAGTCCCCGGAGGTAGAAGTACCTTGCCAGCAATGCTGAGTTATCAGGAGGTAAGGTATTTATAGCTTTGCTAAGGTGGTTGAAGAAGTCTGTGTAGTAGGAGTGAACACACTGGAACATCAGAGGGAAGTGAATTTCTGGGAGTTTGAACATACTGACTGATTTGGAAGGCATTTTCACAGCTAAAAAAAACCCAAACAAACCAACAATACATTCATTAGTGTAAACAGGGAGTTAAAATGTATCTTTACAACTAGCAATAATAAAAAAAAATTATCAAATCCACATCACAAGAAGAAGCAATTACACTGCATGAAATTTAAGTAAGATTACCCTTGTGCTAGAGACACCAATATGTTTCTATGTCCATTCCCTTTTAATCAGCATGTTGTCTAACATGAGAATACCAATTCTGGGAAAGAAAAAGGAAAAGGAAAAAAAAACACATTGCTGTTTCTATAGGAGTTGTTTTATTAAACAGGGATAACCCTAAAAGCCTAAGCCTAAATTTAAAGGTATTTGAGAACTAGCAGGTAAGGACTGTGTGTGGTTTTGGTTGCCACAGTACAAGAGGGACACAAAACTACTGGAGAGTGTCCAGAGGAGGGTAACGAGGATGGGGAAGGGTCTGCAGGAGAAGTCTTATGAGGAGAGGCTGAAGTCTCTTGATTTCTACAGCCTGGAGAACAGGAGGCTGAGGGGAGACCTCATCATGGTCTGTGGCTTCCTGATGACGGGGAGCAAAGGGGCAGGTGCTGATCTCCTCTCTTTGGTGACCAGTGATAGAACCCGAGGGAACAATAAGAAGCTGAGACAGGGGAGGTTTAGGTTGGATGTTACGAAGAGGTTCTGTACTGAGAGGGTGGTTGGGCGCTGGCACAGGCTCCCCAGTAAGTGGCCACAGCACCAAGCTTGACTGAGTTTGAGAAGTGTATGCAGGATGCCCTCAGTCCCATGCTCTGACCTGGCTGGTCCTGTGTGGAGCCAGAAGTTGGACTTGATGGTCCTTATGGGTCCCTTCCAACTCAGGATATTCTAGGTTCTATGACTGAACACAGTTACTGGCTCAGGAAGCGATTCCCCACTATCCCTATTGTGACCAATCAGTTTTTTGTAGTACAGCAATGCTTAGAGCAGGCTCCCAACTGATTTAACATGCAACAGGAAACACAGACAGGCCCCAGCTCAAAACGACTCTGGCTCACCATTCCCTTCCAGCATCTGACACCGTTTCTGTGAAAATCATTCAGTGATATCACCCAGAAAGGCAACAGAAAAAACACTGTATTTGTTCAACACACTCTCCCCCTTACCAATGCCTGGTTCTATTCTTCGAAGTGAGGAATTTCTAGCAGGGCCCTCTGGCAGCTTGATATCTTGCAGATTGGGCATGCTGATTACCATCCGCTTGCTGATCATGTACTGTGGATTAAATCGCTTATAGGCCATTTTCTCCATGGTCAGTCTTCTCGGGGTATGAAACATGGAGTTTAATCTGAGAAAAATAAAACCAACATAGAAGCAGTTTTAAAATTCAATGTACACATACACACACTAAATTACTACTTGATTATTTTTTGATATAATAGTATTACATTACAATTATAGTATCAATTTACAATCTCATCAGCCATGGATGGAGATGTTCATATCAATCTTTGCACAGAATCACAAGGTTGGAAAAGACCTTTAAGATCAAGTCCAACCGTTCCTGCCCTATGCTAAACCATATCCCTAAGTACCTCATCCACCCTTTTTTTAAACACAGGTTTTACAGTAATCTTAATAAAATGGCCTATCAATTATTCATAATCTTATTCATAGATGATCTGATCTCACACCAATAGAGTCAAAAGGACTACCACGGATATCAAGAGAATATTCAAAATCATGGAATCAGAAACATTTTTCACTGAAAGAGTTGTCAGGGCCTGGAACAGGCTGCCTGGGGAGGGGGTGAGGTCACCTTCCCTAGATGTGTGTAAAAAAAGGGTAGATGAGGTACTTAAGGATATGGTTTAGCATAGGATGGGAACAGCTGGACTTGATGATCGTAAAGGTCTTGTGCAACCTTGCAATTCTGTGATTCTGTGAATCATACAATCATCATGTATGGAAAAGGCCTTCAAGATCAAGTCCCACCATCAGCCCTACACCCCCATAACCTCTAAACCATCTCCCAAAGCACCCCATTTACCCATTATTTGAACACCCCCAGGGACGGCAATCCAACCACCTCCCTGGGGAGCCTGTTCTGATGCTTCACCACTCTTTCAGTGAAGAAATTCTTCCTAATATACCATCTGAACCTCCCCTAGCACAACTCAAACCCATTCCCTCTTGTCCAAAATAAGGAGTAAGGAATGAAGAAACTTCACCTATCTTCTTCAGACTGGGTACTCAAGTCCAGTCGAGCAAAAGCATCCATCTTTCTATTCAGGCGAGCTTTAAGAAAAGAGTGAAACATGTAGGTCTCTAAAACCTGTGAGACACAAACTGGTTAACGGTGGAACATTCACAAATTACACTCTTACCACTATTTTTGCTCGGTTTTTATTACCTTTACATATGCAAATGTAAGAACTTCTAATTTAGCAATCACAGAAACCATTTTTTGCAAGTTTCAACAACAAAAAACCAACACACATTCCATTTACCTTCTGCACATTCATGTTATTTGCTTAGTAGCAAACAGTAATCTCAGACTGTCCTCCAAAAGATGAAATCAATCATAAAAGAGAATCATAGCACCAAAGAATGGTCTGGGTTGGAAGGGATCTCAAGGATCAGACAGTTCCAACCCCCTGCCACAGGCAGACACCAACCTCCAGCCTGCATCTACACAAGGTTGCCCAGGGCCTCATCCAACCTGGCCTTGAACACCTCCAGGGATGGGGCATCCACCACCTCTCTGGGCAGCCTGTTCCAGCCCCTCACCACTCTCTCTGGAAAGAGCTTCCCCCTAATATCTAATCTAAACCATCCCTCCTTTAGCTTCAATCCATCCCCCTTGTCCTGCCACTGTCTACCCTTTTAAAACTTTGATTCCCCTCCTGCTTATAAGCTCCCTTCAGGTACTGGAAGGCTGCAATGAGGTCCCCCCACAGCCTTCTCCAGGCTGAACAAGCCCAGCTCCTTCAGTGCCTCTTCACTGGGAAGGTGCTCAAGCCAGAACAGAGAGTTTTAGCTACTAAAGTTTAACAGCCTATTTTCTGCCTATAACTAAGTGCTGCTAATATTGTCTGTGGTTTAGAATAAGAAGTTTGTGGTACTGTAAATTAACATTATGTCATCCATCTGAAAAGACAAAGGAATAATCTTTTCTCCTGGTAACCCCCAAAATTGTTCCCTGCTCAGGTAATTATCGTGATGTCATCCAGAAATCGTTTCTAAAAGGTCAAATTGCTACTTTTAGAATAGAGGACACCATAAAAAAAAGCCAGGAGTGAATTAAATGGAGTGGAAAGCCACCATCTCCCACCGATGGAAATCAAAGCAGGGTGAAAGCTAAGATTTGAGGCAGTACAATATGTGTGCTACATCAATGTTAGTTTTAGCACCAGGCTCTTACTGTTGTTTGAAATAAAACAATTTAAAAAGTTCATCTGATCAGAAAAATCAAATGCAAACTTCAGCAGAGGACAATACTATTAGAACCAGGAAACCTGTCAGTTTATACAGCCTCCAGTCTTTCCAAAATTTCTAACAGAAAGATGGTTCTTTCAATGTAACTATGAAAAATTACTTTGATTAATAATATATCTCAGAAGCTTGCCTAAAGTTCCCTTGTTAGCCTTGGAGTTCATCACAGGACAAAAAAAAACCCCAAAAAACCAAAATAACCCTCCACTGATCAGGCATGAGTGTATTTCACAAGGGCATGTAGCAATGGGATGAGGGGTAATGGTTTTAAACTAGAAAAGGGGAGACTTAGGTTAGATATTAGGAAAAGTTCTTCACTGTGAGAGCAGTGGATCAGTGGCACAGGTTTCCCAAGGAGGTGGTGGAATCATGCCCCTGGGGGTATTCAAACAATGGGTAGATGGGGTGCTTTGGGAGGCCCCATCCCTGAAGATATTCAAGGTCAGGCTTGATGAAGTGAGTGACTGAGTGACTTGATCTAGTGAAGATGTCCCTGCTCACTGCAGGGGGGTTGGACTAGATGGCCTCTAAAGGGCCCTCCCAACTTTACACATTCTATGCTTCTGTGGTTCTATTTCTATGATGTCTTTAAAAAGCAAATGATAACGATTCATAAGCAATCTAGATTAATGGAAATAGTTTACCAACAAATAGGTGCCTCTTATCACCCTGTTTGCATTGTACACCCTCAAATGGCATCTACAAAAGCATTAGGATTTCTGCTTTTAATTACTTCTCCAGCAGATGGCATCTGTTGTTGCCAATGCACACACAGGAGACAATAAGTTGGAGGAACTGAAAAAGTCCTTTCTAATGGTTTTTGGAGTTCCCATTATGTAATTTCAGATACCACTGGCAACTACTCCATATTGTGTTACCTTCTAAGATTTATCTGAGAGCAAACCTGCCACTGTGTTCATCAATATTCAAGTGAATCAACTGTTCAAAGGTCTTTTTTACTGTGCCCATTGAAATTTTAAATGAACTTTGAATTTCAATTCATAAAATTGCCACTATTTCATTTATAGCATTCAAAACTGCTATTAATTTGAAAGCCTGGTCAAGACATTTTTGATTAATTTCTCCCTTGATCAATAGTTTTTGTTTCTTTCTTTTTGTTTAAGAATGTTTGCTAGCATTTATCCAACAAAAATTATCTTCTATTCAGCATTTATCAATTCAATAGCTTTGAATTGCCAGATAATCCATCAAAATTGGCAACAGGATATAATGTGAAACCTTTGCTCTGACACACAGGTTTGCTAAACAAGCTATACAGTATCCCCACAAGAAGTGAAGATATAATTCAATAATATTTTACTTTTGAGAAGCTTGTCTCAAAAGAAACAACGTGTCTTACAGTTGGCTGGAATAAGAAGCTACTTAATAAAGCATAAATAAAAATACTATGAAAATTACACCAAAGGATGCAAGAAGCTCAGAAATCAGGTATTGACCACAGACCAGTTTAGGGTATATCAGTCTTCCAAACAGTTATTTAACTAAGGTAAGCTTTTAATTTGGTTAATCACAACATTTAAAAACAACTAATCACCAGAGTTTATTACTTTGGATATTGGTTTGCTGTGTCAACACCGAATCCTCATAGAACACTATGTGGTTAGGAATTTACAAACCCCTAAGACATGTAAATTCCTTTTGTGACATATAGAATATTCTAGTTTAATTCTTTGAAGGCAAATATTACTTTAAATCAGGTGCAAGTAGCTTAATGTAAAATAACACCAAGGATGACGCTCTCAACCTTTCCTCTTCTGGGCAAAGTACCCTAACATTGCAAGATACTCTTGCAGGAACCTGTGTGTTCCTAATCTCTCTCTCCCTGCTCCTTTACTTCTGTCCTCCCTTCCCTTCTCCTTCCTTCTCACCCAAAGGATCTCCAATCTTTCATAGTCAGTGACAGTCCTATACCAAAGGCATGAAAAACTGCTCTAAATCCCACAGCCTGGCGACCAAGATGCTCTCTCCTTTTAATGAGGAACTTTAACCCACCCCTTAGTTCATGTACCATTTCTGCCTGTGCTCCAGAGGAAAACCACATCCTCATAAAAAAAATAAAAGGTTCACTGCATACAGTGAGTCATTTTAGAGCTTCAGCAGATCAAGCTTGTGGTAACAGAAAGATTGAGCTGATCATGGCAGATGCAAAAGGGTATGTACATAGAAGCACAGAATGTTCTGGGTTGGAAGGGACCCCAAGGATCAGACAGTTCCAACCCCCCTGACACAGGCAGGGACACCAACCTCCAGCTTGCACCTACACAAGGTTGCCCAGGGCCACATCCAACCTGGCCTTGAACACCTCCAGGGACAGGGCAGCCACTACCTTCCCTCCTTTAGCTTCAATCCATTCCTCCTTGTCCTGCCACTGTCTACCCTTTTAAAAAGTTGATTCCCCTCCTGTTTCTCTGCTCCCTTCAGGGACTGGAAGGCTGCAATGAGGTCCCCTCACAGCCTTCTCTTCTCCAGGCTGAGCAAACCCAGCTTCCTCAGCATCTCTTCATAAGGGAGGTGCTCCAACCCTCTAATAATCTTCATGGCCTCCTCTGAACCCTCTCCAACAGTTCCACATCTTTCTTGTATTGTGGGTGCCAGATCTGGACACAGAAACAGTACAGAAACACTCTGCACCTCCACAGGGTTTCAAGCTCAGCAGAGTATCTAATAAGCTGAGTGAGAAGGAGGGCTAAGAAAAACTAAGTGGGGATTTCAGGTTGTCCTTCAGCCTCCAGCACTATTAGGCCTGGCCTCAGGCTGTGCACTAGTTGAGTATAACTTCACAGGCTGCACCAGCACTTAAAAGCAAGCTACAATTACACTGCCTGGTAAAGCACATGTACACCACATAAACCTCTGTCCCACACGCTCTGTCACAACGCACGCCCTAAGGACACCGGTGTCTCTCGTGCCTTCGCTGTGACGCACTGTGGGAAGCAGGCTCATGGCCTGCAGCCAACCAGGTCACCAACCCCGTGCCCTGTTGCTCAGGCTGCAGGTAAAGCAGGTACTCTGAGGTGTCAATTAAGCTCCCTTCTGCTGTGCTCACAGGCTTCCTGAAAACTCCTGTCTACGTGTGGGCTTCAGTCCAAACAGTTTGGACAGGGGCCTGTGATTAAAACACAGTTTAGATGCAGCTGCCGTTGGTTAACTACACCCCTGAGAATGTGTGTTTGTTGTGGAATTACATGGTATCTTCCTCTCCAAAATGCTATCTCCTATTTTCATAGAATCATAGAATGTCTGGGTTGGAAGGGACTTCAAAAATCATCTAGTCCCAACCCCCTGCCATGGGCAGAGACACACTCACTAGACCAGGTTGCCCCCATCTAACCTGGCCTTGAACACTTCCAGGAATGGGGCTTCCACAGCTGGGAAACCTGTTCCAGTGCCTCACCATCCTCCCAGTAAAGAATTTCTTCCTTATTTCTTCCTAACATCTATCCTAACCCACCCTCTTTCAGCTTAAAGCCATTGCCCCTTGTCCTATTACTGCACTCCCAGGTGAACAGAACCTCTCCCACTTTCCTGTAGGACCCCTTTAAGTATTGATAGGCCAATTTTGTCTGTTTATAGTAAATAAAATAATTTTGGCAAAGCTAATGCAAAAGCTGATGGCTCAACAATACCATACAGGCGAAACTGTGACCATTCCATTTTATTTTTTACATTATTCCTAAAATAGAGATTAATAACAGAGAATCACAACATATTTCACACTGAATTTACCTTTTTGTAAAAGGGCTGGTCTCCAATTGCTCTTGTTTTCAGAAATTCCTCACTGTTGAATACTCTGTGTTCGTAATTTAGATGGTCTTTTACCTCCCTGAGACAAGAATAAATCCATAAATATGCTTAAATACATAAATATGCTTGCAGATTTCTCAGTGAGTTGTACTTTTGCCATAGTAGCAACCCACTGGCACTACTAGAAATATGCAGAAAGCAAAATAGAAATGTGCTGCAGCATGAGAAGATAAAATAGAATTATGCTGCAGCATTTAAAGGCAAACTCAATTTTAACAGACAAGCCTGAGTTAGTGAATCACAGCAAAAGAATGCTGGCTCTTATAAGAGGTAAGACAGGTTATCTGCTGCTGCTGCCCTTCTGAATCAGCAAATTCACTTAAGAGTCTGTGGAATCGATTTTAGTACCCCACAGAGGAGAATCTATAGATTCAAGTCATAACTTCCAATCTTGGAATTACATTTACATACACAGTTCTAACATGCATGTGAAATATAGATTACATCATTTTTTGCAGCACTCTCAAACTCTGCTCCTAAAGCTGTCAATAACTGGATATTGTTTTAGACTAAAGAACTGATTTAGATTGTTATTTATTTCAGAACCACTGAAATAAAGTGAGATAAAGGACCAGATACATATTTCAATATAAGCATGGTCACAGCAGGCAGTGGAGGCCCTGAACTATCCCTGAAAAACCAGACATCAGGAGTAACTTCTGTGCCCAAAGGTGAGACAGAAAAAATTGTTTTAGAAGCAGAAAAATGAAAGTTTTCAGAAAAAAAAGCTGTTCTCAGACTGAAGTCTGTGAGCAAAATATGCTAAGTTATTTAAGCTATATAAGTGCAAGTGGCTAAAATCAGGGTTCCTTCTATCACATCTTATTTCAGCTACTCATCCTGGGTATTGAGAAATGAGAAATTCCCATGAAAACATATGAATGAAGAAGACAAGGTGGTGAGCTAAAATTTGAAAGTGAGCACAGAAGGAGAATCTTGTACCCATGCAGAGAACTGACAGGTCTACGCATCGCTTGCCATTCATACATGAGGGACAGAAATCCAGCAACAGCTTATCAAGCCATACAGGTTAAGAAGAAAGACTGTTGTAAAGTGATATAGTTCTATACAATCACAGAATCACAGAACATTAGGAGTTGGAAGGGACCTTGAAAGATCATCTAGTCCAACCCGCCCTGCCAGAGCAGGATCACCTAGAGTAAATCACACAGGAACACATCCAGGCGGGTTTTGAATGTCTCCAGAGAAGGCACCACAGCCTCTCTTGGCAGCCTGTCCCAGGGCTCATAATTTAGCATTGTTGGTTTTAAACATGGAACCTCCACACAGACAGAAATACTACAGTGCTTCACTGAAGACAGTAGAAACTGGCAGCATAATTGCATCAGAGATCTACTTTCCTTCACTCGTGGATGCTGGTAGATACAGGATTAGAAGATAGAAGGAACAAGGCTGAAAAAAGAAGAAAGGAAGAAAGTTTGAAGAAAAGGAGAAAGCAAGCAAGACAAGAATCAACTCCTTTGCAAAATATCTCCTAGAGAACAAAGCATCTGTTCATTTTTGGTAGCAAAGCATTTAGTGCATTAGAGAGTTCAAGCTGCTAGCAGCAAAATGCACTTCTCCTCATCTTTATCTGGAACATATTGTTGCCAAACACTGAAAGCCACCAAATCCCTCAGAGGTAGCACATAAGGTTGTAAATGCATTTTATTTTCCTTATCCAGCTGTGCTAGCTGTAAGTGTATCCTCCACACTCAGCAGCTACTGCTTCCCTGGAGGGCCCAGTCACTTGTATGAACACAACAAGCAGGTTAACAGAGACTTGGTATTTGGATGGTATAAATTAACCCAGCACCTCCTGACTGAAGCTGTTATGGAGCATTCATGTGAGAAATTCGTTAGCTATCCACAGCAAGCACCATCTCCAGCAAGAGACAGGAAAGAATAGCTGGGGATGGATATCTGCTCAACTCTTTGCAGACCTCTGTCCAGATTCTTTAGAAATACTATGTTGGCAGTTTCATCTTCCTGGCTGAGTGTGTTGGTATCTCCATAAAAAGAAGTGAAGTGTATGCAAACCAAAAAAACCCCAACCCAAAGTCCATCTCTTGTTGGGTTTTTTCTCTTAAAAAACCCCAAAACCCTACTCCATTATTAAAATGTTAGTCCCAACCACACCCAATACCCAGAATGTCTTGTGCCAACATTGCATTCTTGAGCTTAAACAGCTTCTCTCCCTCCATTCTCATGTGGTCACACTCTCCAGATCTCTCATCCCTTCTCAGCATTTGGTCAGTTCCCACCCCCAGGCATTCTGAACTCCTGGTTCTGCTTTTGGCTCTTCTACTCTGTCCTGGGTTTGAGTTAATTTTCCTCTAACAAGAGTGACTGAGACTGTGTCAAGATACAAACTGATACCCCTCTACTGTGCCTTAAGCTTTTACTAATTACAAAATATGAGACCTGCACTTCTCTTCCTGGAGTCTTCACCAAAAGACATCAAACTAACCACAATTACAACAGTTTTAAGATGTCCTAGCAATGTCTATGTACCCAAAGAGATTAATTATTGATATTCCAGCAGGCTAGCAGAACCTGTTTCTCATAACCCCTCACAAAACTTAAGAGATTTATAAAATATCTATAACATAAGACAAAAGAATATTTTCAGTGACAGTGGGAGTGTTTTAACCACTACTTTAGGCTCTTGTAATAAAAAAACCCACTATATCCACCCACCTGAAGATGTTCACAATTAACTGCAAAGTCATTTGCTGAACTTCCATATTCAGTTTCTGTTGCCAAGCTCTTCGGCGCATCTGGAGCTCGCTGAGATCTGTGCTGGCTCGGAGATGGCAGAGCTCTAGATCATAATGCAGCTGAAGACTCTCCACTCTACACAGAGAAGACAACTATCAACTTAGGCTCTAACACCAACAATGGTTTTTCTACCATTTGAAGAGAAAGTCCTCATGCATCTTACAGCTGGAGGAAGTGCAAATTTGATTTGCAAGTGCTGACAAGCCAACAAGATTCCTGAAAGTCCTACTAGTAGGTGTAAATCACAGTGCACTCAGTCTGCTGTATAAAGACCAGTAAATTTCAGAGAACAACTAATATCAGTATTTAAAAAAAACACCAACAAGCAAGCATTCCAGGTACTGCAAAAGAAAACAATTATAGTAATAACTTTCTAAAGTTACCTGTTTACTACTTAAGCAACTTTTCCATTTTCCCTTATCAAATACAGTGGTTTTATATGAAATAATTAAAAATTCCTAATAAAAATTTAAAAACTTAGAGGGTCAAGCATGATTTATACACTAACATAAATACAGATGCAGTATCTTTTCACCTTTTAATGAAAGTTTCTGCTGCTTGTGCTGGAACATCTGGAATTTCAGGTTCCTCTTTAGCCATTTTTGAACGTGTAATATCTCCGTTATCTATATTAATTAGAATTAAGTCTTCGGTTTCCTTTTAAGAATGAAAGAAATAGAATTACTGTAAATATACTTGTATTGTAATAACATTTGCTTCTTTCTGTACTCCTTAGACAATGAATTATTTCAGCAAGAAAGTGAGCCAGCAAAGGACTGATTCTTTCCCAACTAGAAGATCATACACATAACTAACCAATTACCAAAAAAAGTCATTAAATTAATAGATATTAATCTCAGTAGATAAACATTTGGTTCCCAGATATGCACTTCATGTAGTATTATTACTGGATCTCTAAGCTCACCCTTGAAGAGCTATGCATTATGAAGGTATGTACAAAGCCATATATATGAATACAAAGAAGCTTCTGGAAAACTTTCTGTGTTTCTTTCCCTGTGTGATTTAGTCTGGGTGATCCTGCTTTGGCAGGGGGGTTGGACTAGATGATCTTTTGAGGTCCCTTCCAACTCCTAATGTTCTATGATTCAGCATTTACTCCTTTACTTAACCCTGTGGGATAACAGGAACATAAAAATTTACAAATTATATAAAAGTACTTATTTCTGATAGTGACATCATCTAAAATATTTATGTGCTTTATTTTAACTTATTTCTTTGTTGATTTTGGATTTGCCTAGATGGACCAGTTTTTCTTTGCTTATAATCAGACTGATCTAATAGAAACTCACACAAATTTTCTGTGTTTGACTTTGAATGTTGACAGGAACCCTATGTAACACCCTCAAAAAAGTCAGTTCATATCAGCCCTCCACTATGAACCTGAATTTTTCATACATCTTTTTGGGTAAGCAAGATTAATGTTACCACTGGAAAAGGCTTAGTTAAGTAAGATTCTGAAAGAAGCAGCTAGAAAACCCTCAGAAAAATTGTGAGTTTATATTCTTTTTGTTGCTTTTTCTTTCTTATTTTCTTAAATATTGAATTCCACTATGGGGAGCAGCAGCAGCATTAGAATATTTTCAATTCCTAACCCAGATGTCTGAAAACAGCACCTAACTCATCCCATACAACTCTGAGCCAAAAATCCCAGAATCACAAAATGCTTTGGGTTGGAAGGGACCTCAACAATCATCTAGTTCCAACCCTCCGATATGGGCAGGGACACCCTCACTAGACCAGGTTGCCCAAAGCCCCATCTAACCTGGCCTTAAATGCTTCCAGGGATGGGGCTTCCACAACCTCTCTGGCCAACCTGTGCCAGTGCCTCACCACCTCTACAGTAAAGAATTTCTTCCCAATGTCAAATCTAACCCTGCCTTCTTTCAGGTTGAAGCCATTACCCCTCCTCCTATCACTGCACTCCCTGATGAACAGTCCCTCTCCCACTTTCCTGGAGTAGCCCTTTAAGTATTGATATGCCACAATTAGGTCCCCCTGGAGCCTTCTCTTCTCCAGACTGAACAAGCCCAACTCTTGTAGCCTGTCTTCACAGGAGAGGTGCTCCAGCCTCTTGATCTTCTTCATGGCCTCCTCTGTACTTGCTCCAACAGGTCTACATCTTTCCTGTACTGGGGACCCCCAAGCTGGACACAGTACTCCAGGCGGGGTCTCCTAAGAGCAGAGGGGCAGAATCATCTCCCTCGACCTGCTGGCCACGCTGTTCTTGATGCAGCCCAGGACACAGTTGGCCTTCTAAGCTGCTAACACACACTGCTGGCTCATGTTGAGCTTGTCATTAATCATCACCCCCAAGTCCTTCTCCTCAGGGCTGCTCTCAATCCATTCTCCACCCAGCCTGTAGTTGTGCTTGGGATTGCACCGACCCACATGCAGGACCTTGCACTTGGCCTTGTTGAACTTCATGCAGTTCACATGGGCCCATCTCACAGCAATATAAACATCACCAGTCTGAGGGGAAACTACTTCTACAGTACAAATGACACACAAGTAGAAGTTTTGCCCAAGTGAAACCTGAACTCACAAAAACTGTTACATTATCCTGCAAAGAAAGGTAAGGGATGTAATAAATAATAAATAATATTTATTAATGTAATAAATAATAAACTTTATAAAGGGATATAATAAATAATAAATAATAAATAATTATTCAGTAAGCCAGCGCTCACACCAGTATGGTTCCACTGCCTTTAATTCCTTCACTTCTCACACACCTAAATAACAAAAGCAAGTTTCTAGATGCATCTGAAAGGGGAGAAATGAACTGCAGGTGAACAAGAAGAGTGGTAATAGTCTAAAACATACCGTGCTCACTTCTTCAAAATTATCAGTGTGACATCCCATAAGAAAGGTTGTTGGGGCCATTACAAAATCCAGCATTTGACGAGACAGAAGAGGCACAAAAGTGTGTTGCCACTGAAGGGGATGAAGGTACAGCATGAAGCACTCAGCAATGAGTGTCAGCAGAGCCCAGTCTGAAGAGAAGAAAACTATTCGCTGCTCGGTCAAAATACATGTCATAATCTGGAAAAAAACCCAAAAATGCTTAACATTTAGGAAGAGTTATATCTAGAACATGCAAGTATTTAATCTGTTTGCAAAACTCAGCATTACAAGTTCTGTTTTCTAATAGCTACCTTAGACCTTTATAAATTGAAATAACATCCACTGAAGGATTCTTACAAAATTAAGGAGAGCGGAAAAGGGAAAAGGGGAGAAAATTTAAGTGACAGTGGAATTCAGTGAGTTTTGCCACCAATGTCACTGAGGCTAGGGTTTAGCTGGAATTACTGTCACCTTTCTTCACAGAATTACAAGGTTGGAAAGACCTTTAAGATCATCGAGTCCAACCATACCTCTCCTCTACTAAATCATATCTTTAAGTACCTCACCTACCCATCTTTTAAACGCATCCAGGGATGGTGACTCAACTCCCATCCTGGGCAGCCTGTTCCAGGCCCTGACAACTCTTTCAGTGAAGAATTTTTTCCTAACATCTAATCTGAACCTGGTATTAGACTGTATTAGATATTATTAGATGGTAAAATGCCTGTAAAGAGTACCCAGGTCAATAATATGCAAGCCTTTCTTTGCTGATAAGCACAAAGACCATCTAGGGTTCAGGCATCTCAGCTAAACAGCTATTCAAGACTCAAGCTAGCCATATTCCTTACAGTGCCACTGGAGAGCAGTGTTTTCAAAGAGCAATTCAGGAAGCTATCTGGAGATGTCCACACTTTTCCACTGGTAGAGAGGAACTCAAAGGCACCTAAACACCAAACTCAAGTTTGATGCCTCAAGTTAAGTGGGATGAATCCAAGGCAAGAACTCTTAGAGATGTGGGACATCTCACAGAGTTGCTTACGCACAAACTCCATGCTCAAGCTGCAGAGTTGCAGAGGACCATTTAGGATTTTAGACAGCTTTATTCATAACATGCAGATGCAGGCAGAAGCTCACTGGGTGGAAGAATGGTCACATCCAAAAAATAACTCAGCACTGTCTAGTCTCAAGACTAAGGAGGTTCACAATCACCCCTGGAAAGAGACCTGCAACCTCCTTGTTTTAGAGGAAGAGGCACCAAGAGCTTGAGCAACCTAGTTTAACTTCACAGGTGGCCTTTGAGCAGGGAGTTGGATCAGGAAACCTACAAAGGATGCTCTGAACCAAAACTATTGTACAACTCTATGAAGCACTGAAAAAAATCTTTGCAAATGGCTTTTGGTGTTTTCCTATCTTTCCACAACATTTCCACTTTATTTATATGAGAATACCAACTGTTACAAATCCATCCTACAGGTCCCTCTCTTTACACATGAACAGGATTCTTATGAATCATGTAAAAATGCATTTTATGCTAATTCAAAATAAAATCTGTCAATGAGGTTAGGCATTTATTTTTCAAAATAGACACTTAAAAAATTTAGCACCTATTACTGAACCACAGGAGAAAGAAATCCAATACACCTTCATCTAATCTGGTCTATACAGAACAAATTATTTTAATAAATTCCTGGGTTTATATTTTTTTTTGGATAATAAGCATCTTGATTTTTTTTTAAACCACTAATTACCAGTACTATAAATCTCTAATACATTTGAAGATATCAGTTAGTTTTACCTGAAGCACCTGCTCTGGTTTGAAACACAGCAATGGAAGATGAAGATCCAAGTCAATAATTGGACTGTCTGGATCTTCTCGTGAAGGAATAATTATTTGAAGTGGTTTCATATTAAATACCTGCAATAACAGACGTTTTCCATTTAACTCTTCATTAAAGCATCACCACAACACATTTAATTCAGATTTTAAGTCCAACTACAAAATATTGAGAGCAAGAAGATAGATATTTTTATTCTGCATAAAATTGAGAGGGAAATATTAAAATATTAGCTTGAATAATAGCTTGAAATATTAACACTGACTTTGTTTCCCTTATTGTAGACTGCTTAGCTAATAGATTTTAAAATATAGGTATTATTTTAACAGAATTAAATTTGTTTTGTTATGAGCATAAAATAACAGAATTTAGATTTCTAGATACAACTGAGAAATCAAAAGAATTTATAAAATTCATACAGGAAATAGAAAAAAATATGAAAACAATAACTGAGCATAGGTGCTCATGTTAAGAAGACAGAACCAGCCAAAACGAATGAGCTCTTTCAATGCTTCAAGTATTCCAGCTCAAATCTCTGGGAGCCAGACCCTGCTTGTGCTGCATACTGTTTAGCCAATCATGCAGACAATTACCCAGCTATCCTGTTTTTGTTCTGTTCCTAATCCCTTGTCCTAGGGTCTTCAAGGAAAGTACCTAAAAAGACCAGGGCTGAACTCCCACACTTTAGTCAGCCTGGAGAACAAGAGGCTGTGGGGAGACCTCATCATGGTCTGTGGCTTCCGGATGAGGAGCAGCAAAGGGGCAGGTGCTGATCACCTCTTTGGTGACCAGTGATAGAACCCAAGGGATCAATATGAAGCTGAGACAGGGGAGGTTTAGGTTGGATGTTAGGAAGAGGTTCTGTACTGAGAGGGGTGGCTGGGCACTGGCACAGGCTCCCCATGGAAGTGGTCACAGCACCAAGCTGAGCTGAGCAGAAGCAGCATCTGGATGATGCCCTCAGTCCCATACTCTGACTTGGCTGGGCCTGTGTGGAGCCAGGAGTTGGACTCAATGGTCCTTCTGGGTCCCTTTCAACTCAGGAGATTCTAGGATTCTTCCCAAAAGAGTATTAAAAATGAAAGAGCCTGCATCCTGGTCACACTGTTATTTCATGTCCTTACAATGCACAACCTTATTTTCAAAGCACAGGCATTGATATCAGGTTTATATCAGCAACTATATTCTCTGACCTGACAATGAAGAATGTGCCCCAAGTTACAGAAAATAACATCTTATTGCTTTGTAACACATAACATTACAGTAATTATGAAATTCAGCATAAGTAATTACCAAGTGGAGTGGTCCTGGTGGTGGGCTGGGTATTAAAAATAATTTTGCTGCAAATTCTTTTATGTGCTCCTCAACATCTAAATCCTTGAAAGGTCTCAGTTGCACCAGCAAGCTGAAATTCAATTGCAGAAAATTACTTATAAATAGTAACATGCAAACAGAAAGAAAAGCCTTTTTGTTGATAACTTAGAATAAAAAAAAAATAATTAGCTGTTATTCCAGCTAATTGATTTCTAATTTATTAGATCCTTTAGTAGCTCCATTTAATTTTAATGATGCTGCTTTGACCGAAACAGGGTTTTTCAATTCCATGCATAAAAAACTTCTGCATCATATATATCAGAGGATGCAGATGGCACACTGCACCTTATGATGGCAAAGAAAAACTAGAGGTGAGATGGAGCTAAAGGAACTGTCATACAGAGAGTGCTTGAGGAACAAAACACCCACAGCTGCAACACAGCACCACAGTGGTTCTCCCACCCCAAGCATCAGACTTCAGCTCTAGATGGAAAACAGCATCAGACGGACTTAACTGCTCAAGAATATGAAGCCAGAGTGATATTTAGGGTAAAGCCTAGGTCTGCATGAACACTGCTCTTTGATATTTATCCTACTCAAAGAACAAATACAGTTGTGCAAACCTATAAAATGTTTCTATTTTGGAACTGTGTTACCCTACTTGTGACAGCAAAGTCAACAAACAAAGTCAACAAAGGTCATGGGATTTATATTATATGTCAGATTACCTCATGAACATTTAAACATACACATCATTAACACTGAAAGCCATTAAGCCCAGCAGCATTTCTGAAATTTCGATATTTTATAGTGAAAAAGGGCATTCTGTTCAATATATGCATATATGCAAATTTATAGGCAAAACCCAACAAAATCCAAACCTTTACAAAATGAGAAATTTAAGCCTGGAAGGCTCTACATACAGAAACCAGGAACATAATATGGTTGTATTACCCGTTGTGGTTTTATTTCAGTTTGCAGTTTCACTGGTTTCCTGCAGAAGAACACTTGCTCTTTCAGGAAGTGGTACAGAAAGCAGGTCAAGAGATATTAGAATGCAAGACACGGTATTTGTGTGTAGCATTACTGAGCTTCTAATTGGATTAACAAGACATGTAAGTTTACCAAATTCACATTTAGTGCTCTGAGCTGAGTACTAAACCATTACACATATCCCTAAAAACCCATCAGAGTCCTGGCCAGGGGAGCTGAGTTAGCCCAGGCTGTTTTCCACACCACCTGACATCACTCCGCCAGAAAAGGGGCTGGTTGGGGAGGGGTGCTCCTGGGTGCCTCCATGGCAGTCTGAGAGTGGCCAGGGCATTGGGTCAGTTCCCCTTGTGCAGTACTGTGTGTTGCTGTCAAACTGGTAAAGCTATCACTGGGTGTGAGTGTGATTTGCCACGGGCTGTTACTGTCCCCCTTTAAACCGTCCTTATCCCAACCCTCAGAGGCTCATTCTGGTTCTCCTCTGCGAGCTGTGTGTGGTGCTCAGCCACTGTTTGGGACTGAACCACCACAATGAGCTATTCAGAGGAGGCAGGGGTAGGGGAATTTAAGCATTATCAACAAAAACCAGACAGCAGAGTCCTCAGTTTAAACAAATAAATTGTCACACTTAGTAAGGCTTTAGATCTGGCCTCACAGCATAGGTAGACCTGTTGTGTTGGGTTTTTTGAGGCAGAAAGCATGTACCAACAAATTCAGTAAATAAGTAAACGTTAAAACCCGAAATAACCTGACCCTGATGCTGAAAGCATTAGATGTACAGAATCATAGAATGGTCTGGGTTGGAAGGGACCCCAAGAATCAGAGTCCCAACCCCTCTGCCACAAACAGGGCCAACAACCTCCAGGCCTGGATCTACACAAGGTTGCCCAGGGCCACATCCAACCTGGCCTTCAACACCTCCAGGGACAGGGCAGCCACCACCTCTCTGGGCAGCCTGTTCCAGCACCTCACCACTCTCTCTGTAAAAATCTTTCCCCTAATATCTAATCTAAACCTTCCCTCCTTCAGCTTCAATCCATTCCCCTTTTCCTGCTGTTATCTATCCTTTTAAAAAGTTGATTCCCCTCCTGTTTCTCTGCTGCCTTCACGGACTGGAAAGCTGAAGAACCAAGGGTAAGAGCTCCCTAATCACTGCTTTGTCCCATTAATGCAACATAATAGCAGCTGACAGCTCTGTACTGCAAAGGTCGGCTGAAATAAATGAAGTAATCTCTGAAACATTAAAGCAGAGAGCTAAGAAGTTTATGAGCCTTCCATTACCCCTATTAACTGTGCACAGACAGATGTTTCAGACAGCAAGAACATCTAAGAATAGGTCCTTTGTACTGCCACAAGGCTGTGAGCTATTTGCACACTTGCACCTTTTCTCAAGGCAGATGAAAGGACTAATACACAGGTTGAAAGATTTCCTGTTTGAATGGAGCCTATTCACCCATCCAAGACTGGAGTTCATCCAGGAGGAGGTTACTGCCAGGAATATTTCACTTTTCACCTAGTGTAACTCATTTAGGTAAAACTACCTGTGCCAAGTGCCAAAACATCTCCATTTAAAACTGAACCTTTTCAAATAATGATGTAGAATAATCCGACAGCCTCAATGTTGTGAAACATTCTAAGTTGACATCTGTTTGCTTTGGAGAGAGGCAGGCACACTCCATTCAAATTGTTCTGAGTGTGGAAGCTCTATATGCTAGTAGTATGTGAATTAGTTATAAAATTAATTATAAAGAATATGAAGATCGTTATTATAAAAGTTTGCAAGTTGCTTTTGCAGTTCAAAGCACCTACATGGATTTATAGCTCGGCCTTTGTGTCTCAGCTTGTTCTCAGCTTTCAGTTGTCATTTCAACTCATCTGCCATTTCAAAAAGTTTAGGAACCCAGATTTTATCTGGGAATTGTAATGACAATGAAATACCTTTGAGGACTCTTCTGAATGACAAGTACCATCCCACCTAAAAGCAATACTGTGAACTGCAAGTGTTGGGAGAAAATAAGCTACGCACAGCAGATTTCCAGAGGAAAATGAAATCTTTGGCTGCAATAAGGTCCTGAGTGGAAGCAGAACATCTTTAGGATGCTCCTTCAACATCACACTTTCATTAACAGATAGTATTTCTCCATTAGTTCCCAGAAAGGAAGGGCTAAATGCTAGAAATAGGTAGTTGTTTTCTACCAAGAAGTCTACCAGCAAGTGGTTTCATATCCCCAGACTTGCAGAATGACTAATGAGGTGAAGCATCCTGCCAAACACCACTGAAGCATACCAAGGATGCAAGTGGGCTGGTGAACGTGTCATTATTTAAGTGTATGAGGACCTACTACCTGAGTACACTCAGTCAATGAAAACATTTAATTAGATCAGTGGTCACCTAAATACTGCTAAGGAATTCCAAAGGAAAATAGCTCCCTTTCTGGATTACAGGAAAACAATGTGAGTGTTTTGCAATGTTACAAAAAGCTGAAACATCCCCAGCTGTACAGGGCCCTGTGCTTATACCATGCAGTATGAATCCTTTCATAAAGGCTGGATGAAAACAGCAGAGCACCACAGCTCAGGTGTAGAGCTGTAAGAGTTCCCTATGCAGTTAAACATTTACTTAAGATTTGAGACTATAAAAAGGCAGCAAATGAATCAGCTCCTGTAGTACTTAATGGCTGATGTAATTCCTTTAAACATAACAAGTGGAAAAAGTGATCTGGGCAGGAAAGCAGAAAGGGAAAAAACACTTCCTTTTTATTTTACTGATCATCTCAATATTACACTAGCCTGTGAATACCTAATTTCCACCAAGTATAAGTCCTTTCTCCATATTAAACCCCTTTACTAATGAAAAATGACAGCAGAGGTGACACGAACACTGTCAGTCGTGTGTTCACTCACACTTTAGGGCTGCCAGAGTGATTTAGTTTAGATAACACTGCTTTGTTGGAGGCAGCATTTGAACAGCCCCAGAGGAAGGCACTGCTTTGCTCTCCAGGGCTCTCTGCATGTAAACCAGGGAAAGCCAGTCAGTGCTCCAACTGGCTCCAAGCCCACAGCACTGGGAGAGAGAGGTGCACGGAGTGGGGAAAGGAGGCCTCTGGTCCCGTCCTGGTATGGAGTCAGGTTAGGGGCTAGGGATGCACCTCAGCTCGTTAGTGCCCAAGAAGCTCATTTCTGCCTGCTCATCTGCCCAGCATATCAATCATGGGCAGAACAAACTGGAAGATTCAAACTCCCACCTAGAAGCCTAGGACTTTTCAACTTAGGTATAAGAAACAAATACCTACCAAAGGAAAACATCTGACTTCAAATAAGACTCTGGAAAGCTTGACTGGTATTTAGTGGGGAAACAAAAAAAACCCAAAGCAAACCCTCTTTTACCTTTGGACCCAGAAAGCCAACTGTATCCTGGGCTGCATTGAGAACAGTGTGACCAGCAGGTCAAGGGAGGTGATTCTGTCCCTCTACTCTGGTGCAACCCACCTCAAGTACTGTGTCCAGTACAAGAAGATACTGAGCTGTTGGAGCAAATTGAGAGGAAGGCCATAAAGATGATCTGAGGGCTGGCTGGAGCACCTCTCCTACAAGGAAAGGCTGAAAGAGTTACAGTTGTTCAGCCTGGAGAAGAGAAAGCTCCAAGGGGACCTTACTGCAGCCTTCCAGTGCCTGAAGGGTGTCTATAAGAAATCTGGAGAGGAATTGTTTACAAGGACATGTAGTGACAGGATAATGGCCTTAAGCTGAAGGAGGGTAGATTTAGATTGGATATTAGGAATAAATTCTTCACTATGAGAGTGATGAGAAACTGGAACAGGTTGCCCAGAGAGGCTGTGAATGCCTCATCCCCAAAACGTTCAAGGTCAGGTTGGATGGGGCTTTGGGCAACCTGGTCTACTGAAGGTCTCCCAGCCCATGGCAGGGGGGTGGAACTAGATGATCTTTGAGGTCCCCTCCAACTCAAACCACTATAATCTGCAAGTGAAAACTACCCAGTAATATCCAACATACAGACAGGCTCCCTGATACAAGGAGTTTTTAGTCCATTTCAGGATAGAAGCACATAGATGTTAACAATTTAACAATAAAGCAACACACTACCTCAAAACAACTTAAATTACTAAGTAAAAAGATAGACCTGTGTTCACTTATCTTTGAACTTTTTTATGTTGTAGAGTATTTGAGTGTTTCTTACTGAAGTACTCTGTATCCTAAGATTCTCTCTCATAGTTCTCTGACAGCCAAGAAACCACTGTACTCCCTCAAGTAACTTGAATTATTTAGCTGAAGAATAACTGAGCTGCTTATCAATACACATATTCATGGTCTTATGACATTTGGTGCATCATAAAGAGGTTTTTGCCCTTTCAAAGTGATTTTCACCAGTGTGTCAAAATTACAGTTAATCCTCTGCCAAAAAAAAACCCCAAAAAAATACCCCAAACCCAAAAAATCTTTGGGAAGTCTTTTTCCTACAAATCAGTATTTTCTAAACCAAAGACAAAAATAACATCATAACTAACCTCCTTGAAACTTGGAGCTTGCCCTTGTCTGGGTAACAGTCATACCACATTTCTTCTTTCCCTCTCCCACATATCTCACACTATCATAACTTAAAACTAATGCCAGTTGCAGGATTATGCAGCTATCCTGTCCACATCATGCATATTCCTTCAATAAAACCTGCACAGTTATTTTTAGGAGGAACACACAGGATAATACGTCTTACCAAGAGAGACAATCCTTGAGGGCATTAAAATATGGATATCTGGATACAACACAAACAGCAAATGGTACAAAACAGACAGGCATCTTCCCAGTCTGCAGAGACTCCAAATGGGCCTGCCCATCTGAGGAAATGCAGCCATCCTGCAAGAAAACTACAGATTAATGTGCTTATGTTGATCATGAATTTATGGCTGCTATTTTTTTGAGAACCACAGAGAGATGATATCCAATTCCCTCTAAATTTCAAGGGAATTTGGATGCCTATCTCCCTCAAGCTCTTCAGAAAAAGGTCAGCCTACAAGACTTACACACAAGTATTAAAAAGAATTTCAGCACAAAACATATTTAGAAAGACCAGAGTACATCATCACCAAAAAAGACGTCCAATGGACAATGACTGCTCCTAAATAGTCAAAACTGCTAATTAAAATCCCTAAGTTTTTCCTAATGCAATGATGTTCCAGTATAATTAATTTACACTGGCAATAGAAAGTACGATTTGGTCTGTATTCCTACTAGCATAAAAACTTATCTGTTAACTGATTTCATAAATTAAACCTGACATTGTTCTTAAAAGTGTTTTGTTTCATTTTATATCTTGTAATATGTGTTAATAAAAGCATGAATTAAATAACATACTTGCATAGGCTGGTAGTACTGTGCAACAACACCGTATGTTCTGTTACCACAGACATCTGTGAAGACCAGGAAATGAATGTGGTCCTCTTTTGATTCAGAAGTTACATAAAGTCCTCCTGCAATGAAGGCAGAAACCTCTTCTTAAACTCCATATTTAACTACAGCTGTTTGAAAAGTGATTCACGACCAATACTGTAATTTTCCACTTAATTTAAAGAAAAATATCTCACATGCACATATATAAGGACCCTGCTTTGGTAGGGGGGTTGTACTTGATCTCTTGAGGTCCCTCCCAACCCCTACAAATCTGTGATAACTCACTTGATCTAAGGGTTGTTACAAAGGCTGTAAGCTGCTTGTTTCTGAAGAAGCAAGCTTATTATATAATTATCCTCAACTGTAACTGGCAAAATAGGTAAGCTTTGTTCACTTATTTTTTCCTTTCAAGACATTTATAAGGTTTGCAATAGTGACATATAGATTAAAATTTCTGCAGCTAAACTTGGAGGAAACAGCCACTTCTTGAGGTGTACCTTAACATCAAATGAAAAGTGAAAGAGTGACTCATCAAGTCATTTCAGGGAGAAAAAGAGAATTTTTAAAGTGCTTGCACATATGCATTTCACTCAAACCAAGATTTCCCAATGAGGGCTAAAGTGACTTTTGGCTTCCCCTTCTTGCAGGTGTTGCCAATAGATCTGTTTCACTGAACACAGACATACACTGACCTGCTCACAAGAAGAATCATTTTTTATACTGTGAAATACAAAGAAATAGAGAAGCTGATCATAAACAAAATAAAAGAGATTGTCCTATGGGTCAATAAATTTATATTAAAACAATTCACATTAAGAAGTGGGAAGCCTACTGTACCTGGGAAGCATAGCTGTGGCAAACCAATAAGATCAATGTCCTTGGGGACAGTAATATCTTCAGTGTCAGGTACCTTCTGCTCACCATTGAGATTCTTGAGGTTTTCAACCTTCGGTCTCTCTTTTTTCCTTCGGAAAGACCGGCGTTTACTTTTATTCAAGTTATTACCAGCATTAGTCACCTGAATATCATCTCTGCTGATAAATGGAGGCACAAATACAGAAAGAACTTCTGGATCAAGGGGAGGAAGATTTTTGGGTCTTCTTTGAGTACCCTGTTCAAAATAAACAAATAGAGTAATGAAATTTACACTTACCCTGATTGGCTTATTTAAACCATTTTTAGCCCTGTTTTCTCTCTACCCCTAAAATTGTGGATTTAGAATATATTGTTCTTCTTCCTAAATAAGTAAATTTTCCTTCTAACTTCTTGCTTTACCCATGAATACTTTGGACATTTTCAGTAGGCAAAGAATCAGTCTTCATCACTGAAAACATACCATATCCATCCTATGCCTCTGGCATAAGAAAACTAACAAGTATCACACAGAGTATTTCCTCCTTTGAAGTGTTACGATATACTTAAGCTGTACTTAAAATAAACAACAGGAGAAAGAGAAACCAGGCAACAAATAAATGAAAACAAAGAAAACTGGCTGAACTCCCTAGATAAGACTTTGTTCAACTTTAGTAAAAGCTATTTTAGTTCAGAATAACCTCTACAGGAAAAAAAAAACCCACAAAGAACACACATATAAAAACACAAACTTTCACAAGATAAGTTTTAACTTTATAAGGCAAGAAAGTATAATTAAAATCTGCAATCACTTCTACACTAAACACAACTTAAGGACACTGTACAACACGAAGCCATGAAACTTTCTCCATATCCTGATGACTCAGTGGAAGAGGCATCCCAAAAGTGTGTCTGAAATCACATTTTTTGAAGGCAGCTTTGTAAAGGAGGACTGCACTGAAAGGCCTTGCAGCCTTGCTACGAAAAAACCTGTGGAGGAAGCGATCAGAAGAGGCCATTTCCTTGTACATGGGAGCACTTTTTGTATTCTCCACCATGGAGTAGAGACAAATCGCTGCGTTTTCAATTACTTCACTGCAATTTTAATTCCTGCAAGGTCAAAACAGCAAGTAAAAGCTTTGTTTAGTCAACGGATATTTGGAAACAGGAAAGGCAAGCCTCACTGTGGCTACAATGCTGGTTTGCTTTCAACTTTTTGTTAACTGATTCAAAGATAGATGAAGCATACATGCTGCTTTTAACTTCAGACATGATGCATCAGTATTACTTGTATTGAAGATATTTCTTGCAAACCAATGCTGGTGTCTCTCATCATTTCCCTACTTTTTAAAACAGCTACAACATACAAAGGTTTATTGCTTTACTGAAGCCAATCTTCTGCTGTCCAAGTTTTGGAATAGAAAGTCTCAGGTTATTTCTCCTAGTAGAGGAGTCCACCAGAAGTCTTCTTCACATCTGAGCACCACAGGAACATTGAGAAGGCATGCTTACTTTTATGATGTTTTAGTTACTGAATGTTAAGATTCACCATGCTTTATAATAAAATAATTGAAGGAAAGTGCTTCAATAAAAATAATAAGTAAAAAACCCACTCTTTTAATGAACAGAGTCTGAACTAGAAAGAAATTAGACTGGAAAAGATAACAGTTCAGATAAAAGTATCCACTAGGAAAATCAAATGACAGCAATGACTTTTAAAAGCAGGTTACAAATTGGGGTACCATGTGCCATATCCTGTCATGCTAAAAACTTCAAGCATCATTTTCCTGAGCTGGCAGCTGACAAGTGAACAAACTGGAAATGCAGATAAATCCAACATGATCGCTCTCAAAATAACATGCAGGCAAGCATTTCAAAAGGAAATTAAGAATTAAGGCTCAGCCCTGAGGCTTTTACGCAGGAAAAACACAGACCTACTCAAACAGGAACAATCTTAACTTGGCAGATTTGCCCTGCAGAGGTTTTCAAACAAAGTTGCTTTGACAGTGCAATCCCTGTCTTACATTTGAAGGGATCTCTGTGCTACAAAGGGCTGGATGACAGGCAGCAATTTAATAGCCTCAGAGTGTAACAGCTTCTAAGACCGCAGGGCCTTGATGTCTTGAACTACAACAGAGACATTAAACACCTTTTTTTTTCCCCAGCAAAACAGCACTGTCAGCACAGTCACTGACCCAGGGACTCAGTCATCAGCATTCAAGTCAGCTCTTATTATCGTCCATGGCCAAAGTCGTATTTTCTTACCCATTCCAGGTCAGGGATAGTGAATAGGCAGCAACAGAACAATATTCCCTTGTTTCCACTATTCTTTGGACATTTTCTCTGCTCAGCTTCTACTGTTACTTTTTCCTCTTGAAATGCTTTTCCCTATCAAGCGCCCTTGCATCATACAGAGCTTCTTAGAAACACTAATGCCTTTCCTGTAACTCTGCAAGACTCCAGAAGTCAGGGATTTTACTCCATCCACATTTTACTAATAATGTTCCTTTAAGAACAGTGATTTATAGGACATGGATAAGAGACAGACTTTTTAGAATCACCACACTATTTCAGACACAAACAAGTAGTAGTGTGTTTAAACCACAGATCTCAGCCTTGATCTCATTCTTCTCTTCCCATCACTGAAAAAATTAACTTAATTTTGAATGTCATGAAAGAACATGACTTCTTAAAGGAATAATTGGGATATGAATCTTCAGGAAAAAATAGGCTAGAAAGGACCTCTGGAGGTTCTAGCACAAGCCTTTGCTCAAAGCAATGATAACTTTGAAGTTAGATCACATTGCTCTGGGTCTCACCAGGTCAAGTTTCAGAAATCCCTTAGGAAGAAGATTCTTTTCCCCTCTTGTGCTCCAGCCCTAATATAGTTTAGCTTCTTCTGGTCTCATTCCCATTTGTCAGTGGTTCTCTGCTATCAAGAAACCCAAATCTGGGACACTATTCACAATGTTACCTCAAGAGTGTTGATTAGTAATAGTAATAATCCTTTCCCTTTGCCTGAGAGCTAAGGTCCTGATGATGTGGGTTACTTTACAGTGCCACAAGCACACACTGCTGACTAATCTCAGCTTGATCACACCTCATTTCTTTTGCACAATTTGACACCCAGGGGGTATTACAGAAAGTGGCAAAAATTGGTTTGGGTGTTATGTCTGCATGAGCAGGGTCAGAGAGCAGGATGCAGACACACTAAGAGACAAGATCTGTATCACTGACTGTGGTAGGTCAGAACCCAACAATGAAGCTATAGGAAGACCGGAGGTATCTTGCAAACAGCACGCACATCACAGCTGCCGTATCAAAACCCAGCTTTATAGCTGAAGATAAGGGAAAGAACTCTTATCAAAGATAGCTGTATGATCTCCACTACCATATATCTCATTCTTACAAAATATACACTTCCGACTCTAAAAATAATCTCTAGCTGGAAGTAGAGGCCTTTGATCTCTCCAAATTGAAATCTCAGTGTGACAAGTATCTTGGCAACAGGACAACTGATGGATGACAGGCCAGAAACTTCAGTTTCATGAGCTTCAGAGCAAAACGGCACAATTTTTTCCTGGAATTCCCAAGGACAAGAAGTTTGTCATATAAGACTTTTCTTATTTTGGGGGTGGGTGACATCATGTTCCTGCTGACTTCATTTACTTTATTACTTTATATTGCAATAAAGTTAATAATGCACAAACACACTTTCCAGACCAAGACTTGAAGCACTGTTAAGATTTGTACCCTGCTGTTTCATAGAATCATAGGATGGTCTGGGTTGGAAGGGACCCCAAGGATCACAGAGTTCCAAGACCCCTGACACAGGCAGGGACACCAACCTCCAGGCCTGCATCTACACAAGGATGCCCAGGGCCCCATCCAACCTGGCCTTCAACACCTCCAGGGACGGGGCAGCCACCACCTCTCTGGGCAGACTGTTCCAGCACCTCACCACTCTCTCTGTAAAGAACTTCCCCCTAATATCTAATCTAAACCTTCCCTCCTTTAGCTTTGATCCATCCCCCTTGTCCTGCCAGTATCCACCCTTTTAAAAAGTTGATTCCCCTCCTCTTTATAAGCTCCCTTCAGGGAATAGAAGGCTGCAATGAGGTCCCCCCACAGCCTTCTCTTCTCTAGGTTGAACAAGCCCAGCTCCCTCAGTAGTGGAGGTACTACAGGTTTCACCTGTAAATATTATCAGAGATCCACTACTTTCCAACTAAATGTTCTTATTTTCTGTCACTAAGATCTCCTGCATCTACATTCACCAAAACATGACACAAAACATATTCCACCATTTCCTCATGTAGATAACAGAGAAGGAAAAGGAAGTGGAGCTAATCTATAAACTTGCCCTAAGACAGTGAATGAAATCCCTGTGGCGTAACAGCTTGCAAAGACATTATTACAGTTAATATTGACAAGCATAGGGACTGCTTTCCTTTCTGTCACTCAATTTTATACCTTGTGCAAAGAAACAATTCAGAGTGCACACTGCAAACAGACTATGAAAATAGCTTCTTTTTGTGGCCAGTTTTCTATTTGTTTCAAAAAAACCCTCTAGAACAATGAGACCAAACCAAGTGGACTGGAATGAAAAAGAAATTCCCTTTCTTCTGGGTTTACCTCTCATATAGCTACCTAAACACCGATTTTGAAAGTTCATTAGTGACATTGACAGCACAACTACTTCCCCAGTCTGCACCTATGTAGGAATGAGATCCTGGAATCTGAATCTCTGCTTCACCACTATCACTTAGGACGCTGACATCAGCAAAGCAGCCTCCTGAACCAGTGAGCAGCAACAAGTTTAACAAAGGCTCCCTTATCTCCTGCTATTAGAGCGCACAATCAAATTCAAGTTCAAGCAAGAGATCCCCCGGAGCAGCTGGGATCTTCCACACGTGCTGCTGGCACCACGGCTACTCCCGCAGCAGGGCAGGTCACGGGTATCTAACGTAACCCTCAGCTCATTTCAACAAAGCGAAATCAGGAAGAGGGCTTTAATTGTTGAGTTCCACGTTAAGTGGCTACGGTCATAAACAAATCCTAAACCACATATTCAAAGCAGAAAGCAACCCACCGACTTCTGCTGTACCTGAATGGCGCAGCCTGTGACAAATTGAGGGCACGAAGCCTTATCTCAATCAGGACCTGGGGCTGTCCCGAGGAGATAAGTTACGGAGTGGTTGTTCCTGTGTGTTTCACTTTTATCTCCAACGGAATACGGCAAATGGGGTATCACCGAGTAAAGGATTTGCACTCTCCAAGCATTTTGCTGTCATAGAATCATAGAATCATAGAATGGTCTGGGTTGGAAGGGACCCCAAGGATCAGAGAGTTCCAAACCCCTGACACAGGCAGGGACACCAACCTCAGGCCTGGATCTACACAAGGCTGACCAGGTCCCTGCTTATATAAAGCCACACTGCCTTCTTCATCAGGTCCTTGAAAAAGTGTAATTACTGAGCGCTGCTAGCAAATCACCCCTGTATCCTCTGTGGATCACCTGTCAAAACGAGCTTTCTTTGAAGTATGCCTGCTCTATCCGATGGTAACAGCAACAAGGCAGCTCTGTAGCTTTCCTCGACTCCGTACGGCGTGAGAGAGGCCCGGCCAAGGAGGAGTTGAGGCGGCAGAGACTCCGAGGAGAGAACCGCGCTGACAGAGGCTGCCTGCCCGCCGGGCACCGCCGCTCCCGCCTGCCCTGCGCTCCCTCACAGCACCGAACCCCTTCTCACCTGGAGGAGCGCTCTCACCCGCTCCCTGGGCACACCGACCAGCAAGCAGATCTCCAGCAGGCCCGACGGCAACACGTCGTCCATGGCACAGAAGGGACAGAGGCGGCCGGGGACAGCGGACTGCGGCGACTCCTTCCCGCAGGGCCGCTCGGCCCCTCCCCGCGGGTCGAACCGGGCTGGCGACAGAGCGGGAGAGCGCCCGCTCCCTCAGCACAGGCAGCCACGCACAGCAGCCCGCCCTCCAGGCAACACGCGCTGTGATTGGCTGTCTCTCCCGTCGCTCTGACCACCGGCGACAAATCAGAACTGCAGCAGGCGCCTGCGGCGGCTCCGCGGGCCGGGCGGGGGCGGGGCCTCGCCCTTTCCCGCCCAGTGGAGGGCGGGGCGCGTGAGCTGAACCCTTGAAGTGCCGCCCGCTCAGGGGACTCCCGGCGCGTTGTGGGACGTTGGTTGTTCTGTCTACCCCGGCGGGAGAATCCTTGGGGGAAGACGCTTCTCCACCCAAGGGCAAGGTCGTTGTTTACTCCCGGCCAGCCACGGGCTTGTTTTCCCGGTGGCCCAGAATGGCAGAAGTGCCTCAGGGCTGCCAGGTGCTTCGTAGAGGTGGGTGAAGTCACGGTCTGGTGCTTTTATAAGTGGTGCCATTCCCTCGTGTTTGCCTCAGGTGACTCAACGGGGTATGTGGCTGCCACTAAATAAGAGTCTTCTATTTATCATGGGTCATAGTTTCAGTGAAGCACGGGGCTGATTGCAGCCTGCCTGGTGCTCTCGCCTCAAGAGCAAGCTGGGTTCTCTGTGGAGCTGCCCGCGCAGCAGCGAGACACACAGGGGACTCCAGAGTTTCTTCTTGAACTGTTTAAATAGACAATGAGACA
Source organism: Gallinula chloropus (assembly GCF_964237585.1). Taxonomy (NCBI): domain Eukaryota; kingdom Metazoa; phylum Chordata; class Aves; order Gruiformes; family Rallidae; genus Gallinula; species Gallinula chloropus. The sequence continues at coordinate 5,021,367 of NC_140086.1, forward strand.
CTCTACACCCATCAGCCCTGTGTAGATCTTCACTGAGAGAAACATGTTTCCCCTGGGACCAGTGCATAAAGCACCCGAAACAGTAAGAGAGCAGTTTCTGTGAAGCTGAAGGCATGGTATGTATTTTCCTCAGAAAGTTGGGTTGATTTTGTGTTGTGGAGCAGTGTTCATGTGTTCTAAGTGCAAAAAAAAAATCCCAATGTAAATGATTCCAGTCTATCACGAGTTCAGTCTTCAGAAGAGACTTCTTCAAAAAGCACAAAGCACGTCAGAACACAAGGTGTGGTCTTCATGGGGATTTTAACTGAATTTCTGTGGTGTTGAAGCTCAGGAATATATGGTCTCTGGTGCTCTCAGCTTGCTTAGAGGAAGTCACAAACACAAAATGTAGGAAACTATGTTTATTTAGCGCTGACTAAAAGAAAGAAGTTCTTGAAAACCTGGAAGTTCAGGGATTACTTCTTCAGAGTGACAGGAGAAGATCATAGGCCAAAAAGATTTATGGTAATACAATTTAAGGTCATAGGGGATGGTTAAAAAACATCTTGTTTAACTTGTGTAACCCAGGCCACGGAATCAGGGAGATTCTTGTATTAAATTTGTAACTTCTGGCTGACCCCATGAGTTCCTGCAACAGAGATTACTAGCAATCACCATTAAAATTAGGTATCTTATTTTTAGCTTCACTGTTTATCTTAGTGTTTTGCCACTGGATCGTGTTACCGTTTTCATGCTGTGATTCTTTACTATGAAAAGATGTCTCTTCACAGAGTTCAGGTTTATTAATCTCAATTTAAGATGTTATACAACTCATACTTTTAAAATGTCTTTTCTTGGCACTTCTGTGCATCATTTCTCAACATTTTCAGTTCTGGGCTCCTTGGTTTAAAAAGGACAGGGATCTCCTGGAGAGAGTCCAAAGAAGGGCTACGAAGATGATTAAGGGCCTGGAACGTCTCCCCTATGAGGATAGGCTGAGTAAGTTGGGACTCTTCAGCCTTCAGAAGACTAAGGGGGGACCTAATTAAAGTCTATAATTATCTTAAGCAGGGGATGCAGGGGGAATCAGCCAGCCCCTTTTCAGTGGTCTGTGGGGATAGGACAAGGGGCAATGGCTGCAAGTTGGAGCACAGGAAGTTCCACACCAACATGCGGAAGAACTTTTTCCCAGTGAGGGTGACAGAGCCCTGGGACAGGCTGCCCAGGGGGGTGTGGAGTCTCCTTCTCTGGAGATATTCAAGACCCGTCTGGACACCTATCTGAGTGATATGTCCTAGGGAGCTGCTTTGGCAGGGGGGTTGGACCCGATGATCTCTGGAGGTCCCTTCCAACCCCTACAATTCTATGATTCTATGATTTTCAAATTTATCCAATATTATTTTTTAACTATGTACACCAAACCCACGCTTTTCTATTGCTGAATTTACATCAGTAAGTCATGCTGCTATTGCTAACTGATATCCCTGCCTAATTAAAACAGAAAGACCAATAGATGAGTCATTTAAAAAGGGTGTAATGTTTAAGTGGTTATCCACTGCAACCCTTCCTAATTCTATTAGGGTTATTACTTCCAACGTGACAGTCCTACATCTTACGTTCATTGATGAATGACTATGACCTAGCATTGCACCGCATTAAAAAAGACTTACAAATGAACTGAGGCTATCAAGCAATCCAAGTCACCCTGTAGTTAATTAATCTGTATCATTAGTTTCTGATTTTGCTGCTGTCTGAAGTGATAAATACTGGATGATTCTTGTTCATAATTAATGTAGCCCTTCAAGCAAGGATTTGGTGAAGTTATTATCAAAACAGTACTACAAGGGACAGGTACTAATGTGAATCTGACATCTCAAGAACTCAAAGTAGGAAACCTGCTGTATGGGGTCACTGGTAAGAGACAAAATCATTTGTGTAGAAAAGAATGCCTCTGCTATTAAAATATCCATGTAATAAGTCAGTTTTTCCTAGGAAGAATGTCATCTGAGGAAGAAATGTCAGCTTTTATTAGTTTTCTTTTTGTTAGGTCACAAATACAGTAAATTGTTTGTTTGTTAACTATCTGTTATGGCACTTGGCTGCTTAGAGTTATATGCAGAAAAAACTGCTGATCTTGATACATCCTCAACACAGGTAAGGCTTTATCAGACCTGAGGGCTATATCTGAATGATTAAAGATTCCCTTGACATAGAAATCTAATTCTAGTTATGTTCTATCTAGATTACCACTGTTAAGAGAAGAAAATTATTTTACAAGCCATGTATTTCTTTGATGCATCCTTTCTTATAAAATAGAACCTTACCCTATCAGATGAGAAGCCTTGAGCTGGGTTCTAGCTTTAACAAGGCCAGCCTCAAAATCTTATGCTCACTGGTGATATAATACAGCCTTCCATGTTCAGCCTCACATTTGAAAAACCTTCCAAAATCATCACCAAACTTCTGCCCTCAACTCTTCTGAATTACTGCTGTAAATTAGGAATGGTGAATAGGATTTGTCTGGCAATGATGCTGTAGACCACATGGAAATGGTTGAGTTGCTCTCCATCAACCCTGAAGGGAACTCGGGAGTGATCTGTTGAGTTGTTGATGCCTATACCTGCAGATACCTCAGTCTTGAGGGATATAAGGCCAAGTGAAGAATGCAGTCAGGACCCTGAGTTTTAAGAGAGCAAACTTTTGGTTGTTTAAGGAGTTAGTGAATGGGACCCCCTGAAAACTGCTCTCAGGGACAAAGGAGCTGAAAAGAGCTGGTAGCCAATGAGATGGATCCCAGGGTCCTGAGGGAACAGGCTGATGTACCTGCCAAGTCTCACTCTACCATATTTGAAAAGTCACAGCAGTTTGGTGAAGTCCTCAGCCACTGAAAAAGGGGAAACATCATGGCAATTTTTTAAAAAAGGGTATAAAGGAGGACCCCTAGGATCTATTGACCAGTCAGCCTCACCTCTGTGCACAATAAGATCATGGAGCAGATCCTCCTGGAAGACATGTTGAAATATACAGAAGACAGGAAGGTGATTAGACACAGACACAATGGCTTCACCAAGGGCAAACTGTGCCTCACTAATCTGCTAACTTTCTAGGATGGAGCAGCTGCATCATTGGACAAGGGATGAGCTACTGGTGGCATCTACCTGGACTTCTGTAAGGTCTTTGGTATGGTCCCATACATTATCCTTGCCCTTAAATTGGGGAGATTTGGGGTTGATGGATGCATGTTAGGCAAATAAAGAATTGGATGGTTGCATCCAAAGTTTTGCAATCAATAGTTCAGTGTCCAAATGGAAACCAGAAACAAGCCATGTCCTCAGGTCAAGGGAGATGATTCTGCCCCTCTATTCTGCTCTCCTGAGACCCCACCTGGGGTGCTGTGTTCAGCTATGGGGTCCCCAGTACAGGAAGGATACTGAGATGTTGGAGCTGGTCTAGAGGAGGGCCACAGAAATGATCAGAGGGCTGAGAGAGTTGGGTTCTAGAAGGTCTTACTGCAGCCTTTCAATTGCAGACTTTTTACTAGGGGCAAGTCCTGCCTGACCAATCTAGTGACTTTCTACAATGGAGTGACTGCATCAGTGGACAAAGGAAGAGCTACAGATGTCATCTATCTGGATTTCTGCAAAGCCTTTGACATGGTGCCCCCCAACATCCTCCTCTCTAAGTTGGAGAGAGATGGATTTGATGGATAACAAATGTGCTGCATGGTCACATCCAGAAGGTGTTGGTCAATGGCTCCAACTCCAGATGGAGTGACAAGCAGAATTCCTCAAGGGTCTGTGCTGGAACTGGTGCTATTTAATATCTTTATTAATGATACTGACAGTGGGATTGAGTGCACCTTTGGCAAATTTGCTGGTGACACCAAACTGAGTGGTGAGGTTAATATGCCAGAGGGGTCCTGCACCTGGGTTGGGACAATCCCCGTTATCCATGCAGGTTTGGAGATGATGTGCTGGAAAGCAGCCCTGAGGAAAAAGACTTTAGGGTTCTTGTGTATGAGAAGCTGGACATGAGCCACCAATGTGCATCTGCAGCCCAGAAGGCCAACTGCATCCTGGGCTGCATCAGAAGAAGTGTGGCCAGCAGATGGAGAGGGGGGATTCTGCTCCTCTGCTCTGCTCTGGTGAGACCTCACCTGGAATATTGTGTCCAGTTCTGGGCCCCTCAATTAAAGAAGGACATAGAGCTCCTTGAAAGAGTCCAGCACAGGAACACCAGGATGATGAAGGGAGTAGAACACCTTCCTTATGAGGACAGGCTGAGGGAGCTGGGCCTCTTCAGCTTGGAGAAGAGAAGACTGAGGGGTGACATTATTGATATTTATATGTAAAGGGTGAGAGTCAGGAGGATGGAGCCAGGCTCTTCTCAGCGATGGCAGCAATAGGTGAAGGGGCAATGGGTACAAGCTGGAGCATAGGAAGTTCCATGTGAATATAAGGAGGAACTTTTTCACTGTGAGGCTGATGGAGCCCTGGGACAGGCTGCCCAGAGAGGTTGTAGAGTCTCCTCTGGAGATATTCAAGACCCACCTGGTTATGTCCCTGTGTGATCTAATCTAGGTGATCCTGCTCTGGCAGGGGGGTTGAACTAGATGATCTTTCAAGATCCCTTCCAACTCCTGACATTCTGTGATTCTGTGACTGAGTCATCAACACTTACGTGTTCCCTCCCAAAGGGAGAGAATTGATAACAATTCCTTCCAATGGAATTCATAACAACAGTTCTGAGGTGAAGCTGAGGAAGTAATTTATCTTTCAGAATCTTTAGGACTGTAAGCTCTGAGGATGCCTAAGTGACCTAAGGGGTTTCAAAATACTATTATTGGGCATTTTCTTTCAGTGACAATTTTTATTCATACTTGTGCCTCTTCTCCAGTAGATCTGAGAACGATACGTGGGCTAACTCTGTGCTTCATACATGAACTCCTGCAGAGTTTCACCATGATGTGTATAGGGATCACAAGAGTTTCCTTTTGACACCAAACGTTTCTATTCTGCAGGTTTATTCACATGTTGTTGCTCAGTTCAATGCCCTCTCTCTGGTTTATGATTTAGGTGGTTGCAAAGCACTGTCTCGAGGTGAGAACTGAAACTCAGACCACTGCTTCCTCCCACTACCTGGCTTACAGGAATACACGGTTCTGTGTCTGTGCTGAGCAAGATTGCATAGATAGGAAGGCTTAATTCTGCCTGGTAAGAGCTGTGTGCTCTAGCCAAAGAGAAGGCAGGAAGTACAGCATGAAGTATGCTGCTTGAGCACACAGTTCTTAGCAGGCAGAATATGTATCAAGCAGTTCTTTGCCGTCTGTAAGTCCATGAAAAAACATTGCATCCCATGATTTTAAATCCTTTGTCTTTACAGAATTACAAGGTTGGAAAAGACCTTTCAGATCATCAAGTCCAGCCGTTCCTGTCCTGTGCTAAACCATATCTCTCAGTACCTGATCTACCCTTTTTTTAAACAAGATCATTCATAGGGGGAAGGATTTGTTTTGAACAAAACTCAGGGAGTCTGCTTTATGTATTATTTCCAACTTCACCATTTTTTGGTTTATATTTCTTCTTCCAAAGTAACAAAGCAGAAGAATTCCTTGAATCATCAGAGCAGGGTCTTTATTGGCAGACATAATATTTTTTTCATTGCAGGATAATGCACTTTCTAAATTTATGGTGATATTAGCAACCAAGCAACCACTTGGTAACTGACTATGCAAATTGAATCACTATTTTCAAACCAGAGCTCTACATAGTCTTCAAATTAATCTCTCAGTGTCTCAGACATTTATTCCCATTCTTACTAATGCTACAAAAAAATGACTATAAGAATTCTTTATTGTCCCAGGTATTGCCCAACTGGGTGCAATGACTTTGACCCCCAGATTAGTCTATAAGAGGTCACCAGAGTTGGTGTAAATGTATCAGGGGTGAAGGAGGACAGGTCAAGAATCTCTGTGGCTATTAACAGTTCCATTTGCATCTTCTTTCTTTTTTACTTGGCTTGTCTGAAGAGAGATCAAGCTTGTCTGATTTGGGCTGCCACCACTTACTGTCTAACAGAACACAAATTTTGTTGCAATATTAATGGTCATTAGGCATCTATCTCTGTAATTAATCTCTTTTATGTTTCCCTGACCTTACAGATAAATGCCAACACAAGACCAGTTTTTACAGTGTGTCCCCAGATGGGATTTGTATTCGCCAGGGATTGTACCTGCCCATGTAATGGAGAAGTCAGTTACTGTCTGATATTGCCTCAGTTCTCAAGCTATGGTAAGTTACCCCCAGTTCAAACTCTTGTAGGAAAACACAGCCATTAAAGCTCAGATGCTTGTGATTCATCCACACGTGATGAAGGGCTTTCTCATGTTTCTCCTCCACCTCTGAATGAGGTAGGGCAAACAATAAAACCAGGTAGCAGTGCAGTCTGCCATTTCACCCTGGGAATGCTCTTAAAGTACCTAAAGCTGGCGCCTCTACCCAACAGTATAGACATTATCTTAGAACTGTCAATAGCCATCTTTTTAACCTGCAAAAATACCAGATTAATTTGATATACCACATGCAGATTACTCTCTGGTTTATATTACAGCTGTAATTAATTACCTTAACATCTGTCATCTCCTTTTAAATATAAAGAGGGATCAAGCCACGCTATGAATGAGAGTAGGATATGGGAGGGAGAGAAGGGTGCCATAACCACACCTGCAGCTATGTTGTGTGACCTGGTGTTTGTGCCCCACCAGGGAGGGAGAGTGCTAATGGGGAGAATAAAGTCTCCTTAGCCCCACTGTCATCCCATAACCTAACAAAAGCTTCTGCAATAGACTGTAGGATAACGATATGCGAGACTGAGATAAAGACATTGATAAACTGGAACAAATCCACTGGAGAGCTGCCAAGATGGTCAGGGCTGAAGCACTTGCCCTGTGAGGAGAGTGAGGCAACAGGCTGGAGAAGAGATATCTTCAGGGGAGCTGATAGCAGCTCTGGTACCTAGAGGGAGGTTATCAAGAAGACAGATCCAGGCTCTTTACTGTGTTGTGCAGCCAGAGGTGGAGAAACAAGTCATAAACTGAAACGGAAAGTACTGATTGCATCTAAGGAAAATAGTTTTCATTTGAGAGTGGTTGAGCACTGGAGCTGTGGCCTAGAGATGTTCCATCTCCACCTTTAGAGGTTTTCAGGAAGAGACTGAATCAAGTCTTGAGCAAACTGGCCTGACCGGACAGCTGACTGTCCTTTGAGCAGGAAGTTGAACTAGAGGTCCCTTCTGACTTGGATGATTCTGTCATTCTCAGGGACTCTGTGTACAAATACAGCAAAAAGGTTAAAAATGTTTATATGAAAGAAACAAAATGTTAGAATTCCAGTCAACCAAGTAAGGAAAATCCTCAGCCAGTTAGACAGTCAATGACCTTTCAATTTAACACAGTTTTTTTTTTGTGTGTGATGGAATAATTGAGACTCATGGGAATAGCTTTGGGTGTAAATGCAATACTTATCCCTCATCACCTCTATATTTCTGATAGAGAGGCTGGCTGTAGTTTTATTTTCCTGAGAAAAAAAATTCTATTGAAAGTCCTGGGAAAGGAAAAAATAACAACTGAGCTTTATCACAGCCCCTGCATCTAGAAAAACATAGCAACACTAAGTTGTCATATCTTGGCAAAGAACCAGAGTAATGTGAGTGCTCTGAATATTAGCAACACTTTGCATTGTAGATGTGAGATATTCCTGGGGCTACAGAAGAGCATATTCCTGAATGTAATCACTCTAGGGGCAGTTTTAGCAATGTTTTATTTATGTGGGATACATAACATGTCCCTCAAATCTGACTTGCTTAACATGACATTTATTTTACTTCCAGTTCTTTACCATCTGCCACAATCTCAGACAGGCAAAAAAGACTTTTATATTTTTGCAGCTGCTTTTACGGTGGCATTAAGACTTCATTACACTGGTCCTTTTATTGTAGTGCTGTAAAAGAATCATAGGATGTGTTAGCTTGGAAGGGACCTTAAAGGTCGCATCTACTCCAACCCCCCTGCAGCAAGCAGGGACATCTTCACTAGATCAGGTTGCTCAGAGCCCCATCAAGCCTGACCTTGAATATCTCCAGGGATGGGGCCTCCACCACCTCTATGGGCAACCTGTTCCTGTGATCCTGCCATCCTCATATTAAAGATTTTTTTTCCTCATATCCAACCTAACTCTACCCTTTTCTAGTTTAAAACCATTACCCTTTGTCCTATTGCTACATGCATTGTGAACAGAAGTGCAGATGAAGAATTACTGATGTGGTGGGACATGAGAGAGGAGAGGTCAACTAATGCACAAAGATAATCAGATACAGAAACTAAAATTTCAGATAGAATGGGGTTTATGTAACAGCCTCTTGTATACATCAATCTAAGAAACCTTGAAATACCTAAGCACAGATATCATAATTCATAACTATTTTTTTAATACAGTAAACTTGGTTTTGTCCCTGAAATCTGAAGAGTCTCTTGGGATGCTTCACTTTGTTCAGAAAAGATCTATCAGCAGTTAGAGTTTTGAGGGCCTGGAACAGGCTGCCCAGGGAGGGGGTTGAGTCACCATCCCTGGATGTGTTTAAAAAAAGGGTAGATGAGGTACTTAGGGATATAGTTTAGCATAGGACAGGAATGGTTGGACTTGATGATCTTAAAGATCTTTTCCAACCTTGTGATTCTGTGATTCATAGCTCAACAAAAGCACAACATAGTAAACTTTACCATTAATTAATGTTAGCTTAGTGAAACACATTAAAAGCCAAATGAAGACCCCTTTGGGGTCTTTTTGTAGCTGCCCCTACAATCTTATATAAGCTTGGGAATTGCTTAAATGTGATAAGGTTTCTAAATATACACATTACAAGGTGGTTAAAGAACATGAGTCCAAGTTTGGATCCGACCAGAATACCAGTTGTATTTGCCATCTAAAATAATTAGCTTCCAAGTGCTCTCAGTTTATCCCCACATATGCAGTAAGGCAGCATGGAGTGGATATACCAGCCTGATGTAAACACAGAACTGAGAGAATCTGTGGGCACTATGGTTATGTATAACTATAGTTGATTCTAACCACAGGATGGTTGAAAACTGTGCCATCAGGTTCAAAGGGCTGTGCTGAGCAGTTTGAAATCTGGCAGCTGGTTACGAGTAACATGTGTAAGTATTTGATACAGAGGCTAATAATACATAGCATCTTCATCATGAATGTGGTCCCTGGGATGAAGGGCAGCCTTAGCCAAGCTTGTGGATGCCACTCTGGGGGCAGAGGTTGGTATGCTGACAGGAAGAGCAGCCAGAAGAGAACATTAAGAAGAAGAGATCTAATTGCAGTCTACCTGAAGAGGGGTTATGAAGTAGAGAGGCAGAGATTCTTTTCAGAGATGCACAGTGGGAGGACAATAAATGAAAGTTGAGACAAGAGATATTCTGGTTGATTATAAGGGAAAAGGTCCTCCCCATGAGAGTGATAATGCACTTGAGCAAGTTCCCCAAGGAGGAAGTGTAATCACCTTCTTTGGAGATGTTTGAAACTTGGCTGGATGAGGAGCAGAACAACCAGAAAACATTGAAGTTGATGCTGCTTTGAGCAGAGTTGGACTAGAGACCTTTAAAGCTCCCTTCTAAACAACATCTGTCTTTGATTCTATAGTTAAGGCTATGTTGTTTTCTCTGCACCTCAGGGTCCTTAGAGATTTAAAAGTGCAGCAGACAAAGTTCAACTGTTTGCATAGCTAAATATATCGTATACTTTTAGGTGTACTTCTGTATCACTATAGAATCATAGAATGGTTTGGGTTTGAAAGGACCTTAAAGATCATCATCTAGTTTCAACCCTGGAGCCTTCACTTCTCTAGGCTGAATAAGCCCAACTGTCTCAGCCTGTCTTCACGGGAGAGGTGTTCCAGCCCTCTGACCATCTTTGTGGCCCTCCTCCAGACTCCCTCCAACAACTCCATGTCCTTCTTATGTTGGGGACCCCAGAGCTGAACACAGTACTCCAGGTGGGGTCTTACCAGAGCAGAGGGGCAGAATCACCTCCCTCAACCTGCTGGTCACACTGCTTTTCACACAGCCCAGGATATAGTTGGCTTCCTGGGCTGCGTGAAAAGCAGCTGGGTCACACTGAACTTCTTAGCCACCAATACGCCCAAGTCCTTCTCCTCAGGGCTCCTCTCAGTCTGTTCTCCACCCAGACTATAGTTGTGCTTGGGATTGCACCAACTCATGTGCAGAACCTTGCACTTGGCCTTGTTAAACTTCATAAAGTTTACACAGGCCCACCTCTCAAGCCTGTCACGGTCCCTCCAGAGGACATCTCTTCCCTCCAGCATGCTGACCACCCCACACAGCTTGGTGTTACTGGAAAACTCACTGAGGGTGCACTCAATCCCACTGTCCCTGTCTCTGACAAAGATGTTGAACAGTGCCAGTCCCAATACCAAACCTGAAGGAACACCAGTCATTAATGATCTCCATGTGGACATTGACCACAACTCTGTGTGTGTTACCATCCAGTCAATTATTTATCCACTGAGTTGTCCATTCATGAAATCCATTTCTCTCCAGTTTATATGCAAGGATGTCATGTGGGACAGTGTCATATGCTTTGCATGAATCCAGGTAGATGACATCAATTGCTCTTCCTTTATTCACCAACACTGTAACCCCATCCTAGAAGGCCACCAAATTTCTCAGGCACAATTTGCCCTTATTGAAGTCACACTGGCTGTCACCAGTCTCCTTGAATACTAACCAGGTCTCCTGGGTGCCTCTTCCCTCCAGGGCTTTGTCCCCTGGTATTCTACCTAGCAGATCCCTGAAGAGACCAGATCTTCTCTCCTGAAGTCTGGGGTAGTGACCTTGCTGTTTGCCCTCCTTCTGCCCTAAAGATCTTGAACTCCACCATTTCATGGTGACTGCAGAGAAGCCTGCCCTTGAGTTTTAGATACCTTACCAGCCCCTCCTGTTTGACAACAAGGTCCAGCATGGCACCTCTCCTTGTTGGCTCCTCTCTATACTTGGAGAAGGGAATTATCATCAATACATTCCAGGAACCTATTGGATTGTTTATCCCCTGTTGTCCCACCAGCAGATATCAGGGTGGTTGAAGTGGGGAACAGGTCTTGTGAACACAAGGCTGCTGCTTTCTGTCTCTCAAGGGCCTCATCTGCTTGGTCAGGTGGCGCTAATGTCCCCTGTCCCTGCCCTCCCTTTAATCCTGACACATGAGCTTTCCCCTTGTCTCCTCATCCATCCTAGGCAGAGCTGCACACACTCCAGCTGCAGTAGACTTCCTGAAGAAGAGGGTCTGTCTGGCATATCAGACCCTCTGTTCCACTCACGAGGGAGTCACCTACAACTCTAACTTGCTTTTTCTTCCTCATGGAGGTGGTTGTGATAAAGGAGTGGGCTTTTCTGACCTTGGCAACGCCTCTGATGTAGATGGGCTGTCATCCATTGACTGGCCTTACACATCCAGAGCCTCTTGTACAGAGGCACCTGGGAAGGCAAGGAGGGGGGTTGCCTGCTGCCCCAAGCATGGACCTGTCTCCATTCACTCCTTACTTTAAGCTGCTGCCTTCATCCTGGCAGGGGCAGGGTCCTCTTGATCTTGGGTCTCTGTCTCATGGAGAGCAGAGCATGGCTCCACCTGTCTGTCACTTCTCAGCCTCCCAGATACTCCTGACCCTTTATAAGTCCTCTCATGGCTCTACCACCAGTCTAAGCAGATCATCCCCTGGTCACCCCTCACACAGCCATGTCATTGCTGCCATCCATTCCCAGGGACAGGATCCAGCACTGCCTGCAGCCTGAGGCCTGGGGGGGCTGTATGTTTTCCTGGCAGCTCTGCCTGGGTTGTCACATCCGTTCTGGTGAGCACAGAGGACAGACAGAGCTTTCTGCTGGGTGGATACCACAGCTAAACTCCCTCCCAGAGGGTGATGATGCCGATGGAACTCACCTGGGAGGGTGACTACGTCCCTCCTGCATGAACTGCCACACCACGCCCTGGCTGACGCCATGCTCTTGTTTGCCTGGTCTGGTCACAGTGCTCCAGGTTGCTTGTGCTGCTCAGGCAGCTTTTTATAGGCACAGGGGTGGCCACACTTGCTCTGGCCCAGGCCTTGTCCTTGTTCCTGCTGAGAAGGACCTGGGGATTCTGGTAGATGAGAAACTTAACATGAGCCAGCAGTGTGCTCTTGCAGCTCGCAAGGCCAGTGGTATCCTGGGCTCCATCAGAAGAGGGGTGGCCAGCAGGGAGGGAGGGGATTGTCCCTCTCTACTCTGCCCTTGTGAAGCTCCAGCTGGAGTCCTGTGTCCAGAGCTGGGGCCCCCATTACAAGAAAGATGTAGAATTGTTGGAGAGGGTTCAGAGGAGCCACGAAGATGATTAGAGGGCTGGAGCACCTCCCCTATGAAGAGAGGCTGAGGGAGCTGGGCTTGTTCAGCCTGGAGAAGAGAAGGCTGTGGGGGGACCTCATTGCAGCCTTCCAGTCCTTGAAGGGAGCAGAGAAACAGGAGGGGAATCAACCTTTTAAAAGGGTAGACAATGGCAGGACAAGGGGGGATGGATTAAAACTAAAGGAAGGAAGGTTTAGATTAGATATTAGGGGGAAGTTTTTTACAGAGAGAGTGTTGAGGGGCTGGAACAGGCTGCCCAGAGAGGTGGTGGCTGCCCCGTCCCTGGAGGTGTTCAAGGCCAGGTTGGATGTGGCCCTGGGCAACCTTGTGTAGATCCAGGCTGGAGGCTGGTGACCCTGCCTGTGGCAGGGGAGGTGGAGCTCTATGATCCTTGGGGTCCCTTCCAACCCAGACCAGTCTATGATTCTATGATTCTTGTCAGCACCTCCCACCAGAGCTGCCAGTTTCTCGTGGGTCTCTCCGCTCCTGCAGCATTTTCCTTCCTCAGGAAAACTCCCTGTGTGCCAAGATCTGCTGCAGGCCAGGCTGGCACCAGAGCAGCTCCCCTTGGCAACCAACTGCTGGATTCTGTTTACTCTATGAAGGCAAGATACTTAAATATTGCCTGACACGTCAAATACAGCCAATCTGGCACAGGGTGCTGGATCCTGTATGACTGAAACTGGACAGAACGTCACTTCTCGTAAATAATTAACTCCATTTACAGCACCAGAATCCCTGATTTGCATGTGGCAACGTCTGCCAGGAGAGCAAGCACGCTCTGCAGCCACAAGCCAAGGAGGCTTCTGCATAACTGACTATAGAAAAAATGCAGTAGTACCAACACCCCCCAATAGTCTGTGCTTATTTTGCATGTTGCACTTCTCCTAATAGTAAAAAAAAAAATAAAATTGCCAAATTTGGGGTTGGAAAACTTCATTGACAGTGTCCCCACCATATTGTTTTCTATGGTGGTTCTTTATTCCTTCTAATAGCTGTTTCAGTTTTCTGTAGTGCATCCAGTTAGTTGTAGAGAGACTCTCTCACCTACAAAGGTAAATTATTCATCAAAGGTATTTTAAGAAATAATTTAGGCTTTCTTTTCTGGCACAGCTGCATCTAGTGCTCTCTTTCCCCATTGTGATTTATCTTTCCTTGATGTTTAGAGATTTTTTTTCAGAGTTGACTTACCTGAAATCTGCAAATCTTCTATTAGAAGAAAACCACCAAAATAGAAGATTTCAACTTGGTGTAGTAACATAACCCAATATCAATGGAAATGACTGAAAATTATAAAAGTAGGTTTAACATGTGTCCAATTAACCAGTGTCAGAAAGATCAAACCATTTATGGCAACTCTGGCCTTCCACCATTAGCAAAAGATGATCCTTCTGAAGGGTGGCTATTAATTTTCTGTGTTTGTGGAGTGCACACGTCAGTACCCTGCTTTGGTCAGCTGCCAAATGCTATTAGAATATATTACAGGAGTGCTCCCGGTGATTGGCAATAAAGAGAGGGGTTTGTTTTATCAGGAGTTGTGAATGCAAAGGCAGTTACTGAATTCTAGAGTAGGAAAACAGTTATGTGACTTGGGAAAGCTTCTTTCTAAGAGAAGCAGTGACTCACAAAACACTGCTCACAGCTTCTGAAATATTGTCACCAAAGCTGTTCACCTGCTGAGGGGAAATTATGTAATATAAACACACATCATTTTTTTTACAGCTTGTTTTGAGCTGGGATTTTTTTAGAGCTTGTATTTTTCATACATTTGTATGAAAAACTAAAAAGAGATACAGCTCAAGCTGGAGTTGGAAACAAATTTGTTAATTCTTCCAAAGAAGACAGTATTTATTTCTAAGTCCTGGCTAAAAGAGACAGACCTCTCTTGAGTTCTCAGGTTATGCAGACCAAAAGCTTAAACTGTTTTCTTAATATCCACATTCTCTTTATGCATTGGCAAGTTCACTTGCTGAATCTTTTCTAAAATTAAGCCTTCAGCCCTCAGTTTCTTCTTCAGGATAAAGCCCACACAGCTCATTATTGCATTGCAACTTTAGACTGTAAATGCCTCAGGGTAGGAGGCGTTTTCCTGGGTGTGGTACAGTTATCCTGCAGAGCAGGGCACTGATCCAAGGCATGTGGATAACAGCACAACAACAATTACTAATTGCTTTCTGGTATTTCTTTGTTGAAGTTCTGCTGTTGTTTTAGAAGAGAGCTGGTTTACATCTTTCACCAAACATGGCTGAAAGTGTGAAATAGAACTTGTGAAATACATAATTCTGCACAGCCCATATCCTCTGGAGAAGAGGAGGCTGAGGGGAGACCTTATCACTGCCTACAACTACCTGAAGGGAGATTGTAGAGAGGTGGGTGATGGTCTCTTCAGCCAGGTGACAGGAGATAGGACAAGGGGAAATGGCACAAAGCTGCACCAGGGCAGGGTCAGATTAGATGTTAGGAACAAATTGTTTACTGAAAGAGCTGTCAGGACCTGGAAGAGGCTGCCCAGGGAGGGGGTTGAGTCACCATCCCTGGATGTGTTTAAAAAAAGAGTAGATGAGGTACTTAGCGATATGGTTTACCTTAGGATGGGAATGGTTGGACTTGATGATCTTAAAGGTCTTTTCCAATCTTGTGATTCTGTGATATTGCACCAAATAGAGGTAATTTTTCATGCATGCTAGGAATGTGTAGCTTGGCACAACCATGTCAGGCATACCCTGTCAGGCCTTTCTTTAGGCAGTGCAAGTTGCTTATAGGTCAAAACATTGACCATATGCTGATATAATCCATGTCTTTAATGACCAGAGTACATACTTCTAGTAAAAGATGTTTCAAGAAAATTAGTTGTCTCTTTCCTGGGCTATAATTATAAGACAGAAGCATTATGTAATTATGAAAGCACATCAGTGAAATTCACAAATGAATCTATGAAAAGATTTTCCCACCAAGTCTGTTCTTTAATTCATATTCTCCTGGGTTTTCTCCTGGATTTTTTCACTGAAGATTTCTTACAGTGATTTGCTGTGAATATATTGCAGCACTGGTAGAGAGCTGAGTGACTTGAACAAGACATGATCACCTCTTCATAATGATATGCATGATTACCCTTGCAAATCATGCAGTTACCCCTGCACATCATGCAGTTATGATAAAGATTTCAACAGAAAGAAAGTAGTTTATTTATGTACTGTCCAGAAATATTCAGTTTCTTGATGTGGAGCAAAACCTGAATTGAAGTCTTTATACAGTTACTGCAACAAGATGAATCTGAGTTAATCAGGAAGGACTCAAAGAGGAGTCCATAGGTGGGCAGCAAAGATGATGGGATGAGGGATGGGGCACCTCTCCTATGAGGACAGGCTGAGAGAGTTGGGCTTGTTCAGCCTGGAGAAGAGAAGGCTCAGGGGAGATCATATAGCAGCCTTACAGTGCCTGAAGGGGCCTAGAGGAGAGCTGGAGAGGGACTGGTTACAAGTGCATGTAAGGACAGGACACGGGGGGAATGGGTTTAAACTGAAAGAGGGTAGATCTAGATTAGATATTAGGAAGACATTCTTTACTGTGAGGTGAGGCACTGGCACAGGTTGCTCAGAGAAGCTGTGGCTGTCTCCTTGGCAGTGTTCAGGGCCAGGTTGGATGGGGCTTTGGGCAACCTGGTCTAGTGGGAGGTGTCCCTGCCCATGGCAGAGTGGTTGGAACTGGATTATCTTAGAGGTCCCTTCCAACTGAAACCATTCTATCATTCTATTAATAAGGCAGTGCCAAGAAAAGTGCTACAGGGTGCCCTGCTGCAGCATATATTTACATCATGTTATAAAGGCTGCATTTATTTCAAAACTAACAGCTTTAAAAAGCAGCAAATTTTATTTTGGAGAAAGCAACCCTCAAACTGAGTTTGTGAGTGATCTGGACCTATCTAAATCCTGTGAAATAACAACAGCCAAGCCTTCTGTTTTTCAGCTCAGACAAAAACCAAGCCTTAAGCATAAACAGTACAAAAGCTTTGGCACTAAGCAGAATCTGTAATTCAGCACTGAGACAGCTATTGAATCCCTCATACAATATTTTTGTATACTGATATATTTTTCCTAACACCTAGATACCCCATGTGGGCTTGAAACACCACTGATGCTTTGTGCCCTGCAGACCTATGCCATAGTATTTTCTCCAAAGAGCTTGCAGAACCAACAGCGAAGCAACATGGGCTTGTTTTGTCTTTATTCTCTCAGTACAGATGGTGTTCAGTTCTGCTAAGTTAAAATAAATACCAGAACTTAAATATAACAGCTACATTCTCCAGGCAAGTGATTGCATAAATATGCAGAATTTAATTTGCAGACTTGCTTTTGTATTAATTCTAAGCACATCTCACATCTCAGGCGATGTTTTTCCCTTACTATCCTTTCATTACTAGTTTCATTTCAGACAGCAAAGCCAGTTCCAGGCACATGGTAACTCTATGATAGCAAAACGTCCATGGCTACCTCTGTAGTCCATGGCAGAGCTCTGAAAAGCTGTGCTGACCCCTCCAGCTGCCAGCAAGGAAAAGTGAAATCTGTAAGATGAAGATTGAGAGGTTGCAGGCACATAAGGAACAGTTATTGACTTCTGCTTTCCCAGGCAGAAAGTGCAAACCCAGCTTTTCATGGGTTTCCCATGATTTTTCTAGCTTAGGTCTTCTTTACCTATTCCTTTACCTATACCATTTCCCATGCCAGGAAGAGCTTTGGCTCAGCCAGGCACCTGTCCTCACTTCTTAGGATGACACTATTCAGAATGCCTGCACTGACAGCACCCCCAAATGATCTGTGCCTGAAAAAACAGGGTTTATATGTATCCTCTGGTTTCAGTGCTTAACATTTGCTCAAGTAGCATTCACCCTGTAGCTACAGCACTGCTCAGAAGCATCATGGAAATACCCAATGAATCATTTTTTTCCGCTTTTGTTGTGTTACAAGACACTTTCTGATTCACAGCAAGGGAGCACACAAGGTTTCTATGAAAGAAAAGGGTCAGGAAGGAGGCTGAGGTCATGAGGTTTTTTGGTTACATGTACATTTCTCTACAGACTGCATAACCTTTAGCTATGGAGATCAAATTGGTTTCTGCAGAATTCATTAGTGTTTGTTCTCCTGTGGTACCTAAAGCCATCAGGATCCAGACGTTGCTAAACATAGTCTTTGCCTAAGGAAACATTCACTCTCCACCTTTCCTCACCCTCATTGCATATTCTGCCCCGAGGCAGAATGGAAGCAGTTAACAGGAGCTGCAATGATGCCTGCTGTTATGTGAACACTTCCCACTGCAAACTGTGCAGATGTCAATACTGATTTCTCTTCAAACGTGGTACTAATTTCATGGCATCCAGCAGGCTAAGTCTGAATTGCAAACTAGGCTCTAGTCTCCACTCTTGTAATCTTCTACCTGTTTAGTTTTTCTTCCTTTTTAAGTCACAAAGAGTGAAATTCCTGCCCAAGCTCATCTCATCTCCGTGATAGCCCTGCTTTGGGCAGGGGATTGGGTGGAGACTTTGAGAGATCCATCCAACTTGAATGTTAATCTGATTGCACATTTTATAAAAGCAGTTGTGCTGGGTGTCCATGTGCAGGTGGTAGCAACAGGGTGGCTGCATGGGTGGTCTCTGTGAGAGGAGTCCAGGGATTTCCCCTGCATCAGGCAGAGCTGATTCCAACAGGGACCCACCCCAGGACACAGCTGAGCCCATTAACAACGCTGGTGGCACCTCTGGGAAAATACAGGGAAGAAAAGACAGCACCAGCTGACAGGAGTGAGGAAAAAACATCCAAGAGAAACAACTCTGCTGACAGCAAGGTCAGTGAAGAAGGAGGGGGAGGAGGTGCTCCAGGTACTGGAGCAGAGATTCCCCTGCAGCCCATGGAGAAGACCATGGTGAGGCAGGCTGTCCCCTTGTAGCCTGTGGAGATCCATGATGGAGCAGATACCCACCTGCAGCCCGTGGAGGACCACATGCCAGAGCAGGTGGATGTGCTCTCAAAGAAGCTGTGGCCCATGGAGAACACATACAGAGCAGGCTCCTGGCAGGGAGAGGAGTCCACACAGGAACAGGTTTGTTGGCAGGACTTGTGGCTGCCTTTTGCTGCCAGAGATGGGAGTGAGAAGATGTAAGAAACTCAGCAGACACCGAGGTCAGTGAAGAAGGGGGGAGGAGGCACTGCAGGCACCAGAGAGAAAGATTCCCCTACAGCCTGTGGAGAAACCCATGGTGGAGCAGGTTGTCCCCCTGCAGCCCGTGGGAGATGATGGGAAGCAGAGACCCCACCTGCAGCCTGTGGAGGACCCCACGCTGGAGCAGGTGGAGACGTATGGAAGACACTGTGACCCACATTGGAGCAAGCTCGTGGCAGCAGATCTGCAGCCCATGGAGAAAGACAGAGACCCACACCAGAGCAGGTTTTCTGGGAGGACTTGTGACTCTGTGGAGGACCAGGCTGGAGCAGTCTGGGCCTAGAGACTGAGAGACATTCTGTGATTTTGTGACCAGACCCCATAGTAGTGACCCACGCTGGGGCAGCTGGTGAAGAGCTGAAGCCCCATGGGAAAGGACTGACACTGGAGGAGTTCATGGAGGACTGTCTGCTGTGGGTGGGACCCCACACTGGAGCAGGGGAAGGGCGTGAGGAATGCCACACACATCCACACTGCTAAGAAGGAAAACAACTCATGAGGAACTCACCAAAACCCCCATTCCCACCTTCCCTCGTGCCAACCTTGGGGGGATAAGGGAGCAAAATTATGCCTAAGTTGAGTCTGCTAAGAAGGGAGGGTTTGGGGGAGGTGTTTTAAGATCTGATTGTACTTCTCATTATCCGACTGGTTTCTCTGTGTGTGCAGTGGAATAAATTAGTTTTCTTTCCTTTATTCTGAGTCTGTCTTGCCTGTGACACCAATTGCAGGATGATCTCTCCCTCTCCTTATCTCCACTCCTGAGCCTCTCAACATCTATTTTCTCCTCTGTCCAGATGAAAAGGGGAGTGATAGAGCAACCTTGGTGGGCATCTGGCCTCCAGCCAGGGTCAAACCACCGCACTGTGCACAGCACCGTTCATGAAGCGCTGCACTCTGCCGCTCACAGGATAAAATGCAAATACACAGGGATACCTGTATCTCCCATGGTACATCTGTGACACTGTAACTCTTTATTAAACCGTTGGAATTACACTAACAGATTTTAATGCCAGTATGTTTTGTGTACAGTGTTTGGGAAAATAGGAGTAAAAGAAAATCTTGCAGCAAGGCTTTTCTATTTACTCTTAGGCTACTTAAATCATTTAATAGCACTCAAACCACAGAATCACAAAGTTGGAAAAGACCCTTAAGATCAAGTCCAACTGTTCCTGTCCTATGCTAAACCATATCCCTAAGTACCTCATCTGCTCTTTTTTTGAACACATCCAGGGAAGGTGACTCAACCCCCTCCCTGGGCAGCCTGTTCCAGGCCCTCACAACTCTTTCAGTGAAGAATTTTTTTCTAACATCTAATCTGACCCTGTCCTGGTGCAGCTTTGTGCCATTTCCCCTTCTCCCATCTCCTGTCACCTGGCTGAAGAGACCATCGCCCACCTCTCTACAACCTCCTTTCAGGTAGTTGTAGGGAGTGATAAGGTCTTCCTTGCTTTTATTGCTGATCTTTTGGTTGAATAACTACAAGCATCACACATACATGTGACACAGACTCTATTTCTCAACAGGGTGAGGAAAACCAAGAAAACCCAGTAGTAAGCTGATACTAAATGATGGCAAACTTCCAAACTGAAGGATTGATTGGTTTCACGTAGAAGAGTGAGTAGGAATCATTGTTATCTCCCTTCCTCCACTGCAATTATTTTCTTTATAAGTTTTAATCCTCTGCTCTCACTGGTGTCCACTTTTTTTCCAGTAGGGAAAAAAAATACATCTGGTAGTGCCAAGGATGGAAGGAATAAGGAAAATACAACCTTGGGAAAAGACTGCACATGTTTGTTAGTGAGTGCTGTAAAGCATTTATCCTTTGTGTGTTGATAAAACCTGCTTCAATGTTTCAAAACTGGGCACTTGCAGATCAAATGAAATCAAAGCTCCAAAAATTTAGCAGCTGCAGAACAGTTACAGGCCCAGATGACAGATAAGGAATTGGCAGTGCCAAATGAAGCATGTGACATTAGATGCACAACACCAAATCCAGCCAGTCCTACTTGTAACACATACCAGCTTTAGCTGCCTGTGAAGAATAGGAAAAAAAAAACAAGAGGTGAGTGTAAAAAATGGCAACATGATTTTTCCAGGGGAAGAGAGGAAATGCTATATTATTTTTTACATATTTAATATGACAGACATGACAGCTGTTTATGACATGCCCTAGACATGCAAGGTCCTATTGGAAGGAACCCATCTGTAGGTGTGTGTGAACTTCCCGGGTTCAGGTCATGAAACAATAAACAAAGGTGGAAAGGTCTGTTTTTGACTAGTAGTGGTGTGGGCAAATGTGATATGAGAAAATACTTGTAGCTCTGTAACCAGAATCACAGAATCACAAGGTTGGAAAAGACCTTTGAGATCATCAAGTCCAACCGTTCCCATCCTATGCTAAACCATATCCCTAAGTACCTCATCTACCCATCTTTTAAATACATCCAGGAAAGGTGACTCAACCCTCTCCCTGGGCAGCCTGTTCCAGGCCCTGACAACTCTTTCAGAGAACAATTTTCTCCTAACATCTAATCGGAACCTGCAGAAAATTCCCTGTCTCCCAAGGCTACCCTTAGGTAACCAACTCTGCAAAAACTGGTGGCAGTTAAGGATGTTCCATGAACATTTGAGCATTACTGCCACTGATTTTATGTGTCAGCAGACCAGAGCAAGTCTTTTCCCTCCAGCCTGTCATGCTTCAAGCTTGACTATGTGGCCTATACACAGCAGTACCTAAAGATCATTGGTTGGGTTTTGGAAGTGCACCTCTTGCTCCTAACAGCTGGGGAACAACTTACACCAGGGTTAAAACTGATGGTGGGATGAAGACACCGCTGAGAACAGAAGGAGCCTAGAGCAGATTTCAGTTTGGGTACTTGAGCTGGTACATAAAGACCAATGTGATAAATCTCAGCCTACTGGGGAGGTTTCAGGCCAGGTATGTCTTTCAGTGCTGGCTCCTTTGCTTTGGGAGCTACTGCTGGATGTTTAGTGTGTTTATAATTGAATGCGTGTGGAGCCGAGAAAAATCCCTAGGGAAGTGTGAGGAGGGTTCCCTGGAAAAGGAAAGCCCTGAGCCCCAGGGTCAGAGGGGCTGCTTGTGAGCTACATGGGGAGGTTTCAGGCCTGCTCTAGTAAGAGTACAGAGACACAAGAATAATAAAAACATACAGGAAGTTGCAAATTTCTGAAGAAGCATTTGCACATCTGCATCTTTCCAGTTACAACTTGGGGGGGGGGAGGGAAATCCCACACTTGATGTCCTCTGTGCGTTCAGTGCTTAGACTTTCATTGGAATGATAGATGGAATGAAGATGCTAGATTATATGGGGGTTTTTCACCTGGTTTTAACTACTAACAACAAGTTACTGACAAGCAAATTAATCTGCCTGAAAGTTTAATCCAAAGTTTACAGTTTAGATGAACAAAAATAACGTGCTGGGTTTCCCTAGCCCATTCCTGTTGAGTAGTACCAGCAGCATCTTCCCTATGATGCATAGTAATGGTGTTATTCAGTTCCTCTAGCTTATAAATAAAATACTTGTAGCTGCATCTCTGTCATGACTCACTTCTGTAGGATCACTTGAGAAGAATCAGTGCACTGCTTTCTTCTCTATCAGCCAAACAGTGTTGGCTGCCATCATGCCTTGACATTCAGGACCTGAGCTGTCTGATTGTTTCATCTTCTGTGCAGAGAAAGCTGAAATTCCATCTCTGTGGGATTTATTTTTAACCAGCTTATTTACCCTGCTCGATATGTTCAAAGCAAACAAACATTGTAAACAGGACAGGCAAGAGGCTGGGCCAGATGCACAGAGGTGGTTACTTCTGTTCTATTTTCTGCAACTCCTGATCTTCAAATTTAATAAACAAGGACTTCATTCAAGCTCTGTGCAACCATTAACTCATAGACACACTTGTAAAGGAACAGGTAAGAAGCAACCATTTCACAAACAAAACAACTCAAAATATGTCAGTTCTGGGGGGTGGGGAAGCATTTTCTTAACATGAGCTGGACAATTTTAGCTAAAACTACCATGAATATGGCAGCTGAAGTTTTCAACCCAGGTTAAATTAATAAAATTAGTAGTAAATTAATAGTTAAAAGAGAAACCTGAAGATTACATGGATCCCCTTCTCTCTATTAGAACCCCAGCTGACTCATCTTCATCTCAGCATAGGTGAAGAGAATACTTTCTACTTTCATCCTTTCTTTGCAATGTAAGCACTTCCTAAATGGAGGCAAGGAATTTCAGTAGCTACTGATTTTGATTAGCTTTTTATATGTTGAGTTTGTTGAGATTATATGTTGAATAGTTTTTATATGTTGAGTTTGAAGTAGCTTAAGAGAAATTTTCAGAAATGCTGTCTCTCTGCCTCTGGTTGTATTCAATATAAACTGGAGGTGTACAGCCATCACAGCATCTTGGCAGCCAAAACATCTCTGAGGAAGCTTGGGGGAAAATTACTTACCCTTTCTCTGAAAGAGAAGTCAGACAAAATACTTCCTAATACTGCAGATAACAGAGGAGAAAAAGCTGTAATTGTTTGTTCCCTGCCAGCATGTGTACAGACTGAAATCAAAGTCCTGTCTTCTCCAAAGGGAGAGAACTTGGAGTGAACTGTTTCCTACAACTGAGATCAGGGTTTCCCCCACCACGAAGTACTCCTTTTATCTTCCTTTTTATGTGCAGTATCTTCCAACTGAGAAAACCCCAGCTCCTTTTGTCCACTGCCACTTAACTCTTGGTAGGCCTCATTCCAGATTCTCTGGCAAAACTGTCTATTGATTTTTGCTGAGACTCAACAATCCTGGTTTAGTTTTTACAGAGACTAAAAAAATTTGGACTTGATAAAGTACCCCAACATGTGTGTCCACAGCTACAGAGTGAGTTGATGTCTAAGCTAGCCTGATGCTAGAGCTTGAGGCTTGTTAAATCACTTCCCCATGATGTCTACACAGATTGTCTAATCCACCACCTTTCTTCAAGAACAAGGAAATATCCCCCATGTCATAAATTTCCTGTTTGGTACAGAGTGATCAGACTTAACAGTTGTCTGAAAGAGGAAGAATGCTATTCTTCTATGGTGCTCCAGCTCTGAAGGTCATGAGAATGCAGGAGTTATTTCAATTGGTAATGACAGAAAATATTCATTCAAATACATTCAGCATGTCAAGTGGCATTTTAAAAATCCTTTGAGGGCAAGATGGACACAGCTGCAGGCAACTGCTTTTGTCTAGGCAGGAATAGGGCACAGAAGGGTCACATTTGCTCAGGCCTGAATCATCTTGCACAAATCACACTAGAAAGATCTTTCTAAAGGCTTCTTGAAAAAGATCAGGTTTGACAACCTCAAATTCAACTCTTAAAACTGGGACAGAGAAAATCTCTCAAGTTTAAAAAATGATAAAAAAAAATCTTTGCAGTAATTCAGAAGGACACAAACCCAAAGGATCCATGTTTCAGGAAATACACATTAGCTGCTGTTGCATGCCATGAAGACCTAACTTCATGCAAAGCTTTATTCACAGTGGTCTTCCCAGTTGACTTCACTGTAGACAGCAGACTGAGACTATTCAGGCTCAGTGGGCTGGGTCAGGAAATTACTCCGAGGACCTTTGTGAGATTCAAAGTTGGAGTCCTTTAAAAGTTATTTTCTGTTCCAAATAAGTTTCAAAATCAAATTTTATGTGGCACTGAGACATGCTTAAGAGAAATGTTGGGGTTTAGGTATGATGCTTCTAGTTGCCTCACTTGTGCTGAGAGAGGCCAACTGCTTTGACAGTGACAGTTAAGTCTTGCTGTGTATTTTAGTTCTTTTATGCCAGCACACAGGTGAGTAGCTCTCTTGCACACAATGAAATGCCTTTTACATCCTAAAATCAGCACACACGTTAGTACTAAAGTCAGAGCAGCCACAACTAGTATTTTAGCTATTGCAAAGGAAAATAAATCCCAATGTAGTATGGCAGAGCCTGCAATTGCTAAAATATCCCTTCAGCAAGTTTCATGCTAATGACCTCCTCTGCTGGTATCAGAAGGTTATGGACTGGCAGCTTCCAATTTGTTTGCTCCTTGTCTGTCTGAAATCATGCTGCCTTTATTTAAAATTATTCTAAGACTTTCCTGGAATGATTAATTTAACAACACTCTACTCTTCAATGGTATTTAAACACACTTAGACATGCTCATGAATTAACCTTCCTAACCTCCATTATGAATTCATGGGTATCATCCTTACTACACCAATTAGTTCCTCTTAGATGTTCAAACAATCAATTTCATGCTTTCTCTCCTGCTTTGGGCTTACAAAAATATTTACAGAGTGCTCTCATTAGCTTTTCTCAAATCCAGCATTGAATTTTTTTACCACAGTACAGAAACCTTGGCAACAGCTTCTAGCCTGTGCTGGCTGCCTATCACACTGATCAGTATTGCTTCACTGTTGCCTTGAATTCCCCTCCGTGGCTGTATCCATCTGTTGTTTCTTGTCTTACACCTGGAAAGCAATTTGGGGCAGGATTACCTTTTCATTTCAGATTTCTATTGCCTCAGTCACAATGGGATTGTTTTCTGTGACTGAAATTCCAACGTGTAACATGCACAATAGTGAAGAAGTGAGGAGATGCATAGGAAAAGGCTAAATGACTTGCTTAAAAGATCATTTGATGGTTAAGAGCCAGGGCACTATCCAGCTTTCTGTGTTTCCAGCCTTTTTCTCATAGTTGTCATCCTCATTATGTAGGAAGTCCAAGCATTCTAGAAAGGACGAAAAATCAATTTAAAAAAAGGAAGGAAGATTACAATGGGTAATTCTAGGGAAAGGGAAGTTACTCATCCAGTGTTTCAGGAGCTTCAGAACTCTAGCAAAGCTCCTATAGAACATGTCATGGGTGCTTTTAACCACTAGGAGCCGTATTCACACCATCTCCCGCCTATAACTGAGAGCAAATTTTAGCATTCAGGTCAAGAGGGTAAGTTAAGACTTTCTGTCAGCCAGGTTGCCAGATGCTGCAATCAACCTACATCTCATCCATCCTTGTGTTTGAGAGTGTCACATTCCCAATATGCCCAGGAATGTTCAACACGTCCCAGCCTGAGCTGAGACATAATCTGTTATAACACCAACTCCTAAAGAGGTACTACCTCCAGTCTAGAATTCCTCACTGTCCTAGCACAATCCCATCCCACCCAGCACAGACAGCCAGTGTTGACAGAGCTGGGAGGAGGGGAAGTG
This sequence comes from Gallinula chloropus, assembly GCF_964237585.1. Classification (NCBI taxonomy): domain Eukaryota; kingdom Metazoa; phylum Chordata; class Aves; order Gruiformes; family Rallidae; genus Gallinula; species Gallinula chloropus. Next base: position 5,047,255 of record NC_140086.1, read on the forward strand.
GTTCTACTGGATCATACACAAAAACCTTAGGCAAAATTTGAAGGAGGGTCATAGGCCCTTTCTGATTCTGGAGGGGTTTGTAGCTATCACTCCTACTTCTCAGGATGTCACTTCAGCTAAAGGCCCCATTGGCATTTCACAAACCTCTGGACTCCACAAAGGCCTGGAAAGGGCACAAACATGGCTTGGTTAGCATTACTAATTGCTGTGGGTTAATAAACTTGTTTGCCTTCAGCTTGCCTGAAAATGTGTTAAATATTCATCCTTCCAAAGTTTGAAATGTCTCTTTGGGGGGATTTACACTCTTGTGATATTAACCATTGCAGAGCTCAAATAGCACAAGTTTCTTCACAAAAGTGTGGTAGGTCAGCTGCAGGAAGCCTGGAATCTCCATTCACTGCCTGTTTTACCAAACAGGCTTCAAAATACAAACAGCTTAATGCAAAATATCCACATCTTTGCCACTGTTCTCAAGCAAATTCTGTCCAGTCCAACCAGACTGGACCCAACCAAACACCCAAGTTTGCAGGACAAATTCACAGGATTTGTACAAAATTCCAAAGCTCAGAAAATTATTTCACTTTTTCATTGTCCAAGGAAGAACACAATAAATAAATCTGCATTTAAAAATGCATATGCTGGTTTTAGATATTATGGCTGGGATTTATTATAGCAACTTCCACAGCCCTGCTGCAGTGCCTGAAACACATCATCCTGTTTTTCCCTCCCTACTACAGATGTGAATGAGGAGGATTTTTCAGTTGACACTTTGAGAGGTGTGATGCAACAGGATTGCATCATTGTGTGGTTCTCATATAAAGAACAGACACTTAACACACACCTAAATAATCCACAGATGAAATTTGGCCCCATGAGGTCTGGAGTTCAACAGGTGTAAGCCAAACAATTGCAGGAATGAGAAGCAGCAGCACTGAAGGTGTCTTCAAGGAAGTGTGCGACATCAGAGTGACCACTGTGATACAGTTTGGATGTAGGTTTGAATCTTTCTTGGGAAAAAGTTGGAAGTCAGATGGCTCAGCTGTCATCTGTGTCCCCTTAAACCTGATCTGTGGTCTCTGGAGACAGGAGAAGGGGCAATGGCTGCAAGTTGCAGCACAGGACGTTCCACACCAATATGAAGAAGAACTTTTTCCCAGTGAGGGTGAAAGAGCCCTGGGACAGGCTGCCCAGGGGGGTTGTGGAGTCTCCATCTCTGGAGATATTCAAGACCCATCTGGATGCTGCCCTGTGCACTATGTCTTAGGGACCCTGCTTTGGCAGGGGGGTTGGACTCTTGAGGTCCCTTCCAACCCCTACAATTCTGTGATTCTGTGATCATTCAGGCTAAAGACTTATGGTTGGCTGGATAAGCAGCTAGGACCATCTCTCTTGCATTCCAGTGACTACTGAAATTGCCATACCTTGACCCTGCTGTCTTTGGCATACCACACACCTTCAACAGCTACATAAATCAAGCTGGTTCTACATGACTTGACAATTCTCTGCTTTTATCTGCAAAGACTACACAACAAAGACAACTGTGCTGAGCAACCAACCCACAAGAACTGTATAGGTGGGACCAGGACATGGTGTATGGCAGCAGTGTGATGGATACACACTAACCAAACAACTCTGTCTGCTGCACATTCCTCATGTCTTCAGAGCTCCATCCCCTTTCCCAGCCTGTTGTGTAAACCCCAGCAAGCTATTTTAGCTGCCTGCCACACATTGCTCCTCTGTAAAATGAGAAGGCTTCCCTCATCCATCAGCATCAGTTCCTAACATAGGCAAAGTGCTTTGAGAACTTCTGATTAAAGGGGTAAATTTGGGTGTTTTGTTAAGTAGAACATGAATTATTTCAGAGATCACACTGTGTTTGTAGCATGTGATGCTGACACACTGACAGCCTTTTCTCCAAGGAAGCAGTGTTAGGGCTGTGGACTGGGATTTTTAAACTGGTGACACAAAGTAGTCTTTCTAGCAACCTGCAAAACTTGCACAAGTAATCTTTGAGCACCAGCAGCAGTGAATCCTGGTTTCCTGAAGAATTCTGACCTGACTGACTGACTTCAGTATCTGAAGAAGAAAAATCCCCAAGTGAAGCTTTTCCCCCAGTAGCAGCACCTACAAAGTGTCCTCCCACCTGGATTCTCTAATGATGCATGAGTCTCCAGTCTTTACTCTGATAAGTATTCTTACAGGTGCTTTACTTTCAACCCTTCTGCCTACCTTTACAAAGGTGGCATGAGCTTCTGCTCAACATTTTTCCCTTCTGTCATATGTGACTGAAAATTGATTTAAATGTTATTAGCAAGAGAAGGAAGGATGGGGGGGGAATCCGTCAGGTGCCATGGTTCTGCAAGGTGAAATCCATCAGGTGCCATGGCTTCTCCATGGGAAACCAATCAGAAAATAAGCAATTAAACTCCAGCCAGCATCAGGGAAGGATGGGGAGACACAGCTCTCATCACACAGAATGAAAATGCTCTGACAGTAAAAAATAATGACTGTTTCTCTCTCTGTGAAGCTCTCTTTCAAGGCAGCACAGAACATTCAAGTGCAACCTTTTTCTCTGGACTCCAGCACTGACTGGATTTTTTGCTCACCTTGCATATGTTGTTGCTGTGCTCTAGGTCTTTATCTGATCTCCATGACAAAAAGTAAGGTTAGTAGGTAAATTTCAAAATCTGCTTTTTATTTCCTTGCTTAGAGAAAATAAATACCATTAAGGAGCACAGAGATAAGGGGCTGACAACTTTCCAGAGAGAGCAAGATATTTCTTGGCTACATTCCCAGTAGAAAAACAGTCATTGTCATGATGCTAATTATGTCACACACATTTGTACCTTTCTGGGCTTTTCAAGGAGTTAATAGTTGCTGCCACAGATCCAATTCTCAGGGAAGGAGCCTCCCTACTCTGTGGGATTAATGTTTGCAAACAAATGCATGATTATTTGGTTATGCTCAGCTGCATGGACAATGCAGACACAGTTAGGCACAAACAACACCTCCCCTTGTAGGCAGCCAGTCACATGGCTAACATTAAGTGTAAGTCATGTGCAAACTCATCTCTGGCCCTTGTCCAGACCCCTACTTACCCTCCCATATACAAACACACGACATTAGATGGCCCTGAATATTTAAATCAAAACTCTCTAGTTTTACTGACGTGACAGACTGCAGCTCCTTTTAGTCCTTGCCAGCACCCAGGTGCGAACAGCCACCTTGGTCCCAGATTACGTGCAAAAGGCAGCAGACTTAAGCATTTTACACCATCTTAACTGACTTCCTACCCCAGTTCAGAGACCTCCTACCCAGGCTTTGAAGACCCTGGCCCCCATGGCCTCATAGACCTGGGTAGCAGGTGGCCTGAACTGCCCTCAGTATGCCAGGTTACTCCATCTGTCACAGGCACCATAAGGTATGGCCACCCTATACATTAAGATTGCCATGCAGGGTGAGCTGCCCAGCTGAGGCTGTGTCTGCTCATGAGTTTCTTCAGTCCTCTCAATTCTCATGGATCATTGAACAGAGCTGAGCTCAGGGATCAGCTGATCAGGGGAAGTAGCAGCTGAACAGCAATTAAGAGCAGCTCAGTGCCATCACAATCCCCCATCCTACCCCAGCCTGCCCTCTCCCCCAAGTTCTGACCCTGGGGTCCCCTGAAAACTTTGACCTTTGGCTAAAGGGCAGTGTGGCCTGGGGATAGAGGTTTTCCAGTGTGATTAGCAGGCCAAAGTTTAATACATGATGGGAACACAGCCATCATAAGCAGATGGGTGAAATCTTTAAAGTTCTATAAAATTGTAATTAAATTTACATAATGATATAGATATTTAGACCTATTTTAGGATATAGCCTTTAAAAAAAAAAAAGGAGTAGGTGTGATTCTGTGTGTTTTCCAAACTGTGCACTCAATTACCAGCACTCTGGGATTCAGGGAGGGGAAAGAAAGCCACTGCCTGCCCCACTGATAAAACTGCTTGCTGAAATCTGGCTTTGAAATGATTCATGTTTGTAGCCAAAGTGCCTCTTGTGCACAGCCCAAATGTTGCAGGGGGCCAGCACAGCAAACAGCACTTCAGCTGGGAAGCATTGCCTCCAGGCTCCCATGGGAGCAGAGATGGCTCAGCAGAGTATGGAGGGTATCTGAGTGTCATACCCTTGCTTGACAGGGTTTGAGATGTGGTTTCAATGGGTACTCACTAGTTTAAATATTCTGGGGCTGTAGCACTTCAGATACGCTTTTTAACATCAAAAAAGGGCAAACCTGACACTGCAAATTAGTTACAGCTAAGGGAAACCTAAGAAAATGCATTAAAATTAGAGCAAAGACTTGGCTTCCAGGAGAGATTGGTGTTTTCAATGGCTGCAAAATATAGATAAGATTTTGTGGCTGTTTCCATTCTGAAAGCCAAAGTTGCTGGATGTTCCCTTCAACCAGGAGCTCTTGAATGCTTCACACCCCAGTTGTTTTTCATGATTTCTGCATTAATCACTTCTGAAAATTCAGTTCAAGCCCATGTCTACTTTTAACATAGGGAACTTTCAAGAATCTGTGGCACATTCTTTTTGTAGCAGTCTGGTTTTGTATCACCAAATTTTCCTGCTGTGTAGGTCTGTAGCAAAGTCCTTGTTATGAAGGTACAATGGAGAAGGAAGCCCGAAGGGAAATGTCCTTTCTGCAGGTTGTAGGGGAGGCCCTGTGAGCCAAGGTGCAGCCAAGCTGAAATGCAGATGGGGTTGAGAGGATACGTAGCAGTGCCAGACATGTCTGCCTCTTGCTGCTTGTGCCTCACACCACAGCTGGAGCAGGATATTTTGCCAGGAAGGAAATCACCTCCTCACCCCCGGTGGGATTTCCCCTACTATGCAGATGGCTCTGGTGTGGTGCAAAAGTCCCACCACTTCCTAAGCAATTCCTCACTCTCCTTCTGTACCATCAGTAGCTGCTACCTTGCTGCTGAGGTTTCTCTCAGGTTTTACAGGGATGTAGTCACAGCAAAGGGTGCTGGGCAACTCTACCAACCTTTCCCAGGCAGCAGCATCCCTGGGATGAGCAAGGATGTGGCTATAATAAGGAGATTGTGGAGCTTTCCTTCAGTTTACAGTCCAGCTGTAGTACTATGTCAAGGAAGGATTTCACCAGGTTATGTTCAGAATAGGTAATTAGCTTGTGTTCCCAGTTGTTGCCCAGAAAAGGACTCTGAAGGAAGAAAGCAGATATTGGATATTTTTTACTTAATTATTTTATTAAAAGGTAAAAGTTTGTTTCCTGGCAGCAGGACTGCATTTAAACAGCCTGGCAAAACCTTACCTCAGTTTATAAGACATGCTTTACTGTGGTTTCTGCTAAAAAAACTCCACCCAAACAAGACAAAACCAAAAAAACCCAAACAAACTGTGGGGACGTAGACTGCTTTTATAAAAATATTTAAAATTATCATTCTAGCAGAGGAAGTAAGAGAAAAGGCAAGCTCAGAGTTTCATATTGTCTTCCCTGTGGAGAATAATCCATTACTGTCTATCACATATGGCACAGGTGGATGGGAAAGGAGGAGGTAAGCTCCTGCTGGACCAGGACATGGGATTTCAGACTTGGAAGGAAGGCAGCACATTCTTTGGTGTTGTGGTATACAAAGGTAGTACTTGGCAAGCAATGATGTCCCAACACCATGAAATACCATGAGATTTTCTTAAGAAAGAGCCAATTAGCCATGAAGAAACAGTTTAAAGGGCAGGTAAATGGATGTTTGAACATTTATTTGAAGCCTCATATCAACACATTAATCAGGAGGACACCAAGGGACAGATCCCTTGCTTGGTTGGGGTTTTGAGCAACCTGGTCTAGTGGAGGGTGTCCCTGCCCATGGCAGGGGGGTTGGATCTAATTTATCTTTAAAGTCCTTTGTAACCCAAGCCATTCTGTGATTCTATGATCCAAGAGGGAAGGAGACAGTGCCAGAACCAATTTTATGAAGGTAAATCACCACAGAGGATGAGCATGAATAATAATTTAGCAATTGATATTACTTTGTTTGTGTGTGTGCTTTTTAGGGGCTTGAGACAAATCCTCTTTGGGGTGCACCCATCAGAGTCCTGTGCAGTGCTGGGGAATTTGCTCCTGAAACTCAGGGCTGAAATCAGAAACTCTGTGGTCATACAGACAAGAACCTACATGTATATATATATATATATATGTATATATTTACACCTTGAAGAACTGGCAAGCAATGTCTGTAATGGGTTTCAGATTCTTAAACTTCATAGTGAAGTCGATTGAAAATGTGAGGGTGAGGGAAACGGGCTGGACAAGGATGAACAACTCTGGACCAAAGGGTCTGAGTAAGATGACTGAAAGTGTGGATTTGAGCTACAGATCCTGAAAAGACACTGGAATAGGATGAGACCTGGGAGGTTTCCTTCCTCCAGATAGGGCTGAACATGACTGTCCACTGCAGCTGGGATGGCAGTCTCCTGCCTGAGCCGTTGCTGTAAGCACGGCGCCTCATTCCTATATTGCAAATACATTTCCTTCCACCCAGCATGAACAGTTCCCTGCCAGCAACACCCTGTGTGATCCTTCATGTGGCTTTCAGCCAGGCCCTGGAAGATGCAGCTTCTGGTTGTGAACTGACGCACGATGTGCAGAAGCGCCCTGTGTGAGCTGTGCCGAGCTGCCCACCAGATGAGGTGGGTAGTGCCCTCATCTGCCATTCTTCTCCAGGCAGCACAGCACCTCTTGCCTTTTGTGTGGTGGCCCTTTGGCACACAGCCTCTCCTTGCTTCCTGCCCTATGGGAGGGGGTAGGTTTTTTGCTCCTTGGGTCCCTTCCCTTTGTTCCTCTGCATGGGCGTCACTGCCTGTTCACTGCAGAAGTACTGGATACCAGCACCATGAGTAAAAGCTGGGAGCCTACCAGCAGAGGAAATGCTTTGAAAATGAGATCTCCTACTTCTGTGCAGAGGAACAGGCTATTTTAGGACCAGATTGTGTTGGAGATACGGGCTGGGACAGGATTACTGCAGCTGCTAAAGGAAGTGCTGTTATATCCAAAGCTTCCCAATAAGAAAGGCGATAGGCATTGTGTAAAGAAACCCTCCAGGCTCATTGGTTCTTCTCTTCCTTCTTTGGCACAGCCTCTGGACTCAGAAGTGGTAGGACAGAGTTTTCTCCAACCACAGGGACCACTGCTGATTTATGGCAATATAACAGCACTTGCACCTTCATAGAATAACAGTTTCCACACAGGTTCCTAATTCCAGCAGAAGGAAAGGGTTGTCCTGCTGTCAGTCTGAGGGCAGCATGAAAGAACTTGGTAACAGACAAATTCCCAGCAGTCTTGGGCGTGTTTAGTAGCTCCCAAGGAAATCACCCCCCTTGTCTGCCCGAGATTCACCAGTTCCCCCTCCAGCTGCAGCTCCCCAGCCAGTTAAATGACATCAGACAATTAAACATACTATGAAAGCAGCTACAGTGCATTTCAAGAGGTCATTCCCTCTACCAACCTTCTGTGCCTGAAATGTTACAGCATCTTCAACATGGCAGCCCACCACATCTTCAACTTTGTCATACTCTGTGTCTCCATCCATGACAAGTCTTGCAGGCCTGCAGGACCTCACCTGTTTCCCTGAGATGCCTGGCCCAACTCAGGACGATGGGCCCTGCCATTGGCTCAGTTGGGTTCCACCAGGGGTGCTTCAGTTGTAACCTTTGGTTCTCAAATTTTCTCAGAAGCAAATTTTCTCTGTTGGGACTGGCTGGCCACACACATCTGTGTACCCATGTCTTTAGTACATAGGTCCCATCTGCTGAAGCAACAGCCTCTATCTAGCATGCAGTACTGAAAATCAATCCCAGTAGCCTGACTGGGTGCATTCATCTCCAGGCTACATCTCCATGCTACAAGCAGAAACTGCAAGCCATGCTGCAGAGCCCTGCAGACCTTTGTCCCTCACTGTGCTGAACCATTGCTCTGAGAACTGCCTGCAGATTTATTACCCTTCAATGGAACTGGAGAAGAACGTTGCTGTCTCTATTCTTACAGAGATTTACAGCTCATTCTGTCTAGAAATGGGGCTTTTTTTCTTTTTTAATTGAGTGATCTGTCTCTTGGGGAAATATTTTATTTTGTGCTGTATGTTTCAAGGTCTTTGAGTGTGTCACCTCCACTTTATTTAGCTACCCTGTGATACCAGCCTTGTATACTCCCCATTCCACTATCCATGGCAACCTTTGTGGCTCATACATTTATTTTCCCTTTTAACATCTCCATGACTCTTCTCAAACTGACTCTTGAGGCTGGAATGTGGCCCTAAATTACCACTAACCTACATGGGGAGAATTTTCCAAGGAATTTGGAATAACTTCTCTACATGGAAAGCCTTGCTGCAGCACACATGTGGACAGCTGGGAGCTGTACCACTGAGCTGTCATAGTTCACTGTGCCTCTGTGCCACAATAAATTAGCACAAGCACTAACTCAGAGAAAGTCCTTGGCTATGACTGGAGAAAGGTCAGTGAAGAACTGTGTTCACCATGTGGCTGCATCCAGAAAACAAACCTCCATGAGGCTATATAAAGGATGGGATGAAGGGTTATATAATTCAGTTACACAATGTATGTGATTGCTGTCATAGGAAGACTCTCTTCAGTGCTTGTTACTCTGTGTCAAGAAATAAATAACAGGACTGGGGAGTTCAGGGACAGCAGCATTCACACAGAGATGAACAAAAAAGAAAATAATAAAAGAGAGATTGGAGCCATTTATCTGGGAAGGATGGGATGTGATAAATAATGAAGAGCCTAGGATGTGGGGATTAAGAATGCCTGGTTTGTGCTTTCATATAATAAAAGAGCAAAGTGTCATTTTTGATGAGAAATAGCAAATTGCAGTTTTGCAGCAGAAGCACTTGCTCAGCACAGTTACAAGCCATGGAGCTCTGGAATTTACTTAAAACTCTAAACCTGAGAAATCTTGATGTGGTAACAGGAACACACACAGTTACAACACTGAAAGCTAAAAAAAAAAAACAGAATAGAAGGGAAATGCTTTATTGTCTATTATATATAGGGGATTGATATTACACCATCAGGTAAAAAGAGATATCAGGGCTTGTTTCCACTCTTTACTGCTGTCTCCATTACTAAACCCTTTCAGAAAGAAGCTATCCCACCAAATGGCTGTGCAGGCAACAGCACAGTGGTGTCTGTGTTCCTAAAGAACAGTAACAGCACTGAAAGGCAAAGGAGCTGCCTCTTATGTCCAGAAATGGGCAACGTCTGCCTATTGTGCCCTTGCTGGTACAGACCATGGCTGCACACACTGGAGCCACTGTTCAGGAGCAACTTCCAAAGATGCCAGTTCAGCCAGTGAAAAATATTATGTCTGGAAGAGCTCAGATTTGGTGAACTTTCATCAGATTGGAATTCAAGCTCTGGTTGCCCTGGAAGCACTGGGATGCTGAAGATACCTTATCTTGGGCAGCTTTGTCAAGGGGGGTTTGCCAAGACCCTGATGAGAGCATCAATTTAACAACTGCAGGCAGGTCAGACTGTTCCCTCCTGAGATTAATACTGGCTCACATCCAGTTCACACCTTCTGAGCTGAGTTACCTCAGTTCAAAAGCACATCTGTGTCATCCAGCACCTGCTCTTGGTTTTGGGTCACTCATTTCCCCCAGTGGGTGCAGACATTGACTGTGTCTCTTACTTGCCCCGACGAAGCAGTAGAGGGAGCTCAGGCAGTTCAAACATATCCTAGAAGACAGTGAACAGAGACTTCTGGCCACTATATCACAGTTTGCTACCAAACACACAGCTGTCCTCCAGTTGCACTGTGAGGTGGAGCCAGAACCACTGTTCTTCTCAGCTCTGTGTCTAGTTTTCCACCAATCTTCTCAGCTGCCTGGCCTCTGTGCCACATGAAGCTGAGAAACTGCAGCATTTATAGATTGTAGTAGGAGTTATGTGTGCTTAGTGCCTCACAAGCCAGGAGCTTATTTTATTCTGCTCTGCAGGATAATATTTTGTGGCCAAGTTTCTCCCTCAATCCTGAGGCCTGACAAACTCTAATAAAAAAGTTATGCAGCCAGGATCTAAATCCCCAGTTTATGAGACATTCTAGGAGCTAATCACAGAATCATTTAGATTGGAAAAGACCCTTAAGTTCATTGAGTCCAACCATAAAACTAACACTGCCAAGCCCACTACTAAACCATGTCCCTGAGCACTATATCTACATGTCTTTTAAATGCCTCTAGGGATGGTCAGACAACCACTTCCCTGAGCAGCCTGTTCCAATGATTGACAGCTCTTTCAGTGATATTTTCTTTCCAAATATCTAATCTAAAATTCACCCTGGTGCAACTTGGGGCCATTTCCTCTTGTCCTGTCACTTGTTACTTGGGAGAACAGACCAACTCCCACCTGGCTACAACCTCCTTTCAGGTAGTTGTGGAGAGCAGTAAGATCTCCCTTCAGCCTCCAGGCTAAACAATTCCAGATCTCTCAGTTACTCCTCATAAGACCTGTTCTCTAGACCTTTCACCAGTTTCACTGCCCTTCTCTGGACATGCTCCAGCACCTCGATGTCTTTCTTGGAGTGAGGGGCCCAACACTGAACACAGCACTTGAGGTGCAGCCTCACCAGTGCTGAGTACAGGGGGATGGTCACTGCCCTAGTCCTGCTGGCCACGCTAGTTCTGATACAAGCCAGGATGCTGCTGGCCTTCTTGGCCCCCTAGGCACACTGCTGGCTCATATTCAGCTGTCTATCAAACAATACCCCCAGGTCATCTGCCCCCAGCCAGCTTTCCAGCCTCTCTTCCCCAAGCCCATAGCATTGCATGGGCATGTTGTGACCAAAGCACAGTACCTGTCACTGAGCCTTTGTTGAATCTCATACAGTTGGGCTCAACTCGTTGATCCAGCCTGTCCAGATCCCTCAGTGGAGCTTTCCTGCCCTCAAGCAGATCAACACTCCCACACAATTTGGTATCACCTGCAAACTTAACTGAGGGTGCACTTTATCCCCTTGTCCAGATCATTGATAAAGACATTAAAGAGAGCAGGCTTCAGCAATGAGCCCTGGGGAACTCCAGTTATGATCGGCCACAAACTGGATTTAACTCCGTTAATTGCCACTCTTTGGGTCTGGCCATCCAGCCAGTTTTTTACCCAGCAAAGCATATGCCCATCTAATCCACAAGCAGCCAGTTTCTCCAGGAGAATGCTGTGTGAAAGGGTGTCAAAGGCTTTACAAAGGTCCACATAGACAACATCCACAGCCTTTCCCTCATCTACTAAATATTCTGGTTTCAGCAGGGATAGAGTCAATTTTCTCTATAGCAGCTGTTGTAAGGGAGTTAGGATGAGAGCAGTGCTGATAAACTGATGTCTTTAGTTGTTGACAAGCAGTCAAGGACTTCCCAACTTTTCATGCTGCCCTGCTAACAAGAAGGTGGAGGTCACCCAGGAAGCTGGGAGGGGACACAGCCAGGACAGGTGACCCAGACCATCCAAAGGAGGCATTCCATATCAATGGCATCATGTTCAGCATAAAGGGGGGCTGATGGGGAAGAAGCACATGGCTCCAGCAGGATGTGCTGCTTGGGGACAGTCCATCTTCGAGACAACTCTGAGCTGTACCCATGAGGTTTGCCTTCCTTTCCCCGCTCACCTCCTTTTTTCCCCGGGGTTGGGTGGGAAAGGTTTGAATGAGCATTTCCACCCTCTCCCTCAGTAGCCTTGGACTCCCTGGAGCAATCCAGTTTGATTATGCTGGTGCTGTGAGCAGCCTGCCTCAACATTGAGTCTTCACTGCAGAGCACTTAATAGCTCTGCCATGATAGCTGTGATAACCTATGGGCACGTGTTGGACCATCATGACTAGGACCCAATGATAACTGGTATGTCCTTTTTAAAAAAACCCCACAAGTAGTTAATTATTATAATAATGAATTATTATAATTACTGTTCTCTCTGGAGTACCTTCCACTTAAGAATCTCCACAAACTTTTCCTGCACTGATTTAATTGATCACAGAATCACAGAATCATAGGGGTTGGAAGGCACCTCCAGAGATCATTGGGTCCAACCCCCCTGCCAAAACAGGGTCCCTAGGGCAGGTCACACAAGTAGGTGTCCAGATGGGTCTTGAATATCTCCAGAGAAGGAGACTCCACAACCCCCCTGGGCAGCCTGTCCCAGGGCTCTGTCACCCTCACTGGGAAAAAGTTCTTCCCCACTTTCTGTGCTCCAACTTGCAGCCATTGCCCCTTGTCCTGTCCCCACAGACCACTGAGAAGAGGCTGGCCATTTCCCCCTGTGTCCCCCACTTGAGATATTTATAAACATTGATCAGATCCCCTCTCAGTCTTCTTTTCTCCAGGCTGAACAGCCCCAGGTCACTCAGCCTTTCCTCATAGGGGAGATGCTCCAGTCCTTTAATCCTTTGATGACCCTGTTCTCTGATGTATGTGATACCTATGACCATGGGTAAGCCACTTAGCATCCTTTTAACTTCCACATTAATAGAAGGAGATTAATAAGAAGGAAGGTACTAAGCAGGAAGATACTATTTAAGAGTATGGGATGTTCACCTCAGAAGAAGCTGGAGACAATATCCATATCTAAATAGAGACCTGTGGAGAAAACAGAGGTAGAGGAAGGCACCAGAGCTGGAAGCTTTGCTATCATCTTCCACGCTTGCTGCCAGACTATACCAGCTTGAGGCAACCCAGAGTCAAAGTGGATTTTGGCTGTGGGCAAGATTTCCCCAGATCTGTTTGTGGTAAATGCATTCAGGCTGAGTAGCCATTAGGACTAACCACAAGCTTTGGTTTAGATAGTTGTTTTCTCAAGCTATCCAACTCAGACTGGGCTTGATGGATGTTTCCTTAGTAACCAGTCCATATGCCAGAAACATATTTAAGATTAATATGTATGAGATAAACAACTCAAGATTAAAACAGGTTCAAACAGTAGCCTGTATCTATGTGATTTAAGGAAGAAAGTCATAGAATTTCAGTCATTTCTAGTAATTCTTTTAAATACATGGGAGGAAGTATCTCTGGACTAGAAATCATGAAACTATGAACTCTGCTGTGGATTTGTTATCTAGGTAGAGAAAGAAGCAATTACAGTCAAGGGAACAGTGTGAAAAATAACTGCTTCTGAATATTTATTTCCAATTTTAATCAGTGTTATATATACCAGTGGAAAAGTTAGTGTTTATATTTAATGTCTAAGTTTATAACTCTGCAAATTGTAAAGTTCTTTTCAAGTAAAAAGCATTGATAGGGAGCACATTTCATATTCAGAATGAATGGCTAAGACAAGCTTCATTCACAGACAGATATTCCTGCCTGATCTTTCATGCCCTTGAATATGCAGGGAATGGAAACAGCATCACATTACTTCTCCAACTAGGTGGAAATAACACAGCCCTAATGTCAAATCAATCCACAGAATAAACCCTGTGAGTGGCTGCTGAGGAAATCAATATGATGAAGTGGTGAACTGAACATCTATCCTGCAAATAGTCAGAAAAAGGAAAAAATTAGATTGTAGCTGCTCTGGTTTTGGTATCCCTGAAAAGTCTGTGCCAAAAAGCCTCTTGGGTGCCTAATCCCACCTAGATTAACAAATTTCATTGAGAACCAAGTGGGGAGGTTGTGGAGAAAATCACAAAGGAAAGAAATTGAGATAAAGGAAGAAGGGTGATGGAGGGAAGCTGGGTGCTTCTGTGTCAGCAGTTGCATGGATGGGTGAGGCGACAAGAGTATCAAATCAATGAACCATTCAAAAGAGGAAGGAGTAGAAAGAGGAAGTGGGATGGGAGTAAAGACAGCAGGTAGAGAAAAAATGAAACATTTTTCTTTCTGAGACAAGGTAGGACTACCAGCAGGGAGTAGCTATCAGAGAAAAACTACCAGATAAAGAGGATGAGATCTGAGATGGTGGAGGGAGGAAAGTTTCAGACATAGAGCCAGAAGTCAGAGTTGGATTTGACGTATATCATAGTCCTTAAAATCTACTCTGCTGCCCTCTCTCTTTTTTACAAATGGCAAATTTCCCTTAAGTGATGAAGTCTTAAAGACCTGAAGAGTTGGAAAAGGATCTTGGGTAGCTGTGATCTTGCCAGTAATAGAGAGGGGATTCCAGCGAGAGCATGGCCAAAAGTGGACTGGAGGAAGATGGTTGCAAGGAGTGAGAGCACACAGAGGTTGTGGGAAGGGAGAGTCAGAAAAGAGAAATGTTAAAGATGAGGAAGAAAATCAGAGTGTAAATAAAGCATTATTCTGGTGAGAGAAGGAGAGGAATGGGGTGGAGAAGGAGAGAAGGAAGAGATGACTGTTCTAATGTGAGTGAGGATGACATCAGAAAAACTCTGCATTGATGCTGACACAGCAACCAGTTTGCCCAGGCTAGAAATAGGTAATTGATACCACCCTTAGGGAGCTGCCATTCATCAAAGCCCTTTAGTATAACCCTAGAAACCACCAGTCTCTCCTTGCCCTTAATTTGTCTTAATGGAACACTTTTCCTCCCTCTTCTTGCATTGTTTAGCAACTCCTTGCAACCTTTCTTTATCCTCAGCACTTTAAGCGATAAGCTGGTGGTAACATTGTTTGCAGTGTGCCCTTCATTAGAAGTAAGTCAGAGGCAAAGGCAGCTCTTGTGTGTCAGGTGAATTGTTGAGCAGATGTGTTTGGTCTGAGCCTTGTCTGTGTCAGCCACTTATAGGTGCCACTTAGTCCTGATCAGTCAGCGCTCACTGGGGTTTCTTGCTCTGCAAATCTGATGCCTGTAGTGATAATCATCAAAATGGGGGAATAAAAAACTAGTATTAACCACACAAAAAGCAGAAGATTACACACAAGGTCACTGAGAAAAACAAGGGGAGGGATAAGATGAGGCAGGAACAGGCAAGTGAGCACTGAGGAAGTGCTTGTCATACCCATTATTTAGAGGAGGGGGAGACACACCTCATTGCAGCCTTCCAGTCCCTGAAGGGAGCAGAGAAACAGGAGGGGAATCAACTTTTTAAAAAGGTAGATAAGGGCATGTCCTGGTTTTGGTCAGGATGGAGTTAACTTCTTTAGTAGCAGCAGATGGAATGCTGTGTTTGAGAGTTAAAATGAAAGCAGTGCTGATAACACCCTGAAGCAGTCAAGGACTTTTTCAGCTCTTCATATTTCTCTATTAATGAGAAAGGAGGGGACAAAGGCAGAACAGGTGATCCAAACTGGCCAAAGAGAGTATTCCATGCCAACTATGTCCTGCTCAGTATAAAGGGGGGCTGATGGGAGGAGGAGCAGGGGCGGCTCCGGGACGTGTGGTTCTTGGGGGACGGTCGGGTTCTGGGACGGCTCTGGGTGGCACGGCCTGAGCTGTGGGTTTGGTGAGAAACTGCATTGTGTAGCAGCAGCTTCATATATTTTTTTGCTCTAAAGTCCTGTTAGCATTGTTATATTTTATCTCTCTGCTATTTTAGTAAACTATCCTTATCCCAACCCACAGGCTTTTGGTTTCTTGGTTTTGGGGTTGTTATTTGCCCCTTCCTTTTCCCTTCCCTTCACCCCCACACACTTTTCCCCCTCCTCTTTTCCTTTAAAGAGCAGGCAGCTGCGTGGATCTCGGCTCTCAGCCGGGGTAAAACCACAACAGGGCAAAACAAGGGGGATGGACTAAAGCTAAAGGAGGGAAGGTTTAGATTAGATATTAGGGGGAAGCTCGTTACAGAGAGAGTGGTGAGGTGCTGGAACAAGCTGCCCAGAGAAGTGATGGATGCCCTGTCCCTGGAGGTGTTCAAGGCCAGGTTGGATGTGGCCCTGAGCTACCTTGTGTAGATCCAGGCCTGGAGGTTGGTGTCTCTGCCTGTGGCAGGGGGGTTGGAACTCTCTGATTCTTGGGGTCCCTTCCATCCCAGACCATTCTGTGATTCTATGAACTCCCCTGTTTCACACTCACTGAAATGCCACTCAGTGAAGGTGATGATGATTTTTGGTGCCTCACTTCTCTCTGACCTGCAGACTGTTCAATGAAGACCCTGGACAGTGCCCTTCTTGCCCAGAGCATGGACCGCACACCCAATCCTTCAATCCTGGGAAAGAAAAATGGAGCTGGATGGGCAATGAGGTTAAGAGATTTGCATTTGAACGACAGCGAAGCCCACCCTGACTGGATACAGTTCTCTACTTATATATACAGGGCTCTAATTACATACACAGTTCCCTAATCATATATACAATCCAATGCAACTCCAGACAGAAACACAAAACCCTTTTTAGCCTTTCTGCCTTCCACTCTTCTCCCCCAAGCAGCACCTTTAAGCGCTGCAAGGACACTCAAAGGAATGCCAGAAGGAACAAGGGCAGCTCCTCCATGCTCTGAAAGAGGTGCAGGATTTGAGCCTGGCACATGGGAAATGTCCTTCAGCACAGGATTTCTAGAAAAGCTCTGGCTCAGCTTTTTAACTCCTTATCTGTAACCTCAGCTCTCACCTGGCAAAGGAAAAATTTGACTGCCCATTTGCTCCCCAGCCCTTATGGTCAGAGCCCTCTGCATTTTATTTACCTGTGTCTTCTTCCCTGTACCTGTATCAGGGATCTCCAAGGTTCTTTTGCAGTTCTTGGCCAGGTTCACTCATGATGAAGTTTCACTATATAATCTCTGTTTTACAATCCAAGATACTTTCTGAGTGTTTGTGCTCTTGTTCATCTTCACATATCTTTAGAGATAGGGTTTAGCACAGGATAGGAATGGTTGGACTCTGTGATCTTAAAGGTCTTTTCCAACCCTGTGATTCACGCAGCTCCAGACCTTTATGCTGACAGAGAGGCTCCCTGTGCTTACACACAGATCACACTGTGCACTGCAGCTTTGTACATTGAAATTATAAGATCTGATATAAACTTAATAATCTGAGAAGCAGCTCCTCCTTCTCCCACTGCTGCTCAGCACGTTCATGCAACAGATGCACCAAACAAAACTAAGCATCTTCTGTATTGTCAGCTGTTGCATGCTTAGAGCCTTTTATCTCCACAATTTGCTCTTCTTCTTTTCTTTAATCTGCTGGCCAGAGGTAGTGAAGATTTAGGTACTGGGTGTAAACCTGTACATCCAGGCAGGGTGCTGGAGCTGCACAGAGACGCAGAGCTGAGGATCATTGTCATCAGCTCGATGGGTGGTCCTGACCAAATGGATTCCATATGTGAGATCATTTGTCATGCAGAAGGCACTGTCATTAGCTCATTTTCTAAGAAGTCCTTCTGCTCTCCTAGGTAAAACACTTAACCCAGTATGTTGATTTGCTGTGACTGTGTCAGTATGGAGAAAGCTCTTCTTTGGTAACTTCCAGAAGTAAAATGACCCTGTGTAATTTTGTGGGGCTGCAGACTGACAACATTGCTAGTTTATAGACTCAGTCTTGATGCTGGGTGAACCTCTGCATGAAGGTGATTCCAATGCCAAGATTGCTTTGAAGAACATAATCTTGGGTGAGGAGAGTCACCTGGATTGAAGATAAACTATACCTGCCCTTTAATTTTAGTCTTAGACCTTTAACCAAAGAGTAACCAGCTGCCACTCTGTATATTTATGCAACATGCTGGACAGTCAGTCTATCATTCATTGCAGCCACCATCTTCATCCTTGTTTTATAAGGAAGGCAAGTTTTCAAGCCCAGAGTTCCTCACATAATCTTCTATGTCAGTGGGCAAGGTGGCTCTCCATATCCCATGGGGACTGGTCAGGTGTAATGAGATTCAACTGAAACAGAAGAGTTAAGTTAGAGCTGACAGAAAACTTTTTGACAGAGAGGACAGTGGATAGGTGCCTAGGAAAGCTGTGAAACCTCTAGCACTGGTGTCCACTCTGTTTGTCATCTCCCAGAAATCAGTGGGGAGATAGCTCATCTGGATTTTTTTACCAGCCAACTTTTCAACTCTGCTTTCTGCTGTTAGATAGCAGCAGATGTTCAGATTCTGAGTATTTTCCAAAACTACCCAATTATTATTAGGTGTATTAACACAAGAATCCTTAATCCATGAGCCTGCTTTAGGCTGGACCCAGTCCTATTCAGTGTTTACAAAATAAAACCTCAATGTGGAGATCACCTCTTTGAAAAGCAAAAAGCAATCCTAGGTCCCAGTCTCTCCTTGTGAGGTAGAGAAATTCTTGTAGAATATAGAAAGCAAGGAGTATTAGTAGAACTCCTACCTCCTTGTCCTTACAGTAGCACAACTTAGCACTTAGAATCATAGAATCATAGAATCATGGACTGGTCTGGGTTGGAAGGGACCCCAAGGGTCAGACAGTTCCAATCCCCTGCCACAGGCAGAGATACCAACCTCCGTGCCTGGATCTACACAAGGCTGCCCAGGGCCACATCCAACCTGGCCTTGAACACCTCCAGGGATGGGGCATCCACCACCTCTCTGGGCAGCCTGTTCCAGCACCTCACCACTCTCTCTGTAAAGAACTTCCCCCTAATATCTAATCTAAACCTTTCTTCCTTCAGCTTCACTCCATCCCCTTGTCCTGCCATTGTCTGCCCTTTTAAAAAGTTGATTCCCCTCCTGTTTCTCTGCTCCCTTCAGGCACTGGAAGGCTGCAATGAGGTCCCCCTCCAGGCTGAACAAGCCCAGCTCCCTCAGCCTCTCTTCGTAGGGGAGGTGCTCCAACCCTCTAATCATCTTTGTGGCTCCTCTGAACCCTCTCCAACAGTTCCACATCTTTCTTGTATTGGGGGCCCCAGCTCTGGACACAGGACTCCAGCTGGGGCCTCACAAGGGCAGAGCAGAGAGGGACAATCCCCTCCTTGTCCCTGCTGGCCACTTAGAAACTCTTCAAATTCATCAGTGCTGAATTAATTACCTGGCCATGTATCTAAAGTCAAATGCTGAGGCAAGGGATTCATATTACTCAGAACTCCCGGTTTATGGATCACTGTCTGTACGCAGGTTGTGGTAGGTCAACGAGACCCACATTTCCTGTGGTTGACAATGGATTATTCACATAGGATGTGCAGCATGACTGAGTTCAGGTTATGGAAGCAAACACACCATCTGGAATTTAACCAGTCTGAGTCACATAGTTTGGTAAAGATAAAGTTGCATAATTAAGGGTTATTTTTACACACTTGTACTGAGCAAGCACTACAGTCATGCGCTCTGAAGAAGAGCAACAACCTGATAGGAATGGTCTTCTGCGATTCGGTAAGGGGCAGTGGCTTCAAGCTGGAGCACAGGAAGTTCCACACCAACATGGGGAAGAACTTTTTCCCAGTGAGGGTGACAGAGCCCTGGGACAGGCTGCCCAGGGGTGTTGTGGAGTCTCCTTCTTTGGAGATACTCAATGCCAACCTGTGTGACCTGTCCTAGGGACCCTGATTTGGCAGGGGGGTTGGACCTGATGATCTCTTGAGGTCCCTTCCAACCCCTACAATTCTGTGATTCTGTGATTCTGTCTTGGTTCCTCCTAGGATCTGGTTAAGTACTGCACAGTGCAGTGTTTGGGAGATTTCAGTTCTGAAGCTATTTCAAGAAACCCAGGAGGATTTCACTGAGCTGTGCAGCTGCAATGTGTGCAGGCAAACAGGATGCTGGTCTATCACCAAAGGAATAACAAACAATTCCGAAAGAGGGGGTAATTTAGTTAAATATAGCACTTGAAATAATATGCTAAGAATTCACATCTTTTGTAATCATTCTACCTTTTTTATCCAGTCAATAGGAGCAAAATCCTCAAACTGTTAATGACTGCAATTGGTGTTCCTGTAGAGAAGGAACAAAAATTGGGAGATAAGAGCTTGAAGGACAGGGAGGCAAGCACAGCCTCTAGGAAATAAGATAAAAAAGGGTAAAAAAAGCAACCAAATGTCTGAGATCATTGCTTTGTCTGCTTCCTAGGCCAGATCCTTGAGGTCTTAAATGCACAGCCACACTGAGAACAATGTGCAATACTCTATTCACTGTGAAGGTT
Source organism: Gallinula chloropus (assembly GCF_964237585.1). Lineage (NCBI taxonomy): Eukaryota > Metazoa > Chordata > Aves > Gruiformes > Rallidae > Gallinula > Gallinula chloropus. Next base: position 5,067,244 of record NC_140086.1, read on the forward strand.
TTGATGGTCGGTGCATGAGGTTATTTGATTTATTGCAGCCCAAGGACCGTTGTCTCTTAAGATTATCTTTCTCTGACGGCAGCCAAAGTAGATGCTTCAGGAAAAGGGTAAGAACTGGACAAAGCAGATTCCCAGCTTGCAATCATTTGCAGCTCAGGGACTTCCTGACAAGGTGGGCTTGGTGTATTAATAACCCTGAATCTCTCTCTCTTCCTTGAAGAGGCTTCTTGAAAGGATGCTTTTGAAGCTACATCAGCTTTTAGTTCCCACAACACACTCTGGCAGGAAGTTCCAAAGTTTAACTCCAGGCATGAAGAGTCACTTCCTTCCATGTGCTTTGAGCTTGTCCTCTCCTACTTAAAATCCCTGCTTCCTTATTCTTTTTTATTGGAAAATGCAATGAAAAATGAATGTCTTCACGTTCTCCCTGATGTTCATGATGTTACAGATTTATCCTGGTCATCCCTCAGATCGAGTAGGTGAACCTATTTAGCACTCAAGCAGTTCCATACTCCTATCATACTTATTCTCAGCTGAACCTTTTTAGCTCTGCTGTTTGCTTTCTAAGGGAGATGACCAGAGCTGCACAGGATTCAAGCTAGCTGAGAGCCATGGATTTACACAGCTGCTTAACAGCATGCTCTGTTTTGTTCTCTGTCCCTTGCCTGGCAATTCCTAACATTTTATTTGCTTTATTGACTGCTACTAAATGCTTAGCTGAGGTTTTCATGGATCTGTTATATAGCCCCAAGTTTTCACTCCTGGCTGGTAATGGCCAGCTCAAGGCTATCACTACAGATGTGAGCTGAGAGCTGCTTCTCCCCTTGTGCATCATTTTGCCATCCAGTCACTGAGATTCTGCAATTCTTCATAGTCTATCCTCCCCTTTAACACCCAGAGTAGTTTTCTACTGTAACTAAACCTTGTCATTTCACTGCTCACTCCTTTCTGGCTCTTGGTATGAGTGTGTGGAGCAAACAGCACATATCTCCAGGGAACACCACTGCTGATGAGCCTCAACCATGAGGCCTGACCATGAGCTTCCACTCTCTTTCCAAGGTTTTAATCCTTTTATATTCATCCAGGAACCTTCCCATTTATTCACTGACTTTCCTTAAAAGCCTTTGGTGAGAGATGCTGTCTGCTGCTCTCAGGAAATAAAAGCTGGTTATATCAACAGGATATCCTTTATCCAAAGGCTTGTTGACACCTTCAGAGAACTCCAGTGGGACTATGTAACAGGACTTCCCTTTATAAAGGCCACGCTCAGTCTTCCATGGCACATCACATTTACCCATTCTAATGCAATTTTTTCCCCACTGCTTCCTGCAAAGCAGCAGTACAACACCAATCTGCACTTAGCTTCTTAGACTGCTGAGAGACCTGAGACCTGATGTTAACCTGAAAGGCTGTGACTCCCACTGGATCTGCATTTTCCAGACTGCACGTGCCAGAAGAGCAGGAGTTGGGATCCTTTTTCCAGACTTTTCTCTTAGTGTTTATTGGTTTTGGTCAGACATACAAGTGAGTGCACAATGCTCAGAGAGAGCAGCAGCATTTTCCCATGTCAGGGTTTCTCTACCTACCCCAAAAGGTTACAAGCAAAATTCCTTTCTGTGGTCAGTCATCTGTCTCTGTGTTGTCCCAACTGCAAGATGAGCACTTCCTTCCCTTCTGGTACATCTCTAAGGGGCAAGAAATGCCTTTTTCCAGCCCTGTCCCCCAAAAACCTGTGGGGAGAAAGCCCTGCCAAACCAGGAGAGGAAGAACCAGACAATTTAGTTGCTGCCAGCTGTCAGTAGCAGTCAGTGCCCTGGGGAAACTCGCTGAGATGATTTTGTCTGGTGAATCAGGAACATGTTCATAGCTCCCAGACAGCCAAACCTCCCCCTCCCTTTCAAGAGGTGATAATCTGGCTTCATCACGTAAGCTGATGTGACTTATTTTCTGATGATTTTGATGATGATTTTTGAGTTTAGGGTTGCAGATTTATCTGCACTGATTGCCTGGGAAAGCAGAGGACTGGCTAAATCATCTAACCAGTCCCATACCACTCTTCTTCATGGGGCAGTGGGGTTATGACTTCTTCTTTAAATTTTGGAAAATATTGAAAGCAAAATAAATGAAGGAAAAAGAGCAGCTGCTAAGCAGTTCAAGAAGGACCATCTGGTCATTTCCTCAAAAATAAACCACTGGAAGGTAAACAAGTATGCTTCTCCCTCATGGGGAACGAATTTCATCCCTTTCTAGTTTTCAACAACTTTTGAATAAAATGAAACTCCAACACCTTTGACTCCTTGACTACAGAGATCTTTGTGGAGCCCTGAACTGCCCCAAAGAATGTGGTACTTTCACTCTTCCCACAAAACCCATCCCCATATATTGCACTGGGATCACAGCACCAAGCTGACCTCTCTGGGCAGCTAGAGGAGGTGTAAAGGTCTTGGCAGACACAGGTAGGAACTAGATGTCACACTGCAGAGTGACTCATGTTATGGAGTGCTGCTGGCAGGAGCACAGAGGTGCAGGAAGCAACCCTTCCTCAGACTGAGTAATTCAGGTGAGCACAAGCACGACACCTGAGGGCACGTACAAACTGGGTGTGATGCAGAGGGTTGTGTAACCCAGTGTGTCCTTATAAAGGTGACCTCAGGGATCTATTAGAAGAGGGGTGGCAGCAGGAACAGGGAGGTGATTGTCCCTCTCTACTCTGCCCTCGTGAGGCCCCAGCTGGAGTCCTGTGTCCAGAGCTGGGGCCCCCAATACAAGAAAGATGTGGAACTGTTGTAGAGGGTTCAGAGGAGCCATGAAGATGATTAGAGGGCTGGAGCAGCTGCCCTATGAGAGAGGCTGAGGGAGCTGGGCTTGTTCAGCCTGGAGAAGAGAAGGCTGTGGGGGGACCTCATTGCAGCCTTCCAGTACCTGAAGGGAGCAGAGAAACAGGAGGGGATTCAACTTTTTAGAAGGATAGACAATGGCAGGACAAGGGGAATGGATTAAAACTAAAGGAAGGAAGGTTTATATTAGATATTAGGGGGAAGTTTTTTACAGAGAGTGGTGATGTGCTGGAACAGGTTGCCCAGAGAGGTGGTGGCTGCCCCGTCCCTGGAGGTGTTCAAGGCCAGGTTGGATGGGTCCCTGAGCAACCTTGTGTAGATCCAGGCCTGAGGTTGGTGTCCCTGCCTGTGGCAGGGGGTTGGAACTGTCTGATCCTTGGGATCCCTTCCAACCCATGCCATTCTCTGATTCTATGATTCTATGATTCTATGATCTACCTTATGATTTCCCAGGTCTTTGAAGGTGAGCCACACTGTCCCCTGTCATGGAGAAGAGCTTCCACTTGACTGCACTAAGGGAAGTGTGTTATGCTTGCCTCTCTCCCAGCAGCCCCAGGATGCTCTCAAAGGACAAAATTAAGAAGCCTCTGGTTTTGTTCAGAGGGTTCCTGACATCACCCAATGTGAGGAAAGATGGGATCTGTAGTCTGGCAGACCTGAGGATTCACTTTGTTATGTGTCCTCTACCCTTAGGAAGGGCAGAGGTAGTGTAAATCCCATCTGATTTACCAGGATTTAGGAAGCCTCATTGCCATTAACTTCTGTAAGGAATATCTATATCCTATAAGAAGTTTCAAACACAAGGCTTTGTGACAGTTCTGGTTCAACCCTTTCAAGTAAAAAACTGAGCATGAAGAGAAAATGAGGATTTGGAAAAATAAGGACTTAGGAAAATCTTAAACAAAACCTCCAGCCTTATGAATTCAGAAGACCAAGATCCACCTACAACTCAGTAGGTGAATGATGATGAGAACAAAATAAGTAATTTTCATGCATTTTTTAAAAATAAGTGGAAAAGCCATTAAAATAACATGGACCACAGCCTGAAATACCAGTACAGGCACAGAAAATGCCACAATAAATAATAATGGAATTTGAAATATGAGTTGTCAGCAAAATTCCACCTTCATTGAAAGCAATGGTAGAAAATCTCCTTTTCCTGATTTATTTGTACTGAACCTCCAGAAAAAAAAAGGATCAATGCAGTCTTTAGTCTCTCCTAGGCACTCCTCTCAACATTTGTCCCAAATTTAATATAAAGGTACCAGTTATAAAGTGACACTTGAGAGAAATTGGGGCCTTGCCCATTTCTTCCAGAAGCCAATGCCTGTACAGGACACATTCCTCCAAAATCATAGAATCATAGAATGCTCTGGGTTGGAAGGGACAATAAAGACCATCTAGTTCCAACGCCCTTCCATGGGCAGGGACACCCTCCTCTAGACCAGGTTGCCCAAAGCCCCATCCAACCTGCCCTTGAATACTGCCAGGAATGGGGTATCCACAACCTCTCTGGGCAGCCTGTTCCAGTGCCTCACCACTCTCACAGTAAAGAATTTCTTCCTAACATCTTTCCTAACCCTGCCCTCTTTCAGCTTGAAGCCATTGTCCATTGTCCTATCACTGCACTCCCTGGTGAACAGTCCCTCCCCACTTTCCTGTAGGACCCCTTTAAGTATTGCTACGCTGCAATTAGATCCCCCTGGAGCCTCCTCTGTCCTAGAATTTTCCACTAAGTAAAAACCCAGGCAGTTTTGAGAAGGAGTTTGATCAATTAATGGCACAAAGCTGTGCCAGGGCAGGTTTAGATTAGATATTAGAAAAAAAATTATTATTGAAAGAGTTGTGAGGGCCTGGAACAGGCTGCCCAGGGAGGGGGTTGAGTTACCTTCCCTGGATGTGTTTAAAAAAAGGGTTGATGAGGTACTTAGTGATATGGTTTATATAGGATGGGAATGGTTGGACTTGATGATCTTCAAAGATCTTTTCCAACCTTGTGATTCTGTGATTCTGTGGACTGTCTTGTAAATCATTATTGTCCTACTTATGGGAATACTGGATTAATTTCACATTGAAGGCTTTTCTCCTCCCATGTTACTCATTTTGTACTGCACCCATACAAAGCATCCATTGCATGCACCAGTGCATCGAACCACAGAATCACAGAATCACAAGGTTGGAAAAGACCTTTAAGATCATTGGGTCCAACCATTCATGACAGCAAAGGAAAAAGGGAGAGTTTGAAATATAGTTGCTACAATGATCTCTTGTGCCCAGCCTGCTCTGTTCTGGGTATCTATTGAAATAAAAGCCAATGTGCAGAAGAGTCTCTCCTCTTCGCAGTGCAAAGAGCTGTCCTTGTTCACTTGTGCATGGAAATCTATCCTGAAAGCCAGAGTCAGCAAAAGAAGTTCTCCTATGGAAAATTCACAGTATTTTCTTAATATCCCATCTTCTGTCCAGCTGCAGAGATGGTTGCACATCTGTGGGAGTGATGCAGATGTGAAAACAAGTGACCACGTGAAAACAAGCAGCAAGAGCAGGTTATGGATAGAAAATCCTGTAGCTGCCACCTACATCCCTGTATCATTGAGCTGTGATACATCTCAGTTACACAGAGCTTCTCCTAGGAAATTCTGGAATATACAGAACTCCACTGACGTTCCTCACCAACCTTGTGTGGCTCTATGTGATGAAGACTACCTGAGCTGCAGTCACTGGCTCTCCATTTGTTTCTAGCTCATGTTTGCTACCTTTTGCTCTGTTCACAGGGAGGATTGTTCATATAAACACAAATTTGAGGGAAAGTCCAAGGGAGAGCTACCTGCTATGGAATTGTACATGGACATCATTTGGGAATATCCACAAAGGACAGCTAGTTCTGGATTAACTTCTCCAGGCAGGGAAGATAAACTTGACTTGTGATTCATATGTCCAGTCAAAACTGACAGCACAGTTCAGTTTAACCCCTCTGCCATGTGCTGCTAATGGATAATTGATAAGCTGTGACTTACTGGAAAAAAAATATGTGAGAAACATGTAATAAATGTGATAAAAATAATAACCTGCTCTTAGGTCCTGAAGAAGAAAAGAGATTGCATTTGTTGATTCAATTTCAGTACATCACTTCTCACACTGGTACTGAAGGGCAGCTACTACAGGATACACAGCTCCATAGGGGTCTGGGTAACTGATTTTATTATACAGCAGAGCCAACCTAGCTTTAACCACTGCCAAGAAGGATGTCCACCTCCCTGGTGCTGTCCCTGACCTCAGGGTTGATCCTGTAACTCCTGTTTCACTGTGCCACTGTGCCTGTGACCCACACTGTGCCAGTCCAGGGAGTTAAACCAACGTGGAGTCCCCTGGTTTTTTACCACAGAAGTTTGGAGTGTTTTTTGCTGGTGCAGCTCAAATTTTCAGCACACAGCAGGATCATCACAAAGGACACAGTGGAAACATGCAACCTGGTGAGCCTGACCATCCATTCCAACAACAGCTATCCATTCCTTAGGATCAAAAATATGATAAAATCTCATTCTTGGCCTCCTTATACCACCATGCCATGCAGAGAACAGCAGTGGATGCCAGGGAAGAAGCAAAGGACTGGAAGGGGTAGAAACATGCAGTCACAAATGACCATGAGAATGGATTTCTGCTGTAAAATACGGCTCCTATTATGAAATGTCTGAGAACCGTCTTGAAGCCTTGTCCTCTAGCAGTTCATTTTAAAAGTATTAGTTATGGCTTAACATCCCCTGAAAGTACTTGAGTGCCTTGCAGCACAGCCAGCCAGGCCTGCAGACCTGGAGCACTTGAAATCTCATTAACACCAGGCAGCACAAGGGCCTGTGTGGATAAAAGAGAAGTGGAAGGGCACCAGGTGAAGCTCCTGATTCCAACAAGTATCAGCATGTGGCTCAGTCCCAGGCACAGTGTAGTGGTTTGCTAGGCAGGGAGGAGGGAGAGCTTCCACTGGCTGGCAGGGAAGGGATCCAGCCATTATGTGGCCAAGGCTTTTTTTAAAGTTTTCTGAAAGTTTTTCCTGTTGATTCAGCCCATGGAGATAAGTGGGGAAAGGGCCTTTGTTAGGGATGGATCTGATGGAGAAGAGGTGGCAGTGCTCTCCCTGCTCTCAGCGTGGTCTTGCGCTGCTGCAGGCGGTGATGCAGAAAGCGTAGTGAATCAGTGTGCAGAGGTGGGGGGGTGACAGGGACACATCTGCTGCCTGAAAAACTGACCTGGGGGGAGAGGGGGAGATGGGAGCGGCTGGGGATGTGAGAGTGTATCCTATCGATTACTGAACAGCCTCCTGTCACTGTCAGAGTTACACAGTGTCAATACAAGTTACAGAAAGGCACTTCAGAGAAAAGCCAATCCCAAGAAGACCTTTCTGTTCTTTGGAAACACTGGTGGAAGAGGGTTACTTCTGAATTGCTGAGCACTCACTTGGAGTCATTTTGTTCTTATAAATTAGCTTGGCCTGAAACAGAAAGGTCAGAAGCTGCTGATGACAAAGCCAGCCATGGGGATGAGCTCCTGAAATATTACCAGTCCTACAGAGTTAGACTGGTCCCATCATGGGTGGGAAAGGTCTAAAGAAAAGCTGGGGTGTGGGAAGAAGGTGCATTGGGTCATCTGCTTCTATTGGACACTTCACTGAGCCACAGGCTTTCTGTAGTGCTAAAGAACACCTCTGAGGGAGGGACACTACCTAATCAAATACATAACAGGCATCGTGCATCCTTTAAATGCTGCATCTCCCTCTGCAGTCTGCTGGATCGATGATGTTATTCTGCTCCAAGCAGCACAGCAGGAGACCACTCGATGCAGATACATTTTTACATTCAAGTCATCCCATAAAATAGGAGGCTTGCTGTCGTTTCCAGAGATGACACTGGAATTCCATTAAACACCCTAACCCATGCTCAAAGAAAAACTATTCAGGTTTCTCCTGTCTACCATTAGGGATTAGTGTTAGGAATAATTATTGCTTCACACTTGTATCTCTCCACTCATACAGCATTCCCAAAAAAACATTATTTTTTTTCTAATAGTCACCCAGTTTATGTTAATCCATTTTGGCTCTTAAATAAGCTGTTGTATACTGACATCCTCTAAACCAATAGCAGAAATGTTTACTGGACTGAAAAAGACATCGCCAGATGGCTCCAATATCAGCCTAGAAGGATTTCTGTTCTTCAACAGGTGCTAAATGTGGCTGAAAACTCAGCAGGCTGTAGAGTGTCTGCGTAGTCAAATCACCTCTAATAAGCTTTGTAATTGTGTTCAGTTCTGCCATGCTTGAAAATGAGGATAACAAGCTCAACGTATTATACTTAAACTGGGGCTGGACTCCATATATAGTGGTAATAAGAATCAGAGTTAAAGACAGCTAGTGGGGCCCAGCACTTAGCTCAGTGGAAAAGGAGATGTCAAGCAACCTTAGTTCACTTGAGAGTCACAGCTGTGAACGACTAAGTTTCCAGATGTCCCCCATTATGGGGGATCACCTGTTAGGGATGGTGTGAAAGGGCTCAGTTCCGAGAAGCCAAGTCTTACGCTCTCTCTAAAAATCAGGCTTGGGGTAAGAAGCTAACAAACTAAACATACACAATCTATAAGCCTTTTTTTGACATTAAAATCATTGTTAGTCACTAGGTCTTAAGGCTACAGTATTTTTCACTGAAAGAGTTGTCAGGGCCTGAAACAGGCTGCCCAGGGAGAGGGTTAAGGAGTGAAAACATCCCTGGATGTGTTTAAAAAAAAGATATATGAGATATCTAGGGATATTGTTCAGCATAGGACAGGAATGGTTGGACTTGATGATCTTAAAGGTCTTTTCCAACCTTGTGATTCTGTGTGATTCTTTCTGACACTGAAGCTTTACCAACCAATAGGATAGTTTTTGTCTTGCTTTGCCTCTCTTTCATTTCTAGCTTTCATTTTCTGGCTCTCTGCACATGAATTACACTGAGGAGTTTCCTGACAATTGTCTATAACATCTCCTGAGAAGTCTCAACTGCATTTCCATGAATATCTTCACTAGGTATCAAGTTATTTTCAACAAAACCTAGAAGAGACATGACCTTCTATGACCCTCTACTCTCTCTTGTCTTTTTTTTTTACTGGGTGGATACATCAGGAGTAGATAAGTCAGTGAGTAGATAAGTCAGTGAGTAGATAAGTTAGTGCGTAGATAAGTCACTCCACCAGGTTTCACTTTCAAGGGGCACTTTCACTTTATGCCATAGGCTGGCAAACACCTTTTCTAGCTGCTATGCCAGTTTGAGCAATCCCAATGTGCTGCCCACTAGTTTGTGCTGCTACAAATTATCCATGTGCTGCCTAATAAGTCCTGCAGGGATCAATCTGCAATAACAATAACCTGAGCAAATGTTTAACCCTTGAGTCTACTTAGCTCAGCGCTGGAACAGGCTGCCCAGAGGGTTGGTGGATGCCCCATCCCTGGAGGGTCCCTTCCAACTCAGGAGATTCAATAATTTGATGGTTCTATGAACAATATGTCACCCACAAAGTCTATATGTGAACTAATGTAACACCATAAGAAGGACATTGAGGTCCTTGAGCGAGTCCAGAGAAGGGCAACCAGGCTGGGGAAGGGGCTGGAGAGCAAATCATTTGAGGAACAGATGAGGGAGCTGGGGATGTTTAGCCTGGAGAAGAGGAGGCTGAGGGGAGACCTCATCACCACCTACAACTGCCTGAAGGGAGGTTGTAGAGAGGTGGGCGATGGTCTCTTCAGCCAGGTGACAGGAGATAGGACAAGGGGAAATGGCACAAAGCTGCACCAGAGCAGGGTCAGATTAGATGTTAGGAAAAAAATTTTTACTGAAAGAGTTGTCAGGGCCTGGCACAGGCTGCCCAGGGAGGCGCTTGAGTCACCTTCCCTGGATGTGTTTAAAAAAGGGGTAGATGAGGTACTTAGGGATATGGTTTAGCTTAGGACAGGAACAGTTGGACTTGATGATCTTTAAAGGTCTTTTCCAACCTTGTGATTCTGTAATAATGGTCTGGGTACTCATGGTGTTATACAAGGTCTAATCATCAGCACTAAGCATAGGATGTCATTCACCCAAACAAATGCAGGTATCTTCTTCAGAAGATTATTTGCACCTTGTGTTCAGTTGAGTGGTGCCTCTAACCCTACTGACTACACAGGTGACCTGAGTGAGTTCTCAGGACTCTCACTATATATGCACAAATAGTCAAATGAACCCCACACTCAGGAGTTTTCAGGATGTGACAGCTGCTTTGGCAGCGTTGGCTGAACTGAAACTACCAGGATAATTTCTTCAACCAAGAAGAATTTGTTGGCTGAGTCCTTTGGATCTTTCAGGTCACAGGCTGTCATCAGCTATGAAAGGATAAAAATGGATATTTCTTGTAATGGTCTTCAATGCACTTGACAAAGTTTACTAAAAAGCCACATGGTTGATTGAACTGGTTTGCAAGTTACTGGGCTCAGTGTAGGGCACTCTGAGGACTTTTCTTCCCAGATGTCAGTGAAGAGGGTCATCTTGGCCCTTTATGGTTCCTGTTACCTACCCACTGTCAGCCTCATCCCCCTGCAAAACACCTATGATGTGGGCCACAGGACCCCAGGGTTCTTTCTCACAACCTTGCCCATGAGCTTCAACAAAGGCTGCAGAGAAAGCCTGTGGAGAAGGAGCTACTTCTGACAAGTGGCAGTCAAACTCTGGCAGTGGTGCTCTCTTGTAGTTCTCACCTTTTCACATCTCCTTATATACTCATTTTCTCACCTGTACCACGTAAAACACTACGGGATCTCTCTTTCCATCACAACTCCAACCACAAGCTCTTAACTGAAAGGTTTCCAGCCACTCAGCTTTCTGTTCCCCAACACCATCTTCAAGCAGGCTGGACATCTCTGTATAAACCAGACTGTAAGTCCCTGCCCAGAACAAGGTGACTGTTACTACACACCCTGCATCATTCATCTGCTTGGCTCACTCAAGACAAATCAAATAACTGGGTACTGCTTCATGGTGCCTGCAACTTAAATTAGAAAGAAAAGACCACAAGAACAACTGCAGTGGTAGGAGAAGTTGACTATAAATAAGGAAAGGAAAATGTTTCTCTTAGAAAACCCTCTGTTCCACAGAGGGAAACTGTAAAAGTAGCCCAGGATATTTTTGTTGCTGCTTTTTAATTTGAAAATTCATCTCTGGAAGCATTTCCAGGAGTAAGAGTGTTGTGCAGTGTTTTTGCTGCAGTATGGTGATTGCTAAGATTAGCACAGTAACAGATCTTTTCAGAGTAAATTGCATATAATTAATAGGAAGCAGGAGGAAAAAGGAATAATTGTACTTGAATCTAAATGCAAGTTCAGTTCTCCCAGAAGGTGGAATTGGCACTAAGGTCATGCTGAAGAGGGGCCTTTTCCACTCCCTTCAGCTGGGTAATGAACAATGATTATGTGCCCGTATTGCAAATTCTCTTTTCTAATTTGAGATGAGTTTTACCAAAGCTCAGGGATGTTCAGAGCTGGAATGTGTTTCAGGTCCTTCCTAGCAACACTGGAGATTAAGGCTTTGAGCTTCTGGCTTGTGGCTTGTCTCCCACCCAATGTCAAAACACGTGGCAGGCATTAAAATAATGTTTCCCTGTGAAGAAGCTATAAAAAACCTGTGCAGCACAACTTGCATTTTGGCTTCACTGGTAGTCTAAATACAGCTTCAGTTCCCCCTTTCTGAGGTGAGGCCTCAATGTCCTGTGGAAGGAAAGGGCAATTCCTCTCCAGGTGGACACACAGAGATTGAGCACCAGGACGAAAGTTTTGACACTCCAGAAGGGATGTCTGTGTGGTATAAACCCTGTGACACCTCCACATCTCATTCTGATGTGACAAATTACAGCCTTTTCCCCAAACCCTTTGGGACAGGCAACCTGTGCTGAAGCAGCATGCCACCTTGCATGGTGAGCTCCCATCTTCCATCCCACTGAAGCAACCAAATTTCCCAGTAGGTCCTTGTCTGCCACAATAAGGAGGGACAAGTCCACATGCTCAAAGCCTTTCTCAGCTGTTTGCTCCCCCCCTCCAAACATTCCTCCCTGAAGATGTAAGAGCATCACGATATTGCCAGATGCACAGCTCAATAAAGGACTGAAATAAATCATTGCAGCCAAGGCTTCACTTAGCTGCTGCTATTAATCATTAGCAATAGCTATTGCTAATTAATGTCATTACACATCATGACTATTAATCATAATCTGCTGATGCAAGACATATTGTCTCTTGTAGATAAGAAAGAGGAAAGAGGAATCAAGCAATAACCCGACTTGGAAATTATGATGGGCAGTGTCTGTGAATTCCTATCACAAACTCCATGCTGAAGGTAAGCCAGTGTCCCTGCTACACCTCAGCTGCCTTTAAGCAAACCCACACCCCACCAAACTGGGTGTGCATACAGCTTTAAAATATTATCTACTCTATGATAACTTTTTATGATACAAGCTGTTATCCATGTGGTAATGAGTCTTCAGTTAAACTGTCTCTTAGAGAATCGTAGAGTCACAGCGTCTCCTGAGCTGGAAGGGACCCATAAGGGTCATGGAGTCCAACTCCTGGCTCCACACAGGGCCAGCCAAGTCAGAGCACAGGACTGAGGGCATCGTCCAGGCACTTCCTGAACTCAGTCAGGCTCAGTTCTGTGACTCTTCCACAGCACTACACTTCTCCCCACCACACCAGGAACACCCCCAAGCTGCTATCTTTACATCAAGGTCTTTCAAAATGAGTTAAAATATTCAGGACAAATACAAGTTCTTAGGCTGTAGGCTAAAATCACAGAGAAAGTGCTCATGACCTTTGTAAGGTAAAAGGTGTGATGAGCTGATCCTAAAGATCCTTGGTATAAAAAAGACAGGGATCTCATGGAGAGAGTCCAGCAGAAGCTACGAAGGTGATTAAAGGACTGGAGCATCTCCCCTGTGAGAGCAGGCTGAAGGAACTGGGGCTGTTCAGCCTGGAGACAAGAAGACTGAGAGGGGATCTGATCAATGTCTATAAATATCTCAAGTGTGGGACACAGGGGGAAATGGCCAGCCTCTTCTCAGTGGTCTGTGGGGACAGGACAAGGGGCAATGGCTTCAAGTTGGAGCACAGGAAGTTCCACACCAACACGTGGAAGAACTTTTGCACAGCAAGGGTGACAGAGCCCTGGGACAGGCTGTCCAGGGGGGTTGTGGAGTCTCCTTCTCTGGAGATATTCAAGATCCATCTGGATGCTGACCTGTGTGACCTGTCCTAGGGACCCTGCTTTGGCAGGGGGGTTGGGCCTGATGATCTCTGGAGGTCCCTTCCAACCCCTACAATTCTGTGATTCTGTGAAAATCTGCCAAATGCTACAGTGCAGCAAATTATTTGACATCAGAACTGCTAGGTCATTAGGTTTTTTTTTTTTTTTTTTTGTCATTAGGATTTAAATCCCATTAATCACTTTGGGTTTTCCTCATAAGGAAGATTTCCTTCATTTTATATTTTAATCCCAAGTGGAAATTTAAATGCAAGTCGAAATGCAAAAGTGGAATAAATTCTGTAGCTCACAAAATTGCTTTGCCCTGGACCTGAATTTGTAACATGGCCCCTTAAGCAGGCAGTCAGGAGCTGAGCTGCAAGCACTCAGGTACTCCTGGTCTTCCCCCTGGCACAGGAGAGAGTTTACATACAGCCTTGGGCTACCTGCCTTCATACTGATGAATGTGGACATTCCCTGCTCACAAATTAAATCTCTAAGCAGAAAGTTATTGGCAGTGGTGTTTTAAACAGAAATTCCCTGCAATACCAATCTCACAAGGGCACAGTGCAAGGAACAGGACATATCTGCTGGCTTTGGGTCCACAGGGTCATGAGTAACAGGGTGCATAGGACAGTCGTATAGAGGAGAAGGTGTCAACCCTCTGGAACAAAAGTAGTGCTGCAGCATGTTTGGATGGTCACATCTCCATCTGCTACAGGAGAAAGGGTTGCTGGTCACAGTGGTGAGCTCATTAAAATGAGATCAATAGAGATTTAATCTAATGCTGAGGATTATTCCAAGTGGAATGCTCAATTACGTGTAGAGGGGAAAAAAGTAACACATCAAATGAATTACCAGCTGATTCCCCTGGTTTATTTGGAATTTAGCCCAATATTGAGGGGAGCTGATAAGCTAAAGGCAGAACAGTGAAAACCAGCTGATGCTGGGAGGGGGTGGGGGGGAAGCGGTCAGCAAATGCAACTGAAATGTGCCACATCAGTACTCAACACTTCTTCAGCACGCTCTGCAGGTGCCTCACACTTGACTAGGAATATACACCTGCCAGTTTCCACTCCTGTGCACACCAGTGGCTCTAAGAATATTTGAAAGCTGCTGAGGTGAGGATTTGCATAAATAGGATTTACCATGGTTCTTGGGAAATTGGAAGAGTTCAGTGCAACGAGTGCTGTAAAACTTGCCTTTTCTTTGCAGTTCTTCTGTAATCCTGGCCATTTTTCCCTCCCTCCTCCTCCACCCCCAAAATCAAAACTGCTTTCCCCTCCCCAGCTCTCTCACCTCTCCAAGCAGTGGCCACACACTGGGACAAAGAGCATTCTGTTTTGAATGAAGCATTTTATTCTCGAGGCATGAAAACGCAGTACCAGGCAGTAAGCCAAGAAGCAAGAAAAGAGAAACATATTCATTAATTAAAACAAGCATTGCTTGCTTTGAACTAATAAAATCATGTTAAAAAAAAAAATTAGACTGATGAGTTCTTGGCCTCTTGAAGAGAAGAACTTGCTCCAGCCCAAGCAGAGGCAGCGGCACAGCAAGCGCCTGCATTGCTGCAGGAAAGGAGAGGCAGCACGAGATGCATTCCCCAAACTTGCTAATTGGCAGGCACAGGGCCCCATGCTGCTTACAGAGAGGAGAATTAATCTTAACATGAACAGCAATGTGGCCTGTTGGCACAATATCACAGCATTCTTTTTTTTCTTTTTTTCCAGCAAGTAGCATTTAATCTTTGCCCAGACATTTCAAGGCAGAGCTGTCTTATTTCTCCTGTTATGGCAGGACACCTTCCCACAACATTTCCTAAAGTCAGAATTTTTGGGAGCCCAGTGGGATGAGGTCCAACCAACCAGGACCTCCCTCATGCATTCTTCTTCTTTTCTTCTAAGAGCCTCACCATCCCTCAGGCTTATGATTGCTTCTAAGAAGTTCAGCAATTTGCCATCCTGACTATTTTGCCTGAGTCCCACACTCTACCCCCCTCTTCATAACCTGAGTTTAAGAACATCCCAAGGCTGCACGCTGTTAATGAACCAATGCTGTCACTGGGGCTCTCCACATTGTTCTGCATCCTGGAGTGAGAAAGGCCAAGCACAGAGTTTTCTTCTGCTGCCAGTTACCACCTACCTGTGGCCTTGTTTCTTTGTTATTTATCCCTATCGTTACTGCAATTTATCTCTATTGTTGTAATCTCTATTCATCTGTGGTCCGGTACACAACAGGAGTCTTCCTCCTGCTCCCTCCCTGCTGCTCAACACACTAAAGAGCTGTGCTTTATACAGAGGTTCAGGTTGGGCTGTGGAGGGTGGAAAACCAGAAGCCAAGGGAGTTAAATGACAGAGCAGCACCTATGGCTGTAGATTTCTCAAAACAGCCCATTTTGGTATGTTTTGTTGCAATTACCCACCAAGTGGGAACAGTGATTTTGTAGGGCCCCAGCAGCAATGCCCTTGCTGCCTGTTCTGTGTCTGCAGAGATTCTCCAGGGTTTTTGGCAAAGCTTTTTGAACTCAGAGGGGCAAGAGCCACGCTGGCACTGAGGGGCTGTGTTACCCCATCTGGCCACAAACTGGGGCAAATGCCTGTAGGATTTCTAGCCTCTCCTGTCATTGCCCTCAGGAACCTCCCATCTGATCCCACAGACAACAAACTGTATTGTTCTTTGCTTGTAATGCAGAAGATTGCTCTGACAACCACTCCACACCCACGCCTCTGTGGCAAACTGGCAGAACAGCACAGAAAAAGAGCTGCTCTAGGATGAAACAGAGAGATGTGGGGTACAGCATCCCAGCTTGTCCCAGCACTGCCTGTATCGGTGGGACCTGCTGAGCCTTGAAGGGAACCAGCAAGGACTGTGCATCTATCCAAGGAGCCTCCTGGCTTGTAAAGTCTGGGGTAAAACCTCCAAGTAAGTGTGGCATTTGAACTGTGAAAAACTCCCACATCATGGAGTCTAAGCTCATTGAACCTATGAAAACCATGGTCTGGATGCCAACAGATATTGTCCAGTCCTGGGCTCCCTGGTATAAAAAAGACAGGGATCTCCTGGAGAGAGTCCAGAGAAGGGGTATGGAGATGATTAAAGGATGGGAGCATCTCCCCTACAAGGAAAGGCTGAGTGAGCTGGGACTGTTCAGCCTTGAGAAAAGACTGAGAGGGGATCTGATTAATGTTTATAAGTATCTCAAGTGTGGGACACAGGGGGAAATACCCAGCTTCTTTTCAGTGGTCTGTGGGGACAGGACAAGGGGTGATTGCTTCAAGTTGTAGCACAGGAAGTTCCGCACCAATCTGGGGAAGAACATTTTCCCAGTGAGGGTGACAGAGCCCTGGGACAGGCTGCCCAGGGGGGTTGTGGAGTCCAAATAGATATTCAAGACGCCTCCCTGTGTGACCTGTCCTAGGGACCCTGCTTTGGCAGGGGGGTTGTACCTGAATTTCTGGAGGTCTTTTCCAACCCCTACGATTCTGGTTTCTGTGGCACGAATAGATGTGCAGAGGGAGTTTGAGAGGAGCTACAGGAGTGTTTGAGGGGCTTGTTATTTTAGTGATGGTGAGTATATAACCCAGAAGTGCTTTAACTTGGTACTAATACAGCAGGTAAACACAAAGCAAACAGCTCTCACTGGAGAAAAGGGTAAATAACAAGAAGTAAACCCCACACAAACATGATTTATACATAGCATAGATCTGTATGCTTGGCATTTTTACAGTCATAAATTCTACAGGACTTTCTATAATGTTCTGGCAATGTTTTGTCTCCAGGTTATTTGGAGGCTGTTAGAAAAGACAGAACAGGCCCAACCTCAGTGAAATTTGAAGCGGAAGATGTAGAGTTGCTGGTACAATTCCACCCCCACCACTCCGTCACCTTGTGGCAGCCAAAGGGAAAGGGCACCAGCCCAAATTCCTGCCTGCAGCCTGGCAAGTGCCAGGATCAATATCTCCATAAAGAAACACTGTTGTGAATGAACAGTCTTGTCTGCATCTAATGATTCTTCTTGCTGTGTCCTTGCTATAGCCAGCATCAGAAGAAGCTTTAGCAGATGAGCACCCAGGAGAGACATTTTCAAGAAGAGGAAAAAGCAGAATTCAGTCCAGAATTGGTGGAGAATCTGGCATGTCAGTGCAGCCCTGAGCATCCTGCATTGTCCTTTGTCATGTAATTCTTTAAAAACAAGCAACTTTTTTGCAATTATTTGCTGACAGTCCATGAAAAGCAATGCCCCCCTTCAAGACTTTCTTTCTGGCATTTTTATTGAAACCAGGCAGTCAAAAAAATGCAGTTCTATTGGAAACAGGACATGAGGAGGGGCTTTGCCTGTGTGGCAGTTTTCTCCCTTGTAGTCTGCTCCTGGCGACAGCCTGTTCTTCTCCAGGACTTGAACAACAAAAGTCTCAAACAAAGGCCGGTCACACAGCTGGAGAAAGGATGCTCAAGGTCAGGACTCCTTCCTTAACCTCTGATGAGGTCACTAAGATGGGTTGTGCCGGTCCTGCTTTCCTGGGTGAGGCTCACCACAGCCTGTCAGAATGGCTTTGCCAAGCCCAGGAGGTGAATAAAATGCAAGGTCACAGAATCACAGAATCGTAGGGGTTCGAAGGCACCTCCAGAGGTCAAGCCCAACCCCCCTGCCAAAGCAGGGTCCCTAGGACAGATCACACAGGGAGGCGTCCAGATGGGTCTTGAGTATCTCCAGAGAAGGAGACTCCACACCCCCCCTGGGCAGCCTTAATCACCTTTGTAGCCCTTCTCTGGACTCTGTCCAGGACATCCCTGTCTTTTTTATTCCAGGGAGCCCAGAACTGGACACAATACTCCAGGTGGGGCCTGACCAGGGCAGAGTGGAGGGGGAGGATCACCTCCTTTGACCTGCTGGCCATGCTTCTTTTGATGCCCCCATTTGATGCCTTTTGATTGGCTCTCTTAGCCACCAGGGCACACTGCTCATGGCCAACCTGTAGTATGGAGTTCACAGTGCTCTTATACCTTTGGGGTTCAGCCTTTGTGGTTCAGAGAGGCTGTGTCCCCCAATGTCCATACCAATCCAAGGCCAAGGGACTCACTTCATCACTCTAATCTAGTTCTTCTGCTTAAAAAGGTCATTTTGTCAGCAACAATAATTTTTAAGCCACAATTTTAGACTTCCTGGCTGTGGGGTTTTTTTAACAACATTTTCTAAGCTCACTCCACCCATAAATACACAAATACATATTTTGTGTGTAGCTCTTTACCCCTTACCACCACTTTTCCCCCTCCCCTTTGGACTCCATACTCCTCTGTAACATGGAAATCTCATTTGCCTCCCTCACTGGACACTGAGTGGATAAACACACTAACTACTTTGAAGCACTTTGGCCTGTTTTTTTGTTAGCTGGGGCATCAACATGTCTGCACCACAGTTAGACTCAGGAAAACCAGTGAACTATCTAAGCCATAAAACCATGGGGAGATTGACCTGAGATAATGCTCAGTTCATACAAAACATGTGGTTACTCCAAACTCAGGATTGAAAAGAAAATCTTGACCAAGCCAGGTAAAATTGGCACAATCCGGTGTATTTCTGGAGTTAACTCCTATTTTCCCTGGCAAGGCATGACCCAAATGGCAGGGGTTAGCTTTGTTCTCTCTGGTTTTATTCTCCCCCTCCCTCTCAATGCCAAAATGCCTTTATTTGTTGGAAATTTTGTCTCATCCATCCCAGAGGTGGTACTTGATGTTTTCCTGCTGCCTCTTCCAGCTGCCCTGGAGCCTTTCTGCCTCCATTTCACAGGCACAGACATTTTCATACAATAGTAGTGAGTGAAACCCTCAAACCAGCCACCACAAGCAGAGTCATCTCCCTCTACCCTGTGTAATTCTACACATGAAGTTTCCCTTCTGCAAACCTTGCCACCCAAGGCAGGTTTGCTCTGACCACAGCTTCCCATCCTGTGTGCTTCAGCAGCAGTGATGTGCACTCACAAAGCCAAGAGAGATGCTGTGAGTTTGAATGAATTACAGAGGATCTCTTATTTTCATTTATGTTTTATTTACTTTAATTTCAGCTCAGGCCTTAGTGTACAATTGATAATTTCAATCACTTCAGTCCCTGCAGCCTTATGTGGTGGGAGATTGGCAAAAGCCAAAAGCATTTCTCTTTGCCCCCACATTTATTGTAGGGCTCCCACTTTCTTTTTCTTACCATGTTCTTTGTTCTGCCCTTCTGCGTGTCCCCTGCACTCACACTCAGGCCAGGCAGCATCTGGCTGTCAATGCCCAAACACTATCCATGGTGTGGCCTTGCTTGAAGGTTTACCAAGGGCATTTCCAGATCTAAGACTTGTTAAAATTGTCATTTTGTACTCATGTGGCAACAAGCATCTTTCCCAAAGGCAGCTTGTTTAATCACAGAACATTAGGAGTTGGAAGGGACCTTGAAAGATCACCTAGTCCAAACCCCCTGCCAGAGCAGGATCACCCAGACTAAATCCCACAGGAACACATCCAGATGGGTTTTGAATGTCTCCAGAGAAGGAGACTCCACAACCTCTCTGGGCAGCCTGTCCCAGGGCTCCACCACCCTCACAGTGAAAAAGTTTCATATTCACATGGAACTTCCTATGCTCCAGTTTGCACCTGTTGCCCCTTGTCCTGTTGCTGGCCATCACTGGGAAGAGCCTGGCTCCATCCTCCTGACTCTCACCCTTCATATATTTATAAACATTAATAATAAGGTCACCCCTCAGTCTCATCTTCTCCAAGCTGAAGAGGCCCAGCTCTCTCAGCCTGTCCTCATAAGGAAGTTGTTCCACTCCCTTCATCATCCTGGTGTTCCTGTGCTGGACTCTTTCAAGGAGCTCTATGTCCTTCTTGAACTCAGTAGCCCAGGATTGGACACAATATTCCCGGTGGGGTCTCGCCAGGGCAGAGTAGAGAGGGAGAAGGACGTCTCTTGACCTACTAACCACCCCCCTTCTAGTACATCCCAGGGTACCATTGGCCTTCTTAGGCAGGAGGGCACATTGCTGGCTCATGGTCATCCTGCTGTCCATCAAGACCCCAGATCCCTCTCACCTATGCTGCTCTCCAACAGGCCAGTCCCCAACCCGTACTGGTACCTGGGGTTGTTCTTCCCTAGACGCCAAACCCTACACTTGCCCTTGTTAAATCTCATTAAACTTCTCCCCACCCAGCTCTCCAGCCTGTCTAAGCCTTGCTGAGTGACAGCACAGCCCTCTGGTGTGTCAGCCACCCCTCCCAGTTGTGTGTCATCAGTAAACTTGCTGACTGTACACTCCATTCCCTCATCCAGGTCATCAGTAAACATATTGAATAGTCCAGACCCCTGAGAGACTCCACTAGGTACAGGCCTCCATCTAGAATTTGAATGAATTTGGCTCTTTGAGTTGTTGGGTTTGTTGAGATGAAGCACACTCTGTTCTCCCCACCCTGTTCAGATTCTTTTACAACTAATTTGTGCCTTTGAAACAGGAACCTAAGAGGGTTAGTTGAGAATAATAGAATCATTAAGGCTGGAAAAGACCTCTAAGATCATCTAGTCCAACTGTCCTCCTACCATTTATATTACTAAATAAACCATGTCCCCAAGTAACTCAGCTAACCTTTCCTTGAACACTCCAAGGGATGGTGACTCCACCAAGACACTTGGCTACTTCAGTTCTGTCACCTTGTAAGATCATGTGGTTCAGATGTGCATTGGAGCAGGTTTTTGTGGATTCCTTTGGCATCAGCTTACTCTGAAATCTGGATACTGATGACCTATAGAGGGATTTTTGGCTAAAGGAATGACCCTTTATTAGGTGTCACTTTAGGTGTGGGTGGCTGTGCCATTGTTTGTAGATAAAACCCTCTAAGCTATCAGCTTGCACTCAAAGGGACTCATGCCAGATAACAGAAAATGATAGCAAAAATAAGAATTTTAAGACTTTATGTGAGAAGATTTTTCACCCCATCTCCACGTGTCCAACCATGCTTTTACGCTATTGAAGTCTAATGGAAAATCCCCCAGTGCCAGTAGTACTACAGAGTCCTTCATGCTGATACACCAAGAAATCTCAGTGCAGTTATTAAAAACAGCATCTCTGGTGCATCATCCTGCAGCTCAGGCTGGGAGGGATATGGAGATACCACATCTTTACCTATTTTGTGACAGCAGAAGCCACCTACAAGCACAGATGCAGCTCCAACCCAGCTTGGGACTCGTTCCTCTCCCCTTGCGCTTGGATACAGCTGGAGACCAAGCTGTACATATCCCATGCCCATTGAACTGCTATCACAAATCTGTGTTTGTTTTTCTTCCACTGTGTTTGCAACTGGGATGTTTTGGTTCTTTCCTCATTCAGAATATTGAACATATTTCTGCTGTGATGACAGAAGGGAATCAGCTGTTGCTGTTACGTCAAAAAGCAAGTCAACACCTGGTGGATTTGGCCTGTGCTAGCACATGCTGGTAACCTGACTGTGTGAAGAGTGAGTCACTGAGCTGAAAAATCACAGAATCACAGAATTGTAGGGGCTGGAAGGGACCTCAAGAGATCATTGGGTCCAACCCCCCTGCCAAAGCAGAGTCCCTAGGGCAGGGCACACAGGCAGGCGTCCAGATGGGTCTTGAATATCTCCAGAGGAGGAGACTCCACAACCCCCCTGGGCAGCCTGTCCCAGGGCTCTGTCACCCTCACTGGGAAAAAGTTCTTCCACATAGTGGTGTGGAACTTCCTACGCTCCAACTTGCAGCCATTGTCCCTTGTCCTGTCCCCACAGACCACTGAGAAGAGGCTGACCATTTCCCCCTGTGTCCCACACTTGAGATATTTATAAACATTGATCAGATCCCCTCTCAGTCTTCTTTTCTCACAGTGGAACAGCCCCAGGTCACTCAGCCTTTCCTCATAGGCGAGATGCTCCAGGCCCTTAATCATCTTTGTAGCCCTTCTCTGGACTCTCTCCAGGAGATCCCTGTCTCTTTTTCTACCATGGAGCCCAGAACTGGACAATATACTGCAGGTGGGGCCTGACCAGGGCAGAGCAGAGGGGGAGGATCCCCTCCTTTGACCTGCTGGCCATGCTTCTTTTGATGCCCCCATTTGATGCCTTTTGATTGGCCCTCTTAGCCATCAGGGCACACTGCTGGCTCGTGGCCAACCTGCAGTATGGAATTCACAGTGCTCTTAGACCTTTGGGGTTCAGCCTTCTGCATATTGGTGTGGCATCATCAATGGCTTCCCCAACGCCTCTCTTTGCCTGCCATAACCCCAAAGCAGGTGGCAGCTGAGAAGGGAAGCACTGGGCTTCATTTCTTTTTACAAACAGAATGGGAAATGTAGGCACTGACGCTGGTTGGGGGCCGTCTGGTACTGTTAAATTTTTTAATAACCTTCTCAGTTGGAGCCAGCTTCCCCTTTGATGTGGAGCTGGTTTCGTTAGTACTCGTTCAAGGTGAATAACTGATTAACTATGGGGAGCTGGTGGGTTTTTTTCTTTCCCTTTTGCTTTTGACTTTTGTAATACCTAAAGCAGAGAAAGAACGTTTGTGCCCTTTCCCGTGTTAGAAAAGTAACAAGTGGTCTTAGGGCAGAATAAATGAGCTTGGTATGTCTGGCAGTTCAAATGAGCTTGGTGAGCTTTTTGTGAGAGCTATTTCCATGCTGCATTTTGTTGTGTTTTCAGTCTTTTGGGGCTTGTAAGAATTATTTCACTACCCTTTGCTGTAGTGGCTCTTGTGCATGATGACTATGAAGGATTTGTCAGCACACAAGGTCCTACTGCAGGTCTCATTTCTGTACCTGCAGAAAGAGAGCTATGCAGATGGATGAGTTTCAGCAAGATCAAAGCTCTTTCTTCCAGTTTCCTGCTGAAACAGACTTATCAACCCGCTTGGAAATGGTCCTTCTGAAAAGCTAGATAGATCCTAAATAGGGTTTTATCTCTTCTTTCCTCAGGAAAGCACTGTAATAAGGGATGGATTATCCTGTATTACGTGTGAGATCAAGAAAAGAGATGCAATTTGGGGGAAAAAAAGGGTAACACTTTGTTTACCTGAGAAATAAATTCATCTGACCACCTGCAGAAACTTCACAGATTTCTCTCTTTGATTTCCTTCATGATTTTGCAGATGGAAGATACCATAATAAGTACTCAGGAGGCTTCCCAGAGATACTACAAGCTGTCAACTGAATGTTAGGCCACATTAGACATCATTCCTGCTCCCATTCCAGAGCCCATCAATATGTCATTCTTGGATAAGTTTGACTATTGGTGCAAAGGGAAAGAAACTACTTTCTCCTGCTTTGGAATAATGATATAATCATAACAGCAAGCACTTAAGAAGCCCCTCTCCACAGGAGATGCCAACATGTTCTGTAAAGGATTGTTTTACAGTCAGGGCAATGGAGACATGGGAAGGTAGTGACTTGCCTGTTGCCATTCATCAGAGCTGAGACGAGAACATGAGTCCCCTGAGGGGGATATAGTGACATAACTAAACTCAGCTTCACATAAAACCTCCAGCCTTTTCCACAATATTTTGCCACTTCACCATATTTCTGATTTTTGAACTTATTTTGTTCCCATTCTCCTAGACTTCTCCTCGTATCTTCCTCCCCTGCTGCTCATTTGGAAGTAGTTTCTTCAATTTATGTCCCTGCAGAGAACAAGGCATCTATTTTGCTACATGTCCTATGTTGGGGTAGATCGAAACATGCTCTGCTTTGTCCTCAGGTGTCTGGGGGACTTTGGCAGAATTGGCCATTTTTTCACTTCCTGCCAGGATGCTTCTGTGCGCTCCAGGGAGAACAGGAGAACAAGGACCACACAGATGCCAGGGCCAGCCAACATGTGGCCCCCATCTATTTAGAAAACAGCAATCTGGAAACAACAAGAACCAAACCAATGATCTCCCTGCCCCACACCCTCATTGCATCTTTTCTCTTTCCCTAGTTGGATGGCAGAACTCCAGGACCCCAAATTCCCATCTACTGGCTCCAGCTTGGGGTTTGGTAGATCATGAGGCTCAATACAAAAGAAAAGAGCCTTTGAATAATGCTCCTTAAGCATATCTCACTGGAAACATCTCTCCCAGCACCCCTGTGAAAAACAATGCAGCATCATTCCAGAAAGCTGCACGGAACATTAAATAGACTTTGTATAATAAAAGATCCCCAGTATCCCTACCAGCTTCTTGCAGATTCAGGCATTTTTTAAAGGCTAAGAAAAACCACTGGCTCATTTCCCAAGAGCACACAGCACAGTCTCATTCCTTAGCCCTGTTTTCAGCCCTGGAACCTACTCTTTAATTCACCGCACTGTGCAGAACGGTGCTGCATGTTAATCGGGAGCTATTGAGAGGGAGAGTCCATCACTGGCTGGTTATCATCTGCCTGTGCTTAATGAAACTCTTATTTCAATTCATCCAGCTTTAACCTCCTAGCCCTGGCTGCTCTCATACCTTTCTGTCCAAGATTAAAGAGCCTCCAGTTACCTGGTGCTTCCCCCACAGGGTACGTAAGAACCGACACCAAGTCATCCCTTGGTCTTCTTTTGGAGAAACTAAACAGACGGAGCTCCTAAATCTGGCTGCAAAGCATTTTTGGTGGGCCTCAGGCTGTCTCCAGCTTCTCCCTCCCACCAACACCACCTCAGCCCAGTCTTCAACATTTTCTAAATCTGAACACTCAAAGTGGATGGGGTGTTTCCCCCACCAAAGGCAAAAGCTCACCCCCACGCTTCCCTCTGTCCTGCCTTGGCAGTGTGGCCATTCTGATGTCTAACTTTGCCCAAAGAAGGGCCACAAAGATGATTAAGGGCCTGGAGCATCTCCCCTGTGAGGAAAGGCTGAGTAAGTTGGGACTGTTCAGCCTTGAGAAGAGAAGACTAAGGGGTACCTAATTAAAGTCTATAATTATCTTAAGCAGGGGATGCAGGGGGAATCAGCCAGCCCCTTTTCAGTGGTCTGTGGGGACAGGACAAGGGGCAATGGCTGCAAGTTGGAACACAGGAAGTTCCACACCAACATGCAGAAAAAATTTTTCACAGTGAGGGTGACAGAGCCCTGGGACAGGCTGCCCAGGGGGGTATGGAGTCTCCTTCACTGGAGATATTCCAGACCCATCGGGATGCCTATCTGAGTGATATGTCCTCTCTCGAGGTCCCTTCCAACCCCTACAATTCTATGATTCTATGATCTGTCCACTTTAAGGTAGATTTAGTTGTCCCAATCATCTTATTAAGTCATTTAGCTCACCCCACGTGACCTCCTCTCTATTTAGCAGGATGGGGTTTTAATCCAAACTGCCCTCTTCCCTCACTGTGAAATCGAGGTGGTTGGTCAGCCGGTAAAATCCTCTTAGAGAAAGTTCAACTTTCACTCTTCCACATTCTGCTTCAGCTCTAGGAAACGATCCCTTTTGAACTCCCCAGTGTATTTATTCATCACGGCATCGGTCCATCCTCTGCCTCCATTGAACCGGAGTCCCAGCCATATGGTCCTGAGATACCGCCGGCTTCCAACGCACGGACCAATCTGTCAGAGTGAAAACTGAAAGACTGTTATCTTCTGTTGGGTGTAATATCTGCTGGGCTAGAAAATGATCACACATCATTTCAGAAACTTCAAAGAGATTTATTTCTGGTTATATGAGACTTCCAGCATACATCTTTATGATTGAAATCACCCATTACCTGGTATTTCTTTTCCACATATATTACAGATAAAAGCTCCAGGAGAAACTCATGTCTTAGTGTGAGCCCATGGTCTGTAATCCCCTTCACAGGCACACACACTCACCCCCCGCTGCACTCCCTAACTTCATTAGGCAGAGCTTTAATGCCTCTGTATTTAACAGCTAAACAAGTCACAGTCTCCTTCCTATAAAGTCCCTAAACCTTTTCTCTTGGGCACATACTACTCTTCATACACAGGTTGTAGTCAGCAGTTCTAATGTTCCTATCATAGAAATCAGCCTCCTCCTGCTACATTTTGAGAATTATATCAAATTTCTTTCAGTTAACGAGCATTTGCAGTTCCTGGCATTGCCACATTCCTCAGAAACGGGAAAAAGGAAAGAGGAAAATGTTCCTACAGCCACTGAATTTCAAGCCCTGATAATGGAAGTCAGACAATTCCCTTACAGAATCACAGAATTACAAGGTTGGGAAAGACCTTTAAGGTCATCAAGTCCAACCATTCCTCTCCTATGCCAAACCATATCCCTAAGTACCTCATCTACCCTGTCTGTTAAACACATCCAGGGACGGTAACTCAACCCCCTCCCTGGGCAGCCTGTTCCAGGCCCTCACAAGTCTTTCAGTGAAGAATTTTTTCTAACATCTGATCTGACCCTGCCCTGGTGCAGCTTTGTGCCATTTCCCCTTCTCCCATCTCCTGTCACCTGGCTGAAGAGACCATCACCCACCTCTCTGCACCCTCCTGTCAGGTCAGTGTAGGTGGTGATAAGGTCTCCCCTCAGCCTCCTCTTCTCCAGGCTAAACATCCCCAGCTCCCTCAGCTGCTCCTCAAACACGATTTGCCCTCCAGCCCCTTCCCCAGCCTTGTTGCCCTTCTCTGGACTCGCTCCAGGACCTCAATGTCCTTCTTATGGTGAGGAGCCCAGAACTGGACACAGCACTCAAGGTGCAGCCTCACCAATGCCCAGTACAGGGGCACAATCACCTCCCCAGACCTACTGGCCACGCTATACAAGCCAGGATGCCATTGGCTTTCCTGGCTGCCTGGGCACACTGCTGGCTCATATTCAGCCACTTACCTGGGTAAAACAGTCCCATTTTGGTAGGTGATTTTAGGCAAACAACTGCCCCTGCCCTGTTACAGCGTGACTGAGGAGAGCTATTAAGTGTTGTCCATCAATCAATCACCTGGGCAATAATAAATAAAATTCATATAAGAAGCAGGGTAAAGGTAGAGAGCTGCAGGGAACTCTACAGCATTTGCAGAAGACTTTCAAAGTCAACCTTGCAGCATCCTGCTCGGAGGAAGGCCCTTTGCCTTTGTTTGGACCGTAACAGGAAAGGATGTTTATAGGTTGTGTCTTTGAAAGTACACCATACCTGAGTCAGAGGGGGTGTTTACATTTGGTTGTTCAGTGCTTTAAATATCAGCACAAAGCCCAAAGAATAAATCACTATAACAGGAAAATAAGATAATGTCACTTTTTTAATGACATGGCAAATTTAATGCTGGAAATGTAATGGATGGCCGGGCAAGTCTGGCTCTGTTGGTACACCCCATGCAGTGTATTAACAGTGGCATTGGCTCAAAGCTGAGTACTGGCAGGTTCATGGGATTTAGGGACAGAAAGATGTACATGGTGGTACAAAACACCACCTTACCCATGGCAGCTTTTTTGGGCCGGGACAGGGAAGTACATCAGTAATTATTCCATGAGCAGGAGCCAACCATCCCTGACATAATCAAAACTTCCTCAAAGTCTCCAAAAACATTCTTCATAACCAGTGCAAGAGGAAAATTGGACCAATTCAAACCAGCACTGTGCCATGTGCAGTGATAGGACAAGAGGCAATGGCTTCAAGATGAAAGAGGGCAGGGTTAGGTTAGATGATAGGAAGAAATTCTTTACTATTAGGGTGGTGAGGCACTGGAACAGGTTGACCAGAGAGGTTGTGGAAGCCCCCTCCCTGGCAGTGTTTAAGGCCAGGTTGGATGGGGATTTGGGCAGCCTGGTATAGTGAAGAGTGTCCCTGCCCATGGCAGGGAGCTTGGAATTTGATGTGCTTTGAGGTCCCTTCCAACCCAAAGCATTCTATGTACTGGGATTCCTCTCCCTGATGGGCCGTGGTTTCCCCTTGGCACAACAAAACATCTTAGAAATCCTCAACCAGCCCAGGAAGAGTTAAATCAGTTATTTAGCCCAGACCTAAAGCAAATAAATTCTTTCATATCAAGCTGTGAAACTCAGCACAATCATATGCTGACAGGGATGTGGAGCACTCTCCAACCATCACAATGCGGTGTTATTCTAGGGAAGACAGTTCCAGGATATGTTGGACTGTGGAGACCATTACTGACTAACTCCCCACAGCAAACCTCAGTGCAAGCAGGAAGAATATCTCCATTTTTTTCCCCAACTGGCTGCTAAGAGCCTGGCCCCAGTGAAATTGGTCTCAGTGAAAGACGTGCACGTGTGGGGAAACCCGAATAAATGGGTGGCAGAGACAGGTTTGGGGGTGAGATCCTTAAACAAGCTGTCCCAGTGGTTTCACTGGGAAGGACTTGTGTGCTGTTCCAAACGACTTCCTTCTGTTATGCTGAGTTTATTCTGTGTTTTTACACACCACCGATACGGTGGAGCCCTGCCAAAACCGGCCGTTGAAGTGCCAAAAGGAGGAGAGGCTCTGCCGGAGCCTTTCTGAGCCAGTAGCAGTCAGGAAGCAGGGAAGCCACAGGCACTTCTGTTCCTGCCCAAGTTCCAGCCTCAAACTGACAGCTCCGGAAGCTGGATTTTATCTAATCATCCGAATTAAATCCATAATGGTCCATCATGGCTTGTAAGCAGGTGCACTTCTACCAAGGATGCTAATTGCCCTGGAACTAACACAGCACTACAGCCCAAAAGCCCAAGAGAGACCAAACCCCCATGTGAGACTCTAACACTCGGTATTAATTTCACACAGAAGACCTTTTTTTGTTTGTTTTTAACATGAATACTGTCCTTGGCATCCTGTAAGACATGCTACATTCCTGTGGGGATAAAAGGAGGCTTGTTGCAGCTTTGACTGGTCTCTTGTCAGACCCACAACATCTAATTTACTACAGTAGTTCTACTTATCCTGCTCCATTTAGACATACGTATTCCCACCATTACACTGCTGATTTTAGCAGGGAGGGTTCATATCTTCTTTGGTTGCTTTATTTCCTGTAAAGCAATGGAAAAAAGGGATGGTCTTGGAGGTTGGTGTGTGGCTCAGCCCCAAGGTTGAGATAACGTATCTTGAGGGACCTTTCCATTTCTACAGAACGATATAGTGGGATTTGCCCCCAAGTAGCACCCTGTGTCTCTCCCTGGGTTGTCATCCCAACTGCAACAGCCAAGTTCAACTCACCTGTAAGTGTCTACATCTGGGCTTGTTTTATCATGTGCCTTTATAACCAGTGGAGAGAAGCACGTTCACGATGGATGAGATTCATCTCATCTTAATTTGGTGCCTGGACTAGTTCAGGTGAACTGCCCCCCAGAATGAGTCTTTGCCCCCACCAGTGAAAAGCCCAGATGCTTGGATGGGGCTGTTCTCATTGTAGAGGTCCAATTCTGGTTTAAGTCTGAGGAAAAATGTAAAGACCTTTTGCCCTCCAACAATCCTTGCTGAGCTGGGAAAGAAAGAATCTCAGGCACAGCATATAAAACATTTCCCTTCCCACAGCCTTTTCCTCTCTTCTCATTGAGAAGATGACATTTATATTCACACAGCATTTAGCATAAGGGACCCCCACTCTTATTTCATCCTTGGGCGCTGCTGTAGTAAAAATAATAAACAGTTGACTGTGGCAGTGGGGTTTGGGAACCAGGCCAGCTCCCATTTAAAGGACGGGCCCAGTTATTTCTTGATGAATAACAGCATTTACAGAAGGCCTTTTCACCCCGAGGTGCTTCACAAATTATAAACATACATCACCACATCAGAGAATGGGCAAACCAGCCTACTTCAAAGTCTCAGCTGGGAAAATCCCACACACAGCCCGCTGCAGGGAGCAATTCACCTGCCAGATACTACACACAAGGGATGGTTGCTAGACTCGAGGCACGTCCAAGCTGCAAAACAGACCACAGGATCATCTTTCTCCTCTCTGGAATTTATTTGGATGGTATTTGAGAGTTTCCATTTAAATAGCATTACTCCCTCGCGGCCAAAGTTGAAACCATCTATGTTTTATTGTGTTCCAACATGTTTGCAAGGTCCATGTGATTGTTCACCTTTATTTCCTCTCCAAACAATTGTTCCTCTCCGTTTCCTCCACAAGGACTCAAGCCAACCACCCCTTCCTTGCAAACAGCAGCCCTACAACACCCCATCAGTGGAAAGGCCCAAAGAGAAACCTAAAAGATGCATGCCTGTATAAAAAGGACAGCAAAAGAAACCTCAAACAAGATGATTCAGGAGTTTTAGCTGAGAGTGTGTCAGGAAAATTCAGTTTCCAGGATTTGCTTTTGCACCTTCTGAAAACGTTGGAGAGTGAAAGAGCCTGGAACTGAGCACGGAGGCGAAGAGCATTCCCTGAAGGTAGCTCTGGGAGGACTTCCAGCCCCCTCAGGACCATGCCATATGCAAGCTGCATTGTGGACATTTCCCAGCATCACTGACCACCCAGGCATTTTTCCATCCAGCCTCCACAGGGATCAGCAAATCAAACCTCACACTCCAGTTAAGTGACACTTTGACAGAGGAATCACAGGACACAAAGTAGACAAAGCATGCAGAGAGCCAGCGGTCCGGAGAGAAGCCTCAGTAACTAACTGGCATCCTTCAATTTGCATTCACTAGTTTGTACTGGGACTTGCTGCTTTCTACAGTGCTCCCTGCCTGTCCCAATGAAGATTCTGGGGATGTTTAGTCTGGAGAAGAGGAGGCTGAGGGGAGACCTTATCACTGCCTACAACTACCTGAAAGGAGGTTGTAGAGAGGTGGGTGATGGTCTCTTCAGCCAGGGGACAGGAGATGGGACAAGGGGAAATGGCACAAAGCTGCACCAGGGCAGGGTCAGATTAGATGTCAGGAAAAAATTCTTCCCTGAAAAAGTTGTCAGGGCCTGGAACAGGCTGCCCAGGGAGGGGGTTGAGTCACCATCCCTGGATGTGTTTAAAAGATGGGTAGATGAGGTACTTAGGGATATGGTTTAGCATAGGAGAGGAATGGTTGGACTTGATGACAAAGGTCTTCTCCAACCTTGTGATTCTGTGATTCTGTGATCAGGAGGCTTCAGTGCTGTTGGTGAGTGTGGAGCCTTTACAAGCAGGACACTTCTCCTGTGATAGGTAGCCCAACGCAGGTTCATTCGTTCTTGTCTGGAGCGGACGGAATCAGCAGATAAGACAGGACAGTAGAAGGACACTGTTACAGTCAGAGGGGAATAATAAATCAAAGTATTTGGATCTAATTGTCCAAAGGAAAATGCAGATTGTGCAAAACCCAAAGCTTCCTAACAGTGCAATTTATAAGACTGCAAAATAATCACACAAGTGAAATACGGGAAACCCCAAATTAGAGACAACTGAGCATCTCAAAACCATCGGAATCCTTTCCTCCTCTCCCTAATTTCCCTGGTGCTCTGACTGCACAGTCAGTTCTGCAAGGCCAGGTTTGTTTTCAGTGTGATTAACAATTAGTAGCAGCACCAAGGGTTTTTTTCCAGTCCCTTCTGCAAATCAAGGGAGGAAAGAAAACGCAGCTCATACAGAATTTCTGCTTTATGCTTCCTGCTCTCAGCAGGGCTGAACCCTCCGAACACCAAAGGCAGCTACAGGTGGTCGCAGTGAGACTACTACCAGGAGAGGATTTGTTCCATCTCATAACTGACTCACCCACTCATCCTTTCAGGGCTGATGTTCCATTCCTTTTATTTATATTAATGAACTCCACCCCAAATGGAGTATCACACAGTTTGCTGGGTGATAAGAACTCAGATAATCTATTACCTCCCTCGCTTCGGGTGGGTGCCCCTGTTGAAATGAGCTTTGCATGTGGCTGGGCATGCATTCCTGCAACTCAGAGCCTTCCCCTAATTGCATTCTCGTGCCTATTAGCATGAATTAAAGCTTGGTTGCAGAGATCTTGCCTTCCTATTTTGTTCTTCTAATGGTTTCTGTTCTGGCTGTTGCTGCTGAATAATCCCCGCTTCGGCAATCAAACTGAACCTGAAAGTGTTATTAGACCTCAGAGCTAACAAGTCCATTTTAGGCAGCAGATAAAGTTTCCAGCGGAACAGCGTTGCCCTTGATGAGTTAACCTCCCCCTGCTCCAGTGTTTCCTGTTTTCTTATTGTCCTTTAAGCTTTGTATTTAACTTAAGCATTAAATCAAGCAAGACATTTTCTATGCATTGAACTGGAATTTCTGTAAGCCAAGAAATGTTGGAATTATAAATAATCTAATCATACCAAATAGATAGAAATAAATAGATAGGGAATTCTGGAAAGGTATCATTAGAGTTTGCCCTTTTAAATAGACAGTGTAGGAGACATGATTCTGCACTTGTGCCAAGTGAGACCGTATCATGCCTAGATATTATCTCATTAACATCCTGTCCATTCACAAATCTAAATCCAGATTATAATTGTTTAATTTGTTAATAATGCCATCCACTGCATCAAAAGCAGCAGTAAAAGATGAATATGCCCCTCTGCTCTGCTCTGGTGAGACCCACCTGGAATACTGCATCCAGCTCGGGGGTCATCAGTATAAGAAAGATACTGAGCTGTTGGAGCGAGTCCAGAGCAGGGTCACAAAGATGATCAGAGGGCTGGAGCACCCCTCCTATGTAGACTGGCTGAGAGTTGGGCTTGTGCAGCCTGGAGAAGAGAAGGCTCTGGGGTGATCTTACTGCAGCCTTCCAATATGTAAAGGGGCTACAGGAAATATGGAGAGAGATTGTCAGGGAGTGTAGGGACAGGACAAGGAGAAATGGGATTAAACTGAAGGAGGGCAGGTTTAGATATTAGGAAGAAATTCTTTACTATGAGGGTGGTGAGGCACTGGAACAGGCTGCCCAGAGAACCCGTGGCTGCCCCTTCCCTGGCAGTGTTCAAGGCCAGGTTGGATGGGGCTTTGGGCAACCTGGGCTAGTGGAGGGTGTCCCTGGCCATGGCAGGGGGTTGGAAGTAGATGGGCTTTGGGGTCCCTTCCAACCCAAATTGTTCTATGATTCTATGAATTTTGTGTGTATACAGAATTTGTGGGCTGTCTACCTTTGGGAGACATCAAGAGATCTGAGGCTATTGCAACTACTTGAATTCCCATTTGCACAAATGAGTAGCATACTCCCCAGGTCCCTCCTCTGAGTTCAAAGGGTGGCTTTGAAAAGAACAACTCTTTGAATTGCCCCCTTTACATCCAAGGATATTACAACATTTAGTTGTAGTAGATATGTATACCATAGAAAGGTAACAGAAGTTAAATACTGTGACCTTCTCCCTGTTCCATTCATCTTTAGCAGCATAGATACATTAGGAGCGTATCATGTAAGATGCTACAGCTGGAAAAAAGAAAGACAGTCTGATCAACCTCATTCCCTGATAAAAATCACACCAAACACTGTGGGAGAAGGAGATAAACATCCTGCCTCAAAGTTTCATTCTGCCCGTGTTGCCCTCCAAGAGCCTGAGAAACCAGGGAGGTGTTGCACTTTGTTGATAGCCAAAGGGAAGGCTGAGGTTACCTCCAACACGCCAGGATTTTTTTTAAAACACCTTCAACTTACAAATCCTTTGTGGAATTATAAACAAGAGAGTCTCCAGTTACAAAGGGGTGGCATTAGTGCTGGGAAAACAGACTCTTCTCCAGGATGTTGCTTAGTGGATCGTGTAACCGGCTTCCGAAGGGAGACCCTGCAACACCAGCACCGTCTGCAGCAGCTTTTCACCTTGCCAAGGGCAAAGCTACAGAGGAGATCAGGGGGCAAAGATAATCTGTACAGTGCTGGACTGGTGTGCCCACCTTGCTACAGGTAACCAAACAAGATGGTTTCACACTGCTATGGGTCTCCCTGCCCTGTGCTGCTGTGTAGTGGGGCAGGTATCCCCCATCACACTGTTTTTTAATGCAATAGATTACAAATTTGGCCAATAAGGGAATGAGGCTTCTGTAAGAAATGTACCTTGTAACAGTACAGCACGTTGACAAAGTGACTGCAACAATACAAAGCCACTGTAAAACACATTAAATGGATTAAGAGTTGGCTAAGTTCAGCTCTCAAATATAATTATAGCCAGAGAAATTGTCTTTGGGTGTGTGTTTGGAGAAATACCATGGGGACTGGTTCTTGGCTCTCTGTTACTGAATTTTATCAACAATGTAGGAAAAAAACTCTTTAAATCATTATCAACATTCTTTTTTTTTCAGATGAAAAAGGCTGGGAAAACAGTAAAAAGAAGGAAAAATGGTAAAAATACACATCACTGACAGAAACTGGTAACTGGTAATCTGAAGGTAAGCAAGTACAAGTCACAAGATTGGAGAAAGAAGATACCTGCTTGGTGGGGGCTGCAGCAGTTCTATGCTGGAAAGTCCTGGCCAAAAACCAGTTGCAAGTCACAGAGTAAAGAGTTATCCATGAACCCACCCAATCTGTGTATGTATAAGAAGAGGAAATCCTAGGAGAAGAGGGGGATTATGTTTGAGTATTTCCCCTCTCCCAAAACAGCTGCTGATGCATTGTGCCATTCTCTTGCAGCCACAAAGCAAGCAGGAGATTGAAAAGCTGGAGAGAATTCAATAGACACAAGAATGTACATGAGTCTGAGAAAGATGTCTTGCAGGGAGAGCTCTAAGAAGCTTAGTCTATTTAGCTAGTCAAAAGAAAACTAAGGGGTGGCTGGACACTGATCCAAGAGCCTCCAGAGAGAAATCCAGTATCAGAAGTTGTCTTCATTCTAGCAAACAGAAATGTCCTGTGCCACCAGACTTCATCTGAGTTCCCAGACCACGTGCACCTCGGCCATGTCATGCCACCATAGGAGGGTGTGGTGGGATGACCTTGCTGGACTCCAGGTGCCCACCAAACCACTCTATCGCTCCCCTCCTCTGCAAGACAGTTGGGATGAGAAGAAAATAAGATGGAAAAAAACTTATGTGTCAAGATCAAGGGGCAAACACCAACCTTTGTCTCAAAGAGAAATCCAGGTGCCTGGTCCAACCAAGAGCTATGGCATGCTCTGTCAGGTCTGCCCAGCCAGTCAAGCTGGGGACTGGGAGCCTGTTGCGCACCGGCTTTGGAGTGCGAATGTGGCCAGAGAATTTAGGTCTGAGATCCTCCAGCTCTGTTTTCATTCTGTGGTTTTTGTCTGTTCTGATCCTGATGCCAAAGAAATGTTGCATTGTTTGAGAGATTTGAATCTTGGAGGCATAGCCTGGCTCAGAACTTTCAAAGCTCTCATCTAATCTCTGAAGAGAGAAGAATCTAAAACAAGGCACAAAGATAGAAGGCTCAGTCAAGAAAACTGCTGTGCCTCTTCCCCAAAATGAAGGAGGGATTGTGCATGGAGTGAGAGAATAAAGGAAAGGCTGAAGAGCACCAAAGCTTTGGAATGCTGGACATGAGAAAGACATTAAAAAGCTATGATCCATACCTCTGCATACAGTCATGCCAGGCTGGTACCTCAGCAGCGTTTATTTCTATCATCCTACCTTCTCCTTTTGGAGACCTCTTATCCCATCACTTCAAAGGCCAGTAGCCAGGCATGACAGTCAAACAAAGGTCAGAAAGGGGTGACCAAACATCAGCCTGACTCCATATGGCTGCAGATCCTGCCATCAGGGTAGTCCCTCCCTGTTCGTGTGTGGGTTTTCTTCCTCGGTTCTACTGGGAGATGGCTGGAAGAACAAAGGAGGGAAAAATAACTGGTGAATATGTAACAGGAACTATTTGTTCTTGGATTTAGAGCTGTCTATGGACAATATGTAAGCCAGTGTATTGAGTGAAATATTTGACTCATGATTCCTACAAGGAGTATGCATTAATTAATGCCTGGAAGCGATACACAGGATAATGGGAAGTTGGAAGTGGGTGTAACAGAGTGGGACCGTGGCAGCGTTTGAGAAAAGCCCACACTGTTGGAAGTAGCTTTTCATGGGGGAACAAGCTGTGAAGAAAGTACAGGATGAAGAACAAGCTGGATGCTTTAGCACACTTTTAAAGACCATGTTAAAAACAATGTTACTGGATTTTGCAAGCGATCCCAGTGCTGGCTGTGTAGTTTTAATTGCAGCAAATTATTGACTTGCACAAGCTTTACAAAGCATTGCAGAAACTCAGGACATTATACTTAACAATAATTGCATGACCTACTGAAATATTCAAACACTGGTGAATAACCAAGTATTGTTCTGCATTAAGGTCTCAACAATTTGTTGCTTCTTCTGGTTGGACCTCGTGTTTACTGTACAGATGACTTTCTTAGGGCACTTCTGAAAGCTTATGTGTAAGGGCAACATATAATTTGAGGTCCTTTTAGTTAATTGCCCACACAGCTGAATTCTACACAACTGCTAAATTCCAGAAGGGCAAAATCTGAGCTGTTTGTTTATTTTCTCTTCAGTGGGAACTGAGCTTTCTCCTAATCAACGACTGGAGCTGAAATGAATTCATCATCACAATGGAGAAACAAGAAGTGCATTCATTTAACAGCACGTTAAACTGTGCATGCATTTTAGCCCCTTTGCAATGTGGTTGCTATGGCATTTGTGGGTGGTGGTGAAGATGACAGGAGATTCTCAACAGAAATGCCAAACCACGCTCTAATATATGTCATACTGACCTGTTAGTAATTCAGTGGCTGCTCTTTTATCATAAAAAAAAGAGATCAGCTCAACTTTCACTTCAAGAATTGATGTGAAATTCCAAACAGCAGCAGCTACAAGAGTGTAAATCACATGACAGAAACTTTAAAGGCTGGGGGTTGTGTGTTGCTGGGGCTTTCTGAGACTGTAGGATTATGAGGAAATGGGAGTAAGCTGGGCATTGCACTAAGAAGTTGGTCTGTGCACCTACCCATGGGCTTAGTTCCAGCAGTTTCATCTCACTTTAAAATGTAATGGTCGTCAGAAACATATTAATTAACTATCAGGCTTTGTTTCCCTGCAAGTTTCTTCTAGGTAAATGTGAAACCTGTGACAGTGCTGGGTATTTCTTTGGTCCCTTACTCTTTGTTTACAAATAATTTGGAAGTTCATATTCCTTAACTTTGAGAAGAATCAAATAATGAAAATTTTTTCATGGTGCTTTTCCTCATGACTCTGCTCATCATCTTTGTGCCAGGGTCTGGGGCTTCTTTCACTGTGTGGAAGCCGTTCTCCATCTGCATGTCCTGCACGTGCCTTTGGGCAGGGACAGGCAACAGGGACAGACAGCAGTTCTGCACAGTTCTTACTACTGCTTCAATTATCTATGTCTTTAACAAAGGTTAGTGGCCACTTTCAGTTACATTAATTCATCTCTAAGACAGTCTAGTGAAGTAAAATATAGCTATATAGGAAGCAGAAGGTTTGCTATGGATTTCTGATTTCTCCCCCCAGATTCGCAACCCTGTGAGCATCCTGCGTGGACCTTACCAGTGGCTGGCACCTTCTTGCTCACAGGAAGGTGACACCTCTCCTGCAGGCACCTATTTCAGGCTGGGTATCAAGGGGCATGTAGAGAATTCTGGCACTTGGGCTCTTCCCAGAAGACTAACCTGCCTTAAACCTGATTTTTCTGGTGGCTGTGACAGGCTGTCGTACGGTGAGAAAGGTGGCGATTAAGACGTTGCCTCCTGCTTGCACTGGCAAGTGAAACACTGCCAGAAATAAGTTCAGCAGAGGATGTGAAACTGGGCTGTAGGTGCCAAGGCTTATCCTCCTGTCTTTCCCTGCATTGTTTTCTGCCCCATGGGTCCTGGCCAAGGTCACAGGCGCCGATATGCCCGTTTCCGTCAGCCCCCCAACCGCAGAACAAGCCCGAGCAGCGAATACTGGGACTATTCACAGACAACACACAGGCTCCTGCACAGAGGCAGCCAGAGTTTCTCTGTTCCATATAAGCATTCCAGCTCATCTGGCAGTTTTCATTCAGGAGAATTAACCTACAGTCCAACATAATTATGTACTATATGCTCTTAAATTTTTAATTAGTTACATGCACTCGAGAGCAAATGGTCTTTATCTCCCCCCAGTACACAGCTAGAGCTCCTCTCAGCGTTAATGGGATCTACGTGGGTTTATCTAGTGATCAAAAAAGCCTAAACATCAGCTTCTGCTACCATTTACTGGGCAATTTCCTGCTCTCCCAGCACACAGGGAGTATAACCATGTGCTATTAAGTGCAACATAACAAGGAGAAAAAAACCCTGAAGGTTAATGCTCAGCTTTACCCGTGTCATCGTTGGAAACCTTTCAGTTCTTCCTGAAGTGTTATGACAGATCACACAGAACAAAGCAAATCAAAGGGAAAAGTGATTTAAAACTCCCAGATGGGTCTTTTCTCCCCTGCAAAAGGGCACGTCAGTTCTTCAAAACATCTGGCTGAGCAGGAGTCTTTGTAGGAATCCCACACTCTGTGTGTTGGAGGTTGCAGCAGCAGAAGATGGTGAAGGTCCATGCAGCACCCTGCTCTTGGTCTGAGTGGGATACATGAAGAAGATAACACCAAGCTGGGCTGATTTAATCTGATCCTGTGGGCCTCCAGTCCCCCATCGGGCAGGCGTGAAGCAACAAGTCCTTCAGTGTTACACTGGCATTCCTGGGGGCTGGAAATAAGGTTTCATCCCTAACAGTGGGACTCACGTTTTCCAGCTTCTGCTGTCTGCAGCATAGGTGTCTCCCATAGCTACTTTCTCCCTCATCTGGACAACCAACTCCCTGGACTGGCTGGCCATGTTGTCTTTGCCCCAAATACTGAGGAATAAAAGCAGCACTCCTGAAGTTAGGTGACAGCAATTACACCTGAACAGTGTGTGAACAGCCCTGGTTTGTGTGTCCCTTTCTTCCCTTGGAAGCACCCTACTCTTTAACCAGGAGGAGAAACCACTGCAAAGAGGTGTGCACAAGTCTTGTCTCACCCCTCTTCTATCCAGGCAGCTTTAGGGTAAAAAGGGCTACATTCTAAACTGCATTACTGAGCCACAGCCATTTCACAGAATCACAGAATCTCCTGAGTTGCAAGGGACCCATAAGGGTCATCAAGTCCAACTCCTGGCTCCACAAAGGACCAGCCAGGTCAGAGCATGGGACTGAGTACATTGTCCAGATGCTTCCTGAACTCAGCCCAGCTCGGTGCTGTGACCACTTCCCTGGGGAGCCTGTTCCAGTGCCCAACCACCCTCTCAGTACAGAACCTCTTCCTAACATCCAACCTAAACCTCCCCTGTCTCAGTTTCATACCATTCCCTCAGGCTCTATCACTGGTCACCAAAAGGAGGAGATGGGCACCTGTCCCCTTGCTCCCCCTCATCAGGAAGCCACAGG
Organism: Gallinula chloropus; assembly: GCF_964237585.1. Taxonomy (NCBI): domain Eukaryota; kingdom Metazoa; phylum Chordata; class Aves; order Gruiformes; family Rallidae; genus Gallinula; species Gallinula chloropus. Next base: position 5,106,559 of record NC_140086.1, read on the forward strand.
CAAAGACGAGGTCTCCTCTCAGCCTCCTCCAGGCTGAACAAACCAAGGGACTTCAGCCTCTCCTCGTAAGACTTCTCCTCCAGACCCTTCCCCATCCTTGTTGCCCTCCTCTGGACACTCTCCAATATTTTTATGTCCCTCTTGTACTGTGACACCCAAAACTGCTCCCAGTACTCAAGGGGAGGCCACACCAGCGTAGTGTAGAGTGGGACAGTCACCTCCCTGGACCGGCTGGCAATGCCGTGCTTGATGAACCCCAGGTTACGTTTGGCCCTCCTGGCTGCCTGGGCTCACTGCTGGCTCGTGGTTAACTTTCTGTAGACCAAGACCCCCAAATCCCTCTCAGCATGGCTGCCCTGCAGCGTCTGATCCCCCAGCCTGTGTGTGTAGCCAGGTTTGCTCCTTCACAGGTGCAGAATCTGGCACTCGCCCTTGTTAAACTTCATGCCTTAGGCAATTGCCAGGTCTCTAATCTATCCAGGTCTCTCTTTAAGGCATCTCCACCCTCAGTGGAGCCAACAGCTCCTCCCAATTTGGTGTCATCTTCAAATTTACTTAAGACACCCTCTAGTCCTGAGTCCAGGTCATTTATGAAGATGTTAAAAAGAACTGGACCTAAAATAGAATGTTCATTTAAACATCTCCTCTTAATGCCAGTATTTTTGAATGCTTTGAGGGCTTAATTTTACATGATGAACTTCTTTCCTGGAGGCATAACATGCAACATACAAAAAGACACAGGCTGGATCATTCTGTACACCATTTCAGTGCAGAATCTCAGTATTACTCTGTAGCTGTTTCTTATACACCACAGCAGAAGTGAGTTGTGAAGAGGAAGCTGAATGGGGAGTGAGTATGGAAACACAAACAATTTTAGTGACTGTTAATACAAGGTCTAACCACATGCTTGACCACCTCCCAGAGACAATCAGATCAGTGTCAGCCGTAACGCCATGCAGATCTGTTTACTGGAAAAATCAGAAAGGAAAAACCTCCACAGAGGGTGATTGCTCCAGGCTGAACTTGTGTTGGACAGATGCTGAAAACTGACCTCCCCCAGCACACTACAGGCAGAAAGAGCAACATACAAACGGGTTGTCCAGGGAGGTGGTGGAGTCACCGTCCCTCGGGGTGTTCAAGGAAAAGTTGGATGAGGTACTTAGGGACATGGTTTAGTAAGTGATATAGGTGGTAGGGGGATGGTTGGGCTAGATGGTATTGGAGGTCTTTTCCAACTTTAATGATTCCATGTACTGGGCATTGGTGAGGCTGCACCTTAAGTGCTGTGTCCAGTTCTGGGCTCCTCACCATAAGAAGGACATTGAGGTCCTCGAGTGAGTCCTGGTTGCCTGGAGGTAACCAGGCTGGGAAAGGGGCTGGACGGCAAATCCTATGAGGAGCAGCTGAGGGAGCTGGGGATGTTCAGCCTGGAGAAGAGGAGGCTGAGGGGAGACCTTATCACCACCTACAACTACCTGAAGGGAGGTTGTAGAGAGGTGGGTGATGGTCTCTTCAGCCAGGTGACAGAAGATAGAACAAGGGGAAATGGCATGAAGCTGTGCCAGGGCAGGGTCAGACTAGATGTTAGGAAATAATTGTTTACTGAAAGAGTTGTCAGGGCCTGGAACAGGCTGCCCAGGGTGGGGGTTGAGTCACCATCCCTGGGTGTGTTTACCAGATGGGTAGATGAGATACTTAGGGATATGGTTTAGCATAGGAGAGGAATGATGGACTTGATGATCTTAAAGATCTTTCCCAACCTTGTGATTCTGTGATTCCATGATTCTGTTGTGCAGCCATAACCTGGCTGGATGGAACAGCCCTGCAATTTGCTGCCTTTTATCTAGTGGCAGGAATAAAACTGGAGAGAGAGGGTTGGGTTTCTTTAAGCTTTGGTGTTGGAAAACTTGCTTGGTTTAAGGGGAGTGTTGTGCAGGCTCAGCTGCAGGCAGACATGGCCAGAGGCATCCCACACACATCCCACCACAGGCACAGGGAGCCATACCCAACGTGCAAACACCCAGAAATCCCAAATAAACATCTGGGAAATCGGTTGTGCTCCAGGGGAAGCAAGGGGCCTGCCCACACAGAGAAATAAGAAGTTAATTAGTGTTTAAATATTTCCTTGCAATCTTTGGCACTATTACTGCTTCAGTGAGTATCAAACTAGCAAGAACAAGTGACTGTAGGGGTGAAGAATGACTGTTCTTCAATACACTCAGATAAATCAGTAACAAAAATCACACATGTAAACTGTGTGTGTTTTTTATTACAGCTTTAAGATGCCATGATTGGGAACTGAGGGAAATACCTTTTTTAAAAAAAATAACATATTCATTTTCATCTAGCAGTGACCTTTTAATCTGTTCAGGTCCCTGCAGGGAAGAGGAGGCCACCTGTGGTCTTCTGTAAGAAAGGACACAGAAAAAAGGCACTTCAAGATCACATAAAATCACAGATCAGCCATGTGGAAATATGTTCTCACCCTCTTAAGTATTTCACCAGACTTGATGATCTATTATTTTTGATGTATTCCCCCTGCATGACCTCAGGGTGGGATGGGTTTGGTTGGATCTGCCGAAGAGACTCCTCTGTAAGGACTACTCCTGTGCTTTATTACCAACTGGTGCTACTATTTGTCTGAGAGGAAATGTGAATAGGTGAAAGTAAACCACAAGTTCTTTCCCTCCTCCCCAGCTTCCCCAACTAACACCATGTTTGTGTGCATTTATCTTCAACTTTTACTGAGTTGAAGAAAACCATAGAACTGAGAACCCCAACATGTTTTTTTAAACCAGACTCCACAGTCCAGTTTCCAGCTTACAAGCTCCCCAGCCCAGTTTACAACCCAGCCTCTCAAGCAACTTTACTGCTATGGCTGCAATAGCATGGGGCTGGCAGGGAAAGCAAGGAATGAGATTGCTCTGAGTGTTGCTCTTGAGGACTCTGCATTAAAACCATGGCCCAAAGGACTCTCTTTCATCAGGGGAACTGCAAGGCTGAGAATACTGAGCATGCTCAACGCATCTGCCACCTGCCCCAACATGAAGTGCAAAGCAGTAATGCACTTTACCCCAGGATTGCAAGTGTTCAAGGCCAGGTTGGATGGGGCTTTGGGCAACCTGGTTAGTGGAGGGTTGTCCCTGCCCCTGGCAGAGGGTTGGAACTAGATGATCTTTGAGGTCCTTCCAAGGCAAACCCTTCTATGATGTGAAGGGTTTTTCAGGGCTAAACAGACTAACACATCTACTTGGGGCTCTTCTCCATTCCCATAAGGGTTAATTGTTTTGGGGTTTTGTTTGTTTGCTTGTTTAGGGTTTTTTTTTTATGGTGTAAAACCTTTTAGTAGGGTGTTGGAGGACTGTATGGGACAAAGGAAGATAAACCTATAGTACTGCTTGTATGACCCACTGGGAATGAAGGTCTTTATAGTGAACAAACCCAAACACTGAATCTAGATTTGATTTCAGAGGGAAGTATCTGAGTGGGTCCCAAAGACAGCAGGGACTGAACTAATGTTTTTCACATCATGGATGCTCAAGGGAGAGGACCCAAAAGTAAATGGGGAAATGAGATATTTAAGAGGGTGGAAGCATGTCAAATAGGACAGAGGAACTGGCTGCTGCCTGTGGATACAGAATAGGATAAATGAAGGGAACTGAAAAAAGAGATGTTTAACCTAATGTACAGCCTGGGGAAAAATACAAACATATGGTGGAGACTGGAAGAAGGCTTCTCACAGAATCACAGAACCACTATGTTGGAAAAGACCTTTGAGATCATCAATTCCAACTGTACCTTTCCTCTACTAAACCATATCCCTATGCACTTTGTCTACCCATCTTTGAAATAAAACCAGGAATGATGACTCAAACACCTCCCTGGGCAGCCTGTCCCAATGTCTCATAACCCTTTTGGTGAAGAACTTTTTCCTAATGTCTGATCTGAACCTGGCCTGGTGCAGCTTGAGGCCATTCCCCCTTGTCCTATCACCTGTCAATTGGGCAGAGACCAACACCCACCTCTCTACAACCTGCTTTCAGCTACCTGTAGAGAGCAATAAGGTCTCCCCTGAGCCTCCTCTTCTCCAGGCTCAACAACCTCAGTTCCCTCAGCTGCTCCTCCTAAGACCCTTCACCAGCTTTGTTGCTCTTCTCTGGACAAGCTCCAGCACCTCAACATCCTTCTTGTAGTGAAGGGCCCAAAACAACACAGTACTCGAGGTACAACCAACACTCCCAGGTCCTTCTCTGCCAGGCAGCTTTCTGGCCACTCTTCCCCAAGCCCATAGCACTGCATGGGGTCACTTGTGACTCATTTACTACACACCCTTGAGTAGGACTGGGAAGTTAACTGTTTTGGTGTTGAACTTCAGGAATTCAGGATCAGGCTGATACCATGAGGTAGTTGGTGATATCAGGGCAGCACGAGCTTCCTTTCAGTCTCAACCTTGCTCTTTACAAGATGGTCCCAATCTATGTATTTCTCTACTTATCACAGAATCATAAAACATCCTGAGCTGGAAGGGACCTATAAAGATCATCAAGTCCAACTCCTGGCTCCACACAGGGCCAGCCAGGTCAGAGCATGCACATTTCTCAGGATAGATCCCCATAGAAATAATAATGAATGTCAAATAGTAGCTTTTGTTTTTAAATAAACATTAAATATAAATAAAAGTGTAAGATAAAGGGTTGGTCCCCAGTTGGGATGAATATGGGCAGTTCTGTTCACTTCTGTGGCCACATTCTGGCAATGGATTTTTTGATTCAGATAAAATTAATCACCAAAAAAAGACTTGATCTTCTTTTGGACTAGGAGTATCATTAGCTCCTTCCTTAGTATGCTCTTCCAAAATACTGCTGAACAAGAGAGGAAAAAGGATGAATCACTGCAAAAATGCAAACATTTGGCTGGTTTAAGAGTAGTAAACCCATCCTATAGTCATCTCTTCCTCTGCTGGCTCACTTCAGTTGATTTTAGTTGATGAATGGATGTATCAAGCTCTTGAAATTCAAGACAAATACTTTAATTTAGAGAAAAAAGGCAAAATAATGAGAGACTGTTGATCTATGTACCTAAAAATAAACATCACCAAGCCTGTATTGAAGGACAGCAAATATTCCACAGGTGACTTCCCAGTAATTCTAACACTTGACACTACAGCTGCAGTGTAAGGAAGACAACACAAGCCTAATGGATTCTAAACCAGCCCTCATTTATTGTGGTCAATAGTCTAGTATTTGTATTATCTTTACTGAGGGGACATTGTTCATCACAATAGTGTAAAAATAACACTGCTCTGGCTATTGAATGTGGTGAATTGTTAATTTCTGTTTCCTGTGGAGTACTGCTCAAGGCCCAGATGGGCTAAATGAAAACTTCAGAATTCATTTTAAGAATCTGTAAGGTTGGTCTCAGCTTTACAACAGGGTTTAGTAAAATCATGCATGGTTTGGCAAGCTGAAAGTAGAACTGGAAGCTGGGTACTCCAAGGGATTTGCAGTAAGTTGTTCTCTTTTTCCATCTAAAAATTGTGGACTTCTTTAATGTATAGCATTTAAGACTAGCCACCTTAAATATTCAATTCAAAACTTCTCTAAAAGATACTGTTGTTTTAATTTAGAGCTAAAAATACTACAGTGAAATGCTTTCTGTACTACTTATATATACTCTTTACATTTACCATATGCATTTTTTCCTTCCCAGTAGCATGCTATAATCATGGCCACATACATATAAGAATATTATTGCACTGTGTGTATTATATATGTGTGCAATCCACATCATATTATGGCAGCTGGGATAATCTCATCCTTAATAACTACTTTTAAATATACTAGCAAGCTTCTGATTCTTCTTGAACTCTCACTTCTGAAACATAATAAAGGTTAACAGAGACTGACAGTCTTTAAAGTCTGTAAAATGAAAGCCTACAAGTTGGTTCTTGCTATAGGAAGGTGAGGTTTACCTGCCAAGTAGCCCAGATGCAAACAGCATACAGGTCTTTGTGCCTTCCTGGGCATTTCAACTGGTGGCTCTGCAGCTGCTTCTGAGTTTCTGAGCTGGTCACTGCAATATCTTGAGATGTTCAAGTTGGTTTTTACCTTCCTAAATCACAACAAAGACAAATTATAGAAATATTTTCTAAATATCATATGTTTCCCAGAATATTTACCTGTGATTTCAATGGGAACCTAAGGAAAACAATACTCTCTGCAGCTTTTAAGATTTCCCTTGGCACCTGGTTAGCCTCAACAGACTTTATTTCTATTCTTGACATCAACACCTGTGAGTTTCTGTTTTCAGACAAACTGTGGGGCTCCTCTCCTTAAAGCAAAGGGAGCCAATACATACTTCTACAGACAAGAATTTGCTTTTAAGTATGAAATCTCTCAAATTTCTTTGGGATTTTTAAAATTACATATTTACTACTGAATTTAATTACATTTTGGTTATATTAATCTAATTTAAATCAGAGTGAAAGACAACATTGGGATAACAATCAGGAGCTCCAAAAGTCTCTACACTTGTTGCACCTGCTTGGTAAATAAACACAGCAGCTCAGGCTGTAACAAGCTTGATATAAACAGATTTACCAAAAAAAAAAAGGGCTTACACAGGAGCTGATCTAGCAACATCATAAAAAACAACCCAGTAAGGAAATCTTTGCTTCTCTGTTATGCACAACTCCAGCCCTTCACTGACACCATGGGAAGTTTTAACTCTGGTTTATACAATTTGTCTTCAGTGTTCAGGCAGCTTCAGTCTCTTTTCTGAACCTTTCCTAATTGGAACTCCCAATATCTTCCCATAACTATTAAATTACTACACCTATTTTATAGACTAGAACTGGAAGCACCAAAACACTATGAGACATTAAACCCTACATGATGTTCATGGCAGGAAAAAGACCCAACACTGCACCACTTGTTTGAAGCTGTAAACTCTCTGGCAGTTAAATAGCCTGTATCTGTATTCTGTTGATAAGTAACATTCTCACACAGTTAATATTGGGATATGCAAAAAAAAAAAGTTTCTAAATAAATAGTAAGAAATGACCCACATGTGATTTCACAGAATCATAGAATGGTCTGGGTTGGAAGGGACCCCAAGGATCAGAGAGCTCCAAACCCCCTGCCACAGGCAGGGACACCAACCTCCAGGCCTGGAGCTACACAAGGTTGCCCAGGGCCACATCCAACCTGGCCTTGGACACCTCCAGGGATGGGGCACCCACCACCTCTCTGGGCAGCCTGTTCCAGCACCTCACCACTCTCTCTGTAAAGACCTTCCCCCTAATATCTAATCTAAACCTTCCCTCCTTCAGCTTCAATCCATCCCCCTTGTCCTGCCATTGTCTGCCCTTTTAAAAAGTTGATTCCCCTCCTGTTTCTCTGCTCCCTTCAAGGACTGGAAGGCTGCAATGAGGTCCCCCCACAGCCTTCTCTTCTCCAGGCTGAACAAGCCCAGCTCCCCCAGCCTCTCTTCGTAGGGCAGCTGCTCCAGCCCTCTAATCATCTTCATGGCCCTAAAGCTCTTTCCCTATTTGCAAAGCTCTTTCCCTTCCTGCACACTGAAGTAGCCAGGGAACTTTCTAGAGAGATGGGCATCCAAAAGAAAGAAATTTCCCTTTCAGGAAGAGAAATCCATGGTTTGGTACACTCCTCTCTCACTGTGCCTGCAGCAGCCTTTATGCAACACAGTAATTCTGTTACAAAGCTAAACAATCAGACTTTTTTAACCAGATCAATAAAAATCAAAACTATTATAATTTTCCATTTTCTTTTGGGGAAAACAGCAACATTTTCAAGGCCAAATTCAAATGACAAGCTGTGTTATAAGTGATTCACTGCTGTCAATTCACTTTTCTAGAGCCAATAGTGACTTTGATACAAAGATATTAGATTGCCACGAAGAGCAAAAATCTTTGTGCAAACTGGAATGCATCTGGCTGCAATCTTTGTGTTACAGTGATTGTTTTCAGCATAAAGGAACCCAAAGAGGAGTATTTATGTTTTTCAGTGCAAACTGAAATGGCAGATAACAAGAGGACATAAAGAAAGCAATTATAAAGGGATGTAGTCTATTCTTTAAAGTATGAACCCACTCCAAGATATGCTGATATCAAACACCTTCAGTCCTGCAAACCCACACTGCTTTAAGTCAAATCACAGGTCTCCTCTCTTACTTATTCTTCCTACAAATTAAATAAGCATGGCCAGATACAAATGCTCTTCATAGGACACCTCCAAAGGACACAAAGTTGTCGTGTCTGTGCTGAGAAACCCAGCAGGCAGAACTGTGTGTGTAACAAGGAAAAGAAGACAATCTGTATCTATTTCTATACTGCAAATGCATAGGTGCCAATCAATGTCAGGCAGGGTGCTGAGGGGATAACCAGTCCAGCAGCCCTGCAAAGAAAGTATTCTGCAATGCATTACAGGCTTCTAAACATATCTGCTATGGTAATTAGCTCCATATTTTATCCATTGCAGGGGATGTCTTCAAAAACTTTGTGCAAGAGCAGTACCCTTTATCTGCAGAATCCTAAATGAGGATAAATTATCAATTTTTAATTAGGGAACTGAAGAGCAAGGACCTGAACTCAAGAAAATTACAATCCTCTTTTATTTCATTCTTATTCCAGCTTTCTAAGCAGCACAGGATGAACAAATTACTACCCCCAGCTGAATTAAATATATATAACCACTCATTCAGTGGTTCCCAAGGAATGACTTCATGCAGGCAGCAGGGACTCTCTCTGCAGACATCATAAAATGAATTCAGAGAAGTCAGCAATATCTTGGCTAAAACTGGTCTTTTTTTTTTTTTTAACAAGAATAAAAAGTAATGCAGTGGGATTGCCTCTGAAACAGGACACAGGATAAGAAGATTCACCCCATGCCAGGATATATGCTGTCTTCACCATGTCCCATAGTGCAACATGACTATCAAAGCCAACTGGTCCAATGATGTGTCTATAGCCCATATTCCCCATTCTTTTGTGAGGGATCACTGGAGGTGTTGGTCAATAGACAGCTGGATATGAGCCAGCAGTGTGGCCAGGAAGGCCAGCAGCATCCTGGCTTGTGTCAGAACTAGCGTGGCCAGCAGGACTAGGGCAGTGACCATCCCCCTGACCTCAGCACTGGTGAGGCTGCACCTCGAGTGCTGTGTTCAGTTCTGGGCTCCTCACTCCAAGAAAGACATTGAGGTGCTGGAGCATGTCCAGAGAAGGGCAGTGAAACTGGTGAAGGGTCTGGAACACAAGTCTTATGAGGACCATCTTAGGGAACTGTGATTGAGAAAAGACAACTTATTGCTCTCTACAGCTACCTGAAAGCAGTTTGGATCCAGGTGGATGTTGGCTCACTCACCAACTGTGTCAGGAAGTTTCCTTCCATGCACTCCAGGAACCTCCTAGACTGTTTCCTCTCTGTGCTTGAAAAGAAATCTACAGAAAATTGTTCTCTGACATCTAAAACACCATTTAAAGTGGCTGAAAGGACTGCAGAAAGGAGATGGGTTTTTTGCCATTTGCTCAGATGTTGAAGAAAAATGTGAAAGAAAAAGACACATTTTGCCCAATGTTGTCACTGTAACCTTTTAGGCAATGAGTGTTCAGAACATTAGTTAACCTTACAAAAGGATAAAGCTTAAAACAGTCTTAAAATAAAATAAAGAAGTTAAAATATTCCTCACCAATCATCCTTACCCTCTTTGCTGGCAGGACTGATGTCCCACGGGCCCAACGGAGATCAGGAGGATTAGATCTATACATCCACAGCTGACTGCTGTAAGTGTGTTGAAATTTGCATTAAGTACAAGAAGGCCTTTGATCAGAGCATCACATACATTTTACACATCAAGGGGCTCTACAGAAAAAGTGTAAGCTTACCAAAGCAGCTGAAGGGATTTTTGGGAGGGATTTGACAAAGAACAGAGTGGTGATGCTACTATCACTGGTCCTGCAAAAAGCTACCTTGATCCGATCAATGACAAAGAATCAGAACTGCTTAAGGACAAAATGAAACTTTAAATATTTTCAATAGCAGTTTTCCTAAATGAAAACATAAGCATCAGGTGTTGGTTCACAATTGGAAGAGATGAAAGGCTGTATCTTTACTAGGAAAGCCACCAAGTGCACTCCTGGAATGTCAGGGCTGCAGCTCCAACCCTGTCTGTCCTACAAGCTACCCTGCTGATAGCACAGGCTCCTGAACACCCTCCTTCTCCCATAAGCCCTTCTGAGGAAAGTGTACAACACAGCTCAAGGCATCAAAATAGTAGAAAATTACAGAAGGAAAGTCAAAGAATTCACAGAATCACAAGGTTGGAAAAGACCTTTAAGATCAGCAAGTCCAACTCTTCCCATCCTATGCTAAACCACATCCCTAAGTACCTCATCTACCCTTTTTTAAAACACATCCAGGGATGGTGACTCAACCCCCTCCTTGGGCAGCCTGTTCCAGGCCCTCACAACTCTTTCAGTGAACAATTATTTCCTAACATCCAGTCTGACCCTGCCCTGGTGCAGCTTTGTGCCATTTCCCCTTGTCCCATCTCCTGTCCCCTGGCTGAAGAAACCATCACCCACCTCTCTACAACCTCCTTTCAGGTAGGTGTAGGCAGTGATAAGGTCTCCCCTCAGCCTCCTCTCCTCCAGGCTAAACACCCCCAGCTGCCTCAGCTGCTCCTCATATGATTTCCCCTCCAGCCCCTTTCCCCAGCCTGGTTGCTCTTCTCTGGACTCACTCGAGGACCTCAATGTCCTTCTTATGGTGAGGAACCCAGAACTGGACACAGCACTTCAAGCATTTCTAATTATCCATAAGAACTCCATCCCTTTATGCTGCTTGGTCTCAACAGAATGCAAATTTAAAATATATAGAATGGTTGATTTGGCTCAGCAAGATGTTCAGCTGAGGGTTTGTTGGGAAATAAAACCCCATGTTGATTTCTATCATTGGAGCCAAAAGAAGAGAAGAACCTCTGATGAGAAGTACAGCCCTTTAGGACAGATGATGAATTTTACTTTCCATGCCAATCACACTACTCTCTTGACTCTCTTGTGCTTTTGTACCAACAGGACAGAGAATGAATATCCCCTCTTTCCTTTTAACTTCTGGTTTTGTTAACTGGAACCAGTCTAACTAAGCCAATGTGGGACCTTTCCCTGCTTTCTAGAAATCAAAGCTACCAGACAGGACAGAGATTTTGTTTGATTTTCTAGGAAAAGAAACCATTTGATCCCATGCTTCCACCTAGTCACCCTGCTGAAAGGCCAGGTAAGGTGGTCTGTGGTAGGGTAGCAAAGCTGCAAACACATATCAGAAAATGAAGCAGTACTGGGAGGGTTCCCTTGCTGCCATGTTTGGGTTTTGCCAGTTATATCCAGAGGAAAAAAAATGTTTTGTTTTGTTTTTTTTTCCCACTGAGAAATCTAGGAGGTTATTACCCTGCTTCTAATTAACACATTAACATTTGCTTTGGAGGTCTTAGTTAATAACAGCAACTCATCAGGTGGGTCCCCTAGCTGCTAATTAGGTTTTTCCAAGCCAAACTTTCTCCCTGAAATTTCTTTCCTGATCCAGTGTAATTTTGCTGATTCCCCTTGGAGCTTTTCTTGAGAATTTCTTTGTGTTTTCGTGAGGGATTTTGGTTGGTTGGTTTTGGGGTTGTTTTTTTTTTAAATAAGTTAGAAAAACATCCACTGGTGACTTTACATTCAGCTTCTACGCTAGAGGCTGCCCAGGAACGCTATTATAAGGGTTTGCCTTGAAATAAAACACATCAGAGAGAAGCAGAAATGTGTATATTAACACTATTCACATTTTGGTGCATTTAATTGATGAAGCCTGGACATAACACTGTGCCCTTAAGTGCTGTACCACTCATCCTCCATCTACACGGCGTTGCTCGCTGTTAAACGTAGGACCTGATCCCTTGAGGTGACCCATGCTGCTGACCCTACTGATTGAACAACAAAACTTCCATGTGAGACACACTTGCAGCATCAGGTTTGCAGCAGATTCTACCTCTGATAAGATGGGTATCATAGAATCATAGAATCATGGAATCATAGAATCATAGGGGTTGGAAGGGACCTCGAGAGATCATCGGGTCCAACCCCCCTGCCAAAGCAGCTCCCCAGCTCATATTGCACAGGTCGGCATCCAGATGGATCTTGAATATCTCCAGAGAAGGAGACTCCCCAAACCCCCTGGGCAGCCTGTCCCAGGGCTCTGTCACCCTCACTGGGAAAAAGTTCTTCCACATGTTGGTGTGGAACTTCCTGTGCTCCGACTTGCAGCCATTGCCCCTTTTCCTGTCCCCACAGACCACTGAGAAGAGGCTGGCCATTTCCCCCTGCATCCCATACTTCAGATATTGATAAACATTAATAAGGTCCCCCCTTAGTCTTCTTTTCTCCAGGCTGAACAGTCCCAGGTCACTCAGCCTTTCCTCATAGGGGAGATGCTCCAGGCCCTTAATCATCTTCGTAGCCCTTCTCTGGACTCTTTCCAGGAGATCCCTGTCTTTTTTATTCCAGGGAGCCCAGAACTGAACACAATACTCCAGGTGGGGCCTGACCAGGGCAGAGCAGAGGGGGAGGATCACCTCCTTTGACCTGCTGGCCACACTCCTCCTGATGCCCCCCAGGATCCCATTGGCTCTCTTGTACTGTCATTCTATTTCCATCTACTTATAAACCAGGTTATTTACAATATACTTTTACCAGTGGCAGAGTACTAAGTAGACTCCTTACATATGCAGCTGAAGACTTCACCTGAGGTGGATTTAAATTATGAAAAAGGAGTTTCCTCTTACAATAAAAAAATGGTACTGAATATTTTCCAAAATATTTAACATCTTGCTGTTTTCTCTTCCACACCCCACACCCCCCCCAAATCCCGCTGCATTTCATCGTCACAGCTTGAAACAACCCCACGGTTCAGAGCTACCTATCTCTCAGAAGCCTGATCACACTCTGGCTGCTTTAATGAATATTTACCATCCTGCAGAAAAGCTGAAGGTGCCTGACTGCAGCAGGAAAAGACCTAGTTCTCTTTAGAACCATCACCCCCAGCTCCATCACTTAATAAAAGGAAAGACAATACATGTTACACTATAATGAAGTTTGCTACCTTTCTGTTTATGCCAGTGCAGCACAGGTTTAATAACCGGTGTAAATTAAATGAGACAATGGCATGGACTGGAAAAGTGATACCAGTGGTATTAAACTCAATGTCTTACCTCCATATTAATAATCTCATAATAAATTATAGGGAATAGTCTTTTTTTTCCACTTACCAACAACCTCTGTGTGGACAAAGAAGGAAGGAAAATGATTTTACTTTTCTGCACAAGCTCTCAAGGGTCGGGAGGAAACATGGAGCTCAGAAGACAAAGGGAAAAGTCACAACTTATAAAAGTTTAGTTATGTAAAGGTTTAGGCTAATTACCTAGGCTCTCCTGTAGGCAATTGAGAAAAATAAGGGTAATCAGAGGGCAATTCATTGGACTCTCAATAGGTAGGATGGATGAGCTTCTGGATGTGCCATTCCCACAGGTAATTAGTTTGGATGAGGCCCTGAAAATTGGAGGTGGAAAAAAAAGGGCACTTAGAGAGAGAGCAGAGATTTAAATCTGGACACCTTATATCCATACCGAAGCCATGAGATTCAGTGGAAAATATCATGTTGGGTATCATGTAACTTTTCATTGGATATCAGCAAAGTTCCCCTCTCTGAGAGCTTGCATCACCAATTTTAAGGGAATGTCCTCTACATCTGCAGTCCCAAGCACAACTACAGGCTGGACAGAGAATGGATTTAGAGCAGCCCTGAGGAGAAGGACTTTGGGTTGCTGGAGGATGAAAAGCTCAACAAGACTCAGCAATGTGTGCATGGAGCCCAGAAAACCAACTGTCCCCTGGGCTGCACTAAAACCAGCACGACCAGTAGGTCATGGGAGGTGATTCTGCCCCTCTGCTCTGGTGAGACCCAGCTGGAGTACTGCATTCAACCTGGGGGTCCCCAGTACAAGAAAGATATTGAGCTGTTGGGAGTGACTCTAGAGGAGGCCATGAAGATGGTCAGAGGGCTGGGGCACCTCTGCTATGGAGAAAGACTAATAGAGTTGGGTTTGTGCATCCTGGAGAAGAGAAGGCTCTGGGGAGAACTTATGGCAGCCTCCCAGTACCTGAAGGGGTCTACAGGAAAGCTGAAGGGAGACTGTTTATTGAGGAGTGTAGTGATAGGGCAAGGGGGAATGGGTTTAAACTGAAAGAGGGTAGATTTAGATGAGATATTAGGAAGACATTCTTTACTATGAGGGTGTTGAGGCACTAGAAGAGGCTGCCCAGAGAAGCTGTGGCTGCCCCATCCCAGACAGTGTTCAAGGCCAGGTTGGATGGGGCTTTGGGCAACCTGGGCTAGTGGAAGGTGTCCCTGCCCATGGCAGAGGGGTTGGAACTAGATGATCTTTTGGGTCCTTTCCAACCCAAACCTTTCTGTGATTTCATGGTTTTTAGTCAAATCTGTACTGTGAGAAAGATTTCATGGCCAGTGTTTACTCAAAATCAGTAAATTTGCTGAAGGCATTTATTTTTACAACCATACTGTTATTGAAAGGAAGCAAGAAGCAAAAAAATAAATCTCACCAGGACCCGAATCAGGGACTTTTCAGGAATTGCTACAAACCATCAATTTCATGTGTTATTTTGATCTTGTCTTCATCCCATTAAAATCAACAGGAAAGGTCCCAAGGACTTCAGACAGCCTATTTATTTGCCATATGAACAAGTGTAATTATTCAAATATCAAGCAGAAATCTAAGAATTAGATCCACAGTTCTGATGTTAACCTGGCTTCACTCTGCCTCCTCCACAAATCACTCACATATCCCTGAATGTTTTCCTCCTGTGAAAATGGAAAGAATCAGTACACCAATGATGCTCCAAGAACCTGCTGGGGATAAAGCTGAAACCCACAAGAATAGTAATTATTTATTAAAGCAGGGACATTCTAAAATATACCTAATTGAAGAATGTTTATTAAACCTGTATATAAAATCAATAGGCTATACCTCACATAGCAGAAAGTAGGTATTGCTACTATCTTATATGCATAGGATAAAGCCCTGGAGAGGAGCTATTTGCCTTTAGGCCTGTTCATCGAGCATGAATTTGGCAACTCGAATACTGTCTCAGCTTTCCAGTGTAAAAAAACAGGGATAACTATCTACTTCCCAAATTTGCTGAGAGGCTGGAGCACTTTGACATCTTTGGGTGAAGACTGAGACAAATGAGAAATGATTAATAATTGGGATTAAATTCTTGGAAGGGTCATTTAGTGTGATTCCGTGCTATTACTAACAGTCATATTATAAAAATTTATGAAGCTTCATTTTCCCTTTCATTTTCCCATTCCCTGTGTATTAATAGTAAGATATACTCCTGTTTTACCCATGCATTCCATTTTTACTATCCCAGTCCTCAAGAGCATTCGATTTTGTCCCGTGTGTTACTGCCAACATCCCCTTTATTGATGTCTCCCAACTTTCTGTCATCAGTAATTTTAATTATCACTTTTCTACCTCTTCTGGCAAGAGCATCAATAGTGATCGCATGACTCAGATCCTTCCTCCCCTTCCTTTCCTCCCTCCTCCTCCCAGTGGTCCAGCTTCAGTAGAAGGGGCGGGGGGAGTGGATTTGCTATCCTGTCTAGCCTACAGCCTGCTGGTTAAAGGACTCTCTCCTCTGGTTATTAGAAGATAGAAACACTATAGTGCTGTTTGAGAGGGGGTTCATAAGATATATTTTTACATGGTGCTCAATGCATTTGTATCATGTTCAGAGTTTATCTGAGGGATTGGCTCCTGAAGAGGCTTGAGACATTTTAAGTGGCATTCACCTGAAAAACTGTATATACAATCCACTTGTTTAGCACGTCTCCCTTGAGTTGCCCTCTAGTGCCTGGGAAAAACCAGTAACCGTAGGGAAGTTTAAGAGCGTGACTTGTCTTACCCTGAGCTACCCATGTTTGATCAGGTGAATCACATCCCATATGCCATTGACTAGTTCTCCATCAACTCTGAAGGCAGCCCAGCCAACCACCTCTGAGGCAGATATAGTGGTACCAAAGTGAAATACACCTTATCTCATCTCCAGACACACCGGTAACTTCCAGAGGTGGAGGTTTGAGATCTGCTCAAGGTCAGGCTGCCTGGGACATGCAGAACCAGATCTCACAAAATTGTAGGGGTTGGAAGGCACCTCCAGAGATCATCGGGTCCAACCCCCCTGCCAAAGCAGGGTCCCTACGATGTATCACACAGGTCGTGATGGGTCTTGAATGTCTCCAGTGAAGGAGACTCCACAACCCCCCGGGCAGCCTGTCCCAGGGCTCTGTCACCCTTACCGTGGAGTTCTTTTTTATATTGGTCTGGTATTTCCTGTGCTCCAACTTGAGGCCATTGCCCCTTGTCCTGTCCCCACAGACCATTGAACAGAGGCTGGCCATTTCCCTCTGTCTCCCCTACTTCAGGTATTTATAACCAGATCCCAATCTGATGCCAGTGTAGAACATCAAAAACTGAGTTCAACTGCCACTACAGGCAAGCAATGGATTAATTAACCTTTCAAATTACTGTTTCAGACTTAGGTTGTTGAATAGACTCAGTGACTGAGAAGCACGCAAACACTGCGGTCACATATAAGCAAATACTCAAGTATTTCCTTGAAATAGAATATCTCGGCCTTGAAACAAGAGAACAATTGTGCCAACTGGTGCCGCCGTGTAATGAAGCGAGGCCAGAGGTCCCAGCAAAGGCCACAGAGCCGGTTTGTCTGCCACATTTTCACGCCTCCCTGGGAGCGGGATGCCCCGTCAAGCCCAGAAAGCCGTTTCTTCAAAGCAGCGTGAGGACGAGGGGTTAAACTTCTCCTCCTCCCGAGCTCTTCCACCGGCCCTTCAGGACCTGGCGTTGCCTCAGGGACAGAGGGCAGGCAGAGCCCCTGAGGCCGGCGAAGAGGCGGGATGCGCCCCGCCGCCATCGCGGCTCCTGACAGGATCCGACGGGGAGTGTGTAACGGGCTCGCGCCACCTGAGGCCCGCACGCCGCGCCTGCGCAGGCGGGGTGGGGCGGTTCCCCCCCCCCCCCCCTTCCCCCAGTTTGAGGGGCGGCAGCCTGACCCCCCTCTTCCATCCCCCGCAGCCATGTTAGTGTGGGGAGCGAACCAGGGAGGGAGGGAGAGGGCAGCCGCGCATCCCATGGTGCAGCGCGCCGGGAGGGCGGGGGAGCGGCCTGGAGTGGCCGGGGCTGGGAAGCAGCTGCCCGCGCCGCCGCGCAGACCCACCTAGAGCGGGGCTGCAGCCGGGCGGCCTCAGCAGCCGGCGCTGGCGGGACAAGCTCTGCTGCTTTTCCTCTCCTCGCCTCAGCTCGTCGCGGCCCCTCCGCCCGCCGGAGGCGGCTGCCCGCAGCGCGGTGAGTGCTGGCGGCGAGGGGTCTGCCTGGGGAGGGGAGAAGGGGCGAGGGGGACAGGCGGAGTGAGGCGCAGCGGCTCCAACGGCCTTAACTTACACAACGGTTGGGGGGGGTGGGGGGGAGAGGGGGGCGGTTGGAAGGCGGGGGGTGGGGGGGGAGGAGTGGGGGGCGCAGCCACCTCCTCTTTCCGTGTCCCTCCGGCTCGGGGTGCGACGGTGGCCCCGTTTCCTTGGGGGGAGAGCCGCTCGTTTCTTCAGTATCACTCGGGAGGGGCTGCCTCGGGCACCGGGGAGGGGGCACGGGAGACACCCCCTCCCCACGGGGCACACGTACGCGCGCACACACGAACCGCACGTCGTGGGTGCCCGCGGCCGAGAGGAGCCGTCGGCGGCTGAGGGCACCCGGCGGCCGGGGTGCGAGCGAAGGGCTCCGGCCGGCCGAGGGGGGAAGACGGCTGCGGGGTGGGGGAGGTGGGAGGCGGTGGAGTGGGGGGTCCGGGCTGAGCCGCTTCCCTCCGTGGCGGCGCCTGCGAGGGAGCTTCCTTGGGCGGTGTTGTGGGGACGGGCAGGATGGGAAGGGAATATGGGAGGAGAGGAGGCTGCGGGAAGAGGTCATCTGGTGCACCGCCTGCCCCTTCCACCCTTCCCCGAGGAAAAAGCCGGCCGCCCCCCTCCGCACCGGCCGCCCGCCCGCGGGGCTCGGCCCGCAGCCGGCCCCTTCCCTCTCCCGAGAGGGCCGGGGCTGCCGCGCCGGTCCCACCGGATGTGGCGGGAGGCGGCGAGGTGCTGGCGGCTCGGCCGCGGCTCGGCGAGGAGGAGCGGGACGGTCCGTAAAGTAAACAAAGGGAGAGGAAAGGAAAGGGAGGGAGGGGAGGTGTCCCCTGGTTGCCGGAGCCGGGCTGCTTGGCTTCCCCCTGCCTCTCTCCAGGCGTGCCGGTAAATCTGTGGTTGCCTCTCAGAGCCTGGGTGGGAGCTGAGGGGGAAGTGGCTGAGGTTTCTTGGCTTTTCGTGCGTGTTGAGGTTTGCCAGGGGGTTGGTTTGGGGTTTGTTCCGTTATTACGCTCACCGGAGAGTGGGGTCGTTTCATCCGAAGAGGAGCAGGGGCCGCTTTTTGGTCGCTAGCTCAGGGGTAGCCTGAATCTGTTGCAGGGGAGGGGGAACAAGTGTTCCTCAGCGTGGCTTTTGATCGACCCGGCTGGTGCCACAGGAGTTGGATTAGGTGGAGGAGCCTTTACACTTCTTGAAGAAATTCGATACTCTCTTTTTTTTTTTTTTTTTCCCGGTTGTAAACCCGATTTTTGGAGTAAAGTGAGAATTGCAATTCCACAGCTGCAATAGAGTGTCTCTCCCCTCAAATCCCTGGTACTCATTTTGAAGCATGTGCTGTATATTGTCAATTTTCACACCCATTCTCTTTCCAAACCTCCTCTAGCCAGATGATTTTATTTTTATTTAACCGTGGTTTTGGAACGAGGTGTAGTTTTTCTTTGACATCTTTTTTTTTTCCTTCTCTTTTTCTGGCTGAAAGACAGTTGGTGACACTGTTTCTGTGGTAGCTGATGTGCAGTCAGCCTTGCTGAAGCGCTCTGAAAGCAGCGTGTATCCTATAGGCCCTAGCACCAACGTTGGGCTCTTGCAGCTCAGAATCTGGCAGTTTTACTGGGATAACAGTGGTGCTGTTGTAAATGTGTTGAACAAAAAGTTTACTTGAAAGGAGAAACACTTCAGGCTTCTGGACACCTATCTGTGCAGTATGAACTAGGGAGCTGCTTTGGCAGGGGGGTTGGACCTGATGATCTCTCGAGGTCCCTTCCAACCCCTATGATTCCTATGATTCTGTGATTCATATTCAAGTATTTAATGTGTTAGGGTAAAAGAGAAGTGATACTGCAGTGTCCCTTAATGTTTCAGGCTCTTTTGGCCTTTGGTTGGTTAATCTTTTCTAATTTTTTAACCCATGTTAATGGGAAAAGTCGTACATTCCTCAAAGCTAATCTGCCTGTATCATCTCTGGTTCTGTTGAACCTGGGTAAGGTCAGGAGCATAACTGGACTGGGACCAGAAAATATTAAATGCTACATAGTTATTTGGAACATCTTGTTACCCTCCTGATGTTGTCCATGTCCAGAATTCCAACCCTTCCTTTCTCCACCCATCTCCTTTCTTGTTTTACCTCTGACATCAGGCTGTTATCATACCTTGTATCTCTGTTGAATTCCCTTTGCCTCTGTGGTGTGATTTGTGGATGGGGGCTACAGCTTTGGAGTTCTTAAAGCAAAGTTTGTGGCTGAGATCCTGTAAAGAATGTGGATGTGTACCTTTGAGATCAGAGCCTATGCAGTCGACTTGATGGATCTAAAATCTGGAGTACTGTTAAGAAAGGAAACAAACCCGAAAGAGGGATGAGACACTAGTTGCTGGGAAACACTTTTTCTTGCAGGACTGTGAGCTTCACAGGCTATTCAACAAGGGAAAAAACAGTTCTGAAATGCGTCTTCAGTACTATTATGTCTTAAATCCAGGTTTTGTAGATCATTAATTGATGCCTGTGTTGCTTGTCCTTTTATTTTCTAAAGTCAAAATGCACACATTAAGAAAAAAAATGGCATAGTACTTATTTGTCAGAAGTTCTAAGGTCTATTCAGCCTTTGCCTTAGGTATTCTTAAAAATACTTGTTGGCATAACTAGTAACATATTGGAGTACTTAATATAGAAATTAGTGTTAGAATAGCGTGTCTTGAATGTGTGATTTGTTGAAATAGCTTTAAAAATTGCTTCAACTTCTAGGTAGTGAGTGATGCAGCTTGGAAGCAAAATGTTGCATGTTGAAAAGAAGCCCTTCAAAAATGGAATGGTTTACCACATAATGACTTGTAGTTGAATGGGGGAAATCTTGTTTTTGTGAATTCTACCAAGCTAATAGATATTGGGGGGATAAGAGGAGAGAAAGCCAGGAGTGTTTTTTTGAGCTTTAGTAAACCAGGGGGGTGTTTGATGGTTCAGGAGATATCTTCTGGTTTTAATGTCTAAATAAATATGGGGATTTTTTTCAGTAGGAGGTTAACTCAAGAAACTGAGTGTCTCTGGAAACCAGAAGTTGTTTCTTGCCACTTATAAAACAAAATGATTTTTTTTTTCCTCCCTTTGCTAGACATTGCCCTGTGTAGCAGTCCTGTCTTTGACATGATGTAACACCCATAAGAACAATACAGGCTATTCCCACTCCTTTTATCTCTTAGGATTTGTGTAAAAGCCCTTTTTCACGATGACAGAGAACTTTCTGTGGTCTTGAAGTGTAGTTTTGAAGTCTGCTGTGTTGCTGGTTGTTCTTAAATAGATGTATTTGTACTCACCTACAGGCTTTTGACAACTACCTGCACTAGTGTTCAAACAATAGTGATGATTTGGAGAATATTGTTAACTGTATAACCTGTCACTTTGCTGTAAAGGTCTGTGTTTCCAGATCTTGTGTATTTTTAGGCTTGCAGAAATTTTTGTCTTAAATGGAAAACGTGTAGCTTTAAATTTGATGTAGAATATTCCATATCCTTACATTCTGGGCAAATTTCAATAAATCTATAGAAAGTATTTAACAATGATGCTCTTATGCTAGATTTTTTTTTTTCCTGGATTATAATTAATGTTCTGGGATGCCAGCAGTGACAACTTGTGTTTTATTTACTTCTTACCAGTAAGGCTATAAATCCTCATTTTAGACAGCTGTCAATGAAAACTGAAGTGTGTGACTGATTCTCAGCTCCATTAGATGTGATCTCCAGACTGAATCTGTTTTTCCTCATGTTTTAGTGAAATTCTGAAGTTCCAAGTGCCATTGCTGAATAACAGGAAAACGTGGACATTTTGACTTGATTTCTTGCAAAGGTTTTAATTAAAGGTCAGGATCTTAATTGCAACAAACATCCTTTGAGCCTTTTGAGCTCTTGTGTGGAGCGCTAGCAGGAATTATTTGGGAAACCTTTAAACCTCTTAATTTTGAGTGTTTAGCACCTGAACTACAGTGCTGCTTGTCCTCCTGAATGGTAACTTCTACAGGATATTTTGTACTGAAGCATTTTTTCTTCTTTTTTTTTAAGTATTTGGGGAAAAAACCTAGAATTCAATTCGGATTAATGTAAGTTCAGGGTGTGTAAACTCTTAGGAATTTCAAGTGAGTCTCTTGTTTTGCATGTGACTCTTAGGAACCTCAGAAGTGCAGTGTGTTCAGTGAGTGCAGTTTATTGTGTCCCCCAGAAAGATGTGAAGTTGGAAGAATGGGAAGCTAAATGGAAGATGTGATGCCCTGGCAGATACTTGGGATGATCAGATGGATCTTTCTGAAAGCTCTGGGTTTCCATGTCTTGCTCCATGTTGTGGAAGTGATTGATGGTTAATCAGAGGAACTGTTGAATCGTAGAGTCACAGAATGGTCTGGGTTGGAAGGGAGCCCAAGGATCATAGAGCTCCAACCCCCCTGTCACAGGCAGGGACACCAACCTCCAGGCCTGGATCTACACAAGGCTGCCCAGGGCCCCATCCAACCTGGCCTTGAACACCTCCAGGGACGGGGCAGCCACCACCTCTCTGGGCAGCCTGTTACAGCCCCTCACCACTCTCTCTGTAAAAACCTTACCCCCAATACCTAATCTAAACCTTCCCTCCTTTAGCTTTAGAAGGTGACTATTTAGGGATTGAGTAGCTTAAAATTCTGCAGATTTTATTTTTACCCTCTCCTCCTTGTTGAAACTTTCTGCCAGGTTCTGTGTTCTTTCTACCAGGTGAGCTTCCAAAGGTAGGAGGTTGTTGCTTGCCCAGCACTTAGTGCTCCTGACACTGGGATGCCACTTCTGCAGCCTTTTGAGTGACAGGTCTTCATGAATAGAAAATCATTTAAAAAGGAGGTGTTTGGAAAGTTAACATCAGAGGGGTGTGTTGTTGGGGGAGATGACACAGGGAGTAATGTGTATGGAAGAAATAGTTTCAGAGTTGACAGGAGAACCACAGAAACTCAGTATCTCTGGCTCAAGCTTGAAATCTAGAGATTAACAAGAAATTGGAGAATAGTTTCTAGAAACCTGGTTTACAAGGTTTGAATGTAGTTTCTGTCAAGAAAAATCATAATGGATAAATGGGTAAATTACAAAAGCTGAAGGCAACAGGCTTTGTTAGAGAACATTTGATGATTTGCTTGCATCACTGTTAAGTGTGGGTACATCTAAATCCTCTTCAGATGAGCAGCAGTCCACAGCTGAACTGGTAGAACTCTCTTGTATTGGATTTCCTCTGTCCCTTGTGACTTCAAGACTTTTTTCCACCCTCTTAACTCTCTGCATTGGTCCTTTGTCTCTTCTTTTTTATTGTGTTTTGTGCAGAAGGGGCACACAGAGAAAGTTGAAGCAGCTTTTGCTAGCTTCATATCACACTGAAGCACTCCTGTTTTCCCTGGGGAGGGGTATGGACACACACTCAGCTTGGTTTCATTTTGCTGCAGGATCCCAACCTTGTATTGTAACATAGGCTGGTTTAGAGCTTAATCCTTACAATGAGTCTTGGTGCTTTCCCTGTCTGTGGAACTGTAATTTGACTCATTTTAAGAACCTGATTTCCTTCCTTTTGACAAAAAGTAGATAAGCTAAACATGAGCATCAATTGTCCTGAAGGCAGTGATGGGAGATCACATGGGTTTTGCTGCTGCTATCATTCTAGCTATCCCAGCATCACAGAATGTTGGAGGTTGGAAGGGACCACAAAGGATCATCTAGTCCACCCCCCCTATGTTGATGAACAGTAAATTTACAAGTGTTCTATATCACGAATCCCTTTTATGAAGACTCTTCTTTGCCTTTGCAGAGGTTCTAGTGATAGAGCCAAAGCTCTTCTCACAGTCCTGGACTGTAAGAAAAAGAGGTCAGAGGGCTGTACTGACTGCTGACTGCTCCTGCTTCCTGCTGCCATGCTAGGGGCTTTTCATTGTTTACCCACACATGAAAATGTGCAATTCCTCCTTTTGTTTTATTTTTGTTTTGGGGGAGGGGAGAAGGAGCTCTGAGGCTCTAAAGATCTTTGGGAGGCAGAAGTTTTCCTTTGTCCCATTGAAGTTCCTGAGAAGGATTTGTAACAGCAGCTGATATTTATTTATTAAGATGGGAAGGAGGAGCTGCTGCTACTTTTTCCTGTTTCCTTGCTCGTAGGGTAGGAAATAACTTGGTTGCAAGTAGATAGCAGAAGCTCAGAATGAGCTAAGTGATAGGTTTTGTAGATGTGAATGCTCCTCTTTAACCAGCTATGGAGCTTTTCTCCTAGGGGTTTAATGCTACATAGAGTATCTACTGATATAAACTATAGGATGTACAATAGCCAGTAAGGTTTTCTGTCCATCAGTGTTTTCTACTTAATTTCCTAGCATTGCCTTTAAGATTACTGCTACTGAAGGTATTAATAAGATGCATATTCTAATATCTGAGTTGTATCCAGTGGTGGTGATGTATATAAATCAATATATTTTACATGCTGTGTGTTGTGGGTTTTATGTTCAGGGTTGGAGCTGAAGCAAGTTTGTCCTCAGTAATATTCTGTGGCATCAAGATACAGAAATTCTGTGATCTCTAAAAGAAAATTTCCTCTTACTGATTTCAGGCAATCTTTTGAATTCTTATTTCTATGAATGATAGCATAAAACCTACTGTCATTGTGTTATTTTTATATAGGTATTTGTTCATGATTTCCTTGGTTTTTTTAGACTAGGCAGTTGTAATTTTTCTGACTTTTGAGGGAGGAAAAATGGTGTGTTTTCCAGTTTAGAATATTGGAGTTTTTATTGCCCACTTTTTTTAAGGAAAGGTTAATAGTGAAAGGAGAAGAATAGAAATAGTGTTTGAGTGTACAGTTCCTTTTTCTTTTTGGTTAATTGACCGAGTTGTTTCCTGTTTTTTTTCCCTGCTATTTGTAATACACTTTCCTTTTAAGCAGAAATTCCCTGTACTGGTGGCTGAATGCTCTTGTGGTTTTGTTCCTGCTTATATCTCGGGTTTTAGTAGTGTCTTCCTTCAAACCCTTTGCTTCTTTGCCGATGCTCTTCTGTAGTAGAAGTTGTTTAAAGGCAGAGATACTTCTTCATAATTGATTTTTTTTGTCTAGGTGGTAGCATAAAAAGAAATGTAACATAATTCAGTTGTATGAAGCTTAAGTTCCATCATAAGAGGGGTGGCAGCAGGGACAAGGAGGGAATTGTCCCTCTCTACTCTGCCCTTGTGAAGCTTCAGCTGGAGTCCTGTGTCCAGAGCTGTGGCCCCCAATACAAGAAGGATGTGGAACTGTTGTAGAGGGTTCAGAGGAGCCACAATGATGATTAGAGGGCTGGAGCACCTCCCCTATGAAGAGAGGCTGAGGGAGCTGGGCTTGTTCAGCCTGGAGAAGAGAAGGCTGTGGGGGGACCTCATTGCAGCCTTCCAGTGCCTGAAGGGAGCAGAGAAACAGGAGGGGAATCAACTTTTTAAAAGGGCAGACAATGGCAGGACAAGGGGGATGGAGTGAAGCTAAAGGAGGGAAGGTTTAAATCAGGTATTAGGGGGAAATTTTTTACAGAGAGAGTGGTGAGGTGCTGGAACAGGCTGCACAGAGAGGTGGTGGATGCCCTGTCCCTGGAGGTGTTCAAGGCCAGGTTGGATGAGGCCCTGGGCAACCTTGTGTAGCTCCAGGCCTGGAGGTTGGTGTCCCTGCCTGTGGCAGGGGGGTTGGAACTGTGTGGTCCTTGGGGTCCCTTCCAACCCAGACCATTCTGTGATTCTTTACAGAGAGTTAGTTCATACTTCAATTTTGTGTTAGTCCTTATCTTTCTTCCCCCTTTTCCCTAGCAAGTTCCAGAACTTGATGGAAGTGTTTGTATTTTTGCCAGTACCTAGGACCTCTCATGCCCAACCTCACTGTTTTTGTTAACACTGCTGGAAAGAGATGGGAAACACTGGTACAACCACATTATTTGAAGGCAAGAATTTTCCTTCTGCCTCTTTGGTGGCTTATTTTTTTTTCATTGTGATACCTGAACTGATTGAACTGCTGTGCTGTGGCTTATTCCACTTTAAGGATAGTGCTTTGCTCAGGCTTTGTCCACTGGCACATAAACACGCAGCACTTCCCAAGTGCTTTCTGTAAGGGGGTTTGAAGTTCCCCTCACTACATAAAGTAGAAGCTGTGCTGTGTGATCCCAGTTGTTTAAGGTGCCATCTTGCTGCTTGCATCCAGCCTTGGCTTGGCCATCACAATTAACTCATTTTTGCCAGTGTACTTGTTAAGCCTTCATCATGTCTCACTTCAAATGGCATTTGCAAGAACTGCATTTGCAGTTAGTAAATAGAATGCAAGTGGGTTTTATGCAGTGAGCAGGGAGGGGAAAGAAGGTGGTAGTTAATATGTGTGTAAAAACACGTCCCAGGTGGTGAGCCACGAGTTGGAGGGTGTTAATCTCCAAGTTCCATTTTTAATTGTATCAAAGGCTGCTGAATTTTATTACATTTTAAACTAGTTTTCCATTGCCAGTGTTCACCCAGGCACATGTAAGGGTCTCTTGCTTGCAGTGAAGCTCTTCAGTGTCTAGAGTTTCTGTTCTTACTGTTGTGTTAACAGCATTTCTATAATGGTGCTGTTAATTAATGGCTAAAGAAGTAATTCTGATATTTTATCAGCTCTCATTTTCTATTTCAGGCTTAAGCACTATATCCTAGGGGCTTCTACTTTCCAGTTGGTTTATTAATTATCTTGTCATTTTCAGTTTAGTTTGTATAAATCACAAAGCTGTCTGTTCTCTGTGCTTGTTCTGGTACCTCTGAACTCTACAGCCTCTCTTCCTACTCCTTCTTGAATTTTCTTGTTCAAATGTCTCCTCAAAACATACTTTTCAAGTTCTACAATAGCTGAGTGAGCTGGGATGTCCAGGTTACTGATTTATTGCTGCTCAGTTTGTGATTAACTTTATTCTGCTGCTTCAGAAAAAGAAAGGCTCTGCTGTGGAGTAGCAAATAGACCTTACTCCAAGTAAACACTTGTAGTAATTGTACTGAATTCAGTACTGGTGGGATTTAATTAGAATGCTGTGTTTAGTTTTTGGGCACTGTACATGAATAAAGGGTTTTCTTCTCCTTTAGATGCTTTGAGTAGCAGAAGGTAACTGAAGAGTATGACACACAAGAATTGAACAACATAAGATGACCTCTTTATGTCCTTGTATTAAATGATTTACATGTGTTAGGCTACCACAAGGCTGAGGAAGATAAAGGGTTGTGTGGGCCAAACCAATAAATAATTGCTTAATACAACAGCAGGTTTGGGCTACTTATTAGGAAGGCTTCTAATGGTAAGAATAACAAACGGTTGGAATTGATTAGGGAGGGGGCTCTTGTCCCCTGATGGTCTCTAAGAACACATTAGACATCTGTTCAGAAAGGAAACGCTGTCTGTCCCGACCTCAGGAGTGGCAGAATCACAAGGTGACCTCTGGAGCCCTATCCAGCACTGATTTTAGTTATGCTAACAGGTCCAGTTTGTGTGGGGGGGTTATTTTTGGGTTTATGTTGATAGTCAAAAGGTAGACAGTGATGCCAGCATCTGATAGTTTTCTCTGAGCTCTTGTAAGCAAGACCTGTCAGTTAGCTTGTTAGGTGTAGCCTGAGACTGGGCAGCTCTGATGTGAATCTGTTGCAGGCAAAGCATCTTGTATTTTTTGTGGAATGCTGCTCTTGGTTATGACTGTAAAGGTCACAGTGAGATGATCTTTTCCATAAATTAAGCCATCATGCTCTTCTAGAGAGGCAGATGTTACCTGGATATGGCTTCAAAACCAGAATTCTAAAGTGGTTACTGAGATGAGAACAATTAGCTTGCTTGCAATCTTGTCATAGATGTATAAATTTTGTGGAA
This sequence comes from Gallinula chloropus, assembly GCF_964237585.1. Lineage (NCBI taxonomy): Eukaryota > Metazoa > Chordata > Aves > Gruiformes > Rallidae > Gallinula > Gallinula chloropus. The sequence continues at coordinate 5,133,961 of NC_140086.1, forward strand.
GAAAACATACAAGACTTCTAAATTGTACAATCAAATTAATAAAGTGGCCTTAGAGGATTAATTTCTTACTCCTTCTGGTATAGCACTCTAATTACTATGTTTTATTACAGTTTAATAAACTGAGCTTTGCTTTCAGAGTGGGAATTTCTGGTGAGTCGATAGGTTCTTTTTATGTCTGCCTTTCGCTCTCACATATCTCCTGGTAACTTGTGTCTTGATGTTGCACCAGGAGGCTCCCTCTTAATTCTGTCTCAAATTAATCTGTTTTAAAGCAAGTCAAAGTCTTTCTCAGCAATTTGTCATGGAAGGAGTAAGTCACTACTTGATTCTTTTTCCCAGTTTTTAGTGAAAATGTGTATGGAGACGAATAAAGATATGGTGTATCTACTCTGTATAGCCCCTGCTGGAAACTAGTGTTAATGATTAGGTGAACCTAATGAGGTTCAACACTGCCAAGTGTGAGGTGTTGCACTTGGGCTGGAAGAATCCCAGACACAGATACAGACTGGGAGAAGAACTTCTTGAGAGTAGCCCTGCTGAGAAGGACTTGGGGATTGTGGTGGACGAGAAGCTTGACATGAGCCAGCAGTGTGCTCTTGCAGCTCGTAGGGCCAATGGTATCCTGGGCTCCATCAGCAGAGGGGTGGCCAGCAGGGACAGGGAGGTGATTGTCCCTCTCTGCTCTGCCCTCGTGAGGCCCCAGCTGGAGTCCTGTGTCCAGAGCTGGGGCCCCCAATACAAGAAGGATGTGGAACTGTTGTAGAGGGTTCAGAGGAGACACAAGGATGATTAGAGGGCTGGAGCACCTCCCCTATGAAGAGAGGCTGAGGGAGCTGGGCTTGTTCAGCCTGGAGACGAGAAGGCTGTGGGGGGACCTCATTGCAGCCTTTCAGTCCCTGAAGGGAGCAGAGAAACAGAAGGGGAATCAACTTTTTAAAAGGGCAGACAATGGCAGGACAAGGGGAATGGATTAAAGCTAAAGGAGGGAAGGTTTAGATTAGATATTAGGGGGAAGTTGTTTACAGAGAGAGTGGTGAGGTGCTGGAACAGGCTGCACAGAGAGGTTGTGGCTGCCCCATCCCTGGAAGTGTTCAAGGCCAGGTTGGATGGGGCCCTGGGCAACCTTGTGTAGCTCCAGGCCTGGAGGTTGGTGTCCCTGCCTGTGGCAGGGGGGGTTGGAGCTCTCTGGTCCTTTGGGTCCCTTCCAACCCAGACCATTCTATGATTCTCTGCACCCTGTGTTTGAGATGGCCCTTAGAAAATTAAAGAATAAATTTGTTGGTCTGACAGCTTTTTAAACACTGCTAAAATTAGAGGCAGAAGCTGCTGAAGTTCATAGTTGAGCAGTTTTCAGAGAGCCTTTAAGCTACAAGGTGAAGCTTGGTGTGCATATCTGTGCTTACTTTTGTAAGCTTTGTTTTACTGTGATCTGGGAAACTAAAAATAATTGTGAAAAACCCCTGTCTGGTTTGGAGGCAAGGGGAAGCTTCTTGTTCTTTGTATTAAATTCAGTGTAATCAGTTATAAAGGCTCTTAATCAGATTAGATAATCTTCATTATCAGGATAATCTTAACTTCAGATTTACATGGATTTCTTGTGTAGCATTGCTTTTCTAAACTGTGTGGGTTTTGGGGAGGACCTCCTCCAAGGAGGATAGCATTGCTACTATATAGCTTGGTGTGTATGTTTGTAAATTGTTCTGGATGTGTTAATTAATGGTTATTAGGGAAAATTAATCCTTTTTCAGAAATGAATAATATTCCTGTTATTTTGCCTGTGTAGTTTGATGTCACGGTTTCAGAATTGAAGTTTATAAGAGAAATAGGAGAATAAAAGTATATGGCATGTACTTCTTTGTGGGAATAGTCTGACACTCTTCCTGAATGCTTTGTGAATATTAGATTGAGTTTTTTTACTTGTATTTCTTGGGCTGTAGGTGGAAATAAAAGAACAATTAGAGCTTCTGTAAAACTTAGTCGAAGAGTGGAGTTGAAGGAACAGGGTAGAACATCAGACACTCACTCCTTTTCCATCTTCTGCCCAGAGTTTGTGTCAGTATTTCATCCTCATAAAAAGCTTTGGTTCCCAGGATTTCATTCCCTCCTTGCTGGAAATCTGTTACCTGTGTGAAATTAATAAACAACCGAGTGAGTTTCTGTGGGAGATCAGGCACCTTTGGAAGATGCTGTGCAGCAAAGATGATTAACTCTTAGGGATTTAAATCGAGTGAAAGTTTAGCTGTGTCATAGGCTACAAAGCCCCTGCTTATCCAGCCGTAGTAGGAGGGGGGAGAGTGTCTTTGTGCGATGGCAGCACTGCTTGTCTCATGCTGTTTCAGTGCTTTCCACAGCCAGTTTTATACCTTGCTCTCCTTTCATCCAGAGAGGAGTGGGAATTCTTAGAGGAGTGCGTATCACTGGCTTTGTTTTACAGCCAAATCAGCTTTTTTTGTCTCTTAAAGTCAAACAGAACCTTTAAACTGTTTCATAATCTGAGAAGGGTGTCGAACACAGAAGGTTCCCTTCCTATGACACAGATGTTGGAGTGCTGTAATGTATTTATCTGTGTGGCTTTTGGGAGATAAATGGGGATTGCACCGACGTTCTTCCTTTAAAAAAGTCTTTGTTGCTTCTGTTGAAATAGATATTGAACTACAGTATTCTCAGGTGGGAGTGGGATCACTGGTCATACACCAAGCAAGAGATCATAGGCTGGAAGTATGGGAAGGGTAAGGACTGCAGCAAGCCGTGAAAATACAGGGACATAAAGCACACTTGTTTTAATACCTTCATCCTGAGGTGGCAACATAAGGCAAGAGCTTGTGGGTTGCTGTGATTAGTATTGGAAAAGGGAGGTAAAAGTAGTGAGGCTGACAAAGGATTTGAAGCCTAGTCAGAATGAAAAGGGGGGGGGGGGAATGGTGGTGCCAGTGTGCATATGAAGTGAGCACTTAATGCACAGCTGTCACTTGAAATGTGATAGTTTTTTGGACTGACTCTGTTACAGTGCATTTAAGTGTTGTGTTGTACTTGTGGTTTATGTTCAATCTCCATAGCTAGTTTTGTTTGAAAAAGAAAGTGGTACTAAGTGTGGACTCTTCCTCTGTGTGTTTTTTAATATGGAAAGGACATCTTGCTGAACTTTACCCTTCTCCCAATTAAGTTTTGACCATTTGGTTAAAGGTTTCTGTGGAACTGCTGGTGGTGAAGCTGCAAGTGGCCATATGGTCGTGTTTTGTGGCGACGTGCTTAGGAGCTGTGTTTGGGTCCAGTGACTCTGTTCCAAACTCTGCTTTATGGACTGTGATCTTCTGGTGTCCAAGTCACTACGCAGTGTTAAGATCAAGTTAGTACTTTTATACCAGTTTTGAAACACTAAGGGTTTCAGTCTTCACAGCATTGTGTCTGTGGAAACAGTGCCATTGAGTTGGTCTAGGATTTGGTAACTGCCTTGACAGTTCTGGGACTCTTCCTGAAGGACATATATCACTTGTTAGTACGCTGTATTTAGGGTCTACTACACAAGAAGTTTTCTTCTTGGTGTTGCTGCTGCAAGTTCTCCAGGCAGATCCATTACCATTCCTTGAGGTGTAGAGGATCTGTGTGTATGTGGTTATTTATGCAAGATCCAGGAGAGGGTCTAAAAACCCACATGTACTGTACAACTAGCAGGATCAATAATGTTACAGGTAATATGGTTATAATTATCTCTTGTCTCTGTTAAAGATGGTATTACTGGCACCCAGAGGTTGCTATTACTGTTCTTTCCCTGTAGTGGCAGGGAAAGTGCTTCATGTGTCCAGTGATCTTCTGTGGAAGTTTTCTGTGACTTACTGTAGTGCCAAAGGGACATCATTAGAGAATAGATCAGGTGAAATGCTTTATAAGGAGAAAAACCTTGGACTGCACCAATCTGTTTATTCCCTTTGCTGCTGTGGTTCAAAGGTAGGAGGAGAGGGAAGTGAAACAGATAATGTTGGTATTTAGTGGAGCATCTATGGCTTTGTAAGGCTTGAGATGATGAATTCCTGCACTGGAGTGGAGGATCTGGGAGAGGGTTAGGAGGAGGGGAGTTTATGGAGAGTAAATTATTGGTGTGATGAGAAAAGAGCAAAGAGGACAAATTCTCTTGAAGAATGTGGTCAAAGACCTTTAAAGGTAGGTGAAAACATAAGGAAGCTGAGCAGTGAGCTCCACGCCTATTCTTGGATACTAGTAATTTGCTTGGTGAAGAAGTCAAACTGGGAAAGGAATGGAATGAGACTGGAAAACAAACCAACATTTTTAGACAGAGTATATGGAAATTTAGATCTACAAGATGCTCTTGTAACTGAAAAGCAGGTTTATGCATGATTTTTAGGAAGAAAACACCATAAGACTGATAAAGTTGAGTACAAAAAAAAAAAGCTAACAAATCATACTGGACTAGAAGGGTGGCTTACAGCCACCAGTTGGAAAAGGTTTAGAAATCAGTGGTTTTGCACCACAAAAAATGTGTCAAACGAAACATTTAAATACTGTCAGTGTCCTGAAAACATCTTGTCTTGTGGAGAGAGGTAAAGACATTTCAGAAGCCAGAAAAGAATTCCTCCCTGCCTCATGCATTTGGGTTTTTGCTTCAAAGAAACAATCTGGTAAGATAACTTGTTTTTTTACAGAAAGCTGAAGTGAAAGCACAGTGTTTTGCTTAACCCAAACCATTTGCTATTTATTCTCGTTTTTGGCTATTTTGAAGTGTTTGGCATTTATCCTATTTAGGATGAGACCAATTGATGTTTTAAGAAGTGTTTCAAGCAGTCAAGCATGAGTTGAGCATAGGAGAGTTCTTGTTACTGCTTGTTTCTGAAGTAACTGATCATAGAATGGTCTGGGTTGGAAGGGACCCCAAGGATCAGAGAGCTGCAGGCCCCCTGCTACAGGCAGGGCCACCAACTTCCAGGCCTGGAGCTACACAGGGTTGCCCAGGGCCCCATCCAGTGATGGATGAAGTAAAATAGTAAGTAACCTGTGAAAACAAGTCCTGGGAAGGTATGCCTGGAAACAGCTGTCAGTGTAAGGGAGATGATCCTATGTTTGGATCGACTCCGACTGCGTTACTCCGAGTAGCTAATGACCAAAAGAGAGGCCCTTTGTGCTCTAGGGATGCCATCCAGCATCAGATCACAGCAGCCTCTGTCTGTGTGCTGAATTTTACACACATGGGTAGCTCTATTGAAAATCACTAGGATAACTTGTGTGGAAAATGTAATGTGCTTGTGTTTGCATTATTGATGCCTGAGCAATTAAACTATTTTGCTGGTGGTTGTGTTTTGGTGGGGTTTGGATGTTGCATGGGAATAAGGCCCATGGTATTTACACACACAATTATTTTAACAAATGCTTTCAGGGTGCTATTGACGTAACTTCCCAGAGTGAGGAAAGGTCATTTACCATCGGCCTTGGAAATTAAAAGCAGCTTTTGCCATATCAGAAAATATCTTTATTTAAATCAATAATTGCACAGGGGTTTCTATTTGAGAAACAGTCTCATGAGCAATTTCCTTTTTCATGAAGGACTTGCCATGATGTTATTCCCATTGTATTAATCGCTGGTGCTTTCACAAATTGTACCAAATCATGACTAATTCCCTAAACATATTCAGAGCAGATATGATTCTGGGGGAAGCTGTCGTTTTCCACTCAATCTGGGACAGATAACAGGACAGCCTGCTGACTTAACAGATTCTGTCTTAACTTTAGAACTAGTATTTTGAGGCAGGGCTGTTCCTCTTACATACAGCCACAGCATCAGTTCAGGTTCTCAGTGATGTTTCTCCTGGTGGTAGGGGTGTGTTTCAGGTGAGTGGCTCATTTCTGTGGCTTTCATGTATGACTTGCATTTAATTTTGTTCTGCTTACTATCTTTATCTCAAAAGCTGGAGAAGGACTGTTGATGAGTGATAGGGCAAGGAGTAATGGCTTAAAAGTGAAGGAGGAGAGATTTAGATATAAGGAAGAAATTCTTCACTGAGGCACTAGCACAGGTTGCCCAAAGAAGATGTGGATGCCCCTTCCCCGGCAGTTTTCAGGGCCAGGTTGGACAGAGCCGTGGGCAACCTGATACAGTGGGGTTTGGAACTAGATGAGCTTTGAGGTCTCCTACAGCCCAGACCTTTGTATGATTCTGGGATCTGGATGAGGGGATTGAGTGCATGCTCAGTAAACTTGCAGGTGATGCCAAGTTGGGCAGAATTACTGATCTGCTTGAGGGTAGGAAAGTTCTACAGAGAGATCTGGACAGGCTGGATCAATGGGCTGAACCCAACTGGATGAGGTTCAGTGGGGCTCAGTGCTGGGTCCTGTACTTGAGTGTCAGTGCCACGCTACAGGCTTGGGGATGAGTGTCTGAAAAGCTGGCTGGGAGAAAGAGACATGGAGATGTTGATCAACTGCCAGCTAAATATGAGCCAGCAGTGTGCCCAGGTGGCCAGGAAGGCCAAGAGCATTGTGGCTTGTGTCAGAACTAGCGTGGCCAGCAGGACTAGGGCAGTGACCATCCCCCTGGACTCAGCACTGGTGAGGCTGTACCTCAAGTGCTGTGTTCAGTGTTGGGCCCCTCACTCCAAGAAAGACATTGAGGTGCTGGAGCATGTCCAGAGAAGGGCAATGAAACTGGTGAAGGGTCTAGAGAACAGGTCTTATGAGGAGTGTCAGAAGGAACTGGGGCTGTTGAGCTTGGAGAAAAGGAGCCTGAAGGGAGACCTTATTGGTCTCTACAACTGCCTGGAAGGAGCTTGCAGCCAGGTGGGGCTTGGTCTCCTCTCCCAAGTAAGAAGCGATAAGGCAGGAGGAAATGGCCTCAAGTTGCACCAGGGGAATTTTAGTTCAGATATTAGAAAAAAAAAATCTTCACTGAAAGATTGTCAAGCCCTGGAACAGGCTGCCCAGTGAAGCAGTTAAGTGACCATCCCTGGAGGGATTTAAAATATATGTAGATGTGGTACTTGGGGACATGGTTTAGTTGTGGGCTTGGCAGTGGTAAGTTAATGGTTGGTTCTGATGATCTTCCTAGTATTTTCCAGCCTAACCTATTCTATGATAAATTTATGTATTTTGGTTTTCCTAATTTTTTTTCAGTTTCTTATAGCTTAGATAAATACTTTAAATAGGATTGGATTGTTCTGGTCTTTATTATTTTCCATGTTAGCTCACTTTCTCTCATGATATTCTCCTGTGGCAATCTTTATGTGGCCTTTGTGTTTGGGAAAAGCTTAAGTGACTAAAGTTCAGAAACAGTTCTTCAGAATTGATTTCTGGTGCTTAGTGTGTAAGCTTTCTGCTGGTGCTGCCTTTGTCCCTGGAGTATACATTTGCTTGAGAGGTAAAAGAGCAAAACCAACTACCAAAATAGCAAACCCAACTCTGGAGTTCTGTGAGTTTGATCATTTCCTTGAAGGAGAAAAAAAAAACCACAGCTCTTTCTGGATAGTGGTGTGTGTGCTTTGAGCTATATTGGTGTGTGTTTCTTCAACTAAAAAGTGGCTTGGCTGTCCCATGGTGCACATACCCTGAGGAGGTAAATGCTTCCCAGTAGTTCCTTCTACACTCTGCCCTTCCCACCCCCTCTCTAGGCAAACATTCTTTCTAACTCTCTGTCTGGCTCCTGTTCTGGCACCAGTATAATTTAATATCTTCATGAATGATGTTGATGGTGAGGTTGAGTGCACCCTCAGCACGTTTGCAGATGACACCAAGCTGAGTGGTGCGGTTGGCACACCAGAAGGACAGGATGTCATCCAGAGGGAGCTGAAGAAGTGGGTCCATGTGGACCTCAGGAGGTTGAACAAGGCCAAGTGCAAGGTTCTGCAACTGGGTTGGGGCAATCCTTGTCATCAGTACAGGCTGGGAGATGATGGGATACAGAACAGCGCTGCAGAGAAAGGACTTGGGGGGTGTTGGTGGATGAGAAGCTTGACGTTGGCCACCAATGTGTGCCCATAGCCCAGAAGGCCAACTTTATCCTCAGCTGCATCAAAAGGATTGTGGCCAGAAGGTTGAGGGAGGAGATTCTGCCCCTCTACTCCACTCTTGTGACACCCCACCTGGGGTATGTTGTCCAGTTCTGGAGTCCCCAACATAAGAAGGATGTGGAACTGTTGGAGCAGGTCCAGAGGAGAGCCATGAAGAGGATTAGAGGGCTGGAGTACCTTCCCTGTGAGGACAGGCTGAGAGAGTTGGGGTTGTTCAGCCCGGAGAAGGCTGTAGGGAGATGTTGTATCAGCCTTCCAGTACCTGAAGGGGCTACAGGAAAGCTGGGGAGGGAGTTTTTTAGAAAGTCATGTTGTGGTAGGACAAGGGGGAGTGGTTCTAAATTGTAAGGGGGTAGATTTAGATTGGATATTAGGAAAAAATTCTTCCCTGTGAGGGTGGTGAGGCACTGGCACAAGTTGCCCAGAGAAGCTGTGGCTGCCCCTTCCCTGGCAGTGTTCAAGGCCAGGTTGGATGGGGCCTTGAGCAGCCTTGTCTAGAGAGGTGTCCCAGCCCATGGCAGGGGGATTGGAACTAGATGGGCTTTGGGGTCCTTTACAACCCAAACCATTCTGTGATTCTCTGCTGCTACTGTTCTGAATCACGTATCAGGGGCTCCAATACTCACTGAGTTATTTCCATTAAATATGTTGGCTGTATGAAAGATTCACTTCAGAATTCTTCTTTAACCCTCTTCCTTCTTCAAAATACCAAAGGCATGCAGTGTGTGAAATCTTCAGTTTAATTTCGTGGGACCCAGGGGATTTATGGCAACTTGTGTTCTCAGGTATCTGTTGTGAGTTCAGATGTCAGCCCCTGGCTGTTACTTCTACAAACAACTTGTGTTTCGTTTTTGGTGCTTTTTTCTCCCTAAGGACTTGCAGCTAAATAATCTGCTCTTGTGAAGTAAGGCATAGGGGTTGTCTTGTCTTCATAATATCATAGAACGTGTGTTAGGTTGGAGGGGACCTTTAGAGGTCATCTAGTCCAACCCCCTGCAGTAAGCAGGGACATCTTCACTAGATCAAGTCACTCAGAGCCCCATCAAGCCTGACTTTGAATATCTCCAGGGATGGGGCCTCCACTACCTTGTGGGCAACCTGTGCCAGTGAACCACCACCCTCATGGTGAAGACGTTTTTCCTACTATCCAACCTAAATCTCCCATTTTGGAGTTTAAAACCATCACCCCTCACCCTTTTGCTACCTGCCCTCAGGAACAACTCTTCTCCAGCTTTCTTACGGGCACCTTTCAGGTATCGGAAGGCAGCTATAAGGTCTCCCCAGAGCCTTCTCTTCAAGCTGAACAAGCCCAACTCTCCCAGCCTGTCTGATAGGAAAGGTACTCCACCCCTTTTTTTTTGTGTCCCTCCTCTGTACACATTCTAGCAAGTCCATGTCCTCCTTGTGTTAAGGGCTCCAAAGGTGGGCACAGTACTCTAATGAGGTCTGACCAGAGCAGAGGGGCAGAATCACCTTTCTCCCACACTTTTGATGCAGCTCAGGATGTGGTTGGCCTTTTGGGCTGCAGATGCACATTGGTGGCTCATGATCTGTTTAGTTTAAAGTTTGTTGGATGTTTGACTACTTTGTCAAGTCAAGAAAAATATCCTAATCAATTCTAAATGCTTATTTCAGATTTCATGTGTCAACCTGTGTCGAGTACCTGCTGCTGAGAGCTGGAAGGTCTACTTAAGGTATGTGGAACAGCTACTGATTTCACTTCTGCACAGGGCTTGCTTCTGGGTGAAATGGTACAAGTGGAGGGGTTTATTGGTTGTTTCTTATTGTTGGGAATACTGTGGGTTTTTTTAAATGGTGGATACTAAAACCATTTCCTTGAGCCTCTAGAATTGGCTTTTCTCTGGCACCTTATTTATGGCCCTTCCATTCAGCCTGAGGGGGACAGGGCTGGGTAGGGCTGCACGGTGAGTGATTTGTTGTGGATGGGAGGAATTTGTAAGGTGTCTTCTCTCATCTACCAAAACTACTTAACTGGAAATTGTCTCTACATTGGAGAGACATGGATTTGAGAGATGGACCACTTGGTATATTGGCTGAACACACACACACTTAGAGTTGTGGTCATCCATTCAGTGTCTACAGGGTAGTCAGTGACAAGTGGTGTTCCTCAGGGGTCTGTGTTGGGACTGGCACTGTTCAACATCTTTCTCAGATGTGGACAGTGGGATTGAGTGCACCCTCAGTGAGTTTGCTGATGACACAAAGCTGTGTGGTGCAGTTGACATGCTTGTAGCCCATAGAGACATCCATCTACTGGGCTGCATGAAAGGCAGCATGACCAGCAAGCAGATCATGGAAGGTGATTGCCTCTCTCCTCTGCTCTGGTGAGGCCTCACCTGAAGTACTGCATCCAGCTCTGGGGCCCCTAGCATAAGGAGAACATAGAGCATGTCCAGAGGAGGCCATAAATGATGTGAGAGCTGGAGCACCTCTTCTCTGAAGACAGGCTGAGAGGGTTGGGCTTGTTCAGCCTGGAGAAGAGAAAGCTCCATAGAGACCTTATACCAGCATTCCAGTAGCTGATGGGGTACTACAGGAAAACTGGAGAGGGACCAGATACCTGGTTATGTAGCGACAGGACAAGGGGTAATGACTTTAAGCTTGAGGTGGGTAGATTTAGGTTAGATATTAGGGAGAAATTCTTCCCTGTGAGGGTGGTGAGGCACTGGCACAGGTTGCCTAGAGAATCTGTGGATGTTCCCTCCCTGGAAGTGCTCGAGGCCAGCTTGGATGGGGCTTTGGGCAACCTGGTCTACTGAAGGATGTTCCTGCCCATGGCAGGGGGTTGGAACTAGATGGGCTTTGAGGTCCTTTCCAACCCAAACCCTTGTATTGCCTGACCAGACCAGCGTGCTTTGGAACAAAACACAACTGAGTCTGGTTTTACCTTCTGCTTTTCTGTAGCACACATGGATTTGTCATAAGCAAGGTCTTCACTGGAGGGGCACTTCCCTAATCTTAAGTAGTTTTGTTCCAAGTAGGAGTAGAGAAGTTGTGTGACCACGGTGTTCTTTGTAATACAGGAATTGTTCTGGTCTGTTTTGTTTCATTGTGACTGCCCCAGTGAATGGTTGTTGGCAAAACTCAGTTTTCCTGAGCATGCTTTGTATTGCAGATTTCTGCTGGCATATCTGGATGTTTGTAATATTCTTATATTGGAGTGTGCCCAGAATAACTTGTTGGGTCCCTATTCTTCCCCCCCCCCCCCCGCCTCCCCCCAACTGTTTTGGTGGCTTTTGGATTGGCTTATGTTTCTTTTGACACCTTTCTCTGGTTGGTGGGTTTTGAACCATTATTACTTTTTCCTTGCCTATTTCTTAGGCTTTGACAGGTAACAAAGGCAACTGCCAGCCACTTCTTGAGCAGTGTTCTACATCTGGCTTGCTAATGCAGAGAGCCTGACCTAAAACTTCTGTCACCTGTTTTAGATTATGTAATGTTCTCCATGCATGGGCTGTAACACACTTGAGAACAAAGGAGATGTGGCTGGTAGTGTTCCAGGTGGACTAGGCTGTTAATGGGATTTCAGCCTGTTACAGAATCAAATCATAGAATGTGTAAGGTTGGAAGGGATCTTTGAAGGTCATCTAGTCAAACCTCTTGCAGTGAGCAGGGACATCTTCACTAGATCAGGTTGCTCAGAGCCCCATCAAGCCTGACTTTGAGTATCTCCAGGGATGGGACCTCTCTGGGCAACCTGTTCCAGTTCTCTGTTCCCTTTTTTGAAGGGGGTGATGCTTGTATTATGCAATTAGTACTTTTTCTAAGGAATTCCATCTACTTTCACTAGTCCAAGGGGTAGGTTGAGTGGTCTAAAAAACAGTTCTGTTTTCATAGAATCACAAGGTTGGAAAAGACCTTTAAGATCATCAAGTCCAACTGTTCCTGTCCTGTGCTAAACCATATCCCTAAGTACCTCATCTACCCATCCTTTAAACACATCCAAGGATGGTGACTCAAGCCCCTCCCTGGGCAGCCTGTTCCAGGCCCTCACAACTCTTTCAGTGAAGAACTTTTTTCTAACATCTGATCTGACCCTGCCCATGTGCAGCTTTGTGCCATTTCCCCTTGTCCTGTCTCCTGTCACTTGGCTGAAGAGACCATCACCCACCTCTTTACAACCTCCCTTCAGGTAGTTGTAGGCAGTGATAAGAGGAGGTTCAGCCTCCTCTTCTCCAGGCTGAACATCCCCAGCTCCCTCAGCTGCTCCTCATAGGATTTGCCCACCAGCCCCTTCCCCAGCCTGGTTGCCCTTCTCTGGACTCGCTCCAGGACCTCAATGTCCTTCTTATGGTGAGGAGCCCAGAACTGGACACAGCACTCAAGGTGCAGCCTCACCAATGCCCAGTACAGGGGCACAATCACCTCCCCAGACCTACTACCCACACTATTTTTGATACAAGCCAGGATGCCCTTGGCTTTCCTGGCCACCTGGGCACACTGCTGGCTCATGTTCAGCCTGCAGTCACCCAACACCCCCAGGTCCTTCTCTGCCTGACAGCCCTCCAGCCAATCTCCCCCCAGCCTGTAGCGCTGCATGGGGTTGTGTCCCATGTGCAGCACCCTACACTTGGGATTGTGCTGTCACCTGACTTAAAACCCACTGCTACTGCTGACTTTATAAACAAAGACTAAACTTGTTGCATGCTGTTAAATCTCAATCATCATTCTGATGGAAACAGACATTTAAAACATACTTTTTGAACGTGGCAAACTAATAGTGTAACAAATCTAGAAAATAAGGGGAGGGGCCCAAACCTAAACAGCATCCCCTCTCCCCCTCTATTGTATATAAAGGCCTGAACCTGTGATTTCAGGTTCTTTTTATTCTTCTTTGGATTCTACTTGACCTTTGGAAAGGACCAGCTACAACTGTCATGATGTCATAGGCAAAAAGGCACGCTCGCTGTGTCTTCTGAACCAAAGCCATTTGCTCTCTGGCATACGTGGTTTGTTAAAGGCCCAAGTGAGTCATATCCTGGTAGAACCATGACAACTAAGTATTTATTAGTTTGTTAGGTGAGTATCTTGCAGTACCTTCCTAGATAAGACTTTTTATAGAAAACCAGCCTTGTGGGTAACAGGGCTCTGAAATACAACAGTCAATAAAAAGAAAGATCTTTAAAAGTAAATTTCAAGTGCTTCTGACTCCTCAGGTTTACACAGAAGTGTGTGGTGTTTTGTCTACTGGCTGGAGATTTGGTAGCAGGAGGAGAATAGTGTAAGTTACTGTTTGAAATTGGGATCTTATATGTAAATACTGGAATGACATTTCCAGTGGAAATGACAGAAAAAAGTACTGAATCTTTTGCTTACCCAGCTGTTTTATAAGCTGTTATGGTAGGTCCTGTATTCATACTGCACAGCTTTTATATGTATCACAGTCTTTTAATTGCATAATTAATTCCACAGAGCCACTGCCTGGTTTGGTACCAAAAATACATTTGTCTGAGGGGTGGGGGGGATAATAGGAGGTTTGCCTGGGACAAGCTGTGGGGTGATGTGCCAAGGTTGGAGGGATGGAGAGTCAGTGAGGACCCTCAGCCTGTTGCTTGGAGATGTGCTGGATACACTGCAACGCTCTTGAAGTCTAGTGGAGATGAGTTAGTGGCTTCTGAGGTAATAGCAACCCACAGGGAGACCCTGGTGAAGTACATCAAAGGAATTCCAGCCAGCCAGTCACCTTCACCAGGGGCTCAACTGAAATGGCTCTATGCAAATGTACACAGCATGGGGAGCAAACAGGAGTAGAGACAGATGGGTGCATGGCTGCAGGGCTGTGATCTTACTGGCATCAGAGAGGTGTGGTGGGATGGCTCCTATGACTGGAGTGTGGGAGTGAAAGGATAGCAGCTTTTTAGGAAGGACTGTCAGGGGACATGAAGAGGGGTGTTGCCCTCTGTCAAAGACCACCTGGAATGCTTGGAAATCATCTGAGGATGGATGAGGAAGATCAGATTTGAGACCATCTAAGGAACCTGAAGGTGCAAAAGTCTATGGGACCTGTTGAGATACATCTTCAGGTCTTGAGGGAACAGGTGTATGAAGCAGCTAAGCTACTCTCCATCCTATTTGAGAAGCCATGGCACACTTGAAGTTCCCACTGAATAGAAAAGGGGAAAAATAACCACAGCTTTTTAAAAGGGAAATAAGGAAGTCCTGGGGAACTACAGGCCAGTCAGTCTCACCTTTGGCAAGATCACTTGGTACTGTCTTGGACAATATCCTTTCTGGATTTGGTTTGATGTATGGACCAGTTGGTGGATAAGGCATTGGCCAGGTAGTCACACTTGGACTGCTCAATGTCCAAATTGAGACCAGCAACGAGTGGTGTTCCTCTGGGGTCTGTATCTGACTGCTGTCTTGGTTGGTGACACGGACAGTTGGATTGAGTTTGCTGATGACATCAAGCTGTGGGGTGAGGTTGACACTGGAGGGAAGGGATGCCATCCAGAGGGACCTTGACAGGCTTGAGAGGTGGGCTCATGCAAACTGGCCTTCATGGTGCTGGTATACAAGAAGTTCAACCTGAGCTGGTGGTGGGTGCTTGTAGCCCATAAAGCCAAACATCTCCTGGGCTGCATCAAAGGCAGTGTGACCATTAGGTGATCCTGCCCCCTCTGCTCTGCTCTGGTGAGACCCTACCTGCAGTACTGTGTCCAGCTTTGGTATAGGAGACATGTTGAGCTGTTGGAATGAGTCCTGAGGAGGCTACAAAGATGATGAGGGCTGTAGCACCTCTGCTCTGAAAACAGGCTGAGAGACTTGAGGTGATTCAGCCTGCAGAAGAGAAGGCACTGCAGAGACCTTATAGAAACCTTCTAGTAGCTGACAGGGTTCTACAGGAAAGCTGAAGAGAGGGACTGTTTACAAGGAAGAGTAGAGATAGGACTTAAGGTGAGTAGATTTAGATTAGATACTAAGGAGAATCTCTTCTCTGTGAGGGTGGTGAGACACTGGCACAGGTTTGTTCAGAGAAGCTGTGGAAGCCCCATCCCTGGCAGTGTTAAGGCCAGGCTGGATGGGGCTTTGGGCAGCCTGGTCTAGTGGAGGGTGTCCCTGCCCATGGCATGGGGAAGGACTGGATTATCTTTGAGGTTCCTTCCAAACCATTCTGTAATGCTATGACTTTATGGTATTATTAGTATGTCTTGGATGGAGTCGCAGAGTTTAGGTTTAAAGGTTTCAATTTTAGGTCCCTACTCAGACTGGCCATTTCTGGTTGTAATGCTTAATTTGCCCTTGAAGTGGATCTGCCCCTGATTTGAACAGCACCTGAAAGTACTTGGCAGTTGTGTATTAACCCCCCCAGATATCAAGGTATGTGTCCATAAAAGAGAAGAGCATAGTGATTCTGGAAAACTTTATCTGAGAACTTCTAACATCATCCAGAAAGCATTAATATGTAGATAACACTGAATTTCTTCAGCTCATAAAGGATTCTTTGTCATCTTCCTGAGTCTGATCAGTTACTCTATTAGCCAACACAGAAGACACATTGGTAGGGAGAGTAGAGTTTATGAGCTAGAATTCCAGTTTGCTTTATAATTCCGAGCATAAGGATGTGCCTGAGGAATCCTGTGTGTGCCCTGAGGTGGGGCAGGGGCTCTGTAGGCAAAACAAAATGTGGTTGGTTGGGTATGTCGTGGGTATTCCCAGAGGTGTCAGGCAGCCAGTGACAGTAGGTGGTGCTAAGCTCTTCCACCTAGCCAGCTGCTCTCAAAAGGGAGTTCTCCTGACTCTGTTCCTCCAGCAAGTGATGTTCCCTGCTTTTCAACTTGAGGATTTTATGCCAGTTGAAATGAAAATTGTATTTGATAAGCAGCCCTGTTAGATCCATCGTAGCACTTGTTTAAATAGGAACATCACAGGTCAGTGATATTTAATGTTGCTTTTTCTCTCTTGCAGTAAGAAATGCTTCCATAAGGAAATACTTCAAGATTCATGTTTTCTGTCCATTTTGGATATGTTTGCAATCTTGTTTTAATTGAGTCGAGGCTCTTCCCCTTCTTGATAGAAAAAATCTGTTTCAGAAGATTTCAGTTTGCAGTTCAAACCATAAAGAATAACCACTCTTTGAGGTGTTAAAATAACAGCTGTATATTGCTTCCTGCCAGTAACACCTATGTGCTTATAGCTCCTCCTGCCTTCTGGAAGTGGAATTCTGCAGGGCTTGCTATCTGGTTTGTTACTCTGGACTTTGGGGAACTGGAGAAAGATTTATTTCTCCATCAAGGTTAAGGCAAGCCTGAACTCCTCCCAAGCAGGCTGAGTTCACAAGTGTGAGTGAGTTCACTAGCAGCTCAGTACAGAACAGCCTCTTCTCTCTGGCTGGGATCTTGCTGTGAAGGGCTCTGCTCTTATCTCTGTTGACAGGCATCACCCAAGTTCTGAAAGCAATGAACTTCAGTTTAACAAACACAAACCATACGGTGTGGTGCTTAATGCCTTCCTGGCCTTTGCTCAGCATGGTTGTTCCTCAGCTTGAACCCAGAGCAACTGTTCTCTTTTATATAGAGCTAAGTGGGATGAGGAAAATAAATTTCAGGGCTTGTTCTCTTTAGTTGTCTCATCCCTCAGTGGAGTTTAATAAAGCCTTAGCCTGTGTGGATTGTGTTGGGATATGTTACTAAGGTGTAATGTTTGTCTTGCCTCTCAAGGTGCCAAAGGTCTTCTGTATAGTGAACTGAATGGTTTCTCTTGGTTGCCAGCCCTTCTGGTAAATGTGATTAGGGAAGCACTCAGCAGAAAAGAAAGGTTCACTCTGTAAATAGTAGCCCTTTGTAATATGATTACAACCTGTAGTAGTACATTCTGCTGATGCCAGGAATAGCTGTGTAATGCTGCTGCTGCCTTCCAGACTGTTTAAAATGCAGATTTCTGAATGATTTGACTTGGTTAAATATCCCTCAAGGCTTTCCCAGTACATCAGTGCACCAGCCTGTGCTTTGTAGGGTTGTTTCAGGGTGGAAGTCTTGAGAGCTTTTCACAGGATACACTCTTCTTGTCTTGGGGCAACTAATTTTTTCTTCATTCCAGCCCTGCATACCTGTTCATGTTTGTGCAACCATATTGACATGCTCAGATCAGTATGAGGAGTTACTGTACCTGAAGTCAGGCATGACTAGACATGTTTTGTGTTTTTTAAGCTATTGTGGGGGTAAGCTCTTGTTTATAGTCATAATGAAGGTGGATGTGACCCATTTTATTGGTCTAAAACCCAAACCTGTGTTTCACTCTGGCTCTTTGGTTCCATACTGCTAATGTATTTATCCCTTCTCTAAAAATAGACTTGGAGCTTTTGGGAATGCAGGGCTGTGTTTGCAGTGAAGTTTGCCATAGTTCTGTTTTTGTAAGGACATTTCACTTGCTCAGTGGTAATATATAACCATGCTTTGATCTTGTGTTTTGGCTAATGAGTTAAGATCTGTACTGCCTGTTATTTGCAGCAGGACAGGCACAAGTCTAACACAGCTGTACAAAGTTTCTAAAAGCAGCAGGATATTCTGGATCATTCACCAAGATCATTCTTAGAGAGAAAATAATCAATGATAACGTGCTACTTAATGCTAGGTGGGAGTCTTAGCTTTGCAGTTCATCCAGATATCAGACACTGAGTGGATTAACTCTGGTAACCTTGCACTCTGGAAAGGTCTGTTACCTTCCTGCTTGTAGAAAGAAAACTTGAAGAGAATTCTCTGAGAGCACCAGAAAGTCCAAAATTCAAAGCAGACCATAATCTCTTCAGGGTTTGAAACATGCCATTTATACCTGTAAACTGTGTTGGGCTTGCTGGGCTTCCTGTTACCTTTTGTGATTGTCTTTGTTCTTGGTGTCTCATCTTGAGTTGTAGTTGTACACCACGTTGTAATGAGCATCCATATAAAAAAGGAACCTTACTGGGTACCAAGGTTGGGATGTGTATGCAATAGTAAAGGAAAGCTTTGGGTTATTTCCTGGCAGACATTCACAGAGAGCTTCCTCTGAAGAGCAGTGGTCTCAAGTGCACTTCCTGGAACATGTTTTAATAGTAGTGCCTGAGATGATGGGAATTTCATTCCTTGGGAAATTCAGGCCTTATAAATATTTTGCTGTGCTCAAAATGGGACCTGATATTCTAGCTTAACCCTTATCAGCATTGTATAACCTGAGAAGGTGACTTGTCTCCTTTCTGTTTGGCATACCTTGTTCACAAGTCCTAGTGTAATAGTAGAGTGACAGAATGTGTTAGGTTAGTTTAGAGGTCATCTGGTCCAGCCCCCCCTGCAGCAAGCAGGGACATCTTCACTAGATCAGGTTGCTCAGAGCCCCATCAAGCCTGACCTTGAATATCTCCAGGGATGGGGCCTCCACTACCTCTCTGGGCAACCTGCTCCAGTGATCCACCACACTCATAGTGAAGAATTTTTTCCTAATATCCAACCTAAATCTCCCCTTTTCTCATTTAAAGCCATCACCTCAGCTTTCTTACGGGCACCTTTCAGGTATCGGAAGGCCCCTAAAAGGTCCCCCCCCAGAGCCTTCTCTTCTCCAAGCTGAACAAGCCCAACTCTCTCAGCCTGTCTTCATAGGAGAGCTACCCCAGCCCTTAGATCATTCTTGTGGCCTTCCTCTGGACATGTCCTTGTGCTGAGGGCTCCAAAGATGGACAAGTAGCTTTTACTTACTTTTCTTATTCTCTGTCTCGATAATGCTTCACTTTTGATTCCACACTTCCTATAATATAATATCTTGCTAGTAATCTCATAAATACAGGGCTGGTTCTTCTTACCTAGCTGTAAAGCTGGTGGAAAGTCATGCACTACAGTGTTAAATCCTTTCCATGTCTCTGTAAAACACGTTACCAGTTGTGTGTGAGCAGCCAGTATAAATCCTTCCAAATCGGCCCGTCTCCCCTTCATGTCTACATGCTCGTAGATAACTTGGTTTGCTTATTCTTTTATTTCTTTGGGACCTTGAGTTGTGCAAGTGTTCCTAATGCATTGTAATTCTTTAAATGCCATTTTCTTTTGAAACTCTTAAACTGGGGAAATAATGCTGTTTTTTCATGTGCTTGAATTTCAGTAAATGCATTTGCAGTAGCAGGAATTGGCAGAAACCAGTGGTTTATTTTTGATTATATTGTGTACTGTCCACACATGCTCTTATCTGGGGTATAGAGTTGTTGACTGTAAGAAGTGATGTAATTTCTTTTGTTTGTTTCTTACTGGTAGCTATGAATCATTACTTCATTTTTCTGTGGCAAGAAGTAAAGCAGGCAGCTTGAATTCCCTGGGCAAGGTTCAGGACAAAAGCAGCTTGGGCTGTGTTTGCTTGTTAAGGAGGATGAAGATATGAGAAGGGAGTAAGAGTCTGTAACTGCACCCATAAATTAATATATTAAATGGAGGGGGCTTTGGGCAAGCTGGTGAAGTGGAGGGTGTCCCTGACCGTGGCAGGGGCTTGGAACCCAGGTTGGATGGGGCCCTGGGCAACCTTGTGTAGATCCAAGCCTGGAGGTTGTTGTCCCTGCCTGTGGCAGGGGGGGTGGAACTCTGTGGTCTTTGGGGTCCCTTCCAACCCAGACCTTTCTATGATTCTATGATCTTTAAGTTCCCTTCCAGCCCAGATCATTCTGTGATTCTATATAATGCTCAGTACAAAAGAGAGACTTGATCACCTAGCAGAAGGTATTTATAGCTGCCTCAGGTACCCCTGAAACACTGCCCTTTAATGACACATGGAAGGTATATTGTAACACAGTCCCCTCCCAGCTGGATGGTGGAAGGTGCAGTCTTCAAATTGCTAACCAAGATTCCCATTAAAAAAAGGTCACTTCTTATTTTTAGTAAAACAGTATTTAGACTGTGGAAAGGAAAAGGGCACTTAAAGTCACGGTTGTCATCGGGACTCCCAAGTTTGGCATTCCAGGTTATTTTTGGATGTATTGTAAGCAGGTGGCTGTGTTGTCATTTCTCCCTTTCAGGATCGCTCTACTCAGTTTAAGTTTCAGGGCAGGATGATGAAAGCTTGGCAGGATCTTTGTAGGTGTTAAAGCCCGAAGGAATTGGGGCAGCTGTGATCATGGTGTTCTGCCTCTCAGCCTCTTCCTTCATTCTAAATGATCTTTAAAAAACAATATCCAAAAGGGACGGCAGGCATCTTCTAACAGCAGAATGCTGGATGTAATTTAACTTCCTCTTCTTTATGGAAGCTTTTTCATGTTGTTTTGCTAGTGCTGATATTCCTGGGAGTCTGAACTGTGTTGTATCCTAGTTACTTTAGGCAGAACAATTCAGGCTGTACTCCTGTGCCTTTAATGTATGCTGACTCTTGCAAATCACATCTAAATTTGAGTTGGACTCTTAGGGTGAATAACTTACCTTAGAAGCCTTTGCATAATGGTTTTTGGTTTTGAAAAACTCAAACAAGTTGGATGGTAACTTGCCTCTCCTTTTTGTATGGTGGCAGGGTCTTCATATTAATCCTTGATACCTTAAAGATTCCTGAGCACAGGATATATTTGTATCCAACCTGAGCCTTGTCCTTCTAGCTCTATGCTAAATGCTAAACAGATGTGACTCTAAATGAAGGTGCTCGTTACACGATGACCTCTACATCATCTTTGTTGTGGGAGGCTTTTTTGGGTGCCTGGTTTTTTTGAGATCTGCTTTCTAAAGTATCTCTTGTGTTAGATGTAGGCAGTCAATAGAGGATAGGACATCTGGTGGTGGTGTGAAATTTGGGGTTTGTTTCAGTGGCTTCCTCTTCTTAAGGTTCAAAGAGAAGCCAGAGCTACCTGAAGGACTTGCTTTGGTGTGTGTATAAGCCAATGTATATGGTGTGAGACTTTCACCAGTTACTCTTCTTGAAGGAACGGGGTAAGAATTAGAGCTCTGTACTAAATCCAGAGCTCCAGTGACATAAAAATTTATGAATCCTGATACTAATACAAGGAATTAGTATTTTTGATGGTGCTTTTGGTAATGCCTAGCTTTGGAGACATAACTTAAATGCAGCTGTCCCCCTGGAAAAGAGAAAGAATGACATAAGGAAAACAGTAAATTACCCTGCTCAGTATACTGATGGTCTGTGTATCCATAGCAATGACAGCAGAAAAACCTGCCTAGGATGCTGCTACCATCACTGACATGACTGAATACAAGCAGTGTAACTATATGGGTCAGAAAATGCTGCTTTAGCTTTTCTAACTAAAACTTACACTTGAAATTATCCTCATGTAAAGACAATTTGTGATGGCTATGTTTAGAGGGGCATCACAGATTTAAAAACTAGCTGAAATCCACAAATGCAGAGTTAATTATTCTTTTAACATCTCCTGCTTTTCTAATGCAAGCTGTGCATCACCCAATTCTTAGTGGGCAAAGTATTAAGGTGGGGAAGGGAGGATTGGGTGTGATCAGTTAGCAGAGTCATTTGTTTTTAAGTACAAAACCACACAATCTCTTAATTCAAGTACCTCACCTGGGATGTATTTTTAAAGAAAATAATTCTGAAATTTGTATCTGAACTGTAAAATACTTTTGTCAAGATGAATAATTTCGGTGTTATTTGAATGAGTTGGGTGGAGTTTACTTGAAATTTGTTATTTCATCGTGGTGCTCTTCCCTCAAGAAAATATTTTGAGGAAAAATTAGCATGAACCCATGGATGTTTGAAAAACAATTTGTAGGAAAGGCCCAAAGCTTGGCCTCAGGTCTAGAATTTTTTCTCTCAGAAGTTCTAGTTAATTAAAAAAGATAAACTGAACAAAAGACTTACTGCTTCTGGGGATGGGTGCAATGTTGTTTTTCTTAGTCCTCTTTAACTGGCAGTGATGCAGAATGTCTGCAAATTGGCACATTTCAGCTTAAGATTAGTTTCCATCTCTGCAGTGTCCATGATTTCTGTATAGCTGGTCTGATGACTAGCTGAGGTTGTACACAATTTGTTGAGGAAATCCTGGTCACTTTGTATTTTCCTACTGTTACTGTTCACTCATATTGTTAAAGCTGCCCCAGATGTGTTTTGAAGGAAGGACATGTCTTGATTTGTCTGCTGTATCTCAAATTTCTGAAGAATGTAGAAATTTGAAGGAGGGAAGTAGTCAAGGATGTGAGCAGCCCAAGGACAAGGAAATCTCTTCAAGCCAACTTTATTCCCTGTGGTTGAAAGAGAAACATGCAGAATAAATTTAGGTTTGGATCCTTGGGTTATGCAAATAATGGCACGTAGGTACCATTTGTAGCTTAAATGGGGTGGTTGTTCCCAATTGTTTATTAAAAGCAGGAGATATTAAACTGAAATATTCATAGTATATAATTGGTGAGGCTGTTGAGCAATGCATGTTGGTATTTCACTTTGTTTTATAATATATAAACTTGTGTTACATTTTTAAGTCCTACACTAACTGCAAATTAAATATTGATTTGTGCATTGCTGGTTTTTAAGCTTCAAGGCGCTTCTGAGTTGTGGTTAATTGATCTCCAACTCCATACTTGAACACACAGTGGCTCTGAAAGCCAGGCAGCTGAATTGCTAATTACTGTTTTTTACACATGTGGTTCACATATTTAACCAATTTCATGAACTTGACACTAGATGGTTTTACTACACAAGTTACTCTTTGAAGTGCCTGTAAATACAAAGGGAAAATAAGGGTAGAACAAAACAAGGAATTAGCTACTGCTACTGAGTTTTCTAATGTGAAAGGAACGTTATTCCAAATAGTTTACATATAAATTTCCACACTCTTACCTTTCACAGAGTCATACAATGGCATGGGTTGGAAGGGAACTCAAGGATTGTACAGTTCCAACCCCCTGCCACAGGCAGGGTCACCAACCTCCAGGCCTGGAGCTACACAAGGTTGCCCAGGGCCCCATCAACCTGGCCTTGAACACCTCCAGGGACAGGGAATCCACCACCTCTCTGGGCAGCCTGTTCCAGCCCCTCACCACTCTCTCTGTAAAGAGCTTCCCCCTAATATCTAATCTAAACCTTCCCTCCTTCAGCTTCACTCCATCCCCCTTGTCCTGCCATTATCTACCCTTTTAAAAAGTTGATTCCCCTCCTGTTTCTCTGCTCCCTTCAAGCACTGGAAGGCTGCAATGAGGTCCCCCCACAGCCTTCTCTTCTCCAGGCTGAACAAGCCCAGCTCCCTCAGCCTCTCATCGTAGGGCAGGTGCTCCAGCCCTCTAATCATCTCCTACTGTCCATCTCTTGGCATTCCCAAAAACCCAAAAGCGATACCTCAGTTTTCTGGCTCTTTCACTCACAAACTGACTGAAAGTATTTACCCAGTAGTCAGGGCTGTAATCCAGTCCACCAGTGTTCCCAACATGGGTTTCTGCTAGCTCATTCTCACTGTTCATACGTGTGAGTTATAAACCATCTGCAGTGGTTTTCTTGAATGAGAGGATTTTGCCCTTAAATCTTCATGCTTGTTGTATAATGCCATATGAGTTATTTTTAATATTTTATGCTGCTTAATAATCAAACACACAAATGATTTTAATGTTGAAATGTATTGCCTTTCACTTGAATATTGTACTGATCTTTAAAAGGGTGTTGGGGTGCGGGTCATCCAGGTCTCTAGTCCTGGTCATGATGTAAAATTTAAAAGCCCACCAGAAACTCTGTTTTGTACAGGAGATCTGTTTGGTTCAGCAGTTGAAGAGCTGCTTCCTACCTGCAAGTCTTGACCCTGAGCTGATACATGAACTTTGAAGGGTGAGATTGTCTCACCTCTTCAGGAGGTAGATTGGGGCTTCCTTGTCTGTTCTTCGGTTGTTGAGATGTCATTGAAAAAGCAGGTGTCAGGAGGGAGAGCAGTGTTGGTTGTAGAACACAGGTAGTATGTTGGCCTTCAACCAGCTGTTCATAAGGAGTCAAGGTGTCCATTAGTGATCTGCATGGAACACAAGTCATTAAAACCATATCGTGGCAAAACCACTGTATTTGCTTGTCCCAAACTGCAAAAGCAACATATCTGCATTTTAAACCATAGAATCAGAGAATCTCCTGAGTTGGAAGGGACCCATAAGGATCATCAAGGCTAAATCCTGGCTCCACACAGGCCCAGCCAAGTCAGAGCATGGGACTGAGTACATTGTCCAGATGCTTCTTGAGCTCAGCCCAGCTTGGTGCTGTGACCACTTCCCTGGGGAGCCTGTGCCAGTGCCTGACCACCCTCTCAGTACAGAACCTCTTCCTAACATCCAACCTAAACCTTCCCTGTCGCAGCTTCATGCTATTTCCTTAGTTTCTATCACTGGTTACCAATGGCTTTTAGTCACTAAACGGCTGTAGTTGTAGGATTTGGGATAGAAGCTGAGGAGACAGTGGGAAGTCAAGTCTTGCAGAGACTGAATCTCAGAAGCCTAAATAGAGATCAAATCTTTAATTTGTTGGTCTAGCTTGGTATTGTTGTACTTTGGGGAAGAGAGGGGAGTTGGAACTTCATATTGTATTAGTGTTACCTTCCTAAAGCCAAACAAAATGGTATTTCTCTTCAAACTTTTCAGAAATAGGTGTTCTGGATGTGAGACAGGTCAGGTGAAACTTACATGTTTTGCATTTGTGTGAGTGCTTTGGAAAGAGGCCTCAGGGTGAGTCTTGGCAAGGCACTGCTGCCTGCCTAGTCTCAAAACTGCATTCATGATTTTAGGAACAGTGTCTAATTAATTTGTAGACTTCAATTTTAGAGCTCTAGGTAACTGCCAAACCTGTTGACATTGTTTAAAGTCTACGGACAGATGTGGAGATCTTCTCATTAGAAAAGCCTAGGAAAAAGGGAAAAATCTAAACTCTTTCTTTTTTGATACTGCTTTTTGAGGTGCTCTAAATAAGTTCTGGCTAATATATATTGCCCAGAGGTTGCTTGGAGAAGCTGTGGAAACCCCATCCCTGGCAGTGTTCAAGGCCGGGTTGGATGGGGCTTTGGGCAACCTGGGCTAGTGGAGGGTGTCCTCCTTAGCAGGTTGGGCTTCAAAGTCCCTTCCAAGCCAAACCATTCAGTGATTCTGTGATACTGTAATCAGCATTGTTGAGATAAAACAATGAAAAGATGAAGTGATCTCTGCAGCTGTTGAGGCAAAAGCTGGTTTGAAAACTTATAAAGCCATCCAGTTATGGCATGGGATTCATATGGTCAAATGGGTTAACTGGAGGAACAGAGTTGCTTCATTTATCCCAAATTATTCTACAGGATTTCTGTGGGTTTTCCCTTCTGTGTAGAAATAGGGACGCACTGCATTGGTTTCCTTCTGGCCTTGTGACTTTGGTCACTGCGCTGTGATTCAGGAACTGGGAGAAAGGAGATGAATGGACTTATGTAAATAGCATTTGTGTGGCAGCAGGGTGAACATCCCTGTCATTTAGGCTGAAACTAATTCTTTCATTCTCTGAGCTTCCTTCCTTTTTCTCTGAGCTTTCAGTATCCTGTTCTTAAGAACTTTTGCATTTCTTCTTCTGTGGGGCTGGAGCAGACCAATACGAAGTGGAAATGATTTCGGCTCCCATTCTGTGACATGTTGTTAGCATATGCAGCCTGGAATTCCTTTGTACTGCCACAAATGCTTAATTTGCAGAATGAAAATATAAATAGTAAGTGTATCAGAGCTGACACTGGAGTAAGGACACCCTGCAGTTCTATCTTCTGCAGATACACAGAAAGATACCAAATTGATGTGCTCAGAAGTTCCTGAAATACTGGCATCCTTGTGCAGTAGCTGGACAATTTTGTGCCAGAATTATTTTAATGTTTACAAATTTAACTTCACATCCACTCTGGACTTGTTCAGACCTTGAAACAGTTTGCACTGAAGATAAGTCTCTTGATGATGATATTTATTGGAAATTTGAATAAGGTTTGTAACTTGCACCTGAAGCTGTTTGTTTTCTCATCTGTAAGCTTATTTTTTGAGGGTGACTCTCAGGATGCATTCACCAGCAATTTGGAAAGGGAAGATCTTGATGAACCCCATCCCTGGCAGTGTTCAGTGCTTTGGGCACTGGTGTAGTGGAGGGTGTCCCTGCCCACGGCAGAGGGGTTGGAACTAGATGATCTTCGAGGTCCCTTCCAACCCAAACCATCCAGTGATTCTCTCATATTTAAGTATTTTAATAAGCATTGCCTGTATATTCTACAC
This sequence comes from Gallinula chloropus, assembly GCF_964237585.1. NCBI lineage: Eukaryota > Metazoa > Chordata > Aves > Gruiformes > Rallidae > Gallinula > Gallinula chloropus. The sequence goes on from NC_140086.1 coordinate 5,160,122, forward strand.
GTTGTGGGAGATAAAGATACTGTTACCATGTGTTCCAAACTCCTTAGCGTGCTGGGGTACCTGCCACTTCATTACATGATAGTTTGAAAACTAAATCAGAGTGTAATTACAAATACGTTCACCTTCTTAAGGTTGAAAGTGTGTGGAACAGCTGTCAGTTCTGTTCTTCAGAATCGTTGTGACCAAGTGTAATTCTTTGGTTTTGCTCTTGTGGGGTTTGGTGACATCTGACTTTGCCTGAGTTGCATCAGGAGCGGGGAAAGCTGTGTGGCTTTTTTTGCTGGTCTTTCCTTCTTCCATGCTCAGTGGATGAATAGAGAAGGAAAAGCCTTGTAGGGAATAGCCCTCAAATAATTTATCTTTGTTTGAAATAACCAGAGGTGAGCTGGTGTTGGTTTTTCAGGCATGCAGAATGTTGGGGAAATGAATAAGCAACAATTAGTGAAGAATTTTAAAAGCCCAACACTTTTTCCCTTGGCTTAGACTTTATTGTCCTTGCTGCAGCAATTTCCTACAGGCTTTACTGTGGCACAAAGGATTGATGGCTTACTGACCTGCAGCTCTCACTGCTGAGACAAAAGCCCATGTTCCTTCTGTATGTGCCTCTGTGGTTGGGATTTCTTATCTTTGGTTGGAAAACACTTGTGTGGAGTTCCAACCTCCACAAGGCTATATCAGATATATATGTTTCTATAATTAGGATTTTTGCAACACAATTCTACTTGGTACTAAGGGCTACATCATAACTTCCTTTATTTTTTCTTAGTGTGTTTCAGCTGATTTGCTGATGAGGAATCGTTGTACATCTCCAGTGTATGTACATTCACCTTCAGTATTGCACTTTGTGTATCAACAAAGCAAGTCCAAGTAATGTAATTGTACCAGTGTCTACGCTGTGTGATCCCTCTGTATAAGTGGCAGAAGCTATTACTGTGGTATTTGCCTGTGCACTTCTCAGGTGGGACAGGACTGGGAAGGAATAACTGCTTGAATCAGTACAGGCTGGGGATGACCTGCTGGAGAAGAGCTCTGCAGAGAAGGACCTGGGGGTCCTGGTGGATGACAGGTTGGCCATGAGCCCCTACAATTCTGTGATTATATTGCTCTGTGTATTGCACATTATCTATACTGACATAATTAACTTTTCTCTGTGTCATGATAGCACTGTTTGTGTTAGGTCAGTTTTCCAGATAGAAAAGAAATGGAGGACAAATGAAGACAGCAAAAAAGATGACAAGTGAGGTGGGGAAGAACCACAGGCAGAAAAAAATAGAAAAGAAAAGAAAACCCACTCACACATACCCCAAGACAAAAGAAAGCAAGAGAGATGACTGAGGAAAAGTAGATCACAAAGGGAAAAAAGGGGAACAAGACCACAGACAGAAAGAATTTCAGCACACAACATGAGACAGCCTTTCTTCTCCTAATTGGTTCTGTCATGTAGCAGGAGAGCAACTGGAAAAAGACACTGCAAAAGGAAACACACACACACACAGCCCCAACACGTCTGTTCTCTGCAAGAAACATGATCAAACAAGAGGCCTGGTTGGCTTGACAGAACACAACAGGCAGGCAGGGTCTGTGTTCTGTTTGCTGTTCCTCACCCAGCAAAGTGAGGGAGTCTGAGTGCTGCTTAGAACAGGGCAGCACCCAGCGCCTGGCACACATGATGAACGGGTCCTCATGGGTCCTCCCACAGCCACGAGCCTGCTGAGAAGCTCCAGCTTGGCATCATTAAGATTCTATCAGTCCTGAACTGCAATTTTTAAATAGGATTTTTCACCTTAATCTGCTGCTCTATTTAATCAATTTAATGCACGGTGAAAACTTAATTTGATGAAGTTGAATGCATTATTTCTCTCTGCCTCTGGCATGGAATGGATTAGGACCACCAGAAATACTTGCAGAAAGATTTAAGCTTCATTACATCTTAGGTGGGAGATAAACATTAGATATGCAATGAACTCTGTAGTGTGCAAACTCAAGGCTGTGTCTGAGCTGTGGGTTCAGTTAACGCTGCAGGTACCTCCCCCCCAGATAACCCAAGTTGTGCCTCCTACACAAGCCATGCCTGAGATTCGAGTCAAAAGTATTGTTACATAAACCACTCCACAGACACTAGGGAAAAAGGACAGTGAAGAAAACTCTCAATTTGTAGCTCTGATGTAGGTTCTGGGCCAAAAGGTTGGATAAATCACAGAATATCCTGAGTTGGAAGGGACCCATAAGGATCATCAGGTCCAACTCCTTGTGATGCACCCATCAGAACAGAATGACTTCTAGGTCCAGGTCATAGAATCATAGAATTGTAGGGGTTGGAAGGGACCTCGAGAGATCATCGGGTCCAACCCCCTTGCCAAAGCAGCTCCCTAGGAAAGGTCGCCGCTGTCTCGGATAACAAACAGTTTACAATCCTACCCCGAGTTTCACGGAAGGGCTTGGCTTCAAAGGGCCTTAAAGATCATCTAGCTCCAACCCCCCTTCCAGAGGCAGGGACACCCTCCATTAGACCAGGGTGCCCAAAGCCCTGTCCAACCTGGCCCTGAACACAGGCAGGGATCCAGGAGCATCCACAACTGCTCTGGGCAGCCTGTTCCAGTGCCTCACCACCCTCAGTGTGAAGATTTTTTTTTCCTAATATCTGACTTAAGTCTACTCCATCCTTCAGTTTAAAGCCTTGTCTTATCACTGCACTCCCTTGTAAACAAGTCTTCCTCCACACCTCCTGTTAGGCCCCTTTAAGTACTGGAAGGATGCTGTAGGTCTTTGGCTTACCTTCTCTGAGCTGAACAAGTCCAACTCTCTAAGTCTACACAGCAGAGGTGCTCCAGCCCTCTTGATCATCTTTCTGGGCTCCTCTGGACTCACTCCAACACCTCAGTATCTTTGAGCCCTGCTCCAGCCCTAGAGCAGGAGGTACCCAAATGATGCTGGGGTGAGACCGAAGCTGGTTCTCCAAGAAGCAGCTCTTGTCATCCCAGTGCCAAGGCTACAGCGTGGCAGCACTGTTTGCACTGTGAAGTGAACACTGCTGCCTTCAAGGCTGTCAAACCGATTTTCCTCACAAGTAATTAACAAACCAATTGTAAAGGGCAGCAGCAGGGAAAGGAATCCTGACAGGAATGCTCTTCACAAAACACCCTGATCATTTTCCTAGCTAAAAGCCCTTATCAATATAAAGTAAATACTTGGTAACTCTGGCTTAAGCACTACAGAGTATTGCAGGTCTATTTTTAATCTACTTCCTAGAGAAATATTTTGATACAAAAGGCATCTAAAATTGAAAGAAGGTCTGAAATGTCTTATTTCTCCTGACAGCAAGAAACAAGTCACAGAATCATAGGGGTTGGAAGGGACCTCCAGATATCATCAAGTCCAAGCCCCCTGCCAAAGCAGGGTCCCTAGGACAGGTCACACAGATCGGCATCCAGACGGGTCTTGAACGTCCTCAGAAATGGAGACTCCATGCCCCCTGGGCAGCCTGTCCCAGGGCTCTGTCACCCTCACTGGGAAAAAGTTCTTCCCCATATTGGTGTGGAACTTCCTGTGCTCCAACTTGCAGCCATTGCCCCTTGTCCTGTCCCCACAGACCACTGAAAAGGGGCTGGCCATTTCCCCTTGTGTCCTTGAACACCTCCAGGGATGGGGCAGCCACCACCTCTCTGGGCAGCCTGTTCCAGCCCCTCACCACTCTCTCTGTAAAGAACTTCCCCCTAATATCTAATCTAAACTTTCCCTCCTTTAGCTTCAATCCATCCCCCTTGTCCTGCCAGTGTTTACCCTTCTAAAGAGTTGATTCCCCTCCTGTTTCTCTGTTCCCTTCAGGGACTGGAAGGCTGCAATGAGGTCCCCCCGCAGCCTTCTCTTCTCCAGGCTGAACAAGCCCAGCTCCCTCAGCCTCTCTTCGTATAGACATTCCAGGAGTCTTTCCTGAGCCTGTAGGGGTGTATTTATTGGAGGTTTGTCTAACACACAGAACATGCAGCCCTGAGTTTCGTTGCCTGTCGCAGCCCCTGGTTGCCCCCCTGGGCAACCCACAGACCTCCAGCTCTTGCTGCGAATGCCCCAAGCCATATGCCTGTGGAAATACCCATTTGTTGTAAAGGATGTTCTGCTTTGCCTTGAGAACAAGCTCTTAACTGAAGCAAAATCCTTCTCCACCCTTAGTATATGATTATTACACTAAAACCCCACTCTTCTTGTTAAAAATAGATTTGATCTTGTTTCTGGGGACAGGCGTGCTGTAGGGAACAAAACTCGGGCAGCTGCTGTCAAGCCTGCCCTGAATACCTTGCAGTAATCCCATTGACAGCAAGGAACCAGTTTAGTTTTTAGGCACTAAGTAAATTAGTCTTTCCATGCATGCAAGTGTTACCCAGTAACAACCCCCCCCTGCTTTTTTCCCCAGTAAATACAATGTATATGCAAAGATGATGATTTTCTGTTCAACTCCAGTCAAAACTGCTTTGTGTGTGTGTGTTGCCTCCTAGAAAGCCATCCTTGAAATGTTTTTCCTTCATCCCTCCACGCTGGTTGCATTGATTATCTTCAACCTTCTTTCAGTCCCCTTGAATGTTTTGTAGCTTCAAGTGGAAAAAAAAAAAAAAAAAACCACCAACAAACCAACCCTTCAAGTTTTAATTCTGGTTTCTGAACAATGGAATCCATGTGTGGGCCACAACCATGGAAACAGCATAATTTTACAGTGGTGGCAAGTGAAGGGAAATGACTCTCCCAACTTTCTAAGAATCTGTCTTTTAAAAAAAAAAAAAAACCAAAACCCCATAAAATTGCAAAATACTCTTTTACTATTCCAGGAATAGGTTTTTGTTACATTGTTAGTCTCTTACTTTAAATCTTCTCAACTGGCTATGTTTTTGAGAATGAAGCAAATCACTTGGTCCCCTACCCCTCCAAAAAAAACCCACAACAAAAATCCAAAGCACAACAAGCAGAACCACAAACCAAAACCCAACACAAAAAGCCACCCAAGAAAGCAGTTTTCTCTTGCATTGAGCTCTGGGATCTGTAGCTCTACTTAAGGTATTCCTTTAGTATTTGGCCTGGGTTCTTCTACCTCTCTCCTGCTTTTGGTTGTGTCCTTGGTGTTCATTTCTGTACCTGGAAAAAGACGTATTTTACATTCTGAGACATCTACATGCTCTTGCTGAGCTCCTGCTGTATGGAGGGTGCAAACCAGCTTTGCTGGAATGCAGAGCTAATTCCTGTTTGAGTACAGGCACCGTGAAGCCCCATCACCTTTTGGAAACGTGGGTGATTTGTGGGTGACACGCTGCACGTCACGGAAAATGACATGGCAAATTGAAGGATAGCAAACCATGTCAGGTAAAACCCACTGAGCCTCTCACTTCTGAGAGCACACGCTGTACTGCAAATGGGGGAGGGGGTAACTAGACACAGAGTACATGTCTGCAGCTTTCCTGAAGCTTGCCTGAGGCTCTGAGTTGTTAGGTTCGTAAAATGTCACAGGATTTCCATCAGGATTACATGATCACAGGTCAGTTCTGGAGCTACTCTTGCCAGATCTGAACTGCTGCCAGCACACAGATGTCCCTCTTTAAATACAGTTGTGAAGTTCTGGGCTTGTTCAGAGTGAAACAAGTTGTCTTTTGCTATAAACCATTAATAAATAAGAACATTCCTTAGAGGTAGCTGATATATCTTAAAACAGCACTTCTGCTTCAGTAGTTATACATTATGGCTAAAGCTTGGGTTTGTCCTAAATCTTTAGAGCCATGAAGGAAAGTCTAAGAACACAGGAATCATAAAATCATTTAGGTTGGAAAAGGCCTTCAAGATACAGTCTAATAATTACCCTAACACTGCCCAGTCTACTACAAAACCAAGTACCTAAGCACCATGTGTACATGTCTTTGAAATCCCTCCAGGGGTGGTCACTCAGCCACTTCCCTGGGCAGCCTGTTTCCAGTGCTTGACAACCCTTTCAGTGTAGAAATTTTTCCTAATAGCCAATGTAAACCTCCTCTGGCACAACTTGAGGCCATTTCTTCTTGTCTTGTTACTTGGGAGAAGAGACCAACCCCTACCTGGCTACAACATCCTTTCAGGTAGCTGTAGAGAGCAATAAGGTCTCCCCTCAGGCTCCTTTTCTTCAGGCTCAACAACCCCAGTTTCCTCAGTTGCTCCTCATAGGACTTGTGATTTAGACCCTTCAACCACCTTCGTTGCATCTCTCTGGACCTGCTCCAGCACCTCAATGCCCCTCTCATAATGAGGAGCCTAAAATTGAAGACAGCACTTCAGATGCAGCTTCACCAGTGCTGAGTACTGAGGAAATGATCACTGCCCTAGTCCTGCTGGCCACACTAGTTCTGACACAAAAGATGCTGCTGGCTGATCCTCCAGCCCAGCTCGGTGGCAGCAGCAGGTGGGGGTTCCATAATGTGCTTTCTCATCCGTCTTTCCCTTGTCATCTTTCCTTGCCAACCTGCTGTGACTCTGACAAGTGTCTTTGAACTTGCTGCTGGTGGTACCTGTTTCCACGCTATTCTCCAGCAGGAGCTTCAGGAATCTCACTGCCAGCTGTGGACAGAGGCACTCGTGCTGGTTTGGAGCTCCTCTCCAGTAGTTTCCTTAATGCCTCCTACTACTCATGCTGCCAGGATCTGCTGAGCAGTGGTGCTGCATTGATTTGCTCATCCTTTTTCTTCCTGCCTCCACTGTTGTAAGCTGTGGTTGGACTCACTGGGAGCCTCATGTCCTCTGTAGCCTGACCTTGCATGGTGGCTGCTCTGTCCCTGGATACCTTCAGCTGCTCTACTCTAGATGTTCTGTAACTCGCTGTGCATTCCCTCTGGTCCAGAGGTCAGCACTGAACACCATGAGGTGCAGATGCTGTATTGTTTGGTACAGTAACATGTTCAAATATCTTCTTTTCAGTGTCCTTCCTAGTGGTACATAATGTTTTATTGCCCTTTTTGTTTTTTTGGTCAGCTACTGCACTTTGAGCTGATGATTTCAGAGAAAACAGTGACTCAGGCTTCCTCCTGTAGCTGGAACTGGAGAAAGTGCAAGTGCTAAGTGGTTAAGGGAGGTATTGCTCAGAATAGTTCTTCCCCTAAATGCGTTGCATCATGTCTGTCTGTGTTGAAGTGGGTCTGCTGCCTTGTAGCAACATGCTTCATCTTGTGAGATCCTTTGGATGTTTTCTGGTTACTGGACCGATGGGCTGAGACCAGCGGGATGAAGTTTAACATGGCCAAGTGCAGAGTGCTGCACATGGGACAGAACAACCCCCTGCAACACTACAGGCTGGGGGGAGACTGGCTGGAGAGCTGTCAGGCAGAGAAGGACCTGGGGGTGTTGTTTGACTGCAGGCTGAACATGAGAGAGCAGCGTGCCCAGGTGGCCAGGAAAGCCAATGGCATCTTGGCTTGTATCAAAAATAGTGTGGGGCAGTAGGTCTGGGGAGGTGTTTGTGCCCCTGTACTGGGCATTGGTGAGGCTGCACCTCAAGTGCTGTGTCCAGTTCTGGGCTCCTCACCATAAGAAGGACATTGAGGTCTTGGAGTGAGTCTGGAGAAGGGCAACCAGGCTGGGGAAGGGGCTGGAGAGCAAAGCATATGAGGAGCGACTGAGGGAGCTGGGGGTGTTCAGCCTGGAGAAGAGGAGGCTGAGGGGAGACCTTATCACCACCTACAACTACCTGAAGGGAGGTTGTAGAGAGGTGGGTGATGGTCTCTTCAGTCAGGTGACAGGAGACAGGACAAGGGGAAATGGCACAAAGCTGTGCCAGGGCAGGGTCAGATCAGATGTTAGGAAAAAGTTCTTCACTGAAAGAGTTGAGGGCCTGGCACAGGCTGCCCAGGGAAGGGGTTGAGTCACCATCCCTGGATGTGTTTAAAAGATGAGTAGATGAGGTACTTAGGGATATGTCCAGGAATGGTTGGAGTTGATGATCTTACAGGTATTTTCTGACCTTGTGATTCTGTGATTTTCCCCATTGCTGTGGCTTCTACCTACCCACTTGAAGAGTCACTTGCCCATTTTGTGATGCTGAATAAAAGCAGTTCTTGGAGACCTTACTGCAGACTCTTCTCTATCCATACCTCTCTTCTCTATAGGCAAATGTTTATATAGAACTTTGGTAGATATTGAGAGTAAATTATTCATCTGAGTTGCTCAGATACAGCATGTTCTGTAACTCAGTGTGTAGTGTGATTACTCAGGGTGGGTTGGATCAATGATTTGAGTAATTTCATTTGCTGCTCTTAATTTCTTTGAATATAGCTTCCACCAATGTACATCTGCAAACCAGGAGGCCAGTTACATCCTGGGTTGCATTAAAGGAAGTGTAGTCAGCAGATGGAGAGAGGGGATTCTGCCCCTCTACTCTGCTCTGGTGAGACCTCACCTGGAAAACTCTGTCCAGGTTTGGAGCCCTCAACACAAGAATCACAGAGCAGGATTACTATTGTAACAACACATCATCAGGGGGGTAAAACTAACCTGTCTCATGATGGTCTAAGAAGGACATGGACCTGTTGGAATTCATCCAGAGGAGGGGCACAAAAATGATCCAAGGGCTGGAGCACCTCTCCTGTAAAGAGAGTTGGGCTTGTTGTTCAGCCTGGAGAAGAGAAGGCTCTGAGGGAAATGAGCAGCCTTCCAGTACCTGAAAAGGGCTTATGAGAAAGCTGGGGAAGAACTGTTCACAAGGGCATGGAGCAATGGGCTGAGGGGTGATGGTTTTAAACTAGAAAAGGAGATATTTTATTTGGGTAGTAGGAAGAAGTGCCCCATCCATGGAGAAAGTCAAGATCATACTTGATGGGGCTCTGAGCAATCTGATCTAGTGAAGATGTCCCTGCTTACTGCAAGGGGGTTGGACCGGACCTTTAAAGGTCCCTTCCAACCTAACACATTTGATGATTTAACATCCTGCTGTTCAGCGTGCCTGGTCTAAGATTTGACTCCTGGTGAGTGGATAGATGGTTTTTTGGACATGCTCAGTGATGTGGTGTAAATGAATTCAGAGTTTCTGTGTGCGTGCCCTTTTGGTGCAGGCAGGGTTCAGCAGAGGTGGAGGTTACTCTCAGCATCTTAATTGGAATTTGGTTTTGTTTTGGTTTATCTTCTTTTTTTAAAAAAATTGTAAATTTAACATCAACCCTTAGGAAAGTGATTCAGGGGGAGTTTTGGTGTGAGAGGGGAAATTGCTTTTGGAAGCTGTTGTAAGGCTTTTGTCAATGCTGTAAGCTTGGGAGGTTAAAGATGGCTTTGGTTTTTAAAGCATGTTGGGTGAGAAGCAGAAGGCAGGTGTAAACAGAAGACTGAAGGCAGCAAGAAGAATGCAGCTGTTAATCAGCTGCTGCTTTCTCAATTCATTGTCAGTTATGGAAGCAAATATAAACTGAACGTGTTCCTGAGGTACAGGGTGAGTAGCTGACACTGACATACTGCTGTACTAACATCACACTCATGTCTAAAGCTGTTTGAGGTATGTCAGATGTGATGGTGATGATATTGTGCATGTGCCTAGTACCTGTGTTGTTGTTAAAACATAATCTGGAAAAGCCCTCAGTCTTCCATGCAGTCCTTCAGTTGGCGCTGTAATTATTCCTTGCCTTAGTTTTGTGTTGCTTTTGTGGTTGAGGCAGCAGGTTCCACTAAAATCAGTAACTGAGTAAACAGAACTTCTCAAAAATACAACAAGTTGCATGTGTTTCTGAAGCCTGAACTGCTCTGAGGCTTTTCCTGGCTGTTTGGTAGTTCACCTTTTCAGCAGACATAAATGAAAGTGTTAAATCATTACTGCTGATACTTGCAGTGCAGAGGAAGATAGTGAAGTACTACAGTGCGGTGGTTTGACCTATGGGTTGCTGGAGGCCAGATGCCCACTGAAGTCACTCAGTCACTCCCCTTTTCGGCTGGACAGGGGAGAAAATAGATGTTGAGAGGCTTAGGAGTGGAGATGAGGACAGGGAGAAATCATCCTGCAATTGGTGTCTCAGGCAAAACAGACTTAACATGGAATAAAGGAAAGAAAACTCCTGTGCACACCCAGTGACACCAGTCAGGTAATGAGAAGTGTGACCAGTTCTTAAAGTACCTTAAAGTCCCCACCCCTCCCTTCTTAGCAGATTGGACTTCAGTGATGATTTTGCTCCCTTTTTCCCCCCCAGTGTGGCACAGGGAGGGGCAGGGACTGGTTCTTTCAGTCAGTGCTTCACGAGTTGTTTTCCTCTTCAGTTGCGGGGCTGCGGGGGGGACATTCCTCACACCCTTCCCCTGCTCCAGCATGGGGTCCCACCCACAGCAGGCAGTCTTCCACAAACTTCTCCAGTGTGAGTCCCTTCCCATAGGGCTTCAGCTCCTCACCAACTGCTCCAGTGTGGGTCACTGCTATGGGGTGCAGTCATAAAATCACAGAACGTCTCTCAGGCCCAGACTGCTCCAGCCTGGTTCTCCACAGAGTCACAAGTCCTCCCCTGTTCCAGCATGGGCCTCTCATCTCTGTGTCTCTGTCTGTCTCCATGGGTTGCAAGTGCTGGCAGGGACTTGCTCCAGCGTGGGTCACAGCATCTCCTCTTTGTCTCCACCTGCTCCAGCCTGGGGCCTCTCCACAGGCTGCAGCTGGGGTCTGGGCCTTGTCCATGGGCTGTGGGGGGACACCTGCTCTACCATGGGTTTCTCCACAGGCTGCAGGGGCATCTTTCTCTCCAGCACCTGGGGTGCCTCCTCCCCCCCCCTTTCACTGACCATCATTGATGGGCTCGGCCTTGGTCAGCAATGACTCTGGCCTTGAGTTGGCTGGTATTTACTCTGTCAGGCCTGCAGAGAGCTTCTAGCTGCTTCTTGCAGAAGGCACCCCTGCAGCCCCCCTCCTTCTCCACCAGAACCCTGCCATACAAACTCACAACAGACGTGAATCTCCTGGGAAGTTGGACTGTAAACAAAATGTACAATTTTGAACACTGAATGTCTTATGATCTGGCTAAAGCACACAAAAAATGCTCACAAGTTCTGTGGATGGAGGCATCTGTCCTCTAATCACATCCATACCTCCTATCTCTCCCCATCCTAAGTTTACAGCTAATGAGGGGTATTCAGCTGCTGCTGTGCCTAAGGCAAATGCAATAAATATGTCAATAGGATGGGGAAAAAAAAGCCCTCTAAGTAAGCAAATGGTATTTTTAGAGCTGTTATGGTTGAGTTAGGAATCCTGTGTCAGGTATTGGTGTCTGCAGATGGGGGAAGCTGCTAAAAGCAAGACTAGTTTAAGCATTCAAAGTCTTCCATGGATGATCAGAGGTTTAGAAAAAATGGACCTTTGTAGCGATCCAGTTCTGCCTCTCATTCTACATAGCTGATAGGAGAAGAGATTTGATTGAATTGCTCTTTAAAAATCGCCCTAAAATTGCTTTAATGGGAAATGATATAATAAAGGGCTGTTAACATTCAGCTCTGCAGACTGCTAATTTGGAAGTAGGTTAGATTTGGGATAGAAATAAGGGATGCACTTGAAACGCTGAAGGAAAAACATATGCCTGTGGAACAATCTCACTGTGGTTTATATAGTCTTTTCATCATACTGTAAAACTTTTGTAAGGGGGTTTTCTTCAGCAGGTGTGCTGCCAGAATGAATTCATTGTATCTCCAAGGTTGGATTTCCATGGATAAATCCTTGAGATTCTTAACAAACAGTAATTTTACAAAGCAGGACTTGTGTTTTCTGCTTAATTATTTACTCTTTCAGAAAAGAAAAAGATTTTTACATTGCTGATACCTCAACTTCATTAAAGATCAGTAGAATGTCCATCTCTCTCTTTAGCCTGTCAGAGAATAATAGGGAAAAGAGGCTTTCAGGCTGTTGAATGCAGCCTCTAAGACAACATTCTTCAGCCCCAGTCACGCAGAGGCTAAAGGCTGGATACGTGGATGTATTCCCAAGTGATTTTGGTGCTGGTAAATAGGATAATTGCATCTTAGGTTGAGTCTGTGATACTCCTCGTTCAGTTGGAAGGCTTGCTGTCCAGTGATGTGTGTTACTCAGCTTCCTGGAGACTGTGGTCTGTGGTTCCTCGTGTGCTCTGAGCTTTTATTCTTCACTGGGATGAGAGATCGGTCTGTGAACGGAATATCTGAATTAATTTCGAGGGAATACTGTTGGGTTGGAGTCAGTCAGTTCCTGCTACAGGAGAACAGCGTTGAATTTCTTGCGGTCTGCTGCTTACCACAGCTCTGGAAAGAGATCAGTGCTGCAGATGGGGTGAGAGTCTGAGTCTCTGTAGTTCTCCATGGAGCCATAGTCTCATTTTACCTTGAGGTAGGAACATGAAACTTACAAAATATTCCTGTTTTTTGCTGATTAGATGTTACTCTTGGAAAGAAGATATTAAATTGCAGCTCCATTTCCAAGAAAACATTTGAGGAAACTCTGCAATGCGAAATGCATAGTTTCATAAAAACAAATACAGTGCTAGAGACATCCAGTACTCAAGGCATCCATAAATCATAGAAAAAAGTATTTGTGACAGGATCCACAAAGCCCGTTTGAGGACTACACTGCCCAAAGCCACCTCGGTGGGTATAGCAGCAATGGAAGTGCTCTTACTCTAAAATACAGCCTCTGTTTTGTTCCTCAGTGAATTCATGTAGGCAATTGATTTACTTGGCAAGGGGGTTTTTTTTGGCTGAGGAGCTTTCTTACTTTCTAGCACTTCTGATGTTGTTAACAGCTTCTTTCCTGTTCTGTTATTGTCATCTAAGTATGGTATTGCAGCAACCTTGGTTGGAAAGGGTCTCTTGAGGCCATCTGCTCCATCTTGCCAATGCCTACCTGGGATAAAACCAGTTTTCCTTGAGAACTGGTTTACCTTTACAAGGTATGTAAAAGTTTGTAAGGAACATATAAAAATAATAAAATAATATTATTATTAGGCTCTTTACTGAGAGGGGGGTCGGGCACTGGCACAGGCTCCCAGGGAAGTGGTCACAGCACCCAGCTGGACTGAGTTCAAGGAGCATCTGGATGATGCTCAGACCCATGCTCTGACTTGTCTGCACCTGTGTGGAGCCAGGACTTGACCTTGATGATCCTTCTGGGTCCCTTCCAATTTAAGATGTTCTGTGACAGTAATTTTTCTTTCTGACTATTCAAACTGACAGCTTGTTCCCTACCTCATACCTGTAAGATTATGAATGCAGAACATCACCGATCTGTTGAAAATACCACCAGGAGTGGAAGAATGTGACTAGTTGTGCTTTGAAGAACTACTTTGGAGCAGATAGGAGATGTAAGGTTGCTTTGTGCTGTACAGTTGTAAATGCAGTTTATGTGACAGCATTCATGTGCCTTCAAGAAACATGTTGTAGGAGAAACCAGTCCAGACCTCCCATGGTGCGAGGGAACCCTTACCAACGGGACAGCTCCCCCAAAATCTTCTCAAATTCCTCCTTACCAGTCACAAACCAGATTAGCAGCCTGACTTCTGGGTTTTCTCTTCAAGGGTGACAGAGCCCTGGGACAGGCTGCCCAAGGGGGGTGTGGAGTCTCCTTCTCTGGAGATATTCAAGACCCACCTGGATGCTGACATGTGCAACCTGTCCTAGGGACCCTGCTTTGGCAGGGGGTTGGACTTAATGATCACTTGAGGTCCGTTCCAATCCCTACAGTTCTGTGATTCTGTGATCTCAGCATTGAATGACTTGATTCTGTAGAAAGGTCTGAATGTTGTGATATCCTTCAGAAGGGGAAAGGTTTTGCACAGCAAAGGTGGCAAGTTTGTAAATGTGATCCGGAATGAGTAGCTGCCTGAATGTGTTGTCTTGGTTTACTTCTCAGTGAATTAAGTTTTTTAAATGCTGCCAGAATCCACTAATAGTTTTTCAGTGTTAAATGAAAACCATATTTAAGGAACAAAGTGGGGAGGCTTTAAGCTAGAAAAGGTTACAGAGTACTGGGGAGACAGGATAAACTCAAGGGTAAGCAATACCATCTCAGAGTTCCTGATGTGACTCTGCTGCTGATATTAATAGTAGTGAAGATTCCCTTACTGTTGTGATGCCTGGATATGCAAACATGCACAAAAAGTGGTATTGTTACTTCTGAACCCCAGGCAACACTACAGGCTTGGTGCAGGGTGGCTGGAAAGCTGCTCAGAGGGAAAGGATCTGGGGGTGTTGGTTGACACTCGCCTGAACATGAGCCAGCAGTGTGCACAGGTGGCCAAGAAGGCCAGTGGCATCCTGGCTTGCATTAGGAATAGTGTAGCCAGCAGGATCAGGGATGTAATCACCCCCTGTACTCATAGAATCATAGAATGGTCTGGGTTGGAAGGGACCCCAAGGATCATAGAGCTCCAACCCCCCTGCCACAGGCAGGGCCACCAACCTCCAGGCCTGGAGCTACACAAGGCTGCCCAGGGCCCCATCCAACCTGGCCTTGAACAAAGCTCTGCTCTGGGGAGGCTGCACCTCAAATCCTGGGCTAAGTTTTGGGCCCCTTACTACAAGAAAGATATCAAGGCCCTGGAGTGTGTCCAGAGAAGGGCAACAAAGCTGGTGAAGGGGCTGGAACACAAGTCTGAGGAGCAGCTGGGGGTTTAGTCTGGAGAAGGCTCAGGGGAGATTTTACTGTTCTCTACAACTACCTGAAAGTAGTTGGGGGTGAGCCTTTTCTCACAGACAACTAGCAGTAGGACAAGAGGGAATAGCTGCACGTTGCACCAGGGGAGGTTCAGGTTAGACAGTAGGAGAAATTCCTACTCAGAAAGAGTGGTTGGGCATTGGGAGGGGCTGCCCAGGGAGGTAGTGGAGTCACTGTCCCTTGGGGTGTTTAAGGAAAGACTGGATGAGGTACTTAAGGACATGGTTTAATAAGTAATATAGGTGATAGGGGGATGGTTGGACTAGATGATCTTGGAGGTCTTTTCCAACCTTAATGATTCTGTGCATGCTATTATGAGTTGATGTTTCTGGAGTAGCTGCTGTTTGCCTGCACTGGGATGCATTAGCCTATAGAGGACCTTGAGCTTAATGGAAATCTTTGAAAAAGCTGATACAAATAACTTGCTAATTGCATTTGTGTGATTTTGAGTCGATGTATATGACCTTCAGGTTTCAATTTCTTTTGTCCTACTTGTTTTAAAACCTGGTGTGTGTCAGTTAATCGTAGAAAACAGTCCCTCTTACGCTAAATTGTTTTAGAAGAACGTGGCCTTGCAGGAAGCTGTTGGGCATACTGGTCCCAGAGGTGCAGCATCTCCAGTTAATGCACTTATGGACCTGATTTGTGGTGAACATGGAAGGAAGAATCGTTACAGCACTTGATGTAGCTGAGGAACGGTGCTGACCGTAGGGGTACCCAGTTCGGTTTGGTCCCGGTGTGGTAAATGGGGTCAGTGTCACTGCTGGTGCCTGTGGACACAGCAGCTCAGGTGTTAAGGACAAACACCACAACATAACTTCAAGTTAAAAATATGGGGGAGTCTTAGTTGCAGAGCTTTCCCTGGAGGTGTCAGAAAATGCATGGCTAAGTTCCTAGAATGTAGCTCAAGATTTCTGCCTGTCTCCACGTACTCAATAATATCTTTTTCTGGTGGTTGTTTCCTGTTATGATCTTGAAATCTGTTGTGTAGGAACACAACCAAATAGTCTGCTTCAGGGGTAACAAACGCTCTGATGGTGGCCAGCAGGGACAGGGAGGGGATTGTCACTCTCTGCTCTGCCCTCGTGAGGGTCCATGTGGAGTCCTGTGTCCAGATCTGGGGCCCCCATTACAAGAAAGATGGGGAACTGCTGGAGAGGGTTCAGAGGAGCCACAAAGATGATTAGAGGGCTGGAGCACCTGCCCTATGAGAGAGGCTGAGGGAGCTGGGCTTGTTCAGCCTGGAGAAGAGAAGGCTGTGGGGGGACCTCATTGCAGCCTTCCAGTCCCTGAAGGGAGCAGAGAAACAGGAGGGGAATCAACTTTTTAAAAGGGCAGATAATGGCAGGACAAGGGGGATGGATTTAAGCTGAAGGAGTGAAGGTTTAGATTAGATATTAGGGGGAAGTTCTTTCCAGAGAGAGTGGTGAGGTGCTGGAACAGGCTGCCCAGAGAGGTGGTGGATGTCCCATCCCTGGAGGTGTTCAAGGCCAGGTTGGCTGGGGCCCTGGGCAGCCTTGTGTAGCTCCAGGCCTGAGGTTGGTGTCCCTGCCTGTGGCAGAGGGGTTGGAACTGTCTGATCCTTGGTTCGCTTCTAACCCAGACCATTCAATACAGTAAAATTAGAAGGAAAAACTTGTATTATTTTGTAGTAGCTTAAGTTTGTCAATGTTCTTTGATTACAGATGGAATGCAGAGATGTTTTTATTGCTGCAGAAAAAGTAAACTCATCGACTTTGAGAGTTTGGTTGTTTTGCTTAGGTGGCCACGGTTGTTCACTTCGTACATACTAGTGACAAGCAGGATTATTTTTTGCTACTTTATTTAAAAAAAAAAGCCCACAGACTGGATGGAAATTATTAAACATATATAAATAGACATTTTTCTTCATGGACTTTGTGCAGGAACAGCTGTTGCAGGAGGTGACTTGAGGATTTTCATTCCCTTTCATGTTTTAAATGTATTTCCACTTTGTGTATTGCCATTTCATCATCTCCTCAGACTACTACAGGTTTGAAACCTGTAGTAAGCTGCCTTAAACCTCAGGTGTCATTCTTTGTGGTATTCCAAGTTTTACCACATTTTGCAGCCCCAAACATGGACTGTAAATGAAAACAAGTGTGATGTTAGGAATGTTAGAGAAAGCAGGGCTAATAAATTTATTAGCCATTATTATTTCTTCTAATATGGGGCAGTGCCCAGATAATCTCTGAATCTGTTCCTGTTGCTACACCTACGGGCAAAGTTCAGTTTCCATGTGGATTTTGTACCCCATTTTATTACCCAACATTGCTGTCGTCTCTGAACCAAGTAACTGTGTGGACCTTTTTCTTAGGCTCAGTTTCTTGTTTGCTTTACTAGTTCCCTTTCTTGTTTGCCCCCCACACCACCCCCCTCCCCCCCCCCCCCCACACATCCCTCCCATATTTATTTTAGCTTTTGTTAACCCTGAATTTATGTCCCCAGTCCTCATCCTTGCAGACTGAGTAATTCATCCTCTTTAATGCTTGGTGGGTTCTGTTGTGAAGTCTCATTGGCACCTGAAGTACTGTGTCCAGTTCTGGAGTCCTCAATATAAGAAGGATATGGAACTGTTGGAATGAGACCAGAGGAGGGGACATGAAGATGATTACAGGGCCAGAGCACCTCTCCTATGAAGACAGGCTGAGAGAGTTGGGGTGGCTCAGCCTAGAGAAGAGAAGGCTCCAGGGAGATCTTAGATCAGCCTTCCAGTACCTGAAGGAGCCTGCAAGAAATCTGGGGAGGGATGTTTTAGAAGACATGGAGTGATAGGATGAGGGGGAATGGTTTTAGATTGGAAGGGAGTAGATTTAGGTTGGATATTAGGAAAAAATTCTTCGCTATGAGGGTAGTGAACAGTTTGCCCAGAGAAACTGTGGCTGCCCCCTCCATGGATGTGTTCAAGGCCAGCCTGGATGGGGCTTTGGGCAACCTCGGCTAGTGAAGGTGTCCTTGCTGTTGGCAGGGGGATTGGGATTAGGTGATCATTCAGGTCCCTTCCAACCCAAAGCTTTTTATGATTCTAAGTCCCGGTCACGTGTACTGATTAGTTGTGAGATGACAAGTAGATCTATGAAAAACAGGCAGAAGGAATATGATGTATTTTTTTTAAATAGCTTTCCTAAATAGGAAAGCTTAAATGTATATGCATTTATACCTATGTCTCTTTAGGGTATAATTTTTAGGGTATACTTTCTGGTATTACCTATTTACACTCTGGTGACAGGAGCAGTGGCTCTTGGAAAGTTGATTGCAGCTCAAGGCAGGCTTGGCATAATGTTCAGCAACTGTCCCATGTGCCTCAGTGACAATTTGTCTCCTTTCTTTTAACATTATTTCTATTGTTATCCATTTGTGAACTTGGCTACCTCTTCTCTAAAAGTCTAAGAATAAAGAAAACATCCAATAATGCCCTCCTGATGTTGAAGGAGTAACCCTGACACTTCCTTCTCTGCAGTGGTGTAGATGGTAATGATGAAATCGGTGTGTAGCACTTGATTTGTGCATAGTGACCTGTATCCTGCTGCAGTAATTACACTCATTGCCTGGCAGTGTAATCTTTGTCCTTCAGTGAGGTGGGCAAAACCTAATCTTGTTAATGGACAGGGTGACACAAGGAAAACGCTTTTGATTTGCATGTGGCATGCCTAGGAGCTGGCAAATTGCTTCAGATAATGGGCTTTATTAGACAAGTACAGCCTTGCAGGAGAACAATTAGGCCAGTGCAATTTTAGCCCTATTTTTCCTTCTGTTTCTAAGCTTATTTCTTTATTGTTACAGATATTTCAAGACTTCCCTTGCCAGCAGGTAAGTTCTCTTCTTTCACTGATGTCTCAATGTGACAGCAGGCAGCTTTTAAGGGCTTGCTTGCAATATAGTCATGATTTTATATAAACAGAGCAGCGTTTCTTTCTGGCACTGTCAGGGTACTTAGTCATATGGGGATCTGAGCTCAAAACAAAACCTGTTGAAGTAGAGATATTTTTTTACATTTAAATAGCGTATTTTGACAAGGGGAGGAGGTAACAGATATATGTGGTTGTTAAATGTGTGTGTGATATAGTTAGTGCTGAAAAGCGACTCATCACAGTGTGGGATACAGCTGGCAGAGGAACAGATCAGCAGCAGCCACAAGTAGTGGTGTATCAGAGGGACAATGCACAAGGAGATGGGGATGGTGGTTTATGGATGGGAGGGAAACCCACCAGGTGATAGTGAAGGTGACAGGACACGTTCAGTTGCCTGGGGTTGCAAGTAGCTTGTGTGAGAACTGGAAATATCCCCCTGCTCTGTTGGACCCCCTGTGTCCTATCAGTGGTGTTTAAAAATGAAAAAACAACTAAAAAGAACAACAAAAAAATCCAAAACAACAAACAAAAACCTAAAAGACTTGGTTTTCAAGAAAAAAAAGATTCATTGCTTGATACATTTGGTCT
This sequence comes from Gallinula chloropus, assembly GCF_964237585.1. NCBI lineage: Eukaryota > Metazoa > Chordata > Aves > Gruiformes > Rallidae > Gallinula > Gallinula chloropus. Next base: position 5,179,211 of record NC_140086.1, read on the forward strand.
TTAACCAAGGATTAAGCTTTACAAATAAATGCACTTGTGCTGTGGGCTCATGTTGTGCTGTAGTTTGGAATGATGATGCCTTCTGTTCCCCAGCATTTTGTCCATCTACTCATGGCTTGTAACATGAGTTCTAGAATCATAACCACAGTACGCTTTTACTCCAGGTTGAGCAGGTTTCGGATTAGTTGTTTGTTACCAACCCTGCTGCCTTTTCTCCTTACTTCTGCAGTGGTGACTTTACTGGTGTATCTGTTGTTTTATTTCTTCTTACCAGGATGTGCTTCATATCTGTCCACAAATTAACTTTTTACAAATGAGTACCTGAGGTAGAACAGGAGATACTGTCAATACGAATGTGCTCTGTAGCTGGTTGCTCTTTCCTTTTTGAATCAAATGGCAGTTTCAGTGAATATCTTGATAGTGGGTATGTTGTAGCCTTTCCACCAGAACTTCAGAGTGCTGGTTTGAGGAGGAAATCATTTGCTCTAAGCAGTGATAAGAACTGTGAATGTGGAGAGAGAGAGAAAAAAATACCATCTTAACACCATTTTGAGTGCTGAGAGTGGGTGGCAGGAAGGCAAATACTTGGGGGAGTATTAGAAAAACAAATGTCTGGACTCTAGTCAGCTTAGAGAAGAGAAGGCTCTGGGGGGACTTCATAGTGGCCTTCCAGTACCTGAAAGGTGCCTCTAAGAAAGCTGGGGAAGAACTGTTCACGAGGGGTGAAGCAGTAGGATGAGAGGTGATGGTTTTAAACTCGAAAAGGGGAGATTAAGGCTGGATGCTAGGAAAATGTTCTTCACTGTGAGAGTAGTGAATCACTGGAACTGTTTGTCCAGAGAGGAAGTGGAGGCTCCATCCCTGGAGATACTCAAGGTCAGGCTTGATGGGGCTCTGAGCAGCCTGATCTAGTGAAGATGTCCCTGCTCACTGCAGGGGGATTGGACTAGATGGCCTTTAAGGGTCCCATCCAACCTAACACATTTGATGATTTAACATCCTGCTGTTCAGCGTGCCTGGTCTAAGATTTGACTCCTGGTGAGTGGATAGATGGTTTTGTGGACATGCTCAGTGATGTGGTGTAAATGAATTAAGAGTTTCTTTGTGTGTGCCCTTTTGGTGCAGGCAGGGTTCAGCAGAGGTGGAAGTTACTCTCACATCTTAGCTGGAATTTGGGTTTGGTGGGTTTTTTTTGGGTTTTGGTTTTTTTTTAATTTTAAATTTAAAAGCAACCCTGAGCCAAGTGGTTCAGGGGGAGTTTTGGTGTGAGGGAGAAATTTTGTTTGGAAACTGCTCTGAGACTTATAGATGGCTGATGTCCCTGCTTACTGCATGGGGGTTGGACTAAAAGACCTTTAAAGGTCCCTTCCAACCTTATACATTCTGTGATTCTGCAGACAGGGTAAGGGGTGTCGTGTGCTTGCAGCTTCTGAAACAAGGATGTGTGTGATGAAACCTCTTCGGAGTTTCAGTTTGAGACTTAAATGTTCAAGGTCTCTTTGAATGATTTTACGATTTGTTTGATACTGTGAATCTGAGTCACCATAAGATTATTCTTTACAATTTGGGTATGTGTATGTGGGTGTCCTGATTGACACTGAAGTCCTGTTAGAGGACAGAAAGGCAGTTGAAATGGTAACTTTTTTCCATGGTAAAGCAAGAGGCCATTATGGGAGCTAGAAAAGCTCTGCACTGTGGCTTGCCTACATACAGTGGGGACTCAAGTAATCACTGATAAATGAACTAAAGAAAACAGCTTTAAAAACATGCTTTAAATATTGTTAAAAGACAAGGGAGTGTTAAGTAGTCTACCTCAACTGGTGGTATGATGCTATTTTCATTAAGGAACACCATGATGGGCTTCATGTGCCTGTTCAGTCTGGTGGTAAAAAGTTATGAGCATTTTGAGTTCTGGGATTAAAGTTCAAAAGAACTATGACAAATTGGAGAAATAGCCAAGATAAAATATATAATGCACTTGAATAAAGGTATGAGGGTCTACATGCAGGTGGGAAGGCTTAATCACCACCACTTGTATTTGGAATAATTAACGGTGCTTTGGTAATTCAGGTTTTAAAGAACTTTTGTTTTCTGGGTGCCACTTTCAGCAGTGGACAATAGATGTCACTAGAAATGCTCTCACTTCTGCCAGCTGGTTTTAGTACTTTTTAAAGTTGCATTATAATATGGTGGGGTTTTTCTGAGTCTTTGTAAACATTGGGGTAGGGAGAAGACTACTTAAGACACAAGAGCAAAGACCATTTTCTTTGAGGTTATATTACATGTAATATTACATCATTATGGTTGGTAGCATACCAAAGTCATCCAGAACACTGCCTTTTTGTTTGGATTTCATAGCAAAGATGTCTTGTAAAGGATTGTTTGTGTGCTGATGGATGCATTGGTTGATAAGGTTGTTAGTTAATTCGTTCTCAGGAGAGGTATCCTACCTTAATCTGTAACACTGCTTTGAAGTCTGTGGGTAACTTGGGTTATTCCTAACTTGTAATTGAGGCCATGGATGTGAGTGTAGAAAACTACTGGAATGTGAACCAGTAGGGTCTTGGAGGGCACCATAGTCTCCATCTGTTGCATGGAGAACGTAGTGTTCCTGTCTATATGGGAGGTTCTTTTGGAACACGAGTGTGTTCACCCCACACCAGGAGGAACGAAGGAGGAGTTTCCTTTGGTAACCACAGTTCAACCTTCATCTCTTGGCACTGCTGGGTTTAAAACCAATCTGTCCTGGGTTTTGTGGGCATATGAATTTAAACCAGGTATAGCATCTGTGTTGGAACTCTGTAATCTTTGGGGTCCCTTCCAACCTAGACCATTCTATGATCTGTGTGATGTAGGTGACTCTTTAGACTTTATTCTTGATCCTGTAGTGCAAATAAGTATCCATTACCAGAATAAAGAGATATGAAATAAAAAAATTGTACCAGATAGGTAGAGGGATAAAAGAAACGAGCATATATTGTCTTTACAGTTAACAGAACAAAACATTCTTGTAATTTTAGGTACTGATGTTTGTTCCTGATGCCTCTGTCCTTCAGAGGACATCTGGTGAGTTGAGTAAATCTCGCTGTTTCCTAGCATAAGGTATCAAAAACTTAATAGGAGATGAGTATCTTTTGTGCAGCTTAATTCCCAGCACACAGTATATTTCAAGTCTGACTGATGTCTCTGCGTGCATGTTTTTGCTGTAGAGTGCCCAGTGTAGGTAAGCATCATCGTGCACAGATATTTTGCTATCTCAAAGTATTAAATGGATTTTACTATTTTTAGTTCCAAGTGATCATTTAGGGCAAAAAAGTCGTTACACAATTTCAGCTCAACCCAAAGAAGCTGTTCTCTCTGAATTCAAAACGTGTCCTCGTTCAGCCTTTCGTTGGTGTATACGGCCTTACACAAGGTCTTCAGTGAAGCTTTTAATGGAACCAGATTCCTATTGTATCCAGTTCTGGGTTCCCTGGTGTAAAACAGACAGGAATGTGCTGGAGAGAGTCCAGTGGAGGGCTGTGAAGATGATTAAAGGCCTGGAGCATCTCCCCTGTGAGGAAAGGCTGAGTGAGCTGGGACTGTTCAGCCTGGAGAAAAGAAGACTGAGAGGGGATCTGATCAGTGTTCATAAATATCTCAAGTGTGGGACACAGGGGGAAATAGCCAGCCCCTTTTCAGTGGTCTGTGGAGACAGGAGAAGGGGCAATGGCTGCAAGTTGGAGCACAGGAAGTTCTGCACCAATATGGGGAAGAACTTTTTCCCAGTGAGGGTGACAGAGCCCTGGGACAGGCTGCCCAGGGGGCTGTGGAGTCTCCTTCTCTTGAAGATATTCAAGACCCATCTGGACACTGACCTGTGTGACCTGTCCTAGGGACCCTGCTTTGGCAGGGGGGTTGGATTTGATCTCTTGAGGTCCCTTCCAACCTCTACGATTCTGTGATCTCCTGGCACCTTCCACAGAAGCACACTGCCTCAAAACAACCTGCTGCTGCTTTTTTTCCCTCTCACCCACCGGATATGAGACAGGGTGTTTTAATGCTGTGCTGTGTAATTAGATCTTCTTAAGCTTAAACCTGCACCTGCCTGCGTGATGAACTTTAAATAGAGCAACTTGAAATGCACCGTAGCTTCTCGGACTGGAACGAAAACAAAAAATCAACAGTGTGGATGCTTGCTGTGGTGTTAAAAGATGGAAAATTGGAAATGAGTTGAGGAATTACCACATTAAGTAGCAGTAGCAAGAGCTGCCAGAGTTGAGGACATGCAGAATTCTTAAAATAAATCTTCACGTGTATTATAGGGAGTAATAAATTATGCAGTGGTTATTCATGCAGCTGAGAAGAAACTCAACACAAGCAGAGAGCTGTTGTTAATGGCCCTGCTTAAAGGGGGGGGAAATAACCAGCAGTGTGGGCAAAAGTAAAAAGGTACAAAATGGCAAGTGGCTTCGATTTGTCACTTCAATTTGAAATAGAATCATAGAATCACAGACTGGTCTGGGTTGGAAGGGACCCCAGGGATCAGAGAGTTCCAACCCCCCTGCCCCAGGCAGAGACACCAACCTCCAGACCTGGATCTACACAAGGTTGCCCAGGGCCCCATCCAACCTGGCCTTGAAATAAGAACTAAATACAGACTGTACTGGGACTGCAGAGAGTTCACTTATGCCTGGCATGGTGCTGGAGGGATTGCACAAGGAAACCTCCACTGCTGGGTTGTTTTTTTTTTCCCTCTAAAAATAGTGTTTTCAGTAATCCCCTTTGAAAATAAGGATTGTTTTATTTCTTCTAGGAATCTTTCCAAATTTGGTTTAAGAATTCTGATTTTACCCAACAGTAAATTTAATGGTCATTATATTTGTAAGGGGTTTGGTTGTAATCTTTTTATTTGCATTTAAATGGAGGTGGTACTACAAATCAAAGAGCTGAAAATGCCTTAATTCATGAAATGTTAGTGCTGTTGAGGTAGAATAGCTACCTGCATGCTTTTCATGTGCCAGAGAGGTCCTATTTCTAGACTTCCAAATGTCCTATCAAAACTTCTGTTACTACACTGTGAGGAGCCTCCCTTGTATTTGCATGTTAAATCCTCCTATTTAAAAAAAATTGATTAAGTTTAATAATCCCATCATCTGTACCTCATAAAATGCATTTTCCCATTTTTATACACCTTTGGTACTTGGAAAAGCAATGTATTTATCCTTTGTGAGCTGTTGCTGTTAGAGATACGGCTGTTTTGCATTGAACACTTGGGAGGGGTGTGGAGATGACCATTAATCTTGACATTAAAGAGAGGAGATCAGCACCTGAACGGGCAGGTGCCGATCTCCTCCCTTTGGTGACCAGTGATAGAACCCAATTGAATGGCATGAAGTTGCAACAGGGGAGGTTTAGGTTGGATGTTAGGAAGAGGTTCTGTACTGAGAGGGGGGTCTGGCACTGACACAGGCTCCCCAGGGAAGTGTCACAGCACCGAGCTGGAATGAGCTCAAGAAGCATCTGGATGATGCACTCTGTCCCATGGTCTGACTTGGCTGGGCCTGTGTGGAGTCAGGATTTGACCTTGATGATCCTTATGGGTCCCTTCCTACTCAGGAGATTCTGTGATTCTGTTTTGACTGTGTTTTTGACACTGCCCTCTCCCCTGCACTCCCATCCATGTTTCATACCTGATGTCCACACAGGCTGACAGCAACACTATGGTTTAGTAAGAAAAATGTAAGCCTGATCAATGAGTTTTGAGCCTGATCAGTGTAGTAGTTTTGAGAAGATCAGACATATCAAGCACCTCATGAATTTATATAACCTAGATTTTCTTTTTTCCTTTAAAAAATGATGTTCTTACTGATCTTTTCTTTGCAGTGGCTGGCCTTTACCTGGGCTCTAGGCTTCTGGTCAGTCCAGTTTTCAGGTCATCTTGCTGTCTGCTTGCTTAGTCTATATGTTTGTCTATTAGGATGTTGTCATGGTAGGTAGAGTGTTTAAAGCATTGCTGAAGAAAAGACAAACTGCATCACCTTGTCCACCAAGCTTGTACTTCCATTGTAGAAGTGTATCAGGTTGGCCAGGCATTTCCCCTTCATACCTCCATGCTGAGTACATCTGATCACCCTCTTGGCCTTATATGTTTAGAAATGGCTTCCAGGGTTATTTGCTCCATCACCTTGTGAGGGGTGGAGGTGAGGTTAACCAGCCTGTTGTTATCCAGACCTTCTCTCCTTGCTGTTCTCAAAGATGGGAGAAGAAAACCAATGGAACTTCCCCCATTTGCTCTGAGTCTGTAAAACGTTTTATTGTTAAGACACTTGTCCTGGCTGCAGACCATGGATCTTCTGGGAGTATGTATAGGGCTGGAAGCAAAAGGAGGAGTTGGGGTAGAAGGAAAGAAGCTTCAATATGGACTATTGAGATTAGGATTTAAAAAAAATTCTGGAGTATTGGGAATGATGTGTCACTCCTGATAACTGCTCTGGTCTGTTGTGATGCTCAAAGAAGGTGAGAGTTGATACTTCTCACTTAATGGGACTATGGCTTGAGAAAGTAGAAGGTAGGAGTCGATGGAATGGAAGATCCTCAAAGTCCTATGCCTGTTGTTCCCATAAATGTTAACAGGCTGGGATAATGGCCTGGGAGTTTAAAGCAAACAAACAAAAAACCCCAGCAGTTCAGTGCATTCCTTTGTAGCTTCCTCTCTGTAGTTCTGGCTCCCAAGGTTTTGGGGACATAGGTGCTGTGTGGGTTGGTCTTGCTTAGTCCTATGCTGTCATCTCAAAGTGGAGGAATTCCTGCATCATGCACAAGCTGTATTACTTGAATATATAGTCTGTAAGAATATATAGTATATTCTTGTTAGTCATTGCTAGTTTAGGAAAAATTTGAGGGGTTTTTCCCTCCTTTCTTACACAGAATTTGTAAGGAATTTCTAGGAATAGAAATTTTGTAGTTTGGAGGGATAAAGATACTTCTCCTAGGGAGAATTGTTCAACTTCTTTTTCTATCACTGGCACAAAGGTGTGGATGAGAACCAGTGCTGCTCCACGCTGGGTAACGTGACACATCCTGATTCCAGTTACTCAGTCTGGCTTTGAATTCATCCACATGTTTTCTCCCTTCTTTTTGTTACTTATTTTTGTTCCTGGCTTGGTAAATTTGGTTTAGAAATCCTCAGATTGTGGATATTCTCTCCCTGAGGGTGATGGACAAGAAACTTGAGCTTCAGTGCCGTACGGGCACCTGTTGACAGTCCTCAGCCAGGTTTTCCAGGAAGGGGTTTTAGTCTTCCATTTGAGAGGTGGGTAATTTATATCTTGCATGGTTAGGGGTACAGGGAAGGGGGGTGCTCCCACTGCTTTATTTCAAACATACTGCAAGTTGGCATTCTTTAAAAATTGAATAATAAAGGGAGGGAAAGAAAGAATAAAATGCAAGTATTTTACAGGGCTTTTGGACAAAATAGAGGAGAAAGCCCTGAAAATTCTTTGGGTGTGTCTGGTTTTTTGTGTGTGGGAACCCCTAGAACAGAAGCTGTTGAATTTTACAGATTTTTCTGTGTAGTAATATCAGAGGAACTGCAGCAGGACTTCAAACTCTGGTCACAAAATGAATTTGCTGTCACAAAATAAGTAACTTGTGGTAGCTTTTTGCTCAGAACAGGGTACTTATTTGCTCTGAGAAGATGTTTACCTGTTTTGGAGTTGAAGGACTCAGGAATGAAAATGGTGATTTGTGGGTTCTGTGCCATGAAACAGCCTCTTTGATTCTGTTAAAACAAAATTAATGTCTAGGAACTGGCAGGTCAAGTTGAGCTGAAGCAGTCCTTAAGTGCTTTCCTGTGACCAAAGTGAAGAAAGTTCGTTCTGCACTCTACACCCACATGGATGTTCCTGCTGGCAGTGGTGATGCAGAAAACCCCCCAAAGAGCCAGTGATGAGGGTTATTCAAGCAGCGTAAGAGATCTAGATCTAAAGTAGAATGTTGGACTCCACTGAAGCTACAGAAATGTGACATTTCTCATGTTTCTGCAGGAGAAACTAATTCTTATTCTTGGGGAGCAGCTGTGCAGTGAATCCTGTTGCACTTCACCCAAGTGAGAAGGCTTGTAGTAGAGAGGTGGAGCTGGTGCGCTCATCTCAGCGGGTACCTTGGTGAAGATCTGAGTGTCCCTGTTCTAACTCAGTACAGCAAACCCTGCTGGAACGAGACACCCTGGTAGTAGCAGAGTATGTTGTGGTGGTTTGACCCTGGCTGGAGGCCATTTGCTCACTAAGGTTGCTCTATCACTCCCCTTTTCAGCTGGACAGGAGAGAAAGTACGTATTGAGAGGCTTAGGGGTGGAGATAAGGACAGGGAGAGATCATTCTGCAATTGGTGTCATGGACAGAACAGGCTCAGCATGGAATGAAGGAAAGGAAAGCATCTAATTTATTACACACTCCAAAACCACAGTAAGATAATGAAAAGTGCAACCAGATCTTAAAACACCTCCCCCCACCCCTCCCTTCTTCCTGCACTTCATTTTATTCATTATTTCTCTCTCTTCCCCCACACCCCATTTCCCTGGTGTCACAGGGGAGTGGAAATGGTGGGTTTGGTCAGTTCCTCATGGGTTGTTTTCCTTCTTAGCTGGGGGGAGGGCATTCCTCACACTCTTTCCCTGCTCCAGCATGGGGTTCTGCCCATAGGAGACATTCCTCCACGAACTTCTCCAACAACAAGTCCTTTCCCACAGGGCTTCAGCTCTTCCCCAGCTGACCCAGCATGGGTCACTTCTGTGGGGTGCAGTCATAAATCACAGAATGTCTCTCAGGCTCAGACTACTCCAGCCTGGTTCTCCACAGAGTCACAAGCCCCCCCCAATAAACCTGCTCTGGCGTGGGCCTCTCTTCCCATGGGCTGCAGATCTGCTCCCAGTAGCTTGCTCCAGGGTCAGTCACAGTATCTTCCATATATCTTCAGCATGGGGCCTCTGCATGGGCTGCAGGTGGGGTCTCTGCTCCCTGTCATCTTCCACGGGCTGTGAGGGGACAATCTGCTTCACCGTGGGTTTCTCCACAGGCTGCAGGGGAATCTTTCTCTCTGGTGCCTGCAGTGCCTCCTCCCCCCACTTCTTCACTGGCCTTGGTGTCTGCAGAGTTTCTTACATCATCTCACTCCCTTCTCTGATGGCAAAAAGCAGCCACTTGCAGGGTTTTTTCTCCTAAATGAGATTCCCAGAGGCGCTGTGACCGTCACTGATGGGCTGGGCCTTGCTCAGCGGCAAGTCCGGCCCTGAGCCAGCCGGTGTTCACTCTGCCGGGCCTGGGGGAAGCTTCTAGCTGCCTCTTGCAGAAGCCACCACTGCAGCTCCTCATCCTCCACCAGAACCCCACCATGCAAACCCACGTGTGCTTCTGTGTGCTTATGCCAGCAGTGAATAATTCCCAGTAGTGGAGCTTCAGCTGCAGAGAGCTGCCCTTAAAGACTGGCTGTACTGGCTCTGAGGGTGCACCTGCTCAGTTACCCTGGGATGTTGTGGGGTTGCAAACTGTTAAAGAACTTTTTAAGGATATTTGGGTGGGAGTTTAGAAACTTTTAGTGGGTTTTGTTGTTGTAGGGTGCTGGTTTAGTTTATAAAATAAAAATTGTGGGGGGTTTGTTTTGGTTTTGGGTTTTGTTTGTTTTGGTTTAGTTTGTTTGGGTTTTTTTTTTTTTAGTGAGGGATGGGGTGGGTGTCTGCAAGAGGACTGGAGAATTTCTTCTGTTACGGGATTGAAACAAATCCAAGAGCAGATCCAGGCATCCCAACTGGAGGACAGTGGGTATAGTCAGGGCTATATTCAGTTATAATGTAGCTATATTCAGGGCATACCATAAATGAGAGTTTGTACTGCTTCTTTACAATGCAACCTTCAGCAGCCATCACTGAAACCATCTTGTGGTACAGAATTACTTAAGCAAAACAAGAAATCTTGAAAACTGAGGAAATGAAGAATTACAACTCAGAAACATATATCCAATATCCTGCTCGTGCCCATGATGCCTTCACTTGTTTTTTCTAAGATAATTCTATAGAAAATCCTGGTTCTGAGAGTTTCTCTAACACCTTAGATTCTTGCAGTTCTTTCAGCTTAGGTGTATAATGCCTGCAGCAGCTTTCTGTGCTGCTACAGGAGGTTTTGGTGAGACCTGAAGCTTTTTTGGATGAGTGCTCTGGAGGTGCTTGTGGTAGTATCCAAGTATGTTAGAACCAGAGGTTTTCATAGCAGCAACTATGAAATGTGAAATAAAGGAAGTAGAGGGTGGAGATGACAGTGTTACTAAAAGAGAGATTCTGAAAATCAAGTTGGATCTTGTGTGGCTGGTTTATATAAAAATGTGAGTTGTTAGAGTGTGTTTTTGTTCTGTGAGACCTGGGCTGGGAGCGGCTCGGGATCCTATCCCAAAATACACATAAACTTGTTTGAAGTAGAACATCAGGGGCTACAGTGACCCAAGAGGAAAAACAGTGCATGGCTGCACTTTTATCAACTACTTTGTTACAAGTTACACCTAAAATGACCATAAAGAAGAGATCATTATGGGCTTTACTTGAGTCTGTGTTTACATCCTTTCCAGCTCTGTTTGTGTAGTGAATAACTTTTTCCTTGTGCAAGATTTTTAGTTGCTCAGCAGAAGACTGCAAAAAGGAAGGAGTAAGAAAAAATTGCTGATATTGTACCTATGCCTTCTTCCCCCCCTTTTAATTTTTAGAAGGTGAAGAATATATTTAAGAATATACCTAAAGAGCTTAGTGTAGCTGTGATGGGCCTTTTCCCTGTTGGGTGGGAGTTGGGTATCAATAATTTGAATGTGAAGAACTGCAGGAGTTACTTTGTCAACACATAAAATATATATAAAGCTGATGAGCTTCAGGTTTTCATATGGAGGGTCAAACAACAAGAGGATCTGTTCTTGTAGCATGGTTTCCTCAGGAGTTTATTCTGATTAGGGGTCAGAATAACAAAGGGGTGTGTTTAATGCCTCAATTGCTGGGCTCGAATTATTCTTGAGACGGGTGTGAAACTCCTTGAGAGTTCCTGTTCAAGGAATTGTTTAACTCTGGCACAAAGATGTTTTCCAGATTGTGTCTTTATCCACTAATTATCCCCTTAAAAAATATTTTTATAAAGTTTCTAGTTAGTCTCTCTTCTGGAGCAGTTCCCACATGGTTTTATATTTCTTTCACGGCAATGTGGGATACCCCTTTCTGTGAAAGGCTTCATGTAGAGAAATGTTGGGACTGTATTTCCAGGATTAATGGACTTTTATTTTGTGATTCAAATTCACCTGCTTTTTTATAAATTAAATTTCTAAAGGCTGGTTGGGCCATGGTGTAAGTACACCTGGTTGTGGTGGTTTTTCTGCTTATCCTGCAGATACTTTCCAAAAAACTGCAGCAAAATGGTTCTGTGTCATAGTGGAAGGACTTCTGCAGACTCAAAGGCAGCAGAATTGCTAGTGGAATATTGGAATGCAGCTAAACTGAGGCTTTTAGTCTTGGCAACACATTGGTATCGTTGGTGCTGACTCTTCCTTGGTCAACTGTGCATCCTCCAAGAGCAGGAGTAGAAGGTGGTGTTGAAACTTGAAGATGGTGAAAGCTGGGGGAGCCAAATGATATAGTGGGATGTTAGAGATGGTCATGATCATTAAGGTTCTGGAAATAGCAGTAATTAAGAAGTTCTATATAAAAATTTCCACAATTTAAAGAAGGGATTTAAGTAGAGGATTGAAAGACAGTGATCTGGCCTTTTTTAAATGATCTGTGTCCTTCAAAACTTGAAGGGGGAGAAGGGTGTCTGACTTTCTGCTCCCAAAACACAATTGACTCAAGTAATTTCTTGAAGATACTTAATCTATTAAGGTGGCAGTTCCTTCTGTAGTTTCAAAGTCCTTACTATGCTTACATTTCATGGTACTTGGACTTTTCTACTACCAGTCTGTTTACTATACTTTCTTCTCCATGTCTTGGTGGCAGAACAATGCTTATAGTCTTCTTCTGTTTATGCATTCACTTGTTTTTGTGGTCTCTTGTTCTCTTAAAAGCTTTAGTACTGTTTCCTTGTTTAAGTGCACCAAATGGGATTTTGGAGACCAGTACCTCAAGTTTTTGGGAAGTGGTGCTTGACAGCTCAGTGCAATACAAGAGATGAGCTCTCGGACCCAACGTGCTGTTACATGCTGATGGTATTTCTGTGATGTTTGGTCATGTCAGTCTTTCAGGCTGCCAGAAGAAAAGGGGTGGGATTTTTTGATGTTGTATCTACCATTTGAAAACAAGATACTTAATGTTCAATCCTTTAGATCTGAAGAAGGATTGTGTCCCTAAAGTTAGCTCTTTTCCAGCAGTGTCATTTGGTCTTGTAGATCTTCAGTGAGGCACTGGAACAGGGTGCCCAGAGAGGATTTGGAAGCCCCATCCCTGGAGATGTTTAAGGCCAGGTTGGATGGGTCTTTGGGTAACCTGCTGTAGTCAGGGTGTCCCTGCCCATGGCAGGGGGTTGGAACTAGATGGTCTTTGAGGTCTCTCTAGAGAATTCAATGATTCTATGATCTAGGTGTTGCCTAGTTGAATTTTCTTGAATGTGTTTTCACCTTCATCAAACCAGTGCCTTTCGTGCTTAAGCTGTCCTCAACTCAACAGATGAAGTTCAGTACACCTAAAGTTGAGTTGAATTTGGAGCTACGGAGAAGAGGTTGGATTTGTCTGCTCAAAAATTTATATAGGATAAAAGGATGCAGACATGGGGATATCTGCTGTCTTTCACATACTGAGTGTGGATCCATCTGGTTTCACAGCTGGTCAGCTAAAGTCACTTGGGCTTTATTTGCTCCTGAGCTCCTGGAAACCTTTTTAAAACTAAGCAACCTGCTTGTATTTGCTGAGCACTTTGATACCACTCTGCAGGTGTTTTTGTGGGTAAACATGACTTGTTCAGCAGTACCTTGCTGTCTCCAAGCAGGGTGGAATTGGAGAGACACATGAGGCTATTTAAGGTGCTGGATTTTGCATCAAGTAAGATTTGTGTTACCAGAAGATGACCTTTGATTCCCCATAATGGACCATAGAAATGACTGCCTGGGGAGCTGCTCCATGAAGGTTTATTGCTGGTGTCATGAAACAGCGATATAGGTGAAAGCTCTTCTGAAGTGACTGTCCCTTCTCACTACAAAATTGGGAGTGGGATTGATTAAAGTTGGATAGGATTTGAATTTTCTGTGGTTTAGAGGCTTAGCTATACCTCTGCTCTGCTAGAGGTTCTTCTAAACAGAACTTCAAAGTATTTGTTGGAATTTCTCCTGCAACAGTTTAGAATCCAAATTATGCCAATTAGAGAAAGGGGGATTTGTGTGTGTTTATCAGTAGTTTCTAGTTTTTTAAATACACTAGTAGACTTGTGTGATAACCAAGAAAACTCTGCACCTTAATTAATCACAGAATCACAAGGTTGGAAAAGACCTTTAAAGATCATCAAGTCCAACTGTTGCTGTCCTGTGCTAAACTATATCCCTAAGTGCCTCATCTAATATGTTATTTTTGTGTTTAATGTAACACTGTGAGTCTTTGGAAGTCGCATCCTTTCTTGGTAAGTGTTGGTGACAAGTAATCCAGGTACAACTCTGAGTTGTAAACATCTCTTTAGCACAAAGTTTTTTTGGTAAGCTGTGGTTCTGACTCTCTGTGTGGTACATGGAGGAGAAGCAGGCCAAGGGAGACGTGTCTGAACTACACCATTTCTGGTAAATTAATTGGACCTTCTGTGCCTACACAGCTTTCTTACCTTCTTTTGTGTAACTGGTTATTAGATGAGTGAGAAAGCAGCCTAGACACAAACACACACTGAAGAGGCTTGCTGTGACCCTTGAGCAACTTTGTTTTTCTGTATCCCTCTTGGAAGATCTGACTAATTATTTCTAGGCTACCCTTGAATTAATGAAGAGGGGCTTTAGGAAGCATCTGTAAGGTCAGCTGATCCGCTCATGGATCCCTTCCACAGAACAAAGGTAATCCTTGCAGAATGTGTTTCCTTTAAACAGCATCAAAGGGGTGGCATCCTCCCCCCCTTCAGATACCTTCTACTGTGTTTACCTCGTAATTAAGAGGTTTTCCCCATAAATAGAGGAAGCTTTATAAGGTCAAGAAAGGTTCTGGTGACCATTCTGGGTGTCTTTGTCTCACTGATTATCCTGTCACTCCTTTCTCCCCATCTGGGAAGGTTGAAGAGAAGCTGTGCAAACCGATAAGCACAGGGAGCCTGTCACACAGCAAAATGATCAGGCTTTATTTTGCAGTAAAACCAGAACTGGGATGTGTAGGGTCTGCTTTTTCTCCTCTTAGGTTTCCAGGTCTCCATGAGGCACAGATTTTTTGCTTTAAGCCCTGGGGTTGTGACAGAAGTTTTCAAAGATGCCTTGAGGATAGCAACAGTTTTGTGGGTCGTTTGGCTTTTTTGATGTGTTTGTTTTGTTTTTTGTGGGTGGATTTTTGTTGTTGGGTTTTCTTGGTAAATAGCCTAGAACATGAAGAGGCAGAAGACTGGAATCAGTGCCCTAAGGAAGGAGCAATTTTAAACCATCCTCAGCTTTCATGGTGCTGACGTTACAGTGAGCCTTCAGAAAGCACATGGAAGAAGTGGGAGAGTGCGACCCGGTTAGTCCACCCACAGGAAAATCTGCTGCAACTTTCATCTCTGAATCAAACTAATAAAGCCCATATGGGTTTAAAAAATGGCTAGTCTTTATTTGTGAAATAATAAAAATAAAGTTAACTTAGTGGTCCTTCTAATATCTACTGTGCTAACAGCATGGGCTGTCTGCTCTGCTGCTCAGCATCAGAGGATCGTTTGGGATAGGGAAGCATGGGAAACATCATTAACACTACATTCCTCCTGCTCTATTTGCCCTCCCCACCTCACTACTACTAGTAGGTTCAGATTTGAAAATATAAGCAAGGACTTCTGTCAGCTGCTAATTTAAAATGCAGTTGAGGGGACGGTATGGCTAATTAGTTGATCGTGGCCCCAGGAGGTGGGGAAGTGTTGCATTAAAACTTCTCAGAAACATGGTAGATGTATTTTAGTAATAAAACTCACCCAATGGAGGAAGGTGACAATAAATTCAGCGCTGGAATGAATTCATGCCAGAAGAATGTCTTAAGCAGGGATCTGAAGCAGTTTCTATTCTAGAATGAGCTAATGTTGGGATACTGGCATCTTTTGCTGGTCAGCACCAGCACCTCAATGGCCTTGTAGTGAGGGGCCCTAAACTGAACACAGCACCTGAGCTGTGGCCTCACCACTGCCCTAGTCCTGCTGGCCACACTAGTTCTGATACAAACCAGGATGCCATTGGCTTTCTTGGCCACCTGGGCACACTGCTGGCTCATGTTCAGCTGGCTGTTGACCAACACCTCCAGGTTCTTCTTCCCCAGCCAGCTTTTCAGCCGCTCTTCTTCAAGCTTGTAGCATTTCCTGGCGTTGTTGTGAAAGCACAGTACCTGGCACCTGACCTTGTTGAACCTCGTACAGTTGGGCTCAGCCCATTGATCCAGCCTGTCCAGATCCCTCTGTAGACCTTTCCTGCCCTCAACAGATCAACATTCTCAGACAATTTGGTGTGTCGCCTGCAAATTTAACTTGATCCCAAATTCTTGATGAAGATAGTGAAGAGAACTGTCCCTCATACTGAGCCCCAAGGAACACAGCTTGTGACCAGCTGCCAGCTGGATTTAACTCCATTCACCTCCACACTTCGGGCCTGGCCATCCAGCCAGGTTTATTATCCAGCAAAGCACACGCTCATCCAAGCCATGAGCAGCCAGTTTCTCCAGGAGAATGCTGTGGGAAACTCTGTAAAAGGGTGTTACTGAAGTGTGGACAGACAGTATCTACAGCCTTTCCATTGTCTGCTAAGCAGATCACCTTGTCATAGGAGGAGATCAGGTTAGTCAAGCAGTAATTTGCTTTTTGGTTTTGTGTGTGGTGTTCTTTGGGGTTTTTTTAATTGATTCTTTAAGGTTTATTTCTTAAGTCCTCTTTTCTTTTTTCCTTTGTGAGGAAAATAGCCTAATGTAATCTAGAGCATGGAGTTAGAGTTTGTGCATGTTGCAAAGAGAGAAATGATTTCATGGAGACAATACTGCTTCACAGTTGCTCTGAATTATTTCTGTTGGAAGATTGGGCTTGGATTTTGAGGCTCTAAGTAAAATGTCATTTGCCTTTCAGTTTTATCTGTCAGAATGCTCAGAGTTAAATAAGAAAGAACATCCCTGGTGGCAGTATAATGAACTGAGCGTCTTGGTTTTAGGAGATCCTTTGAGTTCATGAATCCACTCATCCTTCTGCTCTGTTGTCCCCTTTGGCAGGAGAAGGCTGTGCACTAGAGAAGATGTGGGTGGAGAGTCAGGGGGGTTGCTAGTGGGCAAGGAGGGATACATTTAGAGACCAGGTAATCCAAGGTGGACTTCCAAGATAGCCTTAACTTCAGTATAGTGTAGACTTCTGGAGCTGTGATTCCAGATCTGATGTAATGGTGACATACTGCTTTTCAGTAGTTCCTGTGAACAAAGGAGATGATGTTTGCTTGACTCTGGCTAAAGGCAAACTTAGGGCAGGTAACCTTTTCCACTCTCAAATACTGCACACACGCACACAAAATAATTACAGTAATTAAAAATCCCCAACCGTAAGGAGCCAGCTTGGGAGAATGAAGATTAATGAAGATTAGAGTGCAGCTTCAGCTCTGGGAGAGCATGTTTGCAGAATTCTAGATACAAACACGGAAAAGCAAATTAATTAGGATGCAGAAGATTGTCACATGAGTAATAAAGATGTTTTAATTTTTAGAACAGTCATCAGGCCCTCTTAGCTTTACAGGCTGTTCTGCAGTTGCCTCAGTGAAAAGCATCCTCCAGTTTTCCTGAGGGCAAACTTGGTTTGGGAGCTCTCATTTTTTATTACCTAAATGAAGGCAATGAAGAAATGTTACTCTTCCATCTCTTCTTCATCTTGCCTGGAACAGGCTGCCCAGGGAAGGGGTTGAGTCACCATCCCTGGACATGTTTAAAAGATGGGTAGATGAGGTACTTAAGGATATGGTTTAGCACAGGACAGGAACGGTTGGACTTGATGATCTTAAAGGTCTTTTCCAACCTTGTGATTCTGTTATTCCATCAATATGCAGGTATTCTTAAAATAAGTGGATCTGTTCTTCATCTTCTAGTAACTATTAGAGGGATGAGCAGTAGCCCTCGAAGTGGCTAAGGCTATGAATAATCAATACTGATGATTATATGCTTGCTGTGCTCCAAGCTGTACGTCTTAATTTTTGTCTTAACAAGCAAATGGGCTGCTCTCTCCTCTCTTGGTGGAAGGAGATCTCTCTTGCTGGTTTGTTCAACTTGTAGTTGAGGTGTTGCAGAAGAGGAACTGAAAACCAGGTCTTCATTCTGCTGTCAAACACTGCTTCCATACAGATCTGTCTACTTTTCTTGCAGTTTCTGAATACTGAGTTTAGTTTGGGGTCTTGGCTGGTGAAACTCAGCCAAGTATTTGGTTTGGCACTCTCCTGTTCCTCTTCCCAGCAGTGCTCAACCAGTTTGATCAAAATTTGATGAATTGAGATGGCAACTGATGGGAAATTAATTGGTTGAATAGCAGAGAGATCCTAATGATGCCATTCACTGAGGGAGAAACTGTAATGAGTTCTCTGCCAATGAGATATCTGAGACACCCCACAGGAGCTCGCTCTCTGGACATAACCCTAGAGAAAGCCAAGCTTTGTGTGTTCATCCCATAGACACCTTAGATCTTTATTTTTGTTTGGATAAGCTTGGGTAGAAAAAATGATACAACCTTTTATGTGCCTCCCAGTTGTGCAAACCTGTGGTTTAACCCTTTATTCCTTAAGCATTGTGATTTTTTTTTGAGGTTGACTTTACCAGGAGACAGCATCAGCCCCACAGGCAAAATCAAAACAAAAACTAAATGTCTTGATACAACTAAAAAGCTTCTGACTTCCCCCCCTTTAAAAAAAGCTGATGCTGATATTCAGCAGTCTTCAAAACCAGGCTGAAACTGAGCAAACAAAATCATAGTTGAAGAGTCTTGACTTGTATTTCCTTGGGGGCAAAATGCTGTTTCTAGACTGTGGCCTGGCTGTTGTTGTTGGGGCAGTCTGAGTTGTCTGGTTGGAGGGTGTATTTTGGGGAAACAGCCAGTGCTCCTACATGTTCTTAGTCCAAAGTGATGCATTCATTTTTATAAAAGACATACATATTAGTATTTCTTTATAGCTGTACTATTCAGATACCATCAGTGTGTGTCAGCGTACGCACCTTACCCAAGAAGGAACGGGCCTGTTCCACGCTCCTAATTTCTGACAGATGTTCCTTACCTCAGTAATCATTATAATCTGATTGGCATTACTTAAACCAGATTATTTTACATAAACGGTATTTGGATACCTAATTGATGAGCAGTACTCCTAAAATGTTGCAAATATCTGGTATTAAGTCTACAAGAGACACGTTTTACTTTTCCAAGGTTTTAGGTTGGGTTTTTTGGGTAGTTGGTTTGGGTTTGTTACTTGGTGTCTTGTCTTCTGCTCTATCCCTGCCCCTTTTGTCTCCTACAGCTGAAATTTTGGGGTTTCTCACTTTCTCCAGGAAACAAACTTAATGCTTTTGGCTTTTTTTTTTGTGCAGAAAAACCATTCATGTTGTTTGAAAGAAATGAATGAGCGTATGTCAACTTGTTAATTCTGGCAATAACATAGAAATTAGGTGGTATGGTGGTTTTACTTTGTTTTTTAAATTTAGCATCAAGGAAGCACTTGGTTCATTTTTTTAAACATATACTCAGAGTGTAAAATAGGATAAGCTAGAGTTGAATAAAAAACATTTTGGTGCTATGTAGCACGTGTTCACCTGCATTTTGTAGCTGAATAGTACAAGAAGAAAGCTTGGCCTTGAGGGAGAATGATTATAATACTTGTACCATCAATAAGTGTAGCTGGAACAGGCAGAGAGCATCTCTTGACACTTGGATTGATAAACTGTGTTAGTCTCATCTGTTAAAATTGTAACCAAAAATGTGAGTCCACACATTCTGTTTGTCAAAATTCTCCTTGGTAACGTGCTTCCCAGTTGGTATTTCATGTATAAAACTTACTTTAGGCCCTACCAGTTTTTAACTCTTGATTTTTTCAAACACTTCATGGAACAAACACGGGCTTTCAGCATTTTACATCATAAAGCAGAGACCAAACCAACTCGGGGAAAACCAGAGTAGTATCCACAGCTTTTCTTTTCATTACACCACCAGACTTTGCTCAAGGTCATCAAGGAAGCCGGTGGCAGGGCTGGATGTGTAAAAGTGGCTTTCCTACGCTGTGAGCTGCAGCTGGAACCAGAGAGGCACCCATCCCGTGTCTGGGCATCTTCTGTGGGTGCACAAGTACAGTAATTTGTGTTCTGAATATTGCTGTAACGTGTTTTGCTTCACTGTTGAAGGTGTAAATACAGAATCATAGAATGGTTGGGGCTGGAAAGACCTTAAAGATCATCCAGTTCCAACCCCCCTGCCACAGGCATATAATTGACCTTCTTCAAAATATTTGGCTTCGTAGCATTTGGGGGCTTTGAAAACTTTGGGGGTGAGGGGGTGGAAGGAAGGCATCCAGGCATGTCTTCAGTTCCCTTTGGCTTTCTTCAGCCCCAGAAAGAGCTTTGTGCCTGAGCAGTGATGCAGAACATCTGATGGGCCCCGTTGTGACCTAATCTTTTTTCTCTTTTTTTTTTTTTTCTTTTCCCCAGTGAATATTTTTCTCCTCTAAATAGGTTAAAAAAAAGCAATACTTTCAATACAGTTTTTTTTTTTCATTGAGAATTTTGTCAGACAGCTGTAGTTCCCAGCCAGAGTATTGAGAAATGGAGACAGCAGTATTATAGGTAAAGAACGGTAATTAAACTTAAGCTGTAGCTGAGTACGTGCTGCGACGGGCAGGCAGATAGGGTGAGTTGAAGGCTGCTGGCTTTAGATTAATTCCCTTTCGGTTATAGTCCTGGATAAGCCTTGTGCCTTACTGCTGAGATTACCATGGAATATATAAAGAGCTTTGATAAGCAGCGCGAGTTTTCTTCCTGTTGATTTTCTTTTAATACCTATTTCAGCCGAATTGATCGTTTCTAATTTTTAGGAAACCTTTTGCTTTGAGTGAAAGGAAAATTGTCTGGGTTTCTGTGTATACAGGCTGTGCTCATAAGCAGGTGCTTTTGCAGTGTTTGTACCCGAGTGTTTTTTAAAGGAAACAAGCCCCCTGCGAGTAGTTTTGATGCCACAAAGTTCAGGAGAAACAAATGCAGGCAGCAGGCAGGGTGGGTGTTTGCTGGGACCTTTGCCTGGAAGTGGCTAGAGAAGCCCTGGCTTGAGAGGAGGGCCAGGCGTGGCACTAAGCAGTGACATGGGCTGTGATGTTTACTCTTTATTGAAGGCAAAGGAACAGTATTGGGGTTCTTTCATCAATAATCCACCACCTGTGATGTCAAGCCAGTGCTGATGTAGGGCCTAACCCCAGTGTCTGGAAGTTTTAGGGCACTTTTAGGGTGCCAAGGTGGTTGGGGGGTGGGGTGGCGAGGTGGGTTGCAGTACAGCCGTGTGTGGGGTACAGATAGGAATCCCCAAAAGCCATGCCCCAAGGGGAGTGCTTAGTGGGAAGGTGAAGGTTGCTGGAGCAGCCCAAGGCCGCCCAGCCCCGGCCGGGCATTGTGCCGGGGGCTTCATTGTGCCGAGCTGAGGCGGGCGCTGGGCGCCGGGCCCGGGGGGAGCAGCCGAGGGCGGGAGGCTGAAACAACAGCGACAAAAAACGCTCGGGGGAGGGGGGGTTGGGGGGGGGGGGGGAGAAGCACATCCCCAGCCCCGGCCCGGGTCAGGCTTGATTTGCAGCTTAGCCGCTTTCAGAAAGCGGCTGTCAGTTTGGTAAACAGGAGGCTGCCGGGTGCATTGAACAGAAGGGGGAGATTAGCATATTAATGCGGCGCTTGCTAATCGCCTCCCCTCCTTCCTCCCCGCCTCCCTCCTTCCCTCCCGCACGGAGGCAGGAGAGGAGTACGAGCACCCACGTTCTCTCTCCGCCGCCTGCTTTCACCCCTCCTCGGCACTTCCACCCCCCCCGGGAAAGGATGGGCCGGCCTTTCACTCACCGAGGCGTGAGAAGATGAAGCAGCGGCGCGGCCTCCCCCCGCCGCCGCCGCCGCCGGAGCTCCCTGCCCCGGGCGCGCTGCGGGGCCGCGCTCCCGCCGCTCCCGCCGCTCCCTCCGCTCCCGCCGCCAGGTGAAGCCGGCGCAGCTCGCCCGGCGAAGGTTCGCAGCCGCCTTCTCCTCCTTGAGTGTGGATCCGAGTACGTTGAAGCGGCTCCCAGCCCACACTCCCCACCCCCCTTACCTTCCCCCTGCTCACCGCAGGAGCGCTGAATTGGGACATTGTATGCCGGAGCCTGGCGTGGATCTCTATACGGTCGTGTGTATGTGGGTGCTGGAAGTGGCAGGCCAGCAGGCCCCGAAGCGAGCAGGTGCTGTCTATATGGAGAAAAGCGGCTGTAGCCCATTCCCGATATGCTGGGCTAAAGGTACACGTACCTTTTATTTTTAAATATACCCCTCCCCGTGAATTTAATGCTTTCCAACCTGTGGGTTTTCTCCTAGCAAAGAGGAATTTAAAAAAAAAAAGCTAGAAAATAAAGTATTTCTATTCCGGTCATGTGCCTGTAATGCAAAGCAGGCTGCGGGATCCCCTTTCACCTGACAGCTGTAATGCTGCTTCCCCCCCCCCCCGCCCCACTCCCAGAATTATATGAAATGAAAGAGCACTTGAGCTGTTTGGGTTTTACTTCCAGGGATGTGAGGCACCCAGGGCTTTGTTTTTCATCCTTGCATGTTTGAAACCGATGTGAGTCTTGATTCTGCTTTCGCGTGCCTTCCGAGAGGAGTTTTTAAGTGGCTGATTGTGGGTAGCGTTTGCGAGTGGAAGACTAACTTCTTACTTGATACCTTAGAAGATACCACCCCCTAATCGCCCCAAAAAGGAGACAATGACAAGCCACAAAGCACGGATTTATTACAATAAAAGGGTTTGAGTTGAGATTGAGCCTTAACAATAATTAGATGAAAATGTGAAACTCATTCACGTAATTATCTTAACTTGCATCCCAAGACGCTCATAACATCCTAAATACCCCAATGATATTTTTAGCCTACTGTAGTCTAGAAGATGTTTGTATGCTAATGGTGTGGGTGGGAGTGTGTATTTGAGGGTACGGTACAGGGACAAAGCTTAAAACTCTATTAGTACCCGAAGAAGCAAATCTGCCTTAGATTGAAATGGTTAGATTTAGATTAAACTGTTGAGTGTTACTGATTGTAGGCATAACTTCCCTTGTGTTCACTTTCATTTCAGTGTACTTTCTTTTTGGGAGGAGAAACTGGCAGTGAAGTATTGCATCACCGTAATCTGGGGTCACAGACAGAGGCAGTTGCTTCAAAGTTCAGGGCAGACTGGAGCTGAGGAGTTGGTAGACATAGCTGACAAGGAGTTGTCTTGATAAAAGCCAACAGAAAATACACTAAGAATTTGTATTGTCTCAGTTGGAGGAGACAAGAAGGAACGTTTAACACCATCTTTGCCTTGCATGCTTTCTGGACCCTGCTACACTAGCAGTGTTCAGGCTCCACTGGTATTTGCTACACGTAGTAAAATTAACGTTAAACCAAGGAATCACAGAACTTGGACACTACATGTCCTGATAAGGTCTCACGAAGTTCAGGGTCTGACTCACTGGGAGTTATGGTTAAATAGTGCATAGAGGTAGCTGGAAACAAAGCTAAACCAAAGCTGTGCTTCGCTTTTACTAAAGCTTCCATGTCACGAGGAGGGTAATAGTGATGCCTACTGCAGTGTGTCGTAAGTGGGGTAATGGAAGGATTGGATGAAGCTGGGCTTCATCTGAGGCAATTCTGTGGGTCACAATGAAGCTGCTTCCCAGAAAGTAACTTTTAAAAGCAAGGAAGAAAAAGCTTTTTTAAAGAAAAAGCAGGTTGATGGCATCTGGTGTTGAGGCTCGTTAGTACTGGGGGGTATCAGTTTGCTCCTGTGCTGGGGGGTGACTACAGCAGGACTAGCTGCTTCCAGAAGATGGGTGTGTTGGGCCATGATCAAGGTATCGATTTCCCTCCCCCACCCCCCCAAACTCCAGCAATTAAAGTGAATGAAAAACAACCCTTCCCTCTTCCCCTGGTTGCCTGTGAAGTGTTCTCAGGACATAACTTGTGGGAACTTTCCTCATCTTGCCTCTTCTGTCTCAGAATGGAGAACAGGTCCATAATGTCTTTTTATTCCCATTGGGGGAAGAAGGGGGATGCTGGGAGTTGCATAAGAGGACAAAGGCACCAGCACCTTCCAGGTTGCCAACTGTAGCGATTTCTAGAAAAAGCTGCACCTCAGCCTCCAAAAAAACCCATCAGAATTAGGACAGATGAGAAATAGCTTGTGCTATATTTGTCGTTGAATGGTGGCCGTTCCTTAGTTGATGAATACTCTGTGTACTGTTCACCAGCTTAACCTTAGGGAAATGAAACGGATCTGGCCTACTTTGATAAGGGCTGTGAGATATCTGCAGTCAAAGAAAGGTAATATAGTAATGATATGTTTAGTCTGGATAGCTTTATTCCTGCTCTTGGGCTTTTCTAGCAAAGCTTTAGGGTTACCTGCAGCAAAAAAAAGGTGATATAACTTAAGTATTTTGTAATGCCTTAAAAATGTGATCTTGATGAATATGTTTTATCTATAATGTCTTTCTAAATGGTCCAGACTCTGTTTGAATGTGACAGGTTGAGCTTTGTGTGTGTTCAGGGTGATCTCATAGCAAATGTGGGTTCTTTGAAATGTTTCAGGGGGGTTGTGTTTGTATAGAGTGTGCTTCCTTTTTCTTCTTTAGTGTTTTCAAATCTGAAATCGTTAATCTTAGCGATGCTGGGTGACCTGATGGCAGCCAATTCAGTCTGTAGGACTGCATTAAAGGAAGCAATAACACTTGCTTGCTTTATAAAGTATTCATGTAATCTGTGTATGATACAAGCCAGGTTTTACCTCCTCTTTATGCCAAAGTCGGTCCTACAGTAGCATT
This sequence comes from Gallinula chloropus, assembly GCF_964237585.1. NCBI lineage: Eukaryota > Metazoa > Chordata > Aves > Gruiformes > Rallidae > Gallinula > Gallinula chloropus. The sequence continues at coordinate 5,203,409 of NC_140086.1, forward strand.
ACTGAACTCAGCTGTTTAGTCTGAACCTGCACCTTCCAGGTTTGAGAACTTTTTGATGGTCAGATGAAGGAAAAGTGTGTATGTTGTTTACTGGCATATTTCTTCTCAGCAAGCAAGTCTGTGGTACTTCAGTACCGATAGAAGACAGGTATTTCTGGCTGCTTCCTGCTGCCCTCCTGTAAGTAATTTGAAATTTAAAATCTCTGATTGTTGGGGAATAAACAGCCTTGAGCTTGGTTACAGCTTTGGGGACTGAGAGAACAGTGCTTGTCTTCCAGCTAAATACTGAAATTTGTCCCAGTATCATACAGGGGTGTTTTCTTTCTGACTTGATCAGTAGACTGGGGAGTTGCTTTAAATTTTACCAATTTTTTTGTGTATGGTGAGTGATCGTATTGAAAGGCACTGGGTATATCATCATGATGATACTTTTACTGCTGGCCTTTTTTCCCTGAGTTTCACCATGGTGTGTGTCCCATTTTAAGTTTACAAAATACCTTGGTGAAAGAAATGTAAGAGTTAAGTAGAGCCAGACAGCTCTGCTGAATAGCTGTGAATTATCCACCCCAAGGAGGAGGAAGTTCCTTGATTATCTTCCATGAGAAAGCTCTGTTTAATCACTCTGACCTGATGTTAGTTTTTATGTCCTGTAAGTAGTGAAGGGTGAGCATGGTTCTTTAATTCAACTGTTCAGATTTCCATGAAAAGATCTATACTGTCTTAAGATAACTGAGCCCAATTCAGTCCAAAACCTTAAACTGATTTAAAAAAAAAATAAGAAAAAACCCAAACACATTGTGAAACTTACTTAATCAACTAGGAAGGAGTTTTTATCCTATTTATTGCACTCTGTGAATGTTGCAATCATCTCTTAAAGTGATAAGCAATCCCAGGTTAAATGTTTTCTTTCTACTGATGATCGTGCTGCTTCTGGAGGTGTGTTCAGACAGGACCTGCTGGTGATCTGTTGAGTATAAGCAGAATAGTTGGGTACAAACCAGTGAGTAATATAGGTGTAAGGGGATGGTTGGACTAGATGATCTTGGAGGTGTTTTCCAACCTTAATGATTCCATGAAAACAGAAAAGTGAGTACTGTTTCTTCTTCATCTCCATCTAATAAGTCTTTATTGTTTTGCTAACAGAAATACTTGAATGGTCACAGAATTGTAGGGGTTGGAAGGCACCTCCAGAGATCATCAGGTCCAACCCCCCTGCCAAAGCAGGGTCCCTAGGACAGGTCACACAGGTCGACGTCCAGATGGGACTGGAATATCTCCAGAGAAGGAGACTCCACACCCCCTGGGCAGCCTGTCCCAGGGCTCTGTCACCCTCACTGGGAAAAAGTTCTTCTGCGTAAATATTCAGTCTATTTTTTAGGGATAGTGGTGGAAAATGAGTAAGGAAAGTTGCTCGTACCACAGAGACAGGCAGATAAAATACTTTCCAAAAAAAAAGAAAAAAATACATCTTTTTCTTTTTGTTTTCCACAGACACTGTATGTAACATGGAAATACAGTATCTGTTGTCTGTTAAGAAAGAAGAAACCCATTTGTTAGTACGAGTGGTCTGCTGCATCTTCGTAGTTGGCTCCAGTTGATGTGACTGAGGGTAAAGCACCCACCCCTGCACTTCATGAAGTCTGGGAATGCCATCAGGTGCTTTTCCCTCAGTTTCTGAGGGCATAACAACTGGGAAGAATCTAGCCTGTCATTTGTGTGTCCGTTGTTGACTTACTGTATTAGCTGTATCAGTTGATGTGCAGCATCAGCTGTTTCCTTCCAAACCATAAATTTGTCTAAGATTTTATTAAACTTTATGAATTTCATAGAATCACAGAATCTCATGAGTTGGAAGGGACCCATAAGGGTCATCAAGTCCAACTCCTGGCTCCACACAGGACCAGCCAAGTCAGAGCATGGGACTGAGGGCATCGTCCAGATGCTTCTTGAGCTCAGCCCAGCTCGGTGCTGTGACCACTTCCCTGGGGAGCCTGTGCCAGTGCCCGACCACCCTCTCAGTACAGAACCTCTTCCTAACATCCAACCTAAACCTTCCCTGTCTCAGTTTCATACCATTCCCTCAGGCTCTATCACTGGTCATCCAAGGGCACCTGTCCCTTTGCTCCCCCTCATCAGGAAGCCACAGGCAGTGATGAGGTCTCCCCTCAGCCTCCTGTTTTCCAGGCTGAACAACCCAAGGGACTTCAGCCTCTCCTTGTAAAACGTGTGCCAGACCCTTCCCCATCCTTGTTACCCTCCTCTGGAGCCTCTCCAATATTTTTATGTCCCTCTTGTACTGTGACACCCAAAACTGCTCCCAATGAAGCTGGTGAAGCTGCATCAGTACAGTGCAGAGCAGGTCAATCCCCTCTCTGGACTGGCTTGCTTGATGCTCCCCAGGACACTGCTGGCTTTCCTGGCTTCCTGGGCACGCTGCTGGCTCATGGTTAACTTGCTAACAATGAAATTTAGTGGCTTCTTAAGCTGTGAGATTTGCAGACCCTCTTTGCAATTCCCATGTGCCTGCTTTTCTGTTGGAAATTTTGTAGAAGAAAGAAAATAAAGCTCCTCAAACCACAAATTTTCAAAGGCAGTTGAGGAACAATTCCTGAAATGTCTCTGTGTTGAAAAGTGGAAATGAGAGTGGCAGAAGCAGGGGGGCTTCTTCAGTGTAAGGTACAGCATATGCAGCAGCATTGATGTGCACAGCTAGGAGAGCACCAGTGCATTTCCATTGGGGTGATTTGTTTCTTATTCAAAGACTGGTGGGACAGAAGATAAAACTTGAGATAAGGAACAGGATGGGTTTAAGCCCCAGGGGAGCATTGCCTGTGCAATGCAGATGTAGGATCTTATCAACTGTAGCACCTCCTGAACCCTCCTGGAGTTAAATTCTGAGCTGCCTGGGAAAAACTCAAACTCAGGCAAGGAAAAAGAAATGTTTTAAATGTCCTTTTGAACGTGTGTGAGGAAAAGGCTGAAGGGCAAAGTCTAGAAGTCAGCAGCCAAGGTGGTTGTGGAGGTGTCAGGGTTGGTTTCTTCTCTGGGTGACAAGCAATAGGACAGGAGGAAATGGCTTAAAACTGCGTTGGGGGAGATTCAGGTTTGACATCAGGAAGAATTTTTTTACTGAAAGGGTTGTCAAGCATTGGAATAGGCTGCCCAGGGGTTGGTGGAATCAGCATCCTTGGAGGTATTTGAAAGGCATGTAGATGAAGTGCTTAAGGACATGGTCAAGAGGTGGACTTGTCAGGGTTAGGCTGTGGTTGGACTCTTAAGTGATCTTAAGGGTCTCTTCCAACCCAGGTGATTCTGTGATGTAGAACAGTGCATTGATTGAAGAAATGAGGCATTTGTGCTGAGAAGTTCAACAGGAGTTTGTGGCCTCAGTTTCTGATTCAGTGTGTGTTTGAAATGCTTTATCCCCAGTCACGCTGTGTGGGTGTGTAGGTATTTATGGCACATACATACACTGAAGCGCATGTGCACGGGTTCAGCACCCTTTTCTTACCCAGTTAGCATGGCAACAGCTGCACTACTTTGAAATTAGCACCCTTAGATATGGAAGATGATCTTTTATCTGCTTTCAATGTGGCTTTAGCCATCACAATTCTTCATGTTCAGTGGTTATTGGAAGGACCATCACAATGAAATCAGCTTTTCTCACTGGTGGTACATTTGTCAGAAACACATCAGCTTGTCTCAGTCCTTCCACTTGCTGAAGTGTTGCTTAAACAGAATAGTTGCAAATTCATGTTTTGTAAAATTAGTGTGGTGTGTCAGCAAAGAAGATACAGTTTTAATTAATTATTAGCCAGGAAAAAACCTCCCTAATATCCTTAAATTTGTGACCTGATAGGGATTTGTTCATGGTAGTCAGTTAAAAGCTAGAGACATAGAATCATAGAATAGTCTGGGTTGGAATGGACCCCAAGGATCAGACAGTTCCAACACCCCTGTCACAGGCAGGGACACCAACCTCCAGGCCTGGAGCTACACAAGGTTGCCCAGGGCCCCAGCCAACCTGGCCTTCAACACCTCTAGGGATGGGGCATCTGCCACCTCTCTGGGCAGCCTGTTCCAGCCCCTCACCACTCTCTCTGTAAAGAACTTCCCCCTAATATCTAATCTAAACCTTCCTTCCTTCAGCTTTAATCCATCCCCTTGTCCTGCCATTGTCTGCCCTTTTAAAAAGTTGATTCCCCTCCTGTTTCTCTGCTCCCTTCAGGCACTGGAAGGCTGCAATGAGGTCCCCCCGCAGCCTTCTCTTCTCTAGGCTGAACCAGCCCAGCTCCCTCAGCCTCTCTTTGTAGGGGAGCTGCTCCAGCCCTCTAATCATCTTTGTGACCTCATCTGAACCTTCTCCAACAGTTCCCCATCTTTCTTCTATTGTGGCCTCAGGTCTGGACACAGGACTCCAGCTGGGCCTTCACCAGGGCAGAGCAGAGAGGGACAATCCCCTCCCTGTCCCTGCTGGCCACCCCTCTTCTGACATCTTAAATTAATTTTATCCATTAGGGTAGGCAAGCCCATGCAAGCGGTTGAGTTCTATAAACCAGCACGGCAAACAAGGCAGGGATAAGGAAATGTCTTTGTAAATGTTCTATTAAAAGGAGCCTGAAGTACAACAGATCATGAATGTGTTTAATTATAGGAGTCATAAAAACACTGCAGCGTTCGTAAAGGCTTCGTGGTGTTACAGGGTAAACGGGATCGCTGGAATATCGGCTTCTGGATCCGCTTGGAGAATTGATGGTGCCGATTTTGTGCTGCCAGGTCCTAGAGGCCGGGGATCGCTGAGCTTCTGGAGTGAACTGGTGGCTGCCCAACACTTGACACAGTGCTTTGTTTACTGCCATATGTAAAGGAGGGTTGGAGTTTCCTCTTCTGATGTTGAAAGTAGCTTAGCAGAGATGTGAGGAAAAGAATTTCTGGGTGGAATACAATCCTGCTGAGTCATTTCATTGAAAATATTCTGTAAACAAAACCCTTCCATAACCAAGGTTTGTTTCTTGGCCAGAAGAGAGAGGGCTTATTACTCCTCCCAAGCATCACTGCTGCTTTCCAAAATACTGCTTCCCTTGCAAATGATTTGAGAGCCATAAAACTAAGCACCAGGGATTTGCTTTGTGGGGATTTTTTTTTTCTTTTTAATTTATTTAAATTGGACTCACTCTGCAAATTAAGTATTGTCACTTGCTTTACTTCTAAGGAAAAACAGCTTTTTCCATGGCCAAAGTCTCTTCATCCTGATTAAGTACAGGAAGAAAATCAGTGTGTGACCTTCAATTCTGCTGTTACGTGGTACAACTCACAGCAACTGAAAACACTTCAGTGAAGAGCTGTGGAGGGTGTTGTATTGGCAGATGAAGAGCATAATAAACTGGAGCAGGGCGTTCTGACAGATAAACTTTGGCTTCAGTTTGATGACCTCTCTTTTTGTCAGAGGAAATTGTCTTAACTCATCTTCTGCATTCAGAGTTTGACAGTTCAAATGTGGGACACAGGGAAATGGCCACCCTCTTTTCAGTGGTCTGTGGGGACAGGACAAGGGGCAATGGCTGCAAGTTGGAGCACAGGAAGTTCCACACCAATATGGGGAAGAACTTTTTCCCAGTGAGGGTGACAGAGCCCTGGGACAGGCTGCCCAGGGGGTGTGGAGTCTCCTTCTCTGGAGATATTCAAGACCCATCTGGACACTGACCTGTATGCTATGTAATAAGGAACCTGCTTTGGCAGGGGGGTTGGACCTGATGATCTCTTGAGGTCCCTCCCAGCCCCTATGATTCTGTGATTTCATCTAATGTGAGCTGAATGAGCCCTAAGGGATGTGGCAATTCCCTTTCAGAAATGGAAGAGGTATGGACATGCAAAACAGTAATGGAAAGCTTTTGCTTGTTGAAGATCATAGAATCACAGGTGTCCTGAGTTGGAAGAAACCCCTAAGGATCGAGTCCAGCTCCTGGCTCCACACAGGCCCAGGCAAGTCAGAGCATGGGACTGAGGGCATTGTCCAGATGCTTCTTGAGCTCAGTCAAGCTCAGAGCTGTGACCACTTCCCTGGGGAGCCTGTGCCAGTGCCCGACCACCCTCTCAGTACAGAACCTCTTCCTAAGATCCAAACTACACCTCCCCTGTCGCAGCTTCATACTTTCGGCAGATCATCTTCACTGTCGTGTTCCATATAGTGTGTGATACACTGGGGTTGTCTGACCCGTGATTAAAGGATGGTAATGCCTTTCTTTCATAGGATCACAGAATTTGCAGCCTTTAGACGTTGTCTAGTCCAACCCCCCTGCAGTAAGCAGGTACCTCTTGCTCACAGATCAGGTCGCTCCAAGCCCCATCAAACCTGACCTTGAATGTTACCAGGGATGTGGCTTCCATCATGTCCCTGGGCAACCTGTTCCAGTGATCCACCACCCTCGTATTGAAGATTTTTTTTTTCCTACTATCCAACCTAAATCTCCTCTTTTCTAGTTTAAAACCATCACCCCTTGTCCTGTTGCTCCATCTCCTTGTGAAGAGCCCTTCCCCAGTTCTTTCATTGGGTGCTTTTTTCCCTAGGTCCCATAAGAACCTGGCCAAAGCCAATTCCACTTAAAATAGTCCGTAAACCCAGGCTTCTCTTCCTTTGAACCGTGCTGCTACTTGATGAAGCTGGGCTAATTAATTTAATGCTGGTATTTGGTCATGGATTCCTGTGCTGGTTGAGTTTTCCTCTCTTAATAAGCATGTAAAGGTTATTGTAGCAAAGAAATTTTTCATTGCAAGTAGTTGCAGGGTGAATAATGGTCTGAAGTCCTGTTAAACCTTTATTTCTAGGGAGGAGGATGGGAAGGAACTGGATGTATTCTTGAAGCTTCTCAGCTGGCTTCTGAAGATAAGGGGGAATAAGATTTAAGGTCTTCCCATAGACTTTCTGCAATTAATAATGAACATTGAGCAATGTTCGTTGCTGAGTAGCAACTGCAATTGCTGAGTAGCAAATGCCATTGCTGTTACAGGGTGATACTAGAAGGAATCATATTCCTGAAATCCTAGTGTGTTCAACTCAAAGGAGGTTTTGTCCGGTCTCTGACATGATGGTTGGTCAAGATAAACTGAAGAATTGCAACAAAGATACTTCAGAGTGAAGCAACCTTTTCAATTTGGCCGATTCCCATCCAGCAGCTGGCATTGCCACTCACCTTGAACAGCAGCTCTTTGTCCATTCAGGTGTTTGATTGCACCAGCTTGAGTCACGCTGGCAGAATGAAAGTGATGAATTAAAAACACCTCTGATTTCTGGTTGTGTATAGTTGTACCTGTCGAAGGGAAAGCGTATGTGTGCTGGAGACACCCATCCCAGCCCTTTACTGGAGGGTAGAGGAACTGCTGAGCTGGCAGGGGGTTGTGTGTGCTTCACCCAATGGCGCTGGCTGGGCAGTGGTAGATACTACACCCCTTTTACTGTTTGGATGGTGAAAAAACAGATGATTTGTACCCCAACCTGTTCAGCTTATCTGAGCAAGGTGCCCTCTGGCACCATGCAGTGCTACAGGCTTGGGGGAGACTGGCTAGAGAGCTGTCAGGCAGAGAAAGACCTGGGGATGTTGGTTGACTGCAGGCTGAATATGAGTTAGCAGCGTGCCCAGGTGGCCAAGAAGGCCAATGGCATCCTGGCTTGTATCAAAAACAGTGTGGCCAGTAGGTCCGGGGAGGTGATTGTGCCCCTGTACTGGGCATTGGTGAGGCTGCACCTCGAGTGCTGTGTCCAATTCTGGGCTCCTCACCATAAGAAGGACATTGAGGTCCTGGAGTAAGTCCAGAGAAGGGCAACCAGGCTGGGGAAGGGGCTGGAGGGCAAGATCAGATGTTAGGGAAAAATTTTTTACTGAAAGAGTTTTGAGGGCCTGGAACAGGCTGCCCAGGGAGGGGCTTGAGTCACCATCCCTGGATGTGTTTAACAGACTTAGATGAGTAGATGAGGTACTTAGGGATGTGGTTTAGCATAGGACAGGAATGGTTGGACTTGATGATCTTAAAGGTCAAAAACTTTGTGATTCTGTGATGTGGGATGGACAGACAGCTTTGGTGCTTCTCTGTTTTATCAACTAACTGTACCACAGGTAGGCTTTTCTGCATGGGTTTCTAAAGCTCTGCCTCCTCTATCAAGGGGTTTTGCCCCGTCAGAATGGGAGGACTCTTAGTGCCTGGGCTTCTCTTGTACAGAGGTAGGAGAGTGACATCACAAGTTTGGTGCTCAAAGTGAGGAATTTGCACTGTTGTGCTGTTACTACTAAGTTCCATCAGCCACGCTGCTTTTATTTTTTATATACACTTACACTATAGATCATATAATGTAAAATATTACATATTTGAAATAAATAATACTTACAAACTAAAGAAGCAGATACAAGGTGTCATCAGTGCTTGGATAGGAAAACACCCATTACTTGTCCTTTCCTGCAAAGGCTTTTTGGGACTTGTGTAGGTTCTGGTTTGATCCAGCACTGAACAAACTTTTTGCTGGTTTGGGATGTGCTGATCTGGTGTTACTGACACGAGCTGTGTGACCTGCACTGGCCTGGGGTGTGGGACATGTTTGAAGTGCCAGATTTGCACATCTAAATGATACCTAAATCTTTTGTCAGTCTAGAGGTGCAGTAAGAATTCCTTTGGAATATTGCTCCTATCTGTGACATCTCACTTCTCAGAGCTCCAGATGCCACAGTTTAAGTACACTATCCCACAGTGATGGAAAGCAAGGTATCGCAGCAGCACGAGCTGTATCTGTGGCTACCTGATAATTCCTGTGTTCCCTCCTTCAGGTTGTTTTCTGAACTCAGGGTTACCAAAGTTCTTACTGAAAGGAAACTGGAATTTCTTTCCTCCAAATTTCCTGAAATGTGAAGGGAAAGGAGTTACTGCTGTTTGTGCCTGGTGTGTCCTGCGAGAGAGCAGTGGCTGCTATGAGAGTGCATGGGGCCAGGCTGGAAATAAGGATTATCTAAAATCAGAAGCAGCCACATCCTGGATATACAAAAGGTCACGTTCATTATTCCAGCTTCAAGCTGTAGGAAAAGCCGGTTAGGTTACTTGGTGTGGCCAGAGATGCGACTGAACTATGTGACACCTGGGCTCCATCTGAAGTGGGGTGGCCAGCAGGGACAGGGTTAGATTGTCCCTCTCTGTTCTGCCCTTGTGAAGCCCCAGCTGGAGTCCTGTGTCCAGAGCTGGGGGCCCCAATACAAGAAAGATGTGGAACTATTGGGGAGGGTCTAGAGGAGACCACGAAAATGATTTAGAGGGCTGGAGCAGCTCCCCTACGAAGAGAGGCTGAGGGAGCTGGGCTTGTTCAGCCTGGAGAAGAGAAGGCTGTGGGGGGACCTCATTGCAGCCTTCCAGTGCCTGAGGAGAGCAGAGAAACAGGAGGGGAATCAACTTTTTAAAAGGGCAGACAATGGCAGGACAAGGGGGAATGGATTGAAGTGAGGGTGACAGAGCCCTGGGACAGGCTGCCCAGGGAAGTGGTGGAGTCTCCTTCTCTGGAGATACTCAAGACCTGTCTGGACGCCGACCTGTGCAGTATGAGCTAGGGAGCTACTTTGTCAGGGCGTTGGACTTGATCTCTTGGGGTCCCTTCCAACCCCTATGATTCTAAAGGAGGGAAGGTTTAGATTGGACATTAGGCGAAAGTTCTTTCCAGAGAGAGTGGTGAGGTGCTGGAACAGGCTGCACAGAGAGGTGGTGGCTGCCCCATCCCTGGAGCTGTTCAAGGCCAGGTTGGATGGGGCCCTGGGCAGCCTTGTGTAGATCCAGGCCTGGAGGTTGGTGGCCCTGCCTGTGGCAGGGGGGTTGGAACTCTATGGTCCTTGGGGTCCCTTCCAACCCAGACCACTCTATGATTCTGATTGTGGGAACTGGTGAGCGAGCCCATGTATGGATCAGCCGTGCTGCTGTGCTGTCCTCTCAGCAGTGTTACATCAGGCCCTTTCCACCAAATGTTTGTCTATGAGAGGGAAAGGGGGAAGTAAAGTGTATGTAGTACTTCTGTAACTATACTGCAGCTAATCAGAATGTTTTACTCTCTTAATTTAATACTACTTCTTGCTTTTTGCTGTCCCTGATTATTTTTATACTCTGAGATTTCATCTAGCTACATTTGAGGAGTTGTTCCTCTATGCTAGTCAACAACCACGTTGCTTACTGACAATGTATGTGAAGAACAACTACTACAGAAGAGGATTTTATTTTTAACTGCTAACATTTTATTTTTATGTTTCCTGGTTAGATGTTAAGTAGAAAATAATTGAGTTGCTAAACATTGCCTGGGAAGTAGCATGTGATTTGAGAAAGTTGATGCTGTAGTGTAAAGAGGATGATGCAAATAGCTGTGAGCATCTGCTCACTTCTTGTGGAGCATTAGTTCAATGATTTAAATAAAAGCAGAGTGGGTTCTGTAAAGAAGAGTAAGGGATGAGAAAAGAAATGCAGTTAAACACTTCAAATCATAGAACATGTTAGGCTGGAAGGGAGCACCAGTGACCTCTGGGAAACCTGTTCCAGTAATCCACCACCCTCATAGTACAGAACTTTTCCCTAATATCCAACTTAAATCTCCTCTTTTCTGGTTTAAAGCCATTACCCTTTGTCCCATTGCTCCATGTCCTCATGACCAGTTCTTCCCCAGCTTTCTTATAGGCACCTTTCAGGTACTGGAAGGCTGCTATAAGGTCCCCCCCAGAGCCTTCTCTTCTCCAGGCTGAACAAGCCCAGCTATTTCAGACTGTTTTCATAGGAGAGGTGCTCCAGCCTCCTGATTATCTTGTGGCCTCCTCATCTTGGTCCAACAACTCTATTCATTGCCATAAATTGAGAGTTTTGTTTCCATCTCTCGTATATCTGATGGGTCAGCCCCGAAATAATCATATGAAACAGGAGGTCACCAATAACTTTTTATGACTTATCACCATAAAATTCTTGGAGATAATATTTTTTCCTTTTTCTTAGCCTTTCCTTGCCCCTTCCATCCAATCTGCGCACAGAGGATTAATACTGCTCCAGCTCTGTTGGAAATAAAAATGCTTTCTTGTTCTTATAGTCCGATGGGAAAAAGACTTCCCGGAGCAGGCAGTAGCTAGGATGTAAGCTGCTCTTCTCACAAGGACAGTCAACCCACTGTGATGCAATAAAACCACTCATAAAATGTGTCCTTTGAGACAGGTTTTTTACAGGTTTGTAGGGCCAGGTCCTGTGTGCTTCCTCCTTCCTTGTGTGCACGTAGATATTCTGGTGCTTATCACCTGGACGTAAATATCCGGGTGTATTCAAATTGATTGTTGTCTTGGAAATCCATAGGTCTGGCTTGGCAAAATTAAGCCCAAACTGATGAAGGATGGATCCCAAACGCTTCAAGCTGTTGATTTATTCTTTTTTTTTTAATTATGGCATATATTTTCTTTGACTTTGGGGGTATGGTGTAACTTGGCACTGGATTTTTAGGCTTGTTGCTGTGCCTACTTTCCCTTCTCACTCCTTCCGGGCCACAGAGATGCTGTTTGTTCTGTCACAGTGAACTGTTTTATTTAGCCTGGAAGAGTGGGTTATATAAATGTTATAAACCCTTGATTTTTCAAAGTTCAGAGTTTTCTGTCAAAACATCACGTACTTAAGAATATCCCTCAAGTAATTTGGTACATCTGTCTCTGATCTTTGTTGTGATAAAAGCAACAAACAGGGAATTGAAACCTTGCCTACAAGATGCCCTGGAAGAACTCACAGACCCTTTACAAATGAATTTCTTTGTAAATACCTTGTGTTTGTACATACCTCTGTTATGCCTTGTGATGTAAAATCAAGCAGCAAAGGAAATCTGTATATTTCAAACGGAGTACACACTGTGCAGCAGCATCTGATCAGTTCAAAATGAACCTAACAGAACAATTGCCATTGTTAAACTCATGAGGATTGGAGGATTTGGTCCTTTTCCCAGACATTTTTCTTCTGGATAAAACCAACAACTCTAATTGCAGGTGATTTTTTAATATGAAGTCTTTTGAAGGTGAGAAGATGAAATAAAGGCAGGCACGTGTCATAAGTCCTCATTTTAAATACTGTTAGAATAACTGGTCTGTTCTTGCTGTTCTTAACAAGTAACATCCAGTGTAAATCTGAAGAGAAACCGAAACAAGATTTTTGTGTGGTTTTGCCATCAGTTGTCTTCCTGTCTGAAATGTTGGAGCTGCAAGTTGCCTTTAATTAAGGCTCCATCTCTAGAGGCGTTGTAAGGCCAGGTTGGATGAGGCTTTGGGCAGCCTGGTCTAGTGAGGGTGTCCCTGCCCATGGCAGGGGGTTGGAACTAGGTGATCTGTGAAGTCACTTCCAGCCTAAGCCATTCTATGATTTTGTGAAAATAGGAAGACTTTTCAACTGTCTAGTTTAAAAAATATCAACCTGAGGTTGGGGGTGAGGAAAGTCTTCCACAATTTGAGTTGACTGTAGAATCTTGATGGAGAAATCTTGAAAGTGATCTTTAGCAAGAGCTTGGTGTAGAGAATAGTTAAAATAAGTGGGTAAATGGGGAAGGCTGTGCTGCCACTTTTGCAGTGAAGAAACAACAACATATTTTTCTGAAGGGTTTTTCCTTACCCCAGCAACCTTTTTGGGTCTATCTTGCTATGAAGTTTGGTGGTGAAACAGTCCCTGCAACTGAAGATCTTGCTGGGAAAAGAACAAGAGTGAAATGGGGACATTCTAAGACTGGTTCACTGACATCCTCAATGAGGACTCAGTGTTGTACATTAATGAATGGGAATTTGTTGCTCCTCAGAGTTTCTAAATAGGTATTTTTACAGTAAATGAAAGATAATGGCTTGGGGGGTGGGGGGTGGGAAGGTGGTGTTGTCTCTCTGTGTATGTTCTTTTTTGTTTACCTGAAAGGGGTAAACCTCAGTATCACAGAATCACAAGGTTGGAAAAGACCTTTAAGATCATCAAGTCCAACCGTTCCTGTCCTGTGCTAAACCATATCCCTAAGTACCTCATCTTAACTGCCTTTTAAATGCATCCAGGGACCGTGACTCAACCCCCTCCCTGGGCAGCCTGTTCCAGGCCCTCACAACTCTTTCAGTAAAGAATTTTTCCCTAACATCTAATCTGACCCTGCCCTGGTGCAGCTTTGTGCCATTTCCCCTTGTCCCATCTCCTGTCACCTGGCTGAAGAGACCATCACCCACCTCTCTACAACCTCCTTTCAGGTAGTTGTAGGTGGTGATAAGGTCTCCCCTCAGCCTCCTCTTCTCCAGGCTGAACATCCCCAGCTCCCTCAGCCGTTCCTCATATGATTTGCCCTCCAGCCCCTTCCCCATCCTGGTTGCCCTTCTCTGGACTCACTCCAGGACCTCAATGCCCTTCTTATGGTGAGGAGCCCAGAACTGGACACAGCACTCGAAGTGCAGCCTCACCAATGCTGAGTAGAGGGGCCCAACCACCTCCTGATGTTGAGTACCGAGTACAGGGCACAATCTCATCCCGTGTGTCTCTCTGTACTCACAGTTATATTGGCAAAATATTCTTTTGTTCACTCTTTCAAGGGGGAAAACTTATTTCCTTCTGGAGAGTGAAAATAATCTGCAGTTTATTTCTTCAGAACAAATCTCATTAACTCTTAGTGTCTCGACTTGTGTACAAGGGATGTTGGCACCACATCTGACAAAGACTGACAGGAAAGTAGTATGGACATTGTGTCCCACAAGGGCACTTCCTCCTTCTTCAGGTGGAACAGAAATATCTGGAAGCCTGCCAAGCTCTGCTTTTTGCTCTTCACTTCTCTGATTGCCTTTTTTCAGTGTCCATCGTTCTTCGAGTAGCAATGAGAGATGAATGCAGCTGCATTTGAATGAGTTTTTCCTCTTCAAATGCCTGTTATCTGTGAACCTTCATTTGCTCAGTGAAATGCTCCACAGCTGATGAAAATGTAACAGAAACGTTTCAGACAAATGCTGAGCATCTTTCAACTGCACTTTGACATCTAAAAAACCATAGGAGATAATTAAAGGTTTAGTGTCCTTATGCTGCCATTGGCTGTGCAAGGCACGTTTTCAGAGAATCTCCTGAGTTCAAAGGGACCCATAAGGGTCAATGAGTCCATCTCCTGGCTCCACACAGGACCAGACAAGTCAGAGCATGGGACTGAGTGCATTGTCCAGATGCCTCTTGAACTCAGTTAATCTCAGTGCTGTGACCACTTCTCTGGGGAGCCTGTGCCAGTGCCTGACCACCCTCTCAGTACTGAACCTCTTCCTAACATCCAACCTAAACCTTCCCTGTCACAGTTTCATACTGATCCCTTGGGTTCTATCACTGGTCCCCAAAGAAAGGAGATCAGCACCTGGCCCTTCACTCCCCCTCATCAGGAAGCCACAGATCATGATGAGGTCTCTCCTCAGCCTCCTGTTCTCCAGGCTGAACAAACCAAGGGACTTCAGCCTCTCCTCATAAGGCTTCCTCTCCAGACCCTTCCCCATCCTTGTTGCCCTCCTCTGGATGTTCTCCAATATTTTTGTGTCCCTATTGTACTGTGGTGCCCAAAACTGCACCCAGTGAGGCCGTTGAAGCTGCACCAGTGCAGTGCAGAGCAGGTCAGTCCCCTCCCTGGACCAGGGGGCCTTGCTGTGCTTGATATTTAAATTAATCTTTTTCCTGTAAATTTCATATTAGTTTCTTGTTCTATCCTGTCTTCAAATGGTTTCTAGCCAAAAAAAAGGTGCTAGTTTTAACAGATCATGGGGTGTTTCTAGCACCTCTTTAAATTCTGATCCCTGACTGAAGATGCATAGATGGTGCCATGATAGTGAACTATCAGATAGTGAACTATCAGATGCTTTGTTGGTTTTAGTGCAAATTCCAGGTGCTCATCACAGCTTGGCCTGTATCAGAGCCAACAGCCTTCCTTGTCAGTCCTGTTCTCAAGGAATTTCATCAACGTCTGCCCTTTCCAAATGATTGGAATTAAGAATTTCATTGGTAAGAAGGTCTCAAAGGATAAAACCTCCTCTTGTACCAGAGCTGCTCTCTAATCTGTTAGTAAACCCTCAGCTTCTTCAACAATTACCATTTCCTTTTGAGTAAACTTCTAATTAGACTTTTTTTTTCCCCTTTCAGACTGTGCCTTCCAGGCCTTCAGCTCATGCACTGTCTGATCTGAACCCAAAGTCAGGACAAGCCTTAAGCTTTAATAATTTTAATTATAAAGGTTCTAGAGATGTGAAGTTCTCATACGCTTTTGGGAACAGGTAAGCTTTCTGTACCTGGTTCCTCACATACGTCTTCCAGTACCATCATCAAGTTGCATGTTGTAAAACATCAGATTGATTAATATTTTTTTAAGAAGATACTTTTCTCTCTGGATGCTCTAGCAGCAGTTAATCGTCCAGTTTCCAAACATTTCAAACTGGGAAATTGCTGCAAGATAAATTGCTTCTGTTCCTTCACTGTCAGGAAGTACATGAATGATTTTACATCAGTCACTTACTAATTACTAATTTATGTCTGTCTTACAGTCAGTATGTTATGTACAATCTTTTTACATCTGTTACAAAAAGAACACTTTTAATTTCAGTGAAGTCAAAGTAAAAAGTTGTTTTTCATAAAAAGGACATTGAGATGCTTGAGCGTGTCCAGAGAAGGTCTACAAGGCAGGTGAAGGGCTTGGAAATACCTGTTCCAGTACCTCACCATCCTCAGAATGAAGAATTTCTTGCTAATACCTAATCTGGATCTACCTTATTTTTAGTTTAAACCTGTTTCCCCTTGTCCTGTCACTCTACTCCCTGATAAACATTCCATTTCCAGCCTTCCTGTAGCCCCTTCAGGTACTAGAAGGCTGCAGTAAGATCTCCCTGGAGCCTTCTCTTCTCCAGGCTGAACAAGCCCAGCTCTCTCAGCCTGTCTTCACAGCAGAGGTGCTTCAGCTATCTGACCATTTTTGTGGGGTACTATGGACTCGCTCCAACAGCTCCATGTCCTGGCAGAGCTGGATGCAGGACATGAAGCTGGGAAAGCAGCTTTATGGGGAAATAGGGGCCAAACCCACATGTGTTTGGCTGTGATAGCGCGGAGCCACAGTCCCTTATTTCCCTTAATTCTTAATTTCTGAGAAATTCATTGGTTCTACTTTATTTTTCTGCTTTTAGTATTTTAGAAAGACAATAAATATCCACTGCTTCTATTTACTTCTAAATCTGCTTAGATGAAGACCTTGTGCGATGTGGGGCCTCCATATTTACTGTGTCCAGTTCTGGGCTCCTCACCATAAGAAGGACATTGAGGTCCTGGAGTGAGTCCAGAGAAGAGCAACCAGGCTGGGGAAGGGGCTGGAGAGCAAATCATATGAGGAGTGGCTGAGAGAACTGGGGGTGTTCAGCCTGGAGAAGAGGAGGCTGAGGGGAGACCTTATCTCACCGCCTACAACTACCTGACAGGAGGGTGTAGAGAGGTGGGTGTTGGTCTCTTCATCCAGGTGACAGGAGATAGGACAAGGGACTTGAGTCACCATCCCTGGATGTGTTTAAGAAAAGGGTAGATGAGGTACTTAGGGATATGGTTTAGCATAGGACAGGAACAGTTGGACTTGATGATCTTAAAGGTCTTTCCCAACCTCGTGATTCTGTGATTCATAGAGCAATATTGCACTACGTAGTATAAGAAAAGGTTAATTGAATTTATATGGTGTGCTTCATTCTTTTGTTCTGATGTTCTTAGGTAGGGCTGCTGCCAACCGGGAGTGCATCTTCTGGGGGTTGGACTTGATGATCTCTTGAGGTCCCTTCCAACCCCTACAATTCTGTCATTCTCTGGTTCAAAGGGAATTTTTTTAAAGCAACTATGAATTTTTACTTTCTGATTTCTGTGTTGCTCTTTAAAAACTGCATCACTGTAGTTCTCTGGACCTTGCTAGATTAATTTGGAAGATCAGCACCAGATGATGTAAGGGGTGATTAGTGTTTACTTGGATTTCAGCGGTACCAAGGGACCACAGTTGAAGGTTCAGAGTGCTGTTGAGAAATGAAGCAAGAATCTAGCTGGATACCTTGTTCTAATTAAAGCATACCAGACATTGATTTTTTTAATTTCTATTCCCAACACAGCTGATGTTTCCCCATTATTAAACTTTTTAATATTAAAAATAGAAATTGGTGCCAACTCCAAAGGGAATTGCTGGTGGTGCAGATTATGCAATGTGGTACAATAGAATTGGGTTAAATTGAGTGTTTAAGATATGTCAGGACATAATCCTGTGGGAATCTGTGAGAAGGATGGATACTGTTTTCAGGGTCACAGGATGAACAGGGTGCACCACATCTTGGTAACTTCAAATTGCTGCTTGATCATATGTATAGTCCAGCAGATAGAGAAAAGTTTCAGGGAACCCACCCTTCATCCCCCTGGACTCAGCACTGGTGAGGCTGCACCTCAAGTGCTGTGTTCAGTTTCAGGACATGGAGGTGCTGGAGCAGGTCAAAAGAAGGGCAGTGAAGCTGGTGAAGGGTTTAGAGCACAAGTCTTGAGAGGAATGGCTGAAGGAACTGGGCTTGTTTAGCCTGGAGAAAAGGAAGCCAGTTACTTTCTACAACTACTTGAAAGCAGGTTGTGGGATTGTAGTGGGGTGGGGGTCAGTCACCCAAATAACTAGCGATTCAGTCACCCAAATAAGTAGCGATAGGACAAGAGGAGACAGTCTCAAGTTGCATCAGGGGAGGTTTAGATTGGGCATGAGGAAAAATTTCTGCACTGAAAGAGTGGTCAGGCATTGGACCAGGCTGCCCAGGGCAGTGGTGGAGTCACGGTCACTGGAGATGTTCAAAAAATGCATAGATGTGGCACTCCAGTGTCAGTTGACATGGTGGTGTTTGGTTTACAGTTGGACTTGATGATCTTAGTGGCCTTTTCCAAAGTTTTTATTCTTATTCTACACCCAAGTGGCAGGTTACAGAAACAGTGACTGTTTCTGATTTTTTGCTGAGCAACTCTTGCCTTGTTTTTAGAGGTCCAAGGCCGGCCTGTTGCTTTGCTTCATATGGGTCTTACAGCTCACCCTTTCTGTGAGTTCTCTGTGTTCTGCTGAAAGTTTAATCTCTAAAACACTGATACAGTTGACATGGATGTTCCCAGCTCTGCCGCTTGCATTGCTAAACTTGTTTTGGCTTTGGCCTCTACTAGCTTTTTATGTTGATCTTCTAGTATCTCTCTAATCTGCTCAGCTCTGCGAAGAAAGGACAACTGCATTTCTGCTCTGAACTGTTCTGAGACATGGAGAGAAGGTTTAGATTAGATTAGGGGGAAGTTGTTTACAGAGAGAGTGGTGAGGGGCTGGAACAGGCTGCCCAGAGAGGTGGTGGATGCCCCGTCCCTGGAGGTGTTCAAGGCCAGGTTGGATGTGGCCCTGGGCAGCCTTGTGTAGGTCCAGGCCTGGAGGTTGGTGTCCCTGTATGTGGCAGGGGGGTTGGAGCTCTATGGTCTTTGGGGTCCCTTCCAACCCAGAACATTCTGTTAATCTATGGAGTTAGCAACTCTTTAGGCAATGATCAGTATTCACTGAGGGGGAGGAGTGCTCAGAGGAATTGCCAGTCCCAGGCGTCCTTCCTTTGCACATCGATACACTGAAATATTTGGTGCATTAATTTAGACTAGAAGAGATACCAAGAACTGAATTTTGAAGTAGTTTTAATGTGGCTGGCGTGGCTGCTTTATACTTTGACCCAGAGGCCTTGGTAAGTGCTTCTGACTACAAATAAAGTACTTAGAGTGGTGTGGAGGGAGCAGTTACTGGGGTTGGGAGGAGCGACCAGAGAAGAGGCAGGAAAATAAATGGATTCTTGGATACAGTCACAGCAAATACTGCAGGAAGAGGGGATGTAGCTGCAAGGTGTCTGTGGTGAACAAAGCTCTACTGCTTTTTTTTAGCTTTGCTTTTGAATTATCAGTGTTGGCTGAAAGGAGAACAAGCAAAATAAACTCAGTTGGAAATAAACAGGGACTTTCCAAGGTGACTTAGGGAAACAGCTGAAATTAATGGCTGTTTCTGAAAGCAAAAGTGAAGATGAAGTTGACTCTTTTCAGAGAATCATCAAGGTTGGAAAAGACCTTCAAGATCATCCTGTCCAACCATTATCCCTACACCACCATAACCATGAAACCAGCTCCCCAAGTGCCTTGTTTGCCTGGTTTTTAAACACTCCCAGGGATGGTGACTCCCCCACCTCCATGGGCAGCCTGTTCCTGTGCTTCACACTCTTCTGGTGAAGAAATATCTCCTAATTGCCAATCTGAACCTCCCCTGGTGCAACTTGAGACCGTTTCCTGTTGTGCTGTTGTTGGTCACTAAGGAGAATAGACCAACACCCACCTCACTACAGCCGCTTCTCAGGTAGCTGTAGAGTATGGTAAGGTCTCCCCTCAGCCTCCTCTTCTCTAGGCCAAACAGCCCCAGCTCCCTCAGCCTTTTCTCATAAGACCTGTTCTCCAGACCCCTAGCAGCCTTTCTGTTTGTCCCTTATCTGAAGTCACAAAGCTAACTGTTGTCTCCAAGTTTCATCCTTAAATCTGCATCATTAAGTGAGTAACAAGATTTTAACATCGGGTAAACACAAACCCTTGTTGATATATAATGTGTTTGCCCATTCATTCCTGTGACATGTATATAAATATATATATGTGTGTGTGTATATATATGTCTGTTCTGGGGGTGCTGCTTTGCTCACTTTGCTCTTCACGCTGTTCTGTTCTGTCTGGTCTTTGAGGAACGGGACTGTTGCCATAACCAGGCACTCCAAGCATGCCACTATGCCACATGGCCATCATCATGGAGTTGGACATGCTGTGATTCTTAGAAGAAACATGTCCTTTAAATACTGCTGAGAAGAATTTTAGTGAGTCATGTGCTTTATATGCAACGGCAAACATTGGGACCTAATAAAAAAATATATATATTTATACATATAATGTGTGTGTCAGGAGGTGGCATACCAAAAGTCAGCAATGTTGCTGACTCTTCACACAGACTCCTGAAAGAATCACAGAATCACAAGGCTGGAAAAGACCTTTAAGAGGTCTTGAAGAAGCAGCTTTGTCAGGGGGAGCGTAGGTAAAATTGTACTTACTTTCTGCCAGGCTGAGATAGCTCACCTTGCAAAGATTAACTTGTCTATGGTGGGATTTAATCCAGACTGTGAAAATGGATTGGGCTTGAAATTCAGGAGGTGTTGACTGTTAGATGTGAGATGTGTGATGGATAATTCCAGGGAATTTAGGGTGTGAAATAAATTCTTAATTTGGTCTTAATCACCAAATCATAAAATAGCTGAGGTTGGTAGGCACCTGTGGAGATAGTTTGGTCTAACACCCCTGCTCAGAGCAGGGTCAGCTACAGCAGGTTGTTTAGGGCTGTTCTGCTTGACATATGAGTATCTCCTTGGATGGAGCTTCCACAGTCATGGAATCACAGAATCTCCTGAGTTGGAAGGGACCCATAAGGATCATTGAGTCCAACTGCTGGCTCCACACAGGACCAGCCAGGTCAGAGTATGTGACAGTCTCTCTGGGCAACTCATTGCAGGGGTCACCTGTGTAACACAAAAACTTTCTCTTACATGTGATTGGGAGCTGCTGTTTGTCACTTTGTGCCCATTGCCTCCTGTCCTCACTGGGCACCACTGGGCAGCCCAGCTCCATCTTTACTCCCCCCAGTAGATATTTATACACCAGCGAGATTCCCCTGAGCCTTTCCTTCTCTGGGCCTGGTCCTTTTCTGGGCTTTCCCATGTTTCTCATGCTCCCAGTGCCCCTCACCAGTGTGGAGTAAAAGGGGAAGGATTTAGAAGGATTCAGTTCCTTATCTCACCATTTTGGGGGGGGTGGGGGGTGGGGTGAGAAAAAACCCGACTTAGATTATACTTCCCTAATGTAACTGGTACCTCGGTAATTCAAGTGGCAGATACCCAAACTGGAACTGTAGAAAGATGAAGCAGCACACAAGAGGTCAACAGTGGTTTCTCATAATTCGAGGAACTCTGAAGTGCTGTTGGGGTTGGTTTGGGTTCTTTGAAAAGCTTTTTCTTCTCATCTCACTTAACTGTCTCCCTTATAAACTTTCCTAAACCTCAAGTGCTGCAGTAGAACAAACTATCCAGGTGATAACACGCATTGTACTCTGGTAACGACTGCATTATCTTGTCAGAGCTGCTAAATATCAGCAGGCCAAGTTTGGTTTACTCCACTCAGCTCCCCGAGCTTAGAAGAAATCTTGACAGTACTGAGAAATGTGGTTCTTGTAAAGTGTCAGCATTTGGAGAACAGTAGTCTTTACTCTTGGAATCTCAAAGGGACAGCTGGCATGAAGCTTCATGTAGAAACAAGTTATTTTACACCATTAGTCTTCAGCATCATCTTTCACTAGATCAGAGTGCCCAAAGTCCCATCCATCCTGACCTTGAAGACTTCCAACAATGGGCCATCTAAACCATCTCTGAGCAGTCTGTTCCAGTGTCTTGCTCTGCTTCCTCATGATAAAATATGTCTTCATTATATCTAGTCTAAACCTCCTGTCTTATAGTTAAGTGTAACTTGTTTCTGCTCTATAGTAGCATGTTACTCGTCTGTGCAATACCAGGATGACTAAAGCTGATCTTTTAAACTGACATCTGGAGAAGAGGGTGTTGGAGAAGAGGAGGTTGAGGGGAGGTCTAATTGCTCTCTACAGCTGCCTATCAGGAGGTTGTGGAGACATGGGGACTGACCTTTTCCCCCTAGTCGTAAGAGGAAAGGGGGTCAAGTTATGCCAGGGGAAGTTTAGATTGGATATTAGGAAAAACTTCTTCCTAGAGAGGATAACTTGGCATTGGAACAGGCTGCCCAGCAAAGTGGTGGAGCCTCCATCCCAGGAGGTATTTAAAAGACATTTAGATATGGTGCTGAGGGACATGGTTTAGTAGTGTATGGCAGGTTAGGGTGATGGTTGGACTTGATGATCGAAAAGGTCCTTTCCAACCAAGACAATTAATGTGATTTTATGGTTCTATCTGTAACAGGAGGGTTGCAAACCAATCTGGTTTTAATTTGGAAGCACCCAAGTAAGCATCCTAGTCCTTTAATCTTGTCTTTCTTTGCATCTTCAACCAACCAAACAGATCTTGTAGAACAGTTGTTTAAGTAGCCCTGCGTGAGGAGCAGCCGTGTTTTACAAAGCTTTGTCCCGTGGCAGAGCTTTACAAGCACATCATAAACTCAAAGCCAAGGTCTGGTTTTGGTGGGACCATTAATAGGTCCATAACCACAAATACAGCATGTGTTTCTATAACTTGAGCTCTTTTGGTACCTCATAATGTAAGCACTGGGGTTTTTCTTTAAAGAAATTGTAAAGAACCCAAAAATGATCAAATTCTGAAGGAAAACTGCTTTTTTAATTTTCCACAGAAGGTTGTTTTACCTTTAAAACCTTCTGCTTCCAAGGTCTGTGGTCACACATCTTCTAAATGGTTGTTTCTCTACTGTCCAGTAGCTTTTCTCCTTGTTTGTTTTCTGGAAAAAAGAAAACCTGATGTATGGGTATGTTAAATGGATGAAATATGGTGAATTTAATACTAAAGTGGGCTTTTAGTTCTTCTTTACTAAGAGATTGCTCTTTGATTTGAAGCAAATTTTCCTACCATTTCACAGAATTGTAGGAGGTGGAAGGGACCTCCAGAGACCGTCGGGTCCAACCCCCCCTGCCAAAGCAGGTTCCCTAGGACAGGTCACACACGTCGGTGTCCAGATGGGTCTTGAATATCTCCAGAGGAGGAGACTCCACACCCCCCTGGGCAGCCTGTCCCAGGGCTCTGTCATCCTCACTGGGAAAAAGTTCTTCCGCATGTTGGTGTGGAACTTCCTGTGCTCCAGCTTGAGGCCATTGCCCCTTGTCCTGTCCCCACAGATCACTGAGAAGAGGCTGGCCATTTCCCCCTGTGTCCCCCACTTGAGATATTTACAAACATTGATCAGATCCCCTCTCAGTCGTTTTTTCTCCAGGCTGAACAGCCCCAGGTCACTCAGCCTTTCCTCATAGGGGAGATGCTCCAGGCCATCTTTGTAGCCTCCTCTGGACTGTCTCCAGGAGATCCCTGTCTGTTTTATCCCAGGGAGCCCAGAACTGGACACAATACTCCAGGTGGGGCCTGACCAGGGCAGAGTAGAGGGGGAGGATCACCTCCTTTGACCTGCTGACCACGGTCTTTTGATGCCCCCCAGGATCCCATTGGCTCTATTAACCACCAGAGCACACTGCTGGCTCATGGCCAACCTGTCATCAACCAGGACCCCCAGGTCCTTCTCCACAGAGCTCCTCTCCAACACAGTTTATTTGTGTGGATAAACTTGAAATTAAGCTTATTTTTACTCCTAACTTTGGGTAGGGTAGGTTGTTCTGAAGGAGGCAGAATGTAACTGCAGAGGGGTTTAAAGTAGCCCAAACCTCTGCCTAAATGCTGCCATCCATCTCATTCCTTGCAGTTCTGCTCTTGGAGGGCTTCGTCTGCACAGGTCTGTCCTGATGAAACTCCCAGCCCTGCGGACATTCGGTGTTCCATGATGGTTGTTTTAACCTCAGCTGGAGAGGAGCCCCGCGGGTAGGAGCGTGTACGGTCATGTTGTCTTGGTATTAGTCTGCCACAGGGCAGATTTCTATACCTGCTTCAGCTCTCAAGTCAAGGCTTCTATGAAAATGACTTGCAAGCCTCTTTGGTGAGGAGAAGCCAAGAGTAAGAAGAGTTCCCCATCCCTGGAATTGTTCAAGGCCAGGTTGGATGGGGCTTTGGGCAACCTGGTCTAGTGATAGGTGTCCCTGCCCATGGCAGGGGGTTGGAACTAGGTGATCTTTGAGGTCCCTTCCAACCAAAACGATTCTGTGATATGATTCCCATAATTTTTGGATCTGTATCTGTTGGCATAGGGTGAGTAGGAGGAAAGGTTGTGACTTCATGAGCTGCCTTCGTACATCTGTATTGATTGCCAGGAAGAGAACAGTAAAGCAGGGTGCAAAAGCTGTAATGGTTTCTGGAGTTTTCAGACAGAGGCAACAGGAATATGAAGCAAAGCTGGTGCTGGGCAAGTGGGGGAAGTCCCTCAAGGCACTGGGGAGGTGTTTGGGAAAAGCATCTCCTTGTCTTGCCCTTACCATCTTCCCTGAGGGCAGGTGTGAGTGCCAGTGCCAAGCTCTTGGGTGAATGCAGTTCAGCCTTTTATTCAGGAGGTGAGGAGATAGAGTGCAGATGGGCTGTTTGTTTCCTCCTTATCTCATGGGTCTGAATTGAGTAGATGCTTAAGATAGTTGTGTTAAATGTCACCTCCTGCTTTAGCCTCTAGCAAATGATTTTATCTGCAGCCTGAAGCTTCAAACCCTGATTCCTGGATGCTTGTTAGCTGAGCTCACCCTGTGATTTGACAGTTCCTGGTGAACTGTTCTAGTGGGTAGCTGCTGCTGGAGGGGAGATGGTCTCCTTTCCTGCCTCTGACCACCAGCTGCTTCTACTTCTCTTCCTCTGTGCTTGTCTAACATCTTGTGGTGAGCTTGTTTGGGGAGCTGTGGTATAAAACTAAGCCAACCCTAAAAACCAAACCGCTTCTCACCCCAAGCCTGTAGTTTCCTGAACTGTTGTCAGCAGAGCACCATGGTGGGTGTCAGGTTGGTGGCTGAAGCTCTGTTGAGGTGCAGCCAGATGGTAGAGGAGCTCAGCTGAAAGTGTGGGTGTCTCCTCTGCCTGGTGGTCAGGTGAGCTGAGGCTCAGGCATTGAGTAGCAGGACTGCTTGAATCTGTTTCACTCTCTTCCATCCCCCTTCCACAGGCCAACATTACTACTAGAAAAGCATTCAGCATGCTAAGCTTAAAAAAAAATCAAGTTTAGGTTCTTTTCAGTATCTCCACATTTCCAAAACCAGCTTCCTACTGACTGCTCACTGTGAGGAAGAGGTACAGAAGTCTCCATGCACTGTCCAAGCCCTGGAGCAGAGCCCTACAGCTCTGCCAACAGACTGGAATGATGCTTGAGACTGTTTTAGGCAAGGAAAGACAAATTGTTTGCTCTTTTTTTCTCTTGTGCTGCGTTGATTTCTCAGACACCAGCTGCTCCTGGCTGAGTAATCCACAGCAGCAGCCAAGAGACAATGTGGTTTCTTTCTTTTGAGATGCAGACTCATACTATGAGTCCATGCCTTTTGCCACCAGACTTGGAAATCACTTGGAAAGCAGGTTAGTCGATGGTAGTTGAGGAGAGGAGGGACAGTGGTGATCTTAATGCTTCCTCAGTGAAGTTTTAATTCAGCTCTGGGTGGTTTTGAGCCTTAGTGTTTCTCAAAATAGCACAAAACATGTGATCTGACCATATCCTAGCCTTAAAGAGGAGAGCCTGGTGTTGGTGTGCAGCTTCTCAGTGGAAAGCCTCCAGTTGGGTGACTGGGCTGTCGTGGTTTCCCTGTGCTGATCTTTAGAGGCTTGTTGCACGACCAGAGATGGGAGATTTTAGGGATGGGAACCCTTGGTAAAACTGGAAGGTGCTATTTGATCCTGAAGGATTTGTCAACCCAGCCTGAGTTAAGTCATTGAGAAACGAAGATTTGCCAAAGGTAATCAATTGCTTTTGTTAATGATGTGTGGTGCTCACATTCAGATTACTTGATCGGGGATCAGGAAGATCACTTTGATCAGGCAGATTCTCCAAAAAATGCCACCAAGTGTCCCTTAAAAACAAACCTTTGTGGATTTTTGGTAACTGCTTTGTATGAATCGATGTCAAATTTGGGTATGACTCAAATGCATTTATTCTGTGTTTCCCTTCCCTAGAATATGACAGATACCTAGCATCTAGCAAAACCATGGCAGCAGCTTACCTTGATCCAAACTTGAATCATACACCAAGTTCAAGTGCAAAGACACACCTCAGTACTGGGATGGAGCGTTCCCCAGGGGCCATGGAACGAGTCTTAAAGGTCTTTCACTACTTTGAGAGCAGCAGTGAACCGACAACGTGGGCCAGCATTATCCGGCACGGAGACGCTACCGATGTCCGAGTAAGTCTGCTTTTGGCATTCTCATGGCATCTTTAGGTTCAGTGTTTAAATTCATGCTAAAAAAAGGGGGGAGATGGAAGTCTGGAAGCAACCAAACACAGAATTTTTTGTTTATTTTTTAAAAAAAACCTTCATCTTCATATTGTGAGTAGCTGCAGAAAAAGCTTTCAGTGGTACCAGCTTTCCTTGAGAACAAAACCAAACCCCAGACAAACCCCAGATGGATAGTTTATTCTCTTAAAGAAATAAGAAGTCTTCCCATTTTTGCAGAATAAAGACTTGACATTTTAAACAGAGGTTACAGGTCTAGATGGCACAGCTGATGTATGTCACCAGACTTTCAGCACATTCTACTCCTCAAAAAAATCCTGTGTGATGCAGCTTGGCAGGGGTGAGAACTGGAATAAAGGTGACCTTAAATGATGCTTTTCATGTTTTAAAAAAACTTTACTTTTACTTGCTTATATGTTAAGAGATGCATATTTATGTGTTTTGTGTGGTTAAATGTAATGTGCATATGACCTTTTTTTTTTAAAAAAAAAAGTCTTTTCCAACCTTGTGATTTTGTGAATGAGTTGCCAAAGACCTTTAAGATCATCAAGTCCAACCATTCCCATCCTAAGCTAAACCGTATACCTAAGTACCTCATCTACCCTTTTTTAAACACATCCAGGGATGGTGGCCCAACCCGCTCCCTGGGCAGCCTGTTCCAGGCCATGACAACTCTTTTAGTGAAGAATTTTCTCCTAACATCTAATCTCACTCTGCCCTGGTGCAGCTTTGTGCCATTTCCCCTTGTCCCATCTCCTGTCACCTGGCTGAAGAGACCATCACCCACCTCTCTACAACCTCCCTTCAGGTAGTTGTAGGTGGTGATATGGTCTCCCCTCAGCCTCCTCTTCTCCAGACTGAACATCCCCAGATCCCTCAGCTGCTCCTCATATGATTTTCCCTCCAGCCCCTTTCCCAGCCTGGTTGCCCTTCTCTGGATATGCTCAAGGCCTTTAATGCCCTTCTTATGGTGAGGATTCCCTCACGATGTCGGGAAACAGAGCTGAAGCATCCTTGCTCCCTTCAATAAGTGTCCGTTTCCCCCGCCACCCAGCACTCACCTGCTGCTAGTCCAGGGTCTAGGGAAAAAACCTCAGATGTTGGGATGTTTTTTTTTACAGTAACTTTAAATCTCTCTAATCTTAGAGGTGGATGCAAACGGGTATATGCACGGAAAGCGTGGTCATGAAGCATCCATGCTCTAATGCTGACATCTTTACTTACCACTCACTACACTTACTCTTTCTGGTTTTGAATATTTAAAGTGAAATGAAGCTCAGTTTAACATGTGAAATGCTGTTAAAACTTGGTGGTTTCCTTGTAGTTTTTTTAATTATCCTTCAAGAGCAGAATCTTGTGTGGTGGTAGGTGGTTTGCAGGGTTGTTTTCTCTCTAAGGTTCAGACTGTAGAAGCAGGTTCCCATCTCCTTTTTCCTTCCAAAGATTTTATTCTCTAAAATTCAACAGAGACGTGATCTTCTTGGAGGAGTTAAGGAGACTGGTTTCTCCTCCTGCCTGCTATTAAGTTTCCTTTGTACAATAGATAACTAAGTATAAATGAAAGAGTTTTGAATGTTTTCTTTTCCTCTCTTGCTGTGTATATTCAAGCATTGCTGTGTATGAAAATACCTAGCAGCATTCCAAAGTGGAGTAGACCTTGTGACCATGGGAAATTGCAGGATTTTCATTGGTAATAATTAGAAAATCTCTCCCTTGTCGATTTAATATGCTTGTGTCTGTGTTCAGGGATAACTTGGTGAGTGGACAGATTAGGGGTACAACGATGGGAACCATTATCATCAATAGCATACACTTCTTTCATGTGAAATAAGGGTTTTTGATGTCATATGAGAGATCTTTGCTCCCTGGCTTAAGTATAGTGGGTTGATCACAGAATTGTAGGGGTTGGAGGGGGCCTCCAGAGACCTTGGGGTCCAACCTCCCTGCCAAAGCAGGGTCCCTAGGACAGGTCACACAGGTCGGTGTCCAGATGGGTCTTGAGTATCTCCAGAGGAGACTCCACAACCCCCCTGGGCAGCCTGTTCCAGGGCTCTGTCACCCTCACTAGGAAAAAGTTGTTCCCCATATTGGTGCAGAATTTCTTATTTCCCAACTTGCAGCCATTGCCCCTTGTCCTGTCCCCAGAGACCACTGAGAAGAGGCTGGCCATTTCCCCCTGTGTCCCACACTTGAGATATTTATAAACATTGCTCATATCCCCTCTCAGGCCTCTTTTCTCCAGGCTGAAGAGCCCCGGTTCTTTCAGCCTTTCCTCATAGAGGAGATGCTCCAGGCCCTTAATCACCTTTGCAGCCCTCCACTGGACTCTCTCCAGGAGATCCCTGTCTATTTTATACCAGGGAGCCCAGAACTGGATCTATTTGATGTGCTTGGTTCATTTCATAAAGTTTATTACTTGGTACAAGGGAAGGAAAACTCTGTCTCAGTATGTTTTTAACCTTGCAAGCCTTGGTTGTGGACGGATGTTTAGGGTTCTTTCTGCTGTACTTGAAGTCAAGGTTATCTTTTCCCAGAAGTATGTCGAAAAACAAAAGCAGAGATTACATCTCTGGTTTCCCCAGCTCAGAAATGCCTGTGGTCATGGGCTGTAAGGATCCAAACCTTACACTCCCTGCAAGAAATTGAGCCTGGGCTTCGATTTGCAGTGAGATAGGCTTGTTTGAAGCTGAAACATGTCAGATTTTTAAGAAAAATTGGGTCAAAATAACAGGCAAATAGCAGTTATTTGAGGCTTGCCTTAATCTTTAGTTGCCTCGTATGCACATCTAGCTGGATGGGAGTTTTTAGGGGTAATGGGAGTTTTGCATTGCTCTTTCCTAACAAAGACGGATGCAGTGGGGGTGCTGCTGAACCCTGTTCTTTTAATAAACCACAGAATCATAGAATTGTAGGGGTTGGAAGGGACCTCAAGAGATCGAGTCCAAACCCCCTGCCAAAGCAGGGTCCCTAGGACAGGTCACACAGGTGAGTCCAGATGGGTCTTGAATATCTCCAGAGAAGGAGACTCCACACCCCCTGGGCAGCCTGTCCCAGGGCTCTGTCACCCTCACTGGGAAAAAGTTCTTCTACATACTGTTGCAGAACTTCCTGTGCTCCAGCTTGAGGCCATTGCCCCTTGTCCTGTCCCCACAGACACTGAGAAGAGGCTGGCCATTTCCCCCTGTGTCCCACACTTGAGATATTTATAAATATTAATGAGAACCCCTCTCAGTCTTCTTGTCTTTAGGCTGAACAGCCCCAGTTCTAATATTGTTCTTTTTTTATCTTGTGAAACTGGGAGGATGCTAGTTAAACCTGCAGGTACTCTGTAGTAAAGCTCTAGTAAAGCTCTAGCACCGATGCGTTACCATATCCTGACAGTTCTTTTAGAAACAGTAAACTGTCTTTGGAGTCCAAGCCTACATTCCATTGGAATGACTGCCCTTTGACCAAGCTGAATAATTTCAGATTAAAATAGCCCTTAAGGTTTTTATGCCTGAGTTTCCCTGCCTGACTTCCCCCCCAACCACACCACCTTCTGTGGAGGAGATGGTCTGCAATAGACCTTCTCTTTCTTCGGAATTACAGAGTGAGGAGACCAGTGCTGGGTTTGGCCCTGGGCTCCTTTCCAAAGAGCACTGTTAGGTTATTCAGAGGTGGATATCTGTGACACAGAGCTGCAATTACAAGGAAAACTAAAAAAAAGAGTTTATAAGACCACTCCCTGGTTAGCACAGCTTCTGGGATGACAGCCGAGGAACCTTTCCAGTATTCAGAGGAAGTCAGGCTCTGGCTGAAATCTCCAGGAGAACCAATTAAATGTATTTCTGCTTGCAAAGTGGAGGACTTGGTGGAATGTACTAATGCCAAGGGAAAGCAGGGGTGGGATTTTCATTCCCAACTTGGGATTTCTAACATCTTCCCTTTCTAACCAAGGCGAGTTTGTCTTTCTCAGTGGAAAGGGTGGTTTTTTACAGTCAAAGATGTGAGGAAAGGCCCCTTTCCCTTTAAAAATAAAGAAAAGAGATCTTTTGTGACTTCCTAAGAGCAGAGTGGAAACGGTGCTTTAGCTGTATAAATTACAAAATCCTTGATTGGGGGGAAAACCTTTTTCATCATAAAACCCTTAGATGAACAGGAATTAGCTTTCTCTAAGAGTCTCTTAGGAGGCCAGGCTAAAGGTACAGTTTCCTTGCTCTTTTAACAAGAAATATCTTCAGCCCTGACAGTGGTGTGGCTGTAAGTAGGCTTTATGTTGAGGAGAACTGGCTGTGGACCTCTGTTTGTTCTGGATGGATTCAGTCCCTCTAAGACAGCCGCTTCCTTTTCAGGGATGAGTCTGTGTCCTGCACAGGATACAAGGGAAGCTTTTCAATTCTTGGAAATGCTTTTCTGGGTTTCAAAGGACTGGCATGCTCCCTTTACCCTGTTTCTACTTGGTACAACACTAAAGACATGCTTCACTTGCAAAAGAGGCTTTTTGAATGTGCAAACAGTGATCTCCTACTGGAAAATGCCTGTACAACCACACATTTGACAGGGAAAGAAAGGTTGTTTGTCTTCCCTATTTATCTTGGTATGTTTTCATTTGGATGTGTTGTCTACGTGCATATTTCCAGGGCTTGGGGGTTGGAGAGGATGCAGGGCATGCTCTGCCCTGTTCACAGCCTCAGGTGTGGCATGTAAGTAGGTGGGTGTTGCTGAGATGGAATTTCTTTGGTCTGAAGTGCACCCTGAAAGTAAACATTGCCACTGCGTCGTGATCGGCCGCCAAACATGAAACATAGAATCACCAGGTTGGAAAAGACCTTTGAGATCATTGAGCCCAACCATACCTGTCCTCTACTAAACCATATCCCTGAGCACCTCATCTGCTTGTCTTCTAAATATATCCGTGGTTGATGACTCAGCCCCCTCCCTGGGCAGCCTGTTCCAATGCCTGACAACCCTTTTGGTGAAGAATTTCCTCCTAATGTCTAATCTGACCCTGCCCTGGTGCAGCTTGAGGCCATTCCCCCTCATCCTATCACCTGTCACAACCTCCTTTCAGGCTACTGTAGGGGTGATAAAGTCTCCCCTCAGCCTCCTCTTCTCTAGAGTAAACACCCCCAGTTCCCTCAGCTGCTCCTCCACCACCTCTCTGGGCAGCCTGTTCCAGCCCCTCACTGCTCTCTCAAAAAAACTTCCCCCTAATATCTAATCTAAACCTTCCCTTCTTCAGCTTCAGTCCATCCCCCTTGTCCTGCCACTGTCTACCCTTTTAAAAAGTTGATTCCCCTCCTGTTTCTCTGCTCCCTTCAGGCACTGGAAGGCTGCAATGAGGTCCCCCCACAGCCTTCTCTTCTCCAGGCTGAACAAGCCCAGCTCCCCCAGCGTCTCTTCATAGGGGAGGTGCTCCAGCCCTCTAATCATCTCCTACTGCCCTTCTCTGAACCCTCTCCAACAGCTCCCCATCTTTCTTGTATTGGGGCCCCCAGCTCTGGACACAGGACTCCCTCCCAACTAGGGCCTCACGAGGGCAGAGTAGAGATGGACAATCCCCTCCCTGTCCCTGCTGGCCACCCCTCTTCTGATGGAAATAAAGATGGTGTCCAGGGCACTATCAACCTCTTCACCATGTGGATCCCTTTCTGTGCAGTACCACCCCAAAATGTCATCTTTAATGCTGGTGAAATAAGAATTCAAACAGCAGACTAAAAACCCAACATGCTTAGCTGAAGGGTGAGGATATATCTAATTTAATTGACCAAGAGAAGCTTGAAGTCAAGGGGCATTCCTTGGCTGTGTTCCATCCCTACCTCAGGCAAAGAGACCAGAGCAAATTCATTGTTTCCCTCCCACCCTGCAGAATCTTACTTCTCACAGGTGGAACACAAGGGTGCAGGGTTGGAAGATTGGGTGTTCCAGCCAGTCCCCAATTTTGACCTTTTCAGAAGAAGGACGTTCAGCTGAGACATCACTAGGGCACTATTTATTGCTTGCTTTTTTCCTGTTTGACTCGCCCCATCTATCCCTATCCAATTTTTATCTTGCAATTTTCATGTCTAGTCCATCCTAGGTTAGGTTGGTGGTTTGACTTGATGATCTGAAAACTCCCTTCCTACCAAGACAGTTCTGTTTCTACAGTGTCTGTATTTCATTCTCATGTGGGTAGCTGTTCTTGCAGTATTTCCATCCCTTCCAGGCTTGCCTGCATTAGGCTCTTGACTCTGTAGCAGGTGAGGAGCCTTATGCCCTAAGGAGAAGGATTTGGGGGTGTTGGTTGATGAAATGTTCACCATGACCCAGCAGTGTGTGCCTACAGCCCAAAATGCCAACTGTATCTTGGGCTGCATGGAAAGCAGCATGACCAGCAGGTCAAGGGAGGGGATTCTACCTCTCTGCTCTGGTGACACCCACCTGCAGTACTGAATCCAGCTCAGGGGTCCCCAGCATAAAAAAGACACAGAGCTGTTGGAGTGAGTCCAGAGGAGGCCACAAAGATAATGAGAGGGCTGGAGCACCTCTGCTGTGAAGACAGGCTGAGAGAGTTGGGCTTGTACAGCCTGGAGAAGAGAAGGCTCCAGAGGGACCCTCCGGTACCTGAAGGGGCCTATGGGAAAGGGACTGGTTACAGGTGTGTGGAGTGACAGGACAAGGGGCAATGGGTTTAAACTGAAAGAGGGGAGATACAGATTAGGTGTGAGGAAGAAATTCTTCACTCTGTGTGGTGAGGCTCTGGAACAGGCTGCCCAGAGAAGCTGTGGCTGTCCCTCTCTGGCACTGTTCACAGCCAGGTTGGATGAGGCTTTGGGCAACCTGGGCTAGTGGAGGGTGTCCCTGCCCATGGCAGGGGCTTGGAACTAGATGAGCTTTGAGGTCCCTTCCACCCCAAACCAG
The DNA here is from genome assembly GCF_964237585.1 of Gallinula chloropus. Lineage (NCBI taxonomy): Eukaryota > Metazoa > Chordata > Aves > Gruiformes > Rallidae > Gallinula > Gallinula chloropus. The sequence continues at coordinate 5,236,422 of NC_140086.1, forward strand.
TCTGTGATTCTGTTTCTGCACTGTGGTTTGTTGTGGTATCTTACCCACTAATCCAGGAGACCTGAGTGTTTGGTTGGGGGTGCAGTTTGTGGTGAAGGAATAGGAAGTGTCTCCAGTGCAAAGATGTACAACTCAAACAGTATCCTGGTTAGATGGTTGTTCCTTCTGGCAGCAATGCCAGCATCCTTCTCACTGTTTGTCTTCTGCTTCCACCTTGGCTGTGCTGGCACAGCTCTTGTGCTTGTTTCACAAGCTCGGTCCAAGTTAAAGCGAACAATTGTTTTGTTCATACTGTTCACAAAGGAACAGTATGAAGCTGCAACAGGGGAGATTTAGGTTGGATCTTAGGAAGAGGTTCTGTACTGAGAGGATGGTCGGGCACTGACACAGGCTCCCCAGGGAAGTGGTTACAGCACCGAGCTTGGCTGAGCTCAAGAAGCGTCTGGATGATTCCCTCAGTCCCATGCTCTGACTTGGCTGGGCCTGTGTGGAGCCAGGAGTTGGACTTGATGACCCTTATGGGTCCCTTCCAACTCAGGAGATTCTGTGATTCCAAGAAGAGTGCTGAACAGCCAAGGAGACTGGAAAGCACAGCAGTACCTGCTCTGTGTTTGTCATCGCTGTTGGTGTACGCTTGGAGGCTCACTGAGGAATAAAGTGTGGATGTGGAGAAGCACTTTGGATGACTGATCTATCTTATAACTTAAATGTGAAAGATGCTGAGGCACCTACGTGGATGTGGTGTTTGAGTTGATGGTGTCTCTGGCCTTGCAAGGTGGCAGAATAACGTGGGTTTGGCTGTAGTTGCAGTACATACTTGGTGCTGTGCTTCAGTGGCAGAGCTCTTGTTCAGCTGGATCAGTTCCCCAGTCTGTTTATCGTGTGATGTACAAATGTGTTTCCTGGATCTGGCCAGGAGAAGGAAACTTGCATGACAGTGAGAAAGAAAGGGACATGGGCGCTTTTCTTTGACTGTTGAACATCGTGTCATTGGAGGACAGCCCATGTTTTGGTATTGTGAGGACATGGGGTTTTCATTTATGGAAATTCTAAATGAATTTGCATCAGAGGTTTGTACTTCTCTTTTGTCCAAGTCTTCATTTGAGGTCTCCATGTAAGATCCCTCCTCAGGAGTTAACATACTGTTTTACATAACTAGCATTTGACACATTTGAAATGCTTCACAAACATGAACACCGTGTCCCTGTGTCAGAAGTGCTACTCAAAGACTTTCTCTAGTGCAGGACACCATCTCCTTCCTACTAAATAAGGAAATGAGGTTCGTAGTCGCACTGGGAGTGTGTTATTTCAACTGCAGGTTATTCATAGTAACACATCAGCTTTGTTAATTTACAAGCAAGCAATTCATTTAACTCGTTAACGGAAGCACGAGGTGTTACTGATACATGGGGAGAGCCTAGGGTGTCCTGCACCTTTTGGCCTCTCTCTGCTTGGTCTTGTGTTTTCAGCAGCCTCCTAACCATACTGTACTGTAAATCCTACCTGTGGACATGTTCTCCTAGTTTAGGACAAATATTAATCTATTTTTCAAATCAGCTGTGTTGGATGTCTGTAGGTTCTGTAGACAAAGTACAGGCTGTCCTGTTTGCTAGCTATTTAAATTTTCTTTTTTTCATACAATCATAGAATGCATTAGGTTGGAAGGGAGCTTTTAAAGGCCATCTAGTCCAACCCCTCTGCAGTAAACAGGGACATCTTCACTAGATCAGGTCACTCAGAGCCCCATCAAGCCTGACCTTCAATGTTTCCAGGGATGGGGCCTCCACTACCTCTCTGGGCAACATCTTCCAGTGATCCACCACCCTCTTAGTGAAGAACGTTTTCCTAATATCCAACCTAAATCTCCTCTTTTTGAGTTTAAAACCATCACCCCTTGTCCTATTGCTACATGGCCTTGGGAACAGTTCTTCCCCAGCTTTCTTATGGGCACCTTTCAAGTACTGGAAGGACACTAAGGTTCCCCCAGAGCCTTCTCTTCTCCAAGCTGAACAAGCCCAACTCTCTCAGCCTATCTTCATAGCAGAGGTGCTCCAGCCCTTTGATCATTTTTGTGGCCTCCTCTGGACGCATTCCCAACAGGTACAAGTCATTCTTGTGCTGAGGGCTCCAAAGTTGGACACGGTTTTCCAGGTGAGGTCTCACCAGAACAGAGCAGAGGGGCAGAATCCCCTCTCTCCATCTGCTGGCCACACTTCTTTTGATGCAGCCCAGGATGCAGTTGGCCTTCTGGGCTGCAGATGCACATTGGTGGCTCTTGTCCAGCTTCTCATCCACAAGTACCTCCAAGTCCTTTTCCTCAGGGCTGCTTTCTAGCACACCATCTCCTAACCTGTATGGATAATGGGAATTGTTCTGACCCAGGTGCAGGACCCTGCACTTGGCTTTGTTGAACCTCGTGAGGTTCACCTGAACCCACTTCTCCAGCCTGTCCAGGTCCCTCTGGATGGATCCTGTCTCTCTAGCACATTAGCTTCACCACTCAGTTTGGTGTCATCATTTCCTCCTCTGTTTTAAAGGGAGGGAAAGGTGACCTATCAGTTGCCTGTTATTGGTAGGAAATTCCCTGAGGGCACCCCATCCTCTTTTGCTCAGCTGTGGTTGCCTGGTTTGTGTTTGGGGTCAATGTTTGCTCTGGTAACCTAATGAAAGTATCTGGTTATAGTAAGGAACATTCATCTGGTGCTTGTTTGTGAGACTTCCTTCGAGTTGTTCAGAGTATTTTGGACTGACAAGAGACACATGAAAGCTCCTCACAGAAATTTATGTTCCTGTGGGTATCCTGTGTACACCAAAACTGAAATCTCATTTTGCAGTTGGTTTCTGCTGGAGTCACACTCTCCTATGACTATTTCTAGCTGTGATTAATTTGAGGTCTTAAGTTTGTAGTCCTGATTGAAAGTTTGGTGGTTTTTCCACTTAAGAATTCGTCTGGGTCAAGTTTGGAGAGATCTCAGATCTCCTTGGCTGTGCTTCCAGTTAGTGTCACCATGACATATCTTCGTGGGATGTTTTCAAAGCCACTATTCTGCAGTGGTTAAGCCATTAAATTGCTTGTCTGGAAACTTCTGATTAAGCATTCTGATCACTGCCACGAAAACCATCAGGCATGCTTCTGGCAGGGCTCCTCACAACGATGAGCCCTGCCTCTGCCTTCTCTACCCTGAAAGGCAGAGAAGCTGTCACCCATCCTAGAGTGACGGCAGTGGCTTTGTTTGACCCTCCAAGCATCTCCACTTGGTCTCTGGAGCCTGTCCAGAACCCAAGGAGACTACGCGTTGTTTACTAACCCGTCGGAGTAGTATATATACACTGGCCCAGTTATGGCTGCGGTGCCAGCACGAGGCTTGGAGGTGACTTTTGTGGTGTTCGGATGTAGCAGCCAGATCAACTCTGTCCTGCTGCATGGGAACTGACTCTGCTCTGTGGCTGCGCTCCCCCCGGGAGAGTTCGTGTGGCTGAGTGAACCGCGCTGATGTGGTGTGGGTTATGTAGGTTGAAGGCAGCTCTGAATGATTTAAGTGCTCTACATGTTTAAGGAACTATTGAAAGAGTCCAGCAGGGCCACCAAAGGTGATGGAATGGAACACCTTCCTTGTGAGGACAGGCTGAGGGAGCTGGGTCTCTTTAGCTTGGAGAAGGGGAGGGTGAGGAGGGACCATACTGATGTTTATAAATATGTGAAGGGTGAGTGTCAGGAGGATGGAGCCAGGCTCTTCTCAGTGATGGCCAGTGATAGGCCCGTGGCAGTGGGTGCAAGCTGGAGCATAGGAGGTTCTGTATGAATATAAGGAGAAATTAATACACTGTGAGGGTGACAGAGCCCTGGGACAGGCTGCCCAGAGAGGTTGTGGAGTCTCCTTCTCTGGAGGCATTCAAAGCCCACCTGGATGTGTTGTTATGTGACCTAATCTAGTTGACCCGGCTCTGGTGGGGAGGTTGGACTAGATGATCTTTCGAGGTCCCTTCCAACCCCTGACATTCTGTGATTCAGTGAAAATTCAACCTCTTTGGTTCATTACTAAAAAGAAATGAGGAAATGGATGTTTTACTTGAAGAGGTTTCCCCTGCAGATGAGTCATTGTGAGTGTCCTAATCACCACATTTCCTTATTTCTCCAGTTCTTCATTCTGACTGTGGTCTGTTAGGGTTTGGAAGGAGATTTGTGGCATTTCTGTGCAAAAGAGAAGCCACTTAACATGTTTGTTTTTAAAGCATCACTTCTTCCTTCCGGGGCACACAGAAGGTTTTAGACTGTAGCTTCTAACCTTTGACCTCCTTTGCACCAATGCTGCCATCTCCTTTCTGCTTAGATGACTTTTCCTTGAGTTGCAGTACATACTAATTATTGCTAATTATTTTCTCCAGGTAATACCACCACCTGGCCAGAAGAAATAGGGTACCCTTCTAACCTCATTTAGAAAAGACATTGGCTGTTTGTGTTTTGCTGTCAGTTTTGTAATAGCTTTAGAATTAACTGATGATGTTAAAATGATAATATGATAATGGCTCTACTCCATTCTCATGAGACCCTACCATGAGACATGAGTACTGTGTCCAGTTCCGGAGTCCCCAACATAAGAAGGACATGGAACTGTTGGAACAGGTCCAGAGTAGGGCCATGAAGATGATTAGAGGGGCTGGAGCACCTCTTCTATGAAGACAGGCTGAGAGAGTTGGGGTTGTTCAGCCTGGAGAAGGCTCTGGGGAGATCTTATAGCAGCCTTCCAGTACCTGGAGGGGCCTGCAAGAAAGCTGGGGAGGGACATTTTAGAAAGTCATGTCATGATAGGACAAGGGGGAATGGTTTTAAATTGGAAGGGAGTAGATTTAGGTTGGGTATTAGGAAAAAATTCTTCACAATGAGGATGGTGAGGCACTGGAACAGGTTGCTTAGGGAAGTGCTAGGTGCCCCCTCCCTGGCAGTGTTCAAGGCCAAGTTGGGTGGAGCCTTGAGCAGCCTTGTCCAGTGAGAGGTGTCCCTACCCATGGCAGGGAGATTGGAACTTGATGATTTTGAAGGTCCTTTCCAACCCAAACTCTTTCTTTCAAAAACTCACTCTGTTTTGGTGAGAATTTAAACATTGACTTCAGTATGTTTGAGATCCCACCCTAAAAAATGGACAGGTTCTGAGACACCTGGTTCAATTCTTTCCTGAGGAAACACTAAGGGTTTCAGCTGAGCCTTATGCATCAGGAGTCTTCTGGTTTATGGTCAGAGATAATCTGAATTCTTACTTTTTTTTTCTTTCCAAAGCTGTTTTGTGTCAGAGCAGGCACAGCTGTGGTTTAAGGACATGTACCCCTACTGTCCTTATCAACTGACAGTGACATCAGAGACAGAGGGAAGGAGTGGGTTTCCAAAAACAAGCACTGCTGGTTATATACTCAATGCAGGGAGCAGAAAGAGATCAAAATGAATGACTTGCTTGTGTTTGCACATAGAGAGGAAAGCTGGCTGTGTTCCCTTCAGGGGAGAGCACCCTGCCAGAATGTTAGGCTTTACTAAGCAGAGATCCTCCTGTGAGTAAAGAAGTGGTTAAATTTGTCTCTGTCACTCCTGAGAGTAGTTGGTGGTTGTTAGCTGTTTCCTGGGATACAGGCAACTGTTCTTCTTTGAAGTATTTGATAGGAGACCCTTAAATACAGGCAAGAAACAAACCTAACCCGTATTTGTGGCTGCAGTCAGAACGTTTCATTCAGATTTAAAACCGTTCCTTGACCTGAGAATAGATGGTTGGAATTTGCTGGGGAAGATTGTGCAAAAAGTTAAACTGGTTTAGAAAGAGACAGGATGAGTAACTGGAGGAGTTTCATTGAGGGTGGGTGAAGGACATTTCACTTGGCTCAGGAAATCCACTCAGATAAAAATAGAGGCTGGGAGAGCGTTTAGGGGAAGTGTGGGATGTACTTGCCTCTTGTTGCCTCTTCCCCCGGCTTCCATCTGTGGCCACTGTGGCTGTCCCTTCACTTGGTTTTTACCACTGTACCTGCACAGAGGTCACTTCTGTTTGCATCAGACATTTGTCCCAGCTACTTGGGGACCTTCTGGCTGCCAGGACTCAGCTGTTGTTGATGGTTAGTCTGTGTGGGGCTGCCAGCTGGCAGCGCCGCTTCAAGGCTCTAATTTGCCAGTGTGTTTTGAAGTCTCCCTCCCACGTTACAGTCATCCACAAGCATCTCATGTGCTTTGCTGTTTGTAAACATCTTCCTTCAAGTGTAGGCAGTGGATGTCCAGCTCCTGGACATGGAAGAACACAATGGTGTTGGATCTGAGGATGCTTACACAGCTGCTGTTGGAGACAGGGTGCTGGACTCGATGGAACCTCTTCTGACTCAGGCTCCATGAAGTTACTAACACAGCTTGTGTTTCCTTCCTGTAGGCTTGATAGAATTACTTCTTAACATTTCACTATGCACTGTATCACTTCTGGAAGATTATTTAGCCCTTGGGAGTTTGGTAAGATGTGTGAGCTGATCCTAGAGCTCACTATCACCTCACCAAAAGCATGATCCCCCTCCTACACGTCATCTTCCCCCTCTGTTCAGCTTCAGTGCTTAATTCTCTTTTTGCAGTTTGCTTTCTACTTGTGTAACTGCAGAATCTGGCTCTTAAAAGGTTTTTCTTGGGAATATAAACTAATAAATTTTAGGAAATGGTGTCATACCATAAATAAAACCTCCTGCCTGACCCTAGTAGCCCACTTATGGCTCACATAGTACTTACCAATGGGCTACGTGTTGATGTCTTCTGAAATCCTGAGCAAGAATCTGCAGGCTGTGCACTCGTGTGTGTGTATGTAAGTGTACATACACTCACCTCTGAGCATCTTCAGTAGGAAATTGTCAGGCAAGGAGCCAAAGGAATGCCTCAAAGAAAGAAGTGTCTGGGAGCAGTGATAGCCTGTGCTCCTGCTGAGCCCTGAACTCTCTGCTGGCAGGGATCTACCAGCTTGCAGAGACACAAGCCTTACCTTCTACCGGGTTGTAAGGCAGCAACTTGGGTTTCCTGCTGACTTTCTAATCTGGATAAGAGCAGGCCAGCCTGGCATGTTGCACCTTGAAAGATGGCTAATCCAGGATCTGCTAACACATTTGAATTTCAGTTAGCATGTGTTAGACCTTCCAGAGGTCTAGCAGGGAAGGGAAATGGTAATCTGTTCTGATTTCTTTTTGAAAGGTTCATTTCTTGGTGAGAGATCCTCAAACTGTGACATTCACTTCAGGACAAACAAGAAGGACATTTGTTTTGTTTGAAAATGTTCCTAAATCATTGTTTCTTACCTCATTTTATAAGGGATCTGTGCTTAATTGGGAGAAAATGAGTGGGGGAAGAGAGGAAAGGCAACCAAGGACCTGTGATGTGACCTCCCTAATCCTGGCTGTTGAGGATGAAATAGGATGAAAATTCAAGATGTTTCCAGTTGTGTGTGGAGAGTGACTTTTAAAGGCTGGTGGGGTGGGTTTTTTTGTTTTCATCCACAAATCTGCTTTTTTATATTTTGGCTTTTATGTTACTCTGTTTTACTTGGTGACTCAATTCTGATAAGAATCATGGCAACATATTTACTGCTGTTTTATGAAGCTGTGCTGGTAAAACTTGAGAAATTGTAAATGTTTGTCTGAAACACTTTAGAGTTGAACTTATTTAGTATCCTTAATAAAGGTTGTACCTAGTTTACTGCACAGTGTTTTCTGTAGGCTGTGCCATTGTTATGTTTTAAAGCCTTCCTGTAGGATTTATAGATCCATATTGCTTTTTATGACTTGTAAGGTGTGTGTGTGTGTGTTTCTCTGTTTTAGGGCATAATTCAGAAGATTGTGGACAGTCACAAAGTGAAAAACGTGGCGTGCTATGGGTTACGGCTCAGTCATCTGCAGTCTGAGGAGGTTCACTGGCTACACCTGGACATGGGGGTATCCAATGTGAGAGAGAAATTCGAACTAGCCCACCCTCCAGAAGAATGGAAGTAAGAGCCTAAATCTGTTCAATGTCAAAACCAAGTCATAAAAGTCTTTTTACTGTGTTGTAAAAAAAAAAATTACTGTCTAATTTGCATTGTTAAGGAAGAACCTTGTGTGGTGGGGGAGAGGTGGTGAAACAACAAAACCCCAAAACTTTTCACAAAGAACAGGAAGAGGTGTTGGCTTTGAAGAGGGTTTTGTTGTTTTAAGGGGTTTCCTGCAAACTGAAGAGAACAGAGATGTGTAACCCAATATTTAGAGGCTGCATAAAGTAGGAGCAGAAATCTAGTAATTGATCCTGTCTCTGGACACATTCACAACCCACCTGGATGCGTTCCTCTGTGACCTACTCTAGGTGATCCTGCTTTGGTGGGGGGGGGTTGGATCAGATGATACTTCGAGGTCCCTTCTAAGTCCTGACATTCTGTGATTTTGAGTGAAAATCTGCAAAACGTCTGATACATCTGGGGAACCAGCCCCATCTCAGGATAAGAAACCTGTATCTATTTATGGGTTTTGCACACCTCTGTAAATGGAAAAGAATACGAACATTTAAAGGGATAAATCTTATTATTTAAATGAAACCAAGAGAATAAAGTACTGGTTGAATTTAGATAAGAGACTAAGCAGGAGAAATGTAGTTTGATAAGAATGAAATTAAGTCAATAGATAGGTTTATTCCTCTGCAGTTGTAGAACTTTTCACTTGTAAAACTATTAGGTAATTAATTGGGGCTCAGAGTGATGACTGACATCAGCCTTCCTTCTAACTGGGATTTATCATAGAATTATAGGATGTTTTGGGTTGGAGGGGGCCTCAAAGATCATCTAGTTCCAACCCCCTGCCATGGGCAGGGACACCCTCACTAGTCCAGGTTGCCTAAAGCCCCATCCAACATGGCCTTAAATGCCTCCAGGGATGGGGCTTCCACAACCTCTCTGGAGAACCTGTGCCAGTGCCTCACCACCCTCACAGTAAAGAATTTCTTCCTAACTTGTAGTCTAACCTTGCCCTCTTTCAGCTTGAAGCCATTGTCCCTTCTGTCACTGTCAAAGGCTGAGTTTTCTTTTAAGCAGAGTAAGATGAAAAGGCAAAGAGTGTGTTGGTGGTACATGCTCAGGAGAGGATGTAGGCTGGAGAGGAGAAAGGGGAAGATCATCCACTTTCCTGTGAAAGAGTCAAGAAGAAAGTAAAATTAATCTGCAGAACGGCACAATAGTCTGCTGGAGAGGGTGGGGAGCTCTCATTTTAAAACACCATTAAACCAAATATAGTACTAACCTCATGTGGCAACACCTAAAAGGAGATTATTATGGTTACTAGTTCATAGCAGGAGTTTTCTTCATGTTTTCCTGTGGTTGATGTTCGTAACCACAATTTGTGCAGAAGCTGCTAGTTGTGTTAAAGGCTACACATCCCTTCTGCATAACTGCTGTAAATAGTCTATACTTAACTTCTTTCTTCATAGTCTGTACTGAAATTCTCTTAAGAGGCCTGAATTAAGCAAATGCAACAAATTCAAACAAATTAGAAATGTTTAACATTTTGGTTTCAGCAGTGTTGGACCTTCTCTTCTGTGCACGTTGCATTTTATCCTTTGAGATGCACATCAATATTTTTCTCTTTGTCAGTCACAAGAAATTTTTCATTGATAAGACTGTACAGTTACAGCATGGGAAGCAGGGGATTCCTCAAGCCTCTCCCTTGCACCTGGGAAGGAATAACAGCTTATATCAGTACAGGCTGGGGGATGACCTGTTGGAGAGGAGCTCTGCGGAGAAGGACCTGGGGGTCCTGGTGGGTGACAGGTTGGCCATGAGCCAGCAGTGTGCCCTGGGGGCTGAGAGAGCCAATGGGATCCTGGGGGGGCATCAGGAGGAGTGTGGCCAACAGGTCACAGGAAGTGATCCTCCCTCTGCCCTGGTCAGGCCCCACCTGGAGTATTGTGTCCAGGTGTGGGCTCCCTGGGATAAAATAGACAGGGATCTCCTGGGGAAAGTCCAGAGAAGGGCTACAATGATGATTAAAGGCCTGGAACATCTCCCCTATGGGGAATGACTGAGTGAGCTGGGGCTGCTCAGCCTTGAGAAAAGAAGCCTGAGAGGGGATCTGATCAATGTTTATAAATATCTCAAGTGTGGGACACGGGGAAATGGCCAGACTCTTCTCAGTTGTCTTTCAGTGGGGACAGGACAAGGGGCAATGGCTGCAAGTTGGAGCACAGGAAGTTCCACACCAATATGGGGAAGAACTTTTTCCCAGTGATGGTGACAGAGCCCTGGGACAGGCTGCCTAGGGGGGTGTGGAGTCTCCTCCTCTGGAGATATTCAAGACCCATGTGGATGCCGACCTGTGTGACCTGCCCTAGGGACCCTGTTTTGGCAGGGGGGTTGGACCTGATGATCTCTTGAGGCCCCTTCCAACCCCTATGATTCTGTGACTGATTCCTTGAGAGCCGTGCTGCGTGTAAGATGTGTGTAAGGTGTGAATAATTTACGCCATGGCAATTTGCTACACGCTGTGCAAATGTCACTTCCAATTTTATTAGACGGGGCAACTCGCGTTGTGCACGTTGCAGAACAAAGTTGATCAGTTTTAAAAGCAGAATTAGATTATTGTTTTGAAGTTTCTGGACAGGAATCGTATAAAATACCTGATGAAAGAGCTGTGATAAGCTGTGAATTATTCAGTACCTTTCCAGAGTGTCATTTAATGGTTTATCGGATCCGTGCAGGCTGACATACCTTTTAAACCCGGGGAGATTCACTGTGCATAATCAAAACGTTGCTGTCATATTTGTAATACCCTAACACAGAGTGTTTAAGATCATATGACAGTACTTGTAGAACTATTTAGATTAGTGAAGGGAGAGAAGGCTCTGAATGGTTCTTAAATGAAATGCTTCCTATAGCGTTAACAAACTGGTAACCGCCTCTTGTGTGTTTATTTTTTAATAATTAAATATAAAAGGCCACATGCTCAGAAATTACAGCTCTAATGTTCTTCTAGACTAATAGAGAAGTTACACTGATTGTCAGTAGGGTTTACACAGAAGTTACCAGAGTAAAATCCATCTCATGCATATGCAGCTTTCATTTGGCACTGTACTGTTCATAATGCTTTGGAGGATGGGCCAGGGGAGAGGAGGAGTAGGAATATGAGTGCTGCAAACTGTAGGTGGAGTTTAGGAAGAGTAAATAAGAGTGGACTTCAGGGCAACAAGGTCACCCAAAATTCCTTCACTTCAAGTGTTCTTCCCTTTGGCAAATAGGACAGTTGCAGGAGCACACACAGTTCAGCTCTGCCAAGCTGCCAGTGGATAAACCTCAGTTACGTGGCGAAAGGCAAACAGGAAATCTTTGCTTACTGGAAGTGTTTTTTCCCCCCACCCTCATGTTTGCTTTTATATACTGCTTTGACCTTCTTGATTAAAAAAAGGTTTGGATTTTGCACAAGACAGCAGGGGTTTAACCTTTTGTGTAGGTGTTTAAAATATAAAAATCAGTCAAGTCCTCACACTTAATTTTTTCCTACAAAAGTTTGGCCCTGAAATTCAGATAAAAGCCTTCTATTAGCTCTGCCTGTGTCTTTACTCTATGTTACACTGGGAATGTCCATGTTAGTTTACCATATCAAACAAAATATCCTCTTTCCATTCTATTTTATTGTCTAGCAATGAAGATTATTCCATCCAGCATTAGAAAATTGTGAATGTGTTTAAATCAGGGTGCCAAAAATGATCTGAGTTAAAATTATTGGAACTCCTTGTTAGTCTGATTGTGGCAGCTTATTCAGGAAAGAAGTGTTCTGGAGTCTGCTGTGTTTTATCTCATGTTGGGTAATACTACTGTGATTTCTTTGAGCTATGCAAGATTTAGCAGTATGGAAGCACAGTATAACCTGAGTGTAATTCCATGTAGTTGCTTTAGAATAACTCCTGTCTTCCACATGCAGTCTGAGAGGGGTTTTTGTTCGTTACTGAATTCTAATCACACTGCTGCTCTTAGCTTTAGTTTACAGGAGCATAAATAGTTAATTCTTCATTTGCTTGTGTACCTGTGCATGTGAGATGATCCCAGCTGACAACTGAAATACAAACAAAATCCTGAGGCTTTTTTTTATGGGAATGGAATGAAGACTGGAGTGGATTGGTTTGCTTCAGGTTTCCTTTCATTGTTTATGCTAACATTAAACTGATTTTTTTAATGAAGAAATTAATCTTCACTTGTAGCAGTATTACTTTAGTGATTGGATGTTTCCAAGTGCATGAGGGTGAAAGATGAAAGAGCCTTCCTCCTTCCTTCCTCCTCCCTTAACCTTCATCTTTCCAGCTAGGTGAACTAGGGTTAACACAATGGGCCAAAGTAGTGTTCTATTTGCTGCTCTTCCCTTGTTCTGTAAGGGCAGATTAAAGAGGTTGGAATAACAAATTTTTCCCCTCAGGGTACACATCTTCTGGTTCTGGGTTTAAGATTTGTAGGTAAAGCAGGTCCTTGCAAGCAGGCAACATTCAGGCAGAAGGTGCCTCAGAAGAGGCCCCAGTGCTCAGCTGCCATGCAGATGCCTTGGCACTGACACAACATCCAGAGCACCTGCAGAACGCTGTAATGAGTTGACTGAGATGATCTAAAAGCTCTGTATCTCTCCTCTCCACAGTTTTTCTTCTCCACTCTTTAACTTCTAGTTAGCCAGTCCTTTCCCTTTTCTTCTCTGAGCTTTAATGCTTGTCTGATCCTTCAGCAAGCTGATTCAGTTCATTAAACTCTCACACAAGGTTATTTTCTCCCTCCTTTGTCTGCCTTTTAGTGCCCATCTTCTCCTTTCTGGTTTCTTTTCTGTTGATGTGAACTGAATCAGAACCTGCTGGAAGCAACCTACATGGTTGGGACTGGGGAGGTCTACTACTTCCAGTGCCTCAAAATAATGAGGAATTGGATTATGGGGGTTTTTGGCTCTACCAACTGCTTGGGCAGTGCTTGTTACTCAGAGGGAAGCTCCTAGAAGTGTCTTCTCAGAAGTGGATGCTATGTTGTGGACAGGTCACTTCACCAATCAGCTTAACTTGGATAGTGACCTTTCTGCAGGTCTGAGCAGAGGCCCATCGTGCGTGTCTGCGTGTGCGTGGAAGCTTCTGTACCACAGTGTACGTGCAGAGCAGCAAGCAGAATAGTCATTTTCTGGTTTTATCAGAGATAAAGTGATGATCAGATCAGCTGCTATACTTGCTCAAAAAGCAGACCTGGTTTGTGAGAGAGAGACTTGTTATCCTCATCAGTTGGCTGCGTTTCAAAGATGGTAGATCTAGAAGATAGTGAAAATCAAGCCAGTCCTGGCCTTTGGAAGTCAGCTTCTCCATTCCCATAGGTGTACTCAGAGATTAGGTTATAAATAGGTAATGAAGGTCACTCTCTGTGATTGTCCCAGATGAGCTGTTTTGCCTTACCTGATTTTCTCATGAGATCTTGTTGCAAAAAGCAGTACTTCTCATGGCTCCTCAGTTCAGAAGACAAGTGCCTGGAAAGGAGAAAGATTGCTTTCCTTGTATTTTTGTATTCCAGAGAGTAAAGATGTTCCACATCCTGGTCTAGATCAGGTTGAATCAGACAGTATGTGCATTGCTTAAGGTATGAGATCAGTTCCACGTGCATTTCTTCAGGCCTGAATGGTCTCTGATTTTTGGCTTGCAGGACGACTGAAACAGAGTTGATGTGGAGTGACTGCCAGTATTTAGGCAATAGTTGTTCTTAGTCCAGTGGAAGACAAAATTAATTATTCTTTTCACTTGCATACTGTGAAACTTCAACCCCATCTTCAGCATCTGTTACCTGAAACACATGCAGTGAATTGTAACACTTCTTTTCCAACATTTAGAAGGTCCCCTTGGTCAGGTGCTTGATACCCCTGTGTTGTTGGGTTGTCCTTGGCTGACTGCCATACCCTCTCTCACTCCCTCCTCTACGGGACAGGGGGAGAAGACAGGGTAAGACAAGTTGTGCGTCAGTCAGTAATACAGGTCACAGACCAAGCGTGGCCACAGGCTCAAATTCAGGAAAGTTAATTTATTGCCAAATAGATTCAAGTAGTGAGAAACATGTTCCTCCTACTGCTTCTCATTCCCACCTTCACACCCTCACGGCCAACTCCTCTCCCCTCGAGAGGTGCAGGACTAGGGATGGGGGCGGCAGTGGGTCCATGACAGCCCCTCTGGACCGCTCCTCCCTCCTCCCCCACCTCCCTACTCCAGGGAGGGCCCTCCCCCAGGATGCAGCCCTTCAGGGACACCCTGCTCCCGCCCGGGCTCTCAAGGGCTGCAGCTCCTGAAGGAAATACCCCTCCCCGGGCTGCAGGGTGGGTCTCTGCTCCAACAGGGCTCTGCAGGGCTGCAGGGGATCTCTGCTTCGGGCCTGCAGCACCTCCTGCCCCCTCCTCCTGCTGCGGCCTTGGGGTCCCTGTGCTGCTGCTCCCTCCTTGGGCGGGATTCCTCCTGCTCTGCCTGTGCCGCCTTTGGGCCTTGATGAAACCTGTTTTCTCCTGGTGCCCCCAGCTCGGCTGAGGGGTTCAGCTGTGTCCTGTGGTGGGGCCGTTGGAGCCAGCTGGGACCGGCTGTGTCCGGCCTGGAGCAGCCCCAGTCTCTCCTCACAGCTGTCTTGAAGCCCCACTGCCTGGGCACACAGCACAACTCCTTGGGGCAGGTACACTTAGTAACTTAACTCATTGAAATCATTGACAATACCTTGTCCATTAACAGTCCCCCTGAAGTGCTGTGTGCTGCTGTTCTGTGGTGTGCAAAGAAACGTACGAATATGTACAAATCCATTCCAGTCAGGCCCTAGCTTTGTGCCCGAGACAAGTGGCCAGTGGTAGTTTTCCAGATCCTGAATTGTCCTTAGCTGAACTCACCCATCAAAATTCTCTTGGTCCATGGTGATACCCTGAAGTTGCACATCAACCTTTGCTGTGTTATTGTCAGTATCTTGTAAACATCAGCACAAGTATGGAATAGGTAACAGATTTTGTATTAATATCCAGTGATCTGACAAAGTGCAGCTCCAATGGGAAAGGATGAATCTGTTTTAATTAACTGGGAGGTGTTGCAGTGTGAAGAACCAGTTAGCCAGGCACCATCAAGTACGGGGTCAGTCAGCTTTTCTTTGCTCAGAGTTGGGTCTTCACTTTTGAATACTCATTTTCATCCTTGCTGGGATAGGCAGGAGAGGGATTAGAATAGAAACAGAAAAAGGGTGAGGACACAGTAGCAGGAGGAAATACACCTGGGAAATGATGAGAAATTGGTAAGGAAAGCTTTCCTAGAACAGTGTTTAACCTTCAAATGTGGAAGGAGAGTGAAAATGCAAGTGAACAGTTACACAGATTTAGTTTATTCTGTATTGGAATTGCTGGTGTTCAGCAGCAGACTTGAGGGGATATGGAAAAGTGTGCAGTAGGGGAGTCTCTGCCTTTCTGCTTCTCTGCCAGGGGAGCTCACCCTTTCTCTCCCTTAGCACTTAAACACCTCCAGGTACAATTTGGCTTATATCTAGAATTTTAGTGTGTAACTAGATACTGTTATTTATCATGAAATGTAAGCACTGATGAGCAATAAAGAGTCATTGTGTGTCTTGTCAGAATAATTTTTGAGAGTTTGTCTTAATCTTGACTGAATCTTTTTTTGCTTATTCCTGTCTGTGTCATTGTATCAGAGAATTATTTGTGTTGGAAAAGACCTTAAAGGACCATCTAGTTCCATGCCCCCTGCAATGGGCAGGGACACCTTCACTAGATCAGGTTGCCCAAAAAGCCCCATCCAACCTGGCCTTGAACACTGCCAGGGAGAGGGCAGCCACAACCTGTTATGCCCTCATTGTAAAGAATTTCTTCCTTATGTCCCATCTAAATCTACCCTCTTTCAGGTGTCTTCCACCCCTCTTGTAAATCCTACAATGTGAAAACTCATTTTTGTTTAAGAGTGTGTTTTCTATGCACGAAGACTGAGAGAGCTGGGCTTGTTCAGCCTGGAGAAGAGAAGGCTGTGGGGGGACCTCATTGCAGCCTTCCAGTCCCTGAAGGGAGCAGAGAAACAGGAGGGGAATCAACTTTTTAAAAGGGTAGATAATGGCAGGACAAGGGGGTTTGAGGGAAGGTTTAGATTAGATCACAGGGAGACTGGAAAGGCTGCCCAGAGAGGTGGTGGATGCCCCGTCCCTGGAGGTGTTCAAGACCGGGTTGGGTGGGGCCCTGGACAACCTTGTGTAGATCCAGGCCTGGAGGTTGGTGTCCCTGCCTGTGGCAGGGGGGTTGGAACTGTCTGATCCTTGGGGTTCCTTCCAACCCAGAGCATTCTGTGATTCTGAGATTGAGTGTGCACTTTCCTTTATGTAATAAACTTTCCATTTTATGAAAAATCATAATTTAAAATATTCCTGGTTTGCAAACAGTGTGTGTGAACATGTGTTTACAGTTTCAAAATGTTTACTTTAATGATGTCTAAAAGGACAGTGTATATTCAGTTATTTCAAAGCAAAGACTACTGCAACCTCTGTTTGCAGTGGGATCCTAAGCAGCCATAACTTTTTATTGAATCCATGTAGAAATTTTGATTCCTGACAGCCAAATCACTTGCTGAGAAGTTTTTTACCAGCTGCAACCAGCACATTAAAATGTTGTAATGTTTGCCATCAGGACTGTTGTAATTTTGCCATCAGGAGTAGATTGTTAAATAGACTTATTTCAGGCAAGGACTATAAAGAGTTTTATACTTTGGATATGCTGTATTGGCACACCCAAAGGGATGAGGACATTGGTTGTCAGAGTTCTATTGCAATTTACTGTGTCAGAGGAGGGAGATTCAGACATGGTGGGTTGTTCCTGCAGGACAAGCAAAACATTAAATTTAGGGTTTAGAAGCAGAAGTTACGTGTTTGAAAATGGATACAAGTTTGTAATGGGTCGTGAACCAAAAGGGAGTTCTGAGTGTTCCTCCTCTGTGGTGTGCTATTAACTTGCATGTCACGTGGAAAACTGGTTGGTTTGGCTGTTGCATACATGTCGATGAGAAATAAGGAAGTAGGAGACCTTTTTGCAGAGAAATCCTTAGAAAACCTTTGGAACAATTCAGAGATGAATATTGCAGCACTTGGGCAGGGAAGGAGCAGAGTCAAGTTCCTTGAGTAACCCCTTGTTTTGTCTGTAGTATGTAGTGAGTAACACTGGTTGCCACTTTCACTTGGAGCAGTGAGATGTGTCTTGCTGGAGATAACCAAAGATTAAAGCTGTTGACAGTGGGTCTTGCTGGGTGTTATGGCAGCTCATCTACTGTTGTCACCTAATTGGGACCTCCCTTACCATTGATCTGGACCTGACAGCCTATCTGCTCCAGGTCTTGATGCTCCAGACCTGACTGAAGCTTTGAGGCAACAGGGCTTTGTTTGCTTCTCTTACAAAGGTCCTCTGTAAACTCCTCTATGAAATGTCAGGTGCTGCATTCCAGTTCAGTTCTCTGAGTAGTCAAAAGAGGAAATCTTCCCTTAGCTTTCTGAGTTTGCTTCAACTTTACCCTTATTTTTAAGAACATCTGGAGGGTTTTTTTAGGATGAAATCACAGGTGCTCTTTTTGTCTCACCATCTCTCTTTTGCTTTTCAGATATGAATTGAGAATTCGGTATTTGCCCAAAGGATTTCTAAACCAGTTCACTGAGGACAAACCGACTCTAAATTTTTTCTATCAGCAGGTATGTTTGATTTTACTACTTTTTCTTTTGCTGGCATCAATTTGGTAAACTCTAGCTTTGTGGAGATAACATATTACTGCAGAAACAGAAATTGGTATAATTTCAGGTTGCATATATAAAGGAGAAAGTCTGTGGCATCTTACTCCTTAAGAAGGGGTGAGGAATATTTTCCAAATAGGTGGTAATCCTTCAGTTGTCATCTAAACCTAGATAAAACTTACTGTTGTTTAGCTTTCTTACAGTTATTTCACACTATTAAACTTCTGAATTTATCTTTGCAAGTGCAGATGAGTGGGCAACTTCACTACATGGAATTATTTTTCCACACATCATGTTATTTCCTCGATTTGGATATCTCTTATTCATTAATAAAACTGCTAAATGAAAAAGGTTTCTGTAAATTAAGCATGTTCATCTTTATTTGTTTGCTTAATTAAGTTTAATCAGCTTTTAGACTGACAATCTCAAAGTAAAACTTCATGGGGATATCTTCTAGAGGAGGCTGGACTAGGAGGGTTATAGTATCCCCTAACTACATGTGTGAAAAGTGAAGCCTGAACTTGCTTAGTTGCTGCCTTCAGGTGGGTCTTTCCCAGCGTGTGGATGGTGTGATGTCTGTGTTCATACAGTGAAACGTTGTTAGTGCTTTACAGTCAGTTTGTGTTACTGACACTGACAGGTTGGTGAAGCAGAGAGTGTTTTCTGTCATAGTTCTAGGCAGTGCTGTGTACTGCTCTATGGAGGATTAGATTGTGGTAATGATTAAAGGATTAACTCTTAATCGTCCATATAGGAGGGTGAGGAAAAGGATTTTGGGGGTACTTGTGGATGGAAAGCTGGACATGAGCCACCAATGTGCATCTGCAGCCCAGAAGGCCAACTGCATCCTGGGCTGCATCACAAAAAGTGTGGACAGCAGATGGAGAGGGGGGATTCTGCCCCTCTGCTCTGCTCTGGTGAGACCTCACCTGGAATTCTGTGTCCAGCTTTGGAGCCCTCAGCACAAGAAGGACATGGACCTGCTGGAGCACGTCCAGATAAGGGCCACAAAAATGATCAAAGGGATGGAGCACCTGTTCCATGAAGACAGGCTGAGAGAGTTGGTCTTGTTCATCTTGGAGAAGAGAAGGCTCTGGGGGACCTTATAATGGCCTTCCAGTACCTGAAAGGTGCCTGTAAGGAAGCTGGGCAAGAACTGTTCCCAAGGCCACATAGCAATAGGATGAGGCGTGATGGTTTTGCATTAGGAAAGGGGAGATTTAGGGTGGATATTAGGAAGAAGTTCTTCACTGTGAGTGTGGTGGATCACTGGAACAAATTGCCCAGAGAGGTAGTGGTGGCCCCATCCCTGGAGATATTCAAGGTCAGGCTTGATGGGGCTCTGAGCAACCTGATCTAGTAAAGATCGGGGGGGCGGGGGTTGGACCAGAAGACATTTAAAGGTTCCTTCCAACCTTACACATTCTGTGATTCTAACACAGATTATTTAAAAGAATCCTTGTTTGGAGTATTGTCATGATAGAGATGGAGTAAGGTAGGAATAAGAAGTAGGAGGAGAGGACTGAAATGGCAAAGCTCAAGAACTGGACCATGAACGCTCTGGATTTTTTTTATTAATTTTTTTTATATAGGAATAATTTTTTTCCTGATCCATGTTGTTGTTTCAAAGGAACAATGTGTAGTGCTGGTAAAGTTGTTGAAAGTTCAAAGGCTTCTTCCAAGGAAAACTATTTCAGTGAACTACTGGGTTTTGTTGTGTGCCTGCCACATCCAAGAATATCCCAATTTTCGGGGACCATACCGTATTTCTTGTGCAACATCCTTTAAACTTAGGTTATAACTGGGACTGATCCAAAGCGGGGTCCTCTTCTGCCTGTGTGAACAGACAATATTGTAGGTGAGGAACCAGGAAATAGTAATTCTGGTTAAATTTTCTTTTTAAGTTTCTAAAAAGATGAAAATATATTATTCCCTTTTGTCTGAGGATATAGATTTAAACTTGCTCGGGCCAATTTCTGAAACATCTTCTGTCCTTTACTGTTCACACACCTGTTTCTGCCTTAGGTAAATGCCTTTTGATTTTTTTAATGTGTGATGCCATCCTTGTACTGATGTGTGGTGGTGGTGACATCTGAGAATACAATGGTAGTGCAGTGCTTATCTGGACTTAGTTAGCATTCTAGTTTAATCCATGTGATGGGCATGTTTCAGCCTAAAAATGTCTGTTTTTTGGTGACTCTGTAGCACTGTTGGGGGTTCATCTAGAAACAAGACAGTCATGTTATTTTTTCCTTAATAACAAAAGACTTTCTCCATGCTGGCTGTGAACACAGGAGATTTGTGGAAGAGATTTCAGGAGGGGATTCAGCTTTTTAAAAAGATAGACAATGGCAGGACAAGGAGGAATGGATTAAAGCTAAAGGAAGGAAAGTTTAGATTAGATATTAGGGGGAAGTTGTTTACAGAGAGAGTGGTGAGGTGCTGAACAGGCTGCCCAGAGAGGTGATGGATGCCCCGTCCCTGGAGGTGTTGAAGGCCAGGTTGGATGGGGCCCTGGGCAACCTTGTGTAGATCCAGGCCTGAGGTTGTTGGCCCTGCCTGTGGCAAGGTGATTGGAGCTCTCTGATCCTTGGGGTCCCTTCCAACTCAGACCATTCTGTGATTCTATGATTTGTGTTTTCTATGATGCAAAAGTGGGTGATGAGCTCCAAAATAATTTCCTGAACTCCCATCATTTCCCTACCCAAGAGCTGGGGAGCCTGCAGCGTTGTCTCATTCATCCCCTAGAGAACTATTTCTCTCAAGCAAGGAATTTAAAATGCCAAAGAAATATTTTTTAGCATTTTCTGAGAAACATGTTTTCAGTAAATGTGTGGAAACCATTAGGAAGCGACGCGAGCGGCTCCGAGCAGCGAGAAGGTTTATGAAGGTCAGCAGGAACTGATGTACAGAGATGACAGCTGCATCTCTCTGACAATGCCCTGAATCCTATTTCTGTCAGAAAATGAAAATCAGAGGTTCTTGTCTCCTTGCTCTGAATACTGTCTCTCTTTCCCCCCTCCCCCCCCCCCCCCCCCCCCCCCCCAGCTTCCCCTTAATTCTCCACCTTATCATGAAGTATTTCTAAATCTAGTTCTTCAAAAGTCCCTGTTCTTCGTGCTGGGGTGCTGTGAGGTATTTGGGTCTCCATTGTCATGGGAATCATCAGGTGCACAGATTTTCACATCTTTCACTCTCTGTCCATGATTCTGTTTTACTCCATAAATCCCACTTGGCCTCATGAATAAATTAGGGCAATTCCAGGGTAACCCCACTGATTTGGGAGAAGAATTGGAGCAATAAAGCTGCATCATAAACCAGATTTAAACATAGGACGATGTGGGAAAACAAAAAAATACTCGTTTTCACGCTCTGTTCCTCTTTCATTTTCATTCCCACAACGTTTTAACATCCTCTTTTGTCAGCCACAGCTCACCCTTCGTGATCAGACATGTCACGTTGTATATAGGCAAGAACAACAAATGTATGTAACTCATCCATGTGTACATAGATGTATTGAGCTTTCTGCACTGAAGGAACTGTATTAGAGATAACAAATGTAGCATCCAGCAATAGAATTCTTAAACATCCAATATAACACTTCAGTAATCAGATTGGCTTTTTTGTAGATGTAAAAGTCAAAGATATTCCTGGCTCATGTGTTTTAAAGAAGAAAAAAAACAGATTTCAAGGACCAGATGCTGCCCGTGACTAAATGTTTCTTTTTAAGATGAGGCTGAGAACCTGTTACTCCCTTGGCAACATCTAAACACCTGTTGTCTGACATTAATAATTGACAACATCAAATTAAAAAGCTCACAGGGAAGGAAAAGAAATAAAGTGACCTCTGTCACCCTTGAATTGTCCATGGATTTTAGAAAATGTAATTATTTTCTTGAATTTGAGTTGTGGAGCAGCAGTAACGTTGAAAAAGAAGCTGAAAGTTGGAATGAGAGACTGGCTCCTCAAGTGACCTTCATCTTCCAGAAGAGCACAGACTGTTTGTAGAGATAACAGAACATTACCTTAATTGCTGTCAGCAGAAAGGGTTTATTCATACAGTTAGCCCAAACCACAATTACCAGGCTCCTGAACTGAAAACTGGCGCCCATTTGAGCTCCACATGCATGACTACTCCCTTTCACTTCAGTGAGCACATTGCCCTGTATAAATTGGTACAAGCATGGAAGTCTCCTCAACTTCTGCTGAATATATGAACTCTCTTTTCATTTTCCTTCCCCCCCCTCCTGAATTTTGACTGTTTTAAGGATGTTGTGACTTTGTTTTGGATATTGTTTCTTTTCGAGGGTCCTGAACAAGAACCCAGGAGCAGAACTGTGCAGCTTGACATAGAGCCGTTTGTAATCAGTGGCAGTCGTTCTGCCATCTGTGGTGGGCGTAAGCTGCTCTAATTGGAAGTATAAAAGCAAGGCACTTAATGAGGCTTTTCATAAGAGTGCCCCTGTTTCACAACCTGTACATCAAAGGAGAAAAATCTCTGTGTGTGTGTGTGTGAGGGGGAGATCTGTGGAACTTTTTTGTGACATCAGAATGAGTCTTGAAGCCTTTAAGCTGAAGAAAGGAAGATCTCAATTAGATAATGGGAGAAATTCTTCACTGTGGCTGTGGTGAGGCACTGGCACAGGTTGCCTGGAGAAGCTGTGGCTGCCTCATCCCTGACAGTGTTCGCGGCCAGGTTGGATGGGGCTTTGAGCAGCCTGGTCTAGTGGAAGATGTATCTGCCCATGGCAGGGGATTGGAACTTGATGGGCTTTGAGGTCACTTCCAAACCATTCTGTGATTCTGTGAGTCATATTAATATCAATACCATATGGTTCCAGCAAAGGATCTGTGTTTCATGCTGTACTTCAGCTTTGAGACTTGAGATGGGGTAGAGGCTGATCACAGAATTGTAGGGATTGGAAGGGACCTCAAGAGATCATCGAGTCCAACCCCCCTGCCAAAGCAGGTTCTCTAGGACAGGTCACACAGGTCGGCGTCCAGATGGGTCTTGAATGAAGGAGACTCCACACCCCCCTGGGCAGCCTGTCCCAGGGCTCTGTCACCCTCACTGTGAAGAAGTTCTTCCCAATATTGGTGTGGAACTTCCTGTGCTCCAACTTGAATGCTTAGTCTGTCCCTCTTGAGTGGAGGAGTTGTGTGTTCAATATGTGTCACCTTACATCCCAGTTGAGAGCTCTGGTCAATGGACTAATGATAGAATTGCTCCTTTTTAATGGTCTGTGGAAAGTGTCAAAGGTTGAGGTTTTAGTCTGGAGAAAAGGAGACTGAGGGGAGACCTCATCGCTCTCTACAGCTAACTAAAGGGTGGTTGTAGTGAGGTTGGGGTTGGTCTCTTCTTCTTGGTATGTAGTGACAGGCCAGGAGGACACGGTCTGAAGGAAGCTGAGGTTGGATATTAGGAAAAATTTCTTTGCTGAAAGGGTAGTCAGATATTGGAACAGGCTGCCCAGGGGGGTGATTGAGTCCCTGTCCCTAGAGGTGTTTAAAAGAAGAGTAGATGTTGTACTTGGTGACATGGTCTAGTGTTGGACCTAGTAGAGCTGGATATGTGGTTGGACTTGATCTTGAAGGTCTTTTCCAACTGAAACCATTCTATGATCCTGTGATTCTAAGGTAGGAGATGACAGGTGTTCAGAAGTGCCTTCTCTTTTTCTCATTAAGTGCAGCATTTAGGTGGTGACATCACCCTGACTTCGTTATCCCCTTGGCCCCTGTTGCTTAAAATTTCAGCCAAATTAAGCAAATGGAATCCCACCCAATGCTGTTTGAATTGTGGGGTTAAAGTATTAAAAAGAAGAGTCAGGAAGTGTCGGGTTTCTGGTTGTCTGCACAGTTGACAGATGCTTCTGCATGGTTTAAATGTGCCAGCCTTCAGTCGTGGCCCCTTTTACTCTGTACCCAATCCTGAACCAACAGGAACTCTAACCCCACCCCCCAAATCTCAAATGGGAAGCACACAGGATCGCTGAGTGGGAATAGTGGTAGTTCATTTTTATCAGGACATAACCTCTTCTTGTTGTGGTTGTTGAGTAGTTGTTTTGTAGATCTCAAGAATAAAGCTATCCATCTTTTGTGTGGATTTTTACCCTTTTTCAGGAAAACTTTGGAGGAAACAAGGGTACAAAATTAGGTTTTGAAATTGGAGGGTTTTTTGAGTAATAAAAATTAGACTTCACGGTTTCCTTGCACTTTCTGGGACCTTTTCCAGTTGCTTTAAATGTCTTAGTAAAACTCATTGCTACATGTCTTCCTTTCCCCCCTGTTCCTGTGACATGGCTGTTGGGGGGTGGAAATAAAGGAAACAAGCTTCTCTCTTCTGCCTTTAGTAGCTGAAGGAGGAACGAAAGCCGTATCTTAACCTCCAGATAGAATACAGCTTTTAAAAACATCCATATAATGAGAATCAGATGTAAGCTACTTGAATTGCCTTCCTTTTATTGTGGGACAAGAGCCTGCACACATTTATCCTTGAATAACATGTTAGCCTCCAGTAATTGGAGATGGTTTATCCCTTGATGAAAAGGGAGCAAGCATCTGTATGGGGGGTGGTGGGGGGAAGCAGCTCTTAGGCATCAGCTGTTCCATTGTTGCTGTCCTTGTGCTTCAAACAGAAGACTTTTAAAGCAACTTTTGGGGTTTTTTTAGATCCCAAAGATCATGAAAAAGTCATTTTTATCAGCGTGGACTTTTTCTCTGTGCTGCCTCGTTCAGCCTGCACCTTGGAGCTGCCCTGGAGATGTCTGTGAAATATATAAATATATATATATTTATAATTAAGGAGACCATAGACCAGACCATGTTTTTGTTTTGCTTTTTAAAATGAGATGAAGTTTGTGTAGTTCACAGGAGAAATTGCAAGCAGAGAGAGGATAATCTTGAAGTTAGGGCAGGTAAATGATGTTCTACCAAAAATTGGGCTGACTTCTATGTGCAGGGATTTATTCAGTCCTTTGCCAGATTCATAAGAAAACAGTTTAGAAAAAGATAAGAGAAAAAAAGTGATACTTGTTTTCTTCTAAAGCCCAAAATTCTCTGAAGGAAGAGGAGGCAAAGTTTCTTGTGGGCAAAAGCCACTTTTTCTGCTCTCTGTCTTGTCTGTGAAGATGTTAATATATATTTCCTTAAATGAAAATAGGCTTTTGTGGTGTATCAGATAAATGCATCATGCAAATTAAATTATTTTTATATCACTCTCCCCCAACATGTAGGAGATTTTAAGTCCAGGCAATTACTGTAATAACTTAATGAATAAAGTTTTATAAGGTTAAGGTGTGTGAGATATAATTTGAAGTGCAGGCTGGGAATTAGACTCTTTGACCTAATTAAATAACAACATCTCTTAGACTGTAATAAAAATAGGAGACCTGAAGCAAATGACTTTGACAGGAAAAGCTGAAAAGAAAATGAAGGACATGAGGAGAAAAGTTGGCGTTGTTCCTGGTGCTGGCACCCATTTAAAACACATAAACAAACAAACAAAAGGTCTTTCAGGAAGAGTTAATGGTTGATACATAAACTGTAAGGGGAAGGTGTAATAAATGTAAGAATTGCAGCTGCTTGACAAGATGTTTAGAAAAAATTGAAATGATAAAAATATCAATCAAGCTGAACATCACCTCCTTGCAGCTTGTAAAAGCACTTCCAAGTGAGATACCCTCCTTAGGGACTGGTTTCTTGAAACCGCTGAAATTCACAATTCCTCATAAACTCCTCATGTTTTACCTTCAAAAAGTGATTTACGCTCCCAAAACAACACTGATGTTCTTGTTGTTGGTCCTGCTGTTTGTGTAGTTGTGGGACTAATTTGGGACCTTCCAAATGGTGTGTGTCAGGTGTCTGCTTTGCTGTTCATAGCGCTGTGCCATAGGAATGTCAAACATCCTCATATTCCTAAACACCCCTCCAACAGCCAGGCTCAACCCAAAGAAAAGGGGCTGCTTGGATTGAAAATTTCCACCTGTCAACCAGAGCAGTGAAAATATCACTTGTGAACTTGCGGTCACACATGAATTACTCTTAATTCAGGATTAATTACTCTTCATTTTAAATGCTGAGGGCAGGTTTCCATGTACTGATGCATGGGTAGGTCTGTGTTGGTGATCTCAAATGCCCTGTTACTCTGGTTTAGGCTTTGGAGAGCGTGCACCACACAGACAAAAAGAAGTTGGATCATGTGCTTGGACTCTTTTGTTCTGGAAAAGCAACAGTCAGAGAGGAGGGATATAAAATTAGCCCTTAGCAAGGCATGCTTAGTAGGTTGGGTACTATATGGCTCCCAGGAGTATAGTCCTACTTTATGGAAGGTCTGAGAGGCAGCAGTGTCTGTTGCAGTGACATCTGGAGATCAGCCCACTCGGACAGAAGGGGATCGGTTTTAGTCCTTCTGTCCCTAACAATGCCTCTTCAGAAGTTGATTTTCCCCCCTCCTCCACATGCACCCCATCTCTAATGCCCTTATTATTAACAGAGGAGCTTCCAAAATTAGTTAGCCATGTCAAAGATCACCTCTAGATAATATAGAGCCTGTGACCTTGGAAGCTGGAGAGGAGGAGCAGCTGAGGGCAGATGGCAAATGAATGTTATCCTGATACCGAATCAGTGCTTTTAACTCCACTGCAAGAGGGCAAAGCCTTAATTTTCCCTAATGTAGATGTATCTTCTGTAATAAGTTTAATATTATCAGATGGGTAAATTGGGGTGGAGCACACATATGTGTTTGCCTCCTGTGCATATTTTTCAAGCCACCATTAGGATCATTAAGGTGGCTCCTAAAAATACTGATTGCCATTAGAGGCGTGCTTTGGGCTTCTGTGCATATGGTTCTTCCTTCAGAGCAGATGAGGCACAAATCTTTGAGGGTTAATTTTTCATCAGATTTCTGAAGCTGTAGCAACGTGGGTTTGAGACCCTTTTCCTTCAAGCTGCTTATTCTGATTGTGTAGGAAAGAAAATTCAGTGTTCTACAGGATCCTGCTGCTGGGAAGATAGAGGAGCCATCTCCTTTTGCAGTGGTATGAAAGTTGCATTGGGTTGTTCCACTAGGGTGGTTGTTCCACCTTCGTCTAACGATGTATCTGTCCCAGGGTGCCTCACAGCATGTCTGCAGTGCACTTAACACTATGAGAAAGATCACAGCAGCAACCACAGAACAGCTGAGATGCTTATGTCTGACAGGGTACTGGAGAAGGGCTGTGTCGTGGGTTGTGGTGGACTTGGGCCGTGGTACCTGCTGCAGGCGTGAAACAAAATGCAGCCTGAGTAGGAGAGCTGTGAATAGAGAGTGAGGCTTCATTTTAAATGGGGAATTATCATAGAATCATTGACTAGTCTGGATTGGAAGAGACCACAAGGATAATAGAGCTCCAAACCCCCTGTCACAGGCAGGGCCGCCAACCTCCAGGCCTGGAGCTACACAAGGTTGCCCAGGGCCCCATCCAACCTGGCCCTGAACACCTCCAGGGATGGGGCATCCACCACCTCTCTGGGCAGCCTGTTCCAGCCCCTCACCCCACTCTCTCTATAAAGAGAAAACAAATCTGGTATGTGCTTAAAGCGTCTTGGTCATGTATGTCGCTTTCAGGTTGATAAACTGAGGTATTCTGGACTGTCACAAATTGATAAACTACAGGGATACCTTCACTGGACTTTTGTAGGACCAACGTCACCAGAAGTGTTGTGTCTTAAGTGTAAAATGCCACCAACTCAGCACAAGCACCTAATTTCTGAATATAAAACCCCACCAGCTAAAAATATCTGGCTAGAACTAATGGATGAGGAGAAAATGATGTTATGAATCTTTAATTTCCATGCTTTGTTAAATTAATGTAATTAATGATTCTTATGCTAACTTGCTAAACAGAGTGCTTAAGGTGTTTGTTTGTTTATCTGAACATCTTGTATGTTGCAATGGTGGGTTATAAAATATTGTTGTGATTATGCTTAACTCTTTGGGGTGCTTAATGACCAGAGAGCTGTTTAATTGCAGGTTTCAAAGCAATGCCGATTTGAATAGAAAATTAAAAAATTAACAAAACTAAGTTATAGAAGTAGGTCATAGACATTGAAAGGAAAGCCAGAGAAATAGATTGTGTATTTTTAAACTGTCCTCCTGAAAAATTAGAGATTATCCTGTGGGAAATTTCATGGGAACATTATAAACGAGCTGAGAAAGCCAATGTGGTGGCTAATTACTGGGTTTCACCCTTTTTCAGACCCGTTTGGTAAAGAATTTCCATTACAGCTAGGGGAGAAAACTCATTAGAAAGTTTGATAGTTTTATTTAATGATTTCTAAGGTGATAAGTAAACTTAAAACATATCTTCAAGAAACAGCAAATAGGTGGTTTCAAAGCACTAAACTCCTGTCAAGCATTCGGTACTAAGATCAGAATGGTTTGACTCTCTTTTTTAATACAGGTATTTAAATCCAGCACGATGCTTTTACAAACTGTGCTGACAGGGCAGCTTGTCAGCCCCAGCAAACGTTCTCCTGCAATCCTGCAGCTGGATAAAAAAGTGCTCTGCAGAAAACCCAAGCAGATGGCTTTTGAAAGTAGCAGCTGGTATAGAAAATACGAGGCCTGTGATAGATTTCATCTTAAATCATGTGTGCCGAGCGTGGGGCTATTCTCTCATTTCTCTGTCCTCACAAACACGGAGCTTTCCTCTGAATCCCAACTTTTACTTTCAGTTACACCAGCTGGAATTCGCCTGCAGTTTATCTAGCTGGGAAAGCATCCGTTGTTTCCTGGTAAATTAGAAGTTACACCATCAGTAATTTGTCCATTCAAGTAAAAGAAGAAATATTTTACAAGTCTGACATCAGAAACAGAACTGGGCTTTTGTTTACATTCCCCTCTTCCTCACTAGTCAGTGGGTTGGTGTTCATCCCCTTTCTTTTCTTAGGAGTTGAGTATATTTGAATACCTAATCCTTAAAACACGAGAAACTTAAGAGGTTTTTTGGCTGACCAGTGAAGAATAGTGACAAAATACTTTAAAATATTGGTGAGAATAGAAAGTTAGAAAATAAAGTGAATTCAGGCCCTTGGGGATCAACTTCTTAAAAGGGCAGACAATGGCAGGACAAGGGGGATGGATTGAAGCTAAAGGAGGGAAAGTTTAGATTAGATATTAGGGGGAAGTTCTTTACAGAGACGGTGGTGAGGTGCTGGAACAGGCTGCCCAGAGAGGTGGTTGCTGAAGCTGTTCAAGGCTGCTATAAGATCTCCCTGGAGCCTTCTCTTCTTCAGGGTGAACTACCCCAACTCTCTCAGCTTCTCCTCATGGGGAAGGTACTCTAGCCCTCTGATCCTCTTTGTAGCCCTCCTTTTACATAAATCAGTGAACTCTTCCAAATTAGGTAAAACTAAGGTAGGCTAAATAGCATCCTATGATTTTTCTGGCTAGCATTTGGAGAGGTCATCTTCTGATCAATAAAAACAGGGAGCAGAACAACAACCATGGGGCTTGATCTACTTGAAGAGTGTATATATCTTGATAATTGATTCTGCAGCCATCCTTTAGCTAAACACAAGCTCTCAGATAACGCTATCTCCAAAACCCACAGATAAGCAGTCACCCTCCCTCTTCACATCCTTCTGAGTTCATACTAAACAGACAAAACCAGTGTAACTAATTAGATTCATCAGTCACATTTTTGTGCCTCTGCTTTATTCTCTTAAAGGTGGGGCCTTTTTTCTTTCAAACAAACAAAAACTATTCCCATTTCTCTCATTTCACTCTATTAACAACAATAAAAGTAATAATGGAGCAAACACAAAAGACTTCTAGGAAAACTATTCAATTGCCTGGCGGCGGTGCACTTAATTATCATTAAATTAGCTGTTGTGTCTCTTCCAGTGAATATTCCTTCAGGCTGTTTCTTTGGGAGGTTATGCAGCTCATGCTGAACCTCTTGCAAAGTTCTTCTCTAATGTTTGCACAAGCAGTGGTTCATACATTGATCTAATGCCATCTCAGAGAGGAGACTCGAGAAGAGTGAAAGGTGATCAGGGAAGTTCTTGTTAGGATTTTGGAGGAGAAATTGAAGCTGCCTCTGGTTTGTTTTTTGGTTTTGTTTTTTTTTTTCCTTAGACTTAGTGAAACTTGAGGAATGTGTGTGTCTGGGTTTCTGAGAAGAGAATCAAGATAAAATTAATTCCTTTGATCACAGAATGAGTATGTTGAAAATGACCTTTAAGGTCATCAAGTCCAACCATTCCTGTCCTGTGCTAAACCATATCCCTAAGCACCTCATCCACCTGTCTGTTACACGCATCCAGGGATGGTGACTCAACCCCCTCCCTGAGCAGCCTGTTCCAGGCCCTCACAACTGTTTCAGGGAAGAATTTTTCCCTAACATCTAATCTGACCCTGCCCTGGTGCAGCTTTGTGCCATTTCACCTTGTCCCATCTCCTGTCACCTGGCTGAAGAGACCATCATCTACCTCTCTACAACCTCCTTTCAGGTAGCTGTAGGCAGTGATAAGGTCTCCCCTCAGCCTCCTCTTCTCCAGGCTGAACATCCCCAGCTGCCTCAGCTGCTCCTCATATGATTTCCCCTCCAGCCCCTTCCCCATCCTGGTTGCCCTTCTCTGGACTCACTCCAGGACCTCAATGTCCTTGTGGTGAGGAGCTCAGAATTGGACACAGAACTCGAGGTGCAGCCTCACCAATGCCCAGTACAGGGGCACAATCACCTCCCCAGACCTACTGGTCACACTATTTTTGATACAAATACCTGTATTAGGACACTAGATTATGTCCACAGGTTTCCTAAAGTTTATCATCTCCTTTTATACCTTCCAGAGTTGAAATACAAAAATAAAGAGATGTATGCAATGTATGGGCAGAGCTTTATATCAATATAAAATTGCTTGTTGTGCTAACAGAAGAGACAACTTGGAGACAACACCTGGAGACAACTGTGCTCGTAGCATCATCGTGACAGTGCCTCATGGTTGTCTGGGGTTGTTTAGCTTGGAGAAGAGGAGGCTGAGGGGAGACCTCATCACCGCCTACAACTACTTGAAAGGAGGGTGTGGAGAGATGGGTGTTGGTCTCTTCACCCAAGCGACAGGTGATAGGATGAGGGGAAATGGCCTCAAGCTGCACCAGGGCAGGGTCAGATTAGATGTGAGGAAAAAGTTCTTCACCAAATGGGTTGTTGAGATGTGGAACACGCTGCCCAGGGAGGGGGTTGATTCACCAACCCTGGATTTGTTTAAAAGACAGGTGGACGAGGTGCCTAGGGATATGGTTTAGCATAGGACAGGAATGGTTGGACTTGGTGATCTCAGAGGTCTTTTCCAACCTTGTGATTCTATCATTTCATGAAATAAGCTGAGGATTTTCACTGTACTTATTTTTTCTTCAAAATTGTTGGGATTGGGAGAGGCTTTAAAATTTTCTTAGTCAAATTCTGGTGCATGGAGCTGCAGAGTCAGACTGGGGAAACATGACTGGAGTTTGTGAAAGCTTGCAAGCCAGAGGGCAAGAGGAAAGAAACCCCAAACTTTAAATGTTTGGGTAATGTTGCTTATTTATTTATGGAATAGTAGTTACTTGAGGCTAGGAGCATTTTAAAATGTGTTTGCATGAAACTGAAGATGTTCTTGAGCTGTTTAGCTTAACAAATGAAGTACTTCAGTGCTGGAATCTACAAGGCAATGAGCTGTAAAGATAAATGAATATAAATTTGAGCTTGATATACTACTAGCCTCAAATTAGCGTCGTTTCTGCAAGGGGGGGAGTTTTATCTCTCAGGACTGAAAAAACATTTTGCTGTAGTCAGTGCTTTTTGGTGTCTGAATGCCTCAAGGAATCACAGAATCACAGAATTTTTTGAGTTGGAAGGACCAAAAGATCATCCAGTCCAACCCCTTGCCAGAGCAGGATCACTTGGACTAAATCCCACAGGAACACAATCCAGGTGGGTTTTGAATGTCTCCAGAGAAGGAGGCTCCCCAACTTCTCTGGGCAGCCTGTCCCAGGGCTCTGTCACCCTCACAGTGAATTAATTTCTCCTTATATTCATACAGAACCTCCTAAGCTTCAGCTTGCGCCCGTTGCC
Organism: Gallinula chloropus; assembly: GCF_964237585.1. Classification (NCBI taxonomy): domain Eukaryota; kingdom Metazoa; phylum Chordata; class Aves; order Gruiformes; family Rallidae; genus Gallinula; species Gallinula chloropus. The sequence goes on from NC_140086.1 coordinate 5,268,268, forward strand.
CCTTGTACTATCGCTGGCCATCGCTGAGAAGAGCCTGGCTCCATCCTCCTGCCTCTCACCCGTTACATATTTATAAGCATTAATGAGGTCACCCCTCAGTCTCCTCTTCTCCAAGCTGAAGAGGCCCAGCTCCCTCAGCCTCTCCTCATAAGGAAGGTGTTCTACTCCCTTAATTGTCACGATGGCCCTGTGCTGGGCACTTTCAAGGAGCTCTGTGTCCTTTAACTGAGGGACCCAGAACTGGACACAGTAATCCAGGTGCGGTCTCACCAGGTCAGAATGGGAGAAAGACCTCTGTTGACTCACTAACCACACCTCTTCTGATACACCCCAGGATGCCACTGGCCTCCATGACCACAAGGGGACATCGCTGGCTCATGGTCATCCTGCTGTCCCCCTTGACCCCCAGGTCCCTCTCCCCTACGCTGCTCTCCACCAGGCCAGTCCCCGACCTATACTGGCACCTGGGGTTGTTCTTCCCTAGATGAAAGACCCTACACTTGCTCATTTTAAATCTCATTAGCAAGCTCTCCAGCCTGTCTAGAGGTGGGTATCAGCACTGAAATTTCCTGTTGATGCAAAATTGTTGAAATCATTAAAAAAATAAACACTAGCTGAAAAAAAATGTTTAAATAGAATTGGAGTAGTCAAGAGGTATTTGAGTTGGGTGGCTGTAAGATGGGCCAGCTAATGGAAGTTATGGGCAGGTATGTTGGCTTTTTAGATGAAGTAACCTGATGTCTACATGAAGGTGACTTCTGAGAAGTAGGAGAATGAAATAAAACTTGTGTTTGATGTACATTTGCAGTTCATTAAAGCTCAGGACGGATGATATCAACAAGAAATAAACTTACCAGAATTCCTTCTTCCTTGGTACTTCTCTGGAATACAGGTGTCTGTATAAGAACTGAACTCACGTAGAGTTTGTTTTCTCAGTTTGTTTCTTAGTTTTTGAGTATCTCCATGTAGACTTGGAGACAAGTGGTACTATTTGCCACTATGGGTACTGTAGTCACTTGTAGTGGTAAAATTATATCCCTGATTTAAATGTTCTTAGCTTGGGTCTGGCACTTTTAATGCAGGACAGGTTTCACCTCCTTACTGAACAACAGACTTCCTAATTTAATTTTCTGTGGAAGTTACTGCATTGTCCTATTTATGAAGGCATTCAGGTGGGAGATCTGATTTAAAGAGGAACACAACCTTGGTTATAAAAGGTTTTGTCCTAGAGGAATACTATACCGTTACTAACAGGTGCAGTTCTGCAGTAGAATTAAGTGTAATTTTAAAGGGAAGCTAGTTGAGATAAGATACTACTCAAAATCTATGTATTTTTTTGATCTTGTTTCCAAATGTGCCCTTTCCAGCGTGTCCTGGTTCTGGCCAGGCCAGGGAACATCTTCCTGTTTTGGCACATGGTGGTACTGAGCAGTACAGACTGGTCAGTAACACCCAAAATTCTGGATTGCCAAATTTCTGGAAACTGCTTTTGGGTGTTGTAAGGCATTTAGAGTACAAAGACATCAATCTTCTGCAAGGTCCAGTGAAGGGCCACGAAGATGATGATGGGCCTGGAGTATCTCTCCTCTGAGAAAAAGTTGAGCGAGCTGGGACTGTTCAGCCTGGAGAAGAGAAGACTCAAGGGGGATCTTATTAATGCTTATAAATACCTGACAGGAGGGGGCAAAGCGGATGGAGCCAGGCTCTGAGGGTGGCAGAGTACTGGCATGGGCTTCCCAGGCAGGTTGTGGAGTCTTCCTTCTTGGAGATACTCAAAAGCCATCTGGACATGGTCCTGGGCAGCTGGCTCTAGGTGGCCCTGTTTGAGCAGTGGGGTTGGACCAGATGATCTTGAGAGATTCCTTCCATGTGTGATGTGGGGTGATTCAGATGGGAGAACTCTTAAGCTACTTCATATCATTAGGCAGTGTTTTACACTTGGTGCTGAAGAACAAGACCTTACGTCCCGCTTGCAGTAAACCTTTCTGCAGTGCTGCCTCTGCCAGGCCTTGCAGATGGACAGAATGGATCTGCCATAATTTTAAATACATAGATACTGTGGTAATTTCATTTAAGTGGAAAAAGACCTTTATGATCATTGAGTCCAGCCGTTATAACCTCACACTGCCAAGTCCACCACTAAACCACATCTATGCATCTTTTAAATAACTCCAGGGGTGGTCATTTAACCACATCCCTGGGCAGCCTGTTCCAATGATTGACAACACTTGGGAAGAAACTTTTCTTAATATCTACTGTAAACCTCCCCTGGCAGAACTTGAGGCCATTTGCTCTTATCCTATTGCTTGTTACTTGGGAGAAGAGACCAACCCCTACCTACCTACAACCTCCTGGCATGACAACCCTTTCAGTGAAGAACTTCTTCATGATGTGTAATCTAAACCTGCCCTAGTGCAGCTTGAGGCCATTCCCCCTTGTCCTATCACCTGTTGCTTGGGTGAAGAGACCCACTCCCATCTCTCTACAATCTCCTTTCAGGTAGCTGTAGAGAGCAATAAGGTTTTCCCTCAGCCTCCTCCACACTTAATAGCCCCAACCCCAATTCCCTCAGCTGCTCCTTGAAGACCTGTGCTCTAGACTCTTCACCATCCTCTGTGGACTCAAGGACTTGAGGGTGCTGGTAAACAAGAAGCTTAACATGAGTCGACAATGTGCACTCACAGCCCAGAAGACCAACTGTATCCTGGGCTGCATTAAAAGGAGGGAGGCCAGCAGGTTGAGGGAGGTGATTCTGCCCCTCTACTCCACTCTTGTGAGACCCCACCTAAAGTACTATGTCCAGTTCTGGAATCCTCAACATAAGAAGGACATGGAACTGTTAGAATGGGTCCAGAGAAGGGCCACGAAGATGATTAGATGGTTGGAGCACCTCTCCTGTGAAGACAGGCTGAGATAGTTGGGCTTGTTCAGCCTGGAGAAGAGAGGGCTCCAGGGACATCTTTTAACAGCCTTCCAGTACCTGAAGGAGCCTGCAAGGAAGCTGGGAAGGGACTTTTTAGAAGGGCATGGACTGATAGGATGAAGGGCAATGGTTTTAAATTGGAATGGAGGAGATTTAGCTTGGTTATTAGGAAAAAGCTCTTCACAACGAGGGTGGTAAGACACTGGAACAGGTAGCCTAGGGAGGCGATGGCTTCCCCCTCCCTGGCAGTGTTCAAGGCCAGGTTGGATGGGGCCTTGGGCAACCTGATCTAGTGGCAGGTGTCCCTACCCATGGCAGGATGGGGTAGAACTTGATGATTTTTTTAAGGTCCCTCCAACCCTAACCATTCTGTGATTGTCCTTGCCCTTCTTTGACCTGCTCTAGCATCTCAGTGTCATTGTAGTGAGAGGCTCAAAACTGAACACGGTACTTGAGGTGTGGCCTCACCAGAGATGAGTACAGGGGGATGGTCACTGCCCCCATCCTGCTGGCCACACTATTCATGATACAAACCAGGATGCTGTTGGCCTTCTTGGCCACACTGCTGGCTCGTGTTCAGCTGGCTGTTGACCAACACCCTCAGGTCCTTACCTGCTGGGCAGTTTTCCAGCCACTCTTCACCGACCTGAAGCGTTGCCTGGGGTAGTTGTGACTGAAGCGCAGGGCCCAACACTGGGCCTTGTTGAATCTTGTACAGGTGACCTCACACCATCAATCTGTATCATACTACAGATACACGTGGTGTGTGTGGTCGTGTAACTGACAATTCTCTCTCACTTCTAGTTGTAAATGATTTTATAGATGTTTCCTCCATTAGAGCAGTGACTGTTTACTTCACTCACATGGAGAGCTGCTCATGCTTAGGGACCTTCATGGTTTTGAATGAAAATAGAGAATCAAAACCTCTTGACTTCCTGGAAGATCCATCTCTCAGTTTCTATCACTTAGAGCCGTGGTACTTAGCAGATACATGGTCTGTGGTTTGGGGGGGAGGGTTAACCTTTGATCAGATAAATCTCTGTAAATGTTACCGGAAGGACTTAAATAGAGGGATGACTCACTTGAGAAGTTTGGGGTTTTTCAATTCTAAGCACAATGGAGAACAAGACAATTATTAATGCTGCATTTTTGGTGTATTATTGCTGAGGGAATACAGAATGACTTTCTCTATGAGTATGCAAATAGCAAGTGACGTGATGCTGCGGGGTAATTATGTCTTCTCCTGTCTCTCGTTAGTATTTGTAGGTGTTGAACTGAGAAGACTAAAAGCTTATTGTGTTGTTGAGTACTGGGAGCAGTTTCGAGAGCCACAGTACAAGAGGGACGTAAAAATATTGGAGAATGTCCAGAGGAGGGCAAAGAGGATGGGGAAGGGTCTGAAGGGGAAGTCTTATGAGGAGAGGCTGAAGTCCCTTGGGTTGTTCAGCCTGGAAAACAGAAGGCTGAGGGGAGACCTCATCACGGTCTGTGGCTTCCTGAGAAGGGGGAGCAAGGGGACAGGTGCCCATCTCCTCCTTTTGGTGACCAGTGATAGAGCCTGAGGGAATGGTATGAAACTGAGACAGGGGAGGTGTAGGTTGGATGTTAGGAAGAGGTTCTGTACTGAGAGGGTGGTCAGGCACTGGCACAGGCTCCCCAGGGAACTGGTCACAGCACCGAGCTGGGCTGAGTTTGAGAAGCGTCTAGACGATGCCCTCAGTCCCATGCTCTGACCTGGCTGGCCCTGTGTGGAGCCAGGAGTTGGACTTGATGACCCTTATGGGTCCCTTCCAACTCAGGAGATTCTGTGATTCTATGAGTTGAAGTGCCAGAAGCTTTCTCCCGATGATGCAGCTATTGTAAGAGTTGATATTCTCACTCTTACAGTTCGTTATACATCGTCTTTCACGTCTTTCTATAACTGATTAAAATTTTTCATGCAATTCATTGCTAGGAACATCTTATATATTTGTTCCTTTGTAGTCTAGGTCTGAATGTAGCTGTCAACATTGGTGGGCTCCTGTTATGGGGAGGATGCTGACTGGGGAGGGCTCCAGCTGTTGAGTCTGATGCTGTACTTAGCTTTTAAATTACAAATTGCATACTGGTAGCAGTTTGAAATAGTTTTTCTTACAACTTGTCATCACTCAAAAAAGCGTTCTGTGAAGTGTATTTCTTTCATAATGTATCATCTCCTCTTGGATCTGCAGTCAGTCATGTGGATCTGCTGATAGTTCAGGACTTTCTGCAACTTCAGGATCTTTAGGCTTTAGGGCCTCAGAAATAATGAAGGGCCTGGAGCATCTCTCCTACAAGGAAAGGCTGAGTGAACTGGGGCTGTTCAGCCTTGAGAAAAGAAGACTGAGAGGGGATCTGATCAATGTCTATAAATATCTCAAGTGTGGGACACAAGGGGAAATGGCCAGCCTCTTCTCAGTGGTCTGTGGGGACAGAACAAGGGGCAGTGGCCACAAGTTGGAGTACAGGAAGTTCTGCACCAATATATGGAAGAACTTTTTCCCAGTGAGGGTGACAGAGCCCTGGGACAGGCTGCCCAGGAGAGTGTGGAGTCTCCATCTCTGGAGATATTCAAGACCCATCTGGATGTTGACCTGTGTGACCTGTCCTAGGGACCCTGCTTTGGCAGGGGGGTTGGACCTGATGATCTCTTGAGGTCCCTTCCAACCCCTACAATTCTGTGATCTCATTAGGAAGTTTATGATTTCATAAGATAGAGGAGAACATGAGCTGTTAAAGAAAAGCTGCACAGCTATAAAGATGCTGTTTTTGGTAAAAAACACCCATCTCACAGAAGGCAGGATTTGCAGAGTTCAGTTCTTCAGCACTAGTTCTGTTCTCTTGTATCATCTGGTTTTGGTAATAACTGTGTGAATTACTCCAGCATGGAGGAAGTATTACCTGTTAAGTGGGTTTTCTGCCTACATTGCAGTTAGGAAATAAACCATGTCCAGGACACATGGTGAAGCTTTGACCCACCAGAGTCCTTCATGTTGAATACTTGGTGTGCTTTGTGGTACAGCTTTGGCACTGATTTCCCACTCTTCCAGACTGTGCCCAAGCACAGCAGGTGGACAGCACATCCCAGCAGTGGCCCAAATTTGCTGGTTTGGCCCAATCATCCTCTTCAGGAGGGATGACAATTTGGCCATAGTGTTTGACCTCCTTCGGGTCAGAGCACACTCCTTGGTGAGGTTGATTTCCTACTGTAGATTGTAAACATCTAGTTTCACTCTCGTTTCTCCTTCCTAGTTCAATGGTTATTTTTAGTCAGCATGTAGTGGAATTTTTCACATGCTACTCTTTTTACTTACTGCTCTTTTCATTTTCACACTAGTTCATGGACAATTGTCTAGTTTATGTTCATCTTTAGGTAAAGAATTTAAAACTGTTGGCCAAGATAGTTGTAGAATACAGCATATCTTTATGTATCTTGAATGCAGATGCTCCTTCTCCTGTGAAGATTTTGATTGTGTTTAATAAAACTTGGGTAATACTGATGTAGAGAAGGATTTTGTAAATCAAGTTCGTTGTGATCAAGGTGGGTTTCTTACAAAAGTGCAGCTCATTTGTGGAGAACATGAACATAAAGGTGCTTTTCTCTTCATGCACTGTAAATAGTCCTTCTGAGAGATCAAACTTTACAACAGATTTGTTCTAAGGTTCTTGGGGTGGTATTTTAGCCTGAGCTGGTGCTGAACTGATCTGTGATGCATCCGTACTTCTTTTGCTGTAGGTGAAAAATGACTATATGTTAGAGATAGCGGATCAAGTGGACCAGGAAATTGCTTTGAAACTAGGTTGCCTTGAGATCCGGTAAGCTGATAATTTCATTTATTATTCAACATATTTCTGACAGAATATATAAATTAATTTCAAAACTGCTTATGGGTTTATAGATTTCTGACCGGTACAGCTGAATAAAACAGCCTAAGACTTCTTTGCTACAGAGTAAATTGAAGTAAAACTGAATAGACTGTTTTGTAATGAATTTCTAGCTATTTTATATTAATATTAGTTTTAAAATTTTAATTAATTACATCTCGATGCTGCCTTTTGGGTGAATTCATCATCTGAATAATTCAAAGGCCTGTAGAGTACTGTGAAGTATACTTTAAAAATAAATGCATCTGTGGTGTTATTTAGCCAGTAGCCTTGTCATTGTGCATATATAAATCCCACAGCTAAAGAATGTAATTAAAGATAAATGCTGCTACCTTTCCTCTCTGCATTTACTCCGTTCTTCATGTGCTGGTTTCAAGTAATTAAATCTGAAGGATTCTTTAGGGTGGTTTTGGTTTTCTTGTGTATAGACAGCTGGAAAATAAAGATAAATTTCCCAGATTAAGAGATCCTCCAGGAAGTTCCCAGCATAGCTATTGGGTTTTTTGCTCATTATGGGGAATTTCCAGCCTGGAACATATGCGTTGGTTATGCTGTTGCATCACACAGGGAGATTAAGGAAGAAGTAAAATTGATAAGAAGTTAATGGCAAATGTAAAATTGTTGAAGAATGGAAGCATCCTCTGAACAGTACTTTCCAAAATAAAACCAAATTCAGATTGATGAGATTTCCTAGGTTGGTAGGAGACCAAAGAAAACCAAAATTCTCTCTGTAACTGCAGAGTTCTTACGCATATAGAGAATTGTTGGTGCCTTATTTCAAAACATGTGATGAGTACAATAAACCATGACTGTTTTTTTCAGCCAATTCTTGTTTTCCATGGTTCTCATGCTCTTGCTCTTCAGAGCATTTTCATAACATACTTCTGATAGATGACTGGTAAGACTGTCTTACCAAAAGCATTATTGGTCCATTTTCTCAGTGAAAACAGTGATTCCAGCCCTCTCCATTCTTGAGTGATTGATTGATTGATTGATTAATTTTTTAATGTGAATGGGTCTGGATTGAAACCTTACAGGTTTCACCATTCCCTGCCTCCTCTAGTTCTCCCTGTTACATGTGTGGGCATGAGTGCTGTTACAAAGAAGGGAGATACTACTGGTGGTGTAAGTGAGCTGCTGAAGGGTGGATTAGATCACTTCTTTTGGTACCAGTGTAGTTTAACTGGTTTAAAGTGGTTCTGAAGTTGCAGCATTGCTATAATACTCTCTAATGTTCCATACATGAAATTATTTTCTAAAATTAAAATCAGATCTGTTGAGGTCGAAGCTACTGTACTAATGTTTGTGTTTGAATTCATTCTCCCCATGTTTTCTAATGGTAAGGCTCTGAAACATTTGACTGTTTTGACATTGTTTATTGGCTGGATCATCCAATAATTGCAGCTTTCACATATTTTTCCTGACTTCAGGAGATCCTACGGCGAGATGAGAGGCAATGCATTAGAAAAGAAGTCCAACTACGAAGTGTTAGAGTAAGTATTGTGTTCTACCTTGAGGTTTGAACTGCTTTTTGTAATCAGGAACATTCAATTCAGTTCAATAACAGAAGGTTTCTGTTGGAATTTGTCGTTCTATGTTTATTGACATCTTTATATGCTTTAATAGAAGGATGATGAAACCTATCAAGGTATCGAAGTAGGAAGAGTAACTGAGGTCCAGGGAAACAGGGTTGGAGTTGTTTAAACTTGATCAGGAGTCTTAGTGTGATTTTTTGCAATTAAGCTAATGCTTATGGGATCATCAAGCATAGTTGGAAGGTGATTTTGTTTCTGACTGGTTTTCTGTGTGTAGCTGCATTCTTCAGTCATGACTCATCTCTAGCAAAGTTTGAGATACTTGGAAATATTTGTGGTGGTGTTTTTCCTGCTCTTCAGTCAGTATGTGGATTTCCTGAATTGTGACCTTGCAGCTAACCAGCTTATTATTTATCTCTGTTATCACAAATTTTAAGAAGACCGAGAAGAATCCTTGTATTGAAAGTCTTTATTTTGGTTACTTAATTGCGTTGTACAGAGGACAACTTCAGTCTGAACAATCCAAAGTCCTTTAGAAACTTGAAAACTGGCTTTATTTGTATTAGTGAAACAGTGTTTCATACACCCATACACTGATTGTCTGCTCTTCACTATTAATTATCTTTCTAAAAAGATGATACACAGTTTAACATCAAATTGGGATGAAAGATTGAAGTCTATTTTTTATTTTATAAATAAAATGAACAAACTTTTGGAGATGTGAAATGAGATGATTTGGAGGTGGGAGATAAGATTCTTCATTGCAGTAAGTTCATGAGGAGTTTTGAGGAAGCTATATGATTTTAACAGGTGAAGGTAACTTTAATGAACTGCATGCTTGTTTACATAATGCCTGCTGTTTTTATAGGGCTCCTCTATCTCTGCAGAATTTGTAAAGCTTTGGTGGTGTTTAAATTTGGGTTTATTTGAAGGACTTCAGTTTTCTGCCAAGAATCATTACTAAAAATATCCCATTGAGGAAACTCCTAGCGAAGTGGGAAAGGGCAAATAAAGATCAACAGGGCGAGCAGATGGACAAGGCTAAAAAATGATAGAAATTTTTTTCCAAGTCCTGAGACCTGAAGAAATTCTGATTCCTCTTTGTGAAAAGGAACCTCACAAGTTCCAGCAGTTGCAGTTTAAATGCCTTCCAGGAAAAAGGTATTTTCAAGTCAATTATTTGGCAACTCATAAACTACAAACATTAGTAGTTGGGTTAACAACTCTGGAAAGAAGGAGACAAAGGAAACAAGGATCAGAACAGATGACAAGAAGTATTAATTAATAATTGTAACAGGTGAGAGAATCCCTGGAGGACTCAGTTATGGGGCTGCTTCCAGTTTAACAGTGATTTCTTTCTTCCAGTTTAACAGTGATTTCTTTCTTTCATTGCATGTGTTTACTGAGCAGTAGCTGTTTTGGTAGGAAATACCCTAATTGCTGCTGTGAAAGGCAAAGAGAAGCAAACCCCTGTTACGCAGAACCAGCTTAATGCTGGGCAGAGTTGGCTATATAGAACTGTGCACTTAAATTTGTTAGGGGTTTAAATCTTTTGAGAAGCAAAATGTGATTTGTATGAGATTCAGCCAGGAAAGATAAAGGATAAAAGCACTTTAAGGTGGCTCTAGGTAATTACAAGCCAGCCAGAGTCTGCAAAAAGTGCCAGTGGTCACCAAAAGCTACTCATTCGATCTTAACACCTTAATAGCCTAACAGGGTTTATCCAAACAAGTAACATTTATTTCTCAAGTGAGGCTTTTTTTTTTTGGTGTTTGGGGTGGCTTTTTGCGAGTTTTAGTACATCAGGAGACACTTCACCAGCTGAGTGCTGTTTGGAAAAGGCACTTTTTCTGCATTTGGTGTGAGTGCTTCTTGCCTGTCTTTGTCCGATGTCTATTTGATGTATATTTGTCTTTGATCAGATTTTCGTAGGAGGCCAAATCTGGATGGGAAATGGGAGATAGAATCAAACTGTTAAGTAGCCTTTAATAGTTGGGCCTTCATGTAATGAAAGAAGAATTTTTTCCTAATAAATGTGAAGCCTGTTAGCCTACAGCAGGGATAATTACGGGTGCAACACCGGGAGCTATACGAAGGAACAGCTGCAGCCACAGTGCTGTAAAAAGCATGTTAAATCTATTATGTTAATCTAACATCACTTTTTTGCTGGTACTTCAATTGAGATGAGAAATAGAAATAAAGATATATGTTGCCTAAAGCTGCTTATCATTATAAGACAAGCGGTGTCCTCTCTCTGTAGCCGGTATTTTTATTCATCCTACTGAGGTTTATACATTAAAATAAATAAATGAATGAATTCCACGTAGAATGGAGTAGATGAGGTTAAACACAAAGCTGTAGTAGAGCTGTATGAACCGGGATTTCACTACTAATTATCACTTAGTGGCAATCAGAAAACAGATGTCTGCATTCTTAATCTGAAGGACTGAGTTGCTTTGAAGCCCAGGCTGGCCATTTTACCCCCACGCAGTGCATCCGAGGAGGGGAGGGAAGGAGTTTATAGGGTTGGGTGTTTCAAACTGTGTGTTCCACTCTCCAGTGCTTCTTCTCTTATTCACAGGAAGCTGTAGTTTGTTGTTGTTATTATGTTGGCATCCTGGCTTGTATCAGAAATAGCATGGCCAGTAGGTCTAAGGAGGTGATTGTGCCCCTGTATTTGGTATTGGTGAGGCTCCACCTCGAGTGCTGTGTCCAATTTTGGGCTCCTCACCATAAGAAGCACATTGAAGTTCTCTAACATGTCCAGAGAAGGGCAACCAGGCTGGGGAAGGGGCTGGAGTGGAAATCATATGAGGAGCATCTGAGGGAGCTGGGGGTGTTTAGCCTGGAGAAGAGAAGGCTGAGGGGAGACCTTATCACTGCCTGCAGTTACCTGAAGGGAGGTTGTAGAGAGGTGGGTGATGGTCTCTTCAGCCAGGTGACAGGAGATAGGACAAGGGGAAATGGCACAAAGCTGCACCAGGGCAGGGTCAGATTAGATGTTAAGAAAAAATTCTTGCCTGAAAGAGTTGTTGGGGCCTGGAACAGGGAGGGGGAGGTTTAGTCACCATCCCTGGATGTGTTTGGCAGAGGAGTAGATGTGGTACTTAGGGACATGGTTTAGCATAGGACAGGAATGGTTGGACCTGATCTTACAGGTATTTTCCAACCTTGTGATTCTGTTATCATGGCCTTAAATGTGTACGCTTCTGAGGTTCAATTCTCCCCCAGTAACTAATTTGCCATCTCAGTTAAACACAAGATGTGCTTCATTAACAGATTTTATTAAGAGGGGTGCTTTATCGTACTCTGCATACGAATTTCTGTGGAATTCCTTGGATACAGATCTGTACCAAAGGCTACTCCACAACTCCTTTTGATAACGATTCAAATCAGATTCTGTGTGTACTCTTAAGATGAGTAATACAGGAGTGATGGAGGGCACTTGGGTTTCAAAAACCCCATTTCCCTCTCAAATGCTTAACGCTAAACTAATATATTCCCTGTCAAAATGTCTCTGCATGTTATTTAGATGGTAATAGTGTGTTAGATGTATTTAACGGTGTGGGCTGATAAACCCGCTCAGAATTTGCATTTGAGAAGGAATGCATCAAAGGAATTAACATCTATGAAAGTTTTATAATCTTTCAGCTTACTGTCATTGCACAGACACCAGCCTTCACCGCTGCGCCAGAACATCCCGCTCCTCTTAGTGAGGATGCTTTTAGTGTGTTTTGTGCAATTGTGTGTCTTTAGAGAGCTTTAAAAATACCCTGGGTTATTATTTTCAGTTAGCTTTTGAAAATGGACTTTAATTTGGGCTTTTTCTATGCACTGTTAGGTAGCAGTAAATATATTCTGTGTATTCTCGGGTTTGCCAACAGCTTTTGTTTCCTTTGCAAATGTCAGAATTATGGATGTATCCCTGATCACATTGTAGGGGTTGGAAGGGACCTCAAGAGATCATCAGGTCCAACCCTCCTGCCAAAGCAGGGTCCCTAGGACGGGTCACACAGGTGTCCAGATGGGTCTTGAGTATTTCCTGAGAAGGAGACTCCACAACCCCCCTGGGCAGCCTGTCCCAGGGCTCTGTCATCCTCACTGGGAAAAAGTTCTTCCACATGTTGATGCGGAACTTCCTGTGCTCCAGCTTGCAGCCATTGCCCCTTGTCCTGCCCCCACAGACCACTGAAAAGGGGCTGGCCATTTCCCCCTGTGTCCCCCACTTGAGATATTTATAAACATTGATCAGATCCCCTCTCAGGCTTCTTGTCTCCAGGCTGAACAGTCCCAGTTCATTCAGCATTTCCTCATAGGGGAGATGCTCCAGTCCTTTAATCACCTTTGTAGCCTCCAGTGGACTCTGTCCAGGAGATCCCTGTCTATTTTATACCAGGGAGCCCAGCACTGGACACAATACTCCAGGTGGGGCCTGACCAGGGCAGAGCAGAGGGGGAGGATCCCCTCCTTTGACCTGCTGCCCACACTCCTCCTGATGCCCCCCAGGATCCCATTGGCTCTCTTAGCCACCAGGGCACCCTGCTGGCTCATGGCCAACCTGTCAGCCACCAGGACCCCCACGTCCTTCTCTGCAGAGCTCCTCTCCAGCAGGTCATCCCCCAGCCTGTACTGATTCCAGTGATTATTCCTTGCCGGGTGGAAGACTTAGTTTTGTTAAACCTTTTCTGGTTTCCTACTGCCCATCTCTCCAGCCTGGCCAGGTCTCACAGGATGGCATGCAGTTGTGGGAAGCTTGCGTTCCTACACATTATGGAAGCAGATAAGGGTGTTTATGTAAAAGAGATTGTAACATGTTACAGGAAAAGCAGTCAGTGCCACCTGTGAGAGGCAAGGATTTGAGTTAATTTCCTATTTACACTTGACTTTTAGTTTTTCTTTTTTCTCTTAGAAATTTTCTGCTAATACAGTACAACTAGTACCATTTGCTCAACCTGGTTGTATAATGGTCGTTCTCTACACTCACATTTCTCTGGCAACTTCTTAGGCTTCTTTCCTGATGCTGATGTTCAGCAGCAGTGATGGATGCACACCTCAAATGAAAGCTAGGTGCAGCACATCTGAGTCACAAGAACACTTAATCCTTGTGGCTCTGGGTGTGAAAGTGAGTGTGGTGTCATTCAGTTTACAAAATCGTGAGACAGAATTAGGATCCTGATTAACAGGTGCAAGAAGTGAAGCTGCTTGTAATAAGAAGCTGGGAATTTAATGTTGGATGCTCAGGATGAGGAAAAAGTGACAGTAGCAATTTTAAAAAGCCCTTTAATTATAGTGCTGCACTAGTGGAATGGCAGTCAGCGTGCTTCCTGAGGGGATGTCATGAGAAGCCCTTTCACACAGTCTTTAAGGTTGAAAAAGACCTCCAAGATCATCTAGTCCAGCTGTCCCACCACCCATATTACTTACTAAACTATGTCCCTGAGTACCTCATCCAGTCTTTCCTTGAACACCCCAAGGGACAGTGACTCCCCCGCCTCCCTGGGCAGCCTGTTCCAATGCCCAACCACTCTTTCTGAGAAGAAATCTCTCCTAATGTCTAACCTGAACCTCCCCTGGTGCAACTTGCAGCTATTCCCTCTTGTCCTACTGCTACTTATCTGTGAGAAGAGGCTGATCCCCAGCTCAGCACAACCTCCTTTCAGGTAGTTGTAGAGAGCAATAACATCTCCCTTGAGCCTCCTCTTCTCCAGACTAAACATCCCCAGCTCTCTCAGCCGCTCCTCATATGATTTGCCCTCCAGCCCCTTCCCCAGCCTGGATGCCCTTCTCTGGACTCGCTCAAGGACCTCAATGTCCTTCTTATAGTGAGGGGCCCAGAACTGGACACAGTAAATAATACACTTTCCTCACCAACTACCTGTTGTAAATGCGATACCCTTTAGCATTTATCCTGGCAGATGCTGCTGTCACACCCTTGCTGGGGAATGGCTGTGGTTAGCGTTTCAGTGGTACCGTGCTTGTTATTCTGAGATTGTCAAGGACCTTACTAGGAAAATCATTTGTTATATTGTACGTGCTGGTTAAAAACCAAAGCAAAACCAAAGCACCACTCTCTAAAGCAGCAATATCCTGTGGCACTGTGCTTTTATATTAATGCTCTGTGTGTTTCTGTTGCAGGAAAGATGTTGGTTTACGACGGTTTTTTCCGAAGAGTTTACTAGATTCAGTGAAGGTAATTACAGTTCCAGTCACTTGTATACTTTGTCAGAAATCTGAAAATTACATTAGCACTTCCACTGTGTCATTGTTAAGGAAATATCTGTGCAGTTCTGAACTCCCATGGTCGTGATTTAGGTGGTCTTGCTGAGCTGCTGTGAGGGAGCTACACCTCTGCCTCTCAAACCTTGTAGACAGAAGTTCAAAAGGAGACCTCAAATCCTCTGCTATCAAATACCTTTATTTTTTTTTCCCTTAGGTTTTTTTTTTTGATTCTTTTTTTCCCCTAAAAGAAAATGAGAGTTTTGGAGGAAGATAAAGGGGACATGTAAGAGAGCAGCATATTTTTGGTGGCAACTCAACTCAGTAAACCATATTCTGCCATCCTCGCTCAAGACTGTATCTGATTCATTCCAGGAAGATTTCTAGTAATTTCCAGTTATGTTAATCCTAGCTAAGGCTATCAACATTAATTGAACCTCACTTCCATTGAAGTCCATATGTTCCCAGAGTAAAAAAGGCAAATCCTCACTATGGTTTGAAAAGGGGAGTTAGGAATGGTCACCGTGTGTTCTTACAGCTGTAGCCATCCTGATTTGAATATCTCAATAAAATATCTGTATATTTATATGTGAAAATATAAGTCATAAATTGGTATTTTCGAGCTGGTTTGGGTAAGCAGTGATGGTTTTCTAGAAATAATAGAATTCAACTTAAAATCTAGGCAGTTTCTACATTATGATTTAAATGGATGAACAGGAAAGGTCTGTCACGACCTACGTTTCAAAAGACTTTTGAAAATCAGAAGCTAATGAGGTCAAGTGGATTTAAGTAATCCCTCTGCATTTAAATTTAAGCAATTATCTGAAATTGTATTCTCTGCTAAAGAGAGCAATTGTGGTGAAAGCCTCCAAAGGTAAAAGAATGAATAACTGTCTCCAAAAATGGTATTATGGATCCAGAAAACTGACCGAGAAAGAAAACTGCTCATTAGAAATCATGAAATGCAGGAAATAGCAGAAGGAAATAGCAAGAATTATCAGAACATGAAGCTGAGTAGAACCTGAAAAAATGTTGGATGTAGGAAGAGGAAAAACAAGGGAAGGAAAAATGTGTCTGCTTTTTAATGAAAATTAAATCTCTATTAAAAGTAATCCAGGATTGGGTCAGGTGATTAAATGATTCTTTCACCAGTGAATTTGGAATTGGCAGGCAGAGGACTTCTGATGGCCATGAAATATAAAATTAACTGTATATCTCTATTGGCGAGGTAAAGAGCAGAGCTTAGAGTGTAGTGCGGTGGTAATCAAACCTGTTGATGTTACACGTATGGGAGATGTCAGCTGTACAGAGGATGCACCCTATAGGTATATCAGAAGGCTGGAGAAATGAAAATTGGGATATTTAATGGTGATGCACAGGGTTTAAACCCAGAAAGCTCAGCTTTGTGTGGGGAGCTTAGTAAAGAAAGAAAAAAAGTGAGGAGTTTAAAGACATCTGCATATTAGGAGATCACAACAAGTTCTGTCTCAGGAGGTGTCTAGGGATGTTTCTGCAGGGGGAAACATTGAAATACATGGACTGTATGTCATAATATGTGCTGCAAATAGTTCTGTTCAACCATGTTCAAGAAAGAACAGAGGAAAGGTTAGGGAGTCAGATGGCCTTCCATTTTTATAGAATCATTGACAGGTTTGGGTTGGAAGGGACCTCAAAGATCATCTAATTCCAGCCCCCTGCCATGGGTAGGAACACCCTCACTACACCAGGTTGCCCAAAGCTCCATCCAGTCTGGCCTTGAACACTACCAGGGATGGGGCTTCCACAACCTCTCTGGGCAACCTTTGCCAGGGCCTCACCACCCTCATAGTGAAGAATTTCATCCTAATATCTAATTTAAATTCACAGTCTCTCAGATTAAACCCATTTCTCTTGTCATGATGCTCCCTGCTCTTGTAAGCAGTCCTCAGCTTTCCTGTAGCGCCTTTAGGTACTGGAAGGACACTGTAAGGTTTCTCCAGGCTGAACAACGCCAACTCTCTCAGCCTGTCTTCACAGAAGAGATGCTCCAGTCCTTAGAGTGTCTTTGTGGGCTCCTCTGGACTCACTCCAACAGCTTCATGTCTGTCTTGTACTGGGTACCCTAAACAAGAATAAGAAACATTAGTGCACTTAGCTTAGTCAGTTAACAAATGGCATCTCTTAGGATGAGGTGACTGCAAAGCTGTGGCTCTCTGCCGTTACGGAAGACGTGTGTTTTTCTGTGTTTATGCTTTCTTAATGATCTCAAAGTCAAAGTGAAGAGTCTTTGTGGATGTTAAGGCACCAAATAACATAAAGTAAGTCAAGATAATGCTGAAACACACCTGTGTATAGGATAAAGTATCTTTCAACAACTGAGAGGGTGAAACACTTGGGACAATGTGAGCTAGCAGATTTTTTTCGTTTAATGGTGTCTTGCAAACTAATGCCTGATCTGACTGGAAGTGCTAATGATGAAAGGAAGTTTATATTTGTGCAGTGGCTGGAGCTGTTATAAGCAACACTGAAGAATGAGGTTTAATTCTGTTACACTAGGGTATTCAAATACATTTTGGTAGAGGTACAATGGTAATGCCTGCCTTAAGCTTGACATACTACAAAGATAGGCATGGGTCTGCCTTCTGCGGTTGTTAGTTGGAAGATAATTTAGAAATGAGGATTACTAGGGTTTGCTGAATCCATTCAGTCACTTCAGACACAGGGCAAGCTTTGGCAGTATGTGGTTTTGACATTTTGGCACTATGTGATGTAAGCAGTGATGTAAAAACAGCGGGTCACCTGGCTCTACATTATTTAGAGAGCATACCTGTACCCTTAGGGTCGGAACAGCTGAGGAGAGGGTCCTGCATTTTTGTCTGGATGAATTTTCCCATCTAGAAACGGATGCCTTTATTCAAGGTTCTTGATTGCTGGTTCAGGCTTGAGGCATGTTAGAGAGCTTGCTTTTCAGATTCCAGTTTTATTGTGATATGGGTGGCGGCCTTGCCAGGGAATTTACATTATATCCAGGCAGATACTTCACCTTTCATAAGACTTAGTTATATTTTTCTATGTTTTTAAACAAAGTTGTTTGAAAGCCAGCTTCTATCCTCTACATGCTTGCTTTTTTTAATACATAATTAGGTGTCTTGCTCTGTCCCACTGTCCCAGATCTTGGGAGGAGGATTTATGCTGCTCTAAGCTATGAAAATAGTTTAAAAACTATATGCAATATATATATAAAAATAGTTTAAATGTTACTTTCCACTTTTCATATGGAATTAATTTTGCTTTTTATCAGACTTTGAGAATCCACTGTATTACAGACAGTCTAAATGTGCAGAAATTGAGATACAGTTGGTACTACCAGAGAAGAGAAAGGTGATTTCTGTTTGAAAAATAGACTGAAGGTGTAGGTTGCTGTGGTTTTGTATTGGTACAGAGTTAAGAAGTTGGGATAAAAAGAGGAAACTAGAAAAAATAATTCCTCAAAGGTTAACATGTTGTTTTCTGTTATAATTCATTCAAAGGATTCTTAGATATTCCCACTATAATGTACAGAGAAAATAATTCTGTTCCCAAGCAGAAGGCAGAACTGCTGCTTATAGTTCAAAGCTGCTTTTTTTTAATTTTAGAATTTTCTGCATCTCATTGATAAACCCTTAGTGATACTAAGTGGCTGAAACTCTGAAAATGCACCGTCTCTGAGGAGATATTAAATAATTGCTCTTCAAACATTTCAATACACAGGCCAAAACACTGCGGAAATTAATCCAACAAACATTTCGACAGTTTGCCAACCTCAATACAGAAGAAAGTATTCTGAAATTCTTTGAGATCCTCTCCCCAGTGTACAGATTCGACAAGGAATGCTTCAAGTGTGCTCTTGGGGTAAGTAGAAGAACAGAACAGTCACCTGGATACGTGCTCTAGTTAGGAGTTGAGTTGGTTTTGCTTAGTTCTGCAAGTCTCTGTGTGCTTGGTTCCTGTTTTGATGTAGGGAGGCACCCTTGGATTTCCTTAACAACAAAATAAGTTTAGAAATCTGTTTAGAACTTTCTCAGTTGTCTGTTAAAAAAAGCACCGTTCATTGTTAGAGGAGGAATTGTACAACATTAAATATTCATATTGAGGGCTCTGTTTGTGAAAGTCAAGCGATTTTTAACCTGTTTTCCTGAGGAAATGAGGTTTCTCAGCTGCTTCTCTTTGAGAATTTTCTCCTAGTGTCTTTTAATCTCTGCCAGTTTCAAACAGATTTTGGGAAAGGGTTTTAAGCCCACGAGCTTTGTGAAAATAGACACTGAAGTTAAAAATGTAACTTCAACAGCAATGTCCTTGAGAGTAGAATAGGAAATAGCAAATACATAGGTAATGTGTAGATCTAAGATAAAACACGTGGAAACACATTTTGATGGATCCCTGGGAAACCAGTCACAAGGAGTTTTGCTACCTAGAGTTATTTGATTTTAATGTATTTTGAAACATTTAAAGAGTTTAAAAGCTTAATTACAAAAACCTGTAATTATGACACCGGAGGATGGTGTTCCAGAACAAGGTCTTGTCTTCCTACTGAAATGTTGCCTTTTCTCCTTTGGTTTTTGAAGTCAAGCTGGATTATTTCAGTGGAACTGGCAATCGGCCCAGAAGAAGGAATCAGTTACCTTACAGACAAGGGTGCAAATGTAAGTCTGCTTCTGTTTCCTCAGTTACTGGCAGTTGCTGTTACTGTTACCATGAACTGAACTTCACACAAAGGGGAATGACAAGTCTAACCTTAGAATTAAGCACAAAGGAGCTGAGAAATTCAGCATATTCAGCTGTTATTCAGATATTAACTCATGATATGGGATTGGAGAAGATTTGGTTGGGATAACTAGAGAGACAGTGTGAGCTTTAGCTCTGAATTTGTTGGCT
Source organism: Gallinula chloropus (assembly GCF_964237585.1). Taxonomy (NCBI): domain Eukaryota; kingdom Metazoa; phylum Chordata; class Aves; order Gruiformes; family Rallidae; genus Gallinula; species Gallinula chloropus. Next base: position 5,287,738 of record NC_140086.1, read on the forward strand.
TTTGTACCCAGTGATGTGCTCAGAGAATTTGAAACAGCAGTGGTGTCATTTTTACAATGAAACATAGAAATTATTCTTAATTATTCACCCCTTTCTTAGGAAAAAGGTGTAAATAAAGAGCTTGTTTCATGAGTTAATGTTTAGCTTTTGTGCATGTCTCTCTGCATTACTTCATGCCCTTAGGAGCCTTTTCATTGCCTGACACTGGGTGTATTACAGTATTGCTTGTACACCTCCATGGTGCAAAGAAGTTGTGTTCAGGCAGGTTCTTTTGAAAAAAAAGTTTGAGACCTTTACGTTAAGGTCTACAAATAACACAAAGGGGTCCTACAGGGAAGTGGGAGAGGGACTCTTCACCAGGGAGTGCAGTGATAAGACAAGGGGCAATGGCTGCAAGCTGAAAGAGGGCAGGGTTAGGATAAATGTTAGGAAGAAATTCTTTACTGTGAGGGAGGTTGCCCAAAGAAACTGTGGAAGCCTCATCCCTGGCAGTGTTCAAGGTCTGGTTGGATGGGGCTTTGGGCAACCTGGTCTAGTGGAGGGTGGCCCTGCCCCTGGCAGGGGGTTGGAACTAGATGATCTTTGACATCCCTTCTAACCCAAAGCATACTGTGATTAAGTTGAACCTATGTCCAACTTCTGTTGAAATTAATTCAGAGGTAGTGAAAACCTTTGGAGATCAGGAACATGTAGCCAGCTAAGAACATACCTTTTACAGCAGTCTGGAGGTATGTTAGGTATGTTGTGAGTGCAGGTTTCATGTTGTTAACCTGTTGAGTTTTGTGTCGACCTCCAAGAGGTTGTTTCCACGATGTAGTTTAGTGTGTGCCTGGAGTTACTCAACAGTGACCTCTGTAGGCAAACTTGATGCTTGGCTTGATTTTGCAAATACTGTGAATATGTGTACATGTCGTTAGTCAAAGTCTTAAGAATAAACTGTAGAAAGAAACAGAGGAACAGATTTCTACATGTCTCACTTGGAGATAAAAGTCTACATGTGCTTTTACAACATCAGGATTAAAGGCAAAGTATTTTGCTGTAATTTTGACATCTTCCCCACTTCTTCCATTGCCTTTCTGCAGCCAACTCATCTAGCAGACTTCAATCAAGTGCAAACTATTCAGTATTCAAACAGTGAAGACAAGGACAGAAAAGGGATGTTGCAACTCAAGATAGCGGGTGCACCTGAGGTAGGATATCAACAGTTCTGATAAACTTAATAGCTTTGGCTTTCCTGGGAAAGGGTGGATATAAGTACATTCTTCATGAAGATATTCTCTATGTTGTGTTTCTGTTCTGGTCTTCCATTGTGGATTTTTCTGCTGTCAGTGTAATTGTGATATAGGCAAAGCATGTTTCACTTGTGCACATGCATAGTTCAGCTGGGGGTGTCTGTGTGTGTACAAAGGCTGCAGCTACTGTTAAACTCACTCCTACTGCAGTGACAGCCACAGACCTGGGCATGCTGTGCTTCTTCGATTTCTCTTCTTTAAGGGGAAATGAAAGTTGAGTGTGAGCAATTGCCATGCTAGTCAGATATTTTTGCCTTTAAAATAGATTTAGAGTTCATTACATGTTTCAGGTTTTGCATCTGGTGCTTGTGTACTTCGATATTTGTTGGAAAAAAGTTTAATTTAAAAATTACAGCTCTTAAGTGCAACTTAGATGTATATACGAGGTAATATGATGATGCTACTGTGCTACTTCCTAAAGAGGAAATGGAGCAATTTCCCTTTTGTGAAAAGGGGAAACAGGAAAGAGAGAAAACATGTTCCCCCATATTACATGGAGCCAGAGCTGGAAATGAAATCAAATCTTTTCCTTGGTCCTAGGCACTAGTAAACAGTCACTGTGGTAGAGAAGGATTGGGGGGGCAAATTGGCTGATGAACGTTGGTGGTATTAGAATTAATAGCTTGTCTGTATGTCTTTTCTCCTTTCCTACTGTCTGTCCTTTTTTTCTTTAATCTTCTTTGAAATTGGGACAGTTACTTTTTAGGGCAGAGAATACATTGCTGCAAAAGAGTGGGAAAAGATATCATCTGTGAGAGTTTTAAGGAATAATAAGCTGCTTCTTCAGAAGTGCCATAATTACAGCCATAAACGTCATAGCAGTTGGAGTGGACAGTGGTTGACTGCAAGTTTAGCTAGCAAGCCACTTAATAAGCCTGGATTTACAGGGGGTAAATAGGGGCTGTGCTTTCCAAGCCTCACGTTCTAAATTTGCCACCTAAAAGATGAAGCAAGAATCCCAATAGCTCTTCGCTCACCCACATTGTTCTGTTGACTGTTTGCGAGTGTGTGTAAAGTCCTGATGCCATGACACAGCTGTTCTACTCAGTGTTTGCAACTACAATAATACCTCTTTGTTGGTGCCTTGTTTTCTTCCTCCTTTAGCCTCTGACAGTGACAGCACCATCATTAACCATTGCAGAGAATATGGCTGACTTGATAGACGGATATTGCCGGCTGGTGAATGGAGCTACGCAATCTTTTATCATCAGGCCACAGAAAGGTAAGGAGATGTTGCATTCTTGGTGGGTGCTATACTCATATCTCCTGCTAGATTGTTTTTCTCTTGGATAGAATACACAAGGTAGCAGCAAAACCCTCACTTGGAGGCTCTTGTCTTGCAGGGAGAGGATCCATGATGTGTTTTTGTTAGGAGAAATGCTCATCGTTCCATCAGAATTACCTGATGGCTCAGAATTTAGCCTGGTTTTCAGTAATCGCTTCTTTATACTGTTGGAAACTTAACTGGCAGAAGTAAATTGTAATTAAAGGCACTCCTGACAGGAACGTGTTGGCTTGAAATGCGATTCCCTGATACACAGCAAGGGAAATTCAGAGGGGTTGGGTAGGATACATTCTGATTGTGATCATTTCTGTAAGAGTCTCCCTTCTCCCTAGGTGCTCCAAATGACTGTTTAAAAAATTAAATCTCTTGAGAGACATCTCATGACCTTTTCTCATCAGATAGAACTAAAGCAGGGATGCATTTTGTAGCGTTGATGAGGTGTTTTCTGTAGCAACCCACAAGCTGGAAGCAGTGAGATGAAGGTGCAGCAGGTACACCTAGCTTTAAGGAGAAAATTTTAATTCAATTTCATTGGAATTTTTTTTTGTAATTTCAGCCAGCTTTTATTACTGAAAAACAGCCAAGCAAAGCTGCTTAAGAATGGAAATTCCTTCTCTCCTGTACTAACCTTTACCCGAAGAAATGTATCCAACATTTTGTTACTAAAACAATGAATAAATTATTTCCTTCTTCCCTATTTGTAATACAAGAAAGTACACAAACCATCCCAGAAGCTCTTCAATCTGAAGTTGAGTCCCTTTTTAGCCACATTTTCCTTCTCTGACTGTTGTTTTTCCCTGGTGTGTAGTTGCTGAATAGCGTAACGTTATTGACATAGTTCAGCTCTTTCACAAATACAGTGTCCTGCTTGTGCAGGGCTCTGAAGTCTGTCTGTAGCTTTCTGTTGTCCAAAAATCCAACAACCAGGCAAAAAAGAATGAAACTTGCGTTGGAGATAACACAACCTTATCTCCATCCAAAGGAAAAACCTACCCTCAACACAAACTTGGCTGTTCTAGCCAACTTAGTGCACAACTTCGTGTGATCAACCAGTGGCACCACAATATGACACCCAAACGATAAGTTAACATTATCAATAATGCAAGTTTATTGCTCTAAAAACTCAATAGGCATCACAAGCTGAGGTTGTCACGTTGTTACTCTAGTCTGTACCTGTGAGCGATGGCCTTTCATGCTGCTGCTTTTCTGAAGAATGGTTTGGGGTTTGTTATGATCCTAGTTCTTCCCTCCCGAAACTTTCCTTCTGGTACTCCATGGATTGGCTGTTTTTCAGCCAAAGTTGAGCTTTTAAAACTTTTTCATATCTTAACACTTCACCTCTCCCTACCTCTCACCCAAAGTCCATGGAGGACACTGCTCTTTCATCAGTGGCATCATGTAGAGTCTGTACAGTTCTTACCACTTCAGCACTGGTGGTATTTCAGGAATTTAATTAATTCAGTCTGCACTACCAGGGACATTTATCTGCTTCTTCCTCTGCTGCTAGAATGACTTTTCATACCTGTATGTAAATGCTTTAACTCCACAAAATACCGCTGCTTGGTGATTTCCAGTTCTCATTCACAACAGCAAGCAGTCATGGCCTTCATCAAGCCAGTCGGTCCAAGGAGGGGATTGCTCACCACCACACTGCACTGGTGTGGCCTTACCTTGAGTACTGGGAGCAGTTTTGGGTGCCACAGTACAAGAGGGACATAAAACTATTGGAGAGTGTCTAGAGAAGGGCAGCGAGGATGGGGAAAGGTCTGGAGGGGAAGTCTTATGAGGAGAGGCTGAAGTCCCTTGGGTTGTTCAGCCTGGAGAACAGGAGGTTGAGGGGAGACCTCATCATGGTCTGTGGCTTCCTGATGAGGGGGAGCAAAGGGGCAGGTGCCAATCTCCTCTCTTTGGAGACCAGTGCTGGAACCCAAGGGAATCATAGAATCACAGAATCGTAGGGGTTGGAAGGGACCTCCAGAGATCATCCGGTTCTTCCTCATGTTGGTGTGGAAGTTCCTGTGCTCCAACTTGCAGCCATTGGTATGAAGCTGCAACAGGGGAGGTTTAGGTTGGATCTTAGGAAGAGGTTCTTTACTGAGAGGGTGGTCAGGCACTGGCACAGGATCCCCAGGGAAGTGGTCACAGCACTGAGATTAACTGAGTTCAGAAGGCATCTGGATGATGCACTCAGTCCCATGCTCTAACTTGTCTGTCTGCGTGTGGAGCCAGGAGTTGGACTTGATGGCCCTTATGTGTCCCTTCCAACTCAGGAGATTCTCTGATTCTGTGATCTGTTGACTGAGGAAATCCTTTGATGATAGCATACCTTCATATTTTACTTGTAACTTCTAAATAGGCAGCTATTCCCTCTACCTCCTGAGGACCGAACAAGTCTTAGCTCTGTTCATCCACTGCCCATCTCCCAGTGCTGTGCGCTGGGGCACTGATTGTGCTCCAGTCATGTTCCCTCTTCCCAGCCAGACCCTGCTCTGCTGTCCTTTGCTGTTCTTGCCCAAGCAATGGAGCAGCTCCCAGTTAAAATCTCTATGGGATTTACTATGTTTTCAATACTTGTTCCATGATGCATAGAAAAACTGCCATCTGCCACAGGGCATGTGGGTCCTGACTTTTATTGCTACTTACAGCAGCAGTTAAACTGACCCGTTCTATTTGCACTTTTTCTTTCTAATTCTTCTCTGACCTGACTTGCTTATCATTCAGCTACATGTCTCCTAGACTCACTAAGCTCTGTTAAGAGCAAGATCTCTGATTTTAATGTGTTGTACAGTACCAGGCACCGTACGCCTCACGCTGTGGTTTGCCGGTAGGCACGAACACTAAATAAATCAATGTGTTTAATGGAGTGTGTTTATCTGTGTGAAGTTCTTACTGGTGTATCTTAACACAGAGCAAATGAGCAGTGATTGAGTTGAGGGAACAATATACAGCACTTTGGGAACACTCCTCTTGATGCAAACATGAAGAGAAATCCCTCCAGTTAAAATAAATAGCGGGGCCTTTTGTCTGAGGTTTGTTTTTTTGAAGTTCATAGCAACACTCAGCATATTAATTGAACATTACATAGGAGAGCTGTCCCCACCGTGCTCTGCACTCCCAGATCTCTCCCACAGCAAGCTTTGATCATACAAGTCACATGAGAGACAAATCGTGTAGCAACTCTCGATCCAACAGATGTGTTTTCTCCCCTCTTTGAGTTTTCCCATCCCCTCTTTGTTGTAGCTGTTCATGTTGATTACAAGTCTCCTCATAAATTATCCTTCTTGATTAGTAAAAGGACCCATGTTTTTGTGATGTTATCTGTCTCACTGTCCATTAATGATCCAGTTTCTCTTAATTTGCTGAGAGTATTTGATAATATTTAAGACCTGGGCAGGTCTGTTTGCCATATTTCCATTCAGTTTGATTTATTTTTCATAAATATTTCGGCACGCAGGTCCCTTTAGACCAATGTGGAAACTTTAAACTTAATACTTGTCTTTCAATTATCACTCTTAACTCTTACAGGCAAAGAGCACAAATGAAGCAACTGCTAAAAACTGTAGCTTACATGAATTAGCTATTGGTCTGTGCAATAAGTAGCTTTCCTGTGATCAAAGTCTAGTGGGTGAATTTTGTATATATTAATTCCTTTAAACAAGTTTTAGAGGTAGTACAGAATTGTCAGAACTCTTATAAATAAAAGGCTAAAAAGTTTCTGGGGGATGGGGAAAAAGCCACCTGAGTCACTGAAATAGTTATCTGATTGTCAGCCCTCTATACCAGAATTCAGCTTTCCCTTGAAGCATTCCCTTTGAATTTGGGGGTTGGACCCTATGATCTCTGGAGGTCCCTTCTAACCCCTACAATTCTGTGATCTCAAAGGATTACAGCTAAATGAAAACCCAGAATTTTGAGTTTCAGGATACCAGAAGTAAAGAATCCATGTAGTTCTCCAAATAAGTATTTTCCACTTTAATGGAAATTAACTGTAAGTGCTGTTTTCAGCTTAATGGAATGGAAACATGTATTCTGGTTCTTATGCTGTCATTATCACTTTGACTGATTTGACCCCTCCCTGATTTTACTTCACTGTAATTTCAGTCAGGTGAGGGCAGTTCACAGTGTGATCAGTCAAAACACCTGAGAGCTCTTCTCATGTCTGTGTCCTGGAACCAAGGGTTAGAGAAGTGCTGGAAGGTACTGGCTGTAAGTAACAAGGGTTTTGGCGGTGTCAGGGCTGCAGGTGTGGTTGCTGCGGGTCACAGACCAGGGGCTGCCCAGCGCTGCTCACAGCTGCCTCCAAGCCTCCACTCCTTGTCTCTGCAACAAACACTTGAATAATCATCATTAAAATACACATTCAGCACCTTCACCGTGTCCCATCACCACCTTATGACAAAAAAATCCTGGCACCAGCATCCGAATTCCCACAATTGGTGCACACTCTGGTATTCTCCAGTTCTGACTTTAGGCTGGATCACTCCTGTTCCTCAGCAGGACAGTGAGAGAAGACAGGATGAGAAAATGTATGGGTTGAGATAAAGGCAGGGACAACATTTACTAATGGGGCAAACAGGCTTGAATAGGAGAAAATTAATTTATTACTGATTAAAATAATTTGGGTAAAGCGAAAAAAAGACAAAATTAGACAAACAACTTCCCATCCCCCCCTTGCTCTATTCCTACCTTCACCCCCTCACTCCAGACTCCTCTCCCCCTGAGGGGCACAGGGCTAGGGATGAGGGTTGCAGTGGGTCCATGACAGCCCCCCTGGTGCTGCTGCTGCTGCTCCTCCTCCCCCATCTCCGTACTCCAGGGAGGGCCCTTCCCCAGGCTGCAGCCCTTCAGGGACACCCTGCTCCTGCCTGGGCTCTCCAGGGCAGCAGCTCCTGCAGGAAATACCCCTCCCCGGGCTGCAGGGCGGGTCTCTGCTCCAACGGGGGCTCTGCAGGGCTGCAGGGGATCCCTGCTCCGTGCCTGCAGCACCTCCTGCCCCCTCCTCCTGCTGCGGCCTCGGGGTCCCTCTACTGCTGCTCCCTCCTTGGCGGGATTCCTCCTGCTCTGCCTGTGCCGCCTTTGGGCCCTGATGAAACCTGTTTTCTCCTGGTGCCCCCAGCTCAGCTGAGGGGTTCAGCTGTGTCCTGTGGTGGGGCTATTGGAGCCGGCTGGGACCGGCTGTGTCCGGCATGGGGCAGCCCAGGCCTCACCTCACAGAGCTGAGGTGGGATACACAAGATTTTAATGGGGTGTCTCAGCCCCACTGCCTGGGCACAGACACCCCATTAAAATCTTGTGTATCCCATTTTTAAAATTGAATATAGAATTGGGCAGAATTGTTGTGGGTTTCAACTTGTGAAAAACAACATATGCTTCTACTGGGATGCTGTTAGTAATGAATTTTGACTTCAGACCTACCAGGGTCCTAATGAACATTTCGTATTTTGTTTGGGATATAAGCTGTAAATGGGTGAGCACCAAGTTGGGAAATGCTGCTTGAAGTGAGCAGTTTGTACCCAGAGAGCGTGTAGGCGACTATGAGATGAGCTTTGATACGCCATTTCAGTAGTTCCATGTGGATGGGGGTTTTTGCTGGGTTTTTTTTTTTACATATGTTTACTTTACCAGTTTCCACTCTCCATATCTGGTCTTTCACTTAACAGGTGTATCCAGCAGCCCAAAGGGGAATGTCATCCATCTAGTTGGTCAATGCATATATCAGATTGTGCCATCTAGGAGCAGTGCTGTGTGCTCCTTCCTTCTCCCCAGAGCTGAGTTTGTGTTACCTCTCCCACCCCAGTCACAGAATCACAGAATCATGGGAATTGTAAGGGTCCTCCAGAGGTTGAGTGCAACCCCCCTGCCAAAACAGGTTCCCTAAGACAGGTCGCACAGGTTGGCATCCAGACAGGTCTTGAATATTTCCAGAGAAGGAGACTCCACAACCCCCCTGGGCAGCCTGTCCCAGGGCTCTGTCACCCTCACTGTGAATAGTTCTTCCTCATATTGGTGCAGTATTTCCTGTGTCCCAATTTGAGGCCCCTTGTCCTGTCCCCACGGACCACTGAGAAGAGGCTGGCCATTTCCCCCCGTGTCCCACACTTGAGATATTTATAAACATTAATGAGATCCCCTCTCAGTCTTCTTTTCTCAAGGCTCAACAGCTCCAGCTCACTCAGCCTTTCCTCGTAGGGGAGATGTTCCAGGCCTTTAATCATCTTTGTAGCCTCCACTGGACTCTCTCTAGGAAATCCCTGTCTTTTTTATACTGAGGAGCCCAGAACTGGATACAATAAAAATGTCAACCAAGAGGACACGGGTCCGGTTCTGTTCGGTGCACGGCAGAGTGTTGCTCTGCTGCTGAGAACAAAATGACTTGTGTATCATAGAATTTGGCAAAGGGCAGTGAAAAGGAGGGTGATTGGAAATTACAGGGATTTAGTTACCTTGAACCCATGCATTCTCCCTGTTTTTCCAACCAATCTAGAAAGAGGCATTCATTTGACTTGGGTTAGAGTATCTGCTTTTCTATCTGTCCTTATAATTTTCCAACCATTCTTAATTACTGGCACTTTTGTCTCATGCTACTGGTTAATTATTTCATATTACTACTCCTCAACTAACTATGTAATACCACTTCTGGTCACATTGTCCTTATCTCACAAAAATGTGCATGTTGGATTTACTGTTCAGATGGATTCAAGATAACCGTATCCAGCTCTGGAGCCCTCAACACAAGAAGGACATGGACTTCTTGAAGCGGGTCCAGAGGTGGGCCATGAAGATGATCAGGGGGTTGAAACACCTCTCTACAAAGATGAGAGTTGGGGTGGTTCAGCCTGGAGAAGAGAAGGTTCTGGGGGTATCTTGTAGCAACATTCTGATACCTGAAAAGTGCCTATAATAAAGCTGGTGAGGGACTGTTAGTAAGGGCATGTAGCGATAGGACCAGGGGCAGTGGTTTTAAACTATAGAGCCAAGTAGGTTTAGACTAGACATTAGGAAGTTCTTCACCGTGAGGGTGGTGGATCACTGGAATGGGTTGCCCAGAGAGGTGGTGGGTGCCCCATCCCTGGAGATATTCAAGGTCAGGCTTAATGGGGATCTGAGCAACATGATCTAGTGAAGATGTCCCTGCTTACTGCAGCACTAGGTGACCTTTAAAGGTCCCTTCTCCATGGTTCTATGTTGCTGTGAAAGAGATGTTTTCATTATGATTCTTGCTTCGTGTTTTCGCACCAATGGGAAGATTTTCAGTTAAGTGACTGGGCACTAACAGAATGGGAACCTCGTGGTTAAGGACATTTCATACTGCACTGGAAAGTTAGATTCTGTCTTTATTTCTCTTAGATCCCTTTTGATTGGTAGGAATTGACTTCAGCATACACTAGCAGTTATCACCTGTGTTTTTTTTCTCACTTTCATAAGAGGTTGAGGTCTATTTGTAGGAGAGAGCAATCTGATCTGCACCTGAGGTCAGTACTTTGAACAATGAAGCAGTGTGGCCCTGCAAGTGTTACAAAACCATTCAGCGATGTTTCTGAAGTCCCTAGATACAATACTGGTGTGCTCCACACACACAAAACAAAAGCCCTCAAGGAAATTAGAATTCCATCTTTAGATTATTTTGAATAGTGTGCAGTTAATATGTGGTGGACCTAAATATTAAAGAGCAAAGACAATGACTCTGAATAGCTGCTGATGAATTGTGCATCTGTTTTCTTGATTTAAAAATACATAATGAAGTTAACTTTGCAATTTAATAAAGTTCTTTTAACAGAGGTTTTGTACACTTGTATCACTTCCTAAACCTTTAAAAATAACAAATGTTTTACTAGTAAAATGTATAATTCAGCATTAGCATATAAAATATTAAATTCAATGCCAAATGTAGCAGCACTGTTGGAATAACCAATTAGCAGTGTAACTTAACTAGAGCACAGGGTGCTTTTGCAGATAATGACTGACAACTGATGTAGTTATCAGGTTGATTTTGAAATTCTTCTGAGTGTTCTTGGCAATCATTGAATCATGGAATCTCTTGTTGGAAGGGACCCATAAGGACCATCAAGTCCAACTCCTGGCTCCACACAGGACCAGCCAAGTCAGAGCATGGGACTGAGGGCAATGTCCAGATGCTTCTTGACCTCAGTCAAGCGGGGAGCCTGTGCCAGTGCCTGACCACCCTCTCAGTACAGAACCTCTTCCTAATATCCAACCTAAACCTCGCCGTTGCAGCTTCGTACTGTTCCCTCAGGTTCTATCACTGGTCTCTTTCTCCAACTTCGATTTTATGATTCTTTAGTGCCCATTACAGTCTCTCCTTTTTTTGAGTACCTACCCACTGGTCTTTTCTTTGCCAGGCTGTCACCTCCATGCCTTTGATCTTACATTTGTCAATCCACAGTACATTTAAGGATCCACAACCCTAATAGCACAATACCTTTATCTCCCAATTCATGCTTCTTGTACAGAATCATAGAATGCTTTGGGTTGGAAGGGACCTCAAAGATCATCTAGTTCCAACCCCCCTGCCATAGGCAGGGACACCATCCACTAGATCAGGTTGCCCAAAGCCCCATCCAACCTGGCCTTGAACGCTTCCAGGTATGGAACTTCCACAACCCCTCTAGACAACCTGTGGCAGTGCTTCATCACCTTCGTAGTAAAGAATTTCTTCCTAATGTCTAAATATTGCTTATATAGAATCTAATATCCTAATCTTAGAAAATCGGTATGGTCTTACTGTCCTTCCTTCATCCTCTAGTTTCAGGTGCTTGCTCTGGTCCCTTTGCAAAGCTGCTCTAGGTCATTTTCCAAATCACAGCTCCTTGTTTCCCTTCTTTCCTGCATTTCCCTTTTCAAAACCCCTTATCAGACTGCAAAGTGCAGCTGTCTTACCCCTAAGATGGACCCTTTGCTCTTTTGAGTACAGTCAAGCCTGTCTCTTTTTATTCTATTGTTCATTCCCATTGGGAGAGATCTGGTTTTGTAGCCCTGGGTTTGATTTGGAGCATGTGCAGCTCAAGCCCAAGGCTGGAGTCTCCTCCCTGAGGAGGAATCTAGTTTTGAGGCTGTGTAAGACCTCTGTAGAGTGTGCCTGGGGTTTTCTACCCCCTCAAAAAAGCCCTGAAAGCTTGATTAAAATTAGGCAGACTTCCATTATGATGCTGAGAGGAAACAGCCCAGTACACCACTTAAATAACAGTACATCACTGCTCAAAACCATAGAGGTATAGAAAATTTAAAAAAAAATAACAACTATGGGATTTTGGGGAGGGAGGTAACATGAAAAGGTCTGATTTGTCCTCTAAAAGCCAGTCAGCCAACCCAAGGCAGAAATTTAGCTTGGAATATCAATAGACCGGAGTGGAGATAGTACAGCAAAGGTGTAGGAAATGGAAAGTGGATCTCTCTGAGCTTAACAGGCCATGCTTCTAGTGTGATTCATAACATAATCATTGCTTCAGATAAGCTTAAGAACAGGCATAGGTCAGTAAGCCAAAAGATGTTCATTATTTAAACAGCAAACAAATACTGTACAAAATACTGTAGCTACCATGTTGAGTATGGGATCTGGGCCCTGGGATTTCTCTGCTTTCTCTCATAATACTCGGAGGCGGCGCTGTAGTTTACTTACACAATGTCTGGAAAGTTTGGAAAATTTAACAGGATAAAAACCTAGGATTCAGATGATTTTGTACAAGAAGTGTGCATCGTTTTGTTAAAGTGTGGCTATTCCATTTTCTCCCAGGTCACATTTCTCAGTCATTTAGAGAGTGAAACCCTACCTTCTCGCCTTTCCTGTGTACTTCAATCTACTGTGAATCATCAGTGTTTCACTTAATGATTAGTAACTTCCACATTGTCTCTCTCCACATGGATACCAAGTGTTTCATTAAATCCAATAGGAGAAAAACCCTAACCTGATTATATGCATTCCAAGCCTTTATACACAATAACATCATCAAACACTGGCAAGGATTTGAAAATAGTTTACAGGAAGATAACTTAATCTCTGGCTACTAAACATTATTACTGTGTAATAACAATCAAGTATGAAATCAATATGATGTGTTCCATGCTTTAAAGATTTATTTCAGTTGTCTTCCTTGGAAGTCTATTTGTTTTCAGTCGTTTTATTTATATATTAGCACTTAGCACATCTTAGAGATAAAAGAAAAGCATTTCTTACTAGAGAGATGAGATACTGTCATGCTTTCTGCAGGTGATTTATTGGAGTTATTTGTTAAGTATAAAGAAGATATTTTATATTCTGTATGCGTTCTCTCAGATAAGAGTTTGCCAAAAGAGCCATATTACTGAGTAGAAGTTGTGTTGATATACTACTCTTAATATATGTATAGAACGGTCTTCCAAATCAACATAGTTTTCCTTGGGAGATTGTGAGGATTGTTGTTTAGGGCATGTATGTATTGCACATTGAGAGAGGTTATTTGGAAATTTGAAATATATTTAATCCTCTTTTCTTCTTGTTTACACAGAAGGGGAAAGAGCTTTACCGTCAATACCAAAGTAAGTTTTATGTTTTCTTATTTATTTAAAAAAATATAATTGAAAAATAGTTTTGTTTAAGTGATGCTTCAGGACTTTGTATACATGCTGCCTTTGGATTCTAGGACAAATAGCAGGCTGTCCTTCGGGACTGTGGGGCAGGATTAAAATGTAAAGATACCAGAAATAAAATCTGAGCAAGAAGAGTTCATACTGCATCAATCATGTTTTGCAGTAACAAAAGAAGGATGCTTTGGAAAAGACTTAACTGGGATTCAGGCTATTTATTTTGAGTCCGTGAGTAAATGTAATTACAGGTGTGATGCAGGAGTCTATGCTATTTTTCCTATTTGTTCCCTTTTCTGCTTATGTGAAGTACAGAAAATGTGGGGTTTTTTGTCTCCTGTCATAACATTGTCATGTCACCTTTTGATAACAAAATTTCCATAATGGGGCCAGTCCTAAATTGGGATCTCTAGGTTCAGTGAAATTAAGAATACCATTTACATGGCAAATACTTTTAAATCTAGTTTTTTTATCTAATAATGTAGAAAAATTCTTCTCCAATAATAATTACAGATATGTAGAAAACGCTCAGCTGTTTCAGGCAAATAGAGTTGCAGTTTTTCCTCTGGCTAGTTTTATGGTGATACTATATCCAAGGTATGCTGAGACATGCTGTCTGCCTAATAATTCTTACATAAAGTTTGCTGAGATGCCTCTCTGCCTTTTCTCCTGCTCAAGATTTAAGGTAAATAAGAAAAGATTTCTGATTTATCTCTGTTTGAACTAAAAATTCTTCTTACGCTGTTAAGAGTTGGAAGGCCTTAATGCTGTTACGAGTTGGTAGGCCTTAACGCTGTTAAGAGTTGATAGGCCTTAATGCAGCAGTAGGTAAGCCTTTTAGTTCTTCCTGCTGATTGCCTGCACCACTGGTATCAGTGGCTAGATCTCCATTCTATCTGACAGGTCATGATGGTTGTCTCTCCTTTTGATACTCGGTTTCTTACTGCAGCCTTGTTAACTTCAGTCCTTTAACCAAGCCCTATTTTTTTAACCTGACTTTCTCCACAGCCACATTCGGATGCAGTTTAAAGGCACATCTCATCAGATTGCTTTCCTTGAACCTTATCGGGTAGTGTCCAGTATGCAGTAGCAAGAGATAATTGTAAATGAAATTGGGCAGTTTATTTTGCCTTATCTTTTCCTTTTTCCTTTCGGACACAGGGACTGTGTCTACTTTGACCCAGCCACCTCATTCTCTTTCTTCCTTGATTCCTGGAAGGGGTCCAGAATTAATTCACATTATTTTTTTAACTGTTGGGTAGAGCATGGAACATAGTTTGTTCCTGAATCTGCAAGAAACCAGGTGTTTAGATAGTAATGGTTTCCTGCTGCAGTCCTCGCTAGCCAAGTAGCTTTCTTGTGGCATCGAAAGAGTTAAAATGCAAGACGGAAAAGGAAGTCAAAGTCAAAGCTGGAAGTAGTAAAATTGGGAAACTTAATGTACGCTCGTGTGAAACAGGAAAATTTGGCTTTCCTTAAACAAATAGAATCATAGAATGGTTAGGGCTGGCAGGGACACCTCTCCCTAGACCAGGGTGCTCAAGGCCTCATCCAGCCTGGCCTTGTACACGTCCAGGGAGGAGTCATCCTCCTTCCTGGGCAACCTGTTCTAGTGCCTCACCACCCTCATATTGAAGATTTTTTTCCCCAATATCCAACCTAAATCTGCCCATTTCTAGTTTAAAACCATTCCTATCACTCCATGCCCTTCTAAAAGTTCCCTCCCAAGCTTTCCTGTAGCCCCTTCAGGCACTGGAAGGCCACTATAAGATCTCCCCGGAGCCTTCTCTTCTCCAGGCTGATACAACTGAGAAATACAATTGATTGTTCCATTATACTCACCTCTGGTGAGGCCGCACCTTGAGTACTGGGTCCAGTTTGGGGCTCCTCCCTACAGGAAGGACGTTGAGATGCTGGAGATTGTCCAGAGAAAGGCAACAAAGCTGGTGAAGGGTTTGAAGCATAAGTCCCATGAGGAACAGCTGAGGGAACTGGGTCTTTTCAGTCTTAAAAAAAAGAGGCTGAGGGGAGACCTTATCGCTCTCTACAACCACCTGTAAGGTACCATTTCTGGGATTTTTTTTTAAAAGGGTTGAACAAAAAGCTTCTTCCCATTTTTTAATAGTTTACCAAAATTGAATTTGTATGCTTGGATCCGTTTGAATAAGAGTACTGCATATGCTCTTAGCCTAGCAGCGGAGGAATGGGCTGTTCTCAAATACATTAAGCTACTAGCCAGCACCATCTTGCATCTGGAAAGATTTGCCTTTGCCAGATGAAATTCCAGATTTCTGGAAGCATGAAGTGCAGTACTTTTGCTGTCTTACCATTACAATTCTGTTTATGCATGTCCATGAAAAAAATTCAGAAGAATTCCTTGGCATTTCTGTTACTAATGAATATTTATAGCTAACAAAATTTAAATGTAGTTGGTTTTTCTTTATTTACTTAAAATGTAAACTTAAAATCATTGCACAGGGTAAGTCACCTTACAAACAAAAACTCAGTTCATATTTTAATTCCAATAAATAGTACAGAAAGTAGGAGCACCATTGAATTTTGTACATTGGTGAAGTTTAGACCTGCACAGCTTGTTCTTAAAGGTTTGTAAAACTTTGCTTTGGGGTTTTGCCTAGAAATTTGCTCTGTCGCTGTGATTCAGTATGCTAATTCAAGCCGGAACGCATTCTCTCTGCCGTTACTCCCCCAGATTGGTTTGAAATGGTAGATTCCTTCCTGACTTTTCTCCCCCCTCCAAAATCTGTCGCTGCGGGAAAATGGATTGGCCCTGCTAATTACAGTAGGTGCCCTGTTGGGATGAATTCCCAGTGTATGTGACCGTGAAGAATGTACAGCATTCAGCGATTCCAACCTCTGTTTTACAGGCTGGCCAACAATGAGAAGCAAGGAGTAAGGTCACACACAGTCTCTGTGTCAGGTAAGACTCATTAAAAAAAACACACATTGGAAGTTTATTTATAAAGCTAGCGGATGTTTAGGTGGATTTTTCTCTTGCTGTCAGCTCACTTCTTGCTACACAGCTGTGGATTTGCCTGAGACGGGAGCTGTGCTGCCTTTGTAGTGTGGTTTCTGAAGAGAAACTTTTTGCAGCTATCCTGTGCAGTGTCTCTTGTGAGAACAGCCATATCCGTGCAAGTACCAGACCACCAGAATACTTCAAAGCAAAGCTGCTCGTTGGTGTTTTCACTTAGCTTTGTGATGAAGTCAAATATCATGGGCTAGAACTTAAATTACCTGACTATGTGTTAATTATGAAGGGGCAGCTTTGAGAAGTGAAAACAGGCAATTAAATATTAATCATCACTTTTCAAAAAGAAGAAACTTAATAGATATTTTTTGTAGCTGCTGTTTAGATCAAAAGCGCTTGATTTTTGCTGTTGAAAATCGTAAAGTAATTGAAGGATGAGCGTGTGAGGTAATGCATGTTTCTGTAGCTTACAGGCTTCTCAGACTTCTGTTAGTTATCATGGGGGTTTCTGAAGGTTTTATACTTGAGAGAGAATTACAGAATGTAAAAATAAATCCTCCTGAGGGATCGATTCAGTGTCTTAGTAGAAAATAAATTTCAAAATCCTTGTACGTAGTATTTATTCAGGAGATTTTCAATGCAGACTGTATTAATATTATGATACTGTTTCTATAGTTTTCTAGTATTTGGCCCCAAATTTCAGGAAGTAACACTCTGACCCAGTGAAGGGTTCACCCCTGAGTTCTAGGGAGGCTACAGCCCCACTTTAACATATATGTGAGTGCTTAGTGGCACATAGTCAAATATCCCACATATTTCGTACCAGAGGAAGGAAAGATACGCAGATGTTTGATTAGTTTCCTACTTTTCAGATTCCTTTCCCCACCCTTAACTTTTTTTTTTAAGATGTTTGAGATTCACCCCTTGGCATAGGAAGCTCAAAGACCTTGTGCAAGAAAATAGGGGAGAGGATCTGGAATTAAAATGTGTATCAAGTTGCAGATGTGTAATAGAGCTTCATCAGCTACTATTACCTCTCAGAGTCAAATAGCAGCTCTTCTTCCTTCAGTACCTATTGAGCAAGCACAGTAGATAAGATAAATAAGCATGATAGGGTGGATGAGCACGGTCAACATGTTCTCTTGATTCTTACCTGTGTGGCTTATTTTAGCTATTGAAATGTCTTTAGTGCTTGGTACTGTGCTTTGTATCAGTGACACAACTCATCTCCAGGACAAAAAAAATGCTCCCTTGCCACCTCAAGTTGTCACCATTTCAGTTTTCCTGGGAGTCCTGCTACAGTTTTGCCATTAAAAGCAGTAATAAATGTTTACTTCACCATCCTTTATTGCTGTTGCTTTGACTTTGCAAATTTAGGTTTCTTTTCCCTGATGTGGTGTACCTGAAGTGCTCTTGTGCCTCAGTGCAGGCTTGCTGCTTCTCTACTCTTACCAAGTACTGCTTTGATATTGATGCAGGGAAGTTAGTTGTAATACCACACAACTCTGGCATTTAGGGCATCACATGAAGGTGAATGATGGGCAAATGAGAGAGGGATTTGCTGCAGCATCGCAGAAGAAACAGCAGTAGCAGTGCCAGAGATGAGCTGCTCATCCCAGTGAACATCAAGGAAACTGTAGGGTGCAAAGCTGGCTCCTGATGCCATAAACAACACAATAAAGCCAGAAAAGGGCCTTCTGTTTCTTTCCAATACCAAACCCAAACCAATTAGGTATTATTCTTGCTTTGTAGTCAGGGTTTCTATCTTTCCACAATGAAATCACTGTGCTTGGTGCTTGTTTTTTATACCACAGTACAAACCACTGGAAACACTGACATACTGCTGGAATGATTCAAGCCATTGCATTTATTACTCATCTCAAGGGTCCTTCTTTTTAATAATGATACATAGAAGACTTACATGCTTTTTTTTATTCTTGGTTTGGGGTTTTTGCCCCAAATTTATTTGAAAAGCCATGAGTGTGGCATGCGTGTTAGTATATTGCATTTGAGTCACAGATGGGTTGTTGAGATGGAGTTGTGTGATAAGGGGGTTTCCTTGAGAGGTGCTTTAAGAATTTCTGAGTCCCCAAAGGAGTCAACTTGTTACAAATGAACTCAAACTCCACATAGATGTGAAGAAGTGTCACTCCTGTTGTTATGTGTAGCTGATCCATCAGTATGGAACAACGGAGGCAACAGATGTACATGATGTTCAGTTAACCCAAGAGTTACAGGTCAGCAGAGGCTGACAGCTGACAGCATCCAGCTCAAAGCCAGCTGTGGGTGATGCTATCTTGGTTTGCAGAATAAGAGCTTTTCACTGGTGACATTTAAATGACTTAGAGCTGAAGGCTTCAAATAAAGACGAGCTTTTGTAACTTAACAGCTGTAACATCCTTCATGCCTTTGATGGTTTAAATCATGAATTAACTCTGCTGTTAGTTTGCAGTGAGATCTCTACCCTTTATTTAAACTTCTTCCAGTGCTCAAGCTGAATAGCAAAAATCTGAGGCATAGATAATTGGTAGGAAAATTAAGCAGTCATAGTGTTAATACCCTTAGTTCTAAAGGAAAGTTTCACAACAAGATCCCCATCGCTTTTGGGGGAAACCAGCAATAGCCCAAACTGGTGTGGAACATGATTTGGTGGTCTAAAGATTCAGTTATTTATCTGAAGTTTTGTAGATTTAAAAATGATCCTGTGAATGAAAGGCACCTTGTCTTTCCTTTTGAAATATTTATTAGCATACAGTGGAATATTTCTGGTCTAGTGAAATTAAAACGTGCTCTTTCCAAGTGTTTCAATATTCTAAAGCATATGGAGAGTTTTTAAATACCTATTTTTTCTTCTCTAAATAAAGGCCTTTTCAAGCTAGTGAAGGGCAAAGTTGGTTTCAGGAATCCAAAGCTTGACCTGGGAGCCAAGAAATGTTCTTGGAAATGTTCAGCTGTGTGTCACAGAACCAGGTTTCAGCACACACATCTTACTGCAGGCTTCTGTTTCTGCTTTCTTTTTTTTTATATTCTTTATCTTGTTTCTTTAAATTTTATGTTCCTTGCAGTGGGCACTGTCTTTAACTGTGTGCAAGTAAGATGCTTACCAGGTTTCCCCTGGGATTTTTAACCACAGTAATAATGTTATCCCTCAAATTCTACATTTGGAGAGGGGAATCAATAAACATAAATAAAAAGCCCAATAAAATGGGAGTTGAATTTCAGATTTCTTCAGTATACATCAGATGCTTTGGTTTAGGTTACTGTAAATCACCAGAAGCAATTAGTGTTTTATTTAATAGATGGTTCCAACTTCTAACTCCTTCTCCCTCTACTTTTGTCTTTAAATGAAAGTAAGAATCCTTTGTCCTTAACCAAGAGGGAGCAGTAAGACTGAGCCATTTGCTGGGTGCAAAGAGCATATCAGACTTGTAAGAAGCAGTCTACTGGTTTACTGTTATTTTATTGACTAGATTTCCTCCTGTTTTGCTTGGAGTCACCTTATTAAAACGCACTACTCTAGTCTGCAGGAGCTTATTTTGGCCAGCAGTTTGTTTTGATACAGCAAACATTAGCCTTAGTAATGTGATGCACGTATTTCCTGGTACACCTCTTCCAAAAATAATCATTTGCCTAGTTGGTTATGTATTCTAATAGGTTCTTCATAAAACAAAATCAGTAGCACCTTAGTTTACTTGCTCCTTTTCTGCACTGAGCTCTTTGGTCTCTCTTGCTCCATCCTCACTTGTATAAATACAACTGGGAAGAACAAACACACTTTTGCTTCCCCTGGCTAATCACTCTGCCTCCTTTGCACTAGAGAATTCTGTAGACATTATGTTTGTAATGGTAGCTCAGAGGTTACTGTACATGTGGTGCTACAGAGCGACGCTTTTCAGGCCCACTTGTTTCTGCACGTAATGAACAAGCAGGGCTTTGAATAAGTTTTGGCAGTGGTAGGTTTATGGTTGGACTCGAAGGTTTTAAGAGTATTTTCCAACCTCAGTGAATGGGATCAAGTACACCCTTAGCGGGTTTGCTGATGACACCAAGCTGTGTGGTGAGGACGACACGCTGCAGGGAAGGGATGCCATCCAGAGGGACCTTGACAGGCTGGAGAGATGGACCCATGCGAACTGCATGAAGTTCAACAAGGCCAGAAGCAACGTTCTGCATGTGGGTCGGTGCAATCCCAAGCACAACTACAGGCTGGGTAGAGAACAGACTGAGAGGAGCCCTGAGGAGAAGGACTTGAGGGTCATGATTAATGACAAGCTCAGTATCAGCTGACAGCATGTGTATAGTAGCTCAGAAGGCCAACTGTGTCCTGGGCAGCATCAAGAACAGCGTGGCCAGCAGGTCGAGGGAGGTGATTCTGCCCCTTTACTGTGCTCTTGTGAGACTGCACCTAGAGTAAGTACTGTGTCCAGCTCGGGGGTCCCTGATACAGGAAAGATGTAGACCTGTTGGAGTGAGTCCAGAGGTGGCCACAAAGATGATCAAGGGGCTGGAGCACCTCTCCTGTGAAGACAGGCTGTGAGAGTTGGGATTGATCAGGCTGGAGAAGAGAAGGCTCCAGGGGGACCTAATTGTGGCATATCAATACTTAAAGGGGTCCTACAGAAAAGTGGGAGAGAGACTGTTCACCAGGGAGTGCAGTGATAGGACAAGGGGCAATGGCTTCAAGCTGACAGAGGGCAGGGTCAGGTTAGACATTAGGAAGAAGTTCTTCAGTGTGGGGGTGGTGAGGCACTGGAATAGGTTGCCCAGAGAGGTTTGGAAGCCCCATCCCTGGCAGTGTTCAAGGCCAGATTAGATGGGGCTTTGGACAACCTGGTCTAGTGGAGGGCGTCCCTACCCATGGCTGGGGGTTGAGGTCCCTTCCAACCCAGAGCATTCTATGATCCTGTGATTCTAGGCAGTCGCTCTTGGCATTTGGATATTCAAGTACTGCTGAATAAAATAACCTGTTAGTGAAGAGGCAACTTAAACTGGAAAGATCACAGTGAGGAAGATGACGAGTCGTTCTCCAGCAGGGCCTGCTGCAGCACCTGCTTCAAAGCCGGTGCTGGTTTTGCAACTTTCAGTATGGGCTTAATTGGTGCAAGAGATTGAAAGGTGTTTAAAAATCCAATTGCTCTTTCAGATGTTAAGGCAGGCGGTTCAAGCCATGTAAGTAACAGACCCAGCACGTTTGCCTTTGAAGGGGAGATGGGTATTTTAAAGAGGAATTCGGTTTGTAATCCGGTTTTGTAGCTCGCAGCCGTTTTTGCTAACACAAGTAGCCTTTCAAATCAAAGAGGAGGTGTTCCTTTAAGTGCTTGGTAATATGGGTGGCATTCTGAGAATGCTGGTGTGGCATTGCCTCTCTGTAGAGGAATAACGTTCATTGGCTTCTAGTGACTCTCTAAGAGTTATGACTGCACCCCATGGATCAGATATGCCCAGGAACTTGCCCTGTGAAGGAGAAATGAGGTCTCTTTGAGAGACCTTCTTTATAGGAACTGGAGGATTTAGCACCCTGAAAGAGGATGGTCTTAGCAAGTGTCCAAGTTCTGCCTTGGAATCACAGATCTATGGTTATAATATCATTACACTTAAAGTGCGTGGTGTGGATGACTCCTAATCATGGCAGTCAGTCACAGAATCACAGAACGTTAGGAATTGGAAGAGACCACAAAAGATCATGTAGTCCAACACCCCTGCCAGAGCAGGATCACCTAGACTAAATCAGACAGGAACACATCCAGGAGGGTTTGAATGTCTCCAGGGAAGGAGAGTCCACAACCTCTCTGGGCAGCCTGTCCCAGGGCTCCATCACCCTCACAGTTAAAAAGTTTCTCTTTATATTCATATGGAAGTTAATGTGAAGTGACGTGTGAGTTCTCTAAGGTTCTACTTACAAGCAGCTCCTGAGTTTGAAGAAGTTGCCAATTTAGTCATCCCACTTAGCTGAAATTTCAGTTTTAATGAAGAAAAAAAATCTTTCCTGAAGGAGATAAGCAGGATTTAAGTGAGATTTCAGCATGCAGAAAAAACTTAGATGATGTAGTTCATCTGCGATAGACTTCTAGTAGATTACCTAGACCAAACTGAAATACAGCAGAAGCCAAATGTCAGAGAGCCACAGACAGGAGAGAAGAGGAAAAAAAAAAAGGTAATAAATATACTCACCTGATTTCAGTTGTGCAACACTTGAAAATGTTCTTTATGAAGGAGGTGTAGGCATATGAAAGGAACCTGGCTGCACAGGTGAATGATGCAGGATAAGCACAAGCAAAGCTGTGGGCAGGGATGGAAAGACAAACATGATTTTGAGTCACTTCTTGCAGAGCACAGCGTGTGCTCTGTTTTGTGATTCCTCTGCTCAGAATGAAGGCCTGCCCTGTGCTCAACTCTCAAAGGGTTTCTTGTGTAGGGCTTGTGTTTCTTAGAATTAGCAGGCAAAAAGGTGGGCTTTGCCTGAAGTTGTAAAATAGGGGGGAGGAGGGTTGACCTGTTTATTTGGTCAAGTCCCTCCAAAAAGACAATGCTGCAAGGTGTAAGGAAATTTTAAAATGAAAAACTGCATCTTGAGTGGTTCTGTGTCTGCTGGCTCAGTTATGTCACATGCTCCAGCTCGTGTCTGAATACAAAGACTAACAGCGTTAGCGTAAATTACATAGTTACACATTCAAATTATTAAGTAATTAGGGAATATAAAGGCTCTGTACAGCTGTAGCTCAGTCGTGTGGTTACAGGCCTGGGAGACATTCAAGCCTCGGGTTTTTCAAGATTAATTTTACAAACCTTGAGCAAGTCATCAGTCTCCAAGTTCACGGAGTTACTTGCTTCTTAACTCACCCAGCTATTCTGCTGATTAATACAATAATTACAGTTAAAAACCCCTCAATGCTAATAAATTACAGCATTTCAGATTCCCATGGCTGTTAAATAGACTGGTGTGTCACCTTTTTGTGTTTTAAACTGATTAAAATGCTGTTTCTTATGCACACAAGACCAGAATGGACTGTGGTGACAATCTAAACAGCTTTCCTCTGTATCAGTGCCCAGGACGTTCCTGCATTGATTTTATCAGTCCGCTGTTGGTTGAAGCATCCCTTCCCCCCTACACTCCTCCTTTGTGATCTGTTCATTTGATTTCAGTGGACACTTTTGTTTTGCTAATAATATCACTATAGCATGACTGAAGATGTTCCCTGCAGTATTAGGGTTGGGGGAGTTGTTGTTTACGTATCAACATACTTGATGTGACAACTGCATAATACTCATTTTATTTCTAAAAACTGGAAATCACTAGGTTTAGTCTGTCTTTTCTGGTTTGTTTTTTTCCAAGGTTTTTCCACAAATTGATTAAGGAGAGCTGTCAGGCAGAGAAGGACCTGGGGGTGTTGGTTGACTGCAGACTGAATATGAGCCAGCAGTGTGCCCAGGCGGCCAGGAAAGCCAATGGCATCTTGGCTTGTATCAAAAATAGTGTGGGGCAGTAGGTCTGGGGAGGTGATTGTGCCCCTGTACTCAGCATTGGTGAGGCTGCACCTCGAGTGCTGTGTCCAGTTCTGGGCTCCTCACCATAAGGACATTGAGGTCCTGGAGTGAGTCCAGAGAAGGGCAGCCAGCTTGGGGAAGGGGCTGGAGGGCAAATCCTATGAGGAGCGGCTGAGAGAGCTGGGGATGTTTAGACTGGAGAAGAGGAGGCTGAGAGGAGACCTTCTCACCACCTATAATTACCTAAAAGAAGGTGGTAGAGAGGTGGGTGATGGTCTCTTCAGCCAGGTGACAGGAGATAGGACAAGGGGAAATGGCACAAACCTGCACCAGGGCAGGGTCAGATTAGATGTTAGGGAAAAGTCTTTTACTGAAAGAGTTGTTGGGTCCTGGAACAGGCTGCCCAGGGAGGGGGGTGAGTCACCATCCCTGGATGGTAGATGAGGTACTTAGGGATATGGTTTGACACAGGACAGGAACAGTTGGACTTGATCTTAAAGGTCTTTTCCAACCTTGTGATTCTGTGAAGGAATATGTGACTTAAATAGAACAGGGCCTTATATCTTCCAGCCTTCCAGTGTTGGTTGTCTAACAAGCAGCTCCAGTATTAATCACCCTCTAGCCTGATTGCATCGTTTCTAACACAGTCCATTGCATAGCAAGTGGTGTGTTCTTTACCTACTTGATGATTTTAGTGTGTACCTAGTATTGGGAGGAGGAACTAAATAAACACCTTGATCGAGGTCTGTTTTCCGCAGCATTCCTGAGCTTTAGGGCATTTAGGTAGATGTCAGTGATATTCTGGCTGGAACCTCGCATGGAACAGTGGAAATCATTCTTAGTAGTTTTTATTTCAAGTAGGTACTCTACACTCCTCAGAAAGTGTCAGAACTTCTTTTTTTTAACTTAGAGTCAACTATTCACCTAAATTTTCTTTTGTAGCTAGACTTGAAGGTGTCTCAAGTGGAAGACAAAATAGTCTTTAGTCTAGCAGAATAACCAAACTTGAGACAACAAGTCATAACTGCCAAGTTTGAAAGGCAGAAGCTGAGTTGGAGTGAGTGTCACAGGGCGTCAGGACGCATACATGATGAATTAAAACCACCTTTGTCATTTCAAGGTGCCCTACATATGAAGCAGCTTAGTCAGGTTTCAGTCAGCTTCTGCTACGTCTGTATCGATGTAAGAGTGAACAGCATTTCAAGCTTAAATTAGCTTTGTGTAGCCTGAGCAGACAGGTCAAGAGTTGAAACATCTCTTCCCTTTTAGATAGCTTGCATTGCTTCCAGAGACTCTATACCTGTTCTTCTGTTTCAGTATGGAGTATTGAGTTCCTTTATTTTTATTTCAGTGCCTTTTCAGTGGTCTTTTAAAAGAGCTGTACTATTTTTTTTCTTTCCTTTTGTACTCTGCCTAAAGTGTTTTAGGAATGGTACCTCAGGTTTGTGGTAGAATGAGGGCTCTGAAGGTTGTGCTGTGGGACATTAGAAGAGAAGTCCTTTGGAGTGCAGTAACATGGTACAAATGGATGTACCGATACACTAACTTAATAATTTTTCTCTCTCCTTGCACCTCTTTTAGTTTTTAGCATTGAATCTGATTAACGTTCTGACATAGTCAGTATGTAGGTTTTCACAACTGATGAATTATTTCTGTAGGTTTAATCACTCCAGTAGTTTCTGTGACAGTACCTTGTTCAGGATACAGTGGTGAATCTCACCCACTTGTTTTAGCTTTGAATTAAAATCACAGAATTGTAGGGGTTGGAAGGGGCCTCTGGAGACCATAGAGTCCAACCCCCCTGCCAAAGCAGGGTCCCTAGGACAGGTCATTTGGAGGCATCCAGATGGGTCTTGAATATCTCCAGAGGAGACTCTACACCTCCCTGGGCAGCTTGTCCCAGGGCTCTGTCACCCTCACTGGTAAAAATTCTTCTGCATATTGGTGTGGAACTTCCTGTGCTCCAACTTGCAGCCATTGCCCCTTGTCCTGTCCCCACAGACCACTGAGAAGAGGCTGGCCATTTCCCTCTATCTCCCACACTTGAGATATTTATAAACATTGATCAGATCCCCTCTGCCCCGGTTCATTCAGCCTTTCCTCATAGGGGAGATTTTCCAGTCCTTTAAGCATCTCCATACCCCTCCTCTCTCCAGGAGATCCCTGTCTTTTTTATCCCAGGGAGCCCAGAATTGGATGCAATACTCCAGGTGAGGCCTGACCAGGGCAGAGCAGAGGGGGAGGATCACTCCCTTTGACCTGCTGGCCACATTCCTTTTAATGCCCCCCAGGATCCCATTGGCTCTCTTGGCACCTGGGGCACCCTGCTGGCTCATGGCCAACCTGTCATCCACCATCTCTCCTGATGAGCGCTTTGCTGATTAAATGCAGTAGAGTGACTAGGAAAGGGGACAGTGAGGACAGTACCATGATGTGTTTGCTCAGGGGTCTTTGGAGACATAGAATATCGGTGGGTAAGGCAGGTCCACACTGGAGATAAAACTCTGGTGACAGATTGCAGATCCAAAGTATGTCATTGTTGTATTTCAGTGGAACAGAGAAGCTCTTGTTTTTTTCCATGTTCTATGTAACCTTCTCAAGTGAAATACTTGGTTTGTGTGAAGTTCTTCTAAGGGTCCTGAAGGTCAGTAAGTCCATGGTTAAGTCTGATGACTACCACTTCAATAGGAATTCGACTGTAGCACAGTCTAGCACAGCTGAGATTGGGATCTTGGAAGAGTGGGTTACGCTTCTGGGATAGACAATGTTCTTTGCATTGTCCATGGATGGTCTATATAGTTGACTTTTTAACCCATTCTAGTTTCACTCTTTAAAAATCCAATTAAGAATAACTTTGCTGTCAAAAGAAATTTGAAGGAAAATACCAAAAGTGCTTTTGAGTTTCAACATTTGTATATCCGTTTGCATATGGAGAATTGTCATGTAAACCTTTGCTTTTCCGTTCAGTCGTTGTAGATGTTCTCTCTGGTCTCTTTTCTTTTATTTCCAAATAATTTGTTTCTGTTTTTCTCTTTCCTTTTCTTGCCTCTTTGTAAAGGAGTCAATCACTGTCAGCATAGAGTAAAGAAAGCTAGACGCTTTCTCCCTTTCGTCTTCTGTTCCCATGAGTCGCCGCCTAAGGGTACTGCAACTGCTCTTTGTCTAGGCTGCCTTATTAACCCAAAAGCTGAATATACTAACTCAGTTATTGGTATTTTTACTACTTTAGCCACAGGTAAACAGAGTTCCAAGAATAATTCATGAAATTTCTGCTACCCCTTCCCTTCTGTTGAATTGGATTTTCATGCAGTGTCACAAACTTGCTGGTCCCCGTTTTATGGAGGACTTGTTCTTAGGCAGCGTATGCTCCAATGCCAAACACCTGGATAATTCCATTCCTACAGCTCCGCAGCCCCTGTACGCCCTGTGGGGTTTGTTAATGTGTTTTGACTTCATTCTTGGACCCCTGATACAGCATGCTTCTGAATGACAGAGAATGGCAACAACAAGCATCAGCAAAGATCACTTTGAATTCAGTATTAAATACGGTGATGCTTTTGGCTGCGTACTGGTTCCGAACTTGATCTGGACCAGTTTGGCTTTGTTAGGGGTAAGAAGAATTGGAGTTGTAGGTGCATTATTTCTCCAACATTAATGCACATTTTTATATATAAATAAGTGCATCAGCTTGTGCTGTGGGTATCGGTGTGCAATAGGGATGCTCCGATACCCGCCGAATACGGTGCTCGTTTGAACAGCTTCCCCGTAGAGCTGCTCCATTTGCCACTCATTTAAATTTCAGCTTTGTGTAACTGCAATATGCTCTGTGTAGTTGGATAGTTGTGGTTCTTATGTTGTAGTGATAGCACAGGAGTGCATTTCCATTGCAAGGGGCGACACCAGCTCTACCCAAAGTCCTAAGCGTACGTGCAAAGTCAAATTGAACCGACTCATTTGGCTGCAGGAGGTCTGTTTCCTAGTGAATTACTGATTAAAACTAAAAATTGACAGTTCTTAACCGCATTAAAATAACTAGTTCCACTCCCAAATTTGTTTTTTGTGCAATTTTGTGTTGGACAGTTATTAATTCTGTTTCATCATACAGAGAGCTTCTTAGAACGTATCTTTGTCCGTTGGGTTTTAGGTGAGAAGTCTTAAATTCTGCTACTTTTCTGGTTTCTCTTGAGTCAGGTATATAAGATAACTGCAGTCTGAATACTTTTGGATTACTCGTGAATTTAATAGTGTATTTTCCCCTCCCCCTTCTCTGTCCCTTCTCTCTCCCCCTCTGTTTTTCTCTCTCCTTGCATGCCACCTGGATCTGCAGATGAAATTAGTGGGGACGGTAATATGTTTTCTAGTCTGTGTGTTACTAACGTGCGATATGCAACTCTTATATCCATATACCACTTAATGCACACTTCAGTAGTAAATTTTACCCAGATTTTAGTATAAAGCAGTCTGCTTTAGAGCATTAGCCAATAAATACTGTGTTTTCCAGGCTGTGCAACTAACATTTACTACTAAACCAGAATTGAAAAAGGAAAAACTGTTTGAACCACACAGGGATGTGGGTTTTGCATGTGTTTACAATGAAGTTTCTGGCCTAATGCAACAAAGGTTTATAGGTTTTCGGGGGTGCCCATCTGGTTTGATTGGAATGGTTGTAGAGCAGAAGGTTTTTTGGTCAGTGGGGGACATAAAAGGATGTAACAATGAGAAAAGAGTCTGCTAAGTGATGCTTTAAAGACATGGTAACATCAAAGTGCTCTGTGTTCCACTGCTGCTCCTTATGTCACAGGATAAATTAATGTGGATTGAATACACAAAATATTAATCAGGTTTCAGCCACTCAAGCTTCTAATTTTGAAGACAGTTTTTAACATTTTTCTTCAAAACTTTTAAACTTAACTTTTCCAGACTTTTGAAGTGGTTTTTCTAGAAAACACTGCGTTGCTATCCTTAACAAACAAGTTGGGGGTTGTTTTGGGGCTTTTTAAAGAGATCTTTAGCTGGTTTTCTAAATGATGTTGGGAAAATAATCAAATTACTACTACTAGTGTGTGTATCTTTATTCTTACAAGTCAGAGGTATCAAAAGGGCATAAGAAGCAGTAGGCAAAGGAAGGCAGTAAGAAATACATAGAGATAATGTCTTGTGGCCTTCCTCAATAAAATATAAAGGGGGTGTATAAATTCTCATCTCCTTTCTCTCCTTCAGATATAAATCACATTAAGGTAATACTACCAGATTTTTCTTTCTTTTCTTAAACATTAAAAACTCAAAGGGCATTTTTTTTCTGTCACAAATTCCAAGATAGTATTCTACATACTAGCCCTACATTGCTTTTTATTGGTGCTTACCATCATTTGTGAATTAATGGTCTTTGATAAAGGGAGGAAAAAATCATGGAAAGGGTAATACCAAAGAGGTGGTTAAAATCATAGATTAGCTATTATGGGTTTAATATACTGATATACTTTTTTCTATAAATATGTATAGATTTCATAAGGCTCAAATTGGCTCACTCACCTGTACCACCAACATTGTGTCATTGGCCAAAAGCAACCTATTTTTATTTCCATCTAGAAGAATCTAGTGTTGGCCAGCAAGTGCAGAGGTTCAGTGCTGGATTTAAAATGTTCAAGAAAGCAGCAGTAATGAGCCCTGGCTTTAAATACTAATTTTACTTGACTTACCAAGAGACTCCCAAGATAGAACATCCCCTGGAATTGCTGCTTTGATGTGAGACATTAGCTCTAGAGACTGCTCTAGTACATCCTTCCTAAAGCAGCCTTGCCCAGCTGACTTTTGTTTTAGTCTCTCTGTGAGTTCTGGAATATTCTTAGCAGACCTAGTCGTAGTCTTAGTAGACTTGTAGTAGCGCCATGCTACGCGACTGACTTTAATTGTGGAGTAAAGACCACACATGAGGGAAGGCAGTTATCTTTGTGGCACAACACTTTGAGCACTGTTAATGCTCTGAATTTTCCTCCATTTCCCAGGACAATGCCAGTTGTGTACTGGAACTGTGTTCCAAATTCCTATTCCCTTTTCCTCTCCAAGGTGCTAAACATGTTACAAAAAATACTTGTTCAGTTAATTGCATCCATTGAATTTCTTTGGATTGGCTACTGAAGCCCCTTTTAGTTTCAGGACCATTTTAGGCATGGTATCAAAACCATATAAAGTGCTTGGAGGTGTTCTGATAACGCTTTGATTATGAATTAACTTGATTAATTTAAAGTAGAGAGATGAGCAAGCCAAACCATTTGTCACATTTTGTAAGCGTTGTCTTAGAATTAGCATGACGAATGTTTCAATTTTTCAAGACCACTGTGGCACCAGTTCTAGTTTCCAAGTGTTTTCAATTCTTCTCAAGCATGTTTATAATATCTTTCATTCAAACATTTTTTTTAATACAGATTAAGAACTTTCTGGTATCCTCAAATGCTAGCTTGTAGCAACAGTTGATCTCATTCACACTTAAAAGTTCAAAACATCTGACCATGTTATTAGAGAGAAGCAGAGGGACTTATCCCCATCACATCAGTGACACACTAATGATTTCTTTCAAACAGCTGCCTATTTTTTAGATCAAACTGGGGCTTATTTTCTACAAAAACATTACTTTTATTGGGGAGGGAACAGCATACCAAGAAAGAGATCAGTGTCTCTGCCTCTTCAGAATTGTGCACTGTCTTTATAATTGATTGAATTTTCATTAGGTGACTCTGATTTGCAGTGTCCTAAACAGAAATTGCCTTGCAAAAGTTTAAATGGCATAGAAGTTCCTGATTCTTCCCACAGGAGTTTAAAAGAAAAAGTAAAAAAGAAAAATATGTGTAATTTTATTTATTAGAACAATGTTGGCAACATCAAACTGCATTTACTCACTGAAGTGTGTTGAACTTCAAAGGTTACAGGCAACCTGTAGTTTTTGTTAAATATTCCCTTTATCTGAAAATGAAGCCTCTGCTTTGTGTTTGTGTATAATATTTATGAGCCTTGCTCTGGTTTCAGAGTTGGCTTGATTGAACTGTGAGCTGCAGCCAAAAGGGATCACCCCTTCCTTCTTTGCAGTCTCGCTGTGGCTTTGTCCCATTCATTGTTCAGAAACCATACCTCTAGAAGTGATACCAGGGAGCCACAGGGATGTACACATGCTCCAGGGCAGATGTGGAAGAAAAGGGGAGCAAATCATACCTTTCAGAGGCAGCCTAATATATGATCACCTCAAACCAACCATGAAAACCGTATGCTGGTTTTGAAATTACTCAATTTTGAGAACCTCTCTGTGCAGTTCAAGTTGGTGAGGACACTTTAACAGCCTTGCAGTGAAAAAATCTATCTCTGTGGACTGGTTTTGGAACCTCAGAGGAATTTATCTGACCATTAGGAAATGACCAACACACACTGGAAGTTCGTTAGAGGAAGGGAAGGAACTTCTGATATGCCTTGGCACTATTTAAACTGTTCTGAGAACAGATGATGTAAAAGTTGCAAACTTTAAAACAGAAGAAAAAATGCCTTATAATTCTTCAGAAAAATTGGAGAACTGGTTGCTTTTGAACACTGTCCATAAGAGGAAAATTGAGACTAAAGCAAGAAAATTGAGTCTAAGGCGATAGTGTGACTTACAAGATCTTTATGTTCTAGAAGGACACTATGGAAAGTAACTCACCTTTCCACACTGGTAGTAGGTAAATGCTGCCCTGGAACATTTTGCTATCCGTTCTACCAGTTTGACATAAAAAACCTAGCAAACTCTTACACTTTATTGAAGGTAAACCAGTTTCACCTGTTACTAATATTTTTTCCTTACTGCAGCGGAATTTGCTATTAAAAAGATTTTCTTTTAAAATCAAGAGTTTAGGTGGTTTTTAGTTACAGAACTTGAACTTTTTTGAATACAAATGAAATCTGCCTTTTATCCCTTGTTGAATGCATCTATGTGACGTAATACAATTGGCACCAAGGCCATTACCATACCATAAATTATGCATGAGCTGAGTTTTATTCATGCTATTGTAAATGCGCCCCAGCGAGGTTGAACTTGGGGGGGTTGTGACATATCAGCCTTGATAAATTGGAGCTGTTGTTCTGGAGAATTGTTTTCATCTGCTTTTCCCGAAACTCTTCAATTCCTCCCTTTACAGAGACAGATGACTATGCAGAGATCATAGATGAAGAAGATACTTACACAATGCCATCGAGTAAGTATGGTAATTAACTTGGGAACTTCTCTGTCCAAAAGTTTCCTTGGTTTAGCAGGGACTGAATTTTAAATTTCAGCCTTGAGTGATGCCTGTGCCAAGAACATCCTCTTTATGATGAGGTGTTCAGGTTCTGAAGCCAGTAAAACTGAATTCTATTCTGCTGCCATCACAGTGAAATTCCCTTTGTGCCTCAAAATGTAGAATTTTTTGCTGTGATGCTGAACCACAATGCTTAAAGAAAGAATGGATATGTTTTCCATGGTAAAAGCAAACAGTTTGGAAAGCTTCTGGGTATTGCTGTCTAACTGTATCTCACTCTTGCTTTATGACAGACTCGCTGCTCTCGAATTCCTTGATAGAGGAGAGTCATCTGTACCACATGCAATTTTGTTAAAGATGAAAGACTTCAGAAAGGAAAATAAGAATTCAGAGTTCTTCTGAGTCTTCATCTTTGAAGTAAATGAAAGATGCATTAGCTGCCACAAGGATTTTGGCTGATAGCCTATTTGAATTATAATGCAATCTTCAAAGCGTCAAGGCCAACTAATTTAGCCTGAAAGTCTAGAAATCTTGATTTTAAAGTTTTGTCTGCAAAGTTGCAGTTGTGTTTTGCCAGCCAAGGGTTTTTCCAGAAGTAGTTGATACGGAGACCCACAAAAACATCAGGTTTGGTTAGTGTAAGAGGGGAGGATAGTGGTAAACTGGTACCACGTTCTGCTGAAGCACCATGAATGTATGTAAGAATTTCTAGAGTTCACCATGCAGCAGGGGTGTTTCATGATAGCTTCAGTACAACAGAGTTTTTGCTACTGTGGCAAAGAAGTGAAAAGCAAGAATATATGTTTTGAAAAACATATATATATTTGAGCACAAATATTTGAAAAGCAAGAATATATGTTTTCCAGAAATAAATGATCTTTTAAAAGTCTGGCAGTAAGTCACAACATGATGCAACTAAAATAATGGCAGGATCAAAAAGTACTGTGATAAATTCTGTCCCTTATATTTCTGTTAACTTAGTAACTTTGTGTGATTTTATTTTTTTTCTCCTAATATTTTCATTTAATTTCTCATGGAATTAATTACTTGTGGGCCCAGCCCTGGATGATGCTGAACGCTTAAATATGCCTTCAGTTCAAAGTCCATGAGATGGGCTGTTGAAGTGAAGATCATTAAGTGCTTTGCTGGATTGAAGTGGACTTGAGTGTTCAGCTCTCAAAGGACTGAGTCAGTAAAGATCACAAGAACAGACCTGTGACTTCTGCTAATGTAAACTTAAAATTGCATCAGTATATTTCTTCATTTTTTAAACAAAATGTTAAAAAAATGTTTGTCTTGATTTGAAGAAGCTCTATCTAAGTAAGCATTTGATTTTTCTCTTAATTGCACTGCAGAAAGCTATGGAATAGATGAAGGTAACAGGAGACCCTTTACCCATCCCTGTATGCTTGCAATTTGGAATGATGTGGAATTTTTAAGTTTACTATTCACTTTCATTTAATAAACATTATTTATTTATAGTTAAACCAGTTAGCTTTGGGATTTTAAAGAGGAAAATGCAGTACTTAAAAAAAAAAAACATGAAAAAGACATTTATCAATTTGTTACCCAGCTCTAGATGACATTATTTTGGTAGTGTTAATAAAGTAAAAAATCAGCAGTCATCAAGTCCTGTGCTGATTGATTATGGGGTTTTTTTCCCTGAATAATACAAGCAGAAGTGAAAACATATACTGTACCTGCTTTTCTGCTGTTCCTGAAATATTTTTCCATGTCTGCTAGAAATGAAATTGCAAATGAAGTAATTCAATTGCAATTGATGACATGTTTTGCTGAATTACTGAGCCGTTTTTATCAGTAATATTCTCAGTCTTTTAAACCACCAAGTAAACAAAATTGCATAAGTCTGCAAAACGCATCAATTTTACTCCAATTACACACTGATAGAGATGCAGTGCACTCAAAATGTTGCTCTCTCATGTAGTCTTTATTTGGTATGCTCTCATTTCTGTATTTCTTGCAGTTACCTCTTTAAAAATTCTCTGGGCTCATTTGATGGTTCCAAGATCTAAAATACCATATAGTGGAGTTCTCTTAAACATCTAAAAGGATGTGGGCTAAGGCTGTATTTAATATCATCGGGATTGCCCTAGGCTATTTATGTTCTTTGTCTTTTACTAGCTATAATTAAGAAGGATTCAATTATGCCTGTTGCATTGAAATAAATAATGCATAGTAGTTAATTTAGCAAATTAGATTTCACGATTCCTTCCTCATTGCTTTGATTCCAACATTTGTTTAAGAGGTTTCCACTGTGTTTGTGTAGGTTGGTGTGCGGCAACTGTTAATCTTAGCTATTCATATGGGAGCCATTTGAGTGACTTACTTTGAGTTTTGTATCTTGTGGATTCTTTCTTTGCCCTTCATCCAAAATTTGATATTTTAAGTGCGTTATATTCTTATAGCCAGAGATTATGAAATTCAAAGGGAGAGAATCGAACTGGGGCGCTGCATTGGGGAAGGACAGTTTGGAGATGTACACCAAGGAGTTTACATGAGTCCGGTAAGCCTCACTTTTGAAATAAAAATAAACAAAGAATAAAACCTTTCTAGTTCAAAAATAAATTAAGAAATACATGTGAGTCTTCCAGAACAAATTAAAAACTGCTTTGTGATTTATTTTTCAGAACAATCAGCATGTAAAGAATATTCCCCATCTTTTACATAAATAGAAAACTAGCTCCAGGGTGGTTCAGATGCTTCTAAATCCCCATTTTTTTATAGATTAGGAAAGGAATCAAAAGAGCAAAGTAAATGGACAGTACCAAAGCATCTGGCTGAGTTGAAGTATGAAATCATTGCTTTTAACCACAACCATACGCTTTCCTTTTTGTGTGTGTGTGCGTCCAAGCATGGTAGGCACAAGTCCCTTTGGCTGTACTCCCCTACTTGAACTGATTTCATTAAACCTTTCTGAAGTTTAAATCAGTCCTGTAAATCATCCTGACTTGGATCTAGATTCAGCATTCAGTTCAGAAGCTGCCAAATGTGTCAGTAGAAAGTAAAATACAGAGAAGAAATGTTAGTCTGGTAGGCTGGAAGGGCAGTAGCCTACCAAAGAGGGACAATAACATTAAACAAATGTGGCTGTTCCTCCAGTGAGCATCTCACTAGATCTTTCACAAAGGAGCTTGCATGTTAATGAGGTTGCTACTTTTTCCTGGAAGAGAAGATAAACCTGGGCGCTGATCCAGCAAAACCCCAAAGCGCAAGAGTCACCTTGGTGGAACCGGAGAGGTTGGCAGGACTCGTGTCATTTAGGCTGGGGCTTATGTGTTTTTCTAGACTCAGCCACAAAGATTAAGGTTGAAATTTAAATGGATAAAAAAGTAAGTTTGGGGGGGGGGAAAGCAAAAGAAAGCTGGGAAAATTATTTAATTTCAAACCAATTCAAGCTTATAGCTACATGTGCAAGTGTAAAATGAAGATTTATTTCTCAGTTGAAGAAGTTGTCTGGATTTTTGATAGATGATGTAATAATTCATGGGACAACAGTCTAGTACTGACTTCAGAACCAGTATTTCCCAGAAAGAGCAGGTTAGTGTCCTGGCTTCAGTTAATTATATAAATCAGTCTTTACTGAAATATTTAAGTAAATGAATGTTACATATTTCAGCCAGATTTGAGGCCTTTTCTGAGACTTTAATTTAGAAATATTTTGCATTAAGGGAGATCTTTATTTTTCATTTAATCCAGTCCAAGTTAAGAGGAGTGCTTGAGGAGTAATGTTTCACTGAACTTGAGGCACAGTGGATAAATCTGTTGCTCTGTAAGATGAAATAAAGACCCCTTTTCTTAGGGAGTGTTGTTTTGAACATGGTGTCTGTTCCTGTTCCTTTTCCTGACTTGGAAAATGGATTTTCTTTAGTTACCCTGTGTCTAGTATAAGGTTTTTTAATAACAGCATTGTGATTTATTAATAATTTTTTACTACATTTAAGACACTTGAGTATGTAAAGGGAAAATAGAAAGGTGTCATGAAATTTTAATGTACTAGTCACAGAGTGCTGCTTAAACTATTACAAGGAATCTTAAGATACATATAAGATTAGTTACAATAACGTGGTGGTGTTGCCATACTTGTATATATTCCGCTTGCATGCAAAAATACAGGGGAAATACCTGGCCTCTTCTTCTGCTACCTCAAATTCTAATCTGAAAAATGTCATTTATCCCTGTTCATTGCACTTGCAAAGTTCTTACTGTATGGATTGTGCAGCATCCACCTCTTCTCAAATGCTGCTTACTACTAAGTGTTCCTGAAGGATGACAGCCAGCCTGTATTTATAGGACACTGAATGGAAATTGTATGTACACGTACAGGACCGTATCACTCAGATGTAAGCAATTCAAATAGAATGTTCTTTAAAGACTGATTTACTGCAAGATTAATCCAAAAGTGGTATTGAAAATAGTGCTGGCTGCTCAGTACACAAACTGTTGCCAGTCTGATACATCCTCTGTGTTTTGTCTCCTTAGCTACTGACAAAAGGTCAGCAACACCCTGCGATCAGGCCTTTTCCTGTGCTTATTTTACCACATGTGTAGAGTCTTAGATGATTGCAGACGCTGAAACTCTTCCTTTTGGTGCTGATGTTACTTGAGACGTTACAAAAACTTTTATCTGTAGTACCAGGAGAGGGCTTGGTCTGGCAGGTCTCCAGAGGCCTCGTCTGACGTAGGGTACTGACTCCTGACTTCAGAAGGGAATAAAATCATCTTCATTTTACCACCAGTTTTTCAGTCAGTTTATGGGCCTGGTTGTGTATAAGAGGAAGTTTTAATGTTTTCCTGCAGAGTCAACATGAAGACCTATGTTGTGAGTAACTTCCGAAATAGACTTTTCAGCCTGAAAAATACTCTGATGATGTTTGCCTATAAAAATAGAATTAAAACAGAGGGAGCATGAGCAGGCATAAAACATAACTGTGTGGCAATCTTCAGCTCTCACTGGCCTTAAAAACTAGGTGAGGACATATATCAACCCTGTAGCCTTTAAGCAGAGGGTTCATGCAGAGGGTTCATTTGGACTCTTACCATTAAACAATGCACAATTCCCAGTTTCCCAGTTGGAAGGAAGACACACTAGGCCTTGAGCGGGCCTATATGTACTCTGCATTGTGAGGCCCCTGTACTCGGCATTGGTGAGGCTGCACCTCTAGTGCTGTGTCCAGTTCTGGGCTCCTCACCATAAGGAGGACATTGAGGTGCTGGAGTGAGTCCAGAGAAGGGCAACCAGGCTGGGGAAGGGGCTGGAGGGCAAATCCTATGAGGAGCAACTGAAGGAGCTGGGGATGCCTGGAGAAGAGGAGGCTGAGGGGAGACCTTATAACTGCCTACAACTACCTGAATGGAGGTTGTAGAGAGGTGGGCGATAGTCTCTTCAGCCAGGAGACAAGACAAGGGGAAATGGCACAAAGCTGTGCCAGGGTAAGATTAGATGTTAGGAAAAAATTTTTTACTGAAAGAGTTGTTGGGATGTAAAACAGGCTGCCCAGGGAGAGTGTAGAGTCACCATCCGTGGATGTGTTTAAAAGATGAGTAGATGAGGTACTTTGGTATGTGGTTTAGCATAAGACAGGAATGGTTGGACTCGATGATCTTAAAGGTCTTTTCCAACCTTGTGATTCTGTAATGTAGAAGCTTAATTTGAAAACATTTCAGCTGCTTTCAACCAGTAAGAACTTGTACAAGCAACATCATCTGAGTGCTGCGCGTTACTGTGGGGATACACTGTAAAAAATACTGTTTTCTGAATAAGTTGTGGTGTTTTGAATACCAGGGGAGTTTGAACACCTAAAGCTTCTTTTTAGCAGAAAAACTCTTGCAGCTTCTCTGTGAGGTTTATAACTTTCAGAAAGGGTGTTTGTAAAATACACCAAAGCAATAGAAGATGATAGATGCCACCTGAACCAAGAGGCCTCCCTCATTTGGCCTGTCTCAGTGCTTCTCATTTGCCAGTATTTGGAGGATAAAATCAGATGGTAAAATCTGATTCGAGTATTGAATATATGTTCTGTTTAGCTCAGTTTTAAGCCTTTGATACAACTGATTGATTGTGAAGCTAGTATGTAAAATCTTTGGTTTACTTTCCTTCGTAGTTCCAGTTCAAAATTATAGCCAGCTTTTGCTCAGCAAGAGCCACAAAAAGTCAGCTTTCCAGGTTGCTTGCTTACCTAAGCTTAAGTGTGGTTTTTAGGCATGTATCAGTTTGCTCTTGCTAAATACTGACAAAATGTTACTATCCTCAATAACCAAAAATGTTTACAGTACTGTTTGGTTAAACTTACTATCTTCTGTCATCATTTTTGTACAATTTATTGCAATTTAAAAGAGGTTAAGTATTTCCTAGGTGCATTAGATGTACATGTTGTACTCTAGGTGTCTCAATTATAATATTATTACATTGAAGCTTTCAAAATATGTCTTAACTGAAGTTGTTTAAGTTAATAGTAATTTTCTGTAAAGCAGTTTTGCTAGATTTTTCCTTTTCTTTTGGTAGGCTGTATTTCAGTTATTTCTCCATAATGTCTTTCAGGAAAATCCAGCTATGGCTGTTGCAATCAAAACATGTAAAAACTGCACCTCAGACAGCGTTAGAGAAAAATTCTTACAAGAAGCCTGTGAGTATTGAAGTATTTCTTTCGGGGTAGCTCCTGTGACTGATCCTTGCAAAGACTGCAGCTATCTGTGCCAAAAACTTCTGATACTAATATAAAATCTTCTCTTAATACATAGCATGACCTTTTTCTCTCCTGCAGTATCTGCCAGGAAGACTGTTTTACATCTTTGCATTGTTGGTGTATATGATTATATATTAATTCTTTGATTTTCTAAATTGCACAGGGATGTCTTGAGTCCTGTAAGGCTTCAGAACCAGTTTTGGAATATTAGACATCTGAGCTTCAATTTCCTTTCTTCACCTTAAATGAATTAAACAAACCATAGCACTTGTGTGAGTGTGTTACTTAAGAAGGTCTGGTGCTTGTCTTTGCTAACAAAGTTGCTACAAATACTAAGCCTAAGTGAGATCTGGTTTGAAAATTCAGAATTAAAAATTATGAAACAATTTTCTAAATAATTGCCCACAAATACTGGATTCCCCAAATGGTGTCTATCATACATGGAGGAAGGCTTTTTGTTGAGGTGAATGCTAACAGAAAACATCTATAGTGTATTTACTGCTTTCTCTACTGTTTCCATTTGTAAGCAAATTAGGATAAGAGACTTAGGCTTTAATTTTTGCCCGTTATCCTCTGCTGTTGTTTATCTATAAATCTCATAAAGGTATTGTACTATATGAATAAATTACTTGGTTATGGTCAGAGGTTACAGTATACTTTTATTCACTATTCCTTTGTTGAGTAGATTTTTCTCATTGTTCAGAAAATCTGTGTTCATAGCTAATGGCTTATTTTCGGATGTCAGATTTTTCTTAAATTACTGTAATTTTTCCCATTACATTTCTAGCTGGTGGAAAAGTAAATACTATTGCTTGTAGTAATAACTTAGCAGTCAAAGGTAGACTGCTGTCTCTGTAACAATGTAGAAAATAATTGCTCGTTGAATGCTTCTTATTATGCTTTGAGCTTGACAGATTAGGAAATGCTAATGGAGTAGACAGATAAATAGTGCTTTTCAATTTTGATTTAATAGTTTTGCCATTTCTTCTTCATTTTTTTTCTTATTCTAATTCCCATCTGTTACCTGGCTCTTGTTTGCTTTCAGACTGCAAACTCTCACAGTAGAGAAAACCTCCCAGTTTTTAAAAGCACTCTTCCAAGGGCCCAAATCAAACACCTGGAGAGGCAAAGTTAGTGATTCACTGGAATAAGAATTTTGTTTCTCAATATATTAATATTAGGAATATTAAAATATTCTGGAGGTTTCCTTGTTTGCTTGTGTTCAATGCTGGAAAGATTTAGTATTGATCCTTGTGAGGAGGAATGGTTAAGTATAAGTGGTAGATGAAAAAACAGCACCAGTCCCTTCATTCCTGTCTGCTTTTCCATAGTAATACAATACTTTTAATACATTTGTATGTGGTGAAATACAAAGCATCTGGGTTTTGGGAGATTTTTACTGATCTTCCATTGGCTTTTTGGTAAATTGCTCCTTTCTGCAAGCAGTTGATTCCTCTTACCTCTAGAATCTGGATGGCAAAATGATTTAAGAACTCCATTACCCCTTCTGAATTTGTGAGTTTGTCAGCTAACATCAACTGAATTACTTTCTGGGAAGTGTGTTCCAACAGTGGAGTATTTATGTTTAAACCTGGTACAATATGATATAAACCTATTTATGTTGATTGCCTTTCCATTCCTTTGATAATTAAAACTCTGTTCCTGCTTCATTTTTACATCAATGAAGCAACATTTCCATATTAGAAAATATTATGAATTGCATTGAGTTAGGTTAGGACAAGAGGAACCCTAAAGAGAAATGAATTGAGGTTTGTTTGGAATATGTACATTATTTCCCAAGATTTTAGTACTAACATTGGGTCCAGATAAACCAGTTCAGGCCTGCACACTTTTTCAAGGTATCAGAAATAGCTCCTCTCTCTGAAATCCTATTTTCCTCAACAGGAAAGAGGAGAATTGAATGATTTGGGAACCTAGCTTTGATCCTGTCTAGAATTTTGGCAGTTGTTATTGCCCATTTGCCATTTCATCACCTAATTTATTCCTTTTTATTAATGCATTAAGCAATGCCATTGATAAGGGATGTTTGGTTTACTTGGGGGGGCGTTATTATTGATGACACATTAATATGCTAAATAATAAGTTCTCTCAAGTTTGGCCATTAAGTTTCTTTGCAGGAAGGTAGATGATTATAGTACTATAACAATAGGTTTTAGAAACAGTGTTGCCCAAGGATTTTTCTTGGGCTCTGTAGGTTGTGTTGGTTATATGACCATTGTGTGCCAGTGTGCAGAACTAGAATTCAGAACTCATCGGAATAGGAATCCAAGATTAATTGATGTGATTAAAAGCCAAAAGGTACCAGATTCACAGAATTGTAGGGGTTGGAAGGGACCTCCAGAGATCGAGTCCAACCAGCTTTTATCCTTGCCTAATTTTAGGTGAAGTGGAACAGACTTTCCAGATTGGTAATTGCCTTGTGTTTCTGTTGACACTACTGACTGTGAATACACAAGAGATACTACTTAAAGTAGCATCTCAAAGCCCAGGGGGGTTTTGGATGGAGTCTCCTCCTCTGGAGATATTAAAGACCCATCTGGACGCTGACCTGTGTGACCTGTCTTAGGGAACCTGCTTTGGCAGGGGGGTTGGACCCGATGATCTCTGGAGGTCCCTTCCAACCCCTACGATTCTGTTGTTCTGTGAAACTGAAAGAGGGAAGATTTAGATTAGATGTTAGGAGGAAAATCTTCCCAGTGAGGGTGCTGAGACACTGGAACAGGTTGCCCAGAGAAATGGTGGATGCTTCTCCCTGGCAGTGTTCAAGACCACGTTGGATGGGCTTTGGGCAGCCTAATCTGGTGGAGGGTATCCCTGCTTATGGCAGGGATGTTGGAACTAGATGACCTTTGAGGTCCTTCCAACCCAAAGCATTCTGTGATTCTATGATTTGTATGTCTCACTGCATTAAATATACTGTGACTGCACTGCTGAGACTGAAAAGTCAGTTAAATTCATGGAAAATAAAATGAGGTGGGATTAAATGAGATTTTGGTCTGTGTTGTAAACTGACACAGTTTTTTTCCATAGGTTAATTGGTCATGCAGTAGGTTGGTAGATGATGATGTTAACTTACGTTATGCTCAACGAGGAGAGAAGAACCAGACTTGAACCTTCCACAGCATTTTACTAAAAGCAAGTGGTATTTTATGCTGCCTGGAGAACATGACATGACCAGACATTATTGCTTGAAAGTGGTTCTTTCAAGTCCTGCAGAACTACTTTTTGGTCATAGACTAAAATGTTTCTTAATGACTTTTTTGATTTTTTACCTCTTTTTTTTTAAGGGAAAAAGGTTTTATATAACACACTAACTTGTTTTGCTTTTCCTTTCAGTAACAATGCGTCAGTTTGATCACCCTCATATTGTAAAGCTCATTGGAGTCATTACAGAAAACCCAGTTTGGATAATCATGGAGCTCTGTACGCTTGGAGAGGTAGGGAAAATCCTTGTGCAACTCTGCTATTTGGTCTTTCAGCTCACAGATACCTTTAGACAAGACTGAAAAAATCATTTCTTGGCACTCTTCTCACAGTATTCACTCTCCAAAGTGGTTTGTAGAATTGTGCACTCAGATACAGGACTGGCAGAATTGGACATAGCTCCTCCACCAAGGGGACTGCATCACCTCATACTGATGCCATTTAGTCATGGTTTGCAGAGAATTCAATTCCTGTTCCAGAATGAGAGCATAACCTGTGTCAGGATGATGATATTGTGATATCATTTAAACAGCCTTTGCAAATGCACCTACCTGAAGTGAAATTCTGTCATAGATCTTTTACTCTTCTTGAATAGTACTGTGTTTTCCCTTGGAACACTGAATTTCTTC
Source organism: Gallinula chloropus (assembly GCF_964237585.1). Taxonomy (NCBI): domain Eukaryota; kingdom Metazoa; phylum Chordata; class Aves; order Gruiformes; family Rallidae; genus Gallinula; species Gallinula chloropus. The sequence continues at coordinate 5,330,183 of NC_140086.1, forward strand.
TAGTTTTGGTTTTTTTCTGCACAGTCTCCACAGCAGAGACCATAGATAGAATTACTTTGCTCGTTGCTATGTCTCTTAGGTGATTGGTTAAAACAGAACTAGACCTCTGTTGATGTGTTGATGTGTTTTCTTTGAGTCGCATGTCTCTGAAAATCCGAGCTGGAGGGGTATGTCACACAGCGCTGTACGGTGCTCACTGGAATTCCCAAACTGCAACATGTTGTCCAAGAAAAAAAAGACAGGAAAACCTGTAGTGAAGAAGTCATTTTCTGTCAAAAAGTTACAGAATTCCTTTCCAGTGTCTGAATCATTTCTCAAACCTTCTTTTTAATTTATAGTGAATTCTGGTGCCACCTGCCATTAGATTCACGGAATCGTAGGGGTTGGAAGGGACCGCCAGAGATCATGGGGTCCAACGCCCCTGCCAAAGCAGGGTCCCTAGTACAGGTCACACAGGTCAACGTCCAGATGAGTCTTGAGTATCTCCAGAGAAGGAGACTCCACACCCCCCTGGGCAGCCTGTCCCAGGGCTCTGTCACCCTCACTGGGAAAAAGTTCTCCCGCACATTGGTGTGGAACTTCCTGTGCTCCAACTTGAGGCCATTGCCCCTTGTCCTGTCTCCCACAAAGTCCTCCCTGCTTTAGACCAGCAATATAACATACAACAATTCTGCATTTATATTGGCTTCCATGAGTTAAATCCAGTTGTTTTAGCAAATACAGATTAAGATGAATGCTTCCAAAACAATACTGGTTTAATTGGTGTTCAGATTGGCCATGTACAATTTCATTCTAAATTATTGAGGCCATTGTTCTAAATTATTTTGTTCTCAAGGGAGGAATGCATAAAAAGTCCAGGAGTGCTTTACTCTGGAACAGCAGCAGCATCTGCTCTCAGTCTTCAACAGGAGCCTGAAAGCAATGCACAATTGTTGGTTTTTTTATTAACAGTTTTCATGTAGAAAAAAACCTGCTTGAATTTAACCCAGAGTCAAATTTCTTCACAGCAGGTGGTTTTCTTTTCTCACACAGTCTGAAGGAAAGGCATGCCCACTGATACTTCCATAAACTTCACGATTTGCGATACGCCTCGTTCAACTTTGTGTGGTTTTTGTCCTAACTTCTTTCCTTTCTTTTCCTTCTCTGTACAAAAAGTTGAGATCGTTTTTGCAAGTAAGAAAATACAGCTTGGATCTGGCCTCTCTGATACTCTACGCTTACCAGCTTAGCACAGCACTTGCCTACTTAGAGAGCAAAAGATTTGTACATAGGTAAGTTTTTATACATATATATATATGTGTGTGTGGGTGTGTGTTTTTGTTTATAACTATTCAAAATTTGAGTTCAAGAAGCGTCTGGAGGATGCACTCTCTCCCATGCTCTGGCTTGGCTGGCCCTGTGTGGAGCCAGGAGTTGGACTTGATGACCCTTATGCGTCTCTTCCAACTCAGGATGTTCTAGGATTCTATGACTAGGAGGAGTCCTAGCTTCCCAGCTGTTTGACTGTCGGTGCCTTGGCTGTGACATGCACTTCCTCGAGTGATGACAAAACACAACACATCCTTGAATTCTTTGAAGCCTCCTTTTTGTGTTTCTAGATCCTGACTTATGATGAATGTCTAGCAGCAATGCTTTCTAACTCCTAAAAACCACTTAACCTGTTTTAAGTCAGTCTCCATATGAGTATAGCACTTTTGTCTGGCACCACCACCGGCGTGACACCCTTTTCAAGAGTGACACCTGCTGGCTCGCTCCATGGTTGGCTCTGAGATGGTGCTGGATTTTAATCAGCTGAGTTGGTGCTTTGTCCTTACAATATTTTTAAAAGGTGACTTGAGTCACCTGGAGTTTTCCAAACACAGAAAAGCAAAACAAGGCATGGATGGCTTCTTAGGAACTCGGGAAACAAAAATACAAATCCTTGCTTAGCTAGAAAGTAAACCTAAATTCCCTTCTGGGTGTGTTTTGAATTTCATTCCCTTGAATTTGAGCATGACCTTTCTAGAGAGAAGAGGCTGGCTTTAGCCTCATGTTGTACACAATTAAAAGTATCATGTACCATTTCATTTTGAACTTGAGCAGTTTATCTGTTTGTAAAGGCATGTAGCAATAGGAGGAGAGGTAATTATCTTAAACTAGAGGAGGGCAAGTTTAGGTTAGACATTAGGAAGAAGTTCTTCACTATGAGGGTGGTGAGACACTAGAACAGGTTGCCCAGATTGGTAGTGGAGGCCTCATCCCTGGAGATATTCAAGGTCAGGCTTGATGGGGCTTTGAGCAACCTGGTCTAGTGAAGATGTCCCTGCTTACTGCAGGGGAGTTGGACTAGATGACCTTTAAGTCTCTTCCAACCTCACACATTCTATGGCTTGTGTTTAAATACTTAGATTCAAAGTCTGTATGTTGGATATTGTAGCTACAAACATGCACATGTGTAAGTATTAGGTATGTGTATGTACATAGGTATGTTTATAAAACCCTTACAGTTGTTACAGACCCTTGAATTTTGGCCAAGTAGCTGTTGATTTTCACTCTAGTACTAAAATTTGAAAATCAAACATACTCATTCCATACTGAAATGGGAGAAAGCAGCGGCACTGCTCCATTTGCTGTTCTTACTTCACTGCTCGAAGCTAAATCTCTCAACACTTAGCCAAGCCTGCTGAAATCCAGAACCAACAGCCACATAAGGTGGGTTGTCAAACCTGGGAAACCACAAGAGAACAATGCCACGTCTTTCCATAGTCCCCGTGGCATCACTACAAACAGAGCTCATGATTAGGAAGCCTCTTAGAGGACTGAGGTCTTAAACCAGTTCTTTACCTTTAGAAGGACTGGAGACAGATTTTCTTCTTTCTATCACATCTAATTGCCAAAAATTGTTAGTCTATGATATTTAAATATATGGAGAATAACACATTTTCCTCTGATCTTGATGCTGATGGTTACATATTCAGATGACAGCTCTGGATCAAACACATTGCAGCATTCTTGCAAGCTTTTCCAAGCCAGAAGACAACATGTAGTCATCTTTTTCTGTATGTACACACCCAAAACATGGCTAGAAAAGTAATTCAGCTCTCTAGAATCATAGAATCATCAAATGGTCTGGGTTGGAAGGGACCCCAAGGATCACACGTTTCCAACCCCCCTGACACAGGTAGGGCCACCAACCTCCAGGTCTGGATCTACACAAGGTTGCCCAGGGCCCCATCCAACCTGGCCTTGAATAGGTTGTAATAAATGAGCTTTCACCACTTGGAAGTTTTTAAAAGATTAGAAATAACTTCTCCTCTGTTTGACAGGGATATTGCTGCTAGAAATGTGCTGGTATCTGCCACTGACTGTGTGAAATTAGGTGACTTTGGTTTATCCCGATACATGGAAGACAGTACTTACTATAAAGGTAAGTTGATGCTCTGGATCCTTCTTGCAGGCCCGTTAGAACACAGTGGCTTCTTGCAATATAGAGTTTCATTCTCTAAAGGAATTACCCAGATATTCTGGATCTAGTTGCTGTGTTTGTATAAAAAGGCAAACTCTTGGACAGTTTAATAGATGGCAGTACATTCCTGCATGTGTTCTCCTTCTTAAGCACACATGTAGGTTGCACCAGGGGCTAAAAAAAGTTGCAAAAAGTAGAAAATCTATGTGTAGGTAAAATTCTGCTTTGTAAGACACCTTTAGTGCTTCCTTTGCAATTTTTAGAAGAAAATCCATATTTGAGGCCTGTCAGAGATAATCCTCATATTCGTGGTGTAATACAGGTAGCCTACAATGAGTTTGAGGTTACTTGTAGGTAAATTTTCAGTTACTGTATGCCTCATACTTCAGATGCCTCTGGGCTAATGAGATTCAGGACAAAAAAAAAGTCTTTGAAGCCTCCTTTTTTTCCTCATTTTGGATGGAATACTGATGTAAAGCGGCTCCAGCAGCTGTGAGATGTTCTGCAGTACCTGATAGAAGGGAAATACAGCATGAAGCGTACCAAACACTACCATTTCAAATCAAGTCTGTATTAGGAAAGCAAAATACTTCTTGTTTCAGTCATATATTAGAAAATATCATTTATCTGTCCCCTTACACCCCCATTCTGGTTCCTTGATTTATTTATCTCCTCTCGCCTGGGACAGGACAACCCCTTGCAGAGCTACAGGCTTGCGGGAGACTGGCTAGACAGATGTCAGGAAGAGAAGGACCTGAGGGTGTTGGTTGACTGCAGGCTGAACATGAGCCAGCAGTGTGCCCAGGTGGCCAGGAAAGCCAATGGCATCCTGGCTTGTATCAAAAATAGTGTGGCCAGTAGGTCTGGGGAGGTGATTTTGCCCCTGTAGTGGGCATTGTTGAGGCGGCACCTTGAGTGCTGTGTCCAGTTCTGGGCTCCTCACCATAAGAAGAACATTGAGGTCCTGGAGCGAGTCCAGAGAAGGGCAACCAGGCTGGGGAAGGGGCTGGAGGGAAAATCCTATGAGGAATGGATGAGGGAGCTAGGAATGTTTAGCCTGGAGAAGAGGAGGCTGAGGGGAGACATTATCACCACCTACAACTGCCTAAAAGGAGGTTGTAGAGAGGTGGGCGATGGTCTCTTCAGCCAGGTGACACGACAAAGGGAAATGGCACAAAGCTGCACCAGGGCAGGGTCAGATTAGATGTTAGGGAAAAGTTCTTCCCTGAAAGAGTTGTCAGGATGTGGAACAGGCTGCCCAGGGATGTGGTTGAGTCACCATCCCTGGGTGTGTTTAAAAGATAGGTAGACAAGGTACTTAGGGTTATGGTTTAGCATAGGACAGGAATGATTGGACTCAATGATCTTAAAGGTCTTTTCCAACCTTGTCATTCTGTGATTCTTTCCTGCTGTGAACTGTAGGTCGTAATTTTAATCACTGAGAGGGGGAGCACTTTGGACATAATTATTTCTTCTTAATGCTTCTGTGGTTCGTTTTTGGGGTATTTATTGTGGGTTTGGAGGGTTATGGGTGTGGGAGGGGGAGGTGTTCTTTTTTTCCTGTTTTACCTAAGGCAAGACAACCTACCCTTCTTTTTATCAATCATTTAAAAACACCGACTCCCCCTTCTGAGATATTGTGACTGTTTCAGATTTGATGCCAGTACCTTTGTAACTGCATTTGCGTCTTGAAGTAAGAACTAATTTAAAACATAAAGGAGCTCAGTCAATCTGAATTTTTGGGCAAAGTGCTGCTCTTCTCTCTAGGCAGAGGACAACCAGCAGAATGTATTGGTCAGACAGTTAGAGGACTTAACTGGAGATGGGGTTTTGCCTATGTATTACTTCAGTGAAAACAAAATCTGTTTGAGCTCCCTAGTAAGAATAAAAGTCTTCCTTGTCTTGCCTTCGCTTCCCTGTAGCTTCCAAAGGAAAATTACCTATCAAATGGATGGCTCCAGAGTCAATCAACTTCCGACGGTTTACCTCAGCTAGCGATGTGTGGATGTTTGGTAAGTGAATACCCAGTGGGTGGTTTTCTTAAGTTAACTACTGGAAATGAGTAATTTCCAGATTTCTGGCACTGTTTTTACTGTGCTTTCTGAAAATAGGATTTCTTCCAGCACGTTTTCCACCTCTGTGTTTTTATTTCCTTTTTCTCCTCAGTAAGCCAAAACTTTTGGGTGCCTTTTTGCCTCTAGTTGGAAGTGAACAGAAATGAAGGGACAAGGAAATTAAGTCACAGTAGGAAAGGAGATGGGTTTTTCACTGTTGTTTTTCCCTCTGATTTCTTTTTCTTGCACCATTGTTGCTTGCTGATTCTGTTTTATATTTTGACTTTTTCCTTCATGCTGATATGCCTCCTTCCTTAAGACATCACCTTGCATGGTGTCTGTTTCCAGATCTTTAATGCCAAATCCCCACTTAATATTTCTCTCATAGCTCCTGCTGGCTTACAAAATATGACCAGACCCTGAGTAAAAATTAGTTAATGGGAATATACTGAAACCTTGATCTTTTTTTTTTTCTCAAATATGTAAGTTTTTATATGATCCTGGTCACCTGTGCTTAGAGTGGTTCAAACTGTTCCCTGTGTAAGGGAACAAAGAGGATGAAGCTGGGTATAAGAGTGGGACGGACAAGGAGGGGTTCACCCTCTTTACAGAACAAAATGTGAATGTTTTTAAGTGAAGGGTATGTGAATTTTAGCAGGTTTATACTAGATAGAAGAAAACTCTGGTACAGTCAGAAAAATTAAATCTATTTTGGCCAATCTAAACTGGAAGACCAGTTGTCCCATTGTGCTTTTAACATAGTTTCAACAGAAACTGTTTCATTACATAGTTTCAGGACAAAAAAAATGGGATTGATGCCAGTGTTAGAACACCCTCAAAGTGAAAATAAGCTCTGCATGTGGAAACAAGCCCATTGGAGCTAGTCAGAGAGAAAGCAAACATTCTACCTCATTAAATAAAAAAAAGTAGATTATAATATGAACAACCCTTCTGATTTACAGCTGGTAGAAGGTAGGTAAATGTGAAACCAGGCTGCGGTGAGCCAGCTCTGGGTCATGCTTCCTCATAAATAGCTCAGGTTGATACTGCATGTGTAATCCTACTGCACACCACTCCTCTCTGCTGCCTGCTGGTAAGTCAAAACTGGATTCTCTAGCTGTACATTTCAGAAGAAATTGTGTTGTTTGGCTCTACAAAACTGGGGGGGGGGGGGGGGGAGTGTCTTTTTTTTAATGGGTTTTGTTGTTTGCTGACACTGGGGACAAAATCTTTGTGTGTGTTTCTCAGGTGTGTGTATGTGGGAGATCCTAATGCATGGGGTAAAGCCCTTCCAGGGAGTGAAGAACAATGATGTGATTGGGCGAATTGAGAACGGTGAGCGGCTCCCAATGCCTCCAAACTGCCCTCCTACCCTCTACAGCCTTATGACCAAGTGCTGGGCATACGACCCTAGTAGACGACCCAGGTTTACTGAACTTAAAGCACAACTCAGGTAGGGTTATACTTCTGAAAGGTGGTTTCCTTATTCAGAAATACTTATTTTCACTGTCTCTTCTCTTACAGTATTTTCTTTCTGTAGAAAATTGGAGACATAAGGTATTAAGTTTTATCTTCAGAAGGCTAGTTTTTTTAGTACTCTTTTGGAGGTCTGGACCTTATCTGTTGGAGAAAATTAGACTAGGTGGTAAATTCAAATAACTGGAAATATGAATCACCTTTCTCTCCTAAGAAAAACTGGATTTTACAAGCAATTTGTTTGTATTTTAAGCTCTCCATGCTACAGTCCTTGAGGAGGAGTGGGTAGAAAGAATTTAGAGCGATTGCTTAGCCAAACATGCAGTGTACAGTTTTGGGGTAGAAATGTGTACTCTTTCTTAAATAAATGGACTATCAGATGAGTGCTGTTGAAATTTATTTTCCTAACATAAGCAGCGTGCTGGTTGCCCTGGGGCAGCTGTGTCTGTGCGGTTGCAGAGCCTGCAATAGATGCAGTGTCATTAACTACAAATTCCTTTGCCTTTAGTAAACCAGGATACAGACAACCTTATGTTTATCTTGGAATGAATATGAGCACACACTTCTGAGCCTAGTCTAAATTCACACGGTGGCTCATTCTGCAATGATTTCAGTGTCCACATCTCCATTTCACCAGCCACAAAGTGGGAGTGATATTTAAACTTGGAAACATCTATATTATCTGAATATATTTCATATTTGTGACCATCTCTGGGATTTTATGAGTGCTCTGTATCTGTTATACCTAAGTCAATATAAGCTTCAAACAGTCTGTAGGTATTTATACACTGTAAATTACTCTTGGATCTGTTGTAATTTGTTGCCAAATTCTCAAGTTTATCTTATGTCTAGTTTCAGACTTGTGCTTTGCAACATGTTTTATTTTCACAGTATCATTTTGTGCTGTCACTGGGTGTTCATGGTGCAAGATAATTCATAGGATGGTTAAAAAAGGGATAATTTTAATACAGTTCTGATGCTGTTTCAGAGTTGCTGTGTGGATAACTTAGCTACCTTGACTTTTTCTTCCTTTTTCTTAAAATGTCAAGTGGGTTGCCATGTGTTACTGTGGGAGCTCCAGTGTAGACCAAGAACTTATGTAGCCTGAGGAGGACGTAGCCCTCCTCTACAGAGAATTTATGCTGGGGATTGTATGGAGTTACCAGCAAAGGGAGGAATGGCAAAGCTTGGTAGGGATTGCAAGGAAAAGATACGTGGTCATGTGATTTGGTGGAAATTCTCAGTTCTCTTGCTTTATCTTTCTTTCTCTTTTGTTTCTGAAAGAATAAGATTCTTTTTAATTTGCACTCTGATTGTACACAGCTGACTGGCACAGGGGAGAATGAAGCCCTAAAATAATGACTAGGAATGTGGCTATGGTGTGAAACTCAGACAGGGAGAGAATCTCACTAGCAAGGGAAGAAGATGAGTAAAGCCAGAGTAAAAGTTACTTTCTTGGGGGATGAAATAAACATAGGTTGTACTCAGAGAGAGAAAGACGTCAGCAGCACTTAGAGTCTAGAGTGGAACACAAGTCTGATGAGGAGCAGCTGAGGGAACTGGAACTGTTTAGTCTGGAGAAGAGGAGTCTTGGGGAGACATTGCCCTCTACAAGTACCTGAAAGGAAATTGTGGTGAGCTGGGGGCCAGCCTCTTCTCACAGATAACTAGTGATAGGACAAGTGGGAATGGCTGCAAGTTGTGCCAGGGCAGGTTCAGGTTAGACATTAGGAGAGATTTCTTCTCAGAAAGAGTGGTCGGGCATTGGAATGGGCTGCTCAGGGGGAGTGGTTGAGTCACCGTCCCTCAGGGTGTTCAAGGAAAGGTTGAATGAGGTATTTAATTTAGTAAGTGATGTAGGTGGTAGGGGGATGGTTGGACTAGATGATCTTGGAGGTCTTTTCCAACCTTAATGATTCTGTGAAGAGGGGGAAAAAAGTGAAAGGTGTAGAATGGTGTCGCCAGTTAAACAGGACAGACCACTGCACAGGGCCTGGCTGGCCTCAGAAATGCACGGCTGAAGGGTGAGAGCCAACATTCACATCGTGCAGCAAGGCAAATTCTCACTGGTTACAAATCAAAATGTTTCCTGATGTGTGTGGATGAGCTCTGAAATGGGTCACCCAGAAGCCCTGGAAATTTTGGTGCAAAATTTTCCTTGACGGGAAAAGGCTCTGAGCAACCTGACCTTCCCCCATGCATGGCACCCAGCTTTACCAGGAGATTGGACTCAAGACCTCCAGGAGTCCCTTCCAACTGAAGTGATTCTCTGGCTCCAGATGAAAAAATGCACCTCGGAGGTACAGCATTCATAGGAAAAGTGAAGCATTTTTTAGAGGACAAGCTGTCCTGGAGCCACAGCAACCCTAAAATCCATTTTTTTTACTCTCTTCTCATCAAAGCAGAGAGTTTTCTGCCATTCCAAACTGATGACCTTTACCTCCTGGAAATTCAGTGGCACGGTCATGCTCAGGTCTTCTTTGTGCAGCTCAGAGACAGAGTCAGCCTCCCATTGAAGAGGCTGCCAATTCCCTTATGACAAGTCGATCTCAGGCAGCTAGGAAAGATTATGCTTCAAAACTCAGATTCCCATGAACTTGCAAAAACAAGCCATTTCCCTGGTGGCCTTTTCTCCATGGTGTTGCTGCTGCTTGTTCTGGATCCCATCCAGGGTAGCCTTTTCAAGCTGAGAGCAGACTGGTTGTTTGCTTGAAGCCAGTGATGCAGCACCACAACATTCCTCTCCCTTTTAATGAGAAAAAGTCCGTGGCTTTGGGAAAAAAAGCTTCTCTGCATCTGAAATAGCACTGATGAGAGTATTTGATGTGCTCTCTCTGTTTGTTATTTGATGCTTTTCCCATTTCAGAGGAACATCTGCTTTGCACAGACTTTACGTGCAGCTGCTTGTGCAATGCAAAGATGTTGATTTCTATAGAATTTATGTTGTGTTATATGGGTGATAATAAGGCCTGATCTATTTAAGCATTTGATCTGTCCAAAGTGGATAGGGATGAGTTAAGTCTTCAGAGTAAGCAAAAAAACAAATGAATGGTTTGTGGATTTCTGAACTTAATTCCCTCTCACGTCACAGGTTCTTTTTTCAATTTTTTGGGGGGGTGTGATCACAGAATCACAGAACATTAGGAGTTGGAAGGGACCTTGAAATATCATCTAGTCCAACCCCACTGCCAGACCAGGATCACACAGACTAAATCACACAGGAACACATCCAGGCAGGTTTTGAATGTCTCCAGAGAAGGAGACTCCACAACCTCTCTGGGCAGCCTGTCCTAGGGCTCTGTCACTCTCACAGTGAAAAAGCTTCTCCTTATATTCACATGGAACTTCCTATGCTCCAGCTTGCACCCGTTTCCCCGTGTTGTATCCTTGAACATCACTGAGAAGAGCCTGGCTTCATCGTCCTGACACTCACCCTTTATATATTTATGAACATTAATAAGGTCACCCCTCAGTCTCCTCCAAGCTAAAGAGGCCCAGCTCCCTCAGCCTCTCCTCATAAGGAAGGTGTTCTACTCCCTTCATCATCTTGGTGGCCCTGTGCTGGACTCTTTCAAGGAGCTCTATGTCCTTGTTGAACTGAGGGGCCCGGAACTGGACACAATACTCCATGTGCAGTCTCACCAGGGCAGAGTAGAGGGGGAGAAGGACCTCTCTTGACCTACTAACCACACACCTTCTAATACACCCCAGGATGCCATTGGCCTTCATGGCCAGGAGGGCACATGGCTGGTTCATGGTCATCCTGCTGTCCACCAGCACCCCCAGGTCCCCTCGCCGACTCTGCTCTCCAACAGTAAGAGCGAGCAAAGCCGGAGTGAGGTGCTACCCTGCCGCTCCTCCAGTTCTGTCACCGACTGTCACTGACTGCACAGATGTAAAACCTGTGGGGTTTCAATCAGGAAGCATGTGTTGCTTTGCTGACCTTGTGTAGAAGAGATTTTCAGTCTTGCACCACATGGGAAGCAATACAAGAGGCCCTTTGCAAAGTGTTTAATTGGCCGAGTCATGCAGTATCACTTTTACAGCATTTCTCCTCAGAATGACTCATAGCCACTTACTAGAACCATACTCATACTGTACTACATTTATACAGTCACTGTAGCCGTTGACTGTCCCGTACATACATTTACTACTAAGTTTAATTTATACTTTGCACTGGAGGTTAAGTTGGATTTTATCTTCGAACCATAGAATGCTTTGGGTTGGAAGGGACCTCAAAGATCATCTAGGTCCAATCCCCTACCATGGGCAGGGACACACTCACTAAACCAGGTTGCCCAGCTTCTCTGGGCAGCCTGTTCCAGTGCCTCACCACCCTCACAGTGAAGAATTTCTTCCTAATGTCAAACCTAACCCTGCCCTCTTTCAGCTTGAAACCACGGTCCCTTGTCCTATCCCTGCACTCCCTGGTGAACAGTCCTTTCCCACCTTCCTTTAGGACCTCTTTAAGTATTGGTCGATTAGGTCTCCCTGGAGCCTTCCCTTCTCCAGGCTGAACAAACCCAACTCTGGCAGCCTGTCTTCACAGGAGAGGTGTTCCAGCCCCTTGATCATCTTTGTGACCCTCCTCTGGTCTTGCTTCAACAGCTCTACATCTTTCCTGTACCAGGGACTCACAAGCTGGACACAGTACTCCAGGTGGGGTCTCACAAGAGCAGAGGGGCAGAAGCTTTGAGCAGCTTAGTTTTGAGCTTTCAAATTAATGTAATTGCATGACATTTTCACTACATCATAGAATGAATTTTATATAAAGTCCCCATCACTCATGCTTTCTGCTAAAACAGCAAAAGGAAGAGCAGTTGTATCACTGCTGTGGTAGGAGTTCATAACTATGTAAAGGATGAGTGTCAGGAGGACAGAGCCAGGCTCATCTCAGTGATGTCCAGTGATAGAACAAAGGGCAGTGGGTGCAAGCAGGAGCATAGGAGGTTCCATGTGTACAGCAGGAGAAACTGCTCCACTATGAGGGTAGTGGAGCCCTGGGACAGGCTGCCCAGAGAGGTTGTGGAGTCTCCTTCTCTGGAGACATTCAAAACCAGCCTAGACATGTTCTTGTGTGCCCTAATCTAGGTGATCCTGCCCTGGTAGGGAGATTGGACTAGATGACCTTTCAAGGTCCCTTCCAACCCCTGACATTCCGTGATACCCTGAGTGTGAGTCCAGCCCTCTGATGAAGCAGCACAGGGTTTAGCGGAGTGGATGATGGCTCTAGCATCTCAGTGCTGCCGGTGACATAGTAGATCCAGCTCTAAAAAGAGTATTTAAAGAGAGTAAAAAGACTTCCTCATGTTTTAAAGTCTGGTTTTACAGCAGTGGTAGGATAATTACCTGATGAGAACTGGACTTGAGCCTTGTTGTGACTGCATTTGATGTAGGGCTTGAGATGTTGCCTCACAAGGCCTTTTGCTCTTGGCACAGAGAGCATTAGGAACAGTCTCCATCTGAACCTAATGGTTCCTGTGGCACCACGACAGCGAGTGCTGGTGTTGCTTTGCCTTCTGATATAAATGATACATTTCAGTCCTGCAGCTAATCCTGCACTGAAGCTCCCAGTCAACGTCTCCTTGCCAGTGTCATGAGCCAGTTTCAATTAAATGAATCTTTGTAAATGAAGGAACTGTATCAATTATGCAAACATTTAATAGTTGAGGTTATTTTGTAATCTGATTTAACCTAGCCAAGAAGATGAGTGAAGTTTGTCTGTAATACCTCAAAATTTGCTGGGGAAATCGTATGAATAGAAACATTTCTCTGCTTGCTCCTCCTTACTGCTAAAAATAGATGTGCAGTTTGGGAAAATATGCCTAGATCTGACTTTCCTGACCTTCTCCAGACTCCAATAAACTGTTCAGAGCACTTAAGCAGCTGTACTGAGGAAAGGTCAAAAATATCTCTCGGCACGCTTTTACTGTCTGTGGATTGGTCTTCCCTTTGTGAAAACAAAGACGTTTCTGTGAGTCACTTCTATTCTTTGGGTTTTTTTTTTTTTACAAGCAATGCTTCTCTGAGGCATTTCTACTTGATGTTCCTGTCCTCAAGGGCATCCAAGTCCAAAATTCTACTGCGGTCTATCAGCCTTCTGAGCAGGCTACTTACTGGGTTGCTGAGGAGAAGACCTCCTGATGATAGCAGGGTGGGATGAATTCGTTTTAAGGCATTTTAAGACAAACAGCTGAGCCAATTTGACAAGAAACAAGAAGTCCTTTTAGTAGAATTTAGTAGAAAGTTGTCATTTCTAGTGATAGGATTAAGTTTAACGGCATTGCATTAAATCCCAGGGCACCCAGATGCCCTGGTTTGGGTAGCAAGGCAGATAGGTATTGGAGTTTCCTTCCTTTTTAGGGAAAAAAAAACAGACCACACTGTGCCAAATTACACCCGTGGCCCCAAATTGTCAATAAGCCATCTCTAAATTTAGTCAGCAGCTTTTAGCTGACTCCTGTTCCATTCGTTTGCTGGGATTGGAGAAACTGCTGTATCAACAGCTCTGGTAAAAATCCTTATTTTATTCATGCAGTATCTGGGAGCAGGGTTTGCATTGTTTGGTTGTGGTTTGGGGCTTTTTTTAAATCTTGAGGGGTTTCTGGAGTGATCGGGATCGTGGTTCATGGCTATGGCTGCATGTTGGCTGATTGCTGTATTTGGGGGTTGGACTTGATAGACCTGAGGTCCCTTCTAACCCCTAAAATTCTGTGCATAAAAAGGCATGCCAGGTCTCTGAAGTGTGACCTAGCTTGAGAGCGATGGGGTTTTGTTGCTGTTTTTCATGGGTTCATATAGGAAATATTTAATTTGCCTTATTCTGAAGGAAGGGAAAGGTGAAATAAAAACGTGTTTCTCCTTTTATTTCCCTCTATTGGTCTGTAGCTGTGTTCTGTGGTGGTTGTGTCAGGACGACTTTTGCAAATAACTTGACTGGTGTTTTAGTTGCACATTCTTGGGTTACTTCAAGCAATGATGGATTGGAATTGCAGCAATCCTTACAAACTTGGTTTAGCTGCAGCGAGACGAGATGACTTCGCTGCTTTTTTAGAAGTGGCAGAGATACTTTTTGGCTGAGTAAGGAAAAGCAAAGTTCTCCTCTCCAACCAAGCAGGAATTTATTCTTGAAATAAGCACCAAAGTTCCATGATTAGAATAGATTGCTGTAGTTGATCTCATCCCCTGCATGAGTAATCCTGTGTGGTTATTTAGCAGACGGAACAGGAGATTCTATACTCAGAACCTAGCTTTGTTTCTGGAAACTCTAGAATGCTAAAGAGGCTGGAATAGCTCCTTTCCAGGATTATCTTGACGCTGGGGACAGCGATATGTAAATCATCCGCCCTCCTCACGTCTCCAGACTGTCCGCGTAGCGTGCAGCTCCAGCGAATTCACTGCTCCCTGTTTCAAAGCTTCGTTCTGAGTACTTTTTCAAATGGCAAATATCCAACATTAATAATCCACATAGCAGAACTGGGAGGAGGCTGCTGTGGGGGCAGCAGTATCACGGTGAACTTCAAACAGGCTTTTTAATAGTCAGAACAGTGGTAAGTAGTGAACTGGCTTTACTACTGTCTTTTACTTTGCTGAAAATGTAGCCTTTTGACCTGAATGTTTAGAAGGTGAGTGAACGCTGTCAGATATTTCTACTTTGATAAATTAAGTTTGCTGAATGTGTTAGGCTGAAATGTAAGAGCTGAAGATACAGTATTTAAAATGTTGTTTGGGTTTTTTTACTCTTTGTTTAAAAAAGAAATCCTAGTGATCTGAAGCTCTCTTGAATTTCAGTAAAGAGCATTTTCAGTCTGTTTGGAACCTTTGCAATAAGTTCAGTAGAATATTTTCTTGTGAACAGTGGAAGTTTTCATGTAAGTGCATGCTCGATTGATTGTCTTTGAGGGTTCCTCTGTGTGATTACACATCAAAGGAACTGTTAATGTGCAAAAAAGAAACACCTTGTACAAGATCAATCACAGCTCGCTAAAAACTTGATGCTGCTTCTGTTATTAAAAGCACACTGGTAACCCTACAGAAGTATTTCTTCCTGATACTGACTGTCAGAAAGCTGACCAGTATATAAGTAAAAAGAGATTATGTTTCAGTTCTCAGTCACTCTTGTTGAACGGTATGCTTTAGCCTGAAAAATGTGGGAGCTCTGGGGAGAGGTTTGTTGGCCATTGAGCTGGAGTTTTACTTCAATATAATAACGTTTTTCATAGTACAATACTGGAGGAAGAGAAGCTACAGCAAGAAGAACGAATGAGAATGGAATCCAGGCGACAAGTCACAGTATCCTGGGACTCAGGAGGATCAGATGAAGCTCCTCCCAAGGTAGCCAAGATAAGACTGCGAGTTATATGTGTTTAAAATCCAAACAAAAAAAAAAACCCTCTTCTTACTCCATTTATTTCTTCAAAGCCTCCTTTGACAGGTTTGTTCAAACAACGGCATTCCGGCCAGGTTTGTCATCATACTTGCCTGAAATGACCCAGCTGTACTTGAACTGTTACTAGAACTGATCCCCACTATAATATCACAGTAACAATCTTGTTTAACTTTGAAAAGGCTGCCATGGTTCCCTCAGAACTGTGTCCTGGCCTTTTCTTCTTAATTCTTTCTTATAACACTCCTGTGAACCATTAGCTAGGGAGCTCTCAGACCGCTGCAAAGTTGATTTGTAATGCGTCAGTGAGACCATAGGAATCAACTGCCTGCATTTTCCTTACCCTGGACAGAAAATTCAGGGGTTGCTTTCAAGGACCTTACGTGGTTTAGTTTACGTGGAATTTTCTCTCATTGCATGTCTGTCCTGTTTGGATGTTGTTGTCCTGTTGCCTGATGTGTTTTGCAGCTGTGGTGGTCAAACCTTACCGGTTGCTGAGCGCTCTCTTCTCTCAAGTAACTTGTCTGCTTCTCGAGTTCTTTGTGCCTTGTTGCCTGTGTTTTGAAGGATTTCATTTTATGCAGTCAGTATTGCTGTGCAGAATATTATCCAGGTTCTGATTGGTTTGGGATTGATTCCTGTAGCTCTCTACTCAAGCTTTGGTGCTGATAATGATTTCAGTAGTCCACGTGTGATACCTTCTGCTGCAGACATCCCCCCAACAGTCACAGGAAACCAATTTATTTTTATTGTCTTTGGTTGTCCCATACCCAGTTTGTTGCCTGATAGATTTCCAGGCTTGGGTCTGTGTTTTGATAGCTTTATAGCAACCAAAAAATACAAGCACTGGAATTGTTGCTTTTCATTTCAGAGTTAAAAGCAGCAAACAATCCACTAGCCTGTTTAGTCATCTGAGATTAATTAGCAGGATTTGGTGTGTTTATAAACAGAATGATGGTCTGAATTACAGAAGCAGATAAAGCCCCCAAATTGGAACAATACCCTACTTAATTATTACAACCTCATTTGAAGAATTTGTTTAGTCTTGAAGCTTTGGGGCTAATCCACGTAGAGTAAGTACCTTTTAATAGTGTAACACATGAGCTACACCGTATTGGAAATGATCCTCAGTAGAGCTGTGAGCTTGATGTGTAAATTGGAGCACTTGACAAAAGATGTGTTAAGGTAGAAATGAGTTCTACCACAACATACCTTTTGGAGGGGGTCACCTTGTCCCCGGTGTGTATGCAGTGCAGTTGTTGGTTAGGTTTTGAATGCAGTGGTTTTATGTGGAAATATAGATGGGGATCCTAATGATGTTTGAAGAAACTGAGTTTTGTGGAGATGAGATTTTGTGTCTCAAGTTTTTCATTTTTTAATGGTGACAACTGATTCTTATTTTCTTTGAACAATCTGTTATAAAAATTTCATGTCTTTATAGGACTTAAACTCCCTTTTATTTATAGCCTTAAACTCCTACACATTCACAAACGATTCACAGACATCACAGTTTGTACTATGAAATTACTTGTATGATAATAAAACTCCACAATCTTAAAATAAAGTGCTGGTCACCTCTAACTGCTGCAAGGACTGCAGGAGCCCATATGTGGGGTGATGAGGTCTGGGGGTTTGATTTTTCCCTCTTGGGTTGATTTTTTTGGCTCTTGAAACATCCAGTAACACCTTTCCTCATTTAAAAAAAATCAAAATGCATATATACACACACACTCCTTTGGAGGTTAATATCAAGCAAAGTAACAGAGAACTTCTGCTTGGAATATAAAACTGTATTATTCTGAATGACATTTTCCAACGTTAATTCTTTCAACAGTCTGAAATCTCAATACCTGTTCTAGCAGGAGGGTGTCAGTTTGGTGTGTGCAGAAACCCAAACTCCTTTGCATGCCATTTTCCCAATAATCCCATTCCAATTTCCCATGATTTTTCTCATGTATTCCAGGATTATACATCTTGTTTGATTAAATGTGGAGTGTGGTCTTTCTGCTGGAGGGGTAAAGCGAGACAAGCAGATAAAGACTCTCCAAACCTGTTCTTTAACTGTCCTTTCTGATTGGAGCTACTTCTGTCCTGGTTTTTTTCTTGGCTGGGAATGGGCTGCAGAACAGAGCGTGGATGATGGAAGTGACCCCTGGAATTCAGAATACGATCAAAAGCCCCTTCAATGTTGAGGCAATTAGTTACACAGAAGTTAATTATCAGAACTAACTTTAGTCCTCAGAATAACACATGGAAATAGTCATGCTGAGCAAACTGGTTTGATTTGTGTTCTGACTGAAGCAAAGAATTTGGGTGACGGTCACGAAAGCAACAAATTAAGAGGAAAACAGTATGTGCTGCAGACTGTGAGCTTAAAAACAATGCTGTGTTTGCTGGAAATGTTAATAAAGAATTATGTTCTTAGCTTACATCCTCTCTAGAGTTAAACAGCCCCAGAGCAGGTCATTTAGAGCAAGCAATTAAATATACACAAAGAATTCACCGAGCAAGCATTATTTATTGACATACCTAGCAAACAATTCAGCTGCCTCCATTTCCATGAAAAAGAGAGGAAAACATGAATTTAACTGTATAAAGAAATGTTAGTCATTTGAGATTATTTATTTTGGGTTTTTTTAACTTACTTTTGTGATGTGCCACCTGTAAATGTTTGTCTCACCGAGGAGTAATTTTCTGGGTTTATTTTTCTGTTTCTAAAGATTCTCAACATTCCTTTTACAGCCCAGTAGACCTGGTTACCCCAGTCCGAGATCCAGTGAAGGGTTTTACCCAAGTCCACAGCATATGGTACAGCCAAATCACTACCAGGTATTACATTTAAAGCTTTGTGTTGGTTTAGTTTCAAATACAGTGTTTATAACTCAGTTGCAGCTGGGGGCAGAGGTGTGGATTCACTGCTTATGCTGTTTGGTTTTGTTGAGTTCTGTTAAATGGGTTTTGGTTTGTATCAGAACAAACTGCAGACTGAGTATGAGCCAGCAGTGTGCCCAGGTGGCCAGGAAGACCAATGGCATCCTGGCTTGTATCGAAAACAGTGCGGCCAGTAGGTCTGGGGAGGTGATTGTGCCCCTGTACTGGGCATTGGTGAGGCTGCACCTCGAGTGCTGTGTCCAGTTCTGGGCTCCTCACCATAAGAAGGACATTGAGGTCCTGGAGCGAGTCCAGAGAAGGGCAACCAGGCTGAGGAAGGGGCTGGAGGGCAAATCCTATGAGGAGCAGCTGAGGGAGCTGGGGAGGTTTAGTCTGGAGAAGAGGAGGCTGAGGGGAGACCTTATCACCGCCTACACTGACCTGACAGGAGGGTGTAGAGAGGTGGGCAATGGTCTCTTCAGCCAGGTGACAGGAGATAGGACAAGGGGAAATAGCACAAAGCTGCACCAGGGCAGGGTCAGATTAGATGTCAGGAAAAAATTCTGGATGGATTTCCCTTGGGCTTATTGATACTCTGCTCCCTGATGTTTCTCTGACACATTTTTATCTCCTGTTGCCTGATAGCTGCCTTTAGATCTAACACATTGAATACTTGCAGGTTTGGGTTTTCTTCCTAACACTGCTGAGAATATGTAAACCAAAAGTTTGTTGTGGAAGTACTTAGAGCATCCTGGGGTTGTTCAAAGCTACAGCTACACACAGCAGTCTCAGTCAAGATGATTTTTTTTCTTCTGTGGAGAGAGGGAGGTTTTCATTGTTTCAGTGAGCACTTCAGATCTGTTCAAAGGACTTTGATTTTCCTGTGGAGACATTCTCAGGCTGTGCAGCTAAGCACACTAATTACACGCTGTCAATCAAGACTTAAGCTTGTAACATACACCAGGGGGGACGTTTTTATATGGCTCTGTAGGGTGATGTGTGCAGGGAGGGTGAGCTCTGCAGCTGTAGCTCTTGCAAATATATCAGTAGATTTATTTTTATTCATCAAAGGACTTTGATCTTTGCTGCAAAGGTTAAAACATACTTTCTTAATATAACTCTGGTTTTCTTTTTTAAACCCTAAAGGTGTCTGGCTACCCAGGTTCTCATGGGATACCAGCCATGGCAGGCAGCATTTACCCTGGGCAGGCTTCCCTCTTGGATCAGACAGATTCCTGGAACCATCGGCCTCAGGAAATATCAGTGTGGCAACCAAACATGGAGGTATCATGAACTGACACATCTGTTGTTACACATAAATACACATCTTTTATTAGTTAGGTACATCTGGTGGCTATTGTAGGAAAACATAAGCATTTCTCTGGTATTCTTAAAATTGCCTTACTGCAGTGGGACAGGAGTCATGACTGAATCCTGTTCTTTCTGAAAGGAATCCTCCTATGGGATGGGCATAAAGCATGGTCTTTAACAGATTCTTAATGAAGTTATTTAACTAGGTGAGTGACAGCAAATACTTTACTGAAACATATTGCTGGTAATAGAGATGGGAACATTCATGTAGAAATATGTAGTATCATCACTGTTTAAAAATACCTCTCATGGGAGATAGCCAGCATAGCTAAAGAATTTGGGACTTCTCCATAACTTATCCAGAACTGAAAGTGAAATGGTCTGCAAGGCTGTTCGTGAGTTGTATTCCTGTTAGGTGATTGCACAGCTGCATGGAACATCAAATTAATTTTTCCTTGAACCTTCCATCTCTTTTTTTTCCTGATTATCTCCAGTATTTTATACTTCATTCATTTCATTTTGTGCTCCCATAAAGATTCACTTTGTGCAGCTTCTGCTTTCAATATGTTTCCTCTCTAACCACTGCCCTATTCCCTGTACCTCTAATGAGTATTTGAGTGGTAACTGAGGCTTGCCTGTTAAATTCAGGTGAGCAGATCGGTGTCCAAGTCAGCTTACCTCTGCTTTTCTCTTGGTTGATTTGGCCACATACTGAATTCATACACTATGGTGACTTGCTGCCAAGCTGTTGTGTATAGTTAGTGGTTGTACTTCCAAGAAGTTCAACATCCCTGTGGATTACTGACTGTAAAAAACAACTTGGTGTGACTGTGTCGTGTTGGTGGAAGCCTAGGAATGCTTTGCACGTGTTGGTACTAACAAGTTACAGCCCAAGTTTTCACAAAAGCTTGGGAAGGTGGTTGCCTGAAAACAATCTCAGTGAAATCATTACCAAACTCCCCCTGGCTTTTTTAAAAATAGTCATTTTTGCTAATGATTTCCAGCCAGTGTTAGGATATGGTCTGTGGAGTAGTGTGAGCTTAAGACATGCATAAAAACTTGTTCAAAAATCCACTTCAAGTGTTTCTGTGACATGCTTTGCAAGTGTCAGCTAAAATTGAAAAGCATGTTTGTTTGGAGTAAAAAAATGTGTCTTGCAGCTTTTAGTTACATTATTGCTCAAGACCAAGAAAATTACATTGATAAATCTGCTTTTGTTGTCCAAACTTAATGAAGTGCGATGTATGAAGTGAGGACGTTCCTGAAAAACAGCAAAAGAATTGTTCACATCTCTTTGGGTCCAGTGATTAGGAGCAAGGCAGATAAAATACTTGGATCTGGAAAGAGTTTCTTCTAATGGTCTGCTTCAGTTTATAAGGAGCTGAAGGAGCTCAGTCAGTGAGACTGAGTAAACCTAACTCTGGTTTGTAGGATTCGGGCACTTTGGACATACGAGGAATGGGCCAGGTTCTACCCACACATCTTATGGAGGAGAGATTGATACGGCAGCAGCAAGAGATGGAAGAAGATCAGCGCTGGCTTGAAAAAGAGGAACGATTCCTGGTAATACTTTGTTTCCTGGTGCTTCTTTGTTCATTCTGTTTTGTTTTTTTTTATTGCAGCTTGCTAAAACTGATCACTTCTGTGAATCGAGAGCGTTTACTGAACATAGGAGTCACTACCAAAACGTAGGTTTGGAAACAGTTTTTAACTTGTTTTCAGCTAGGAAGTGAGTCCTGTGTTAGAAATGCTTTGAACAGCTGGAGTTTTTACTCAGTCTCACTTTATCCAGTGGAGTACTTATGCGTGGGAAGTTGTGGGTATAGTTCTGTGCCAGTCTGGAGATTGTCTGTTCTTAAGGAGATAGATCTGTGTGTACTTTACCCCTAAAAAAGGGATAACCATCAGCAATCTAAGAACCTGTAGGAAGAGCTGTAAGCAGTCTTGCACTGGAGGAATAATGAAACACATTAGTGGAAAGATGCAATTTAAGAACGAGCTCTGTGAGGTTTGGAAAAAGGCTCTGAACATTGCCAGGAGGAGAAAGAAGACATGCACTGGCAGTAGAATCTTCTGTTGCTGCTCTGCAGTTCCATGTTTTCTTGGTGGTGCCACTCATGTTTTTTAGTTAAACTCTGGCTTCTTGGTCGTGAAAATTCAAGTTCTCTGTTAAAATCCTCTTACCCAAGGCTGGTGGCTACAGATGCAGTAGAAGTTCTGGGGAAAGCATGAGTGCCGAGCCTCATGGGACAGGTGGATAATTTACAGTGGTGACAAACATCAGTCATATGTTAAAGCTGAATGAACTAGGGCTGTTCAGCTTTGAGAAAAGAAGACTGAGAGGGGATCTGATCAATGGTTATAAATATGTCAAGTGTGGGACACAGGGGGAAATAGCCAACCTCTTTTCAGTGGTCTGTGGGAGACAGGACAAAGGGCAATGGCTGCAAGTTGGAGCACAGGAAGTTCCACACCAATATGTGGAAGAACTTTTTCACAGTGAGGGTGACAGAGCCCTGGGACAGGCTGCCCAGGGAGGTGGTGGAGTCTCCTTCTCTGGAGATATTCAAGACCCATCTGGACACCAACCTGTATGACCTGTCATAGGGACCGTGCTTTGACAGGGGGTTTGGACCTGATGATCTCTGGAGGTCCCTTCCAACCCCTGTGATTCTGTGTGATTCTGTGTGATTCTGTGATGACAACAATGATCTGTGGTTTCTGTAAGAGGTCTCTGTGCTGTCTGGAGTTGGTCTCCAGGAAAATCTTAGTTGTAAAGATAAATGACTTTTACTTTAGACATCAGAACTGTTGGTCAGGTTTGTCTCACAGAACACAAAACAGTCCTTTGGGGACCCTGAAGCCAAGACATTGAGTTCCTTGAAAATAAGAACTTATGCTCTATTCTACAGGAAGCCAGTGGGCGGAAATGGAGAGCAGATCTTGTATGTAGATGATGTTACAGAGACCTTACTCCTTGCCAATTGAATCATCTCAGTCTCTTAGGGGTTTAGTTATGTATGGTATTCAGAGCTGTTCAGAACGGCTGATGGCTATAAAGACAACCAAGGTAGGATAAATCTCCACTAGCTCTTGACAGTGACTGATAGATACCCTTATGTCCAGTACATGTTCTAGCCAAAATCCAGATTATGCCCAATTTAGCATCTTGTGATTAAAGGATGTAGAAGCTTGCTTTTGGCTGGTTTCCTTGTAGGTGCACGTGGGGATTTGCAGTTTGCCATTGGATGACCATGAAGAAACCGCTGTACCCAAATTGCTTTGTCCATTTTATTACAAGCTGAAGAGAGGGAGGGGAAAGGAAAATTTCTTCCCTAATTTGGGCATTAGCTTTTCTGGTCTTGAGTGGCACAAGTTGCTTGTGACTTCCATGAGGCCGGGAGGTCAGACCGATCCCATTGTCAGTTAAAACTTTCAAGACAGTCAGGAACTTTCTGAGGAATTACTATGCCTACTGAGTGATGTGTTGTGATTTCAGGTAGCACTAGACTGTGGGGGAGCTTTCTGCAGAAAACTGAACTTTCTGGCCTTTACTGCAAAATAGTTGATAATAACTTGTAGTGTTGTTGCTCTGTTTTGATTGAGCCTCTGGACCATTAGGATGTTTACTGTCCCTAAAATTGTTGCTTAAGGAGGAATTTGCTGATTATTCTTTTGGTCTGTAATACAGTCTTAGCCTGTGTTTGGGAAACAGTTCCTGGGTTTTCATTACACATTAGTTTTATTGCAAGGAGACACCATCTCTGTTGCCACCCTGTACTCAAAGGAGAATTACCACAGGTGAACCAGTGAGCAGCTGTACAGCTCTGCAGCTTTCACAAGCTGGATTTGGTTGATATAAAACCCTTAAATGGTTAAAAAGGTAAAAAACAGAGTGGTAGGGCAAATAAACATGAACTTAAGTGGCCAAAATGAGGAATTGGGATTTGTAAGAGCCTTCAGTTCTTTTGCTTAGTGCCCTAATGTTTTGACTGTACGTACTGTGGGGATTGGATGTGAATGCCTGTCACAGATTTATACACCGTGTCAAAAGCTAACTGAGCTAACGATGGCCACAGGGTGTGTTTGAACCCATAGCAGGATGTATGGCAGAGGAATCTTCAGTTTATAGATGGGTGTTTCTTGTAAAAGGAATGTGGTATTCTAGGTTTAGCCCTGAAGAAATCAAAATGGTAGAAAAGTCCTTGTAGGGAGTCACTCTGGGAGGCCTTGTAGGTCTCCTGAAGGATATCAGAAATAGTGTGGCCAGTAGGTCTGGGGAGGTGATTGTGCCCCTGTACTCAGCACTGGTGAGGCTACACCTCGAGTGCTGTGTCCAGTTCTGGTCTCCTCACCATAAGAAGGACATTGAGGTCCTCCAGTGAGTCCAGAGAAGGGCAGCCAGGCTGGGGAAGGGGCTGGAGGGCAAATCCTATGAGGAGCGACTGAGGGAGCTGGGAATGTTCAGCCTGGAGAAGAGGAGGCTGAGGGGAGACCTTATCACCACCTACACTGACCTGAAGGGAGGTTGTAGAGAAGTAGGTGAAGGTGGGTGAAAATTCCTTGGTGGGGTGTCTGTTAGGACAATTTCTGTTTCCCCAGAGTGACACCAACTTGCTTTGTGACTTGAAATTTATTGCTGCTTCTACAGGGGAAAATAAAACCCCAAGTCAAAGCATGTCAGTGCACATACAGGCAGCACTGGTGCTGTGTGTGCTAGAAGAGGCACCCCAGATGGAGAAATAAATTGCAGTGGCATTGAAATGGAAATTTGCCCGTCTTTGGAGAGGATGGTATCTGTGTGAGCAGTTTGCCTGAAACAGGCCCTTGGAGAACACGTGATGTGGTGGTACTTGAAAGACCAGAAATTTTGTTTGCAAGCTGCAGCCTTAACAGAATCCAGAATTCTGAAATAGTGCTCAAAAAAGGGAAAACAAACTGATCTCTCTTCATGGGAAGCTCCTGGATGAAAATACATCTGCTGTATAAAAACTGAAGAGTAAAGAAGTGTTTAATTGGGAGGTGAGAAGAGAATTGGAGGTGAGAGGGGTGATTTTGGAGGACTTTTTTCCCAGAATGCTCCTTCCCACCCCCTGAGAGAGAGGGGAGGTTGCACACTAGTCTGGTAGCTTTAATGGACACTGATTGAACTCGTGGGCGTTCATGCTGTCTGCTAGAACTGCTTTGGATGCCAGCATCTCCAGGAAGGAGGACACAAACACCTGAATTGTTTCTGAGAAGCTGAAGCAAAGACAAAGTATTACTGCACATAAAGCTTGAGACAGGTACCTAGAGAATTCTGACAGTCTCTGTCCAGGGCATGTGCAGGTGTAGGGCTGAGATGGCTGCAGTAAAAACAAGCTACATCAAACAAGCAGAGATCTGGTCTTCTTTGTAAGGGCTCTTACTGTTGGGATTTTTTAGGTGCTGCAGTCTCGTGGCTTGAGGTCTTCACTCTTATTTATCCTGTGATGTTTCCACCTCAGTCACGTGGGCAGCATCACCAGAAAGTCTTCCAGCCACAACTTCTTGTCTGCAGAATTAATTGAAAAGCAGATCAGTTAATTAATGGAGCTAAAATAATTTTGAAAGCCCCACAGAGGATGCTTTTACTTGTGGGGTCTTGGCAGAAGTTTGGAGCTGCCAAGAACTATCCTGAACGTTTAATTTATTAATTTATTTTCAGGAATATTGTGTCCAGTTCTGGGTCCCTCAGTTCAAGAAGGACATAGATAGAGCTCCTTGAAAGAGTCCAGCACAGGAACACCAGGATAATGGAGTGAAACACCTTCCTTATGAGGAGAGGCTGAGGGAGCTGGGCCTCTTAAGCTTGGAGAAGAGGAGACTGAGGAGTGACCTTATTATTAATGTTATAAATATATAAAGGGTGAGAGTCAGGAGGATGGAGCCAGGCTCTTCTCAGCGATGGCCAGCGATAGTACAAGGGGCAACGGGTGCAAACTGGAGCATAGGAAGTTCCAAGTGACTATAAGGAGGAACTTTTTCACTGTGAGGGTGATGGAGCCCTGGTACAGGCTGCCCAGAGAGGTTGTGGAGTCTCCTTCTCTGGAGACATTCAAAACCTGCCTGGATGTGTTCCTGTGTGATTTAGTCTGGGTGATCCTGCTCTGGCAGGGGGGTTGGACTAGATGATATTTCAAGGTCCCTTCCAACCCCTGACATCCTGTGATTCTGTGGTTCTAGAAGAGGTGAATTTTACTAGAGAGTTTGACCCAAAAAGAGAATTACCTGTAAGCACAGATAGGAAACCAGCAGCGAGAGACAGGAAACCAGTGGCAAGAGATAGGAAACCAGTGGCGAGAGCACTTACTGAACTCCCAGCTAATCAAACTGCTTCATGATTTAATGTAGGAAAGAAACTCTGTGTCATTCAGTACCTGTCCAAGGCGACCTTTTCAGTTCAGCATTGGAGTGAAGTTCATTTCTACACCGTGACTTTTGGCGCTGTAACTATCTCTGAACGCTTTGCTGCTTCTGGAGCTGTTTCATTACCTGCTTCCTCAGTGCTGTTTAGTTTCCAGTTTGAACCTTTCTCTGTGGCTGTATTGCTGTTCTGTGGCGTTGTTTTTAATCAGATAAAAGAGAAATAGATCTGTGCAAGCCTTGTATCAACTCCTCACCAGACAGAGACATGCACTGAGAAATTTATGGGCCTTTCCTCTGATGGGTTGAGAAGAAATAACTCACATAGTTTCCTTATCAAGCTTGGGGTTGGTTTTTTTCTGGAATTCCCACATAGTTGTGGTTTTGTCCTATTTTGACACTGAGAACTGCAATTCAAATATAATTAATGTGAACCATTGCTAAAATAAGATTTGAATTTTTAGCCTGAGAAAATCCCACTGAGACATTCCAGTTTGGCATGTCCTGAGAATTCTGGGATTTACGTGGTCTTTTATTAGTGAGTGACCAGAAATACTGGGAATGAAGCAATTATGTTCCAGTTTGTCAGTGTATCCATCCTGTCTGAAATGTCTTTTTGGTGTTTCTGAAAGATTTAATATAGTAAACTATTTATTAGGAAAGAAAGATCCATTTTCTGCAAGCTTTTAACATGCATTTCCTCCCTCAAGTATGTGTCCATGATGAATGGATTAGAAGCAGAAAAGGCTCAAACTTGTGCTTTAGTTTTAGCACAGTTGGTGCTTCCATGAAGGAAAAAATTGGGAGCACTGGGGTTTCTGTCCCAAGGAACCTGCTCTGGCAGGGGGGTTGGACTTAATGATCTCTTGAGGTCCCTTCCAACCCCTAAAATTCTGTGCTTCTGTGGTTTGTACAACAAGTCCTGTCATACAATGAGTATGAAACACATTTAATGATGATCTGTCACCATAGTTCAGGGCTTGAAGAAGACACACACAAAGTGACAGCTTTTTTGGGTAAAGCTGATACCCTCAGTCTCCCAATTTCCACAGGTTTAATTTACTGGAGCAGTCATATGCAGCACAAGAGTGTTAAGCAAGGCCTTTGTAGATACACTCTTTACTATCTACGTTCAAGTTGAGGGCTTCACAACCAAGTGGATAGCTTGAGGGTTCCCCCTCTCCAAGTCATCTCCCTGTTGTATGTACACCCTCGATACAGTTGTGCTCCAACAAGTGCCAGAAATGTTTTCCATAAATGCACACACACTGAGCACCTCAGAACCTCCCACCCAGTCTGCAGCCCCCTTAGCTGCCTCCCAGCAAGGATCGTTCCCTGTCCAGCCAGGAGGCTCTCTGTATCTGACCGTACAGCCGGTACCAGGGTAGCAGCTGCAGTCAGAGGAGGCTGTGGTAGGCCTCATCTGGAATATTCTGTGCAGTTCTGGGCTCCCTGGTTCAAGAAGGGCAGGGAGCGACTGGAGAGGGTACAAAAAAGGGTTACAGAGATGATGAGAGGACTAGAACATCTCTCTTATGGAGAGAGGCTGAGGGACTTGATGCTTTTTAGCTTAGAGAAGACTGAGGGGAGATCTTATCAATGCTTATAAATACTTGAGGGGTGGGGGTCAGTAGGATGGGGTCAGGCTTTGTTCAGTGGTGCCCTGTGCCAGGACAAAAGACAACAGGCATAAACTTGAATACAGGAAGCTTCAGCTAAACATGAGGAGGAGCTTCTGTAATGTGAGGGTGACAGAGCACTGGAACAGGCTGCCCAGAGAGGTTGTGGAGTCTCCATCTCTGGAGACATTCAAACCTGCCTGGATGCATTCCTGTGCAGCCTGCTCGAGGTGATACTGATCTGTGAGGGGGGTTGGACTAGATGATCTCCAGAGGTCCCTTCCAGCCCAAATCATTCTGTGATTGTTTTTGGTTGGGCTGCCATGGAGGAATAGGGCCATAACAAGGCCTGGAAAGATAGAATGGTGTGCTTTGGGACTGTACCATGGTGTGCAAGGTACAAAACAGGTTGATTTTGGTGAGAGGCTTATTTTTGACCTAGAGAGTTTTGCATTAAACACATCTAAAGGGTCTCTGTGTGAAAAATCAGGAATGCATTGTGAGGTAATGCCAGCACGAGGGGCTAAAACTAAATTTTAAATTCTTAAAACATAAGAATTGCTGCCAAATAATGTTTAAAAACACAAGGGGAGTTTGGTCTTGGGTAGCACCTTGACTGTAAAACAGTTTGTCCTTTGAAATTTCCACCACCACACAGATAAATAAATCACAGTATCATTTGCTGAAATGGGAGTTGTTGGAATTCATCAGAACAGTCAAGTCACCAGAAGTATCATCAGGGGTCTTCTTAGTCACTGGGCGTAAAAGTGTGTCAGGTATTTCTTTGGTGTTCCCTGTGTTCCTAACAATCCGAGTTTTGATGGGGCAGGAGGAGGAAAGTGTTTGAAGTTGTGTTTCTGTACCACTCAAGATGTCCAATCCTTGTTTCTAAGATGGAAATACACAGATTGGGAGATGCTGGTGGGTTGTGTAGGTGTACAGACTGCTTGTGGGCCTTCTAGTTTGCCATTGCCCATTGGCATCATTACTTTCAGGTGAGGTTCTTTGAGATGCCTGACTAACACTCAAGAAGGACATCTCACTGCAAGGACAACTTACTACGAGCAGAACATTGAGGTCCTCGAGCCTGTTCCCAGAAGAGCAACCAGGCTGGTGAAGGGTCTGGAGGCCAAATCATTTGAGGAGCAGCTGAAGGAGCTGGGGATGTTTAGTCTGGAGAAGAGGAGGCTGAGGGGAGACCTTATCACCACCTACACAGAGCTGACAGGAGGTTGTAGAGAGGTGGGTGATGGTCTCTTCAGCCAAGTGACAGTAGATAGGACAAGGGGAAATGGCACAAAGCTGCACCAGGGCAGGGTCAGATTAGATGTTAGGAAAAAATTCTTCCCTGAAAGAGTTGTTGGGGCCTGGAACAGGCTGCCCAGGGAGGGGATGGAGTCACCATCCCTGGATATGTGACAGATGGGTAGATGAGGTACTTGGGGATATGGTTTAGTAGAGGTGAAGACCATTTGCACACTGTGTGTTTGCTGCTGGTGGTGACTCGGGCAATTGAAGTGTTGCTGTGGTGTGAGGTGGTAGAATTGGGCGTTGGGAGAGTTTAGATGCTGAAAGGGAGGACCTTGTTAGTGAGACAGGGAGGGGAGGGCTGGAATGTTCTGTCTGTTAATTGACCTGATTTGGACCAGTGGGTATTTTTGTGCTTGGGAACCTTTCAAAATGCTCCCCATGGCATTATCCTTGGAGTCTGGCACAGGGTGTGTTTCTGGATTGATGCATCCTTAAAAGAACATCCAAGACCCTGAGATAAAATAATATTTGACTATTTCCAGAGACTTTGGGCGCTTCCCTGGCTAGAGACTTAACAGGAACCAAAGGCAAATTGTGAGCATCAGTGTAATGGGTGTGTAGTTAGCTGTGTGCATAGGGAAACAAGGATCACTGTTTGCTTCAGCTTAAAAATATGAGAATCACAACTCACTTTAGGTGTCTGCTGAAGTATCTGACATACTCATATCAAATGAGACTTGGAAAAAAGAAAAAATTCCTTCAGTGTAATGAAGGAAAGAAACAAACTGGAGATTTGGTGGTGGTAGGTTTCATCATAAAACTTGTCACAAAATTCCCAGGAGAAAACCACTGGGAAATCTCTTCCTTGCATCTGCTTCAGTTCTTCTTTAAGACAGGGTTAAATATTTCCCTGTCTAGTACAATCTGTCTATTTTTAATCTGCAAGTTCTTTCAGGCAGCGATTGTCTCTGGCTGGGCCTCAGGTCTGCCAAGACCAAATGACAATGTGAAGCAGAAGCCTTTCTGACAGACTACCAGCATGATTGGAGTGGTTTTAATGAGAAAAAGATTGATATATTTTTAATACATATATATTTTATATGTATGTTTATATTTATATGCATAAAGCCCCTATCACTGTATTGATCTGCAAGAGTTCTGTCTGCCCAGCTGGCTTTTTAGGGTTATTTAGCTGGACATGTGAGTTGGAATTATTCTTTAGTGCTTTTCAGGAAGAAGGAAAAGGAGCTGAAGTGGTTTTAAACAAGAAATGGATATATTTGCCCCCTCCAAAACTGACCCTGAAAGAACAAGGGGTCAGTCAGGTTAGAGTCAGTATGCACACGCCTATGTTTCTTGAAATAAAAAATGTTGATTCTCCTGCTCTGAGTGTCCATTTTTGAGATATACACACACACACACACACACAGACGTGCAGGGAAATGGTATGTGCACAGGTGTAGGATGTGCATTTCATTCCTATCGATCAGCTCTTCAGCCAGCCTTGCAGGAGTGCATCGAGGAGCTGGGTAAATCCCCTTTGGGTTTATGTGCCAGGATTAGCACGCTAGGAAAGCAGTCTGGTTGTGCTGAACTCCTGTCTTGAGATCAGCGTTACCCTTTGCTTCACATCCAGTTTTTCCATGTAATTAATGCTGGCCTCAAGGAATAAACACACCATACCTGGATTTGCTGCGGATTTTCAGGTTCAGATCAGATGTTAGGGAAAAAAATCTTCACTGAAAGAGTTGTCAGCACCTGGAACAGGCTGCCCAGGGAGAGGGTTGAGTCACCATCCCTGGATGTGTTTAAAAGACAGGTAGATGAGGTACTTAGGGGTATGGTTTAGCATAGGACAGGAATGGTTGGACTTGATCTTAAAGGTCTTTTCCAACCTTGTGATTCTGTGATGAAACAAAACCGACCAGTTTCAGTGTGAAAAATAAAATTGGTGAGGTCTTATTTTTTTTTTTACTTTTAACAACATCAAGTCCCAGGTCCCTCTGTTGACAGTAGAAATGAGTTTGTTGCCTGTGTCAGGAGAACAGGGCATCTGGATGTCTTTATTAGCTTTCTGTAGCCAAACGCAGTGTTTAAAGAGCTCGGGGTAATTGGCCCCGTCGCAGGCTCGGAGAGGAAGCCAAGTACATATAAGCCGTCCTCAGGCAGGAAGCGGGAATTCATGCGCTGCCCTTCTCATCCTGTGGTTGAAATTTTGCTGCTGAGAAGCAAACCACCCTTTTTTTTTTCTTCTTATTTTTTTTCTTCATATTTTTTTTTCTTCTCTTTTTTTTTTTTCCTGAAGAAAACCCCCCAACTTTTTGGCTGCCCTGGAGAAAACTACAATGCAGGTTTTCCAGTGCTGTGCTAGGGAAACGGTACTGTCAGTGTTTGTAACGAGCAGATTCACACGTGGGCTGGGAACGGGGAGGGTGAGAAGCAGTCAGACAGGCTGCCAGGAGTTGCGGGAGCTCCGGCTGCAGAAGTTCGTATCGCGGCGGCGGGGGCGTGGAGGCTGCACCGAAATGACATCTGTATTTGTCAGTCTCGAGTTTGGAACAGTATTTTTCTGCCTTTATAACGATTTGAAGCTTAGGTTGTGTGAAGCCCTGAGCAGAGCACGGAGTGAACGTTTCCATTTCTCTTCCAGAAACCCGATGTGCGGCTCTCCAGAGGCAGCATCGACCGAGAGGACGGAGGTCTCCAGGGCCCGGTAAGTGTGGGGGGGATCTTTTTTCATCTCCCAACTCTTTCTTCAGTTTCCTGGTAGAACGTGCTGTGCACTCTCTTGATTCTGGGAGACGATTTAAAGCTTTTGCTAAACTTTTCCACTATTATTAACATGAGTTTACGACTTTCCAAGAGGCTCAGCTTCTGTGGGAACAGCAGCCTGGGCAAAATTGTTCACGCAGCAGTTTGGAGGGGTTTGGTTTCGGTTTGGGGTGGGTTTTTTTGTCCTTGGAGCTGCTGTTGTAACAAATACTAAAACATTTGCACCAATATGTTGCAATATATTTTATTTTAATGTTCTGTGCTGTATAATCTGGCCTTTTATTTAAAAATGGAGATGGCTTTCCCAAAGTTCTGTCAACAGGAAGCTGGATTAAAATAACTTTTGCAGTTGGTTAAATATCTGAAGGGTTGGGGTTTTTTTTTACAAGGAATGTAAATGTTACTATTGTATTACCCAGAAATGTGTTCAGGGTAAATGATCCGCTCTGAAACAAATGGAATCAACCCCATCACCATTCATTTACTGCCAGACAGCAGCTGCAGCTGGGGTTTTCTTTCTCACTGGCTTACCTCCTGTCTGCTTAACTAAGAAAGAAGCATTTCTCCAATTGTTTAATTAGCATTGGAATCTCTGAATCATACCCATGGAAAGGGGGGTGGTAGGCTACGGACTGTTAGTGATGCTTCATCTACTGCTTGTCCCCAGGCAGCACCTTTGAAATAGTTCATACTTTTAGTTCACTTCCCTAGTTCAGTTGTAAACTCCTGGTTTGACTTCGTGTTTCTTCGCTACCGAATAATTTAGGGACTTCTGCATTTGCAGCCAAAGTGCAATCAGGGATGCTTGGGCTCCTCACTGCAAGAAGGACATTGAGATGCTTGAGTGTGTCCAGAGAAGGGCTACAAAGTTTTGGATAGGGTTTAGAAAACAAATCTTATGAGAAGGGGCTGAGGAAACTGGGATTGTTTAGTCTGGAGAAAAGGAGACTTGAGGGGAGACCTCATCACTCCCTACAACTACCTAAAAGGTGGTTGTAGTGAGGTGGGGGTCGGTCTCTTCTCCCTGGTAGCCTGTGACAGGACAAGGGGAAATGGTCTGAAGTCGCATCAGGGGAAGTTTAGGTTGGCTATTAGGAAAAATTTCTTTACTGAGAGAGCTGTCAGATATTGGAACAGGCTGCTCAGGGAGGTGGTTGAATCCTCATCCCTGGAGGTGATTAAAAGAGGAGTAGATGTTGTACTTGGTGACTTGGTCTAGTGTTGGTCCAAGTAGGGCAGGGTAAATGGTTGGTCTCAGTGCTCAAGAGCAGAATCTTCTAACCAAAACCACTCTGTGATTCTGTGATGAGTATATTAATGGCACACTGTGGCACAGTCTCTGGAGACATGTCTGGGAGCTGCTAAGATGTTTTCCATGAAATCAGAGAAGGCCATTAGTTACTGTTATCATTATGGCTTTGCACCTTTATGTTAGAGCAAGTGAAGTACTGCTGTGCTTTGTGCTGTTCCTGAGGGTGCTTTGAGAGAGGCTGGAGATTTAGAAGTGGTGTCAGAGGTTCAAATCAGTGGCTGTCAGTGGCAGTGGGTTTAAAGTACAGTGTTCTGGGTTCACTCACTGCTTGATTTCAGCCTGACTGCTTGGGGCCACGATACAAAATACAACACCCAGATTCCAAACTGCTGGTGAGGGAGGTCCTGTCTTCCCAGACAGGGTAGTACTCTATCACACATCATTTTGAAAGAGTGTGAAGAAAACATTTAGTGATCATTGACAAAAAGAGCTTTAAAAAGAGACTCAAATTGATGCTAACTACATTTTTAGTTCCAGAATTTGATTTTGCATTTTTACAGTTCTTAATACACCCAGAATACAGCTCTGACTGTCTTCATTGGCTGTAGGAAATGTGAGTCAATCTCAATTTCTCATCAAGAGGGTGACAAACAGGCAGTACTCATTTCTTGGAGAACTAGGATGAAGTAATTGTCTGGTGTAACAAAGAACACAGAATCTAGTTCACTGAGGTGTCATTTACATCTTCCTCACAAAGTGAGGAAACGAGGGAACAGCATGAAGCTGCGACAGGGGAGGTTTAGGTTGGATCTTAGGAAGAGGTTCTGTACTGGGAGGGTGGTTGGGCACTGTCACAAGATCCCCAGGGAAGTGGTCACAGCACCAAGCTGGGCGGAGCTAAAGAAGAATCTGGATGATGCCCTCAGTCCCATGCTCTGACTTGGCTGGTCCTGTGTGGAGCCAGGAGCTGGACTTGATGATCCTTATGTGGGTCCCTTCCAACTCAGGAGATTCTGTGATTCAAAGTGGCATTCTGTTTGAGCAGTTGTGGTAGCTGGCACAGGGACAGAAAGCACAGCAGCTCTGATTCCTGCTCAGAGCAGCAGCATCTGCACAGTTCAGAGTCACTGGGAGGGAGGAGGATTAATCCACAATCCTGTTCTTGGGTGCAGTGGTACAAATGAGAAGTCACCATGTGCATTGTCGTAGTTCCTGACTGAGGGGCACATGGCTGTGTAACTGTGTGCATGTTCTTTTGACATACACCTTAAATACACAATTCTCTGGCAGTGAAAACACAAGAATTGGGTGGAATTTTATTCTCCTTCCTCTCCCCCCTTTTCTTTTCCCCCAGAGTTACCAGGTTTGAAATCTTAAGGTTAACAACACAAATGGAAGTTACTGACCTGACTGATGGTGCTGGCAGGAAGCAGATGATTTTGTAACTTAGAGAGCAGCTGTCTGACAGTGTGTGAAACGATCAGCCAGTGAGTTTCCCAGCTTCCTGGTGGCAGCAGAAGACCTTCAGGACTTTGGATCTTTATATCTACTCCTGGTTCCTGAAAGTGAAATATGATTTTTGAAGCCTGTAGTTACAGTCATGGTGAACGTGCTCCTTCATTTCCAGCCATCAAGTTTCTGCTCTGAAACATTCACTTGGCTGAAGTTCTTGCTAGAACTCTCTCTAGACAGTAGACTTTGTGAAGTAGTTTTGACTTTGTGAAGGTTGTGCTTCTTGCCCCAGTTTTCCCTCATACACTGATAGGAATTAGCTTGATGTAGAGTGTTAATGTGGGGATTTCCAGTTCCTGCAGTTAAAATTTGGCAGAGTTTTGAGCTGCTGAAAGCGGCCCCCTGGAGCGCCCAGCAGCCTTCACCATGGGAGCCGCTCTCAGATCTGCCTGTGACTTTTAAACCATAACAGGAATTCCTAAAAATGCCAGGCTGAAGCTTTGAATAACTGTTGGACTACGATGTAGAGTATCCCTCCAGTGTGTTAGTGGAAGGATGAGGGAGTTGGGAAGGCATGAGCCTTCTCAGGTCGGTATAGAAGGTCTCCTGCAGACCTTCTGTGTGTTGTTGTGCAGGTTGCTTGGTATCCTCACCAAAATGAGGTGTTTGTGGGGTGAGAAGCTAAGAACAGTAAGTGTGCTGTTGTTGTCTCTGTTACCTGGGTGTGTTTCATGCAAGTTCTTCAAAAATAGTTGCTGAAAAGGTCAGAAAAGAAGTAACCTTCTTAGGTGGTGATTTGTGATAGCATTATCCAGAGCTGAAGGGGAACTGAAGTGAATACTGCCGGTCTGTACCACTGAAAGTGAATTCTAAGCAGTCTGAGCATCAGCTGAAAAAGTAGCTTCCTTAGGTCTGAGGCAAAGAAGTATTCTGGCTTTGTAGAAAAATGGTTTTATTTTAAAAATAAATGCCTTTGGAGATGTTTCAGGGCCAGACCTATTAACGTCTCCCTGCCTTCAGTGTTTCAGTTTGCAGTGGGAAGTCCTCCAAACAGCTATGCTTGCATAAAATGGGACTCTTGGGGTTGTAATGCTTCTTATGACATGACAACTGCAATTTTTGTGTAAACTGTAAACTTGGTTAGGACCAAACAGTTTCTTCATCTTTCATGGAATCCCAGAGTATCTCAAGGTGGGAGAGATCTATAAGGATCACTGAGCCCAACTCCCTGCTCCTCACAGGACTACCTAATATTAATCCATGTGACTAGGAACATCATGCAGGTGCTCCTTGAACTCTGACAGGCTCAGTGCTGTTCCCTGGGGAGCCTGTTCCAGGGAGCCACCACCCCTCTCAGTGAAGAACCTTTTCCTAATGTCTGATGAGAACTTCCCCTGTCACAGTTTCACTTCGTGTCCTCATGCCCTATTGCTGGTCACCAAAGAGAGATCAGCACCTCACACTCCACGGTCCCCCTTGAGGAAGGGGCAGGCTGTGGTGAGGTCACACTCCAGCCTTCTCTTCTCCAAACAAACCAAGTGACCACAGCTGCTTCCTGCAGTCTTGACATCAAGACCTGTCACCATCTTGATTGCCCTCCTCTGGACACACTCTGATGTCCTCCTCATACTGAGGTGCCCAAAACTGCACACAGCACACGAGGTGGGGCTGCACCAGTGCTGTGTTGAGTGGGACAGTCACCTCCCTCGATGGGCTGGCTATGCTGTCCTTGATGCACCCCAGAACCATGGTTGGACCTTTTTGCTGCCAGGCCATGCTGCTGACTCCCACTCACCTTGCCATTGACCCAAGCCCCCAGATCTCTTTCTGCAGGGCTGCTCTCCAGCCTCTTGTCCCCCAGTTGGTACATGTAACGAGGATTGTCCTGACCCAGGTGGAGAATTCAGCACTTGCTGTTATAATTCCTTTGGTTCATGACTGCCAGGGTCTCTAGTCTATCCAGCTCTCTATGTCTATTGCCCACCTCTCTACACCCTCCTGTTAGGTCATTCTCCAGGCTAAACACCCCCAGCTCCCTCAGCCGCTCCTCATAGGATTTGCTCTCCAGCCCCTTCCCCAGCCTGGTTGCCCTTCTTTGGACTCACTGGAGGACCTTGGTGTCCTTCTTATGGTGAGGAGCCCAGAACTGGACACCCCCCTGAACACTGCCCTGGAGGGCTCTGGTTCCAGTCATGCCCACACCACTACTCGCCTCGGCAACTGAGGGTGTTTTAAATATAATTACAAGAAAAGTGGCCTCAATCTATTATTAAATACTGCCAGATGAATAAGCAAATTGACCTTAATTAATAGCTTTGAGACAAAGCCAGCTTAGAAATCTGTTACTGCTGTGGAACCCAGTCAGCGGTGCCATGGTCCCGTAGTCTTCTAATGGCTGCACCGCTGCTGCCTTCACCACTGTGGCTTCTGCAGTTCCATCTCCAAATACAGACTAAAACTGATGGTGAATATACCCCAGCATTTGATTACTAGTGATGGATAAACAGTAACGAGGAGGACAGGGCTGTTGATGAGCAATACTGAAACTTCTTGTTCTTACTCTATAAATACTACACCTGGAGTTAGGAGCTTAGCTCATGGTGCTGAACACAGATGCGGTTTTAAGTGTTGGGAAATGTGCTGAGAACTGGCTGCTCTGAGGGTTTGAGACTGTGCTGGTGGAAGTTGTGAGCACCATGACAACTAACTGTGTGTTTTGTTTTGTAGGCTGGTAACCAGCACATATATCAGCCTGTGGGTAAGCCAGGTAAGCAGCAAACTCATACGTGGTCACCTTGAATCCTTGGTTCTTCTAGCAGGAGTAGTGAGCAACCCTTTTTGCTAGTATTTTCACACAAGGGGTGGAATCAATTCCAAAGAGCTACACAGAGGTATTAGGGTGCACTGTGTGTTTAAATTCCCTGGGCAGCCCCCAGAGCTGTTGTCAGCAGTTTTTCATGGGCAGGCGGGGAAGTGTGTAGAGGAAGCTGAGTCACCGTGTAGGATTTCACCGCCTGTGGAGTTCAGACATGTAAAACAGAAGTAGACACCTAAATTTAGGTTTCTCAATCTCAAAGTGAATCAGTCACAGCCAGGATTTCTGCCATGGAGAAGTCTCACTTTCCCAGACATAATTGCTGTGTGTGTGGCACTCAGCTGTGGTATGAAGGGGTGAGTACTCAGGTCTGGGGTTGGTATGCTGTGAGTAGCGGTTGCACCATGGAGGAATTTTTGAAGTATCTTATTGAAACATACCTACTGTTCTCATAAAGACAGAAACAATGTGAGAATCCCACACCCCTTTCTGTCTACATTGCTTCAGGAGAAACTCAGCTTGAAGCGTAGCTCTGACAAATCATGGATTTACTCTTAAGACATACAAAGATGTACGTCTCCTCTGCTAGTATAGTAAAGCACGTGTAGGCTTTGTAGTGCTGAGGGACCAGGGTAGGTGTGCTGTGTCAGTCCTCTAAACTGCAGATGGTTCTGTTAACCAGATCATGCAGCTCCACCAAAGAAACCTCCCCGCCCTGGAGCCCCCAGCCACCTGGGCAGCCTTGCAAGCCTGAACAGCCCTGTGGACAGCTACAACGAAGGTGTGAAGGTACGTTGCTGAGTGTGGTGTGAAGTGTCCTTCAGAGGATTAAACATCCATTCTTCCTGGAGTAGAGACTGTGGAAAGAAGTGACTATGAACTTCCCAAGTAAATGTTGTCATGGGGTAAATATGCATTGGCAGCTCTCCAGGGAAGCAGGGAGTTAACTGGTAGGCTCATATCCTCCGCTACTGTGATTCAGCATGTTGTTCACCTAGAACCTTTCCCAGGTGAGCTTAGCTCTAGTTTGAAGAGCATATGAGATCCCCCATATGGACTCAGCTTCCCTGCTCAGCAGCTTTGTTAAACAGAAAGGACCACACACAGAGTTCTCAGTTACCAAAATCTCCCATCATCTGTCACAGAAGAATGAGACATGGCTGAACTGTGATGGTCCAAAAAGTTCTTCCTGCAGCACCAAAGCTCCAAAAACTCTCCTAGCTCTGGGGAACAAGGGGAGAGGGGAAATGGGCTGTCTGACCTGTGGTTGAGATACTTCCTACTGTGGAAGGAAGTATCTTGCTAAGGCAAGAAAATCAAAATTCAAACTTGAGTTTTCTAGGAGCGACCTGAGTGTTTCTAGGGAAACAGAAACCTGAGTGACCTCAGGGCCTCCCAGGGGGGAACCAATGAAGCAGCTTCCAGCAGCTGCACGTAATAGGGCTTGGGAATTCTCTGTCAGTAATACTCTAACAGAAATGCAGCTGAGCTACACACACCGGGGTTTTATTTCACAACCTTTGCAGCTAGACAAATACTCCTCCACAACGACTCCTGCTGGTCTGACAGCAGCATTACTGACCGGGGGATTAAAGCAGCATCACTCCTGCTCCCCCATTCTGTCAGTTGATGCCATCAGCAGAGCCCAAGGAGGTGATGTGGTTGGGCTGGAGCTGTTTCCCCAGAGGAGAAAGATGGAGCCTGTATTAGAACACAAATGTGCCAGAGCAATCTCTGCTGTAACATGATTAGTGCTAATAGTACAGCTCCTCACAGGA
Organism: Gallinula chloropus; assembly: GCF_964237585.1. Classification (NCBI taxonomy): domain Eukaryota; kingdom Metazoa; phylum Chordata; class Aves; order Gruiformes; family Rallidae; genus Gallinula; species Gallinula chloropus. The sequence goes on from NC_140086.1 coordinate 5,369,049, forward strand.
GAGCGTCCTGCCAGGCCTGTAGTAAAGAATGAGAATCCATGTTGTAGAAGACACAGCTGTTGTAGCAAGCAACGTGTATTGTAGGTAGTTTAGGAGAATACACAAAAAGATCCAGTTTTCCCAACCATGAAACCCAAAACTTGCCATCAGAGCCGTCTGCTGAGCACAGTTGGGTCTCAGCTCTTGCTCCCATGTTCTGGGATTATTGAAGTATTTCAGGAAACATGATGAATAGGCAGCAGTAGTGAATCTGAGCGGGGTTATTATGAACTGATGCCAGTGCTTCTGAAGCTGCCAACCCTCAGAGAGTATCAAAAAGCAGTAACAGATGTGGTGCTAAACTCGGCTTCTCTAGAATTTCCTTTCTGAAGGCTGATACTGGAACGTGAAACGTGTTTTCTGAAATCCATCTTTTTAACAGCAAACAAACCTGAGCAGCTGAAATCATCACAAATAGCAAGTGAACAGTATTTGTGAGCTAAAGAGCTTCTATGGTAGAAAAGAAGGGCTGATTTTGTTTTCTCTGTCAAGAGTTTCTTGAAATTGGATTGGTTTATGCCCCGTCAAGAAAACAGCCCATTATTTTTGATAGCATACAGCTTTGGTTAAGCCTGCAGTCCTGAAGTGCAGATGCTTCAGGGGTTCATTTCAGAGTTCCCTTTCTCTCTATGCCCATTTGAGGCTCCCATTTCAGTCTCCCTTTTCTGCAGAATACAGATTAAAATAAGAGGATTGAACTGCTTGCCCTTGGCAGCCCTTAGGACACGCAACCAGGAAACATGTGGTTTTCTGCTACTCTCTGGGGCAAAGTCAGCCAGTCCACGTGAAGAAGAATGAAGTTCTTGGGTATAAGCAAAGCAAAGAGTTTCTGTGAAAGAAATGCAGATGTCCATACTCTTGAAATGGAAGGGAATTAAGGGGGTGGGTATGATCCATCTAGAATGGGTTCTTGGTAGTTCTCAGCCACGACTCTGATGAGTCACTGCCAACAGGAGCTGCACAAGTTAGATGGCCGTGTATGTCCTAGAATTTCTCTAAGCAAAACAAGCTTCAGATGAATACGAATCTACTGAGTGCTGATTGTTTGTGCAGAAGGGACCAGGGTTCCACAGGACACACCGTTTCCCCTCCGTTGCAGAGGCCCCTCTACTCCATTCACAACTTCGCTGCTCGCCAGCCTGGCTTGCTCCTGTCAAGCTTTGCATGATCTCTTCCCCATGTGTTGAGTAAAAGGTACGCATGGGTGCATGGCAAATCCTTCCACTTCCTCCTCGGGCGCACAGCAGGTCGCCAGCACAGGGTGCTGCCCTACCAGATGGGCCAAGAGCTAACACGAATGACTGCCAGTACTGGTGAGGATGCACTTTTGTTGCAGGCTTTTTAACTGGTCTCTCTTATTGCTACACATGTTTTTGGGTTTGGTTTGGTTTTTGGTTTTTATTTTCCTGCTGAGTTTTATTAATATTGTTTTTTTCTTTTTTCCCCTTCTTTTGGTAAATTTCTTTAACCTTCCCCCACATTCTGCTCAACCATAGCCATGGAGGGTAAGCAGTGCGTGAGCGTGTGTGTACGTGCCCTATGCCAAAATGTCTTTGCATGTGACTTTGCCAGATGACTTGTTTAACTTCTTGATTGCTGAAACCGATTAGAATGGCAGCGTTTCACTGGTGATTGAGGCAATTGCAATGATCTTTCTCCTAAAGCATTAAATGATCAATGTGCTGGCTTGAATCTCTGTAAATCCTCACTTAGAGAAATGCAGCCAAGTGGAATCACCGTGCACTAAATCCTGCACTTCCTCCTTGGGCAGAGTTTCACCTCAGTATTTTATAGTTTAATCATAGACAGGATTGGGTTGGAAGGGACCTCAAAGATCATCTAGTTTCACCCCCCCCTGCTGTGGGTAGGGACACCCTTCAGTAGCCCAGGTTGCCCAAAGCCCCATCCAGTCTGGCCTTGAACACTGCCAGGGATGGTGCAGCCGCAGCTTCTCTGAGCAACCTGTGCCAGGGCCTCAGAGTGAAGAAGTTTTTCCTTGTATCTAATCTAAATCTCCCCTCTTTCAGTTTAAACCCATTGCCCCTTGTCCTGTCACTCCTTGCCCTTGTGAACAGTCACTCTCCAGCTTCCTGTAGGCCCCTTCAGATACTGGAAAGCCACTGTAAGGTCTCCCCAGAGCCTTCTCTCCTCCAGGCTGAACAAGCCTGACTCTCTCAGCCTGTCTTCATAGGAGAGAGGTGCTCCAGCCCTCTGATCCTCTTCATTGTCTCCTCTGGACACACTCCCAACAGGGTAGCTGGAGAGTCTCTACTCCTCACTAGGGTGGTGTCTCAGATGCTTCCAGTGAAACATCTCTGTAGCTAGGATGAGTTCTAAGAACTGTGGTGGGCGGAAGTTCCATGAGCCACCTCACATCAGCAGGGTGGACGTCTGCTGCGTGACCAGTGGGAAATAAGCAGTGTTGTAACATTCTGCTCCTGCTGGGTGGTTCCTCAGGCCTCCCATGGCAGGGAAGAGCTGCAGGGAACTGGGGTACTTGTAGTTTCACAGTTCAGGAGCAGAGATATGGATGACCTACAGGGGATGTTTTCAAAGTTTGTTTCTTTTCTGACCCAGGATTAACTCCAGACAGATCTGACTCAAAGATCGTTTTGCTTGAGTAAAGACAACAGGATTTTTAACCTGTTTTGGGGTTTTTTCTGATCTATTGGAAACAAACGATGAAACATTTGGTGTTTCCCACCTGGTGACACCATTTCTGCTAATTAGCTGTGAGTTTTCAATGGCCAAACAGCAGTGTGGACTGTACTGGTCTTTCTTCACTGAATCAGTATGTTAACTGTGCACCCTGACACTGGTTTGGAGCACAACTTTGTGGAACAAGGGACCTGATACGTGTTGCCTTAATCAGTAATGAAGCACTTAGACCGATCAAGTACTCTCTACTCCTCATTCCTCAAATGATTGTTGTGGAAGTTACACTGGAAGCTCTTCAGGGAAATCGTGGTAGAAGTTCCCCAGTGTCATTTCGCAGCTCTGGTTCAGCCAGAAGAACTAAAGGAAATCAGTCCAGGAGCGAGCGTGCTCAGCCAGGACAGGGGTCCCGGCGGGACAGGGCTGGGCTGGGGGCAGTTGGGAGTATGAGACCTTCCCGGCTGTCTGCGGAGGTTGGGAAGTTGCTGAGCCCCATCTGCTGGGGACAAGAGGCTAAACAACCCTTCTCTGCTTCCAGATTCAGCCGCAGGAAATCAGCCCCCCTCCTACAGCCAACCTGGACCGCTCCAACGACAAAGTCTACGAGAATGTAACAGGGCTGGTGAAAGCAGTCATAGAAATGTCCAGTAAGATACAGCCGGCTCCACCAGAGGAGTACGTACCCATGGTGAAGGTATGGAGGCAATTCCTACTGTCAGGGGTTTAGCTCTCTCTTGGGTGATGTCTTCAAGCAGCGTAGGAGAAACTTCCTGGAAAGATGGAAGTAGAAAAGCTTCTTGTGTTTGCAGGGGAACACCATGTGGGCAGAGGGCTGAGGGTTTGGATACTGTCAGCAGTATTGTGGGCTTTTATTCCCCTGTTTGCCTGTGCAGACCCAGGGACAGGCAGCTGGGCACTGCCAGCTCCACATTTCACTTTTTAAGAAAAGCCTTTTTTTAATTATTAACCTGTTGCCACTTGGTTTTGATGCTGAACCACCGAATTGCAGGTGGGAGTTTTTAAGTCTTTCAGCCGTGTTCTAACTCCCTTCTTATCCACATGATAAATGTAGCTGTTCCTGCGCTCCTACGACTCTCTCATCCACTCAGTCCAAGTTTTTAAAGTTTTATTTCCTTAATTTTTTTTGCACTTAGGAGGTTGGGTTGGCACTAAGAACCTTACTGGCAACAGTAGATGAGACCCTCCCAGTGCTTCCTGCGAGCACCCACAGAGAGGTAGGTACAACTCCCCTCACCTGATGCACAGTCATTCCCCTGCGAGTGACCCACAGCTGTCGGGACGTGCTTTGGCTCCCCCTTTGCACACACACATGTGTGACTCACTAATAGGAGCTTTCTGGTTGTAATTCTTCATTAAATTCATTTTATTAGGAACCAATTGCTGTGTGGACCTAGGGTTGCATTGACTTAGGTGAAGATGCTCAAACTGGATGTAACTGAGGAGCATACAACACATGCACAAACAAGTTGGCATTAAGACCTTTTAGTGTGGAACTTCTTAGTGCAATTTAATCTTTCATTAAACTGCAGCTTGCATGCAAAGTTATTGAATGGGTAAATGAGCATAGCTTGGTGTAGCTCGAAGAGTTCGATGAGTTATCCCATAATAACCTAGTTCTGGGTGAGAAGTACCTGGGATCTTTCAGTGAAGTTCATGAGAGACCGTCGCCCACCTCTCTACAACCTCCCTTCAGGTAGTTGTAGGTGGTGATAAGGTCTCCCCTCAGCCTCCTCTTCTCCAGGATGAACATCCCCAGCTCCCTCAGCTGCTCCTCATAGGATTTGCCCTCCAGCCCCTTCCCCAGCCTGGTTGCCCTTCTCTGGACTCGCTCCAGGACCTCAATGTCCTTCTTATGGTGAGGAGCCCAGAACTGGACACAGCACTCGAGGTGCAGCCTCACCAATGCCCAGTACAGGGGCACAATCACCTCCCCAGACCTCTGGCCACACTTTGATACAAGCCAGGATGCCATTTGCATTCTCGAGAAAGCCAGCAAATGGTTCTTCTAAGTGTTGTCTTAGAGACTCATCCAACTGAGCCACATGGTTCTCTTCAGTAACCTGTATCCACCTTCTTGACCTGGTTTATTTTTCAGAGCTACTTTAATAATAGTAATAAAAATAGAGTGATGAGCTAGAAACCTCTAGCAGGACATAACTCTTAAGACACGGGTTAAAATCCACTATTGGCTGGTTGATTCGCTGTGCCAGGGGGCAGCTCAGCAGCTGACAAGGCCTCTCTTGGTCTCCATGCAGCAGATGCTGAAATTCCATCTGTCCATGTGGCATCAGTTGAAGCCCCAGCTTCAATCCGAAATGTCAGGCAGGGGCTGTTGAGGGCAGATGCACCGCTGCTCCGTAGCATCACTGTATCTTCTCGTTCCAGATTGAGATGGCACAGAAGCTGCTGAACTCAGACTTGGCCGAGCTCATTAACAAGATGAAGCTGGCCCAGCAGTACGTCATGACCAGCCTGCAGCAGGAGTACAAAAAGCAGATGCTCACGGCTGCTCACGCCCTGGCTGTGGATGCCAAAAACTTGCTGGATGTTATCGATCAAGCCAGACTGAAAATGATCAGCCAGTCCAGGCCGCACTGAGGGGAGGAGTTTCATCAGTCTGAAGAATTCTGCTTGCGAAAGGATGTTGTTTCACCTTCCACCAGCAGTGAGGATTAACCCAGTGTAGTCCTGGCTTTCCAGCGCCTCTTGCTTCAGCAGACCCGATTGACAGCCCTTGGTTCTCTCTCATTACAAAAGTTTAACCAAGTTTTTCTCGTAAAACCGAGCTGGTCTGGGATTCAAGCAGTGGCATCGTCACAGGGTGAAGTTTGTACAGAGAGTCCTTGGGAAATCAGGGCTACGGAGCACACTTCAGTTTTCCACCGTCGCATGGGACACGCTTTGCCTACAGCTGCCACGGGGTTACGGTCTCAGAGCCAAAACTTCTGGAGCAGCAGCAGCAGAGAGAAAGATATTGTGAAGTGAAGAATTCGGGGAAACCTCAGGGCTGAGAATTCTTGCCCACAGTATATGAACTATCCAGACTGGAATTTTTTTTATTAGAACACTTACGTCGCAATATGCTAATCACAATTTACAGAGAAAGAATTAAAAAGAAAAAAAAAAAAAGCTATATTTTCAAGACTTCAGTCATTTCAAGACAAAACTAAAAAGCCCTCTTCATCTTCCTGCCTTTTACTTTTACGTGGACGTGTGAAGCGTTTGTTTGGAACTAGCTGTAGAACACAACTGAAAAGTCGCCTCTTTTTCTTCCACCAGAATAACGTGCCAGTTCTTTTGTAGCAATGTTGTTTTCCTTGGAAGCAAAAATGCTGCTTTGTACCAGAGCAATTCAGAGCTGCATTTAGAGGAGTTCTGTAACCATCCATGTCCCCATTGTCCCGTGTCCCCCCACCCCCATTTTTATATAATTTATAAAGACAGATTAAAGCCATGTGGAATATTTTAAACCCACTGTAGTTAACTAACCCATCCTTTTGTCTATCTTGCCTGGGAGGAGTTACAGTAGAGCAGTGTAATTAGATTTTCCTTGGTTTTTCCAGTTATGCCATCTGTTCTGTTAAAATAAAAACCATGCTCCCTTTTTGCTGTTGAGGGATATAAATTATTCTCAGGAAGAATATAATGAACTGTACAGTTACTTTGACCTATTAAAAAGGTGTTACCAGTGAAATCCTGGCTCTCTTATTGTGTCTGTGTGTGTGTGCACAAGAAACCACCAACTTTTCTCTGCTTGGAATTTTTGCCTCATCTTCCTCCACAAGCTTTTAAGAATTGACTTATGCAGGACTCAAGTATCCAAGGAGAATATCCAGGAAAACTTGGAAAACTCACTTTCTGGAAGACTGTGGAGCACAAGGAACAAGGTATTATCGTCAAAGTGACTTGTGATTACACAACTGTCCCCCCTTACGTTCCTCTAGCTTTAAACCCTACAGGAAGGTTTCTTTAAAAAGGTGGGGGAATGTAGCAGTTGAGTCACATGCAGGAAGGGTTTTGGAAGCTCTCAGCAGCCGCATGGGGTTGCACAGACTCAATTCTGTGACTGTCTCTTTCAAAAAGTAAACGAGGTCCAGGTTTGTGGGTAGGTAACAGTGCAGAGCATCTGGTTTTGGTCTGTAAGCCCAACAACCCACCTACAATGTGCAGTGCTTACACATTGGAAGATTTTGCTAATTCACAATTTTAGTACTTCAGAACACGCATTAGACAGCCCTCACCCTACTCACTGCTCTGGAAAAACTAATGGAAGTTCTTTTCATGCACAAGTTAGTTACCCTCTCTTACCTGTCTCCCTTGAAAAGCCATTTGAGATTCTCCTGAACTCTTCCTGGAGAGGTAAAAACTCCACAGCTTACACCACCTCTGCTCGGTGCCTAGCACTGCAAGACTCACTCCCCTTTTAATCAGCTTCAGCCTGCAAGGGCCTTTAGCTGAGAATTGCAACCTTCTTCCCCACTCTTCAGCTCAAGTGACTTCAGATACCATCCCTGCTGGGCCGCAGCCTGTAGCCACCCCTGAACAGGTTAAAATCCCTGGTACTAGAAGCTGTTGCAACAGCATTAACAAGACCCACTGCAGGGGAGGCTGCAGTACAAGTCACAGCACCTCTGCTGAACGTGACCACTCCTGTACCTGCCAAGCTTTCCACATTCCACACTCAGGGATTTACATTTCCACCTTTGTCCATACACCATGAATGCAACTTGCAGCTCTAACTCTACTTCCCCTAAGTATAAAGAACCAACAAGGGAAGTTTTCATCTAGGGCTTCACTGTGCCAGGACAGCAGCTTTGGTACCTGCAGGTAACCCCTGGCCATCCGTCATCCACTCCCCTGAACATGCATCCACATAACAGACAAGAGTACAGTTAAATTTTCTTTATTACAGGCAGGTACAAAACTAATTAGTCGAAAAGACCAAAGCCCATATCATCATCAGATTCCTCTGACTCTTCTTTCTTTTCCTCTTCTTTCTTCTCCTCAGCTAAAAAAGGAGAAAATAAGTTAGGATTCTTTCATTTTAGCAGCTCATCCAAGTCCCACACCACATGTCTTCACATACAATGATGGTAACATCAAGAAGCAAGGCCTGAACAATCCTAACAAGCCAAGTTCCTAACCAAAGGAGACTACAGTGTTTCCACTGCTAGGCAAGTGGGTCTGTCCCCTCAAAATTAATTTATATCAAATCCCAAATACTAAAGAGGAGATCCTGATGTTAGACATTAACACCATTTCTGATCCTGAGGTAACACTAACCAAGTACATGAATTCAAGCTGCAACCCCTGCCCCTTCTAAAGTCTGTTTTACTCTGCAACACCCGGATGCACAAGCTGGCTCAGGTTGTTAATAAGCAGCTTTTTAGCAAGGTATTTCTTCCAGCTGAAGACCTGTATGTTGGACATACAGCCCACTTACCAGGGGCAGCACCGCCCGCAGGCGCAGCACCACCGGCGGGAGCAGCTGCAGCTGGAGCACCACCACCACCACCAGCTCCTACATTACAGATGAGGCTTCCAATGTCGATGTTCGCCAGAGCCTGGGGAGAACAAGCACCGGTAAAGCCTCGGTAACGCGTGGGGCAGCTCTGCTTCGGTCCTGTGCACCTGCTCAGTCACGCCGTGAGCGCGGAGATGAACCCGCGGCGTGACAAACGAGCAGCCCGCGTCCCCAGCTCATCACCAGCACAGTCATCAGAGTCCAGAGCTTTTTACGTTCGTTAGCAGTAGCACAGGGCCTACTGCCCAAGCCATCAGCCCAGGGAGCCGCTGTTTGGTCACGATCTGCCCCTAGGAACCCCCACGCCGGGCTGCGGCCGGTCCGGCACCCTTCAGGGGCCGCCACACCCCCGGGCTCCCCCCGCCGCCCTCCCTTCTCCCCTCGCTTCCCCCAGGATGCCCAAGGCGCTCCGGCTCCCCGCTCCAGCGCTCACCTTCGCGAAGAGACCCGGCCAGAACGGCTCCACGTTCACTCCGGCCGCCTTGATAAGCGCGTTGATCTTGTCCTCCTGCAACGAGAGCGGCGCTCAGCAGCCGGCCCGGCCCCGCCGCCTCCCGCCCCGCGGCCGGCCATGCCGCGCCTCGCCGCCATCTTGTGCCGGCGCGGCCGGGGCCCGCACTTACCGTGACGGTGACTTCGTCGTCGTGCAGGATGAGGGCTGAGTAGATGCAGGCGAGCTCGGAGACGGATGCCATGGTGGGGGCGCGGTGCCAGTCGCCGGGGTGGGACGGCCTTAGCTTCAGCTGAAGGACACAGCACCTTGGGCCGCCGGGAGGGAAGAGGGGCGCGTGTCCGCGGGGGGACTTTATAATGGCGCCCTGAGCCAATCACAGACCTGCCGAGCGGAGACGCGGCAGAGTCGTCAGCGCCGCTGACCAACCCGTGAGCAGTGGAGCAGCTCTGGCCAATGCCGTGGGGGAAGCGCCCTGCCAATCGCGGCGTAGCGGGGAATGACGGGAGCCCTGGCAGGGCGCGGGTGGTGCCGCAGCGGCCATGACGCGGCCCGGCCCGGCTCGGCCCATCCCAATCTGAGCAGCTTCGCACGGCCGCCGGGGGGCGCTGAGCCTTCCTCCCTGGCTGCCTCCCTACCTGCCCTGGTCCTCTCTTTGCCTCCCTGCCTGCCTCCCCTGGTCCCGACTGCCTCCCCTGGTCCCGACTGCCTGCCCTGGTCCTGACTGCCCCGGTCCTGCCTGCCTGCCTGCCTCCCCTGGTCCTGCCTGCCTTCCTCCCAGCCTGCCTGCCTGCCAGCCTGCCTGCCTCCCAACCTGCCTCCCCTGGTCCTGCCTGCCTCCCAGCTTGCCTCCCCTGGTCCTGCCTCCCCTGGTCCTGCCTCCCCTGGTCCTGCCTGCCTGCCCTGGTCCTGCCTGCCCTGGTCCTGCCTGCCTGCCCTGGTCCTGCCTCCCCTGGTCCTGCCTGCCTGCCCTGGTCCTGCCTGTGTCCCGGCGCTGAGCGGCCCCGGGGCAGGCACCACCCGGCTTCGAGGCTCTCAGCGCTCCGGAGCGGCGCTGCAAGCGGCTGCCACGGTTAAAGGTGTCTCCGCATACAGGTCCTTTCCTCCCCCCCGCCCCGTCAAAAAAAGAAACAATCTCAAGGTGTGTGCTTATTATACGCAGCAGAGAGAGTATGGACTGTGAACTACGGAAAAACCGAAAATACAGCACGAAGTTAGAACTCATCAGAGCCGACACTGCGGGCTGAGCGACCGTGAGGTCGGCGAGGATGCTTGTTCTGCATCTCGGACACTGTGCCCAGACCTTCGGTAGAGATACAACTTAACACTGTTTACCTCAGAATACAGAACTGCCAATATTTGTTAATGTTCTCAAAAAATAAAGTTGCTACATACAGTGTTTGGATATATCAGTGCTGGTACTTAAGGTGTCACCACTGTTAAATGCATCATGCTCTGTGATTCGCATGTGATGAAAAAACAAGGGGGGGGGATGAATGAGCTGTTTTTGAAAACTTCACACTTCCCACCTTCTAAGAACTTTGTAACTTTATGAGCCACAGCAAGTTCCAGCATTTCACTCTCAAAGATTAAGACTTTCAGGTTATGAAAAGTAAATAACTGTTATTTTTATGTGGTGTTGGCAGATGTGCATTTGATGGGCATCAGGCAAGAGGCATGGTACAGTCAATGAGCCACAGCACTTAGTCCTGGGACACAGGCTGGATTTACATCTCTGAGAAGGTGCCTGTAGGAAGAGCTGAACCCACTGTGCTCCTTCAGCTTGTGAGGTCCCCTTCAGACAGGTAACAGCGGCATCAACAGAGGCGTTTCAGCTGAGTCAAATGCAGCTGAATCCAACTGTGTATTTTAAGTGGGAACTGGACAGACAGGCATGTTTGTCGTTCCTTCAGAAAAGGGGGAGGTTGGTTTGAAAATATTTTGTCAAAAAGAGGCGCCTGAAAATTGGAGAAAAATGGATTTTGCATCTTAAATTGGAGAAAAATGGATTTGCTGGATGGACTGTTCAGTAGATAAAGAATTGGCTGGATGGTCACATCCAGAAAGTACTGGTTAATGGCTCAATGTCCAGATGGAGATCAGTGACAAGTGGTGTCTCACAGCGGTCTGTCCTGGGATCAGTACTAATATCTTCACTACTGATATTGGCAGTGGGATTGAGTTTGCATATGACACCCACCTGAGTGTTGTGGTTGACATGCCTGAGGGCTGGAATGCTATTCAGAGGGACTGGGACAGCCTCAAGAATTGGGATCATTATGAAATTCAACTAGGCCAACTGCAAGGTCCTGCACATGGGACAGGGCAGCTCCCAGAATCAGTTCAGGCTGGAGGATTGAGACCAGCCCCACAGAGGACTTGGAGGTACTGGTGGATGAACAGCTGGCCATGAGCCAGCAGTGTGTACTCACAGCCCAGCAGATCGTGCCCTGGGCTGCATCAGAAGCAGTGTGTCCAGCAGGTCTAGGTAGGTCATTCTGCCCCACTGCTCTACTCTGGTGAGACCCCACCTGGAGTACTGTGTTCAGTTCCAGGGTCCTCAGCACAGGGAAGACATGAAGCTGTTGGGAGTGCATCCAGAGGAGGATCACACAAATGGTCAGAGGGGTGGAGCATCTCTCCAATGAGGAAAGGCTGGAGGAGAGAAGGCTCTGGGCAGACCTTATAGCAGCTTTCCAGTACTTAGAGGGGTCTTATAAGAAAGATGGGGACAGGCTTTTTAGTTGGGCTTGTAGTGACAAGGCAAGAGGTAATGGTTTTAAATAAGAAGAGGCAGTATACTGATAGGATAATGGATTTAAACTAAAAGAGGGTAGATTTGGGTTAGATATTAAGAAGAAATTCTCTGCTGTGAGCATGGTGAGGAACTGGACCAGGTTGCCCAGAAAAACTGTGGAGGGCCCATGCCTAGAAGTGTTTGAGGCCAGGTTGGATGGGGCTTTGGGTAACCTGGGCTAGTGGAGGGTGTCCTTGACCATGGCAAGGGGATTGGAACTAGGTAATCTTTGGGGACCCTTCCAACCCAAATAATTATATGATCTGATTGAAAACTAGCAACACAGAAAGAAAAGACTTGTTTTTCAATCAAATGAACTTGCCAATGAAGGCAGCCTGGGAGATGAGCAACAGAACTGTGCAAATAACAAAATTATGCTGAACAAGTCATAATCTGTTTAAGAAGTAAGGTCATATATAGCATATAACTACATTCTATATATCAAGAAATAGACACTGGCGTTTCTTCAAGGGCATTGGGATCTCTGAGTAACTCCTGTTACAGCAACTCTGGAAAGGTACAGCTTGTCAACAGCCTAAAAAGCATGCAGGAGATGCAAGATATTCAAATAAGTGGATATACATTTATATATTGAGGAAAGAACTGAAGATTAGACCAGCCCACATTAGGAGCTGCTCAGATAGCTTTTACTTTGTCTAAAGGTACTTCCAGTGCCATGTAAGAAACCCAACAATATGAGATTCAGCATGTGAAACATGTTCCACTGAAAACATCCTGCATTAAACAGAAAATAACAATAGTCACTATATATCATTCCTCCATTCAGACAGTATAGGAAATCCAGCTTCACTGAAGTTGCAGGCTTTCTGTATTCCAGGGATTCCTGTTGCAGTGATTTTCAGTGCTGTAGTACTGACACTCAATATGCTTGGGGGTGGACTGCAAGCATTCCTATTGATTGTGGATATGAAGAATGGTGAATGATAGAGGCCAGTTTTTTTCTGCTCTGTTTAGGAATGGAAATTTGTGTGGCCCATAACAGAAGGCACACTGATACCTCTTCTAATGTAACAGTCCTGAAGCTAAACATGAAAGTGCTGATGCACTGTTAAAAAATAAAACGTGAAGTCCCAAAACTTGAATGTGACATTCACGTAAGCTTAGGCTTTGGTTGGTAAAGATGGTAATTAAATGAGATTTGTGTACATCCTTGCTTCATGGCTGTCTTGCTGCATCTATTGAGAGATACTGATAAGGCTGCTCTGTAGGGGCTCAAAATAAACTTATGATGAAAATATATCACTGCAGTAAGAAAGCTTAAAAACCCTCCAATGCCAGTTTTGCTGTTTTCCAAGGCTTCTTGAAGCCTAGCTATCTAGTCAGGAGTGCTAGTTAATAAAGCTCAATTCTGACACAGACCAAGGTGTAAGGTCTAGAAATTTGAGGTAGTATTTATGTTTCACCTCTGATCTTGTAACTGTCTATACTTTGTACAATCTATTTAACATATCACCATCCTTTTGGAGCACAGCAGTCTCTGTTTTTAAATTAATCTGTAATGAATAGATGGGGGCTTGGGGAGGGGGAAAGGCTGCATGCTTGTGTGTGTGCTACAATTCCAGGGTAGTGAGTTATTTCTGAAGTGATGAGTTACTGGGACTCAGTTCTGAAAACCAGTGTTCTGGTTTGAGATGATAGTAAAGCTGTGTGGCTAACAAGCTGTTACTGGATAGCAGAGGAGTGTTGCTGTGGGAAACAAACCAAGTAACTAGGTATGACATGGCCCTGAGGTGGATGTTTTACACTTAGAAGATGGTAAAGAGATTTGTCTGGATATGCTTGTGTATTGCTTACCAGCCAAGAAAAAACATCAGCAAGGTGTGGATGAACTTGTTTCACTATACCATTGCAACTTAATGTATGGGGGGGGGAGGGGTGTGTGTGCATTTAAAGAATTAGAGATTGTTGTGCTGGGAGTTCTTAGAACACTGATGACTCAAGCTGTTTTCAAAATTTAAAACACAACTTCACCAATATTCATTAAGAAAGCACTCTGTGCTAATAACTAGTTCTCACAAGTGTTATCACTACATATTCATTCTCCCACTTTATCAGTCATTATCACTACATACACAAAGCAGTCAGTCCTTAACACTTCATCCTAAGTTAGCTGTGAGTATGTAGTATGACAGAGCTGATGCCTTCCTTGTTAGAACATGACTAAGGTCATTGATAGTTCTCAAAGTGGCCAAACTCAAGAGGTGTTTACCAAATAGACCTGTAGTTGATACTTTATTCCTCTTCCCTGACCTTGCTTAACGGCTTTGTTGTTGCTTTTAACCTTTCTGAGCTGAATCTTCCTATCTTAAAACAACCTTTTCTCAGCACTTTTCCAATGATCAGTAATTGACCATAAGTGAGTTACTGATGGTTTGGGGGCCTTTGCCTTTCTGCCTGTAGTTTCAAGGCCCTTGCCATTTAAACATCACAGCATGAGACATCTGGTATCACGATCCAGTTCACAGAGTAAGCTCTCACACAAGCTGGTAACAGGTCTGACAAACCAGGATTGCAGCCTTCTGGTGTTAGTATCAGGCCTGTGTCCTGTTAATAGCAGGATAATAATATTTTCACCAGACATTGGATATAGAATTCTTATATAGTTATGCTGTTTAGGTTCAAAACAAGGCAGACACTACAGTTCCCTAAAAGCAATTACTATATGGCGGTAAGAGGAATTAAAAGTGCACAAGGGGCGGTTTAGGTTGGATATAAGTAAAAATTTCTTCACTAAAATGATTACCAGTCATTGGAACAGGCTGCCCAGGGAAGTGACTGGGTGACCATTCCTGGAGATACTTAAAAGACATGTAGATATTGTGCTTAGGGACATGGTTTACTGGTGGACTTGGCAGTGGTAGGTTAATGATTGGACTTGATGATCTTAAAGGTCTTTTCCAACATAAATGAGTCTTTGATTTGTGCCAACACCTTCACCCAAAGGCAATAGGTTAAAGTCTGACTCCCAAGGGAGGGAGAGTGTCTGTAAATAATCAGGTTGCCCTGTTTTCATTTGAGTCACTGTTTATGTGCTGTTAACCAAGACAGTCAGCCCCTCCTGCAACTGTTTTCCACTGTTCTTTGCAGTTGTACCATGGTGCCTGAATCTGGTGTCTTCTTGGGGGTTTTTTTTGGATAAAGAGCTTTAGACCATTAAATTGTTTTCTCCAATTTTCCTCATGAACAGTCTGAGGTACAGTATTTGCTTCCCTTATCTTCTTTTTGGAGATTTCTTTTCTCGTTTTGTTTCCTTATAACTAGATTATTCCAACAAAGAACAAAGCTGTTACTACTTGTAACTGCCATCGTCAGCATACCTAACATATCCCCAATAGGTGGTGCTGCATCTTTTTCTTATTGTTTAATTGTTGTAGTGTTGGCCCTGATCACCTAGAAAAAGTGTCTTTCTCGAGTGAACTGAAGTTAGTAACCTAATAATAAATAAATAGATTACTAATTAGATAAAATAAATTATATAAAAATATAAATACATATTACCATTTGTTTGGCAAACGAAATCAAATGTGGCTTTGTATCTTAGTAATTAGGATAGTTGCCTGGTTGTAGAAAGACAAAAATCAGGTTTTGGTACCTCTGCCATGGATTTAGTGTGATTAAATCAGTAATTATAAAATAATAAATAGTCCTTGAGGAGTGGACCAGAATATTCAAAGTCTTTGTAAGCATGTGAACACATTAGATCGCAGAGTCGTGGTCTTCACTTTTGTTCTGATCTCAATTCTTTTGCAAAGCAGAACACAGAATATGTGAGAAACCTAATGCACACACTCTGGGATTATAATCTTAAATATTAGGTAAATTGAGAGCTGGAAAATGTAATCTTAAATCCACACAGAGTGAAGAATAAAATTTGCGTCTTTCTGCTCTGAGTAAAATTTTTTGCTGCTGTGTCACTACTGTCAATTACTAACAGGCATTTATAAACTGTGGGGTTACTTAGTTTAAAAAGGGAAGGGTTGTTACTTGGTGAGATCAATATATGTTTTCTCATCAAAAGAAAAGCCATAGTTTGTCACTAGCCTATTTGTATGTATTTACCCCAGATTGCCACTGCTGATGTAAATTATTTTAAAGGCTGTTCCTAAATATTATCTTTGCTTCCAAAATTATTAAAAAATGCTCAGATTCCCAAAGTAGTCATTCGTTCCTTGAGGGATACCAGTTCTGGGAAATGTGTGCTTGAGATCCGATAGTTATGACAGGTATTGTGTGCAACGGTACTCAGGTTTTTTTCTTTAAAGAAGCCTGATTTTAAATGTTTAAGCTGTTGTTCTTATAGTACCATGTAATTGTTAATGCAGAATATAAAGTGTATGTATAAAAGTATGCATTTATACAGCTTTCAGACCAAACCTTTCTGAAGACCAAGGTCCTTTTTTTGATGAAATTGCCTGACAAGATATAATTAGGTTTCACTGTGCTCCAAAACATGAACTGTCAGTAACAGAAAGCATTAGAAGTAGAGCCAGTGACATGGCCCAAAATGAGTGTGCATCTTGTTACTTTAAAAACAGAGATAGATGTGTGTAACTCTCCTCAGTAATACAGAAATGCTGCTGGGAATGGGCAGAAGCATGAAAATAGCCTGCAGGAGCAACAGAGCTTTTACATGAGAAGCCAGTGCTTAAATAGAACTGTTTAACTGATTGTGCAAGTCTGCAGTCATGTATACACAGCGATAAGCCCTTTTGCTTATGGAGTGCTAAATCCACAAAAATCAGCTTTCAATCAATACAAGTATGTTGCACTCTAGGATGTTCCAGGTATTAATTGCTGGTTTGGGGTTCTCTATTTTCCAGGGAATTTCTGAAATCAATTGCAGTGTATTCTGTGGAGCCCAAGAGAAGTATGGGATATGTTTAGTGTTTTGTGAAACCCCTGATTACATTTCATGTAACTTCTGTTGCTTGTGAGCATGGTGTTGTTAAATTGCAAAGGGAGCACCATAATCTACTTTTTTCTTTTGCAGTTGTGAGAGGTGTCAGATGAAGCTCCATGTGGGTACAGCCTTTTTTGCATGTAAGCTTCACTCACCATTGCTTTCAGGCCAGGATTTCACAAGCATAATGATGTAGAAAGCGAGACAGAATTATCTGTGTTTATGTGTCCAACAGTCAAATTGGTTCTTGCCCATCTATAGGACAGAGATGGCTGTTTTCCTGGAAGTCTGCATTGAGCTCATTCCACGTGTCTACAAACATGATCTGATGGAGGTTAGCTTCAGCACTGCTAGTCAGAGTGACCATATCAGACAAGTGGACATTCCTAGAAACCTATCAGTGTATTTTTATGCTCTCTTGTATTTAAAAGCAGGTCTAACAGGCACAGTAGTATCTGGAATGTTAGAGGGAGTTATCTTCCAAATCAGGTTGAAGAGATTGATTTAAAAACAGTATCAGCAATATTAGATGTCATTGCATGGTTTCCCATCCCCTCAGCATCTAATAGAGCAGAAGGGCCAAATTTGCCTCAGGTAACTCTCTTCTGGCTTTGAGTTTTGAGGATTACTGCCCCCCCCCCCCCCCCCCGCCCCCCCCGCCCCCCCCGCCCCTTCCCTGCCCCTTCAGCCTCTAGTAAGGTTACATAGCATAAACCAGAAATTATTGGTCGCTGGTCAAAAATGTTACTCAACCTCTTAGGAAGGGGAAAACAGCAACCCCTTTGCCAGCTCTTTTGGCAAGTCTGTCTCCAAATTTTATCTTTATAATTTTGCTAGAGCTACTTGGCTTTGCTGTAGCATTTGACCCATTATTTTGTGCTTTGTTTATAGTTACTGGTAAATCTTTGCTTTCCAGTAACTGGAGGAGGTTGGAATGCAGACAAATCCAAAACCACTCCAGTGGAAACTACTGGTGACAAGTTTCAGGAACAGTACACTTGAAGTGAAAGCTGAGCTGTTACTAGCAACCCTTGAATATCTACAAGTATGAGTGAAACAGAAGAATAAACACATGGTTGATTAACTTTGGAACAGTAAGATGCTTCTGTATCATTTAGAATATGAAGTGATAGAGAGGACTGATAGGTTTGATGAACCACACAAGCAGTATGTTTGCCTTGTCCTTTGGCAGATAGTATTTACTGAAGGCATTCGGTTGATTTGGAAAGGGTTTCACTCGTCTAGGATGATGTGGAGGTGAAGCCCCCCCCCCACCCCCTTGAGCTGCTCTGCCCTTGGTGTGATTTTGCCCCACTTTTCCAGGGCCACATGCCAATCTAGGATGAGTTGGGTGTGGACTGCAGAAGGCAGCAGACCAGAGTATTAAGGCATCCCCTTAACATTCTCCTATTGCTTGGGAATGCTATTAACAATCAATCACCTCCTGACAGCCTGGTACACCCATACCTGGTTCATGGCCCAGAATTCCTATTGCTTGGAATGCTAATGACAATTAATCACCTCCTGGCAGCCCAGTACACCCATACCTGGTTCATGCCCAAAATGGGGTGATACCCGAACTTCAAAAACTAGCAAGTTCTGGGTCTTCTTTCCACTTTCTGGGTGGAAAGTACCAGAATATTTTACCATCCAAGCAGGGCCAAAATGGAAAAGTGCCTGACAAAAGTCAAGTATCTTGGATCCTATAAATAGCAATTCTAAGCAAGACCCTTTGGACTCTTCTGGATTGCAATGGGCTGTGACCAGAACCTCCCAAGCTGGGATGCCTCTCAGGCACAAGCCCTTTGACAATCTGCTGACAAAGCTGATGGAAGCCCAAGGCAAGTCAGCCTCCTGGAGTCTCAACTGCTGCCTGTTGAGTAATGCTGATGCATTGTATCTATTCTAAACTTCAAGAGGGTAATTTTAACTGTAAGCTAGCTTCTCCATTCACCTATGTCTTTACAACAGATACATTCGCCTTCACAAGTGTGGGTGTCATACATATCACTGAGCTCAAATACTTCTGTCTGCATGTACCTGCTTGTTTTGTTTTAATATATATATGTGCCTATACAGTTTGATTTAATTACCTTATAGTAAGTTAGTGTGAATCTTGTCATCTTCAAATCTGTAATTAAGTCACTGTTGTGATCGTATTTTACTGAATTACTTGTAAAAATTTAAATTAGTCAATCACTGAGTGCTGTTAAAATTCAACCTTTGATTTATCTCATACTATAAATAAATTTAAAATTGCTGCTAAATCATAGCTGTGTCAAAACATTTTCATCAGCGACAGGTAAGAACTGCATTTTTCTAAAGGCTTCCACATCAAAACAGGAGAGGTGAATGTAAGCATAATTCATAGGTGCTATGATCTCCTCAGTCTCCTTGCATCATACTGACATCAGTGCCCCGTGCTATGCCTCTTTCACATTATTGCTAGTTGGTATTCCCCCATCCTAAACGTTACATACGTATGGCCAGAGATTATCTGGTTGTACAAGACACTAGGGTACCACACCATAGCTGGGTTTCATACATACAACAAAAAGTGGATGTGGTAGGGAGGTGTGAGATCCATGAGGTGACTGATCTGAGGTTTTCACAGCAGTGAAAACTTTGTCTCATAGGGTGTTGGGGGGGAGTAAAGTAAGTGAAACAAGTCAAATTTTCAAGTAAACAAGGCATTCAACATCAAACAGTATGTGTGATATCAGTGCTATTCCAGCGTCCTTTTTAAACATGCATAACTAGACAGACTGCCTTGGAGAGGTAGCGGAGAGCTAGACACACTTAGTATTTTCCAAGGCCTCATTAAAGACCAAACAAGTCTCTAGCGGCCCTGGCTGCAGAACACACTTTGGTTTAGCTGATGTTGCACCTGCCTAAGGCAGAGGCTTGGTGGAAACGAACCACAGTTCATCTCGGTGGGTGACTGTAGGGCCTAGAAAGGCTCCTGTTACAAACGGTTCGTGTCTGGTTAGCCGCACTGGCAGGCTGGAGGAAGAGCAAAGCACAACGTGCGTAGGTACTGACGGCAGGGCGAGGGGAGAGCTGTTTGGATCCAGCTGATGAAATTCGTGCTGGGGGGGAGGAGGAGGAGGTGGCAGAAAGGTGGTCAGCTCCAATTGGCGGGCCGGAGGTGCTGGGCGCGTAGCTCGGCCCGGGCCCACCGCCTCGCCGGCCTGCTGCGGGGAGCGGGGCCCCTCAGGCGAGCCGATCGGCCTTGCTTCCCGCCCGCCGCGGGGGCCACGGCCGGGAGGGCGGAGGAGCCGGCAGCGGGCGGAGCGCCCCTTCCCCGTGACCCCGCGGCTCCTCCCTTCTCCCCACCCACCTCCCCGCTCCTCAGTGCCGCCGAGTAACCTGGTTTCGCGGCGTCGGCCCGGCCCTCCTCCCTCTTTTCTTTTCTTTTTTTTTTTTTTTCCCTTTCCCCTTTTCTTTTCCTCCTCCCCCCTCCCCTTCCTTCTCCTCCCCCTTCTCCCGACAGCGTAGTCGGGGCTTGGGATCGCTCCCTCCTCCTCCCCCCCCCCCGCCCTCCTTCCCTCCCCTCGAGCTGTTGCCGCGGTAGGGACCTGGAGAGAGGCGCCGCCTCCGCCGCCGCACACGGAGACATGTACCCGGGAGCCACCTCCGCCGGACCCGGTGAGGCTTCGGCCGGTTTTGTTTCTACCTCTGGGCCTCCCCCGAGCCGCCGGAGCGACTTTCCGTTTCTCTCTCTCTCTCTCTCTCTCTCCCGGGGCGGCGGGGTCTGAGCTCGGCGCTCTGCCTGTGTGTGAGGGGAAGGGTGACCGTTGGCGCACGAGGCGGTCTGTCAGCGCGGGAGGCGGCACGAGCCTCCGAGGCCAACTCTGCCGCCGTCCGTCCCCCCCACCCCCCCCACCCCTCCGGCGCGGGCACGAGGGGGCAACGGCCGGCGGGGAAGGGGGGGGGGGGAAGGGGAAGGACACCCGGCACGAGCGCCCCCCCACCCCACCCCTTCGTCTCGGGCCTGGCTGGAGCCGCCGAGGCCGCGGCCGGCCGCGCTCGTAGGGGAAGGAGGGGTCAGGCCGCTGCCGCCACCTCGGGAGGGCGGTGAGCGATCCTGCGTGTCCGGAGGCCCCTTTTAGGGGAGGGTCGCCTTCCATTGCTCTCCTTTTCCCTCCCTCTGCTGCCGCGGAAGGCTGGCCCCGGCCTGAAGTGGGAGGGGGGGGGGGGGGGTGGAGGGGTGATGGTGGAGGAGGTGAGCCCCGAGGCGGTGGGGAAGGAGGGGCGGGAGAAGGGGGGGGGGCTGCTCCCCTCTCCCGAGCGAGAGGTCCCCTCGGGGGGGCTCTGATAACCACTGCGGTGGCTGCTGGGGCGGTGGGAGACGGCGGTAGATCCCGCTCCGTTCCCCTCCCCGGCCCGCCACCGCTCCGTCCCCGGAGTGTCCCCTCGGCTGTGCGCTACGTGCTGCCTTCCCCGGGCCAGCGCTTGGCTGTTCCTGCCAACTCGGCCTCCTGCTGGCAGCGCGGTGTGGACTGGGGTCTCCATTTCCTCCCAGATCCTCCTAAGCGGCTGCGTGCTCCCGGGCTAGCCTGGGATACCCGTCTCGCCGCGCACAGAAGTTCAGGCCGCTCTGGTCGTGTTTGTCAGCGACTGCGCCGCGTTAGTTTGTGGTGTCTGAACGTAGGTAAACGGTATCGAGGTGCTGGGTAGGGCTAGAAGAGGTTACCGGCTTCATGAGGTGTTTCCAGGCTCTGTCCTGTAATGAAATCTGTGAGCAACGCAAAGATGAATGTGGAGGGAAGAAAGGCTGCCGACTCATTCAGGGACGTTTAATGTTGTTTAGGGGGATGGTAGGTCGGTAATGTGGGAGTTTGTGCCGTTAATACGGGGCAGTGGTTTTTTCTTCTTCGTGTTAAAACTGTTTCTGTGGTGAGGATTCTTTTCTAATCTAGAAACTGTGATGTTTGAGTGACTGGTACCGAATTTCCTCATAGAAAATAGTTTCTAAATAAGCGGAACTCTTCTGAACAGTTTTGTATCTTTCCCTTGGAGGGATAAACTAGTAAAGAATAGTGTGGTGAAACGCAGGACCTGTAGCTGAGGTGTCTTTTACTGCTTTTTATACAAATTCTTCTACTGTAAGAGCACTCACATCTTAGGATCCACAGTTAAGTGCTGCCTTCTCTTTTTTTTCCCTCTGATTTTATTCTCTTGAAGAGACAAGAATCAGGACAGACAATTTGGATGATCATTTTCCTCTTAGAGCACAGCTCCTCTGTTTTTACTTGCTTTTTTCTCTACAGTGCATGAAGACTTTTACTAGACACCGCAGGACGATAGATCTCTGTAGCTGTGTGTATCCAGACTGATGTTCAAGATTTTGGTTTCATATACAACATCACTTGCACATTTCAGTACTAGTAACTTTGTATAACTGTTGAGTAAATCATTTGGTGGCTTGTAGTGTCAGGTTCTTTTGCTCAGGTACAGGTGTACTTTCAGTTTACTGGTATTCATGGTGCTCAAATTGTGCTGTTGTGTTTATATGTAACGAGCTAAATAGTTTAATATATTGCCAGCATGTGCGCTGAGAGTAGTCTTACATGTGGGAGTCTCTTTATTTGCTCTCTCTCTCTGATCCTGCCACTCCCCCTTTCACTTGGAATGATCTTGCTTCCACCACGGCAGTGTTGGTGGTTGCTGTTTACCATCAGGGACCCATGCTCAGTGCGTAAGGGTATTTTCCCTTCTACCAGAACAAATCTCTCTTCACCTTGGGCTCTTAACAGAACAAGCCCTGTTTACTAAGTCCTAGGTTAGTACCTTACTGGTGTGTGTCTCAGGCTTCTGTTGTGCTCCAGCCAAGCTCATCTTCTGTCTTGTTTACTTCCTAGTTTATCTCTGTGGCTCAGCCCCTTCACCCTGCGCAGAGCTGGGCAGTGACAGTGCTTGTTCTGGGCTATATGAGCTGTGAGTTGCTCTCCACATCATGAGGCTCTCCGTTTCCTTCCTGTGAAATCATCCACAGAAAGCCTGAGCAGCACAGTGACTTCTAGCAGTCCAGACAGCTTCCTGCTCCACAACATATCATGAGACAGGGCGGCTTGAATAGAATTTTTATGAGAGAGTGGCTGTACTGTGATTGTCTGGGAATGGGAACTGTCAGCAGGATGCTTAGCTGTCTTGTGTAAGCCTACGTGTGGCCTTCAAGCTGCCAGTGAAAGTCCCCTTCCCATACGTTCATCTGATACCTGTGAAATGAATGTACGCTGAAATCCTCTTCAGAGGAGCAGGCGAGAAGTGTGGTTTACAACCATTAACTGAGCCACAGCTGCTGCGAGTGCACAAGGGCTCCAGCCTCTCCATGTCTGTCAGCACATCCTTGACACTGCTGAAATGCTCCATTCATATCTCCTGGAACTTAGATCTCGCCGCCCCCCTTTGCTGTTCCAAACGCTGCGGGTGCGTGCGAGCTGCTTTGCTCTTCCAGCTCATGTCGCCAAACTGGACACCGCAGCCAACCCTGTTCTGAGGGTGCCAGTGGTGTTGGCCTCTTGCCAATGTAATCGCTCAATTTGCCACAGGGTTTGCTATTTTAATCTTAATTCTTTGTCTGGAAACAGTATAAAGCAAGCCAGGAGGCCGTATCTGACTAATTTAAGAAAACTGCTGTTGAGTGTGGAAACTTTGTTCAAACATGCTGTTAAACTGGGAGTATAATGTGTTTTATACAAGAGGGGGATATCATGAAATCACTGCGTTCATGATTAAGAAACATATCATCCTTGATCCTTTTTGTCCACATACTGTCTGAGTTTTTGACTTGTTGAGTTCGCTGAAACATTGTGCCTGTGCACTTTTGTTTTGCCTTCAACTGTGTAAAGGAAAAACTGTGAAAATCTGTTGGGTTTTTAGGAAAAAAGAGGTTTGATACTGCCACATACCTTTTTCTAAAAGGACAAAAAAATGTCAAAGCAGCATAATAAAAATACTGTGCAGTTTGAAGATTGATTACAACCCAAACTTCTGTAACTTACGCTGCTTAGAATTTATAAATACATGAATAGCAAACTTAAGCAGCTGTAGATTCTCTTTTTTTTCTTTGAAAAGATACTGGAGTTTTGCCTGCTACTCAAGGTTTTAATTTGCTGTTGAAGCAGCAGTTGTCTGAAAAAGAAAGACTTGAAGGGGGTTACGGCTTTGCTTGTATGACATAACTTTCTTAGCACAAGAAACAGCTTTGATCCCTCCCTAAAACTAGTGAAATTAAGGTTATTTTCTCACTTGTCATTTAGTTGTAAGTTAGCTTTTTAATAGTGTTAATAAACTGTTGAAAACTTGTAAGTCGATCCTGTTTTTCAGTGTACTTGTTTTTAATTCCTTCTTAATGCTTTCTTGGAGGTACGCAATGCTTGGATAGTGATTCTCTTTAGGACTCTTTAGCCCTAAAGTGGGGTTCGTTGACTCACTTTAAACTGTACAGGAGAGAGATTTTTCCCTTCTGGGTAAGAACCCTTCTAAATGCTTTTTACCTTCCAGAAATTACTGCGCTCGTTGACCTGATCCCTGTGAACTTCTAACTGCTCAGTTGGCTTTGCAAACATAGTTCTCACTAAGAAGGAACTTCATATGCCTGATGGAAGTCTTGTTTGTGTCAGTTAGGCATCTGCTAACAACAGAATCATAGAATGGTTTGGAAAGGCAGTTAAAGATCATCTCCTTCCAGTCCCCCTGCTGTGGGCAGGGACATCCTCCACTGGCCCAGGTGCTTCACAAAACTTGTAAGACTTGTCAGAACTTTGTTGTGTGTTACCTCCCTCATTTCAAGTTTTAGCAGAATGCTAATTTCACAGTTTTTAGTGAGGCAATTTCTAAGACTACCTGGAAACATTACCAAATTTGGAAATTAGGAAAAGTCAACTTCTGGTGTCTTATTTTTGGTAAGTGATGAACTAGAAACAAATAGATGGTGGAAAATGTTATGTGGTTTTAACAGTAGCGGCTGTGGATAGGAATCTATTCCATGCATTGCCTAATTTGTGTTGGTGTCGTGCATCCTTTCTGATGTATGCACAAAGCAGCCCACTAGAAGGTAAAGTATCTCTTATGCTGTTGACTAAGGAAGTCCTGCACAAACAAATCAGAGCAAGAGGCTTTTCATTTTCTTTTCCCATTTTTGTAATACCCAAAGTTGACCGAAACACTTAAGGTCAGAGCAGTGAGGAGGGCATGCTCACCATGCTGGACAGCAGGAGGGCGGGCTTTGGCCACTTCAGGGACCTGCTTAGTAGAGTACCATGGAACAAAGACAGGGAGGATAAAGGGACCTAAGATAGCTGGCTAGTATACAAGGATTGACTCCTCAAAGCTCAGGAGTGATGCATCCCAAGCAAGTCAGGAATGCCCAAAGGACTGCATGGAGGATGAACAGGTTGCTCCTGGGCAAACTCAAATGCAAAAAGGAAGCCTACAGAGCGTGAAAGCAAAGGCAGGTAACCTGGGAGCAATACAGAGAAACTGTCCAAGCAGCCAGGGGTGAGGTTAGGAAAGCTAAAGCCCTGATAAAATTAAATCTGGCCAGGGACATCAAGACCAACAAGAAAAGCTTCTATAGGTGTGTCAGTGTTAGGAGGAAGGCGCTCTTCATGATACAGGAGACCTGGTTACCCAGGATATGAAGAAGGCTGAGGTACTCAGTGACATTTTTTTGCCTCAATATTCATCAGCAAGTGCTCTAGTCATGCTGCCCAAGCCTCAGAAGGCAAAGGCAAGGACTGGGGGGATGAAGAACCAACCACTGTTGGAGAAAATCAGTGTTGTGGGAGCATGAAGGTGCACAAGCCCATGGGACCTGATGATGGGCCTTCAGCCCTAAGGGAACTGGTTGAATGAAGTGACTAAGCCATTCCCCATCATATTTGTTAAGTTTTGGCACTCTGGTGAAGTTCCCACTGACTGGAAAAGGGGGAATGTAACTCCAATTTTTAAGAAGGGAGAAGATGACACAGGGAACTACAGGCAGTTCAGTCTCACCTCTGTGGCTGGCAAGATCGTGGAACAGATCCTCTTGGAAGCTGTGTTCAGGCACGTGGAAAATAGGGGATTGGTGACAGGCAATGTGGCTTCACTAAGGGCAGATCCTGCTTAACAAATTTGGTGTCCTTCTATGATGGGGCTACAGCATGGGTGGATAAGGGAATGTGTACCTGCTGTTATCTACCTGGACTTGTGCAAAGCATTTGACACTGTCCCACAGGACATCCTTGCCTCTGAAGTGGGGAAACATGGATTTGGTGGGTGAACTGCTTTGTGGATAAGGGGTTGACTGGATGGTCAGACTCAAAGAATTACAGTCAACGGCTCAGTGTCCAAGTGGAGACCAGTGATGTTCCTTAGGGATTGGTATTGGGACCAGCAGTGTTTAATGTCTTTTGGTTACATGGACAGTGGGATTGAGTATACCCTCAGCAAGTTTGCTGATGACACCAAGCTGTGTGGTGTGGTGAACACACTGGAGATGCCATCCAGAGGGACCTTGGGAGTGTTGGTGGAGGTGAAAATCAACATGAGCCAGGAATTTGTGCTTCAAGCCCAGAATGCCAGTTGTATCCTGGGCTGTATCAAAAGCAGCATAACCAGCAGGTCATGGGAGGTGATTCTGCCCTTCTGCTCTAGTGAGACCCCACCTGGAGTACTGCATTCAGCCCTGGGGTCCCCAGCATGGAGCTGAATCCAGAGGAGACCAGAAAGATGATGAGGGGGCTGGAACACCTCTGCTATGAAGACAGGCTGAGAGAGTTGAGCTTGTTTAGCCTGGAGAAGAGAAGGCTCGGGGCATTGCAGCCTTCCAGTACTTGAAGGGGACCTGTAAGAAATCTAGAGGGGGACTGTCTGCAAGTGCATGGAGTGACAGGGCAAGGTGTAATGGCCTTAGGCTGAAGGAGGGGAGATCTAAATTACATCTTAAGAAGAAATTCTTCCCTGTGAGGGTGGTAAGGTGCTGGCACAGGCTGCCCAGAGAAGCTGTGACTGCCCCCTCATTGACAGTGTTCAAGCCAGGTTGGATGGGGCTTTGAGCAACCTGGTCTATTGGAGGGTGTCTCTGGTCATGTCAGGGGCTTGGAACTAGATTGGCTTTGAGATCCCTTCCAACCCAAACCATTCTATGATTTCCTCATATGTTTTACCTTATTTGAATCTAGAAAGCTAAATGACAGACCTGAACAGCGTCATCCCTACATAGACCAGACTTGCATAGTATATCTGATGTCTTACACCAGAGTTGTAATTTGTTAGTACACAGTTCTCTTTTGTAGGCATTTCTGAGTACTTCAAAGAGACTTTTTAATACTGTCCAGGAAGTGGTTATTTTAATCCTCAGTCTGAGATGATGCTCTTATTTTTGTACACTCATGACTTTCAATAGGTTCCGTCTTTCGGGCTGTCTACTGAGCACCATATGTTAGTGTAATTCCTATTAGATTCTCCTTATTAATTATTTTACTTTTGCTCTTTTCAGAGTAAACTGACTGCTTCTAAATGAAAAGGTTTCCTTCCATCTGTTTCTGTAGTCTGTGCTTTGTCTTGTGGAAAAATATTTCTCTTCAGTATCTTTATAGCCTTACTGCAGCTGTGAAGCCATGTGGTACCTGGTGACCAGGTTTTTTAGAAATAAATGTTTTGTTTTGTGGGCTTTTTTAACATAAAAAGTGGACACAGCCAAGGTAGGAGGAAACTATTGATTAAGATAGGAAAGTACTGTTGATAATGACATAATCATGTCTCACTCTAAAGCCTGCTTTGATGATTTTCTCTCTGCCACCAGTGTTGTCTCTTGAATTTGATTCTCATTGAGCTGTCCACAGTGCTGCCAAACGTTGTTTATATTTAGGTTGTGTAACAGATTAATTTTTTTAATCACAGATGTGGGGTGAGTAGTTAATTTTCTCCTGTTGTAATTTGTCCTCTTCTACTTTTTATGCCAGGGCTGCTCAGCTGTCTTCTTTATTGTAGGTTTTTAGTCTCCATTCAGCGTTCATTAAACAGACAACTGAAAAATAAAATTCCTTGTTGCTAAAAGTGGTTTTAAAATCTGTCTGTGTGTCAGCCTGTAGTTTTGCATTCATCTTAAACTAGCCTAATTTAGCCCTGTTGCAGAAAGAAATGGTCCTGCAGGCGTTAGTGTGGGAGGTTTCCTTGTGTGCTCTTGGGCTGACTGATCCTAACAAATCCCTTTCATTCCTTGTCTTCGTGCCCCCTCCTAGTTAGCTTTAGCTGCTTTACTTTGCCACAGGAATACTTGCAACGTGAGTTTTGGGACTGCAGAGCAGACAGAACAGCTGTGTGAAGGCAGGATTTCTCTTTCAGTGCTTGTTCTTAGACCTGCTTAAGCTGTGTGTGAGCTTATTACCACCTGAAGTGGTTACGGCCTGGGTGCCAGCGTTAATGTATGCTTGTGATAGCTCTGCAGTCCTGAAAGTCTCTGTATCTTTGAGAAGTGTTAATGTATTTATCTTCCCAGAGATACAGAATAACTTCATTCATCTGCCCTGTTTTGGGCTCCACACAACTCTTCACAGGTTGCTTTATACTCGCAACACGAAGATTATGCTTAATGTTAACTCTGTCTGTGTGAAGAATTCAGTCACGTTCCAGAACATAAGAATGAAGACGGTGTTTGAACAATGTGTGAATTGTATCTCTCATTATGTCACTTGGAAGCTGTGTTGGCGTCTGACTGATGGGGGTTGTGGAGCAGAAATCAAGTCTTTGTGCTTTTGAGGAGTAAACTAATCTCAGCATGTCATATTGAAAATACACTTCAGCAAATATGTTGGTTTTACAGTGCTGACTTGTGTGTAGGGAATCAGGCTGAGGAGTTCATGTGTAGTCTAGGAAAAGCAGCAAAATTGTGACTATTTTGGCGAGTTTTGGAGCTGGCTTGGCAGGCAGTGGTAGATACCGTGGGTGGCTCTGTTCTAGCTGCTAATGTCACACTTTGGAGCTTCAGGACTTTTTGTCTTGGTGCTGCCTGGTTGGTTTGTTTTTTTTTTTGTATTCTTAGTTCATGAAATTTATGCTGGAGCTTATTAATGTGAGAAAATAATGAAATTTAAATTTTAATTCAGTAGTAGGAAGTGTGTGGATGTGCTAATTGTGATTTATTTTAAATAAGCCAATTTCAGAAGATTTCCCAAGAGGGGAGGTTTCACTGGCTCAGCTAGATCAATCTAAAAATTGTTTGAAGTTAAACTTGTCATGTAGATGCATAAGGCTTTAAAACATAATTATTACTGGGGCTTCATTACATACTTTCTAAAACTTGTTTAGCAAGTGTTTCCTATTGAAGGACAGGCGTCTGTTCATATGGAGGGTAAAGTCCTATCTAAATGTTGCTGTGTTCTTGGCTTTGCTTTTGATAATGAACTTAGTTTATTGTCCCTTTCATACAAGTTGTGGTTTGCAGTGAATGTTCCCTTTCTGCTCTACTGGTGTGGTTTTTTTGTTGTTGCTTTTCTGTGTGTGTTTTTTTTAATCAGTCCCTCTGTTTGTTGGGCTTCCTTGCCACATCACACTCCTCTGTCATTTCTGAAACCTTCCTTTGCTCCCATGTGGAGGACAAAGCTGGGGGCTTGAGGGAGGGCACAGGGGTTTTCTTGTTTTCTGCTTTTTAACCACTGGTGGAATGTAATGTTTCTCAAAGAGTAGTGCTTGTCAGTGTGAGCTTTTCTGATTTGAAAATGGCTGTTGAGGAAGCTAATGAGAGACATAGGTTTAAAAAGAAAACCCAAAAAACCACCAGCCCTTCAAACCACAAACAAAACAAAAAAGAAGAAACCCAAGTTCAGGTAGAAATTACGATACAGAAGGATGAATGTTGCGGTGAACCAGAATGTTCCTTTTTGGGAAGAGCTTCAGTGTTCAATGAGGGAGTGCTTGGGAATAATTCGGATGGCTACAGAATTATTTGCATAAGGGTGTGTTGTTTAAAAAGTGAGAGCTTCATTTGGAAGGAGGAAACTTCCCACTGAGGCAAGGAAGTGCAGCTTTCTTTTCTGAGTCTCATTATGTGATTAGAATACAGTAGTGGTAGTTTTTTTTTCCTTAATTGTTCTTGACTTGCAAATCCCCTTTAATGGGAAATGTCAGTGGATGTGTAGGCCCCTCTGTAGGAAACCTGTGTCTTTTTTTTTTTCCTCTAAAGTTACGTTTCACAGAATCATTAAAATCACTTACAGACCAAAAGTGGAAACTTAGAGGACTAAGTGCAACATAGAGTAAGGTTTTGATAGTGACATGAGAAGAAAATCACTTATTCCCAGAGAAAAAGTCTGAGGGGATTTGTATTTCCCTCTAATAAGATGTCATTATTCACCATCTCTTCCCTGTTGTTGCAGTCATAACTGGGGTAGCACAGTACCACAGCTGAGGTTTGGTTTCTATCAACTAACAGGAGTAGCTTTCAAAAAGCAGGTGGAGGAAAAAAAACCCAAGATGTAATAGGAAAAAAAATCATGTCGTAGGAGAGTTCTGCTGAAAACCTACGCTCTCATCATGTCTCAACTATTCCATTATTATGAACCCTCATTTTACCCTCTTTCAAGCGATGCTGAAAACCACAGCCCTGCCTCTTGAAACCACGTTACATACGATTGCATCTAACATCTCTTGCATGTTAAAGATGTCACTACAGCTGCTTTCGCTATCTGAAATGATAAAATGAAAGCATAACCTCAGCTCTTTAGCTGTGAATTTTCTATTTTTAAAACTAAGCCATGAGAGTGTTCGTGTTTTCGTAGACAAATCCAGCATGGGTATAGGGAAAGAGGTTTTTTCAATAAAAGTGTGACTGCTGCTGAGTTACAGCTCTTCAGTTGAATTTGTAAATTAAAAAAAAATTCTAGGCATGAAGACATGTTTAGATTGAGATTTTACACAGAAATGCTGCTAGTCAGAGTCTGGGGGGGGGGGGATGAACATGTTTTCAAAGGTACAGCACAAAACACGTTCATTGTAGTGTAGTTCTTTAATAATGACAAGTCATTCCTGTGTTTCGTTAAATTATGTACAGTGCAAATAGCTGAGGGATTGGGGATTTGGGGCCTTGGTGGCACCAGCTCCCAGCTCACTAGAAAGACAACGCCGGTGGCAGCAGAGGAAAGGCCAAGCCATTAGAGCTTGTTGAGCTTAGTGGAGCTTGTGTGCATGTGGGCACTAATGTCTTTAATAATATAGGAGGCTGGAAGAAAGGTCTGGGTTATAATGGCAAGGGAATCTGCAAGGAGAAGGAAGGGAAAGGTGTTGGTAGGATAGTTAGAGGAACAAATCACAGAAGATTTTGCACTGGAAGGGACCCATCAGGATCGAGTCCAACTCCCTGCTTCTCACAGAGGCATAACTATACATAACTTTAACTGTAAAAAAATTCACTTTGCTTTTAAATAACCTTAAACATTGAATTATGACAATTAAATAGGAATAATCAATGCAGTGTTAAGAAACTCTGCAGAGCAAGTAGATATTGAAGCTGCTGCACAATGTATCTGATGCATTTTTTATGATCCAAGGCTTTGGGTTTCAATTTTTGGCACTGGATTCCAGCAGGTATTCTGTTTGATTAATGTTTGGTGCCAAGTAAGGTGATCCACCTTTATCAGGATGGTTCAGAATCATGATTCTTTTATGGGCTGTTCTGATTTTTGCCTTGCCACAGACGGACTCACACCTAAAATAAGACTAGCTGCTCACCTCCTCATTTTCTGTTCAAATCCTCCTTTATAGTGTGATAAAAGACTAGAAGTTGAAATCCTCTTCACTGTTTCTGTAATAGCCTGATCCAGTGGTTTCCTAAGGTTGAAAACATAATGACTTGCAAATGAACTAGTTGCA
The DNA here is from genome assembly GCF_964237585.1 of Gallinula chloropus. Classification (NCBI taxonomy): domain Eukaryota; kingdom Metazoa; phylum Chordata; class Aves; order Gruiformes; family Rallidae; genus Gallinula; species Gallinula chloropus. Next base: position 5,400,316 of record NC_140086.1, read on the forward strand.
ATGCTAAGTCCAACTGCTATCATAGTTCTGGCCAGCCCTTGATCCAGCTCAGCCCTCACCAGCGACCATAGGGACCCAAAACAAAGTTATGTTGAGAGCATGACTGGTTCAGGTGAATTTATGTATCCAGTGTCTGCTTGTGAGCTGCAGGAGAGACAAGTTCTTACTGATCTTACAAGGATGGGGAAGGGTCTGGAGGGGAAGTCTTCTGAGGAGAGGCTGAAGTCCCTTGGGTTGGTCAGCCTGGAGAAGAGGAGGCTGAGGGGAGACCTCATCATGGTCTGTGACTACCTGATGTGGGAGGCTGAAGGGACAGGCACCAGTCTCCTCTCTTTGGTGACCAGTGATAGAACCTGAGGGAACAGTATTAAACTGAGACAGGGGAAGCTTAGGTTGGATATTAGGGAGAATTTTGGTACTGAGAGGGTGGTCAGGCACTGGCACAGGATCCCCAGGGAAGTGGTCACAGCACTGAGCTGGGATGAGCTCAAGAAGCCAGGAGTTGGACTTGATGATCCTTATGGGTCCCTTCCGACTCAGAACATCTGTGATTCAAAGTGGCATTCTGTTTGAGTAGTTGTGGTAGCTGGGACAGGGGCAGAAAGCACAGCAGCTCTGATTCCTGCTCAGAGCAGCAGCATCTGCACGGTTCAGAGTCACTGGGAGGGAGGAGGATTAATCCACAATCCTGCTGGATGCAGTGGTACAAATGAGAAGTCACCACGTGCATTGTCGTAGTTCCTGACTGAGGAGCACATGGCTGTGTAACTGTGTGCACGTTCTTTTGACATACACCTTAAATACACAATTCTCTGGCAGTGAAAACACAAGAATTGTTGAGTGGAATTTTATTCTCTTTATTTTTTTAAAGGTGTCTTATGTGGTTTTGTACGTATCTCTGCAGTCAGGGAGTACAGAAGGAGGAAGAGTCATTTTTTTCCCAAACCTAAATGCAGTGTTTCAGCAAACGGGGTAAGGGAAGGGTAACATGGGATGAAGAATGCAGGGTTTTTTGGTCTTTTTTTAGAGAAGCAGCACCATGAAGGGAGGAATAGATGTGAGGTGATTGTGCCCCTGTACGTGGCATTGGTGAGGCTGCACTTCAAGTGCTGTGTCCAGGTCTGGGTACATCACCACAAGCAGGAGATTAAGGTCCTCAGGTGTGTCCAGAGAGGGGCAACCAGGCTGGGGAAGGGGCTGGAGGGCAAATCCTATGAGGAGCGGCTGAGGGAGCTGGGGGTGTTTATCCTGGAGAAGAGGAGGCTGAGGGGAGACCTTATCTCACCGCCTAAAATGACCTGAAGGGAGGTTGTAGAGAGGTGGGTGATGGTCTCTTCAGCCAAGTGACAGGAGATAGGACAAGGGGAAATGGCACAAAGCTGCATCAGGGCAGGGTCAGATCAGATGTTAGGAAAAAATTCTTCACTGAAAGAGTTGTGAGGGCCTGGAACAGGCTGCCCAGGGAGGGGGTTGAGTCACCATCCCTGGATGTGTTTAACAGACGGATAGATGAGGTACTTAGGGATATTGGTTAGCACAGGAGGGGAAGAGTTGGACTTGATGATCTTAAAGGTCTTTTCCAACCTTGTGATTCTGTGATGTTGAATGGGTGTTTTTCTTACCCCTGGAGAAGATGTCTTTGCTACTTAGGCCTTCTGGAGTGACAAAGAATAGGGATTGTGTTGAATGGAGGCGTTGCTCTACAAATACCAAAAATACTGTTACATTCTTTATTTTCAATGGTTATAAAAGGCATCTGGAGTTAGTTCATGATCACTTTCTAAGGTATGGAAAAGCGAATGAATCATTGCAGTCAACTGTGATTAATAACTTCAAGAATGTTCTCCATTTCCCCCTTCGTTGAATAGATGTTTGCCTGAAGATGGAGATGCTTTGTAGTTTGAAATCAGAATTAACTTTGAGCTAGGTTACTGACTTGTGGGTAAGCAGTAAGCATCCTCCATTGCTCAGTTCAAGCTCACTGTTTAGATGACTTAATTCTACATTGCAGTTTGTAATTAAAACGTTCCTCCACATCCCTAAAGAAGTGTTTCAGTAGTACTTTGTACAGTTTTGTGTACAGGGATCACTTAAGCCACCTGGCTTATTAACGGTTGGGATAGATGTTTTGTGCTCTGTATACTCCTTGTGTGCTGTGATGGAGTTCTGCCCTCACCACACTTGCAGGTGGCCTGTGGAGTGGTGAAAACCAGCTTGTTAGTGTTGGAACATCTGGAGGATGCCTTTGAAGGTACAGGCTGAAAGGAGAATGTGGGAGGAAAAATCAGTAGTAACATTTGATGTCTTTAGTTGGCATTGACTGGAAGAAGCTTGTGGGCTGGGAAGAGCCATTCTTTATTTCTCACCTGCTGCTTTCTGCAGAAGCATTGATCTCTTCCTCTTGGGCTCGCTGGCATTTTGTTCTTGTAACCTTTCATGTATTTGTACTTGAAATGTGATAACTTACAAAGCAAGCTGGACTGATGTCTTGTTTCTCTCTTTCATCTCTGACTGTGATACCCACTCACTCCATTGATGCCTGGGAGTGATTCTGGTTTCTGTGGATCAGATCACATCTAGCACTATGAAGAGAGATCACATCTTTATCCCACAGGGGTCAAAAAGTAACCAGGATGATAACCAAGGGAGCTACAGACCTGTAACCAATAATTTGTTTTATACAAAATCACAGAATGGTTTGAGTTAGAAGGGACCTTTAAAGATCATCTAGTTGTAGAACAGTTAAGGTTGGAAGGGACCTTTAAAGGTCATTTAGTCCAATCCTGCAGCAGTGAGCAGGGACATCTTCACTAGATCAGGTTGCTCAGAGCCCCACCAAGCCTGACCTTGAGTATCTCCAGGGATGGGGCTTCCACTGCCTCTCTGGGCAACCTTTTCCAGTGATCTACCAACCTCATAGTGAAGAATGTTTTCCTAATATCCCACCTAAATCTCCCCTTTTCTAGTTTAAAACAGTTACCCCTTGTCCTACTGCTACATGCCCTTAGGAACACTTCGTAGAATCATAGAATGGTCTGGGTTGGAAGGGACCTCAAGGATCAGAGAGTTCCAACCCCCCTGCCACAGGCAGGGACACCAGCCTCCAGGCCTGGTTGCCCAGGGCCAGTTCTTCCCCAGGTTTCCTATAGGACCTTTTGGCTATTGGAAGGCTGTTAGAAGGCTCCAGGAGGACCTTGTCTTCTTCAGCCTGAACAAGCCCAACTCTTGTCATAGGCAAGACCTCTTCCACTAAATAAAAAGGGTTGACTTGAGAATTCTTTTGCAGTAGGTGACAGTTATTCCATAAAATCACATGCAGAAAAGAGCTACTGAGCGTTTCCAAGTTCAAAGGCAGTGGGGTTTCTCTGACACAACAGAAATGTAACACATGCAACAAAGATTGAGGAATGCATGAAGGCAGTTGAGCTAACTGTCTTTTACTGTCTTCTACAAGTAAATGGAGACATGGTGGCCTGAATGCAGTGGGGAATGGGGACATTCCATCTCTGAACAGTCTAACTTTCTATGGTGTTTTAGGGGCTATTCCAGGAAAATAGTGATTTACCTGCTGTGGGGCGGTACATGGTTAGGAAACTAATGTTCCATGTGAAGTGAATGTTACCAGGTTTGTATTGAGAGGGGGAAGGTAGTCTGATGCCTGGAGATAGTAAAAATCCAGCCTTCAGACATAGGGAGAAGTAGACAAGGAGTAAGTGAGTTTGCACATTGGAAAAGGCAATTGTTTATCTGCAGATTTGGTGATCCCAAAGGATGGAAAGAAGTAGCATCTTAAATCCATGTTCTGCAGCATGTGTAGCTGTGCACATCTAGAGTTGCAACTTACTCCAAAGCAGAAATGTGGCTGTGGATAATTAAAGAGTCCTAAAGCATCCTTAACAGCACTACCTCTTTGCTACTGAGGACAAGCAGCTTCAGAAGTTGAGTTTCCTGTGTCCAGTGACCCCTTTGCATGCTGTAGAACGTACTGGATTGTATTGGATTTCTAGGGCAATAAGGCTTTTACACTGAATTTGTGTATTCCTCATAGTGGGTATAGGTAAGCTTTAGAAGCTTGCCTCTTCCCCAGCCCCCTCCTTTTTTTTTTTCTGAGGACATTAATCTGCTAGCCCTCCATTCAGTTGCATAATTGTCCTAACTGGTATAGCTCAGACAGCAAGTGGTTAAAAGAGTTGTTCTAAGTAGTCATAGATACAATTTATTTGCATAAAAAGATGAAAAGAATAGTTTTCCCCTTCTCTACTTGAGTTCACTTACGGGCTTATTTGCCATACTGGGCTCTATGAAGCACTGTTGTTTCTTGGGGTTTTTTTAGATGCTTTATTAATAGAAGACCTCATGAAATCTGGCAATCACATCTTAGTAAATACCTTCAGTAGTTGATTTAAGATTAGTGCTGTTATATTTTGATCAAATCATCTCTTCTGCTTCTCTCCAGCTCTGTTCTTGTGGTTTGTTGAATTCTGGGGGATGATAGATAAGTCTGGTTTCATTTCTTGTGCATCATCTAATCGCACAACACTGTAGCTTGACTGAAGAACTTCCAGTTTCCATACCCTAGAACGTGAATAATGAGCAGCAGAAGCAGATAGACAGGTTCCGTATAGATTCCTCTACCCCATAATATCAAGGCAGTGTGAGCTGCAGCTTTTGAGCTTTCCTTATCTCATAGAAAACACTGCCAGCCTTCTTTCCTATCTTCTTCTAACGGTTCTTAACAGAAAGCCAGTGTGAAAGTTAAACTTCTTTATATAACCCAGACTGTAAGAAACCTTGAAGACAACCCAGAGGTTTTTTGCAGTTGGGTCTTAAAAGGCTGACCTCCCTGTACTCTTTTTCTCACTCTGGCCATACATGCAGATGTAAATAAAATACATTAGGACTCTACAGATCCTGTCAAGGATTCACACTGGATGTTTTCAGTATTCTTTCTGAATTTCCTCTGTTACTGGTAATTGAATAACTGCAGATTCTGTTCCCTGCCATGAGGTATCCCCTCTTCAAGTCTCCTATTTTCCCACTCCCTCAAAAGGGAAAGGAGCATATGACATACCAGGAGAGGCTGTGAGAATCAGGTTTACTCATCCTTAAGAAGAGATGGCTAAAGGGTGATCTTGTGGCTTTCCATAACTACCTTATGGCTTTTAAATACGGGGTGTTGGATTCAGGTAAACCTCAAGAGGTTCAACAAAGCCAAGTGTAGGGTCCTGCACCTGGGTCAGACAACCCCCATTATCCATACAGGTTAGGATATGATCTGCTTGAAAGCAGCCCTGAGGAAAAGGACTTGAGTACTCATAGATGAGAAGTTGGAACTGAGTCACCAATGTGCATCTGCAGCCCAGAAGGCCAACTGCATCCTGGGCTGCATCAAAAGTGTGGCCAGCAGATGGAGAGAGGGGATTCTGCCCCTCTGCTCTGGTGAGACCTCACCTGGAGTATTCTGTCCAGCTTTGGAGCCTTCAACACAAGGGCATGGACCTGTTGGAGCACATCCAGAGCAGGGTCACAAAGATGATCCAAGGGCTGGAGCACCTCTCCTGTGAAGACAAGGCTGAGAGAGTTGGGCTTGTTCAGCTTGGAGAAGAGAAGGCTCTGGGGGAATCTTATAGCAACCTTCCAGTACCTGAAAGGTGCCTGTAAGAAAGCTGGAGAAGAACTGTTTACGAGGGCATGCAGCAATAGGACAAAGGGTAATTGCTTTAAACTAGAAAATGGGGGATTTAGATGGGATATTAGGAAAAAAATCTTCACTAGAAGGGTGCTAGATCAATGGAAGAGGTTGCTCAGAGAGGCAGTGGAGGGCCCATCCCTGGAGATACTCAAGGTCAGGCTTGGTGGGGCTCTGAGCAACCTGATCTAGTGAAGGTGTCCCTGCTCACTGCTGTGGGATTGGACTAAATGACCTTTAACGGTCCCTTCCAGCCTAACACATTCTATGATTTAATGATTGGGTGAGGAAGCTATTGAGAAGATGGAGCCAAACCTGTGGCAGGTGCATTGGGACAGAGCAGGAGGCAATGGACAGAAGCTGTAACACAGGATACTCCAGTTTGAGTATAAGGCAGGTTTTATTTTAACATGGGAGTGATCAAACACTGGAAGAGACTGAGAGATGTGGAAACATTCCCCTTGAAGATACTCACAACTTGCCTGGACAAGTCAAGCTGGACACTTCAAACCTGCCTTATTCTATGTTAATGATACCCAGCACCTCTCCAGCAGATGCTGGAGAGCCTTTTCAAGCACATGTGTCTGTTCCTTTGCCAGTCTTGGTTTTTCTTACCTTGATAAACACATTCCTCTTTTTATGAGGTTTTATTTTGGGCTTGGGTTTTTTTGTTTTTTATTTATTTGGTTTTGGTTCTGGAGGCAAAAGAGCTGATCACTAGTTGAGGACAAGTTACTGATGCCCTTTATTTTTACTTGAAGGGGCAATGCCTCCTCTTTGTGTCTGTGTGATGGCATCAATAACTGATCTGGAGTCTGCAACAAAGCTGCACCATGGTTATAGCAGTTCATGCTGTCTGTAAGGTAGGGCTTGGCAAGGAAGGGAGATCAAATAAAGTGCTGCAGGAGATGTGAATTTACATATTGAATTAAAATTCTGTATACTAGCATGAAGTTTGGCCTTCTTTTAATAAAAATTCGGGTATTAACTAATTGGTGTATCTAACCCACTTTGAAAAGCACATGTTTTATTGCACAGTAGTAGGTGAAAACCCCTGTAGTGATGATTCAGAAGAGCTGCCTTGTTGTATGATAGTAGAAACCTTAACTGAAAGTGAAGCTTGCAAATAAGGCTTCCTTCCTTCCTTCACCTCAGTTTCGTTTAAGACTATATTTTTAGACAGATGGTTTGAGAGAGACTTCCTATTGACAGATGTAGGCTGCCTTAGCCCAATTCTAAGACATGATTTGAGTTGTGAAAACATCACCTGATGATTAAATATGCGTTGGGACTTGCCACACAAGGAAACTTCTGATATAATTACAGCGGTGTAATTACGCTCGGATGATTTCCTGTGCCGACAAGCCCCAAGATGCAACTAGTTTGGCCCCTTCCTATTTAGTACCTCTTACTACATGTGAAAATTGTGTAACTTTTTTGCTAAAAAAAACCCAAACCAAACCCTTCTGCATGCAAGTTTAATGCAGACTAGCAGCACTCCCAGGGTGCTGTTAAGCTTTAAAAAATGATGAAGGACAAAAGAAATGAATGTTCCAAGTCTGGGAAATAGTTGTAAATTAAACGGTTGTGAAAAGTCATCATTACATAATTGTGTGGATTTTTGGAGTAGGCAGCTGAGCTGCAGTGGCTCATTCACACCTTTTATATGCACTAGGAGTGTCTTGGCCAGCTGACTCCTTGAGTCACTTTTGTAATCTCTAGTTTGGATCCACAATAACACGCTGGAGTAGGAGCACGCACACAGCCAGTCTTGTGATCGTTTGGAATCTGTAAAACTCAGTATTTGTACTAAAGTGGCATTTTTGGCATCGGGTAGAGTTCCTCTACCACCACTTTCCCTTGCCACCCTCTTTTGACAGAGTAATTTTGCTTGATGATTAATTTTATTTCAGAAAACTGCCATGAAAGTTACTGTTATTATAGCTGTCTCTTTCCAGATACCTTTTTTGGGTGGAAATTACAGTTATCAATCTTGATAACTGTGAACACTTAGTGTACGTAAATTGGATTAATTATAATAGGAAGTGTAGGATTTTTTCCCAGATAACATGCCTAAAGACAATATTGTGGCACCTCATTATTCAATACCCAGTTTACCTTAATTCACACCTTTAAAATGGGGTTCTTGATGGTCTCAATCATCATATCAAGGCTGAAATGTTCTCATTATTCATATAATGTAGCAAATGAGAAGCTTCTGATGCTATCATACAGATGTTTCCAGTCTTTCATCTTTCTTCTAATTCATTCTTCCCTTAACAGCGGTCTAAAAGTAAAATCCAGGTATGCTTGTGGATCATTCCAAGGCTTTGAAATACTTTCTGTCTGAAAGTATCATCTCTGTGTGTGAAGGGGTCTCTGGAAAACAGGAGCAGAGGAAATAATGCATGTTGAGGTCTGAATTTTGACAGATTTCCTGGGGCAGGCTGTCACCTCGAGTTCTGATGTCCAGTGATCTCCTCTAACACACCTCATCGCATTGCAAAACCTCCTTCGTTTTTGTGCTAAGAAAAGTGTTCTCCTGTTGGCATGGCTTCTGTCACATTTAAGAGTGAGTGATGGGAATTAGGAGAGCTTCACCAAAGATTTGAGGCAGCTGAATCACTGAGTGTAGCAATTGTGTTTTACGATGGAGGCTCAAGGCTTTCTCTTTGATAGAAAAGAGTAATAAGGAAGGCTCTATCCTCTCCTTTCATCACCACATTGTGTTTTGTGACTCTGCACATCACAGTTGGTTGCTGTAATGTTTTACACAACATAGTTTGATTATTTTTTTCACTCTTAATTTGAGGCAGTAGTCCAAGAAGTGAATTAACATCAACAGTTGTGATACTTACTTTTCCCTTGAAGTTCAATTTGTGGCACTCAGTTCTATAGCTAATGCATACGTATCTGTTTTATGCAGCAAAAAATAGGTTGGACTGCTTATCAGGTCACTACTGCTCTTTAAAAGCCACTACTTATCTCCTTGAAGCAGTACCTTGCCCTAAATAAGTTTGCCACAAGAGTTGAGCTACAAATAGCTTGTTTTTATTTTTTAATTGGATCTTAAACCCCAAAACATTGACAGAAGTATTTAAAGTGAAAGCACAGGGCAGTAGCAGTCCTGCTTTCTGAACAGCTTGGGATTTTTCTCCATCAGATATGCAGGTTGTAGAACCCTGTACTCTCACCTGTACTTCTCAGCATTAAATGTTACTCAAAACTGACTACATGCCCTGGCTTTTATTTGCTGCTGTTACTAAAACTCGAGTGGAGGAATGTGATGATGATGATGATGATGATGAAACACATATGATTGTGTTGATCCCTGAATGCCTATAGATATGTCTTTGTTATGCCCCTGTGAGAAGTAGTAAACCATCATGTGTCAAGGATGTATTCCTTAATTCCAAAATTATTTAACTTTGCAGCATAAGTAGCTTGTTGGGGTGGGGGTGTGTGTCCCCATTCATCATACTGGTCTGTGCACTTCCAAGTCTTATAAGCTTTTTTTCCATGTCTCTGAAAACTAGTCATGACATACCAAATCTGACTGAGGAAAAGGAAAGGTAATGCAACTGGGATGTAGCAGTAGAGACAGAAATGATAGAAGATAAAAGAAATAGACAGCAAGGAGAAGGGAATGCTTAATATTGGTGAGAGAATAGTTGACTGTGTAGTAGTGGTAAGGTGATACAGAACACAGGTGGGGTGCAGAGTGTGGATAACAAGAAATGGAAAGGGTAAAATACCAATGCCAGGAGCCTGGGCAGAAAATTCAAATATATTTGAATGGGTTATGCTGTGGGGATCATGAAATCACACACAGACACAAAACAATGATAGAATAATGTTAATGACCAGGACATGGTTTTCAAATGGGAGCATTTTGTTATGGGAAGATGGAAATCAAAGTATGTGCAATGATGAGCTGTAAAGGATTAAGCCTCAGAATGTCTGAAATCATAGGTTGGAGGTGTGTTTTTTCAGGAAAATGATGGTAAACAAGATTGTGGTGGGGCAGAGGTAGGTGCTTGGTGCACATCCTTCTGATCTGATTTGGAGATGGATAAAAGAAGCCTTTGTCATGTTGTGGGAGTATTTTTTTTTCTGTTACTTTCCAGCTGTAGTGATAAATAACTTTGATAGTTGTCATACCCATAGCAGAGGGTTCTTTCCACTTGATGATATAGAAACTTGGTGAATTTGTCAAGGGGATATGATGACTGTGGGGCCACCTTCAGAAAAATACTTGAAGTAAGCAGAGGAGCTGTAAGTGTTGGGAAAAGATGCCAAAACCATGTCAAGACGTTGAGGAATTGAAAAAAAGAATTGCCAGAGGTGGAATTAGGCAGGTAAGGATTTTGACTTGCCTTCAGGAATGTAAATAGGAAAGGTCAGAAGCAGAGGCAGATGGGTGGTTTGCAGTGAGGACTGGGTTGTGGATAAGATCTTGTCTAGAGCTATTGTGTAAAAACTAGAAGATACTTTGCTTCGTTCCTCAATACAGGCATCGGCAATATACAAAGGCAAGATTGAAAAATAGTGAGAATAAGATTCAAATGAAAATGGACTACTTTTGAAAGCAAAACCCAAGGAGTTGGTGTACTTCAAGTGGGGAAACAGAATGATCTTTTATCACAGAAACCTGAAGTTTTATGTCCATAGAAATGTAAGTCTTTAGCAACAAGCATCTTTAAGGTATTGAGCAAGTTAGTGTTGAAGACTCACAGATTTCAATGGCAATCTTTATGAAAGGGAGGAATAAAAGCAAGTTCAACTTCTGTAACTTGATTTCACGTGGGTGTGTGCCTCAATGTATTTGGAAGACAGGCTCTGAAATAAGCTTCCCAAACACAAATCTGAAGATTTAAAAAAATTTACTAATTAATCTAAGTCTCTGTCATATTCCTGATGTCAAACCAAACTGTTTGGATTCTGATGAAATACCTGGTATGTGGGTATATTGGTGCTGAAATTCAGGTTCATAGAATGGTAAAAATACGTAAGGAGATGCTGGTTGGTGGGAAACTGGCCATGGGGAGTGATGAAGGGTAAAATGGGGAAATGATGCTGCCAAGATTGGGAATGGTCTTGTTTATTATTTCATTAATGATCTTTGCATAAATGTTAGGAGTAAGTACATGAAACTGCATCATGGGGCATAGGAGGCATTGTAAGAAAAGGAGGACTTGAGCATCATCCAGAAAGCAGTAGGTACCATAGAATCATACAGGAGTTGGAAGGGATCTCTGGAGATCATTCAGTCAAACCCCTGTGCCAGAGCACGGTAATAAATACGTGTTTAAAAAGGTATATTAAAGATCATGTAGCTGGGAGTTAATAACGAACTGGAAGGCCAGGTCCTGCACATGGGTGGGGCAATTTCAAGCACAACTACAGGCTCGGTGGAGAATGGATAGAGAGCATCCCTGAGGAGAAGGACTTGGGGGTATTGGTGGAGAAGAGCAGCATAAACCTGCAGAGTGTACACCTGCAGCCCAGAAAGCCAACTGTGTCCTGGGCTGCATGAAAAGAGGCATGACCAGCAGATCATGGGAGGTCGTTCTGTCCCTCTACTCTGGTGAGATCCACCTGCAGTATTGTGTCCAGCTCTGGGACCCCCAGTATAAGAAAGACATGAAGCTGTTGGAGTGAATCCAGAGGAGGCCAGAAAGATGGTGAGAGGGCTGGAACACCTCTGCTGTGAAGCCAGGTTGAGAGAGTTGGGCTTGTTCAGCCTGGAGAAGAGAAGGCTTGGAGGAGGCCTTATTGCAGCCTTCCAGTACCTGAAGGGGCCTACAGAAAAGCTGGAGAGGGACTGATTATAAGGTCATGCAGTGGTAGGACAAGGGGTAATGGGTTTAAACTAAGAGGGTTGATTTAAATTACATCTTAAGAAGAAATTCTTTACTTTGTGTGATGAGGCAGTGGCACAGATTGTCTAGAGAAGCTGTGGCCACCCCCTCCCTGGCAGTGTTCAAGGCCAGGTTAGGTGGGACTTTGGGCAACTTGGTCTAGTGAGGGTGTCCCTGCCATTAGCAGGGGGGTTGGAACTAGGTGATCTTTGAGGTCCTTCCAACCCAAACCATTCTGTAATTCTAAGTGGGTGGTGACCAGTCATAAACAAGCAAGATGGGCTTGCAGGTTATGAGAAGAGATAAATTAGAAGCAGAATAACTTAGAATTATGAATTGAATGGGAATTTTGTTTAAATATAAATATACAGCCTGGAGGTCAGTGATTATAACCTGACAGTGAATAAATAGAAGTGTAAACATGTCTCTGAGCACTAGAGCATCACGATTCTGGAACAGCTTTCCAGTAGGGAAAGCGAGGGTGGAAAAGTGGTGACTGATGTGTTAATGAAGGGATGTGTGTTGTTTCTGGTGCTAGCGGAGGGCTGAATTTGATAATCCCAGGAAACCACACCTGCATTCTTACATAAGTAATAAGAAGCCTCCTAGATGATTTCACGTGTGAAGATTTTGCTGCAAGTTACTGCTCTGGACCACAGAAAAGCTGCAGGAGTAGAGCAGCCAGTACTCAAGTTGGTACCTTAGATGCTTCTCCATGGATTTTTAATGGAATTTCCTGGTTTGAAACAACTGGAAGCAGCTGTTACACTCCTGCTTTGTATCTGATCTACACCAGGCATTTGAGCTCAAAGGATGCAGTGCAGCAGCAGTAGACTATTTTCTCTGATAGCTTTCTGTTTAAATGAATCAGTAGGACATAGTTTAATTCTAATACATCACGTTCTCCAGAGAGCAGTAACACGTAGAAATGGCTCCTGTGCTGTGTTCCTTACTTTGATGAGCTGTGTGATGTGGTCATTAGAGCAGAACATGTACAGCTGAAATGGATGTATTATATTCACTTTAGGTGCATGCAGCTCATCCAACTGTGATCACAGAGGTGTAATTTAAGTGGTAGAAACTCTATTTTATAGATGTTTGCTCAAATAAATGTGGTCAGGTGCTTCACTTTCGTGTCTGTTTTGAAACTGAGGTTCTTCCCTTCAGTGAAGATCTGGTTCTCACTTTCCTTGGAGCTTGGCCTCTCAAATTCCCACCCAGCTGACTAGAAATGCAACTGATTTTTAAGGTTTTATTCAGTAATCAGGGCTAGGAAATACAGTAAATGGCGAGCCAGCATGGGAAGGAGAGTCAGAATTCAGACTCCTGATATTAAGGGGTTTTTTTTAAGATTTTAGATAGCTTTAAAAAAGTTATCAGTTGGAATGTGCTGTGCATTGTTGGTCAAATAAACTTATGTAACTGTATAAAGCTGATGGCTCATTTGTGCTTTCTCTTTTTTTCAGTGCTTGCACCTCCTCCACCGTTGCCACCACCAATACAGGGATATGCCTTTAAACCCCCTCCTCGACCAGATTTTGGCACTTCTGGGAGAACAATCAAACTGCAGGCCAACTTCTTTGAAATGGACATTCCTAAAATAGATATCTACCATTATGAGTTGGATATAAAGCCAGAAAAATGCCCTAGAAGAGTTAACAGGTAAAACTGTTCTTTGCTTTTTGTTAGTTTATTTACATTCCTGGTTTTCTTTGGAAATGCTGGAGCTTGTGCCAGCCTTCATTGAGGGCTTGGAGGATGTGTCTGTCTTTAGTCATTGTTTGTACTGGTAGCTTCTAACTTTGCATATCCTTCAACAGGCATTCTGTTAATTCTCCAAGTCTTTCTGTATCAATCCAAGATTTAAGTGCCAGTAATCCTTTCCTTTCATTGAACTTGCCTTGAGATGCATCTTAAGATGCTGCTTATCAAAGCCACCAGTGACAGATGGATAAAATGTATTAAACCTAGTAGAGTTAGGTCAGTATTAGCCAACTTGATAAATAGGATTTTTAGTATTACTTAGTTAAATATTGGAGTGCAGTTGGCTAATGAGCTTTGAGCAGAGAGTTGGCATTGATTTGTTTCCCCTCCTTTCCCTACTGACAAGGGGAAGCAAAGCCCGTTTGTTTGTGCTGTTCTGAGAGGATTGTTGAGGGACTAAATTAGGTAAGAAATTACCCTTCATCAGCAGATTCTATATAAGGGAAAGATATGCTCCTGAAACGGATAGCAAGGTGAAAACATGGATCAGTTGGCCAAGGAAACAAGCAATTAGGTCTTGCATTTTGCATGTGTGCCTTATTAGTCACAGTGTGGCAACCTCATTGACTTGAAAAAGAGTGGCGTTGCCAGAAGTGAAACTTGAGAATGAGACTTGGCACCGACTAGAAACCACAAGTGTCTTCATCATAACTACCTACATCTCAACTGAAGAAGATCGGACTGGCATGTTTATATATTCAAGATCAAAACCATTCCTTATTTAAAAAAAGTCACGTGGGTGGAATACGCAGACAGGAGCAAGATGTAGAGTCAAAAAAGCCTCCTGAAAGCCAAAGGGGTTTTGTAACGTGCGTTAATAAACTTGAGTGCACTACCCATTGCTATACTAAAGAGTTCATAAAGGAAGTGTTTTCCTAAAGCAGCATCTCTGCTTTCACAGAATCATAGGGGTTGGAAGGGACCTCCAGAGATCATCAGGTCCAACCCCCCTGCCAAAGCAGGGTCCCTAGGACAGGTCACACAGGTCGGCGTCCAGACAGGTCTTGAATATCTCCAGAGGAGGAGACTCCACAACCTCCCTGGGCAGCCTATTCCAGTGCTCTGTCACCCTTACTGCTTTGCTGTCCTTTGGCTTTTTTTCCTGTGGTGATCTATTACAAATCTAACTTTTAAGCTAGCAGAGAATTGAATTCCATTTTAAAAGCACACACCGCTGTAAGTGTATTAAGCTGAACTCTCTTCTCGCCCAAGGGCAACCCTGCTCATTTCCCTGGAATACTCTTACTGCATTGGAGCACTGGAAAAACATTTCAGCAGTCACTTCTTGGACGGTGGGCACTGTGAGTGCTTTGCTTTCATGAACTGCCACCAGCTCCAAACCCTGCCAACTGGCCTGCTGCTGAGTGATGCGGCTTGCTGTGCCTCTGGAGCTCCTCTGGGAGCTGAGTGCTGCACAGCTCTTGTGTGTGGTGTAGTTCTAGGTGATCACCCCTCTTACAGCCCAGCATGTGGGTGCTTGTTCATCAGTGGTACAGAGCATAGTTATTAAATAATAAAGCAGTTTTACTCCCTGAAAAAGCAGATTATATTCAGTAGCAAGTTTGTTCTCTGCTGGCAGCTTCTGACCTGCTGTGCTTTGTCAAGTTAGTCACTCGCTCCCTCTGTTGTGGTAACGAGCAAGTAAAACTCCACATGGATTAAATGCCTTCTGCAGTAAACAGGGATGTCATAAATGACAGTGCTAGTCCAGTGATCTTTTAGTCCTACATCTGTACCTAAATTTGTCTGCATGTATATATAATTTTCGGGGTGTACATGTTGAGTTCTAAATGATATTTTTTTCCAGCTGGCTTATATGCTTCTAGTATTTTGGTTCTAGAATTCCAGTGTGTATTGATAGTAAGTAGTTTTTTATTATTGCTTTATATGGTTTAGCCTCTAGAAAAGATAGAGGAAGATTTTATTTTCATTTGTGCTAGCCCTTCATCTGTCCCAGCTTCATTCTTTAGTTTTATCCTAGGACTTTCTGTATGTGGTGGTTTAACCCCAAGTACAACACAGCTGCTCGCTTGCCCCTCCCTCCCCAAGGGGATGGACAGCAGAATAGAAAAAAACCTTGGGGCTTGAGATAAAGAGAGTTTAATGGGGTAACAAGGGAAGGGAATAAGAAGAAAATATGAAAGATGCACAAATGCAGTTGCTGACCACATGCAAAAGGAAAAGAGTCAGATGCGTAGTCTGTTTTTGAACAGTGGATCTGCCTCCCAGCTAGCTTTCCTGGTTATGTACAGAGCATGACACTATACAGTAGGGAATACCCCTTTGGCCTGTCTGGGTCAGCTGTCCTGGTGGTGCTTTCCCAGCTTCTTGTAGACCTCACAAGCCTGAGAACCTAAGAAGTCCTTCACTTAGTATAGACACAACAGCTACTTAGCAACAACTAAAAATAACAGCATGTTATCCATATTATTCTCATACTGGATTCAAAGCACAGCACCAAACTGACTATGAGAATGAGTAAATTTATCTCAGCCAAAACCGAGACTCTGTGGCACGGACTGTGACCCTGCAGACTCACTGCAGGGGTGTATATGGTATCCATGCAAGTTCCACGCTGATAAGATGTGAGCTAGAGGAGGACTGACAATCTCAAAGCTGACACAGTGTGCTGCTGTGCTGAATCAATGGAGTCTGGCTACAATTCTTCACATATTGCAGAAATCCTAGCTCAGTTTGTATAGTTACACAGGGACAGTGGGCAATGTGAATTTGGTTGTAACAGGGGCATCCACAGTGTCTGATTCCAGCTGTCTTACAACTTCTACAACGTTGAAGGTGAACACTGCTTGCATTCACTAGCTTTGAGTGCATTGTGTGCTTGTATGGTCTCAGGAGCATAGAATTGTAGTATCACAGAATCACAAGGTTGGAAGAGACCTTTGAAGATCATCAAGTCCAACTGTTCCCATCCTAAGCTAAACCATATCCCTATGTACCTCATCAACCCCTTTTTTGAACACATCCAGGGATGGTGATTCAACCCCCTCCCTGGGCAGCCTGTTCCAGGCCCTGACAACTCTTTCAGTAAACAATTTTTTTTCTAATATCCAATCTGACCCTGCCCTGGTGCAGCTTTGTGCCATTTCCCCTTGTCCTATCTACTGTCACCTGGCTGAAGAGACCATCATCATGTAGTATGTGTAAGGTTGGAAAGGACCTTCAGAGGTCATCTAGTCCAAACCCCCCTGCAGTGAGCAGGGACATCCTCACTAGATGAGGTTGCTCAGAGCCCCATCAAGCCTGACCTTGAATGTCTCCAGGGATGAGGCCTTCACTGTCTCTGTGGGCAACCTCTTCTGTTGATCTGCCACTCTCATAGCAAGAACTTTTTTTCTCTAATATTCAATCTAAGTCTCCCCTTCTCTAGTTTAAAACCACTACCCTTTGTCCTGTTGCTCCATGCCCTTGTAACTAGTTCTTCCCCAGCTTTCTTATAGGCACCTTTCAGGTACTGGAAGGCTGCTATAAGGTCCCCCCAGAGCCTTCTCTTCTCCAAGCTGAACAAGCCCAACTCTCTCAGCCTGTCTTCATAGCAGAGGTGCTTCAGCCCTTGGATCATTTTTGTGGCCCTCCTCTGGACGTGCTCCAACAGATCCATGTCCTTGTGCTGAGGGCTTCAAAGCTGGACTCAGTACTCCAGGTGAAGTCTCACCAGAGCAAAGGGGCATAATCCCCTCTCTTGGTCTGCTGGCCACACTTCATTTGATGCAGCCCAGGATGCAGTTGGCCTTCTGGGCTGCAGATGCACATTGGTGGCTCATGTCCAGCTTCTCATCTATGAGTACTCCCAAGTCCTTTTCCTCAGGGCTGCTTTCAAGCAGATCATCTCCTAACCTGTATGGATAATGGGGGTTGTCTGACCCAGGTGCAGGACCCTGCACTTGGCTGCTTTTAACCTCATGAGGTTAACCTGGGCCCACTTCCTCCATCCTGTCCTGGACCCTTCAGATGACATCCCATAGTAGTCCTGAATCAGCAAATAACTCTTCTTTTAACTTCACATGGAGAAAATAACTTTGTTTCCATTAAGATGTCTCTACCCACAGCTGAGAAGCACCATTGCTAAATGTGGTTTGAAGCTTGAAAACCTCCAGTAAGTGGAAGTGTTCACTGTCATGTAAAGTAGTCAACAACTGGGAGACCTTGCTCACTAAAGGAATGGGTTTTCCATTGCTCAATCTTTAACCCAAGGTTGAAAGATACCTCCTGCCTCCCAGCCTCCAAATTCTGTACTTGTTCAGTGAGACGTTGCAAATCTGAGGCAGAAATTACTGGGTCAAGTTTTACTCATATTTGTTAGGCAAATTTTTCAGTGGTCCTATCTCATCTTAAAGCCTTGGCACCCAGCAGAGAAATTGTCAATTATACCATTCTTGGAAGTCTTGTGAGGAAAGGCTGAAGTCCCTTGGTTTGTTCAGCCTGGAGAACAGGAGGCTGAGGGGAGACCTCATCACGGTCTGTGGCTTCCTGACAAGGGGGAGCAAAGGGGCAGGTGCTGATCACCTGTCTTTGGTGACCAGTGATTGAACCTCAGGGAATGGAGTGAAGCTATGACAGGGGAGGTTTAGGTTGGATGTTAGGAAGAGGTTCTTTTCTGAGAGGGGGGTCGGGAACTGGCACAGGCTCCCCAAGGAAGTGGTCACAGGACCAAGCTGGGCTGAGCTCAAGAAACATCTGTAGGATGCACTCTTGTCAGATGTCTGGTCCTGTGTGGAGCCAGGAGTTGGACTTGATGGTCCTTATGGGTCCCTTCCAACTCAGGATGTTCTGTGATTCTGTAATTATTTTCTTGAATGAATTAAGAGCTTCATCTCAGTTATTTGCATCATTGAGTTTCTACCTGGATGCTGGGTTAATGACCTTTCACAGGCAGGGTGTACAAAATGCCCAAGTTCAGTGTCTCTGAGCTGCTAGTCAGCAACAGTTCTGAAGCAACAGCAGTTTCCTTTCTCTGTCAGATTAACTTTTTAATGTCCTTGTGCCCCAGGCTGTATGTTAAGGATCTTGTAGCCAGCATGTTGTAGACTGATGATGAATTTCAGATTTTACAGCCTCATGATACAGACAGCCTGGAGGATGTCTAGGGAGCCTGCTAAGGTGGGGGTGCTGGACTTGATCTCTGGAGGTTCCTTCCAACCCCTAAAATTCTGTGATTCTGTCTCTTTGGGACATATCACAGAATCACAAGGTTGGAAAAGGCATTTAAGATCATAAAATCCAACCATTCCCATCCTATGCTAAGCCACATCCCTAAGTAAGTGATCTACCCTTTTTTTAAACACATCCAGGGATGGTGACTCAACCCCCTCCCTGGGCAGCCTGTTCCAGGCCCCAACAACTCTTTCAGTGAAAGATTTTTTTTTTCCTAACATCTAATCTGACCCTGCCCTGGTGCAGCTTTGTGCCATTTCCCCTTGTCCTATCTCCTGTCACCTGGCTGAAGAGACCATCACCCACCTCTCTACAACCTCCCTTCAGGTAGTTGTAAGTCTTGGTAAGGTCTCCCCTCAGCCTCCTCTTCTCCAGGCTGAACACCCCCAGCTCCCTCAGCCGCTCCTCATATGATTTGCCCTCCAGCCCCTTCCCCAGCCTGGTTGCCCTTCTCTGGACTCACTTGAGGACCTCAATGTCCTTATGGTGAGGAGCCCAGAACTGGACACAACACTTGAGGTGCAGCCTCACCAATGCTTAATACAGACCAAAGCCCTTTGGTGTCAAAGCGTGGTGTTACTCTAATAGCCCCCTCATTGGTGAACTGCTTTGCACGACCAGTGTGGTTTGACAACAACTTTGTGAGTGGTTACCTCATTCATACAGGCACAATCTAATTCCAGCTATGCTGAAATGAATATATATCTTTAATATGCATGGGTCCCAGTGAATGTGCCTATTGAGTTTTGCTGGATAGATCCCAGTTTTATTGCATACATGAAAAAATACGTTTTAAAAAGCCATTTTAGTGCTGTGCAACACATTTGCATATCGCTGTCATCATAGATCAATCATCCTTAGGCTTGGCTTTGTGGGCTGCTGAGCTTGTGGTCTATGGTTCCCTGCAGAAAGGGCTGTAGGACAGAGGAGCAGAATCCCCAAGAGAGTACCAAGCACCTCTTGTTTTGAGCTTGAGAGCACATGAGCATTTGCTTTACCACTCTGAGTAGATCACAGAAAAGAGGAAGGAGAGTTTCAATCCATAAAAGCTAAAAATAGTGGCTTTAAGAAAATATTGTAGTCTGTGAAAGTTCATGTCAAACAACTGTAACCTGGTCATTTACCTAATGTCTCTATTCATAAATATTAGTGTTGGTGTTCATTTGCCATTTAACATCGGGGCTAAAGGCTGATTTAACACAATCTTTTTGTATTTTCAGAGAAATAGTGGAGCATATGGTTCAGCACTTTAAAACCCAGATTTTTGGGGATCGCAAACCGGTGTTTGATGGAAGAAAAAACCTTTATACAGCTATGCCACTTCCCATTGGGAGAGATAAAGTAAGTTTTAAATAGAAAAGTTTTTAATTGTAGATTTTAATGTAATATTTGCAGAGCCTTTTGAATAACCTTCTCTTTCTGGAATAGATGTCACTTTCTGTTGCCACTTTTCTCAGGGTGTGGTTTGCCAACAAGTGTGAGCTGTTTCTCAGCCAGATGGTCACTCCCCTTTCCATCTCCCTTCTTTCCTCCCTCTCTTTCTCCCCACTCATGTAATTTTTGCTGGTGAACTGGATCAGCTGCCCAGGATAGCAGACAAGCTCCGTACTACTGGAAGTGGAAGGACCCCTCTGGGCAGCAGCAAGCTGTCTTGTCAGCTCATTAATCTCTCATCAAAGCCCATTGTAAGCTGATTCTCACGATGCACTATGAAACCTTGTTGTGGTTTAGCCTCAGCCAGCAACTAAGCCTCACACAGCTGTTTTCTCACTCCCCTGGTGGGGTGGGGGAGAGGATTGGAAGAGTAAAAGTGAGAAAACTCATGGGCTGAGATAAAGACAGGCAAAGGAAAAGCCGTGTGCTCAAGCGAAGCCAACCAAGGAATTCATTCCCACTTCCCTTCAGCAGGCAGGCATTCAGCCATCTCCAGGAAAGCAGGGATGCCTCACATGTAACAGTTACTTAGGAAGACAAACACCGTTGCTCCAAATGATTGCCCTTTCCTCCTTTGTCCCTCAGCTTCATATGTGGAGCATGATGTCACATGAAATGGAACATGCCTTTGGGGAGCTGGGGTCAGCTGTCCTGGCTGTGTCCCCTCCCAGCTTCTTACTCACCCCCAGCCTACTTGCTGATGGGATGGTGTGAGAAGCAGCGAAGTCCTTGACTCATTGTAAGCACTGTTTAGCAGTAATGAAAACATCTCTCATCTCAACACAGCACAAATCCAAAATACAGCTTCACACTAGCTACTGTGAAGAAAGTAACCTGAACACTAGCTAAACCCAGCCCATTCTCCACCCCTTACTCCATATCATTTGCATTATGCTCAGGTACCACACTATGAAATTCAACCTTACTGACCACCGCCCCCCTTCACATCCTTTGATACACAGATATCGTTCCCTTAGTCTGTGGACCATCCCTCTGAAATGTTTGTAAAATCTTCACAAGTGCCCATAAAATGCCCATGGACTTCATTTAACCCATGACTCTGTTATGGTGGTCACTGAGGACAGGAGAGGTGGTGTGATGTGTGGAGTGCCCAGCTCCGGTCGGTTACTGCTGTACTTCCACTGTCCTCCCTTGGGTCAGGTGGTTCCTGTTGTAGTAATTCCTATAACATGCAACTGCAATCATGGGTTACAACAATTCAGAGGTATTTCCATTGCAGTCTCCAGCCTGGTCCCTTTGGGCTGGGTTACAGGGCTGAACATCGCAGTGAGCTCCAGGCCAGAGCAGGGACAAAGGGAGGACTTATCCCTAGACTGTAGTCCCTCAGGAGTTCCACATGGAGCCTTATCTATGAGACAAGGTCTCTCCAGGGGTATACCTGCTGTGGCATGGACTTAGCCACAGGCATTTGAAGGTGCACCTCTTCCTGCATGGCCTTCTCCATGGGCCACAGTGCCTTCAGAGATACACCTACTCTTGCATGGCCTTACCCACAGCCACAGTCCCTTCAGAAGGAAACCAGCTCTGTCATGGGCTCATCTGTGGCCATGCACTTCAGAGTGCTCCAGTGTGATTTCAGTGCTGCACAGACATTGATTCTTTAAGGTGGACCTGGTGCAGCATGGACTTACCCACAGTCACAGATGCTTTGAGGTGTACCTTCTCAAGCATGGACTTATCCTTGGGCCACATTCCCTTCAGAGGTGTACCTGCTGTGGCACAGGCATAACCACAGACACTTGGAGATGTACCTGCTTTGGTGTGGATTTCCTCACAGAGGCTTTGGTGTGTTTTGCTCCTATGTGGACTCATCCACAGGTCACTGTCCCTTCAATTTGAGCCCACTCTCTGGTGGGGTGTTGTGAGCAGCAGAAAGGGCCTTGACTCTGTGTAAGCACCACTAAACAGTAATGAAAGCTAAAAAGAAAACTAACTATTCCAGCCAAAACCAGCACATATGTCTTTCCTAATCCTTTACAACGTGGGAGCCCAATTAATTTAACCTGCACAGGTCTAGACCTGCTAGCTCAGCCCTGGGGCAGCTGAGGAGGACTTGGATGTTCTGTGACCTCTTTGGTCTCTCGAGCTGTAGCTATGAAGCGTACAGTGTCTGCGCCCACTCGTGACTGGTGAAGCAGAAGTGACTGTTCCACACATGAACACTGCAGAATAATTCAGCCAGTGCTCCTGTGGCCTGATACCAGATTGAAGTTTCTGTGGCCTTTTTATTTAGATGATGAGCACATGAGGAGAGAGCCATTCTCCTTCCTCATGCTGTGGTAGGTCCCAGTGGCTATTATCCCCCTTTGCTGTGGGTGCAGGGTGAGGCACGGATAGCTCTAGGGCATGACTCTCCAATCCTAGAGAAGTGAATTACAACCTGTCTGTAGAAAATTAAAATACAAAGAGGAAAGGGAACCACAGTGAAATGCAGAAACTTATGTGGGACAGACTGGGAACAGAGCTTAGGTCTTCCTAAATTGAGTGGCACTGTGGTACAACATAGCTCGTGCTGTCCTTTGCTGTCACATATTGTATGCTGGTGCTGTGCTTGACATTGTCAACAGTTCCACTTGAATCAAGCTCTTAATCTCATATATGTAACCTTGATTTCCCCCAAATTTATATAAATGAACATCATGCAATAAAGCTCAGTCTTGAGTCTTAATTATTTTTCATTAACCAATAAGCTAATGTCTAAGAAAGCTGTAAAGGAATCTTGTAAAAGTATTAGAGGTTTGAGGGATTTTTCACTTTCATGTGTAGCCTTTCAGTTCCTACAGATTTGACATGCAGAGTATTTGGTAAAGTTGGAAGGATGCTTGGTGAGGGGCTTAAGTCCACTGGGTGTGCACAGAGTGGCCTTGGAATACTTTCAAGCTGCAGATGTCTGACAATATATTGTATGACAAGTACAAAGTTCTGCATTTAATAAGTAAATAATGTATCTGTGGAGGATAAACTGGGATCAAATCAATCATCAAATCATAGAATTCTTTGGGTTGGAAAGGACCTCAAAGATCTAGTTCAACCCCCTTGCCATGGCAGGGATGCCCTCCACTAGCCCAGGTTGCCCAAAGCCTCATCCAACCTGAGCTGAAGATCTAAGAGTGTGAGATGCAAGTTGACCTTGCTCTGATTTGGAACTGGATGAGCTGAGGTCCTCCTGTTCCTTCTGCTGACTGAATAGATCTTGATTCTTGATGCTTTGGATTTTAAAGCACATGTACACTAGATCATATGTGGTGAAAATTAAGTCTGGTGACAGTGTGTCAGCTTCTCATGCCCTGATTCCTTCATGTTCTTGGAATGAACGTTGTAACCTACACCTGGGAAAAGGCTGACTTAAATGATTTTTAACTATTTTGGGTGGGACAGATTGATATAGTGATGATTAATTTGTGAAAGGCAGTCACTGTGTAGAGTACCAGGGTTACTCATAACCAGATTACTTGAGTATTAATAGTATTGGGATTAACAGAAAATAAGAACTTCGATTTGGAGGGGGAGAGAAGTTTAAAGGAAACTGCAGTTCAGGTGCAACAGACATCTTCCATCTGCTGTGATGTAAGTTGAAGACATTTTGATGGTGTGGTGGAAAAAAAAAGCCTTCATAGAAAGCTTCCCAGCTGTGTCAGCTGCAAACCTGTACTTTTATTTGCTCAGCTTTTCAGCAGAATTAACCCCCTGGGTGAGATTGAGAGAAGTGACCCTGCGATTACAGACTCCAGTTCCTGTTGCTCTCCCTTGGCCGTGTGGCTCCTTCCTCTGCTCAGCTTTCCTGGTGAATGATGTTTGTATTAGAGGAGAGATGCAGCTGTAATGTTCATTTTGAATGCCTACTTGAAATTGTCAACTAGTGTATGGGATTTTTTTTTTTAGTGTACAGGAAGGCTTTTATTATTTATGCCTTATCTTTCCTTCCTATTTGTGGTTGAAGAAGCTAGCTGTCACAGAAGGCCAGGTGATTGCATATATTAGCTCACTGTTACCCATGTATTATTTTTTTCTAGCCTGCTAATTACAGTTTAAGTGGATGTCTCTTCTATTTAATTGTAAGCTCCCTAGGAAGAGAAAACGCAAGGGGTTTGTTTATATCCAGCACAAAGGATACTCTGATCTTGTTATTGCTGGGAGTCACTCCCAGAACTGCACATCCTTTCAGACAAGCCTTAATTTTAGTCGCTTTAAGAATTTCTGTGCTCAGGCTTTCTTTGTTTTAATAAAGAGGAGAAATCAGCATTGCAAGTAATTACAAGTAATCAGCTGAAGTAATTTATGGAATGCAGTTTGCCCATGGTTTTTAGACAAAGTAGGGCATAATATGTCAAAGGAATGCCCGTTTCCTGCCTGGATAGCATCACTGGTACTTGGGGGTCATTGTTTACTTTTTTGTTTGGCATTTAAAAATACATTTTTGGGTTGGTGGGTTTTGTGGGGTTGTTATTTTCTGAGTTGGATGTATTGGGTCCATCCCACCTGCCCACCCTTGAAAGCTTCTTGTGGATTTTATTTTTTCTCAACTTGAATTATTTCTACAGTATATAAAACACTCTGCTGCTCTGGAGAGCAGGTACTTGAGATGAATGAATCTTGGCAGGTGGTGACAGACTGTATTTTATTTTAGGCATGCAGAGCTGACACGAATGGTGGTGAGTTAGTGTGTGTTAGGTATCCAAAATCAGGTTATTGGGTGTTCATGGAGGCCTCCCTTGATGCACAAGCACTTCCATATCATTATGTTGCTTCAGAGAGGGAGATAGGTGCCAGCTGGGAAGCATGCCAGCTCTTTCAAGTACATCATTGGACAGATTTAGCTGTAAAAAGAGGCTGTACCTAATGTATGTTGTTTCATCATTGCTTTTTGTCTCCTCCCATGCTTTATAGTGCTGTTCAGAGGAATCCATCGTCCCCTCCGAGCCCCTTCCACTTTCCCTGTTGAATGGAAAGAATCATCTTGGTTTGTTGTTTGGCATTGTTGCAGGTGGAGCTGGAGGTCACGCTGCCAGGAGAAGGAAAGGACAGAATATTTAAGGTGGCTATAAAGTGGATGTCCTGTGTGAGTTTGCAGGCTTTACATGATGCTCTTTCTGGTCGGCTGCCAAGTGTCCCGTTTGAAACCATCCAGGCATTGGATGTAGTGATGAGGCACTTGCCTTCCATGAGGTGAGGGGAAGACCTTGACATTGTTTAGGAGGTTGCATTGTTATTTGAATCGTTTCAGTGGCTTTTCTGGGTAGGATGTGCTTTCATAGCTCAACTGAAATCAAGCTATCTAGCAGATGGCATTCTCAGGCAAGAGGCAATGTGGTGCTTTTCTGCTCATCCAGTGGAATTAGTAGCCTCCAGCATGGGCACAAGTCCTTTTCCCCACCAATCTGCAGATTTGGTCCATGTTTGTGTGCTCTCAGGTCAGGGGTACGCTGCCATCTCTCTCATACCCCATTTCTTTGTAGGGCCTAGAAAAGGAAGCCCTTCCTGAATGGAAGGTAGTTGGAGGTTGGTAGACACTAAGGGTGGTTTTAAAACTTGTTACCCTGTTCCTTTGTGTCCTTGGGCAGATGCTTATTGCCAATTTTGTGTAAAGGGGACTGTGTGAAGGGGACATTAATGTCACCCAGTGTAGCTGTTTATATTGAAAAAAACCTTATTTCCAAGGGAAATAAGTGCTCACAGTCGAACCCAGGAGATGCTGGGTTTAATTCTGCTGCCATGAAACAAGTCACTTAAGACACAGTTCAAATTACATTCAATTGGAAAATAAAGAACAAAGCTTAGCAGGGCTGAACTTTCCCATTTTGAAGGACTAAACAGGGAAAATTAATTAAATTGTAGGTAAATATCTTTAAATAGCCTTATATTACCTTGACTTTATCATCACATTAAGGATTTTTTAAAAAAAAGCACTTTAGTCACGTTTTGCATCACAGAAAACAGCCCAGAGCAGTTAATCACACATCTTTGTTCAGAGAAAAGTATTAGTACTGGTTTTGATTAGTTTGATATTAATTATGTGGTACTGAATTGCTGAGATGAAAGATGCATCAAGAAGTTTTCTTAAATCAGTCATTCACCCACACAGTTTCCATGGATGTCAGAGGAAAACTATGCAGAAGGGGAGAGATTTATGACATGGTTGTTTTAAATTTGTTTGAATTAGTAGGTATGTTAAAGAGTATTCTGAAAATAAATTTAAACAGCTGTAGTAGGTAGTTTCTTACTGTAAGTAGCTGGATTTTGGGAGGTGTAACCCAAGTCCTCAGATTATTGATAATTTGAAATACTGACGTTTCTGTGCTGCTGTGACCAGGAATTTTCATTAATTATGAGTTCATTGCAGGGGTGGGGTTTTTTTTGGCTTTAATTTTATGATCTGGGTTTCTTTTCTTTATTGCAGATATACTCCTGTGGGGCGATCTTTCTTTACAGCTTCAGAAGGGTGCTCAAATCCATTGGGTGGTGGGAGAGAAGTTTGGTTTGGCTTCCATCAATCAGTCAGACCTTCGTTATGGAAAATGATGTTAAATATTGATGGTAGGTCCTTTAAAAATCTCTTCTCATTCCCTTTTTTCAGTGGAAAGGCAAAAATGTTGTTGAGTTGGTTGAATTTCTTAAAAAAACTTCCTCAGTATTGTAATGTAACATCAAAGTTTTGTGTCTACAGTGTCTGCAACTGCATTTTACAAAGCACAGCCAGTTATCGAGTTTGTATGTGAAGTTTTGGACTTCAAAAGTATTGAAGAACAACAAAAACCTCTGACAGATTCCCAAAGGGTAAAGTTTACCAAAGAAATAAAAGGTAATATTTAAATGACATGGAATTGCTTTATTCTGTCTGTAGATATATTACCACTATGCTTTCTGAGTGTTTTCTGTACCAGTTGTCTATAGACAGATAATCAGAGAGAACAGTGCTTACACTTTTTGAACAAAACTAAGAGGCAAGAATCCTTTTATTATATATATTCCAAGACTTTCAGAAGTCTGATCAATTTTATGTGTCTGTCTACTTGTCCTTTTATCTTACTACATTGGTGACTTCTGTAGCTTGACATTCACTTTTAACATGACCAGAGTTGGGTCAGGTTAGATAATTATGTGGCTTCAGATTTAATGAATGACTAGTAGTGAAAAGTTTGATTATTTATTTATTTAACTAGAGGCATACCTGAGCTCTAAATTAATTAATATAAGTAAATGATCACATACTTCAGAATCTGAGGTAACTACATTCACATGTGTATTTTCCCTGTGGCAAATACAAGGTAGATTAATTAACTTTGCCCTTAATGAAAGTGCTTATTGAAAGCTTGAAGATTATATGTTTTACTCTAAGTGATAGGATGAACTAAAGCTTTCTAACAGATGGATAATAACTTATTATAGTGATGTTAGCTACTGGCTTGCGACTTGTGTGAGCTGCTCTTTGTTTAAATGTAGGTTCTCTTGACATACCTTCATCTTCTGTGCCTCATCACCACCCCCACCCAGTCACTTCACCAAGTGGCATGTCAAACTTACTGGTGTGTGGTGGCATAGAATCATAGAATCATAGAATGGTCTGGGTTGAAAGGGACCCCAAGGATCACAGAGCTCCAACCCCCCTGCCACAGGCAGGGACACCAACCTCCAGGCCTGGATCTACAAAAGGCTGCCCAGGGCCCCATCCAACCTGGCCTTGAACACCTCCAGGGACGGGGAATCTACTACTTCTCTGGGCAGCCTGTTCCAGCACCTCACCACTCTTTCTGTAAAAAACTTCCCCCTAATATCTAATTAAACCTTCCCTCCTTTAGCTTTAGTCCATCCCCCTTGTCCTGCCATTATCTGCTCTTTTAAAAGTCGAATCCCCTCCTGCCTATAAGCTCCCTTCAGGTACTGGAAGGCTGCAATGAGGTCCCCCCACAGCCTTCTCTTCTCCAGGCTGAACAAGCCCAGTTCCCTCAGCCTCTCTTTGTAGGGCAGGTGCTCCAGCCCTCTAATCATCCTTGTGGCTCCTCTGACCCTCTCCAACAGTTCCACATCCTTCTTGTGTTGGGGCCCCAGCTCTGGACACAGGACTCCAGCTGGAGCTTCACAAGGGCAGAGTAGAGAGGGACAATCACCTCCCTGTCCCTGCTGGCCACTCCTCTCCTGATGGAGCCCAGGATGCCATTGGCCTTGTGAGCTGCAAGGGCACACTGCTGGCTCATGTTAAGTTTCATCTGAGAGCTTCTCAGTGCCAAGGTACTACTGAGATCTTTTCAGCTTATAGAGCAGCATCCCTTATTATGTCAGTCTCCTCAAAAACAATTTATCTTCCCAAATGAATGTCGCTTTTTTATGTTTAGAAGTTATATTCATTTACTTCCCCATCTCTTAGTAAGAGTTAACAGAAATACAACAATTTTGTATTTCTCACTTTTGAAACATGTTGGTGGTGCCAATCCTAATTCCATGACAGATACTTCAAGCTCCTTTCTTCATAATATGCTTGATGGAAAAAAAGCAAGTAAAAAGAAGAACAAACTCCATGTGTCTACCATGCAGCTTCCTTGTTTCCACAAAGTCATCTTTGCCCAGCTAGAAGTTAGCAAGAGAAGTATAAATAAATCCTGAGATTGTACTGTTTATAAATGGTTTGAAAAAAGAATTGGGCACCAAATTATCAGTTGATACTGTAATTTTTTCATGGGAATTTTCATTCTGCACCTCAAAGTCATCCATGATTTGCAGCAAAGCTAGTTGTGATGTAGGGAAGAACAACCCCAGGTACCAGTTTTGAGAGCAACATAGGGGAGAGGAACCTGGGGGTCCTGATGGACAGCAGGATGAGCATGAACCAGCAATGTGCCCTCATAGCCAAGAAGGCCAATGGCATCCTGGGGTCTATTGGAAGGGGTGTGGTTGTTAGGTCTAGAGACGTCCTTCTTCCCCTCTACCCTGGTGAGACCGCGCCTGGAATATTGTGTCCAGTTCTGTGCCCCTCAGTTCCAGAAGGAGATAGAGCTCCTTGAAAGAGTCCAGTGCAGGGACACCAAGATGGTTAAAGTTGTGGAACATCTTCCTTGTGAGGAGAGGCTGAGGGACCTGGGCCTCTTCAGCTTGGAGGAGACTGAGGGGTGACCTCATGAATGTTTATAAGTATGTAGAGGGTGAGAGTTCCATGTGAATATAAGGAAGAACTTTTTCACTGTGAGGGTGACAGAGCCCTGGGACAGGCTGCCCAGAGAGGTTGTGGAGTCTCCTTCTCTGGAGATATTCAAAACCCACCTGGATGCATTCCTGTGTGATTTAGTCTAGTTGTTCCTGCTCTGGCAGGGGGGTTTGACTAGATGACCTTTGGAGGTCCCTTCCAAGCCATGACATTCTGTGGTTCTGTAAGTTGAGGTATTGAGGAGGTGACAGTTTCATGTAAATACTGTGATACAGACTTCAGAGGTGTTCATAACAACTTGGAATTTATTGAAGACTTGCAAATAGCCATAACAAAATTAGCAGCTTAACATGATGCTTGGCAAGTCATTAGTGCCTTTGACAGGTAGGAGAAATATGCGCTGCTCTGAGATTATACAGATGTACAGATCTATAAGGAATTCCTGTATGCAACCCCCTCTTTCCTGTTCCCACATTCAGCTCACTATCTCACATAGCTCACCTACATCTGTAGGCATGGAAGTAATAGAAATGAAAATGCTGCATTCAGACTTCTGGCTGTGGGCAGTGGTAAATTAGAAACAATTTTTCAGGGTAACTGTGTCGTGCTGGTTTAGGGTGGATAATTTATTCTTCTAAAAGCTGTTGGCTTTCAGGTGGGCTCAGCTTTTGTGCCAGGGGAGTTGCAACAGGTATTTGCAAAAAAAAAAAGGTAGATGAGGTACTTAGGGATATGGTTTAGCATAGGACAGGAATGGTTGGACTTGATGATCTTCAAGGTCTTTTCCAACCTTGTGATTTTCTGTGATTATGTCTTCATGAAGGATAAAGCTCTGTGGGTATTTTTATTCCCCCCTACACCCCCATATTCATTAATTCCAAGTTGGTTGCAAGGTTGGAGGTCTCACAGACACTGTATTTTTAGACATGAAGTATAAACAGGCTTTTTGTTTCAAGGAGGTTGTGTGCCCTTCTTGTCCATCTACCATTCTGCACTTCCTTAGAGGTACAGAGGTGTTAAGAATGTGTTCAGCTTCATCTGCAAGCTCTTGTGGCTTTGGGGTTTCACCTTATCTCTGAAACTCTTTGTTGAACTTTGGGTGAAGCTGAGGGGTTTTGATTTTTAAGACTACAAATTGCATTGAGTTCTCTAGAATACCCTTCGATGCCCAGAGAACGTGCTCAGAAGCAAATAGCTTTACTGCACAGTTTAAGTGGCCTTGTGTAGCAATTAAGGGGGCTGACACCTTAATTTTGAAGAAACACTGATATGTATTTCCCAATTTTTAGGTCTGAAGGTGGAGATAACACACTGTGGACAAATGAAAAGAAAGTACAGAGTGTGCAATGTCACCAGACGACCAGCAAGTCACCAAACGTAAAGTGTTTTCCTTCTTTTTAAGCATATGTTTAATCTCAGGCTGGTAAAATACCTTACTTGTCTTACTGACATAGGAAGAGTCTTGGAAAAATTGCACTTTCTTTTGTCAATGTAGTCAGTATATTTAAAATACACCTTGAAGTGTTGTCCAGATTTTCTTGGTTTTGTTGGTTTTATTCTATAATGAATGCCATGGCATTTGCACCACTTGCTTTCCTCTTAAATGTGTGGATTTGAGGTTTCTTTGTTGTTTGTGTATGTGTGGGAAGTGTATTGGGGTTTTTTGTGCTTCTTTTTGTGCTTTTTATTTTCCTATTTACAGATGTCTTCAACATTGGAAGAACAGGATGCCATAACAGTAACTTAATGTTTCCCAGAACGATTGAGTAGAAAAGTAGTGCCAACTGGGATCAGCTTTCTTATCTTGCTTGTTACCAGTCTATTTTATCTCTAGAAAAATATTTACTTTTAATCACTAACCAGAGATTTGCAGATAACTTGAATATGGGGCATTTTTTCCTGTTTTTAATAAAAACAAGACAGGATACCAGCTTTTTACAAAACGATAACTGATCAGTGCTGAATCTGGTATTTAATTATTTGGGCTTTAATTCATCCCCTTTCAGTGATGTATTGTATTAACAAAAGACAATCACTGTCCCACCTTGATGTAAGTATATGCAAATATGTATGCATATACAGAAATATATTTGTAATGTATAGAAAGAGAAATGTATCTCTGAAGCAGTAATTGATTTTGCAACTCATAGTAGGATTGTTATGTTCTCTGTGTGGCATATCCCAAAATGTAATGCTGACAATATCCCAGATAAACAGAAAATACAAGTCTGTCTCAAAGGCACCTGCTTTTAGGAAATTTAGTTTTATAGTTTCAGGTATCAGGAATGTTAGAGAAACAGCCTTCTGTGGTGCTATTAGAAGACATGAGGTAGTGGTAATGATGGAATCTTAATTCTAAAAGTGTACTTACATAATTACAGCAAGGTAAGTTTCATGTCCAGTAACCTTGTACCAAGAAATAATGTTGAGTGAGTGTGGGGAAGTATTCTGTGGAAATTAATAGCTTATTTTAATCTTTGTTTTCCAATAGATTCCCACTTCAGCAGGAGAATGGACAAACAGTTGAATGCACTGTAGCTCAGTATTTTAAGGACAGGCACAAGTTAGTTTTACGCTACCCTCACCTTCCATGTTTACAAGTTGGACAAGAGCAGAAACACACCTACCTTCCTCTTGAGGCAAGTCAACTTCTAGATAATACTGTATTCCAGGAACAGGGGAGGGCATCAAAGGGGGAAAAAAGCTCAAATATTGACAAATATTGAGTAGCCAACTTCAGAAATTGCGTAATTCAGCAATGAAAGAAAAACCAAGCCAAATAGTTGTATCCTGTGTTTTAACTTCCTTTGTGTGGGGTTATTTTAGGTATGCAACATAGTGGCAGGACAAAGATGCATAAAGAAACTCACTGACAATCAAACTTCCACTATGATTCGAGCAACTGCCAGATCAGCACCTGACCGTCAAGAAGAGATTAGCAAATTGGTGAGTTGGGTCAAATATGGTAATGGACTTTTTTTTTTCCTCTCACTATTAGCTATTACTAATAGTTTGTACTGTACACAGGCTATGAACTTGTCTTGTAGGACTTTATCCTTTCATCATGGAGAAATACACTCACACAAAAGGTTTTAAAATGTGCTTTTGGTGGTTTATTTCAAATTTTGAGGTATCCATGTATCAGGTGGAATTAACAGAGCTTCTGAATGCTTGGCATCACCCATGTAAAAGGGATGTGGGCCCAAACACAGGATATCTCAGAAAGTTTTACATGTCATAAAAAGAATTTCTCTTTCTACCAGAAATAACCTAATTCTTTCCAATTTCAGATGCGGAGTGCGAGTTTTAACACCGACCCTTACGTTCGGGAATTTGGGATAATGGTCAAAGATGAAATGACAGATGTGACTGGTAGAGTCCTACAGCCTCCTTCAATCCTCTATGGAGGCAGGGTACGTAGAACAGATGCTGCACAGTCTGTGATAACTTGTATAAGATGGTTGCTTTAATGAATTATGTTGTGTATAGTGTGATTAAAATCACCATAAAGTGCAATTTTAGAACTTAAAATACAATTTTTGAAATGGTCCATAAATGTACCAGGCATGTTGAGATGCTCTGTCCTTCAATTGCATCTTTACTTCTGAAAGTAAAGGTAGAGTAAAAATGCACTTACACATGTTTTCCTCTAGCTTTTAAGATGTGGGGTTTTTTTACACCATTTCATTGTGTTGCAAGAAGAAATCTGCAAATAGTGGTTGAAATTGGTCTGTAAGTAGAACAAAGAAATTACTGGGCTCTTCACCATATGAAGGACATTGAGGTCCTGGAGTGAGTGCAGAAAAGGGCAACCAGGCTGGGGAAGGGGCTGGTGGGCAAATCATATGAGGAGCAGCTGAGGGAGCTGGGGGTGTTTAGCCTGGAGAAGAGGAGGCTGAGGGGAGACCTTATCACTGCCTACAACTGCCTGAAGGTTGTAGAAGGGTGGGTGATGGTATCTTCAGCCAGGTGACAGGAGATAGAACAAGGGGAAATGGCACAAAGCTGCACCAGGGCAGGGTCAGATTAGATGTTAGGAAAAACTTTTTCCCTGAAAGAGTTGTGAGGGCCTGGAACAGGCTGCCCAGGGAGGGGGTTGAGTCACCATCCCAGTACGTGTTAACAGACAGGTAGATGAGGTACTTAGGGATATGGTTTAGCATAGGACAGGAATGGTTGGACTTGATGATCTTAAAGGTCTTTTCCAACCTTGTGATTCTGTGATTTACTGTTTGGTTTTGCCTTCCCTAACTGTGAAGTCTTCTTGAACTTCTGGTTGATGTTCTGGGCAGGGCAGCTGTCCCTAGGACAGCTATTTTAAGGCATTATCTCTATCAGCGTGTTTTTCTCTGGAGCCATCTCTTCTCTTGGAGTATTTACTCAGAGGTTTGTTCTTTCCAGTGCCCTTTCAGATGACCTTTCTGAGATAATCTTCTTACTGTGATGTCTTTCAAAAAAAGCTTGAGAAACAGGGTGTCTTGGTTTTACGCAAGTTGAAAGCTTTGATCATTGGGCTAACTTAATTTCTGAAGTTCTCTGATGAACCTCTTCTAGATCACTTTTGCCAAGCTGAAGACAGTTCTGTCCCTATGCACAAATCAGACTGTTACCTCCATAAACCCCCAATGGGAGATGATCTCACAGCTTCTACCTAAATCTCTTCAGACAAAATCAGGCAGATTAGCTCAAACCTTCTTTGCTGATAGGTTAAGGTAACCCTGCTGTCTTTGCCTGACCCTGATTAGGGATGATGTTCTCATGAACTGTTCTGGGACCACGGGGAACAACAGTTAATGGCAGATGAATGATGAATGATGAAAGTCAGAATGGGGAGGTATTGCCTTCAGCAGACACAGCTCTTTGCAAAATGAATTGCCAAATTTGTGTGTCCCCTGAAAAACTCCCCTAACTTCTAGCTGTTGCTGCTAAATGACAAAGCAGACATTGTGGTAACTAGTCTAAAACACCTATGGGAAACAAGTATTTAAGGTAATTAACATCACTGGAATTACTGTAGCCATCTTATTATATACCCTTGTCCTCTAGATAATCTGTCACAGTACTGTCTGCTTGATGGGAGAAAGTGTTGCACAGGTCAAAGTTGAAAACCTGATGATCTGAGTGATGTCAAACCACTATTTGCTTTTACTTCAATCATGGCTTGATCCTGGCTGGAAGCCAGGTGACCACCAGAGCTGCTCTATCACACCCTCCTCAGCTGGGCAGGGGAGAAAAAAATCTAATGAAAGGCTCATGGGTTGAGATAAGGACAGGGAGATAACTTGGCAGTTACCATCATGGGCAAACGAAACTCAAGCAAAACAGAGTAATGAGACATGAAACTAAATCTTAAAACACCTACCACCCTAACCCCTCCCTCCCTTCTTGGGCTTAACTTTACTTCTGATTTCTTTCCCTCCTACCCCCAGTGGAACACAGGGACAGGGGATGGGGGTTGCAGTCAGTTCATCACACATTGTCTCTGCTGGTCCTTCCTGCTCAGAGGAGGGCTCCTCCCACTCTTCACCTGCTCCAGCATGGAGTCCCTCCCATGGAAAACAGTCCTCTATGAACCTCTCCCAACGTGAGTCCTTCCACAGGCTGCAGTTCTGCAGGCAGTGCTCCAGCATAGGTCCCTTCCATGGGGTGTAGAACTTCATGACCAGACTACTTCAGCTTGGGTCCTTCACAAAATCTCAAGTCCTACCAGGAGCCTGCTCCATCATGGGCTTCTCCTGGGGAAGGTCCACAGCTTCCTTTGGGTACATCCACCTGTTCTTATCTGGGGCCCTCCATGGGCTGCAGGTGGTTATCTGCTCCACCATCATCATGAGTTGCAGGGGGACAGCCTGCCTCACCATGGTCTTCACCACAGGCTACACAGGAATCTTTCTGGTGCCTGGGGTGCCGCCTCTTCCTCCTTGTTTACTGACCTTGGTGTCTGCACAGTTTCTTACAACTTCTCATTCCCTTCTCTGGTGGCAAAAAGTGTCTGCTTGCTTTTTTTCCCTCCTAAATGTGATTCCCAGAAGCACTGTGACCATCGCTGATGGGCTCAGCCTTGGTCAGCAGTGGATCCAGCCTTGAGCCCAGCCGATGGGCTTTACTCTTTTTGGGCCTAGGAAAAGCTTCTAGCTGTTTCTTGCAGAAGCCAGCCCTGCAGCTTCCCTCCTGCATCAGAATCTTGCCACAAAAACCACACCACCAGAGTAGCATGCTGTCTTGTCACAGTGGTAAGAATGATCTTTATAAGCCAGGGTGGATGTTGGAGCAGTAGAAAGACCTGTGGATATAAAGCCTGCTAGTCAGAGGGAAGCAGAAGCATAATGGATTTCTGTTAGCATGTTTTTGCCCTGGTGTTTTGATTGTGTCTGGGTTTTTATCCTTCCAGAATAAAGCAATTGCTACACCAGTTCAAGGAGTCTGGGACATGAGGAACAAACAGTTTCACACTGGAATAGAGATAAAGGTTTGGGCAATAGCGTGCTTTGCCCCCCAGCGCCAGTGCACTGAAGTTCATCTGAAGTAAGTGTATTTAATTTAATTATGATTTTATTACCTATTTGGTATGGAAATAGCATCGTTTCTCTTACTTATTTAGAATCTGTATTTTGTTAAGTTGTTAATTATGTGGCAAAACATCTTTAACAGTGCTTTTAAATACCTGTCTCTGTGTCTTGAATGACAACAGCATGATTTCAGTGCTAGCATCATGAAAGCCTCCAAATCAGACTTTCCAAAAGCAATATGTACTGTATGGTGGGTTTGCAGTATATACTTTATGGTGGGTTTGATACATATGGTGGGTTCCTGACCAGTGAGACAGGTTGCTGATGGTTTTTAATGAGACTGAAATTAAGGGTGTTCATCTCAAGTATTTGTCAAAAGTAAAAGCTAACGTGTGTTGTCACCTTAGGTTCTTTTGCTGGTTAGATGGAATAGGTTTATTCATGCAGAAGTTAAAAGGAAAGCTTTAAAAAGCAATGCAGTTTTCATCTAGAACTTTCTACCTTCTAGAGTTGTCTCTGAGCAGGCCTGTTGCTGTGTTTATGAGTAGGACTAACTGTTACTTTGTTCACTTTGAGCATCTGAATGAAACTGATTTTGGTTTTCCTGCCTTTGGATGGAACATGATTGTTCAAAGACTCTTGTTAAGTGACATCACCATGGGGAAAGCAGGGATCAGGGAAGTGTTTGTGCTTGTGTAAATGGATTGTCCAATTCCTCCTTTTGCACGCAGTTGCTTTCCTTTCATGCATGGGCAAGTGCAGCTCTTACAGCTGCCCTAGCAGGTGACTCAGCTGCTCTTTGTAAGGTGAATGTGAGACAGTAATTATTCATAACAGCAGTATTGCCATAACAATGTTCCTGTGTTCCTTTAGATGATTTGCCAAATAGCTTGGGAATGTTTCTCCAAGAAGTTGCCAGCAAACAATGGAAATCTTGCCTTTTCCTTTCCTTCTCGTTGTGTAAGGCTGGGAACTTGTTTTCATGGCAGGAACTAAGCTGCCAGAGAACAATCTCTTCCAGATTGGTGCTTCTTGTGGAAATGTTGCATAGGAGGTGTTAGTCAAGTTGTGAGAGATTGGCAGAAGTCTTCAACTTAATGAGCCAAAAGAAATGTATTTGATGGCTTAGATGGAGTTTGTCCTTCCTGTGAAAGGATGTTCTTTCATACTAGGAATATGGCTGTGTCTAGTTGTGTCTTGTTGCCTTTGGTTATATCTCACCAAGCAAGTTGGAACTCGGCTGCTGTAAATCCATCGGCGTATGAACACCTTCAGAATTCCTAAAAGTCTTCAAAATCATCCTGCTTTACCTGTCAGA
Source organism: Gallinula chloropus (assembly GCF_964237585.1). NCBI lineage: Eukaryota > Metazoa > Chordata > Aves > Gruiformes > Rallidae > Gallinula > Gallinula chloropus. The sequence goes on from NC_140086.1 coordinate 5,437,220, forward strand.
AACAGCCTTCCTTCCTAGAGACCATACTTGCAGATAGGCTCTATGGGGTGCAGTCACAGAATCACAGAATGTCTCTCAGGCCCAGAGTGCTCCAGCCTGGTCCTCCACAGTCGCAACCACCTCCTCCTGGCACCTGCCCCCAGCAAACCTGCTCTGTCTGCCTCCATGGGCTGCAGATCTGCTGCCAGCAGCTTGCTCCACTGTGGGTCAAAGTATCTTCCACATGTCTCCACCTGCTCCAGCATGAGGCCTCTCCATGGGCTGTATGTGGGGTCTCTGCTCCCCATCATCTTCCATGGGCTGCAGGGAGACACCTGCTCCACCATGGTCTTCTCCACATGCTGCAGGGGAATCTTTCTGGTGCCTGGGGTGCCTCCTGCCCCTCCTTTACTGACCTTGGTGTCTGCAGAGCTTCTTATATCTTCTCACTCTTCTCTGGTGGCAAAAAGCAGCCACTTGCATTTCTTTTTCTCCTAAATGTGTTTCCCAGAGGTGCTGTGGTCATCACTGATTGGCTTGACCTTGGTCAGCAGCAGGTCTGGCCTTGAGTCCAGATAGTTTTTACTCTTTTGGGCCAAGAGGAAGCTTCTAGCTGCTTCTTGCAGAAACCACCCCTGCAGTGTCCCCCTCGCTTTCTTCACCAGAAGCCCGCCACACAAAACCATAACAGGATCTTAGTGTTGATGCCAGTTAAGCATTGCTTCCTGGGATCACCTTTATTAAGCTGGTCATTAGGAAGGACATCTCCTGGTGTGTCTCTATGAGCATTTTAGATTGATTCACGAGTGTGTAATTGAAGTGATGCTCCTGATGGTCACCAACAGCCATGCCATGCTGTGTGTTTAGGAGCACTCTGAGTGCCCAGTGTGGATTTCTTTTGAGTAGAACTGGACTGGAGGATGTGCTGCAGCCCACTGTACCAGATTACAGCTGCTCTGAAGGAAAAAGATCCCAAAAACACATATAGTGTCACTGTTGGTCCCTCAGCACCTGTACTCCCCTGTACAGGTCTGCGCTGTGACACCGTGCTACCTGTTCATCTTGCCTTTGTTTGTGGGGATAGGACTTAGAGACTGCTCACACACCATTGATGGAGGCATCCAACCTGGAGGAGCCAGGTCTTTGAAGATACTTTCCCAACTGGATGTACTCTAGAGAGCCTTAGGAGCACTTCTGATCTCCTTGCTTACAACAGGCACAGTGTCGTCTTGATGTCCCTTCAACAGGAAAGATAATCAAATGCGGCCATGTTAAGGAGAGCCAGGAGAAAGAAGCAGGTTTGCAACACAGATAATCTTCTAGTATAGGGGCTGAAGGAGTCTTTTGTCATAGACAAAATTAGGTTGTCTCTGAGCAGGCCCATCAAAGGGTCACTTATATTTGCACCATCATTGGAGCAGGTTTGTTGTGAACTCCAAGATACTCCTTTTCCCTGATATTTCCCTGATATTTAGCAGTGGTTTTGTGTGTGTTATTACTGATGCTGGATCAGTTCTCTGAGACATGATTGTTGGTAACTTCTGTTGGGTTTTTTCCTTGCCAAGAAGAAAAAGGAACTCAAGCTATTTCTGTAGTGACACACAAGGAGATGTGGCTATCCAAAATGCCATCAGAGTAGTGGTTTTGCAAAAAGTAGCTTATACTGAATGTCACATAGAAAGGTTGTATGACGTGGAATTTGCTTTGGAAGTGAAGTTTTTAGTAATGGTGTTATTTATACAGTGTATTTCCTTATCTTTCCCTATCTTTCCTTCAGTGACCACATAGGCACAGTCAATTAAAGGTGCACTTGGGGTAAATCCCCAGGGTTTTGGAAAGGGCAGAGGATTGTTCCACTATATAAAAAAAAAAAAAAAAAAAGAACAAAAATCAACATGGAATTTTGCAACCTGAGAATCTAATATGTTTTATTTACATCCTTTAGGACCTTTACAGAACAACTGAGGAAGATTTCCAGAGATGCAGGAATGCCAATCCAGGGGCAGCCGTGCTTCTGTAAATACGCACAGGGAGCTGACAGTGTGGAGCCCATGTTCAGACATCTCAAGAACACTTACACTGGGCTGCAGCTTGTTGTAGTAATTTTGCCTGGAAAAACACCAGTCTATGGTCAGTAGGTTGAAATCATGAACATGTGTGTGTTTCAGTGACTATTTAGTTATTTTAAGTGAAGTATCTGAATGAGAATAGTTTAATTCTGGTTAAACTATATACATTCCATTTAAGAATTTATATTCTATTCCTTGTTGTGCTGCATGATGCTTTACATTAAGATCTAAATTATTTTCATTATTTTTGTCTGTGCTTTTAATTTGCTTTTCCACGTTCTTCCTGTTGGTTGAATTTGACATGTGGTTTGTGACAAAGCTTTGAAATTGATACACACAGTGGATAAAAATACCCAAACTGTAATTTGTATGCTAAAAGCTCCCAATGATTGAAGAAGTTACGAACTCAAGACCTAGGAAGCTTTTAGAACATCTTTACTTAATCACACTTGTACAAAAAAACAAGTTGAGTGAGGGAAAAGATCTCTCACAGTTGATTGTTTTTCCCTATCCTTTGGGCTTTTTTCTCTTGGGTTGTGGGGACACAGGTGCATGGGAGGTGAAAACTCAGGAACTTGAACTGTTTTTTGGAAAGGAGGTTGACAGTGCATTTTACATTGCATGTACACAGAGGGTTTAATGTGTTTTAGATAAACCATGAGTTTTGTTTTTAAATAGGTCTTCCTATAGGCAAGATAACCTGTTTTCATATCCTGCCTTCCTCCCTTTTTCACTTGCCATGCTTAATTTCAGCAGCATCCATTCTCCCATAGCTTTATGGAGTCTTCTCCAATGACTCAGATCTACCAAGCAGCCGCAGATTTCTTTTATCTGATCCCTCACTGATAAAATAGAGCAGAAAATAGTTTCCTAACTTTCTTTTCCCAATATTAAATAAGTTAAAGGCTTCTTTGTAAACCTTTTTACAAAATACAGTACCCTCCCTTGGATTCAGCCTTGCAAAGGCTTGCTCATCTCTAATTTCTTCAAAGGAATTTCAGTACAAAATGACGTTTACGCTTTTCTGCTTGGAGTTAAAAGGGGACTCTTTCCTCTACTTAACCGCCGAGAGGATGTGGTACCACTCTCATCTGCTTTCCTTGTCATTATCTTTAATTACAGCTCTTTCTGCTCCCTCTAATCATCTCTTCATTTTCTCCCTGTGCTCTTCCATACTCTTACACCGCCTATACCCACAGTCTTCTCTTTTCTCCTTTCACTCTCCTCCTCAAAAAGCCTTTCCCTCTCCTGTTGCCAAAGGAGGTTGTATCTTCTCTGAGCTTGTCCTGAAGCTTTAAATGTCTTCTTTTCCTGAGTGTAAGATTATGGCTCTCTTAAAGCCTTTTAAGTCTCAATTTTGTTGATAACAATAGGATTTGTTTTAACCTTTCAGATAGTACAGCTCTTAGCGAGTGTCTCTGGAGTTTTATGGGCCATCCTTTGCTAAACAGGTCACACACTCCATGCAAGCAATAAGTGATAAAGTGGTTGGCTGAATATTAATCAGCACATTGCTATCAAGTTTGGTTTACTAGTCCAGTATTTAATAGTGAAACAAGTGCTCATCATCCTACTATTATCCACATTATCTACTTCATTATCCAAAGGTTCTTCCAAGCTGATGATAAAACACTAATTCTGAAATTACAGTTAGTATAATTAAAATAAAATAGTTAAAATAACTTAAAATAAGCCAACAGTACCTTTTGGTTATGTTGAGGACCCAGTTACTGTGCTGTCAGCAGCTGGAGCAGTACTGGGAGGAGGTTTGTTGAAGGTCAGGGTAGGGCTCAGGGGTTAGGTTACTCCTTGTTTCTTTAACCTTAAACAAGCACTTTGGTAAACTCTAAATGTAGTTCACTGACACTGAATTAAGGTCTCTTCCATGGTTTGATTGATGATAGACAAATATTTGTATCACCTGGCTGTGTTTTGCAGCGGAAGTGAAGCGCGTTGGTGACACTGTGCTGGGGATGGCGACGCAGTGCGTTCAGATGAAGAATGTGCAAAGAACAACACCTCAAACCCTGTCTAACCTCTGCTTGAAAATCAATGTCAAATTAGGAGGCGTAAATAATATTCTACTGCCACAGGGAAGGTAAGCCACCTTTCAAAGAGCAAGAGGGTATTGTATGGCAAAGAGAACGTGCGTCACATGAAGATAACTGGGTGCTTTTGTTGGTAGTCAGAGCGCTGGAGTTTAAGTGCCACTTCAGTTGAACTGTTTTTTGGCTTCTGATCGTCACACAGAAGTTCACAGAATCATAGGGGTTGGAAGGGACCCCAAGAGATCATCGGGTCCAACCCCCCTGCCAAAGCAGCTCCCCAGCTCATATTGCACAGGTCGGCGTCCAGACGGGTCTTGAATATCTCCAGAGAAGGAGACTCCACACCCCCCTGGGAAGCCTGTCCCAGGGCTCTGTCACCCTCACTGGGAAAAAGTTCTTCCACATGTTGGTACAGAACTTCCTGTGCTCTAATCTACAGCCATTGCCCTTTGTCCTGTCTCCACAGACCACTGAAAAGGGGCTGGCCAATTCCCCCTGTATCCCGTGCTTAAGATATTTATAAACATTAATTAGGTCCCCCCTTAGTCTTCTCTTCTCAAGACTGAACAGCCCCAGCTCACTCAGCCTTTCCTCATAAGGGAGATGTTCCAGGCCCTTAATCATCTTCGTAGCCCTTCTTTGGACTCTCTCCAGGAGATCCCTGTCCTTTTTATACCAGGGAGCCCAAAACTGGACACAATACTCCAGGTGGGGCCTGACCAGGGCAGAGTAGAGGGGGAGGATCACCTCCTTTGACCTGCTGGCCACACTCCTCCTGATGCACCCCAGGATCCCATTGGCTCTTTTAGCCCCCAGGGCACACTGCTGGCTCATAGCCAGGTCAGGTTACAAAGGGTGGAGAGGAATATTTGCTCCACTTGAAATTTAGAATAAAAATATTGTTACTGCAATCTGGCCATTGAATCACACAGCTGTCATTTGAGTTGAAAATTTATAATATTTTATTTGCCATGATTTTAAAGAAACAAATAGCATTTTAAATAGTACTGGTGTGGAGAAGAGAAGTCTCTGGGGAGATCTTCTAGTGGCCTTCCAGTACCTGAAGGGGCTACAGGAAAGCTGGGGAGTGACATTTTAGAAGGTCATGTAATGATAAGATACAGGGAAATGGTTTTAAATTGGAAGGGGGTCCATTTAGATTGGATGTTTGGAAGAAGTACTTCACTGTGAGGGTGGTGAAGCACTGAAGCAGGTTTCCCAGGAAAGTGGTGGATGCCCCTTCCCTGGCAGTGTTCAGGGCCAGGTTGGATGGGGCCTTGAGCAGCCTTGGTCCAGTGAGAGGTGTTCCTGACCATGGCAGAGGGCTTGGAACTAGGTGATCTTTAAGGTCCCTTCCAACCCAAACCATTCAGTGGTTCTGTGATTCCCTCATAGTTTAATTGTGGTCAATATTTTTCGTTTTGTTGTATGTCTTAACCTGCATAGACATTAAAAAACCCCAAAGCTGGGAGCAGAAAACTCTTACTTAGTTTCCAGGTCCAGTTTACATTGCAATTTCTTACTACTATTACATTGATGGGTTTTAATTAGACTGTGATACAGTCTTTGAAGTTACTTAGATACTCTTGAATTCTGTATCTGACAAGTCACTTGAAGTCCTGTGTGTAGCTGAGTAGGAAGGAAAAAAGTATCATCTTTTTGGAGGGAAAAACAAAAGACATATCATTGCTTTGTGTAGCATCTAGATTAAATTGCACTGAACTGTGCAGCGTAGCAAATGTTAGCATGAAGATATAGCAAGTTACTTGAATGAAAAAGAAGAGCTAGGTTCCTACATAGGTAAGAACATGGCTTTTTTACAATGATTGCATCCCAAGTTGCAGAGAGAGAGAGTGTAAGAGAGCACTCAAGGAATAACCTGCTGCATCATTCTTGGGAGTCTGTTTCAGAGAAGCCAACGTTTTGTTTTGCACAGATAAGGCAATTTTTTTTCCAGGTATTTAGGCTAGTCAGAAGGCAGCTTGGAACAAGTACTCAGGGAGGGGGAAAAAGCCCACATTATAGGACCGGGTGTATATATATTTTATGGATTTTATTCAATTCTGTTTATGGCACTAAAAAATCAACCTGAGTACTGTGCTTGTGGGAGGCTTCTGCTGTTAAAGTGACATTGTTATCCTGTTACATGCTCTGCAATGCAATGACTTTATCTCAGAAAAGCACAGTGGTGTTTGTATTTGGGTTTGGTTTTGGGGTTTTTTTTTTTTTTCCAAAAGAAGTTAAAGATACTGTGGAATCAAACCAGAGGCAAACACCCTGTGTAAGTGGTTTATGCTGGATTCATAAACACAAGGTCTCTGTTAAGAGGCGTGTGTTGACAGTGGTAATGTGGCCAGAAAGATGAATTCTGTGCATTACATCAATAAACTTTGCATTTATGAAGGAAAGTTAAGTAAAGGGGGTTTAAGTAAATGACACAACTACACACATCACCAAGGCATTGAAGAAAAGTGAAGATTTTGGGTATTTAGAATAGATCTGTATTATTTTCTGTTGGTTGGTGGGGTGGGAATAGATGAACTTTTTATTTGTACAACTGCATTATAAGTTACATAGTTAGAGTTATCTTAAAATTCCTTTTTAGAGAAGGTCTGAAAACAGCTGAATCTCCAGTCGTCCCCACACCTGCACACACACAACAAAATTCTGGAGGCCCCAAGATCTCCCGTTGAAGTTTAACACTTCCAGGGTAGTGTTTTGCTGTCCTACTCTTGATGCAGTGAATTCAGCTTAGAGATACTTTTAAACACAGCTCAAAAAACCCCCCTCTCTGCTCTCATGAGACCCCACCTGGAGTACTGTGTCCAGCCCTGGGGTCCCCAGTAGAGTAAAGATAAAGAGCTGTTGGAGTGAGTCCAGAGGAGGCCACAAAAGTCATCAGAGGGCTGGAGCACCTCTCCTGTGAAGACAGGCTGTGAGAGCTGGGCTTGTTCAGCCTGGAGAAGAGAAGGCTCAGGGGAGAACTAATTGCAGTGTACCAATGCTTGATGGGGTCCTTCAAGAAAGTTGGAGAGGGACTGTTCACCAGGGAGTGCAGTGGTAGGACAAGGGGCAATGGCTTTAAGCTGACAGAGGGCAGGGTCAGGATAGATTTTTTAGGAAGAAATTCTTTACTCTGAGGGTGGTGAGGCACCGGAACAGGTTGCCCAGGGAAGTGGAAGCCCCATCCCTGGCAGTGTTCAAGGCCAGGTTGGATGGGGCTTTGGGCAACCTGGTCTAGTGAGGGTGTCCTTGCCCATGGCAGGGAGGTTGGAACTAGATGATCTTTGAGGTCCCTTCCAACCCAAAGCATTTTGTGATTTCATATCCACAACTCTTGTACTTCCTTACCAACGTTACTTTTTTGTTCAGAAACACAGTTTTATATGTGCATGTTCATGGCCCTTCAATTTTCTCAGATTCCATTTGATCCTAAGTGATCAACTTTTAATCTGTTCTGTGCTCTAATCAACAGGGGCTGCAATTCTCCAAGTTTAAAAAAAAAAGTATTTTTTAAAATTAGTTTTAGATGAAAACAATTAGCTTTAAAAATAAGCTGACATAATTAGTATGAGAACTCTAATAATGACTTCTAATAACTGTCTCATTACAAGTGACCAACTCTGGTCAAGTACAAATGGTTGCCTAATTCACTGCAAGACTTCAGAGTGCTATTTACTTGTGTTCTAATCTGCTTTATTAAGTACAAGCCCTGATTTACAAATTTCCTTTCTCTTTATCAGACCACCAGTGTTTCAACAGCCTGTCATCTTCCTCGGAGCAGATGTAACTCACCCGCCAGCTGGAGATGGGAAAAAGCCTTCCATTGCTGCAGTGAGTAAATTGTGTTAATGATTTTTAACCTCTGCTCTCTTGCAGCTCAATTATTCTCAGTTCTTTTGTGCTCTGTTTCTTCTGATTGCCTTATTAGAGTAGTATAAATTACTCTTCTGCAGGAACCTAATGAAACTTTGGAGAGCTTGCTCAGATACTAATTACTTGAGTATGTGTATTAGCTTGTAAAATGTCTGAGCTGCTAATACACAGAGGAGCTTTTCTAGTAGCTGATATTTATCAGAAACACGTAATAAGCTGGTGCATCTTTAAACCTGATTTCTCAGCAGTTAAAAATGTTAAGTGCTGATCCATTGCTGATGGGGAATAGGGCTGGCTCAGTTGTGGGGTTTGGGGGTTCACGCTTCCGATGTGAAATCATGAAATCATCTCTTGAAACTGCCTTCCTTAAAGGGGGGAGACTTCTGACTTGCATTAGGATATGATAGTATCAGTATGTGTGGTTTTCATCTTAGGTTTAGTTCTGATGCTAAATAAATACTTCTTTTAAGTCAGTGTGTTCAGGGAGAGCCAGGTGGAGACGGATTTAGTTTTGATTTCTGATGTAATGAATTTGAATTTGTTTGCTTGTCTGTCTTTAAGTCCCATGCTGTTTTTAAAATGTCTGAATTCTGAGGTTTCATGAACTAAAATTTCCCATCCCTTGGAGTTCAGCCAGGACATTCCTTTAGTGCCTCACCATTCAGTTTTACAGATTCCACAGGGTCCCAGAAAGGCACATGGTCTTCAGGACTTCAAATTCCTGTGCAGGAGTCTGAATTAAATCAATGATTTTGTGGTATCAGTGCTCCAAGTTGAATTTGTTTGGGGTTTTATTTAACAAATGAAGAAATGTAAATAAGAAATTAGTCTCTTTTAGGTTTAAACTAACTGTTGTTACCACAAATAGATTAAATCAAAGCCCTTTCCAAACACATTATGAATTTTGTTAGGTCCAGCCCTAGGTGTACAAGATAGCAGTGCACTTGCTTTCATGAAAACAACTTTATTAAAGTTTGTTTTGGTACAATCACTTTTTCAACAGGTTGTGGGAAGCATGGATGCTCATCCTAATCGATACTGTGCCACTGTTCGGGTCCAGCAGCACCGCCAAGAAATCATCCAAGATTTGGCTGCCATGGTCAGGGAGCTGCTTATTCAGTTCTACAAATCAACCAGATTTAAACCAACTCGTATCATCTTCTACAGAGATGGTGTTTCTGAGGGGCAGTTCCAACAGGTTAGTCTTATTACTACATTTTGTTTCAGTTTTTGGTTACGTAGTTTTCTGGGAGTAATGTAGTTTTTATATAGTTGGAGTTACAAAAAGAAGTATACCCTCAACAAATCATCCCTTAAGGAATATTGTGTCCAGTTCTGGGCTCCCTGGTGTAAAAAAGACAGGGATCTCTTGGAGAGAGTCCAGTGGAGGGCTAGAGAGATGAATAAAGACTTGGAGCATCTCCCCTATGAGGAAAGGCTGAGTGAGCTGGGGCTGTTCAGCCTTGAGAAAAGAAGACTGAGAGGGGATCTGATCAATGTTCATAAATATCTCAAATGGGGGGCGCAAGGGGAAATAGCCAGCCTCTTCTCAGTGGTCTCTGGGGACAGGACAAGGGGCAATGGCCTCAAGTTGGGGCACAGGAAGTTCTGCACCAACATGTGGAAGAACTTTTTCCCAGTGAGGGTGACAGAGCCCTGGGACAGGCTGCCCAGGGGGGTTGTGGAGTCTCCTTCTCTGGAGATATTCAAGACCCGTCTGGACACTGACCTGTGTGACCTGTCCTAGGGACCCTGCTTTGGCAGGGGGGCTGGACCCGATGATCTCTTGAGGTCCCTTCCAACCCCTGCGATTCTGTGATTCTGTGAATATGTTGGTTTCTAACCAAGCAGAGCAGGGAAAGTGTTTTCATAGTTTCCTTGACTTTTTTCCTAATACTTCTGCGTTGGCAGAATTATAAATGATTAAGTATACTTTTGGCAGTCAAGTTGTGTTCAACCTCTGTGACCTATTTAAGGTACATTAGTCAAACTGTGTGCCACAGAACTTGGATAGTAAATAAAAGCTAAGTGTAAGGTAATTTTCCCACTTTTTTAACCAGGATTGATAAATGTTGTATTTTCACACTGCTGCTTTTCATTTGTTCTTGATAAAATCCAACAAATGCTTCCTTGTATTTACTTTATTTGCTTACAGGTATCAAATTTTATGAAATATTTTTCAATATAAAGATACTTACAGATGGTTTCCTTTCTAGTATTTTTAGATGTAAATTAAAAGATACAGAGTATAATCAACTTCTCAAAATCCAAGGGAGCAAAGGTCACTTAGTAAACTTGAATTAGTATAATAATCTTTGGATGAAATTCTGAATTATTTTTTTCCCCTGTTAGTAACTTGTTTTCACTCAAGTTTTAGTTTATAATTAACCCAAATAATTGCTTTTTGTTTTTATCAATGCCTGTGGTTCTGCAGGAGAGTTCACCAAGCTGGGAAAGAGCACAAAGTTGAGGAATTCTGGATTTTATCCCTTGTACTAGTCTGAAAAATAATTAGGCTGTTGTATATTCAGCAGCCTAATTAAATGTTCATTTCTATATGGCAGTTTAAAAGATTTTTGACATACAGCTTATTAATCCGAGCCTCATGCTTTGAGCTGAAGAAATCATCAGAAGAGGGGTGGCCAGCAGGGACAGGGAGGGGATCGTCCCTCTCTTCTTTGCCCTCATGAGACTCCATCTGGAGAACTGTGTCCAGATCTGGGGCCCCCAGTATAAGAAAGGTGTAGAACTGTTGTAGAGGGTCCAGAGGAGACCATGAAGATGCTTAGAGGGCTGGAGCACCTTCCTTATGAAGAGAGGCTGGGGGATCTGGGCTTGTACAGCCTGGAGAAGAGAAGGCTGTGGGGGGACCTCATTGCAGCCTTTCAGTGCCTGAAGGGAGCAGAGAAACAGGAGGGGAATCAACTTTTTAAAAGGGTAGATAATGGCAGGACAAGGGGGATGGAGTGAAGCTGAAGGAGGGAAGGTTTAGATTAGATATTAAGGGGAAGGTCTTTACAGAGAGAGTGGTGAGGGGCTGGAACAGGCTGCCCAGAGAGGTGGTGGATGCCCCATCCCTGGAGGTGTTCAAGTCCAGGTTGGATGGGGCCCTGGGCAACCTTGTGTAGCTCCAGGCCTGGAGGTTGATGTCCCTGCCTGTGGCAGGGGGGTTGGACCTGTGTGATCCTTGGGGTCCCTTGCAACCCAGAACATTCTGTGATTCTATGAAATACAGAAACAGCTCTAGTCTGGCTTGGGAAAGCGGTGACGTGGTGATCTAATTTGTTCTCATTAAGTAAATCAAGGTTGAATCCTCCATGCTTTGACATCTCATTACTGTGTGACTATGCAAGAAGGAACATGGTAAGTAAGAGTCATCTGTAGGGATAGCTGCCTTTCCTATTTATCACTCATCTTTATGTTTCTGACTCAGGTTCTCCATCACGAGCTGCTGGCTATCAGAGAAGCGTGCATTAAACTAGAAAAGGATTACCAGCCTGGAATCACTTTCATAGTTGTGCAGAAAAGGCATCACACCAGACTCTTCTGTACGGATAAAAACGAGCGGGTATGTGCCAACTCTGACCAGCAAGTATCCAGCAGGCAGCCAAGCTACCTATTGCTGTTTAAATAAACAGAAGAACTAAGTTAACTACATGAGATCTTTCTGCCTGGAAACTCCACCCTTCATTTTCTATCTCATAGATAATAAACTGATAAGAAGCTTTTATGATAGAGCAGCAGGATTTGCCTTTCAGCAGGTCTGTCCATCCTTCTATAAGTTCATCAGAATTTTCAGGTTTCTTTGCTTCTTTTTTACTCCCAAGATCCTTAAGGGTTGAGATTGATCTGAGTAGTGTAGGGTTTGCACTGTAGTTGTTTATATCTAGAAGAGTTACCTTGGGCACTCTGTTGTGAATGGAGATGTGTATAGTATTCCCAATGCACTTTAAGGTGTGTTTCACCTGGGTCTGGTGCTAGTGAGGTCACTGTTTTGGTTGTCGTTGACTTTGGAGTGCCTGTTGGGTTGCCAGCTGTAATGTAGACACTGAAACTGTTAGGCAAGGTGAACCCTACACTTTGGGAATACTTCCTTTACCATTAGTGGTACCTTTAAGGTATTTTAGGTGTCTAATGTTGTAGATACCTTGAGTTTGGTTTGGATATATCAGGTGTCATGCACACATGTAGTACTAAACTTTCCAAATAGTTTCATGAGTGTTTCTAAGCTGTTATGGTATCTGTGTGAAGTACAGTTAGAAATATTGATTCCACCTTTCTGGGTGGAGAGGAGACTCCCCAGGTCTAGAATGGGAGTAAATTGAGAGTTCCAAATGGCAAACCCTGTTCACAGATGGGTTTTTTCATGTTCTTTTTCCTTCTGTCAGGCTACTTGGCAGGAGCATTTGGAGCCCACTGGGTTTCAAGACAATAATTAATAACTTTGGATGCTGACATGAAGGTGTTTATGATATCAATAACTTTCTGTGACTACAGTTGTTACATTGTTTTGAAGTGAAGAGGGGTTTTAAGTTCTTTGTTGAGGGAAGTCTGACAACTATGGATTGTCACTGGTCAGCTATAAACAGGAAAAGTTACAGAACTTTTGTCCTGGCATGGGAAGGTGAAAAGAATTTGACAAATGAGTTGCAGCAAACTCTTCTCACAGTAAGCATAAAAGCTGATTGTTGTAGGAAACTTCTGAGAAGATTTTTCAGCTCATCTTTTTTTGCCATCTGTAGTAGAGACACTCCAGATTTTCATTTTCATTCTTTCTTGACTCTTTGCTTTCTACAGATTTATTTTCTTGTCTTTTTCCCTCATTATACAGCTAAACTTGGGGCGTGTGTGTTACTGTGTTGCATTTTCTCTTCACACAGGTTGGAAAAAGCGGCAACATTCCAGCTGGTACTACAGTGGACACAAAAATCACCCACCCATCAGAGTTTGACTTCTACCTGTGTAGTCACGCCGGTATTCAGGTACAGTGTTTTATGGGGGGTGGAAACTTCCCAAAGATAATGCTGCCTGGTGGTATTTTCCCTGTCCTTTGCACAGGAGACAAACAGTTCAACTGCCATCTGTGTGTTCTGCCTTTTTCACCTGTGCCATCCACGGCGCTCACAGACATTGTGAATCTCTGGTGATATGCAGAACACCCCATGCATTTGGATTATTGTGCTTCTATCCTGTCTGTGTGTGGTATTGTCTGAGGTGTATTCAGTAGGGACACTGTTAGATTGCTGTAGGCTACTGATGTGCTGCCTCGAGCTACTCTGTACGGTGGCTTTTTGTCTGATCTAAACTTAGTAAGATGAAAATACATGTCAGTAAGATTGTTTGATTTTAGTTACAAGGAGGAAATTCTAGAAAATTCAATGCTATGCAAAAGGATTAATTCTGTGGGGAGCCAGGAGGGGGGTTGGATGCCTTTTTAAAGAAAAAAAATTGCTGAAGTACGTAGAATTGCCCATGTGATTTTGAGGAAGCAGCCAGTCACACTGCAGTTCACCTGCAGAGATGGAATTTTAAAGAGACGTTGTTTCGAAACGCTGACATCCTGTGTGATCTGCCTTCAGGGAACAAGCAGACCTTCTCATTACCATGTCCTCTGGGATGACAATCGTTTCTCTTCAGATGAACTGCAGATTCTTACCTACCAGCTGTGTCATACGTACGTACGCTGTACTCGTTCTGTTTCCATCCCTGCACCAGCATATTACGCCCACCTGGTTGCCTTCAGAGCCAGGTACCATCTGGTGGATAAAGAACACGATAGGTGAGTCACATCATTTTTGTGTTATTACAGAATTTGAAAGGAAGCAGGAAGGAGATGGGCTTGTTAATTCTGGGGTCAGTGATAAGCCTCAGTTAGCGGTGTGAGGGTTAATTTGGCCTTGCCACTGAATTTAGTCACGGGGAAGAAAGTTAGGTGGTGTTCTGTGCACCTCTGCTTTCTTCTGTTTCAGAGCATCGGTGGTGTCAGGAGTGTAATTGGCTTTTGACTGTTCTGTTTAGATGAAATAAACACACTATGAAAACACTATATGCAAGGAGAGGCAGATGGAATAGGGTTTTGCTGCCTTACCCCCAAACCTTTTTTTCCCCCCCCCTTTTCCCCCAACCTCCCTTCTCTTTCAGTGCTGAAGGAAGCCACACTTCGGGTCAGAGTAATGGCAGAGATCATCAAGCACTTGCTAAAGCAGTTCAAGTTCATCAGGACACGTTGCGCACTATGTACTTTGCTTGACATGTTTTAATGTTTAGCGACTCAGTCCAATCCAGAGTTGGATTCACATGAGACCAGCTGCACTTAGACCAACAGTTGCCCGAGCTACAGTGACAGCCAGCAATGAGTGATGCATCTTAATTTGTGTTTTCCCATTTGCCAGACAGCCTTCCGTCCAGAATTTCAGACTTGATTACGAGCTGCATTCTTGTACCAAACCCCACTATTGTTGGAAATGTAGTTTGCCAAAAAAAAAATATCTCTTTAAGCTGCTTTGGTATAAAACAGACCCTTATTTTATAATTAAATCAAGAGCTGTGATCTCAGGGCTTTGGGGGGGTGGGGGGGGTGGGGTGTAGAGGAGACAAAAACCAAACAAAACAGCAACCCAACTCAAACTCCTCGTTCTGTTTGCTATTCATTGAATTGCTTTTAATAATTTGGAGGGATCTAATTCATACTAAAGTTTGATGGGCTAAAATGCTGTGAATTAGCTTTTAATACAAAGGAAAGCAAAGAATTTTTTGACTGTTTATGAAGCCTTGATTACTCTAGATGCATTTACACAACTTTAATTTTCAAAAGAAGAGTGTGACACAATTCTGGTTTTCAACTGTCTTACGAGGTTTCTTCTCTGTGTGTCTAAGGGCAAATGTATTTTCTGAAGCTTGTTCTTGAATGTTTTTTTATTGTGCTGCATTTGAAAATGTTTTTTCATAGACTAAAGAAGAATTTTAAAAACAGAATTAACTTGTTACCTAAGCTTTTAATAGCTCCACTTGGATTGGCAAAAGAAAATGTGCCATTTAAAAAGAAAAATAATTGTAAAGAATTTTTTTAAAAAAAAATCATACTGACAGCTAACTTTAGAATTTGTCATACAGGACTGTGACACTTACTTTCCAAAGTCTCTAAAGAATACGGGTCTGTGGTGATAAATACAGTACAATCCTTTTTCACTGTTGTTTTGAGTTAATGTAAATTTTATATATGTTTCACAGTATTAATGTGATAGACTAGATGCTATTATTTATTTTTATTTACTAAGGAATGCTCATTATACTTCTGTTAACATATCAAGAATGCTTTGGATTTAGAAATGAAAACCTTATTGTGGGGACATTGCTATTCAAATGCAAAAAAGAAAAAAAAATATGCAATCAACTTGGGAGGTGAGAGTTCAGAGATAAGGTGCAGTGTATGTTGTAGAGCTTGTAAACTGTAGAGCAGCTTTTTAAGCGTGCACACAACACAGCAGGTTTTACCTGTGCAGTTCAGAGACGCACACGAGACCAACATTCTACGTTCATTCAAGCACAAAACAATTGTATTGTTATTTATGTGTTGAATATTGGTGAAGCAGGAGCTCTGATAGAGGAGGAGGGTGGTTCACTTTTGTAATTTAGACAAAAAGTCAGAGAATCTATGCAGTAAAGAGAAATCTTAGGAACCTGAAGTTTACTTACAGAGGGAGGCGGAACTCTCTTCATTATGCATGAGGTCAAGAGTAAATGTGAGAGTTTTGCCATCCTCTTAGGAGAAGTATTAATTAAAAACTGATAATTTAGACAAACGCTTCTGTTAGTTTGCACACTGGGTTCATAAAAACCATAACACACATGGAAACCATTGCACTAATAACGATGCCACAAAGCAGGTTTAGAAGAAAATGCAAAAAAAAATCAAAAAGCCCAGGCAACTTGTTTATGCTGACTTGACGTTTATTTTTCATAGGATAACTGAAATGTGTGCTAAGAGGCAGGCTTTTAACATGTCATTCTCTTCAACAGATTCATCTTGCTTCATCTTTTCCCTTCTCTTAGCAGATGAGCTCAGTCACTCTTTTGAATACATTTTTACCTCGAGCCACTGAGATGGGCAAGTACCTTTAGCCAGTACAGAGAGGCCTGTGCCATACAGCCCATGGACTATACCTGGTTGCTGTTGAATAAGCTAGAAAAAGCCCAACCTTTGCTGCATAAAGTGTTTTTTAGGTACATAACTTCGTGCAAGTTCCAATCTTTGCCTTGTAGCAGTGCGTTGGTTGTCGGCCTTGGATTTACGTTGTTATCCCACCTAAACTATTAACAGATGAGTTATATTTGCATTGTTCTAATTCAGTGATTAGGCTGCTGGGTTAGGGTTTTCTTCTTGGTTGTAGTGATGCAAATCCAGATTTTAAATCCTGCTGGTACTGACAGAAAGCAAATTCTACCTTGGGTTGTCTTACCTTTCTGTGTTCCAGGCAGGTTGTGCATCCCTTCCCTAAAACACCGCTAAACCTCAAACGTGTTTCCAGGGTGGGTATGTTGCACTTCTCTGTGTTTCCTTGGGAGGTTTCAGATTTTAATTTGGCAGAGTTTTATAGAAGAATTATTTTTTTATATGAAATACTCTTAACAAGTAGGAAAAAGCTCAACAGTTTGAAGACCCCGTTTAGTGTCGTTGCTCTTTGTTAACGCAGAGACCTCTTGGATGTGAAACTCATTCTTCTCTTTCCTTTGCACAGATCTGGAATAAATGACTTTATACAGGTGGTTGGATGGTGCAAGGAGGGCAGAATCTGTCTTGACCTCAAACCTTATTTCTGAAGCAAACTGTGGGACTTCACTGCATCCTATTTGGGGTGTGTTCTTTGGGCTGGAATAATAGTTGCAGCTCCTTTTTGTGAGAAAAAGGAGCGGTAGGCAGACCCTTCATCTGAGAGCAGCTGTCACCTGTGTCTCCTCTTGGCATGAACAGAAATTTCATGTGGCTTTCCTTCCCCAGGTATGAAGAACTTGGGATGATTATGCATCTTAGGCTAGGGATGTTTTCACCTTTTACAGAACTTTTAAAGTCTCTAATACTGCTCATTCTTTATGGCTTGATTTCTCCCTCCTTTCTCCTCCCACCTCCTGCAAGTGGTGAATTAGTGAAGAATTTAAAGTGCTTTTCTAAAAACTCTTTTTGATTAAGTATCTACTCTGAAAAAAGGACAGTGTGCTGTAACCCTGGCAGCTCGCTGTTCTGGGAATATTTTTAGTATAAATTTAGGCATTTGAAAAGACCTCATGTCAAAAACAAAACCACCACCGACAGCCCTACTCTTCCCCCTTACCCTCAACTTACCTTCCATCCTGCCACCTGTGTTGTCAGAACAGCAATATCTCAGGTAAACACGAAGCTCCAGGTGTCTCTATCTCGCACATATTCCTGCTGTTGAAGTCACAGTTGAGGTTGACAGTTACATAACCACTAAGTCACTATGCAGCTCAGGTCAGCAATAACCAAACGTGCGTTACCCTCTGGCAGTTGTCCTTCTGGTTTCGTGGTGGTGTTCTCAGCCCGTGCAGGGGAGTTGGGTGCTTCTCCTTGCTAAAAAAAGCACTGAGCAAAAACCCCTCATCCTTTGCATTCCTCTTCCTCTCCGTTACGTTCCTGGCAACGACCTTTCACTTGAATTTTGGTTGTTGGTACAGGCGATCCTGGTGCTTAGCAGTCCAAAAACTGATAGTGATTGTACCCTGGTGACAACAATACCTTGTTCCTGTTGCGGGGATGAGCGGTGGGATGGGCATACTGACCACTGCCAGTACTGCAGTATTTCTTTTGTTTTAAAGGAGTGTGCTTGAGAGATGAACAGATGTGAAGTGAGTTGCCTGCTACGGATTAGTTTTCTCATTGTTTTGTAGTTGAAATGGTAACACTATCAAGAAAAATATTCAAAGATTGAAGGAGGTTGTAGAATCTGTGTCTTCAGAGAGGCTCAAACTTGGCTGGACAAGTCCCCCATGCAGTCTTGGCTCGGTGGAGCCCTTTGGATAGGGGACTGGGTCACTCCAGAGAGCTCTTCTGAAGCACGTGGTTCTGTAGCAACCCCCCAGTACCAGCAGCAGCAGCAGCATGAGTTGCTCCTGTTGGGAGGTGAAAAATAATATCAACAAAGAGAAAATACTTCAAAGTTGTCTTCTGGTTGTTCTTGGTGTGGGGTTTTTTATGTAGGAGATAAAATGCAATAATTAGGTTGGTTTGGGTTTGGGAACTTCTGCTCCAGTGGTTGAATACTAAAACATGTTCACTCCACCACTTCTAGAGCCCAGGACACAGAGTTGAGCTGATCCTTAGGAGGAAATGTCCTGGAGTGAGATGTTGGAAGTAGGTGGATTTGTCTCTGCCTTATATGAGTTTGGCATTCAAGATAGCCCTATGCAATCTTAACACTTTCAGTTTGTATATATGCACTGATGTGTGGAGTGAGATCACTTGGTTTTTATTAGAACTCCTTATTTTGGCTTGGTTTGGGTTAGAATATTTCAGTGACTGTGTTTGGCTTGCTGAACTACAATCGATGATCTTCCAGAAGCTTTGGCAGATTCATTGTTTCTAGATCTGTCAGGTATGGGTTGAGTGGTTAGGTGGTGTGTCTTAATCTGCTGGAGCGAGCATGGAAAGCATACCACAAACTTTTCTGCTTAAAAGAAGAAATCCATAATCAACTTGTTTGGATCTTCATCCAGGCTTCCAGGCAACGTGCCCTGATTGTAACAGGAAAAGGGTTGGGAAGGTTGAGCTTTAATTCTGACTCTTCTTGATAACCCCTGCAGCTGGTGTCTGTGCTTAACCCAAGTTGTGTTCAGATGACAGTGTATGATTTTTTATGACTAAGAAAGTATTTCTGCCAAGGTTTTTCAGGTTGAAACTTTTGAAGGGCACGTGGAGGGGGGGTTAGGGGTTTTGTGTGCCCAGGTTTCTTTCTGATAAAAAAACCCTGATGTTTCAAATCCAGTTAGGATGCTTCTGAAATGTTGTACCTGAGTGTAATTTATACATGCACAAAGGCTTTTTATTACATAGAAGACTGTGATCTGAAGGGCTTTGTGTCTTGCTGCCAGTGCTGGTTCTTACACAGCAGCAGTAGATTCCTCAAATACAAGTGGTCATCTGCGTCCCTCCTTGTTGCATCCCCCTTCTCATGCCAGTGAATCTCTGAAACTTACCTGAGAGCAAGGAGGAGGAAGGTCTGTGTTAACACCCACCCCAGCCAAGTCAAGTGCATTGCTCTAGGCTTGTTGGTGTACGTGCAGGTTGGTTGGAATGTTGGTGTTTGGAGGTGGGAACAGGTCGGTTCTGCGCGTCACGCTCCCAGCCGCACGAACTAGAAATGCAGGACTGGGACCTTTGCAGATTGAGATGGACGTTTCTTCCCTCTTGATGGAATCAGTGAGTAACACTGGTGGCATAAATAACCCACAAGGGAATTTTTTCTTTTTTAAAAGAGATGTTTTACACGTTAAAGGAATGTAACAAAGGTTTTCACTCAGTATTTTTCACGCTCGATACCGGTGTAATAAACCAACATATTTCCCCCCTATTTTTTTAATACTCTTCTCCTACAGGAGCATCTCTTTTGGTGTATTTATCCTGCCAGTGTGGCACTTTCTAGTGCAGGACAGTAAATTATTGTATGTTTTTTCATTTTTATATTACATTTGGTAACATGCTTCTTGACACATGCAGTCTTTTTCTAAGGAAAACTTCCAAGTAGAAGGTAATTGCACTGATTTTTTTAAACTCCCTTTTTACTGTAAGACTTCCTCTGGGCATCTGCTGTAGCTGTTTGAAAATACTGTAAATAGTGCTACGTATAGCCAGTACTGAAATGCTGTGGATACCATTCCCTGTTCTTAACATTTTTAGGAATACTGCCATATTTTTACAGTATTGAGATCCAAGCTTTGGTTTTAATTGTCATTATACTTTCTGTTTGCATTATGGTATGAATCCAAGGGCACAGTTGCTTTATTACAGTGGAAATACTTCAGAGTTCATCTGAATTTCTAAAATCTTTCTTCCTTTTCTCCTCTATGCACGTTTCTCCCACACCATGAAGATACAGAGACAGTTCTCAAGCTATTGGTGTGCTTGTTCTCTGTACAGCAGTCAAATACCAATCTGTGATATCAGTGTTAGATGATTAATAGCATTAATGTAATATCTGGGCTATCAACTGTAGCCATTACGTGTTTTCCTTGCTTCTTCCAGCATCTGATTCTTGTATCATACAGAGAAGATTTGGTCTGTGTGGCAGAATTAGTGGAATAACAGGGATTTGGAATGGAATAACAGGGGTTTTGGATCCAAGTTACAACATCTTGCTGTCTGTCCCTCCTGGGGTGTGGGATTGTTGGGTGTTTTAGTGCTCTGAAGTAAGAAATAGCATTGCCCACGAGAGAGAGACATCTATTTCCTACCCATCAGTAATTGCCTTGTGCTTCTGTAGCCCTCAGGAACAGGAGAGACCCAAACTCTCGTACCATCATCTAGTGTTAGGATCTGAAACAGCAAGTTCTGCCTCCTGTTTGTGAGGGTTAGTGACTGGAAGGATGCCTTCCTCAGAGATGGCTTTAATCTGAAGGGTATTGGGTGGGAGAGCAGTTCTCTGTGTGTGCTTGGTGTGGCACATAATCTGTTTGATCTCCTTTGAGTGTGTTTCAGTTGCTTTTTGCTTTGTTACTTCTTTGCCTGAAGTGTTAATATGAATGTAATGGCTTGGCCAAATCACTACAAAAGGTGGTTTTGTGATACTCTTCACTTAGCAAGCAGATGCAAGTTAAAGGCTACCTACCTCCTGTTATTCCTCCACAGATGAATTAATTTCTGTCAAGTCAATTTACTACTAAAGCAGCCAAAATGCTCCCGACTGAGCTGTATTTTTACTGTTGTGTTTCTTTGTGGAGAACTAGCAGTGCCATACTGTGACCTTGGACAGCTGCTCGTTGCTCCTTCTGTCTTCCTAAGGCAGCTTAAGTATTAAAGTAGGGGAAATGTTGAGGCAAAGGGTGACTCTGGCATGTTGGCTTTAGTGTGGGGTTACTCCATAGCAGCAACTCCTCCTGTAACCTGTCCTTTCAACCCCCTGAGTATTGTATACTGTTGTTTCCAGTCCAAAAATGCTTCCATGCTGTAGCTGTTTGCTGCAAGCTCTCATGCTTTCCCTGAAAACGACATGAAGGTGCTTGAAATATGCTTTGAATCTGAGGCAAAAATTATGTATTGCAATATTTTTTTAAATGTGTTTTTTAGATAAGTTGACGTTAAGACTGTAACAGTGAAAATACTATAGTCCCTGCTTAGATCATAATGAACTTCAGAATGGGGATGGGGTGGGGGATAACCCAACAAAACACCAAAACCAACCCCAACCTTGAGTTTGTTCATGTTGTGAGTATTTCATGTGAGCTCAGTGCGACCCCTTGGTCATAACTCAGCCTTGAAATAAGCGCACGTGAGACTAAAGGTGCTTCAAATGACCTGAAATGAAACCAGAAAACTGTGTTGATACATGGAGATTGTGTTTACAGTGAACCCAAACAAGCTTCCTCATTCTACAATTAACCACTCTGCTGACAGAAATACTACCTGTTGGAAGCCCAGGGCACTGGTGTAGTTTCCTAGCAGCATTCCAGGGGGGGTTTATTTGAAAGCAACTGGGATTTATGATAGGGAGTCTCTGCATCTTGGAAGCAAATCTGCTGGGATGATATGCTACCTGCAATTGTAAAGCATAGACACTAACAAAGCTTACTGATGGTAGGGAGGATTGCTGAACTTCTGCCTTTCTGGAAGCCAGTTCTTGTTGAGCAGTGGTGAGTGACTGAATAACGAAGCCCCCTGATAACTGAACAGAGTAAACCCCTGATATTTTTTGCTCAGTTCTCAGTTGTAAGGTAATGAAGCTCCCCCCCATCAGCATGAAGTAGAGGGGTTTTGCTCTAGGGTAATGGTTGCTTTTCATAAAATACTTCACTACGTCTTGTATTACAGATCCACAGACACTATTGCTGTTCCTATGGCCTGGGAGGGGTTTCACTGCAGCCTGCTGAGTGCACTTCTCTGGGAGTGTATCTTTGTAACCCAACAAGAGTAACACTGTGTGCTTTCTAGACTAGGTCTAGGAGGAGCACCAGGTAGTTGGAGTGAGGAAAGAGCCCTGGCCAGGTGCTTGTTGTGCCCATGTGGAAGAGAAATCCCATTTACACTGTGCCAGCTACCCAGTCCCCTGTGGAAGTAAGGAAGCGAGGGGAAACGTTTTCTTGCAACGTTGTTAATTAATCACTTAAGGTGACAATTAATACTCTCTTGCTTTTCCTTTTGGCCCCTCAGTACATCCGGAGGGGCTTGGCCCCTGGCAGATCCCCCCACCCTGCACGTGTCCACTGGCCCCTTCCCCAAAAGGCAGCTCTCCCTCTGTCTGTTTGACTTCTGGTTTCAATCACAGAATCGTAGGGGTTGGAAGGGACCTCAAGAGATCATCAGGTCCGACCCAGTCCTCTATATCTAAGGGCTTTGGACTTTGTTGGAGCAAGGACAGGGCTGAATCTGGAGGTGTGAGAAGTTGGCAAGAGCTGGTGTTGGGAGCTTTGCATGTGGTGGCACTAAGGAGGCAGATCCACAGTATGAGATGAAGGCTGGTTACTCCCTTTATCCTTCCTAAATACCCCCAAAAGAGGGTTTGAGTTTGAGGGTTTGCTTTGAGTTTGCCCATGCACACTCCCTCAACAGATGCATCTTCAAACTACCTGCAGCTACTCCTCAAGCAACCAACCAACCCGTGTTGTTGGGAAGAGCCAACCATTCGCATTATCAATCTCTACTCAAGCACAGAGCCATGTTTTATGGCTGTTCTGAGCACATGGATTCTTGCCCACTCCTCTCACACTTCAGATGTGCTCTTGCACTGCTCTGCTTTAGTTTTGCTATTTATTCCCCCCCCCCCATCTGTAAGTACAACCTGCTGGACTAACTGCTGTGTAATCAGCAGCAGGGATTGCAGATACCGACTGACCTGGGAGCAAACCTGGAAATTAGCCCCAAAATAGAAATTTAAACTTTTCTGGCCATTTTTTATGTTGAGGCTTTTTTAAAAAATGAAGTTGGCCAAATGTGAGTTGTGAAAAGGTCAGCAGGCAAGCTGGGGAGTTCAAATATCCGCTCTTGGTATTTGCTTTGTTAGCTTAGATTTCCTGTCAGAAAAAAAAAGAAGTTAAAAAATAAAATGCATTTAATGTGGGCTCTATTCTGTATTTATCAGCCTTTCCTGTTTCTAAATCCATGAACAGAGGAAGCTTCACTCCTGCCAGTGTACGTAAAGCGGCACATTTTGGCTTGTACTTGACTCAGGAGCAGATTGGGTCTGTGCTTCATGGGCACCCCAAAAAATCTCAGCTGTTGGATCAACCCTATTGTGTAGTGACACAATATAAAGAGGTTTGTTTCCAGCTTTCACTAAATCCTGTGAGATCATCAGACCTCACTGTTTGTGTCCTATAAAAAAACCCAAGGTATATTGACCCTAATTTTGTGGTTCCTGGCTGGGTCCTTAAATTGCTCATCTCATTTACAAGTGACAGCTTATTTACTTCAAAGTGAAATTACTAACGTGTCTTTAATTGCCTGACTTCAAGTTGTGAGGGTCTTTAGCTGATCTTCAATTGTCCAGCAATGGTGAATCCCCACAGTGTTTCTTGCTGAGAGGTTGTTGCATTTTTCCACTTCTTCATTACTGAATTTCGGGCAGGAGAAATAATTTTGAGTAAATACTTTGAGTACACAGGGGGAGCTCAGTGGGTGTTAGTGGATGTGTGCTTTGGGAGAGGAAGGCAGAAAGGGAGGGAAAACCCCAACCAAGCAAGTGTGCTTCAGAATTCCATCTTAAATGAGGTGAGGAAGTGTATCTGGCAGGGTTGTGTGCTATCCTGGAGATCACAGAATCAGAGGGGTTGGAAGGGACCTCAAGAGATTGTTGTTACCGTTTATTTTCTGTAATTGGCTGCAGTTGAGTAGATTTTATCCATGTTGAGCGTGTATCTGTGTCTACCCACACGTTAGTGAAAGGAAAGTGGGGCTGTCTGTAGGCTCTTTGTAGCAGATACAACAGCAGCATTTGGCTGGAATTAATAAGCACAATTTCACTGGCTTCCACAGGACTTTGGTAGTTTGTGCAATCACCAAAATCTCAACATTTAGGGCAGTTTGTAACTAAAGGATCCAGTCCCAGATTTCTGTGCAGCAAAGTGGTTAAAACTTCATCTCAGGAGGGTGAGATGGAAAACAGAATGTATCGATTGAAGTCCAAATAATTATATTTTCCCCCTCAGTTTTGGTACTTTGCAGATCTCACTGACATCTGTTAAGGTTTTAATCATTTCTTTAATAATTTTCACTATTACTTTTTCCTAGTTTTCAAAAATAACTGCAAAAAAGAACCAAAAACCAATTCAGAAATTTCCTATTGTAAATGTCCCCTCGAATCAAGATGTTTTTATGACCATTTAAAGTTTGCTATTTTTTTGAGAGAAGGTAAATATAATGATGTTAAAGGATTTGAGTGGTACTAAGTGTGTGTTGACTGGTTTGTATGTGTGTTGCATCCATATTAAAGCATCTTGTGCTTGCAGTATGTGAAAGGTAAGAGTGCTGCCTGGGAAAGGGGAGCACTTGTAATACAAACCACAGAGAGAAATACCCTTGATTGACTTTAAAATGCATCAACAGAATCATAGGGGTTGGAAGGGACCTCAAGGGATCATAGAATCATATGATTCATCGGCTCCAGACCCCAAGGGGGTTAGAGAATTTACCACACAGGTTGTAAGTGCCGCTTTGTGTTACTCAAAGGATGAGGGGTGTGTAGTTTAAACACCCTGTGTGTATCTTGCTAACGTATTTAACATTTGCATGATGCTGTGTGGTGCTGCCACTTCAAACTAAGCCTTAAAAAAAACCCATCAATTTGTCAGATATTACTCTGAGTATGCAAAATAAACCCTGTTTAATGAGAGTAGGGTGTTCCTGTAAAGCTGAACCAGCAGAAAAGGAAGTCTTCTCACCTGAGAAATAAAGGGAAACTTGCAGATCTCTATACTGTGACTGAGTTTTTAGGCACTGGCCGTCGCTTGCTCTGCAGAAACGTCTCTCTCCAGCGTTTCTCTGGCAGTCTGTGGAAAACAGGCGCTCTCAGATCTCAGCTTTTGTGGCGTTGTTGTTGTTGTTGGAACATATTCTCCTCCCTCCCCCTGCTAGGAAATCTCTGCCTGAAGGAGGATTGTGATTTAACACTGAGATGCACGTCGCAAAAGGCTGTTGTTGAGTCCCGTGCTTGCTCCAGATAGTGCCATCGCTTTCCACTTCTTAGGACTGACGTAGCATCCTTAAAACATTTTAAATAGAGGCAAATAAAGTGTTGGGGACCCAGCTTTCTCTTTCTTTTTTTTTTCTTTAAACTTATTTTCTTGCTTCCTCAATTGGATCTACCTCATTTAAACAGTTGGGTGCTATTTGTTCTCAAATTGTCGATGAGATTTGGCAAGAGCGACCAAACTCCGCGTGACGACTTGACCTCTTGGGGAGGCGGCGTTCTGCAAACCAAAACCTCTGGGGTTATTGTTCAGAGACAACAGATACGTATTTTGAGGTTTTATTCTTTGTGCCTTTGTGTTGGTTTGGTTTGTTGGTCTTCTTTTTCCTTCTCCCCCTTCCCCCCCAGTGCATAACAATCAAAAAGTCGTATTAATTAAAAACAGCCAAACGAATTTTAACCCTGTAAAATCCATCACAAAACATAGTATTTTTAGCAAATTTTAAGATAATTTTTAGTGTAGGGCGGCGGTAAAATGTGCAGTATCACAGCAGACCTGGGCAGAGACAAATACCCAGCCAAGAGTTTCTTTTGAAATACCTAATCCCAACCCTTAGATCCTCTGCGTGCATCTGTCTGGGTGTATCCACACACGTACAGCTCACAGCTTGCTGTGTGCCTCTGTGTGTGTGTATATATATTAAAACCCCAGATCCTCTGCGTGCATCTGTCTGGGTGTATCCACACACGTACAGCTCACAGCTTGCTGTGTGCCTCTGTGTGTGTGTATATATATTAAAACCCCAAAGCAACACGTGTAAGGCTAAGGGAGTAAAAACGTCATTGACTCTTCCACTGTTTTGTATGTAACAGTTTACAACTATGTGAGTTTTTTCTACTCTGTGAACTTTTTTACTTAAAACTAATTCCTTTTTTTGTTTTGTTTTTTGGAAAGTTTTACATTGTGATATATGCTGTCATTTTTTTGAAGTTTAAAAAAAAAACAATTAAAAAAATCAACTTTTTACCAGTACCTAATACAGAGGGGGGGAGGGAAATCTTTTCTGTAAAATTGTATTTAGTTTAAATAATAAAGAAGACAAAAAAAAAAATCTATATATGGACTTGTAAAAGTGCTGACATTCCATTGTGGCAGGACTTCAAAGCTCTTTTCCTAAGGCTTTCTTGCTGCAGAGAGAGAGACTCAAAACAAAAAGAAAATGCCTCTGTTAAATGTTTTGGGTTTTTTTTTTATATATATATAAAAACTGCTCCATCAGGTCTATACTTAAGCTATATTTTCTAAAGCCTAATCATCCTTTAATATGCTGCGTATAAATTTATCAGCATGGTTGCACTTTCTCAGTAATAATGGATGCCCTGCAATTGGCTCGTGGTAAGGACTTAAAAGAGTTTTTTTAACAAAACAAGTAGTACTTTGGGCAGAAGGTAATATTTATATAGGTACCTCAAGAAGAAAAATAAAAAATAAAGAGCCTGAATATGCTGCATTTTGTTCCTTTAACATTTTTCATGTAGCGTTTGACTGATGATTTTTTGAGTAGAGAACTAGCTACCTGGTTTGCTTTGGGGGGGGGACCCTGTTAGCATTTTAGCCTTGGTTTCTCTTGTTCTTGTAGAATGTAGTATCCCTTCCTTGGTTTCATGCAGTAGTTTGGGATGGGGTTTGGTTTGCCCCGCATCGTGTACGCGAAGGGGGAGGGAGACCACGTAGACTTTTTTTTGGGGGGGAAAAGGATACTATATTCCTAAAACAGACAATACATGTTCCTCATTCTTCTTTTCCTTTGCTCCTACTGCTTTCTTGACTCTCTTCTCCAATAACGAGCATGGAGAGAGGGGGCAGCTTATTAAGGGAGGAAAACCAAACTGACCCAACTTACTGTTGTCGGTCGATGCTCTGGGGCTGAATTGCCCAAACTCCAGCTTCACTCAGAGCAGGATCCATCCCTGCTCCCCGGCCACTTCCTAGTGTGGGTGCATCGTCTTCTTCCTTCATTTCAGAGTCAGTATAAAAAGAAATCTGAAAAATGTGCAGAGATGGGGAATTTCTTTGGGGAGAACTGTTGAAGGAAGCTTCAAAGGCTGTGAAATTTGAGCATTTATTGTCATGTTTTTAAGCTTAGGTGGGTCCTTTTCCAAGTTTGTTTTACAGCTTGCAAGGTAAAATAGTTTGCACTACTTTTGCAATAAACTCATTGAAAAAAAAAAAAAACCCTAACAGTTTCTGTTTTGGTTTCTTACTGTATATATACAACTAATACTAAAGATTTAGCATAGTGGTTTTTCACCTCAAAACATAAGACTTGTAACAAGCTCAGAATGCTGTAATTCCTGACAAAATAATGATGTGAATGATATTTTATAAAGTTATTTTGTATGGTGTCAATTTTGTTTTGCCTCATAGTATGTCAATAAAATAAAATTCCTCATCTTTACAAGTTTGTTTGATGTCTTTTTTTATTTAACCTGGCTGTTTTTTCCAGATCCTTTTGCACTGTGAGGCTGCTTTACTCTGTGACCACACCGTTATCTGTGGCCTAAATAATTTAACATGAGGAGGAGGAGGAGATCTCATGAATGGAGAGCTCCTGAATGCTGTGAAGTAAGAGAAATCTGAGGCCCTGGGTAAAAAGTCCCTGTGTGCTATGCAAACACGAGTGATTCTGTAGCATTGGTGACGTGGTTTTTGCTGCCAGAGGTCAGAATTGAACCTAAAATTATTGATTGCTTCAGTCTGTAGCTCAGAAATGATTTTTAGAAGTCCCAGTGGCAGATTGGAGGTTGTACTGGAGCAGTTGTACTGGAGCAGAGATCTTTATGCTGTACTGAATTTTGCTCTGTCAAATTGTAACACACATTTAAATGTGCTGGTCTTGGTGGCTTCTTTTGTGTTGAGAGGTAAGACTTCTGCTGCCTGAGAGCCAAAAAACTTCTCCTAGCCCCATCCCCCTCTGTTCATTACACCACTTGGGTGCATTTCAGATGTTTCTGTGGGCACACACCTGCTCAGAGCCCAGATTGCCAGAGGGCAAGATGTGCTGCTTTTAACTGAGCATCTTAGGAGTCCTCATCCTGGAATTATTCATGGAAATATTATTTGTGGCCAGCATTTTGGAAACCACTTGCCTGAAACTCATCCTTTTGTTTGAGTGAATACCTACAGTGCTCAATTCTTAAATAGAAATGAAGTGAGCACTTGGTGTTTTACTATAAAGCATCAAGTGAAGGGGGGTATCAGAAAGGACTTCAAGTATGCTGAGCAGCTCCTGCTGGGAGCCCAACCCTGCAAACATGGATTAGTTTTACTCCATAATATGAATTAAGAGCTTGGTATTTCCCTTGTTGTTGAAATACTACTTTGAGTTGGATGTGGTTTTGCTCTGTGTCAAGCTCTTGGAGAAGACAAATAGTCCCTGGTTTGCATGGCAAGAAGTGTTGGCAGATATAAGGTCTTGGAGATGGCTGTGGCAAATTTTGGCAGCTCTTGAAGTTGCCATCAAGGATTCGAGCTGAATGAATCCACTGAATGAATCCAGAAGGGTGTTCCAAGTTCTTGTGGCCTCACTAATTGACAGAATATGTTCATCATCTCACAGAAAACTTCTAAGAGGGATGAAATAGGGCAATTTATACTTAGCAACCACAGCTCTTTGTCAGTTTTGCGAGCTTAGGAGGCTTCATCTCCTTTGAGCAGCCCTGGCTGGGGGTGAGGAGCTCACAAACTAGTATTGCAATGGGGAAAAAAAAGGAATTATTATAATACTGGATTCATCCAGGAGAGTTTCCCCTGGCCTGTGTTCTACTCTCTAAAATCCCTGAACACATTAAACACCTGGCTTCCCTGCAGCGCAGGAACGTTCGACAACTGCAAACTCTGAAAGCTAAGTAAAGAAAAATCAATGTGTCTCATAAGCAAAACCAGCTGCTTTCCATTGTAAGCCCCAATTATGGAGGCCTGTAATCTTATTAACCATTTACAGTGAAGTTTCCCATATTAGGTATGGATAGAGATTTGATCATAGCTTTCCAGTACCTGAAGAAAAGTCCTTGGCATCGTGGGCTTTCTGATTCTTCCTTTTGGTGTAAGAAGAGCCTGTGTCAGCTGAGGCCGTGGTGGTTTAAATACTCAGTTTTGATGTGTGGTCCAAGAGCAGCAAGTTCCTTGCCTGAAATGTTGGAAGGAGGAAAAGTAAAAGTCCTTCAAAGTCAGCAGGGGCAGTCAAGGAAAAGCAGAGGCCCAAGCTGAGCATCATCTGCTTGAAATCTTCAACAGACATGGAGATCTGGGTGCTGGTGGGGGAAAAAAGCCCTGAGTTGTAGAGGGAGACTGGAGACAGTCACTTTTTCTTATTTTCACAGTTGTTTCAGCTGTAGAGTTTAGTGGTTGCTATGCATATTGTCCAGTTACAGAGTGAGACATAGTCTGCACACCTGCTTTGTTTGTTCCTATGTTCCTCAGTCACTTTTGGACCAGCCTAAGTGCACATTACATGCTAAGGTTTGTAGCTGGAGCTTTGCAATAGCTTGTGAATGTAGCTTTTGGTTTACTGCCAGGGATAAAGGTGGGCTGCATGTGGGCTGGGATGTGTCACTTGACATCCTGCCTGTCCCACTTCGCTGGTTCATCTGCTTGCCATCTCATCTCACTGGGAATGTATTTCTTTTAGCATGTAACTTAGTGTGAATGTGCTGGTTTGGCATTTCTGGTTGTGGAGGGTTGACCTTGGGGCAGCTGCTCCCCTTCCCACCACCCCACCACCCCCCAATTCACCCACCTCAGTAGGATGGGGCAGGGGGGAGTAAGAAATTAAAGTCGTGTCAAAATAAAGGCAGGGGGATCAGTTACTATCACAGGCAAAGGAGACCAAACTTTGGGAAAATGAATTAAATTTACTGCCAAATCGAATAGATGTGGATGGTGAAAAACAAAGACAAAACCCAAACCATCTTCTAAAGCTAAAACACCTGCTCCCCACCCTTTTTACCCCGTTCCCACCTTCAGCCCCTCACTCCCGACTCCTCCCGAGGGCACAGGGCTGGGGCTGAGGGTTGCTGTGGGTCCATGACAGCCCCTCCGAGCTGCTCCTCCCTTCTCCCCCATCTCCCTGCCCCTTCACCGCCCCTCCCCGGGCTGCAGGGCGGGTCTGTGCTCCAGCGGGGCCTCTGCAGGGGTTCCCTGCTCCGGGCCTGCGGCACCTCCTGCTGCGGCCTCGGGGTCCCTGTGCTGCTGCTCCCTCCTTGGCGGGATTCCTCCTGCTCTCTCTGTGCCGCCTTTGGGCCTCGCTGAAACCTGTTTTCCCCCTCCTCCCCCCGGCGCCCCCAGCTCGGCTGAGGGGCTCAGCTGTGTCCTGCGGTGGGGCCCTTGGAGCCGGCTGGGACTGGCTGTGTCCGGCCCGGGGCAGCCCAGGTCTCTCCTCACAGAGCTGCTCAGCAGCCCTGCTGTCCGTGCCAGCGCTCGGTATCGGTTTTGCTGAAGGCAGAGGGAAGGGACAGGCTCAAAGCTGAGTGGAAATCAAGCACCAACAGGGCTGTGTGAAGGGAGACCACAACAGCCACTGCAGAAAGGGTACTCAGGCTGCCGTGGGGAGAAACGCGTGTAGGAGTGATTCATCCTTCTGGTTTTCCTTGTGGGCGTTCTTCCTTAAAGAGCGTGGCTCCTCCACCCTCCAGCTGGATTTTTCTTGACCTTCTCCCTCCTAATCACGTCTTTTGTCTGACATTCAGAGATACCAGTGGCTTGCTCCCACTCCCCAGGTGCGCACTGCGTGTTTATGGTTCACACCGGGTCTCTTCCCAAACAGCCCCTGTTCAGCTCAGCTGCGCAGCCACCGCTTGTGCCGCAGGTCCAGGACCCTCTGCTGTGAACGAGCCTGGGTGGCAGGACAATGAAGAGTGGGAGTCTGCTGGTGTGGGCAGCTCCTGACTGGGAAGACCTCAGTGGTGACCACAGTGCAGGTATGTGGATAATACCATCATGTGCTGCTGTGGCCTTTTACCACAGCAGCAGAATTTCCCCCTCCAGTTGACCCTCAGGACTGGCCGTGATCTGTCACATCTCAATACAAATACTTTTGTCTTCAGTCCCAGAATACCAGTGCTCCCAGTTGTGTCAGCTTTTGTCCTGCATGTGGCAGCTGACCACACTGAGCCGCTCTCCTCCCCAGGCGCAGAAGGTCCTAGTCCATACAGCAGTGACTGATGAATGTGTTGGGGATTTTTTTCTTTTTTGGGGTGTGTCTAAAAGCAGAGTTTCTGTGTTACCCTCTAAATGTCAGTAGTAACACCCCATTGGGAAGCTGAGTGGCAGCTGAAGTCCCACAAAGCCAGGAATGATGACCTGAATGAATCCTGGGAGGTATGTTCTTGGGGCTGGTGGCTCTTTTGGGACCTTTCATCAGTATTGTGTCATAAAATTGTAGCGTCACAGAATGGTTTGTGTTGGAAGGGACCTCAGAGATCAACTAGTTCCAACCCTCTGCCCTGGGCAGGGACACCCTCACTAGACCAGGTTAGAATCCTAGAATCATCATATCCTGAGTTGAAAGGGACCCATAAGGACCATCAAGTCCAACTCCTGGCTCCACACAGGCACAGCCAAGTCAGAGCATGGGACTGAGGGCGTCATCCAGACATGCTGTGACCATTTTCCCAGGGAGCCAGTTCTAGTGCCCAACCACCCTCTCAGTGAAGAACCTCTTCCTAACATCTAAACCTCCCCTGGTGCAGCTTCATGCTGTTCCCTGGGGTTCTCACTGGTCACCAAAGAGAGGATCTTCATGCATTTTTAATACTATTATTTTCAAAAATCAAAACAACACTAGTGTAGCTCTGCACAGCCATTTGAGAAGTGCTCTAGGGCTGAAACATCACTCAGCACTCGCTGCAGCATCCCTGATACGATTTTGATTCATCTAATTTTGGGAGTTTTTTTATAGTGCAACATAGTTTGAAATCCAGACCAGCATTTCCTCTGTGGCTCAGCAGCTTAACTAACTCCCCTGCCAGTCTCTGATCCCACCTACTCTACCTAATGTTTTACATCCTTAGAACAAAAAGGACTGCAGCAGGTTATGGAGTTGCTAGAGCCTTACACCTTGTGTTTCAAGAGCAGCTTAGTGTATCCACACCTGCAAGCTAGAAGTTGTTGGTATTATCCTTTTGGGGACAGTTTCCTGAGAACTTGTCCAAATTAGGGAGTTGCTTGAGACGTCCCCCTCTCTGACTGATTTAGGGCAGGTTGCTGCCCAGCTTTTTGGAGCGGGAGGCTTTGTTCTTTAGGTTCCCATGCTCACTTGGGGTGTTCTTCACCTCCAGAGATTTTACTATTGTTGTCTGACTGATGTGACACTGGGCAAGCATTAATTAACACAGGTAAGGCTCCCACAGCAGGCTAGATCGAGTCAGTAATGCTGAGACTACTCAGAGAGGTCTTTTGTTCTCCCTTCCTGGAAGTATGAGCACTGAGCATGCCAAGTCTGCAGGATTGAAGCTGGAAAGAACTACATGAAGTCTCTGCACTGTCACTTTTCATACAAAACATTTATTTTAAAGTTGCATATAAAGTTCTACACAGGACAGTTACCATTTCTAGAGTTAAAAAAACAACCCCAACAACCCCAAAACCAAAACAAATGACAAAAAAATCCATCTCTCACTCATATGGTATCGCTTCTTCTCAACAAGCCACACTTAAGAGACTTCAGTGTGCATTTTGGCAGATCAACACAAACGGTGTGGAAGTGTCCACTGGAGAAAAATATTCTGGATGTACATATTTACATCATTATCTAACTTTTTACAGCCACAGCAGCTCTTGGAATGGATGTCATCCTCTACAGTTTCTGTGCCAGCATGGCTACTTAGGCTGCAGTGGAGAGGCAGATGTTTTTACAGAAGACATTTTATGAGCTTGGTCCATCACTAATGCCCTGGCACTGCTGCAGAAAAACCACAAGAGGGTTTGATCTGTTCCTGGTTCCCCAAGGAGAAGGGTGAGGATAGCAGACACTGTGTAGAACACCCTCCCCTCACCTCATCTTCCACTCCGAGGAGAAACACAAACTGGGAAAAGGGTCCCTTCTAGTCAGAGGGCAAAAGAGGTTTTGGACTGAAAGCTGCCCCTAAGAAATTTTAAATTTGGATAATGATTGTCTGAAGAAGTAATTTTAAATCATCTAAGCAAGTCCTGCTGTCAGACTGACATTAGTTCTTCTTACCCCACCACGTTTCTAGGGAAGAATTCCATTCTTCAACAAAGCACAAAGTTCAATTTCTAAACTTCTCAAACAAAGCAAAAGCAGATGGCTCAGTATATAAATATATCCAGCATCTGGATTCTCAGTCACAAAAATAACATCCTTTATACAACAGAAAATGGATCAACTATGAAGCAATTCTTCGTTCATCTTAAGATCCAACATCTTCTTTAACAGTTTCATCTTCACCCTCTTCATCCTCATCATCTTCATCTTCTTCCCCCACTTCTCCATCTTGCTTCTCTTTTTCAAGCATTTTTAGGTATTTGCTAGCTAGGATCTTCTTTGGCAAGATATCTGGAAGGTAGAATTCTTTCTTTTATAGTCAGTTTAAACACTTACATTGCCTCATTAACACTGTTGCATCTACACCACTAATGAAACCAAGTCAAAAAGAGCTTTTGTTGAAAACATGATGAAAGTGAATAACCAGGTAAGTGAGTTTGATGTATACAGGAGAAGAGGGAATCACCCACTTATAGTACTAGTAAGAAAGGTAAGGAATATATTTTACAACTCATTACTGGAAACTGTCTTTACATTGATTATTGGATATAGAACACAGTGCTCAATTACTCAACTGCCTCAGATTTAACCCATTTATGTCCTGTGGAGTGGGGTTTCTGTGTTAGGGTAAGATTTTTCTGGGGCTAACAGTGATGGACTCCAGACAAAGCAGAACTGGGTGGTCTGAAATTAAGTCCACAGGGAAGCCAGAGAAAGACTGGGCTAGGAGTATCTTATTCTCAACGTATGTCCTATCCCAGTACCTCTTCTGAGTTGTTACAAGAATCCAAGTATTGGTAAAAAGCATGTGCACTTGCACATATATGTACATATATATATGTATAAAAAGAGAGAGGACCCATATGATCAATCACTTTGAGAAACAAGACTTACAGATTTAAATATGCAATTTTGGGGCCATATAACCTATCACTCTAAGATGCAAAATGATCTTGTTTTATGGACTGAGAGCTTTCAGATGGAGTTGCAGGAATTTAAGAAACACTTAAGGCAACAGGCTTAGAACTAATTAGCCTTGTACAATTTTAAAGCACCAGAAAAAATCTCCTTTCACAAAGAAATGTTTTCAGTTGATGCAGTTTGTTAGTTCCAGTTGAGTGTTATACAGGAGACTAACAGCCAGTAGGAGAATTATGCTTCATGAAACAAATCTGTTTTGTCTGGCCCTGCATGGAGACAGGAGCTGGACTTAATGATCTTGACTTAAGTTTTTGGTGGACGTAAGTTCTTCAGTATGAGGGTGGTGGATCCCTGGAACAGGTTGTCCAGAGACACAGTGGAGGCCCCATCCCTGGAAATATTCAAGGTCAGGCTTGATGGGGCTCTGAGCAGCCTGATCTAGTGAAGATGTCCCTGTTTACTGCTGGGGGTTGGACTAGATGACCTCTAAAGGTCCCTTCCAACCTTACACATTCTGTGATCCTTATGGATCCCTTCCAACTCAAGATATTCTATTGTTATACGAGATCAGTAAGAGCAAGACTTCATTTTCCAAACTGTGTACTGGATTTACTGTCATGCTACAGATACCTGCAAGGAACTGAAAGGTCTCACACTCCTCTGCAGTGTGAGACAGGTCGCTGTACGTTAGTGCGTTCTTCTCCTTGCCTCTGCCATGTTTGTAGGAGTATGTTGCCAGATACTGAACGAAAAGCTCCTGGAAAATTAAAAAGAGAGTAATCAAACTGTGAATTGACACAGAGTTGGCAGTTTTCTTTCTTAAATCCATGTCTGAAGACACAAACACTGTATGTAAGCATACATATACTGGACACTTTGTGGAGCGATCCACTTATTTCAGAAGAGCTGAAGATCATTGCATCTACTTGTAGCGTGGCAGCAGGTTTGGGTCCTGGTACTTAACTCTATTCGTGCTGCTTTAATCACTTTCCACAGGCCCAGCAAGTGACCCCTGGGACCAGAGAGCAGCTGGGGATCATTTCCACGCGGGTTAATTTACACGAGCTGACAGTGGCGGAAAGAGGAGTGTCCCGCCTTGCTCACAGCGCCTGGGAGCTCAGCTGGAAGGGCCGAGGTCCCAAACCCCCTCTTGCCCAGCGGGAGCCTGAAGCGTGGTGCTTCATGGCCGCCGAGTGACAGGCACAGGTAGGAGGGGAAGAGAGGTGCGGCGGGACGGGCTCGAAGGGGACGACGCGGGCAGTGAGAGGAACGACGTGGGAGCCGGAGGCAGCGGTACCTCAGGGAAACACAGGCCCGGCACGGCGCGGAAGGAGCGGGCTCTGCCGAGAGGGAAGGGAAGAGGGAGCCGGTACCGTGGCTTTGGCGGTGAGGAAGAGAGCGTCCTGGTTGATGCTGGAGACCTCCGGCGAGCTCTTCATGATCACGCGGATACGCGACAGGGGCAGCGACACCAGCCGGTTCTCCCCGCCGCTCAACCTCGCCGCCATCTTTCCCCACCTCCAACCGGCTCCGGCCCTTCACCCCCCCACCCCCTCCCCGCTCGCCTCCGCCTTCCCCCAAAACCCAACCCGGGCGGCCGCCGCGGCACGGCCCGCTGGGAGCTGTAGTCTCCGGCCGCCGGGGGGACCCCTCGAGCGGGCGGCGGCCCGCCACGGCGGGACTACAACTCCCGCAGAGCCGCGCGCTCCCCGCCCGCCGAACGGCGGCAGCACCGCAAGTCCCACGGTGCACCCGGGCGCCCGTCCCCGCCTACGTCCTGGTTCCAACTCGCCCCCACCCGCCGTCAGGGGACCCGTGGCTCCCAGGGCGCGCTGAGGCGCCGTGGGTGTCGGGGGGGGGTTACCTCAGGGCCGCGGGTGTCAAGGGGGGGTTGTCAGGCGGCTGCCTCAGGGCCGCGGGTGTCAGGGGGCTACCTCAGGGCCGCGGGCTCTTCTCGCCTTCCCGGCCCCGCGGCGAGGACGGGTTCCCTCGGGAGGAGTGAGGGCTTCACCTTGCTCGGCCCCTTGCTTGGGCCTTAGCCGCGGGCTAGCACCCGAGTGTTGAGGACTTGTTTTTAATGGCAAACAGGCTCGTCCCATACGCGTTCCAATTACAGGCCAGTGGCTACAAAATTGTGAACTCAAAAGTGTAATTACAGGCTGCGGAACACCTCTTCCGCCGGTGTAGCGCGGTGAGGGGAATGCTGTCTGGTAATCCTGATGCCGGTCTGGAGGTGTGTTGAGGTGTGGAGGAGACATGTAAACTATTAAGTCATTATGGGGCTGTGTCTTTATTATTAGCACATTTGCTGTGTACACAGGATAATGGGCATGGAGTTTAGGGCAGAAAGGGATGTACCTGTAAAGAATTACATTAGTACAGGGGAAATAGGGGGAGTTTGTTAACTGATTGTCAGTGGTTTACGTGGAATCTGCCCAGTACATAAGGACAGGGCTTTCCCGCTGATGATGCTGAGTTACTAATAGAAGACAGCACCTCAAGCATTTGTAAACACCTTAGTGCCCGAGTAGCACAGTGATGCGTTCACTGGCATCAGTTCCAGCGTTACAGCTTTTAAGATGTCTTTTACAGTGAGCTATGTCGATAACCTCGTAGCCTGAGTAATTCCCGTGAGACTGCTCTGCGCGTGTTACATCTGAAGTGAAGCACAACGTGCTGTGATGTGATACCCATATCCAGCGGGCTCCGTTTCTTCCCTGGCCCTTATCATCGTGTGACATCTTGTGGAAACAGTTGGCATTGCTGCGACAGTGAACTTCAAAATACGAGTGGGGTCTTTTGTGATTTCAACATGCAAATAACCCCCCGACGAAGTACCAGGATTTCTGAGGGTCTCGAGCTATTTGGATATGGATTTACGATCCATATAGATTCCATATCTGTATTCCATGGCTGTAGTCATTTTACTTAGCTGTGGACAATGCAGGTGGTCTGGGCAAAGCAGGAGTCACTCCCTCTTCTCCTCTAGGCCCTATCTCATCATCAGCTGTTTCCTCTTCTCTCATGCAGTGCTCCCTGGAAGAACTGATGTAGGACTGGGGGTTTTAATTGTAAGAAAATTAAAACTAATAATGGTTGGGTTTTGTGGAGTTTTGTTATTTTTTTTTCTTCTGTTATAAAGTTTACACATCATCATGGCTTGGGGAGAATTTGATAAAATTGAGGGTTTTTTCTTTTTTTGTACTTGGGTAGCTGTATGTGCTGTGCACTGAGTATATTTTTGGTTTTTTTTCTGTTACAATTAGCTCTTTTCCTTCCAATTAGTCACTGGATTATATTTACCTCTCTTTGTTGTGCTTTTTAAAATTTCATCACCTTAGTAACATCTGCCTAATATCTGATAAACTCAGTGGCTTCTCCTTTGCAGTAGTATTCAGTACTTTACTTTTTTCTTCAGTACCATTCTGGGCAGGTGATGTGTTTCAACTGAGGGAGAATAAGAGCTGGAGCACAACAAACTTAAGACATCTCTCCATGCTGCAAGCACATAGTTAGTTTGCAGGAGACAGACTCACATTGTAGCTCTGTAGCCTAAGGTGGGCGTGCACTGAGAATGCTGATTACTGCAGTGGTACTGATCTTTAATATTTTTTTTACTATATTTTGAAATTGCAAAATTGTTGTACTAGTAATGGAATTGAACCTGTTCCTTATTAAAACAAGCTCACCAACCCATAGCGTGCTTCATACTAAACTTTGTTTTGATTCAGAACTGAATTGGTATTGTTATTAAAAGTCTTAAATCTGATTTGGAACATGGGTAAAACAAATATCCCCTTTTCTAAATTTGAAACAACAGTTTGTCTGAAAACTAATGTGCTCCCTTCAATATAGGGACTGTTTGTACTCATTACAGACTGCAGAGCCAGCATCGCATCTTAGTCTCTCCTTGTTGACTCTTGACTCCTGAGTCTGTGGTACAGGACTCCTTCTTTTTGCTGTGCTTTGCAGACCTGAGTAAGAAGCTGCTCAGTTGAGGTACATTTTTTGCTCTCTAACTAGATTAGGTCTAATAAAGGAGTGACCTGAAAAGCTATACTAGTGAAGATTCATTTCTTGTTACTGACACAAGTGAGCTTCTGCATAGCCATCTCATTTCTTTACTCCACTGTGACAGTATATGTCTGGGTGGTGTAGGCACATGCACAAATTTTCCCAGGGTGGAAAAAAAAACCCAAAACCAGATTTCTGCTGACCTGTCTCTCACTTCCCCACTGTAACTCGCACTCTCAGTGCAGTGCCATGGCTTCTGTAAGCTTCTTAACCTCTGCTTCATATTTATGGAACTGGACAGCAGCTTCTGCACCCTGTTAGCACTGCAAGCTGTAGCAGCAGGAGGATGGTGTTAAAGCCTTTTCCTAGCTGCAGTCTCACCCAGCAGTCACATCCTGGTTTTGTCAGGGATAGAGTTAATTTTCCACCTACCAGCTGGTGTAGTGCTGTGTTCTGGGCTGAGGATGAGAATTATGTTGATAAACACTGATTGTTTGTTGCTACTCAATGTTTATGTGAAGTCAAGGACTTTTTGGCTTCTCCTACTTGCCTGCCAGCCAGGAGGCTGGGGGTGTATAAGAATCTAGGAGGGGACATGACTCCTACAGCAGACCCCAGCTGACCAAAGGGATATTCCATACAATATGACATCGTGCTCAGTAAGTAACATGGGGAAGTGGGCTAGGGACTGGGACTGCAGCACAGAAAGTATCTGAGCATCATGGGTCTGCAGGTGGTGAGAAATCACTGGGTTTGTATATTCTATCATCATCTTCCTTTTGCATCCTATTAAGCTGTTATGTCAACCCACAAGTTTTAGCTTTTTTCCCCCTGAGCTACACTAGAATAAATTGATTTGGGGGCTAAATCTGAAGCAGAACCTAACTGAAGTACTGCAGTAACTTGACTCCTCAATTTACTGATTTTACTTCTGCCCTGTACTAAGTGGAAATACTGCAATGGCAGGAGTAAAACCTGGCTCAAATGGAGACAACTTAGTCACATGTACTAATGGGCTATGGGAAAGCAGAAAAGAGAAGTATGTTAAAACACTGAAAAGTACTTCTTTGTATCAGACCTTCATTGTACAGTATTAGGTATTAGAAGAAAAAATGATTCTAGAGCTGATATAATCAGACTTCCCTGTGGAAAAGAATCTGGAAAAAGTGCCTGCAGAATACTCTAAAGTTCCTGGGAGAAGTTAAGAGTACTACTGCAGAAAGAGCAAGTATAACATTGAAAGAGCACGAGGCAACTGCCCCTGTACTGGGCATTGGTGAGGCTGCACCTCGAGTGCTGTGTCCAGTTCTGGCCTCCTCACCATAAGAAGGACATGAAGGTCCTGGAGTGAGTCCAGAGAAGGGCAACCAGGCTGGGGAAGGAGCTGGAGGGCAAATCACATGAGGAGCGGCTGAGGGAGCTGGGGAAGTTCAGCCTGGAGAAGAGGAGGCTGAGGGGAGACCTTATCACCACCTACAACTACCTGAAGGGAGGTTGTAGAGAGGTGGGCGATGGTCTCTTCAGCCAGGGGACAGGAGACAGGACAAGGGGAAATGGCACAAAGCTGCACCAGGGCAGGGTCAGATCAGATGTTAGGGAAACATTTTTCACTGAAAGAGTTGTTGGGATGTGGAACAGGCTGGCCAGGGAGGTGGTTGAGTCACCATCCCTGGATTTGTTTAAAAAAGGGTAGATCAGGTACTTTAGGGATATGATTTAGCATAGGACTGGGAACGGTTGGACTTGATGACGT
This sequence comes from Gallinula chloropus, assembly GCF_964237585.1. Taxonomy (NCBI): domain Eukaryota; kingdom Metazoa; phylum Chordata; class Aves; order Gruiformes; family Rallidae; genus Gallinula; species Gallinula chloropus. The sequence goes on from NC_140086.1 coordinate 5,477,513, forward strand.
TAAAGGTCTTGTCCAACCTTGTGATTCTCTGAACTGTAGTTGCAGTGAAGACCTTCAACTTTTTTGAGAGAGAACCTGAAGACTAAATTTCTTGGCAAAGAAAAAAACAAAACAAAACAAAACAAAAAAAAAACCAAACAAAAAAACAAAAACCCAAAACCTCCTGTGAAGTTTTCTACACACAAAAATGGGATGTGGCTAAAAAAGTGGCCACTGTGTTGCTGAGTGACATTTTAAATCTGATCCATGTGCATTTAAGAACAGACTAATAAGAGAATTTTTTATGATCTGCTGTCACAAAAAAATACCAAACCAACTGGTATTCACCATTCCTGTGTAAAGGACAGTGGGTAAGTGCTGGACCAGGGAAAAAGTTGTGTCAGCAAAGAAGGAGGGAGCTGAAGTCAGTCTGGCAGAGCAGAAACACAGTATGTGGATTAGTTGGCACAGACAGTAAGTTAATGCACAAACAGAAGATGACTGGACTAAGTTACTCAAACATTTGGAAGTCTCAGGTAGGGCTCTCAGGGTTGGAGTTCATCCACTACAACAGCTGGAGTGATGAAGATTTTTAGAAGCAAAAATAAACGAACGGAAGCCAAGACTTAGTCAGACAATGCCATGTCTAATCTTCCGTTTCCATTTTTAATAGATATGCATTCAGACAGCTTCCCTTCAGAGCTGTGCTGCCACTTGGAACTATTCAGAATATCACATACCCTCATCCTGGAGGATCTTAGGAGACAGAGTAGTTTAATGACAATGAGAAAGCTCTAGATGACAGTGTTTACAGAACCACAGTCTAAATTATCTTCTAGAGATGATAAAATATTAGGTACTCCAATTTACATTTAGACATGTTTTGTAATTATGATATTAATGCAAGCCTTAGAGTCATCACCTTTTTGTCTTGTAGGGAAGAAGCGAAACGACGATTATGGAGGCCAGATGCCCACCAAAGCTGTTCTGTCACTCCCCTCCTCAGCTGGACAGGGGAGAGAAAATAGAACAAAAGGCTCCTGGGTTGAGATAAGGACAGGGAGATCACTCAACAACTACCGTCACTGGTAGAACGGGCTCAACTTGGGGAAAATTGATTTAATTTATTACCAATGAAAACAGAGCCACAATCACAGACATAAACCCAAATCTTAACACCTCCTCCCACCCCTCCCTTCCTGTGCCTAACTTTGCTCCCAATTTCTGTCCCTCCTTCCTCTGAGCAGCACAGGGGGACAGGGAATGGTGGTTGCAGTCGGTTCATCACATGCTGTCTCTGCTGCTCCTTCTCCTCAGGGGAGGACTCTTCCCACTCTTCCCCTGCTCCATCGTGGGGTCCCTCCTACAGGAGACAGTCCTCCATGAACTTCTCCAGTGTGAGTCCTTCCCACAGGCTGCAGTTCTTGACAAACTGTTTCTGCATGAGTCTTTTCTGTGGGATACAGCCCTTCAGGAGCAGACTGCTTCTGAGTGGGTCCCCCACAGGGTCACAAGTCCCGCCAGCAAACCTCCTCTGGTGTAGGCTTCTCTCTCCATGGGCTGCAGGTCCTAGAAGGAGCTTGCTCTAGCACAAGCTTTCCATGGTGTCACATCCTCCTTTGGGTACATCCAGCTGCTCCAGTCTGGTGTCCTCCACAGGCTGCAGGTGGGGTCTCTGCTCCCCATCATCCTCCATAGGCTGCAGGGCAACAGTCTCCCTCACCATGGTCTTCTCCACGGGCTGCAAGGGAATGTCTGCGCTGTGCCTGGAGCACCTCCTCTCCCTCCTTCTTCATTGACCTTGGTGTCTGTGGTGGTTGTTCTCACATACTCTCATTGCTCTGGCTGCAACTGATCTTGCTGTGGCACATTTTTTAAAAATGTGTTATCCCTGAGGTGCAAACACCATTCCTGATGGGCTTACCCTTGGCCACTGGCAGGTCCATCTTGGAGCCAGCTGGTATTGGTTCTGTCAAGACATGGAGGAAGCTGCTAGCATATTAATCTGTATCATCTTTGAATTCACATGAAATCGATTTACACCAGTGCAGGGAATACATCTATGAACACGTCTGCTCATCCATAACCTTCAAATCACTGCAAGTGTTACTGAAGTTACTGTGTTGGAGTGCTGCTGCCTTTAAGTCATAACACACAAAAGTGTAAGTCCAACCAAATGTTTTCTAAACCAAAACTTTAATGGGGTCAGGAAAAAGGTAGAATGGTCGTACTGAACAGGCGTCTTGTATGACAGACGCTTCAGCAGATGGCCCAGGATGTCATTTGGGAACTAATACCACATGAATCTAAGCTTAGTATGATGAGAAACCTGTGTGTAACACTGATGGGTAAGGTGAGTATGCCCAGTTCCAGGAAGTTATTTTGGACAGTGTCCCAGTCCAAAGGGAGGGCTTCTGGTCACAGATCTGCTGCTCTGAGGAGAACCACACAAAGAGGGTCTTCAGCGAGGGCTCCATTTATACCTTGGGTTGAGTCAGAGCTGTGGTTATCTCTTGGTTGTGGTCCTCCCTTTGGTGGAGGGGGTCTCCTAGGTGGACTTCCTGGCTGAGTTGGTCTCTGTTGGCTCAGGTATGTGGAATCCATTGCTGGGGGTTCTCTCTGTATGTGCACTGCAAAAATAGAGGCAGAGAACACTCCCATGCCAGAGGAGCTGCAAACTGAGGCTCAACAATTTTCACTGCCCTTGCTGTGACTAAATAGCAAGGGTGGCAAAGGAAGGCTTGTGAGAACAGATCATACACCGTTCCTTTCCCTTGACAGTCAGACAGCAAGAAGATGGTTTGCATGATGATCTGCCCTAACAAATGGACGAAATACTTGGACCAGGCAGCTCCAGGGGGAATGGGGTGGTAGCAGGTTGATCTTTTCTATGGTGAGTAGTAGCAGCATGTTGGGAGAGTTGGTGGCAACTTGGAACATGTGCCTGCTCTCCTGTGTTATTATGGAATGTTAAAAAAACCTACTGGAATGAGGAAAAGGTTGTCAGAGGTCATTATTCCTAATGTGTAAGCAAGGATGTATATAACAAAAATTATATATATGTGTGTATATATATATAATGTTTATATATATAAAAAGTAAAATTATAGAAGAGCTGTTTGCTGAATACTGATTTCTAACTCTCCACAGACCTGGCACCTCAGTGATGTACAAAGAAGTAAGTTTGCAGTTTGTGTTTTCACATGCATCTGTAAGGTTAATAAATGTTCTCTATGTTAAAGACACCCAGCTCTCAGGTGTCCCTCTTTAAAATGGTGTCTCTTATGTTTTTCACTGAATTTTCTGACCTGTCACTGAGGAATATGTGCTTACCATGTTATTAAAGAAGTAATTATTCTTCTAAAATGGGTTAAGACCATTCATTTGCCTACATTTACATTTAATATTGGAGGTAGGTGTGATCTGAGTGGCCCTTCCCAGGGGCCGTAATCCTTCCCCAGCAATACACTCAATAACAAACTCTCTCTAATAGTGACCTTTGAGGGACCCACAGTGCCAATAATGTAAGTAAATGATAGTCTCTCTCTAAAACTGGTAATTAACTGTATTTTTCAATGTCCCAGAAATGTGTGTATAACTACTTCTAAAATTTATGGTTTAGAAAATGTAAAGGCTTACACTTTTCAATCTCAGAGGTAATGTAACCTTTTTTCCCCCAATTTTTATTTGGGAAGGAATATGTTTGCATCAGTTACATAAGCTGTCTATTGATAAATGAGCTGACAATGTTCTTTGCATGAAGACTTTCCTGCTGTCAATAGCAAAGGCCTTATCTCATTAATAGAAGTTTCATAATTTTATATTGTAGTTAAATTGATGATCAAGCTTTGGGATTGCAACAATCCCTAGAGGTGCAGCCATCTGTTGTGGGAATTTAAATGGGAATAAAGGCAAATATGAAGAATTTGCACCACTCATGAGATTGCCATTTGGAAAGCCATGCTGGAAGGATGTTATTTGGGGCGCTGAGCTGACAATTTATATTGTGTCAGCTCCTGCCCAAGTGAAAACCAGAGGATACTCTTAAGAATTTGTCTTAAGAGAAGTGCTGTAATGAGGTGTGCCAATGCTGTTTTCTTCATCAAACCTAAGAAGTGGTTTCATAAGGTTGTAGTTTAGTGGAATCACATATTGTTTATTTTTCATTTAAATACTGATTTCAACAGTGACTTCAGTGGTATGTGCCAAATACTGAGGTATGTCATCCTCACTTGAGAACTGTGGCTGTAACTGAGATGTCATAGAATCATAGAACAGTTTAGGTTGGAAGGGACCTTAAAGATCACCTATTTCCAACCCTCCTGCCATGGGCTGATACACCCTCCACTAGACCAGGTTGCCCAAAGCCCCATCCAACCTGGCCTTGAACACTGCCAGGAGAGGGGGCAGCCACAGCTTCTCTGGGCAACCTGTGCCAGTGCCTCACCACCCTCAGTTCTTTAAGTCCAATCTAAACCTACCATCTTTCACTTTAAAACTGTTGCCCCTTGTCCTGTCATTATAAGTTTTGGTAAAAAGTCTTTTCTTACAAGCTCCCTTTATATATTGAAAAGCTGATATATAAGGTGCCACGGAGCTGTCTCTTCCCTAGGCTGAACACGCCCAATCTTCTCAGTCTTTCAGAAGAGAGAGATGCTCCAGCCCTCTGACCATCTTTGTGGCCTCCTCTGGACTCTCTCCAACAACTCCATGTCCTTCTTATGTTCGGGTTTCAAAGCTGAACACAGTACTCCAGGTGGGGTCTCATAAGAGACGAGTAGAGGGGCAGAATCCCCTCCCTCAACCTGCTGGGTATGGTTGGTTCTGTGGGCTGCAAGCACGTATCGTAGAATCATATAATCATAGAATGGCATGGGTTGGAAGGGACCCCAAGGATCATAGAGCTCCAACACCCTTGCCACAGGCACAGCCACCAACCTCAGGCCTGGATCTACACAAGGTTACCCAGGTCTTGAACACCTCCAGGGATGAGGCATCCACTACTTCTCTGGGCAGCCTGTTCCAGCACCTCACCACTCTCTCTGTAAAAAACTTCCCCCTAATATCTAATCTAAACCTTCCTTCCTTTAGTTTTAATCCATTCCATCACTGGCCCACGTTCAGTCTTTCATCCCCAAGCCCTTCTCGTCAGGGCTGTTCTCAATCCAGTTGTCCAGCAGCCTGTACAATACTGGGGATTGCCCCCACTCATGTGCAGCACCTTGCACTTGGCCTCATCGAACCTCATGAGGTTCCCACATCCTCCACTAGAAAAGCACCCACCCTCACTCACACACAAGGCTCGTGCTTCCCGGAGCCCTCAGCATTTTACCCTTTGAGCTACAAGGGAGCAAGGCTGGATTTGGGGACATGGAACCGCCAGGCAGGCTCACTTTTGACCACTATGAAGTGCCAGAGCCCCTGGAATTCTCAGCTACCCATCAGGGACAGATACTGGCAGCCGGGATTCACATGCCAGTCCCTTTTAATTAACTCCTCTTGGAGGAGAGCCTCCTGTTTGCAGACACAAGCGAAGGCGCTCAGAGGGCATCAGGACGACCGCCTCACCGCTCAGACACGGAGAGCCCGCCAACACCCCCCTCCTCCCCTCTGCGCATGCGCCACCCTCCCGCGGCGGGGCGGGGCTGCGAGCGCCCATTGCCGTCAGTTCCGCCGCGCCCCGCCCCTGCCCGCCCCGCGCGTCCGGCAGCAGGAGGAGGTGGGGGCGGTTCCTGTCCCGGCTGTGAGTGCCTCCCCCCACCCCCTTCCCTTCCCAAGAGACTTGGCCCCTCACAGCGCTCCCCTGGGGTCCTCCTCTCCTCACGCTGCCCTTCTCCTGACAGGGTGCGGGGCTGCGGGGTGCGTGCGCCCCTGTCGCCGCTCCTTCTCGGGGCTCGCCTCTTGTTTTAACGCTCATTCCTTTCCCCCATCCTAAACTTCGCCGCGCCCAACGTGGGGGTTCTGCCCGGGGAGAAGGAAACTGAGGGGGGGGGCGGAGCTGAGCCGGAGGGGTGGCGGTGCCCCGGGCAGGGCAGCACCCCGGGGCGAGACGCTCCCGGTCCTCCCTTTCTGCCCGCCCGCTGCGGCGGGACGCGGCCTCCCGTTGAGTCGGAAGCTGCGGGACGGGCAGGGGGGGCAGGGCGCTGCTCGGCTGCCGGCGCTGCTGCCGGCGGGGCTGTGCTGCTCGGCTGACGTTGGGCAGCAGGGTGCGGGAGGGGGGGCGATGTGCGTTACCGGGGCTCTGCGCTGTCAGTTGTTACGGGGAGCCCCTCCTCCTCCTCCAGCCGCTGCTTTCCTGCCGCCTGTGCTCCCGGGCTGAAAGCGCGTTCTGTTCGGTAAAACCGATAGCGTCAGCCTAAAGCTGCGCTGCGGGTTTTGGTTGGGTGGGTTTTGGGTTGTTTGGGGGGTTGGGGTTCGGTCTGGGGGTTTGTTTGGGGTTCTTTTTTTGGCGTGTGTATGTTACAGAGGGTGCTTTGGAGTTGAAATCCACCAAGGAGATGTGGGAGCTTCTTCATTTAAGGCAAAGGTGCAGCACAGTAATCACTTTTAGACAGCTCAGGGGTGAAGAAGTTCTATTTAAATAGACAAGCAGGAAGCATTGCCTAGTTCTTCTGATGAACCTGCACTTGTTTTAGGAAGAGGATTTCGTGCTTCTGATTTGGTGTAGGTTTACATCCCACCTCGGCGTACTCTGCCTGCTTCTCCAAGGCATATTGTGGGACAGACTGGAGAGCCCGAGCCTCAAAGGATGTCTCTTCTGGTGCTTTGGCAAGCGTTCATTCAGTCTGTGGCTGTGGGAGAGACACGCTCTGCTGCCCCGTGTGTTGGGCTGGTTTGCGTAGCAGCTGCGCAGTGAATGGGGAACTGATTTGCTTGGCACGTAATAACAGAGTTCTTGTTTATGTCCATGCTGATAGTGACTAGGAACACCTGATGCACTGTGTAACTTTGTCACTAGGCTGCGTGATTGAAGGTTTAGTAAAACGATGAATGAAAGTAGTATTCTAGACCTTATCACTGCTTGCAACTGCCTGAAGGGAGGTTGTAGAGAGGTGGGCGATGGTCTCTTCAGCCAGGTGACAGGAGACAGGACAAGGGGAAATGGCACAAAGCTGCACCAGGGCAGGGTCAGATTAGATGTTAGGAAAAAATTTTCACTGAAAGAGTTGTTGGGATGTGGAACAGGCTGCCCAGGGAGGTGGTTGAGTCACCATCCCTGGATGTGTTTAACAGACGGGTAGATGAGGTACTTAGGGATATGGTTTAGCATAGGACTGGGAACGGTTGGACTTGATCTTAAAGGTCTTTTCCAACCTTGTGACTCTGTGATACATACTGGATGCAGAAGTGTTTGGCATCGAAGCTGTGGTTTGATTCGGCAACCCTGCGTGCTTCTGGATGTTAAAAAATAATATGAGTTTTTCTTTTACTAGCCTGCAGTTGATGCAAAATGAGTGTTCCTGACTACATGCAGTGTGCTGAGGATCATCAGACACTCCTGGTTGTGGTTCAGCCAATTGGCATTGTACCTGAAGAGAGCTTTTTCAAGATCTACAAGCGAATTTCAGCCGTGAGTCAAGTCAATGTCCGCGACTCCCAGCGCGTGTTGTATATCCGTTACAGGCACCATTATCCCCCAGAGAACAACGAATGGGGGGATTTCCAGACACACCGGAAAGTCGTGGGGCTGATAACTATTACAGACTGTTCTTCTGCAAAGGACTGGCCTCAGACTTTTGAAAAATTCCACCTCCAAAAGGAAATGTATGGTTCTACGCTCTATGATTCCCGGTTGTTTGTCTTTGGGCTTCAAGGAGAGATCGCGGAGCAGCCTCGCACAGATGTGGCGTTTTATCCCAGTTATGATGAGTGTGAAACTATAGAGAAGAGAATAGAAGATTTTATTGAATCCCTCTTCATAGTGTTGGAGTCTAAGCGGCTTGACAGAGCCACTGATAAGTCTGGAGACAAGATCCCGCTCCTCTGTGTTCCGTTTGAGAAGAAGGACTTTGTAGGTCTGGACACTGATAGTAGGTAAGCAGCTATTTTTAACAGCTCCCAGGTTGGAAAACATATGTGACAATTGCTGGCCTTTAGAATAAGCCTCTTAAAAAGGACAAAGCACACTTTGTTACAACAAAGGTTGTGCCCCTGTCTTACTATGTGTATAGGCTGTATTTTAAGAGAATTTAATTTGTAGTCTTGACCGTATTTGTTTTGAATTTATGTATATGTATTTAACTTATGGGGCTAACTGAATAGTGGAAGTCACAGGAGAGGTTTGACAGATTCTGCTATAAATGGACTTTTTTGCTGGAAAGATTCAAATTGTTTACAGCTATATGGTATTAATAAATTCCATTAGAATCAATGAAAAATAGTCGTGGTTTATGTTGAGTATTATCTGGCTGATCCTACTTACTGTGGGTTTTTTTCCCCTCTAAGCCTCTCTACTTTTTCATCCTATGAAATAGTGGTCATTTATTTTGGTGATTAAGTTTGGTGTCTTTCCATGTTGTGAATTTTTATTTAATTTTTTGATGTTCTTGACCAGTCCTGTTTTGCTACTGTTCTTTTCACAACTGTTCTTATTGGTTTTGTGTATGTTATACTTCTTGTTTCCACCCCTACTCCCACCCCGCCCTTCATCTTTTGTTCCTAATCACTTGCATCATCAGCTTTCAAATTTGAGTGTTACATGGTTCTCTTATTTAGGGATTATTAATTCTGGCTTCCTAGCTACAGGCAGGTGTGAAATGTTTTTGTAATCTTCATAGTCAAAATCAGAGGACTGAAGCAAGTCTTCATTTCATTTTGGAAAAGATAGACATGTGAAGGCTATCAAAACGTGCAATGTGCATAGGAATAGTATCTTCAGCATCTCTCTTCTGCTAGGGATGCCAGCAGTGGTTATTGTGTTAAAAACAAAAAAACCCCACCATCCTGCAAACAAAAAACCCCAGACTTCAAAGATAACCAGGCTGGAATGTCCAGAGCTGACCAGGCATGTTTGTGCAGACTTCTGACCATGTTGATACACAATTAGTCCTAGAAACACAGAATGGTTTGGATTGGAAGACATCCCAGAGATCATGTAGTTTCAACTCCCCAGCCATGGGCAGGGGCACCCTCCACTAGCCCAGGTTACCCAAAGCCCCATCCAACCTGGCCTTGAACACTGCCAAGGAGGGGGCATCCACAGCTTCTCTGGGCAACCTGTTCCAGGGCCTCACCATACAGAGTGAAGAATTTCTTCCTTGTATCTAATCTAAATTTACCAGTTTAAAACCACTGCTCCTCATCCTATCATTCCATGACCTTGTAACCAGTCCCTCCACCAGCTTTCCTGTAAGCCCCTAAAGTACTGGAAGGCTGCTGTATGATCTCCCAGCAGGCTTCTCTTCTCCAGGCTGAACAAGCCCAACTCTCTCAGCCTGTCTTCATAGGAGAGGTGCTTCAGCTCTCTGCTCACCTTTGTAGGCTCCTCTGTACTTGCTCTAACAGCTCCATGTCCTTTTTATGCTGGGGGCCCCAGAGCTGGATGCAGTACTCCAGGTGGGGGCTCACGAGAGAAGAGGGGCAGCATCATGTCCCTGCACCTACTGGTCCTGTCTCTTTTGATGCAGCCCAGGAAACAGTTGGCTTCCTGGGCTGCACTGAGCTTCTTATCCATCAGATACCCTCAAGGCTGCTCTCAGTCCATTCTCTACCCAGCCTGTAGTTGTGCTTGAGACTGCCCTGACCCATGTGTAGGACCTTCTAAGCCCTAGCCTTAGAATCTCTATACAAGAATGGGATACACTGGAAGAAAGTAATCCAAACTTGTAAGTAGTTTGAAGCCCCTAATTATATTATCTGGTTGGTTGAAGGGCTGGCCAACAGTACCTTTCTCCCCTGCTCCTGGTCCTCTTTGCTAGTGAACACAGCAAGTTAAACTTATTCTGACTCGCTTATCCAATGTTGTTCCCTACTCAGGGCACTTTTTCAGTGTTACAGTTAATTCCTGCACTAGTCATCTTCCATTAGTGGTATAAATCATTATGTTACTGGGTTGTTTTTTTTTTTTTACTCTGCATGTGATCTAAAGTTCTGTAACCCACATGAGCTCTCTTGGAATCTCAGCTTTAATTACTCAGTTTCAATGAATTTTAGTTGAATGTAATCACTAAGATTTCCTGTCCAATTAGCTAAGAAAATGATGAGTTTTGGCCAAGAATCTCAAAATCAGAATTAATTATGCTGTTCAATTGTGTTCTTTTTTTAATTGCATACTTCCAAATTGTACATTGGAAGTCTGTTCCTTACCAAAATTACTTACTTATGAACAGAGGCTGTGCTGTAGCTACAAATGCTGTGGCCAAATACTTCTGTGAAGTTCTGAACTGGTGAGGACCTCAAGTAACAGACAGTATGTTTGTCTAAATGCATAGAAGATATTTTAGGTGGTTGCACTGAAGAATTGAAAGAGATTTAGTGCCATGCTTGAATTCTTTGCAAAATGAAAGATGTATGACCTTGGTTATGTAAACATATGGGTTTATACTGTTAATCACTGTTTGAGAAATGCATCCAACCTTACTGGATAGTTTGAATGCCAAATACCTTTTCAATAAGTTGGGATCAATGGATATGCTTTAAATGTTTGCTGCACTTAACTGCTTAAAGAAAAGGTGTTAAATCATAGAATTGTAGGGGTTGGAAGGGACCTTAAGAGATCACCAAGTCCAACCCCCAACCTCCTAATGTTTCCTCTTTCTGTTCAACAGCAGCTTTACAAAAGTTTTGCAGCTTTATTTTGATTTGGAGTTAGTGATTTGGACTTTAAAACTTAGGATTTATACATGAAAAGCATAAATATCTTTTAATTCTTCTTGCTTAGATTCAGTTTAGTAGGAAAATACTCTAAATGCCTGGATTTTTAATTTTAAATACTTTTGAGTCTGTAACAGGAGAAATTTATGTAGTCCCAAGTAAACATCAGAAGACTATTTGTCCTTAAGTTAGAAATACAGACACATTGTGTACCTGAGCTGCTCTGCACAGGGTCCTTTCTAGAAGCCTTTCATGCAGCATGATGCATCTCTTTTTCTGTGTTCTACTTAGCAGAAATTCAGAACCATGAATTGTGGTTGAACAAAGATGAGTTTAATAAACTAATTTACACTTTCAAATCTAAATCTTTAGATGTGAAATGGTAGCATACTGCATGGTGTTCCTTGGTTTTCCAGAAAAGGTTTTTAGTCTGGCATTTTCTCTTTTGCAGTGACAGATTCCCTAAATAAGAGGGAAGCATTGTGAAACTCTGAATGGGGAGACATAGGGCTAGAAAGGACCTTCTTCAAGGGAGCACAGCTTCTCTTTTTGCAAGCTGAGATGTCATGTAATTCTCTTCAGGGAGGGGTAAAGGTTGTCAGACTGCACAGAGCGCATATGAAAACATCTTGTAGAATAACTTCATCTACTTTGTTGGCTTTGAGTCTGTCAGCGGAGTAAGATTAAAGAATAAAATTAAAAAGATGATGTTACTGAGATATTGAGGCAAATGAAAGTGCTTTTCCTAGAACAGGTGGAAATATCTAAATGGCTGAAGGCAAAGAATGTCCCGTTATTCTTTATGCTATAAACCCTCTATTCATTTTTTTTTCTTTCTTTTCTGTATCCTGACCTGCCAACTAGTGTGCAGCTAACCAGATAAAAAGCACAAATACTTGATATTAAATAGGTGGCAAAGAAGGCATGGTCTCTGTGCGCAGAAAGTATATGTCTTTGCTGCTGTAGTTGCAGATGTCTACTTAGGCTAAATGTATCTTTTCCTGTAACTTCTAAAATTGAAGCTAAAATTCACTGTGTAGCAAAGGTCATGCTACATGTAGAGTGCAGCTGTAACCTTAAGCTAATGAACTGGGTTGATATAGTGAGTGAAAATATGTTACAAAGTTACACGGGACATAATTAGTATGATCATGTGATTTGAAAGCTAATTAGAACCGCTGAACTTTTTTTGTATCTTAAAAGAGACTTTTCTCCACCAAGTTATTGTAAAATACTGTTAATATTTATGCTTGGGACTAGATAGGTGGAACTGATCTCTCCCACTCAATAAGACTATCAATTTGGCTGCATAATAATTGGAATATTATTAGCTTCTTTTTAAGATGCAGAGTTTGTAGACTAGGAACATGGATGCATATCAAGTATTCTCAGAAAAAGTGCAGCTGATCTTTGTCATTTGCAAGTTGGTTGTATAATGAGCAGAAGTGACAGCATTTCCAGAACTCATATTGAGATAGAATAATCACAGAATCATTAAGGTTGGAAAAGACCTCCAAGATCATATAGTCCACCCATCCCCCTACCACCTATATCACTTACTAAACCATGTCCCTAAGTACCTAATCCAACCTTTCCTTGAACACCCCGAGGGACAGTGACTCCACCACTTCCCTGGGTAACCTGTCCCAATGGCCAACAACTCTTTCGGAGAAGAAATTTCTCCTAATGTCTAAACTGAACCTCCCCTGGTGGAACTTGCAGCCATTCCCTCTTGTCCTATCACTAGTTATCTGTGAGAAGAGGCTGACCCCCAGCTCACCACAACCTCCTTTCAGGTAGTTGTGGAAAGCAATAAGGTCAGCCACTCCTCATCAGCCTTGTGTTCCAGCCCCTTCACCAGCATCACTGCCTTTCTCTGGACACGCTCCAGACCTCAATATATATATAGTATACACAAGACAAGATGATGGTATACACAAGACCACTATATTATTGGTATAGTAGAGAATTCTTTTTTTTTTTTTAAGCTGGTAGGAAACTTCATGTATGAAAAATAGTGGGACCAAGTCCTAAGAAGTTCTGAACAAAGATCGTTGTGTTAACTAAAAGTTGTATGACTGGGAATCTGACCTTGACTTAATGTTAGAGAGCAGCCAGTAGGTGATCTTGGCAAATCTATTAACTTTTCTATTTGTTTCTTCATCTGTAAATTAGGTAAAATGTTTATGTGGTCACAGGGATAACTGAAGAAGATTCTGAAATTATTTGCACTTGGTAGTTGTTTGTAGAGGTCGGGGACTAATGGAAAAGAGTGGAAATCCATGTTCTCATCATGATACAAAGGTCCTACTAACCTGAAACTAGGAAGCATACCTGCCAGAAATCCCGTTTGTTTAATGTATTTTGTTTCTTTTTTCAGTTAAATAATAGTCATGTATCATTGTAAACCTACTTGGATAAGCTCATTTTAATGTTGCTTTCATCAGTTTGTGTCTTGGGTTCTTTCTTTTTTAATACTGGTAAGGCATCAGTTTAATTCTGCTGAGTGATGAGAAAGTAGGGCTCTACAGATGTGCCTTTCTCTACACAGTATGGTATCGTAGATGGGATTTTTCACTGATTTATCAAAGTTTATGATACCTCAGTATCTGTATGTGGCTGTTTAATTTTCTTTCTGTTCTCTGTCTTTCTAATTTTTGTTTTGTTCTTTCCCTCCCCCTTCCCCCCCCTTTTTCTCTCATACTGCCCTGTGAGTTTGTTGTTGGGTCTAAAAAGGTAGGCTGTGACTGCGTATATTTAAAGCTAGTTAGCTTTCCTCCATGTACCGCCTTTCCACTTCGCCTTCATTGCATATTTCAGTGTTGCTTTTTATATTTCTGTTTCAGTACACACAAAAATAATTGCTGCCTGGAGCCTTACTACCGTGGTTGACCTCTTTTTTGGCGCATTTGGCAATTATATTTGGTAGCAATGCTGAGTCTTTCTGTAGGACACACATAATTTGCTTAGGCGGCTGCTGGCCTCTGGAATTTGCTTTATGTTTTTAAACTCCAAAGCCATGAAGCTGTTGCTGCCTGTGTTTTGGTTTCCAAATTCAAAAGTTCTGGCAGTCGATCAAGCGCAGTAGCTGTGTCTTTTAAGTCTGGATAATGTTATGATTGGTGATATCTCTAGTTCTGCATGCTAATTGGAATTAGCAGAATTTGGTGGAAATTTTTGTTGAAGCATTTTGCATGAATACTTCCTACAAATTCATTTTGCATGCTCCTTGTTTCTAAATCTAGTCACTTTTGAAATTTTGAGGATCTAGAAATTCCTTCCGACCTGTTGCTGGATGGTTTGCAGTGAAAATAAATTGTCTTGAAATATAATATTATTGAGCTGAATTTTCTGTAAATTTATCCTGGTATTCTAGAAAAGAGTTGGGGATGAAGGAGTAAAGTGTGTATCCTGTATAGTAAATGAGGTAGAAATGGAAATGGGGTCAAGCAGTGCTTTTTGGTTCCTGGAGCAGGTTTATTTGTCCTCCAGTTTGAAGTCGTGGTCACTGATGGTGGTAGTGATCGTGGGTATCATTCCAAAGAGAATATAAAGAGCATGTCAGGTACCAAAGTAACGCAACTAACTTTAGAAGATAAGGTTTGAAATTAGCTTTGCAGTCAACTGTGTATGTACATGTGTTGAGGAGAGGATCTTCTCAAAGGGAGTTTGGATGACTGATGGGAGTATTCCCTGTGTGGTCCCGTGTTAAGGTGGCATTGCTGTCCCTGAGGATTCTTCTGAGTGTGTTGCACCGTGGAAGGAGTTTGTCTTTGGGTGGGTCTTTGGGTGAGACTTCAGTGTGTCTTCGAAACTTTGTTTTAAATGATCTTTTAGAGGAAAAATAAATAGAAGCAGCTCTTAACAATTGGGTGCAACAAGGACCTGACCTAGAAAAAGGTGGTCATCTTATCCTAGAAGTAGCAGTTAATTTATGTGGTCTTTTTGTCATCAAATAGGTTAGAGCTAAGCAGTGAAGACACAAAACAATTACACAGTGCTTTAATAAAAAATAAATTAGAATATTTATAATATTCTAGAATATTTATAAACTTCTCACTTTCAGGCTTGTGGCCAGATTCTTTGGGTAAAGTTGTGGAGCAAAAGTGGCTAAGTATGAAAATGAATAATCATAGTTTTATGCTTACATATAAGAATCACAGAATTGTAGGGGTTGGAAGGGGCCTCAGGAGATCATTGGGTCCAACCCCCCCCTGCCAAAGTACATATGACTTCTTCCATTAAATTTGCACTCCACTATGCATTGAAGAAACCATCGGTCACTTAGACATGCTTTTAACAATCTGACATTTTAACTATTAGATTTTTTTCAAAACCATCTTCCAAAATACAAAGTAAATTAAGTTTTGCTGTCTGTGGAGAGTGGGTTTTGTTTCAGTGAAACCTGTGGCTGTTGTCTTTTCTGACATACATGCACTAATTGGGCGACCCTGAATTCATTGCACTTAATTGTGAGTGCTAAATTAAGACACAGTTTATACACTTTTATGGTGCAAACTTACAGTATAATTACTGAGAAAATGTTTTCCAGGGGAATGATGAAGGCTTTCTAGATCCTGTCTTGGCATCACATTTAAGAGCCTAAAAGTAGATGGAATGATCTCAGTCTTTTGAATAATTAAAACTAAATTTCTTCTTCACTAGGAATAAATTATGGGTTTTTTTTTAAATAAGGAGGATTTCTAAAAGATAAATGTTTTGTATGAACAATGTTTATTGATATCCAAGTGAATAAATGTATTTGCATATATTGATGCATGCATTAATCTGCATTAAAATTAGGTATGGGTTAGGAAGAACTGTTGGTGAGGTAGTATGATTGAAATGATTATGGTATTAGGTTTTGATTTAGGAGTCTGACACCATGTCTTTTCATTTTGCTGTATGACTCATATTTATGAACTTAATCATATGCAATCTGGAAAAACACTTACAAATTTCAGTTCTAAAAGAGTAAGAAATGTAATTTGTCCATAAACATAAAGATTACTTCAAAGTGTCAAGAGGAAATTTGAAGTGTTAGCATCTTTGTTTCCTTACACAGCCATAATTCCTTTTAATTATTCTCCAATTCCACTATTGATTATGTTTAAAAAAAATTAAAAACACTGTAATATTTGTAATCTCTGTTTTACTTTGATTATAGTAAAAAATGACATGTAAACAATTTATATTGTCCTATATGACACTGATTCAAGAGTACAAAGTGAACTGTTAATGGAGGCATTGCTCTGTAACCCACCAGAACTCAGACTTAACTCTCAATAAGGTTTGATGCTCTTACATAGCTCAGGTAGAGCAGCTTTAGTTTCCACTTTGAATTTTCTTATATTTTTTTCCTTAAGAAGATCTGTAAAGCACATACTTGTTGAAAAAAAAAAATAGTCCAATTTCTTGACATATCTGAAAGATGAAAAATAGTCATCCTGTGTTTGGCTTCTTCATTCAGAGTCATCATCTGAATTGGGAAGATGATGTGATAGATCAGAAAAGTGGGAACACTTACAGAGGAGTTATAAGTAACATTTTAGATGGAGAGGAGCAATAGAAGACATGGTTCTTGTCTCCTTTTATAGTTTCCAGTTTTCCTTGCAAACAATGGTTGCTTTTCTATATATTTTTTATAAGGATGTCAGAAGTGCTTCAATATATCTTCTCTTCAAATTTCTGTCCTCCATCCATATCAATCAGTTACTTTCCCTTCCTGATGAACTAGTTTTTTCCTCGAACCAACTACAAGGAATAAGACATTATTTGGTGGCTGAACACAGTGGTTATCTTTGGGACTTCATGTGTCTCTCTGAGGTACTTGGTTTAGTTTGAGTGTTTTACAAAAGCAAACAAACTAGCAGCATGCAGTTACTGTATTACCATTTCTCCTATCCTTTCTGTCTTAAAATCTGAAGGAAATCAATTAATACGCTTATTTCTACCCTTATACGTCGTATGTTCTGCTCCCCTTGGGTTTTTTCTGCATTAGAAAATTGCTTCATGAAGGCAGTCTGGTCAGAGGTATTATTAGAGATTTTTTTAGTAATGCTTTAATTCATCTTTGGGGTTCTCTGAAAAATTCTTTGCTGGAAAAATCCCACCACCCCAAATGCTATTTCATTCTGTAATTGCAGCATTTCCTCTTATATTAAAGTCTTGCTCTAGAGTATAAGAGTTCAGCATCTGGAGAATGGATGTTATCCAGGTTTGGTGTTGTTTTTTTAAAGGTTTTGTGTTCGGACATGCTAGGTAATTATTTCAAAGACATTCTGTTAGTATTAGTTTAATTGAAAAAGTATCACTGAAACTGCTAAAAGCTAAAAACTTAGAACTATGACAGTCAGTTCAAAGAGGTTCTTTATATTTTTGGAAATCCCTTTTAACCAGTTTTTATTGGAAATACTTCATGTATAAAATAATGTCATCTACAGCAATTCTTTAATTAAACTTTCTTTTTTCAGATAACTTAGTTTAAACCATGCAAAGAAAAAAAACCCATTTTTTTCCTTGGTGTGAGGTTTGGACACAGATCGTATGTATCTCTGTGTATTTAGATGACATTATAACAAACAGATATACTATTGGAGTAATGCAGATAAATAAAATGCCTAAGTTGATGTTTATTTTTTCTCTAAGAAAACAATTTTATACAGTAAAACAAGGAAGTTCTTGGCAGGGAATACTTTTTCAGGAGGGAGAACTACTGAGGGGCTCAGAAGGACAACATTGTTCTGAATTTAAATCATGAGGTGCTTTCAAAGTCTAGTGCATCTTAATGTGCATCTTTTATGTTTCCTTAGCTGCAGTGTACTAAAAAAATCGATTGGTAGGGTTAATGAATTTATTGCATTGATTTGTGCCCAAGTTGCATTTTCAGTGGTACCAAAAATGCAATACAAATATTTAAATTTTTCAGTAGGACTTAACTGGGCTTGGGTAATAATTTTGGGAAAGAACCTCACCATTTATTGTAATAAGTAAAAAAAAAAAACCCAACCAGTATCAAGCGAAATCCTGTCAGTTCTTGCTGAAGCACTAGCGGTCCTTCACTAATCATCCCTTCAGAAGTAATGGGTACCTGTTTCAAGACCGTGACGTTTCTAGAGCACCGTGAAGCTTGAGAGGTCCCCGCCGGTTGTCTGAGGGGGCTTCAGGGCTGCCGACACCCTTGGGGCTTGGGGAGAGGGACCCGGAGACAGGTCTCGCCAGAGGAGAGGCTCTCCCCGCGCGCCCTCGCGAGCGGCACCAGCGGTTTGCGCGGGAAGGGCTGCGCGCTCAGAGACCGCTCGGGCGGCTGCTTGCTCTGCTTCCTCGCAGCCTTCGGCTGCTGCCCCGCCGGTCACCCCGGCCAGCCGATGCTGTGCGAGCCTAGCCAGCACCTTCGGGTCTCCAGGGAATCAGAAGGGCTGGTGGTAGAGACCAGGCAAGAATCGGCTACCCTGGCAGGCAAGCCTGGCATGAGTGGGGGCAGCCACCCAGAGCTTGTGTCAGAGCAGCTGCAAACACCCTCACCCTTGCCTCCTGGGTGGAGGAGGGAGGCAGCTCCACCTGCACAAGGTGTGCTCTGGTGGGACCACCCCGGCAGCAGGTGGAGGAGCTGCAGGAACAAGTGAGCAGGCTGTGCTCTGTTAGGGAGGATGAGCAAGCCTCTGCAAGGAGTAGTAGGGCTCCGTGGTGCTGAGCTCCAAGGAGTATGGAACAAAGAGCTTCAACAGCGAACTGACAGTGCCTTGGAGCAGGAGGTGCCAAAGTCTCTCCTGACCCACAGGGAGGGTGTGAAACCTTGGCAGCAGCCAAAATCCATGGCCACGATTCATGGGCCACACCAGCAGTGCAAACTAGAAGCTGCAAAAGGACGCAGCCAGTGGTAGTGAGAGGGACCCATTTGTCTGGTAGACAGTCAAGGGAATTTGCTGTTTGTGGAGAGCTGTGACCTGGGATGTCCCAGAGATGACTGCCCCAGCTGGTTAAAAGCTCAGACTACTGTCCCCTACTTCTTTTCCATGTGGTCACCAATGACAGGGAAAACAAAACCTGGGCAAGATCAGGCAGGACTTCACTGGGGGGCTAAATGAAAGGGACAAGTGATTTTTCTCTTTTGTCTTGCTAGTCAGAGAGAGAGATGCAGGCACAAGCTGATGTGTCATACAGATCAGTGAATGCTGCTGTCACCAGGGTTTGTTTTCAATGGTCACAAGTAGATTTTCAATGAATACAGCCTACTGAGGATAGAGTCCACTTGCCAAGAAAAGGCAGAAGGATCTTTGCTAGTAGATTGGCAGACTTCATAAATTGTGCCTTAAACTAATGAACTTGGGCTGGTAGTGTGTAAAAGTGGGATACATGCATATTCATAAGCCACAAGGTAGTTGAGTGCACCTACAAGAGTAGTTAGGAGTGCATCCCAACATGCTCCGAAGGCAAGAACCCTAAATTCATCCACCTTGAGTGTGTGTCTACTAATGCAAATAGTCTCAGCAACAAAAAGGAGGAAATGGAGCTCCATGCCTAAACTGTGAGTTATATCCTAGGAAGCCCAGAGACATTATGGGAATACTCACATGGCTGGAAGGTAACAGTGGATGGCTACAAGCTCTTTCAGAAAGGTAGGAAGGGAAGAAGATGGGATAGTTGCACTTAATGTGAAAGAGAAGTTTGACTGTATGGAGCTGCCCAGTCTTTTAACTTTCTGATTCTTGTATAAAACCTGTGATGCATTGGGATTTTTATCAATCTCTCCTTAAAATGTCAGTTCTTCTGCATATTATGCAGGTTAGAATTTTTATTGGATGCTTGCTCAGAGAAGCAAAGTAAATTAATGTTGATCTGCTATTAAGGAGGAAAGAAAATTGACTTTAGGTCCTTATTACATTAACTAAGTTTTTCCAGGAAATGACTGTAAATTATACCTTTTATTTTGCAGACACTATAAGAAGCGTTGTCAAGGCCGGATGCGGAAACATGTTGGTGACTTGTGCTTACAAGCTGGGATGTTACAGGATTCCTTGGTGCATTATCACATGGCAGTGGAACTTCTGCGGTCTGTGAATGACTTTCTTTGGCTTGGAGGTAGGATTAATTGATTAATTAATTAATTGAAGACATTAGCAGATTATCCCTGGTATTTATCCCTGAGGGGGACACCACTAGTAACTGGCAACCATTTGGACTTTGTACTGCCAATCACAATCCTTTGAGTCTGGCTGTCCAGCCTGTTTTCCAGCTACTTTAGAGGCCAACTATCCAAATCTTATCTCATGAATTTGGCTGTAAGCATGCAATGGGAGACCATGTCAAATGGTCTTGAGAAAGTCAAACATCCACTGCTGTTCTTTTGTCAACTGAGCTAATCATCTCCTCATAGGAGGCAGTGAGGTCCCCAAGGACTGAATTATCCTTGCTAAATCAATGTTTGCTGTTCTTAGTCACCTTCTTGTTCTTTGTGTGCTTGGAAATGGCTTCCAGAAGGATTTCTTAACAGTCTTGCTAGGGAGCTGAGGTTGACCTGCCTGTTGACTTCCTGGTACTTCCTGTTTGTGATGTTTTGCTTGGTCTGGTTGTTAGTAACTTACCCCAATTGGCATGACCTGTTGGGGGGGATGAGAGAGCAGCCTCACATTGTTTAGCTGTCTTGGTATCCATGGATGTGTCTAACCTGGTTTTGTGAACTCGTGTCTGATTAGATTATATGCTTTGTGTGTCTGTTTTCCTCTACTGTGGCTAGTGGCTACTCCTACAGACTCCACTAGTAATTTTGAGGGCTTGGGAGGTCTGAGGGTAAACTGTACCACTGAAAACAGAGATAAAGACATTACCTTTGTCACTAGGCCTCCAGTTTGAGGCATACTTTGTGTAAATAGACTTTACTGCATGATAGTTAACTCCTTGCAAGTACCTCTACTAATCTGTTTTCTTTACTCTCCAGCTGCTCTAGAGGGGTTATGCTCAGCCTCAGTCATCTATCATTATCCTGGTGGTACTGGAGGTAAAGTTGGATCTCGCAGGGCACAAGGAGGTTCTCTTTCTGCTGAGGCAGGCAACAGGCACAGACCAGGTAAGGATGAGATGTCATTGTTTTAATCTCTTGGCCACCACTGAACATCTGAAAATTTCCTTCCTTCTTCCTAACCCCTAAAAATTAGGGGGAAGGAATTGTAAAGGGGGTGGGGGGTAAAAAGGAAAAAACAAAGTATAACACACGTGTTGAGATAAAGACAGTTTAATAGGACAGAAAAGGAAGATGTTAACAGTAGTATACAAAACAAGTGATGCACAGCGCCGTTTCTCACCACTCAAAACTGATGCTCAGCTAGTTCCCAAGCTGCGATCCCACTTCTCAGGAAGAGGGGAAGCTGTTTATGACATCAGATTGTATGGAAGGCCTTGGTTCTGTGTAAGCACTGCTCAGCATTAACAAAAACATCCATGTGTTATCAACACTGGTTTCAGCACAAATCCAAAACATAGCCCTGTACCAGCTACTATGAAGAAAATTAACTCTATCCCAGTGCAAACCAGCACAGTCTCTTACATATCCCATAGGAAATTTTGGACAAACCCAAGATTTTATTTCCCTGCATCCTGTAATGACTCCCATACCCCTGTAGACAGTAACCCTCCCCAGTCTTTAAGGTTGTCTGGAGAGCTGCTCATGTTACCTGACCTTGATGGGCCTCACCCCTGGATAGCACTGTTTGCTTTGATTAGGTTATTGGGGTTCAGCTGACTATTGTGGTTCCTCAAACTCTCCTTTGAGTTTTGGGGATGAGATTTTAATTGCCTAATTGAACACTTGCTATTTGGTGTTAAGGTTCCTGAGAGTTTCTGTGTCTTCCAGGAAAGACTGGTTAGGGTCATGCAAGAAAAAAAATACTGATTATTGTTATCTAGACAGGCCTTTGGTCTAACTCATCACAGCTGTTTCTGTGTACTCAGGTTCTTACACAGTGCTGAAACAAACAAACTGGGTTTAAGTGCTGGTATAAGTACTCTTCTGTGCAATGTGATCAAAATTACTTCCTTGATCTTAAAAAAAAAAAAAATCATTTATAAACCACAGTCTAGTAAATACTTGCTTTTTATTATCTTAATTACAAACTCTGTAAGTTGATACCAGGTAATTGTGACAGTAAAATGACCTTGTTTCAGTAGAGAATACAGATTTTTTTCATCTAATACCCAGTCATTAAAATCTGTGCATTTGGTCCTATGGCCTGTGAGTACTTTTTATGTTGGCTTTTATAATATAATTTCATACAGTTACTGACCTTTGTCCACTTTTCAATGAATATTTAACAGTAGCTGTTGCAATCTGTCTATAGTGGCTGCTCCTTGTTATTCTAGAAGGTAACAAGTCACAGCTATCAGAACAATTTGATAAAATATATTTTGGCTGTATTATTGCTGCTTCTCTATACAAGTTGTCTTGCAATTCAAAATCCTGTTTGCAGAGTTGCTAATGTGGTTTTATTTTAAAAAAGATGTTTTAGTTTCATATGACAAGATTTTTCAAAGGACTTTTGTGTGAAGAAGAGCTGATTACAGGATTTTTGTCATCCCTTCTGGATGAAAATGTTACTTAATGGTTCGTTAACTATTGCTCCTTAGCTCTAGTCGTGATCTCTTCATGTTTTGAGATCTGAACTGCTGAACTCTGTCTAGCCAAACAGCCATTGTTGTGATATGTTTTTACTAAAAGGTTTTCTGAAAATTGATTTTAAATACTTTTTTTGTGTGTGTGTGACTCTGCAGTGCCTTTCCTTTAAAATCTTTTCAAACTACACTTTTGTTTATAATCCCCTTTGTTATAATTAATTTTGTGAAGCTAATATTTAATCTGAGGAACAAATTCCAGGGTATCTTTCTGTAGAGTGGGTCAAAACAAAACATCTTTCCACATTCTGCACAAATCAAGGATTGCCTTGGATCTGATATTCAATCTCTGCTTACTTCTGAGGCATATAGATGTGAGAATTACCTTATTTCCTCCTGATGTGCCTGGAATCACACCTCTTCTTGTACCTGTGCTTCAGCCATGACAGGATGTGGTTTCTTGGCATTGCCTTTTGCATCCAGACCTGGTCAAGAGTAACATCTTTCCCTTGAATCTTCTGTGACTTCCACCATTTGGCATTGTTAGGCTATAGCATGGAACCTGGCTGCTCAGAAAAATGTTACAATGTCTGCTTTATTTAAGGACATCTCTGGAGAGAGAAGTATTAGTATAATAATACAGAATGCAGGCTTAAGAGGGCAGAGTTATAGGGGTTTTGTTGGGGGGTAGGTTCATTTTTCCTGCTAAGCAGAATTGAAATACATTCCGTAACGATCTGTAACCTTCAGAATATCATCTGGGGTTTTTTTTTTGTGTGTTGGTGCACCCTTCAACTTGGTTTGAAACTCTTTTGATAGGAATAATGCACTCAGAATAGAATTAGTCACTAACACAGTGTTTAATATACTTGCCTGACAGAGGAGACATGGAATCTTGCCTGGTCCCAAGGCAGGTTTCTTCCCTGATCGTTGCCCTGAGCCCTTAGACTGCAGCATCTTGCTGATGGTGAAAAGGGAAGTTTGAAGTGTGACTTTTTGTGTTCCTAGAACATTTTTTTTCGTAGGGGGAGTGCTTTGGGCTGTGTCCCCTTGAATGGCTGGGTTTCTCTCTGCAGCCTTCAGTGTAAAAGAAGATTTTGAAGTTCCTTAGCTCATGTTGGCCAGGAAGCTGGCCGTGGTCTGTTGGCTATGTGATTGGTATGTTGAAGGAGGTGTTTTTAGATTGCTTCATGTTGAGGTTACTAACTGTTTTTATTTTCTCTAATGTGTTTCATTTATTTGAAGCTCTCAGCTCTTAGTTTTGTCACCTGAGTGTCCTCTTTCCTCAGGCAGAATTGGGAAACCTGAGTGAAATGCTGGAATATCTTTTTCATCTGGCTCTAAATTTCTATGTCACTAGTCTGGAGTCTGAGCAAATTAATTGAAGGGGGGTCCTGCTTTGCTCATAAAGCAGTTGTTTGGGCTGCTTAACTCATGGTTTTAACAATTTAATTGCCATATTTATTCAAAGTTGAGAGCAACAAGGTGTTATACACCTTATAGTCCAACTTCTCTACAATACTCTTGGCAACTATTAGTGAACAGGATTTCTTGTTATGACTCAATTATGAATAAAATTTGATGGAGTGAAATTAATGGCGATCGAAAGGGGTACATTTATTTTAAGATGTTATTCTAGAGTATTGTGTACATTAAATGAGCTCCCATAAGGATATTTAAACATTGCAGGACCCGATATTAAAATTGAGTAAGTAGATTGGGATGGAAACTTGCTAACTAAAACAAGTACAAAGAAAAAGGATTTAAATTATACACTGAAAATTCTTCATTTCTTCTTGATGTGTCTTAGAATTCATTGCAAGTTTGTGGGATTTTTACATTTTTTTTTTTACAAAATGAAACTTAACATATGGTGACTACTTGAGTTGTGACTGGTAGTCCTTCAAAATATCAATTTATGATCCTAATAAATCTTATAATTCTGTACAAGCCTGATGTTACTTATAAAACATAAGAGCTTATTTTGTTGGCTGAAAAAAAAAATCATTTTTGTTCCTCCTTTTAGGGGCACAAGAAGTTCTCATTGACCCAGGTACACTATTTTCATGCATGTTTCCAAAATCTTTTCTTTTTATTACTCGCATTTGTTTTGCATTTGTGTAGATAATTACTGCCACTTGCCAAAACTAGTAATGATTCCTGATGCAGAGTTTTTGGCTATAAATATTGAGGAAGAAAAGAGACTGAAGGCACAAAACAATTTATGTAGGTCCATGATTTGTGTCCCTGTAAATTCTAATCAAGGTTGTTTATTCTCATGAGTAGTGAGGATTTACAAATTTTTTTAATCGACAAACCTGAATGTCATATGTAGTCTCATCACTAACAAAGATTTTGATCTTAGCTTCCATAAAACCCCTAAGGTGTTAATCTACAGATGTGCTTGGTATGATTCTTTAAGGTTGGTAAGCATATAAAAAAGTTGCTTTAGCATTTGAGCATGTAAAAGAACATTTTTTTTGTATATATAGAGGGAGTAGAAAGCATCTTTCACAGTAGTTTTTAACTGCTGAGAATTGGGTTCAGCTCACAGAAAGATTTCTCTTCCATCTGAGTAGAGAAACCTCTTGGAGAGATAAATTACCATAGAATCCTACAGATTAAGTAAGATGTAAAATAAGTATAGAGCCTTGCCAAACCTTTGGTGTATGTTTTCAAAGTTTTTTCGACGGCTCTGAAATAAAATGAAATTCTACAAATAAAATTTCCATGTTCTCTGTAATACCTGCCACTTCCTTGGCTTCTATTTTGGATTCTTCTCTCTCATGTGTATAAAGACTTCTGTCTCCTGCTGCCTTCTTATGTAAGAAAACCAATTTCTTACTGTTTTGTCTGAGCCTCAGGTAATTTTCTTTTTTAACATGGAAGGCTCAGATTTGGTGGCCTCTGTTGCAATTTAACACTCGACTTTCTGTGGTTAGACACAGGGAAGAGAAGTTTTTGTTTTAAATGATTGGAAGAGAAGGTCACTGTTGTAATAATTAGTTTATATACAAAAAAGAGCACTTCATTTTTTTCCTTAGGTCTACATTATAAATTCATATTTTAAAATAGAACAGGGAATAATTCCAATTTTGAACTTGCATACTCAGATATGGCTATAATCTACTTTTGGCAGTATATTTTATTCATAGTCTAAATACTTAGATAAGAGTAGAAAACAAATACATTCATAATATTTTATCAAGTGAAAGATTATTTCATGTCTGGTGGTTTATGATTTAATCCATTTTTCATTTGCACGCTTGAAAATAGCATAGTGAAGAGAACTAGCATCTTTTAGGCAGGACATGATTTCTTCTTTCTGTGTATGCTTTGGTCAGACCTCCAAACCAGCATACCTAGTTTTTTTCTTAGATAGTTCATATCTGTTAAAAGTCCTTCTGCTCGTTTCTTACCCTGTTCTAGGTGCGCTGACTTCAAATGGCATCAATGCAGATACGAGCGCTGAGATAGGACGTGCCAAGAATTGCCTTAGTCCTGAAGACATCATAGACAAATATAAAGAAGCCATTTCTTACTATGGCAAGGTAATCCTACTTATCTGAGACAACTGCATTGAAGTTCTCATGAATAATGAACTACTGTGGTTTTGGTTTCAGAGGATCTTCTAAAGCACGTGCAGTACAGTTTCTAAAGCAGATAATGGAAGGTATAGGAACAATTTATACTACCAAACCAAGTGCTTGATTTAGAGACTGGGAATCTTAGAATTTTGCTCAAAGACAACAGCTAAACCAGCAATGTGCTGAGGAAACTATTTACTGTGCCTGTAAAAACCTGGAGGTTTGGTATTAATTGTTTTATAGACAAAAATAAGGTTTACAAACACATCAGGCAGAAGTGTTAGCTATTTCAGTGGCTCCTGGGGGGCATCAAAAGGAGTGTGGCCAGTAGGTCAAAGGAGGTGATACTCCCCCTCTACTCTGCCCTGGTCAGGCCCCACCTGGAGTATTGTGCCCAGTTCTGGGCTCCCTGGTAGAAAAAAGACAGGAATCTCCTGGAGAGAGTCCAGCAGAGGGACATGAAGGTGATTAAAGGCCTGGAGCATCTCCCATATGAGGAAAGGCTGAGTGAGCTGGAGCTGTTCAGCCTTGAGAAAAGGCAGCTATGAGGGGGTCTGATCAATGTCTATAAATATCTTGAGTGGGACACAGGGGGAAATGGCCAACCTCTTTTCAGTGGTCTTTGGGGACAGGACAAGGGGCAATGGCCTCACGTTGGAGCACAGGAAGTTCCACACCAATATGCAGAAGAACTTTTTCCCAGTGAGGGTGACAGAGCCCTGGGACAGGCTGCCCAGGGGGGTGTGGAGTCTCCTTCTCTGGAGATATTCAAGACCCATCTGGACACTGACCTGTGTGACCTGTCCTAGGGAGCTGCTTTGGCAGGGGGGTTGGACTTGATCTCTTGAGGTCCCTTCCAACCCCTACAATTCTGTGATTCAGGGTTTAACTATTCCAGGTGTTTATGGTCCTTAATGCATCCATCATCAACCCCGGTGCTGCTTTAATGTGTTGTGTAAGCTGAGCACTTACTGACTGAGCCTGCTGGAATGATCTTTGGGGAATTCAGAAATTTATGAAGAGGTTGCTGATGATGGATGTGATTTTACAGGATTGTTCAGGCAGGTTGTATTTAGAGTATGCAGAGAGGTAGGGAGTCATGGGGGAAATGTGAATGACAAATGTTCTTAAAAGCAGATTTTGAAAAATTAAACAGTTTTCAGCTCTACTGGAGGTTTTTTTTAGGAGTTTTGCGTAAATGCTCAGCACAGGAGATAGGCACGTTTGCATTCACAATATGAAGAGAAAAAAAAGACTTCATACTGTCACAATAGTTACTCAGTATCCACATCAACATTAAAGATAAGTTTAATTTATCACAGGGTAGTTATTTGTGCTTTAATCACCTCTTAATTTCAGATGCATCTGTTGTTTGATATAGAAAGTATCTTTAGACTAAGCTATATAAACACAATCTGGCATTTCCATGTCTGTGTTGAATGCTCTCCAAATGACGAAATTGTGTGCATGAGTTAATTTATGGTCAGGGGCAATGAAAGGTGATAGTTTGAGGTGATAGTTTGAGGGATAGTTTCAGATAAATTTGAATCCATCAATTTAACAGTAATTCTCAAGTATGCATTCAGCTTTTTATGTTACCTTAAGGGTAAGTTGCTCAACTAGATATGGATGAATCCTTTAGAAGTGTAAAATTATTGGACTTTGTTGGACTTGGGGCAGGATATTTATATTTTGATTATAATAATATACACTATGCTTTCAGCAAGTAATAACTATGCTTCACTTGCAAATTAGAAAGAGCTTTGTCTTGGAATTAATCTCTATCTTTTCAAGACAAGCATAGTTATATTCTGTCGCTTCAAGACCTCTGGATACAGTAACTCCTAGCTCTAATGCTGAGGAAGCAACACTTTCTACTTACTTTTTAATGTTATCACTGGTGCTTAAGAAACGTTTGTAGCATCTTCTACAATGGATTAAATCTCCAGTGATTTATTTTTGCCAATATAAATGCACAGGAGAGAAATATGTATCTGCTTTGATGGAGTAACTCTTGCATTTTGTTCTGAGCTTTATTTACCCCATTAGATTTCAAATGTGATAAATACCTTTACAGAGCTTAACTTCAGCAGGAGATAGTTTTGACTCAAATATCCAGTATGTAGTGGTTTCGTGCTGTCTGGAGGCCAGATGCCCACCAAAGTTGGTCTTTCACTCCCCTTTTCAGCTGGACAGGTGAGAAGATATATATTGAGAGGCTTAGGAGTGGAGACAAGGACAGGGAGAGATCATTGTGCTATCAGCATCGTGGGAAAAACAGACTCAACAGTACTAAAAACACCCCAACACATCTCATTTATTACAATAGACCACATGCACACGGAAACCAGAGTTGGATACTGATAAGTACAACCAGATCTTAAAGTACCTCCCCCCACCCCTGCCTTCTTTGTGACTCAACTTTATTGATGATTTCTTTCTTTCCTTTCTTCCTCCCAGGTGTCATGGGGGCAAAGGGAAATGGGGGTTTTGGTCAGTTCCTCACTAGTTATTTTCCTTCTTAGACAGGGGGGTGGTGGGGTTGGGGGGTGGGGTGGGGGGTGTGTGTGCATTCATCACACTCTTCTCCTGCTCCAGCATGAGGTCCCACCCACAGGAGACAGTCCTCCACAAACTTCTCCAGTGTGAGTCCTTTCCCACAGGGCTTCAGCTCTTCACCAACTGCCCCAGTGTGGGTCACTGCTATGGGGTGCAGTCATAAAATCACAGAATGCCTCTCAGGCCCAGACTGCTCCAGTTTGTTCCCCCAAGGAGTCACAAGTCCCCCCAGAAAACCTGCCCTGGCAGGGACCTCTCTCTCCACGGGCTGTAGGACCAGAACCTTGCCATGTAAACCCACACAGAATATCACTTTTGCTTGAGGAAATGACCAGCCAAGACTGTTTAAAGAAAACAGGCTGTGTTTGTCTAAGTTCAACCAGATGAAAGCGCATCTACATTGTCTCCTGCTTTTCTTAAGCTAAATAACTGAAACAGTCATTACAGAAAATGTTTTGTAAATTAATACTAGAAAAAACAGAATTGTTTTTAATTCAGTGATACTTTTAACTAAAGAGAAAAGGGGTGCAGTAAAATGGAAGGTCTGTGTCTATAGCTTCCTGTGCTGTATAGTGTACTTTATAATAAGCAGAAAAAAGCAAAATTAATTTGTTGTTCACTGTGATAGAACAGTGCAGGTTGTGATGAATTACTGTAAACCTGACCTTTTTGTTTACATACCTATTACACTGTGAAGGTGGAATTTATTTCTTTGTTGCAGGCTCACTACCCACACCCACCATATATATATATATATAAAGTTATCCAAAATGATACTAATGTTCACGTTTTTTCTCCTTGTCTCAACTCTCAGACTGAAGCTGTGCTGTGCCTCAAAATAAGAGGAGGGAGTGAAGAGGCTGAAAACTGTTGTTTTGCATAATAACATTGTAGATGACACCTTAATTTTCACTTGGGCATATGTGATAATTTAACAATATAGTCACTAGCATTAAAGAATTCTGGATCTGTAAGATGTGACAGCTGATTTATGTGTTGTGCAGGAACACTTATAACAACTAACAGGTGCAATGCTTTAATATTATTTTAACTTTCTCCCTCTTCAAGTACAAGAATGCTGGTGTGATTGAACTGGAAGCCTGTGTGAAGGCAGTGAGAGTTCTTGCAATACAGAAAAGGAGCATGGAAGCCTCTGAGTTTCTGCAGAATGCAGTTTATATCAACCTTCGCCAGGTCAGTGTGGAACTCCAGTTATATTCTCCTCTTGTTTGACAGATTATACTGAAGTGTGAAAATTAGTTAAATTCAGGAGACTCCAGTTTATTTTCTGTAATGCTTCCTTCCTTCTCACTAGGACTTCTGAGGATTTTCCTGTCTGTGAGTCTGGTTTAAAAGGTATCCAGAGTTTATCTAAAAACATGAGGACTTAGTTTGAGATTAAAGACTCTTGGTTATTATCCTTAGATGTTGCACTGGGGAAAAACAACTGCTTGGGACAGATCTGAAGTGGATCTTTTTTCCTTGATTGTATCTTGTTCAATGAAACTGTGTGCAAATAGGGAATGACCTGTTGCAGAGTGAGCTTAAGAGTCTGATTAATGGTGTTAATGAATTGAATTTTTGTTACATAGTGTGAATTCTTGGGTAGGCCAAATCAGGATGGAATTCAGAGGAGAATACACAACCACAAAACTTGGCAGCTAGTCAGCATGCAACCCGTGCCCTGATCAAAGCTTGCCTCAGCCAGATCTAATAGCCCTAAAGAGAAACAGTTATGATTCCTGATGAAATGCATCTAGTGAAAAAGCATGGTGAGAAGGCATCATGGTTTTTGTCATCTGCTGTATTTGGAGAGAACCAGAGAAAGGTGTTCTTGAGGCTCTGCTGCTTTTTCTCCTAGCTGGCTGGTTTCTTTCTCTCTGCTTTGTTTTTCCCCTAAAATAACTTTGAACTTGATGTATGCCACCGGCTGTTGACCCTACAGATAGAACTTCATGCATGGAAAGCCTGCCTCAGTGTGCATTGTCATGCTATATAAAATATAGTCTATAAATGCCAGCTCTCCCATTGTCTAGAAAACCTTGAAATAATAATCAGGTATATTCTGTATTTTTGTTGTAGCTTAGTCAGAATTTAGGAAGTTAATGCAGTTATCATCTGGAAACATGCAGCAAAGTGTTTCACACTGTTTGTCACAGCCTTCTCCTGTAAAAGCTGGCAGGATACAGAATGGGTGGGTGGTCTGCAAGATAGGTAGGAAATTGGCTAACAGACCAAACTGGGCGTCAGCTGTATCTCCTCCTATCATTATGCCACTGTAGAAGCTGAGTATATGGTGTCTTCAAGCTGAAAGAGAATAGGTTTAAGTTAGACATTAGGAAGAAATTCTTTATTGTGAGGGTGGTGAGGCACTGGAACAGGTTGTCCAGAGAAGTTGTGGCTGCCCCCTCCCTGGCAGTGTTCAAGGCCAGGTTGGATGGGGCTTTGGGCAACCTGGGCTAGTGGAGGGTGTCCCTGCCCATGGCAGGGGTGTTGAAATTAGATGATATTTGGGGTGTCTTCCAATCCAAGCCATTCTTAAGTTAGGTGACAGTGATTTTCCTCTTGCAGGTGGGTAGAATATCAACACACCAATATTCAGCAACAGAATAAACACCTCACAGGATAAAGTTTATGCCTCTGAACAGGAAAACTAGTTTCTTTTCATGTATTCAATCTTCTACTCAGTCTACTAATGTTATGTAATTAGTGTTTTCTGATTATAAGAGAGCTGCAGGGTAATAAGATTTATCTTTGCATCCAGTTATCAGGAATAAATTGTAACATCTAATTACAAAGGCAGTGAGATTATAGAATTTTAATGTAGGAAGGAATAATTAAAAACAAATAAAAAGCTACCCTCTTGAAAGCCAGTCTTACAACAAGCCTGTGAAAAAACTGCTCAGTTGCTTGGATAGTGAACTACAGACTTTGGAGGTGCAATCTGCAACCTGGTTTGTTATAGCAGTTAAACAAAATTTAACTGTATAGGAAAGATCCTGTGCTTCAGGTGTTGGAGTTCTGCATGGATGAACAAGGAGTTCCTGGGCACACAAAATAGGAGGCCTACAGAGGGTGGAAGCAAGGGCAGGTGTCCTGGGAGGAATGTGGAGAAGCTGTCCAAGCAGCCAGGAACTAGGTTAGGAAAGCTAAAGCCCTGATAAAATTAAATGTGGCCAGGAATACAAAGGCCAACAAGAAAAGCTTCTCTAGGTATGTTGGTCATAAAAGGAAGGAAAGTAAAAATGTGGGTCGTCTCCAGAAGGAAAAGTGAGTTTGGGTTACCTGGGGTATGGAGAAGGCTGCCATACTCAATGACTTTTTTGCATCAGTCTTCACCAGCAAGTGCTCTAGCAATACTGCCCACATGAAGAAGGCAAAGACAGGGACTGGGAGGATGAGGAACTGCTCAGTGCAGGAGATTGGGTTTGAGAACATCTAAGGAACCTGAAGGTGCACGAGTCCATGATGAGATGTATCCTTGGGCCTTGAGGGGACTGGCAGATGAAGTGTCTAAGCCACTTTATAGAATATTTGAGAAGTTTGGGGTAAGTTTCTGCTGACTGGAAAAGGGGAAACATGGCCCACATTTTTAAGCAGGGAGAAAAGGAAGACCTGGGAGCCATAAGGTAGTCAGTGTCACCTCTGTCTGACAAGATCATGGAGCAGATCCTCCTGGAAACTATGCTCAACACGTGGAAAATAAGGAACAGATTGGTGATAGCCAATCTTGCTTCACTGAAGCTGAATTGTGCCTGACAGATTTGGTGGCCTTCTGTGGTGGGGTAACAGTGTCAGTGGATAAAGGAGGTACAACTGCTGTTATCTACCTGGACTTGTGCAGAGTGTTTGACACTGTCCCACACAACATGCTTGTCTCTAAATTGGAGGCATGGATTCAACAGGTGGACCACTTGGTGGATAAGGAGTTGGCTGGATGGTCACATTCAGTTGTGGTCAGTGGCTTAATGTCCATGTGGAGAACAGTGGTGAGGGGCATTCCCCAGGGCTTGGTACTGGGAATGGTACTGTTCAACATCTTTGTTGGTGACATGGACAGTGGGATCAAATGCACCCTCAGCAAGTTTTCTGATGACACCAAAAGTGTGTAGTATGGTTGACTGGCTGGAGGGAGGGGATGCCATCCAGAGGGTCCTTGGAAGATAGAGCCACAAAGATGTTCAGAGGGCTGAAGCACCTCTCCTATGAATACAGGCTAAGAGAGTTGGGCTTATTCTGACTGGAGAAGAGAAGGGTCTGGAGAGACCTTACAGCACCCTTCTGGTACCTAAAGGTGCCTGTAGGAAAACTGGGAGAAAACTGTTCAGAAGGGCATGGAGTGACAGGCCAAGGGGTAACGCCTTCAAGCTGAAGGAGGGGAGATTTAGATTAGATACTAGGAAGAAATTATTGGTTTTTGCAGCCACTTTGTAGGCTTTAAACTTTTATAAATTTGTAAGGTCAGGAAAGATGTTTGTGGATGCAACATTAATGGCCTGCAGAATGCTTGCTGGAGGCTTCCCAGGATTAATCTCTTGGAGAGTCTCTGTTTTTAAATTTTATTTTCTTTTCTATCCCTGATGATAATACCTAACTGTTTGTGCTGAGGCAAAACACAGTTTTACTATCGTTCTGGTGATGTAAAACCAGCTTCCTGCAGTTGCAGGAAATATTTGAGTAACTGTGGAAAAATCATTAAGCAACAAGTTAAGTAGGAGTTTTTTTAAAAAACTTATTCAGATATGGTAAGAATAAAAGTTTCTAGGAATCTTTTGCCTCTCTGATCGTTGTTCTGGTTATCAGAGATGGCTCGTAGCTACCTAAATAGCATTTCCCTGCCTCATCTTAAAAATTTAGTTTCCATAGCTCTGTCAACATTGACAGTATTATGAGGAACAGCTTTTGCTAGGGTTTTTTTTTCATGTATTTCTAACTTTAGTAGGTGATGTGTGCTCATGCCCTTTTCAACTCTGCTACCACAATTTTTCATTGTGCTTTTTAAAAAAGACATAAATAGAAACAGAAGGGCAGGGGGGAGGGAAGTGGAGCAGCTTTTTTCTTCTGCTGAAGTAGGTAACCTTAATCTGACATGGCATGTTCTTTCAGAACGATGGCTTTTGGGGTTTCTGATAAACTGGTTTAAAATTGTTCTCTGTTTTCTTTTTGGGCTGTGTGCTCTTTGCAGCTGCATCGATTCATGGAAGTGTTCAGCTTGGTGCAGTTGCTTTTCTACAGCTCTTTTTACAGGGACTGGTCCCATATATGGATGGGTGGTATTTTTGCACTGGCCTTTGGTTTGTGTTGTAAATTCTGAGGGGAAATAGTAACTTCACCTTCAAAAATAATATGAAACTTTCTGAAATGACTCGCCAGTCTATCTGGCTGTGTTTCTTCATATGCTAAAACCCTAAGATTTGATCAATCAGATAAGGTTCTGATAACTATAGGCTTCTTTGAGGTCTCTCATAAACCTGTGTCCAAAATTAGAAATGACTTTGGAACGCAGACCTTTTTTAAAAAAAGATGCTTTGAAGATTAATTTATAAGAGCTAATTGTTTTTATAAAAGTTAACCGGTGTGTCTGGCATCTTCCTTTGAATTTGCAAGGCTTTAAATGAAGTTAAATGCACAGAAACCACCAATTGATACTTTCAGCTTTGAAGAATGAGTGGCAAAAGCACCGTTTCTGTCCTTTAGTGCTATTTTTGCATGAAGTTTGTCATGTTAAACGCCTTTGTAAAACATGTTAGCAGCTTTAGTGTGACTTAAAATACCTTATATTGCTTTTGGTTGTACATAGCAGATACTGTGCAGTAGGTGTCAGCACTGGTTCACCTTCAGAGCTCAGTATCGCTTGTTACTTGTCATGTAGTCTTGAAATAGTTGGTAGCTTCCAGAACTTCTGCAGCAGTTTCTTCTTAGCTCTCTTATTTCAAAGCAAGATTGTCACTGAAAGATTGTCATTCAGAGCAGAGGGGAAAGAATGGTTACTTGGGACTTTTTGTATATGATAAGTTAAAGAAGCATGTGTTGATAGTTACTCATCAGAGTTTGTTTCAACTTTAAGCCTAGCAGGGCTTAACCTTTCACTAATTTCTTCCTCACTAGTTGCCAGTCCACATACCTATAGAGCCACAGAATGGAAATTTTGTGTTTTACAAGATCAGAGACACAGAAAAATCGAGGCAGCAGTTTCTTTGCTTTCACAGCCTGAAAATTCAAGATTAATCATTAGATTTAATCATAAAGGGATGAAAGTGTTTAACTTGGTAAACCAGTAGACTTTGGAAAGGGTTTATTTTTGTGTTCTTATGCACATGAACACCATGTTAAATAGCTTTCATAAAATACACAACTGTTAGTGACCGATGTGGCTGTTTACTTGTTAGTACTACTGACAAATAAAGTTGCTGAAGAACTCTATTTTTGCTGCTTTTGCTAGCTGTTTTACTTGAAGCAAGCTTAAGTTTTCCTGGCAGTAGAAGCTGTCATGACTTGCTCTATACAAAATCCCTGGCCTTCTGTAGTGTTGGAGATACGTCTACAGCATTTTTTTCCCCTCCTGTTGTTATTTTTTTTAAAGAAACTCAGATATGAGCTTTAAAATTTTGATTGAAACCCCTCCTTTTCTCTTCTCCCTTCACATTTCAGCTTTCAGAGGAAGAAAAAATCCAGCGCTACAGCATTCTGTCGGAGCTGTATGAACGTATTGGCTTTCACCGGAAGTCTGCCTTTTTCAAGCGCATAGCGGCGATGCAGTGCGCTGCACCTAGCATCCCAGAACCTGGGTGGAGAGCCTGCTACAAACTACTTTTGGAAACTCTCCCTGGCTATAGCTTATCATTGGATCCTAAAGATTTCAGCAAAGGTAAGTGTCTTTGGGAAAGTATGGGTTTGCGTAGTCGGTCGTAGAATCATAGAATCGTGACGGCCCTAAGTACCTCATCCAGTCTTTCCTTGAACAGCCCAAGGGACAGTGACTCCACCACCTTCCTGGGCAACCTGTTCAAATGCCCAGCCACTCTTTCTGAGAAGAAATTTCTCCTCATTTCTAACCTGAACCTCCCCTGGCACAAGTTGCAGCCATTCCCTCTTGTCCTATCACTATTTCTCTGGGAGAAGAGTCTGATCCCCAGCTCCCCACAACATTTCTCTCAGGGAGCTGGAGAGAGCAGTAACGTCTCCCCTGAGCCTCCTCTTCTCCAGGCTAAACAGCCCCAGTACCCTCAGCTGCTCCTCATCAGCCTTGTGTTCCAGCCCCTTCTCCACCCTGGTTGCCCTTCTCTGGGCATGTTCCAGGGCCTCGATATCTTTCTTGTAGTGAGGGGCCCAAAACTGAACACAGGATTTGAGCTGTGATGTCCCCAGAGCTGAGTATAGGGGTCACTCAACTGACTTTCTGTAACAGATTTCCTTGGGAAATTTCAAATTAAACCGAAGTAATTACCCATCAGAAATGAACTGTGACAAGTAGAGCAGTTCTTTAAAACAACACCTTCACTTCTTACTTAGTGTTGCTTTCAACACTAAGTTTCAAATTTCTGCAAGCTACTGCTGAATATGTTTGTTCTTCTCTTTGCAAGAAATAATTATGCTTTATTTATGAGAGCTTCACTTCTACTTTGTTTCAAAAATGCTTTTTTTTGTTATACACTTTCCAGCACAAAAAAAGTTCATATTTTATTTTGAGCACGTTTTCAATTAAAGTGCCTTCAATTTGCATACCAGATTGTGTTTGTTTTGGTATTATTTGTTCCTTTAATCAAGGAGTGAAAGATTTTACTTGGTTTTGCCTATGGACACACATACATATGTAGATATAATGACACATGTCCTGGTCTTGGCTGCAATAGAGTTAATTTTTTTCCTACAGCTGGTATAGCTCAGTGTTTCAGTCAAATGGGCATTTCATACCATATGATGTCACGTTCAGTATATAACTGGGGGGTGGGGGTGGGCCAGGAGGTGGTTCAGCTCAAGAATTACCCCAACATTAGTTATTGGTTTCAGGTGGTGAGTGGTTTTGCTGTGCATCCCCTGTTTTGTATATCCTCATACTGTTACTTTGCTTTCAGTACAAGATTTGGATTTTGTAATTACCAGTTCCAGCTGGTGATGAATTAAATTACTGCTTAGTATATAAAGAAAACCAAAACCAGTTGGCTTGTGATGGCTTCTAGCTTTTAAAAGCATGAAATGTCTGCTTGCTTTATAGGAACTCACAGAGGATGGGCTGCCGTGCAGATGCGGTTGCTTCATGAACTCGTGTACGCTTCCAGAAGAATGGGTAATCCTGCTCTGTGTGTCAGGCATCTGTCTTTCCTTCTCCAGACCATGCTGGATTTTCTTTCTGATCAAGGTATGATTTTTATTTTTTAAAAGAAAGAGATACTTTCACTTTCTTCTGTCCTATGGTCAAATAATGTGACCTTGTTTTGAAATACAGTTAACTTGAAGTAATGGAGAGCACACAAGTCAGTGAATTCTGTCTGTGTGTGACGTAGTTTGCTGATGGCAATCAATTATGTATACAGTGTTACTGATTTTAAATATTAGTGTTCTGACCTTGATGTGTAGTATCTAAAATAAAATTTCCCTTAACATTTTCCATCTGTAGAGTGACTGTCTCAAACCTAATACTCTATTTCCTCTGTAAATATTAAGAATATAATTGGAGGGCTTAATTTGGGTTTAAAAAAAAAAAGTATTACTTGAAAATACTAGCAGCATTCATATGTGTGTGCTATTAATTAAGAGATTGAGAGGAGTTGAGGTTGAAAAGAAGTGTGTAAATTCAAAAAAGAAGTGTGTATAGTAGTTCAGGTTGAATCTATCAGGAGTTTTCTGAGGAAATATGTTTTCTGATGAAACATTCATAGTCTGGTTAGAGAATTCATCAAAGGGAGTATACACCATCCTGATCTGTGTTTGAGGCACTGAACTTGTAGAAGCTCAACATGATGGAATTGTATTGTACAATGCTTAACTAGGACAGTGGGATTACATATCTGTGGTTTCTTTCAAAAATTTTAATTCAGTGATAAATTTCAGTGGGATTTATTAAATTTGTGAGTGAATGACAATGGAATGAATGTGTCTGCGTATGGCTTTCAGAAATGGTAATGACTTGTGTGAGGACCCTTTTGTGGGAGAGAGCAGAAACCACCTGGAAAAGCTAAAACTTATTACTTATGTTTGTAGTACACTTCTTAGGAAGACTATTTTAAACATGTTTGTTTGTCCCATGACTAATGAGATAGAACTGGTGATGAAAAGTCTTTTAAAAATGTTTTTGAGTCACAGTATGTTAGGCAAAAAGTTCATTTTTTCCACTTCTACAATAAAGAGGATCGGAATAAAATGGTGTAGAGTTTCCCTGCTCCCTCCCCCCCCCCCCCCCCGTTAATTATTGCCAAATGTTTCCCCTTGGTGGCTCCTGTAGCACTTTGCTGGTGAGCTTTAGGTCTTTCCCTGCCAGTATATTCAGTCCCTCATACCAGTAGTGGAAGAAAGACATGAACTGATAAACTGGAATATCATCTTTCTGTCTGGTGATCATTTTTGCTGTCAAAAGGTCCTTGGATTTTCCAGGATGTTTAATGAAGTTATGTTGGATAGTTTGGCTGAAGACAAGGCTTTAAGAACTTCTATGCCTGTCCACATGTAGTATTGCTAATCCATAATCCTAAAAAGGTTTGATAGAGAAGCAACTTTTGTGTTTCTTGTCTTCAGACATTATATGTCTGAGCAAAGCTTCCCATTTCATAACATAACTCTGACATTTAGTGTCTTTGAAAAATCAAACTGAACATTCTCCAATGTGTTTGAAGAGTAGCGGAATCTTTTTATCCTTCTCACCTGAAGACACCCAAAATAGAACTTGCTGTTGTGTTTGAAGTCCTTTATTGATAGAATGTTGCTCAGACATGGTCAGTGGTATCCCAAACTGTCCAAAGCTGACAGGGACATCTTCACTAGATCAGGTTGCTCAGAGCCCCATCAAGCCTGACCTTGAATATCTCCAGGGATGGGACCTCCATAGTGTTATGCTTTAGTTCTTTTCAACCTTCTAGTGAGACAGCAGGCTTCACATCTGAGATCTCTACTGATCTGTCTGTTATGTACTTCAATGAAACTATTGACTCTATGATGATTCTGCCTTGCATGAAACATGCAGAACTAATTTTTCATCTGTTGACCAGTGTTCTGGATGTCTTTATTCTTGAGGTGAGTGTCAGTAGATGATGGGGAGGTAAATATCTGGAAGTACTTCCTGAAATGTCCTAAAGTGCCTTCCTGTCATTCCTGTGCATGGTTCATTTGTACATCATTGGACACCACTATTAGTTCCAGCTGCATCCTCTAGTATGGGACTTTAGGCTAGAAGTTGGTTCCCAAAAATAATTTGGCAGGTGTTTGAGGATTTGGAGGCTAAAATGAACATGCACATTGACTGTCTGACACTGGCTTTACTCATTGGTTTTGGATAGGCAGTAGGCAAAGGTAACAAGATGAATGACAATGTTTTTCTTCTCACCACAGTGGTTATTGATTTTGGATTGTCCTGGTTCTGGTCCACAGCTGTACCAAATTGCATTTTTATGGGGGAGTGATGTCAGGTGGTGTGGAAAACATCCCAGGCTAGCTCAGCTCCCCTGTGCTGGCTGTTTGGGAAGTTAACTCTGGCCTGACCACAACCAGGACATGGATATAGCCTGTATGGTTGTCTGACTTCTCTTGGGACCCTTTAGATGCTTCTCTTGCCAACTGGATTGTCAGCTTTAGCATGGCCTTTGGAGTCTCAAAATGTCTGTTCTGCTGCTCTTATTCCATAGATTAACATAATTACTCTCTTTAGAAACAGAACAATGTTGGCTACCAATCTGAAGAATGGCCACATGGTCTCTCATGTATGTACATGCATACCTTTCAACACCAGAAAGAGAATAGCGCACCTGAAAGACCAAGAATAGTGGATACCATGTAACTCAGAGTCTTTCTGTGATGACCTTTGCTTTTAGTCTTTTCAGCAGTGGCAGTGGCCAAAAATGAATGGGCTAAGTTCCAAGCCATGACCACAAAATGTCTGGCAGATTGGTAAAGAAGTTTTGTGGATCCGGTTGTCACGACTTCTTTGCTCACTGAGTATAAGATTTTGAACAATTTTAGCTTCTTTATCTTTGTACTGATGTCATGAAGGAATTTGTTTTAGCTCTAGCAAATGAATAAAGATATCCTGGGCTTCATTACAAATGCCCTTTTGATAGAGGCATACCCTCCCCAGAGTGGATACTTATTGCCCTGGCCAAGTCATTAATTCTGATGCATGACTTGAAATCTTTAGTGAAAGACTTAACTTGTTATGACACTTCTCTTCAACCAGAGGTCTTGTATGTGATGAAGGACTTAAGGGATTTCCTTGCTGTAGCTGGCTATTTTATTTTCAGAAGCAAACCTTGTCAACGGAGTTCATCAGTCTTCATTAGGAGGGATTTCTGTACGTGGGTTTTCATTTCCAGTATGCCTACTTTATATATTACACACACATACTGGATTGGCTGAGATCATTTCTCAGTCAGGAGTTGTTTTTATGGTTTATCTCTGCATACCATGGCTGTGCATGATCAGTGAGATGATAAACACATAACTCTACCTGAAAAAAATGGCTTTGTTCCTTTCAAAGGTCCTGAGCTGAATTTTCAGAAATGTCCCTAGTTAGGTAAATTTCATTGATGTAATTTTGAACTTCATGGTGGCAGGGTGCAGTGACTATTGGCACTCCAGAATCATGACATGTTGATCCATGCCATGCAAACCTTAGAGGTTTGTAAGTTTGACTCCAGGCTGTTTTCTCATTAAAACAATCTTCCAGAAGATGCTTATTCTCAGCCTGTGCTGACATCATCCTCCGTGATGAAGAATTTCTGCCAAATTTTGTGTTGGATGCTATTTAAGATCCCTTCATCCTCTAGATCAGTTGTGATGGATTTGTCAGTGTTGGCTGGGCAGACCACTTTGATGCCTTGACAGCTTAGAGTTGTTGGTAGTTGGAAAAACAGGGGTTGCATGACAGTGTTCTGAGTTCTCTTTCAGAACATTTTCATCCTCCTTTCAAGATTGCTGTGCTCAGGTACTGGCTGACATGTCAACTGCCAGGGTGAAGACTGTGCCTTGTGCAAAGAACTGATGAGCTTTATTGTTGTGGTTTTGTGTGATGGGATTCTGGTGGAGAAGGGGGGCGCTTCATGGGGGGCTTCTGTAAGAAGCAGCTAGAAGCTTCCCTAGGCCTGGCAGACTGAACACCAGCTGGACTCAAGGCTGGACCCACCACTGACCAAGGCCGAGCCCATCAGTGATGGTCATAGAGCCTCTGGGAATCACATTTAAGAGGGAAAAATCAAGTGGCCACTCTTTGCTGCCAGAGAAAGGGAGTGAGAAGATGTAAGAAACTCTGCAGACACTAAGGATGGGAGGCGACACTGTAGGCACCAGAGAGAAAGATTCCCCTGCAGCATGTGGAGAAGACCACGGTGGAGCAGGTTGTCACCCTGCAGCCCATGGGAGATGATGGGAAGCAGAGACCCCACCTGCAGCCTGTGGATAGCCCCACGCTGGAGCAGGTGGAGACACAGGGAGAATGTGACCCATGTTGGAGCAAGCTCATGGCAGGACCTACAGCCCATGGAGAGAGAGGCCCATGGCAGAGCAGGTTTGCTGGGGGGAATTGTGACTCCTTGGGGGACCAAGCTGGAGAAGTCTGGGCCTGAGAGGCATGCTGTGATTTTATGACTGCACCCCATAGCAGTGACCCACACTGGGGCAGCTGGTGAAAAGCTGAAGCCCTGTGGGAGAGGACTCACACTGGAGAAGTTTGTGGAGGACTGTCTCCTGTGGGTGGGACCCCATGCTGGAGCAGGGGAAGAGTCAGAGGAATGTCCATCCCTCCCCCTTTCCCCCACCTACGCTAAGAAGGAAAACACCTTGTGAGGAACTGTCTGAAACCCCCATTCTCTGTCCCCCCTGTGACACCTGGGGAGGAAGAAGGGAGAGAAATCATGAATAAAGTTGAGTCCATGAAGAAAGGAGGGGTGGGGGGATGTGTTTTTCAAGATTTGGTTGTACTTCTCGTTATCCTGCTCTGGTTTCTGTGAGTGTTGTGTAGTGTAATAAATCAGGGGGGTGGGGAGGGGGACAGTTTGTTCCGTGTTGAGTCTGTTTTGCCCATGACGCTAATTGCGGAATGATCTTTCCCAGTCGTTATCTCCACTCCTAAACCTCTCAATAGATATTTTCTCCCTTGTCCAGCTGAAAAGGGGAGTGACAGAGCAACTTTGGGCATCTGGCCTCTCCTTCTCTACAAAGAAAATCCCCCAAACCTTGTTTATCTTCAGAAT
Source organism: Gallinula chloropus (assembly GCF_964237585.1). Classification (NCBI taxonomy): domain Eukaryota; kingdom Metazoa; phylum Chordata; class Aves; order Gruiformes; family Rallidae; genus Gallinula; species Gallinula chloropus. The sequence goes on from NC_140086.1 coordinate 5,519,448, forward strand.
TTATGGTTAAGCCTGGCCTGATCGTCATTTGCTCATGTCAGACACCATGTCTGACAACTCTTAAAATAGGCCTTTCTATCTCAGAGCTTGAAAGAAGCTATGCAGTATTTTACAGACATTTTTATTTATAGAATAGATTGCATATGCATTCACTTGGTGAGCTTTAAATTTCAAATTGCTGTGTAGAAATACAGGAAATAAGAAAGAGTATTAAACTGGGCTTGTAAAAATTGTCAGCCAGACCAAAAGCGAATGTGTAAATGCCCACAAGTGTAACCCTTCTACCAAGCCTTTATTGACAGCAGTAAAGACCAGGCTCAATTTCTGAGGATGTTTACTTAAAACATTGCTTTCTATCTCCACCCAAAATCCTGGGAAAAATGAAATCAAGGTACATGGGCATTTGGTGAGTGGTATTTTTCTCTATAGGTTTGACTAAATGGCATTTCACTGGAGAGATGAATAGGAATTATCTATAAACCTCTAAATAGCTGTTGTTACTGTCGAGCATGGTATAATTTAAACCCATCTCTTCTTTTGAGGGACTGCTGGAGCAACTTATAATCATATATATCAGCTAGCTGTATACTGTTCCCTTGTTTAGGTGTTGCTATGACTTTCACTTTTTCCCTGTTTAGACTGCTGGAGCAAGAGTTCTTGAGAGCTTCTGCTCATTTTTGTAGTTGTGGCTGCTCACCATTGCTCCCTTCAGTTTGCTGTTCCTCCTGCCTATTCCCACAGCGGTTGTCCTCTTTTTTTTTTTCCCCTCTTATTCTTTATGTGTAGGTCACAGGAAACAAGATTATAAGTCTTAGAAATAAAATGTAGGATAAAGAAATAGTGATTTCTGATGTTAAAATAAACGAACCACCTTGACTGTAGTGTTAAACTTGGAAAGGAGGAGGTACTTTCTTCCAATTCACTTCTTTACTTTTATGTAAAATGAGTGGTATGTTTGCTGGTAGCATGGACACTGCTTAAGGATGTCATAGTAGATTCTCAGTAAGTGTATTCTCCTTCTGCGTTAAAGTAAGTACTTCACGTTCAATATGAGGGTGGTGGATCTCTGGAACAGGTTACCCATTCCTGGGGATATTCAAGGTCAGGCTAAGCAACCTGATCTAGTGAAGATGTCCCTGCTTACTGCAGGGGGGTTGGACTAGATGGCCTCTAAAGGTTCCTTCCAACCTTACACATTCTGTGATTCTATGATAAAAAATAATGAAAAAGCAAGGGTAGTTAAACAGCAAAATAAATGCAGCTGGGGAATGGGTGTAGTTCACTGTCTAAAAGTGGATGTCATGTCCAAACAGAAAGCAGAAAAGAATATCAACCCTGGCAAGTTAAATGGGGGCGAGGAGGGAAGAGGAGGAACATAAGCCCAGAGAAGATTTTGAGGAATAACTTGCTGAAGTCATGACAGCTAATAACTTCAAATACATTAAAAGCAGGAAGCCTGACAGAACTGAAACGTAAATGAGGTATAGCAGAGATGCTCAGAGAATATTGAGCTGTATCAGAAAATTTTCAGCAAGGTTCTTTTTTTAGGAAGGAAGATTCTGAGGCTTGGTACTCCTCAGAAAATGAATCTGTGGAATTCTTTCAAAATGTAATTAGAAATGGTTTATGGTGAGGAGTGATCTTAACAGTAAAATCAGTAGCAATAAATCTCAGCTATCAGGTAAGGTTCAAAGATTCTAAAGGAATTTAAAAATTGAAGAGTTCACCAACTAAAATAAACTTTTGCAACTAATGTATTTCTTAAATTGCCTTAATTATTATTTCAAAATTAGAAATGACAAGTGTATCTGTATCTTTTTAAGAGTTTGGGAAGGGTTGGAAATTCTTTTGAGTGAGGTAGGTGTGTCTTCATTGTTGATATCTGCATCCTAGTAGTCCTAATGATCCTGACCATCCCAGTGAGTGTTTTGACAAGATTTATCACTCTCTTGACACATTAATGGCTGTCTCAGTACTGACTAGGTATCTACACCTGAGCTCAGTCTTCAACGCTTCTCTTGAAGTAAGGTAAACTTCATTCCATCCTCTGAACCCATTGAGAGCTCTGTAAATTTGATACCTGTAGTAGGTAAGTAGTAAGCAAGTGTAGTAAGTAACAGTAGGCTTATGAATAACTGTGATCTAATGGCAAGGAGATAGAACGGTTTGGATCATCCCTGCTTCAGGCAAAGGTAAACCCATTCTGGGATTGTTTTTGCTGAAGGACCTGGCTGTACTTGGTGGGTAATGCAGAGAGATGGAGAAGTTTGATGTGTACCTAAGAGTCGGGCCATGGAGGAACATCACAACAACCATCAGGTAGATAAGGCTGTTAGGATTGAAGTGGCTCAGGTAGATCTAGACTGACTTTGGTGGGTGTCTGGCCTCCAGCCGTGGCTAAACCACCACAAAGTGTGACATCTTCATATAGATGTTCTTTCCAAGGAATAATGGAGAATTAACATGAGCATGCTTTGGTTAATACAATGTTTCTGAATTCCAAAAAAGCCCCTTTTAACTAATTATTAGAAGATACAGGAGAAGAAAAAAGTAAATGAGCTTATGATGTTGATGAGAAAGGTTATTAGTCAGATGTTGTAGGCTTTTTCTGTTCCAACAGTTGTAAATTATTAGGAAACTGGAAAAAGTGGTAGTATCGAAATTGTTTCTGAGTCAGGGTTGTTTGGAAGAGTTTTTAGAGTAGACTTTATTGTGATATTGTTTCTTGAGAGAGAACCTCTGTTGTAAACCTTCTCTTTGGAAGTCACTCATGCTAACTCTGCCCTTGTGAGGCCCCATCTGGAGAACTGTGTCCAGATCTGGGGCCTGCAATACAGGAAACACGTAGAACTGTTGGAGAGGGTTTAGAGGAGGCCACAAAGATGATTAGAGGGCTGGAACACCTCCCCTGTGAAGAGAGGCTGAGAGAACTGGACGTGTTCAGCCTAGAGAAGAGAAGGCTGTGGGGGGAGCTCATTGCAGCCTTCCAGACCCTGAAGGGAGCAGAGAAACAGGAGGGGAATCAACTTCTTAAAAGGGTAGACACTGGCAGGACAAGGGGGATGGAGTGAAGCTGAAGGAGGGAAGGTTTAAATTAGATATTAGGGGGAAATTCTTTACAGAGAGAGTGGTGAGGGGCTGGAACAGGCTGCCCAGAGAGGTGGTGGATGCCCTGTCCCTGGAGGTGTTCAAGGCCAGGTTGGATGGGGCCCTGGGCAACCTTATGTAGATCCAGGCCTGGAGGTTGGTGTCCTGGCCTGTGACAGGGGGGCCGGAGCTCTATGATCCTTGGGGTCCCTTCTAACCCAGACCATTCTATGACTCGAACTCTTGTGAGTAATTCCCTGAAGCATGTGTAATGTAGGCAATAATTGCTTTGCTCTAGTGAACTTCTCTCCTTTTGTGCAGCAATACTTGCTAATATAGACTTAGCCTGTCAGCACTTTGCTGTGTTTTGTAGTCATGACGAATTTTATTCCTGAATACTGCAGTTAAATTAGGACAGCATTTTCCCTGGGATCCTCTATAGTGTGTGAATTAATGTTTAGAAAGGTAAAAGTTATTGGTTTCAAGGGCTGAAAGGAAAGAAGCTTGAATCTGACTGAAATGAGGATATAATGCAAATTAAAACTTGATGTAAACTTCTGAGTTGAAGTGAGGTTTAGTTAACTGACATTAATGAACTCATTTTAATGCACTGCATTGTATTTCAGTTGACAAAGTGCCTGCAAGTTGCTTTTGCCTAACCTATAAATCTTTCAAAAAGGGAAATAGTTTGTTTGATCTTATAATATTTAAATTAACCGATTTCAGGATGGAGACTGAAATCTTCAGTGTGATTACCAGGGAGTATTTATAGCAGCGTGGTATGTTCTTAGCCATTAATTTGAATTTTTTTTACAGCTTCAGCACGGTGCCATATCTTATCTGTGGACATATATAAAAAAAGTGTGTGTGTGTGTGTATATATATATATAAAAGACATTGAACAGTCTTGTCACCTCATGTGTCTTCAGTGTATAGCAGAGGCACAAAACAGTGTAAGAATGAATATATTAAAGCTTCCATGTAAATGCTTTCTGACATATTGTAATAAAAGACTTCTAAGATTGCACATGAAATAGGACAGAACTTCTTAGAAGCCACTTAACTCTTCTTATTCATCATGGTATCATGAATTTTGCAGCTTTTCATCTGGTTCTCTGTTTGTTTTTCATCTGTGGTATAAAATGTGAGCTCTGTTAACGTGCTCCTGTTGCTGGGAGTTGTTTATCTGCAACACTTTTCCTACTTTTTTACAAACCTTTTTTCATTTTTCTTTTTTTTTTTTTTGATTCAGGATAGTACCAGCAGACTAAAACTCTTAAGGGCTTGCTTTATTCTTTTAAATTCTCTCTCTGGAATTGGTATTTTCTAGAGACAAGCTGGCTTATTGAATAACTGCTCTCCAACTGCTTTATTAAGAAGGCGTAATTTATTTCCCTGAAATACATGTCTCTTAGACTGTGTAGAAAGTAAAGATTGCTTAGAGGAAAATCACAAAGCCTTTACATGCTTATCTGTGTGAAATAATGATCTGCTTATCCTTGAGTAACTCGGGTTCAGATACTCATTCAGTAAATTTATTAATTTTGAAGTGGAATAAATGAGCCTGAGTAAACTACCAACAGCAATAAAAGATTTAAACTCATTTGGAAGACAAGGAGTTTTTTGAGCCATATGTCATATGAAATCAAAACACTAATGTGAATGAAGAGTGATCCAAATCATCTAGTGTTATAAACGGATAGGGTGTGCCCCAGGGGTCAGTACTGGGTCCAGTGTTGTTCAACATCTTCATCAGTGACCTGGATGAAGGGACAGAATGTACTCTCAGCAAGTTTGCTGAGGATACTAAACTGGGAGGAGCGGCTGATACACCAGGAGACTCTGCTGCCATTCAGCAAGACCTGGACAGGCTGGAGAGTTGGGTGGAGAGGAACAGAACAAAGTTCAAAAAAGGCAAGTCTGGGGTCCTGTACCTAGGGAGGAACCACCCCAGGCACCAGTATAGGTTGGGGGTTGACCTGAGGGGAAGCAGCACTGCTGAGAAGGACCTGGGAGTCCTGGTGGAGAACAAGTTAAAAAAGAGCCAACAGGGTGACCTTGTGTCCAAGAAGGCCAGTGGTATCCTGGGGTGCATGAAGAAGAGCGTGGCCAGCAGGTCAAGGGAGTTTATTCTGTCCCTTTACTCTGCCCCAGTGAGACCTCATCTGGAGTGCTGTGTCCAGTTCTGGGCTCCACAGCTCAAGAAAGACATGGAACTACTGGAGAGAGTCCAGTGGAGGGCTGTGAGGATGATGAAGGGACTGGAGCATCTCCCTTATGAGGAAAGGCTGAGAGAGCTGGGTCTGTTCAGCCTGGAGAAGAGAGGACTGTGAGAGGGGATCTTATTAATGCTTATAAATATCTGACAGGTGGAGGTCAAAAGGATGGGGTCAAAATTTTTTCAGAGGTGCCCAGTGACAGGTCAAGGGACAATGGGCACAAACTGGAACATAGGAAGTTCCATCTGAATATGGGGAAGAACTTGTTCACTTTGAGGGTGAAGCACTGTAACAGGCTGCCCAGAAAGGCTGTGGAGTCTCCTTCTGTGGAGATACTCAGAATGTGCTGGGATGCAATCCTCTGCAACCTGCTCTAGGTGATCCCTTTTTAACAAGGAGTTGGACTAGATGATCTCCAGAGGTGCCCACCAAATCCAACTGTTCTGTGAAAGCCTTTGAGATCTGATTCACTGTTGTTTAGACTTGCCTGATGAGGTATGGGCAAAAACTCCAGTCAGCACCATATTTAAATTCTTAGGTAAAACAGAAGATCAATCATTACAATAAAATGGTGTGTTTCTTAAAGACAGAAGTTTCCTCTTAATTTGCATAGTCATTCATGAGCAAAGTGAGATTTTTGAGCTTTAACTCAATATCCCTATCTTCATGTAATTATATCTTGATTTTTAAAAAAGCCTGAGTAGATCAACTGAGGGAAAAGATAGACGTTTTCAGATGAATAAATTTGCCAAGACTTTGTTCCAGAGAAACAAAATTAATTTGGGAAGACGTACTTTAATTGGCAATATGAAGACATTATGAATTGGTGCTGTATTTTTAAGAGCCAAGATTTTTGTGCAGAAAGAAGCTATCTTAGGAAGTGCTATATTAACTCTTTTTACTGATATTCAAATAAATGTTATATGGCCTATAACAGACTCGATACTGCTCTCTTTACCCTGAAGGCAAAAGAAGGCAGTGGAATGAAGGCTGCTGCTGAAATTAGCACTTTATCCCTGTACTTCAGTGAACTCAAACAGTTGGGTGCCAGTATGTTTTAGTTGTGTTTTCAGACAGTGGTCCTGTAAACTATTCAACTCTTCTTTTTTCAAGCAAGTCTTTTCTCCTCGGACCACTAGTGGAGGCGTTGAAACTTTGAGTCATAATAATCCTCTCTGATCTAATTCCCGTGGCTTTGTGTAACAGTGTATCAGGAAAAATGTCCCACAGAAATGAGCATGATGTTCTCTCCCTGTGTGCTCCTTCTACCCAAAATCCAAAGTCAGATGTGTTTAACAGCTATACCATCGTATCCGAAGTTTTACAATCACAGAATCACAAGGTTGGAAAAGACCTTTCAGATCATCAAGTCCAACCATTCCTGTCCTATGATAAACCATATCCCTAAGGACCTCATCTACCCTTTTTTTAAACACATCCAGGTATGCTGACTTAATCCCTTCCTTGGGCAGCCTGTTCCAGGCCCTGACAACTCTTTCAGTGAAGAATTTCTTCCTAACATCTAATCTGACCCTGCCCTGTTGCAGCTTTGTGCCATTTTCCCTTGTCCTGTCTCCTGTCACCTGGCTGAGGAGACCATCGCCCACCTCTTTACAGTCTCCCCTCATGTAGTTGTAGGTGGTGATAAGGTCTCTCCTCAGCCTCCTCTTCTCCAGGCTGAACATCCCCAGCTCCCTCAGCTGCTCCTCATACGATTTGCCCACCAGCCCCTTCCCCAGCCCTGTTGCCCTTCTCTGGTCTTGCTCGAGGACCTCAATGTCCTTCCTATGGTGAGGAGCCCAGAACTGGACACAGCACTCGAGGTGTGGTCTCACCAATGCTGAGTACAAAGCTTGCTTTGCTCACAACCAGCAGTCCTTACCTTTTGTTTTGGAAGTTATTTATGCTTAATTTGCTCCATCTTATGTTAAGGTAGGTCTTCAGGTATTTTTTATCATGAAAAAAATCATTAATATTGTTCAGTGGTTTACATACTGATTGTGTATGTACAAAACACGTTTCTGTAGTGTGCAGAGTATACAGACATCTGAAGTTCTTGGATATGGCACAGGACTAGATAGTGAAATTTTAATGGTGTGTTTCTGAACTCTGACTTCAGCTGTGTCAATTTTTCATGAGATTTTATCTAAAAATACTTTTGTGCTAGCTGTGAATTTCAAACTGACTGTGACTAAATGTGGATGCATTTTATATAATTATTGAAAATCTTCTCATAGAAGACCATGGGGTGTTTAGTCAAATCTCTTCCTGTTCTCTCTCTGTAGTGGCCACCTTAAAGCAGAAGATATTATTCTGACACACGCAACCCTTCTTTTTGTCTGTGCTGAAAAGATTATCTCCTTTTCCCCACCTTCCTGCAAAGTTAGTAGTAAAGCTTATAATTTATTTTCCAACGATGAGCTGTTACACCACAAATAACTGAACCTTTTTTCTCTCATTCTTTCTATGGATGGAAACACTTTGATATTATTCATGATAATCTGTTCATGAAAGGGAGTCTGGCTCCGTGGGTAGCATAGATAAATTATTTTCTTGTTGTTCCTGCTCTTTTCCATGCCAAACAACGTATTTTATTAGTTTTAGTCTTCCCTGTATTATTTAGAGATTTATTTTTCTATTTCTCAAAGAAGCAGGATTCATATAATATGCTGTCTGCTAGTGCCTTTCTGGTTTTCCCCATAAGAATTTGAGTCTATTGACAAAATGTGGTGTGGAGAACAGATCAGAGATGTTGATTTTGTTCCAGTTTCATGACACTTGTTTATACATGGAAAAGGTAGATGCAAACAGGGCCCTGAAGAGGCAAAGAAGAAAAAACCTTTCATTCTCACTGTCTTTGGTCATTGTTGTCATCCTGTCGGCCAGTCAGCTTGCATGTCCTTCCTGCCTTAACTGTTGACCTAATTAATATAGGTAGAAATCTGAAATATGATTTTTCAGGGCAGTTTAGGTAGGTATTGAGACATTGGGATGAAATCCCAGTGTTCTTTGGTGTCTTTCGAAGCAACTTACACGAGTATCTGATCTCTGAACAGTTTGAAGTTGTGTTTACTCGCTCCACATATTTTTCATAAAAGTATTAGAGATGCTGTTTGTTTACTAAAACTGTAGAAAATGCTGTCATCTAATACCTCTCAGGCTTAATGTAATGGAAAAACAGACGATGCTTGCTTGCAAATTAGAGGAGACCCGCTCTGTTCTGCTGAATTAACCAAAATACTGAATTAATGGATTGATCGTGCAAGTCTTGCTAAGGCACTTCACTTGCCACATTAGCTTGCCTGTGGTAGTGAAGAGTGATGTATCGGGTACACGAATAGGATGCTCACTGTCCATCTGTGCCTATTGAAACTAGAGTTGAGGCACTACCTGAAAGGTCATTAAGACCTTTGCATGCATGCTGTAATCCAGTGCTTAACTTGAAAGGAAGAGGTTTGTGGTGGTTGCTGTCTATGAATACTCAATTTCTCCTTCAGCGTTTGAGAGGGTCCTAATGTATTTTGTGGCCTTTTTGAAATTCTTTTATAGTTTAAAGAATACACTGCATCTTGATGGCAGAGTGATGCTGAAGGAGACACTGACATTTTTTTCTTCTCTAATAGAGGGCTCACCAAGAAATTGTGTGTGTGTGTGTGAAGGAAATGGCTGCGTTTATGGGTGCAGAAACTACTATTTTTCTCTCGCTTTTTCTGCTGTCAAGGCTGAGTTTTCTGTCTTGTTACTAGTAATTTATCAAGGAGATGTTTGACCCTCTGTTCCTGGGAGAGTTAGGTAGGCCAGCTAGCTGCCACTTCTCAAGGGCTTGACTGTGCCAGGAGGTCTCCTCAGACTTTTCCTTTGTGAACATTATTTGCTGTTTGTAAGGGGGAGGAAAACCTCAGCCAGCCCAACGAACCCTGGGTACTAGGGGGTTTTTTGTTGTTAAAATTTTGGATCTGGGGGAAACTGGAGTCAGAAGGCTTTTAGCTTTTTGTTTCTCAGCTTCATTTTTCAATTTTTTAGCAAGTTGCATAAGGAAACAAAGTTGTTTGTCTTGTAGTGTAATTGGCAGGTCAGACATGAAATGGTCTCCTTCTTTATTCTGCCTTGCTGTAGGTTGTTCTGCAAGGAACACAATGACTTGTACAAAACAAGACCAACTGATTTTTGCCAGAAACCAAATGTAGATTTTTTGCTATTTGATTTGGTTTTCAAAGGGTAATAACTGAGGCTGAGTACAGATAATGTATATTGCTTCAGATACTAAAGAGCTAAAACATGCAGTTATAGCAGTTGTGATACTCTAATTTTCTTTATCTGCCAAGGCATGAAATGCTGGTTGTGTTATACTGTTGAATCACAGTTACTAAAGTTAGGATGACCATGAGCCAGCAATGTGCCCTCATGGCTAAGAAGGCCAGTGGCATCCTGAGGTTTATTAGAAGGGGTGTGGTTAGTAGGTAGAGACAAGTTCTTCTCCCCCTCTACTCTGCCCTAATGAGACCGCTCCTGGAATACTGTGTCCAGTTCTGGGTCCCTCAGCTCAAGAAGGACAGGGAACTACTTGAAACAGTCCCGCACAGATGATGAAGAAAGTGGAACACCTTCCTTATGAGGAAAGGCTGAGGGAGATGGGTCTCTTTAGCCTGGAGAGGAGGAGACTGAGGGGTGGCATTATTTATGTTTATGAATATGTAAACGGTGAGAGTCAGGAGGATGGAGCCAGGCTCTTCACAGTGATGTTCAATGACAGGACAAGGGTCAACGGGTGCAAGTTGGAGCATAGGAGGTTCCATGTGAACAGAAGGAAAAACTTTTTTATTGTGAGGGTAATGGAGCACTGAACAGACTGCCCAGAGAGGTTGTTGAGTCTCCTTCTCTGGAGACCTTCAAAACCTGCCTGCACGTGTTCCTGTGTGGCCTAATCTACATGATCCTGCTCTGGTACGGGGTTAGACTTAGATGATCTTTCGAGATTCCTTCCAACCCCTGACATTCTGTGATTCTGCCATGTGCTTAAAAATGTGAGTCTACATCTGACTTTGTTTCCTGTCCTGGTCTGATTTTTTCATTGGCTCCATTATACTGTGAAATACTGCATCATATTATTGTGAAACTAGCACAAAGACTTTCCTTTTTCACATTTAGTAGCTTTCAGTCACAAATGGTTTCTAACTCTGCAATTCAAGCTTTCACATTTTTGTGCTCTTGTATTAGAGGAAGGTTTGAAGCAGCCTTGGGACAAAACCAACATTTATTGTGTTGACATGAAGCAGTTAAGCAAAAAATTGCCAAGAATATTGGTAGACTTGCAAGATTTTCAGTTGTCAGAAGCAACCAAGAAAAGGTAATGAAAAAATTTGGTATGAAATAGGGAAATTGCACTATGAGGTTATGCTGAGCAAACTGAGAAGTATGTTCTTGCTTGGCAATACTGACTATGGCTTTGTTCAGCTTTATTTGGTTGCAGCCATTCTATGATCCTGATCTTTCATTGAATCTGGAGAGAAACTGGAGGAAAAAATAATCATTAATGTAGTTATTCCAGATGAGAAAATAACCCATCACTTCTCACTCAATAAATGAATCTCTGTAATACCTACACAAGAGTATCCAGTAGTGTTTCCAGCTGCAGTGCAGGCTTTTGAAGATGTTAAGGTGAATTCACAGGTCAAAAGATTAAGTGGTGATTGCTTTCCTGCTGACGTACATGGGCATGAAGATTCTAGGAAGGTAAAGATGGCCAAGAGCAGCTGTTTTCTATCTCTTTGTTGCAAAGAGAAAGATTAGTATGGGTGATAACTGTTTTGGTGACAGTCAGTCTTCTCAACTATCGGTTGGAGATATTAATAGTTGAATAGATCCTTCCGGGAGGTTGGTGCAGTTTCTAATTATGTCAAAATACAATGACAGCCAGGCAGATGCTGGGAGAATTCAGAGCTGTTTGGAAGGAGTAGCCTGTAACAGGGTTTTGGCAACTATTCGACTTAGCAAATCTGGCAGGAAAAAAACAACAAAAAGTAGAGAAGTTTGTATCATTTGTTTGTACCACAGAGCTCGGGTAGCGTAGATGCTTGGTCAGGGAGAAAGGTTCCAACATTTGCTCCCAAAACTGACTCTCAGGCAAGATCATGCAGCTCTTGCTCCTTTATGTCATCCAGTCTCAAGTTGTGTTCTCCAAGGGTCCAGTTCTGGGCTTCTCACCGTAAGAGGGATGTTGAGGTCATAGAATCATAGAATGCCATGGGTTGGAAGGGACCTCAAGGATCATAGAGCTCCAACTCCCCTGCCACAGGCAGGGACACCAACCTCAGGCCTGGAGCTACACAAGGCTGCCCAGGGCCCCATCCAACCTGGCCTTGAACACCTCCAGGGATGGGGCATCCACCACCTCTCTGGGCAGCCTGTTCCAGCACCTCACCACTCTTTCTGTAAAAAACTTCCCCCTAATACCTAATCTAAACCTTCCTTCGTTTAGTTTTAATCCATTCCCCCTTGTCCTGCCATTATCTGCTCTTTTAAAAAGTCGAATCCCCTCCTGCTTATAAGTTCCCTTCAGGGACTGGAAGGCTGCAATGAGGTCCCCCCGCAGCCTTCTCTTCTCTAGGCTGAACAAGCCCAGATCCCTCAGCCTCTGAGCCCAGCTCCTTCAGCCTCTCAAGCACGGTCCAGAGACGTCCCTCAGGTCCTCAAGCATGTCCAGAGAAGGGCAACAAAGCTGGTGAAAGGGCTGGAACACAAATCTTACTAGGAGTGGCTGAGGGAACTGGGACTGTTTAACATGGAGAAGAGGAGGCTCAGGGGAGACCTTATTGCTCTATACAACTAGGAGATTGTGGTGACCTGGGGATCAGCCTCTTCTTGCAGTTAAGTAGAAGTAGGACAAGAGGGAATGGCTGCAATTTGTGCAGGGGAGGTTCAGGTTATTAGGAGGTTAGGTCATTAGGAGAAATTTCTTCTCCAAACGAGTGGTTGGGCATTGGAACAGATTGCCCAGGGAGGTGGTGGAGTCACTGTCTCTTGGGGTGTTCAAGGAAAGGCTGGATGAGGTACTTAGGGACGTGGTTTAGTAAGTGATATAGTTGGTAGGGGGACAGTTGGATTAGATGATCTTAGAAGTCTTTTCCAATCTGAATGATTCTGTGAGTGCTTCTTGATATATCCTATTGATAAAGATTCCTTTAGCATCTCAGCTGAGATGGAGTGCTAAGTAAAAAGTAACAGAGCTGGTGGCTTGGCGGCAGCATGTTTTTCACTGCATGTCCTACAGTATCAGCATAGAAAAATGTCTTGGTTTAGCCTTGTCTTTGTGGAAAGCATGCTGAGCTTCTGCTGTGAAATAAAAACGTTACTCTGAAATCCATAAACAAATTCTTTTTGCAAGTGGCAGCATGATTTCTTTGAATGCAATCATTGACAGTGTTTCACACTGGGAAATGAAAGTTAATTCTTCAGAATGACAGACCTCTGGTTTCAAGCAGAATTAAGCACATGCTGTAGCATTGTCTTCATCATTCTTGGTAGCTGTGATGCTTTCCATCTCCGTGTGTTCTGCTTGTGCTGCAGTGCCCTTGCTCACATAACGTGGCATTTAACAACCTGAATGCTGTAGGCTGAAATTTTAATGAAAATTCCCAGTCCTGTGATTCTTGCACCACTCTGACTCCTGGCTGTGCTACTCAGATCTGGGTGTATGTGTATGGCTGATAATCTAGTTTTTGGGAAGGTTTCCCACATGCAGTTAAAATACGGTGAATGGCTTGAGAGTTCAGTGAAACACAGACACAAGCAAGGCAGTTTTTCAGTTACAAGGCATTAATTTCACAGTGAAGGTGACTACAATCAATGTTTATTTGCTTTGAAAGACTATGTGCTCAAGGCCTTAGAAGCTTCCAGACAAAGCTGGATTGTTTTGGGCCTCTCAAGGCCCAAGATGGTCTTTCAGATGGTTGACTGCAGGCTGAGTATGATCCAGCAGTGTGCCCGGGCGGCCAAGGAGGCCAATGGTATCTTGGCTTGTATCAAAAACAGTGTGGCCAGTTGGTCTAGGGAGCTAATTGTGCCCCTGTACTCGGCATTGGTGAGGCTGCAGCTTGAGTGCTGTGTCCAGTTCTGGGCTCCTCACCATAAAAAGGACATCGAGGTCCTTGAGCAAGTCCAGAGAAGAGCAACCAGGCTGGTGAAGGGGCTGGAGGGCAAATCCTATGAGGAACGGTTGAGGGAGCTGGGGAAGTTCAGCCTGGAGAAGAGGAGGCTGAGGGGAGACCTTATCACCACCTACAACTACCTGAAGGGAGGTTGTAGAGAGGTGGGTGATGGTCTCTTCAGCCAGGTGACAGAAGATAGGACAAGGGGAAATGGCATGAAGCTGTGCCAGGACAGGTTTAGATTGGATATTAGGAAAGAAATTTTTTACAGAAAGAGTTGTCAGGTCCTGGAACAGGCTGCCCAGGGAGGGGGTTGAGTCGCCTTCCCTGGATGTGTTCAGAAAAAGGGTTGATGAGGTACTTAGGGATATGGTTTAGCATAGGATGGGGATGGTTGGATGATCTTCAAAGGTCTCTTCCAACCTTGTGATTCTGTGATTCAGGTAGTGGTGTGGTTTACAGGATGTTTCTCAGATTTGTAGCATTCCTCCCTCTCACAGTTGCTGTGCAGCACTTTTTACCCTTTCTTAAATACGATATTACAGGGGTGCCACCAGCATAGCTGATGGGCCCAGCTTTGGGCAGTGGTGGGTCCATTTTGGAGTCGGGTGGAACTGGCTCTCTCTGACATGGAGCTCCTCCTCCTCTCCTCTCCCAAAGGCCACCTCTTGCTACCAAAAGCTTTTGCATAAACAAAATACACTTGTCTTAGCAGTTTTTTTGGAAAGCAGTATTTACTATCACCCTTCCCCTTATATTTGATTTTATCACCCAGTATTTTGATCTCTGAAGTACTTTCTAGAAACAGTTTGAGTAGTTATTTTTTTATTGGTAGCACATACACAGAGGAATGTTCACTGTGCTTCAGAGCAATATAAGGTCTAAGTCTTTTCATCTGTCTGATTATCCTCTCTGAACACACCCTCTCAGGCGTATTTCTGTTTGCAGACCCCCATTTTATAAGAGAAATATAATTTTGTGTTCAGGCCATATATTTCCAAGTAGTCGTTTTTTTTTGCCTGGAGATAAAATTGTATATGCTTTTGAAAATATTTGTTGGTTAAAATTCATAGGCACTTATTATACGTCATTAAAGATAACCCAAATAACATAGGTTTGTTTGAATGTTCTTGTATTTTAAAAGAAAAGAAAACCTTTTTGATACTGGTTGCTATATACTGCAACTATTTGAAGAATTAGGTAGTTTTAACAGAAGGTAGTATGAAAAGTATTTTGTTTCTTTTCTTTGGCAGTGTTTCAGCTAATGTTTCAGAGCAGAGCTTGTTCACATAACCTTGCTGTTATTGATAACCTTAACATGCTCGAGGGCAGTTGTGTTAGAGATGTAGATGTACACAAAAGATCTTGACAGTGGAAAAAAAATAACAAAAAGTAGATATAAACTGACACTTGAAAAATTCTGAAAAGTCAGAAAACTGTCTTGCTTCAGGTCACTTAATTATATTTGATCCATCCATTAAGGCTTCCAGAATGTATCTCTAAGTATTGTATGCAAAAATTAGTCAGCATTCCATTAGAGTTGTTATAATAAATACAAATACACAAGTAAAGCTTGAGGTTACAACTTCATCTTAAACTTTGGTTATGTGTAAGCTTGAAATGGCTTTCTCATTTTATTTTAAACAAATTTATTTTCTAGAAAAGAAAGATGTAACACAGAGTTTGGAAAGCTACACAGCAAAATGCCCTGGCACAATGGAATTCATCACTCTTCCAGATGGTCTGAAGTTACCTCCTGTTCCGTTCACCAAATTGCCCATTGTGAGGTAAGACTCCAAAATACAATCTTCAACTTTTCCAACATACCTGCCAAATTTTAAAGGATACTGGGAGGATGTAGTCTTCTCACTTTATGTAAGTTGTTCAAAATAACATGGAAAAATGTCAAAATGTCAAATTGTTTTGAGAAGTTCTTAGGCAAAAATAGAGCCTTTCAGCAGAAAATACTTTCTGTGGCCTTTAGTTTCAGATGGAAAAAGTTTTGTTTTGTTTTGTTTTTCTAAACTCTTTCAATCAAAGGAAAGTGCTTTGTAATTGCAATAGAGATCTAAGTTAGATGCCTGATTGTACTGAAGGTCCATGAGATGGATGCTGTCTCCATCCATGGAGCTTGGAATGCAACTGGAACTGATGCCGTTTGTAGCTGTTCCTTTACAGGTGCTGCAGTTTCAAGCTGGCACCTTCACTGGCCTGTTCTATGTTCCTTTTTGAGCCCATGTGCCAGGCACACAAGTCTTAAAAGGAGCAGCTGAGAGAACTGGGACTGTTTAGCCTGGAGAAGGGGAGGCTAAGGACAGACTTTACTGCTCTGAAAGGAGGTTGTGGCGAGTTGGGGATCAGCCTCTTCTCGCAGAGAAACAGTGATAGGACAAGAGGGAATGGCTGCAAGTTGTGCCAGGGGAGGTTCAGGTTAGACATTAGGGGAAATTTATTCTCCAGAAGAGTGTTTGGGCATAGAACAGTCTGCCCAGGAAGGTGGTGTGGAGTCACCGTCTCTCAGGTTGTTCAAGGAAAGGTTGGATGAGGTACTTAGGGACATGGTAAGTGATGTAGGTGGTATGGGGATGGTTGGACTAGATGATCTTGGAAGTCTTTTCCAACCTTAATAATTCTGTGATACCATGCAGTCGGTCCAATGAATAATACCTTGTTTGGGTTAAAGCCTAACATGAAGTATAGAGTCAGAGAGAGAGAAAACAGACATTGGGCATCAATAATAGAAGGCTAAAGAAAAGCTTTGTCAAGAAGTGGCTTTTTGAAGGAAAGGTTATTGCTCTTCAGAAAAAACATGGTAGAATTCATTGAAGAGAGTTCTCAGAGTTTCGAGTTCTCGACAGGATGTCATTAACCATTTCATGAAGCAAGAGTCCCAGTATCACAAAGGATAACAAATTGTACAACTAAACCCAGAAAATACTATTTATTTTCAAATTACTTTTAGGCTTTAAAATGAAACTGAATGTTATGCTCCCTGACCATTTTTTATGATACTGGTTTTACTATGTTCTCTCTAAGTTCTTATTTTTTTTCCCCCCACATTTACTGAAGAAAGACACCTTGTCTAACTTTTTAGTGTATTTAACATAAGAGATCTGTTCACACTAACACATTGTTGTTGTGTGGGAGGTGCTTGTTTAAGGTGCAGGTTTGACTGGAGCATATGGCTGTATGTGGTCAGATGGAATTGTGCGTGGGATCAGAATGGTCAGTTTCCAGTGATGTTCTGCAAACAGTGTTTTGGTTTTTTTCTCCTACTTGGATCAAGTACAAAGCTCTGCACTGAGTTGCTGCCTGTGTCTTTTAATGAGTATTCATGGGGGGAAAAAAGCATCTTCCTGAGGTCTTCCAGCATTGTCCCCTCAGTGGATTCAGTTATCACCGATGTGTCATCTAGGATGACTTTGCAGATGCCTGCTTTGTGTTGCCTGATGAGTGATGCAGTGTGTACTTTGGACTTGCAGCTGGTACCAACATGCCATGTGGACTTCTGATTCCAAAAATTTAACTGCTAGAACCAAAGGTCTTTTCCAACCAAAAACGATTCTATGAAAGCTAAATATTACAGCAGGAAAGTTAGGTGATACTTTATTATCAGCTGACCTTGAGGTTGATTTAGTTTCACCAAAAAACCCCAATAAATTAGGTATGGAACTAACCTAGTGATAATTTAGTATCCTGGATCATATTTGCAGTTAAGATGCATAGGTAGTCAGTTCCAGGTTTTTGTAACCTTATTTAGGTATCTGCTTTGGGATGAATTGAATCACAGGAGCATGTGGACTGCATTGATTCATTTTCCATTGACCTTAAATAAGTCCAATGACAAGTTCAGGTAACTCTGTGTGATGGAAGTATAAGACCAACAAAATATGCTCTAAACCAAAACTTTAAAGGTGCCAGAAAAAAGGTAAATGGTCAAACTGAACAGGCATCTTGTATTGCAAACAGTTCAGCAGATGCAGCTGTCAGGATGCCAATTGGAAACTTATATCACATGATGTGTGACTGAAGCTAAGCTTAGAATGATGAGAAAAATGTGCATAACACTAAGGGAGGGTCGTGCTTTACCAATCTGGTGACCTTCTATGATGGAGTGACAGCGTCGGTAGATAAAGGGAAGGCGACCAATGTCATCTACTTGGACTTGTGCAAGGCCTTTGACACAGTCCCCCACCACATCCTTATCTCTAAATTGGAGAGAAGTGGATTTGATGGGTGGACCGTCCACTGGATAAGAAACTGGTTAACAGACCGTAGCCAAAGGGTGGTGGTCAATGGGTCTATGTCCAGGTGGAGGCCGGTGACAAGCGGGGTCCCCCAAGGGTCTGTCTTGGGACCGGTGCTCTTTAACATCTTTATCAATGGCATCGATGATGGAATTGAGTGCACCGTCAGCAAGTTTGCGGATGACACCAAGCTGAGTGGTGTGGTAGACACCCCAGAAGGAAAGGAAGCCATCCAGAGGGATCTTGACAGGCTTGAAAGATGGGCCCGAGGGAACCTAATGAGGTTCAACACTGCCAAGTGTCAGGTGTTGCACTTGGGCCGGAAGAATCCCAGACACAGATACAGACTGGGAGAAGAGCTTCTTGAGAGTAGCCCTGCTGAGAAGGACTTGGGGATTGTGGATGAGAAGCTTGACATGAGCCAGCACTGTGCTCTTGCAGCTCGTAGGGCCAATGGTATCCTGGGCTCCAGCAGAAGAGGGGCGGCCAGCAGGGACAGGGAGGGGATTGTCCCTCTCTACTCTGCCCTCGTGAGGCCCCATCTGGAGTCCTGTGTCCAGATCTGGGGCCCCCATTACAAGAAAGATGTAGAACTGTTGGAGAGGGTTCAGAGGAGCCACGAAGATGATTAGATGGCTGGAGCACTTGCCCTACGAGAGAGGCTGAGGGAGCTGGGCTTGTTCAGCCTAGAGAAGAGAAGGCTGTGGGGGGACCTCATTGCAGCCTTCCAGTCCCTGAAGGGAGCAGAGAAACAGGAGGGGAATCAGCTACTTAAAGGGTATATCATGGCAGGACAAGGGGGATGGATTGAAGCTAAAGCAGGGAAGCTTTAAATTAGATATTAGGGGGAAGTTCTTTACAGAGAGAGTGGTGAGGGGCTGGAACAGGCTGCCCAGAGAGGTGGTGGATGCCCTGTCCCTGGAGGTGTTCAAGGCCAGGTTGATGGGGCCCTGGGCAACCTTGTGTATATCTAGGCTGGAGGTTGGTGTCCCTGCCTGTGGCAGGGTGGGGTGGAACTGTCTGATCCTTGAGGTCCCTTCCAGCCCAGACCATTCTATGATTCTATGAAGGCAGGTTCCCTGCTAAATGCATGGAGGAGTCCTGTATTGCTTCTGAAAGTTTTTAGACAACAAACAGTGCAAATTTTAACCTAGCCTTTTGCTGGAAAGAGAAGTTTAATAGTATTAAAAAATTGAAGCTAATTAAGCATACTTCTGTAGTCCTTTCTAGTACTTGAGTTACGTGTTTGGAGAGCGAAGTTAAAGCTTGCATGAAAACATTTTGTTTTGAGAGCAAGAGTCCTGCCAGCCACTTAGTGCCTCTTGCAGATCTCTGGTTTAGGAATAATCTTAGTGGTACAGAGTATAAAACTAAAACTGCCTTCCTTAATCTGACCACGTATATCTGCCTGGGCTGTCAAAGAGCTGCAGAAATGTGGTGCTAATGTTCTCTTATGAGTCTTACCCTTAACTTGTGCTAAAAAAAGCAGCATTATGTTCAGCTGTGAAGTTTAAATCCTGAATTAGTCTCAGGTTTTTGCTTCTCTTTTAAATCATGAAGGGAGGTGCTTTGTACTGGGTGTATTCCATAGCACTTGTTCTTCTCCATGTTGAATATTGAAAATTCAAGCCTAGAAGATATGGGAAATGCAAAAAATTGCATTTTTTTTTGTTGGTTTTAGTAGGAGTTGTGCATACAGATGCTAGCCAAAACTTTTGGAACAGATTACCAGAATTTCAGTGGGAAAGGCTCTGCCTCACATCAAATATTTTGTATGCTGAGAGAAGGAGACAGGCACATTGTATAGACTTCTTACTCCTAGGGCCAGCTTTAATTGCTTGCCACCCAGGTGCTTCATTTTCACTGTCAGCTTGCACTAACCTGGCTGGGCTTAGAGTGTTGAAAATACTTGCTGCTGTTTTGCCATGGGGTGAGAAACCCAACATCAACATTATTTAACAGTTAGGAATTGCTGTTTGTGCTTCTCTCCCTCTCCCCTCATTTTTTGGAAGGTTCTATAAAAGCCATAGTGATAAAAATCTGTAATCCAACCAAATATTAGCTGTGTCTGAATAGAAAGCCTCGGGTTACATGTATGTAGCAGTCCTAGTGTATTGGAGAGCTGTCCAGCTAGTTGGCAAACAGCTGTGCTGCAGGACTGAGGAGCTCTGAGCTAAATTATGCTAATTTTTGAGACATAAAATATAAATGTGTGGAAATGGGGTTTTGTTAATGTTGAATAACCTAAGTTTATGATTCAATCCATGCTAGAGCCCTCTTAAATTATAGAATCATAGAATGCTTTGGATTGGAAGGACCTCAAAGATCATTTAGTTCCAAGCCCCCTTCCATGGGCAAGGACACCTTCATTAGCCCAGGATGCCCAAAGCCCCATCCAACCTGGCCTTAAATGCCTCCAGGGATGGGGCTTTCACAACCTCTCTGGATAACCTGTGCCAGTGACTCGCCACTCTCATAGTAAAGAATTTCTTCCTAACATCTAACCTAACCCTGCCCTCTTTCATCTTGAAGCCATTGTCCCTTGTCCTATCACTGCACTCCCTGGTGAACAGTCCCTCTTCCATGTTCCTGAAGGACCCCTTTAAGTATCTGTATGTAACAATTAGGTCACCCTGGAGCCTTCTCCAGACTGAACAAGCCCAGCTCTTGCAGCCCATCTTCATGGGAGAGGTGCTCCAGCCCCCTATCATCTTCGTGGTCCTCTTCTAGACCCACTCCAACAGCTCTATGTCTGTCCTGTACTGGGGACCCCCAATCTGGATGCAGTACTCCAGGTGGGGTATCATGAGAGGCGAATAAAGGGGCAGAATCACCTCCCACGATGTGCTGGCCACGCTGTTCTTGATGCTGCCCAGGACATGGTTGGCCTTCTGAGCTGCCAGTGCACACCTTTAGTGATGGTGATATCTATTTACTGTTGGCATTTCATGGTCTACTAGTTTTTAATCCATTTAATGTGGGATACTTATTTTGGATGCAGATTTCTTAATGAAAATACCGTCAAGCATTCAAATTCCATAATGAAATTGGAACATAGTTGAACTGTTACCTTTTCCTCCCCTGTACCTATAATGCAGTAAAGATCTGGCTTGGCAAAATCTTATATATTCAGTTACTCAGGTAGTATTTAATATCTATCTGTCCTTTATTTAAGTATGGTATCCTTTATGGTCTTTGGTTTTTGTGTGTGCATGCTGACTTTTAACTAGATGCTTGCTCTATTATTGATACACCTTAAATATATTTTTATGTATTTTCTTTTAGCCTTTGGAATTTGGGATTTTTTTTTTTTGCATTTCCAACACCGTAGTGCAATCTGGAAAATGCCTTGATTTTTATTTTTTGGATGAAGCTTAAGAAATAAAAGGATGCTAGATTGGCAAGTATTCCATTGTAGCATGCTATAAAATAATAATCTAATATTTTCTCTATTAAAAAATAGAAGAATTTATTGTCTTTCTGATAGATGCAGTATTTCCATTTTCATAATTTACCTAAGTTAAAAGTAATTTTATTACTAATATAACAGGAAAGTTTCCAAGATCCTTAGGGCAGTGAGGGGATGCAAAACAGGTTCACTACCTTGGACTTGGAGGGCAGACTTTGTCCGGTTCAGGGATCTGCTTGGTAAAGTACCATGGGACAAGGCTCTGGGAGGAAGAGGGGCCAAGAAAGCTGGCTGATATTCAAGGATCACCTCCTCCAAGCTCAGGAGTGATGCATCCCAAGAAAGAGGAAGTCAGGTAAAAATGCTTGGAGGTCTGCGCTGATGAACAACGAGATCCTGGAGAATCTCAGAGACAAAAATGGAGCCTGCAGAGGGTGAAAGCAAGGGCAAGTAGCTTGGGAGGACTGTAGAGAAAGTGTCCTTGCAGCTGGGGACCAGGTTAGGAAAGCTAAAGCCCTGATAAATTTAGATCTGGCCAGGGATGTGAAGGGTAGTAAGAAAAGTAGGTATGCCAGTGATGAAATCAAGACTAGGGAAAATGTGGGTCTCCTCTGGAAGGAAACAGATGACTTGGTTATCTGGATATGGAAAGTATGAGGGCCACAAAGATAATCAGATGGCTGAAGCGCCTCTCCTATGAAGGCAGGCTGTGAGAGCTGGGCTTGTTCAGCCTGGAGAAGGCTCCGGGGTGACCTTGTTCCTAAAGAGGGCCTAAAAGAAATCTGGAGAGGGGCGGTTCACAAGGTCATATGGAATGATAAGATGAGGAGTAATGGCTTTAAACTGGTAGAGTTAGATTAGATTTAAGGAAGAAATTCTTCACTCTAAGTGTGGTGAGGCACTGGCACAGATTGCCCAGAGAAGCTCTGGCTGCCCCTGGCAGGGTTCAAGGCCAGGTTGGATGGGGCTTTTTTCAGTACACTACTGAAGCTTTTCATGCTAAGGACTTAACATACTTGCCGTGTCCTCTTCTGTGACTTGTGATGGTGTAAGCTGTGGTTGAGGAACATTCTGTCCACAGTCATGCATGAAGATAAAATAGGTTATGCACCAGTATTTATATAATAATGATGGATGAGCCAAAACACTTACTTCTATATATAATTAAAATTCTTTTTATTAGCATTTTTTCAAATTTAATATTTGCTTCCTTAAATAAGTATCCTTCACGTGTTTTGCTTTAAGTAGCATTCTAATTTATAACAAAATCCCATCAGAAGCTGTTTCAAAATATGAAATATTCATGAATTTGTTATTGTTTCTCTTTATTCCTCAGGCTCATTGTCTGTTATTTTGCATTTGATTGCGATGTTGACACTAAGTATCACCAGCAGCTGATATATGGATGTGATTTATTTCTTGTTCCAAAATACTTTTAGTGTTAACTGGTAACTTGTCAGGTGTTTTGATATCACAGAGGAGCCATGTCTACGTAGTGTTCCTTGTATGGCTTCATTATTTTTCAGCAGTAGGACATTATCTTGAATGATTGGGTAATTTTTAAAACAAATTGTTTTCTTGTATGCATGTAGTTTTTTATTAGTGGGATATTGATACAGCTGTTCTTTAATGTGCTGGGGACTTGTATTATTTTCATGTTCTCAGTAATAGTTTATTGTTTTGAAATTAAGTATAATTCTGCAACTTTAGGCTGAGAGAGTTGGGCTTGTCCAGCTTGGAGAAGAGAAGGCTCTGGGGGGACCTTACAGTGGCCTTACAATACCTGAAAGTTGCCTGTAAGAAAGGTGTGGAGGAACTGGTCGTGAAGGCATGGAGCACTAGGATGAGGAGTGATGGTTTTAAACTAGAGAAGGAGAGATTTAGGTTGGACATTAGCAAAAAGCTCTTCACTGTGAGGGTGGTGGATCACTGGAACAGGTTGCCCAGAAGGGTAGTAGAGGCCTCATCCTTGGAGACGTTCAAGGTCAGGCTTGATGGGGCTCTGAGCAGCCTGATCTAGTGAAGATGTCCCTGCTTACTGCAGGGGGGTTGGACTAGATGACCTCTAAATGTCCCTTCCAACCTTACAACTTCTATGATTCTATGAAATTTGACAAGTAAATTGCCTCATTTATATCCTTTAAATTATGCAGAACTCTTTCAATATGTAAAAACCTGCTTTTCCAAGTAAAGATGCTTGATTTTAAGCTTTTTGTATGACTTTTACACCTGAGAGAGCAGTAGTTTTCCTTCTTAGTGCTCCAGTGCTCTTGTAATATTTTAAGAACTTCCTAATAAACTTAATCATGTGCTATAACACTTATAACCTCTTTTGTTTATTATAGCATTATTAAAGAATTGTAGTGAGATAATTTTTGCTGTAGGAGGTAGATGCAGGAAAGGGAGGAAGAAAAGAGTTAATTTTTGAAGAAGTTGAATTTTTCTAGGCTTCTTGCGTTTGCTTTTAGAAGTCTCCTGGGGTTTTTACTAGACTCTGCTGTGGTTCATGTCTTGGTACATGGCTGCTATATCTTTAAGTATCTTGTAAAATTTTACTGCTGGTAAGTTTTGTGAGCATTGCATTTCATTCTTTCTTGTCTACCCCACTGTGGTGGGATGTCTCTGGCAATTAGCAAAATCTGTAGTTTTATTTTTGAGAGGATTTTTTTTTTTACGTGAAAAAAATCAAAAAGAAGTTGGAAATATAATCCATGAATGACTGTAAAGGGGAAATTCTTGTATCTTGATGATATTCTTAATTAAAAGTAGGAATACTTCAAGCTTAATGGACTGTAACAAAATAGCTGTGATACTGAATGGTGCCTTTATTCACCTTTTGTTTTTCCTTTCCTCGCTCCTTCCTGACTTAGAGTCTTACAGGCTTTTAGAATGCTGCTACCTTTACTGACTATCCACTAATTTATTGTTTGTTCTTATGCCCAATATTCAGTCTTTAATTTCTCATCAGCATTGGAAAGCCAGTGATTTCCCTGCATGGTATTTGTAGGGATTTGGGTCTAACGGGGATATAGTCTAATAAATCACTCATTTTCTGTCTATTTGTAATTGCTTTCTGGTTGTTCAGCAAATTCACTCCAATTTCTGGGACATTTCCATCCTTCCAGAAACAACTCTGTGCATTTTAACTATTTCAAATAAATCTATTTTATTCACCTTGGATAAATTAATTTTTTTTTCTAGTACACTGTCCAATGAATTTTAGTATTTATCAGTTCATTTTTAACACAAACATCTATAAAACTATTTGTGCTCAACAGATCAGTGAAACTCTTGAACCTCCCAACCAGTCTCCGACCTCACAAAATGAAAAGTCTACTTGGTCAGAACGTGTCAACGAAGAGCCCCTTCATATATTCTCCAATTATTGCTCACAATCGTGGTGAAGAAAGAAGTAAGAAAATAGGTAAGAATATTTTGCTGTATTTTCTGTTGTTTTGTTAAATTAGAAAGATCTTTCTTAGGCAAGAAAAGGAAACCTGAACATTACTTCCTTTTATTTGAAATAATCAGCTTTTTAGCCTGAAGTTCTGAAGGAGAAAAGCTTTGTTCTCCATAGGACAGTTTCGAATTCAAAAGAGGAATAAAGTCTCATAGATGATAAAATTGATTTTCAGAGGAGATAAACAAGTTTTATTTCCTTCTCTAACAAACGAGAAACCTGGGAACACTTAGTTCTGACACATTCTGTTCAGTAGCAGCCAGCCTAGCCAGTTATCATGTGTGGTGCCCTGAGCTAGATGCACTGTTGGAGTTTCCCCTTCTCTAATAAGGGGATCATTGTGAACATGAAGAAAATAGGATGAGTGAGCTGGAGTTTCTTGGGCAAAAGCTGCAAATCCATAGGAAGCTGGGCTGTGATAGTTCATGGCCCATGGAAATTTAAAAAAAATTCCTTTCTGGTTAATAGTATTAGGCCATTGAGATTTGAAAATTGGTTTCCAGTTTCTTTGGACGCATCCAGTTGATATCATATTACAATTTCACTTACACAGAGAATGATTAACTGTCTGCTTAGATCTTAAAGACAGTGCAGCAAAAATCAGAAAAGCCTTATGAACAATGTTTAGAATACTACAGTCATTTTCTGCTAGAGGATTATCTGTTATAAAGCTCTTTAGTGTAGTAATTGTGCCATTGGAAAGAGATTACAAGGCTTGTTTCAAATCCTGGATTAATTTGCAAATATTAGTAGTCCTTTTTGTTGCTTTTGTGTCTGTCACATGCATGATAGTTGTTGACATAAGCATTAGCATCAGCGCGAAAAGGACTTGTGTGACTATAGAACAAAACTGATTATAAAAACTTGAGTACAGAAATTGGCAGAATGGTGTTTATCTTAATTTTGCTTCTTCTGGTACTGTCTTTTGTAGTGTGTAATCACAAAAAAGGGAGAAAGTAGAAAACCAGTACTTTGAAATGTCATCAAGGTTTGTTAGGTTTTCTGCATCCATGGCTTGCATTGTAAAATGTAGCGCATATCTCCAACTAATTCCTCAAAAAGACAGTTCATGAACAAGTTAGCACAGAAGCTTTTGTGTAGGACAGGCATTTACACTCCTCAGCACCTGAACTTCATTCTTTGTCCCCTGCTCCCCACCTCTTTCAAGCAATGAATGAGTATGAGAAAGATGGGGAATGCTTTCCAATTCTTGTTAGTGGTGGTGTGTTTGTATTGTAGCGTATTGCATTGAGCTCTGGGACTCCTCCTTTCTTGTCCCTCTCCTCTTTTCTAAGAGTCCTCTTCCATCTACTTTTAATACTAGCTTTCTCCAGCAGTGTAGCAGCTGCTTGGCTTGTTTATCTGGGTTGTGCCTGGCCTGCAGATCCAGCACCCAATAGAAGCTCTCTGTTTCTTCCTTCTAACATGTAAGGCTGCAGGCTTATTCCACACAATTTTCTAGGTTAGATGTTGGACTTATCCTGCCTGTACTGTGAACCTCTGATTATGATGAAGATGATATCCCTCACTTTGGGAAGAACACAGATATTTTCTATTTTGTTTTATGATGTATATTTTCAATAAATGGTTGAAACATGAGGAATTAGGAAATATGCAGAGGTATGGATTATTATCTGGCAGTTTGGAGGGACATGGTTTTGTGCTACTTTGCTGCTATACCACTTTGATGTCTGGGCCCAAAGAGATGTGGTGAATGGGGCTAAATCCAGCTGGAGGCTGTTCACAAGTGGTGTTCCCCAGGGCTCAGTCCTGGGTCCAGTCCTGTTCAGTGTCTTTATCAATGACCTGGATGAAGGGATCAAATGTTCCCTCAGTAAGTATGTGGACCACGCTAAGCTGGGAGGAAGTGTTGATCTACCTGAGGGTAAAGGAGGCTCTTCAAAGGGATCTGAACAGGCTGGCTGGATGGGCTGAGAACAACTGGATGAGGTTCAACAAGGCCAGTGCAAAGTCCTGAACTTGGGACGTGACAACAGTGCTGCAGGCTTGGGGAAGAGTGGCCAGAAAGCTGCCTGGGAGAGAAAGACCTGGGGGTGCTGGTTGACTGGCAACTGAATATGAGCCAGCAGTGTGCCCGGGTGGCCAAGAAGGCCAATGGCTTCCTGGCTTGTATCAGAAATAGTGTGGCTAGTAGGTCTGGGGAGCGGATTGTGCCCCTGTACTGGGCATTAGTGAGACCACACATTGAATCCTGTGTTCATTTTTGGGCCCCTCACTACAAGAAAGACACTGAGGTCCTGGAGTGTGTCCAGAGAAGGGCAACCAGGCTGAGGAAGGGGTTGGAGAGCAAATCATATGAGGAGCAGCTGAGGGAGCTGGGGGTGTTTAGCCTGGAGACGAGAAGGCTCAGGGGAGACCTTACTGCTCTCTACAACTACCTGAAAGGAGGTTGTAAAGAGGTGGGTGTTGGTCTCTTTGCCCAAGTGACAGGTGATAGGATGAGGGGGAACAGCCTCAAGCTGCACCAGGCCAGGTTCAGATTAGACATTAGGAAAAAGTTCTTGACCGAAAGGGTTATGAGGCACTGGAACAGGCTGCCCAGGGCAGTGGTTGAGTCACCATTCCTGGATGTATTTAAAAGATAAGTAGATGAGATGCTTAGGGATTTGGTTTAGTAGAGGATGGGTATGGTTAGACTCAGTCTCAAAGGTCTTTTCCAACTTAGGGATTCGGTGATTCTGATTTCAAAATACTAAGAATAAGAAATTTTTAAAAAAGGTGAGAAACAAGAATGAAGATACATTTTGAAAGTGTTAATCTGCTTTCTTGTTAAATAAATACTTCTTTTGCAAAACAGTTGATATTATTTTTCTTAATAATTTGCTTTAAAATTGTTTCACAATTAGTTTTCAAATGTTTAATCTGTTAGGTATACCTTGTCGTACTGTTTTTATTTAAATAAAACCTCACTGCTAATCTTTGCAAACAGCTGTGTTGCACAGTATTCCTCTTTCTAGATGGATATTTAAAAAGCCTGGATTTTTTTTAAACAATTGAAGTTAAGATTTGTGTATGTGCCATGTGTACTGCAGGAGTTTTATATTCTTCAGGGCAGTTTCTCCTTTTAGGTTTTTATGTAGCCTAAGGAGATGTCTGAATTGCTTGTGATCTTGTAAAACATTTGTCTTTTGAAGTATATACACAGTGCACTCACTTCTAAAAGCCTCTAATGTTCCATTCAAAGTTTCACAAACAAAAGAATGTACAAACCAAACCCAGATACTTACTTTGCAGGCTGCTGAGAAATTTAATAAACTTTGAAACTAATGAGAATATTTTGATGACATGTATTTAATTTAAAACAAGGACAATTGCAAATGAACTGTAGTTTTCTTACGTGGAATTATATAAACTGTATTTTGGCTAAATTACCGTTACAGCAAAGGAAATCAAGTACTACTGACAAACCAAAGGGAAACAAAATCCTTTAAACAGTCTTGAAATGTTTTCAGCTTTCAGCTTGATAAGCTTTTCTGATTGGAAACAATAAATGGAATAATTATATTCTGGTTAAATTGCTTTAATAGTATGGTAGTCATAAGTACACTGCTGATTTTTGACATAAATTTGTTTTTTTCTTTTTTTTTTCTTGTTTTTCAAGTGCTGATAGTCTAAAGCAGCAAGAATTTATAAATTGGTTCTATTAGCAAACCTGGCAACTAATGTCATACCTGTATTAGATGATATAAATATGGCTACCTAGAACCATATAACCTGATTTTACCTTTTCTTTCAAAAGTTTTTTTTTTTCCCCAGGGAAGCAATTCTGTAACACTGCCCTAGGGTAGCTAGATCTTCTGGAATGCAAATCAGAGGCAGCTCATGAGATCTCTTCAAGTGGGAGTGTATATTGGTGTAGGGACAAATTGTGTCTTCCTGAAGGAATCAGCATGATATACCTCCCTTCCTTGTTCCCTGCAAATATATCATAAAATGGGTTGGAAGGGACCATGAAAAGATCCTTGGTTCGATCTTTCATAGAAAAGACCATTTAGCACCCTGTCCTGATGCATCTTGAAAAGTCTCAGTGATGTGGATTCCACCACAGCCCTGTGGATGTTGACCCAGTGAACGGTTGTTCTCACTGTGAAAAAAGCTCTTTCTTATACTGCAATGAAACCTCTCTCCTGATGCATCTTATACCTAGTTGCCCCTTACCTTCTCCAAGTGGCTCCTTGTGAAGGGAGAGCCTCTACCATCTTTGGAGCTGCCCTTTAAGGGCTGGAATACTCTGATGAGATCACCCCTCAGCCTGCTCTGCTCCAGGGAGAAGACCTAACTCCTTCATTTTTTTCTTCCTCATGAGGCAGTTTCTCCAGCCCTTTGATCATCTTTGTGGCATTCTTTTGGATCCTCTCCAGGCTGTCCATATCTGTCTATCTGTCTTGGAATGTGGGGACCAGAACTGGACACACTACTGCAGGTGTAGCCTGACAAGGGCTGAGTGGGGTGGGTTGATGACATCTGTTGCTGCTAGCAGTGCCTCTGTGGAGTTCGGCTTCATTGCTGCAGCATACTTGTGTTCTGCTGCTTGTCCACCAGGACAGCTGTCTTCTTGTCACTTGTACACCTGTATCCTTGTTGCCCAAGGGCTCTGAAGTCCTGCCTGATCTTGCCCAGGTTTTGTTTTCCCTGTTATTGGTGACCACATGGAAAAGAAGTAGGGGACAGTAGTCTGTGCTTTTAACCAGCTGGGGCAGTCATCTCTGGGACATCCCAGGTCACAGCTCTCCACAAACAGCAAATTTCCTTGACTGTACACCAGACAAATGGATCCCTCTCACTAGCACTGGCTGCGTCCTTTTGCAGCTTTTAGTGTTCACCACTGGCATGGCTTATTCCCATGAATTGTGGCCATGGGTTTGGCTGCTGCCAAGGTTTCACAGCTGTTGCTGGCTGGTCCACAACAGGAAGGGGAGTGTGATACCCCCCCTGTGGGTCAGGAGAGACTTTGGCACCTCCTGCTCCAAGGCACTGTCAGTTCGCTGTTGAAGCTCTTTGTTCCATACTCCTTGGAGCTCAGCACCACGGAGCCCTACTACTCCTTGCAGAGGCTTGCTCATCCTCCCTAACAGAGCACAGCCTGCTCACTTGTTCCTGCAGCTCCTCCACCTGCTGCCGGGGTGGTCCCACCAGAGCACACCTTGTGCAGGTGGAGCTGCCTCCCTCCTCCACCCAGGAGGCAAGGGTGAGGGTGTTTGCAGCTGCTTTGACACAAGCTCTGGGTGGCTGCACCCACTCATGCCAGGCTTGCCTGCCAGGGTAGCCGATTCTTGCCTGGTCTCTACCACCAGCCCTTTTAATTCCCTGGAGACCCGAAGGTGCTGGCTAGGCTCGCACAGCATCGGCTGGCCGGGGTGACCGGCGGGGCAGCAGCCGAAGGCTGCGAGGAAGCAGAGCAAGCAGCCGCCCGAGCAGTACCTGAGCGCGCAGCCCTTCCCGCGCAAACCGCTGGTGCCGCTCGCGAGGGCCGGGGGGCTGCGGCTGCCGCGCTCGCAGCTGCGCGCGGGGAGAGCCTCCCCTCTGGCGAGACCTGTCTCCGGGTCCCTCTCCCCAAGCCCCAAGGGTGTCGGCAGCCCTGAAGCCCCCTCAGACAACCGGCGGGGACCTCTCAAGCCTCACGGTGCTCTCGCCAGGCGGTGCCGCTTGTCACGTTGCTAGCGTTGCTCCCGTCTCTTTCAGCGCTGTTGTGAGGGGGGCTGCCCAGGGAGCGTTCCGCACTGTAGAAACTTACCAGTGTAGGCTCATTTTTCTGAAGAAAAGAAACCTTAAAGCACCACAGGAATGAATGGTTTGCCTTTGTTAAGAGATTCTTAGATTAAATCTAGAGCTTCCAACGTGTTTTTCCACGTACCTTGACTTTTTAAGAATGATTTTGTGTGGTTGCGCTGAAAGCATTTTCAGAGAAGATGTTCCAGTCTCGTGGTAGTTCTTATAATGTGGAAATTAGGAGGATTGAAGCGCCTGCTTTGGCTACTGCAAGTGCTCTGTGCGATACCTCAGGGGAGTTAACTGATTCTGAGGACTGCAGAATGCACGAGGCGTTGCGGACACTAGCAAGCAATGAAATAAATAAATAAAAATAATGACAGAACAGCTCATATAATTGTGCTTTTGAATGTTTTAATCAACAGTTTGGGTTTTCAGATTTCCTAGTAATACAACCTGTTAATATCTCTGAATATATGTTTTTAATTTCTGCTAGCATTAACTGGAGTTAAACATTTGCATTAAGTGCATCTCCCTTGAGCTCTTTAATATTGCTTGCAAAATGTAATCAGATAGTAAATGATTGTGAATGTACAATTAGAGTACTGTTGGTTTCAACTGTAAATTAGTTTCAAAGTTTTTTTTTACCAGACGCTTTCTAATATCCTAGTAAAAAAAAAGTTAGTAATGTATGTAAAAATTACTGAGTAAAGTAGTAAAATGGAATCCATGTATGTTATAGATTAGCTAATAGACATTTTAAACCACCTTTTGTTTATCCTCAACTTGTATGGAGAATCTCATCTCATTCAGTTTTAATTCAGAACGCCAGGTGCATGTGGTTTACTCTCAGAAATTTGGAAGATAGACAGGATGTTGTGGGCTGAAAAAAAGAAGTGCTGCTGTGAAATAATCTTTCTGCATTGAACAGTTCTTCAGAACTCGTGTCTCCACTGCTGACCTCACTTCTATAAACTTCTTGCCTTCTTAAATCAAAAAAAAACCCAATAAAATTTTAAACTTGGCTGGGTGAAGTGTCTATATAGTTGAATCTCTGTCCCTTCTAGTGAGATAAACACTGAAAGTACAACTTATTCCTGAACTGGTTTTGTTCATGTTCTTTCTTAAGTATTTTCACATGTTAGGAAATAATTGTTATTGCTTAAGTCTCTGTTTTGTAAACTTCAAAAAAAATCAGTACCTCTAGAGTCTAGTGTTACCTTCCCCTTCCAGAGCATCTCTCAAACTACTTACTGTTTCCCAAAGAAAATTAGTGGGAGAAAACTAAGGTGGCATCTTGCTGTTGAGCAGTTGTTTCCTCCTCAATTTAGAATGAACTTTTGTTTATTCAGTATCATCAGCTGTGTCAATATGAAGGTTTGTTTCCATTATGTTTAATTTCCTTCTTTATGTTGTATTCATTCCTTATCTTGTTGCTTCTTATCTGACTAGTAATAATCCAAGGCGACGTGTACTAAGAACCTAACTCCAAGTATGTCAGCCTTTAAGTGTTTAACATTGAGGATGTGTTTAAATACTGTTTTTGAATTGATGCCTGAGTTAATTTTGCCAATGTAATGTTGGCACACTGTGACTTTGGAGCACTGTTACTGTATTGATGAATACCTCCTGTCCTGTAAACTGTTGCTGAGATTTACAGCTTGTGTCCCACAGTGTGCTTGGGTAGGACTTTGGCTGTGAAGATTATAGAGAGATGTTAATGTAGAATGTAAAGACAATATCACAATTTGACTGATGCTGCTTCTTTATAACACTATGATTAGGTAATTCTGGCATTAATCCTTTAATAATTTCTTGTAGATTTCCAGTGGGTCCAAGGAGATGTATGTGAAGTTCAGCTGATGGTGTACAACCCTATGCCTTTTGAGCTCCGAGTAGAAAACATGGTATGTATCTTCCTAAATCTCCCCTTTTAATTATTTTTTTTCTGAAAAATTTCTCCTCTGAGCTTTCAAATATGGTTGTCTATAAATCAAATAGTTATTTAGGCCAGCATAACCCCAGTTTAACAGTGCAGTGCTGTGAATTTTCTCGTATTTATTGGTAATGAGGCATTGAAATTAAAATCTCTGCCATTCAGAGTATTTAAATGCTTTACTGTTACTGACCCATGAATCAACTCTGCACCTTTCATCATTGACTAGAACCCATGCTACGTAATTTACATATGCTGGTTTTCAAGTAATAATTATATCCCAAAGCCTAATCATTAGTGTATACTTACTACTGTAATTTAAAAATCTGCCCTCATCCTAGCTTTTCAAATTCCTATTTTAACCACATTTTAAAAAATCTGAGGAATTTAAATAGTTGGTTTTGAGAAGATTTGTTTTTTGACAGCAGCTTCAGCTCTTGGATGTGCTGTTCCCAAGGATGTATTACTTGAAAACACTGTAAGCTAAAATGATCAGGAGGGAGGAAAAAAAGGCTAAAATAGTAGAGAAGCATGTAGGCTTAGAAAGATCAAGCCCTTGCTGTCTGCTGCTTTAGTTGACTGGATGATACTGGTTTTGTGGACTGCTTGCAATGTATCCTGAAACAAAGTAAATTGTTCCCAACCCTCCACCCCTTCCCCACCTTTATGCCAGCTAACAGCGTTGTTTGGTTTTGGTTTTTGTTTTAAATCATGATCCATTTAAAGGTTAGAAGTCCTCTAGCTACCAAACCAACTTAATCTCCACTCAATGCTAATCCACTGTTGGCCGTTAAGTTAAATATTTTTACGTTTAATACTGCTTTAAAAACTAAATCCTGTCTCTTAGAACTCATTGTTCTGTTAGGCTAAGTGAATCAGCATATATTTATTTACTCAGGATATTTGTGTGGTTTTTATTGATAGGTCTACTGCGGTGGCTAGTCAAGCAATTGGACCCAAATTACTTATAATATACCGCCTATAGTAAAATATTTTCCAAAAGGAAACTTACCCAAAGACTGTGCTTATAGCATAATAGAAATTCATTCTGGGAAGCTAACACACTGATTTCATCAGTAGCACTTTATCTAACTCTCAGAGAAGTATTCCAAATTGTTAAGAATGAATTGGAAAAGTAATTTTAAAGCTGTGCATGAGAAAGGGCTCCTCTGTAGAGTTATTTAAGAACATTTTGATTTATAGTCTAAGTTGTATTGTGTAAGTAATAATTATGTATTAAAAAAACTGGGTTTGGATAATTTCCTAGTGAGGAAATTTCTTGTGAGTGCTTACATACACTTAAGAACTCAGAACACAGTTATTTGTATAGATGCACACTCTATCCAGGGTGATTACTTCTTTTTTTGCTTTCAGAGGGGTAAAGTTCTATCTTTGATTTAATACTCAATTTTGGTTTTATTGGTAAGCATAGGAGGAAGCAGTCATTCAAACTAGATACAAATAATTGAAGGGATTAATGTAACTCCTTAGTGCTCCACAGAGTGCTTTGAGGAATTCTGCTGTATGCTAATGTCATCACATTGGTAGAAATTTGTTGATTTTGCTCGATTAGTCTCTGGTATCAAGAATGTAGCCAGCAGGTTGAGGAAACTAATTATTCCTTTTGATTTGGCAGTTGAGAGACAGTATCTTTAGAACCAAGGTCAGTTTGGACCTTCACATAGAACAGAAATATTGCCATACTAGTATCAGTCCAGCAGTATTACCAAGATGATTGTCAGGCTGGGAGCATATTACAAATGAAGGTGAGTTCAAAGAGCTGCATCTGTTCAGTGTGTGGAAGAGAAGAATAGAGGAGTAATTCCTATTGCTTTACTCTATCCCAAAGTGGGAAGGTGTAGTAGAAATGGAGCTGAGCTCTTCTGAGAGATGCCCAACGTGAGGGTGAGAGTGAGTTGCAGCAATAGAAAACTTTCCTCATAAAAGATTCCCTTTTTCAATCATGAGGGTGATGGAACTGGCTGCCCAGGGAGAACGTGGGATCTCCATCTTCAGAAGTCTTCAGAACATGAGTGTATAGGACAGTGAAAAACCTAAGCTACCATCAAAGTTGGCCCTGTTTGGAGCAGTGGGCTGGGCAAGAGGACCTCTAGCATTTCCTTTCAGCCTAAATTGTTCTGATTTACCAGTCTCATCTGTGAGCTTTCTAGAATGTGAGAATAGTTATTACTTTATCACAAGAATAAACTCTTTTGTTTTTATTTTAATAATTCAAAGCACTGTTTAATATTTTAAAGTGTTTTGTTTTATTATTAACATGTACTTATGCCTGCAGTCCCCGTGCCCCTTTGTTGTCTGATTTCTCATCTTGTATAACATTCTTTCATATTACTTAGGCTCATAGAATCATTTACATAGCAAGAGTATCATTTTCTGTCACTTGGTGGCAGTTTCAGCTTGTCTGTCCCACAAACTTTTCCCTCTGACTCAGCACCTTACCTTTCCAGCATGACTAATTGTTCCAACTTGTCTCCAATGATGGACAGTCCTTTGAGTTCTCCAACGCTTTTCTTTGTTCTTTACCCTTTTTGTGATTCACCATTCACAAACATGTAACTGTTCTGAAATCTGCAGTCTTACTCCTTTTTTTTTCCTAGTTTTGCCTTTCCCTCATCTTTCAGTGTATGATATATTCTTTTAGCTTACTCATTTCATGTTAAATGATGCCTGGAAGCATCGAACCAAACTTCATAGCATCATAGAATGCTTTGGGTTGGACCAGAACCTCAAAGATCATCTAGTTCCAGCTCCCCTGCCATGGGGGGTTTATCCTGATACTTTTCCTGGTGTGTTCTCCTATGTGTTATGGCTGAAAGTTGTGATGGTAAGCACTGTAGTATTGAGCACAAGGAGAATGATTACTCATTGAAAGCCTTCTGCAGCTTTTCTCAGTTTGACGTATTCATGCTACATACGTATAGTTTGAGGTGTGCTTAACTAAGAATCGAATTTTTAAACCTGACATGAGACTGTGGAGACAAGACTTTGATCAGTGTAGCTCAGATGAGAAGCCCTGTACTGTCTGAAAAGTTTGTTTGTTGTTTTATTTTATTGTTCTCAAACCTCTTCGCCCATCTTTGTTGATCTTGCTGTTTGTTCTCTGTCATGCATATTCATGATTTGGGAATCTATTTAGATATCTATTCTTCAGGCATGTCCCATTTTTATATTAGTTTTCTGTCTTTCTCTATTTTGAGGTTTTGTTTTGTCCATATAGTGAAAGGCTTATCCGTTTAAATAAACAATAGTGTTTGTACTGGGGCAAATGGAAATGTTTAATTATGGAATGTGGAGGTGATTAGGTCCAACAACTGTGTATTTTAG
The DNA here is from genome assembly GCF_964237585.1 of Gallinula chloropus. NCBI lineage: Eukaryota > Metazoa > Chordata > Aves > Gruiformes > Rallidae > Gallinula > Gallinula chloropus. Next base: position 5,555,028 of record NC_140086.1, read on the forward strand.
TCAATAAGGTGAATTAGGAGAGACCAGACAAGGTGCTTAAATAAAACTTAGAAAGTGTCTTAAATCAAGAGAGTGAGAGACAAAAATGAGCATAACTAACTTTGACTGCCATGGATTAGACAGAATATTTTTGCTGTCCTCATGGTGGAACCAAAGTTAACCTGACATCTGATGTTCAGCTATAAGCAAGTGTATATACCAAGGGGTTTTTTTTGCTAGGAATATTGATTTGTCTATAGACTTGTTCAGGTATGTGAATGATAACTTCTATCTTTTCTGTAGTTACTAAGCCTTTTTTCTGTCCAGGAAAACATGACCTTCAGATTTCAGGCCTTCAAAAAAATAAACAAAAGTTCTGGTAAATCTCTGATGGCTTTGTTTTGTATCTTGGGGCAAATGTTTAAAGCAGTATATCATGGTACAGTCTGGTGAGATCTGCTATTAAAATGGAATGCCTGTGAAGATGCACTGCAAAGCACATTGAGTTCTCAAAGACTTTAACTAACTTTTCTGCTTTGTTTTTAAAGCTACCTATTTAAGGAAAAAAAAAACAAACCCTGAGAAATTTTGAGGCAGTGTTATTTGCGTGAAAGCATTTTTTTCTGCACTTACTGCACTTATAACAGTGATTCTAAGAAGGCTATAATATACGTCCAGAGCAGTGTAAGCTGTATTTAATAAATTATTATTGGGAAACTTAAAAAAACGTTACCCCAAAACTTGGGGTTAATGTAATTTATGGTATTAAAAGCTCATTATTCAAAAAAGAAAGTCTTTGTTCTGTCATTTTTCTTCTGTTTGAAGCATGTGTTTATTTGAAAACAATTCCAGGGTGGTATTTTGAAATGATGGTATAAGAATAGCTGTTAGATTTGTAAAATAAACTTCAAAACGATGCTATTAGCCAAGAACTCTGGGTTGGTGTTTTAAAAAAAATTGAACATCTTAAATGTTAATAAATCTTTGTATATAATCAGTCCCATAACTTAGCTTCTGATTGTTTAAATTGTTTCCATGAACTGCTCTTTGTTGAGCTCACATCTTTGTGCTCTTTCTGCCATCTTGATAGATTATTTGCTTATTGATACCCTGCACTTAATTTAAGCTATATAGGGCAAGAACATACACAAAAAAGGTGAGGGGGAGGAAGGACAAAAATGGTCATGTTTGGTGTCTTCTAGGCCTGCCTAAAATATTATTAGAAACAGTAGGGAAAACTTCCTTTTAAACAAATATTTGACAGTCTTTAGGTAAGTATTTGACAACATTGCATGAAATATGCTCAGCATGAAAATTAACTTTGGCAGTGTTACTTTAGAAAAGGAATGATTGCTCTTCAGGGTTGGAAGCAAAGCCTACCAAAGGCAGTTACATGCTCCTGTTGTAACAGCATTCTCAAATGCTGCCATTTACATACAAGTTGGTTTGTTTCTCTGAAACTGAATTGTGGTTCAAAGTGATTGTGAGACGTGCTGTGATAACAGCATGCATAAATTCACTCTGAGACAATTGAAATAGTTTTATAACAATACAAGAAAATATAAAATTGGGGGAGGGAGGTTGTGTATGATTCACATATTCCCTGGAGGAAACCTTGTATATGGGTAAACTTCTCCTATAAAGTCAGAAAGAGCAATAATAACTAAATCGTATTACCTTTAATAAGGTATGAGACTCAAGGGAAAAGAAGTCTAGCACCTATTTCCTTGGTTTTGTGTGGGTTTTTTTCCTGATATGTTTAGGTAAACGATGACAGTACTTCAGCCTTGACTTGACTGTCAATGTTAATCTAAAGCATTTTTAGGCACCAGAGGGCAATGTTGGGCAAATATTGCTGCGTTCTGCTATCCAGCAAACAGGAGTATTGAAAATGTCTTTCAGACATTCTAGTTAAGTCATTATCTTTTAAAACTTACTTGTGTGGGTTAAGTTTTAAGGGTAAATATATTGATTTCAGTTTATCTAGAAATCCAAAGCCTTGTTGAAGTTCGTAAAGTTTATATATATATATATTTTTTTTTTTCTCTGAAATGTGAGTTGTTATGTGCTCCTAATATCTTTAATTTTAAAAATTGAATAGTGAAACTCTCATAATGAGAAAAACGAATACTGTATTCTCTTTTGTGTGATAATACACTCAAATCTCTTTTATTTCTAGCCCAGGCATAATACATGCTTAGTGCAGGTGTATTGACACTTCCATAGTGTTTGTTCTCTAGAAAAGCTCTTCATTTTCATGGGTTTTGTTGTTAGAGAATAGACTGAGAATGCATTCTTAATGCATTACAAGAAAAATACACTGTGCTGAGTATTTACTTTGTTTTAGCAGTTATCTGTGATCAACATGCTGTGTTTGTGATCAGCATGATCCAAGGGTGTCATTTTGAGAGAAGTTCAGAGGTGAGGGAACTGTACAACGTATATATTCATATAGATTGTGTGTGTGTGGCCCGTTATTAAATAATTATAGTACTAGCAATTTTTCTTGCTAGTTACTCTTCATTCTTGCCTATAAGCACATGCATATTTGGGGTGATGGTACTCCACATGCATTTTCATGCATTTTTGTCTATTACTGTCTCTCTTTTTCCTGATCTTTGCCTTCATTTTGTCTGCTGTGAACACACTCAGTTTGAATCCTTAGATGAGTATCGTGGTTTCGCCCCAGCTGGGAGGTGAGCACCATGCAGTCACTATTAAGAGAGTGGTGGTGGTGGTGAATTGGGGGGTCAGGAGAGGAGGGGAAAGAAAATCAAGGGATGAGGACAGTTTACTGGGACAGCAGAGAGAGAGATGTAGCAATAACAGGACTTTATAGCAAAATATACAAAACTGGAGAGACACAGAGCAGTGTCTCACTGAACCGCACGACTGCGACCATACAGCTCAGAGCTGTCCCAAAAACAGACCGTTCCCAAAACTGTGTGTCCTGGAGCCATGTCCTACTCCCCCCACCAGTCCCCCTTTAATGCTGAGCATGATGAAACTGCCATGAAATACCTTCTTTGGCCAGTTTGGGTCACCTGTCCCAGCTGTGTCCCCTCCCAGCTTCCTGGGTGCTCGTCCCACTCCCTTTTCATTAGCCAGGCAATATGAACAACTGAAAAGTCCTTTACTGCTCAGCAACAACTAGAACATCCCTGTGTTATCAGCACCGCTCTCCTCCTAACTCCCAAACATGGCACTCCACCAGCTGCTAGAAAGAAAATTAACTCTGTCCTAGCCAAAACCAGGACAAGAAGGAAGATGTTTTCTCTGACAGTTGGGTTGTAATCATTGCTTTTCCTGAACCTCATCCATTACTTTAAAAAAGTACTACCATTGATTTATTTGTTTTTTTACTCAGTTCATTTCCCTCCTTTTCTCCCCCACAGTTCTGATCTTGAGTTTCTGCAGGGTTATTTGGCCTCAGTTCCCCGCAATGTGGGAACCCAGTGGTATCATAGTTCAAAATTCTTGATGGCCTGCGAGGTTTTGACTGACAATTTTGGGGTCACACATGGCTACTTCAGCTTCATTTCTCAGGACTGTGCTGGTTTATGGCTCCCTTTGAGGTTATTTTTTTCCATCACAGGAACCTAAAAGGCTTTTAGGGAAATGTCTTTTCCTGCACCCCCTCAATCTACCTTGATAGTGGAGGATGTGTAATTGATGGAATGGGAGGCTAATTCATGTTAAGTAAGAGCATGAGAGTGGTTGTACTGCAAGACGTGAAATGAATGTATAAATATATGTCCTTAAATCCAGCTTGATTACAAATGTGAATTAGAGGAGTAAGAACGTGCTAGAAAGCTGTATTTCCTCATTGCTTCTCTCTCCCTCTTGCTCCAAGGAAAACTGGGCAAATCAGGAGCATGTCTTAATGAGGACCTTCCTGTATTTCAGAAAAGTGACCCTAACTATGGTTTTGCAATGGTCTGGTCACTTCTTACTGGTTTTGTGGTGGCCTGGTCATTTCTTACTGTTTTGTATATATTTATAGGCATTTGATATACTGGTAATTTGGGGACTTAGCTAGGAATGGAAAAATAGCGATTTGCATTAATTATTACAAGGTAAGCTCAGGGTTGTCTGAGAAGAACGTTTGAACTGGAAAGGCTTTCATAGAATCATAGAATGCTTTGGGTTGGAAGGGACCTCAATGATCACCTAGTTCCAACCCACCTGCCATGGGCAGGGACACACTCCACTAGCCCAGGTTGCCCAAAGCCCCATCCAACCTGGCCTTGAACACTGCCAGGGATGGGGCTTCCAAACCACTCTGGGCACCCTGTTCCAGTACCTCACCACCCTCATAGTAAAGAATTTCTTCCTAACGTCTAATCTAAACTGACCCTCTTTCAGCTTGAGGCCATTGCCCCTTGTCTTATCACTGCACTCCCTGGTGCACAGTTCCTCTCCCACTTTACTGTAGGACACCTTTAAGTATTGGCTGTAATTAGGTCTTCCTGGAGCCTTCTCTTCTCCAGGCTGAACAAGCCCAGCTCTCGCAGTCTGTTTTCATAGGAGAGATGCTCCAGCCCCCAATCATCTTTGTTGCCTTTCTGTGGACTCCTCCCAACAGCTCCTTGTCTTTCCTGTACTGGAGTCACAGAATCACAGAATTACAGAATCTTCTGAGTTGGAAGGGACCCATAAGGATCATCGAGCCCAACTCCTGGCTTCACACAGGACCAGCCAAGCCAGAGCATGGGACTGACCACATCGTCCAGACTCTTCTTGAATTCAGTCAAGCTCGGTGCTGTGACCACTTCCCTGGGAAGCTGGATGCAGTACTGCAGGAGAGCAGAGGGGCAGAATCACCTCCCTTGACATGCTGGTCACGCTGTTCTTGTTGCAGCCCAGGACACATTTGGCCTGGGCAGCAAGCTGGCATTGACAGCACAGTTGAGCTTTACATCAGTCAGTGCCCCCAAATGATAGTTCAGTGCTTTCAGGACTGAAAGAATCTTACAAAGCTGCCTGTACATGTTTTAAAAGTGAGTTTGGGTCTGTGTGGGGTCACTTCTTGTTTATGTTTATGTTCTGAGATTGGCTTCAGGCAAAGCAAAAGCAGAATGATTATGATGAAAACTGAGGCTAAGTCAGTGTTAAAGCATAAATGTTCACCCCAGAATCACATACAGAATCACAAGGTTGGAAAAGACCTTAAAGATCATCGAGTCCAACCATTCCTGCCCTGTGCTAAACCATATCCATAAGTACCCAATCTACCCTTTTTTTAAACACATCCTTGGATGGTGACTCAGCCCCCTCCCTGTGCAGCCTGTTCCAGGCCCTGACAAGTCTTTCAGTGAAAGAGTTTCTGTGGGGTGAATCCCTCAGTAAGGTTTCATGTTTAGTCCCATGCAGACAGTTAAATTGTACCATATCTAAAGTTAGTTTGTATTGGCTGGTTACTGCCATAACTATTTTGCTCTCCTTACACTGAATACTTCACCAAGAGTGCCACCAGAGCCTGTTTATCCTCCCAGCTACCCAGATGTACCTATTTGAAAAGTAGTGTCCAAGCTTGCACTTAGGCAGTGGCAATTGGGAAGTGTCAGTCCTCTCATGCACTGGGTGGTAAATCTGTAGAAAGACAGAATTAACTTTTACTTTCCTTGTGGATTGGTTCTGACAGCTGGAGTCTCCATGTGAAACTGGGGGAAAAGTAACATTCAGTGGAAATGAAGGCTTGACACAGTATTTTCTTAGGACTCAAATGAAATGATGAAATTGAATTCTGTGTGATATTAGAGGGTAGAGTTCTCTAATGCATCTTTTCACAATGCAGGAATAGCTTTGATTGAATTAGGTGCTGGCTCAGCAGTGTCAAATCTACAAAGAAACAACAGCTAGAACAGAGGGTTTTCTTAATTTTTGGGTTCTATATAAGAAGAGAAATCAGGAACCTGAGAAACCAGTTGACTTTCTTAAACTTCTGGTGTGTTTACAACTTTGCTGTTAAAAATCTTAGGTGCAGAGCATTTATTTAGTTGTTATGTAGCATGTACACAAAAGATAGTAACTTATTAATTCTCCCTCCTCCTGGGGAGGGAAGAAATTCTGAAAATAGCTTCTAATTTAGTTCAGTTTTTGCTTGGTGGTGGGTTAATTTTGCTTCATGTGTAGGAATTGCTTGAAGATGACTTCTGGTGGTTAGGCCCGATGCAAATCAGGCCGTTAAAGCTTAATGTACGTGACAGGCCAAGTTCCAGTCACTGGCTGGGTAATTGTGATGGTGCCATTTGTGTTTCTTTAAGTACCAGTTATACAAGTATCAATTTTCCTAATTTCTAATTGAGGATTAGAGACGTAAGATTGGCTGGGCTGCCTTTTACAGCTGACGTGAGTATTACAGGCACACCATTCAAAGCCCAATTGAATTAAAAACTAGGTAAGCATAGATATTTCCAAAGCAAAGCCATTCTGATACTCTGGCACTATGCAGGTCACATTGCTGCTTCTTAAACTCCTTGGTCAGTCTTCAGTCACTTGGTGGGTTTCTGTGGCTCAATCTATGATATTTTTCCCCCCTGTCTTTACAAAAATAATATCTACCTCTTTCATAGAATTTCAGTTTCTCATGAAGATCCTAATGGAGCTCAGGTTTAATCCCATTGTACTTCCTGCATTAATTGATGTAGGGTTTTGGATGGCATGTGTTAAAAATACAAACACAAATCTGTGTGTATGAAAAAGCAGCTGGTGACTTGCTCATGTGCTCTACAACCTTGGATTTCTTACTCTTAAATTCTGTTTTCAGGCGTCTTAAATTCATTGACCCAGCTTTAAAAGCATCTAGTCTACTAAAGACAGTAATGCTATTTTAAAAAAGTTTATTAAATATTTATTTTTCCTTAATTTCTTATTATGTCTCATGTTTTAAGTTTAGGATGCTAAGAGTTTTCCTTGAAATACACTGTGGGAGTAAGTCATACAGTATAACTGTAGGCATCTAGGCTTCACAGAAGATCAATTTAGCAAAGTAAATGCCTTTATTCCAATGCACTGAGATTATTAAGTTGGATAGTAAAGCTAGACTTGTTCTATTATCTGTAAATACTAAAATGCTTTCCTTGCCATAGATAAATATTGTCTGCTCAGGAACTTTAATTAAACCTAAGCAAGAGCTGCTATTGATGTTTGATTTCCACTGTTGAAAATACAAGCAAATATATAAGTAAGGTCACAGGTACAATTAAATGTAGGTACAAACCAACACCATGTAGAGTACATCACTCACCCTTTTTACTCTGTTTGGGTATAAATTTTTATTGGTTTTTCATACATCATTCCCATCTCACAACCTGGAACATGTTTTGCTGTTGAACACAAATCTCCCCATAATTCTAAATATGCTTCAGTCAGTGGAATTTGAAAACCAAAATAATGGCTATGAGCACATTGGAATAAACCCTAAGAGTTACAGAGATGTAATGCAAGGGATTAAAATATAGGTATATATCATAAAAAGATTTATTTTGGTATTGTGACTTTTTCAGGGTCTCTTGACAACAGGAGTAGAATTCGAGTCTCTTCCTGCAGCTCTTTCCCTACCTGCGGAATCGGGTCTTTACCCAGTAACCCTCGTTGGTGTTCCTCAAACCACTGGACAGATCACTGTCAATGGTAAGCAGTGTCTTTAGTCATTCTCTTCCTAGCACAACGACCACATGTTTTACATCTGTGTGGATTACATAAGTTTGCATGGTGCATTTTAAGTTGCTGTCCTTTATATATTTGCCACTCTGGATTCTCAGGACATAAAGGAAAAAAAATACCCCAACCCAAAAATGTGTTTTCTATACTAGACCATTAAAAAGCATAGCCTGAAAAATTGGTGGTTGTGAGATATTTACAGTATCTCACATATCAGAGGAAAAGGATAATGAACTCAAACTTCCTTTCATTAACACTTCATTTGGAAAGCTGAGGAGGATTACTTGATCTTTTTCATGAGAAAGCAGAAAATAATCTTGCAGGTCGTTTTTCTTAATTAATTGTGTTCATGTAGATTACAGAATTTTTTGCAGATTGCTTGTGTAGAAACAATGTAGTCAATGTGTGATCTGTTGCAGTAGAGATATCATTTCATTAATAAGCTTAAATAGAACTGGTTTTGTAGCAAGTAAAGATAATTAAAGGGCTTTTGTAGATGATAAGTAGATCAGTCTCCTAGAAAAGGGAGGTAAGTGTGAAAATGCTAGATTCAACTCGTAGTATTGAATGATCTTACCAACACACAATTTTGGGTAGTGTTCCTGGAGTACAAAGTTACAAGAAAAGAACCATTTTAATAAAGCTAAACACCAAAAGAAGAAAGGCTTTGCACTTGAAGAAACTCTGTTCTGAGTTTTTCTTAAGCTTTTTTTTTTCTACTCATGATTCCTCATTTGATTTTTTTTTCCTTTTTCAGAAACTATTTCAGTAAATATGGAACAGCATCAAAGCATTCAGAACATTTGTGCCATAGTCTGCTTTTAGTTTCACATACTAAAAATATATTGCAAGTAGAGGAGTTGGTTTCTGTATTTGGCATCTGTTTATGTGTCAATGTATCAAGTTTTCCTTCAGGTATAGCTGGTGTATAATGCCTGGCTTGTATGTATTGCCTGCTGTGGAATTGGTGTGGAGATACTTTCATGTTAAATTAAACTTTTGGAGGATAAGCTGCAGTCTTCCATGGCAGGTGTCTCTGTATATATGTGTGTATATATACATACTCTTTTCCTAATAATTTCATAGAATTTAAGTTGGAAAAGACCTCCAAGATCATCAAGTCCAATCTTCAACCCATCACCACCATGCTCACTAAGCCATGTCCCAAAGTGCCATATCTATGTGGTTTTTGAACACGTCCAAGGATGGTGACTTCACTACCTCCATGGGAAACCTGTGCCAATACTATATAACTTTACTAGATAGGTAAAGAAATTTGTCCTAATATTGAATCTAAACCACTTCAGCACAACCAGAGCATTTCTTCTTGTCCTGTTGCTTGTTATTTGGGAGAAGAGACCAACAGCCACCCAGCTACAACTGTCTTTTGGTAGTCATAGAGAGCAGTAAGGTCTTCCCTCAGCCGCCTTTTCGCCAGGAAAAAAAAAAACAAACCCAGATCCTTCAGTTGCTGCTCATAAGACCTGGGCTCTAGACACTTTACCAGCTTTATCACTCTTCTTGGGACATGCTTCAGCAGCTCAGTGTTCTCCCTATAGTGAGAAGTCCAAAATTGAACATGGTACTCCAGCTGCAGCCTCACCAGAGCCGTGTATAGGGTGATTGCTGCTGGCCACGCTGTTTCTGTTACAAGCCAGGATGCTGTTGGTCTTCTTTACCACCTGGGTATGCTGTTGGCTCATATTCAGTCAGCTGCAGACCAATATCCTCCGGTCCTTTTCTGCTAGGCACCTTTCCAGCCACCCTTCCCCAAGCCTGTAGTGTTGCATGAGGTTGTTGTGACGCAGGTACAGGACCCAGCACTTGACCTTGTTGAATCATCTACAGATGACCTCGGCCCATCTAGCCAGCCCGTCTGAATCCCTCTGCAGAGCCTTCCTGCCCTCCAGCATATTGACAGTTTTACCCCATTTGAAGTCGTCTGCAAGCTGACTGAGGGTGCACTCAATCCCCTCATCATTGGTAAAGATAGCAAGACTGAGCCCTGGGGAGCACTACTTGTGATGGCCACTAACTGGATTTAACTCTGTTCATCACAGGTCTCTGGGCTCAACCTTCTAACCAGTTTTTTATACAGTGGATAGTGCCCCTGTCCAAGCCAAGAGCTGCCAGCTTCTCTAGGGGAGTGCTGGGGGAGACAGTGTTGAAGGCTTTACTAAAGTTTAGGTAGACAACATCCACAGCTTTCATCCACTGGGTAGGTTGCCTGGTCATAGAAACAGATAATGTTGGTCATGGAAGACCTGCCTTTCATGAACCCATGCTGACTGGGTCAGATTCCCTGGTTGTCCTGCACATGACATGTGAGTGCACTCAATATAAATTGCTCCATAATCTTCCCCAGTACTGAGGTCAGGCTGACAGGCCTGATCATCCTTCTGACCCTTCTTTTCACATTGGTAAATCTCCATTTGCCTGGGACCTCCCCTGTTAACCAGGACTGTTGATAAATGATGGAGAGTGGTTTGGCAAACTCCTGTGACATCCCTCACAGTGCTTTTAGATGGATCCCATCTGGTTCCATGGACTTGTATCCATGTGGTTGTAGCACATCTTAGCACCTTCCTCCTGGACTACTGAGGGTTTCCTTTTGGATTCTTTTTTCCTTAGCTTCTGGATACAGTTGAGAGTCTTTCCTGTAAATATTTTATAGGAAATAGGGAACTGTTAATATGTGTTGGAGGGTTACAAGTTTCATGTATGCTGGAGAATTAGGTGGTGTACAAAATTGTCTCTATACTGTGACTTCTGGTGTTGATCTTGTAAAAGATTCCACAAAACTTACCATAATGCAAGGTAAAATATAAATTTTGATTATTTTAAAATAATTTTACATGTCATAGATAAAAAGAAGTACATGTGAGTTGTTTGCATGGTGTCATGTAGTAATAAATGTTGTTGGTTTAGGGTGTTTGAAAACCTGTTACATATTTTTTTGTCCTGAGAAGATTGTCCTGTAGAGAAGTTGGTGGGTTGGGTAGCAGAAATATTAGCAAGATCTCACTAGGAAGCTTAGTATTTTTAGGCATTTGAGATGGCAACCCCCCCCCCCCCCCAACTTATGATATACTGATGTTTTCTTTTAAAAATCAGGTTACCATACTTCAGTCTTTGGAGTCTTCAGTGATTGCCTTCTGGACAATCTGCCAGGAGTGAAGACCAATGGCTGTACTGTTGAAGTCATTCCAGCTTTGCCAAGGCTGCAGATCAGTACCTCCCTGCCAAGGTGAGAAAGTGAATTAAATTATTATTTTACTTGGTCGTATTTGTTAGTGAAATGCTTATTAAAAACTCCTTCATCTAAGTATCTGATCAGTTCTTTAGTAAAATAAGACACAAACTTTAGAATATAAATCTATGGGTTTTATTTTACTGCTTGAAACCTTGGCATTGCACAGAAAATATTTTGAGATTTAATTTACTTAGGATTATTCATTATTAAAGTCTTACCTGTAGAAAACAGAATCCTTTAAAGGCTAGTTGTTCATAAAATCTTGAAGTAAAGAGGTAATCCATGGAGTAGTGTAGGCTGGAAAAGGCATCTCTGGAGGTCACCTGGTCCAAGATTTTGCTCAAAGCAGGGCCAGCTTTGACAAGTGATATGACTTAAATGTTAGATCAGGTTACCCAGGGCATGGTCTAGTTAAGTTTTAAGCATCTCCATGGACAGTGTTTCCTTTGATTCCGTGGGAAATCAGTTCCAGTATCTGGCCACACTCACAAGAGTAAAAATCACCCCCTCTTTGCTTTAAGCTGAACAAATCCAGCTCTTTGAATCTGTCCTCATATGCTTGTGCCTCCTAATCATTTTGATAACCCTCTTCTGGACTTGCTCAAATATATTAAGATTTCCATTGTTCAGGGCTGAAATGTGGTACCATACTACAGAAACAGCATGTTTAACAGGTAGAGAAACTATAAACTAAAATTTATTTCTTTACACACTCACCAAAAAGGCCACAGTAGTAGTGTGGGTTTTTTGTGGGAGGGTTTTTTTTTTCCAGCTTTTTTTTTACATGAAGAGTGTGGCTGACTAATTTAATGATTTTAGAAAGAGCTGGTAAGGCACAGATTCAATTCAATTTTTGGAACTTTTCAAGGTTCAAGATCATTCATCTTCTAAACTGCATGTTGATAACTATATCTCAGCCCTGCCATCCATCTACTGTTTTGCAAATAGTTGTGAAAGTACAGAGTTTCAGGGTTTTGTTTTTTTTTAAAAAAAGAATGTTCCTTTTAGCCATCAATCATGAAAAAAAGGCTTTTGTTACTTACTGCCTTGATAGTTCAAGTGCCAAAGGGATTGTTCTATCGATTGGAAGATCTCAGCTCCATTTACGACCCTTTGTAGGCTGATCATCAGTGTCATATGACACAAAAACATGTATATATGTGTGTATATATATAATTTTAGGTTGTATTCTTCATTATGGTTTACTTATTACAGCAAAGGAACCAGTTTAGTTCTGATTTTTCCATATTGAATTCTGTTTTTCCAGTGTAGAATGGGCTGTGTTGATGGCATTGCATTACAGAGATATAAAAGTAATATCCTGATGAAAACAGCAAAATACTAAAACGCTGCAATTGAGTTACATGTTGGTAAATTCCCTATATAAAAGTTCTGCTAGATGCAGAGTCTGTGGTTTGGCTATAATCAAAATTGATACTGGCTAGCCAAAGTTATGAATATATTAAAGAACATGATGGGTTTGTAATATGAAGGGAATTGCAAATATTCTTAAATGAGCATAATATCTGCTCTTTATGGATACATGTTCAGCTGATAATGGGGAACAATAATAAGGTGGTCTTTGTATATTGGTGTGTATTTCCTTTTTCATTGGTGTTAAATTTACTTGTGGTTTCTTCAGATTCTTTAGTTCCAGTCCTCAGGCTTGGTTCTTGCAACATCCTGTGATTTCAACTGTGATTCTGGCCATGTATCATCTATTTGGTATATAAAAATACTACACTGCTAAGTAAAAACAATCCTAATGGAAATTCCTATAAAGTAAGAAAATTGAGGGAAGAAAAAAAAGATGCCAAATTCATAAATAAAATTAGAAAAGACTTCTCATATGGAAAACTATCAGTCACTTTCATAAGAACCAGAGATTTTTGAAGCTGTGTGCCAGCATGCCAGGCATTATAAGCTTCTTTCTTGAGGAGTGCTTTCTAATATACTAAAATAGTTGTGGAATACATTCTCAAAATCATGTTTACAGGCAGAGAGGAAACGTGTTTTATGTATAAAGCCAAGAATTTACTGTTTGTGTCTTAATGATTCCTGTATTAGACTGTTATTATTTCAGATGCAATTATAACAGAAGAAAGAAAACCAGAGAAAAATACTCTATAGAGAAGGAGAATAACTATTAACAATAGACTTAAAATTACTATGCACACACTTCCTATTTTCTACTTGATTTTCTGGTGCTGTGCTCTGTTTCCCACTGCTCCTCTGGGTCCTAAGATGGCCTTTTCTATCTAGTGGCAATGAGTTGTCAGCATCTGGATTCCTTCACCAAGAGTAATATGATGCTGATGGTTTGTGTTTGTTTTTTCACTCTAGAAGACACTTGAAGACATTTTTGCTTGCTAACACATTTTTATGTCATGTTCTTTCTTCACCCAAGCTCCATGTTGCATCCAAATTTAATATATGTGGTGCTTTTGTTGTGTATTAGATCCTTGTTTTCTTTGTTAACCCCAAAGGCTCTTTTTTGACCAGCTCCATGTCTACATTTCTTTGGCTGTTAGTGAATTGTTTATAGCTGTTGGGTCTCTGGTGCTAAGCATGTGCCCCAACTCTTACCATCCCATGCCAGTAATACTTCACTGCATCTTGTGTCTCCACTTCAGTCATACCAGACCTGTGTTTCTCTACACAGTGTCACTGTGTTAGTCATAAATATGTCATTATACCTAGAACAACTGCTTTTTGCTACTCTCTATATACAAATATAGTTGTGCTGAACAGAAGTTAAAGAAATCAAGCAAATTAGGTGTAGCCACCAGGTCAGGACAAAAATTGCTGCTACATTAAATCTAAAAATTAAACTAAAACTAAACTTGCAGGCAAGTCAGAGCAGGCACAGAGTCATGGAATGGTTTGGGCTGGAAGGGACCCTTAAACATAATCTATGTTCCAATGCCCCTGCCCAATCTATGTTCCAATAACCTCCGCTAGCCCAGGTTGCCCAAAGCCCCATCTAACCTGGCCTTGAACACTGCAAGGGATCCAGGGGCAGCCACAGCTTCTCTGAGCAACCTGTGCCAGTGCCTCACCATCCTCACAGTGGAGAATTTCTGCCAAATATTGAATCTAAATTTACTCTTTTTTAGTTTAAAGCTGTTACACCTTGCCCTAGCCCTATGCCCCTTCTCCAACTTTCCAGTAGTCCCACTTTAGGTACTGGGGCTTTCTCCAGGCTGAACAAGCCCAACTTCATAGGAGAGATGCTCCAGCCCACAGTTGTATTTGTGGCCTCATCTGGACAGGCTGTAACTAGCTTCATGCCCTCCTTATGTGGAGTGCCCCAGAGCTGGATGCAGGACTTCAGGTGGGATCTCATGAGAACAGAGAGGCAGAATCACCATCCTCACCTGCTGGCCATGCCTCTTTTGATGCAGCCCAGGTCATGGTTGTTTTTCTGGACTACAAGCACACAGTGCTGGCTCCTATCTTACTTTTCATCTAACAGTATCCGTATGGCAAGCCTCAGTCCAGAGGTCTTGCAAGTTCAGGACAAAGTCAGTTACTGTACAATACTTAAAAAAGAATTTAGATGGTATTTAATGTAAAACTCTGTGTTAAAGAAAAGGATTTGCAAGTTGAATTCACTTGGGCTCAGTTTTCAGGTGTACCTTGTTACAGTAATTGAAAGTACCAGTTGTTTGGTTTCTTGGTATGCAATTCCTTGACTCCTCTGTCCAAATATGAGGGAAGAAAATAAATTCCTTCTTTTCTGTCACTCCAAATGACCAAGCCTTAGGGTGCTGCAACGATAATATTGCAGTAAATTTTAAGTGATCAAAAAAATCTGTGTTTCAAGTGCTTGTCATCTATGTATTCTGAAAGACTAAAATCTGCTCTTGTTTATGTAGTTTTTTTATCTTCTACTAAGGATGGGTTAGGAAGGAAGAATAGGAGATTTACCTGCCAAAAGAAGTTACTGGACCTTGATTTACCAACAGATTTAATCAGTCATTAGTCTCAGTAGCTTTTCCCCTTGCGTCCTTGATCCCTTATGACCACTTTGCATTAGCATGAAAAATACAGTCAGAAATTGGACCTCTGCCCATCTGTCTTGTTTTGCAACCCTCCTTTCCTCATTCATGTTGTAAAGAGTTCATTCATATTCACTGCTTCACCTTTCACACAGTGAATTTTTTTCCAGGAGCTGCTCCCATGAGGTCTGTGCCCTCTGTTGTCCACTAAAACTGCCTTCTCTCTTGTGTTACTTCTTCCTAGCAAAGGTCAAGGTTGCTGCTCAGGTCTCCTTTATCCATGATGTGTTGTCATAGCACTGTGCCTATCCTCTATTTCAATCATTGACTGGTTTTGTTACTTTAAAATTAAATGCTTGATAGTAAATTTAAATATATTCTCATGATCATGAGGCTTTAGGTACCCATACACTTTCTCTAGCACCTATAACTTGTAGAATATTTTTTTTGTAATTAGTTAGTACTGCTTATCTGTGGTGAAAGGTGTTTCTATCTCCAGTCTGTATGTGTCATATGTTGGTGGAGTTCGAGGAGGTCTAACAGTGTGAGGTAGTGTATCCTCACCTGTGAGTACAAAGGTTTCAACTCTTTTGAGGTTTCTTCGAGTTAACTTTATTTTTACTTTTGTAATTTTTGTGGGCTGATCAGAGAGCAGTATGGACTTTGGGATCTTGCAGAGGACTCTAACCCTGGTTCTTCCTGTGTAGTGCTCAATTTTTTATTTTCCTCAACTTTACTTTTGATTATTTTTGGTTTGCATTCAGCTCTTGATATTCATTGTTGCTCAACCCTAGTGTTCATGTGCTCAGTAGATCAGTTATCACTTTTTTCAAGTGTTTTCCTTCTAATGACCCCATATTGCTTTTTTATTTCCCTTTCTTATGGCTTGTGCCACATTTTTTTAAAGCTTTCAGAGTTAGGAATACATATTTTATATTGTTTGAAATCTGACTTTGTCTTATGCATAAAATATTAACATTTGTTCTCAATGGTTACAAAAAATGACCCTGTTAAAAATGAGAATGGGAAATTATATAACTTCAAGATTGCAACACAGCAGTTTCTGAGTCTTCAAAGGATGTAACTACCTGGACAGGCTTTTAACATGTTTATCATAATGCTTTATTTGTGTGTCATATTTTGTAGGTCTGCTCATACACTTCAGCCTTCTTCAGGGGATGAAATCTCCACTAATGTGTCTGTCCAGCTTTACAATGGAGAGTCCCAAGAGCTGATCATTAAGTTAGAAAACATTGGAACAGAACCACTGGAGAAACTGGAGGTTACAGCGAAAACAGTCAACACTAAGGGTGCGTATGCTGATTTATGTTTAGAAGTAATAAAGATCACTTTTTCTCTGATAAAAGGGGGACTGGCTGTGCTATAGTTCTTTTAGGTCAGTTTAGAATATCATTATTGTTTATGGGGATCTTATTAATGTTTATAAATATCTCAGGTGTGGGACACAAGGGGAGAGAGCCAGCCCCTTCTAGTGGTCTGTGGAGACCGGACAAGGGGCAATGGCTGCAAGTTGGAGCACAGGAAGTTCTGCACCAGTATGTGGAAGAACTTTTTCACAGTGAGGGTGACAGAGCCCTGGGACAGGCTGCCCAGGGGGGTGTGGAGTCTCCTTCTCTGGAGATATTCGAGACCCGTCTGGACGCCTCCCTGTGTGACCTGACCTAGGGAACCAGCTTTGGCAGGGGGGTTGGACCCGATGATCTCTACAATTCTGTGATTCAGTGATCATAATCCCATTTATGGAACTGGAATCATTCAGTTGGATTTTATTATAGGAATACAGCAAAGAAAGAGAATGTAAGAAAATGTAGAAAGAAAATGAAAAAAATTGTGGAACTATCTGTGTGTCAGAGAGTCACCTGCTTTTTAGAAATCTAGATTTCTTTTTAAAGTTACTTGGGAGGGGAAGGGTGGGGGAATCCAGAGGAAATAACTAAAAGAGTCTTTCTCCTTCTATCTAAATATACTGATTAGTTAAGTAAACTACCATTGGCAGTGTGATGAACTATGTGAGGGAGTGAAAGTAAATAAGGTAACTTTCTTGTCTCAGGGAGCAATAAGAAAAAAAGTGGGATAAAGGACTTCAAAAAACCAAGGCAATAAATAAAATAAGCTACTGTGACTTAAAATAATAATTGAGTAATTTTTTAATAATTCCACTTATACTCTGTATATATCGGTATTAAAAATAGTCTTGCTTTTGTTTTGTGATGTGTCTTATCATTTTTGGTTTGTCCTCTGAGGAATCAGTATGAAAATGGTATTAACAGAAGAACTGCAGATGACAAGCAAGATAATCTTCACTTACAATAGAAATACCTTATTTTATTGCAGGTCTTGTTCTGTCAGTGCCAGAGTATTAAAAAGCAATGTGATACCTGGTGATTTTTGTTCATTTTGATATTCGAGCTCGTGATTTTTTTTTTCAACAGAGTATCCTCTTCTCTGCAACCTTAGAGAATAGGAGTTGCCAATCATCTAAGAATAGATTTTCTGTCTGAGACTTGTTACTAAGAATAAGTTTTGAAGCTGAGATCTATGATGAGTTACTGTTCTTACTTCAGTAATTCCAACATGCTCCTATGGTTCTAGGTGCTGTATGTCTGCAACAGAAATAACAAATACAGTGTACCTATTAAATGGTGAAGTTTATGTAATGAAACATATTAAATGGTGAAATACATGGGTCTCTGTATCAGATGTTATTCAGACTCTCACTACATAGCATTATGCAGTTAATTGGTTCAGAACTTTGCAAAAGAGACCCTTGAAAACTTTAAAACCATCATCTGTCAGAACTTTTAATAAAAGCAATGGGGAAAAAGGAGAAAACTTGATGCACTCAGCTATAAGCTCCATAAAACTTTAATTTTACCTCATCTTTCATTTTCTTTCTCTATAGAAAATGTTTACAATGAAGCCTCTTTGTGTATTTGACAGTCTTTCAGATGTAGTTAAGCATGATAATAATTGCCTTTACGGGGAAGAGGAAAATTTCTAATAAGTAATAAATATGTGTACTCAAAAAAATGCAACACTTAAATCAGCACTTCAGAAAAATAGAAATCAGAGCAAGTTTTGAGAGGCACCAAGTGGTATTTGTTCTGAGAGCGTGAGACCCATGCCATCAAGATCATAGAACTGTAGAAGTCAATGTGGGCAGGGACCTCTGGGTATCATCCTAACCTTCTTCTGAAAGTACAACTTCAGATTAGGTTGTCTAGGGTCCTGCCAAGCAGAACCTTTAGCTTCTACACTGTCTCATTGAATAGAAATTCACCCCTGCACTTGGCACAGTATGCTCAAGATGAGCCATGGTACTGGAGGAAAATATTGAAATAGGTACAATTTATTACATGACTGTGTGCTGTGGGTACAATATAAAGTACTGAACAGTGCTATACATGGCAAAAGAACTTATGGTCTGCATTAAGTATTTAATAATTATGTTATTTCAGATGTAATTGCACACAGGACTTGCAAAGGACCTTTACCTTGACTGTCTTTCGTTTTGGTAATTGTGTTTAATTTATACAAATGCATAAGGATGGACTTGTGATATAGTTTGATCTATGACATGGGATTCTAGTGATCAATGGCCAACTAAAGATTTGTAAAGTCAGCAGCTCAGTTTGGTCAGTGGTGCTACATGCATGGAAATAGTGTGGATATGGGATTAAACCATCTCTATTAGCAACACAGGGTCTTAATTTGATAGTATATATCAAGTTGAGAGCATATGCAGACACTTAAAACTCTGTAGTGCATTAAGAAGTCTCTTGGATGTTCTTTACTACTCTTCAGCTGACATGTGGCTGTGATTTAAACTACTCAAGGTCTCCTTGAAAGCTGTTAGGCATCGTCATCTGCCATGACCACAGCTTGTCTGTCAACTTGGGAGCCTGTGAGAACTTGTGCAGTCTTGGCCAAATACAAAGAGCTTTCAATCATCCTTGTTTTCACCTGATCTGCTTTGGTTCTTTCAGTTTTGGCAGTTGGTCATAAATCTTTTGTGGCTGCTGCTGGCATGCCTGCCTGACTTTCATTTCCTTACCTTCAGTTTCTGGGGCCACAACTTTTACTGCAAAGATGGACACTGTAAATAGCAACCATTCTCATTTTTTGGTGTTAATTACTGGACAGGATTAACTATTGCAGTGGAATGACCTGACCTCCCTCCTTCATTAAGCAAGCTGTAGCCAGTCTCTTTTCTTGAAGAAGCCCACTTCTCTGGCATTGTTTTCAATGGTGTCTTGTTAATGAGAACCTCTGAAGATCAGACTTTCAACCTTGCTTCCCTCTTACTTCCTTTATTCTGTTTCTTTCAGGTGCAGCTCTTTAGCTTTTCCACTCTGGCCCTCAAATAAATGAGCAGAAATTGCAGCTCACTCTGTGCAGTTCATAAAGGACATCACAGGGTTTTTGAGTCCTTTTAGCAGCCACACGTTACGAAAGAGATCCTGAGGCAAATCAGCAAAAGGAACCTGTCATGCTGCTACAATAAACACATCTGTCATGTCTTTTAATGTCTCGTTGCACCACCCTTTTGTCTGCCAGGCTGTGGTATCTGTAGATTGGACTTCACAGTATCAAGGTCAACTCTTTGTCACCTCATATTGTCCCTAACCAGGGTCAGATGGTCTAATGTTTGTTTTAGAATGATGACACATGAAAAGAGGGATGCCTTTCCATCATTTGTTTCCAGGCAGCTCTTATCAGAAGCTTGTTATGTCTCAGGGGGTGCACTCTAAAAGCTTTGATAACCCAACTATTTGAGCCACTTGGGCAAATGTGACACTGATGTTTTGAAACTTGAAGTATTGAGAAGAGCATGCCAGGCTTCTTACCAGCCTCACAGGTTATTAGGCTCTAGGAGTGAGCACTACCTGCACATGCTGAGCAAACTTGGATGATGCAGCAAAACCTCACTGATCTTTCTTAGAAGTGTTGACCTCTGGAATTTAAACCTAGAGAAATAAATTCACCTGTCCAGCTGTATTCTTCCCATGGTCTTGGAACACACCTGCTTGCGATCTCAGGTGTTTAGCTGTGCCAGACCACAAATGAAAAATCTATTCTGAGGTCCAGGTACCCCATTTTAAGAACTCTGAATATGCTGGAATAGACGGATTGAATTTTGTTTGCCCAAAAAAAACCCTTTTTCCTTGGTCTCAAAGGAAAATTAATATTGGTACTCTGCCTACAAGCTGTGTACAAGCAATTCTAGTGTGAACACCCCACAGTTGCTCAGTTTAAAAAAGTGCTGGATAATCTGCAGTGCTAAACATGCAACTTTCATTTGTACTAGGATTTCGTGCACTTGGAGAAGTTAAGATGTATGAATACCAATGCCTATGCATTTAGAACTGGTAGTTATTTTCAGGTCCTATGCATTCTGCTAGGAATATATCCTTCAGCTGGTCAGGCATCAGGAATCAGATGTGCAGATTACTATGTAAGTCTGAAGGGCTTTGTTGCCTTGAAGCACATCAGTTTTCTATCTTCAGGTGTCTGATCATACTTGCATTCAGTGGACCTTTGTGCATGCTGAATTCAGAGATAATGGAATACTCTGGGTCTCATCCTTCTGTGCTAGCTGGAAACTGTTCTTGCATTTGTATTGCCTGTAAACTGCTCAGCTGGAGAAGCAGCAGTTGATTTGGGTTTGTTCTACCCAGACTTCACCTTTCAGCTGTAGTCTGGTACATTTCCCTTTCTAGTTTGTTTCCTTTTGTCCTTACCTTTAAACTCTTCTCCCACTGTTGCAGGTGTTTTAATTAAATTGCCAGCAGTGTTGCTACTGTCTCACTGGACCTCTGGGCTGAACTGCATCTTTGTATCCTCCTGGTTTTCAGTTTTTTTGTTGTTTTAAAATCTCTGTTCTTCAGAAGTCCACAACTGTGCTCACAGCACTGCTCCATGTATATAGTTTCTCTGGTGCTTTAAGTTCAGTTGCAGTTTTGAGGCTGTCTGCAGATCATAATGCTGTGGATAACAGAGAATTCAGTACCATCCTGTCCCATTCTCCCCCAGAAAGACAAAGGCATAGGCATTTAAGAAATGTCCTTCTAGACCTGATGCTCCATCTAAGTCATCAGCTGTAACAGGACATTAGGAGATGCTGCTTGTGTTTCTGTTGTGCTTGCTCAGCATCTGTAGTTCCTGTACTCCTTCAGTAGCCCATCATGGACTTGCCCATTCCCATGCTGTAGCTGCTGGTACTGCTTGCTCTGCAGCCTCCTGTGGCAACAAATTCCAGAAGTTCACTACCTGCTGGGTGGAGAAGTGCTGTATATCAAGTACTCTCAGATCTCTCTAAACACACCGATGTTTCATGCAGTGGCAAAACAGCCCCTTTGACTTTCTCTCAGCATCTTTCCTAATGATGACCTGGGTTTTGTTGTGGTGGATCTCTTCTTTTCCTTTTTATTTTTATTTTCTTTCCCCCCTCTTTCTCTTTTTCCATTGCTTTTTCCAAAGCTATTGATTCCAGAGGATCATCAGTGGTGGCTCTGGGGTTTCTTTCTGGAGTTGTAACTGTCAATTCCAAGGTCAATACACCAGGCATGACCTGCCCCTCCCCCTGATATGCATTATTTTACCTTTATGTATATTGAAGTCCATCTTTTGCATGCTCACTAGATTTCATGAGGTCCTTTTGAGTGTCTCGCGTTTGATATTACCACTTCCCTAAATGATTATAAATCTGGTCATTTCTGGAAATGAATCTGGTTGTGGTGAATGTAACTTGCAGAACAATTTAATGCTCATAGGCTTAAACACTGTTATTGAAAGAAATGTCTTTGTCTACACTGTTGTTCTATAAAACACTTTATGACAAAGAAAAAAATGACAATCTTGCTAGCTCATAAATTCTATACCTTTGCAATCTATGCAGTTGAGATATTAATGTTCAAGTATACCAAACACTTAAGTACTCATTGCTTGAGTATTTACATAACTTGATTTTTTTCCTGTTTAAGTAATTCTTAAATACATCATTTTATGGTTTTGTTTGTTGACTGTTTATCTGAAGAGCAAATAAGTTTGAGAAAAATGTTAGGAGTCATAATACATGCTGTTCTATACAATAGCATGAATTGTTGATGGTGGGAAGGTAAAAGCATTGAATAATTACATTAAAATAAACCTTTTTGTGCATATTTTGAAAGAGTTTTTATTAAGAGAATAAGAAGCAGCAAAATTTTCCAGATTTATCTGGGAACTCAAGGTTGAAAAGAACTGAGGTTGTGATCTCAGAAGACTTTTCTGTTGAGTTTATTATGCAAAGTGGATTATTTAATTTGGCAGTCCTTAAAATCCATGAAGAGTTAGATTGAGTTAGTTTAACCCGAAGTTATATTATGGGGTAAGCTATTACATGGTATCTGTTAGGATTTTAGTTACTTGCTATCCAGTAAAATGATGAAACAAGTTCCTAATTTAAACTCTTGACTAAAAATTGCTTGTAAATTCAGTTGTTTGCTAGAGACTAATTTTGGACTAGAAACAACTGACTACAGAGATGTCCCCCAGAAGACTCTTTCCCAGTGAACTGAAAGGTTTGAAGCCCCATGCCATAATGTAATTCACTGTAAAAATAATTACTGGACAAGGTGAAGAAAACATTAGTAAGGTATAAACCAGTGTCAGATAAATATAAACTAGATTTTTCTCTACAGTTTAACTTTTAGCTCAAGCGCTCCTATCTTGTCTTGTAATTACAGGTATTGGAGAGTGTTTGCAAGGGCTAGTCTCACTTGGAAAGTCTTTTAACTCATAATATCAAATAAATCTCTTAATGAAAATACATTTTGGAAACAATTTTTCATTAAGCTGAAGATATCCCAAGCACTTGAGTGTATGTCATTCTTTGCTTATGTAGAGGGAAAACCATCTCTTTAGTGTATTATGTTTACACTTATCAGGAAGAAGGTACAGAGATTGCTGTACTTGTTACTTTTCTTGAAAACAGAAGAAAATCAGAACAGTGATATGGTTACAGCTAAATCATTAGATGAGGTGGAAGTGACTTTAAGTAAGCAATTATGAGGAGCATTTTTTAATTCTACCTCATCTTCATTCTTATGAAGTCATCTATAATATTGATTTGATGTGGAAAGACACAAGACAACAATTGATAATCTGTGAGAAAAATGTACCTCAGGCAAAGCAGTTAGTGTTTAGGTAGAGATTTTTGAAAAACGATTTGTGGGTTTTCCCTTCCCTAGGTACAGCTGTTTTGGTGAAAATGAACAAAGACTGGAAATTGAATTTTTTATTAATTTCCTCTTTAACAAAAAATTACCTTAATTCTACAACGTAGTCTTCTCTATATTGTATTCTTCTGTTTTCTCCCAAGTGGATCTTAGGTGATGGTTTTGGAAAGGCTCTGATATGGCAATACATTAAATTTCTCTTAAATCAGTAGCCTGGTATGAAGCAGAGATGAACTGTGTGACTTTCAGTGGTCCCTGTGTTATGCAAAATAGTACTTAGAGGCTGTTTAAATGAGCATTTAGAAGAATTCATAGAATCATAGAGATTGGGAGGGACCTTTAGAGGTCATCTAGTCCAACCCCCTCTGCAGTAATCAGGGACATCTTCACTAGATCAGGTCGCTCAGAGCCCCATCAAGCCTGACCATGAATATCTCCAGGGATGAGGCCTCCACTACCTCTCTGGGGAATGTGTTCCAGTGATCCACCACCCTCAAATTGAAGAATATTTTCCTAATATCCAACATAAATCTCCTGTTTTCTAGTTTAAAACCGTTACCTCTTGTCCTATTGGTACATACCCTTGGGAACAGTTCTTCCCCAGCTTCCCTATAGGCACCTTTCAGGTACTGGAAGGACGCTATAAGGTCCCCCCAGAGCCTTCTCTTCTCCAAGCTGAACAAGCCCAACTCTTCAGCATGCTTTGCAGAAGGAATGCATTGCTACAATAAATTAATACATGTATTTTTATGATTCTGCCAGTCAAACCATCATGTTTATTTTATGTATTAATAGGCTTTCCTGCAGTGTTTAACACTGCATGGTCCTGCCAATATTAATGAATTTATGGATCTGGTGAGTTGACCCCAACCGGAACCAAAGCCGCCACCTAGTTCCTTGCCTACTCTCTCAGCATGGTTGGGAAGAGCATCCAAAGGGCTAAAAGTGAGAAAACTCATAGGTGTGTTCTCAACACCGTTTTAGTCCTACATCCAACACCAGCACAGACAGGCTGCTATGAAGAAAGTTAACTCCATCTCAGCCTCCCTAGTACAATGGATTCCCCTCCCGAGGTTATTTGTGAAGAGCATAAAAGAAATAAGAGTTGAGCAGGTCTTTGTGGTGCCTGTTTATTATCTGAAGGAAGATTAACTCAGGAAGAAGCCACTGTGTTATTGTAACTTTCTAGTATGTTACAACCTTGTCTGTCATAACAAAAATTTCCTCTTGAGTAAAGTTCATAGAATATCACGTTTTTGATTGCTTTTGCTGGAGGTATTTAGATGTCCATGACTCTAGCTTTTGGCATATATTAGAGCTTGAAATAACATATAACTAGCTCACACTTCTTCCTGAAGTGGACTTAACCCTCTGCTCCTCTTTTTTTTCAAGATCAATGTTACTATAGTAATAAGGAGACTGGATAACTGGATGAAGCACCTCAATGTATTGATGAACAGTGACTATTGTGGCTTTTTCTCATACTGCTTTCTGGGACTTTAGACTTAGGGCAGAGTAGCTAATAATTACAGATGCTGTATCTCATGCAGACCAATGATAGATGATTTCCCCAGCAAATATCTTTTAAGACAAACTATCCTGTCTGGCAGCACCCTTAATATTTGGATGTTACATACGTTATGCTTCTCAGTTTTGAGAAGACTTTATTTTATAAAAAAATGAAAGCTAATAGTCTTCTTAGCCTCTTCTGTTGCACTTCAGAATTGTAACTTTTATTGTAGTGTAAGATTTTGAAGGAATGTTTTTTGCAGGCATGTGCTCTTTCCTAGGTTGGAGGCTGTCAGAGTCAAAATTATATCAACTTTTAGGTCCCCTTCAGGCTTTGTTCTCCAGCATTCAGCATGTATATTTAATGCTGTGTATTGCACAATATTTTTCTTCTGGTAGTGTTGTTCTTTGCTTAGATTCGTATTTTGAACTTTGTGATCTACATTCTTCCAGGTCAATGTCAGTAACTCCTTCAATGTTTTTCTAGTGTTACATTCATTTTTAATGCCTTAATTCTGAATATTTCAGCTTATAAACAGAAGATGACAAATCAGTTAATGCTCTGTGCAACAGTTACAAATTTAAACATCCTTAACACAGGGTTATACTCAGGATTTTTTTCCTTATTTTAATACAGAGAAGTTGTATGGGGACTTCTTGAGTTGGAAGCTGGAAGATACCCTCTCCCAGTTTCCTCTAAAACCTGGAAAGATTGCAACGTTTACTGTAAACATTAAAGTGAAGCTGGACTTTTCCTGCCAAGAAAACCTTCTGCAAGATCTCAGTGATGGTGAGTTTTTAATTTCTTCTGCCCTAGGAGAGTTCTATGTACTGAGAAGCACTTACCAATTGTTGTGTCATGCTTTATAATGTGATGTGGCTGCTTATTTTCATCTTTGTGTCTTGTAACGCAAAGACAACAGTTCAGTGAGCTCTATGGATTGAAGACTGACTTTTTTGTGACAACTATGATAGCCTGACCAAGCTTTCCCATCATTAGACCCTTTCTTGAAAGGGTTCTTGATGTGCCTATTTGTGTCCTTATCTTATGAAGATAAAAAGTTTGCAGACATCAGTAGGTTCTAAACTTTATGTTGATTTTAGTTATAAAAGAGTGTAGAATTCTTAATCCTGGCTGACTGGAGTTTTGCCTACTGCAAAGTAGGTCATAACCCCTCTACTATTTGTACCATAGCAAAAGTTTAATGTAGTTAAACTCATAATTCCTTTTGAATAAAAGCAAACAAACAAATAAAAATAAAAACCCAAACCAATGTTTGCTTGTATTAGAATTATCTGGAATTACAAGTACCAGATACTTATAATAAGGATTTCCTTTTTTTAATAAACACAAAGTCTCACTGGAGTATTAGCTATACTCTGCATTTCTTTAATTGCCTGGTATATTTGCACTGATTGAATTAAATTGACAAAACAAGATATTCCTGTATTTAAAAAAATAAATAAATTTATCATTATTATTTGGACTGGTTCCCAGGATTCAGTTGCAGGTATACATTATCAGTATAATTAATCTTTAAAAAAATAAATATTTTCAGTATAGAAAAAAATGCAGCAAAATTACATGCATATTTACTCAAGTTGAATAGCACTGATTTCTGTGAGTTATCTTGAAAATGCATCTAGAAAGAAATTATGTTTATTGTTAGCAAAGATTAAATTGCTTTTTTTTTTTAAAAAAAACCCTCCCTGGTTTATATATGTTATAAAAATATTTTAGGCTTTTAATGCACAAAACCCATACTCTTGCTTACACAGAGGTTTAGTTTAGGACTTGTTGAAAAAGCTGATAGTGGCGGAAGACCACATCCTGACATTACTGTAAAAACAGAGCTACTGAGGAGTTGAGGCTTTGAGAAATGCCCTTGACAGGAAATCATAGAGTGTTTTGGGTTGGAAGGGACCTCAAAGATCATGTAGTTCTACCCCACAGCCATGGGCAGGGACACCCTCCACTAGCCCAGGTTGCCCAAAGCCTAGGATACAGTTGGCTTGCTGTGCTGCTAGCACACATTGCTGGCTCATGTTGAGCTTGTCATTAACCAGCACGCCCAGGTCCTTCCCCTCAGGACTGCTTTCAATCCACTCTCTGCCCAGACTCTAGTAGTTCTTGGGATTGCTCTAACCCATGTGCAGGACCTTGCACTTCGCCTTGGGGGACTTCATGCAGTTCACAAGAACTCATTTCTCAAGCTTGCCAGGTTCCTTCTTGAATGGCATCCCTTCTCTTCATTGTGTCCACTGTACCACCAGCTTGGTGTCGTCAGCAGGCTTGCTGAGGAAGAACTCTATCCAACTGTCCATCTTGCTCACAGTGTTAATCATTCTAATTAGTCCTAATACTGACCTCAGAGGAACGCCACTCACCACTGGTCTCCACTTGGACATTGAGCCATTGACCATAAACTTTTTGAGTGTGACCATCCAGACAATTCCACTGAGTTGCCCATCCATCAAATTGATATCTCTAAATTAGAGACAAGGATGCTGTCCTAATTTGCCCTGTCTCCAAGAAGCTCTAATGGCAGACTGAAGCTGTAGTTGCCCAGCAGTTTTTCAGATCAAATAAAATTTTAAAAAGTATTCTATAGAAGAAGAAGACAACATAGTTATTGCTACTGACATTGATTAGTTGGGGGATAGTGGATTTTGGCTTCTGTTTTCTCACACGTATATAACTTCTATGGGACCACATAGGAAAAAAAATCTTTGAACAAAATTCTTCCTTAGTATTTCTGCCTACAGCTTCTTTGAAATGTTGTGTAACGGACACCTGGGAGGAATTCAACCTTGTCTTACTCAGTGATGATAAAGGAGTAGACTTCGTTAGTGTTTCTTTAGAACTTTGGTAGCTTTGGGTGCTATGTGCTCTGTGTGCTTTGAAAATATTATTAGATGTGCTATGCACATTGACATTTTTACTTGCTACTTTAGTTTTTCTATAATTCTTTTAACTTCACAAATATTGTACTTTCTGAAGAGGCAGGTAAGATCCTGATGTGAAGAACAGTAGAGAGCTAGAAAAATCAATGGCCACTATGACATGACTTTTAATCATATGGTAGCAATGGTACCTTTTTCTTTTGAAGACCAGATTTACAATGATGATCAAAATACTTTTGTCTTTTAAAAGTAATGCCCTTAGCAGGGCATCTGTTACTTTGATCTGTTTTCATTTGCTGCTGAAATTGTTTCCTTTTACGCTGTTTGTAATCAGGACATAGTACAGAAAGGATAAATTACTGATGTTTCTGATGATACACTTATCCAATTGGAAAGTAAACTAAGTTATCAATCAAAATTGCTGATCTAATTCTTGTGTGTTGATGGTATACTCTCTCATAAAGAAAAATGTTAGATGTTCTTCTAGATTAAAGGAAGCAAAAACACATGAGTGGCTGTGGAAGATCAGATCAATGACCGTCTAGTTCAATATCCTGGCTGTGATAGTGGCTAAGAGCAGATGGCTGTGGGATAATATAGGGAAAGTCATGAACATACATGCTACTTTCATTTAGGCTTTTGGGCTCCAACTGTTATCTTAGGAACTTTCAGAGCCTGATAGCATTTCTCTGTTTTTAGGCATTGTTAGTCATCTTTACTGGGTTTCTCATTCATGAAATTCTTCATTATCTCCATCAGCCCTGTCCAGCGTTTCGTGGCAAGAAGAATCATAGCTGAATTATTTTATAGCTTTGCACCTCTTAGTGTCCTGACATCACCTGGTTCTTGTATTGCAAGAAAAGCTAACATACATCTTCTTAACATCTTACTGACACTCATGATTTTATGCATTTCCTTATGTTATTGCCACAGTGGTCTCTCTCACAGCCTGAAGATTTCTAACCTTGTTTGCTAACTTTTTTGGCTTTGGCTTTGTTTTCCCTGTTACAGAAACAATTCCATGTATTGATCAGCCTTGTTGTCCCTTTTGAACCCTTTCAGATCTGTATGTTTGAGGTAGGCTGTATATATTAAAGAATCATAGAATGCTTTGGGTTGGAAGGAACCTCAAAGATCATCTAGTTCCAACCCTCCTGCCGTGGGCAGGGGTACCCTCACTAGACCAGGTGTCCTAAAGCCCCATCCAACCTGGCCTTGAAGACTTGAAGAGATGGGGCTTCCAAATGTCTCTGGGCAACCTGTTCCAGTGTCTCACCACCCTCATAATAAATTTCTAACCTCAACCTGCTTAGAGCCATTCCCCTTTGTCTTATCACTGCACTCCGTGGTGAACAGTCCCTATCCCACTTTCCTGTAGGGCCCCTTTAAGTACTGGTACACCGCAATTAGGTCCCTCCAGATTCTAAGGTTCTTGCACTGGGTAAGACAGGAGGAAGCACTCTTTCTGAAGCACTGAGAGGGTGGTCAGGCACTAGAACTGGCTCCCCAGGGAAGTGGTCACAGCACCGAGCTTGACTGAGTTCCAGAAGCATCTGAACAATGCACTCAGTCCCGTACTCCGACTTGGCTGGTCCTGTATGGAGCCAGGAGTTGGACTTGATGATCCTTATGGGTCCTGTCCATCTCAGGATATTCCATAATCTGCTGGGTACAGCCATACTCAAGGAGTGTAAGCAGTAAGGTCTCTTGTCACCTGTTAAATCAGAGGTTTGATTATAAGTATAATCAATTCTCCTTCCCAGATATCCTACTTCAATTCCTGAAATACAGTATTTCCCTGATGCTGAATGGGAAAAGAACAATAGCTGCCCTTGCTGGATTGCATTATAAATAGTAATTTGTCGATGGGAAGCAGTCTTTAAAAAAAATCTTCCATTACATGGAGATAATGTTTTGCAAAGCCAATGAATTAATCTGCAATCTTCATTATGTAAAACGTTAGTGTTCATTCATCCTGTGTATAGAGAATGTAAAGACAGGTGCAAGGATATTTAAATTCAGAAATTCATCAAAGGAACTAATTAATTACATGCTAAAAGAGAATCAAATCTATGCCTTGGTCTCTCCTTCCATTCTCTGGGGGAGAAAAGGTTGCAGAGAAATAATAGCATATATCTTACAGCAGTGGTCTTGAATATTTTTGTAATATTGATATGCAAGAGCATTTTCTGGTTCATACTCGCTTTGTTGCTTTTCTCCTTAAATGACTAGATTTTGTCTACTTAACAATGTTTCTACACTTATATAAAATGCAGACAATATATTTCTTTGTTAGAAAGGTACCTGGTTTTGAATTTCAATGTAGTCTTGACAGGTTTCCTAAAAAACTGAGTAGCCTAGAGGACTCTATAAGGATAATTGTATTACTGATGATGATGGAAGAAGTCCTCAGAGATATTTCAGTACGATCATTTACATGTTACTATGCTTGGTTGCCTTTATTACATTTAATAATTCAGAATATTTTTTCAAAGTTCCTTCATTTCTAAGAAGTTTTTTGTCTCTGAAGTTTGAAGATGTCAGTTTTCATTTTGGTTGCACTGTTAATCTTAGAAAATGAATGAGGTTTTTGTTTGGTTTGGTTTTTCTTTATTTTTTTCTTTTTTAAACCACAAACGCTTTTGTGTCCTCCATAAATTCATCACCCTGTTAATTTAAAAATACTTTCTCATAACTTTTCTTACAGAGTTACAGAATCACGGAGGAGTAAGGGCCTGGAAGGCACCTCTTGAGATCTAGTCCAAGCAGGATCACCTAGAGCAGATAGCACACAATCATGTCCAGGCGAATTCTCCAGAGAGAGAGATTCCACAGCCTCTCTGGGCAGCCTGTTACAGTGCTTCACCCTCAAAGTGAACAAGTTCTTCCTCATATTTAGATGGAACTTCCCATGTTCCAATTTGTGCCCATTGTCCCTTGACCTGTCACTGGGAACTATTGAAAAGAGTCTGGCCTCATCCTCTTGGCATCCACCCTTTAGATATTTATAAGCATTAATAAGGTCCCCTCTCAGTCCTCTCTGGCTGAATAGACCCAGCTCTCTCAGCCTTTCCTCATAAGGATGCTCAGTCCCTTCATCATCCTCACAGCCCTCCACTGGACTCTCTCCAGTAGTTCCATGTCTTTCTTGAGCTGTGGAGCCCAGAACTGGACACTGCACTTCAGATGAGGTCTCACCGGGGCAGAGTAAAGGGACAGAATAAACTCCCTTGACCTGCTGGCCACACTCTTCTTAATGCACCCCAGGATACCACTGGCCTTCTTGGACACAAGGTCACCCTGTTGGCTCTTTTTTAACTTGTTCTCCAACAGGACTCTCAGGTCCTTCTCAGCAGTGCTGCTTCCCAGCAGGTCAACCCCCAACCTATACTGGTGTCTGGGGTGGTTCCTCCCACTTACCTCAACCTTCTGAGCTCTGCCATTCATCCAGTTCTCAACCCACCTCGCTGTCTCCTCATCTAACCCACAGTTCCTAAGCCTACCTACAAGGGTGTTACGGGAGAAGTCACAGTAGACATTATATACTGTGCTCCTCTCATCCACCCAGCCAGTCATGCCACCTAGAAGGCAATGAGATTAGTGAACCTGTGCTCGCCACTCTGATTCTAGCTTTAGTGATTACAGTAGATAAGGTGCTTAATTGGACTGATACAGGGTGTTTTAACAGTATATAAGTAACATAGGACTGTAGCCTATATACCAGCCTCTATACAAACATATTGTAAGAGGTTTTTAAGGCCCCAGATCTTTATAATGTAAATAGGGAATACGGGTATGATGCAATTACTGGCACATCCAGGCTAACTGACCTTCCATCCTATGATACTGTTTTCTTGCTGAGGCACATTATTTATGTGCACTACATTAGATGTTAAAATAATCTCTAGTCTTTGGTTATTAATTTCTTTAACTTCACTTTCTCCTTTTTGTTGTATTTACCCTTACTCTAAATTTAACTTCCAGTTCTTCCTGATGAGAGGGAGCAAAGGGGCAGGTGCTGATCTCCTCTCTTTAGTGACCAGTGAACCCGAGGAAATGGTGTGAAGCTGCGACAGGGGAGGTTTAGATTGGATGTTAGGAAGAGGTTCTGTACTGATAAGGGTAGTTCAGCACTGGCACAGGGCCCCAGGGAAGTGGTGACAGCACAGAGCTTGATTGAGTTCAAGAAGCATCTGGACAATGTACTCAGTCCCATGCTCTGACTTGACTGGCCCTGTGTGGAGCCAGGAGTTGGACTTGATGATCCTTATGGGTCCCTTCCAACTCAGGAGATTCTGTGATTCTATGATTCTGGTTTAGTCAGGTCACCAACCTGAGGAAGGAATCCTTACATATCTGATAGCATTTGCTATTGTTAACTATGATTACCATGCTCTTTAAATGCAGTGCAGTTTCAAAGAAGTGGTTAGTCACCTCTGCCCTGTTCTGGGAGCCAGATAATTGATGGGTTCCTAGTAGTTTCGCCTGGAGTACTGCTACTTGTGGTCTCTTGTGTTACAGAATTACCCATTTTTTTTTTGAGAGGGAATGAACCGCTTCTTAATGCCCACCTGTCATGTGAAGGGTGGGTTATATTGCCTGAAACTCCTACCTAGTCTTGTTATTCCCTTTTTGTTGCTGCAAACAGCCAATTTCTAGAATTATGCCTACTTTGAGGAGAATACAGGATTGTTCGTTTTTCTAGAAAAAAAACCCAAAACATATTCTGCTTTGGCAAGCACACTGGCCCTTCTCTTGAGGGCTTTTTTTTCACTTTTCTGCATGCTGAAAGTACTTTAAATTGCTACAGTATTCTTAAGAAATGTTACCTACCAAGAGATTTTTTGCTTTGAAACTTCCATTAGGGAGTGGATTGATAAAATAAATAATGGGTTGAGGGGGCATTTAGTTTTCATGTTTTACACACAAGTTTTGTGCTTTCTAAAAACTCTGACGTATCTCTTGGGTTATTATGATGTTAAAACACTCATGTAAGAAAGAAGTTGCTATGTTTGGGGTTTTTTTTTAATATGTGGTGGTTAATCTTAACAAGCCAAATTTCTTTCCCTCTACCCCAGATGCTTGCTGGCTCCCCATCTTAAACAGGACAGGGGGAGAAGGTCAGATGAGGAAGCTAATGGGTCATGATAAAGACAAGATCACTTACCAGTCACTGCCATGCAGTAACACAAACTCATTTTGGGGAAAATTGGGTGGGTTCACGAAGGCCCCTCTGGGCGGCTCCTCCCTCCTCTCCCCATGGGAGGAGTGGCTGACAAGCAGGAACACTGCGCTGCCATCCAGAGAGACCTGGACAGGCTGGAGAGCTGAACAGGGAGAAACCAGATGAGGTTCAACAAAAGCAAGGGCAGAGTCTTGCACCTGGGAAGGAATAACCATTTGTATCAGTACAGGCTGGGGGATGACCTGCTGGAGAAGAGCTCTGTGGAGAAGGACCTGGGGGTCCTGGTGGATGACAGGTTGGCCATGAGCCAGCAGTGTGCCCTGGGGGCTGAGAGAGCCAATGGGATCCTGGGGTGCATCAGGAGGAGTGTGGCCAGCAGGTCAAAGGAGGTGATCCTGACCCTCTGCTCTGCCCTGGTCAGGCCCCACCTGGAGTATTGTGCCCAGTTCTGGGCTCCCTGATAGAAAAAAGACAGGGATCTCCTGGAGAGAGTCCAGAGAAGGGCTACAGAGATGATTAAAGGCCTGAAGCATCTTCCCTATGAGGAAAGGCTGAGTGAGCTGGTGCTGTTCAGCCTTGAGAAAAGAAGACTAAGGGGGGACCTTATTAATGTTTATAAATATCTTAAGTGTGGGATGCAGGGGGAAATGGCCAGCCCCTTTTCAGTGGTCTGTGGGGACAGGACAAGGGGCAATGGCTGCAAGTTGGAGCACAGGAAGTTCCGCACCAACATGTGGAAGAACCTTTTCCCAGTGAGAGTTACAGAGCCCTGGGACAGGCTGCCCAGGGGGTGTGTGGAGTCTCCTTCTCTGGAGATATTCAAGACCTGTCTGGACGCCGACCTGTGCAATATGAGCTGGGGAGCTGCTTTGGCAGGGGGTTGGACCTGATGATCTCTTGAGGTCCGTTCCAACCCCTATGATTCTATGATCTCCCTGCTCCAATGCGGGGCCTTCCCCAGGCCTCCCCACAGACTTGCCCCACAGTCCCTGCTGCCAACACCATATATAATATTATGGACACTCCATAGATAATATTAAGTACATTTCATGTATCTTTACAAAACAGCAATACAGGTTTGTGGTTCTGTTGAATGATAAGGATTTCTTGTGCCAGGAAGAAGCCAGTTAACCTAAGATCTTACACTGTTTTACATCACATGTGATATCAGTGTTGCCAGTTACCTGCAGACTGTCTCGGAATGCAAACTTCTGTGATGTCCTGACTTCAGTTGTGAGTTTGTTTAAGGGTTGCCTTGCCACAGAGTTTAAGACCATAGTCGTGATGTACCTGTTGGAAAGTGTATATGTTTTTGTCACCCAGATCATGCCTGTTACTGCTGTAGAACAGAGTGTTACAAGGGAGCTGTGGATTAGGACAAGACAGAATCTATCCCGTGTCAGCTCTTTTCTTCAGTGCTTAGTCACTGGTTTCTAACTCCACAGGTTTAACTCCATTAGTAAACTTTCCCCTCATTCAAATACAGAATTGTGTGGGGCTCTTCTCTGCAGTCTCTCGTGAAAGTGGCTAATGAAGTTAAATTGACAATTTACTTAACATTTGAGAGGAGAGAGGAAATGCTGGTAAGAGATTTCGCTGTGTTGTGACAGGAGTGACTGCGACGTTGGAAAGGCAAGCTGTGTTTTTGCAGTTACCATGGATAAAGCGTTGGTCATGTGCAGTTACCATGGAAATATTCAGTGTGGATTCTAGAAATTAGGAAGATTTCTGGACAGAGTAGAAAGACAATTGTTCTTTTTATACTGAAAGGCTGCTCAAGCTGTTCCACAGTGTGGATTGATGAAAGAAGACTGTGGAGGATACAGCATCTTCATCATGAGAGAAAATAAAATGTATGAAGTCTCAAAAAATAAAAGCATCAAGTAATTGAAAACTTCCTACGTTATTGATGTTCTGAATTTTTCAGTTACCTGTTTTCTTCTACCATCATTAAGTTCTGCAACTTACCAGGGGCTTTTGACAGTATGTATTGTTTTGCCATTCTGTGGTGATTGTTTAATGTATTGCAGAGGAGCTGGACAATGTCTAAGCAAAGTCAAAGAACAGAAGGAGCAGCAAAAACTTAATAATTAAAATAATTGCTAGCAGCAGCAAATCATTTTTTTGTTGTTACCTGACAGAGACGTCCCCTTGCACAGCCAAAGTTGTGTGTAAGTCATTTGAGGTATAACACAGAGCTTGGCACCGCACTTTGTGTTATATGTGATGTTTGAGTGCCACAGACTTGAAAAAGAAAGTTTGATCACCCAGTGGTTACCTTAGGCTTTCCTCTTAGCCTGAAGCAGAATGGATGTTTCCTTTGCTGTCACACGTCCTCTTGCAGGTTCAATTTAGAGATGAAAACCTTCCCTTTTCCTCAGAAAAAAGGTTTAAACTAAACTTTGTCTGTTTTTTTCCTGAAAGAAAATAGAAATAGAATGATATTTTAAAAGATAAAATTAATTCTGAAAGGCATTAGTTTGGTGGTTGTTTGAAGGGAGACAAAAGTTTTCTTTAAGAAAGAAATCTTCAAATCTGATGTTTCACAGAATCACAGAATTGTAGGGGTTGGAATGGACCTCAAGAGATCATTAGGTCCAACCCCCCTGCCAAAGCAGGTTCCCTAGGGCAGGTCACACAGGTCGGCGTCCAGACGGGTCTTGAATATCTCCAGAGAAGGAGACTCCACACCACCTTGGGTAGCCTGTCCCAGGGCTCTGTCACCCTCACTGGGAAAAAGTTCTTCTTCATATTGGTGTGGAACTTCCTGTGCTCCAACTTGAGGCCGTTTCCCCTTGTCCTGTCCCCACAGACCACTGAAAAGGGGCTGGCTGATTCCCCCTGCATCCCATACTTAAGATATTTATAAACATTAATCAGATCCCCTCTCATTCTTCTTTTCTCAAGGCTGGACAGCCCCAGTTCATTCAGCCTATCCCCATAGGGGTGATGCTCCACTCCTGATACTAGCAAATAGAATTTGATAGGAACAATTTCGAAAAGGAAATATGTTTGGATTTTGGGTAATAATTTGGTGTTTCCCGTGTTTTTAGGTATGTGTCTCTGCTTATTTTTGCTTGGTGTTTGTGGATTGGAGTTGTTCTGCGAACCATAAAGGAACAAAATCCTGCTCTTCTTTGGAATTCAGTTATAATTATAAATAATAAATTGATAAAAATAAATTATGTATCTAGTTTAAATGTGTGTTAAAATGTCATTATTTTAGGTTTTTTGTCTTCCTTTGACTTTTTATTTGAACAGTAATTTTCATGCATTGGAATAGTGTGTGTTTAGAATGTTGCTTTGGTAGGTTGAGAAACCCAATTATGCTATAGTGTCTTCATTTATGGGCAAGTTACACAGCCTTGTCAGCAATAAAGAATGCTACTAAATTGACATATTGTATTTTATTACTATATATACCAGTACACGGACTGCTAGTAAATACCAATCTGAGGACATTTGTCTAAGGATATGCATTTCTGTTAATCTTTTTGTTGAGTATTAGAATGTAAACCTTAGTTTCTATTCTGTCTTTGTTTTACATGACAAATATTTCTTATACTTTCACATCAGTAGGTGGTACAAAACATGGCTTCTCCATTTTCCATTCTTTCTCAAAATATATACCTGAAAAAAGGAATCCTCAGTCCTTATAGTGGAACTTAGTTAAAAGATACTAAGCAGTTGTAAGGGTCACTATCATAGAAAAGCAGAGACTTGTATCTCTGTTCTTTGGGGGGTTTTGGCTTCCAGAGAAATATAGAGCAAAATAATCTTTGCCTTTTGTTTTGCTTTTTATATGTTTTGAATGTCTTAGGCTGGAAGGGACCTTTAGAGGTCATCTAGTCCAACCCCCCTGCAGTAAACAGGGACATCTTTAATAGATCAGGCTGCTCAAAGCCCCATGTTAATATTTCTTCATGTGTATTTTCTCTCCCTTTGGTCATATAGATATAGATTAGTTGGAATAGAAGAATTGGATTAGACAAAGAAAAAGTAATTTCATTTATTCTGTTTCTAGATGGAATCAGCGTTAGTGGACTTCCACTCTCCAGTCCTTTTCGGCAGGTTGTCAAGCCAAGAGTAGAGACTAAGCCTATTAATCCACAAGAAAGCAGCAAAGTTGGTGACTTCAGTCATGTGAAGGTGAGTGGCATAAAAATAAGTAAAAAATTTGATTTTCATTTTACTGTGTTATGGTTTCTTCTGTGATCAAAAAATATAAAGGTTTATTTGTCTCATAAATATTTCCATGTTGGTTTTTCCAGAACAGCTTGATGTTTTGTGTTTGGATTGTTATATTAGAACAAACAAACAAAAAAGCTGAAACAAGATCAGGCTACCAGTAGAAATTGTAAAGAGATGGTTATTCCTATACTCAAGGGACTGTCAGTTAGTTCTTCATCTCTGGTTGCTTTCTTATGCTATGTACTCTGTAGGAAGGTGCAATTGTATGAATTCTTGGTTTTCTTATATAAAAATATATGGGATGATTTCTACCTTGTAAACATTTTGGGATCAAAGCCGTATCTTCATGCTTCCAGGAGGAATCTTTATAGAGATGTTCACATAAGTAGTAAAACAGAATAGCTAAGAGAACCAAAGGAAAAGTAAATAAAAGTAGCAGGATGAAAGAGCATTTGTGTAGGTAGAAGCTGCACTGTGCTTACTGAGAGTCTTCCCTGGAGTAAGTTACTGTTTGTTTTTCTGTTGAAGATCTTGCCTGTTGAAGATGTAGACTTCTTGTTTTGAGCAGTTAAATAAAAACAGCTTCATACTGGCCAGATTTGCAGAAGATCTAATTTAAGATGAAAATAACAAAGATTGGGAAAGATGAGCTGTAGCACTTCAGTGTTCTCTTCCATAGCTGTAGTGAAAGTTTTGTATGCCTGGTGGTATTTTCACAGAATCACAGAATCATAGGGGTTGGATGGGGCCTCCAGAGATCATCAGGTCCAACCCCCCCTGCCAAAGCAGGGTCCCTAGGACAGGTCACACAGGTCGGCATCCAGACAGGTCTTGAATATCTCCAGAGAAGGAGACTCCACAAACCCCTGGGCAGCCTGTCCCAGGGCTCTGTCACCCTCACTGGGAAAAAGTTCCTCCATGTGTTGGTGCGGAACTTCCTGTGCTGCAACTTGAGGCCATTGCCCCTTGTCCTATCCCCACAGACCACTGAGAAGAGTGGCTATTTCCTTCTGTGTCCCACACTTGACACATTTATAGACATTGATCAGATCCCCTCTCAGTCTTCTTTTCTCAAGGCTGAACAACCCCAGTTCTTTCAGCCTTTCCTTACAGGGGAGATGCTTCAGTCCATTAATCATCTTCATAGCCCTCCTCTGGACTCTCTCCAGGAGATGCCTGTCTGTTTTATACCAGGGAACTGGATACATATTATACATTGACTACATGGATCTTTGTTCTGCATTAATTCAGTCAGTCAGAATTCAGCATTTGGCTCAACATGTCTCTGGCTGAGAGGCAAACATAGGCTTTGCTTTTCTCAGTAACTTGCTTTGTGTGTGAATTTGCTTTCTCCCCAGTGAGGTTATTTACAATTGGTTTTGATCAATAAACGGGTGAAGCTATTAATTTTTATGTATGTAGCTTTCTGACCATTAGTACTGCTAATTGATCATCTTCCGATTCTGCAGTGCGAAAAGGATGATGAAATCACATGAAAAATGATAAAATTAGTACAGTGTTTTTATTTTATGACATAGCAAGGTATTTCCCAGTTGCTCATAAACATAACTCAGCATGATTGAGGAAACAGTTTGATATTTAAGTGGATAAAGTGTCCAGCATTAGTTTTTAGGTTTAGAACTTTGTGTAGAATGTCTGATCTGTAGACACTTCTGACTGAGGTTGTGGAAGCCTCATTCCTGGAGGTGTTTTAGGCCAGTTTAAATGGGACTTTGGGCAATCTGGTCTAGTGAGGGTGTCCCTGTCCGTGACAGGGGGGTTGTAACTAGGTGATCTTTGAGGTCCCTTCCAACTCAAAGTATTCTCTGATTCTATGATTCATGGAAGAGCAAGGGGAGCGTTGTTGGGAAAATCCTGAAATACGGAATTTTGTTACACTGAGTATATGGAAAAAAACCTTTTGGTGCACTTTTTTCTTGTCAGCCAGTTGTCCTGGCAACCAAGGAGTTGCAGGTTTACAGTGACTTATGTGATAGTATTACAAGGATTTTGTAGGGCTATAAGGCAAGAATTTGATTTTTAGTGGTGTATCGTGAAATAGTCTGGTAGGAATGCACATGCTTCATTCTGTAGTTACATTTATGGAATAAATTTTGTTTTAAATAATTGGTATTTTGTAATGGAAGGGCCTTGCAGGTGATGAAAACTGTTGTTAAATAGAGAATACACATGCCAGTGGTACCAGGGGGTTCCTTGCTTATCTGTGTATTGAGCCTGATTTGTACGACCAATTAAAAAAAGTCTACAAAATTATATTTCTAATTACTTAAATTCTCATTCCAATCATGTATTTGCAGGCAACATCCATGAAAGGAAAAATATGACTTTTATTTTCACAATATTTATAAGATTGGTGTATTGTAGATGAGCAAAAAACCCACAGAGAAGTATCACCATCTGTAGGGTGATTTACTGTCATGGCTATTTCCATTCTGGCAAATGTTGATTTCTATAACTTCCTTTTCTATTTACCATGTTAATACACTCATAATCAATAATCTCTTCCCAGTTTGTCCCAATTAAACTACTAGAAGCCAATCATTTTATCTACCTGGATTAAAAATACTTAAATTCATAATTATTTAGAACGTCTTAGAAGTATTGTTGATTCACAAGACTACCAACATAATACAGTGTCTGTGTATGTGGACATACATAGTTGGTACTGGGCAAACGATGAGAAGAAATTTACCTGTCACAACTGAAAAGATCACATTTGTCTGTTTAGATGGTATTACATCTGACTGCTCGTCATTCTGTGGTAGGGAGTTATACCCAGCTTTTTCCATTGCTGCCTGCTACTTCTCTTTATTACTGCCTGTTTATTTCTGTTTACAACTTCTCTTTTCAACTTCTCTGCAAGAAATTTTAAGAACCACTAGTAGCTTAAAATAAGTCAGACAAATTCCAAATAAATTATCAGGCAGTTATTGTAAATAATTGAGTCAATTAAGCATTTAAATCATCACTTAGGATCATCACTTTGTATGTTCTGCTGTCATTTGTTCATGATTTAGCAGTAGGTGTGTGTTGTGAATATTCAGGAGCAGTAGTTAATTTTCCATCCTGTATGTTGTGCATAAGGTAGTCTTCCAATAAAGGTGCTTTTTTTTTCAAATTAAGATTTGTGTATCAATGCTTCTCTTGTTGCTGATTGTCAAACGTCCTTGTTTGGATATTTGTAAGCCTCAATGTTTAAACCTTCCCCCACCACTTTGTTTGCCTTCCAATCTCGTACTGGACATCACCAGTTTTGCAGCTGAACTTCTTTGCAATCTGCATTTTCAGTTTTGCTGCAGGCTGTCTTCTAATAAACCAGTCACTGGCTTCTGGAAGTGACTGTTGTAATGATCTCATAAATTCAGTATAAAAATTGCTTTATGACCTCATCATAAAGTTTGCTTATGCCCTCAAGATGAATAGAATATTATGTTCAGATGTACTCTTTTCTGCTGTTCACTACCAAGTGGTTTTAGTGAGCATTATCTAAAAACCTTGGTCATTCTAGGGTGCATCTGTGCAGCAGAGCGAGTTAGTCCCTGCTTAGCTCTGCATTGCCATGGCTATACTGGTACTGGAAATAGCCTGTTTTAAGGCTGGGTCTGTTACTTTTTGAGTAGCACTGCAGTGTGTTTAGATATTCAGCAGTCTCAGTCTTAATGCAAAAGCTGCAGAGGAAAATGTAAACAAATATTGTCATCTTTCAGCAAACAATGTGCTTTTAACCTAGGGAATTCTGTACTGGCTGCCACGCCTGGAAGCTGAGATTGTTTGGCTTACTCTAGTTCTTCTCAGCGGTGGAAGAAACACTTTTTCACCTCATGCCACATCTTATTGACTTGAGATTTCACGATCTGTCAGATCTGTGGAAATGTGGTCCTTGAAGTCACAGTGATTGCTCTTTATCAATAGTGCCTTTTCATCACATGGTGAAAAGGACAATTATTCATCAAGATATTTTGGTTCAAGACAATGCCAATGGTTTCTTTAGAATAAATCCTGTAGGATTCAGAAATGACTCTAACTGGAGAAAAGACCAAATCAGAGTTGAAATAGAGGAGCCTTTTACTTGGGTGAAGAAAACTTTGAAAGCATTTTGTGGGGTGGTTGGTGGTTTGATTTTGGGGTTATTTTTTTGTTTGGTTGGTTGGTTGGTTTTGGTTTTGGTTGCCATTTAAGTTTAAACATAGACATTGATTATTGACTGAGGGCTGATTTAGAATTTACAAGGGCCTCAGCTGACTTACTTGTTTTGAAACTTGTATGTTCAGGAGAATTTGCCTCTGCATTCTGAACTTGAGCTGTAATTCTAGAGATTCAGCTGCATAAACTGGAGAGGAACTACTCAGTCATGGAAATACTCTGTTCCTGCATTATCAGTAAATGGTAGGAAGTGTTAAAACACAGTATGTAGAGCTAATTAGATTAATACACCATCTTTTCTGATTTAGTCAGCAGTGAATTACAATGAGGTACAGGCCTTAATGTTTTTCTTTTTTTCCCATGCAGTTCTCAGGCTCTGCTCTTCTACTATGAAAGTAATTAACAGCATACGTTAATTGAGATAGAATCATAGAATTGTAGGGGTTGGATGGGACCTCAAGAGATCATCAGGTCCAACCCCCCTGTCAAAGCAGCTCCCCAGCTCATATTGCACAGACAGGCATCCAGATGGGTCTTGAATATCTCCAGAGAAGGAGACTCCACACCTCCCTGGGCAGCCTGTCCCAGG
The DNA here is from genome assembly GCF_964237585.1 of Gallinula chloropus. NCBI lineage: Eukaryota > Metazoa > Chordata > Aves > Gruiformes > Rallidae > Gallinula > Gallinula chloropus. Next base: position 5,596,708 of record NC_140086.1, read on the forward strand.
GCTCTGTAGCCCTCACTGGGAAAAAGTTTTTCCGCATGTTGGTGTGGAACTTCCTGTGCTCCAACTTGCAGCCATTGCCCCTTGTCCTGTCCCCACAGACCACTGAAAAGGGGCTGGCCATTTCCCCCTGCATCCCATGCTTAAGATGTTTATAAACATTAATAAGGTCCCCCCTTAGTCTTCTTTTCTCAAGGCTGAATGACCCCAGCTCCCTCAGCCTTCCTCAAAGAGGAGATGTTCCAGTCCTTTAATCATCTTTGTAGCCTCCACTGGACTCTCTCCAGGAGATCCCTGTCTTTTCTATACCAGGGAGCCCAGAACTGGACACAATACTCCAGGTGGGGCCTGACCAGGGCAGAGTAGAGGGGGAGGATCACCTCCTTTGACCTGGATAAACTTGAATTTGTGGATGCTTTAAGCTCAAACTCCTTCTAGTTGTAAATTTTTAGTCTATTCTAACTTTAAGCTAATAAACAGTTCAAGTTGGATTTTTTCTCTCAATAATTCTGGATCCTGCTGAAGTTAGTGGGAAGGTTGAATCTACGGAGCACAATTGAAATACACTTTCCTTTTTGATTGACTAAATATGTTTTTAGGAGTGACATCTTAGGCACAAGCATATTAACACAAGTTAGATGTTCCATGTCCACACTGTCCTATTTTGGAACTCAGTACTGTGCTTGTAAATTGTTTGGCCTTGAGTTCTCCTTCAGTGTTAAACATATCAAGTCTTATGAAGATAAAAAAAGGAAGACAGAAGTTGCTGTCTCTGTTTCCCTAATAACTTTGAAGCCTGTAATGGAGAAGATAAAAAATCCTAAACAAGCTTTTTACTTCACAAGTTAATTTCTATCAATATTACATATATATATATATATATATATATATATATATATAATTAACATGTTAAGGTAGGTGCAGGAAAGCCAGTCGTACTTCTTGAAGTCTGCTTGGATTGAAGCCATGAACCAAAGCAACCTTTGCCAGGTCAGCAAGGTGTTTTTTTATTTCCTTCCTGGCCAAGAATTGCAGCTTCAAATGAGATAAAGTGGATCATAAAAGTAGAGTTGCTCTAAAAGCAGGAGACACCCCAGGATTCTTGGTAATTGATACATGCCTGTTAAAATTGGATTGTGATCTGGCTTTGAATGAAAGCTTGCAGTTTTTGAGTAGTCTGGGTCTAAACACTCTTAACTTTCTTTCCCTGCCCAGTTTGTCATTGCTTTTATTCCTTTAAGTGCTTTTTGGTTCTATAGACATTTACCTGCCTATCCAGTGCCATTTCTGCTCACCATTCCTGTTCGCACGTAGCATGGGGAACAAACAAGAAGAATTGGAGATCTTTGTGCGGTCACAGGGCCACGATCTCATTGCAATCACTGAGACGTGGTGGGACAGCCTGGATGACTGGCATGCTACCATGGATGGCTACGTGCTTTTTAGGAAAGATAGGCTAGGGAGACGAGGTGGAGGAGTTGCTCTTTATGTTAGAGAGCACCTAGAGTGTATTGACCTCCAGCTGGGTAGGGACGAACCACTTGTCGAGAGCTTGTGGGTAAGAATTAAAAGGCAGGCCAGTATGTGTGATGTAGTCGTGGGCGTGTACTACAGGCCCCCTGATCAAGAGGAGTGGGTTGACAGTGCATTTTTCAAGCAATTGGAAGTAGCCTCAAGATCGCAGGCGCTGGTCATTATGGGGGATTTCAATTACCCAGATATTTGCTGGGCAAGCAATACGGCCAGTCGTATGCAGTCCAGGCAATTTCTGCGGCATATAGAAGACAACTTCCTGATACAGATGGTGCAGGAACCTACGAGGAGAGGGCGGGTGCTGGACCTTGTTTTCACTAACAAGGATGGGCTCTTTAGGGAGGTGAAGGTCGGGGGCAGCTTAGGACAAAGTGACCATGAAATGATCGAGTTCAAGATCCTGAGTGGAAGAGGCAAGCCAAAAAGTAGGACAGCTACCCTGAATTTTGGAAGAGCTAACTTTGATCTCCTCCGAAATCAAATAGGGGCTATCCCTTGGGCTGCTCTGTTTGAAGGAATGGGAGCCTGTGAGAGCTGGCTAACATTCAAACAGCTCTTCTTCCAAGCACAGTATAGGTGCATCCCTTTGAGTAAGAAATCGGGAAGGAGAGGTAGAAGACCTGCGTGGATAAGCAGGGAGCTTTTAAGTAAACTCAAAGGGAAGCAGAAGACCTATAAACTGTGGAAACAGGGTCTGGGATCGTGGGATGAATATAAGGATGTTGCCAGGGCCTGCAGGGATGCAACTAGGAGGGCTAAAGCCTGCTTAGAAATTAAGCTGGCAAGGGACATAAAAGATAATAAAAAGAGTTTTTTCAGGTATGTGAATAGTAAAAGGATAACCAGGGATAATGTAGGTCCCTTGTTAAATGAGGCGGGTATCTTGGTAACGGGAGATGATGAGAAGGTGGAGATACTGAATGCCTTCTTTGCCTCGGTCTTTACTCCGAAGGCTTCTCGGGACCCACAGATACCAGACGAAAGTAGCAGTGGTTGGGGAATGAACGGCTCACCTCTAGTTGAGGTAGGGGTAGTCCAGGAGCGACTCAAAGGATTGGATGCACACAAATCCATGGGTCCAGATGGGATACACCCACGTGTGCTGAGAGAACTGGCGGAGGTGATTGCGGAGCCACTCTCTATCATCTTCAATAGGTCCTGGACTACAGGAGAAGTGCCTGAAGATTGGAGAATAGCCAATGTGACTCCAGTCTTTAAAAAAGGCAAGAAGGAGGATCCCAGTAACTACAGGCCAGTCAGCCTCACTTCTGTCCCTGGAAAGGTGATGGAACAGTTTGTTTTGGATGCCATCTCCAAACAACTGGAAGAGAAGAAGGTTATGAGGAGTAGTCAGCATGGATTCACCAAGGGGAAATCGTGCTCGACCAATCTCATAGCCTTCTATGATGTCATCACCAACTGGGTGGAGGGAGGGAGAGCAGTGGATGTCGTCTACCTTGACTTTAGCAAAGCTTTCGACACTGTCTCCCACGACATCCTGATAGAGAAGCTGAGGGAACAAGGGTTAGATGAGTGGACAGTGAGGTGGGTCGAGAACTGGCTGTCGGACCGGGCTCAGAGGGTCGTGATCAGTGGAGTAGAATCTGAATGGAGGCCTGTGACTAGCGGTGTTCCCCAGGGCTCGGTGTTGGGTCCAGTCCTGTTTAATATCTTCATTGACGATCTTGATGAGGGTATAGCATCCACCCTCAGCAAGTACGCCGATGATACAAAGCTGGGAGGATTGGCTGACACGCAGGAACACTGCGCTGCCATCCAGCGAGACCTTGACAGGCTGGAGAGCTGGGCTGGGAGAAACCAGATGAGGTTCAACAAGAGCAAGTGTAAAGTCTTGCACCTGGGGAGGAACAACCGACTGTATCAGTACAGGCTGGGGGATGACCTGCTGGAAAGGAGCTCTGTGGAGAAGGACCTGGGGATCCTGGTTGATGACAGGTTGGCTATGAGCCAGCAGTGCGCACTGGTGGCGAAGAGAGCCAATGGGATCCTGGGATGCATCAGGAAGAGTATGTCCAGCAGGTCGAAGGAAGTGATCCTCCCCCTCTACTCTGCGTTGGTCAGGCCCCACCTGGAGTACTGTGTCCAGTTCTGGGCTCCATGGTATAAAAAAGACAGGGATCTCCTGGAGAGAGTCCAGAGAAGGGCCACGAAGATGATTAGGGGCCTGGAACATCTCCCATATGAGGAAAGGCTGAGTAAGCTGGGTCTGTTCAGCCTGGAGAAAAGAAGGCTTAGGGGAGACCTAATTAGTGTTTATAAATATCTTAGACTTGGGACGCAGGGGGATTTGGCCAGCCCGTTTTCAGTGGTCTGTGGGGACAGGACTAGGGGCAATGGCTGTAAGCTGGAGCATAGGAAGTTCCGCACCAACATGCGGAAGAACTTTTTCACAGTGAGGGTGACGGAGCAGTGGAATAGGCTGCCCAGGGAGGTGGTTGAGTCTCCTTCTCTGGAGATATTCAAGTCTCGTCTGGATGCCTATCTGTGTAATATGAGATAGGGAGCCTGCTTTGGCAGGGGGGTTGGACCCGATGATCTCTTGAGGTCCCTTCCAACCCCTAAGATTCTGTGATTCTGTGATTCTGTGATTCCTCTTCTGTGAATTGTTCCATCAAGAAGTGGACACACTGTTGTACCCTAGAGAGGATAGTACTTCAGAACATGATGAAAATATTTTAGTAAAGCTGTTCTCTAGAGCCAAGAGAATAAATTTGCTGCTCCCTCTGGATCTGAATAAATTCAATTCATTCATCTCATCTGGTATTTTACATTCAGTAATATCACTGCAGTAGCCGAAATTTAAATTCAGCATGTTTTACAACTTAAGATAATTCCTATTTTTGCCACTTTATTTGACATAAAAAAAGCACGAAAAAATGTTCCTGTTCTAGAGATAGAAACACTTTTTGCAGGTCTATATCTGCCTGTCGACAGCTTTGTTTTCTCAAAACTTTTTTCGTTGTCACTCAGTAAAGAAGTGATGATAGTCTACTTATATCCAAACAAAGATTTTATCAAGGGTAGTTTGAGCAGGAACTATCTACTATATAATCCACACTTCATCTGTCTTTCTTACCTGAAGTTGAACAAAGAAAAATTAAAGTTAATATCAACACAATGAACAGAGTGTATGTGAACAGTAACAGACTTCAGTCACGGGTTTCTTTCCTCAGGGAGTGATCCATGGGCCATCACTGACCTTGTTACCCAACTATGGTAAAATTCCATTGCTATAGTTAGGAAATGTCAGTATCTCTTGAACAATTTCTGGTAGTTTTTCATCAGCTTGCCAGACTGCATTTGAGTAAAATATAATTCATATATATACATGTTACCTGTGTTCAGAGTGGTCCATTTCAGATAAAAGGACTTTCCTCTGAGCAGCTGTTGCAACTTGGAAGGTAACTATAGATGAACCCATTTGTGGATGGGGATACTATGAGGTTGTCTATTACTTTGTATAGTCTATCATGGTAATACCTAAGAAGTGCTCTAAGTAATACAGCAGTAGGTGGTTGCTTCCTTAATGACATTATGGTAAGAAAGCAGAAAATTAAGGTGGTGTTATGTAGGAGGCTATCTGCTCTACAGAAGGCAAAGGAAAATGTGGTGGGGAAAGTGACTAGGCTGGAGAAGTAATGGATAAAAAAAAGAAGGATTTATGGGAAGAATTGATGAGGTGGTAACTTGAAGCAGCATGACAGCTGGAACAAACCTTTAGAATAAGGTGGTGAAAGTCCAGTCAGCTCTGTAAGAAATTTTAAGGATGATTAGAAATGGAGATGTTTGTCTCAATGCTCTGCTTGTATTGGATGTTACGTTTCCTTACAACAGCTCTTCCAGAGGACTGAGATCATCTGTAGCCTAGAGCTCTTGGAATATATACTGCTGTGTGCCACATGGTCAAGTGTTACAAATTCAGGATACCTCCAGATATATCTACTTCAGTTTGGCTCTTACAGTTCTTGCATGTTTACTTTTCCTCTCTTAATGAGAGCAGATGAGGGAGGTCATACATGGGGTTTAGGCCAAAAATGACAATTTCAAGTGCCTTATTTGTTTGTTTCTCAATCTCTTTACTTTTTTTTTACTACTCTTGATAATGATCCTCTGGCAGCCAAGAGATACTGAGGTAGCCCTCATGATTGCTTCTGCCAAACGGAGAATGTTTCAGTGCTGAGTTAAGAACATAGTTGATCAGCCTTCTGAAGAGTTGTTCTACTTACTAGACTTAGTTCACAACTATGAACTGCCTTTCACTGGTACTCAGCCTCCCTGCTCACACTTTGAATTTGATTTAAATGTCTAATTTAAAGTGATTTTTCATCTCTGCAGGTAGATTTTCGTTCATTGTACGTGCTCCTAAAATGAGAGTGTATTTTCCAGGACAGAATCAGAAGCCCTGTAGCATATTTGGTATCATGCTATGCTTCAGCTAATAAACCCTGTCTTTCAACGGTGCTTATCTTATTCATACTGCTATACCTTAATTGACTACATGTCTTCCAGTTCTTAACTGACTCATGTTCAGTTGTAGCAGGTTCTGGACAGAGAGGTTGTAATTATGCTTTTGAAAAAAGCTGTAGGTAATATTTAAAAGATCTTTTTTACCCCTAAGTACAGAATATCTTACTCTGCAACATAAGAATTCTTCCAGAATGACTTACATGGAAATGTGGAAAAGGCTGGCACAACACCATGCAGTGATACAGGTTTGGGGAAGAGTGGCTGGAGAGCTGTCTAGCAGAAAAGGACCTGAGGGTGTTGTGTGACTGCTGATTGAACATGAGCCAGCAGTGTGCCCAGGTGGCCAAGAAGGCCAATGGCATCCTGGCTTGTATCAAAAACAGCATGGCCAGTAGGTCTAGGGAGGTGATTGTGCCCCTGTACTCAGCATTGGTGAGACTGCACCTTGAACACTGTGTTCAGTTTTGAGCCCCTCACTACAGTAAGACATGGAGGTCCTGGAGTGTGTCCAGAGAAGGGCAGCCAAGCTGGTGAAGGGGCTGGAGAGGAAACCTTAGGAGGAGTGGCTGGGAGAACTGTTGTTGTTTAGCCTGGAGAAGAGAAGGCTGAGGGGAGACCTTACTGCTCTCTACAGCTACCTGGAAGGAGGTTGTAGAGAGGAGGGAGTTGGTCTTGTCACTCAAGCAACATGTGATAGGACAAAGGGGAATGGCCTCAAACTGCACCAGGGCAGGTTCAGATTAGACATTAGAAAAAAGTTTTTCACTGAAAGGGTTATTGGGCACTGGAACAGACTGCCCAGGGACATGGTTGAGTCACCAACCCTGGATGTATTTAAAAGATTGGTAGACCAGGTACTTAGGGATATAGTTTAGTAGAGGAAAGGCACAGTTGGACTTTATAATTTCAGATGTCTTTTCCAACCTAGTGATTCTGTTGTAAGTAGAGACTCTTTCAAGCACTTGATATTTAGATTTCAATTACAATAGATAATCTGCATGTTATGTTAGCTTTTTTTTGCCATATGTATTTCCACACTTCAGTCTTACAAAGATTTGTGCGATATTTTCATCCATCTAATTTATGGGTATTGATAAACACAGAATTTTTGCTGTGCTCATTTTTACTAGACTCATGGTGATCATTTCTAGTGCTTTAACTTAACCAGAAGCGTGGAATTGGCTGAGGAAGACAACTGCTCTGGTGGGAAGCCGTGGTGGCAAAAGCTGAAATGCACCATAAAATAGAACAGGGAAAACCAAGTGAGAGGGCAGCTTTGATCAGCTGGAAGGTTCCCTAGTGCCTACAGGAATTGATCCAGTGAAATTGTTCATGTGGTTTTGAAAGCATAATCAAGATTTTATTGCAACAGATGTGAAATTAAATGCAGGGAGTCTCATCTCAGTGCTGTCGTACCTCAGGTAATTGTAACGTCCCTTAAGGAGGCATTGTTGCTGAAACTTAGGGCAAGGTAATGCCATTTAATGAACAGTATCAGAGAAAATTTTATTCAAATCTTTAGATCTGTGCATAGAAGAGAATGTTCCACAATGTAAGATAAGAGTTTCAACATAATGTGTATCTCGCGTCAAGCAGTTGGAGAAGAGCTGAATAGTGTTAAAAGTAATTTTAGGGATTTGGGTTATTCTTTTCTGTAAAGTGAGAGAATAGGGAGAATAGAGGAATAGGGAGAATCATGCTTTTTATTTCATTTTGAAACTACTGTTATTTCATCTGTTTCAAAATCCTCTTGCTACTGTCTGTGACAAAATTGTCCCGAATTGAGTATCTATACATTCTGTTTAGTAGCTTTACTTTTGTAAGTAGTTTCATGCAAGTTAACTGAAATTCATGGCTGTGGTTTCACTTTTAGCAAGATACTAAAATCTTAATAATTTTAAATGTTCTGTACTGCAATTAATATTCTTAGAACATCCTTCGGCAATTTTTGTTTTACCATAATTGAATTCATGCAGTTCTCTAAGTGCCTTAGAACCACTAAGGACATTCCATCTGCACTTCTTCAGCTTGCCTTTCACCTGCAGCTTAATTCACTCTCTTCTTCCTCCATTTATTCTCTTTTCATTTTGCAGATTTTAATTTATAACTCTATACTAAGGTCTCTTGGTCCTTATCGTCATAGCAGTTAGTTTGTAACTGTAGAGCCTAGTAGACAACATAGTAGGCAAATCACATACCGAATAAATACTCATGTCTGGTTTACTTCTTTGTATACTCTTTGCCTCATGTTTTGCCCCTGAAAATAAGGTACACTACTTTGTTATAGCCCTGGAAGAAATAATGTTTCGAACTCCTGAGTGCTTTAGTCAGAAATGTAAGTTTACATGCAGCACTGTGACATACATTATATTTCCTAATAATGATGTTGTATTACTGTTATAAATCTTCCCCTGAAACAATAATGAATGGCCAACCTCAAGAAATCATTCTGATGTGATAGAGTTAACCAACTGAGCTTGTAAACAGTCATTGAGGATAAGAATGATGTGTTCTTCAGAAGAGAAGTTTGTGAGAGGAGGCACGCTCTCTGAATTACAGTAACTGGAACAGTAACTCCATAAATGTAATATCATTTTTGACACTGTGCAAGAATTGCATCCTAGAATCCTGGAGTCACCTAGGTTGGAAGAGACCCTTTAGATCATCAAGTCCAACCATAGCCTAACCCTGACTAGTCCATATCCAGATCATGTCATATATATACATCATCTCTACGCCTTTTAAATAGCTCCAGGGATGGTGACTCCACCATCTCCCTGGGCAGCCTATTCCAATGTTTGTCAACCCTTTCAGTAAAGAAATTTTTCCTGTTATCTAACCTAAATCTCCCCTGGTGCAATTTCAATCCGTTTCCTCTCATCCTGTTGCTTGCCACTAGAGAGAAGGGACCAACCCCAACATCTCTGCAACTGCCTTGCAGGTAGTTTTAGAGAGCAATGAGGTCTCCCCTCATCCTCCTTTTCTCAAGACTAAAAAGCCCCAGCTCCCTCAGCTGTTCCTCATAGGACTTGTGCCCAAGACCCTTCACCAGCTTCATAAATGCCATTTACAGGACTTGCTTAGCAGCATATCCTTGATTAGTTTGAAATTGCTCAGGTTTATTCTGTTCTTTTTAAAATATAGAGATCAGTTATTGTCTCTAAATTTGAAAATAAAGAACATCTGCAAGCAAGTTCAGTTTCTTATGTGTTCAGAAAACATTCTTCTTGAAGTATTCATGATTTCTTCATCACAAGCACAGATCATAGGTATGCATGGAGATTTATTCTGGTTTTTGGGCAACTAGCCAAAGGAGGTAAAGTGCATCTTAATAAAAAAGAATAACCTTCAAACTTTAGATCTCCTGGTTAGCTAAAAGTGGCATTCTTAATAGCTGCCTTCCCCAAGAGTATGAGAAAGAGAATGAAGTTTAGTAATGTAACACTGTGGGGACTTCAAAAGAGTAGGTCAAGTGTGGTAGTTTTCCACAGAAGAAATTGGAAAGACAGAATGTGATAGCTGTAATTGATGCCAAGCCATTTTTGAAAGGGCAAATCAGAATCTACTTTACCAACTTCATTTCATCTAGGGAAATGACTGGGTAATCATCACACCGAGGCCTACATTTACTGTTTATGGGGTAAAGCAAGTTTTAAACATTATAGTGGGCAATTTTTTTAGTAAGATGGCTTGGACTAATATTCTCACTGAGGGATTGCTTTAGAGAATTCAAATTTTATTGAGTTGTTTAAAGCTCTGTACTGCTATCAGTGAAAAGAGGCACAATATCCCAAGTTTAATGCAGACTTATATATCTTAGTACAGTACTAAGAATAATGTTGTGCTGACCTTCTCATTGATTGGTGTTGAAGGCTGACTCTTTGTTTGGGTGAGTAGGACAAATTTGGCTTTCCATGCCTGAAATTCCCAGGAAATGAAATAATAATGAATAAATGCAGGTTGAAATACTGTATTACAAGAAATAGATCCAAGTTATAACTCATATTTTGTTGACCATTTTACAAAACTGTTTGGTTTCTCTGCATTGTCATTAAACTGCTGTTCTTGCTATATATTGCAGTGACTGATGATGTGAGAGAAGAAAAACAGCTGATGAAAAAATTCTTATATGAAGAGGGAAAGTGCAGGAATGTAGAGGTGTTGGTCAAATAGATTTTTCTCTATGATTGCTTTAGACCTGATTTTTCTGTAGGTGTAAATGTATAGTAAAATAAATTTCTAATTTTACTGTGTTTAAATGGATTAAAAATCTTGTTCTCCGATGCTGGAAGGTGTAAGGGGAAAGTACTAAATCTGTTATTGGGTGAAAATTAATCTTTTGCACATTGATGCATGTTGTTTGTGCCTGGAATATTTTCTCTGCCCATTGACTCAGAGATCTGTAGTTTGATGATGTATTAGTATAAATATTGCTGTTAAGTGACTTGGGTGTGCATCAACTCCCTGTAGCTGTTAGGTATAGTTTTTCTGAAATTATATTTGTAAAGTGCAGAACTCATAATGACTTAACTAATTTTAAACCCGGGACTCTTAAAACATATTATTGATTTAGCTGAAACAGGCCTAAGGAAGAGGAAAAGACAAGTGACAAGCAATTAAAATGCATGTTTTTTAATAAAGTGATCATTAGGAGCAAGGAGGCAGTGGCTAGTTTATTTAAGTTTTATTAACTTTACTTTCAGTTATATCTTTGGGTAAAATGACCATCAAACTGAGCAGTACATTTCAAATACTGCACAAGTAACTTTATTAGGATTAAGGCATTCCATAAAACTCCACTCTATTTTTGTAAGACACTGTGCAATTATAGACAATTTTATTACTATTGCTGCCATTTGATGTAGTGGCTGACGGTCCAGAACAATGAGTGACTTGTCCAAGATTGCACAGGATGTACAGTTAGGAGCATTTTTGATATAACCACCAAATGTTCCTTACAGTAACTAGGGTGAGAAACAGGTGATGTAATCCTCTTTCTTAAGAACCTAAAAATAAAAAAAAGAAGTCTAAAATCCCACATTCTTCACTGCTGAGAAATTCAAAATAGGTTTTCTCTGCTTGATACTTCTTCCAAAAGCCATTTCTAGATCTTGCCCATTGCCCCTTGTTTCCTAAAGGTAATTATCTATGTTAATTTCCTTTAATTCTTCTGTGTTAATTTCTGTTGTGCCTGGTTGGTCAGTGCAGTGCTGTGGTCAATCCAAACCCTCTTCCTGAGCTTGAATGAGATGAAACACAAAAAGATGGAATGTGATATGGATGCTGTAAATCCCTTCTTGTAGCCTTGGTGAAAACTTCCTACTGATGAACCGTCTAATCTGATTCTGATAAATTTACCTCAGAAGTTTGAACATCCAGCCAAGGATTCTGAGCTGAAACAACAGTTTTGGAAGTCATTCAATTTGAATAAAATATTTCAGTGGCAGAAAACATTCTGCATCCTTATAGCAGTTACTTTAATGGTGACATGCTCATGTCATTCAAGAGTGCATTTTACATTAGCCTTAATTTGTCCACTTTCAGTTTCCACCGCTGGGTTTTGAAGCAAGTAAAGGGCCTTCTGTCTTAGGTATCTTTTACCTACTTATTGTAAGTGAGCTCACATGAGAACAATTATTTTTTGAGTTTTGAGCTTTTGTTTATGACAGAGATATCAAATAAGGAGAGAGGCTGCTACTTTTCCAGCACTATTATACAGCTCAGTCTTGGTTTCCCTATTCAGGCTGTATCTCTTGTACAGCTTCAAATTTTTACAGATTTTAATGAATGTTTTTTAATATTGTGGTTCTGAAACTAACCTTTTGGGTTTCTTTTGTAATGGTACTTGCATGCAGCTATAATGCATACCTTCACTTGGATAATTTTTCTACTACAAAAGGAGTAAAATAGCTTGATTGAATTGTAACTGTTCTTTATCCATGGTATCCAAGTGTTATCTCCTGGTCTAGATGGAATGGAATTGAAATGTTAGGTGATCATTAGGTTTTTAATTGATAAATTAATAGTGCCAATAATAGTACTAATAGTATTAAAAGTACAAATTGAATTATGTTTTATGCCACAGTGAGTATTGCTCAGAGTGCTTCCTGTTCAACTTAAGGAAGTCATTTGAGGAAAAGAAATAGCTGTCCCCAAATTTGAGCACTTACTACTGTGCATTTAACTAAATAACTGGCTGATTTTTGTGGAGGAAAAAGCCAAATCCACATGAACCAAAAACCTAATCCTCAGATGCTAGTGAAGTGGCAGCTCTGCTTACCTTACCTCTTCTGTGAAAGTCACTCACTTTGAAAAGTCCCTGTTGTAAAAGGTGAGTCCTGTGGATGTGTAAGTCACAGTAACAGTGTAACCAGTGGAAACCATTTCTAATGGTACCTAGTAGCATTTTTTTGAGTGCTTATTTTTTCAAACACTTGAGATTTGAATTTAAAAGAGTGACAGTGAGTATGTGGACATTGTCTCTTTATATACTGTATGCAGGGGACCTTGTATGCCCCTCAAAATTAGAGGTAATTACATTTGGAGCTGAATTTGGCAAGGGATGCCAAGAAAAACAAGGGCATCTACAGGTACATGAACTAGAAAAGGAAGGATAAAGAAAGTGTACCCCCTCAATGAGCGTTAATGGTGAACTTGTGACAACAGATGAGGAAAAGGCTGAGGTTCTCAACAAGTTTTTTGCCTCAGTCTTCACTGGTGACCTCTCTCTTGAGTTGAGGGCCTGCAAGATGGGGACCAGGGATACATAGTCCCTCCCACTGTAAGTGAAGACAAGGTTCATGACCATCTCAGGAACCTGAACATGCACAAGACCTGATGAGATGCATCCCAGAATTCTGAAGGAATTGGCTGATGTAGTTGCCAAGTCACTCTCCATGACATTTGAAAAGTGTTGTTTAATGATATTGACAGTGGAATTGAGTGCACCCTCAGCAAATTTGCTGATGACACCAAGATGAGTGGTGAAGTTAATTTTCTGGAGAGACAGGATGCCATCCAGAGGGACCTGGGCAGGCTGGAGAAGTGGGCCCAGGTGAAGCTCATGAGGTTCAACAAAGCCAAGTGCAGGGTCCTGCACCTGGGTTGAGACAACCCCCATTGTAGTGGCCTTCCAATACCTGAAAAGTCCCTGTAAGAAAGCTGGGGAAGAATTGTTCACAAGAGCATGTAGCAATAGGACAAGGGGTGATGGTTTTAAATGCGAAAAAGGGAGATTTAGTTTGGATATTAGGAAAAGATTCTTCACTGTGAGGGTGGTGGATCACTGGCACAGGTTGCTCAGAGATGTGGTGGAGGCCCCATTCCTGGAGATACTCAAGGTCAGGCTTGATGGGCTCTGAATGCCTGATCTAATGAAGATGTCCCTATTTACTTGCAGTTGGACTACATGACCTCTAAAGGTCCCTTCCAGCCTAAGACATTTTATGCTTCTATGATTCTATGACACAACATCATGAAGCAAGACACTGAGCTGTGCCAGGCTGGGCCCTGCATATATGTCACACTAAGCTCTCCTAGTGGCCTTGAATCCTGGAACAGTAAGGCGTAAGATAAAGGTATTTACATTCCAAGAACAAGCTTCTAGGTGATGCTGGCTGAAAGAGAAAGGGAGGAGGAATCAAAATATCAACTTAAGATTTTTGCATTGTGAGAAAAACACCTTCTGCGTTCTGGACAAACTTTACAGATGCTTCTCTGATCCAGCCCGCTCCAGGGAGGAATGTATGGGAAATGATACCAGAACCTGACAGCAGTATCCTGAAATAGCTCCGTTATAGCTCCATTTCTCCTTCATAACAGGGAAGAGCTGTCATAATTACTACTGTCCAGGGACAGAAGAAATGGCCTAGATCTATTTTGATACCTGTATCAATGTCTCCCATGTACAAAGAATACATGGAAGAGCAAGAGCTATGTTGTTGATGTGGAAGTATCTTCTGCCACTTCTATATCTACGATTTTCTGTTTGTAATTTCAGATTATCTTTTCCCTTAGTATTTTCTTTCTGTGTAACACTAGCATCTATCTAGCAGTTTCTAGAATTGTCTTTGCTTGGTAGGTTAGTATTTTTATAATAAGCTGTTTGAAGCTTTTCTGCCTTTTGGAGGTTTTTTTGGTCTCATCTCTCATAGTATTTTCTACTCTCTGAAGTGCTTTGCCATGTACAAAACCCTGCCTTTCTTTTTCAGGAATCTTGCCATCTGTTGAGTACCTTGTACTAGACTGATGTGTGAAAGTTAGTAAGGCTCAGCTCATGTTCTCTTTTCATCATTTGTTCAGCTTGCAGGCTTGCCATCTTACTCAGAGTGAAAATCAAATGGGATGAACATTAGGCTCTTTAAGGATATGTACAAGAAGTCAGAGTATAATTGAGACCATAATACATTATCCTTTTGCAGCTTAATTTTTCCCTTCCTTTCTTGGCTCAGCAAAATCTTCCTGTTTCAAAATACTCATGGTGTGTATGTTCTACAAGGCTACAACATGAGCCCATTCAGTTTGAGGTTCGCAATTCACTCTTGATCATGTTTTTGAATATACTCAAATGTGAGGTGGTTGAGAATCACCAAAATAGGGGCTGTACTTAAATTTGCCTATAGAAGTTTTTGACATCCTAATTTAAAAAAAAAGGTAAGTTAATGTCTTTAAAGTTTTCACTTACTCAGTACTATAGGTGAAAACTATATTTTCTTTATCAAAAGTTTGGGGTTTGTTTGTTTTTTTGTTGTTTGGGGTATTTTTTGTTTGTTTCTTTGTGTTTTGGGTTTTTTTTGTTTGGTTGGGTTTTTTTCCTCCCATTTTTCCCCCCACAGATTAACACTAGTAAGAACTGTTTGATCTGGTGAATGTAACATTATCAGGCTCATTTCCCTGCAAAAAAAAGGACTAAAAAAGCAAAAATTTACAAGTCAGTGAATGAGGATTTACTTCCCTTCAGAAGAGAAAGTCTTTTTGTGTGTGCAAGGAAAGAGAGGAGAGTGTTCAGTTACTCTTCAGTCTGCTTTCCCTGCAGACAGTCTGAAGTTTATAAAAGGTGAACTTGCTTTTGGAAATCAAAACCTCTAGGTCAGAGGATTAGGAAAACAATGGGAAATGTCCTTTATAAATTTGCTCTTAGAGACAAGAGAAGCCTTTGTTTTTGAAGAAGCTGAAAAGAAGAACTCAAAAAGCTGGAAAATGAAGGGCTGTTAGTGCTTTGTTGCTTAAATGGTTAAAGTCTCCACTCTAGTGAAACGCTTCATTACAATTTTGTCAGCCGTGCTGAAGTGTTAGTCTTGGACTAACCTAAACAAATGTGATGGATTGACAGATGAATATCTTGCAGTGCTGCATCTCACCACAATTTCACAGCTTCTCTAACGTCTTTTTTTTGTTCCTTCCTGCTGTATTTCTCCTTTAAAGGAAGGTATGTTATATTTTTTATCACCATGTTCCTATGTTTTAAGAATTTATTCCTTCACCTTCCTGTGGCTACTTTTTTTTGTGGTGGGCCTTTATTTTTCTAACCATTAAATAAGCATTCAATTGTAGTTCATTATACAGCATAAACTGATTTTTTTCCATATTTCTCTCTGTGAATAGCTCTCTGGCTTATCTTTTATTGTTAATTTATTAATTGGGAAAACCTTGAAGAATACTAGCAGACTTTTTTAATAGAGATTTCCATACTATCCTCTGTTTAACTGGGAATACATTTCCTTGCAGTTTTGTCTGTGTATTTTGTTCTGGGCTCTGTCTGAATTTGAAAGCAATTAAATAAGAACTATACACTACAGTCACAGAGTTACTCCACAGGTTTCCCTGCAGCGTTGATTCCTGAGGAACAGGTTCAGAACTGGAGTGGTTGACTGGAGTTGTGGAGAATATCAAATGGGGATTTTCAGTGTAGGGTATGAGAAGCAGCTGGGCTTTCTGGGAGCTGAGGTTATTTGGGAATTCTGAACTGAAAGGAATATGGATTGAGTGAAGTCTACTGTTAAATGAATTTTAAGGTGAAGACATGAGGGATCAAAGAATAAGGAAGGGTTTTCTGGTTATTGTCACGCTAAATTGGGTTACAGCTTGAGTTTTGCTCCATAAATTGACTCCAGTGTGTACATAGTTTCTAATTTGTGCAAAGCAATTTGTCTGATGAGGCAAGGATACACCTTCCTTGTTGAACTAACAGTGTAGGATGATGCTTCTCATGTACTTATTGTATTCAGTTCAGATACTGTTTTGTTGTGTGATTATCCTTGGTTCAGAGAATCTTCTGAGTTGGAAGGGATCCATAAGGAACATTTTGTCCAACTCCTGGCTCCACACTGACCCAGCCAAGTCAGAGCATGGGACTGAGTACATTGCCCAGAGGGTTCTTGAGATCAGTCCAGCTCGGTGCTGTGACCACTTCCCTGGGAAGCCTGTGCCAGTGCCTGACCACCCTCTCAGTACAGAACCTCTTCCTAACATCCAACCTAAACCTCCCCTGTCACAGCTTCATTCCATTCCCTTGGGGTATGAACCTGCTTTTTCCAGGTTAACTCAGTAGCAGTGAATTACAGTGTTATTAGCTACAGCTGCAGACAAAATAAACAGGAAAAACCCTGAAATCTGACTATTACCTGCCCCTGAATGTTAATTGCCTTTCCCTTTATATCCTATGGCAATCTGTTGGTTGTTTAAAACAGCTCTCATTGCCGTTATTTTTTTTTATTCCTTTTTTTCTCTCTCTCTCTTTCAGGAATCCCCCTAATTCCTTGCTACTAATACTTTTTTAGGTCTTTCTATCAGTTTATGATCATATAATCCATTGCAAATTGCTACCCTGCATTTTTAATTAATATTCAAGCCATAAAATGAAATCTAACATCTCATAGAAAGAATTAAGATGTTTCTGCAGCTAGAGGTTTTTACCTGCAATTTAAACAAAATTCTTTAACTGCAAGTAAACACATCTGAACTGTGAACAGTTCCACCCCTCCAATTGCCTAATTTTGTTTACTTGCTTTGGGTATGTCTTCATTTTTCCTTTAATTTTTCATTTAGGAATTTAGAAGAAAAGGTTTCATTTAGGAACTTGGAAGAAAAGGTTATACCTCTGAAACTTACATAGTTCTGTATCCCTGTTGTGATAATGATATCACATTAAAAATGTCAATGCACCCATAGATCACTGTGTCTGTTTATGTCACTGGCCTTTCAAAAGCAATCTCATTAGAAATGATGTGTATGTCAGTGCTCATTCTTGAAAATGTACTGATACACCTGTTCTGAAATTAATTCAAGAGGATATTTCAGTGTTGTGGCAGTCTTGGCAAGTGTTAAATTCATTAATCCTTATGTCCTACCAAAACTCATATGCTGTTTGGATAAAATTCAGCTTAAATTATCACAGCATCCCAGCAACTTCTGTTGATTTTTTTTCCCCCCTCACAGGAATCCGTGGTTTTTAAGGAAGTCTGAGTGAAAGAGAAGCCTCTTAATAGATCACCAAATTGAAATTTCCCCAAATTTTCCCGTAAAGATAATAGTTTCATTTTTAATAGATTTCTGTTTTCCACTATTTCATGGTTTCAGATAGAGCTGAGTTCACGTTAGGAGAAGAATTAATGACAATAGGTGATAAAGGCATGTGGATATTAACTCAGCTGCTTGGCTTCAAGGTAGCCAAGACTAAGACCTCAAGTATTACTTCTTCCCCTACGAGAGAGGCTGAGGGAGCTGGGCTTGTTCAGTCTAGAGAAGAGAAGGTTGTGGGGGGACCTCATTACAGCCTTCCAGTCCCTGAAGGGAGCAGAGGAACAGGAGGGGAATCAACTTTTTAAAAGGGCAGACAGTGGCAGGACAAAGAGGAATGGAGTGAAGCTAAAGGAGGGAAGGTTTAGATTAGATATTAGGGAGAAATTTTTTACAGAGAGAGTGGTAAGGGGCTGGAACAGGCTGCCCAGAGAGGTGGTGGATGCCCTGTCCCTGGAGCTGTTCAAGGCCAGGTTGGATGGGGCCCTGGGCAACCTTGTGTAGCTCCAGGCCTGGAGGTTGGTGTCCCTGCCTGTGGCAGGGGGTTGGAGTGCTATGATCCTTGGGGTCCCTTCCAACCCAGACCATTCTATGGTTCTATTATAAAAGCCAACCCAAACCTTAAAGGATACCCAGAGTCACTGTGCTTTGAAACCTGCAGGTTACCTGTCCTACCACCAAATTGTGGTAGATTTAAAGAGATGACTCTAGAGAAATGGCTGCTGGGAACTGAAAAGATTTGCTACCTACTTGGAATTGCATCTTATGTCCTTGTGTAAATTATTCCTATTATGAAGGTAGTATTTAAAGGAAGGAATTTAGATATAACCCAAAGAGGAATGTCAAATATTAATTTAGTGGCTCAAGATGGATTGAATTGTGAATGACAAAACTTCTGTCACAAATACATGCAAAAGTTTCATTTGGGGATTTGCTCGTATTGTGTGGAAAGTAAGTTTGGTTTTCATATAGCACATACAGCAGTACTTAATTTAAATAAATGGCATGTGTATGTGCATGTGTAGGAGGTTTGACCGTGAAATGGTGGGGAAAACTAGAAATAATAGAGGAGAGAGATCTTTAGCAGACACATTTATGCTTCTGTTGGAAGTAATTGATCTATCAGGTGTTAAATAATTGCAATGGAAAGGATTGTAATTACTAGTTTTAGGGCCTTTACAAGTTTCTACACTAGCATTTCAATAACATATACCAAAAAAAAACCCCAAACCCCTGAAAAAAATAAAGCACCAAAACAATTTGGGAATAGTCAGACTAGGTAATATGGAAAAGTGCTCAGAAAGATTCTGTTTCTTAGATGCCATTACAGAAGAGAAGTAAAATACCTCAATTGATTTAGTACCCAGGGTACACCTGTAAGACTTTGTGTTCTACACTTACACTTTCCCTTAGTGACTTAAATGTTTGTAAGATTGATTATATAAAAATGCAACAACACAGCAGAAAAAAGCCTGAAGAAAACAAAGCTTTATGGGCTTCCAGTAGGTATGGTTGAGCCCAGCGCTTAGGTGTGTAGCAAGGAGCTTTGGAGCTACTGAATTGTGGAGTGATACTAATGAAGGTTACCTGCTTAGTAACTGGAGTGTTTTGCTTACTGTGTTCCTTCCTTTTTGTGATATATGGTATATTCTCTGGAAAATTCTACTGTCATTAAAGACATGTGTCAGTACTTTTAGTTTTCTGATGTATAGCTGATGTTCCGAACCACATAAGCTAGAAAGAACTTGGAAATTGCAATATAAAATTAATTAATTCAGACTTATGAGAAATAATTTTAAACTGATTAATGCCAGTTAAGATTGTACACAAGTAGGTAGATTTAAAAAAAGAAAAATACAACTTGTTTTTATAAATGAAAGAAGGTATTTCAGTCTTACTTGATTTATATTTAGAAAAATAATACTGTGACTGTTCTACCTTCAGCTGTCATTTTTGTCAGTTCTTAATTTACTTCTTTCTAAACAAGTTTACAAATTTTTTCATTTAAAATTGAAAATTGGCTGCTGCTGTTTCTATTTAACACATGCTTGAAAATGTGCTACTTCTGAAGATGTTTATTTAGGTGAGAGCTTAAGTCAAGCATTTGAGTGTGTTTACTTGCAGAAATCTGTTTGAGTTTTCTGCCTAACTAGGTTTTCCAGTGTTCCAATTTTTTGGTTTTAAATTGAAGGTGGAATAAAAAATCAACCACTATTATTTAATATGAACTAGGGGATGGGTTTGCTTCTATTCAGTAATATATTACATGAAGTTATGTATGTGTAGCTACATACAGTTGGAGAAAGATTCTTCTCACATTCTACTGAGAATCTGTATGAATCTTTATATTGTAAGAGTTCTGAGAACTGATTTTTTTACCCTGCATTTTGTGTTGAATGTTCTAATTACAAAATCTTACATGATATGTAGTGGTTTGGATGTGACAGTTTGAATGAAGCTTGTGCTAAATCCCTCTTATTGAGAGAGACTTACCTGTTACAGTGGGATGCTGATGCCTTAGTACATGAATAGGCTGCTAGTAAGAGCAAATGCTTGGAGTGGTTCAACTTGAGTCAAACAGGAGATAGATTTTGAATAGACTTTTCCCTTATTGTAAAAGTGCCCTTCATTGGGATTGACTTGGCTAGTATCTTTTGTGAGCTGGAATTCCTTTACGTAAGTATTCCTGGGGAAGGTGGAAGACCCATTGGCTTAACACAGTCATTTTTGGATCAAGAGTCTCATTTTTCTGACCTTTCTCAGTGTAATCTGGGGCTGTATGCTCTCCTAGGAGGTCACTCTTCTGTTTTAGTGTGGACTTGTTGTGGTCTTGCATGGCAAGGTTCTGGTGGAGGAGGGGGGCTGCAGGGGTGGCTTCTGCAGGAAGCAGAAAGAGCTTCTTGGGAAAGCTGACTGCATCCCACAGAAGTGACCCATGTTGGGGCAGCTGAGGAAGAGCTGAAACCCTGTGGGAAAGAACTCATGTTGGAGAAGTTCGTGAAGGACTGTCTCCTGTGGGTGGGATCCCATGCTGGAGCAGGGGAAGAGTGTGACGAATACCCTCCTCCACCCCCCCCCCCCCCAGCTAAGAAGGCAAACAACTCGTGAGGAACTGACTGAAACCCCCATTCCTTGTCTCCCCCTGTGACACCTTGGGGAGAGAAGGGGAGAAAAATCATGGATAAAGTTAAGTCCACTAAGAAAGGCAGCGTGGGAGGATGTGTTTTAAGATTTGGACCTGCTCAGCAGTACCTTCACTTCAGCAAGGCTTTTGATACTGTCTCCCATGACATCCTGGTAACAAGTCCAGTCTTGTTTAACATCTTCATTGACAGCCTTGATGAGGGAATAGCATCCACCCTCAGCAAGTACATGATGATACAAAGCTGGGAGGAGTGGCTGACACGCAGGACACTGCGCTGCCATCCAGAGAGACCTGGACAGGCTGCAGAGCTGGGCAGGGAGAAACCAGATGAGGTTCAACAAAAGCAAGTGGAGAGTCTTGTACCTGTGAAGGAACAACCGTTTGAATCAGTACAGGCTGGGGGATGACCTGCTGGAGAAGAGCTCTGTGGAGAAGGACCTGGGGGTCCTGGTTGATGACAGGTTGGCCATGAGCCAGCAGTGTGCCCTGGTGGCTGAGAGAGACAATGGGATCCTGGGGAGCATCAGGAGGAGCATGGCCAGCAGGTCAAAGGAGGTGATCCTCCCCCTCTACTCTGCCCTGGTCAGACCCCACCTGGAGTGTTTTGCCCAGTTCTGGGCTCCCTGGTATAAAAGGGACAGGGATCTCCTGGAGAGAGACCAGAGGAGGCTAGAGAGATGTTTAAGGGCCTGAAGCATCTTCCCTATGAGGAAAGGCTGAATGAACTGGTGCTGTTCAGCCTTGAGAAAAGAAGACTCAGGGGGGATCTGATTAATTTATGAATTAATACCTTATTCATAAATATCCTCTTCTGCAAAGACTAATTACTTCTTACAACTGTCTGTATAAAACTGCATAAAAAAAAACCCCAAACTGTATAAAACCAACAAAAGTAAAACAAATTAGACATAGTATCCTGAATGGAGAAATAAATGCTACAGGTCAACTTCATAAAAGAAAGTTGAAACAAGGTCAAGAAGAGCTTGGGGCAAGCTGGATGAGCCTCAGTCCTGAGGCTTTGCAAGCTCAATGCAATGCAACAGGACAATTTCTGGTGTGTTACTAGCTAGGGCAACATGGTGTTGCAGGACTACCCAGCTTAGATGAGGCAAAGTTTGGTTTAAATTTGTACACAATGGGGGTTACAGGAATTTCAGTAATTTCTCTAATAACCATTCATTCAAGTGAATAGAAAAGGTTTCTATGGCACTCTATTAATTTAAGAGAATAGATGAGTTGAATTACTGTTCCTTCAGAAAGATTGGTTCTTCCTTCCCTCCAATTTATCAAATTGTTGTGTATGCTCATTGTTGTCAGGAAATAGATTCTATTACCCTTGAAAAACAAAACTGGTATCTTTGGACATTAACTGCTTTCTAGAAAACAGAGAACAATGGCAAAATAATTTATCATTTGATTTATGAAAAGGAAAATTCATCAGAAATTACTGACCTGCCTAATTTGTTCAGAATAATTCTATTTAACTAGGTGTGGAATCAGAGCAGATTCTTGCTGTGAAACTTTCAGAAGCAGTGAGTTTTGTTCTTTTGGCAACATCCTTTCCCATTTTGTAAGTAAATAGCATGCCTGCTGAAATTTCCTACCTAAAATAGAATGTAACATCTTCCATCCAAAAATAGAAAATAGGGTTTTTTTCTCTTTGAGCCACTGAGCTGTTTTTCTTATAGGATAGGTGAAGCGTTTTGTTACTACTTTGGTGAAAAATGGTAGCATCTGATGTAATAACTCAGTGTTTTACACATGTGATTCCTTGTGGTTATATTTAATGATAGAAGAGATGTGGGACTGGAAATTGAAGTAGTGTTAATGACTGTAAGCACCAGTGATACAGATTTTCTAACTCCTTAGGTACACACAGTTTGTTTCATATGTAGTTGAGGTGTGATTACTCCTATTGAAAAACAAAAAGAAATATAGCATTACATGGTGTCTTTTTATTCAAGAATGAAGGACAGAAGTCTACTTGGAATTTGTGTTCAGTACCTATCTCTTTTTTTAGGTAACAGTTTCTAGGTGAACTGTTTGTATTATCTTAACTTCCAATCAGGTGTTAATTATTATTGATCATGTTCAGATTAGATGTTAGGAAAAAATTCTTCACTGAAAGAGTTGTCAGGCCTTGGAACAGGCTGCCCAGGGAGGGGGTTGAGTCACCATCCCTGGATGTGTTTAAAAGCTGGGTAGATGAGGTTCGTAGGGATATGGTTTAGCATAGGACAGGAACAGTTGGACTTAAGGATCTTAAAGGTCTTTTCCAACCCTGTGATTCTGTGATATTCTTACTGTGTGTCTGTATTGAAGAAAAATTTTGCCCAGTATAACGCAGTATTTCCCTTGATGGTCACCTTTTATAGACATGCAGTATATTATAGTCTTGTCACTTACTTTGTTTTGGGGATGGCTGAAGGGTGACTAATGATGGGAATCTTTGTTGTGAGTTTGGAGAAGGGGAAAACATAAAAGGTCAACACCAGTATGAGAAATCTTTCTCCCCTGTTGCTGTCTTCATCAAAGTGTCAGAACTTCTATAAACTCTAAAAAGAGATAAAATATATAATGAGCCTGGGAAGTCTATTTGAATTTTTCATATGTAAACACAGGAAGATGATCAATAAATTTTATACTTTATATTCCGATTTATCTTCACTAAGTTTATTTATCTGCCACCACTTCAAAAATGAAAGCTATGGTAATTTTAGCAATAGAACTTGAAAAGCAAAGTTCAGCAATGCTTGTCTTGGCATATCTGGCTTTTAGAGGCCAAATTCCAGGGAAAAGCATGCCCTTCCATTTATCTCATTCTTGAGATCATGCTGTTCTTTTCCATCAATAGCCACTTTTATGATTTTATAGCAATATTCATATGAATTAGTGGATAAAGATTGCTGTGTTCCCACTGCATTTTTAAGTTTGCATGAAGAACATGCAAATTGAAAATTTTGAACAATTCTAGTTCACAGAGAATCACTTTTGTCCTCGCCTTCAGATGAAATTTAAGAAAAGAGGGACTTAATGTAGGGAATGGATGACATGAGTTGGTTGGATGAGCCTAAAACGTACCATCTATTTAAAATGTATAAGAGTATAAATAGTCACCAGATGGCACTGTGACTGAAATTTAAACAAGGCAACCATAAATATAGTAAGCTAGATCTTGGAATAAATGTTAGTTTTATCTGAAAAACAGTATATCAAACTGTGGCTGTGTTTTTTTGGGAGAGTTGGAGTTTTTTGGTTTTTTTTTTCCTGAAGTTTAACTGTACCTTTTCCTAACTTCAGCAGCTATTGCTTAGGAACTGCTGGTTTATCTAAGTAAAAAACATGTATGTAAATTGAGCCATCCAATTGATACTTGCTAATAATCTTATTATATTATAATGAATGGACATTATAATGAAATTATAATGAAATTTTACCTCTAAGGTAAAACTAACAAATTATTTGAGGAGAAGAGTCACTCTGATCTGAGTCTTGACCAAAGATTTATGCTGGAACAGTCATCAAGTAATAGTTATACTATCCTCTTTAAATTTGTGGCACAGATTTTAACTGGAGCTCATATCAAATGCTTGGAATAAAAGCAATTTTGTAGTAGACATTGAAGATAAGTGGAACAAAAAATACTTTCTTTTTGCACAGTTGTTTAATTTTTTTTTTATTTGTAGGAATCATAGAATCATATAATCATAGATTCAGAATCAGTTGCCTAAATGATGTTTTAAGAGACTGCTGCCAGAGAAGCTGTTGCTTATTCTAATGCCTTATTTTGTCATGAGTTTTTCTGTTTGGAAAAATATCTAACCAGTTCTGACATCCCTTTCCTTTAGTCCTAAGCATCACTCTTTGACTGGTTGAGTTAAAACCTTAATGGCAGTAACATCATTTGGCAGATAATACAAAAATTCTATGGAGAGATGGAGTAGTACTTCTAGTATTTATATAACTTTACAGACATTAAGTGTTGTAATGTATGTTTTGTGTTCTACTTCCTCTATGGTGAGTCTAGAAAAAGGAATTGAATTGTTTAAACTTCAAAAAAAGAACCAATGTATAGTTGATTATGGAAAAGTCTAAGTAGAAATGTTAATTCTTTTTGCCTTTTAGCTTAAGTTCACTGCCATAATCACAGAATGGTTTAGGGTTGAAGTGATGTTAAAGATCATCCAGTTCCAACCCACCTGCCATGGACAGGGACACTCTCACTACACCAGGTTGTCCAAAGCCCCATCCAACCTGGCCTTGAACACTGCCAGGAAGGGAGCAGCAACAACTTCTCTGAGCAACCTGTTCCAATTTGGATCCATAATTGAAAACAGCAATTCTAATTATCCCAAGAGCTTAATTTCCTTGCCTGAATATTAAAGTCTTATACTACAGTATAGTTTACTTCAGTATTTAAGTTTTATATGGCAGATTTCATTTTCTTACCAAAAATAAGAGGGATACAACTGATAAAAGTTGCTCTAATTAAATTGTAGTTTATCCTTAAATAATCTTCAAGAAGGGCAGAATGAGTAACATAAACATGTTGTAAAACTTTAACTTTGACTAGGAGGTACTTTTTGTGTCCAGCAGTCTTTGTTTTCACTTGCATTTGGAAGTACAAACCAGAGGCGCTCTTTTACTGCTGAAGAACATAAATTCAGTCCATTTTAAGTTAAATTTCATATTTTTAATGTTGGTAATAACTGTTAAAACCCTATTACCAAAACTTAATGCAGACATACACTTGTAAAATAAAACTAAATACTTATTTTATGGGGATTGGAACTAGATGATCTTTGAGGTCCCTTCCAACCCAAAGCATTCTATGATCTTACACCAGATTACCAGAAAACAGTACAGGCTGCATGTTGTCTAGCTGAAAAGCAGCTTTGCAAGTAAGGATGGGATGGACAGGAGTCGGCGATGTGTCTTTCTAGTGATGGCCAAGTCCATACTGGCATGTTTCAGAAAAAGTGATTATTCCCCTCTGTTCAGCACTTGTGAGACCACGTCTAGAGTTCTGTACCCAATTTGAGGTTCCACAGTGCAAGACAAATGTGGGATAGGGCATTGGAGTCCTTAACGTATGTGTAAGAGTGCTGAGAGAGGTGGGTTTCTTCAGTCTTAAGTGGGGATGGCTATAGCCATATTTGATGGACAATACAACTTCCAGACATGCCTTCCAAACTCAGCCTTTCAGTGACTCTGTGATTATTTTTTTTCACTGTGTACTTCTGAGATGGCTCCCTCTCTGCACTCTCACATTGTTGTATTGTCCAACCCCCCTACTCAAGCTGGGCCACCTAGAGTCAGTTGGTCAGGACCATGTATAGACTCCTCTTTGAGGAGGGAGATTCTACAGCCTCTCTGGGCAACCTGTTCCAACGCTCAGTCACCCTCAGAGTAAAAAAGCGTTTCTTGATGCTCAAAGGGAACCTGATTTGGTTTGTGCCCACCAGAACCCTCTGGTTCTGTCCGTTCAGTTTGCGTTGAACCAGGACTGCTGTACTTTCTCTGAGCATCACACAAATGATAAGCAGTATGCACAAGATGAAACATAAGAAATTGCAGTCAATTCTTATGGATTATGATTACAAATATTCTTGTTCACAGTGGGGGCACTCAAAAAAAAAATTGGTGCCCAGAGATGTTGCAGAATCTCTGAGATGTGTTTGGAATTTGTCTCAATTAACCCCTAAACAACCTACTGTAACTTTCCCCTGTTTTGAGCAGAGGGTTGGACCAAGTAACCTCCAGAGATTCCTTCTCAGATAAAATATTCTATGATACATAATATTATTTACAAGGACATCTTTGTGAGGATCTTTATCATTTGTACCTTTTTTTTTAATGATTACATTTTCCAGTGTACATTGCTTATTAAGAAATTAGTAGGCTGTATGTTTATTTGATAAAGTAAATGTTTCCCTGGACAATAAAGGATGCTTATTTGTTTTTCATCAGCTCACCTATCTGGCCAAGATGGTATTGCCACACTACTAGAAACTGTCATCACAAAGAGTGTGACTTAAGATGATGGAAATACCAAAGTAGCAAGTGAAAGATATCTCGTTTTCAGAATGTGTGTCTGAATTCATGACTGCTGAATTTAGAAATCTGTTTTCAGACAGTTTTCCCTTATTCATATTGAATGGTAGCTCTTCCAGTTCTTAGTAACAACTGTGTAACCATCATTTTCTTGTTTCAGTTATATGGAATTATATTAGAATGAAGCTGAGCTCCAGCAGCTCAGACAGATGATTTGTGTGCTGTTGATTGCCATGTATTCTTTTTTTTTTCCCCTTGTAAAATGATTTTTGATTCTGCCCTTGCTTCATGTACTTTGAATTCTAGGCATTACTTCATGTTTTATTGCAGCCTTTTCAAGATTTTTACTGTTGTGCTTTTATTTATAGTGTTACAGGGGAGGAGGGAGGTCAAAAAATGTCATACTGTCTGTCTCCTGTGTGCCACAGATGTTCATTTTCAGCTCCATGCAGAAAAAAATTGAAATTTGCTATGTGTATGTGACAAAGTGTTTTTGAGGACAAGTGTTCAAATGCAATATTGTCAAGCTATTTTTAGCCAACTGCTGTCCCTATAGTGCTGTTTAAAGATTCAGCTCAGGCTGCTAATAGATATATTTATAACCATTCTGTCAACTGCCACAGCATGAGTGCTGTTACAGATGATAATTCTATTCTTGGAAGCAGTGCCATGGTTACCATTCCCCTGGCTGCTCAAATAGAAGCTATACATCTGTATACACTTAGTAACATTTTAATACACCAACGTGGTTTTACACTGCAAGAAGGAACAAAGCTAGACATGGTATTAAAAGAGATAATACATGCAGAAAAGCACATGAAAAAATTAAAATCATTGCATTTTTAAAGAAAATACAGTAAATTCTTTGGTATTACATATTCTGAAGTGTGGGGGTGAAAAAAGTGAGGGGCTTTAACTGTGCTTTACTGGCATTTATTTTTAATGTGAGCAGTGTGACTTCACCAGGTTTTGTTTTATGTTTTGTTTCATGCTGATTTGTAGAAACTGAAGTACAGTAGGAGTGTGTGTAGATGTGCTTTTCATGCTGTAAAAAAGCCATTATGTCAATGAGGTGCATTTATGCCTTCTAAGAAATTCAGAATTTTACCCAATTAATCTGCTTAGAGGAGAGATTTGATAAGTTTCACATGGCTTTACATGTGTGTGGTGTGCTCCAAGCATGGATTCACGAGATGCTCTTCCTTTGGGAGCCTCCAGCGGCAGCTTTAGATGACTGCCTGGCATTGCAGCAAGCACCTGAGCCTTTTCTGAGGTTGGGTATTAGGTAGAAGCCTTGCATACTCCTTTGTTTGGGTGGAAAACCCAAGCGATCCAAGGTCCAGTAGCTTTCTTAGTCTCTTCCTCTTTTGGGTAAATATTTGCTAAGCAATAATACAGAGTCTAGGACTCAACTGCTTTATTTGCTTTCTCTAAGTACTGAGAAAGCTTTAAATAAGTGTGACTGGACTGATGACACTGGGTCCCACATTTGAATAAACTAGGTTGCTAGTGCCTGCAGTATAATGTGCCTGCAGCACTGCAGCGTGCCTGACAGAGAGCCTAGAAAAGGGAGTGTGTTCTGTTGAATTTCAGTTTGGTTTTGCTATTAGGTTTGCAGGGAATTGGACTGTAGGGCCATGAGTAGCAGTAAAAGGCTTTGAATAATGTCAGTAATATGGGGTTTGGGGTCATGTGCTGTCATCTACCATGCTGGGAATGAGATGACCTAGTCTAGTTTTAGTCTGTTGCTTCTGTGGAGTTGGGGAAGGGGTTTCTGTGAATCATAGACAGCAGTGATTAATGTTTCTTTGCCTTTAAATTCATTAGGTACAGATTAAAAAAGAAAGCAAGCTGTCCCCCTCTACTCTGCCCTGGTCAGGCCCCACCTGGAGTGTTGTGTCCAGTTCTGGGCTCCCTGGTATAAAAAAGAGATGATTAAAGGCCTGGAGCATCTTCCCTATGAGGAAACACTGAATGAACTGGGGCTGTTCAGCCTAGAGAGGAGAAGCCTGAGAGGGGATCTGATTGATGTTTATAAATATCTCAAGTGGGGGACACAGGGGAAATGGCCAGCCCCTTTTCAGTGGTCTGTGGGGACAGGACAAGGGGCAATGGCTGCAAGTTGGGGCACAGGAAGTTCCACACCAACATGTGGAAGAACTTTTTCACAGTGAGGGTGGCAGAGCCCTGGGACAGGCTGCTCAGAGGGGTGTGGAGTCTCCTTCTCTGGAGATATTCAAGACCCATCTGGACACCAACATGTGTGACCTGTCCTAGGGATCCTGCTTTGGCAGGGGGTTGGACCTGATGATCTCTTGAGGTCCCTTCCAACCCCTATGATTCTGTGATTCTGTCTTGATTTTGTCCAACTATGGTAATCATAAAAAGATCAATATATAAGTACATTGTTATTGCCATTGAATGTATCCATTTTCATTTAGACATTCACATGAATTACACATCATGCTTACCTGAAAAATTGAGAATAAAAGGAACTTTAATAGGAAGATTTGTAGAAAGATTAATGTTTTGAAGAAGATAGCACCAGATAACTGTATTTTTCAGCTGCAGGAATTACCAGGTGGAGTTTTAAAATAATGAAAAGGAAGTTTGTTTTCATAATGTACAAAATTTAAACTGCAGAATTCATTACTACTACCTGTTAGGAAAGCCAGAAGAATAGATAGTTTCAACATGCAATGAGAGAAATGTAAAACTGGATTTGATAGCTAGATAGCTATTGTCTGGATGATCCAAATGTAATATCTAAGCTAAAGACTTTTGTGGCTGGATACTGAGAAGCGAAATAAATGCGAATTACCATCATTTCATTGCCTTGCTGGTCACAGTCCTAGTCAAACAGATATTGTTGTGCACTGTAGGATGCAGGACTACATGAACTTCTAGTTTGTTCCAGTAAGATAAGCCCTGTATTAAGAAAAAGAGCAACAGGGCTCCACATAGTCAAAAGAATTTTGTTACAAGATAAAAAGTGTGGTTTCTAGAATGTACAATGGATTTAGGAGTTGGGTAAGGTGTTGTCTAAAAATCAGGAAAGCAAGAAAGAACTTTATATCCTGGTTTTGCACTTGCCTTCAGATGGAGAAAGAAGGAGCAGGGAAAATGTCATGCCAGTGAGTAATAGTGATTCTATTTCTATGAAAAGAAAATGTAATTGATTGACAGGAGAAGAGTTTTCACATGATGTATACCTTGAAGCATATTACATCTGTGAGATTTACTACTCTTAATGGTGTAGTGCTATCAAAGCTGCATTATGTATTGCAGGGAAGGTGACTGTGATTAAAGCTGCCCATGTTCCAAAAGTGCTTGGGAAAAAGTATGACGACACTACAAAGTGAAGGGTCTATAGACTTGTAATATCTGAACTACAGAGGGTTTTTGTTTTTTTATTTAAAAAAGATAGGAATCTATCATGTTAGATTCGTTTAATAAGACAGGAGGAAAACATCTATGAAGGAATGGTTGAAGCAAACTTTCTTGAACAGTGAAGAACTTGACTGCATTAGTTGCTGGCTTGTCATACCCACAGTTCTGGATATCTATGCCTACACAAATTATTTGAGAGTCATGTGTGTGCATGTTTATGTATATGTATATATGTTTGTGTGTGTGTATGCTTATATGTATTTGTATAGATATGCACTTAGAAGTGGGATAACTCCGTGTTCAGTCCTGAACACACATAGAAAAAGAAAGGAAAAAAAAAATGAAGTAGTTATGGTAAAACCCAAACATTTCTAAAAATGATGCTGGGGAGCATGAAAAGATGTGTTGGTAAAGAGAAGAACTCTGAAGCAAAGAATTTATTGTTGAGTAACATTGCATAGATGGCATCAAGGTGCAATTTTTTTAAGTGATGCAAATTTTTGGTTTGGGGTTTTGGTTAGTTTGGTTGTTTTTTTCTGAAGTCTCATGAAGGGTATGATGGTTTTTGTATCGAAGGGACAAAAGCAGATTTGAAATTGGTGACTCAGGAAGGTTCCCAGTGACTGGAAAAAAGTTACTATTATGTTCATCTAAAGAAAAGATAAGGAGGCAGTTTCAAGGTTGCATAGGCTGCTCTGCTTCATTTCAGTTTCTGAAAAGATAATGGAGCCTTTTCCAGTCACGTGGAAGTCAAGAATGTAATTGAGCAGAGTCAATGTGGACTTAACCTCAGTTCAAGCTTGACCAGCCTGATTGCCTTTCTTGTATGAAATGGCTTGTTCTTTTATGATATTGAGGCTGATATTGTCCATTATCAGCAATCCAGATGGTGAAACAGAATGTGTCCTCAGAAACTTTGTGGATGATATTCAGTGTTGGGTACTGAGTATTGGGTAGACATTGTAAGTGGTAAAGACTGCCTCCAGAAGTATCTTGGGAAATAAAATCAAAGCCAACAGGACTTTCAGCAAGGAGAAATGCTTCTGATGAAGGGATCTGTGTAGTCACAGTGGATGCCAAGTTTAATGGGAGCCAAGAGTATGTCCTCACTGGCAATAAGGCGCAGCTGTTCTTGAATCTATATATTATGCATTATTATGGAGTCCTTTGTGGAGGTAAAGCAAGTTTGATCATTGTTAAGTTGTCAAACACATTTCATCTACTTCCTCCTAACGTGCAAAAATCACACTGGTTTCATTGTTTAATAAAACTGTGTTAATAATGGAAGATGTCCAGCATGAGTGCTGCATTGAGTTGTACTGGCCAGAAGAATTGGTTGCTCCACGTTATCTTAGTGTTTGGCAGAACCATGCTTTAATTATTTCCTTTTTATTCTCTCCCAGACAACTGAGTTGTTTGAAACAGTTGTTTCCTCCATTCCAGAAGTTTTCCCATGGAATATTTTAGATTCCTGCCAACCTTGCCTTTTATGTGAGACTGCAAAGGAGGTTGTGACAGATTGGTTTGCAGTTTCATCAATATGCTACTAATATTCATTTTTACATCTCCCTTTCATGACACACAGATGGTCAGGTTTTTTAGATGATCACTCTGTGACTGAAATTGGGTTTTGGCTAAGAGCTTCTTGGCTGAAACTCATTGTAAGTGAAGCAGATGACACTGGTTGACTAGGGAAAAGATGCAAAGGTAGGAATTTGTTTCTTCAAGAAGGTGTAGCTGCACTTAGTTGTTAAGACACATGATGCTTGGCTTAGGTTGTAGCTTTTCCTTTTTGGATATGAAGAAATAGGAGGCATTTGTTTATAGCATAGAATTTTCATAGGATGTGTAAAGTTGGAGGGGACCTTTAAAGGCCATCTAGTCCAACCCCCCCTGTAGTAAACAGGGACATCTTCACTAGATCAGGTCACTCAGAGCCCCATCAAGCCTGACTTTGAATATCTCCAGGGATGGGGCCTCTACCATCTCTCTGGGCAACTTGTGCCAGTGATCCACCACCCTCATATTGAATTATTTTTTTCCTAGCATCCAACTTAAATCTCCCCTTTTTGAGTTTAAAGCCATTACCCCTTGTCCTACTGCTACATTCCCTCATGACCAGTTCTTCCCCAACTTTCTTATAGGCACCTTTCAGGTATTGGAAGGCCTCTATAAGGTCTCCACAGACCCTTCTCTTCTCCAAGCTGAACAAGTCCAACTGTCTCAGCCTGTCTTCATAGGAGAGGTGCTCCAGCCCTTTGATCATTCTTGTGACCCTCCTCTGGACGTGCTCAAGCAGGTCCATGTCCTTCTT
Organism: Gallinula chloropus; assembly: GCF_964237585.1. NCBI lineage: Eukaryota > Metazoa > Chordata > Aves > Gruiformes > Rallidae > Gallinula > Gallinula chloropus. The sequence goes on from NC_140086.1 coordinate 5,629,146, forward strand.
GTGCTGAGGGCTCCAAAGCTGGAGGTCTCAGCAGAGCAGAGGAGCAGAATCCCCTCTCTCCATCTGCTGGCCACACTTCTTTTGATGCAGCCCAGGATGCAGTTGGCCTTCTGGGCTGCAGATGCACATTGGTGGCTCATGTCCAGCTTCTCATCCATGAGTACCCCCAAGTCCTTTTCCTCAGGGCTGCTTTCTAGCACATCATCTCCTAACCTGAATGGATAATGGGAATTGTCCCAACCCAGGTGCGGGACCCTAACCTGAATGGATAATGGGAATTGTCCCAACCCAGGTGCGGGACCCTGCACTTTGACTTTTTTTGAACCTCATGAGGTTCACCTGGGCCCACTCCTCCAGTGTGTCCAGGTCCCTCTGGATAGCATATATTTCCTAATGTTCATTTATAATATGATTTTCTGCTTTTATTTTACTGATGGGATGCTGGCTGTAGCTGATGATGTCAGATTTCATTTCTCTGACTTTGTCTTCAGATGTATTGAATTCCATTTACTAAGAGTGTACCTGTGACACCACAAGTACTTTCCTCTGCTCAGTGTTCTGCATAGGACACATTATATATAACCTTTTGGAAAGAGCATTAGCTTTCAGAATGGATTTTATGTCTGTTTTGAGTCCTAAGACCAACTTTGCTTGCATTTGTGAGCTCAGTTTCCTGTTCTCTTGACTGAGAACAGACAGAATTCTTAAGATATGGTCTGTAGATTGGGCTGCTGCCATTCATCTTCTGCTTGGCATATTAGTTTTTTTTCAATTTAAGAAATAATAATTTCCATAGCTCAGTTATCAACATTGTTCTGAGATGTTCTGGTAGACATAAGTTTTTTTGTATCACTGAAACAATTACATGTCTACAAGTCTCAAGCAAATACCTGGGAGAACTCAAATTAAAATTTAATAGAGGAAGTTACATAAAAATCCCTGTATGCCTAAGATATTGTTCACTCCTTGAAAACTTGACCAATTTTATAATGGGTTATCCAATTCCATTTATTGGAGCTGTGCATAAAGAATTCCACCCATCAGAGATCTCTATGCAACTCTCACCTAAAGTTGTTTATATTTACTTAGACAAAGTAGAAATTTAATTTGCAGAGTATTCCTTGGCAGGCACTGATGACTTTTTGAGATCTGTTTAAAAACTGTTAGAAAACAACCAAAACTGTAAAGACAATTCTGAATTTTAAGACAACTTGCCACTTTTCAGCAACACCCAATGTTCTGATCACATGACTCCATTGCAGAGCATCTGATGAGACACAACCATCTTGACTGCGATGGTGGTATTTCCCTTCACTGTTGTAGAAGTGCCTCTGTACGTGTGGTGTTTGCTCTCTATTGAACCTGTTTTCTGTCAGGAAATCATTTTCTCTTATGCCATATACCTTGATTCCTTAAGTGCTTTTTAGAAGGCTTTTTGGAAAGACATACTCATCGTTATTCATGTTGACATTGACTTCCTTGGAGAACAGATTTGGCAGCATTCTTTCTGATCTCAACAAACATTTGAACATTTCTGATGTATCCCTTCAGTCAATTTGTCCACTAATCTTGTTTTCTCTTATGGTTCCTGCCCATTTGCCCAGTACAGAAGTAATTTACAGATCTCTAATTTCCTTCATCATTTGCCAAGAATCTTCTGCCTTTAGAAAGGCACGTTGGACATCCTGTTTTGCAAAGTTTGTATGAGTAGTTCAGCAGTTTGGTATGTGAGTTCATGTAGGGTTCTAATGTGACTAGCACTGTGGCAATTTGGAATCAGAGACATGTAGAAGGGTTTGGTTGTAAGGGACCACGTATTGGTGGGAAGGTATTGGTAGGGGACAACCTCCTCGGGTGGCTTCTATGAGAAGCTGCTGGAAGCTTCCCATATGTACAATAGAGCCAGCTCCAGACAGACCTGCTGCTGACCAAGGCTGAGCCCATCAAAGGCAGTGGTAGCATCTCTGGGATACCACAGTTAAGAAGGGGGAAAAAAACCTCCTCAACAGAAATTGCAGCCAGAGAGAGGAGTGAGAAGATCTGAGGGGAACAACTCTGCAGATACCAAGTTCAGTGAAGAAGGAGAGATAGGATGTGCTTCAGGCAGAAGAGTAGAGATTCCCTTGCAGTCCATGTGGAAGACCATGGGGAGGGAGGCTGTGGGCCATGGAGGATTTTGGTGGAGCAGATAGCCACCTGCAGTCCATGGAGGACCCCATGCTGGAGGAGGTGTATGTACCTGAAGGAGGCTGTGACCCCATGAGAAGCCCATGCTGGAGTAGGCTCTCAGGAGGACCTGTGGCCCCAAGGAGAGAGGAGCCCACACTGGAGCAGGTTTACTGGCAGAACTTGTGACCCCATGGGAGACCCACACTGGAGCAGTGTGTTCCCGAAGGGCTGCATTCCATGGAGGGGACCCACACTGGAGCAGTTAATAGAAAAATGTAGTTACTGGAAGGACTCACATTGGAGAAGTTCACAGAGGACTGTCTCCTGTGGGAGGAACCCCACGGTGGAGCAGGGGAAGAGTGTGTGGAGTTCTCCCTGAGGAGAAAGGAGCAGCAGAGACAACTGCTGATGAAGTGGGAGCAAGTTCCATTCTCAGTCCCCCTGTGCCACTGGAGGGGAGGAGGTAGAGAAAATGGGAACAAAAGCTAAGTGCAGGAAGAAGGGGGAGGGAAAGATGTTTTTAATATTTGACTTTCTCATGACTGGACTCTGATTTGATTGGTAATAAATCAGTTTTCCCCAAGTTGAGTCCCTTTTGTCTGTGGCAGCACTTGGAAGATGTTCTCTCCATGTCCTTATTTTAACTCATGAGCTTTTCATTACATTTTTTCTCCGCTGTCAGTCTGAGGAGGGGAGTGACAGAAGGAGACACCAGGCCTCCAGCCAGGGTCAATCAGCACAGACCTTTAAAAATCATCAAGTTCCAACCCCCCCTGCCATGGGCAGGGACACCTCCCACTAGACCAGGTTGCCCAACCTGGACTTGAACTCTTCCAGTGATGGAACAGCTGCAACTTTTATGGGCAAATGGTTCAGTGTCACACCACCCTCATTGTAAAGAATTTCTTCCTCATGTCCAATTTAAATATATTCTCCTTTAGTTTAAAACCATTGTCCATTGTCCTGTCAGTACAGGTCTCAGTAAATGTGTCCATACCTGTCTTTTAAACCTCCCTTCAGGCTCTGGAAGGCTGCAATAAGGTCTCCCTGGAGCCTTCTGTTCTCCAGGCTGAACAAGCCCAACTCTCTCAGCCTGTCTTCATAGGAGAGGTGCTCCTATGATCATTTCTGTGGTCTTTTCTTCATTACTTCTGCAGGTTCCTTTCCTTCCATTTTGAAGGTCATTCCAAAGCCTCGTCCTGTATAAAGGGAGCTATATGTAGTCTAATGCATATAAAAATGCAATAGTCCCCTTCTGCTGGTTTGCATGTCAGCCACTGCCAGGCATGTCAGAGAATGTTGATGCATTTACATTGATAGTCATACGTCCTGTTTATCTCAGTGGAATATGAGTGACTAAAAAATGCCATTTAATGTTAGAATGGTATGTCCTAGAAATACTAAAAAGCTGCTTGATTTGAAACTTGCTGAGCAACTGAGTTTAAAAATCAGAAACATTATTCTGTTCTGCTTACATGGTGAAAAATGTAAAAAGAACAATATTAAAACTTAAAAAAATCCTCACTAAAAGAACCTACAGATTTTTGTGTGTGTGCTCAGAATTATCCCTAAAAAAGGTTATTTTCTGACCTAATTACAAAGAAGGGAAAATCACAGAAGGCTAGTGGAAATGGTTTTGTGCTTGACTCTTTTATTCCATTTGTGTGTACAGCTCTACCTTTTAGCAGCATTTGTTTGCATACATTCTGGGTAACACAATAGTAACACTTTTTTTTTTTTCTAAGAAAGGCTTGAGGGAGAAATGCCACACTTGTCAGTGAATGATAAACGTATTGAATAAAGGTTAATTACTTTGTGATTCACAAAATAGCTGAAAGCACAGCTGAATGCACCGTGGAGACTAACTTTAAAGCACGATCAAATCTGACCTTAACTGCTGCAGGAAACAGTGAAAATGCAGTTTTCCACGCTAAGAATTCATACGGTGACAGTGCCCTGGTCATGTGCAGCATTTGAAAAGCTTTGGTATCTTTTGCATAAGGAGCAGTGTCTTTTGTCTGATGTTTGGGAACATTAATGTAGGAATTATTAGGCACAGTTACATCTATATTTATTTATGATAAGCATTATTATACTGTATCATCTTGAAAATTCTGGAATTATTTTTCTACTGTACATGTTTTGGTGTTAAACTAATAGGTAAGAAAACCCAGCTGTAGATAAGCAATAACACAGAATCACTAGGCTGGAAAAGACGTATGAGATTGAGTCCAACCATACCTGTCCTCTACTAATCCATATCCCTAAGCACCTCGTCTACCCTTTTTTTAAACACTTCCAGGGATGGTGACTCAACTCCCTCCCTGGGCAGCCTGTTCTAATGTCTGATAACTCTTTTGATGAAGAATTTTTTTCCTAATATCTAATCTGACTCTGCCCTGGCGCAGCTTGAGGCCATTCCCTCTCGTCCTATCACCTGTTGCTTGGGCAAAGAGACAATCGCCCACCTCTCTACAACCTCCCTTCAGGTAATTATAGGCAGTGATAAGGTCTCCCCTCAGCCTCCTCTTCTCCAGGCTGAACATCCCCAGCTCCCTCAGCTGCTCCTCATATGATTTGCTCTCCAGCCTCTTCACCATCCTATTTACCCTTCTCTGGACACACTCAATGCCTTTCTTGTAGTGAGGGGCCCAAAACTGAATGCAGTATTCAAGGTGTGGTGAATCTCCATATATCTCCAGACTACTAAGGAAGATAATTTATTACCACTTAAAGAGTAAAATAATACAATTTTTTTTTGTTTATATTTGATGAGAAAAACATGCATGCTACTTTCAGTGGTTGCATTAGTCATTCACTGACTGGAAGTTGTAGAATTGGTAGTTATCATTAACATGAGATTTTTCTGTTTAAATTGTAGATTCATGAGATGCTTCCTGGTACTTGATGTTTCCTTGATCTTATAAATGTTCAGCATAGTAATATATTCAAAGGTTGGAAATTGAGAAATTGCAGATTTCCTCGCAAACAGTGGATTACTTATGTGCAGACAGCATTGCTATAAAATGTTTCTCATTACACTTTACTCTGACTGTCTTCTTTCCTCTCATTAAAAGGCAAGGTTATCTCTTCTGTAGCTGCTGAACACAATGATGTCTTTTTGTGGCTGATGCCTGAAAGTCAGTAAAACTTAAATTATTTTAAAATTCCTGGTTAACAAAAAGTGAATGTGCTGTTCTTTGATGTGTATGCCATTGAAACAAAATAGCTTCAGTTAATAATACTGCTTTATGATGAGGGTTTTTTTTTTTTTTATCTGAACCTTTTACAAAACCTTCATGTTCTGCCTGAAGAAAATGTAGATTTTTAGGAGAAAGTATTGTTTCAGTTAGCTTGTACTCAATTTCATTACTGACTTTTAAAACAAATATTCCAGCTGCGGTCAATAGATTTTCCTGTCCATGTTTGTACAAGAGATTCTAAACAAATCACAGAAAGCAAGAGTCTGGAGGGACTTTAGGAGAACATTTAGTCTCTATCTTGATGCCTCAAAGGTCAGGTTACAGAGAAGTGATATGTAGGCCAGTCTAGAAGATCTGGTGATTGAAACTCCACAATCTGTATTTAGTCATCTCTAGCCTTTGTTAGTGTGGAAAGCTCTAGAAAGCTTTTCCTTGTTTCCATGCTAACTCTCCCTTTTCATGGTTTTCCTATCACCAGTGGAAACTGTCCCCTTCCTCTGTGCATCACACTTCTCATTACTTGAAAACTGTTACTTGGCCTCTTCCATCAGAGCTTTTTGAGTTTTACAAGTGAGGAGAAAGGTCTCAAAATGATATCTATGAAGTAAAATAGAAAATAGCTAGAGTTTTAATTCAAAACTTCATCACTAGTGCATTTGTTGACTTTATGAGACGCCTAATGCTGTAATTTCAGGGAAAACATGATTCAAGATGAAGATCTGTTACGTCTGATTGAGCATAGCTAGATTAATTTCCTGGAGTGGAGAGTGTTTCAGTTATAGTCACCAAGCTGTTTGAGATGGAAGACAAAACTGAATTTTAAGAAACAACGCTATAACTTCAAACTGTGACCCATGTATGAAAGAAATTCAGGCTATTTCCATGGTTTAAAAACCTTAAGCCAGCTTCTGTCATTCTGTAGATGTGTGGTTGGATTAGCAAATTTTTAATCTCAGAAAGACTGTGATTACAATCATGGAATCATAGAATGGTTTGGGTTGGAAGGAACCTTAAAGATCATCAAGTTCTAACCCCCCCTGCCATGGGCTGGGACACCCTCCCACTAGACCAGGTTGCCCAACCTGGCCTTGAACTCTTCCAGTGATGGAACAGCTGCAACTTTTATGGGCAAATGGTTCAGTGTCACACCACCCTCATTGTAAAGAATTTCTTCCTCATGTCCAACCTAAATACATTCTCCTTCAGTTTAAAACCATTGTCCCTTGTCCTGTCACTACAGGTCTTAGTAAATGTGGCCATACCTGTCTTTTAAACCTCCCTTCAGGCACTGGAAGGCTGCAATAAGGTCTCCCTGGAGCCTTCTGTTCTCCAGGCTGAACAAGCCCAAGTCTCTCAGCCTGTCTTCATAGGAGAGGTGCTCCTATGACCATTTCTGTGGTCTTTTCTTCATTACTTCTGCAGGTTCCTTTCCTTCCATTTTGAACGTAATTCTTAAGACTTATCTTGTATAAAAGAAGCTATTTGTAATCTAATGCATATAAAAATACAATAGTCCCCTTCTGCTGGTTTGCGTGTCAGCCACTGCCAGGCATGTCAGAGAATGTTGATGCATTTACATTGATAGTCATACGTCCTGTTTATCTCAGTGGAATGTGAATGACTAAAAAAATGCCATTTAATGTTAGAATGGTATGTCCTAGAAATACTAAAAAGCTTCTTGATTTGATACTTGCTGATAAACTGAGTTTAAAAATTAGAAACATTATTCTGTTCTGCTTACATGGTGAAAAAAGCCTCATCCTACCTGGCCTTGAACACTGCCAGGGAGGGGGCCATCCACAGCTTCTCTGGGCAACCTGTAGCAGTGCCTCAGTACCCTCATTGAATAGTATCATTGAATTGTGTGGGGTTTTGCCATCAAGTGTCAGGTGTAGTGAAACTTGGATAAACTGATTTTAGTAACTGTAGAATTCTTAAAATTTTTGCAATTCTCCTATTTCTTTCAAAAAACCTTTCATGCTGTAGCCATAGTAAGAAGAAAGATCAATGAGCACTATTAGCATACGGTTTGAGAAATTACAGGCAAACTCTTTGTTCATCTGTGATGCAGACCTAAGAAAACCTTTACTTTCGTGGATGTTATGTGGTTGCAATTTATCCTAAAGCTTTATTCAAAAGGGCATGTTTGTTGTTCAGGTTTGTTTTTTATAGACTGAAGTGCCTGATGGCAGAAGGGTCACAAATCAATAAAGGAATAGAGAAAAAGAAATGCCTGTTATACTGATTAGAGCTTAAGTAAAAAAAAAAAATAATCTAAATTTTCTTCTCCCCTTATACTTTTTTAAATCCACCAAACCACAAGAGGTAGGAAATATTTGGAATACTCTGCACAAACCATGATAAACTGTTAAATTCCTGAAAGAGCAACACGTAATGCTGATGTGTGTGATGCTGATGTACGTAGTACTTGATGAGAAATGTGCTGGGTATGTTTGAACTAAGATGACCAGTAACTGCCTATTGATTGCAGAAACTCAATTCAACATAGAGTCCTTTTAATAAATAGTTTGGCCTTTAATATATGGATTAATTATTCACTAACTCCACTTCACACTGGGTTTTTTTTTAAGCTTCCATGATCAGTTTCAGTTGTATTCATTGATTCCAATTTGCAAAGCTTTACAACTAAACAGGGGTATGAAATTGGACAATACTTTCTCCTGATGTTCTTCCATTCTTTCTTTTCCCTTCCTTTTTTTTCCTGAACATCCTAGGTAATTGTTTAAATGAAATGTTGAGTGCATTGATTATTACATACAGCAGTTCCTTACAGAGAGGAAGATCTCTAACATTAATATATTGGTTGCCAATACTTTGGGCAAGGCTAAGTTATCAGTGTATAATAAAAGTGTGTGAAGATGCATGATTTATTTTATTTATACCTGGCATATATATGCTTATGAAGTTTATTTTTACTACTTCTGAAAGATTTAACACACACTGAGCACTGGTTCCATTATTTTTGAAAAAAATTGTCATATTGGTGGAGACATTTTAATTCAAAGAAGACTGAATTCTTTTAAATTTGAAGCAGCAGAGTGATGTACCTGGAGCTGGTTATTCAGTTTGCCTCAGCAGTTATCTTATTAAACTGTCACCTTGTATAGAATATATAAAATTATTTACTATAAATGAAAACATTTTTTCTTAATTACTATATAAAGTTATAAATATTTTAGAAGACATTGTAGCCTGTACACTCCGAACCAAAAAGTGGCTTTGTCAGTCATTTTTAAATTACAAATGTTTTTATATCAACAGTGGATTTGGGTCTTTTAAAATTTAATTGAGGATGGCATATCAGATAAAACATTCTTCAGCTTGAAATCTCTTGATGGTTTTGATAACGTGTGAAGGAAAATCTTGATTTGTGATGGCTTTGCTGTCTCGATGTTTTCTTGCAGGAAAGAAATATTTAGTATAATATATCTTCTAGTGATGTCAAACTTCTGCAGGTGTAGCCAATGAGATTACAATTTCTGCAGCATTTTGAGGCTAAGCTATGTATTTTCCTCTAAGTGTTAATCTTTTCACATGTTGTTAAACATTTTAAACTTAGGCTGGGATTATGTGAAGGAACATGGTGTCCTATAAAGTTGTTAAGGTTGTTTGAAGTCAGCAGCTCAAGTTTGGGACAGCATCTGATTTGCTTGTCAGTTCCTGATGTACATAATTACACAAGATAACCTAGCAAAATCCCTACCTCTGCTTGTATAGCTGCATTATGTGCCCAGTAATATTAATGTAGCCTTCAGTAGATTTTCAGATGTAAAGTGGTGATAGCTCGTTGGTTTCTAAGAAGGTATTTAGTTAGGTCCAATGCATTCAGCTATAATATTGTGTTCACAATAGACATAACTGATTAGATTATTATTTTTTCTCTGGTTGCTGATATAATCAGGTACATAGCTATTGCCATAATGAGGCAAAAAAAGTTTAATTTACTTGGACACGTAACAAATGGAAGCTCTCTTGAAATTCTAAAGAAAAAGTTAAATTTTAATTAAGCAGGCTGTGAGTAGAAAATGTCTAAATGCACTTTTATAAAGGAAACTTCTGTGCACCATGAAGTGCTCATGGATGGAGTCTTTTCTCAGACTAGGCAGTATATACAGTCAGCACATATCACATGTTTTTTCTGTTTACATACATGGCATATGTGTGCTAGTGTTTTTCTGTCTTGGACATTGTACCTCTTGCATTCCATTTCTTGGGATGGAACATTCAGATGATCCTCTGCAAAAAGATTGCTTTGGCTACATGAATATGATTTTTCACAGGAACTTTAATGGAGTTTTATATAGTCTATGCCTCCCTCCCTTCCTTCCTTCCTTGCTCAGTGGTTATCCTTTTGTTTAATGTGGGTGTTGTCTCTGGGCCATAACTTTCAAGAAATATCCATTCTGTGGGTGTCTTAATGTCCTTTATTTAAATTTTGTTGTTGTCCCTTTGACAGTTTGTGTTAGATTTTTGGATTTTGGTTTTTTTTTTTTTTTTTTGAGACAGTACTAATTTGGAGTTGTGCTGGCATTAAATTCTATTAGTTGATACAGGTTTTGGAAACATATTTTATTGGCTATAAGGTTGCTTAATAAAAGCCTACCAGAGCCCCCTCACCCCTACCCCTGTCTCCAGTTTCCAGATCTCAGTATTGTATTACATCTCTTCATCTTTTAAGAGCCCTTGTCATAAATAGTAGTACAACATCTCTCCAGAGAATGGGAGACAGGCCCATTTGGCCGACTGATGGAGCCTTCTTTCTTTTCTGCTGGGTTGTTTTGGTGTTATGAGACTGTACATTAACGTAGTGCTTCCAGTGCAAGGCTTCATGGTAGTGCTTGGGTCTGGCCTGTTCAGTATTGCTTTAGGCTGTGATTTCTGCAGTGTAATGTGCCATGTCACAATTTCACAAACTTAAATAGGTTTGGGACTCAGTTTACTCCAAGACTTTATTTCTTTTTGTAGATGTGAAAGGTCAAGCAAACACCAGGTCTGAGGTACAGGACTGGCTGTGGAAAAGCTAACCAGGCTGTTGCTTTGAAGACAAATACTTTTTAAATAGCATGATGGCATGAGAAAATTCATCTGATGAGTGATGTAAATAGATCTTTTTTTAGTAGCCTGCTTAGTTATTAGGCATTATTTGCTGATAATTACATTAATAATATTCCAGCTATTGGTTTCCTTGCCTGCACATCAGATTTCTTAGCCATGTGGGACTAGGGGAAGCAGTCAGAAAGACCTCAGGAAAGTGCATATGAGCAGAAGAGGATGAGGTTCTTGTATTCTGTTGTGCCTTTATCTAATCTCATTCCCAAACACAGAGGTCTTTCTTTGTTACAAAATCCGAAGTTCTGTGAGTCTGAGTATCTTTTGAAATCATAGTTTTGGTATGAGGGCAAGCACCTCAAACACAATCATTTGCTTTCTTGTAAATACCCTGTCAGAATGGGAGAACTCCTTTGGGAATGTAAAGAAAGCAGGATGAAATTCATCTTTCTTAGGTGGTGCTTAGGTGCACTGTATGAATCTCAGGTGAATGAATTGCATTCACAACAAATAAAGCATTAACACGCCTTTTTTAAATGGCTGTAATCAAAAGGTACAATGCTTATATGAGGAGATATCACCTTGCAGAGCAATTGGTTTCACTGTCATGCTGTAAATGTTTAATATAACTTGTTAGAAGTGTTAAGAGGGAGCTAACAAATATATTCAAAATTTGTCTTTCTCTTTAGCTCCTTCTTTTACATCTCAGTTTTGTATGCCAGGATTAAAAACGTGTTGTTTGTTTAATGTGTATGTTTATTTAGATATTATAGAAGTGTTCAATTGGGTGAGGTGTTACTGGAAATATAGATAAGCTGACTAAGAGAAAAGCTTAATCTCATGCTTGATTAAGAGCAAGAATAGCAGCAAATGTTAAATCCTTTAAAGGATGGCTTTTATGCATGCGATATCAAATAGAAGTGGTAGAGGGTAAGTCTGAGGTTCATAAAGAATGCTAATCACAAAACAGAGTGATGGTCTCCTCCCTACTAAAGGAAACCAACCCTTTGGATAATGACTTTAGGTTTTAATTTATTCTGAAAGATTAACATGATACACTCAGTCTAAATTTCAAAGTGTATGATATATCTAGAAATATCCTCTGGGATAACTATGTAAACTTCTCAGAGAGGGCTTTAGAAGTTTTTCCCATAAAATGATTATAGTTTGAATATTGCAGGTAGTTGGATGTCAAGTAATATGGCTCTGTTTTAGTGGTTACATGTATTTTTCAGATGAGTGATGGGTTATTTTAGTAAGATACTTTATATCAGCAATGGCAAAGAAAGATGTATCTTGAAAGTGATCTTGTGTTACTAAGGAAATATCTTCTTATTTTCCTGGTGAACTTCCTTTCTTGGATGTGGTATATAATGGTTGATATTTTAAGAATTGCAGTGTCAACATTATTATGCTATTCTTCTTGCCTTTTCTTTCCTTATTACAAAATCCTAGTATTGCTCCATCTTTAAACAATCAAAATATCATTGTTCTATTCTAGTTTTTGATGGGCGCAGTTGATTGGAATTTACCAACTTCATTATATGAAAAACATCACTGATATAAAATAGGGCTATTTTATATCTTCTCAAGCTTTTCTAATGTGTGAAATTTTACTTCTGATATTATACATGTAACCCTTCTGAGAAATCAAACAAATCTGCTGTATTTTCATTTATTTTGCCTAACAAGTTCTAAGCAGACATGTTGCTTTGACTTCACCCAGTTTCAAGGATGTCCCAGGCAATTTTTTCATTCTTCCACATGATCAGTCCTTAAATGGTTATTTTTTTCTTTCCCATTTACTACTACTCTTGTTTACTTGTTTCCTTCTGGTGTAGTATTTATCCCGTGCTTCTGGTATTCCTTGTATTGCTATAAGATTATCCTTATTCCACTATCTTGTGCCTGAAAACAGAGATTATGCAGATGTAACAGAGCTTTCTTTGGCCAAAGTGCAGGAAGCAACTACACTTAACAGGAGGAAAGCTTCTGTTAGTAAATAAAGGCTGTAAAAGGAGCTACTGTCTGAACTAAACCTCCTGTTTGTGGGTTAATGAATGTAGTCCACAACCTGTGTATATGACTGTTATTATGGATCCCATATACTTTTCAGCATAATTTAAAAAAAGCCCTTGCCTTAGCTCTCCACTGCATTTTATATCCTACACAAAATTGCTTTGCTGACATTTAGGATTGTCTACCAATCTCCTGCTGTTTATCTCAGTGACCTTCTAGTTCGTTATATTTTGGTCTGAGAGCTACAATGTAGCGTAATTTGTTTTGGTGACTCTTAGACAATTGAAATTACCAGAGTTATGAGTTAGAATATAATTATCCAAATGAAATTTGGGCAAAACATGAACGTTAACACTTCTTTGCTTGAGAAAACTTCAGGTTTTAAGAACGGGAGCCAGAACTCCAGTTTTATGGCTCATAAGAAGTATAATACTTTCAGCAACGTATTTAAATATATACTAGGATATAAAGTCAGTGCCTCATCCTAAAGAAAAAGTGCTACCTTCTAAAAGGTGAAGGATTTCTTTTCTTTAGATTATATGATAGACTTTTAAACTATTCCACAACTCAAATGCAATTCTAAAATCTTTGTGTAACTTGACCACTGTTACATTTTCTTTTCTGTTTCCTATGGACTTCTTGCAATGTGCAAAGCCTCTAGACTTAATAAAAATACAAAAAATACAGAATATGACTAGTTCCTTTCATTTTTGGAAATGGTAAGGGTAAGTACAATGTAAATGGCACATTTATTATGGTTCAGCACCTATATTTAACTCAGATTTGATGATGTTTCTGACAAGCTGCTTGCATTTAGACTAAGTCAGCAGTTCTCCATGATGACACGTGGGCTGGGATAAGAGAACAAATCATCTGAAAAGGACAGAAAATAGAGGATTCAATGGCAAGACATGAGGAAAGACAATGTAAAGTAAATATTGAAAGCAATATTATTGTTAATTTTAATCTGTCAGTTTGACATCTGTGAAATGCTGAGTGCTCAACTTTTTTGGTTACAAGAATATGATGCCTGGAATGAGCAATAATGTTAAAGACCCAGAAAAAATAGTTTTTGCAGTCTTTACAAGTATAAGAATATATTGGCTTACCAAAAAGTTAAAATTCTGTCTTTCATTCCTTAGCCTTTTTGAGTTCCTATTATGATCCTCAGTCAAAGTTTCTGTGCTTGTTTTTTCTGGTTATATCCAGCATGCACTTGATTATTAATAAGTACACTAGACTATAAAGAATTTTTTAAAATTATGGCATGGAAGGAATTTAATTAACAAATGTTTTAAAATTACATAAGAAAGGAGCTGTCATAGAATCACAGAATCTCCTGAGTTGGAAGGGACCCATAAGCATCATCGAGTCCACCTCCTGGCTCCCTGCAGGGCCAGCCAAGTCAGAGCATGGAACTGAGGGCATTGTCCAGAGGCTTCTTGAGCTAATTCAAGCTCGGTGCTGTGACCACTTTCCTGGGGAGCCTGTGCCAGGGCCCAACCACCCTCTCAGAAAAGAACCTCATTCTAATATACAACCTAAACCTCCCCTGTCGCAGCTTCATACCATTCCCTTGGGTTGTGTTACTAGTCACTAAAGAGAGGAGATTGGCACCTGCCCCTTCGCTCGTCCTTGTCAAGAAGCCACAGACCATAATGAAGTCTCCCCTCAGTCTCCTTTTCTCCAGAAACCAAAGTACTTCAGCCACTCTTTAGAAGACTTCCCCTCCAGACCTTTCACCATCCTTGTTGCTCTCCTCTGGACACCCTCCAATATTTTTGTGTCCCTCTTGTACTGTGGTGCCCAAAACTGCTCCCAGTACTCAAGGGGAGGCCACACCAGCGTAGTGTAGAGTGGGACAGTCACCTCCCTGGACCGGCTGGCAATGCCGTGCTTGATGAACCCCAGGTTACGTTTGGCCCTCCTGGCTGCCTGGGCTCACTGCTGGCTCGTGGTTAACTTTCTGTAGACCAAGACCCCCAAATCCCTCTCAGCATGGCTGCCCTGCAGCGTCTGATCCCCCAGTCTGTGTGTGTAGCCAGGTTTGCTCCTTCACAGGTGCAGAATCTGGCACTCGCCCTTGTTAAACTTCATGCTGTAGGCAATTGCCAGGTCTCTCTTTAAGGCATCTCCACCCTCAATGGAGTCAACAGCTCCTTCCAATTTGGTGTCATCTTCAAATTTACTTAAGACACCCTCTAGTCCTGAGTTCAGGTTGTTTATGAAACTATTAAAAAGAAGTGGACCTAAAGTGGAACAGTGGGGAACCCCACTAGTGACTGGCCACTGGCCAGATGTAGCCCTATTTAATATCACCCTCTGGGCCCAACCCTTCAGCCAGTTGCCCACCTAATACATTGTGGCTTTGTCTAGTTGTATGCTGGACATTTAGACATTACAATGCTACTGACTGTCTGAATGTATTTTTTTGTAAGACCATTGTAAAAGAAAAGCAGATTATCTGTTTGAGGTCTAGTAAGAAGAAAAAAATTCCTTTTTTTAAATAATAATTTCCAGTGTGGTGGGATGACCTTGACTGGCTGCCACATACTGTCCCCCTGCCCCGCCCCAGGTAGTCCTTCCTGTCAACAGGATGTGAGGGAATAAGTTATATAAACTCATGGGTGATGATAAGGACAGTAATTGGGGGAGGTAACAGGTAAAACCTAGGCTGAAAATTGCCAGAGAGTGGAATAATTGTGGAGAACCTTTTTTTGGTTTAAGGTGGTGAAGGGACAAGGGTTGATGTTTTATTGTGTGGGTAAACATTATACCTTTGTTGGTGTTGTGACGCTGCTGCTTTGATTTTGGTTCTGCTTGGGCCGTTGCCCGGGCTGCAGCCCTTCAGGGACACCCTGCTCCCGCCTGGGCTCTCCAGGGCAGCAGCTCCTGCAGGAAGTACACCCCTGCTGCGGCCTCGGGGTCCCTGTGCTGCTGCTTCCTCCTTGGCGGGATTCCTCCTGCTCTGCCTGTGCCGCCTTTGGGCCTTGATGAATCCTGTTTTCCCCTTCCCCTGCTGGCACCCCCAGCTCGGCTGAGGGGCTCAGCTGTGTCCTGCGGTGGGGCCTTTGGAACCGGCTGTGACCGGCTCTGTCCCAGCCGGGGCACCCCGACCTCTTCTCACAGAGCTGCCCTGCAGCCCCATTGCCAGTGCCTGGGCAGAAACACTCAATTTATCAAACAATTCCATAACAGAACAAGATAAACCCCCCTTAAGTTGAGAAATAATTTTCACCCCAAACTTGGGTGCTCCTTTTGTCCCCATTGTTGGCTATTTTCTTGTCAGATCTAGTCTTGGAGTTTAAGCATACAGTAACAGTGAGAAAATTGAATCCTTTTGTGAGGTGATGCAGTGAAAAACATCTGAGAGTTCTACTGAATATGTGCGTAATTAAAACATGAAAATATTGCCATGCTAAATACTTATTGCACCATCCATCATGATCATTCAAAGGAACTGGTATTTCAATAGCAGAACCGAATTTTACTTCGTGTAGCTGTGAATTTAATGAGCAATTTGCTGTTAAAATATTTGGAAAATGTGAAGGGAGAACATTTGCAGGTCATATTTTGAATACTGGGCTTTCTGTAAGAAAGGGATTTTATCTTTCAAAGATCAGAAAATCAAAATACAGTCCTTTCTTCTGTTTCTTGTGCTCTCCTCTGTGTGGTGCTGTGTATCTACAGCCGTACAAAGCTGATTTTTTTCAGGAGACGTTTTTCTATACGTTAAAACATTTGACACCAACTTCTTAGCTTGATTGAAGTAGAAGAAAACATTCCACATCTATAGATAAGTCAGCAAGCTGGAACTTTGCATGCATGAATTGTCTGTCACATCTCTTATGTTTTGACTGATATAATAGCACTTAAAAGCGCAGGCAGATTAGTGGGTTCCATTAATAATGACTTAAACTATATTAGGTTAATCCTGAATTTATTACCTATCACATAGTTATAGGCTTAGCGATGAGTTCAGGTATTCCAGAAAGGAGGACGAATCACTGTTGTGGGATAAGGAAGTCTTTTATATGAGCTTGCAGATATTTGAGCTTTGTAATCCAGTACTGTACCAGACTATTCTCTTTAGGATAACTATAAACTGCAGAACAACACTTTACAAATTTTGCTAGATATAATTTAAAGTTTCTAAATACTCCTGCATTACAGTGGTGGTAATTTCAGTGCTGCGAATTAGGGAAAAATGAATTAAATCAACTGTATCACTGAGTAACACAGAATTGCCTTGTTAATAGCTGCAACAAGTAACACAGAATTTCAAGTGTGAAGTTTCACTCCTAAGTAGTAAGAGGATGGTAGTGAATCAACACTACACGTTGGTTGGCATGATGGTACTGACTGTAGCATCTTAGGGGAAATTAGAGAGGCTGCGAATTTTGGATGCGGTAATAAGAGACGACTCCAACTTTCCTCTTGTAAATTGGTCCAGTGCTGCACTGGGATATGAGACAGACTAAATTTGCAGATATTTGTGGAGCAGTTGATTAGAAAGGAAATGAAAGTCAATCTCTGACATTTTTCCTGGGGAACATGTAGGATCTGGTTCACAATGTGATACTGAAGTTGCACCTTGTAATCGTGATTTTGGTGTGCTGGGGTATGTAGATTTTCTTAAAGCATTTTCAAATGAACATTCATAAAAATGAGAAAAGTTGTTGAGAAGAAGTAGTAGCTGAGGATTGAATGTTGGTAGGAAGCATGGAAACCTTTTGAGGGCACTCTAGAAGAAGCACAGAACAAAAATATTTCCATAGGAAGAGTCTTTTTGCTGTCAAGAATGACTTGTGGAGAGTGCAGAAGAAATTGGCATGTCTAAAGAGGAAGGCAAAAGACCACATCAAAAGCAAGATATCTTTCAAAAGTGCCCTGAGAACATTGTTGTGTGGAAAATAATGTGGTATACTGTTCAGCCTGGAGAAGAGAAGGCCGGTGGGGGGACACCTCATTGCAGCCTTCCAGTACCTGAAGGGAGCAGAGAAACAGGAGGGGATTCAAATTTTTAAAAGGGCAGACACTGGCAGGACAAGGAGGAATGGATTGAAGCTAAATGAAGGATGGTTTAAATTAGGTATTAGGGGGAAGTTCTTTCCAGAGAGAGTGGTGAGGTGCTGGAACGGGCTGCCCAGAGAGGTGGTGGATGCCCCATCCCTGGAAGTGTTCAAGGCCAGGTTAGATGGGGCCCTGGGCAACCTTGTGTAGATTGAGACCTGAAGGTTGATGTCCCTGCCTGTGGCTGGGGGGTTGGAGCTCCATGACCTCTGTGGTCCCTTCCTACCCAGAACATTCTATGATTCTATGAATAAAAAAAGCTATTACTTTCAACAAGAGCAACTGGTTATCAATTATAGTTTGGCACCTCCTGCTTTCAACCATTTTTGTCCTTGATGATTGGTTGATAGATGGCAAATATAATGCCAGTTCTTTCTGAGAATTTCAGGTCTGGGACTCTGCATGCTGCTAAGCTTGAGGTCTCTGTTGGACACTTTGACAGAAATTGTAATATAGAATTAGTGGACACACAAGTGTGTCCAATATACTGGGGACAAGGCCTTTTCGTTTTTCTTTTGAAGTCAGTGCTTCACATACTGGAGTTCTTTGAAGATAGGAAGAAACACCTGAAGGAGTGAGATGGTGAAGGTTTTTCTGGATTCAGAGAAACATTGAACAGGATCAGAGAAGACAGGTTCAGCGAGGGTTACTGAATACATAGAATTCACCTTTGTTTCAAGAAGTCTCATGCTATTTGTGACTAGGAAAATGGGTTGTATTTTGTGTGCTTGCTCTGTTCTCCAGGCAGCCTGGTTTGGAACTGTATGTGGCCACTCTTAAAGGCCACGCATCTTAAATCTTAGCTATGATGTAAGATACTCTGCTTTTAGATTATATTAGTGAATGTCAGTAAATTTAGGTAAGCAGGAAAGAATTAGAAATGCTGCAGAATGGTCTTGTTTAAGGGAAAAAAAGAGTAGTAAGTGAGCATTAGATACATGTTGTCTTAAAATTTTTGAAGAAGGTGCATCCTAGCAAGTACTGAGAGATGATCAGGAGCTGGATCTTCTGATGTAAAAGCTCTGAAGTAAAAAGCATCTATTTTTCACATTACTGTACTGAACAGCAAGTTTTAGAGATTGTGGTTTGCATTAGAACTGTTAGTGGAAGGCAGGATTTATTTTGGTTTATATTTGCATGTTTGTGCGTTGCTTCTTGCATCAAAGAAGTGCTTCAAAATGTGAGAGTGCATATAACATGTCATTATAATTTTGAGAAAATCAGTGAAAACATACAGCCACTTCTAGCACATTTGGTTGTTTTAAGTTTGTACGATAATCTCTATTATATGGAAAATTGCTAAACCCCCTAATTATTCTCTCTCCAATTACCACGCTGAAGCTGTTTTGTGTTGGCCTTTATTCATCTTTTTTAACTATTGTATGAAAAAGTAAGGGGATTTAATTTGTCTGAAGCAGGAGAAAGAGGGAGCAAGGCCTGAAACATGAGTAAGGTGGACAGAGGTGAGTAGCATATGATAAGTAGCCATGTATTTGCTCCGAAGAGCAACATTTTTCCTTGACGTCATTCATAAAGCTGTCATCCCCACACCACAATAGAAAGACACTTCACTCTACAAATTTTACAGTATCTTGCAAGCTTGTTTGACAGGGCACATGACAGGTCTATCAAAACTGGGAGTTTCCCATGACAAAATTCAAGACAAGTGGCAATCCTGTAAATGGAAAAGGTGGAATTTGTATATGTCAAAAGCAACCTCATTTTATTTATTTAAATTTCTAAGAAATGTTTTATCATTTGTTTCCTTCTCATTTCTCTATTTATAGCATTTAAAATGCTAAAAATAGAAATATATTAAAATGCTGTCTAGCTGTACTGTGCTTTTATATAATCTTGAATGCTTTCTCATCCTTGCCATCTCTTCCTTTGTCTCGTTTAGTTGGAAAAGAATTAAATTAGAACAAAACCTAAGAAATAAACTTTAAGAAAATCTTTTTCTTGTATTTTTCTCTTGCAATGTTAGAGGCTTATGGTCAGTGAAACAGATGGCTGAAGCCTGACCTGCACATTGCTGTATGCTGACAAAGTCTTTTGAGTTCTTCTACTTGAACAGGTGCTCTAATGAAGGCAACTAAAAAAGAGCGGAGAAGCAAAAGGCAGTGATGGACATGGAGTCTATAAATCAAGTCCAACTGCTGCTTTTCAATGCCTGAGGACAGGAACAATTTATTTTTGTTAATTGAGGGTATATTTAGAACGGTGCAGACAGTGCTTTCTTAAAGTAATGAAGTCTTAGCACATGTTGATTTTAATACTTAAAAATGCAGAAATCCTTCACCTGTGTTACACAACCCAACACAAATCTATCCAGATAGGAGTGGCTAGCTGTAGGCTGATGTTTTATGGGTATGGCTGGATAGCAAAGGCGACGGCCAGAAGGTCCCTGCTTGCTGTGTTCTGACTGCTGTGAGCTGACTTGGTCTGAACCTTCTGCAGAGGGAGAAGTTTTTTCCTTCAGGGGAAGCAGGTCACAAGAGAAGAAATTTTGCAAGTGAGGGGTGAGAAAGGGAAAAAAGAATAGCTGAAAGGCTTGGAGCTTTGCTGTAAGGAAGCTTAGACCTCAGCAGCCAGGGAGACTTGTGGGAATAGGAATAATTGTACCATTTTCTCTCTCTGGTGATGGAATGAACTGTATCTACATTGGTAAGTAGTGTGAACCAAAATGCTGATTTTTGAAGTGAAGTGGTTGCTGCTCAGAATAGGATGTCTGTGGTAACAGTGCTTTGGAGGAGGGATGGGGGACTTTATTTTGCACTGTTTCTAATCTGGTATTATGGGTTTGAATGCCTAGTAGTGGATACAGTTCAGTTCCAATTTACTGTCATAGAATCACAGAATCTCCTGAGTTGGAAGGGACCCATACAGATCATCAAGTCCAACTCCTGGCTCCTCACAGGACCAGCCAAGTCAGAGCATGGGACTGAGGGCATTGTCCAGGTGCTTCTTGAACTCAGCCCAGCTCGGTGCTGTGACCACTTCCCTGGGGAATCTGTGCCAGTGCCCGACCACCCTCTCAGTAAAGAACCTCTTCCTAACACCCAGCCTAAATCTCCTCTGTCGCAGCTTCATGCCCTTCCCTTGGATTCTATCACTGGTCACTGAAGAATGGAGATCGCTGCTTGCCCCTCTGCTCCCCCTTGTCAGGAAGTCATAGACCGTGATGAGGTTTCCCCTCAGCCTCCTGTTCTCCAGGCTGAACAAACCAAGGGACTTAATCCTCTCCTTGTAAGACATCCCCTCCAGACCCTTCCTCATCTCCTCATCCTCGTTGCCCTCAGAATCACAGTGTCACAGAATCGTTCCTCTCAGAAGGAGTCTCTGGAGATCATCTAGTCCAACATACCTGGTCAAAGCATGGTAACCTAGAGCAGGTTACTCAGGGCCATGTGTAGTCAGATTTTGAGTATCTTCAAGAATGGACATTTCACAAGCTTTTTGGACAATGTGTTCTAGCATTTGACTGTTCTAAAAAGAACAAAGCTTTTCCTTATGATTAAAGGCAATCATCTCTATTTCATTTGTGCCAGTTGCCTCTCATCCTTCCATTGGTCTGCAGTGAGAAGAGCCTGGCTCCATGTTCTTTGCTTCCTCCCACTGGGTATTTATACACATTCTTCTACAGGAAGAATACTGAAGGCTCTTTCAACCTCTCCTGATATGACAGGCACTCAGATTCTTCAGTCATCTTCAAGAACCTGGGCTGGACTTGGTCCAGTCTGCCCATATCTCTCCTGTACTGGGGAGTCCAGCACTGGACACAGGACTTCTGATGGGTCTCAGCGGTGATGAGTAGAGGGGAAGAAGGATCACCTCCCTTGACCTGCTGGTGATAATTCCCGATGCATCCTTTCATAATTCACCCTGGAATAATGCTTTAAGACCACTCCACAATGCGAACAAAAGCTCGATAAATAAGAACAAGTAGTAGACTGACCACAAAAGAATTTTCTTCATCTAGACAAATCCTGAAAATGCACCAAGAATGGATTGTGCAAAGTTCACACAAAGTCACCAAGGTGGACTGATGGAAAATGTGAAAGAATGTAGTAGGCAGGAGGAACTTATTTACAAATCTTTTTAAATGCTTTTTTGCCTCATTTTGGTTTGCTGTCTTTTTTTATTTTGTTGCGGGTTTTATGGCTTTTTTCTTTGGCTGTTTTTTTAATGGCACCCATTCTCAGAAAATTATAACTTCTAAGGGGTGGAAAGGGAGGCTTTTTAGGAGAGGGAACTCTAGCAGGTAAATCTATCTCAGAATTTTGGCTGACTTGAGGTCCCATCATAGTTCTGTGGTTAATTTTATCCTGTGGTATTTTAAACTGGATATTTCCTTTTGAACATTTTCTGCCTACTGCAGTTACCTTGTCACAATTTTAGTACCAAATACTTAAATTTATTACCTACAACTTTAATAACTTGCATTTTTCAGAACTCGTTTGGTTTTCTCATCTGGTTTGGAAAAGTTAATTTTCTTTTAACAAATCCATATAGCTTCATTTTTCTCTTCAATGCAGATAGGTTGCCTTGGGCAAACAATTCCAAATCAGCCCTAAAGCACAGTCCTTAGGGGTAATTTACACTTCTCCTGTATTAAAGCTGAAAGGCTTATATATTTAAACTGTGTTCTTATGTGTCTTTATCTCAATAGGAAAAAAGTTACCCTCATGTTACCTGGTAAAAATAGATCAGAAGTTGCCAAACAGATTGTTTACCATTTGGTATGATAAAATTATAATGTTAGAGATGGACAAGAAGAACTTGATTCTTTATAATTTTATTATTTTTTTTAAAGCAGGGTGTGACACTTGTCATCTAGATGCAAGAATAGTCAACTGTTTATGCTTCATTGTTCTCAACTTTGTAATCAAGTTTTGACTACTGTTTACCTTCTGTTAGAGAGACTACAATAACAAATTTATTGGCAAACAGTTAATGCATTTTAAGTGTGACAGTTCCTAACTCTATTCAGTAAAAACCTACATGTAATAGAAGATGAGTATGTAAGATTCAGTGTCAGTAGTTTATTGCATTAAAGAACTAAACGGAATGACTTTGGGAGTTTTTAGCAAATATGAAATTGGACCCTCACATGATTTTAATAATTTATCATTAAAAAAAGGGGAGATGGCATAGGAAGTCTTCTGAGTGGCTGAAATAACCAAATCTAATTTTCATGTAATGAATCCTGTCTTTAAAAATAACAAACCAGAAACTTACAAAGAAACTAAAAAGAAAATAATTAATTTTGTTTTGAGTGAAGCAGAGGGCTTCACTGATTCAGTTGAATCAAGTTGAATAACAAAATAAAATCACCATTCCATCCTAATTCTTTTAATAATTTTTTGTCTTAAAACAATTTTCCATAAAGATCTTCCAAGAATAGGATATTAGATCCTGTATAACCAATGTTTAGATTGGATGTTAGGAAGAAATTCCTTACTGTGAGGGTGGTGAGGCACTGGCACAGGTTACCCAGATAGGTTATGGAAGTCCCATCCCTGGAGGCATTTAAGGCCAGGTTGGATGGGGCTTTGGGCAGCATGGTCTAGTGAAAGGTGTCCTTGCCCATGGCAGGGGGGTTGGAACTGGATGATCTTTGAGGTGCCTTCCAAGCCAAACCATTCTATGATTCTATGATACTAGTTTCAGAAGTATAGGATAGAGTCCCACCCTTTTGTTTCCAATTAATCCCTGTGAATTTCATTGTGTTGCATACAGTAGTTCTGTCATTTGTGTGACAAATGGGATGGTTAGGTTCTTTGACTTTCATTACCAGGTGGAGAATTAATTTGCATTTATGTGGTTTTACATTGTGCCTACTTTTGCTTGTCTTCTGGTGAAAAGATTACTATGGTGTCCATAAAATAATCCAATGCTTTGCTTATATGGCATTTTTCATTTCACAGAACTCACCACCTTTACTGTAATTACACATATTTCTAATAGTGTTAAACTAGAAAAAGATACTTTTTTCTTTCAAGACAAAATAGGAACACAAGTTAATATTTAACAATAAGCCATTAAACAGTCTAAGTATCGTAATTCTCTAAGAATAGGTAGCTAGAGGATGTCACTGCCCTTTCTAATTAGGAACTTGACAGGACTGTTGAGTTGCAACTTTCAGTAGATATACACCAATAAGAGATCTGTGAAGAGAAACTTCAGGCTTGTTGCATATTCTCAGATCATGTCTAATTTTTTCTTTTCACTAGGGAAAAAAAGTTAGCAAAGTTTTTAACCTGGCATTCATTGTAAAGATAGGCTGAAGACAAAATCCACCCACACATCAGTTGTAAGGGAATTATTGTTCAATGTATATATGAAATAGTTTTACCATATAAACTGTTAAGAATTAGCACTCTTTTCCCATGTTGCTGATTTTGGTTGTTTTGTTTTTCCTCAGCACTCTTATTTCTGTAGAACTTAATGGATGGTCAAGTGGAATTCACAGAAGCAGGATGGCTTTGGCTTAGGATTTAATTGAGTATGAGTAACAACTAGGAAATTCATGATTATTTGTCTGTTTTAAACCTCTGAAATTATGAGTCACTGTTTGGGAGTCTCCTGCTCCATATTTATGAAGTTCTCTGAATGAGCTGACTCAATGTGTTTTTTAAATAAGCATTTGTAATCCTCTTAAATGTGTGCTAACCACTTAGATTGGAAATCAATTTAGCATCCCTAATAAAATAAAAAAATATTTAAAGATCAGGCACCAATACTTTATATAATATTTCATAGAATCATAGATTTCAAGTTAGAAGAGACCCATAAGGATCATGAAATTCAAATCCCTGCTACTTGGAGAACTACCTAAAAGTGAACCATGAATACGTATATACTTGTATATAAAATGTATATATACCTATTTTTCAAAAATCTTTAAGATGTAATAATTTATTTAGGTCAGTTTGCCACTGAATCTTGCTCTAAGGAGTTAAGGGTTTTTTGCTGAAATTTTATTTATTTGCAAGCACTTATTGGAAGATGGGGGAATACGTTTGATGTTCTTGAGTGTAGCAGAGAAATATGGAAGGAATCAGAGACTGACTTTCCTACTCACACAGAAAGATGATTGTCGGTTCCTTTTGTTAGAAAGTGGAGAGTTCTCCAGATTTATTAGCATATGGTGATTTTCAAAGGTTTTACACCTTAGATTCTGGAATTAGATTTGTCTTTTTTCCTTCAGGAAAAGATCTCTCAAACCATTATTAATTCTTTTGTTAATACTGAGCTGCTGGACCTAATAGTAATGACCTGCAGTTGACTTTTGAGAACATGTTTTGTTGGAGGAGGAAAAACCAAGAGTAGTAACATACTTTAAGACTTTTCTTTTTAATGTTATTTATATGGGATATTCTGTTACATTTAGAGCCTAATTGATCTATGTGAAGAATACAGATGTGTAGTAGCAGCTCAAAAGCAGCGATGGTGCAAGTATTGTGTGAATTGCAAGATTATACTTAGAAATCAATAATAAACACATACTGTACACTAGTCTGACATACACTGTTCAAATTGTCAGTGACTAGCCCTTTATAAGTCTGTATTTCTGAGAAAACGCTTTGCAATGTCTTTCATCTGCTTTAAGACCTTGGCCTCTGTAAAATTTGTCTGTTTTCATTGTAACCTCACAGAATTTAAACTCTGTTCTCAGCCTTCAGGAATTTTTCGTGCAGGTAGGACTTTTGAGTGGACAACGGTACTGGATCCTGTTAGCATGGACCATGTTTACCTGGCTGAATTTTGGCTAAATGGGATCAGTGAGGAGAGGAAATGAACTTTAGTGTCATCGTTACTTCTGATTCATATCTGCAATTATCTTCTTGTGATTACTGAAGAGCTAAGTCCAGATTTTCTATAATGAGGAAAAACATTTTGGGAAATCACATACACTGAGAGAATTGTTAAGAGAATTGTATTTTTTAATAATGTGAGTGAATGGGTGGTTGCTTGGCATATTAGCTTTTGAATAGCATGCCCAGTGAAGGCAAGAAGATAGATCAAAATGGAAAGTGTCATGGTTCTGCAACTCCAGAACCTGATTTCTATCAAAACTATAGGACAAGTTTAATTTCTGAAACATTAATCCCTGAAAAAAAAAAATATTGTTAGTTTTAATAATCAAATTATGGAGTAGGAATTTGCAGTATTCATTCCATATAAAACATTAAATCAATGATAAATTTAGCTCAATAACTTTACTGATTTTGAAAAGGATTTTGCCTCTATTTCCAACCCAAGTAGCAGCTGAAAAATCTGAAGTACTCAGTCTTCCATATTTATATGTTAATGGCTATGCTGAATAAACAGATCTATTGTTCAAGCATTCCTGTTTTAAGACCTCCTTCTTCACTTGCTCCTACTTTTGAACAATCACTTAATTTGGCTTATTCCTCCTAATCACAGGAATTCCTGCAAAAAATGAGGATTGTTTAACATGGTATCAAAGAGCTCTCGTAAAAATCTGATCACTCAGCTTCATCTTTTATGTATTATAGTAGATTTTGGGTTTTTTATTTGCTGGATGCATTATTTCTTTTTAAGACACTTGAGCTATTGCAGAGGAGGATGTGTTTTATCGTATGAGGGTGTGAGTATCCTTTTTGTGTGGAATACAATACAGCAATATTATGAATCAAAAGTATACAAACAGTGAATGGGAGCTGGTTTCTGTAGGAGGCTCTCCGAAAGAGTGAATGGATTTGATACCTTTAGGAAACCAGTCTTAATTTTTGTTTGCCCTTTGTATGGGATGGATTTATGCCTGGTAAAATAGAAACTCTAAATTTTGCTTACTTGGGTAATGGTGATGGTCTTTGACCTATGTCTGACCATATACCCTTAGGGGAATGTATGTGACTATAACTTCTTTGTGTGGAATATAACCTTTATATTCACTGATATTTTAAAAGTCTGTAAACTTTGACAAGTTATATTTTATATTGCCTTTTGGGGAAGAATAGCAGCTAATTCAATTGGTTTACTCGTATTATTGGTAAATATATTAAAACCAAAATGCAACAGCAGAGTTTATAAGGTATGTGTGTTGGGCTAGTGTTGAACGTCAGGTTCTTGCATATGAACATTATATGGTGGTGTTGCTTTGATTCCCTTCCTGGGTGGGAGGATTGCAGAAGAAAACTGGCACTTGCACTTGGAAACTTTACCAGTGTCATACAGCTTTCCAGAATTCTCATTTGCTGAACTCAGAATCTATACTGAAAGGTAATATCTGATTGCTGAGGCTGCAGAAGCAAGATGTGGTAGATAGCAATTAAAAAAAGCAGTGTGCTTGATCTCTTGAAAAATGAGAGATGACCTGCTTGTGGATGAGTAGCAGCATTGATCAGATGTGTCATTCTTAACTGGGAGCTCACTTGTGCAGCAATTTGGTTTGGTTTTTAGCTGGATGTTCTTTCTGGGGTTTTGACTTTTTTTTTATACTGTCTGGTTATTTCATTTATCTTTCCATGACACCTGGGGTGTTTATACTGGACACAAGTTATTTGAACTATTATGTCCAAGAGTTGTTTTAATCCACCTTTCATGGATGTGCTCTTTTAGTGAGAAGATACCTGCCAGGATCTTGTGCCTTTGCTCTTGGAGCCCCTGCCCACAGGGTGTAAGGAACAGGTTTTATTGAGGAAACACATTCAGTGATGCTACTTCACAGCAACCAATATGTTTCGTAGCCATTGCTGGGAGAACCAGGAAGGAAGGTTCAGATTAGATATTAGGGGGAAGTTTTTTACAGAGAGAGTGGTGAGATTCTGGAACAGGCTGCCCAGAGAGGTGGTGGTCCTGGAGGTGTTCAAGGCCAGGTTGTATGGGGCCCTGGACAACCTTGTGTAGATCCAGGCTGGAGGTTGGTGTCCCTGCCTGTGGCAGGGGGGTTGGAGCTCTATGAACCTTGGGGTCCCTTCCAACCCAGACCATTCTATGATTCTATGAGTTGTTGGTCTCTACACAGAGAAATTTTCCTTTTGGAAGGGGTTGTGTGATTTGTCCTTCACCATCTATCACTGAGTTTGTACTCCTTTTGTACCTTCATGCTTCAGAATCAGGGCAGGATTTCAGAACTGGAGAAGTTCTTGAGGAATGTGTGTAATGGCTTGTCCATTCCTCCATTCCTTCAGGACCTCCAAAATCGGGAAGCGGGGCTGCCTAACTTTCTAGCATGTTTTTCCATGAGGTTCTGCAGTTTATTGTCAGTAGACAGAAAACTCTCGATGGGAATGTTCCACATAAAAGCTGCTTGTAAGTAAATTATTTTTAATATCTCATCTGTATCTCAGACAAAGAGAAAATTCTGTGAGAGCAGCTTGTATCTAAGTAGATGGAGGTAAAACCTTTGAGATTGAGAACGTGCATCAGCAACTTGGGCGTTCAGCTGCAATAGTACGTACTGCCCTGGAGGCCTGGATGCAAATTGCCTTTAATTAAAGCAGAGTTCTGTGATTAATATTACAAGTAGTATGTACTATATTTCATGAATGTTTCCAGAGGGGAACTGAACTCTACCAGGCAATACTGTCCAGAGGAATAACGCTGTAGACTCCTGTCTTCTGGAAGTAACAACTTGTGTTCTAGCTAAAAAATGCACACAAAAGAACTTGTGAATGTTTGGCTTACAATAGCCAATTTGTGCAGAATTTAATGCAAGAGGAACACTCTTCAGTAAAAGATTGCTTCAGATTGTATTTTATCTGTCACTCTGTAGATGTTTGCTCGAGTGACCTTTGATTCACCCTATTAGTTAATGTGGAATGACTATAGTACGCCTGCCTTTAAACTTAATATTATTCTCCTCACATCTCCATTCTCGTTATAAACACAGCTATTTTTAGCTAGCACAGATTCAGAATATGCCTTGTAAGCTTAAGGGGGATTTATTGAGCTCCTGTGTGTATTCACTAGAGATTCCTTGTTGAAGCTTACTGATTTTAGGATTGGGGAGGGGGAAAATGTACTATTTAATTCCCGGCATATGCTTGCAGGAGCTATATTTAGCTTCAGCTGCTTCTCATTGCCATTGTGCTTTTTTTTACAAAGGGGTTCAGCAGTTTCATTGTTCAAGGGCTTAACTAGACATAAATGTAGATGGATGAGCTAGATAAACATCGGTGTACTGCAGAAATTGCTGCTGAAAGTCAGTGTGTATGCTGTAGGTGTACTTGAATGAAACTGCACTAGAGCGTGAACACAACAGCCAGCTTCTTCAATAGACTGGTTGTGTAAATTCATCTGAATAACATGTGCTAAAAATGATATTTAATTTTGCTTTAGACTGATTAGTCTAACAGGAATCACAATATGGGCTTTGTATTTGTACATAAAAAGCTCAGACTTATGGCAGCGGCACAATTTAGTTCATTGCTTAATCAGTTATGAAGAATTTTATCAGGGCTTTTGTAGTTGCCATGTATATTTTTAATGGAACACAGAGGAGGAAAATTAGTATGGAGAATGCTTGCTGCAGTTCGGTCCTAGAGGATGATTACATATGCACTACAAGATGATTACATATGCATATCCTTTTTAAAATGCATGTATCAGAGCTCTTGCTATCAATTACTATACTATTTGGTGCTTTAAGGAGCAGAATCTACTGGGAAAGCCTGCTTTTCCTATTTCAGGAAAATTAGGAATTCTGTCTTGATCAATTAAGTGTTGTGGTAGATTTAGATTTTCTTCATGATCTACATTCAGAAAAATGTATAGGTACTTTCTGTTCTTTTTGTGGCTGTTTAATTTCTCCTGAAAATATAGAATTTATTTTTTAATTGAAAAAGCAGAATTGCATCATTTATAAAAATACAGAAAACCTAAAGCACATTTTTTGTACCAGAAAATCAGACAAGTTAGCAGTAAGTGAAAGACTAGTATTCTCCAGTGGGAGAGACAGCAATGAACAATTCTTTCTGCAAACCTGAATCCTATCACTGCACACTTGAATATTCCATCAATTATTTCTGTGTTAAAAATGGATTTATTATACAATTTCCTTTTTGTAAACCCTGATACGGTGTTTTCTACAGGTAGAATAATTCCTTATGTGGTCATTCTGATCTTCCTTTCTTCTTGTGGACCTTTCTTGGACAACCCAAGATTTGTGGTAGATACTAATGACATCAAGGAGGACTAATTTCTTTTCAGTTTTAGAATAGTACTCAGCTTGAAATAAACCTGGTGAGGTACAGGCTTCCTTTCAAGTAAAGGAAGGTCTAATTATTTGAGGGGATGATGTGAATTCCTGCATGGAAGAAGCTTTCAAGAAATCAGCATCCAATATCCTGTTGTCTGAGCTTTGCAGTAAGGGACCATTCCAAAGAGTCAATGCTAAGAAGTGTGAGTAGCTCAGAAACGATAAAGGAGGTTGTGATAACACTGAGATTTCAGTAATGCTGCACTTTGCTTAGCTGTCATCAACAGGGAGTAAGAGACACATGATGCTTAGTGGGAGGTATTTTTCTATTAGATGGTAGTTTTGTCCTCCCAAGGAGAATTACAGAATCTGTAGATAGGTGCCAGTTTATCTGTTTGTCCTCTTTAGTGGTGTGGTAGTCTGTTTATTTTCCTGAGAAAGAGCAGAAAGAAGGATATCCTGCTTCTGTACCTAAGGGCACATGTTGCTTCTCCCAACACTGTTGTTAAGCCTAAATTTCTTTTTTAAACAAACTTTAATATTTAAGCATAATTTTTATACATACTCTCTCCTTTGTCATGTTACCCCATGGAATCACAGACTGTAGAATCAGTTATGAAAAAAAGAAGCAAAAATCACAAGTCTTTTGTTAGATTATTGCAAATTAAAATTCAAGGAAGTGCTAATTTAATTTTACTCGCCAAATGAATACATAGGCAGGGATGTATGCCTTTCTAAATGCCAGGACTGAATTTTTTTCATGAGAACAACTCTAAACATAGACAGTCTTTGCATTCACAAATCGGTTCAAGGATTTGAGTCCCACCTTCCTCAGTTTCAGCTTCATAGGCATCTCTAGTTCCCTCCCAGTGCTCACATTCTTGTCTTTTCCTGAAGAAAGGATTGATTGTGCTCAATGTACTGCATTTCTGTATGAACTGTGTTGCTGGAGCAGCATAGAATCATAGAATGTGGTAGGTTGGAAGGGACCTTTAGAGGTCATCTAGTCCAACCCCCTGCAGTAAGCAGGGACATCTTCACTAGATCAGGTTGCTCAGTGTCCAATCAAGCCTGACCTTAAATATCTCTATGGATGGGTCCTCCACTGCCTCTCTGGGCAACCTGTTCCTGTGATCTACCACCCTCATATTGAAGATTTTTTTCCTAACATACAACCTAAATCCTCCCCTTTTGTAGTTTAAAACCTGTACCCCATGTATGTCCCACTTGATTGGATTTGAAAGCTTTCAGTCTCCAAGACTGGACCTTTGCAGGTTTGGTCCAGTAAGGGTTAGGCCGGGTATTTTTTTAGGGTTTTATTTTAGTAGTCTGTGGAGACAGGACAAGGGGCGATGGCTTCAAGTCAGAGCACGGGAAGTTCTGCACCAATATGTGGAAGAACTTTTTCACAGTGAGGGTGACAGAGCTGATGGGCTCGGCCTTGGTCAGCGGTGGGTCCGGCCTTGAGGCCAACTGGTATTTACTCTGTTGGGCCTAGGGGAATCTTCTAGCTACTTCTTGCAGAAGCCACCCTGCATCCCGCCACCTCCCTCCTTCACCCTGCCCAGAACCTTGCCATGCAAAACCACTAGAGGTACCAAGGAGCAAAAAGGGTTGAATGCACCATTTTAACCATGGCCTACAGCCTGAAGCATCACACCAGCCCTGTGGAGCTGTGTGAGCAGAGCTGAGCCTCATAGTCTGGAAGCAGTGAGGAAGCAATGGAAGGGCAGAGTTCAGGAGATGACACCAGCACTGCATCATTACACCCACAGAGCCAAGGTGCAGAGCCAACCAAGGCTGGGGAACGCTGTCTATTTCAGCATCGGTGGTCCACTCTGAGCATGCCTTCCTCTGGGCCATCTCTTTGCTGTTACTAGCATATTTATTGCCAGATTTACCTACTCTTATGGAAAAAAGTGGGTTAATTTGAGAAGCTCATTTTCCCTTTGTTGCTGCCAGCTAATTTAATTACTTAGAGTTAGGCAGCTGAAATTCATGATCCCTGATTTATTTATACAATCCTCAAAGCTCTTATAAGAATTTAAGTATGGCACCCAATACAAGAAATTGAGATACTAATTTCGTAAAGGGAGATTCTTTGATTCCTCTTGTGAAATGGAACTGATGACCTAGTACAGTTTTATTTCTTTTTATTACTGATGAATATAACTGATTGACCATCAATGTGGGAGTGGAATGGTCAGAGCAGAGGAAAGAAGGAGGGAGGTGGAGAGAATTTAAAAAAAAATTGGGGTTTGTAGTTTGTTAAGAAAAAAACCCTACTCAAACAAGAAAACAAAAGGCATCTAACAAGAAAAGGGGCTAAAAAGTCAGATAAAAATGGCTAAACGTTCCTGGATGTATGGAACATGTTAATTTATGTGAGAAGCAAATCAGGAGCATGATACAATTGGGGAAGAAAACATGTTTGCTGTTGGGCAAGTAATTTTTTTTGAAAGCAAAGTGTATTTGAAGATAACACCTAGAAGGCGTTCTTCTTTCAAATTTCAAGTCCTAATCCCATGAAAAAGTAACAGTTATTAGGAAGAATTTCTTTCTATAAGCAGAATTTAAACGGGAAAGATTGTGTTCTGAGTGTATTTATTTTTAGTCTGGTCTTCATGCCTTTTAGTATTTATTTATTTATTTATTTATTTATAAAATTAATGTTATATCTTAATGGAGAGCCTGCAATGGTGTGTTCTAGTTTTTCTTCACATTTATTGCAATCAGTATCTGCAGAGTCTTGGGAGCAAACTGCCTGTAGCTAAGTACTGGCATTTCATCTTGCATTAAATGTTGAGATCCACTTAGTGTCATTTTTCCTACACCAAAAGAATTTAGAAAAGACCTGAAAATGCAGCATGTGTGAGCCTTTCTTACAAAGCATGATTTGTTAATTTAATGATGGAAAACACTGATGAAAAAAAAGTTAAAAATTAATGTTCTGATTTGGGAAAAAATGAGGAAAATACTCTGTTTTGCTGTCTGAAACACAAAGTGCAGTTTGTGTGGTGATGCAGTTCTGTAAGAATTAATATTATAAAACAGAATCTTCTGATTCCTCCAGTAGCAAGATACGCATGAGGAGAAAATCAGTTTTTACTATTGCTAGTAAAATTGCTTAGGGATGAAGAAATAAAGAATTACATCTACTAAGCAAAATTCATGATGTAGGAATTAAAGCCAAGAGCTTCTGACCTGAACTATTTCCAACTTTGTAAATTTTACAACACCAAAAATTCAGATGTAGTAAAACATTTTTCAGCAGTGAGGAGGAAAGTATATGAACATTTTATTGATTATTTTACTCCTTAAAAATTTATCACTATAAATTTGAGTTTCCTGACTGTGAAGGGCTACAAGAATGATGAGGGGACTAGAACGTATCTCTCAAGAAGAGAGGCTGAGGCATGTGGGACTTTTTAATGTAGAGAAGACTGAGGGGGGATCTTATCAATGCTTATAAATACTTGAGGGGTGGGTCTCAGGAGGAAAGTGTCAGTCTTTTTTTCTGTGCACCAGGGACAGGAGAAGAGGCAATGGGCTCAAACATGAATATAAGAAGTTCTACCTAAACATGAGGAGGGAATTCTTTACTTTGAGGGTGGCAGAGCCCTGAGACAGTCTTCCCAGAGAGGCTGTGGACTCTCCTTCTCTGGAGATATTCAGAACCTTCCTGGACGCAAGCATGTGCAGCCTGCTCGAGGTGATCCTGCCCTGGCAGGGGGGGTTGGACTGGTGCTCTCCAGAGGTCTCTTCAACCCCTATCATTCTGTGATTCTGTGACTGATAATTCACCTGCTGTGTAAGTCATTCTTATTGTTGGTAGTTTCTTGTTGATTCTATCTAATCCTGCTTTTTGGTAATTATTCCTCTTTTAATGGTTTTCATATCTTGAAGGATTTTTTTTCCTTAAAAAGTCTAATTATGAGAATTAAATTAAGCTAATATTTTGTGTTCTTCAATGTTTGTTTTCCTTTACATACACCATGTAATGATTACATCTCTGCAGGTGGATCCTTGAGTTAGTTAGCTTAACATATTCTAGGTCTAAGCTAATTTTTTTAGCTAATATAATGTTCTTTGCTATGTAAAACTTTGAACATTTTGGGGGAGGGATAAGGCTTGACTCAGGTAGTTAGTCAACCCCCTTACTTGAGAATGAGTATGCAGACAGGATTGAGCACCATCTTTAACTCCCTCACTCAAGAAATCCTCTTCAAAACTGCACTTTCCCCATTCATAGAATCACAGAAACTTTTCATTCATTTGTATGTTTGTTGTGTCATGAATAGTTTGAGGGAGATCTATTCTCATTTAGTAATGTTCTTGCTACTTAGACAGAAACTACATTCTGTAGAATTATATGGAAAAAGTCTTTAGGTTTTACTCTCTACTTCTGGGTTGGAAATGGTATAAAAGTACTTCAGTAGAAGTAATTGATCTGAATAGTAGATTATAATGGTTCCCAAGGGCATGTAGCAATAGGACGAGGGGTGATGGTTTTAAACTAGAAAAGGGGAGATTTAGGTTGATAAAGAAAAAGATCTTCAACATGAGGGTGGTGGATCACAGGAACAAATGGCCCAGAGAGGTAGTGGAGGCCCCATTCTTGGAGATAATCAAAGTCAGGCTTGATGGGGCTCTGAGCAACCTGATCTAGTGAAGATGTCCCTGGTTAATGCAGGGGCGTTGGAGTAGATGACCATCAAGGGTTCCTTCCAACTTAAGACATTGTATGAGTCTATGACTCTGTGAGTCTATGAATTGGCAATCCCTCACTATTGAGGGATTGGTGAAGGGTACAAACTGTTGTAATTTAGTTGTGACACTTTTATTTCCAAATATTTTGCTTTCCTTAGTGGCACAGTGTTTCTCATTAAGCAATTTTTTTTCCTAATTTTACTTTTAATTCTCTTATAAAAGTCAATATGGGAAGAGTTTCCATGATGAGACTGGAGAGAATGATTTTTTAAAAAACCCAGCCCTGGTACCTGCTCTGTGCAGAAACTATGAGATAAAACCCAGATGGTAATTCTTTGATTGTTGATGTGTAAAACATTTCTTGTCAATATAGTTGGCGGCACTAATGTCTGGTGGTGTTGCTTAAGAGTCTTGTCATCTTGAACTTACTCTCAGAAATGCTTTAATTTCCTTTCCTTCATCAATAGAAGGAAGGACCAATGAAGTAGTAAAACTACAGCAAGTAAAAGTTCATCATATAGGTTAAACAATTTATCCATATTTTTACTATTGAGTTTCCAGAATGCAGCTCTGCTTAGCAAGAAGAATCCCTCCCATATTGATAGATATTCTGCATTCCATATGTGTTCATGTAATAGGCTTCTTTTTTTCTGGCTACCTGCCCTGAGAGACCAGTGTACTCCATCCTTCTTTCCTTTTCTTTTTTATGGATCATCTGCAGGCAAAATTATGTTCGTAGTGACATCCTGCCATTTCTTTTTGGTCTGCAGTGATGGAGTTTGAGGAAATCTAATAAATTCTATTGGTATTTTGTAAAGATGAATAGATGTGCAGCTCAGATTTTTATTTGTGTAGGTTTGACAAGGCCACTAGAGTAAGTATACAACATTATTTAAATTGGGGCTTGTAGCTTTTGGACCGTTCCTCTCTGCAGGTGCTGTGGGAGAGGGAGGTAAATTGTTTTAAATTGAAGCTCTGTAAACTTATGAAAGTGTGGGATTTTTTTTTCTGTCCTGGAGATAGAAAATCAATCTTTCATACCATATGTGGAGTCCTTTCCAAGGTATGTGTGCATGGGGTGTTTAAAGGAGATTGAATTTGGGTCTTTTGTTTTGTTTGTTTGTTTTTTTACGCCCTGATCATAGTATATAAATCCTAAGTAATAAAACTTCCTCTGATTATCTGAAGGCACCTGTAGAAAAAGATTTCTTTCAGCCATGCTCCCCCCTACACATAATCTGCACTCCTGATCTAAAGTCTGCCTAATGTTTTATCTTTTTGTGTGTGTGTATGTTCAAAGGAAGCCTGCAAATTATAACAGCCAGTGAAAGAAAGTGGGTTTGGGTGTTCTGTGGTTCTCAGAGATACTTAAAATCTATGTCCCCAGGTAGAATTTACGTTTTGGGTGAGAAGATATGTCCTCCTTTTGTCCTGATTGATGGAAGACCATTAGGTTTTCTTTTCCCTGTTCTTTAACATGGGCTGTTAAAGAACATACACTGGATCATCATGAAGTTTGCTTTCACAGATTCCTCACTACAACAGAGACCATGATTACAATGATGCCCTTAAACTCCCCTGCTCATCAGTGGCTGTGTGGTTTTATTTTACTGCATTTTTCTGGACGTTTTTCATTTGCTGTAAGATTTTAGGAAGGGTTTTGCATGTGGAATGATAATGCTTCATGACCTTTTGATCTAACTTTTATTACACGTTTACCTGTAATTATGTGGGACTGGGCTTAGTAAAACTTCCTTGTGCCATGGTCCTATGTAGAATGAACCATGGATCCCTATAGTAGCTTTCCTAAGGAGGACACTGAGTATTACAGGAATAATAAAGAACATACATAGCTAGATGTTTCACAGATCACCTAATTGATATTGATGCCCATTCTCACATTATGATGTAAGTAGTGTCAGATCCCTGTACATGTGGAGTCCAGCTCTGATTTTTATTAAACGGTCCAGCTGGGTAATTAGAATGAAATATGCTTTGAATGAGTTTGTGCTTTTTTATTTTTGTATTTAATATTGATTAGCTCTCCTGACATAACATAAACTTGAGTTTATTAACTACAAATTAGAAATTGACATAAACAGAGTAGACGGGTATGTCCAGAGTGCCCAGTGAAGGTTTTTATTTGTATTATAAGGTGACTCTCGTGAATTTTAATGAAACTACATTAGGAAGTTTGAAGGCAAGCTGGAAACAGGCAAAACATTTAAGTGTGCGTGCAGCAAACCATTAAACTCTCGATTTTGATATTCTTTACATTGCTGGACCTTGGATATTTTAGGAAATTGAGTGTCTCAGTGTTTATTTTCCTTCAGCCAAACTTAGAATGGATATTCTCTATAAGTTAGAAAATCCTTAAATTGTTCCTTAGGGCTTATGTAAAAAATTAACAAGTTCTGTAATTTTTTATTTTAAATCTTCATTTGAAAGGGAGAATTTTAACTGCCCCTTTTAACTGTCTGAGTGTTGATGACATCTGATAAATATAATTGGTTTCCTGGATAAGCTGTTGAATTGTTTTTTTTCTTCTAAAAGCCAATAAAAGAGGAGTTAGGGATTGTTCCTAAATCTTTTAAGAATATACAGTTGAACTGTATATTCTTCAGAATAAGAAGTTGTTCTTCTAGACATTGGCTTCAGCATGTGGTAATGTCCATGTTAAGTAGTGACAGACCTCTACCCTCTGTCCTTGCTCTGAGATGTTTCAACAGCAGTTGCTGGGGGACCAGAGCAAGAGCTAAGACAAAAAATCTAGTGACACTTTCCACTTTGAATTGAAGGTTTGTTCTGAGCTTGAATGGTGATGATAACATGGGGACTGGTGTGCTGGGAAGATTCCCACATGCTGTTCATTTAGGAAGAAGACTCAAAGCCCAAAATTTCATCACAGGAGTAAAGGCTCAGTACTACTGAGAATAATGAGTTCATCAAATTAGTGCTAGAGACTTGTCCTCATTTTTTAATATTTGCTAACCAATGATGTTTTATAAAACTAACATCGAAGACATAGGCAAGGTTCACATGCTGCATCCAGTCAACTGTAT
Source organism: Gallinula chloropus (assembly GCF_964237585.1). Taxonomy (NCBI): domain Eukaryota; kingdom Metazoa; phylum Chordata; class Aves; order Gruiformes; family Rallidae; genus Gallinula; species Gallinula chloropus. The sequence continues at coordinate 5,666,621 of NC_140086.1, forward strand.
TTTTTGAATATGTTAATGGAGGTGAGCATATGTTTACAGTGGCTTTTTGAGAGACAAGAGACTTCCAGTTTTGTGTAATCTTTCTCTGTCCACACTCAAAAACTTTAAAGGTTTTCCATTTGATTATGAAGGTAGTGAAGTGGTGAATATTTTTCAAGAATATGAAAGACTGTGTTATTTAATAAAACCTAAACTCTTCTAAGCAAAAATAAACTCTTCATTTTTTCCATGTTAATATTGTATGAAGAGGAATTATTTAAAGGGAAGTGCAGCTAACTTGGTTTTGTACTCATTAGTTTTTGAAAGGATTAGGGAAAAACACCAACTGTTTTGCTACGATGCAGTTATTTGTTAGGTTGCCTTTTTCTTGAGATAATAAAATGGATGGGTTAGGAAAGAAAATTCTTGAGGCCATAGAAACTTTGTCAGTCAATCACTTCTATGGTCTAGTTGAATTGAACTTGTGAAATACACAGCACTGAAACACAGCTAATGAGTAATTTGCTTCTATTTCTCTAGACGTTAGAAGCCATTTTGAATTTCAAGTACTCTGGTGGACCAGGACATGTTGAGGGATATTACAGGAACCTTTCGCTGGGCCTTCATGTAGAAGTAGAGCCATCTGTATTCTTTACACGTGTCAGTACCCTTCCAGCAACAAGGTAAGCTTTGGTTCCACTCTTGCATATTTAACTCATTGTCTCTATTATATTTGCTATAACTTAAAGACTGTGATGGAAACTTTCAGTATCATCAGCACAATGCAGGTATAGAACAAAACTTCAAAATTCCTCATTTAGGAGTTAGACCTCCTTTAACTTCAGACTATGATTAAAGAGATCTGTGTGTATTGGACAGTTTCTGATGTTCAGGCATCTTTTCACGGTGACTTATTGTATCAGGGACAGGATATCTTTTGTTTATTATAAAATCTGATGACTTCTTTCTGTATCTCTCTGCTGTTGTGTTGTGCTCTACATTGCACTATTTTGTGCTTGTCTAACACAAATGCATATGTAAATGCGTGTGAGGAATAATTCTCTCTGGTGATGCTTCCTTTCTCTTCCAAGAGACAGAGTAGTTTCACATATCCTAGTGAGATTTAAAAATCATGGCAACACCTGATGGTAATGCCATGATTACTAAAACCTGATTAATCAGCAACTGAGTGCAATCAGTTTTAATAATTATTTGTTTTGCTAAAAGTGTATTTATTTACTGCCAAATACACAATACATAAATCAGAAGCTTTTTGTTAATGTAAGTTCATATATGCTAGTAGTTAAATATTCTGCAATCTTTTGATATTTGGGATGTATTCAACTCTGGTAGTTCAGGTACCAACTACAGGAGTATTGAAATGAAAACCAGTGTACATAGTGGGGGCAAATTTGGTTAAAATTCTGATATTTTTTCAGTGAAAGTATGTAATACTACTACCACTGCTACTAACAGTTCAGAGTGAATTTATTGGTTCAAGAGATTCCTATTGGTTCTAGGATCTTTTTCATGACTGACTGCAGAAATAAAACCCCAAGATAGGCAAGAAGGGAATATAAGTCCAGGAAATATTGGGAGTGTATTTCATTTTCAAAGAAAAGAAATGAGTCACCAGTATCATACCATTGCAGAAGTGTCAAAGGATGGATGGACAGCAACATAGTTTGAAAAACATGAAGTGTTCCTTTTGTTCCTGTGAACAAAAGAAGTAAAGCCTCAAGATGTATCGAATTTGGAGCCTGAACTTGAAGAATCATGAAGAAAGTAGACAACTTAGAGAAAGTCTAGAGCAAGAGGAGTGATAAAATATGACATGCTAAAGCATAAGTTTAAAGAAACTCTTGGTCTTGCTGAAGTGTAAGAAAAGACTTACAGGGGACTTAAGTTCTTAATTACATAAATGGCACTGCCAAGAGGATGGGTATCTGTTCTCACAGCATGTAATACAATAAACAATGACCTTTGCATGTAGTAAGGGAGTTTTAGGTTAGTCAAAGATTAAAAAAAAGTGAAACAGGGTTTTTTGTAAAACCCTGTTTTTTGTAAAATGTTTTAAAATGAAGCAAAAAGAGATTCTCTCAAACTGAATGGGTTTTAAGTAGTAGATTGTGTCCAGGTTTTATAAAAGAGACTAAAACTCTATGGCTTTATCAGTAAGCATATTTGTCAAGCATTTTGCTTCTTGAAAAGATAGCATAATAGGCATCATTTTCTTCTTTTTGGAACTGTTCTTATAATTTTAATACTACCTGCAAAGTCAGAGCATAGTACCCAAAACTGCTGTTTGCAAAATCCCAGAAACCTTATAAATGATGTTCAGAGTTGGATCCCTGAAATCACACATACTTAGACCTTTGTAAGTTTTTAATGTTTTAATAAGGGATCTCTCTTTATTAACCTCTAAGTAAGACAACATCTACTATTAGTTTTCAAGAAGATTCATTATAGAGGTTCAAATACTCGCGTTGAATTTATTATTTGCATGCATGGTCATCTTCACTCAATGTCAAAAATGTCACAGAATCACAGAATCACAAGGTTGGAAAAGACCTTTGAAAATCATCAAGTCCAACCATTCCTGTCCTATGATAAACCATATCCCTAAGTACCTCATCAACCCTTTTATTGAACACATCCAAGGATGGTGACTCAACCACCTTCCTGGGCAGCCTGTTCCAGGCCCTCACAACCCTTTCAGTAAAATTTTTTTTTTCTAATGTCCAATCTAAACCTGCCCTGGCACAGCTTTGTGCCATTTCCCCTTGTCCCATCTCCTGTCCCCTGGCTGAAGAGACCATCGACCACCTCTCTACAACCTCCATTCAGGTAGTTGTAGGTGGTGATAAGGTCTCCCCTCAGCCTCCTCTTCTCCAGGCTAAACATCTCCAGCTCCCTCAGCTGCTCCTCATATGATTTGCCTTCCAGCCCTTTCCCCAGCCTGGTTGCCCTTCTCTGGACTTGCCCAAGGACCTCAATGTCCTTCTTACGGTGAGGAGCCCAGAACTTCACACAGTACTGGTGAGGTGTGGCCTCACCAATGCCCGGTACAGGGGCCCAATTACTTCCCTAGACCTACTGGCCACACTGTTTTTGATACAAGCCAAGACATCATTGGCCTTCTTGGTCGCCTGGGCACACTGCTGGCTCATATTCAGCCTGCAGTCAACCAACACCCCCAGGTCCTTCTCTGCCTGACAGCTCTCCAGCCAATTGTCCTCAGTGTATATTTTTAAATAAACAGCACAACTTGCCCTTTGATTCACTGCAATTACTTTCCAGTAGTCACAGAGAAGCCTGGGTGTGAAGCTGTGAACTTTCCATAACGACTTCAAATACAATGTGTTTTTTTAATTTGAAACTCTCTTGTCGATGTCTTTTTCTGCTAGGTTGCCCCAGCTGTGTTTTGTGTAAGACAAGGTTATCCTATCCCTGCCTTGTCAATCTATTCTCAGGAATTTACTATGTGAGGAAAGTATTTAGTCCTGAAATCTTTAAAAATAGATTGAGGTGCTAATTCAGAGGCAGAGTTTCTATGTTGTTTAGCTGCGTACAGTTTCACAAGTCTTATAGCAGCAGGTACTATATATAGAGGATCCAATTCAGCCAAGTGCTTCAGCTCATATTGTATGCATTTGCTTCATTCTTTGCCTTTTCATCATACTGATCAGCATTTAAATCAGTGGAAACTTTATTTTAAAGTGATATGCTGATTGGAGATGTAGTTAAAGATGTGAGCAGTACCAAAAAAAAGCTGTACTGAGGGGGAAAATACTGTAATATTTAAATTTCTTTCAGAAATGTTTTCTTGCAAGACCTGTCAAAAAGTTACTCAATTTTTTATTGTTCTTTCCTTGTTGCAGTAGGTATATATTGTCTGCTAAGTCATGAAAGCATTTTGGTGTTAAGTGCTTCTTAGCTTTTGGTGTTTGTTCTGTCCTGTTGGTGTCAGTGATCAGCAGCACCATTCCTTTATTCATGTTGATCCTCCTTCAGTAGTAGTCATGTGTCACAGTATGTTTTAGAGTGAAAAATAGTAGAATTAAGTTACCTTCCAGTCTGCTAAGGTAAATATTTATCATTAAATGCAACGAAGTTGTTTTTGTGACTGTTGATCATCTCTGTCAATATCCGAGACTCAGTGATGGAAAATTGTGAGTCAAGTTTTGTACTTTCACTTGTCCTGTAAAAATCTTGAATCTGATTTCCTTTTGATTTAAAGCTGAGATTTCATTGCTTAAATTCTGTCTGAGGCACTGAGCTATTTTTGTGTAGTCATTATGAGAAACTGTGTTTTGTAATTTACCTTCTCAGCTGTCATTTCAGAATGAAAGTTATCATTGCTTTCATTTTCTGGATTCAATTTTTTCCCTTTCTTTGATGTTTTTGTTGTTTTTATTTTGTATTTTAGCTCAACAAAACTAAGAAACAATAGCTTACTAGCTGCTGGGCTTAAAAAAATCAAAGCAAAATAAAAAACTTTGAACACTGATTGTTCCCTTCGGCCCTTAATGGAAAAAACCCAGGAAAAATGTTAATCCAATCACTTCCCCTCCCCTCACAATGTAAAGATTCTGGTTTATATAAAGTCTTCCAAACTTAATTTGTATTTCTTTTATTTAGCTGCTTGAGCAGATATGTTTGAGAAGTGTCACTGAAACAGCTGGAGATTTTGGTCGGTGTTTTTGTTGTCCTAAATATGTAGCCAAAATTATGTCTTCCACTCATGCACGAGTTGCTTTGTAAGGATGTTTCATTTGCTGCTTCTTCAGATACTGATTTTAAGATTCGTTTGATTCTCACAACAGGTTCTTTTTGCCTTTATCCTTGCTGATCTGTAGAGGTATCTGGGGTTAGCTTGATGCAGCCTTTAACATGCTACAATGCCTAATCTGTTGTCTGTGTCTTATTTGGATATCACCTCTCCTGTTGGAGGAGATGATGTGCTGTCAGTAAACGGTCATAATCTGCTCTGAGATTTTTCACTGGGTGTTATCAATGTATACTCACTCGGCTGCCTGCATCAGAAAAGGCTGGCACAACGGCCTTGTGCTGGGAAATTGTTTGCCTCTGCTCTGAAGTGGTTTGCCTCTGATCCTGCTACCTGTAATCCTTGATTCTGCTTCTTTGTGCTTGCCCGGAGATGGTTGTCCGATGATGCATGATCAAGAGCATAGGTGTCTGAAGCAGCCCAGATATAGGGTATAAGAGACAATGAGTCGATGTTGAAAGTTTTCCCAATCTATCCTACAGTTCACTGAACTGCAGATCACTCAAGTCTTAGTGGGCTTCGGAGATCTACTTGCTTGACTGTTTATGTACCATAAAATGCAGATAAATCTACATACTAAAATTGTATTCATTGTCCTCTGTAATTGGGCATGCCATGTTCACTGATTCCTTATAATGTCTTAACCCCAAAAGTACTGGTGTTATTCAGGGCCTCAGAACAGTTCAGTTACCAGCAGATTTTAGACTGCCAGCAGAGATCTGATGATCTGATCCTAGACTGCCAGCGGAGATCTGATGCTAACGGTTCAGTGTAAGGGAAGCGTTTTGACAGTTTCATGTGATACACCTCTTCATTTTGACATACTGTGAGCTCCAAGAAAGTCTGCCATCAAAGCTAGATTGTCTTGAACTATCTCCTTTCCAATTCTCTCAAAGGCATTATCTGCCAATTTGGGCAGGCATTGAGTGTCCTTCCTTATTGCCTTTATCGGAGAGCAGAGAACATAAAAAATGCCAGAAAAAAATGCTGCTTCACACATTTCATAAGAATTCAAGTAAGGTGCTCTCTGCATGGTGTGAAGTTCCTCTTGGTCTCCTTGTGTCTCTTGTCATCATGCCATCAGTACGAAAGTATCTTAAATAAGAGCCATCTACCAGGGTTGGCAAAATTTCATCTCGCTTATTACAAAGGTGGCAAGATGATCTGAACTTGTGGATGAAGGCAATCCACAGTGCAACAGGTGCCTTCAGGTTTGGGTGAAGCTTGGAAGACATCTGTAAGAATGTTTGTACCTTCAGTTCTTCAAATTGAAGATGATGAGCAAAGTAGTTGGGTTTATTTTTTTAATTTTCTCAAGGCAATGGGGTTTTCATCCTGTCTTAAAACCATTGTACAGCCGATGAGACTTCAGCTGCAGATCTCTTGGCAAGTGCGGAGGATTAGACTCTGTTCTGATAATTGAGTCAGAGAAAAAAAAAAAAGCAACTGCAGCAGGTCTGACACTGTTAAATTCAGACTGTCAGCTCATCTAACTATAGATTCAAGTTAATTTTCCTTTGTAACATTAAGGTATATAATTTAATGAAATGCTTTATTTTTGTAAAGAAGGCATCAATTCATAATAAAGCCTGCAGCATGGTCCTTAGTCTAAGAGCTTTAATTGTTCTGTATTTAATGTTAAGATCTAGTTTTTCCAATATGGTTTCACTGAAGTGTTTCGAGACTGAAAAACAACAATCTTGACGATGTTGAGGGTTCTCAGGAGATCCTCAGTTTTGTGGGAAGAACTGTGGGTGTTAATGAAATCAGATGTAATTTGCAGAATTTCCATTTCAGTTTCTGGGGTCAACCAAATTTTCACTACAATACATTGCATCACAGCCTCCTCAAGCAATCAGGTTTGGGTCAGAAATCCTTATTATTGTATATTTCCAAGTCATGCAAGGGGAAGAGTAAATGGCAAATTTTCTTGACCATGTTCTAACAAACGTTTGTTACACAGTAAAAAAGTTCTGTAACCTTTTCTGAAATAGCTCTTAGTTTTATATAGCTGAATTTTTAAATTAAATATTCATATTCAGAATGACAATCAGCTGTTTCTGGTCTTCTCTTTCGCAGTATTTCAGTGTTCAAATGTCATAGACCTTTGAAGGGTGGAGAAAAACTTTTGGTTGGATGCTTGAAGAACAACCTGTGTAGTTTGGAGGAAGGCTAAGATAAGACCTTTTTAAAATGAATTGATTGTCATTAAGGTTGGAAAAGACCTCTAAGATCATCAAGTCCAACTGTCAGCCCAACACCACCATGCTCACTAAACCATGTCCTGAAGTGCCATATCTATGCATCTTTTGAATACCTCCAGGGGTGGTCACTCAACCACTTCCCTGGGCAGCCTGTTCCAATATTTGACAACCCTTCCACTGAAGAAGTGTTTCCTAATATCCAATCTAAACCTCCCCTGTCACAACTTGAGGCCATTTCCTCTTGTCCTGTTGCTTCTTATTTAGAAGAGACCAACACCCACCTGGCTACAAACTTCTTTCTTCTTTCTAAAGAGCAATAAGGTCTCCCTTTAGCCTCCTTTTCTCCAGGCTATAAAACCCCTGTTTACTTAGCTGCTCTGCATAAGACTTGTGCTCTGGCTTAGTCACCTGTCTTTGGACATGCACCATCATCTCAATGTCTTTCTTGTAGTAAGGAGCCCAAAACTGAACACAGCACTCAAGGTGCGGCTTCACCAGTGCCGAGTCCATGGGTGTGATCACTTCCCTGGACCTGCTGGTCATGCCATTTCTGATACAAGCTAAGATGCCATTAAGCCTTCTTGGCCAATTGGGCACACTGCTGGCTCATATTCAGCCAGCTGTCAAACAGGACCCCCAGGTCCTTTTCTGCTGGGGAGCTTTCCTGCTACTCTTCCCAAAACGTGTAATGTTACATGTGGTTGTTGTGACCCAAGTGTAGGACCTGGCACTTGACCTCGTTGAACCTCTTGCCACTATTCTGTTAGTGGAAAAATAATAATAATAAAAGCCAGACAAAATGGAAACCAGGCAAATAAAGCTCTCATTTTCATCAATTAGGCTGATTATCTCTTAGAAAAATCTGTCGAGCAGTGGATTTCACAACCATTTTTTAATCTTCTCAGGTTGGTATGTCTTTCCAGATTATATTCTCTTTGTATTCAGTATAGATTCTACTAATGACCCATGACATGTGGGAGGTTACATCCAATAGTTAACATCTTGCTAACCTTAAACTCTGCTAATGGTATAATCTTGGAGTGGGTTCATGGAAGAGCAGCAAAAAGTAGCTTACAGATTGAGAGAATTGATTTTTGAGATCAAAATGTTAAATATGTATGGTTTGGCACATGAAGACGTGAGAACATAAATCTGCAAATATTTATAGATGTGCTGGGAATATTTAGCATAATTGAAAAGGTTTGAAACTGGGAGAAGTCAGATGAGGACAGTTCTTGGAATATGTGAAAAGACCTTTAACAGTAAGATGGATAATATGACTTAATCATCTAAAGTTAGTCTCGAAAGCTTCATTTTTAGAGAATTTAATAAAAGTTAAATTGCATTAAAAAACCCTGACTGAAAACACAATAGCTCCAATGAAGATGGTCTAGATTGTTGTTTTGCTGTGTTTCTCTTTGTGTTTGTCAGTGGAATTTGGAGAATAGGATTGTCATCTGGCATGCCATTGCTTGTCGTCATTGCCAATGCTTCTCTTCACTTTCTGATGTCTCGTTTTGAGTGGTGATGTTGTGTATGGCTGTTTAAAGAAAACAGAAAAGAAGCAAACAGAAGCGTGGATGTGAAAACACTCCATGATTTCAGATGATGGGGGAACTGAGCTGAGTCAGGATGCAGATTACTTGCCAAACCCCCCTGAGCGTTTCTTGTTTAAACTGACTTTAAAACTAAGCTAGAAACAGAACTGCAATAAGATTATTCACTGAAGTGAGCTGTCATTAGAGCATGGCAGCTGCATCTGGTTTTTAATACTGTGTTAAATGTTACTGAAGAATATTCTCTCCTGTCATTTCAGAGTGGATTGGAATAGTAATCACAATACCCCTGAAAGAAATTTCTAGATTACAGTATAATTGCCTTAAATTCCCATGGCCCCAATTTTGTGACTACTTTTGGAATCATAAAAGGCATTGTAAGATTTAAAAAATACAGCATGATTCATCATGTCACAAACTTTTGTTTGTGTAACACCCTGAATTCTGCAACAGAGGCTAACAGAAATTAATTTATGCAATACGTCTTCAAGACACTGTTGAATTAACTCAGTTTTCAATAAAAAAGATTTCTTTTTTATTGTTTGAAGTGAATATTGACTTACATTTTCATGTCATTCTGAGTTCTTCAGATTATGATTGCATCAACTGAAAATGTTTCCTTGTAATTCTCTTTTTTACCTGTACAGTCTTCTGTTGTACAGACTTTAGTGTTACTGAAGGTCTGGAACATGAAATGTGTGGTAGATTTTTCTCAAGCAAGCATCATGGATAAACAAGGAAGATCATTGAAATGGAAAATGTTTTGGAAATTGTGATTTTTAGTATTCTTCCACTTAGGCTTTGAAACTCTTTGACCCAGACTTATTTCCTTTGCATCGGCAGCTGAAATGACACATGGAAACAAGAGTAAAATGCTTTCAAGAATTATTTTCTTTATCCTAACATCTGTATAGTCTAGTACAGCTGTGACTCTTCTTAATTTAATTTGGTCTTTTAACATAATGGAATAATTTGTGTATTATTCCATTCAGAAAAAAAACCCAGCTGTGTTTGTGGTGTCTGCTGTATTTTTCTGGATAATTTTAAATTTTATTCCCTAGTAAAATGAGATTTGTATGATCACTTTAACTATTTTCCCCTGTCCCCCAGATAAGTTTTGACTAATTTCAGCCAGCTATATAGGGAAAAGTTAAATATATTCCTCCAGATTGGCACCTGGATAGAGAAGAGATATCCTAATTTATGTTCAAGTGAGGAAAGGCAGAAGCACGAGCTCAGCAGCTACCTACTCTGCTACTGTGCCAGTTGGCATGGATGAGCTCAGGGCCAGCCAAAAACATAGCACTGCCCTGTCTGATTGATGGATGGGTGAGAAAATTTAGGAGGTGTATGATGAGATAGGAGGGTGGTTATATGGGAATTGGACACTGGGGTCCCCAGTACAAGAAAGGCATGGAGCTGCTGGAGCTACAAAGATGATCAGAGGGCTGGAGCATCTTTCTTACCAAGACAGGCAGAGAGAGTTGAGCTAGTGGAGTCAGGAGAAGAGAGGGCTCCAGACAAACCAGTACCTGAAGGGGAAGGGGTCCTACAAGAAGTCTGAAGCAGCACTTTTTACAAGGTTATGGAGTGATATGACAAGGGGTAATGGCTTTAAGCTGAAAGAGGGTACATTTAGGTTAGGTATATGGAAGAAATTCTTCCTGTGAGAGTCATGAGGTACTGGAACAAATTTCCTCAAAAAACCCTCATGACATCCTTTTTCCAGTGGATGCCCCTTCCCTGGTAGTGTTCAAAGCCAGGATGGATGGGGCCTTGGGCAACCTGGTCTAGTGGAGGGTGTCCATGCCACATGGCAGGTTGTCAGAACTAGATGATCTTTGAGGTCCTTTCCAACCCAAACCATTCTATGATTAATTCTGTTACAGTTTGGAGAAGTAAGAAGAAATTGTGTTAAGTGTGGCATAATCATTTGTACTTCCAGAAATCAGTGGCTTATGACAGGTATTTCTTAGCCAAAATTTTCAGTAGGCCATTATGATATATCTTTAGACCTATTTATTATTTTGAGTGTTTTCAATTTTAAAACCTCACGTACTGTAAAAAAAAAAAAATTACTTATCTAATATGGGGGTAAGTAGTTAGGTTTATGGCTTAAGATTTACGCCAGTGCCTTAAAATTCTTAAAACAATCTGACATTGGAAATTTCTCTGATAATGTGTGTAATTTAAGCAACAGATTGCTGAATGGATTTACATGTAGTAGTTCAGCAAAGTCATATTTAGGTTCCTTCATCATGCTTGCATGATTATGATTTGCTTCTTGAGTCTCATTTGCTCTTCAATTCCTGTCTCTCAAAGGAGGGCCTTCTGTAAGTTCACCTGTAGTGAAAATTGATATAAATAGTTAATTTGGCTTTCTTGTTAATTCTCTGTTTTCCTGGAACTTTTGGTTCCATACAGATCATAACTCAGCTTCATCAATTCTGCACAGTCTTACTGATTATGGCAGTAAAAAAATCATGTTAGCTTTGGGATTTTTAGCACATGGCTCTTGAATAGCCTGAGGGGTTTTTCTTTTTCCTTTTAAAATTTGTTATTCTAATTTCTAGAATTTACACTTTGTCCTGACTTCCTTAGTTGCATATAGCTTTCAGTTTTAGCAGCAATTAAAAAATGTTTTATAAATATAAACAGCTGTACAATATTTTTGTAGTGTTTAGTTGTGTTTGTTTTTCATTGCTCTAATAGTCTCTTTGATACTGTCCTATAGATGCTTTGAACATCTAATACTAATCTTTCTACAGTCTTAATGTTATCTTCAATATTTTTACACCTGTATCTTATTTTTCTAAGTTTTCAAAGTACTGTAATAATTCTGTAACCTTGATTTTTATTAATTCAAGATTTTAATGGAGAAATAACTACCGTAAAATTTACAAGGAAAGAATTATTTCACTTATATGTCTATTGTGTGTAGCCTTTGAAGAGGATAAATTTCATGGGGATGAATGATTTTCACTGAATGGTCAAAGAGTTCATATGTGGGAATTTTTAGTATTACTGATGGTGTCTAGTAATGAAGGGCTGCTGCTTGTACATGTCCTTTGTATTTATGGCATGAATTGTTTTATTTATGTTCAGCTGCCAAAAGATATTGCAGAAGGCTTGAACTTTATTTCAGACAATTGTTTGGTTTTGCTATGGGATAAATAAATAATACCTTCCATGTTGAATTTTGTAAACATTATCTGCACTGGAAGTCTGTCTGCCAGACCAGAACTTCATATATACTGGAAAGGCAGATGTTTACTGTGTCTTTACAGATCTTGTCCCAGTCTCTCAATGATGAGATAGAAGCCAGGGGTTTTTTTCGGTCTCTTTTTTTGTTCCCTGTTGGTAACAGAACTGCCAACTCAAGAACTGCCCTTCCAGTAATTTCTTTCTTGTGAGCAGTTAAGGGAGTTTCTAAGAAGACCTATGACTCCTTATTTGTTCTAAATTGTCGAGATTTGACATGTTTGCTTGATGCACTCAGCTACCTTCATGCATTATTTTCTATATTCAATATTCATTGGGGTGTTACCCAAAGAGAATGAAAACCCTTAAAATACACATATGAAAAATCCTAAACCCCACTTTTGCTCTTAGTTTTGCTAAGAGATAGGTTACTGTCCCCAAACAATGCCTGCTTGGCATTTAGTGCCTGATTGCATGTGTCGTTGCTATCACTTTTGTGACTTGAACCTTAACCTCCCGTGCTTGTCCTGTGAGTATTCCCATCTCAAGAGTTTGCAAGGTAGCAACACAGTTCCTCCTGTATATGCTTTGAACATGGTTTCTCTTGATTTTCAGAAGAGAGTTGTTGAACCAGATAACATGTTTCTAAAGAAAGAGAACTCTTGCACCTCTCAAGTTTAATTGCCTTTGGAATGGGTAGCATTTGAGTTTAATTGCAGATTATTATGCAGTAGGATAAATAGACTTGGTTGCCTGAGACACACAACTGTATCTAATTCAGTTTGAGTATGCGTATTGTTCAAAGGATGACTCTGAGGACTCTTGCCTTACCAAAGCATTTCTTTTTTTTTTTTCCTTTTGGGAAGCTTCTGATTTCAAGTGAACTCTCTCAAATTAATGCTGCATGCGGGTTCTACTTCTGACACTGAATGCAAGTTACTTTTCCCTGCTTACTCATTCTGATAGGAGTTACATGGGATGAGCTAATCATAAATCTTTATACAATGCCTATAGTACTTTATACTGTAATTCACAATGACAAATCACCTAATTTTATTATATATGTATTTTAACTTCCAAGTCATTGATACCTAAAGCTAAATTATCGTGATCACGGACTCATAGGGGTTTGAAGGGACCTCAAGAGATCATCGAGTCCAACCCCCCTGCCAAAGCAGGGTCCCTAGGACAGGTCACACAGGGCAGTATCCAGATGGGTCTTGAAGATCTCCAGAGAAGGAGACTCCACACCCCCCTGGGCAGCCTGTCCCAGGGCTCTGTCACCCTCACTGGGAAAAAGTTCTTCCACATGTTGGTGTGGAAATTCCTGTGCCCCAACTTGCAGCCATTGCCCCTTCTCCTGTCTCCACAGACTCTTGAAAAGAGTCTGGCTATTTCCCCCTGTGTCCCACACTTGAGATATTTATAAACATTAATCAGATCCCCTCTCAGTCTTCTTTTCTCAAGGCTGAACAGCCCCAGTTCATTCAGCCTCAGTGATGCTTAAGGCTGGGATATTTTTCTGTTATTAAGTAGCTTCTTAGGAAGTTTTGAATTTCAGAGTAGACGGATGAAGCATTATTGCAGCTATGTATTAGGTGTTTTGGTACCTGGTTCATTTTTCCATGTGTATTATATTACAGCCCTCACTCAAATCTGCTTTTTGTGCTCAGTTTAACAAGGAAGAAAAGTTTATGAGTAAAAAGTTACAATGAAATTTTGTCTCTTTAGCTTTGTCAATATTATTTCCTAAGGTTGCTAGAAATGTGGTTGGTATTTTTGTACTGAATGTTTCTAGGGAAATTTGTATTTGATGGACAGTAGCTCACAGATACAAGGTTTTCTGTTGCAGAGTCCTGTGTTTGCATTCCTTACAGAAGGGACAGAGTTGTCCTTCTCAGAGTAGTTGGTATAATGGAAAAGTACTCTAGTTGCCAGTTTGCTTTGGTCTCACTCTAGACAAACCAGGTATTGTAGCAAATGGAATTGCTCCCTGACACTGGGCAATGATTTAAAATTTTGCTTGCAAATTTTATTCTTAAAAAGAGAAGATCAAGGTAGGGTGAAATAAAAAAGCCCTGTTTCATGTAAACGTTCAAATAACTGAAAAAAATCTATGGCTTTTTCAATAGAAGTGCAACTGGAAGCTGCAAAGTGAGAACATATACATGTGATCAAATGCTATAGGGCTTAATATTGAGGAAGTCTTAAATGTCATTAAACTTCTCTATGATATATGCTGCTGTCTAATTTTAGCAAAAAAAACCAAATTAAATTTCCAGTTATAAGAAAAAGTTACTTGGACTAAAAGAGTCAAATACTCTTATAATTGGTGTTCAGTATAAAGCATATATGTGTGAATGTTTGTACACTAGTGCATATACTTTTATATAAATTCTGATATATGTGTAATAATTCTGTGCTACGTTGTTGAACTTGTGCTGTTCTTCCCTCCTTCTCCCCCATCTGAACAGCACCAGGCAATGTCATCTGCTTCTTGATGTCTTCAATTCTACAGAGCATGAGTTGACCATCAGCGCTAGGAATAATGAAGATTTGATTCTGCATGCTGGGGAATGTCAGCGGTAAGTGCTCAGAGTATTAAAAGGTCCCTGTTTCTGACTCATTTATTTGTACAGAATTGATATTTAGGGCCTCTTTTTCTTTTTAAATATTGTTGTGCACGTCAAAGAATATGAGTTTTTTCTGTCTTTAAGGTTTGACACTGAGTTCTAGCAATATTTTAACTGAATTTGTTTTTGCTATCAATCTACTAGTATTGAAATAATACAATACAAAATAGTTGGTTCTGAGTTATACAGCTCATTTAAGTAGTTTTTATAGAATGCTTTAATATGCTCTGAAAGTAGTTGTGATGTTAAAACCTCATCTCACTAGTTTTGTTATTCTTTCCTAGTTTTAAATAGTCTTTTCTTTATGTACTTCCACAGTGATTTAATCGGGTTTTGTGTAAAGAAAACTACAGGAAATAAAAATAGAGTTGAAGAAAAAGCAATCACAGTCTCTGGAAAAAATGTTCTAGGTTAAGTAGGCTGTTATGTGTATTGGTTCTCACAACCCTACTATGGTGATGGAAAGGTCATTCTGTAGCAAACTATAACCATATTTGTTATATCTACCTAGGCTTCCTACTGCTGGCTGTACCCTAGGTTGCTTGGTTTATCTCCTTCAGATGATCATTAAATGTAGATAGTCTCATTTTCATCTTAAAAAGGTGGGAATGCTATAAAAGGGAATGTTTCTGTACCTTTTGTACACATGGGCTATCTGCACAGTTCTCTCTGGGAGAGCTGTGCTGCAGTCTTAAATCGTGCAATTGATAAATGTATTTAAAAAGAGATACTTTAGAGTCTTCAAATCACAGGCTGAATATTAAGTTCAAAGTAAAAGCACATCAATTGCAAGGCATACGATTGTCAAAAAGAAATATAGAATATGTAACAGTAGCAATAAATCCTGAATGGTTTTTGTCTTAGTGACTCCAAAAGCACAACTATGTGAAAATACATCAACTCAAACCAAGGCTGAAGTCTCTCAATTTTACTTGATCAAGGAATGGAAAAACATATCAGTAACATACAGTGCTTATTCCTTTTGTTTAGAAAGAATTGGGTTGGTTTTCTTTAAAAGCAGTCAAAATGCTCACAAAAATGTCCACGTTCTTACCTGTACATTTTAGTCATTTTGGTTTCATGCTGCTTGCTACTTCCCATCATTTTTGTAGCTGGCAAACACCTTGAAATTTTTTCACTCCCAGTTTTTGGGACAGGATATAACAAATAGAAATGATGTTGCAAATAATATTATAAAATTACTTTTCATCTCCCTGATCGAATTACTTTTATTTCCTATGGACTTAGTAATTTAAGTTTAAATATCCTTAAATCATTATATTGTAGTGGATATAAAACCTTTCAATAAGTCTTTTGAAAGAGTCATTTATCACGGTGGATTATGCATTTGTTGCAAGTGTTTAAACCTTTAAAGGATAGTGATTTTTATTCCTACTGCAAAACATTTTATTGTTTTACCCTTGGTTAGAAGTTGCACTGAGTTTTCTATAACTTCTAAACTCATTTCTTATCTATTTATTGGAGAATAAGTGCTTTTAATTGTAACAATGTGCTTAGAGTTTTGATTTTTATTCTGATGGATCTGCTACAGAAACTTAGGTGGAACATATACTGAACCTTAAGTGAGGCTTACTCATCCTAGGAAAGGCTTTCATTAATCTTACAGGAAAAAAAACAATTCAGAAATCTTATTTTTTTAAGCAATGCTTCTAGATCTTTCTTTTTGAATATAGGACAATCACTGTCAGGAGTTTGTCTTTGAACCAAGTGTTTTCAGTCAAAATATACCATACTTTTCATAGAAACATAAAATCATAAATTGCTTTGGATAGGAAGAGACCTCAAAGATCATCTAGTTCCAACCCCCTGCCATGGGCAGGGACACCCTCACTAGACCAGGTTGCCCAAAGCCCCATCCAACCTGGCCTTAAACACTTGAGGGATGGGGCTTCCACAGCCTGTGGGCAACCTATGCCAGTGCCTCACCACCCTCACAGTGAAAAAATTCTTCCTAACATCTAACCTAACCCTGCCCTTTTGGTTTGAAGCCATTAACCCTTGCCCTATCGCTACACTTCCTGCTGAACAGTCGCTCTCCCACTTTCCTATAGGAACATCATAGAATCATAGAATCATAGAATTGTAGGGGTTGGAAGGCACCTTGAGAGATCATCGGGTCCAACCCCCTCTGCCAAAGCAGCTCCCTAGGACATATCACTCAGATAGGCGTCCAGATGGGTCTTGAATATCTCCAGTGAAGGAGACTCCACCACTTCCCTGGGCAGCCTGTCCCAGGGCTCTGTCACCCTCACTGGGGAAAAGTTTTTCTGCATGTTGGTGTGGAACTTCTATGTTCCAACTTGCAGCCATTGCCCCTTGTCCTATCCCCAGAGACCACTGAAAAGGGGCTGGCTGATTCCCCCTGCATCCCCTGCTTCAGATAATTATAAACTTTAATTAGGTCCCCCCCTTAGTCTTCTCTTCTCAATGAATAATAAAAAATGAAAAAAAAAAAGAATCTGAGTGCCCTCAGTTTAAGCACTTGGTTTTAGGCACCAAGAGTCCCCTGGAGCAGCCCCCAGTGTCTTCCGCCCACTCACACCAAGAGGCACTACTGCCAGAGAGAGCCCCTGCAGGTCTCCTACCACCACGTCCCAAGCTGCTCACCTTACCAGGCAAACTCTTAGATTCTCTTTTTATAAAGATTTTTTACCTTTGGACATTGATTTTTTATTAATATCTAATTAATATTCAAAGAGAGGCTCTTTAGTCAATGGGGGTTTTCTCCCCCTTCCTTCTCCCCCTTCCCTGTACCTTGATTCCTTCCTCATTTTTATCCACTTATAATTTAAATTACAACTTTTTTTTTTGCCAGCTTTGGTCATTCTCACTTCCTTCTGTAATTTACTCTCCCTCCATTCATCACCATCATTTTGAAATCTCCCATCCTGACACGGAGTAGATATCAAGAAATTGTTTCCTTAGTTCCCATTCTTGCTGGACACTCAAGTGTTTTCATATTCTCTGCTTACAGACCTACAAAGAAGGATAATGCTGCAGCCTGCTTACTGCTTGCCTCTTTGCTTCCTACTTTGTATGTTTAGAAAGTGAAAGAACTTGGAAGCCTGCAATGTATAGCTTATCTTTTCTATGTTACAAGGCTGTTGCTGTAGAGTATGTTTTTTCACCCCTGTGCCGAGTAAGAGGGAATTTGCAGGGGATTCTTCCATTGCTTTAATGTAAAATGAAGAACGGCAATGGAAGGCTCTGGATGCTGTGCTTATTAAAGCACTCTCCATAACATATTTGATTTATAACTGAAGCTGGTAATGGGGAGGGTTTAGGACATGGAAGCAGAAATGCCAAAAAAAGTCTGGTATTAGAAGCAGATCAGTACTGGCACTGCCAAATCTTGCTCAGTTCACGCAGGGCGGTCGCTGGTGCCCATCTAATAGTATCTATATTATTTGTTACATTCCAGTCCCCCCCTGTTTTCCAGCTTAAATTTTATCAAATGAGTAGAACACTAAACACCCTTTTTACTTGAACGTCTGAAGTGAAGTTTGGTTCACTTCACTTAGCAGTTGGGTAATAATAGCCATTGCAGTAGCACCGCATGCAGTGTGAAGAAAAGGCACTATACCATTAAGGAATTCTGTGATTCTGTGAAAGGCAACATCCTTTAGGCCACTAAAATGCATCTGGAAAAAACACGTCTTTTTTGTACAGTAAGATCATTCTGCTGACTAGTAAAGATTACAATTTTAGTTTTCACGAAACCTTAAGCTTACAATTTATTGTGATGTCTAAGCCATTGATTGGAAATATTTAGTGTGTGCATTGCAGCTGTTCTTAGGAATGTCTGTGAGTGGTGTTTCTGAGAAGTGACACCCTGTTCCTCAGTTTTAGGATAAAGGAATACATGCTCTGCTCCCCATCATTTTATAGTAAGAGAAGATAATTTTGTCTCAGTGATTATTTTGGTCACTCATTTTATTTATCACTCTATTTTCTGCAGACACACAAATGGAAAAGATCAGCCTTTCTTTTTTTTCCTATATCTGAAGATGTTAATTACTGATCTTCATATTCCCCTTTTTGGCTTCCACATGATTTGAAATGTCCTTGTCCATTATGGGACAATTAATGATATGTTTTACTTTGGAGCCTTTTGTTCTCAGAAGGTTGTGGTAGTGAGGAGAGAGACCTAAGACTCATTTGGAGGAGAGAAGGAAAATAAAGGAAATTTCCTCTCTCTTTCCTGTGAGGTGGCATGTTGAATTTTGGAGGGTCCTTTGATGCAATCCTGAAAATATAGTTAGGTTTCATTGCAAAGCTAGATTAAAAATAAGATATTTTTTTGCTGCTTTACATCTGCAAAGGTTTTATACCCAGGAAAATACATTGGACAACTGGTTTCCTGGCAAAAAGCTGTCGGATTAAGTTACTCTACTGAAGTTCTGGCTGCAGTGAGTGATGCTGAGATGCTGGCAACATCTGCAGTTAGTAAAAAAAAAATGTTTGATACACCACTCTGTGGTGTCAACATGTTTTGTTAATCTATCTGGTTGAATATACTTCGTATGATGATGAGGGAAACAAGTTCTGTGATATATGCTATTGGAAAGTTCAGCCTTCAGATGTTCTGCTCAAGTAGCAGAGCCTCCCATCTGCAAAGCTTGAAGTAGTCAACTGCACAACGTTGGAGGGGGTTTGTTTGGAGAAATGCTTTGAATGTAATCAGGAGGAAAACTGAGCTTGTTTATCACAGTGATGTGGCATTCAACAGGTTGTTCTGGAATGGAGGAACAGAGCAGGTGGCTCTGGGAAGGGAATTGTATTATGGATGTTAACAAAAAAAGTGTTGCCACCAGCAGTGATTTTAATTTATTGAAAAACTTAGGTATGGTAATTATTGTGTTTCTTACTTGATTATCAAACCATTAAAATTAAATTTCATGACAACCCTCATTTATGCGTAAATCACTTCATAATTTATGGTAATAGTTGTTATCTCATTATGTGCCCCAGGATATCTCATTTTGTACAACATACCCTGCTCTGCCTTTACATTTCCATTCTGTGCACGGTGTGTCTGGCATTCAGGAATGGCAAACATCATCGTCAGTGGGAGATTTAGCATGGTGATGGTCTGAGTAGATCAATCCTCCCATCTATCCTTGTAGTGCAACACAACTGAGTCGTTGCAGTCTTCCATGAATATGAGACTCCACACTCTGTGACTGTAGATCTAACACTTTGAGATGTTAGAGTTTTTAGACTGTTTTTGCCCTCAGTGTGAGTACCATATGGATTGAAACTTGCCCAGTAATAGGACTGGAGTGAGGAGTTAGGAAGTGAAGAGGAAATGGGACCTGAGTAGGAAACTACAGAGAAAGAGTCCGTCATGAAGGAGCTGTGAAGATATTTATGGTTTAGAAGACAAGTCTTATGAGAGGCAGCTGGAATAGTTTAGTCTGGAGAAAAAGAAACTGAGGAGAGACCTTATCACTCCCTACAACTACCTAAAAGGTGGTTGTAGTGAGGTGGGGGTCGGTCTCTTCTCCCTGGTTGCTAGTGACAAGACAAGGGGAAAGAGTCTGAAATTGATGTCAGGGGAAGTTTAGGATGGATATTAGGAAAAATTTCTTTACTGAGAGGGCTGTCAGATAGTGGAACAGGCTGCCCAGGGAGGTGGTTAAGTCACCATGCCTGGGGGTGATTAAAAGAAGAGTAGATGTTGTACTTGGTGGTCTAGTGTTGGACCTAGTAGGGCTGGATAGATGGTTGGACTTGATGATCTTGAAGGTCTTTTCTAACCAAAACCATTCTATGATTCGGGCATCTTCCCAAGCAGAGAGTACATCTTCTCCACTAGAAAATTCCAGATGAATAGAATGAAATCTAAAATTTTTTGAGGGTTGTATCTCTTTCAGAGTATTAAGGAGTCCTGAAGCTTCTGAATAGGTGTATCACTGCTACAGGCTGTATAAATGAAGAAAAACGTTTGGCAATTCAAATGGCAGAGGCTTTTGTGCAAGTCCAGTCTGACAAGTACCAGTGATCCATGAGAATGACAATGTGAAATAACATGATGGATTTTTTTAAATTTTTATTTGGGAGTTGTATAAGAAAAAAATAGGCTAAAGAAATACTACAGCAGCAAAGTAAACAGTCAGAAGTTAAGAACTGCCGAACTTCTTGCTGGGTTGGCAGTTCCTGGCTTTTAGTGGGTTTATAGGATTAAATGAGGCAGATTACTTTTATATATCCCTTACAGTAAGTTTTGTTGGAAATTTTAGTGTCAGATGCATAGCCTTTTTTCTCAGTTTTAATAAGTGAACTTTTGTGTCTATAGACTTCACCTATTTCTTTTTTTTTGTTGTTAAATTCTAATGAGTCAAGAATAATTAAGAAACCAAATGATTATTTTCATTTTTATACCTCTCATCACACAGTATGCTGTTTCTTTCATCCATAAAAGGTAAATAATGTTTTATGTCCTTTGTGTGCATACAGCTAATGAGGACCACTGACTACTGCTTAATTATTTTATTTAAATGCGTTGATTAATTGAGCTGTGAAGTCTGTGATGTGGTACACTGCAGTTTCTGCAGTATTAGTAGACAGTGCACATACATACTGAAAACATTTTGAAATAAGTCCTCTTCCAAAGGGCATGAGAATTAAAAATTCTGCCTCTTTTTAAACCATAAGTTCACTTAATAAATTTATTGTCCATGTGTAAGTAAATCATGATTGTTATTTCTCATAGCTGCCAAGTCAGTGTTTAATTTGTGTTTTGGTTTATGACAGGGCATGTTGTCTGTATGAGAGATTAATGATTTTTTTCCTTACATTGCTTATGTTTTAAAGACAAAACTGCTATGACTAAGGCTTTGCATGCTGTCATTGAGAGAAAATAAAATTTCTCTGGGTATTCATGTTAAATCCATGGCAAGCCTGAAGTTTCTGAGATAACTTCAAGTCAAATTAAAAATTATCAAATGTTTTATTAACTAAAACATGAAAATCACCTGCTGTTTTAAGGGTAATGGTTTGTATTCTGTATTTTACTTGACATTTGTTAAATACATATTTAATTTTGTTAAGGCTTGTCTTAGTTTACTATCAGCCAAGTTAATGTTTAAATATACTACATAATTTTGAGTGAATAATCAGTTATTTTCAACAAAGAAATATGAAAGGAAATGTTTGTTTGTGTAGGAAAGGGTCAGATCCATAGTATGATCCAGTTCTAATATTTACATTTGATTCAAAGCAGTTTGCAAAAATTGGAGATGTTACAGGAAGAGTCTGCTGAGAAAATAAAAAAAAAATTAATAAAAAATAAAAGAATGGAAGGAATAAGAGAAATTTCCTTTTGGGACTGCTTGGTAGATAGAGCACTTAAGGAATTCCTATGCTGAAAGAGGCATACTTACCATAAAACATTAGTCCAGATACTCTTTTGAGGTCCCATCCAAACTTTTCTCTTTTATGATTGCGATTCTTTGGTAAAGTGCAGTGGTATGATGGGTGATTGCAGGGTGATTGTGAGTCCTCGGTGTAAGTGTACTGTGAAAACCCAAAATATGTTCTGAAAACAGGGCAGGCAAACAAAACCAGGGAATAGTAAGTATTATAACTCTCAGTTCTGGTCACACATATACAAGAAAGAGGAGATCAAATGGTAGAAGGTGCAGAAATCTGACGAAAATGTTGTACACATTGACTTCAGTTTGATAAACACAAAATGAATCATTAATATGTACATGTATTCTCTGAAGATGGGGACAGAGTAGGTCTCTCTTTTAAAACTTAAGGGAGGTGAGGACACCAAGAAAAATTGAACATTGAGCTGCTATGAACACATCTTGAAATTAAGAGATTTCCATGCCTCAGGATGGTTTCCATCATCAGATGGTTAAACAGTCTCCCTCAAGTGGAGGCAAAGAACTTGGCTGCTTCTAAGGTGTCCTCAGAGGAATTACTAAAGACCTACCTGCCATTGCTGCTCTTCCCAACAGGAAGACCTTTTCCAGTGTTCTGTCCCTGTAATTGATGATGGGAAAACAAATGCCCTTGTAGGTTTTACAGCAACACAGAAGTGAATAGATGCCTGTTCTTCCCTCCATTCCCTTCCCAGTACAATATCATCCTTTTGTTCTCAATAAACAGTAAAGATGTATTTCTATAACCAATGTGCAAGTGAATCTCCTTCCCATGATTTGCATTTGAATTTAGCATTCCTGTTGCTTTCAAAAAGACACGTATTTGGAACACAGATAAACCTGTCTTCTCTAATTGCTGGCATGGACACTACCCTTTTTTCAGGTTTCTCTGTTTAAGGTGTTCCTCTCCTCCCCAAGTTTCATTTGAAAAACACAATCTGTTGCTTACATGAATTGGAGGGTATGCAGGGTAGGCAAGTGGTTTTAGTATTATGTAAATTCTCAGAAGTGCTTTTTCTTTCCACTTCTTCAAAGCAATCTAAGCAATCAATTTGACTGTTTTTTCTAAAGTGGGGGTGGCTAACTCACTGGATTTAGCCTGCATGGCAATTTTTCTGACCTCTTTGAACATTGAATTGACCTCAGGAGACCCAATTTGCACTATTTCAAATATTTCGTGTATTACAGCTAGGAAAACCAGAGGTTTGTGAGTTTGTCTCTGACAGGATTTATTAAGTTTAATAGGGTACAGCGTAAACATGGCTAGATAGGTTGGCTCTTATACAAAACATCACACAGATATAGTATGAATTTGCTGTCCTAGTTCTAGGTGATTTGTTTATCACTTAAAATCCGAAATAGCCATCTTCATTTTCCACTTAAATCATAAGTAGATCACAGGTTGTAAGAAGTGCAGGGTTCAAAAGCTATCTTTAAAAAATGTCAGAATAATAATTTCAGGATTCCGATTTAGAAACTCTTTTTAGAAAAGAGCTTTTTTTTTTTTCCTTTTCCATAGAAGTAATTAACTTTTTTCCTTCCTTCAGTTCTTCAATACTTGGAAAATCTATTTGTTTCTCAAAATTTTTGGGTGCTAGGCACATTTGTGGAAGCATTTGACTAGTACAGGCCTATTAAAAATTGGCTGATGTTATAATACATTTTATTGGATTTTCATTTTTGCTCAAGATACATGGAGGAAAAAGAAAGAATCTAAGAACGTTCATAAATGGAGCAAGCTGAACAGGAAACAATATTGGTTTTTGAAGTAAGTCATGGTTGAAATGGCTTGTATTTGCCCTTAATTCGTGCATATTCAAGCCAATAGACTTGTATTGTGGTTTTAGAAAAATCATGTTTCAGCATTGATGGTTGATGGAAAAGAGTGGAGAATGAAGGTGATCAGTATCAACCTTTCACTGTGCATTGCTCTCTGTGTTATTTAATTCAGTAGAATCAAAGACAAAATACCATTATTCTCAGAAAGAAAAGAATCCAAGGAAAATTCAGGGGTTGTCTATGGTTTTCCTAGTGGACTTTCTGAACATTGAAGGAAGTGGGTAAGAAGTATTAATTACCATTGTTTTTTTCTATTGATATTGGTCAGTATTTCTGTGAGGTGGAAACTTAATCAAAATTTATGTTTTCTCCCAAATGGAGAGTGATCAGCACACCTGAGATAGGCAATTCCTGTCTCTCTTCTTTTGGCAAAGTCCAAGTTAGAAACCTAGAAACAGTAAGTGAAGTGATGATAGACAAGCCCAAGGTAAAAAGAGGTACCATACAGAGATGAGCACAGACAAGTAAGGAGATGCAGCTCTGCAGCTCTACTAATATAGTTGGTGTGGCCTATATTTCTCTAAAACTTCCTGTGTGGTCTGAATTCAAGGGAGGCTGCAAACTTTGTTGCTGAAGCTATTTGCTAATTCTTTCTTACCTAGATGAATGTGGTATTGCCTAAGGCATGGCAGGTGAAAGGAGCTGGATGGGAGCACGATTGCAAAACGTCAGCATCATTTGCAAGCTGCTGTGCTGCAAACATGAGTCTTTATGGCCAACTTTAAGGTTATCCCTGCTTTCAGTGAGGGATTTGAACTCGATGATCTCCAGAGGTCTCTTCCAACCTATAATATTCTTTGATTTTAAAATGTAACTATACATTTATAAACTCGTTCTTCCCAAAGTCAACAGTGTTATGGGCATGGGTCCACATGAAATGGTTCCTCTATCTTTTCTTTTGCCTCTAAGACTCTCTGTCATCCCAATATTCTATCATCCCAATATTCTATTCTGTCATTTTGTATTTTTGATTTTTTTTTCCCAGAAGATTGATTC
Source organism: Gallinula chloropus (assembly GCF_964237585.1). Taxonomy (NCBI): domain Eukaryota; kingdom Metazoa; phylum Chordata; class Aves; order Gruiformes; family Rallidae; genus Gallinula; species Gallinula chloropus. Next base: position 5,691,233 of record NC_140086.1, read on the forward strand.
CTTTCCATAGCCTTTCTTCCCTTATTTTTCTGCTGCTACAGATGAAAGTGCCAGTTTATGGTAAGGTTCTTGGCCTCCAGACTCATATATTACTTTAAGTAGTGTGTTATTGGGAGTAGCATGCATTTGCATAATCCTCCTTCATAGGTCCAATTAGATCCATTACCTTTTCTCTTCATTCACATCTGAAAATGGGTACCTTGTTTGTTCATCTAACATGAAAAATTGCCATGGATTTTACTTTCTCGATTAATTGCTCTATCACAGTGTTGGAAGACTTGGAAATGGGGAGTGAAGGGAATATGGATCGTAGAAACTTTAGAGGTTTTAAGTTCAAATGGTAAAGATAACTGTATAGTTTTAGTCCCAATTCCTAGCTAACCATCTTCTTTATTTTGGGAAAAGAAGATACCAAACATATTTAAGGATATATTTGTTCATGTTAAAAAGGTGAGCATTTGGGTGTAGGTACACCTCCAAGTCACACCTGGTTTGATTCATATCTGTAGATAAATAATTCAGCCTATAGCACTATCTGTATTTAGGAGCACTTGTGGTGTTTTGTGGCTGTGGTGACATGGTGACGGCATTAATGGGATGAAAGAAGATTGTCTTGAGTGGCTGCCAGTTACGTCTGCTTTAATGGCCAAAGGATTTATTAAAGCTACACTCTGATGTTGCACTGATTTGGCTTTCTGCCTGCTCTCTGATGTTCTGTACAAGATCATGACGGTACAGCATAGATTTCCTGAATTTGGAAATTAAAATACCCAATTTCTATTAATTTATTTTAGATGATCAAACGTATAATTAAAATAGCAGTTTTATGAGTCTTTCATTCAACCAGAACAGTCATTTAAAATTAGTGCTTCAGCTGCATGAATTTATTCTTCAGTCTTGACATCCATTTACTTCTCCCTTCGTTAAAAGAAAACAAAAGCTAAACCAACAGTGAACTGAGATTACTGAAAGATGTTGTGTAAATGCTATGGTATATAAAGCCACCTTTGATGACATTTTCATTTTGCAGTTATAAAGGTGTCTCCAGAAGCTGGTTTGAAGCAGAGTCTTGGTTTTCTGGGTTGTTTTTTATTTTTTTCTCTTTTGCTACTACTACAATAACTGGAATCATAGTCTGTCATGGTTTAACCCAGCCAGCAAGCAAGCTGTACATAGCTGCTCACTCACTCTTCCCCCAGTGGGGTGGAGGATAGACTTGGAAGAGTTAATGAAAAAGCTCATGGATTCAAGCAGGTGTTCAGCCTTCTCCAAGAAAGCAGAGCTCCATCACAGGGAAGATACACCTCAAAGCATCTGTGACTGTAGATAAGTCCATGCTGCACCAGGTGCACCTCAAAGCATCAGTGGTTATGCATGAAGTCATGCAGGAACACCTCAAAGCATGTGAGCTTATGACAGAGCTGGTTTACTTCTGAAGGACCTGTGGCTGTGGGTAAGGCAGGAGCAGGTGTAGCTCTGAAGGCACTGTGACCTATGGAGAAGGCCACGCTGGAAGAGGTGCACCTTCAAATGGCTAAGGCCATGCCACAGCAGGTATACCCTTGGAGAGACTGTGGCTCATAGGTAAGGCTCCATGTGGAGCAGGTACACCCCTGAGGGACTGCAGTCTGGGGATAAGTCTATCTATCTTGGGTGCCAAAAAGGACTGCTGTGGTTTAACCCCAGTGGGCAGCTAAGCACTGCAGAGTTGCTCACTCATCTCTGGTGGCACAGAGGGCAGATAATTGTAAGAGTAAAGGTGAGAAAACTTGTGGGCTGAGATAAAGACAGTTTAATAGGTAAAGCAAAAGCTGTGTGTGCAAGCAAAGACAACTAAGGAACTCATTCCCCACTTCCCATCAGCAGACAGGTGTTCAGCCATCTCCAGAAACGCAGGGCTCCCTCACGTTTAACAGTTACTTGGGAAGACAATCACAGAATCATAACCCTAACTCCAAATGTCCTGCCCTTCCTTCTTTCCCCATCTTTATATGCTGAGCATGATGTCATATGGCATGGAATATCCCTTTGGTCAGTTGGGATCAGTATTCCGGCTGTGCCCCATCCCAACTCCTTGTGCCTACTTGTTGGTGGGATGGTGTGAGAAGCAGAAAAGGTCTTGGGTCTGTGTAAGCACTGCTCAGCAATAATGAAACCATCTTCACATTACCAACACTGTTTTCAGCACAAATCCAAACATAGCCCCATGTAACTACTATGAAGAAAATGAACTCTATGTCTGTCAAAACCAGCACATAGGCAAAAAATTGAAGTCGTCTTTGATATAATGCAAGGATTTATAGGTTCTAAGTTAAAACCAGCACCCCTCCAAAAAACCCACCCCCAAAAAGACCCCCCACCCCAAAACCCCACAATATTCTGATCAATTTGAATGCCATGTATGGTTTGCCTTACAGAAGTGTATGTTAAGTCCATTATTTCTCATCTTTGGCCCCTTTGTCTCTCCATTCCAGCCTACTTTTTGATGGCTGGTTTGTCCCAGAGGAGAGCTTTACTCCCCTTAGTTTGGTATGCTCTTAGTCCACAATGCAGCATTTGAAGCACGATTGCTCAGTTTGGGAAAAAAACAATGCTTCTAATTTGGTTTTTTACAGTTGACAGCTGTAATAAAAATGAAGAATTCTGCTCTTGCTTTGGATTTTTAAAGAATAATAGACAGTTCTCAAACAAGATCATTTGAGTTGTTTAATTTTCTGGCCCTCAGAAGGACTGTTATATGAGGGAGAGGAACTCTAAATCTGAATCCCGTAGTACTTTTATTTCTACCTAGTGTGGTAGGTGTGTTTAAAGCTTCCATATATACATGTTTTTAAATTACTCCTTGTCTTATATTGTGCTTTCAGGCTATGAATAATCCCAACATGATGGAAACACTCCAGATGTAATATGTTGAATTTTGAGTACCCTCAGAAATGAGGGTGACTTGCAATAAAGAAGGTTGATTACAGGTTTCTTTCAAATTATTTTTCTTGTGTACATCTGCATTGGACAAATGTGCTGAATTGGGAAAGAGTAAACACATTTTTACACAGGGAAGTTACAGCTCATAAACCCATTGAAGTTCTGTTAAGGAGCTAAAAATCTTCTGGGTAAGGAAGGTCTAATTAATATCATTATTGACATATGATAGAGTTCTCCACCAAAGGCTGATAGAGAATCTAATGTTGTCTGGGATTAAAAGGGAAAGTTCTTAATTGGTTAAGAGACAGCTGGAATGAATAATGACTTCAAGAGATCAAGTCATCATTGAGGCTGTCTGGGATCTGGGATGGGCTCTGAGCTGCTCAGCCTCTTTGGAAACTGTGGAAAAGGAGCGAGCGGTGGGCTGGCAATGTCCCTGATAGTTGAACTCTGGGTTGTAAAGGGGGAAGCTACTGCAAGGAGTTAAAGAAGGACAGGATGATTACTTGGCAGGTGAACTTCAGTCTTAATAAATCCAAAGTGATGAACAGCCTGGAAAAACCAATCCGAAGTGTAAATACTGAATGATGAGCTCAAAGCTGTCTTTTACCTCTTAGGAGCTGATAGAAGTTTAAATACATCCATCTATGAAAATGCTGCCCAGGGGTCAATATTACTTGACTACAAAACAGCTGTCATTTTGAGCAGAGTATTGTATCAGTGCAGGGTAGGATGCGTTCACTTCTTTGGTATGATCTCACCCGCTTTATATAATCCCTGCCCAGGTGTTTATCACCTCAAGGAGGGGAACTCCTGGGGGGAAGAGGCTCAAAGGGTTGGAGTAGCAGTAGAGCATGGGGCTTGTAATGCTAGGGTCATGATTTTGATCCCCAAAGGGACTGTGGTGGGTCAGCCCCAAACAGTGGCCGAGTACCACACGCTGCTCACCCACTCCCAGAGTAGAAACAGACAAAGCCTCTGGGGATTGGGATAAGGGCAATCTACTGACAAAATCACCATGAAAGGGGAACAATAACAGCCCTTAGCAAATTATACTCATACCTGGTAATAATACAGAGTACCTTACCAACCTAACAATAACACAGAGTACAGCAGTAATGGGAGAACTGACAGAATGCTCTGGAAGCACAACACCCCTTCCTGACCAGCCCCTTTTATGGGGGAGTGATGTCAGGTGGTGTGGAAAACAGCCCAGGCTAACTCAGCTCACCTGTGCTGGCTGCCTGGCGAGGTGAACTCTGGCCTGACCAGAACCAGGGCATTATACTTGAAAACTATTTAAGTTGAAAGGAAGTGCGAAGAAGTAAATGTCTGCAAAAAGGAACCTGATGTGATGGAGGAGGGTAGAAGCTGGTATACCTGAGGAAAAAATACAATAGAAGTAAGCCCATATTGTAAATAGAAGAATATATTGTAAAACTACTCTAAGTTTAATTGTTGGAGGTGATTGGTAGTATAATTTTTTTCCCCACTTTCAGTTATTGGGTTAAAGTTTTGCTATCTGATATAACTATTGGTAATGGGGAAACAGGTTAATTGATTCTTATCTTCACAAACTGTTTAGTCCTTGGTGAAGGTTTTGCTATTATTTGCAGGTCTTTTCCCAACCTGAAGGTTTCTGGAATATTCCCATGCATGCAGTTGATGCAGGATCTGCACTGCTGAAGTGCAGCTTTAAGAAGAGGTGCTGGCAGTAGGTTAGAGCCTGTTTATATGGCATTATTTGAGGATGGAATAGAGAGTTTTCTCATTGATGAGAAGTGCTCTTTCAGATTCTTCATATACTCTAAGATATTTCTCAGTTCCTTGGTTTCTTCTCTTCCTTTCAGAGTTTTGTTTCCTATGAATTGTACTGATGCCAATTAGGTAGCCCTTTACCTGAGAGGGGACCTTAGCTTTAATAGTTTTTAAATAATCTGGATGTGTTATAAATTACATAACAAAATTAAAAGTTATGATCTGGATAAATTCAGGTATGTTTTTACTGAATAGAGCGGTTTGTGTGGCTGCATGCCTTTAATAGAATAGAAATAAATTTTCCTCTTTGCTGTATGTCTCCAGAAACTAATCTTGCTTTGAAAAGAATCTACTGAGTCATTGCTTGTATGAGGAAATCTTTCTCTCTAAATTACTCCTGCTATAACCGTTTACTAGGTCATCTGTATTTGTCCTGAGGTGGTTATTTGTTGGGTTCTATTTATTTATTTATTCAGTTAAAACTGAAATATATGTCAAGTCTGCAGAACACATGGCAGAATATTAATTCTGTTAATAGTTGCTGTGAAATATGTGTGGTAAAAATCCAAGCCATGGATGTATCTCAGCTAAAGCCTTTCCCTTTTGACAAATGAGGGTCTAACATGTAAATCATCCATACTGATCACCAAAGTTTTCTCCGGGGGTTAGTTCATCAGGGAATCTTTGTTTTCTTCCCTATCTCCTGTATCAAAATGGTGTTAATGAGTTGTGCATCTCCTGATGAGTTGGCAGCACTTTCGCAGCTTCAAGGAGATCTAACACCTGCTAATACCAGTGCGAAAGCTTGGCTGCTGAGTTGCCCAGACCACATTTATCCTATTTAAATCACAAGCTGCCATTGATCTGGGTTTTTGCAGTGTGTTCTCTTGAGTACTTTGGGCTTAGGAGATGTATTATTTAAAGAAAGATCTTCGTACTTAATTTGCAGTGTGTAAAAGGAGACAAGCTGCCTCTTTGGGGTTGGTAAAGGTAACAAAATACAGTTTAGTTATAATGTATAGATAATTTCTGAGCTCGTAAATCCTTCTAGTAGGATTCTTTTACTACATGAAGATTCGGTTTGATATGAACAAAACCAGACTCGATCAAGGAGAAACTTCACGTGGTATGAACAGAATGTTTGAGAGAGTTAATCACAGAATCATAGGGGTTGGAAGGGACCTCCAGAGATCATTGGGTTCAACCCCCCTGCCAAAGCAGGGTCCCTAGGACAGATCACACAGGTTGGCGTCCAGACGGGTCTTGAATATCTCCAGAGGAGACTCCACACCCCCTGGGCAGCCTGTCCCAGGGCTCTGTCGCCCTCACTGGGAAAAAGTTCTTGTGCATATTGGTGCGGAACTTCCTGTGCTCCAACTTGTGGCCATTGCCCTTTGTCCTGTCCCCACAGACCACTGAAAAGAGGCTGGACATGTCCCTTCGTGTCCCACACAATGAACTAAATCAGCATTCACAGTGAGGGGAGGAACAGTAAATGGTACCATATGTAAACAAGGCGTATCCCTGGGGTTCTGGCATAGCTGAATTACCACTTTCAGCTGGCCCAGATTTTGAGAACTGTATTGAACAAACCTTTCCCTCCACACGTGTAGTTTGAAATTGTAGAATGACAGAAGCGTTCTGGTTGGAAGGGACCTTTAAAGGTCATCTATTCCAACCCCACTGCCATGGTCAGCGACATTTTCCACCATATCAGATCACTCAAAGCACCATCCAACATGACCATGAACACTTCTAATAATGGGGCATCTGCATTTTCGCTGTGCAACCTGTTCAAGTGTCTCACCCTCCTTATTGTAATTATTTTCTTTCTCACATCTAATCTAAATCCACCCTCGTTTCAGTGTAAAGCTATTGCCCCTTGTCTTATTTCTACATGCTTTCATAAAGGGTCTCTCTTCATCTTTCTGATAAGCTCCCTTTAAGTATTGAAAGTCTGCAATAAGGTCTCCTAGGAGCCTTCTTTTCTCCATACTGAACATGCCTACCTCTCTCAGCCTTTCTTCATAGGACAGGTGTTCCAGTCCTCTGACTGTTTTTGTGTCTTTCCTCTGGCCTTGCTCCAGCAGGTCCATGTGTCTTCCTTGAACTGGGGCGCCCATAGCTGGTCGCAGATGGGTTACCAAGGGGTTAAGACAGAACATGTCTTATTTTTTTCACAGTCCTGAAAAATACATTATTTAGGGCCCTGATGGGATCTATGTAGCTCTGTGTGTGCAGTAATGAGTTAGCACAGGCTTGTCTTTAATGAGGGTGCTTGCAGTGGCAGTGATAGTCCAGATTTGAAATTGGCTTTTTTTTTTGGTAAGCACTAGTAATGGAAGTGAAATGGACTTTCTGTAGAAAAAGCAGAAAACTCACTTGTTAAAGCTGTTCACACTGAATACTTTTTTTTTTTTGTGAGTATTTGGAAAAAATATAAGACATTTATCTGAGAGAATTTCCAGCTGGTAAAATAAATTTTGTAAAGATACCAGCCACACATTGGCAACTAAGAGAATTTATGCAATTTTAAAAAGAAATATCTGTCTTAGTTTCAGAATGTCTTGTTTCAGAATATAGCAAAACTGTCTTATTTTGCCATAAATCCTGTGAATGTATCTTTTTTGGCTACCCAGGTGAAAAGCTTCACCTTTTGCTACTTGGAGCTTTTGTATGAGCTGTGAGCTAAATTTATTTTGTAAGTAGTAGACAATCCCTGTGTTGTGTCTATAAATCTAACTGTTGAATATGAATAGAGTGTACGTTGAGGTCTTAATGGTTCAGTGACTGCAGAAGTGGGGAAAGAATAGAAAATTAGAATAATACACATATTAAAGCTATTTGTGTAGCAGTTTACTTTCCTGCTGCTCTTTGAAAAAATGGGGGGCAGGGAAGAAAACAGTGTCTTTAAATAGCCTGTCAGGCTGCTGCTGCATCTACTTCCTTGTGTGACAGATACTGCATTTCTCATTAATGGTACCTTGCAAGTGCCTGTGGTTGCCATAGTAACTATCTCTGAACCTTATACCTTAAATTTATCCTGACAAAGGTTATTGTGGCAATTCCTGCTAATTGGCTTTTTTTTTGCTGCTGCTATTTTTAACTTATCCCCTCCTCCTTTATTTAAGTTCCAGATCCTAAATGGAATGAATTGGCAGAATGGCTGTGGGTGAGAAAATGCTTTACAGGGCAGGACTAATTGGCAACTAAACTCTTCATTTTATTCTTTAGTCCTTGGTCAGGAAAATCTAAATCATAACTTTCAGTGGTGACTAAAATGTTACCTGTTTTGTCCTTCAAATGTTTTGATATGAAATAATATAGATGCTCCTGAAACACAGTTTTGGTTCATACAACCTGCTACTATTGTTTATTACCAAATATTAGTCATGCTGTTTATTAGCAGGCACTACTACCAGCAGAGATACAGGGGAATAAGCCGTATCCTGAACACCTAAAAAGCTAATTTGTAGTAAGTCTCTAATAGAAGATCACACAATAAGAGAGTTAGCCTCATGCTATATTAGCACCTAGGACAGATGCTATATTGGTCCACGTGCAGTTATGTGGCATATGCTGGTACAGCAGGTTGAATTAAAAAGTTATACATAGGCTGATGATATCATTGTTTAATTTCCTGTAGGAGTTTTTGAGGCTTTTAGAGGACTACTGCTACAACATTTCCAGTGGCTAAGAGCTCTTAATTGCTTGATTGACTTCAGTTACATTTTCCAGGCTCAGGAGAGAAAGACAACAAAGCAATGACTTGATGAGCAGTCCCAAAGTATTAATTTCATGGGTACAAAGCAGCAAAAAGTTATGGGTAGAATGGGGCCTGACAAACACTGTAACTTTTGGTAGTGTGGAAGGAGTAAGTTCAGTTCTGCTGAACAGCAAGAAATGTGATTGCAGATATGATGAGGTTCAAAATGTAGCCATAAAGAAAGCAGCATGATGGGAGGAAATCAAACCATGTCATTGGAAGAAGGAAAGGGGCAGAGGGTTCTCACCTTTTTGGTAAGGTGAAGGCTTCAGATGCTCGTTCAACACACTGGTTTGTACTCAGCCATTTTCTTGTGTCAGAGTTCACCCAAAGGTGCAGCCACCAGTCATTTGACCTTCTTTGTTTCTTTTGAGATATATGAGAAAAACTTAAAACTTCACAGTCTTTAAACATTGTACTCTGTTCTTTTAATATCTTCAGCCCTGATATAGATCAGCACTTAAGTTTAGGGCACAGCAAATGTAGGAAATGTTTATTCACAGATGGTTTCTTCTGAAATGTTAAGGGTGATGCATTCAGTTGCCTCCAATCCCAGGAATACATCCACTAGAACGTCTTTTTCTTTCCATGCTTTGTCAGAAGGAATTTACAATGACTGTAAATTCACAGCTGGGAATGGAAATTTGCTACAAAGCTAGAAAGATCCCTATGGAAATTAGAGGAAAAAAATTAAAGTTTTGGGAACTATATACTTCCTCAAGGACTATGCAGGGGTATATTTCATTCAGCATTGTTTTTTTCTGGTGTATAACTTTGAGCAGAAGCCTCATTTTCCATATAAAACCAAAATTGAAAGCTGTGAAAGACTGTCATTGGCTTTCAGCATTTTTAATTCTTCTCCTTCAACTTGAAGGGTAAGATGGAAGAGAACTCTATGCTAAGTAGGTGGACAGGATTTATATCCTATTTACAGTAATTCTGCCTTTCATATCACTTAAAGTGAAGTTAACAGAGCTTTGTGGGATATGAAATTGGTATTTTGTCACTGTGAAACCAGTTCAACTGCCTCTGTAGAAACCTCATTCTCTTTCCTTATGCATTTGATAGTACAATTCCTAACACACTGTTGAGCTTGCTAGATTTTCCTGTGTTCTTTGCTTGTTGTGTCTGAACCAGAACAGAATTTGGACCTGGTATTTGTGCATTTTTTTGAAACATCAGTTATTTAATTTAACAGGTAGTGAACTGGAATAACAAAGCCTGTCTCCTTGTCTTTTCATCCATGTGCTTAAGTAAGTTATAAAACAGGTGTACATTGTGATTTGGGGCCTGAGAGACAAAATGATAAGAGATCACCTGGCTGTCAGTCAGCAGGAAAGTGCCAAGAGCAAAAGCATAATCTGCCTTTCTGGGTTTGCAGTAGCTGTTGCCATTGATTGCTGAATTCACTGCCCTGGCAGCAGCTGAGCATGTACCATGTACCTGAAGATAGATATACATGCAGAGATACCAGGAGCTGGGATGTGTAAAGAGCATCCTGAGATTTTTCAGAAGTTTTTAATTTAAATACATCAGCACTAGTGATCTGAAATGGAAAAGATGATTTACAATCACACGGAAAAGTTACAGCATTGATAGAGACAAATGGTTACTCCTTGGGGTCAGTTCTGGAACTTCCAGAGCCCTGTTGGAAATATAAAATGAAATATGGGTTGAAGAAGACAGTATTCACGTACCATTACAATTTTTCAGATTTTGAGGCATTTGACCTTCAAATTTGTATAGCAAATTGTACTAATTTGTTGCATAAAAGAATTTTATCTGAACACCTACTGACTTTACTATCGTATTGACTATTAATGATAATTTTTGTTGTTAGCAGTTTTATATCCTTGTTTTCTCTATAAATCCATTGATAATGGGATGTGTTTTCCTGTGAGTGTGTTCTCCCTTGACATGGGGTGATCCTGGTCAGTACTTTATACTTGCTGCTGCAGGAATGAAAAAAGATTAAAGAATAATACAAAGCAATGGAAAAAGAAGGAAGTATTAATTTAAGTGGTAGATTATATATTCATAGTCTCCTAGAATGGTTTGGGTGGGCAGAGACCTCAAAGATCATCCAGTTCCAACCCCCTGTGAGGGGCAAGGACACCCTCACTAGATCAGGAAATACTTGCTCTTTTCTTGACCATGCAAGTATTGGAGTATCTTGATCAATGCACATAAGGAAGCAGTCTTGGAGCCTAGCTATAGAGCAAGATCCTTTTAGGAAGAGGTGTTTGTGATAGCTCAGCAGAAGACTGACCTAGAGTGGAAACCACAGGAAAGACTACATTTTATTATAATGCTGACTAACTCTTTGACATGCAGAAGGCGCCGAAGGAAAGTCTAAGGTAACTGTGAGTTTCAGTAGAAGTTATTCATATAGCTGATTTTAAAACAATTTCAGTTAGAGTGATTTTTCATGATCTGCTTTCCAGCCTGTGTTAAATTCTAGATCTGTATAATTCTAGATAACTAAGCAGACTTAGAAACCGAAAGGAGTGCTCATGCAGTTAACACATCTCTGCACTGTCTTGCCATCTGAATCCAAGTTATGAATGACTCACCAGAAGAGGTTTGTGAAAGCTCATGGAGGGTAATAGTCTAATAAAATCTGCAACAAAAATTAATTTGTTTAAAGTGACATTAAATTTTATCTTCATGCATTAAAATATAAATCATAAGCTCCTGACAGCTTGAGCCATTCAAAGTTTTTTCTTTGTATTATTAATGAGAATAGATATGGTTTAAATTCATTCAAGACCATTTTGGTTTGGATGTGAATGCTCTATCAAAAATATTAATGAAATAAGCTTTCACAGTATCATTCACAGAATCATTTACGTTGGATGGAGCTCTTGTGGTCAGGTAGTCCAACCCCCATACCCAAGCAGGGTCACATTGTGCAGGTGCCTAGGTTCATGTCTTTTGCATTTCGAATGCTTCCACAGATGAAGATTCTACAGTCTCTCTGGATAACCTATTTCAGTGTTTGACCAGCCTCACAGTGTAAGAAGTGTTTTCTCATAGTTAGACCACATGTCATGTGTTTTAATGTATCCCTTGCCTCTTGTACTAGAGCTGTGCACCACGGGGAAGAGTCTGGCTCCCTCAACTTCATTTGCTATCACATATTTAGACACACTGATGAGATCCCTCCTGAGCTTTCCTTTCTTCAGGCTGAATGGGTCCCAGTTCCCTTAGTCTTTCCTCATATGAAAGATGCTTCAGTCCCTTAATCATCTTGGTGGTCTTACTCCACTATGTCCATATCTTGTACTGAGTATGTCAGCACTGTACCCAGCACTCTAGATCTGTCTCAACAGTTCTGAGTAGATAGGAAGGATCACCTCCCCTTGAGCTGCAGACACTACTCTGCCTCATTCAGTCCAGAATGCTGTTGGCCGTTTTAGCAATATGGGCCCATTACTGCCTTGTGGTCAGCTTGTTCTCCACTAGGAAACTAAGGTTCTTCTCTGCTTTCCAGCTGTTTCATCATCACTATATCCTGGTGCCTGGGGTTATTCCTTCCCAGGTGCAGGACTTTCAATTTCCCCCTCTTGAACTTCATGGGATTCTACTCAGCTCATTTCTCAATGCTGTTAAGGTTCCTCTGAAGGGCAGAATGACCCTCTGGTGTAGCACCCACTCCCTCCAGTTTTGTGTAATCTGTGACCTTGCTAAGGATGCAATGCACTCTGCCCCATCAACCAGGTCATTAATGAAGATGTTAAACAGCATCAGACACAGCATTGACCCAAGGGGTACATTTAGTTGTTTCCAATTGAACCTTGTGCCACTGAGCACAACCCTGTTGACTCACTAGTTCAGCTAGTTTTTATCCACCTCATTGTGCACTTATCTAACCAATCAGAATGCTTCTGATGATGTTATGGGAACAGTCAAAAGCTTAACTAAATTTGGGTTAGAAACAACATGTGTTACTCGTCAACCAAGCTAGTCGTTTCATTGTATAAGGCAATGAGGTTATTGCAGTATGATTTCCTCTTCACAAGTCCATACAAAGTACTCCTGGTCATCATCTTGTCCTTTATCTGTTTGGAAATGGTTTCCTTGATGGACTTTTTTCATCGCTTTCCCAGTGTTTGGGTTGAGGCTGACTGACCTTTAGTTGAAAATATAATTAGGTCTTTATAATATACTCTGTCCCATGCATTTTTGTCTTTGTACAAACGTTACATGTAGTGTAGATATCTAAGATTCTCAAGTGCCTCTTTATTCTACAAAAGTTGGTTTTGAGAGCTATTACTTCTGGGTGCTAGACCTGGTAAAAGCACCAGACTCCAGAGAGCAAGCTCACTCCCTCAATGGATGTTAGAGTACAGCCTCTCCAAAGGTCTCAAATGATGGAGAGACCATTCATGATTCTGGGTACCTCCCAAATATTTTACAAACTGACAGAAACTGAGGCTCAATTCATTCTGATTAAACCCAGTTATTTCACCCAAAAATGGTTTAAAATCTTCAAAAGGTGATTAACTTTGTGCTGTGAAGCCACACATACAATTTAAACACAGTGGAGTTTTTTCATTATCAGAACCTGGAATGTAGTGGTTATGGTGAGGATTAGTGCTCTGTCTGAACTTTCCAAGCTCCCTTCTTGAATCTGGTTTTCTAACAAAGCAAGTTTGATGCACTGTCAAACTTTGTGTCGCTATTACATTTTGAATTCACCAGTAAATTAAAAACTAGAGAGCTCAAAGGTAAATTTAATTCGTAATAATTCTGTCAAAAACATTGATGGTTAGAGAGGTAAGAGAAAAATCACTATCCCTATTCTGAAAAAGATAGGCAGAATTTAGTGAATATATATTTGCTTTGACACCTGGAACTTTTTGGTTGTTTGGCTGGAAAGATTCAGAAATTAAGTTTGAGGGAAGAGGATGAAGAAGAGTCAACACAAATCCTTATGATACAGACATCATTATTTTTTCTGCTTATGAAATAGCTTCTTTGACTAGAAGTAGTGTTCTCTAAAACTTCTCAGAGGGAAAGAAGATTTCAATGAAATACTTCCTGTGCTTCTGTTTTACTTTTGTTAAAAATGATTCTGAGTTTTTATCTCCACCTGAGAACTTGTTATATTGTCTTTAAGGAATATAGTAACTTTACAAAGAACAGAATCCTAGTATTAAGTGTACTACTTCTGTTAAGGACCAAGTTTTCTAAGACATGATTCTTTTAAGCTTCTATGTGCCTTCTGCTCCCATGTCTTTGAAGAGCAGTTTTAGAAGTCTGAGCATTTATCTCCGCTTCTCATAGGACTTGATCCTGAATGATGAAAGGAGTACGAAGGTTCCCTACAGAGCAGGTGATGAGTGAGTTGTGTAGGATGCTGAAAGTCCTCCTTTAACTGATCCAGTGATCCAGGTTTCATGGTGCTTGATAAAAACTGGGCTGTCTGGGGTCTAGCCCAATGACTTTTTGACCCTCATTTTTCAAGTCTCTCTGGTTTGTTTTTTTTTTTTTAATAAATTACAGCATTTGTTTGGTAAATTACTTTTGAGGTTTTTCTTGTCTTTCAAAGATAAATAGTGCCAATATTATATTAAGTTTATTTGAATTGCTCTTTATTGCTTTTAAAGAAGGCTTTTTTGGCATTGATAATTGGACATTAAATGTCCCCAGTCTTTTTTCCTAGATCCAGAAAAGTCTTCATGGTTTTTTTTCCCATCTCCTTCATGGGTTTTCTTTACACTACCAAAGACACCTTACTGTTTTTTTAGTATCCAATGGGAAATTTTCATCATGATCATAGAATTGTAGAATCACTGGGTTGGAAAAGACCTTTGAGATAGAGTCCAACTGTATCTGTCCACTACTAAACCATATCCCTGAGCACCTCATCTAACCATCTTTTAAATATGTCCAGGGATGGTGACTCAACCCTCTCCCTGGGAAGCCTGTTTCAGTGCCTGATAAACCTTTTAGTGAAGAACTTTTTCCTAATGTCTAATCTGAACCTGCCCTGGTGCAGTTTGAGGTCGTTCTCCCTTGTTCTATCACCTGTCACTTGGGCAAAGAGACCAATCAGTTCTTCTCAAATGTTTATTGTCATCTCCATTTTTATTTGTGTCCTTTCTCCAATTCTCTTTAATCCATACCATTCAGATCTGACCTGTGTCCTCACTCTTATGTAGAATACACACACATATGTGCATATATTATATATATATATATATTCACTGTATCTTTTCACACTGGAGCTTTTTGACATTTTTCATTCCTAGCTTTCATTTGAGGCACGTTGGAAATACATTGGAAAATCGGAAGTTACTTGTTCAATTCAGTTTTCTTGTACCGGTATATAGTAATTAGAAACTAATTAGGGGTTTCATAACTCAAAGGTTAATTTAGTAAGTGTGAATACATTTGTAATTTTCAAATGACAGCTGTGCTTGCAGTTGTTGATGTCTGATCTCTGAGACCAAAGGTTATTAGAGGTTAAGCTATTTTTAAAATCTACGACACATCTTTGCTGTCTCAGTACTGTCAAAATAAAGTTTGGTTTTGTTTTAAATTGTGCTGTACCCTCTTCTCAGTTAAAATATTTTTCTTTGTTGTATTGAAGAAAATTTACAAATACCTTAGGTCCCTCTGTGAAGAAAAAATGAATAGAAGCTGATCAAGAGTAAAATACATGGATCCAAAAGAACAGGTTATAAAAATTACTTTATCTACTAGAAGAAACAGGTTGTATCCAAATCACAGCTAATCCTGAAAGGCAGAATACTAGGGGAACATCTGGCAAGATACATTATCCTGATAACTAATGTTCTCTAGTTGTGGCTTCCAGATAAACTCAGCACATTCCAGTCATGCATGGCAGATGTGCTTGTTTGAAGGTCTCTAAGTAGCTGAATCACAGAATCAGTCACTTGTTTGTTTTTATGGAGCAGGAGTTCTAGAAGTTCCTATACAGCACAATTCCATTAAAAGGTTATGTAATGATTTTGAAACTGTTTATTAATACCTGAGTAGTTAGGACAATGTTACTGCCATGTTATCAAACCTGCTTACTTAAAGTCATTGAAGTTCCTCAAACTCATTCAATTTGTGTCAGGTCACAGCTGTAGAGGTGGGATTCAGATCCTTTGTGCAAGCTCTACAACAGAACACAGATTCTGGATATATGTTGTGTGTACTAAATATGTATAATATATATTATTTTTAATATTTCTATATATTTTTTAAAGTTTTTTAATAAAAGGGGTTTTTTTCACTTGATTTGGAACCTTTTGCTTGGGTACCTGTAGGGATTCAGTGTGTATTAGGGTCTGCGTTCATGTTGGGAAGAGGAAGAGGTTCTGCAGTCCTGATTTCCATGCCACCTTTTAGTAAAAGATTGAGCCTTTGTACCTCCACTGCATGTCTCACAAAAATGACTGTCAGGTCATTTTTAAAAATATTGAAAGATATTGTTTAAATACTGATTTCTCCATAATCCTGTATGCAATTGCAGCTAGCAGGAAATTATTTCAGCAGAATTTGGTGCACAAGGTGCATACACCGAAGCTGAGGAAAAGGTGTGTCTTTTGATTAACATATTTTATAGTCTGATGAGCTAATTGAACAGTTAGACTGAAGCATGGGTGTTTAGTTTTGATTTAGACTCCCAAAAGTAGAGAACTGCCTCCAGCCAGTAAGTGAATAATGTCCTATTTTAAGAAATAGCAAGTAGACAATGTGTCTGGGTAATGGATTAATGTTGAATTAAGCCAAATTTTTCAGACCTTAAAAAGTTGTAATTAAGCAAATGCTATTCCAGACTGACCTGGCCTGAAGCTTAGAAAATCAGAGAACCTGAATGGTCTACAAGCTTAGAAGGTGTGTCCATGACCAGAAGTGAGGCTGAAGGCGGGAGACTGGGAGGTTCATGCCAAAAACTATTTCTGTGACAAGAGTAAGGGCAGAGCTTTGGCTAGATTTGATGATTAGATCAGAACTGGAAATTGAGATTACACCCAAACAAGACAGACATAAAAGCATGGAAAAATACAAAGTTGGCAGAAATGAAACAGTTTCTAGTAGGAATTAAGTGTTGTTCTCTCGATTTGCAGTGTAAATAAAAAGCAGCAGGTATCAGCTATGTCAATCACAGTACAAGTATTGCAAACCATAATGATGCAGGCATTCAGATTTCATCTTCATGAAATGTTTGTAATCCTTGCTAAGACTGTGAAATGGAAGAAGCAGGGATTAGGTTGGAGATCATGAAAAAAATGATCAAAGAAAATGAATTTGAAATAATAATTTTGGATAATGCAGCCATTTCAGATTTAGGCATAGAGATTGTCTTGAGGGGTGGAGCATATAAAGGGCTGGGATTTCTTAGACTTGAAAGAAACTTGAAGTATAATGAAAAAATCTAATAAAATGGAAATTTAGAAAAAGAAATGAGTGAAAGACGTGAGAATATAGGAACCTATATTCCTACGCAAAAGGAAAGTTTTGCTGAAATAGCTAAAACTTTCAGGGGAGAGAAAGATTCAAGAAAGAAGAGTTAATGTGCTTAAAAACTCAACACCCTTATTGCACAGAAGAGAATGAAGAAGAGAATTATACTAATAACCTCTCCAGTTCTCAACAGAAAAGTTATCCTCTCTCAGCTCCAAATTCCCCTGTGACATACACTGAAGACTGGGCTTTCTCTGTGTGGTTTGTGTTTATCTGCCACCTTAGACTCTGTTCCTCAGGGTAAGTCTGAGTCATCTTTGAGACCTTGGTCTGCTAAAGCAATACAAAAATCTTTCTCGTCTGTAAAATAAAGGTTCAATTTTGCATGGTGTGCCAGAAGAGCAATTATACTTGACAGTTTCAATATTTTGATTTCACACCGTGCCCCATTTTGAATTGCATCTGTCAAGGTAAAGGAAAGGTTTGCTCCTACAGAGAGGATTGTCTATAAGACATGATGGTCTTTATTATGCTGCTCAGCAAATTTCTGTATTTGTCTTCAGCTGGCAAAGAATCAGTTTTGGTTTTGGTCTGATTAAAAACAGAAAGAATCAATAAGGAATTAAATGGTCATAAGTCAGATAAGGTCTGATTATGATGGAGAGTTGTATTCTTTTTTTATTTGCTAGCTAGTGAACTGAAAGTGAAGAATTAGAAGTAAAAGTTACGGAAAGTAAGGAAAAAGAAATACCCAAATTAGCTGAATTACTGTGATTTAATGTTTAGGGTGCATGGCCTGCCATTAATTCTGTCATTTCTGCTTGCATTCATCAGTAGTAATTAATTTAAAATAACTTGTTTTCAACATACTGGCATAACTTCATAGAACTGTTTTAGCTGTTTTTCCTAATTTGCTCTTTATTTCTATTATTTTAGCCTTTAATGTTGGAGAACACTCTTTGTTACATGATGTAGTGGCTTCTACATAAAAGTAGTAATGAGACTGGTCAAGGACATGGTAGCCACCATAAAGATGGGACACTAATTAAATACTATGACATTACTTACAGTCCTCAAGGCTTTTCATACCAGTACAGAGTCTTTCAAGTTTATTGTTGTGAAGTCTCTCAAGTGTCCTCCTGGAATATCAGGAGAGTGTTAATGAAGGCAACTGGTGTTTTGGCCTGTTAATCCAGCAGGAGCAGCTGCTGTTGGAGTAGTAGAGGTTGTTTGATATGCTTGGATATGGAAGGAAATGAATATGAAGAATTGGTTGATAGACACATTTCAATCTCTGGTTTAATTGCTGAGAGTAGCAATAAACAGAAGGGGACACTAAAGAAAAAAAATCTATTTCTATGACTAATCTTCAAAATGTTTCAAGTTGTGTAGAGTTGTGTGAAAGAAAATGGACTTAATGGAAACAAGTGTAAAAACTAAGAAATGCCAATTTTTTGTAAAGTATTTACAACCCTTTAACATCATCTTGAAATGAACTTAATTGACATAATAAAAGACTTGCAGATAGTTACTGCTATACATGGAGCATTTTAAGTGATTGTTGTGACAGTTTTTGATGCGGGGGTCAGATATGTGCTGAGGTCTCAAAAAGGCAACATGAGAACAAGAAGCTTTACAGTTCTGTACCTGGAGGAAATGGATACCACGTACTGAGTCCATATATGCATATTTTGAGTCCACGTAACTGTTTTATAGGCATTGCATGTTGATCTGTTGCTTTATAATCAGCAATCTCAGGGAATAACCCAAGAGGACTTTCTTTTTTTTTCTGAATCCACCAGAAAGTCATCCCTGAACACCAATTTAGGAAGGCCTATGTTGTTTCCTAAGTCTTAGTGATTCAGGATGCTGCCAGAAGATAAATGATACTGAGCTTAGATGTACTAACTTCTATGACCTTCCAAATAAAAAGAGAATAGAACTTTTACTGGTACAGCAAATTCTTCATCTATCTGAAGTTTAATGATGCGTGTTTCATCTGAGCTCTCTTGGTGTATTATGGTTAGTTTTACTTACGGCTCTCTGAACCAGCAGCCTCCTCCTTGTGTGATTCAGCTTAACACTACAGGAGATTTCCATTAGAACCCAGGTTCCTATTCATTAAGCCAACAACATACTTTATTGATACAGAATGTTGTTGAGTAAATTGGCAGTCTTAAACACCGTAGTAATTAAAAAACATAGTTAAATGCAGTTCCATGGTCATTGTGAAGATTGGACTTTACTGTTAAAAATCTCATTAGATGAAATTCAGAGTTCACTTTGAAGGCTGCTTGGCAATTTGGAACAGCAAACCTGTATGAGTTTACTTTTCTTCTTCATGCTATCTATATTATCCCTGGGTGCTGAAGTGCTAAATTCTGCAGACAGTGATCATCAGATACAGCTACTGGGCTATACTCAAGTATTGACCTGAACTGCCTTGTGTCAGTTCTGGGTCCATTAAATAACCATATATAAAAATTCCTTAGGGGTTCTTTTCTTTATCTTGCTCTCCATCTCTGCCTCAACTGTTACCCAGCTTAACCTCTATTTTCCTCTTGCCTCTTCCCCTTAAGCCACTCCCCACCTCAAATAAACAGATTCCTGAAGCAAAAGAAGATTTTTTTTCTTCCTCCCTGCACCCCTCTAGATGTAGATATGAGGAATAGCTAAAGGTCAGAGATTTCTTTACAGGTAATTCATTTTTGTGAAATTAATTGAAACAACAGTATGAAATGAATGTACAAGAAAACTTGCATTTTTTTCTGAGGGCAGAGATAATGAGCAGGAGATGATCCTTCAGGTTTTTGTGTACATTTTGCTTCCACTGTGTTAACATGTTTTCCAAGCTAACTATGCTTTATGCAAGCAATCTTTCAAGTACTTGAATGTGGAAAAAAAAACAAACCCTAAACAACCCAACTCTGGAAAGCTTCACCTGATAAATAGAAATGCTCTCCTTTTCCAGATGACATAAATATTTATTCATGTAGAGCAGTATTCTAAATGTTTTGTTCTGTGTTTTTCACCCATTTAATGTTTGAGATTATTTTATTTGTTATCAATTACAGGATTTTATGTATTGCTTTCTAATTGTTCATTAGTAAAACATAGTCTGAAATCAGAAACCATTAGAGGATAGACATTCTAGAATAACCTTCAGACTGGCTTTTTGCCCTTCCATTCTTCCTAGATAGTTTGAAGACAGAATTGATAATATTCTTAGTAAGGTTGCAGAATCATCATACACAATCACAGACTGCAGAGAGACTGCACAGCATCTTTGAGAAGCCTGTTCCAGTGTTTGACCACCCTCAAAGTAAAAAAGGTTTCTACTATGTCTAGATGGAAATTTGTGTTTTGATTTGTCCCATTGCCTCTCATCTGGACACCACTGAGAAGAGCCTGGATCCATCTTTACTCATTGCCCTCATCTAGTACTTATTGATGTGGGTAAGACCCTCAGAGCCTTCTCTTCTCTGGATTTAACAGACCCAGCTCTCCAGCCTCCCCTTGTATGACAGATATTCTCATCCCTTAGACATCTTCATGACCCTAGGCTGGACTTGCTTCAGTATATACATGTGTCACTTGTATTGGGGATCCCAGCACTGGATACACGATATGTCTCACAAGAGCTGAGCAGGGAGGAAGGATCTCCTCTCTCGACCTGCTGGCAGTGCTCTACTGAATGCAGACCAGGATGCCATTTGCCTTCTTCATTACAAGGACACATTTCTGGCACGTGTGTCACTTGTCCACCATGATCCCCAGGAACTTTTCTGGAAAGCTGCTTTCCAGCCAGTCAGTGCCCAGTTTCTACTAGTGCCTGGGGTTATTCCTCACCAGAGTCAGGACTTTGCATTACGTGATATATTGCTTATTGCAGCCTAAAGTTGGATACTGTGACCCTGGAGAATCTTTAATTAAATGAAAAAGAAAAATAATGATTATACCTACTCTATTAATTTCTTTTTCTCAAAGAGTTTAAATTCAATCTGTAGTGTATTTTCTCCATTAATATAGGGATGCAGTGGAGCCACAGAAAGCTACATCTTAACATCTTAGGAAATAGTGATGCAAAAAGTCTTTATCTAAAAATGTTGCTGTATTTATTAAAAGGGGAATACAAAACACTGCACGTTTTTTGCCACATTTCTATTTATTTGTTGCCTTAGCTTTATTTTTAGTGAAAAATCAGTCAGTTGTTGATTTGGGATACCAGCTCAAACCTCATTCTTTTTGCTTCTTTATCTTTCTCAGTGGTAGTCCTTAGTCTTCAAAATACCCCTTATTATTTTGATATACTAGGGTAAGTTACAGGTATTGTTTTTCATATAGAATACAACTAGGGCAACTGGGCTGATTAGGGGTCTGGAGAACAGGTCTTATGAGGAGAGGCTGAGGGAGCTGGGCCTGTTCGGCCTGGAGAAGAGGCTTAGGGGAGACTTCTACAGCTCTCTACGGCTACCTGAAAGAAGATTGTAATGAGGTGGGTATTGATAAGAGATAATGGATTCAGGTTGCACCAGAGAAAGTTCAGATTGGATATTAGGAAAAACTTGACAGGAAAGAGTGGTGAAGCATTGGAACAGGCTGCCCAAGGAGGTGATGGAATCGCCATCCCTGGAGCTGTTAAAAAAACAGGTAGATGAGGCGCTTTGGGAGTTGGTCTAGAGGTTACAGAGTTGTAGCATTGATGGTTGGATTTGATGATCTTGAAGGTCTTTTCCTTATCACAAATATAATGCTAGAACATTTCAAAGCTATTTTCAAAAGTTATCGATGTTTGAGTTACAGTTTCCAATTTAGAAGAACATTTTGACTTGCAGGAGGAACTAGATAATTCTGATTTTTTTTTTTTTCCCCCAGAAGTATTTAATCTATAGTTGGGTAGGACTCTAAAGTTGCAATTTATATTATTATATTTATATTATTATTATTTATAGTATGATATTATTATCTGGGTCTTGTGCTTTAATTTTTCTTTTTGCCTTGACTTCTGGTAGTGTTGCATTAACCTCATCTGGTGTTACATGAGTCTTCTACCAATAAAGAAAGGAAGTGGAAATTTGACATCTTATGGAATTTGTTGCTTTCTGAGCTTCAGTTAATACTAAATCAGTTCAGCTTTCCTGTTGTTGTCCCCAATTAGATAGGCATTCGACAAAGCAGAGCTATTTATGTCTATTACATCAAGAAAAAAGATTTATTTGAAAATATACTTTCCTCTTTTCAATGTTTTGTTAAGATTTCCACCCACATAAATATATGGTATTTCTTATTTTCAGTCATTTTACTTGAAACAATACCATAATCTGTTTTAAGAATACAGATTTTGATCAGGCATTTTTAAGCTGGTTCTGCTGACACTTACTGTCCTGAAATGTGCTAGAAGAATTTTTTTAATACACAGCAAAAAACCTAATTTATCTTGACGTGCATAGATGTTTGACTGTATTGTCCTTCTTAAAGAATTTAACAGCCAAATTCACCTCATTTAATTTAATATTTATTTCTTAAGGTATTTTGTAATTTCTCCCAGAAAGTTATTTATTCATCCAGTTGAAAGGAGATTCTTAAAACAGAGAAGTTGGTTTAGTGTTCATGACTTGTTTTAGGTCATATTATCCAAACTTAAAAAATCTTATCAGTAACATTGAAAGTGAAAATCAAATATAATTACTGAGGAAAGTGGTATTTCTGTACATGAAAGAACCTCAGGACATGATGGTGGTAAATCTATTTTTAAAAGAGCATTGCTATTTAATGAAATGCTGAGCCCAGGGAATGCAGTCAAGGATAATCAGAGGCACTTATCACCTTTGACAGGCTGCAGTATTTCTTAGGGTTTTGTTTCAGCCCATGACTTCTTACTTCAGTAATCAAATACTTTCTGTGCCCATTTCTAGGGAAAACATTAAAGTTTAAAAAAAGCATACTAAGGAAAAAAGTATAGCTGGAGGGGATGGGAGGATGCCTGAAACATCAGATTTGAAATATTTAAACTCCTTAAATCAGAGTTTCAAATCCCAGGAAGATTAAATTAGTCTTCATCTTTTGCAAGGTAGATCAGTGGTTCTACATCAAATTGGGTTTAAGTCCCTAAATTGTTGTATCTGTGTATCACTTTACTGGTGTTCAGAGCACACTTGACGGTACCTGAACTCGTTCAAAGCATTTTACAGTATCCTGCACTTGTCTCACTGGAACTGTTCAAGGCCAGGTTGGATGGGGCTTTGGGCAGCCTGGTCTAGTGGAGGGTGTCCCTGCCCATGGCAGGAGGCTGGAACTAGGTGATCTTTGAAATCCTTTCCAATCCAAACCATTATATGATTCTGTGGTTGTCTTAAACTGTGTTTTAAGGTCTACAAAGAGGAGCACTCTGTGTTGTGGTACAGTACTCTACCGAGTGTAGACTTGCTGCATCCTAAAAAAAAAAATTCTCAATGAAGTCTGAGCCCCCCAGCATTTTCACTATTTCCACTGTATTTTTCAATTCTGAGAAAGATGAAGCATGTTAAAGTAATGGTTGTGCTGCGATATGGCTGATTTAATTTTTACCAGGAGTTGGAGAAGAATCCATTAGTTGATCCCCGTGTTTTCTGATGTACCATGACCAACACAGTACATGTTCTCTGCATTGACAGCAGTGAGGCACGCTGGACTACACTGAATTGTTGGAAATCACTGGTTTCTGCTTTAATGGATTTCAGTTATATTTGTCTTTATTGTCCTTGAGTACATTGTTAGTAAATAGTGGAAAGAACATGCACCAAAGCTTAATTCAGTTAATATGTTCACCTAAGTATGGTATGAACACCAGCAAAATGGTTCACTGATGAGAACTGTGTATTTGAGATTACTCCTGCAGCTCAAGCCATTTTAGCTTGAGCATAACTCAGCATGAGTTGACACAGAAAAAAAAATGTATAGAAATAGCTGTGAACCGGTGGCAACACCTTCACATTTGTCAATAGTGTTTTCCTTACTGGAAGCTCTTTGTAGAGCTTCAGTGCTTTGTGTCTGCTGCTTCTGACCTTGTGGGTAGGCAGCTTAAAGTTATTTTTAGACCATTTGTTAGCATATTTATGTGACACTGACTTTTTAAAATTTGAAAAGCCAAGTAGCTTTTTATAACATTGTTAAAGAGGCAGTGGTCATGGCTCAGTAGTTAAAATTGAATTCTATTTTGCACTTAAAAGCTGAGATTTATCCTTTTAAGCCCTGTGCCGGCTTTAACAATTCAATGCAACTGTATGTTTGCTGGGAAGTGGTTTCTGTCTGCCTTGCCCTGGTTATGTGGATTTCTCACTTAAAAAGACCAGGCATGGTTTGTACTGTGTATCACCTTTATGCTATGTTTTCCTCTTCTAATGGCTGTTAATTTCTGGCACTGTAGATATTTTTGAAAAACAATGCAATTTCAGGATAAAACCAAAACCCCAGCTATGCCTGAAATAACCTGAGATTTGGATGTACCAATTGACTATTTAAACCAGAAAAAACAAACCTTAATTATCCCCACATTAATCACTAAATTTAAAAGAAATTCACAATTAAAACTTAGCCCAGAGAAAGGCTGATGTATGGAACTGAGGCCATTTCACCATGCAATGACTTGCATTTTGTCTTTCTAATGTTTTGGGGTTTTATTCCCCTGATGAAATTGAGAGAAGCTTGTCTTGGAATCTCATAAAATAGCTTGCTGCTTCTGCACACGTTATTTGATCAAAGTCTGGGATCTTCTGGTATTTTTCTTTTAATGAAAACTTGTGGAAATAATGCTTCATAGCCTATTCTCTTTGTATAGTTTGCTTTTGATGCATTTTTTTGTTGTTAAAATAATACATGGTGTGGTTTTTCTTTCCTTGAGTGCTTGCCCTGTTACATGAATTTGTGTTTCCAACTGTGCCACCAAATACTTTAACTTCTCCACTACTGAATGAACTAATGCCTCAACATTTGTGTGTGCCTCCTGAACAGCTCAGTCAAACAGCCTTCACCTACCTGTGCCATTCTTAGCAGGACTTTGCAGCTGCAGGGTGGTTTTCTTGTTTCCTTGCTGTCCCTTTTAGAGTATTGCCTTGGTTGTGCTTAAGCAAAAATATCTATAGGTGATTTGTGGTTTTGGATATGGACTTTGAAGCTGTTGGGCTTTGAGGGTCTCACTTTTTTCAATCTGTTTCTACCTCTGTTTTTGATGTTTGATCCTAAAGCACATAGATTTTATTACCTTGATTTTTTTTTCCATTCAAATGTAAAGGAGAAAAAGTTTCAGAATACTGAGTCTTGAGGAAGATTTTTGGCCATGAATAGCAGAATTACCTTGTCTATTGCTTTATGGTCCTGTAGATATTTAGTGTGGGATGGAGCAGACCTCAGTCAAGCAGCCTTTATCAGCTGTGACAGACAGAAAAAAAATTACTCTTCATCTGCTCTGGTAGTGTTTGTGGCTATGAGCATTTCTGCTGTCAATGCCTTACTGCAGCCCTCTGTCAGATCACAGTATTCTTCAGTAAACTCCATGTTGCACAGTTACAGGGAAATCTCAATCTTTCCCTAGAGATTCCACGGCATTCCAACTTCCAGGACTTCTCAAGAACATCTTGGAAACTTCTTAGCAATGCAATTACCTTTACAGAAGTATATCATCTATCTGCATCCTTAAGACACCTTGAATTATTCCTATCCATAACATGCTGTTTCAGTTACTGTACTAAATTAAAGCAAACCCGTGCCATTATTGTGTCATAGGTTGATGTGATGAGCACATCCTGCAGTTTAGATACTATTTTCTTAGAATATTAGATACTATTTTCTCAGAATAGTAAGAGTAACTCTGCCAACAAGAAACCCCACTGAGGAAGAGCTGGAGTACAGGGAGATACAGTTCCCTGTGCTTAAATGAGTGCCTCTGAGGCTTGAACTGACTACAGGGCTGTCATTTGCTCTCTGTCCCCCCTTCCCCCCTGCCTTTAATCAGACTCCAGCAAGGATCTTTATCTTTACAAAGGTATTATCAATCTCCTCTATCTGCATTGGCTGCAGTTGCTGATACACACAAGTAACAATCATCCTCATGGCATCCCAGATCTTTGTTAGGGGACCACCCTGTTTATCTCTTCCCTTGAATTTAAAGGGTAGTTAACCACCCATGTAGACAGCACTACAGCTTTCCTTATTTTGAAGTAAATCCTACTGTTATATCTGTTGACAGTAAGAATAATTACAAGCCTACCCATCTTTCTCCATCCTCAGGAACATTCCTCATGTAACCCCATTTAGAAACACTACTAAATATCTTCCTGTCCAGGTGTCCTCTCATTTGAGAAGAATGTAGACCCACAGCAACTGGTTTCTGATAAGAGGAAAACAAGTATGGAAACCGATTCTGAAATTCAGAAATGGAGAACAATTACTGTGGTCCAAGTTAAATATGGTAACTGCAGTTGAAACATTCTGTCACTTCATAAGGAAAACTGGTTTGTTTCTATTAATTTTCTGAAGGCTGTGCTCTTCATATTTTGCATGTTCCTGTGTAAATAGAAACAGTTGCTCACAGGTCAAGACTACTATCAGTACAAGGACATGTAGTTTGATTCTCTATAATTCTAAGGCTGTCCACGGAGGTCTCTGCACCAGTAGATATGTTCACTTCCAGTTAAGTGGAGTTATTTTTTATCATTACTTCAAACAGGTACAAAGATTCCTAGAGATGATTGTGCAGCTGTTTCACTTACTCAAGTTAATTTGAGCCATGCTTTCTGTTTGATGATGAGACGTGGCCAGCATCTGCAAATAGGAGCCTTTCATCTTCAGCCCTTGCCCTATTACAGTTTTCCCCTGGTTAGGACACAAAAACCTCTGATGCATGTAAGTGCACTGGAGCTCTGGGCTCCTTTTATATCCTCAATGATCACGTTGCAGGTCCTGATGGGTACTAATAGGACAGTGTGACATGTCAGGAGACTAAAAGCACTAAGCGTTTTGATTTTTCTGAGTAATTTCTGGTTTCCAAATAAAGAGCTATTATTCAAAATATTCTCCTTTACTTAATTTTCAGCACTGGCTATGTCTGGAATGTCATTTGGGTTGGATGCCAACAAGAGATCTGACTGCTGCGGGTGCTCTGCTGCCCCAGCTCTGATGTGTTTCTAATGCACTGATCTGTATTCCTGACTCACCAGTTGCAACTAATAATGGATGCTTTTCCTCAATTCCAGCCCTTATTGCAAATACCTTGGGAAAAATGCAGTGAAGCTGCTATAGTAATTATATTTGTATTATCATGAGTAAATTTCCAACGGTTCTTCTTAGTTACAAAATTGTCCCAAAGTTCAGATCAAAAGTCTATGGGCTAAGGAGCATCTCTGCACTTAACTGAGTAGCTCACAGAGATACAACTTTACCTCAAATCAGCTAGACATGTTTTCATTGACAGCAGGAAAAGATGCAATTTGTCTGTTTTCAACAGTGGTGCAGAGGCCAGAGACTAATTTAACACAGGGCTTGATTGAATTGATTGTAAACTCTTTAAGATTTGCAGTGTGAAAACTCACATGACTTTCCCTATTATCAGTCTGTTTTCTTTTCTTTTTTAATTATTTAATTTAGCTTGAACAATGAGAGTATCTAAACGGGGTGATGGAAGTACACTATCCTTTTTTGGGGGGGTCATTTTCTATTAGAATAGGGATGGGTCATGGCTTGAGTGAAGTGGTAAGTGGGATGATAAAAAAAGTAGCTTATATCATTTAGGTGAGTGTAACCACTGCATAAACACTTGAGTGGACCAGGACATCTTAAAAGAACTTCTGATTTTTGGTGAATAACCTTCATTTTCCAGATATATAAATATTAAAAACTGTTTAGCCCCTGGAGTGGAAAAGCTTGATAAAGGGTTTCATTATAGCCTGGACCATGTATCCTCTATGGAACTGTTAACTGAATTCTAATTACTTGGCCAAATTCTGACCTTCCTTTGCGCTTCCCCCTCTTTTGGGCATAGAGTTTGTAAGATGTTGGAAAGCTTGTTATTGATAGTGATGAATGGGGAAAAGATTACAAGCATTAATAATCTGAGTGTGGGGAATAGAAGACTGGAAGGGAGAAATTAAATGATAACCAAAAGAAATCTGATTTGGAGTCACCCAATGAGTCACAGGATAGTTTTTTAAAATGTAAGTGCACGTTAAACAAAGGATTATTATCCACCGAATTAACTTAGTTTAAGGAGCAAGGATTTATGGTCAGGACTAAAGTCTTGTCTAAAGATTTGTCTATATTTTTGAGAACTTTCTTGTTCTGAAAAATCATTTAAATTATTAATAGATCTGAGATTGAGAATAGTTTATTTCTTCACTGAAATAAACAGGGTACATCAAACCACAATTTTTTTTTTACCTTGAGAACAGCAACTCTACATCTCCTAAAGTTTTCATAAGACAGAGTAATTTATTTTTCTAGAAAGGCTTCTGACAACAAAAATAATGAAACAATCAAAATTTTCACCCTTAGAAAAAAAACTACATTATTAAATCTACTGAACTTTGGAAGAAATGGGAGGAAAAGAATGCAGCAACAGCTATAGATTTAGTAAATATTTCATTACTGTTAATTCTTGCAAGTCTTTAGGTTTTGAGGATTTTTTGAGCTTGAATATTTTATATGCATTATTGTTACAAGTGGTGTCTTTCTAGTTGCTTGATCAGATTTTGTTGCTTTGGATCCTGACATGAATATAACAATTTAGTTGTGTTTTCCCCCTTGAATTCAGTTTAGATTTATTCCTAGGCATTACACTCTATACTGTGTATTATTCATTATTCACTGGAGGTAAAACCAAAATATGTATGTAAGATGAAATGAAAAATGAAAGTTAGGAAGTTCAGAAACATTAATTTAAAAGAGAGCATATGTGTCATGCTTGAAGTTCTGAGCTGCGGCCCTGTTTTTCATTTGATTTTTAGAGTTGTTAAGTACTAAAGTAAACTTAGAAAGTTTGTGTTAAACCTTTGAGATGTTTTTAAAAATATCCATAGGCTAAAATACTAGGTTGTGCTGCGTTCTGTAAATAAAGCTCTGAAGTGCTTCTTATTAACGTATTTTGCGTTACTCAGGAGCAGAAGAATATTCAGAGTCATGACCTCTTTAATATGAAATAGAGAGTTAAATGAACATAAGTTATGGAGTGATGAATGAGTGCTGATAAAAGGGTGACAACAGGCGATAAGTACATGCACGAAGGCTTTAATCATGGAACTTAAATCTACTTGAGGAATATTCTTACGTCAGTATTCCTTATTGTTTGCTTCCCAGGCTGTTCTATGTGTGGTGAAGTCAACTTCTTGCTTGTATTCGCTGTTGTATTTTGATGTTAGGTTTCCTTTTCTGGAATGAGCAGGCCATCTGTAATTTTGAAAGAGAGCTTCTTGTCTTTTATCTGGCATCATCTGAGAGGCTCTACAGGCTGGACAATGATATTTTCAAGCACACAGTGACATTAGACAGTTGGTTGTGTCTGGACTACTTGTCCTAAAAACACACTCACCAAAATAAGCCCTGTTTTCTGTCTTTCATATTGCCTCAGCCCTGCTATCAACTACATAAATTCTTTTTTTTTTTTGATCCCTTGTGCAAGGGATAAGATAGAACAACTCATTTATACAAGTAACTAACACTTTTTAAAAATGTAGCATTTTAAAAGTAAGCTGTTTCTTCTATTAATATAAACTGGCTAGTGTTCCATTTTAGTTTGTGCACATGAAGGGAAGAAACAATTAACTGATACTTCCAATAAAGAAATAATTACAATGATTTAACCAGGGTGTCTAAGCTTGGTTGACAAATGTATTCTAATGGTGTCCCTGTCCGTGGCAGGGGGTTGCAACTAGATGATCTTTGAGATACCTTCTAACCCAAACTATTCTGTGATATGATAGGCACTTTCTCAGGAACTTTTTAGAGACAGAAGATCACTAACTTGCTATTGAAACAGTATTCTCTTAAGAAATACAGCTTAAGAGATAAAAGTGAGTTATTGAGAATTACTTGAAGGAAAATACCTATTTGGCTTATGGAATACAGGTTGTCCCAAGGTTTCCTTGGGGTCCCTTCCAACCCAGACCATTCTGTGATTCTATATGGGCTGCCCAGGGAAGTGGTGGATGCCACATCCCTGGAAGTGTTCTAGGCCAGTTTGGATGGGGCCATGGGCAACCTTGTGTAGATCAAGGCCTAGAGGTCGGTGGCCCTGCCTGTGGCAGGGGATTGGAACTGTGTGATCCTTGGGGTCCAACCCAGACCATTCTATGTTTGTGAAACTGTCATGCTCATTTGCAGAACAATCACAGAATTAATTTAGTTCCAAAATGCAATTTGTACTTACAGCTGTTAATACATATCTGATTTTCTGATTATCACCCTGAAAAATAGTTATTGGTTTAACTAAATCCTATTGTCCTGGTTTTGGCCAGGCCAGAGTTCACCTCCCCAAGCACCCAGCACAGGGGAACTGAGTCAGCCTGGGCTGTTTTCCACACCACCTGACATCACTTCCCCACAAAAGGGGCTTGTGAGGGAAGGGTGCTCCTGGCTGCCTCCAGGGAGTCCAAGTGTGGTGGGGAGTAGGGGGCCCTTGTGCAGTACTCACCCACCAGGTGTAAGTGAAATTTGCTGTGGGATATTATTGTTCTGCTTTCACTGTGTTTTTTGTCAGTAAACTGACCTTATCCCAACCCATGGAGGCTCTGCCTGTTTCTCCTCTGGGAGTGAGGGAGCGTCATGTGCTGCTCAGCCACTGGTTGGGGCTGAACCACCACACCTATGGTATTGTTGTCAAAAGGGGGCAAAGATGGCTTGCTTAGATCGGACAGTTTTCAGAAAGAAAAAGTGTAGAAAACCAAGTGTTGCTTTTTCTACTCCTATTGCTTCTGCAGCCCAGGAGAGGGCCTTCAGCCAATTGACAGGTAATAGGACAAGGGGAAGTGGGCTTATGCTGTGCTAAGGCAGATTCAGATTAGACATTAGGAAAAAGTTCTTCACTGAAGGAGTTGTTGGGATGTGGAACAGGCTGCCAAGGAAGGTGGTTGAGTCACCATCCCTGGATGTGTTTAAAAGATGGGTAAATGAGTTACTTAGAGATACGGTTTAGTAGAGAACAGGAACAGTTGGACTTTGATCTTTTCCAACATAGTCATTCTGTGGTTCTGTGATTCTATCTGCCTTTTGGAGTATGTTTTCATCCCAGGCTGCATTCCAGCTCCTGAAGTAGCTGCCAAGGGCTGGACAAAAGTGCTGGTGGAGTGGCACAAGAGTAAGTCTTTGGGTATTGCTGAGCTGGTGCCTACAAAGAGCGACAGTTTGCCTCAATGCTGAGAATGGCTAGAAATGAAGAGCCCGAAAGCTTGTAGATGAGAATTGTTTGCACAGCATTTCCCCCCATTATTCTTTTTGATGATGTTCATGATTACAAGCCAAAACTATGCCTACTTACTGACAATGCAGTTGGCAATAATGGTGGTGATTGTATTTGGTGATTTCCTGCTTTCTATGATAGCATATGGGTTTCCATAAGAGAACTGTCCAACTGAAAAAAATGTGTGTAGATACCCATTTGAAGGATATTATAGCTAAAAAAAAAAAGGAAAACTACTCTTTTATGACTTTGTACTCAATTATGCATCATTAGAGTCTTGTATATTTAGGAAGGAATGCTGCTATTTAGCCTGTTTCCTACCACCTGGAAGTAACTTGATTTACAATTAAGAAAACTGTTCTTTTTAGTAATATCAAAACTCTTAATGTACTATTTTAGTGACATGTCATACAATGTGCCATGTGCTCATTAAAGTCAAGTTTTGTCCTTTTTGGGAAACTATTTTAATGTAGTCTAGTCATAGAATTTCATTTAATTACATGTGTAATAGAACTTTCTGCCTTTACTTAATTGGTCTCGCCTACGTTGTTTCTGCCTATTAGATGATGATTTAACAATTTGCAATTTGTATACCCCTGAGGGAGGCTCAATGGGAATAAATGGGAGTAAAAAAATCTCTGCAGCTTTATTCCTTCCTTGATTTACTGCTTGATGGTGCCTCTCTTTTTTTAGTTGTATGGAAGAAGTGAAATAGAGAATAGTAAGCAACAAAAAGGGAAACCTTCTGAATAAAAGCAGTTGCAGAACAAAGCAGATTCTACAATCTTTGGTTATATTATTTACAGTGTAATTTGATTAGTATAGGATATAAATCCCTGATTTTAATAATATATTCTTCCAGCTTTAATATTAACCCTATAACCCATTTGTAGCTGTATAATCACAGAATTACAAGGTTGGAAGAGACCTCTGAAGATCATCAAGTCCAACCATTAATAATTTAATAACTGAGAGCAAATTAGCACATCATAACCATAGGGGCTTCTCAACCCTGGATGGGAAGGTTTGTAAAACTACTATGCAGTTCTGGGGTACTGTTTGTTTTGTAGTACTAGGCTATCATTTTGGGATATTCCAACACTGGGATTGGCTATGTTATATTGTTTTGTTTAGATGGGAATCTTATTTTTTTATATAAACTGTCAAATTGGCCTAACACTGTGTGTGTGTTAAATATGTTTGCAACTAAAGGTATTTTTCGGGGCGGAGGTTTATCTTCTTGGTAGGAACTGGGAACTAAGTGGGACAAGACGGTTTTAAAAAAAATAAAATGTTGGTGATCTATAAACAAGTGAATTTCCACTCTCTCATAAGATGGAAATGAAGATATATTGATCCTCCTCCCCCAAACTAGTTGCTAAACTTTGATTCAGTTTGAAATGGATGCCTGCCTAAATCTTGATATGCCTGAATATGTTTTTATTATAGTCAGCAAAATCTAGTAAATGAGCGGAAAGTGTATGTACTTTTTATAAAAGAGATCTCAAATCATAGTTTCTATTTTGGTACCTTTGAATTTTACCTTGCAGTTTGTGGTTTTTTAAAGGAAAATTGTTCTGCAGAAATTTACGTAGCATAATCTTCTGAGCTTTTATTATCTATGAAGGAATACTACCAATTGACAGAATTTTGATTGATTTTTTTTTTCTGTAGACCATAAAATTTATATTAAGATGATTGAAAAGACTAAATTTCTAGGTTAAAGAGAAATGCTGACGACCCAGCACACCTTCAATATTTATGCATTTTAAAATCCTACCACTTCTACGTAGTGTCAATTTTTTTACTTGAAAGAATTGTTTCTCAGTTTCTGAAGCACTGGAAATATTAATCTAAAATTATATCTTTTTTAAAGCTAGACCTTTTAAAAGCACCGTTTCAGGTAGTTATACAACTCCTTAATCCTGATGGGATATTCCTTATTTTAAGAATACTGTCTTTTCAAAAAGGTTTAGTTGCATGCTTAAAATGATGCCTTAAGTGTGATCTTTTAATTGAAAGGTTGTAGTTTCAGAGTTTTGTTTTAAATTGCTCCTCAGCTGGGGGCTTTTTGCTTTCCATCATAACAAAGAGTGCTTGGGGAAGTCTATCAAAACCGAAGTGTCTTTATCTCATACACTATTAGTTGACTAATATAAGCTGTTTTCATAATCCCCCTTCCCACCACTTCCTCCAAATGCAGTAATAAATTATTCTCATGTAAGAGATTTGTGTATATGAAAATTAAAACAAATTGGGTTTTACTTGTGGCTTCAAAAGTCCTGTTTTTACGTCTGAGTTCCCTTTCACTGTAGCTGCTTATTCTGCAAAATCTTCTCAAGTATGACTTTGCTGACAGGTGAAATTTTCCTTTCTGAAATTTATTATGTCTGAACTATTTCTGAATGATAGGAAAAAAAAGTAAAATGCACTTCGATGTAGTTTGATTTTAATGAGTCAGTCCCATGTTCTGACTTGGCTGGTCCTGTGTGGAGCCAATGATCCTTATGGGTACTTTCCAACTCAGGATATTCTATGATACTATGATTCTGTGACTTTCTTTCGTGGGCTTGGCCTTGGCCAGCAGCAGCTCTTAGAGCTGGTTGGCACTGGCTTAGTCAGACATGGGGGAAGCTTCTTGCAGCTTCTCAGAGAAGCCACCCCTGTAGCCTCCCTGCTACCAAAACATTGCCATGCAAACCCAACACAGTCACTCACAAAACTTGCTTCTGGATTTTCTCCTTTTAACACCAAATGAATCAATGAGGCTGTGGCAAAAAAACATTTTAAAGTTCATGGACTGGTCTAACTTGAAGGCATTTCAAGGAACTAACTAAAATGTGAAGGTCACACATGTGATATCATTATACAAGTTACACATCTAGGATGTGAAATTGCTTGGGAAAACAATGACTTGGAAAAAAACCTGGTTATCACAGTAAATCTTCTCAGAGTGAACTTTATTGCAGTACTCTGGGAAAAAGTGCAAATATTTTCTTTGCATTAAAGACAAGTACAATGTAATTTAATTACTAATTCACTGTGACTGTAAAGTCTAGTTGTATCTTGAAATGAAAATCCATGGAGAAATGTGCTCACTGAGCATTCATGTGTCTTCTCATTTTACCCCCAAAAGTTGGAATAGTTTCTTTGTATCTTCTATGTAAAGCCCTGTATCATTTAATTTCTTCCCCTGTAACCACTGAAGTGGACTCCTTTATGTATGATTGTTTTCTCAGTTATATAGCCTGTTCTGGTGGTTTGAGCACTCTGTCTAGTCTCAAGCACTTCGAGTTTGGTTTTGACTAGGATCTCAGCATCTCTGCAGGTGACCTTTAATTTATATGCAACATGCTGTGCTCATAGTCCTTTAAAAGAAGAGCATTGCACTCAGCTGCTGTGAGCCAGCAATGTGCCCTCATGGCTGAGAAGGCGAACAGTTTGCTGGGTACATTCAGAAGAACATGGCCAGCAGGTCAAGGGACTTTATCCTCCCCCTCTGCTCTGCCCTGGTGAGGCCTCATCTGGAGTACGATGTCCAGTTCTGGGCTCCCCAGTTCAAGGCAGATAAGGAACTAGTTGAGTGAGTCCAGTGGAGGGCTGTGAGGATGTTGAGGGGACTGGAGCATCTTCCTTATGAGGAGAGGCTGAGAGATACGGGTCTCTCTGTTCTGGAGAAGACTGAGAGGGGTTCTTAATGCTTATAAACATCTAAAGGATGGATGTGAAGAAGATGGGGCCAGACTCTTTTCAATGGTGCCCAGCAACAGGACAAGGGGCACAAGCTGAAACACAGGAAGTTCTAAGTATGAGGAACATCTTTACTGTGAGGGTGACAGAGCACTGGAACAGGCTGCCAAGAGAGGTTGTGGAGTCTCCTTCTCTGGAGATGTTGAGAACCTGCCTGGATGTGATCATGTGCAGCCTTCTGTATGTGATCCTGCTCTGACAGGGGGTTGGACTTGGTGATCTCTAGAGGCACCTTCCAATGCCTACTGTTCTGTGATTCTGTGCTTTCTTGGGGATTTTCAAAGTATTTCTCTGTAGACAAAGTGAGCTGATGCTCCAGGTTTATCATGTGTAAGAGGCTGTGAGACTTCTCTGAGACTCTTGGTGTCCTATGCAGGTCTTAAACACATGCAGTGCCACTCCACTTCTACCCTAGCGCTGTGCCCTGGGACTAGCAACTGCTGTGTGTGTTGGAACAGGACAGAGACCATGTGTAAAGTGATTCCATGATGATTCCTGATCACAGTGATCCTCACCAGCATTTCTGTTTTCTTCAGGGCTCTTCCAAAAGCAGTTGCACATGGTGGTTTTGTTCTATAGAATCATAGAATGGTCTGGGTTGGAAGGGACCCCAAAGATCATAGAGTACCAACCCTCTGCCCATGTTTGTTTATGCAGAGGCAGTAGGAAGACAAGGGCTGGAGCAGGTGAATAGCTGGTTCCTCCACATGAGCATCTTTTAAGATAGCCTCAACACAACAGAGATGCTTGCCTTATTCCACTTAATTTTTCTCTTATCTTCTTGTGGTGGGCAATCTTTTTTTTTTTTTTTTAGTGAGAATAGTGAGAATGCTGGAATGATAACTAGGCATGACTTCAGAATTAGGTTTTTTGGGGGTTGTTTGTTATATCTGGCATAAAATTTCATGTTTTTAATTTACACATTTTCTGTTGAATTTTTCTGCCATGTAAAGGCAATACTCATCTATACAAGTGAGCAATGGAAGATGAACATATACCTTTTGAAATTTATTTCTCTGATTATTAGTATTCCACTGAAAGGTAAGAGGTACAGTATGGCATCATTTTGGATAATGATAGGATGACAAACCATTTGTAGTTCAGCAGTGGAGGATAGTCAACTCAGTCT
Source organism: Gallinula chloropus (assembly GCF_964237585.1). Classification (NCBI taxonomy): domain Eukaryota; kingdom Metazoa; phylum Chordata; class Aves; order Gruiformes; family Rallidae; genus Gallinula; species Gallinula chloropus. The sequence continues at coordinate 5,727,404 of NC_140086.1, forward strand.
TCAAGTATTATCATGCTTATGCTTTTCCAGATTTGAGTGACTATTGATTATTAGTCTTATGCCCCCTATAGAAGTTGGAGTATTTACCAAGTAGGTATTACCATTATTATTTCAAATTTCTAATTTCATTAAGTAGCTAAGAGTTTTGCTGCACAATGATTGCCACGCAAATCCAAATTATTTGAACAGACAAGTGAAAAAAGGTGCAAGTTGAAGTTAATTGTTATGCCTCTTCACTTCTAGTTTATGGTTTTCAAATTTGGAATTGGGAATTAAAAAGCCAGATTCTCAGCATGCACAGTATAATTTAATTTAAACAGAAGATTTATGTAGCTAACTATATCTTAACACTCCTCTTTTTTTCAAATACTATATTATATACAGTGGAACTATTCTTTCCTAATTTAACTTTTTATCATCTGAAATGTGGATCAGATAAGTATAAGATTTTGAATTTTACAGACTTCAGCACTCTAGTTTGACTTTTATCTCCTCTTCAATTATTTTAAATAAATAATTAAGTTCTAAATGCAAATCTTTTAATTTAATTGGCCTTTTTTGGTGATTAATGGAAAAATTTATCTCTAGCTCTGCATAGTTCAGATATTAAAGCAATCCTTTTCCTTTATGAAGTCAGTTTGAGGCCAGAAGGAAACATCATTAATTATGGGTTGCTTGAGCTACTTATTTTTACTGTTGTCTTTTCCTGTAGTGAATGAAACACACGTTGGACTTATAAAGCAGTGAAATAATTAGAAGTAAGCACAAGGTATATATTAGTTTAGATGACTTTTTTGCATTTTCATTGAGTGATATGTATGTATTCATCTCAAGATTTGATCCTCGAAGTCTGTCTTTGCCTGTAAATTATTATATGCCGGAGTTTCACTATTCTACTGCTCCTTTATATCCATTGCAGAACTTGTATTTAGGGTATAACTACATGTACCTGAAACATGATGTTATAAAAATGTTATTACTGAGACTGCACAATGGAAAAATCAGGTGAAGTTTCCTTTTTTAAAGGAGGCTTGTCTTTAAGCATTTTTTTTCCTGTCATGAAAGCAAGAACAAGAGTATCATCCTCGCTTCTAGCTTTTCCTGAAATTTGAAGTCACTGACTGTACAGGGACTATTCCTAGACATTAGCATTTTGCATAAGTAGTAGTAATATGGTCTGGCTGTGTGTCCCTACTGTCTTACTTCATATAAGAAAGCGGGATGAACAGGAAGCATACTATTGAATAAAGTCTCCAACTGCCTCCTTCCAGCTTCATTATGGAAACAGCTTGCAAACTCATCTGTGGATGATAGTATTTAAATAGGGAGTTAACCATGAGGAAGAGTTTTTTGGGTTCCTGTTATATCATTTCTTCCTAAAGATAATTGAATAAGGAATATCTCTAGGTTTTATTCTTCCACCCTAAGCAGCAGTGTTTTATTTACTTAATGAAAGATGAAATCTAGTTATGCTAACCAGATTGCTTCTTTTCTTTTAATACCATGCCTGCTTTTAACTGTGTTTTATTTGGAGAGTGTGACATACTTAATTTCATCTCTTATAAGAGATGAGGACATCAAAAGAGTCTATCACCAGGGGACAGGGTATGCTTGGGACCTGCCTGCTTTCCTGCCAGGAACAAGGGCAGAAGTTTATAGCACTACAGGCAATAATCCCTTATTGAATTTTTCACCTATTAATTTTATCTGTTACCTGCCACTTCTCTGAAACTGTCGGTGTTGCTTAATTTTAACTGGCACTGCTTTAGTAAAGAAGGGTGTGCAAGGCATTGTCTCAGGAATAGTCATGATGCCATTTAAAGGAAGGCTTTCTTTCCTGATACAAAGTCCTTTCTGTTGTGCATTTTGTTGTCAGGACAGAGTGATATTTTCAGTGTTATGAAAAGTGGTGAAATGATCTGTCTGGTGTCGTTAATAATTCTGTACCGGTACTTTAATAGGACCTTAGATAACTGTCATTGAAATGTCTGCTGCACCATCAGAAGGTTTGTCATTTTTTCCCCTTGTAAGTCCTCCTGACAGGTGACGTGAGATGATACCGTGCAGACATATATCAGCATTGCCAATGAGCTGACCTTTTCCTCTTCATTCACTTAATTTGTATTTGAATAATTTGCATCCCTGTAATGATGCTTGGTTGTCTGAGTAGCTGTCAGAATGGCCCGGGCTCGTTTCATGACAAAATCCAGTATGTTTCAAAACACGATTGTTTCATTATTCATGAAAACTGTTGTTACTTTATCCCTCCTCCAGCACAAGCAAGGTTAGTCAGAGAGAGACAAAACCTGTTTTGCATTTGCAGGATTGGCTAGTAAATATTTTTACATAATGCAGTGGTTTTTATATAAATATCTCATGATTTATTGAACTCTCCTTGTAGGAAATTTGGATAGATACCCATGATGCAAAGAAGGTTAAAAAGAAATTCTAGTCCCTCTTCCTGAAGCAAGTATGTGTTTAAACTTCTGCATCTTAAGATCACCTATGTTTTCCCTGATTTGTAATTAATGTGAAGGGCAAGGTGCTGTGTATACAGTTACTCTTGCACACCATTAGCCATCGATATCCCGGTCATTGGTAATAAATTGAATGCCTGCTTCTATCTGAATTGCCTTTTTTTCCACATAGATTCTATAGATTGCTGTGTATAACATTTTCACTGTAATATGCATATTTAAATGGTCCAGGTATTCTCCCAATTCAGAATTCGAATGCTTGTGTATGATCAGGGTTCAGTGCTGGGATCAACATCAATTAGGATTTTCATCAATGACCTAGATAACAGGATAGAATATACCTTTCATATGTGTATCACAATGCAGGAACAAATTTGGGGAAGGAGCTGCAGAGAACTCTAGGAAAGAAACAGGTTGTAAAGTAACTGTACATTACTACAGTAATTTAAGTACAGAAAGACTTTAACAGCTAAATAAACAGGAGTTTCATAAATTTGATGCAAAGCACAGTGACAGAGTTAGGTGATGTTCAAGTGGGTCCCTTTCACTACCTTCTGCTTCTTTTGAGGGAAAAAATCCCCCAAAGAAGTGATCTCTACAGATCACTTAAAAATTGAAAATCCTGGTCTAGTGTGTTATTGTAACCCAATGTCAAGCTTATCCATTATTCCCTTCAGTCAGCTGCCTTCAGGATTTGTTCCTCCATTCATTACTGTCTCACTGGTGAAATGCGTCTTTTGAGGTGGGAGAAAGCAGAGCATTAAAAGTGAAGCGAGGAAGCTGTGTTTGTGCAGGGGTAAATTTTTAAGGATGAGTGACTGATTTAGGTTACTGTATTTATTTTTTGTTTTGATTTTTTTTGTGTGTGTGTGTAAAGCCTTTCAATTTGCTACACATTCTATAGGCTATGGAATAAATACCGAGACAACATTACTGATAAAAAAATGCAGAGACAAAACTCAGGATGAATATTTTTAGCACAAGAGGAAAAAGAATACTGGTGATGAAAGGCATATATGTTTTTAAAAAAGAGCTAGGATTTAATTTTGCCATGCTTTACTTTGAGTGTAAGTATAGTCTTGAAAAATTTTACTTTATGTCTTTGTTGCTTTCATATACTCTGCCTACAGCTCTATTTGTCATACTGGTGTTTTTTTCCTCTTCATAGTTCTCTTTTACTCAGACCTTTTCACTTTCTAGCTGGCAAGTATGTTGTTGGGGGCAAGTATGTATCTTCTCAAGTGACATGAGGTATCACTGTGCTAAATACAGTATATATAGTATAAATAAAAAACTGGTTAAGAAATTTGAAAAATTAGTAGAAATTCTGGGTGTGAGGAGCCCCATTTACTTAAGTTTTCCATACATCGGGGTCCTTAAGTGAGTCTAGAGAAGGGCAACCAGGCTGGGGAAGGGGCTGGAGGGTGAATCATATGAGGAGCGGTTGAGGGAGCTGGGGATGTTCAGCCTGGAGAAGAGGAGGCTGAGGGGAGACCTTATCACTGCCTACAACTGCCTGAAGGGAGGTTGTAGCGAGGTGGATGATGGTCTCTTCAGCCAGGTGACGGGAGAAGAGACAAGGGGAAATGGCACAAAGCTGCACCAGGGCAGGGTCAGATTAGACGTTAGAAGAAAATTCTTCACTGAAAGAGTTGTGAGGGCCTGGAACAGGCTGCCCAGGGAGGGGCTTGAGTCACCTTCCCTGAATCTGTTTACAAGACAGGTAGATGAGGTACTTAGGGATATGGTTTAGCACAAGACAGGAACAGTTGGACCTGATGATCTTAAAGGTCTTTTCCAACCTAGTGGTTCTGTGATGAACTGTTGGGAAGAGTTATCTAGGCTGTGTTCCTGAAGCTGATGTGGATTTATTGTAGGCTATTGGGGGGAAAAAACTGCTCACACGCATATTTAATTTCCAGAAAAAGAATTACCATATTGCCAGTAATGATCCATTAACAGAGGAATGCAATCTGAATGCCCTCAATTAAATATTAAATATTGTTAGGCAGGAATGTTTTTCTAATATATCATTCACTTAGAAAAGTGTGGCACAATAATTACATGAGAGCTGTTTTCCAGGTCCATTGGGAGATGGAGTCTAAGTATGTTTGTTCGGAACTAAGATAATGCACTGTTGAAATGTGACTATAGGTAACTATGAGTATTTATGTGAGAATTTAAGCAGTCTCGTGTATGTAATAGAAATCAAGTACTGGGTTTGCATCTGCTCATGTACCACGGAGTAATGAGGTAATCTCAGAAACAAAGGCAAAAATGATTCTGTAATGTTCCAGTCTTCCACATGTGTTGCCCATGCAAAATCCAGGAAACTCAACTGGCATTTGCAGAATCAAATCATACTTCAATGCCAGTAAGAAATGATGTTGTTAGTCATAGTTTCAGGCCTGATTTTTTTTAAAATTCACTCTACAGATTGTATCTAGGTGTTTTTCATTACATTCCTTATTTCTGGCTTGATTCCAGTAGTTACTGTGATACCCTTTTGTAGCTCATCTTAGCTTTTTTTATATGCCCAGCAGTGGATGGTCTTTGCATGCAAATGAAGATCTCTTAATGATCTCTTGCTGTAGGAAAAAATAGCCAAAACAAAACACCCCTTAGAGAGGAATAGATTAATTCCTGTGCCTTTTTTGATTTTTAAACATGAAGATCAGCAAAGATGTGGCCTGCAGAAGAGGTAATAGAAGCAGTAATTGTGCCACCTTTGTCTCAGTGCTGTATTTGTACTTTTTAATGATGAAGGTAGTTTTGGACTATTAACAACTTCTCTTGAGATCAGGTTTTGCTCAGGGTGAAGTGTGATGGGCCTGTTTGAATTCCTCTTTCCACAGTAAACTTCATAATCTCTAGATTACTCCTTGTTCTTGTAATTGCTGTGTATTTTCTCCCTGTTTCTTTTAGGATTGAGATTCTCTAAAATGTATGCTAATTATAGAAAATCTCTTCTGCTTTAGGAGGATTTCAAAGCCCTTTCTTGCTGACATTTGTAACTCATGTTTTCCTTTTGGCAGCATTTATGGCACATGTTTCCCTCTTTATGTATAGAAATAGATAAAGGAATAATAGTAATCCTATGTGTTTTGTGAAATGCCCTTCTCATCCCCCTTCTTAGATTGTAGTTGCGTTTCATTGTGAATGGTTTTTCAAAGCTGTTACTTGGTCTTCTGTTTTCCTTAAGTGCAAAGTCATCTGAAGAGCAATATATTTTAATTCTTCCCTAATTATTTTTCTATTTCAGACAATTCAGGAAATTAAAGCTGTTTTGGCAGCACAGTGTATTAGATCTGCTATAACCACATTTTGTGTGATGTGAGCTGGTCTAAATTCCCTTTCATATTAGATTAGTGATTCTAGTTTAACATATAAGTATTTAGTATGCATTATAGCATAACATAGTTAATTCAATTTGCTTTTATGCCTTACTGTACATTTAATAAAGCAATTATTTAACCATTTACTACCAATGAATTATACTACGATATGGAAATTACTATTGCCTGTAACTCATGAAGATACATTAAGCAAGATGCAAATATCTTCTCAAAGAAAAAGATAAGGGATACATTTAGATTCTAGTGCTGTATTTTTTTTGTAAGAAGATTTTTAAAAGCAAATTTAGAAAGTTGACTTGTAAAAACAGTGAAATGCATGTGGCTTTCTAAGTGTTACTGTTCACTTCAGGAGACATTTTTGTAGGTAATATTTGGCTTCCCCTGTGTGTGGTTTGGGATTAAACTACATCAGCATTTGGCCCAGTCTTTTTTTTTTTTCAGCAAGTCTTAAGCATACCAGAAGCTTTTATGTACCAAGACTGAAGGCAGATGAACATCTGCAGAACCACAAAGACATCAACTGTTTGCAACTGCAAAACCAATGTCCTGTGTACCATTCACAAAGGCATTAAGATGTTGATTGATGTTTTGTAAGAAATCTTACCATCTTCAGTAGACTCAGACTTCTGTTTGCAGTAGCATAAATAGTATGGCTTATATACCATTTGTATACAGACTAAGTGCCACTGAGACAAATATAATAACATTCCAGTGCTTGATTTCCCAGTGATCTGCATTTTCTGTAGAAATACTGTCTGGAAAACTGTTATGGTAAAAATCCTGTGTTTTTTCTCTTTCTTTTCCCTTTGCTCCAGTATGGCTATCCAAGTTGACAAGTTCAGTTTTGAGAGCTTCCCAGAATCCCCTGCCGATGGCACGCAGTTTGCGAATGCAAAGCAGCTGGAAGAAGAAAGGCAACAAGCAAAAGGTCTGGAGATTAACAGCAAGCTGGATATTTGCTGGAAAATTATATCCTTTCGTAAATGCTTGCTTAAAAAAATATATAAATAGATGCCCTATGACACATTTTATTTTATAATTCAACTCACTTTATAGCAGTGTTACTGAAAAGAAAAGTAATTAGAACTATGAAGCTTATCATAATTATAGACTGTTTAAGGTTAATTGTGCTGTATATTATTTAGACGATGCTAGGGTCTTACTATAATGGCTTTTTCTGAGTCATTGAGCCTGCCACAAACACTGTGTATTTTTTCCTCAACTTTTAGGGAACTGAGGAAGTATAGTTAGGATTGATGAGTAGTAGTTTTATAGGGTCAAATTTTTCTACTGTCCCCCACACCACATAACTGAATCATGAAGAAATACATGAAGCTGTTTTTAGAGAGTTTTCATATATTTAATTAAATTTGAGCAAATCAGAACATATGAGAATAATTTATTTCCAAGTCCTCTTTACAGATTTAGTAATATATCTAATCTTGGGTAGCCTTTTCAAGACTTAGAAAGGACTTGTATGATGACTTAGTCATCCTGAACATAAAATCCCCACAATCATTCTAAATGCAGTAAAATATTGCCTTATGATTATTAATGAGAAATTACATTCAGGTTAGAGTTAAAATAAACCAATGGCATTGCTGTAAAATTCATAATTTCCATAAAATCTTGTGCTTGGCTTGTCAGAAATACCCTTTTTCATTATTTTCATCCGGGATCTGTTCTGTGCAGCCAACAGCCCCCCAAGCCATGTGCTGATACTCAGCATCTTCCAGAGGATTGATATTTTTCACTCAGACCATACCCAAATTCACTTGATAGTGGGTGGCAGGAAATGAGAAGAGAGTGGCAATCAAATCGTGCTTTGTTTTTAGAGACGTCTTTTTGTGCTTTTAATTGTACTGTTATCTAGTGATCTGAAATGATTTTTAATAACTAATTATTAAATTAGATGCACAGGATTAGTCAAAGGCGAGACATGAGACATTAATGAGGTTCCTTGTGCCTGGTTCCATCCAGGCTACCTAAGCAGCATTTCAGAACCTTCAGTTTATGCAAAGATGTCAATATTTAGGTAGAACTCACTTAGAAAATTTTGGTTATGGAAAGACATAAATATTCTTTGGTAGCACAGTTGAATTCTTATGCTGGATTTGAATGAATAGTTGTAATACTTTTTTCAGGGTGTAAAAATACATCCTTATAATTTCTGTTGCTGAGCAACACTGTTTACATTCATTCTGTGTTCTGTATTTAAACTCAGTTCTGATACCAAAACTATCATGGCTGACATGTAAGTCAGTACCTTAGAAAACCAGTAGATCAATGCATGAACTGTATGTTAAATTCATGGCAAGCATTAGTTACTGTGTTTAGCAGACCTCTTAAGAATATTCTCTCTGTTCCTTGAACTAAAAGTATTTTAATGAAAGGCAAAGAATTGCACATGTACTTAAAAATTCTTGAAGAAACATGTACATTGTTTTCCTGATTTTGTGTCATAGAATTGTCTTGGTTGGAAGGGATTCTTCAGATCATCAAGTCCAACCATGTACCTGCCAACCACTACTAATCCATGTCCCTCAGCACCACATCTAACAGTCTCTTAAATACATCCAGGGATGGAGATTGCACCACTCCCCTGGGCAGCCTGTTCCAATGCCTAGCAGCCCTCTCTGGGAAGAAGTTTTTCCTAATATCCAATCTAAATTTCCCCTGGCATAGCTTGACGCCATTTCCTCTTGTCACTAGACAGAAAAGGTCAGTCCCCACCTCTCCACGACCTCCTTACAGGTAGTTGTAGACAGCAATTAGATCTCACCTCAACCTCCACTTCTCCAGACTAAACAACTGCAGTTCCCTCAGCCGCTCCTCATAACATTTGTTCTCCAGTCCCCTCACCAGCTTCATCACCCTTCTCTAGACACACTCCAGCAATGTCTAGAGTCAATCTTTCACATCCTTTTAGTTCTTACAGCAACATTGGGATGTGAACCAGTGTGAAAAATAAGAGTGAGAGGGACGTGGGGGTCCTGGTGGACAGCAGGATGACCATGAGCCAGCAATGTGCCGTTATGGCCAAAAAGGCTAATGGCATCCTGGGGGATATTAGAAGGTGCGTGGTTAGTAGGTGAAGAGAGGTCCTTCTGCCCCTCTACTCTGCCCTGGTGAGATTGCATCTGGAATATTGTGTCCAGTTCTGGGCCATTCAGTGCAGGAGATCCGGACAAACACACAGGGATCAATGTGATCAGGTTAATGCTGTTTATTCAAACTGTTCGTCTGCTTATATAGTCCCGTGCCATGTGCATGCGTCTGGCCCCTATTGGTAGAGCGCATATGATCACGCGCCCCAATACACTCTGTGATTGGCTACAAGCCTCACAGCACGCCTGCAGTTGTTACAATTCTTCTCCCTTTACTTCTTCATCACAGGCTGGATGGCTCATGTGCCCATTGCCCGCTAAAAGGCCTCCAACACCTCAGTTTGAGATGGACATAGAGCTCCTTGAAAGAGTCCAGCACAGGGCCACCAAGATGATGAAGGGTGTGGAACATCTTCCTTGTGAGGACAGGCTGAAGGAGCTGTGTCTGTTCAGCTTGGAGAAGAGGAGACTGAGGGGTGACCTTACTGATACTTTTAAATATATAAAGGGTGAGAGTCAGGAGGATGGAGCCAGGCTCTTCTCAGTGATGGCCAGTGACAGGACAAGGGGCAACGGGTGCAGCTGGAACAGAAGAAGTTCCATGTGAATATACAGAGAAACGTTTTGACTATGAGGGTGATGAGCCCTGGGACAGGCTGCCCAGAGAGGTTGTGGAGTCTCCTTCTCTGTAGACATTCAAACCCCACCTGGATGTGTCTCTATGTGATCTAATCTAGGTGATCCTGCTCTGGCTGGGGGGTTGGACTGGATGATCTTTCAAGGTCCCTTCCAACTCCTAACGTTCTGTGATTCTTATTTCAGCTAAACTTGAGAAACTTGATTTTGGATACATCTGTCCTCCTGCCAGAGGAATTTGACTCTGGCTAGTGGAGCTTAGTTCAGGCATACTGATGGACAGACACATGGAGAAATGGATGGATATCTTAACTGCATAAGCCTTGTTTTCCCTCAGAAGCCAGCCTAAATGCAGCCAGGAGATAAAAAGCATTTGCAAAAATACAAAGGGATATAGTTGCTTATACTTCTTCCTCAAGAAGTCTTTTGAATGGTAAGACCAAGTGATCTCTTTGGTGCCAACCATTTTTGAGCTACTGCGAACTGTCCAGCTAACCTTTCTCTGCTGAGTATATGCATCAGAAGAGGAATGTATATTTTCAAGAACACAGTTCAGACAACTGTGTTATTAGTAACCTTACATTGTTTACCAAGGAAGGGCTATTTTATTTGGCTTAAATTCTTGGTTGATACCAAATGAAACCATCACATAAACAAAGGCTTCAAATTTTAAGTGAGTGGATTACACTTACTGCAGTGAAAAGCTGGTTGTATGAAATGCCTGTGAGGGCCAAAAATAGTTGACAAAGTATGAGCAGGTTGTATCTGTATCACTTGAAGAGCACAAGAAGTATTTTTCAGTATGGGAAGTCTATTTTCCATGGATTTATCCATTGAAATATTCGGGATTTCAAGGGATGAGATTTTCAGGGTTTCATTTGTGAAAGTATTGTAATACTTGGTTGACTGTCATGTATATTTGGAGGGCTAAAGGCCGGAGGCAAAGACATCACAGCATATTGTTCAATTAAGCCTTTGTACATTTTTATACAGTAAAAACTATTAGGGAAATAGACTTTCTTATGAGAAAGCTCACTGTCATGCCATTTCATTTGGGAGTGATTTAGTGTATCTTTTAGATTGTAGGTGTGTTGTGATCATTTAAGTTAAGAACATGCTGTCTTGTTTTTTAGCATCTGTTAGATGGCAGCTGGTATCAGCTTAACAACTGGCATTTGTTTTAACACCTATTTGAACAGACAGCACATGCTGTATTAAGGTGGCTAATATTCAAATTATATTTCTTTTCATATTTTCTTTTTTTTTAAAATTCTATTTTCTTCAGTGCCCTTCTATGCATTCTGACTCATGGATCAAGGCATCTGTACAAAGTGTCCTTTCAAGTTTCTAGAGTGCTGTGTCTGCTGCCCAGTGCTCTAAGATTTTCATCTTTTGATTGAATGGTCTTTACACACTCCGTGTTAGACCCACCACAGAGTATGATTCTTCAGAGTATTCCTTTTATTTGTGCCATCCATATTTTGACTTCAGAAATTCAAATATGTTTAGAATAATTTGGGATAACTTGCTCACATGCAAGTGATCCTCATTCAGAAAAGTTTGTTTATTCTTCTAAAAATGTTCAGATCACAGGATGTCAGGGGTTGGAAGGGACCTCAAAAAAGTATCTATTCCAATCCCCCCAACAGAGCAGGATCACCTAGATTAGGTCATGCAGGAATACATCCAGGCTGGTTTGGAATGTCTCCAGAGAAGGAAACTCCACAACCTCTGTTGCTGGACTCTTTCAAGTAGATGGCAGAAAGGACTTTTTAATAGGAAACACAGAAAGGCTTTTCTAGGGTGTAGCATCAAGAAGTTATTTATGCTTCAGTTTTGTGTCTAATATAGATGATTTAGAGAAGGTCCTTTTAGAGGGCTGATGTTTGATGGCAGCTTTGCCTCCAGTCACCCTGAGAGAGCAGAGTTTAACATCCCAAGGCGAGTGAGGAAAAGGAACTAGCAAGATAATGACTCTGGACTTCAGGAGAGGAGACTTAGAGGAACTATATAGACAGGTTTGCACAGGAGGTTTCCCTCAGGAGCAGAGGGATCCAGGAGAGCTAATGGACCTTCAGGGACAACCTTCTCAAAGCCCAGGAGTTGCAGCAGTCATACATACAAGTTTCAAGCAAGGTATATCACAAGGTGACTATAGCAAATTGCAGCCAGATAGATTCCGATGAGGTACAAGGAAAACACTTTTTACAAGGAGGGTGCTCAAATAGTGGAACAGGTTGTCTGAAAGTGCTGTGAAATTGATGCCTTTGGAGATATTGGAGAATTGTGGATACGGCCTTTGTTGTGTTAAATGGGTAAAGGAATTTGGCAGAAAATAAATTCCCTGCTGTTCCAGCTTGTCCTCAGGTATTGGGGGCCGGGCTTAGGGTCTGAGTGGTTCCCAATTCAGCACAGTAAGTCCAGTCACATTCAATACACTGAGTTATCATGATTGCAGATGCACAAATAGTTTGAAGCACCTTCAGTCTAGTTGTGTTCAACGAACCAGCATGGCCAGACTTCAGGAGTTTGGTCACGTTCAATAAGAACTCTCTCATCTAGATGAACGAATGATGCAGTTTGGTGAGGCAACAGAAGTACAGATTCTTTTGGATTGCCAGTGATGATACACTGTCTAGAAAAGCATGTGCAGGTAATATAGGAACATAAACCAACATAAAACTACACATAGGATGACATAAAACTACTTGAGTAATATAACAGCATAAACAATTCCATGTAGAGATTTCTAAGTTTCCTTTGATAATGTATTTGAAACTCACTAAAGGCATCCCTTTGAGGTGGGGGAAGAGAGGCTCAGCCCATCAGCTGGTCCTGGAAGTCAGCAATGGTTTGTGATGGTACATTCCTGACTTGGAAGATGGTATCTTCCCTAACAGCCTTCTGTTCTTAAGCCATTCTTACACTATTTTTAGCTGTCAGGTGGAGCTTCAGTGGCTTTAATCATACAAACCTTTTTTGTGATTGGTATACATTTTTCTTGCTTTGTATTTAAAGGGCTAGGAGAAATTCATAGTGAATGTGCAGTGAGCGGTGGTCACATCTTGGAGGTGGGTAGCTTTTGGGATGGAGGTGTCCTTTGGTATTCTAATGAGCAGAGTTCACCCAAAGGATGTGATCTTGTCAGGAAAATTATGAACTTCTGGCTCAGGTGTATTCACTCCATTCTCTCTGTACATTCTCTCAGGGTTAGCATGTCCAGCTCCCCTGATGTTGCCTACCACTAAGGTTGCCTAGGGAACCTTTGTGGAATGGTCTCTAAGCATCTCAGCTGCACTCCATGCTGGAAGTTTCTTCAGTGCCTTAAAAGTGTAAGTTTAATTTCTAAGTAACCTCTGGCAGTCATTCCACAGCCTTGAACAACCTGATGCTGCTGGGGGACCTCATTACAGCCTTCCAGTCCCTGAAGGGAGCTTATAAGCAGGAGGGGATTCAACTTTTTAAAAGGGTAGACAATGGCAGGACAAGAGGGAATGGATTAAAAGTAAAGGAGGGAAGGTTTAGATTAGATATTAGGAGGAAGTTTTTTACAGAAAGAGTGGTGAGGTGCTGGAACAGGCTGCCCAGAGAGGTGCTGGATGCCCCATCCCGGGAAATGTTGAAGGCCAGGTTGGATGGGGCCCTGGGCAACCTTGTGTAGATCCAGGCCTGGAGGTTGGTGTCCCTGCCTGTGGCAGGGGGGTTGGAGCTCTATGGTCCTTGGGGTCCCTTCCAACCCATGTCATTCTATGATTCTATGAATTTCAGTACTGTTGGACAGTGGCTTTGGAATTGTGTTTCAGTATAAATTACTCTGTGCTTCCTGCAGCCACGCAATGGGCTGGGTCATAGAATGGCTGCTGAAAACTAAACTCTCCCTGTCTCCTGCTCTCCTCAGGTTTGATTGCAGCCAGAGAAATTTTCTAATGTACTGTGAAAGAATTGATATTTCACTGAAATGAGACTATAACATTTTGGAGTAATTTTCTTGAAAATATTCTAAACCTGGCCCTAACAACCTTTTAAATATGAAGCTTCTAGTGCCACCTTAAACATCATGTTCCATTTTAAACTTTTCTAATAGTTATTTTCTTACTTCAGTATAAATTTCTGTGATTTATATGAAGTCCTGTTTGCCATGTTTTCTTACATTTTTGAAACTGTATTCTATGCACCTTCCTCTTTTTTTTTGGTTTCTATTTTTAAACCTAATTGCCAATTTTTTTTCAAAGCACGTTTTCTTTCAGTCATACTGTTGATGATGTTCTGCAGTATAACTATATTTTTCTCAATATGTGGGATCCAAAGCTGGAAGCAATATTTCAGGTGAGATTTCTTATAGAATAAAAGCCATACTGTAAGTTCCATGTTTCAGATACAGTGTTTGCTCTGAAAAATATTCTTGAATTATTTTGCAAGTATCCCATATCTGATAGGGTTTTTGGCATGTGGTCCAGCATAACTGACTGAATAATTACTCCTAATTTCCATTTATAGATTTGTTGATTGCTTGCAGGATGATACTTAGAACTTTTCTATCAAATTTTATCTAAGGGATCTTCATAAGTTTAGAAATGGCACAAAGCTGTGCCAGGGCATGTTCAGATTAGATGTTAGGAAACAATTTTTCACTGAAAGGGTTGTCAGGGCCTGGAACAGGCTGCCCAGGGAGGGGATTGAGTCACCTTCCTTGGATGCCTTTAAAAAAAAAGGTAGATGAGGTGGTACTTAGGGATATGGTTTAGCATAGGATGGCTATGGTTGAATTTGAAGATCTTTAAAAGTCTTTTCCAACCTAGTGATTATGTGATTCTGTGATTTATTAGATTTGTGAATGCTGACATATTCAGTTTTTATGAATGTTTTTGTATTTCATCATCAAAATAGCCAATCAGAATTTTGAAATTATTATGTGTTAGATAGAACCTTGAGTCATCTTATCTGACATGCAGTCTGGGTTTGAGAGTAAATCCTTGATAACTGTTCTTGAAATTTACTTTTCCATTTGTCTGTTCAGCTTTTGAGGACTTCATTTTGATCACAATTATCAATCTTTACATATGAGAACATTGCATATTGTGGAACTTTGGAATGTCAGTAAAAGTTTTCTTAGAAATACCTTAATTGGCTGGAGCTTCACATTTCCATGCAGCTTCTTAGCATCAACAATTGATTGTGAAAGTAACTATTATTTACGAACATCAACTACTGCATGTAATTAGCTTTAATAATAAAGTACCACGATAATAATCAAGCAGAAAGCTTAAAATATGACTAAGGCTATTGCTGTAAGTAAAATGTGATCATTAATCATTTAAATTTGTTTTTCATTAGTATAATTTTTATTTATCAACATTTACTAATTTGTTTATGATTGTGTATGTGCTTCCACCTGTATTTATTTGCAAAGGAACTGAGAAATAAGTCTTATTAGAAGGATGCAAGATGGGAAATGCTGCAGAGAGAAAAAAATCATACTAATTTTAACATAAAAAAACATTTAAAAAAGTGTATTGTCTTTTTAAGCAGGAGGTTTTAGATAGAACCATAGAATCATAGAATATGTTAGGCTGGAAGGGATTTTTAAAAGTCATCTAGTCCATCCACCTGAAGTAAGTAGGGTCATCTTCATTATATCAGGTTTCTCAGAGCCCCATCAAGCCTGACCTTGAATATCTCCAGGGATGGGGCCTCCACCACCTCTCTGAGCAACCTGTTGCAATGATCTACTACCCTCATAGATGACATGCTGTGTTATAATTGTGAGTACCCGGGTACACATTAGATGGTTGAGATAGTATAGGAGACAAAAGTTTTCCTTGGGGAAATAACTCGTTCATTTGATTGTCATTCAGGTTTTTTGTATGAAACAATTTATTATGCAGGTGAAAATGTCTTGAACTGCCCAAGATGAACAGTTGTACTGGAAACTGGAAGTCAACTGTTTCAGTCCTGGCTGTTTCATGTGTTGTTGACAATAAAGATTCCACTGCTCAAAGTCAGGCTTGAGTCAACAAAGGCATTTAAGAATCTGACTCCTACAGAATCACAGCTTTGTTATAATGGTGAGATTTCAGCAAAATATTTGGTGGTTTGATTATGTAGATTCTGCAAGGTCAAATGTAACTTAGGCAGTCTGTTCTTCCATTTAGCTGTGCACCTTTTTGTTTCCCAGTGAATTTTTTTAATGATGAATCTTACGCTTCTGTCTTTTATCAGTTCCACTTTGAGCTAAGACTGAAAGGATATATGGGCACACCCTATTCCATCTGCTTTTCTTTAACTGATATCTAAAGACTTCTTAGACAATAGGCAAGCTATTGAGTCAAGTTTTTATCATTTCTCCTCTGACATTTTATTGCTAATTTTGGTTAGTTTCATGTCCAAGGCTATGAGTTTGCTACAATGTTCAGTTTGTATATGCACTATGATCAGCAATTTTATATATTTGCCTGATACACAGTCAGGAGATAAAGATGAAGGATATGAAATTCCATGCTGCTTGTGTCCTTTAGAGACTATACTAACTATACTGAGCTTACAGAATCATAGCATGGAATCACAGAACGTTTTGGGTTGGAAGGGACCATAAAGATTATCTAGTTCCAACCCCCTGCCATGGGCAGGGACACCTGCCACTACACCAGTTTGCCCAAAGCCCATCCAACCTGGCCTTGAACACTGCCAGGGATGGGGCATCCACAGATTCTCTGGGCACCAGTTACAGTGTCTTGCCACGCTCAGAGTGAAAAATTTCTTCCTAATATCTAATGTAAATCTACTGTCTTTCAACTTAAAGCTATTTCCCCTTGTCCTGTCACTACATGCCCATCTAAACAGCCCCTCTCCAGCTTCCCTGTAGGGCCCTCTCCTGTACTGGAAGGCTCCAATAATGTTTCCCTGGAGCCTCCTCTTCAGCTTCTCTGCCAATTTCAGTGATTTTTGTAGTGTAAGTCTGCTTTAAGCCTACTTGGCAGCAGAGCTTAAGCTTGACTAGATACTGTGAGGGCAATTTTTTAGGTAGTGGTTAAATTAAATACTTTTGGGATTTGCTGGCAAGGGAAAATGTGTTTTTGAGTTGTTTTGTGCAACTTAGGTGTTTATGTTAGTTTGAGTCTCTTCTGCCATGCCTATGGAGCAGCCTGGATACTGCACCTAATGCCACTGGCACAGCCTGGTCTTCCTGTGGAATAATTAAGAGTGTGTGGTTACACTGATTGTAGAATAATTTAGGTTGGAAGGAATCTGTTCAGGCCTTGTATTAACACCCTGCCTTGCAACTTGGGTGCATTGCCCCTCTTTGTGTTACTACATTCCTCCAAGAAAAGTCTGTCTCCTCCTTCTCTATACCCCACCACTGCAATAGATGGCAATAAAATGTCTCCTCAGGCTTCTTGCTTCTCAAGACTAAACAAACCCTCTTCTCTCAATTTCTTTTTATAAAATATGTGCTCCAGCTCTCTAATCATCTTGGTAACCCTCCAGGGAACTCTATCCTTTATTTCAGTGTCTTGAAGTGGGAAATGAAAACCGGACACAGGATTTAAGAAATGTAGGTATGTAATTTTTTATTAGTTGAGGAATAGCTCTACGTACTCTTTGCACCCAATCTAAGAAGCAGTTGGCTTCAGAATTAATCTGTAGCTGTGTTGAATTTGAAATTGCAAAATGTATTTTCCTTGTGAATACATGGATCTGCTTTGATAGCATTTACCCGTGATAAAGTATGGAGAATCACCTATTTTATAGTCATTTTATAATGGTATCTGAGACATTAGGCTTTCCATGGAGCTTTAAGCAGTAAAAATTTGTAATATTCCAGGCACCACTATGAGCCAGTTGTAAGTGAATTACAGTTAAATTAGTTTAATGTTACTGTTAATGGCAGCCACTGTTTTAAAACTTCTTTTAAATACTGCCTTTTTATTAGTGTTTGCTCTCATTTACATTCCTTACATTAAAGATGTGATAACAGAATTATTTATCCCCTGTATGTATGAAGTAATCCAAATTATGTATTCTCTATCCTATAGTTTGGTTTATGGAAATGATTCTTTTGTGCTGGCATCCTGGGTCTTATTTTTTAGCAGCAATGTTTTTCTGGGTATTCTCCTGCCTCCATTTTTACAAATAGGTGCTTTTCTTTAATGGTGTTTATGGCTTTCAGACTCTTTGGAGTTTGTGAATTCTTCATTTGTAGTCCTTTTAGGTTATAAAAGCTATTGAAGAGATTTTTGAGGGCATAATGAGAAGTATTAATAAAAAAAATAATTAAGAATGCTATACAATGTTTTGATATTCTTCTTCTATCTTCTCCATGGAGTCTTGAGCCTCAATCCCTAATTGTTTGAGCTCATTTGAATCTGAAGTTTCAAGACTTTTCTTTTAAATCTCCTGGAGAGCCTATAAAGTTTTGTCATGTGATACAAATTAGCTATCTGCAGTACTTGTTAATTTTCTTTTAAATGACACAGGTGAGAATATACTTTTCAGTTCAGATTATTAGTCTCTTTCCAGAGTTTTGCAGGAAAAGGACTGATCACGTTTAGGAGGTGTTTATAAAAGCCCCGATATGCTTGTATTTTTTTAATCTCTTTTTGAGGAAGATGGTTCCAGTACTTCTGGAGTTACTTTTGGAGTTGTTGGCTGAAACCTCAATCAATCATACTATGACCTTAATTATGGTGGGACACCATTTCACCTACAGTTGTTTCATCTGAAGATTTAAAATTAGAAAAGAGTGCTTTCAAATCTCAGAGAGGGTCCTGCCTCTCTTGAATTTAATTTCTGTGTGATGCTCCTGTTCTGAGAAAGCATAAGCTGAGCTGTAAAGATGATAGAAGTTTTGCCAGAGGAGTTCCAATGTAAGAACACATTAGTTCATATGGTCTCCATTGTGCTTGCTCCACCTCTTCCAAGTCTTCCTCTCAACCTACCTTAGATAAAGGCTTGTGGTACAAAATTGTTCCAAAAGCCAATGAATGCATCTTAGGTCAAATACAAGGTGATGGTAATACTTGCATGTGCTTCAACACACTGCCTTTCTGAAGTCAGGGGATCAGAAAAAAGACATCCAGACAGGAACAGCTCTTCCTGTTACACATACGTATTATCTTGCTTGATGAAATATATTATTAATTTATTGTGTGAATGGAAAATACTATCTTGGTGTTACATTGAGTGTTGCTCAAGCTTGCATAACCTGTTTTAAAGCCATTTAAAAATAGCGATTCTGCTTTTTCCAACAGTTTATTTCTCTGCTTCACTGTCCTTGGGGTAAGAAAAATTTCTTATATTTTCTTGTTTCAGTCTGAACTTGTTACTGAACTCATACAGTAGTGAGTAGAAAGAGAAACTTGCAGGTTATGGGCCTGTATGATTCTGGTATGGTATTTGCCCTCAAGAACAACACCGTCACTGTCTAACATCCAACATTCCTGTACCTCCACAGAACTGGCACTGAGCAAGCTATCCTAGCCCATGTTTGCTCCGATTTTTCATTGCACTGTTAATTTTTATCCGTTTTTGTTTTCAGATTGCTCTTAATTTTTCATTTTGAATTCTGCATTTTTACAGCTTTCAAACTTTTTTCCACCTTGTGTTTTACTATGGGTACCTTTGCACCTTCATATTTGATACTCCTAAGTGGAGTTACATTTTTATATTCTGGTCTAATTATTACTGTTAGCCAATTCATGGGTTAATAAATCAAATATGTAACATTAACCTTTACTTAATCTCTAGCTTGCAGTTTTGATTTGCAATAATAAAAGCTGTATGTATTACATGTTCTTTTTTTCTCTCTGAAACAAAATTTTCCTTAATTCCAATTTACCCTTCCTTGAAGCGTGAAGGGGAAGCAAGTGTGGAAGGCGTTCTTAATCAACTAGTACTGGAGCATCTACAGTTGGCTCCTCTCCAGTGGGGTGAGTAATGTCAAAATCTATTGATGATCTTTTTAGAGGATGTACTGGCTTGTAATTTTGAACAGCATGAGAAAGATAATCTTTTCATTTATTGATAATCTGTGATACAAAAGAATTTGTTAGGAATTTTATTTTCCTTCAATATTTCACTGAAGATAAATGTAAAATTGATGTAGATTTTAGTATCACAGTTCATTGATAGTAAATAGAGAACTGCAGAATCGTTTAGGTTGAAACAGATCTTTAAGATCAAGTCCAACTGTTAAATATGAAATCTAAGTGCACACTTTTTCCTGTAATATGCAACCCTAGAGGTGTGTCATATGAGAGGTGACTGCTACTTAATTTTCCCTTTGCCTGACAGTGTCTTTTTAATGTACTTTCTCTGAAATATTTGCATATGGAGTTGCAATTTACTTTGTGGTATATTTATTATCATGATCTAGACGTTTGCATGACTAACATTTAGATCCAGAAAAAGTTGTTCCTCCTTGTAGTGAGGAAGAGTACCTGATTTTTGTATTTAGATGGATATTTCAACATTGAAATACTGAGTTAATCTAAGTTTGAAGAGTTGTAATGATGTGACTTTAGTATGAGGTTCTTAACAGGGCTTGTTCAGAGCCTTTGGAACCTGGGATGGTATATATCAACACTTTTATGTCAGTTAGAAGTTTCAGAAAAAAGTCCCCAGTTCATAAGAAAACTGTTTTCAAAGCTTTAGCTTTTAAAGTAAATTTTAACTCTATACTCCTTATTTTAATTAACTGGTTGACCTAGAGAGGACAGCAATACATCACTGTTGTCTGTGTTAACTGTTAAAACTCATATGACCCCAAACTCTAGCATTTGCCTACACCTTTAAATGCTTGTGGATTTTTTAAAAATATGTGGACCATTTTCAACTCATATGTTAAAACTTTTAAGCACTTTGTTTACAGATGAGAAGATTAAAACTGGTATTGGTTTAAGGGTGTTTATTGTAACCATAAGCTGTACGAAATCATGATTATCTGGCCTCTGTTCTTAGAGGATTCAAGGGGTTTGTAGCACTCTATTGTATGAATGGCTTCGGCTATGATTGCACTGTTTGCCATTTTTAAAATGAATGGTTTTGTGTCCAGTGTGTGTTATGAGTTCATACAGGTCATTTGAGAGTCATCCTTGTTCTGCTGAGTGCCATTGACCTTCAACCGGTTTGTCACCTGGGCTCTGTGTTTGTAAATCTTCCTGTGGCTCTTTTGCATGGGTGATTACATTAAGGATGAAAACTGAAGGCTTTTTTCTTTTCCATATGTTCTTGGTTTTCTTAAGTAAAAGAGGCTTTTAGAGTCATAGGACTGTATCTGGTATTCCTGCTTAACTAGTGATATTCATAGGTACATTGATGTGCAGGTTGGAAAACATGAACTGATTTGCCATAAAATTGGCTTGTCTATGGAGTTGGTAACTTCTCAGGTTGTTGCTTAATTCAGTTAAAGAATCCTGTTTACTTCGTTCTTCAGAATATATGAACAGCAGACAAATCTCTGTAACATTCCCTGCCTCATATCTGCAAAATCATTTGAAGCACAATCTTTTGGCTGCGTATGTCCTACATGTTAGTTTTCTGCATTAAATAAAACAGGGAAAGGGAGATGCTATGGGATATCTAATACTTGGTTTGCCACAAGTTATATATGATATTTCCTTTCGGAATGTTCTGGTGACAGAAAATAGTGGTTTTACAGAAGTCTGGTTTTGTGTCTGATATTTTCTGAATCTGAAATTTCTACTGCATATATTATCTGTGTTGTCTGACACAAACGTGTGCATGTAGAAGCTGTAGTCATCACAAGGGAAGTGACTGTGGTCCCTCTCAAAGTCTATCATGGCAGTATAGGCTAATTTTGGTTTTATTTATATGTAGGATGGAGGAGGAGGAATTAAAAGATTCTATTTTTCAGTTTGGTAGGTATGTAGGAGTAATAAGGAGTGGCTGGAAGGTCTGGACAATCAAGACTGTGTGTGTTTGTACATTAATGCATTTAGACAATGTGACATACTGTCTTCCAGTCGAAATTGTCTTCCGGTGCCAAAATATTTTCCCTGGTCAATGCTTATGGGTGGGGTAAGTGTTACGTGTTTCAAATTGTCTAAGATGTAATGCAAGTTCTGTTTTCCCTGTGTTTTTTTTTTTTCTTGATATTTTGAAGTGATTTGCCCTAACTATCACCTAAGAATCAATTCTTTTAGTGGTAGTGGTCTGGAATGAGTCCCAATAATGAGATAAACTTAAGTGAGCTATCTTAAGAATTCTTTGATCGTTAACATTTTGACTATCAAACAACTACAAACTTAATATAGATAATTAATAAGGCAACAATCTACAGATTTTCTTTTCTTGTTGTGCCTCATGCAATATTTTGATGTCATTGGTAAGAAGCTACTTTAAAAGTACTGTAATATGTTGGCGTCAGATTTTTTTCTCTTAAGGCTTTTCACAGTCTTACAGTGCTTTGAATTTTGCTTTTCTGTTAAGAATAACTCCTTTTTTTTTTTTTAAATGAGAACCCTTTAATATTTGCCATCATATAATCTTTGCATATATTGGCTGATATTTTTGCCTTAGAGTTATGCAGTAAAATTAATTCTATGAGTATTCAAGGCTTTTGCTATATTGATGGTTACATTGAAGGGTTTACTTTATAATAAGTGCTCATGTTGAAACATGAATGAATATTTAACATGATTTTGATTAAAAAAAAATGACTGGCTTTTGTTCGAATTTATAAAAGCTGGACTTAAAAATTCCTTTTAAATTTGGCATATTTAATTCATATTACAGTTAATATTACATTTCTGAAATTATAAAAGCATATTGAGATAATTTTTCATGTAAATTTGACAATCCTGTCTCTTTTCATTAAATGCAAGACAAAGAGTAGAATTAAAAGTTAGTAGCATTGAAGTTTTGGTCAGAGGGTGGGAAGTCATCTCTGAAGGTTGTCAGAGAAAAAAACTGGCTCATAGTGAACAGCGTTGGTTGTGATTTCATTTAATTAAATGACTAGGGAAGGGAAAAGTATTTAAAACACAAGGAATCATAAAAAAGAAAATATGTCAAAGGCTAGAGTAAGAGTTCTTAATATGTTGTTAAAATTGATTTTAAGATTTAGGACATCTCTGTAAAATGAAGTTGTCTATT
Source organism: Gallinula chloropus (assembly GCF_964237585.1). Lineage (NCBI taxonomy): Eukaryota > Metazoa > Chordata > Aves > Gruiformes > Rallidae > Gallinula > Gallinula chloropus. Next base: position 5,750,093 of record NC_140086.1, read on the forward strand.
AGGCAGCTTAGTAAATCACATGTAATTGAAAAACATAATCTTGCTCAACACCACCAAGTTCAATGTTCTCTAAAATTTATGACATATTTTCTTTTTACTGCTGGGCAACAAACCAAATGCAGGAATAGATGTAGTTTTAAGGTGAATATATTAATATCATCAAATCAAGGAAACATAGCCTGCAAAATTTAATGAGGAGAACGAAGACTCTTCAAAGGCATATGTCGTGCAAGTTCCGTGGTTAGATTTGAAAATTATCAGATGGAGGCATTTGTACTTGCTGGCTGTGTGATATTTTTTCAATCTTTATTTGATTTATGTTGCTAAATTTTGCAAGCAAGCAAAATTCTGAGACCAAACACTTACCAGGTTGATGGTATGCTTCTGCACTTCATAGCAAAATTATCATAGGTACAAATGCGATGCAAAAACGTAATTTTACTGAACTTAAAATAGACTGAGTTAGAAATACACCCCTGATGGAACCTGGAATAGGTTGGGCACAGGATATTCCTATATTCAAATGAGAAGTACATCTTAAGTGAGAGGTTCCCAACACTTTGCATGCTGCACAACAGAAACATATTAGAAATTCTCCTGCACAGAAATTAACTTAACTTCCTTCACTGCCTGCAACCACAAGATAGACACCTTTTCCTGACAGTCATCATATATATGAATGATAATTTATTAGAGGAATTTAAGAATTTAGACAGACTAAATATGCTAAATTTTTTAATATATCATGCCAAAACCTAGCTTTTCACAAAATCACAAGGTTGGAAAAGACCTTTAAGATTATCAAGTCCAACTGTTCCCATGCTAAGCTAAACCATATCCCTAAGTACCTCATCTACCTGTCTTTTAAACACATCCAGGGATGGTGACTCAACCCCCTCCCTGGGCAGCCTGTTCCAGGCCCCAACAATTCTTTCAGTGAAAAATTGTTTCCTAACATCTAATCCAACCCTGCCCTGGTGCAGCTTTGTGCCATTTCCCCTTCTCCCATCTCCTGTCACTTGGCTGAAGAGACCATCGCCCACCTCTGACAGGAAGTTGTAGAGGTAATTGTAGGCGGTGATAGGATCTCCCCTTAGCCTCTTTTTCTTCAGGCTAAGCATCCCCAGCTCGCTCAGCCACTCCTCATATGATTTGCCCACTTGCTCTTTAGAATAACTGAAAACCAATTGTTATACATGAACTTCAAAGACAGCAGTAATATTCTACGAGCCATACACTGGTGCTGCAATGGGCAAAGCCCAGAAAAAGCTTTTTGTTTTCATACAATTTTTTATTTCATTTTGGTGGGCTGACCCTGGCTGGACACAAGTGGCTCACCAAAGCTGCTCCTTCCTCCTCAGGGAAGCACACTCTTCCCCTGCTCCAGCGCAGAGTCCTTCCCATGGGAGACTGTTCTCCATCAACTTCTCCAACACGGGTCCTTACCGTGAGCTGCAGTTCTTCATGAACTGCTCCAGTGTGGGTCTCTTCCATGGGGTACAGGCCTTCAGAAGCAAACTGGTCCAGCGTGGGTCCCTCACAGGGTCACAAGTCCTGCCAGCAAACCTGCTCTGGCGTGGGCTCCTCTCTCCATGGGGCCTCAGGTCCTGGTAGAAGCCTGGTCCAGCATGGGCTTCCCACAGGGAAGGTGCCATCCTCCTTCAGGTGCATCTACTTGCTCCAGCCTGGTGTCCTGTAAGGGCTGCAGGTGGATATCTGCTCTGTTGTTAACCTCTGCGGGCTGCAGGGGAATGTGTGCTCCTACAGCTGGAGCACCTTCTCCCCTTCTTTCTGCACTGACCTTCATGTCTGCAGAGTTATTCCTCTTGCAGCTCATTTGTTCCTCTGGCTGAAGATTGCTGATGGTTTGTTTCTGGGGTTTTTTCTTCCCTTTTTTAATCATGTTATGCCAGAGGCACTGCCACTGCCACCGATGGGTTTGGCCTTGGTTAGGGACACGTTTTGAAGCCAGCTGATACAGACTACCACAGACACAGGGAAAGCTTCTAGCAGCTTCTCACAGAAGTCATACTCTGGCCACCCTGCTGCAAACCTTGCCATGCAAATCCAGTGCAGTCATTCACTCATTTCATTAATTCTTCACTTCTTTCTTCATAATGAATTTAAAGACAGTTTATAACCATGGTTAATTAATCATGGTTACCTTTTCACTGTGTTTCACTTGACTGAGGGAACACTAACAACAGTGGTGCTGAATTATCTCCAGATCACAATTAAGAAGAGCAATGCTTAATAACCAATCTTGGTAATTTTTTAGTTATAGATGGAGAATGCTACACATTTTGTTGGGAGCTCCCAATAAAATGTGTGTCTACTTGAATCAGGTGTCATCTTGGAAAACCTTAAAAATCTCAAAATGAAATAGTGGTCTTAAATTCTCACTTACAGGTAGTTGGCATCAATAGGAGAGGTAGATTTAAAAGCATTTTGAAGCAGGTTTTGAACACGCAGTTCATGACAGCTTGTTTGGAAGTTCTCTCAGGTTAAGTTTCACAAAACATCTTATGGAAGCATTTCTTTTAATATAAATTATTTTAATAATTTACTGTAGGTTTTAGAGAGCAGCAAATCAGAATCAATTTTCACAGCTTATATATTTCATGGATCTTAAAATTAATTACTGAAACTAGTCACCCATTTTATTTTGCATTTTCCAGTCTGACCTTAGACCATAATTAAATCTTTTTTTACACAGTTTATTTGATTAACTCTTAGGGATTGCAGCAGTGTCAAATCACCGCATCTGGACTATAGAGGAAAATATTTTGAAGTATCTGTCAGTGAGCAGATGAGGAAATGATACATCTCTAAGCCTGTGTTTTGGATGCTGTCTTGATACCCTGACATCTTGTTGTCCCTTAGAACCTAGTTGAAAAGAGCCAGATCGCTGTAGGCAGGATCATTGTTAACAGTTTTGCCTTAGAAGAGGCAATCATACAATATTGCTCTTCCCCATATTTGAAATTTGAAGGCTGGCTTGGATGTTTGTTCAAAAAATAGCTTTAATGGGCAACTGTAAGGAAGTAGCTTTGCCTTCTCTTAGAATAAGCAAAGCAAAAAAATAGGACCTTCACAGGAGCATGTAGATGATAGAATCATTTTGGCTGGAAAAAACCTTTAAATATCATAAAGTCCAACCATTAACTGCCAAGTCCACCACTAAACCATGTCCCTAAGCATCACATCTATGAATGTTTGAAATACCTTCAGGGATGGTGACTCAGCCACTTCCCTGGGCAGCCTGTTCCAATGACTGACAACCCTTTTGATGAAGAAGCTTTTCCTAATATATAATCTAAACTCCACCTGGCACAACTTGAGGCCATTTCCTTCGTTTGCTACTTGGGCAAAGAGACCAACACTCACCTGGCTACAACTTCCTTTCAGGTAGTAGAGAACAATCAGGTCTCTTCTCAGCTTCCTTTACTCCAGATTAAACAACCCCAGCTCTATCAGCTGCTTTTTGAAAGACTTGTGCTCCAGAACTCCTTCAACAGCTTCATTACCCTTCTCTGGACCTGTTCCAGCACCTCAATGTCTTTCTTGTAGTGAGGGGCCCAAAAGTTAACACAGTACTTGAGGTGTGGCCTCACCGGTGCCAAGTTCAGGGGTACAATCACTTTCCTAAGCCTGCTGGCCACACTACTGATACAAGCCAGGATGCTGTTCACCTTCTTGGCTACCTGGGCATACTGCTGGCTCATATTCAGCCAGTTCCGACAAGTTCTTTTCCTCTTGGTATAAGGTAGAAGCTTGGAAATATGGAGAGATCAGCAGGGTATATGAAGAACTGCCCTTCAAAAAAATTATGAATGTTATTGTGTTCATTTAACAAACTAAAATATTCTTTAATGATTTTTTTTAAGAATTATAGTAGAGCAGCTATTATCATTAGAAAGATGAAATCAATGGTGTTGGCTAGAAGATCTCAAGTGTAAGCTGTCTGTAAGGTAGAGAATCACAGTCTGATTCATAGAAAGACCAAAATGTAGAAACAGTCTGGTGGTAAATGAATTTTACTAGGTAACTGAACTTCCTCATCCATTTAGAAAAATCTTTCAGCTTTTCATTTTTATTTTTAAGTTGGAAGAGAGGTGGGAACACTTTAATATCTTAACAGCTTGTGTGCGGGTTGTTTTGGAGGTTATTTTGGCAATGTCAAACAAGCAGCATGCTTTGGTTACTGGGAAGTGTTAAGGGACTGAGGTACTACATTGAAAAAACAGACCAACTTGATAAAACTAGGGCATCTGGCACACAAATAATGTTCTTGCATGTCAAAACATGCTATTGTGTGATACATTTTGAATCAGCTGTTGTTTCTAATTCCTTCTGAAGCCTTAATTACTCTAAACTGAGTAGAAAAACTTAGAGCGAAAGGGTTTCAGAAATAACTGGACCAGTAGTGATTTCAAAGAAAAGATGCTAAGAATAAGAACACCCTAAAGTGAAAGTACATTAACAGAACCTTTTACAGAAAGGATAACTTGAGACAGATGGGGTGGACTGCTATTGTTTACTTCATCTCAGCTTTCTCACAGAACCGATAGGTGAACCTGCATGTCCAGCATCTCTAACAAAGTGAGAAGAAACAGGAGGAAAAATGGTGTAGTAAATACTAATGGAGCTGTCTCAGTATTGGTCTAGGACCAGTTTCACCAATGTGAATCATCAGTGGAAAAAAAAGCAGGTATGAGAAGGAGGGAGGAAGAAACTGATAAAACACGCTGACAGCTCAAAGATAAGCACCAACATCTCTCCAAAAAGAGATCAGGCTACTACACAGAACCACAGAGTGTTTTGGGTCAGAAGTGACCTTCAAAGATCATCTAGTCCAACACCCTCCACTAGACCAGGCTGCCCAAAGCCCCATCCAACCTGGCCTTGAACACTGCCAGGGACGGGGCATCCACAGCTTCTCTGGGCAACCTGTTCAAATGTCTCACCACTAGTTTCATAATATATGACTTAAATCTACCCTCTTTCACTTTAAATCCATTTTGCCTTGTCTTATAACTACAAGCCTTAGTAAATGTCTCTCTCTGTCTTATTTTCTGATAATCTCAAATCCTGAAGTACCATAAATGAAATGGCTGAAATGTAGTCCAGAAAAGAAGGTTATCCACTCTGCGGGCAGTAACACAGAAGTCTGCTAGAAGTTTAGCTGTCTGAAGGGATCTGAAAGGATTTGATTAGGTTTTACTTTAAGCTGCCAGTGTAATTTAGCTATGAAAAAAGGTGTATGTGACATTGGTAGAAGTCTCTAATGAAACCTCACATGGGAAGGTTCTTCTATAAGAAGAGCTCAATTCAAACCAGAATAGGAAGTAAAGTTTTGGAGGAGATCAAGGAATGAAGACTTACTGTTGGGTTTATACCACAGAGATGCTACACTGAGTAAAATTAGATCAGTTCTCAAAAACTGAGTAAATTTGGGAAGTAATTTCTGTATACACTAGTTAGATATCTAATACAATCTTGCTTTGAGTTGCTACTCTGAGACATTAATTTAGCAAAATCAAGAGCTGATTGATCTCCAGGAATCCATGAGGTGACTAGGTCTCAAGGAGAGGAAAAAATTGCTGAAGTAGGGCAACTTTTGGCATAAGACAATACTGAATAGAAACTGTTAATAAATGCAGGCTAGATTTTTTAGAGACCTTTATGGCTTTCAGCACAAGTTGCAGCAGAATTACTGACAGAAAGTACCAAATAGGGATATTTAATTGGATGCAAACAGGAGAAAAAGGATATTAACTCATTCAAGCTTGATTAAGGCACATGTGCTTAATACATTTTGGTTTATGGGGTGAGTGACTGTTTTCAGTATTTCGTGAACAAAACCATTGTTTTGGGATTTTTTACCCAAAAAAAGCTATGCATAGTTTACTTCTTCATAGGAATATTGCTTCTGACATTTTAGTTAAGCCATAACAGGTGATTGAAGAACACCATAATGATGATAAATTGTTACGTAGTTAAGCAACATACTTAATTTTCTAGGTATTGTTAGAAGTAAATTGGATAATAGATTAATTGAACATCCAAATTAAAAAATGAAAAGCTATCGAAATAATTATGAAAATGGGTTGCACTTTGGCAAAGTGGTGTGAAGATTGTAAGGAAGAAGATTGAAAAGACAAAAAAAGCTGTCTTGTAAAGAAGTTGGTGAAAAGTATCACTGAATCTGCAGAGAAATAGATTTCTATTACTTTGATGGACACAGAAGATACTGTTTGAATAAAAATTTAGAAAAATGTGATTCAGCCTGTGAACAATTAAAAAAAAAAGGAAAAAAGATCAGAAGATGTATGTATTAACAAGAGAGGCAGGAAAGATGCTTTGATCAGGCAGGATTTTAATTACCCAGCAATTAAATGAATTGTACAGTTAAGTGTGTAGAGAATGTGTAATGGAAAATATGTTAATTGTAGTGGAGGAATAGTTTGAATAGCCTATGTAGGACAGGTTCAATGTGTAATTGGCTTCGGGCAGTAAGCAAGAGAGGAGCCCTTATTCCAGAATGCATACACTGAGCTTTCCTTCTCTGGCTTCTGACATTTTTCAGCTTTTGTCTTATTTCATGTGAAAAAAATAACGTATATGCTTGGAAGTGAATGCCAAGAGTGGTGTAAATGAAAGCAGTCTTTTCACTGACTAAATTGTACTTTGGCTCAAAAGCTTTTCTGCTAAGAAAGAAAAGAAAGTGCCATTATACTGGACTATTACATCTTCTCGGTAGGAGTGCAAAGATACTCTGTTGTAGTTTAAAATTAACCAAGATAAAAGTTTTCCGTTTATTTCTGTATTTTACTGAAAGCAAAATTTTCCAGGTATTTGCATGTGTTCCCACCCTTACCCCCATGTATTTTGACTCATGGGGTAAGGCCAGTGTGACCTATCATCAGCAAAAGTTCCCCAGCAAACAGACATTTGGGTAAGAGGGAAGTTGGTTTAATTTTCCGTGTTTGTTCTAAAGCCAGTCCTTTATTTCATCAAGGAAGCAGAAGTGAATTAACGACTGTAAAGAACATAAATCCACCTCAATAAGCCATGTAATACTGAAATTAATAGCTTCTAACTGTCAAAACCTCAACAGTACGAGCATAGACCAGAACAGACAGATTTGTTTGAGGAAATAGATGCTTTAACAAAGTCCTCTCTTTCATGTTCTCTCCTCTTCTCCTTTACAGTGTCTCTCTCAACATTGGCAGCTGTCTATTTTTTAGCATGACAAATATTTTTTTTATTATCTTTTCTCCATTTTTTGTGATTTTTTTTTCTTTGCCTGATCTGTCTGCCCCTTGTCTCTTTGGTAAAACAACGTCAGAACTTGACTTGATGTTACTTTTGGTTTTATTTTGTATCCCAGACCTTTGCATGAAGCCATCATAAAATGTTTTTTGAAAAGAAAGGTTGTACAGTTTTAGGCCAGAAAGAACTCAATTTAATTTGACTTAAATCGTTAATTGACTTAATTTTACACAGGAAGCCAGTCAGAAAGAAAATCATTCCTGAGCTGTGATTCTGTGTGCTCACTGATACTGTATACTCAGTAGTCAACTTAGACTTTTTATTTTAGTGTCTGTTTTCTTATTAATCAGAAATTCATGCTTATTTTAATAACTTTTCTGATTACCTATGGATACATTAGAAAATGTTACAGAGGAAGGGCTGGGATTTTTTTGCATCTTAGGATATAAAAGAGGAGCTGAGCCAATGTTTTGTTCCTTTGGAAAAAAGGACTTCATCAGAGATACTCAAGTTGTTTTCTGTTGCTTATTATGTTTCGTGTAGTGTCATGTAAAGTTGTGGCTCAATCATATCAGACATGTACAAAGCTGTTACAGAACTTTTATATCAAGGCCAGACACAAGAGATGAAATAAGGAAGAATCTTAATTAAAAATGTTAGTAGTATATAGGAAAGGTAAAATGTCTTGTCAGTGTCTGGAATTACAGAGTGAAATAATTGGTTGCCTCGTGAAAACTTCAGGAAAGTAAAAAAGGCAGCAGCAGCAATCCTCAATAATTAAAAGAAATGCTAAGGGATAATTACATTTCTGTGCTTTGATAAACAGTCAGCTGTCAGTTATCTAAGTGACTGGTGGGGTTGGGTTGTTGAAGCTAAGGGAGAAGCCCAGGTATTACAAGTATTGGAGACCATAATTAGGAACTTCAAAGCATAGTCCTGGTTGGAAGTTTTCCAACATTGGTCCCAGCTGTGAGAGCATTTGGTATATTTGTTTTAGTGGGATGTAAAGGTTCAGAGTTGTTTTTATGATGCACCCAAGCTCTAGACTCCATCTGGAGCACTGCTGAGTTGGGAGGATTAGCAGCTCAGATGTTGTAGGACTTCATGTCTTGAGCTTAGATGGATACATAAGGTAAAACATGACTCTGCACTTATATGGTAGGGTACAGGGATTCAGAGCCCTTGTTTGAAATGAGATGCCTTTGTAGCTTGCTCCTTCTGCCCAGAAATTTAGGTTCCTATATAACCCCCCCTCAAAACAGGAGCTGACCCCGTCGGGACAGGTTCCACAATGTCTGACTACTGGGTTCTTTCATGGCATTTAACTCCCAATAACTGCATCACCTCTTGCATTGTTATCAATTTTTCCCATATGCTTCACCTCCAGAAAGAAAACATGCAGGTTTCTCTCACTAAGGCAATTGCCAAATAGTGTTAGTGAAACAAAGGAAATGAAAAATGAGAGAACTGTAATCTAAGTTTTGAGGTTAAGATCAGTGAACAGCTGTCAATTGGAGTGAACATCCTGAACTTTGCCTGTTGAAGAGGCAAAATGACCTCTTCTCGTTTCCTAGCGACTATAATTTTCTATAACTTGCTGAAGCAACCAGTAAGTTTCTGAACATCTGTTCCTAATGAAGATATTAATCAGCAATGCGCGCTCTATTTGCTGTTTATGCACTACTTTTGTTAAACAGTTAGGCTGTATTTGAAGTAAATTATTTCTCTTTATGGGACTTAATAGATAGTTATTTGTATTGTCTGCATAATGCTTTAAATTAATCTTGTAACATGAAGTATACATCTTTATGTTATTTAATTCCAAACTAGACTGCAGAAGGTGTCTCAATATAATTTTGTTTCGAGAGCCTTTTGTAAACTTATTGAGCTCAGCCTGCAAACCTTGCTGCGAATTGGAATTTCAAGATTAAATTTATTTGTGACTCATTTCCAGCCCTTTTGTTCTCATGTCAATATTGTTCTTTAGTTTAAATAGCTTTTCTCAGTCTTTGATGGTTGTCTTTTTTTGTTCTTTCTTTGTGCATTTTGAGACAGCAGTCAGGATCCATCTCCTAGTCTCCTTGACAGCATAGGGATTGTTTTTATTACCCACCCCAAAATTGTCTCAGTAGCCTGTATCTATGTGTGTTGTAAAGTGTTTTGGGTTTCTTTTTGTTGTTTTCTTAGATCTGGATGACAAGCTTAGATCTTCAGCAGCGTTATCCCTGATGTAGATCCTTAATGATTTCTATCTTAATAAAGTAAATCTGTGCTTTCATTTTCAACACAATCTATTTTCCTATATTAATCAACAAAGTTATAGCGAATATTTAGAATTTCACAGAACATGATATAGGCTATTGAAAGAAAAATCGACTCTCTAACAAACATTAGTATGAAATTGTTGATGATGGATAAATCCAGCTTACTAAACCTGGCTCACTTCAAATTTTATGCATTAAGACAATGTGAATTCTGTTCTTATCTGGCTAAAACACAGTGGTTAGCAAGTTGTTGCTGGCTCTCTAGCACAGCATGATCTTGAATGTTTAAGGTGGATAATAATGTAATCACTTTGAGTAAATACAAAATAATTAAAGAACTGAAACTTTCCTAAGTTAATTTTGATTACATTTCAAGTTTCAGCTACTCAACACCGTGATCAACAGTGTAGTGAAGCAGCATCAGGCTTTGTTTCTGTCATATCAATGTCAGATGAGGAAGCATCTAGAATATTTCAAATGGAGAACTGTTTCTCTCTTAATGTGAAATTCCTCTATTATTAGGTGTTTTCATCACTTAAAGTCTGTCTTAGCTAATGGAAAGGAAGATGCTCAACATGACTTTGGGAGTCATTTCTCTGAACAGCTGGAATGACATCGCATTTGCAAGGTCTCTGCCGTTCCCCTAGCTGTGCTGATAATGTTGCAGGAGAAGTATTTTCTGAAGAAAAGGCTCCTTCCTGCTGTCATTTGCCCTGATGCTGAGAAAACCATCCATTTGTGGCTGTGAGGTGGCTGTCTTGTAAGAATTGGATTGATGCCTGCAGCTCGATCGCTAAATGGTCAGATATATAGCAGCTTTTTTTCCTGTTCTCTAGGCTTGTATTCTGAGTCACAATGTGATGTTTCTCTATCTAGGTAACTTGTATTGTCTTTGTGAATGTAGAATCAAGTACGTGTTTCCTCTAGTATCCCTTGGTGTTGCTAGGTGGAAATTCCCAAACTGTTAAGAAAACATGACAGATGAGTTTAACGATTCAGTGAGTTCTCATTACACAATAGTGGTGGGGCTTGCCACATGCACAGGCAAAATCTTGGAAATCAAAATGTATGTGATGTCCATGCCCAGGTGCCTCTGTGAAAAGGAATCCTGCCAAGGAGGAAGCACCAGCACAGGGACCCCAAGGCCGCAGCAGGAGGAGGGGGGCAGGAGGTGCTGCAGGCCCGGAGCAGAGACCTGCCCTGCAGCCCGGGGAGGGCCCCGCAGGGGGGTATTTCCTGCAGGAGCTGCGGCCCTGGAGAGCCTGGGTGGGAGCAGGGTGTCCCTGAAGGGCTGCAGCCTGGGGAAGGGCTGGCGCTGGAGCAGGGAGATGGGGGTGAATGGCCTGGAGAGTCTGTCATGGACCCACCACAACCCGCATCCTCAGTCTTGCGCCCATCCTGGGGGAGAGCAGTCAGGAGTGAGGGGGTGAAGGTGGGAATGGAGCTGGAAGGTGTTTTGAATTTTGGTGTAGTTTCTTACAATCTAATTCAATTTTAATTGGCATTAAGTTTAATTTTCCTCAAGTGAAAGTGACTTGTAAGTGATCTCCCTGTCTTTATCTTGTCCCATTGAGTCTTTAAATCCTTTTCTCTTCCTCTGTCCTGTTGTGCAGCCAGGAGTAAGCAAGCAGCTGGGGTGAACACCTGACAGCTGACCAAAACCAACCCACCACAGATTGTTAGTTCAGTATCTGGATGCCTGCTTTGAATTCCTGGGGTTTGGGGAGGTTTTGTAGTGCAGTCCATGCAGTTCCTTGGAGCCAGTAATACTCAGAAATGTCTGCAAAAGCAATAGACACTTCACAAAGGTAAAACATGTTCTAGAATGACACGAGGCAAGGAATGAAAATGAGACAACACAGGATTGTTTGCTTGTGAGAAACTGTATTGGCTTTCTAGCTGTCACAGTATATAGTTTTGGTACAGGAGGATCTGTTCAGGCAGCTGTATGTATTTTAGTCAAGTAAAAATGAGCAGAGGCAAACCAGGACTGTGACACGTAGCGGTACATGCCTGATAGGGGAGGCAGCTTGTAATAGAGGTTGGCGATGATAATCTGGAAGCTGTTCTTCAAAAGGCATGGTGGCAGACAATGAAATTCTGTTATTTTAAGAGACTGAAAAAAATGCAACTATTTGATCGTGATGCAGAGCTAACCTTCATAGGTTTTCTTATGTTCTTGTAGTAAATTGTTTCCTAGGCATTGTATTGTGTGAGATTAAGAATAACTCTGACATAATGTATAACATCACTCTTAATCCTTCTTGTTCTCCTTTAAAGTATCTTTTGTATTGCATTGGCACTGGCAACTTGGTAATAATTCAGCAGTGCTACCTAATTTATGTAAAATAACACAGGTGGCATTTACCTCTATCTTTCATCTGGAGTTTCACTCTGTGGAGCTGTTTGTTTCCCATACAGCATGCCGTAACCATCCGCAAACTTTTAGGCAGATTAAGTTGGATCGTTCTATGGTATGAACTCAGCAGAAAATTGTTATGTCTCTAAATTTAAAGGGACCAAAGCATTACAGGAAATCAGAGATTTTATTTAGGTCAGAAACTACATTTTATTCAGATCTTGTTGTGTGTAGATACCGACTAAAACATTGCTCCATTAGATTTTTGAAGCACCTTGCCTGTACCTTCAGTTATCTCACTTTATCTTTACGCTTCTAATGAGAAACTCACTGTATTCTGTATGGAATAGTGGACATTTCTCAGTTGCACAAATTCCAAATGTGACCCTTGATTGTTCAGTTATTTTTGGTTTTTGTAATAGTTCACACTAACATGCATATTCCCAGTATGCCAGCCTTTTAGATGTTGTTGGGTAGTACTATTTATATCCAGACCTGAAGTAATAAAGTCTTTGAACTACTTTTGGGAAGAAGCTTTAAACTGAAATACTGCAGCGATGCCTCCTGTGCTTTTTCTGACATTCTAAAATCTAGAGCAGAGGCTATGTGAAAGGCTTTTCTGAGTTAATACTGAAGAAAAAGGAGATGTAAGTGCAGGTTCAAATATTTTCAGTGATAAAGTGGAATTGCCCTGAGCATTTCACAAGAAATTAAATCTGAGTACATGATATCTGGCAATTAATAGCATATGAAAATTATATGTACAGGGATTAGATAGTCCTTAATTGTCATTACTTCATATTCTGATGGCAAAGTGAATTTATTAAAGTTTTCAAACACTGATATAAACACAATTAAATGTTTTGTTTAGTAAAATTTTACTCATATGTAATAATGTCTAGGTGAAAAGCCATTTGGGATACTTTCTATTTTGGAACAGGGATTAAAATGAATCAGAGTCATTTTTCTGTTCATTAAATAGCTCACTCCTGCTCCATCATTAATAATAAATAAAACGATAGGAAGACTCATCACTTGTTAGTGAAATTTGAGTATCAGCAAGTAAGTTAATAGGAACAGCAAATAAAAAGCAAGCTAATGTCAGCATAAAATACCTTTGAAACTTTCTAAAGATGTATGTTGGAGATCAAGATTATATACCTTCTGCTGCTTAAGAAAGTGGAAGTTAGCAAGATTTACCTGTAGATCTGTTTGCTGTTTTTTCCATTCCCATACCCCATTCAAGCTAGCTATAATTGCCAAGAATATAGAACATTTAATTTCTTGGGTTTACCCATGAAACTCTGTGATTTTCAAATGTTCAGATAAGCTTGTTCCATAAGATCCTTAACATGTCAGAAGTAGCTGTGTGTTTCTTCCTTTCAACCCCTGTTACCTGTTATGGAAGGTCAAGGCATTATGAATAGATACATTCTGATTTCCACCACCACCCCGAAAAAAACCCCAAAGCCCAGTTCATCAATAAAACACCTGAGATTTCTACCCTGTTTCTGTGGTTGAGTATGTTAGAACTTTTATGAGAAAGTTTGGGAAGTTTTGGTGCTGTCGGAAGGAATGCATCTTCTGTTCTTCCTCTCCCCACCTTTTTGTGATAGGTTGACCCTGTCTGGATACCAGGTGCCCAACCGAAGCTGCTCTATCCCACCCCTCCTCAGCTGCTATTTTCAGAGAAATATAGCAAAAGGCTTGTGGGTCGACATAAAGACAGGGACATCACCTCCTCAATTACCATCGTGGGCATAACAGACTCAACTCATAAAAATAAAATTATTAGCAATCAAATCGAAGTAGTGTAATGAGAAATAAAGCCAAATCTTAAAAATACCTTCCCCCCCACCCCCTCCTTCCCAGGATTAACTGCATTCCTGGTTTTCTCTACCTCCTCCCCCAGCATCACAGGGGGATGGGTAATTAGGGTTGCAGTTAGTTCATCACATGTTGTATTGGCTGCTCCTTCCTCCTTCTCAGGGGGACGACTCCTCACCCTGCTAGAGTCTGGGGCCCATCCCACAGGAGACAGTCCTCCATGAACTTCTCAAATGCAAGTCCTTCCACAGGCTGCAGTTCTTCACAAACAGCTCCAATATGGGACCCTTTCAGGAGGTGCAGCCTTTCAGGAGCAGACTTCTCCAGTGTGGTTCCCTCCTGGGTTCACAAGTCCTCCAGCAAACCTGCTCTGCGTGGTCTCTCTCCATGAGGCCACAAGTTCTTCCAGGCGCCTGCTCCAGTGTGTGCTTCCCACAGGGAAGGTGACATCCTCCTTTGGATCTATCCATCTGCTCCAGTGTGGAGTCCTCCATGGGCTGCAGGTGGATATCTACTCCATTGTTAACCTCCAGGCACTGCATGGGGGACCCCTGCTTCACCACAGTCTTCATAGTCTGCAGGAGAATGACTGGAGCACCTTCACCCCTTCCTAATCTTGATGGCTGCAGAGTTGTTTCTCTCACATAATCTCACTCCTTCCTTCCAGCTCCAATTGCTCCTGGTGTTTTTTTCCCCATAGCTAAGTTATGCCAGAGGTGGTACCACTGTCTCTGATGGGCTCAGCCTTAGCTGATGATGGGTTCATCTTGGAGCTGGCTGGCATTGGCTCTATCACACATGGAGCCAGCTTCTCACAGAAGCCACCCATATAGCCCCCTGACTACCAAAACTCTACCCATGGAAACCAAATGCACGTCTCATTTTTCATCTCTTGTGTGTGCAGAGGTCTCTCACTGAAGCCAAACCATGCCTATGGCTTTGCAGTTGTGTGGATTATAGTATCGTAGGCTCTGTTGGCTGCCTGAAAGCACCAACGACACTAGGAAATTTATACTTTACCCTGCTGATTGTTGGAAAATATGAGCTCTTGATTGGTATGCAATTAGAAGTGTAACATTCTGTTAAACATATCACACAGCATATGGCATGTTAGTAGCAAATCCTCTAATTTAAAATGAAAAAAGTATGTAGTTCTGCATATTAGCAATTTTTGCAGGGAATCAAAATTTGCTATTTGTCTATATGTCAGAGGGGAAAAAGCCATCCTTAGTTATTTTGGTAATCTAAATTTGGTATATGTTTGATAAAATTTCTGTTCTCTTAATAAACAAACAGAGAAGAGGAAAACCCATAATATAGTTAAATGTGTTGTTAGTTCCAACTAATCAAAACTATGCCTTTTATTAAAAAAAAACCCATAAAATTACCTTACCACATCTGCTTTAATTCCAACAAATTAAAAATGCTGAAGCATACACATAATTGCAGAACCACAGGGGAAAAATGAAGACAAAAGACCCTGAGTGGAATTTATTGATGGGCAATAAGATGGTGCATTGTTCTGTCCATTAAAACATAGAATGTATCCAGAGACAGAAGAACATTTCTTTAAAAACCTCAGTGGTTTGAAGACTTGATACACCTGCTAGTCTTCTAGTACATATTCTTGGATTTTTTGTTGGTATGTTTTGGGAGGCTTGGAATAACAGTTTCAGATGTTTACCAAGATGCTGAAAACAATACACTTCTGTTTGAAGCCAAAATCTTGCTTTTAGTGAAGTCTTCTCCCTTAGGCCCAGGGATGATTAGTACTGAGAAGATGTACTAGCCCATTTGTAAGACTAATTGCTAGCACTGTTAATTGTAGGCATGATTCATTGAAAGATGGCTTGGTAGCCCAGGCTAAGATGGGGGGGCAAGTAAATGGCATCTGAAAAAGAAAGATTTTCCTTTAACAGTGGTTGTGCAGGATTATTGTGTGTCTTCAAATATGATTAGTCTTGGAGAAGATGGCATTTCATTGATTGACTGCACAAGCAACACAATTTTTATCAGTTGAGGTTAAAAATCTTGGAATGCTTCAGACATGTTTTTGTTAACAGGGTACTTGACAATCTTGTTATTTCTAATATCTTTAGATGGTTAATTTATCTTATGTTTGGCAGGTAATACTTGTCTTGTTCCTCAAAGTTTCTGACTTCCTAGTGAGTCTTTCACTTTTGCTATGTCAGGATAACTCATCACTTTAAAAATATGCCTTCTTCCTGCTTTAATTTACATCTTCTCTCTGGTCTTTTTCCCATGGCATAGTATTTGAGACATCAGTCTAACGGTGTATTTAGCGATATATCTCAAAGTAACCTGCTAATGCTGGCTTTATGAAGTGTGTATCTTGAAATGGTACGTAGGATTCCACTTCTCCTCATCATCCCCACCTTTGTCACTTTCCTACTTCAATCACCGAGAGCGACTCTTACTGCAATCCAGCTGAGCGCTGTAGAGCCGCAGCCTTGCCTTGTGAGAATTTGCTTCCCTATCTAAAACTGGTCAGGGAAGTAAGTTTTTCTGCTCTAGCAGATAACTGATCATTTATTATGCTCAAGCACTGACATGGGCTTTGTTGTGACTTTGTACTTCATTTTGACATTGCATTATACAGTCAATTTGGCATTGAACTGGAGAAAATGAGAATACTAGGGAAGCTGATTCCTCAAACTATTAATTTTATATCAAAGACAGCTCTCCAGAATGTTTCATGGAAGGAGTGAGGTTTTGGTTGGGGTTTTTTTTTTTGTTTCATTCTGCTTTACTCACTAAATCATGTGGTTACTTTGGAAATCTTAAATCTAGTACATTTAAAATCAGTTTGTGCTACAAAGCCTGCGGTTTGGTTATCGGTCGTTCCTGTTGTGTGTTGTAGTCGCTAATCCTTTTAATGAAGAGCTTTTAGCATTGAAGAGTTTCTATTTATAGTAAAGCCATTAGAGCATAAAGCTCCTCATTGCTATTCTGCAGCATGTAGCTGTAATGTTTGTCAGTGGAGAAAAGATATTTTTAGCTGCAGCATTGAAAACTGAGGCTGAAAGGTCAAGAATCCTCGCGGGTATATGTTCTGCTACATCAGTGCTATCACACAGCTGCTGTTTACTCTCTTATCGTTCTTCAGTAATAAGAAGATTTCTTTATTGTGACGCTAAAGGTATAAAGCATCAAAAGGATTTTGTGCATGAAATGAATACTCCGGGAAGGATGATGTATCCAATCACGTTAAACGTTCTACTTTTCCTTAAGTGAATGATTTTATTTTCCCAAAGACTATCTCAGTACCTATTCGTCAAAGATTCATTCTAGGAAAGTTTTTTATTGAAGGGGATAAGACCTAATGCAAGTGAAAGGCAATCTGCTGCAGTAGTGAAGAATTTTAAGTACATGCTATTCTGCCTGACATCTACACCATTCATTTTCTTAGCAGCGTGCTGCATGAGCAGAAGACATAATATCAACGTGTAGTTTGCCAAAGCAGAAAGAGCCTGCAGATTTCTGTTGGTAACTTGAGGAACAGAATTGTGGGTGGTGGTGATTATATCTGCTACAGGACAGCTCGTAGCGTGCTGGATAGGTACTCAGCAAGCACAA
The DNA here is from genome assembly GCF_964237585.1 of Gallinula chloropus. Lineage (NCBI taxonomy): Eukaryota > Metazoa > Chordata > Aves > Gruiformes > Rallidae > Gallinula > Gallinula chloropus. The sequence continues at coordinate 5,767,415 of NC_140086.1, forward strand.
AAAGATCACGTGGCCCTATTGAAACAGGATATGATAGATTGTATGTAAAAGGGAGAAAGGAGGGGAAAAAAAGGGATAATTATAGGAATACAAGGCTGCATACATTATCTAAGTGTACATTGTGGAGGCTTCAGAGGGTTTTCTAATATCTTTATATAAAAATCAGGGGAAAAAAGAGATTAATTGCCACATTGAGAAAATTAGAGCTGTGTGATCAAAGGAAAGGCATAGAAGAAATGGCCTGTTGACAGATGGCTTATAAAAATGAAAAGATTTTTCAGAGGATATGAGACTGGAGTTTTGTGCTGCTTGGGGAGGCACAGGCACTGTCATCATATTTTAATAATAATAAGCTGCTATGTAACCCTTTTTATTCACCAAACATTATGTAGCATAAGAAAGGTATGAGTAAAATAATGCACTGATAGGTACACTTTCTTCTCAGGGTATAATGAAATTAATTGTACTTCTTTCAGAATTTCTTCAAGGTCTTGCTGCTGGAGGTAGTTCTTATCTTCTGACAAATAGAGGCCATTATCATATACCTTTTAAAATATGTTCCTTCATCTCAGGAAATTATTTTAATTCTACTCGTTCTGCATATCCAAAAAAGTTTTTAACACCATCTTCTCCAAATTTTCTCTGTAGACAGCATTTGACTTAGTCCGTGTGGTTGTAATTGTTAATGTCATTCTGTCTGTTAGAGTTGTGCCAGGCAGCAGCACAGCCTGAACACGCATTAACAGGCACCTCCTGTCCCCAGGAACTTGTAGATAAATACACCAAAATTTGAAGGATTGTCAAAAAGAATTGGGGAAACTGAAAAGATCTCAATTCTACAATTATTGTCTTTTGTAACTCAATGAGATATAGGAAAATGGGCATTGGCTGAAGGGAATGACAGAATTGGAGGGTACTGCTTTATTAAAAGACAGGGCACTGATGTCTTGTTCCTATCAAAATCAACAGTTGTTGCTTAGTCCCATTATCTCTCATCTCTCACTCTTATCTGAAAGAATCATGGCTGTTTCTGGCTCTGTCACCCACCTCATGCCACAGTGACAGGGTTCCACTCACTAATATGATGAAAAACAAATGGGGTGTGTGTGGGGGGTAGTACTTTGGTTTTTTTAAATCTCTTTTTTTTCTCTTTGCCAGGTTAGTAGGTTGAATGGCTGTGCCTGGTAAAAGGGCAGTGAGCATGGGGTAAAGGAGCAGCTGGCTCATGCCGACCAAAGCCAGGGACAGAAGAGGAGGGCAGGAGGAAGTCGAGCCTCTCCTACTCCTTGCTGAGTTGAAGAGCTCTTAATTTAGTTTACCACTGTATGAAACACATGAGGAGGAAGGCCATAAGGAACGGGAGCAATAGGTAGAGAGAGGCTCAATTGTGCAGGAGGAAACCTGCTTGAACAGCGAGTCTTCATGTGGAAGAGAACATTCTAAGAAGGGGCTTTCAAAAGCTGTCCTGATGCCATTCAAAGGGCTCTTTAAACCCACATTGGTTTCAGGTGGTGCCAGGATATTGTTTTCTTTTTATTGGTTTGTTATCTTCAAATATACATGACTTGGAAAAAGAAGGACACTAGCTGGAGCTCAGTGCTGACCTGGGAGGTGGTTGTTCATACATATAAGATAGACTCATTGTATATAGAGTGGAGGAATGTATTTGGAGGTTTTGGCTTCATGATGTGTACAGTACACACTTCCTTAATGAAAGTGAAACTATAGAAGCACCAGTGATGGATTTATTATGTTGTCAGAACTCGAAATTCCTGGGATTTTGATAGTAGCACAAAGATTTCTTTCCAAAGAAAAAAAACACAGTGGTTTTTATTTCTTCCTATAGCTGCTGGAGTACAGAAGGAATTAGCAGAGAACATGATTAAAAAATTATGTAAACTCATAATACGTGATCTTAGCTGCAAATTAATAAGGTATTTGTTTGTAGCTTTCATAGGCTGTAGAAGTAGTCATGTGGTGGGTGAGTGGGGAAAGTAAATTCTAGGTTACATGCTAATAAAATAGTGTTTAAATTGATAATATTTTGTGTGAAAATGCATAGTATTTTCCCCTTCTAGCAATTGTGAAAATCCTCTAGTTTTCCTATACTTCCCTAGATAATCTTGATTCTTTTTGTACCTGCTAGTCCTGTGAAATCTTGTCAGTTTGCTTTCTCTGCTGCATTCTCTCTTACTTATTTGGGTTTAGAGTAGCTTTAATTACATTAATGGTGGAGTCTTTGTTGCAATTTTGTAATCATGATAATTATTTTTTTTTACAGTTAGCTGTTCACATACTAACTAATTTGCTTTATTAGTTAAATGTTCTTGGGAGAAACAAATTATTATTTTTTCTTTTATGTTTTTTCTTTTCTTTTTTTACCAACAATGGCTTTTGTTAGTAAAAGCAAATCTTTTTTTTGGAGTCTAAATGGCTAATGCTCCCACCTTGTTATGCACTGGCATGAAGGTGAAGACGGTTCAATGTTGGTCAATTTTGGTATTTATTGACATCCAACTTTGCTGTAAATTTGAAAAACTGAATGCAAGTTACTCACTAAAGTATTTTATTTTCATTAAATTCTTCCCTGGGTTTCTTCTGTGTGCAGAGGTAGGCTAAAAATAATTGCAAGGCAAACATGCTGGCCTTTATTGACATAGATTCAATGAACATGCAGCAATTGACAGTTGCCTTTTACTAGTTTCATATTTTCACTTTAAATACATAGTTTCTGTGAGAGAGTGGAAATGTCAAAGCTGTATCTGTAGTGAAGACAAAAATACTTGCCTGTAATTACTGTTCTCTGGGAGTGTTCTTTGTGAGAGAGGCTTTATCTGTTCTCCTTTCTGCCATATCTGAGGCATGTATATTTTTTCTTGATTTGTTTGCTAACCAAGGGGAATTTTTTATCTTCTAACTCTCTTGTGTTTTGAGATTTACTGTGTGATTGCCTCTAATTTCAAACTTTGCAAATTTTATGAAATATGGAAATGTGACCTAGTTCTGACCTCATATACCTACTCTGTGTTTTGTAGCGATGCCTTGAGCATGTTTGATGGCCCTTCAAGTCCTTTTATTTGCATTCTGTCATCACAAAATATATTTGGCTCCTGGTTACTGTATAAAAGGATTAACAATTCCTGACACAGTTCAAGTTTTGGGTTAGGAACCTCAGTTTAAATCTCCTCGTAACAACTGAAATATCAAGGGTGGTTATTACAGGCAGATTGAATTGCTTTGAGAGATGTGTGGAGACCTGTGCAAAAGTGTCATACAGGAGAGAATCTCATCATTTCAGCCACACTTTTCTGGCTGGTACAGAGCAGTACCCAGAGAGTTCAGTTTATCTACTTAAGCTAATCCATGACTTCAGTTTATTGTATTATGCAGAGCCTATGCTGTAGATCCAGTTCAAATTAAAACGAAGTACTAGGTTTTAGCATTTCACTCTGTCTGAAACAGCAGTTGTTTGATGGTGGCAACGTTGAGAACACTTTTGCAAATAAAGCTCCAGGCAGTGGCTAACATTTTAATTGTCCTGTCCTTTAAATTTGCTCATTTTAGGAGTCTTGTCGATGCTAATGCTGTCTCTGTAGTACAAAGCTAGGATGACTCGGGATTCTAGTCCTATTTGTTAAGTGGATGTATTTTATGTGCAACTAGTGACTTGCTGCTAGTGGATGGTTAAGTGTAACTACTGACTTGGTTTATTGTGTGTTTAAAACTCTCATGAATCTCTGAAAGAGTCCTAAGACACATTTTGGCTATGGTTTTCTGCTCATGGTTGGGTGCCATTCAAGATTTGTAAGGAATAAAGAGCTAAACTTAGCCTTGTTTGACTGCATCTCTTTCTATATAGCATCTCAGCATTTGGGATCCTGTGCAATTTATGTCAACAACATCTAAATTAGGATACTTAAGGCTAAAACATTTCTGCAATTGAACTTTGTTGTTCTTGCTGCCAGTTAAATGACATGGTCTCAGTATAAAATACTCCTCTGTTCAAGATTCCGACATGTGTGGTGTTGACATGTGGAAATGTAGATAAAGTGATAAAAGGCACTGTTATTATTGCCTGCCCACATGTATAATTTGTTTGCTGCATAAATACACCTACAGGCTTGCTCCACACAGGGGTCGAAGTAATCACATAGAAACATATATTTGCTTTGTTAATTCACAGAATTTTTCTGTGATATGTTCAACATAAACATAGATAAATAAGCCAAGACTTCATCAGGGAAAATCATGTTTCTGCCAAATCGCCTTACAGCAGGCCAACAAAATTCCTTCCAAAACATCCCTTGACACTTCTGAAGGGAATACCTCAACCAGTGCATGCCACTTCTAAAAAAATCAATCTCTTACTAGGATGTGAAAATTGAAGATGAACGTAATTCTGTGTTTTTAACCAGTAATTGAGTCTAGCAACTGCACAATGAATAATCCAAACTGATTCTTAAAAAATATAGAATGTGAATGTAGGTATGTTATGGGGAAGCCAAGGTCTACAAAGATGTCTAATTTGGACATAGATGCAATGCATTAAGAACAAAGTGAAATATGAGCTAGAAACCTGATTGTGTAAGCAGATAGTCTCCTTGGTAGCTCTAGTTTCTAACTAGTTCCCAGAAGAAAATGTTGCAAAATTCTACAGAACTGGTAGAGCTCCTCTTTTGCACTGTGTATATCTGAAGAAACATATCGTTATCGGTCTCTGCAACTGCATCGCCAACCAGGGCTCCAGTGGCATTTTAGTAAAATAAATGAGCAACTCTGTTTAACTGCTGAAGCAAATCCTATCTTCACCATTTTATCTGGTTCCTTCCCTGAACTCCTTCTCCCACGTCAGCTTTCCAACTCAGCTTGTGCTAATACGCTCTCCAGCATCTCCTTAATTTTTCTTGGCTTGTGTTGTCCTCCTGGGCTGACAGGGCTTGAGTCTTGCTGTTCCCATTCTCTCTGAGAGTTCACGGGATGACGTGGAAGATCTCACCGCTTCTGGCTCCAGATTAGAAGTCCTGAAAAAATCAAATGTGTGTCTTTCTCTGAGGGCAGGATGAACTGACTTTTCTCTTCTGGCCAACATTATGTTTATAAGGCTGGAAGCTTACTTAGGAAGCTGCTATTTTTTTAAAGAAAAAACCCCTAAGCAGCCCAAAGCCCAAAACTACCACAAACCTTGGAGAGCTGGATACCAGAAAATGGTATAACTGTAGGTAAAAAGTTTGTTGTAACTTTTAAATTGTTCAACTGCACTGCTATGAGAAGACAGTTGTTTTCACTCTGTTGCTTACCTCTTGTGAATTTATGGTGCTATTTTTCTGAGAACACTGAAATGTTTCTTATCATCAGTGAGCGAATCATATCCCTGTGAGAAGCTTAATGTGCGTATTACATATAGAGAGACTGGGGAAAGATCATTACTTTGCCTCAGGCTACAAAATAAGACAGTAATATAGTGGGAAGCTCAGTCTCACAGTCTCCCCGTTTAAACCAGTGAATGACTCATTTATGATACTGGTTTAAAATGCACTAGGAATGAATGATGTTGAATAAAGCTTAGAAAATGATTGGTCAGAACAATGTCCCATATTCAGGGTTTAATAATGTGTGACTTACACACTGTATGTGAAATTAAACTAAAACTGTGGGACTATTTTTCTTCTGGTGATACCCCTGATTAATAAACAAACCAATGCTTTTCCACACTGAATTACTTCCAGCATCTTTATTTGCACAACAGTGTGTCAGAGTAGTCTTTTCACTTGTAATTTGGCTGATTTGCAAATCTTTGTTACTCCCTTTAGCTGACACTGGTTTGGCAATGAGCTGACATTAGGCTTAGGTCCTTCTGAATTTGAAGACTTCCACCTGAGATCCTTCTCAGCATCACAGCAATCTTTCGTTCCAAAGACCTTCCTCATCCTGGAATTGCAAGAAGACACCCCTATGAAGAAGTGTTGTTTGTTGAGTATCCACAAATCTACTCTCAGCTTATTCTAAGTTCAGTTCAGTATCAAGGCTCAGAGGAACTTCAGATGGGAGGTCAAATTCCTAGTATCCTCCTGATTCTGCAACCCACTGCGTTCCTTCTTCCTTAAGTGTAGTCTGAGGAAGACTTTTAATTGACCTGAGGGTTGCTATGATGGAGTATTTGTACTTTCTCCTCTTCCTGGTTGTGTACTCCTGGGTTTTGGCACTAGTGTTTGTATAGCTGCCAGGTAAGTCAAATTAAGGAGCTGATCTCTCTGAAAACAGTTTCCTCCCCTCACTGCCAAGTCTTCCTCCAGATTATTTCCTCAATTACTTTGTACACTTTTACTACCTAATTTGTTCCAGTTTCAGCTCTTGCCAGACTTCCCTCTGCTGATTTAACACACCAGTCTGACAGAAGACAAACCCAGGGAGAAACATGGATAGTTTTCTGTAGCATTAGTGATTTGAATGACTGATGGAAGGATTGCCTTGATTGCTTTGAGAATTAGGGACCCAGATCTTCTGTTTCCAAAAAGAGAGAGGAAATAGTTTGCTAAGGAAGTGGAATCTCCTTTATCCCTATCCTAACCTTTCTTTATGTGGTTCTCATTAAAAATTGTGTATTATAACTGATGCCCTTCTTGCTGTGCTTCAACATACCAACCTTAAGACCTTCCACTGCTGGGGTACTTTATAGTGCGCTGGTTCTGCACATATGAAACCCCATTGCAGAACATTCTTTGATCCATATACCTTTTCAGGTAGATATTTTAAAAACTAAAGCTCTTAAGACTGCTCAATTCTAACCAGAATTTGCAAATTAATGGGTGAAGCTTCATTTTTCTCCAGAGTGTTATGACTAAACATGAAGAGGGAAAACAGAGTAATCATCAGTGAAAATAAACAAATAATGACTTAATAATCACAAATCTAACTGAGAAAGTGCTATTAATTATTCATAGAGGGTGATTTATCTTAAAACTTACTGTTAGACTGGCACCTGAAATAAAGGCAGGTGTTTCTGCTTTGTCCCAGTGGGCTGGAAATACAGAATTGGAGTAAAATTTGATATCTGCATAATGATCTGGGAGAGTGTAGAGGTCTGTATAGTTGTTATTTGTGTATGACGTTTGTTCTGAATGACAGATGGAAACTCTTTTTTCAGTGTTTGTACCGTTTCTAGTTTCTTCTATGTGTTGCATAGAGACTGCACTGTAACATCTTTCACTTAGCACTATTGCCACATATTTTGGAACAAATATTTACAGGAATAAAGACAAATGAAAAATGCCATGTATTAAAATTTTAGCATGTATTTTAAAATTATGAAATCACTTCTACAAGTTTCATTTCACTTCTGAAGTGCTTTTTAAACACACTTAAAAGTCACAAAACAATAGCATCTGAATACAAAATTTAGATTAAAGGTGGAGTCAGAGTGAGAAAGAAGAAATACAGATATGACAAAATCCAGGTCTCAGAATATCTGATTTTGTCTTCTTTTTAAATGTATTGTGATACTTTGGATTAGTAGGTTTTGTTTTTGTTGATAGGAGTATTGTGAGGAAACTATGAAAGTTTTAAAGAAGTTGAAAAGCAGTGAACAGTACATTGTGGGAACATTACAGTGTAGCTGGCCTGGACCTGTGCCATCATCTGGTCTGGACCCCACTCAGAGCAGGGCCAATCTTAATATTAAAAAGAAATGCCAAGTCCAGTGAAGTGTGAATGGTATTGTCACTGTTTTGCAGCTTCCCAAGGTCAACCCATGAGTTAGAGGCAGGTTCGACTCCAAGTTTCCACTCCAACTCTGCCTTCTGGTTAACTTGCTTATAAATAGCTGCAGAGGCCTCTTACGTGCACTGCAATTTTTCTTCAGTAATTGCATTAATTATATTTAGAATTTAAGGTCGGATGAAGGGCATAAGGTTATGATGAGGAAAGGGAAAACAATTATGAAAATTAAATAGCTTTACTAGAGTGGGAGCCCCGAATCTGTTGCCTCAGTTAAGATGTCAACAAGATGCAAGATTAACACAGAAAAACTTGTTGGTAGATAACTGCTTTCTCCTCATTGTGTCATCTTTTAAAAGAATTGAAAATTTTTGCCTAGTGGTTTAGCTTCTCAGCATTTAATTTCATCTTGTTAAAGTGTATGTTGTCATCTTTGTTTGAAATGTGGTAAACTGATATGTCTTTCTAGAAAAACAAGCCAAACCGAAATCAGCATGTATTTGTACTCAGTGTTTATCCTACTGATCAGCTCATTTATGTGAAAATAATGCAGATTTACTTGCGCCCATTGGGAAAAGTTGTGATATTTGCTTTTAAATATTTGATTTTTTCCTCTTCTTGATGAATTTTGGGATGTGTACTAGTACAGGTGGAGTTTATTAATGTATATAAATAAATAATGCAGTGCAACAGAAGGGAGCCAGCAGCATCCTACCTAGCTCTTCTCTGACATTGCAGGATTTTCTTGTCTTCTGGTACTGATGGTGTACAGAATTGCATCAGACATGTAAAGATGTGCAGGCAACTGCAGAAAAACGGTGCTGTTTGCCTTGCTTCCAGAACTGTGCATATATGGCCTTTGCAGATCAGGTTTGGAGTATGTTTTGTATGGTTTTGATGGACTTTGGACACCGAGACCTATATGCCTTAGCTGCTTCTCTTGTGGAAATGCTAGAACCAGAACAGTTTGCCTTAAAGATGTTGCAAGAAAGCTGCCTTCCATTCAGTTCTTTCATTCGGGCAAGAGTCTGATCCTCTGGGGTTACATCTAGAATTGAATAAACGTCTATATGCTCTTATTCTATACTCAAGATTTCCAGTACTAACTCCTAAGATTCCTAATTTTTATCTGAGCTGTGACACACACAATATAGTGGTTTTTAATGCATTTTAATTCACGTTTTTCCTGGGCACCCCGAGAATGTTTCTATCAGCATCTCCATCTCAGAGATTTTAATGATTATTTTTTTCCTAACATTTTCTTTAGAGAGTTGGTTCTTATCTTGAAGCTTGTTGCCAAGCTAACTTTCTTATGCTGTTGTTATTCAGTGGGGTTTTTTTTTCTACTAAAGAACACCAGAACTTTTAAGAACTTAATTTTGTGAGAGTGGTTGACCTTCTGGGGTATTAAAAACCCACATGTTTTCTTTGGGAAGATGGTTATATTTTATCTGTAGGACATCAGTCTGAAAAGAGTAAGAGGACTGTTTGCAAAGAACTTCTTCCAGCTACTTTTCTGTACTGATGCCTAAAATAAATTTGGTAATAATTACCAATGCCTCTTCACATGGCTTAATAATAGAACCTATGCTAGAACATCCTATCAACTGAAGATTTCGTACATCATTTCAAGGGAGAAAATGCACATGGAATTTTAACAGCCTCAGGCCTTGTCAAAACAGGCAAGTTTTAAAATTTTAATTTTCTATCGAAGACAGGAGTTCATTTGCTTCAGCATTAGCAGTGTTTGGATCACTGACTTAAACACATTGCTGACTATTAGTCTAACCCAACATGCACTCAAACTCTTAGCTACTACCTAAATTCAGGTCCATGAAGTTGTAGAACGATGGTTTTTGGCTCCCAAGTATGTACATTCTTTGTATTTTTCTGCAAAAAAAATATTTTGGAAAAATTGATGCCCACTTTATCCAAGAATATGCTGCTTTTGAGTATGTCAAGTAAAAACAAAGCATAAGACTAATGGATATTTGATCTCCTTGGAAAAAATAGGATTTTATCATATAATGAATTCTGGGTGAACCATTATTACTGCTATTAGTATTACCTGTGGTTGTCACAATGCACAACGGATTTCTATTCCTTCCAGGTAAATCAAAGTGACCAATGGAAAGAAAATTAAATTAGGTATTTGCAAGATTCAGTGGTCTTTGTTCCTTTACCCAATTCATCTTGGTATTCGTTGGAGGAGGTTCATATTTTTGGTCTCAGTTTTCACATTTTTCTATAAACCAAGCTTGTTGCTATTCCTATTTCTAGACACAGTTTCATGTGCTTGTATTTATAGAGTTTCTATTGCACGTGTGTTTATGTATGTGTACAAAAATTTTACACAGGCTGTACACAGGTCAGTTCAGTTTACATGATTAGTATATGATTCTGAAAAAAAATACAAAAGTTGGAGGAGGAAAAAAGCTTATTGACAACCTTATGGAATCCAGGATACAGAAACTTGCTAATTTAGTTTTTGAAGACACAAGTGGTATTTTCACCCTGCATCCACTTGCTGAATATTCCATAAATAGACTTTATTCATATCCCTCTAGGAGAGATGTGGCTGCAATTTATGGAAACCTCATCACGCTTCATGAAAAAGCTGAATGCTACAGCTTTAACTGAAGCACACGGGTTCATAAATGTTGCAGTGCTCTGAGCAGTACAAAAGTGTACTGCTTTTTTTTTTTCCCCCTTTCTGGCAGGCAATATGATTTAATTGCTTCCTATAGAGTTTAAAGATGGAAAAAAATCTCAATGAAATTTTTGAAAGAATTTGATGCTGGTTAGTTAAAAAAGATTTTCAAAATTATCTGACAGCCTTATTGATAAGGTGGGGTTTCAGTGGACTCTGTGCTTCTGTTGCTTCTCCTCTGACCTGTACACAGTGTCGTGTTGCCATCAAATCCTCCATTCTTGATTTGCTTGTCAACAGCTGAAGTTCAGAGAGAAACCTGTGGGGCCCGGCTCTGGATGGCTGTAAGGCTGGAGCTTTCGTACATTAATGATGGTATAAAAATTGATCAAGGAAAAAGAACTTTGCTGTGTAATGATACTTATTTTCTGAAGATGAAAGCTGTTTAGTCACAACAAATGATATGCTTTCCTTATGACAAGTACGTAAAACATGAGTAGAAATACTACCATGGTGAAACTGGACTTTTTAGTGTTCCTGTAGTGTCCTTGGCAAAGTGCTTGATGGAGTAGCAGGAGAGTGTTTCTATTACACACATTAGGGGTAACTATTCTTAATAATAATAATTGGTTTTCATGCATTGTTATTTACCATTCCATGCATTGTTATTTACCATTCCATGCCTACAAAACAATAATATAGTTTTATTAAATCCATGTATTTAACAAAAGAAGCAGTTCTAACTTGCTGGTTTTGAGTTTGAGCTCTCTTGTCACCCACAACCTCCGGCTCTCAGTACTTTTTGAGTCTTGGGTGGACACCAAAGATTCTGAGTTGTCTTTAAGGAGCCGCCAACTCTCTTAACTCAGAACTTGTGTATTTTAAAGGTAAATCACAGAATCACAGAATCGTAGGGGTTGGAAGGGACCTCGAGAGATCATCGGGTCCAAACCCCCCTGCCAAAGCAGGTTCCCTAGGACAGGTCACACAGGTCAGCGTCCAGACGGGTCTTGAATATCTCCAGTGAAGGAGACTCCACACCCCCCTGGGCAGCCTGTCCCAGGGCTCTGTCACCCTCACTGTGAAAAAGTTCTTCCACGTATTGGTGTGGAACTTCCTGTGCTTCAACTTGAGGCCATCGCTCCTTGTCCTGTCCCCACAGACCACTGAAAAGAGGCTGGCCATTTCCTTTGTCTCCCACACTTGAGATATTTATAACCATTGATCAGATCCCCTCTCAGTCTTTTTTTTTTCAAGGCTGAACAGCCCCAGCTCACTCAACCTTTCCTTGTAGGAGAGATGCTCCAGGCCCTTAATCAAATGTCCCTACATAAAGTAGATGTGAGAATACAGGTGCAATATAGAGAATATAGTCTAATTATGCTTTAAATAGGGTATAGCTTACAGCTGTTTCCCCTTATTTCTGCAACCTGACTCTTACCTCTCTTTCTTCCATATCTGAAATCAGCATATATACTTACTGCAAGGAAAGCATGTAGGTGCTGGATTTTGGCTTTTCACTAAGTGGAACAATCTAGAGCATCAGAACGGTGTAAGCAAGCCCTAAAGAAATACTGAAATGAATGAAAGTTTCAAAGGATGAACCTTCTCTTTATTTATTTATTTTCTTATTTAGAAAGTAATTAAGAATCATGAATATTTTGGTTACTCTGCAATAAGCAAATCCTTAAGGGATGAAAATATGCTCTAACTAGCTGCTTTGCAAATGTATAAAATTCATAATGTGTTTGATTAGAACTTCTGTATTGCTTACTTAAGCTTTGCACAAAATTCTACAAGCATTTCATAAAGGTTAGTTCATCCTGTAAGCTATGCTTACCATCTCTGTCAAAATCTGATGTATGCCCTATTGAGAATATAAAAGAAAAAATTCAAAATTCAATATAAAGTTAGAAATACCTCAAACACATTACTGAGACCTTGGGCAGTGCCAGGACTTCATATTTTTTCTTACAATTGCCTTATATATGTGATATTTCAAATATTCTGAAGCATGATAGAGATATGTCACAAGAGACGAATGTCAAAGCAACACAGAATATAGGGCAGAAATATGGAACTTGAGTTCTAAACTGGCAACAGATTGTTGAAGGGATTTGTAATTGATTTGACTGTTTTTAAAATAGAATATTTAAGTTATTTTTACTTTTCCTGAAAATCTTTGAGACTCACCATAAAAAGATTTTCTTCCCTAATTGTGAATCTGTGGGTGAACGAACTAATACCATCCTCTCAGTACAAACACTTACAAATAAAGTCAGCAAATTAGATTATAAATTCTTCTGCTGAATACACGAATTGCATAATAATTAGAAGTTATAATCAAATCTTAAAAACCCTGAGTTTTTCTAAATAATAAATATGCTGCAAATGATTTTAATACAATGCTTTGCAATAATCTATTTATTGAATTATTGTCTCTAGGTCACCTGAAGTATCCTTCTTACCTCTGTCTTTGCTGAATTTTATTATTTACCCTAGTGATTTTCCAACTCAGAAATAGAAAAGGGCCATAATAACATTATTGCTGTGGGTTTTGTTGCAGAAATTTTCTCAAAGCCCTTGAGCAAAGTGAAACTGAACCAAAATCGGTGGCATTCATCAGCCACAGCAAACAAACAAAGATCACTCTTCATATCAGAAAGAATTTTAATGCTTCTTGACAATCCATAATTAAGTACCCACTCTTTCCTGGTCTCCCTCTCCCCAACCTATTTACCTGGCCATTTATAGTACTGACATTTATGCTGAACTTTGTTCCTTAAAATTATTTTGTAGATCTTTAATTTCATTTTCCAGATTACCCTGAGGTGAAAGCTTTTGCTGTTCTGTTCAATGACAAAGGCTGTTAGAAGTACCAGCTATTCTTAGTACAGATTTAATCTCAAAATTCAGTTCCAAAAGCTTGAACAAGAAGAAGTGTTGAATAGAAAAAAGGAAAAGTTGTATGAAAATCGCTGTATAATATTTCAGTTGGAGGGAAAGAAAAATCAATTGGATGTATTCATGTGTTGTGATATTTAAAGTCTGACATGATGCAGGAAAACAATCACAAATGGTAATTCTACTTTAAGAAGAGTATGTAAATCATAGATTGAAGGAAGGTTAATTTATGCAAGTTTAAGATCCTTAAGAAAGTAGCAAATAAAATAAAAAATCAATCTGCCTGCATTTCAGATTAAATTAAAAAATTAAATAGTATAAGAGATGAACTTGAAACAAATCAAACTTCTAGATGTTTCTGAAAATCTTTGTGGTTAATTCTGATTATTTAGCAATTTAATTTTATATTTTTATTATAGTAAATTTATCGTATTTGATAAAAGGAAGTCTCATAAAAATGCAACTATGAGGTTTGGTTTTCCAAATGCTGGCATACTTGTGGCCTGGAAGCTGCTCCAAAACGGCAAAATAGAGGAAAGGGAAGTGGATAGGGCAAGGAAGAGTAGGAAATTTTCTTTCCCTGGTCAAAATGAATCATGGATTGCATTGTGCACTGCCCAGCGCAGAACTTAAAGCAACTTACAAGGGTGTTTTTAAATTATACACATCAACCTCAATAAAATCCTGCCATACAATTAGCAGTTTCAAATTATAAGTTTTATTTTATAGTATTCAGAGTTTTAGTCCATGATGCACAGAAGCCTAAGAAGAGGTTTGTGCCTTTTAAGACATACTTGCTTTCTTGACTGTAACCTTACAAGTTGAATTTACCTTAGCATAATGCCTTCAGAATACCTGGTGTAGCATATCTCATCTGGTCAGACACTTAATGATGCTCTTCAGTACCTGAGATCAGCATACAGTAGATCAGAAAAGCATTCTGGGAAGTCAGATCATCTGGAAAACAAGGACTAATCTGATTTTAGTTCAGAAGTGTCAGGTTATTCTTGATTTTAGATGCTGTGTCATTTGCTTGTTGATGAGATTATGGAAAACTTGTTTTCATGCATCAACAGTTTTTCCCCATTAAAGTTTCATGACTTAAAAACAGTAAGAGAAGAATGTGGAGATATATTAGGATTATGTCCAACTTTTGGAACGCTATTGAAGATTATATGTATTGGAATGTGTAATTTTCTTTGCTGTTAAATTTCAAAACTTTAAATTTAAACAGACTTTTTATTCCTATTTGCATCTGGATATTATAGCTGGCACAGGTGTTTTTGAAAATACAAATTGAATTGATAAACAAGCATTTAATCCCAGGGAGACGTTTTTTTTCCTGAAGACCAGTTTTTCCAACTAGTAATAGCTATCAGTATTTTAACAACTCTTTAAATAAAATATTATGCATGTTTTGCTTATAGGGTAATTAAAAACTGTAATGCCTTTTATAAAAAAAAATAAAAATACATAGTGTTTTACATAAGAACAGAAAGTAAAAATATTCATTAGACTATGAAATTGAGCACTTACAGCCCAGAAAGCAAATCATCTCTTGGGCTGCATCAAAATCAGTGTGACCAGCAGGTCAAGGGAGGTTATTCTACCCCTCTTCTGTGCTCGGGTGAGACCCACCTGCAGTGCTGCATCCAGCTCTGTGTCCTCCAACATAAGAAGGACATGGAGCTGTTGGAGCGTGGCCACAAAAATGATGAGAGGGCTGGAGCACCTCTCCTATGAAGACAGGCTGAGATAGTTGGGCTTGTACAGCCTGTAGAAAAGAAGGCTCCAGGGGGACCTTACAACAGCCATCCCGTGCCTCAAGGGTCCTCCAGGAAAGCTGGAGTGGGCAGGGAGTGATAGGACAAGGGGTAATAGATTTAAACTGAAAGAGCAGATTTAGATTTGATATTCTGAAGAAATTCTTCCCTGTGAGTGTAGTGGGGCACTGGCAGAGGTTGTCCAGAGAAGCTGTGGATGCCCCCTCCCTGGCAGTGTTCAAGGTCAGATTGGACGGGGATTTGGGCAGCCTGGTCTAGTGGAGGGTGTCCCTGCCCATAGCAGTGGTTTTAACTAGATGGTCTTGAGGTCCCTTCCAACTCAAACCATTCTACGATTCTGGGAAACTGGAAGAAAATTTTGAGAAGTCCATCACCCCTTACCAAAAAAAATCTAAGGAATGAGATTGACTCTTTTCTTAATATGTTCTTTCTAGATTGTTCTTTGAGGCAAGGTTTCTATAAGCATCTACTTTAAAGACTTCATGCATTTATACTGATTACTTAGTATTTTGATTATTTTCTAAATAATGTTATTTTTCACTACTTTTGTTTATACATTCCAATTTAGTGTCATTGAGCCTTGTTCTAGAAGAGATTAACTGCATTTTTCCCTGCTCACTATGTATTTATATTTAACATCCCACTAATTCTGGCTGAATGAGTGGGCAATGGTATTTCTTGAAGTTCATTGTGTGGGTAAAGTAAGAAATGTAAAACTAAATTCGGCAAAGCAATTCTCAAGCAAAACATTTTTTTTTTAAACAATTACTAAAAACAAAGTGTAAAGTGATACATATACACCGAGTCAAAATTCCCCTGGCTTTTTGTATTATATTGTTTTACCTTTCTGTAGTTGTGGCAAACCAAATAGAGCCATTTTCTTTCTAAATAACTCACTGGGGTACACCCAATTTAGGTATATTTTACTAGACATCGGTTGTTTACCTACCCTGGGCATCAAGCATACCTGGTAGAGATTGGTGTGCAAAGTATATTAAAGGCATATGTGTTTAATTACAAAATGCTTCCTAATTGACTGTTTTATCTGATAATTTAAGCTGTAATTCTCTAAGTATGTGGGCATTGAGTAATTTTATGCTGAGGAGTATTCATTTTTAAGACTGTGGGTTGTTCTCATTAATCCTGTAGGAGCCTTCCATGTTTGAGGCATTGCTGTGCTTTAATCTGTGCATGGATTTGGGAGCCTGGAGAATTTACATTAGCTCTGCTACCAGCTTATCTGGAATAAATTGCCAAATTCTTATACGTTCAGGTTCTTTTCCCTAGACCTTGTATAGCTCTTTTGACTCCTGACTGCCTATTAGGAAACAAAAGTGACTTTTGTCTCTGGTCTGGGAGAAATGCAGTGGAGGTCTTTTCAGCAAAGGTGAACATTCTTTGACAGAGTGGCCTTAATGATGCAGCAATTTTCATGAAATTATTAGTTAATAATTGTATATCATTAGTTAATAATTGTATATCATCAGTCTAATATTGTCGAAGAGTCTTTAGGTTATGTAGAGTCTTAATAAGTGGCCTAAATAAAATAAGGGTATCCGGACCTTGAGTACTTTTAGGGTTCTGCTGATATTTTTAAGGGAAAGTTCTGATCCTCTGTATCATAATCTTTCCAAATTCTGCTCCAAGAAATCAGGAGCACAGCAATAATGTCCTTATCTACCAGCTTTTCATTGTATTCCTTATCCTGCAAGACCAGCCCTTCTCTCATTTTATTGGAAAAATTGCTTTTGCCCTTATATTTCTTATAGTCTCCCACTGCTTCCCCATTTATAAATCACTGACAGTGTTCTTCTTTCTACCCTGTGTGTAAACAGGAATGGGGCAGGTCTGTACAGACAGATTCTGAAGACCACCTGTAATAAAATCAGAATTAAAACCAGAAACAGTCTCTCTCACTTGAGTTAATTCTTCTCTCTTGGTGATGCTCATTCAGGCATCTAATCCTGATGCACACTGAGTCGCACTATGGCTTGTGTCGTCTTGGGCTTTTTTCTTGGCTGTGTGCTGTCTGTAGCTCTGCAGGAAAACTACTGAAATGGTATTAATTTAAGCTTTTTTTTAAGGTTATTTTACTATTTCTGTCTGAACCAAATAAATTTGTGACATACTAGGTGAGCTTAACTTCTGTGCACTGCTGCTTTCTGTGTCTATAATAAGAATAATCTCTGTGTTTACCTATTTTTCCTCTTGTAAGAAGTGACTTGACAAAGCAGAAGACTGAAAGAGTTGGGGTTGTTCAGCCTGGAGAAGGCTCCAGGGAGACCCTATGGCGGCCTGAGCGGCCTACAGAAAATCTGGGGAGGAACTTTTTAGAAAGGCATGGAGTGACACGATAAGGGGGAATGGTTTAAAATTGGAAGGGGGTAGATTTAGATTGCATATTAGGAAAAAATTCTTCACTACAAGGGTGGTGAGGCTCTTGCACAGGTTGCCCGGGGAGGTGGTGGCTGCCTCCTCCCTGGAGGTGTTCAAGGCCATATTGGATGGGGCCTTGAGCAGCCTGGTCTAGAGAGAGGTGTCCCTGCCTATGGCAGGGGGGGTTACAACTAGATGATCTTTAAGGTCCCTTCCAACCTAAGCCATTCTATGATTCTGTGAAGTTGTACACTATGTCAAGAATCAGTTTGTCTTCAAATATCTTAGAGCTCACACGTGGCTGACTGCTTGAGTCTAGGGGATAGGGAGGTGAAAAAGGCCCAAGCTGGTGCTGCTGTACTGCCCATGGGAGCTGTAAAACAGTAGGTAACCATGTCCAAAACAGCTTTTAGCACAGCCTTGCCTCCTTTTTTTTCTGCTTTAACTTTTGCCATCAAACTTCAATCTAGTGTTCTAGACCAGGGCTTAAATCTAGGCATATGCCTAACTTAAGGAAGTTGGAGACAACAGAATCATATTTATTATATAAACTGTTCCCTGTGATAGGTTACTTATTCTTCAATGTAGAGAAGATTCCATATTTTCCTGCAATTTTAAGTTAACAATCATAACATGCTGATGTTGAACCAGCAGCTTACAGAATCTTGCTTTGAAATTAAATTTTTTTGAGAGATTTTATTTTCATTCAGAACCTTAATGGGTGACCAGGTGACCTCCTCTTTCTCCTTACGTCTCTTACATCTGCAGCCAAGTCCAGTATTCAAACACTAGTGTGATAGTCACATAAAACACTGCAATGACATGTGCTCATGATGCTTGAGAGAAAAAGTGAGAGAAAATAATTGGATTGGTTGCAGATATTTAGCATAAATTAAAGAACTAGAAAGGAATCACAGAGTCTTTATAATGTATTTCTAAATGAAAAAATGTGTATTGCAGTAAAATAACCTGTTGTCCACACCGATGACTATATTCACAACACAAACTTGTATGTGCAGGTCTCAGATAGAAACTGGGTTCGTCCAAATTTAAGATTTCATAAAGTAGCTTGCAATTTCAAAAAGAGGAGGGTGGTTAGCAAGGATGCTGATTGTACAGTGAATTAACTAGTACTGGAGTGGAGGTTGAGAATGTCTGGGTTCATTAGAGATTCAAGAGATCCTAAAGCGGTCTTGTTATGCAGCTCTAATGAACTTATTTCTTTATTAGTGGCTAAAGAGATTGGGCTGTGGAGCAATGTGGAGTCCTCTAAGGAGCACGGAAAGATTACTCCTCTCTGAACAAGAAAGGCGTTTGATTTGTCCTCCTGCAAAAAGGGACAAGGAGAGGGTCACCTCACTGAAGCAGAGGCTGATGCAAAAAGGAGGGGAAACTCAATCAGCCCCTGTATCTCAGATGGGAATAGGCTGATTGTAAAGTTCAATTGGAGGAGACTGCAAGACTTGTTTCAACCTCTCTTTTCATTCTTTCTCATGTTTTTTTCTGAGTGAACTCTATTGAAAATAAATTTGTTGTTCATATTATAGGAGATGGTAGTACTGGTGGTAATTCCACTAGAAGTTCTGAGTTGTGTCCTGTCTTGCTTCATGTCTGCATTTGCAAATGTATTTGTCCTTGCCTTCCCTGCTAGCTCCTAGAGCAAATTGGGCTTTTATTACTACGACAAATTCCTGCAAGCTTACAGTTTACTATAATAATATTTCATCCAGGACAAGGAATTGACAAGAGGCTTTCAAGGAAAAAAGATTCTTCTCTCTATTATACCCTCAGGGTCAATGTTCAGTCCTTTCCCATGTACAAAGCAACCCTAAACTTCGGAGAAGACTTCAAGTAACATCTATCCTAGTTTAAGTATCATGGTTAAGTTTTTCTGCAAAAACTTCCATCAGTTGTTTCTGAGTTACATTATATCCTCTTTCAAAGATGTCTTTGGTAGTGAATTAAGTTTTCTCTTTCTTTTGGTCAAAATGGCTGGTGCATAATGCTGATTTCTTCAGAAGAGTGGTTGGGCTTTGGAACAGGTTGCCCAGCGAGGTGGTAGAGTCACTTTCCCTTGGAGTGTTTAAGGAAAGGTTGGATGAGGTACTTAGGGACAGGGTGTAGTAAGTAATATAGGTGGTAGGGGGATGGTTGGACTAGATATCTTGGAGGTCTTTTCCAACCTTAATGATACTATGATTCTATGATGTTTTTAGGTAGTTATTAGGTGATGCTCCTTGCAACATGTGTAGGATCACAGAGATGATTTTATTTTGGTGTCAAGTAACCATCCCATTCTGGTTCATCATTAGTGATTCTGTACTCAGAAGTAGTTCTTAAAATACTAGAAACTTGTATAAAACTGTCAGTATTTTAAACTGTATCTGTAGCTTGAGTGGCTGCTTGACAGTGTGGACAAACAGAATGGTTATCTCGGCAGAGTTTCCCTTCAAAATTGAAGGTTAACAGCCATTGTGAACAGCTGGGGCTTTGAAATTCAGTCTTGCCAGCGGTATGTTTAATGGGTTCATATTCAACCAATTGTTTCCCATCAGAGCATTTCTCAGCTGTTAGATAGATCTCTTGAGTGGCGATTATTCGTATACACCTGCGTTTTACTCGTATACCTTGCTCAGGAAGCTTGGCATAACATCTGGCCTGTCTCTGTCAGGCAATGTGAAAAATTAGGGGGACTTCAAAAATACTTCTTTTTTTTTTTTCTCCTTTCCAGGTTTAAAAATTGGACAGCTGTCAGAGAGCACAGCACCCCTTCCAGAGTCATTCTTACACCACAGTCAGTTAGGGAAACAATACAACTACATGGACAAAATTCTTTGGCAATGTCTGCAAAAATAGTTGGAAGTTATTCTTTTTTTCAAATCAGAAATTTAACCAGACTCTCCCCTACGAAGAGAGGCTGGGGGAGCTGGGCTTGCTCAGCCTGGAGAGAGAAGGCTGTGGGGGGACCTCATTGCAGCCTTCCAGTGCCTGAAGGGAGCAGAGAAACAGGAGGGGAATCAAATTCTTAAAAGGGTAGATAATGGCAGGACAAGGGGGAATGGATTGAAGCTGAAGGAGGGAAGGTTTATATTAGATATTAGGGGGAAGGTTTTTACAGAGAGAGTGGTAAGGGATTGGAACAGGCTGCCCAGATAGGTGGTAGCTCTGCCATCCCTGGAGGTGTTGAAGGCCAGGTTGGATGTGGCCCTGGGCAACCTTGTGTAGATCCAGGTCTGGAGGTTGGTGTCCCTGCCTGTGGCAGGGGGGTTGGAATTGTCTGATCCTTGGGGTCCCTTCCATCCCAGAACATTCTATGATTCTATGAGTTCTCAAATATTGATGAAATGAGCTTTGGATTACTGCACTGTACTGGCTGGCTCCCCTATTCCTGAATTCATGTACTAGAGTTTTGACATCAGTGACAGGTCCTCTGCTTTCAATTATATCCTGACACTTCTTTCAGTACAGAACAGAGTTACCAACACTGCTACATAAGCTTCACATGTGAAAGTGGTGTGTGTTGAGAAACGGGATGCTTTTTACTGAACACACTAGGCTGTTCAACTGCAGTGCTGCAAATAAAGAGTGAAAGAAAAAGAATAATAATTTTTAAAAATCTATGTTTTCACAGATGTATTTTACTGGAGTGAAGCCATAGTTAGGTATGTGACTTTTCACTTTGGAATGGGAATTCCAAGAATTGCCATTAATATTTGGGACATCTGAGCAAACCTTTTCTGTAGCATTGCCATAAATCACAGAATCACAAGGTTGGAAAAGACCTTTAAGATCGAGTCCAACCGTTCCTGTCCTATGTTACATCATATCCCTAAGTACCTCATCTACCCTTTTTTTTAAGCATATCCAGGGATGGTGACTCAACCCCCTCCCTGGGCAGCCTGTTCCAGGCCCTCACAACTCTTTCAGTGAAAATTTTTTCCTAACATCTAATCTGACCCTGCCCTGGGGCAGCTTTGTGTCATTTCCCCTTGTCCTGTCACCTGGCTGAAGAGACCATCACCCACCTCTCTACAACCTCCTTTCAGGTAGTTGTAGGCAGTGATAAGGTCAAATGAAACCTAAACTGCAACTTCTGTGTCTCTGAAAGAAAGCACCAATGTTAAGGGAAGTTCTAGTTTTCAGAGCTGGGCTTGAAATGCAAGATTTGTTAAGCATCAGTAGAAGTAAAAACAACAGTAGTCCTATGAAGTCAAGGGATGGAGTATGAGTGTGGCAGGTGGTTCAGTCTCTCTGTTTAATGTGCGCTGGTTTTAAGAGGCATCAAGTAAAGTGCTTGGCCTGGTTCCCAAAGCAAATAAAAAATATTCTGGCTCATAAAATATAAATAAATTATAAATTTATTTTTGTACTCATCCCTGTGAAAGTTCCATTATATTATGTGTTCATCTATTTTTTATTATTTTTACCTTAAATTTGTCAGTGTTTGCACTCCTAGGAAATGTATCTTCTTGCAAGGGGAAAAGGGGGGAAAAACAATTTTCAAAAGTTGATGGCAAAGAGAAATGGATGAGATTATATATAAATAGTGGAAACAGTTTGTATTCACTGGTTTCAGACCACCAGTGGTTGGATACTTCTGAAGTTGAACAATGTTGCCAGGGGCTCTGATATAAGTAGAGAGATCTGGAGACACAAAGCAGGTGGTTCTTGTATACGTTAATTCAGCCTTTCCTGAGCTACATGTCAACTCCTTCAGTTCAGGGCTTTGCAACTAGATAAGATGGAAGAGGGTGGTGGTGAGTGCCCCTGGCTTTGTAGTAAATAGAACCACAGTTGTAAAAAAATAGTAAATGCAGAAAAAATATAAATCATCTCATTTATCATTATGGGATGTCAAAGCAAAGCAGGGAATCTGCATACACATTAGCAAGTGCACAGGATAGGAAAGAGGGATTATTGAGGAATAGAGTATCATCTTTGCATCCCAAATTGACAGAAAGGGGCAAGAGAAAGGAATCACACTTTCATTATGAAATAGTCCAGTTCTTAATGCTTCTAATAAACTCCAAAGGTCCAGTAAAGGCTCAGAGGAGTTTTATTGCTGTGCTCCAGCCATTCAGACCTGTTGCAAATTGCGCCATTTGTATGAAAGGTGAGATGGCTTAGAGAAAACTGTATTTACTTTCTTATTTAAAAATAATTTTTCATAAGACCTCAAAGAGAGTATAACATCAACCTGTTCTCTGAAATATGAATTTGTAACTGTTTTTAATTATGATGAATTTCAAACAAGATCTTTACCATCTAACAATGCTGGTGGATGCTTCCCCTGGTGATATGATTTTTCTGGGAAAACACTTAGTTCTGCAAATTTTTCAGGTCATTTGGTAATCTCAGCTCCTAAAATAAGAATATGTTTGTCTGCTCTACAGGTTTGGAAGTCGTTACTTACCCTGGGTCAGCTGGCTTGTGTAGACAAACCGAAGGTTAAATATGATATTCTATTATGTTTAAATATGATGGTCTCTCATGTGTATTGTATGAAGTCGAATAGTTTGTAATTCAGCCACACAGTCTCATTTGGAATAATCCCTTAGCATTTTGCAGGATGCTGAACCAGTGACTTGAAGCTGTCATTTATTGGTAGGATGAGAGAACACTTAATCTGTGATTTTTATTTTGCAAGTGTTCATTAGCATCAAGAATTCCCCTTGGGGGGAAAAAAAAAGGGAAAACAGAAAATGTTGAATTGAGAATATGTCATAAGGTGGAAAAACAGTTTGGAGCTAGAAATGTGAAGTATAATTGGATGCTATAGATGGGTACTTTGTGTTTTGTGCACATGAAAATATTATTATTAATCTACCTTGGGATGTTGAGGGAAGAAATCTCTGGTCTGCAAATGGTATCTCATACATTGGCAGAAAGGTCACCATCAATCACCGCAGAAGGGAAATTATCAATAGAAAATTCTGTAAGGTTTCTTTCCCAGATTCAAGTGAAATATTGGCAAACATGACCTCACTCTGAAGCTCTGCTTTCAAAAACATTTGCCAGCTTATTGTAGGCTGCCATTGTAATGAGCAGTTGTAGCATTTTCTTTAAGACTGCTTTAAAAATGTCCAAATTGCATTCATTTAGTAAAACAGCTTAGCTAAGTGAATTCATTTGAACTATTTATCATAGTTCATAGCAATATGGGTCTAAATAAATGGGATTTTGTCATGATGAAGGGACAAATGAAATGCAAATTAGCTATTTAAAAAAAATAAAGCATAAGAGAGATATAATTGCAGTAGAATACATTGATAATATATACTTTGAAAAGAACCCCCAAATGAATATAGAAGATGTATCAATGATAACTAACAGAAGGTACCTAGTTAGTGCTAATTTCAGCTCAGGGGGAGACAGCTGGGTGAAGGCTAGCAGAGGAATACTTTCAAGTCCTGCATCTCGTCTCTAGATTTTCCATTGGCTATAAAGTGGAACCTTCAACTTAGATTTAGAAAATTATTTTTATGATGTTGATTTTTTTAAAAAAAATACATAGGAAGCATTTTTTTTCCTTTTACTTTTTCTAAATTTTTCTTTTCTTTGTCATTTGGGCCTCGAGTGAAAGAATAAAGCCAAACACACAAGTTGCTATGACCTATTAGCTGGGCTTTCAGACAGTGTTTCAGACCTGAATCAACTCTGGTATCTCAGTTTCAGACACTTACTGCCCAGATTAGCAGGGTTTTTGTTTCTGAAGAGGTCTAAGAATCTTGTGTACCGTGAAGAGCAAACCTCTTTTACCATTAGATGTAGCTATTGTGAGCCAAGTTAAAAGTTGTATATAAAGTATGGAACTGAAAGTATTTTTTATTAAAATCTACTTAATCTGTCAAAAATACACTATTCTACTGAATTTCTCTAGACACATGCATAACTCAACTTTGGCCATTTTTCTCCTCTCAAGTTCATGACTTGCTGTTATTCACCCAGGTTGACTATGGAATGGATCTGAGAGATACTTCATGCTTTCTCCATAATTGAGCATGAAGGAAAGTAGATGCATGGTTAGCTTTTTTATTTTTTGGTTTTGGAACCATGTCAACCAGATGGGAGGTGACGTTTCAGAGATGCAGAGGTTGAATTCTTTGTTTTCTTGGTAGACAGGGATGAGAGTGTGTAGTTGAAAACCAAAGCAAATCTTTTTAAGAACATAAAGAGTGTTGAATTTAGTAGCTAGAAGATGCCTGCTTTGTTCTTGCCGTTAGATTAGTGTGAGAATTGCTAGATTTCAATTGCTCTTTAGCATTCATTTTTCAAGCAGCTGTTCAGAATATTATACTTTTAAGACTTCTAAGAATTTTGTCAAATTTGGTTGAAATAATAAAAAGTAGTTTTAAAAAAATGACCAGAAAGGGACAAATTAATTTGGAGACTGGGTGACTGAATAAATCTTGTTTTATTATCAAACCTGATACACATGAGCAAATCTGAGCCAGCTACATAGGGATTTTTGCCTTTTTTCTCTGCAAGCATTGTCATCAAATTCAAACTTAGCTGGATTATCTCCATATTTTTTCACAGCCAATCAATTAGCAGAAGTATTAATTTTTTATAAATGTCAGACTGTTATAAAATTACTTTGTGTCAGTTGTTTTTCCCCTGGAACTAATTTTTATAGCACAGGGAGAAGTACTAAAGTGTATAATTTTTTTGGATCTGAACAAGATTTGTTACAGTCGGATAATAACCGTATGCTTTTAAACAGATGGGAAATAATTTATTTTCTTTGGGCCTCTTTTCTTTCATCACAAAACATTTGATGAAAAATACGACTGTTTATCAGTGAAGTTTTTCTTTCCACCCATCCTGATGAGATATCAACATCATGTATGAGAATCACATCACTGTCACGGGTTGTCCTATGCAAGTATCAAGTGACAAAATTCTTTTCATTTCTTGCTAATTCAAGGAAGGGTTGTTGTTGGGTTTTTAATGGTCTTACAATATGTTAAACTTGTGTTACTTCTATTTTGTTGCAATTTTTGCTTTGGGTCAGGGAAAGAATTGGGAACAGAAATAAAGATCTCTTGGGATGGGTCATTATGCTTGACCTCTGAAATTTTGTATAAAAAATGTCATGTTTCCTTGACTGAGTTTAATCTTTAAGAATCCCATTAATATATTTGGCTTTTTCTTACATCTACAATGAAATGTACTGACCTTCCTGGCATTTTACTCAAAACTGATGTAGATTTTTGCTGTTGCAAGGAAGTGTTAAGAACACTATGCTATAGAAACTACTATGCGCTTGAGCCCTCTGGAATTGTTATGGGTGGTGAATACTCAGTGCCCTTGATAGATTTCCTGTGACATGTCCATGCAGTGGGAAGTGTGGTGCTGAAAATCTTTTCATCAAAAATTTTTGCCTTGAAGATAGACTTTCTTAACATGCTGCTCACTATTTGCTAACAAAAAGCTGAAGTTTCCTTTTGTTTTAGGTTTGTACGCTTCTCTGAGTGAAGCTGTGTGAAAGGACACCTGTGCCTATGATGTGAAACTAAAAATTCCTGTTCACTCAGTGCTTAAAAGAGTGAATTGTGTTTTACAAAAGGAGGACAAAATGTTTTCCTTTCTTCTCATTTTCATCTGAATTTCTGTCTCAGGAAGGAGTCTGGAGAGTTTCTAGAAACCTTGCACTTTCATAAAACTGCTCATAGAGATGATGTGTGTATGTGTAGGAAGAAGGAAGTTCTTAAATAATTCTGGAATAACAGTCCAAATTTCTTCTTAATATTCTCATGCAAATTTTGCTCAGATTTTTCCTATAATGAGACCTAGTAATCCCAGTTTTTGAACTACGATATAGCTGTCTGTTTACTATACTCCCGCTTCTCATTCTCTTTGAAGACATTTGGTATTTTTTACAAAGAATCTGATTAACATACAACATTACAAAGGAAGAATATTTCCAGAATACTTAGCCACTGTCCTGGTGTGTACTTGCTTTCAGATGAGGTAGCTTTATTTTGCTAATGTTTGTTTAGAAATTATAAATCTTTTTATATAGTACTTTGTTCAGGTATGGTGTATTGTGTTTCTTCTTTATGACAGCTACATCAAATTGTGGTTTTGTGAGCGCACATAATTGGAAAAGTAGGTTGTTAACTGTATACTCAGCAGGTTTGATCTACAGTCATTGGCAGATAAGAAACATTGACTCACAAAAATATCAATGCTCTACAAAGCCATTTATTACCATCCTTATAAAAGTGTCTCATATGGCAGAACCATAATGCACTAAACAAAAGTTCACCAAGAGTGAGCACTGCACTCGTGCTTTAAAGTGGTCAACAACCTGTTTCCCATAGTTTGGTTGTAAAGAACATAATGTGTGCTGTGCCATTTGGTCTTATGAACAGCTAAATTTTCTAGGTGGATTTTTTGTTTGGAACTTTTATTGAATTTCATATGCATGCTGCTCATCAAACTGATAGTAGTACAGGTTCGGATATGTTGGTATACCTACCACATCATTTTGAACTACTATGAAGAGTAAAACAGTTGTTACCCTTTTGAATTAACAAAAATAATCAGAGGCATGAATGCTCTCAAATAAGGGGATACAGATAGTGAAGTGGAAGTAGTCAAAACCCAATGTCTGATTTTTCAGGAGGAAGTGGTAAGCCTTATGAAGAGAGAAGAATCACTAGATGATGCATTTAGGGAGATTTAGTGAGGGTTTTGCCATCATGTCTTAGGGACATTAAGCTGAAGAAACATGGTTTAGTTCAATCTGATGTATGATGAATGCAGAACTCATTGGAAAACCACGTAAAAACTGGTTATGGGTGGTTCATTATGAGACTGGAAGATACATAGAATGGAGCTCAACAAAGACTCTGTTCATTACAAACCTATTTATTCATTACCAACCCCAGGGGGTGGACTAGAAGGCATTGTTATTAAATTTGCAGATGCAAGGAATCTGGGAGAGGTTGCATGTGTGTCAGAATATAGAATTAAATTTCCAAACTACTTGACAAACTGGACTGTAAAACGTGACACTTCTTAGAGGAACAAGGACAAATTGCTTTGTAAATTCTCCAGTGTGCCTTTCCACTAGGCTACAGACTAATTATAGAGAATTCAGAGTACAGTCATGACTGGACATCAGCACAGTATGACCTGAGGGAAGAATGAGAGAATTGGGGTTATTTAACTTGACAGAAGACCAGGAGGCACAAAACAACCCTCTAATATGTTACCTCTTGTACTGATTTTGGCTTAGGCAAAGTTAATTTTCTTCATAGTAGGTTATATGGTGGTATGGTTGGGATTTGTGCTGAAGACTGTAGATAACACAGGGATGTTTTAGTTATTGCTGAGCAGCGCTTACCCAGTGTCAAGACCTTTTCTGCTCCTCATACTGCCCTGACCGCAAGTAGGCTGGGGGTGCGTAATGAGTTGGGAAGGGGGAGACAGCTGACCAAAAGGTTACCCTGGACTGTGTAGTGTTGTGCACAGCAATAAAAGCTGGGAGAAGAAGAAGGA
Source organism: Gallinula chloropus (assembly GCF_964237585.1). Classification (NCBI taxonomy): domain Eukaryota; kingdom Metazoa; phylum Chordata; class Aves; order Gruiformes; family Rallidae; genus Gallinula; species Gallinula chloropus. Next base: position 5,795,351 of record NC_140086.1, read on the forward strand.
AGGGGGTGCATTGAGAGTGATGGTATTTATCTTCCCATGGAACCGTTACGTGTAATGGAGCCTAGCTTTCCTGAGATGGATGAACACCTGCTTGCCCTTGGGAAATGGGGAATGAATTCCTTGATTTGCTTTGCTTGTGGACATAGCTTTTGCTTTACCTATTAAACTGCCTTTATCTCAACCAATGAGTTTTGTTTACCTTTCTGATTCTCTCCTCTGTCCCACTAGAGGCGAGTGAGCGAGCAGCTTTGTGGTGCTTAGCTGTCTACTGGGGTTAAACCACAAACCTCTGCTGTAAAAAAGAAAAGTAGAAAAATAACAAGAGTATTTGTGTTTCTGGTTAAAGCAAATGTTGAAATAAAGTTGAGGGGAAATAGATTTATATAGGATATTTGAAAAAAACAGTAAGTTATCACAAACTTATGGAGGAGATTGTCTTTGGAGGCTATGGTGGTGTTACCGTGGAAGCCTCTGAGATCTGACTAGACAGAACTGTCTCAGGAATGATTAGGTATAACAAGATCCTCTTATGGGAAGAGGAGATGGAGCTGATGTCTTCTTCAGGATCAAGATCTTCTAATTTTCATGACAATCTTGTAAGGTTTCTATATGTGTTATACCAGAAATTATGTGATCATCCATCCTCACTATTTTAATTGGTGGGTATGTGTTCAGGCATATAAACTTGTCAAGCTGTATCCTCCATTGTTGATGAGTGAATAAATTAGGTCTTTTATTTTTACATTTATGAGACTATAAAGGCTTCCCTTGCCTATCAAAACAGAAACTTACACATTTACTAATGGGTTGTAGGAAGCAAATGAAGCTTGAATTCAGTTCTTTTCATTTTGACAACTGTTATTGATATGAAGTGTAATGAAAACAGCCTGTCTGTTGTTAGGCTTTTAGTTATTTGGTATGCTGTTTCCAGCCTTTAATTTACAAGGATGAAATAATTGACCTTGTATCCTTACAGGGCTGACTGGGAATTACTGACTGCAGTTACATTTTATTTAATCGGTAGCACTATGCCATTGAGAATAAATGGTCGCGTGTCTTTCATAAACATAGAGGATGGTGTGGTTAAATGTTCTCCAAGAGATTTTTGGTACTTCATAGCCTTCTGATTGCCCAAATGTGGACTGAAAAAACCTTGCAAATGATGAGCAGCATTAAATTCAAAGGAATTGAAGCAGAAAATATACATTAGTATCACTCCTGATGAGTTTAGGTTCATGTGGCAAATCTAGAATATTTTGCTTTACTGCCCTACACCTGAGCCCTGAGGTACTAGGAAATAGCATGTTTTTTTGGTGTAATAATTACAATTATATTACTGCAATTATTGTTGCCTTCAATTGGATCTGACTGCCACAAAAGTTGCTTTTGAAGAGATTCCAAGGATAACTACTAGACATAAGTAAGCCTTGCAGAGTTCCCAAGGAGATAACCACAGCAAGGTTTTCTTTGAAGTGGGATTTTTTTTGTTTGTTTGTTTGTTTGGGATTTTTTGGTTTTTTTGGGGGATGGTTGCAGTTAGGGTCAGATTTTTTTGTCAATTTAACAGCGTTAAGTTGTATGTCAGCTGTATCACAGCTTCTCTTTGGTGAGAAGATTACATGAGCTCAGTGATTGACATGGTGAAGAATATGACCTGAAGAATTTGAGACATCAGTAAAATCACTTCTTTCTGATGATAATTTTGACACCTCCCCCTCCTCTATACACATTTTTGAGCTATGCCTCATCTTACTACTCTGATGCACGTATCTTGTTTGGGTATGTCTGATTAGAATTCCTATGTAATTATTTTTAATTATTAGAGTTATGTAAAGAGTGTTTTTTCCTGGATAAGAAAGGTTATTGGGAGCTGTCAGCAAGCAGTTTGCCATGTTTGCTGTGAAGAAAGCCTGACACAGTCACTTGGCAAGGAATATGCTACAACAAATTTAAAGATTTGAACTTGAAGCACAAAGTTGCCTTTTGCCCAAATTGCCATTTGCCATTCCATTACACCACCATTATCATGCAGCTTTCCTCTGTTTTGACTCGTAACCTATCCATGTTTCTGACTGGCAGTTTAATACCAACCTTTCATATTTGTTCTACACCCAAGCCCATTTGCTCCAAATGCCTTTCAGAATGTCCTCTCTGGGATATTTTTTCCCTCCTGCTCCAAACTACTCACCCTTGAACTTCCCATCTCTCCTCATCTTGCTAGCATATACTGTGTTGCCTTCTTTTAGTGCTTTTTCTACCATACCTATATAAATTTTAAGGTACATAACATATGAATAAGGGACTGGTTAATCCCATACTATTGTGGATGCCTTGTTTCAGTAGTTCAGGGATGTGTCCCTCCTAGTGCTTTCTCTCCCTTGCTCCCTGGGACAGTGACCTATGCCAGATTATTTTCCCCAGAAGAGTCTGCTTTCCTCTTTAAATAAGCAAAGCCATATGAGCTAACGTGTTGGTAGTTGTCTACTGAAGCTTCATTTCCCATCTTCTTGCCATGCGTCCGCTGCTCCCCTTGCTTAAAGTCTGCCTGGTCTCTTAAATCCTTGCATAGTTTTGCAAACAGATTTATTGTTGAAAGTGTATTATTAGTATGATGCCTAACACAGAGCCTCTGGGTGGCACCACAACATGAATAATGATAATTATAATGAGTCGAGTCAGCCATTAAATCACTTCACCTTCAAATCTTGGCTACATGTGGGAGCCTTTTTTATTTCTAGAGCTGAATTCTTCCAAATCTAAAATTCATTACACTGTGCATTTTTCATCTCCACAGACATGCTGGTGCTCAGAGAAAATTGGGCCACAAAAAGAAACTGAAAAAGCTTTAATTAAAAAGCAAATAGCATTTTTTTTCAGCAAGGAAAAGAGGTGGTGAGATCTCCTCCAGGCTTTTCTTACTATAAAAAGAACCTTCTATTTTTGTTTCACTTGCCTTTTAAAAATCCACCACCTACCTTATTTATTCATCCCCACTTGGAATTTACTGATCCAGTTGTAAGAGAGGTATTCAAAATTAGCAGCTGTGCTGTGGCAGCCTTAAGGGGTATACAACTTCCTTCTGTAAAAGGAAAACTGCAGGCTCTGCACGTTACTTGTACAGCTACTCAGATGGGGGATGAAGCTCTAATAGTGTCAGTACCTTTTATTTTCAATGTTTAATTGCCCAGTGTGTAAAGACAGATTAATTCTGGCAATAAGTAGAGCAGGTAAAATGTGGGATTTTTTTTCATATTTCAGAACAGACCAGACTGATTGGAGAAGATGAAATGAAGTGCTGTGGTTACCATTTCATTTCAGTTTTTACCATTTCATTTAGGATGGTATGGGTTAGCAATTTCACTACTGATATTATGGAGATATCTTATCATGTAATTTGAAAATATGATTTTCTTTGAATAAATGCTGCACTACTCACATTGACAAACTTTGGAGAGTTGTCGAATTCTGGTAGAACTTCTCTAAAACCTTTTATATCCAGTTTACTCTTTTGTATTCAAATCAAAGCGATGAAAGCCCTTTACAATTTATTAGCTGTTTGATGACCAATTTGGAATCAACTATGATCTTTCTTTGTACTTCACAAGAGCATATCTTGTTCTGTTATATTTAGCTGTAATTGGCATCGTTATTGGCAGTCTTAAGAAAATGAAATGGTGAGGTGGGCCCAGGGAGCTGATTAGACCCTCTTAATTACTGAATGTTTGTACTCCTGGGACACACTCGACTGTAGCTGTGGTGAAGGGGAACTTTACCCTGCTGTTCCTTTTTTTAATTATCTTTGCAAAAATGCAGCAACTGACACTCTGCTGAGCTTTCAGTCCTACATCCTTCATATAAATAAAAAATGAGAAGTTCTTTAAACCATTTAAACATCTTTCTGAATGTTTGAAAGTGTATTTTGAAGTGCTTCCTCAGGTATTGAATGTTTCTGTGTTCTGGAACATGTCATCCATCCCATGGTATAGTTAGATCTTCTCAGAGATGAAACCTTGGTTTTACTTGAGTTGGTAAGAGTTAAAATCAGACAATCATAGAATATCCTGAGTTGGAAGGGATCCATAAGGAACATTGAGTCCAATGCCTGGCTCCACACTGACCCAGCTAAGTCAGAGCATGGGACTGTGTCATCGAGACGCTTCTTGAATTTAGTCAGGCTCAGTGCTGTGACCACTTCCCTGAGGAGCCTGTTCCAGTGCCTGACCACCCTCTCAGTAAAGAACCTCTTCCTAACATCCAACCTAAATCTCTCCTGTCTCAAGTTCATGCCATTCCCTTGGGTTCTATCACTAGTCACCAAAGAGAGGAGATTGGCACCTGCCCCTTTGCTCCCTCCCCCTTGTCAGCAAGACCGTGATGAGGTCTCTCCTCAGCCTCCTTTTCTCCAGGCTGAACAAACCAAGGGATTTCAGACTTACAAAGCAAACCAAAACTTCACCTCCAGACCCTTCCCCATCCTTGTTGCCCTACTCTTGATACTCTCCAATATTTTTATGTCCCTCTTGTACTGTGGCACTCAGAACTGCAGCCAGTACTTGAGGTGAGGCTGCACCACTGCAGTATAGAGTGGGAGAATCCCCTCCCTGGACCAGCTGGCCATCCCTTGCTTGATGCACCTCAGGATACAGCTGTCCCTCCTGGCTGCCTGGGCACACTGCTGGCTGATTGTTCACTTGCTGTCAACCAAGACCCCCAAATCCCTCTCATCATGGCTGGCCTCCATGGAGTTGGCAAGAGTTTGATTTTTGGTTGAGAGACAACAAGGATTTTACCTTTGATGTCGCGTTAAGATGGCCTAGCCATTGGCTTATGTAGTGAATGATGTTTCCTGGATTTAGGGAATAAGATGCCTTTAATTTTTTTTTTCTTAATTGACATTAATGTTTATAAATATGTAAAGGCTGGGTGTCAGGAGAACAGACCCAGACTTGTCTCAGTGATGTCCATCGATAGGCCAAGGGGCAACGGGTGCAAACTGGAGCAGAGGAGATTCCATGTGAACAGAAGGAAAAACTTTTTCACTGTGAGGTGACAGAGCCCTGGGACAGGCTGCCCAGAGCGGTTGTGGAGTCTCCTGCTCTGGAGACATTCAAAACCTGGCTGGTTTTGTTCCTGTGTGACCTGTTCTAGGTGATCATGCTCTGGCAGGGGCATTGGACTAGGTGATCTTTCAAGGTCCCTTCCAACCCCTAACATTCTGTGATTCTTTGTTTCTGTGACTCAAAATTACAGTGTGATACTGATTTAAAGTACAATGCAGAAAACATGTAAAACATGCTTACTTTTTGAGTGTTGGAGCTGCACTGCACTATAATGATAATGCCAAAATTTTATCTGAAATTGTGGTTTATAACATTCAGAAGTGACACATAAATATCAACTGTAAAATGACTGCAAGATATAGTTTGATTTTATTTTTTTAAAAAAAATCTCCATGCTTTTCAAATAATGCTTGGGATTTTGAGGATTTCTTCATTAGTAGGTACAATTTGATTCCTTTGGAATATGGTTATTATTTATGATAAACACATATGAGACGTCATTGCTTTTTCTTGTTAGGACATAGGTGTTATGCAGTGATCCTTCAGAGCACTTTCTATATAGCTGGCTGTATTGCATTTAGAAGAGTCTAACACCATGAGAGTTTGCAGCTAGATTTAACCTTCTGCCATCAAATGTTAACATAAAACTTTAAGACTTGTGGTTTAAAATCTTTTAGTAATATAAAAAACTTCTGAACTAATCAATTTTATTACAGACTTTGAGATGCCTTCTAAGTCTTCTGAGAGACATTATCTTTCCTCTTGTCTGGTATACCCGAGTGCCTCTTCCTATAGTCTAATAAATAAGTATTAATAGTTGCAATGAAGTTTGCAACTTGATTGATGTTCTTTTATTAAATACTGATGATAAAATTATGTCTGAAATTGTATGATGAACAGTGATGAACCAAGTAGCTTTTCAAGTTGGAAAGTTTATTCAGAATTGGAGGAATGGATCACAGAGACTTCTAAGAGATCTTTTCCTTACCCACATTTCAAATTGATTGACCTAATTCTTACCATATAAATATACTGCTACTGGATGTGTTGAATGATAGTGTAATATTTATGAATAGAAGCTTTCTATAATTCTACATGGAAATATTTTAAAATTCACTCTTTTAAACAGCTTTTGGAATTTTTTCATTGTGAACTTTCACAGATGATGTCACTTGAATCAGCTGGATCAGCTCTAAGGTTCCTGTTTTTAATTTTTGTAGAGTCATGGAATGATAGAATGATTTGGGTTGGAAGGGAACTCAAAGATTGTCTTGTTTCAACCCCCTCCTCCAGGGGCAGAGACACTCAACTAAAACAGGTTGCCCAAAGCTCCATCCAGTCTGGACCTGAACACTGACAGAGATGGAGCTTCCACAACCTCTCTGGGCAACCAGTTCTGGTGCCTCACTACCCTCACAGGGAAAAATTTCTTCCTAACATCTAAATCGACCCTCTTTTAGTTTAAACCCCTTAACCCTTGTCCTGTTACTACTTGTCCTTGTGAACTGTCCCTTTCCAGCTTTCCTGTAGGTTCCCTTTAGGTTGGAAGACTGCAATAAGTTCTTCCCAGAGCCTTCTCTTCTCTAGGCTGAACAAGCCCAACTCTTGCAGCCTGTCTTCATAGGAGAGGTACGCCAGTCCTCTCATCATCTTTGTGCCCTCCTCTCGACTCAGTCCTACAGCTCGCTCTTTTACTGGGGAGCCCGGAGCTGGCTGTAGTACTCCAGGTAGAATCTCATGAAAGCAGAGTAGAGAGGCAGAATCACCTCCCTTGACATGCTGGTCATACTGGTTTTGATGCAGCCCAGCATACAGTTGCCTTTCTGGGCTGCAGGCATGCATTAACAGCTCATGTTTTCTCTGCCCAGCCCGTAGTTGTGCTTGGGGTTGCACTGACTCACATGCAGGACCTTGCACTTGGCCTTGCTGAAGTTCATGTGGTTCACATTGGCCCACCTCTCAAACCTGTCAAGTTCCCTCTGGACAGCATCTTCTTTTGTAATTTGAAACAGACTCTTCTACATATACTTTGATATTTTCCACAGTGCCTTTGATTCTTGCCTTTTAGGAAGTGTCTATCAGCTTTGCTATATCAAGTTTCTTGCTTTTTTTTTTCCCTGCCTAGCAATCTGTCCTTGTCTTCATTTCTCCTCTAGCCAGGTCAATGCCTGCTTTCCTTGTCACATTCAGATACCCTCAGAAGATATATCTCAGTTACAATGGCAACAAAACTGTCATCAGATTAAAATGGTGCATTTTAAAGCATTTATTAAAAAGGGGAGCACAACCAGACTGGCTGTTTTATATATACATGATACCTTTCTATTTCTCTTCTGGTTTTAAATTCCTAAATTTGTGCATTGTTTACAAAAAAAGAAAAGGAAAAATGGGAATTTGAACAGTCTCCAAGTAACTTGTCTTTTATTTGTCATCTTTTTAAAGTTGTTACCTGCAAATTACCTACAATTATTCTAAGCATTTTAGGTGAACTACAGCAGTAGAAACAAGCCCCAGAATCTTCTTTAGAAAAGTGTTTGCAGACTATTAAGCAGTATTAGTAGTACTCCAAGATTTGACAAATGATACTTAAAAATCAACCTCTGAAATTAAAACATCATTAAAGGAAGAGAGGGGAAAAGATAATGTATCAATACAAGTTAATGGCGTGTAAGGTATCAGTGTTATTAAAGGTGTATCACAGGTTTTAAATTTTCTTGGAAGTTGTCAGGATGGAAGTACAAAGCACCAGAATGTTATATCAGTACTTAAAAACCATTTTTTTTTGGACTTGGGAACAGTGATGGTCTCTCACAGGATTCAGCTGTTAAGACTTGAAGACTAATAACAGCTTTTCTTCCTGGTGATGAATGACCACTTAGATTTTCCTTTCAGTTAAAATTACTTTGGTGCAAAATGCAGTAGATTTTAAATTGGGAGAGGAGACTATTTATCCAGCTCTTGCTATTTGTTATATTTGTCCTTTAATATTGCATGGAAAAATGATCCCCTTTACGCAGAAACAGATTGTAAGTGTTAGACAATTTGGTATCATAAACTATTTTTCTGCCCTTAAATATTCTGTTGGGAAAGAAGAAGTGACTGTCTGAAGTTCTCCAGGAGCAAGGAGATATATCTGTGGTATCTGAAGTTCAGTAAATTGAATAAGAAAGTAAAAGGATCACACAGCACTTGAGTAGGAGGAACAGTGTGGTAACTACTTAGTAAATCAAAAGTCAGATTCTCCTTTTCAGAGAAATGGGGTGAGGAGCATACTTGGGGTTTGTGTAATGTGTCCTTTCAATTCTCCAGTTAAAATGTGTTCCCCTTGGGACACTGTAGTTCAGCTTCTGTGTGGTTGGGCCCTTCAGCAGATATTTTGTTCACCTGCCCAGATAACTGATGGGAGCAGCTGTGCAGGTGAAGGACACAGATTTACCTGCCCCATGAGTGGTCTTCTGATTACCCTCAGTTGTTTTCTTATCCCAGTTGGTTGCTGGTGGCTCAGAACGGAGTGAAAGAAGCAGGGACAATACAAGGTGGTCCTTTCCTTCCCCCATGTGTCTATGATTTCCAGCTTCTGGGAACAAGCAGGTTCAGGAATTTCTCAGCTGCAGCTTACAATGAACTAATAGCTGCTAATGGTGTGATGCTACACAAATTAGCATAATCTGTTTTTGAGCCTCTGTACTCATAATGCCTATAGCAGTATCCCGTGTTGGCAAGTCTTGCAGCTCACCTGGGTTGGCTGAAATGTGTTTTATGGGGTTTGCTTTACATTTGTCACTCATTAAGTTCATTCATGTCCTGGTTGTGTCATGCAGAACTGTGAAGTAATTGCTCCCTCATCATCTTTATATTATAATTTGTGATTTTAAACACCTGTATCAGATCCTAATTTACCAGCTGTCAAATGAAAATAATGGGGTTTTCTCTTGTTAAAAGTGCCATATTTAATCTCTTTCTTTATCCTCCTGGTTTTCTCTTCTGCTCTCTTTGCAATTGTTTTGCCTGCAGTGCCTGGGATAGGGGTACACCATCCTTTTCTGTACCATAGCACATTACTGCTTTCTCTTTTACTTCCTATCCCATTCTTTCTTAATGTCTTGTGTGTTGTTTTCTTCTGCTATGTCTGCTGAACATTCATATTTCTTACAGGTCTCATAGAACTGTCTGCCACATATCTGAGATCTCTTTCTGGAGTGACTAACTAAGAACCTGTCAGTGCTTACATTATACTTCAGACCTATCTGCCTGCCTTTGCATTCCAGCTGCCATTTTATCACTTCATCACTTAAGTGGCTTATTCAACACTGCAATTTTTCACAGTAAGCTTTTGATTTTGGTTATTCTGAACAATTTTCTGTTGTTAGCAAAATTCAACCCTACACTACTCAATCATTTTCCAGATCATGTATTAATCTTTTCAGCTGCACAGGTCCCCTGTGTGTTTCCCTGCTGTGCAAACCTGGTATGTGAGCTATATTTTTAGCAAACTTAGAGATTTTTTTTTTCCATGATATCTAAACATCTTTCTCTTTTAGAAGCTCTTCATTGATCTGTGTGTCAAGAATGTGGTGGTCTTCTCTTTGGTCCACTGCACGTTGCTCTCAGCACCATTGTGTTACAACCAAGAGAAAGCATGGACTCCTTTCATCTGCTGCATGGTTTGTCTCGGTTAGGACAGAGGCTCCTTGCATCTGCAGGTTGTGAGAGATTCACATGGTTGTGGCCTGTACAGCCCCTGTTTTGTGGATTAAAGGGAGATTTAAGGATGAATTGCCATCAGCCTGGAGGTATTTCTCATAAATGCAAAATGCCAGGGAAGTTTATGAAACTGCAATGAATTTTTGCTGCAGCCATTACTGTGTTATGAATCTCTAGACAAAATATAGCGAGCAAATAACTATTGATCATCTGATATTCCCCATATTTAGATGCACATAAGTGCAATTTCCCCTTGTTGGTTTGCTCTATTGCCCTAGTCTAGCCATCAGAATGAAGTAATGTTGACATATTTCAGTTTTATGATCTTTTTTTCCCAAAGCCAAAACTTTTTCTGATCAATGCTGCTATATTTAATGTCCTTTGTTGTATTTCCTTAATTAGCATGATAGTATATGCTCCTGTGGAAGAATAAAACTCTAGAAAACATAATGTGTCAAAAGTTCATATTGAAATACTTTTAGTAGTAGTACAGAATCTTAGAATGCTTTGGGTTGGAAGGGACCTCAAAGATCATCTCTCTCCACCCCCCCACAATGGTTTTAATGGCCTTTGTGCAAGTTGTTTAGCAGATGCATCAATATATTTAGATTGCTGTTTTGGTTTGATTTTTTTTTTTTTTCCCCAAGAGAAAACCAAATTCTATCAATTTGATGAAAGTCCCCACAGAAACAATGGTAGACAGGGTTCCACAGAGCACTGCTGCTTTGTAGGTGTGACTGCTGTGTGATTCTGGTACTTAAGCTGCCCACATACATTTTAAAGTAAACAGCTCTTAGTGTTTCTACTGAATTAACAAACAGTTGTAAAGAACATTTCTGTGTTATCAGGCTATGAATCTGTAGTTGTTTTGTTACTGTAGGTGGTTTAGTATTGTAGGTTTATCCACATTTATTTCTATGCAGCTTTAGTGGGGATGACGGAAAGAAGGTCCAGTTTCCATACAGGCTATACAATGAGTACATTGTTTCGTACAGGCTATACAAGCACTCAGGCATGCTACAAAGCTGGAGTCAGAGGCTTTACTGATCCTGCCTTTGCTGCTGCTGTTACCCTTCCTAGCCACAGCACAAATTCCTTGAATACTAGTTGCTACGATATTCCTGCGAGTAGATCAGGTGCAGTTTGTGGTTACTCAGCATCTTCTTTGCAAGCTAAGATATGATATTATCTGACAGATACTTAATCATGTGTAGTTAAATTCAGGGAATCTCACTGAATGTGTGAAGTTTAGCCCTGTGCACTGGCTTTTCTTTCACTGTACTTTTTGTGCTAGGACAATTTAGGTGGAACCCTGGAGGATCTGCTTATTAGTGTTAGGGGGTTGAATTTATGTCATCTTGGAAGTGGCTAAAAGCAAAAATCACAAAAACTGAAAGTGCAACATACTGTTTATGCAAAAGAAAATGTTTTGTATGATTATGCATAGAGAAATGCCCATATTAATTTTGAGGACTGGTATACTTCTAAGAATTTTGGCACAGAGGCACTCCAGTCTGGAAATACATGTTTGCAAGTTTATAAAGTTAATATAACATCAGATTTAAAGCTAGAGAGCTTTTCTGAAATCCAAAATTGCATGGAATATTTAATGCCTTTACACTGAAATTGTTCTGGAAGTCTGGTAGAAGTCACGTGGTGGTGTGACACGCTGCTGGCAAATAGCAACTGCTATTTCACAGAATTATAGAATCACAGAATCTCCTGAGTTGGAAGAGACCCACAAGGATCATCAAGTCCAACTCCTGCCTCCACACAGGGACAGCCAAGTCAGTGGTGTTTGCATCGAGGATGCATTGCTCTTACCTTCTGTGTACTTGTTACTTTCACTAACAACTTAATTTTGGTTTGCTAATGTATTTGGCCACTCTTCCCAGTGCTGTAGGTTAGGATCCTAACAGACTGAATAAGCTTTGCAGAGCATTTTGGACTGATGAGCCACAAAGATTTTGCAGAACACAGTCGTTAGTCAGGGTGGGTTTCAAACTCAGTAGTTTCTTCCTCTTGTTTTGATGCTAGTTCAGTCCTTTCTTCTCTAGAAGCTGTGATGTCTCAGTTCTCTCCACTGAGAGAAATGTAAATGGGTACATAAAATCATGAAAACTCCTTTTTAAAGGCTAAACAGGAAGAGAGTGCAAACGTGGTATATTTTTTTAGACATACATCTAAATCAAGTCATAAGTGTCTTATTAGAGAGGTGCAGAGACAAATTAGAGATGCCACCTTTCTGGCATGGCAACAGTTGTCGCTTTGTAATGAACGATTGAAAGATTTACAGCTTTTAGAGCTATTCATTACTCTGTAGAATAAGACTTGTGAACTACTTGTTATGCTGCAGGTCAGGCAAACATGTTGCTGTGGATGTGATTCTTGTTACAGATGCAGTTGGCACTTTCCTTCCCAGTCCTATTAGCAGTTATTTTCCAGCAGTTTCACTCTACTGTTTACTCACTTACTGTTAGCTGAGTTGGCAGCTCTTGTTTCCAGGACTGGTATTATGTGGCAGCAGAATTTATTCTAGAATGACTTTTTAATGCTTTCAAGTCCTCTTTTTCTCCCACCAGCCTTGTTGAAGAGCTATGGTTAACAAATACAGAATGGAAATAGTCCTTTATGGAGAACAGCAGCTATGAGATGGAAGCAGGAATGGCTTTTACTGGATATAACTGTTAATTTTTACGCCCTTTGAAAGACCACTTGGAGTGGTTTCCACACTTCAGGAAGAGGTTACCCAGGGAGCAATACTGCTGGAATAGCATGCATTTTTCTATGAAGTAGCTTCCAAAAAACCCTTTGTCTTGCTCCATGTTGCACACATCATGAAAGAGGAGGAAGGAGGGCAAGAGAAGAGTGGAGAGTTTGCTACTGTAGTTCCTTTATGTTCCTTCACCATACAAAACCTGAATATTGAGTCTTGCAATAATGTACTGCAGGTATTTCCAACACAGTCTATTCATTTGTTTGCAAAGGAGGTCCATAGCACTTTCTCAGTGCAAGGTGCTGGGCACTTGGGATAAGAGATGCTGGATGATCAAAGGGGAGCTGATGCAAGATTTCAATCTCTGACATCCTGGTAAAAACATTACTATCATTACATAGTTTTGTTGCATTGTTTTAATGTATCAATACATATTTAAAAATAATTTTAAATCATTTAAGCCAGTATTATATATATAAAAAATATAAATCTCTATATAAACATAAATAATTAAAGCTAACACATAGTCAGCCCACTGCGTAGATAAACTCATTGGATACTTAAATAAATAAGCAAACAAATTTCAATGAAACTAAATCCCAGTGGCTTCCATTGATTCAGTAATGGTTGTGGCTAAACTCAGCTGCATGTAGCACAGCTCTATGCCATTACAGGTGACTTGGACTCTTAATTAATTAAATTCCGAACCTCAGAGAAGATTCAGCACTTAATAATGTATTTGCAGGGCTGGATGAAATTAGTTTGCACTTGCATGGGTGGTTTTTTTTTTCCTAATAAATTCAGAAATTAGTAACTATGATGTATCCAAAGACCCTCAGGAGAAAGTATCCTGAGGAATAGAGCTTTATAGCATGGGATGTGCTTATTTAATTTCTGGCTTATTGTGTATTCAGTAGTGGTTTTCTCAGAACTTTCTGGGATTTCACAGCCAGACTTTAACTAAGACAAGAAGATAGATTTCTGAATTAGGAGAAGTCTGTAAAGAGTGGAGGGAGGGATTTTTCATGAATTTTATCAGGATGAATATGCATTTAGACATAGATATTAGAGTCAGTGCTTGCAGAAACCTGCTAAATTTGCCAAGAAGCATTACCAATTAACGTAGTTAATTAACAAGAAGCTATGTTAAAATTAGTTTGGAGTTGGAGGAGGGGAGAGTGAATTGTAATTAGAAAAAGAAATCACAGCTGCTATTTAGAGAACTGCTAGGGAAGTTTGCAGGTCTTGCTGTTGGAAGCAGCACTGCATTGCGGCTATGCCTCCTTCATTCATTCCATTCTCAGTTTTCTAGGAAAGAGCCACTTTGGTAGCATGTATCACAATTTCTAAGCAGTATTGATTACAGTAATCAAATTTAACTTTCTTCAGGCTACCACAGTAATAAAGAAAAGTCTAATTTTTTAGGAACTTCTCAGAAAGGTGGACTCTCAGTGTTTTCTTGAGCACCTAATGTTCAAGAAATTATGCTGATTTTCTTCAGTTAAGGATTTGGATCCTGCTGAGTAGAATTTGCTCAAAGAAAAATGCCGACTTTCCCAGCTTGTATTACCCTACATGCTGTTACTAAGCAAAAAGAAAAAATCAAGACATTTATCTTTGCAAATTGAAATGAGTTTCACGTTAGAGATATATGAAAGTTGCCCATGAAGTAGTAAATGTCTTACACACATAATTTTGTTTTCCCAATGAAAAATAAACTACAATTTATTTAATAGATCCCTGAATAGGCCTGATGTTAGCCCAGAGAATTTTCAGGTCCATCTCAAATATATTGCTTTATATAAAAAATAAAAATTGGACGTACAGATTAGGATGCAAGTTTAAATCTTGCACGATGAGGCACATTACCAACAGTCTACATTACAAAGGTTTTAAGAGGATAGCTACTCCCATGGTGATATAGAGGAGATACAGGCTATCTTGTCAAAAATTGGCCTTTCTTGGATAGTGTAAGTAATTAAAGATTTCCATGAAAGGTACCAAACTTATGCAGAAAAGCATCCTCTTACCAATGTAATCTGCACATAGGGGAAAGGATTTCCTTCTGTGGCCTATGGACAAAGTTACAATATGATCCATTCAGCTTCAAGAGAGAGCAAATTCCAACCGTGCTGTCGAGGTAGAAAATTGGTTAATATAAGTACATGAGACCTGGACAACAGATACTCCGGTTTCTGCAGCCAGTGCTGTTTTGACCTTCTCGTGGTGAGATAGTTTAGATGGCCAGGGCTTTCAGGTTTCCTTTCTCATGTGCCATCCATCATTACAATTTAGGCAAATACAGATCCCGTACTCCTTTTATGCTACCTTGCGGATGTGTGCTCTGATCTCCATTGACCTCACCGTACCTATTTGAAGTTTGATCACTGTATGAATACACCTGAACTATAATACAACTTAAAAAAAAAATAATGCTATGCCCAGTTTTCAATTTAGACAGACAAAACCAGCGTCTGTACTGCTTCCCTATATGACAACCTTGCTGGAGGCCATCTGAACACCAGCAGTTCACCAGCTAACGCGGGTGTTTATGCTAAGGGTTGAGTATACACAGGGTTAAACTTACCACTAATTGATTTTCTTTAAAGATGTGCTGGAAAACATTTTGCAGTACAGTTTAGGTCACGTATATTGATATTATTTAAACAGATGGGTCCCAGCTAGCAAAGGAATGGGACCTTCTGTTTGTGCCCAGTTTATAAATAACATCAAGTGAGGAACTCTATTGTAAATCTGCAGAGACATTGTCTGTGAAGAGCTCTGCTTAGTGTATTTATATCTTAAGTACATGTATGAGGAGGTTTCTAATGGCTCTGCAGCTCTTGTGAAGTATTGGAACTAGCTTGGTGTCTTCTAAACACCTTAAATGATTGCTCTGGCTGCATTCAAGGAAGGTTAAGAGAGCTAATATTTTTATTCTTTCTTTAAAAGATTTGCTTTTCAGTTGAACGTAATATTTGTTTGACTTTTTAATGCAGTTGATACATCCTGAAAAGGTCTGTATGTACAAGCAGTTCTATTTAGGGATCAAATGACAGTAATAGCAAATCTAGTAGCTTCTGCTTCCCATTCTCCATTCGAAATCATGTTCCTTTGTTTTTGCTGACATAATTACCTCCATATGAGCCAGTTCTAACAAGGCAGAATTAAGAGTTCGCATTACAAATGAGCAGCAGGAGCAGATGGACTGAGAAAATAGTCAGGTTTCATGCAAATATCAATAAAGGTGATTAGTAAAGCAATAAAAGCATTTGGCTCATATGTTCCTTTGTATTAATAAAGACTGCCTAACTAGAAAGGTTTTGAGGCCAGATTGAGGTCCAGGGAGTAAGATGTTCTCCTTCTGTATGTTACAAAGTCAGGTTTTGGTTTGTGAGAAGTCACTGCCATAACTGGTGTCACACTGCCAGCCCCAATATTAAAATTCATCATTTTCACAGATTCGTTTAGCTCACGGGCTGAAGGCATCACACTTCATCCAGTGAAACAGATACTGAGCTGCGGAGTTTAAATTTGATTAAAACAGTGCTGTGACTAGGTAAAATGGGATTAGGACCCTTCTTCCTGGGTTTCAGTTTTCTATTTTGTGAGCCTCCACTTGCTGATCCCCCCTGCCTACAAGCCTTCCCACCGCCCCCCTCTCCTTACTCTTTCTGGAGAGATCAGTCTTCTGCATCACACTCCCATGTTTCTCTGTACCATATGGATCTATACCCTTTGGTAGATCACTCATCTGTTTGTCCTGTGTTTTCTCTCACTTCTGTAACTGCCAGAGAGAGAGGAGAGCAGCAGACCCTCTGGCAACAGAGAGCAAACAGCTGGAATATATATATCAGATGCATAGCACATGTCTGCACATTCCTATCCAGAGTTTTTTGGAGAGAAATGTCATTGTACGTTATGTAGCATTTGCTTGTTGACTCACATGTGCTCTGGACTCACCAGAATATCAACACACACGTTTGGATGTTATTCATGTGTACTCGACGGGTGTTTTGGAATCGCTGCCTGTGTAGTTGATGCTTGCACACACTGTGGATTGAATTTCTGGACAGCCAAATTGAGCCAGTAGCTCAGACTTGCTTGTCAACAATCTGGAAAAACATCAGAAGTCCTCAGAATTCCTCTGTACAGAATTTCCTAACAGAGATATCTGGGGAAGCCTAGGCAGCCTTTATCTACATCAGAGGGCTAAGATCACATCCCTGTTTTTCTCACAGTCATGCAAATGTAGACGTGCATTTTATGTGAGTGATACTAAATGTGTATGTGAAAATCTGTATTTACCCTGAAATCAAAAACTATTTCCCAGTCAGATAAAGCAGACAGTATAGAAAAGCATCCAATGATTTTGTTCTTATTTACTAAAGAATGATCATTTGGAAAAAAATACACAGAATCATAGAATGTGTAAGATTGGAAGGGCCCTCTAGTCCAATCCCTCTGCAGTAAGCAGGGACATCTTCACTAGATCAGGTTGCTCAAAGCCCCATCAAGCCTGACCTTGAATCTCTCCAGGGATGGGGCCTCCACTACCTCTCTGGGCAACCTGTTCTAGTGATCCACCACCCTCATACTGAAGAACTTTTTCCAAAATTCAACCTAAATCTCCTCTTTTCTGGTTTAAAACCATTACCCCTCATCCTATTGCTACATGACCTTGTGATCAGTCCTTCCCCAGTTCACTTAATTTCAATTAGCTAACTTTCACTTGTAAATATAGGAAATGCTCATTGCTCCAAGTCCTTAGACAGAGTGAGGTGATATGGGAAGATACTTGAGGGTAATAGGCTTTTCCACTATATGTTTTAGATTTACCTTCCTGAAAGAAAATTTCTCATGACTGTCCCCAACCTTTGTAGATACTTTCAGCTCTTAATGTGGGTCTTGTGATGAATTCAGACAGGCCCTTGAAAATCATAACATGGAGTATTTGCATACAGTAGATCTCTTATGTTTGAATCACTTTGAAATACTGTTAAGATTTTTTTCTTCCTTTTAATAACATATTTTCTTCTCCTCGGTATTAACAATTAATATAAAACCTTGTCTGTAACCTTGGTTTCCTTAGTTTTGCTGTAACCATTAAGACTTCTAGCCAGAGCCCACTCTCATTTTTTTTGCAGTGTGCTCTGGGAGGACAGGAGAGCTTTCTCAGCTAGAACCAAAGCTTCATGCATTTCACTTAGATTTTGATCGATTTTGTTGCTGCTCACTGTGGGGACTGTATTGAAGTTGTATTTTTATTGTTGTAAGCTCCTGTGTGTTGTGGTGGTTGGCAATCTAGAAATCTGTTAAATAATATTGATTTTTTTTTTCCCCACTTGGCAAGCATTTTATTTTACTTTGTTCCTAATACTATTTTAAGTATCATTTACTAGTTTTATTTTCTTTCTTATTTATGACCTGACATCTTATAGAGCATCGTAGTTTCTGGAGAGAAGTCCTGAGAGAGGGGATGCTCACAAGAATATGCTTTCCAGTTGTGATGCTAACTGCCATTAGATAACACATTAGATAACAAGAGGATGAGTTTGCATATTGTATTCTTACAACACAACTTTGTAGGTTTGCATATTTGTCTAAGAAAAGTAAAAATTATTTCTATTTTCACTGCAGTATATGTAGCCTATCAGGTAGTCACCCTGAATAGATGTTTTGGACAAATCGGCTTCCAGAAAACATCCTTCCTGGACCTCTAAGAGCCAACAAGGTGAAGGCCTGTTGGTCTTCAGCTGAAGACCTGTCCATTTCTGATATATTTCATAATAAATACACACAATTAGGAGCTTTGCACTTCATGATAAAATGGGGTTTCGTTTACTAACAGTAACTTTTTCTGGATTGTCTTTGGCATATGAAGGTATTGGGGAATTTTTGGGAAAGCCTGTCCTTTTCTAGAGGGGAATAAAAATTTTACTTGAAGTGCAGTTCCTACCTAATGCTACAAAAGTTACTACTGCATTTTTGAGCCTTACACAGTGTTCTTGTGGTTTTATTCTGAGTGGGAAACCTGTGCTGAGCACAAAGCCACATTGAGCAGAATAAGGTGAAGAAAACAGCTGGGTGATAAAGCTGTGGTTTCCAGTAGTGGTTTTCATTGCAGCTATTAAGGCAGCACAATGGCCTTTTCAGCTATGGTAATTGTCTGTTTCTGTTGAGACTTTTCTTGAAATAATAGTGGGAGGTTAGTTTTTAAATCAGAAGAGGTTGATATGGTGATTTATTGTCACTGCTTATTTTATTTTTTTTAAACTTTTGGTCTGTGCAGATTCACAAAGCTCTGCATTGTTTCCAACAATGAAATGTTTCTTTAATACATAGCGCTTCTATCTTAAATTTTGCATAACTGTTGAAGTATTTTGGAGGAGAAACTTAGAACTCAGGTCAGGGTATTATGGTGTTTTCTCTAAAGCTTTGTGCGTGTGTGCAAGGGGAAGAGGATAACTGTTTTTCCTGAAAAGATGTCTTTATTTTAAAATTATGAACAAAAACTTACAGGAGAAATAACAAACTGTTGGAAAAATACCAGCTGTTTTGGTTTGGGTTTTTTTTTTCCCATTAGAAAATTCTGTGTCTTGCTGTATGGAAAGGAGTAAAAAAAGGAGCAATTAATCACCTTCTAATTAATTTGCGTGTAGGAAAGTTTGAAGAGGTAGGAAAGGGGGGCTTGGCAAATGCTTGGAAATCCCTCCATGGTGGCATCTTTTCCTTGATTTTTCCCTCCCTGGAGACTGTTGAAACTTGACCTTGGATCCAGTTTTCCATAATTTAAAGTTGTAGTTACATGAATACATTGATTTCCAAGGGAATGGTACAATACGAATCTTCCCTGTGAACGAAATAACCCCAGCCTTAATTGATGAAGTCAAGCATTCATTGCTGGTATGACTCAAATGTCAACAGTTTATTTAAAGAATATCCATCTCAATAAGATAGTTTGAATTATTATACATATATTTTATACATATACATATATATATAAATGTTAGTTTAAGTAGAATCTTTCTTCGCTGTTGCACTCATCCTACTCTTGCCCTTCCATGTCCGATGGTTGGTGTTACCCATGTTCCTGAAGAACAGGCCATGGGTTGCAGCAAATTATTAGCATCCTCCAGCTCTTCACACATCTAAAGGCTGGTTTTGTCGTTTCTAATATGCTTTTTCTCCTGGTAATTTTTAACTGGCGTGCAAATGCATGATGGTTTTTGATCTCTTTTTGTTACTTCTAAAATTGCTTTTCCTGCTCTCGGGTCTGCATTTCTTCGACCTACCGGTGATGAGTTGTTTATCACCTTAGGTCTCAGTGTCACCTTGCAGCCTCATTTGTCCCATGCTGGTTGTCCTCCACATAGTATCTTGTGCCCCAGCTTTCAAAGGCCTATGCTGTCGTACTAGGCTTGTATTCTTCTGTGCTATATCATTATCTAAAATCTACTACAAATACTTATTATATATTCATAAATTCTTCTTTTTTCCCCGAATAATTACTTGTTAGTGGTATTATACATACTTTATGCTTATAACATACAAAGATAAGTAAAATAGGCCTAGTCACCTGCTTATTAGGAAATTTTCTGATAAAGAAGATAAAATGAAGCTTCTTTGGGCCCAAGATGTGCTGAGACTGATTTTCCTGGGCTGCAGCACTATGATGGACTGATGATCTTGGTAGAGCCTAAAGAGTTGACAGTCTTTACATAACATATGGAATTTTGGACCATCTGTAGAAAATAGTTTTCCCAGGCCATTTTGGCTGGGAGTGAACATTGATCATTTTGGATATCAACCATGGCAGCTGAAGTGTTCACCTTGAGACATATTGCTATGGGTGCTTGTACTCATGTCTTCCAAATCTTGTTTCATTCATAATGGCCATGTAGAAAAAGAAAGCTAGAAAAGGGAAACACCATTTCACCTGTGAATGGCAGCAACCATCACTGATTGTAGGCACAGGCAATAGTCAATTGTTTAGGAGAGCGAAGCCAAAGGCACCAAAAAATAAACCCCAACCATGACTCTATCCTTTGTGAGGCCAGATGCTTAGGGAGAGCCTGGGGGATGTAGAGCAGTGACCATACTGCAAACAAGGAGTCTTGGGGGCTGTTCAAAAGCATCACTTTCTGTCAAGGTCCTTCATCTGTCTTTTCTGTCCTGGAATCAGATAAGCTTTATCCTGTCATCCTTAGAGTGTCCATATTCTGAAGCATATGTTGTTGGGAAACCTTGAACCAGTGCTGCCTGAATCTATTTGCAGCTTTAATCTGTTTCAACTACTGAGGTTGATATTATTGGGTGTTTTTTTCATTGAAGCACATAGAGTTTTCCTGCATGTCTATACAGACACACTATCAGATCTCCAGACTACCCTTTGCATGTGAAAATGAAGGAAACCTTTGTGCTTCCCTCCTCTAGGATAGCCATTGTCACCATGAATGTTAAATATAGACAGATCCCACCTGATTTATAACTTCACCTACTGCATCCATTCTTTACCACCTTGGGTTTTTTTAAATTTGCATTACTTCATGACACAGAAATAATCTGTAGTTTGGGGTTTATTTTCACATAGGTTAGCATTTGTTGATGTTTTACGAATACATCTCAATCACCTGAGAAATAAAACTGGCATTTCTAATCAAATATCTCTTATGGATAGACACTATACTGTATCATATTGTGCCCTACTGTTATCTGCAGTTGATTACAAAGGCACTGTTTGGACAAGTTTGTAGCATCACATCTGTGTACCTTACCTTCTACAGCTCTGGGCCAGTAACCAAAGGGAGATGGCAAAGCAGATGGTGAGGTTACAACAGTAAAATACTGTGGCAAAGGTGTATTTTCAGTGTCCATTTCAATTTCACTGATGTGTCTTTCTGAACCAGATCTACCCCTTGAAACTGTCAGTAACTCCCAATGTCTGTATGACTCTTTATTTTAGAATCAATTTGATAATCTGAATCTCCTCACTTGATTGATTTCTGACCTGACTTTCATTCTGGATTCAAATAGTTTTCTCAATCACAGAATCACAGAATGGTTTGGGTTGGAAGAGACCTTAAAAATCACCTAGTTTTAACCCCCTGCCATAGGCAGGGACACCCTTCACTAGACCAGGCTGCCCAAAGCCCCATCCAACCTGGTCTGGAACACTTCCAGGGAGCGGGAAGCCACAACTTCTCAGGGCAACCTGTTCCAGTGTCTCTCCACCCTCGCAGCTTATCTTACAGTTACCTAATAGCTTAGGTAACTATAGTTGCCAGTAATTGATCCTTATTAAACATTTTTTTAACATATCTCAGCATTTTTGCCACCCATCTGCTTTGAAACTGCCCATTTGTATGGATTCTTTGCATAAATATTTTGTGGCTCATTTGATTCTCTGCATAATTAATTAATTGCTTCTCACTTAGTTTTCTGCATAACTAATCTACTGCCACATAATTAACAAACTCTTTAATTCCTTATTAATTATTTACTGTTCTTTTGAATATATGAATTAATTGACTGTTTAAATTTGCTGCTGTGTTGATTTGACATCTAGTTAATTGTTTTGATTAATCAATTAATTAGCTGCTTAATCTCTGCTTCGAAGTATAACCCCATGACTGCCTTGCAAAGATTCTAGTGCCCTTCCCTGTTCTCTTCTCATTCAGTGCTATCATCTCATGTGCATCTATATGCTCAACTTAATATATCTAGACACACATGGACCTTTTGGGCTTATATGTATCCCTCCAGTGAAGCCATATCTATAACCCACTGATGCTCCTTATTTCCCTGATATCACTCCAACTGTGTTTTTTCCATGTGACACAGTGCTATAACACTTGAACATTGAATCAAGAGAGGTTCAACTCTGCTTAGTTATGCTAAAATGAGAAGATGAGACTCAGGAAGCAAAGCATTGAAATATTAAGGAAACAAAATCCATGAGGTAAATGTAATACAAGAAGAGACACAGAGAATTGCATGTTTATGATGCACAGGGTCAGGGTGTTTCAGATGCAGCATAACTACTAGAAGACATTTGTGGTAAATTGATGTACCTGATGAACTTCCTGAAACTTTATGTATAGCTCGTCCACTAGACTTTCTAGTTGAGGCTATTTTTCTCTGGTTGCTGCAGAAGAATTTCAGCAGAAAAGAACCTTTTTCTTCACACTTCACTTTATTTATGTGCTAATCCTGGATTTATGATTTCACAACTGGTTGCTGTAGAAACTGCTGTTCTCTTTGGGGACAAGGCCTTTGAAAGAGGTGTTGCCTTAAAAAGTAGTTTGGTGTTCTGTATCACAAGTCAGCCAACAGAAAACATGCCCAATATTATGGAAACTCCTTCAAAATGGATTTTTCTTTTTAAAAAAAAAAGCTTTCCACAAGGTGTCAGGTGTTCTTCAAAGCTATTAAGTTGTGGCTTCTTACATAAACGGAAGTGCTGGAGTTGAAATGGCTTTATCAGGCACACAAGGTGAAACACTTCTGTCTTTAAAAGAAGGTACTAAATTGAGTAATGCATTTAATAGCAAGAGACTAACCAGGTCAGAATCAAAATTGATTGCACTTGCTTGTATGTTTGATAGGAGCTTTCCTAATTTGTTGTCTGATGTTGATCAATCTACAGACTTAATAATGAGAGTGGTTGCTGGAAATATATTTGGAACTTATGAAAATGTATAAAAATTGTGTTATCAATGAAAATTTTCCAACATATGGTGTGATAGGTTATGCTGTCATAATATGTATTTAAAATGTTACGGTATGCATAATATCTATTTTATAATATAGCTTAAAAGGGACATTTAGAATGATCACATCACCTAAAGCATATTAGAAGGCTGCAGCTGGTAGAGGAGTTCCCCAGATCCTATAGGTGATACTGCTCTGGCTGTCCAGCTGCTTCTAATCCTGCATACGGTCAAGTATAGCACAGTATCTTAGGGGGTGGAAAGGACCTCAGGAGATCATCGGGTCCAACCCCCCTGCCAAAGCAGGTTCCCTAGGACAGATTGCACAGGTATGCGTCCAGAGGGGTCTTGAATATCTCCAGAGAAGGAGACTCCACACACCCCCTGGGCAGCCTGTCCCAGGGCTCTGTCACCCTCACTGTGAAAAAGGTCTTCCACATGTTGGTGTGGAACTTCTTATGCTCCAACTTGAAGCCACTAAGCACCTGAATCTGTGATCATTAGTGTGGGACCATAAACATTGAGTGCATGTAGACATAACTCCACACTGATTATTGAATTTAGATGTCTTAATCTCGAGCTGAATCCCTCCTCAAGGTGATTTTGATTAAACACTCTAGTAAGAAGGCATCAGCTGTTACATGAAAAGTCAAGTGGTCTCCATGTATAAGACTTGCTTCTCTGTTGGAAAACATGCAGAAGGTGTTAATATTTCAAGTAAATGGATGCAAGAATCCGCTAATCTTTTTTTTTTTTTTTTCCAATTTCTGTGAAACATTGTCATGAAAACTTGCCATGAAAAATGCTGGGCAATGCGCACAACCTACCAGTAATTGTAGAGGTGAGGAACGTAAAATAGTTTTGTTTTTCTTGGCTTATCTTAGACAAAGTAACTGGAGGCTTTTCCAGGCCTATTTTACAATACATTGAGTCTAATTCATAAAGAAACAATTTCATTCCCTGAACATGTAGTGAATAATAATGAAAAACAAAAGATGAGGTGGTTGTTATTGCTCTGATGCTACTTTAATTAGTCTGTGATATATTGGGTGTGCTGCTAAGTATGGATCATCTCTTAGTCTATACGTTATCTCTGAAGCTTAGCTTCATGTTTCCAGACAGACCCTGATACAAAAGCTATTAAGAACTATGATCAGTATTAAGCGCATATAAGTATTACATTTCAGGGAGACTATTCATATGATTAAAATTAAGCATTAAAGTTAGATAACTCAGTGGACCAAAGCCCTAATAATATTCACACTGGAGACGTGCCATTGCAAAAAAAAATGGTGTTGAAAAGATGTACAGTCTGAAAGAAAAATGAGCTTTAAAAAAAATTCAAAAAACCCACACAAGATGGGTCATAATGAGATGTAGGAGAAGTCGGTAAGGAAGTGATATAGGTAGGAGAAACTAACACTTTCTCATCAAGAAATATATATTATTTTTATATTTATTGTCATATTTTCTTAATAGTGAGAAAAAATATACGTCAACAACCCAATGGTCTATAGGAATTATTAGAGGCGAAATAGCTGAGCCTGCAGAAATGTAATTCCCATTCAGCCCTGTCTCATTGCATTTTTATGTCAGCATAAATCCACTGATTCAGTGAAATTCAACCGACACCTTGATTTCCGTGTCTAACTAATGCTGTGCAACCAGAAACCCATAGATTTCAGAGTTTCTGTTTTATTTACTACTATTGAGAATTATTCTAGTGTGGTACAGAAAATAACATGGTTATTCCTTAAAGTATTTGATTATTTTAAAACTAAACACTGTTCTTAGACTTCTATGTTTGGTAGCTCACTCTCAAATCTATTAACTTTTACAATACTGTATTCAAATTGAATTTTAATATTTGTTTTCTTCAGTTTTCTTTATAAAATGTAGAAGAATCACACACAAAAATGTGATTACCCACTTGTTTAAAAATCTGTCACTGTCATGACATATTGATACTGGTTTCAGCAGCAGAGTTGGGAGATAGTTCAAGTAAGAACATCTAAACCACTGGCTTCACATATACAGAAATATGTTGAATACTGAATGATCTCTTTTTTCCAGGTGTTTGCCTTTCTAGATCTACTACAAACAAAAGGTTATGAAAATGGGTAAATTGCAGAAGACAATATCTTTTTGCAGGATTAGGCATATTACTTTACGTAATTGAGTAGGATGGAGGCAGAATACCAGAAACCATTGATTTGTCATGGGCTGGTGTTGAATCTCAGCTTCAGTAGTCTGTTTTTTAGTGACTTTATGTAATGGTAACATTTGAAAGCTCTAAGAGAGATGCAGTACTTAGACTGGAAGTAGTTCAGCTGAAAAATTAGGCATTGTTTTAGCAAAACTTTGAAAAAAAATAACTGTAAATGCTAAATAGGGTGAATTGGCTTCCTTTGCTGTTTTCACTTTAGAATTTACTTAGAATTTCAGCTTATTTGAAAATAAGATTTTGGGAGAAGCTTAATGTTCAACAACCCAATGCGGTAATTACCCAGTATTAAATTTTGCTTGATTATAAAGCAACACATAGAAGTTTTTGACATATCAACAAAACATTACCGGCAGCTTTCTTTTGAAATCTAAAAATCCACAGGAAAAAGCAGGTGCTGAGACATTTAATAATGCTCAGTCATTTTACAAAACTCACTTGAAAGACAATAGAGTGTTTCAGTGGATAAATTAGAAATCATGTAGCTGTTATTATTTAACTTACATAAGAAGCTGAACAACAAAATATTTTAATGCCTGTCAATGTGCCTCAATACTTCAAGAAAATATAACCGAACTCTGTCTTCGAATTTGACTTAAATTACCCCAGTGGTTTCTTACAGTTTTCCAGAGCGTAGGGACGTGCCTATAGAGGCAACTCAACTGCATCACATTTGTTGTGCTGCACTTGAGTGTTCAAATCAGGTAAAACTAACAAATGGCCTTTACTGAATCATTAAGCTTGGTCTTAGAGGGTTTCTTATGCCCAGCTCTCTTGCAGAGAATCAATTACCTAAGCAAACACTTGCTTTTCATTGCAATTACAACTTACCTACTTGCCATAATTCATTTGTTGCCTAGTATGGTAGAGGAGGTAGCTGGGTTTCAGACCTGTGGAATGAAGCAAAGATACTGGGGTAAATTGTAATGTTTTTGTAGACTTTGTGAAGGGTGGCATGCTCATCTATATGATACAGGAAGTCAGGGTAGACTTCTTCCAGGACACTTCTATATGAGTGGTAATAATGTGTTTGATTGAAAGAGTTCCCAGAGTTACACTTGGTCTTGACTTGAGCTTCAAGACATGGAGAAATAATGCCTATTATTCCTTTAATTCCTTTTCCCATTGTCAACCAGGAGCTGAAGATACCAAAATGAAATTGGCCCTTTTCAGGCAGCATCAACCCTAATTCCAAGCTCCCTAGTTTTCATAGGTTTATTTATAACTGAGAGGCTCCAGAAGGATATGCAGAAAGTTTGGATATCCATAGCTTTGCATAAGAACTTGCTTGTGTTGCTTGGAAAGATGAAATAAAGGCCAATGCAAAACACTACAATGAGCAGCAGTTGAGTTCTACTCCTCCTGTTCCTTGGCAGCAACTTAGCTACAGAGAGTGCTGGCAGCACAGCAGGGTCTGTCTTTCCCTGTGTTATATCTTACCGATGCATCCTTGTCTTCTGTCCTCATGCCTCTTTCCCATAAATAGCAGATGTCTCTGAGGAATGTGGCTGTCAAGGAATTAGGAAAAAGGTGTGTGAAATGACATAGGACAGAAGGGATGAATGAGGAAGCTTTTGATGGGGAAAGGAAAAAAGATAATTTGGAAAAGATGAAGAACACAGTGATTTAAGAGTTGTTTTCACAACTTTTGTTATATATTACCTTTCAGAAATAGATTTGGTTCTTAAACAGTACTGCTCTTCAAAGCACGCTGCTCAAGTTTTAATTCCCCTTAATGGTAACATCTGGCTCTCTGATTATTGTCCTATTAACTGACAAATCGGAATTTGAGCCCTGAGTACATGGTTGCAGCTAAGGTTCAGTAGCACCAGCTTGTTACCCTGTCTGAGGCAGCCTTCTTGCTTCAGAAGAGTTCTGGGCTGCCAGATGTTGTCTTTGATCCGAATCGTTGGCTTAGTCCTTAACAAATCCTTGAGAGCAACATCATGTCCTGAAGTCAGAGTGTGCCAGCTTGTTTTTGAGGCACATATTAAGTGACTAAAATGAAGTTGGGAGGATCAGAAACATAATCTTGTCCTTCTCATGTATATTAATTGGGACAAATTAATTCAGATCTTTCAGATGAAAATACTGTTTTGGGAGCACCTCGCTTAAATTAATCCAAAATTGGACATTTAATCTGGCTTTATTTATAAGTGGCAAGCAGATATCAAGATTATCTGGGTAAGCACATGGTAAGAGCCTTTAGGCTATTGAATCTTTGACTGAAAAGTGTTTGATATTAAATATAGAACTGGAGCTCAGTTTTAGACTTTCGTCCTCAGTCTCCAATGCAGTAACTGTTGCCTTGTGCAGTCTCCTAGTCTTTAACCTCAGAAAGTTTAGAGTTCCTGGAAGGTCCATTTGAAATCCAGAGAATCTTTGGGAGAGAGGGCAAGCATCTGGAAATCACTTCTTAACTACTGTTCTATCTGCTTAAATAGGACAGTGAAATAACTTGCTCAGCTTCCATTGGTTCTGGGATTGAGGAGGCACGTGGTAGATAGTCCAACCATTAAGATATATTTAGTACTGTCCTAACCCATGGAAATTGTAACCCTGACCAAAAAGTGTTTATGGCACTCTGTGAAAGCTACTACAAGAAAAGCAAGCTGGTATGTCACAGCCCAGTGCAGTAACCTGGTTCTTCTTGTCCAAGTGCCTTATCTTCTGCAGCACTTGTTCCAGGCTGGCTGGAGAGGATCACATTGGAGCTACAATCTCATTGAGACAGAGCCTTGACAACATTTCTGCTTTTAGCTTCTGCTCACCAAAGGATCAGTATGTACCCTGATGGGAAATCTCAACAGAGAAAAAACTGAATTCTTTTACACATTCCGTACAAAGTGTTTTCTAGTCATAAATGATCTATAAAGCACATATCTGTTTTTGACATAATATAATGACTACAAAAAGATTTATGAAAGGCCTGCACATAATAAATAATGGAAAATTTTAGACATCATAATATGACTGCCATATCTTGATTTTTTGCATTATTTTTTCTTGATTTTTATTCCTCTTCTGGATTGCCACAACATCCAGTTTCTAATAATACTGTAAAGTTTATAAATGAAAATGTAGGAGGTGAAGTCCAATGTATTGGCAAGTCTGAATGTCAGCTTATAAAGCATTATAAGGTTTGCTTCTAATAAAGTAAGACCACTCTACATGTCTTTCTGGAAGCATTAAGTTCAATTCAGTGTGCTGCTATGAATCTGTAAAGAAAGTTTTTCCAAATAGTTCTTGTTTAGAGAAATGTTTTATGCCACAGATTTCTTTCTGCAGTTAGAAGAGGAAAGTAGCTGGTGGAAAAGTAGCTCACTGAATACCAGTGAGCTCAGTACCTCTGTCTGAAGAACTCTGTAGATAATACTGAGAAAGTAAAGAATTACTTTGAAAAAACTTGGACAGAGAAGATACAGAAAAGTCTAAAAGCAGCACATGAGGCAACGCTGTCCCTGGCTATAGCAGGAAAATGAAAATTGAAGTCACAAAAGTACAGGGAGGATGAAGAGCATATTGTTGGGAAAATTCTGCAGTCAATACCAGCATATTGGCAGTACCACAGATGGGACTCAACTTGGATTCCTTCCTTGCATATAAACCATTTGAACAGGTAGTTTCCCTTGCTTCCAACACAAATATCCTTTCTGAAAGACACCTTTTTTAGGATTTTCCTTAAGATGGTTTATTGTGCATTATGGAACCACCAAATTGTGATCAATTTTCATGTTTGCATCACGGTGAGTTGATTCAGATGCTTTTTGGGTTTCGTTTCCCCTCATGATCTGAATGTCAGTTCCTGTGCTTTTGGGATTAGAAATAATTAATGCTAAATACAGTCTGCAACAATGAATTTATTTAATTACTTTTTAGATGATGATGATGGAATCAGAATTTGTTTAACTTCCCATACCGTTCTTCAAGAAAAATCAAGTCACATATTTTGTAGATTTAGTGAAATAATGAAGATACAAATCAGAGTGCTTGAGTTACCTTTTTATAGAATGAACAAGAAGTATTGCTTTTGAATTTTGTCATGTGATTATGAAAATTCTCATTATAGTTATCCTGAGAGGATATAATCTTATTAAGAGTTAACTGGCTTTCTCAACTTCTTCAAACAATTTGTAAAATAAGCAGATGTTAACAGTGTGTCTGCTGCATACAGAAAAGGATGTGTCTTTTATGCAGATAAATAATTTTTGGCAGAAATACCAACCACAAAGTTGTTGGTTATGACATTGTCTGTTAGGATGATCAAATTGAGGGTTTTTTTCCAAGATTTTAGGTTGTCTTATAATACTTCTTCAATCCTTGAGCCACTTCTTGAACCATGATGATTTTAAATGGAAGAGGCATAGCAAAGCTGCTACTGTTCTAGTTCACAGATAAACATTCAGTCAGCCTTTTGTACCTGCTATGTACAATAAGAATAAACTGAAGTACAAGGTTTTAATGCTGTTAAGAACTGCTCCTTTGCTTTGACTCATTTTACTAGAAATTTCCAGTTATTTTTTACTCTCCTTCCAACAGATGTCCTCACACTGGTCCCCAAAATACCTCCTCAGGTTGAGTTTTCTTCTTAGAACCAGTTGATGTCAGTAACAGCAACCACTGTTTTTTTTCTTGATTATTTTGGTATTGTATTTTAGCAATACCCAGTCTGACCATGTGTAATGGCAAGTAGCTCAGTACCTCTGGCTTTTCTACAGTGTCATGTTTTATAGTTGTGTTTCAGCAGAGTTGCAGAATGTGAATGCCTTTATTTTGAGCTGTTAACTAACGGTGGTAGCAGGATGTGCAGTAAACCCCAGATTTAACATCTAATTTGAAAGTGGTAAAGTTATGCTTTGGTTTCTGCAGAAGATTGAAGAAGGAATGATAGAATGTTATTTTTACTCTGAGAAACTACACACTGAGGTTAAGGTAAGGTATCTAAGTGTAACTGGGAGAACAGGAAAGCAAAGAACTCCTAAGCCTAATCATGTTGAATTTTATCAACCTGAGAGATTTTTCTGAAGGCCCTGGATTTGAAAAGTTCCTCCAAATAATGGTTTAAGACTTTCAGCAAAAACCTACATCTCAGGAAGCTTGCTTTTGAAGCACAGGTGAAGATACAGAAGGTCGATAAACATTTAATGGTCTTGGTTGTCTTTACGTGTGAACACTTGTTTATATTTTTAGAAAAAGTAACCTAACTGTTGATACTTAAACAGTAAAACCACTGGTGAGAGGATTCCAAAAATAAAGGGGGGGTTGAGAGGAGGATCCCAGGACCAAAGTGCATGGCCATGAACAGGAATCGCTGATGCCTTGAGGAGGTCAAGGTGTTCTGAATCGATGCCTGTACATATGAGTGGGATTAGCCTTGTAGCCTGTGGATTAGAAAAAGTGGGGCTTACTTGTCGGAAAATTGAGATTATTATTTCTTGCAAAGCTGACAGTCTTGACTAGGATTCCTGGTTGGATTTGAGCATCTTGCAAAAGTAGCATCAGTTTAATTCCTTGTGTGTATAGACCAACAAAATGGCTTTTTGAATCTGTGAGCTTACTGACTCTGTGGAAATGTTAGGGATAGGTGTGAGCATGGCCTCTTTTTTTTGCTTTTTAAATGACTTGTAAAGTTAATTCTTCTGATACTCTGACTTTGTTCAGTTCTTTCTGAGTTAAAGAATGGCTAGTTAAGTTGTCCTAATATGGGCTTGTCGTTGTACGTACCTCTTGGAGCACAGGAAGTTCTGCACCAATATGTGGATGAACTTTTACACAGTGAGGGCAACAGAGGCCTGGGACAGGCTGCCCAGGGGGGTTGTGGAGTCTCCTTCTCTGGAGATATTCAAGACCCATCTGGACACTGACCTGTGAGATATGTCCTAGGAAACCTGTTTTGGCAGGGGGGTTGGACCCAATGATCTCTGGAGGTCCCTTCCAACCCCTATGATTCTGTGTTTCTGTGATTCTTTATTTGTACAGACAATAACATGTAGCTTCATTCAGTATTGCTTTCCCTTTCTTATTGTTTTGAAGCTTTGCAATCCTTCCTATTTCATAAGCAGAGAACAAAAAGAGAGATGAGGTTATAAGCTCTTCTGCCTACAGAGCCCTGCCTATATAGTTTGTGTCAACCGGTTTCTTAATTGAAAACTGACTTTTCCTAAAAGTCAGCGAGTTGTTATTCACGTTTCCCTCAGCACAACCGGAACCAGAGTTGAAGTTGCAAAAAGTTCTGAGAAATTATTATTATTTTTTTTTAATTGCTGAGGGAGGCTCCAGCTCATTTGGAGGTGCTGAGTGCCCAGCTCACTTGAAGAAGTTACGAGCTCTTTGCGGGCGATTGCAAGTGCGATGCCAGTTTCCCTCTGGGTAGTGAGCTGGACCTCTCCCTGCAGCTGCTGAGAGTCCAGTGCATGAGGCAGCCTGATCCAGCAGCCTATTAGAAGGATTGCTTCCAGCCATGATGCTGCCCCCACAGTTGTCCCTTAGTTGGCTTTGTCAGGATATGCAATGTTTTAAAATGCCTGTTGTAATTAAGGCTGCTATTATTACTATTTTTAGCTGATGATTAGAATTGGCAGGAAGAACTTGACCCCAACCATTGCACGTTCTTATTTCCTCATTTATTTTATGTGCTTTTGTATCACATATATCAGAAAGCATTTATTTCTCACATCCGTTTGCCATCACTTAGTGTGATAACACAGCAAGCCCATGGCAGGGGGTTTGGAACTAGATGGTCTTTGAGGTCCCTACCAACCAAAACCGATTCTGCGAGGGAAAGGATAGTGATAAAAATGGCTCCAGTGTCATATGCCAGGGTGCATTCACAAATTCCTGCTGCTTTGTGAAAGAAAAATAATGAGGAGATGCTACATACCAGCCTTTTCTACAACAGTTTCTACTGTTGATGTCAAACTTTATCAAATAGCTACTATTTTTTTTAAGTGATAAGTTTAAAATCTTAATGGTTTGAAATAAATGTAGGTTTTGTCATGTTCTTACTTTTCCTTCTACCTGTCACCTACTTGCAGTGTAGTAAATTGGAACTGGTGTTTGTATTTAAGATCTCCTGATTTTGCTGCAATTTCATAAAACTGAATAAAGGAATAGTTTTAATAAGCCAAACACATTATTGTTACATTACAAACAGTAGTTCATGCAGGTTTTTTCTAGATATATATGAAAACATGGTTCTGGGCTTAGAGCACTCCAGACAACAAACTAACAAAGAGAACAGACTTCAGAGCTGCTCTTTCATTAGATGACACAGTGCTATTTTATCTGTCTCATTTCTTTGCTGGTCACCATTTGCACATCTGAACAGTTTTGAGAGCTGTCTCATATACCATGTTAAAAAAAAATAAAATTCATTAGAATTTAAATCTTACATCCTTTGTAAATTGGAATGGTCTTGTTTGCACCACGACATAAAGAGTTTGCACAGTATGTGGGTGTCAAGTATCTGTTGGGTGAAAAGCCAAAAAGCACTTTGCTTACAATGAAATGTTCCATTATCGAGCTGCATCTTCTCACTGCTGGGAAAAAAATAAACCTGTTTGGTCACTCTGAGCATTTATAATGATACAAAAGGCCACACTCAGACAGCACTTCTGCTTTGGAGACAGAACAGGTGCTCTTGTCTATGTGCTCTTGCTGATGCCATGCTTCAATTCTGCTATGGGAGATGATAGAGGTGAATCATACCATGGAGCAGCTCTGCTACAGGCAGCCTGGGTTCTGGTAACAAGATTAAAGTTAGCTTTGGTACGTGTATAAGTCTATACATTTCACTCCTGTCACTTCTGGGATGGTGGGCTTGTCCTTTTGTATGAAAAGAAGCAGTGCAGCCCAGTGGTAACCATGTGCTTTCACAAGAGCTCAAGTTAAGTTGCTTGCTCTTCCGGCTGGAGGAGCAGATTTTTTCCATGGGAGTCCAGCTCCGTGCCTCTAGGGGAACTCCCTTTGCTCATGTAACTCCTATAAATATATCCTGAAGGGACAGTTTAACAACCTGAATGTGCATCTTGTGTGCTACCTACCAAAAATGAGAGAAGACAATTTAAAATCCTGTATTTTTGATATTTTGCTCTTGAGTAGCTTTTCTGTCTTCATAATAGTTCTTAGACTCTGCATAGCTGATGTGCACCATATCTGGGATGTGGCTGCTACGTAAAGTGCTGCTGGGAAAATATTAGCCCAAAACTGAAAGAAATATAGAGACTTGGTATCAATTTTAGGACTCATGAACCATCCTTTGATTCCTCTATTCTCTAGAAGGAAGAGAGGGAAAAAAAATTACTTTCATGTGGTAGGCTGGCTGGTTTTGGTACATGTGAACTGTGGTTCCTTCCAGAACTATGTGGTTACTAGAACAGTAATGAAAGATGGAACTTTTGTTTAATTCTCAGCAGGTTGATGTATGCTGCCTCAAAAAAGTAAATCACCTTGAAATCAGAGTTAGGCAAGCACAGTCAGCACACTGCTGTCACGGGCTGTACTCTCAGAAATGGGAAACAAGATGATAGCTCTCCTTGGTTCAAAGCTGAGGCTCAAACTCCAAACGTTTCAAGGACTTCGTATGAATTTGTGAATCTTTTATGTGCAAGGTAGTTAAGGATGCTTGACGTTTCATAAAGGCACATTGCTATGCCTTAAATATTCAAGACCTAAGCTAGAAAGAAGTTATAGTAGAAATGCCACAAAATTCAGGTTCTTGTCCAAAAAATTACAGTGGACAGCATGAAGAAAGAGGGTGAATTTTAGTTTTATTTATTTATTAATGCAGACTGCCAATTTGAATTTGGAAAACTTATTACAACATTTTAGACACCTGCTTCTTGCAGTCTGGAGATAGAGGAAGAGCTGATGCTGTTGTTGAGGCTGGTCTGAGCACGATTTTAGTGAAAAAGATTCTCCAAATTTTGGAATCACCCAGGAATTCCCCATAAGTCACACTAAAGTTTGAGAGCAATTAAAAAAGACCCTTGAAGAAGAAGCCAGCAATTTTTTATTTCTTCTACTCCTCTTAAAACTCTTTTCATGTTAATAATTTCCAGAACCTGAAGACATTTTGTTGTTCATTTTGTGTGTGCAGAGTGTGAATCAAGGGTTCTCCTTGTAGCTGTTGTGTGATGTGCCTACCTCAGCTACCAGCTGCAGTCTGCTAGTGCTAAAAAGCAAAATAAAAGAAGGATCAAGTAATGGAACAAGAAAAAAGTAATTATTAAGTTCTGTTTCTATTCCATAAAGACTGTTTTAAGTTATATGGAAGATCTGGAACAAAAAGCTTTGATATCTCTGCTATGTATTAAATCTTGACTCTATAAGTTATATCTTAGAGTATTAAATTTCATTAGAAAATCTATTTCTAATCTGTTGTATCCCTTTATGCCAAGCCCCATTTTTTTGGATCACAGTGGGATGAAGTGGTCACCATCATTGTTCTTTGATTTGACAGTAGGAGTACCTTTTATGAGCTCATAGCCCATATGTATCTGAGATTATCTGGCTGATTTTGGTCTATGTGATAGCAGGGAGAAAGTTCTACAACTAATAATCAAAATCACTACTTCTTGATTTGACACTCTTAACTGGCTGTTCAAAACTTTATCCTTTTCAGGAAAAATATGTGGGTTCTCCCAGGGGAGGCAATGCAGCTAAAGCGCCTCCCACTGATGGCATAGGGTGGTTTCCACAAATCCTGCTTCAGAGAGGGTGTTCCTCTCCCTAATGTACATAGATACTCAACACCTACTTTGGATCCTTAGATGCATAATCTTTCAGACGTAATGATTTTACTTGAGGATGCATTTTTATCTAATGAACTCAAACTGAAATGGATTTTATTCAGTCATTAGAACTTAAAAGAGCAAAAAGTCTCAAAGCTAAACAGCCACCCTTCTGAGCTAAGTTAACTCTGCTTGTTTTACAGCAGGAAGCAAGTTCCCATGTGCTGAGATTTGCTTGCCGAAGGTCAAAGTGAATTGACAACAGGTCCCAAACCAGGACCTGGAAACACGGTTTCAAGGCTCTAATTACAAGCTGGAAAGGGAGTAGTTGTCTTAAGCTATTTTATTGCATTGCATCTTTGACCTGTACGTAGCCAAGAAAAATCAATATTTTCCATAGACTTCTGGAGTTGGCTTTGTGGGTGGATGAAGATAGCCTGATTTATTTAATGAAGCTGGTGGCATGAAGTAAACGCTGTCACGGAGTTTGTCACCACATATTGGAGGGAAAGCAATGATTTCTAAAGAGGCTGCTATTTGCACATTTATTGATCTTGCAGTGGAGCCGTAGCTACCAGTCCTTTTGTGATGCCAGGTTATTTTATCAGTGATGCGTCATGTGTTTCCTCCTCAATCCATTTATATTTCCTTTAGGCGCTGGCAGAGCGTGGCAAAGCAGTCTCAGTTCTCTGGCAGAAGGTGGCATTTTCCTTCTGAGATGGACCACTCAAGCCTCTATCAGTGTGATGCTAAAAAATGTCTAATAATTTGGAACCAACGTAAGTTTGGTTATAAAGAGCCACTGGGGTCTGACTGCAGGCTGGGAGAGTCTCAATCTACTGCTCAGTGAAGCAAACACTTGTCAGACACTGAGGATCCCAAGAAGTTACAAAAGCCTAAATAATAGATTCTATATGTGTTCTTGACAGCAATAAAAGACAACTTATTATGTGTTTTGGCTCATATATTTAAACACCAGTGGAATTAAGAAAGCCACTTCCAGTGCTACAAGAATGATGACTACCGGTTGCAGATTACAGGGCTTTTCAGATCTGCTTGCTGAGCACTTTGAAGTCACTTAGGGAAAGATTGACTTGGTGCTATGTTTTAATATTGTTAAACTGCTGCATGTACAATATAATGAGTCTCTAACCTTGTTTGGTCGAAGTGAATCAAGCAAACTTGTTAAAGTCTCATAATTTATGAAGTTTAAAAATTATTTTAAAAATAGAGTCTAATTGAGGTACCTATTGCCATTTCTGTTTCTTCATGCTCTACAAAGCCAATTAATTCTCTCAGCAAACCAGAATGTGTGACAAGGAGGAACTGAGCATAGCCCAAGGGTACTTGTATCTTTGAAGGTTTATTTTTGGATGGGACACAGGCAAGAAACTTCTGAGCCCATAAAATAGGAGCCTAGATAGTCACAAAGGCACTGAAAGCCATCAGTGCCTGAAATCAGGGAGATGCATGACACAGCCCGAAATGGGAATCCAAGAGGTTGTGTTGGCACCATACCTGGTGCTGGTGGAGGTCATTTGGTGTTGTGAGATAGCCACTCTTGCAGATGTTAGAGTTTGTAAGATCATATTTTCTAGCAAAATCAACATTCTATCTTGAGGAGGCAAGCACACAGTTTTTATGTGTCACATTTATTCTAAAGGGGCCTGGAGAGATGCAAACCCTCTTTTTCTTAGACTGTTTCCAGCTGCCACTACACCACTAGAGGCAACGGGAGTCTGGTCTAGGAAAATTGTTATCCAGATGGTTGGAGGAGTTTTGAGGCCCAGATCAGAGCGATATAAAATGGTTATCACATCAGCAAGAACTTGCTGCCTTTAGAGGCAAGGTTTTTAGTTTATTTTTAGTATTTATAACTTCCAGATAGCTTAGGAAGGTGTTCTTAACTCAGAGCAGACAACAAAATATTTCAGCAGTGGCTCATTAATGGCATGTGATGCCTCCTTTATCCTTTTCCTCCTCTGAGATTTCAATTTTAAAAACCAGAAGTCCCATAAAACATTAGTCTTGCACTTAGTTAATTATCTGACTTCAACAATGGTGTTCTAATAAATATTTGGGTTCAGTTCCTCTGTCTGTTACTTGCAGATGTTTACATCTAAACCAGGAAAATTATTTATTTACAACTCAAAGAATAATTTGCTTCCTACCTGGCAAAAAGATATTGGTCTTTGGAACTAGAATAAAACCACCAGTTGCTTCTTTGCCCTCTGGTGCTCTTGAATCAGTTTACCATCCTGTTTTCCAGCCTGGGTTTTCTTAGTACTAAGAGTCTGATACTCTGAAGATGGATTTATTTTATTTTTTTGCTAGTGTATCTGTAAAGCGCCTTGAGCATAATTTCATTATCTGAGAGCTACCAACTAGAATTGATCTGTTTTAGTCTTAGCATAATTTTCATGTCTGGTCTGACCTGAATGTTATTGTCCAACAGGTTTCTGAAAATGTCAAGAGCCAGAGGGGAGGTCCCAGTGAAATTGAAGTTCTTTCTTCCCTCAGAGTAACTGAATTTTAAAGTCCCCAAGCCCTGTAAATAAAAGAGAAAAATTGGTAATGAGAAAGGGAATTAATAGGATAGTCTTTCACACGATTTATATAGCTTTCAAAAACTGTTGCATTATTGTGTTTAAAAGTGCTGGTCTACAGCACTTTCACACTAGGAAGATAAGATTAAAAACTCGAAGGGGCAGCTCTGGGAATTAGAAGCTAGAAGAGCTGATGGATTTGAAATGAAATAAAAGCTGCTATTGGGGAAAATTTATTTTGAAGCTAAAATAGTGTGTCTGCCAATAAAGTATTCAGAGGACTCGGATGTTTACCTTGATATAGATGTCACATTTCAATTTAGTAGACAAGTACTTTTTTCAGCTACTGTTGTCATTATGGAAATCAGCTGAATGAATCTCTGCCATGTAATACGTTACAGAGTAAATTGGAATCTGGCAAAGTTGCTGTTATGCAGATGTGATACTGTGTACAGATGCGTGTACGAAGCCATGTCATTGCAGCCCTCTGGAATATCCTGCACTTGGACAGGAAAAAAACTCAACCAGAAGTTAAAATGGTCCTTTAATTAGAAGGGAGAAAAATGAACAGGCACGGATTCATCTGCAGAGCATCTGTCTTTAGCAAAGATATGTAAATGTAAAGAAGCTATTTATTTTAAACTTGTAGCATTTATAATTAATTACATCTTTGCAGTGAACCTTATTTTGGGGAAACAAGGGCATAGGTTCTAATATCAGAGGTGATGTGTTCACTTTTCATACCTTTACAATATATTTCTGTATTACTGTAAAGGCGTCTCTCCCTCTTTCTCTCAAATGCATATATGTTCCCATTTCTTCTTGCTGTGAAAATGGCTGAATTTGTACACATATGCATGGGAGTATTGTCTTACTCATAGTTTTACTGTGCATTTAATGGGGATGGGATGAAGTTGATTGCTTCTGAAGTGAGGTACCTTTGCAGCATTCAAAATGGCTTTCAAGTTTTTACTAGAAAGTCTCTTTGAGTACAATTCTTGCAAAGCCCCCAGAGTTGGCACCTTTGGGAGATAATTTCTGGCATGAAATTATTAATTTTAGGTTAGAAATTAGGAAGAAATTCTTTACTATGAGGGTAGTGAGGCACTAGCACAGGTTGCCCAGAGAGGTTGTGGAAGCCCCATCTCATTTAAGGCCAGGTTGGATGGGGCTTTGAGCAACCTGGTCTAGTGAAGGTGTCCCTGCCCATGGCAGGGGGTTGGAACTAGATGATCTTTGAGGTGCCTTCCAACCCAAAGCATTCTGTGATTCTATGAAAACTCATGCAAAAGGCTTCAGTGATGCTGAAGGAAGCTTTCTTTTCTGCCTGCAACTTACTGTAGGGAGATTTTGCCAAGAATTTCCATCTCCGAAACTGTTGAGTTTTCTGTTTTCCTTTTATTCTTCCTTTACAAGAGCTTTAGAAGTTTCCTAGGCAAACAAATTGATTGTTACACTGCAGTGTAGGAGTTTTTTGCCTTGCATTTGTTTGAAAATGTTATTGCTCCTGGAGCTTCATTGTTAAACTAACAAACTTCTGAAGTTCCTGCTCTGTTTTCTGCTCCATTTGCACCTTTTTTTTTTCCCCAACTGCATGGAAATAATCCACAGTAGTCTTAAAAGGAAATTAATGAACATAACATAAGGGTGCTGCAGGAATTAACAGAACTTTGACTAGAAAATACATATTCTTAGAAGTTTGGTGTCAGCAGAAGTGAGGATCACAGGATGAATTTCTTTTTTTATTTGTCCTCAGGCTATTTATCTTCAGTCTCTGGTACAAAAAGAAACAGAATAGAGTTTCTACCAGCATTTCCAGAAAAAAAAAAAAAAAAAAAGAGAAATTTTATTTTTGCCCATTTAGAAACAAAGAGAAGCACAAATGTATAAAGCTGGTCCGGGCTAAAGATTTTATAAAAGTTAAACTATTTTTTTCTGGTATATAACTACCATGCTCTTTATTAGTAGTTAGCCTATTAAGACCATATAGAATAATTAAGTGTTAGAAAGAAGTGTTTGTAGGTGTTTTATACTGCTAACAGTTCCATAGATGCTGAGGGTGTCATAAAATATACACGTTCCAAAACTCTGCATTACCCAAATATGATTTACACCTACCAACAGTGTTCCTCCAGGGCACTCAGCTGTGTTTTTGTTGAGTTACTCCAATCCCCACAGAAATATGGCACACCACAAAATGGAAGGTCCTGTTGACCATAGCCAGTGATTTCATACAGCCTTGCACTGGAATATATAGTGAAATTGCTGAGTAATTGCAGCATATGCTTGAAGAGGGCAACTACTCTCTTTCCCACCTTTCAAACACCTCCCCAGCACTGTAAGATGCACTGCCAAATGGAAACTTCACATCAGTGCCAAAAATTAAGAACAGTATATGGCTTGCTGATACTTCTTAATGACGATCGTCACTGCTGTCTGTCTGCAGAATCATGAAATGGCTTTTAAATGTTTGTCCCCTACTATGCATTTCTACCAGTAAGCATAATGGCTTGTGGAAGTTGCAGGAAGAAGGAGGATGAGACTCACATAGCTGGACTTCATCACAAACTGTAGGTCAAGCAGGAACACTCATTCACTAGTGGAACAATAATTATCAAAAGCCATTTCCTTACTCTTGATTTCCAAGGAGGCTCCACAGAATACCTCCAGAAGATGAACCTGAGTGCTAAAATTCCTGGCAGCTGATGTAAATCAGGGTTTCTCTGAGATAATGGGCTTATCACCCATTCTAGTCTTCAATAGAGAGCTTCCTAATCCACTCACCTCTCTCTCCTTTGCAAGGACTGACTTAACCTCTTACCACTAGCCCTATTGCTACACCCCTGTGTTTTGCTGGGGTTCGCTGTCCTCCTATTTCAGCTAATTGAGTATCATACTTAGATTCATTAAGGCCAATTGTGTCTAGTGTGTAGCCACCTTGCAGTTGTCCGTTGCAGAAGACATTGTCCCACGGAAGAGGAA
The DNA here is from genome assembly GCF_964237585.1 of Gallinula chloropus. Lineage (NCBI taxonomy): Eukaryota > Metazoa > Chordata > Aves > Gruiformes > Rallidae > Gallinula > Gallinula chloropus. Next base: position 5,836,026 of record NC_140086.1, read on the forward strand.
GAAAGAAGTAAGGTTCATGGTGTAGAAAGATATTGGCTAGTCTAACACAAATATTGTGTCACTCTACAAACTGCTTTCTAGTATCAGACCTGGTGGAAGCATGTAGAGCTCTGCTCCTAAGACCAGTGCAGAACTGCTGGAGACCTTGGAGAAGATTTTTTGTGGGTCACTTTGATTTCTAGTCTGCTTTCTTAGGAAAAAAACCCGACAAAACTAAAACCAAAATGCTCCAGAAAAAAAGGAACATGCTATCTGTTCGGTTTAGCCAGAGTTTAAGTTTTAATTTGGCTGGTTAGGAAGATTGTTTCTCAGAACAAGTTTCAGCATGTACCCCTTTCCTCAGCTGCTGCTTAAGGAGGCTGGAAGGGAACCAAGGGAGATCCTGCAGGGTTTCAGGGTAGGAAAACTCTTACCAGGAAGGAGAGCAGGCAGAAAGGGCCTTTGGGATGGGGAAAACAGAGGTTTTATTATGTGAAAGTAGCGTAAGAGTTGAATCTGCAGGAAGATGGCAAGGAAATTCATTGTCCCAACGTACAGACAACTTTGTTATGGGTTTTTACATTTGAGGTTATATGGGCTTTCATGATTGTCACAGAATATCAGAGTATCACGTGTATACTTCTACACAAGCTGCTGGTTTTGAAAAGGCAGTGTTTGCATAAAGTTATGTCCATTTATGGTATTTTGTAGGCAAGTTTCTGATGCTTTTCAAATAAAGCAATTTGTAAATGACAACATCCCCTGGCACCTTCACTATCTAATGTTTTTTGACAGTCATATACATTTTATTATGCTGGTTTTGTGGGCTAGGGTGGGGATTATTAGGTTTGAATATTGATCTTATTGTGTTACTTAACTTTTTTGCCTGAACGATTTTCAAGTTTGGAAGGCAGCCCCAGACCAACTTTAAATTGCAGACAGATGACAATAGTGTGTTAATTACAAGGACTCCAATGGTGGCTTTGGGCTTTTTAGGTTTATTAATAGGGTGATGTAAATCCATTTTGCCAATATTACAATGATAATCTGTGGTTGGTAAAAATATTTTGTATAGTGAAATTGCCCAAGGATTAAAAAAACCCACAACCTCAAGCCCCAAGAAAAATTGCAAGCTCCATGTTCTTTTCCTGGATTCATGTAGAAATTATGACTGATATAGTGCCAAACAATATTTTGGGACTTGCTGGATGCTTGGGACTTTGGAATCTTAGGCAATTTATCTGGATGCTTAAAGATAACACCAAAGCCTTTTATTTTTCCTTTGAATTTTATTAAAAACTTGGAATTTGCTTCCATATGAGCCCAAAAGAAGTCAGTTTAAAGCTCCTTAAATGTCTGGAGATGTGCAACTTTCTTTTCTAAATTCATCCAGGAACCTCTTCCTGTATTCCACCATTACCATTGTATACCAAAGACTGATGGAAGTAAGCTGGCTTTGCTTTAACTTCCCTGTGGATACAAGGAAACTCTCAAGAGAAAGCAGTGATATCTTTTCTGCAAAGACATCTAGCTGTCCTTTACACTTTCCATTCAATCCTTGGAATTCAGTATATCACCATGGCTTATTCCCTGGCTCTTATGAAGTGAAAGGCAAAATTTGTTTTATAGTTTATGCAGTCACTCTGTAGTGTTTAAAAAGCTTCAGAACCTGTTGCAGTACAAGTGCTTATAAAATGTAAGAATTTTGGCATTAATTGTTTTGTCAATAGCCTAGGAAGATGGTAAAGAAGAGTACTTATCTGATGGCATTTGGACCCAAGGAGCCAGAGGGCATATTGAATATTCTGGGTTTTGGTTTTTTTAAAGTGAAAGTGCTGCTGAAGTGCCTGTTAAGCCTCTTTATTCTGCAAAAGAGGCATGGAACAAGACCTGGAAGTTGCCAAAGTCTGATTTTAGGTAAAATTAGAAGATATGTGAAGAACAAAGGAAGAAGAATGATACTTAACAGTGTTATGTTCTTGCCAAGCCTGGCTCATCTGAGTGATTTATATGTACTGTAGAGATGCTAACCTCAGAAAACATACCTCTAGGATAACTTTCAATGGAATCAGGGTGTTTAGGCAATTCAGAAAACAAAAGCCTAAATATAATGTCATAGTCAAAAATAGGGATTAATGGTCTGATACATGAAGTGCTACTGTGGCATACATAGCTCTGAATTACTCTGATTAGGTAAGCAGAGTATTTTTTGTCTAAACACAGGTGAACTGTTTCATCTCATTATATTACTCTCAAAGTACTTCTGCCATCTGTAAAATGTTACATACATCCCAGCATTTCTCCAAGCAGTGCTTTAGGAAAGATATCATTAATGACTTGGAGGCTTCTTCAGCAAAGAGATTATGAAGGAACTGGTCAGAAGAGGAGAAAGACCATCTCATGGGAAAATCTCACTTTTCTGTAGTTGGGACAGAATGGTTGACCATGCTTTAAATATTTAGTAGTTCCCAGAATGAGGTGAAAAGCTGTATGTCATCTTGGTGCTGTGACACACATCGACAATGCATATACACAAGGTAAATAGTACATGCAGTGCCTGTAACAACAGAAAACATATTTAGATTCAGAGTAACTCAAGACACGCTTTATAAATAAAATTGTTTCCCTGGGTAGCAAATCTAAGCATTTGAGCTACAGGAAAAAAATGGTATGCTGTAAAGCAAGCTCTACCTCTACCCTTCCACACCTCCTAATCTGTGTCTGGAGCCACAAGCATTCAGTCTGACTCGCCAGAAATTATTCTCATGTCATGAAATTTTGAGTCCTTGTTGTCTGAAGGAACTGGCAGTCAAGACCAGAAGATGATTCCTGTGTCTAGATTGTTTAGTTTTCAGGCTTAAGTGTTTTGTGCTGTTTGGTAGTGGATATAAGTAGTGTATGTGACCAAGGACTGCTATCACTGCTTGTTTTTCTGGCAGTGTACCTGGTACAGAGTAACAGAGTATTTCCTCTCTCTAAATAGACTACCCTCTCATTCCCACTTCCCTTCTATTAGAGATTTTCTACTCTTCACCCTGATGCCATCCCCTGTTTGCTCTATGGATCTTCCAATTGAAATTCAAATGTTTTACCCCTGAAGTCTTCACTTCTTCGTTGGTATATTGTGAGGAGAGTGCCAAGATGAGGGATGGTGAATTGAGATGGGGAAACTTTCATCTGAATCCCAGGTGTGGTGGTATGTGGGCGCTCGTGAAAATACTCAGTCTCTTCTCCCTCTGGGGGTGAGAGCCTGGGCTGTACCTATCTCCACATTCTGGCTTTTTTTCTGTGTTTGTATGAAGTTGTTTTGGTAGTTTGGGTTTTACTTCTCTCACAAGTAGAGCAGAGTTCAAAGTCCTCTCGAGTGTATCAGCAGTGTTTCAAATAGGCAGAAAATAAGCAGGCATGGGAGCTCTGGAGACTGCAGTAGCTGCTGCCCAGCAGACACTGCAAAACAAGCACTGCTAAGAAGTGGAGGTTTTGTTCAAGTACAGCAGCTGGGATCACAGTGGAAGGCAAGTGGGTGACTTGACCCTTGGTGTTGATTTCTTGTGCATATAGAAAATTTCCAAAAATAAGGAACTTTGAGCTTGGACACTTCATCAAATCTTCATAAAAATCAAACGAAGGTCTAGCATTTGCAGAGACAAACCACCAGCTTGGAAAGTCAACAGGAAGGTATTTCACTGCAGAATTGTTACTGTCCTGTGAAAAGTTCCTTGAATTACCTGAATAACTCTTGTATGCTTAAAAACCCCCTAACTAATAGCTGAAGTTATCTTCCAGATTGTATAGAGTTGCCTTCACTACCTGGTCTAATAATCATGGCAAAATGTAAGCAAAGCTTTTGAAAAGAAAAGAAGTAATTAAGAATTCATACTAGAAAAGCTGTTATGGAACATCACTTTATCAGTGATGAGAACAGATTTTCCCAGAGGGACAGGCAAATGGCTTGGTTTGTCTTTTGGGATAAGAGTCTTCAAAAATGATCTTGGGTTAATGCCGTGCCCTTTGCTATGTTGGTAAATGCTTGATTTGGACATCCTAGATTTCCTTTCCTTCCTTTCTTTCCTTTCCTTCCTTCCTTTCTTTCCTTTCCTTCCTTCCTTCCCTCCCTCCTTCCCTCCTTCCCTCCCTCCCTCCTTCCCTCCCTCCTTCCTTCTATCTTTCTCTCCTTTTGTCCTTCTCTTTCTCTCTCTCTTTTTTTTTTTTTGGTAAATGAAACTAAAGAGAAAAACAAAGGCCACAGTATGTGTATCCTGAAAACACACAAGGGAAATAAAATGCCTGTCACGGAGAGGAATGAAAACCATTTTTCCTTAGTTAATAGAGTAGAAATTCAAAAAAGTGTTATGTATGATTTTTTTTTAAATCTGGCCTTGATAATGTTGTATTTGAAGGACTGGATGAACTGTGCATCAAGCTAATGGTAACAGTAATCCCCAAATCAATATAGAAAATACCTTGCTTATTTAGTAGAAATGTCATAATTGTAACATTCAAGGAATAGAACAAAATTAACCACTTCTCTCCAAATATATTTTGAAAGGAACATGTATTTTTTGACTGAAGATGATTTATGGGAGAAGAGATATAATTTAATATCAAATCTTTAGGCAATTATCTCAGTTGAGAGCAAAATCCAATTTTTGCTTATTTGTACTATGATTTCAGTTCCTCTTTGCTGCATGTGTTTGCTTTTTAGACCAATGTCCTGTGGAATGAGGCTTCCAGTACTTGTGTTTGTCTCTGTCATCCCCTACTACCCTTTCAAGCTATTGGGCAACCAACACCAAAGTTAAAACAGGGGAGCAGTACTCAAACATAATTTAAAGATCTACCAGTTTTACAAAAAAAATGAAGAAAGTCTCCCCAAATATTGGTGAACTTGCAAAAGGCTGGAGAATTTGCCGTTTTTGTGTTGTGTTTGGCAACAGCTAATATAGGCCCAAATTAACCCAGCACTTAATTGCTTTTGCTTAGGGAAGGTGACCTTATGATGGAGAGGAGTGCAGAAGCAGAGCACATGTGTCCCTGGGGAACCAGGCTTCAGCAGTTCTGCTGTTTGCTCTGGTATTTTTGACGTTGCTTTTCCATGTTATTTTGTGTCTCAGTGCAAGCTCTGAACTTGGACTTCAGCAAAGCCTGTGGCACTGTTTCTCACATTCTGCTTGAGAAATTGGCTACCAGGGGCCTGGACAGGCACAGTCTCTGTTGGGTAAAAAACTGGCTAGATGGACGGGCCCAAAGAGAAGTGGTGAATGGGGCTAAATCCAGCTGGAGGCTGGTCACAAGTGGTGTTCCCCAGGAGTCAGTCCTGGGTCCAGTCCTATTCAGTGTCTTTATCGATGACCTGGATGAAGGGATCAAATGTTTCACCAGTAAGTTTGTGGATCACACTAAGCTGGGAGGAAGTGTTGATCTGCCTGAGGGTAAAGGAGGCTCTTCAAAGGGATCTGAACAGGCTGGCTGATGGGCTGAGAACAACTGGATGAGGTTCAACAAGGCCAAGTGCAGAGTCCTGCACTTGGGACATGACAACCCCATGCAGTGCTGCAGGCTTGGGGAAGAGTGGCCAGAAAGCTGCCAGGGATAGAAAGACTTGGGGGTGCTGGTTGACTGGCGACTGAATATGAACCAGCAGTGTGCCCAGGTGGCCAAGAAGGCCAATGGCTTCTTGGTTTGTACCAGAAATAGTATGGCTGGTATGTCCAAGGAAGTGATTGTGCCCCTGTACTCGGCATTGGTGAGGCCACACCTTGAGTGCTGCGTCCAGTTCTGGGCTCCTCACTACAAGAAAGACATTGAGGTCCTGGAGCATGTCCAGAGAAGGGCAACCAGGCTGGAGAAGGGGCTGGAGAGCAAGCCTTATGAGGAGAGGCTGAGGAAACTGGGGCTGTTTAGCCTGGAGAAGAGGGGGCTGAGAAGAGACCTTACCACCTGAAAGGAGATTGTAGAGAGATGAGTGTTCATCTCTTCACCCAAGCAACAGGTGATAGGATGAGGGGGAACGGCCTCAAGCTGTGCTAGGGTGAGTTCAGGTTAGACATTAGGAAAAAGTTCTTCACTGAAAGGGTTATTGGGCACTGGAACAGGCTGCCCAGGGATGTGGTTGAGTCACCATCCCTGGATGTATTTAAAAGATAGGTATATGAGGTGCTTAGGGATGTGCTTTAGTAGAGGATGGGTATGGTTGGACTTGATGATCTCAAAGGTCTTTTCCAACCTAGTGATTCTGTGAACAAACCAGTGTGGGAGACAACGGCCCAGACTCTGCTGTGGATACCTGAAGCGCATCAAAGACTATTTCACCCTGCCCGCAAGCAGAGTGAGCACACCTGTGGCTATGATACATTTTCAACTTAAACTCTCATTTTGAAAACAGTTCACTGTGCTGTTTTATTAGATTATGTTTTTGCTTATGTTGTTCAATGTAAAGATCCATTATTGCTGTGGATAAGTGCTGGACAAAATTATTCCCCTAAGCTTGATCAGCAGTATCATGATGAAATATCTCTCTAAAGTGTGCCTTTAAGTACCTTCCATACCCTACTTCAAAAGTGAGTAAACCCCATATTTTAAAGCCTGCTTGAAAAAACTGTGTAAAACCCTACAACAGTGTGGTCAATAATAGATGGGTGCATGCCAAGAACTATCTTACTTAGTGCTGTCCTTCAGTGCAGGCTGAATTAGTTGGTTTTGGTTCCTGATGCTCCTTTGTGCTAGGAAAAGAATTGTGCATTTGAGTTCATTGTGAAGAGGGCTTCATCCTTTAAAAAAACAGTACAGGATGATTGACTGTGTTTCAAAGAGCACAACATCAGAAAGACAGTTTATTAGCAGGAGATGGTTTGTTGCGATGTGCACTAAGTACAGAATAACAAAAAGTATCTGCAGTTTTTAGCCAAATCAGTTAAATTTTATTCTTTGCTAAATGTTGCCTTTAAAAAAAACAAACCCCAAAAATCTCATCAGTTGTTTTCAATTTCCATAGCTGAATTCAAGCTTTTACTGAGATGGCAATAAGCTGTACCGGGTTGGTGATGTACATTAATTTCTTGGCTGGTGTAATGAGGCATAGAGTTGTCATGCAGGGTCACTCTGAGCATAGGAAATGGTGCCAGTCGGAAGTGATAACTTGCATTCTGTCCTGCCCAGGTGGAATCACAAGGATTTGGCTGCACCAGCCCCGACTATAGCCAAGAGCTCATCATGCATGCAGAAACTCGAAAGATCAGATGGTACCGTATGTGAATGGCAGGGGAGCAGGGATTAGTCAGGAACAGATATAGTTCACATGTCAGCATATTTTATGTTTCCATTCTTTATTCTTAGCTTCATAATTCAAATCCATTGATATCTATCGTGCCATCTTCTGCTCGTTTCTTCAGCTTTTTTGACTTGCATTTTAAACTTCATTGGTATTGCAGTCCTTTCTCTGCTGCGCTCTTGACACAAGCTGAGGATGCATCATTTAGCATGATCCTGTGTTTTTGCTTTGTTCAATGAAATGACGACAGTAGGATGATGTATGTTGAGCTAAATTTATCCCCAGGATTTAAAAATGGCATTTGGTTGGACATATGGGGCAGTGCTGTACAGCATCAAAAGTCATGCTTAAAAAGATTGTGTTTCTTCATAAAAATCATACATTTTTGGCAGTTCTCAAGGTGTGTTATAGACCCAGTTATTTTTGCTACTGATGTGATCTTCACAGTGTGTTTTTTTGGGAGGGGTCTGATCTGCACTATCATATGTGGGAAAAAGATGTTCCAACCCATATGCCTAACATTGCAGGGACATTACTATAATCAACAATAGATCTTTAGAAACTAGAACAGAACTAGTTTTAACAGCAGTTCAGAGTATTTTCTTAATGCTTGTTAAAGAATTTGGTCAGCTTTTAATTGAAGGATCATAAATCCAGGCTCTGATTTTTAGAGAATTCTTTTTTTACTAATTTTTTTCCCTGATTGACCATCTGACTGTGAGCTATCATTGAAGGGCCTCTTTGCTGGAATCAGTGATTTAGTCAGACACAGTGCAATATGCTTTAGGTTAGTAAATTTTTTTCCATAACTCAGTTTAGCATAAAGATGTAAAGGATTGTTCTTATCCCTTTTTATAGTGGAATGAAAAGAATAACTTCTTTCAAAAGCATTCTGCATTATTGATTGCCAATTGCAAATCGCTATTTTGAATACCAAAAAAACCCCAAAAAACCCCACATAAACAACCCTCCCACCCCCCCAAAGTAATCTGGCTGTAGAATCTAAACTCAACTTTTGAGAAGATGCTTCATGCTTCTCATGGGCTGCAGACAACTGGCACCTGTTCAGGTGTTTCAATTGCTGTTAAATTAAAATAATGTGTTTTTTTCCAATATTATTTTAGCGTGTGATTGTGAGTGATTTGCTTATTGAGTGGTATAGGAGAACATTAAATGCTGTCTGGAGGTGCAGGGTCATTCCTAACACACTGGTACAACTCAGCCATGCTGGGATGTGACAGATTCTCTGCAAATGCATAGTTATTTAAAAATACTGTCTTGCCCTTATTTGAGATACTGGATAGTGATGAAAAGGAATAGGAAAGAAAAGAGTTTTTTTCTTGGGCAACCCAGAATTCTTCAGCCCCTAGTGGGTAAGGAGAAAACATTCCTGGGAAAATAAAGTGGCATACCTGAATTTCAAGGGCATTGAGCTGAAGACCAGCACTCACATGCTCCTACCTAGGGATGAAAAAGACATGATGAAAATAAGGGAAGAAGGGTGAAAAAAAAGGTCTGTCTCTTATTATCAAAAGAGTCTTGCTTTCCCAGCCTGGTTTAACTTGTAATAACAGAAATCAGCTACCATAGGGCTTCAGGGAAGATATTCTGGTCGGTTGATTTGGTGTAACTGATATGATAGGTTCACCTTAAGAAGAAACAATTGCAGGAATGGGAAGGAATTAGAAATAAAGTGTTCTGGGGTTGGCAGCTCTCATCACTGTGATTGAAGCTAGATTTGAGAGCTCCAAGGCTCAGCAAAGAAAAGGCATCTGGTGACTACTAGGTTGGTGAGATGTAGTGCAGCTAATACTGATTTATTTTTACATGTCCTTGAAAAAGACACCTGTGCCCAAATGACTGCCCCATATGAAAGTTTCTCATATGTTTCTCTGACCTTTCCCCCTCCTCTGTCATGGCACTCATTCTAAATACTTGTATAAGGATTTTTTCCCAGTTTAATTTTCTGCCTTTTGAAACAAAATGAGGTGTTTTGCTGTTGTGTATGATAGATTTTTAATTCCTGTGTAGAGAACAGGTCAAAACTTTATTTTAGTTGCCTTGTCTTTTATTCACATGGAGAGGGAAGAGGTTTGGGGGGTTGGACCCGATGATCTCTTGAGGTCCCTTCCAACCCCTAAGATTCTGTGATTCTGTGAAGAGTGCAGACCCAGTCAGGTTCTAGCAACAGACTGAAACTGTGGTCTGGGGATGAATCGAGAAATCATTTAGTGAAACTTTTATCTGGTGGATTTTCCTGTGATTTGTTATGCTTAGGGACTGAAGGAAGAGGAAGCAGAAAAGCTTTAGCATATGGGCTAAACTTAATTTGTGTGTGCTTAAAAATGGGGAAAAAAGTTCTCTGTCAGCCTTTTTGTGGGAAGTTAGAGAAGCCCCTGGCACGTTAAGCAAGCTGTTGAGATTACTTGGTAATGAATAATACATGTGTACCAGTGGAGAGATCTCGCTGCTGATTATTTAAGTGGATATTTTTGTGGCCAAACTACTTGTGAAATATGCAAAGAATTTCTTATTGTTAGCAGAAGAGATAAAGAGAAGATTGGAGAAAGTTGTTGAATGATTTAGAGTGATTTGTTATAGGAAGTGGTTAATGGCACTAGCTGCATGACTTTTCCAAGGCTGGCCATATGCATTTGCAAGCAAAATTGTCGTCATGACCCACAGTGTAGAGAGTCTTCAAGCCACCTGCTCTAAGGAACTCATCTGGAGTGTAATACCAATGTTCATTTTAGAACCATAGAATCATTTAGATCGGAAAAGACCCTTAAGATCCTCAAGTCCAACCATTAACCCACCAGCACTGCCAAGTCTACCACTAAGTCATGTCCCTAAGTACCACATCTACTTGTCTTTTAAATACCTCCAGGGATGGTGACTCAGCCACTTCACTGGACAGCCTGTTCCTATGATCAACAAGCCTTTCAGTGAAGATTTTTTCCCTAATATCCAATGTAAACCTCCCCTGGTACAACTTGAGGTCATTTCCTCTTGTCCTATCGCTTGTTACCTGGGAGAAGAGACCAGCTCCCACCTGGCTACAGCCTCCTCTCAGGTAGTTGTAGAGAGCAATAAGGTCTCCCCTCAGCCTCCTTCTCTCCAGAATAAACAAGCCCAGGTTCCTCAGCTGCCCCTTGTAAGACTTGTTCACTGTGCCCTCCACCAGCTTTGTTGCTCTGTGTTGTTCTTCTGAACCAGGGATGTGGTTTATAGCTATGTTCTCTTTTAGCACGTATCCAGCAGTTTTTATGGGTCGATGAAATACAATTCCAGGTAAATCACATGGGAGGAAAGAGTTTTAAATGTCTTCAGAGCACAGGCTGCAATTTGAGTGTTTCTGTCCTCTTCACCCCATGGTGTCCTCCCAGTGCATCACAGCCATTTTCATCGTCTTCCCTTTTCTCTCGAGTAATTTGTATGCTTTTCTAAAACTCCAAAATATGAAACAGATGCAACAGGGGAAGTGTGGAGTTCCTGAAACAGAGTTTTCATGCTGGGGACAGTGGGAGAGGCAGGCTCCCACATTTTAGGAGTATCCAAGCAATTCAGTGAAGCAAAGTAGAACCAGTTCTTCACACTGTGACTGCTTCTTTAGGAAGGCTGACACTTGCATTTCACTCAGATACAAATCAGGATTGTGGCTTTCAGGGAAATAAAACTGCTTCCCTGCTGTTTGAAAGGAATTTGCTCTCAGTGAGGGGCAAGATTTAAAGATGCTCTTGTAACCTCTTTGTTTCCTCCCAGATGAACTTGATGTGTCCTCCAAACCTTGCTTGGGTCTGTGAAGTCCACATGACAGTAAGGCGTTTGCCTAGGTTTCTTTTGCACTTTGCAATTCAGATGTGTGGCTTCAGCTGGACTGAAATTAGATGATGAGAGGGAGTACTGTAACATATATTTCTCTTTGTTGATCCAGCTACAGTTGGCTTCTAGTACTACATCAAACACCAGGACTGACAGCTTCCCTGCGTCTTGTTTTTTCATTTCTTTGGACATTTGAAAATTAAATGTGCAGCTTAAAATAATCTGTGGAAAACAATTATTTTTTTTTAATCTGTTGCTATGGTTTTATTGTATTTTACTTGCTGTATCTCTTTTTGACTCATGTAACTTACAGAAGAGACAGAAAATATATTTAAGCTTCCTTATTTAAGAATTTAGTGTTGTATATTGACAACAGAAACTCCAGTTCAGTAGCTGGGTGGTCCGAATTCCTCTTTGTGTGCATGAGTAGTACATGACACACTTACAGGCAGCTAGCATCCTCCAAACTCAGTTCAAGGAGAGCAACATTAGCTTGCATCACACATGCATTTTGGTTTTGGCCTTGGTTTTTGTGTGGTTGCCATTGTGTGTTATTTCCCCCAGGGATGTTAAAAAGCTTTCATTCCTTATTCTGAAGCACTGTGACTAAACTAGAATGAGTTACAAAAGATCTTGACCAATCTCAGATCCCTTCTTACTCAGATAGAGAAATACATCTCAGATGTATTTATTCAGCATTGGCTCATTATAATGAGCTGAATTCAGTGCATTGCCCAGGCATTGTGGACAGTAGAGGATGCAGGATGCCAAACATATTAGCGAATTCTTGTTGGAGAGACTCGTGGTAGGGTCCTTCAGCTGCTGGTAAATGCTATTTGTTGGCCCCATTGGCACACTTTGTCCCCTTCCAATATCGTGTGAACTGAAATCACTGAAGTTAACTTCCTCCTTCATATATTTGACTGCATCTAACTCTTACTGTATGTATCCTAGTTCATTACCTGGTCAGATATTGAGAGCTTTAGCTTCACTTTCAAAGGTCTGTGCAGCTCTTATCTCGAGTCAAGCTTTACATCCACTGCTCTGCTGTCATTTTTTTCAGCTAATCACCTCCTTTCTATTTCTTACATGGCCTCTAATGTATATCATAGAACTGTTTGTCTCACATTTAAGTTCTAAGGATTATTTTCCTTAAAATGAGAGTTAAGGGGTTCTCTCACTTCTGTAACATCTGTCAACCTGTCTGTGATTCCATGCATGTACCATACCAAATCTTATTTGATTGCACCTTACTCCAGTCTGTGTGCCTTGTCCCTCAGCTTTTATGTTTTGCTTTTGTTTCCATACAGCTTTTGAGGTTTAGAAGCTCATTTATAAATTTACTTCATTCTCAGACTGTTTGCATCAGACATTGTCTTCTTACAACAGATGAAGACTTACTCTGGTAGGTTATTTTTAGCTAAATTGTAATCTTATTGCTAGGAATTAAGTCTAAAATACACTGTATGTGATTCTTCTCCTACTCTTTACAGTAATGACCTCAAATTCTTCCTAAGATTGCATCCTGAAAATAAAGACAGTGACCAGGAGCTGGAAATATAGTTCTTTATAGAGATGGTACGTCAGCACTCATTGTCTCTGTTCGTCATCACATATTATTCATAGTGGAATAAATGCCAGCTTAGTTTTCCATAGCTCCTACCATCTCTGGCTTCTTCATTTTCTGCTTCTGCCATATATCAGAAGCAATGCACAAATAAAAGCCGTTTATAAGTGGAACAAAGTGGAGATAATTAGTGGGACTAGGGGTAGAGTTTTCAACATTCTTCTCACCTCGTTCATTGGTGACTACTAGATTTTAGCTCAGGAAAAATAATGTTAACAAGCATCTTTGCAATCTCTGCCTATCTCTGTTTGCCCCGGGAAATGCGTTAATACTTCAGAGCTTTCATGTGCTCGTCTGTGTCTTGCTTTTGGGGGCATTAATGGAATTTACCCTGTAATTTCATTGAGCAGATATATTGCTTTTCTGTCTTGTTTGGGTTACATGAAAGAGTTGAGGAAGAAAAAGGCTGTGCAGTCTTGTTGGGAACAGAGATTGTTAAAAGTACAAGTTTTCTTAGAATGGTGCCATAATAATAACTTATTTTAAAAGTATGTCAATTATAATTAATCCATGGCACTATTAGATACTGATTTTGTGTGTGTATGCATTGCCCATTGGTAGAATACCAAGTTTGTGGGCACTTTTTGCCTTTCATTTTGGCAGTATGCTATCAGGAGGGTCTTAAGTAGAAAATAATTTTCAGATACATACTGTAGAGAGATGCAGACATCACATTTAGCTCCACCTGTAACATGTTACATGTTTAAATGTGAATGAATTGAAATGAAGCCTTCAGATAAGATTTAAACATGAATGTAGGAGAAAAATTTTGGGGAACAGTAACAACAGACCCAGAAGAAATGCCTGATTTGCTGTCTTCTGCAGTTTTACTGACTGCATTCTACTCCTGACCTTCCATATTATGTTTGCTGTTTAAAGCAGTGTTGTGTAAAGCTGAAAGAAGTCTTTTTGTGGATCCTGGGTTTGTTATTAGTTTTGGATAGTCATGAAAAAGATTGCATGCCATATCTATGGCAGGGGAGGTGGACACAGATGATCTTTGAGGTCCCTTCCAACCCATCATTCTATAATTCCATACTGTAAGTTTCCATGGAGTTGTAGATATTGCAGTTTACCTGTGGTAGTCACCTAGTCCCATCTCATGTTCAAAGAGGGTCTGTGCCAACCGTGAATCAGGTCTGATTTTTCTTGTTTAACAAGGTGTTAAAGTCTCCTCAGAGGTTAATATAGCTCCTGCCAAATACCAATCTCCCACCCTTCTGAAGGGTTATTGGATTATCTGTTCACTAATTGCTAACCACTGATTCCTGTGTTTAATGTTAGTCTGTATGAGGCTGGGAAGACCAAGTGCATAAGGCCCCCTATAGCCTCACGTTCACAAGCCATGGTCCTCATGGGGTACTTCAGCCCTATGAAGACAGCATGAGAGAGTTGGCTTTGTTCAGCCTGGAGAAGAGAAGGTTCCAGGGAGACCTCATTGCAGTTTTCCAGTACCCAAAGGGACCTACAGGGAAGCTGGATAGGGACTCTATCAGGGAGTATAGTGAGAGCACCAAGAGTAACAGCTTTAAACTAAAAGAGGGTAGATTTAATTTTGATATTAGGAAGAAATTCTTGACATTGAGGGTGGCAAAGCACTGGCACAAGTTCCCCAGAGAAGCTGTGGCTGGCCCCTCCCTGGCAGTGTTCAAGGCCAGGTTGGATGGGGCTTTGTGGAACCTGGTCTAGTGAAGGGTGTCCCTGGCCATCGTAGGTGATTGAAACTAAGTAGTATTTAAGGTCCCTTCCAACCTAAAGCATTCTGTGATTCTATGTTATCATTAAATATATTCAACTTTTTTCACACAGAGCTTTCAACTTTCTGTTGAATTGATTTTCCTCACTGTCCCAGGTTTTCTCATTCTGTGTGACCATTCTTCCAAGAAAAAGTTGTTCAGCTGTGCAATAACAACTGGATGATGGCAATCTGCTTCTCATTTTAGAGTCTGCTATAACATGAGACATTTTGCCTATATCTAGATACAACTCCAGGAGTCATCAGCTGTAATGAGAAGGATGGGGAAGGAAGTCATTTGCCCTTGACCCCCTCAGAGCAGAATAAGATGTCTCCAAGTAGAGATGTGGCAAAATTGTGTGTGGACTGTATTGAGGGTTGATTACTGAACCCCTTATTTTCAAGGAGCAGTATTTTAAAAGACTTTATGGCTGACAGCTGGGTTTTACTTACGAGAAAGCAGCTGGGTTTTGTCAGGGTAACATGCTCCAGGATTACTGGAAAATGTTATTTTATATTAGGTGAACTTTCCTTGGCTGTTGGTGTATTACACTTATTTGCACTTACCCTGAAAGGAAGGAAAACTTGTCCCGTTTAGCTGTAGCAAGTTGTCAGCATCCTGTTGACTTGGAAGAAGTAGACTTTGAGAGCTGAATCCTTTCCTCTGCTTCCCTCCAGTTAACCATGGGCTGACTGGGATGCTTGTAGGTCGCAGCTGCGGTCTTTAGAAAGCTAGCCACAGGTTGTGGTTAGAGAAATCAATTTTCCTCTAGCAACAGGTAACAAAGTGAAATACCTCTTGCAAAAGCCCTCTGTGATCTGTAATCATTCTGCTTGTCTGTGCTCCTAGTTTTGCTGTGCTGGAAGTAGGAGGCAGCACTTGAGATTTTAATTTTTTTCCTATCAGGAGAGTGCAGTCTGAACTGACTTGACCAAAATGAAAAATTACGATGAACTTGCAACCAGCGGACAGATACTGAGAAGAAGCAATTGTTAAACATTTCCAGATTATTTTATATTTAGAATCAGAATAAGCTAAATCCAGGATGAAGGATTACAGCAAACCTTTCAGATGGAACATTGCAGCGGTCATTTTTGAAGAGATAAAGAAACTGTATTTCTGATGGTTTGCATGAGGAACCCTCAAATCTTTGCATGATTTGTAATGAAAACTCAGTTTATAAGGAAAAAGAGTAATGTTAAAAACACACCCTTATGTTAGAAACCTTAGAGAGTGAAACATTTTCATAGCCACAATGTGTTCAAAGCACTAAATGTGCTATATGTAAATTGTCTTGAAGCTGGAGAAGATTAATCTCTGTAGCTCCTGACCATGCCCAATGCGTTGGACAGACATCAGAGTTTTCCACTGACTTCATTTCTCCCTGTCTGTACTTTTTTATGTTTCCATTTCCATTAAGGTAAACTGTAAGTCTGAATTTCCTGACTTTCTAATATTTGGAGTTTATTTAGTTTATCACTACTAGATTTTAAAAATTACTGCAGTTACCAAAACGTGCCCTCAGGCTTCGCTTTGTCTTTGCTTTTATTTGCAAGTGTGCAGCGTGTTACAGTGCATCCTTGTGGTACCATAAAGTTCAACTTTTAGCAAACACTGTAAACTTTTATTTGTAAACATTGCACTGAAAGAACAACACTGAGAGCGAAAAATTTGAGCACCACTTGAACTTTCACTGGAATATTATGAAAAATGGATGAGACTGGAGAAAATAATAGGCAATGACAATTAGCTCTTTGTCAGATTTCCCCCAGAAAATCTCTTTGCTTTGCATGCTTTTCAAGGGAAGAATAAAAATTTCTTTCCTTGTCCCTAGTCTGTATCATTTAATCATTACTTGTTATGTACCGGCTTGTAGAGTATCAGTTATAGTTCAATAGCTTTTGTCTAGAGCTCATTATCTGTAATTGAATGTATGCACCAAGCTGAATATGTTTATTTGTAACTTGATAATTAAGCTGCTGCAGGCACTTATTCTAGGAGAAGGGAGGAGAAGAGACAGACAGCCTGTTATCCTGAAACACTGGCCTGAAATGGGAAAAGCAGGATGTGCTTGAAGGTGATGAAAGTTCACTTCCCAGAATTTAAAACTACTGTTTGAATCTCTTTGGAGTGATAATTTGTTAGTTCAGTAATTTTCCTCTCTCCAAACTAACTGGGAGCTGAGAAAATGGGTCTGTCTCATCATTCTTTTCATAGGCCCAGGTGTTACTTAAGACCAGTGTCTTGAGGTTGTTTTAAGGGTGATGCCCAATTTTTACCACTGTAGCTCCTAATTTTAACACAACCTGTTGGGGCACTAAGTGGTGATTTCACCAGTTCTCAGGCAAAATGGGTAGGGTGTGCAGGAGCACCTACCTGTTGTAAGAGCTGATAGCAAAAGTATGTGTATTTAAAAACCAAAACAAAACATAAAACCCAGCCAAAGAAAAAGCCTAAGAAGTTTAAGGGGAGTATATTACATCCTGGTATTTCTTGGTGATGAAAATGAGAGCCTACTGACGTCTGGTAGCCATGGTTGCTAACATTTCAGGAAGCACGAAAGCAGGGATGAACGTAAAAGTCTGTCTTTTTCTGTTCCTAATTCCTTTCCTATCAGGTTTTGAATAAGTCAGACATATAGTGCCACCTTAATTTTTACTAAATATATCTTAGTTTGCTAATGCTTTCTTGGAGCAGACCTGAGATGACCTTGTAGAACATAAATGCTTTGTTTTTGCTCTAGTTACCCTTAGACATTTTTTAATGCAGAGCGTGTTCGGTTGAATTTTTATTTTCTGTCAAGTGTAAGAGCTGGTACTACATTATGTCCCATTAATCATGTTTTAAAAATAAGTCCAGATCCTGAGAGGAAAATCACTACATTCACTGATTGACTCTCTAGGTAACAAAATAGGAAAAAAAATAGTGCCTTGGGAAGAGCTAACGTGCTGCAAAGTCTTAATCACTGACTCTATTCCTGCAAGGCGCTGAAGGACATGTCTAATGTCGGTGCATTACTTGTCCTTCTGAAGCCAGTGGGACCATAGTTTTTATCATCCTGAGAGAAAAAAAGATGATGTGACTCTTTACAGGAGTGTGGTGTACAAGAGACAAGTCTCTGTTGCTGAATTTGAAGCCATCCTCATACTCAGGTATGCAGTGTATGTGAGAGAATAATCCAAGGAATTATTGTCTATCACTTGGTTAAAGATCTTTATAAACTCCTAGTTGAAGATGGTTAAATGTATCATCAGGTTTGCTTTGCCAAGTAATCCACCTTAGCATGTTCTTAAATAGTAAAATTTATCAGAGGTGAATATTTTAAAATGGGGATGCGATCCCCGAAATCTCACTGCCAGGTTTGCCAGCCTGTGCTGGAGTTGTTTGTTTCAGAGTCTGCAGATGTTTTTTGTAAGCTAAAATGGACCCTGATACACTGATATAGGAGATGCTGAAAACAGCTGAGCAGCATCTGTGTGCAGAACATCTCCAAAAGGGTTTCAGGCTGTACTCCTACCAGTATTTCTCATTAGCCAGATAAAAAGGTAGTTTATGATCTGTACTGTCGTGTTCAAGAGTTTCTTTCATGGGAGCAGAAAAAGGCAACAGGTTATGAAGAAACGGATGTTGTAAAAGTGAGCAATGATCACAGAGCATGTTACAGAAATTGCTAGGGTGGATGGTTTTATTTTGTCTTGAATTTATGGCATGCAGAAAGATGCACAAAGATATAGCACATTTTGTACCCCAAGGAAGATTTATCATCTAGGTTTTGTTTCTGTCCTGCTTGGTTTTAGGAAGTTTGAGGTGTTCGGTACACTCATGGTTGTGTGAGCTTTTATATACACCTTTGTCATCTCCCAGGTACCACAGTTATCTGTGATGATGGCTTTGGTCCCCCGAGTTTTAATGACAGGTCTGCTTTCTGCCTGTTTTCTTTAATAACTGTGTGTCTTGATGTAGGATTACAGCTCACAGAGGATTGTTTTGAGTCCTGTCAGCTTGTCTTGGTATTTATTTTAGGTTTTGAGAAAAAAATGTGCCCAAAAGCCATTCTGAATTAGTGCACCTTCACAGACATACCCACAAAGAGCAGTTGTATGAGGCTGTGGCCAGATTTGTGGTTTAATTTCTTCATCTTTTTCTGACACTGTTATTAGAGAACAAAAAAAAACAGTCATTACTGTTACTTTTTTGCATTTATAATCCCCTAGAATTACTGTTGTGTTCTGGAATAAAGTGGAATATAAGGAAGAAATAAATAGCTGCATCTAAATTAACTTTCTTCCCTCTAAGCTATGTAAGTTGAGTCTCTGCCTGGTGTTGTGTCTGAAAGATCATTAAAATCATCCATTTGATATGATACTGTGAAAGCTTTTTTAAATTCTGAAAGGTTGCCTTAATGCAGAAAAATGAGCTTAATATATAAAATGATTAAAATGTCTGAATTCATAGAACCTTTGAGTATAGAAGAATTTTTCTTGGAGTGACCATTGCAGCATACTGCTATAAATTATTCAAGCACCTAGGAAGATGTTTTCTCCACAGCTATTTACCACCCTCGCTTTATCCTGTAATGTGGTTGCTGCCTTTCCATAGAATAATTTCAGTTAGAAAGTGGAGGATCTCTGGAGTTTGCCTCATCCACCCCTCTGCCTGTGCAAGTTCACCAATCTTCATACATATTCATAGATAATAAAAGTATTGTGGCAGTTTAAGGAATATGGATAAAAGAGCTCTGTTTTCTTACACCTGGATTTCCTTAATTTTGTTTTTGCTAATCTTTTGTAGATCTTATCAATGAAATATTTTCAGCAGGTGTCTCTGTATCTTGTGATTTTCTTCTATGGCTTTGATGTTCCCTGTGTCTTAAAATAGTTTTGAAGGTTACTTCTCTGTTCCTTTCAGCGTAACCTGAAAGTCTGTGGTTTTGCTGTTCAGTATTCTTTTGTTCTTGGAAGTGTGCATCAATTGGGATTTATATGTGGATGGGAGGATCTTAGGAGTTAACCCATGGTGGATTTATTTTGCCTCTTTGCATGCAGTGAAAATAATTCACTGAGGGATTGCTGACTGCTCAGAAAAAGAGAGAAGAAAAAATTAATCCTTTGAATATTTTCTCTCTTTTCACAAGGGTACTGTCTTAGAGACAAAGAGAAAAAAATGACACAGTTTTTAAAATCATCTCACCCAAACACAGCAGCATCTGAGCTATCAACAGTGGAAGTGTCTGTGAATATCTATACTGTTTCTCTGTATACATGATGACACATATGTGTGTGCATATTTGAAGTTGTCTAATTCACATGTCCTCCTTCCCAATCTGATTCATTATCCTGTGCCTTACATTTAATATTTATTGCATACCATTACTTGTCAACATAAACTACTATGGTGTGATTATATGGTCATCTCTGATGGAGTGGTAGCAAGTTAGAGGAGCAACCACATTTAATATTAATAATGGTTAATAAACTAACTGTTACCTTAGACTAGAAAAATCTGAGACCATCCTGATCTGTTTACCAGGTTTTCTTTTATTGGTAATAAATCGCAGCAAAGGGTTGTTGAAGATGCCTTTGGGGTACATTTTTATGGTTAGGGAGAGTTACTCTGTGCTCCTTTCCACTTGGGAAGGAAGCAGAGCATACCACAGCTGTGGCCTTTCTGGGGCCTCTCTGACAAATACCGGTGGTGTCCATGAGGAGTCAAATTCAAGTTTAATTATCAGACAAAATGCTTGACTATTTAGCTTCATAGAGATCTTATAGCCAAATATTAGTACAAAACCTGTTTTGTTTTAAATGACTTTTTCCCCTTTTTCCTAGACCTGCACTCTTAGTAAAAGCCCTCATTTCTGTTGCCAAAAATGTATCCACTCCCTATAACGGTATAAGCAATTGAAATAGGGTTTCTTGCCACATTTCCCTTTTGCTTAATACCCAAACATAAACTCTGGTAGCAATTGAACTACGGGCCGGTCGGTCTCACCTCTGTGCCTGGCAAGATCATGGAGCAGATCCTCCTGGAAACTACATTCAGGCACATGGAAGATAAGGAGGTGATTGGTGACAGCCAACGTGGCTTCACTATGGGCAAATCATGCCTGACAAACTTGGTGGCCTTCTGTGACTGTGTTATAGCACTGGTGGATAAGAGAAGTGAAACTGATGTCATCTACCAGGACTAGTGAAAGTCTGTGATACTGTCCCACAGGACATCCTTGTCTCTAAATCAGAGAGATGTGGACTTGATGGATAGACCACTCTGTAGATAAGAAATGGGTTGGATGGTCGCACTCAAAGAATTGTGGTCACCAGCTCAATGTCCAAGTGGAGACCAGTGACGAGTGGTATTCTGGAGGGGCTGGTAATTCGGACCAATGCTGTTTAGCATCTTTGTCAGGGACAATGGACAGTGGGATCGAGTGCACCCTCAGCAAATTTGCCAGTGACACCAAGCTGTGTCATGCAGTCAACATGATAAAGGGAAGGGATACCATCCAGAGGGACCTTAACAGTATTGAGAGGTAGGTCCATGCCAACCTTATGAAGTTCAGTAAGGCCAAGTGCAAGGTCCTGCACCTGAGCCACTTTTTAGTTTTCCTAATTATATTGAATAATGACAGTTGGACTATTTGATGATGCCTGGATTGGCATTTTTGGCTTAAATATTTGTCCTGTCATTTCCATAGTGATTGCTGGTGATACCAGACCTGCGCTGCACACCCTCCCTCCCCTCCACCAGAGT
The DNA here is from genome assembly GCF_964237585.1 of Gallinula chloropus. Classification (NCBI taxonomy): domain Eukaryota; kingdom Metazoa; phylum Chordata; class Aves; order Gruiformes; family Rallidae; genus Gallinula; species Gallinula chloropus. Next base: position 5,857,210 of record NC_140086.1, read on the forward strand.
AACCCAATAATAAATTTATGCCCTATTTGGGCTATTTTGGTCATAAATTATGCAAAGGGCATTTCATGCCTCTTACTGTGGTTCATGGGGAGTGAGCAGAATGAGGTGCTCCATTTTTATCTGAGAGTTTAAATGGATGTTGCAGGCTGGGATGTGGCTGAACAACATCTTCAAACGGGAGAGAAGAGCAATTTCTAAATTCTCTAAGTAAATTTGGGGTTGCTCCTGAACTTCTGACAAACTACTAATGCATTCCCTGCCTGGCTAAGTTTGGTTGGCTTTGGGTTTGTACATAGCAGAGTTTACAGTACATTTTCCAGTCCTTTTGGAGCAACTGTCTGGATTTCTCTTCTGGTTTGAAATGCAAATGTTAAGATGTATTTATTGCCAACTGACAGAAAGCAAGAGAAATTATTTTAGGAGAAAAAAAAATCAAGCAAGCAAGCATAGCCATTCATTATTTAAATTATGGTGTTTCATGGCAATTTTGTCTTGAAATAACCTTCTGGTTTTGTAAATTGTGCAGCACTGTTTTTCAGTAGCCAAAACTCTTTGTCACACACTCAAACCCCTTTTTGATACATGCATTGCTATCTCAGTAATGGAAAGGTGGGAGCAGATAATTGGCGAATAGTATTAACCAGCAGTACGTTCCAGTGAGGGTAATGAATCAGTATTTTGCTTCGGTAAATGCTTGTTGGTATCCAAGCAATTTGGCAACCTTTTAGATTTGACCTGAGAAAATAACTAGAAGAGTTTTTTTCCTGTGTTCCTAACTTCAGTATCCCAGAGTCATCTTTCCCATCCTGCCCTTCCACTTAGAAATGGGGAACCAAGAGTTTATTTCTCAACATTGCAAAGACGTTTGTTTGTTGGCTCTTTCATTATGATGACCGTATAAGATGGGCATTATCAGTGAGGATCAGTCCCTGAGCTAAAGTCATGGGATGTGCCAGATTTTGAGGCTACCAAGGTCTTTCAGGAGGTAAGTTAGAAAGTGGCCCTGTTGTACATTCAGTATTTTTCGTTTGCCATCTGCCTTAAAGAAATACCTTCAAGTAGATTCAGATCAGCAAAGAAATTGTAGCATTTTTTTCCAAATTCACCATTTTGTGCAGAATCCATTAGGGTCTTTTACAACTTCTCTATTAGAGATATTTGCCTTTTTTTTTTTTCTTCCCTTCTTTTTTATTACTCCACCAATATTTTATGGATATCCTTAACTTAAAAAAAAAAAAAAAAAAGAACATTATTAAATGTTAGGTCTAATTTTTCATCAGGAAACCTTCAAAGAGCTGGTGATACACATAAAATGCGTTGGCTCTCCCCAAGCAACTTGTATTAGAAAAGTCTTAGTCTCCATAAATTGTTACAACATACCTACACGCAGCCATCTAAACACTGCCTCTGCTCATGTTTTGAGGCGGAGTGTCTGACTTTGGAAGCCGCTTTTAGATAACAAAATAATTGCCTTAGGACTCCAGTCATCTTCTCAGATGAAGTTCTTCTGCTGTACCCAGAGGAAACTTTTCTTTTGTTCATCTCTCGGCTGTTTTGTGGTCTGTGTGTGATTTTTCGCTGCAGTCTGTTGGCTTGCAGCAAGTTGCCACGTGTGTTATTAGTGAACTCTCTCCAGCAGTAATCTCTGTATCCGTTATGATATGGATGAGCCCTACAAAAGCTCTCATAAAAACCCTCATAAACACTTTTACCGTGTGAGCGTGAAGGGCTCCAGGCGAGGGCTGGTTTCGGAGGGGTGCTGTATTTCTCATGCGTTAGTTTGCAGACTCTCAGTTCAGGAGCAGTTTACTGGAATAAATTTTATGTTATATCTGACATTAACAGAACATTTTCACTGGTTATTATTTTTTTAAGTAGGCATTTATTTTGATAATTTAAGTTTGGAGGGGAGGAAAATCTGCAATAGACTCATGTTGGAGCCCCTGGTTATATATGATGGCTGTAATACTGTTGTCCATTGGCACAGTCCTTACTCATCACTGTTCCATATAAAAGCAGGCTCATTTTAATGGGTTATCACAGATATTTAGTAGAAGTTGTTACTTTGACTTGCTATTGCAGAGGAGGAACTGAAGCTGTTCCTCTCTTCTCCCTTCCTGGACTCTGGGTGGGAGCTGCCTCCTCTTGGTGTGTAATGCTGGAGCAGTGCTGGTATTTACCCATGGAAAGTGATAATATATAGCATTTGTACTGCACTTTCAGGTCCTGAGCAAAGCAATGCTTTATATTGGCTTCAAGAAATATTATAATAATAAAATTTAGCTACCACATTTGTTGTATTTCATGGTAGTGCTATGCAGAAGTAGAAATAAATCAGTAAGCGCAGTGAAGAAAGGGAAGGAGACAGTGATTCGGCAAGGCCCACACTAACACTGCCTGTGCCCAGCACCTAAAATGATGGCTACGTCCTTAGTGGGGCCTTTAGGTATAGTCACCATTCAAAAAAAATTAAATAATCTTTGTCATTCAGTGTCTCTGTCATACTACATCAATGTTTCATGACTCTAAGCAGCAAAAAGCTATTGTTTTCTGCGGACAAGTGGGCTGCAATTTAGACCTTAAAAGGGAAATGAAATTCATGAATAAGTGATGACATCCAATTTTATGTTGTCTTCTTTTTTTTTCGTTTCCCTGATGCTGAGATTGTGTTATTAGCATCTTACACAGATGTATCAGAAATGACCTGGTGTTGCAGCTTAACAAAGTGAATATTTAATGTTCCCCAACAACATGTGACTAAGGCAGGCAATGAAAAAAAATTAGTCCATTATTGGCAAAGATTATACAGACAAAATACATTTCCTTCATGCAGCGGAAAGGAAAAATGCCAGCAATGATGATGAAGACTTTCTTAATAAGATTTCTGTTTTCAAATATTCTGCTTCAGACCTCTTAATAAAATGAATGCGTTAGATGCACAGAGCTAAGATCACTGTTGAATGAGATTATACTCTCGTCCATTTAATAATGATGCAGTTATAGGTTTTTTTCCCCTACCTACTCTTGTAACTTGGAATATTTAGTGCTGAGCAAAATTAGCTTGGATGTAAATGAGTTTGTTTCTGTTGGGTTTTTTTTTCTGAATAAGCTTTCAGTTTTTGTAATCTGAATAGTACTTTATCTCACAAAAGGATAAAAGTAATTTTTTCTAGTCATCTTGCGGCTTCAGTGTGTCTATTTACAGCAGAGGCCACACAGATAGGGGCGTTTTTTAAGACAGTGTTTGGAAATTGAATTCAAAGAGCACATTTTGGTTAAATTTGCTGGGTCAATTTGTTTAAATAGGCAATAATCTTGTATTTGTGCCAGTGAGACCTTGGACAGAGGGTACACTTAGACATAATTTTTGATGCTGTAGAATATAGCACTTGTGCTAATAACTGCTGGTAAACTGATATGTGTATGTATTTTTATTCAGAATGACTGATTTTTGGCTTACATATTATTTGTGATTGACTGCAGGTTGCCTATTCATTTTCTTTCTGGCTGGGCTATGGAAAGAGGAATTACTCTTTCTCTTTACTTCCTTACTCCCCTCTGTTCTCAGCCGCCTCCCCAAGAGATCAGCTCCAATCTCGGCACCGCGTGACAGTTAGCAGTTGTGACAGGCTAGCCTATTTTTGGAAGTCTGTCCCCACTCTTTCCCTGCTGGAAAAGAAAAACAAGTTATCTTGAAAAATTAATCCATCTGGAAAAGGAGGAGAAAGCTTCATGAGGCACTCTCCATTCAGTGCTTGGGCTGCAGTTTCACTAATTATTTGTTCAGCTTGTGTCACGGGATCGGAGAGGTTTGCACTCCGCCTGGCATCGATCACCTGCCCTTCAGCTCTGCAAGAGCCCTTCTGTTCTGTATGGAAAAAGAAGCAGACTAAAATACAGCATGGAGCTGCATGGATGTTGTCCAGTCATGTCTTATATTTCACACATTTCTGAGCTGCTTCTGCAAAACCAGAAATACTACTGCTTGTCTCCAAGGAAGAGAAACAGAAGTTCAGAATTCAGCAGTCAGGGTGGAAAGATAATTTTTTTTTCTCATTTATTTTGCCCCTACTTTATACTCAACGGGCTCTACAAGTAGTAAAATATGTGTTAAACCATACTTGCAATGGAGTATGTTACCATAACGCTGTTCCATGTGAAGAACTGCTGTGTGCTTAGTGTTTACACCTCTTATTTTGATATAGACACCTTATAATCAAACTGCTACATGTCTGTGCATTGCAAACCCAGTGCAAATAAGGCAGATGTAGTCCTGGAACATTCTCAGGATTATCAATTGAAAAATACAAAGCAAATGCTAATGTCTGGTAGGGAAAATATGGCAGCAGAATTAGGTTGTCAATGGGGAGTTTGTATCGTATCAAGAAAGCGTGAATTTCCAGTATGTGAAAATATGACCAAAATGGCTTTTAAGTTGTTTTTCCATGTTGTCAACGTCCCTAAATCTCAGTAGCACACCGGGCAGTTGATGTTAGTTTTGATATCCCAAAGCAGTATTATTTTTCCTTTCTCGTAGGTGATTATTATTATTGGAATTTCAGAAATACACTGCTGTCTGTCTCATTTGTTCATTTACTGTTGTTCTAGATGCTTCATTTTATTACCTTATATATGATGTGAATACCTTGCCTACACTTTATGCCACCTGTCATCAGTAGACTATCAGAACACCTTTCCCTGGAAAGTCAGTGCTGAGTCATCTTCAGAAGGTGCTCATCCTCCTCACATTAGGTTGGCATACAAGTCACAGTATCACTGATGTAAGGAGTACAAAAGGAGTGGGGATGACTTGGCCGTTCGGGGCCAATCCTAGATTTTCAAGGAGGTCTGTGGGAGCTCTGTCATTTCAGGCTCCCGAGTCACAAGGCTCAGACTTACAATGGCAGTTGGCTAACAAGGCAGATGCTGTAAAATTTCCAAAATAAAGTACCTTTGGAGGTGAGACTGTGATATCTAATCACAGTGCTCTGTTTACATAAATAGCATTTCCTGAACGTGGCTTTTCCCCTGTCCTCTTTAAAAGATTGTGATAATACTGTGTCTGTTTCAGTCACCCATACCAACTGCTGCTCAAAATGTACAAAGGCTTATCTCGCTAGAATGGGTTGAATTGAAAGTGAAGCAGTAAAGTAATTTACAGCTACAGTAAAGCAGATATCGATTCCTCCAACTCCATATTTCTTATCCTTTCTACCTCCCAAAGAAATAAATGCATATGTTACACATTTTAAGCCTTCAGGGTTAAGACCTTCAGGAGGAATATAGCTCACCCGATTATATTCTTACCTACAGGATTTTTTTATTGCTCTGTGACATTGAATTCACACTTCTCCCTCATGTAAACCTTCCTTACCAGAAGGAGATGCCCGTGAGTGTACAGGTACACAGGAGATGTTACTGCTTTTCATATCAACAAGCATAATGCATGTGCATAAACCAAGACTGAAATGCTAGCAAACCATCCCTATGTGTTTGCATATCTTTGGTGTGTACCGTACGTGACTGGAGGCACTAACTACATCTGTGTAATTCTGTGTATTTTGGGGATATTTTATCATACCAGTTAGATATTCTTACAGAACCAAATAGTTTCATTGTAGAAGACAAAGAAATGGAAGAGGAGAAAAATATTTAATGGTAATTTTTGGTACATATGTGTAAGTGTGCGTATATATTATAAATTTTTATATAATATCCATTGTTTGTCAAGGTAGAGCAGTAAGGGGCAGCTTGCTTTGGGTGTTGCATTCCTTCTGCACGGTTTTGTGATAAAAGGAAAATGTTTCCTGAATTCTCATTTACAGAAGACTAAGCATAATTAGGCCTGTAGATTGATGATTACTCTTTCATAGCCGTCACCACTAGGATGCAGCATTTTTAAAATATTCATTTAAAGTACATGTGAACTAGCAAAGTAATGAATGGGCTGTGCTTCTGGACTTTGTCTTTTCATATGCTAAGCAGCAATAGTTAATCAGCATTGGTATGTGGTACAACATCAGATAATCAGACCAAAAACATCCATCTGCTTCTCTTGAAGTGAATCATCGTTCTAGCATCCTTGCTCAATATCTTCTGTAGGAGAAAAATGAAACACACTTCTTTTGGCATAAAAAGGGTTTGCTTACTTTGTGCTTCTCTGCACACTGACTTGCCTGGGCATGTGGGGAAGCATTTGTCCCTTGAAGTTTTCCACTGCTCTTAATTTGTATCTTGAGCAATAGACTCCAGTGATTCAGTTTTTGTAGTTTTTATACTTTTTTTTCTGAAATATGAATTAATTTAATGTACTTTCATGTATTTCAGTTAATAGTTTTCTATGCATAACGATCAGTGAGTAATTCCTTCCTTTTTGGCTGCATGTGTAGATGTTATCTTTTTATCTGATTTTCTCCAAACATATAGTAGTATTGGTCTGAATTTCCTAAATGAGTTCTGTGGCTATAAAACATCATAACAAATTTCAAGTACGTCTATATTTGGATGCACAGAGCAAGTACGGGGAAGTTTGCTCCAAACTATTTACATGTTTAGACTGTTGTGCTCTGGTTTCAAAAATCATTCTTCCTGCAGGAGATGAGAGGTTTTGCCTTCACTGCTCTGTAGTTGCTTTGAGAATAAATGCTACTTACAATGTGTTTTTTCTGTGGTTAGTGCTCTTTTTTACTTTTTTGATAATTATTTAAGACAAATTATTAAAATGGTTCTGGTTCTGTATTACTAAATGTTGAATTAAACCTAACAACTCAAAGAAGTTATAATACTCAATGCTTTATGTGTAGGCAGGTTGATGGTCTGATAGGTTTAACAAAATTTTAATCCATTTTGGGGTTTTTTTGAGCATGCCGGATTTTGTTCTGCATGAATTTGTGCTCTGAGGTTTTTGTTTGCCAGGCTGTAGCACAACTGTTGTGAAAGGGGCACTTTGCCCAGCAGCTCCTGCTATGCCTCATCCAATTTGAATGCCTAACAGGTTTGATTGACAGCCTCATTGGAGTGTCCCAAAGAGTCTCCTGGGTTGTTTCCGCTGTAGGAGCGATCAGATCAGAAGTGATAAGACATTTATTAATAGTCAATAGAAAATTTCACACATAAAAGACTAATGCAGAACAGTATTTTGGGTGTTGTTAAGTTATTGGACAAATTTTGTATCTAGTCAAGGTATAGCAATAGTGATAAATTATGCCTGTGCTGGGGCATCACAGATGACTCGATTAAATAACTGAGCAAAAGTGATTTGAGAAGTGTCCTCAAGTCTACGTTGCACAATGTCCTAGAGGAAGTTTTGGAAATGTTGGAGAAAAAGGAGGCAAAGTGTTTATGTAAGGATGTAAGTTTGAGTTGATAATTTTGAGGTCTGTGCAAATAGATGTGTAATGTGCCTCTGCACTCCACTGAGGATGTGTCACTATCACTTGGAGCAAGCGAGAAATTCTACCAAAAGCATCTGGCAGAAGATGTCTGGTTTGCTCCTCTCCCTCCCACCTCCCTTGGTCTCCAGCAGTGTCTCCTGTGGGGTTTCCTTCACTGGGTCTTGCCAGTGAAAATCTGTCCTCTGTCATTTCCACTACTTGGAGACTGAATCAGGGAGTTCTAAGTGCATTTGAAAATGTGGGGGAAAACTCATTTTTGTTCAGCCTGAGGTTAATTCTCTCTTTGGCCAAAGCTTGTTATTTCCATCTACAGGCATGTTCTTCTGGCTTTAGTGTTACACACTTACCACTCCTTTTGTGCTCTTTGTGTTTATTGTCATCTCATTCAGTTATATGGCGATGCTTGCATATTGTGGGGTGGTTTTTTTTCAAATTCTACTATTTCAGTGGCTTTCCAAGGCCTAGTTATGCATATGATTGTAATTCTGCAAATCATGTGTGTCACTGGAATTCCAAAGCATGCAAATTAAAGTGCTTCCATATGGCCACCTCGGCTTTAGTGCTTTGATAATCAGTAGAGGAAGGGGTCTAGCTGGATTTTTTTTTTTTTTCCATATGAACATCCATCTGCTGTATGATTGTCTTCATCTCCATGACTTTGGCATCATCATGCTTTGCTCTGGCATTTATCTGATTGTAAAAAAATGTTTCTTTATAGATTTGGTCGTTATACTTGTTTCTCTTTGATTACCAGCTTGCAAGCTGATCAGTGTCAAGAAGCTTCCATAATATTCATTATAATACAGAGTAAATCAATATCTGTGTAATGGAACAAGTATATGTGCATTAAGGTTGTGAATTACTGTGGTGTCTCTGGTGGTGTTTAGTGTTTCTGGACTCTGGCCTTTCAGAAGGCTGGGATGATGCTCACTGGTAGAATTATAAGAGATGTTAGAGATGGTTTGTGTAATTATTCTTTACCTGGACTCCCAGATAAAGATACCTGTTTGTCGTTAGTGACACCTTTTAACAGGGAAACCCAGGGTGCTTTATACTAACATATCTAAAGCCCACTATGTATGCAGTTTATTATATTTTTTTATTTATCTTGGAACTGGGGAAAATACTCCATTTTTCCTCCCTATTAAAAAGATTCCACATACACATTTCTATGAAACTCGTGAACACAAGTGAAAGAATAATTTCTAATAGCCAAATATCACAATGTTAATGTGATTTCTTCTCGTGCCCCACAGATTAATGGTAGTGAAAATTAAAATGGCATTGGTACACATAGAATCGTAGAATGGTTTGGGTTAGAAGGGACCTTAACAATCATCAAGTTCCAACCCCTCTGCCATGGGCAGGGACACCTCTCACTAGACCAGGCTACTCATGGCCCCATCCAACCTGGCCTTGAACACTGCCAGGGAAGGGGCAGCCACCACCTACCTGGGCAACCTGTGCCAGCACCTCACCAACCTCATCGTGAAGAATTTCTTGTTCATATCTAAATCTACCTCTTTCCAATTTAAAATCATTCCCTCTCATCCTATCACTCCATGCCCTTCTAAAAAGTCCCTCCCCAGCTTTCCTATAGGCCTGTTCAGGTACTGGAAGACTGCCGTAAGATCTCCTCTCAACCTGTCTTCATAGGAGAGGTGCTCCAGCCCTCTAATCTTCTTCATGGCTCTTCTCTGGATCCGTTACAAGAGTTCCATGTCCTTCTTATGTTGGGGACTCCAAAACTGGACACGGTACTTGATGTGGAGTCTTATGAGAGCAGACTAGAGGGGCAAAATCACTTCCCTTGTCCTACTGGCCACGCTCCTTTTGATGCAGCCCAGGATACTAACATGAAGAGAGCTGACTGCTGCATCCTACGAAACAGCATATACCAGTCTTCACCCAGTTACCTAGAAAGAAATTCTATGCCACTCTTCAAAGCTTGCTCATAGCTCTGCTCTTATATCACATCTGCTGACTTGTGTGGAAATGTGCTTTGATTTTTTTTATTTCTCAGGACCCTTGAAGCCAGTTCACCAAAGACATACAAATAATGTGATGTGCATCACCATATATTAGGTTTTTATAACATTATGGAAAGGACTGTGCTGGGGTTGATGAAAAACATACTCTTTTGGTCCCTTTGATGCAGTTACCTGCATTGCATCCATCATGACATCTTGTATTATAAACACTAGTTGTGTTTTTGCCATGTTCTCATCATTTTCTTCAGCCTTGAATCCGTGCCTCCATGGGCAATTTTCTCCTGGCACATTTCTTACCCCCAAACTGGTGATATTTTGTGTGTCTAGACTGCATATCATTTGGAGGCATTAAGAACTGTAGGGCTGTATGATCTAACTGGTGTAGAATTGGGTTTGTGAGATCTTAACTATTGGTGATGTTATTTGAAAAGATAAGGCAAGTTGACTTTTAGACCCATTTTAGAACCCAGGCTGATCATGAAGCACTAATCTTCAGGGCAAAGCAGAACTCTTGCATTAAATATGGCACTCTGGATTCTTAGCATGGAAGTCTGTATTTGTTTTTCCATTTATATTTTTCAAAGCAGGGTCTTTTTCTCATCTCCAGTGTCCTTCATATGACACACTTTTTTTTGATACTCAACATGGCAAAGGATATCCCTACCCTGCTAATTTGCTCTATAAACTTTGAAATGCTTTCTTATATCCTTATGTTTATTCATGTGAGTTGGTCATTTGACTAGCCTAGTTGCAGTATAAGAGCTGCATAAATAGTGCATTTTGAGTTTATTATGCAAAGTTCAGAAAGATAAAGGAAAGCATGCATGCCATTTCAAGCTCATTTATTTCACGGTGTACTCTACAGAACATACCAGCATGTTCTACAATGAAATTTATCCTTGTGCTGCTGGTGGTACAGAGGAGTGAACAAAATACATTTGTTATAACATAATAAATCATATTAATACTGAATAAAACAGCATAGGGATCTTGTTATAGATACTGTGGCTGCAATATAACCTAGGGCAATATGTGAATAAGTAACATTTATTATTAAGTGTAATTTTTATACTGCTTTGAAAGTGACAAACATTTGACATGTTCATTTAATAGGTTTAATTAAAATTCAAGATTAATTATGAAGATGAGTAACGCTCCTTCATTACCTTCTAGGAACAAAAGATACTTACATTTTAAGAAAGAAAAGATGATTAACCCAGTAACATGTATCACAAGAATTGCAAATACTCCCTTACAGGAGCAGAGATCATAAATATTAAATTCTGCCTCCCCCAGCAAAGAGGGAATGAGAGTCAAAGCAAATTGGGTTTGTGGAACTGCTGGGTTTCAAAAAAGTTATTTTAAAATAACCGTAAGTGCACTTGTCAAAGCGGTGAACAGTTGCTTCAGACAGATCAGAAATTATTAGAACAGGGGGAAGGTGTTGGAGTCTTGCTCTAAATTTCAGTGCATTACAGAACTGTAACTTAGATGTAAAACACTCTATGTGGGATTGATTCCCTGGGTTTAAGTCATCCAATCGTCATGTAAAAAACTTCAAAGAGGGTAGACAACAATCCTCATTCCTTCCACTGTTTCCAAGAAAGTGGCAACACCAGCTGATGCATTGTAATACATTATATTTATAGGTCAATTTAGCAGCTTTTTCTATTAAATCTTGTCAGGCTCTGTGATTTATATGATATTTGTTCAGCATGCCTGTAGCAGATTTGACTGATAATTTGAAATACGAAATGTGTTAACTTCTGAGTTAAGCTAATGATAAAGTTGAATTAGGCTAATAACAGTTTATGTTTCCTTTCAACTTTGCAGACTTTCAATCTTCGATGTGCTTTAGCTGTATATAAAAATACAAACCATTATTTCTTTGTAAGTACAGCATGTTGTTTCTGAAGGGTCACCTCCAGGTCTTTAACTTACAAGTAAGGAAAAAAATATGTTGTTTTTAATATGTTCTGAAATTCAGTTTTTGAAAGCCAGAATTGTAGAATCACAAAATGGTTTGGGTTGGAAGGCACCTTTAATGATCATCTAGTCCACCCCCACCCTACAATAAGCAGGGACATCATCTTCAAATAGATCAGATTGTTCAGAGCCCAATCTAACCTGACCTTGAATGTTTGCAGAGATGGGGCATCATGTCTCCTTCTCACATTTCGTGTCAGTATTTAGCTTAGGCTTTTAATCAATTGCTAGATATCATGACTGCTTTAAAACAACTGGTATAGTTGTTTCATTTCTGCAGCCTTTTTTGTTGAGTCCTTTCAATTAGCTCAAAAGAAGCTACAAGCACTGCAACCCTCATACCATTTTATGCATTTGATGTGAAAATAATGCATCGCTGTACCTGTCATACAAAGAAGCTCTTGAAACTCATCTGATGAGATGAGAGTGTGTTTTGGCCAAGGTTCAATGCCTTACTATCAAATCTGACAAGCAGGTTCAGCTTTCCAAAGCTGCCATCACTTCAATGAGATCTTAGGTTGTTGGTGTGTCCAGTTTTCTAGTGTGTGTTGCGGTCAAGCTATTTTAAATGTAAAATGCTATCAAGTGCCTTTATAAAAAATGGAGTTATTTTTTTCTTAGAAATTGTGGAATACAGTTTTAAAGAGTGATATTTGTGTCAGTGTCAAGTCTTGAAGGTCACAACTTGTTTAATGATGTCTCGTCACTGCTGTTCTTTTTATCCCAGCTTTCCCACATGTGTATCCCACCAGTGTACATATGAATTCTTAAAAAAATCCAGATATGGGGACCATTCAGATCTTGCTTCATCAGTGGCAATAAAAGTTTGTGACTGGCAATGTGGAATTACTAGTGAAGCTACTAGACTGAGAGAGGGCAAGGTGTAGATCTGAAATGGGCTCTTTTATTCTACAGGTTGGGAAATTCGTACCTCAGTTAGGAAGGCTGTCCCTGCCAGTGACTCCATGAACTGCTGCACAAGTGTACAGGTGTAGAACCCAAGATTTTTGTGTCATTCTGAAAGAGCAGTAATGACTAGAAAAAGTACAAAACCTAGAAAAATCACCTCCCCTTCTTTTTTCCAATAATGAATTTACATACAAAATTATTCTTCTTTTCATTGGCTTGATTAGCAGCTAATTTATGGTTTCATCCCCAGTAGCTTTGCAGGCAAATTGTTATACGTAGATTTGGGTGTGCTTGCTATGTTCAGCCTGGTTACCAGCACTCTGAGTCTAAAGTGTGTGGTCATGAAGATTGGCTGCAATATCTAGCATAGAGGCCATAGAACATAATTAAGTTCCCACAGAAAAAAAAAATGCCTCTGTTAGCTGACTCATCTAATGCCTAGAGGTAACCCTTAAAATCATACAGATTTGTGCTGTGTAAATGGTGCTTGTCAAAATGCTTCTGTCGAGGGGATGTGGTTTTTTTGTGTGGACAAGATGACTGCTTGGGCGCATTAGCAGAGAGCTGTGCTTTGCCATAGGCAGTGCAATAAACTTCCAGATCTTGACTGTCAAAGCGGGGGTACCAATCTAGGGTGAATTTAGATTGCTTTTCAACACATGGCCATGAGATCAGATTGGAAGAGCCCAGGAAAATCTTTTGAGTGGAGTGTATCAGTCACCCCCCCCCACATCCAAATGTATTTGCGTCACACAGAAAGGGTCCTGCAGTGTTAAGCAGTGACTACAACATACTTCCTGGGTAAGCTGCTGCCTGGTGGTATGTGGGAGATTTGAATAAAATAAAGATTATCTGCAGCACAAATAAAACCAAAATGGAAATCCCTTTGTTGGACACAGCTGTGCTGCAAGTTGTTTAGATATCTTGTGTGTCGTTGTCCCCACTTCTTTCTGATGCACATTTATGTTAGGGGCTAATGGTCCCTCAGTGTCCTGGATCTGCTCAGACCATTTAGAATAGTTTCCCAGCTTTTTTTGCCTGCAGTGATTTGGAAATCTGCTCAGTGATAGTGACTCTGCACTGCGATTCTTCAGCCAAAATGGAAAATCTGATGAATCTACTGTTTTATGCCAAAGAAACTTTCTGTTGTTTTCTTGATAGCCTTGCATCATGGCAAGACACCAGTTTAAGAAAACATAGGCTGCCAACCTATATAGGATCACCTCATCAGCTTCACTGAGACCTTCCTAATCCAGATGGTGAAAACGTTCTTAAAGAAATTCAGAACTTTCTGGAACATTGTTAGGAGCTTCTTACTCAGTGTCTTTCAATACGAGGCCAGTCTTGTCACTCATGGGATCATTATTCCTGTTCTGCTTTGGTTTGGGGTTTTTTTTAATCATCTTTTAGCGGGTTTTTTTTATCGTCTGGGGAAGAACTTTAGATACCTGTGTCAGGTAGTTATGGCAGTTGGTTTAATAGAAGTGATTGCCTCTTCTAGAAAACTTACCCACATCAAAAAATATTTTACCCTTACTGCTGAGAGAGGCCCAGCTTTGCTGAAAGCTGTCACCCCATGCTGGAAGTTTAGTGGGAGTAAAAATGAAAATGAGAAATATGGAGTTCTTCCTCTGCAAATGTGTTTAACCTGATTTTCTACTTCTTTTTCTATTTTCACTTCTTTATGGGAAGAAATAGAAAATGGGAAATAAAGAAACAGAAGTAAGTGTTTTTTCATTGTAGACAGTTTTGAATAGGATGGAATATGATGGTCACATGACTAAAGACAAAAGGTTGTGTGGAATGACACATGACAGCTTTTATACATTGTTTTACTGTTGGTATTTTGTATTTTAGGTAACAAACATTTAAACCCCAAGAACATTTGGATCTTTTTCGAAGTGCCTTCAAACCCAGAGCTGGGCTGCATTTCAGTCTTTGCAACATGTAGTCCAGCAAGTTGGCTACTCTGACAGGTGGTGTTGAAACATGCTTTTAGCTCTGAGGATTTCTTAGAACGTATCACAAAGAAAGTCTCCAGTGAGGGAAGGAGCTCATCCTTTTTATGTTTGAAAAGTTCATAGTCTAGCAGCAAATAAAAATACCCTACCGGCTTGTGCATTTCAGTACTTTGAAAAGGGGTCTGTAGAGACCTCTTCCATATTTATTCTTCATTTTTTCTTGGAAGACACTGCAAGAAAAAACTTGTATCAAACTTGGATTATGGTAGATCTTTCTTAGTAAGATTTCTTATACTTCCCTGAGAAGGTTTGGCCCACAAAGATTCAGTTCATACCTCCTCTAAAACTGTTAATTAGTAGGGAGATATGAGAAGACAGCAACGTCTCATATTTAGGCAGGGATGTGAAGGCACATAGAAAAGAAAGCGGGGTATAAATTATTTTTTAGTCAGAGTGACCTGAATTTTTCAGAACTGAAATGCCTTTCTGCCACTTTTGTTCGCTGATTGGTGCCTAACAGTCAATAACAAGTCATTTTCTACATTTTCATGCTGAACTTTTTGGTAACATTCCCCTGTGTGTGAGCTGGTGGCATGTCACGTCTTCAAAAACCCTTGCCCTTAGGCTCCTGTATTTCCATCCATCAGGTCTAAGGCCTTTATACCAATCAGAAATAGGTGCCTGGAAAGTTACACTGAAAAAGAAATGGAGCACTCGTGGAGCACTTAAATGTTGCTCTTCTCTTCAGCTTTTTGTGGTCTAAAAAGGCTAACCATACCAAGATCTGTTTTAGGTGAGACCAGAGGTCCCAAGCTAAGCCAGTATCCTTTTTCTGACAATAGCCTGTAACATAAGTCTTTTTTAGGGAATAAAATGTCAAGTCTAAAATAACACTTTCCTTCTAGTTTTGGAAAATTGCATCCTCGGTACTTTTTGAGCCAGAGGTTGTATCCACAGCTTTGTGTTTATTAGGTCAGGTTGAACTTTCTTTGATGGATTTATCTAATTAGTCTTTGAAACCAATTGTACTTTTCAGAGCCTATATCACAGTGAGTAATTTTTTATGCATATTTTATAGCAGCTTAAAGGACCTCCTACAATTACCTAAAGGGTCTCTTTTTTTTGTCAACCATAAATCCTTTCCTAAGTGTATAAATCCAATTAGTATAGGTTTTATTCTATCTGTTGACATTTTGGTAAACATCTCTGCATCAACATTTTTATCAACAAGTTTATATAACAAGCTATTATTCCAGTTTCTAAGTAGAACTGTCCTTTCTTAGCTGTGGGATCAGGAAATACTTTTACTTTGCCAAATTTTATAAATGAAATTTACTAATAAATTAAGATTTAATTTAAATTTAAATAAAAGATTTAAAGCTCCTTTAAAGCATGTAAAATTCAGATATGATCTCATATATAATTTGATTATCCAGCTTCATCTTCTCATCCTCTTTGTCTTACTGAAGCTGCTGTCAATCCATAGGATGATTGGTTGTGTTTTGATTAAAGGAAATGTATCTGTTCCACATAATTCTTTATAAAACATGTCCAAAACTTCTACTGTTTATTCTGAAGAAGTTACTACATATTTCTTGCTATTCCTAATGAACTGCCTGTCCTCATTGTTCCCTTTTCTCCTTAAGCTAAGCACCCTATTATTTTCTCTCCATTGTCTTCTGCCTCTAAAGAAATGTGGTTTCTCTCTCATTTCTGTATTTTCAGAAGTTTTAGATCTGCTTGTGCTTTAATTCCAGGGCTAACGAGGTTTTTGTCAGATAGCATTCAGCCCTTGATTTTTAGTATTGGAAGCTTTATCAATTAAGGGTGCTTTTCATCAGAGTGATGCTCATGTCCACTTCTGTTTTTCTGTGTTTCCTCTTTATCTTTTGCTTTTTGTTCTAGAAAACCTGTTCATAATTCTTAAGGGACACAAAATAAAGGTGTGCTGAACCCCTAAAGTTATTACTCGTTTTTTGTTTTGAGCCTTTTTCACCCTAAATTGTTGGGTGATCTTGTATCTACAGTGTATTTCTTACCAGCCAGAACAGAATAAAGGGCTTGCTTTAATATTTAATAGGATCTCTCCTCTGGAAGCCTTACAACTAACTGTATGTTATTCTTCCATGCTTTTCTTATTCTCCACTTTCTCTGCATGGCACCTCTTTTTTTTTTTAAATTATTATTATTATTTTACTGGTCTTGGCTTAGTTGTAGCTTTTAAATGTATTTAACTTAGAAAGGGCTTCTACAGGAAAGTGGGAGAGGGACTGTTCACCAGTGAGTGCAGTGAAAGGATAAGGGGCAATGGCATCAAACTGAAAGAGGGCGGGTGAGTTCAGATTAGATGTTAGGAAGAAATTCTTTATATGAGAGTGGCAAGGCACTGGCACAGGCTGCCCAGAGAAGCTGTGGCTGCCCCCTCCCTGGCAGGTTCAAGGCCAGGTTGGATGAGGGTTGGGGCAACCTGGTCTAGTGGAGGGTGTCCCTGATCTTTGAGGGCCCTTCCAACCCAAAGCATTCTATAGTTCTATGATTCTGTGACTGTACTTCCAATTCCTCCTGTCTCCTTGGTTCAATTTTGGAGATGCAATATCTGATCTCCGCAAATCGGGGAACTCTCTTCTCACAGAGGCTGATTTATGTCTCTTCTCACTTGAACAATCATAGTATATTTGCCAAATTCCTTGTGGTATCCAAAGGTGTGATTCTTACTCAGAATTTCTTTTGGGAAATAGCACTTGTAATTGCTCCCTTCCATAGTGTATCTATTTCACAACTAGAGGAGTAAAGGTAGAGAGTGAACAGGGAGTGGTGCTTTTGAGAGATTTTGACATCTCCCCTTTAAATACCAGTGACACTGTAAGCTCCTGGTCTCATAAGTGTTTAGTTTTTTTTATATGAATTTTGCAAATTTAGCATATGGGTGAATTCAGAAATTAAAATCTATTTGGATGCTACTAATGGTGCTATTATGAAGGGTGCAAAAGATGAACAAATTATCTGAGCTGATAGGAGGAACATTTGAAATGGACTAAGTCACAGGACAAGGAAAGGATATGACCTGCTGAGCATCCAGGTGCTGTGCTGAGGGCAAGTGGGCAGCAGAGTGGATGTTGGTATTGCAAGGTGAGAACTTGTTCATGGTCGGATTTTGTGGGTGGGAGAGTGAAATGAGATGTTGAAGAAATGCTTCGAGAGGAAGTTAAAGTTTACCAAAATATTTATAATTACACTATTGCCCCATACTACAGCAAAGCAAGCAGAGAAAGGAGCTCTTTAGTTACATCTAATACTATTTACTCCATCAGGTTTTGATTTTTTAACAAAGTAACTGTATGCTGTGTTTTCAGCTGGAGGGAAGTGACATATGGTGTTGTTTAATAATTGAATTTATTTTAGAGCATCATGTAACATAATTGCCCTGGAAGTACTGTACATGCTGCTTAGCTGCCTCTGAGAATGAAGAACAGTGCTCGTTTCTTGCCTGCAACTGTACTGTTGTGCTAGTAGATGGCTGTGAACATCAGCAAGTCAAAGAAGTGATGTCAAATGGTGGAAGTGACTCTGGAACCACTGTATCTAGGGAGGTGAGGGATTTTTTCCTGGCTTTCAGTCTGCTTTTCTTGTCAACTGGTTTGTGACCATTTACCAGCCATCCTGAGAACAAATTAGGCCACCTGATTGTCACTGACTGCAAATGAAGTAAGTATATGCCCAAGCACTTTTTGCTCTTGACTCCTCTGTTCAATTAATACCTTTATTTGTGAAAATGGATGGGGAAAAAAATTAATCTTTACTCCACTTTCCCTTCCTGTATCTACAAATATTTCAGAGTGAGTTTTTTGACTTCCTTTTAACAGTGCTGGTAGATGGGAACAGACAGGAAGACATTTGTAGACTTCTTGCTATCTTGGGCAGCAGATGCAGTGGCAGAAATGCTCTTCCAGCACGGTTCATGCCCACTGCTTTATCGGTCATTAGAAGACCCTGTGCAATGGTGAGAATCTTCTACTTTATCAGCAAAAGGAGTAAAACATCTGAGAGTACTGGGAGTCTTCCTTGTATGAGTCCCTTGTGATATATTTTTGGTCCTGGAAAAAAGACTTTTGTTCTAATTGGGCTATGCTAGTGTGTTATTTATGAATATATTTTTTTTAAATCTTCATTCTGTCTCTTCATAAGATTGAATGTGAGCCAGAAACAGCAGGATTGATATTCTGTCTTGGTTAGATATAATTTTTTTATCATATTTGCAATTTTGTTGTCATATTGTTTTTCACTTTCATTAGTACAAGGCATTCAGATGCTTAGTTTTCTTCTGAGTTATCTGAAATAAATTGTAATTTAATAAATGTAAATAGCTGCATAAAAACAACACTAGGACTGAGGTTGGGGAAAAGGTAAAATTAATATAAAGGTAAAAATTCTGATTCCTCTCAGAATCACAGTGAGGGTGACAGAGCCCTGGGACAGGCTGCCCAGGGGGTTGTGGAGTCTCCTTCTCTGGAGATATGGAGATATTCAAGACCCGTCTGGATGCCGACCTGTGTGACCTGTCCTAGGGACCCTGCTTTGGCAGGGGGGTAGGTCCTGATGATCTCTTGAGGTCCCTTCCAACCCCTACAATTCTGTGATTCTCCTTCTTCTGCACCTACACGGTTCCAAAATCAGCATTCCCTTTGCAGACTGTGCTTTGGTTTTGCCATGCAAGCAATTTCCCTGTGGAAGTGACCACAGTATGATCCTTCCTCACACTGCTTTGAGCTGAATAGGGATGCTATACAGTTTGTCAAACAATTTCCCACCTTCTTGGAATTGGGGTATATCATCTATCATATCACGTCATATCATATCATATCACATCATATCATGTAATTTATAGTATTGTATATTAGTAATGCTATTAACTGCCACAAATGACTCTGTTCTTAGCATTTTACATTGTGCTCAGGTCCATAGGTCCTTAAAAAGGTAAATCAGCTTTTTTAGGCAACATAGTGGAGCAAATTATGTTGCTTTTGCAGTTCAACTTCTGGTCCTTAAAGCCTCCATCAGTTCTTCTAGTACTCCTGGCTGCTAGTTTTTCTCATTCAGAGGGAAATTCCTAACTATATTTGAAACAGCTAAATAATTATTTCTGGATAATGATTTGGCTGCATAATGTGTTTTTCCAGTTCTGAATTATATCTGCAATTGCACTTATTTTGGGGGAAGACAGCCCTTTTGCAGAACTCTCTCAGGAAAATATTTTTACCAGGAAATGTTTCAAGAAAGCAAACCAGAAAATCAAAGGCATCAGTCTCTGTGTCCATTACAAGCCCATTACCCCTGTGTTACAACAGGTTATTTTAGCTTTTTGGCTGATAAAAGAGGCAAATAAGAGAACTATAGTAGCTGATTCCTGCCCAGGAATCACCCCTTCCATCCTTCCATTTCCTTCAACAGAAAATGTGATGTACAATATGAAAGATGTATCTATATCTGTGAGGATTTCACCAGCAGTTGTAAGCATGGCTGACAGTAATACCACAGACATTGTCATGCTCAAGAGTGGAATACCTACTGTGGATGAGGCTATGCTGTTTCTGGGGGGAGGAGAGTTTGACCATGTGTACAGGAGATGTACCATGGCTCTTACCTGTCTGGTGAATTTTATTTGTTTATACAAATTTAGTGTTAGAGGCCATCAGAGCTCCTTTAAGAAGTTGAATCTCCAGCGTCTTCCAGGAGAGATTCATATGTGACCTCTTGGAAAGAGAAAACCATAAACTTTATCTCCAGACTCCCTGGAGGGGCGATTCATGGCCAAACACAAATGACTCGAGTTTCAGCAGGAGAAATGAATGAAATTATAGATCCTGGGAAGTACAAGAGGTCAGAGAAAAAGAAGAAGATGTAATGTTACCTGTTGGCTGTAATGTCGATGAATCAGGGACAAACTCTCAAAGGAAACATTCATAAATCTGAACTAGTTACCCTACTCTATTTATTTTAAGCTGAACTGACGGGTTGGTAGTTGGCCTCTTTGCATCACAAATGGCAGTGAAGTCCCTTCTCTCCACTTGAGATATAGAAACCTGAAATCTCAGATTCTCTGCAGAAATAACATGTTTCTGCCTGATACTTTCCTACTGATCTGCATGGCTAAGTAAAGACCATGAAAGAAGAACCATGCATGTAATTTCTTATTTACTCACCTGTCCAGAGCTTTCATGGCAGGTTAACATCACATTGTACTGTTTGATGATTATGGCAAGCTACTATTTCCCTTTCCCTTTCTACCCAACAAGAACAGGTAACACACCCTCAAAACCCCCTCAAAACAAATCCACCATTTGGCATCAAAGAGGCACAAAGGAGGGTTGTTGGATGGAAGGCGTAACACTGCTATAGACTGTAGAAATAAACACACACATTTATTCCATTCAAAGCAAGGATTGTGGTCTGAGTAGTTAAAGAGAAAGCATTCATTTGAGAGACATCTCATTTATAAGCATCCAAGAAAAATTCTATATATTTTTACAATTAACTCAGGTAATATTCTATATAAGGAAGATAGATTCAAACAGAAACATTAAGGACAAGTTTCATGGTACCTGATGTAGAAGTCTGTATCTAATCCTGTTGTATTAGGCTGCACTTACACTAAAATTATGGAATAGGCACTTGTAAGGTTTGAGTTGGTTCACCTATGTAGTTGTCTGGGTCAGGACCAAAAAATGCTGTGTCTCCCCATTGACCTTGTAGGCAGCATAGGCAAATATTAAACTGATTAAAACCAGCTAGATTTGCTCAGCTAAATCCTGCCTTCATTATTTCCTATGTTAAGCTACTCAGGTTTTTTTTCTAGCCCTGTGAGTTACAGAATACAACCTTGGAACAGCTCCAAAGCTCCAACCATACAGCATGCTTTAGTATGATGCAATGATAAAATCCTTATAGTTATTGAGAAGCCTAGAAAGGTTTGTGATAACTACCAATCCAAATGTTGCTTTACATCCTCCTAATAGTCTTTGGCATGCATGACATACTAGAGCAAGACTAGTATAAAAACATTTATAATGGCAAGACCAAAGCACTGTGCATCTCAGCTACAAATGAGATAAGACTGGTAACAGTGACCAACAACATCGTTTGCAGAAATCTACTTAAATAGTTGCTTTGTATATTAAACTTATTTGGGGGATGTTTATTGTTATAGATAAAATTTCACAATGGAATTTGCTTCTAGGAAACCTGGAACACTGTGTAAGATTCCCCAGTGCATCTGAGGGCAGGATTTAAGGGGCACACATTTAGACTAGCAAACACCGACATGTGAACAAACCCTTGATTCATAATGTTGTGAGCAGGAAGAGCAGAACATACACTGCTTTCATAAAGTTATCTTAAAATTCCAGCATACTGCATTTAGAGGATATTTGAAGGATGCAGGTTAGTTTTATTGGATCAGACCCAAACCAGATGGGTTGTTTAATACACAAAACTGAGAGGAGGAAAGGATTTTGAGTGTGTCTTGAAATCTGAGAGCGCAACTCCTGTAGTTTACCCTGGGAATATTAAAACACTAATTTGTTTGCTGAAAATGTGAAAGTAAATGAAACTGGCTGGTAAACTGTTCATGTTTGTTTGCTTTTCTTTGTCCTCTTGAGGTTTGATCTTTGGAGGTATCAGTTTTATTGCAGGTTTGGAGGAACTTTCTTTGTTACAGTTTATTTTAAACCATGTCCCAGAAATTAGATGCTACTCAAAGATAATTTCCAAAACAAATTAGGTCTCCTGAGTTGAAGCCTCTGTTTACAGTTCTGTAGGGCTCTTTCTAAAGCATCTCAGAAGGTAGCTGTAATGTATGATACTGAATTTCCATAAATTCAAGAAGTAACAATTTTGCAGTTGGTTCTTTTGTAATACCCACTTCCCAGTGTTGCAGCTTCGACTTTCTGCATTGTGTGCTCTGAATTTTTATGTGATTTGTAGGAATGTAATTGAGAGCAAAATCAAAGGAAAATGCTTCCTGTTGGGAAGCCTCTTTGGTTAAGGCTTGCTGTGTGGTGGTAGATCTTCTCCCAAGAGAGGTGGTGGTTGTCTCATAACTTGTGAGACCATTATGGCTACTGAGGGAAAAAACAGAAAAATATGGGCCAACCTTTTTCTGCTTCAAAGTCTTGAACTGTTCAGCCTACTTCCTACCTTAAAATGAAATGCGCAGCTAAAACTACCTTGGCATCATAACTTCCTTCTCTTGCTTCCAGCTGACTGCTCGGCCTGGTATTCTTTCACTTCTCTCACCAGAGAAAGTATCTTACATGACATGTGTAGCCAATAGAAAGTTCAGGTAAAATAGCATATGAACTTACGTATCCAAGAAATTATTAAGAAAATCCCATAAAATACAGCATCACCTCTAACCCCTCTATGCTATGCAGTTAGCACTGATCAAGTGAAAATAGAGTATGCCAACCAAGGAAAGTATTTCAATTACACTGAAGATGTGAAAGAACGCATGCCTGAGGTAAGGAATTACTTGGATTTCAAACTAGTTTCTGGTTTTGAGAAGCTTTTGTGAAATTCAAGTTCATTAGCAGCTTCCAAATGAACTGCATGCCTGCAATATTCAGGTCACCTTTCTGTGGGTTTCTCCTTGTAACTGTAGGAAGGATTCTCGCACATGTTGAGTGAGGATTTGTGTGATTTAATAGAGCATTTTTCTCCTTAATTCCTAAGATATTTTTTTTCCCTTGGGATTTGGCATTTGTCTGAGTTTTACTGGGCTTAAAATTGCTCTCCTTTAAAGGTTCATTTGGTCAACAGCGCCTGCAATGTATACCAACTGTAAAGTGTTCATTGTGAATAACGGCCTCCTTCCAGCAACCTAAAATAGCACTGCTTTTTCTGTCTGTGTCTATGAATCCTGGTGAGAATTTTGAAAAGCCAGCCACTAGGTATAGATATAAATCGTTCCTCTTTGACAATGAAAATGCTATTGGTATCTTCAAGCTAGACCGTAGTTCCATATGTCAATATATCTCTAATATATAGAGAAATAGTTTTATTTATAATATTAGGAAACCCATATTTCTGTTTTTACTTGAGAAGAAAAATAAGGAGAAACCTAAAATATGCAATCTGATTTTTGAAAGAGTAAACTTAAGAAGTGCTAATGTGGAAAGTAAATTAAAAAATACGATCCATGAAAAATGGCAGAATTACTTTTCATTTTCCCAAACTCTTAATAATTTAATTATTATTTCTGCTAGTATAGAGACTATAAATCCTGCTAATCCTGCTGACTAACATTGCAAGCAATGGGACACAAGACTGTGTCCAGAAATAACCATCTGTGTGAAAGATGAAAGAAAATAACTGAATGAGCTGGGGAGGGCTTGAGAAAACAAGGAGATGCTGCGGTTCACTGCGATAGGCAGTGATCTCTAACATGTCAACAGCATTACCCTTATGAAACCTTTGTGGGCTTCAAACCAAGGAAATGCTTGATGGAGGGAGTAAAGCAACATAACTCTTCCAAGAGCCAATGGGCAGCATGAGCAACAGCTTGGAAAAAAGCTTGATTTAAAAATCAAACAGATGGCCGATGGATGTTCTTGCATGCCTGCTAGAGGTGAGCACAGCCGTACAGCGCAGAACAAGAGAGGAAAAGACACGGGAGGACAGACTGTTGGAAAGGCTGAGAGCACCAAAATGTGGCAGGCATTACATTTCTATACTTCTGATGCGACGGCATGAAGTCAGAATTCATTAAAGCCTTTTTATAGGTACAGTAGCAACACCATATGGAATACTGCTGTCTGGCCATGGCCACGTGATAGTCTTTGAAGAATACCACGTGCATTCAGTGTGTGACACTGAAACTCTAGATGTGTGTGGAAGGGATATATCCACACAATTAAGTTTATGTATTACCTAGCTAGTATCTAATATATTATCTTCTCCTTGGTACCTGGAGAAGTACTCAAGTGGAGGAGGAGGTGAGGTGAGTTGCCCTTGGCCAGGTGTCAGATGCCCACCCTAACATGCCCCCGCCCCACAGCGTAAGAGATGAAGCTCGTGGGTCAAATTAAAGACAGGGAGATCCAGCCTGTTATGATTACAGGCAATAGAGACTCAAACTCAGGAAAACTAATTTAATTTCTGGCCAATTAAAGTAGATCCATACAGATAGCAAGAATCAACTGCAACAGTGAAAAAACCCCACATTTCCCCCCCAACTTTTCCCCATTTTCACCTTCACTGCCAACTCCTCTCCCCACAATGGGCGCAGGGCTGGAGATTGGGGCGTTGCTGTGGGTCCATGACAGCCCCTCTGGGACTCTCCTCCCTCCTCCCCATCTCTCTGCTGCAGCGCACACCCTTCCCTGGGTTGAAGGGCGGGTCTCTGCTCCAGCCGGTGCTCTGCAGGACTTCAGGGGATCTCTGCTCCGGGCCTGTGGCACCTCCTGCTGCTCCCTTCTTGGCGGGATTCCTCCTGCTCTGCCTGTGCTGCCTTTGGGCCTTGCTGAAACCTGTTTTCCCCCTCCCCTCCCGGCGTCCACAGCTTGGCTGAGGGGACCGGCTGTGTCCAGCCTGAGGCAGCCCGGCCTCTCCTCACAGACCTGCCCTGCAGCCCCACTGCCTGTCCCTGGTTATGGAAAGGTCCTAATTAAATCCAGGGTTTTAATATTATTTTATAATTGGACATTTCTGATATGTTGCTAAATAAAGATGACACAAAATACAGGATTTTCTACCTCTATATTTACCTGCAGGGACTCGGAGAATTTCACAGCAGGAAATTGTCAGCATCCCTTCATATGTATTTTATATATAAAGGGATGAATACAAGAGCTTCTAATTACTCTAATTTGAGGAGACCCTACTGAATAGCATACCATTAAGCTACAGAATGGGTTTTCTCTCTGATTGTGCTATTTATTTTTGGCATGCAATAGCAAACTCCTTCAGTAAAGTTTCTTTATTGAGAACAAGCAGGCCACATTGCCACAGTCTTATTAAAAGATATCTCAACTTCAAGTAGACCATATAGCTCATGAGCTACTCGTTAATATACTGTATGGGGCCCTACCTGTGGGAAACAGTAAGTTCCACCCCACTCCTGAATCATGTCCTTTCCAAATACTCCTTTGAGGAAGGTGAAGGAAGGGAAGGCTTTCTATCTTTTCATTACAGTGGCTGCATTAGGTGTGGTAGATTCTGTTGGTGAATTAACCTCTTTAGTCTACACAGAACTTAACAGCATGGAGAAGCCTTGGGCTAAAACTCCCAGTCTGAATTTCATATCTCTAAAGGGACAAAAAAACTGTCTGCCTAAACACCTGTAAATTTAGGAATGCAAAGGAATCAAAACGTCAGGGGTGGTTTTGTTGCTGCCTTTGCTGATAAATATCAAAATATTAAAATTCTATCAAACCAGGGAGTGTTTGCAGTTCATCACGTAAAGCACATTTCATAAAACAGGAATGCTGATGTAAGTCTTGGTGCAGATTGCAGATCTGGGGCTGAAACCCATTTCCATTTTCAGTTCAGCTAATTGGTTTCCAATTGCCTCTTTCGTTTCACTGCACCCAAATGCTCATTTTCAAATCTAGAAGCAACTGCATTACTAGCTTTATAAAACAGAAATATTTTTGCTTGACTTGTTGATTATCTGAAGCGTTTTTCTGGTATCGGTGAACTTAGAGCTACTTATGACACTGATAATTAGAGTTACTCGGTTTACATTACTCCTACAAAATCTAAACTTAGGAAGGTTCAAATTGATTCCTACTCTACTGTTGTAGCTGTGCTGTGAAACCAGTTCATCACTTGAAACTACTATTAAGACAGGACAAATGTGTTGTGTTAGAAGTGGTTTTGATTTAAAAGAAATTCACATCCAGGAAAGATGCAGGTTTTGTAGGCTGTCTATGCCGAAAAGGTGTGGTACACATACACCAGATGTGTTTGATGTGTATGTTTTCATCAGCTATCCCTTGCCAGCCCAGAACAAGAATAATTTGTAGATTAGTCATGGTAGACTGTGGACATTTTTCTTTCCTTCTTGTTTACATACTGAGGAAGACTTGTTGATTTGGACGAGGGGTTTATCCCACTGTCTATGTTTTCAGATTGCCTGGCTGAGGTTGTACATGCCCATCCTTCATGACATGCTCCGTGTCTGCATCCACCATTGTGCTGTGTATGAATTTCAGGAGTTCATATTTCTTGAACCAGCAAGTTACTGACTCCATTTTCAGTAACATCAGGGAAGATAAAATGCGTCAATTAAGCATGATATATTTCATGTAGAAGCAAAGTTGAGCACTATTAACATCCAAGACGGTATTAATCACAAAAATAAGATCAGAACTAATACAGTTTATGAGTTGAACATTGTTAATATTTCCCTGAAGAAATTTTTACATTTTTGTTTGCCTGATTTGTGATGCTCACCTCTTTCATTTTAATATTGTAATTTTCTCTTTTAGTTGTCTTCTTGGAGAACGTCTGAGAAACCCCTTTATGTTTATATGAGCACTTAGAAGATTTAATGCTGGATTACTCCCCTCAAAGATAATTACATTTTAGAATTAGATAAATTTTATTTTAGTTCTGTCTAATTGCTTAGATGGCAGCAATACTAAAATTGCCGTGGTCTTTCATATCTACTCTTCTCTGAGCTGGCCCATGTGCATTGCAAAGAAACCTTTGGGAAAACACTAACCAGCAAAATTTCATTGTTCAAAGGCATTACGTGTTGTGTACAGTGCATTTAATCCAGTCATTTTCCAGTTATCTTATGTAACAGCAATATGGAAAGCTTGATAAAAACTGGATATGGTGATCCATATATATATATATATACACACTTTGAAAATTTTCAGTTGTAAGTTATTTTTATGTTTCCTTTTTTTGTAATGTAATAGTTTGGTAATGAAGGATTTTAAATGTTAGGTTAAATCTATATAGGTTCCCAACATATGAACAGACTTTGATGTACTTGCATCTCTAGACCATCACAGTTACACCAGTCCTGCTTCCTGCTGTTATAAAGAAAAAAAGATGCTGTTTTCAAAAATTAATTGAGATTCAGATAAACTTATATGACTAGAAAAATATGTTGAAAGGATTGAGAGGGTTTTTAGTTTTAAGAAGACAAGGTTATGAGGTGTTGATTGTAATCTATGCATATCTTTTTGAGGTACAAAAAAAAATGGTGATGGAAAGAAAAACTGGTGATGGCAAAAAAAGATCCAGCAACTGGAGACTGAAGCTAGATACATTCAGACTTGAATTGGGTAGCTTTCTGAACAGGAAAAATAACTCACTAATTACAGGGGCACTCAAATGAAGGGCCTTGGATTTACCAACACTCAGCACTAATGGTTTTCTATAAGTTGTTCCCATTTGAACACAGATAAATTTGAGGAATATGGTGGCATGTGTTGCATAGGTCACACTGTAAGTTCTCACAAAACTCGTTTTCTCTCTGAGTTATGGCTAATGTGGGTGGATGTGTTAGAGATGGTACAACCTGTAGAAGTGACAGCATGATCTGTGCATGAGAATATTTGGTTGATGTAGTGTCAGGTCTCCTCAAAGGTGTGATTGCTCTCTGAACTGAAGTGTTTTATGAATACTCCTAATGCCCTACTTCCTTTATGTCTAATAGGCAGACTGACAGGAACAGTCACTGCCTACAGCTTGAGAAGAAGATGAAGTTCAGCTAGAGGGATGAAGTGTGTGTGGTCCTGTTCTTTTCATTACCAAGGAATATTCTTGGTATGAAATGATTGTAGCTAACATACATGGGTAATCATTTTTCAAAGTGACAAGCTTTTCTGCTCTACTTTCAGGCACATGATTCATCCCATGGCATGACTTAGATTGAAAATAAGCATGCTATAGTTTGCATTTTTTTTCAATACAAGCTTAATGCCATGGGCTGAGTTTTCCAGAAGAGGTTAAAAATGTCAGTGCTTATTGATGGTAAGAATTGTGCCTATTATATGTCAAGACCTTTTGTAAATACAGATCTGATTTATTCATTCTATTTTATTTTCTTCCTAATTTGAGATCTCCTTCTGTATAACTCTACAGTGATCAAAGAGAAGGATGTCGGATTCCTTTATAGTTTGTTTTTTTCATTCACACTGCACTGAAGTTACTAGAATACTGGAAAAACATCATAAGAATTCTGGCTCTCAGTTGATTATCATTTCCACGCTACCAGTGAACCTGCTTTCCTTAGAACTTTGTTGTTACTACAAAACTTTGTTGTTTAAGTTCTTTTAGTTGCTGAAAACAAACTAGAGATAAGAATGAATAAAATTTTAATGTTAAATATTAAAAAAGAAATTATGGGAATTTAAGGAAAAGTTTTCTTTTGTTACAAGTGGACAACCAATCAAAAGCAGAAATGTCCCTTTTGGATATAAAAATCTTGGGAATGCTTTGTAGTAGACCTTGGTGTACGCGGTAGTTTTTAATGTGAATAAATGTGACGTTACAGGCTTGAGGAACAGTACTTCTGTTTTACATGTGGGATCTTTTTCACAAACAGAAACCTGTAGCAGTGACACAGACATGTCAATATATCCATATTTACAAGTGTCTGTGAATGTAGTTTAAAATGGTTTGATATATATGATTTAGTACTGATGTCTAAAAATAATAAATGTGAAAATATTTACCAGTGAATCATCATAAAATCTGTATTTTCAAATCTTTTTCTAAGAGGCAGTACATGGAATAGTGTTTTCCGTACATCGTATTGCCCATTCTAAGAATATCTCAGGTACCACTATGTTACAAACTCCAACATTGACTTCTATTAAAAAATACGCTTAAAATTATGGCATTTTTTTCTACCTTCAAATCCCACATCTGGGCTAACCGTGATCAGCTTGCTACCATGGAGTGTTAAACAAGAAATCCCAACTACACTCAAGAGACAAAAGGTTGGCGAGTGGAGACCAGTTTCCAGAGTTACTAGAAAAGAGGAACTAATCACTTGGTAGAGATACAGATAAAAGAAAGCAAAGGTTTATAGTTTTATCTGTTTGGGCTTTTTTGTGTTGTTTTGGGGTTGTTTTAATAGCTGCTTCTCTTCTTCAATCTGTAATTAATTTTAGCCATTAATACACTCTTGTTAATCTTTTTTTTTTGTATATAATATTTAGATATTTGCCTTGTAGTCCAGGTAGAATGGTGAGCCAAACACAGGAGCTAAGAATCATGCATATTAGAAGATACAGTGAAGTTGCAATTGATTTTATTTTGGTTTTTGGAGGAAAAATTCTATAGCTTTTTATTTAATTCTTAGATTTGTGCTTCCAAATGCTAAGTCATACTGATCAGCATGGGTTTATTGCATTATTTCAAGAGTGGAGATAATTAAATGAATGATGACTAAAAGAGGACGTTTATGTGACATTCAATTATTTAACGATGTAAACTGTCAAGGTGTTTTATTCCAAGACTCTAAAAGCTGAATTTAGAAGCCAATCCAGTGAAGTCTTTGGAATTGAATTTTTCATTAGCTTTAATGACTTTTTTCAATGGTTATTGTATGGGTCATCTGGCAAAATGCAGTAATTAAAGCACTGGTAGTAATTACAATTTACAGAAAATAACTGGAACTTGAATTCAAGTATAATGTCTGTCTTTGCTCCACAGGACAACAGCAAAGGCAGGTTAGATGTTCATGCATTGTTTTTAGTTGCCATGTTTTCCTTTCTGTGGTGGAAGCCCTGGGGAAATAATTACTCAGAATTTATGAATACCTTCCACCACATTGTATTTAAGGTTGTGTTGAGGGTTTTTTCTAGTAAAATTTTTAAAAAAGCTTATAGTTGCTAATATCAGAAGTGTGTTTATGTGCCAGATAACCCTCTTAGTCCTTGGACATTCTTTACATAGACTTCATGCACAAGGATTTGACCATTAATAGATGTGTGAGAAAGAGTAGATGCCCATTTTTATTAGACACTTCGTCTTCCCTCACCCTTCAATCTTGCCTTTAAAGGGCAGAAGTATCGGAACACGGTGCAGAGCTCCTTACCCCCCAAAAGTTGATTCAGCAGTCTTCTCAAATTCAGATTAATTGATGATCTTCAGCATATGGTCTAGTTTTACCCACCAGTAGATTGATGACTTTACAATCCTTAGTACTGGGGGACAGTCCAGTGGATAGGGTGGTAGACTAAGATTCAGAATACCTTGTTTTCCAAGATTCGAAATAAATTAAAAAGGTACTTTTATTATTATTTTACTTTGGACTTTACTGGGAAGCAACACATCTAATGTATCCTAAATACATTTTTAGGTTGATTTTGATGTCTGACATTTATTTAAGTTGGAACAGTCACTGGTTGGTCTGTGCCTTGGTTTATATTTGTAGACCAGGAGAGGTGATCCTGCACTGCGGTATTTCCTGTGTGTTTTAATGACTTAAATTGCTGGGAGATTTTATGTAGGCATGGTCATAATTACCACATATTAAATGGCCTTCAACACTGTGCCAAAGTGCACATCAAGTAATAAAATTGAGGACATTGTTGCTCCTATTACAACAGCTCTTCCTGTTTTGGGGCAAAATGTCTGTTTCATCGTCAAGCATGGTGGCAGAAAGAAAGGAAAAGAGGTTATTTCCAGTATTATGGGTTGCTGGCCTATTAAAGTTCTGCAGCAGGGGCTGCTTACCTTATCACCTTGAGGTGATAAGGTAAGCAGATTACCATGTTCGAAGATGCTTTGAGACCTATGAATGTGCAGTGTTCCCTTTGAGAAGGTATACAACATAGCTGTTACACAGACCAGAGAAAGTTAAATTTTTGTTTCATTGGTTTCCTTTCTAACATCTAAAATACATGAGATCTGTGTTGTTTGTTTCATTAGTGTGCAAGAGTTATAAACATCTTAGCTTTGGGGCAAGGGTGGTGTTCCTCAGGAAATATTGTTTTGTTTTTTCCTAGTTTTTGAATCATCTGTTAAAAGTCACAGGTCCTTGTTTACAAATCAAGATCCCATATATGAGGCAGAGTTGTATTTTCTTGGATATTACTTTTATTTTTCTTCACATCTTTACAAAACACACTAGTCTCAAGGAAGGGTGTTATTAATGCTTTAGGTTTTAATTTCTTAGAACTGTGTGGCTTCTAGAATAAGTGCAAACTCTTTCATGGGAAAGCCTGTTTTGAGTTTATAGTAAAAACGGGTTTAAATTTTACAGATGTTCCAGTTTTGGAAGCAAGCCAGACTAAAGCTACAAACTTGATTTTATACCCTATAAGGGTAAAGAGATTGGAGAGGTTTTACCAAGAATACTTTGCTAACAGATTGCGCTTCACTTCAGAGAATGTTGCCAATTAAAAAAGTCCCTCCAATACATATTTATGTATTTTGGTTCTACAGGGCAGAAGTCATAGGCCTAAGCAATTTTCCTGGTGAAGTTAAGGGCATCTGCTCTTCATCAGTATGTGACATTATGGTAGGATAAGCTTGTGTGTCACTAAGAACCCAGAACCCCAGCTCTGAAGATGTGAGTCAGAGTCTACCTCAGGCAAATAGAAATTTTCCATATCACAGAATCACAGAATGTTAGGAGTTGGAAGGGACCTCACAGATCATCTAGTTCCAACCCCCAAGCTGTGGACAGGACATCTTTGACTAGAGCAGGTTGCTCAGTGCCCTGTCAAACCTGGGCCTTAAACGCTGCCACAGAGGAGGCATTCGCAGCTCCTCTGGGCAACCTTTCCCAGTGTCTTACCACCCTCATAGTCAAAATTCTTCCTAACATCTAAATCTACACACTCTTTAAGTTCAAAACCATTATCATTTGTCCAATCACTACACTCTCAGATATTTCTCTCAGAGATTTACAGTCTCTCTCCAGATTTCCCGTAGGCCTCTTCAGGTACTGGAAGGCAGCAATAAGGTCTCCCCAGAGTCTTGTCCAGTCTGAATGAACACCACATTCTCAGCCTGGCTTCACAGGAGAGGTGCTCCAGCCCTCTGGTCATCTTCGTGGCTCTAATCTGGACCCACCCCAACAGCTCCATGTCTTTTTTTGTGCTGGGGGTCCCAGAGGTGAACACAGTACTCCAGGTGGTGTCTCACCAGAGCAGAGGTCCAGAAACGCTTTATTCTGAGGGATTTGTAGTTGCTCAGCAGATATCTGTGGGTTGTGGTAGAACTGTATGTCACCTTGGTGAAGTCACCTGCCTTCATCTAATTTGTGAGTCCATCTCTGATAGAGCAACAAGTGGTTGCCAGGACAGAACTCAAGTAAACAAGGGCAGGAAGTGTATATCAGGATGCTTATCCAACTCTTCTCCATGGTGTTGCTAGCATATGTGCTCAAAATGATAGATAACAAGATAGTTTTGTGAAAATCTGCTGAAAGTTATTTTGGGTAGAATAACCTACCCCCAAACCCTTCTGTTACTGTGTCCACGGTTGAAAGAGATTTTAGCCTCCAAATTCTCAGAAAAAGAAGTTTGAGGTCTAATTGGAATCTCAGTACTTTGGGCTGGTTTTCTCCTATGGAAGAACAAAATGTAAAAGTCATTGTTTGACATGTGAAAACTCTGCTTTCACTTGATACTTGGAACTGCCTTTGAGCAAAGACAACATCATGTTCCTATTTAAACGTATAGATTTAGATATGTAAGTTCTAATTTACAAGGTAAATGTGCTCCGCAGTTATGCTTGCTTTAAATCTATCTGCTAAATTATTGTACTTGCTTTCAGACTGTTCTTTAGAGAGATTATTTTCAGGTTTTTTGAGAGAATGATGATTGAGTTTATGACTGTGTTCTCTATAGCAACATCAATTATTCCAATAAAGGCCAAATAAAAGGAACTATTTACTTGTTTTCTCAGACAAAGACTTGCTGGGACTTTCAAGTAGCTCAGATATCTGTATCGCAGCAAGCCTCTGTAACACAATGAATTCTCATGCTGCCTTCACATGTGTTCCTACACTATTCAGTAGAGAGGTCCATGAAAAGGCACTTGGTGATGCCCTAGAGACTAGATTGTTATCGTGGGTTTTGTAGGCTTGTTTCCCCAAATAGTGCAGTTCAATGCAATGGAACTTAAAATAGGCATTGAAAATGGTTTTGGTGTTTCACTGAGTGAGCGTCACTTTAGCAGGAGCGTGTCTTTGGTCTGCTGGAGTGAAATAAATTTGTTGCTGTTGAATGTGAAAAGCTAGGAAGCTCCCTGCTGTTTATGTTGCAACAACAAAGGTTGTTTGTTGTCTTTCTGTTGGAGTTTATAGTATCCTTCTACAGAATAGAGAGGCACGAAATGAAGTGTCTTTAAAGGATGGAGAAATCTCAATTTCTGCTGATGGGAGGCAATTCTATTCTGTATGAAAAGAGAGAATAGAGGCCTTGTCCTATGCATGTGCCAAGTGGCTACTCAAGGCTTAAGCGTAAGTCGAGATCACTTCACTGATTCACTCACCTCTCCTAAGTTACTGCTTTTGATCTGCTTATTGCATAGCTGATTGCTTGGCATCAAAGTTAACATGTGATGTTTTTCAAATGTCCTTTTCTAAAACATGGGAACAATAATAATTAGCATAGGGTTTGCTTAGATTTGTTTTTCCTAAGAAACTTCATTTTCATTAAGTTTGTTTCATACTCTGACCACGATTTCCCTTAGCCTAAACCAAGGGAAATGATCTCCCCAATTTAATATTTTCCTTTGATTAAAATTGTGTAACTCATGCTGAGAGTAGTAACATGTTTTGCTTTTTTTTTTTTTATCTGTACCACTCAAAGTACTCCATAAGAGGCATTAACACCATTTTGTAGATAAAACATTGAAACAGAAGGAAATGCTTTCCCTAAGATTTCACTCAGTTGACCAATCTGGTGCCCTCTGTGACAATGTAATGCCATTTATCTGTAAATAACTCAACTGAATGCTGGTGAATCAGATTGCTTCATGCTTTAGCTCTGTCTTTGGTGATTTAGCTGTATGCTAAATTTGTCTTGCTTTGCAGATAATGTGGACTGTGACGTGCAAATGCTCTGAGTGCTAGTAGAAGAAAAACATAGGTACTTAATTTTGAGCTCTAAGCCATGATTGTAGTAGAAAGACCCATCTTTCTAGAATAATCACAGTGAACAGCAACAGATAGGAGGGATGAGCTACTAACATTTCCTGAGGTTCAGCTTCAATGCATGGGCATCGAAGGTGGAAGGCAATCAGATCTTGAGAGGAAAAGCACTCTGGGAAGCAGACAAAGAAATAACACTAAAGGGACATGGATATCCAGCAGTACCCCTGACAGAAGTGAGGGTTTCATTGGCCACCTTACTACTGGTTTCTCCATAGCAATAGAGGTTGAGATATTAGAGTTGTACCAATATATTTAAGTCTGGTTTGGAGCTGGCTGTTGGATGATGCCTATGGTAATTCTTTTCCAGTCATTCGGTATTTAACACTAGTAGAGTGTCTTCATTCACAGTATCTTTCAAAACACTAAGATGAAACAAAAGTTGAGTTTCTCTAGCTTCATTATTTTCTGGAAGTAGTAGGTGAAAAGTTG
Organism: Gallinula chloropus; assembly: GCF_964237585.1. Lineage (NCBI taxonomy): Eukaryota > Metazoa > Chordata > Aves > Gruiformes > Rallidae > Gallinula > Gallinula chloropus. Next base: position 5,892,014 of record NC_140086.1, read on the forward strand.
GAGCAAACAGTAAAACTACAGTATATAATGGGTTGCCTGACTCTTTTTAACTTTTGATGAGTTTCTGTTTGAGGGCAGCTCCATGAAGAATTGCCAACCATGCAAGATTGTTTGCAAAAGAGGACTTCAGTAACATTTTGCAAGTTTTCAAAGACAACTATGATTAGTTGCTGACTCCTAAATTCTGTAGCCAGGTTTGATAAAAAAAAAATCTCCTTTATTTGTTTGCTTTTACTCAGATGAAAAAGTACTGTTTATAGTAGACTTCTTGTAGCCATGATAGTCCAATAGTCTAAGGATATAAATGAGGTAAAGTTTGTAAGAAGAGGTCATCTCTTCTATTCTCTCTACAAAACCTTTAGTCTCATTAATATGCATCCCTGATCTTTCTACTATAGAAAACATAATCATGCACTGAAATTATTTTTCCTTTTGAGCTTTGTCACCTCAGGCTTTACAGTGTTATTTTGTGTTGGTTCTCATTTAAGAAATTACTCAAGTACTGGTTCTAAAAGAGGTTTGGAATATTAATTAGGTCTATGCCAAGGCCATCAAATTAATTTTGCTTCTGTCCTATGTAGATATGAATCTCAGCTTCCTGAATTGAAAAGACTCTTACATTATATACAAGCCATTGTGTCCTGGAACTTCTCTATAATGGCTTATAGTACTAATCAGTCCCAAAGAAGTATTTGTGAGTGTTTGGGATAAGTTTAAACACCTACTTTACAGAAGAAGCCAGTCTCCTCTGTCTCTACTTCTAAACATGTTCTTATTCAAGCCATAGGACTTTTATGAGGGCTTCAGGATTCCTGGACATTTAAAATAAAATGAGTAAGAAAGTCTGCATTTTAACTTCTAATAACAGTGCTCATTTTATGTAGAGTCCAGTATACAAACTGCATTTAAAGACTTTGTGAAGTTGAATAGTAACAGGTGGGAAGAGAATTCAAGACCTTGGTTTGTTTGAAGGAGGCAATACTTTGTGTTGTTGGTGTCAGAAGTCCATTCTGATCCTACCAGAACTATAGACACGATATTAAAGCTACCAGAAGACAAGTTTACATTGAAGGCTGAAATGGATTATAATCTTGAAGGACTGCTTAAGGAAAGTATTATTCATGCCAGCCAAAGAAAGCACATAAAAAAATGTAACCTGTTAGGTAAATGGCTGAAATTTCAAATTTATTACTATTATTGCAAATTTCCTTGTAAAGCAAATCTAGAATACAGGACTGTTGTGCATTTTATGACGCCATCAGGATTAGCATTTTTCTCAGGACTGCTTTGGCTCATTTTTCCACTGTGCTTTTGTCTCTGAGTAGCCTCAGGTGTTCACGTAGAATCCTGGATTCATAGAATGCGTTAGGTTGGAAGGGACCTTTAGAGGCTATCTAGTACAACCCCCCTGCAGTAAAAAGGGATATCTTCACTGGATCAGGTTGCTCAGAGCCCCCTCAAGCCTGACCTTGAATATCTCCAGGGATGGGGCCTCCACTACCTCTCTGGGCAGTCTGTTCCAGTGATCCACCACCCTCATAGTGAAGAATTTTTTCCTAATATCCAACCTGAATCTCCCCTTTTTGAGTTTAAAACCATTATCCCTCATCCTATTGCTACACGTCCTTGTGAACCAGTTCTTCCCCAGCTTTCTTATAGTTACTATTGGAAGTCACCCCAGAGCCTTCTCTTCTCCAGGCTGGACAAGCCCAACTCTCAGCCGATCTTCACAGGAGAGGTGCTCCAGTCCTTGGATCATTTTTGTGACCCTCCTCTGGAGGCACATCAGCAGGTCCATGTCTTTCTGGTCTCACCAGAGCAGATTAGAGGGGCAATATCACATCTCTTGATCTGCTGGCCACACTTCTTCTGATGCAGCCGGGCCTTCTGGGCTGTAGATGTACATTGGTGGCTCATGTCCACACATCATTTGTGGTCACTAGCATATGCGTGTCATCTACATGTGCTTCACATACAACTCAAATACCCACCTAGGAAATCTGATTTGTATATAAAAGTAATGTCAATTGGGAAAGAGAGATTTAAAATCTTCCTAAAAATTATCTGTCCCTGTTTGGGATTTTCTAAGGGGAGATAAGCAGTAATTACTTTATGACATTGGGGGTTGCAACAGTTTAATTAACGAATGACTGCAGATGCACCGAGAACCTCTGATAAAAGATACCCAAGACATAGAAAGTACATTTGTTTTAATGTCTCATTGCAAGGACCTTTTCTTCAAATGAATATTCCCTGGGTTAATATTGATAGTCAATTACAAGTCTGTGTGGGTCCTCTGCAATTTTTTTTCTTTTCTAATTGTTGCCTTAGGAAGAAATACTCCAGTTACATTTTTACAGCCAAGCTGTAAACTGTGAGTTCAATTTAAAGGAAGCTAGCAAAGGAATCACAGAGTGACAGAATCATAGGGGTTGAAAGGGACTTCCAGAGATCATCAGGCCCAACCTCCCCTGCCAAAGCAGGCTCCCTAGGACAGGTCGCACAGGTTGGCATCAAGATGAGTCTTGAATATCTCCAGAGAAGGAGACTCCACACCCCTCTGGGCAGCCTGTCCCAGGGCTCTGTCACCCTCACTGGGAAAAAGTTCTTCCACGTGTTGGTGTGGAACTTCCTGTGCTCCAACTTGAAGCCATTGCCCCTTGTCCTGTCTCCAGAGACCACTGAGAAGAGGCTGGCCATTTTCCTTTGTGTCCCACACTGAAGATATCTATAAACATCAGTCAGATTCCCTCTCAACCTTCTTTTCTCAAGGCTGAACAGCCCCAGTTCACTCAGCCTTACCTCACAGGGGAGATGCTCTGGTCCTTCAGTCATCTTCATAATCCTTCCCTGGACTCCCCCCCCACCCCCCAAAAAAACCCAAACAAACCCACCAAAAAACAAACAACCCAAAAAAGAAAAATTTTACATTTCTGATATTTCAAATGAGAAAGTGAGAAAAAAGCAATTTTACTGAGTTCTATACTATGGAGATGAGCTAAGAAGGTAGGAGATGGGAATAGGAGCTTGTTACTGATATCTTTTCTGGCCTTGAACAAGCCATTGAACTGTGCCTTGATTTCTTCATCAGGAAAATTAAATTAGGGATTGACATTTTGGTTCAGAATATTGTGATGAACATAGGTGAGTACGTTTGAATAGTTTTTCAAACGTGTTTGCCAGTAAGCTGAATTTAACCATCCAGATAATTGCAGCTGAAAGTATTAGTTCTTCAAATCAATTTTATTTCATATGTTGTCCTTTAAGCAATCAAAACTAAAACAATGTATAATTTGATTTAGTGTCTTTGAAGTTCTGATTGAGGACTTGTTGGGAGTTTGAACCTACAATATGCCCTACTACCCTGCAAAAAGTTTAGCATAGGACAGGAATGGTTGGACTCGATGATCTTAAAGGTCTTTTCCAACCTTGTAATTCTGTGATTCTGTGAAAAGAAGTCACAGCTCTCTTCCCCAGAAAGTTTACAAGGTAAACGCCATGGTAGAGTCAGCGATAAATACATATTTTGATTTCATATGTGTCTTTTCCCCACAACCTTTGATTTTAATTCTGAAAACAAATTTGTACAGTTTCTTTTGGGGGATTCGGGGCTATGAGGCTTGGTTTTCCCAACAGCAGATGGATTTTCGTTTCTTTGTACCATTTAATTCGTTGTTCTTACTAACCTGATCCCTGAAGGTATGCAGCAGTCACAAATGCAACATTCCTTATTGCTTTTCTTTCCCGGTGGTAAAGTATCCAAATATATCTTCACTAAAAGGTGTTTTCATACAACAAGAATCAAGGAAAAGTTAAACATTACTGCAGAGAGACTAATTTGACATAGCTAAGGGTGTCTACTAAGTGAGTAACCACAGATGGGTGTTCTTAACTTCATGTATGTGATGGCATTAGAAGTAGAAGGTGAAATACCACTGTGTCATGACCTTGGTCAGCATTTAGGACATGAATGCAGCCATCATTTGCCTTGTGATTAAAAAGCATAAGGTGCTATAAATTCACTAAATTATTCCAGATGTTTATGAGGATTTTTGCGTCTTTTAAATATGAAAACTTACAGTTTCCTTATGATGGGTTAGAATCATAAATTTATAGAATGGTCTGGGTTGGAAGGGACCCCAAGGATCATAGAGCTCCATGAAATATCTCACTAAACTACAGAAATATGAAATATCTCACTAAACTACAGAATAATAGATTCTCCACTTAAAAATTTTGATCCATATCAGAATGAATATATTGCAGAAAACTCTGGGGAAATAAAGGAAGGCAGCCAAACCCATGGAAAAGAAAACAACCCTGAAAACATTCCCAATAATGTATCCAAAACAGTATGTGAATTATCAAAATTAGAGCATAAAAACTGAGCTGGCTCTGGTGTAAGTAAATTGAGTGTTTGAAGTAATAGCACAAACTTAGGTAAATGAATGCTTCAAGGTAAAGCTGTGCTGCTGTGCCGCATCCATTTGTGTCTGCACCGCCTCCAGTGATGTGCATTTCGGCTTTTTGCTGATGCTGCTTGAAAAGACTAGTCTACCCAGCAGAAATCTGGTTTTCCTAGATTGAATGAGTGCAATATAGATTTTAAAATAAACTTTCCTATGTGCTAGTTTTGATTAGAAGGAAAAAAAATACAGACTTTCACATCCTTGTATATTTTGAGATTAACTAACAGCTTGTGGATTCCTGCTATACGTATTAACGTAACAGGAACATGAAAAGGCCTTTGGAACTGGAACTGGGATGAAGCGTTATCCCAACTCAGTAGAAGGGATGTACAGATTGGAAATAAGAACAAGTAGAACATGAATTAGCTATTTGAAGGTTTTGGTCTCCAGGCAAATTGTTGCTTGGCAAATAGCAAATCTTCAGTGCAGACTCGACAGTCAAAAGTAAGGCTTTTGAGCCTTATGAACTAATGTGTTTTTTAAAACTAAAGGACAAGAGTTGCCAGTTAGGAACTGTACAGTGTTTGAGCAATGCTGCTAGAGGACTGTGCATGGATATTTCTTACAAGGTCTGGTGACTGAAACATGGGGAGATTGAGGAACATCTTTGTGTCTTCAGGTTTTTGAAGGAAATATACACAGTGGCAGTAGTAATATTGGGCACTCACACAGTTTTCTGTATCTGATGCATGGTTAAAGCCATTACGGGATGCCTATGACATTTCTGTGAATGAGGAATAATTGCTGATGAATTCACTGTCTGTGGTTTAAAAATGCATGCTTTGATCTTTGGGAAATTGCCTATCTCTCTGTGAGTCAATGACAGATCATGGCTTTAACTTAGGTGTCTGTGTTGAGGAGCCACAGAAACCTTGTTGGCTTCAAGGAAAAGAAAAAAATAATATAAATACATTTAAATTAACCCCAAGGCAACAATGCAGTATGTACATTGATGCAAATAAAAATGCATTTAGTAATAATCCTCTGCTTTTTCCTATGTTATTTTCATTCAGATCTTCTCCCTCTGTTGAATTAATGGCTTCAAGCAGTGTTTTTGCTGCAGTGTGTCAAAATATGAAAAGAAATCAGAGTGAAAGCTTACTAGGACCATCTCTAGTGCAATTGCAATGCCTTTCATTCTAAAATCTAGAAAAAAATCCCAGAAATATGGGATTGTAGCAGAATATGACGGCATGTCCAGCAGACACAGGAAATTAAAAAGATGAAGTAGAGGCCAAGAAGGAGTATTACACCTCCTGCTGCTCACAGCTTTCAGCATTACCACCTGTGGCCAGCCAAGGGTAGTTACCTTGACCTTCATACCCAAAGGTTCTGAATTTTCCCTGTAACATTTTTGAGGAATCTCACCTTTAGCATGTGTGGTTTTGTCCTCTCACAGGTAATGACAACGTTTCCAGGGCTTAGCTTCAATAAAAGAAAAGGCTACACAATTGGAACAAATCCTGTCTGGAAAAATATATTAAAAGAATTTTCAACTGAACCAGTTCAGATCACTCATGTACTTCCTCTGCTAGTCAGGAAGAGCATTTGTTTAATACTTTTCTTGAATGATTTTCTTGAATTCTCCCCACATTTGCTTTTCTGGGGGGGAGAGCAGTGAGTCCCTCAGAGATTATGATGCTTCTTAGGGATTTAGTTAGAGATTCTGTTGCTAGGAAGCCTGTAAAGAAGTGTGTGGTATGAATAACATGAATACATCCCGTAGTCCTCGAATAGCCCTTGCATCCATCTGTCATATGTCAACATTTGTTTATGGAAATATCCTTTCCCAAATGTCAGTCTACTTCATTCAAAACTTCACAAGTTTACTGTAAAATTTTCATCTTCAACTACGCTGTTGAGTCCAAATGACTCCAGTGCAAATAATAAACTTTGACCTCAACCAGAGCACTTTTATTGTTGAGTTGCTGCATTTGTCATTTAGCTTTCACTGCCTTTGTGCAGCTCTATGTGTAATTTATTCTTTCTTTGGGTTTTTTTTTTTTTCTGTTACAGATTTCATAATTGCAATTTAAGTGTTACACTGGGACAGGGCAAAGATTAATTTGATTTTAATTCATTTTTTTTAATCACAGTTTTCTCCAAAGCTTGAGTTACATTTCTCTGTGTAGATTTGCTACATTAGTTTTAACATATATATTAAAACACTTAAAGATATATATTACATCTAATCTTGGAAAAATCCTCCTTAGGAAGACATTTCATCTCTGTTCACCACGAAATTGCTGCAGATGAGCATGAATAGAGTTGTGCTGTTAATTCTGCGTGTGTGGCATTGAATCATTATTCTTTAAGGCATTTATGAATTATCCTTTGAATAGAGAATATAATTTTCAAATAAATTTATGGATTTAATGTTCTCTCATCTCAGAGATGTTTCTAGATTCTCCATGATCTGTATCTGGTGTGATGTTTGCCTGGGCTAGGGCTATCTACTGCTTTTCACAGGTCACAGGAAAAGGTTAAACATTTGCTCTAGAAACAAAAATAGTTTAGAGGATCTGCAATCAGTTTTCACCAAGTTGTGAAGTTTAATTGACTTCTAAATTTATCTGAAGAATTAAAATAACAAAATGATAGTCTGTTATGATAAAAGCCTTTTGAATTTGTATGATTTCAGAGTTTTGTCACTATAAATGTCTCTGTCCTGGGAAACAGTGTTCCTTATTTCTGGCACAAATTGGAGGAGCACCAGGAATGCATACTTTTTCATTCTCCTGTTACCAGTCACACTGCTCTTAATAAGAATAAAAATTCTTGTTAATAACTGTTTGTTCCAAGAACAGGTACAGGTAGTGTTTCATGTTACCTCCTGAGGTTTGTAGTCTTACTCCAGTGAGATCACTTGGAAGGAGCAGACTACATCTGTCAGCCCTGAGTCATCTACCAAGGCTCTACCTGCTGTGGCACATCATGATCCTGATATGCCTTGCCTGGGTTTGCTTTGTAGCAATATTTCAAGAAGATCTGTGAGAATTTTTGAGAATTTCAAGTGCATTTTGATGAGGAGCAGGAGCAGATACTCTCCAAGGGCCAAAGGGTGCAGCCATGTCCAGCAGCTCTACCAGGGATGAAGACCCACAGTGATAGCAAGGCACACAGGAGTGCTGAGCCAGGATGCAGGGAACCAAGTCAGGATTGGGTCCAGAGACACTTCCAAGTGTCACACACAGCCCAGTGAATCCATAGCCATGAAACAGTTCCAGGGTCAAGCCAGGAAGCCCAGGCACCAGGTTTGGATGGGGGAGGCAGGAAACCAGATGCAGAAATAGCTTGAAATCAGCTTTGGCATTTTTTTATTGATTTCACCCCTTTCACCACCGTCCTTTTCTGCAAAGAGCAGCATCTCCCAGCATGCCAGCAATGCAGTCCTCCTGTATATGCTCATGTGTTTGCCAACCATCTAGTGTACAGTGAGCCATCAAAGATCATAGCAGTAGGAGACTTGAAGGAATTCAGATAGGTCATTTTTATGATTTTGCTGCATTATTCAGCCATTGTGAAGAATCTTAGAAATGTATCTGTACCCCAGGAATTTAAGTGATTTATTAAGGTGTCACTCAAGTGGATTATTCTTGCCTGTAAAGTGTTCCCTGAGTACTAGCCCTGCATATGATATTTCCTACTTTGTGATGGTGATGAAGCTTTCTAATGTTGGCAATTTGAATATGTACTAAACTTTTATATAAGTACTGGCATAATTCCTGTAGGATTCCTGGATTTTATGTGCTGTTTTGGGTACTGGCAGCTAAAGTGGTTTTATGGCTAGTTTGTGCAGCCACTATTACATTAAAGCATTTGGAAAGATTTTGGTGAATCTCTGCCCAGCGCTATGTCCTTCTTTTATGGAAAAGCTTTTCTTGGTGGAGATGAAAAAATAATGAAGGATTCTAAAATTTCCATTCTTATTGAAAATGTGAATTTATTTATTTATTGAGCAGATAATCAATCAGAAAAGGTATGAAGATATAATCTCAATGAATTTTCCCATTCTAGATCATTTAGCCTTCCATCATTTGGTAATACGTAACATTGCAGAACCGCCTCTAAAGTAAATTTTACTGTAACTCTGCCAATGTTTTAATAAGGTAACTGTGAATTACAGTGGTTTTACACTACATTTGGTACTATTTTGCACTTTTGTTTTGAAAAAGAGTCGTGAAATAGGCATGGACTTAAGCCTATTAGTCAAACTGTAAGTTGGAAACTTGTACAGTGAGTGCTGGTAATGTGCTCAAGTATCGTCTGTTGTAGGTGCCAGTGCTCAGTCTATTTTCAATTTGCTCATGTTCGTAATATTTAGACGTCAGCAATGATTTGGTGCTTCATGTTCCACATTAACAATAAAACTGGAGCTTTGTCTAAGGTTTCTGTGAATGAACTTAGGGGTCTGGTTTTCTGGTAGTTAAGCAAAGAGATCCAAAACAGGAAGATGAATTTAAAGGGAATGCAGTCTGAGTCTGCTCATTTGACTCCTCATGCATCATGGGTGCTGAAGTGGAGGTTTTTTTAATTTCTTTTTCTTTTGGCGTTTTTTCCGTGCTTCTGGCTTTTCTCTCAGTGAGGTGTTGAGGGATTGGTATATGAAAGGATTTTTTTTCTCCAAAATCTGTATAATCCATATTATTTGCTATACACCTTGAACCTTCTGTGTGGTCATGTGCACTCAGTCTGGAAAGGTGATAGAAAGATTTCTTGTAGGAATTGGGTAATAAATCAGGATTGAACTTTAAGGAAACTCCAATTCTGAATTTGTTTGAGTGTTTAACTTCTCGTGCTACTCTATTCTAAACTTAGAGGTGATCTGAATGTTGGTTTTTCATCAACCAGGGTGAATAGAAATACTTATTATGTAGGTGGTTGTCTATGGGGTTTTATCGCATCTCTAAAATAGAAACAATATTCCTTTTCATTTGTGTGGAGACTTTCGCCTGAGGATGTTAATGCAGCTTTATAACATTCTTAGGAAGGAGACAAACTTTATTAAATCTAATCTGCCACTGGAGTAGATTTAGTCACACTTCAGCAGGGAAAGCATACCCCAGTGGGGAGCAGAACTGTATTTTCCCCATCTTTCAACTTCAGAACTTATGTTAGGCAAAGTCACATGCTCTTGGTGGCAGATAGATAAATATTTATTTCTAGATAAATAACTCCTTGGCTGCCTTTGTTCTGTCTTATCAGTATGGTCCATCAAATCACAGCAAACTGCTTCTGGATCATCAGGATCAAACTAAGACTAGTGTACATGAGCCTATGCCATCCTGTCACAGCAATTCTACATATTTTATGCAGTGATAAAATCTGACTTAAACCAGGGGATGTCTTTTGTATGATACGAATAAGTATAAAACCCCATAGAACTTCCATTTGAAACTCTGTGAAACTGCTGAGTTGTCTCATTCAGGAATCAAAGCTCATGGAAGTACATTTCCCAAAGGAATACACAGTCTCTGTTATGAAGTTTTAAAAGCCTCAGTATGGGCTTATCTTCGTTAATCATGAAATAGAAATTAGCATCCTCAAGTAATGTTGGCTGGCTGATGCTGTGGGTAGTTGCTTTTCAGAAATGTTTTTCTTTTCTCACTTTGAAATACCTTTGCCTCCCATTTCTTGTTTTTCCTCACCTTGTTTTTCCTACTTGGCACATAGAGACTGACCAAAGCTTGTTGATTAGACACTGAAATGATGCTGCTTCTTTGGTACGTTGGTCCTGGCAGCCCTCTGAAGCACTCCTTTCCTCAGACATCTTGTCCTTTTTCTTCCTTTGGAGGTCTACTGATCAGATTTGATGAAGACAGTGTCTTAGCTTTGTCCCTGTGCATCTTCCCTATTGTGTAGTAACTAGCATTGTAACCACAGTCAGGTGAAGCATAGAACAAAGTGGGTGGAACACAAGCTATTTCAGCCATTTACTGAAGACATTAAGGAGAGTGCACATGAAAAGTTACTCTGTCAGTAATTGCCTGAACTTTTTCAGGACTGACAATACACGGAAAGTAGAGAGACTGTGTGTAAGACAAGGCTGCAGGAAGAGAGGATGGAGAGCATAGTGGGAAAGGTGGCGTTGGAGGCAAGGCAGGTTCAGCAGTGCTGTGAACTAAGTCCTGGACTTCAAAGCACTTCACTAGGTGCTCACTCTATAAGGCCTGATAAAAAAGCCTCCTTCATCTTTTACACTTTCCCTGCTTTCTGAAAAGAAATCACACAAACTGTACCTGCCTTATGGATGCTTCGTTGTTTGCAGGCTGGATTTATAAATAGATGTGTTTATGTGGCAGTTGATGAGGAAAAAAAAAAATCCAAATAAGAAACTTACTGTGTGATGAATTCTACATGCTTGCCTAAGGAATCAATACCCTCTTTGATTTGCACACTGTGGATTCAATTTATATGTGCTGAGAGAAGCAGGAATGCACTTTTCTAAAGGAAACAAAGCGATTCTTTAAGTTGTTTATGTGGAGTATTTTATTTGCAGATGAAGAATATGTGTGAGTATAATGGGTCTGTCAGTTGCAAATGATTTCTGTGGGAATAAAAAGAGATCAAAGATACAACCTTCCTAAAATAGACCTCTTTATGTAATCATTATAAAGTACTACCACAGGCAAGATAAATAGATGCTCATCACGGTGATAATATACTTATAAAGTTGAGTTCAAGCCTAATAAGGAAAATATTTTGCTATTATTGCCGTCCATATATTTTAAGTATTTATAAGTGTACTATCAAGAATATGACAGGGGCTTTACAGATAAAAACATTAGAAAGCTGGTATCTTTTTCCTTTTTCTTTCTTAAAGGTTTTGACCATTGTAATTTTGTGCAGAATGTTTTATGTGGACTGTCTGATGTCAGTTCAAAGTGGGAAGAAAATGAGAATAATAGAACAGAGGTTTGAGTATTTGACTGAAGTGAAAGGAACCAACAACCAAATTAATTTAAAGTGTGAAGCATCATTTCAGTTGCTTTTGCTAAAGAAATAAGGTATATGCTTTCAGGTTGTGATTTATGACCAGCTTTATAAAAGTCTTGTATAGTTTCTGCAGAGATGGAGAAATCAGGGTTAGGATCCTGGAAGCATTTTTGCAGAAACCTTTACTGGGATGTGTAGAAGCAGGGAATTTGTGCTGTTTATAAATGTTCCCAGGGCTAGGGCTTAAAAAGAGGAAAGAACTAGCAGAGTTTTTCATTCAAACTGTTACCAATATCGAAGTATTTAGCAGAAGATCCAGTAGCTTAGAGGCACTTCTGTTGGTTCCTGCCCCCCAGCTCTTTAAACAGAGCACTTTTTCAGTGCAGGCTTTCTGTCTTTATTTTTTCCTGATAGTCATTTAGTTATTATTTGGCCAAGCTGTGCTTACTGCAGTATCTTTCATACTAATTTAAGCACTCCAGCTTTTGAATGATTAATGTTGACTGGGCTCAGAAATCTTGTTGAACTTTTCCAACTCTGATACGCATTGAAGTGTATGAATTGATTTTGATATGAAGTCTGCTGTAACAAAAAGGAATAACTAACATTTGCCTGGACTGGGCTAACACATTTTCTTCTGTAAGTAATCTGATGACCCGGTTGTCTTGGACAGTTGTAAGGCTGTGGCTGAGTTACTGTAGGTTCTCTGGGCAGGTTCTGGTGTTGATGCTTTCAAGGCTTTTTTCTTCTCTTGAGTATCTTCTTGATTTTATTCCCCTGACATGTAATACTTTCTGTAACTCTATTTCTGATCGCTCTATACTCATACCTGTATTTTACCCTTTTCCATCTTGGCAGTACTGGCAATATGCTTTCCAGTGACATAGATGAAACCATTTCAATTTAACTAAATACAGGTCCAGCATTTGCATTACAGCTCTAACTTTTATTAAACAACACACTGCCCATATACCATTGCCACTTATTATCTGCCCTTTGACCAATTTCTGTTTATAAATAAAAAGCTGAATTAATTTTTCATTTCAAGTCTAGTACCTCACAGTGGGGAGTGCTTTCCCGGAGTTCAGACAGGCAGTTAGATGTACCGTGTCCTCTTCATTGACAATTTGTGTAGGTTGATCAAAAATTGCTTTCTGCATGAAATTAAATATCCTGGGAGAGAGGATATTTTGAAAGCTGTGTGGCAAGAGACGTACATATAGAAATTAATATTCAGTGCAGAAGAAGAAGTTGGCTGTTAATTTTCACAAGTGTTTTATGATGGCAGTAGTACTTTAATACAGAAAGCACTCCGTAGCTAGAGAAAATAGATAACTCTATTATCTGTAAACAACAATAGAAACTATACATCAAGTAGCCATCCCATTTTTAAGATTTAGTGAGGCTTACTTTTAATTTTAGTTTCTACCAAGCCTTCCTGATTTATCACTTCAATGTCTCTCAGTTTATTGTAGTGCCGAACTGAGCACAGTCTCCCCTCCATAAATAAATACACCCCATTATTGTATTGTCTGTAACTACAAAACTGAAAAGTAATATTTAGGCAATAAACTTACATAAAATTTGGTTATTGTCTTCTCTAGTTTGTTCTGTCATCTCATTCTCATTAGCAGAACTGCTTGACAGTAGATAGTGAATAAAGTAGGAACATAAAATGTGTTTTACCAGCTGAGGTGGCCCTTGCCACCTACTGATCCTTCTCCAGGACTAGGGTCTCCTTGGTCTTATGAAAAAAGATGAACATACCTGAGAGCAGGCATTTCTGGAAATACCTGCAAAGAGACAAAATGGTTTTGTAACCCACCCAGAGTCTCATCTGGTCCCCTAAAGATGTCAGCGCACGTGTCTGCCATGTCTTCTTTATTAATTGCAATAAAGTCTATTCCCTTTGGTGGGGAGGGGAATGTTTATAAAGTCTTACTGAGCCATTTGCTTTACTCATAGATGGAGAAATTAGTTTAAAATAGTTGTATAAAGTTATCTTTTGATTTATTGCATCTAAAATGCTAGTCAGCTAATTGCTATCAACATGGGGTGTTTTCATGTGTGGAAAATTTGCATATGAAATCAGACATGAAATTATCCCATGGCTGCAGGAAAGGCAGAGGCCATGGTACACTGCTCACTCTGCTTGGACTTGTTTTAATTACTCTAACATTGCCAACAAATAATTCAGGTCTTAATTTTTAGGTGGCTGATACAGTGCTAATACCAGAATGTTTTCAATGGCAAATGAGAGGTTGAGGGGAAGGAAAAATCCACTAAAAAAAATATAACCAAAGAGAAACCCGGTACTAATGACTATTTGTGCTGCCCTCCCACACTTGCACATTCTTTCTGCCCTGGGTCAGGAACTTTCCATCAGTTTAAGGAATTTAAGTTATGGTTCTGCTCTTTAACGTGGAGAAGAGATGAGGTCAAACCTAGAGGAGTCATCCTATGCCTTGTGGGAACCTGTAGGTAGCACAGCATCATAGAAATTACTTGTGAGTGTGATGGGTTATGCTGTTACATCCTTTTTAGACCAGTTTTTCTAAGAATTGAGGAAAGAGACTGTCAGTGTAAATGAAAGTGGGTGTATTTCACAGAGAGGCGAATTTGTGGTTGGAAATGTTTAGGAACCACTGCTATAAAGTTGACTATGCATCTTTGTCTACAGTTAGATACTCACAAGGGCCAAAAGTAAAAGATAAACCAGTTCTTCTGACAACTTTATACCTTCTGAATGCTGTGTTTTCTGATCACTCTGTGATGGTAAAGTTGGTCTCTCTTCAACACCAATCCTAGTCTTCTATCTCATCTCCCTTTCTAAATACACTGGAGGAATACTGTGACATATTAGCACTTGGCGAGTTGATGTTTCAGTCATTAAACTTGGGAGTGATCAAAGCTTTGTGTCATCAGCAGTGAAGGATGGGGATCTCTACAGGTCCCCTGAGAAGCCTGGGGGGAGGGGGGATGTTGTCTTCAGAGAGTCCTGTAAATTTATCTTGAGCTCTCTTGGGAGGTGCCTTCTGCATGAGTCAAACTGGATCATCTCAAAACAAAAATGCTCTCATGAGACGCCAAGAAAGGCCATTATTCCTTTTGTGTTTTGACTTATTGCTGTGCTTCCCCAGGTCTATCAAACCTCTGTTGGGGAAGAGAGAAAGATGAGAAAAAACAGACATACCAAACACTTAAGTTTGGGGAGGTCTCATGTGAGAAACCTGATTTTTCAGGAAGAATTACTCATGTATATAAATCTAATTAAAGATTGTTTTTGCTGTCATGTGTAGAGGAAACCAGAAAAAAAGACAAAAAATCTTGATCTTATTTGCATGTTCATCAAAAGAGCAATTAAAAGAAAATTTGGTTTCTAAAATTTTGTGGAGGTGAAAGCAAGACTTGCCTGTGTTAAAGAGATACTCTGTAGCACATGGGATCAACTATGGACTGCCTTTCCTGGGTGAGTGCCCTAGCCCTTCTGCTGAGCATATACAAAGTGCTCTGCACAATGTGCTGCTGTAAGGAGGGTCTGGTGGAGAAAGAAGTCAGTCCAAGTGGTTAACATTCTCCCACGAAGTAGGACACTAATGGAAATCCTGGCTTTATGTGGCTAGAGAGTGGATATTAATGTAAGTAAGTACATTTGGAGTTGAATCCCTTCTCGAGAACTGAAGTTCTATCAGTTTTTGTGAACTGAACTTTTGAAACACTGAAACAAAACTTGGCCTATTCCAACCCCTCCATGGAAAGCTGACGCCTTTCATAGGGTTTATTTTTAATGTACTCTTGAGATCTAGCAATGGGATTACTACTACTTCCTCAGCTGGTAATATGGAGGCTGATCTATTATTTCCAAGATATGCTTGCCAGGTTCTGAAGCAGTGCTCAGAAATTTCCTGTTCTTCCACATCCTTCATACAAGTTATAGCTACAGATTTTAAAGGTAATCATAGACATTCTGAATAATCACAAAAGAAAGTGCTACTTTTTAGAGCTGCTCAGCTACAACCAGCTCTGAAAGGGGAGAGTGAGGAAACATCGATATTTTATTTGAAATAATGTCCCTGTTACGGATGGATAAAATACCCACATTTGCTCTTAGCAAATGACTGCTCATTTTAGTATTTGTAAAACATGGAAATATTTAGATTTCTCTTGTAATTTGTGTAAACCTTAGCCTGAACAGCATTTGCCAATGGCCCTTCAGGTACTACAAAGGTTTCTTCCAGTCCTCTCTTGAGAGGAATAAAACCACATTAGGAAAAGCTGCCGGTACTCAAGATTCTTCCTAGCCAAGTGCTAAAGCATTCAGCCTCAAAGCTACAGAGATGAACCAAGCTATAAACTGTGGATACAAAGCTGTGCTGTAAAGCACTTTATAACTTACCAGCACAATGTACTATTTTGCAAAGCAATTTATAGCACTATTCAAGTCTGGCCAGTGAAAGCACATTACCACCTTGCAGGTGAGAAGCAAGTTTTAAACCATGGCAGTCCGGACAGTTCTGAATCCTGCTATAATGAAAGCTCTCTAAATATACCAAAAAGATGCTCAACGTATCTTAAAAAGGAGATGTAGTTTTGTCTGTAGTCTAGGGAGGTGATATTTGATGAAATTGCATCTGTACTTCCTCATGTTATTTATACCCAAAGATATTGCCTTCTATGCTTGATATAATCTCTGTATTATCTCTGGTACATATAGTCTCCCTCAGGCTTCTCATGAAAATGAGGCATTTATGATTTCCCTGGAAAATTAGATTTTACCTAAATACATCCACACTGATTACAAGAAGCACTGCAAAACTCTTCACATTTAGGGTTGCATGAATGTTTTCATCCTAATTCCTTGACTGAAGCATTAAACCTTTTGGAATTTTCCCTCTGAGGAGACTTTCTTTTCCCGTCCCGATTTCTGCCTGAAGACTAATACATCATTTGTCAGCTTTGAGTAAAAGTTGCTCATCTGCTTTTGAGCAGAATAGTAGACAGAAATATTATTTTTCTTCTTATTAAATAAATGCAAGCTAATAGATTTTGCAGCTCAGGTTATATCCTTGATTATATAGCGCACCCTCTACCCACAACCTGAATACTTTTTGGGTCTTTATGGGATAATTCAACTTTTAAACATTTAAACAGATTTTTTTTGGGTGGCATTACAATAGTTTCTTCATGTTTAACTTGCGCAGTTCCCCTATAGAAAGTTTACTGATTGCTAAAAAGAAAATATACCATGTTTTTTAACTGTATATTATTTTAAATGCAATTGTATTGAAAAGAAAAAGGCTTTTGGGTAGAATTTTCAGCAGTTTAGTGACTGCTTTGTATAAACCAAGAGTCCTGCAAATCCTGCAGCCCACAGGATTATCTGAAAGACAGCAGTTTGTAGAAGGAAACCCAACCTATTATTTCTGTCGAGAAACAATTTCTCTTGTTTCACTCTGCAAAAAAGGGGCCAGCAAGATTTCTCCTTCTCCACAGAAGGAGGAAAAAGCACATTTGGCCAGCTGAGATTATTGGTGATTGCTACTAAAAGAATTTGTCTACACCAAAGTTCTATTCCTCGTGTTAGTTAAAATGCAAGTGAATAAATTATTACTTCACTTATAAATCACCAGCAGCACATGAAAGTCAGAAAGATGGGATGTATTTTGAGTTTTGGCTGGTATGGATAGAGAAGGAAATTGTTTGCCAAATTTTTATTATCTGCCTTGGTTCAACTTTTCAGTTTTTTCCTATTTTTTGTGAGGAAGAGCAACCTTTAAAAATTAATAAATACAGTAATAATAAATATAACAGTGGAATGTGAAGGAGGAGAGATCAGTTTAAAGGAAGGCTTGGCAATCACACAAAAAAATCCTTAAGGAAAAATTTAGATTTTTTTTCCATGTAAATCAGATGACTGGTTTTAAAAACACTTGAAATAGAGTATAAAGCCCAAGCTTTAGAAATTAATTTTCATTTTGAATGTTAATGTTTCTGAAATTTACCGAGTGAACTTAAGCAAAGCCTTTGCTTTTGAAAAGCAAGGACTGCTTCATCCTCAGTACCTAATTGAGAACTTCTCTGTGTTTAATAAGAGACAGCTACCGCGATGCTTGTTGCTAGCATGCTCAGTATCACAGAGTCACAGAATGCTTTGGGTTGGAAGAGACCTCAAAATCATCTAGTTCCAATCCTCCTGCTATGGACAGAGACACCCTCCACTAGCCCAGGTTGCCCAATGCCCTATCCAACCTTGCCTTGAAAACTGCCAGGGGTGATGCAGCCACAGCTTATCTAGGCAATAAATCATCACAGCATGTTTGATTAGAATATCATGTATCATCAAAACATGTTTGAGGTTCTTATGATTCTAACTGAAAAAATGAATCAGCACCTTTTCATATGAGCACATTTTCATATCTTAAGTTATTTAAAGGATGAGGGGAGGAGAGGAGCATTGGAGATGCTTGTTGTTCATTCAGTAGCTTTGCTTGCAGAGCTAGAACTATGTCTACCTCAGTTATCACAAGGAAGTGTTTTCTAGCACCCTGCACATTTAAATTAGAGCCTGGTTGCACATTCTTATGTGAAAATGACCATCTGGCTAATTGTATAGAGGGAGACCTGGACAAGGTTTGTCAGTATAAAGGCAAGTTAATGTTTTGCACAAAATCATACTGTATAAAAGAGGTGGGATGATGTGGAATAGTGGGGCTTAGACCAGAGAACAGTTCCCAGAAGGAAGTAGGGGGCTGGGTGCAATGGGTTGGGTTATGGCTTTGAGGACATCACAGACAACACATATTGAAATGAGAGGTAAGGAAAGAGTTCCATGATGCTGCCATACCTCTGCATTTTTCTGTGCCCAGAACATGGGGACTTTTCTTAAAAGTCCAGCCTCTAAAGCGCACGGCTGAGCAGAATAAAGATGCTTTTAACCTGTGTTTGCTTTTCTGTATTGTCAAGTCTATAGCGGGCATGGAAAGGCAAATCCAAGCTTAGATTTCTGAGTGAGTCTGAGGTAAAATTAATGTGCTGTAGTTTGTATGGCTGGCTGACACAGAGAAGGCTTTGAAGTATGTGCTTCATTTGCAATAGGTTGGCTTGTTTTCACCCAACAGAAACTGCCTCTTTATTCCCTCTTCACTTCATTCATGTAAATAACAAGCACCTTATTTTCCTCTCCAAACTATGGGAAAATTCATGGTACTGATGGAAATTTAATGAAGTTCATAGATAGGGTTGTTTCCAAGTGTCAGGGATGGCTAGAGTTCATCAGGCAGTTATCTGGGGTCAGCCTTCAGCTCCTCTTGCTAAATGCTCTAGTGGAAATCAAGATGCTTGATTCCAGATTAAGAAACATCATGTTAATCCCCCTGTACTATAAATTTGTATTAGAGTGGTTTCTTTAATCCTATTGGCTAACAACTATTAATTCCTTTTTTGTCTTGAATGGAACATTGAAGAGAACTTCTACTGACCTCGTGTTTTTAAAGCCTGTGACATTATAATTATATCCTGCTGTCATAAATGTTTTGTAAGTGATGTTATGAGGAGTTACAGCCTCAGGTGATCCAAGGGTTGTGAACATTTTGGGGTGATACCTTTTCCATTAACTTGAGGAAATTCCATGCACATAGGTGCCTACCTACTCCTTCACGAGGCATTCATGGGTCCAAAATGATTACCTAATGAGAAGCAAGCTAAAATCTACTACTGGCAATCTGTTGCTTCATACCATGGAAATGACTAAACAGGGATGAGCTGATAGTTTACATGCTCCTCTGTTGTGTTTCTTATACCAAATGAAATGTGCTTTTTGACTTTGGCAAACTTCTTGAGTAGTTTTGTCTATTCAGAGCACTTGAGTGAACACCTGTCAGAAGTAATGAACCAGCAGTGTTAGAAACCAAAAGGTGGACACTGCTTGGGAACCAGTACAGTATATTTTTTCCCCACAACACTATGTCATTGGTGTGCCTTGGCAGGGATTTATGGTGTAGGCAGTTGCCACTATGAAAGTAGGTAAAGACCACTCGCTGTATTACACTGTGAAGCAGGCTCCAGTTTTTAGTGTGGTTTTAGTTATTCCAAAGCAAAGGAAAAAAAACACTGCCTGAAGCCTGTAATTGCAGCCTTTGCAGTTCTGAAGTACACCAGCTTGTATTACTTTTGAAACATGTCCCATTATTGTTAATGGAACCTGTTCGTAAAATCTGCTTCCCCAAGTGCTTACCAGAGAGAAAGCATCGGGCAGCAAAATTTATAATTATAGAGAGATGTGTCTTGTCTTTTTTGTACTTCTTAGTTTATTTGTGCTTTATTATATAGAAACACATGGAAGAGAATAAATAGAAAAAACCCATGTGATAGTGGGTAGGCAGAGAAATTAGGAAATGGAGCCAAAAGAGAAAAAAAAAAGTGTTTCCATGTATGTCATTTCCATCACTACTATATATCAAGTTATCTTATAATCTGTCTCCTTGTTTATAAGAGCATCACAGTCCTGGCCAGAATATGACAGACTGAAGCAGGGACGCTTGAACTGAAAGTGCAAATCTGTGCCTCGTGCTGGCGAGCTCCTTGCTGCAGCCGAGATGTTCCAGCTGGCTTTTTGGGTTATGTCCAGAATGGTGTGCAAAGCACAGACTGAGTGGAGCAGTTGGTGGTGAAAGGTTGTTGTTTTAACAATATATAGGAGGTTTTACAGTTTCCATTGAGAGGATATTCCAGAGTCTCTGAGGCTTCCAATTTGACCGTTAGGCCAAGTTATCTTTCTAAAGACTTTGAGGGGATTGAAAATGAAGACTAAAGACTGCAAGAAATGTGAGAAGGAAGAATGTTAAGTATTTTTGTAGCCAAGGACTGAAGCACCTGCCCAGTACTGAGTTTTCCTGGCAAGTCCAACCTGGTCAGTCCAAGGATCTGGGAGATTAAAATACATTGTCATGACTGGCATGCATTTATAGGTCTCCATTGGTTCTGTTTTACCTGATAAATATCCTTTAAATACCTTTCTTAAGATACAAACATTGCATAGATTTGGGTAAGCAATAAAATATTACAAATATTTAGATAAATTAGAGCTTCATTTAATTACTATATGTGGCTGAAGGACAGTGGGAACAGAGAGAATTTAAATATGTTGAACTGATACGCAGAAATGGAAAGTTTTCAAATCTCCCTTGTCAAATACAGAAACTCTTCTAATATTGATCCCTTGCTTTGTATTAGTTTAAGTGGTAGAAATGCCCCTTATAAAAATTCATGAAAGTACTTTGGAAATATCTCTTCGGTTTTCAAGACTTAGCTGTAGGATTATTGTTATCATTGATTATAATTTAAAGTGACTCATCTGCTTGCCTGTATGTTAAGGCATGAGATCTCTTCATTTTGTACACGGATCCACTTCTCAGCTGGCAGTTGATGAAATATGTACCCTTTGCCTTAAGAATAAAGAGGCAGCACAAAACATTAGCTGAAAAAATATCTTCTGCAATATTGTGTTTAGGACTTGCTTTGTAGAAAATTGTTTCTTTTTTACTGCAATTTTGCTGTTACAAAGAAGGATAGTGATGCGTTGAGCTGTAGCAAGGCAGCCCATTAGAAATCTCTCTCTTTGATCAGAGTAAATGCATAGCTAATTGCACCTTGTCTTGTCACCCTGTGGACTGAGGCACTCCAGGCTGCAGTGGCATCTGTCCTTTTGAGTTGTGGTGTGGCCTGATAGAAATCCTTTCACTTCTAATAAGTGAGTGAATCTCCCTGGTTAGAAACCTGTAAAATGGCAGTGATAATTGTTACCTAGCCAGGAGTGTTATGAAGTCTAATTAGTGACTGTTTTAGTGTTCATTGGGAAAAAAACATGATGTACAAACGTTGCTTTGATTTTTCTCTTTTAAGACTGTATCTATTAAATCTGCTATTGTAGAATTGTTCTCAGTGCTTTCAGGTATCAGACTGGTAATCTAAGGGGGCTTTGCTGTCCTGAAATACTGAGAGTCTTGACCAGCCTTAGATATAAAGGCTTTTTCTCACAAATGTAAGGAAAATAATGCTTCAGAGCTCTTCTCTTCTTTTGAATAGGATGTTCTAAAGGGAAACTATTTTAAATAGGAATGCAAAGCAAATCATAGCACTTCAGTAACAGGCTCATCTTGCCACTGTTTAAGGAGGTAAGTTACTTTACACTTGTGAATTTTCCCCTAAGTTTGCAAGGTCTACTTGAGTACAAGTGTTTCCAAGTCAGACAATGTTATCTGCCTTTCTGACGAGCTTAGATGCTTCTGTCTCTGTTCTGTCTTTGTTCTTTTTATTTTTTTTTTTAAGTTTCTCTCTTTGTCAGTATTTTAGCACTTTCTAAATAAGATTTACCACCGCAAGAATCCCAGTATACTTTATGGACTTACCTTCCAAGTGGCTTTCTCTTTATAAATACATTGAATTACTTAGTTAAGTAAAGAATGGGTAAGCTTCACCAAAAAAAAAAAAACCCAGACAAACCCAAATCTTGCAAGTTTACCTTCTGATAATAAAAAATCTCAAACCTTGGTGTTCTTGGGGAAACTAGTCTGCTGGTCAGAAGTGCTATTGCTTGACCTCTGCTGTTTCATGCTGAGCTCTATTAGAAATATCTTCCCTAAGGAGGAAACTTTCCTGATTGTCATAGACTGGGAACAATAAATAAAATTATAGTGAAAGAAATTATAGCCCTGATAGTGTGAGTAGTTGAAATGGAAGAATCAGTGGAAATATGTTGTAATTGCCTTCCAGTCTGAGATCGTGGTACAGCACCGTGGAAAGGGGTAGCCAATGTTTTTGGCCTGGTTTGCCAGGTAATCATAGCAGACTATGACGTATGTTGTCACTTAATGCAGCAGCATGAGTGGGATTTCAGAAATACTCTTCTAATTTATGTTGTGAGCCATTAACTGTAAGAAAAAGTAAATGAGACAAATGACCTCCTTGTCTTCTCCAGTCTGTCTATGTTTTTCCCTCACTGCAGTTTGAAAAATCCATGCAGGACTTGGTTCAATTGCTGTAGCCTGATATCCAGCATGTGATAATGAGGTTTGACATCAGGGCAGTATCTGAGAAAAGCCTGGTTAAACTAAAGTTATCTTGGTGTTTAATTTAATTTAATTTAATTTAATTTTACCCTGGAGAAGACTGAGAGGGTATCTGGTTAATGCTTATAAATATCTAAAGGGTGGATGTCTAGAATATAGGGTTAGTGGTGCCCAGTGATGGGACAAGGGACAAAGGGCACAAACTGAAACAGAGTAAGTTCCATCTGAATATGAGGAAAAACTTACTTACTCTGAGGTGATGGAGCACTGGAAGAGGCTGCCCAGAGAGGTTGTGGAGTCTCCTTCACTGTAGAGATTCAAGACCCACCTGGACACAATCATCTGCAATTGTCTGCTCTAGGTGATCCTACTTCATAAGGGGGGTGGACTAGATGATCTCTGGAGGTCTCCCTTGGTGTTCAGTGATTCTGTGAATCTGTGAATTAAGTGCAGGTTTCAGTAAGAAGAGAAGATTGCATTTCTGTGCTGTGCTCTCACACATTGCCCCTTTCCTCCCTGTGTGTATAAAATAACAGATGAACTGATTTTCACTTGCTGTTGCTTTAACAGTCTAGTAGTGTAATGGCAGAAGACCCTCCGACCACGTCTTTACATTTAGGAACAGCTGTTCTTTGGGATTTAGTTCCCAGTAACCATACACTGTTGTCCAGTATTTTCTCTGCCTAGGCATTTATGGTTAAGACTGTCTCTCCTGTACCTTCTTTTACTGAAATGAAAAACTCACAAGGACATCTTGAAGTTTAGTGAGGTGATTATGGTTCCAGTTTAATAGTTCGACAGGCCATAATATAGTTATTATTAAATTATATAATTAACTTCCATTAATTTCATAAACCATTAAGGAAAAAGAAGCGTGGTTAAATATTTGACCATAATTTTGACAGATTAATCCTTGCCTGGAGCAAGGGCTTCTCCTAGTTATTCTGTCATTCTAAGATTATGCAAGCTCCTCCTTATTTTTAATTTTACACTTGATTAATTCTACTTTGTTTATGAATTTGTTATTTGCGGCTGACTCCCCAGGATGCTAATTGCTACTGTAAACTACAGATACTGCTGAGCTAATGTATTCTGAAAATATCAGGAAAAGAAAGGATGTCACGAATGTACAGTTAAA
Organism: Gallinula chloropus; assembly: GCF_964237585.1. Taxonomy (NCBI): domain Eukaryota; kingdom Metazoa; phylum Chordata; class Aves; order Gruiformes; family Rallidae; genus Gallinula; species Gallinula chloropus. The sequence goes on from NC_140086.1 coordinate 5,915,623, forward strand.
AAATGAGCCACTGATTTTTCATTTTGAGTTCTTTCCAAAATTTTTTTTTTTAAAAAAAAAGATGCTTTATTCCTTTATTCTTTGCTTCTTTTGGAGAAAATGACCATGTCTACCGTATTTCTACCTGTGAAAGATGAGAGTTAATCGGGTAGAAAGAGAGGGGATTTTTCTGTATTTGGTCTTTTATTTGATGTGCTTTATTCCATAGTTATTAAGAAGACTATGACCTCATATATTCCAGTTCAAGGTTATTTAGACTGCTATATTTAGGAATTGGGTTCTGGAAAAAATCTTCATCTAAGTGAAAGGAATACAAAAATTGATTGTGTTCCACTTAGAAATTCTTAGCGCTGCCCTTTCATCATACCAAAGTAAGATGGTCAGTGGCGTGCAGATTAGCTGTAAGTAATACAAATCAAGATATCAGCCCTCTTCTAGGGACAGTTGTCCTGTTAGGTATGTGATGACCTGGATGTGGAATAGAAAAACATTTTGTTGCTGTGTTGAACTTCCAGACCAAGTCTGACAGCCAAAGAAACAGTCTCCCATGCAGAGGTTGTGGAGGTGTCTCTATGGACATCCAGGTGTTGCAAAGCTTTTGAATGGCCTGAGGCATATCAGTTTAATTGGTTGGACTTGAATTTCAAGTGTGGGCATATTTGTGTTTACCCACTGTTGTAAGATTTTCCAGGGAGCAGTCTGTTGTAGATTTGTGTGGCTGGGTTCTGGTGGAGGAGGGTGTGCTGCAGGGGTGGCTTCTGCAAGAAGCAGGTAGAAGCTTTCAATAGGCCTGACAGAGTAAACATCATCCTACTCAAGGCTGGAGTCATCGTTAGCCAAGGCCAAGTCAATCAATGATAGTCATAGTGCCTCTAGGAATCACATTTAAGAAGAAAAAAATGCAAGCAGATGCTTTTTGCCACCAGAGAAGGGAGTGAGAAAATGTAAGAAATGGCAGACACCAAGGCCAGTGAAGAAGCAGGGGAGGAGGTGCCCCAGGTGCTGGAGAGAGGGATTCCCCTGCAGCCTGTGGAGAAACCCATGGTGGAGCCAAGGCCAAGACCCAACCTGCAGCCTGTGGGGCAGGTGGAGACATACAGGAGATGCTGTGATCCATGTTGGAGCAAGCCTCACCCAACATTTCTTGTAGATGGACAGTGAATTACTATGTGGCAATAAGAGGTGCTGTATAGTAGCCTTTTCCTTTCTTCAGTCTTCATTAAATACGCTAATTAGCATGTCTCTGATTTCACACCGGGGTTTTTTTTTATTGGAAGCCTACTGAAGAAACCCTGGTAAGACTTTCTATGTCAGATTATCTCAAATATTTAGACACACTTGTCTTCAAATGTCTGACTGTTTTCTTTACGTGAACATTGAATAAAGGGAAAAAAGGATGCTTAGACCAAGTGCAAAATCATCCTCCCCAGCAAGCCCTCTGCTACAGGATGAATTTTACTCTGGCTCTTAACAGGATTCCTCTTACACCACAGCGTTTTGAGATCAACAAGCAAACAGTTGCAGTTAAAAGCATAGTGTTACTTCTCAATGAGGAACACACAAATTAATTGTAAAATAGATGGAGATCCTTATGGGAGTTGCTTAGATGGCCGTGACTTTCCCCAGTGGGGTGTACAGAGTTTAACTATCAGGCTAGCAAAATATTTGCCTGCGGGAGCAGACAGCCCTGTTGTGGTAGCATCTGCCAACTGCAGGAACAGCCCTGAAGAGCTGCTCAGTGCCATGCCATGTTGTAGCAGTAAATTACAACAGTGTAGGTGCTGATAGCAAATTATACTGCAAACAGGTGGCACAGATTCTTGCTGTTGTATCTAGAGAGCCTGCAGAAATGTGATGGTTCAGCTGGAAAGGCATCACTTGGCCACTCTGGATTGTCTGCAGTTTCTGGTGGTATCAGAGCAGAATTCTGTTTGCATTGTTTGTCCAGTTTCTAGGGCTGTGTGCTGTGTTTTCATGCTGCGTTTGGGCTGAGACTTTGCATTTTCATTGGGAAACATTAACATGCTGTAATATCCTGAGGATGAAGCAATTACTTTAATAGATGCTTCTGTCTTATTGTGTGGTCTAGAGTGCGTTGCTTGCCATCCTTCTCTCAGCGTTGCCTTCTGTAAAATGAAATGTTTACCACCAGACTCCTGCAGACTCTTCGAAACAGTGGAAAAGTATTCTGCTGCATATTAATGTGGCATAATAATGGCAATAATCAGAGATTAGAGGCTGACTTTGTGCAGAAGAAAAAAGAAAGTTGTTTCATTACCTTTATTTAATCTTGCAAATGGGAAATCTGTGTGGCCGAACATTCATCTCCCTCCCTCTGGGGGTTTTTGTTTAAGTTGGGTCCAAATGAGCTGATTTCTAGACTCTGGCTAGCTGATCCTTCATTTTTATGGTAACTGGGTTCTTGTGGCCTCTGTCCTCCTCTCCTTTGACACCGTGTAGTACTTTGAACTTCAGTTCTAATAACTGAATGCGGAGTTTGCAGGTACTGAAATCAAAGCAAACATTAAATCAGGATGTGCCCAGCAACTATTTAACTTGATTAGCATTTTGACTGCAGAGGGACCAAAAAGTACTTGATAGATGCAATATAAGGTTCTGCAGTGTCAGCAAAAGATATTACTTGTTTAATGTCAGCACTAAATAATGTAATGTTGATACTGTTGTCAAATGTCAATTTTCATTGCTATTTTCAGTGCAGCTTGATTGCTGGAAAATTAATACATCACAGTTTCAGAAATTCTTACAGCTTTTCCCTGAAAAAGTAATCTTTAGAGCCAGTATTCTGAAGAAGGAAGGCTTCTTCACCCTAGACACCAGATTTTAAAATTATTTCTTAGGTTTTATTCATTAAGGTCAACCGAGAGGGAATAAATCGCTTTCAGATTTTAGGTTGTACTTTTCCAAATCTTGTGAGTTGAGGCTGTTTCTTAGGAAAGAAAAGCAGCTTTCTGCTCTGCATCATTAATGAAGTATCAGACTTCTGTGAATAATATTCTGGCTCAATTAAAGAATATTTAACCAAATATTTAAATCAGAGTAAATGTAGGAAAAATAACATCCTGATTTAATTAGAAAGTAGCTAAGAAATATTTAAATCACTGCAAATCTGAGGGCTGAATAAAGTATTAGAAAGTACAGATTGCTATCTTAGAAACATCAGGGCTTTGAGAGTGGTTGTCACAAAATACTGATGGCTATTATGCCCTTGTGACCAGTAAGCATCTTTGTCTTCTGTCCCAACCACCGAAAGCCTCTGCCTTTGTATGGACACAACAAGCACCTACAATAGATTTTGTTTGAAATTAACCCCAAATGCTGTCTCCTCCATTAGCAGTCTTGCTTAAATGTGTTCGTGTCAATTGTTTGTGTGCATACATTATAACTATTTCTTCAGCATATGTTATTCTGACATAATTCAATGGCTTTCTTTCAAAGTACAAGTGAATATAGTCTACTAAATTACATTTGTACTTGGGAACTCCCCCTGGTAGTTTTTCTTAGTCATTAAATACACCACAGCAGTCTAATGCTGCATTTTACTTAAGCACAGCTAAGAAGCCTTTATTCTCTCAAGTGAGGCACAGGATACTCAGCTATAATATGACCACATCAGTTTCTGCAGATGGATGGAAAATTTCAGTTTCTTGTATTTAAGATACTTTCAAGGGGAGGCCTTGATTTGTGTAGCTATAAATTTCAGCAGCGAGATTCTTGGTCAGCTTTTCTTTGATGCATTTTTAAAACGTGTTGGTGATGAGACACCCAAAAGCCAGTTTGCTGCTGGAATCAGTGGGTGGCTCTATCATTTCTGAAAGTGACACTGAAAGAAAGTTAAGTCAGGAAAGTTAAGACTGAATTGCAAAGTCAAATCTTCAAGGAGTTGAGAAATGTGAAAATTGAGGCTGCTTCTTTAATTTTTGATAGATATTCAAGGTTTTTGCATGGCACAATTATTCAGTGATCTGACTCAAAATATAGATCATGGAATCACAGAATCGTAGGGGTTGGAAGGGACCTCAAGAGACCATCGAGTCCAACCCCCCTGCCAAAGCAGGGTCCTTAGGATGTGAGACCTGCCATAGCTTGTTGTTAATTCCTATCATTTTACATGTTCAGACTCCAAACAGGGTGTATGGAGAGCTCGGCACAACTACTGCTTTGTGCACTGCAGTTTTTCCCCATTCCCTAATAGGCTTTAAACATTATGACACCTTGTTTGAGGTGTCCTTCCTTTTCTTTCATTTTCTCAGATGGAGATGACATGATTTGGTGATGCTTCTCTTAGCACATAGCTAAGATGATGAGAGATCCTTAGTGTTAGAGGAAAAAACAATGCATATTATGAATGAACAGGTCATGGCATTTTGTTGTTGTTTTATTTTGGTTGTTCTCAGCACATGTACAAATGTGGCACTTCCCTCCTACTACTCCCCTTCAAGTCTTCCTCTACTTTGCGATTGATCTTAGAGGAAAATAACTCCTCACTTTAAATAGTTATAGACTCCTTCTATGTCTACAAGGAAGATAAACATAATAAAGAATGCAACATAGGCACTACAAAGACATAACTAACAGCTGAAGGAGGACTAGTAATTTTGGAGATTCATGTGGGAAAGTGTACCAGGACACTGCCATTCTTGACTCAATGATATATTTTTTAGGATGTACCAGAAAGTTTCCAACTTACCCCAAGATAGTACATTAAAAATAATTTCATAACTGTGATTATTATCTATGGCAAAAAAATCCTTTGGTTTAGAGATAGAAACTGTATGGATTTCCATAAAACCTCTTTTGTGGGGAGGCTCACTCTTAAAGACTATCCAGATGATTCAGACCTTTTATTAAGAATGGAAGATCCTTTTGCCTTAAATAGGAATGACACAGAGGAGGAAAGCGAGCCTCTTAGAGCATCTAGAAAGCAATCAGAAAAACCTCTTGATGTTTTCTACCACATAAAGTTATGCAGATGACACTAAACCTAGGAGGAAGTGTTCATCTGCCTGAGGGTAGGGAGGCTCTTTGGAGGGATCTGAACAAGGTGGACCTATGCGCTGAGACCAACGGGATGAAGTTTAACATGGCCAAGTGTAGAGTGCTGCACATGGGACATAACAACCCCATGCAGCGCTACAGGCTTGGGGGAGACTGGCTGGAGAGCTGTCAGGAAGAGAAGGACCTGGGGGTGTTGGTTGACTGCAGGCTGAATATGATCCAGCAGTGTGCCTGGGTGGTCAAGAAGGCCAATGGCATCCTGGCTTGTATCAAAAATAGTGTGGCCAGTAGGTCTGGGGAGGTAATTGTGCCCCTGTACTCGGCATTGGTGAGGCCACACCTTGAGTAATGTGTTCAGTTCTGGGCTCCCCACCATAAAAAGGACATTGAGGTCCTGGAGCGAGTCCAGAGAAGGGCAACCAGGCTGGTGAAGGGGCTGGAGGGCAAATCATATGAGGAATGGTTGAGGGAGCTGCGGCTGTTTAGCTTGGAGAAGAGGAGGCTGAGGGGAGGAGACCTTATCACCACCTACAACTACCTGAAGGGAGGTTGTAGAGAGGTGGGTGATGGTCTCTTCAGCCAGGTGACAGAAGATAGAACAAGGGGAAATGGCATGAAGCTGTGCCAGGGCAGGTTTAGATTGGACATTAGAAAAAAATTTTTTACTCAAAGAGTTGTGAGGGCCTGGAACAGGTTGCCCAGGGAGGTGGTTGAGTCACCTTCCCTGGATGTGTTCAAAAGAAGGGTTGATGAGGTACTTAGGGATATTGTTTAGCATAGGGTGGGAATGGTTGGACTTGATGATCTTCAAACGTCTCCTCCAACCTTGTGATTCTGTGAGTTGTATCAATCACAGTGGGTATTATATCATTGAAGACTGGGTAAAGAGAAATAAGAGGAACTTGGAAAACTGAAGACAACAAAAAGTTGTTACTACTTCTCAACTAAGAATATATTATTTTTACTTAAAAGGGTGACATTACCAGAAGTAAACTATTTATTGGCCTTTTTTTCTATTTTTCATATAAATAAAAAAGGATGGTTTATATTTAAATACTAGAAATAGAGCATTGTTCCATATTACTAGAGCTTGTTTAGCAAGTGTTAATGATGTAGCATCATAAATGTGGACACAGAGGTGCTCTCTGATTCATCAGTAGCTTTTATCTGTCTTCAAGAGGAAGCCCTGTTGAGACTGATGCAGACATTTGAAATGGCATCTTTTTGCAGTCAGTTGAAAATACTGCACTGTAAATGCAATGTAAAATGTTCTGTGTCTCTGCCAGCAGGTACTGCTTGCATGTAGGATATTGGGCAGAGCTTATGCTGTGCTACTCAGTTAAAAAAATCTGTGAATCTTTTGGATTCAAGCATCCTAACAATTTACTTAAGGTTTCTTTGCTAGCTTATCGTTGAAAGTCCATGTGCTGTCCCCCACTTTGTTCATGTGCAATGCTATAGAGAGCTTTATAAAACATCACTGCTAACTGAAAGCAAAATGTAATATTGAAAAGAATAAACCAACTGTTAAGCTATCGAGGCGATCAGACAAACAACCTGGCAGTGAACGTTTGCTGGTATATAGGAAATAGCTTAAAAGACCTCCAAAACGCTGCTAAGATAATACTGCTGAGATAGAGTTAATTTTCTCTCTGGAAGCTGGTATAGTGCCATGTTTTGGATTTAGGATGAGAATCATGTTGATAAGACACTGAAGATTTTAGTTGTTGCCAGGCAGTCAAAGACTTTTCTGCTTCTCCATACCATTCTTCTAATGAGAAAGTGAGGGGCACCCAAGAAGCTGGGAGAAGATGCAACCAGGACAGCTGACCCAAACTGGCCAAAGGGATATTCCATACTGTATTACATTATGCTCCAGTTATAACGGGGTGAGCCAGGAGGCAGTTCAGCTGAAGCACTAGCTGAGTATTGGCTGTGGTTGGTGAACAGTTGTGCTGAGCATCAGTTGTTTTGTATGTTATTATTGGTTTTGTTGTTGCTGTCTTCTTTTTCTGTCCTATCAAACTGTCTTTACCTCAACCCACAAATTGTACATTTTTTTCCTTTTCAATTCTCTTCCCCATCCCACTGGGAGCAGGGGGAGTGAGCAAATGGCTGTGGTTGGTTTAGCTGCTGCCAGGTTAAACCATGACAGATAAATTCATTGGGTTTGTTTTTCTTTTTTAAAACTAGAGGTTAAAAGTCCAACAGGCATATGATTAAAAAGTGATGGACACGAAGCTCTCTAATACCTTCATGGCTGGCATGTAGCATAGGAGATTAAATTTCAGCAGCAAAGAGCAGATAGAAAAAATTTAACTGTCCCTGCATTTTGATATCTGGTTGCCAAGGCTATCCTTCAACAACTGAAAAAAAGCAGATTGGTTGTGATATATTGATGGTTTAGAAAACTTAATCTAAGTGTGTGACTTTTTTTTTCCCGTTTCATCCGAGTGAGTCACATTAGTTGGGACTATGCTTGGTTTGCTCTAAGTATGAAATACTTAAATAACTTGCATTACACTAAGGTGCCAAATTGATTTCTTGTTTAGGGAACAAAGTGAATTTTGGTTACAGATTTGTATGAAATCATCGAAGTTATTTTTACCCTTTGATAGGTTCCTATTTCTACTGTGATAACTAAATCCTACTAGTTTGGAAGTTCAGCTCCTGGACTCCTTTCAGCTGTTTTTTCTTTTGACAACTGTGCATCTTCACAATTTAATGAACAGGTTTCAGCTGAATTCAATAAGTTTATCTGTGTTTAGAACAGTGCATGAGAATATGATGAAATTAAAATGCCCTTAAATTTTTATGATTCCATAGTGATTTAAATAAACCTGTAAGTTTAACTTGTGCTTGAGCATTGTTTCATTTCCTGAATTTTTCATTTCATGATTTGACTACTTAGAATGTGGTTATGTCTGAGCACCCCTGAATTTCTTGGCTGACAGCGCTCTCTTAAATTAGGAGGAACTTTTATCTCTGTTGTGCAGCTGAGAAGTGGGAAGAAGGAGTTCATGGCGTGCCTCAAGGTGTACAAGAATACTGTGGCAGAGCAGAGGATGAAGCCTGGGTCTCCCAAGCCCTTGGCTACTGCATTGTCACTAAATCTCGAAGCTGTAAACTGCCTTCTTGATTCATTTCTTTTCATGCAGCTTCTCAGTCCCACTTAGACCAAGGAGTGAGAACTGATTTTAGGTATGAGCATTTATTCCTTTACTCTGATTAAGGGCAGACAGAAAGTGTATGGTGAGAATGAACAATTGCAGCCAGCACTTGCAACTACTTCTTGTCTCAATGCTGGAAAAAAACCTGAGCTATAGCTGACTAGTGCTGCTTTTTCTTAAGCTTTATAATCCCCATCGAACTCAATGTCTGAGTTCCCTGGGCTAGCATTTGTTAGCCCAGCTCTGGGCCGAACCATCCTTTTTCTCCAATTATAGGCCTTGGCATCAGTGGTTTTTATAAATCTTCTTTTTCAACATTTTTTCCCCCCATGGATAAGATTGGGATATTGAATGACTACCTTTCTGTAAGCTAATCTAATAACGCAATGATTTTCAGACTCTTAGGTACAAAACGAGAGAAAAGCCTCTTTAGACTTCCTGCTTAATAAGATTTACAGTGTTTTCGATTAACCACAGACATAGTTTCATTCCTAGCTTGGAGTATGCTTGCTTCACAGTCAGTCTTCCTAAATTAATGCCTGATTCTTTTTCCAGCAGTTTTTCCTCTCTTTTAATTGGCATCAGTCGCAGGCCACTCTTGTCACATTTTAGCACCTCCACTTCAGTGCTGGCTGGACGCTGCTCCCTGAGCTCATTCATTAACCTCCATTCATCCCCACCTTTCTCTCCTTCAGCCCTTTCCATTACATCCTACTGCTTCTGTTCTTTGTTGGCAGTATAAGATGTTCAGAGTTCATCCTAACCTCTTTTACGCCCAGTGGTATCTGAGGAAGAAACAGCCTATTTTGTTCATTTTATCTTGTTTAGGTGAAAACACCTTAGAAAAGGTAAGCAAGGTCCAGCAGGTTTCAGATAAACCTCTGATCTTTGTGCACTTTTTAGTATATCAGTTTTTTGTATTTTGAAATGGTTTCTTTAATGGCAACATTAAATTCTGTAATATGCAGCTTCTGTGTCCTGTGATATTTATCTACAGGATAAATGGCAGGTGTGTAACCTTAATTTTCAACTATGCAATTAAAATCACACAACTTGCTGATAAAGTATTTTTAATATGCAACTTGTGATATATAAAAATGCCTTTTTTTTAGACCACATCCTAATTATATGAATAATAACCAACACACACCTACTCCGCTTTTCTTCATGTAGGTGGTTGTTAGAGTGCTCTCCAGCAGAAAGCCTATGGTCTGAAAACTTGCATATTATGTGTTTCCTAATTTTTAAAATGAATACTTTAGACCTTGCCCCAGTTTATCTTGCCTTACACCGACTGAACTGCATTGACTTCAACAGAGTTAACCATAATCTTCATTTACGTAGGAGGCAAATTGTGCACATTTAGCTAATTCTCTAGGTGTCTGGGCTTGAAATGGAGTGTAATGGATCTTAGTCACCGCTATGTTTTCATGAAAACTGTTAAACCAACATTTTATTTGCAGAATTTCCCAAAGCAATGGAAAATAAAGAAGTTCATGAGCATGCTTTTGGCTACAGAAATGCAAATCTAAAATGTGCTGATTTCACAGTGAATGGCCGTGGAAGAAAGGAAGGCATTTCAGTAGGATTAGGGAAACTACAAAATATCAGTGGTCAACAAACATTTCCAGCTGTGTCTCCTTACTAAGGATTTTCTTAATATTTTTTAATGCAGCCTTTTCTATTTTTAGCCTTATTTTCCATTTGAAACTGACGTAGGTTAAGCGTGGCCTCTGCAAGTGCAATTCGGAAGCAGCGGAGTGTAGCTAAATAGAGAAGATAAACCAGAGCACTTTGTCATTCTCTTGTTTTAATACCAAACATAAAACAAACCCAAAGCTGTGTAAAATGTTTAGACAGAAGGATGTAAACATAAATGGATGATGAGCCAGCTGGGAGCTGATGGATCAGATTCAGAGGGCAGACCAACTCAGGCAACGCTGTGCTGGGTGTCACCCTACAGACTGCCTGGTCAGGGAGAAGTAGGTGAGACCTTCTTCTGATGACTGGAAGAAGCCTCACATGGACAGGCACTGGTCCTTATGATGGGGGACTTTAATCACCCTGAAAGTTCTGGAGGGACAGCAGAGAAGGGCATAAGCAGTTCAGGAGGCTTCTGGAGTGCGTAGGTAACAGCTTCCAGACACAGTCCCGGAGGAACTGGCAGGTGGACACAGTCTGCCTGGACCTCATATTTTAAACAAGGAAGAACTGGCCAGGGATGTGAAAGGTGGGAGCAGCCTTGTCTGCAGTAACCATGGGGTGGTGGATTTCAGGATCCTCAGATGGATCCTGTTATAATACAGTAATATTAGTTTCACAAGTCTGGATTTCAGAACAGTTTTTAATTGTTTCAAATGACATTCTCACAGATGAAGTATGGACTAAAGAACTGGGCAGTGAGGTGGAACAGGATCTAGGATCTGACAGTCTCCAGTTCACACAATAAAGCTTCAGAATGAGTAATGGTCCTCTCTTTCCCTGCTTCCATTCTTGGGTACCAGTCACTGTAAAAGAAGGAAATATGGAAAAGGACATGTATATTATCCAGTTCACCCCTACCCACTGCTGAGCTGTTCACAGAGATTCCTTGAAGTTGAACAGGGAACTACAACTTTGCCCAAGATGATTATACTTGGAAAAGGAAAACAAAGGAAACAGCTGTGAGATCCTAGACCAGCCTACTCAGAGACCCACTTGATGTAGTTATTTAAACTGATGTAAAATAAAATAGAAAACACAACACAGTAATGGAATAAGAGGGTGTAATTTAAGTTTCACTTAGCAGGGGCAGTGACAATGCCTTCAGGCCCATGCTCTGCTCACAACAGTCACAAACTGTTTTCAACTTCTACCCACTGTTTGACACACAGATTAACATACTACTTTTTTCTTCTGAGAGATGGAAGGTAGCACAGGTGTGATAGCACAAATTCAGACATACCCATCCCCACTTCCACCTCACCTGTCTTCAGACTTCTCTCCTTGGCATTTTTAACTCTCATTTGGTTTTTGATGCTGCCATCTTTCTTAGTTGGTCAGGAATATTTTTATATTTTCTATTTGTTTTGAAGAATTCCACAAGAGGTGTTTGTCATCCCATTCTCACACTGTCTTATACTAGAGAGCATCCATCGTTCCCTGTTTACCAGCTTTTGTCTCTGCTGTACAGGGAATGTTGAATGGAAATAGTCTTTTGGGGACACTAGTCTGCCAAATGAGTAAATATGTGAGAGACTGAGCTGTGAATCAGTTTTATGAAAAGCTTTGAGTCCGAGAAGATGTAAAAACTAGTTCTTGCAGACCTCTGTTTGGAGCTCTTCCCCCCCTGTAACATTCCATACAAGCGGATATATATTTGAAGTCTATTTATATTTGTAAAGCATTATATGTGTTTCTGTAGACAACTCTTTGTTAATGTCTATTTTGACCCAGTAAAACTAGATCCCTGCCAGAGACTTCCTACTTTCCTAAAACAATTCTGTTGCCATCTGCTTTATATCCATGATATCTAGAAAGTCTCTAATTTATGCTCTTGTTATATGCTTAATGCTTTGTCTTTGCCTTCTCTGTCTTCCATGGACGTCTTCATGAGTGAGTTAACCCAGACTCCTATCCTCCCTCACTGTTTATCTCAGAAGGTGACAGAGGAGTGAGAATGCACTGAAAATGATAAGGGATTGAATCACTCAGGCAAGGGGCTCATTCCCATTTTTGCTGACTTACCCAAGCCACTCTCGTCATTCACCACTTGGGTCATTTCAGTGATTACTTTAGTTTGAGTTATTTACACTCACCATCCAGAGGGATCTTGACAGGCTGGAAAGGTGGGCCCGGATAAACCTAATGAGGTTCAACACTGAGAAGTGTAAGGTGTTGCACTTGGGCTGGAAGAATCCCAGACATAGATGCAGACTGGGAGAAGAGCTTCTTGAGAGTAGCCCTGCTGAGAGGACCTTGGTGTCATGGATAAGAAACTTTTGAGCCAGCAGTGTGCTCTTGCAGCTCGCAAGGCAATGGTATCCTGGGCTCCATCAGGAGAGGAGTGGCCAGCAGAGACAGGGAGGTGATTGTCCCTCTCTACTCTGCCCTCCTGAGGCCCCAGCTGGAGTCCTGGCTCCAGAGCTGGGGCCCCCAATACAAGAAGGATGTGAAACTGTTGGAGAGGGTTCAGAGGAGGCCACGAAGATGACTAGAGGGCTGGAACACCTCCCCTACTAATTGAGGCTGGGGGAGCTGGGCTTGTTCAGCCTAGAGAAGAGATGGCTGTGGGGGGACCTCATTGCAGCCTTCCAGTCCCTGAAGAGAGCAGAGAGACAGGAGAGGAATCAACTTTTTAAAAGGGAAGACAATAGCAGGACAAGGGGGAACAGATTGAAGCCAAAGGAGGGAGTTCTGTATTGCTCTTCATTTTCTCTCTGTAGACATACTTGCACACTAATGTAAATTTTTTAAAATCTTTTTGATAATATGAACAGATTAAGCTTTTTAAGTTTGGTACTGAAAAATATTTCCTCCAGTGCTCAGGATTTTGGTGGGGTTTTTTTGGTTTTGGTTTTTTTTTTTTTTTTTTTTTTATGGCTCCTTATTGTTCTGCATTCCCTCTAAAAAAGGGGGGCACCAAAACTGCATTCTGATTATAGAGTTAATCTTACCACTGGCCAATAGAAAGTAAATTATTTCTTTCTGCTCATTACCTCTTTATGCATTTCACAATTTCTTTAAAGCAACGTGGCGTTAGAAGCAGAAGTTACTTATTTCCTGGGACTCCTCACAGGCAGGAACATCTAAGTGTCCTTTCAGGGTTAAACTAGAGTCTTCTGCTCCAGCATCTTGTCTCTGACAGCACTCAGTGGTAGATCTAGGAGAAGCAGATGAGAATAAAGCAAGCTCAGCAATTCACAGCTATTGCCATAGCAGCTTATGGCTCACCCAAGAAATAGCGGTGGTGTATGTAATAGATCTCAATGGATTTCTTTGCTGATCCTTTTGTCCACTGACTTTGTTTTGAACCCAGGGAAACCTTTTACATTGATAACTTATCTTTGCAAGAGACTCTGAAGCTTAACTGTGGATTGTGTGGCCAGGCAAATCCTTTCTTTGTTTTCAATGTGCCATCTGCTACTTTTGTTTGACTTCCTCTACTGCTTCTGATAGAAGAGACTGTGAACAGTCATTCCCGGCTCACCTACTCCATGTCACTCATGATTTTATGGATCTGTATCATAACCCTCCTACATCAGTTTCAAAACTACTGATTTTCATGGCAGGTCTTCCACTCTCTAAGAATAACCTTTGTTACTTGAAGAAATACAGAGGTATTAATTTATATTTGTTTGCATCACAATAAATGCTTTTTTGAATGAACCCAGTTCTCCAAGTGGTCTCCATTGTCCTTAACAGTTCCCCTGACCTGATTATTTATTAATATGTCTGTGCTTGCTAAGAAATAAAAAGTGCGTAATATCATTTCTGTGGAATGTTTTCTTCATGAGCCTCTTTTAAAAACTCTGACATTTGTTCTTTTTTACACTTTTTCTCCCAGACAGGTTGACAGTAACGACAGCTCAGTAACAGTAATGTCACCTAATTAATTCCAGCTTGCAGTCTTAGATACTTGTACAGGATTAGCCAAATAACATCAATCTATTTATGATCTTCTTGCAATGATCTTTTTTACAGGTATTACAATATAAAGGTTTGCTATACTTAATAATTACAAAAACCTCTAGTAAATCTTCTGTTTTTAGGGAGGTCTTCAGTGTAACTTCAAGGCTTTGGGTGAACTTAACCCATTAATAAGCTGTAGCTGCAAATTTCTATTTTGCAATACATTCTTCACAATATAAAAATATCAAGCATTCACTGTTACATGGTAGGAGCAGCTCTGCAAGTACCGATATGTGTGGTGAGGATCTGTTGTGAACTTCTTGTTGGAAAAAAATGAAAAGCAAATCTTGTCTTTTCTTGCCTGCATCATGTACTGGCACAAAGACAACCTCCCAAACGAGTAGCCTGTTCCATATGCTTGGGCTTCTAAGCCAACAGCATTGCATAAAAGGGTTTGGGTGGTGGTGTGTTTTTTTTAACATGATGCTAGTGATAATTTGAAAGAAACCAACCTGTGGAGAATTTCATAGCCCTGAAAAGAGTCTTAGAGTGAAAATCAGGTTATGTTATTTCAGTTCTGCGGTCTACTACAACAACAAAAAAAATCTGATTAAACTAGGAAAATTAGGAAATAATGGGTAATTGCTTGGCACTGGCCTGTTAGAAGTGTTCAGAGTGTAATGCTAAATGCACCTTCCCAAGAAATTATAAGGAAATTAGAGAAAAGATTTGGAGAGTTTTTGCAGTCCTGAAGAGGCAACATCTTAACGTGGTAATGACAACAATTTCAGGGGAGGTTGAGAGGGAGAAAAGAATGAATATTCAAAATAATTCAGGTTTGTTTTCAGTAACTCACAAAAGCTAGTCAGAACTAGCTTCTTTTCCCAGCTGCTTCTAATGGAATTAATTCTTCAAATTAGGATGTTAATTATTTTTCAGAGGATTTTTGTATTTCAAAATAGCACAGTTTGGAACTGTGTGAGAACTATATCTCTTCGCAGTCACATAGCCCATTTGGAAGTCAGTTGGTTAACTCAGTGCTTCAGGCCATCTTCAGGATTTGCATTATCCAGAAGCACTGACAATTCACTTGGTTCTGACTCCAGTACATGTTAATAGAATGGGGACTTTAACGCAGAATACTGCGGGTTCTGTGCTGTGTTTACCTCTTGTTGTGGTCCTGATACAAATAGAACTGGGTGCCTTTAGTAACAAGCTGTACAAAAACTGGAAAAAACATATATATAAACTTGGAAGAATCTCTGCAGTATGCTGAAAAACATGTCTAGACCCTGACCATATCTCTCTGCCAGAGAGAAGATGAATCTTTCCGATGCTTGTAGCTGATACTTGGGAGAGACAAAGCTTTTCTGTTACTCACAAGGATGGCAAAATGTAAGATTGACTTGTAAAGCTGTTGTGAGTAAAACCACAAAGTTATGTATTTCAGCAGTCACCCTCAGATCTGTCATTACTCACAAACCTCACCAGATCCGCAGAGCTGTGTATCTAAAGGTTTTGTGTACTGTATAAATCATTATTTAACCATGAACTTCATCAGCATTATGTTATGAATCTGCTCATGGCACTTTTTTTTCTTAAAAATATATGACTTATGACGAAGATGGGTGATGGGACTCGATACCATTACTGTCCAAAGCAGTGACTTTAAACTCTGCGTCCAGCTTTGGACCCCTCAACAAAAGAAGGACATGGACCTGCTGGAGTGCATTGAGAGGAGGGCCACAAAAATGATCCAACAGTTGGAACACCTCTCCTATAAAGACAGGCTGAGAGGGTTGGGCTTGTTCAGCCTGGAGAAGAGAAGGCTCCAGGGGGGCTTTATAACTGCCTTCCAATACCTGAAAGGTGCCTATAAGAAAGCTGGGGAAGAACTGTTCCCAAGGGCATGGAGCAATAGGACAAGGGGTGATGGTTTTAAGTTAGAAAAGGGGATATTTAGGTTGGATATTAGGAAAAAATTGTTCAGTATGAGGGTGATAGATGACTGGAACTGGTTACCCAGCAAGGCAGTGTAGGCCCCAGTCCTGGAGATATTCAAGGTCAGGCTTGAAGGGGCTCTGAGCAACCTGATCTAGTGAAGATGTCCCTGCTCACTGCAGGGGATTTGGACTAGATGAGCTCTAAAGGTCCTTTCCAATCTTACACAATCTATGATTCTCTGATTATGATTTTGCACAGGTGAATTCCCTTCCCTGCACAAGAAACCCACACTTACCTTTATAAAATAATTTGAACTTTTGCAAAAAAAAACCAATCGGTCCATTGATCCAAAACCATAGGTCAGTTTGAGAGTGATAATTAACTATCTACAATATAAAAAGTTTCCCATATAGAACCACAGAGGGATTGTTTTAACGCTTCCTTGGTGCAAGTAAATGCATATCAATGTAGTGTAGTAAAAGAGACTCAGATTTGCTCTCCCACTTTTATTTTAGGTCCTTAACTTGTGGTTTGCTGGGGGAGATGAAAAGGTAGAATACTTTTTGTATAACCTCTCTGTCTAAATTTCTATAAATTAGGGCTAAAAGTGAATAATGAATTACTGTTTCTCACTCCTGTCCCATACATGTGCATTCATACTCTCAGAAATAACATGCTCTTTATAAAAAGGCTTCCCTCTTACGACCAATATATTTTTTAAACATTTCATAAGCCGCAGAGAAGTTGATTACCTCATGCTCCTAAATTCAGTTGTTAATTATTTATTTGGAAGTGTTGGGTGGGCTACCACAATTAGCCTTGGCATATTAAATAAATAGGTTTTTACAGTAATTGGTGTTTGATACCATGCTGCTTAGAATAGTTTTCAATATTTCATTCCTGTCTGGGAGCTAGCTGTAATGTTTAATTTTGTAAACCACTTTAGGACACTGTAAGAAAAAAATAATCATATTACAAGTGAGAAGTGTTGAGTAAATTCCTTTTACAAAAATGCACCCGTTATAAATTTAGCCTGTAATTGGGAGCATTACAAAGTGCTGAGATGGAAAACAAACAGGAGGAAACCTAATAATCCGTAACGTCAGGAGCCTGCACCTGCAGCTCGGTCGTGGTCGGCTTGCCAGTTTGCATATACAGGCTGCTGAAGAGGTAGAAGCTTTCAGTCCTAAGACAAAATAATCTTCAGATACTCAGTGCCTGTGGTGGAAAGGTGTCCAGCTGAGGAAACAAGAGGTAGGCAATGACCTTTCAGTTCTTATTTACTTTTATGGTCTCAGCCAAAGGGCTTTCCTGTGCTGTCGCTTCCAAGGCAGCAGGGCGAGTCATTGGTTCTCCAAGTTTTCTGTCTGCCAGGCTGCTCACTCTCCACGGGCAAGCTGGCCTCTGTGTTTTATCCAGTCTGTTACTTGCTTCTTTCAGCTTCAGGCAGGCAACTTGTGCTTCTCAGATCACAGTCAACTGGATGGAGAAAAAGCCCCAGATCTTACAGAATGTTGAATTAATTGGGCTGTGCAGGTATATACATCTGGCTCTATAATATCTTCTGGCTGACCATAAGATATCCAAGCTAGAGGACTCCTTTTACTCTGGCCTCCTGATGGAACAAAGCAGCAGCAGGATTTGGGTTTTCATAACAAGTCTACCCATCCAGGAGCTCATTTGGCATTCCTTATGCTGCGTCTCTCCTTCCATCTCCATCTAGGTAGTTTGTACCTTGAAAAGTGTACAAAGATGATAAGAAGTGTACTTTGGGAGCTTTGAAGTATCTCAGGCTTTCATACCTCCACCAATCTAAGATGTTATCAATATTTCTTAGTTGACATGTTATCAGCTTCAGCACCCTGGGTCTTCCTGTTTTCCCTGGGTTACACCAACTCAGAGGATCCTTCCTTTTAGTTTAGGCATGAGTTCATAATATGCAAATTGTCCATTGTGGTGGGTCCTCCCAGTAGCTGGTTCCTCCTAGTCCTTCCGTTCTGTGTTTGGGTCCAAGTTTATGCCCCTGCTTACTCACTAGTTTGAAGAGTAGTTTTGTCTTCTGAAGTTCTCTAACCTCTCCAGCTCCAGGGGGCTACTGGTTGTTCTCTGTGGACACTACTTGGAGGTGCAATTCACCAGCTTCAATATTGAAAATGTTGAGAATAAAGATAAAAGTCCTAGAAGAATCACTTTTATACTGAAAGTCTGCAAGAGAGTTGTTGAAATCACTGCTGCATTTCAAAGGCAGCTTTGAGGGAAATGGTACACTCTGCTCCACAGTGCTGAAAGTTTGATAGGTGCGTATTTCCAAATGATGGACTTTGTGCAAGTCATCTGTGTCTCAGCATGCTCAGAGAACAGATCTTCATTACCATCCTTTAGAGGCTAGAATTTGGGACACATTTTTAGCTCTGTCTTCCTTTCCTTACTAATCAGAATTCTGTTTCATTTTGAAAATAGGTAGTAATTTCTCTGTACAGCTAGAGACATTGACCTTGCTTTCGTTATGTGGTGGTTTGGCCCTGGCTGGAGGCCAGATGCCCACAAAAGTCTCTCTGTCACTCCCCTTTTCATCTTGGACAGGGGAGAAAATATATATTGAGAGGCTCAGGTGTCGAGATAAGAACAGGGAGAGATCATTCCACAATCAGCGTCATGGGCAAAACAGACTCAACACAGATTAAAGGAAAGAAAACTAATTTATTACACTGCACTGCACACACAGTGAGACCAGAGTCAGATAATGAGAAGTAAACCCAGATTTTAAAAACATCTCCCCCCACCCCTCCCTTCTTAGCAGACTTCACTTTAGTCATGATTTTGCTCCCTTCTTCTCCCCCATTGTGGCACTGGGAGGAGCAGGGACTGGGGTTTACGGTCAGTTCCTCTCAAGTTGTTTTCCTTCTTAGCTGTGGGGACATTTCTCACACCCTGCAGTGAGGGGTCCCACCCATGGGAGACAGTTCTTCACGAACTTTCCAATGTGAGTCCTTTCTCACAGGGCTTCAGCTCTTCACCAGCTGCCCCAGCATGGGTCACTGCTATGGGGTGCAGTCGTAAAATCATAGAGTGTCTCTCAAGCCCAGACTGCTCCAGCCTGGTCCTCCACAGAGTCACAAGCCTCCCCACTCCCATAGCAAACCAGCTTCAACATGGATCTCCCTCTCATCTCTGTCTCTCTCTCTCTCCATGGGCTGCAAGTGCTGGCAGAGGCTTGCTCCAACACAGGTCACAGCATCTCCTGTATGTCTCCACCTGCTCCAGTGTGAGGCTTCTCCATGGGCTGCAGGTGGGGTCTGGGCCTTTTCCATGACCATCATTGATGTGCTCGGCCTTGGCTAACAATGACTCCAGCCTTGAGTCGGCTGTTGTTTACTCTGTCAGGCCTACAGAGAGCTTCTAGCTGCTTCTTGCAGAAGCCACCTCTGCAGCCCCCTCCTCCACCAGAACCCAGCCACCCAAAACTACAACACTGAATACCTAGTGTAACAATATTCTGAGAGGCTATGGAGAGAGACAGATATTTTTCCCTAATGTCATTTTATTTTCTCTGCAATGCCTCGTGTTAAACTTCTGTCTTCATCAGGCCCTTCTTCAGGAACTGGTAGCCACAAGCATACCTTATGAAAAGCAGACAGATTCTTGGGTGCTGGTGTGTGGATGGTAGTGGGGGAAACTGTAACAGAGTATCTAATATAATGGAGGAATTACATACATTCTCTTTGGAGAAGAAATTAACTTCTTGGCTTTCTGGAAAACCTAGTTTTCTTTTTTCATTGTCCGTACAGTAATGTGTGTGATGTGGGGAACTGTGAAAGACTTTGCTGCTTGTTCTGCACTTCTGCAGGGATAATGTCTGACCTGGATGGATTCCTCTTATTGTAAATCCCTGCTGCACCAATGATTTGTGATGGTGTCGTGGTTTCACCCCAGCTGAGAGCCGAGGCTTATGTCTGTAAGCCGTTGCTTAGTCAGTGGAGGGGACAAGAAGAATCCCGCTTGCTTTCCTCTTTAGAAGTTCCCAGTCAATTATTGTGGCCTCTTACATTGAGTTGTTTCTCTTCCTCTGCTCCCTTCGCATACTAAACTGCCCTTTTCAAGGGGATGGACTTTTTATGAGATAAACTTGTGAACTGACTCTGACAGACAGTTGTTGTCTAATACTGGAGGAGATAAGCGTTTTTAGCCTTTATCTCTTCCTTTAGGCATCTGTATAAATTCAGACAGTGGTGTTTGATGTCATGATTGTTTGAATTTTAATAGAAGTTTGCACTGAATCTTAATAAAACTTTTATAGTGGCAAATAAAGGCAATTATATACACAGGTTAAGAAACTGAAGTCATCTATCCATACAGTCAGGGGATGAACTAACTTCTGCTCAGTTCTCTGTTAATATGTTTCCTTCCTAAATGGAATCAGTTCTGTAAAACTTATTTTTCCCTTTGAATACTCTCCTATCTCTAGCCTAACATTGCTAAAATACATAGTGGAAGAGCATGTACCTAAAAACTAATCTACCACTTGTAGATGACTTTGGTAACCTGGTACCTCACTGTATAAAGTCTGTTTTGTATACTCAAAAGCCCTATGTAAGAAGTAATTACAAACTGTAGTGCAAAGCTTAGTATAAGTCTTAATCAAGGTGTCCCATTTGAACACTTTTTTCTGGTGTTACTACTACTGTAGAGCTCCCAGCCTTATTGCAGTAGACACAGCATGGGTGTGTTAACAGAGAAAATGTAGTGAACCTATCATCCAAACACCAAAAAAGAGCCTCCAGTTGTTGACGATGAAGAGGGGAGATGACAAAGATGGGCATAATCTGCACTTACTGCTGTGAGTTTGTGGCCTGGCACAGGCTCTTGGGTGAGAAATCTCTGAGACTACTGCTGTGAACGGGGACAGCTGTCACAGTAAAGGTTTGTAAGACTGTTTTAATGCAAGGAGGAATTGAAAAAGGAATGAATTTCATAAAAAGTTGATATAATCCGTCTCCAGTGCTTCATATCTATTATCTTTCCACTTTTCTGTAACCACTTGAGAATGGATTTCCCAGTGGGCTAATTAAAATCCTCCTGTGACATGCCGTTCTCTCAACCAACTCCCGTTTCCCTGTGTGATGATTTGATACTGTCACTGGGAGGATAAGTTTGGTTTGTATAGGCTATATGGCACAAACATAGGCTGATTTGGTGTTGGTCTGGTTTCTCCAGCTTGTGACTGTATTGGTTATTTAAGAGAATGTCCGAGAGGGAATTAATAGAAAACTGATAGCAGCAAAATTTAATAAAGCCAGAAGAAAGAAAATGCTGTGCCTGTGACTATCCAAAGAGAAAGACATGAACTAAAATGCAGCATATTAATGAGGACTGAAGCAATCTTCCTCATTCGTCTCTGAACTGATCTCTGAAAAATCCTGTGCATTCTTGCTTTGTGCACATAACCCTATTAATTTAATTGAGTTTTGGGATAACTCCAGGTAGAAATAAAGATTTATTCTTTTTCTTCATAATTTTTTTTTTCTTATTTTAACAGTGGGTACCATTTTGGGGTAAGGAAGGAAAATATTCTGCAGTAAATCATGGGGGCTTATTTTGCACGTTCTGTAGTTCCTCTGGTGTGTGGCATTTCTCTTAATACACTAAAAGTTAAGCTGAAGGTCACAAATAATAAAGTCAAATATTGAATTTTCCTTGCTTCAGGTATGCTGTAATTGTCAGGTCTCCTATTTGTGACAGAGTATTGGTCCTTTGAGGAGAGGAGAGGTCATTAATATGTTGGTGAGAGCTTTTTAAAAACTGTTTTCACTTTTCAGGCCTTGTAACTTGGTGATGTATGTTTGTGTGGCAGTCATGTATGTTTGATGTGGAGGATTGCCAGAGTAAAACCGACACCTTGAAAAATTGTGTGGGCTTTGCTTGTGTTTCAGACATCGGTGTGAACAGAAATCATGTGCAACTGGACTCAAAAAAATCACTTGAGGTTGCTCAACAGCGTAGCCACTTCTTTTTTCTTTTTTTTTTTTTTTTCAGAATGGTGTTGCACATATTGAAATACATTGTATGTGAAGAAAGGCTGATTTCCTGCAGGAATGCATTGTTTTTTACAGACTTAATCTCATGGATCACTTTTATGGTTTTCCATTTCTGTCCTTTCTCTGTAGTCTAAACAATAAGTCTTGTTTGTGTTGCTTCCTTGGGGTCCCCATTCTGGGGATTGCTTTTTACAGGGTTTTTTACTGCACTAAAAATGAAGATAAAATAAACTGTCCAGACAGGGCTTTAAAGATATGGACTGTGGAGATGTACAATCTCCACATACTGCGAATGGTTTCTGATTGTCCCGCAGCATCGTAAGGGAAGTGCAGTTTCTTTGTGCTTCTTTTCTACCTTGAAAGCCAAATACAACAGAAAACTCTCTTTTTACCATCAGCATTGTTGTTCTCATTTTAAACAAATCCAGGACAATGAGAAACGTGCGGGTAAAGGAAGCCTGACAGCAGAGGTTTAGACCATAGATAGGACCTCCAGTCCAGACAGCCAAGAAATTGCTGTGATCTCTGTCTTTGGTTGTTGCATTTTCCCATCTGCTGAGGTGATACTAAAGAGGTGTATGTGAGGATAGTTTCTATGATGGCTCACACAGAACTGCATGAAAACATTTGCATACTGGGTCCTAGAGTGGCTCGGTAGTGATTTTAAGTTGATCTTTTAAAGACTGAAGTCTGCATATTGTCATTTCTAAGCCTCCAAATGCCCAACTCTTCTCTAGCAATGTCTATATGTACATTTAGACTTTAAATGGAAACTTAAATGCCC
The DNA here is from genome assembly GCF_964237585.1 of Gallinula chloropus. Classification (NCBI taxonomy): domain Eukaryota; kingdom Metazoa; phylum Chordata; class Aves; order Gruiformes; family Rallidae; genus Gallinula; species Gallinula chloropus. Next base: position 5,938,182 of record NC_140086.1, read on the forward strand.
TTCCTTAGTAATAAAATTTTAAAATATCATGATTTTCATAAAGTTTATTCTAAATTTCTTAGGAGCTACTTACTGTGCAAGAAGTGGAGTAGCCATGGTGCACTCCAACAGGAACAGGTTTATATTTTGGGGGTCCAGGACACTGAAGCATAACACCTGTATCTATCATCCAGGACATAATCAAGATTGACATCCGCACTTATATGGCCTGTAGGTCATATAGTTCACATTGTGGGTGACCGGTGGCATTCCTGTCAAAATATAATACAGCAGCAAAATCTGTCACAAAGAGCAAACCTGAGCCTTATGTTTAGCTATAAACCTAAACTGTGTAGCTCTTCAAAAGCTGTTTAATTTACATTAGATCATTCCTTAATGTAAGCAAATGTCTCTTCGCACTAGTTGTATATTCTTGTAAGTGCTAAAAATCTTACTTTTGCTTGGCAGTGCCTCAATAGTTTAAATACAGTATGTTTGAACCAAGGATAATAGCAGAAAAATGTAGATTTTTATTAATTCCATGACAGGTTATTCATTGAAAACCTTAAAATCTGCAGCCTAAGTTCAGGCTTTTGAAAGTTGTATATAAAAGTACAGAGAGCTGTAACTTAAAAGCTGATGGGTTTATTTTCAAAAGAATATAGAGGTTCAGTAGCATAAAGATGTTAAAATATATAGGATGAGCATATTGCTGAAGAGAATAATTTATCTCCTGGATTTTAATGCCTTTCAATAAACTATTCCTAGCTACATTCATAAATACTTGAGCACTAACTAATAAATAAAGTATTATTAATTGAATAAGTAAGTGACTTTTTCAGTGGTTACCATCACATCTATACTCAATTATTTGATAGGCTGTCATGGGAAGTTCCTTTTGGAAGCTACATTCACCTAGCTCTTATTCCAGCGCTGATTTAGATGAGACTGAAATAATCTTTTACAAGTTTATTTTACTGTCTGGTCAAAAGGTTGAGAGCTAAAGCTTATATTGATAATGTCCAAGTGAATGAAGGCATTAGGTGGAATATAAAGTTTTACTTGATCGACATACCTAACAAAGGGGAAGAAAATGTAATTTGAAGCCAGAAAGCTTGCCAGTAAAACTGCTAGCAAGTCAAGACTCTCCACTGAATATTCATCACGTCCATAGGAGCATGAGGAAGAGGAAGATGAGACATCTCTGGCAATTCCAAGAGGAATACAGGTTTCTAGAGACTGTCAGCATACTGCCTGGGAATTGCCTGTTACACTGCATAGGTTTGGGCTGACACGTGTCTTGGATTAGACGAGCCATGTTGCCAGATAAGCTGTGCTGGGAGGGAACTGCTGAGGGCTCAGGGTTCATAACTCTGGTTTGCTTCATGAGCCTGGTGCTCCCGCGCTACAGAGCAACACGAGTTTGGGGAAATTTACTGTCCTGCTGTTCCTAAGTATCCATTTTATGAGCACACAGGGTGGTAAATACTCCCCCTTTCCTTTCCTGCTTCTCTTCCCTTGCTTTCACAGTGATTTGCAGGAATTAATTATTTTTAAAGTTATCTTTAATAAAAAAAGAGACATTTTTAACTTGACAGTCTTCCTGTCAAGCACTCTTGAGCAAAAGGGACCACACAAGGCACTTGCTGCTACTGAACATATCAGAAAACATGAAAGGGGGGAAGTTCGAAATCTTGTGTGTAAAAGACCTTGGGGTTTTGCATTGTTGTTTTTGCCAATGATTTACTTTTTAAATAAACTTTCTGACTAGAGCAGCGTTCTAATGTCAAACCCTGATTTTCTTTCCCCTTAAAATGCCTTTAAAATACTAAGCAGTGTTCGGCTGGCCTGTTAATCTTAGCCAAGGTCTTCTTCAAAAGAAAAGTTACATGAGAAATGCAGTCTAGCTGAATTCACCTAATTTGGTGTCTTTTGCAGCATATGCAGCACAAACTTTTCAGAAATAAAGAGACTTTGAAGTTTGCTGTATCCCACGGAAGGGGAGGAACTGAGGGAACTATTATTTGATGAGAAAAAGCGTATCCAAATTCTCAGTGCAGGAAAAATGAGGATAAGAAAGAAACTCTTCTACAGGTTTTTGAAAATAGTTGTTTCTCTGTTCATTATAGGTGGATGGAATCAATGTATTATTTCATACTGATATTAACAAAATGTCCCCAACTGATTATCTAATTTAATGCTAGATCGGGGAGCCTCTTCTACTGCATTCTGGAATCCCTAATTAAATGTCAGGCTGCATTCAACGACTTTAAGGGATTGGCCACTATTGGTTTATTTTTAAATAGCTGGTTTAGTTCCATTAATAATGATATTCTCTTTGACAACATTTGCAGCAGTCAATGATACCCTCACCGTTTAGTTTTCTTTTACTATATAGGAACCAGTTTCCCAGCTTAGTGATAGAAAGCACTCTATAAATATCTTTGGCCTTTGGAAAGAAGAGACCCTTTTTTGCAGTTTATATATCCTTGAAGTATTTACTGAAGTAGAAGTGCCTCCATTTTGGAGTGTTTTTCTCATTGCACGCTTCCTTTCCTGTTTAACAAGATATTAAAAAGATGTCCTTCAGGGCAGGCAGTGAAATGTAACAGTGGAAAGGTCACCCAAAGAGCAAGAAGATGGCCTTTGAAGAGCTAATTCTGCAGGAAATATAGAAGAGAAAAATTTGCTTTCTGAAATTTCAGCTCAAGAATAAGAGGTTTTCTACTTTCTCCTCCGTTATTTGAACACAGTGTTACCAGTTTTCCCCCTGCATGGCTAGTGACTGCTGTGTTTTTCAGATTTTAGGATACTTTTCTTAATATTCAGGATATGTTGTAGGGGCCTAGAGTGCTACAGATTAAAGTTGTGCCTACTGCATCTAATTTTGGGTTGTGCCTCAAAGGCCTATTTTAGCTTGTGGAAAAATTAATAGGTCTCTGTTTTCTTAAAATGCCATTACTTTTTATAGCTTTGATATAAACTTTTCTCTCTGATCTTGTTAGCAAGAGCATGAGTCCTCCTAACTCTGAAATAAAGGAGTGTCAACAAGTGCTGCATGTGTAACTGGGGTTAGATAGAGTTTTAAGATTGATGGTGACTGGTTTGCCCTCACAGATCCTTTCTCCTTAGCAACAAATACTTACTCCATGGTGGTGTTGATCCTTCCATTTAAGTGAAAGTCATGGCGCTTCTTTGTGTATGTGTACAGGAAAGAAAACAGTCTGCAGGAGAAGGAATTGCCTCCGTGCTTTTGCCCTGTTTTTAATTGCTTCAATTCACCCATGCAATTTAAAGACATTATTGGTGCTATAGCTACTTTGAGTGCCAGGGCTTTAGAGGAAGTCATTGAAAATGTTAATTTTCTCTTTCTTCCTGAATTTCCAGCTCACTTTGATATTACTCTTAGGGAGATGAGTTATCAAAAATGTCATTCAAAGAGGAAGGAACAAAGAATTTCCCTGTTTTGAATGAAAGCTTTGCATCCCTGGACACCCTAATTAAAAAAAATAAGAAAGTGTGAGGAGGGGGGGAGGAATGCAATACCCCAATCAATTCGTTGCTTAACAAAATGAGTGAATAATGGAAATAGAGCTGTTTCTGATGGTCCAAGCAGATTAGTCAATAGAACGATGACATTTCTCTGACTCACCGGTTAAGTTAGTAAAGGAGTTATGATAGACAGGGTGTACACAATAAAAAACCCACAAACTTTTCATTTAATTTTTATACTTTGATTTTTCTTTCAATTTTCTGCTACCAGTACAGAAATAGTATTCCTTGGGGTGCTGTTCAGGTGCTCTGTTATTATGAAGAAGTTGTGTTTGTTTCCTTATTACTGTTTTCCAGCAGCTTTTTAGTAGAGATCCCTGTGTGGTAGACCTGTATATATGGTGCTTTATAGTATCATACACTCTGTAAAAATTCCAGTTGCTAAATCTGGATCAAAAAATAAAGACATTTAGGTATGCCTCTTTGCTAAGGACACATCTTTCATAAAAACAAAACATGTTCTTTGATCACAGTGTGAAAAATACTCCAAAGACATGGCCAACTCCTAATTCAGCTCCTTCTTACTTAATTTCAAGGATGAGTGCTGCAAGCTACTAGAATTGTTGGGTTTTTTTGTTTGCTTGTGAGGATTTTTTTTAATTTTCTGTTCTGAATTTGTATTTCATAAATCACCTTAAAGCCTCAGGAGCTTCTTAAAAGTTGTATGTTGATGTATGTTGGTGTATGAGTGACTTCAGGATGGAAAAAAACCAAGGAAAAGTAATTTTACTTTTGCCACCCAAATTACTATTTCTGTTAGTAGTCTCAGGAGAAGGAGCACAAAAACTTGATGAGCCACCTTTTCTTTATTACTCTACTTTCCTGAACTGCCAGAGCTCAGTCATTCCCCACACTTCATTGGTGACTCTTTCCACAATGGTTTTGCTTTCCTCTTGAATATTTTAAAGCAATTACTCTAACTCCAGATAGTCTAAATTCAGGAAGACTTTTTAGTTTTGCTAGGTGTAAATTCTTCGTTAATCCCGTGTTGAGGTCATTAACACATGAGTATTAATGAGCCAAAACACTGAAAACAAAATGTTATCAGAAAAACATTTTTCCTTTGCATGGTCTATTGCTCTTAGAGTAAATCTTTCTCTTTGTCAAAAGGTTGTTGACTTAGCGAAGCATGCAGATGGTTAATTACTTACATTGCAAAGTACAATACAGGAAGTCTCACCTGTGGCTGAGTTAGAGCCATCGTTCCCCAGCCTGTGGTGAAATTATTATCTGGACTAAATAAAACTCCCTCACAGCTTTGTGTTTGTGATCTGGTTTGTGTCTGTGTTATTCATAAAACCTTCTGTTGCTAACTGTGAGTTCTGGAATCTGTCACCATTACCTAGAAAACACCCTGTTCTTCGATTTCTGTTTTTTCAACTTGAAAAGCTGGAGTGAATTTCTGAAATTATTTGGCCACTACAGTGATATTGTAGCACTATGAGCTTACACTGTCTAGCTGGATGCATAGCAGGGGTGCTAGTTTTCAAAATGATCTAAGCATGACACAGTGAAATAGAGTCACAGTTGCTGTTATGAAGAACAGTAGGTCTGTAATTCCCTTGCTTGCTATAGCTTGCTGTAGCCCTCTGTATTTTATTTCTCAAGTTTCCTCAGTGGGAAAAATGGGAAGAGGCACAACAAACCAGCTGCTTTTGGTCACATTGAAGTCCTGTGGCTACATGGAAGCTAATGAGCAGTAGGTTTGGGGTTTCCTCCCATCCTTCCATTACTGGAGTACTTACAGATGTGGGTAAGTATGAATTGTACCTCTCTCTCTCTCTCCATTTACTCTCCTTGAAAAGTAATGATGGAAACCCAGTCCCTTTGTCTGCCTTTCCTGTCACAGTCATCACAAAAAAATAAACAAACAAACCCCAAGTCATGAGTACAGACCTAGATATTGAGAATCATAGAAAATTTTTTGTTGGAAGGGTCTTCTGGAAGCCATGTAGTGCCACCCCCTGCTCAATGGAAGCCTAACCATAAAGTTAGGTCAGACTGCTCACAGCTGTCTCCAGCAAGTTTTGCAAATCTACAAGGATGGAAAAGTCCACACTTCCTCCTAATGTGGATTTTTTTTTCCTTGTCTCTGATCAAGATTTCCTTCACTACAACTTGTAACTGTTGCATCTTGGGCTTCTGCTGTGCACCTCTGAGAAAATCTGTCCCTGTCTTCTCTTTAAGCTTCCTTTATGAAGGGATATTGATGGTGAGAAGCCCCCTGAGACTCCTCTCCCAGTTTGTTCAGTCTTTCCACACACATTGTGTGCCTCAGCCCCCAGCGATGCGAATTCATTCCAGTTTGCCAGCATCTCTCTTACGCTTGGGGATCAACAGAACTGGACATGGTATTCCAATTGAGGCAAGTGAGTAAAGGGAACTAGTCAATTCCAATTGACTTCCAATAGTTAAAAGGTACCAACAGGAAAGCTGGAGAGGAACTCTTTATCAGGCAGTGTAGTGATAGGACAAGGGTTGTCCTGGTAATGGCTTTAAGCGGAAGGAAGGTAGATTTATGTTAGACATTAGGAAGAAATTCTTCACCATGAGGCTGGTGAGGCACTGGCACAGGTTGCCCACAGAAGCTGTGGAAGCCCCATCCCTGGCAGTGTTCAAGGCCAGCTGGATGGGGCTTTGGGCAACCTGGTCTAGCGGAGGGTGTCCCTGCCCTTGGTAGGGAGTTGGAACTAGATGATCTTTGAGGTCCCTTCCAACCCAAACCATTCTGATTCTGTGACTATGGCTTGCAGACTGGGCTCTCAGGAGAGCAATCTAGCATGCATTTAACTGTCATTGCTGGCTGAGCACCTATACTGAGGTTGTTCCTTCCCAAATGCAGGACCACATCTGTGTTTTCTGGCAGCCCATTCTTCCAGTTTCTGGATGTCCCACTGAATGGCAAAACCCTCCAGTGTCTTTACAGATCTCCCTCCCCAGTTTTGGTCATCTGCAAATTTGCTGAGTACATTGCATCCATCAGCCAGGTGAAGATGGGAAATGCCATCATCTCTAGTACTGACCCCTGAAAAAGATCTCTTGAAACCACCTGTGAAAAATTCAAGTTTGGTAGTGGTACTCTATGGCCCTGGTCAGGTTGTTTCTTTATACCCATGGGAAAGAAAAATGGCTATAGCAAGCAAGGGCTCTTTTTCCCTTGAAATGAGACAGTTCAATTCTTAATGTCAAGGCTTTGGTTTTTTTGAATGAGAATGTTCTTTGCTGGGTTTTATGGCAGAATAGTAGACTGGAATTATTACATAAAAAAGCAGAAAAGGATCACTCTTGTAATTTTTTGTATGCAGTGTGATATTCAATTTTGTCCTAATAGGCTTAGTATTGCCCTTCATTTATTTCAGTTCAACTGCAAAAAGTCACAAGTACTGCTATGCTTGTTCTAGACAAAATGCCCTTTCGAAAACCAGCCAAAAACTTCATATAACCACTGGTATGGAACTGCCAATACTGGTCCTGGTCTGCATAATATTGATGTATCTGTATGCCCGTGGAAGATGAGCGTGCTGAGCCTCAGATGAGTTTGAGTGCCAAAAGGTTATGTGTGCTTAGCTGAAGCATTTGGAAAAAAAAAAGGGGGGGATGTCTTCAGCATGCAGTTGTGGTCCAGAGAACTTGCCCTCTCCTTATCACAGCCTTGGTCCCCTGTGATTCTTTTCGCTTCGATCAATTTAATAAACTGACAGATACAAATTTCCATTACTGTCAGCACAGCATGGCCAATGTGAGAGCAAAAGATCAAGTTGTGTGCCTGCTCCACTTCCCCTCTCAGCAGCACGGTCACCCAGCTCGGTTGTGTCTCTGAGCTCCTAGGTGCGGGGATGAGGATGGACTTGCCGGTGGGGAAGGGTTATTGGCTGATCTTTTGATGCATCAGGAGGAGGTTACAGGCTGAACAACATGAAATATCTTGGTTTTATTTGTCAACTGAGCAAGCAGAGAATGAGACCCATTGGGATAATAGCTCTGAGACTATGTAATGCCATGGCTGTGTGTGGCTTTGCTACAGAAAGTCAATGCTTTTCCCTTTCCTTTATAAACATATTTTTCAAGTAGACCAAGATTTATTTTTCTCCTTCCTAACACCTCCCAAAACAGCTGACTTTTTCCCTGTGGTGAGGATTAAAGCTAGAAGAAATCCTCCTCCCCTTGCCCATCCCCACAAGCAATATTGTCCCCTCCTGGGAACATGTGTGTGTGCTACATCTGTCCCCTTCTCCAGCTGGGAGGCAGCTCAAGGACTGACTTGGCCACCTGTATTTTTGTGAATGCTCCTGAGTGGTTGTGCTCCAAGCCCAACATTTGGCTTTTAAATTTGTATTGTTTTAATGCAATTGAAGGTGCTAAATAACAGTGCTCTGCTTCTGGAGAGTGCAGGAAGATCATGTTAGCTTTAGCCTGGGCTGGTTAATCATTGATGGAGATGCAATAGCTCCTGGCCCGTCTTCTCCTTCCCTCCCCTTGCTTTCATTCTCTCTCTTCCTCATATGAAACTCAATTAATATGTTACATTATTTCTGGACAAAACCTCATCTTAAAATATGCAAAATAAAGTTTTCATTTTATGTCCTCAGTCACCTTGGCAGGGGGTATTTTTAGCCCAATTTTCACATGAATATTATATCATAAAAGGGCTGAGGTAACATGACAGGATGGTTCATAGTGAATGGATACATTATTTGTCCTGTTGAAAGGACGTAACTATAACCTTACCTGCAATCCTGCAGAGTGGTTCCCAGTAAGTTATGTGCCATCTAACCTTCCCTGAAATGTGTTTCTAACAGTTGACATGTAGATTATCAATGCAGCAGAAGCCTTTATATTCTCTTCAGAACGGGGGTGGGGAGTAAGCAACCAACCTTTCAGGCAAAACTCCAAAGCACTCATTGATAAAACTGCTTACATAATTTAGAATTTTTTTTAAATTCATCATTTCAGCAGAGGAGTAAAAGAAAAGCTTTGAAAGATTTTGGCACTAAAAAAATTTTTAAAAAAGTGAGCTTTTTATTCTCATTTCAAAGGGTTTTGCCTTTCCTTGGGTAAGTATTCAATTTCTAATGCAGATACCTGTTGTAGTGTGAGCCTGTTATTTTAGAAGAATGACAGAGTGTTATCTTTTCCCTTGAAGATCTACAATTAACCAATGACAAAGTTTCCTGGGTTAACAGTAACATCACTGTAGTAGAAATTTTTTCAGCATTAGATCTTTAAGTCCTAACCAGAAGACAAATTCATCCTTTGTATTAACAGATGGGGAAACCAAAGCAGAGAGGGAGCCACCAATTTGCCCAGTGGCATGGCTCTAAACCAAATGCAGGTTTTCATATTTCTGCTCTGGCACTGTGTTCTCAACAGTATCTCTGGCATTGCATGCTGAGGCACATGGAGTTCTGCAGATGGTCATCTCATATTTTCAAGAAACATCAAGGAAATAATAGAATCCTTTTGCAGATCTTGGTGCCAGGGTCTTTCACAAGAATAGTTTTCATCTTTAGGGCATCCTGCTTCTCTTCACTCTCTTCTTTTCATAGATTTGATGATTGAAATGTCTGGAGGAGAACTGCTGTGGTCAACCTGTTGCTAAATATCACCAATACTACTTCTTTACTTCTTAATTTCCGCACCACACCTGGTATATTCTGGTTGATGGACTGCAGGATTTTCAGGATACCAGCTTTCTCTCTGAATTTTCCATATCATTCCACATCAGCCACCCCCGTGATTCATCCTTTATTTCCTATTCTAATTTCTCTAGGTTTAACCTCTGCCACTGGATGTCATTCTGCCTTTGCTAGATTGGAGCACCTTTCCAACATCAAATAAATCAAAGTAGCCTCTAATATCAATTCTCTGAGCACATTCAGTGACCCAGGTGGTGTTTCCTTTATTTATTTATTTTTCCATTCTGCCTTTCAGCTAGTGCCCAACAGAGCCAAGACTCGCTGAGAGAAGGGCACAAACCTTTTCTATACTCAGTGTCAAAAGGCTCTGAGAAAGTTCCCAAATGGAGTGATTTTTTCCTCAAAACTGTGACTTGTTTCTCTATTGATTGAGAATTTAAAAAAAGACTAAAGGATATTTGCAGTCCTAATGGCAAACAGATGCGTGTACATTGTGCACTTATGTTATCAGCTGCTGTTATGTTAATGATTGATGTAACTAAGGATGTGGCTTGTTTCTTTAGCTGGGGTATAAGTTAGAGCTAGAGACACATGGGGGTAAAGGAAAAGGGACTTCTGTCTGGCAATGTAGTCAGGAACCTGGTTTTTAGTTTTATTTCCTAAGGAAAGAAATTAGTGTCTGCAGTGCTCTCGGTCGATATGTCCGTGCCCAGGGGTTGATTTCAACAGTATTTGAAAAAGAATAGAAAATTCAAAAAAAGAAATATGTTCCTACAAGTCTACACAGATGAAGATCTCAATGGGCCACATATGGGTTTCTTGTACCCTTGAGGGAATCATGGAGACTTGGTGGGAGCTGGGTTGATTGTGGGAGCGATGGTGTAGGACTCAGGGCAGTAAGCACACCTTTTGCAGATTTTTTTTTTTCTTCTCCTGCTTGCAGGAGAACCTACACTTGGTGTTCTCAAGGGAATGCAAGGGAATGGCTGCTGCTGCACAGCACATCGTGGTCATTTTGGAAGGAGCGAGAAGAATGAATTTCCTGATCGTGTGTGGTGCTTTTGAAGATGGACCCTTTAAAAAAAGGGTAGATGAGGTACTTAGGGATATGGTTTAGCATAGGATGGGAACGGTTGGATTTGATGATCTTAAAAGTCTTTTCCAACCTTGTGATTCTGTGATGTAGTGGGGGCCAACCTGTTGGCAGGGGCAAGAAAGGAGGGGAAGCAGATTTAAGCCCTTCAGCCGATGTGGCAATGAGACACAATTTATTCCTAGTTTTGTTTCTCTGTTTCTGTCCTTCCTGTGAAGGAAAGGTGTTTGTGGGAAAGGATTCCTCTAACTCAAGATTTGTAGCTGGTAAAGCCAGATCATCCTTGGACTACTTAAGGCTGAGGCTCCTGGTTGGGCAATAATGTGCAGTTTCTTCTGGTACAATTACTTTTGCTCATTTGGTTTAACACGCAGGGAAGGGAAATGGGTGCCAAAGAGATGGTTAGGACAAGCTGTTTGTATCTGGTCTTAAATAGGAAACAGTTTCTCTATCCTTGATTTCTTTCTCACTTTATTTGAGCTATATTAAGTGAATGTTATGCACAATCTATTTTCAGAAAGTGGTAATTATATTAAATTTTCTTCTTCCGGTATTCTTTCATTTTCTGATGTATTCAAATTCTGGTAAGATATTGTCCAGACAAGATGATGATAAAATCTGATCATCTGTTACTGTTTAGTAATGAAAGCAAAATTGGAAGATTGTGTAGCAACTTTAAAAAGGGTACTTTGACAGTTTTTATTTTATTGGAGTTGTTCTAGTCTATTATTTAACAAACTGTCTCTTTATTGCTTAAAGAAGTGATTGCGATATTTCACAAGGAGCTCATTTTTCTTCAATTTCTATTCACTTGTGCATCATTCTTCTGATAGCTTTGTGCTCTGCTTCTCATGCTAATTCTTTTTACAGCAGCTGCTGGAGAATCTTAATGAAATTTGGCGTTTCAGCCCCTTTTCCCTGCCTGCCATATACAGTGCAGCAGCACAACCTGGGCTGGCTTACACATTACCTGGCTGGTGATAAATCTGACCACTCAACTCCTGAGGCTGCAAACCTTTTCTCTAATATCCTTTATTTATATGCATAACCTTTTTAAAGTCATGGTGAATAATACTGTAACATCTTTTCAAGACCAAACTGGTAATGCTCCAGCAATGGCCAAAGCTGTATGTTTGTAGCAGAGGAAAAACATATAATGCAGTTACCATTTAACGATGGTAGAACATTGCTGCAGGTTTTTGACCAAAGAACCATCAGGTTACTGTCTGGTGCTACAGACTACTCTGACATTTTCAATCCAGCGAGGTATATGATAAAAACTATATTAATTCGCATGAAAATCAGCCTAAATTTGAAACTCTTGGCAGGGAGTTCTGCAGGTTAATTGAATTTGAGTACGTGTGTGCTGCCTTATCCTATCAATTTTTATCTTTTAGTTTTATTGATAGATCTTTTGTTTGCATAGCTGGGAGAAAATGAACATGAGAGTCCAACCAGCTTTCTCATTCTTTTTGTGCTGTTCAATCATCAGTGTTTTTCCATTTCTCCTTTATAAGGAATTTATTGATATTTTTCTATGTTTCTGCAAACACAACCAGTCAAATTTCATTTAGGCTGCAAAAGTTTGCTAGGTTTAGCTCCAAGTCTGCTACTGTTTATCTGGTAGAAAATAATAGCCTTATTTTCTTTTCACTTGCACATATATATATTCATATATATGTATTCATATATATATGAATATGTTTTGCAGAGGTAAGAATTCTTGGAATTTTACACTTGCTGATTTAAAGTGTAGCAAATGCTGTATTTGCTATGGAAGCTCTCAGATGAACTTTACTAGAGGGCAGAAATGGAAGTTAAAGGGTTATCCTCTTGTAGCGTATCTAGTGGTGCCCAGTGACAGAACAAAGGGCAATGGGCACAAATAGGAACACAGGAAGGTCCATGTCTTCACTTTGAGGGTGACAGAGCACTGGAACAGGCTGCCCAGAATGATGGTGAAGTCTCCTCTGGAGATACTGAAAACCTGTCTGGACACAATCTTGTGCAATCTGCTCTAGGTGATCCTGCTTTAGCAGGAGGGTTGGACTAGATGATCTCCAGAGGTCTCTTCTAAACCCTATTATTCTGCGATTCAGTGATTCTGTGAACGCTGGGATGTGATGCTTCTTCAACTGCTGCCTTCATCCTCAGTCTGGGTTGAAGAATCTGTCACCCAAAATCCAGTGTACATTCAGTGCCCTGTATCGCTTATCTGAAAGACAATACTCAGGGTATTTAATTGCCTGCCTGCTTTTGGCTCTGCTGTTGCTGTGTGCTTCTCTTAGCTCTCCATTCTGAGGTTTTGGCATTTGGCAACCAACCAACCAATCAAACAAGCAATTTCCTGTTATGTACTGTGGTCTATAGGTTGGTGTATATCACCTGATAATATTTGCCCTTGCAGCCACCAGCCTTCACATTTTCTTTTTTCATTATAGCTCTGTATTCCCCATTCATATTATTGCTATTAATATTTATGCTGATGCTGTATTTGTTAGGTGTACTTTGAGCAAGACACTTTTCCTACTATCTTACTGTACTTTACAATTTCCATGTAATCACCACCTTTTCAAAGCCAAATTTTACTCTGGCATACGCAAGAGTTACGTTCACACAGATCATGGGGGAAGTCCTCTGCTTTATCTCAGGTAGACAGGAATGTGTTTACCATAAGAGTGTGCCCTTAAGTTTATCCCAGCCTGTTCCTTCCCCAGATCTAAATCCATGGTATGTTCATTTTGCACTCACATATTGATAGAAGTTCAAAATAGATGAGGTTTTCTTCACCTCTGTGAGTGAAGACACGTGCTCCACGTCCTCAACTTTTCCAAACCTGCTGCTCAAGGAATACAGGGCATGGCTACAAGCAGAGTCTGGATATGCAAGTGATGTGTGCAGTGTTGCGATGTTGCTAGAATACTCAGGAGCAATTCTTACGGATGGCAAAAGGCACTTTTAATAAAACCCCAACCATTTACTGCATGCTTTTTTTGAGGACCTGGGTTACCACAGGGGTAATCACACTAATGGAACTGGAAAAGTGTCGTGCTACAGTTGTTTTCATATTTATGTGGTGCTCTCTTTGGCTATTATTTTACTTTTACTGGGTCCACTATTGTATTTCCCAATTGGAGCTAAACACGCCTGAGCCCTGGGAAATTTTGCAATTATTGCCACTGACAGAGCAAACAGGAGTGAGGAATCTAAGCTGTTGCTATAGAGGCTGTATAGAACACAATACCCGTGGAGCACTGGGCATAATAACCGTAACATGAAAAATGAGCTATTGATTCTCTGCCCACTTCCAGGGAATGAAAAATTTCCTCCCAGTCCATGAGCCAGTGCACTGACAGCATCATCCTCCTGAGTGCTTGTCCGCAGAGGTCTGACTCCGTCCTCTGGTCACCGTTTAGTTTAGACTAATGAAAATGAACATGTATTTGAGGAAAAAAAGCTTGTCATAGGCTTATTTAGAGGCTGTGCAGCATCCCCTGTGCAATGATTTCATGACACTTAAGCTTGCAAGACACTGTTTTGACTTCGGTGGGTACCAGACCAGCCTTACGTCTCAGGGAGGAGCGAGGGCTGAATCATGGAAAGTGTCAAGAGGCAATTCTGGCACCGTTACTCATTCAGAGCATTGTTTCAACTTCTGCATAGTCGCACAGTGCATAAACGTCCTACTTGATGTGAGCAAAGATGTCATGGTTTGAGTGATTTTTAGCCTAATCACGCAGGAAATGTTCAGGAATGATTAGCCCCCAGTCCTGTGTCATAAGTAGACATAATATGAAAAAATTACCACTCCCATCCTCATGAGCTAAAATTCAGCTGTTTCCTTTGATGTGATCAACTATTTAGTCATGCTTGAAATTTTCGTTTTGCTTCTTGTAATTCAGATTTTCAGCACTGCCCGGTGTGGGTTTGCTCCAACCTCTTCTGTGTGCAGTGGCCTGAGGCAGGTGATGGCCCCTGGACACATCTGCCGTGAGGACTGACATCAGGTTTCCTTTCCTTGACATCCCTCTCATTGGTTTTAGGTACCGATGATAGGGCAAAAACTGCACAAGGTGGTATTAATTCTTTGTGGGCAGCTGAAAGAGAAGCATCGCATGGATATCAATAAAACTTGGCGGCTTTGTTTCGCTGGCATCAGTGCCAGCGTTTTCTTTGGTGTGTTCCATGCAGATCTGGGACCTTGTGTTTCATTTGGAATTCTGCTCGGGACTGCACCCAAGTTTGGGAAATGATGCTGCCAAGTTTTCTCTGGTTTTGTATCAAAAGCAACTTTGGATTGAAGCTGGAATAGAACCAGACACGTGATCTAGCTCCTATACTGTCTCATATGTTGAGCCAGTCTTGTCTAGCCAAAATGGAGTCAGACAGAGGGTGTTATATATTCCTGATGGAAGATTAAAGTAACATCTATGGACAATTTTACTCTGCCTTTTGCTATCTGTCTCACAAAAAAACATTTGTGGAACAAACCTTCAATGTGACAGTTATGAATGTGAGGTTTTTTCCCCTCTTCACACTCCCTTCACTTTCGGAAGTGGCGTGTTGAAGGATGACTCTGCCCTTTTTGAGTGTGTGGTTGAAGGAAGATGTGAGAGCAGCAAGTGAAGCCCAGGGGCTAAATGCAGGTGCTTGGAGCTGCTGCCTTGCTGTAGCCTTGGGGACAGGTCCCCCCAACCAGTATCTGTGTCCCTCTCTGAAAACTGTGAACTATTCTGCTGGACACTATGCTGGAGGGTGTCACCTGAGAGTAATATATCAGAAGCCAAGTAAATTGTTTGATATGTTAAATATTTCTGTTAATACAAATAACTAATGAGAAGATGGCTTTTTGGACCAAATTCTTTCTCTCAGGGAGAGAGATGATCTCACTGAAGGGATCTTGCTCTTTATTCAGGTCTTTCTGCATTATTTTTCACACACAAACAGACATTGCGAAAGAGGATGGAGAATTGGGATGGCATTTTTAAACCTGTTTTCAAGACAATCCATAGCATGAAACTCTCAAATGTGAGCAGTGCCACAAACAGGCAGGTGGAACAGGCAAGCAGCCACTTGCCTCATCATTATCCATTTGATTCATGCTGAACTGCCTGTGTGCTGCTTTACTGAACATTTCTGCTTTGATGGTGGGTCTCTGAAACCAGTGAGCCCCTTCCATAGTCTTCTCCTGAACTTTGCCTCCAGCACAGAGGGCAGACCTTCATGTTCCCAGCTCTAGTCCCTGTTATATTTGCTCATGTGAAATATCCGTGCTGTTGACAGGAATTAATTTGTCCAAATTGGGAAGAACAAGAGAGATGTTTTGGGCGTATTTTTGTTTCAGATGGAGATCTGACTCCCACCTGTTCATAACTTACAAGTTTTATTTTTAGCATTTTGATGTAGAGTGATAAACAGGGGAAAAGAAAGCAACCTCAAACTCTTGTTTTCAAATGTATAGAGATATCACTCTATTTCATGGAGTTTCTGCTGTCTCTTGTCGTATCAGTGCGTGATTCTGAGCTCTGTGCTGAATCAATCTATTTGCTTTCCCTCTTGGGCTGCCTTTCAAGCAACACCTGACCGATGCTGATCAGCCGAGAGAGATGTGATATGTGACCTACCCACTCGACTTACAGCAAATCAAGCTCCACACAGTCTATTTTTAGAAGTCTGGTTTCTGTGTTAGGCTCCTGGAATTCTGTGTTTGCTTCATCTGGAATACAACAAAAAAATCTTTTGATTAATTTTAGAGGCAAAGCTCCTTGGAATAAAATTTAGTTTAATAATGGAAGTGCATTAAAAATTTATATGAGAAATGGGAATTTATGTCTCTTGGGGAACTTAAATTTAAATACAATCTACCTGAAACAGACAGTCAGGATGTAATAAACACAAGATTCACGTTGAACATTTGAGCCCTGTTAAGGTCTCCAATCCCATCCTGCTTAAAAACCTTTCTGCGTAGGAGCTGGTTACCACGCTTCCCACTCACAGACTTTTTCTGTTTTCTGGCCTAAGTGAACACACTCCCTACAGGTTTTTTCTTGGCAAGGTGAAAGCCTCTTACCTTTCTTCATATCCCCTTTTTTGGGGGGTTGGACCCGATGATCTCTTGAGGTCCCTTCCAACCCCTACAATTCTGTGATTCTGTGATCATCTTCTGACCATTTTTTTCCACTGACCTGTGCTGAGGCTCAAAGTGTTGGCCAAACCCAAACCTGGTTTTCATGCTGAAATGCCAGCAATGCTGCATGCAATGGAGAGATGCCCCCTGGGACTTCCCTATGTACATTAGTACAGCACAGAGAGTCTCATGGTATTTCACTGTACAAGCCATTTGCGCCTGGTTGGGAAACCTCTAGCAGAGAGCCTTCCAGAAGCTGCTGCTCCCTAAGTCGGTTTTTTGGGTGGATTTTTTTTTTTTTGTTAGGTGCTAGATATTTACTTTTGCATTCACTTGCTGAAGATTAATATTCTGTCCTCATCTTCAGTGAATTGCATTTTACTGATTTTTGGGCTGCGTTATCAACATGCCATTGAATTTTAATTGGCATGCTCCAAATAGTCACTAGCACCTTCCAGTTTGAATCAGTTCTCCTTTATTTTTTGGATTCCCCTCCCCCTCCCAAACTTAAATTGCCAAGGAAATTATTGGCTAGACTCCAGCATTCACCCTCATGGGTTTCACCTCTTTGAAATATTATGAAATACATTTGGCAAATGCACCAGATTTACAACGATCTCTTTTTTGAATACAGGTTTTCAGTTATCTTTAAATCACATGCATTACATACAGATTCAGGCCACAAATGGGAAGGTAGGTAGGGAAGTGTCATGGACAAGCCTGTCATTGCTGTTCTTCTATCCCAGCTGGAAGCAGAAAACTTTCTGATTATCAGTAGTTATTTTCTGGTTCTGGATACTATTTTGTATCCCCACATCAACCAGCCATTTTGGTCAGAGCCAGGATTTAAAAGCCTACAAAAAACTGATATCTTTGACAATATGAAGCTGAGCGCCCTGAGGTAGTAGATATTTTTAAAGTTAGGTTTAAGAAAATGAAAAAAAGGAACGATGTCATTTAATTCTGGGGTCAATACACAGGGCTGAGAATCCAGAGCCTTAAAGGTTTACACCTCTCTCAGTGACTCGGCATAGCAAAAGGGAAATTGTGCTCTGGATCAATGTCTTCTTTTTTTTTAAAGATGTGTGTGGGCAAAGTGCATTTACCACTGTGAAGGCATAACATTTTTTAAATTTACTTGTGCCCACACAAGTTGAAATGGAAACTATTATTTTAATGTTAACCATTACCTTTCCTTTTGTTAGACTGCAGAGAGTACTGGACTTAAATCAGATTTTGGTCTTGCATGTCGATCTTATTTTTCCTTCCATCTTTTATTCCAGTTTGATTCTTGCCTTTTAAAACTCTTCTAAAATCTATTTAGTTTTTGTGTTCTGCTTAATATACTCTCCCAATATTTAATTTGTTGGAGGTTAACAGCATTCTGATTGAAATTTCCATCAGCTCAGAAATAGTATCAAAGGAGAAAATGACAGATGTGGGAAATCTAGGGTATTTTTAAATCTGAAAGGCTAATTTAGACTAAATGCCAAATGGATGTGAACAACTGCCCTAGTATTTTCACAATAGCCAACCAGAAGCCATCTGAAAAAAACCCAAACCCAACCCCTTCAAAAAAGCACTTATGTCTTCATTTCATTTTAAGCTAAAATATGGGCAGGTATTGATACAAGAGACATGCTAAATAATTCGAACTGCCTTTTGCAGTTGATACTGAACAAAAGGCATTCAGCTGCTGTGACATAAAATACGATGCAGAGACCCCATGATCCTGGAAAGCACAGTATGAAGTTACCTCAGAACCACATGCTTGTCAAGTTACTGTTTTTCTAGAAGTATCACCCACTTTTGAGTTTGTTTTTACTGAGATTTTCTGTCTGGCTCTCACTTCCAGAATGCAGACTGGAGTGACTGCATCTAAAATTTGGGAGCACAGGACTGGAAGGGGCATGGTACTGTCTGCTCTGGCCATCTTCTTGATAACTCCTTTGAAGATACAGGGAAAAAAACAATGAAAGCTAGAAGTTTTTAATATTTTCCCAGAGATAAATTTGGGGTTTGCCATGGCATCAATGGTTCTCTGTTATCATGGCAGTAAGAAATTTTTCTTGATAAAGATTGTTGTCTTGAAATCCCTGGAGATTTAAATATTCTATGGATGTAATTGTCATCACAGCAAAGGGACTCCACTGAAACATTTTGTGTGGAAGTAAGTGAGAAACCTTTGGGTATTGACAATGTCACTTTTACTGATGTATTTGTAGCATTGATGATGATCTCTTAAGAACAGCAGTGAAATGTTGGATAGGACATACCAATTTGTTTTCATTTTTGCAAGGTATTATTTTTCTGTACCTTATGAATCTTCCTTGTGTGTAGCTAGAGCTTCCTGCCCAGCTTAGTTAAATCCTTTCCTGACTAACCTGTAGTCACATGTCACCTCATTTGGGATTTTTCCCCATAATATATCCACCTCAACACACTCATCCTGTTGCTAAGAGCACTGTCTATTTTAAAATTTAGTCTCTAGGTAGGGAGATGTAGTGAATGAATGGTCTGATTCAGCTCTGTTAATTCATTAGCTACACAGATGTAAAGAAGTTGCACAAATATGTTATTAGTGCAAGCTACATCACAGTCAAACCTACAGAAAAGCCTTCCCAACCACAGTAACTGGAAGATTCAGTCAATATATGGATAGATTCCATCAATAGATATTTGAGGTCTTATCCTGCAACTCTTAATATCAAAAAAATTCACTATGGCTGAACTTCTTGAAAGTTCAGTAACTTTCTAATCTCAGAGTTGGATCCAAGCCTGTTTCATGAAGAAAAGTCTTTTAAATTAAATCAGTTAGCACAAGTCACACGAAGGATGATGCGAATTAATTTTCTTTGTCTATGAGCTTTTTTGATCTGCCAAATACATTTGCAAGAAGCATCGCATGAAGAAAAAAAAAGGCAGTAGGAAATCAAGAAGGGAAGGGAAAAGGGCAGGAAAAAAAGCCCACTATGTGGTCTTTGAGATTCCCTTTTGTAGCTTGATTTATTGCTCTCAGTTTTATTTCGTGCTCAAGCTGGGAGGACAGTATCTTACAGTGCAACTACGTAGGCTGTCTTGACAGAGATGCATATTGGATTTGTAATGTAGAGAGAGCTGGAAGAAAAGATGGCTGAGAATTCAGGGAAATAACCTTCCCTTCCCTTCCCTTCCCTTCCCTTCCCTTCCCTTCCCTTCCCTTCCCTTCCCTTCCCTTCCCTTCCCTTCCCTTCCCTTCCCTTCCCTTCCCTTCCCTTCCCTTCCCTTCCCTTCCCTTCCCTTCCCTTCCCTTCCCTTCCCTTCCCTTCCCTTCCCTTCCCTTCCCTTCCCTTCCCTTCCCTTCCCTTCCCTTCCCTTCCCTTCCCTTCCCTTCCCTTCCCTTCCCTTCCCTTCCCTTCCCTTCCCTTCCCTTCCCTTCCCTTCCCTTCCCTTCCCTTCCCTTCCCTTCCCTTCCCTTCCCTTCCCTTCCCTTCCCTTCCCTTCCCTTCCCTTCCCTTCCCTTCCCTTCCCTTCCCTTCCCTTCCCTTCCCTTCCCTTCCCTTCCCTTCCCTTCCCTTCCCTTCCCTTCCCTTCCCTTCCCTTCCCTTCCCTTCCCTTCCCTTCCCTTCCCTTCCCTTCCCTTCCCTTCCCTTCCCCATATACATTTGCTAAACTATTCATTTTCCCTCAGCCTTTTGACACTGAAAGCTTGTGTTTGCTTGTCCTCATTATGTTTTTGCACTGCTTACTACTTACATGGAAGTCTAAATTCATGTCATTGATTTTTCTTAATGACCCATAAGCCATAAATCAGCAGGAAGATAAACAACTTCCAGTAGTATCTCCATGCATTGATATTTATCTTTACAGTGGATGTGAAACAAGATGAACTACAGAAACCCCACCTACACTTGCAACACCTACATGTTTCTCAACTGTTTTTATACCCCTGCTCTGTGAAAATGAATTTGGCATTAGAAATGTGCCTTCAAAATATTGATAACAATAAAAAAGGCATCCTGCTGATTACTGTAAAGCTGTGACTATAGGAGTTTGGGCATAATTATCTTTATTACATACTCTAGGTGATATTTATCTCCCCTAATTTGAATTGCCTGAAAGTCTAGGCATGTCCAACATTAGTGGAGTTAGATGAGCGGTCCCAGGGCAATTCTTCCCATCCTGCAAGAACTGCCTAAGAAAGGTAGTATGGAGAGACCTTTGGAAGTTTATTTATCTCTGTGATCTTAGAGAGGATCTTGCTTTTGCATGACTGCAGTTTGATGAGATGGATCCTGTTGATGAGAATTATTATATTAGTACTGTGTCATGCCTTATGTGTAGGTGACACTGTAAAGGTGCTCGTTTTATGGGGCAGATCTGAGGAAGATGTATATTGTGTCTGAGTAAATAAATCCCTTGTGTGGAAGGGCACCTATAGATGCTTTAGACATTCAGGATGGATCATCAACTCTTTTTGTCGCAGACAGCTAAATGTCACTCAACCACACTTTTATGAGCCTGAAGACATAAGGGATATATGTTTTGGTCTTTCAGAAACTCAAATATGGGCTTCAGGCAGAAAAAGAAACAAGAAAAATCCTAGTGCTTATTGCCCATCTTAAATTATTGTGTAGGTGGAGTTCCTTCAGGAGACCCTATCAGTGTGCTACATCTCATTTTCCTGTAAAAGTGGAAAAGTCCCAAAAGATAAGAGGCTCGGTCTCTGCTCCAGAATCGTTGTACATGAAAAAATAGCAATAGCTCTCTCACACAATGCTGTCTTGGCCCTCTTCTTCCTGGTTTTCATTAAAATGCAGTATTTCTTGTTGCCTTCCAAGCTGCTCAGTGTGACGCCCCTTTGAGGAGAGACTGCAGTTGCTCCATGAGGCTCATTCTTCCTTCTTGATATTCCTATCATGGCTTTGTATGGGATGAATAACTTGGGGAGAGGCAATTCAACTGGAATTGTTTGAAGCAATGGATGATTATGATTTTCCACAGTGAATGTAAGTCTTGGCATTGTCAAACAATAACTCATCCTGGGTTCTTCTGATAGATTGGCTCGATCATGGTTGATGAGCACTGTACAGCCACAGTGGCTGTGGCAGCAAATCTCTCAGAATCATTGCAAATGTGTTCATCTCCGAATACAGCCATAGAGGCATGCTTTTTTTTTTCCAGTGAAACCTTTGTGACTGATGCCACAGACTGGTTTGGCATGACTAAAAATTCACTCCGTCCATTTTCATTCAATATCTCCTATTCAGCCTCACAATGTCCCTTTAATGAAACCATTTAGGAAAATGATTCTATTTTGCGGTAATACTGGCAGGCCGGGGAGGTTCATGCTTGTTAAGCAAACTGGCTCATACACTGACCAAATCACTGCTGCAATACCCTCTTTGAGAAGGCATTTACCACTAAGTGTTTGTTAGCACAGAGAGAACCCAAGCTGTTTCTAAACCTTTGCAAATCTAATACAGAGTAGCCTTATCCTGGAATATCTTTTTAGGAGGTGAACTCAGGAGCTATTAAGAGGCCAGGGTATTGTTAGCAGAGAGAAGAAAATAAAATACATGCTGAAAAGAGAACATAAGATTAAAGATAATAGTTCTGCTGTAGGGGCCCCTTTAGGCAATTAGGAGAAATAGAATAAGGTTTGTAATATTCTTCTCTTTCTCTCATAGCCTAGAGAAGTCTTCGTGTGCAAAATATTTTTAATCTGGTTTTCTATTTTGAGACTCTGTTTCACAAAGTCGTTTTTATACATCCCAATATAAACACTGCTGCAGATTTAAGAAGGATTTTGTGTCTGTCAAAATTAAGTGCATCAGTCTGTGTGTGAGGCTGGGAAATGTTAGGAGGCAATCATAGTGAAAAACAAACATAGGAAAAAAAGGCAAACATCAAGTATGGAATAGTTTTATGTTTCAGATAAGTGACTTTATTCCCAAGGCTGACTAATGACGGAGGAGAGAGAGGTTATCACAGAAGATGGATGATTGGGGCTTTTGGGTTCTTTCTCTTTGTGCTGACTCATTTTCTGGCCTTTAATGAGTCAAACTCTGTGTCATTGTAGTCTGTAAAAATGGGTGTAATAAGGATGTGTGTCCCAGAAGCATTCTGAGTCTTAATTGACGTTGGTAAAATATTCCAATATTTTTGTTTGAAGACACTGAAGTGAAAATAACACAGCTAACAGAAGCACCAGGTCTTTCTATGTGAACATTTCTGCATGGAACCACACTCTGGTGGACCTCAATCATTTGGATTTTCTTTGGTTTCCGTTAGTTTTTGTGCTTAATGGATCATGTAGAAGCCTGAATGTTTCTACTGGTGCATTCAGCAATTCCACTCAAATCCGACATTTGAATCTTCCCATGTCTCTTTCTTTCTCCAGCATTAATTATATTGAAATTTAAGGTTTATTCATACTGAGCTTTCTCCCTGACAGTTTCTGTACCTCTGCTTTTGTATATGCTGCCAGCTCTTTGGGAGAGTAAATGCATTAAGTTCCTCTCCCATGAAAATCTGGGACAAAATTCCATTGATTTTCAGTAGGGCAAGATCAGATTCAATATTAAGAAAACTCTATTTCCTGCTAATAATCTATTTTGGTCTCCAGACGACTTGCAGAGTTGCCTTTAAAACAGATGTCTAAATCTGATCGTCTGCTTGTTTTGTTCTCTCTAAACCTGCAAAAAATTACATTTATAAGGTTCAGTCCTGCAGATTCTTATCACCATTGTTACTTCTCATTCAAAGGTGACCCTTTTTATAAATAAGGATTACTTCTTAGAACAGAGGCTGGCAGTATCAAGCACTAAAATTCTCAAAGCTGCTTGTATTTCAGACCAAATTTCATGTCAGTCAGATGACTACACTTGCTTTGGCTGCAACGAAGCCTGGTAAATAGAAAGCGGATGAATGAATTAATGTGGGACTCAACTAAACCAGTAAAGCTTGAATTGATGCTAGAGAACATGGCTTGAATGAGAGAATGTATTTGTTATGTTGGAGGACACCTGGACTACGTGGTCAGTAATACTTAGTGCAAGACCAGCCCTTTTCTAAGCAGATATCTGTGAATTGCATTAAGTAGAATATTTTCAGGACCTACAAATTATTTTCCAATATGGATTACATAATGCAAATTAGGGGAAGTACTAATAAAGAGGGATAGAAATTGTGAAGCAGAGGCATGGTTATGGTAGGGGTTCCAGGAAGGAGACACTGAAGTGCTGAGCATTTCTTGCAGCATCTTTGATGAGATTTTGAGAGGTTCAAAGCTGGGCAAACACAAATCACAGGAGAAAAATTGGCAGAGATGCGGGGCCATATTCCGACTGTTTTTCTACAGAAGCCTATCTTTAGCATCTGAATTTGAGAAAGTGATCAGTGATGCAGGCCACCTACAATCCAGCACTGCCAGACCCGGCTGTCTGCACTGTCAGTGGAGAAAAGCAGTCATGATACCTAAATTAGCTACTGGGAGCAGATTATTCTGAATACAGCCCTGAAATTAGGAATGGCAGTAAGTTCTTGTGCTGTTTTAACTAAAGAAAGCTGTTGAAACAGCTGGGGACCCAAAAGCATGAAAGTGTGCCTACTGCTTGGCTCTGATTTCCTAATTTAATAACTACAGAGGAACATGAAAATCTAGGGGTGAAAAACATGAGGAGAAAATAGAAAGCAAAGGTGGTTTCTCTGGTGTGCCTACGTATTTTGGGCAAGGATTTAATGTTGTGCACAATGTGAAAATTCCAGATATTCCTTGAGGAACCTTAAAGCAGAAGAAGTGCAATGAACAGTGCAGACCTCTATAGTTTGTAGGAAAAAAAGGTCATGTAATTGCAAATAGGATTGTATTTAGCTGATATGATGATTCTAGGGAACATATTTGCCAGGAGTCACATATTAACTGTTTCTCTTTTTCACAGGGTTGCTTGTTATCAAGGTACTTTTGCGTAGCTGTTCGTAGCTGGATTTTCATTTTAATTCCTTGTCATGCTATAAAATTTTAGCACTAATAATAATTACAGGTGGATTTTAGTTGTCCCATGTGGGTCCATTATGTTTGTTCTTCCCTGTTAGTTTTTTTTTTCTCCCTGCTTTATCTGCTATGTTGTGCTTTGAGTTGTGTACCATAATGCCTAATGAATTTCATGGGTGAATAAAAACACTTGTGCGAATAAGACTAGGAGACAAAGAATAGAGAATTGGAGAAAAATAAGGATGCTTCAGCTCAAAAGTGTAGGAGAAGGTAAGAAAATTGTAGAAGAAAGTCTGTATTACACAATTCTATTGCATATCTCTGACAAAGATGACTTTAGCCTCTTTATTTAAAAAAATACAGAATTTGGAAGTCAGTAGGTGGCTTTTCTAATGACTCAGTGGGTTTTGGCTGACTAATACTCTGAGTCTGAAGGAATATGAGCAAAGTACTGTTGTTATCTGTCAAGGAGTACCTGATTGCTCTGCTGAAGAATTAAGCAATGTTTAGGATGGTATTCATTTGGCCTGATGTTGGGTGGCTACATCTGAGCTAGACCCTGAGCTTGTGCCAAATCCAGTAGAAACTGCATTAGATTTATTTTTTTTTTCTTTGATGGGGTCTCTGAGGTCAAGAAAAGGAATGCTTCCCATCTCCCAATTTCACATTACGTCAGGTAGACACAAAAGATCTGCCTGGTTTTTAATGATGTGAGAGAATGAGACTCCTGGATTTCAGCTGCAGGGGAGGGATTTGAGATAGTAGAATTCTGCCTCTGGAATGAGCCCATGGGCAGATGGTGTGTATCTGTGTATCCAAGCCTGGATCATCATTAAGAAATAGCGCTCAACTTCTTTGAAAAAAAAAGAAATTATATGAATGAAATTCAGAGTACTGATGCTCTCGCTTTCCAGGCAGAAAAGAAGCCAACTTTGTCAAATAGCAAAGGAAAGAAAGATCCAAAGTCTCTTTCTCATTTTGGGGTTTTTTATCAAGACAAAGGTTGCTATCAAGAAATCCTACAGGGTTTTGGTATTGATTTTACATGGAAGTTTTGGGGAATTTTTGGTGAAAGATGGTGGTAGAGAAATGTCATTTTATGATAGATGGAGTCAAAGCTCTAAAGACTCACTGGAATCCTGTATATCTGATTTTCCTTACCCACTGGGCCAGCATGCCTGTGTGGGAGTGTAGAATGGACAGCTGATCTCTTCCAAGCAAGCTAAAATGACTTTTTCTCCACCCAGATGTGGTAATTGGTATTTCAGACACCAGCTCGTGCACTGTTAAGTGTGGAAAATAATAATTAAATATGTGGAGTATTAAGGAAGACTTCCAGATTCTCTCCTCAACTTCCCAACATGGGTAGCTACGTGTTTCCCACTGAATTTATTGGCTGACAGTGCTTGTATTTGTGATGCACAGGAACATCGTTCACTTGGCAGTTTTATATGCTAACTTTGATTTCTGCTTTAGCATCTTGGAGAGCCTTGCATTGTGATGTAGTCTCTCAACTAAGTCAATGCATTAGGAGAAATACCACTTGGAGGTCATAGCATGCTGCTCCATCTGCTCTGTCCTAGTCTGTATCCTCAGCTGGATTTGCAAACCGGGTCAGGAGCATAAATGTTACATAGGAGCCAAAACACAGGAATTACAATACCAGGTCAGAGCAGTTGTCTGCCTCGTCTGGGATTATGTCTGGTAGAGTTGGCACCATGTGCCTCAGGAAAAGGAGCGTGCTAGCGAGTAGAAGTATGTTGGGAAGATGAATGGTGGTTTTGTGCCTTCATATCTCTGTGTTAAGGACATACTGAATAGGACAAGAATTCCCCTGTGTTCTGGCCTGTGGCGATCTGCCCTGTGGCATAACTTTGTGGGAGTAAAAACAAAAAATATGTGTATAAAACTGTGTGATCGTTCCTTTCTGGAAAGAAAGAGAGAATGAGTATGTTGGCATCTCTGTCTTTCTGTCTCTCTTTTCTATATCCCCCAACATCTTTTGAACTTGTTCATCGATTTGCTTTTAATGCAATTTGATAAAGAGATAGAAACTCCTGCAGATCTGGGGATTTCACTGATGATGTTGTAGGCAACCAGAACTCCTGGAATTACTTTTTCTTTTATAAATGGGAAGATGGGGGGAGGAGGGATGAGAATTAGGTGTTTCTGCAAAATTTTATACATAGAGCTCTGCGATGCATTCATCTCTACTTCTGATAGTCCTTGAAGAGTAACATGTTTGCTACAATATCATGTCAACAGTAAGGAACAGAAACAAGTCTTCTCTCTGCCAGCATTATGTATTTCATGGTAGGTTCAGCTGCTCCCCTCCCTAGTGCAGTTTCAAATCAGTACCTCATTTGCAGACTTTATGTAATGCCTTGTTGATCTACCACGGTGGTCCCTTAATGTTTGAGAGTTTGCATTTCAGAGCTGGGTTTTAAATAATTTCAAAATTGCAGACATGTTATTGTTTTGCTATTTCTCCCATTGCCTTTCAAAAATCATTAAAATATTTCCATTTTATTTTTCCACAAAGAATTGTAACAGCTGCTGGTTACACAGGAAAATCAAGGCATCAAGAAAACTAGATAACTTAAAAGAAATTTAGTGATTTGCTGTATGTCCCAATAGATGTCAATTTACATCGTTTGAGACAGTGATGGGCTAGGATTTAGCAACTGTCTTTCATTGCAGTCTCAGGTCAACTTGGTAGCTTGTGTACCTTTGACCCTTGAAGTTGTACTCTTCTCTGTGCTTCCACAAAAACAGGATGCTTTGAACACAAGCTGCTGTAGTTCATGACATTCATCAGGACTGTAGTAAATTCAAGAGGTGAGCGCAGCTAAAAGAGGCAGCCAACAGCTGAGCAGTACCTGTGCTTTGCTTTGAGATCTCCTGGGATCTTAGGGGGGTGTCAGAGGACTCCTGGGAACTCTTCAAAGATGTTCAGAGTGCTGGCTGCTGTTGGGAAAGGATAGCTACAGGAAGATGGTCTTCCAACAAGGCTCTAGCAGCTTTTAATGAACTCTGACAGCTATTACTGATCATAAGGTGCCTTGAGCTTGTTTTTTTCCAGACAATTCCTAGTTAGGGAGGACCAAGCAGGTGTTGTGGAGACAGCACTGAAGCATGTGCTGGCCAATCTGTGCTTATCAGTTTGGGAGATGAAGACTTTCATAACGGTGAAGGCAGAAGTGTGTGACTCCTGACCTCAGAAAGAGGACTCCTGTTCCACCTGCAGATCTGCAGCTTAAGGACAGCTTCAGGTCCCTGGGTGCAGTTGAAAAACTGGGAGCCCTGTTGAATCAAGCATCCAGCCAGATGAAACTTAAAGGGAAGGCTGGTAATAGTGTCTGACTCCCTCCTTATGGGGCATCTCAACCTGACCTGCTGGTTAGGGACTTATACTGCTAACCAATGGCTCTGATCTGGGATGTTGTATACAGGCTTCTTGGTCCTGGCCAGCCCTTGAGCTATTACCTGTTTCCATGTGAGGACAAATGATACAGTCAAGGAAACCTGAGGCATATCAGGTAAGGCTATGTGGTTTCATAGGTCATAGTTGAGGACATATGGCCCAGTTGGTTTTCCCCTATGGGGGAAGGTCTACAGAAGGACTGGGTAGATGCGGTAGATCAGCAACTACTTGTACAGCTGGTGTCAACAAAGATCTGCCTCTTACAACTGTGTCTTTGGGAACCAAAGATGGTTACAAAGAGACAGGATCTGCCTGACCAAGTGGGGCAAAACTGTCACAGGATTGAAATAGGATAGTGAGGATCCACAGCAGGATCTCACTTCATATTGGGGGGGAATTCATGGAGCTCTGCCTTTTGACTGACGATGAGGTAGCTGGGAGCTGTTGGTCTGCACTGAGGAGACAAATGCAGGTAATATTGGGGTGGGTGTTTGCCAGTGACCATGAGATCAGAAAGGGCATGAGGTCTTCTTCATACAATGGGAAAAAGCCATCCCAAAGAAAACAAGGCTCAGAGGATTTTATCCATGTGTATGGGTATCTGATGGGAGAATGTAGACAGACACAGACTTCTCAAGTGAAAGAAGAGGCAATGAGCAGAAGTTATTCAGGAAATGTCATTTAAACATAAGAAAACTTTTACAATGAAGGTGTCTGAAAGCTGGTGCTGGCTGCCCCCAGAGGTTGTGAACTGTCCATCCTTGCAGCTATTCACCTGGCTGGACATGGCACTGGGCAACCTACTCTAGCTAGCCTTGCTTTGATCAGAGATTAGAATAGATGATGCTCAGAGGTCCCTACCAACCTCAGTGATTCTGCATCTCTGTGAGAAACCACATTCCTTCTTTTCTTCACTTTTCCATAAGTGAATTTACACACTGAAGTGAGGAACAAGGATTTTTTTGGGGGGATGTTCTTAGAGTCTGCATGAGGAGACAACAAATGGGAATGGTTTGCAGCACAGCTTTCCCAGAGCATATTTGCTTAGAGCAAGGTAAATTTTCATGAGTGAAATAATCTACCTTGAATTGCTTAATTATTGGCAATAAAAGAAACCACAAGGCTGACCTGCAAATTACAGGGATAAAAAACTAAGTGCAGGTTTAGACTTCACTGAAGCTTTGTTGTAACTCTGTAGGTATTCCAAGTATATGTTTAAGAATGTCAAATGGATAAATAACAGCTTCTTGGGCCATCTACTGTTTATAACTTCAATTAGTGGTACACTGTAATCTGCTTTCTGAAAGAATTGGAATTCTTCCAAAGACAGAATAAGCCACAGGATTTTGGTATAGTAGGTAGATATGAAGTGATGTGATGTCCTTTCAGGTTGGAGAAAGGAAAGCCAAAAGAGAATGACCAGGCAGATGCTGGATGCTAAATGTCTGGATTCCAGCTCAAGCTGGTCTGAGGAAAAGAATTCACAGGCTTAGAGTATAGCTGGTGTTACTCTTAAAGCAATACTTTGAACAGATCTGGAACATCTCTTCTCAAAAGAGCAGCATAAAATGAATAACAAATTTGTGTATTCTGATAGTTAATACAGGTCACTTGCTAAGTGCTCAATTCTAATAACTCATATGTTGTATGCAGTTAAATATATTTTGGGACAGATAGGTTTAGCACCTACAGGAATGGTTTGGAGACCATTCAAGGAACATAGGAAAAGAAGCTGTTAGGTTGAAACAGAAATGGTAACAAAGGGAAAGTCAGTGTCCCATAGTGGACTTCATTTTTTGGGCTGAAGACAGCCCTGGAAACAAAGTTTCTTCGGATTCAGATATTCATCTAACTTCCCTGCAGTCTGTCAGAAGCGTGTTGGTTTGCAGCTTAGATGGCCAGAGACTTTACTAGACCAGCTGTAATAGAGACGTGGTT
Organism: Gallinula chloropus; assembly: GCF_964237585.1. NCBI lineage: Eukaryota > Metazoa > Chordata > Aves > Gruiformes > Rallidae > Gallinula > Gallinula chloropus. The sequence goes on from NC_140086.1 coordinate 5,967,906, forward strand.
GTCAAGTGCTTCAGAGCTGCCTTAGAGATAAGTAGGATCAGCTCTTCCCTGCTGTGCTGAAGGAGGAGGTCTGTTCCTGCGCTCTGCCTCTGCGGCTCAGGATCACTGGCAGTGGGGCGATGGGAAATTGTGTATTGCAGTTTTGGCAGGTGCCGTTCAGTGCTCTGCCAGTTTGCAGCAAAACTCCAGCTATTCACTGAGTGGCATGCCTGGGCTGTCCCCATCCCTTCTCCTGCACCTACGTAGTGTGAATTGCTTATGTGTAATTGGTGACTCATCCCTACAGCCTCTCCTCTATCTCTTGTATCTCCAATTGCAAGATCTAGCCAATGCTGATGCAAAGACTGGCAAGGTCTCCTTTTTTTCTTGCTTATTTTTCATTCTTCTACTACTCTGTCACTGACAGAGGCTTCCCACTTCCTTTGTCTCTCTAGTTTCTGTACCTTCCTCTGCACCCTTCGTTTACAAGATAATTTCAGGGCCTCCACTCTTCCACCCTCTCCGTACCTCCTTTTCACCTTGACTTCAAGATATCATCTCTTTCTCTTTTTCTTCTTTTCAGCCCCATTTCATGCAGTCTGCTTTGACCAGGGCCATATTTCACTGTCTCCACTTTGTTAAGTCCTAGAAAATCTGTTATTATTTATTTCTGTCCTGCTTTAGAAGTTAGCTATAAAAATCCATACACTACAGAACTGCGGCTATTTACAGGCAGAGCAAATAACATCCTAAACCAAATCCAAACAGCACTACTACAATTCACCTTTCCCTGTGGAAAGGGAGAGAAGAATTTTCTATGTAGCTAATGCCAGTGTGGGAAAAGGAAAGCAACTTCAAAGGAGTGATGAGTCTGTTGCTCTGCTGAAAGGGAATAAACTATGAATGAAATGAAAACAAACCTCAAAAGGTGACATTTTCCTGCAGAAAACTGAATGAAGTTGTTTTTCCCAGCTGAAAGCAAAGTTGCTCTTTTGCTTTTATGAAGCTTGGAAACAATTATTTCTCATGTGTGTTGGAAATTAATTTCTTACTAGAGACTGCATCACAGTGGACAGAGCTGAGGAGTTTGGAGGGGAATTCCTATTCCCTCATACACATCTGGCATATAGTATAATTGTGAGCAAACAGCTTCACACCTCTGTGTCTATTTCTCACTATTAAGTAGGGCTAATGACACTTCCTTCCTTTGTAAAGCTTTTTCAGTCTGACTTGAGAACCAAGTTATGAAAGGTACCTATCCTTGCTGCTACTACACAGCAAAATTATCTTGAAGCCTTCTTTTAAAATCTAGGTGAGGATGCTTCCACATACATCTGAAGTCAGCATGAAACATCATGACTGTAATACTAAGACCTAAGGATTCAAATAAACTACAGTTGGTGCCAAACACACATTTTTATGCTTTATGTTGCTGGTTGTTCATATGTATAAGGTGGTATTTCTTCTGTTACCCACCAACCTCCTTTCTATGTATGGAGCTTTTAAAGTTGCCAAGAATAGAAATAAGTTCATAACTGGATGTATTTCTAAACCACCTTCCCCTTTTTACCACAGTTCAAAATGAGGAGGTTTTCTGCTGTGCTGTAAAACATGTGGGGTTTGCAGTGGCTTCGAGAGGCTTCAGCACGATAAGCTTTCCAGTTAGTTTAAAGGATATGGTTCTATAATGTCTACCAAAAATAATGAAAAATGCTAGTTTTCTTTTTTTATTTCTCCAAGGCATTGTATTTGTATTACAGTACAGACTGATGTGATCTGATTACTTCAAAAGCAATCTAACTTTGAGCTCTTGAGTTCATAACCATTTGGTCATCACACATTGGTCTCTCTGAAGGTAATGAGGTTTCCATTAGAGCTTTATCTGTGAGTTAAGTATTTTAGGGAATTCACCAGAGCAGCTCTGCTGCAGAGGAAGCATTGACACTCTGTTTTCCATTCTGTCTTGCCACTTGCCTTCTGAGATAGCTGCATTCTGAGAGAAACTCTATATGTATCTAAACAAAGAGTTTGCTCCCTGTAAGCATATGCAGGAAGAATGAGATCCGCAACAGGGAAGACTTCACAATGCAACCTCTTGGTTTTCGAGGAGATCCTTGGGAAGATATATGGGTGGGTGGGAGTGATACACTTCTCGGTACATTGACTTTCTGGTGGGGTTGTAGGTCAGCCTGATTAAACCTGGGATCTCTTAAAAGAGATGACTAAGGAAAAATATTCCAGCTGTGCTTGCTGCAAGGACGTGTCAGGGACTTGGCATGGAAATCAGTGTGTTAATCTTAGCTTGAAACATCAGTTGGTATTCAGTGCAAATTGTGAAGTGTTTTGCACTTCTGAATAATGGTTGAAGACCTCAGTCCTGGTTATCTGTCCTATGTCTGCACCTCCTTTATTTGCCAATTTAGCAGACAGAACAAGGCTTTAGTGTACATAAATAGAAAAATGCACTTCAAACCAAAATTAATGTTGTGTTATTAGGGCTGATAATGGTCACATTCCTCCCTGTGATGTTAAGGGAGTCAAAGCTGAAACTCATTTATAATTTGAAAAGCTAAAAATCCTGTCTTGGAATGTGTTTTCATTTCAGATTGTATCTGTCAAAACAGGAAAGTCAAAGCTGAACTTGGTCTCATGAAAGCAAAGTAGAGGGACAGAATCACCTCTTTCAGCCTCCTGGTATTGCTGTTTTTGCTGCAGCCCACTGTACAGTTGGATTTCTGGGCTCCAAGCACACATTTCTGACTCACATTGAGCTTTTCATGAACCAACACCTCCCCAGGGCTCACAAACTTATTGCAAATGCTCTTTGCACTTATCCCCCATAAACTGACATGAGAAGATTTCCAAAGTTTTGTATAACTATTCCTCAGTGGTTTATTCACTTAATTTGAAGTTTCTCTTATGGCTTTGGGGGTATCTGGAGGTTTCCTGAGGAACCAGACTGTTCTGACCTATGGCACCCACAACTGTCACAGACTGCACATGATATGTAGGGCAGAAACTTTCCGTACCTTGTGGTGCTGGAAATGGCACATAGGGGGTATCTGAATAAAAATTATTGACTACAAATGCAGAACACATTATTTTACAAAGCTTACAGTTTGTAGGAATTTGGGTTGAGCAGGAAAAGTGTCATGTATAACATGCAGTCAACTATAACTCCCCAGCCAAATTTCAGACCTTAAGCTGTATCGCCTGAGAATGCTAGAGCTGCTCATGGAAAAAAAAAAGGTGCAAATTCTCAGCTCATCTTAGAAACTTTTGAGTCATCCTAGACACTATACTTAAAAAAAGCTGCTGTAATTGTGCCCAAACTAATTCATCTCAATGGTGAAAGACAGAACTGGCATCTTCGGTCAATATTTATCCAGGAATATTGAAAAGAAGACTCTCTGCTGTCACTCAGGCCAATGTATTATCAGAAGAAATCTGTGGCAGCATTCAAAAAGCAAAAAAATTAACAAAAATATAATTCTCCTTTTGGAGAAAAGCAATTTAACATTTAATAAAAAAAAGTCACTTCACTCAGGGGGGTGAATCTGCAGCCTACCAAGCCTGCCATATCATTTTTAAATTTATAACTCTCATGATTAGAAAATGTCAAGATAATCAAAATAGAGGGGAAATTACAGCTGCTACACTAAATGAATGCTCTGAAAGTACTCAGATTGTGTGATGCTATTACATCCCCATAACAATCCTAAATTTTAGAAAGAAACACTTTTGTCCCATGTTTTTTTTCTTATACATTGCTTGAAGATAGTGAAGATTTGGGTACGATTTCATAGTTGAACTTAAAAGCAAGTTATTAAATCCCTTACATTTGATACACTGCTCTGATAATGAACCTGGGCTGCAGAGAAAGTGTCTAGAAAGTTTCATTCCTTTTGTGCCTAAACCCACCATATAAATCTGTGTGGGTAATGAAATGATAATCACATATTCATACCTCTTTGCAAAATAAATGTAATGATACTTTGTATTCCCTTGGCACCAGCTCTCTCAAGTTCTTCAGGCACTTTATAAACATTAATTAAGACTCACACCTCTGTGTTGTGGAAGTGCCATACTGATCGTCTTCATTGTTTTGTAAAGTGTCTACCGTATTTTGATTACTCCAGAGCCCCTTGTTGACGTTATACACACCAGTAAACTGAGGCAGGGCACTAAAGTTGTATGATTAAATTCTTGCAGCAAATCAGTGATTAAGGGGGGGGGGCTGTAATTAAGAGAGTTTTGCTTTCTGGTTCCCTGTTGTAACCACCGGACTAACTCCTGTGGGTCTTCAAAGCATTTTTGGTGATTTAAATTGCCTTCTGTGTTGGAAGAAAATTAATTCGTAGCATTAATAGGTGTAGGATTGCTAATGCATTGTCACTTTGTGTCTCTTGAGGGCAAATGTGTGACAGTAGGGCAGCCATGAACCGTACTGTGACACCCATTAAAGGCTCTTTTCCTATAATAAACTATAATAGGCAGCTGTCTGCAAGCATAAGCTTTGCTTTATTATGGTGAATCTATGGCTCATTTATGACTAAATGGGCTCCTTTCCTGTTGGTCTTTAGCTTGCAATGTGCTACTTTTTCCTTGTTTTCCAGTTGAGAAAAATCATACCTTCCCTGGAATTGGCGTGTCTCTACTCTCTTGCCAAAGGCTGTTTTATTAACTCCTGTCCAACTTCTGTTTCCTGTCATTTTCTGCTACTTTTCCATCTGAAGGAAGACAGTGGTCATGTCATAATTATTTTCTTTAGTAATTGCCACAAAGATGCTGAGTGTTTCCTAATTAGATCAGGCAGCGTTCATGGTGAAACCTCAGAGATGCTGTCCGGGGACGCGAGTTTCCTTCAGATCTTGGTAATTGAGTTGTACAACCCATGCTTGTGCAAACTGAATTTCTCCCTGCAGCTCTTGAAGCACACCAGAGGGTTGGGAATAGTGGTATTTAAAGAGACAGAGCAAAGAAAAGCTTAACAGGGGAAGTAAAATAGGATTTCCAACCCCTCCCCTCCCTTCTTCTTGGAGATCTACTTGGTTGTATCTGATCATGGTTTCATTTTGCAAATACAAATGGTAGCTAAAATACTTCTGTAGAGGTGAGGATCAGCTAAAAAACTGAAGACTTAAATGGGGTTTTGGGGCAGATTGAAAACACGTTTTTCAAATGTACTGTTATTTTGATGCAAAATAACCTTACAAAAACGTTCTTTATTATGTTGTTGGAAGGCTGCAAAATTATAAATCATTACACTGTCGATGAGATGTTAATTTGGGGGAATTTCTGAGCAATACAGGATTGCTGCGTGCACTTGATGTGCTGCTTGCTTTCGTTTTTATGTGTCACAGTGCACAACAGGGTGGTCAGCATTTGAGAGCACCAACAGTGAGGTTGTTCCACCGACAGGATTCATGTTCATGTTCAAATGGCAGAAGGGATGGGATAAACGGTAAAACTGTCCTTTATCTAACATTGTGGTCATGGTGGTGGTATGTTCTCTTTGCCCTGCTATTCCCTTCCACCTTTTTTTGTTCAGTGGATAAAACAGGACGTTTTACTGGAAATAGGACCAGGACACTTGCCCAGAGATAAACCCAGGGCACCTGGGGGCTGTGATCTTGTCATCACTTTGACTGCTGCAGTATGTTTCCCATGCCATTTTGGAACACTGGCTGCTAGGGCAGGATTAAATAGCTCTCTGTACCTTGTAACATCATTACAAAGCAGATTAAAAGGAAGAGTGAAGTTTGTGTTACCCAGCTCGAAGCTGAGGTGTACCAAAGATCTCCTATCACCCCTCAACTCCATGTTTCCCTTGAAAATTGTTGTTTTAATTGTAGATTCTTGAAAACAATTGCAGCTTATCACCTTCTTTGATCCATCTCTTCCATGTAAAACCCACAGCAACACTGTGCCCAGGCACTTTTGGGGAAAGGGGCAATTTTTGCTTCCTTGAGCCCTCCCTGTTGCATGCTAGTCAGACCACATGCAGCTTGGCTTGTGGGTCTTACTAAGCTTTCAACTCTACAGGGCTAAAAAATAATTTAAACCTTTGAAGAAAGAGTTGAAAATTGAAAGTATCACTTAAAACAGGGCCATGAAGTGTGTATGGTGGTGTTTATGTATTGGCAGGTAGAATGTTGGAGAAAAGGATGCCATAGGTTAGTCAGGAAAAGGAGATATTTTAGTTCTGTGTTAATAGCAGTGAATAACAACAATAGTAATAATAATAGTAGTAGTAGTAATAATAATAATAATAGCACCATATTATACTTTTCAAAGGCTGGCCTTCTGAATCTGTAGTTATAGGTAGATACCCCGTTCATCCTAGTAATTAACCCCTTCATATGGTGAGCTACTTAGTGTAAATGCCTTCAGTAACATCTAAAAATGACTCTGAAGCCTGAACCACAGCTAGGAAGAACACAGCTAGTTATTTTGCTGGGGAGGAGGATGAAAAGGTAACTATCCCTTGGAAAACAGGCAAAAAGATAGGAGAAAGGTATGATCCATCTGCTTCTCTCCTGTCAGCCTGTGGTCTAATGGTTAATGATACAAAATGCTACTGAGGGACACCAAAGCAAAGTAACCTTTTCTTTATCCAGAGGGTGATGAAAAACATTGCTGTCATTTCCAGGGCTTAGTGGATTCATTCTGTTCCCCAAAACTCCAGCCTGCTGATGCCATGTATACAGTATAATAATGGAAGAAAGCTGTTGCATGCTGCACAAAGGAGAGGCACGTGTCAGCAGCACAGTTCTGCTTTGATCTGCAGCGATGTGATTCAGTCATCTTTCTCTCTTAAGAAAGATTAGAAACAAATTCAATAAACATGCTATTTCTCACAGAAAGAAACCACCACGGTATATAGGATGGCAGAGCTTCTCTATATTAGCAGGGCTTTTTTGGGTTGGGTTTTTTTTTTTTCCCTTTCTTCAGATGGAATTGACATAAATAGTTTAAAAAATACAAAACCTGGTTCAACCTGTTTGTCCAGCAGAAGAGAACATAAATATTTGCAAGATTATAAACTATTTTGTGATAAAACAGACACGTGGCTGGATTTCTCCCAGTGTTTTGTGGACTGTTTACTGTACCCAGCTGGTTTTGCCAATTAGATTCTCCTAAGAGTCTGTAAGATCATACACATGTTTGAGACTTTTAAGTTCTTATCTTGATATGAAGATAACAAACACTTAACTCATAGTGACAAAAAAAGATAATTTAGGATGTTTTCCTGCAGTGTGTGTCAACGGTGAATGCAACTTCTTAAACACAGCCTGTGACTCAGGATGCTGTTTGCAAAATCACAATCAAAAGAGTTGGAATTGCTATCAAAATTGTACCAGTCAAACCTGTTTTAAAGGTTAGTTGGAAAAATAATTGGCCTTGCATGAAAAATTCAGGAAACCTTAATTGATCCTTTTGGCTTTCCAAAGATTGGTGAGCATCTGAATTTGTGTTAGGGGCATATGCTTCCAGCTACAGTCTGTCAGGTATATCATGAAAAAAGAACTTTATTTTTCCTTTTTTAAGATGCTCTGGACACTGTAAGCTTTTATCATCATGAATAAAAGGGGTTTTATTTATTCAGAAACTATCAGATCTCTTTCATTGCAGTCTCCAAGTAAAAGCTGTCATAATTGTTGCTACAGACACCAGCTTTTCTTTAACAAAACGGAGTACTGTTCTTCAAGTGCTTGCTGTTCATGGTGTATTAAAACCAAGATGCCAAAGCAAAGACCATCTTAAACTAGGTGCTGGAGAAACAGAAAGCAAAACATAATGCTTTGTTCTCTGGATGGCCAGTACTGTGTTGTGGTTTAGATGTGGGATGTCCTTTAATCTTCAAGACAGGTGAAGTCATTGCATTACACATTTTGAGTGTTCAGGAATGAAGCTGAAATGTCTTTTTATGTGCTGTTTATACAAAAGTGAGGAGATAATGTTCCACTCAGCACTAGAGGCCCATCATGCTTCAGCTTTTCCAAGAAGAAGGCAAATGGGAAGACCTGCGGTCAGACCTGCTTCCTCTGTGCCTTAAGAGCAGAATGAGAGCATCCCTACTGAAATAATTCACATGTCTGCAAATGTCTCTCCTATAACAAGCCCGAAGAGGTTGGTAATAAAGCAAGGTAATTTAGCAAAGAGACAAGGCCCTTTGGTTTTCCCCTAGTTGTTAGCATGGACTGTAGTTTTTCCTGCTTTGCCTAAGTTGCTAAGGAACCTTATTTGCTCTTGCATCTATTTTTAATTGACCCAACAATGTAGAGTTTCATTACAAGAAAATGCTTTCTTGAATCTAGCTTTGTGAATCAAGATCATTCAAAAAATCAGACTTCATTCTAGACTTTGTTATTTTCAGAGCAACTCTTCAGTCCTTAAGACAAATGTTTAAAAGTAAATACAGACTGTAACAGACTGAATTAGATAGGTTGGAGATTAACTGTGCTTTATTACTTAAAAAATTTTAGGAACAACTTTACTGTTCTTCCTTGAAGGTCTTCTGTGGAAAAGATGAAATTACTTGTATCTTGAGTTTATTCAGGTATAACCACAAAGAAAATCTTAATGAAGTGGTGCTGCTTGTGATCACAGCCATGCTACATGGTCTCACTTTTGGAATGTGTATTTCAGTTTATGTTCTCTTTATCATAACTTTCACAAGACTTACAGATTTGAGATTTTGTTGCATTGCTGTTTCATTTAGACCATCTGTTGTCTGATACCCTGAAATGGTAATTTCTTGTTTCACAGCTCCTATCAGAGTTGTGGTATTATTAAAAATGAAATTTCATCCTTTTTTTCTTTTCTTTTTTTTTTTTTCCCAAGCAAAGCTGCTTGGCATCAACACTGTTGGTAAACAAACACAATCAAATATTCTTCCAGTACTGCATTCCCATGTGTGTTTGTTGAAACTGCAGCTCAAATGAGGTTGGATGCAGCAGTTCTACCTGACTGCAGACAGGCACAGCAATATTTCCCTTTGCACTCAGTTTAAAGGAAGCACAGGCTTGGCAGGTTAAATCTGTGAAGTCCTGTCCAAGACCTTCACATTTGGGATAAGTTTGCTGTAAGTTTCTTTAAAAAATTAACTTGATTTTTGAGAAATAAAAATTCACACACCTTCAGGCACTTCTGTATTAGCATTTTGAGACATATATAAAGGCCAAGAAATTCTAAATTAAGTAAGATATGTAAGATTCTTCTCGACCTTTTGGCTTAGATCACATTTAGTATCAGATTAATTTAAGACATCCTGTATTCAAGGGCACGTTCAGTAATCTAATAGGCCTTCTCCATTTTTAACTGCTCTAATTGTGTTTATTTTTAAATTATCTGACATTCATTGGTTTTTCTGACAATTTTAATTAATTCTAGTGTATTTTTCTGTCTTCCTGTGCCAGAGGGTAGTGGATGCTGGACATATTAGAAGGATACCAGCCCCATGTGGTAGTGGAATTATTTTGAGGCTTGAATGCAGGCTATAACTAAGAATAATGTGGTAAAATGAAGATGGGAACATTTAGTGTGAGACTTGAGGAGCCTTGATAGTAAGATCTATTGAACTGTGAAGGTATTTCCTAGAGGATACAGTGAAAGTCTCATTATTTTGAAGTTGTAATTAGACTGGATAAATTAAAAGAATTCGTATACATGAAGCAATGATAGACTAGTAGTTGGAGATTACATCTCTTTTCAGTCTAAATTTGGGCTATTTCTCCTCCTTTGCTTTATCCAACTCCTTCAGTGGAACTGGAAGGAGTTTATGGAGAAAAAAGTGTGCTATATATTAAATATATGATTACCTGAGAAGCTGTACTGCAAGAGATATCTGTAGCCTTTTTCCAGTAGATCCAAGGAGCCACCAGAGATTTAATTTTTCTCCACCTCTACCCACTGGGGAGAAAAGTCCTATGACTCTTCAGTGCCGTGACACACAAAGAACTAGTAAGATGACTTGTTTTCATTGCTAATATCATTGAGACAAAAAATGAAGAATGCAGAGTAAAATATCTCTTCCTTGAACAGCTATGATGGCACTTATAATAGGATAAAAGTGAATTTTGATAGTGAATTTGAGAGATGTGTCTTCCTGAAGTGCTGAGTTTTCAGTGATATTTTCACTGAGACCTTGTATTAAGATGATGAAAGTGTAAAGTGGTAGCACCTAGGTGTGGTGGGATCTGAGCACCTGTGACTGTCAGCACTACTTGTGCATATGGCAGAGATATCTGCCCTAGTGAGGTTGAGGCAGGTGCAACACAGGCACAAAATGCTCAATATGCAAGTTTGGGGAGAGAAGGTCTAGGAAAACTCTACTATGAAAGTGTATAGAGTGGCCATAAAAAGAAAGGAAAGGCTGAGTGAACTGTTCTTGAGCCATGAGAAAAGAAGTCTGAGAGGAGATCTGATTAATGTTTATAAATATCTCAAGTGTGGGACACAGGGGGAAATGGCCAGCCTCTTCTCGGTGGTCTGTGGGGACAGGACAAGGGGCAATGGCTGCAAGTTGGGGCACAGGAAGTTCCGCACCAACATTCGGAAAAACATTTTCACAGTGAGGGTGACAGAGCCCTGGGACAGGCTGCCCAGGGGATTGTGGAGTCTCCTTCTCTGGAGATATTCAAGACCCATCTGGACACCGACCTATACGACCTGTTCTAGGGACCCTGCTTTTGCAGGAGGGTTGGACCTGATGATCTCTGGAGGTCCCTTCCAACCCTACAGTTCTGTGATTCTGTGTTGTACTGTAAGTGCTGTGGGAAGTAGGTCAGATTGCTACCTAGTGGTCTTGTTTCGAGAGGCCATTAGATGTATAATTGGCATTTTAGGAGAATTCTGGAGAAGAAAGAGAATTTGAGACCAACTGTGGTAGTAGGGCAAAGTGTGAGGAAGAACAAGACTGTGGTCATGGATGGCAATGGGGTCACAGCTCTAATGACCATCAGAAGTAGCAACTGCACCTTTTTTTGCAGTGAAGAGTAGACATTCAGAGACAGGATACAGCAGAAGTGTGATATGACCAGAATGATGGTCCAGGGAATAAAATCAGGCTATTTTTCCAATTTAGTTAAGCTCTTTTGAGTCTTTTTCTTTGAGTCTATTAACTGTCTACTGTGTAGTGATCACTGATTTTTGGTACGTTGGATATGCAGTACCAGCTTTAATTAGGGAACCATTTCTGAGGCATCCGTTTGGATGCTGCCAATGTAACAGAACTGTGATAGTGATACAGTGAAGATAAAGGAGGGAAATATAAGGGAAACCAATGAGGCAAGTAAACGAATTTTTAGTCTTTGAAGACGACATTTTTGTCTCCTCTTAACTTGAGTGATCTTTCTGAATGATGACCATTTCAGAAGCTTTGGAACTAATTTTCTATAGCAACTGTTCTCTCTGTTGCTATAGGTCTCTTTCGGCAGGGGAGTATGGTAACTTGAAAAGCAATGATCATAATACTGCCTTCTGATAATTAATATAAACAACCTGCAGACAAACTTGAGCTATTTTATTAATTAGCAGCTGTATTGTTCTCCCTTGGAAATCGCAACAGAAATGCCACTCATGTGACTACCCAGCAGAAATTGCTCAGCTGTCAGAGCCAAAGATGGCAAGTGGTTTTCCAGGGCTCTCAATAAAGCCTTTCATATTTTTATTCTACCTGGGGCTCAGAGAGTGGGTGGTCTGGGAAATGGTGTTTGCTGGCTTTGATGGCAATTCACACTATGGCCAAGCAATAGAGCCGTGCTTGCAAATGATCCAATAGTAGATTACAGTCCCTGGTCCCAGACAATGCATATCTCATACAGGTTTCACGTATTTAGGACTGTTTTGATAGGATGATCAGTCCTGGTAAGGTACACTGTTGCTCAGTGTTATTAACAACCAAATCAGATCACAGAACAAAGACTTGTGTAAATATTTTAGTGGGCTGCAAGAAAACAAACCTCATGCTGATCTCAGATGGGTTTTTCCTACGTGATTTTTGGCTTGATGTCTTTCAAATATTTAGATTTATTTCTGGGGTTATTGTGGTTCTGTGGATTCACAATGCACGAGGAAATATCTGCATGAAATATTGCATTTGCAAAGGAAAGGCTGACAGAGCAAACAAAGCCCTTTTTCCATCTCAGTGTCAAGTAGAAATATTCCAGATATAACTGGACCTCATACTTTTAGGCACAGCAAAGCTGTTATTGGCACGGAATGGAGTTCTTCTGGACAGGCATAGTTTGGAAGAAAATTTTATACTTAGATGTGGACAGGGACAGACAAGGGATGAAAATGACCAAGATTTGAAATGCTGCACTGACTTTCAAATGGGCAAAGGAAGCTGACATGGTAATAAGTACATGATGTAGCCGTATGTGCAGGAAGCTACTAGCTAATAGTAAATCAATTAGCTATCTTAATCGTGAACTTGATATCTGGATTGAGTGATTTCTCTATAAACCTAGTGGATACATAAATGGGTAATTATATATAATATGAGTTCAGCAAGGTCCTAATACCAAAATTAAAATAAATGCAGGAGGCCCAAATGCCAAAGCCATGCAGAAAGAGCATACAGGTCATGTATATTAACTGTTGTATCTCTGTGTCATAAAGCTGGAAGACCCTTCCTTTCTAGACCATCAAAATGTAGGCAGGAAAAAGATTTATTAGAAATTATCCCTGTGGATCCTGACCAGAAAATATTGCCATAAATTTTTGACCAGGTTAATGACTGTTTACTCACAGAAGACATAACTACAGCAGATATTTTGTTAACCAAATTACAGTTCACCTTTTATGAACCACAGACATGTTCCTAGGTTGGAAAGAGGTTGACTGCTCTGTTAAATCTTTTCCTCATTCTCACTTCTCTGAACTTTTTTAATCATGTTTTCTCATTAGCAGAATATACTTGATTAACTCACTCGTTTAATGAGGTGCTTTGGGATGGTAAAGACAGCAGTCCATTCTGCTGAATGACTTTGAGATGTTAAAAGATAAATAAAACTTATAAGTGCAGATCTCCTGTTGGTCTTTACTGGTGTGAGAGAATATTCCATTCTGGCTAGTGTCTCCCTCCAAGACGTTGATTTTCAGATTGTTGTTAATAACAAGTGTTGGCACACTGTGGCAGAGACTGGCTTCTTTTCTTAGACAAATACTTAAATTAAGTAAGAGCAGGTCAAGCTTGCCTGATTTTCAAGTAATTAACAATTTTATTAGTTTTTTATCCTACTTTTTAGAGAGAAGATAGTGATGCTAATTTAAATTAGATCTCAAAGAAAAGTGTCAGAGGAAACAGACCTTTGCACTAAGAAGGCACTTTTTTACTTGAGGCTGTTACGCTCCAGAATGTAAAAATGGAGCCTAGCTACAAATAAAATTGGGAAAACAAGAGGATGGATACTGTGATTGGGTTTTGTATAATTCAGGTCATTAAAGACAACTGGAATAAATATTTCCTGTCATAGACCATTCTCCATTATTTTTCTATTTTTTGGTGACTTATGGTGTGTGTTTGTTGCTTCTGTACTTATATAAGAAACTTGAAAGTAGCATTACCTTATTGCATTTTATGGTAACAAAGACCTTGGCTCAGCATTTTTAAGACAGGGAGTGAGTTCCTTCTGTACTTGGAAGGTTGAATGTTTGCAGTTCAGTGTGCTCAACAGCTGCGTGTCACTTCAACAGCTGGCAAACTCCTTGCAGAGCATCTGCTTTCTATTACAGCTACTTTTCATTGAGGCAAATTAAATGTGGCATCTGAAAGGGCTCTTTGCATACGTGGAGATTTCACTGGTCATTATGTGACAAAGTGATTAGGGACAGAGATTTTGCCTGTTTTCATACGGTGCTTGGTACACTGTGGTTGCTGTCAGAGACATTAAGAAATGGTCAGGAACAATGTAGAGAGGGAGGAAACCAGAGTAGAATGGATAGCAAAGTTATACCTCTGTAGATATTTACTACCGAGTTTCTAAAATTCTCACACTGAACTTCATAGATTTTGGATACTTTCTGTACTTTTGAATGAGATACCTCACTTCAACAGATTACTCTACTCTGATAGATGTTTAAAATTGGTGCTGTTTTCAGAAGCCTTTCAAAGTCACTCCTCTCATGAAGAGGAGTAGTTTTTCACTTCTGATTCTTTCTTCTTTTCTTTTGATCAGGGATACTCTATTGACCAATTCGATATCTAAATCTCATGAAATCTCATCCAGCTTCGAACACATTAGTGTGTAACTATGTGTTTTTATCACTAGATAAAACTCAGGAACCTCAGTGATACTTCTATGGAAAGAAGTAATTACTGGGATTTGGACAGTGATCTTCCCCAATTGCCATCTTATGATGCCTGTCATTTCTCAAGAAAGGATTTTAAGAGCTTCTTACAGAGTAGGCTCAAGAAAAAAAAATCCCTTCAGAGAAAAGGCCCATGAATGGTATACTAATAGGTAGTTGTGTAGCTATGGACACAAGACTGAACCCACCTGCACCGAAACTGTATTCCAGCAATAATGTCTGACACTATGGGTCAGGATGTTTTATAGACTTACCATAACATCTATATGTATTTGGATGAACCTTATCACAGAAGCACAGAACAGTAGGAGTTGGAAGGGACCTCGAAAGATAATCAGTCCAACTGCCCTGCCAGAGCAGGATCACCTCTAGGTGAACACATCCAGGTGGGTTTTGAATGTGTCCAGAGGAGACTCCACAACCTCTCTGGGCAGCCTGTCCCAGGGCTCCGTCACCCTCACAGTGAAAAAGTTCCTCCTTACATTCACATGGAACTTCCTATGCTCCAGCTTGTACCTTTTGCCCCTTGGTTTATCGCTGGCCATCACTGAGAAGAGCCTGGCTGCATCCTCCTGACTCTTACCCTTTACATATTTATAAACATTTATAAGGTCACCCCTCAGTCTCCTATTCTCCAAGTTAAAGAAGCCCAGCTCCCTCAGCCTTTCCTCATAAGGAAGGTGTTCCACCTTAGTCTAGGTGCTTCTGCTCTCGCAGGGGGGCTGGCCTAGATGATCTTTGGAGGTCCCTTCCAAGTCTTAATACTCTGTGATTTTGTGATTTTGCAGTTCACTCCCTTAATCATCTCAGTGACCCTGTGCTGGACTCTCTCAAGGAGTTCTATGTCCTTCTTGAACTGAGGGACCCAGAACTGGACACAATATACCTGGTGCAGTCTCACCAGGTCAGAGTAGAGTGGGAGAAGGACCTCTATTGACTCACTAACCACACCTCTTCTAATACACCCCAGGATGCCATTGAGCTTCTTAGCCATGAGGGCACATTGCTGGCTCATGGTCATCCAGCTGTCTCCCAGGACCTCCAGGTCCCTCTCACGTACGCTGCTCTCCAACAGGCCAGTCTCCAACCCATACTGGTACTTGGGGTTTTTCTTCCCCAGATGCCAGACCCTACACTTGCTCGTGTTAAATCTCATTAAACTTCTCCCCGCCCAGCTCTCCAGCCTGTCTGAGCCTTGCTGAGTGGCAGCACAGCCCTCTGGTGTATCAGCCACTCCTTACAATTTTGTGTCATCAGAAAACCTGCTGACTGTGCACTCTATTCCCTCATCCAGGTCATCAATGAATGTATTAACTAGTACAGCCCCCAGTACCAACCCCTGAGGGGCTCCACTAGATACAGGCCTCCAGCTAGACTCTGTCCCATTGATCAGATCAATCTGCTGGCTTCTTCCCTCCAGCCAACTCTCGATCCACCTCACTACTCAACCTTCCAGACCTTGAGACAATGTCAAATGCTTTACTGAGGTCAAGGTAGACCACATCTACTGTGCTACCATCATCTATCCACCTGGTTATATCCTCATAAAAGGGCTAATAGATTAGTCAGACATGACTTCCCCTTGGTAAAACCATGTTGACCTCCTAACAACCTTCTTATCCTTGATATGCCTAGAAATAGCACCAAGGATGAGTCATTCCGTCACCTTTCCAGGGATGGAAGAGAGGTTGACTGGTCTGTAGTTACCTGGGTTCTCCTTCTTGCCCTTTTTGAAGACTGGAGTAACATTTACTTTCCTCCAGTCCTCAGGCACCTCTCCTGTTTTGCAGGATTTAGCAAAGATGACTTCTTCCAGATCCCTCAGCACCTTTGGGTGCATCCCATCAGGACCCATGGATTTATGGATGTCCAGACAGCTTAATTCATCCCTGACCCAGTCCTCATTAACTGAGACAGACTCATCGTTTATCCTGACTTCCTCTAGGGCTGCAGCCATCTGGGGCTCCTGCAAACAGTCTTCAGGAGTATAGACAGAGGCAAAGAAGGCATTCAGTAACTCCACCTTCTTGCTGTCCTCAGTCACCAGGGCACCCACCTCACTCAACAGAGGGCCTACGTTGCCTCTAGCATTAGTTTTCTGCAATGTATTTGAAGAAGACTTTTCTGTTGTCCTTGAGCTCCCTTGCAAAGTTTAATTCCAGAGAGGCCTTACCTTTCCTAGATTCCACCCTACATGCCCTGACAACAATCTTATATTCTTCCAAAGTGGCCATTCCCTCCCTCCATGTCCTGTAGACTCTTCCTTGAAAGTAGTTTTGCCAGGTCAGGCCCTCTGCTTCACCCCTTGTGTGCGTGTGGTGAAAGTCGCTATCTCCTCCATGCTACACCCTCTCTTGGAGTCCTTTCTTGAGGTACATGAGCTCCTGTTGCCAGTGCTTAACCAGTGAAACTCAAGGGAATGAAGACTGCCAGCTGAAGCTTCCTAAAAATCATGGTCAGGTCTCTGAATATGAAGATCTTCTAGGAAGTGACCGCAAGTTGTTTTCTTCTTACTCCCATCCTGATATTTGACATCTGTTTTTAAACTTTGAGCCAGGAACCACATAGTTTGTATTCTCTGAGCTCAGTTGTACACCCTGATTTATAAGGGGGACTGTAGTATCTGTTCAGGACCTTTATGGAAAAATAATTCAAGTATTGTTGCTCTTTTACTGCTTCCTCATAGCTGTTTACCCAGTTGTCATGTTCTCCTGTGGTCTTGCCTCTGAGCATGCTAATGCCATTAATGGAAATGAATGAGAGAAAACTTCATTTGTTTTAGAGAGTTTTCCAGGAGAGGGCAGCCATAGTTAATTCTGGGTCAGTTCATGTAGTACAATGTGAATGTCGATTACTGGCAGCATTTGGCTGGGATGCTCTATTGCCCAGCATGGTTTGTGTGTTTAGTTCTTTTAATTTGTTCTTTTGTTTGCATTGCAAATGCATAAAAGATAGACTTTTTCACAAATTAATGCTGGAGAAGACAAACCACATAACAAAGTGGTTAACTCCCAATACCCTGTACTTGCTGAAATCTCAAATGCTCTTGGGGACAGTTTCTGTTATTTGTCACTGTTTGCTTTATATGCTCCCCAACCAACCCATAAGCTTTTATTCAGTCTCCTGCTTCAAAATTATTCATGGAAAAGCATAGTCCAAACTTGTGCTAGGCACCTAAAATTTCAGGGAAAAAATTCCCTTGCACTGAAAACTTCTACTTGTTTAGCAGTTTAGAAAGAATCAGGACAAAATGATCCTCTCTTTTGTTTTAAATAATGAGGTTTATAAAATCTCTGAGTCTGGACGTAAGGGAAGTAAGTTCACACTAAAGGGGTATATCTCATTTCCACAGTTTGGAGGCTATACTCAACCAAACAGCAGTCAGGATGTAAATGGCAGCAGAGGAGACATTTTTTACTACTGACCTCCCAGTGCTATTGCCCTGGCAGAACTGCTTCTGTGACTGGAGTGGCAATCAGGACTCTGTATTACACTGCAAAGAAAGTTGCCTTATCTTATGAAATGGGTAGCTTCATTTTTTGGATCAGTTCAAAACAACAAAAGCAACTTTTCTTCTTTGCCTTCTTTTCTTTTTTCTTTTTTCTTTTTTAATTTAAAAAAAAAAAACCAAACCCACAACTTTTCTTTTTTTACTGCACCAGCAAATAAAAAATCCATGAAATACCTTCTGTAAATCCATAGATTTTTATGAAGCTAAAAATCTGGTCCCTGCAGGTATAGCAGTGATGGGTTTTGTATTTTGTTCACATTCTGTAGGAGGAAACAAGGTGCAGTCAGTATCACTTCATGTAAATCTGAAAAACGATGCATGACCTCAGAGGTACAGAGGAAGAAACACAGCCATTCCATATGTTGAATTTTGAGTGCTTTTAGCTTCAATTTTGTCAACTTTGTCAACAACCTGTGCTTTACAACCTCTCTTCATTTCCCTAGGCATTCAGTTGATGTGTATCCAACATACACATGTAATTTCAAAATACATAAACCATTGAAAGATTGCACTAGCAAGAGTTTGTCAGATGATGCAGTGTTGCTTTGCCTGCCATGGAGGTTGAAGAGTTAATAATTCCTCTTCTCTTCCCCCCTCTACTCTGCCCTGGTCAGGCCCCACCTGGAGTATTGTGTCCAGTTCTGGGCTCCCTGGTATAAAAAAGACAGGGACCTCATGCAGAGAGAGTCCAGAGAAGGGCTACAAAGATGATTAAGGGCCTGGAGCATCTTCTCTATGAGGAAAGGCTGAGTGACCTGGGGCTGTTCAGCCTGGAGAAAAGAAGGCTAAGGGGGGACCTTATTAATGTTTATAAGTATCTTAAGCATGGGACACAGGGGGAAATGGCCAGCCCCTTTTCAGTGGCCTGTGGAGACAGGACAAGGGGCAATGGCTGGAAGTGGGAGCACAGGAAGTTCTGCACCAACATGTGGAAGAACTTTTTCCCAGTGAGGGTGACAGAGCTCTGGGACAGGCTGCCCAGGGAAGTGGTGGAGTCTCCATCTCTGGAGATATTCAAGACCCATCTGGACACCGACCTATACGACCTGTCCTAGGGACCCTGCTTTGGGAGGGGGGTTGGACTGGATGAACTCTGGAGGTCCCTTCCAACCCCTACAATTCTGTGATTCTCTGCTTATACATCTGTGGGTCTCTGGAAAGTAGAGCAGAGACAATACTATTGTTGTAGATAGCTCTGGCCAGTCTGTGCACAGAGCCTTGTGCAAATAATTCTTAGAAAAGAAACCTAATCAGGCTCCACTCTACGCTGATTTGCACATAATTGTATCTGTCTTTTAAAAGCCGAAGATAAAAGGACAGAATCTGACACCTGCTCATTGCTCATTTTTCCAGTGGCTCAGCGGGCTGGAGCACAGTTGCAGAGTTTGAGCAAGGAACAGTTTTACCACCCAAATGGCCAATTAAAAGGAGAAGGGTTTGCAGGAGTGCTTTGCAGCACTTGACAGGTGAAGCTCGAGGCATGGCTCACAGCCTCAGATACAGAGAGGATTTAATTTTTTACTCTCTCGAGCTGAACACAGGTTTATTTTTTTTCTCTCACCCCCAGTATTTCATTTGAAATTTTATTTAAACCCGAACTTTTCATCCTCTCTGAACTTTATTGTTGTGATATCTGAGGTCTCCATTCCTTCAAAATGAAGTGATGGGGAAGAAAAGATTTCTGGGCTCTTACTTTAACTGTCCGATCAAAGTGTTGTCTGTAAATAGCAATACTGTTATTTCAATTTAGTTTTTTCAAATTTCAATTTACTTTTCCTTATGGCTGTGTTTTCTTCCAGCCTCTCTTTCCCCTCCTGCATGTCCTAGAAATCCTTGGGTTTAACTGATTTTAGTGTAAGACTTGTTCCTGTAAGGAGTTGGTACCTCAAAGAACTAGCATAGGGATTTTGAAAGTAACAATTAAGATATTTTTCTCTATCTTCTGGATGTCACCTTCCCCTCTCATTTCTTTTATGTAGCCTTCCATTCTTTCTGCTCTGTGTAAACTCCTGACTGCTCTTTACAAGACAGGTTAACTCCTTCCTAAAATGTCTCAATGTTCCCATTTGGAAAACTGGTACGGTGCTAATTTCCTTTGCCTCACTAGATGCCCTTTAGAATTGAGATATGGAGATATTTTTAATTAATTTTATTATTTATATTTAATTATTGTTTCTAATTCTCTAGCAATGCTGGTTGGACATCCAAGGAAAATAGGTCTGTATATTTCTAGGCACCATACAAATTGTTCTGCTAAACTCTTAGGAACATGACTGTTGTTATCCCTAAGAGCTTACAGTTTAGTATTATATACATAATTATGTGTGTGTATATATGTGTATTTTTTATATATATTATATATACACACTATGGAAGTATATATTGTTATATGAAAAAGAAATAGTTTAGAAAGAAAGATGAATAGGGAAAAAAGTATAACAATAATAGGAGAGAAATAGTTTTGTACACAAGTTCTAGCCCATAGGTAACAATGATCTTGACTTCCCACTTCTGTAGCAATCAGATGGCAGGTCTGTGGAAGTATTACTGTGTGACCTCAGCAACAGGTTTCAGCCTGCACAGTAAATGTTGGGTCCATATGTGGGGATTTAGTCTTGGCTGAGCTCTACTGCTATAACTAGAAAGTAGACAAGCTGAGAATGACGTCTATGGAAGGGGCCATGTGTATATAAGCAGGTTATAGACCTACAGGATAATCTTTGAAGCAAGGTCTTCAGTAGACTAGAAAGGAACTAATTTGGAGGTGTCAAAAGCAGAGATGAAGAGATTTTAATTGTTAAGGTTTATAATCCAATTATATCTTAGACGAGGGTTTGGCAATGTAGGCAGAGCAAAAAGGTCAAATTTGAAGAAGTTTTGTAGAAACTGGCATCAGGATTTAATCACAGACTGCAGGTGTGAGTCATGAGAGGAGATCGAGTCAAAGGGAAAGCCAAGTTTGGCAGGAAAGACTGATTTCTGAACAGACAGGTATGGAAAGGAAAGGATTTAATGAAAAATTCAGGAGCTAGGAGTTTTTGCATGTTCAGTTTTGGCAAGTAGTAAATTATTAACAGAAAGATCTCAGAGATAGGGCAAAATTTGTTCAGGTTCATGACACTAGGCTTAAAAATTTATTGTTTTCATAGACTCATATCATAGAATCCTGGAATGGGTGTGTTTGAAGGCACCTCAAAGATCATCTAGTTCTAACCCCTCTGACATGGGCAGGGACACCCTCACTAGACCACGTTGCCCAAAGCCCCATCCGATCTGACCATGAACACTGCCAGGGAGGGGATATCCACAGTTTCTCTGGACCTTTTCTGAGGACAGTGCCTCACCACCATCACAGTAAAGAATTTCTTCCTAATGTCTAATATAAATCTACACTCTTTTAGTTGAAACCCATTACCCCTTGTCCTGTCCCTGATAAAGAGTCCCTCTCCACCTTTTGTAAGTCCCTTTTAGGTACTGGAAGGTTTTCAATAAGTCTGATTGTTATTTGTCTGTTCATATCCTATCTAACAAGGAAGAATATGGATTTGTGTTGGAGGGTGACTGAAAACTGGCACCTATATATTTCTGTTAGTGCAGTTCTTTTGTGAATTCAAATGAGATTTTTGAGACAAGTCATGATGTAGAAAGATGCAATGAGAAAGAACAAGTCATAGCACCGTAGTAGTGCTTAATAGTTTCCAAGTCACATTTAGAATCATAGATAGAATCATAGAATCCTTTAGGTTAGAAGGGACCCTTAAAAGTCATCTAGTCCAACTCCCTTGCAGTGAGCAGGGACATCTTCACTACATCAGGTTGCTCAGAGCCCCATCAAGCCTGACCTTAAATGCCTCCAGGGATGGGGCCTCCACTACCTCTCTGGGCAATCCGTTACAGTGATCTACCACCCACATAGTGAAGAACCTTTTCCTAATATCCAACTTAAATCTCCCCTTTTTGAGTTTAAAACCATTATCCCTCATCCTATTGCTACATGTCCTTCTGAACAGTTTCCCCCCAACTTTCTTATAGGCTTGTTTCAGGTACTGGAAGGCTGCTAGAAAGTCCCCCAAGGAGCCTTCTCTTCTCTGTGCTGAACAAGCCCAACTCTCTCAGCCTGTCTTCATAGCAGAGGTGCTCCAGCCCTTTGATCATCTTTGTGGCCTCCTCTGGACACGCTCTAACAGGTCCATGTCCTTCTTGTGTTGAGGGCTCCAAAGCTGGGCACAGCATTCCCACTGAGGTCTCACAAGAGCAGAGGGGAAGAATCACCTCTCTTGGTCTCATTTAGCTAGATTACATTTTCATGCCTTGATGCTAAAGTGACAGAATGGACTAACCACACATAGGGGAAATAGTAAAAAATTAACTCAGTCCACTGGTAAGTAAAAGAACTTAGAGTCATTAGACTGAAATAGGCTGTGATTGAAATTCAGAGAAACTTCATTAATAATCTGTTCATTTTAATGTGCATCTCTGCTTTGGAGCAACTCTGTTCTGTAGTCATTAGCCACATGTAGTCTAGTAACCAGACGTCACACCTTCCCTGTACATAAAGTGCTGCAATACAGCGTTTGTACCTGGAGTTGTTTAATATCTCTCGTTTAGCTCAGCTCATTGCGTTTCAATTGTGGTTGGGCTAAAGGAGGCTCATGAGGCTCAGTGTCCTAGTGCTCATATTTACACAGTTACTGAAATGTGGTAAATCATCTACCTGCCTGTTAATAGGGGGGGTTATATATTCTCTTTTACCAGGCTTTGGCTGATCTACAAGGATACAAAAATTCTTATGGTGCAGACATCTATGCAATATTTCACCATTCTTTTTTAAGAC
Source organism: Gallinula chloropus (assembly GCF_964237585.1). NCBI lineage: Eukaryota > Metazoa > Chordata > Aves > Gruiformes > Rallidae > Gallinula > Gallinula chloropus. The sequence goes on from NC_140086.1 coordinate 5,990,549, forward strand.
AGGCCTGGAAAATGGGTCATGTGCCCATCATTTTTCTTTAAATAATCAGTATAACTTTTTTTTTAAAATTATTATTATTTAAGGCATCCTGCCCTTATATTTGTATACATCTGGTTGTAGATATTCCCACTGTCTCATCTCTCTTCTCATCTGCGTTTGAGTTCCTTCTTCTTCAGATGGTACATAGAATATTTCAGCCTACAGAAGCCCCAAATACTTTTCAAATGTGACAATTATACTACAACTAGGGCTAGTTTAACTAGCAATTTTAAAAAATAGCTATCTGCTTGGTGTGATCCCTTATCTGTATAAGAGTTCAGACCACCATTATGTGCCTGTTGAATATATTCTTTCCACTTGAAAGAATAGAAAATTCAGAAAATCAGTTTCCACTTCCATATTTAGGTAGGAATTTAGGTAAGTAGACTGTGTAGTGAAATCCACATATTTCTCTTTACATGCAGAGAATTGAGTATGGGGCCTAGTTTTGTGTCTGTGCTGTTAAGTAGGTGTTATATCGTTTGTAATCATGTTCTAGCTCACTAGTAATTCCATAGCAAGTGTGCTACAATCACCACCTTCATCACTGATTTTTAGAGCAGGTAACACTCCCTGGAGGTCTCCAATCTGTGTAGTGTCTAGACTAAACCTACTTTGAGATCAGACAGACTCACAACCCTGAGCATAAGGGCTACAGACTCTTTTTACCATTAACTTTTCAGCAACAAGCTAGAAACTCTCACAAAGGTTGCATGAGACCTTTAAAAATTCCCTCTGCAGAGGGAGAGGTTTATCTCACATCCATCATTGCAGAATGGCAGAAAGAAGATGAAAATTTTAAGTCTCATTTGCAAACAGAGAACAAGGTGATTTTCTTTCAGTAAGCTGTAGGTTAAGCCATGTTACTCATGACCTGCAGCTATTTTTCCTGCCAGTATACAAAAAATAGTATTATATAATATATACTAGTATGGATTTCTTTTGTTTAAATGTAATGTAGGGCTGGTTTTTTTCCCCTCTTTTTTCCTTTCCTTTTTTTTTTCCCACAAGGCATGGTAAGAGTGCTCTGAAAGTAGTCCTGCCACATACAAGCTATAGAAATAAAGTTTTCCATACTCTAAAATAACTTGCAAATCCTGGGATTGTGAAATTTCAAAACACAGGCATACACTGTATGCCAGCCTGACCTTCTGGCTGTACAGTGAGTAATAGAATAGAAGGAAGTCTTCTGCAAACCTGCTTGTGACAAACAGATAGAAAGGGGTTGGCCCACATTCAGAAATTAGACTATTGAAGCAAGCTGGGCTATGCTTTGGAATCCTTTAAAATAAGTCTAGAGGAGCTCAGGCTCATTGGAAAACACAGCTTTGAGAATTTTAAAATTTTAGGGACCTGCCATTGGGCATTTGGGTGGGACAGGACACCATGAGCATCAACCTTGAGGTGATGTTCACTTCTAGAGCAAATTGGGCAAATCACCGAATGACCGATTATCTTGGCTGCCAAAAGAGAAATGAGACAAGCCCATGGCATCCGTGTGCCAGCAATTTCATGGGACAGGAGAAATGTCTGTCATAAAAGGCATGTGCAAAATAAAACAGCACACATCAAAAGCAGGTAGGTTAAACTCAACAGCTCAGTTCTTAAATCTGTAGTTAATGTGCATTCAGGTTTGTTGTTTGAAAATCTCAAGTAAAAATTGGAGACAGTCAAACCCCAGAGCACGAGACGTGACCATACCTCTCTTTTCAGCTAGCATGACCCTGGTATTTAGAGCTAATTGAAGAAGATTGTGCCACATCTGAATGTTTGCAGTTGAGATCAAGTAGCACTGAAATTGGATGCTGATCACGTGTCTGCCAAGGGTAGATTTGGAGATTAAAATTGGACATAAACATTATGTGAGTTTGGAGGAAGAAGGCTTACTCAATCCAAATGAACAAGGGCTGAAAAATCCTTTTGCAAGCGAGTCCTGCAGGGAAGCTGCAGCATCCTCAGTCCGTTGTCATCACAGAGTTAAGAACAGACACAAACTCGAAACAATTTGGCAAGAACGATAATCGGACCAGTCGGGATCTGTCATCAGCATACTGGCCACTGCAAAAGAGTGATTAAATAGGAAGACACAGACAATTATCAAAGACTAATTGCTTATTGTTGCTAGAACTATATTTTAAATGTGTTTTTCTTTTTAATTGCTTTTGGAGCGAATAAAGTGTGCTTAATTCAATTGTAAAATGTTTGGGAATGGGAAGTCTGCCAGGAATCAGGCAGCTCAGAGGTCTTGTGAAAGCAATTGCTTCTTTCACTAGCCTGTATTCATGTTCAGTCTTCCCATCCTCTGCCAACTTCCCTGGTTTCAGGTCCATGCCCCTGTGTTAGCTGAAGGTCTCTGTGCTGTTGGTACTTGCAGGAAGCTGCAATAGTTTGTGCATAACCTTTCCTGTATTTTTTATTCAGCCCCTTCCAAGGGCCTTGACCCAAAGAGGAGCTGAACTCTTGAGGTCCATATGGGTTTTGGATCCACAGGCTCTGAGTATAAGGGTAGTCTCCAGGACAGGACTAGCAGTGGTTGGCAAGGAGAGATATTCGTGTAATTTGAACCCAATACAATGCAAACATCTGTATGCCTCTGTTCTCTGTTAGTATTGACTGCAGTGAAATTATGCAGGGGATGGATTTGGCTCAGTTGTGTGTCAGTATAGCAATAAATGAAGACGAGGATGTTATTCCAAGTTAAGAAGCTCAGGTTTGGTGTGAGGAGCAGATCCAGACCACATACAGAAGATTTAATGCAAATAGCTATGAGGCTCTTGCGTTATTAAATAACCATTCTGCATTTTCATGATGAGAGTGACAGGGAACACAGCTTTCATATTCATAGAAATATCTTTTGTATGGATGTATTCAGCTCTGAAAAATACAGCAGGACCTTGTAACGGTCAAACAAATGTAACTAATGCTATATCTCTGTGTTAATAATTTGCATGAATGGTTTAAAAAATGAAAGGGAACTGGTCTACATGAGGGAGAACAAATGAGAAGAGGGGAAATAGAAACAGCATTTAGATTCATGTATTGGAGAAAATACATAAGAAAATTCGAGGGGCCTATTGTCTCAGCCAAATGCCACATTTTTCCTGCCAACTCCTCTAAGCAGCCGACTGAACCCCAAATAACAGGCTGCTAAAACTGTTGCTGACCTCACATGCAGCATGAGAGGAGAGACATGGAACCTGCTTGTTTGGAGACAGGCAGGATCAACTTGCTCTGTACACGCACAGTTTGCTGGTAGAAAAGGGTTTTTTTTCTCCATTCTTTCTTCCATCTGCATAAAATGTACAGATCAGAAACAGGCAGAATTGTTCAACTTATTTCTAAATGAATGGTTTAGAAAAAAAGTAAAGATACTTCTCTTTCCCTTGTTAAGTTCCTTGAAAAATTCTGAACAAATGTTCTTGAAGAAGAGGAAACTAAAAAAGATGTTGTTCCAGACATAAATGGCTCTTTTAGGGCAATTAGAAGTAAAGCTGTCCTGGGCAGACATTTTAATCAGCACTTCAGATTTGGTGAAGGCAGAAAAATGGAATCACTCTGTGAGACTTCCACTGCAGCAGTTCTGGCTTGGGCTCTTGGTCTTTGGCTTTCCTCCATCAAAGTACCTAATGGGCATTGTCTAGAGATGTCAGTGCTGTTGCTGCTCTTCTCCCCACCTCAGACCACAGGTCTCCCAGTTCACAGGTGGAGAGGAGTAATACCCGTGTTTTGGAACAACTCTAACAGAAAAATGTCTGGTTAACTAAAATTCCCATAACTATCACAGTACAGCTGAGCAAGGCTTGCTTCACTGGGACTTATCATCTCTTTTATGTCTTATGTGAGGAGTATTTACTCATTTGACATCTCTTGCCTTGAGTTTTGTTGACCTGCTTGTTTGTGTGAAGTCATGCCTGTGTGAGGTGTCTGCTGGAAGGCTTGAGACAGGTTCCCAGCTGCAGCAAATGGCAGAGACAATGCATCTGTGTCAGTTCAGGATTCAACATCCAGTTTAAAAGCAAATATCCACTGGAAATTTCTCCATCCCCCACTGCAAAGACAAGTAGAAACACCCGGCCTTCCTCTGCAGCCTGGTATTTTTTTTATATCAACCCAAACTTGAGTGAGGAGAGTAAACATTGATGGAATATGCATTCCCATTGAGATTAAAGATGGATTTGTGGCTTTCCAAAATTAAACTTTCACAGGGGCAAATAGGGAGTTGGGTGCAGAAATGCAATTAGCCATGAGTCAGGACTTTTGACATACAGGTGGGCCAATGTGTTGTGATTGCTTACATGGAAACTTGACAAAGTAGCAGAACAACTTACTATGTGTTAACATGAGCAGAGTAAATAACACAAAATATTAATGTTTGCTGTTAATTTCCAAGCTTCTCCTCTGGGTGATGTAAAGAGAAGTGCACCTGACAGGTGATAGTAAATGATGTTTTTCTTGTGGAATAGTGTTTCTCTTCCCAGTAGTAACATTTGTTCCCTGTTCTTGAGTTTTGAGATCCTGAAAGACAGACACTATATGAAATTTGATGTATTACTTTCATATGATGGTCTCCCAGCCACTGTGGTGTCAGTAAGCATCACCTGTGAACTGGGTCATGAAGTAGTTTTTCCAACTAAAAGGTGAATTCACTGAGAGGCCATCAGTGAAAAAGCAAGGTTTTCTGATCACCTTTCTCACACATTCTTTCGATTATCTGAAGGGTCCTTTCCAACCCAAATGACTTTACGATTCTCAGTGGCTTGTATCATCCTCATCCTCGGCCTTCCAAAATGTGTTGGGCATTTTCTCCCTTTGTAAAATAATCACTTAGAGAAGGACAAAGAAATAAAATACCCTGCACTTTCTCAGAGTGATCCTTTGCTGGTTAATGGGTGCAGACTAGAGACTGTCTCTTTCCTTTTTTCATGACTATCAAGAGTTGCAGAGTAATGTTGGCATCCAAGAGTGTAAACATAGTGGACACGTGTAGGTAAATGAACAGGAAAAGGTGGAGTGGGAAGCACCATTCTGTTGGCTTATTAAAGTGCTTAAAAAAGGATTTAACTTTTAATTAGAAATAAATTTCTAGGTCTTTGTGCTTCTTTTTTTTGCCATCTCAGTCAGAGTTTACACTTCCACCTTTTAAATGCAGTTCAAATGTGTTGTTTACATTAAACTTAGTCCTCCTGACTTTCTAAAGTAATGTTTCCCTTGTACCTGAATCTTTGGAGGATGAAGATATAGCCGCCACTGTCTTCTGTGCTAGCGTCTCTATCTTCTGATTCAGAGCTACTGTATGCTGAAGCCAATAATGATTCACTCTCACAGCAGTGGTGTGAGCAGTCTCAGCTTTTATATGCCATCTGTGTGAGCGAGCTGAATCTGCAGAAATGGGACCCTGTACACATGGCTTTTCCTCTGTTCATGGATGAAAATATTAAAGCAAATCCGTATGGTCCATGAGATGTTTTCTGTGTCAGGAAGGGAGTAAAACTGCCTGTCAAACCAAGCTGTTCTCTCTGATGAAAGGAGACTGTTTTTAAACACTTCTTTCCATAGTATTTTGCACGCCAGCCATGTGTGTTTTCTCATCTAACATCTCATGGAGATCCTTGGCCTCAGTGCTGCTGGAGAGAAGGGTGTGCTGCAAGGGAAGGAAATAATCTCTTGATATGTACACAAGCACATGCATGCACACACACTGAAATCAATCTTAAATTTACTTTTTTTTTCCTAGGAATATGAAAGAAAATTAATCTGGTTGAGCCAAACTCAATTTCTTCTGTATTTTTTTTTCACTTTCCATTTTCACAAGAAGATATTGGGTAGGGATGCTCTGGGCTATTATTAGACACAGAGGTGAAGACAGAGGGCAAAGGGTCCATTTAAAATTCCTACAGCAGAGCATCGAATTTTAAAGCTAAAAGGTGAGTTGATGAGCAGCTTGAAAATAAAGATTCATCCATTTAGCTTACTGAGTATTTCTGAAGGTTCATGCTGGCCTGGGGAGCTAAGCATTCTCACAGCTGTAAAACCTGCTGGCTGGAGGAACCAGAAAAAAAGATGTGGGTTGTTGCTTGTTGAGGTTGTTTTTTTTTTTTTTTTAATGAAAGCACTTACCTTGCTGGGAGAAGCTTGAAAACAGAAACTGATAGAAAGTCATGAATTGATAGAAATGTATTTCTTTTGAATGAAGCAATTGGATTTCACTTCTGTGGCAGGAGGCTGGGAACCATAAATATTACACACACACACATTTTTGTGTTTTGAAAAATTCAGGTCAGTTAATCCCACATAATGGGATACCATTTTAACCACCACTTCACCTCCATGATCTTGGGGCAAATCTGCCAGAAGCAATTTGATCATGTTGAGCAGGAGAGCCTATAATGTTAGAGTGGGCTGTTGCAAAAGAATTCTAATGCCACACAAGTTTTCTAGCCCTTTTCTAAAACACAGTGGTGATTATAACTTCCTTTCACAAAATCATGAAATTGTTGAAGTAGAAAGGGACTTCTGGAGATCATCTGTTCCAACTCCTCTGCTCAAGCACAGAGTCAGTTGCCTATGACTGAGTCCAAATGACTATTGAGCATGTCCAAGGATGGGGAATCCACAACCTCCTTGAGCAACCTGTGCCACTGCTCAGTCACCCTCACAGTAAAAAAATGTTTTCTGATGTTGAGAGGGAACCTCCTGTGTTTCAGTTGGTGTCTGTTGCCTCTGGTCCTATCACTGGGCAGCACTAGAAAGACCCCGGCTCCATCCTTTTTGCAGGTATCTGTACACGTTGATAAAATCATCCTGAGCCTTCTCTTCTCCAGGCTGAACAGTCCCAGCTCTCAGCCTTTCCCCACAGGAGGGATGCTCCAGGCACTTAATCCTCTTTGTGACCCTTCACTGCACTCTCCAGTATGTCCATGTCTGTCTTCTAATGAGGAGCCCAGAACTGGTCCCAGCACTCCAGGTGCAACCTCACCAATGCTCTTGTCAAAAACTGGGCATCTCCTTTGGAAAGGGAAGTTTTGGCACAGGGACTGTCCCAACTAGGACATCAGCATGGGTTTTGGACAGCTGCAGCTTGAGCACTACTGGTTTTCTTTGTGCTTGTCCTGCCAAGCCACTCGTATCTGGGATGTGCTGCTGCATTGGGCAGCTTTGGTCAAGGGTGGATTTTCACCTGGTAGTTCAACGTTACTCACCTGGCCTCTGTAATAAATGTCCTTTTCTGAACTTGTTTCTTCTTTAGCACTAGCTTTTTTTTTTCCATTTTCTGTACTAAGACTTGTTCAGTTTGGCAGGCTAAAGGGCATCACGAGAACATGCATCACTTTGTAGTTTTTCATCTAAGGCAACAAAACAAAAATAAGGAAAAAACAAAGAATCACTTTGGTGTAGAATTCTTTTTCTGTGAAAGTTCCTGAAGAATAAAAATAGTGTCTTTTCTTGAAGAGGGGATATTACTAATGTAAATCTGATGCTGTTGGCTGAAGGATAATATGCTGTATGTCATAAGGGAAGCAACTGGAGTGATCAAAATGCCTCATGGGTGTATGAGATTGTGGGGATAGGTATTCACACAGAGGATGCTTTCTTACATGTGCCCAAGGCTTTCTCTTATCTCTGAACATGAACCCATAGTGAAATAGAAATGTTAATGCATTAATAGTGCATTGGAGATAACCCTCATCTGAAAAATACAGTAATACTGCACAACTGGGAAGCCTTTCAGCTCAGGGAATTGGACTAGCAATTTCATAGTGTGTTGGTAATGAAACATTTTGGTTCTGTATAAGCAAATGGGCAAGGTTAGTGGACACATTACTCCAGCTGTCATTGTCCCAGCAGTAACCAATTTAGAGGCTTTATATTTTCTGCTATCCCAGTAACAGAAAGAAAAGTAGAAAGTTAAAAATAGAAATCCCAGAATGAATTAAAGTGCAAAGAGTGAACAAGATCGTAGCACTGCTGTATAATTTTAAAATATCTTTTTTTCTTTATAATCTGGACTTTAATATATGTATTACATTGCAAATTCTGACAATGTCTGTCCTGCTCCAAAAGGTCACCTCCATACTGGAGGATTTATTCTGGCTGTAACATGTGAATGTGGGCATCAAGCCCTGAATCTATCTAGCTACCATTTGTATTGATGATTCTTGTTTGTATTTCCCTTCACCTTGACTTACAGGAGAAGCATGAGAAGTTGCCTGTGGCTTTGGCCTTCAAGGGAGGAGGTTTAAAAAAGTATCTTTTGATGCCTGTGTATAGATAATAATTTGGGGGTTTGTAGTTCTTTCAGCAGCTGTGGAGAGCTGTCAGACCTTCATTAATTATTTTCTTTTGCAAATAGTTTCCCTGCAACACTACCCTATGCAACAATGCAGTATGAGGTTTTCTTTCCTAGAGTTAACTGTCACAGACTCTTGGTTTTCATTTCCTATCAAGATTAATACAGCTTCTAAAGCAGGAGTCCAACCTAACATGGACTTGTTTTTTTGATTTGCAGATATCCTTGTTGATGGCAAGCTTTGTGACTGCGATATTGTGGTAAACTGCAAAGTGGGGGACCCCATCCCCTTGCAGGTGAAGCTGACCAACTGGAGCAAACACAGCGTGGGGCCCTTCGCTCTCACTGTGACGCCCTACCAGGATTACCAAAATGGGGTGCACAACTATGAGCTGCAGGATGCTATCACCTTTGTGGGATCCAACACCTTCTACATCGAATCAGTAAGTTTTTCTATCAGATGGATGATGATTCTGGATGACATGTATTTGCAGAAAAGGTCTTCGTTACTCAACTGTGCATTTTAAGGAAAATTAATTTTTGGAAAGCACCAAGATTATGGCAGCTGTTGCTAAAGGTGCTGCTAATGATGGAATTGAGTGCACCCTCAGCAAGTTTGCGGATGACACCAAGCTGAGTGGTGTGGTTGACACAACAGAAGGAAAGGAAGCCATTCAGAGGGATCTTGACAGGCTGGAAAGGTGGGCTCGGGTGAACCTAATGAGGTTCAACACTGCCAAGTGTCAGGTGTTGCACTTGGGCTGGAGGAATCCCAGACATAGATACAGACTGGGAGAAGAGCTCCTTGAGAGGACCTTGATGTCATGGTGCATGAGAAACTTAACTTGAGCCAGCAGTGTGCTCTTGCAGCTCCCAAGGCCAATGGTATCCTGGGCTCCATCGGGAGAGGGGTGGCCAGCAGGGACAGGGAGGTGATTGTCCCTCTCTACTCTGCCCTCGTGAGGCCCCAGCTGGAGTCCTGTGTCCAGATCTGGGGCCCGCAATATAAGAAAGATATAGAACTGTTGGAGAGGGTTCAGAGGAGGGCCACAAGGATGATTAGAGGGCTGGAACACCTGCCCTACGAGAGAGGCTGAGGGAGCTGGGCTTGTTCAGCCTGGAGAAGAGAAGGCTGTGGGGGGACCTCATTGCAGCCTTCCAGTCCCTGAAGGGAGCAGAGAAACAGGAGAAGAATCAATTTTTTAGAAGGGTAGACACTGGCAGGACAAGGGGGAATAGATTAAAACTAAAGGAGGGAAGGTTTAGATTAGATATTAGCGGGAAGTTCTTTACAGAGAGAGTGGTGAGATGCTGGAACAGGCTGCCCAGAGAGGTGGTGGATGCCCCGTCCCTGGAGATGTTCAAGGCCAGGTTGGATGGGGCCCTGGGCAACCCTGTGTAGATCCAGGCCTGAGGTTGGTGTCCCTGCCTGTGGCAGGGGGCTTGGAGCTCTATGATCCTTGTGGTCCCTTCCAACCCATGCCATTCTATGATTCTATGATCTCTCTGAAGTGGTTTAAGACTGATTTCTTATCACGTAAACTATCAGAGACAGTAACTTCTGGTTACTCCAAATCTGACTGAATGTGAATGGGTAACCTAGATAAAATGTTTAATACCATATTGCCAGTCCCTTGAGCTATCCAGTGCAGCCTACAGTAATAGATTTTAAGTAACCTTTTCTCTTTAGTCCATAAGATATATTCCCCAGGCTAAGCCAAGGAACTCAGCAAATCAGTTTTAGTCAGGTCCTAAGGAAATGCAACAGAGTGCAAAAAGAAAATGCTAAACATTAATGACCAGTATGATGAGCTGGTTCATTTCCTTCTTGCTTAGCATACTCTCATAAAAGCATAAAGAAAAACTGCTTAAAATGGGATGAAAAAACTCAACCCATACACCTTTTGAGAGCAATTGAGATTTTGATTTTTATCGCAAATTCTTCTTTAGAAAATTAAAGTCTGGGAGCTTTTTGCTTCTAAGGCAAGACACTGAAAATATTTCCCAGATAAAACTACTCCTTCCTACATCCTTCCCCCAAACCAGCAGCAACAACAACAAAGGAATGACAAATGTATGTACAATACCACAGAGTGGAATGAGCAGTATTTCTGCTAACTTAGAATATAAACATGAAGAAGAGGGTGAGCGTTTGGGATAGTGCTTTAGGACCTTTGCTTAGGTCAGCTCTTCAGGTAATAAAACATACCTGTCAAAACTGCATATTTAATTGAACCTTAGTAAGAAAGAAATAAAGGTTAACCACAGGGAGTCACCATGCAAATTTTTCAGTTACACATGATGGGTAGAAAATATTTCAAAAAGCTAATGAGCATGGAATGCACCATCAAGTTGAAATTTAATGGGGGCTAGCTATATTCTTAGCTGAAGCATTCAAATATGTCAACAGAAATAATCAAGAGATGGCTTTCTTTTTCTGACAATGTGGATCTTTTTAATCAGAGTGGCAGTATTTGGATGCCCAGCTGCCGAAGGGCCTGACCCTCCAGGCTAATGAGGGAAAAGGGAGATGTCAGCGTGATGTATTCTTACCTTCTGATTGAGTCTCCTACGGGGCAAAAAGTCAGGAGGTCACATCTCTTGTGCCTGCCCAGGCAGCCTTCTCATACGTTACGGTCCCCGCTTTTGCCCCGTTGTTCTGTATTGTGACATTTCTTCTGTAAACACAGTCTCCAGTAAGTTAAAAATAGAGTTGTTTTCTGCTATTTGTCCTCCTTTTCATCCAAAAGGTGAAATGAAGAAAATGTTGACTCTTAGATAATAAGTGTTTTATTTTGCAGTATGTAGTATTGATACTTGTCCTACACAGACTCCCAGGGAAAATGCTTAGTCATATTTCTTTGAGGCATAGAGCCCTGATCGTGGAAGAATGTTCTTCAAAAAGTGTAACTAATGCAGTCAGAGGCCCTTTCATCCCCCATAATAACTAATTTGGTAATGGAAAGAAAATTTCAGAAAACCACACCTCTTTCAGGAACAAGAAGAAAGTCCTGTTTTGTGCATTTGATGCTTCAGGGAAGAATGAACATATTCAGAATTGTGTTCATGCTCTGAGTTTAGCAGAAACTCAGATGCTGGTTAAGAAACTCATGGTAGGGTCAAATGAAAGAGATTCAAAGATTCTCTTTTTTATTGATGAAAGCTGAGATACTGGACCACATTCCCTGCTGGGGTAATTCAGTGCTGTTCTGTTGAAGCTATTAAACATCTGCCTGGTTTTTCATAAACTGAGGTCATGGGCACATGATTATTTAGCTTGTTGAATGGAGGTGGCTGGAGGTGCTACCATTTCCCAGCTGCTTTTTTCTGCCCTTCTGCGTGAAGATGCTCCCTTCTTCCCCAGTAGATCCAGCAGGAGGGATGGTGTGAGCATTTGTTTTCGTGCAAAGTTGGCCAGTTGAGCAAAAACTCCATTCGTCAGCAGTTCAGGCTAATTGGGCTGACTTCACACGACACTGGCAAGGAGGTGGTGACATGATTTATTGCACTGCTGAGCTGGGTGGGAGGAAGGATGGAGAACTAGCGCATGGTTTGGCAACTCAGTGGTGTATAGTCAAGAAGAAGTGGGAGCATCAGGTATACAGCAGGAGAAGATGCTTCTCACTGAAAATTTGGTCTGCTGTCATAATGATGCAGAAACTACATTATTGGTGCTCAACTGAATTTGATTTCTCTGGGGGAAAAACCCAACAAAACTCACCCCTCTTCTGCTTTCCTAAATATTAGTTTCATATTAAGCCTGATGCCCAGCAAATCACAAGTTTTTTTGTTTCCTGACTAAAAAAAAATCAAATCAGTTTCTCCTGCTACCTTGAAGACAGGAGATATGTACAGGAATTTTCAGCAGCCACATGCTGCTTTGCAATGTGCATAGGAAGTGTTTAAAGGGTAAAAGTCATATGATTTTGTATTTCTCTTTCTTGCAGCTTGAAGTCTAGGTTAGATGATTTCTCTTGGAAGGAATGTAATGAGTGCTTTTTCACCTTCTTGTGCTCTTTCTTCTATTTGATGCAGCAGTCTGGGTTTGTGTCACAAAGTCTTTGCTGGGATACGCTACTTCAAAAAGAAAATTATTTTACTGAAAATTTTAAAGGATATTGAGATACTTTCATGCATTTGAAATAAAATCTTTTTTTTTAAGCACAACTTCTAATTCAATTAACCTTATATTTGTCTCTCTGTATTTAGCAGAAGAATTGACTTCATTGATTATCATTTAGATAGTAGAGATTTTTTGTTCATTGTGGGGTTTCAAAACATTAAATGACATGGGGGACCCTCACCCATTAAAATACACTGATTTATTTTTTTATCTCACTTCACAATCTGAAGTTTAGCTTTACCCATGTAATGACAAGTTATTTTTTCTTACCAATTTTTATTATTTTTTTTTAATAATGAGATGATCTGACAGAGTTGCTTCTTGCCAAATTAAAACAACCAAAAAAAAAATTTTCTATGGAGATTCCTGTAACTACCAGCAATTCATCTTTCCTTGTTGTTCCTGCTTTTGTCATTATTACCCTCAAGCAGGTTTTTATCACGCACTAGCTCAAGTGATTGGTGGTGGGACATGAGGAGAAATTCATTAGTAGATGGTCATTTTGAATCAGCTCAGAAGCTATGATGAACATTTGCTCACTTCTGGCAGGTCCTCTGTGGCCCATCTGGAACAAATTAGTTTTCTTGGCACTGTTTTACTCACACTGTAAACTCTTTGGGGCAGCGAACAGTAGCTGGCACTAGCCCTAATCTCCAACTGAGCTCCCTAAGTACTACAGCAGTATAAATAAGTAGTAATTAGTTCTGAGCAATCACAATCCCACATGGTAGCCTGAATCAGGGAAGGATTAGGAAGGAGGTAGAAACTTAATTTTTCTCCTATCTCACTGGAACAGAGGAGTAATGTGGGCATTTTTTTCTTGGTTCCTCAGTTATATTTTTCTAGGGTAGAAGCTTCCCATCTTTGGTCTCCACATAAAGGATTTGGTGGAGTTTATCTCTTTTGACTCGATTCAGTGAGCATATGTTCAGTGGTATCCCAGCTTGGCACAAGATGTAAGCGTGTGTCTAGGTGGTGTGCTGCAAGATCGAATGATACACAAATTTGTTCTGGATCAGTTGCAAGGATGTGATATACAGGTTTCTTGTAGGTTAGCTGTATTATGCATTGCCATCAGTGGGATGGTGTCTACTGTCAGTTACAGTGGGAAACGTCTGAGTTGTGTACCATTCTGAAAAAGACCCCTGAATTCCTGTCATAGGCAGCGTGGAGCAAGTCTTCAGAGTTGATGGAGTTTAGGGGATATTTGAACTCATTCTAAATTAAATCTGCTGCACTCCTGTGTTCAACAGCTGGCTTAGATGTGGGCATCCACTTTACAGACATTTGGGTGGATTCAGTTCCAGACTGAGACATCTGAATGAGTAGGTGTTACCATGGATGCTGGCCAGCTAAGCTCCCATTTCTCAATGGAGATTTTGTCTGCAGCTGTTAGAACCTGGCTTACACTTACATAGATGCCAGGGGTGAGATTCAGTGGCCTAAAAGTAGGTGCCTAACATAATTTGGGTACTGTAGACCCCACTGGGCCTCCACATCTACCAGAAATTCTATAAATCATCCTATAAATCTTGCCAGCCCTGTGCAGATGTCTTAGTGCCTTAGGTCATCCCGAATGCCATGAGGTGCCTAAGTTTAGGCAACTGTATCCTGACTCTATAGGTTGACCAGCTAGGCAGTTTTCTCTACTGTCTGCACTGACTAGATGTCTTCTTACTGTAGTAGGAGCTTGGATACCTACTATGCAGAGAGACACTTAAATGTAGGTGGTTTAACATCAAAATTAGTCCTGTGCCCCCTATACCAGAAGGGCTGGATCTGGTCCTCTATTGACCTGACTGCTGCTGATGTTCTTGTCTTTCAGCAATGTTTGTAGGCAGCACCACTAGAGAGGCAGCCTTACTTTCCAAAGTTAGTCACTATTTTGGAAGAAACTTTTTGTAGTTTCTGCAGAGCCACTTGTATCTCAATTGTGCAAAGGTTTCAAGCTACGTTTGCTTCCCTTTTTCTTCCCCAAACCGAAGTATTGATTAGAGTTGTGATTGTACAGGTGGTCATACAGATGACTGGCATAGAGTTTTGTGCTCTAAAGGCAGGAAAAATGAGCAAACATAGGCAGAACTTCAAATGAGTGTAAAGAACGTGTTTATGCTTATGTGCCTGAAGCCACCTCCCTGCTTGTCAAGAGCTCTGATCAATGCTGTTACAGGTATTCATGATGTAGCTAGAATAGGAAAAATGAAGTGGAAGCTTTAAAAAGGGTCTTAGAATCATAGAATCACAGAATGGTTTGGGCTGGAAAGGTCCTCAAAAATCATCTAGATACACCCCCCTGCCTTGGGCAGGGACACCCTCCACTAGATCAGGTTGCCCAGAGCCTGGGAGGCTCCAGCGTTCCAGGGAGAGGGCATCCACAGCTTCTCTTGGCAACCTGTGGTAGTGCCTCTTACTTTAATCTAAATCTACCCTTTTTTAGTTTAAACCCATCACCCCTTGTCCTATCACTACATGCCCTTGTAAACAGGGGTTAATTTGCTCTTTGCCTCCACCCATTGGTGGAATTAATCCCTGCCTCTGACCTCCTCTGGGTGGAAGTAGCCATCAGTTCCAGTGAGGCAGAAATAAGGCAGGCAGCCCCAGGAGGAGTGGAAGAGGGGAGACTGCTTGATGTTGTTCTGCATGTCCAGACGCAATGCCAGAGGGCAAGAACTTGTACCCACTGAGGAGGAGAGATGCCAAGGACAGGGGTCAGGAGAACAGCTGTGCCTGCTCTGATCACTCACATGGATGGTACGATGCTGATAGAAAGTTTGCTGTAGGTCAGCAAAAGTCCCCAGCACCAAGACCAATGGGAGCCTGGGCTCTGCCAGCTCTGATGATCTTGCAGCTTCTGAACATCCAGGCCCCTATGCAGAAGCAGTGCTTTAGACAGGTTCAGCAAGGAAGCCTGATACCCTTGATAACTATATGGGGTGCATGTCTTCTGGCTAAAGGGCCCAACAGTGAAGGTCCAAAAAAAATTAGAATAGAAAAGAACAGAAAGAAACAGCTCATTTCCCTTACATCTGACAGCTATAGAGAACTTTCCTCACTAGAGGTGGTGGCAGGCAATTTTCAGCTCTCTGACATATTCTCGAGCTGTTCTGAACCTATGGAAGCATTTTCTAGCGTTTTTTCTTCTTCATTTCCCCCACCATCATCTAATCATCATCCCTGTTTTAGTGTTCCTATGCAATGTCAAGATGCCTTTCAGCAAGTTGTCCATAGACACTTTCCAGTTAATACCCCTCTATGGATGTCCTAGTTTACCATATGACAACATTTTTTAAAATGAGCATGAATCCTGATAACCTTGGCCTCACCCCTTTACTGTTCCAGGTGGTAATGTCCCATCAGTTCCTAATGATGTCCCTTGCAAAGGTTTTCTCCCCCTGAATCCAATCAAGTCCATCACATACGGAGAGCTCAGTGCTTCTGGATCCAACATCAGATCTGTTGTGACCAGGCTTAGGTCTCAGCTTGGGTAACCAGTGGTTATGCTGTCATTTGGAATCAATTCTGGGCTCTCTGACATGATGGACCACTGGGGTGTTTGGAGATGACCAAGAAAAGTCCATTAACAATGACTATTCAAGCAAAAAAGTAAATACATGGGCATAGGCCTACCCGTGAAAGTAAGGATGACCCCATGAGTATATCTTAAGTTGATGTTCCCAGGGTCCAGAAAGCAGAAGGGAACTGGTAAGATGATCTTGACTGAGGGAGAACCAATACTGGAGGACCAGCAGGTGCCCTTTATTGGGTCTTTTGTGCTGTGATGAAGTTGCCTTCTCACCATTTTTAAAACAAACTCTATCCAATGATATGGCTTTGTGATGATTCCATGTTTTGAACCTGCAGCAACTTTAACCCAATTCCAGGTACCCTGAAACTGTGTTTAACATCTTGTGGAAGCTAATATTAATTTAAACATTATCACATCCTGAACAGTCGTGGAATTGTTAAAGTCAGAAATTACTTAAGTGTCTTGCTAAAATGATGGACTGAGATTTATTATTTGTTGTAAAGATATGGAATGTGAATGGTTTTGTGATGAAGGGAGATATAGAAATGTAGAAACAGTGTGAACTTTGTATTTAATTTCAGCAAGTTAAATCAGAGTGGCTACTTTTCATAGGATGTTTCTTGCTAAACTTAATTATTTCAATGAAAGTGAATATTAAAGATTCCTGATTAGAATTGGCAGTCAGGTTGTGTCTGAATAATAAGTGGGGATGAATTTAGTTGTTAAATGGCATTTAACCATGTGTTTAACATGAGTTCAGAGTCATGATTAAGACTTTTAATATAGACTTTGTTAAATGCAGTCTGAGAAAAGATGTTCCTGGATATTCAGGATACTTTGGGTGACTTCAACCTTAAACCAGCTCTGCTCTGGAATCAGTGACTCCTGAAGATCTGTGTTCTGGATTGAGCTGTGCTACAACTTTGCTACAGGAGGGAATAATACAGGATTTAATTTTCAGAGCTCCAGTTTCACCATTGCTAGAATGGGAACAGTATCTTTACACCTTTTTGTGGGAAGGAACTTTTTCACAGCGAGGGTGACAGAGCCCTGGAACAGGCTGCCCAGGGAGGTGGTGGAGTCTCCTTCTCTGGAGATATTCAAGACCTGTCTGGACGCCGACCTGTGCAATATGAGCTGGGGAGCTGCTTTGGCATGGGGGTTGGACCCGATGATCTCTCGAGGTCCCTTCTAACCCCTACAATTCTGTGTTTCTGGGAAAGATTGAGATTTGAATCTAGAATATCTTGAGATCATTTGAAGGAGCTACTGGTCTGCAAAGTGCAATTATTTGGTTTTGCTGCTAGTTTAATTGTGCTGATTTTTATATTCTCTTTTCCAGGTGAAGCCAACCAAAGACTCTGTGTACTTTGGAGCGCTTCTCTTTCTCTACACAGGTGACTTCTACTTGAATATCAAATTCCATGAAGACAACTGCAGCAAGGAGCTGCCTGTCTCCTGGTTCTGCCTTCCTAGTGTCCATATCCGTGCTATGGATCCCGTGGTCCAAACTAAGCTGTAAATGTACTGTGTGCTACTTGATTAACCACAGTGCAGAGAAATGCTTGGCACATCCTCTGCTTGACCCCATCTTGTTTCTGTCCAACCCCAGACCACAGTCCCTACTTTGGAGGAACAGCTGAACACTTTCTGAATTGGCTGATAGTCATTTGGGCAGCTGCTTTAGCTAATTTCATAGAGAGAGGGAGAGATTATAACTATGCTAGAGTGTCCCTCTGTTTCCAAAAAGCCTTTGAAGCTGCTAATATATGCATTACACTTTCAGATACCCTATTGATATCAGTGGGCTTGTAAGGGTCTTAACAGCTGAATTTAGGAGGGCTGAATTTAACCATGTGTTTGAAGGTCTCAGCTCCAACTTCAGTAATCCCATTTCAGCATTCTTTAACAAGAGTTGTAAATCTATATGAAATTCCTTCTGGCTTATGCTGGACCTATGGCATATACCCTTGTGATGTAGTTCTCTCCCAGACTTGTTCCTGGGCTTGTTCTTTTTCACTTGCTTGCTGAGTTTTTGGTGTCTTTGATAGGAAATAGCAGTAGTGATACTTTTTCCTGTGTTACTGAAAAAATGGAAAATGTGCCTCCAGTTATTCTCTTCCTCCCCTGAGCCCAGTGCCACTTGTTCCTGGTAAAGTCATTGCCTTTAGTTTGGTAGATCTGTGAACAAGAAATGAAAGAAGGCAATGAAGACTTAAAGAGTTTTGTCCTTGAGAAAGGAAATAAGCCAACTTTTGGGTTGCCTAGGGCTTGCCTGTGAATTTGGGCTTTCACAGTTCTGTTTTATACAATCACAAGCACTAGAAAGGTTTGAAGGCACTTAAAGAGCCACCAGAATTAATCAGCTGGACATAGTATCACTTTGCAGGAGTTTTGCAAACTCTTCTGGTAAGATTTTTCATGCTAAAACGCTGGGCTTGATTATGTGGTTTGGGTTTTCTTTTTGTTTGTTTTTTGTTTTTAAGAATGATTAAGTTTCATTATTAGGCAATTAAAGCCATGTAATTTTTGACTATAAAAGTAGCTTCTGAATGTACTGAAAATTTAGCCTGTTGTCTTTCAGAGTAATGGGTGTTGGTTTTTTTTTAGTATAAAAAGACAGACATTTACCCCGTGTAAAGCAGGGAGATGTCTTGGCTGTATGATTAATATTGTTATTCCATGGACCATATGCTCCAAGCCTGGCTCAATCTATTCTAAAATTTACAGCCTGCAACTCTTAAATTTGGTGGTGGTATACTACTGGGGACAGATACACCATGATGTGGCAGGGGAGCTCCAGTTTAACTCTGTACATGCTAAATCTACATGCACAACCTCTTTGCACATTTTTTTGTTTCTTTGTTTAGGCTTCATCCAAATGTGGGCACACCACTTCATGCCACATCCTGGTCTGTCCTGCTCATGTCATGGAGAACAAGCCCAGATAGTTTATTCTGGTTCCCTGTGCTGTGCCCAGTTGTCCTTTTAGATGAGACTGAAGTTTTCCATAGGGATGACAGTGCTCAAATCTCGATTCATTCCATGTTTGCAAATGACTATAATGTATTCATCCTAAATATATTTCAAATTTGGGGGAGCTGTAGCATGGTAGCTATATTTCCAGTGTATGCAGGGTATTATCTCTAAACATCTGTATTGTGGCAATGTTATCAGTGTTTGCTCTTAAACTGTGGCTCTGTATACAGCTGTGAATGCCAGAGTAGCAGTCTTCAGTCTTAGACTGATGGAAATCTGAGACTGTACAGAAGATTTACTCACAACAATGTACTGCTTTGTCAGCTACCAGCATGCAGTGTCCAGTTAGAAATCTGTCCCTTAGACTTGCACGGTGGTTCTAGTCCAGACATACATGGAAAGAGGGTCCAAGCAGCTGAGTTAGCCATGTTTTTTGCATTAGTGGAGCTCAGTTGACCAGTTTGTGCCATGAGGCAGAATTCTCTGTCACTACATAGGCATATACACAGAAAAATAAGATCCCAGGAGAGCAGGAATTAAACCAGTTAATCTCCATAAAAGCTTGCTTTTGACATGTGTCTCTGTACTATGTTACACAACACTGATGCAGTGAAATCCAAATTGGGTTTTACTCAGTATTCCCAGCAGGTAATCTGCAGATGCTAGGAATACAGCTAAGGCTTTGCAAGGACCACATTGCATTTGAAACAAAAATATTGTGAAGCAGATGCTGTTGTAGTCAGGATGCTTCAGCTTACCCAGCTAAGGGATCATTTCCTCATTTAATTTTAAGAGTGTTCTCTGAGAAGAGAAGATACTGTTCTGTGGAGCCTATACTGGGATGCAACATTCCCGCACCCTTTACTTACAAAGAATCCTGATCCACAGCCTGCCAAAGCCGTTGGAATGGGAACAGGCTTTATTAAAACAAAAGCAAGCTGCGTATTTCCAATATGCCACTATAAATCTGCCATATGTGGTCATAAATATAAGTTTTTATGTGTGAGATGACCCTTAATGGTCTATCTGTTCATTACAGTAGACCACTCTGTCCCTTGTCAACTTTGATGTTTAGTTGCTTTTGGCGTTTATGATATTTTTCCCTGTATTCTCACACTTCTACTTGTCTTGGTGAGAGAGATGGAACACAAGAAATTCTTCCTTCTGGGGATTAATTGTGGCTTGTCCAGAAGGAGAATACTTAAGTGTCGGTGTAATGTAGAGAAAGGTGAGGGAAAGGTACTTGAAATGAGAAGACTACATCGCTTCTGGTTTTCTTTTTAATGGAAGCTTTCACTGGGATTGCTGTCAGGATTGGTCTTTGAGGTGCTTGAAAAAAAAAGTATGGTACTTTTCTGATCTGCTCTCCTCTTCTGGAACTGAAAACTTGTTTTTATTTCTCTGAACCACCCAGCTATTATTTTGAACACCGTGAGCCAAACTGCGCCTTGTTACACAGATGTAAATCTGATATGATCCTGCTTGGTTGAATTAAATCATTCCTCATTTAAATCACCATTGCTGAGAGCAGATGTTGGTCCAATAGATGTATCCATTGGAGAAGCGTAAGTTGTGTAAATTCAACTGTCTGAATAAATACTTATCTTCTGTTATTTACACCTCTGCCTGTCTCTTTTGTGTGTAATTCTTGATCGTGTTACTGTGTGCTTTTACTGGCAATAATAACGTATCTGAGGTGCTGCATTCTTTCTCTGAAGAAATGTATTTGACCAGGAACTGAAATTTCAGCTTCACTCAAACTTTCTCTTCCTAGCTGAACTGAGAGCACATTGGTCTGTGGTGTGGCTCCTGTGTCAGTGTCCATTAATTGTGAGCTGAGGGGAGGGAGATGTGCGCCCACTGGTTACAGATAATTCAGTCACAAATCTGCCTGGTGAACTTGATAAACCTGTGTCCAAATAACCCGACTGCATCTGAATCTGAAAATCTGAGATTCAGGTCCCTGTCCCATTACATTGCATGGGCCATCACCACAGGCTCCCAGGAAAACAGGTACAAGAAGGCACGTCATCAAAATCAGGCACTGTCATTTTCATACCTAAGGGTTAGATACATAACAATGAGTCTTGAGAGTGCAGAAGATCCTTCCAGAAGAGTATGTTCTCAGTCTCCATCTATACCAACCACAGTAATGAACCTTGGAGGCATGAATTGAGTAGACTTGCTTGGGAAGTCATGTTATACCTAAAGGCTGTGCCCAGCAGCTGCATCCTGAGACAGCACTCCTCAACCTCCTGCTTGCAGTTTCTCTTCCAAGTGTTTCTTTACCAAGGGCTGGTACCAGCACAGGTGCCAGTGTCCTCTCAGCCTCCACATCCACAAGAAAGCTCCCCAGGAACTGTTCAGAAATTACTTGGCGTAAGAGAAGACATATGTTAACAATGAGGAAACAGCAACACTTTTGTGACAAGGGAGTGCTGGATCCTCTGAAGAGAAGAATTCATTACAGACCAATATACTCTGATACCATGACTGAAGAAGGATGATTTCAGCCCCTTTTCAGCATGTATTCAGTTTGAGCAAAACAACATAGACACTGCCAGAAAGAAATCAGGCCAACTATTGAAACAGTTTAACAATGAGCATCTTGTTAATGACTATGAGCATGTCATCACTAATCTGTGTCAGAAACAGGGCCCTGTTGCTCTCCAAAGTCCGCTCATGTTCTTACAGAGTGATCCAGGCCAAAGGCTGAAGTGCCGTGGTCAAGTTTAGGCATCCCCCTACCACCTCCTTTCCCAACAGCTCCAATTTTGACCTCAGATGCTATTCCCTCCCCATTCCTTTGCCTGATTCACTTCTTCACGTGGCCACACCAGGCTGAACCCAGGCAATGGGTTTGGCTTGAAAAGGGGAAAGAAAGGGCAGGGGAGTGCTTTCCTTTAGTGTGTGTGCATGAAGGGGTTACTGATGTGTGGTTCAATCACTGAACAGACTGTTGAAGCTTGGGAGGTTGCATCATCCCTCACAGACACATTTACAGCCGTCTTCAGAGCAGCACAGGAGCAAATATGCAGTGTGAGGAAGGGAGTGTAGAAACACATTGAGAAATGATAGAGGGCTACAACCAGAGGCACCTCTGCAAGGTGCCTGAAGTTAACTGAGATGAATCAAGGCCAAATGGGTTATGTAACTGCTACAACATTAAAAATGGGTTACGCTGTATATTAAGATTTCATTTATAAATTGTTTATAAAGCATTCATAAATGTTAGATGTGGTAAGCACGTTCTGCACACGAATAGTTTTGTGTTCCGACATTATCGATGGCTGTACATACGGCAGCTGCAGGTATTATAGATGTTAAGTCACAGCTCTGTAGACCAACAGTTCAATAGCCATATACAATAAATGATTCATCAATCACTTAAACGTGTATTAAGCATTTATGTGCTCTTTATAAATGGAACCTTAATACGAAGTGTGACCTTAAGAAGTGTGAAGCAGAGAACTTTTCCCCTTTCATTTTTTATTTCTTTCTAAAAAAACCCAAAACCCAAAAAAAACCCCTCTCAAATCACCAGTTCAGTGATTGTTCTTTCCCTCACCTCTGTCCTGGGAGAGGCCACAGGCTCCTGAGAATTAAAAAGGGTGCATGGAATGAGTGCAGTATTTGAATGTGCTCCCATCTGCCTGCAAATATGTTTTGTGTCAGTTCGGGGTGTGGGGCTCTACTGAGGCTGAGGAATGTCATCCAAGAAAGGTGTCACCTTGCTAGCCTTTGACCTTGCTCAATCGGATGTCTGCAGATCCCTGGAGGAAGCACAAAAGCAAAGGTGAGTGTAAAGTAAGTCAAAAGCAGACAAGAACAGCTGTGAAATGAGACTTGAATAGTATCATTTAAATCATTAAAATACACCCAGCAGCCAGCTCTGTGGGCATGGGAGATGCCACCAGAGAAGATGCCACCATTGCAGATCCTCAGCAGAATGCAGACTATGTAAGAGGTTTCCCCTTCCCTACCTGCAATGTAAAATAACCACAAAAGCTGGAGGAAGGTGTAAAGCTTGCCCATCCCACCCCAGTTCTCACTCCCTTGCAGAGCTGAGCTCCTTGAGACTCTTTATAAGTGGAAGAGATGCAAGGTGCTCCTGTCTTTACACACTTGGCTGACATCCTGTCCAGGGCAGTGCCTTTACAAATCCCTTGAGGAGGGCATTGAAGGGAACTGGCCCAGCTCTGTAGCATTTGAATTACACATAGATACTAGCCATTTCTGTGTGGTGTCACCCACCGTGCATCAGGTAAGTCATGTTTCTAACCTGAAATGCCTATTTTTTGCCAGTGGCTATAGTGAGATGCCAAGGTGACTAGTTGAGATGGAGACATCCTCTTACTAGACCATTGCATTTGGGTGAGATAAATCTCCCTGCTCCCCCATCAAACACAGATAAAGTTAGGTAATATGTTTAAAAGTTTAAAAGAACCTAAGAAGACACCCATGTATGTAAATAGTATGACCACAGGAGCCTCATTTATTTGGAGGTGGGCTAGAGCAAAACCCTTTTCTTCTTCATCCAGGGTGCAGTTCCATGGGGGCTAGGTTTGTATGTGGGCTCTTCAGCACTGCTGTGCTACAAATACCAGGACTGCAGCTCATTCCCAGTATTTTTCCTTTTTGCTATGCACACCATCAGCCGGATGCACACTGACCTTCTGGGCGAGCAGGGCATCACGCGGTATGTCAGCAAGGAGCCACATGATGGGGAAATACAGGTCTCCTGGGGACCACCAATGTAAAACATCCAGGGGAAGAGGGAAACCTGATGAAGCTTTATCTGGGCTTTATGCAAACCCGTTCTGATGAGACCCCTCAGCTGAGAGGCCTTTTGAGCTGTTCCTGAATGAGCACAGTCATATTTTCCCTCTCTCTTTTCCCCACACCCCTTGCTGCACTGTAGATAAGGCGGCAGTGTTTTGGCAGCTGGGAGGTGATGCTCTATCTGTTTGCACATATAGGATGCTAATGGAAATGTGCCACCCATCACTGTTACTGGGGTTTAGCTTGCCTCTGCTCATTGTGCTGGGAACATCGGCTGGTTCTTTTGGTGGCAATGCAAACAGAAGGGATCAGATCACAGTTTACAGACCAGGTAGATAATCTACATTCAAAACTGAAAAAGCCTCTGTATCAACCTTCCTTACAGATGTTGCTGCTCAAGGCTCTGTTACAAGGCTTGGCTGCAAACCTTTTTCCCCCCTTGCCTCTTCAGATTTTCAATTTCAGGGTTTTTTTGCTGACATCAGATTTATATATTTTGTAATACCTCACTCTTCTTTGCATCACTTCTCTGCAGCTAGACTGTACTGTATTGTCCACTTGACCTAATGACTGGTTTCTGGCTTTGGAGCAGTTAGAGGTACGTGCTGCAGCTGAAGTCCACCTGAAAACATAAGATTTTTCAGATGCATCCTTCATATGCTCATGCCTTGGCCACCTCTTGCCATGCTCTGCTGCCTGCTTTATTTCAAGATGAGGAACCAGAAGGAGAAGAGCCCTGCTTGGCACATTTGGTTTGCATTAGCCCACAACACTGTTGTCCTCTCTTCCCTTATATATCAGTTGTCTTGCCATCTCCCAACCAACACACTGGGTAGAGTCTAGCTTCTGGTGACCTTGGTACATTGAAGAAGAGGGAGGAGGAAAGGAGATTTAGTATCACCTTACTACCTCCTGCAAAATCCTTATTTTGTTGCTTAGTGACAACATCTTTACACACAGTCCCAGTGCTATATGTAAAACACTGAATGCCAAGTGCTGCCGTGCAGCAAGAAGTTAAGCTTCACTAAACACTCCTCCCTGCTCAGTGCTGGTGATGTGGCTCCCAGCTCCTCTCCCAAACACTAAAGGGAACATCAAGTCCTAGCAATGCAGATATTTGGGACATCCTGAATACTGTTGGTGTCCAAGTGAGTGGGATCTGGGGGCAGATTCAGGCTACCTAAGAGTTCAACATCCATCAGAATGCCCAGCAAAGCCCAGGAGTTTGAGGTGACTGTCTCACACATGTAAACACAGTCTTGCTTAGCTCAACCTGAAGTTTATTTTTACTCCACAGTCTTTCCCAGGAGGAAACACTTCAGCATCTCTATTTCTCACTTCCACCTGAAGATGTAAAGACAAGTCCTAGCTGTTTTCAAGCCTACACCTTGGTGATACTATAAGTCACATTAAGAGAGGAGGCTGTGGAGCTATTTGTGGTCTAATCCTGACAGCTGCAGTGTGTACCAATCCCAATTACTCAATCAAGGGAGTGCATTGCCCTGCCCTATGCCCTACCCTCAACTTTTGGACTGTTTGGGGGTCAAAAAAAACCAGTATAGCATAGGATAGCATAGCACAGTATAGATTAGAAAAGGCTGGGACTTAGGGCCTTACGGTGGTCCAACTACCACTTCAGGGGTAACCAAAACTTAAAGCTTATTATTAAGGGCATTGTCCAACTGACAGGCATGGGGCATCTCTCAGTAAAGAAATATCCCCCACCCCACAATATCAATCAGCAACAATTGATGATTCAGGATCAAGCCACCCCCTCCACAACAGACAGTAGCAGGGAGAAGTGGAAAGGATTTTCTGTGCCTCCTCAGCATCTCCTCTCAGATAGGAACAATTAGCAGCCACTCTTCTGTCACCTCGACAAAGCAAAGCTGGGAGTTGCAGATCTGACCTCTGGCTTGTGACACACCTTGTTATACTGGTACTTGGATGTGTGAGATAAATTAGCCAAAACCAAAACCACCAGCAAAATCCCCCAGCTGTATCAGGGAGAACTGCTCAGGGATGGATGCCTGATTCAATCGCAGTGAAGCGGCTGCTGTATGAAAATGCATATTTCATGGGCTACCTGTGACTGACAATGCACCAAATATATTTTGGACGGTCTGCCTTGCTAGTAAACTCTGCCTAATCGACTCCAGGGACTGAAGTGGTTGCAGCAGCCTTGGCTACACCAACACAGTATTCCATTTTTGTCTTGTTTGATACCATTTCATACAAGGCAGCACACTCAGCCAAGAGCTGCATTGCTATTCTTATAACAAAAGAAAGATCTCCTCTCATTTTAGGTGAAATCTCCATTTGCATTAAGAAAGCCCAGGGGATGTGGAGACACGAACACACTTTATCCGAGGGAAATGTTGAGCAGGGTTCCTGGTAAGACCCAGCTCATCTCTCTTAGAAAAAATTAAACAAAAAAAACCAAACCCAGTCAAGGCTGTAGCAACACTTTTTTTTTCCCCCTGTCACGCTGGGCAGCAAACCCGCGCTTGCGATGGTGCACAGGAGGGCTGTAACAGCAAGAACATGCCTCTGGAATGGATTTAGAGATAATAAGAAATCATCTTAATGCGACTGTTGAATGTACAAGGGATCCGGTAATAGTTATCACAGGTACACTTTCATTAACTCCCTTTAATTTAAAAGCTCAGTGTTTGCAGCAATCTTTTACAGGCAAGAAGAAGTCAAATCAAATAATAATAATAAAAAAAAAGAAAAACCCTGCTGAAGTGCAGTGCTGCTGCTTCCCCCAGGAACTGTACAGCATAGCCTGAAATCCATGTGCAATGATCCCTCCAGCAAGGTCCCACAGCCCTTTGATGGGCCAGGTGAGCACTGCCAGTCCTGCAGTGCCACTGAAACACCCTGTTTCATTTCATCCATTACCCCCCTTATCTCTTTACAGCAGGGACCCACACTTGCTGCATACAAATGGGGGTTGGGTGGTACCTTTCCAGTGAGCAAAACACCAGTGACAGCACCCACCACGTCAGCAGAGCTGCAGCTTTCCCCTACGCTCTGGATGAGATAGTAAACACAGTCCAGGCTTGGGGCAGTAATTTTCCTCCACCATCTATAAACCATGTTCATACCTATTGGATAGAGGGGGGGGAAAGCAAAAAAATATGTAGTTTAATACCCAAAGTTAGAATTTCTGCAAGAAAAACCTAAATTGTATAATAAGGATTCTATGTAACTCTCCTGAAAGTTAATAAACAATTCGACCTACTCAATGCATTAGCTGTATGAATCAATAAACATGCCAGAGAAATCAGAGATTTGAAACAAAAGACCACAGCTTGTGATTGCTGAGTGGGGGGGGGGGGGGGGGGGGGGGGGGTGGGGGGTGGTGGAGACAGACCATAGCTTCAATACAACGTTATCCCCCTTCCCCCTCCACTCCCCACCCTCCACCTGAAGAAATTACACTCAACGCTGGCAGTGAGCGAGGAGAAAAGGTGACCCAACTATGTGTTAGTTGACTTTACAACAGCTTGCTGATCTCTGCCCCTAGTTTTCCTGTGAGTTCTTCAGCTTTATGAAAGACTTCATACATATTCAGGGATTTCAGAGGACACATTCCAGGAAGGCTGTAGGAAATATCAGTGCAGTGATGGAGTATCCCTGTGGCTGCAGTAGGAAATGCCTTTATTTGCGGAAGCAGGATGAGGGGTGGGGGACACAGAAAGGAAAAATAGTTTGGTTCAGGAAAGGTTTATTAAAGGAAAATAACCCAACTGTTAGATGCTATCAGTGTTGTGAATCACACACACCTTTCCAGCTCAGCTTCAATGGAGGACTGATAGCAGCACCCTGCTCTGTAGGGAGTGTGGTGTAACGGCATAGTGACCTTGGGGGACTGTTGGAGGGTTTAGGACTAAATGTGCAATAGCTACTTTGTTTAATGAGTCCCCTCACCTTGCCATTGAGACTTCTGTTGCAGGTGAATTAAAGGAAGTCATCGTTATGGAGTTAACTGAAAGAATTTTATTAATGATCAAACAATGGTCAAATGGTAATTAATTGAAGATTGAAGGAAAATCAAATGGTAATCACATAGTTATTAAGCAATAATTGAATGTTAGATAAACGGTGATTTAACAGTGATTTGACAATGATTTAAATTATTTAAATGATAATTTAGATGGTGATTAGACAATGATTTAGACAGTGACTTCAACAATGGTCAAACTATTCTACTATTTACAATACTTCTAATAAATAAGCTACAGCTGGATATATATAAATGCTGCTAACATACAATATACTTCAAGCCCAATGTAAAATATTGCTTACCTCATTCTGGATATTAGGTGCTGGGTAAAGGTTGTCTCAGTCTTGAGGAATAACCTTGACAGGCCTCCCTGCTAAGGGAAGATCATAGCTATGCAGGCTGCTGATGGACAAGAGAGCTCAGGTGACTCAAAGGAGCTACAGATTTTTATGAAGTAAAGTGATTGATTTGTAGTCAAGCCTCTAGATGTTGTAGTTTTGTCTATCCCAGCTCAGGCTGCTGCTGTTAGCTCCTGAAACATGACAGGTAGCAGGACAAAAGCACAGCAGCCCCACTGAGGGATGTTGAAGACTGCAATTTGGCTACAATCACTGCCCCCACCTGCTGGGGGGTGACTTAAATGACCAGTGGCATGGGGCTGTGGTGGGAGTTGTGTGGAGGTTGGTTCTATCTGCTTCTGAGGGAGAGCAGTGCCTCAGAGTCTGTTTGGGGGTCTTAGGGTAGTGGATGCTTCCTGCAGTGGGGAAGCTGCCCTGTGAGGTGGATAGAGGTGGGCTGGGGCAGTCTTTGGCATCCTGCAGCACAATGAGGGGTAGGTGGGGGCTGGCAAGGTGAGAAGCTGGGAAGGGCTGTTGCAGGCTGCGAGGGACAGTGGTTGTAGTTTTGCCTGGTGGGGTTCTCGTGGAAGAGGGAGGGTGCGGGGTGGCTTCTGCAAGAAGCAGTTAGAAGCTTCTCCCAGGCCTGACAGAGTAAACACCAGCAGCAAAAGCAAACACCACTGCTGACTAAGGCTGAGCCCATCAGTGATGGTCACAGCACCTCTGGGAATCACATTTAGGAGAAAAAAAAAAGCAAGAAGCTGTTTTTTGCCACCAGAGAAGGGAGTGAGAAAATATAAGGAACTGTGCAGACACCAAGGTCAGTGAAGAAGGGGAGGGGGGAGATACTCCAGGTGCTGGAGAAAAAGATTCTCTTGCAGCCTGTGGAGAAGACCATAGTGGAGTGGGTGCAAACATATGGAAGATGCTGTGACCTGCATTGGAGCAAGCTCCTGGCAGGACCTACAGCCCTTGGAGAGAGAGGCTGGCCCATGCCACAGCAGGTTTGCTGGGGACCTTGTGACTCCATGGAGGATCAGACTGGAGCAGTCTGAGAGACATTCTATGATTCTATGACTGCACCCCATAGCAGTGACCCACACTGGAGCAGCTGGTGAAGAGCTGAAGCCCTGTGGGAAAGGACTCACATTGGAGAAATTCATGAAGGACTGACTCCAGTGGCTGGGACCACACAGTGCATGCAGCAGGGGACTGAAACAGTGCTGTGACTCTTTAAGCAACCTGGTGGTGGGTTGGACTTTATGGTCTTAGAGGTCTTTTCCAACCTTAAAGATTCTATGATTCCTTAGTTCCTGAGAAGATGCAGCTGAGTGCAGTTCTCACATGTTTCACAGGAGAGCTGATTCAGTCAGTGCCACTTGTCAGTGGTGCCTGAACCAAAGTGCTGTTCACTCAGACTAGGGGCATCCCTCACAACTTCCCATGCCCTTTCTGTTCTGAACATGGGTGAGCATCAGACAACAAGACTTATGGTAACACTGACAGAAGAGGGACAAATGGGTAGAATATATAAAAATTGAAATTAGGATCCAGAGAGAGAGGTAGTGAAAGTGGAGCAAATACCTGCATTGCATGTGAAGTGATGTGGAGCTCTGTGGAATGTAGGGACCTTGCCTTAAGATGTTTAAAGGCATCTAGCAAGCAGCCCAAGCCTGAAGGCCCAGTTGACAGGCTTCCAGCAGCTTTTCTTTGGAAGCTGAAGCCCATGCAAGAACAAACTGATACGTGGAGCTGGAGGGAGAAGAAGCAAGAGGTGTAATGGGGATTATGGCATGAACCCAGGAACAGATTATACATCCCTTCCCCAAGGTGCATGATGGCTGTTTTGACCCTGCTCCAAAAACTTATCCTGAAAGGAGCTTCTGTACCTCCCTGTGCCAGTGCTGAGTCTCTGCAAGGATCAGAGCTTGGATACTGAGGCAGGAGCACCTCTGGATGGATGTCCTATTCAAACAGGGAAGTGTTTGGGTTAGGCCCTGTCTGGCTAGGGCATCATGGACATGGGGGACTTCTTGGCTATTGTCTAGGTGAAGACATAGAAATTCTTTTGATATGGTTTTTTTTTTCTCATTGAGCTACACAACTGACCTACAAGGGTGCAACTCAAAATCACCTGCAACAAGCTCTGGGTGCACTGTAGCATATTCAGATAAGGATATCTCTGGGATTGGTTTTCTTTCATTCTATTCATCCTTCCCCTGACACTGCTGTAGTAAGGCTGTAAGGACACACTCAGATCACACACACAGAAAGCTGGTGTCTCTCTCCACCCATCACAGAAGATTGTAGATGTTTCTATCTGGGCCTACCCGGAAGAAGCAAAAGTTCCAGGGTTAGGAGTTTTTAAGGGTTCAAATAGGAATGCAAACTTACTTGTGGTAGTTGCAGAGGAAGGAAATATGTATCATTGAGTGTCTTCTGGGTGTGTTCTCTGTGGTGTGTTCTCTGTGTTGTATCCTGGACATCCCCTTCCCCTTTGCTGGTCTTCACATCATCACTCACTTGAGCAGAAACTCACATTGGCTATGGCATGGAAAATTTGGGATGAGGGACTTCTCTGGACAAGGGAGAGCTGCTATTTATTCTTCCTGAAAACAAAAATTAAATGGTCATTATTCACCATGATGTATCAGTTTGAAGACAATATCCTAATAAGCGTAAGGACTGAATATCAGTGAGACTGATTTACTGATAGACCAAGAAATTATTTTATGCTAAAAACACTGTCTGGAGAAAAGACTTGGCAGGGAAATCTGGGTCAAAAGCAGAAAGTCTCCATACTGCCTGAAATAACGGTCAACACAGGCAATCTGGAGTTTTCTTCACATGCTTGAGCTCTCTCAGGGCTTTTCTAGGCATGGCAGCCTGATGGACACCTCTATCTCCTCTCCAGCACCTGTGTCATTTTCTCATCCCTCTTTTCTGGTTTGTTGCTAATCTGGTTTAGCTCCACCTGCTATTTGGAGTGATGATATCCCCTTTGCAGTTGGGCATCAGGGCCCTCTGGGCTCACAGGACCAGAGGGGCAGACATCATAAATGTCAAAGACCAAGTTTCAACATAGAAGCCAGGCAGAGCTGACCCCAGCACCCAAAAAGTGTGTTGTCATCCATCTGAGGGTATCTGATCTTCAGTCTCAGCAGCAGAACAGGCTTCTCAATGGAAAATAGCTCTAAGAAGGCTCCTATCTTTGTGAAACCCAACCCACCATGGACTGTGACCCCTACAAAACATTTCATTATGGGAAACAGCTGCTCATCCAAACTCTTCTCTCTCAACCTTTAATTCTTTGCCCCAGGCTCAGCAGGAGCTGCAGAGCCATCAGGTTTGGTGTCTGAAAAGTGGAATTAAATCTATTTTCTCTTGCAAGGAGCTCTGTAGGAGACAGCTGCCCCAAGACTGAGTTTCATTCAATTGAATGCAATTTTTGACCATCCCTCCCCTAACCTGAGGAGGGGGGGAGGGAGGCAGCTTTTGCTGCTGAGGGCTATCCCTTGAATCATTTGGCAGCTTTGGCTGCATGTCTGCAAGGATGTTCTTCAGTGAAGGATGGTGTCTTGTGAAAGGACCTTGCAAACCTACAGCTCTCCGAATATTGGGAGTTTTGCAGCAAAAGGACCTGTGCTACCAGCAACTGCTGCAGGCTTCAAATCCATTGAAGGATCATGAGGAATACAAGTGTCACTGCATCCCTCCATGAAAGCTGGAGGAAGCCTGCCCCCATTCAAGGGGGATCTGGCACGTGGATTTTGTCTGAGCAAGCTGGAAAGGATTTCTTAGCCTTACAGTGTCTCGTCCATATGCTGCAGAGCGGCTGGCGCACATGTCTCGGCAGGGTGAGTCACACCTGTACTCCTCTTTTGAACACAAGGCACTACATGCAGAATGCTCTCGGGGTGGTTTTGGCAAGCAGCTTCATTCTGGTACCCCCTCTGCATCCTCCCTTAGCTACGGCACCTTGTGTAACTGAGAAATATGGCATATTTATCCCATACCTCAGGCCGTCTCTATGCTCTTTCACTGTACCTTGGAAACCAAACTTCTATTCTTGCCAACAAATCACTTTCAGACGAATGGGGGAGTGTGTGGTAGCTTGGATTTCTTTCTTTCTTTTTTTTTTTTTTTTTTAAAAGAATTTTTTTGCAATCTAAGAAAAGACTTGAGGATCTATTTTTAAAGATTATATCCCCCCTCCACCCACTGCACTGCAACAACTGAACACTTTGGCTTGATGAGAATATTAGTAAAGCAGTCACAATCTGTAGGGTGCACTTCTTAAAACTGCATTGCATAATGGGACAAGCAGTGAGCATAACAACACAGTGCAATAGGGGCTGGGATTTTCTGTAGTATGTGAACTAAAATGACCTGTCTTCAGCCAGGATTGATCACCACCTGGTTTGCAATAACCCGCCCCATGACCTTTCCTGCTTTTGTCTCCCCAGATTTAAATCCATCTATCCCAGAGGTATACTAGAGGATGGTTAAACAATGTTTTGTGGGAAATGTAACTGCTGAAAGAATCTCTTTCTGTTCCTTGATATATTTTGGTATTTAAGGAAACCAATAAGTGCAGCAATGGCAATGATATGCCCATTTGAAAAGTGTGTTTTTATCATTAGAATCCAGGGGAATTGCATTAGATCTAATAAAATCCTATAGGACTTCAGTGAGGAAAATAACTAAACTGTTATTAGTAGCATTGTCAATACTATTCTGAGATCTGCAGTATTAACAAATAAGGCATAAGAAAACAACCTTCACTTTGATTTGGTTGAAGGCTACTGTGTTCAAGGAAAAAATATAGCACTTTCTAGATTTTTATTGAAAGTCCTTGGGAATCAGACACCCACCCGGGGTGTACTCAGTGATTAATGCTGGTCATGTGCTATTTATCCCTTAAAATGTAATCACAAGCTGATTATTTTGTTCAACACATTTTTGGTGATTTGATTAAGAAGCTGCACGGACTTAACAGATTCAAAGGAAAACACATGGAAGAGGAGTTGAAAGACAAAGGTTGCCGCTAGGTAAGAATGTTCCTGGGACCTCAGTACAACCAAATATCTCTGATTAAGATTCAGCTTTCACAGCACTTTAGGCTCCTGTGTGTTTGCATCTATCTTAAAAGAAGTGGACTAAGTTGATGAGGGTGAGTGAGTAAATCTGGCCTTATTCTGCAGACCTTTGTGCAGCTAGAAGAAATAACTTTGCACTTCAGGTCTACAGAACGTGTAGGAGAGAAGGGAAAGAAAAGGAGAAAAATTGACATGATGTTTAAAATTTGTTCATTCTGAGCTGAGCTCCCCTCTTTGAACACCCACTCTTTGTGGCTGCCTTGGGATCCAGCAAACAGGAACCTTTGGATAACAATTATAAAATAATGATGTTTATGTGGCTCTTTGCATTAGTATGTAATGAAGCACATTGAAAGATAGGTATGTCTGACTATCCTTGCTTCTGAGAGGGTGTACAAGAGCACAGAATAATCTTTCTCTTTTGATTAGCTAGCAACCACAGCACCACCAAGTCCTGGGATGGATGTTCTCTACCCATTGTGTATGATTCAGTGAGATAATCTGTGCTGGCCTATGAAAGGGTTGAAGCTATCTATTTTCTAGGGACAAGGTGAAAAAAGAAAGATAATTTCTTCATCAACAATTTTCTGCCTCTCTTCTTTCTCAGGTGGTTTTGGTTGGTTGGTATTTGTGGGGTTTTTTTGAGGGTTAAAATGTGACAATGATCACTGAGGTGTCCTCTCTAGCAAGTGTTACATATGAAAGTCTTGACAGAATCTTGTGAGAACCAAGAGGTACATCTGAATTAACCATAGAAAAGCTGTGAGGTGTATGTCTGAAAATCTGCTGGCTTTATGCTGGCAATTGCAGGAAGCAGAAGAGATCGTGCCTGCATATGAATGCAGAACAGTTGATGTGAAAATGGAAGCTTATCCTAATTAACTGAGTGAAAGCAAATTCAATTTGTCTGGCAACATGTGCATGTTGGATTCGGTTTGCCTAATAATGGTCTGAGTTTAACCCTGTTAAGAACTGGGATCCAGGACATAATGCCTAGAAGTTGATGGGAGTTCACCCATGAGGTGCCTGTCCCTGTCTGGGGAAGCAGTTCAGGAAGAACCATAGAATACAAGATGAGGCAAAGAGCTCCCAACTTTGCTGTTTGCCAACTAGCTTTAAAATTAGAGAGACTGACTGTGTTGAGCTTAAAAGGCAGTTAATGTCCAGAGGTCCACTGACAGCAAATGGTCTTTGGCACTTTTTGGTTTTGCATGGGCTGAGATGACACTCAAATGTGCTTTGTTCAGCCTGCTACCTGGATGACAGGAGAGGGGGTTTGACAGGCCTTGAAAGTAGCTGGTGGTTTAGCCTGGGAGCTTAAGACAAGGTGAATTTATTCATACAAAAATCACCTTTTGCAGAGTCCTGTCATTCACAGTCTCTCTGAAAGCTATTTGATTTGCAGGCAATTTTTCAGTTGTCTTCTAAACTGTGTTTCTCCGGGAGCTGGTTCTTCTTTGCTTCCCAAGTATTGGCTGAGACTTTCTTATTGAACAAATGTCTCCATCCGTGCTTTCCATGCCTTTTCCACATTCCTTTCTCATCAGCAGCTCCTTGCCCTCTTCTGTAGCCCTATTCCTACCTTACACCACTTGCCACCTTTTGAATTCTTCTCCCCACTGTGGCAGAAGACAGCATCAGCTAAGGACCTTTGCAATGTAATGCCTCTCTCTGAGTAGCTTTTTATTGTCTGTCCTATACTTCTTGCCTCCAGGCCTTCACCAAGACAGTGGTCTTCCAGTCCTCTCCTGCTTTTCCTGGCCATCCTACCACCATGCATTCTGTCCTTCTCTCTTCCATTTTTCACTGGAGCCATACTAAAATTCATACTCTTTTCACAGTACGTCCAGTCAGTGGCTCCCCTGGATCCATGGATGTCATCAACACTTCCAGGTAGATATTTTGTAGGCACTCCACTCTCAGACTTCTCTTCCTGATTCATTGCTGCTTCTTGAAGAGAAGAATATCTCATGCTGCACTGTTGGCTGAGATGGATGATGCAGGACTTTTGTTTTCTTTCTGCAGGTCTAAGGCAGGACTGTTCTCAAACCACTGAAACCCACTACACAGGTGCCAAGTTTTGAGTTTGGCCATCCCTTCCCCTCTAATCTCTGCCCTCTCCAAATGATCAGACAGAAACTCCTGCAGCAGGGAAGGAGCCCAGCACAGACTCAACTACAGAAGGGAAGTTTAGGCAATTATTGCATCTTGAGTAAGATCAAGTGGCTTCTGGAGCATCATATGGCACAGGGATGAGCACAAGCTGATAGCACACTGGCTTCAGCTCAGTGGAGACATGATAGAAGCAGAATTTCAGCTGCTCACACCTCTGAGATCACCCCATATTACAGTGTGCTGATGAAATATAGGTAAGTTGGTTACTGTCAGGGATCCAGGAATGTTCTGGGATCAGTACAAAGCTGTAACTGAGGCCCAGAGATGGTCTTGCTAGTACCATCTCCAAAATATTAATGCATGAGAGTGAGAGATAGTAAACCAGAGAGTCAAGAGAAAGAAAGGGATGTTCAGTGCTGAAAAATTTGCTTTTTTTATTTTTCTTTTTTTTTTTTTCTGAAGCCAGAAAGGCTGTTTCAAAATTTCCTGCAGAATTGCAATAGACTGAGAAACAGAGTTGAATGAAGGAGATGGCTGTAATTTCCAGCAAACCAAAGTTAAGAATTGTTATCAACAAGGCTTCTGTTAGACCATTAAAAAACCCACCAGCCATTTTTTCACTCCCGATATTGTGTGAGATAACAGAGTTGGTGGCAGTATGGACAACTCCTGCCTCATTACTCAATGACACTGCTCAATAGGTTCAAACAAGCTGCCAGTGATGGGACCAGAGGGTCTGCAGGAACTGTTTGATGCACAGGGACACCAAGACAAAGCCAGGCATTGTAGGATGGAAACTTCTGCTGGCAGATTTGTCGGGCAAGCAAATACCAAAGTCCTGGAAAACAGGGTGTTGCAGGTAAAGGACATCTTGCTCTCTCATTGCTGGGGTGACAGAGAGGCTTCTTTCTTTCTTCCAGTTTCTAAATCAGTAACAGTCTCATTTCCCCCTAAATGATGGTTTAAACCCTTCATAGCTCTTCTAGTTACCTTAGAAAACTGAACTCTGGAATTTCATGTGATTGCTTAAATTCTTTCTAAAGCCCGATTTGTTAGAAAAGTCAAGGCCTTTGTTAATATTCTGTAGGGAAATTCCAGCAGGAGACTTTGGTATAGGATGTGCCTTATGGATAATGAACAGGGGAAGAGATGCACTACCTGTGGTCTGTGACCCCACACCATCTCTGACCACAAAGGTTTGATACTGTGACGACTGCTGTTATGGAAAACTCCCATTGTTTTCAGTAGGGTTAGATGAAATCCCTAAGGAGACTGTTTTGGAGGCAGAAATATGACCCACATAGTCCTTTCCCTTTGATGTCTCACTGTGACTCCTTAGAAAAGACTCTGACATGGGCATTTCACTTTCAATCCTCAGTCTTGGACACAGTTCGGATCAATAGCGACTGGATCGGTTGCCCTCTCCTGTGTGATCAGAGGGTTTCAAGACATGGACAGATAGACTCAGGGCATCTCACTGATTAGATGTCCACATCCTCCTAACCAGAGCCTTTGTTCTAAGCTCAGGGGTGCAATGAAGATGTGGCTGGACCCGCATACTAAATTACCCTCTCATCCTGTAGGTGATCCAATTAAGCCAAATTTGAAGACATCCAGAGAAGTTCATGCTCTGCCTTGCTGTGCATGAAGTCAGCAAGTTAATAATGGACATTGATCTCCACGACTGTCAGTCTGTCTAGGGCTGGGTGGAAAAGATTTCAGTGTGGGGTTTTTTTTCATCACATCGTTAGGTTTCATACTGCAAGCAATAAACTCTGTAGCCTGCAGCTGTGAAAACACTAATTTGAAAACTATTATTTTTTATATTTTTGAGAACTTGCTGCTGTATTTATATATATATATATTTCAAAACTCCAGTAGTTCTTTCAGTTTACATTTCCCCTTTCTGATATTCTGAACTTTCATATCAATTAGGTTATCTCTTTCCCACCCCTTCCCTTGGTTCCCACTTCTCTTTTTCCCCCTCTCTCTCCCTTTAGTTGCTAGAGCAACAACAACCTTCAGAGTAGAGGGGATTTACACAGTACAGGCTCTAAACATATGGTGACACCAAAGTTTTTTCTATTACTTGTGAATATAATGTATGTCCTTCTCACATCTAACCCCCATTTTGTCTTTTTTTGTCTAATAACTTCTTCCCCCTCTCTAGGACTGTAGTTTCCCAGATTTGTTGGCTTCATTCCTACATCTTCAGCCTTGTAAGATTAAAAGAATAGTCCTTGGCTAGGACTGAAACTATCTAGAAAAGGATTTGTCACCCATGAGTGGCATGTTCAAGAGTTTCTCTTCTCTGTGCCATCTCACTGTGTTTACTCCCCAGAGACCCCTCTGCTTTATTGGTCCCTACAGCTCCAGAGTGTCAGGGGGACATCAGTGCAAAAGCTGGCCCTGGGAATAGATGTTTTGAAGGCAACAATAATGTTAAACCTCAAGACAGTTTTGTCAGTCTGTGTATTTTGGATTAATGAAAGGAGATGTAACACCAGCCCTTCTGCTGTTGTGGGGTGGTTATAGTTAAACCTGCTGGCATATAGTGCTGGGTGATGAAAAGCCACATTTCTGTCTGACTTAAATACAGGCTTGGAAAATAATAACGGGAGTTAAAGTGTGACTAAGCACTTCCAAGGGCTGTCATGCTTGACACTGAAGGCAGCTGGTCATGCCCTTAAAGTCCTTTTTAATAAGATTACTGTGTTGCTCATTATTCAGAGGTCTAGAAAAAGCAATAAATTGTTATGTTCTTATAAAGGTAACTAGCTGCTTGAGTATGTCCTTATTTCTCCTGTAGCAGGGCTCCTGATTCTCCTATGATGGCCAGGCTGGACCCATGATCTTTAATTTAGGATGCCAACTTCCTTCCCACAGTTGTATATTTTTTAATCATCTTTCTGCTGTCCAGAGTCCTTAAGTGTGTGTGTGAATACTTCTAAAGTCAGTAGCATGTGATTTATGGGTGTGATTAAAGTCACACCAGTGTTGTAGGCACTGCAGAGCGAGTGGGGAGCTTCCAAAACATGTCTTGAATGGCATTGTGTGGTCACAGCCATCCAGGTCAGGATGGAATGACAGCAATGGATGCTTGATCTGCCCTTGTTATTAGTGAACAAAATGAAATCTCTCTCCTGTCTGAGTCTACACTGGGCTGGAGAATGAGCCATAGAGGAAACCTGACTTTAATTTCCTTTCCAATCCCCATGTTCAAATCTCCATGACTGTGATTCATTACTGAAAAATGACTCTGTTCTACATTTGTATGTTGTAACTAGATTAATATAGCCAGTTTGCATGTATTGGTGAGGATGGCTAGTGGTTAGCACACCTGGGATTGAAATCAAAGCCTCTAGAGCTAACAGCATGAGT
Source organism: Gallinula chloropus (assembly GCF_964237585.1). Lineage (NCBI taxonomy): Eukaryota > Metazoa > Chordata > Aves > Gruiformes > Rallidae > Gallinula > Gallinula chloropus. The sequence goes on from NC_140086.1 coordinate 6,029,230, forward strand.
CATCCATACAAGCTCAACCCAGGAGTCAACTTTCATAGCTGGGGCTGAGAAACACTGCAGATGGAGGAAATGTGAAGCCTCTGCACAGAGCTGAGTGGTGATCTCAGCATAACCCCATTTCTGTCTTACAGAGGAGAGTGGTGGATCTGCATCTCACTCACTGACCCTGGCATATTCTTGGAACTGGGAGCTTAAGTGTGTGAGGATGCCAGGGTTGGGGATGCCAGCTACCCCCATGCTCTGTCAAGCTCTCTGGAAAGGATAATGTATTTGAGGTTACATGCATAAGAAGTTTGAAGGTGTATCTTTGGTTGCAGACAGTGTGGTTCACAAGGGTTAGCCTCCACTTGGGTACCTGAATTAATCTTCTAGTGCAAGCATCGCAAGTACCGCCAAGAAGACTGTAGGAATCTGTATAAATCATGGAATATAGAATACCAGGTTGGAAGGGAACTCAAGGATCATCTGGTCCAACCCTTCTTGGCAAAGGTCCAACTAGACAAAACACTGTCTAGACAAAATGGCCAGGCACCCTGGTCCGATGCTGGGGAATCCACCACTTCCCTGGGGAGATTATTCCAAAGGCTGATTGTTTTCATTGTGAAAGATTTTTCTCTTGTGTTCAGGAGAGTGTTCTAGAAAAGCTCCCAGCATTCTCTAGCTCCTGTATCCTTCATGGAAATTGCCCATGGAATCGCTCCCAGGTGACCTCTGAGTGAGCTGAAGTTTGCTCTTCTAAAATCCAATCCCTGTCAGTACAGAGTGCTCATCAGGACCCCAAACTCCACAATGTTGTGACCACTGCAGCCAAGGCTGTGCTTCATTTCTGCTTGGCATATCTAATGAAGCAGTCCTCTATGCATCCCAGGAACTTGATGGATGACAAGTGAGTTGCTTTATTGTTGTCCCAACAAGTGTAGTTGAAGTCACCCAGAAGAACCAGGTTCCGCTGACCTGAAGCTTGCTAAAGTGACCCAAACATTGCTTCATTGGCCTTATTACTTTGGTTTGGAGGTTGGTAGAAGATGCCTACTGTAAGATCTCCCTTTGAGATGATTCCTTTGATCTTGCCCCAGATGCATTTGATAAGGCTTCCACAATTGCTGTAGTTGAATTCTACAATTCAAGATTCTCCTTGACATAGAGCATGACTCCTCAACCTCTTCTTCCCTGCCTGTCTTTACAAAACAGCCTGTAGCCATCCATCATGATCCCCCAGTCGTGTTAGTTGCCCCACCATATTTCAGTTTTTCCTATGATATGGCAATTTCATTTGGAAGGGAAAAGGAACTGGGATACACAGCTTGACTTGAGTAACTGGAGAGATCAATTTAAGCACGATGACAGCAATTAAGAGAGGCATACTTCATTTGCGCCAGACAACATGACCCTACAGAGATGCTGTATTAGACAGCATTTGCTCTTGGAAAACTTTGCCAAATCTTCTACTTGTATTATATGATAAATCATTTGTCCACTGTGATGGCTTTAGGAAGATGTGTATGCCCTGGGGAAGGCTGGGGTGATGCTGATGTTTGGAAGAATGATCTAATTGCTCTCTTAGGAGAGACTCAGCACTGGATGTTGGTACATGTAGAGAGGACTGAATGCATGTCCCTGGCCAGTGATGCTAGAAACTCTCTGCAGCCTCAGGATCTGCAAAAAATATTTAACAAGTTTCAGTCTTTGAGGGAAAACATGCATACTACTAAAACTGAAAATAAAACTACAGCAGATGGTACCTTGACAGTTGCTGACATGGACTGACCACGCCAGAGAGGCTAAACTCCAATCCATTGCCACCCAGAAGCACCCTCCTAAACTGGGTCTGATGTGAATTTAAGCATTGTTTGTGTTCATGTTTTCTTGTTCTGTGGCACACATCCAATATTATTCACAAACTGCAAGCAGCAGGAATCACTGTGAATGAATTATCTCCTCTTCTTTTATTCTTTTTTTCCTTTTTTTTTTTTTTAATGGATTAGGCTGCTTTTGGATACAATGAATTCAGGTTCGTTATCAGCTTGGAGAATGTGAGCTTAAGCTATCACTGACTTCTTTGAACCTGTGGAAATAAGAATAAAACATGACCTTTCATGTCGTGAGTGGTTCAAACTGAATTGAAGTAGATGATTATTTAAGGTTCAGAACAGTTTAGCTATCTCTTCCATTGCACTGACAAATCTCTCTCTCTCTCTTTACCTCTTTCTTACTTTTCCTTCATTTTTGCCCTGGACAAGTCCTGGAAAAAAAAACATGCCAAAACCAAACCCAAACCCAAAAACATGGATTATATATGTTCTTACCCAAAAGAGAGTGGGGAGTACTAGAAATACAGTGGTTTATATCCTCAGGGCCCAAGCAATATGGATAGTCAGCGGACTTTAGGAATTACTTAGTGACTGATGTTTAGTGTCCCTATTTGTTTTAGTTTATTTAAAGGCAAAATTTTTTTGGCAGCCTGGACTGGACTTATTTTTGTTAATAAGAAGATAAAATTATTTTCAACAGAGAGGCATACTGGGAAAAAAAATCACTGCTGTAGTGCAGCTCTATCCATCTAGGATGATTCAGTCCACAGATCTGGATCCACCACTGTGTTTTAGGGTTCCAACAAAATTTATTTGCTTTCTAACTGTTTTTGTTGTCACCAGTGGGCCCTGGTATTTGGGATGAATTAATGATAATTCTAAACTCTGCTCTTTGCATACTGGTTGTTTCTACTGGCTCTTTCTAGCTTCTTGTACAGAACAAGTGTTCAAAGGGCTTCAGTGCCAGTCTCAGCCATACCAGATCAAGACAAGCCCTTTTTGCAGTGAAAGACTGGAGCACTTTCTACTGTTGCATTTAGCTAAAAGTCACTCTCCCTGGGTTTTTTTTGTGGCAGAAAATCAATGCCATAATAGCTATTCCTTTTTGGCAAGAGACTGATAGCATTGGCCAGCACCCAGAATAATGCACGCTGGAGATACAGAGTTCTGCCAATGTACCTTAAACCTCCTGACCTTCAGCATCTCAGGATTTCCAGTGCTGAGAAGAAAGCTTTCAGGAGAAGAGATTGATAATTCTTCCTGGCTGCGAGATGGTGTCCAAGAAAGAGCCCCAGTAGGAAACTGTAAACCTTCTGTGTGTTGCTTCTGCTTTCACGGTAAGGTAAATAATGGTTGATGTCACTGAAGCCAAGGGAACTGACTAGTGAAACTAGGGCTAAAGACAGCAAAATCAGTCCTCCTAGGCACGTTCTGGCTGCAGGACTGCACTGTGTTGAGTTTGCTCACAAATGTCTGTTGAACCAAAACCAGTACATACTTGGTGTGATTTTGTTTTGCTCTGCAGATTAGCCTGTGTTTGAGACAAACTCCTTGTGGATGCTGATATTCTGTTCCCCTATGGGCTACCCTCTTTGTGACAGGCTAGCCCCCATTCTCCAAGTCTGAACCTTGCAGATTGTCATAAGACTACATTTGCAGTTCAGCATCTCTTGGCTGCTGGGAGTGCAACCCTGTGCTGATTTTACCCTGACTAACCTGCTGCTTTGTTGATGTACCCATTCTTCAGACACCAACATTTTACATCTTGCTTGGTTCACCAGTCAAAGCACAGCTCTGGGACCCAAAAGCGCTGACACCTCAGCCTGCCTTGAACAATGATGACCTTGTCCCAGATGCCTTGCCTCTATTTTCCCATCTGTAAAAATGGGTTTACAAATTCTCAGCAACCCACCTTTCCAAAACTGTTTACTAACAGGCAGAGCAGTATTTTTTTCCTGTTTACCGCTCGCTTGACTTGCTTCATGAACTAGAGTGGGCTGCTGGATGTAATGATGCAAGAGAAACATTGCTCCAAGCTGATCCCCATGATATAATTCCACCATGAAATACGACTTCTGAAGATATACCAAGCACAAGGATACTGATGTGTTGCTATATCTTTTCACTCCTTTCAGCTTAAGGCTTGCAGTCCTGTTGTCTACAACACAGCTGCTGCTCTAATCCTTCACGTATTACTTTCACTTAATCTGAGAAAATTCCTTCAAGGGCATACTGTGTTGTGCATCTGTATAATTTTATTCTTTATAGTGAGTGAAATCATCCTTCCCACATGCAAACAGACTTCTGAGGAGTGAAAGGGTATTGTTATTTCATAGGTCTTAGACCGAGTGCACCCATTGTAATTGTTGAACCTGATCTGAACAGACAGACTATTGAACATTACCAAAAGATTTCTGCATAAGTGTATATTTTATATGGCTTTCCCCCCCTAAAAAAAAGCAGCATCAAACAGCATCTCTTCAGACACAAGTGTAAGCAAAACAGGAAAAGCAAGTGTTAAGCTAAACTGGAAAGTGACAGTGTACCAGATGCATTGACACTAATGTGCCTCTTTAGAGTTCATGCCTAAAGGCTTTGTGTGCAATGATAAATATATTTGTTTTGGTTTCTGGAGGTGCCCTTAAATTATTAAAAGACAAAACAGAAAAAGGGCTTTTCATTTTCTAGCCCCATTAACTTGTTTCACTGGTCATGAGAAACTTAAAACAGGGTTCAGAATTGAAAAATCAAGGCACAGGCAGCCCAAAATGTAGTTATAATTTTCAACCTTTTGTTGTGTTTCACTTTCCTACCTGTCAAGGTCCAGTTAGCAATGCCACTTAATTGTAAAACCCACAATCTCTGGCTGCTGCAAAAGTCTTTTTATAATAAAAGAGGGAAAACAGGGCATTTTCGATGTTTCCCTCTGTTGATTTTGTGTATGTGTGTGCAAGAGAGAGAGGGAGAGACACAGAAGGAGAAAAAAATGCAGTGGTCATATAATAATACAGTAGCAGTATAATTTTAGCTAAAAGAAAAGTGTTAAAGGGGAAAAAACACTTCTGGCTCTGTGAAGTCCTTTGACACAGTCACAGACATATTTGGGGCTAAACTTGTTAAAGTGGAGATTCACCTCCATCATGTGCTACCTTTTATCTATTCAGGCTGCATTTTTCTTGCTCCTGCTCATTCATTTAACCCTCTGAATTGAATAAATAATTTCATGTCATCTGCAATTTTTTGCTCCCTCTATAGCTTTCCAGATCACAGAGCTTTTCGAAAAGCTACGACCTCAGCCAGATCTTGCAGAGATCCATAATTATGTGTTTGTTTGGTTTGGTTTTGGTTTTATTTTTTTTCCAAATTGAAGATAAACCATTTAGTTACATGCTGCAGATCCCCTTGGCATTTCTCCATGGTACACTGAACTCATGGGTGATCTCAACCTGTTGATGGTCAAGGTAATGGTGTGCAGATGTCCTTCTACACATCTGTCCACTTACTCTCAAGTATAGACCAAACATTGGCAAATAGATACCAAGCATTAGGTCTCTCAGTTCTTAAAATATTAGCCTTTTTTGTTATATTCATTGATTACTGTGCAAAACTTCGCTACTTACAACATTATGAAAGAGGTAACAACTTCCCTGGGTTGATTAGTAATGCAGACTCTCTTGAGGTCCTTGACCACTTCTGACAGCAACTTCCTGACTGATGCCAATAAGAGAAAAATATCCCATATAAAGACATGCACTTTTGGAGGAAAACCAAGTAAATCAGACACATCTGCCTTCATGAGTTCTCTGCAATGAAGAAGGATGAATGTGTGCAACTAAATGTCATGCAGAGTAGTGCAGAGAGCTCAGGATCTCTGCAGTCCTACATATTCTGACACCAGCAAGGCCTGAGGCAAATAGATGGTATGGGGCAGTAGGTAGAACCTCTTTCCTTGGATCACAGGAGAGCTTAGCAGCATTTTCGAAATCAAGGTTACCAAGGTGGTGAATGGAGGGTGAACTGAAGATGTGGAGGTGGTAAGATTCATGGTTAATGAAGCACTGATTCAAAGAAAAGGAGCTGACCTCTTTCTCCCTTGAAGAGGAAGTTTGCAATGCTCTTCACTCACATCCTTCTATACCTTTACTATATGTCTCCTCACTCTCTACACATGCATCAGAGCCCTATAGGTAAGATTGGTCCTACTGACACCAGCTGATGTGTATTGTAATGTGCATCAGACTGTGAGCAAGAGCTGAGAAAGTCATGAATGAAGAAATATCATGGAACAGTTAATCCCTGCAGAAAGTTTGGGCAGGGGCTGAAAAAGCAAATGCCACAGCAGTCAGCAGTGGTCAGATGCCTGGGGCTGGAAAAAATCACCTGTCTACCCCTCCTGAAATGAAAAGCTGTTTCAGGGCTAAATAAAACTAAAGACAGCAGTTCCCTAGGTGGGTTTGATTGTAAGTATAGTCTCCCACAAACATTCAAGAAGCTGACTTTATCACAGAAAAAGCTATTTATTTATTTTTTAATCTATGTTCTTTCAGGCTAAGAAATGTCCTTAACTATTATAACCTATGATGTTATTTATCCCATTAAACACACAATAAAACAGCATTACATCTCCCTTTTTAGTGGCTTGCTCAGTACACTGCATTTTAAAATATCAAGTCCCATTCATTTCATAGGTACCTTCACCACAGGTAGTGGAACAACATTTTAGAGTTGCTGTGAAAGAAAACCCGGGCAATCAAATATAGATATACTTGAATGCAATTACAGCAGCAAATGATTGTGTACCACTGAATCTGGGTTTAATCTAAGCTATGCAATCACCTTCTGTACCCTTTTCAGTATCTTATTATTAACCTCTTGTCTATGGAAAAGCCACTCTCAAAATGAAGGAGCAAATGAAAGTAGTTTTAATGTTAGGCTTTAAATCTTAGCTGGGTCTTTATTTGGGAGCAAGCACAGACAGAGCAGCCTATAAAGCTGCCTAACACTTTCACTTCTATATGACCCCTCTTTTCAAGAGTTTTTCCAGACTTTCATATAGTCATGAAATAACTTTAACTGCTTTGGCTAAAATATTCTGTCTGCCTGCTTCTGAGCTATTTCTTTCTGGGTTTTATTCTTTGGTTATGGGTTTTTTTAATATTTTTTCCCCAAAAAAAATGCCTTTATTTCAGCAAAAAATATTTTGCTTTAAGAGGTAACGAAGTTATGGAAAAACTGCTTATTTTGTCCAGGTCCTGAGATTTGTTGGGAACTCAAACATCTAGATGTTTCACAGCAGACATGACATCCCCCTTGAGCCAGGGATGTGTCTTCTGCAACTCCTATTAAAATTCAACCCCATTAATTTTAGTTATGAGCTGCTGAATTATCTGTTTGCACATACTCAGTTAGGGATATATTTGAGCCTGAATGCTACTTTTTGCTAAGAAGCCACCTACCCTGAATGGGCTCTACTCCCTCACTATACCTCCTTGTTGGCAGCCACACTTCCTTTATAGATAGTGCAGTGCTGAGCTGTATGGTCAGTGAAGCTCAGCACCCTACCTCTGGTAGGATCTCTCCTGAATGCTGAGCTCTCCATGCAAATGCCACTAGTCAATGAACATGGAGGTTAAAAGCTCAGGTGCAGACATCTACATTGTGGACAGGTGAAGTCAGTCAAGATGAATTTTGCCCAAAGTAACTGATTAGTGCAATACTGTAGGGATTGAGCAGTTACATGTCCTGGGAATCCATCATAATGAAATATTTAGAGAGAGAAATTACTTGCCTGAGTGTTTGTTTAGCACATTTCTGGGTGGAATTTTGGACACTATTTCTTGCCGAATGAACTCAAGCTACTAGGGATTTCATGCCCATTCCAACTTCTCTAATGGAATGAGAAGAAAAAAGGAAACTGCAAACTTATGAAAGTATTGAGCTCGCAGTAGTGAGATGCCAGTGGAAATTTTTATTTGTGCAATGATTAAGAGCAAAAAGAACAATGCTATATGAACTGACCCTTCTTAACAAGAATCATATTTCTGCCATAGAAAAAAAAAAAATCTCTTTCAAACACACACACTTGATTTTAAGAAAAGGGAAAGAGTTTAAATATTTGGAAAATAATTATGGAAATTTGTTCTAGGAGGTAACTTAAGAGCCAGAATCACATAAAATGAAGTAGCATTTCCTAAAATGCATGTAACAGGTGACAAAATGCAACACACTAATCCAAGTGTTGATTTGTATTGTGGCTCTGGACTTCATAAGCTCACATTTTGCTGATGCTCTGGTCTATCAGGCTTTTTAAATTAGCTTGGATATGCCTTATCACCAGCAAGAAAGCCTGAAGGCAGTCACTCTTTGCCTATGCACTGAACTTCCTTACATCATTTTTTTTTTTCATGATGGACATGAAAAACAAGAGGGGAATCAACTTTTTAAAAGGGTAGATAATGGCCAGGACATGGGGGAATGGAGTGAAGCTAAAGGAGGGAAGGTTTAGATTAGGTATTAGGGGGAAGTTCTTTACACAGAGAGTGGTGAGGTGCTGGAACAGGATGCCCCATCCCTGGAGGTGTTGAAGGCCAGGTTGGATGGGGCCCTGGGGAACCTTGTGTAGCTCCAGGCCCGGAGGTTGGTGTCCCTGCCTGTGGCAGGGGGGTTGGAACTCTGTGATCCTTGGGGTCCCTTCCAACCCAGACCATTCTAAGATTCTATGATTCTATGACATTACCTAGTGCTAAAGAAGCTGAAACAGCACTCCATAAGAAAATTGGAGAAGCAGCAACAGTGCTTCAAGACCCTACATTCTCTTTTCTCCCAAGCCTGCTAAATTAATTTTAATTCCTTCTCCAGCCTCTGATCATCCCTGTATGAGTTCCAGAAGGAGCCAAGCATGGGAGTGATCCTCTCTTCTACGATAGGTAGGAAAAGCAAGAACTGCAGAGATGCCAGAAGAAATTGCTTTCACTGCAAAAGCTTGACTGAAAAATGCTTGCAGAGAAATGTTGTTCTTTTAGAGGTGGGCATATATCCATTCTCTCAGCACAAGAAATAGCTTTTCTTGGGCATTCCTCTCCAAGAGCCAGAGAAAGAGGAAAGGACAGTCAATGCACAGATATACATCCTAAAGACCAGTTAGGGATGACAGTCAAGAACAGGCAGTTCTGTAATTTTGAGAGAGACTGAGGATGCAGATATACAACCAGCAAATTCCCTGGCCTCCTTATATATGCCTTGTGCCCTCCTGGTCTCTGTCTGCATGTTAGTGCTGTAGACACTGGATTCTCAATCAGCAGCATCTGCAGTGTCTCTGGTGACAGATGGTGGGAAGCTTGACCAAACTGGTAGTCTCCGTTGCAGCCTCTGTGAACTGCTCATCCAGAAACTTCTCAGCTGTTTTTTAACTACTGCACTTGAGAACATGACTAACCCTGGTGTTCCTGAAGAGCCTGTTTACAGCTACAACCCTTAATGGGATACAGCATGTCTCTGCTGCATGTTCTACCAGCCCTAACTGCAAAAGGGAGGAGGGGAAGGAAGGGGTAGGGCGTTGCTCCTGCTTCCTTTTGCCATTAGGAGATTTGGGAGGCAACCAGTCTTCAGTTGTGAATGGACGCTGCATGGGGATACTGGGGTCTGCGGTTCCTTCAGTATCTCCACACCTTGCCCTAAAGAAAAATGCCAAAAGGCTTGATGATCCAGTAGCAGTGGCCAGTTCCAGGCATTTCAGCAGCCTAAACAGATCCATCAGTAACGTTGTATTGTTTGTCATTCTAATATTGCTACTAGTAACCATGTAAGCCAACATCATGGCTCTCATGAGTTTATGCAGGGTGTCAAGCAAGGAACAAATTATCTGCTGATGTGTTTTATTTGGAAGTGCCCTTCACAGGTGGCATCATATACTTGGAAGATTCAGGATGAAACAAGGATGAAATCGATCGCTGCAGGTGGTGGAAGATCTCACTTATTGGTCACTACAGCTGAAGGATGTGGTATCCAACATCTACGCTTCTCTGCTGCAGTTGTTGCCTGGTTTCAGGCTTCACAGGTATAGGCGAAGATTATTTATTTATTTGTAAACTTGAAAAAAACATGTCCTGAGGTGTTTAAGGGAAAGAAAATTAATAGTTATGACATGGCTTCTACAGTGATCCTTGAAACCTGATTTGAATATGCTGCTCAGTGTGAACAGAGCAAAGATCGGGGGGCTGAGGGTGAGGGTTGAAGTCAGAATTTGTGGTGAGTTAGTCTAGCGTCTCTGTGTGTGTGTATATATGTGCATGTGTGTGTGTGTTGCTGGTTCTTTTTCATCCATGAAATAGGCATCCCGAGCTAATGAGGTTTGCTAAGAAACACAGGCTATACTCTTCCTGCCTTTTGAAATAGAAAGGGTGTGCTGTCCCTTTCTGGAAAACAGAAATGCATTTGAAAGTAAAAAATAACTCTTTTTATCCATTTACAAAGAATATCTTACCTTAAAATGTATCCTCTTCTCTGGCTGCCAGAGAAGACTTGCTCCCTGACCTGACATTTGCTCTTTTCCATAGCTCTTGCTACTATTTTTCTGACTTTCAGGCTCCCTTATGTATCCAAACTTTCTTTCATTCCTCCAGTGTCCCTCTGATTTCCCTAAACCTACATCCTTTAACAGAGATGTTTCCCTGAGAATGAGGAAGAGCTTGACCTCCCCAGTATGGCTTTATCCCTGAAGATACCTTACCATTGAGGAGAAGGTGGGCCCCTCCAGTTAGGTGAGAAACTGTAGCTTGAAGAAAATCATCACATCTCCTCTTTCCTGCCAATCGAGATGGCAGAAAGGATGTGCATAATTACTAAGTCTCACAGGCATCAATGTACTCATAAGGTTACTTTGCAACCTAAGGAGTCCAGTTAGGTGGAAAATATTCCTTTGATTTATGGCCCTGAGATAGTGAGCTCATAAATTAATGTTTGTGTTGGCAGCTTCAATACGTGCCTTTTACATCTGAAGGCTGCAGGTAGCACAGAGTGACAGGAAGGCATCAGACTAAGATGTGTAAAACATACAGAAACTGTGTTTATTTCCCATGTCTCAACTGAGAAGGCATTTCACTAGGAGTGTTATACCATGGCTTTTTTTAATACTTCATTATTTATAGACATGATTTGGATAGTATTGAAAGCAAGATTTCTGGGTGACAGTAAATGGCAAGGAGAGGTAAATAATGAAGAACAATGCAGTTAGACACAAAAGGTCTTAGATCATTTAAGTAATTGGGCAAAAAAGATGACAAATCCGGTTCAGTGCAGATAAATGTGGAATAATGAGTCTTGCAGCAAAGAATATAAAAAGAGAATGTGTTAACTAGAAGAATGCCACAGCATACTGACTAGCAAAGAGATCTGGGGAGCTAATGGAGATAATGCTCCTTAATGCTCAGTATATGACCACTCCTGAATGGGAGGAGTCACAAAGGAATAAGGGAAGTGTCAAGAACTGCATTTTTCATAGACATAAATCCCTCTTGGGTTATCTTGTCCATCTCTTTGCATCAGCTGAGAGACAATTCTTTCTGAAAAGAACCCTATTATGTTGAATTATGAGGACTGTCAAGGTGATTTATAAGACAGATTTAGTTAGAATGTGAACATTTTTGCTAGCTAACACAAAAAGCTGAACATTTTGGATGAGATTTTGACCTCACTGACACAGATGTAAATAAAGTCACCTATGCAATTTTAAGCTGGATCTCTTGTGCTACACAGAAGTATATATGCACTAAACTTGTTCTCAGAACTGGAATTTTACTCCAGACTTTTCAATACTGGGATTTTAGCTACAGATGCAGCTGTGACAATGCAGAATGTGGTGGACGGGTTTTCTAGCAGGGAAATTTGCAGGACCTGTGAAGCCAGAGATATCTTAAGACTGGTGACTGTAGTTTACTCCCTCTCTTGCATGGGTGCTGCATGGTGACCCAGTTCAGATATTGATCTGGATAAAAGGTTATCTGCTTTCTCAGCAGACCCACTGACTTTAGAAGATACTACTGAAGAGTGAAATGAGAACGAGTTGATTCTTTCAGTAAGAATATAAACATGAAAAGCAAGAAACAGAGCCCAAAATTATGAGTTTAAAACCCCATGTTCAGCTCCCACTGAAACATACACATTTTCTGTCAGTAAGTATTTGTCACCAATGTTTCCCAGGTTCTTGAAGTTCTTGTTCTCTGCTGCTGGAATCTGCACCAACGTCCACCTGGGATCCAGAAGAAGAAAAAAAAAAAAGAATCCTAAATTCCTTGTCTTACCTAGGAAGCAAAAGACCTAGTTTCTGATCTTCCTCCAAGGGCTGGTCATACACTTCACATTTAACAGGCACAGAAGCAGTGAGAGGAACCCGGAGCTCCCCTTTCCCCATTAAGTCAGAGCAGATCATAGCCCTCCTGTGCTTCTGCCCAATAGGCTACTGCAGGTTGTGCTCCTGTGTTCTTTTGACACAAAAGATAGAGACTGCTCCATCTGAAGCTTGGATTTACTGACATGGATGAGATTCCTGTTGCTTTGAAGGGGGCACTTATCTCAGCATCTCTGTTAAATAACATAGAAATTGCAAATGTGAGTGGTACAGAAATTCTCTAAACAAGAAAGAAACCCCATTGACATCTTTTGGAGGATAGACCTATGTTGCTTCTTCAGGGGCTTCAAGACTTCTGTTCTGAGAAGATAAATGAATCCTCTTGCTACTCTGTGCTTGGTGAAGGAAAGATTAAAAAAGGATGCAGAGGAACCCAATCTCCTTCTGCAGTCCTACAGGGAATAAATACTGAATGTTCAGTCCTAGATCTCAGATGTCTACGATCCTGCATACTGTGGGGGACTATTATGCTGCCTACATGTTTCTCTAGGAAAATAAAAAAAAAAAAAAAAATATCCACAAGTGAGCTTAGTGCAAAACTAACAGGGTAATCTAATCAGAGCACTGTCATTTTGTTAATTCAGCCTTGGAGAAACTTACCTCTAGGTAAACAGTAGCTGCAATATCCTTACTTCACTTCACTGAGGTGTATATTCTACTGCATCATTCACCTCTGTCGGTTCTTATTTCCAGACATTGCTAGGGGACCAGAAAATGCTCACACTGATAAACACAGACAATTTAAGAAACTAACACTCTATTGGAATTTGAGATGTTAATTAAAAGGTTGATTTCCCAATGTCTAATTCCCTTTTTTGTTGTTGTTGTTGGTTTTGGTTTTTCTTTTCTGTTTGCATCAGGCTAAGCTTGGGTGAAGCAGAAATAAGTAATGCAGGGTGGGGTGGAAGCAGGACTGGTTGCTGCTGGAAGCAAGCTATGCATATTGCACTACAATGGCACCAAGCAGCTCCCTTTGTATAAACAGTATCAACAGGGATTTTCCAAGAGCTGTACCTATGACGTGGAAAGTGGAGGCTGGATGGACGGGCCCAAAGGGTGGTGATGAATGGAACCAAATCCAGCTGGAGGCCGGTCACGAGTGGTGTCCCCCAGGGCTCAGTCCTGGGTCTGGTCTTGTTCAACATCTTTATCAATGACCTTGATGAAGGGATTGAATGCTCCCTCAGTACGTTTGCAGATGACACTAAACTAGGATCTGTTGATCTGCCTGAGGGTAGGGAGGCTCTTCAGAGGGATCTGAACAGACTGGACTGATGGGCTGAGACCAACGGGATGAAGTTTAACATGGACAAGTGTAGAGTGCTGCACATGGGACATAACAACCCCATGCAGCACTACAGGCTTGGGAGAGGTTGGCTGGAGAGCTGTCAGGCAGAGAAGGACCTGGGAGTGTTGGTTGACTGCAGGCTGAATATGAGCCAGCAGTGTGCCCAGGCAGCCAAGAAGGCCAATGGCATCTTGGCTTGTATCAAAAATAGTGTGGCCAGTAGGTCTAGGAAGGTAATTGTGCCATTATACTCAACATTGGTGAGGCCACACCTTGAGTACTGTGTTCAGTTCTGGGCTCCCCACCATAAGAAGGACATTGAGGTCCTTGAGCAAGTGCAGAGAAGGGCAACCAGGCTGGTGAAGGGGCCGGAGGGCAAATCATATGAGGAGCGGCTGAGGGAGCTGGGGCTATTTAGCCTGGAGAGGAGGAGGCTGAGGGGAGACCTTATCACCACCTACAACTACCTGAAGGGAGGTTGTAGAGAGGTGGGTGATGGTCTCTTCAGCCAGGTGACAGAAGATAGAACAAGGGGAAATGGCATGAAGCTGTGCCAGGGCAGGTTTAGATTGGACATTAGAAAAAAATTGTTTACTGAAAGAGTTGTGAGGGCCTGGAACAGGCTGCCCAGGGAGGTGGTTGAGTTACCTTCCCTGGATGTGTTCAGAAAAAGCGTAGATGAGGTACTTAGGGATATGGTTTAGCATAGGATGGGAATGGTTGGACTCGATGATCTTCAAAGGTCTCTTCCAACCTTGTGATTCTGTGTGAATTCTGTGTGAGGCAAACCCTCGATCCAATGCAAGCTTTCCATGCCACCATTGGCAAGGTACTTCTGGTTTTGTATCACTGTTTGTAAAACCTATACACATAAAGAGATATAGCATGTATTCAGAGCCCTTCCCCATCTCCCAGGGACATGACACCAATAAACGCATCAAAACTCTCTATATGGCACTCATGGCACAGTGATGGACTTGGAAGTGTTAGGTTTATGGTTGGACTCAATGACCCTAAAGTTTTTTTTCCAACCTCAGTGGCTCTATGAGGTTGGAAAAAAGCCTTTAAAATGCTTGAGATAATTTTTTACTCTTAATTCCTTTTTTTTTAAAAAAAAATATATTCTTTCTGTAAAGTATGCTGCTTGTGGAGAGACACTAGACTGAGCTGAAAATCACTTGCAGCTTTGAGATTTTGTGGAAAAATTATATTTCTTTGTGATGAGGTACTGACTTTCTGCATCAGCACCAAAATAATGCTATTTTTATTATCCTTACTTTCTTTGGAAACTGGGGTTATAGTCTGTGTCTAATAAAGTTGCTAACAAGCCTTGGTGGCAATTTGTTGCCTTCTGATGCCTTGTTTGCCAGGCCCTTGAAGAGTGTGACATTCCATTGGCTTTTCAACATATAAATTAATGGTTTTGCTGCTCTTTGATCTGCTGTAGGTTCCAAATGCCTTTACTTGGTTAACAAATGGATGCCAGTGTTGAGTTACATGATTACCAGGTATTTATTTAAACTCTTTGACATACCAAAATGTCAAATGCTTCAAGATGCCTTTCCTTTTCAAGTACAAGGGTACAGAAGTTTCTCTTAGATTCTGGTGTGTCTTAACAAGTGTAGAATTCTATTGCTTTAAATGCTCTATACGGCTTTAAAAGAAAATGATACCCTGCTTGGTACTAATGAACAGCTCCTAAAGACTACCAGCTACATAGACTAAGATAATTACAGTTCCCTCAGAAGGAAAATCTCAGACTGTAGCCAACCACAGGTTGAAGAAGCATTCTGATAGTTAGCATCCCAGCTTCAAAATTTATCTTCTTGTGAAGTATAAACAGCAACTCCTGACACAGGGTATGAACGCTGGGTTTCTATAGCCATGGGAGATAACCAGTTCTGATGTGGGCCCCCTTCAGAATTATATGGGAGACCTGGTTACCAGGGATATGGAGAAGATTGAAGCATTCAATGACTTTTTTGTCTGAGTCATAACCAGCAATTGCACTAGTCATGCAGCCCAGGACACAAAAGGCAGGTACTGGGAGAATAATATATATTAATATAGTCACATCTGATATCATAATCCACCAGCCCAGACCCTTGATTAATGTCAATATGAGAAAGAAATTCCATGACTGAAGGACAGCAAAATTATTTCCCTTCCCCTACCCCCCAAAAAAAAGTCTGAGATGTCTTGGTGAGACAATACATTGTGCTGAGAAAGCAGGAGCAAAATAGAACTGAGCACCACAGGGATGTGCAAGACAGTAATTTCTATAGGATCAATGTGTGTCATGTGTCACATTTCACTGCAAATAAAAAAACGTATTTCTAGTAACTAACTACTAGGGACAGCTCTGTAGAGGAAAAATGATGTTCTTTCACTTTATTTTTTTCTGTCAAAAGTAGGTATCTTTCCAAAATATCTTGCTTATTTCAGAGAGGAAGGAGGAACTGAATGCAGCAGTTGCTGGATGAAATTCATGATACCTGGATACAGTAGTCCCCTGGGTGAAGTCCTGGCTTCACTAGAACAGGAAAGGATGTGATTTTTCCACATCAAGTGATACTTTGTACACCCAGAAGATACATGCATATATCTGTATTTTGTATTACATCAACATTTGAAACACAGGCTATTTTTTTGTATCAGTCAGTACAGGAATGAGCTCCAGTATCAGCTGTAAGTACAACTAGTGTTTTGATGGAGAGGTGCCCAGTAGCATCACAGATGGATAAAGAGAAGTTGCTGAAATGCTGGAGTTGAGTCAGAAGGTCAGTGAATACTACCTACAAGTCTTGCTTCTGAACCTTGATAAAAGAATCAGAGCAGGACATGAAGTAGTACTGCTGTAGAGGAGGAGCCATGTGGGCTCATTTTTGAAAATAAAAATGTCTGAGATCAGCTACATGGCTTCATTTAGTGTCAAAACAAGCTCTCTAATTCCAGGACTGTAGTACGACATATTATTATGGATTGGCATATTTACAGTGATGGAAATCACTACCTAGGCTTGAAGGAAAGTGTATAAAGTGGGTTGTAAATGTAGTGTGTGCATATGTGTGTGTGTGTGTAAAACCAAATTGGTTTGCATTAACTTAGTGGTGTTTCAAACACCTGAACATGAAATGTATGTACATGGGGCATTTGGACCATTGGCAGCTGTATTGCATCAGTGTGTGGCACTACGATGCACATGGGACATGTGAAAAGGGAACAGGACAAGTACAAAATTTAGCAAAGGAGACCTGAATTTTCCCATTTCTTGAGATAACCTGACCTAAGAAACCATCCTGGGGAAAATCAGTGTAAATCTGTGTGTCTCATCTTTGCAGTCAATGAAATGGGGACACTGTAGTACAATGAAATCCACTACGTTCAAAACCTTGATGTGAGAGTTAGGAGGCCTAGTGTGGATTTGTGGTACACAGTCTTATGGGTGTGTATAGGACACACTCCTCGCTCAGAAGAGGATTAGAGCCTGTCTTTTACTGCTCCAACAGGACATGGCTATTGGTGAAGCCTCTGATTAAGAAGCAGTACTCGAGAGATAGCAAATTTTCAGTGATTACCATGGGAACCACAAACGATTTCATAAGGGTGGAGAAATTATAAAAAGTTCTAATTGAGACAGGATGAGGTTTAAAACAGTTTCTATGGAAACCAGAGGTGGCATCCAAAAAAAAAAGTGTGTGTACTAATCTGATAGTTTGATTGGCAGGTAATTGGTTCAGTGTTGGAGTGGTGGAAGCTTTGGGATGTGAGATGAAGTGTCCATCACACAAATATATAAACCACATCTTCTGAAGAGGAGCTGGAGCCTCAAACTCTTTCACTCTCAGCAGAATACTCTGATCGCTCAGCTGGTGATTAATTTTCATTCTTCTCTCTGTGCTGAGTGAATCTGGTTCAGTTTGTTTCTATTTTTGGGGGGTTTTGTTGTTTGGGTTTTTTAATTGCAGTGTGGATAGAGGTGATAGATGGAGCTGCTTCCTCTCCTTACCCAAATGGTAGAAGTCATGAGGGTGCTTTTATGGATAGGAGGAGGTAAGGTGCTGTTATGTATAAGAGATGTGGGCTTCAGTGTCCTCCTTCTCCAACAGAAAAGAGAAATGAACACAGACTTCCAGCCTTCAGTAAGGACTCTGAATAGTTGGATGAGTTACTTGCCTGTGTTTTCTAGGACTTCACTTTCTTCTGACTGACTGGCTAATACCCAGATGAGCTCAATTCACCGAACTCAGCATTTGTGAAACACTTTTACTTGTCAGATCACAGTGGAAATCCCATGGACACAGCGTCCTGCATGACCTGTGAAGGAACTTACAGGCATACAATAAACCACATAAAATAGTGTTTATATCTACCAGAACTATCTGCTTTTAGGTCAAGTGGAAAATTGTTGTCAGTTTTGGGGAAGACTTAGGATGACCAAGTGAAATCTTTGCTCTCCTTCATGGGGCTACAGCCCAAATACATTACAATATCCTTCAGCTTGATGCCTGAAGAAGGAAAATAACATAGCACCGTTGTCAGTAAATTAGATAAATAATAGGCCTTTGGCCAGCTGCAAGTCCTCAGCAAGATCTTTGCCAGCTCAGTGGTTTGGCAGACACATACCTTCCTCTAACATTCTCTGAGCTCACCAAATTCATTTCTCCAGTCAGCAGATGTAGACAGGGAAGTCAAGCATTTTGAAATATATTATAGATTTGGGGTGTTTGAAAGAAGATAAGCCTTCTTGTTGAAAGGCCTAGAAGGCTGGTCTGCAATCTCTACAATACTGTGGTTCAAGCTCTTCCCCTCCCCTCTCCCATTGCTGTACATAATCAAGATTTAATTGAAGTATTTCAAAAGTATTAGGAGGAAAAAGCATCTTTTAACTTAGAAAATGTGATTTTGGAGAAGTTACTTTGCCTGTTTTCTGATCATATAATTATCAGTGTTAGCACAGCCCGGGCTGGAACCATCTGTAGAATGGCCTCACTTTCCCACAGTGAGTGGCAATTTTTTTTAGGCAAATTTGTATCCAGAACGGCTGCTGTATCAGAACCTCTGTATGCTCCAGCATGGATTGGAATTGAAGAACAGTACACAAAAGTACTCAAGACATCAAGGAAGCTTTCTTGCTCCACTTTTGGTCTGTCTATTTTAGATTAATCTTGGGTCAAGCTTCAGTCTGTGTTTTATATATAGGACTAATGTTAGGTGAGTCTAATAAATAGCACACGTTTGCAAGACATTGAAATGTCTGTCTGGATAATCATCGAATCATAGAATTTCCTGAGTTGGAAGGGACCCATAAGGATCATTAATTCCAACCCCTGGCTCCACATAGGCCCAGCCAAGTCAGAGCATAGGACTGAGTACATTGTCCAGATGCTTCTTGACCTCAGTCAATCTTGGTGCTGTGACCACTTCCCTGGGGAGCCTGTGCCAGTGCCCGAACACCCTCTCAGTACAGAACCTCTTCCTAACATCCAACCTAAACCTCCCCTGTTGCAGTTTCATGCCATTCCCTCAGGTTAATAATAATAATAAGCTTAAGCTGTAGCCTTTCAAGGATTCTGTCTTTACAACATCTGATAAAAGGATTGTTTTCCATAGACTGAAGGGCTCAGAGAAACTACAAGGAAGGTAGTGACATCCATTTAAAGAAGACTGTGAGAACAATACCACATTAATAGTCGTCATGCAACTGAAGTGACTCTCAGGTGGTCACCCTGCCTTTAGGTTCAGTAAACCCATTGCTGCTTATACCACACTTTCTTTTTAACATCATTTCACAAAAAATGGGCAGTGAACTAAACAGAGAAGGTGAAGAAAATGTCAGGAGATGTAGCTCAGTGCAAGAGCACCCAGGTCTCCATCATACTCACTCAGCCAGGGTAGGCTTTTTGTTGTGTTTTCCTCTCAAAAACTGTGTGCTATTGAATTTTAATACATGTTTTTATTCCCATTGCCACCAGTGGGCAAGAAGACAATCAGAGAAACAAACTTGACCAAGCTATGCTTGTAATTGCTTTGACATCTACTGTTTTTCTTATTCATTCATGGATGCTGCTGGTCTGTGCCCTGTCTATTATGAAGTATACAAAATTTTCCCAGCAACTGAATCATTAATCCAGATTTCATTTCATTTCAGATGTTGCAATTGCACTTCTCAGAAATGCATGTCTGCGTGGGGGAAGGTGTGTAATAACCTGATTTATATATTTGCTCAGTAGAAATAAATAGTGGGAGCTTCTGGTTTACACAGGTGAACACTTCTGTGTGGGTTTTGCAGGTGGTGACATTGCATATAGTACAGCACACCAGCAGTTTTAAGCCTCTCTGGAGACCCAGAGATCTTTTCTATGCAAACAATGTGTTCCACCAGAACATTTAATAATTAACAATTAATAATAGTTCTGTAGCTCCAAAAAAGAGACAGCAATCCTCTACCATCTTTGACTGAAGACAGCATCCCCCACCTTACATGGAATCAACATGCAAGAATCACCACTGGGTCAAGATTAGGTGAATTAATTGATGAAACTTGTGTGGATGCTTAGCCTGTGGAGACTGAGAGATGTTTGAGCATAGGCAGAGCAGGTGTTTAGTAAGATTTAGGAGGAAGGCTTTGAGGCAGGAGTAATACTTTGCATGAAATAACTGTGCTGCTCTGTAGGGGGGAAAAATATGAACCAAACATTGGGAAAGGGAGTTGACAACATAAGAAAGAACTTTGTCATACCCGTGTAACTCCACAGTACTCACATGCTGAAGACTGTATGGAGTTGTGTCCTGTCTAGCTCAAAAAGGCACAGGAGAACTGAAAGGCACAGAAAAGGTGACACAGCAAGGGATAACTGTGTGAGGGATGATTAAAAGACTGAGATTCCTCTCCCTCAGAAGGGAACAGCAGAGGAGGAATTTTAAAGAGGCCTTTAAAACCCTGAGTGCTATGGAGAAAATGAAAGAGGAGAGTTGTCTTCGTGTCCTCTTTCAATACAACAACTAGGGGATAATAATGAAACTAGCAAGCTGCTGACTGCAGTTCCAGAGCGAGTAAGAAGATACAGTCCCCTGTGTAACATGTAATTAGGCTGTGAAATTTCTTCTCATGGGATGTTGTAGATGCTAAAGGTTTCATGAGTTCAGGAAGCGATTAGGCAAATTCATAAAAGAAAATATCTGCTAAAGACTATTAAATACAAAGACTCAAAGTCTGTGTCAAGGATTCCTAGATGACAATTTACAGAAGCTGGGAAATATCAGCATATGCTGACTCAGTTCTTTCTCTTTCTTAGAAATCCACCTCTGGCCAATGTCAGGGATGGCAAAATAAGCTGAAGGAAATTTGAGTCCCACCTAGAAAAGCTGTTACCTCCCTCATTAAACAAAGTGCAGGAATTGAGCTGTGAGAAAGAGAACCTGAATGTGGAACATGGAACAGAAGAAACTAACACAAGACAGTGAAGACCCACTGATGCGAAATGCAGTTCAGGAGTACCAGCTAGGGTCTCAGAGGGCTGTTTTCTTCTGTTTGAGTTAAAACCATAACCCAAACTACACTGAGAGCCCTTCCGGATTCTTCGCAACATTGCGAATACACGGTCCAGTAGGACAAGGGGGAATGGATTGAATCTAAAGGAGGGAAGCTTTAGATTAGATATTAGGGGGAAGTTTTTTACAGAGAGAGTGGTGAGGTGCTGGAACAGGCTGCTCAGAGAGGTGGTGGATGCCCCATCCCTGGAAGTGTTCAAGGCCAGGTTGGATGGGGCTCTGAGGCAGCCTTGTGCAGATCCAAGCCTGGAGGTTGGTGTCCCTGCCTGTGGCAGGGGAGCTGGAGCTCTATGATCCTTGGGGTTCCTTCCAACCCAGACCAATCTACGATTCAATGATTTTATGATTAATACTGTGTTGTAATTTTTGGAGCTCAGATGGAGGCATATTCAAAAACCCTGTTGTTCAGATGGTTGGTAGTGCCACCCCTGTTCAATAACATCACGAAGCACAGGAATAACCAGGACCATGCAAGGAAATTCAATTGAAAGGAGCTTACGTCCAGATGTTTGTATGATCCATGTATTCAATGAAGAAACTTTCTTGAGTTCCTTTTTTTTCATGTTTAATTTTTTTTTTCATTTTCATCTCTCTTTGTGTTCACGGTCTACAACAGTGTGCCCTTGAGTACAACTTAATGTTTTTTGCCATGATTAAATAAGTCTAAGGGAAGGCAGAGTGAGACCATTTGTAAGATTTAAAGTCCTCACATACTCATAGCTTACATAGAACAGGTGCATCTAAAATAGTAAACCAGACTTTTTTGTACTTTTGGTCTGAACTTAACTTTTATTTAGGCCTTAATGGCCTAACGACATAATTAGAGATTATTTGTGTAGATTTGTGTTAAATTACAAGAATTTATCATTTTACTTTAGAAATAAATAAAAAGGAAGATGTGTGTCCACGTGGTGTGCTGACACAGGCCAGGAGCCTGCTCCACTGTGGGTTTCCCATGTATCCACCTGCTCCAGCATGGGGCCCTCCATGGGCTGCAGGTGGGTATGTGCTCCCCATCATCCTCCATGGGCTGCAGGGATACAGCCTGCCTCACCATGGTCTTCACCACAGGCTGCAGAGGAATCTCTGCTCTGGCACCTGGAGCACCTCCTCCTGCTGCTTCTTCGCTGACCTTGGTGCCTGCAGAGTTGTTCCTCTCACATCTTCTCACTCTGGCTGTAGTTGCTCTTGGTGGGTCTTGATCTATGTTATCCCTCAGGCATTATTACCTTTGGTGATGGACTCAGCCATGGCTAGAGGCAGGTCTGTCTTGGAGCCAGTTGGCATTGGCTCTATCGTACATAGAACAAGCTTCTAGCAGCTCCTCACAGAAGGCACCCCAGGAGCTTCCCCACTACCAAAACCTTGCCATGCAAACCCAATGTAGTCCACCATAAACGTGATGATGAATCAAATTTAAATAGTGCTGTTTCTATTCACAGACATGCCAAGTGTTACATGAGAGAGACGTCAGTGTGCATGTTCCTGAAGATGGCTTACAGTGATTTGCTTGCAGAGTCTGCAGATTTAATGATTTGCACTTTTGTTGAGTGACTTAATACAGTAGCCTGGCTAATATATCAGCCTTCCTTCTTCCAAGCTGTGAGGTAAGGCAACATTAATGGAGTATAGGGAAGAGGCATAATTGGGAGAGTAATTTGACACCAATAATATCTCTGATAAATGTTACCTTTCTTTTTATTTTTTTTCTTCTGTTCACAAACTCTCCATGAATAGACTATGATTGGAATTATGTGCTGACCAATTTCTGCTGCTATGTCTCCATCTATCATGAACTTTTCCAATGAAAGTATGATTGACAAAAGTCAAGCAGCTTTGACTACACACATATGTTAACGTGGATTGTCTCTTTTCCACATCATTGGATGGCAGGAAATCTCAGACTAAAGCCTTCTGGAAAAATAGTTGTAAAAAAATATTCTGAGTCTCCCTACTGATTGATTCAGTTATATTTTTGCTGTTCTTTTAGGCTTTTTGAGGTGCATTACATGTTTTCTTCCAAAAGGTATCTTTCATAAAGGACATGGTAGATCTTCAGCTCAAAAGCTGAAGAAAGTCAGGAGCTCAAGTCTAGATGTCTTCAGAGCCATCTTTCATACCACTTAAAATTAAGAGTATTGCACTTTGCCTAAGCACTCTGAACAATAGAATTGTCTTGCATATACATATTAAGATTATATATATATATAAAATAGTCTGGAAAGTATCTAGGGAGATGTGCAGTTCAGCCTCTCGCTCAAGGCAAGGCTAATGTCAAAGTAGGGTCAGGTTGCCTGAAGTACCCTCCAGATAAGTTTCATTTATCTCAGGATGGAGATACCACAGGTTCTCTGAATAACAGTGCTTAGCTATCCTCACTGTGAAAAATGTTTCCTTGCAAACACCCAAAATTTCCCCTACTGCAACCTGTGACTATTGCTTCTGGTCTTTTCACTGCACATCCCTGAGAAGAATCTGGCTTCACTGTTGCTATAAGCACCCACTAAGAGTTAATCAAGTCTTCAGCTTTAATAAGGGCAGATATGAAACACTGGAAGAAATACTTGTCTGTATAAGGTTGTGTCCAAAGGTAGGCTACTTATAAAATAAATAATTAGGATATTACTCTAGCTTCTAGTGGAAAAATCCATCAGCACAGATGTCATTGAGATAGGGCACATGAAAACATAAAAGTAAAGAAATCAAATAGAGACATATTTAATGAAAAGGATGTCTTATATATCTGTAATGCTTCTCATTACAGCAAAGCTCTCCTCCCCTTCAAAGCACTCAGTTCTTGCCCCAACTGCCATACAACCTGTCTCAAATATGCATGACTTTCTGCAATTTGCCAGTACTTTCATGGCATTAAAAGATTCCCATACAGGACATCACAGGAAAGGAAGGAAAAACCCCACCGTGTCCCACTGAAACTGCATTGTGTTTGTTCTGCATGAAGTAAATCCACTCCATAGGCCATACCACATGCAATGTAACAGCAGGATAAATTCAGAGTGGTTTACACTGGTCACAGTAACAATTGTAATTGCCAAGGAGGATTTTTTTCAGAGGAGATTAGCATAGACATCAGGGATATACAACTACAGTATTATGGCCTTTAATGATACTGGTGGTATAAAGCATCTGTTAATTACACATTGCCCACTTGCTGATGCTGGGGTCCTGATGGACAGGGTTTGTTAAAGAGGCTTGTTTGTTTAGGGCATGTGGGTGGTGGTTTTCCATCCCTCTGAAGCCACTATGAACACCAGGATTAGCTGTGCAAGAGACTTTTCAGCTCTGTACCCCCACTTTTCCACAGTGGGAGCAGTAAGACCTTAATGTGGTCATTAATATTCAGGTTTTTCTGTGTAAAATCAGCGTTACTCTATATGGGGCACACTTTGAAAAGGATACCAAACCCTTCAGAAGGCACACTGGGTTTGGGTTTTTTTATAAGTCCTGAGTGGTTCATTTCTGAAAAGGCAAAGAATATATCAGTATCAAGTGGTTCATTTTAGCAAAAGCAAAGGATAAACCAACTGTTAAATACCAAAGCCCTTGTTCTCCTGTGTGTGCTAACCTAGCCCTTCAAGGAAATTTTTGGCTCATGTGTGTCGCTAGTCAGAACCATTCTCATTACAGTACAGCTGTTTTTAGTGCCTTTCCATAACCCTCGTGGATCTTTCCTAGACACTGAGTCAATACAGTAATTTTAAATGAACTGCTCTACTTGGCTCTCCCTAATAATAGGGGTCTTGTGATAGGTCTCACGAGGGAAAGAATGTCATGGGCAGAGCAGTGCATGCTGTTTATGGATGGTGGGATGTCTGCTGGTAATTCTGAGTTTGTTTTAACCAACACCACAAGCAGACTAAAGGCTGCCACAGGGACTAGGAGGTTATAAAGGTAGGTTAAAGCAATCTCAGTTCACACCAGATGGTTGTGCTGAATTCAGGCATCTGGAACAGAAGCTAAGAAAACTTGTGTGAGAAGCTAAGATAACTTGTGTGATGTAGTTGGGTGGAAGCACTGGAATAATTGGTCCTGGATACTTAAATTACAGCAACTGGTGTAAAACATTGTTTTCCATCTCAGTGGTGTTAAATGATTTTAGTTAGGTTCCGAGCTAACTGGTATCTATCCTGGCTGATGCTGGCATATGTTAAGTGCTGGGCACCTTCATTGCACTGTATGCTGATGTTAAATTATACTAAAAGAAGGGTCTGTTAGCAGTCTGGCCATTGACTTTAATGAAATAGCTAATTTGATCATTTTAATTATGAGTTGAGGCAAAGCAAGAGCATAAATGTTAAAATATCATTTCAGGCCAGTAGAGAGAAAAGTTGACATTTACCTAAACCAAGGACTAGATTGCTGAGAATGAAGAAGAGAGATAATGAGCAAGTGCAAAGGAAAGTAGGAATGAAAAGGTGAGACAATTTGAAAGCTGACAAGACTCTAGAAGGACATGACCTGGAGCCAGAGGTGGCTGGAAAAGACTTCAGGCAGGGAGAAGATCAGAAGTGTTGTGAAAAGGTTTCATGTGCTTTTTTGGTTAGGGAGGAAGAGTCCCCATACTGTAAAAATGAAGCCTCTGTTCCCTGCAGTTCTGAAACAAAGCATTGGATCTCGCACACACAATAACATCTCTGTGTTGTCTTCTGAGTGGAATTATTTCTGCATTTGTAGAGCTAAATTTGATCAAATTCCCACAGGAGGAGAAGCAGGCACACAGACTGTCTTCTTTTTTTTTTTTTAATAAATAAAGCCATACTTTCATTGCGAGAGGCTAACGACTACAACAGGCTAACAGCAACGCTAACAGAAAACAGGTTTCTAAGAGAGAACAAAAAATGGGATTACACAATCCCTTCAGTACCAGAAGCAGAGCAGAATTACCCAAGCTCTGCAGCTGCCAACAGTCTGGCACCAAAGTACCTCCACCTACATAGGTTGAGTCCTCCTTTTGCTTTAGCCATTGATTAGGCGTGTGGAATTCACATGAATCATCTAAATTCCCTAAGTGAACTCTTGGCGCTGTGGAAATCAATGAGAATTTTACTGTTGGTGTCACTGGGGGCCAAAATGCTGGTACACAGCGTTGAAAAGGAGGTGTAAGAATATTTACTGACTTTGAAGGGATGTTAGTCACTCACTGTTTGGGGCTCATTTAGCACTTGGCTGGGCATCATGTTATGGGAAGTCTGGCTATATTTGAAGGTTCAACTCCTGCTTTATACACCTTCTGCTGGAGCCATATTTTCCAAACTCTTTTAAAAAATATTTTTTGTCTTTATGTATTAGATTTGCATAGCAAGGTTTGGGGGATGGGGGTGGCTACAGGGCTGGCTTCTGCAAGAAGCTGCTAGAAACTTGCTCTATGTATGATAGAGCCAAAGCCAACTGGCTCCAAGACAGACCTACTTCTAGCCAAGGCTGAGTCTGTCAGCAAAGGTAGTAATGCCTGAGGGATAACATAGGGGAAGACCCACCAAGAGCAATTGCAGCCAGAGAGGAGTGAGAAGATGTGAGAGGAACGACTCTGCAGACACCAAGGTCAGCGAAGAAGCAGCAGGAGGAGGTGCTCCAGGTGCCAGAGCAGAGATTCCCCTGCAGCCTGTGGTGAAGACCATGGTGAAGCAGGCTGTATCCCTGCAGTCCATGGAGGATGATGGGGAGCACATACCCACCTGCAGCCCACGGAGGGCCCCATGCTGGAGCAGGTGGATACATGAAGGCAGCTGTGATCCCATGGTAAGCCTATGCTGGAGCAGGCTCCTGGCAGGAACTGTGGCCCCATGAGGGACCCACACTGGAGCAGTCTGTTCCTGAAGGTCTGCACTCCATGGAAGGGACCCATGCTGGGGCAGTTCTTGAGGAACTCCAATCTGTGGGAAGCACTCACATTGAACAAGTTGGTGGAGGACTGTCTCACTTGGGAAGAATCCCACACTGGAGCAGAAGAAGAATTTGAGGAGTCATCCTCCTGAGGAGAAAGGAGAAGCAGAGACAATGTGTGATGTACTGACAACAACCCCCATTCCCCACCCCTCTGTGCCACTGTGGGGAAGAACAGAAAAATGGGAGTGAAGTTGAGCCTCGGAAGAAGCTTGGGGGTGGGAGGAGTTGTTTTAAGACTTGGTTCTATTTCTCATTACTGGACTTTGATTTGATTGATAATAAATTAATTCCCCTGAGTTGTGTCTGTTTTGCCTGCGATGGTAATTGGTGAATTCTCTCTCCCTGTCCTTGTCTCAACTCATGTACCTTTTGTTGTATTTTCTCTCCCCTGTCCAGCTGAGGAGGAGAGGGATAGAACACCTTTGGTGGGCACCTGGCCTCCAACCCATCTTTATCAGGAAGAAAACCTGTGACCTCTATAATTGCAGTGAACTGTGTCGATACCTTTGGCCAAAAGCTGAGAGGTCAAAATCACCCTGAGAGCTTGGGTCCAGTACTCTCACTCCCTAGCAAGACTTTGCATGGGTCTGGGAAAGTTGCTGTTGTCATTGTCCTCACCAGGAGATACTGAACGGTATCTCATGGAAATACAGAGCTGGATGAAAGTTTGTTCCTTGTAATAGTTGTCAGGTTTGAGACTGTCTAAGGAACCTAAAGGTCTACAAGTCCATGGAACTTGGAAGTCATCTGTGAATCATATTTGAGAAGTCATAGCAGTTGGGTAAAGATCCCACTTACTGTAAAAGAGAAAACATAATCCTCAATTTTAAAAAGGGAGAAAAGGAAGACCTGGGAAGTACAGGCCAGTAAGGTTCACCTGTATGCCCAGCAAGATCATGGAGCAGATCCACCTGGAAGCTATGCTGAGGCACATGGAAAATAAGGAGGTGATTGGTAACAGCCAACATGACTTCACTAAGGGCAAACCATGCCTGCAAAATTTGGTGGCATTCTGTGATGGGGTTGCAGCATTGGTAGGTAAGGGAAGAGTGAGATATGTCATCTACCCTGACCTGTGCAAAACACTTGACATTGTCCTGTGTGACATCTTTCTCTCTAAATTGGAGACACGTGGATTTGATGGATTCATTCAGAGTCGTGGTCAATGGCTCAATGTCCATAAGGAGACCAGTGATGAGTGGTGTTCCTCACAGGTCGGTACTGGGGCTGGAACTGTTAAATATCTTTGCCTGCTACATGGACAGTGGGATCAGATGCAGACTCCAGGAGTTTGCAAACGACACCAAACTGTGTGGTGTGGTAGATACGCTGGAGGGAAGGGGTGCCATTCAGAGGGACCTTGACAGGCTCGACAGATGGGCCAGTGCCAACTGCATGAAGTTAAGCAAGGTGAAGCACAAGTTCCTGCACATGGGTTGCAGCAATCCTGAGCACAACTACAGGCTGGGCAGAGAATGGACTGAGAGCAGCCCTGAGGAGGACATTTGGATGATGGTTTACAAGAACATCAACACAATCTGTACAAGGAATATATGCTTTCAGCCCAGAAAGCCAGCTGTATCCTGGGCTCCACCAAAAGAAGGGTGACAAGCCAGTCAAGGGAGTGATTTTCCTCCTTACCTTTGCTCTCATGAGACCCCACCTGGAGTGCTGTGTTCAGCTGTGGGGTGTCCAACATAAGAAGGACATGGAGCTGTTGGAGTGAGTCCAAAAGAGGGACACAGATGATCAGAGGGCTGCAGTACCTCTCCTGTGAAGACAGGCTGAGAATGTTGGGCTTGTTCAGCCTGAAGAAGAGAAGACTGTGCTCTTATTGCAGCTTTCCAGTACCTGAAGGAGCCTACAGGAAAGCTGGGGAGGACTGTTCTCAAGGGCATGTAGTGATAAGACATGGGGTAGTGAGTTCAGACTAAAAGAAGGGAGATTTATATTAGGTATTAGGAAGACATGTTTTACTGTGAGGGTGATGAGGCACTGGCACTGGTTGCCCAGAGAAGTGGTGGCTGCTCCCTCCCTTGCAGTATTCCAGGCCAGGCTGGAATGGGGCATTGGCCAAGATGGTCTAGTGGAGCGTGTCCCTGCCCATGGCAGAGGCATTGGAACTAGACGATCTTTGAGGATTCTATAATCTCTCCTGAGAACACATTTCCTTGCAAGGGAAATTCCCTGTTTCTAGTAGCAATATTGTAAAAAGAAAATCCTTGCCTCGCATTAGAATTTTTTTTCCTTACCAATCCAGTAGAGAGAAATTCCCTATGATCTTACAGTCTAGGAGACAGCTTTGATCTTATATTAGAGATATATAATATCTGACAATTTTAGTGGTTTATCGTCTGTGTAATTGGATGCAGTAAATGGATTGGGTCCAATTCTCAGCAGGTGTAAACTGACATCATTGGCAGCTTTGAATCAGTGTGTTTTCTCTAGTTTCTGTCAGCTAAAGATTTCAGTATGACTGAGATTATTATGCAGTGGTTTGAAATCTCCTTTGTGTGGACCTGTCCAGGGAGTGGTATCAGGGAAATCTGGTATCAGGGAAATCTGGTCCATATAGGTACTAGAGAGAGGTAGGTGCGGAGGTAGATTTGACTCCTGCTTTGTAGCCTTTGTGTCCTCTTTGATTTGACTGAGGTTTCTGATCTGCACATATTTCCTGTGTGCTCCCGGTCAGTGCTGTAACTTCTCCAGAATGCAGTTCTCTGTAAGGTGAGGATAGTAACTCAGCACTGAATTTCTCCTCACTCAGGTGATGCAAGGAGAAACCCATTAATGTGGGGCATTTAGGTAATAGAGCAACGGTGGCTATGAGCATCACAAATACCTGGGTCTAGTCCTGCAGAGGGATGCACCCGTATTTATATGGAGATAAGAGCCATGTTTCCCTATCTGCTACCAAACCATCTGAAATTGTGTTCAAAAAGCACAGGACAGGGAAATAAATATCCTAATTGCAGTTCCACAAAAGAATTGTGTGGAAATAAAGGATGGAAAATTGGAAAGTGATGTTTTAACTTCTATTGTCATCTTCTCTGCTAAGCTATGGGAATATTTTGAAAAGTAAAAGTGCTGTTTTGTGGCTCCTGCTCTCCCTCTCTCAATCACTCCCTCTCATTTGCTGTAAAGCATCATGACAGTGTAACAGTTAATAGCGATCTGACATAGATTAAATTCTCCTTCCCTCTTCAGGGGACTCAGAATCTGCTCCAGATCAGGCATGGAGCTCCTGTCCCAATCCTTAACCACACAAGTTGTGCTAGAATGGATTTAACGACACGTTCATAATAGATGCTTTGGGTTAAATCTGAAATATCTTTCCATTCATTCTCAGGTTCTGCTAATGCAAACTTCCAGTGAAACCAGTCATTTCCACCAAAACCAGGCTTCTGATTGGCTAGACCTCAAGACACAGAGAATCAAACACAAGCCCTACATGATGTTTGAATATGACATCAGATTATAGTCTTTTCTTTCCATATGTGAAGAAACTGAGGCCCAGGGTGGTGTAGTTGCACCACTGCATATGGTCACCCTGTGCAGAGCCAGGAACACAGACCTCTGGTGGCAGCTCATGATGGGCATCCAGAACTTTTGGCTTGTGTCATGGTAGAAATGATTTTTAGTGCCAACTTGCATGAGCTGGTGGCATTGGAGGTCAGCAGGCAAACTGAACCCAGGCAAGTGAGAGACGTGGAAATAGTTACGGAGTCAGGAGAGGAAGAGCAAGATAAACAGAGCATGAGGGCCAGAGTAACTGCGAGGTAGGAGTAGAAGTTGGATGATGGCAGAGGATGTGATAACAGATGAGGCTGCTATAAGAAGCCTCAACTATTAGTAGTATATCAGTCTTCTGTTTTACTTAGCAGTGTGCTGGAAAGTGTGATGAATTCAGTCTTGTGTAGCTCGTGGAAAGGGAGCTCTATGTACATTTGAAATGCAGGAGATGCCACGGTCTGGAGTGGATCTCAGCCCCTATTTTATCTTGCACATCTGACATTTACCATAGAAGGAATCCTGCAGCAGGAAATGGAGTGCAGTTTATTTCACGTTTATATGAAAAACATTCAATCATATGCCCTGCTGTTCATACAGTTGCTAAGAGGATGAGATTGATAGTAAGTGGTCTTATGAAGCTATCAAGCAGCTTCATATTCAGAGCTCAGAATTCTGCCTTTTCAATCTTCCCAAAACAGCCCTTTTCAGGACTTTCCAATCTAACAGAAATTATCATCCTTGCCAAGGCATGGAATACCAAAATGTCCCAATCCACTTCTTTCCCATCTCCTTTGCCTGACTCAGCAGGTCAGAAATACCATTTGCCATCTTCTCGTACACTCTTGACCTGTAACTGTTGCCTGCTACTTAATGTGGCTTTACAGCAGGCTGAGTGAGGAAGAGCTCAGCAGCATCCCAAGTACACACGCTGTGGAACCAGGGCCAGCTACAGCCAGACTACTTGGCCAACCTGAACCACAAGCCTTTTGCTGGCCTAGCGACATTGCCTGGGGGTGCAAGGAAGTGTGAACCCTCACTGTCTAGCTATGCTGGCATCAAATCCTAAAAGCAGTGCAGTTGTACAGCTAAAGCTGTGTGCTGCAAGCAGACAGCTTGCTTTGCTGATGGGGAAAAGCTTCTAAGCTTGTGCAAAGCTCTGCTTTGCAGGCAGGAGTCTGCGGATGCTTGCAAAGATACTTTGCCCCTATGGTTTAGCAGTAGGGAAATGCATCTGCTGTAGGCATAAATTTAATCCTGGGGAAAGTCTATTTATGCAGTAAATTTCCCTCCTGAACAGTGCATCCTAAGCAGTCTTTTCAGGAGAACGGTGGGAAGGGTTGTTTGGGACGTGCATTAGTGTTAATGCCCCTCAGCTATCAGCACACATGAGGTTTCTCCACCTGCACTCAAAAAGGCTGGGATCAGAAAACTGAGGAGTTGGTGGAGTCCTGGCTCTTTTTTTCCTCACACCATCAGCTTGACACACAAGTACAAGCAGAAGCTTCTGCAGTGTTACATCCTCATAAGAAAAAAAGCCCTAGCAAGAGGAGGCACGATGCCTGTTGGAAACACAGTTAGGGTCTGAGAGCCCACTTTGTTCTGCCAGTACGGTGGTAACTTCAATGAACATAATGTGCCTTTCCCAAGAATCCCTGAGGTTTTGAACATGGCATGACAGACTGCATGACGTGACATCTGCCCCCTGGGGAAACGAAAATGCGGGTGCTATCTGCTCCCTCCTCTACTTTGTTGCCTTCAAGAAAAAATGCCAAGGGGATTCAGCCAGAGTGTTCAGACAGCTGGAAAAGCTGCAGACGCAGCTAAAGTGGACATTGATAAACATTTTCTGCAGTTCTGACTTCAATTATTTTCTGCCCAGTGCCAAATGGCTGATTGCACCAACCATCTCCCTCCTGGCCCCTCATCCTCAGCTCCTAATTTCTCTGTCCACTCTCTTCCTGTCTCCTACACCTTCTTTCCATTCTGCTTTTTTCCCCCATCTAGATTAGATTCCCTGCATGACCACCACCACCATCAGATTCTTCACTCTCTCCATGCATTCTGACCCTACCACTGATCTTTTCTGTCTTGGACATGCAGGTTGTGAGCCATCGGTAGCAGTGGTCCCTAGTCTTGGCTGGTCCTTCAAAATGGTCTTACTGAACCTGGTGAGCTGTTTAAGCATCTCTAAACCTAGTATTAAGCATAATTTAATTCCTACCTCAGCAACTTCAGTGGAGTGTGGATTATTAAACAAAGCCATAGGTCTTAGAGTGGTGAGATGTGACACCATGCAGGTAGAAAAGCAGCAGCACAGTACAATATCAAGTCATTATTTTTGGTAGTCAAGAGACAAAACCGTATACATTCTCACTATGTTTAGGTATATTACCTTATACATTCTCACTATGTTTAGGTATATTACCTTATTCAGTCAGTCAGAGTGGCATGCACTGGGCAACCACAAGGAAGAAGTGCTGTCCCAGTGCACTGCTGTATGATAGTTAGGATGCTACAACCCACATTTGGTTCATGCCCTGTCACTAATTCATTTGTTGAGCTTGTAACCATATAACAATACTGTGCTACAGAGTAACCATCTGCAAACTGAGTATAGCACTTACTGAATCACAGGCATGTTGTGAGGCCTCATCAATCAATTGTGGTTTTAAAAGGACTCTCAACTCCTGGCCCAAAAGTGTAAATCATCATAATTTATGTCCTTGTTAGATTTTTTTTTTAATACAAGCCTTTGTCCTATTCTTTTCTCATAACAAATGTACACCAGGTCAGTTCTCAGTGGGTTACTCCTGATTTAAATGTGTGTAACAGAGCTGAGAATCAAATCCTTCGTCTTCAGCCAGAGGAAGGCTTTTAATACTGCAGCTACTTACACACCCTTGAAAATGGAAACTATTTAAAAGCCTTATTTGACTTCAACAGCAGGAAAATGTGCACCTCACTCTCCTCAGCATCAATCCTTTTTAAAGCATATTGTGTGTTTACAAGCTGTCTCGAGGACTGAAATTGATTTTGGAGCCGGGCAGTTATTAAAGGTTCATTTTCCCTCCCTCCTCCAGTTTCAAAATAAGTGATAATATGAGGTGGTGGGAAATTCTCTCCATGAGATGGTACTGCCTTTGCCCTGACTCTCTGAATTTCTCAGGAAAGGTTTTCACTAGAGTATATATCCTGCTTGATCTCTACAAGTAAAACTATAATCTTCCTTTCAGAGAAACAGTTTAGCTTTGTGTGTATATACAGGTTGGAATTTATTTTGGAAAATAGCTTTAAGAGACTCTGGCACAGCTCAATGTAATTGAATTAGCTGGGGTTTAAGCCACTGCTATGCTCTAACTTCCATTTCAACACAGTCAGATACCATAATAACAATATTTAGCATCAATTTCTTAATTACTAGTTAGTCCAGCGACTGCCTGATGTTGGTGAGATAAAGCTGACACTTCCAGAGTGCCTGTGAAGAAAAGGGGAAGGTGGTGTTCTTCCACTGGCTCCACAACAGATTGGCTTGCTTGGCCCTAGTCTGTCCCAGGTAGAGTCCAAAGTTGCACCCACAATTGGAGCTTTCAGGGATGACATTGGACCACCAAGACAGATTTGCAAGTGGCGGCAGTGGGGACACATCACAGGATGTCCATCTTCATCTGTGAAATATCTAAGGCTGCAGCTGGTTAATCCACCTGCCCCAGGCTTTCTCTATGGCTTTGGTAAACCTCTCTGTTCCCTACCTGAAAAAAATAAAAGGTATACACAGGAGGAAAATGTTTGCTGGAAAAAGTTTTTCCGTTACTGGGAGGTGGTCAGGTCATAAGTGATGGGAATGGAGGACAGAAAAAAACATGTTAGAACACAGTGTACTCTGAAAATTACATTGGCTTCTGTAGGGTGAATCTATGCACATGTCCTCAAACAGGAACAAAATAGGAGGTGTGTAAGAGACAACTCAACCTTTTCCAAATAAAAAGGATGTATATACATCAGCCACTTATTCAAAGGAGGTAACAGCTAGGTCCCGCTGCTCAAGCAGTCAATAAGAAGCCAGTAAGGTAAATCAGCACATTTTATTCAGCCTAATTTTAAGTATTTTAAGCAATATAGACTCTTGTTTTCTGGACAAGACAATTCCACAGAAAATATTCATGATAGCCCCTATTTTCCCTTTACAATGACATCCCATCAGTAACAGTTACAGGTTATTGCTCTAGCCAGGAAGCTCCCCAAGCAATCCATTTCCTCCTTCAGTGGTGTTATTAACAAAATGCACACCCAGAAATTCATTCAGAAGTTGTTGCATCAAATTATAGTACCCTCTGTTACAGGAAGATTGTTGTATCTCCCAGCACTCTGGATTCTTGCAGCTTAATCACCTTTGGTTGTGATGGAGAAGGCTGTACCAGTACAGGGATCTTCCTTTCCACTTTGCCAGGGTTCTCCTTGAAGAGTTATTCTTATACAGCAGCAGTTTTGGTACACAGGGTAGTAATCTAAAGCATGTATCAAATATTACATCGAGGCACCAGCTGCAGTAAATGCAAAAGTGACAGTCACACTGTGAGCATTTAGTAACCTACAAATAGATCTGGAAGTCACATTGGCTGGAGAAAATTCGGTGGAGTCAACACAGTAACAAATGCATCAATAATCAACACCTTTGCTGTATTAATTTCTCCGAGGCAGCCTGTTCCTCTATAGCATGCCTACAAGACGTGCATACATTACCATCGCTGACTGAAGCTGTCCCCTTAGCTCTTCATGTTTAATGAAAGCTTTGTGTCTATATATAAATTCTGTGTTTGAGTGAAACATCTTCTGAATCCTTCGCAGCAGTTCTGGAAGAGACCTTTGGCTTGTATACTGAGAAGTGAACTCACCCTTTCCGCCATGCACAAGCTCTGCAGAATAAAAATGATACACGGCTATAAAAATAGAACAGAAGAGACTATTTAGGTTCGACCAGATGCTCACATTCCTGCCACCTAGGTTGATTTAATATTAGTGAATTCCCTGCAAAAAGAAATGAATGTGGGAAAAATACGAAGCGTAGGCCTGATCCTGTGCTTTTTTTTCTCCCACGTGTGAATTTGCTTCACACAAGCACCCTCTCCCTAAGTCAATGAGACTCTTCGTGCATGTTTTCTGTCACTGCTGATTACTTTCAAGAAGACTGTCATGTTGCAGGCACAGGGGAGATGGAGGCAAAAATTAAAGCACCAGTCCTCTGTTCTACCTTCTTCTGCATAAACACTGCTTGAGGAAGGGAACACTATTAAGCCACTTGAGACCTGCCTGAGCATATTCCAATAGAGGTTGCGCTTCTTTGAACATCAATGGGAAAAAGGTACAAAGAATAAAATGAGAGCTGCACTGGGAAGGTTCCCTCCTCCATCATTTTCCTGAGCTACTGCTCTAATGACACGGGTGTATTCACCTAGTAACCCGAGCTCAGCTCCCTCTCGCCGTCAGCCAAAGAAGTCCATGGTCCACAAACACTTCAGTGACTGCAGATGCACACAGTTGGTGGTAGCAAAGGACGAGAGAGCTTGCAAAGCTAAGGGGAAGTTTGGCTCCTTACAATCCAGTCTCTAATGCTTGTTGTCATACTCTTTGCATTCTTGATAACAGCCTCATCTGAACACCACCAGAGCTGGTAGATTTGGCTACAACAGGCTTGTGTGGCAACTACCTCTCCCTGTGTGCAACCACCTTCCATGGGTAATTGCTGACTGCCACTCAAAAGAACATCCATAGTGAATTTCAACACCCATCAGGTGTTGCTACGTGTCTCTTGCCTGAGTATCTAAGCTTCCTGAGGGCATGCAGCACTGGAGAGAAGAACATCTCCTATGTTATTTTTATGGTAGCAACTCAAAGAAATCCCCAGAAGGGCTACACCTCTGCCTTGCTCACCTGTATCCAAAGAATTAGGCCTGGAGCTGCTTACTCTTATTTCTATAGCAGACAGATGGGGAAGCCAAACAGAGCTGTCACGTTGCATCTCTGCATGGGGATTGTGGCTAAAAATGAGGCTACCTTCTTAAACTTCCAAAGTTCTGCCAAACCTTGGGAGGCATGGAGAAATCACAGACTTCACTCTCTCTTCCAGCAAAGGGGCATGGGGCCAGCAAAGGAAGTGAGGTCTGAGTAAACAAAAGGGGGTGCTCTTTCTGCTCTAACACATCTGCAGAACACCTCTTAAACAGAGGATAAGGATTTTTGTTGAGGATGCAAAAGTTTTAGCTGGATTCAGGTTGGATGGGGCTTTGGGCAACCTGGTCTAGTGGAGGGTGTCCCTGCCCATGGCAGGGGGATTGCAACTAGATATCTATAAGATGTCTACCAACCCAGGCCATTCTATGAAAAGAGAGTCCTGGGAGAAAGATTGATCATGGATCACTAAATAGAACTAACCGAGGCTCAGAAAATCCTCTAGATTAAGATAGTCGGAGGTTGGGAGGATATACTTTTTCTGCTTGCCTTTCCTCCTACATGTCTGCTATATCCTCTGTAGAAAAGAAAATTTCTGGGCTAAATGAACCTTGGCCTTGGAGCAGAACTAATGTTCTGACCATCTTTATGCCAGTTTCAAGAGAAAGAAAATGATTTCTTGATAATCTGTGTAGAAAAGTAGTTTAGATATTTTATTTTCAGGCTTGGTCAGTTTTTTTGATTATTTTTTCTGGTTTGTGGGCTCTTTTTTTCCTTATCTTGTTTGTTGTGACTCCTGTGGTTCAACTGGAAGATGGCTCATGAATTGGTGGTTCTCAGACCCTTCTTGCAGAGACAGAGACATTAGATGTCTCTCAAGGAACATTGCTGAAACATCAACAGGATTGACTGGAAAGGTCCACAAAAAGCAACTCAGAAGCCAGCTGCCCTTGCAGCTAGCTTTTGCCTTCCTTCTAGAGTAAACTCGAGGTAAAATAAGAGAGCTGCTGTGATACAGCACCCACACACTCTTACCTTGAATGTGAGAGACTTCTAACAATTGTTGGCTTCTTGTAGAGGGAATAGATGAAATTTTGGGTTACCACAGCTATCAACAGCCAGGGCCACCACTGCACAGCTCAGGACTGCCTTTCAGCCTGCTTGCTCTCTTTCAGGTTAGACTAAACGAAGAGGAACTAAGGTATGTGTTTACCTTCCTTTCAGTGATTAATCAAGGTTTGCTCCCTCAGTAGTTCCATCTACAATCTTGTGGAGAAAACTTTTGGCCAGGAAAGATCTTTTTAGCCATTTCCATCTATATTCACTTATGTCTTATCCCTCCGATCCTTTTCAAACCAGCTTTACAAAGATGTGTTTTCTAAATTCTTCAAATTTTCTTTTCTTTCAGTCATGTTGTGCACCTCTGAATCCCAATCCTCTACTCAGGCTGACAGCAAACATTCTGGTCCTGGCTAAATGTGTCTCTGCCTCTCACTTGGGTGATGCCAGCTGAGCCTGGCACTCTGGCAGAGCCCACGAGCTGAGCCATTGATCATCCTGTCCAATGTCAATCTTTGTCCCTGAAGTTTGCCTGACTGCTCTGCTGTAGATAGAAGGATCAAAGGACACTTGTCTTTAGACATTATTTACTCTGAGGTTCAAAACACAGACTTCCACTGGTGAGTCAGGACGAGCAAAGACTGGTCCTCAGAGAGGCGAATACTCTTTGGCAACAAGGTCAGCAAAAAAGAAGAAAAAAGAAGAAAACCACAAATTCTTGTGGATGTAAATAGGTGTTTAAAAAGTGACTGTGGCAGTACACAGAACTACAAATATTTCCCCTTCCACAACTCCAGCAAACTGCTAACATACAGCTATTTCTCCAGAAAGCAGTACCAACCCACAGCTTGACACTGCAGCCTGATCGGAGTAAGGCTGCGAGCTCACGGCTGTGCCTGTACTCTCCGTGACTGTCACGCTACTCTGTGCCCTGAAGTCCCACGGAGACCTTGTCCCATCCCCAGCTGCCCACAGGCTCTGCTTCGACCCCACGCTAACCACCACTTTCCAGAGAAAGGTTAATTACTCCAGGGGACATTTCCATCCAAGCTGTTGCCCGCAGGTTGCAATCCCTGCCTGAGTGCTATTTTTAGATCAGCTCCTTCATTGCTATTGATCCCAGTCACCCTCTGTTAATTAGATACACACAACACACACAGCATTTGCAACTCATTTATCAATTCTGTTCAGCACCTCCCTCCCCTGAGATGTAATTTGGAGGCCTCCTTGAATCATGCTATTGATCTTTCCCAGCAACTTTGCTATAGGATTCTCTGTGTTGCAAACTATTTATAGATTATTCTTCTTCTCCTGCTCTCCCTTGGGGAATCAAAAATGGGCAGCGGTAATCAGACTTCTATTTTTGAGGAGTTGATCGAAACCAGATATTTCCTCTTTTCTCCTTCTACCCCCCTCCTTCCCGCTGTTGCTGTTATGTACAGGCTTCCTTCAGCAAGTGAGACCTTCCTGCTCCACGAGGTGCTGTGATGATTCTGGCAACGCTCAGGGGATGCGATGCGGAATCTGTCCTGGGGGAAATCTTGTTTGCTGAATTAACGAAAATAATTCCTTCCCGCTATGTCCAAGAGTTTCATGAAGGGCTTTGTGCCCTGTTTTGTCTGCTCAGCTTGAGGTGCTCCTTTCAGAGGGCTCCAGTCTCAGAGGTTGCCCTTTCAGTCTGCAGATTTGATTAATCTGGAAGGCACTGGCTTCTCATCGTCCCCTTGTATCTCAGGAAGGGCATCCAAAGGGCTTAGACAATGTGTAGTCCAGAGCGAGATAGATGGAGTTGGTTCTAGGGATGGAGGATGACAAGTATCGAGCCCTGTGGTCCAAGGATGTGAGAAAAACCTAAACAAGGGAACATCACCTGAGGCTCAGAGAAGTGAGAAGCAGCTCAGCCTTCACTGAGCAACATTGAAAATCCCAGCTCTAATGCAGGAGAGGGGCTACAGTTGCCACCTTCAAGGTGACAACAGAAGGGTCAGCCTTGTCTCAGGGAATACACAAAAGCACCTGCTGCTGAAAATCTGCTGGTGAAGTGAGAGAGAGGTGTGCTTGGAGGAGCTGGGCAGGATGCTGGAAGGGCCACTGGTCCGAAGCTGTGGGTTCACAGTGGGCCTGGGGCAGTCACGGGGATTGCAGCCCCCTTGGCAGAGTGGTGGCTCAGGAGGCTCCATGGTATGGAGCAGGGCTGTCTCCTCTGGGAAGGAGACACTGCTGTGTGTGAGGATCTGCCTGTGTCTGTGCTTGCGGAGGTTCTGGTGGACTTGAGGAAGGGGCTGTGTGGTGTGCAGGGGCTGGGGCAGTGTGCAGGTGTGTATGGGGGGCTGTAGTGTGGTGGTGCAGTGTGTGGGGCTGTGTGCTGGGAGGGTGGGGGGGCTTTCATGTGTGTGATGCTGTGGTGAGGTTGGCTAGGGACTGGGGGGCTGTGGTGCATGTGGATGGCCGTGGTGTGCAGCTGTGGTGTGTGGGGCTGTGGTGTGTGTGTGTGGCTCTGGTGTGGAGCTGTGGTGTGTGGGGATACGGGGGTGTGTGTGGCTCTGGTGCATGGACCAGTGTGTGTGAATGGAGCTGGCGGGGGCGGTGGTGTGTGTGTAAGGGGGGCTCTGTGTGTGTGTGTGGCCGTAGAGTGGAGCTGCGGTGTGTGTGGGGCAGTGTGGGTGCGGGGCTGCGCGAGTGGAGCTGCGGAGCGAGTGGCTGCGGTGGCTGGAGCTCCGTGTGCGCGGAGGGCGTGAGGCGAAGCTGGTGCTGCGTGCGGCCGCGGTGTGTAGAACTGCGGGGTGCGTGGCCGCTCGTGTGCGCGGATCTGCGGTGTGCGGAGCCGTGTGTGTGCGGGGAAAGGGGGTGGCGGTGCTGTGCGAGGCTGTGGTGCGTGGGGTAGCCCTCAGCAAAGGGCCGCGGCGCCGCTGTTCCCACGGCGGGCGCAGCGCTGCCTGAGGTGCAGCCCGCCCGGCCGTCTACTGCGCCGCCCGGCCTCTCCCTCCGTCCCGCTGGCCCCTCTCGCTCCCGCCCCCAGCACGGGGTGCGGCGGCAGGCTGGAGGAAGAGGGGGGGCGTGGAGAGCAGCCCACCTGTCCGGGCCATTACCCCGCTGCTCGGTTCAGGGGCGGGAACGGCCGGTGCGCGCTGCGCCCGCCCCGCTCCGGACCCGTCCCTGAGGGAGCGCTGCGAGACCGCCCCGCCACCGCCGCCGCCGCCGCC
Source organism: Gallinula chloropus (assembly GCF_964237585.1). Classification (NCBI taxonomy): domain Eukaryota; kingdom Metazoa; phylum Chordata; class Aves; order Gruiformes; family Rallidae; genus Gallinula; species Gallinula chloropus. Next base: position 6,069,913 of record NC_140086.1, read on the forward strand.
AGAGCCCGGCCCCGCTTGGCGGTCGGGGCGTGGCCAAGCCCGGGGGAGGCGGGAAAGAGCCGCGCCTGGGGAGCCCCGCGGCTTCTCCCTGTCAGGGCGGCGCCGACGGGGTTAACCCGCTCCCCGCGGCGGGCCGGGGCGAGCTCCCGCCTCCCGTGGCAGCGCCGGAGCAGGCACACTGGCACCGCTCACACACACTCACACGCGCAGGCGATGGCTGAGGGGCGCGGGCTCGATTTTCCCCGAGATGATGTCAAGAGCTTGGGAGAAGGAGGAGGAGGAGGAGGAGGACGGTTGCTCTTTTTCTTAACGGCTTTGTTCTAAAATCATCCTAAATAAAGCAGCCCCAGCCCCGAGCGCCGGGGGAGCAGCCGTGAAAGTAGCTTTTTTTTTTTTCTTCCTTTTTTTTCTTCCTTTTTTTTATTTTTATTTTTTTTAAATTTTCTCCTCATCTCAGGCTTTGTGTCCGCCTGGGGCCGAGCCCCCCTCCCCGCGCTCCCCGGCCGCTCTCTCCCGGGGGAAGCCGCCGGCTTTTTTTTCCGCTCCTCCCGGCAGCCCCGAGGCCGGAGACAGCGCCTGCCGCCGTGCCGTCCCGCCCCGCCGCTGCCCCGGGCAGGTGCTCCGCCGCTGCCGGCGCGCCCGGCGGGCGCCTCCTCGCTGCCCTCCAGCCTCCCGCCGCCCGCCGGCCGGGGCGGCTCCGCGCCGCTCCTCCCGCTCGGCGCGGTTCCTGCGGGGCGCTGGCTCCCCGCCGCCAGGGCCACGCCGGCGGCCCGGCGCCCCCGCCTCCCGCCGGAGCGGCGGCGCGGCCCGCCGCGCCCGGGGATGCTGCCCCCAACTCCCCGCCCGCCGCCTGACGCCGCCGCCCTCGCCGCGCCGGACGCCGCTCCGCTGCCCGCGCCGCGGCCACCTGCAGCAGCAGCAGCCCGGCTACCCGCCGCCCGCCTCGCACCGCGGCGGAAGGAATAAGCCGCTCAGCCCGTCCCGACCGGCCCGGCCGGCGCTCCCCCAGGCAGCAGGGGCCGGGGCGGGCCGGGCCCCCGCGGGCCGCCCCCGACGGCCGGAGCCCGGGCGTCCGCCGCTCCTCGCCCTCTGCGCGCCCCCCCCGCGGATGGGCGCGCTGCCGCCGCCCGGCTCCCCCCGGCCCCGCCGCGCCGCCTGAAGAAACTTGGGACGGCGGCGGCCTCCGCCTCCCCGCCGCGCCCCGCCCGGGCTGCGGGGGACCCTTCCCCGCGCCGCCGCGCCAACTTCGCGGGGGGACCCGCCCGCCACAGGACTCCGGCCCCGGGCCGCCGGCCCCTCGGTGGGGCGCCGCCCAGAGCCCCCTTCCCGCGGCGGGGACCCCCTGCCCCTGGCCTCGGTGCTGGGGAGGAGCGGGGGTGCCCTGGATGGCCCTGCGCACTGGGACGGCTTGGTTTGGGCAGGTCCTGCGCAGAGTTTCCCGGCTCCAGGGCACCTGGTCCCGGCGCTCCAGCAGCCTGCTGTGCCTCTCCTCTTCCCAGGAGCCCGAGCAGGCGGGCGGAGAGCGGCCGCCGCCGCCGCAGCACAAGCTGCCCCGGAGCAGCGGCAGCGGCAACGGCGGCGGCGGGCGCCGCCAGCCCCCCCGGCAGCTGCCCCCCTGCTGCGGCTGCTGCGGCCTGTCGGATCCCCGGGCGCCCAGGGGGGGACATGGTCCCCTCACTCGCCCCTTGCTGGCGGCCATGAAGAGGCAGAACGTGCGGACCCTGTCCCTCATCATCTGCACGTTCACCTACCTGCTGGTCGGGGCTGCCGTCTTTGATGCCCTGGAGTCCGACAACGAGATGCGGGAGGAGGAGAAACTCAAAGCCGAGGAGATCCGGCTCAAAGGAAAGTACAACATCACCAGCGAGGACTACCGGCAGCTGGAGTTGGTGATCATGCAGTCCGAGCCACACCGGGCCGGCGTCCAGTGGAAATTTGCTGGCTCCTTCTACTTTGCCATCACGGTCATCACGACCATCGGTGAGTGCCGTACCTCGGGGAGGCCCTCTGGGGCCAGGGCTGGGGTAGAAGCCCCCTCACTCCAGTTGGGAGGAAGGGAGAAGGGTAGGGGGCCCTTGGCATGCAAAGTGTTAAGTGCTTGGATGATTTTTTTGAGCTTTTTGTGTTCCCTCCTGTGCTATATAATTCATTGCTCTTCGTGGGCACTTGTTGGACCTGGGGTGTCCCGCTCCACTTGCCCTGGAGATGGAGCCTGTGTCTGCTTGGGTGGGACTGGAGAGGAGTGGGACTGGCTTGATGGAGGGATTGGCGCTGGCTTGGTGGCTACCACTGAACTGTTGCTTAGGTGGCAATGAGGATGGGGGGAAGAGGCAGGGTGACAGTCTCCTGGGGTCACCCTTGGGAAGGAGGCCCTGTTGGATGAGGATGAGAACGATGAGGGTGTGGGAACTGGATCAGCAGGGAAAGCCCTTGAGGTAGCCAAGCGTAACCCTGCTTTCACAAACTTTGTTTTAGTATTGGCAAAGGCTGTGGTGGGGGTTCCCACAGCTGAAGCCCCACCGCTGGGCCTCTCCTGAGCATTCCCAACATGTTCCTAAAGTTTTGATTGCAGCTGGAGTGTCTGATGTGCCAACAGGTCACAGTCTGCATCTCTTCTTTGCGGGAACACGGTCTGACAGGCAAAACGATGGCCGCTGTCAGATCCGTGCTGCCCAGCTTCCCAGCGTGGTTGAGGGACAGTCAGTGGACACAGCCACGGGCTGTCATTTTGTACTTCTCTGCTTCCTGCAGCTAAAGCAGAATGTTCCACATAAAGTTTGCTTCCCTGCGGTAAAAATAAATCCCACTATAACTACAGGCTGCAGAGTGCACACAGAGCTGTGCTACAACTCTGGCTTTGGCTGGATAAGCAGGTTTGTTCTTCCTGGTTTTGTGTTCATTAAGGTGGGTTTACTGAGGCAGCTGATAAAATTCTTCCCCCCCCCCCCCCCCCCCCCCCCAGCACTTGTAGATGTTCCCCCTTAACATTTGGGGAAATCTGAAAAGTCCTCTCAAGCTCAGTGGCTGTTTGGTAGTCTAGCTCTAGTCTAGCTCTTTTAATACAGAACAACTCGATCTTTTTAACTCTTTGGGCTTGTTACAAGAAATTCGCACGTTGCCACCTGAAGATACTAACAGCTTTTAGCAGAACATGCCTTTGAGCAATGACTACTTAGCATTTGTGTTCGACTACGTTATACCTGGGGCAGTAAAAAATTTCCTTCGATAGACCACCTGGCAGTATAAAACCTATTCAAACCCACAAAGATAAGATTTTCAAGTGATATGAGATATATTTATGTGAAATGCATATGTTAATAGGCTATAGAATATGAAGTAGAATGTAACTTTGGCTGGTAACTTAGATTTCCTGCTGTTCCTTGCAATGTCAGAACTCTCCTTCCTCCTTTGGTCACTGATTCTCTCCTGCTCGATCTGTCTCTTCTCGTTTATTTGGGCTAAGTGGATACTGGACTGTCATGCCCCTGTGGATTACAACAAGGGTTCCATGCAAACACCTGTGTGCTCACAGTGCCCTGAACTCCTGCCTGAGAGGTGCCTGCAATACTTTCTGTGTTCCTGAGCTCGGTTGGTGACGGGCTGTTTTTACAGTAGTTTGTGGTTCTGATCGTATTTTACATGGAAACAAGTACAACTTGCTTGGGAAGCTTTAGCATTTTCTCCTGCAAAGAGCTGGGATTTGTTCAGGATGCTCGGAGCACCTCAGCGTGCAGAGGATGGCATTCATTTCTGTAGGCAGAGGCGCTTTGGGATGTCAGAATTGTTTAAATTTAAAATGCGTATAGCAACGGGGAGCCACTGGGAGGAAGAGTGATGATAAAGAACAGTGCAGAAAGACATACGTTCTTTAACGATGGTTCATTTGGGAAACTCTGCTCCAGGAGGAGACGTGATCCGTCTTTTCAAAAGTTTATTAATAGTTACTATCTGCATCTTGCCAGATGCACTTCTATTTTGTGTACCGTCTCTTCAGTGCTGAAGTAGCTTTGTGATGTTAACCTATCTACTGGTAGACTGTAGAAGTGAGGGTTTTTTAAAACTCCTTATTGATCCTTAAATAATTTGTTTCACAGAAGGGAAAAAATTGCTTTCTATATTTAACTTCTTAGGAAAACAAAAGTTTTCTTCTCTGTGTTTCCTGCACAGGGCAGAGATCTTGAATACTCTTATTAATCTTTTGTGATGATAGCTTTTAATCTGATGGTGTGTACGCACTCTCAGGTGTTTCCTTTGCCCTCTTAAACCTTCCAGACAGACTTCAAGAAGTACAGGCATTGGGTGTGTGCGTTCGTGAGCGTGCTGTAGAGTCGGTACGTGCTCCTGCGAAAGTACATCTCACTTCACCATCGCAGGCTGAGCTGAGAATAAAAACCTCTGTTGCCCAATCTGGAGCAATACACCTAATCTCCCCAAAACTTCTCCTCAGAGAAGCGCGGTGGGAGTCAGCGGACCACAGAGCCTGGCAGTGTGCATGTGATAGCGAGCTAATTCCTCTCTAACTTAATTGTTCCCCACGATACCGCCGCGTCTGAAAGCGATTGCCTCTTGACTGCGCGGATTTAAACGACCGTGTGGCTTTCATTGAATCACCGGGGTTGTATCTATCTCTGGGCACGGGCTGTGATCGCCAACAGCGAGCGGTGCCCTGGCAGGGACTGAGCGGTTCCCCACCGCCGGAGCCGGGGAGCGCTGCCGGGTGGCCCCGGGCGGGGCGGCCCGTGGTGCTGAAGGGACAGCTCCGGCTGCCGCGCCGCGGGCTCCGGCCTCGCCCCAGCCGGGCCACCTCGGCGGCTGGTTGCTGCTCCCTCTGCAAGCATCAAGGCGAGTGGTGTTGGGACGGGAGCGTGAATGTCTGAAAGGCTCCCTTGGGAAGAGGGGTGTGTGTGTGTGTGAGTCGCTGAGGTTTGGTCGGCTCTCACAGTGCCTCTCGTCTGCGGCATCTGGCTTTGTTAGGGGGTGGCAGGGGGGTGTTGCTATCTTGTCTAACAGAGTGCTAAGCAAAGACACCAGGGCTGATTGAGTAGATGGAAACTGGTTTTGTCACCCGTGACACAACGTTTTTTTCCACTCCCCGGGTGCTACGTTGGGTTTTACGTATTTAAAACTGAACCAAAAACATCAACAAAAGATTAGCAACCGCGGGTGCTGCCACACACAATGACTGCTCTTAAAGCCCTTCACCAGAGGCAAAATGCCATGATTTCATGAAGTTTGGGTCGTGTTTGAATTCAGTGAAAGTTTCTAGGTTATCAAAAAGAACTAATAAACTCTTCTTGGCCCTCACCAGTTGCTGGGTCTATTCCGCGACTGTTCTTACTTCAGAGTTACCTAGTATAATTTCCTAGCTGTTTCCAGTTACATAGCCATTTCCAGTTACACAGCCAAAATGATGATAGAGAAGGATTGAATCAAGCTCTCCATCCAGCTCTTTGTCTCCTATGAGATACACTGTAGAATACACCACACAGTTCATCAAGAGGCTGGATGTGATGAATGTACACACCAACTTTTGGAAAGAAAAGGTAATTTCCAGGATTCCTACTAAGTTTTAATGCCCTTTTCTATAAGTTTATAGGAGTGAGTAAACTGCTTCTATATAAGCAGGTGTCAACACTGTCAAAATGTGTTATTGGTATGGATATCGCTCCATCATTTAGGCCTCAAAGGGTGATAGTCATACTTGATTTAACACCACCGAGCTCTAGTAAACACTGAATATTTCTGGAGGCTTGTGCAGAATGTAAAGAACTGAAAGCTGTTTATGTCACCCTAAAATGAACTGAAACAACAAACAGATTGAGGATTTTTATTTATTTATTTTTTTCCTGAGAAGTGACTGTAAGGAGAACAAAATTCAGACAGCGTGTGCTGTGAAGTGCTCGTCTCTTTTTCTAGCTTTTAGGCCTTTATATACTGTCTCAAATCTACTACAAGCACTGATGGACCTATCCTGGTGAACAGATAAAATATTTTTTAAGAATGTGTGAAGGGAATATACACCTATTGATAGCTGTTTGGCTACTGAGTAGCTAAACACTGAGGAATTGTCTACATCCAGATGAGGAGATAGCATGCACCTCTGACACAGATGAACCTGCATTAATGAACTAAGTGAACACATGCTTAAATCTATTTCACTATAGTAGTTAAGTCTCTGTATCCTTTCTCTGCATCACTTTACCCATCTGTGAAATGGGTATAAAAATAGCAAGCTGGTGATGTTGTAATGTCTCTAACTTGAGTTAGAAAAAGACCCAAGTGGTTTCACAATTACTTTTTCAGTATCACCCCTTCTTTAGGACCAACTTCTGGTATTTTGAGTCTGATCTTGGTTTTTGATGGATGGTAATATTTAAAGGCAGCCCGTTGAAAAGCTTTGAGTAGGGCATCATGGCAGATGGGCACTTTGCAATGGAAAGAAAGAAGAGAAAGGAAGAAGACAAGACATGAAAAGGGAAATACAGAGAACAAAGACATCAATGCTTTGGTTGGTTAACTGCTGCATTCATGATTTTCTGGGACCACAAAGGTCATATATATAAAAATAAACAAGAAGAGACTAAATTTAAGCAACTCTGTTAATAATAAACTCAGTTGAACGTAGAAAGCAAGATTTTCTGGTGATACAAATGATTGTAGATGCACTGAGGTGAAGAATCACAGTGTCACAGAATCGTAGGGGTTGGAAGGGATCTCCAGAGATCATCAGGTCCAACCCCCCTGCCAAAGCAGGGTCCCTAGGACAGGTCACACAGGTCGGTGTCCAGACGGGTCTTGAATATCTCCAGAGAAGGAGACTCCACACCCACCCTGGGCAGCCTGTCCCAGGGCTCTGTCACCCTCACTGTGAAAAAGTTCTTCCACATGTTGGTGCAGAACTTCCTGTGTTCCAACTTGCAGCCATTGCCCCTTGTCCTGTCCCCACAGACCATTGAAAAGAGGCTGGCTAACCATTTGAAGCTTCAGTGGAAAACACTGAATAATCAGAACTTGTACTATCTCTGTTGGTGGTGTCTCCCAGGCAAGGAGGAGGTCAGCTTCTGTGAGCTGCATGAAGAGGAACAGTGCATAGGGTTTTGCTCCCCTGTGTAACAAAAATATTCTGCAAGAACTTTTCACACGGTATTCTTTGTTTTTTAGAGAATCGAAACAAACCGAACCAAACCAAAAACCAGAATCCAAAGTACAGACTGGACTTTGTGGCTGCTTTGCTCACACGTTCAAGAAACAGTTCTCGAGTTCTTGAGAACTGGTTTTGCAGTGATACCTCACATTCCTGCCAGAGGCATGTTAGTGAAAGCTTTTTGAAAATCACTGATAAGGAAGGCGAAAATACAGCTCAGGCTGATGCTGAACTGCAACTCTCTGCTGTATGGTTTACCAGCAGTGCAAATGCAATATCCAGTAAGTCTAAAAACAGTTTTGGGGAAGCATTGAGAAACCTCTAGCCACTCAGCTGGGTGATGGTGTCAGCAGATTTCCTTAGCATAACCAGGCTTGCAAAATTAGTGTCTTGTAGTTTTTTTTAGGATTCCCTTTCATTTCCTCCTAACTATTCATAACTTCTTTCTTTAACTGAAGCAAGTGAGATTTAGATTAGGCACGAGGAAACTCTTTCCAGCTGTCGGGGTGGTTGCATGCTGGAAGAGATTGCCTAAGGAGACTGGAATCTCCATCGTGGGAGTGTTTTAAAAAGAGTTTAGACAAAAATCTGTCAGGAATGGTTAAGTTGTAGCTGCCTTTGCCTTTGGGGAGGAAGATGGACTGGCTGACCTCTTGAAGTCTTTATCAGCCGTATGTTCTGTGATTTTCTGAATTGTCCTTTTTCCAATCTTGAGCTCTAATAGTTCCTGGGCTATCTCGTTTTTCTTGAGAAAGAAAACCAAAGATCTTTGAGATTCCATTTTCTCCACTACATGGTATTTGTTTATTGATTATTTTTCTATGCAGTAAAACCACGTACGTGCCTTTGCAAGTGTCAGCATAGAAAGAGCTGTTTGCCCTCTGACAGGGCTATGGGCTAGAGGTGTAGGTGAGTCTTTTGGGAAAGAAGTTAGCTGAAGAAGAAAATGATCCTGCTGATACAAGAATGGTAAGCAGAAATGTACAGGGCAGAACTGGGAGGGAAGGGAGTTGTTCTAGGCTAAGAATAAAGGAAGAAGTTTAGCTGTTAGCTAAGGGTTTATGCCTGCTTCAATGAAAAAGAATTTAAAAAAATCACAGAATATCCTGAGTTGGATAAGGATCATCAAGTCCAACTCCAAAAATCCTTGGCTTTCTGTGGGAACAGCATCAGAGCTGCAGTCTAAAGGAAAACTGATTAATGGAGAGCTTCCCTTTTGGACATTACAGGTTTTGGGACTGATGCTGCTGGTCTGGCACACAGAAAAGCCCTGAATGCTTTTTGTCTTCCCTTGAAGGCAATCTGAGCTGTGGTGCTTAGTTCCTTCAGTGCTGGGGCATATTCCTTCATAAACGCTGAAAGCCATCCGCGTGGCTTCGAGCTGGAGTTACGCAGCACTTTGTATTCAGAATGCTCTACTGACATTAGGTGATTCATCTTCACAACACCTCTGTGTAAGAATTATCCTCAATTTGCAGACAAGAAGATAAAATGACTTTCTGAAGATTCAGGTTGGGAACTATTTCCAATTGCCAAACTGCTCACTTCTCTCTCTTTCAGACCACATGGCATTAGTTTATAGCCAGATTAAACAGCGAAGATGAACCAAAGGCAGAGATCCATAATGAATTCAAGGTGGTATTAGCAAACTCCTGCAGTTTAGGTCTTCTGACACACGACAACAGCAGAATCCAGAGCTTTATTACCTGAGGGAGCATATACAGTTCTGGGTAATGATCTCTGTTATTGCTGTGCATCTTCTGTCAAAGGCCCTTTGGGTTTTTAGGCACCCAATATCTATGGATTTTACTGAAGATCCTTGAATGGATTCAGATGAAGGCTGCATGAAATATCCCCTTCCCCTGTAACAGATGCTAGCAAGGACAGTTGCTGGTGATGCAGAACTAATCAGTGAGAGTCCTTGCTGCTTCTAAGTCGAACTAAGAGGTTACTGTGGACTGGCAACAGATGTTTTTCTGTGTGCAGCAGGCCTATTCCTCTCTTTCTGGCTTGGTATTTTTGAGTGAAGCCGTGGAACACTTCTGAAATTTCACATAGGTAGACTGCTGTGATTCAAATCAATTTGAATTAGTTACCTTCTCTGGATCATAGTCCATGGAACCTACTGATGTCAAGTTAAAATGTATGGATGGAGTCCTTCACGCAAGTTACCTACACACTATGAGGTGTCTGTGACTTGAGCAGCTGCAACTAACATTGACATTGTTGGTGTTGCACTGATTAAAGTGAGAGGGTACACAGATTAGGGAATGTTAGGTGAACCTCTTTCCCTCAGGAAATTAAGGACAGTTGTAAATAATGGAGATAGTATTTTAGGTCACAGTAGATTTGGATCAGGCTGTTACTTGACATGAAGTTTACAGTGCAAGGAGCTACCTTCTACTGCAAACAACAAAACATCTGTAGTAGCAGTTTTCAGATTAATTTATTTTTAATAATGACGCAAACAGTTTGTGGAGTCTAAACTTTGTTGTTTATGCTGATTTTTATTTTTTAAAGTGAAAGTGAAAGGTTAAACTACATGCCTACTGTGTTCCTCAAACTTAGAGCAAAGAGAAATATTGAGGAAGAATGCTGAGGCTTTTTATTCCATTTATTTTTTTGGTTGTGTGGTCTTTTTCATTGTTTTGCTTTCATTGCTGCCAGACAGTTAACAACTGAGGATTTTGGGTATTTTTAGTGCATTGCACACTTCTGTTTCTGGGGAAGAACACCCTAAGTTTCTTAGCAGGTTTTTTTTTCTTTTAAAGAGCTAAGTGAACAGTTTTTTCAACATCTGGCCAATTGCCACAAGAGGGTTATGCAGTCATCAGTTGGTTGAAGGGTCCAGTATCCTTTTTAACTGCTTTCATTATGGAGATGGTTAGGACATGCCAGGGAAAAGCATACCTCTATTAAGGACTCATCTATGTGTTACTTGTTAGGATGGTTAGGAGGGAACAAGCAATTTTGTCTTTTTAATTCCCTGACCCTGCAAAGAAAGAAGAGCTTCAGAGAAGAGCAGGCAAGTAGTGGGGTTAAAAGATATCTGATGGGAAGCTGATTGTCTTCTCGCTCCCCCAGTCACAGAAGAGGATCGCTCCCTTCGCTAGCTGCCTGAGCCTTCTCATACAGGAAGATTTCACAGAGAGCTTTAGGGCACAGATTGATGAATGAAACCTGCAGCAGCTCTCTCTAATTGTATGGTGCAGAAGATGAGTTACAAGGAGATGTTCATAGACTCCCAGTTTGGGGATATTCTTGACATATATTGAAGGGAAGGTAGAAATAAGAGATCTACTCCCAAGGCAATTTGCACTGTCAGCAATTTGCTATTGATGCTACCATTAACTCATTACAGAGATCTTTTGGGTGCAGATGGAGTATTTTATTTCTTCCACCCTTTTTTCATATCGTCTAAAGAGGATGCCTTCCTCCTATATTTAAACCATCACAGGCCATTGCTATGGGATCTGTATTGGAAATTAACTGATATAACAAACCTTTTACTGCCTGGAGTTTTGAACTGTCACTTTGCTGCATTTCACACCACCCTGGAACTCTTTTTGGACCAAACTCCATAGGAAAAGGTGTTTAATGCTCTTGTTTTAAAGGTTTAGGCCTCCATTACTCAGATGATTAAACAGTTGCTATTGGAATCTTAGAATCATTTAGGTTGAAAAAAGACTTCTGAGGTCCTTGAGTCCAGCTGTTCACTGTTGATAGTTTGGACTATATGTTGAAACTGCCCTGACTTCATTCAGTGAAAATAGTGCTATTGGCAATAATAATTGTTGAAAACCTGCAGTATGGTACTTTAGGTGAACTTTGCTCTGGAAGCTAGAGGACCTGCAATGAACTCCAGCAGCAGGAAGGATGTGGAGCCTCAACTGTATGGCTCTCTATTCAGGCTGTGTCATATGAGTGATTGCATCTGATATCTTTTAAAACTGTTCATGAAACAAAGGTGATTCAGCTCACCATTGTAATCTTGATTCAGAGAAACATCTCGTAAATGCAGAAGTGGCCTGAAGTCTCAGTGTTTCCTGTCCCTCACCCCCACCATTTTTCTGGCCTTTGGGAACTTCTTGGGCTTCCAGAGGTAGACCAGGAGTTTTAGAAGAGTTCCTTACAGGATAAAGTATATGGTATTTCTTGATGAGGACTAGAAAGACTAGAAAGATGCCCTTTCAACATTATTCAGGTTTATTTCATATATTAGGCTGTCAAAGCCCACTGGATTGCCTTAGACTGCTCAAGAGGAAAAAAGTATATTTTTGGATGTGTAAGTCTGGGGACCAATGTTTGGGAAGCGAGAGTCTCTCCCAACATTTGAAGGGATGTACCCGCTGTCAGTCATACATCCTCCATAAACCCCCTGATCTGCTGGGTTCTGTTGCTCCTGGACACCAAATAGGAGTTATTATTGCAGTCTTTTTTCCAGTATTACTTAGAAATGAGGTAAAGCTATTTCTAGCTAAAACAGTGACACAGCGTGTGTGCCATTGAATTGCCTGGAAATCTCAGAGATTTGACCTGAATTCTTTAGCTGACCTTTCAACTAATATATTGAGAATTCAGTGATCTTCTCAAACTCCTCCAGTGTTTTTTCTCTCCTTTGCTGTTTCTTGTGGGAGTGAACTTCCCAAGAAGAGGAAGGAGATGGTAGCTCTTCAGTCTCTACTGATGCCCTATCAGCTTTTGTGTTCTTTTCTGGGAGTTTTGACTGACAAACAAGTAAAGGATCACCCAGTCTTCTGTCAGCAAAGGCTTAAGCTCATAATTTGCTCTTAAAGCACATCCTGTTTAGTAGTAAAAGGCCTGTTATTTAAAGGGCACTTTTCAAAACAATTAGGGCTTTAGTAGCAATGTGTTTGCGTTAATGAGTGCACTCTGCCAGTCAGAGGAAACAACATAAGCTGATGCCTACTGATGTAGGCCAACAGAGGCAAATTAGCAGTGCTACAAGTCGGTTGTGAATGTACTGCACATCCAAGAGTTCTGTTTAAATGCTCGAGGAGCACTACCTGTGATTCAGAATGGCTTCAATTTAGTTTTCTTCCCAAGTGTCCACCACCAATTGTATTTTCATTTAGAAGCCTTTGTATCACACTTGTGCTTGTGATGGCTTAGTCTGTATGGGTTGCATTTGTCTGTGGTTTGACTGGCACCAGAGAGAATTTTTCATAAAGCCTCAGTCTTACTACATAGCTTTTGCTTTATGACATTTGAAGTCAGTGTCCTGACACTATAGGTAGGTCAGCTGCTGGCATTTTTGGTATGACATAGATTTCTTTTTTGAAGGTTTCAAGTGTTTTTTTCCTTTTCTAAAGATTGTCTACAGTAAAGGCTGGTGGTACTGAAGAGGTGGGTGCACGGGATGCAAGCTTGGCTCTTGAGTATCTAGCAACAAGTGTCACAGTGGGAGTTGTTGGCATTTTAGCATACATGGCCTTGATTTGGATGACTTGCTGAAACTTGACTGCAGGCTGGGCGATGAGCAGTTAAAAAATACTTTCCATGATTGATAAGAACCTGGTCTGGGGACCTTTTCAGGTCTGATCAGAACCATGATCTGTTCCTGAGGAACTGGAGTGTGGTACAGTGAACAAGAAAAGCTGATAAGCAGCAGCAAGGAAGAATTAGAGTGGCCTCAGGAAAAGGAAAAAAAAACCCTTTTCTAGCAATGCTAATAGTGAAACATTGAAATGCATTGCCTGGGGAGGGTGTGGGCTCTTCTTTGCTAGGTCTTGAAGAACAGGATAGGCAAGCATCTGTCAAGAGTGACCTATGCATACTGTCCTGCCTTGTGGCAAGGTATGGACTAGCCTCCCCCTGCCTTATTTTTAATGGTTCTATACACATACAGGCTGTTTGAAGTTTGACTTGGATCTTACTTGGGATCTGTGTGAGTTTATCTTGTCCTTTTTTTTGCTGAAGGTTCCTACTTCCCTGAGGGATTATCAGTCCATCCTACAATTTTGTCTCCAGCTGAATATCTGGATAAGAATCAAACCTCTTCTCTAGGCAGCAACTGTTCACTGTCAGCAGTGTCACACGTTTTTTATGGCTGCTGTTTGAACAGCTCTACCAGTGGCTGTTGCAGGGAAAAACAAACATGCTGCCTATCTTTAAAAAAGGGACAGGAGAGAACACGGGAAGTTAATGCTCAGTCAACCTAAATTTGATACTCAGAAAGATATTTGACCAAGCTGTTAAACAATCATTGTGAGAGTACCTTGGGGATAACAAGGGACAAGCTGGAACAAATGCAAATTTTTCTTGAGTAACTCATGTTTGACTTCTCTGGATATTTTTTAATTTATTTTTTCTTTTCAGCAGATAGCTGATACTGGGGGAGGAGTAGATCTTGACATCTATTATATATGGGGCATTGAAACAGCACCGAGCTCTCATAATCACTGTAGAAAAACACACAGACTGGCTTGAATTGCCACAGATGGGTGCAAGGTCTGGATGCACACACGCTGTGGGTTAGAGGTTGCACTGTGGTTGGATTTACCTCTTGTGTGAAGAGCACATACACTGCCCATGTGGGTGTAAATAGGGCAGAAAATAGAAACCCAGTTGCCCCCTGCCAAATCTGACAGGAGATAATTTCACAACCGGGTAAAATACGCAAGAATATTTATCAGTAGTTTCCTGTTGGATTGGATGGACATAACATGTACAGTCTCACAAGGGTTTGTCTTGTGGTTGGTAGTGCTCAGTTTTCCCATTAATGGCTTGGATGATAGGACAGAGTACCCACAGTAATTGTGAGAGGGGTGGCTAGCTCTTCAGAGGGCAGGAGCAGAAGGCAAAATGATTTTGATAAATTGTAGAAATGGTCTGAAATCAAGATGATGAAATTCAGTAAAGACGAGGGCAGAGTGTTACACTGCAGAAGGAAGCACCGAATGTGCACATAGAAAAATGATGGGAACGGACTAGATGCAAGCACTGCAGCATCGGGCTGATAAAGAGGAGGGCAGGCTGAATATGTGTCTGTGGTGTGAAGTGTTTGAAAGGAGCAAGTGTTGGATGCACGACACTGAAGGTCGCTATTGTGGCCAGCAGGGACAGGGAGGTGATTGTCTCTGCTCTGCCCTCGTGAGGCACCATCTGAAGAACTGTGTCCAGATCTGGGGCCTCTAGTACAAGAAGGATGTGGAACTGTTGGAGAGGGTTCAGAGGAGGCCACGAAGATGATTAGGGGGCTGGAGCACCTCCCCTATGAAGAGAGGCTGAGGGAGTTGGCCTTGTTCAGCTTAGAGAAGAGAAGGGTGTGGGGGGACCTCATTGCAGCCTTCCAGTCCCTGAAGGGAGCAGAGAAACAGGAGGGGAATCAACTTTTTAAAAGGGCAGACAATGGCAGGACAAGGGGGAATGGATTTAAGCTAAAGGAGGGAAGGTTTAGATTAGGTGTTAGGGGAAGTTTTTTACAAAGAGAGTGGTGAGGTGCTGGAACAGGCTGCCCAGAGAGGTGGTGGATGCCCTGTCCCTGGAGGTGTTCAAGGCTAGGTTGGATGGGGCCCTGGGCAACCTTGTGTAGATCCAGGCCTGGAGGTTGGTGTCCCTGCCTGTGGCAGGGGGCTTGGAACTCTGTGATCCTTGGGGTCCCTTCCAACCCAGACCATTCTATGATCCTGTTGTGTTTTATTTGTATTGGTAAGGCCTCAGCTTCAAAACTGGGCCCAGTTTTGGGCATGCAGTGGTTTGAGAAAGGAACAGAGAAAACAAAATGCTGAGAGAAAACTTGACCTGTATGCAGTGTGAAATACACAGAGGCTGTTTAGTCTGGAAAAGAAATATATGAAGGCAGGAATAGTAACAGTCTTCAAATAAGTGAAAGATTGGTGTAAAGAGCACAGTGATAAGTCTGTTTTACATGTCTACCCAAGGTTTACTCTTCAGCATGGCAGATGTGGGTTCATAGTCAGCTGTGAAAACAACAGTAACATAATCTGCACGGAACCTCCAGAGTGTCAGTAGGAGGATGTTTATCTAAACGGGTTAAACAGCTTTCCAGCACACATGGGCTTGGTATACTTCAGCTTGCCTGAGATTTGAATGGGCTAGGTGACCTGTTGAGGCTCTCCAAGCCATGTGTTCCTAGGAGTGGGTGGTTGATAGCTGCTGTACAGGAGCTGATGGCTGAGTTGAGTAACTCCTAAGCACCCTGTAACAGGTAAAGGGTTTTTGGAGAGTTCTCCCAGGCCTCAACTTCTGGGATTATACGCTATAGGGATGTTTCTGGGTACTATGCTAAATGTAAAGCAACATTTGCTATCTGGCAATGGACCTCATTAGGGTCAAGGCTGAACTTGCCTTTAAGAGCTGTTCTGCTAGGACAGGCATCAATATGCATCCTGCAAGCCCCATTCACTTTGCATTTTGGGTTACAAATTCTGTCATGCTGAAACAAAAGAGGTTTCTCCTCTTTCCCTAAATCCCATGCATACAAACCAGCAATTTCCATAACACAGACAATCATCCAATCTGTCATCTTGGCAGACACCAATGCCTTTCTAGTTTGGAGGAAGGAAATCTATCCCATAATACACCTGTGCAATATATGGTGATGGTGATTTTGTTGCTAACCCCTGCAGCAATCAGTTTATGCCCTCAAGCATGGGATTTGATTATCCTTGTCATTATCTTAGCTACAAATGTTATTAGCAGCCATAAAATTGTCCATTAAAGTGAGAGGAATTACTTGCCTGTACCAAGGGGAGAACAGATAATTTACTACACAGATTTTAAGCCCAAATGCAGGGATTTTTTTTCCAAAAGAGCCCTCTAAACCATTGTACATCCTTCATTTTTGTATTTTTGACCCCCCCTCCATGAACTTCAAGTCTGGGTCACAGTGAGATAGATATATGCCATTCCTGAAACAACTGGTGAGATCATGACCATTTAGGTCTTCATGTTCCATGGCTTGGATGAATACTTCTCTAGTTCTGGAAGTGCAGATGCCCAAACTTCGCTTGAGTTCTATAATTTCTACACTTCAGTGGTGCTTCATTTACACACAAACAATTCTGAATGCCTTGGGCTGCCTTGGCACCCGTGGACTGAATTCACATCTCTGGTTGAGTGTAGGATGAGTCGATCTGCTCATGGCAGGGTCATTTTTGGAGGTTTTCTTGATACTGCAGTAGTAGGCTTTTTATGAGAGGAAAAGATGATGTATCACAGGGGCCCAGAAAAGATGCTGTGTCTGAGTGGGTGAGAACCAGGGTAGTGTCTGAAAATTTTCTTTGTCTTCACTGGGACTGGCTGATTCATTCTCTTCCCACCACCCTGTTAATTCCTGTTCACATATCAGTTCACCGTAAAGCTGCCTTTATATTCCCATGTGGTATTGTGTTCCCACCCCCTTCCCAGCTACAAGGAGTGGGAGAGACCACCCACGTCTTTCCCAACAGACAAAAAATGGTGGAACCTGACAGACTGGGGCAGATTCTGATCACAGTTGCTCTCGGTAAAACCTGTGGAACTTGGTTGTTTTGGTGTGTTTGTTTGCTTTAAATGGAGTCGAATGTGTACAGAATCTGGTCTGGAGAGCCTGTATTTTGAAGGAAGCATCCCCTCCTACTCAGCCAACAAATTCACACACAGTATTAACTCCCGTAGCAAATGGAAAATGTGTAGCCTGAAAGGAACAGAAAATGTTCTCAAGCAGGGCTTAAAAAAGTAAATAAACATCATATAACCAACCAAATCAATACAGTTCCATATTAGCCATTACAGATATCTCTGGCTTTGTCTCCATTGTACTGCATGGATTTCAGTGCTGTGGAAGATACATAACCCAGGGGACCTCATTTTAGAACTTGGAGATGGTATATTAACTGCAATGTCTAGGACAGAAGACCTGAAAGAGATTGATGTTAAATAACAGAAGAGGTTTTCCTTTTCTACCCTCCCAAAAGAGCATTAATTGAACCAAACAAGTGAAAGTAGATGTTCAAATGGAATATATTCATGGGCATTACAACATTATTAGAAATGACTCCTCAAAAGCTCTTTTTCACTGAGTCATCTCCACTGACTTAAAAAAATTACTTTGAAAGAACAACTGTTAGGTTCAGGACATCCAAGAGGGGACAGCCTTGTAGCTTTCTGCATTCTAAAAGCTTTATATTCCTCAGCTGCTCCTCTGCTTGGAGGGAATCCTAGACAGAGGAATGTCCTTATGCTTTCCAGTCTACATCTCATGGCCTTCCTCCTTTACTCTTCATGTCTTCCAAAGCAATCAGTAATATTCAAGCTATTCTTGAGGGCTTCTCTATTGAATTTGTTTAAGTCAAGCTGCTCTTGGCTGCTGAAGGCATTCTCTCTTCTTTTCTACCTTGGACAACTTGATCCAGGGAGTAAGAGACAGGACTGTGGACTAAGCAGGTGGTTGACAATGTTCCCAACCAGAAGGCTGTGCCATCACCTGTCTCAGTGGAAGTTGTATTAGATTTAAAAGGAGTAAATGCAGCAGTGACCCAGGGCCATTCTTTGGTTGTTTCCCTAATACACATCATGTTGGGGGAACATCCCGCGTCTTTACGTGGTGACTTCTGCTTCCATTCACAGTGCAGAGCTCTTTGCCCAGGAGATGCTGGCAGGTTCTCCTACACATTGGTAGAGACTTTGAAGAAGAGGAAGAAACTGTAAATGTCCATTGCTTGGAATCCTTCAGTCAGGTGATTTCCTGAAACAGTAATATCTTGTTTTGATGGTCTTCAGTCTTACAGTGTCTTACTTTTATGTATTGGAGAAGCAGTGCACACTCACTGAATCTGCTGTGCTTGCTTTTCTATTAGAAAGGCAATATTACCTGAAATGTAGCTAGCTAGCTAGATGGATAGATAGTTAGATAGATAGATAATTTATTTTTCTTTTGTATGTAACCTGTTAATGTGACATGCTCCAACCCTTTTACAAGTGTCTGTAGGCCCTCTGGGCAGTCCACAGCCTTTCATCTTGAAGGAGAGATGGAAGTCTTTTGTCTCTCCTCTGCCTTCTCCTTCACCTCCCAACTGCAGTGCTTGATGTCGATCTTGCTGCTCAGAGTGCCTGCAGCGTGTGTGAGACCTGGGGGCCTGGGCTTCTTGTCTCTTTAATGGCATTCTGTGAGCTTGCTTTCAGAGAGAGACAGGAAGATCAAAGGCTGTGCAAGTGCACTGTGCTTGATTTTGCTTACACCAATATGAATCGATTGACTTCACTGAGTTATGAGGGATTTACAGCTAGGGGAGAACAGATTCTGACCTAACGGCTCCAAAAGAGGCTTTTCTTGGATGAGCAATGTAATTAGAGCACTGGAACAGACAGATTTTGTGACTCATCTGTGGGTCTGCAGTCTTTTCTTTGCTTCTAGTAGGGTGCTCACTAATGTCACCACACTTTCACTTCACCCATAGGCTTCTCTAATGAAGGACCAACCTTTGCCTGAACAGATCTCTATTCAGATGCAAAGCATCCTCCAGTCTTCATGTCACTGTGCAAACTTTATTTACTGCAGAGCACTCAGAGGAAGGAACCAGCAAGCTTAGGGCCACACAGCAGGTAGTGGAAAAATTCTATTTTCCTCCTTTGTTGGAATAAAGCAGAGGACTAAAAGAAGTAGAAGTGAGGCAGGGGGCAGAGAGAATGGATTGAGGGCTGGATCCACTTACTAATCTCAAGGGACAAAATGGTGGGGTGCATGTGGCAACATCAACCTGCTCTGCATATCCTGCTGGACAGCAGTGCCTGCATTCTGAAATCAATACAGCTCCTTTTCAGAGCTGGTTTGGAATCTGGGGATGAAATATTTTCTGTTAGAAGGTACCAAGTCACTGAGACTGCAGGGCATTAACTTGGAAAACTTTGTTGAGACTGTTCCCTAAATTTGAGGAAGAGGAGATAATAACAGTCAGTGTAAGAGGGACTGAGTTGGGAATGGGTGGAGGTGAGCATGGTCACAAGGCTTGGACTTGTCTCCTGTGGACGTCTGGAGGTTATGCTGGGCACAAGGGCCTGATGGAGAGGTGACAGCCCTCAGGATGTGGAGGTGGTGCAACTTTGGCTGCCAGTTCTCCTTTGGTCCCAGTGCAACCAGAAATAGAGTCAGGGGACAGCTGCTGCAGCTTGGCTCATTGTTACGACAACACAGTAGCAGGGCTGTGTCATGGTGAGTGGGCAGAAGTCCCCACCCTGATGCTACATAGTTCCACCTCTTCATCATCCATCTCTGTTTCAGCTGAGTTTGGGCTGTGGGACCTCTTCCATACCAGGGCTCTTGCAGTGGCAGGCAGCAGTGGCCTTGCTTTGGTCCTTCTAAGTGACAAGGGAAAAGTGATGCAGTGGATGAGAGTTTAGCATGGGATGGGAGAGGGGAGGCAGAGACATAGTATCTGGCATCACTGAATGTTCCCCCAGAAAGATTGGGGGCCATTGAAATGGGAGCCTAATGGAGGTGCCTACCCTACCCTATCCTACCCTACCCTATCCTACCCTACCCTATCCTACCTTACCCTACCCTACCCTACCCTACCCTACCCTACCCTACCCTACCCTACCCTACCCTACCCTACCCCTACCCTACCTTATCCAGTGTGCCTGTGTGAAGTTTTCAAGATACCACTTTGCATCTGCTCCAAAATCACAACCTACTGCAGCTATACCTCTGCTAGATTTAGCCTTCTTAAGTGGGTTGCTGGTGGTGATGTACTCCAGACAGATTGTAAGACCCACCTGAGAAGAAGGTGAATTGCTATGTGCTGAATTGTGTGCCTCACCACTTGGCAGTGACAATGGCACAGCTATATCTGCAATTAGATTTGATGTTGGTTTTCTTCTGACTTGCCACTCACTGAAACTTAGAGGCAGTCATCATGATTGGTCCTGTCCTTGGATTCAAGCCCTGCTGCACCGGGCTCTCTACCAGCATGAAATTCAGGATAATTTCAAAAAAGTGTCTAGAAGACCACAGAGCTCCAGCTCCATTTTCAAAAGTAGCTTTTGCACTTAGGAGGCTAGTTTCCAAGCCAAGCAATCTCATACCTGCCAAATAAGGGTTTAGAAAACAGGTTGGTTGGGGTGTGCAGTCATTTAAGAACATATGAAAAATATGCCTTTCAGGACAGTTTAAAAAACAAAAGGGCTACAGGTGCCTGATAACTCCAAGTTCTCTGGTAACTCCAAGACCTCTTCAGCTACCTGTCACACAAACTTCCCTTGGAAGATCTTCTTCTCCTGTTACTCCTGAGGGAGTAAGTCACCACACAAAGTACTAATGAAAGCTACAGCAGATACTGCTCTGCCTGTGCCTGGAGGTTGAACCTACTCCTTTGGCATGCTGATTCATGAGGTACCAGCTCCTGTTGATATTAACAGGAGTGTGATGAATACCTGTAAAACACAGGAGCAAGTCACTGCCTTGGAGAAATTTCTGAAACAAGACACATGTGAGTTCAGCAAGTAATAGGATGGAAGAAGAAATCATGAAAACACTAACAGTTGGGTTCTCCTGATTGGTCCCAGTTCCTACCATCGGTGAGTACTTGAAGAATTTATCCCAAGAAAAATCCTAGCCTCATGGTTTAGTTCAGGGATATCTTTTGCATCCAAGAGGCTGTGCGAAACAATGCCTGGAAAAAGCCAAAAAATGCTAGTCACAGCTGGCACAAATGGCACTGCAGATGGGGAAGTGGGTGATGAGAAGCAGGAGCTGGGAAAGACAGAGCAGGGCTGAGTGGTCATGTAAAACGATGTTGTTGGAAAAGGAGAAGCAAACAGAGAGAGAAGAGTGAAGTTCTTGGGGTATTGGGGTCCTCAAGCGAGTCCAGAGAAGGGCAACCAGGCTGGGGTGGGGGCTGGAGTGCAGATTCTATGAGGAATGGCTGAGGGAGCTGGGGATGTTCAGCCTGGAGAAGAGGAGGCTGAGGGGAGACCTTATCACCACCTACAACTACCTGAAGGGAGGTTGTAGAGAGGTGGGCGATGGTCTCTTCAGCCAGGTGACAAGAGATGGGACAAGGGGAAATGGCATAAAGCTGCACCAGGACAGGGTCAGATAAGATGTTAGGGAAAAATTCTTCCCTGAAAGAGTTGTGACGGCCTGGAACAGGCTGCACAGGGAGGGGGTTGAGTCACCATCCCTGGATGTGTTTAAAAAAGGGGTAGATGAGGTACTTAGGGATATAGTTTAGCACGGGACAGGAACAGTTGAACTTGATGTTCTTAAAGGTCTTTTCCAACCTTGTAATTCTGTGATTGTGTGATACTGTGCTGCTTATAATGGAAGTGTTAACACTGGTTTCCTCTGAAGTGTTGTTTTCAGTATAGGTGAGGAGATCCCACCTGCCTGGGGTAGTCTGCAGGTAGAGAACATTACAGCTTATGTTTAGAATAGTTACGTCTTGATGGACCTACCCTGGGATAGCAGTGGGAGCTCTCTTCATGCCTTGCATGGTTGTGGAGATCTGGATGAGGATCTGTGGGGATCTGATGCATTGTCCTTTCTGAAAGAGTCTGAAGCTACAGATATTTTTTTAAGCCTCCAGAGATAGACACTGCCATACATTCCTAGGCTATTTGCACTGCATCACTGTCTGTAATATGGTCTAATACAACATCAGAGATTCATACAGCTCATAAAGCTGCAATGTACTCAGGATTCAAGCATCCCAGCACAGCCCAGCCTGATCCTTTAGGTTTTGCGTGCTCTCCACACTAGGTTTAGCATCAGCCTTGTTATTAGCACAGAACTTTTTAATGTCCACCAACACTCTTCAGCAAACTTTGGGGTTAACACTGTGGTGGGACAGTTGTAAACTTCCCGTTGTTCTGACCCCTTGAGATACTTGGCTGTGGAAACAGTCCTCTCTCAGTAGGATTAGACAGTGTTTGAGTAGAAAGGCTAGACTTGTGGCACTGAACCCAGGTCATCCATCCATAGTCCGCAACCCTCCTTTTCCAAGCCTAGGTTCTTCTTAATGACTTCAGCTGGATTTGTGGACACCTTCCAGCTTTAGGTGTCTTGAAAACAGATCTGCAAGGAGGGAAGCTGCTCTCCCAAACATGTGGCAGATAGGCTGATGATTCTGCTTTCGGTCTGAGAAGAGGGGGCAGGGCCATGCAAGCATTCCTGGAGCTGTTCTCTAGGTTAAACCACGCTCAAGGAGTACTAAATATTCTCATTATTACTCGTGTGACTGACTGAGGAGAGCAAAATCACCTCGGGGAAGAAGGAACCGGCCAAATCCACTCTCCTGGCTGCATTGCCCTGAAGAAGAATTTTGATGGTGAGCAGCAAAACTCGAAGCTGCCGTGATGTTCAGCTGCTGTCATTGTAATGCTGGGGCAGACGTGCTGCTTCCTCTCTGGATTGTGTATTTTGAGCACGTTTCAGTAGTGTTCTGAGTTAACATTTTTTTTTCTCTTCCTCTACAGTGCCAGTCATTGCCTTTTCTTCATTTTAATGATTAATTGCTCTAAATACTCCTGCTCCTGGACTGCAGGAGTACAATTTCTGAGCTGTATTTCATTTGAACTTGCTATGCAAGTACAAGCGAACTTGGGGGAGTGCACACACCCACGTATTGCTAGGTAGAGATGGTTGCCAAAAGGACACCAAGTAAAAGAACAGTTAGTTCTTAAACAAGGGTATAATCTAATAAGCCAAAAAGGAGAAAATTACATGCTGGAATCTTCAGTGCCTTCCCCCTCCCCCCATTTTCAAAATTTACAGCTAGTACAACCCCTGACTAGAGCAGTGATTTAAATATATATAGGCATCTGTGCTTCTAAGAAAAGGAAGTGTGTCTGTTTGGGGAGCTGTGTGGAATGAGTTGGTGGATCTCAGTCCAACTTCTGGCAGCCAGGTTTTCACATCGCTCAAAGCCACCCCCTCTCCCAGCCCCCCCTCCAGGGCTCATGCCAGGCTCTCCATCTCTTCCTCGTATGATCCCACCTGCCATAGCACCTTCTGCAGAAAAAGAGTATTTCTTATTTTCCACTGTGGTCCTTCTAGGCTGGCACTGAGACATGCTGCTGGCCTGTCAGCCCTGCATGGAGGGCTGGCTGTCTTCTTGCTCTCTGTCCTCCCGTGTGTCCAATCCTTCGCACATCTCTCCCTGCCATCCCCATGTGTGAGACACTTTTAGCCATCCCCATGAATCGTTTTGCCTGGCATGTGGCATCATCTTCTCAGCATGCTGAAAAGAGACCGACTAGAAGGTGTGATGCTCTCATGTTAGGACCATGGCACGTCCCCCATCATAGGGCAGGCATGCGGTCATGCAGCTCTTCTAGTCCCAGTGTACCAGATGTATCAGGAGTGTGGATGTTGTCTAGGATGTGGTAAGACAGCACTTTGTTACCTTTTCTGTTTTGTAACGGGAAAAAAGCTTCAGGACTTGTAGCAAATTTCACAGCTCAGAAATGGAAGGTTATTTTGTGCTGCCTGGAGGTTACAATTTCCTCCTCAGCTCCTAGATGGAAAATCCACGGCTAGCTGCTGCCCTCCTTCATCTGTTCTTAGGATGTCCGTTGCCAGGACCCTCAATCTGGTCTTGTTTATGTGCTGCTTTCCAAAACGCTGCCGTGCGAGTTATTTCTTACAAAGCCGTGGCTCTGCCTGGGTGTATTTAGCTGTTTAACCATCCTCTTGTGCCCCTTGAAAAGCACAACAGCCCTTTCTCATGAAAGCAGCGCTCTGCAGGCTGAGTGTTTTTTACCTTGACTCAAAAACTTAAAAGGAAACGCTAATTGCTTTAGTGGTGTTATTGTTGAAGAAGGCGAGCTGGGGCAGACTAGCTCAGAAAGATGAGTCCTGGTGCTGATAAGGGAGAGAGCAATCTATGGAGTCTGTGAAAAGTCAGTAGTGCCCAGGGCAAATTCAAAAGTAGAATGGAATTATCTCAGTGATTCTCTTCCTTATTGCTTTTGTCTGGAGATGGCAGAACTGACTGGCATCTTAGGGCTGTGTTGACTTCTGCAATGCTTTGTCACAGGCTCTGGGCTTCTTCAGTGTGCTGCCTGTGCCGCTTTTATCGGGTATGGCAAGTGGCCAACTGCAATGGAAATGCAAAAGGGAGAGGGAAAAGAGACTTTTTAGGGAATGCATTTGAATCATAGAATCACCTAGGTTGGAAGAGACCTTTAAGATCATCAAGTCCAACCACAACCTAACCCTGCCTAGTCCACCTCTAGACCATGTCCCTGAGCACAAAGGATACATTAGTTACAAGAATCATGAAGGACATGGATAAGGAGTGTGCTTGCTCTTCTCTTAGAAGTAGAGATGCTGTGGATGGAATAGCACAATCAAATTTGATATTCATTCAAGCCTCAGGGATTGAATAGGTTAGGAAAAGGTATCACAGCTCTCTGGGAGATGGGGCTCAGAACCAGGGCATACGACCCCAGAAGCATGAGGATGCCCCAGAAGGTTTCCTTTCCGAGCTCCCACCTGCCGTAAAGCCAAATCAACATGACCTCATAATTGCTGATGGTTTGAGGTGTCAGTAAGTGATGTGTCTTCATGTCTTAGGCTTGCTCTCTTTGGTGTCCAGGTGATCTTCTGATGCTTCTGTGGTTTTGGTTTTGGTTTGTTTTTTGGTGTTTTTTTTTTCCTTTAATTTTTGAGCTCTTCCAGTTACAACAGTTGCAGTTTTGCATCTGTGCACCCTTCTCTTATAATCTCAATACCTAATGCACATTTAGGCATCCTCAGGATCATAAACAGAGGTTACTTGGACCAAGAGGAGGTGGGGAATGAGCACTTTCTACCTGTGCTATTAAAGAACGAGCCATTCTATAGAAAAGGATCCAGCAAAAGAGAGTACAAGGGAGGGAGCACGTGATGCTGTAGCGTGGTGATCAGACGAGGAGGAAGTCTTTGACTCTGGTTTTTGTCTGTGCTGATTCTGGATTTTTTATTACATTAAATACTGTAACAGTCATGACAACCATGTCTCCCAAGCCCCTGAGACAAGGTTTTGAATTTTACCCTGTAAACTGGACACATAAAGTATTTCAACTCTGTTCTGGGTGCTGAAGTATCTTACTGCTTCTCGCTCTTAATCTGACTGTGCCTCAGTTTCCTACAAGTGAAAAAGGTGTATCAGTGCTTCCATCTTCCCCTACCTGTGCAGTCTGCACTGGGAAAGAATCCTCCCTTGTCTTTTACTACATCTGTGCAGTAGATAATATATAGGTACTCGGATGGGGTTTTAAAAGCCTAGCTCAAATCCAACAAACTAATGTGCTGTTTCAATTTCTGTATGCACCTGTTACTGTTCTCCAAATTCCTGGATTATTTTTTTTTCCTCTTACAAATTTATTCTCATTCTCCCCAAAGAGGTTTTAATGGGCACAGAGAATTAAAATAGACAGCCTGTAAAAATCCAGGCACTTAAGAAAGAGCAGCAGCCTAAATTATCATCTCGAGTTATCGCTGTACTGTGTTGCTGCTTATCCTACGAAGTGCTGTGAGCTGTGAGGAAGCAGCTGGTTTGTAACGGTGGAACTGATTGGTATCAGGTAGAATCAGAAATGGCCCATTGCGTGCTGCATGGTGAGGCTGGTCTTCTGCACAAGAGCATGGTGGAAGCTCTCCGGTACCTATGGTCTTACGTGGCCACAAACTGGCTATAGATGGGATTTATTTCACAGTATCTCAAACCATACTACAGAATGCTCCCCAAGGTAGTCTATAACCAGCTAATCTTAGTGCTGGCTGGTGGGTCAGGAATAAAACAGTATACAAAACATCCTACTAAACAAATAGGAAAGGAAGGTATGATGGTTTGTAGAGTAGGAAATAAATTGTCCCGGGCCAGTCTTGGAAAAATTGTAGCCTTATGCTCTGCAAGCTTCCAGGCAGCCTAATTGTCACCTACTTGTTTTTCTCTTGGTCTGTCATTCACTGATAGGCTCATTCCCTTTACTCCCTTCTTGATCCTTAGCCCATGTTATATCTAGTTCATGGAAAGTCTACCCTGGATCTGATGCTGAAGGATTGGTTATACAGCAGGTAACTGTTATGTGCCAGAACCGTTGCTGGTAGGTGAACAGTGATGGCTATTAAGAAGTGCCAATTAATGTTGTGTCAAATATTCACTAGCCTACAAAACTGGGCACTAGCCTGAGACATTCCTAGCATTCCCAGAAAGACCTGGGCTTCAGGTTTCGTTGGCAGCTGTGAGTATTTCATCCTACCACAAGGTAATGTCTTTTTCCTGCACGGTGACTTTTTGTTCAGGACTAATGAAGATGGTGGCAGAGTGGTAATAACATTGGGCCAGAATGTGGCGGTTTGGGTGTAGTACCACAGTTGTGATGGTGTTTGCGTGGGTCTCCCATGGTTTTCAAATCAATCTCTTTTTTCTGGGATGGTCCTTCTTTGTACCTGTCACTGCTCCAAAGAGAGTAAGAATTCAAGAGGTGGATGGACTAGTCTGGTAGTAAAGATGGATGAGATTCATTCACTCTGCTAATAGCCTAGTAAAATATATAGAGAAGAATAGGTCCAAGGGAGAGGCAGAGGAATGGTGTTATTGGAAGCTTGATGGTGGGACACCAGGATTCAGGTCCTTTGTGAACAGAGCTGTGCCGCTCACTCTAATGGTGGTGCTTTTCAGCCTGAAATTCCATCCTGCTCCTAAAAATAATGCTGTATGCCAGAAGTGGTGTATTCCCAAAGCAGGGGGGCAAGGGCTGAATCAACACTTTTAATAAAAAATAAAGGAAAATTACTGTATATTCAGTATTTGTCCTCATTGCTGCAAGGGAACGCAGCTATCGTGTCTCCCAGAAGCAGCAACGCTCTCTCCAGTGCTGAAGTTGAGCATAATCCCAGCGCAGTCAGTTCCATTCCTAAAATGAGTGGGGGCTCCTTCAGACTTCCCTGAAAACGCAATGGGAGTCCCAGAAGTGCACCCTGAGATCAGCATCCCGTGGTAACATATAAGCAGGAAGAATGGATAGCATCTTGTTCAGCTCAAGTGATGGGGACAGGTCTGACCTTACAAATTTGCTTCCAATATAGAATCATGGAATGGTTTGGGTTGGAAGGGACTTCAGAGATCTTCCAGTTACAACACACATGCCATGGGCAGGGACACCCTCCACTAGACCAGCTTGCCCAAATCCAGCCTGGCCTAGAACACTGCCAGGGAGGATGCAGACACAGATTCTCTGAGCAACCCATTCCAGTGTCTCACCACCCTCATATAAAGAATTTCTTTCTAATATCTAATTTAAATCTGCACTCTTTCTGTTTAAACCTGTTACACCTTGTCCTATCGCTACACTCCCTGATAGAGACCCTCTCTATCTTTCCTGTAGGCACCTGCAAGTACTGGAATGCTGCAGTAAGGTCTCCCCTGAGTCTTCTCTTCTGAAAACAGTCCAATTCTCTCTGCCTGTCTTCATAGGAGTTCATATGTGTTGTAAACAGGAGGGTGACTGCTCCCCACACTCTGGAGATGTTGTTACTGGTGGGCAGCCCCAGAGAGTAATCTAAATACCCATCACAGCTTTATGGCTGCTTGAGGAAGTTAACTTTTTTGTTGACTACTTGTGAGCCAGGTAACTGTGAAACGAACCTAAGAACCTGTAAGGTGTTTTAAAAGCTGTGGGTGCCATCACAGGGATCCTGGATGGCAGAATCTGATGGGTGTCCCCTAGAACAAACCCTGGGCTGTTGAAGTAGGAGGGTCTGTAATGAAAAACTTCAGGGAGCCCACTATTGTGCTTCAGCCAATTCGAAGCCATCTAAGAGATTTTCCAATATCCTGTGAGCAGGAGTAATGTAACTGTGGTACGTTTTCTTTTATCCCTGACATTCATCATAAAGAGGAAAGCAATGATGTTGTGACTCAGCCAACCTGAACAGCCTGACAGTTCGTCTCTCTGATGGGTTGGGACTGGGTTATGATACGGAGTCATTTACTCTTAGTTGGCTTTCAAGCAGTAAGGACTTCAGAAATGTCCCTGGTGAGGTAGGGATGAGGGCACTTAGCAAAAGCTGGTTCTTATCTAACTGAAAAAAAAAAAAAAAAGGCTGTAAGAAGTTCCTTATTCCTGGTAGAAACGTAACATTGACACAAAGAAGATGGGGTTGGAAAAATGCCTCATTCCAGAGTGTGTTTATCCATGGTAAAGTGCTTCTATAAAAGGCATCTTGGGACTCCATGTTTATTCCCTCTCAATGACTTCTAGACTGGGTTTGCTTGATTTTCAAGTCATCAGGTTTTTTTCTTCCTACTGCCAACCATATAAACTCAGCAGGGTTCTGGAAATCAAACAGTGCTCTCTCCCTCACGACTGTCGCCTCCAGTAATATCCTGCAGTCAGCACATGGGAAACAGCTTCAGTGGTGGTATGTGAGCTGGTTTAGCTACCAGTTCATTCCCCACTGCAGTGACCTTATCATGCTAAGAACAATAAAAACCTCTGGAGAAAATCAGAAGACCTAATTTGGGGACATGCCACCTTGGGAAAGAATGGGATACTTTGATGAGGTGGTCACTGTGGGCTTCTACCTTTTTACTCCTGTTTCCCAAGCTCGTATTTAAAGTTCATTTTGGTGAAAAACTGATGCTTCTGTGTCTGAAGAAAAGCACGTGTATGTAGTATCTTCTCCCTTTTCAGAGAGTCGTGTAGATTCTCTGCTTGTACTGTATAGAATCTGTTGGTTGGGATGTGCTGTGTATTGAAAGTAGCAGTTTGGAGAGTGATTCCCAAAAGGGGAGCATGCAAAGGTGTCACTGGATTTCCATTTGTATCTCTGGAATTTTGGGTGAATGTCTGGGCCGCTCTGGGTCTTCAGCAGTGTCATGGGGAGAAGAAGAATTATTTCTTTGAATTGTTTTTGATGTATCTCTAAATCCATTTTGCTTCTCATCTTGCTCCCAATTTTGGTTCAAGTGAGCCCCTTACATCGAACCACAGAATGGCTTAGTTTCTGATGGTTGTCAAAGCAGACCCAGTCCTGAGTTAGATCAGATCCTTGTCCAGTTGTGATTTGATCTGGTACCGTGCAGATTTTTAACCATCTGGAGATTCTACATCTTCTTCAACTCTGTTCTGGTGTTGGTTTTGAAGATTTTTATCTTAATATTGAACTGGAATTTCTCTCTGCAGTTTGTCTCTCCTTTTGTGGTGCACCTCAGGGTGTACATCCCTCTCTTCTCCTGACCTGCTAGTTAAGCTCTTACTAAGGCAACCTGGTCTGGCTGGCCCTTGTTGCTGCAAGGGGATGCCACTGACTCCTCTTCATCTTCTTGTCTACCACGACCACCAGATCTTTCCCTGCAAAACTGCTCCCTAGCCAACTGTGATGTTTTTTAGGCCCCTTAAGACTGTTTTCAGCAATTGTACTTCCAGAGGTTCACAGAAGGAAGAGCAAGGGACCAGCAATCCATTCTAGATGAATATTAGCAAAAAAAGGAATAGAAAACCTTCAGCGAGTGATGTGTCACTGAGGAGGAGAGCAGAGCTGCTTCCTTTTGTAGCTGAAGTGGTGGGGTTTTTTTCCTCCCTCAGTGTAGAACTGTTAAAATATTGCACAGTATCGGTTGTAACCGCAGCATTACAATTTGCAAACACGCTGTGTTGAGCAGTTAGTGTGAGGCTGTGCTGGAGCCTTCAGGTTCCTCGGCTGATTTCAGCTGAATCCTTGTAGATATCAGACGATGGTTGTGGGAGACTGTGCCTGTAGTAAAGAAAATTTTTCCTTTCTTTTATGGGAAAGATAACTTCCGTTGATGGACTGTTAGGCTGATGCATTGGCCCAGTGTTTGGACTGTGATTCTACTTGTTAGCCTGCATTTTGTGTTTCATTAATTCCTTCAGTTCTTGCTGGTTTTACCACAAGTCAAGCGTTCACATCTTTCCAGTATTTACAGACTGTCATAAAGGCTTCACTGCAGCTTATATTTAGTCAAACTATGTATTTATTGGACTGTTTCAATCTCCTCTTGTTAGTTCTTTCCAACGTTTCTCATGTCTTTCTTTGGGTTTTCTTATCTCGTAGAATTAGTTATCCTCCTTTTCTGGGAGTACTGTGGAGAAGCAATCACAAGTGAGCTTTTCACCTCTTTTTTTCTTCCCCCAGAACATTCACAGCAATTATATTTCATCAGTGATTTTAGGTTTTAATTTTGCCTTCCCTGATGAAAGTGTGAATACAAGAGTGGTGCAACCACATCAGCAGCACTGCATTGAACCAGGGACTTCTGGAACTGAAAGCCACGTCTGGAATTTAGGCTGAAATTGAGGAGCAACACAGAATCACAGAATCACAAGGTTGGAAAAGACCTTTAAGATCATCAAGTCCAACCGTTCCCATCCTATGCTAAACCATATCGTTAAGTACCTGATCTACCCTCTTTTTAAACACATCCAGGGAAGGTGACTCATCCCCCTCCCTGGGCAGCCTGTTCCAGGCCCTCACAACTCTTTCAGTGAAAATTTTTTCCTAACGTCTGATCTGACCCTGTCCTGTTGCAGCTTTGTGCCATTTCCCCTTGTCCTATCTCCTGTCACCTGGCTGAAGAGACCATCGCCCACCTCTCTACAACCTCCTTTCAGGTAGTTGTAGGCAGTGATAAGGTCTCCCCTCAGCCTCCTCTTCTCCAGGCTGAACACCCCCAGCTCCCTCAGCTGCTCCTCACAGGATTTGCCCTCCAGCCCCTTCTCTGGACTCAATGTCCTTCTCATGGTGAGGAGCCCAGAACTGAACTGAGTAAACATGCTGACTGACTGTCTTCATATTTCCCTCTGCCCTTCAGAAACAGGCTTTTCCCAAGTTCAGCTCATCTAACGCCAAGGACCATCAACAGCTAAAAGCTCAAAGTCAGACTGATGAAGCAGATGGGGACAGGAGGGTCACAGGTTCTCCTCCCCTGTGGAATGAGGGGATGCTTAGCCTGGACTCCCTGGTCGGCTCTTCTGAGGAGAGGTGTTCAAAGAGCTGTGTTTCACTGAGGCATACGAACAGACTGCTCTGGTCCTCAGTGGTAATACTGATGGACTGAGAAGGGTGCCAAGTGACCAGGGTGGAAGATGTTAAAATTAATGAATTCAGAAGCCGTTCAGAATGCCTAAGGCATTTTGTGTGATACTTCTCTCTGAGAGATCACACAGGAAGACGTGCCACCAGCATCGCTAAGGGTACTCAAGTGGGTGCCCGAGGTGCCTTTCAGGCCCTCCTGTGTGACCCCCTACACAGGTACAACTGGCAGCACCCCGAAGAGACACTTGTGGAGGGCAGCGCCCCAGGGTCCGGCCCGGTTTTGCTCAGCCCCCGTTTTCCTCTTTATTCTCGAGCTGTGAATTAGATCCCTGCTTTTCCAGACGGAATTTCCAGGGGAGGAGGATGCTTATGTCTCAAGGAAAGGCAGAGGGAAGGGGGGAGAAGGCTGCTGTCCCCTCCGCTCCCGCCGCGGCACGGCCAGCCAGGCGGAGCCAGCCCCGCGGGGGGCGAACCGCGGTTCCCGAGCTCCCCCCAGAGGCGGCCGGCACCGCGCTCCCCGGCAGCCCCCGCGGGGCTCCGGAGCCCCTTCTTCTTATTCCCCCCTTCTTTCCCCTTTAGTTGTTTGGTAAAGAAAGCCGTAGGTGAGTAAAGATGTGTCCGTTCGTCCGCCCCCGCCCTCCTCCGTTTCCCTTCCCTGCTGATGGATTGTGTTTGTAGGGTAAGGCGTCCGGCACCGTGAGCAATGCAGCATTCTCTGGTCAGCCAGTCAGCTGGGAGAAAGGGAAGGGAAAAGGAAGGGAAAAGGAAGGGAAAAGATGAAAAGAAGAAGGAAAATAAAAATAAAAAGAAAGGAAAAGGAAGAAAGAAAAGAGAAGGAAAGGGAAAAGAAAAGGATAGAGGGGAAAAGGAAAAAGAGAAGAAAAGGGAAGGGAAGAAAAGGAAAGGTAAAAAGGAAAAGAAAAGGGGAAATAAAATGATAGAGAGGGAAGGAGAGGGGAGGGGAGGAAGGGAAATGGAAAGGGAAAGGGAAAGGGAAAGGGAAAGGGAAAGGGAAAGGGAAAGGGAAAGGGAAAGGGAAAGGGAAAGGGAAAGGGAGGGGAGGAAAGGGAAAGGGAAAGGGAGGAACGGGAAAAGGGGAAGGGAAGGGAAGGGAAGGGAAGGGAAGGGAAGGGAAGGGAAGGGAAGGGAAGGGAAGGGAAGGGAAGGGAAGGGAAGGGAAGGGAAGGGAAGGGAAGGGAAGGGAAGGGAAGGGAAGGGAAGGGAGGTAAAAAGAAAAAAGAAAAGTTTTTGAAAAAAAAGAGGGGAAGGAAAGGAAGGGAACAATCCAAATTTTTTAAGAATTTTACCTGCTTCATTTTGGGTGTTAGCTCTTTAGGAGAGATTTCAGGCTACAAGATATTTGCAGCTGGCCAAGCATACAAACAACTCTCATTTAGGCTATTATAGTAGAAGCCATCACTGGAGAGAGGGTGTAGAAGGGACACTTGTACATAGTCCTTTGAGGGATGTGCTTGTACTTGGGCTTTGCTTTGAGCGTTACATTTGGACATCCTTATATTGGATGTTCCTACTGACTCTGGATTCCCAGCCAAATTGAACTCCCATTTTTTGGGAGGACAGTCTCAAGTCTCTACATATCATTTGTTTCTGGCTGAGCTTTTAGGACTTCTGCAGGTTTGAGTGATGTGCTTCATTGAGCTTGTATTCTTCTTCTGATTTTGTTGGGGAATTGGGATTGATTTCTCCTCCCATCACACTCCTCTTCCTTTCCTCCCCAAAATGATGGGTTATAGTGATAAAGAAAACCGAGCTGCAGAGAACAGCAGCATTAGTTTGACTACAGTGTGGGAACTGTTTGGTCACCCTTATGAGCAGGTGCTGTGGAGAAGACGAATGATATAGGCATTAAACTGGGGGCATTAAATTGAAGACCATTTGTAGGGGATCTTCAAATTACATGGTTTTCATATGAGAGATGAAAACCAGATGCTAGTGCTTTGTCCCCAGCCTGTGCCATGGGGTTCAGTTAACATTACGGTAACATTTGGATGGTCTCATTAGCCTCTTTGAGATGAAGGAGGAGAAGACAGAAATTTTTTGTGTTGCCAGCAAGGCCTTGGCCAAGTCCTGGTGAGTTAGTGAACTGAAGGCAATGCACAGTTGAGAAGCTGTGGGGATGCCAATTTATTTGCAGAGACTTTCCATTTCAGAATGGTAGCTTTTTGTCTATCCTTTCTGGGCTTCCATTTGTTTTCCTTGACACTCTTTAAACAGTCTTCCCCCCTTTTAAATTTATTATGTATTCAGCTGGGACATACACAGACTCACAGATTCTTTATTGGATTTCTTTTTGGCACCTAGGCTAGATTTTTACAATGGGCTGTGTACTTACTAAGGATTATTATCTGGTATTTCCTTCTTCATTTGATGCAGTCTGGCTGTATGTCCTGTATGAGCACAAGCTTGATAACACTCACCCAATGTGATTCAAGTCATTTAACTGCTTGTAAAGGGCAGGGAGTAGCATTTGAGGTGGTTTCTTCATGGCCAGTGAGGAGTTTCTCCTCTTGTTAGCAAACTTTTCTATTCCAGACTTGAGGTAGAGAGGGAACCAATGTGGGACCATTTGGGAGGCTAGAGCTCAAGCCCTGAGTAACCTTGTCAGTGAAAATCTTCTCAGGATACTTGTATACTTTGTTTGTGGTGGATGCTGATCCATGTTGTGCTGCTTGTCAAGCAACGGGTATTTCTCCAAGGTGCTCTCAGGATGTTCTCCATCAGCATGAGAGGAAAGAGTGGGTGCACTTTCAGGCATTATGTTTTTCTCTTCAATGGGACTTACGTAGGAACTTTTTGTCCCTTTATGGTTTGAGTGCTAAAGACCTGGAGCATGTTCTTCAGCAACAATATTTGATATTAATTCAGCTCCCCTGAAGAGTTGTGCCCTGAGGTCACTGCAGTTAGTGGTCAGCAGAATAATACAGGTGGGCATCAGAGAGGCTTTGGTACCTTTTATAATAAAACATCTACCAGAGCAGACCTGATCTGAAACTGGCTGGTCTGATATTCCCTACCAACAAACCTGCCTCCTTCTCTGTAACCATGAAGCTCAGTGGGGATGGAACTGGAGGGCCTTTCTTTTTATTTTTTAAAATATAATTTCAAATTTTTTTGATAAGTAATATAAAAAAATGAAACAACATTTCAGGTAGTGATAAGTGAACAAGAAATAAATAGCTGGTGGCTAAGCCATGAGTAATAATGCTGTATTAGATTAAAAGGTCAGTTATACCATGTAAAATGATTTCACTATGTATAGATTTAATTCATAATTAAATATTACATTCAAAATGTCCTGTTAGCCAGCATCTAGTTAAATTTGACCTGTTTAGTGACTTTAAACCACCTTGAAGACAAAAAGCCCTATGTACCTTATTGAATGTGCCAGTAAGTAAATACAAATCGTATTATTATTTTCTGGTTAATAGATGTTTAATAAAACAGGGTAAGCAAATGCTGCTTTTCTACTTTTCATTTTAAAGACTAAAAAAAAAATTAAAAATTGTGGAAAATACACATGTGTTTTGGATAGGTGGACTCTTGTAACTCAAGGAGGTTTTAGTAACAGAAGTCATGAGAATATGTACACCAAAGTACTTCTTTTAAGTATGTAGTCAAAACCATGTTCAAGATGACCAGAGTTCCACACAGATGATGCAGAATTAGGTCTCCATTGATAAGTTGTTAAGGTTAATTTTTTTTACTTTCCAGACTGTAAGTGTTCAATAAAAGAAAGTGAAATTGAAGAACAGTGACATTCACATTCTGATGGAATTGACTCAAATAATCAATTCCCTTGTCTGAATCATTCAACTTTTCATCAACAGATTCATTTC
Organism: Gallinula chloropus; assembly: GCF_964237585.1. Taxonomy (NCBI): domain Eukaryota; kingdom Metazoa; phylum Chordata; class Aves; order Gruiformes; family Rallidae; genus Gallinula; species Gallinula chloropus. Next base: position 6,104,924 of record NC_140086.1, read on the forward strand.
TCTTCTTTTTTTTTTCCCCTTGATTTGACTATTCAGAAGTGCCACTACTTTATCAGAATCATAAGAGACCGTTTTTAGTATCTTCAGCAAAATGATGTTTGGTGGGAAGATGAAATGAAATAGTGAATCCTAACAAAGACAAACAAAGTCGTCGTCTGGTTTTGTGGTTTGTTTTTTTTTTTACCCTAGTGAAGGAGCTACTAAAGTGTTAGGTGAAAATTAGGAGGTGTTAAAACCTGGAACAATACTTGCTGATTGTTTCAATTAGGAGTATCAGTCAGTCATGATCTGACTTCCACCCCAAGCCCTCAGTGTAAGCAGTCACACACACGGCATCAGTAGTCCTGCAAGTACCTGCAACTGATCTAGAATGGTAGAATAGAATCATAGAATATTTCAAATTGGAAGAAATCCATAAGGATCATTGAGTCCAATTCCCTGCTCCTCACAGGACTACGTGAAACTAAACCGTATGACTAGGAGCAACATCCAGATGCTCCTTATCTCTGACAGTCTTGGTGCAGTGACCCCTTCTCTGGGGAGTCTGTTCCACTGAATGATCACCCTGTCAGTGAAGAACCTTCTGATGTCCAATCTGAATTTCCCCTCATGTGGCTTCACTCCATTTCCTCATGTCCTGTCCTTGGTGACCAGAGAGAGATCAGCACCTCGACTCCACTGCCCCCCTTGAGGAATCATAGAATTCTTTGGGTTGGAAAGGACCTTAAATATCATCTAGTTCCAACTCCCCTGCCATGGGCAGGGACACCCTCACTAGACCAGGTTGCTTGTCCTTGAGGCCTTTCACCACCTTGGTTGCCCTCCTCTGGGGACACACCTAATAGTTTGATGTCCTTCTCATACTGAGGTGCCCAAAACTGCACACAGCACTCCAGGTGGGGCTGCATCAGTGCTGTGTAGAGCGGGACAATCACTTTCTTTGACCAGCTAGCTATGCTGTGCTTGATGTACCCCAGGACACAGTTGGCCCTTTTGGCTGCCAGCACATGCTGTTGACTCATATTCAGCTTGCCATTGATCCAAATCCCCAGATCTACTTTTGCAGGGCTGCTCTCCAGCATCTTATCCCCTAGTTTTTATATATAATAATTATTGCTTCTAATAACTATTGCTTCTAATAAAAATGTGTGATTAATTCATTGTTACCTTTTTGTCTTAATTTTTGGTGCTACCTGCTTAGCTCAGGAAGCCTCCCAGGCCTTCCAGCTGCATCCCATGGATTCCTCTTGTGGGACCGTAGGACTAGTGAGGAGGCCTGGGGCAGCTAGAGCATCTCTGTGCCCCAGGAAGTCTGTCCTTACCTATAGCAAGAGCCTCCTGTACCTGCAGGAAAATTAAGCTAGTGCTTAAAAGTTGTGAGGAGAAGGTTTATCCTTGAAGCCCCATGAGAAGTCAGAACTGCCAGAGTGGCCATACTGGTATTGCCCTTGCTTTAGCTTTTTATTTAGAAACAGAAGGACAGAGAAAGCTCCATGAAAGTTCAGGCCCTGACCTGACAATCTGGTTCAGTGGGTGGATTTGGGGTGGAGATCCTCTTAGTTTTGCTCCTTCTCTCCTTTGTTTCATTGGGTTATTCTGGGCAACTGGCTTAGATTTGCTGCTTCAGTTTCCTCCTCTAGCTTCAACAGTGGCCACTGCCTGCCTTTCTGAATCCTTGCTGGGGATTATTTAGAAATACCTCCAAAACTGCTAATTGATAATTCAAGTGATAAAATGCTGTTGTGCACAATAATACATTTTTTTCTCAGGGTCAATTGGCTAGTGGCAAATTACCTAATGTTCCAAACAGAATCACAGAATCACAAGTCCAATCATCAAGTCCAACCATTCCCATCCTATGCTAAACCATATCCCTAAGTACCTCATCTACCCTTTTTTTAAACACACCCAGGGCACCTCAAACAATTCCCTCTGAAGTCCTGCTTAGCTGGGTTTATCAACCATTGATTTATTAGCCCAGAATATTGTTACGTGTTAAACAGTGAAGCCATTGAATATGCATTAGAAAAGCCTGTATTAGCAAGACAGGATGGGTGTAATGCTGAAACATGCAGCCAAGCCTGGTTACCATGTGGGAATACCTCTCCTTGTTGGTGGCTGCCAACTATTCCAAATTCATATAAATTGTGCTAACTTCATTTAAGTGGCTTTGCCATCCTCTTCTTCTGCTCCTGTTTCTCTGGTGGTGCTGCAGGGCTGTAGGCAGTGACAGGCATGTTTCAGAGGGTGTTTTCAGCTTAATGGTGGGATTTACTGTGCTTTGAAGACAGAGCTGAGGTGCTGGCTGACCATGCTCAGATTGGTGCCTGTCCCAATCATCTCCATTACTTGCATAGGATAGGAGTAGCAACCATGCTCTGTAACCATCTCCCACACACCACCCCCACCCAGCTTCCTTTCCTACCCCCATCTTTCCCCAGGTCTCAGTTTGATGTTTGCTCCAGCTTAGCTTCTGAGCAGAGAAACCTCTGTAGTCAGGTTTGTCCACACAGGTGAGATGACCTATATGATGGGGTTCCCTCCCTCTCAGCCCTCTGGCTGCTGGTACAAAAGAGGTATTAGGCCCACATCTGATCCTCCCCGGTAATCTGAGGCCAGACATGGTCTTTTCTTTCAAGAACAGTTGCTGAAAAGATTTTGAGGATGTTGTCACAGCTACACTCATGGGCAAATGGAGCAGTTCAGCTGCTTCAGGCTGTGAGAATTTAATTGAGCTCTGAGGGAAGGCTGGAAGCTGAATTCAATCTATTTCTGATGGAGAGCAAGGTCTGCCATAAAGAAATTCTCCTGATGCTTGCCTTCCCTGTGTGCTGGCCATACTGACCCAGGACCAGCTCTGACCTGGTCCAGGGCAGAAGTAGTGCTGAGAAAGGGCTGTTTGCCCTGCTGCAGTTACTTCCCGCAAGCAAATAAATTATTTTATTCTCTGTTCATCCCATGAAAAAGGCATTCAGAGCAACCCACCTGCCATGTTTAAATTGCTGTTACTCTGTAGGTAGAAGTTGTGTCAAAATGTCATGGTAGGATTGCTCCTTATAATCGTGTAAGAAGAAAGCATACCTGGGAGAGATGGGCCAAGAGAGAATAGTCGATCTGTTTTCTGTAGCAATAGGAGGATGGCAATGTGTACTAATTTTGGAGCAGACTGTGGAGTTTTGTCATAGGATTGCATGGGTCTTCCTTCTGAATAAATAAATCATAGAATCACAGAATGGTTTGAGTGGGAAGGGACCTCAAAGATCATCTGGTTCCAACCCCTTGCCATGAGCAGGGACAGCCTCCACTAGCCCAGGTTGCCCAAAGCCCCATCCAGTCTGGCTTTGTACATGTCCAGGGAGGGGGCAGCCACCACTTACCTGTGCAACCTGTGCCAGTGCCCCACCACACTCATATGGAAGAATTTCTTCCTAGTAGCTTATCCTATCACTACGCTCCCTGAAAAACAGTCCCTCTCCATCTTTCCTGTAGGCTCCTCTATGTACTGGAAGGCTGCTATAAGGTCTCCCTAGAGCCTTCTCTTCTCCAGGCTCAACAAGCCCAACTATCACAGCCTGTCTTCATAGGAGAGGTGCTCCAGCCCCCTGATCATCTTTGTGGCCTCCTCTGGACTCAATCCAACAGGTCTATGTCTGTCTTGTACTGGGGACCCCAGAGCTGGACACAGTGCTCCAGATGTGTCTCACTAGAGCAGAGTAGAGGGCAGAGGCACCTCACTTGACCTGCATACTCCAGTATGCACGCTCTTTGAATCTCAGGCCAGTTTTTCAGTCTGCTTACTACCTGATTGGCCCATCTGTATGAGGACTTAATTTGTCAGTCCTGTGAAGCTAATCCTGATGCTGGTTACGTGCAATCAATTTCTCTGGATTTCTCCATAGCAAAGACCTCTTAAAATGCCTTTTAAAAATGCCTCCAGCCCTGTGTTGCTCTTGGTATGTTTGGCAAAGAAATGCTCATCAGTCCATTGTGGGAACATGGGTGTGTGGGATCCTCTGCAGCCTGAGAGACCCCGAGACATCATTAGGGATATGTCAAGAAGTGCTTTGAAGGGAGAGGATTTTCTGCATTGTCATCAGCTGACGGTTTGCCTGTGCTTTGTGAACAGGAGAATTTACGTTGTTCTGCAAAACAGTATGGTTTTGTTTAGGGTTTGTTTGTTGGTTGCTTTTTTTATGGAGAAAGAAATACTGAAAATGTCTTAAAAATATTCTCTCTTTATGGTCTTTTGGCAAAAGCAAGAGGGTCAGATGTCTGAGTAAGGATCAGAACTGCAGGACTGCTGTGAATGAAACTTCAGGGATTTAGTAAGGCACCATTTTTTGTTATGAGAGAGAGAGGCTTGCTGAGAAGATACCTTTGCAATCACACAATCTTTCTTTGGATTTAGCAAGAATTCAGAGAAGTCTCCTGGTTTCAGATCAGTTCATTAACATATTCCCAAACTTCAAGTCTCATAGAGACTTTTATCTTTTTTTTTCTTTTTTTTTCCCTTATTTTTTCTTATTTTTTTCTTTCTTTTTTCAAGAGATTGTCCTTTCTTGTAACATGTCTAAAACTGTTTTCATTCAGATGAATGATCTGAGATTGATCTGAGATCAATGTTAAGGTGCCAGAAGTATTTAAACTGGAGAGGAGTTATTACAGAATTCCACCTTGAACTACCTGGGGTTATAGGAAAGCTCAGAACAAGGCATGAATTATGGGGAAAGAGATGTGACGTGAGTGATAGGTAATATTCTTGGAGGCTTTATGATTCCAGGAACAAGGGAAATGTGAAATGGAAGGTGAGCCAAAATTAGAGACCCTTCAGAGGCATTAATAAAACTGAGGGGTGCTGATCAGTGCAGGGTTTGTGAGCAGGTTTCCATCTCTTGTGCAGTCGCAGGAGAATTCCTACTGATTCAGCGTGTGCTAACTTGGTTCTTACCTTTCACCATCATTTACACAGGCACAAAGGGTGACAATAAATCACAGAGGTGGTCTCTTCTGATATTGTGTTACCAACCCTCTGGACAGATAAAAATGAAAGCAAGTATCATGGAAGCTATACTGAATTTTGCACTGCAGCTGTGGGATATAATTTCAGTTTTGGGTCTCAATTCTTTTGCATTTTTCTGAAATGACAAAATGAGAGAGGAGTCTGAGCCAGCATAGCCTCACCCAGATCAAAACTTGTACCAAATCCTGTGAAAAGAGTGAACAAGCTGGTGCCTGTGACTGGAGCTTGTGGTACAGGCTTGCTCCTGTACTCGGCATTGGTGAGGCCACACCTCAAGTACTGTGTCCAGTTCTGGGCTCCTCACCATATGAAGGACATTGAGGTCCTGGAGTGAGTCCAGAGAAGGGCAACCAGGCTGGGGAAGGGGCTGGAGGGCAAATCATATCAGGAGCAACTGAGGAAGCTGGGGGTGTTTAGTCTGGAGAAGAGGAGGTTGAGGGGAGACCTTATCACTGCTTACATTGAGCTGACAGGAGGTGTAGAGAGGTGGGCGATGGTCTCTTCAGCCAGGTGACAGGAGATAGGACAAGGGGAAATGGCATGAGGCTGTGCCAGGGCAGGGTCAGATTGGATATTAGAAAAAAAATTCTTCCCTGAAAGAGTTGTGAGGGCCTGGAAGAGGCTGCCCAGGGATGTGGTTGAGTTACCTTCCCTGGATGTGTTTAAAAAGAGGGTAGATGAGGTACTTAGGGATATGGTTTAGCATAGGACAGGAATGGTTGGACTTGATGATCTTAAAGGTCTTTTCCAACCTTGTAATTCTGTGATTCTGTCATCTCGGTCCTTCTTATGCTAAAATGGCACTGGGAAGGGATCACCTCTCCTGGGGTCCCATTGTGCTTGAGTTCTTCCTGGTGGTTTTAGGTACTGCAACAAATAACACTGCGAGTAGCTTATTGCTGGAGCCGAGGCTCTCTGTGACCTTGGTGAGGTTAATCCTCATGTGTGCTAGAGTGAAAACAGAATCCAGTCCATATGTTCAGCCTTGCATGTGGCTCCGGGAAGTGCCATGGATGGGCTCAATATTTGAGTCATATCGCTATCTCCTTGGGTAGATGGAAGGTTGCCAGGACCTGAGGGGAAAATGTAAGCTGATATTCATGAAAGCAAGGACATTTACAATTTTTCCTTCTCCTGCCTAGGTTAGACACCTGAACAACATGAGGACTTTTCTGTTTTGTTTCTTTTAATGAGTGAAGAAATGGAAAGATTGATTTAAATGTCAGATGACAGAATCATAGCCTTGCCAATGCCATGGGTGCCCTTTTATTTAAAAGAAGCATCTGCACAAGAATTGGTAACTGCAACAAAGCCAAGGTCTCAGACAGGGAAATTAAAATGACTCTAACCAACCACTAAATGCAAAGGACAAGTATGCCTGAATATTCCTCAGAAACTTCAGCTTCTTTTGAAGGTGCAAGATAGGGGTGATGGATTTTCCTAATCCTCTGACTCACATACCAAATTGTTCTGCAGAGCCTGTGAGCCAAAGGATGTATCAATGCATGTGGGAGATGATAGGGTGGCAAGATTCAGGAATATTTAACAGTGGGACATGATGGTGGTTTTTCTCCAGGGTCAGTCACTCATTTGGCTCTGCTGAGTGATCTGATGTGGCTGGTGTCAAGACTTATGGCTAGTCTCAGGGGTCCTGTGTCCAGTTCTGGGCTCCCCAGTACAAGAGAGACATGGACATAGGGGAGAGACTCCTGCAAAGGACCAAAGGGGTGATTAACAGTCTGGAGCACCTCTCCTTTGAGGAAAGGCTGAGAAAGTTGGGTCTGTTTAGCCTGGATAAGGTTTGAGAAGTCTCATCAATGTGTAGAAATACCTGAAGGGAGGGTGCAAAGAGGGTGGAGCCATGCTCTTGTCAGTGGTGCCCAGTGATAGGGCCACTGAACACATCCATCTGGACATCAGGAAACAAATGTTTTTTCCTAGGGAGGTTGCAGAGTGTCCATCCTTGGAGATGTTCAAAAGCCATCTAATAATGGCTCTGGGCAACTGGCTGTAGGTGGTCCTGCAGCGAGGTGGGGCAAGATGACCTCTAGAAGTCGCTTCCCACCTCGATCATTCTGTGATTCTTTGTAACACTAAGGGTTAAATTTACCAAAAGCTGTGGCTCACCTGGCTGTGTTGCTGAAGTGTGAGTGGCTCTTGAACTATTCAGCTTGTGCGCTACTCAAAAGCCAAAGCCTGGCCTTGCCTTTCCTGGGTTAGAAGTAGACTTCACCAAAACCCAGATCCTAGCTGTTCCAAATGGAAGGAGAACACGTTTCACACCTGGCAGCCCTTGCAAGCATAGGCCTTGCCCACTGTAAAGAAGGAAATGCATCCCTCTAACCACAGCTGTATGACCATACCATTGTCTTTTTTTGAGAAATTGGTAGTAGAGGGTGTATCCCAGTTTTAAGAGCTCCATTTGGAAACATGAAGGTAGCCTGGATGATGGGAGAAAGGTGTGTGGGTTGGTGTTGAAGTACAGGCTCTGTGAAGTAACATTTCACTGTGCTTTGCTCTGAAAAAATGGGCCTTGATGGAGGGAGTTCCCTGCAGCTGGGGAACCCCATGGCACCTCAGGTCTGGGTAGCAGCAGGCAGTGCCCTCAGTGAAAGGGTGAAGCTATGAATTCTCCACCTTCATCCCAAGCGGGCTTGCTGGGACCTTTGCAGAGTACCTGAAACAGCAGCACAACATGCACATGCCTCCCTCACCTTGTGTGCCACTGAAATGCCATACAACATTGTAGGTGACCCATTAGGGGTTAAACGATATCCACCAGCCTACTGATGTCTCCTGCAGAGGTCTGAACTACTGCCACCATGTAGTGCAGTGGAATAAGGGCACATGTGTTTTGATGAGAGAGAGGGTAGCAATAGAGGTAAAAATCCCTTCTAGATCAAGAGGTTAATACAGGCCTGGCCAGTGAAGCATTGCTGATAGAGGTGTGGATAGGCCATGAAAAATTCACAAGCTAACATCTTGAGCCCCTGTCAGACTGCAAAATGTTGACCTTAATCCCCTGAGCCTGTGATGCCGTTGCCAGAGGTTGGGCAATGATGGTCATCTGCTTTCCCTGCTGATACCTGCATTTCACTTGGTATCGTCCTTTATGTGGCTGAATGTCTGATCCATTTGCTCTGAAAATGCAGTGCAGAGGCCTCACTGGTTGGCAGGAAGGTGGGGACTAGCTGGCCATTGTGCTGGACCTGCTGAACTGCGGGCCTCACTGGAAACACAAAGAATATGACTCATCCTAAAAGGTCCTAAAACATCTCCTGTTCGGCATCAGGCAGGGGTCTCTCTAGCATATCATAGAGCCATAGAAGGGTTTGGGTTGGAAGTGACCTCAAAGATTATGTAGTTTCAAACCCCCTCCCATGGGCAGGGGCACTCTCCAGTAGCCCAGGTTGCCCAAAAGCGCCATCCAACCTGGCCTTGAATACTGCCAGAGAGAGGGCATCCACAGCTGCACAGGGCGACCAGTGCCATTCCCCCAGCACCTTCACAGTAAAGAATTTCATCCTAATATCTAATCTAGATTTACCCTCTTTTAGTTTAAACCATTACCCTCTTTTAGTTTAAACCATTACTTCTTTATCCTATCACTACACTCCCTGATAAAGAGTCCCTCTCCAGATTTCTTGTAGATCCCCTATCAGTGCCACTGTAACTGCCTAACATTTTCTTCATTGATGCATTTTCTTCTTTATAAACTTACTGAGCATGCTTCTCTTTATCTGAAGGAAAGGAAGACCCACTAACTCTTCTTGATTAGATGAGTACTAACCGAAACGGTTCAAAAGTTTTTGGTCTGAGGATACAGATTGAAACCCTTGTGCCTCACCTAAGCCCTGATGTGAGCTATGGAAAGGCCTTTCTTAGCCAATAGAAAACTGAGGGATTTCCCAACAACTCGGTCCCAAAGAGGAGAGACTGGCTGGAGGACCAGGCTAAAGATTAACCCATCTGTGTGTTCCACTATGTTTTGTGCCTGACTTCTGTGCAGGTTGTGTAAACCCTCTCCTTCCCCTCCGAGGCTGAGAGCTCACTGTCTCACAAGTGGCACAAGGTCTGATTGCCTTGTGTTTATGAAATGTCGGAAATCTTCCTGTGACAAGACTGACTGCTATTTCATTCCATTGACAAGCCACCATCTTGCTAGAGCTGTAACCGCAGTAACAACGGTATGTCACTCGTATTTTAAGCCAAATCTGATTTAAGCTTTTTTATTCAAAAGCAGAGGGAGAGATAAGGAGAGCTGACCTAATACACACCTACTTGGAGTTCCAATTTAAAGGTGAAGATAGGCTGAGAGAGTTGGGGTTGTTCAGCCTGGAGAAGAGAAGGCTCCAGGGGGGTCTTATAGCAGCCTTACAATACCTGAAAGGTGCCTCTAAGAAAGCTGGGGAAGAACTGGCACGTAGCACTAGGACGAGGGGTAACCCTTTTAAACTAGAGAAGGGGAAATTTAGCTTGGATATTAAGAGAAAAATCTTCAGTATGAGAGTGGTGGATCACTGGAACAGAGAGGTAGTGGAGGCCTCATTCCTGGAGATGCTCAAGGTCAGGCTTGATGGGGCTCTGAGAAATCTGATCTAGTGAAGATGTCCCTGTTTACTTAAGAGGGATTGGACTAGATAACCTTTAAAGGTCCCTTCCAACCTACCACATTCTATGATTCTATGAAAGAGTAAAACCTTAATCAAGGTCTTCAGAGCTTGGTCTCTTGGGAGTCTGTGTTCCCTTTTAGAACAAATGTAGCGGGAATGGGAGTCCCTTGTCTCACACCTCTGGGCCCAATTCTTCAAGTGCTCTTGGAGACACAGGTTCTTTACACCTCTCTGAGATACAGCTGTCTCCACCATGCTTTGTCTCACCCATGGACCACTGAGCCGTGACAGCAAATGCCAAATCCAGATGATGCTTTGGGGTCCATCAGGTGGCAATTTACACCTGTCAGTACTGAAAATCTGGTGATCTCCAACTGAAGTGCAACACTACTACTGCAGATTTTGGCAATGCTGCTTGGCAGAAGGGTAAATAGGAGTAAAAGACCTCAAGCCAAATGAGGTCTTATTAGCAATGTCCAGCCCCAGTAGCAGTCAGGTAGTTTGTGAAAGATGGAGTATCTACTTGTAGGGTAAATCGAAGAGATAGATGTGAGACATCCAGCTGAAAGGTCTCCTAACACATGCTGATTGAGTACCAGCTAATAAAAGCCTGGATTGCATTGCTTCCATTGAGCTGTGTCACCACGGGCATCAAAGATTTTACTGCTGGAAGAGAGGGGAAAACTTGGGTACATAAAATGATGATAAATCAAAGCCTGAAAGGTTTTTGGATTACAGCATGGAAATAAGACCAAGTACTTCTCCTTCTTTCCCTCTCTCCCTTTAGCTTTTGTGGTTGCTGTAAGAAAGAACTGAGAGAGGCTGCACAACATCATTTCTGCTGAGATGAAATCTCCAACTGTTGGTTGGTTGGGTTTGGTTTTCTTTTTCATTTTGCAGACACGAATAAGTTGATGGTGGTAATATGCTCCCCAATTTATCAGAGAATTCATGGATAAAAATGAATGTGAAATACAGCATTCCTGCTGCTGACTTCTAGTTTTCTGGCAAGGCAGCCAGAAACCACAGCTCCCCTTTCCATAGAGGTGGGGGACCCCTCCTACTGGCTTCATTCATGTGGAGGTGATCAGAGTTCTCATAAAGCTTTGTGGGCTTCCAAGTGATGCGTCATTTTCAAATTAATTTCCTGCTTGGGTTAATAAACAGTTGATTCATCTCCTTCTTCCTAGTTTCAAGCTAGTTTCAGTGACTCTAAATACTAGACTGTCAAGGTGAAGGGGAGGCGATCATGGGCAGTAAACAGACTGCAGAGGAATTCAATTACTTGTTTGCATCAATCTTCACTCCAAAGCTGTGTTCATATTGAATTGGAAAGGGTTTAGGCGGCAGGGTGAGAAGAGATCTGTGGGAGGGAATCCCTTTCCTCTTCTGAGTTTTAATTTGTAAGTACCATTGAACTATTCCCACCAGCAAAGCTCTGTGAGCCAGACTATTTCTGACATAAAATCTCCCCAGCGAGTGCATCACATCAAAGCAACTAAAATATTATCCTGACACTGGGGTTGCAGGTAAACCAGGATCCCATTTTGGAGAGTTTTTTCTTCTTTGCTCTTGGTTTGCCAGTACAATAATTGGGGGAGAGCGGGGCAATGCCATGTGATTAGGAGCATGGCATGGGCATATCTCCATTGTACCATGCTGAAGGCGGCTGGGAGCAGGATTTTGTTCCAAGGGACCAGGCCCCACAAGCAAGGCACAGATCAGGACAGTGGGGAAAATCTAGGTGGCTTGAAAAAGCAAAGCAATTCAGTATTAGACAGGAGATTCATGGTCATGCTGATCAGAATGAAAACAACCTGGAGAATCCTACAAAGAAGGCTGTGGCAGTTGGGGTTGTTCAGCCTGGAGAAAAGAAGGCTCCAGGGAGACCTAATTGTGGCGTACCAATATGTAAAGGGGTCCTATGGGAAAGTGGGAGAGGTTCACCAGGGATTGCAGTGATAGGACAAGGGGCAGTGGCTTCAAGCTGAAAGAGGACAGGGTTAGGTTAAGCATTAGGAAGAAATTCTTTACTATGAGGGTGGTGAGGCCCTGGAACAGGTTGCCTGGAGAGGTCGTGGATGCCCCCTCTGTAGCAGTGTTCAAGGCCAGGTTGGATGGGGCTTTGGGCAACCTGGTCTAGTGAAAATGTTCCTGCCCATGGCAGGTGGGTTGGAACTAGATGATCTTTGAGGTCCCTTCCAACCCAAAGCATTCTATGATTTTTTTTTTTTTCTTTAGTCTTTGTGACTGATCTCTTGACTTCACTATGCTTTGCTTAGTTCACTTAATGCTATTTGCAAGCACACTGAGAGCTCTGAAGGATTTGGGAAAGCATCTTCCAGTCTCCAAAGTTGCATGCTGATAAATCAGTTTATCACTGATGAATGATTTTCCAGTGTAGTGTGTGGCTTCTTTAATAAAGCAGTTATAGAGGATCATGGACTTGGGGAACAAACTAGGAACCAACCATTACCAGTCAAGGAAAATTGCAAATAACTTAAGGTCTATTTGCCAAGTGCTTGTGAACAATCAATACATTTAAAGAGAATCAGGATGTTTCTCAAACATTCTTCTAACCAAAATGGCGCTTTATTCATAATAAATACTATTTATGATGAATAATTTGACTAAGGAGTACTGGAGAAAGGCCAATGTATCCATCTATTTAATAGGAACTATGGGTGATCCAAAGAATTACAGACTTCTCAGACTTATTTCTGTTGCTGAAAGAATAGCTGAGAAATTAATTAAAAAAAACAGGCGATAAAATAGCAGGTTAAGTGTAAGTTGAAAGTAGCAAAATACTGTACATTTTAAGGGTAGAATTCTCCATGCTTTCATTCATATTTTCTAGAGTCAACATAAGAATTATGCCTTTCACCAGCATTTCTGTATCAGCTAAGATTGTGGACAAAGAGGGATGGGGACCTTCATTCAGTGGAGACAGAGCTTAGCACGTTGCCACCTAATCATTGCTGACGTCTTTGAGCACTGCAGCACTTGAATACAAATAATAAGTTTCATCTCTAATGTTAATAACCCCTCAATTTCTCTGGGAATATTAAGAGCAGAGCAGATAAAGGATGAATGGTAAATACAGTTAATTTAGATTTTCAAGATGGTTTTGAGAAAGCACCTTACAGGAAGCTATTTATGGGATTTGGTGGCTGTAGAGGGAGAAGGAGGGCAGAAGCATAGCTTCAGCGGTAGTGAAGAGGAGGGACAGAAAGAGCAGGGCTAAGAGTTCAATTCTCAGCATGGGAAGGGGTTAATAACAAGGTCCACCCAGAATCAGGTTCGTGAAGACTTGTGAGGAATAAAAGCAACTTCATAAAGGCCTAATAAACATCAGTAGTTGCCAACAGGAATTTCAGTGTAGCCGAGCACAACGTGATGCTGCTCGAAAGGAACGATTTAAATGCCTCATACACACTGATGATTTCTGCATTCGTTTTAACCCTCTAGACCTTGGGACCTCCAGGCCTTAGGACATCATTGCCAACAGCTGAAGGAAAGGATTCACACAGTACACAGCGGGGGGCTTGCAGCAGTGAAAGGACCGCTCAGCTGAGTTAAGGAATGGGTGGAGGGAGCTGTAGCTAATAATAATGTTGTGGCTAATAATAATCCGATGAACTAATGCTTCATCTGTACCACCTGCTGTATTCAATCCTGATCACCCTTTTGTTGAGAAGAAGAATGGTAGTGCAAATAGGGAAAAAAAATGAGAGTGAACATCAGCGTGTGGTTCCTCTGTACGGTGAGAAGGGAAAGTGATGGGGTTTAATCTGTAGGGGAGCAAGATGAGTGAGTTAGAACTGACATATTTTACAGGGTAAATACACACAGGGAAGAGCTCAGCTGCCACTCTCTGGTTTTGCTTTTTGTCTTTTAATCCTTTTTTATGAGGTAATGAATATAGGGAAGTACAAAGAAAGCTAAAGGCAATTTGTTTCGGAAAGAAGTATTCAGAGCCTGCATGAGAACTGGTTTCAGTATGTGGACCTTGGTGGGGAAGAATTTCTTGGAGGCAGCTGTCTATTTTTGTAATAAATGCTTATATATATATATATATATGTGATCATATATATTTTTAGTTAAGGATCTAGTGCTTTAGTACTTTAAAGGAAAGAAAATGTCCTGAGCTGTGAACATTCAAGGGGTATACTGGTGTCAGACTGGGAATGGAAAGGGATGTCAGGCCCTGGAAATACCACCCTGTTCACAAGTCCTGCTATGCACAAAATGCCTTGCACACAGCAGCCTGGGTTACCTCCTTCCGAACTGCATATGGTTTGGATCTGATGCCACTTCTGGCTGTCTGGAAGTTGCCTGGGCCAAGTGTGCCGTGTCCTGGACCAATCTGAAATGACTTCTGTAGGGGTGGGAGACTTTAGGGAGAATTTCCCTGCATATGAGTGCAGATGGGAGAGACTCTGAAGTTTTGATTCAGCCTCAGGTTCAGCTTTTGAGCTCATTTGAACCCCATGAAACACAGGCAGGTCTGTTTATCCCAGCTCTTGGGCAGCAAAGCTCCAGATCAATTTTTCTGAAGAGGTGCAAAGTGAAATCCACCCAAAGTGTGCCTTGAGAAACTGCCTGTGACCTGACACTCTGGAGTCTGTTGACACAGTCTGCGTATGCATGTGCTGGCATGGGAGGGACACCAAGTTCCAGACAGCTGTGAGATGCTTGCTAATGGGTAGGACTGATGCTGTGAGCGAGATGTCAGTCCCCCACATCATCGATGGGGACGAGCTGCTGGAGAACTGAACGTGTGCTGTCTGTTCTTCTCCTTTCTCCTGAAGCCCCTTGATGTGCGTGTTAAGATGTGACCAGCTGAGGTACCTGATAGGTCTGTTTTGTCCATAACCGTGTTTGCTGCCCCAGCCTTGTGCTAACCAGAGTCCTCCAGCTGGTGCTGAGAGATCATCTGCTCTCCTCCTGCCTCTCTGCCTTGCTCCACAGTGCTCTTGCTGTAGCCGTTAACTGAAAAGGTAGCAAATAGGACAAGGAAGGTTCAGCCTGATGCTAAATAAGTGCTTAAGACACTGATCAGATGTGACACAGGGATCATATGAGAAGGCAGGGAAGTGCTCCATCCTTCAATTATCACCAGAGAGCTGAGGCACAGAAAATGTCCTGGCCGTGCCATGAAAATATTCAGTGCCAGCAGCTGACACTGGCTTTCCTGGATCCCAGCCCTGGGTGTAAGGCAGAAGCTTAACTCTTCATCAAAGCTGCCTTCTCCCCTCCTGCTGTTCGTTCCCATTCCTCATTGCATCATACTTAGCATTAGCTTCCACATACACTGTGGACAGTGCAGGTCTTTCTGGGGTGCTCTGTGGGAATGAGCCTCGCTTCAGGACTGTTATGCAAATTCATCACAACAATGGTCCAGAAATAGTAATTGTTAATCACGGGTAATTTTGAAAATGAATCAAACACATTCTTTTCTCTCCAGTGAATAATTATCTTAGTATTGAGCATTACTAATGGTAAGGACTTTTTAGTGTCCCTAAAATATTTTTTTTTAAAGCCATCAGTCTCTGCTTTTAACAAATCCCCTTTGGAAATGTTCCATTTAATTTGGAAAGCTTAGAAAAAAAAAGAAGGGTCTGGTCAAAAGCAGTCACTGCCATTCAGCCCTGATCACATCAAGATGGTTTTCGTCTGCAGCTTTAACACGTGTGTGTGGATGTGTGGCTCAGACCCTTCCTTAGGCGTCCGCTGACTTGATAAGCCTTAATGGCCATGTCAGTGATCCACGGATGATAGGTCACTGGGAGATGGGACAGTCTGAAACTGCACTTTTCAATTTATGCTGCTGTGCCTTTGGGGGTTTTTGTGAGGCAGCCACAGGAACCAGATGAGAAACAGTGAATTTGTACCCTAGAAACACCTTGGGCAGTGACTTTCATCATACCCCTGGCCTTGGAACAGTTCTGAAGGACAACACTAAACTGCAGGAACTTAGGCACAGTCAGAAAGCCAGGGAAGGTCATATTGAACCACATTGTCCTGCACTGGTATTTCTTTGCTAACTGTAGGTAAAGCTGCTGTGGGCCTGCTGAATAAGCCTTGAAGTAAATGAATGAGCATAGTCTATCCTGGAGGCACTGTGTGGAGTCAGAGGAGGGATGCCTGGAAGAATTTGGCTGGAGGTGTCTGCTTGAAGTGGTTGGACTCTCAGAGGGGACATAACTGAGCCGGGCTGAAGAGACATGGGCAGTCACACACAGCAACACGTGCACATGGCCTCACTGTCAGCAATGTAATATTTTCAACTAATATTGATCTTTCCTTACTGCCCATCTACTCTTTCCTCCTGCCAGTCTAGATGGAAAAAAAAAAAGACAAATTGTTTCCTTAGAGCTGTGACGAGGAAAGACCAGGGGAGGAACATTTAATGGATATCACCAGGGCTTGAAATGCAGAAGGGTTGTCAAGGAAAAACACAGATGATATGGTAACTGTATGTTCAGAATGCCTGTGTGCACCAGTGTGCCACCTGTCTCGCTCCACAGGGAGGCATGATTTTATGTGGTTCCCTAGTGGTGTGCCCACAGGATACCGGGCTTGTTCAGCCTGGAGAAGAGGAGGCTCTGGGGGAACCTTATAGCGGCCTTCCAGTCCCTGAAAGGTGCCTGTAGGAAAGCTGGGGAAGAACTGTTCCCAAGGGCATGGAGCAATAAGATAAGGGGTGATGGATTAAATGCAAAAAGGGGATTGGGTATTGGGTGTTAGGAAAAAATTCTTCACTATGAGGGTGGTGGATCACTGGTGCAAGTTGCCCCATCCGTGGAGACATTCAACCTTGGATTGATGGGGTTCTGAGTGACCTGACCTGGCAGAGATGTCTCTGCTTACTGCAGGGGGGTTGCACTAGATGACATGCAAATGTCCCTTCCAACCTTACACGTTCTGTGAGTCTGTGAGGACAAGTTTGTGATCCCTGTGGTTGTGAACACTCAGTCCCATAGTTGCACTCAGGAGTTCCTGGCACTTTTACTGATTCTTCTCCCTAACCACCTGGCACAGGTAGTTATTTTACCAAGTCAGAAGTAAGAAGGCATGGAATTAACAACAGGAAACCTTCATCCCCTTCAGGAATGTGTTTGACCAAGCATTGAGAGCTTGTCCCAATGTGCAGTGCCTGAGTGCCAAAAGTCCATTGGTAAGGATACAAAGTGTCCTGCTCCTGCTGCGTGATTGAACTAAATACCCATGAGCAGCTCATTTTTTTTCTCTCAGTTTTCAAGGTTGTCCCACTGACAGCAGTGATATCTCTACATGGGGATGCAGCATTAAATTTTTGCTCTTGGTCTGTGTCACTATGTTGTTCACTCTTGCATGAACAGAATGTAGATAAGGAAGACCTGGCCTTGTGTTACAGACCTAGAAACGTGAGTTTGGGCATCCCTTTATGCCTCTACTAAAGGTTAAGCAAGTTTCATGGTGGTGTGAAGAAAAAGCCCCTCAACTAAGCTGATAATCCAAATGGACAGCATTCAAAGGCAATGGGAGTGAGGCAAGTGAGCATCCAAAACAAGAGCTGAATAGAGAAACTTAATGTTTACTAGCCTGTCCAGTGCTGGTTGGATGTTGGTCTCGGTGCCTGGGTCACTGGAACTGGTAGCCTTCAATAAAGAAGATATAGGGAAGTGGTAACTAGCTTGAAAAAAAATCATATCACTGTGTTTAAAAGTGAGGAAAAGGTAAATACCTTGTGATGAAGTCTCTCGGTGTGATTAACATGGGTTTTTTATTGTATTTGTTTACTTAACCCTAAAAGCCTGTGTGCTAGGCAGATGAACTGGGGTGTATGTGGGAACAGTAAAAGGGATGGACAAAGGCAAGCAGGCAGGAACATGAGACTGAGGGCATGGGAATCTTTTGAACTGGATTTGCCTGTGGAGATGATGTCATCTGCAACTGCCCCCTTCAAAAACAGTGTATCGGGACAGTCATCCTCCTTCCCCATATCCTGTGGGATAACCCAGCTGATTCTGCAGTAGTTTTCTGCAGTTAAGCAGCAGCTGCTCCTTGACTTTCCATTTGCTCCTTTTTGCTGCACAGAGTGTGGGGATCATGGGACTGGCTGTGCCGTGTTCTTCTCTCAGCCCTCTTGCAGCAATCTCTTTACCTGGAGCTGCAGTCCATGGACTTCATGTGGCTTCTCTGCCTATGTCCTGCTCTCATCCTGCCCATGAGGAAGAGGACCTCTTAATTTGACTGGAAATTACCATATACTTTTGGGTGTTATGCAAGACCCAAAGTGGCTCTATAAGGTGCTAGAGACACTGTGGCTTAAGTAACGGGTGCTTAGAATTGCAGAAAGCAAATATCTACTGACAGTTTTCCTATCCCATTCTCTGACATTCATTTTAAACACACTCTTACAGAAAAAACTGTTCTGCAAACATTATAGAGAGCTGTAATGTATTAAAATTAGGTTTAGATTAGCATACTCCCACCTGGAAATCCAGGTGCTTTACTTATCATGAGTTGAGCTCTCCGGAGCTTGGAGACAACCATAAAGCTTCTGTGAACATCCTTAAATAGCTGTTCTGCACACATAAATGCTGCTCCTTTGAAATCAACTACCTTATTTCCAGAACGAGTGATATGTATTACTGTGCACAGCTCTCTCCTTCCCTGAGTATGAATTGCCATTTTCTTCTGCTGAAGAGCATGGACCAGGGCCAAGAGTGGCAGTTTTTGTTTTACATACTTCTGTCTGGTTGAATTTTCCTTCTTGTTTAGTTGAGGGTGCAAGTGGGTAAGATAGAAGAGATGCCATGCTAGAGGGGAAAAAAAAAAGTGTGGGGGAAAGAAAAGGAAACTGTGGAAGATTTGAAAAATAATAATCAGTGTTAGTCATGTGGAAGTGTCCAGGTAAGGTGGTAGAGGGCTTCTACTGCATTATATTGGTGTGGTTATAATGGTTTTAAATTGAAAGATGGTAGATTTAGTTTAGGTATTAGAAAGAACTTCTTCCCTGTGAGGGTGGTGAGGCACTGGGATACATTGCCCAGAGAAGCTGTAGCTGCCCCTTCCCTGGCAGTGTTCAAGGCCAGGTTGGATGGGGCTTAGGGCAGTCTGGTCTAGTGGAGGGGGTCTCTGCCTATGGCTGGGGGTTGGAACTAGGTGATCTTTGAGGTCCCTTCCAACCCAAACCATTCTGTGATTCTATTGGTGTCATCCTAAAGACTGTCCAGCTCATCACAGGGATATCATTTCCCCAGGTGTGCAGTGTATCAGTTATTTCTAAAGGCACTGTGAAATCTAAGCAGTGTCTTGAGCTGGTGTGGGATGGCATAACCACATGAGGATTTATTCCAGTTGAAGTTCTGGTTTATTTTCTGATTGCCATAAAATGCCCAGCACACGTCAGTTTGAGGTGGGGAGTACAGAGCACTGCATCTGAGGGAAATTTGAGAAGCAGAAATAAGACAGAACTTGCTCACTGCAGCTGGTGTCCTGCCAGGATGCTGGGATTAAACCAGGGAATGCTTATAAACAGTGTGGCTGGTGTAGCCCTGGCTGGGACTTTCCCCTTAATTCAGGTGGCATGGTTCCTCCTTGCAGCTGCCTGAGCTTTGGGGTCAATACTGCTTCTGAGGAAGAAAAGCTGCTGCTGAAGGGATGGTTGCTTGGTGTCCCCTTCTGGTTTAACTGGTGGGGAGGCTAATTGCAGAAAGTTACCAGTTTGAAAGGGGGAAAACTGTGGAAAAGGCAAATGGGGAGAGGCTGATTGGATTTTGCTGTCAGGCTGAGGAGGTGAAGAGTTGAGTGTGGAGTTCATTGTGAAATGGAGGCCTAACCCAATGGCCTTTGAAATCAGTAGAACACCTCTCACTGGCCTCAGGATCTTTGTTTTCTAAACAAGGTGGGGGAGATCATAGAAATAAGAAAGCAAAATGATATTGTGGTTTAGGCCTGTGGAATGCATACATATCAGGGGCTCTAGGAAGATGCAGTTAGCTGTCTAGGTGCATGGAGAGACAAAATGCAATCCTTGTCATCAGTACAGGCTGGGAGATGGTGTGATAGAGATCAGCCCTGCAGATAAGGACTTGGGGGTGCTGGTAGACGAGAAGCTCAACATGAGCTCATAGCAGCCTTCCACTACCTGAAAGATGCGTATAGAAAGCTGGGGAAGAACTGTTCACAAGGACATGGAGCAATAGGACAAGGGGTGATGGTTTTGAACTAGAAAAGGGGAGATTTAGGTGGGATATCTGGAAAAAAAATATTCACTATGAGGGTGGTGGATCACTGGAACAGGTTGCCCAGAGAAGCAGTGGAAGCCCCATCCCTGGAGACATTCAAGGTCAGGCTTGATGGGGCTCTGAGCAACCTGATCTAGTGAAGATGTCCCTGCTCACTGCAAGGGAGGGTTGAACTAGATGACCTCTAAAGATTCCTTCCAATGTTACACATTCTGATTATATGCTTCTTCAGTCTACCTGGTTGGCTGTGTACATATCAGCCATCTTGTATATGGGCCATCCTATAACTACAGTAGAAAATAAGAATAGCCTATGACATACATGAAAGGTTTTGCCTGAAGAATGCCGGGTTACTATGGTGGTGGGCACTGCAGAAAGCGTTTGTATGGATTCCTTGACAGTTTGCAATGCAGTGGGGACAGAGTGCCACCTGAGAGGGGATCTTGGCCAGACAGATGGGGACCAGTGGGTGTTCACTGGAGACCTTTGATTCATATGTTGAATTTGTATTCTTTAAGAGAAATAAGTTGAACTCTGAACACCCGACCAGCTAGGGTGGCACATGACTAGACATTGGCTCAGCAACTTGCAGATACCTGAGTAAATATCCTGGATTTTACATTCAGTGAGGTCCATCAGGTATCATAGAATTGTAGAATGTTTTGGGTTGGAAAGGCACCTCAAAGATCATCTAGTTCCAACCCCCCACCTGCCATGGGCAGGGATATGCCACACATCCAGGGATTGGGCTTCCACAACCTCTCTGGGAAGCCTGTGCCAGTGCCTCACCACCCTCGTAGTAAAGAATTTCTTTCTAATGTCTAATCTAAACTGATCCTCTTTCATCTTAAAGCCATTGCCCCTTGTCCTATCACTGCACTCCCTGGTGAACAGTCCCTCTCACTTTCCTGTAGGACCCCTTTACATACTGATATGCCATCATTAGGTCTTCCTGGAGCTTTCTCTTCTTCAGGCTGAACAACCCCAACTGTCTCAGTATTTAAACATGTATCTGCTTTTAAACAGCTAAATCAGTCATTGAAATAATATAAATTTCTATTAATAATTAATGAACTGAGGTGACACTCATGGAATCGCAGGCTCTTGGAGGTTTTGAAGGGAACTCTGGAGATCATCTCAGCCCCAGCTGAAGCAGGGTCAGCCAAAGCAGGGCTGCTGAGGGCTATATCTAGCTCAGTGTTGAGTATCTCCATGGAAGGATGCTACACAACCTCTCTGAGCAACCTGTTCCAGTGTTGACTACTCACAGTAAGTTCCTTATGTTTAAATGGCATTTCCTCTATGCCACTGTTCCCATTGTCCTGTCAGTAAGCACCACTGAGAAGAGCCTTGCTCCAACTTCCTTACATTCTCCTGTCAGATATTTATACCCTGGGACAAGATCCCCCTGAGCCTTCTTCTCTGCAGACTGAACAGTCCCAGCTCTCCTAGCCTCTTCTTGCATGACAGATACTCCCATCCCTTAATCACCTTCATGGCCCTTTGCTGGACTCACTCCAGACGTCCATGTCTCTTGTAGTGGGCAGCCCAGCACTGCATGCCTTGGCTGCAAGTGCTGTCCTTTGGAAAGCATCCACAATATCCATCAGAAAATGATCAAGGAAGGCAGGAGCTGGCCCCGTGTGTCCCAACTCCCTGCTCTGACAGTGAGGACATTTCTAAGCAGGCTTGGAGATTGTTCCCTTCTCTGACTTCTCTTCCTTGCTGTAATGAAAACCGGGTTGGACTGATTATCAGGAGTGGAGAAGTTGATGAGTCACAGTCTTGTAGAGCAGTGCAATTTTGTGTGGAGCGCTGCACTGATCTGCCTACCTATCTCAGGCAAAGATTTATTTATGGTGCTCTCCGAAGTGATACTGTAATATCCTTTTCTAGCCCACATTCCCTCTGGTGCCTGCTCACTACGAGATTCCCCCCCCCACCCCTGCTGTGTTAAATAAGATTATAGTATATTGAGTTTGAAAGGAGCGGGATATTGTTAGGATTTTTATCACCAAATTACTACTTTAAGCAAACTGGAAGTCTCTGATCAATCATGTAGAGTACAGTGTACTGGTCCTGGCCTTGACATCCTCTCTTCTCTCAAAGCCCCAGAAAGATTCAATGAGGATCCAGAGGTTATCTGAGGTAAAGGTGGTAAACATATTGGTGTGAACAGCTGCTCCTGGTGCAGGCTTCTTCACTCTCAGGGAGGGTTCAGAGGCAGTAGATTTGTCTCAGTGAAACATTTCTCCTGCTTGGTAAGTCGTGCTTCACTAATGTACTCATCTACCAGGAGGCTATTTTCGGTTTATGCCCATTCCAAAAATGAGAGCACATCTCTGCTCTCCTCCCCAGCATCTACTCTGCCCTGAGAGGGCTGGTGGGGGCATCTTGTGCCTTCAGGGAAATGTGGGTGCTTTGCAGTCTTCAGTGCCGCAGGAAAATGGTGATCTGCTGAAGGTGTCTATGGCAGACAGAGCCGGCCAACCACTAGTTTCTCCTTTTCTGTTGCAGGCATGAAAGTAGTCAAGTCACATTTAATTTTGATATAAAATTAGGATACATTTGGGGTGTGTTTCCTGGGCTCCCTGGTATAAAAAAGACAGGGATCTCCTGGAGAGAGTCCAGCGGAGGGACAGGAAGGTGATTAAAGGCCTGGAACATCTCCCATATGAGGAAAGGCTGAGTGAGCTGGGGCTGTTCAGCCTTGAGAAAAGAAGACTAATAGGGGATCTGATTAATGTTTATAAATATCTCAAGTGTAGGACACAGGGGGAAATGGCCAGCCTCTTTCCAGTGGTCTGTGGGGACAGGACAAGGGGCAATGGCTTCAAGTTGGAGCATAGGAAGTTCCACACCAATATACAGAAGAACTTTTTCCCAGTGAGGGTGACAGAGCCTTGGGACAGGCTGCCCAGGGGGGGTGTGGAGTCTCCTTCTCTGGACATATTTAAGGCTGACCTGTGTGACCTGTTCTAGGGAGCTGCTTTGGCAGGGGGGTTGGACCCGATGATCTCTCAAGGTCTCTTCCAACCCCTGCAATTCTGTGATTCTGTGATTGCCCTTGGTGCTGCCAAGTTTAGTTTCCAAAGTGCAAGTGATTAAGGGATACCTTCCCTGCTTCATAAGAAGTCCAGCATCTCTTTACAGAGATGCATGGTGGTGATGCTCCTTTCTCCTCCTGAAATCCTAAATTTGTGTTATTTTGACTCATGCCATTCTTCAGTCAGTATATAGAGGCTAATTCTGTCTAATACCCAAAGAATTACCTTGGGGGGGTGGGGAGGAGAATCAATGAAATGGTTAACCAGGAGGGCAGGGGAGCACAGAGAGATGGAGATGAAAGCGAGATGAAAACAGGATTATCCAGGCCAAGTCGTTTCAGTTTGCTGCAGGAGGATGAGTCACTGGTGATGGTGGTTAATGTAGATTTCAAGATGTGTGCCTTCTTTTCAGAGTGAGATTTCCAATGGAAAATGTGGTTTAAATGTGGCCTAATGTCAAACAATGCAGAGGGGATAGCAAGGTGCACATGTTAAACTGAGCAGCTCTGCAGCCGGCCACCCAGTGGAAGGATTGATGGGTTCTTTATTGCAGATTATATGACAGGGAAAGAAATCTGGCTCATCAGGGGCTGGGGAAATTAAATGTTATTCTCCTGTCACGGTAGGTGCTGAATTCAGCCTGTTACCTCCTGTTACCTCTTTTCTATGAGCATGCAAAGCAGCCTGTTGCTCGGTGGATGAGGCCAGATTTTGAGAGTTGTAGCTGACTAATTTTGAGGGCAGCAATAACATTTCTGCTTATGAATTTCAGGCCATAAAATGTTTTCTGCATAGATCAAGAAAGATGACATCCCTTCAAGGTAAAATATTGATTACCCATTATAGAAGTGTTTTTACATAAAGAGAGCTTCTTTAAACAATCAGATAATGGTCCTACCAGAAGCATGATACTGAAGAAGACTTGCCTTTTTTTTTCCCCAGTTTTGTGCAAAAAAATTTGACTTCCATAGGTTTCATAAGAGATTGCTCAGTTGAAATCCCTACAGGGCTTGACCCTGCTTCCTTATCATGCAGTTCTGTGCCATTATGTGAATACTGTGTCTCTGCTTCCCTGTGGACATGTAACAACATTTATCAAAGTCCAAAAACACGTGTTAGGAATGTGTTAGCCAGGGAAATTTTAGTCCTGTGTTTAGCATCCAGTGAGTGATACTGCTTCCTAAACCCTTCTTAGACCTTTAAGCCTGGTTGGGATGAGGGTTCTGCAAACACAGGCAGTGCCTTCAGTGACTGATTTAGTCTGCCCAACTTTTCCTAAAGCAGGAAAAGATATTTCCTGCTTTGAAAACAGTAGGCATTTCTTCTTTCATCTGCCAACATATCTTGGTGCGTGCCAGTCACATCCTATGTGTCTTAATCCAAAGTATCCCATGCTCCAACAGCTACCAACACCCAGGCCTAAAAGGACTTGGCTCATGCCCATGGCCCATGGGGGCCATTGCTATAGAAGTGATTTGATAGTGATAGCATGTATGTCTTGGCCTTCTGTGGCTGTTAATAACATTTGGCAGGTTTTGGCAAGTATGCTAAGCACAGAGGGTTGCCTTAGGGCCATTCTTGATGGGTTACATGGATAACGTACTGTGGGTAAGCGCTAACAAGTACCAAAACAGGTAGAGCTGCAGAGTGGTGACTGATGCTTTTCCAGGGGAGGCACAGACTAGAAATGCAAATCTACCCTCTGGTAACATAATGCTAAGGTTTTTTTGGGGAATTTATGTGCAAACTGTTTTTTTTTTTTTCCTGGAGAGACATTTTTCCTACTATAAAGAACCTGGTGGCTGGTTCCTGACAGTGGGGTTCATTGCATTCGGCTTATAAAAATATTATTTATGTACCAGCAAAGATTAAGGACCAGAGTCTTTTCCTGCTGAGATGGCTGCAAGGCAGCTGAATACCCAGCACTCATCATTACGAAGTGATTTGGTAAGTCTGAATGAGATCAGGAGTTGCTGAGAGCAGCCTAAAAACTACCATAGATGAGACAATCTGAATGCAAGGCTGAATGGATGGGACATATATCGCTTTATGCAAGAGACAGTCATGTGGAGTCAGGACATGGGCAAAAAGCAAGGCTAACCAGCTTATGAGACAATTAGGCTGTGGCTGAGCAGAGGGATGGTTGTCTGATTTAAATGCCGGCAGAGCTGTCGGATCAGGGTTCTGTTCCCAACGCTGCCGCAGGCTTGCTGGCTCCTCCGCTTGCTACTGATGCTCTCCCCAGCACAGCCTTGTTTCTGCTTCAGAGCTGCTGAAGTACATGGGGTTGCCATATGGGGAGCAGAATGGTTTGCTGAAGACTTTGAGCTCATTGCAAAACTAGTCAGGCCTTGGTTGAGAGAGGGATGCTGGCAGCAAGGCTGGCTCCTACAGTACCTTTAGCTATATATGCCTATATATGTGTGTGTGTATACACACATATATATATTTACATATCTATGTATGTATGTGCAGCTGTAAGACTGTCATTCTTGCCTCTGCCTATCACAGACTTGGAAGTGCTTTTTTCAGGGGTGGTCAGGGAAGTAGGAGCTTAGCTGTACCCTCAGCTTCTCCACCCTGATCTGTCCTTGATGTCTCTGGCTGGCCATGGAGGGAAGATAACAGTAGCTGCACCAGGGTCTTCTTGTGGTTTTTCGTGGCAAGGTTCTGGTGGAGAGGAGTGTGGGGGGCAGGCTGCGGTGGTGGCTTCTGCAAGAAGCAGCTATAAGCTTCCCCTAGGCCTGACAGAGTAAAATCTCAGCTGGGCTTGAGGCTGGATCCACTGCTGACCAAGGCCAAGCCCATCAGTGATGGTCACAGCGCCTCTGGGAATCACATTTAAGGGGGGAGAAAAAGCAGGCAGCCACTTTTTGCTGCCAGAGAATGGAGGGAGAAGATGTGAGAAACTGTGAAGACACCAAGGCCAGTGAAGAAGGGTGGAGAGGGGGGGAGGAGGCACTACAGGCACCAGAGAGAGAGATTCACCTGCAGCCTGTTGAGAAGACCATGGAGAGCAGATTGTCCCCCTGCAGCCCATGGATGATGAGGGCGAGCAGAGATCCCACCTGCAGCCTGTGGAGAGGTGACATCCAGAAGGCACTGTGACCTGTGTTGGAGCAAGCCTCTGGTAGCACTTGCAGCTTGTGGGCAGAGATAGAGAAACAGATGAACGAGAGAGAGAGTGGCCCACACCAGAGCAGGTTTGCTGCAGGGGCTTGTGACTCTGTGGGGGACCAGGCTGGAGCAGTCTGGGCCTGAGAGACTGAGAGACATTCTATGATTTATGACTGCACCCCATAGCAGTGACCCATGCTGGGGCAGCTGGTGAAGAACCAAAGCCTCATGTTGGAGACTCATGTTGGAGAAGTTCATGGAGGACTGTCTCACATGGGTGGGACCCCATGCTGGAGCAGAGGAAGAGTATGAGGAATGCCTCCCTCCCCCCAAGCTAGGGAGGAAAACTTCTTGTGAGGAACAGACCAAAACCCCCATTCCCCATCCCCATCCCCATGCCACAATGTGGGGGAAAGAAGGGAGCAAAATCATGAATAAAGTTAAGACCACAAAGAAGGGAAGGGTGGGGGGAGATGATTTAAGATCTGATTTTATTTCTCATTACCAGACTCTGGTGTCACTGTGTGTGCAGTGCAGTGTAATAAATTAGAGAGTTTTCTTTCCTTCATTCTGTGTTGAGTCTGTTTTGCCCATGACACTAATTGCAGAATGATCTCTCCCTGTCCTTATCTCCACTCCTAAGCCTCTCAATATATATTTTCACTTTGGTGGGTGTCTGGCCTCCAGCCAGGGTCAAACCACCGCAGTCTCCAGCAGGCTGAAGCAAAAGTTAAGATTCTGTCTGTTTGATAACAAAAAAGTATTGCAAAATAAAGACTTGGCAGCCTCTTAGGTAGAGGGAACTCCTCACAGCATTTCATCTAGCACTAGATGAAATCCTCACTAGATTTCAGCAGCCCCTGTGACCAGTAAAGCCCAGTGGTGCAGATACCAGCACTGGTCTTTGGAGGTGTCCAGTATTCCTGACACCGCTCACCAGCACAGTGGAGGGCCTGAAATCACACAGAATCACAAGGTTGGAAAAGACCTTTAAGATCATCAAGTCCAACCATTCCCATCCTATGCTAAACCATATCCCTAAATACCTCATCTACCCTTTCTTCAAACACATCCAGGGATGGTGACTCATCCCCCTCCCTGGGCAATCTGTTCCAGGCCCCAACAACTCTTTCAGTGAAATTTTTTTCCCTAACATCTGATCTGACCCTGCCCTGGTGCAGCTTTGTGCCATTTCCCCTTGTCCTATCTCCTGTCACCTGGCTGAAGAGACCATCGCCCACCTCTCTACAACCTCCTTTCAGGTATTTGTAGGCAGTGATAAGGTCAAATCTTATCACAAATCTGTCACACAATGACCTCAGGAAGCTCAAAGTCACTCATGCTTGTCTCATACCCATGGAAGGATATCTAGGAGAACAGCTTCTATGGGAAGGGGAAGGGAAAGGAGGGACAGATGGGAAAGTAAGTGGCAGGTGGGAGAAGAGAAATAGGGCAAATGCAGGACAGACTTGGAGTCAGTGGTGGCCAAACATTCTGTCCAGAACATGCCAGGAGGAAGCAGAGATCATGACCAGCCATCAGGATGTCCCTGGAGTGCCTTGCCAGTCATTTCTCCATGGAAAGACAAAGAAAATAAGAGGTTCACTTACTTCATGTCATCCCGGGAGCCTCCAGTGCTGTCGTCAGCCATACCATGACACAGGCAGACCTCTACCCTCAGTCAGACTTTGTCTCTCTTTGCTTGGAGCCCCTCTCTCATGTGGGCCAGAGAAGATCAGACTGCCAGGAGCCAGGGTGTGAAGGGCTCAACAGGCTGTGATGGCCATGTCCTGCATGGCCAGGAGCAAAACCAAATGTGACATGGCTCTCCAGCTGATACATGAGATGATGCAAGGAGCACTAATTGGTTAGTCAGGCAGAGCACTGGTGATGTGAGGAATGGGAGGTGACACCTCATGGCATAGCTACCATTAGGGAGGAGAATAGTGTGTGCTCAGCCCTTCTTAGCATCAGTGGGGCAGTTATTTCCTCCTGCTCCACTCCCCCCACCCCGACATACCAGAAGAGATCTGCCAAATAAGCTGTATTAGTTTTTTGACTTCAGCAGCCAGTGAAATAGTAATTTTGGCAAAGAACAAGTTTTCTGGAAATCAATTACCTAAAATTCAACCTCCAGCTGTGTTAAGCCCTGCAGATTCCAGTATAGCATTTGTGTTGCCTGATGGGTTTCTTACATAGGGGATTGCTCTCTTCTTACTTTAGTTATGGCCACTTCCAACTACTGCAGCAAAGAACACCCTTTAAAACCAAGTCAGACAGCTCTTCCCCATGCACCTTTCAAACACAAGCAATGAGACCATTGATCTTGCCACCTTGTTGCATCCAGAGATCATAAAAAGAGACTTGTGCTTAAGTGGATTATATAGTTTTGCTCAGTGGCTTCACATGGAGAGTGGACACCATGAGCCAAGATTTCTGGTTCCCTGCGTTGCCTGTTGGCAATGGTTGGGCTCTTCCACATGGCCACCTGTTTTATTATTTGGTAGAAAGCCAAGGCTTCCTTTCAATGCACCTTCTTAGGGACCTGTCCTCCATCCCTCTCACAGAGCTGGATTTTTTCCCTATTTCTTTCCTGTTTTCTTTCTACGCTTCAGTATTTAAATCAGCAGAATGCAACTGGGAAGACACTAGGCAAACAAGCTCAGAGATTGGAGATCGTGTGTGAATCTCCCTGGATTGTTGGCATGACCTCCAGATACGCTGTAGGTGCTAGGAGATGAGCAGATGGCTTCATGCCCTGCACACCCTGCAAGCAAAAAGAAGAGTCTGAATATTAATTACTCTCCATTATTAATAAAGGGGTGTCCCACACACATAGCTCTGGTAAGGGCAGATATTCAGATCTGGTGATGCTGTTATCATTAAAAATGTGTATTACTAGGAAATGCACAAAAAGCAGTGGGAAAGCAACACAAGGTGCTAGGGGAGGGTTAAATCTGGAGAGCTTGTGCAAGGGATGAGTAAAAGGACTTGTGCTACCTAGCTAAAAAAAATCTAATGGATGTAAAAACTGAAGAGAGAGGGGAATGATTTGGCTTAGTCAGAGGGCATAGTGCTTAGCAGTAATGGGGGGAAATTATGGAAGGTTAAAGTCCAGGTTGAGTACAGTACAAATTTGCAGTCAGATGTGTTAGTTTAGAGAACAACCTCCCATGGAAGGGTGTGAGGCTTAGTTGGCATTTTGTGAGGGCACAGTAGGGATAAGGGCAGACAGGCATTTGGAGGAAGGAGTGGTGTATAATCAAGTCTGTGGACGTATGGATGCCTGTGATGCTGTGCTGTGAGGACCCACAATGGTATTTTGCCCATCAGTAATATGAATGGAAGAGCTGGAAGAATCCAGAGGGACTGCTTCTCAAGCAGCTATCCCTGGGCAGATCTTTATAGGAAAAATCACAAAACACCAGGGTTCATGGAACATATTTATGCCCAGTGCTTGCTGTTCAGACATCTGACAGTTATTTTCATTTAATCATAGACAGGCACCTCTATTCCAAATTTACAGAGGTAGTAAAGAGAAGATTTGAAAGGCCAAGACTCCTTGCAGTCACTTAGTTGGTGAGCAGGTGACCTGAAACAGAATATTATTGCTTATCGTTTAGGCTTTTCTCTGAAGTAAACCATCTCTGAAGCTATAATTTTTATTTTTTATTTTTTTCCAAATGGTACTGGAACCTGCTGTAACAAAGTGCAGTTGGGAAGCTGTGTCCAACTTTATTGTTCCAGATTTATTGGGAGGAGCTGATGACTCCATTGAGGGTGGAGAAGCCTTAAAGAGAGACCTGGATAGATTAGAGAACTGGCAATCACTGACAGCATGAAGTTTAACAAGGACAAGTGATGGGTTCTGCATCTGTGAAGGGGCAAACTTGGCTACACACACAGACTGGGGGATCAGATGCTGCAGGGCAGCCATGCTGAGAGGGATTTGGGGGTCTTGGTTGACACCAAGTTAAACATGAGCCAGCAGTGAGCCCAGGCAGCCAGGAGGGCCAGCTGTATCCTGGGGTGTTTCAAGCATGGCATGGCCAGCTGGTCCAGGAAGGGGATTGTCCTTCTCTACACTGTGGTGCTGTGGCCTCACCTTGAGTACTGGGAGCAGTTTTGGGCACCACAGTACAAGAGGGACACAAAAATATTGGAGAGTGTCTAGAGGAGGGCATTGAGGATGGTGAAGGATCTGGAGGAGAAGTCTCATGAGGAAAGGCTGAAGTACCTTGGCTTGTTTAGCCTGGAGAAAAGGAGGGTGAGGAGAGATCTTCTTGTGGTCTGTGGCTTCCTGATAAGGGATAGTGATGCAGGCACCAATCTCCTCTCTTTGGCGGCCAGTGATAGAACCCAAGGTAACAGTATGAAGCTGCAACAGGGGAGGTTTAGGTTGGATGTTAGGAAGAGGTTCTGTTCTGAGAGGGTGGTCAGGCACTGGCACAGGCTCCCCAGGGAAGTGGTCACAGCACTGAGATTGACTGAGGTCAAGAAGCATCTGGCCGATGCCCTCAGTCACATGCTCTGACTTGGCTGGTCCTGTGTGGAGCCAGGAGTTGGACTCAATGATCCTTATGGGTCCCTTCCAACTCAGGAGATTCTGTGATTTGATGATTTATCACAAGAAAGGCTGTAACTTGCAGATTTGCAGCACAACTTCTGAGACCTTATAAAATACTTAAAAAAAAAAATTTCAAGCTACAGATGGTTCTCCATACCCAAAAGGAGAGATGTCTGAGGTCATTTCAACAATCACACTAGCGATTTGATGTGAGCTGCTGCAACAGCAGCTTTTTGCCTTCCTATTGTACCTGCTGTTATGCCCAGTGTAAAGGAGCTACTATATTCAAAATTTACAGGAAGCCACAAAGTTCATGTGTTCATTCATTTATTTTAAATCCATGCAGTGAGCAGGAGACTGCCAACAACTGTTGCCCCAGAATCCAGGGAGGGAGGGAAGTGCAATAAGTCAGAGGTTACAAATAAGGCTCTCCTCCAGTTTGAAGTGTAGCAGAATTTCCAGGTGAACAAGTCAGAGACAGAGACATTTGTAATTTTTAACTAGCAGATCTCTAGCTTAGTCTAATGAAGAGTCAGTCTGGAGCGCTGAAGAAATGTCTAGAGAACCACAGCACTTTTCAGTCTGCAGATTTCCAAGCAATTGTGAATTTGTCCTAAGACAGAGAAGTCCAGTGATGATAAGAAACTACATTTTCTTTTCTTCCCTTGCTCATTTGATTTCCCATTTATTCTTAACATCACATACAAGACACAGTCATTTTCCCAATCTCTTTAAAGCCCTAGAATCCAGTTCTGCTCGTTCTTCACTCTGTATTTATATAATATGTTCAAACAGAAACTGGTTGATAAAACACACTACTGTTGGCCACCACAGCAGAAAATGGGTTTATTTTTCTCCCTAATGACAATCCAGATAAGTAGGGAATGACTCCTGGAGGATTTTATATCGAGATCCTGGACTTACAGGCAGCTTTTCTCCCATGGTTCCCCTCAAAGCCTCACCCTTGGTCTTAATGTGTCACGTTCATGTGTTTTGACCTCGTGGTACCAATGATGCTACACAGTGAGATGCATTTGACACTTGGAACAAAGCAGCTAGGAAGGACTTGGTGTTCAAAGATCCCATGCTGATTATCAGACTCACAAATGTTAGTTCAACAGTACTACCCAAGCACCACACCTCTAAAGCTGAACAAAACCATGGAGCCATGCCCTTCCTCTCCATCTGTGTGTAGTGTTGATTGATGACAATGAAGGAGAAGGTCTCTCTCTTCCCTAAGACTTGTGTCTGAGCACAGTGATTAGTATCTGGAGACATGGTGCCTCCAAGCATGCAATGGCAGAAGCAGGATGTTGGTGTGAAGACAGGCTTTGATGTACATACAGATGAAGCCCAGGTACCTGCTGCAGTGTGATGGTTAGTGGTTGGTGTCACGGCTAACACACCAGGAGTTTAACGAGCTACACAAAATTAGGCTAAAGAAACACTCTGTAGTAGCAAGACTTCCGGGACTGGCCACTGGAGAGGAAATATAACACACAGTGGAATGTCCCCAGATCTGGATATCATAGAATCATAGAGTATACTAAGTTGGAAGGGACCCATAGGGATCATCAAGTCCAACTCCTTGTCAGATATGACTGTATCTGACACCCTTCAGTGCTTAATTTAACTTACAGACGTTGTAGGAGCAAATATCTTAGGCATGCAAACAGCAAGATCTCTTTCCTGTCTGAGATGGGATTTTTTCCTAAATTGGTTAATGCCAATTGCCCATGCTTCCTGATAAGCTCTGTAACTGCAGTCAGGATCATCTTCATGGAAATTTCCATATGCCCCTTGCAGAGAAGCCAATAACCAGCTGTCGAGCAATGAACCTCAGCCCAAACACCCGACCAGGATGGCTGCTAAATGGGTATGGAGGGAGTGATGACTCCAGATCCACATCCGATCCCTGACTCTGTGGGATGACACGGTTGCAGGGTTGCATGACTGCTTGCACAGTGGGCTTGGGCTGCTGCAGTGTGGCTGTTCCATCTATGCAAGAAGCTCCCAGGTAAAGATGTGGGAGCCACTGCTGTTGGACTGTCCATAAATTCAGCCCAATTTGGGATGGGAAGGATGTCTTCTTTTGGTACTTACCCCTTTTTCAGTGCAGAGGTAGAATGAAATGCGGTGCTCATCAGTGCTGGGTTACTGTAGCTCTTCCTTGGTGGCCAGCAGTCTTTAAAGGTGGCCTTGCCTCTTCCAGCCTCTGCAGAGCCCCTATGATTGATAGCAGGGGGAGTCTTGCTTTTGCCACCTGTCAGCTCCACAACAGTACAATGTTTATTGCAGGTTTGTTCTTTCCTTGAAGCGTTGTCTCCTGTTTCCTTTGTGCTACTCAGTAAGCAGTAGAGATGGTGTGTTGAGGGTAGAAGTTCATAGTTATCTGATCTGGAGCTTGAGACAAGTAACACATGTCATTCAGGAGTATAGAGAGTTGTTTTGTTATTATTTTATTAAAAGTGCATTTTTTGGTAAAGGGGATCCTTAGCCAATAATCAAATAAGAGAAGCTGCAGATCATTAGGAAAACAATAAAGGATCAGAGTAATGACTCTTAGGGCCTCATTTGCTCTCCAGTTAATTAAACAGACAACACAGATGCCGCTGCTGTTAATAATATCATTCAATTACTGTGCTGCTAAGTATTATGGTCCCTAGGAAACCATTACCCAGTGCTGATAGAGAAGGGGAACTGTGAAGGGCTACTTAGGGGACAATAAACCATGTCTCTGTTGAAAAGGGGGCTGAAAGCAGTGTTTACCGGTGCTGTGGTACAAGTAGGTGCAAGGTTGGTTGAGGTGATGGAGGAGCTGAAGGGCTTATCAGAAAAGCTGTGCTCCTACCCTTGGTGTGCTAACGGAGCTCAGAGCAGCCAGTCGGGGTCAAAGGGAGGCATTTTTGTGAAGAAGGGGATGGAGAGGAAGGCTCTTTGCCTTCTGTGTATGTGATTAGCAGCCAGGAGATGGATGGTGAATAAAAGGGAATTGGAACTGGAAGAGAATGTATCTCTCACTCCAGAGTATACTAAGTAGTCTCTGAAGGGGACATCACAAAAACCTCATTGAGCAGTGCAGGTAAATAGATTCACTTGTCTGATATTTCTACACTCCTGGTTTGAGGGTGAGTGTAAAATACAAGTCTGGCAGTAGAAGACCTCATCTCAGCCCTTGGGACTTGGTCAAATTCAACTTTCTCATCCAGGCATTGCAGCAACAGGGACTATTGAGCTGAAGCTGCACAGCAGAGCCCAGCCCTGACATGGCACAGAATCACAGAACATTGGAAGGGACCTCAAAAGATCACCTAGTCCAACCCCCTGCCAGAGGCACAAACCTGCTTCCCCTGGCATCCATGGAGTGTGGTGCGTGAGGGTGTCAGAGGGTGTTGAGCAGAAACCTGGACCTTCCCCAGAGTCCTGATCCCTTCTTTCACTCTTTCCTCTGTTACAATCTATCAAGTATTTCTCATTTCACCCACAAGAGCCAGAGAATGCTCTTTTTTTTTTTTTTCCTCCTTTTCTCTGTGTGTGCTTATGCAAAAGGAGCCTTTACAGTATTTATCCCTACTGAGGTAGCAGCTGGAGACCCTGACTGGGGATGTAGAGGGACGTGTGTGCCGTGATGCTCAAGCTGGCAGGTAACAACAGCCTGGGGTTAATGGTCTGTGTGCCTGGTACTTTCAGCTGTTCTTTGGTCCCCAGGAAATGCCTTGGGTCATGATCATAATAGCTTAAGTAATATGAAGAAATGTATTGGAAAATGCTTGGCAGTAGCTCTGTGTAAGAAAGCTGCTCCTGCATGGCTGCACTGACCTTTTGAACACGATGCTGAGGAGTGGATCAGGCTGCCTTGTACCAGGGTACCTCTTTGTGCCTTCTCAGGGTCCGTGAGTGAGTGTGAGGGTTTGGGGTGCTAACACTCCACCTGTAGAGAGGTGTGGCGGTGTTGGGGGCTGCACTGCTGTGCAGTGACACTAACCTGCATTACTACTGGTTTTGCTACTTGCAGAGGGATTTACTTGCGATGCAAAATGATTCAACCCCAACCAAGTAAGGAGGGAATTACATTCATCATTAGAGACACTCTGGGGAATGTGGAAAATCTCCTTTAAAGCTCAATTAAAAAAGCCCAAAACCCAAACCCTCTCTTTTTTTTTTTTTTTAACCCAAACTTGCATTTGTGCATTCAGGTTCTTCTTTGTCACTATCCTAATATATGATGCCAAAATAATTTCAGATAGCTTTAATCCTGTGCCCCCACTGAATTATTGTCTGAGCTCCTCAAATCCAAAGCTTAGAGACTGTTCTAGCCCCTGGGACCTGTAGCGTGACCTGGCAATTAGCATCTCTGCTCTTTGGCCACGAGCAAGGCATGGACTTGGGAACATGCTATGATCTGATCTGGGCATGTATCAGCATCTCACCAGCCCTTGGGCTGGAAGGAGACTATGAAAGACCAAGGTCAACCCAGATCTGGTTGTGTTTCCGTGGGGTGGACCTGCTACTTTGTTCTCAGACTGGGACCATCCAGATGTTTTCAGCAGCTGCAGTTTACCGAGGCTGTGTAGCACCTCCTTCTGGAGAGTGGGGAAGTGTCTTGGTGGCCAAGACACTCCACAGTCCTTGGCCCAAGGTAGTGGCCAAGGACAGTGCAGTATAAGACTGAATCTCTCAGGATGTGTCCTAGCACTGTGGCAAGTACAGACAAAGTTTAAATAGGAGGATACAGTGAAGTGAAGGAATTTTGGCCTCGGTTCTGTGCTTAAAACATGGCAAATTGAGACTAATGTCAGTCAGGGTAAATAAATGTGTGTACCACTGTTGAGATAGGACATTAATTGTGAATGAAATAATATTCTCTGTGGTGCTTTGGTGTAAGCAAAGTGTTTCCTTGTTTCTATACAATTTGCGTCTGCTGGTGCTGACCTGTCAAAAAGCAGCTCTGATTCTCCTTTGCATCAGCAGGATGGGAATCGGCCTTGCAAGGCAAGGGCTTGGACTAGATGACATTTAAAGGTCCCTTCCTTTATTATTCTATGGGTTCATGACTTTCTGGCTGGTTTTATCTCATCACTGGCATCCTGCTTCTGTCCCAGGAGTGGAAGTATTAAAGATCATCCCCATCACGAGGAGCTCCATGTCTGCTTTCAAGGATGGGACCCTTCTCCATCAAGGCTTTGGCTTTGTAGCTCTGTCACTTGCCTGGCCACCATCCTATGTCTGCAGCCTGCTGAGATCTGTGGATCTCCAGTTTCCACTGCTCCTTCCTCATGTTTCTTCACTTACCCCATATTGCACTAAAGGCTTGTCTCACTCGTAAGCTTCCACAGACGTCTCTAACCAGTGTGATAAATTAACTCCTCCTGGGCTGATCCTTTTCCATCACACAACAACGTGTTGACATATCATATTTCATCCTTCAGCATTCCTCATTTTCCTGAGGGATTCCCTGTGGGGCATCTTAATTAATCTCACTGGAGTGCAGCAAGAAACATACCTGCAAATTTTATATTAATTTATTTATTATACCAGTATATTTGGTTTCTGCATTTGAGGATCTGGGGAGTTGTTAATGACCTGTTGGCAGTTCTCTGTCCAGGTTACAGGTCTCTGTCTGGACTTAGCCTGAGCATTAAGAAGCCTTCTTTCTGCTGAAAACCAAAGCAATGTATTCTTCTAATGCATCACTCGTTCTACCCTTGTGTTGCAAATGAGATGTTGTTACAGGGCTTTGGTTTAGCAGCAATTTAGGATTTATTAATATTTGAGGTAGATCACAATATTAGATTGTATAATTAGATTAACAGCGTTTAGTCATCAGCCAATTTAACAACGACTCAGTGGAATTTGTTACAGTCAAACCAGAGACTTGGTTAAAGATTTGAGAATGGCAGGGGCCACCTGAAATGTACAGCAGGGTTAGACACACAGAGGGGGGTTAAATCAGATCATTCATACAGACAGACGGACACTCCTACATTAAATTATACACACGCAGAGAAAGCCAGGCAGGTGGACAGATAGCTCTGAAACAAATGACACACACACACACAAGCAGCAAATAGTTGTGAACCAAACTGATCCTTGAATCCGGGTGAAATCTGCCCCAAGAGGTGTCCCAGCTCAAAGGACATCCTGGGTCACACAGCCTGCTGCCGCCCTGGAGAGCTCCAAGGGTCTCACTTCTGGGTCGCTGTCTACAGGTCGCTGTCTAAAGGTAGTGCCTTTGGTCAGGATTCTCCATTGTGGCCACAGTTTGTGCTCAGTCATTCTGGTGGACAGTTCAGGTAGTGGTGGCCCAGATGTGTTCAGGGATTGCCTGGCCAGCCCAGCTCCAGGCTACTG
The DNA here is from genome assembly GCF_964237585.1 of Gallinula chloropus. NCBI lineage: Eukaryota > Metazoa > Chordata > Aves > Gruiformes > Rallidae > Gallinula > Gallinula chloropus. The sequence continues at coordinate 6,141,877 of NC_140086.1, forward strand.
TGCTTGGAACTGAGACAACAGCACACCGGGAGTCTTCCCTACTGTGTGTGTGGCTGGGCCTGGTGTATCATTCAGGCAGTGGTTCAGGGATTCAAAGATTCACAGAATTTTAGGGCTTGGAAGGGGCCTCCAGAGATCATAAAGTCCAACCCCCCTGCCAAAGCAGGTTCCCTAGGACAGGTCGCACAGGCCGGCGTTCAGACAGGTCAGCCTTGAATATCTCCAGAGAAGGAGACTCCACAGCCCCTGGGCAGCCTGTCCCAGGGCTCTGTCACCCTCATGGTGAAAAAGTTCTTCCACATATGGTGGTGGCCCAGGTGCAGCCAGAACATCTGGTGCCCAAGTCACAGAACTTGTGTCCGAGATAACAGCAGTTGTGGGGCTTATCCTGATACCTCTGAGTAGCCCAGGGAACTACACCACCACACGTTGTTCCACAGCTGCCTTCTTCCATTACACATCCAGAGAATTCTCTTTTTCTTCTTTTTTTCTTTTTCTTCTTTTTCTTCTTCTTTTTCCTTTTTTTATCTTTTTCTTTCTCTTTTTCTTTTTTCTTTTTCTTTTTCTTTTTCTTTTTCTTTTTCTTTTTCTTTTTCTTTTCCTTTTCCTTTTCCTTTTCCTTTTCCTTTTCCTTTTCCTTTTCCTTTTTCTTTTTCTTTTTCTTTTTCTTTTTCTTTTTCTTTTTCTTTTTCTTTTTCTCTTTCTTTTTCTTTTCCTTTTCCTTTTCCTTTTCCTTTTCCTTTTCCTTTTCCTTTTCCTTTTTCTTTTCCTTTTCCTTTTTCTTTTTCTTTTTCTTTTTCTTTTTCTTTTTCTTTTTCTTTTTCTTTTCCTTTTTCTTTTTCTTTTTCTTTTTCTTTTTCTTTTTCTTTTTCTTTTTCTTTTTCCTTTTCTTTTTCTTTTCCTTTTTCTTTTCCTTTTCCTTTTCCTTTTTCTTTTTCTTTTTCTTTTTCTTTTTCTTTTTCTTTTTCTTTTTCTTTTTCTTTTTCTTTTTCTTTTTCTTTTTCTTTTTCTTTTTCTTTTTCTTTTTCTTTTTCTTTTTCTTTTCCTTTTTCTTTTTCTTTTCCTTTTTCTTTTTCTCTTCCTTTTTCTCTTCCATTTTCTCTTCCTTTTTCTCTTCCTCTTCCTTTTACTTTTTTCTGTTGTTCATTATGAGGTTCTCATCTTACCCCTACACAGAGAAACTTAGCAGACATGGATTTGTTGGTTTCTCCTTTTCCCATTCCTTTTAAATGTCCCTGTCAATTCTTGCAATAAGTATTATTGTAACCTTGCAATAAGTTGCAAGATCGATTGCAATAAACACGATTGTAATCCCATCCTGATATGCTTTGTGTGTTTGTCTCGGAGAAATTTCAAGCTGCTTTTTTATCACCACTGTGTTCTTCTTACCAAGTGATTCAGTTACTAATCCCTTTAATTTTTACCATTGTGCTTTGGAAATTAAGGACTTGGATGCCTGCTTTTGCTCATCCTTATTTTTAAATTAAACAGTACTGGTGAACACTTGATCAAACACTTCTCCACAGTGTCCTCAGTGTTCATCTAAACCAAGTGTAAGGCAGAATTGCTTTTTGCTGGCTCTGATGCTGGTTTTTGGGAGGGGGAAATCTCTCGCCTATTACATCCAGGAAGGATGGAGCTCAAGGATTGCTAGTAACAGTAATTCTCTACTTGCCATCTAGAAAATTGCAAAATGACACATTTTTCAGTATTATTTATCTTTCTAATAATTTCCCAGAGATCTCTTGCCCTGTCTGGAGATCCGATGGCAGAGAACTGTAAGTTTCCCAGAAAAATCATTGTGTTCAGGTGGATCTTGCTATATGGATGATCTCTTTTAAAAAACCTTTATGAGCTGCTGTGTTATTCACGTGCATTGCAGTTATGCTTTTGCAGCTTTTATTTCTCTCTCAGATCATATCCCCCAGTACTATGTACCGATCGTATCATGTTGCTGTTATCACAGAAATACTCGTTTCACATCTGGCACCAGGAGTTCTTGTTCTTCCAGGCAGTCACGTTGCGTATCTGCCATTTTCCATGGGCAAATTTTTGTTGTATTTTTATTTCCTTCTCGCTTTTTCTCAATCTTTACCCTTCCATTGATCTCTCTTTCTTCATATCCTCCTTCCTTTTTCTCATCTCCTCACTCTGCTCATTTAGTCTCTTTTTCATACCTTTTCCCATCTCATTTTGCTCTGCTCTTTCCCCTTTCCTCTCTCACTGTGAATAGCTCCCGCATCCTCATAAATCCATTTGTGCTTGTCTCCCTGCTTAAGGTTAGCCTGTGCAAGAGTCGCAGGGAACCAGACTTTAAAGGCATTTAAGATGTGCTTGGTCTATAAAATATGGAGCACGCTCGAATACAGTGAATATGTCTCTGCTAATGTCCTGGTACATCAGAGTTAAACAGAGTTAAAGGCCAGCGCAGTTCAGAGCCTGTGTGCACTCTGGTTGACTCAAAACCCTGCACATCATGGCACTTGTTAGCTCTGCCATATGTGTTTAACTGTTTGGCTTGTGTTCCCAAATCTGGCTGATTTTTAGACTGAACTGCTCGCCTTGGGTTACAGTAGGAGGAGGGAGAAGATGGGTCCCGTCTGGGAAATAAGGGAGAAGGTGTAAGAGCTGAGAAATGATGATCAAGGGGACACGAGGTAGAGGGTGGAGAGAGGAAATAAAAGAGGAAAGTTAAGAAGTTTTGGGAACTGTGATGGTCAGGCTGGTGTTTATTCTGTCAGGCCTAGGGAAAGCTGCTAGCTGTTTCTTGCAGAAGCCACCCCTGCAGCTCCTCATCCTCCACCAGAACCTTGACATGCAAAACTACCACAAAAGGAGGCACAAAGTGACAAGGAGCAGATGCATGAAAAGGAGGGCATGGGAGGAGACTGAGAGTTATAAAATGTACTGAGTGGGTGGGAGATGGAAGAGAGGAAACTTTGAACTTCATGTATATGTCCCATAGCAGGAAGCCACTGGTCTCCCCCCTTCCCCAAATCCCCCTTGTTCTTTGGGGAATACCAGAACCACCTCGATGTTACCTGTGTGCTGCACCCTATGAACTCTGCCTGGCTTCAGCATTGGCAACACTGCCAGCAGCAGCAAAGTAACAGGGTCAGCTGCTGGCAAGCTGCTATAGTTAAAAACCAAAACAACAACAAAAAAAAATATATACATAAGAAAAGGAAAATGAAGCAATGATGGGTTGGACAATTAAGCTAAAAGCATTTGGGAGTGTAATCCAGCTCTCTCTATCAATAATTCAGGAGTCCGGGATCAGTTTAATTGATTGAACACCTTCCCCAGTAGTCAGCCACTAATAAGACAAATGAAATGTCTTTTTTATTGTCAAATCTCCATCTTGCATTTGCACAGGCAAAATCCTGCGGGGCTTTTCATTTGAGGAGCTTGGGTATTTTTTTCTCTTGATGGAGATAAATTGAGGGACAGTGTCTGTTTTTAAACAGCAGTAAATTAAGCCAGTCTGCTCCTTTGGCTGCGGGTAGGTAGAGAAACAAGCTGTGCTGAACAGGATTCACACGTAGAACTTCTGTGGGTCATCAAAAGTTGAACCCAGTTCCCAGAGGACGTGTTATCCCGGTGTAATCATTTCAGTGCCTAGAACACTTGGCTTTGGCAGACTGCAGAGGACTACAGATCTTATACTAAAGCTGCTTACCTCCCTTCCTCTAAAGAACCACATTAAGATCCTTGGTTTCCCAGTAGTGGTATTGATTCTTACCTTTTGACATGGCATAGATGGTTAAAGAGGGCTGGACGAATGTTTAACTTTCCCAATTTATGTGAGAAAACCACATTGCAGGTTGTGAAAAATAAACATTAAGAAAACCCAAAATGGTAGGTTGAAACTGTTTTGTGTTTTATAGCACTCAATGCAGTCATTTGGGGAACCTCTGTAATGGCAAAGTAGGACATGGTCAGCAAATTTGCCTGATTTGGTTTCCTTTGAACTGCAGCCCTGAGTAGGGTCTGGAGATTGCCCTGGCAGGATGTAGCTGAATGACACCAGCTCTGAAGTATGGCCCATTACTAATTGGAGAAAAATCATAGTATCATAGAATGGTTTGGGTTGGAAGCAACCTTAGAGATCATCTTGTTCTGCTATGGACTGCTTCCCTGCTATGGACAAGGACACCTCCCACTAGACAAGGTTGCTCAAAGCCCCAACCTGGCCTTAAACACTGACAGGGAGGGGATATCCATAGCTTCTCTGGGCAACCTGTTCCAGTTTCTCACCACACTCACAGTAAAAAATTTCTTAAGGTTTGAATTGCTACTTATGTACATAAAAGTGCCTGTCTGCTCAGTGGAAATCTGAGTGTGAGCAAGGCTCCTCTAAGCCCTGATACTCACCAGTTACACTAACACATCCTCTTGCATGCACGGAGGCTTCAGGACCAGATTTTTAGTCAACATAAATCAAAGTAACTCCTCTGGGGCATTCTGCTGACTTATACGAGCTGAAGATCCAACCCTGGGGTGAGGGAGCAGCTCTGATGCTGATGTGTGTGTATGTGTTTAATTAGGAAAGACTGCAAGCTGTGTGCATGCTCCCGAGTCCCCACCGACTTAACCTTTTTGCTGGTGTGGCACAAGTTGCCCTCTGAGCAAACCTGGAGCCTGGAGACTGGGTAGCGACTTTCATCATTGGCTTTTATTACCTGCAGCTTGCTGGGGTGGGAGGGAAGGATGGAGAGTGCCTAAGAGTAGCTTCATTTTGCCCATGCTACCTATGAAACATTATAGAACGTGTTCAAATGTTTGATCTAACCAAGGAGTAGCTGTTTTACTCTGTAATCTAATAACTTCATGATGTCTTGTCTCCTCTTAGCTTTGCTCTAGCCTGGCTGTGCAAATGCCACTTAATTGTGTTCTTGCGAAAACTAAAGGCCAGCAGCTTTGCCAAGGATGGCTAATTTCATAATGCACCAAGCCAGAATTAATCCTGTCTGCAAAGATAAGGCTGATGGTTTATAGTTGGCAATTATGGTCGTAGAACAACTGTTGCATAGGGTGGTTATAGGCTATGAAGTTCTTGTAACTATTGTGCGGTGCCTAAGGACGTGGGTGTTTGTCATGGTCAAGACAGAGGACAATGAAGGAGGCGTAGGTGGGAACAGAACAGAGGAAAGTGGGCAAGAGACAAGAGGAACTAGGTCTTTAAAAAGGGGAGGGGATAACAGCACATGGAAATAAGTAGAAGAAAGGCACTAAAACAGCATCAGGGTGACATATGCAAGGAGTGGGGCAAGAAGGGAATGGATGATTCTATGATATGGCCCACAAGAAGGTAAAGAGTGTGGAAAAAGAAGTAGAAAGAAACTGATGGAAGAAATAGTCTGCACTGAGTACAGAAATCTGTCTGAGATTCAGTGCAGCCAAAGACTGGTTGTTTTTTTTTTCATTTGAAGGATATTTTCAGCTTCCCTGTCTTTTGGCCATGTAATACATATCTGCCTAGTAAGAAAATCAACTTTGTTACTGAGGAGATGTGCTGATGCTTACTGGAGTCTTCTCCTTGGGACAGGTTCTTTCAAGCTGAGAACTGGTTCTCCACAAAGATAAATAAAATAATTTCCAGGTTTGTAATTCTGCTGCTGCAACACATCCAGGAAGTCAGGAGGTCTTCAGGACTCATAAGCAGCTTCAGCCTCAGTGTGAGCACTTGAAGCTGGTGACAAGAGCTCCATTAAATTGCTTACCCTTTTGCAGAGCAAATGAGACCCAGCAGCAAACAAGGTAGGAAGTCTGAAAGTGAAGTTGTTACTTACAAGACTTGCAAGCAGATAAAAAATAGCTATTGATCTGTCTTTGGTTTATGTGGCAAGGTTAGGATAGCCAGGGGCTGCAGCGGTGGCTTCTGTGAGAAGAGGTCAGGACTCGCCCCCATGTTGGACAGAGCCAGCTCCAGCTGTTGCTGGCAAAGCTGAGCCCATTAACAATGCTGGTGGCACCTCAATGATAACACATTTAAGAAGCAGCAGCTGGAGGGAGGAGTGAGAAGATGTGAGAGTAATAGCCCTGTCGACACCAAGGTCAGTGAAGAAGCAGCAGGAGGAGGTGCTCCAAGGTGCCAGAGCAGAGATTTCCCTGCAGCCTTTGGAGAGGACCATGGCGAGGCAGGCTGTACCCTTCTAGCCCATGGAGGATGATATCCACCTGCAATCTATGGAGAGACGTGAGAGCAGACTCCAGGCAGGACCTGTGGCCCTTGGAGAAGAGTCCACACTGAAGCCAGGTTTTGGACAGGATATGTGGCCCCATGCTAATGCTGGAGCAGTTCTTGAAGAACTGTATCCCTTGGGGGGACATCACGCTGGAGCAGAGGGAGAGCATAAGGAGGAGGGAATGGCAGAGGGGAAGTGTTATGGACTGACCACAACCCTCATTCCCAATCCCCTTGTGTTGAGTGAGGAGGAGGAGGTAGAAGAGTTGATAATGAAGGAGTGAAGTTGAGTCTAAGAAGAAGGGGTGACTGGGGAAAGGGAGTCTTAGTTTTGTCTTTGTTTCTCACTATCCTACTCCATTATTAAAATCTTCCCCAAGCTGAATCTGTTTTTCCCATGATGGTAACTGTCCTTATCTCAAACCACAAGTTTTTAATCCTATTTTTTCCCCCTGTCCAGGTGAAGAAAGGACTGGTGGGCACCTGGATCTAGCCAGGGTCAACTCAACACACAATTATATTGGTTGCTTGAAGTGTGCAGCTGAGGAAATGTGACTTCCATGAAACTTTGCTAAGATCTTTACTGAGAGTCTAAACTTGAGCATGTGTTTGCCACTCCAGACCCAAACTAAAGGGTGAATAATACCACACTGGAAGAGCAAGGTGGGATAGGGGGTAATGCAGTGGAGGGTTGTTATGTCTCATAGATGAACTCTAGTGGTCCATTGCCAGTGGTGCTCCTTATTTATATAAGCTTGAAAGATTGCAAGTGAAACTGAAACTGAGACTTAAATCACTACAGGAGTGGTTCTGGAGGATGTTAGACAATGTTTTGTCCAAAACATTTCTAATAATCTTCTTAGTGGGTTTTCTCACTTGTTCAGCATTCTTATAATTTTCCAGGTTACATGCGCTTCTTTTAGGATGGTGTCATACTCTTGGTCTGATCTGTATTCTTCATGCCTCGGCCCTCTTCCTCTCTGATACCCACATCTGAAAAGTGCAGATGGTAGTTCTCCATGTCAGAGGAGAATTTGAATAATCACAGACCCTCTCATGTCATTCTGCATCATTTATATGGCTCCTACCACTGTGGGCTCTTGGACCACAATGGATGTTCTCAGGCATAAAGGCTGTGCAGATGTTGGTTCAGAAGTGTCATACAAAGTATTTGGTCGGTCTGATTTTTTGTGCTCCTGTTTATAGAGGAGTTAAGGAAGAAATAAAATGAAAATCACCTGGTTATGATATTAAAATAATGTATCAGGACATGGTTTTCCACCCAGCATAAGAGAAATGGTGATTTTTGAAGAAGTTTTCTAAGTGGCTTCCCATTTCTTACCACTTAGCGTGACTATTCCTTTTGGCTGGGAATAGAAAACTGGAGTGATGGATTGCTCTGATTATGCCTAGTCAGGTGCATTAAATGGTGTCTCACTCCACTGCCTCCTGCAATCTTGCTGCTCGGTGTGCTTATCGGGGCCGATGTGGAAGAGGTAGATGTCTGTAAACAATATAGAAATAAAAAGGGAGGTGAAAGATCTCAGCTTGGTCTCAGCAAAAGGATTTTTTTGGGAACTGGAAATATGTTGAGGAGATTATATCCAGCCTCTTTTAGAATAACTAATTGGGATATGCCTGTCAGCTTCGAGACTCGCATACACGAACCCCATCTTATTTTTCATGGGTCAGTTGTTGGAGAGCTGCTTGCAGTATATGGAAAGTTTATTTCAGCATCCATCTGTTTTATGCTAACGTGGAGCTTAGCTCAAATGTTTGTCTAGTTAAACCATGAACTCATGTGTACTTGAGTTCTGTGAGTTCATAGTCACCAAGAAAGATTTTTTTTCATTACTGTGGGAGAAAATAAGATCCCATGGATTTTTAGTACTGTGAACAAAAGACAGGTTCAAGATGCAGTGCTTTATTTCAAGTTTTGTGTCAGTGCTGTCTACAAGATCTGTCTGAAATTGTATGGAGTACTATTCAGAGTCTATACAAATGGAGCTCTGAATTTCTGTGTTTCTGTATCTAAATTTGGGTTGTTGATGTACAAGAAAATTGAATTCAAGCTGGAAAGGTGCAAAATGGTATGAAAGTGGAACTGCCTATTGCAACAGACTAGCAGTAGCTGGTTTATTCATCCTAGGGGAGAAAAAACCCAACAAAAACAGGCTGGTGAGATAAGGATGATCTTTATTAATCTATGGGAGTAAGGAGCAGAAACTGGGAGGACTGCTGTTTAAGCTAAGGAATTCACTTTTATGAGAACAAACAGACCATGAACAAGTTTGGATTGACAATAGGAAGACTTCTACCTGTAAGAGCAGTGAATTTAAGGACATCTTTATTCATAGCTTGGTAAGTGGAGACATAAGCCCTAACTCAGGGGGACCTCCATCTTTTTAGGAAGTGAATTTTCATTTCATGTGAAAGTAAGTTCTGAGTTTTAATATCATGTAGGCTTAAGTTCCTAAAGCACTTGACTTAACGTTGGACAGTTTCTGCTGTTTGGAGCAGCGTCCCATGAGAAATGCCTCCATTTTCATCTTGGTGGGGAAAGCTACTGGAAGTTTCTATGGTCCTGGTGTCTGCTTGCTTCTCTGAGATAAAAGTTCATAGCAGAAAAAAAAAGGAGGATGTGGCTTCACACGGAAGTGCCAACCCAGTGACTTAGATCGGTGTAGCTCCAGCAGTGTAATTACCCTGATACTGAAATTCCAGCAAATCTTCCCCTAGACGACCCTGAACAGTGTTGCAAATCTTTGTCCTTCACATTTTTAGCTCAGCTCTTCTGTCTTCAGAGTGCAAGGATGAATGTACCTTGAAGCTAATACTGGCTCAGTGGAAAGCTGAGCAGGACAGTAGAGTTAGGCAATATATTTCCATTAATTTTCCTGATTTCAACTTCCAAAAATGCTTTCTCAATCAGAATTAAACTTCATCCTTTATGCATGTTTTGGTTGAATTATTTCAGTTTTTCAAAGACAATTGACAGAAGACACTTAAAATGTGTGCAAAGGGAAATTCAAGAATCTCTATTTGCTTGCATTCTCAAGCATAAGTCTGTTTTGGGGAATAAGAACAACAGAAATTAAGATCATACATTGGTCAAATAAACTCAATCCAAACCACTTGAACAAAATAGGGTTTTTTTTTGGTTACTGGGGGGGTGGTGGGGGAGTTATTTTAACAAAATACATGAAGTTGATAAAATCTATCTATAAAACCACCTGAATTGCTGCTTAGTCTATATGTGATGTAATGGGGGAAATTATGATGGACTTGATTTGCTTTGGCTGTTGGATCACTGAAGCCAGGTTTCAACTAATGAAGCTGCTGGAAAATTAAGCGTGTCTGCAGGAAAAGTGTCACTGGCCAAAACTGCAGCCAGCCAGAGTCAGAAGATGTGTTTGGGAGTGCTTTTCTTCAGAGAAGGGTACAACAAATACTATAACTGTTGTAAAGAAGTCTATGATTGCAGAGATCTAGAAGGAGGAAAACTTCTGTCTGTGGTGGTCACGAAGGGACAGAGAATGAGGGGAAAAGAAGAGGGAAGAGAAACTGATGGTTCCTCCACACTCCCTTATTCATCTTCTGAGACAGAGACTACCCTGGATGAAGCACTTTTGTATCTGTTTAAATTTGTCTAGATCAGAGCTTCTACCACTTTATCTGTATTAGTAACAAGTCTCCTAATTAATTTGCTGGCATGTTTTTCTACCAAGTACTGAAGTTGACCACGGTGGGAATCACTAACCCTTCCTTTTGGGTTAGAAAAGCCCTGGTTTCTCAAACAGCAGAAGGGAGAATCTGCTCAAAACACCATGTGTCTGTTACTGTTTTCTAAAAGTTTGAAAAAAACCTCCTGTATTTCTTCCACATGGGAACATTTGCAGTAGATACAGCATGAGGTAAAAGCAGGTAGGCGAGCAAACTCATGGAAAGCTGCCGGTGCTGTTCCCTTGGTTGCAGGGGAGTCGTAGAAGCAAGGTGCAGTTGCTTCAGTGAGAACACGGCTGAAACGCTCCCCTGAATGTCACTCTGCCTCTCTCACTGCATGTGCTGCAGCCAGCACTGACAGCATTTGATGATACAGTGATGTGCAAACAGAATGACAGAATCACAGAATCACAGGGTTGGAAAAGACCTTTAAGATCATCAAGTCCAACTGTCCCTGTCCTATGCTAAACCATATCCCTGAATACTTCATCTACCCATCTTTTAAACACATCCAGGGATGGTGACTTAACCACTTCCCTGGGCAGCCTGTTCCAGGCCCTCACAACTCAGTAAAAATTTTTTCCTAACATCTAATCTGACCCTGCCCTGGTGCAGCTTTGTGCCATTTCCCCTTGTCCTATCTCCTGTCACCTGGCTGAAGAGACCATTGCCCACCTCTCTACAACCTCCCTTCAGGTAATTGTAGGTGCTGATAAGGTCTCCCCTCAGCCTGCTCTTCTCCAGGCTAAACACCCCCAGCTCCCTCAGCCACATATGATTTGCCCTCCAGCCCCTTCCCCAGCCTTGTTGCCCTTCTCTGGACTCACTTGAGGACCTCAATGTCCTTCTTATGGTGAGGGGCCCAGAACCGGACACAGCACTCGAGGTGTAGCCTCACCAATGCCGAGTACAGGGGCACAATCATCTCCCCAGACCTACTGGCCACACTATTTTTTCATACAAGCCAGGATGCCATTGGCTTTCCTGGCCACCTGGACACACTGTTGGCTCATATTCAGTCATCAAAGTGGACTGCAGTGGATAATGACATCACAGGTTCAGAGGATGTGATTACCACGTCATTAAAAACCACAAGCCACTCTGCTACATACCAGTCTACAGCAACACTCGCTTAGCAGGGTTTTTTTTTGTTGAGATCCAGCTTCTGAAGCCCTGGCAGTGTCAGACCGGGAGCTATCCCAGGCATTCAGCAGAATCCTGTTGACACCACGGAAGCTCAGACTTGATGTGGTTTTATTTTGAAAAGAGCTAACCCTTCGAGCAGAGAGGGATTGGAAATTTCTCATGCCCCTTTTCTGTCATCACAGCGTAGCAAAGGAAGAAGAAATCCATCCATTTTTGGCCTCTTGTTAAGATGTGAGCCTCTATACTTCTTCCTGATGTTATTTTTCTCCGATCCCACAGAGTGCTCTTTGGATCATCCTGCCAATCCCACAGGTGGTGAGTCCTTCATCTTCCCCCTCATGGAGAGGTCTCTGATCATTGCCAACAAACTCAGAACAGCCCAAACCAGTCACAGAAAAGTATTTAAATTGCCCAAAAAGGCCATTTATAGAGGGGATTGAGGAAAAATAATGCTTCTTTCAATCACATACATGCAGCAGGAGGATCCTTTGGGGGGTAAAGAAGTGACAGCATCTGAAAAAGTTTGCTATACAATGAGGACGTAATGCTGTAGTGATGACCTGTCAGACCTGCACACCCAAAAAGGATATTCTGCAGCTCAGAGAATCAGTCATGGTCTTGCATCTGTAAGGACTCTGCACAACTCTATCCAAGATCCTGAAAGTTTCTGAAGACCAGGAGGGTTCTCAAAGAAAGGCAATAGAAGTGATCACATAAGGAGCTCTAAGAAGAGATATTTAAAATCTGAATCTAGGTATAAGTTGTAAAACACCTATTGTCTTCCTTGCTGCAGGACTCTGTCCCAAAGAGCTCTGTTTATACCTAATGCTGACTAAGGGAGGAGGCTGTGGCTATCTCCAAGAAGTGTAAAGGAGCGAGGAGAGAAATCAGGTGTGTTGGATTGAGGGTTGTGAAAGAATGCTGTGATAAAAGGCAGCATAGAAAAATACAGGCTGTGTATCAAAAAAAACCCCTTCCTAATAGCTGGATCTGCTAGAAAGGGGAATAATTTCCTAAGGGAGAGAGCAGAAACCCTGTTATTTCAATCATTTAAACATAACTGGACAAAGCCCTGGAGAATACATTGTAGGGAACAATCATACGCCAGCCCCCGGGAATGGATAACATGACCTGATAAGTCTTTTCCTAGTGGTTGCTACGACTCTCTTCAGATTGAGAAGTTGTTCTGGGCATGATTTGTCTTGGGACTAGATGTGATGTGAGCCTCAGGTCAATCCTCTGACTGTTTTGGAGAACAAAATGTAGAGGAGGAAGGGGAGGGAAGGCGTGCAGGGACAGTCAGAAATAGAGAGCACAGGAAATTGTTGACTCAGAAGTGCTACAGGGCTCTGTGCAGTCAGGTATCTCAGCGCTAAAGAGATATAAAGCACACTCTGGTCCAGATGCAGAGGGTTTGTGCTGAGCTGGTGGTGTGCAGACTCCAGAAAAGCTGATCATTTGGTGCTTACCATAAAGCTCCCACATTTGATGTATGAACCCAAAGTGTCATGGTCAACCTGCTCGCCCTTTCACTATGGGAGTTTGTTTTTCTTGCTGTTACAAGAACCCAGTTTGTTAGCTGATCTGCCTTGCTGCGTCCCTGTGATACACACACCCTCTCCTGGTGCTGTGTCTGGCTGATGATTTGCACTGCTGTTGATGTCTTCAGAAAGGTGGCCGGGTTCAGCTGCGGTCTGGGGAGCTGTCAACTACTGCCCAGGTGGAAATCAAGAATACAGGAGGAGTTGGGGAGTGGTATACCAGAAAGATGGCCTGAATCACAGCTGTTTTCAGTGCTAGTCTCCTCACAGAGCTGGAGAGGAACCTTTCCCCTCTTCCCAGCTTCTTTTCTGAGGCAGAGAACTGCACAGAGATGAGTAGAGATAGTGTCATGTCCTGGGGAGTGGTACACCAGGTAGCAGCTACCTCGGATACTCTGTCATCTTATTCAAAAGAGCTGCAGTGATCACAGACATCTCTTTGATAAGCAGTAAAAGTAGAAGCTGTCTAAGTTCAACAAGAGGAGGTTTGAGAGGGTCAGGTCCTCTCTGTCATTCAGACAAGCAGGAAGACTGTCAGTGGTTTCATGTGGCCATTTGGAAATTTCCACTTTTGTTCATTTACTGACCTTTTTAGTGACAATGGAAAAGGTTCATGTGCGAAAGAAAAAAAGGAGCAACAAATCCAAACAAATGCAGGAGTACCAAAAGTTGGTTTTGGTTTTTTTTGGGTTTTTTTTTGTTTGTTTTGTTTTTTTTTTTAAATGAGTATTTTTAAAGTTTTGGGTTTTTTAAAGCAAGTTATTTCTTGAGCAGCAGCAATAGTCAACTCTGGTTCCCTATGAAGTCTGAAAGAGCCCCCAGGTCTCTTGAACCCTGACCTGCTTCTTCATCCTTGCAGGCAGATAGGTACTCCATCTTATAAAGTGATGGAGACATCCTACTCCTGCAGTTCTCTCCCATCTCACCCCACCTTGCAGGACTCCCAGCTCCCTGTTTGTTTCCTGCGACTGGCCAGAGAAGGAGGTAATCACATTGCATCTGAGTCTGCACACGCTGTGTGTTGATTTTTTGGCCCTTTTATGTGTAGTTACAGATTGGCCAGATGGCAGGCCCAGCAGAACAGATTACTATCAAGTTCACATTACAGCTTCTTCTAAGTGGTGGAAATTGGTGAGCAGCTTCAAAGCTTTTGGGGAAGAAAGACAGATGGGCGAAGAAACAGATATAGGTGGCTCATCTTTATCAAGAAGTGGGAATAAAACCAGAACTCTTTAGAGAAAGAAGAGTTTCTCATGGCTTGGTTTAAACTTTTAAACCTATTCCTTCATGAAGTAAGTAACCCAGTGGGTATCGGGAAGGGCCAAATGTTGTGACCTAGTCTGCGCTTCCCCATTAGGCAGAAGCAATATCTCAGAATGGGGGTACTGTGTCCTGCTGGGTTACAACTTCAGGTGGAACACAAGCTCTCCAGGAAAAGCAAAGAAACTTCCTGTTCTTTCCAGCTGTGGGGAGAGTGGGAACTGCCTGAGTACACACGTCTGACAGGCTCAACACCAAATGAGTAGCACTTCCAACTACTCTGCCCCAATGAACTGAACTGAGGTGTCCCCTCCCCGCCTCAAGCAGGCATCCAACAGCACAGCAGAAAGACCATCCCATGTACATGATAGTGGTGGAGTCCAGGCAGGGAAAGGAGAGGAAAGCCCATTCTAAGCAGTCTGAGAACCGCTGAAACACAGTTATCCAACACATCCCATGGAGGTGACCTTACTGAGAGCCTTGCTGGAACTGAGACACGTTATTTGCCTCGATCCTCTAAGAATCCAAGGGAAGTCTCCTCAAGAGGGTCAGCTTTCTTGCAAGGAATTCCTGATGGCATTACATATGATCCCCAGATGAAACCACACAAATCTGAAGTCCTAAGTCCTACCCTGTATCAGTAATGAGAACAGCAGTATGTGACTTTGTTTCCCAATATAAAATTCCTGCCTTTGGATCTCTATCATTTGATGTAGTGTGAAAATCATATTATCTTCTCAAGCTGGACCCACAGGGCAACTACCCACAAGGCTGTCACAGCTGATGGCTTTAGTTCTTGCTCCATTATGGCTGTAGGAGTCTGGGACTGTGTTCTTAAGCAGTTGCCCAAGCATGTTTGATGTAGTAATTTTCCTACAGTTGTATCTTACAATGGGACATGGTATAACAACATCTGATAATGTACAGGGGAGGGAATTGATGCCAACATGCAGCTTTGGCAATGCAAAGCTTTCACCATGCTGGTACTTGCTCCAATTTGGTGTGGTTGGAAGAGAAGCTACAGGGAAAAAAATACTATCAGCAATGCTCCAGAGGTGAAGGTTTATGTTTCGTAAGGCAGGAGGTGTTGTGTGATGGCTACAGGTGAGACCAATGGAGGGAGTGAGGAAATGTGGCATGGAAACTGAAATTGTAATTTTAAGGCCTTCAGCTCTGTTGCTGGGCTGTCATATACTGAGTTTCCTGATGGGCAGTGTATTCAGCCTGGTAAGATCACAGAAATCACTGCGCTGGGGCTAATTTCTGAGGCTGAGGAAGTTGTCTGTCCTGGCTCAAGATGCATATGGGTCAGGACTGGCCTCCCACCTGCCAGAAGACTGGCTTTGTCTGCACCTTCTCCTGTGGCCAGTGGATCATAAGGAGAAGCCATTTATTCTCCTTTGCATTTCCTTGCTGGACAGCACCTGTGCATATGTCTATGCCTGCCTAGTTGGTCAGAGCTGCTTTTGAATCTGTTTTCCCTGAACAGCTTGAAAGTTTGGTTCTGAGATCAAGTAGAGATGTCTGTACTTGCTTGTACTGGGAACAATAAAGCAAGGAAAGCCTCCTGCATCCCTTCTTCCCAGAATAGGACATCTTCTGCAGATCTTCATACAGTGCAGAGCAATGAGTGTTATTTTTAAGGGTGGCATGGCCTTATTTCTGCAGTTAGGACATGGAAGCAGCCATAACAGAGCAAGGTGGAGCTGCGGTGAGATGCTGTCCCAACCTTACCAAGGGATTTTTGGATTTGAGGTTGCACCTGAGGGTTGGCACATCATCCTTTCTTCTCTCAGATACTATCCACATCTTGGCAGCACAGGATGGTATCAGCCCATACTGCTCTGTGTTTCTCTGAGGACCCTTGTGCCATTCTTTGAGATGACATTGGAGACTGTCTTTTGAGCATGGAATGGGAGGATATCTTTGAGTATGGAAAGGGCATCTGTGCAGAGTAAGAGAGATAACTTAGTTGATGTGCAGCAGTGAGGTCAACTGATAAGGGAATGAAAATAAAGAGACTTGTGGAGATGTTTGGAGAGGAAGGAAGCAGGATTTAAGGAGAGCCCAGACATCTAGGAGAGTGAAGAGGGAGCAGTGAATGGTGTTCATGTGCCAGTAGGCTGGTGTAGTTACACAGCAGCTTTCATCCAGGTACAGCAGCGTCCATGAGGTACCCTCAGTTTTCTTCCAGGAGAATGCCTTGGCCCTGGTAATTGAATTACTACCAGTTAGTTAGATGAAGTATCTTCCTGATCCCTACTGAAACCTCTTTCATCTGCACCATGAATTTGTTTCTTCTCTGTGCTGAAAGTATGAGCAACAAATTCAACGGAGAGACAACCTGCTTTTTGTGGCAGTTTCTCTTGACGCAGATGAACCTCTGAAGTGAAGTACATGACATCAGGAAGATGTTTTAATCTGAATTACGCTTGCCCGTCTGGGTAACAGGTGCCCTTATCCTCTTTTCATTATCTCATGGCCAGAGCTGCTGCCAGTATGAGTAAGAAAAGTTTGAGTCAGGAGGATGGAGCAGTTCATTTCTTTCCAGAGGCTGTTTTTAGAGACAGTCAGGCCCAAATGTCCATCACGGGGATGAATGATGTGTAGATGAATGAGGGGAGAAACCTACTCCTAAGAGAAATAAAGTGCCCCTCATGAATAACGCAGAGTGTTGCTTCAGAATTCAAGACATATAAAACCTGTCGTACATTGGATGTGAATGTGAATGAGGCTTAGCCACTCTGCAGCTACACACTGGCCTGAATGCGGCCTATAAATAACTCACCACTGCCACATTTCATTTTTATTTTTTAACACTGACCATATATTTGGCTTAGTACCAATGCACATCTAGAGACAAACCTATCCCAGCCCCTGACAGAGCCCAGCATAGAGTAACACCTTTTGCTTTGCACCATGCAGGCTCCATCTACACTACTAAGTAGAGCAGGGCCAGTATTTTGTAAGACACAGAGGCCGGCAGAGATGGCATGGAGAGTGCCAGTAACAGGTAAACACATGTACTGCCCCAGAGTGGGTGGACCAGGCATGGACTTTGGGACAGTGCTGGTTAGTCCAGGGTAAAGCCATGAAGGGAACTGTGCTAATGATGGAGGAGTGTGGACAGTCATGGGTTGGCATTGGAATCCATCCCTTGTCCCAGTTTAGTTTGCTAGAGTAGATATCGCCTCGCAGTATTGGAAGTGGTTACTACGTGGAAGCAACACACTGGAAGTGTTCAGGGTTTCTCCTCATTTTTATTATGGATTTACTTACTCTGAACAGTCTACATGATTGCAGTAGCATTAATTGTTTACTGATAAACTTTTTGCCATAAAAGCACAAGAGGATTTGTGTTGGAGGACAAGACAGGCCTGCCTGTACCGTGCATGGCACAGAGACCACTGGTGTAGATCTAAGCAAGCTGGTCTGCCCACATGAGGCTATAAAGGACCAGGGATAAGCACTTAGGGACTGCATGGAGAAACCTCATTTTTGTTAATAAAATGTCTGTAAAATTATGAGTGAGACAAAGAATGGGAATAGGGAGTGATGGTTTCTGCTCTCTTTCATAGAGATGGAAGAGACCATTCTGCAGATGACACCAAGCTGGGTGGTGTAGTTGACATGCTAGAGGGAAGGGGTGCCAACTAGGGGGACCTGGACAGGATTGAGAGGTGGGCTCATGTCAGTCTCATAAAGGTAAACAATTGGTACAATCCCAAGCACAGCTACAGGCTGGATTGAGAGGAGCCCTGAGAAGGATTTGGGTGTGTCTGTTGATGAGAAACTCAACATGAGGTGGCAGTGTGTGCTTGCAGCCCAGAAAGCCAACTGTATGCTGGGCTGCATCAAAAGATGTGTGACCAGCAGATCATGGGAGGTGATTCTGCCCCTCTACTCTCTTGAGACCCCACCTGGAGTACTGCATCTGGTTGTGGAGCCCCCACCATAAGAAGGACATGAAGCTGTTAGAGTAAGTCCAGAGGAGGCAAGAAAGATAATCAGGGGGCTGGAGCACCTCTCCTATGAAGAGGCTCAGAGAGTTGGGCTTTTTCAACCTGAAGAGAAGGCTCCAGGGAGACTATATAGTAGCCTTCCAGTACATGAAGGGGACCTACAGGAAACCTGGGGATGGACTTTGTACAAGGGCATGGAGTGATAGGACGAGAAGTAATGGCTATAAACTGGAAGAGGGTAGATTTAAACTAGATATAAGAAAAAAATTCACTATGAGGGTGGTCATTCACTGAACAGGTTGCCCAGAGAAGATGTGGCTGACCCTGGTAATGTTGCAAGGGATCTTAAGACACCTCCCACCAGTCCTCCCTTCTTAGCAGACTTCACTTTATTAATGATTTCTCTCCCTTCCTCCCCTGTGGTTGTGGTCTGGTAGCTCAGCACAATGTCCTTTCAGAAGTGAGAAAAAGCTATTTTGAGTTGTCCTCCCAAATGGATCTCACATAGATTGTAATGAGAAGTTTCTCTCTGTGTCTCATCTGAAAGACACCACGAAAAGATGAGCTTTGAAGGAGGCGGAGTGTTTTTTCCCCAGACTTTCATAGCTTCACTCAGGCAAACAAGAAAATAATAGTCCCTTTTTTTCTAGAATTACATATAGAGGCACATGGTCTTTGAAAGTTTTCTGCTGGAGAACAGACAATGCTCAGAAAAATCAAAGGCAGGGAAGACCTCAACAGAGTACACATATGGTATTAGCTCTTATGGCCTGACACTCTGCTTCCCTTGCCTACACCTTCCTGTGGTTCTGCTTGATGTCCACAGCCTAACTTCCATATCCTAACCCTTCCATAACTGGGAGTAGATGGCTTTTTCAGTGCCACGGTGTTCTGCAGTACAGAAGAGGACTAACACTCTGAGACATGACATTTCTTCATGCCAAACTATTTTTTCCTTGGTGCCAACGCAGATGAGCTCTGTCTTGAAAGACTAAGCAGCTGGGAGGCATTATAAAAGACAGTACTAATGACATCACTTAAAAACAAAGTGAAAATTATTTATATGTCCTCGATCATTCAAATTATATCTCATTAAATATCAGACCAACCTGCTCACTGTGTTCATATTGCTGTATTGTGGGACCTCAGCAAACTGGTGGTTAGACTAGAGTAGTATAGGTAGTATTTACCTAGGTTTGGTCCAATGTGAAGTTCTGAATTTACCTTTCTCACTGTTATCTCAGCCCTCTGGTTTGTTAGGGGATGCATTTGCTGTACATAATTCTAAGGCTTTCTTTTTGATCTTTGTTCTTCTAACAGAAAAGTAAGAAATACCAATGACATGCTTAACCTTTCTATTTCTCTTTAAGCCTTTTATTTCTTGTGGTTCACATAGAGTCACCTCTTAATGCTCTGGTTAAGAGCAGCGGCATTCATGTAGAGGAAGTTAGGCTGAATTTTGGTAGCTGAAATCTGCTACCAACAGTTGCTTCTGCCTTTACTTGACACAAGTAAAACCCAACTACCTGGAGACTGACCCTGTGCACTGCAGGGGGATATTTCCCCAGCATTAAAAAAAGGGTAGGTGAGGTACTTAGGGATATGGTTTAGCATAGGACAGGACATGGTTGGACTCGATTATCTTAAAGGTCTTTTCCAACCTTCTGATTCTGTGATTCTGTTAACGATCCTTTGTGCCCCTCTTACTCCAGCAATTGCTGACCTTCTCATTCTTTCCCAGAGGCAATCTCTGATGTTAAGACAGTGATGTGTTTTACATGTGAGATTTACTGAATTTCTGAGAACATGCACTGCTGGAGTTTGCTTTTCGGGCTTTGCTCTGTGTATGGCTGGATAGAATCTGTAATGCTAAAGTAATGGAGAGTTAAGTCTGTCTTTGGTGTATGTTGAAACCCTTTATTTCTGAGTGCTGGAGGCAATGGCTAAGGTGCCTATTCCTTAAAGCCACGTTGTACCGGAGAAATATATGACTCTGATCCCTTATACATTAATCTATTTCTAAAGTCTTATTCCAGCTTTATGAATAAAGTCCTTTTTTTTACCCCAGCTTCGTGGGGAAGATACAGTAAAAGACGTTTATCTGATACTGTGGAAAGTGAGTATGATGTGGGGTGGAGTAGAAGCCAGGATTTTTGGATGTTCTGTCTACCTTTGCGAATTGGAGAGAAATTACAGCCTCCTGGTGCCTGTGCTTTCCTATCTGTAAAACAGGGATATGGATCTTATGGGAGAGCTGTGAGTCCCAAGTTAATTACAAAGTCTGTGACAAATCTTAAAATTCAATTGTGAGATAGTGTGTAAGCATATAATATTAATGTTTTATAATCTCCCTAAACTGTCTCTGTGGATATCTTCAGTGAGAGGGATATAGTGATATCAAAAGAAACTGTTTTTTGCTCCAACCATTTTCTTTAGAACCCAAAGAGAAAGCTGTTTCCACCAACTGCCATCTCTGCAACCATCTGGAAAATCGCATTTTCTGAAGCTTTCCTGCTCTTTATCAGCTGTAACTAAAGCTATAAAATGGGAAGATGTCCCTAGTTTAATTAACACCCCTGTAGTTCAAAAGCTGATCTTAGTAATGAGAGGCAATTACAGCCTTTATTGAGGAATAGTCAGGTGGAACAAACCCAGCATCAATCTATTGAAGACACTTCCCCTTCCAGGTAATTTGGAAACTGCTTTTTATGATGAATAGGCTACCTGGCCCAATACAACAGGTGAATCTCTTTGTTTTGTAGCCTGAAAAGAACTTTCTATTTTGATTTATGTGCTTCTTTTGTAAACTGTGTTTTGCATCCCATTCATCTGCCAACAACTAGTAACTGAGCTAAGGAAATACCTGTTGCTTTTTGGAGGGCATTCTGACCAGTTTGATCATTTTATTTTCCTGTCCATTCTTGCTTTTCATTTAGAAGGTTGCCTAACATTCATGTTTTTGTTCTAGCAAAGCCACAGACTCGGTGGTATGTCTATATCCTAAAGGCTATAAGGAATTCTGCTCTCTGCATCTCAGAAAGCATGTGATAGAGCTAGAGAAGCTCCAGAGAAGGACATTGAAATCATCAAAGGAATGTGATTTCTGCCATATGAGCTAAAAATTCTCTGGCTCCAGTTCAGGCAGGAGGAAACTAAGGGTGGAGGTAGAGCTGAATTTAACTGAATTTGTGGATAAGGTAGATGTAGAACTTTAATATTAGAGCTAATTAGCTCTAGCTGAAACAAGGAGATACACTTGAAGTTATGAAGTACTTTTTTAGACAGCGGACAGTGAACTTCTGGAATCTGTTGCCACAGAAGGTTTGGGTTGTGGGCAGTGTCAATAGGTTAAAAAATTTAAAAAAATTAAAAATGAGATTAGTTCAAAGCAGCAGGTCCATTAGCTAAGTCTAAAGGTGATGGGCACGGATGAAGCAGTACAACAGGAAAGGTTTGCAGAGAATGGCCATGGTCATCTGGTCTGCCTCAGTAGTATCTCAGGTGCTGTCTAGTCTGGCTTCCAGCTTCTGATCTGTAAGAATGTTGGTGTGGGCATCAGTTGTATGCCCCATGTTTCACCTGCCAGCCCTATGTGATTATCCTTATATCTCAGTCTCAAATGATGCTAGATGCCTTTCCCTGGTAAGCTAATTTAAGTGTCTGCAATGCAGGCACCTACACTGGAGCTCATCACTTGAAAGTAGAGCTCTACTTGTGATTAAGATGCCTGCGTTTGGCTGTTTGCATCTGTACCTGTGCAGTAGGTGTCTAAATTCTTCTGCAGTCAATAGACATCTAGTCAGTCTAATGGGGACCTAATGAATACAGTCAGGGGAACAGTTGGCACTGTGGTTCCATCTCACTGTAAGACATATGGTAGTCAGTTAAATAACTCACTACTGGCTGTTTTCATTAGAACTTTGTCGACTATAATGGGAGCTGGGACACCTAGCACACATGTAGATACCAAAATATTTGTACATTGATCTTGAACTGAGTTCTGTACCAAAATTTCCATTATAATGACTGTAGAGAAATAGGTGTCTCCTGTGAATAACTCACTGACCTGTTTTACACACTAAAGTATAGATGAGATGAACTGCAGTTGGGAAATGTTTATTTCTATTCATTGACTTTAAGGGTGATCTAGATCATGGTACCTATGTGGTACCAACATGGCAAGGTTAAGTCCTAGCCATCCCATTTTGGAGACTTTGGTACTGTCCTTTAGAAACTTAGCAGTAAGAAATGTAGATTTTTGAAGTGTGATGTGAAAAAGTGAAATTATATTTTCAAAACAGATCCCCACACACTCATGGTTTGGTTTGGTTTAGAATAAAGGTTTCGCCCTGATTTTAGTGTCTGTAAACTACGCTGTGAAACATGCCCTGTCCTGGATTAGTTTAATATCCTGACAAAATTGACTTTTTCAGACTATTTATAAAAGCTGTAAAACTATAAACCAAGTTGGTAAGTTGTTTATTCTTCAATAATTAAAGGAAAAAGAGGCATTAAAACCCCGAAGTCCTGTGGTGTTTCAGCAGTGAATGGCTTTCATAGGGTGTCTAGGAGAAAAGGTTTTTTTCAGTATGAAAGAGTTTGGAAAGGAATTTCTTTGTAGGTAAGCCTGTGGATGTTGTTAAACTACATGATGCCAGCAGACACAGAATTCAGATGCCATCACTGTGCTCTGGTTTTGAGACAGGGCAATACCAACTACTCTCAAAGATACTGTGGACAAGTCCCCAAAGTTTCCACTAGCACAAGTGATACAGGATAAGCTGAAATCTCTTCAGTGAATCAATGCGATATAATCTTGTTTAGGAGACTGCACAGTTATTTGAAGTAGGATGGATTGCCCATCCTTTCATCTTTCCCAGTGCTGTCTGTACAATGTTGTTGCTCTGTGTCTTCTTTGCTTTGGATACAGATCATGGGCAGGGAGATGAAAAGATTGTATGACTGCAGTGTTCCTGTAGCTTTGGATCTAGCTGCAGCATCAGAGTGTCTGTGATTCATGTGGCTTGTGTGAAAGGGGGAGCTGCGGTCACCACCTGCCTTGCTGACTGTCCTGTCTTTTCATTCCCCCTACCAGGTTACGGACATGCTGCCCCAGGGACGGACGCAGGGAAGGCCTTTTGCATGTTCTATGCAGTCCTGGGGATCCCACTGACACTCGTCATGTTCCAGAGCTTGGGCGAGCGCATGAACACCTTCGTCAAGTACCTCTTGAAACGCATCAAAAAGTGCTGTGGGATGAGGAGCACTGAGGTCTCCATGGAAAACATGGTCACTGTGGGTTTCTTCTCCTGCATGGGAACACTCTGCATTGGAGCGGCAGCCTTTTCCCAGTATGAGGAATGGAGCTTTTTCCATGCTTACTATTACTGCTTTATAACATTGACTACGATAGGGTTTGGAGACTATGTGGCCCTGCAGACCAAAGGGGCCCTTCAAAAGAAGCCTCTCTACGTGGCTTTTAGCTTTATGTACATTCTAGTGGGGTTGACAGTCATTGGGGCATTTCTAAATCTGGTTGTTCTCAGGTTCTTAACCATGAACAGCGAGGACGAGAGGCGGGATGCTGAGGAACGGGCGTCCCTGGCAGGGAACCGCAACAGCATGATTATCCACATCCAAGAGGACTCCCAGCATGGTCGGCCACGGTACAAGGCCGAAGTAACAGACCTTCAGTCAGTTTGTTCCTGCATGTGTTACAGGTCCCACGAGTACACCAGCCGGGTGGTGTCCCACCAAAATTCATTCAGCTCAAAGCTGAACCCCCAGTACTTTCACTCCATCTCTTACAAGATAGAGGAGATCTCACCAAGCACATTAAAAAACAGCCTTTTCCCATCTCCTGTCAGCTCCATCTCACCTGGGTTGCACAGCTTTACAGATAACCACAGGCTGATGAAAAGGCGAAAGTCCATTTAAAGGGATTTGTCTTCTTTTGCTTTCCTTGTTCTCCCCAGTTCTTCTCCGTTGTTTTGGGGTTATTTTTTTTTTTGTTCCTTGAGTGAGACGGAGCGAGGCCAAAGGGAGTAGAGAAAGCCAGTCCTCCTCTGAGACTCAGCTCTTGAGCATGAAGCATGGATTATTACTGTTCCAGCAAAGTATGCCTTACATTACCCCCTCGGTGGATGTCAGAGGATTCAAGGTGAACGTGAAGTGGGTACCAAATCCAAAGTTGCACACACAGCTGGGAGCCTTCATGTGCCGCTGGCACTCCTGACCTAATAAACTCTTTTCCTCACGAGCAGGTTGCAGCGTGCGTGCGTGCTTGCGTGCGTGTTGGGGTGTGCGTGCGTGCGTGTGTGCGTCTCTTACGTGTGCGTGCAAGTCCACAACTAGTGCCATGTGACAAAAATTAAAGCATCAGGTATTCTTTTCTTTTCTTTTCCCTCGAAGCAATTGTGTTCCAGCCTGCTTTGAACTTTTAGATTGCTTCCAAAAGGAATCGGGAGGGCGGGAGGGGAGCCAATTTGTTATTTGGGTTTTTGTTTTCTTTTGCCAAGACAAGCATGCGCCATAAGCAGTCAATATACCAGGTGTATCATGGTAAATTTTTTAATGCTAGAATTTAGATTGTATTAACATTTAAATTAAAAAAAAATAAAAAGGCAGGAAAAAGATGGATCATTTTAGCTTGCCAGTTCAAAATTTAAAACAAAAAAAAATTAAAATAAAGCATGCACTTTGTAAAACTGGTATGCATAATAAAAACACCAGAAAAAAAAACTAGCAATGGAATTAATAATCAAAAGCAAATAATCCTATTGATTTAACTATATTTACTTTTATCGTTTTCTACTGTTCCAACAATTTGCAAGCGGAATTTTTAAGAGAAAATGGGAGAATTGTTGGAACTGAAGAGTGTATTTTGTTATTTTTATTTATAAAAATTATTATTATTATTATTATTATTATTATTATTATTATTATTATTATTATTATTATTATTATTATTATTATTATTATTATTATTTTGTGCAGCGATTACCTGCATGAATAGGAATTCTATTTTTTGGAATGCTCGGATTAGGGTGGCTATAAATAGGTGGATGTATACTTTTTTTCTTATAGAATAGTGACAGGGCATTCCTTGTTTTAAATAAAAAAATAAAGATGATTGTCTCTCAATGCTTTTGATTTGTAAATAATGGAAAGCCTTTGTTGGTCTCAGGAAGAATTCAAGGGACAGTATCTTGTGTTTGGCTCACTGGGAACTTGCAGGATTAGCTGTGATGCTGCTTTTTTGCTAGGGAGAAAGGCAAAATGCATTTAGCACCGATGGGCAAAAGCAGTTTTACTCCAGTGTTTGGAGGGTAACATTGGGAGTGATTATGTTGGCAAGTTGTACTGGAGGATGTTGAGACCATGTCATAGAGTTGTTCCTTGGAGATTGTCCATCTCTCAGTTGTTCATCTGGACCAAACAGACTTTACAGAACTGAATTAGAGGCCTAATCCAGCTCCCTTTAAAGACAATAGGAATTTGTGCTGATTACATGGGATTTAGTGCTTTTGGGAGATTTATCTGTGATTTGACAGGAGTAGGACTGGGAGTTTCATAAACCTGCACCTTTGTCTCTGATTTAATCCTATCTTTTAAATCGCCTTCCATGTTAACTCGCCATGCAAAACCCATCTTTTTTGGGTCCCATCACTTCCTGCTGATTCTACCATTTTGTTCTCTCAGTGTAAAAGCAATAATCTTTCTTTTTTTTTTCTTTTCCCTTAAACTGGACGGTGTGTTTTTGTACAAGCCCCAGCTCTGAGCTCTGTGTGCTGCTGGATGTTGATATCCTTTCAAAGAGGCATCTATAAAAGGCATTAATAGGGAGAAATAAGGAATGTCATTCCTCCTCTGTTCTCTTCTCCCTGGCTTTAAATTATTAGCTATATCACATATGTTCGTGTTCTAATTTCCATTTCTGTGTTTCAACAAGTAAATGAAAAGCAAGGATCCATGACTTTCACTCCCCTATACAGCTTCCTTTGGGATTATGAATTGCAGTGGCATGAAAACCTCCATTCAATTAGTGAAGAAATAATTTAGGATTGTTAACGAGGATGGACTTTTTCAGCCTAACACGTGGGGATAACATCCTTCAGCGCAGTAGGAGAGCATGCTGGATGCTTTGATATGCTGCTGGTACCATGTCCTAAGGCAAATATTGATGGCAGAAGTATTGAAGCAAGCATACCTAGAAAAGCAGTTTCAAGATGTGTTAAACCACCTCAGTGATTGCCACCTTGAAGCAGGTTTCCATGGGAGTGGAAACCTCAGTGCTCCAAATTCACTTTCATAGTCTTTGCTTGTGGCATCCCAGAAGTGCAAATAAAAGTAGGTTTCTTTTCCTGCTTAAGGAGATGAGAAAAGATATGCCTGGAATATACACATTTATGCCATGTACAACTGCTAGGTATATTTCATACTGGAAAACAAGCAGGAAAAGTTTGGGGTTTTGCAGAACTCAAGTGAAATTCTGTCTGCCTTGCAAAGGAAAACTTTTGTAACAGGACTTTTAGCAAAACAAACCTAAACAGTTTTGTGAAAAATAGTTGCATCATATAAAACACTGATTGGCTTTTTCTTTTTTGTTTTTTCTATAAGAAAAGAGGTGAAGTCTATTCTGCTTCATGTGAAAATAATCTTTAAATGTCATATAAACCATGTTTAACTCCAGGAGTTCAAAGCTGTTATATACTCTAGTTTATTTGTTACTAAATCTTCCTCCTGGAAACATAAATGAAGAGTAAATTTTAATATGTGGGGTATTTAACCAGGGAATAACTAACTTCAGCATTTCATGGGTTATCTGCCACTTAGAGCCTTTGCAGTAACACTCAATGGCTTGATAAAGCTCTGCTGTACCTTAGTCAAATTTTATAGATGTGGTTGAAGAAATCTATGTGTGTTGACACGAAGAAGCAAGAGTAGATGTCCACAGTGATACTTTTAAGTCTAAAAGCTGCAGTGAGTGTGTATGTGGGAAAGTGTTTTGCTATAATGTATCTACATTCCTTAGGACTTTAAAATTTCCGTATTTATTTCTATTTTCTGTAAAGAACCCACAATTCTGCCCAAGCTGTATCTCTGTTGAACCTCTTGGAGGACTTTGCTTTGTGAGCCACCACAAATACAAAGGCTCTCCTGTGTACTCATCAGTACAACAGGCAAAATGCACCTCTCCCTCTCATCATTTTTGTGGTTCTTGACTGACATGCGAATAGTGATTTGGACTGTCTCGAACTGGAGCAGACAGTATCATGAAAGGGAAGCTTTAGTCCAAGGTTAATCCCAGCTTTTCAGTTACACATGAGGAATCAGTGAAAGGTGAGATGGTTTCTGTCTGCTCTGCCTCTGACTTCTTACGTGGATACCGGTTTTCCTTCCACGACACTGCTTTTCACACAGTATTTTCTCTGGTACATCATTATTTTTATTCCACTTGTGACATTATTTCTTTCAGTTCAACCTCTCTTGCTCGCTAGACGCTCTTTTGAAATTCAGCTTGAAGCTGGTAGTAGTGGTGTTGCTTATGACAAGACATCCTCATATCCAGAACATCTAACCTGTGTTTCCGTAGCGCACAGACGTCTGCTATCACTTTGTGATGCACTCTCATTCCCCAGAGTCTCATTTCCCCTACCCTTCCCTATTATTAAGCATTAGAAATAATAATAATAAATCTGATTAGTCTATTTATGTCACACTAATGTGCTCTTCATCAAAACAACACAAATTTAGCTCCCTGCTGTCGGCTTTGATTATATAACAACCCTATTATCCTATCATATTTCATATTATCATCAAAGGGAAAAATCAGTTTGATCAGTGAAGCACCAAAATAGCTTTGACTGAGCATGCTGTGATAGGGAAACGAAAAAGGAAACTTAATAGAACAATGCAGGCACAACTTTCCACTTGGTCTTCATTACTGTGTTAGGAAGATCCTGACTGATCTAACTGGGGCTGCTTTGCCAGAACTTTGTACATATATATGCTTTACAGGGGTGACTGTCATGGGACAGCTCTAGAAGGGGTGTCTACATGTCACTTCAAGCATCTAAAAGGGTTTCTTGGTTGTTAGCAAATAGAGAAGATGTCCAGTGACATTCAGCAATAGGCTTCTGTTTGGGCTCCTCTGCAACAGCTCATGAAGATAAAATCAGCAACATAATTTAAATCAAAATTTAAAAAAAAAAAGGGGGAGAAAAGGGGAAAGTATTGTAGGTTGTCTCATTAGTTTCCTATTGCTTCAATCGAAGAAATGCCAGGGCAGTAATCAAGATTATTGCGAATCAGACCAGAGCAAAGTAATTTCTTGTTTTCTCTGAAAGATGTGAAAGCTTTTGTTAGGGGGAAAAAGCATCATTTGTTGCTAAAAGATTAAAAAAGAGCAGTCAGTGGAACCAATATGAAGAATGTCAATGTTGCAGAACGATTTGGTGCGTGCAGACCAGAGGGCAGGGGCTTGGGTGGAAGTAGCTTTCAGTTGAAGTTTATGCCCTCATTTAGCTTTATGTAATATTCCTGTTAATATTACAGTCTAATTAAGGCAGTCATTTAAAATCCTTATGAGGAAGCCAGACCTGTTGGAGTGTGTCCATTACAGTAATGTTATGGACTTCTTAATGCATATTTCAACAAGACTATTATTGACTGCAGTATTGCTCAAAGGACAGTGAGAATCAGACCCCCACTACTCTGAGCGACTGGAGGTGCCCAGCACTCACAGAACTGAAAATGAAATACTGCCTTTCTGACCAGCCTGTCACCTGACTTTGATATCAAACTTCCAACAAGGTAAAGCGTATGAAATCGATTAGAAATCATAATGATAGACCAAATCAAAACAAACAGAATAATGACATCGGATGTGGAGAAATCGATTATAGATGGAAGGCACTCAGGGACTCTTATGCTAGCTAATCTGAGCTCAGAGGTTGAATTAAAACCATGAAAAGTGATGGTACCCTTAGCCAAAATGCCATTTACAGTTATTTAAGGTGTAGATAACAAACATGGCAGAGGATCCTTCACCCAGGATGTAGCAAGAGAGCAAAAAGAAAGATGGAAAAAAAAAGAAATTACTCTCAACAACAGTAGTAGCTATTTCCAGTTGAAACCACCCCGAGGTGGTACTGAAGACTGTTGTGCTTTGACCTGGGTGGCATCAGTCTGTGAGACTGTCCTATGCTCAGTCAAGATTTTCATGGCAGTATTTCACCAACTACTGCTGATAGAGAGAGTTCCTGATTCCCCAGTTAGGTTTTTGCTCCTTTCTTCACTGAAACCAGGCTTTTACTCAGCCAACCCAGCCTGAGCAGGGCTGGTCCTTGTGATATATCTTAGTGAGGCTGTTTCCTTTATTTGGGCTCCCAAGTGCAAGGGCTCAGTAGGATGTAAGAGAACTGTTTCCTTTGAAGCCTGAAGTGACAGGTCCTTCCTCTGAAGCCAGTAGATGCTTTACTAAAGCTCAACTTGTTTAGACTGGCCCTAAGTCTTAAATATCATTGGACATTGTCCAGTGGTTGTTATTTTTTTTCCCCTAAAAAAGCTTCTCTAAAGCCCCTGACTGATTCTCAGTCATAATGTATCATCCTTTCCAGAAATCTCCAAGTCATGTAGACATACACATCAGTATTCCTTTAGGGAAAAGGTCCAACATAAAGCTTCGGCTTTCCCTGTTACACTGGGAGCTCCACAAAGGTTCTCCTCGTGTGCTGGAGGATGCAGATGTGGTTGGACTTGCATGTAACCCAGGTGGATGTTGAAGTTGCTGAGCTGGCTCTTGCTGGACTGATTCCTGGAGCTGGTGGGTTTATATTGCTGTGAATTTGTACACTACAGAGAAATGAAAACACTGTAGGGATGTTTTCTTCTCATGCAGATTTCCAGTATGGTGACTTAAACAATTTGTGTGCAGTGCAGTGAGTCCTGGTTTATATTCCTTTACTGAAACTGGATTGTGAACCTTTTTCTGTTTACTGCTAGGTATTATATTGGTATGTCCAACTAGTGCTGGCCAGGAACGAATTTTCCTAAACCTAATGGACAGCAGAAATGCCTAAAGACAACAGTCAACCTGTATGATTTATGCAACTGCATTTTGCTTTATGGAATCCAGTCATCCAAAGCTGCCTGCTAATTTTAGCCTGGAAATACTGTCCCTGGAGCCTTCAGCTTTCATTTGTCTCTCCTTCTGTGAATATAGTAATTAATAAATATCCCAAAGCCCTCCCTCACCTTGCCTTCTGACCATGTGAAGAATGCTACCATATATTAATACCTACAACAGACTGAGGATGGGGGGAAGGAGGGAAAAAGAATGATTAATGCTGCAATTTTAATGGTAATTAATATTCACAGTTCCAGGCTGTGTTGTCTTTTAGCTCACTTTGAGAAACGCAGAGCAAACAGCAGTATGATAACATTTATCATAGCTGGCTAATTCACAAGTGGAGCTAGCAAACATAATAATTGAAACTATGCTCCATAATGCATCTTCCTCATGAATGAGTTTTGATACCACTAGCCTGGCTTTGATTCATTGTTTATCTGGTCTGTGGAACAGCTTGCAGTAATTGCTATATCCGGAGCACTACACTTGAGGCAAGAAGAGAGATCCATTTCACAGACAGTGGCCCTCTGGCTTTCTCCATATGCCCTCCCTCCCCTTCCTCCCCAGACATTAACTCATTAGCTTGCCATTTCATAGACGTATGTTCAGACCCAAGATCACCACATTCTGTACTTTCTCCCCCTCCACCCCCTCTGTTAATGAAAAGCATGATGCTACAGAACTGCACCCTGGGGAAGGAAATGTTCCACTCTAATTACTGCTGACAAAAGAAATCTACAGATTGATTAAAAATAATATGTGGGAAGTCAGATAGGAAATGCAAAGTGCATAAGCCTGCACGGGTGAGATCGACTTCTACCCTGTCCAAGATGCTCTGCATTAGCCTGTAAAGAGTTTGGGAGCGGGTTAGTTTGGGTTTCTCTCCATCAGGAGAAAGGGTAGTACAAATGACATGAGCAGGAGATGAAACACAGTGGTTTGGCTCACTGTAGATCATCAGTAAGGTCTGTGGCATGGTTTCAAGGTAAAGAAGAGACATGGGTTTTCTGGGTTTAGTCTGATAGTCATCTGCCAGAATTGTCCCAAGCAGGAGTGGCAGGAGCTGTGGGAAGTGTGGACCATGGCTGGTTCACAGTGGAGTGGACTGTGATTGATGAGACCACATTACAGATGTTGGTGTCAAAATTGTGTCCCTAGAGCATCTTCCCTTTACTGTTCCTTGCAAGAGATCAGTTACACCACCCCTCCTATTGCCTGCAGCAAGTCCATACTGTGGCTTAGAAAGACCTGGATTGTGGTATCCTTATCCATCTTTGATAGCATCTCCCTGGAGCTGTGCTTCATGTGGGAAGATGCTAAGCTTCTCCAGCCAGGTTTGGGAGGTCACAACATAGCAAAGAAACCTCTTCATATTGACAGTGTTTGGACAGTTCCTACATGTCAAAACACAGTCAAAATTGACCTTTAGAGAAATAACATTAATTCATTATTGCTGGCTCTCCCTACAGCATGGGTATGCAGCT
Organism: Gallinula chloropus; assembly: GCF_964237585.1. Lineage (NCBI taxonomy): Eukaryota > Metazoa > Chordata > Aves > Gruiformes > Rallidae > Gallinula > Gallinula chloropus. The sequence continues at coordinate 6,173,313 of NC_140086.1, forward strand.
CTTTAATCATAATTATTGTTAAGAGGCTAATTAATCTGATAACAGTATTTAATTAGATTAGCTGAAGTAGAGTATGTAAAGGATTTTGGCCTCCCAGAGTCTAAAATGGCAAATCTACAAAATGATATCCAAAAGACCTGCCTGATAATATCACTGCTGACATGGGGGTCATGCCACAGCTGTCCTATTGACAAGCATCATCTTGGCACATTGACTGGAGCTGGTCATGGGAGTATCTAGGGAAAGGATTTTAGCTCAGATCCAATATATGCAGTAAGGCTCTTAATTTCTGAACTAAAATAGGGGCTCAAATGTCTTTGAGGAGATAGGCTTTGGGCCTGATTTTGTTTCACTGGCAGAGGAGAGAACTGGTGTTGTGTCTTAGAGAGATGGGATGATGCAGATGGTTGAGAAAGGGGGTGTATTTCAGTATGGAGCATGGTTCTGGTACCCATTTGGTGCAGTGGAGGATGGCTTGCTGGATATGTGTTCAAACATGTCTGTACTGCCTGGGGGATGGGGAACATGCAGCTTCTGTGTCATGAGCTGGATTGATGAGGACACTGATGATATGGCATATCCTTCTCCCAAACCTTCTGTAAGCAAGGTTAAAAAAGAGCAGAAGATTTCTTGGACTCTGGATGAGGTGATGGAAGACAGGGATAATTTCTAAGAGCTCAGGGCAGTGTTCTCCTTAGGAACCAAGACTGGAATTTTGATCTCAGAGCCTTCAGATAGCTCCATAGCCATTTCTGCTAATGCTTTCTTAATCTCTCTGATTACTCCTTACTTACTTAGGGATATGGTTTAGCATAGGCCAGGAATGGTTGGACTTGATGAGCTTAAAGGTCTTTTCCAACCTAGTGATTCTGTGATTTGAAGCTTTTCTTCTGAGAGCCCTTTCTGAATGGCAGTGGTGGTTTCTTGTTCAGCAAGCAGCAGTGGGCATATGTCATTATCTTCTTCCATTGGGCCTCTTCATCCAGATGGACCAATAGGGTGTCTCACAGCTGTGCATCATGATGTGGCCACCAGAACATGTCTAATTTCTTCTAGTTTCTCTGACAGCTGTTGTTTTGCCAAAAGAATAACCAAGTACAACATAGGAGCAAAGACATATATGGTAGATCCTTTTAGCAAGGCACAGTTAGTTGCTGTTGGGTTTCTTTTTATCTTCACTGTACTTTTCTTTGATGTCCTTCAGCATCTAAGCCCCAGTTGCTCTACAGTGGCTTCTATTTCCATATGACTTCTGTTTTCCATGTGGAACTCCTTACTGTCACACACATTTTCCAGAAAAGATGGAAGCCATATTGCTCCTTTCCAGTTTATCTTTTCAGATTCCAACACAGAGAGATACTGCATTCAGAGGCAGCAGCAGGAAACTCCTCATCATCACTGATCCTGTGCCCTCCTTGTTCTCCTTGGAGGATTAGTACAGCAGAGTCTGGTGCGGTCACTACTGACCAACACAGTTGGTCTACTTCACACAATTTAGTGATCTCCTCATGCCAGTTTACCTCCTTTTTGACTGCATTTACATTGTGGCAGATACACCTTCTGTGTAAGTTGTTGGGGCAGGAATATTATTCACCTATAGGAGAACAAGTATGCTACCTGTGTAACAGGAGAGGGATCCAAGGGTCCAGGTTACAACAGGTTTAAGACTTGGTTACTCTAGCAGTTGACTTCATTAAGTAATTTCCTGGGTGTCACTCTGGGCACTGCTCCTTTGGACTTTAAAAACTTTGGTTAATCCATGCAAAGCTAGTTTGGGTGTAATTAATGTTGAGTTGAATCCTGGGGGGGGGAAAGGACTAATATATGCTCCAGAAAGAGCCCTGTTTACTGCAAACCTTTTTAACATCTAGCTAATAAGCAGAAATGATGAGTGATTGGCTCATTTTTTAGAATGCAAATCTAATCTCTCTTTCTTTTGCAGAATGTAAATTTCCTATACTCTGCTATACAACCAATAATCCATCTGTTCATTGTTTTTGCAAGGTCAGGAGTGAACTGTGGAAGAAAAAAAATACGTTTTCTTTTTCCTCTTCCCTTGGCTTGTTAAGATTTGTGTGGCTGTTTGTCACCATTGACTAAAACTTTTGATCCTAGTGGTATGACAGCAAAGGAAATTATTTGGAGCTGGATAGGTCAATGGGGAATGGGGGAGGTGGGGGGGGGGGGCTTAAAAGTTGTTTCCAGTAGGCCAAAAGAATGTGGATACTGTCTCTTCAAGGTGCAATTTCTTACTTCAACAAACTGTTCATCTATGAGAAACAGGGATAAAAGTGTTCAATTTGGGACCTAAGGAGTTTATATGGAAATTCTTGGATTTCTTCCAAACACACATACATGTTGAAATTAAATTGTGATTCCTACTTTGGAGACTGAGCCTTCCTGCTCAGACAGGAGCGTGCGTGTATGCGTGTGTTTGTGAGTGTGTGGTGATGATGCTCTGTCTCTTTTGGATCTCTTGACACTTTTTGGTGCATTTTTGTACTTCTTTGAATGTGCATATGCGGACTTACCAATGGTGTATTGACGGCATTCTAAAGGCCCTCCACAGCCTGAAATAGAGCAAAACTCTCTAAATTTCTACCCTGGTCGATCTATTTTCTGTGCAGCACACAGAGCATTAGAAGCACGGTCACCTAGAAAGGAGGAGCTGCTTGGCTGTGGAGACTGCACTAGGAATTTACCTCCTGGGAGCTGTTTTCTCTGCTCATTTCAGACCTCTAACTTCAACCTAGTTGTTGAGCAGGTCCTAGCAAAGGAGAAAGAGCAGGTCCTAAGGCGCCAAGATGCGATTTGTCAAACCAGTGATGACAGCGAACCAAATTAAAGACTCTTTTGTGTTTTCATTTCTTTTTCTGGCCTTCTCCATGATGGGAGAGGATGCCTTCACACATGGCCTTAGAATGCCGTACTGGAGTTAGAATGCAACAACAGTCAAATGAAAATAAGATGTATTGCAGCTTACATAAAGAATGAAAAAACTGTATCACACAAATGTTTACAAGTCCAAGTAGACAGCGAACCCCTGTACAATATGTAATTTATGCAAGGGATTGCATCTTTCTTTTGTAATGAATGCACTAAGCAACCCTGTATATATTTTACAATGTCTTTGCAGAGAAAAAAAAAAAAAAAAGAATCATTTACTGTAGTGTTGTAAAATAATGCACTTTTCTAATTTTTTCATTAAAAATCCTATGGCACGTTTTCAAATGTATATTGTTTCTTTTATATTGAATGTGGAAATGTTAACTTCCTGTAAAATTGCACTAAAAAAGTAAAATCCACTGATGGAACTTATTTTGTTAAAGAGAAAAAAAGTCCCTTGACAACCAACAGATGTTTATGATTATACGATATGTATGTGTGTGCATATATGTGTATATAATGTATATGTAATGTATATATATGTATATGCACACACACACATCTCTAGTGATATGTGTATATATATAAAATGGTAGAGGTCCAGATTTATATATGATTGTATTAATATAATATCTATAGATTGATAGATATATAGATATGTATATATATTCATTCATACACACAAGAATCACAATGTACAAACCCAGAAAGGATTACTCATTAAACTTAAGGGGGTTGGGGGGGGTGGGGGGTTGGAGAAAGATGTCATATACAGAAGATATTTTGCATTGCAATAAAAGCTTTTTTGACAAAAGTATGTGCAGAGTGAAGTATGAACCTTCATCAAATTCCCAACCATGCTGTTCCTGGAAGACTGCAGGGCAGAATAAGCAGAAGGAAAGTGCTTAGGGGAGACATAGAAGAAGAGTCAGTGCATGGTGGGACCAGGCAGCTGTTGAGAATCCCCCTCTCCTTACCACTGTGCAGGTGAAGGACAAGGTCTTAGGATACCAAAGTCAACAGTAGAACTTCCCCTGACTTGAGGACATCAGGATTTCACTCATGATGTTAACCGTGTGTATGATGGCAATAGAGGGGAAGTGGGTGTTAGTACCAGTTTTAGCTGGCATGTGTTGCTGTGAGATACAAGCACAATCTCATTTGGGATGGAGTATCAGGAAACTTTCACTATTGTTGCTACCCAGGTAAGTCTCAAGTCAGGGACAGGACCTCACTTTGTCCTTAGGATGTGATTCATACATACTCCTGCTCATGGAAGAATTCTGAAAGTTTCCAGAAGTAATATTTCATATTTGATAAACATCAATAGATGAAGAATCTCTTAATCCTTCATTTATGGGGTGTTTTTTGGTTGGGTCTTTTTTTTTTCCTTGTGAGGCTACAGCCAGCAGCTGATCCCAGCTGCACAGTGACAGAGAATGAGAGGTTTTAGATTTCCTTCCAGCAACCCTGATGAAAGAAAATGTCTACATGAACAGTGAGAACAGTTAACCATTAGAATAAAGAATTGGTTGCAGCAAATGTGCCATGACATGCTGTGATAAAAGAGACCAACAACCTTGTGTGGTCCTACAGGAAGAAACTATTACATGAATGTAGAAAGTACTTGGTAGAATTCATGGTTCTGTATTGTACAGAGGGTAAGACTAACCTGTTGTCATAGCCTTCATCTGTTCTTGCTGTGTAATGAGTGAAAAGCCAACATACCCTGTGTGTTGGGGCACAGTCAGTGTTATATATACCCTATATTTAGTCCCTGGCCTACATTAAAACAACAACTATTGCTTGTAAAAGTTTTGCTTTTCTGATGGTGAAGACAGGAGCTTTTATGGCACAGAAAGGAGAAAAACAGCTTTAACAATAGAGATAAATATGCCCAAGCAATCTGACATGAGTTTTGTGTGCTGCATGAGATAACATCTCGGTAAGCAATGAAGACCAAGAATTTATTTATTTTTGGAGTGGTATTTGCCAGCATATTTTATTAACTCAATTTATCCAGCATGCACAAGCGAGCCAAGGTGCCATTGCACCCCATCCACCCCTTTTGCAAGAAAAGAACCCCCACCTTTTTAGAGTAATTCATTAAGGAATCAATAATATAGACTAGCAAAACACATTTTAAAGTGCTCCAAGTAGTGCAGTGGCCTGCCCCAGAGAACTTGAAGAAGCATTTGTGTGCTGAACTTTTCCTAACAACCACAGGAATGATAAATTTCAGGCAATGGGGGAAAAATGCAGAAAAAAACCCAAACCTCCCCCAATCTTTTATCTAAAGGCATACAAATAACTTTGTGAGTCTGAATCAAAGTCTCAGGTGCCTGATTGTTCAGGGTTTGGCTGCTGCCACGTGCCTGGGTCCTGTCTCAGAGGGCGAAAGATGTTAAGCATCCTTCAGCAAAGTGCAAGAGCCTGCTCAGTACACATCAACTGCTTGGTTGACAGCAAACGAAATATTTCAGCTGCTGAAAATGGGTTTGTGTCTGTGATCACACTGTGACCAAATCTCCGCATCTTTCTCACCTAAGGCAATGTCTTCAGTTCAGCTTGCCTGTTGTAAAAGCAGTGACTTTTGAGAGAGGGGAATTTTACTGGAAGTGTACAAAATAATGAGCAGTACAGAGAAGGTAAATGAGCTCTTCCCTGTTGTGCTTTTTCTCTCTCCTAGGACAAAGCCATACCCAATTAAACAGAAACCAAAACGTTTAGATCTGAGAGAAGGAAATGCTTTTATTTTTGTTATTAAAGAAAAAGTTTTTTTAGGAAAAAAATAGAAGGCATATTTCTAGGATCTTCAGAGCCAAGAAAAAAACAAACAACCCCTGTTACTTGATTAAAAGGCAGAAAACAAAAGCTCTGGAAGACCTGCAATCAGTGTATCAGTCCAAGTTCAGACACCGAAGGAGGCATAAATGACTAGTGCCTGCTTATATTCAGACTATCCTTGGCTCCAGCATTTTACTGCTGGGAAATTCTGATTGTTGAAGGAAAGGAAGAAAATGTTCCCATAGATGAAGTCAATGTATTATGCCACTTACATAGCAGCTATTAATGGAAACCTTGGCTTTAATGCTTGATATGGATTCAGAGGAGCTGCCCTATCCTAGCACTATGGTTATTTGTTCCAGGTCTGGCTAGGGTGAGTGTGTGTCACTTGGTTTCTAGAGAGTGGAAATGCTGGAAATAGAAACTATTGACCTACAACATCTCAGACAATATGGAGTCTACCTAGAGGTTAATCTTCACCTTCTGTTTCCTAGTCAAGTTTGAGAGGAAGAAAAAACCCCTTTGATAGCCAGATATGTCATACAGTAATGGTTGTGTCCAGTTTCATACTGGAAGTTCAGGTCATATGAATGAACTTGGTATTTCCAAAGGGAACAACCCAGAGTTGTGACAGCAGACTTGGGTTTGAATTAAAGAATGTATGGCTTTATCACAGGGAATTTCAGACCTGGTGCTTGGCCTGTTCCCACTTTGCACTGGAGAGGACCTCTGAAAAAAGGGACTCTAGATTGCTGGTTTCTCGGGCAGGAAAAGCATCTCCTCCCTGTGTCCTACCATAGTCAGCTTAATCTGATGTCCCTCTATGGACAAAACCCAGCAGCTGTCCTTTCAAGCATGGAAGAACAGTTTGCACCATCCTCTGGTGCCCTGTGCATCATGAGCAACAGCTTCTATCTTGCATTTCACTGTTGTAGTGCCTGATAAGTGATACCAGCTGCATTTTGAATAGTAGGACGCAGAGACAAACTGCAAGTTGCTGACACATCTGTGGAGTTTTAGGACAGAGGTTTGATGTGCTGTACACAGAAGTGAGAGGAAATAAGGCCAACTTGCAACAAAAGTGACCTTGATCTTGAAATGTGAGTTATGCCTCTTGATGATGCTATAGCTGTGCTTTCCTTTTGTTTTTTTCCACTTCATAAAATGTAAGCAGTTCCATATATAATGGGGATGGGGTGCTGCTGAAGCATGCAGTCATCCTGCTCCTCTAAGATTACTTTCTGAATGTTCTCCCTGCCTCTTTCTTTGAAGGGGTGAATTAAAATCATTTTCCCAAGAGGCAAAAGGAAACAAGGAACAGACATGGAGCAAGAAGAGAACCTCTTTCCATTGTAGACTTGTGAACCCCTGTGCAGTAAAAGTGATCCCAGCTGGTAGTTCTGTGTTTGTCTCTCCCCACACTGTGCACAGGCTCTGACTCTGCATTTCAGAACAAGTCTGATATTGGATCACTTAATTTATATTATTGTAAACAAAAGGAATATTTAGACTGATGGGTGACATGATTCTGTACTTTGGTGCAAGAGCCTGTGGGATTGAATGAGCCAAACTGTTTGGGGGGTTGGACCTGATGATCTCTCAAGGTCCCTTCCAACCCCTACGATTCTGTGATTCTGTGTAATAGTGTAAAAACCAACATAACTGAGATAGGACTCAGCTGAATAAAGATGTGGTGAAAAAGAGAGTAGCAATTACTAGAATCTGAATTATTTTCTGAATTATTTAACTATGCAGACTTAGTAAGAGAGATTACCTCAATTTTTCAGCATTGCACTAAGCACTTGAATCTAGGCATAGCCTACACTGGGACTGAACTTTGCTTATTGGTGCAAGTTATAACACCTTGCTAGTTCTACCTGTATGGTCTTCCTGACTGGGCTACTGACACTGAGCAGATAAATCTCAGTACTGTTCATATCACCTGATTCTGCCATAGAATCATAGAATCATAGAATGGTCTGGGTTGGAAGGGACCCCAAGGATCATAGAGCTCCAACCCCCCTGCCACAGGCAGGGACACCAACCTCCAGGCCTGGATCTACACAATGGATCTGCCATCCTTGGCTCTGATTTCATGCTCTGGAAATTTTCACTTCTTAATGCTAAAACAATTTGCCTTTTTTTTTCTCCTCTCCCAATGTCTGCAGAAAAGATTTTCCCACTCATGTTGTAAATTTGCCTGCCCAGAAGATGTGGCTACCAAGGAAGAGTCATCCTGCAACTATAAAACATGTAGATGGTAGATGTGGATGCTAATATCTTCTGGCTCATTAGCACAAGAGCAAGTATCTGTGGGAGGTAATTGCTGTAAGGGTAATAATGTAGGAAACATCCAAACCATCGATCTCTGTGTGAAGGTGAATCCCCAGGTGCTAAATCACTTAAATTAATCATCCACTGCTGTTACAGGCAATGATTAGTGTCTGCTCTCCCAAGGGATGGAGAGACAAATCTAGAAGGCAAATCATGCCATTTTTATTGGCCTGCAGACATTCTCCACCTCCTTGCAACAGTCTGCAGGCCAACAGGGCTTAGCAAGAACTGTTCTTGTCAGGATTCCCAAGCACAAGAAAGTGAATCAAGTCTGGCAGATATCCACTGACATGAAGAGCAACAGGTGATCAGATGATGTTTTAGTAAAAGGGAGAGTTCTGGAGTCTACTTGGGAAGTTGAATCCCTAAAGCAGTCTGTGGGGATTACAGATGGATAATTTCAAGATGATTTTGGCCTGCCTTTGATCATTTAAATCCACACTGTGTTGGTATCAGCAGGAAAGGTCTCACCACTGAATAAACATCTAGTTTCTTGTTGTACATGAGTTTTCAAGTTTGCCATTACTTTCCCATGCTCCTTGAGACATTCTGATAGGGTCCAAGGTTGGATGAGTTGTAGAGACAGAAGGAGTCTTTAGTCTTGAGATACAGTAAAAAGAGAATTATCTTTTATGTGTCTGGAGCTTTAGTAGCACAGGTAAAAGACACAGTGGTCTGAGCTCTTGAGACTTCACACAGAGGTTCATGTCCATCATGAAGTTAGTGTCTTTACAGCTAAGCTGTAAAACCTGACCTCTGGTCTCTCCTCAGCCTACAGTCATGTGGTGTGGGGTTTTCAGTTGTGATGGAGTGTGTGTTTCTGGACAAATACACAGAGATATTTATTCTACCTCATAGTTGTTGAGGAACTGTCTGGCCTGCTCCACTCCAGTTAAATCCCTGTAGGGATCAAAGACCTTTACACAGGGAAGCCAGCTCAAACCCCATTCTGACCAAGATCAGAAACACTCCAATTCAACTGCTACTAGTTCTTAGCAAGTTTGGGATGCCCAAAGACACTTAATAAGCCCATTTGAGGAACCAGCAGAATTAAGGAGAAGCAGAATGGGAGGTACTGATGTCACTTTTCTGGTGACCAGGTGTAGAACACAAGGAAGCCGGATGAAGCTGTGTCAGGGGAAGTTCAGACTGGTCAGTAGGAAAAGGTTCTTCACTGAGAGGTGGTCAGTCAGTGGAACAGGCTCTCCAGGGAAGTGGTCACAGCACCAAACCTGTCAGAGATCAAGGAGCTTCTGGGTGTAATTCTTAGTCATATAGTTTAGTTTTAGGTAGCCCTGTGAGGAGCAGGGTGTTGGACTTGATGATGGTTATGGATCCCTTCCAGCTGAAGATACTCAATGAGTCTAAGATTGTTTTTAACACACGACTCTTCAAGGCAGCCCCATATACATTGGGAAAAATGTCTCCTCTTCTTAATTTGGTCTTAAATTCATGATTACATGTAATTTTGACTTCAGCAGTGCTTAATGCCAAGCAAAAATGAGGCCATTCAGCTTGGAATTATACACGGACAATGGTTCCCTCAGAGTCTCAATAATCTAATATGCTAATATACATCACTCTCCTGAGAGTGTTATCATGAATTAATAGGGAAATAAAACCCCATATTCTGCTGCTCCAGTACTTTAAGTACTTGCAAGCAGGTTACTGATGGTGATGATGATGTGTCAGAGAGGGAGTGAACACCACCTTAGTGCTGTATTGTGTGTGCTTGCCCAGGTGGAATACAAGGGCAGGAGGTGCTGCAGGCCCGGAGTAGGGATCCCCTACAGCCCTGCAGAGCACCAGCTGGAGCAGAGACCCGCCCTGCAGCAGGGGGGTATTTCCTGCAGGAGCTGCTGCCCTGGAGAGCCCGGGCGGCAGCAGGGTGTCCCTGAAGGGCTGCAGCCCGGGGAAGGGCCCTTCCTGGAGTAAGGAGATGGGGAAGGAGGGAGGAGCGTCCTGGAGGGGCTGTCATGGACCCACAGCAACACCCATCCCAGTGTTCTTCATCATGGGGAGAGGAGTTGGGAACGAAGTGGTGAAGGTGGGAACAGGGAAAATGGGGTGGGGGGAGGTGTTGTTTTTATTTCTCGCTATCCAAACTTACCTTAATTGGCAGAAATTAAATTAATTTTCCCTGGTTCAAGTCTGGTTTTCCTATGACAGTGACTGGTAAGTGATCTCCTTGACTTTATCTTGATGCACAATATTTCTATTCTTATTTTTCCATGCTGTCCTGATGAGGAGTGGGAGAACAGCAGAGTGGGCATTTGTCCCTAAACCAAGGTTAATCCACCACAGTGTCCAAGTGTAAAAAGCCTCTAAGCAAATTGTTCTGACTTTAGCATCGGCCCAATCTGAAACAGGTTGTTGAGCTAGACACCTCCTGAGGTCCCTCCCAGCCTGAGCAAGACTGTGACTCTCTCTGAATCAGTGTAACATGAAGGATGCAGCTGGAATCAAGATGTGTCCCATAGATAGAACAGCAGTGATAAAACAGCTACTGAAATACAGTCTCTGAATATCAATACCACTTGTTGATATAGACGATACATCTGTCATTCCAGATAGACACAGCAGATTTGACCTGATGTCCATGAATTAGGAGGAAGCTTAAATGAAGCATAATCTAAGCACACTTAAAATAAATCTGCAAATCATAGTCTTTCGTGGATGTTTTTGTAGTACCCTTGACTTCCCTGGTAATGGCCACACATTCATACCCATCTTCCACCAGGTTTGAAGCATCAGACGTGCAACTTCACCGCCTCCTAGGGAGAGCTGTGTGCAGGCTCTGGTCAGTAGACATTAATCATTCAGGACGGCAAAGTGACGGATGGCTGAGTGAACAGGGCAGACTGTGCTTTCATTCTCCGAGGCAGCTGTGATAAGCAGGAGTCAGGGTTGTAAGGACATGGTTATTAGTGTAGCTGTCTGATTACCTGAGAAACAGCAACAGGAAAACACAACCTGTTTGCAACTGCTACGTGAACACCTCTCCCCTGTACCAGCTCAGGGAAAGGCAAAGGCATGCAGGAGATTGATGGCCCTGCAATGATTGCAGCCTCATAAGCTGCCTATGAAGAAGCGTTACAAGAGGGGGAGCTGGGCTGTTGCCTCTGCTTCTAGAGGAAAAGGTGACCCTGTACATAAGGACAGTTGCAAGTCAGCCTCTCCTTGCTAACCTGACTCCCCACTCTGTTGAAATTCATAAAGCGACATAAGCTCTTAGACCACTGACTTGGGAAAGAGCTGGAGAAGTAAGGAGCATCACAGAACAAAACCACCAACCACCAGAGATGAAACCAGACTAACTGCAGTTTACTGCAAAAAACAAGTATCTGTAAAGTTCTCAAACAAGTTCAGACACCACCAGAGTTGGCTCACACTTAGTTATAGAACAACAGCAAAAACAAGTATAGGCAGCACTACTGCAAGGGTGACCTGCAAGATTTAGGGTTTAAGGGGAGCAGGGAGGATACATAGTGCATTAACAGACTAGTTAAAGGAAGAGCACTCAACCTCAAGAAGTATCCATCATAGGTGTCCTTTGCCACAGGGAGGACACAGACCTACTGCTTCAATGAGGAACGCCAAACACACTTCAGTTGGATTTGGGCTTGTAGTCATTCGTGGTAACTTACTAGAAACATTGACTGAGTCATCTCATTGGTGAAGAGCCTTGTCCATGAGCCTCACCTGTGGGCTGAGATGTAGACATGATGGTAGTCACTAGGTACTGGTGTGGCTCAGTTGTCAGAAGTTGCTAGTGTAGTCAGGCAGGTGTACCTGGGAAGCTGCCAGAGGGTCAGTGGTGGGTCTGGACTATTTCCACAAGTCAGGAAAAACTCCCCTGTGTACCACAACACTCATACTAGTGCAGAGAGAGGTACCTCACCTCAGAGATATAGGTGGTTGACAGGCTAGTGTCTGGGTCATAAAAGCAGCATTCAAAATGGTCCCAAAAATTTTCCTTAGGAGAAACCTCAATGCAATAAAATCATAGAATCATAATACCATTAAGGTTGGAAAAGACCTTATCATCTAGTCCAACCATCCCCCTACCATCTATATTACTTACTAAACCATGTCCCTGAGTACCTCATCTAACTTTTACCTAAATACCCCAAGGGACAGTGACTCCACCACCTCCGGCCAACCTGTTCCAATGCCCAACCACTCTTTCTGAGAAGAAATTTCTCCTAATGTCTAACCTGAACCTCCACTGGCACAACTTGCAGCCATTCCCTCTAGTCCTGTCACTAGTTATCTGCAAAAAGAGGCTGACCCCCAGCTCACCCTAACCTCCTTTCAGGTAGTTTTAGAGAGCAATAAGGTCTCCCCTGAGCCTCCTCTTCTCCAGACTAAACAGTTCCAGTTCCCTCAGCCACTCCTCATAAGACTTGTGTTCTAAAGGGTGTGAAAAGAAATGAGCTTCCTTCTAGCCACCTTCTAGAATGGGTATAGGTCTCTGCTGTGGCATATAGCTGGAAGAGAGACTGAGAATCTTTAAAGACCTCTACAGGCAGCAGGGAGAAATGATGCCATACACAGACCTTTTCCTCCTCCAACTAGCTGACTTCGATGTTGTAACCACTTTTCTCCACTGACTTTATCAAAAACCATGCTCTGGTGCCTCTTATTAGAAGGCAGTCTGAATAAATCACAGTCTCATCAGCTGGGAGGCTTGTGCTGACGGCTCTGCAAACAGAGGACTGAACTCTCCAGTTCAGTGGCGCTTGACGCAATTGATTCACAGAGAAAGTGACCACAGAGGGAAAAAAAATATGCTGGGGTTTGTGTTTGTGAAGACTCTCCTACAAACCCCTATCATATGAAAAAATCATCTTTCCTAAGTATAGCTGGGAGGCTGCATGACTTAGTTTTCACCAAAAGTTGGGATGGGACACAGCCCAGACACCTGACCCAAACTAACTACAGGAGATATTCCATACCATATGATGTCATGCTCAGTATAAAAGGGTACTAGTCAGGGAGGGGCACTGCAACTCCAGGATGTGCAGCTCAAGGATGTGTCTGAGAGTGTGGTCTGATTAGCACGGTTGTTGGCTAGAAACTGCATGGTGTTTCACCAGCTTTCTATGTTTTGTTATAAATACTATTGTGGTTATGCCTCTCTCCCTTTGCTGCCTCAGTAAACTGTCCTTATCCCAAGCCATGAAGTTTACCTCTGTGTCCCCATTCTCCTTCCCATCCCACCAGGGTGGGGGTTGAGCATAGTACTCAGCTGCCATCTGGGCCTACACCACAACACAGGTACTCTTCCAGCAGCTGATTTCATGGCTCTGTTTGTCAGCAGTACATGTTGCCTTTTAATTTGGGTCAATCTGCTCTTTATCTGTGCCATCCATGGTTGATGGACAATGATATTTCTCATCTACTTAACTTCTGGACAGGAAGCTACATGAACTGGTGCACTACCTCTAAGTGTGCTTCTGAGGGGATATACTGTGGCAGTGATTTAGAGCTCCAGAAGAAAGAAAAGATACATTTGCATTCAATTTTCGATAAGCAGATGGTACACGGCTTGTTTTATACCACAGTAAATTTTAAAGTCCCTACTGAAAAATAAGAGAAGCGAGCGTATTCGCTTTTATTTCAAACTTTCCCTGTTTCCATGGCAATATCCCGGTGAGGTACCAAGAGTAGATGCTGGGATATGAGGTATTAAATATTTCTTTTTCTCTGCATCACGAAGGGCGATGCTGAGATCCACGTGTGAAGGAAAGCAAGTTGGGAAATGACGCAGGGACACCAAAGAATTATTACACTGAAGATGAGAACATTTCTACACTCTGAATCCACAGAAGGACAAGCTATATTCACCCATTTGTTTTAGCCCAGTGCAGCTCAAATGATGTTCAGTAGAGCTGCAGCAGTGCTAAAAAGATAGGACCACTCATACATTACATAGGTGGTTATGGAGAATATGGAGTCAGTCTCTAGTTGGAGCTGAGCAGCAAAAGTTTCAGCAGCCACAGACACAGCTGCAGCAAGTGAAATTCCTGTTAGGTACCAGGGAAAAATGAATCACAGTGGGAATGGTCAAACCCTGGAACAGGTTGCCCCAGTACTAACCTTGAAATAATCAAAGCCTGACTGGAAAAGCTCTTTAGCAGCTTGAACTAACTTTGAAGTTTGTAGCAATGCATTTTGAGAGGAATGGGGTTTTTGGCCCATCCAGATTTGTTTCTGACTCCCATAAAATCAGGCCTGGGGTCGAGCAAAGATATGTTAAGTCACAATTGGAATGCAGCAGGAGAAGAGCAGAAGCCTGAGAACATGACAAGAAACTGCAAGAATGCTAACAACTGCCTTAAAATGAAGAAAGTGACTGTGTAGCCTCAAAAAATTATTAGCAATAGTGAGACCCATGTAAGGCGGGTGAACAGAGCATCTAACCAATAGCAATGTAATGTAACTCGTGTACTGATATAGAAACCTATATAAGCTCTGTGTGTGTTTCAGTGAAGGAGCTCAGCACTTGGTCACATTGATCCGAGTTGAGTCCACAAAACTTTGGCTCCGGCAGAAGTTGGCTTTGTTTTACTCAGAGGTTAGATGTTCAGGTTCCACTTCCAACCTAGATTATTTTGTTGCTTTACAATTCCCTGTCACAGGCACTTCAAGAAGTCTCCTTTTCCCTATTGCACTGTATATTCAGCCTAGTCTGTACTTAAGGTAACTGAAATGATGCTCCTTCTGTTGCACCCTGTTGCAGAACATTCCGGAGTTTCATAGATTCTGCTTAGAGTGAACAGGAAACCCAAATTCCCCGGCTGCTCTTTTCTCCTTGGTTTTAGCATTGCCCTTGGCTGACACATTACAGTACACTGGACAGCTCTGCATTTCCTATCTGCTTACAATCACAGAACCATAGAATGGTTTGAGTTGGAAGGGACCTTAAAGATTGTGTAGTTCCAACCCCCTGCCATGGGCAGTGACACTACACCAAGTTGCCCAAAGCCCCCTCCAACCTGGCCTTGACCACTTCCAGGGAGGGGGTATCCACTGCTTTTCTGAGCAATCTGTTCCAGTGTCTCACTACTCTCGAAGTGAAGAATTTCTTCCTAATATTTAATCTAAATATACCCTCCTTCATCTTAATTATTTAATTACTTCAATAATTGGAGACCTTTCATATAAAAACAGCCAGACAAGACACCTCTTCAGACAAAATGTGTAGCCCAACCACTGTTAGCCAACTGCTACAATGTATCAGGGTCATTTGACAGGTAATTCACTTTGGAAGGGATATCATATAATCCAGCCTTGTTCCTGAAACAGGATCCAAGCGAAGCTGATTTATACAAATTTACTGATTCAAGGAAGGGTGTCGGATCTCTTAGAGTCAGATCTGAAACTTAACTGGCATTAGATTGCCTTCTCTACCAATGGTGAAAATATACATAGTAATCTGTAGTTGTTAGTAATAGTAGCATGCATCCCTTTAAATGAGAAGGCATGTTCTTATGAAAATCTAGATGGGGAAAAAGACAAAATGGAGATTAAAAGGAGTATATTAGATTTGTTATTTTAGAAACTGACAAACTATATGACATTTCTGAAGGATGCATGCTGAACACACAGCTGGTTGTCTTTCCAGAAAGAGAGGTACTAGCCTGGTTCTCATCTAGCCTCTTAACCCATCACAGGACGGTCTAGAGGACCCCCATGGGTCTAACACTCATGGAGTGTGAAACAGATTCTTGGCCTGAAGAATAGCACATCAGAAAAGTGATACACAAACCCACCTGGCACAGCCACATCCAATGCAGGAACAACACCTTCTGTAGGGCAAAAGAAAGCACAGCTTGTGATGTGGGCAGTGATCCATGACACTGGGAATATCTCAGTTGTGCAAGTCATTGGGTTGAGACCATTTTAGTTGTTAAGAAGAAATTTAGAAAGAGAGTGAGTGTTGTTCAAACGTCAGGAAAAGCATCTGTAGATTCAATTGTCATCTACTGGGATCCAGCCAGGTCCTGTGGATGGTGTGTTTTAACACAAGGCATGACTGAAAGCATTTGGCTAAACAGGTCATGTTTGAACACTGACCAGCCTCCAGGAGTACCCCAAACACCAGACTGCACCAACTGTTCAGCAACTATTTAGGAAAAGAAATGGTTTCAGCAAGCACTTTCTTCTGTAGCAACAGATGGCTTGAAGCTGCCGTGAGTAAGAATTCCTAATGAGGAACTTCTAGTAGAGCTCCTGCAAAGGGCAGAGGAGGGAGAGAAACGTGCCCGAGATTCACACCAGTGCTCATCTGCACTCATCCTGCCCTACTCTGGTCGGCTGTAAGGGAGGAAGCAGAATCTCACTGCAAATATTAACATCAGTCAGCAAAGTCAAGACAATGAGATAAATACAAAACCAAGAAAACAGGTGGGTTTTTTTTTTTAAAAAAAAGACATGAGTTGTAAGGTGGTTTGTCTTCAAGGGTCACAGGTAGTAAATTTTTGTGGTGTGTGAAAAACTGGGATGGAGCTGTCATGTTTACAAAAGCAATGACATGTGAGTGGAGTGCTGTGCAGAGTGCGAGGCAGAGAGACCCCTTCGCTATCTCTGCTGCAAAATCTCAGAAAATCAATACTAATAATATTAACACTTGGGGAGGCTGCAATAAAGTGGATGCACCAGGGCTGTGATATTTAAACATGGTCTTTTCATCGAGCAGTGGAAGATAACAAGATATGACAGGTAGAGCAGTTCTCAGATCCAGAACTAATAAGGAACTTTCTGCCCTTGAAGTTACTTTCTGTATCTAATTTTCATGCTTCTGAACTGAGATGTCCTGTATGAGATTTCTGGGGGTCCTTTATTAGGTACACAACACAAATTTGAAGTTGTGCTGCTCTTCAGAGGGACCTCAACAAGATGGGGAAATGGGCTGACAGAATTTCTTGAAGTTCAACAAAAGGAAATGCCAAAGAGTTACAACACCAGGAACCAGTAAAGGCTGGGTAACAAGTGGCTGGAAAGCAGCTTTTCAGAAAAAGATATTAAAGTTATGGTGGAGAAGTAGTTACACATGAGCTGGCACTGTGCCCCTGTAGCAAGAAAAGACCAACAGCCTTCTGGGCTGCATTAGGCAAAGTGTTGCCAGCAGATCAAGGAAGGCAAACTTTTAGCTCTATCCTGTGCTGGTGAGATTCATCAGGAGTGCTCTATCTGGTGCTGGGGTCCTCAGTACAAGAGACGCATGAACACAGTGGAGTGAGTGGAGTGAGTTCAGTGAATGGCCACAAAGACAGTTCAAGTAACGGAGCATCTTTCATAAAATTAGAGGCTGAGAGCTGGGACTATTCAACTTTGATTACAAAATGTTCAGGGGAATCTTATTGATTTATCTGATGGGATGAAGTAAACAACATGAAGTCATGTTGTGATATCCAAGATGTCCTTGGTGGTGCCTTGTGACAAGACAAAAGTAAATGACAGAAATTGAAATAGAGGAAATTCCATGTAAATTAGAGAAAATATTTATTTTGGAAGGGCAAAGATAGGGGTGGGTGACCCAGAGAGTCTGTCCTTGGAGGCACTCAAGACCTTGAATGGACATGGCTCTGACCAAACTCCTTTAGCTGATCATAGAATCATTTTGGTTGGAAAACATCATCAAGTCCAACCATTAACCTAACACTACCAAGTCCACCACTAAACCATGTCTCAAATCAACACATCTACATGTGTTTTAAATACCTCCAGGGATAGTGACTCAACCACTTCCATGGGCAGCTTCTTCCAGTGATTGACAACTCTTTTGATAAAGATATTTTTCCTAATATCCAATCTAAAACTCCCACACATCTTGAGGCCATTTCTTCTTCTATCACTTGTTACTTGGGAGTAGAGACCAACACCCACCTCGTGACAACTTCCTTTCAGGTAGCTATAGAGAGCTATACTTGCCATAAAGAACCTCACCAACTGGGGTGTCATGTAATGAGGGGTAGGGTGGAACTAACATGGTTCTGCTGATTTTTACCTGCAAACAAGAAATCATGGATCATTTAATCACAAAATCCTTACAGCCCAGTACAGTCTTGATCAAAATCCAACAGTAGACCACATGCATCAGTACCATTTATTTAGCTGGATAAAATGTGGTTGTCAATTTACATGGCTCCGTGGAATCTGAAGATGAATAACGAGGCTTCGCTCTGGCGTTTGACTATAGTCGTTGCAGGGAGGGAGAACATTGTCTTTTACAGTGACTTAATAATTTATCCCCTGACCAAATATTCATTATTCTTAATGACATTCTTAAAAATGCCCTTAATGATAGCCCCTGACCACAAGGATATTCATTAAATATCTTTATTGACCATCTGGGCAAACAGAAATTGCACTAGGCTATGTCCAAAAGACATTACTCTTCCAAATGCTAGCATGGCCAGGCCACGGTGTGAAGATAGGCTGCTGTGACATTCTTCTTGATTGAGTAGGAAATCTTTGGATCTGAAGAAACTGCAAACTTAAATTATAAAAGAGCGAAGGGCTCTATGCATGGATTGCCTTTTGTGAGGCAGCCAGATGGTGAATGGGTTGTGTGAGTCCTTGAATAAGAAGGCTGAGAAGCATCTTTCAGCTTATTAGCTGAATCATGGAGTGTGAAAGAAACTTCGAAACCTGCTAGACTAGAAAGTAGCGTATTTATAGAAATGTCTCTGTGAACTGTATTATCTATTCCTACACTGCTTGCTTTATCTGGTATTACTACTATTTGCTCTTACCTTGGCCCATCTTGAAATGAAGTGATTAAAGATAATCACGGAGTCACAGAACCACAGAACATTAGGAGCTGGAAGGGACCTCGAAAGATCATCTAGTCTAACTTCCCTGCCAGAGCAGGATCACCTAGACTAAATCACACAGAAACACATCCAGGTAGATTTTCAATGTCTCCAGAAACTCCACAACCTCTCTGGGCAGCCTGTCCCAGGGCTCCATCACCCTCACAGTGTAAAAGTTTCTCCTCACATTAACATGGAACTTCCTGTGCTCCAGCTTGCACCTGTTGCCCCTTGTCCTATCACTGGCAATCATTGAGAAGAGCCTGGCTCCATTCTCCTGATTCTCACCCTTTACATATTTATAGACATTGATAACTTCACCCCCCAGTCTCCTTTTCTCCAAGCTAAAGAGACCCAACTCCCTCAGCCTGTCCTAGTAAGGAAGATGTTCTGCTCCCTTCATCATCTTGGTGGCCCTGCGCTGGACTTCTTTAAGGACTTCTGTGTCTTGAACTGAAGGGCCCAGAACTGGACACAATATTCCAGGTGTGGTCTCACCAGGGCAGAGTAGCTGGGGAGCAGGACCTTTCTCAACCTACTAACCACACCTCTTCTAATACATCCCAGGATGCCTAATGGGCTAACATCAAGCCTTTTCATCCTTTTGGCATGCCAGTCCTTAAAGTGAAGTTGTTGAGGTATCCAACAGCGCTCAATTCCCCCCAAATCCCAAGAGAATGAGAATGAATATACATCCCTTCTCGTTCCACAAGATGCTTGGCTGTATGGGTACTTGGGAGTACATAGAATCTGCTCATGGCCACTGCTAAGCCAGAAGGTCTCTGATTCACAGCAGACCCAGGAGCTTTGTGTTGTGACCACCAAGTTTGCAAGGCCTCTAAGGTAACACCTCAGAGACAAAGGCACCAGGCTGATATGTCAGGAACAGACTCATTCCACAAAGACTGTGTCCTGAGAAGATGTTCCTCTTCCTGAAAGAATTTCATAGCCTGGAGTCCTGTTGCTTGGGTTACTGGTATAGCCCATGAATAGTCTGGGTTTGGGGTTGCTACAGTTGATTTATTTATATTTGCCTGAGAACCAGCATCAGTGAGCACAGCACCTGCCACAGAAACAGTCTTGCTTTTTTCATACTGCAGTTTTGTAGCAGATATTGTTACCAGTGAAATAAAGGTACATGGGCTTACTGGGCCTGATTATGGAGGTATATGCTCTTGTGTTTTCAGATCTTTCCCTGAGTGTCTCAGTACTTTTCTCGATGCCAAGGTTAAGAAGGTTAGTGGTAGCATGAGAAACAGTTACATCCTTAATCAATCAAAGACTGTTCTGTGAGAAGCAGATTAGTGTACTGCAGTGGATTAGTCCTAGCAAAGGTCCACACCACTGCAGAATAGTAAAACCACCTCCCACAGTCCTCAGGGGATGTGCAGCTAACTATCCCTGTAGTGCCCTGAATTTCCTTGCAGAGAGGTTAATTCCCTTGAGCAACACGTCCTGGGGAAACAGAGCACCAGAGATGTGAAGAACTGGATGGGGCACTGTTTCCTTCTCTAATTATGCAGGTCACGGTGGGTGAGACTCAGAGCACAAGGTGATGAGCAGGAGGGTGGGAAGAAGACAAGAGAGGGGTGCACCAAGGCCCAGAAAGCATCCCACTTACTGGGAGGTTGGGTTGACAGGGTGGGAGCCAGCTCAGTCCAGGTGCAGTTGAGTGTATCTCTTCCTATGCAGAGACACTGACAAGAAGCTCCATGGTGGACAACCCAGCCTTGCTGTGGACTGCTGGGATGGAGGGAGAAGGAACAAAGGAGAGGGGCCCTTCATTCAGCCCCTGCCACAGCAGCATCGTAGTTTTACCAACACGAAGCTGGAAATTGAACTTGTGTTTCCTGAAGAGTAACTTCTAGTGAAGGTCCCAGTGGTAATCACAAGACAGATAAATATACAGTCCATAGCAGACATAGAGAAAGGTGCAGAATAAAACAATGGCAATAGGAAGACCAGAAGGAACAGTGAGAAGAAGCTGGGTGGGAAGATACAGCAGGGTGGCTGGAACAGTGAGAAGAAGCTGGGTGGGAAGATACAGCAGGGTGGCTGAGGTGGGTTAGCATCAGACAGGGAGCTGAGGACACCTTGCAAGGGAAGAGGAGGCACAATTTATCACTGCAAAGTCTTTATCTCAAGGTTTTTTTAGTGTGTGGTATCAATTACCACTTATCTATGCCCTGTAGCAAGATGGTTCCTGCTGTCCTCCCCAGTCCTACACTTTCAAAGTCACCACTTTCCCCACTGACTTGCTGCTGAGTGGAGAAGGGTAGTCAGCTCATCACATACAGTCTTGGTAGATTTTATAAATCAGGTGTATTCTGAGGCCAGATCTCAGCATGGGTGGGATTTGGGGGTGGGGGATTATGATGTTTCAATACAGGAGTATGATATAATGCCACAGTATAATGGGTGTTTGTTTGGGGTGATGGGTCAGTGCCCTGCTGCTCTCTTCTGCCTGGTGAACACTACTGGGGGCTGCAGTGTGAGGTTTATAAACAGGAATTAAGAACTGCTGTGAAAGTAGGAGCGATCTGGTTACTGCAGAGAATTACTACTCTCTGCTTTTTTTGATATTTGTTACCTGAAAAGGGACACACCAGAAGGCTGTGCTGCCATCCAGAAATATCTGGACAGGCTGGAGAGCTGGGTGGGGAGAAATTTAATGAAATATAACAAGGACTAGTGTAGTAAGGAGAAACTTTTACACTGTGAGATTGATGGAGCCCTGGGACAGACTGCCCAGAGAGGCTGTGGAGTCTCCTTCTCTGGAGACATTCAAAACCCTCCTGGATGTGTTCCTGTGTAACCTAATCTAGGTGATCCTGCTCTGGCATGGAAGGTGGACTAGGTGATCTTTTGAGGTCCCTTCCAACCCCTGACATTCTGTGATTCTATAAAAGCAGTTGTGATGTTTAAAAACCAAGACACAAGCTACTGCTTAGCTGGAAAAAGGCTGAGGAATAAAAGAAAAAACAAAACACAAGTCTAAAACTCAGAGCTGAGGGACTAAATTACTGAATTTCTCCCTTGCAGGCATCCCCTGAAACCACATGGGATCCTGGGCTTTTCGTTTTAAATGCCTGAACTCTGCTGAAGGTAAAACACAAAGCCAGATCTCCTGGGGCTTGGGCGATGCTTGTGTTCGCTCATACCTAACCCAGCACAGCTGAGTGAAAGGTCTCCATCCATCCTAAATACTAGCTGCAGTTTCAACCAAAGGAGGCATACCTTAACATCAGGAAACTTCCAAGTCCGAAATTCTAGGTCTGAGATGATTTTTGTAGGTCTCTATGTGGACTAACACCTTCTGATCTGACCCTTAGTTTCAACTCACCTTCACCTATGCCAGCAGCACAGGAGATACAACAGTCTGTTCCCAGGGGTCAGGTCTGGTTCCAGACTTTTGAATGTCAAGGCTGACAGTATCAGATATTATCTCTTCTCAGTTTCCCAGCCTTGTTATGCGGTGCCAAGAGAATCTGGAGTGGTGTTTCACCTTCAGTGCTTGCCTTGTAAGCCTACTGAAGCAGATGAGGTTTAGCTGCATGAGAGGAGTGAAATGTCTAACTCCAAATCATTAAAATGATTTCATTTGATATTTAAGAAGTAATGTAAGCAAGGATGAGCAAAAGCCAGGACCTCATATCCAAGGACAGATTTTGGGTGTCAGGGGATGCAGAAGTCTGGACTATGTTGGATATTTCTCCCTCTGAGTGTTTTCTGTGCAGGGCTGGTCTTTCTGCCTCAAAAGTAATTTCAACACAGCCAGGACTTGGTTTACTTCTTTAAATACAATACAGCTTGTCCAAGGAGTTGTCAGTACCACTTCTCTCACCGAGACTTGTGCATTTACAACTTGTTTATCTCCTTTCTGCAAGACACATATTCAGCTTCTGCAACAGGAGGTGGGTAAATTTTCCCCAAAGAGCCAAACTCAGCTCTGGGAAATGGGCTTGCAGCCACATCCCTGCGTAGGGCTGACGGGGGGAACGGGACCTGTCCAGCTGAATAGGGTGCTTGAGTTATTGGGGAAATATTTTATATTTTTTTTTTTCTCCTGAGGGCTCCCTTCTCTTCTGTGGAAGTTATTGTTTCCTCTGCACTTTTGTCTGCTGCTCAAACCGATGCATAAGCAGTTTGCAAAGTGTGTATCACAGACAGCGGATTCTGAGCCTGCTGCCCGTATTAATGGATAATTGAAGCAGAAATGCAAGTGAATGGTAAGCACCCTCCCTTGTGTAATTCATTGATGTCCTCACTTCTACAGAAACTCTCAGATCACCAACTGATCCAAGGTCCATTTGGGAGGAGGAAAAATCCTACCCACATACACAAACAGAGATTTTTACCTTGTTTTAATACTTCCTGAAGCTTACAGTGGGATTTAAATGAAAAACATTATTTCTGAAAATAATAACTTCAATAGCTAAAAAGAAATATATGAAGGCAATGCAATCTCCCTGCAGGTGCAGATAACCTTCTGGGACTTACACCTGGGACAGAGAAGGTAAAGCATAACTCACAGACAATGGAGAAAGGATGAAAAAAAAAATCTCCGAAAAGCTTTCATCAAAGAAAATTGAATTTAGGGGATGAATTTTCCCCATAAATCTAGGAGTAAAAATAGCCAAGGCTGGCTCATAGTGGTCTGAAAAATGAGTTCAGTTAGAACAGTCACAGCTGTGATGGATAGAGGAGCTGCTTCTTATCAGGTCAGGCCAGTAATGGAAAGGCAATGGGATAATCATCAAATAATTCTTTTTACTACCTATCAGTTACACATAAGTGGTTGCCTTACAGAACCAGTTAACTGGTGACAGTAAATCTGAGCAGAGCCTGTACGCTTCAAATGAGGATCTCCCTGTGCGCCTCCCTTACTCATTTGAGTGCATTTTTATTTCAGGGTTTTTTCGATCACTGGTGTTGCCCAGGTTAGCTCTGACTAAGTGCTGTTGCCATCTGATAGTCTCTTGGTACCTATGGGAAGTGTTCTGGAGATGCCATACTAGTTTCAAGCAGACATGCATCACCTGGAAGCTGCCCTCCTCAGACTTAACTTGTTTCACCAATGTTACTAAGCTGAGATGCTTTAAGAGATCTACTTTTAGTAAAGTTGAAGTCATTACTATGGCTCCTAAGAATAACTCTCTTGTTACTATTGTTATTGCTCCTGCTACTACTAATACTGTTGCTAATACAGGTGATACAGCATACCTAGTAGAGCTAATAATAAAACAATGGGGAATACTACTAATAAAGACATTTCCCTCATTTTTCCTGAGTACCGAAACTTCCCTGTCAGGAATAAAAAGAGTATCACCGACTCCCCAACACCATCTGACCTTGGATAGCTGCAGTTTATCCATGCAGGAGTTTCCTGGGATGCCATTTTGGAGCTTATGTTCTTTAAGCATGCTGCCAGGAGGCCTTTAAATTAGGAGCTAAAGAAGGTGTGTGTGTATGTGTGAAGACAGGCTGATGAAAGAGGCAGTGTTAGGGTTGTAAGCAATAAAAACATACTGTTAGAGGCCAGTGATAAAATTGTGACCATAGCCATGTTTGCACAGGTATGTGATATCTCTCTGAAGCTCATTTACAATTTTAAGATCAGAAATGATGCCCATAGAGCCAGACACCTGTCTGCTCTCTGTGTTTCCAAGTTGAAATATGCTCTTGTTTTATAAAACATTGACTCTTACAGTATTGTGGGTCAACTATTTTACTAAGGCATGGCATATATATAGAATAGCCAGGCCAGGATCTTGCCTGGCCCCTGACATTTATTGTCTACAGTTTAAAGGAGATAAGCCAGAACTGAGCAGAAAGAGTGGCTATTGGTATTGCACAGTCCTAGTTGCTTCTGTTACTTGGGTTGTTATATGGAAAATAAACTTTTAGTGTAATGGTGTGTGCTTGGATGTGACAGGGTTGCATCCACCAACTAAGTTACCAAGCATCTGTGAGGCTAATGGAAACCTGCAGCCATGCCCTGTGCTCCTGCTCTTCTACAGCTACAGCATAGAAGACATTGACCTTTCTCACTGAGCAGGAGCTTTAATATATTGCTTCGTAACTTGTTCAGTGGAATCCTATCCTTACTTGGATTTTGAATGCTGCTGTATTGCTGATGCGTTAACTGTTTGCAAAAGGAAAATGCTCACTTTTTTGTGGGTATCCTTCTCCTTTTAGCACAAAGAAATATCTGGTGAGAGAAAAACACCACTGACTACTAGTGATTTCATATTTTTTTAGTTTTCATCAGCAAATCCTCATCTTCGGTTTCACAAAGCTGTTCACAAAGCTTTGCAGTTTTCCCTTCCATGCACCAGGCTATTCGGTGAAACTTGAGCCAACTCATGAGTTTAATTAGTTATGTGGCTTAAAGGGAAACGTGGTGGCAGTTTCCTACGTGCCATGTCACACTGCGCATCTGTCGCATCTGTCGAAAAGGCTGTGGGAGTCTTCCAAGAAGTGCTTGCCCTATTATTGGGAAAGCCAAGGCATTTTGTTCCCTTCAGTGGCAGCTTGACTTAATAATTAATACTTAGCACTTTGTAAACATGAGTTAATGAATCCTCATGCTACCCCAAGGCTAAGGATTAGTACTTCCCTTACATGAGGGGGAAGACTGGGCCACAGCAAGCCCTGTTATGTCTCCTTTAGTTACAGCAGCCCAGGAAGTTTCAGGACTGTGGTGCTCCTATACAGGAAATTTGCTTTAGACAATGAACTGAAACAGGAGGGCTTTTTGTTCAGGAACAGCAGAAAGAAACGCTGTGTACAATGAATCTGTGCTTTTGGACCCTGGTCATCTTCCTGGAGGAGCAGCCTTTCCAGATACAGGCAGAAATTCATGCTGCCATGAGTGGGGCTGGCTAATACAAATTCACCTTCCATTTCAAAATTACTCTTAAGGAACCATGACTCTCATGACACATCCTCTTTGACCTTTTTGAAACTTTGATAGACTGAGATACATAGTGATTAGTCAGGCTTATCACTCTCTCATCTCGTAAATCAAGAGAAATGGTGGATTCTTGAAAAATTCAATAGTTAAGTGCAGGTGCCAGAGTAAAATAGAATATAGAATTCAGGTCAAGGAGAAACAAGCCAGGTTCAAATCAAGAAAAATCTCAGGCAGATAATAATCCCTCGAGAATTTCCTTTTAGGAATACAAGACATCACCTGGAGTCTCCTGCTCCACAGAATCAAAGAACCATAGAATGGTTTGGGTTAGAAGGGACCTTAAAGATGATCAAGTTCCAATCCCCTTGTCATGGGCAGGGATACCTCTCACTAGACCAGGATGCTCAAAACCACATCCAACTCAGTCTTGAACAACTCCAGGGAGGGGGCAGCCACTGCCTCCCTGAGCAACCTGTGCCATTGTGTCACTACTCCCATAGTGAAGAATTTCTTCCTAATATTTAATCTAAATCTTCCCCTTTCCATCTTAAAACCATTCCTCATTGTCCTATCATTACATGTCCTTCTAAAAAGTCCCTCCCCAGCTTCCTTGTAGGCCCCTTCAGGTCACTATAAGGTCTCCCCAGAACCTTCTCTTCTCCAGGCTGAACAACCCCAAGTCTCTCAGCCTGTCTTCGTAGGAGAGGTGCTCCAGCCCTCCAGTCATCTTCGTGGCCCTCCTCTGTCCCTGTCCCAACAGTTCCATGTCCTTCTTATGTCCGTAACTCCAGAACTGGATGCAGTACTCCAGGTGGGGTCTCATAAGAGCAGAGTAGAGGGGCAGAAACATCTCTCTTGACCTGCTGGTCACCATCCTTCTGATGCAGTTCAGGATACGATTGGCCTTCTGGGCTGCAATCATGCATTGTCGGCACTTGTCAAGCTTCTCATCCACTATTACCCCCAAGTCCTTCGCTGCAGGGCTGCTCTCTATCACTTCATCTCCCAACCTGTACTGATGATGAGGATTGCACTGACCCAGATGCAGGACCTTGCACTTGACCTTGTTGAACCTCATGAGATTCACATGGGCCCACTTCTCCTCTGAGGGACACCACTTGTCACATCTCTCCATCTGGACTTCAAGCAATCGATGACTACTCTCTGGGTGCAACCATCCAACCAATTCCTTATCCACCAAACAGTCCACTCATCAAACCCATCTCTCTCCAATTTAGAGAGAAGGATGTTGTGGGGGACTGTGTCAAAGGCTTTGCAGAAGTCCAGGTAGATGACATCTAGTGCTTTTCCTCTGTCCACTGACACTGTCACCCCACCATAGAAAGCCACGAGGTTGGTCAGGCAGGATTTGCCCCTGGTGAAGCCATGCTGACTGTCACGAATCACTTCCCTGTCTTCCATGTGCCTTCTAGGAGAAGTTATTCTGTGATCTTCCCAGCCACAGAGATGAGGCTGACAGGTCGGTCGTTCCCTGGGTTGTCCTTTAGACCCTTTTTAAAAATGTGCACAACATTGCCCTTCTTCCAGTCATCAAGGACTTCCCCTAGCAGCCATGACTTTTCATATATGACAGAGAGTGGCTTTGCAACTGCATCAGCCAATTCCTTGAGGACTCTGGGATGCATCTCATCGGGTCCCATAGACTTATATACATTCAGGTTCTTCAGATGGTCACAAACCTGATCTTCCCCTGCAGTGGGTGGGGCCACACCCCCTTGTGTCCCATCTTGCTGCCCACTAACCCAGGAGGGGCGAGGAGAGCTGTTGCTAGTGAAGACTGAGGCAAAGAAGTTGTTGGGCATCTCAGCCTTCCTCTCATCTGTTGATATGAGGTCTCCATTTTCATTTATCAGGGTGGGAATGCTTGCTTTCACCTTCCTCTTCCAGTTTACATACCTGTAGAATGTGTTCTTGTCATTCTTTGTATGAGTTACCAAGTTCAGCTCCAGCTGCACCCTGGTCTTTCTGACCCCATCTCTACACAACTGGGCAGAATCCCTATATTCTCCCCAGGCTACCTGTACCTGCTTGTACTGCTTGTGAAGTCGCCTCTTGCTCTTTAGTTTGACCAACAGGTCTCAACTCAACCATGCTGGACACTTTCCTTCCCTGCCATGTTTGCCCATGCTGTTCACTGAGCTCCTGTTTACTCATGCTCCTCAAGGGCCGTTTGTGTATTAAGGGGGTTTGGCCTCATCACCCTTCACTCTGCCTCCCATGACTCCCAGGCTTTTGAGCTAAGCTTGGCAGGCGCTCAGGTTTCACCCACAGTGGAAGTGGGAGCTCACTGGGGCTCACTGGTGCTCTCTCTCGTAGAGTTGAGAAAGATAGAGATGATGTCAACAACATACTCCTTTTCTCTGCCTTTTTCCCCACACAACAAGCCCCTAAACATTCACCAGGGTTCCTGTGCCATAAGACTTCCAAAGTGCAAATGCCATACCCAGAATTCAGATGTGCTGGTAAGACAAGCAGGGCAAATCTGGTTTCAGACACCAGGTCTCTTGCTTTGAGCAGGCTCTATGAATGGATCATCAGCTGAAGTTGGCAGGAAAATACTGTGCTTTTTTGAGCATGTCTCCGAAGGAAACATAGACTCTCATGGTACATAGGTTATGTGAGGCCTGATCAGTGGCTTTCAGTATGCTGATGATGCCTAAGCAGTGCTTTGAAGTGCCTGCTTGGATAGGAGAAAAACTGTGTGTCAGTGGTTTAACTGATTCACCAAAGCTCTGGCATATCAAATAACTAGATCCAAATTTTCCCATACCCTCCTGGGTCTGTACACCCAGCTGGACATAAAACTGAACACAGTTCTGAGTTTGTGCACTTTCATCATTTTTTACAATTGCCAAAATTCTCTTTCTTATCAGGCTGTGGCTGAATTTAACCTCTTGCAGGTCAATGCAAATCTTGGCTGCGAGAGAACTCCAGAGGAAGGGGAGGCCTCTTCTTCAAAGCAGCTTAATCCTACTAGTGAATTGCTTCCGAGCCCACTGCTGAATGTCATCCTCCCCTGCTTGCCTCAGCACTCTGATGAGGAGTTATTCAATGGCTTAAGCTTCTCCCTGTGACTCGGGCTTCTCCCCAATGATTGCAGTGATGACGCAGCAACAGCAACTCATCACTGACTCACTCAATCTACGTCTCTGAGAGAAGCAGGGGCAGGAGGGAGACCTGTGTTTCCTTCATTTAAATTCCAGATCTTCTGTGAAGCTGGCAAAGCATGCCTGAGACCGTCTGCATGCTGTGCTACAGAAACCTTCACACTCCCTTCCCCTGGGAAGCTGCCTGTGGCATCCAGCACCCCTCTGAGTCAGAGCTGGTGGCTCTTCTCTTTGTTTCGCTGGACGTAGACAACGTGGGAAAATGGGAAATACAAAGCATAGTCACTGGTAAAGTGGTGACAGGCACAGTGGTGAATGTCATAGCTTTTCACACAACACAAGGGAAAATAAGACTTAGTGGTAGCATCATTAATAATGTAGATGTGTGCCAAAGCACCACAAGCAACCTGAAACAGCTGCATGTTGCAGTCTTCTCCAGTTCTCTGTGGCAATTGCCCTGGGTTGTCTGATAAATCACCTTTGACTAAAGCTGAATTAGAAAGGGTGCATGTGTTGCTATGATGTTCTCAATACTCTGGTTCCTTGTCTGCAAAGCTACCATGCAGTGGAGCCTCCTGGAATCCTTATCTTCCTGTCTGACACAGTTTTGCCCTGAACATGTTGTGCCTTTGCAAATTATAATCCGATTTGTAAGTGATACTTATCTAAAGTGGGCTAAATGACTTACAGTTCATAATCCTGAACTTCAGCAAAAGTCTAGGCATCAGACACACAATATCTCTCTCTGTCCAGAATGTAGCATTTCTAATCTGTCAAGGGCCCTTCTTTGGGAGAAGGGATTGAATTCCTCGTGTGCAGCACAGACATCCTCACTTGCATGATCCCCTAGTTTTCAAGCCGTTACACCACTGACTGCTCCATTTCTCAAGTGCTTTCTGTAGCTTTGTTTCTGTGCCTGATCCCAGGAGTTTTATTTCCCTGGTTCACAGAGCATCACAGCAGCACTTTGTCGTCAAGCCATTGGTGACACGGATGTCTCAGATTTCAAACTCTTATCCAGCTCAGGTGTCTCAATCAACAAAGCCAAGGAATTTTTGAATAGAAAGGGTATTATCACACTCATTAAAACAGCAAGCTTCTCTATATAGGGGTTTTATTTCAGTATTTCCTGCAAAATGTTCTGGCCCATTAATGGGAGTCACTGAGACCTCCATACATGCACTGTTAGTACAGTGCAAAGACAACCTGGGTGTGCTGGTCCTGATGCTCTGGAGTAGCTCCTGCTGTCAACAGGTGGATGATACAGTCCCTGGAATGGAAAATGTTGCTGATGGGGTGCTGCTGGTAACTGGCACACCTTGGAAGAATCTGCAAGGGCAGCAGATAAATTGTGGCTAAGTCTGACTACACAGCCATGCCCTAGTACTGCAGATTGCCATTCTCCTGGGAAATGAATTGCAAAAAACTGTTTAGTAATGTTTAGCATTGGAAGGCCACACCAAATATGTATGGCAATAAAGACCCTGAAAATATAAAGCAGAGAGAGCAATATGAGGCAGCAGCAGGCAGATGAAGAATGACTGAGGTGGAGATTTGGGTTCAATCTGTGTCTTGCTGTGTCCTGGCAGCCTCGGACTGAGCAAGGATCTGCTCAGCAGATCACAGTCCCATCACATTACTGAGTGCATTCTCCTGCAGACACTGTTGAGTTTAGCTCAGTGAGTTCCTAAGCTTCAGACAGACACTGGATTAGCCAGTGAGTGTGTTGTGATATTTTGCCATAGATCAATACCCTTCTCCAAATCGGGACAGCTTTGAATAACCTTTCCCAGGCAGGTCCCTGCCTGCTTTGGGGTCTTTTCTTTTGCAGTCTCAAAAGATGACAAGTGTTTCTACTTCTAGGCTGACACTGTCCAGACACACAGTGCCTTTGTTTCTGCTCCTCTGGTTATGGCATATAAGACTTATTGAAACAAGTCTCAGAAAAGCTGCACTGAGCAGGAAAGGAACAGAGTGAGGGGTTTCTGCCTCAAACGCCTCCTGAAAGAAATTAGTCTTCCTTTACTTAGGGCACTGTCCTTAAAATATTAACAGGTTATATACTCCACTGCCTCAGGACATGGGAATGACCTATCCTGCTCATGAAACACTATTGTTCACCACTGTATGAATCCCTGCAGGGATGACTTCCTCATGTCTCACAGATCCCACCTCTGTTTTCTAGTCTTAACATCATGCAAGACATCAGAATTCAAACTACCTGTTGGGAAAAGTCTTGTCCAATAACTTTGTAATAGTGGGATGAAATCCCAAATTTTATGGGGTTTATTTTTTATGGCAAGCAGATTTGATTCCTCCAAGGACATTTGCTTGACAGTGTTAAATTAGATTTTTGGAAATAAACTAGCTGGAGATTAGCTCATGGTTTGAAGGCAAAATGAGGTGTCATTACCAAAAATGCTGTACAGGCAGTCTCTAGAGATGGGAAATGTCAGGTCTGAATCTGGAGGGAGATTTGGATGTTCTGTTTAACCCATTAAAGGTTTTGTGGTGAAGATTAGGACAGCTGTATTATTCATGAGGGGCTCTTACGCTCCTGTTTTGTTTATGCCACAGATTCTTACAGAAATATTATGAGTTAGAGAGTTATAAAACATTTTATGGTCTGCACATCCCGCTATAAATTCAGGTTGCCTTAGTTACCATCTGGCTAACTGCACAGGTGAGGAGAGAAGAGAGACTGAGAGGGAAAGAGAGAGATTAGTACTAATACATTTTTAAAATCTCGAAAGATCTCGTGAATTGTAATGTTGTGCTATGACAGAAAGCTTTCAAGACCTGCACGATACAAAATGACTATGAAAGCAAAGATTCAGACTGACAGCTCTCTGACAAGATAGTGAACAGACTTATGGGTCTTTTTATTAAGAAAATCATGAATCTAAGCCTGAATATTGCTGAATCAAAGCTTTAGCAAAGCTAATACTTAGTTCCTTCTTGAATACTTTATTTGGACTGGAGAGTTGTGTTTTCCCTGGTAATAAAATTTGCTTTGGCCTCTGGTTGTGAGAGCAGGTGGCATGGCACAACTTATATCCATATGAACAAATCATCTTCCCATCCTCTGATCCAAACTGTGTGTTGGGACCAGTCTAGTCTATGCCACCGATGGTTAGGCTGCACTGTCCTGTGAAGCAGGCACAAACACTGCCCATGTCAACTTTTATGGATCAATATTGTGCCATGGGGTAACCTAATGACTAAGAGTAAAGACTGGCTGCAGGATAGCTCTGGTCTATGCTCTAGTTGATGTAGGCAGAGGGAGAAAAGACATCTTTTGAGTACCTTCAAAAGCAGTGTGGTTACTTTTTGCTGGCTACTTGAACAAAGCAGGCTGGAAAGGTGGCAGTAGTGCTCCTGCAAAGTTTTGTGACACATTTGTGAGTCACATAATAGCTGATATTTTTCTTAGAGCAAATCCCAGCTGCCAGAATCAGCAGCAAAGACTTCATATTCTCAACCTCCATTTGAAAAGACAAAGGAGATTAAATCATATAATTCTAGCACACACTGTTGTGAAGGAAGGCTTGCATGAATGGAGGTCTCCTTGTGAGCATAGAGGTCAGCATTTCACAAAAGCTGTTATTTTAAGCCAAGCTCATAATTTTATGAGAACAGACTTGTTTATATGTGACAAGAGCAGTACCTCTAGAAGATTAGATGCCTCAGAATCCTAAGGTTTTCTTCAACTGCTTTATGTGTCCGTGGTAAACCAATTTTTATTATTCTTTTCTTCCTGTGAGGGAAAATGCACCTAAGGAGTTTGGAAGCAAAAGCACAACTGTCTGTCCCATAGTTATTATCTGCATACAATCTGGAAAGGTAGTTATGGCTCATTAGACCCGTGTATTGGCTTTTTGGTTAACTGCCACTGAATAATATGATCATATAGGTTGAGAGCTATGTATTGACTTACATGGGAATCTGAGCCTCCAGGGAAGCTGAATACAGATGTTTGCAGTCACTCCTCTCTAAATGATACCCTGGGGATCTTCGATATTAGTGATGATAGCTCGTAACTGTGTCCTGACAAAAACAGTTTCTCTAAATTAGAATGAATGGAATGGATAGAAATCACAACACATTTATCTGATATTTTAGTCTGAGTTTGTACTGAAGTCATAGGACATATGGTTGTGTGGGCACACTGGCTGTTTGTTAGTCAATATTCCCTGACCTCTTTTAAAAGTTTTAACCTGATGGCCAGTTTCAACCAAACTTAAAAGAAAGTCTGAGATGTGAGACCCTGATTTTTCATGTGTGTAGAATAAATGATACTCATAATACTCTGACAGAATGGTTGTAGGCATGGTGGCTCCTACTAGAGGTAGGTGAGTTCACAAAGGAATGCAACTTTAGGACGTGGGACTCAGACCTATCGGCTTCCCATTCAAGGGCTTACTAGTTTGTAAATGAGGTAGCAGAGGATAGGGTACCAGACACCAAAATGGATTTTAGGGATTAGTTCAAGAATTTGTTTGGAAAATTTATTTATTTTGTAGTAGGAATGAGCTGCAGTATTTCAAAAGAAGCCATATCTTCTTACCTGAACATGCTTAAAGGAATCACTATGCTTTTTCATGCAGAAGTATGAAATGTTTGGCCACCCAGATAAGGTTCTAGCTGGCATGTTGCAGCTGACAAAGTTTTTTTTGACTGTTGACTCATTAGGGAAATTCAACCTCAGTAGGAAACTAAGCATTACACAGCTGCTTGCTCACTCCCCTCCAGTGGAATGGGGGAGACAGAATGGCCAAAGTGAGGAAATTGCCTTTATCTGAATGTTAAATGTTTAACAGTTACTTTGAAAGATAAACACCACCACTCACAGTGTCTTCCCTTCATTGTTCTTCCTCCAGCCCCTTATACAGTGAGCATGGCATCACATAGTATGTAATATCCCTTTGGTCAGCTGCATCCAATTCCAGCTTCTTGTGCAACCCCAGCATACACACTGGTTGGGTGGGGTGAGGAGCAGAAAAGGCCTTGACTCTGGGTAAGCCCTGCTCAGCAATAGTTAAAACATTTGCATTTTCAACACTGTTTTCATCACAAATCCAACAAATACCAGCATATGAGATACTATGAAGAAAATGCACTGCATCCTAGGAAAAGACCGGTGCATTCACTAAAAACCTCAAGCATTACACATCTTGATTAAA
Organism: Gallinula chloropus; assembly: GCF_964237585.1. Lineage (NCBI taxonomy): Eukaryota > Metazoa > Chordata > Aves > Gruiformes > Rallidae > Gallinula > Gallinula chloropus. Next base: position 6,207,370 of record NC_140086.1, read on the forward strand.
AAACACCCCAGATCAATTTCTTCAGTGGTGGTCATAGTCATCCCTTTAGGTGAAGAAATTCTTTTTAATATCCAATCTAAACCTCCCCTGGCACAACCTGAGGCCATTTCCTCCTGTTCTACCACTTTTTACTTGGGAGAAGAGACCAACACCCACCATGCTGCAACCTCATTTCAGGTAGTTGTAGAGAGCAATAAGGTCTCCCTCAGCCTCCTCCTCTCCAGGCTGAAAAGCTTCTCAATGTCTTTCTTGTAGTGAAGGGACCAAAACTGAGCACAGTACTCAAGGTGCAGCCTCACCAGTGCCAAGCCCAGGGGGATGATCACTTTCCCTAGTCCTGTTGGCCACTCTATTTCTGATACAAGACAGGGTGCTGTTGGTCTTCTTGGCTCTCTGGGCAGATTATCTAGTTCCAACACCATGTCATAGACAGAGGAACCCTCCACTAGACCAGATTGCTAAAAGCACCATCCAGCCTGGCCCTTCTCCATCATGAATGCAATCAAAACTTACCTGTTTTATAGGTTGAAATTTTCCTAAAGAGATTACAATGTAAAAGTAGCTTTCAAAGTGTAACTAAGAAATATTTATTCTAACCTATCATTGAATTAGGTGGGACTAAATTTTAGACTGGAACATAGCATTGAGTACTAAATAGTCCCCAGTAGTTTCTTCATAGCCCCAACTTTTTTCTTTGCTGACTTCGTGTCTGAAACATACCAGACAGATGTTTTTTCTAGCAGTGTTAAACATAGATGAGTAATTCTTATGGTCTTTTAAAATAGTCCAGGCAAAGAACTACCCATCTGCACTTACTACCACATTTTGAAATTGCCTGGTTTCCTTTAAGGGCTCCTTGTTCCAGCAATTGAAGTTTACTGAAACAATAAATAAGGCAACACTGTCATTTCTGATGGGGTGAGGAGCTCAGAACTGGTTAGTGTTAATTTACTTCTTGAGGTGGTTTGAATTTTGACAAAAATATAGTGTTTTGCTGTTGCTGTTTCAGTTTGCTGGCTGAGCATTTCTTTAAATGCTTACTGCCTCTGCTCAGCAATATAAAAGCAAGATTGCTTTTTATTGCAATTCTCTCCCAGCACAAGATTGTGTCTGGGTCTCTTACAGACTTAGCTAAACTTGTCAGTCTGAGAATTTCATTTTCAATTTGCCAGGAGCCCTCAGGCCATATTTCTTGCAGTAGTCCTCTATCTCTCAGGAGAGGCAATAGGTTCACCCTTGAGAGTGTGAGATGACAAAGGACCAGCACGCATCCCCCGTGCAGGTTCTATGGAGGCTTGTGATGCTGTGGTAGGTGGTCCACATGCTTTCCCTTGTGTCCTATTCACAGTGGGATTAAGAGAGTAAACTGCAGGGTCCCAGGCAGCGGCATTTGCTCTTCTGGGGATTGTTCTATCCTTACTTTGTCCACTGGTCATTCCAGTGATGTTCCCTTCCCCTACCTGTTGCACTCCGTTCCCCTGATGCCTCATAAAATTTCCACTCACTGCCTGGTTTTTGTCCCTTCTACTCCTCTTGGCTGTCTGGGTATCAGCCACCCTTCTGTGAGTCCTACAACTGTCTCTGCTAGCCAAAAGAAGAAACTGCAGGAAAAAATGTGCCCATTCTTCCAAAAGCTGGGATGGAGCATGGCTGCTGGGCTGAGAGTTCTAGAAGGACCTAGAGATTCTGTGCAACATTTTCTCCTGAGACATCAGCTTATCTGGTGCATGGAGGGTGGACAAGGAGCGTGGACAGTGCTGAGAAGTGAGGTGTGGAGGTGATCACGAAGGATCATGATTAGGCAATCATCATAAAAACAGGGAAATAATTACTTTAAATCTATGAAAGATTTACTTCCCTAGATTTACTTTAAGTTATTTTAAATCTGCTTCTTTCCTTTGCCTCATTCCTTCAAACATCAGGAGCAATTTTGCTGAAATTTTCTAAGGACTCTGCTTTTTCCACAACCAAAACATACATCGAAGGGTAAATGTATAAGCCTTCCAACCTCCAAGCTTGCTGTTTGTAAATAACAGTTAGGCTGTGATAAGAAACTTTCTGTTGATCTCAATGGAAGTTGAGGATAAAGAGAGAAGGCTGAGACAGAAACACTAGGGATAAAGAGGAAAGATCAGTCAAAATGTGTCAGATGAGGGAACACATGCAGCCTTGCCTTGACGGCTCACTTTTGCTTGTTTTCCTCCAGGAAGAAAAAAAGTGTCTTTTTTGTGCTCTGCAAGTATAGCCTGTGTCTCACTGAAGATGCTGAGAGGGGGAAGGGAAGGCTCAGAGAGGAGCTGAAAAGTGAAGGGAAAATTCCACTCATGATTCATTCCTGTGCTTGGAAGTTGAAACTCAAGGTTCAAACTTCATTTAAAGGGATATGATTAAGGCTTGGGGAGTTTCCTAGGGGATTTCTGCATACAAAGGTGAATAAGGGTGCCTCACAGCACTTCCAAAAGGACCTAAGCAGGGTGGGTGCCTAATCCTCTACAATTGCTTTCCTAGGCTCTTTTGTAGATCATACTGAGTTCCTATCTCACATCTTCATGTGCCTTTGTAAACCTTATGTAATCTTGCTTTCACCAAATCCCTTTGCTTGGTTATAAAGCAGGCAGTTATTTGCAGCTATACTCTATGACAACAGCAGATTTCAAGCAGCATTTTATCTTCCTAGTAATAACCTTTAGGCAAAGGAGAGCACCAGGGGGTTGCTGATACCAAGAATTCCCTGCCTGTGCTATACTGGGACCAGTATAATATGTCCCGGCTCCCACTTTAACAATCATACCTCCAACCTGGTCTCTTATGACATCTTCTCATCATTCCACTTCTCTTTCTCACTCCCCTCAAAAACTGAGCAGTTCAGCATCCAGCTTTTCCCTACTTCTGGTAAGTGTGAATCCAGAAATTATGTAGGTGCATCTTTTTTCTTCCTAGCTTTGCTCTTTGAAATGGCAGAATAATTTTTGCTGAAACTTTGAATCTCTATCTCTCCCATTTTGTGGCCTATTTTTAGGTGCTACTGCAGAGGACCATGAGAACATTTCATTGCAGGTTGATATATATTGCCTTTCCCTTGTTTCTCATCTTCTACTGCAACTGTAAAGAAGAATGTGGTTTGAAATGAAGTAAATTTGAGTAACTCATTTTTGATTACTTGGAAGAGTCCAATCAGCTTTTCAAAAAAGTTGTAATTGGTTTTATATAAGAAAGTAACCCTCCAGCTAGAGGGCAAAGCTGGAGAAGCCAGTTTTATATGAGTATTGCATTTGTCTGAATACCTTTATAGCGCTGGCTGAGTCTCAGACATTGAAAAAAAACACAAAAAACCAAGTCCAAACCAAACCAAACTGAGTAACATAATAGAAAACAATTTCCATGTGCTTTTACCCCTGTGATGCTGTGAGCAAGTGTAGCTTGACAGAAGTGCTGTGATGGTGAAGGGAAGAGAGGCTGAACAGGTGTTGGGAAAGTGAAGGGTCAAGGGAATCCTTGTTGGATGCTGGTGCGTTATGTATGAACAGAAGGTACTTTGCAAGAAGGTGAGATGAAAGTCTTTTTGGGGAGAGAATAGACAATTCACATTGCCAGAAGAAGACAGATGGCTGAAGGACAGAAGGTCTGGGGCAACCAGAGGGTGCAAGTTATTTATGTGGAAGAAGGTGGGCCTGGATGGTCCCAAGTTATTACAAAAAGAGGGCGGGAGATTTTGATGTGAAGCAGGGGTGAAAGAAGGAATGATGAATCTTGATCTAACATGCATAGAAGCCTCTCCTGATTTCCTCCATCACCCTAAATATTGTCTTGCAGTGTTTATCTATGTCATATCTGTCAGTGTTGAGTGGTTACCCTAGAATACTTCAAGTGGCTCTACACACTTTTTGGCAACTGAATTGCTTGCTCAGTCAAAAAGAGCAATTCAGTTCATTCTAAAGTACCTGCTTACTGGCTAGTCAGCCAAACTCATCTTTTGAGTCCATTCATTGTACAGACTAGATTGGACTAGATTATATTGAGAGTCTGGGCCTCTACCATAGCTGTAGACATGTCTTTCTCAACTGGGACTTGGTCCCACTTGAGATGCCAGAGGAAAAAGGAACAGCAAAGGACCATGCAGTTAGTGCTTCTTAGTGCTGTCTCATCATGTTGGGTTTGGAATTCCACTAGCCTGTCTTTGCAAAGCTGCACCACACCAACCATCAGTGTCCAGTGACAGGACAAGGGACAACAGGAAGTTCCAGTGAATATGAGGAAAAAACTTCATTTTGAGGGTGACAGAAGACTGGAACAAGCTGGCCAGAGAGATGGTGAAGTCTCCTTCTCTGGAGATATTCAAAACCCACCTGGACTTGGTACTGTGCAACATGTTCTAGGTGATCCTGCCTCAGGAGAAGGGTTGGACTAGATGATCTCCAGAGGTCCCTTCCAACCCCTACTGTTCTTTGATTCTGTGGCTTCTAAAGATGTCCCTGTTGCAAGCATCTAGCACCCTCTGGACAGCTTTCCCATTCCTAGACTGAAGGGAATTCTTCACTTAGAGTTTCTTAAGGATGGAGGCCACAGCTCCAAAAGGTAAAAAGGCAATCCTTATTATTTTCACAACGTTCTCCAGCCTGAATCCTGAGATGGCTGTCTTTGGCATCTGGCTGTTCATCACAGGCCAGGTTAGGTGACGCCACAGAGAATGATTTCATAGCCTCTTAACATTCCTGGCATCATTTAGGAAGGCATGTTTGCCAGACCCCAAACAAACCTTTTAGATCTTCACCAAGTCCCTTTTTTTCTTTCTCCAAGAGTGGACATGGAAACTGCACACAGCACAGTGGTTTCTCCAGTGTTCTATGTAAAAGTTAGGTAATTCTTCTCTCCTGTTGCAATTTATGTTCTTTTGCTTATAAATCTTATGACTGAGTGAAAAAAAAACCAACCCCTAAATATACTGATGAAACCAATGTGATCTCTCAAAAAAGTTCTTAATCAGAGTTCCTTGCAAAGAAACAAAGAAATGGAAAACATCATGTTTTCTTCTTTTGGTTCCTTCTGCAATATGCCAAGAAATGTTGCTCTACACATTATCAGCAGTATAAATCTAATCCTGCTTGGAAACACTTGTTTAAGAGATAAGAACCAGAGTCCAAAATACATAAAAACTGGATGCTGGGTCGGCAACCATTGCTTTACAACAAATGATAGAAGGAGTTTATTTTTCCTTATTTGTCCTCTCAGGGAGTTCACAGCTTTTGCTTTATGACAGATAAAAATATTTTTAATAACACTGCAACATGGAATTTGGTGTGTGATTCCTAAAACTGATGCAAGACAAACAAAACCTTTTCTGCTTCAGGAGCATGAGTGATCAAAGGCTCTGCGTGAGACACCTCAGGTACTGCCTGCTTGAATTTCATTCATTAGTGGCTCACTTTTTTCATACAGATGGAACAACCCAGCAAAAATCTAATGCATTCATATCCAGTCCCTTTTTTACAATTCATTTCCTGTTCTTATTACAAAGGGTTGTCAGACAACTAGATCTCTGTACTTTATGGCTCATTAGCACTCTTGCCTAAACACTCACAGGATCTCCAAGTGCTGAGACAGACTCACTATTTGCACAAACACACATACACACTCATTCACACGTCGGCTACTTAGATTGAATTATTATTCATAAATTAGTCTTAATTAGACTGTTCATCAGTCTGAGAGATTACGCTCCCCTGTTATGAGTAGCATTAAATTACATCTTAAAATTCATTAGCATAGCTTGTTTTTCTTGTGTGTTTTTCCCCACAGTTTCCAAATACCATCCTCTCATTGCTGAAACACTTGAAAAGATTTTTACAGCACCCAGCTTGGTGTTAACACCATAATCTTGTCTGTTCCTCCAGGCAGGGTTCCTCACCTTGAAAAGAGGGGAACAAGGGGCAGTACTGGGACTGGAACTATTTAACATCTTTGTTGGTGACATGGACAGCAGGATCGAGTGCACCCAATGACACCAAGCTGTGTGGTACTGTTGATACACAGGAGGGAAGGGGTGCTGTTCAGAGGGACCTTGATAGGATTGAGGGGTGGGCCTGTGCAAACCACATGAGATTCAATGAGGTCAGGTACAAGGTCCTACACACAGTTGGTGCAATCCCAGGGACAATTACAGGCTGGGCGGAGAATAGATTGAGAGCAGCCCTGAGGAGAAGGACTTGTGGGTGTTGGTGGATAAAAAACTCAATGTGAACCTGCAACATGTGCTCACAGCCCAGAAAGCCAACTGCATCCTCAGCTGCATCAAAAGAGGTGTGACCAGCCGACCTAGGGAGGTGATTCTGCCCCTTTGCTCTGGTGAGACCCCACCTGGAGTACTGCATCCAGCTCCAATGTCCCCAGTACAAGACAGACATGGAGCTGTTGGTATGAGTCCAGAGGAGTCCAAAAAGGTGGTCAGAGGGCTAGAGCACCTCTCATTTGAAGATAGGCTGAGAAAGCTGGTCTTAGCCTGGAGAAGAGAAGAGATCTTAAAGCAGCCTTACAGTACACAGAAGGGTCTACAGGAAAGCCTGTAGAGGGAGGGAGTGAGTCTTTACAAGGGTGTGTAGCGATAGGAAAAAGGGAAGTGTTTTTAAGCTGAAAGTGTGTAGATTTAGATTAAATATACAGAAAAAAATCTTTACTGTGAGGATGGTGAGGCACTGGCACAGGTTGCCCAGAAAGGTTGTTGATGCCCCCCTTCCTGCAGGTGTTCAAGGCCAGGTTGGATGGGGCTTTGGGCAACCTGGTCTAGTGGAGGCTGTCTTTGCCCATGGCAAGGGTGTTGGAGCTAAATGATCTTTGAGGTTCCTTCCAGCCCAAACCATTAAAAATAATTTTTTAAAAAAGGAACAGGATATTATCAAGAAAAAACAGCTGAACTGGAGAAATCATCAGGGTATCAGGGTCTGGCTTGACTTGTATTCCCAAAGGTTGCATTCCCCATCCACATCCACATCTACATCCTAGGAAGACCCTTCCAGTGCTCTCTGAGAAAGGTAGCTCCCATCATAAAGAGGGGGTTTAAATGAATGTTGGGCTAAGACACTTAGATCCTGAAAAGGAGGGGAGGGGGTGTTAATCTTTCCTCAGCATTCCCTATTTCCTAGCATGGGTGCTCCCAGCTTTCATGTGTGACTTTTATAGATCATTTTCAGAAAAATATAAATCTCCTTCCCCCTTCTTGGGACTCTGAGCACTTATCCCAAGTCCAAGGTTTCTATTATAAAACCACACACCAAAAGAGCATTTGAGATCCCAAGCCTCACAGTGGTTGAATCTTTTGGAGGTCTTGGCTAAACAGAGAGGATTAGTGCACAGGGTGGGGGCACCATTTCTTTTTCCTGTGGGCTGTCTCATATGATTCAATACCTGCTCTTGATTTCACAGTACAGCTGTTTTTCTGCAAGTAGTCCAGGCTTCTGTGTCTGGAAATGGGTCTTTGAATCTGGCATCTGCAGAAGCAGCTGGATATTTTACACCTTTTTCAGTAGAATGTATCTGCTTGTGGTGTCTCCAGCTGGGAAGTCAGTTTTCCCTCTTCTCCATACTCCTTAACTTAACTTCACCATCAAATACTTTTTTTTTTTCCTTGTGACATAATAAGGCAAGAATCAAGAAAGCTCAGAAAAAAAATAATATGAGCAGCCAAGAAGACAAAACAAATCCTCCCACCGAGGTAGAGATCTCAGAGCTCATTTATTTCAACTTCCAACTTACGCTGAGATTTTCCAATTTGCTGACGTTGAAAAGTACATCGAATCTTGGCTGAGGTACAAGATATCAAACTCTTTTTTATTTTAAAGCATAATTTACATCTACAGCTGCACAAGAGACAGATAAAAGAACGGGCAGATGAAACCTACCCTTTCCAGGATGGGATATTTGCAAGCACTGTGCTAAATTTCAGAGAAGAATTGTTTCCTTTGAGTTTCAGTTGTGTAGTGGTATTGAAAACCATCAAAGCTAATTTCCCTGTTGTCAGAAGTATGAGGGAGGAAAGAAACATTGCAGGGTTATTTACTTCATTGCTACCTTTCCTTCCCTTGGGGTTTCAGCATTGGTGATCTCTCTTGATGATGTCTTGCTTGTGTAACTATGATATTAAAGTGTCCTGCCAATCTATTACCTCTCTTCAAACAGAGCTTCCAGGCAAAAGGAGATCCAAAAAATCTGCTGTCAAAGTGTGTAAAACTTGATTTTTCTCCACTTGAGAACTACTTCAGCAACTTGCCATGCATCCAACTCCACTGAACCCCAGCAATATGGGAAGAATCAAACAGTGGGTAAACCAAATTAAGGGTCTGACTCACAGTTGCTCTGGGGAGCAAACAGATGTTATGACTAGTTTTGCTGATAAGTTCAAGCAGTCTTTGTCCCCATGCAGAAGAAAAGGACTTGCTGTACAGTGGTTTCCCACCTTGCCAAATTGCCATACTCATGTTGTGGGCTTCAGGAGTTAGTGAAAGGCAGCAGGCGTGTTTCCTGGCTAAGAAGCAAAAGTACTTGCTCACATTTGCTCCGCAGAGCCCCTGCTGGAGCAGAGACCCACCAGGCATCCCGGGGAGGGACCCGCACTGCAGCAGGGGGGTATTTCCCCCAGGAGCTGCTGCCCTGGAGAGCCTGGGCAGGAGCAGGGTGTCCCTGAAGAGCTGCAGCCTGGGGAAGGGCGGGCGCTGGAGCAGGGAGATGGGGTAGGAAGGAGGAGCAGCCCGGAGGGGCTGTCATGGACCCACAGCAACCCCCATCCCCAGCCCTGCACCCCTTGGAGGAAGAGGAGTCAGGAGTGGGGGAGTGAAGGTGAGGATGGGGAAAATGGGGTGGAGGGAAGTGTTGTTTCTCACCATCCAAATTTAATTTAATTGGCCAGAAATATGTTTCCCTGGTTTGAGTCTATTTTTTCCATAACAGCAAGTGTTGTCCCTGACTTTATCTCAAGTCACAAGGTTTCCTATTGCATTTTCTCCCTGTCCTGTTGAAGAGCGTGTGTGAGCAGCTGGGTGGAAGTTTGGCCCTTAGCCAGGCCTAATCTGCCACATTACAACGAATTGATCATGTAATTAAAAGCATCTATTAATTTTCTTTCCTTCTTAGACAATATCATTCCTTACAATTGCATGTGCAAAACTCCAGTAAAATTGCTTGGTGTCACCTCTTCTTGTTGGCAGCAAAAGCCACTGTCTTTGGGAAATGTTAGAAAATCTGTGTGTTGTCTTCAGACTCCCCTCTCATGGCAGTGGTCCCAATAGGAAAGTGTATTTAGCATTACTGTGACCCTCTAAGTACTGGAATAAGTTAATTGAAGCTATCTCTGTTTTTTTCTGCTAACTCAGTTTCTTTGCCTGACTGCTCATGCTTTCAAGATCAAGGAACCACATCCTTATATTGTCCATTTATCTGTTTTTCCTTCCAAGTCAACAGAAAAGGATCTGTAATGGCCAAAGATTTTCCTGAGAAACCTAGAAAACATTCTGTCAGAATACATGGTTTATAGCTACATGGATTAGACAAGGTGTTTTGAGAAGTTGTTACTTACCAACAGCAGAAGGTAAGGGCAAACTGTGATGGTTTGAACCTGGCTGGAGGCCAGATGTCCCCCCAGAGTAACTCTATCACTCCCCTTTTCAGCTGGACAGGGGAGAAAACATATATTGAGAGGCTTAGGAGTCGAGATAAGGACAGGGAGAGATCAGTCCCTAATTAGCATCATGGGCAAAACAGACTCAACACAGAATAAAAAAAACCCTGTCTAATTAATTACACTACACACAGAGTGGAACAAGGATGGGAATGGGGAATGGGGATTTCAGTAAGTTCCTCACAAGTTAGTTTCCTTCTTGGAAGGGGGAGCGGGAATTCCACACACTCTTCCCCTGCTCCAGTGTGGGGTCCCACCCACAGGAGACAATCCTTCATGAACTTCAGTGTGAGTCTTTTCCCATGGGGCTTCAGCTCATCACAAACTGACCCAGTAGGGGTCATTTTACATCTTCTCACTCCCTTCTCTAGTCGCAAAAAGCACTTGCTTCAGAATTTTTTTTCCTAAATGGGATTCACAGAGGCGCTATGACTGTCGCTGATGTGCTCGGCCTTGGCCAGTGGTGGGCCTGTTCTTGAACCCAGATGGTATTTACTCTGTCTGGCCTAGGGGAAGCTTCTAACTGCTTCTTGCTAAAGCCACCCCTGCAGCCCTCCCTCCTTCACCAGAACCGTACCTCACAAAACTGCAACACAAGCTAAGGATCAGAGGGGTCTCAGTCCTGCTGGTTGGTTACCTGCTGGCAATGCAGGAGATTGCAGTCTGAGAGTAATTGAAGATTACACTTGAAATTGTGCCTTTACTACATTCCTGTCTTTGACTTGGCAAGAAAGGGGACACCATCTATTTGTCTGATTAAAACCATCTAGGACCACTTCAGACACATAGGTCTGAAGTCCAGCTGTTCCCTGTGAAGTCCAATCTGTGAAGTCCACAGGTCCCTGTGTCCAGCTTGTCTTTCCTGTAGGTCCTGAAGCATACCTCTGCAGGCATCTTGGATACCACTGGCATCTTGGAAGTCACTACACACTTGATTTTGCACAACTGGATTGAGCCCAAATAGCCAAAATGGCAAAGAAACATCTAATCTTCCCCACTCAGAATTTCCCCAGAGCTCATATTTCCACCTCCAGATTTTCATGTAAAAAAGAAACAATGGCTTAAGCTTTTCCCAGAGTTCAGATTAACAGAGCAGTTTGGTTTTGCTAAACACAAAGATTCATAGCAATCTCAGTAATAATCAGTGGAAATATCTCCATGACATTGACTTGAGTATGATGCGAGGAATGTCTGATTGGGGTTGCATGCTCTGTTGAAAGGGGATTGTATTTTTGGTATAGCAGTGCCAATAAATGACAGTGATTAAGTGCTGAGCAATACACTGTAGTCCCCTAAAGGAATGATTGGACAATCTATCTAAAACCAAGATAAACGGAAAATTGGAACAAACACTGTGGGAAGGCTCATGCACTGACAGTGGAGTGACTGCCAGGCAGTCTGTCTGGAAGTCTGCAGGTTTCATATTAGTGGTTCTTCCCTTGGTTGCTTTCTAAACCAGCATGGCTTGAGACATGCAAACACTAAAGAATAAGTGAGGAAATAAGGGCCACTGTTATTTTCATTGGGTGTCAGTGGCAGGAAGAAAAATTATGAAGCAGAGAAAAAGGTAGAAATGTTAAGTCCAAGAAATTCCCCTGAAGTACAGGTAAAGGGAAAAGAAAATGCATGAGAATAAAACAGGACTGAAAATGAAAGACAAGTTAAGGCAGGAAAAAAAAACACTAAGGGGAAGGATTAGTGGACATAGAATCATAGAATCATCAAGGTTGGAAACGACCTTAAAGATCATCAAGTCCAACCATCAGGCCTACACCACCATAATCTCTAAACCATGTTCTGAAGTGCCACTTCTACCTATTGTTTAAACAGGTCCATCTTATTTCAACAGCTCCAGGGATGTCGATTCCACCACTTCCCTGGGCAGCCTCTTCCAGTGCTTGACCACTCTTTCAGTGAAGAAATTTTTCCTAATATCCAATATGAACCTCCCCTTGGTGCAACTTGAGCCCGTTCCCCCTTTTCTTGTCACTGGTTACTAGGGAGAAGAGGCCAATATCCACCTGATTACAACCTTCTTTCAGGTAGCTGTAGAGAGTGATAAGGTCTCCCCTCAGCATCCACTTCTCCAAGCTGAACAGACCCCTAATCAGCCTAGTTGCTCTTGTCTGCGCTCTCTCCAGCACCCTGATATCCTTCCTATGCTTTGGGACCCAAAACTGTACACAGTACTCAAGGTGTGGCCTCACTGGGCTGAGTACAGGGGGTAAGATCATCTCCCTGGCTCTGCTGGTCACATTGTTCCTAATACAAGCCAGGATGTCTGGGTCGTTTGGGTACACTATTGGCCTTGGCCATCTGGGTACACTATTGGCTCATGTTCAGCCTGATGTCAGTCAACATCCCCAGGTCCTTTTCTGCTGGGCAGCTCTCCAGACACACTTCCCCAAGCCTGTAATCCTGCTTGGGGTTGTTGTGGCTGAAGTGCAGGACCCAGCACTTGGCCTTGTTGAAACTCATACAATTAATTGGAACTCATAAAATTAACTGGACATGTAACTAAGCTTTGTGTCAGGAAAACTAACATCTCTCACCAGCTCAGTCATGGTTTAGTGTCAGGTGAATTACTTTGTCCGGATATCTAATCCCTTTCTGCCCTTTATCTACCAGCTGTTGTTAGATGCTTGGATGAGTACAGCAAGGCCTCTCTTCTGTAGTTCCATGAAGACTGGCACCATGGAGTCCTCAAAGAGACACAAATAACAAGGAGAGAATACAGTTGAAGAGAAACCTACTTATTGGAGGGATCAGGGGTCCAAAGCAAGCAGGATGTGGGTGAGACTGAGCAGGAACAGCTGGTTATAGAGGGTCCCCACCTTGTTCAGTGCACTGAAATCCCTGACGAACCAATGGATCAGAAGTCATCTGGGGCCTCCAAAAGCAAATGTGACCCTTGGCAGTAAGCCAAAGGGTTTTCACTTCTCTAGAGTGGTTTCAGAAGGTCAGGAGGGAGACAGCATGCTTTTTCCTTTCCTGGCGTTATTCTTCCATGATTACTATCCAAGTAGCTGTCATAAAGACATCAGAAAGTCACAGGATAAGGAGCAGCACCTCTGGCAGAAGAAGTGATGAGACCCACCTATGGAGGAGTTCAAGAATGACTAGATGTGATGAGAGGATTCTTTCCCATTAGAAAGTTACCTGCACCCTTTCCCAAGTCCTTCATGCTGAAGCTTGCTGTCCACCTGTGTTCTAGGAGTGCTCTGGCTGCCTGAATCATACAGTTTTAGAAACCTCTAATGTGAAATAATAATAATAAACAAATGAAAGAGGTTATTGAAAACATTACAGGCCATAATTTTAATAAATGTTGGCTCCTGTCACTATGTTCTCTAGTATTTATAGTTTTATATACTGCCAACAGATCCAAGCATTTTGTCTTTTTGACAAACATTTCATGCAATCATAAATTAACTCATTTTTCAGCAAAATCTGACATCAGCAGTTAAGCTGTCAGTATATAGAAGTACTCGGGTTGGCAAATCCTCATCTCATAATGAAAACAAAGAGCTGTAAATGCGTCCCAGACAGTGAGCTAAGTGCACCCGGGCTGAGTGTGCTATCGCAGGCCACATTGGTCACAGACCTGACAGGCAGTGATTCTGCAGCTCATGCATCAGCCAAAACAGCTCTCACAAACGTTGGCCTTATTAATAATCCTCTACAGGTATGCAGGAGCAACTCCTGGGTTTTAGATGAAGTCAGAGAACTTAAATCCTCCTCACTGCTTCCTGCTGCCTTGTGTTGAGCTGTGCTACTAGCGTAGATCTTAAGACAAGTTCAGGTAGGTGGGGTTTTTTTGGATGCAGTGTTGACAAAAATGGACTAGATGATTAATTTAAATGGGTAGAAGATTAATTTATTCACTGGGTTTTATCCTTTTTCCAATTGAGTAGGACACTTTGGGCAGATAGATATACTGCCCCCTCTTTTGAGGGAACTTCACAGGAGGAGGCAGAGCTGCCCTGAGCTAAGTAGAATCTCAGGAAGAGTTCTGTGTATGGCTATAATCCATATTAATATTTTGTTCTAAGCAAAAGCCCATGCTTTAAACATCACCACTAGTAGTCTCATTAGCTTTTCCATTTCTCAATGTTCTTCAAGAGAGGGCTTGTCCACAGACTGCCCTGGGGAAACATCCTGCCTGGAGGAACCTGTATAAGCACAGTGCTGTTAAAGCAGTCCTTGAAAAGGGGAAACGTTTCACCCTTCCAGCACCCCAGAGCACAGGGCGGAAAAACACACGTTTTATCTGCTCAAAGAAGACAGATAAAATGATTGCAATGAATGGCTCCTTAAAGGAGCTGGGGCAGAAGGCAAGAGTGAGGAAATGTACCCAGGCTGTTACCAATCCAGTTGCAGCTGGCACAGAGCTCTGCACAGAGACCAGCTGAAAGAGCACTTGGTAAGCTTGAGACATTTGGGTGCCTACAGACCCACAGAAGTCCTTCCAGAACACTTGATATTAACAGATATCACCCAAACTCAGACTTGAAGAGGTGAGCAGTATTTTAATCCCAGTTCCAAGCATACGTCTCTTACAGGAAATGGCTGATGTGCTACCAGGGAGTGAAGTACAGAGAGACACCAAACTGGCCACATGCGTGCCAGATCCAGGATCTACGTGCATGCTAGTGGGTTCCTTGGGAGAGACTGTTATTCCTTCCCTGGGTGTGGCATTGCTGCAGCACAGATACATTTTTTTGCCTCAAAACTAATTTATTCAAAGAAAACTGTGAGCTGGACCGAACAAAATCAGTTTAGTGATGCATGCTGAAAGGGAATGATTGTTTCATTTGAATTGGCAAATTCTGTGTATTCTGTGATTCATTTGGATTGTCAAATTGCCTAGGCTAAGTTTTAGGAGACATTGTGAAGGGACTGTGACAAGACTGTGCTCGTAATTCACTTACTGCCCACTGAGTAAACATAAGTATTTATCACCATCTTGGACTTTTTGGCACATTCCACCTGGTATCTATTGAGTCATGAATCTTCCACAGGACCCGTGTTGTATCTGTGGAAGTATAGGGCATTTCATGATGCTTGCAAAACTAAATGGTCTGGGGAAACATCAAAAAAGATCACTCTGCCTTGGAGCTGAATTGCAAATGACTAGGGGATTTGTGACCCAGGAAAATCTTCACTGAGGAAAAGATTTCTATTACTCTCTCTGGACTGAAGATTTCTGCTTACATGGGTTAGAAGACAGTGCTGTCTTCCTGCTCTGGGACACAATATGGAGATACTTCCCCATGCATCTCAGGAACTAACCAACATCAGCCTCTGTGGGTACCTTTTGTGGTTTCCAGCATTTCTGTTGGGGGAGTGGTTGTGGCAGTAATGGACATTTAATTAAAAATAGCCACTATTCAATTTCTATGGAGTTAACTGTTAAGTTGAAAAAAATATGTGCTTGTGCTTTAGTAAGTAGCAGCCTTCAGATTTGGTAGTGACAATAAAAGCACAACCATGCTGATGCCTTGCATTTTTTGTGCAGTGTTCCTGCTTCAACTAATGTCTACTCTCATTCATCATATCTTCTCAACATTTTGGCTTTCCTCCCAGGCATATGTTTGATTTTATTCTTTTTTTTTCTAAAAGGAATAGAATATAATAGGAACCATTTTTGTTTAGTTGCAGCGAAATATTCAAGGAGATAAATAGTACCTGAATCAATAAGGGTGAGACCACAGGTCTTACTGTTTAAAGATTTAAACACCACTTATTTCTGCATTCTTCCAAAGTGAAAAAATTGTGATTTCTTAATCATTTGAAAATGGTTATAGACATATATTTGGATAAGGCCTTTGTTTGTTTGTCAGTGTCTCTAGTGTGTTGTGTTCCTCTTGTCTTTGCTTGTTTAATACAAAGCCTTTCAAGATCTTTTCTCTCAACTATTTTGTTGAGGAATGCATGGAGTACTTAATACAGTATAATGCTCAAAGTGCAACTGACATATCACTTATACAGTTATAAATAAAAAACTTTGAATTTTGTTTTGCTTATGGAAACAAAGGAAACCAAGATGGAAATTAGGGTGTAAAGATAGATAATAATTTCCTCTAGCAGAGCTAGGCTAAGAGCAGATTTGGCAGGTCTTCACAGCTTTGGCTCCAGTGATTCTGGATCTTGGATGACTTCAAACCCTGCTGTTGATCCCCCCAAGAGGAAGAGAGGACCATGGGA
Organism: Gallinula chloropus; assembly: GCF_964237585.1. Taxonomy (NCBI): domain Eukaryota; kingdom Metazoa; phylum Chordata; class Aves; order Gruiformes; family Rallidae; genus Gallinula; species Gallinula chloropus. The sequence goes on from NC_140086.1 coordinate 6,223,241, forward strand.
AGGATGTTCCTGAGAACAAGGTTTTGGCAGTAAAGGTATATAAGAAAGGTTAGGCTGGGTCGTGTAGCCTTGTGCCCTGTCTTCTCCTTAGTAATTTGTTTTCTGGTAGAATGAACTACAGCTCATTTTAATAATGCTGTGGATCCAAACCTCCCATTGCAAACTCCAGGGATTGCCCTGATATTAACCCAGTATCTTAACACAAAGGGTCAAAGCAAGTGTAAAAGTCCTAGCAGGAAACAAGAATGGATCCTTGTATATTCATCACCATTTCCCCTCACAAATCTAGAAAGAGTAGGAGTATTTAGAAACAGAAGTGTCTTTTACAGACTGCTTTGTTTTTTCACAGCTTGGTGGTGGGTAGAGTTATAGGCTATTTCATAGCAGTGAAAAATAGAAAGACCTGTCATGGTATCACACATGGAGGAAAAGGAAGACCATTCTCCAAAGCGTTGGACCTTTCATATAAATGAACCCATAGAAATTCAGAGCTCTTCTCTCAGAATGAGTCTGAAAACACCAAAGGATTTGGAAGTGACCATTGGGCCAGGCCAAATCCAGCTGTACTGCAAATTCAGAAAGTCAGATGAGCAGCTAGAGTTGCATCACAAGCCAGGATGATTTCTAAGGCGGCTTTTTCCCCTTCCCACCCAGTAAATACAAGCGGCATTTCCTAATTAATTTCCTACATTTTGATGTATCTGAGCAAAGTACTAGTCATATCATTCCCTGATGCTCTGTTAACAGTAAACATGGGAAAGTCTTAACTGCATTACCCCAGTGTCCTGTTTGTCTTGGAAATCCTTCCAAACCCAGCTATCATAATCCCAGTCATTTCAAGGAATTTTTCTTGAGTATGTGTGTAAATGCTCCTTTGAAATGGCATTGTTTCCTCAACTCTGCTCAAGTGGCTTATCTAAATGCAGACTTCAACAACTGGGTAAAACTTGGACTAATCTAGATTGTTGTAGTCTTTACACACAAAGAGTGCAGCAATAATTAGAAATCAATTACGTAAGGAGATTTTAAAAATCTATTGAAAGAGTTTGGCTGATTAAAGAACTGGTCACACCAAGGTGAATACACAAACACTGGACTAGACCAAGTTCAATTCCTTGCAATTATAAACAAATGTATAATAAATGTGTAGTATAGAAAGGTCTATAAAATATTTATTCTACCTGCCATCACAGGCCAATAAATCACTTGTAGCAATCTCTGACAAGGCATATAAACAAAAAGATCAAATGCCACCACTATAGTATGGCATGCAAAGAAGACCCAGGGCTTTGGTTTGACATCTTCCAGTACTCGTAGGAGGCAGGCAGTGCAAAACATGACAAACAAAGGCAAAAATCCAACTCCAGAACTCTGAACCACTCTGATCTGCATATGCCCTCCCCCAAGCGTGTGAGTGTGTCAGTGAGACTCACCAGCAAAGAGACAACTTATCATCTATGCCTGTCTGTAGCAATCTGCAGTGATTCAGAGAGAGGTAGAATCTTCCTCTAAAGCATCCCAAGAGACAAATTATACCTAAGAAGGAAATAGTTCCTCCATCGTTCCTCTAGGCAGCTGGCAGAAATGCTGAAGAATGACAATGATATCATATTCAATGATTTAGGTTTCCTTGTGAAACCAGTGGCATCACCTGAAAGCATCAGCTGCTTCAAAAGAATTTGAAAGGAGTGAAGTTGGCATCTGAAAAGAAATGGGAGGATAAGAGAGGTGGGGGGTAGGGAAAGCTACTTATGATATGTAGGTCCAGATCATTTCCAGTCTTCCTATAACAGGAGTATACAATGGGCAGATGCTCCAAGAAATTGTGAGGAAATGAAGGAAAGAAAAAGATAACATGTTCTCTGGTTCATGAAGAGAGAATATTACTCCACAGTCCTGCAGAGGTAAGAGTATGGCATGAACATTTAAAATCTTCACATATATGTATTTATGTTTGCTCAAATGTAATTGCAAATATGCTCCAAAGATATTTAATCAGGGCAGACAGTCTCAGAAAGTTCCCATCAGTGAAGTATCTTCTGATTGCAGCGGCTTATAATGAAGTTAATGAGAGTAACACTTTAATCATAGATAGCTGCTGTTGTGAGGAGTATAATAGCCACATTATTTAGGCTGGATTTTTGCTCTGACAAACACAAATTTAGATCATAACGGTCAGATGTTTGGTTCCCAATTCTCAACTGAGTCAATTAAAAGTAGAGAGAGTAGGAGAGTTCTTGCTGAGAGATGAATGGACCCAAACTCTTTTGAAAGACAAATCTTTTTTGTTCACATCTCTACATATTGATTTAGGAACTTAACATTGGCTACTGAATTTAAATTAGGAGTCAAAAGATACTGCTGTGCTTTATGAACAGAGTTAATGAATTAAGCTTCCCAGTATGCCCTCAAGGTAAGTAACAATCATTATTTGAATTTTAGAAATGCAGAAAGCTAAGGCCAAGTAATCTCTGAAGTATCCATCAATGTGCCTAGTTCAGGATACCTACCTTTTGGTTTTCCCAAGCCTTGTTCAACATTCTGCTGACAGAAGGTGCAAAAATTAAGCCAAAGGACAAGATCTGGAAAAACACCATAAGAACACCCAAATTATGTGTCAGAGGGTTAAAACCTGGGTGTCTGTGCCCCCTGCCAGCATGTCTAGTCAGCAAAAGGAAATTGCATGTAGGATCCCTGCAAACTCAGTGGGGAGAGGTTACCACCCCATGGGGCACACAGTCACACACATTAAACAACCAAGCAGTGTTAGGGCAGAGGAATGTGTTCAAGTGTCCTTTGTAGAGTCCATATGTCTCATTCAAGTGCCTCCATCCCCATTTCCTTGGCTGAGGGAAAGGTGGGAGCATATCTTTCTCCCTTTGAAGGTGATACTGTGGTAAATGTGTATGTAGTTAGTTCCTCATCCAAAGCACTTTCCATGTTGCCTCTAGACCTTCCCCATCTTCAAATTATGTCACTGAAAAGAAAATCATAATCATATCTTTTACTGAAGCTAGTCTACTGTTCAAAGGTGCAAGAGATATTGGAACAGAAGTTGAACAAAGGGGTCTTAGTTGTACCTCTGTTTACATACCTTTAATCAAGGTTATTATTATTGTGACATAGACAAAGCAAGGGATGGAGAGAAACAACCTTTTAACACAGTTGAGTCTTCCAAACAGCACAGCCAGGAGTCCAGATAGTGTAGAAGAACTGATATAACCCTATATTTGGGGTTGGTGTTGATCCTACTCACGTGTTCAGGAATTAAACATGAAGCTGCAACAGTTATGTCTTGCACCAGAAATCTGTGCCAAAAAGAAATGCAATTAAGATGTTGAGCTTGGTAGAATAGGGTCATGTTACAAGTGCAAACTTATTTTCTGATAATTGTAAATATATATTCTGAATGTTATGTATGGTATCCAGATTTCTAGGAGTATGGCAGCAAGGAATATTGAAGTTGTAACAGGGAGATCTGAGGGGCAAGTGAGCATGCACTCACTGTCTTCCTCTTAAATGAGTCAGCAGCTGTTTTCAACACAGCCATGTACTCATTTGAATGATGTCCATAGAGAACTGTTTAAAACACTAACAAAAGGTTAGTGGGAGGAAACATTTTCCTGCTGTTCATAAGGTAGATGAAGTGCTTATTCCACAACTTGTTTCAATAGCAGCAGCTGTAGTTTTCCCTTGCCTCAGTGACGATACCAGTCTACTACACAGGAAAGTTATCTTTCCAGGGCCCATAAGTCCCTGCTAAGGTTAACAGGAGAGTAGCACAGACAATTCTGAGAAAATTTAATTCATCAGATTGCATTGCTTATATTTTTAAATGATCTTGTAATAGTGAACATTACAGCTGCCTACGTTCTTCACACACTAGTGTAACAGAAGAGGGAAAACACTGAAAATATTTCAAAACCTTCTTCCAGAAATGTGCTACTTCAAGGATGAGAGAGGTAAGCAGTATGAAGAACTCAGTGGTCCTCCATGGCTGTCTGGTTTGACTTTCACTCTTGAGCTGACATCCAGACTTAAAGACCTTAATCTTGAAATTCAAGGGGAAGGACAAACTGACACAAATTATTTCATCAGTAAGTGCTTTCAGAATGAAGACCAAGCTTAGATAATCTAGTTCAACAGATTTCCTTCCTCTACACTTCAAAAAGAAGAAATAAACTTTCCTTAGATGATGTAGGCAGGGCATTTGGAAAATGCTAAGAAGGATTTTGGGATAAGCGGTTTTCTGTCTTCACCTGCAACTCTTTGCTAGCTTCTTGGTGGCTAGACTTACATGCAGAATTTCTGATCAGGTGGGAAGTGTTTGAAAGGAAATGTCAGTGGCCTGGAATGGAAATTATAACCTTGCAAACAGACGTGCAATTAAATGCACAGCCATGTCAACCATATTTTCAGCCATTACTGAAGCAAACTCAGATTTCTTTTTCTGAGTGGAGTTCTCTTTTGATTAAGTGCATGTTTCAGGTCAACACATCTGAGAGAAACTGAAATTTCCATGATTTGATTTCCATACTGAAGTCCAAGTTCAGGTCTGTCTTGTCAGATGACCTCCTTAATGACTGCAGACAAGTAGCATTGACACGTTGCATATCCTGTAAGGTGGCTGAGAATATGCAATGCTGGAGTTCTCATTATTGCTTCTCTGAGAGCAATTTTTGTGACACTGATGGCTATAATATACCTATGACCACACTGTTTTAATATAGTGTTATAAGAAATTTAAAATTATGCAAAAATGAGTTAATTATTAGCTACATATTATTTTAACCTCTCATTTTTTGTGAAGTGCAGGTCTTACTGGAAAATCTTGCCCTGGCATTGGCTCTGAAGGACAGTGCAGTGGAGGCACACCCCAGCCACACAGTGCATGTAAAAGAAGACATTTAGAGGTTTCCACAGATATTGGTGTTGAAATAGGTTTATTGGCACTGGACCTGAACTGAAATTTCCATATGCACATGCTGAGTTTTGTGAACTTACTGGCTTGCTTCAGGATCATTTTTATTCACTTCTTTGTGTGCTGTAGTTGCACCCAGGCCTGAAATGTGTAGGTGGCACTTGGTCAATAAATATTTAACGTCCTGGTCTAGTTCTATGGCTGGATGCAATCAATAGGACAGTAAGGAGGAACCCAAAAGACCCACAAAAACCTGTGGTGTGGAGAGTGGATAATGGGTCAGTCAAGTGAGCAATGCTTCCTCCCTGGAGCAAACTATTAGCGCTGGCCATCAGCAGTCAGGTGGTCCTTGAAAAGGCAAGTATTTGGGGAAGGACCTGGAGGAGGCAGAAATGGTGAATGCACACCTCAAAATGGTGACTTTTTTCATAGCAAAATGTGATTTAGGAGGAGAAACATGTGACTTGAATGGTGGGTATATGCATACTGTGCAAGTACCTATGACTTGATCACGGTGGCTGTACCCCTTTTCTCTTTTCAATGGCATAGGGGTGTAGCTCTCTAAATTCTTCAGAACAACAGGTCTTTGTTACTCAGATAATTCTTTTCTGAGGTAGGTAGATGTGCACTCATACCATGTGCTCTGTTGACACACCTGAGGAACCAGCAGCCTGAGGAACCGAGGGGGAAGCCTGCAGAAATGGTAATCTCTACCTGTGTCTGGAAGAGGATGTTATTGAAGGCCTCAGGAGTACAGTGAAAACCTAATCACCTTCTGCCCTTCTTGTCCAAGGGAGTGACTCAAAAATCTAATTTTTCTGTAAATAGGCATTTATATATGTATCAACATCACCAGAACAAAAGAAAAGCAGGTTGGAATAAGACTCATTCTGTCTCCTGAATGCAAAGGTTTCACACTCTTTTGTCAATAGCCCTTCCAGTTTGACAGCATATGTTGTTCTCATGTAAATATTCTGTTAACTCAAATTTCTCCTGGTTTCTCCTTTATGAGTTGCACCAGATTAAAAATGCTTCACTAATAAACATCTGAACTTATCCTCAGTGCTTTGAAAATGTATTGTGACCGCACATTTAAACCTACTGGATAATGCATTTTACAGCACAAAGTAACCTTGCAATAAATTACAAAACACACCCATCATAAGACACATAAAGGATGATTCTTCAATTGAATATGCCATAGATCTTTTGTCGTTGTTTATTATGCTTCATCATACAATACACAACCATAAATATTGCTGAAATTACTGGTACATGACAGGCTGTGCAGTAGTACTGTACCTTACCTCTGTGTGGACATAGATGCAGTCATAGCTTTAAACCACCTTTGAGGAGGGTCTGTGGAGGACAGTGTCTGGCCCCTGCTATGAAATAGAGTAGCCTCCAGACACTGCACTCTATATCCAGTGAATGTAGACCTGAAGAGGTTGAGGTATTTCAAGGACATCTATTGTTCTTGCATCTACAAGGAACTCATTTTTATTGCTATCCTGGATTTTTGCATGTCTGTTCTAGATCCAGGATTTCTCCTTCTAGATATTCCCCCACCCCCTTTATTCATTTCATTGATTTTAATGGAGCTACTTTGGCCATAAGACATCAGGATCTCACTAGACAAACAAAATACTAATCCTAGCCCTGGTAACATATGCCTTGTGATGTCAATCAAAGAGGTAAAGCAGGAGCATTGATTGCAATTCCAATTTATGTGAGAGTGGAGCCAGCTGGCTTTTTTTGGTCAGGATTGGACAAGAATAATTTATTGACAGTATAGCAGAAAGACATTGTAGAAAGTCAACATATAATGATGTATATTTTATTACCATACAGTGTCTGGAAGAGTGAAGCACTGGGAGATCACTTTTTTGTCTGAATACTCTCTCTCCAAGGAATGGCAAGTAACAATTTTTAGAAGGTGAGGTTTCATGCAATCTATTACTGCACACCTCAGAATCACAGAATGGTTTGGGCTGGAAAGAATCTCAAAGATCATCTAGTTCCAACCCCCTGCTGTGGGCAGTGGCACCCTCTACTAGACAAAGTTCCCTGAAGCCGCACCCAAACCCGGCCTTGAAGACTTGGAGGGCCAGGTCATCCACAACTTCTCGGGACAACTTGTTCCACTGCCTCACCAGCCTCATAGTGAAGAATTTCTTCCTAACATCTAATCTAAATCTATTTTCTTTTAGTTTAAACCCATACCCCTTGTCCTTTCAAATGGCAGTTAGCCATTTCATAATGAATGTACTAAAATAAAGCCACTGCCCAAAAAGAATTGCAGTGAAAATAGCCTAAATGCAACATTACTGGTATTGTCATCGTCAATAACTGGTGTGGCCTTTTCTCAGCAGGACTAATTCAGCTGCTCTCTCTGTTCAGAGAGAGGAAGGCAGGTTGAGCTGCCTGGGTTTGTCCTGGAGGATGGTGAAGTGTTGACCCACACTCATTTATTCTAGGGAGAAAAAAGACCCAATCAAAACCAAAACCAGAATTGCTTTTCAGGTAAGTAAAGAGCTTTTAATGATTCATCCTGACCCCACACCCTTTAGGAAGGACCAGAAGTGGAGTTTGAGTTATCAACATATGGTAGCATCTTCCTGGCTTTGTACTTCCTGCAATGCAAACAGGATGGCCATGCTCTTCACCATCCTAAGCATTCCTTGGTGATCTCACTGATATAATTGTTCTCTTGCACATGGATTTTAAAGCATAATTTAGAAGCACTTGAGCTTGCAGAAGGACAGTCCAAATAGACTGGTCAGTCTTATGTGAACAGAGATTTGGGTAGATGCATGCTGAATAAGAAATTTCTGTGAGGCAAAGAGTCTTGGAAGATGTTATGTCAGAGCCTGTTTTTTCCCAAGTCAGATCTAACACAGTGCTCTGATTGTACAGTAATGGTGAATGTATATCACTGCCCAAATATGATCGGGGTGTATGCAACAGGCAAAGCTAAGGTCAAGGCAACAAAATCCCTTGTGTTTTCTGCAGAAATGGTGTTCTTGGCTGTTTTGTGCTGAAGAAATTCCAAGGGTATGGTACAGGAATGCAAGCAAGAGGAATGGAAAGCAGTTTCTTGCTTCAGCTTCCTGTCTTTAAAGCATGCCGATCCCAGTATGAGTCTCCCTAGGTGCTGGCATGTTTTCCTTCTGGTGCAGCGTGCTCTGCATTATTAAAAGGCTTCTTGTTTGACCTCATCATTAGGTTTTTATTTTACTTTTGATTGTAGTGACTAAATATAACAATAAGTGATTTGAAGAGGAGACAGAAATAAGTGTTAGAGAAAACAAACAGCCTCCCCCCTGCCAAAATGCTGAGTGGTGTAGCAGCGAATGGTTGAAAGAATCAGATTTAATTAGGGTTCCTTTCAGCACTGAAAATTCCATTTATGCACACTATTAAAATAATCTTCTGCATTAATACTAATTTACATCATCAAAATAGCACTTCATCTATTATTCATATGGCATTGTAATTTCTCCCGACTGAGAGAGAGTGAAGCGTGGTAAGACTCTTCTGCTAAATACTGCACAGATATTAAGATATCAGTAATGGCTTAGGGTTTTTTTCCTACTACATTAGATATCCCACACAGATCTTCTCTGGATCTGCCTAATGACCTCTGAAAAGACCATAATTGTTACACTCTTTCTATGCCCTTTATGGCCAAAGGGTCTCTGTTTCACAGGCATTCTTGTAAAATCAGTCGCCTTTTTCCTGCTGTCCAAGTGCAGCTTCATTCAGGGGAGGATGCAGGAGCTGTTTCAGCAAGAGTAGCACTTGAAGGAGAGCAAAGAGAAACCTCCTTCTTGAGTTTGAAGGGTGATAGGGAGAGTTGATGTGTAGAGCACAACACAGCTGGAATTTCATGCAGACTCGTCTTGGAGACAGCAAACTTGCTTTCTGCAGAGAAGGAGGAAGCTGCTAGTTTGCAGCTTTCACTCTCTGTAGCAGGTTTTCTGTGTTACCTGCATGTACATGTGTGTGTGTAGGACGCTGGCGTAGCTTCCTGTTCTCAGTAGGCATTATGGCACACACCTACCCCAGGCTACACTATATGCCAGTCTGGGACCTCCAGGGTTTCAAGCAGCAACTGCTATGTCACTATACTTTCGATAGTGTAATTTTTATCTGCTTGAAATCATGGTTCCCTGAAATGTTTACTGGGCACAGTCTTTCCTCATCTACACTACACTATCACTTCTGAAGTGAAAATAAAAACTTCTAAACCACCAGTTAATCAGAAACTTCCCTGATAAATTATCTATTAGGCTGAAAAAAGAGTGGGCAGAGATATTTTAGGATTGACTGCATTGAGCATCAGCTTGTATCTCCTGCTTCAGCTGAGGGAAGGGCAGATGACCTAGTAGGACTTCTATGTTCTGTGGTCGTCTGAGTCATTCTGCCCATAATTAATACAAAGAAAGAAATAATTGTCTCTAAAGACTTCTGCTAATCACTGAACAACAAGCTGGCTGTAGGAAGGGAGGTTGTTGGGATGTAATTTTCCTTTTGACAAAGAGGTCTAAGCAGAAGTTTCATGTGTGTAGATGAAAGACTCAGCGTGATATTTCTTGGCTTTGAGACTCAGGTGGCCTTTCTACTGCTTGTTGGTTTAGGGTCTGCAGCAAAGCATGGTATGACTTTGCAATGTTTAAAGAGCAATAATCATGTAGACTTGGAAATCAATAAATAAGACAAAGTCATTCCAGCTTCAATAACCCTAAATCTCAGAAAACTTATAAAAGGGATTATTTTTTTTTCCATGACTTGAAAGGTCTTGCTGTATTAGCCTTGTAGTTTTATTAATTTTATGAAGTTGGGGTTTTGTGCACCTAGGCTGGTGTTTAATAATTACTGTTTTTCATATTCTTGGCTTTTTAGAATGTATTAAGCACTGTACAGTTGTGCAACTGAGCCTTAAGAGTCGTCGTGAAACTGCCTGTGAGAAGGATACTTTCATAAAGATGAAAAACTTCTGGAAGTAGATCGGGTTTTCAACACACTTAGATAACCATTAACTAATATGTGTTATGGATAGATTTCCATAACCAATTTCTTGCTGCTACATGTGATCATAATAACATAATAAAAGACCTCTGACAGAGCAAAAATTAAACTTCAGAGCGGATTTATAAGATTTAAATGAATATATAAGAAATATGTTAATGTGCTCTGCCATTATCTCTCACTGTGAGTTCTGTTAACTTCGTGAATTCTTTGTTAACTTATTGATGCATGGCACTGCAGTAACAAATACGTGTCCTCATGATAAGATACTCTGCATTGATTTAATGATAAATTAGTCTTTATAGCCAAAAACCTTACCATTTAACTGAAAAGATAAGCAGATGAAAGATGTGTGAAATGAATTTAGATAAACAGGTGGGCATTTGTAGCAGATTACATTTTTCTCAGGGTCTCAGAAGATATGTATGGAAACCAGATGTTGGTACTTGGGAAAAGAGATCTGAATAATGTGGGAAGGATTGGTTAAGGAACTGGGTTTCACAAGGTTTGGTCAGCTCGGGGCAGTATTGGCAGGAGAGAAGTGAGCTGTTTTGGAAAAGAGAAGCTTCCTTTAGCAAATGTCACTATTTATGACAGAAAGCTTGAGCAGATGGTTAAGCTTTCCCTAGCCCATTTTGACAACTTTCAATGAGAAGCTGAAGAACCATGACCTCACATTCTACTGAGATTTTCAGTGAAACTAAGGATTCTAAGAACACACAAGTCAAACCCACAAGTCTTAACCAGGAAAATGCTAATCCTCAAATCCTGATTATGACTCTCAAATGTGTTGCTATTTTCCAAGTGTAGCAGCTTTTAAAAGCAGAAGGAACTACAGTAATTACCCATTGTGAATTCCATAGATCAAACCATAGGACATGCTTTAGCCAAATCCTTTTTTCAAGCTTTTTATTTTTCCTTTCTGTAACTTTCAGCAAAACATCCAATATTGATTTAAAATTTTCCAGTGATAGAAAATCCATCATAACTGTTGGTAAGTTGTTCTACTGGTTAATTACTTTGCCTGTTGAAAGTTCATGACTTATTTCTCATCTGAGCTTGTCTAGACTAGGCTAGACCTTTCTGTGTGATTGTCTGTAAGACAAAGGAATTTTTATTCACTCTTCAGTTCAGTATGTAATAACTGGGGGGCAACCAAAGTTACGTATGTGATCTTCCTAATATTTCCATATCCATCATGAACTGTAGAGACCAGAACTAGGAGGAGTAATCCTACATCTGTGACATCTTGACAAATTGAGAGACATTTCTGTTCATGTACTCAGAAATCCAAAAATTTGTGTATCCAGGAGTCATGTAAGTCCTTCTGACTATGTTACATTCACAAGTCATGATTCTTTCCAAAGTCATGGATTTCCAAGAGGGCAGGGGCTAATACATTATTCTTTATTCCTTTCTCTATAGCTTAACAATTGATAAAAGCAGACTTTTTCTGTGTGTACTTTATCAGGTAGCTCTGTCTCAGTGACCTCTGTTTTCAGTATTGCCTGCTTAGAAACCCAACTAAATATACACTCCGCTTGCAATTACATGCCAAAGACAATCAGTCAACCATTTTTAAAAAGTTCAACATCTACATATTCATTTTGTATCCTCCTAGTTCTTATACAAGTTGTTTCTGGTGTAAAGTCAAATACCATAGTGATTTCTAATGTTTTGACATTATTGCCTTTTTCATCCAAGCCTGAAGTCTCGGGAAAAAATACACTGCATTGTTTTAGCAAGTTATGTTCTTACACTTGAATTCTGATTTACATATCGCCATCTTTCATTCATTATTAATCAAATCTCATATTAGGCAGGCTATTTTTATTTTTTTTTTCCCTAGGATAGATGTCAGAGGAGTTTAGTTCTCTAATAGCCCACGTTTTCCTTAGGTCATATGTGTTTTACCCCAGTTCCTTGGAATTTTACCAGTATTCTAGAATATTTTGCAAATAAATAGAACACAACCTGATGAAACATTTTCTCTTTTAAGAAGCTTAAAGGCAACAAATGTGGACCAATGGATTAAAATTGTCTTCATTTCATAGCTAGCATTCAAAAATCCACCAAACCCAATAGTCTTTTTTCTTGCTTACATAAAGAACTCAGCCATGCATAGATATATAGCACCATAAATTTGGATAGTTGAATTAAGACACATGTTGTTTAATATCAAGGAGGATAGCTCATTATGGCACTAATAGGTCTTAATGGTCATGGTTTAATGATCAGGTGCTCTACTGTTTTTCTCTCATGTTCTTTATATTTTGTTCATCAGGAACAGGCTGCAAATTGATGTTCCTACATACAGTAGTGTGGTAAATAGGAAGTTAATAGATATTTCTGGGGGTTTTTTTCATTGTTAATATACAGTTTATTTTATTGGTCGAGTTTGAATCAGACTAAATAAGATTTTAAATGGTAGATTGCATAATGTAAGCTTTAATTCCTGAGAGAAAAAAGACAACATAGGTTAGCTGGTCTAGCCGAGTTTTTATGTTGTTTTATGTACTACCTGGTATGAGATGAATTCCAGATGCTTCTAACTGAGTATTTGGGTTTTTTTTTTTTCAGCAGATGTGTTCAATTACTTGTTTTCTCTTCAACTGCTTAGTACCTTGAGGACAGTCATTGCCTGATATAAGCAAAGACAGATACATCCTTGATCAGAATAGGACTGTGGTGGTTTGGCCATGGCTGGAGATGAGATGCCCAACAAAGTTGCTCTATCCCTCCCCTTTTCATCTGGACAGGGGAGAAAATATATGTTGTGAGGTTTAGGAGTTGAGGTAAGGACAGGGAGAGATCATTCTGCAATTAGTATTACAGGCAAAACAGACTCAACACAGAATAAAGGAAACTATCAAATTTATTTTATACTCTCCACACAGAGTGAAGCCAGATTTGGATAATAAGTACAACCAGATCTTAAAACACCTTCTTAAATGTGATTCACAGAGGTGCTAGGACCATCACTGATGGGCTTGGCCTTGGTCAGTGGTGGGTCTGGCCTTGAGCCCAGATGGGATTTACTGTGTTGAGCTTAGGGGAACCTTCTAGCTGCTTCATGCAGAAGCCACCCCTGCAGCCTCCCTTCCTCCAGCAGAACCCTGCCACACAAAACTACAACAAGGAGAAATGTGTAACTGTGTGGGATCTCCCACATGATGTGACAGAGAATGTGTCTGCTGAAGAGAAAATAAATAAGCAGCATAAGACAAGTTTCTCTGAATGATTTAGGCAACCTGAGCATTTGTCTGTGGTTGTGCCTTTGCAAACTAATTTTTCCTTCCCTTTCTCCTCTTTTTCACAGAATTACAGAATCATTAATGTTGCAAGGGACCTCCAAGCCCTGACAAACTAGCTGCCCAGGATGGCAGCAGTACAGATGGCTTTTGAATATCTCCAAGGATGGAGGCTCCACAACTTCCTCGAGCAAACTATGCCACTACTCATTCACCTTCACAGTAAGAAAGTGCTTCCTGACGTTCAGAGAAACCTTCCTGTGTTTCAGTTTGTGCCCGTTGCCCCTGGGTCTGGCACTGGGGCATCACCTAAAAGAACCTGGATCCATCCTGTTTGCAGATATTTATTTACATTAATAAGAAGCCTTCTCTTCTCCAGGTTAAGCAGCCACAGCTGTCTCTAATTCTCATTTCTCCTTTCTCTTTTGTCCCTTTTTTTGATCCAGATATCAAAAAGCATAAAACAGCATAATGAATCAGCACGTTATGGAAGAGGTCAGTTACAGTGACTTGAGTTACAGCTGTCATGACTAAATTGTAAAATAATATTACAGAACTGTTAGAGACTTGTGAACTCAAGATACGATACTGCTATTTCAGGTGAAAAGGGATGCATTTTCCCATCTGTTCCTTCAGTCTCAGCAGTTAAACAGATTAATTACTGGCATGATTCCAGAACATTAGGGATTGATTTGCTGGATTTTTTCATGTGTCTGTGTTAGTGAGGTACTGCAGTGAAGCGTATAGTATATGTGAACCTTGGGAAGCTCAACAGGGCCAGTATCAGGGCAGTCCCCAACATCAGTACAGCCTGTGGGCTGAATGTATTGAGAGCAGCCCTGCAGAGAAAGACTTGTGGATACATGTGTATGAAAAACTGGACAGGAGCCAGCAATGTGTGCTTGCAGCCCAGAAAGCTAATTGCATCCTGGGCTGCATCAAGAGAAGTGTAGCCAAGAGGTCAAGGGAGACGGCACTCTTGTGAAATCCCACCTGGAGTATTGAATTGAGCTCTGAAGCCACCAGCATAAGAGGTAGACTTGTTAGAATGGGTCCAGGGGAGGGCCACAGAAATGATCCAAAGGCTGGAACATCTCTGCCTTGAAGAAAGGTTGAGGGAGTTGGGGTTGTTCAGCCTGGAGAACAGAAGAATCTGGAGAGACCTTAGTGCAATCTTCTAGTACTTAAAGGGGTCTTAGAAGAAAGGAGAGACACTTTTTACCAAGGCCTATAGTGACAGCATAAGGGGCAACAATTTGAAACTCAGAGTAGATTAGAGGTACTGAAGATGTGTTTTACGATGAGTGCAGTAAGACATTGGAACAGGTTGCCTGGAGCTGTGGGTACTCCATCACTGGGAGTGTTCATGGTCAGGTTGGATGGGATTTTGAGCAATCTGGTCTAGGGGAGGGTGTCCCTGCCCATGGCAAGGGGGTTGGAACTAGATGATCTTTAAAGTCACTTCCAGCCAAAACCATTCTGTGATTCTACGTTGTTATATAGATTTCTTCTAATAAAGCAGAACAGTTGCGCTCTCTTCCCCCTCAGGCCCTTGCCTGACTACTGTTTTTCTTACATTTGTAAGTAATCTGTATTTGATCTTTTCTTTCCCTGCTCATCCATTACTGGAAAATACTTAATCTTTAAGCTAGCCACATTGGTAGAAACGATCAATCAGTTACAGGAAATCAGAACGCCTAAGGTAAAAGAAGTAGAATTTATCAAACACTTGCAGTAATGTCACTGCCAAACTGTGAGTTTTGGCAGCTCTTCTAAACTAAGCAAGGTCAAGCTAAATCAGTAGCAAGATGAGAGACCACCAAATAAAACCTGACTTAGTAAGCAGCACTTAATCTTTTCAAGCAGTTTAGTTCAGCTCTTCTAATACAATGTCATTAGATGTCATGCTTCTGTCTTAATGAATAGCTATTGGAAAATAATTGTGTTCAATTCCTTGTTGTCTTTCTTTTGTTGTCATTTTTATATTAGGGAGTATTTTTAGTTAGAAGAAAATTAAGAGCTGCTTCATTATCTCCAATTCGTTGAGTTAGTTGGCTGTTACTGTCCCTACAATGCTGAGGTAGAGTTTTATGTCTAGAGTGACTGTTATGCACTTTTATTTACTGCTTATGAATGCCTCCCTCTTAAGATAAATGGGCTTCAGAAGCAGAGAGTTGACTTCAGCTTGAACCCAAGTAAAAAAATGGTTTAAAGAAATATGAAATCTTTCTTGAAACAGACTGACTTTTCCTATATTTTTTTAATTTTGCCTTTGAAATGGAGCTAAAGCCAGACTGTTCCTTTGAAAAATGTTGAATTTCAATCTATACTAAAACAGAACAATTCAGGTCATGCTTGAAACAAGATAAGAGTTGAATAAAAAGGTATCCTTGTGTGACTGCTTGTTTACAAGTAAAACGGTCTCCAAAACACAAAGCCTGGAAAAATATAGGTCTATGCCAGCTCTGCAAAAGCAATCAGAAATGAGACAGGATTTTCTTTGCTCATGTACCAACACTAGAATCGTAATTCCTTGGGCAAAGAAAGTCTCCCTTTCCCTGGTATCCCTGCGTCAGCAACTCACCACCTCTCTGCAGGTTAAATAACGAGGCAGCTCAAGTGTGGAGAGCCTTGTTGAAAGCCTGCTCAAGTGACACTGGTCATTGACATCTCTGATGTTTGGATCATGCTTTGAGACCACAAAGGCATCCAAACTTTTCTAAAAGGGTTTGGGCTGACTTGATGGATTCAGAAGTCTCAGGGGCAGTACAGTTTGTCTTCCAACTAATTTTATCAAAAAAAGTTAAAACACTGTCCTCAAACCAAATGTTTGGGTATTTAAGCATCATGGCAATTGAGAGCACCACATCTCTCACTTACTGTAGCTACTCCTGGGGAAAGTTTGCTAATAGGATTTAACAGTCTGTTGCACAAGGAAGCCAGTGGCATTTTAAAAAAACTTCGTTCCCGTCCTCTCTCTCCTTTATTCAAAGCTGCCAGATTGAAGTTTACTCAGTAAATATGCAGAGACTTAAAATTACCTTTCAGTTATCATAGACTGAAATGGGAAAAATCCCCTTCTGTCTAATCTAATTTACTGCCAGTATCAAGAGTGTCAATAGAAAAGAGTCATCAATATGACGTGCACATGGAAAATAATTAATTTCTCTGTGTTCCCAGGTGGTTGTGGTGCAGATGCAGTGGTTGCTTGCGTCCCATAATTAAGCCCCAACAGCTTTGCAATTGTGCTATCTGTTACATACATTACCCTCAAATTGTCTCCCTTCCAGTGATGTATCTGGCTGATACACTCTGCCTCTGAAAAGCTGACATGAGGATGATGATGCAGCACTAGCAAAATGAACATTTTGACACAGGCACTGGGATGATATATAACCTTATAATGTTTCCTTCAAGCTGGGGAGAAAGCATCCAGGTGGGACAGGATGACACAGGTGGAGGCTTTTGGAAAGCTGGGAACAATCTCCCCTTTAGGCTCTCTCTTCAGCACAGTTTCTGCTGGTTTTCTAACAGTGGATTTCTAAACTTGTCTAACTTCCTTCCCTCTCTCTGTCTTTAGATAACAATATTTAGCTTTTTATAGCACTGCAGTGGCAGGGATAAACTGTGACAATTGTTGCTGAAAATGTAGAGAATATGCAATACCACCCAGTTCAACAGCAGATAGCTGTTGGCTCCTGATTCAACAGTGCATCACATTAAACCTTCTTGTCACTCTCTTCAAGGCTCTGCATAAGTCTCCCTTTCCCTACTTTTCTTTCATTGCTGGACCCTGAGTCCTCCTCATCCCCATGACCACTGTCATTGTGCCCATACTTCTAGCTTTGTCAGGGTGTTGATAAACAACCCCCAGTTTTGTCCATGAGCCCTGTCACATACAGCCCTCTGTAAAAATGGCCCAACTGCCACTCACATCTTAAAAACTCTTTTGTGTTGTGTTACTTACAGTGAATCAATTTCAACATGCTCTGCCCAGGCAGAGGCTTCAAAGACTGAAGAAGTAGATGATTTAACCAAGATACTAGGTGCAGCAAGTATTTATTATTCGGTAGCAAATATACCTCATTAAAATTCACTAGCGTGAAAAGTCTGGTCCTATTCATATTTGATGGGGACTGAGTCCAAAAACCTGGCATAAAGTACTCTCAAAAGTAGGCTAAAACTGGCTGTGTGCCTGGTTGTTTTTCTCTCCTTTAAACTACATCCATCTTTAGATCATGAGCTCCTGGGCACAAAATACCCCCATATTGAACCAAGCAAAAATTGGGCATAACTTGAAAGAAACAATTGTCTTTTATACAATTGATATCCCATAATGCTTTACCATTTTAAGGGAAGGCAACTGGTATTTAAAAAAAAAAAAGAGAGGACAATTTAGAATAGTGGTGGAAAGTACTCATAGCTAAGGTTTGAAATGAGAGCTCATACAGGACACATGGAAGAGTTCTGTAGGGAATAGGAGTTCAGGTTGCTGCAGTGAAAAGAGCAATTCTATTCCAAGAGGAAGGCTCTGAGTGAAAGGGTTTCTGGGGCAAGAGGATAAATGATTAATAAATTCTAAAAAGAAAGAACTGAGATGGAAATGTCCAGTTACAGGAGAAGTTACTGTGAAGAGATTAGGAAAATACTGTCTGAAGTAACTTTTTTAAAAAAAGGAACGGTGATGGTTTTCATGACATAGTAGAGAGACTTTCAATGAAATTAAAAACAAACAAAAAAAGAAGCTCAAACATGATTGTACATTTTGAGGAGCATGCATAAAAGTTCATGTTAGACTTTTAGACCTAAAAGGTGGGAAGGAAACAGGTTTAAATGTCACACTGCAAACACCACAGTGATTCTGGATGATAGGGAATTCCTCTGTCCATAGAGTTTTTATGCACATGGTTCAAAACATGTCAAAATAGTTGGCCATTGCCAAAAAGAACCATCTATGTGACAGTTACAAGGAGAGGTGGGCTGTTTCTCACAGACTCTTTCAAGAATTCAGTGGGAATTATACTGGAATTACTTTACCCTTAGTCAGGTCTTTGGGCTTTTTTTCTTGGATTTTAATCTAGATGTTCCATGCTGCCTTTGAGCCCAATCCAAAACAATGAAAAAATCAAATTGAGCCTTTTTGTCAGTTCAACAACCTTTTAGGTCATGCCTTCAAAGTCAATAAAAAGGGAATTGGGATCACTGCTGCTGTTAGCTCAGGCGATGGGGCTGAGTGAATGGCGAATTTCTTACTGTGTCCCCAAGGTCAGACACCAACACACTTGCTCAAATGGAGCTTATGTGCCCCAATGCCAGGACTTTGGTTTCCATGCTTTTATCCTGTATTTTTTTTTTTGTTTGTTTTCTGTCTGGGTTAAAAGGAGCTGCAGGAAACTTAGAAGCCGTTAAAAATTAAATGACTCATCCAATAAGGCAGTAAGGGATTTAATTAGATCTCAAAATGAGTAAATCTGGTTAGTCCACGGCAGTATGGAGCAGGTGCCAAGCATGAGAGTCATCTTTGTGAGGGTGGAAAGCCCTGTCTTTCAGTACAGAACAAGGTGTGGGTGGGGTGAGGAGGGAGGGTAAGTGGAGGGTGCCCAATATCTGCTGATAACTCAATACAGGCAATACATAAAAGGAGGTAGAGACATGCCATCAATAAGCACTACATCTCCCTGTGTCTCCATGATCCCTGGAGCAGAAACTTATTGTGAAAGTCCCAGCATGCAGTGTACTATGGGATCCTGCTCCAGGGCTAGTCATTTATTATCTCCCTCTGTGGCAATCAGGCGAAAAAGAAATGAAAATTTTTAAACACTGACAAGTGGAAAATTCAGTAAACTCGAATGCCTGACAAATAACAGTTCAAAGACATTTAATGAACTGTGATTAAATTTTTCATGTTTCAATTAGTTCTAACTCAAAGTTAGTTCAGGTCCATAAAAAGGTACCAGTGACTACAGCTCTGGCCCCTACCATAATGTTTAGGTTTTATCTATAACATCTATTGTGTAGGAAACCTTCATACTGGAGTCTAGTCTGGAAGGTTTTTTTAACTTTGTTTTGTGTGTTGGTGTTAAAGCAGGCTGAAGAAGTATGGCTACATTGAGCCCTTCACGCACTCTCTCTTGGTGTGAAGAGGAGGGTTCCCAGGGTTAGCTCACACCAGGTCCTTCCTGACCCCTGAAGCAAGTTATACATGATTATGGTAGAAACAGCAGGTTAGTGTCCTAATAAAAAAATACAGTAATCAGATGCAGGGCAGCTCAATGGGGATCTCAAACAATCATTTCTGCAGGAGGAGAAAGACACAGTCCTGTAAACATAAACACACTTGCAGTCCACTTAACTCTTGCTATTATAGCAAAAGTGAATATCTCCCCGTTTCATACAGCTTGGTTAACTGCAAGTTTACAGCAGGGGCCACTTGAGGCTTCTTCAACTCAGATGCTTTTATTTTGTTCCTCCTCCTGATGTAGCACTGAGTTGTATTCAGTGACTTCATTTTCATTACAGAGCAGATCGGCCATTAACTTACTTAAACAGATGCCACCGGTTAAAATGAAATATTTGCACGTATCATGCCTTTTAAAATTTAGTCCTGTTCAGTTTGCAATCTCTTCTTTTCCAAAAAGCTGTACTTTCAAAAATTGCATATTTGAAAGCAGAAGATATAAAGTGATTGTAAAAGGGAAGTGATTTAAAGATTTCAGTATAATTTAATGTAATTCCAAGCAATGTTCTGTATCATTTTACCTATAATAGCTGCTCTTTGATGATAGAAAGTTTTCTGTAAGTCTATCCTACTCTCTGGCAATTATTCATATCCTAGTTGAAAGGCTTTACATTCCTATAACTGTAATCTTTTATATTAATGATTTGCACATCAGCTACCCAGTAATATTTTATAGAGATATCTTTCTTATTCTACTATATTCCTTCCTGCCTTTTATAACTATTCAGAAACCAAAAAAGCATAAAATGCACCATTTGGAAAGGAACTTGTTGACATCCTTTACTCACTGGGGATTGTAATCTGGAAGTTTACCAAAACTGATGGCCATCTTCAGTTCATAACACTGTATTAACTTCAACTACAAAAATTCTGAAATCAGGATACAGCTAATTTTTCTGCAGTCAAAAACTGCAGAAGTACACTTTGCTTAATTACTTATTCACAAATATTTTGAAAATATTTGGAAGTTGTTTGGGGCACCTATACTTATGAAAAGGCTAAAAGGCCAAAAAAAAAGTGGTCACTTATCCTGCTTTGGCTGTCACTAATGAGAATTTTTTTCCTCTTTCTAAATTATTTTGCATTCATTGAAAAACAGAGATAAAGAGGGCCAATAACTGAGCTTCAAATGAGCCTCTGTCTACATGACCTAAAAATTGTCAGGCACAGTGCATCATATGTCTAGATATTGTTTGATGATCATCTTGTTTTCACTATTGGAGAGGACAACACTATTTAGAGATGTTCTCTCCATGGTGGTTTTGAAGCATTTGTTAGAGGAAACATTTATTTCTCCTGCCTGAGGGGATTTTAATCTATTTGTGAAGACAGCATTGGTATCAATCTCATGAAATTCTATTCATTTAGAGAGACTGAGTACCAATGGTGGAGTTGAAGCTTCATGCAACTTGAAGGTTTGCATCCTTTGTGGGACCATGTTAGTCAGCCCTGTCTAGAAATATTTAGAGAATACCAAAAGTGAAAACATTTGCTCCAAACATGATATATCAAAGTTATTGATTTTATGAGTCTGTATCCTAAAAGTTCCTTTACCAACAGATTAATCAAAGTGGATAAAAAAGGAATTCAAACCATCCAGGAGCTTGATGTTGAAGTAATATCATCATAGTGTAACCAATTATAATCACTTGAATTTAAAATAACTAAAATCCTTCCTGTAAATGGCAACCCGTTTTTTCAGTCCCTCATACTCAATGGAAGACAAATTCATGTCACTGTTGTAGCAGTTCTGTCTAACAATAATTCTGTTTGGGTTTATCTTTCAGGGCCAAAAGGGATATCAAATATGCAACTGCAAATTGGAGTCAGATCAATTTACCAAGGAAAGAGAGCAGGACAATATGCTGTTTTTATAGAGGAGTCCTAACTTAATTTTTCACCATTCACGTTTGTATTCTTGGAAAAAGTGATTCAAGTTGTGAAATAATCAAAGAAAGATTCAGAGTAAATTCCAGTTATTGATATTCCTGGTAGCTGAGAACATCTCATCTTTCTCTTACAATGTGTCTAATCTCACAGTCTGAGTTTTCTTCCTTTCCAGTACTGCAGCTGCATGAAGCATAACTGGAATTTCTGATTTAATCATGCACTGTACTTGAGTAAGGGGCTAAACTGATGCTTAGGCATAGAATATTAACTACAGGCTCACAGATTCCAGGACTAAAATATCCAAAGGAAGCACTGTAGTCAGATAGTCTGACCTTTGCACAGAATGCACCTGGGAACCTGCCTGAATTTATCTGTATTAGAACAAAAGGATATAATTTCTAACTAGCTGTGATTTGGCATAAATGCTGTAGAATCCTCTGCAATTGTTATTCCAATCTTTCTCTACTAAAATCGTGTGTCTCAGTCTATCTTGGTTGTCCAACTACAGATGTGTATCTATGACTTTTTTCTATATAATCTATGAGCTCATTAACGTGTTCAACAATATGCTCACAACTTCTACCCATCGCTACAGGTGGGAAAGGTTAGTACTGAGCTGGAGAAAAGGAGTATTTGAAATATTATGCATGCAATAATTATTCCACTATTGCAAGTGAAGTATTGTGACTCCCAAATGCAGCCACAACAATGAATTTTACTGGGTGTTTGCAAACTTCTCCATTCACAGTTTTTAAGGCTAGGAAAAACAGCTGTGATTACCTGATTTGACTATTTCTCTAAATACTGTGTATTGCAGTTAAGAGATCTGTACATGTGTTCATTTGTATAACATCATGGTTATTGAAGACATCCATTGCTGAGTGAAAATATTGCAGAAGAGAACCACCTGGATGCTGGGAAATGGGCAAAGCAGATCTCCCACGTCTTGTAGCATGAGGGTCTCAAAGTGGTTATGTGAGAAGAAAAAACCAAGAAAGTTCTTTAAAATGCCCCAAATACATCACTTTCAAGGCTGAGGTAATTGTCAGTTATGTCAGTCATGCTACTCCCCACTGAAGCTCTGTTTAAGTTTTCCAACATTTCACATGCTAATGAAAAATAAGATGATCCTCGTGTGTTGATCTGGACTATGCTTATCTTCAAAGTTTTGGCATCTTGGCTGGAAGTAGTTTTCTTCTGTCAGTGGAGCAGTGTGGTGTTTCCAAACGGCAAGAGAAAGAAGGCAATACAAGCAATAAGTGGACAAGCATCCACCACCTTCTACTTTTGTGTAAAAGTCAGTTGTCTGTTACAGTTTGACAGACACAATGGTGGTAGAATAGAAAAACACAAACACCTATTTATTGCCATTAAGAAGATGAGAAACACACATGCCAGTCCTGGAGAGCTGCTCACCACCTGGCACCCAGTACTGTGCCTCAGTTGCCAGTTTGTGCTTTCTAAACAGAGTAAATGTGAAATGAACCCCAACTCTATTTTATGTCAGGAAAGCAAAAAATGCTTGGGCTCTATATCACCAGTTGTGCAACAAAACTCATCTTTAAGCTTTCCAATGCAAATCAAAGTTTTAAAGGGGAATAAATATTTTTAGCATCCACAAAAAAGAAGAGAAACTCTGAAGGCTCAGGCTGGAAAGTGTTTACCTCTGACCCTGTGCCAGCTCTAACAGAGTATGTTACTTTAATTTACGGTGAACTTATAATTTTAAATTACAATAACAACAATATCAAATTAAAAGTTCAGACAATAGTAACTCTTGCTTTAAGGACTTGATTGCATTGCATAATCCTCAAAAGCATTTAACTCAGAAAAAACACGATCTTCAGGCATATGGGGTTTCAAAATTTGTAAAAGGCCATAAAAGTCTTAATTCAAATTCCGCATAAATCATGTGTAGCCTGGGATGAATTATTGATGCTTGATGTTAGATGTTTATCTCTGTCCCTTGTGAGCTTGGGATACATACTGATTTCTAGGTTTTTTTCTCCAGCAAAAGCCTATGCTCAGTGGTCTGCTGCATATAAAACCATTCTTATACCTTAGAGAAGAAATTATGGGATATTTTTACTGAGTTAGTTCTTAGGTGCTCCACTGAGAGCCCCAGTAGGAAGGGTGCTACACTGATTAGAATGGTTGAGCCAATCAGGATCTCACAAATTAGGTATAAGTCAAGACACAGGATGTGAAGGTAACACAGAGGCAGGAGGAGCATCTTGGGGTAAAATAAGACAAGTGGCTTTAACATGTTTATCTACTATACATTTTAAACACCCTCAGGAAGAGGTTCCTTGGTTACATGGAGTACCATGCCTTTGACTTCACTGTCCTCAACAAAGACCATGATGAATTCAAACATAGGTTTTAGGATTATAAATTCTGTATTGTAGAATAAAACATGAAGTGAGATGTATGCTTAGCAAGGAGCTATTGAATCAGGAAATCAAACTGAGAGATGAAGAAGATAGAAAAGGTTGGGGGAAAAAAAGAACATTTTTGATGAAAAGAAATAACTTCTTTGTCCTCCTTCACATTGAATTCTACTTCTTCCTTGGGTATGTCCTCTTTCATTCTAGTATCATCAATTCACTGTATTTATATGACGTTTGCCACCTATTCTAGGCCATTAATGAAAGAGTTCAGTCTTCAGTTTACTACCTAAAAATGACCTTGGTAAGGACAGTGTGGACATTAGGGATTGGAAATCCTTCGTGAAGATTTCAAAGTAGGAGAGTTTTAGGAGATGAAAAGTGAATATGTGAAGTCAGGGAAAGAGTAAAACTCCTGGAAGTTTGATAATGTGTCACAATTCACTAGAAAAAAAAAAAAAAAGAGCTTAGCCTGTGTCTAGTCAAGAAGATGTGGACAACTTGTGGTCATGTGATTACCGGACAGAAGGAGTATCTGGGATTCTGTATCCTGAATCTGGCAGCAGAACCGATGGCAAGTTTTCCAGTAAATCTCAGTTTATCTAAAATCATGGTCTTATAATAGATGCCATTTGTGAGGAATGATTAAAAGGGCCTTCATTTTGATAATGATATTCCTGAAAGTAAAATATTTGCCGAGAAAGTCTGACAAATATATTGCATTCAGCATTGTTACTTGCTCATCTGAAATTTTCATTGCATAGACATGAAAGAATACAATTTATAAACAGAGTAAGTGTAACAAGAGCAGAAATAAAATCATTTATTTGAAGGATGCCATGAGCAAAGAAAGCATCATATTTATCAGGCAATATATTGATGAGCCCTTTAGCCCATACATGTAACCCTAGATAGAACATGTCTTTTATAACCAGATTCTGGCTCAGCAGTTAAAATAAATAAAGAAAATGTGGATATTTTAAAATTTCTTTCTTTCTTTTTGTACACAAGATTGTTTGTTACAAATAAACTCTGCAAGAAGGAGTCCAGTTGATATGCTATTAAAATATAACTACTCTGAATAAATACACATAAAATGATCTTCTTGCGTTAGCTGGAGTAACTTTGAAATCATCCAATATGTCTTCTAAACTGCAGGTACAATTCTAGTTGGCCAGAAGGAGATTGGTCTTCATTTGTCTTTTCAGTCTGATATCTATCTCCCATGACTTTGCAAATTTTACCTGATGCTCTCAGAAGCAAAAATACATATTAAAGCTTAATATCTTGCAGCAAGTTATTAGAAGATTTGAAATCTGAAAGCTGATAAATCAGCACCAGTTGAGAAAGTGAACTGAGAATGTCTGGATTAAGTGATAATAATTAAAAAAAACCCAAAGTCTTAAAAATTAACCGGGTGATTATGTGGCAATGAGATAAGACAATCAATCTCCAGCAAAACCTCTGCAGTGTGCTGAAACAGGTTCTCTAGCCTCAGGTCAGCCTTGGTTGGTTCAGTTGCAGCTCCATCTGGCTAGCAAGTCTGCTAGCTCGAATCATAAATCGTTAAAAAGGTATTCTGTTATTCCAGGCACTGAAGCTCCAGTTTGTTGATGATCCTCTCATTCAGGGCACAGCACAGCTAAACAGGTCATTGTTTGACTTATGCAGCACTTCTAAGAGTGGTTGGTAAAATGTTCAGAATCGCTAATGCCCGTTATGTGTCCACTGGCAATAACCTTTCTGTGAGACACCCAGAAAAGTACAGCTTGTGCTGAGATTTACCACTAGGAGAAGCTGAAAGCTCTGTTGTTGCTAGGCAGATGTTATGGATGAAGGTGATGTTAGCTGTTAGTCAAGCAAGCAGCGTTCAGGAAGACCATATGACCACATCTCTGATATTTTATCTTTTCCACCAGTTCCCTATACGCATCGAAGATGTGTGTGATGGACTTTCCGGGGCACATAGTGTATTCTTTCAGCCATCCTTCTCTACTAAGTACTTACTACGGTCTCCATTGTAATGGTCCCTGTACTTCCTACCATCAGTGATGGCTCCAAAGCTGTCCCTCATAGAAATTCCCATATATGTGAAGACATATAAGTGGGGCAAGGGATAAATGAGCAATGGCACTGTGTGTAACAGCATTATAAAAAGCTGTCATGAATGTATCAGATGTCTGACCAATATTCATTACAAGAGGATCATAGAATCACAGAATGATAGAGGTTGGAAGGGACCTCTGGAGATCATCTAGTTCAAACCCCTGCCAGATCAGGATCACCTGGAGTGGAATGGACAGGACAGCATCCAGGCAGGTTTTGAGTGTCTCCAGAGATGGACACTCCACAACTCACCTAAGAAGCCTGTTCAAGTGCTCTGCCCCAGTCACTGTAAGTAAATGTTGGTTTAACCCAGGCTGGAGGCCAGATACTCACCAAAATCTCTCTATCACTCCCCTTTTCATCTGGACAAAGGAGAAAATATATATTGAGAGGCTTAGGGTTCGAGATAAGGACAAGGAGAAATCATTCCACAGTCAGCGTCATGGGCAAAACAGACTCAACACAGAATAAAGGAAAGAAAACTAATTTATTACACTACACTGCACACACAGTGAGACCAGAGTCGGAGAATGAGAAGTACAACCAGACCTTAAAACACCTCTCCCACCACTCCGTTCTTCATGGACTTAACTGTATTCATGATTTTGCTCCCTTCTTGCCCCATTGTGCCTCAGGGAGGGGCAGGGAATGGGGGTTTCAGTCAATTCCTCACTAGTTGTTTTCCTTCTTAGGTGGGGCGGGGCATTCCTTACACCCTTCCCCTGCTCAAGCATGGGGTCCCACCCATGGGAGACAGTCCTCCATGAACATCTCCAATGTGAGTCCTTTCCCATGGGGCTTCATCTCCTCACCAACTGCCCCAGCGTGGGTCACTACTATGGGGTGCAGTCACAGAATCATAGAATGTCTTTCAGTCTCTCAGGCCCAGACTGCTCCAGCCTGGTCCTCCATGGAGTCACAAGCTCCCCGCCCAGCAAACCTGCTCCAGCATGATATCTCTCTCTCACTCATCTCTGCCTCTCTCTCCCCATGGGCTGCAAGTGCTGGCAGAGGCTTGCTCCAACATGGGTCATAGCATCTTCTGTATGCCTCATCTGGGGCCTCTCCATGAGCTGCAGGTGGGTTGTCATCCTTTTTCATGGAGCTGCAGAGGGACACCCACTCCACCATAGGTTTCTCCATGGGCTGCAGGGTAATCTCTCTCTCTGGCACCTGGGGTGCCTCCTCCCTGACCCTCCTTATTGACCTTGGCATCTGCACAATTTCTTACATCTTCTCACTCCCTTCTCTGGTTGCAAAAAAGTGTCTGATACCATTTTTTTTCCTTCTTAAATGTGATTCACAGAGGCTCAGCCTTGGTCAATGACTCTGGCTGGTGTTAACTCTATCGGGCCTACAGAAAGCTTCTAGCTGCTTCTTGCAGAAGCCACCCCCTCACCCCTCACTCCTGCACCAGAACCAAGCCATACAAAACTACAACAGGAAGTACAACTCCTCATGTTTAGGTGGAATCTTGTTACCATTATCTCATGATGTGCTAGAGGTTTATCGAGATGACTTTGGTCCCAGGATGGAAGATGAGGGCAGTGAGCACACACATTTTCATGTGCGTTTGCCTTCAGAATGTTCCAACCTAATTTTCTAGACCTTTACTTCTAATTGTTTATGTTAATTGATGGTGTTTCTACAGATGCTTCAGTGAACTATTAGTCAGGGCTGGTAGCTGGGTACTGTGAGGATATGGAGGGATGAGAAAGAAATGTCAGGGTTACACATGTCAAGAGAGTAGGAAGGGTCTCATATCCTAAAAATAGGTCCAGCCATATAAAGACCTTGGCCCATGTTATAACAAAGGTGCCAGTGGTGAGTTGATTAATATGACTGAGCTGTAGAAAACAGCAGAAAAATCTTGCACATTTATTAGTGATGGGTAGTTTCCTATATAAGGGTAGTGGAGGGACTTTCAGCCATGTATTTGGAAAAGCCAGTGAGTGACTAATGGATGAGTAACTGTGCATGCTGACTTAATTGCAGTGCCTGGATTTGTACATCTTGATTCTTAGTAGAGACCTTAAATATGTATCTTTGTCTTCCAACCTACTTCTGAGCCTCCCATTTGACTGTTCAGATCCTCCCCCCCCCACCTCTGGTCTTCAGAAGCGTGCACACAAATAGCACACTGCTTCAACAGATACCCTGGGCCATGAGAGAGGCAGGCTCTGCTAAATCCATAAAACCTCCCTCCATAAAATCAAGTGTGAGTGCCTTTGTCAAGCTCCCTTCTTCTCCCTTTGTTCCAAACTCATCACACCAAGGACAGCAGGGCTTCACTATGCATCATGTCTCTGGGGCGAGCTGCATCCTTAAATTGCTACCAGAGATAAAGAGCAAGTAATGCCACAGAGAGAGCAATCATGTACAGGGAACTGGGGCTGCTGAGGGAACCTGCAAATAAACAGAATAAGGAAATGTGTGACTGCAAAGCTGCAGCACCTGCTTCAAGCGTGGGACATCAGCCATGGCTGAAGTGCTCTACTTCAGAGTGGTGCTGCTGCCTGCTCGAGCTCTTCAGAAGGCCAGTTTTCTCTTGGTTCATATTTTTTAGCAGTAAATCACAGTATATAAAGCTGACTCTGCCATTAAATCAAGAGTCAGATAATCTGGCTATTCACTTGGAAGAAAACTTCCTTGTTAATTATCATAAATAAAGCCTTTGGGGCTTGTAGGTGTCAGAGCCAAGGCACAAGGGAGAAAGTGATAAAGGCAGGCAACTGTGGATGGCAAAATGGGAGGATCATTAAAAGGGTTGGAAATGGACCTGTCACATTTAGTTTTGCTGGTAATTTGATTATTAAAAGAATTAAAATTTGATGATCTTAGAGAATAAATGACTTGTTTTACAGGGCTGGAAGGGAAATGCAGAGTGAAGTGAAGGGAGCTGCAGACTCCAGAATATCATATTGTTCTCTTTTTCAGAAAACTGTAGGAAAAGTTCTCCTACTGGTGGTTGCAGGAATGCTCACTAGGCTTCATCTTTGGAAGAAGAAAATTCTCTTATCAATGGCTCAAATTTTTTTGTTCTTCTGCCATCACACCACTTCTGTATCATAAAAGTAACATCTGGGGCTAGTTCAAGCACCAGTGAAATGCCCTGTCTGGGAATATGATCAGTATGATTTTCTTGGGGAAAAATGTTGCAGAACAGGTTATAGATTTTCCCTTCTTAGTGGTCATGTGCCAGTGCAGGCTGTAGGTGCATATGCTGTAGCCTGGGAAGCCCTGTTTGTATTATCCCAACCTGCAACAGCATCTCTGATCAGGAAGGACATTTGTGAATTATTATTGCAGCTGCAGCTTTGCAATAAGAGGGGCAGCAGCTATTTCAGTCCCTCTGAAGTATTTTGTTCCATGTGAATATCTGAGATGGTTGGTTTTTCTGGTGCTTTTCAAGACACTATGAATACAAAAAGGTGCTACTGTGTCCTTCAAAAAACAGATGAGGAACATCTCAGATTGACACTCTTGTTCTTTTAAATATTGTCTGAAGATTTAAAATCCCTGTATGAGAGAGAAGAGGTATTTCCTTCTCCTGGAAAGAGTAAAGCATCAACTGGAGACTCTGGATCTAGTCAAAAACCAAATTTGACAGAGGAGTTAATGCAGCTAAGTGTGAGCAGTCTTAGTAACGCGAAAGAAAATCCATGAAGAGCTTCAGCTCACTGGTGTCTGACAGTTTCCATGCTTTGTCTCATCTGGCTTTGGAAGTTATCCATTTCAAGGACAAAACTGGCATAATGATCTTGGGAAGTTACCCAGAACCAAACAGTCTGGTTCCAGCATGAGTACTACCAGCATCAAGGCATGGCAGTCAGAGATCAGGCTAAGCTGGGGCATGAGTGCACTAATGAGGATCAGACAAAAGTTTGCATGGCTTCTCTTTTACTTTTTTTTTTTTTTCCCTTCAATCCTTTATTTTCATCAAAAGAACTCCTGGGAATCCTTAAAAAAAAATAAAAATCTTGACCTAAAATCCCAGAGTGGATTGATTTTTTTTTTCTTGCCTTAAAAGAGATTGCTGGTGCTAGCAAGTGACTTGTTAAATAAAAGACTTTCCTCTGAAGCATCTCTGTGCATGTGAGGGGAATAAAGGCAAGATTTCCTCGAAGAAAAGTAATTTTCACTTGAAGTATTTTAAATTTCCTTTCTACCATTTTTTTCTTGATGTATTTCAAACTGTTTAAAGGGACTGATGTACAGCAGCCACTATGGGAGAAATCATTCTTTTTTCAGTCATGAGTTAAGTATTTAATATTTTAACAGTGGAAAGAACTTTTAGTGAAAACCCCTTTTTTAAAAAAGGGGGTTTTGTTAAGCTGCTAAAGATGGATAGAAGATTAAAAACTTGGAACCAAAAAGCTTATCTATGAAACAAGGGAAAGTTTTGCAGTTGATTTCAGGGTTGAAATGTCTCTATTTTCTTCTCCATTACATATATGACTGGAAATTGTGTGATTTTGCTTGAAACAGCTTGGCTGATTCACAGTGACAGCATCCCAGAGCTTTGAGATCAGCTGGTTCCTTGACAGATTCTGGATGACCTCTCCTTTCATAAACTTGAAGCTACTTGGAGTGAAGGTCTGTCAAACTGTCCTTCTTCATTCAGAAACAGGCATTCAAAAGGGTCTATCATTACTCTCCATAGTGTAAGAACTGACACCTTCATTACAACATGCCTGTAACTACTAGGTAACCTTGTCAGAAAAGTCAATTAATAAACCCTCTGATAATGGTGACAAACTTTAACGTTCCACATTGATAAATGCTCCAAATCACTGGATGAGAAAAGATCTGAAAATTGTTTTCAGTAAAATTCCACTTTTCCAGGGAAGCCTTTTCCAGGACAAGAGACTTTTTTACAATCCTCAAAGTATAAGCTATAAAATACACTCGAGTATAATATAAAAAAAATATAAGTTAAGTTTCTTTTTATATTCTAAAGGGGTTATTTAATTGCTGCTTGGAAAAGCCCCTATATCTTCAGGTGGTGTCCTGTTTGGGGCATGACTTATGCTCTAAGTTTTTCAGTTTAGGAAGAGGTAGACGTTGGGTATTAAGGTCCTCCCTGGGCACTGGGTCAAGAAACGAGGAACATCATCCTCTCAACATCTGTCTAGAAAGGCACTGGTCTGATTTAGGTGGTCTCAGTTCCATTTAAGCTCTTGTGCTTAATGTTTTCTACCAGCTTGATGTATCTGAAAGCCTGGATTCAGCCCATGGGAAACAATAAGCCCAAGGCCATAGGTTGGGTTTGGGCTCCTGAATGAAAGCTGGCAGACACCAGTCCTTGTGCAACTCCGTGTGGGGAAAATGAAGCTTCAGTTCACCAAATGCCATAAGCAATATGTGACATCACTGCTCTTCTAACTAGAGTTATCTTGATGGGACACTATCATAGAAGGAATTTCACTGTGGAGCCCAAGATCAATGGCAATGACTTAAGAAAACAAGCCAATCATTGTACTGAAAGTTTCTGTAGCCTCCAAGGATGTGCACATCATCATAAACACATGGACCTCTTTTCACAGAAAGCACTATGTGCTTGCAATGGCAAAAATGGAAAATTCAGTTAGTTTAGCATGAAACAGCATCAGCAATTACATCTGATTACAGTTTTATCAATGCAACCTTCTTAGCCTAAAGGACGTCTTATTTCTAACTACAGAGACACAGGTGGCCATGCCCCAAGTAGGCAAGGAGAGGAGGGGGACAGTTCTAGGCAGGTCCCTGGTGTTGAAGATCAGAAGCTTCCACATACACAAGAAATTATTGCAGTATGAAGTCTGCTAATTCAGGGGGAGAAGTTCAGGTATTTCCATAGCAACAAAATTAAAGAAACAATACCTGATGGATCCTTTAATACCATAAATGAAGATTTGATTTGTTCCAGCCACTCTGTATAAGCTAAATTGGTGTTGCTAGAAGGTCTGCAACAGACATTTTGCTGAGATGCCTCTATGCATTCAGGTGCAGTAACATGAACAACTTTTGCACTCTGGAAGTAGATACAGGGAAGAGAGGGGTAAACTCTCATTTGGAGTGCGAGTATGGTTCAGAGTTGTCTTTAAAATTAAGAAAGACTTTTAAAAGTCTTTTAGTCATAGAAGGTGGGGTAGAGAAAGCAAATAAATATTGATGAAGAACGAAGCTGAGCATATAACATCACATTCATTAGCTTGCTCTCTCCTGAACTCCTGTGATGTTTTATGCATTTTAAATTAACCCATTTAGCGGAGGCCAGGTTAATTCCTACCACCTGGAAATTTATATATATGTATATACACACATGTAGACATTTAAAGGTGTTTCTGAAAGCAGGAGGTATTCATCAAGTATATGATTTGCTCTGAAAATTTTCATTTTAAATTGAAGTATGTCTTGTAAATAACGATTTGAAGCCTCAAGAATTTGAGGCCAACAGAAATATAAACCACCCTGAGGCAAATAAACATACTCACATGCAGAGAGAGATGACAACAACAAAGTCTATGAAATGCATTAAGGCAATTTTATGGCAACCTTGTTGTACTGTTGGTGCCCCAGACTGCAGAAAAATGAACCCACTCAAGGTTTCCTGTTGAGTGCTCTGAGAATTTTTATGGCAGATTTGTGTTAAAAAAATTCTGGTCATTTTTTCACATATATGCTTTCTTGTCCTTATCCCAGATTTGACACTGACTCCATCTGTTGCCTTAGGCAAATTCTGTACATTGATTAAAACTCTGAGCTTTTCTAGAGTTGGTTTGCTGCCTTTGTGAAGAAATTAATCAATGATAAGGTACTGTTCATGTGAGGTCAAAAACTTTCCTGATGGTTGTATCTGAGGCATAATCTTGACATGGGGCTTTGCTCTGATCTTCTCACATAGCAGAGATTGTATTAGCAAATACTTAGTTCATGTGAAAATGCAACAGGATCTTCACAGCTATACACACTGGTAATTCTATCTATTTTACTATAGTATATTTTACTATACTATTTAAGGACATACCCATTTTCTAGTTCTACAAAATGCCCGTTGCAGAGGATGGATGGTTGAATCATCAGTTCTTGGCATCATTTTGGGTGAGGAGCAGCAGAAAGAGCTGTTATCCTTGTACAATGAGAGAAGGCAAAGGGGTTATTCATATCTTCCTGGGGAACTCCTTAATTTCATCCAACTCAAATATTGTGTCAGTCTCAGAGATGAATCAGAAGTTAAAAGAACCTAATGAATGCTTAGTTATGCACAATTGCTAGTACACATTTAAAGATTGTGATATCATCAAAATCTATGTAAAAATTGGCATTTTTTCTGATCAGCTTTACAGTAAGAAATAGTTGGGGTTGTATAATTTGCAACTACACAGAAAGAAATAATCTGACTGCCTTAGAAATCCAGTTCTACTGCTGTTCCCATTGCCACATCAGCTGCAACATGGTTGTGACACCGAAGTGAAGTCAATTCTTACAGAGCCCGATTCATCACTTTCACCTTGACATGAAAGTCAAGCTGGAAAACTGCTGAAAAGAGCAGTTTTGTTTGGCTTTTGGGCAGTGCCTGATTAATTCCCTCTGTATCCATGGTCACAGATTTGGTGTGTTTGCTGATCCTGCCTCCTCAGCACCCGGTCAGGGAATGATGTGCAGAAGAATAAAACATGGGCACCACAGTACAAGAGGGACATGAAACTCCTGGAGAATGTCCAGAGGAGGGCAACAAGGATGGGGAAGGGTCTGGAAGAGAAGTCTTATGAGTCCCTTGGTTTGTTCAACCTGGAGAAAAGGAGGCTGAGGGAGACCTCATCTTGGTCTGTGGCTTTCTGATGAGCATGAGCAAAGGGCCTGGCAACGAGCTCCTCTCTTTGGTGACCAGCAATAGAACCAGAGGGAATGGCATGAAGCTGTGACAGGGGAGGTTTAGGCTGGATGTTAGGAAGAGGTTCTTTACTGAGAGGGTGGTTGGGTACTGGCTCAGGGTCCCCAGGGAAGCGGTCATAGCACCGATCTTGGCTGAGTTCGAGAAGCATCAGGATGATGCACTCAGTTCCATGCTCTGACTTGGCTGGTCCTGTGTGGAGCCAGGAGTTGGACTTGATGATCCTTATGGGTCTCTTCCAACTCAGTATATTCTTTCTATAATTCTATGAGATACCATCACTTGCATCTTGTGATGTCTTAAGTTACTGCTTGTCTTCATCCATCTATTTTTCAATCTCAGTAATCTGTTTCAGGCAGTGGAGTGATGTCTAAAATTAGAAGAGCCTTGTATGTGGTCAGAATCGCTGGCTGCAGCAGTGTTATCATGGCTGGCACCTGGCATTGCCTCCAAATTCAAGTAGCCTGAGAAACTACAGGAACATATAGTACATACTGGTCTTTCCTCTAAATTGGTTCCTTCTGATGGGGCTTAGAAAGTCCACATACTTTCCACTACAAGAAATGTTGTGTTAGATGCAGGGACATCCTGCATTGTACAATTGCTTTCTCTTCCCATATGCTATACACAAAAAGAAATTCAGTCTTTGGCATAAATTTATTACTTGTAGCCAGTACACTGAGCACCATCTTATGAAACAGAGATACAGCATCGTTAAAGATACAGGTCCATCAGAGCTAAATGTACAACCAATAAAGGAGATGCCAGTCCAAAACCTTCATGTGTTTAAATCTGATTTTAATTCAGATGTTTCCTGAATTTCATGAATATCTGTTATTTATAAGCTAGATAAATACCATTGATGAAAACTTTTCAATCTGTGCAGTGTTTGCAAACTGTTCACTCCAAATCATCACTATTCATCATATGTGTTAGCTCACGTGGCCTGGGTTTTTTTGCACCCTGTTTTGGATGCCTTGAGATACATTCATACAAAAATAATGAGCAGTACTTCTTCAGTACAATCTGTTTAACATTCAGAAATGTTTTCCAGAGCAGGAAACAGTTCTCCAATTCACAAGTATGCAGAATATGAAGAGTGGGACCTGTTGAATAGAAGAGCTCTAAATTAGAATCTAAATTAGATTCGATTATTCTGAAATATATTCATGAATATTTTACTTAGTCAAACGTACTCAGTAAAATATTTTAAAAGGTAGGCCTGACCCACGCTAGAAATAACTTGGATGTTCAGTATGACTAATGACAGACACTTTATGCAATAGAATTTCTCTCTGCATTATGCCCATGCACAATACTAGCATTTCTCATTACTGTAATATGTGACACCACAGAAATGTTTCATCTTTAGGAGTGAATGTGCTTGAGAAACCAAGGTCCAACAGCGATAAAACATGGGGGTGTCTTTATTCAGATGACTTAAGGATAACATAAGGTTTAGCCTGATCACATCCAAATTTTCCCCTAGAACTGCTTCCCAGATTACCAGAATTGGAATGAGGTTCCTGTCTTTCCAACATCACACTCTAAATTTCTTTAAAATGATACCTTCTCTAAGTTATTAACTCCCAATCTAACTCAACCTAAAATATGGAGGTTTTAATATTGAAAATCATACATTTTTTAAGGCTTCCCGTGATGTAAGCTAGTTTTGTTAATTTTCATTAATAAATTACATTAATGCTTTTTACATTATAAATTCATAGTGGCAATAATCTGGAACATCCAACATATGTTCATTTGAAGAAGTTTAAAGCTATTCAATTATTTTAAAAATCTCATATATGCAGTGCTTTTGCACTTTTTAACCAAAAACAGTTTGTGTAGAATTTTTATTACAAAAAAAAAGGAAGGCTTTCAGAAGTGAAGAAGTATGTTTTGACAGCTATTTGAAAAAAAAGAAAGAAATGATAGTGCCAGAAAATGAGAGCTGCAAAGTGCTGAGCTTTCAGAAATGATGCAGAGATCATATTGAAGAGGATGAAATAGGGTAAAGAAGATGGATAGCCGAAGAGTGGAAGCTGGACAGAAAGCACACTTTGGTATGATAATCTGTTGAAATTCTAAAAAAAAGTGAATCAAAGTTCTATTTTAATAGAATATGAATGATTTATACATATCTCACAATCTACTCTGCAGAAGCATAAGCAAAAAAACGTTTTTAACCTTTTGACATGATCAACTCCACATCACATCTCTGCTGTGAAACTTTAATGTTCTTTCAGGCTTATCTCCAGCTGCAAAATGATTATGGCAAGTACCTGAACCTCTTTAGCTAGTCTTACAACAGCTTTTTTTATTTGTTCTGCTTTGTGGGTTTTGCAAGTAAAGTACACTGTCAGCACCATTTAAGGGTACTGTTTGAAGGTAGATGCCTCACGCTCTTTTTTCAGTGGCAATAACTATATATACTATAATAAATAGAAGGTATAAAAGCAGAGGTGTAAGCGGGAAACTTTGATCTATGTAGGCTTCTGAAAAGCATTTAGGCATTAACTCACGGAAGAATAGTGTGGAAATCTTGCATATTCTTTCACTATTCATTTCCTCAGTACCTAAAAATATTCCTTTGCTTCACCATTAAGTGAAGCATGATGAGGGCAAGGTGAGACAGCATGAAATTAGAGGATGCTCTTCTTTTCCAGAACTAACGTATCCATAGATCAGTATGTACTGACATGCATAACGGATGATATGGGTTGTGTTGAGGGGTGCCATGAGCTGGGAGTGTTTTTCTTGGAAGTGGAAGAAGATTTGCGTAACTTTGGGGAAGAAACAGGAATTTGGGAAAGGGCTTCTTGGAAATGCAGTGAGCAGAGAACAAAGATTTCCATTGCCCTGAGCAAACCTCAGCATCCAACAATAATCAAATCCTTTTTAGGTGCTTTTTTTGCTCTGACTACATTCTGCTTGATTCTGTCGTCTTTTATGCATGCACAAATGAAGACTACAATGATTATTCTTTTTTTGTATTCCCCCCCTTTTTTTTCAGTGAAACAAATTAATCAGACCTATTTTTAAAATTTATTTTTTCTCCTTCTCTGTTCCCTCTAAACTTCAGTTGACAGGTTTCCAAGCCTGCTTTCTCATGTGCTGTAAATAAAACAAAAGAATCAGAGTTGGAAGATTTCTGCTGCACTTATATAAGATGCACGGAGAACGAATTCCAAAGGAGACCATCACAGATGTCCTCAGTATGGAAGACTACATTTGGCTTAAGTTCCAGGATTAATGACTGTGCAGTTAGTTATTGTTAAAATTGGATTTACTGCCAAGTTTGTTACAAAGTATCAGTAATTAAGCTTGAAAATATTTTCTTTCTATATAAGTTAATGCAGTCATGTCTTTGAAGTCATCATGCATCATGATTTGATTGGTACAGCCCAATTTTTATAGGAATCTTTGGCTATTCTTTTCAAATAATTGAAATGGCTTAGTGTTTTCATTTGATCAGTTAAATTTTTAGTTACTGAAAAAAAATTAGATATCCTGATGCCAAGTGGAAGTAGCTAATGTATAACAGAAACTAATGATTCAGTGGAATGACTGGTCTTGAGGATGAACAGTGCTTGGAGAGAAAAGCTAAGGACTACAACACAGTCAGAGCTGTTCTTTGGAGTATAATGAGTCTTCTTCACCATAGCATAACGAAACAAATGGGACTTAAAAGTTATTAGAAGAAAATCTTCCTATTAAGAGAGATGAATTAGAGATATGGTTGAATCAGATGCTGACAGCAGAGAAATTCTGCAAAACAAAGGAAAAAATGTCCTCTATTTGAATTAGGGGGCTTTTGTTTGTACCAGAAATTATATAGGAAATAGATGTGTTCTGTAAAGCTGTCAACAAACCTTCAAGTTGGGATATGCAGGGGAAAGCCACGGCAGGTGTTGTTAGCCACAGTGGGACTCAGTAACTCAGCTCAGTCTCAGTCACGATTATAAAGATGGTAAGAAACTGTAGATCCCCTCTTCCTTACTCTGTCTGCTCACAGGAAGGGAAGATACAAACTTACAAGACACTACATCCAGACACAGCAGGGACATGTAGAATTATTGGCTTTAAACTAAGCAGAGTAGCTGGGTTTGGGTTTGTGGGCTTGTTTTTCTTTCATTGTTGCTGGTATAAACCTGGGTAAATTTACGACTGCCTGATGTAAGGGTAAGACTCGAGTCCCAGGTCCAACACTCAAAGCTACTATGGTTTAATAACTCCCAAGGGTCAGTCAAAACTTCAGTGAACCGCTTATCTTCTGACATGACTTGTATAGCTATGTTTCTCTTTCTGCTAAAATTCTGCTGAAATTTCCACTGAACAGCTGCATGGAAGAAGTATTTGATGGAAGGCTCAATTTCAAACTGACGCAATAGATTTTGATCTAGTTTTCCAGAACCAAGGTCTTGCTAATTACCCTATAGCTTCTTCTTAATGTCTGCAAATAAAACAGTTAAACAGATTCCAAATTGCTCCTCTTGAAAGCTGGATATTAATTAAGCTTGTTCCTATGAAAGCACCTTAAGCATCTTTGCCCACTCACTTTCTTATTTGTTTATGCACTTGCACCATAAAAATAGTTCATTAAAAGAAAAAATGGGGATTATATTCAGATGCAGAATAAAGTCTCCTCAGTTACTGAACTTGAAATGTTGCCATAAAAAACAATGCTTTCTGAGGAGACACATTTTGTAATGTTTAATGAAAGGTAAAACGAAGACTTAAAAAGTGATAGATCATAAAAAAGCTCAAGGTGATGCAGCACAAGGGAGAGAGATTCACAGTTCTGGGGCATGCACATTTAACAAGTGTTTTCTGTGGCATATCGGCTCAGTCGAGTTTGCAAAATGTAAAACATTGCAGAGTAGCACTGATTCAAATTTTTCTTCATGTTTAGCACTTCCCTCTCTTAATATTTTATGTACATATATGCATTATGTGTGTGATGTACATATATATATATTTCATATTTGGACACATAGCTAGGGAGAGCATTTTCTATCTTTGCATTCTTCACTGTGAATGTAGTGAGGCACTGGCACAGGCTCTCCAGAGAAGCTGTGGATGCCCCCTCTCTGGCAGTGTTCAAGGCCAGGTTGGATGGGGCATTAGGCAACCTGGTGTAATAGAGGGGGGATTGGAACTAGGTGAATTTTGAGGTCCTTTCCAACCCAAATGATTCTATGATTCTCTACGTTTCTACAAATATGTGGGTGGGTGTTTCATTTTGTTGTTGTTTTGTGGTGGGATTTTTTTTTTAGTTAATGGCAATGCTTTTATTTGAGATCCAGTGAACAGGGCATCTTACAGATCCCATTAACACAAGAAGTAAAAGATCCTTGGAGACATTCAGAACTTGATTGGACCTAGCTCTGAGCACCCTGGTCTAGTCTAACCAACCTTTGAGAAGAAGGTTGGATTAGAGACTTCCAGAGGTCTCTTCCAACCCAAATTTTCCTGTGATTCTATATGCTTTATTTTCTGTAGGTCAGCTGGGATGTATTTAGTGCTAGTATAAATTTGTTAACAAGACTGGGTTACCTATATGGCTTATTTTGGAAGGGAAGAAGTTAACAATATTTGTCCAAAATGCAAAGGAAAGCAGTCAGCTCTTCTATAGAAAAGACCTGAATGGATCGCCTCAGTTCTTGTAATTTAAAATTAATAAGAAAATTATGAGGTTTAAATTGATCAAAATATATTTGAAACGTGTGGAATTCAGAGACAGAGAGGATAAAAGAAGGCAATAGAAGGATTATGAATGAATAAAGTGAACACAGTTCTTTATGTTCAGGAAGTCTTTTGGTAAAACTAGCGGAATTGTGAAAGCAAGCATGTTCTATAGGTTAGCAGACTTGTTTGCCTCCAAAACACAACCTTCTTTTAGGTGACCAGTGAAAAAATTGTTTGTTCTGTCTCCTTCTAGTTACCAGAACATAGCAAAAATTTCAATAAAAATCTAATTCTCAACTAAATTAATTGAAATGTGTCACACACTGGCAAGATCAGAGTTTGTATCACATACATGAACTCTTTCCTCTAGTACATGATTTTAAAAACTCAGATACCCTTTCTAAGTAGCCATATGCACCACATTAATGTTCATGTCCTAAAAATTCAGTATATAAATAACTTAGAATTTTGAAAAAACATATCCATGATTTTATCCATAAATGAAACATGGTTTGGACCACAATCTTTCTAGAAGTGAACCTCCTGAGCCCTCAGTAAGACATTTTTAATTCTACATAGAAAGCTACACAGATGAAGGAGCTCCTTGTAAAGGAGCTAAAAAGTCTAGGAAATTCCTACAATAAAATTTGAGAACTGTTTAATAAATAAAAGAGAATAATCAAATTAAGAAATTTTTTGGTAGTTATTCAGGATTAATTCTTGCATTTTATGTCATCTACTCTTTTCTCTAAGGATACTGTCACAAAATCAAGACCATATCAGCAACAGTAAGTGAAAAAAAAAAATGGGATACACTATCAAGGTGGAGGAGTATTGGATTTGCATACAAGAAGAATTTGTTGCCTTCCCTGGATGTGTTTAAAAAAAGGGTAGATGAGGTACTTAGGGATATGGTTTAGTGGTATTAGGATGGGAATGGTTGGACTTGATGATCTTTTCCAACCTTGTGATTCTGTGATTTCTGGCCATGAAGACAGGAAATGGATGAAATTTGAAGGGAGATTTAGAAGTTTTGAAGATTTGTTATAAGATGAAGTTTTCTCAGCAGAAAACAAAAGAGAGGAAAGCTACAGACATGTTATCTGGCTCACAATGGCTGTGACCCACTAGAGCAAGAATGTCAGGAGAAAGCATGAAGGGACATTTAGATCTGGATTTCTCCATATAAAGGGGAATTTTAATGCCATTGTAACAGATCTAGAATACAATGTACACCTCTCATCAGCTTTTTTCCAAAGAGGTGTTAAAATTAGAACAGGGTTATTAGAATGGAAGAATAGAGAAACCAACTTTGAAAAAAAAAAAAAAGCAGCTTGCTTTCTTCAGAGTGGCAGAATGAAAGTTAGCAGAGGATGTAATTATTGCTTATAAATATCTACAAGCAGGTAAATTCTAGGAAGAGATAAAAGCCAAAGGACAAATGGGATATAAACTGACCATAAATATGGCTAGGCAGGGAATTGGAAGATTGAATGCAGATCAGCTGTTTTCTTGGAGTAGTGGGTACAGATCACATAACTACTTTTATGGAGTTTGATAAATGCATGACTGGGATGACATGACAAGACTTCCTGTGATGATTGAGGACTGGAACTGATTACCCAGGAGGTCATTTCCTAAGTGGATAGATAATTGGTGGAGAGATGAGGGAATAAGCCAAACAGCACATAATGTTGGGACCTGAGTAAAGAGAAAGTCAGACATCAGAATTCATTTAACCATTTAGGAAG
The DNA here is from genome assembly GCF_964237585.1 of Gallinula chloropus. Taxonomy (NCBI): domain Eukaryota; kingdom Metazoa; phylum Chordata; class Aves; order Gruiformes; family Rallidae; genus Gallinula; species Gallinula chloropus. The sequence continues at coordinate 6,264,380 of NC_140086.1, forward strand.
TAGATATATGCTTTAAGAGAGTCTTCTACCTTTACCTTGTAGAATACACAAGAGGAATCAGCAATTTCAAAGGGCAATCCATCCCACCAAAACAGAAGCATATAAAACCAGGGGATGAATTACCTTTGAAGTGAATTATCTTTTTGTAAGTTCTCTGTTGAAAATAGCTTGAGCTTAAAAGGCAATCTTAGAAAGTCAAGCCTAGCTTTTTGATGGCTGTAGTTAGTTGAAATAAATCTTTCCATATCTACGGAAAAATGCGTGAATAAATAGGGAGCTATAAAGGGAGATGTGAAAAATTCTGCTGTGGAAAGGAAAATAAGGACAGTGATTTAGCCTAATTCCTGTAGTTTTATAATAACCTTGATAATTATTTGGCATTTAAATTACTTTTGGAAGTGATTTCCTTGGCAGTGGTAGCGAGTTGCCAATGACAGCATGTTCATCAGAGAATGCCTGCTAGAGATGCGTGTTTGAAGAGTGGAAAGGTGAACATTTCATCTAAGGTTAAGAAAATAATTTTCTTCTCATTTTATGTCAATATTTCTTACAGTTATAAAACTGTTCCTACCCTGTTTTTCATTCCATTTTATCTTAGGAGAAATAGAAGTTTATACATGCATTTTAAGAAATTAATTTTTGTACCAACTAACCATCTTCTGTTACATTCAATATAAAACCACAATTTTATCCTATGCTAATCTGAGTGCTGAGTTCTGCACAATTCTACAACTGTGCAGAGGATATTTTCCTTTAATATTGTCCTTTGGTATATTATAGGCAATTACCATAATACAGAAAATGCACTTACAACAGCAATTTGTGATTTCCTCAAAACCATACAGACATCAAAGCTTGTGAGACACATGAATGAACAATTTGAAGTGCATGCCAAATTGGGCAAAAAGACAAGGGGCAAGATCAATAGCAAATACCAAGGATAAGGAAAATGCTTCTTTCTCATGTAAAGAAACAGTGATTCTTAGCAAAAAACATTAAACATTGCATTGTCCTTGCCATGTCATGTAGAGGAAAGCTTTCTATTTAATTTCTGTAGGGAGTTGTTTGTGTGTGAGGGTTCTTTTCTTAGCTGTGACCAAAAAGCCAGTTCAACATTACTTTGAAATTACCTGTCACAAAAACACACATGCACACCTTTGTCCTTTCACTTCTTCTTAGGGTCATACTCTTCACCTGGGAAATATTACATCTTCCTGCCTCCCACGCTGATCTTGCCCAAACTACTCATATGGAACGACTACTGATCATAGAATCATAGAGTTGTAGGGGTTGGAAGGGACCTCAAGAGATCATCGGGTCCAACCCCCCTGCCAAAGCAGGGTCCCTAGGACATATCACTCAGATATTTCTAGTCAATGGATGAAATACTGATACCAGCTTTTACCCTCTGCCAAGGCAGATACTAATAGCAATGGTTTGACTCTTGTGCCATGAAGCCATTGCCTTTCATGGTTGCCCTTAGCCTGTCACAAGCTATACGTAGTCCCAGCTGAAGTGATACAAACCCTCATTGTTGAAGTGGACTCCTCTCACCAAGGTGGTGAAAAAAAATCACAAGCTTCGCGCTCTGAGCATTGCAAGTGATGTCTCAACTTAGTGTTTGTTTCAGGGTAGAAAATTTTGGGATTTTATTATTCTGAAGATAAATATGTTGAATAGCGATGTATGAAGTTCTGATACCACACCAACTCATGTCACTGTTTCCATTTCCCCAGCAACCAATAACTGATTTATAAAATCAGTATAAAAGTCAAGAGGATGCCACATGTTTCAAGCACTCAAGCTAGCACAGACAACACACTATGCTCTCACAGCAGGAGAGTTACTTGTCTTTAAAGAAGTGGATGTCCAGCTGGCTTCCTAGAGCTGTTGCCTTCCAATTGGCCATTCTGAGGGAATATTCAGTGCAGTGAATTTACTGAGCCTAGACAAAGTTGGCCTGGTTGGGTTAGTTTGTTGGCATATTTGCATTCTGCAGCAGACAGAGGTTTGTTTTAATTACTTAGAAGTGTTGCATGCACACAAATCATTACCAACCATTTGCTTGTAATGCAGACACACCAGGGGAAAAGCTTCTGCCAAGCGAATATGACTGGGCCAGTATTTTACTGTGATTGAGATCTTGCAACTGAAAAATCAGAGGGTTTTGTTACTTTATGGCTCTTTTTTGGCCTCTGAATTCCCCCTAACATTTCTGTGTTATACATTTGACCTGAACATCTGCAATGGAGTGAAGAAAGGAGAGAGTTCCTTCACACAGGTCACCCTCCCTCCAGCACTGGAGCTGCCTTTAAATGTTTCAGAGCAAAGGAAGACAAATTAGCCAAAGCATCTATCCAAAAAGAGAGATCTAGTGTTTAAAGTACTTTTTCCTGCCCTAAAACTTTGCTCATATGCATTACTATATAGATACTTGTGGTTGGATAATGCCTGGAGGGACCACCAGTAATGCCTGTTATATAAATAGAGTCAGTGTTCAGCCATCTCATCTGCAGTCATGGCAATGGTACAAATAGAAAGTAGTGCCTACTCTGAGATGCCTTTTTCTCGGTGGATGAGACATAAAAGGTGGATGACACAAACAAGAGGATTAGATGGAAGAGAAAAAGCTTTTTGGCTGTAACAAGCTGTAGTAATACACACCAGCTGTGTGCTCAGTTTTTATTCTGCTGGTAGCAGAAAGCTCACCCGTCCCAGCTTGCTGCTTAGATGGTCTCTGATGACATAGCCCGTGGTATGAATTTCCCAGGCACACACAGCTCTCTCTTGAAACCTGCCATTTTGGAGGATTTCTGCCAACCTGGAGAGTGGCTGAGGCCAGACTCAGTACAGAGGGCTGGGAGATCCAGCCATTTGGGCTGGACCACTTCATTGTTTTGGAGGAGATAGGGATAGTCAGACTTAGCACTGCATAATGAATTATTAAAGTCATTGGAGCTGGGGTAGCTGTCTCTGTGCATCCGTTTAACTCATTACATGTTGTCTTCAGTAAAATTCAGGTCTGGTTAAATGACTGTGGAGTAAGAGCTTGGACAAACTGTTACTATAGGCAGGAAATCGAATCTGACTGGTAGAAGAACTGCTCTATTCTGGAGCAGGGTAACCCACAGATACCAGAGTGATTCTGGAGGCTGTGTTTGGACAGCTGAGCTTTATTCCCAAAATAACTGAATCACAGCATAATTCATTTGCCTGCTTCAAGCACGCCACAGCGTGTAAGATTTCTGTGCTGGATTTTCTGATATGGTGCAGAATTTCTAGGAGACCATTGATTCCCAAGTGGTGTTTAGACCACAGCCAGATCATGGCAGGACACATGAACCTGGAGAGCATCTCTATATCATGATATTTAATGTGACAAACAACAAGCTTTAAAATGTGAAGCTCCAAACAAAACCCTGATGGTGGAATTTGTTTCCAAATCAAGACATCTGTGCATGAAAGACTTGTCTGTTGAAACTTCCATGATAGTTACAGGAGGAGTAGAACTCAGTTCTTTCCCTCTACTCTGGCTAACCACAGTTACCTGATACCATGAGAGACGTATTTGATGTGCATCTCATATATCTGTCAGATAACAGAGGGGCTGGAGGAGGTTATTTAGCTTCTCAAGAGGAAGGTGAAGAACAGACAGGATATCTAAGAGCATCTAAATTGGATTACTATGCCCAGACAACAGAATAAGGTGAGACCCAGTCACTGTAACTTAGAGAGCAATCCTGGACACACTACTATACTGAGTTATGCCTAGTTCCCACTGTGAGAATTGCACCTAAGAGGTTAAAAACACCAGTGCCCTCCTATCTCTCATACAAATGTTGTGGATGAAGATCCACAAGGTTGGTATGAGAAGATGCCAAAAGAGGGAGACGGCCCTGTTTTGGCTAGAGAACATGGAATAAACAGAGAGATGATTTCTACACAGAATTTTTAAGGCAATGGTGCCTGGAGTGAGACCTTTTGCTTCATTATCTGTGAAATGAATTGTGATTTCACCTTTTCAGTGAGAATACCCAGGATAGTATTTTGCTAGCATTATAATTACAACCATATATTAGCACTGTTGCAGTAAGTGCATTTATCAACGACAATTCTGAACTCTTTATATCTGCTGCTTTGTATCTGTTGCTTTAATAAACTTTCTATTAGTTTCCACTTTGCAAAACTGAGTCAGTGGAAGTCCTTTGGGGGCTCTGACAGGCAAACATTAACTCCAATATGTGGCTATATATATAATCCTTTGGACAAACAACATTGACCAAATCTGGGATTAACACCTAGTCACACCTAGGCTCCTCTCAGAGAAGGAGTTTAGAAAGCAAGGGGCCCTTTCCTAACCTCATGACTCAGTGGAAGGGTCACCCTCAGCTGCACATCAAACTCATACCTTTTACATGACACCCACTGACTGCATAGTTTATATCTCCATTAACTGGAATGGGAGCTTGAGTACCGTGCTGACATTTAGTAACCTCCATCTTAACAACTCCCTTTAAGTGCATCAGTCTGGAGGTCTGCCCCATCCAATCTTCCTCCGCTTCATTTTCCCCACTTATAAAATATTTCTTTCTAACATTACTTCTTTCTAGCAAAATATTCTCTCCTGCCTGCTTAGACTATGACCTTTCTGACCAGCTTAAGTCCTGCTATGTATTTGCAAAAAGCCTTTGTCCTAAATAGACCTTTCTATGAATTACTTTAATAAAAATAGTAAATTAGTGCTTTAATACTTAGAACATTTGTATGGATACTCAGAAGCAAAAATACTTCAGGTAATGCCATGACCATACTTTTCTAAATCCCTGTTTCCCTTCCAGTACTCATCACCTGTCTGTTTTATCTGGTTATTTCAGATCTTAAATGTTTAGAAGATTCCTCTTTACCTTCTCAGAATATTTTAGCACTTCAGAATTACTTTTCCTCATTGTCCCAGCAACTTTTGATGATGCGACAGGCATGAAAACTCCCAATTAACTTTATATATAAAGTCCTTTCACTAATTCCAATAAAAATGTAAATCACCATTAACAATTCCTTTGCATGGTTAAATACAAAAAAAGGAGAAAAATGGCTCTTCTGTTTTAATAGCCTAGACTGAAAATAAGGGTTTACTATGCTGATCAGAGATTTGAAATAAATGTACCTGCTCTAAAATCTAGGCAGCAGCTCACTGTGCAAGTATGATATTTAATCACAGCAGGCTGGTCAGGCTTCTGAGGATGTTATAGCTGTGTTAAGACTAAAAATAGACATGAGTTAGTACTAAAGCACCAACCTTCTTTTTCAATGATGTGTACTCAAATGTTAAGCACCTTAACCTAGTGCCTTAAAGACACGTGGCTTGAATATTTATTACATGCAAAAGGATGAAGACATCTCATGTAGTGCTCGCCTCTGCTACAGCATTAGCTGGAAGTAGAGCTTTTCTATTTTCACTTACCAAGCTCTTGTTCACACAGCAAAAAGACCAGAGTTTTATACTCACGCCATCTGCCTGTCCTTGGGTGGGCCCCCAAGCTGTGTGCAGAGCTTGAGGGGAGTTCGGGTACTGAGCCAAGGTCAGAAACACGGATGGAAAGCTTGGAAGAAGGAGGGCTGAGGTTGCCTAAAATCAATCCCAAACTTGCTTTTCATTAAGCAGGGAAGATACAGCTACAATGTGCTGTTTGGACTAACATAGCAACAGCAGTAACTTTAGGCTCTCTGATTTCCTTCATGTAGCCATTAGCAGTGTATGCAGCTTTTGGCAGGACCACAAGCTTGCATGAAGTGTGGGGAAGATGTCCTTATGGGTTAGAACTGACTGCAACAACAATCCTCTTCCAGGGAAGATAGAAGTACCTCTGCCCCTCCTTCTCTGATTCAGTCCTCAAACCTCTGCATGTGTTTGTGCATGCTGTGGTGATAGGATGTTTGAGCTGCCTGGCTGCAAATAGCACTGTCGTTATGCTGATACAGAGTGAGGAGCAGAACTTTGTTGATGGCTCGTGAAATTTTTTTGGGTAGAACAGAGCTGTGTTCTGACTAGAGCTGCCAGGACCAGCTAGTAAAATGACTCTGCAGAAAAGAGGAGAGAGCTTTATTCTGTGTTAAAAAAAAAAACTACAGAAAAAACTAAATTGCACTTTTTGGAGCCTTCATCTGGTACAACTAAGTTCACCCTTTTCTCAGGAAGGATTAAACCAGACTGGTTTCCCCAACAAGTTGCTTATATGCACTATAGCAATTTTATCTCCTTCCACAATGCACAGTGGTTTTGATTGGGCAGGACCAAGTCAGCTGGCAGATCCTTTAGTGTTAACTATCCAAGTGGCTTTGGCTCAGTGTGTATCCCAATTCTTGAATATCCCAGAACCAGTGTAAACCTAGTTGTAGGACTGTTTTTGCTCAAAGACCTTGGTGAACTTTGTGGGTGATGCAGAAGTATGGAGGAGTCCAATGTGTACCTCAAGATGAGTTAATCCTGGGTGAAAATAATCCATTATTTCAGAGAATGTCCATTGCTTTCAGTGTAGTTTTTAACAGTCCATTCTATTGCTCAGTTTTCCCAGAGGATGGTATCTGTTTGGTTATGGCACATGTTTGACATGCATGGATAACCTGTGCAATGGCATCAATGGTCAAATCCACCCCTCGTAAACGCATTTGGATGTTTTACCCCTTCCTAAATGTCCTGATGTGTCATAGACCCACTGAGCTATAAATAGCTCACCCTTATGTTCCCAATCTAGATCCACCTAAGCCACTTAAATTCTAGTAGCCTGGTCCACCTGCTCATTGTTTCAATGTTCTTCAGTGGCATGACTCTCAGCTATGTGAGCAACTACATGATGTACTTTAACATCCAAGTTCTCTACCTGAGAAGCAATATCTTGCCATAATTCAGCAGTTCAGATAGGTTTACATCTGAGCTGCCAATTGGTCTGATTCCATTGCTGTAGCCAGTCCCATAGAGGATTTGCCACCTTCTATGAGTCAGTATAATATATGGGCCATTTTTCTCATTCAGCAGTATCTAAAGCCAACTGGATGGCTTTCATCTTTGCAAACTGACTTGATTCATATTGTCCTTCAGCAGTTTCTGCGACTTGTCATGTAGGACTCTACACAGTAGCTTCACACATTCAATGTTTTTCAACATTAGGACAGGATCTATCTGTACATACTTCTCCTTTTCTGGCAGTTTATTTTACAGTGGGATGTATTCAGCACAAGTGACTTCCTCTGGTGACTTCCTGTGGTGACAGTCTGAATTATTGTCTCTCTGGCCAGTCCATGATCACTTCCAGAATTCCTGGGTGACTGGGGTTTCCCATCCGAACCTGTGACCTACTTACCTCCACACAGCGTGTTGCATGACTGTGATGGAAATACACTCAACTGCACTGTTTTAAATATATATATATATTTAAAACCTACACGTGGATTCAATGTCACTATTGCAGGTTTTATGGATACAATGGAGAAATACACTATTGCAGTTTAGAAGGTAGGACTGTTACCACCCTTGGATGAGGTGTAAAGCACATTTTTCAAACCTTGCTCTCTCCAGACTGGCCCAAGTGCTACTGCACAATCTCCTGTTTAATTTTTCAAAGGCTGGCTGCAGTTCAGAGTCCCATTCAAAGCTGTTCTTATGGGTAACTTGGTAGAGAGGGCTACAAGTGCACATTTGCTGGTTCATGTCCAGCTTTTCATCCATCAGTACCCCCAAGGCTGCACTTTTTCACATCCCCAGCCTGTATTAGTAGCAAGGATTATCCTGACCCAAGTGCTTGACTTTGCACTTGTCCTTGTTGAATTTCATGAGGTTTGCATGGGAAACATGTTAGTTTCCCATTGGAGACATGTATTGTTCTTATGACTGCTCTGTTGCAGCAGACTGCTTCTTCAGATTCTTTCTCCTGCTCCCTCTTAGGGGGAGCTTCTTCATCCCTTACTAAATGAACTGACATCTGCTTCCATTGTTTCTTTTTAATTTAAGGTGAGACTGATATAGTGTCTGGCTTTGCTATAGTGTCTGTTGGTTTGTTTTTCCTCTCTTCTCCCTCATGATGCTGCATCAGTGTTTGGTAGCTGCTAGACAAGTCCCAGCACAGTGCAGTAAGGTGTGCCTCTTTGGATTTATTTTTTTTCAAACTTTCTATGACTTCTTCAGGATCCTGTAGCTGTTCTAGTATTAACTTTCAGACTATTGGAGGTGAGAAGTTCTCTAGATCCTTACTGATATTCTCCCAAATGCTGTGCCATCCATGACCATACTTTTGCATAACCTGGGTCATCTTCCTAAATTGCTTAACCTTAGACAAAACCAAAACAGTATTCTTAAGAAATATGGACAGAATTATTTGAATTATACAAGGATGTTCAAGATACTGAGAAGTCATTCTGTATTTCCTCCACAGGAAAACCTCTCAGAGGAAGTATAATTGTTAATTGTCTTGATGAGATGGTACCTGAATTACAGCAATGGCTTTAGTACAGAGTCCAAATCCCAGATTAATGGCAAAAACGGTGTTTTAATAGCAAATCCCCCAGGCAAAACATCACTAATCACTATAGAGCACAACGAACCAGTAAAGCCAACACCAATCTTTAACATGTACAGCAAAAAAAGACCATGGTGTAGATCAGATAGATAAACTGGTATTGAGAGCAGATGAATCAACATCATGATCCACAGATATAAATCCATCCAAATAAGCTCTGTTCAATCTGTTGTTCTGTCAAACCCTTCAAGGTCCACATTGGTCACCAAAAAGGACAGACTGAAGAGAACTGGAAGGGTAACAGTGAGAAAACACATGGGTTGACATAAGAACAATTTAATAACTGAAATATAATAATTAATAATAATAATACTTGCACTGAAGAGGAAAATAAGAAAGAGGAGCAGAAAAGGCCTTGACTCTATGTAAGCGCTGCTCAGCAGCAACTAAAACATCTCTTTATTATCGACACTGTTTTCAACAAAGTCCAAACCACAGTGCTGTATTAGCTACTATGTAGAAAGTGATCTCTATCCCAGCCAAAATCAACATACCTTCTGAGGTGTTTAATCTTCTCTATTGTCCTGCACTCGATGTTTGGAAGCATGCTGGTCTTGTTAAGCATTCCACAAATGCTCAAAGTAATCCCTCTACACGTGGTTCTTTCTTCCACAGCAACAAATGGGGATTTTAGAATTCCTGTCTCTAATGGAAGTTTTATTAGGATATTGTGAGGTGCTTTGCTGCCTCTCTCAGAGAGGCTGTATAATAGCTGAGATTGATGTGTGTTGACAACAGAGATCATAGCCTGAATTATTATTCATATTACAGTGAGATGTAGAGTGCTATCTCCATTGTGTTAAACTGTGCATGAAGATAAAACAAGAGAAGATCTCTGCTTTTTGCAGAATAAACTAAGCAAAGGATGCAACAAAGAATGGAGGAATATTACCTGGTGATCATGAGATAATTGTGGTCGCTGTGATTACTGGACTATTGAAAGAATGTCCTCATTTTTCACATCAGAAACCATTTGCAGAAAATATTCAGTAGAATTTTTAAAATAACAAATTAAGGAAAACAGTGATGTCCTCTACTCACAGGCTAAAAATTCGCAAAAGGGAAGTATCTAAATTTCTTAAATAAATTATTCACTTGGAAGTAATTACCAGCCTGACTTTTCCTGATGTCCTTCACGCCGCTGAGGTATGAACTCATAGCTCAAAGACACTTAGTTGTAAATTTAGATTTAGCTGAAGAACAGCATTCTCCACTTAAATTGAATGCTTCAGTGTATCTTTCAGTGTGACCTCATTCACAGAAATGTGATGACAGTGTAACTTCATCATTTCTCAAATTAACTAGCTTCATCAGCAGATGATCAATAAAGACTGGCTTCGTGTACTTTTGAAAGGGTGTGTGTGTGTGTGTGTGTGAGAGAGAGAGAATTCTCTATCTTTTAGCAAGAGTGAGGTCCTATTGGAGTGACTGGAAGGGTCTCTCTTCTCCAGGAGCTTTCTAGACAGGCAAGCAGTTGGCACACACAAAGATTCATAGTCATTCATACAGCGTGATGGCTTTGGCCTTGGGTTTTTTTGAGAAACTAGACAGAAAATGGAATTTTTTTCCAATCTCCACAATTTTATTAATCTTCTGTGTACTGTATGTTAGTCATTTGAATGACCGAATTTCCTACCTTACTTAGAAGCTCTCTTAAAACAAGAAGTGCAGATTTGCACTCACAGGCATCCTATTTCTTCGCAACAGGTTTGTTCCTGAATCAAGTATCTGAAGAGCAGCTAGAAAGAAGAAAAAAATAAAAGAATGTGGTGGCTTGACCCTGGCTGGAGGCAAGATGCCCACCAAAGTCACTCTATCACTCCCCTTTTCAGCTGGACAGGGAAGAAAATGTATATTGAGATGCTTCGGAGTTGAGATAAGGACAGGGAGAGAAGCTTCTAGCTGCTTCTTGCAAAAGCCACTCCTGCAGCCCTCGTCCTTCACCAGAACCCTGCCACTCTTTTGCAACAGAGGAGCAGATTCTATTCTCTCAGAATATCAAGTTCTTAAAAATTTTGAAAGGAAAGGGCGACTAAAGAGCAAGAAATAGTCTAGAATACAAGCTGGACTTATGTTTAGGCTAGTAAGTTACCTAGTGGCTTTCTTATGTGAAAGAACTAGATATCAACAATGTAATATTTTCTAAAGTTCTTCAAAGAGTTTTCAGAGATGTAACTAACTGATTGCATCAACAATGAAATACTGACATCAGTGGGGGTTGCTAACAGAATTGTCAAAGATACCTTTTGAGACAAGGTTTATATTTTCTTTCATAACTTCACATAAAATTGGGGGGCTGAGAATAACATTATTTTATTATAGTAATGATGCATGCTCCATGAAAAGGGAGTTGGGTCTATCATGAGTGAGGTAGGTGTTGGATGACTTAGCAGATTGCAGTATGAGAAACAAAATAAAATAAACTATAAAGAATGTCCAGGCCAAGTGGGACTGAAAACAAGGAATCCTGGCGATGTGGCAGAGCTCATCAGCTAGAAATGACTGAGAAGGAGAAAAGAAATGGTTGTTTCAGGTTAGCAATGGAATGCCAAAGTGGAAAAACCCTGGATCAGGTATTAAAGTATACATGTGTCTCAGGGTATATCTGCTGAGCCAGTCTAGTAGATACAGGGAATTAGAAAGCACTGCAATTATGTTATATTTACTTTGAATGCAAATGAACTCCAACTGGAAGTTGCAGAAAGGAGTTACTTCAATGTTGACAGGAGCATAGAACCTTTCTTAACTGGAGGGACTGAAAGAGCTTGGTTTGCTCAGACAAGTTAGAGTTGGGCTGGAGGTGAGGATGTCTTTTAGCTTTAATAGCTCTTGTACCACCCAGGTGTTTACCCTCCTGGTGTGTTTATAGGCAAAGAATGTTGGCAAGAGAGCAAACAGCTACAAAGTGACCAGAATTGCATTTTTGGCTGGAAACTGGCAGAATGTATAAAGCTTATCCGAAGGAGAAATGGAGAAGAGTCAGTCTGATCTGTTTAGTGAGTGTGGCACATTATAGCTCTGAATTTCAGAGAAGTACACATGCTTACATAATACATTATTATTTTATTCCAAGGACATAAAATTGTTTCACATAGATGTTTAACTGTAAACTGTGTTTCTTTGCTGGCAGCAGACTGGGTGCAATGGAGTTTGCATGAAGTCCTTTATTAGTGTACCAACCATTTGTTGAATTTCTCCCTTTGCCTCTTTAAAAGGGACTTATGAATGTACTTGGTTCTGCTTGTGGAGTTAGTACTTATGGAAACATAGAATCATATAATTCTTTAGCTTGGTAAAGACCTTGAAGATAATCAAGTCCAACTGTTAACCTAGCACTGCTGAGTCTAGAACCCAGCCGTGTCCCAAAGCATCACATCTACATGCCTTTTAAATACCTCCAGGAATGGTGACTCCAACACTTCCATGGGCAGCCTGTTCCAGTGATTTGCAATCCTTTCAGTGAAGAATTTTTTCCTAATATCCGATTTAAACCTCCCCTAGTACGACTTAAAACCGTTTCCAATTGTCCCATCACTTGTTACATGGGATTAGAGACCAACACCCAACTGGCTACAACCTTTTTTCAGGTAATCATAGGGAGAAATAAGGTGTCTCCTTAGCCTCCTTTTCTCCAAGCTAAACAAGCCCAATTCCTGCATCTGCTCCTCAGAAGACCTGTTCTCTAGATCATTCTCCAGCTTTATTGACCTTCCTTGGACATGCTCCATCACCTGAATGTCTTTATTGTAGTGAGGGACCCAAAACTGGAAAAAAGTATTCAAAGTGCAGCCTCACCAGGGGCAATTACTTCCCTAGTCCTGCAGGCCACTCTACAAGCCAGGATGCTGTTGCCCTTCTTGGCCACCTGGGCACAGTGCTGCCTCATGTTCAGCAGGCTGTGACAAATACCCCCAAGTCCTTTTCTACTGGGCAGCTTTCCAGCCACTCTTCCCCAAGCCTGTAGCTTTGCATGGGGTTGTTGTGACCCAAATGCAGGACCCAGCACTGAGCTTTGTTGAAATTCATACAGTTGGCCTCAGCCCACTGATCCAGCCTGTACAGCCTTCCTACTGTCAAGCAGATCAACATTCATTCAGTGTCAGACACCTTCATTCAATGTAATCTGAAAACTCACTGAGGATGCAATCAATCCACTTGTCCAGACCATTGATAAAGATATTAAACAGAACTTGATGCAATACTGAGCCCTGGGGACCAGCACTTGTGACTGTATCCAATCCTCAGCTCCCCAGTTCAAAAGAAAGACAGGGAAATACTGGAGAGTTCAGCGGAGGGTAACAAATATGATTAGGGGGCTAGACCATCTCTCTTATGAAAGGCTGTAAGAGATGGGTCTGTTTAGTATAGAGAAGACTGAGAGGGAATTTTATCAGTGCTTATAAACATCTGAAGGGTGGATGTCTAGAGGGTGGGGCTAGAGTCTTTTCATTGGTGCCCAGTGACTGGACAAGGAGCAACAAGCACAAAGTGGAACACAGGAAGTTCCACCTAAACATGAGAACAAACTCCTTTACTCTGAGTGTGACAGAGCACTGGAACAGGCTGCTGAGAGGGGTTGTAGAGTTGCATTCTCTAGAGATAATAAAAACCTGCCTGGACATAATCCTGTGCAATCTGCTCTATGTGATCCTGCTTTATCAGTGAGGTTGGACTAGGTGATCTCCAGAGATCCCTCCTATGTGTTCTATCTATTCTGTGAATCTGTGAATCTGCAAGTCATCCCACCGGGTTTCATTAATGGCAACTATATCATGGTCTTCCTGCTGCACAGTAGCTTCCAGTGCTCCCTGTGTTTTGCCTATGCTGTGTTCAGAGGAATTGGTTATTGATCTCGCCCCTTTCTTTTGGCAGGGAAGTCCTAATTCCTATCTGAGTACTCTTGTGTGCTTCCATGGTTTCTCACACATGGGTAAACCCTTTTGTCCTTGCTGCCACATAGATCTTCATCCCCTCCCTCCACTGAGATGGTAGACTGAAGGACCTTGCTAGCACACTGTGCCTCCAACATTGGCATACTGCCTCTAGACTTATCTCTAGTGAGCCTGGTTTTATCTCTTTTCCCTCATTTTGATGAGCTCTGCTAACTTTCCCTCTCTGAGACAGGCGTACTCTATCTGTCACCAGTGGGATGCATGTTGTTTAGACCAATGCATGATCAAAAATTCCAACATTTTGCCAGGAAGACCAGGCTTGGAGCCAGGTACTGATGTGCTGGCTTTTCCTGGCTTTTTCCTCATCCTTTCCTGCAACTGGAAGGATAGAGGAGAACACTACTTGTGCTCCTGATCCCTTAAGCATGCATCCCATGGCCCTAAGGTCTCTTGATTTCCCTCACTCATCTTCTTTCACAATCGTCTTCGCAAGTTTGCTGATGACACCAACTGTGTGGTGTGTTTGACATGTTGGAGGGAAGGGGTGTCATGCAGAGGGAACTTCAGCGGCTTGTGAGGTGTGCTCATGCAAATATCATGAAGTTCAGCAAAGCCAAGTGCAAGGTCCTGCACAAGGTCCAAGCACAATTACAGGCTCATTGGAAAGTGGACTGAGAGCAGTAGAAAAATCTACTTAATGGTCTTATGTATTATTAGCTCATGTGAACCAATGTGTAAGTGATTCTGTAGCCCACATTAAGTGCCTCTTCCTGGCATGTTGCATGCTAAAAGAGAGGCTATGGCCTGTGCTTTCATCCATAGTACACATTCTGTGTGTTCCCTTTGTGCAATCTTAGTCTACTGCTTTAAGCTTGGAACAGAATAGCTGAAATAAAAGGTCTGTTATGGCATTTTGGGAATTATTATCGCTTGCTCTATCTACAGTTCTTCCCTGTGGGCTGTTTTCCTTTTGCACTGTTTTTTCTTTGTTGTTTTGAAAGGGCTGATGTGTACTCACAATGTCATGTCTTCTCTAGTGTCCTCAGGAAAGGGACTTCCACCAGCTCCCTTGTGAATGTAAAAGAGGAGTCCTTCTTCTATCCCAGCAGTGACTTTCAGAAAGTTACTGGAAATTTCTCCAAGGTCACCTTATTCATCCTTGCTCATGAGAGCTTTAATGCTGTAAAATCTATGTATGAAATATGACAACCCAAGGCTGTCATTCCTTTTTGCAGATTACCTTTTCTATATATATATTACTTCTCTCATCACAGACCTCCCCCCATTAGTAGCTATTAATGTCTTAATAACACTAGCATTCATTCATTAGAAAAATGCATTTCACCTTCTATCACATTCAGATCAGAATGGATTTTTTTTTTTTTATCTTCAGAAAAGAGATTGTGTCCAGGAGATGCTTGCTATTCAGAGATTGCATTTCACATTACAATTGAAAGGGATTTAATGACCCATTTATAATAATTAGAGTTGTCGTGTTTTTGTTCTCGATACATTTTGTGAATGACTAACTGCAGCACCTCCCAGCTGGCACCAGTAATGCTTGATGGGGTTCTTTGCCCCATCAGGTCTGGGAAGTTTCATAAAATTTCAAATACTGAAAGTTAAAAGAGTGATGTGTAAGTTTTTGAGACACCTATTTGAATAATTTGTCATGCATTCGGAATTGCTAGAATGCAACTGTAAGAATGGAAACAATGAGAAGTGTTACATTGTTTTCAACAATTCAGTGGTTTATTTACTCCATGACCTTATTTTTCAATAACATTTTAGGCCTAGTAGACCTACCACAAGTAGAAATTGTAGCCTCAGGCTGCATTTGCTAGCTACAGAGCATGACTGTGTTATACCAGGGGAGTCTATAATGGTATAATAGTTTCATAGGCAGGCTAAAATGTAATTAATAATCTCTTAAGAACTTGGAAATAACAGTAATTGGTCACCCTTTATAGCAGGAGCTGGTTATAAAGAATATTAACAAGTTTAAAGTCATGTTATTTCTCTCACAACTTTACATAAACATTTTACTGTAGCAATTTACTCATTCATTTATTCATCTTTTCATTCATTTATGTTCTCAGCATCACTAAGCATCAGTCTCTTGATTCTGAAATCTTTGTTTTCTTCCATTTCTGGCAATTTTCAATATGTTACATGGGCTTGTACTTAGGTGTTTTGATGAATGGACTATGAAAAGTGCTAATGGAAGAATAATTCTTTACCTGATTAATCGCACTCTAAAATTCAAATGAAAGAATAATTAGACAAGGATGTCAGTAAAAAATATGATTGCCAAGTAGTTTTATCAGCACCTAGAGTATGCCATAACCAGCTGGTTACTTGATAAAAGAAACACAGGGCATTTCCTGCTTCTGGATTTCAGTAGAGTGGTCAGATTGATATGGTGCCAATTTTTTTTAATGACATAAGAAAGACTGGGGATTAACACACACGTAAAATGTGCAAGGAACTGGATAAATAGGGGATAAATGTGGATTGTATGAAAAGGAGAACTAGCTTGTTTCAAAAAGAATTTGATCCATTAGATTAGATGATGTATGTGTCCTACTGGAGGAGATTTGTGGATCCAGAGACTGGAGGGGTTCTTCCTGCCTTCTTTTGGAGGGAGGGAGAGTGCCATATTCAAAATCACTGAGCAGGAATAAAACTTCAGCAGTATCATCTTTAATGCAACCATGCAGCTGAGGCAGTGGTAGACATAGCCAGAGAACACTTTTCTGAGACAAGGGACATGTCTGTGCCTGGACATCTGTTAGTTGCATGGACTCAGAAGAAAGGTGTGTCCCAGAGGTATTGCCAAATTAGATGCAAAAGTTTTCAAGCATTCAGCACAGGTCAACATCACCATCACTTTGATATTTTAATATTGCTGTAAGTGCTGAACATGCATATTATTACGGGGGGACACTGGATCCTTCAGATGCCATTGGGACACAAGAATAACCATAATGCAAACAACAGCACGCACCAGTAGATTTCACTAGAATGGGGTGTTGCAGGCATTGTCTAACACCCTGCCAGTCTTAAGCAAATGAGCACAAATTGAATTTCATGCTAGCTTGCTCTGGGCAGTTAGTGCCCAAGTTTTTAATTAAGTTTTAGTGAATTAACGTAACTTAATTAAAAAATTTTCACACAGTTCATAGATACAACAAAAATGTTTTGATAGCAATATTAATCTACTCCACAGACTATATATGAGACAGGCATTGTTGCTAGTGTCATTAGTGACATTGCTGAAATAGCTATATATTGATTATGAGAGTTGGCAAAACAACTGTAACAAATATGTAGTCTGGTATCAAATACATTTGTAAAAACAACAAAATTCAGGTTTTCAGAAGCAACTAGATATGGGAGGAAAAATAGTGAAACTAGACAGGAGAGAAGAAAGAAACTGTAACGTGTTTGTGTGACAAGGCTTTGGTGCTGTGGTGGGGTGACTACAGAGGTGGCTTTTGTAAGAAGCTGCTAGAAGCTTCCCTGATGTGTGATAGAGTCAATGTCAGCTGAGTCCAAGATGGATCCACTGCTAGCCAAATCCAAACTCATCAGCGATGGTGGTAGTGCCTCTGGGATAACACAGTTAAGAAGGAAATGAAAAAACCCAAACCAAACCCAAACAAAACAGTAGCATTTTGCAGCCAGAGAGAGAATTGAGAACTGCAGTGCATGGGAGGGACTCACGTTGGAGAAGTTTGTGGAGAACTGTCTCCTGTGAGTGGGACACCACGCTGGAGCAGGGGAAGAATGTGAGGAGTCCTCACCTGAGGAGGAAGGAGCAGAAGAGTCAATGTGTGATAAACTGACCAACTTGACACAATAAGGCTCCCTGATATTAACTGCTTCCACAGTAGCAGCTAAGCTCTCAGGACCGAGTTCAAAGAGATCCTGTTTTAATGGAGACTATATGTTTCCACACATACATTGCTGCTTTCATCCATCAATCCTACCAATCTTTATCTGACCATAGTGGAAGATTATGGTGCAGAGCATGGGCTGTGGGGTTGCAGTCCAGACTACATATTTTGTTCTTTGTTATATAGAAAGTGGAAAGGGTAAGAAAAACATTTCCTGGAAGTAGTGAAATTGGGTAAAAATATAAGGGAATAAAAAATGTGGGTTTATGCCCTCTCATTTTTCAGTCCATTTTTATAATTAATGTTCAGTTATGAATGTACTGCTTACGGCCAGTTATGCTAGTATTTTTATTTTTTAAAACTCTTCCTATTTTTGTTCCTTTTCTTTTTAAGCAGTATCTTCTTTAGTGAACCTTGAAACAATGGCTGAATAAGTTTCATCTTCAGACATGCAAAATATTATTACGAAGGTGAAGCATGTCAAGAAGAAGAAAAATAAAAGAGACAAAGTGGGGAGGGGGAAGAAAAAAGCCACAAGCTAAATAACTAAACAAAACTCTTGAGAATTTCCAGAGGTGTTTAACATTAGATTTTTTTTAAATTGGCAGCAAGGGAAAGGCTTATCATTCAGGTACATGAAAGAAATTACTTTTTTTGATCCTATAGATGAGAATGCTGTAGAATAAGGGGTACAAAACTGCCAGAACAAGGAATCTGAGTGCCAAAGTTACAAAGGACATAAGAAATAAAAGGCAGCATCTGCAGACCGGCTCAGTGCCATGGAAAGAGAGACAATCCTGAATTTGAATGGGGAACCAGATTGCAGAAAGAGCCTCATCTGGTCTTCTGCAAACATTTGACTGTCAAAAACCAACTGAGCTGTAAGTTTCCATTTGGTTTTATTGTCAGTCCTAATGAATAGGGGGAGAGAAAATGGCAAAAGAGGGATAGAGGATGGTGCAGAAGGCTTTTAAGAGAGGAGGAAATATCCAAGTGTTTGGACAATCCTAAAGGTTTTGGAGTCAGAAGAGAAGGCAGTCTGAAAAGAAATAGAGCAAAATGTATCTCGTTAATGGACAGCAATTTTTGTAGAATCATAGAAAAGTGTGGAGAGAAGAATGACAGGAAACTGGTTCAGGCAAAGATGTGGAGCACAACCTGGCTGCCCGAGAAAGCAGTGTTACCTCTTCACAGAATGTCAGGGTTTTATACAGAGAAGAAATAAAAAGAATGATTTTCTGACCTCAAAAAGGGCAGGGTGTCCAAAGAAAGGTCTAAGGAGAGTTGGGATATATTATGTTGAACTAACTATCATTGATGACCAGACTGATTTAAGGCTGTTACAGAAGATGTTCGCAAAAGGTAGGGCAGTGTAAAATGTGAGGCAAGATTATGGATGTCACCAAGTAAAAGTGGAATAAAGCCAGTAGGACACTAAACAAGGGCTGTGGAAAAGAAGCTACTGGGGAGAGATAAGGAGAGTGGACTCTGAAGAAAGAGAGGTGTCTGAAAACCCTTCAAATGGGAGAATAGAAACAAAAAACAAAAACAAAAACAAACCCTCAGAGGAGTGACACTTAATACTGAAAGAAGCTGACAATCAGATATGCAGAAAAAAATCCACTTCAATTCAGTCCTTGTACAATAATTTTCCAAGAGACATAGAAAAACAATACCACTAAAAGCACAGAAAATGAGAAAGAATAAAGCATGGAGTGAATATTTATTAAAGTTAGAAAAAAAGTCTTGTACCATTAGAGATTTGTCTAGAGATTGGATGTTGTCCTCCTGCCACTAGTTGTTACGGTTCTTGGACTGAAGTCCAAAACAAAAGCAGAAAAAGGAGATCCAGCCAAACTGCAGCTGGCAAATTACCACAGATTCCTGGCAAACTGCTGTGAATACGCCTCACTTGCATTTTCTTACAACTCTCACCAGCAGCTACTTCAGCCTCTCCAGTAACGAAGCTGGGTCTCTCGTTTACACATATTGAAGCTGTTCCATTTTAGCCTAAATAATTAATTATTCATTGGAGCAGACACTAGGAGAAAGTGTCCCACATCCCAGGTGAATGCCCAAACGACTGTATTATGAAGAAATTCCCACTTTCTCTTGCTCATTAAGTCTTAATTCAGCTATGCAAAGCGGATCAGTGTCAGCAGAAGTAAATGAAATGGCTCTGAGAAGCACTGGGGAGGGCATCTCCAAAGAACGTGAAAAGCCTAGTTTCAAGCTGTCTGCTTCATAAGAAGCAGAGCTTTGAACATTAAGGAATATGTAGCTACATGAGTACAGACCTTTCTTGGACTGGGGTCTTTCGTTTGTACCTGGTGAGTAAATTGGTTAAATTACAGATTAACTCAACCATAGAAAATAAAAATGTCTGTGTGAAGGGATTGCTTTTGTCACAAAACTAGAGTCTTTCATTCTTACACAAAAAATTTCTAAGAAAAAGAGAGACAAAACATAATGCATGAAGACTTTCTAGTCCAGTCCCCTACCTGCAGGGCTATCAGCAACTTTCGTCTACTGACTCCTTTTCACAAATGAAAATTGCTGATTGAAAGTAGAAAGAAAATAGTAGGATATGAGTGACTCAGTGTGATACTGCTTTAAATATGGGTGTTTCGTGTGCCTGATGTACCTTCTAGTGCATTGGTACACTACTTGGAGCACTATGAAACATCTTTACAAAAGGGAAATTAAAGGGTAGAACAAGTCAGGTAGTTTTCATGTCTGGGCTGGTTAATGAAATATGGTCACATAAAATATCAACATACAGAAAGTGATGAGCATTTTGAGGAAAATCTGATGTTGCTGTGAAAGCCAGCATTTTGGGAGCATGAGTCACTGAGAGATCTTTACAGGCTATATTATACAGCTCGGCTGCAATGATGCCATCATCTCCTCAAGCCTCTGTTGGGGACTTCCTCATTATTGAAGCTGACTGAAAGGACACAACTTTATCGATGTAGAAAGATTCCTATGGCATTATCTGTGCAGTGCGAACAGGAAGGTGGAGGAAGATCAACAGGAGAAGTGCTGGGAACAGGTTTAGTGCCAGGATTGAGAAACTCACCTATTCCTGGTAACACAGAATAATCTACCATACCAAGAGTAGAAAGAATGGAAAATACTTGCTACAGGCTTTTCAAAGCATAAAATTATAAAATAGTTTTGATTGGAAGGCACCTTTGAAGATTATCTAATTCCATTTTCCCTACCATGAGCTGCTGGCTCAAAGCTCCATCTAACTTGGCCTTGAACACTTTCCTAGTAAAGAATTTCTTCCTTATACTACTCTGCTCTCATTAGAGCCCAACTGGAGTACTGCATCCAGCTCTGGGATCCCTCATACAAAAAAGACATGAGACCTTCACAGGTCCACTCCTCAAGCCTGTCAAAGTCCCTCTTGAAGATATTCCTTCCCTCTAATGTATTAACTGCACCACTCAGCCTTGTGTTATCTGAAAACTTGCTGAAGATGCGCTCAATCCCATCATCTATGCTATTAATAAAGATGCTGAACAGTAACAGTCCCAACATGGACCCCTGAGGGACTCTACTTGTTACAGATCTCCACTTAGACATTGAGCAATTGACTGCAGCTCTTTGGATGCAGTCATCCAGCTGATTCCTTATCCATAAAATAGTACATCCATCAAATACATATCTCTTCAATTTAGAGAGAAGAATTTTGTGTGGGATCATGTCAAAGGCCCTAAAAAGGTCAAGTTCATCAAGATAGATGGCATCAGTTGTATGTACCTCTATTACCTTGAGGTCTGTCAGATTCCTGTGCCTTTCTCTCCCCTTATTTTCCTGGGTGAAATTGGGAGGTATTGAATGCTTGCTGTCAGGTCAGCCTTGATTTTGCAGACTTTAAGGAGCATGAGATAAAGAAACCTCTACATTTTCTATTAAAGCCATGTACTGAGTTCAGATTGGAATTTGGATTCCTCTTGCCTCATGATTATGGTAGAAAAATAATACTTTCCAAAAATACTTTATTTTTAAAATGCATTTGCTTTTGCAAATATATTCTACACCTTTTTTTCTGTTTCTGGTAACAGTATTACAAAGCTGTCATCAGCTTTCCATTGCTTTCATCATTTAGGGCCACCCCATGTGGTGTGGATGCTTTTTTTTCAGATAGTGCCAGTGACAAAAATGAGATTTGATGATGAAAACAGTCAAGCAAATCTTTAGCAGCAGCTTTTTACTTCTAGGTTATGGTACAGGGGAATTGATAACACACCCACTTTTAAAGATAAAAGGAGGGGTTTTCTCAGGAAAAAAATAAAAGGTAGTCAAGGTGATTTGGTGCATTTGACATTTACTGTTGACACTGAATACATGATACTCAACAAAACAATCCTGCTAAACCCATTACATTGGAATGCTCTGGAGTTATGAAAATCAGATGTTTAGATGGATTCATAGGGGAAGAGTGAAACACCCTGCAAAAGTGAGGATACCTGAGTGTTGTGTGAAGAGGGGAAGTTGCTTTGAAAGAAGTTCTTGCACAGCACAGTATTGGGATGTTGCTGACGGTGTGACAAGCTTTGCAATTAGTTTTAAATATTGTCCAGGACTGACTGCTGCATGCAAAGTTTCCTAAAGCAAGCAAGAAAGTGCTGTCAAAGAGATAGGGTGCTTCTCTCTTTGATGACAAGAAGCAAGGACCTTTTCCATTCTGCACCATGATCTGGTGGGTGAAGAGGGACTTACAGTACATGAAAGGAAATGCTTTTGGTTTTCTTTTTTCTTCATCTACTAAAGCATTTCCTAGCTTAGTATGTTTATGGTCACACTTTTTATGAATTTTTCATTATAAACAGCTAAAGGTTTAGTAAATGATTAATTCCTTCTATAAGTGTCTTACAGACCCAAGCACCTGGGTAAGAGGCATTTTTAATTATGAAAAACTGTGGTGTGGGCAACCTATTGGGCTGCTGGACTTTCTAAAAGCTACTTTCACAATGCTTATTAGATGACCAGTTATAAATTAACTCTTTACAGGTAATCTTCAAGGAATATTTGACCACATTTATTTTCAAAATGAGCATTACAGCAGTTTTTTGGCAATTGCTCTGGGCTCCCTGTCCGACTCTGAAAACACCTGTGATGGGGTTGGTTTGGAGCCAGTTTCATATCAAAGCTAGTTCCTTGAGCTCTGATAACAGCAGTGGGACTGGGGGTTCTGTGCAAAGTAGTTCCGTCTAATTTGCATCATAGATCTTTGGAGTTGTGCAACCCATGGAGGTTCTGGGGGTGACATGGTTGAAGTCTTGTTCTGGAGAGATGGATGGCTGTGTTTCGCTCATGGCACTGCACCACTCAGAAAATGATAAAATAAAATAATCTTTTACCTGGTCTGTACTCAGTTCACTGCAACCAACTCCACTGAGTCACTCTCCCCTGTGAAACCTGGGATGTTGACCTAAATAAACAAAAATCTTGTGACAACAAAAGGCAAAGAATTCAACTGTAGGAGGAAAAAAAGAAGCTCTTCTTAAAAGGAAAACCCAAACCAAACCCAACTACAGGTCTATACCAAGAACCCTTCTGCCACAACCAAAGTCTTTGATTGACAAGGGCTTTATTTAGTACTGACTTTAAACTCAGCACCTTGCTTACATTCAGGAGGGATTTCAGCCCAGGCACACCTCTGGGAAAAGGACAGTAGCTTTTGCCAGTAGTTGCTTTATCTCTCTCTATCTGTATCTCAAAAGGCTTTTGTCTTGCTGAGCCCCTAAGATGGTATGGTTGCATGGAAGGGGCAGGACCAGCACCACTTCCCAGGGTCCTTGATCATGAGATAAGGTTGTAAAATGTGGAAACCCAAGCTGTCCTTGCATGTGTTGAGAATCTGCAGCGGCTTCAGCCCTGTGTTCTTATGGACCACCTATTTCTTTTACAATCAATCTCCTTCATACATTGATAAATAAAGGTTGTTTGAGAATCTACGTTGAAAAAAACCTTAAAATAAGAGATACCTCTTTGAAAACTTGTTACACAGACCAGCAGCCTCCTCTCTCCCCTCCACTCTCCTCCTGTGCCTCCCAGCACATTTCCTGGCTGCATTATTCCTGGTTCAGCTCCCCTCTCCCGTGCCGGGATCAGTCACCTTGTACAAAGTCAGGTGGCTGCAGAAGTCACGCAAGCAAGTCAGCGTCTGGGCTGTTTGCTCTCAGGGGACAGACCCTGCATGAGAGCTTTTCTTGGGCTGCTGTGCTGGAGCTTCCCCCAGCATTCTCTCCTGCTGAAGCCAAACACACAAGGCTGGATTGATGGAGACGTCAGAAGTACATTTTCCCAGAGGTCAACTAAATTCAGGTAATGATGCAATGCCGCAGTGCACTCCTCCTAATCCAATCACATAACGTAATGGTTTAGACTCTATCAAATAAAGTTCAAGGTAAGCATGGGAAACGTGGCTGCTCCTCAGCTACTGGCAGCTTTCCTAAGTGCTGAAAATCAGATCAGAGGAAGAAAAAAGCCTCCCATCTCCAAAGAGAAACTTCCACACAGACACACACTTGGAAAAAAGACAATACCTGAGTGCAGTTTTTTATGCCAGGCTTTTTTTTTTTTTTTGGTAATCATTTTTGTTTTACTCTCATCTTCCCGTTTTAAGGCCTATTTGGTTTTGGTCCAGATGGTTTCTAAAATTGCTGATGAATTTGGGTGCGTCGTTTTATGGGTTGAAGCTATGTCTGGAGTGAGGAGGCGTGGAGAGTCCTCATTTGTTCTTGGATTGAGCAGACTCAGCACATTGGGGAAACTCAAACCCTTTTTAAAACACCTCAAATTGAGTGTCCAGAATTTGGTATGCCAGCAAATATTGTTCATTTCAGGAACTCATTGGCCTTTACCTTTGCAATTGCACATCTTTGCTCATTAAAGTCATCTATGTTACTTAAGCGGTTCAAAATACCCAATCAGGGAATATAAGTCTCTGTATAATTCCTCTGGTATTGGGTAAGTACTGTCATATTGTCTCTGTATAAATTTAATCCACCGAACAGCAAATGCACCAGCAAAAAAAAATCGCACAGCTATTGATCTGATTTATTCCTTGTTAAATATAGAATCATAGAATGCGTTAGGTTGGAAGGGACCTTTAAAGGTCATCTAGTCCACCCCCCCTGCAGTAAGCAGGGACATCTTCACTAGATCAGATTGCTCAGAGTCCCATCTAGCCTGGCCTTGAATATCTCCAGGGATGAGATATTCAATATTAATTGAAGTTTCTTCATCATGTCCTATTGAAGTTGTCCAGCCGTGTGAGAAATATATGCAAATTTGTCTTTTACATAATGTAGTGCAGTTATCCAAAGAGCAGGCATCATTGACTAAGACACCAGTTATTTCCCATGCAGAACATTTGAATAAAAGCAAATTGAAGGTACTTTAAAGATCTGTCTGCTACCTCTGTTTAATGCAGTGTGCCAGATAAAAAAAAGAGGTCTTCATGGAGACTGCCTGTCCCTCTCTCTTTCAATGTTCTAGTCCCTAGTGAAACACACTGTGATGGTGTCAGTTAGGTGTCAGTTAAGTGTCAGTGGATGAAGTTTCAAGAGAGTGAGCCTTGCCGTAAGCAGGGTGCACCTTCCTCAGGCAGTACTGGGATATAATCAATTCTTAATTACCTGTGAGGTGATTATCCAGTTATGAATTAACACTGCTGTGGCTGCAATCTACCTGAGCTGGACCTTCCTGAGCTGGCTCAGACCTTCAGCCAGGTAAGCCTTGCAGATGCTAGTGGGTCAATTCCCTTGGGATGTCCAGCCACTACGGGCAGGTAAAGCTTTAGTCTCGTTTGTTCTCTTCATTGTGTGTTACTATGAAGAATGAGGATAGAACTGCAAGTTACTGTCACGAACTATTTAAGAGGGGATTCCTTCTTCTGTTTCAGAGCCCCAGACTTTTGCTTTCTCATAAATCCAATGTTCTCATCGTGGTTGGTGTACTCAGCATGCTGGAGGGAAGGGATGCCATCCAGAGGCACCTTCATGGGCTTGAGAGGTGACCCTGCACCAGCAGCATGAAGTTCAACAAAGCAAAGTGCAAGGTCCTGAAAATGGGTCAGAGCAATCCCAAGCACAGCTACAAGCTGGGTGGAGAATGAATTGAGAGCAGCCCTGAGGAGAAGGACTTGGGAGCATTGATTAATGCTCCCAATGAAAAGAGCAACATATGATGGCAATGTGTGCTTGCAATCCAGAAATCCAACTGTATTTTGGGTTTGGTTTTTTGGTTATGTTTGGTTTTCTAAGTATATTCCAGAGGGAAAGATATGCTTTTCAGTTAAGATGCAATTGAAGCTAAACTTTACCCTGAGATACTCGTTGCCTGGCATAAGATACATTTTCAGGTATCTCAAGTCATATCTGCCTCTCATTTCTCAGGAAACAGACATTATGGTAACCTCTGGTTTTTCTTGGGAGGAAGTAACTGGAACAGCTTTAAAATACTGCAGGAACCATTCATGCACATGATTTAAATCATGCCATTCTGCTGACAAGCTGAAACCTACTAGGAAATGGGTTTTACTTGCTGTTTTAGGAGATAATTTGGGGGGGGCACAACACACTGTGAAATGAGGGAATTTGACAGGAACAGCAGTAGTGATGGTGACAAAGACAGACAAACTTCACAAAAAATATGTTCACTCAGCACACAGAAATAAACAATTCTTTACTTTCTGAGTAAAAATGACATTTCTAGGTAATATCCCCTGAATCCTTATTTTTGTTTCCTTTATTTTTCTGACAATTTTGTGAATGAAATCGTCCTTATCTTCTCCCCTGTCTTACTAACCTTTTATAAGGGTTGAATTCAAGGAATAGTGAGTGTGGAGCACAAATTACCCATTCTTGGCCTTGCCATTGACTCCCTACTATCCCTCTAGCAAATTTCTCAAGGCCATATGCAATAAATTATCAAAAAGATTAGCTAAGTGTTCAAAGCATGCAGCATGTTGGGTGAAGAGAAATCATCATCCCTGTCCTCAGGAAGTAGTTGTCCAGAGCAAACCAGCAGAAGATGCTGACAACCACGATGTTAAAATCTTGGCTATACTCAACTTGATTCAGAGCTGCAGAGACACCTCTTTTTCCTCCTTCAGCTATCCCTAGAAAGTGTCCCATGTCCTTCCTGACTCCATGTTTTTTCCAGCCAGATGAGATCTTTCTGATTTCTCTGTTTTTCTTTACAGGGCTCCCTCCCAAGTGGAGACATAGAGTTTTCAAACACAAGGGAGAAGGAAGCGAAATAACCTTCCTTCACCCAAAGGTGCAGGGCTGGAAGGATATTTGTTCCTGCACAGGGTAGAAAGAAGCATATCTTTATCTCATCAGTGACAAATATCTGTCTAACCTGTTCTTTAAAAGCTCTGCAGGAGGAGCTTCCCAAATTGTCTAAGGGCTCTCTGCTGCCTTTCTTCATTAGCATCATCTGATAGTCTAATGTGAACTGTCTATTCTGCAAATTTCTCTTTCCCCATAGGCCTCTTTCATAACAGACCTTGTATGAGTGGGAAGACCATTGCTATATCCCTCCTCATAGCATCATCTCCTGAGCAAAACAAAGACAATTTCCCCACAGGCCGCTTTTAAACCTGTTATCCTTGCTGCTATCCTCTGGACTCTCTCCAATCTTTCTACACTGTAGTGGCATGTTCAGTTCTAGACACAGCACTCCAGCTGAGTAACACCACAAGACAAAGGAGAATAATTCTAATTACCTCCTGTGTCTTCCATATGTTAATTCAGTCAGGAAGGAGATGTGCCTTTTCTGCTACAGTGGCATATTGTGGAGTCCTATTCAGGGGTCAGCTTTCACTTCTATTTCTTTTCTGCACCATTACTGCTTAGCCAGTTATTTCCCATTTTGCACCTGAATCCTCATTCCCAAGCAGAGCACTTATTTATTGAATTTGGTTTTATCATAGCAACTCCTCAATATGCCAAGATCATCTTGGATTGTGATCCTGTCCTTTGGGGTCCCTGCAACACCTCTCAGTTTGACTTCATCAGCATATTTTATGGACCTTTTCTATATTATCATCCAATGTGTTACAGATAACATTGTGTGAGCCACGTGCATGAAAAACCCACACAGGACCCCTTGTAATGCCCTTTGAGTTTGATAGCAAACTCTAACAGTTGAAATGCTGGATTTACCTGAATCCAAGACATGTCTGTAACCTAAACTTTACCCCAGTGCACAGGGTTCATTAAAGAGTCAGGTTTTAATGCATGGACACCAATCATTAGCTTCACAAGGGCAATGGCTACTTGCTACATACAGGGTGGCAGACAAGGAATGTTGAGGTTTTTTGCATGTGCTGAACTGTCACTGGGAAGAAGCAAATTACATGTTCTCATTCCAGGCAAAAGTTGATAAATTACCTTTCTTTAATAGGGGTGTAAGGCACCTCCAGCTCCTGTACAAATATCAATGGGAAAAGATCTGTATACACCCGTTCTCGTGAAGCAGCTAGTGCATGGTAGCTTCTTGTCCTGCTGTCTTTCCCCAAGGTTGCTGAGACCATTTCACTAAACACAATTTGATCTTCTCGGGGCAGAGAAAATAGACTCCTGAGTGTGGATAAATAAGTTTGCAATGATGAACACACCTTATAGAAATATCCTATGCACCATCTTCCACTCAACTTCTTAAAGGATGTTATGCAAGGCTGTATGAAAGCCTCAGTGAAGTCATCTGAAATCACATCCACCACTGCCTTCTCATCCAACACCTGTGTTATCTTGTCAAGGAGGAAATTTCATTGATCTGAAATGGTAAATTCTTTGCAAATCCCTGTTGGCTGTTTCCTATCACCTGTTATTTTACATGGTAATTTTTCAAGGATTTCTTCTAGATTTAGCCTAGGGATAAAGATGAGACTTACTTGCCTAATGGTTTTGGGTCCCCCTTCTCCTTTCTCTACCTCCTTTGGTATCTTTCATGTCTCCCACAAGCCCTCAGAGAAAATTACAAATGATTCACAGATTATTTTGGTGAACTCCTTCAAAATCGTTTGGTGAATTCCATTACACCTTATAAAGTTGAATAGCTCTCTTATCTACATATTCTTTAATCGATTCATTTTCTGTTTGAGCTTGTCCTCCTGTCCTCTTGTTAAAATTAATTGCCTTAAGTATCTGTTCATAATTAATTTTTTAGCATAGTCTGCAGCAAAGAGAGTATTGAATTCTTGGGTCTTCTCTGGATCATGTGCTATTTATTCTACTCCCCTGTTAAGTACTGGACCAGTACTTTCCTCTGTTTTTTTCTTACTTTTAATGCAGTTATAAAACTCTTTCCTATCACTCTTTATGTTCCTTTCAACTTGTAACCCATTTTATCCCAAATCCTCCCCGAGGTTTTTATCCGTCGTCCTTAATGATGCACTTTTTTTTGCCTTTTGTGTCTTTTTTTTTTCCTTAGTTTATTTTCAGGCCCTTAAAAAGCTCCTGATGCAGTCATAATGGCTTCTTACTGTGCTCTCTGTTCTTTCCCTGTATCAAGATAGGCTGCTATTGTGCCTTTAATACACTCTCTTGCTGTAAATGCCAGCTCTTCTGCCCTCCTTTATCCCTTAAATTACCTTCCCAAGAGACCCTACAGATGAGTTCCCTGGGTTTGCTGAAATCTGCTATTTTTTATTTTTTTGGCAAGTCCATTATCCTTACTTTTTTTCTCTGACTCCTTCCTTTTTCTTAGAATAGTGATTCACAGTCCTTTCACCTGTCACCTTCCCCTTTTAGATTCTTCACCAGTTCCTCTCTATTAGACAGGACCAAATCACAAACACTTTCTCTCATAATTTCCTCCACCATTTGATACGCCCCTGATTCTTTTCAAGGATTTTAAAGATAGTTTGAAATCATCGTGCTTTCCCAACAAATATTTAGGCACTTGATGCTCCTTATTGATACTACAACCTGTCCTTCAGGTGTCCACAATCTACAGAAGACCCATCTCCTCCCATTAGTCCTTCTCATACTCATGTGGAGACAGCAGAAATGCTGGATCACTTCTGATGGGGTGGAGTTAAGACCCTGAAGAGTCACACTGTGTCAGATGACAGTGCTTTTAACTCAATAACCTGTATCTGTCCATGGTCATAGAAGATGCCTAAGGGAAGAATATCAAAGTAGAGCAGGCAAATACTGATATTGCCCCACTTCTGTGACATACTGGTCCCACCTTCAGGCAGATTCTACCTTGGAGTTTTCCCATACTGCAGGTTGTATCTCTGCTTTGAGTTTAACAGGCCCTGATAGTCTTTTCTTCCATGCAGTGCCTAATTGCTTTTTGAACCTATTTATAACTTCCAGAACATCTTATTGCGATGAATTCCATGATTTAATTATGCACTGCGTGAACAAGCACTTCTTTTTGTAAATCTTCTGGCTGATCATTTCATCTGGTACTCACTAGTTCTTGTGTAATGACTCCATGCTGTGCAAAATTCTGTTACAGCCTCTCCACATCTATTCCTTTTCAAGGCTAAAGACTGTCATGTCATTGCTCAGAGCTCTTCTTTACCTTTGATCCCTTCTCTTGTCCTTCACTGTAGTCTTTCAAGTTCTTCTGCACCTTTCTTAGATGGGATAACCAGAAATACACATACTGCACTGGGAACACTGGTAGGGTACACAGGACTGGAAGAAAATGTTCTGTCTTTTTCGCTATTCTTTTATTAATAATCTCTAATACTATTTGACTACTGGCCTCCTGCTGATACTGTGTAGACTGTTCCATGGAGCTGTATGCATCAAATCAGCATTGCTTTCTGGTGGTATATTTAGAAAGTTAATGTAGGTATGGCTATGTTTTGGGGTATTTTCTTGCCCCACCATACAATTATTTCTATTTATTGCCACAGAATTTCACTCATTAATATCTCTTTCAACATCAGAAGACCATACTTCAGTGTTTTGCAATTTTTATGAGGATGTGTAATATCATTTCTGCAGTAAACTTTGTTGTCCTATTACTCAAGATTTTCTGTTGGTAGTCAGGCGTTGTCTCTATTGATTATGCGCTTATTCTGGACATTCATATCTATTGATTTTTTTTATTTTTAATTTTTTTTTTCCAAAATCAAACTGTCTAAAAAATTGATTTGGAACAGAGCCTTTTTGTAGGCACTATAGACTTAAATTCAAAATTCTTAAAGTGCTTCTCTGGATGCCCTGAAATAATCCCAATCAAGCAGAAGAGCTTGTTTTCATGTGTGGTTGCTCAAGAGCTGCTCAAGACTGTGAGTTTTACAGCCTTCCAGTGATCTGAAGCTTCATATAGCTCTGATTTCCACAAGTTACCACTAGTGATGAAAAGGTGGTTTTCCTTTTGCTTTAAGAGTTCATATAATAAGTGTTAAGGGCACTTACAACAAGGAAATTATTATCTTCTCTTTGAGGAACTGTGGCATTTTTTGCAGCTGCGGTTGCAAGCAAGTGTTTAGTAAGTGGGAGGCACTACAGAGCAAGTCCCTTTATCCATCACATTACCCTAATAATTAAACTGTCAGCCATGGATGTCAGGCTTTAATACAAAAAAAAAAAAAAAAAAAAATTAGAATCAAACATGGTAAAAAAAATTGTGACTATTCCCCCAGTTAAGCCTATAATTTCTTTTTAATCTTAATCATTATGTTTGCATAAGACATTGCTCAGAAAACACTTTTTTAAGTGGATTTTTTTTGCTACTTTTTATATGTTTTAAAATAACAAGAAGTTATTTAACCACTCTCTATTGTTTCTGTGACTCTGGGAAACAATTATACTAATAAACATTGGTAAATTTTTACTGTGGTTTATTTCTAAAATGAACTCCAGGGGTAATTTCTAGAACCTCCAGGCATCTTTTCTTTGAGGATATAAATCCACCTCATGGTCTGTTTCTTCTGAACACTTTCCATGGGCTCATTCCCCTGGCTGTCAGGCCATTACAGGTTTCTATTAGAGGGAAAAGTCACCCGACAGCTCTGGTCTCTTTGCAATGGCACATGGATAGCTGTCCCTCATACTTTTATTCTAAACTTTGGATTTTTCCAGAGTCTTTTCCCTGCTTTCTGTTTCCCAGCTTGTGGCTTAGGTAGAAACATACTTGTCTATAGAGAAACTGGTGGCACTGGACTAGGGCCACAGAGCCTGATTAGAAGACCATGAAAAACATTACAGTGAAGTATTTGTCCCTGGCAGCTGGTTCTGACCTGAATCAGAGGCATCATCCCTCAAAAAGATATTGCCCATCTCTCTCTCTCTCTGGCCTTTCCTTTCAGGATCAGTTGTGCTGAATATTACCTAAGTAGCAATAGAGGGCTGGCTGATATTCATGCATTCACACCTAAAGAAAAAGACCAAAAGTCAAATTTATCATCTACCATTGGAATAGTCACAAAGAAGATAATAAGTGTCTGCTTCTACATTTTGACCCATATTTTTCTACATTTAGAATAATAGAGGAATACAGCACACACTACACCATGTGAATAGCTGGAAAATGCTGATTTCTTTATGTTATCACTGTCTTTAATGGCTCCCTGTGGTATACGACATTGTGACTGTCATCGCCTTTGTCCTCTTCTAACTAAGACCAGGCAGAGGAGTGCAAGGTTTTAGTATCCCATTACCAATTTCCTGAGCAACAGAATGCCAAGTTCCAATTTGCGTTCTAATTTTAACTACAGTATAGATTTTTAAATAAGCCTCAAGCTTCCTATTAACATGATCTGTCTGCTCCTCTGGTGCTCTCTCATCCCATTCTGATCGACCCATGAATGGGCTCCCTGTATTATTCATTGTACACTAAATTAAGCTTTTAGTGTTAAAGGCTTTCAAGTGTAGCGTTCCTTCCGTAGAACTCATTACCTGTGTCAATACACAAAGCAGAAGCGCTTAATAGATTTACAACATCTAGTATCTGCCTTTTTTTTTCAGCTGTTATTAAGACTCAGGAGCATTTGTTATTCTGGTAATATTCCTTATTGTTCTGATATTAATTTCATTAGTCAATGAGTGCGCACTATGGAGTTCCAAAGTGTCCTTGCACCATATGAACTTTAATTAGTCTTGAGATTTTCTAAAAAGGGTTAGGTAAATGAGAATTATTATGGCTGATCATGGCTTTGTACATCTTCAGAAATTAGGAAATCTGTTTTCATGGCCTCTGGGAAATCAAACAGAGTAGCATAGGAAAAACTCCATCTACAGCCGCCATTCCAACCACAAAATAACCAAAAATTAAATGCAGGTTTAGATGGAATACTATGACTTAGATTTTGGTTGGAAAACCTGAATAAATATGTAGCTTTTTAGGTGTATTTCCCTGCATTACTTACCAAGGCATCCCACAGAAGATGTCACCCACAGATATGTTACCCCTGTCTCACTCCAACAGGAAGAATCAGGAGTTAACTTGACTATCTAGAGTCATAGAACAGAATCATAGAATGGTTTGGGTTGGAAGGAACCTTAAAGATCATCAAGTTCTAACCCCCCCTGCCATGGGCAGGGACACCTCTCACTAGACCAGCCTGCTCAAGTCCCCATCCAACCTGGCCTCAAACACCTCCAGGGAGGGGGTGGCCACCACCTCCCTGGGCAACCTGTTCCAATGTCTCACCACCCTTGTAGTGAAGAATTGCTTCCTAATAGCCAATCTAAAGCTAATAACATTGGATCATTTTAAAGATGTAGGCTACAGTTACTTGGATTCAACATACTCCACTCCTTCCCTTGCCCAAAGGTCCAGTTTCCAGTAAAACCCCCCATAAACCATTTTGGTAGCTGAGCAGTCACTGTGAAGTTGAAAACCCTCATGGGGAAGAAATGGCCAGTGGGACTGAAAAGGGGGAAGGAAAGACTTGAACTTATCTGCTATGGAAAAGAAACACTAATGGAACAAGACCCTCAGACACAGCTCTGTGGGTAAGATTTTCTTCATGGACACAGCGTAAATAAATCATGGACATTTGGGAATTTGCTTCATTTGCCAAGAAAGCTGAGATACCAAAGAGCAACTTGCAGAGTAAATGAACACTACCAGCTATCTCAAAACTTCAGTGTGCTATTTGATCCAAAACTAAACCCTCCTGAGTTTTCTGCCAAGCCATTTCACTTCTGTTAGTTGAGGAATAAACTCCTACTGTACAAATACTGGCTAGCCAATGTCTTGTTTAATTGACCTTGATATAAATGCCAAGGAACCAGACAGAAAGATAGCTGCTGTATGTCACAGGAGACCAGTGCATGGGAAGAGCACGGCTGGCATTTAGATTCAAAGTATGAATGGCCAGGGAAAGTGAACTATTTTACTCAGCTCAGAATTTGAATTTCCTTTATTTTTGTTAAAGGACCAAGGGTGCCCTTGTCTTGTTACTAAATGGCACAAATCTTCATGTTTAGGCCTCAGGGTCACAGATTCTGTGTCTCATCAGTGGCTTCAATCAAAGACTTTTGGTCTGGATTTGTTTGGGTGGTTTTTGGAAAAGCACATGCAAGCTCATTCTTTGCAAAATGAAATTTGTAAAGGGGATGAACATGTCAGCCTTTGCCTCCTCACAGAAGTCTCTTTCATTTTTCCAAGTTGATATCTCCTGTGATACCTTTAAAGGGCTAAAGCAAAGAACCCCATCCTTTTTATTTTCACCTTTTTTGATAACAGAAATAAAACAGGGAGAGAGAAAACATTAGGGGTTTAATGACTGCATTGTTTGGGAGTTGGTAGTCAAACTTCAGGAGCTTAAACAGATGACCTAACAGAGGAGGTGGGTGTAATGCATTCTGTTGCATTGGGTAATGTATTCTGAGCCTCTTGGCTCAGGGAATAGTATGTTAAAAAACAAACCAAACCAAACCAAAACAAACAAACACACCCCAAACTAAACCCAGAAATAATACTGGTTAGGGAAGAAGTAATTTCAGCTCTGTTGCTGTTGAGCAGCCCCTCCTTACTTGTCCCCATCTTCACTCCTATATCAAGGTGAAAACAAGAAATCAGTAAGCCAGGAGTCGTGTCAGCGTGGAACATCTTCCAGGCTGCCTTTGTGTGCTTGCTAATAATGAAAGTCTATTTATAGCTTGGTGCAGAGCAGGGAGAGTGTGCTGTGGGTGACAACGTGATATGGATTTCACAGTCCATCAGTTTGGATTTCAAGATTACAGTCCTCTCTTGGACTAATTGAGAAGTCAGACACTGTTTTGGGATGTTACAGGCAATGCAAAATAGGGCACTTGGTGCTTGTTTAGCGAGCATTTGGGGTCAGGTTGGCTGGGGCGACATCAGAGCACTCTGAGATCTGTCAACCTTTGCACAGTGGCCTGAGAAAACCCAGATTGTGGAGGGAGGTTTTGCATGCTGAATGTCAAGCTGCTCATGGATTTGGTATCTGTCATAGCCCATCATTTCATGGTAATAATTAGCAGAAGTCCTAGATCAGACTGCAGCCTGGCCCTGGCACTGCGTGGTAAGAGCATGGTTGCACCCATGCACCAGAGCCTCCCAGCTATCTCTCTTCCTTCTTCCCCTCCTGGGCCTGGCTGTTTGGGCCACCAGTGCCCTGTCCCTACATCTGTTCCTGGGGTTCCACAGTGAAAGGGTGCCAAAACACATCCAACAAAAGGGAAAGGGTAGGAGCACAAGCCAGATCCATCATTTCCCTTTACTGTACTGACATCCTGGCTTCAGGACAAAAATGTGGACAATACTGTGAGAGAGAAGTGATTCCCCACAGGGAGGAAAGGGGACAGAGAAGGTGGTGAGCAGAAGATTGCACTGGTGGCACTGTCCTGAAATATAGGTCCTGCTCTAGAATATTAACATTTTAAGTTGATAAAAATTGTCAAGAGAAAGAGAGGCACAAAGGTTAAGCTGATTTCCCAGAAGAGTGAGAATCAGTAGTTGAGTCTTCTGCATCTCAGTCCAGTCTACCACACTGATCCAGTCGCGCATGGATCCTGCCACAACCTCTTAGGGCCAGAAATACACTTAGCCTTCCTGTGGAAGGGCAGAAGAAATGATCCATGAGGTCTGTGCCTTTCCCATATAGGAACTACAGGTAACCATGCCCCAGAAGTGGGCCTGACCTGCTGTGGTCATTGGTGCAGTCATCATTGTGTCTGCAGCTTTGTTGTTGTATTGGTGCCACAAAGCTGGCTCAGATGAGTGTAAATGAGGTCAAACAAGGAGAGGAAATACACAGGTTGGATACTCAGTGGTTCTGAGTAGCTCCCATACTACTGGGAGCAAGCTGCGGTCTGTTTGTGGTGCTGAGACTTGGGTGTTTCTGCTTCTAATTTCTCTTGCTACTAGTTCTGTCCTGTGGGACCAATTCCATCTCTTGCCTCTTTGTGGATATATATTTCAGTGCAGTGCTGTCAGGCAAATGTTTTGATGAAACACTCCTGCCTGGTGCCTAACCTTTTCCCACAGCCATTTCACCTGGTAACCCCTGAACTCAGGGGGGAAATACTCACACGTAGAGCTCCAGCTTCTCACCACAAGAAACTGAGGATGAAGTCCCTGCCAGGAGCTGTTTTGCCCAAACACTTCATTTCCACAGAGACAGTACTAAAAGTAATAAGTTGAAGTGTAGGGCATGCCTAGCTATAGGCAACCCTGGCAGCTCTCAGGTATGAGGAATATGCGTTGAATGCAGTGCCTAATTTTAACCCTTTGGGTTTTAGAGGTTTAGGTTTTGATTTTCAGGTTTTTCCATCTCAAAAATGAATTTGATGTAATTTCAGGGCAGAGCTTATGCTGTCTTGGGGCAGTGAGATAAACTAGATGACCTTCTGCATTTTGACCTTGTTTTTTAACTAGAAAGACCATGGAAAGGCTCAGTAGTTTCATGTAAGAGGAATCTGTTTAAAGCACCACAAGTACTAGATCTTTATTTAAGAGTCACTTCCAAACTGTTTTATTTTTCTTAATTCTTTAAACACAAGGTAGCACTAGTTCACTTAACTATGACTGCAGCAGTGACTGCTCACAGCTTCAGGGTCAGCTCTAGAGTAATTTCAAGGTCCTCTGGGACACAACACAGTAGGCACCGGGCCAGCATTCATAAGCAAGTTTACACACTAAATTTCAGCCCAATAGAAATCTTTGTGGGTCTGGCTACAAATGATTTGGCAGTTTGTTAGCTGCTTAACGATCAAGGGCTAAGACATGTCTTGAGGTAAGTACTCACCCCAGTTTCCAGTGCCATGTTAGTTTTCATTTAGACTCAGTATTTTCTGCAAATTAAATTAGGGCTGAAAATGCCGTATTTTGCTTGTGATGTGGAGACTGTCATCCTGAACTCACTTAGTGGTGGGTTTTCAGCACCCCTTTCCCCTCCTTTCAGGCCCATGATGTGGGTATGTTGATGGAAATATGTCTTCTGTGTTGGAGCAAAGTCAGGTAGTTTGAGGAACTCTGAATTAGCAAGATGACAATGCAAAACAAAGCAACAAAAAAGGCAACAATGAATTAAGTCTGATCAGCTTTATTTTAAAACTACAGGGAAGAGATTGACCATAACACACAGATAATTCAAACTCTATTATCCTGACTTTTAATGAAGCCAGATTTAGAATCTCTATTGTAATTTTCAACTTTCTTCTCATACCCTCCTCTATGTTTTCAGTTAAGTTCACAGCCTTTCCATTGATATGTCTGTAATTCAGTTTACTTGATATAGTCACAGTGTCTGGTAATAAAAAACTCAGCTCTGAGAAAAGCAAACACATTGTGGCTTAGCCTCTTGACATTCCCAACTACCTCCTTCTGCTCAAACACACTCACACACAATGTTTTTTCAGCCCCAGGAGGAACAGCACTACAGCCATAAGTTACTATTTTCATGAGTTCGTAAGGTCAGCAATCTGATAAAGCTTCCACACCTTAGATCATGTTTGATGACAAAGACCCTGAGTTGTATCCAATAAGGGAAAAGAGCTGGGTTATTCTGCATCCTTGCAGTCAGTGTCTTGCAATAAAGGCATTAAGAAAGGAGAAAAGGTAGCTAATTTACTCAGTGAGACTAAAAATACACTCTTAGAAAATGCAAGAAGCAAACTCCTAAATTGTTACATGTTCTCATATGAAGCAGTCTGAGCAGAACACGTTGTCACTTGTCAAAAGTAGTTTGCTTATTTCCTTTGCTGAGTAGCCTTTTGGTTCTGCTTTTGCACTGGGTAAAAGGCGACCTGGATCATCTGATGATGACTGTACCATTTCCTTTCTATCAAATAATAAATCTGCATCTGCTAAGAGAAAAGTACAGCAGCCAGTTTACCAGTTTTATCAGTTGTGTTCCAGGCTTGTAAAATCTCCAGCTATCAAGAACAAGGTGAATATCTGTATGGTTTCACCCTGTGCTTTGTTCTCAATCAGTGAGATTTCTTTTCTCCCAGCATCCTAATCTGTTTTGGTAAAAGGCTTGTCTTTCCAAAGCAGCAGAGATCATACCAGTTCTTCTCAATGAGTTTGCACCCTTTATCTTGCATATGACTGAGTCCTTTAGTGTTACCTCAATGTGCCCATCCTCAGTGTAGAGCTCTTGGGAGAAGAAGGCTACTTAAGAATTGGAAGGATGTTGTGATGACTCTCAAGACCTGGACCCTAAAAGTGGAATTTTTCCTATGCCAGGTACCAGATTCATCATTTGTATTGACCACATTATTCTCTGTAATAACAATTGTTATTTGCTGAAAGTAATTTGGTCTTGTTCTGATTTGATATTCAACTCTCTGCAGCTGGCAGAAAAAAACCCCCACAAACCAACAACCAAAAAACCTGCAATAAAAATTGACCCTGTTTGAATGCAGCTCTTGTTGATAATCAGTCCTGATTTCTTTGTCCAAGCCTTGAACCTGTAGGTCTCTCAGACAGAGCCCTTTCATCCCTTCTTTTGAGGGACGCATCCAGAGAGTCTTCACAAAGACATAGAGATCTCCAGTACCACCTGTATGTTTTACATATAGATACCTACTCATAAAGATAATTCTCTTTCACACTTTAATTTTAATTATCCAGCTGTCACTGGGAGAGTCTGTAAGATAATACGGTCTGTAGCAACAGCAATAAGCAGGTTAGGGCCATAAAACTGATATGAGGCTTGGCAGCATGATGTACAGAAATCAAGCATAGAGCCAGGCTGGTGCAGCCACACAGTACTGTTGAACACAGATACGATAAAGGCCTTGGGATCCATATTAGTATGGCACAATGCTAAAAGGTTCTGTTCATTAGGTGTAGAGACTGTCAGCACTGGGCCCATTATTTCCATTTTTGGAGTTATCATGGGCTCTGCTAACTCAGACCATTAGATACCCCAGAACTAAAACAAGAAAATATGGATATGATTACCATAGGAGGTTCTTTCCCAGCAGAAACCATTGGGGTTGTCACACAAGTTGGGGAAAACAGAGGTGGGGGTAGTCATTTTTCCAGCTTTGCCCATTTGCTTCTTCCTCTGTGTGTTTTGGAGGACATACAATGCTTTCCTGTACAAGACATAGGTGGCTTGGCTGCTCTGTGTGGAGGATTTCCTTTCTTATAGGTAAGCTTCTCCTCCTGGGAGGTTTTCCATGGGGGAGGCAGACTCATACTTGTAGGGCCAGAAATTAAGTGATGATGCTTTTTGTATCTGAAGGGCGTGGGTTCAACAGTTGTGTGGAAATAGTGATTTGATGTATTGAATACAGGTAAGCTGTGTTGGTTCAGCTCATCAAGGATAAACTAACTTTTCTGATTCACTCGGGGTCTTGCTTTGTACTGTGTTTTTCAAATATGTCAGTGGTGAGGGGTGAAGGGGAGGGAGGTGAGGGGGAGCCTGAGAGAGCTGGCAGTAAGTAACAACATATCCAAGCTTTGACAGACTCTGGTGGCATAACTTAATTAACTAATGGCCTGTGTAGAGCTGTAATGGGATCTGAAAACAAAAAGCTTTTAAGCAAAACTTAAAGCCAACAGCATCAATAACAGTGAGCTGAGGGCACTTACTCCTTCTGTTTTTTCCTGTAAGACTGGCGACACAGCCCCTTACCTACTCTCTGTCCCTAAAGGTGCTTCTCCATCTAGCGTTCCTGGGCAACAACTACAGCCAGCTTGGTCCCAGTATAGAATCATAGAATTGTCCTGGTTGGAAGGGACCCAACAGGGTGACCAGTGTGTTCAGAGATCAACCAGGCTGGTGAAGGGGCTGGAGGGTAAATCTTATGAGAAGTGGCTGAAGGAGCTGGGGGTGTTTAGCCTGGAGAAGAGGAGGCTGAGGGGAGACCTTATCACTGCCTACAATTGCCTGAAAGGAGGTTGTAGAGAGGTGGGTGATGGTCTCTTCAGCCAGGTGACAGGAGATGGGACAAGGGGAAATGGCACAAAGCTGTATCAGGGCAGGTTTAGATTAGATATTAGGAAAAATATTTTCACTGAAAGAGTTGTCGGGATGTGGAACAGGCTGCCCAGGGAGGGGGTTGAGTCCCCTTCCCTGGATGCATTTAAAAGACGGGTAGATGAGGTACTTAGGGCTATGGTTTAGTAGAGGACAAGTACAGTTGGACTCAGTGATCTTAAAGGTCTTTTCCAACCTATTGATTATGTGATTCTGCGACCCTTTAGATCATCAAGTCCAACCATCACCTTAACCTGCCATCTACTACTAAACCATG
This sequence comes from Gallinula chloropus, assembly GCF_964237585.1. Classification (NCBI taxonomy): domain Eukaryota; kingdom Metazoa; phylum Chordata; class Aves; order Gruiformes; family Rallidae; genus Gallinula; species Gallinula chloropus. Next base: position 6,304,420 of record NC_140086.1, read on the forward strand.
TCCCTCAAAACCACATTTAACCATCTTTTAAATACCTCCAGGGATGGAGAAGCCACCACCTCTCTGGGCAGCCCATTCAAATGCCTAACAACCCTCTCTGGGAAGAAGTTTTTTCTAATATCCGATATAAACCTCCCCTGTGTAACTTGACCCCATTTTCATCTTGTCCTATCACTGGTCACTAGAGAGAAAAGGTCAGCCCCCATCTCTCCACAACCTCCTAGGTAGTTGTAGAGAGCAGTTAGGAATATCCCACTTTTGCTCCCATGTCTCAGAGATTTCCTCATAAACCCACTGAAGCTGTAAGCAGAGAGGAGAGGTGGATTCTGTAAGGATGTTCCATGAAGGGGAATGCAACCACCTCTATGAGTGTCTCCAGTCACTGGCTGCTTTGCTGACATTTGGTGGTGATTTGGTTTGACCTGACCTCACAGAGCACATGTAAATTTTGCTCATCCACTTTTCCTTCACTGTTACTCATCCCTTTGAAATGTTTGCTCTCTCAAATCTATTTGGACTTGCTTCATCAAGCTGATCCTGAAGGCAGGGTTTCAGACTGCTGAGGCATCTCCTTCCCTTATGCATTTATCTTCAAGGGGAATTTATTGTATGGGGAAAGCGTGATGCTCCCCAGTATAATCTGCAAACTTCCCACAGCATCATGCCAGTTGGTGGCATACACATGGGTGTATATTCAGACATATATAAAGTCTAACAATGTGTGTGTTTTAGGCAATATTGTGTCTAAACTAGGTAGGCTAGCAGAACCTGTCATGTCACCTTTACCACTTGCCTCCTCTGCTGAGCTTGGAATATGAGTAATCAAACTGCAGTCTTTGCTTGCACCACTATTATTAATTTGTTGGCTGAAGATGTCTCCTCTCTTCCAAGCACACTACCCCTGAGGCCCTGAAGCATGCACATATGGTGACACACCACTCCATTCCAGCAAGGTAGGTGGTCGTGCTGTTCTTCCTCTTCTCCCTAATTTCCTTTCACATGAATACCTTTTTTAAAGGTGAAAGTTAGAGGCTTCTTGTCATGTTTCCCTCTCAGCACCGTTTTTTTTTTTTACGTGAGGCCAAATGCTGTTTGTTCTGCAGGCTTGAGGGAACTTGCTGGGCATCAGCAATAGCAGTGGCAGAAAGTAAGCGTGGACAGATGGCTCTCAGCCGAACCTCCTGCCTGTCAATGGCTGGCAACTCCTCTGATATCTTTGATGTTTCAGGGAGAACAGGAGGAGCACTGCCAGCTCCTACGTTTAGTGCTGCTGGTTGCAACCTGCCAGGGAAAACATATGGTCCACAGTACCTACAGAGAGAGAGTTGGACTGGAGATGGCTGCAGGTCCCCCACTGTGATTCAGGGCATGCCTTATTCTGCTGGCTGGCAGCAGTTGAAATGCCACAGAGTAAAGTGTCTTGGAGCACTCCTAAGAGGGCTGTGTATAGTCAGCCAAAAATGCCGTGAAGACATCAGGGAATCAAAAATACTGAGTCTCTTCTCTGTCCTACTTAACACAATTCCATCAAAGGCTTTGGGAACCAGGACACATGTTTTTAATGAACACATGACACTTGAGGGTTATGTAATTGCTTTACCTGAGAAGAGGAAAGCCATGATGCAGCATGGGCAGGGAAGTGTCATTTTCTTGCAGAATGATCTAAACTAAAACTTCACATCCTGTTTTGGGGGAACTATACCTCCTGGAGGTATAACCTCTTTATCCTGTTAGAGTGCAAGGGGTCTGCCATATGGGTCCACAATGCATGCATCCCAGCAACAGATCAGTATCTTGGAGGTCCAGAAGGTCATCCATACCCTGGGATGTGTTAAAATACTCTAAACTATGCTAGAAAAAATCCTGTTTAAGTTGTGGGGTGATTTGGTCCTGTTGATCTAAAGAAATTGATATTCCAGGGTCTATCAGTGAGAGAAGTCCTGACTTCGTGTCTGAATCTTAATGGATCCGATTGTATGGGTTGACTGCTGTTCTTAGAGGTTAAACTTCTGTTCTTTTGGGTTGAGGGCAGAAAAGGAAGACTTTGTTCCTCTGTGAAAATTATCAGACTCTGTAGTCTTCTCACAAGAAGAGGAAACCTGCCACACTGAGGGACTTTTGATTCTAGACATGAATGCCACAGCTGATCACAAGACAGCAATGACTATAACACAAGAACAGGGACAGATACCACTGAAAGGGAGTAGCAGATTCAGAGAACATCTCCTCTGAGATTGGTTCATATTGCACATAATCGATCGACAGCAAGAGCAGAAAAGTTTCATATTATGGGTAAGACTTCATGTCAGTCAAAAGTGTGACTGCAGCTGTCAGCCACATACCTGAAACAGCTTTTAATTAAATAGAGTCAAGGAACTTAGCACAAGATGTCTCTAGAGTCCCAAGGATATTGTGTTGTGACTGTGCTGTAATTGGTACTTAAGATATCTGGTTTATGGTTTACCTGTCTCCTGCGGTACTCACCACATCTGTGTGGACTGGGTATCTCTGTCAGAAAGAAATTGCACAACATCCTGGCATTCATCACTCCAAAGGCCACTCTGAACACAGTAAGATACTCTTGACAATTCTGGCTAAGAGAAGCAGTGGTTTCAGCCTGATAGCTTTGATCCTGTAGACCTGAGACTGCTTTATTATGTGAAGTGACTACAAAATAATTAACGCTTCTGACTTGGGCTGGAAGAATCCCAGACATAGATACAGACTGGGAGAAGAGCTCCTTGAGAGCAGCCCTGCTGAGAAGGACCTGGGTGTCATGGTGGATGAGAAACTTAACCTGAGCCAGCAGTGTGCTCTTGCAGCTCACAAGGCCAATGGTATCCTGGGCTCCATCAGAAGAGGGGTGGACAGCAGGGACAGGGAGGTGATTGTCCCTCTCTACTCTGCCCTTGTGAGGCCCCAGCTGGAGTCCTGTGTCCAGATCTGGAGCCCTCAATACAAGAAAGATGTAGAACTGTTGGAGAGGGTTCAGAGGAGGCCATGAAGATTTATTAGAGGGCTGGAGCATCTTCCCTATGAAGAGAGGCTGAAGGAGCTGGGCTTGTTCAGCCTGGAGAAGAGAAGGCTGTGGGGGGGACCTCATTGCAGCCTTCCAGTACCTGAAGGGAACATACAAACAGGAGGGTAGACAATGGCAGGACAACGGAGAATGGATTAAAGCTAAAGGAAGGAAGGTTTAAATTGGATACTAGGGGGAAGTTTTTTTAAAGAGAGAGTGGTGAGATGCTGGAACAGGCTGCCCAGAGAGGTGTTGGATGCCTTGTCCCTGGAAGTGTTCAAGGCCTGGTTGAATGGGGCCCTGGGCAACCTTGTGTAGATCCTGGAGGTTGGTGTCCCTGCCTGTGGCAGGGGGGTAGGAACTCTATGCTCCTTGGGGTCCCTTCCAACTCATATCATTCTATGATTCTATGATTCCTTCCCAGTTTTTGTTTAGGTTAGACAGGGTGCTTTGTCTTTCTGTACTGAGATGCAGAACTTAGCACAATATGGTTCAGATCTCAGATGGGTAAAGATGGTATTTCATCATAAAGAGGTGATCACAGTAATTTTCTGGATCAGAGAGATGGAAACCCTTTGTGATAGCCAATAAGACTTCCACGTGCCCTCTGGTTGTCATTAAGCACACTGCTTTGAAAGCAGCAAGGAATTTAGCAATTCTAGAAAACCTGAAAATCATTAAAAAGTGTTAGTTTGTAGTTAATCACAATTTCCCCATGAAAGGTGAAATGTTAATTATTTCCCCCTAATTACGCAAAAGCCTTCAGAGGATTCAAATATTGGCGTGACCTATAGTTTACAGAGGCCCAGATGACACCCACATACCACCTAATTAGCAATGACTTTCCACAGAAGGCACCTCTGAAGCATTACATTTCCCACATGCTTTTTCATATTAACACTGCGAAAATAATCCTCCCTACTTGCTACAATGGGGGATGAGTCAGACACATCTATGCAGAGCACCCAAAACCTTCCCCGACCATAATAATCCTTGTAACACTTGTTAATAAGTGAAAGCGGAGGGGGTCTGTTCTGATCTCCCTGTCAATGAGAGTTAAGTGTGCGTAGGGAGGAGAGAACATAATTAAAATGAATAATTTGCATTAGATACACATTATAATGAATACACATTAACCATCAGGGAATAATTATCTGGTTGTATTAGTAACCAGGTCATGCTTTGGTCCATGGCCCTGCAGCAGCAAGATATGACTTGCCTTGGTTTCCAAAGAACAGCAATGCTTCAGAGATATCCAAGTCAAGCACACAGCTGCTGGGGAGGGCAGGGCTGGCAATTAACCATTAGTGTCATCCCTGTGTACGTCCTTCAGCCCAGCTAGTATTTTTTTCTCCCTAATAGGAGGCAAGAGATGTAGAACTTCATAGCCACCGAGGTCATGCTTTAGACTGGTTACCTTATGAAGCAGCACTTTTCCCATCTGAAGCCTACAGAAAGGAAGGAGGAGCTTCACTTTGTGTTCTTGCTGGATTTCTCAGCTCTACAAGTTGTTCTGATTTGTCTAGGATTCAGCCAGTACAGTAGTGTAAATAAATCATCCTCATGACAGCACTGAAATGCAGACACTCTTATGCATGCTTAGGAACCAGGGGGTAAACAGCTGACAAAGCTGGAAGTCAAACTGCATGGAAAATATGTGTGTCTGCTGAAAGTAATTTCTTATGTAAAGAAGATTGACATTTCTTGCAGGCTGAGGTAGTTGCCATTACCAGTACAGAACAATCTCCAGGTGCATTAGATACTGCCTAGGGAACCTAGCAGGAGAGAGGAAAACTGTGGGTGAAATAAGAGTGATGTGGAAAAAAGTTTTTCTTCAGCTCCTTGGTCTGTCTCCCCAAATCTAGGTAAGGCAGTTAACAGATAAAGCCATAAGGACAGAGCACTTACACAGTTTTTGGCTTTCTAAAGCTGCAGTCTGCACTTCGACAGAGACATATTTTTCTCCATCTACCTGATCCTGGAGGCAGTCTGGGACATGGTACAGCAGTCAGCACAACTAAGACCTTCTGTTGCAAACATTTTCCTTCTGCAGAGGACCTTAGTGGGGTGGGGCAAAGCACTAGCAGGGATGGGGACTTAGCTATTCCTGAAAGTTTTTTGTTATTTATTCTGATATAGTGTAGATCCACCTGCCTATAAAGAGATGACCAGTGGGAAACCTCAACTGTAGGACAATGGGAAGACAAAGGAGCTTGATAATTCAGCATGGGAGCTATGATGGCTTCCTCCTGGAAAGAAACAATGTATAGAACTCATTGTAGGCTGAAGAAAGGAAAAAAGTTAATTCTCCTGTTAAGTCCATTGGTATCCTAAATCCAGGTCATCTTAAATATTTAAAGAAATCTCCAGTATTGTTTTCTCCTGGGTTAGAGTTAAACTTCTTCATAGTAGCTTGTGTGTTGCTGGTTTAGACTTGAGGGGACAACATATCTGGTAACACGCTGATATTTCAGCTATTGCTGATCAGTGCCCATACAGTGTCAAGGCAGAAGCTCACACTGCCACACTCATGTGTAGCCTGAGCGGTCTATAAGAATTTGGTAAGACACATGGATGCAAGACCTGACCCCAAGTGGCCAGAGGGATATTCCATACCATATGACATTTTACTCAGCAATAAAAGAAGGTGTGAGGTAAAGGTTAGCCAGGGCTGCCTTTGCTCGGTGACTAGCTTGACATCAGTTCATAGATGGCAACCAATTGGGGGTTTTTACATCACTGGTTTTTCTTGGGTTTAGTGGTTTGTTGATTGGTTGGTTTGTGAGGGTTCTATTCCTCATTCTTGTTTTTATTTTCCCCCTCCTTTTTATTCATGATGTCTTTATATTTAAATGTCTTTATGTCAGTGTTTTCACACCTTTAAGACACTTGCAATTCTTTTCCTTGTCCCACTGGGCAAGGGTATGTGCGAGGGTCTGTGTGGTGCTTAGCTGCCTTGGGGGGTTAAACCATGACATCTACACATCAGACCTGTGAGAATTATGGACACCCCGCAACCCATCACTCATTTCAGGTCACTGAAGACTATGATCCTTTAAGCAATACTTGACAGAATCACAGAATGCTTGACAGCCTTGAGATCTTCTAGGCCAACTTCCCTGCTGAAGCAGGGTCAGATACATCAGGTTGTCCGGGACTTTAAACAGTTGGGTTTTGATTATCTCATCTTGGTACAAAGACTCCCCAACCTCCCTGAACAACCTGTTCCAGTGTTTGACCACCCTCCCAGTGAAAAACATTTTTCAATACTTTTTGTATTGAAATCATAGAATATAGAAATCATAAAGGTTGGAAAAGAACTCCAAGATCATCTAGTCCAACTGTCCCCTTACCACCTATATTACTTATTAAACCATGTCCCTAAGTATCTCATCCAACCCTTCCTTAAATATCCTGAGGTATATGTATGAGCTCCTCTGACATGAGGTTGGTGGGTACTTATTAGGGGAAATCACAGGCCAAAAAGCATGTAGATCAGTAAAAAGAGATTCCAATGCTGCTGGAGGGCTGCTCAATGTAGTCCTAATGTTTTAAATTGTTTCTTACGTGGTAAGTGGAGGTCATTTGCTCTGTCAGTTGCCTGTGGCTAGAGGAGCACTTTATGAAACAAGAGGACCTCCACATACACAGAGCAAGACAATGAAAAAAGCAAAATACATCCATTATTAATAAACATTAAAAAATTGTATCCTCAAGGAAGAGATGATTTGATTGAAATTGAATCTTCTACTATCAGGGATGAACAACAGACATTAGGGTTGGAGCATCCTTTACTGCAAAACAGAGAAGTAATTAAAAAAAAAAAGGTATACTTGACCTTATATTTGAGTAGTATTTGATACTTGCAGTTATTATAGTTGTTACTTAAAATGGAGGTACAGTGCTGGTGTTAGGCAAGTAAGTGTATTATTCAATATCTTCATCAATGACATCGACGACGAGGTTGAGTGCACCCTCAAAAAGTTTGTGGATGACTCCAAGCTGAGTGGTGTAGGTGACATGCCAGAAGTATGGGATATTATCCAGAGGAACTTGGATAATCTGAAGAAGTGGGCTCATGTAAAAATCATGAGCTGGGAAGTTACATTTTAGAAGGGCATGTAGTGATAGGACGAGGAAGAATGGTTTTAAATTGGAAGGGGTTAGATTTAGATTGGCTATTAGGAAGAAATTCTTTGCTACAAGGATGGTGAGATACTGGCACAGGTTGCCCAGAGAGGTGGTGGCCACTCCCTCCCTGGAGGAGTTGAAGGCCAAGTTGGATGGGGCCTTGAGCAGTGTGATCTAGTGAGAGGTGTCCCTGCCCATGGCAGGGGAGGGTTAGAACTTCATGATATTTGAGGTCCCTTCAAACTCTAACCATTCTATGATTCTACAGAGTTATCACTTTCTCAGGATTGGCAGAAGCTCCCAGAAAAAGGCCTAAAATCTGCACTAACTAGAAGATGTTAAAGAAGCTAAAACAAGATGATCAAGTCCACAAAGAAAGAAACACTGGGATTGTCTAGGATTACGCATTAAAATGTCCTATTGTTCTTGGAGACACATCCTCATGCCAGAGACAGGAAACCTCCTGAACATTCTTAACCCAGATAGGTTTTCTGTGCTGGGGTAATAGTTTCAGCAGATTGTTCTGAATAGAGATGTGTTGAGTAAACATGTGCCTCTTATTGAAGATTTTAGAACAGTACAGTCCACTTGAGCAAACCTGCTGTAGGTGTGGTGGTGAAAATGGTAAAGGATGTATTTCTTACCTTTTTCCTTATTTGGCAAATGGATTACTTGATGTGTTACTAGTTTGGTTCTGTATCTCATGCAGTCCTATTTTACTGAGTAATTTACAAGACATATAGTAGCCACATTCAAATACCTAATATTTGGAGTTATTTTTCACGTTCTTTGATCTCCTCTTCTATCTTCCATCAGCAGAAATGCTTACAGCTGTTATATACAACATCCACTCACTCATTTTAATTTACCCCTCCTTCTAAACAAAGGACTTAAAGAAAGGAACAATTTTGTTGAATAATTAGCATCATTAATCCTTGCCTGTTGATACCTGGATTGTCATTCCAGCCCATAAAATTGCTTATATAGCAGCTTTCATGCAATGCATCACAAAACACTTTGCAAATAATAGCTTAATGAAACACAATAGAACAACAAATCATTACCAGAGCAAAAGGACATGTCATAAAATCTTTTTGAACAATGTAAGCAGTATCAAACAATTTAAAAACAGATACAGTCTGTGCTCCCTGTACTTCTCAGCAGAAGGCAATTCTGTGCATGAGGTGCATAGCAAGTAAGAGCTTTTGAGTCATGCAGGTTTGAGGCAAACTTTTCTGCAGCAGATTTTCCTCTGATCCGAAAAGATGCCCATAGATTTAAAGAGGCAGATTGTGCTTCCATTTAGAATTTATTATGTGTTAAGGCTAGAGGATGTGCAAAGTACCTGTGGTATAAACAAATAAAATGATTCCAATGTTATGAAAAAAACCCAACCCCCAAAAAACCCCTTCCTGTTGCACAAAAAGAACTTTCTTCATAGAACATGAAACGTTGCACACATTGTAACAGACAAGGTAAAAGGAGCAACAGAAGAATAAAAACAGCCAATGCATAAACAAAAGTTTTACCAAGCTCCTCAGGCATCCGGATAATCCCCAACAAACAAAAGTTTGTCCAACTAATCCCATCCATCATCTTGTCGGAGTTTCAAGACTCCATCCTTAAGCTGTTGAATGCTAGTGTGAATAGACTCAGAACGATCTGAGAGATTCATACAACACATACCCTCAAAATCTTCACAACCATGGCCTTGCGCTAAAAGCAGAACATCTATAGCGGCTCTATTTTGTAGCGTCGCATGACGAACACTGTCCACATCAGTAAGCAGACCACTAAGAGCAAGAGATGTAGCATTGGTTTGTTTACTCAGCCAACAGCCTAAGTTTGTTAGTTTCTTTAACACAGCAGCAGCTGCTACCCAGGGGCTAGTGCTGATTTGCCAGAGCCGAAGTTTTGTGGACTCAACTCGGATCAATGTGATCAAGTGCTGAGCTCCTTCACTGAAACACACACAGAGCTTATATAGGTTTCTATATCAGTACACGAGTTACGTTACATTGCTATTGGTTAGATGCTCTGCTCACCCGCCTTACATGTGTCTCACTATTGCTAATAATTGGTTAAGGCTACAGTCACATTGTTCATTTTTAAGGCAGTTGTTAGCATTCTTGCAGTTTGTTATCTCAGGGATTTTCTTGCAAGGTCGTGTTCTCACAGAAATCTGCTCTCCTGTTACTACATACTGACATCTCACATTGTTTGTTTACCTTTGTCTAAAAGTTATCTGCACTCCTTCTGTATTGACCATTTATTATGGATAGCTCATGACATGTTCACTTACTTACAAATACCTTCCTACGACTCCTTATTGGTTTAAGGCAGTCTGTACCTCTGTCTTCAAGGCAGCTGTGTTTTGAGGATGTGATTACCAAATACTTTTCAGCATGAATAACTTCGCTGTTTCATGGGAATTCAAGGAATATTGTCAGTGCCTATGTCTTTGTGAGGAGACCCAGGCCACCGGCAGGTCTGCTGTCCTCCCTGACAATTTTTTTTTTTTCTTTTAGTATCTGTGTTACAAAAACTGCTTTTTGAGGTCTCTGCAAGGGCCCTTTGCAGAAAGCTCAATAAACATGGCAGTAAATGTAAGACAAGTACCATAATTACCAAAACCAATAATCCAAATATGACCATTGACAATATCCATCCTGAAATTTCCCACAGAATTCCCCCTCTTTTTTTTTTTTTATTGTCATTTGTTTTCGTTGCATCTTTTGTGTTTGATCTATTAATTTCTGAATGCTTACATGAATCAACTGAGAGTGGTCAGCCAAATTCATGCAGCACATACCTTTCCAAATTTTCACAACCATGTCTGTGAGCCAGCAACACAAATCAGTTGCTGCAGTAATCTTAGGTTGTGTAGAAATCACTATTTCCCTAATTTTCATTTACCACAAACACATGCATATTTTAAAGACTGTTAGATGGTTCAATATGTCCTGTAGCAAAATACGTAGTCCACTGTGGCTGCAGTTGGAACACTTGACTTCAGTTACTGTGATCAGGACCCCGTCCTGGTTCACACAGGCTTGCTTTTTTCTGGACCCACGGCTTTGTCCATTTGGTTCCTAAATCTGTAATGACCGGGCAGATGTCTTTCCCCAAGTTAGTACCTGTAATCTCATTTCTTACTAACACCTAACATTAACTTTTTTTCTCTTTTTTTTTTTCTTTTCAAACCTCCTCTTAAACCTACTGCATGTTTCACCATTGGAGGTACCAAACTGTTGCAGACATAAACAATTCAAAACATACAGAGCTCTGTTTAATTGATCAGCTGTAGTGATATCCTTCTCTCCCCCTTTTGAAAAACACTTGAGAGTTTGATTCACATGTTCCACCTGGCCTGCAGGCAAAGGTGGTGTCCCTGTAACACAGGTAATGCCCCACAATTGGAAAAAGGTTTGTGTTATATATGCTGGGCTATTGTCCATTTTGATTTCACGGGGTACATGGCATTGGACATGTTTGCTAGAGTCTCTCATTTGTGCAGTAGCTCACACTGCCAGAATAAAAGTGCACAACTGTGCAATCCCTTTAGCCTAATGGTGTAATGATAAAAGATTAGATCAGGATGCGTTTTTCATACTGGAGCAAGTGCCCAGGCTACATAAGCCTGGCACCTAGTTGGTGAATTTTTTATGCCCTTGTGGAAGCACTACCCAATAATACCTTTTGAAAAAGACCCCACTCTTTTAAAATTTTTGCATGTTCCACAAACTTGTGGAAGGCTGGATATACTGGTATAAAAGAGACAGGCATCTCCTGGAGACAGTCCAGAGAAGGAGTACAAAGGTGATTAAGGGCCTGGAGCATCTCCCCTATGAGGAAATACTGAGTGAGCTGGGACTGTTCAGCCTAGAGAAAAGAAGACTAAGGGGGGACCTTATTAATGTTTATAAATACCTCAAGTATGGGATGCAGGGGGAAATGGCCAGCCCCTTTTCAGTGGTCTGTGGAGACAGGACAAGGGGCAATGGCTGCAAGTTGGAGCACAGTGAGGGCAACAAAGCACTGGAATAGGCTACCCAGGGAGGTGGTGGAGTCTCCATCTCTGGAGATATTCAAGACCCGTCTGGACACCTATCTGTGCAATATGAGCTAGGGAGCTGCTTTGGCAGGCCACACTTCTCCTCATGCACCCCATTGGTGCTCAAAAGCCATTCTACATTCTACATTCATTATTTGTTGATTGGTTAAAAACAGGAACGCACTTAAGAACAGTGTAAGTAAAAAGCAGTTTAAGCCTAGTAGCTCAACCTTTTGCACACATCTTGTTTTCGTTCCTTACAGCTTGCTTTGTTCCTTCTTTCAAGGCCGACTACTTCCCCCTTTCCTGTCTGGTGCTCGCATAACTCACCCCCAGTACTTTTTCACTTCTTATCAGTAAGTTTCCACTGTTGCTTAACCCTCCCAGGGTTTGTGACCAATGAGTGCCAGCACATCTCCTTCTGGACACAGCTGCACAGTGTTTGAAGTCCTGCCAGAGTCCTGTGACCCCTTCCCCACAAAACCATACAAATATTCCTTGCTAAATTGCTTGTATCTGTCCTTTAGTTAATTCCAGGCACACCATTTCCAAAGTGGAAGAAGCAATTTTGCACTTGTGGGTATCCTGGTGGGGATAGGCTGAGAACTGTACATTCAAGGACATCCTAGTTGAATGAGTTTAACCTTCAAATACATCTCTCATCTGCTAAATTTAAGGGAGCTATTCCTAAGCAATATGGGGGGAGAGAGGGCGTAGAGAGGGAGGGGGGATAAAAAACATTGTTCTTCTGGACCTTAAGAGACAAGATGAATGTGATATAAACTTCAGTAGGAAAGTTTTTCAAGTCTAAAAAGTTTTATCTCCAGGAATAACTGGAAAATGCTTATGATTTACAAGGTATGCTGAAAACGCTTCCTAGAGGCTGTAAACTGGTACAGCTGTGGACAACATCAAAAAATAGTCCCATGAAGAATTGCAGTAATAGCCATGTGAAATAAGTGGATAATGTTTTCAAATCCCATGTTAGACATCAGCAGCCACCACCCAGTAATATGCCTTCGATGTATGTATTAGTGCTCATTGCACAGTTGGTTATGCTGAGGCAGCCCCACTATGCTGAGTGGACAAACACCCTCTGCTAGACACAGAATCAACTTTTTCCTCTACTGCATAAGGGCAAGGGAGGATTTGCACAAACTGGAGATGGATGCAGATTTGTACAAGAAAGGTGATCAAGTGATATTATGATAAAAAAGATTGTACTACAAAACCACCTAGAAAATCTACCTGAAGGTAGAACTAGATGCTACAGTGATACAGAGTAGCAGGCAAGATCTTCTAGGATTAGTGAAGAAATGGGGAAGAAATAATTTTCTTAAAATCCCACAAGAGATTTATGGTTATTTTGATGCTGGTGCCAACAGCCTGTTGTCTTTTCAACATTATATCTATATGCATCTATCAAATGTAACTCCTTCCTAGTCAAAATGATGTAATTTAAGTGGGAAAAGTGGCAAAAGAGAGTATGCGTTCTAAGTCAAGAACATATGGGAGTTCTGCTGCAAACAAGGATTATTTGGTGTTCTAACAGCACTGATGACCGGGAGATGAAAACCATTGTGCCAGAGTCTAAGCTGATTATGGAACTTGGTGCAACAGATGTTAATTTAGTTGAATTTTCTGTGAGGCTGCTGAATGTTATTAACATGTTGGACTCTATCTTACTGTTAAATTTCAAAGAATCATAGAACAGACTCTATTTGGAAGGCACCTCAGAAGATCATCTGGTCCAAATTTTTATGATAGAGGGAGCCTATATAAGAATTTATTGCACCCTGCCCAGTCACACCTTGAATACCTTCAGGGATGGGGACTCCACAACATCTATGGGGCGCTTCTTCCAGTGATTGATCTCACTGAAAAAAACCCAAAGCATTACTATATCAAGATGAAGCCATTCCTATTGCAACTTGTATGTTTTGTTCTTTGCTTTCTCTATGTGCCTTCTTGTGACGATAGAGAATCTGTCCTCTTTTTAGTTACCCTTTAAGTACTGAAATACGGTGAGGAAGTTCCCCAAGACTTGTCTTCTTTGGAGAGAGTAGATCTAACTCCTTCAGTCTTTCCTGACAGGGCAGGTTCTCCAGATCTTTGATCACCAGTCTATCACTGTCTGTCTTGAATTGTGGGGACACAATACTGCAGGTGTAGCTTGAGAAATAGAGTGGGGTAATCATATCTCTATATCTGCTAGCAAGGCCCCTGTGGATGCAGCCCAGGATCTGATCTACCACAGGGCTTCAGGGAAGATACTGTGGTCGGTTGATTTGGTGTAACTGATTTGATAGGTTCACCTTAAGAAGAAACAATTGCAGGAACGGGAAGGAATTAGAAATAAAGTGTTCTGGGGTTGGCAGCTCTCATCACTGTGATTGAAGCTAGATTTGAGAGCTCCAAGGCTCAGCAAAGAAAAGGCATCTGGTGACTACTAGGTTGGTGAGATGTAGTGCAGCTAATACTGATTTATTTTCACATGTCCTTGAAAAAGACACCTGTGCCCAAATGATTGCCCCATATGAAATTTTCTCATATGTTTCTCTGACCTTTCCCCCTCCTCTGTCATGGCACTCATTCTAAATACTTGTATAAGTATTTTTTCCCAGTTTAATTTTCTGCCTTTTGAAACAAAATGAGGTGTTTTGCTGTTGTGTATGATAGATTTTTAATTCCTGTGTAGAGAACAGGTCAAAACTTTATTTTAGTTGCCTTGTCTTTTATTCACATGGAAAGGGAAGAGGTTTGGAGGGTTGGACTCAATGATCTCTTGAGGTCCCTTCCAAGCCCTACAATTCTGTGATTCTGTGATTTGCCTTTGTTGCTGCAGCAGCACACTGCTGACTCCCGTTCAGCTTGCTGTCCACCAGGAACCCCAAGTCGCTTTGCAGCCACACATGTCCCAGACTGTACTGGGCTGTTTGGTTATGTCACCTCTGGTGCAGGACGTTGCACTTGTTTTTCTTAAACCTCATACAGTTGCTTGCCTGTCCAAGTCTCTCTGTATGATGGCTCTCCCTTCTCATGTGTCCTCCTCAGCACTCAGTTCAGTGCTGTCAATATGTTTGGTAAGGTTGCTTTCAATCCCATCATCCAGCTTATTTGTGGCAATGTTGAACAGCATGGGGCCCAGTATTGATTCTTGGGGGACCCCATTTATGAAACACTTCCAGCCTCAGTAAAAATCATTGAACCCCATCCTCTGAGTACGTCCTGTTAGAAAATTTCCTACGCATCCTGCACATGGTACATCCAGTCTGTGTCTTGCCAGTTTGTCTAGGTGTAGACTATGAGAAATAGTTTAACACTTTGCTGAAGCCCAGGCCCACATGTCAACAGAAAGTATTATTTTACTGTAGCAGAAAATCAGCTTAGTCTGGTGTGGTTTTACCTTGATAAATCCATGTGTTAAGACAAACGAATTTGTACTCAAATATATGTGTTTTAAATATTGGTGTGCTGACATATTTGTGCATTAAACCCCATGCTCTGAAAAGTTATGTTCCCCTTCTCCCAGAGTAGAACAGCCCCTACCCATCTCAACAGAGCAGCATCACAAGATGGAGGACAAGTACATTGTCACCTTGAGTGGGCCCAAGAACATTCAGCAGTGTAATATACTCCAGGGCCAGTAGTATCCTCCAGAATGAGTACAGTGACATAACTCATACAAACAGACCTTCTACTTTTATAGTTTGCTATTATGCTCTCCACTCACACTGAGGCTACTCAATAACTTTATCTACATGAATTTCAGAAATATGGCCTCATTCCAAGCATAAAAGTAAGGTAACGGAAGATAAAAAGGGTTTTAACAAAGTCAAGGACAATGAACTCAAAATGTTGATATATGATGGGGGAAAAAATCCTCCAGTTTTTCCCTAACTTTTTATGGATTTGGACACCACTGTATACGTGTGTCCTTCCACTTAGCACTAAATCAGTTAAAACATTTTGTATTCTTGTCAAATCACTTTTAGAAGTATTTGAGATTCAACATCCAGATCAAAGCAAGTCTGAAAAAAAAGAAGCAAACCCCTTCCTTGTAATTGAAGTGTGTATGGACTGATGTGAAGAACGACACACTGGAGTCACAAAGGTGAGCAGGCTCCTAAATCCTATCAAGCACTTACTCTATCTTATAACCTGAAATTGTAGGTCTTGATCCCTATCTTTCACAGACCATGGGAAAAATAATTAATATTGAATAATAAATCCCTTGTTTTCCTTGCTGGAGTGAAAAGGCCATTGAATCTTCTGTCTGACAGTCAGGCGGCGATAGTCTTTCCTTTTACTCACAGAGACCAGACGTCACATTGCTTCACGGGGACAGAGCCATTATGAACTGCATGCATAGAGCTGAGAAAATAACCTCATCTATCATGTAACAATCCCAGTAATTATCTGCACCCAAAGCACTTCCACCCACTTCTGAAGATGTTTCTGCAGTTGAAAATACTAGCAAATTCCTATCTTTGAACAGCACGACATGACAGCTTAGAGCATTTGCCCATCAAGCTTAATATTCTCTCTGTTTGAGGGGTCAAGTTTAGCTTTTAAGAGGAAAGAGCCACAAATCATACATATGACAACAGGGAAATTCCTTTCTGCCTTCTCTGCCCATTGACTTACATCTCAAAACACGCCAGAAAAACGAAAAATATCTGGGTCCTTATAGAAATTGTTTAAATCCAGCACCATGCAACTTGCACAGCTGGACTCCCATTCTCTATTGCCACTGGAATGATCCATACGCTCTGATAAGCAACTGGAAACGGGCTGGGATATTGGTACATCTGGGTTGGTTTGCTGGCACCTGCACCCCAAAATATGCCATTCTACTGCTGAGAGAAGGCTGATCCTGGCAGCTTGGTTCTCATTATTACCCCAGAAGTGCCATGTTGCTGTTGCAGCAGTGCCAGTGCCTGTACAATCATCAGTTCCTTAATTACGGCAAAAACTAAAAATGAGGCAGAGAATCTTGAAATCTCCACAAAGCTCTTACATCCAGGGAATCACTTTTCCTTGAGAAAGAGATCTCTGACCCAGTAACTCTAGCTTTGCAGTTGCAGTTCTTCTTTTCTACAAAGCCCCTGGAGTGTCTTGCCAGCTGTGAACCAAATCCTCGGATGCCCATGAGATCCTTACCCAGAAAAGATCTCATTGACATCAATAGCCACTTAGTCAATGATAACACTTCACTGACATTTGAGAGAGGCAAAAATATCTTTGTTCTGCTCAAATCTAGCCACCTTTGGGGTGACAAGGGATAGAGGAATACAAATGGTGGAGATATCAAAGGGCAGAATAAATATTTTTTAAAAAGAAGACTGATAGAACAGATGTCTATCTTCGACATTCTCAGAGAATTTTTGCCTCAATTTTTTCTGTGCTCTTTATCTATCTGTTAATTAATGGGTATATACCTAATGACTTAAGTTCCAGAGGGTCTAGACAGTCAATTTCTGCTTTTTGTGCCCCCCACATACAATCACTATGCAAATAATGGGCAGCATTCAGATGTTTATCTGAATGAAAAACACCAGACAATAGATAACTTCAACACCATGCTTTTCTTTAGGACTAACACTATTTGTAACTTCCTTTCTCTTCCAGTCACATATTTCTAATATTGATTTAGAAGTGTCCTGTAAGTATTCTGCAGAGTAGTGAAACCAAAATTCCATGGGCTCACATCAGATGAGATACCTGCACAGAACCCACCCCATACATGACCATAAAATCAATAATTCATATTGATATTAATAAAATGTGAAAGGCAGGATTAAGCCCCCCTGGTCGTACAGAAATGAACAATGCCCTGTCTGGTGCATGAATGAAGAAGACTTTTTCCAACATCTTTAACTTCCCCTGAAAGGGTTGAGATAAGCTCCTCTAGCACTACCAGCAAGATCAGTCAAGAGGGGATGTGAGGTCTGTTCTCACCAGTAGAAGTGTCAGGGGCAGTTTTAGGTAAGCAGAATGCAATTGACTGCAGGTATATTGCTATAAGCAGCTTGGTTATGGATGTTCACGTCTATTCTGGGATAAAAAGACTCAGACAGGGGTGTTAAGCTATCAGTCATTGCAATGGACATGCAATGTGTCTTGGTGCGTGTTTGAACATGGTTATATGGGAAAGAGAGGGAGAGAGATTACAGGCAGACGCTGGGCTTTTTTTAGCTCTGGCATTAATTTTTCATGCTGTGTTCCTTCTCTTCAGTTTCTAGAAAGAAAAGAAACAGAGCTAACCATGCAAATGTCCCTCTGCTCTGCCTCCAGCCATAAGCTTAGGAGTTATAAGCTTAACAACACGGAATTGTAGACAACCAGACTTCAATACTTTCTAGCTCAGTGGCTCTGTGAAGACCTCTTTGAAGGTGCAGCTCTTTAAAAAGACTCTGCGGCAGCACAACAGAAGCGTTCACTGCTAAATATAGAAATGCATTTGCTTCAAGTGTGGATTGTTTGCTACAGGTTCACTTTCAGAGCTGCATTTATAGATACTGAGTAGAATTTAAGGAGAGAAAGTGAGAGGTCAAAGCAAGAAAGGAAAGAATCAGACAGTAAGAACGCCTGTTGAGGGGAGAAAGGTTTGGGCTAGTGAAACTGGCTACTGGCCAACAGTCTGATATGACCATGGGAAGGAAATATATGATATTATAGATTATTTCAATTCACCATAGCCACCCTATCACTTAAAGCACAGGTGAAATGGTATTTGAGGGTACTGGGTACAGCTGTTCTCATTAAATTCGAAGAAACATGTTCAGACAAGAAGAGGTGGAGGAATAATAGGAAATACTATATAGGAAGGCAGGAGGAGGTTAGGGAAAACTAGATTTGGGGTCTGAAAGAATCAAACGTGTCTCAGGATAATAATCACTTGTAGAGAAATCTTCTTTTAAGCTATAAAGGGTAGGCAGCTTGTTCAGTAAGCTGAGGTTTCATCCCTCTTTTCTCACAGGAAAATGGCCCCTTCTGATGATTTGAAACAGGGAAGACATATTCCTGAGGTTTTTTTGCTTTTGAGAGAGGCTTGTACTCTCTGCTATGTTTGTGTCTGTGTCTGGGAGAAGACATTTTAAGACAGGTAGAAAAAAATGAGATTACTTTACATTGCTCATAATTGCATCATATCAGTTCCCCATCCTGGGCAACAGCAGTTTTCAGTCTGTTGGGGGGAAGAAAAAAGGCAGAGGCAGGTGACCTCTGAGGCAACAGAATCTATGGAGGCTTTTTTCCTGTTTAGTATTGGTGCAATGTTGTCCTTGGCTACACATGGGATAGGTGCTGAAAAAACAGACAGTGGCACTTGCCTAATATCACATGGAACTGGGTTCTTGGCTCCTTGGTGCAGGAGTTTGGGGAGTATTTCCACTCAACTCCAACAGACTTAGGAGCCCAGTGGGACTCCACAGAGTTGCAGCAATGAGCCCCAAGTTTCTAAGCAAGTCCCTGGGTTGGTGAATGCATCTCCTCCCTGGTACCACAAGACCTTCACCCCACTGTCCTAACCATCTGCTATCCTATCTGGACATTAACTATGCAGAAGTTCTGGGTACAAACCATCTTCCCATCACACAGCCATTTGGAACCTTGCTGATTCAGAGCTGACATATCATGCCTGTACCTTGCTAAGGGTGGTGAGCAACTGCTGATGGTTTGTGTCTCTGTGCAGTATGCACTATAACATCCTTTACACCAGCTGTGTGTTAACCCTGTTCACACCTGCATATTCTCCATGAGTGTTTAAATGTGTGAGGGAAAAGGAAGGGAAGGGAAGGGAAGGGAAGGGAAGGGAAGGGAAGGGAAGGGAAGGGAAGGGAAGGGAAGGGAAGGGAAGGGAAGGGAAGGGAAGGGAAGGGAAGGGAAGGGAAGGGAAGGGAAGGGAAGGGAAGGGAAGGGAAGGGAAGGGAAGGGAAGGGAAGGGAAGGGAAGGGAAGGGAAGGGAAGGGAAGGGAAGGGAAGGGAAGGGAAGGGAAGGGAAGGGAAGGGAAGGGAAGGGAAGGGAAGGGAAGGGAGTAAACACAGGAAAAGCTTGAGCTGTAAAGGATCAAAGACTGTCAGAGTGTTAAGGCAACAGGTGATGCATTCTTGCTTTGTTCTTTACTATCTTCTGGGTATCTACTAATGGATGTGATTTACTATGCAAGACAACTTCCCACATGAGGGAAATGGTGGTAACCAGGTCAGTGGTTTGCAGGGAAGAAGCTGGACACACAGTGGTATGGTCCATGCATCTGTCCTGCTACTGTTGCATCAGATCCGTGTAATGAACAATATGATGGTTTGGTTTGGCTTGTTTTTTTCTTTTTTTTTTTTTTTTTTTTTGGTCTCTTCCTTTCTTTATTTTATTTTAGTATTTGTTATGAAAAAACCTTTAGTTGCCTTGGCTACTAATGATTATTTTTGTATTTGTATACAGCTTCTTGTATTCAAAACAGAGCACCTAATCTATCTGCTTTGTATTGCTTAATGTGACAAGGCTCTAAGCCACAGTGAGCTGGTGGTTCAAGTTTTGATTACACTAATGGCATCTTCAGTTTGGTCTTAGGGGTTGGGGATTGTTTTTCTGAAAGCAATATTTATCAGAGGGACTTGATGAGATCACATTGAAGCTCGTGTACTGCTTACAGTGCACCACGGGAGGAACAATTCTCTGGCTACTGTGTGATCAAAGCAATGAAGGCAGCTATGTCTGCGTGCAGGTGTCTGGTACCTGGGAACTTGCAAAGCTATGGATTTCTGCTGAGTTACAACAAAAGAACAAAAAACAAACAAACAAAAGCAAAAAGAAGTGCCCAGTGGTGCTGGCACCCCGTACTGCCAGCCACCTGCAAAGGCTCTGAGCAGATCCCAATGCCTGAACACACACTGAGTTATTACACAGTTGTTTCCAAGTAAAAATCAAGTTAGTTGGCAAGACATGTCTGTTTAGGGTGATTTACTCCAGCTCACACCAAATGTCTGTAACAGGGCCAGGAGCTCTGCCCAGGTCTCCTGGCTGGGCCAGAGGTTTTAGCTAAAGGTCAACTTACTGTCTTGGAGCTGTATACTTGCGAGAACAAATATTCAGAAGGGTTTGTGATGGTCACTCTAACAGTGAGGCTGGGGTGATTAATGTCTTGGTTAATTTTGTATCAGTTATGGGAAAGAAAGGAGCATACTATGGCCTGACATTTTTCAGCTGGAAAGAGACTAAGAGTCTCTGTAGTCATGTGCCTGAAGTTAGTTTTGTAACTTGGTGAAGTGACCCCCTTGCCCCAGAAGTCAGACACAGTGGTTATTCCAGCTGAAGTCAGTGGGAGCTGGGGAGGCTTGATGCCTTTGAAAATCAAAACATTTAGCCTCAGTAAAGGGTGGTGAAAATAAATGAGATAGCATCTTTTCTTCAGAATGATACCACAAGTGTTGCTCAGCTGGCGCCCGAGACCTCCTGCCAGCAGCACCTGTGCCACCAGCTCTGTGCTTTGGCTTTGTGAAACTCCAATTTCACATCATTTGAAGAAAAGTGAATCTTTTTGTCTGCTGGGTGAAACTATTATTTAGCCTGGAGAAAAGGATGATGAGGGGAGACCTTACCACTTTCTACAACTACCTGAAAGGAGGTTGCAGTGAGGTGGGTGTTGGCCTCTTCTCCCTAATAACTACTGACAGGACAAGAGGGAATGGGTTCAAGTAGTGCCAGGGGAGGTTCAGATTGGATATTAGGAAAAACTTCTTTACTGGAAGAAATAAGTGGTCAAGCACTGGAACAGGCCGTCCAGGGAAGTCACAGTCCCTGGAAATGTTCAAAAAACATGTAGATGCGGCACTTCATGACTTGTTTTAATGGGCATGGTGGTGTTGGGTAAATGGTTGGGCTTCATGACCTTACAGGTATTTTCCAACCTTAATGATTCTGTGATTCTAATCATGAGAGTGGGCAGAAGCAATGTAAAGGCTTTACTATGTATTTCCCATTTTGTATATCGCTAGTCCAACTCATTCATCATGCTTAGAAATTACACAATGCTTTGATTAACAGAAACATAAAGCAAGAGATCTCAGCATTTGGGATGGATACATCCTGGCTATAACGGTCACTTGTTCAATCGTTAATTTTTTTCTTGAGAACTTACTCATAGCTGTATTCAGTCTTGATTGGTTATGAAAACAACATCATGGTCAAGGCTTGTGACTGGTCAGAAAAATAAATTTGCAGCAGGAAATCTTACCCCTGCTGAAGCAATTCAACGGGCAACTCAGTCTGGTTGAGGTGTAAACCACCTGCTGCCTCCAGCTGAAGCAGGGCTAAGCCAGCTTTTTGCCATTAAACTGAATGAATTGCTCCTAAGACCAGAAGAGGGGCTGTTATGATCACATAGACCCTTACGCAGCAGTTATCCTCATAACACATGGCTGAACCCATTGCATAATGTCAAAAAGGCACAGCATTAATTTACGACTGGGCAGCATGCTAGTTAACTGCTTAATGGAACCACTGGACCTTGCATTATATTTCCAGTTTGAACTTCATTGACTCGTTCCCAGTCGATTTACCTCACTATGCCCTTTACCACAAGGGATATTCTTATGGTCTTAGGACATCTTTTTCACTTACACAAAATTTGTTTCTCTTTTGCATGAGTACAGGGAATATTAATAGCGTTGTTCTACTTCAAAAGGTAGCCCTTTAAAAAAGTCATGTTTGTGCTGAACAAAGTTGTTGCCCACAGTTTTCCAGCCATGTCTGCCCATGCAGATGATCCTACTTGTTTGCCTTGCAGAAATGATCCAGGCATTGGTAAAAGGGTGAATGCTTGGATAATTAACTAAAGATATGTCTACATGGTCCAGTAGAAGCTCATGCAAAGAATCTAGTTCTCAGTAGGATAGTTCATTAGCAGTTGCTAGACCAGTTAGCAGTGCTCTAAAATGGGAGCTTTATATTAATGTTACTTGCAACCACCAAACTCTGGAGGAGGCTTCAAGGTCAGAAAAGCCCTCTGCTCCAGGTAAGGTTTAGTCTTTTAGCAGGATCTTCCAGTGCTAGGATTGGAAAATAGTCCTCAAGGTATAGTGGCTCCCTATCTAATCCTCCCCAGTTTCCTTGTCTTCACTCCTCTGTCAATAGGGACAAGAAAGCACTTTCTATGAGTAATTCAGTCTGGTTGAGGTGTAAACCAGCTGCTGCCTCCAGCCCTTAACACTGACAACAGTGTGATCCTAGAATGATCAATTGCTCCATAAGCAGAGTTACTGAAGTGCTTACGGTCAGATAGGATGAAACCAGGACCAAGGGATGTGCCAGCCTCTCTCCTGTGGCATAGCTGCATTTCTTCTCAGAACAGCTCTAAAATACAGATGTGCATCATTGCTTTTAAATACATGCTTTAGCACAGGTATAAAAAAACCCTTACTACTTGCAGCACTGCATTTATGAAGAGCAGCCCTATAATAACCAAACAATTTGTGTATGTACCCAAGGCAAAAGGGGCTAGTAATAAGTTGGTGTCAAGCATCTAAGGGATTAATATATGAACATTGCGTTAAATATACTTTAGTTTTAAAAACACTCGGGCAGCATCTTTCTATGCAGCATGTTATTAAAATTGACATGAGTGACTATTAACTACTGTACCTAAGCACACTCATGTCATAACTCATGCTTTATTATGCAACTGCAGGTAAGTACATAAAAATTCAATGTACTGTATTGCATCTTATTTAGATCACTGTTGCAGTGAAATATAAAGTGTCACCAATAGACTTGCTCTACTAGCAGTTCTGTAGTAAATTACAAGCAGACTCAATGAAGCTAATCCTCTTGTAATTTATTTAACACAATTTTTTCCATTTATATTCAAGGTGCATTTTGACAAATAGGCTACATCGTTCAAAGAAAAAAACAAACCAACCAAAAAAAAACCCCAGCACAACACTTAATGTCTCATGAGGCCATGATTAAATAGCTATTGACCTAGGACTTCCACATTAAGTAATCTTCAAGAGAGTGCCCTTTGTTTATTGTATTTAAGGATAAAGCCTACATGAGTTTACACATAAGAACCACCACAGCAAAGGGATGCCTGGTTTGTGGCCCCAGGTAAGTTCAGAGAAAGGATTTTTTGAACCTAGTGAGTACCAAGGGAGTCTTTCCCTCACAGTGTCTACCAGTCAATTACCTGACTGAGTCAAAGATTTCATCCAAGACCATCGTACTTATCAGATTCACGTATCTTCTGTAAATCTGTGTAAACCCCACATGGACAGTTTTCCACTTTTAGCTACAGTTATGTCCTGTGGCAATAACTTTGCAGTTTGGTTATGAGCTTTCTGAAACAGTAGCCTCACTTGTTTGCTTTAAATCTCCTGACAGAACATTTCAGTTGGTGTTTTTAATCCTTGTATGATGAGAAATAGAAAATATATATTTCAAATTCATTTTCTTCAACCCATTCATTGTTTTTTTCTTTGACTTTTCTTCAGGTGTCAGGTTCCTCTTCTGTTAAATATATATGCTTTTATAAATCAATTATTCCTCTTGCCATTCCTGATTCTTGGGAGTTAAAAGGAGATGATATGAGGGCAGACTAGCACCAACTGTCCATGAAACAGCTGCATTGCACTTGCAGTTAGCAAAATAAGTTTACTCCAAGAAATGCTGTGCAAAATGGAAAGCTGAACATGGGGAACATCTCTCTCTCATAAGAGGATGATGTCTTTATCAGATGCCTGCTCTAAAGTATCTCTGTAACATAATCTAATCAATCAACACTAGAGTTAGGTGAGGATTAAATGAGACAATGATAATCACCATGAATATGGAAAGATTCTTTTCCTTAAAAGTACATTAGCTGGAAGAAAACTACAGACTAAAAGAAATATTAAAAAAAGAAAACAAACTTGAAAACCGAACCAACATTCCGGGGTGGAACCCGTGCCATCAGCTTCAATAGTTAATCTTGATGTAGATGAAGCAGCAGGATATTTTGGAGGGGTATATTGATAAGAACTATACAAAACACTCCCCACATATGATCACCAGATACAACAAATTTATTTATTTTTTTCAGCCATGGCTGTTTTAAATAGCAGTTTTCACAAAACAAATCCTTAGATTTTAACAAATAAAAAGTATTGAACTGGTCAGGTAAAGCCTGTGGTTGGTCCCTTCTGTAGCTGTTCAGACCAATCAGCTGTAATATCAACTGTAGTGCTATATCCAGCAGGTACCCAGATCCGCAATCTTCCTTGGGATTCATGGAAATCATCTGCCAAATCCCAACAGAATTCCCTTGCAAACAGGCTCTCCACACTCCTTGATCTCTGGAAAATCCTATCCTCAGACCTTTCCACCAGTACTCACTTTGTGTTAATCTGAGTGCAGAAATGAGCTGTACACATTTATTTGAGATTAGCTTTTAAATATCCTTCAGAAAGTATGCAGTCAACTACTTATTCTCTGTCCTTGGAGGCATATTTTTAATGTTCATTTATTTATTTTAAAAATGTTCATTTATGTATATACAGTAATACCATTATAACCCACTCAATTCAATTAGCAGCACCATGAAAAAGGGATGGAGGTTTTTGTTTGATTCAATTGTAAGCAAATGAAGCAGTAATAAACCCCCAATTAGCACTGAGGAAAATAGGCTGGAGGATTTTTTTCCCTAACATTTCACTGTAAACAAAAATGTGTGGCTGGCATTCAAGAGGAAGGAAAATACAATTTGAAGACACTTTAAATCTTCAGTGATTAATGTCATGCCAAGTGACTCATTAAAATTCCCATAAAAATATGACCGTAGAAAAGAATTCTCTTCTGAAGAAAAATCAAATGTAATTAAGAAGAGAGGGAGAGAGAGAGAAAGAACAGGGGAGGAATTACCAGCCAAAATCAAGCTAAACTCAGCTGCCAAATAACACATTTAAGGGGTATGACCAAACTCTTGTTGAGGGCATCAGACTGGGACTCCAGAGGAGTGCACCCAAGTCCCAGTGTTGCTACAAACCCTTTGTGTGACAGCTGGAAAATTGCTTATTGGTGGCTTAGTGCCTTGGGTGTGAGGCAGAGATGATGACCATTTCCTTCTCCCACCTTTGGACAATCTTGTTTGTTTTCCTGAAGGGTTTGTGGCAAATGTGTAGACATTTAGCCTGAGGAGATGGGAAGATTAGAAGCGCCTTTCTTGTGGTTTGATGGGGCAAAAAGTGGATTGAGTGGAAGGTATCAGAGGTGTTAGGTTCTCTTCATGATGACAGGTCTCAAGTACCAGATCCTAAAGCATCACACTACCAACTCCTATAATCTGAGAAGAAACCTGTCTCATAGCATTATGGCTCGAGCTGATGTTGGGCTGCCTTGCATCACTGACTTCCATTGCTGGTTGTCCTTTAGGGCTTTCACCCACTTCTGACGTCATTTCTGTCACAGACTACATTGCAGAGCCAGGTTTTGTCAGGAGCCTGGCACTGATACCCCCTGCCCTGAACACTCAGATTTTTGTGCTGCAGCCCCCAGCAATTGGTTGAAGGTTTGGATTTAATCATGTTGCTCAGCATACATGCTAATTTGTATCTGGCTTCAACACACTCTAAGCTATTTTTAAAACAGGAAAAATATCTTATTAAGGTGACAGGTGGTCTGGCACATCAGATACAGGTCTGCTGTGTGTGGAAAAAAAACCCACAAAACAACACAATGTAAAGTTATCCAGATTTCAGCATTTCCTCGCTGGTTAGTGAATCCTTCAGTTTGATTGTGCTGGGTAGAATGCTGATCACATTTGATTTCCCATTGATTTTTTTTTTAAGGATTTTTGTTTGTTTGTTTCTGAAAAGGAGAAAAAAAAAAAAAGCCCTGGTTTGTAAGTGACACCATGTACTGCAGATGTCCTGTGAGGATTCAGTATGAAAGAAATACGTATTGAATACAGAGTGCAAATAGGAAGGGTAGAAGAAAAGGGACCAAGTACTCTTCGTAGTTTATGTTCAAGTCCTCTGGGCTAAGTATTGTGGCTGTTTGTCTCCATTGGGATGTCTACACTGCTCTTGAACAGAAACATCATGACCTTTGTGTGTCAAAGCAAAGCACCTTTCTTAGGCTACCTGATACAGCCCCAGGACTCTCAAGCTACACTTAACACCAGCCAAGGTCTGTTGTTTGCCACCAAGGTCAAACACGTGGTGCAACTCATGCCCAGAGCTGTGTGCCTGCCTCCAAAAAGTTGGCTGGGCATGATACTGGCTGAGATGGTGCCTGCATCCTTCCTGGGCACTGGCTGGGAGAGTTAAAGCAGTTATGGTCTACAAGTCCAATGGGGTTACGATAAAATTTGAACTGCCTAGGATGATCAGAGCACTGACATGCTTTGTAATATGAAAAAAGTCATTTAGCTGTCAGACCAAGAAGTGGCAGCTTAGATACTGATCTCGAGGCCAAATATGGTTGACACAAATAACTTGTGCCCCTTGTAAAGTGAAATTTTCCTTCATTAAACATAGATGCATGCAGTGCAGTGTTCAGCAGTTTGCTCTTTTATATCCAGCCTCTGATTGTTTTATTTTTATCCTTTAAGAGAAATCAGATGTTAGAGAGGAAGCTATTCTTAGGCTGACTGTACAAGTGATCAAGCCAAGCATATCCATATAAGACAGCTGCTGGCAAATGACAATCCAGGGTTGTGCTTTCATTGCAGAAACAGCGTGTGAGTACTAGGCATGCAGACATCCCACCCTTGGGGAACAAGAGAGGAGCTGTCATTGTGCTTCTGGTTCTCATCTTAGGGCTTCGGCAGTGTGGGAGTCTCTTTATACCAATAATGCATATGAGAAAATTAATTCCTTGGTGTCACTACCTGCTTTGCATAGCCATTAGTCCTGCTGTGGAGGTTGGCTGCACCAGTGCCAGCCCCACAGTGACAAATAGTGCTGGATGATGCTTCCTGTGCGCTCCACACTGCCAGGTCGGTGAGCATGGACCCAACAATCAAAGTGGAATCAGCAGTGTTTTGATGGTTCTCAGGCTCTATCCCTTGCTTTTCATTGTCTGAATCTTGTCAAAGAAAAGTCCATGTCATGGCTCTTCTTTTATCTCTGTAGGAGAAAACTCCCTTAGCAGCTGGGGTGGGCTGCAGAGCAGAGAGGTAGGGGAAAAGTACTCAGTCACTTAGTAGATCAGAGAGGGAAGGGGAACACACTTGAAAGGGTAGAATTATGGAAGCAATAACTCCAAGATCCCTGTTCTCTGGGGTTAGTTCCCTGTAACTCCATCTTTTCCTGTGTGCCCATACAGTATCTAGACCATTTGGAACTTTGTTGTCATTTGGGTCCTTTAAGTATTGCTGTACCAAGAAGAAATCCAGGCACTGGGAACAGATTTTGTCCAACAGCTCAAGGGGTCCAGTTGACCTGCCCTGTCCCATATCACAGCTGTGAGACCAGGCACCCCCAGGGACACACAAGCAGTGTTGGTGTATCTGTGGTGCAGCAAAAGTGAGGTTGTGGTTGGCCCAGAAGCATCAACACTGGAGGAGACTATAAATACTGGGTCCTCAGAGTCTGTAAAAACCACACAGGTTAGGAAAGATTGTTTGTTCTCTTTCTACTGAAGAGTTGCTGATGACATCACATGCTGCTTCTGAGTTAATGATAATGAATCAGGTCAGCTTAGCTGAAGATAATTAAAAATATCAGTGCTCCAGTAGGCCCACACAAGGCAATATAAAGGGTCTGATATCTTTTCCTGCTAGAATTTGCATGCTACCTTTGGTGGTTATTTTCTCTTAACCTCATCAGGGAGGCAAGTATGGTTGGACATTTGCTTACAGAGATACTGTAAACTACAGACTCTGTAGTTCATAGTTACAAGCTCTGAAGATATTGTTACCTTTTCAGAAATTCAAATGATTGTGTGGTTTATATCTCTTTTTTTGTAGCTGAAAATTTTCAGTCTCTCAGGTACCTAGATTAAAACCTTCTGGTGGAAACATGCAAAGGGAGGGAAAAAGAATAAGCAAATGGGTCAAATAAAACAGAATTAAGGAAAATCTGGAATAATGCAAATTTCTGTGTAGCTTAACTATAATAATAATGTTTGTGAGAAATGCAAATAGCAATGAACAGAGTCTCATTCTGTCAGTAAATCACTTTTGTTATTAGTTCATTGCAAATGGTTTAGCCAGGTTTTGTTGTGTATCAGTAATACCTGTTTGCTTTGTGTTGCTAAGTGATCAAATACTGGAGACCAGGCAAGTGCTGAGCCAAGCCCAAATCTGCCCAACCTTACTGCTGAAATTTTCTTTAAGGGTTAAGCTAGGACAGATGCAATGGCAGCAAACATGGGGAGCAGAAGCTTGAAGTTCTTCAG
Organism: Gallinula chloropus; assembly: GCF_964237585.1. NCBI lineage: Eukaryota > Metazoa > Chordata > Aves > Gruiformes > Rallidae > Gallinula > Gallinula chloropus. The sequence continues at coordinate 6,332,998 of NC_140086.1, forward strand.
ATCTGAGTCCATAGCGGTGGTTGTACTGGCATGAGGACTGAAGGACAGCAAACGACTGAGGAGCCACAGGGCAATACTCTGTGGTCAAATCCTATGAAGGTCAATGGAGTCATCTTAGAGCGGAGACTGGAATCAAGTCATAAAGATGCTGTCCCATGTATTTGTACTGCTCTCCTTTTTGCCACTAACATTGAAAAAAATATATGCATAGAAATGGCCAGGGTCCTCCAAGATACATCTTTTCCTTGGGGGTGGGGGGTGGGGGGTGGAGGCAGGAGGAGAGAGAGAAAGAGAAAGAAAGAGAAAGAGATAAAAGGGGAAAAATATAAAAAGAGAAAGAAAAAAAGAGAAAAAGAAAACAAGAAAACAAAGAACTGTGGTTTCTTGACTTGGAGAAGAGTCCAAAAATAGAAATTACTCTTGCTGCAGAGAGTAACGGAATATCCTACTCTCCATCCCCAGGGTGTATAGGGCAAGAAGTAGAGAGCTTAATTCATAACAAAGGAGATTTAGGTCAGCCAAAAGCTTTGTAACATTAAGGATAATTAAGAACTGGGGGAAGATGAGGGTGTTCCATCACCAAGCTTTTAAGAACACGGTAGACAAATACTGTGTGGGAATGGTTTAAGTGTACCTAATCCTGCCTTAAGGAGGAGGGACAGATTATATAGGACTTTAGCTTTATTATATATGAGCCAAATCCAAATCCTCCTAATTTGTAAAGCAATTTGGCGTCTGGCTCCAAGGATCCCTTAAAAAGGCCAGATTAAGAGTTTCTGACCATTTTTGCTATTAGTCTCACTATTAACTACATTAATATGGGTTAATCGTTAGTGTGTCTTCTCGGCTGGCAATTTACTTGTTGGCTTTTGCCTTTGGAGGGTGCGATCCCGTCACACACCAAGGTCTGGGTGCTGAGCATTAGCAACTCAGTGAAGTCAACAGGAGTCAAGAGTCTTCATTCATGTCTCTGGCTGTGACATAATTTCCATTAAAATCCTTAAACATTTTATATATGTGTCAAGATTTTATCATATGAATCTCTTAAACTACTACCCTGCTGATGACGCTTTTGGGAAATTGCCAGAAGAGAACTATTCATGCCCTTTAACTGGATACAGAAATAATTTAGATGAATCTAACCTCAGTTTCTTCACACTAATGAATGCTATATTTAACTTGCTTTTTATCCAGCCAGGGACTTAGACCCATATGTATGAGTACTCATTACTCACATGACTGGTCACATTGGAGTCATTGGGTAAGTTGTAAAAGTCTTGCTTCTAGGAATATACCTTTGGGGTTTTTTCCCCTTGCACATCTCAGTTTCAAAAAGTAATCCTGCTCTTGGGTACTCAGTCTACAGCCATAAAAGAACCTGTTCTTGGATGTCAAAGGAGGCATCGGTCATCCTGACAGCACTCTTACTCCAGTGGCTCCTGGGGGGACTTGTTTTGTGTTTGACAAATAGCCAGAGACTGTGAGTCTTTTCAGTTCCCAGACCTTCCTGCATGGGCAAATTGCATTTTATCTTTCAGAAAGCATAGGTCATACCTGCCATCTCTTGATCTGTAAGGCAGGGAGTTTGCAGAAAGAAATATCTATTCCTCCATGGATCCTCTGATTCCGCAGATCCTGCTTTGTTGGGGGGAGGGGGGTTTGTGTGCATGTGTGAGCCTCACTGCCTAAGTTCAACTGAAGATGAAGGCTCCAAGGGTTAAGATGTGTCCTACCATTTCCCATCACTTTTTATTTAAAGACTTTCTTTTTTCTGATGAGACTTCTGCTCATTAAATAAACTTCTGTAATTACATTTCCCTGGGGTCTTTTACCATTCAGTTCTGGAAACCATGTTCATAGGTGAAAATAGTACTCCCCCTCCCTCACCACATCTATAAGGGAAAGTGCCAACATTTTATTTACTTCCCGACTGGCCCTTCTGTCTTGCTGAACGAGGCCTTTTTCCCTCACCTCATAACCCACGCTCTGCATTTGCATGGTTTCAGATAGATAATAAAAGCACTCATCTCCATTTATCCGAGCCCTGCTATAAATCTCCATGTAGCAGGGAGTGCAGCCTTTTGGCAGGAGCAAAAAGCATGGCTCGATTGCTCGCTGAAGAGCAGCGTGAGGGCTGCCGACATGCTCTTTCAGCAGGTGCTGTTGGGAATTAGCTTGTCTTCCAGAGCCAACTCTCTGCCACAAAACGAAGCCCCTTGAGTCTGAAAACCGCCAAGATTCCTGTTAAGAGTCAGGCAGAAGCCGGGAATTCACTGAAGAGCTTGAAAAAGAAGCTGAATAATGTCAGGTGATGTCTTCAGGGAAGGAAGTATTGATTGGGAGCAGGGAGGGAAGGTTATTGATTGAGATTTTTACCTTTCGGTAAGATGAGTTTTCGTCTGGTTCCTCCCCCTCCCTCCTCGTGTCCCTGCAGGTTGCTGATTGAGCCACTTCCCCACCACAGAAGCTGCTCTGCTCTGTCTGATCTGTGTTTTTAATAGATGACAAAGGTGCCTAGAGCTGTCTTTAATGACATATAAATCTAAGTAAGTGCAGCTTCTCTTCCCTGCCCTGTTGGAAAGCACTCTGGGCACTGGTCAGAGGTTTCTCCCCATAGTGCTTAGGTGGGCACTCTGTGCACAGGTGGGAGTAAGATGGGCAGAAACACTCAAGAAGCTGCAGGATTTTCCCAGTCAGAAATACTGGTCTCAGGAAACTCTAGAAGTACTGCAGTCCAAGAGGGGAGATGGTGGGCCCTTATATACAAAAGATACTGGAAGTTTGTGATCCACTGGGGAGCCTTTCCCAGGGTGCAATGTGTCTGTGGTCTGTCTCAGTGTCTTTGATGTTCCTTCCCACAGGGTAAAACACAATATTATCATTCTGTAAATTGTTATTCTGATTGGGCAGCACAGGGGTCTGCTATGGGCCAAAAGCAGTATCTGATGCACCAAACCCTTTGATGCTACCTTTGAGTGCAGAGCCCTGGGAGAACCTTTGACTCTTCAATCTGTTTTATGTAACCAATGAAAAGATTTCCTAGCAAGGAAGAAAAAGCCTCAGCCTTCCCACCCCAATTTACAAACTCTCCATCACGCCTCTTTTCAAGCAATGTGTGTCCTCCAGCAGCCAGGGCAGGTGGAAGATCCCTGAGAAGTGCAGAGTTACAGGAGCGGGGTGCTCTTGGGGAAGGGCAAGAACAGTGCTACATCCTTATTTCCCCAGACATCTGGCGTGGTCTCCTGGGGGTCAGTCAGCCCAACTTGTCATGAGCCTTGGATTGGTGTGAAAATGGGTCTGCTGTGCTTTGCATCCCACATCTTACCCAGCCCCCTCTCCTCTGCCTTGCCCTGGGAAATTACGTCAGCAGCAAGACCAACGCGCACACTTTGTTCATAGCAACCCGCTTTGCATTCCTGCAGCATCACCCAGCAATCAACAACTCAGCTCCCCAGCCATAGGCAAATATTAATTTCTGTCATGTTGCAGATGGGAAAAAACGATGTCTGCAGAGGTGAAACGGAAGGCTGATCATATGTCTTCCTCCTGCCAAGGGCTTTTCAGTGAGCTAACATCTGAACAAAGCGCAGGACTTGGTTAGGTTGGTCTGTGTGTACTCACAGCTCTCACTTCTCCCTAAGGATGGGCACTCAGTCTGGCTGCTGCCCCCTCCACTGCCAAATGTGTTTCTTAAGGATTCCTCCCAGCTTTGCCCATCCACCTTAAAAACCTATCCATTCCCTCTGCAGCTCTTTGCCCAACCTTTGCAGAGCTGTCTTTGCTTCCTTTGTGGCTCTCTCAGTTCAAGCCCCCTCCCCCCAATTCTTCCAGCCCCAAAGTGCCTGTACCAGCCATCACACCATCTTCCATACAAAATCCAACTGTCCCATACTTGTCTGCTACATCCCTTTCAAAGGCTGACATTGGCTCCCTGCATTAAATACATTTAAAAACAAACAAAACCCCCCAAAAGACAGTGTTTCTCTTTAACATGTCCCTGTCCTTGGCTTTGGAACCATCCCAGTTAACACAAAAGGAAAATCGACAGTGATTAGCACCACCAGTAAACTGAACAGTGTGTGCACATCCAGCTGGGCATTCACCTCTGGAATGAAGATCATGTTTGTCAGTGAAGAAAGAGCGGGAGTGTATCATGCCCTGGCCTGTGGTGGCATTTGTCTCTTCTTCTAGATCATAATAAATACTAATTTATTAGAACATATAGAGCTGTTTAAATCTTCCAGGCGCTTTGCAAATATTAATGCAATTAATGTGTCATGCCTCATTGTTAAGAATGAGAAGGTCCTCTCTGTGTGGAAAAATGAGAGTGACTTCCAGGGAAAAGACTTTGTTATCCACTGGTAAAAATGTTATTTAAGAGGACAACATATGTACTATGGGCCTTGAACCTACCCATGTACTTCATGACAAACTGTGTATTAAAACTAACCACTCTATGCTGCATCCTGTTGTTTAAAACATTACTGGGAGTTATCTGGACTGCTATAGCAAGAGAAAACCAGTCACAGACCAGGAGCACTCCATGCTAGGCTTGGCAAAAATTAGACAGACCCTGTCCCAAAAAGTTTAGTGCAAGTGGCACAGACTGCAGTTGCTTTTCTAACACTGAACCAGAAATTTCAGCACATGGAGTTTGACAAAGCTGATCTGTAAGGGTTTGGCAGGGCCCTGGACAGCCTCAAGCAATGATGGGATGGTAGCAAGTTTAGTTCTTTGAAATTAGCCCTTGCATCTTCACAAACCCATCTTACCTGCAGTATCGCCATTCTTTTTTCTTCAAACTACCATAACTAGACCAACTCTGTTCTGTTTTGCTTTTGAGAGCTTGAAAGGTTACTACCAGGGATTAAATGGTCACAGGGGTTACACTCATTAGGTTCCCTTAAGGTGTAAATGTTATTTAAGAGGACAACATATGTACTACAGCAATCACCACATTTTTCCATTAAGTTCAAGGGCCATCTAAAACTTTAGCTAAGTGAACTTCAAAGTAAGAAGTCATTAGTAAGGTGCAGGGAACTCCAGAGGGTAACTTCATCCTAGACTCTGAATCCCTTTTCTTTCTGTTGATGACAGGGATCGTTGGGTAAATATCCTCCTAGCCTTATAAAACAGGTTGAATCCTCCACTGAAGAAATTTCTATTTGTGAATTAAATTAATTACAAATGTATAGAGGTAAGATTTGTTGTATTTAGGTTTAGGAATGCTATAGACTCTTAACAAACTCAGCAGCCTCCATCCAGGGGCCAGGTACAAGCAAGGACACTGCACTGATATCATGGAATCTTTGAGCAAGTATGGACTTCAGGACCTGTCCTACTGCTCCTAATTAGCTGATAGCTCTTGTAACCTGTAAGACTTTGAGACCACACCTGGAATATTGTGTCCAGTTCTGGGCCCCTCAGTTCAAGGACTTAGAGCTCCTTGGAAGAGTACAGTGCAGGGGCACCAAGATGATTAAGGGACTGGAACGACTTCCTTATGAGGAGAGGCTGAGGGAGCTGGGCTTGTTCAGCTTGCAGAAGAGGTGACTGAGGTGTCATCTTATTAATGTTTATAAATATGTAAAGGGTGAGAGTTAGGAGGATGGAGCCAGGCTCTTCTCAGTGACGGCCAGTGATAGGACAAGTGACAGCAGGTACAAGCTGGAGCATAGGAAGTTCCATGTGAATATAAGGAGAAACTTTTTCACTGTGAGGGTGACGGAGCCCTGGGACAGACTGCCCAGAGAGGTTGTGGAGTCTCCTTCTCTGGAGACATTAAAAACTTACCTGGATGTGTTCCTGTGTGATTTAGTCTAGGTGATCCTGCTCTGGCAGGGCAGTTGGACTAGATGATCTTTCGAGGTCCCTTTCTACTCCTAATGTTCTGTGATTCTGTGAAGATAGCTATACTTAGCCTAAAGTGTGAGGAAACCTCTCTATGTAGGTTCTCAGATGGTTTTGCTGCTGTCTAAATGTTTCATCAAAGGTGAACTGCATTAGCTAGTCTTGATTGATGCTCTGAAAAAAAAAATAGCCTCAATGCAACCTCAGCTGTTTCTTCTTACAGAAAAAGAGATTACAGCACAAGCTTTCTTCAACCTCATTTTAAGCTAATTGGCATATGCTCCCCTCTGGTCTCCACCCCAATCCCTTGCATATCATGTTGTAATAACTGCCTGTCTGCTACTGCCTCATCTTCATTAGAACGACACTTCAATATTCATGTAGATCCATTCAGCCACCTTTTGCTGTCTGTGGTTCCTAGGCAGTGATATTTAAGCCTTAATCCCAGAGTTACTGGTCATTACTTTAGTCTTTAATCATCATGAGAGACCAATGAGAGGAGCTAACCCTTAAATAAATCACTCTGTAACAAGTGAAGCAGTTAATATTTTAGAAGATTTAAAACTCATAAACCATTTCTGGTCAAATCTAGAGGGCCATTTACAATGTTCTGGGCAGAGAAAAGATATATTTGGTATCCTGAAACCCCATGCCTAAACAATTAGACCTTTTCAATAATACCTTTATTTCTATAACAGCACTTTATACCTGAACATCTCCTACCTTTGTACAAGCTATTCTGCTCAGGAGTAATTTACAGCAATGAGTTTTGTGTTTTCCCATCCTGGACTTTATTGATGCTCTCCTTCTCCTATTTAAAGGTATGGAAAAGCAGGGGCTCTTCAGCCAGGAGCACTGACACCAGCAACCTGAACTCAGAGCCTCATTGCCATGAGGTTATTTATCATATCAATGTATGCTGACACCAAAGCAGCCTGGCTTCTGTCTACCTGGGCAACACCTCTCTCCCAGGACAGCATCCAGAACCTACAAGATAATGAACAGTTGCCCATCTTTTGACTAGAAATGTGTCCCCTCTGTTGTCTGTTCCTGGGATTTCTGGCTACAGAGGAGCAAGAAGAGCAGTTTGTCTGCAGGAATACACTGGACTTGATGCGACTGAGAAGGGTAGTGCTGTATGTAAAGATTTTAGAGGGTCCCAACCACAGAAGAGTTTTTCTTTGTGAACTGAGGCACATGAGGGCATGGTTTCCTGGAAAAGACCTGTGCTCCATAGGCTGTAATAATCAGCTCTGTGTTAGGCAGGGAGTGGGGTTTAGAGCCCTGGGCTCTAAACTGTAGAAGCCCTACTGTAGGAACATGTTCCCATCTTACTTGTGCCATGAGAGAGGAAGACAACTGTGGAAATAACAGGAGACATTTGTTGGGGCTGGTTAGTCATGGGCAGTAACACTTCAAACAGCACAATAACCAAGACTTTGCCTGCTGCTCTCACTTCAGAGCAATCCCATGCTGCTTTAGTGCAGTGACCCAGCAGAAAACTTGAGGACAGCTACCCCCAGTTTGAGAGATGAGCCTTTCTTCATGCAGCAGTCGATCCCCCTTGGCACGCCTCAAACCTCACTACTGTCAGCATTGCACGATTTTATGGGAAAAAGACACTCCACACTGTAAAGGCAGATGATCTAATTACTTTAAAAGTGTCATTATGTCATTATTTTTGCATTAAAATAGTAATTTATCACTTTCCATTGTATTCTTAATGATGCTTGAAAATAATGGGCTTAAATCAATACTGTGCCCAGTCTAAATGTGGTGGAAGAACAGGGAGGACCTTAGCAAAGCTGATTGAGTTTCCTTGATTTTTGGCTGATTTGGTGGTTTGATAGAGCCTCTGTTCTCAAGACAAGCTCCTGAAATGCATATCTATCCTGCTGAGGGGGCGTTGTGGTTTTACCTGGCAAGGTTCTGGTGGAGGGTGGGGGGCTCCTGGATGTAAAAATCATGGGTTGATATAAAGACAGTTTAATAGGACAGCAGAAGAAGAGATAAAAACAACAACAGTAATAACAATAACAGCAATAATAGTAGTATACAAAGCAAATAATGCAGAATGCAGTTGATCACCACCTGCTGACCAATGCCCAGCTTATCTCATGCTGGAGCAGTGATCATGAACCCTCAGCCATCTCTCCCTCATACTGTGTCCAGTTCTGGACTCCTCACCTTAAGAAGGACATTGAGGTCCTTGAGTGCATCCAGAGAAGGACATCCAGGCTGGGGAAGGGGTTGGAGGGCAAATCCTATGAGGAGCAGCTGAGGGAGCTGGGGATGTTTAGTCTGGAGAAGAGGAGGCTGAGGCGAGACCTTATCACCACCTACAACTACCTGAAGGGAGGTTGTAGAGAGGTGGAGGATGGTCTCTTCAGCCAGGTGACAGGAGATATGACAAGGGGAAATCGCCTCAAGCTGCACCAAGACAGGTTCAGATTAGATGTTAGGAAAAAAATTCTTTACTGAAAGAGTTGTCAGGGCCTGGAAGAGGCTGCCCAGAGATGTGGTTGAGTCACCTTCCCTGAATGTGTTTAAAAAAAGGGTAGATGAGGTACTTAGGGATATGGTTTAAGATAGGATGGGAATGGCTGGACTCGATGATCTTAAAGGTCTCTTCCAACCTTGTGATTCTGTGATTTATATGCTGAGCATGATCTCATACGGTGTGGAATATCCCTCTGGATGGTTTGGGTCAGCTGTTGTAGCAGTGCCTCCTCTCAAGTTCCTGTGCACCTCCAGCCCTCTGGCTGGCAGGGTATGAGAAGCTGAAACATTCCAGACTTCGTGCAAGCACTATTTAGCAAAAGCTAAAACATCAGTTTATCAACATTATTCTCATACTAAATCCAAAACACAGCATTATACCAGCTACTGGGAGGAAAAATAAGTCCATTCCCAGCTGAAACCAGGACACAGGGTTAGAAGCATAGGTAGCAATGGAGGATGGCAGGTGGAACTCAGCAGCCTCCTGACAGCATCCTATGGGAAGGAGACACAGGTTACTTTTCTATTTACCAGACTGAGGAATAAAAAGAATACTGTCCTAACTATCTAGCCTGACCAGTCATCCTCACTAATTATGCCTCTTTCAGCAATGCCTCTGTCAGCAAATAAACTGGGCCAAGATCTTTTCTCTGGCCTTTGGGCAAGTGGCTGAGCATTGCTTATGTGGGTGAGTTGGAGAGCCATGTCCAAACTGCATATTGGGGAGAATCTCTTGCTCATGCTATCTCTAAAGTCAGCATAGGCTTTGACTGGGTAAGTGCTGCCACAATCATTACAAACAGCATGGTGACAGGTATACAGCAATGGGTAGTGTTCAAGCCTGTGCTAAAGTCGTGCTCAGTTCATCACTGCAAATGTTAGATGTTTTTTTTCTCCTTGGTGTCCTATATATAACATTCAAGCAAAGAGGATTTGTACTGTCAAAGGTGGCTCATGATCATTTAACTTCAAAGTCCAATAGATACACATATCCACCCCACGCTTAGCCTGGAGAAGGAGCCTTTCCATTAGCCCCTGGTAGTGTCTGGGGGGAAAATGCAGAATGCCCAGATGGAAGATATCAAGGACCTTTGGATTCAGCTGTGTGCTGAATCTGCCTTCAAGCCTGGACAGCTATTTGGGAAACCACTCTGGCCATGGAGAATTTGAGTGTACAGGCAGGTAATCCCAGCCCTGTACTACTTATTTTTCAGATGTGACTCGTAGTTCACATATTCCTGCTTTGGTTGAACACTTTTTGTTTAAGGGAAAGCTAAACCAGGCATAAGTTAAACAAATTAAAGACTTTACTTAACCTGGCTGAACCCAAGTTCTGTCTATTACATGACCTGATGTGCTCTAGAAATCTTTCAGCTAAAACTGGGATTAACAAAAGGCTTCCTAGCCTTCCTTGCTTTTTCTAACTGGAGAGCTCACAATTTTGCCCTCCTTCATTGCTAAATATACCAAGTACTCTAAAAAAGACATCGTCTGTGCTGGAGACTATCCATAAGGGGCATTACTTTAAATGCTTTCTTATTCTTGAAGCAAAGAAGTCATTAGATTCCACTGCAAAGCAGTGAGGGATACCACCTCCTCTCCTGAATTTATGATCTGTGAGCTAATGCTCTTTCTAATTGAAATGGCTAGTGACTAATGAAAAAATAAAGGATGCAGCCAAGCTTGGCTATACATTGGGAAGTTCATCAATATGCATTTTCCCATGACACTCAAGGATATTTCCCTTATTAAGGCAGGAATCAGGCTGTGAGATAGGAAGGCATGAAGCAGATAGCCTTACCCCATTTACCCTGAGTACTCACTGTCACAAAGTGTCTCTGGGCACTCCAGAAACCATAAGTCAGACCTTAATTTCCGAACCTGGAGTGAAAACTCCATTGCCCTGCTAAAGCTCCTCAGCTGTACTTTAAGTTCTGTGATACCATACCTCATATGGGGAAAAAAAAGCTTCTGCTTGGAGATGTGGATGTATATGTGCATTTCCCTTTTAACCGTGTATCGTGGTTTAACCTCAGCCAGCAGCTAAGTCCTTTCTGTCCTGTCCACAGTTTAATGTCACCCTAAAATACACCTCTGCAAGAAATATCACCTGCCCACACCGGATCCCTGCTCCAGTGATGACTGCACAATGCTGTCTGTTGTCCTGCTCCATAGTGTCTGATTTGAGTTACACTCCTGTTGCCTCTGCATAATAACAGCAAATACATATGTGAACAGCAATACATAATGTCCCTCCCTTCCCTGCCATCCTAAAGCAGTGGGAGCAGAGAAGGTAAAATATTTGGACTCCAGATATCTTTATTTGCCAAAATACAAATCCTTGCTGTAAAATATCTATAAAATGTAATTAAAATTGCCATTTATTTTTCTCACTGTTGCTAACATTGCGAGCAAAACTGAGTCACTTAGTGCTGCCAAATATAGCATTCCAGGTGTAAAACACTCTCAGATGTTCATGACATTTTGCACGTAAATAGTGAGTCATTGAGAATGATCTGGTACTACCCATATGCCTGATACAGAAATACTGCAAGGAGTGGGAGAACAGTATACACACATGACAGGATAATGTTTAAGAATGAAGAAAAAATTGTGTTTGTGCATAGTTCCTACTAAAGATACTGACTTTTGCACAGTGATCCTTCTGCCCTAAAGACTGTTTTACAAATGAGGGTGACTGTGACCCTCCATCCCCTTACTCGCTGCTCCATCTCTGAACACCAAGTTGGAGGGGATTTTAGTCATCTTATGTTTCCCTTTCCCTTTGCCATTATTTTTTTTAACTGAGCTTCTGGGAAGGACTTGTAGGTGAAAACTGAATATACTGAGCATTAACAGCCCGATGCTTCGTGTGCTGTTCTCTGTCCACAAAGCCCATTCTCTGCCAATCACCTTTCCAACCTGCCTGTCAGCTGCTGCCACATCTCTGTGCCAGGCAGCAATACAGGCTGTGCTTTCAGGCATAGCATTTTCCTAGGGAAATGGATGCATTTCTGGAACGCATGTGGGAACAGTACACCCTGCAATCATGCTAGAGGGTCTAAACACTGGAGTAAGGCAGTGCTTGCTGAAATACAAATCAATGAATTGAGACAAACCATTCCAGACTGACAGGCAGAAGTCTCCCTTCTCATCAGTTACACGAGGAAACAACGGCCTCTGTTGCTACGAGTGTGTGAGCCTGGCATCAGACCTGTGCTGGTGAGTGCAGAGAAGGACAACCAGGCTGGTGAAGGGCCTGGAGGGCAAATCATACGAGGAACGGCTGAGGGAGCTGGCGACGTTTAGCCTGGAGAAGAGGAGGCTGAGGGGAGACCTTATCACCACCTACAACTACCTGAAAGGAGGTTGTAGAGAGGTGGGCAATGGTCTCTTCAGCCAGGTGACAGGAGATAGGACAAGGGGAAATGGCATGAAGCTGTGCCAGGGCAGGGTCAGATTGGATATTAGAAAAAAAATTTTTACTGAAAGAGTTGTGAGGGCCTGGAACAGGCTGCCCAGGGAGGGGGTTGAGTCACCATCCCTGGATGTGTTCAAAAAAAGGGTAGATGAGGTACTTAGGGATATGGTTTAGCATAGGATGGGAATGGTTGGACTTGATGATCTTCAAAGGTCTCTTCCAACCTTGTGATTCTTGTGATTCTTCTGATTCCTGTGATACACTGTGGGCTGTCAGGCTGGTCCTGCGCTTCAGTGAGACCCACATAGGCCTTGGAGGACACTCAGACACCTCTCATGCCCGGGACACGTGAGGCCTTCATGGCCTCCTTGGCAACCCTCAGTCGGCTTTATCTGATGGTTAATCCTGCCATGCTGACACACACTCTCTCATTCCTCTTGTTTGAGATAGCAATAACATTTCATCTTCAGACTCCTTCTTACTGAAAAAGCAGTGGATGTCTGGGTACATTATGCCTATTCTCCCTCAGTCTTCCTGAATGAAAAAAGTGCTTAACTTCTCATTTTCCCCTCTGTCAAGGGAAACACACTGAATGGTGCTAATGAAGCATCACTGACCTGCTTGTAATACAGCTCGCTTTGCTTTCTCCCTGCTTTCTCTCACCACAGGGTGTTTCTTGTTATCACCTTTGGCATTGCATTATTCTTCATCTCTATATCATTTTTCCTTCCAACAATTCTCTTGCTTTTTTTACCAAGTTCCACTTTTAGTTTTTTCCACTTTTTCGTATATCCTGCCCATGCATTTTCGTGATGCCTTACCATGTTTATCTTCCTGTTTGTGCTGTAGAGAAGAGCTAGGTCAAAAGGTAGCTTCCCTGGGAGGATTTATAGGGAGGGTCTGTAGAGATAGTGGTCCTATCAGTGCTACCAGGTGTTCATTAAATAGTATGAAAGACCATTAAACTGGAAATGTGATTTTCTTATTTTGGATATGCACAGAAGCATCCCCATTTCTTTGTTCAGTTCTGTGTTCCTGACATCTAACTCAACAGAATGAAATGATTTCATGTTAGGCATGAATCGCATTTATATAAACATCAAAGTGTAGGACTAGAAAGGATGAGAAGACGTCACTCTTCCACATTGCTGTAGGATTAAATAAATCTTGGCCACCACTAGCAGAACTTTGTATAACATCTTAGAAGCTTCTTAGTTTGTAATCCACCGCCTTCTGAGGCCATCTGTGTAAGAGCTCCACTATCCTTCCTGTTCTTATGTTTGTTTTCTGTTTTCCCTTACCCATTAAGTAATGTGTATCTCCATGTGAAAAGCAAGATGCTTATGTGGTTTTTGTTTTCTCCTCCATGAACTTAGAGAGAAATGGATCGGAATGCTCTTTATATCAACCATTTAGAGAATTAGGGGGGATTAATGCACATTGGCATACCCCCAGACCAAATAGTTTCATTCTTTCTTCATCAGCCATGCTCTGAGCTCTCTCCAATTCTTTGACTTCTTCACTACAGCCACACTGCTCATGCTGGAGCCTCCTCTCTGCCAGTTTCAGTGAATAATTCTCTCTGGACCCTTATGTAAATGGTGGTGTTTAAAAACTCCCAGAGTGCCATGTACCTTGTTTGCAGCAGTATCACAGGAGCTGTCTATGGAATAGTCACTGTAAAGTCTGTTTCTGTATAGTGCTCAGCCTTCCCACACCAAATGCCCGTGCGGACTCTCCAGGCTTGCATTAAATGCAAGTGCCTTATTTCACTTCCAGAATGAAACTCTGAACAAAGGCAGAAGTCAGCTCAAATGAAGTCCTACCTCTTTGTGACTGCAAACAGGTGTCTGTCTGCCACCAGGGTATCTTAATTTAGCCAGTCCAGAGATATGGTGAGGTTCAAGTGCCTAAGAAAAGGCATATGGTAATGTTGGGGCTGACCAGGCAACTTCACCTCAGCAGGCCAGTCCCAGAAGGCATAGATTGTCATGAGACACTGTATCATTTTTCCTGGCCCAACCTGGAAGCTTACTAAGAAATCGCAGCCATATTTTATATATATATAATTCCTCTAAAGGAGGCTTACAGGAAAACTGGAAAGGGATTTTTTGCAAGGGCATGTTGAGATAGGATGAGGGGAAATGATTTTAAACTAAAAGATGGTAGATTTAGATTTTTATTAGGAAGAAATTCTTCACTATGAGAGTGGTGAGGCACTGGAATGGGTTGCCCAGAGAAGCTGTAGCTGCCTCCTCCCTGGAATTGTTCAAGACCAGGTTGGATGGGGCTTTGGACATCCTGGTCTAGTGGGAGGGTGTCCCTGGCCCTGGAGGGAGGTTGGAACTAGATGATCTTTGAGGTCCCTTCCAACCCAAAGCATTCTATGATTCTATCATTCTGTGATTGTATGATTCTATCATTAGTCACCAAACGTGGCCAGCTGAGCTGAGCCCTGGTGTCTGCTATAGCATTAGCTGAATCAATTGTCAGGAGCTGCAGAATGTTGACTAAGGAGCCACGTGGGCCTGTGGAGGTCTTTCTGCCACTCTGTGTGTTAGGTCTCCATGATTTAAATATAATCATGTGCTGCCTGTGCTTGAGATGCCCTTGATTATCATGCATGGCCACTGCAATCTGTAGTCTACAGATTATGGTGTATCTAATTGGTACACATCTATGTAACTCCACAGGCAGTGTTCCTCTATTTGCTGGCCTCTCTCTGCTCTGTCAACTACACTGACTGATTCTTCATAGACTGTCTAGGGTTCAGCTCAGTTGTCCACATATAGCTGCTAAGCATGGTTTGAGTTACCTCTGGATGTTCTGTCCAGGAATGTGTGCATACCTTTTGCTTGTGCACAAGGAAATGTTCTCCTTCCAAGAAACACATCTGTTCCAGAGGCTTGTTTATGATGCTGAGGCTGTATTCATTCCCTTGGCACCACTGACTGAGTAAACAGGTAGATCTTAAGGAAGTAGAAGCAGCAGCAGTGGTACTTTAATCACCATTACATTAACTCAGAACTGCAATAAACGCGAAAATTACTCTACAAATTTTGAAATTAAAATCATTAAAATTTAAACTAAATTAAAAATTCACAGTCTACTCAGAGGAGGTTTCTGAAAGTCACGGAATCACATTTCTACAATGTGAGAAGTTGGAGAAGTTATAACTCTTACATTTGTGAGGCATCCTTGGGGGAAATGCCAACCAGATAAGTTGTCCTGTTTTCAGCTGCATGGAAGCAATCTGTGTTTGACAAATCAGTGTTGGAGTTTTCTTATCACTTTCCTTTAAGTGCTTATGTATCACTGTTCCATTATTTGGTCTATTTTCTTTACAAGAATTCAAGTTAGGCTGACTCATCTGGAATTCACCTTTCTTTTTATAATAGTACTTTTTGCCCTTCTTTTCTTTTCTGGTACTTTTCCTCCATGAGATCTTAAAGATAATCTCTTATCATGCAGTGATTGCTTTTGGTAGTTGCTGATATTACCCTACAGCATATTTCATCAGTCCCCACTGGCTTGCAGGCATCTAACTTATTCAAATATTATTTAACTTGTGCTGACCTGCTCTTCTCTCTACACACCATTAATTTCAATTAAGTTGATAATCTGGTCATAGTTAATTTTTATTTTTTTTCTCCAGTCAGGTTGAAGCGAAAAGGCACTGTACCAAGCAAGAAAGATAAAGCCTTCACACAGCTAAAGCACTTCAGGTACATAGCTTAGGAGTTACATAGCAACAGCTGGGCATGAATTACAGGGAGAAATTATCCACAATCTAGGTGGCTCCATTCAGCTAGAAAGTGGTACTCTTCCAAAGCTAAAAATGACATAAAAATCAAAGGGGGCCTAAAATTTTAACAGTGCTTGAAAGGAAGGGAGGAGTTTGGGTAAGTGAGGCTAATGTGAGTTAGTGAAAGGCTGACAGCCTGCCTGTCTCACAGAAAGGCAGGGAGACAAAGATGTGGTGACAGAGTGAGACGTTTCTAACTCTGAAGGATGAAAGGATGCAAATTTATGAAGATGCACTTAATACCCATGCATTTAGCCTGACTGTGGTTGTTAGACTTTGTTCTGAAAGCTTTGTACCTTACAGGAATAAGTAAATAATATTTTGTGCTGAAGGCGGTTTCTTTAGTCACTGCAGATTTATGCATCCAAAAGGAGCTAAAAGGCAATCTTCAGGGTCTGGGCGCTTGACGGACCTATGCAAGCAGACAAAATGGAAACTTTCAGGCTCTAAAAAGCATTTTGAGTGCAGAAGGATACTCAGAAAAGCAATGTCATTGCTGGTTGCAGGGGGAGAGTGTCAAGCCCTTCGTCCACTTACCGTGACACAAAAATCTAAGAACACCTCAAGTAAGAGCTTAGTCTGATAAATGACATATGAGTAGGGACTTTATGCAAGAGAGGCAGATACATCAATCTTGCATCTCTCTGTTTCTCTAAGCTTGCATTGCTTTAACTCAAAATCCATAGTTATGTTTTGCCCCAATGTGGATCACCCTGTTAGACTCTGGATTGAGTTTCTCATTAAGATATTTGAAGACCGATTTGTTTGCTTCAAAAAGATGCATGGGTTTTACCTAGGAAATTAATGCTTGAGGCAGGGATATCTATCTGTATCTTTGATAATCCTGTTACTTAAACTGTGGACTTCCTGAGGCATAGGCTGCCAATGTAGAAGCACAAAAGGACAGCAGTTATGGCCCTGAATAAGCTTTAAAATATTTTCATAATCAAGTAATACACAGCAGGTTTCATAAAGACAGATTGCCTATTTTTCAGACTGGTTTGTTACATGAATTTGTTGTACCATCACCTTGTCTTGTAAGTCGTCACTGTTTGCATCAGCCTCTTATCTTAAGTCATAAAGAGATTATAAACTCTTCAGTGCCAGGGAGATTTTTATTACACACATATAAAATAGCAAACACTATACTGGAGCCAAGCATTTCCACTGCTCGCTTCATTAATGTAAACAGCAACAATAACAATGATGAATTGATTAAGGGCTATACAATGGAAAGTAAGTCAGAGTAACAGGCAGAATTTAAAACTGAAAAAATGAATCTCATTATCAGCACAAACTCCTTACAAAGGCATTGATCAGGATGTGGCAACATCTCCCAGGAAAATTGGTAAAACAGCCATCATTCGTGTCCTTTATGATCAGATTGGATAATATTCTGTGTGGAATAATCAATCCTGTATTAGTCCAATGGGGACGGACAGTGATTTTCATCTGCAATTTCAATTTCAAAGACAGAGTGTGTTTCTCTGTACAGAAAGCACAGAAGTCTGGGAAGAGAGTTTTATACATCTCCTGAGACAGCAGAGATTTGGCTGGAATAGAGCAGAGGGTGGGGGCAAGAAGGAAAAAATTATGGAGATGCCAAGAGTTCTTCGTGTTCAACCACAGCTGGATCAATCGTTGGGTCTACTCACACCACCTGGAAATTTATATAGAAACTGCCTGCAAACATTCTGGTAACAGCATCAAGTTGGTCAGGGATCAAACCTTGGACTGTCTAAACAATGCAAAAAGCAAGTAACAAGAAAGGAATGCAGGGGCTCAGGCTGAAGGAAACAGAGGAGACAGAAAAAGAACTAGATGGGCCAAGAATGTAAAATAGCATGAGAAAAGATAGGTTAAAACAAAAGTAAGCTACAGTCAGGCAAAGAGCAAAACAGATGAGAAATAAAGTCACATCAAGGTAAAGATCTTAGAAGCATAAAGCAGCTCTTGTTGAGACAGTGAGAGTTAGGAAGAGAATAGCTGCAATATGCATTTCTCAGGTCTTTTGAAATGCGCACAGAGAAGCTGTCCCCTATTTAGAGGTCAATCCAGCCCTTCCAGTGGAATAAAAGGATATTGATGAACAAAATGGATAGTTAATTGTCAGAATCAGAGTATAATTAATAACAAATCCACTTTTCACTGGGGGAACATGAAGAAGCTTGTTTTTGCCTATTGATGAGCAGCCAAAGCTTGAGATCTGAACAAAGATCAAACAGATGTGGATGTAGATATATCTTGTAGTTGTCCAGCTAGTCCAACCCTTTACATAGTATTAGGGAAATGGCTCCAGTAGACAACTACCATCACAGAAAATGTCCTTAAGACAGTAACAAGAAAGAGCAATGCATGTGGAGGTCAAAATATGGGGCATGTCATAAATCTTCAAGCACTCTCACAACTCAAGTCTCTGTGATTTAACCATTGTTTGCAAACTCAGTAATAATGAAACTGGAGGGGTATGTTTTTTGTATCAGCTTGTAGAGTCCCAGAGTCCCTCTGTATATGAAATTTAAAAGAGAATGGGTGCTTGTGAGTACTCTCATTGTGAACACTGGGAGAGTATACAAGTGCATTGGATGAGGGGTCAGCCTCACCTGGATGCTACCAAACAATACCGTGTGCAGCTTAAACTGGTAAATTGCCAAAAAGATGAGAAAGTTTGAACAAATGAGACTATACTTGTGCTTGGTACAAGTTTTAGTTAATAACATAGATGCTCTTCTCCTTCTAATTACTTATCTTGAGATATCATAATATTAGCATTAAGAATAATTAGCATCAGCTAATAGTTTCAAAAGAAAATGCAGTGATATGGCAAAATTTTTAAACCTTTTTGCTTTATCAAAACACAGAATATGATGTGGTCCAATGAACCCACTGAAAAGAAACTGTCATTTCTAAAATGAGACGTCACTGTATCAGTCATAAGTAGCACTGTAGTAGTATGACAGTCTAGGGATATCAGTCTTTCTCCTGAAATATATCATATAAACTGTACCAGACATCAGAGAGTCCTCCAGGCACTCAGACAGCAAATTACAGCTTTCTTTTAGGACAAGGAGGAAGCAACCCAGAGCTATTGTACCAAACTGCAATATTAGACCAAAAGAAGTCAAAGGATGACAGGGACAGCCAGAGGACATTGTGTCAGAAAGTTCTTGGCTTTCCCATTACACAGAGGGAAACTGTAAGGTCATGCCACATACCAAGGGATGAGTGAAGGCATGCAGGCTGGTGACTCTCCTTCCATATTCTGCACATATCCATGCAGGAATGTATCACAATATTTAAGATTAGCAGTGCCATCTCTGGAAAGTATGCAAAGAAATGTTGTATGGTAGGATTTCTGTGGGCAAACTGCACATTAGCATGACAGGGACCGGATCTTTGAGCTATGCTATGCTCTGAGTCAGACAGTGCAGGAATGTGGACACAGACCTAAGCAACCCACCCTGGCTGCCCCTGCTTGGAGCAGGGAGGTTGGATGAGACGATCTCTAGAAGTCCTGTGAGTGATTCTGTGATTCTGGGCATTTTCATCTCTGAAATCCAGGGAAGCTTCCCAATCACCAGCTTGGTTTCATTTGTTTGTTGGTTTGTGTGGTTTTATCTGTGGCATGGGGAAACTCTCTTATGAATTTTGTTTTTTAATCTTGATTTTGCTTTGATATGAACTGAAGACAGATACCAGGAACTTAATAGGTTGAGGAAACCACAGTTGTTGGGGTTTTTTATATCTTCAACTCATATACACTCAGTGAGCCAAAATATGTGACGTTTAATTAACCTTTCAGTTCAGTGAGAAGTTTCTTGATCATAGACTTTGGGAGCTGTTCTTCTGTGTAACACTGTGAATACAATCTAAAGCAACTGCTGAAAAACCACAGTGCCTGCTCCGTGGCAGCCTGCATTCACACAAAGTCTGGAGAACTGCACTGAGACAGAAATAGAGAGAAGGAGGAGTTAGTTAAGTATTGGGTCTGAAATACACAGAAACGGATCGTTTACTGATACACAGAGATGCAGGAGAAACCAGAGAATGGTACTGCAATGTGAAGCATGGATGCTACAGAGGAAGCTGAAATTGATGCTAAAAGCAATAGAAAACATGACAGCATAACATGAACATCTGGCAATGTTTCAGCACTCCCAACCTCACGCTTAGTGTAGGATGCTAGTGATGGTCTTGCATAGTCTTTAAAGATTACATACAGACACTTGGGAAGCAGGAGGATCGAGCGACTGAGAGCTACTCACTCAAGTGTTAGGCACAAGTAGCTGACGAGTAGCCACCTGTAATGTGAATCCAGGGATGGGTTGGTGCACCAGCTGAACTGACACATCAGGTAGGAGTTTTTAGGGCTTATTGGGTGGCCAGCTGTCTGTGGCAATGTCCCAAGAAGCATCTCTTTCTAGAGCTATCTGAGAGGGGTTCTGGATTCAAGTCTTGATATATGTATAGCAGGGAGGCTTTGCTGCCCAATAACTACAATTTTTGCTATTACAAGTTAAAGACCACAGGTTTTGTGTTGACCTGACAGTCAAGGCTTGGTCGATCCAAGTTGATGACTTGTTTTGACTTCCCTATACTGAGCTGATTTAATTCTTTTTTTTTAAAAATAAGGATAGCAATTGTCTAGAGTTAGACATTTGTTATCATTTATAATGATAACAAAGAGTTACTGTGCAGATTGAATAGTCTGTGAGTTCAAAACAAATGTGTACAGACATGGGATGATAACAGAGATCCCAAACTGCAAGCACAAACCTTAAAAATCAATCAGTGGTCACTATTGAAGTGCAGCTCTATGATGCTCAGGTAAAACCAGTTTTGGAGATAGTAACAAGAACAGAAGAACTAAATTATGAGCGTAATCAGAAGAAACAATGTGTTAAGAAAACATAAAACCCATAAAATCCCAGCAGACCCAAAAGTGAAGAAGAGCAAAGCATCATCATCATGTGCCACCCAGAGGACAGGATGAAGAGTGCCCCACAACAAATAGACTAATCATGTCAGACATCTCAGGATACCAATACATCACAACCTACCTACCAGTCTTTCTGAGTAGGGCAGAAATGGTCAACCATACTAGCCAGATAGACACTAGAAGAATGAGCATAGTACCACGAAAAGATAGATATCAAAATGTTGGTGGGGTTTTTGTGGTGTTTGTGGGTTGTATTTTTTTCCTTGAGTAACAATTTTAACAGCATTATTGAGACTTCTCTATTCATTTTGACTATGTATATTCTTATGACTGGAAAGAGTCAAATGAGAATTTGGATTATGAGAATTTCAATTGGATTAACAAACGTTTTACATAGCTCCTTCATCATGTGAGGTATGTTTCATTCTTGCCCATACCAAGTTTGAGTGTGACACCTTAAAACTCCACCATAAATCTGCAAGAAGCACCAATTAGCATTCTGGATTCTGCTTTTCCAATTCACTGGGTTTCATGTATGATACTTGTTAGTTAAGTGGTGGTCTCTGAGAGAGATTGTATGGGAGATTAAATGTGATCTGTCTCTTCTGGGGAATGGGGATATATTACATGCAGTCTTAGCCAGCAAAAAATTTACCTATGGAGACATACTGTTGACATTTCTGGCTAACTTCTTGCCTAGTTTGTTATCTACCATAAAGTCTGAACTTTAGCAAAGGAGAATGCACATGGCTCCACTCCTTCGTGTCTGCTTTCAAGCTTCCCAACTTCTGGCTGCAGCAGCATTCAGAGAAGAGCAAAAATTTTAAAAAGGGAACAGAATTAGACCCCCCTTCCTTGTCAAAGCAGTTAGTGAAGACAAACCCTACATAAACAACAGCAAAATATTTGCTGTATATATCATAATTGTTAACGTAATTGTTGCATATAGGTGTAAGAGGTCACCTAGCCTTCTTTTCTTACAGACAGTAACTTAGCTTAATTTAGCTTGTTGCTAGCAATAAAGGCAGTTGAAATTATTTCTCGTTTTCATGAGAACAGAGGCCTCTGATTGGGTTTGTCCCTGATATCTACAATAGTGTAAACAGAAGAAAACAGCACAGGTCTGCTCTGATGAGCCTTTGCTCTAGATAAGGGATGTTGTTCGAAGGCAGTGAAATCTGAAAGTGCCTCTGAAAATTATGCATGATTTTCTTTATTGTATGAAAGCAGCCCATAAGCTGATTACCCCCCATCTCCATTGTGTTTCAGTCTTCACTGTAATTTGCCTTTTGCTATTCCTTTATTCCTCACACAGACTTTAGAACAAGATTGTGGGTTTTTTTTTTTCTTTTGAAAGCCTTAAATCCTCCTTTTTTTTCTTTCCTTTTTAACTTCTCTTGCAAAAGCTTTTTTTTCTCCATGTAATCTTTTGAGTGCCATACCCACTTGTGCCTGAGGCAATTTCTGAATATTTTTGTTTTCAAAAGCAGGTGAAAAGACAGGATGGAGCATTGGCATGAGAGGCTTAAACATGTCTGGACCATGGTTGCCCTGTGTGGGTGCATACAAGAGTGTGCACAAGAGACAATGTATATATGGCACTGGGTATATATGGTACATTGGAAGAGGTCCTCTGCTGACATTTTCAAAACAGTTGAGGGGAGCCAGGTGGATCTGCAGTTTTTGACTGGTGTCTTCATGAAACTTTTCAGGTCTCTTTAATTCTATTTTTTAAAAGCTACTCATGTTAATATACACAAGCTGGGTTCTCAGAGGGCCTTGGTGATATATTGACATGTGTGAATGGTTTTTGTTTGACTCCCAATCCAGAAAGTCCACTCCAAACTCTGATTTCAAACATTAATGAATAATGTTGACTAACTGACTTCAACCCAGGAGCTGCTTTCATCAGAAAGAACAATTGATTAAAATAACTATTTAAGCATTTCCATCTTTCTTTTTTGGTATTGAAAACACCCCAGCAATTCCCTGACAACCTGTAAGCACATTTCTTGTCTGTTGACTTCAGTGTAACTCAATGGACTCCAGACAAACAACAGCAAAACACATAAGGGATAAAAAAGGACAGAATTTTAAATGAAAACATAAATCAATAGTCCATTTTCACAGGAGTTGAAGGACTTGTCCTATGGACTGTGTTACCTGTGGAAAGGATCCGGGCACAGTAAATAGAAAGTCCTCTAGAAGAGAGCTAACTCTTTCTTTTTAAACAACCAGTTCCCATAGTGTTGTGCTTAACTGGAATCACCAGGTCAACAGCCAAATGCAGTATTATTTTTTCCCCTGGAAAAGTCATATTTCCTGTTTTTATTGTTTTTTTTAAAGTGACACTTGGACTGATAAATCTTTTCAGCCATTAAGCATCACTGTCTGGCAATCTCTACAGTGCTTAGGAAAATTAAGACACACCTTATAGTGTAGGGGAGTCCCTCTGGGAGGGTGAAGTCCTGGGTGTCTTCAGGAGAATCAACTTCCAGCAGGGGTAGAGTTGGCCTAGTACTCTGTTTCCCAAAGTTAACATGAACCAGCCAGGCCAATCAGGCTAAAAAAACAAAGGCAAAATACTTTGGTGGCAAAAAAATAAAGCAGACCCCAAAGGGCTAGAAATACACAGGCCATAACAGCCAGGGAGCTGGAAGACAGCATCAGCTGGGCTGCCCAACTGGCTGCAATTAACCTCCTGTTGTGGCTGGAATAGATAACATCCCTCTGTGCCTCCACATCCTCCCCCAGCCTCTGCACTATCTATATGGCTTGTAAATATTTGAGGGGCTGCTGGGTTTTAGACTGTGCCCAGCACAACAGCACCAAGGATCTTCAGGAAGTCCTGGTGTCCAGCTTGACCACAGGAAAGTTTGGGGTCTCATGCACTGATCCTGCACAAGCCAGCAGTTGCACATTCAGGCCTTGGAAC
Organism: Gallinula chloropus; assembly: GCF_964237585.1. Classification (NCBI taxonomy): domain Eukaryota; kingdom Metazoa; phylum Chordata; class Aves; order Gruiformes; family Rallidae; genus Gallinula; species Gallinula chloropus. The sequence goes on from NC_140086.1 coordinate 6,356,447, forward strand.
TGCTCTTGCTCTTCATGGTGGGGTGTGTGAATTGAATGAAGCTGGCCTTAGGAAATGCTACTTCTGTAATTTTTCATTCCCATTTTAGCTTCTACAATGCCCAAGAACAACAGTATCATTGGTCTGCATTTTCCCATTTGATAGGCAGAAGAAACATGCAGTTAGAGTTGCTCTGCAGAGGCATGATTTGAGGAGTATTAAGGGTCCTGTCCTCACTGTGCCACATTTTATGGATGGATGTGGTTCATTGTGGTTATTGCTGAAAATCAGTGCTCATCTGCTGCTGCTCAGAGGTACTTGCAGCTCCCTTGCCTTTCATCCCTATGTCAGAGCAATCTTGCTACCCAGTAATAGATGGGAAATGTGGATACTGTAGCAGGAATGGCCATACGTCCTCTATTTACAGGGCAGATGACTGGCCTTTCAGAATAAACAACATAGAGGTAAACCATGAGATACTCATTTATCTCCTTGTAAAACACTCCTCTAGAAAACCAATAAAGTCTCCACAGATTAAGATCGTGGACTCTTCAAACCAGAAGAGAGAGGGCATTGGTCTCCCCAGTGACACCAGTGATACCAGCCATCGTCAATTGCATAACTAAACTCTCTCCTTGTACAATCCTGTTGTGATTAGTAATCCAGGCTGGGCAGATCACACTCTGAATACCCCAGAGCATTAATCCTTATCCTCCCAAACTCAGCACTGCCACAATCTTCCTCTCTGCTGACAGAATAATTTCAATTTCAGTCCCCAGCATCTTGCTCTATTCAATCCAACAATGTCAGAGAATGTTTTGGGGCACTAGCACTGAGCTGTCTGTGCTGCTGAAGTGCTGGAAGGCTCCTTGACATGTTCTTGGTCCAAGACAACCAGCATCCTCTCACATGATTCCTGGGCAGAGGTTGGCACTTAAAACTTGTCAGGGGCTATGCAAAGGAGGCAGTTTGAATGCAGTCACCTTCCTTCACAAGTTAGTACATTTATTATCACAGACTTGGAGAGCACCATGCAGGCTAGCTTCAGTACAAAAGAATGTATCCAAGCATATATAATTTATTTGTCTAGATTTAGCCTGATTTAATTCCAAAATGTTTCTAATGTTCTCAGATTTCCTTGCTGGATTCCTGGAAAGGAGCTGATCTATTCCTGTAGGTCCTGATAAAAGCCCCATTTCCCTAGCTGTTCAAGGCAGAAATGAATCACAGAATCACAGAAGTTCCTGTAGGTCCTGATAAAAGCCCCATTTCCCTAGCTGTTCAAGGCAGAAATGAATCACAGAATCACAGAATCTTTGGAGTTGGACAGGACCACCCTGCCAGAGCAGGATCACCTAGAGTAGGTCACACAGGAACATGTCCAGGCAGGTTTTGAATGTCTCCAGAGAAGGAGACTCCACAACCTCTCTGGGCAGCCTGCCCCAGTGCTCTGTCACCCTCACAGTGAAAAAGTTTTTCCTTCTGTTCACATGGGACCTCCTATGCTCCAGCTTGCACCCATTGCCCCTTGGCCTATCATTGGACATCGCTGAGAAGAGCCTGGCTCCATCCTCCTGACACTCCCCCTTTACATATTTATAAACATTAGTGAGGTCACCTCTCAGTGTCCTCTAAGCTAAAGAGACTCACCTCCCTCAGCCTCTCCTCATATGTTCTATTATTATTCAGAAGAATAAATAGGCTCAGGAACCACTCTAGGGTTACTGCACAGCCACTGGATGACAGAAATTGTGAATAGGTTTGCTTGCCACAATAGAATGGCTTAGAAAAACATCAGAGACAACACTGCTGCAAACATGACATTCATCAGAACATCTGATGAGAGGCTGCAAATAAGCACAGACATTGCCAAGCATCTGTCAGTGGATAGAGGGAGGCATTGGCCAAATGGGAAACATCTGCATCTTCTCCAAACAAGAATCAGTGGAAAAAATGAAAGTCTGAAAATTGGGCTTTTATTTTAAAAAAGACTCATGGGTGTAAGGGAGCACAGACCAAAGCATCTGTGTACTCAGAAGATTCATGTAATTCTGATGACCTCAACATGGGACTATATTATAGGAAAGCAAAACCTGGAGGTGGCAGGACACAAGAGGTGGACAATGCAGAAGAGCTGGGCATGACTGATGCTGCAGGGTAATTAAACAGCACCTTTAAAGCACAATGAAACAATACAGCAAACTGTTGCTGATTTAAGAACTCATTGGAAGGAACAAGACTAAATTCTGATGCTCGTCTTGCTATAGTGGTGTTATTAGGTTGCAGCAGGGAGTCATATGGCGTGCCTTCTACTGCTGCTTCCATAAGGGCTGCTGGCAGGGACAAGCAGCTCTTAGGATGCAATTGGAGTAAGCCAAGTACCAGGAGATTGTTATCCTTAGTGGGACACTGTGATTTCAACACACCAGTTGAGAAATGGTATAAATCTGTTCTCCTCTCTCTGTCTTTCACTCCTCACCTCCAGTGTCCCCAACCCTGCTGTTGTTCAAGTCCACTCTCCCTGCTACATCCCTGTTAACTGATTTACCCCATACTTGCATTGTTGTCATCTCCCAGATCAGATAGGCTTGGCTATCTCTTGGCTTTCACTGCCGAGTCATTTTGTGGTGTTCTCTTTCGGTACATACCCTGCAGTGCTGTCAATGGACCAGGTTTAGGACTGTTAAAATCTCTAAGACTGGACTAAAACTTACTGCACTTTCAGCCTGACTTTATGAAGTTCTTCTATCCTGTGCAATGAATGTAGATAATGTATCTGACTGGGTAACACTGGTTGCTCCACATCCCTTGATGCAGACTACCAGCCCTCCTTGGACTTACACACTGGAGTTTGGATATACTATAAATGACTGAGCTTTCAGAAAGCATATATAGCCAGAAACTGCATCACTGATTCTGGTGAAAATCAGACAACTGCAGTGGAGACATGATATGAAGGTTTTGGGACTACATTCCCCAGTGAAGAAAAGAGCAAAGACAAAGTAAAGGACAAGCAGGGCACAGAAAAGAAGGAAAAAAGGATGAAAGGATATAAAAGGTGCACCATGGGTGAAAAATAGGTGGAGGAGGGAGATTCTTTAAAGATGAGTACTTAAAATAAGAATTGTCCTCTCCTTAAAGAAACAAGAGTAATACAGCACAGTTGCATTTGCTTTCTTTGACCTGAAGAACCTGTTCAGTCCCTAAGCAACTGAAGCAATGCTGACCCTAATCTCCCACTTCTTATCTCTGAGTAGGATTTCTAAGCCTTTCAGTCCTCCTGAGCAAGCAAGGTACCTGGTCTCTGCACACCCTGCCACAGCAGCTTGAATACCACAGAGTAAATAGGTCTCATCAGGTGGAGGAGACGCTTCTCAGGAATGATAAAACAACGAGCAAAGCAAGAACTGCCTGGCCGGCTGGTAAGTGTGGAGGTGATGGGCTTCTTATTGATTGTACAGGATTCTTGCTTCAAGAGATGGCTGGAAATTTTTACCTTTGAAAATGTTACTCTGAGAACACTGAGAACAGAGCGGGAGCCAGTGTTGATATGAGGGATCAATGCAGACCATGGATGGAATGAGGTTATTAATAAGCAATAAGACTGAACTTGGGAGCTAATCAAATAAAAAAGACATTTTCTAGTTGGGGTATTGCACAGGCACTTGATTGCCATAGTAATGGTAATGGAGAGATTAGAAACAATGAACTGTACAGCGAAAACTGGCTGAAAATCTCTCCTTGTGGAAGCATTTATTTAAAAGAATGGTGAAAACCGAACAATCTTCCAGGAGAGATATATTTCAGGATATTTAACAGGGCTTGTGAACAGGAACCAGTGATCTTTGGAGCATGTGGGAATTGAAAGTAATGCTGGAAAAAGATGCCAGATAAGCTTGCAGTCTCAATTCTTCTAGTAATTACTAGCAGGGTGACAATTTCACCCAGCTGCAAACTGAATGTCTAGGCTCTACAAATTTCTTCAACTGTGAGAACCATCTCCCATTGTGCAATATGGTTCTTCAGTCTTTGGTATCTTTCTCTGAAGCACCACTTGGTGTAAGATTTGGAGGAAGAGGCCTGTAGCTGTGAATAAAAGGGAAGTATTTCCCCCCAAATTTACTGCATCCCCAACAATGTCTAGTCTTCTAGTTCAGTCCTCTAGGATGGGTGCAAAACCCAGGACACCTCTACTAAACTTCACTCATTTTTAAAAAATTATAGAAGTGCAAATTTTCTGTGTCCTTCTTAATTTCCTTAGGATTTTTCCACAAGTAAAACATGTTTACAGCATTTCATGATGTATTTGCCTTCTCTATCGAAATCCCTGGTGTCTTTTGATAGATTAGAAAATTGCTACTACTAAAATAGACTAGCTTATCCAGTCACGTAAGTAGTTCTAAAGCCAAGATACTAATAGCAACCACCATCAGCTTTTCACTACAGGGGAAAGGTTTCAGGAGAATTTAAAGCCTGATTTGTCTTATTTTCTTAAGGAGATCTCCAACATCCAAGTACTAAATGAGGAAATTAATGGGAAACAAATGAGAATGCTAGTTTATTCCTACAATATAAAATGAGAACTAAGGGATGAAATAGAATCCTACAAGAAGTGTATTAGACATAGTGTATTTGTAAACCTGAGGTCCTTCTGGAGAGTTTTTCAAAGCTACTTCAAACGCCTTTTGGAGAAATGGGGGAAAAGCTGTCATTTCTATTCTGGTTTCAGCAGAGAGTCATGCTGCTTTCCCAGCACATCAGTTCTATAAAATTGGAAGAGCAAACAAAAACCTGTGGGAGGACTGAAGTACAATGCCGAGAGTGAATCTGCATGTTGTTCCCCTTTCAATATGAGAATGACACCAAGAGTGCTCAGCTTTTGTTTATGAGCAAAATAACTAAGTCAAATCAATAAATAAAATGGAGGTGAGTAAAATCACCAGTATTCCAGTGAAGCCAGCAGGATGGAATTTAGAAAGTTCACAGTGAAATGAATGGATGTCATTTCCAGGTACACACTGGGACTAATGGGGACATCTTCAAGTAAAAGTGTCCACTTCCTTGGCAGAATCACTGGAATGGCATTAATACATAAAAAATTCAGATGCTGCCCAGCTTGTTAAAATAGGTACTCCTTATTTCAATAATTGGACTTTGTTCGTTGTAAATCAGGAGACAAATGATTGAGTCAGTGTTGTAGTTGCAATGAGCTTTTGCCTCTTTTGAAATTGGTTGTCTTTTGTCCAAAGGTTGAGCACAGAGTCAGAGTGAAGCAAAGGGTCTATTTACGTTTCTAGATTAAGTAAAGTCATCTATTGAGTGTTGAATCAAAAAGTGACTCTTGACTGATGGACTGGAACATGCTCAAAGGATCTCATACCTCATGGTTCAGAAGAAAGGAAAACTGCTGCTGTATGGACATTCAGTGGTACATTAAGTGTCTCCAGGACATCACCAATGATCCACGTGGCCAAGAACAACACGTTCTGTATGAGAGAGTTATTCTAAAATTTCAAAACAGGACCCATTGCAATCAGTGCAACAACAGCTTTTGTGTCCTATATGTCAAAGAGAGAACAGAAGAAATGCAATGAAGGATTCATCAAGTCTTCAATGACTTTTTAGTAATAAGCTACATAGCATAATACAGCTTAGCTCCCTGGGCTCCTAAGGATGTGAGAAATTTGATTAGAGGTGTGTTGCTTCTAAATATCTCTTCAGAAGTATTTGCACCCATAAAGCTGCATGGGTAAAAAAAAAAAAACAAAACAAAGAAAAAATCCCACCTTTCTTCATGCTTGGATTGAAAAGTTTTACAAGATCCTGAAACAAGGTCCAAGAGGCTGTAAAAAGCTCCTACCCTTCCCCAAATTGATGGATAAATGTTGAGCCTGAAGAAAGACCAGAAAGGCACTAAGCCCCTGTTAACTCTATATTCCACAGGGATAAAATTTTGAAAGGTTTTTTAGCTCCTATTAGCACACTACTTGGGCTGGTACTGTGAGTATAAGAGGATCCCTAAGTGTAATGCAGTTATTTGACTAAGATTTATTATTACACTTTTTTTTTCTTTCCTCAAAAAGAAACTTACCTGGTTATCTTATGGACTCTAAGATGAAGGAGACACAAAAATGCCCAGCTGGGTGTAGCTAGACAGAGATGACACAAGGAACAAATGGGATAAGAATTTAATTCTCAGTAGTTCATGGATAACCTATCTCCAGTTTTCTTCACCTGGGTTGCAGAAAGTGTTCTCCAACTGGTTGGGGAAGGTGTCAGTGTAACTTGTTGGCCAAAGCCCTCCCAAAGTGTTTTAACCACTCCAGAACGCCTCTATACAAAGACATGAACGAAGAGGTATCTTTGTGTTTGGATTATGTTCTCCAAATAGGGGAATTAGTGTGAAACTGCTCTTCTGGTTGATTCCACTTGAATATTTAAATGTCCCTTTAGAAAGGTGCTTTGCCCTGTAGATCCAAAGTGAAATCTGTTTTATAGTAAATGTAGAGTGAAATAATGGTGAGAACAGTGAGACCCACTGGAGCAATGAAATCATTAATACCACAATTCAACCTGTTTTAGGAGGTTTAAATGATGCACAGCAGGTAATCCCATCCTTTAAGTCAAAGGAAATGTGTTTCTTCACTGTACATCACTGTGTCTGGGAACACTGGGATCTATCTGCTCAGGGTTTTTTTAAGGAACGTACTCTTGCCAGAGAATTTTTTTTCTTGGTTGTGGATATTTTTTCCATTTTTTATTCAGAGAACAGTGGTAAAGATTTTGGCAATGTCACCATGTAATCATGCTTTATTTGAATGGGTAGACTTGAATAGGATTTGCTCCTATGGTAACAGATTTTTAGCTGCAATTGTTCTTCGCTTTTTGAAGGTGCCATTAACCATTGTTCCCAGTGGTCTGGTTCTCTGTGTGGCTTGGGCTTTCCAAGACGGGATCTCTAAAGTGTCAAGGTTATACCAGGCACAGGGAAGGAGAGTGTGTGAATGGGAAAATGAGATCAAGACTTTTTTTCGTCTTTTCCCTAGTTCTGTACTAAGCAGAGGCCAAAGCAGTCCCAGCAGAGCTTATAGAAGCTGGGAAATTCTGCCAGCCTCAGTGGTTTCTTGTGGAGGACCGTGCCAGCAGGATCCTTTCCTCCCTATCTTGATACCTCCCTGTGGCAATAACCCCTTTGCTCAGAAGTAAGCAAAGCCCTCACTGTGCCAGCTGCCACAGGGATCTTCAGCTACTTGAAGACATTATCTCTGTGGCTACATCAGCAAACCAGGTGGAGTTACAGCTAAGATTTTGGCAATATCTGCAACTCTGAGGCTGCATTTAAGGTCACATTTCTGTAGCTGTGCTTGCCTTCATTTAATCTTGTTTGCTCTGACGTCAATGCAAATGTAGCAGCAAGCCCATGCTGTTACATGCTCTCTCTATTATTACAGTTTTTTCTCTCTTAAATCAAGGCTGGTTTCTTACGATTGAGTTAAATTTACTATGGAGAGGGGCGGGTTGTTTTAACAATGCAGTCGCTAGTGTGATGGCATATTCTATCCAAATACAGAGTACCTGCACTTAATAATTCTGTTCAATTGATTCTTGCTGTAACAGCCAAAAAGCTGATTTCACTGCGAGCTGTGTGTGCCTGTATCCTGGTGTGATTCAGCCCTGAATGTTAATGTATTAGTCCTGCCTATTTTATACATAAACAATTTATTACCTTCACATGAATTAAATTTTCATGACATAGATTAATGTATTCTGCCTACCATCTGGAAGGTCCTACAGCGGTCTCCAAATGGTGCAGGGATCCACACGTCACTGAAATGTAGCCCTTCCCTGAGCTGAATAGTAGCTGAATAACACTGCACAACTTTAGGGCCAACGGGCAGAATGGAATAAACCAAACAGCATCCTGCTGAAGACAGAGGTAAATCTAGGTTGGAAGAGGCTATAGTGATTTTCTTGTGCAGCCCAGCAGATTTAATAGACTCCAAATTCTTGCAAAATGTCTAAAGGGCATCCATTGATTGCAAGGCTTAGAGATGTTCAGTGACTTTTCTATTGTTGTGGAGCAAGTTTGTAGAAAAGCAGTAACAGTTCCTACATCCCCTGCCTGCCCACTGCACTGCTCTATAAAGTGGCCTCTGTTTGAAGAGTGAAAGGGAGAAGAGTCACATAATAGGCTTGAGGATAAAAGAAGTGACATCAAAATTTTTCAACATCCATGTCATTAGTGGATCACAGGATAGGCTGTCGTTGACTCTTCTGGCCTTAGATGCTACAGCATTCAACAAGGAAATGGTAAGTTTTCAGGGAATTAGAAAGCTGTGGACTTTCAGGTCATGTTTAATCATTTTTACAAAGAATCTCTATTTGTAATACCCCTGCTGTCAAAGCATCAGTGGATTAGCAGGGCTAGCAGGTAATTCTGATGTGTTATACTGCTGTAACATCAATACTGGTATAACACTATGCTACCTACAGCTTAATAGGAATGTTTCAAAAATGTATTAGTGGAGGAACAGTACGGAAGAAGTAACAGCCATAGAATGTGGGTAAGAAAATTATCACAAAAGGTAGAATACATATTCAGGGCTCATCCCAGCCATTAAAGAGATGGGTTCTCCTTATGGACTGTGGTCCACTGCTGACTCTCTAGTTTGAGTTCCCCTACTTTATTTTTAGCCACCGAAACCACAAAGAAATTGAAGTGGTACAGGCTTTCCTGGAAGACACATCTCCCCACTACCTGAGGTGATGTCTAAAGCACCTATTTTCAGAGGGTCTGAACTGGTCATTCTCCGATTTGGTTGAGGGTGCACTAGACCAGATAGGCTGGACTCTTAAAGCCTGAAAAGAGCAGATTTGATGCCTGCCCATTGTGCACAGCCTGCAAACAGCTCACAAAGCCTTTCCCAAAGCCTTTCCCACTGTAGGCACTCCTTCGATCTGATGAGACTAGGCCTGAAGACACCCATTAGGAACACATTCTAACTAAAAGAGATGAGTCTGGGATAGAAATAATCTCAATTGCTTCTGCTGGAGCCATGGAGAATATAATGTGTTGTAGCAAGGGCTAAGAAGATAAACTGAAGTACATCTACATCAATATCTTCATCTACACATTCCCACAGCATTCTCCTGGAAGAATCTATCTGCTTATGGTTTGGACCGGTGTATGCTTCACAGGGTAAAAAACTGGCTGGATGGCTGGGACCAAAGAGTTGTTAAGAATGGAGTTAAATACTGTTGGCAGCTGGACATACGTGGAGTTTCCCAGGGCTCAGGACTGGGGCCAGTTCTCTTTAGTATCTTTATCGATGTCTGGAAGAGGGGATTAAGTGCACCCTTAGTAAGTTTGCAGATGAAACTATATTTTGCAGGAGTGTTCATCTGCTTGAAAGTAGAAAGGATCTACAGAGGGATCTGGAAAGGCTAGATAAATTTGTTGAGGCCCATTGCATGAGACTCTACAATGTCCAGTGCCAGGTCCTGTTCTTGGGTCAAAACAAAGAAGACTGGCTGGAAAGCTCACCAACAGAAAATGATGTAGGGGTGTTTGTCAACAGCCTGCTGCATGTGAGCCAGCAGTGTGCCCAGGTGGTCAAGGCAGCCAACAGCATCCTGGCATGTATCAGGAATAGTGTGGCCAGCAGGACTATTGAAGGGATTGTCCCTCTGTAATCAGCACTGGCAAGGCTATTCCTCAAATACTGTGTTTAGTTTTGGCCCACTCACTACCAGAAAGGCATTGAGGTGCTGGAGCATATCCAAAGATGGTGCAACAAAGCTGGTGAAAGCTCTAGAGCATAAGCCTTATGAGGAGTGGCTGAGGCTCTCTACAACTGCCTGAAAGGAGGTTGTTGCAAGGTGGGTATTGGTCTCTTCTCCCAAGTAACAAGCAATAGTACAAGAGGAAATGGCCTCAGGTTGTACCAAGGAGGCTTAGATTGGAAATTCAGAAAACTTTCTTTACCAAAAACCCTGTCAAGCACTGGAACAGGCTGCCCAGGGAAGTGGTTGAGTCACCATCACTGGAGTTATATAAAAGATATGTAGATGTGCTGCTTAGGGACATGGTTTAGTGGATTAATTTGACAGTGTTAGGTTAACGGTTGGGCTTGATGTTAGAGGTGTTCCCCAACTAAATGATTCTATGATTATAAGGTACTGAAAGAGGAGCTTTTAGCCTGGTAGCTGGACAATCAGGAAGATCTTAGTAGTGGAACCTCTTTATATCAAGTTGCCCTTGTCAAAGGGCACCTCAAAAAGGCATCCTTACTGCCAACCTGTCTAGTCATGCAGGTTTTTCACTTCTGGCCTAATTGGTCTAAGAAAAGTGAAAGGAACCATTCTGGCTTGAGTAATGACACTTCAACGCTGTGGAGAGATAGGCTTTGGGGGCTCGAGGGTCTCTCTTCCAACAAAAGAATTTCCTTGCTTATATTTTTAAGAAAATATAATAGCACTGCTGATACCTCATTTTCAGAACACAGGGATGCTCATTCTTCTGTTCTGAACGAAATACTGCAAGGGAGAGCTGAGAAAAGGTGCTTGTCTCCCATGGTATTTCTGAGTGCAATGGATGAGTGACATTCAGAGAACAGGCAGATTGAATGATTGCAGCATTGCTCTCCCTGCCTCCAAGGTGCTGGCCTCTGTTATCAGTGGGATAGTTCAGGGTATCAAATTAATTCCTAGACATGAGTTTCCACTGTAGCAGATAGCTGCATCTCTCTGGATTTTACCGTGCCAAGCTCTAAATTAAGAAAAACTGGCAAGAGAAGAGCTCAGTCTCTTTGTCTCTGCGAGTTCTGTTCATGCTGCTATCTTTGTGGGTATGTAACGTAAGCAGGAGCTGGTGGTTAGCAGGGGATATTGCATTTTTCATTTTTGCTTCACTCCACTCACAGCAGTGAGATGATTTAGGCTCTGCTATAATGTCACACAACCATATGCACCCCATTCGACATCCTGGGAGATCTGGACAGCATGGGTTCAACTGCAGGTGCAGGCTTTTACTTCTCACACAGTCTTGTTAAAATGGCCAGGATCTGCAGTTGCTTGGGGCTTTGGGAAATCCATCTCCTTATCCTGACAGCTGAGGCTAAGATTTTTCAAGCTGAAGCTGGAATCTTGAATTATGATACAGATCCTTAAATAAGTTGGTTGAATTTAAGAATTGCAAAGCCAGTGCTACTGTTGAAAAACAGGTCGTTTATTTTTATCTTAAATCTGGATTTAGAAGTTTAATATTAGTTGCTCATTTTTTACAAATCTAAATAAGGAATGACATCCCTTATTTAGATGCAAGACGGAAAGTGCAAGATGCAAGATGGAAAAGTTAGTTTGCGTGACTTACATGTCACAGAGTGCCAATAAGAACTCTAGGACTGGAGTTCTGCACCTCCCCTTTTGTCCTGCAGGATCACAAATCCCTACAAGAAGCTTTCAAAGACTTATGTTGGTGAGTAAAGTTTGGCAGTCATGCAGAAAGTCTGGAGACTCCATGATTTGCAAACAGCGTGTGCCAATTGAGAGATCAGCATTGAGAAAAATGTTGCATACATGCTTAGCATTACTTGACATCATTTTCAAGTAATTATAGATTTTTTCATGCTTCTGTCTTCAATTATTTAAGGTCAGGCTTGATGGAGCTCTGAGCAACCTGATCTAGTGAAGATGTCCCTGCTTACTGCAGGGGGGTTGGACTACATGACCTCTAAAGGTCCCTTCCAACCTTGCACATTCTATGATTCTCTGATTATTCAACAGGTAGAGCACTTGTTTTCTGAAAATAAGTTATCACAGAATCACAGAATGTCCGGGGTTGGAAGGGACCCTGAAAGATCATCTAGTCCAACACCTCTGCCAGAGCAGGATCACCTAGAGTAAGTCACACAGGAACACATCCAAGCAGGTTTTGAATGTCTTCAGAGAAGGAGACTCCACAACCTCTCTGGACAGTCTGTCCCAGGGCTCTGTCACCCTCACAGTGAAAAAGTTTTTCCTTCTGTTCACATGGAACCTCCTATGCTCCAGCTTGCACCCATTGCCCTTTGTCCTATCACCGGACATCACTGAGAAGAGCCTGGCTCTGTCCTCCTGAATTACCTGTAATTGAACCAATTTTTGGGAAATAATATAACTCCATTTCACCTGTTGCTGAATAAATATAGTCTCCATTATACTTAATCCAAAATGGTACTATGGGTTAGGAGAGGGAATCAGTTCAGCTTTACAAGAGGAAAACACAGTCACAGAGTAACAACACATCTTCCCTGAGATCACATGAGTGGCTTGCAGTAGAAAAGGGATTTGAAGTGGGTTCCCTGATACTACACTGGTGTTCAAACCACTCAATTGTCATTCCTTTGTTCTATTTTGAAACTCTTTTTGCTGTCATTGTTTTAAGATAACAAGCAGTGCAATAGAAAGGGAGCTGTGGCAGAATAACACCTGATCTCTGGATCCTGCAATGAAGAGACTCAGCCAGAACTTGGAACTTGTGTGGAATTCACTCACTCCTTCCACCTTGGTACCTTGTTGTTTTGGTATCAAAGAGAACTAGGTGGGATGTTAACATTGTCTTTAGTACTGCTGCTTGCAGACACTGCTGTATTTTAGATTCACTGGCCTGATGCAAGGTCCTGAACATAAGTCAGTGCAGACCTAAGCACAACTACATGCTGGGTGGAGAACAGATTCAGAGCAGCCTTAAGGAGATGAACTCGGGGGTGTTGGTGGACAAGAAGCTCAACATGAGCTGTCAATGTGCACTTGCAGCCTGGAAAGCCAACCATATGACTTACTGACCAGCAGGACTAGCAGGTTTAGGGATATGATTCTACCCCTACAGTCCACTGTCATGACACCTCACCTAAAGTGCTGTGTTCAGCTCTGGGACCCCCAACATAAGGACTAAAGCTGCTGGAGCAAGTCCGGAGAAGGCCATGAAAAAGAATAGATCGATGGAGCACCTCTCCTCACAGGCCGAGAGAGCTGGGCTTGTTCAGCCTGGAGAAGGCTCCTGGGAGACCTTCTTGAAGCCTTCCTGGCTGTTATGGTATGAAGGGTATCCAATAACTGAAATAATTAAGTAATTAAGTTGAAGGAGGGTAGATTTAGATTGGATACAAGGAAGAAATTCTTTGTTGTGAGGGTGGTGAGGCACTGGGACAGATTGCCCTGGGAATATGTTGATGCCCCCTCCCTGGTAGTGTACAAGGCAGTGGAGGGTGTACCTTCCCATGGGGGGTTGGAGTGGGGGAGCATGGGGAGTGGAACTTGAAGGGATCTTTAAGGTCCGTTCCAATCCAGGCCATTCTCTGATTCTGTGATTCTATGGACTATCTGACCTCTCAGGACCCACTGGCTGGCAGATATTTTGTTAAATTTTTCTGGTACAACAAATGATGATGTAAGTCCCTGACATTGCACGTGTGACCTTTATCCCAGCTGACAAAAGCAGAGTACTGCAAGGCTGGGTATTTAAGGCTTTTCTGGGAGTTATTCGTGCGCTGGCTCCGTTTGTTGCATTGTCCATTCACAATGACCTATTTACTCTATATGCAGATTCTGCAGTGGAAGCAAAGCCATTCATTCCTAGATGTTTTAACTGAATCATTTCTCTCCCCTGGTGAATGACAGCATGTGTAATGGATCTCCACGTGCCAGAGGGCTTTTCAGTAGCAGAGCTTCAGGCATCACATGGAGAATTAAGGCACATTGAAGGCTTGGTGTTTATTTTGGAACTGAACTCAAAAAAACTCTACTCTGGGGACAAGCTTTCAACCAGATAAGCTGGAGGATTTGATCTGTGAACTTCCTTTCTTAGGTATTTCTGTCGACCCCTTTGAACTGCAGCAATCAGTTGATACACGTGATGATGGGAATGAAAAGCATCAGAGTTGTGTAACATCTGCTTATCACTACAGATTATCCTGTAGCAATGAGATTAAAGCTTTTCCTTATGTAGGAAGAGCTTGGGATTTAGAGTTGTGGTTGATTGTTGAGGGTTTTTTTTTGGGGGGGGGGGTGGGGGTTGGAGGATTTTTTTGGTTTATTTTGTATTTTGTTTGGGGCTTTTTTATTCTTTTGGTTTGTTGGTTGTTTTTTTTTTTATGTAACGTACTATAAATCTTGTTTCCTTGAGCAAGGAGAGAAAACTTCACAAGTTTACCTAAAAAAAGAATTTTTAAACAATGCAGCAATTCCCTTCAACTATGATGTATCTTTTGGGCTGTTTAAGGTAAGGTTGGATGAGGTACTTAGGGACATGGTTCAGTAAGTAATATAGTTGGTAGGGGAATGGTTGGACTAGATGATCTTGGAGGTCTTTTCCAACCTTTTTGATTTTGTGATTCTCTACTCATGTATACTATAATCCCAGTATAATCCCAAATCCTGGTGGATTTGTTCACAATAGGACTGACTAGGGGGAGCATTTTGGAGCCAAACAAGGAAGCGACTACCATGAACCAGCAGTTTGGATCTCAAGTCTTGCAGAGCTTTGTGACAGAACAATAACCTGCATCCTATATTTCATATGCTTGGCCCATTTTGGTTCCCCATTTCTGCCATTTACGTACCAACAGAAAACCTTAGGGCTCCTGATGGTGCTTTAAATCTCTCAGACAACAGAAGCTGAGGACCAAGACTGTAAAGTAACCTCAGCTCATCCCCTTCTCTTGACCTAGCTGTCAATCTAGTGAACAAGGTTTCAAAACAGCACCAGATTTCTCTAAGACTCTATTTCAAATCTCACTTTCTGCCTATAAATCAAGTGTTTATTGCCTTAGAAGGAGCAGACGCCTGAAATCAAAGTGAAGTAAATACAGCAACAGCACCTGTCTCTGAGAACGATCCAGACTGGACACTAAAATAGCTTAAGAAGAGGGTCATTGTATTCTTGTAGATGGGGTCCACCAAGTTCTGAGGCCACTTCACATTAATTTGTTACTGTGCTGCAGTGCATACAATGAATTTAATAAAACAATACTACGGTACCATGACCTTTCTGTCTCTGCTCTTCCATTATGATGTAGTTTATATCAGAAGGATCAGCAAATTGATACTGGGAAGGAAAGTATTTAAACTACATGAAGGCTGTGGTTTCAAAAACAAAGAACGGTGGTCCCTTTGATAATAACACTATCATAATACTTTGATCCTGAGAGCTTGAAGCAGTCATTCTTTGTATGGATCTCTCATTGACTGCAAAGGGAATTTTGGGCACAGAGCAATTACCGACACAAGATTGGGCCGATTACTTAATTAAATTTTAAGTAGGAGCATATACGTAGCAGATGGACATTTTGAGAAGGTACTGAGTAATGTGTGCAGGGTAACAGAGGATGTGGCTTATTTTGCACATTAGCCTTGGATGAGTTTTAAGTGTATTAACATTAGGGCTCCAATCGGATTTAGGCAGCGTGTAAAATTTCTCCAAGCCTTCTTGACTTGGCTGAATTTTCCTCAGATGAATGCAGCAGTGAATGATCCTATCACATAACCATTGCTGCCTGAAACTAGTACAAAACCAAAGAATAGCCACAGCTAGAAAGAGGCATTGTCTCAGCTGGCTGTTTGATAGGTTTGGTAAGTGTCTGAGCTTTAGATGAGTACTCTGTTTTTTTAAGGCAGGTAAAAGACTTTTCCACCAGTATCTTTTAAAGCATTATAATATGCAGAAACTACACTGTTTACCTTTTCTTCTTTTCCATTCCCATGCCACAATTTGCACTGGAGCTTTAATTCTGCCTCATTGCTTTACATGCCTGCGTTTTAGGAGCTGGGTCCATTTAGCCTGGAGAAGACTGAGAGGGAATCTCCTCAGTACTTATTAATATCTAAAGGGTGGAAGACAAGAGAATGGGGCCATGCTCTTTAAATTTGTGTGCAGTGACAGGATATGGGGCAACAGGCATCAACTGGAACACAGGAAGTTCCTTCTGAACATGAGGAAACACACCAGAGAGGTTATGGAGTCTGTCTCTGGAGCTATGCAAAACCTGCCTGGATGTGATACTGTGCAACCTGGTCTAGGTGATGCTGCTTTAGCAGGGTGGGGTGGACTAGATGATCTCCAGAGGTCCCTTCCAATGCCCACTGTTCTGTGATTCTGTGGCAAGGGCTTATTTATGTTTATTCCACTTCATATTTACAGAGCTGTAGGCAGCCTTAACTGTTTTCTGAGAACACAGCAAGGCCCAGAAGGACAAGGGTAGTACTATTTTTATTTAGAATGACACTAAGCCCAGGTACTTCAAAAACTTCACACCAAGATCAGTGAACAGGAATTACCAATGCAGATTTGATTAAATGAGATGAGCTAAGAAGTAAAATATCTCATATTCTCTTTTTGTCAGAGGAAAAAACCAAGTTAATGGTATTATTTAATAAAATGTCTTTATCTTAATAATGTCTCAAAGTCCAAGATACAATCCCATAAAATATATAGCTTGAATAAGAAACAGAGAATGTGACTGGAAAAGGAATCTTAGGGAAAAGGACTTACTCATTTGGGCAGAACCTGGGGCAGGGCTCATCATCTGATGCCACCAATGAGCCTGGCATAGCCTATACACCATCAGAAAGTTGAACAGCAAAGCCCTGTTTACAATTAGAATATATTATTGATGAAAATGTGGAACCTAATGATGTCTTAACCGTGACACAGTTTCTTTGAACAAAGTTAACAAAGGAACACCAGGTTTGCCACATCTGCCATTTAGCAGTTCATTTATTTAACACCTCAGAAGCATTGCTTTCCAAACCAAACAATACACACAGTGTTCTGAACACCACCCAGGCCCATTTAAGGGTATTTTCTATTGACACAAATAAAATAATCATTGGTTTAACTGACTATCCTTTATGGAAAAGTACCTTGTGAAATTAGGCAGAATTTTGGTGGAAATGAAGAAATTTACCCTGCCTTATAAAGCACGTCAGTATATGCACAGGAATGATGCAGAATTCTTTTTTATGCACATGGATTATCACTTTCATCAGAAATGCTCATCACTCAACATGTCAGAAGGAAAGAGAAGGACCGACACCTGATCCTCAACTAGGACCTACAATTTCTCAGGTATTTTCCATGTGTTGTGGAGGTCCTAACCTTCCTTTAAATTAGTGATTGCAGTGTAACAATCTGGTGCTGCTCACTGCTTAGAAAGGACATTCAATATTTGGGACAGAATGGCAATGCTATTTGAGACATACCAGTGTCAGTCAGGGAGGAGACAAGCCTTAATTCTGTCAGGTTTATTTCATCTCCAGATATGGAGACAAAATTTGGCCTTTATTTTAGATTAGCCTGGGGTAAACCAAAATATGGAACACATTGCTTAGCATTTATGGTTACACACGTGCTTCAAGGGACATTCATCTTGCACTCTTGTCAAACTCCCAGACATCATATAAAAAGCCAACAGTGATAATTAATACCATGTCTGATAGTGATCCCCACATCTGTTTGCTTTCTTTAAGGATGCCCTGATGGCTGAAGAAAAGCCCAAGTATAGCTGCACTGCCAGTGAAGTCACCATTTTGAACCTGCAACCTGAGAAAAATCCCATTCTCATCCTGGCAGGAGGGAAGCCAGGAAGTGAGCACAGAAACCTTAGTTTCCATCCTCCTTCTCCAAGGATTTCAGAGAAGAGGCTATCCCAAGGAGACAAAAAATTGTGTCCAGAAAAGATGAAAAAAGAGGGAGTTTTGTCTCCCAGCCTGCATCGTGCAAATGAATTGTGTAGCACAGAGAACGTCGCCCTGAAGAGGCCAGTGAAGTTGGCCCCTCTGGAGATCCCTGTGGAAGTAAAAGAAGCCCAGCTCCAAAAGATTATGAGCACCCAGAGAGAAGCCCAAATGGCTGCTCAGAAGCTGACCGTTATCAACTCTATCAGCAATGAACCCCATGTGAAAAGGGTAAAGAATCTGGCTCAGGGAGAGCTGGAAAACCTTCAAAAGATGAAGCTCAGTGACAAGGCTGCTCTGGAGAATAAAGATGATTCCCTACCCCCTAAAAGCAGCAAACCCCTGGGAGAAATTCAAATTATTTTGCCTCCAGAGGCAACTTCTAAGTTGACTATGCAATCAGGTGTTGAAGAGGCTCCCAAGATGCTCCGTAAGCCATTAATCCCCACTCTCCAGGTATCTGACATGCAGGAAGAGTCTAAAAGCCCTGACAGTACCCCTGATCCTTGCCAGAATGTTTCTCGGCGACGATTCAGAATAAGGCACATGAAAGAGCAGCAGGAAGACCATGGGAAAGCCAAACCCTTAAAGGTCATTGATCCAAGTGTGGGAGAAGGCAAGCAGAAATCTGCAGGTCAACGAACACAAAAAACCCTCAGTGATGCAAGCAAGCTCATTGAAAATGTGGCCAAAAAGCAGAAGGAACGAGGAGCAAAGCAAGGGGAAATAGATGAAGCCTCTTTTGTGAAGAGGCAGTCTACTCGAAGGATGGCCTTGGGAGACATCATCCAGGTGGATGAAGACTGAATATCATGCTCCACGTAATGCACAGAGAATTTAGAAACAACAGGTCATGTTTTAGATTGATTGCTTATATAGAAGTCCTCAGAAGAGTATCTGGAGATATTAAGTAGACCACACAGTGAAAATAAGGTAACATTAGTAAACACCTCTGAGATGCTCAAATCAGTGGGTCACAGAGCAAACATCCTTCTGCCCTGTTCAACACTAGAAAGGCCACAGCTACAGCCCTGAGCCCAGAATGGAGTGCAGCCTTTCAAGACACATGTGGATCACACAGGAATATTTTGGATGTGGACTGGGTGGAGGGATCATTTGAAAACCAAGACCCTAAAAAATATTGTGTCTGGAACAAGATGAAAAGAAATAAAATAATTTGGTTGTGAGAATACAGCTCTCCCATTTTCAGCTGTGGCAAGTTGAGTGCACTCACAGCAAACTTGCCAACAACATCAAGCTCTGTGGTGCGGACAACACAATAGGGAGAAGGGATGCCTCAACAGGCTTGAAAGGTGAGCCTATCCAAATCTCATGAAGTTAAACAAGGCCAAGTACAAGGTCCTGCACATGGGTGAGCGCAATCCCAAGTAAAACTACAGGCTGGGCAAAGAATGGATTGGGAGCAGCCCTGAAGAGAAGGACTTGGGGGTGGATGAAAAGCTCAACATGGAAATGTGCACTTGAAGCCCAGAAATCCAACTGTATCATCTGGGCTGTATCAAAAGAAATGTGATTAGCAGGTTGAGGAACATGGTTCTTCTCTACTCCACTCTCATGAGATCCCACCTGAAGTACTGTGTACAGCCTGAGGCTCCCAGCATAAGAAGGACATGGATCTGTTGAAGCCACAAAGATGATGAGAAGGCTGACGCCCCTCTCCTGTGAAGACAGGGTGAGACAGTTGGGGTTGTTCAGCCTAGAGAAGAGAAGTCTCTGGGGAGATACAGTAACTAAACGAGGCCTACAGGAAATCTGGAGAGGGTCTGTTTACAAGGCCACACAGTGATAGCCCAAGGGTTAATAGTTTTAAACTAAAAGAAGGGAGATTCAGACTAGATATAAGGAAGAAATCCTTTGCTGTGAAAGCAGTGAGACACTGGCACAGGTTTCCCAGAGATGTTGTGGCCACCCCCTCCCTGTATGTGCTCAAGTCCAGGTTGGATGGGGCTTTAGGCAACCTTGTCTCATGGAGGGTGTCCCTGCCAATGGCTGGGGGGAGGAACTAGATGGTCTTTAAGGTCCCTTCCAACCCAAGTATTTTTATGATTTTATAACTGTAAGTTTATTTCAGAACAACAAGACAAATTTTCGTCATTACTGCTGTTGGCAGAACAAAAACTAATTAGTTCAATATTTAGCAAGATATGTTTAAGTCAGAAATGGAGAAATACTGTTAAGGACAATAAATGCTGAAGAATGCTGTTTATGGAAATGGGAATCTCTGCCACTGAAATTCTAAAGAATACATCAGACAAACACCTGTCAACGATGATTTCAGAAGATTAATCCTTCATTCAGAAATGATACTGCCCAGATGATATGTAATGTCCTTCAACCTCTATTTTCCTATATTATATGATCTGTCTTTTCAGTTGCCCACTTGAAGGACTACTAACTAACTAAGCCACGTACTGCAAAGATATATAATAAAAGTAACTTTCCAGTTTGCACTGATTTCTTCTTCATTTTCTTACAGCTAGTGTAAAGATATTCCTTTGGAATACATCCCTTTGAAGGCAGCATCTAACTGATGACTGCATCTTCTTGATTTCTTCAGACCTACTTTTGTTTGTTCTTTCCGTGTTTCTTGGTAAAGGGAGGAATGGCTAATCCTTATATTTTCATTGTCTTCTCTCAAATAGCTCTCTCTTGCACTGTTCACCTGTTTACCTTTGGTCACCTTTTAAGATCATTGTCATCTTTTGAAGACTGAATATTAGTTTTATGCATAATATGAAATAAACCAAGTATACACAGTCTCAGCTTAGTCCAATAAATTTTCTCAACGAACAAAAAACAACTATTGGTGGAGGGGTGATGTCAAATAGCTATTATAGAGATGCCAGCATAGTGCAAACATTATTAATATGGTAAACATGAGATTTGTCTTGTAAATGGCATTTACAGCAAAATATAGGATGTTCATAGTCTTCTGGTCGTCCACTTGTTTGGTTTCTTGATTTGTTTTAGTAAAGGTGGACTTTTCTGCTTATCGAGTGATCCTAGAACCTGTGACTTAAAAAACGTTATAGTGAGACTTGCCATAAAATTACAAGACTTGGCAAAAAACATGGATTGCTTTGGTGACTAGAAGAACTCAAGCCTTTAAACATTCTGTGGTTAGTGGGAGAAAAGTGAAACATCCTTCATTATGGAAAGGAGGTAAACCCATTTTTGTCTTTTATTCCTTCTTCTACATACATGAAGAAGACAAAGAGGAGAGAAGGATGTGAAAATTATTTGAGTTTTCTTCTGCATTACAACAATACCAACATATGTGACACCTTATTTTTGATTACATGTTCCTTGATTACTCTCTTAGTAAGAGAAAAAGCCAGCATCCAGATATTCTTCTGGAATTCATTCTGGAGTAATTCTTGCTGAAAAGAAAGCAGACATTCCCTGGATTGAAACTATGCCCAGGTTTGTCACAGCAGTGTAGCAGTACATCTACAAATCACTCACACTGTGACCTGCCACAAGCTTTATCTGTCAATTTTCTTTGATGACAGTAACTGGGGAATTAAGGCTAAAAGCAATGCAGACCAGATAATTCAAGTTGAATAAGGACTGTGAATAAGGTCACGAAGCAAGGAAGTTAAATTAGATGTTAAGTCACAAATTAAAAAAAAAAAAAGTGAGTGGCATGTCCTCCTTGTGATGCAGGAAGGAGAAACTGTAATATAATTCACAAACTCGAATGCATCTCTGAGTCACTTCATCTACTTGTGATTGAACTGCAATCCCAGTGTGTTTTGGTGGCATCTCACGAGTTCCCACACAATATTCCAGATAGTATTAATGTGATCTCCAAAGAAAATCATAGAATCATGGAATCACAGAATTGTTTTAGTTGGAACAGACCTTTAAGAACATCAAGTCCAACTGTTAACCGAACACTGTCAATCCACTAAACCATGTCTCTAAGCAGCA
Source organism: Gallinula chloropus (assembly GCF_964237585.1). Lineage (NCBI taxonomy): Eukaryota > Metazoa > Chordata > Aves > Gruiformes > Rallidae > Gallinula > Gallinula chloropus. The sequence continues at coordinate 6,378,092 of NC_140086.1, forward strand.
CGTCTACATATATTTTAAATAACTCCAGTGATAGTGTCTCGAACACTTTCATGGCCACTCTCTTCCAATGCTTGATAATGCTTTTGGTAAAGAAAGTTTTCCTAATCTCCAATCTAAACCTCCCTGGTACAACCTGAGGCCATTTCCTCTTGTACTATCGCTTGTTACTTGGGAGAAAAGATCAATACCCGTCTGGTAACAACCTCATTTCAGGCAGTTGTAGAGAGTGAAAAGGTCTCCCCTCAGCCTCCTTTCCTACAGGCTAAACAATGTCATTTCCCTCAGCTGCTCCTCATAAGGCTTATGTTCTCGAGCTTTCACCAGCTTTGTTGCACCTTCTTTGGACAAGCTCCCACACCTTTCTGGTAGTGAGTGGGCCAAAACTAAACACAGTATTTGAGGAACAGCCTTGCCAGTGCTGAATACAGTGGGACAATTCCTCCCCTAGTCCCGCTGAACACATTATTCCTGATACAGGCCAGTATGCTGTTGGCTTCCTTGGCCACCTTGGCTGCCTCATATTCAGCAGGCTGTTGGCAAACACCCCTAGATCATTTTCTGTTGGGGAGCTTTCCAGCTAGTCTTCTCCAAGCTTGTAGCTTTGCATGGGGTTGTGGTGACCCAAAAACAGGACCTGGAAGTGGACATTGCTGAATCTCATACAACTGGCCTCAACTGATTGATCCAGACTGTCTGGATACCTCTGTAGTGGTATCCTACTCTCAAGCAGATCAATTCGTGGCATCATCTGCAAACCTAACTGAGGGTGCACTTGATCTCCTCTTCCAGACCCTGATAAAGATATTAAAGAGAACAGACACAGTACTGAGCCCTGAGGAACATCACTAGTGACCGGCCTCCAAGTAGATGCAACTCTACTCACCACAACCCTTTGGGCCCAGCCATCCAGCCATTTTTTGCCCCGTCTTCCTGGAATCCTTTGCCCTTCAGGAGCATCTCTGAAAGGACTCTGTGATTACAATTTGCAGTTTACAGTAGAAGAGGGATGGCATGAGAAAACAGCTGAGTTCTTCAGTTTGGCCTGGCTCACTTGAAGAGCTGGTGGCCTTTGTTAAGCCCAGATATAAGGAGTTTCCTCAAATGGTTGTGTTTACAGCCACCTGTTTGAGACTCCTGCCTTGGAAATACAGTGACTTCACAACTAGGATGAATAGCCTGCAACTGTCTGGAACTCTGGGAAGATCACTCACTGCATGTATCAAAGTGATTTGCTATTGCTTTGTTCCTTTACTTAGCTCTGTTAGTGCAACCAAATGCATTAAATAATGTGTCCAAGAACAAAATTACAGCATGTCTTTTTAAATATCTAAAACACTGCAACTGAAAAGGATTTAGACATCCTAACTTTGTGTTGTGACAGCAATGGCAAATTATTATAGATCCATGGGCAGGACACTTTTGAGTAGGGGAAGCAACCAAAAATTTTTCCACCTCCAGCATCATCAAATCACTGCTGAAATGGTGACTCAGGGACCCAGTATCCAGCTTTACATGGAATTTCATACTATGTCTCACAATCTTCAGAAAGCATTTTCACTTACTCAAAAAGTGATAGAAAGATAATCTGAATTCTTGGAAACCTACCTTCCATGTGAAAGAGAAGTCTGATCTGTAGTTTATCTAAGGTTCTTTAAGAAGAAACACTTTTAACAAGGATATTGAAAGTTAAGTAGAAGCTGAATCTTAAGAAATTCATACAAGAATTGGGAGCAGCATTTTAATTTGGGCTGCTGTCCTTTGCATCCAATATAAATGCATGCTGTTCTGGCCCTTTGCATCAGCTAGATTTTCACCCACCCCCCCTTATTCTGGGACTGCTTCTCAAACAGCAACAGTGACCTAGAACAGGTATTTTAACCTAGCAAATTCCCCCAAAAGATGATTTTTCAACTGGGATCTGTCCCAATTTTCAGCTACTGAATGGCTTCAGCAGTGTTTACATCAGGATGAAAGAGGCAAAGACAGGGGAGAACACGTTGGCTGTGGTGACCGACCGTACTTCTGTCATGTTAAAGTGTGTCTGGACTATATTCTGAAGGCAATAACGTGTTGTATCAATGTGCCATGGAACACAGTGGACTCTATGACATGAAACAAATACTTGAAAAATCTGGGTTCTATCCTTAGACTTCTGTATACTGAAGAATAATGGTGACTTTGGTTTAGAAATCCCTGGTCAGTGTTAGATGGAAGAGCAGTCTATGATATACCATGCTCCACTCTCCATTCTGAATCAGTGCATCCTTCTGCTCTGCTATGGCTTTAAATGTATTCAGTCTGAAATGTTATCATACTCAAACGTTCTCCATAATGGAAAATCATATCAGTGCAGGAACATCAGGGGAACTCTCATACTTAAGCAAACCATTAGAGAAGGATGCTCACAAAATCTGCTTTTTTGCTAGTAAAATAGATGTGACTCGATGTTATCTAATGGTTGTTAGTGTAGAAAACAGTCCTGTGCACACACAAAATAACATTTAGAGGGCAAACGTAATTTCTGATAAATCACTTGAGAAAGCAAGATTTAGGCAAAAGAGGGGTTTTTACTTGAGAAGTCTGCCCACATCAACGTGGGTATGGTGGAAGGGAATCAAGCTCTGCTTCCGTTTACATGCTGTATGTGTAGCATCACTTACTCCAAGTCAGGTTCAGTTGCTTTGTCTTCAGACTCACATCAGACAAAATGTGACTCAGTAATGTGTTTGAACTGGGCATGACACAATCAGTGGAGCTGAGATCTAACTGACCCATAAAAACATTTCCAAATACTGAGTATAAAGGGGGGGGGGGGAAGCAACTAAATAATGGGGGGGAGCCTTTCTTATGTAAATAAAGTTCATAAAGGAATAAACAGTGCTTTAAAGATTCATATCCATCTATCTTGTTAGTACGCAGTTCCAAGAGAAAACCTCTTTGATCACATATTCTACTTTTCTGCCTTTACTTGGAATGTTTTTGCAACTCAGGAACCCAGGAGGTAATTTCTTCTTTTCCTGTATCACAAAAGCAAGCTCCATCCCTTTTCCCCTAGGCTGTGGAAAAGCAGAACACAAAGACAGTCTCCACTCCAAAGCCTTTTCGGCCTCAATGTAAAATAAAGGGGCAGAAGGGGGACACAACAAACACAGAGCAAGTAGAATACTGAGATGCTTTCCAAATCAAGAGTCATAAGCTAAAGTTGCAGACTAGTAGCACAATAATCTAATTTAGGAATAGTGCATATTTCATAAATAGCATCTTTCACTCCCCCTCTTCCCCCGCCCCTGAGTTTTACAGGCCTCACAGCACAGCACAACGATGCTTCCTGGGATGAGGGAGAGAGGGCAAATTCTTCATTGATTCATACACCTCCAGAGCCAGGCATGCTGGCTCACTGGAAGTGTGAAGAGGATAACCCAGAGATAAGTGGATCCCAGTCACGACTTGAAACAGATGGGAACACTATGAAATAGCCAAATGCCTTGGCTGTCCCCTACAACATGCAGAAATGTCCCCAGAGACACAGTTTGCTTGTGGTTCTTCTTCCTTTCAGCCTGCAGCAAGAAAACTCGGTCTTGGATGAAAGGCAAGACAACACAGAAGAGATTAAGGAAAGCTAATAAAAGTGAGGATCTGGAACAGCAGGCTAAATTTTTTAATCTTTATTATTACTTATTATTAGATTCCCCTTACAATTGCCCTTACATTGTTGGTGATTGCCATAGGGATTTTGTGGAGAATTATAGGAAATGACAATGCAGTCCTCCACAGACTAAAGGAAGGTAAAAAAAAGAACCAGAAACATGGAACCCAGAAGGCCTCCTGAGACTGTCCTCACTGACTGCTGTTCCTACTTGCTGTGAGCTTTTCCGCCCTTTTTTTTTTCAAATTGCAAAGAGTGGGAGCTTTAAAAATGCCAGTCAAAGTCTCCATCCAGCAGTTGGTGCAAGTCTGGAGGAGCCTGTGTTGGGCCCACTAATAATGAATCAAAGGCTCTGTCCATGTGCTTTTCTGGGATGAAGCTCAGGGAGAAGGATCTCACACCAGAGGCTGTGATCCCACTGGTACTTCCTGGGTGGGAAATTAAACAGCAGTAGGGTTCTCTGCAAATGAGCTCAGCAATTTGCAGCAGCAGGGAAAATGCTGTCATTCTAACCTGAGATTTCTAGTTGTCAGTGTGAGGCTTGGAGAACATAAGTGCTGGCTTAGATTTCTCCTGTTCATGTAACCTGGGCACATTAAACTCTTGGAAAACAGCTCTACAACTTCAGAAATTAGCTGGCACCAGGCTTACCTTTGGGGTCATTGTGCTAATGCTCTCAGACTGTTTATACCAAGAGGTTGCCTTGATTTTCAGTTTGTGAGAGACATGATTTTAAGCATAATCATTTCCTCTGAATATTCACTGAGGCCCTGGGCATGACATGCGCCCAGGCAATTGCAGCAGGAATGTCAATAAAAGGAGCAGTGTTGGAAAATCATTAGAGGAGAGTATTTTTAACTTTGTTCTTGAGTACATAGGGCTTCTACTCTGGCCAGGCTGCTGACACTTCTTCTGTCTTCAGAAACTTACGGCAGCAGCAGATGACATGGGTTGAATTAGAATAAAGGATGTGTGGAGCCTCCAGCTAAAACCAGAAGCAAACCCAAAGGGCGGGCTGTTAGAGGTACAAAACACATAGTGCATTTTATTTCCTCATACTTCTTTTCTTGGTAATTCCTGCTGGAAATAGTAACAGAAGCTCTGAATGGCCTTTTGAGTGTTTCTGGCCCAATAAGGAACAGAAGGCAGCATGCAAGCACCTTGTGAATGCCCCTGTCGGGTTTTCAGAGCAAAAAAAAAAAGATCCAAAAAGTCCATTAAAGCTGAGATGAGCAAAAAGCACATGAGGTCTTGGTGTGACCAAGACTTTTTATTTGGTTTTGTAGTCAAAGGAAATCTATCAGCAGGACTCCAGTGATTTTCTGAGGCAATCTTTTTTTCTTCTGAGGCCTCCTGTAGCTACACCTATCCAACTCCTGAAAGACACCTGAACTAGGATTTATTCTAATAATACTACACTGTACGTTAGAGGTGAGCCAGCTGCACAGTGAGAGATAGCTCAGCTCAAATTGTATGCACTAAAAACATGTCTAAAGCAAACCCCAAAATGCCCTAGCTGAATTCAGGTGTGAGCTACATCCTCTCTGCAGTCCTGATTCAGGTGACTTGGCTGACTCGATTGGGGAGGGTTTGTTTTATCCAGGCTGCATATCTTAAGATGTAGGTGTAGGCAGAGCATGAGAGTGTGGGGCAAAACATGTTGGAAAGCATTACTTGGATTACTGGTCAGTTAGTGGAGAAGTGTGGAGTTCCTGTTGTTAGCTTGCTGCAAAGTGAGTCTTGTGGGGAGCTTTGCCCTTGTATTTCCATTTCCACTTTCTGCATTAAGTTAAGGAAAGGAAGAACACTTACCAGTCACTGTTAATGGCAAACCAGAACTGAAACAGGGAAATCTTTTTGCCAAGTAAAATAGATTCTCATAGTAAGAAACAATGACAAAAAGGTTAAAACACCTTCTCTCCACCCAAGGGTCTTTCTCCATTCCCACCTTCACCCCCTCACTCCCGACTCCTCACCCCACGGCTGGAGTTGGGAATTGACCTCCGGGCCACTCCTCCCTCCTCCCCCATCTCCCTGCTCCAGCGCCAGCCCTTCCCCGGGCTGCAGCCCTTCAGGGACACCCTGCTCCCGCCTGGGCTCTCCAGGGCAGAAGCTCCTGCAGGAAATATCCCCTGCTGCAGAGCAGGTCTCTGCTTCAGCGGGGGCTCTGTAGGGCTGCAGTGGATCCCTGCTCCGGGCCTGCAGCACCTCCTGCCCCCTCCTCCTGCAGCGGACTCGGGGTCCCTGTGCTGCTGCTCCCTCCTTGATGGGATTCCTCCTGCTCTGCCTGTGCCACCTTTGGCCCTTGGTGAAACCTGTTTTCCCCCTCCCCTCCCAGCACCCTCAGCTCGGCTGAGGGGCTCAGCTGTGTCCCTGCGTTGGGGCTGTTGGAGCCGGCTGGGACTGGCTGTGTCTCTCCTCACAAAGCTGCCCTGCAGTCCCACTGTGCCCGGACATCTGTATACCCATTACACATCAGAGTTGTCTCAAGACACTCCTGTGGATGTCAGGGACCATGCTCTGGATTTCCCTTTTTTCCAGAGGCCAGTTTTTGGCTGTGAGCGTGTTGTACCATCTATGAAAAGTCCCAGTGGCCATGCCAGTGCCCAGTCAGATGCACAGAGAGAAGTGCCGCTGTGCTTATGTAGATGGGAAACCCAGTGAGAGACCCTGGTCTAGTCACCCAACCTGCAAAACAGTATCTGTATAAACAGGCTGCAGAATGTAAAGCCACCTTTAATAACCTCTTAGTCCCAGCAACCCAAGGTTGCTGTATTAGTAACAGAGTTGTGGAAGATTTCAATTTTTAAAAAATTTTTCCTCTCGAAAGTGAGCATCCTTTTTCATGTCTTTAATGCAATTAATAGTTTTCCATCACCAGGTTTCCTCTGTTCATCATTTTCTCATTTTAGAGATCTGTCAGTGGAAGGTAATGAAAATGTAAGTGAGCCAGGGTTGTGTGGGTGGGAAGTAAACTTTGGTGTTAAGTTAAAAATCACAGTTTGAGGTCTGGGTGCATTTCCAGTGGTAATTCACTTGGCAAATCATCCAGTTTGTCTTATCATCAAGCTGTCATTTCTAAGCAATGTTGCACCAAGTCCTGCCAGAGACTATTAAGCAAGTCATTATTATTTCAGCCCCATTAGCTAAAGGGATACACCTTTGTATCCAAGTAGAGATGCTAATCAGCTTTGCCTTGAAGCAGTACATTCATCCTTTACTTCTGAAATAGGGCTTCCTACACCATTACTAAATAATACCTCAAACTGTGGGGCAAAGAGCAGAGCATTCAGGGGTGAGATAATCTGATCGCTTCTTCATCTGGCCATGGTGGCAAGTGTGAAGACAAGTTAGGGACCAGGAGCTTAGATACTGTCAGAAAAAGAATAAAAATGCTAGTCCTTGTTTCCTAGCTGAACATGATGGTCAGTTCATCCCACCTACCCCCTTCCTCCTCCTTCAGTTACCTCTAAAAACATAATACATGATGTGAAGTCCCTTAGGCCCCTTTGATAGTTTATCTGCTGGCATTATTTACTAAAGAATCAGACTTTCACTCCCATTGTTGTTAGAGGTAGCCAAACCTGATGGACTTCAGGAAACAAACGGTTTCCTCTTCTCAGCCTGTTAGCTGTGGTTCTGTGTCCATCCTGGAGTGAAGCTGAGCATGTATCCCAACAGACACAAACACATATGCATGCATATACACACACTACAGACTCCATACATGTCCAGGCACTCAGGCCAATGCAAACAGAGATTACAGGGGTTTTTCCTACTGACATCCACATGAACAAACCCAACACTCACAGAAACATGAACAAAGATGGCTCAATGTAATCACAGAAGCACAGAATGGTTTGGACTGGAAGGAACTTTAAAGATCATCCAGCTCCGACCCCCTGCCATGAGCAGGGACATCCTCCACTGGACCAGGTTGACCAAAGTCCTATCCAACCTGGCTTTGAACACTGCCAGGGATCCAGGCATAACCACAACTTCTCCAGGCAACCTGTTCCACTGCCTCACCACCCTCACAGGGAAGCATTTCTTCCTAACATCTAATCTAAATCTACCATCCTTAAACTTTATTAATTATTTTTTTACATCAGGAATTGGAGACATTTCATACCTCAACAGCCAGGAAGGCTGCAATAAGGTCTCTCAGGAGCCTTCTCTTCTCCAGGCTAAACAAGCCCAACTGTCTCATAGGAATGTTGCTCCAGCCCTCTGATAATCTTCATGGCCCTCCTCTGGACTTGATTCAACAGCTCCATGTGTTTCCTCTACTCCTCCTCTGGCTCACCGGGATTGAAGGCTGCTATTGGACATGATGTGGGTTTCTGCAGCAGCTGGGACCCACATTCTTCTCAACTGCTGGACTGTGGTCTCCAGTTGCTGGCAACCAGATTTATCCCAGTCACCAGCTAGCCCTTATTGATTCTCAGTAGCACTGTCACATGTACACTTAGAATACAAAGGGTAGTTGGAAATGCAATTTAATGAGGGTATAGCATAAGCTGCAGCAATCAAGCACTGTCTGTCTAGTGAGAGAAATGTACTCACCAGTGATATGGCAACACATGTCCAGATCCTTTTCCTTTTATTTCCCTGCTCGTGTTTCTCCCCATCTTATATCAATCCTTCCCTTTCCCAACCTTTTGGTTCTTCCTCTAAACATCTCATAATACATTTTACACATAACCCCCTTAAAATCTTACATCCTAAATTTTCCATAATCACCAAATGGTCTTCTCATTATAAGTCCTGTGCCACTTAAGGCATCTAACTGTTCAGGTGACATAGCTTTCTGGTATCTTTGGTTGGCTCTTCCTGGTGGGTTGTATGCCAGGACAATGTTCTCATCCTTTTTCTCTGAAGATCTGAGAAGCAGTTGGCTCATTGCTCTGGTTTTCATTGGTTAGCTTTTAGCATGCAGACAGATGATGAATCTATGTTTAGACTTTTGTGCTCTATCCCGACTCATCACTGACATTTTCACCTCCGTCAGCATTTAACACCTGTCTGATGGCCTACTTTTAAAGAGTCTCTGCATAGTTTCCCCACCTTCTTTTCCAAGGTGCTTATTTTTCACAAAGTTTGGCGAAAAATACAGATATTTTCAAACATCAGCAAGCAGCTCTGTCCTGCGGTCCTAGAAAGGGTTATTGCAGCAGCACTCCAGCAGATGGCTGGCTTCTGTCATGAATAAAACTCTCCCAAGGAAAGCTTGTCGTGAAGCAGCACATTTGTAGGAAAGAGCACAGATTTATTTCCTTTGGCTATTGATTAATAAATACAGCAGCTCTCTTTCTACTTTAGATTCGTTAAGGAAATTCTGAATAAAAACAACCCTGTGTGGTTCAAGGAAGAGAAATATGGCAAAACACAGTAAATTGCTGACATGAAAAGATTCACTAAGCCACCAAACTCTATTCCTGGTTCAACTCCCAATAATAAAAAATGGCACTGCTAAAGTATTTAACACTTTTGTTCTGGATGGATTCTCTTTGGGTCATGCTAAAATAAGCGCCATTTCCCTTCCCTAGAACCAAAGGGAGAAGACTGAACATATTTAAGCAAAGTGATTTGCTTTATCTCAGTACGATAGTGCAAGATGAAGTAAAAGAAACCAGGTGAGATGATTCTGTAGTTCTTGAACATTCAGATTTGTGAATTAAAGTGACTCTGCTCAGCAGCAAAAGAAGCAAATCTTCAAAAACTGAGAGATGCTCAACTCAGGTTGCTTCACACAGAAACATGCCCCTAAATCTTTCAGCTTTCAGTCTCATTTCACGCAAAAGCAGGTAAATCCCAATTCTGCCCAACTGTTGAATTCATATTAGTCAAAAAATGGCCCCAAGTTTTTCCAGAACTAGTGCACTGGTACCATTCAATAACCTGTTGGAGAGGAGCTCTGCGGAGAAGGACCTGGGGGTCTTGGTGGATGACAGGTTGGCCATGAGCCAGCAGTGTGCCCTGGGGGCTAATAGAGACAGTGGGATCCTGGGGGGGGCATCAAATGGAGCATGTCCAGCAGGTCAGAGGAGGTGATCCCCCCCCCCTGCTCTGCCTTGGTCAGGCCCTACCTGGAGTATTGTGTCCAGTTCTGGGCTCCCTGGTATAAAAAGGACAGGGATCTCCTGGAGAGAGTCCAGAGAAGGGCTACGGAGATGATTAAGGGCCTGGAGCATCTCCCCTATGAGGAAAGGCTGAGTGAACTGGGGCTGTTCAGCCTTGAGAGAAGAAGATTGAGAGGGGATCTGATTAATGTTTATAAATATCTCAAGTGTGGGACACAGGGGGAATTGGCCAGCCTCTTCTCAGTGCTCTGTGGAGACAACACAAGGGACAATGGCTTCAAGTTGGAGCATAGGAAGTTCCACACCAATATACAGAAGAACTTTTTCACAGTGAGGGTGACAGAGCCCTGGGACAGGCTACCCAGGGGAGTTGTGGAGTCTCTTTCTCTGGAGATACTCAAAACCCATCTGGATGCCTACCTGTGCGATATGTCCTAGGGAGCTGCTTTGGCAGGGGGTTTGGACCTAATGATCTCTCGACTTCCTTTCCAACCCCTACAATTCTGTGATTCTGTGATTACTGCAATAGCTAAGATGACAAACAATTCTGTGTTTGCCACTTCATTCAGAAAAGGAATGAAATTATGGTCAGGGAGTCACAGCTATGGAGTGAATACTGTAATATAATCACAGAAAAAAGGGATTAAGGGACTTCCAGAAACTCTCATGTAGTCCTTGTACCCACTCCAGATAACTCTGTCCTATTAGCGCATTTCTAAAATTTCTAAAAAGGAACCCAAACCCAACCAACCACAAACTTCCCAAGATTGTAGATTTCATGCCTGTTTCAGTAGCCTTGTAAATATTGTTTTTTTTCTCTGACAATTTATCTTTATCTCCCTAAAGACAACTGAAGTCCATTGCTTGTTGACCTAACCCAGATGGATATGCAGAAAAATCTACTACCTTTCTCCTTTTGGCAACCTTCTGCATATTTCAGGATTTCTGTCATGTCCACCCTCAATTTCCTCTTTGCTAGGCTAAACAATCTATTATTTTCAATCTGTTTCCTTAGGTCATGTTTTCCTGACTTTTAAGCATTCACCCAGCTCTCTGAATACCGTCCAGTTCAGCCACTTCATTCTTGTAATGTAGGGTCTGAAACAGAATGCAGCACTGAGTGATGTAAACAGTGAGTGTTTAAGAATATTGGCTAAGCATCTTTTGGTATGCAAATGAAAGCACATGTTCTGCCATATGGCTGTTGTCAATTCAACATGTGCCTTTCTTTTTTTTTGCTGGTGTAATGCCTTCTCCAGGTGAAGAGGTGAAGGGATTAAGCTTATTTGCCTGTATTCCAAATAGCTGTATAGGAATTTTTATTTGGAATGTGAATGAACCCATAAAAGTACTTTGAAAAAAAATGCTTTGAAACCTATTTCATAGGTCTTCTTTCACATCCCATCTGCATCACAGGAACAAACAGACCTGTAGGTCATCCAGGGCAGTGTTTTCTGTCTGACTGTTGTCATCTTTGATACTTAAAGAAGGTTCTATTAACTTTATAGGAGATCACTGTGGGGTGCTGTAGGCACAGGAAAGTGTTTTAATTCTATGAGAGAGAGATTTGCTAATGCTTTTAAGTCTGGTAGTTTATGTCCCCTTTTAAAAGCATGGTATAATCCTCACTCATGAAGCTTGTTCAAGTTCTCGGACTGCTAAATTGTTGGGTCCAGCACTCTGTCACATCCTATTAAACCAATTTATTCACCTTCCTTAAGAAGTAATGGATTAGTAGATATAGGAGAAATGACATAATGGTACTTCATGACTTCTGCTGGCTTTTGATAGGGTTCAGTGTGACATTTTTAGATATACACAATGAGCAAAAGATGACGTGTGAATGACAGATTGGAAAATCACTCCCCAAAATATTAAGTTAGTTAGAGTGAAGATGCTGAGTAGGCTTCTAGCAGTCTATACTGAATCCACAGTTGCTGAGTTGTCTTCATTAAATACTTGTATAATGGAAGAGAGGGAATTTTAGTACAGCTGACACCATCATGGCATTAAAAAGTGGAGATTGAAGTATTTCTCTCTATTCATGTTTTTTATGAATGGATGAGTATGTGACATTACTGACATAGACTTCAATACACAGGCTAATTAGAGAGGCATGAGCAAAAAGCAACAAGGCTGGCAAAAGCTTTTGAGAATATGAAATAATCTGACTTGTTTAGACTAGAAAAGAGGGTGCTGAGGGGGAACCCAACAGCACTGTTCAACTAATCAGTTAATTTTTTTTTGTTCTGAAGAAGTGATGAATAACTTTTCCCAGTTCATTCTGCAGAAGCAGTATGCATCTTAGTTCACAGCAAAGGACACATAGGAAAGACTTTTTAACTTTAATAACTGGGGAGTATTAGGAAAATAATAGTAATTTCTGGTGGCAATCATCCTTACCCAGGTTAGACAAGCCTTCCATTGGGAGGGTCTAAGTTATCAGTTTCATTTTGTGGCCCAAGTGGGCAACCCAGTCCATGAGGCTCTTCTATCTAGATCACAATCTTCCTCCTATAGAAGACCGGAACTGCCGTTTGAGGATTAAACGTGATGTGAGCAGGTTAAAGCCATTTCTTGAGCCAGAACAGCTGTCTGAGATGATCACTCACATTGCAGTGATACTGTCTCACCAGGGAGCTTACATAACTGGGAGTCATCTGTGAAGGCACCCGAGGCCAGATGACAGATAGGGGATTGACTAGAGAGATCATTCTAGAGGAACTGTGATTTTTGGTAAGGTAATTAATTCAGAAACAAATTACTTTGCAGAGATAGATGTTCACATTTTTACGTATCTTTGTGAGCTAGATTCCATGTTTGGATGAGTCTTCAGGTGCCAGTCTGTGCTGCTTTGCATTTCTGCTAAATGGAAGAACCTTATGAAGCTGTTTCCCTTGAAACATGATCACATTAAATCACATGTAATCCCACAAATGAATTAAACCCCTTAACTTTTAGTAGAACTGAGTAGAAGCTTTATTCCCTAAATGTATTTTAATCACTCATTTATGTGGGGGAATTTATTGTTGCCTGAAAAAACACATGGAAAAGGGCAGTGAACGTAGGGAAGTGAGCGTTGATGACACTCATGGAATGAAGCTCAGTGATACAACATGTAGCACAGCACTTTGGTACAGTGCACAAGGGGAATGAAGGTATCCTCAGGGGAAGCTAGGAGAGCCTCATGGAGCCTCAGAAAGGCATTGAGGTGTGGGAGTTTGTCCAAAGAAGGTGCAACAAAGCTGGTGAAAGCTCTAGAGCATAAGCCTTATGAGGAGCAGCTGAGGGATCTTGGGTAGTTTAGCCTGGAGAAAAGGAGGGTGAGAGGAGACCTTATTGCTCTTTACAGCTACCTGAAAGGAGGATGTGACAACATGGGTGTTCGTCTCTTCTCCCAAGTAACAAGTGATAGAACAAGAGGAGATGGCTTCAAATTGTACCAGGAAGGTTTAGATTGGAGATTAGGAAAAACTTCCTTACCCAAGAGACCGACAGCCATTGGAACAGGCTGCCCATGGAAGTGTTTGAGTCACCATCCCTGGAGGTATTTAGAAGAGTTGTAGATGTGGTGCTTGGGGACGTGATTTAGTGGTGGACTTGGCAGAGAAAGGTTAAATGTTGGGTCTAAGGGTCTTTGCCACCCTAAATAATTCTGTGATTCCATGATGCCTCCCTCTAATTTAGGAAGAAATAAAAGTTCATGTAGTACATCTTACCACACCATTCAAAGCAGCAAGCCCTCATAATTCACTTGCTAAACTAGAGTTTTGCTTTCAACAGCACCTTTGCTTTTTCAGCCTGTGTTTCAAGACAAAGATCTTCTGTGATTTTGGGAAGAGGCAAAGCTTTCCCTGAACAGCAAAAGACATCTGGAATTTCACAGCCAGATTCTCTTTTAAATGTATAACACTTTCCCAGAAAGCAACTACACTTGGTCAGTAAAAGTTGGAAACTGCTCCCCCTCCACTGTCTTTTACCTTGCTTACAGCTTCCTACAGCGTGTAGCACAATAAATAGCTTTACAGCGGTCAGAAGTCATCTGTGGAGCCTCACTGGGGTTGATATAAGCTCTTATCCTAGAATGTGAGCTGAATAACAAGGAGACAACACTCTCCAATGCTATTAATCCATTATTATTAGAAGACAGTTAAAGCAACAGCATGCAGTGATAGAAAGACTTCACGACACTAATGAGTTGGGAAATCAAACATCCTATGAAATTCCTTATATATAAGTATATAAGGGTGCACATGGAAAATCAATCCCAAATATTTATGCAGAGTGGTTAAGTTTTGACCCAATTGTTATCACAAGGTCTTGGGATTATATTAGGTAGGTCTATGAAATGCTCAATAGCAGTCAACCATCCTCATTTTGTAGTTATGAGGAGAAGAATAGAGAGCAAGGCAATAAGTAATAAGTCACCATATACATTCTGGTATGACCAAATTGTGAATACTGACTGTGGCCTTTGTTCCTTCCCAAACAAGACCTCATTTTAATATGGATAAAAATGATATTTGAAAAGCTACAGAGAAAACTGGCAGAGACAGATTTTTGATAATGTTTTCATATGAAGATCAAGCAAATCCACTAGAGCCCTTCATCCTGCAAGAAAAGAAGACTGCAAAGGAACATGATAGAGGCTGATTAAATCATGCATTATATGGAGATATTGAACAAGGAGTGATTGTACTAATAGTACTAATAGTCTAATAAAGGAACTAAGGGTCATCAAATAAAATGAGAAGATTCCAAATACACATGTGTTTTGTTGCACCATGTGGTAAAGTTTTGAGACTTTCAGCAGGATATGTTTGCATGGGTTCAAAAAAAAATGTTTATTACATGAAGGACAAATCCACTGAAAATTGTTAGATACCAACATCTCATCTAGGAACAAACTCAACTAGAAATTACTGGAGCAAGGGTGATTATTCTGGGAAGGCTTCATTGTAGATTAGCCCTGTTTTTCTCTAGACATGTCTCATTGGCTATTAGTGGAGTCTAGATTAGTGGCTAAATGCAACTTTGGTCTGGCTCTCTACAGCTCTTCTTATGTCCTTGTAATTTCTAAAACACAGACATTAACCCACAATCTTCAAAACACAACCAGGAAAATCATTTTTCTGGCTTGCCACTGTACCAAGTCACCCTGTCATCCTGCCCTAAGCTGCCTGAAGTGCACTCTCTGCAATTCAGTCTTTCCTAGTGTTGCTTCAGAAACCTTGCAGTTCTTTCAGTTTTTCCATCTGTTCAGATTTTCTGTCATGTCTGAAGACCAAACTTGCAGTTCCCTTGCAATAGAATCCGCATCACCCAGCTATGTGCTATATTATATTTACAGAATAATCTTCAGCATAATTCTCCTTTCCACTGTCACCTTGACTCATCCACTTGTCTGATAGGACAAACCTTCTCTTCAGTTCTTTCCTCTCTCAAAATTTCTCCTTTTTCCCTCACACCTCTTCTCAAATTATAGTTGGCCAGTGTGTTAATATTTCTGTAACAGGACCAAAAAGAAATACAATCAACTCCAACTGAAAAATGTATTTTATATTCATAGGTTTTTTCCCCACCACCGTGCTCAGTCTGTAAATATATCACAGCTGGGTGCATTTGTTGACTATTGTCATTGCTGACACTGATTCTTCTCTATGTATTGAAGTCGAATGGAAAGAGAGGGGGGAAAGGCACTGTATAGTAAATAAACTATACGTGAGTTATGGATATCCATGTAATAAATTCATATATTATTTCCCTTTGACCACTTCCCCAGCACAATACCCTCTAACCTTTCTTCACAGACTAATTGTAATATTTCAAACCTAGAAAAAACATTAAGCAGTTACCATTTAAAATAAGTTATCCTGTATGAGAATATCATCTTCATCTCTCAAACTTATTCCTTTAAAATACCCTTCTATGTTTGTCTTGGCTTGAGGCCGTGAATAAGTCATATTCAGCCTGGGTCATTACTTTTGTCTTCTGTATATTAAAGTCTACAGAACTTTGTTTTCTAGAAGTCATGGGAGAAGAAAATTTTACTTTATCTTTGGTTAAAATGAGATTTTTGCCTCCCAATGGGATACAAAATGTGACTTACAGACTTAGAAGATACCAAGATACAAAATTATTCACACTGAAAAGTTATTTCTGCATCAAGAATGTTATTTTGCGTTGAAAATATATGGACAAAAATGCTATAGAAATTTTTCTGGGATTTTAAAATAGCTTCATGGAGAAGGACACTTGGATGGTGAAAGCATCAGAATCTATAGCTGGTAGAATAGACAACGTCAGCCTCCAACCATTTAGCATACTAGAGGGCAGGCTAATATAGTTGGAAAAGGTTCTGTGTGATTAACAATTGCTTAGGATGCTCAGCTCTTTTGTCTATGAGTAATATCCTCATCTCGGATGTGCACTGTGCAAGGTTTTACACCCACAGTACTGCTCACCCTCATGTATTTCCTTTGTGTATGACATGCACATCAGATGTCTCTTACATCTGATTTACTGCTTTCACGCTGCTGGTAAGTACGGTTGTAAATTCTCCAGCGTGGTCCTAGAATTAAGCAAGGATGCTCAGGACGTGAACAAGTCTTGCTGATGGGGAGCTGCTGCAGGATATATCAACCAGCACAAGCTGATGAAAAACCATTTCAGATCAACTGCTTGCAAAGGATGTTTCAGCACAAGTCGGGGTCACAGTGCTGACTAAGATATCAGAATTCTTTTTTTTTCTTATAGGTATTGTTACATGGTCATGAGTAACCAAAGGTGGTTAATTGTCTCATTCAAAATGTAATTGTAATAGTTTCTTATCTACATTATCTTTAATCCTAGGGTCCCAGTCCTATCTTTATTCCTTTCTATATTTGTCTCTATTCAAAGAATAACTTATTTCAATGCAATGGAAGTTTTAAAGACATAGAAAATATATGCAAAAAATAGAAGGATGATGTATAGCCCAAACGTTTTCTCTCAATCTGCATTAGTTTCAATAAGAGGCTGAAACAAAAAGCCCTCTGCCCCATGTTTAAAGGTGAACTACACAGTAATATGCTGGTGATATTCAATGTACAATTCTATGCTGGGCATATGTGCTCCCTTTGAGGTCAGTGAGCAGGGGTGTTTGTAAACTAATTAGGACTGTAGAATTCCAGATTATTTGCTGATTATAAGGATACTGAGAGTTAAATGGAAGACAGGATGAGTGATGTGTCACTATTAACAAAGATGGAAGTACTGTATTTAGGTTTTACTTTCAGCATGCAAAGCCATGTCCACTTTGTTTGGCTTCACTGAAATGCCAGTAAAGAAGCACTGGTGTTTTACCATATTTCAAGGAAATGTGAAGTTGAAGTGCATTCCAGGCAAATCCTTGAAATGTTACTCGATAAAGAAGAAGAAAACTGTTCAATGCTACTCCATCAGGTAAGCTCCATTTTGCAGCTCATTCATTACATGAGACACTGAGTCATAGACATATTCAGAAGCCCCCTTCTGATATATCAATATCATTAAAGGTGTCGTGATTTCAAGTGGGATGTGATTTATTACCTCAGTCCAGAACTCAGCACCACAGAAGTTTATCATCTGTAGCTGAGAGAAGAGACAGTATTTAATTATAGAACTATACTGTCACCTATGATGAGTTGTCTGATTTAGAGAAGCTACTAAATCTACCAGTTATCTTAATTTGCAATAATTAAATCAGACCTATGTAAATGATGTGATACTTGTCCCTCTTTGATATTAATGTAACTAAAATGAATTTAAACTATACGGTTGGCTTTTGCATTGGTTTACTGTGGAGGAAGTGAACTACTGTAGAGCCATGCAATTAATTGCATTTATCTCACATATATATATTTATATATATATAAATTTGTTCCACTATGAACAAGAAAGTTACATTAATTAGCATTTTCTGTCTCAAATTACATGGAGAAGAGAAATGGGGTCTAGTTAAACCATCACTGCACTTGTGATATGGTCTAGGTACAGTATCTCCTAACTCATCAAATTAAAGGTTAAATTTTATAAAAGTGATTTGTGAATGAGAAGTCAGAAGTTGGCCACCGTGGAAAAAGATAAATGTAAACACTGTGTATGAGAGAGATGGAGCAGTGTGAATCTATCCTTAGATAAGTCTGGATACAAAATATACTTAGATTATAACAAGAATGATTTGTGTGAATTATTGTCACTCTTACAACTGTTTTAGATTAAACGGGATTTAAATGTAGCTGCAGGTGTCAATGCAGGAATAATATATAATTATAAATAATTATATGTGGCTCAAGTAGTCATCTACAGAATGATCCTTCTAAAGATGGGGCAGCAAGTTTTGAAAGTCTTTGGTCATGATGGTGGGGGGGGGTTCTATTTTTCTGGCTACTTCTCTTTAGTCTTTAAGGTATTGTTCCACAAAGTACTGTAGGATTAGTAGAGGTTTTATTTGTAGTTAGATTAGCTTTATGAGTCTTTTCACTAACTGTGGGGATTCCATAATTCATGACTTTGTAACTTTCAGGAGTACATAAAGGGCTGCATGAAGTGCTCATAAACCAGACATTATTTATAAATTAGGATTTGGGAATTACAAACTGTTGTAATTCACTAGCAACAAAGTAAGATAATAATAAGACCAAAATAGCAGTGTCATGATACATGTGTCGTGACCAATTCTTGACATACAGCACAATAACATGCTAAATCACACGGTGCATAGTGCAACATGAGACAGCACATATATTCTACTGCAGAATTTAATCTTTTTCTTTCATTGCTTTTAAAAGGTTTTGGTAAATTCTACACTGTGAGAAAGAAAAAAAAAGATTTCTATGCTAGCTAGACTTTTTTTTTTGAGAGAGGCCACTTGAATCTGCTTCTTGCCTTGAAATTTAAGCCTTCTGGGAATATAACATATAAAGTGTACAAGATTATCTATCTATATGTATATATATAAATATAAAAGGCATGTGAGTGTTCCCCAGTGATGAAATTCCTTGTTTCACTTGAATTTATGAATTGCCAACACACAGCTACGGATCTGAGCATTGCCAGCACCAGAATATTCAGGAAATATGTCAAAGCAACCTGTCAGAGTGCTGAGACACCAGAGCCAGTCAGAAGAAGAAGCGTTGCCACAACTGCAGCAAAGCTAGAGCAGAAAACAAGATGGCTGATGTTTATGGTGATGTGGTTATATCTGTGACCAAACTAGTAGTGTCAGACAGTGAGGACACTGTGATCTGCAGACTGCATAACTCTTGGGACTGAGCTCTTGCGGAGCAAGTTGCCAGCCAGCAGTAATTTGTATGGATCCAAATGTGGCTGGTCAAATATACTGAAGAAGAAAGGGCTGTAAGTGGTTTGAGGCACACACCAACGTCTTTGTGAGGAATCCCCCACGCCACAATCGCAGACTGAGAAGCTATTCTGGGGAAGCATTGTGGAACTATTGCTGTGTTTTTACACAACTCCTGAGGTATCCATTCCTGAGTGTATCAGGCTACACAGACCTGGTGCAGACATCTCTTGCCTAACACCAGGGTGAAAATGGAAATCCAAGGCTCACAACCACAGCAGAACGAACTGCAAAATGTGTGGAAATTGAGTTATATATCCATGCATCAACAGTTGCCATGACCCTCTGAGCTGCTGGTTCAGTGCTGTTTCCAGCAGAAGTACTAATAAGATAACATCTTGAATCACTACCTACATATTCTCAAAAGAGTTTATGTTTCTCCCCAGATCGCTGGAGACAAAATATCTGCAAAGATGAATAATTTCCTTTCTATTGATCATGTTGGTACAATGTAAAGAAGCAACAGCTTTAACAACTCAGCTTGCTTTAAGTATGCTGGCAGATGATTAAAAGTAGCTCAAAATATAAATATATACTAGGCCACTGTTAAAGACAGAGTGTGGACATTAGGTGTACTTCACGGTGGGCAGCACTCACCTTTGATACACCACTTGGTTTAATCTCTTACAGCTGATCAAGTGTTGGTGAGAAGAGCTCTTTCCTGTTAGTGTCACCAAATTCTTGGGAAGGTGAAGCTTTAGGGAGAAACCCACCAGCATCCCATACACTTATCATTTTGACATTAGGTGAAGATAATATTTAATCAAATATTAGGTTGAAAAACAGGGCAGCCTGCAGAAAAAGGCACACAGAAAGTCAGCATAGATACTGAAGCACTCAATTTTGGGAAAAATTTTGGTTTGCCACTGTGGTCTAGAGTTGAGCAAGCCCTTACACTTCTTTTGATGCAGTTTGTGAATGCTGGAACGGGAACAGTCTGAGACAGAGGTTTCCTTTTCAGAGTTATAGATGTATATTCAGAATAAGACACCACATCTATTTTTTGTAGGCTAATGGAAGGTTGATTCTGATAGTAGAGCTGTGAATAAACCATGCAAACACTGCACAAGTTGGGCAGAGACAAGCAGGTTGTGGGTCTTCAAGAAATTTCTCACCTTTCCTGCAGTCACAGATATTTTTTTTTTCTTTCATGCCTTCATACTGATTTTCTAATAATCTGTGCCTAAATTGCAATCCTCCAAGGAAATTCTAAACAGCCACACTATGAACGCTAACTTTGGATCCCAACTCAGTAAATACCTACCTGAGTGCTTTGCTGAATCAAGCAAGTATTGCAGTAATGATCTCTGCAGGAAACCAGCAAAGGTGATGATCTTTATTAGTAGCATCTTTCTCAACCACACAAAAGGTAAGGAGTGGGTTCTGCTGGAGGATGGGAGGAACTGATAGATGAGACAGATCTCTTAGAAATACACAGGATAGCCATGAATTGGTCTGAACATGCAATGGATAAAGTTATTATACCTTGTCTCATTGGCAGTAGCAGGGAGGAGACTGGGGTGAGTGAAAATAACTTCTGTCGCTGGCAGGAGGGTTTACAGAAAGCTCCAGGGAGTTGCCACCCCACCCATCTTATAGGACAGGAATCCTTGCTATATAAACACATTTCCACTGTGTGCACCACAGGCTTTGGTACCTGAAATAAACTGAAATGACTCCACTCATTCTTGGTCTTTGCCAAAAGATTTTTAGCTGTATGAATAGCCTCATGCACAGGAGAGTTCTGTTATGTACAGGAGAGTTGTGTTATGCCCAGGGAGAAACCCCTCAGTGATACACAGTGGCACTCCAGCCCGTGGGTGCTCTGGGTGCCCTGAGGTGGGGTAGTTTGTGAGCACCATATAACCCACATGGCGTGACCCTGCTTCTTCCCACAGCTATCTGAGGGAAAGCCCCATGGATCTGGATCTCAGGGGGCAGTAAACCTTCCTCCTGTGCTTTAGTTTACAGCGAGCAACTGGCAGAAATAGGCAGGCATGTGGTGAGAGGCCAAATGAAAAACCAGCACCTAGTTCAGTTAAGTCTCCCACCTGCCAGTCACTGCTAAGGAATGCTGAAATAATATATTGTAAGGATTGATGTGGTTTTTTAAAGTAAAAAATATTATGCTCAGTAACAGAATCCCCCTCCTCCCCCCCCCCCCCCCCAAACCATTGGAATTCAAATTATACACACACAAACATACATACACAGACATATATATATATAAAAATGGAATATATGTTTAACAGTAAATTCTGAAACATGGCATGCTGGGAATTACTGAATTTGGTCAGTGATTTTTCTTTGTAAAGCTGAAAACCTTTTGGAGAGGTATCTGCAGTGCTCCTTCAGCTCCAGGGTGAGCTAAATCACACAGAAATAATTTTCTGCGTCTGTTGGTACCATGCAGCTGACAGACCAGACAAAGTAAAACTACAAACTGCCCCCAAAGCTGTGTTGACATTGATAGAGCTGAGGATCTTCAACCCTGATGACACTTGAGGCCTTAATCCCACACTGGAAAAATTCAGCAGACACAGGAACCTGCTCTAGATCCTGGCTCAAAGAGCTGCTCTAGAGTCACAGAATCACAGAATGGCATGGATTAGAATGGACCCCAAGGATCATAGAGCTCCAAACCCCCTGCCACAGACTGGGACACCAACCTCCAGGCCTGGATCTACTTAAGGTTGCCCAGGGCCCCATCCAACCTGGCCTTGAACACCTCCGGGGACGGGGCATCCACCACCTCTCTGGGCAGCCTGTTCCAGCCCCTCACCATTCTCTCTGTAAAAAACTTTCCCCTAATATCCAATCTAAACCTTCCTTCCTTTAGTTTTGAGCCTTTCACCCTCGTCCTGCCATTGTCTACCCTTTTAAAAAGTTGATTCCCCTCCTGCTTCTCTGCTCCCTTCAGGGACTGGAAGGCTGCAACGAGGTCCCCCCACAGCCTTCTCTTCTCCAGGCTGAACAAGCCCAGCTCCCTCAGCCTCTCTTCGTAGGGCAGGTGCTCCAGCCCTCTAATCATCTTTGTGGCTCCTCTGAACCCTCTCCAACAGTTCTACATCTTTCTTGTATTGAGGGCCCCAGATCTGGACACAGGACTCCAGCTGGGGCCTCACGAGGGCAGAGTAGAGAGGGACAATCCCCTCCCTGTCCCTGTTGGCCACCCCTCTTCTGATGAGTCAATTGCATTTACAGCCATGCTAAATGAACACATGGAAATCTGGGGTGCAGATGACATCCTTTGTACCTCCTGTGCCCCCCATTTGAGACCAACACTTTGGGACTGACTGAGGGTTTTTGTTGAGCCTTATAGCCCACTCTGGTGGACAGCCATCCCTGATGAAACAGCGAGGGACAGCTACAGAAATGCTTCTGAATGGGGAGAAGCTGTGGTTTGCAATTCGGAGCTCTGATGTGCAGCAGCGGAGAAGGAGGGATGGAGGAGGGGTGAAGGACTGGTGGCTCCGGAGTTGAAATTCAAGCAAAAATATTCCAGCTGAGGGCTTTTTATTTAGACACTGAGCTCAGGGAGGGGGTAAAAGCAGAGACCACCTGTTTGCTGTACCAGAAAGGGAATTTCCTCCTTAGACTGCTCAGACAAGTCTTCCTCTGGTTCTCTATCCCTTTTTCGGGGGGGGGGGGACACTTCTCTGCCGCTTTTCTTGAGGACAGGGGGCTCAGGTTGCCCCACATGCCCCTTGGCTCGGCACCCCCAGCCTCCTTCCCTCACACATCGCCCTCCTCCCCATACCTCTCACCCCCCGGGTCCTTCAGCCCCACGGCCCGCAAAGTCTCAGCCCCCCGAGCTCTCAGCCCTGTCCCTTCGCACGCCCCCATCCCCGAGCCGCCCCTCGCTCCCGACCGGCGCCGGGACGCGCAGTCCTCCCCGCCCAGCCCCTTCCCCTCCCCTCGCTCCTTAAACCCCGCGGCCGGCGCGGCCCGGCCTCTCTCCCGCCTCGGCGCTCAGCCCGGGCCGGCTCCTGCGCCCGCCGCCAGGTCCCGCTGCCGCCCTGCCCTTCCCGCTGCCCGCTCTGCCGCGCTGCTCGGTCACGGTCCTTTTCTGCCCAGCCTCCTTCTTTTCAGATTTTTCCTCTTTTTCTTTTTTTTTTTTTTTCTTTCTCCCTCGCTTTTCCTCTTTTCCTCGCTTTCTTTCTCTTTTTCCTCTTTCTTTTTCCTCTTTTTTCCCCCTCTTTCTTTTTCCCCCTCTTCTTTCCCCCCCTCTTTCTTTTCCCCCCTCTTTCTTTTTCCCCCTCTTTCTCTTTCCCCCTCTTTCTCTTTCCCCCCCTTTCTTTTCCCCCCTCTTTCTTTTTCCCCCTCTTTCTTTTTCCCCTCTTTCTTTTTCCCCTCTTTCTTTTTCCCCCTCTTTCTTTTCCCCCCTCTTTCTTCTTCCCCCTCTTTCTTTTTCCCCCTCTTTCTTTTTCCCCCTCTTTCTTTTTCCCCTTTCTCTTTTTCCCCTTTCTCTTTTTCCCCTTTCTCTTTTTCCCCTTTCTCTTTCTTCCCCGCTTTTTTTTTTTTTTTCTCTTTGTCTTCTTTTTCTCTCCTCCTCACTCTTCTACTCTCTTTCTTTCCCCTTTTTTTCCTTCCTTTGTATTTTTTTTTTCCTCCCCCGCCGGGGGTGGTTGGACAGAGGATGCAGCGTTTTGCCCATCCCCGCTCTGTCACCAGCACGTCCCTGTGAGCGCGCGTGTGCGCGCCTGTCTGTCCGTGTCCGTGTGTGCTGCAGCCCCTGGCCCCGGCTGGGCTGACGGCTCTGCAGAGCGCACCTCGGCTGCGCGCTGAGTGCGGCCCCGGAGCCGGGCACCAGTTACCGCTTTGGGTGGTGCTGTGTTTGTGCAGGTAAGAGGACGGTTTTGGGTTTACGAGCCCGGCAGCCAGGGCACTGTGGCTCTGAACACCCCCTTTGCTTTGTCCGTTTCTTTTCATATTTCCCTTGCACCGGGAAGGAACTTTAGAATAAGAGAATCTTTTATAAGTATGCAGACATGCAGGAACAGGGTCTGTCTTTTGAAAAGAAAACCTGTGATACATTGTTCTTAACCTGGGGGCTATGGTTTTTTTCTTTTCTTTAGTCAACAAAGTTTTCAGGCCACAGACTGCTAGGTGACTGTCATCCAAACTTGAGTCTAGTTTGGCCCTCGAGTTGTGGGCAGTAGAGGCAAAGTGCCTTCACTGCAGGTGGTAAAGCAGAGACTGAGGGATGGGAAATACCCTCAAGTGAGGAAAGCCACTGAAAAAGTTCAGAGCTGACAGGATGGTTATAGATGTCACGATGACATTATAATGACTGGTTTTAGGGTTGGTTCTCCTAAATCATATATACCTTGAGATTTTGATGACCTAGCACTTTCTTCTATCCCATCTATGTCACTCTTCATTTTCTATCAGTCTGCAGGAATACTATGACGTGTTAACAGGACAACGTTTTCTTCACCTCTTATTTATTACAAAAGTGCTGTGCATCACTTTCTAGCTATAGCCTCTAAGTCTTCCTCTTGGCCGCCTAATTCAGCAGTTCTTTCACTTCTGTAGTGTTCTTAAAAAAAGTGTACTGCCTGCTCCACAGCTGACACTTCACAGCCATTAGTATGCACGCGATGCTGTGCCTGTTTGCACGTATTTTGATTAAGACCTTAAAATAACACAGCCCATCTGTGCAGTGTGGACACTAATGGAATCGTTCTCAGGAAGATGCACCTGCAGAATCTATGTAACCGTGTGCTTAATTTCCACCCAGGATTACTCTAGATGCATGCCTGAATCCCCTAATTTTCTTTTACAAATGCCTGTTTAGACATCTGGTCTGGGGGAGTTTGTATAAATACTGAAGAATAAATACTAATAGATAAAATAGTAAGGGTGGTTTCTCAAATGGGTTAGGCAGGCGATTGCATGGTTTGGTTTATACCTCCACAAAAGCTCCATGGCTTTTTTTTTTTTGGGGGGGGGGGAGGGGGGCTTAAGAATAAGCATTTAGTAGTTTTTTCTGAAGTTTCAAGCCATCTACCAACTGTCATATGCATTTCCCAGCGTAATTCTGCTATTCTGAATCTACAAAGACTATGCTCTTTGCCCAGTTGGGTTGGTGCTCTGAAGTAATTTCCAATAAGATGTATGAAGTAGATGAATATATATATTAGAATTTACATCAGCGAAATGTTTATGGAGTAGTATTACAAAGGAAAGATCTGTGTATGTTTTGTATATTCCTTGTGTATCTACAATAAGTGTGTTGTGTTGCTACAGCTTCTGATAAGAGACAATGTGCTGGTTTGGGTTCCTTTCTGGTGAAACCGGGGCTCAGAGAAGTTAAAAGTCCCATTCTGAGCTTAGTAATGGGCAACCTACCAAATGATGAATGTCATCAGACTTCGGGTAGAATTATTCCAAGTAACTTGCATAAGGGTGGTCCTCTACATATTACGAAGTGAAGGGAAGAAGGGAGCTCATCTGACTTCCAGAACAGCAGATCATGGTGCCACTCTCTCTTGGGATCAGCTTGGGGCCAAACCTTGCTTGTTTCATTGGTGCAGACAGTATTCTTTCTAATTTGCGTGGTTGTTTCTCAACTTAGAGTGAGACCAGTGTCATGAATGAGAAGAGGCTTTGGGTTGAAACAGTACATCTGATGGAAGACTAATTGTGGGGGAAGTATCAGTATGACTCATGAATATGACTCATCTTAGTATGGTGGAAGAACAAGGTTCCCAATGGGGACCGAACAGAAGAAGAATTAGGTAGAAGAATTAGTTTGTTTCTGTGGTTTGTGGGAAGCTTTTTCTGATCTCAGAGACCCAGACAATGTGTGGGTGAGTGTGTCTGTAGCACCTATACACACACATAAGTCTTTTCTTACTTCTGACATTTCGTACAGTTTTAGGGCAAATATCTTCGTTACGTGCCAGGGATAGCTTTTGATTCTGGGGATTATGATACTGAAAATAATAGGAAGAAAAGAACGCTTTTGTTTCCAATGTGTGATAACTTTCGTGCTAAAATCCCTTTCTGAGATTTGCTCGGTAATTATCTTGGCTTCAAAGGATATTTCAATTTGTCACACTGCAACACTTTCTTCTAAACCCTGTTTTGATTAATCACTGCTGGGTGATTGCAGTTCCTCCCTTCTTAAAACCATTCTTGAACTCTTCCCCTTTCTCATAACGAGGAGCAAAACCTTTAAGAAAATACCTGTATTACATCAATGTCTTGTCTGTACCACCATACCTGAATACCTATTTCAGCTGTTCAGGCAATGCCAATGCCAAATTTCCCAATCTTTCCTTGAGAAACTTTAATTATGCTTTATCTCCCATGACACTGAAAAATCCCCTTCCAGGTTTTCCAACTGTTTTCCCTAGGAAGCAAGATGTGTCACTGCCTTTCTGCCTTTTGGACTGGCTCTTTAGAGAGGAGACATTCCTGCAGGCCTTTTTTTGACCAAGTGAGTCTAAAGACAGTAATGTTGGGTCCTTAGTAGATACTGCTCACCATGTATTAGGCACTGTCAACTGTTATAGAAATGCTTTGGAGCTTCAGAGCTCAAATTTTGGGAATGAGGAAAGGCTGAGACAGCCTCTAAAAAATCATGAAACTGTAAAGGAAGAACTTGGAACATCTGTTGAAGTTTTTGTAGCAGATGTAGGTAACACAGGAAAAGAGCAGGAAAATGAACATAGCAGAAAATACCTAGTTGTATTTGGGCACTAGCTGGTTCCATTGATTTCCTCCATCATGTACTTCACTTTACTTGATGTTTTCATAATGGCTTGTTCCAGTTGCTGCTGAAGGTTTTGTGATCCCTTTCAATGGAAGTCAAATTAGGCTTCTGAAGTTGGCATGAACAAAGCTCTGTTGACATGACTGTCCCAGTTCAATTAGCAGAGGCAAGCAGAGGCATGTGTTTTCCAGGGAGAGGAGCATCTGTGAAGAGCTCCTATTGTGCTTTTGGGAAACTTACCCATCTTCAGCCATTAAGTGGTCTGCTCAAGCTGCATTCGGACTTAAATTCTACTTGACAATCAAGTATGAGATCTTGTGAGTTAATAGTAAAGGTTAATAATAAATGTTAACATTTATTATATAGATTTCTGTTTAAAATGTAGATATATGGTGAAACAGTTGATGTTGTTCATCCTGGAAAAGAGAAGGCTCTGGGGAGACCTAATAGCAGCCTTCCAGTACCTAAAGGGGCTCTACAGGAAGTCTAGAGAGGGCCTGTTTACAAGGATAGTGATAAGACAAGGCTAATGACTTTAAAGGGAAGGAGGATAGATATGTATTAGATATAAGGAAAAAATATATTCTTTCCTGTGAGGGTGGTGAGGTGCTGGAAGAGGTTTTCCAGAGAAGCTGTGAGTGCCCTGTCCTTGGAAGTGTTCAAAGCCAGGTTGTAGAGGACAGTTATGGTTGGGTTCGATGATCTCAAAGGTCTTTTCCAACCTGGTGATTCTGTCATTCTGTGACAGATCCTTGTGGGCGACCTGGTCCAGTAGAGGGTGCCCATGCTCACGGCAGGGGGGTTCGATCTTGAGGTTGCTTCTTACCCAAACCATTCTATGACCCTTTGTACCTGGCAGTGCTCACTGCCATGAGGGCTATGCCTAGCAATTACAAACCTCAGGCTGACATCCCCAGCAGTGGACCATGGCTGTTGGTGTTAGGGTGGGATGCACTGATTTCTTTTCCCCCCTCTACTCATGATGTCCAGCCACAGTGACTAGGCTGAGGGATTTTATCGTGGGAATATGATCTAGAAAATGGGACCAACATTTTTGGTTGTGGGAAAAGTTCCTTTTTCATTCCTATTCTGAGTATGTGGGTGGGAGGGGGCTGATAATATTTATTTTTCAGCATTACTGAAAGATCTATGAAGATTAAATAGCTGTTACTTTACCTAGCAAGGAAGAAGTATGCACACATTATTACTGCCTTGAGGAAAGTGTTTCACAATTGTCAGTATGTGGGTAGGTGGTGGGCATATCACCTGCCAGGGACTTGTGGTATAGATTAGAGATTTAATCTGGAATGGAGAGAAAAATAAACAACCCACCTTTATAATAAACATTATTGGTATATCACAGATATGTTACTTCCTACTGGTTAGTGGAAAATTAATTTCACATCACAGTTGATGCAAATAGTCAGATAACTTCCCACCCCCCCACCCCCCCCCCACCCGTGCTGCTAGAAGCAACTTTAAAAAAGGGAGTTTGTTTGCTTGGAAGACTGAAAGTGGGCTGGATTCTTTATTTTACTGAGCCTCATAGCAAAAACCTGGTGTCTTTCTGTACAGCGACAAACAACAGTCTCAGATTTCTTGAAGTATTTTGATTTTTAATTTCTTCTTCCTGGAAAATATTCTTTAAAAACTTCCCATTTCTTTCCTAGTATGTAGGAAATTTAGCAGTTGAGAGAGAGCAGGTACCCATGAGCCCTGGAACTTGCTTGCAAACTCTTGTGC
The DNA here is from genome assembly GCF_964237585.1 of Gallinula chloropus. Classification (NCBI taxonomy): domain Eukaryota; kingdom Metazoa; phylum Chordata; class Aves; order Gruiformes; family Rallidae; genus Gallinula; species Gallinula chloropus. Next base: position 6,406,669 of record NC_140086.1, read on the forward strand.
TACAGAAATACCAAAGCAGCCTGTCCTGAGACTCCATTGAGTCACAAATCCCACACCAGGGTGGATGTGGCTGCAGAGCTGGCCAAAAAGTCCAAACCCTGGAGCTGATCTGGTTGCATGTCACGAAACTTCTCCAAGCTATGTTAGCCTTGACAATTCATTAGGAATGAATGAAATTGAGTTATGGGTCATATTTTGCAAGTGCTGTCATTCCTGATTATGCAGTTGTCTAGATTTCCTTTGCTCGGGGAGTACTGCTATCACAGAGCTTATCTACTATGCAGTAGATGTAAGCTATCTTTCCCTCTCTTATCAGAATCTATTTACTTTGCATTGATTCAGTTCCTTAGAAATTAATCTCTGATTCTTTGCAAAATAGAAGGATCCCCTGAGTTCAGTTTAAGCAACTTGATTTGATTATTGTTATGTCCTGAATATTGATTCCTAAGTGATTTTAATAAGGGATGCCAAACCTGCCATATTTCACATGGCATTTAAGGGTAAGTTTAAACCATTGACAGGTTTAAATATTTTTGGCCTCGTGCTCTTTGATCTCAGCTTAGCCAACACTTGGTTGTGGTTTGACTGCTTGTTACCCAAGTGCAATTTCTGCAGTGTGCCATTTGCTTAGCTGTGTTGAATTATGTGCCTATTGACAGCATCCAGGTATTTCTTCTCAGAGAAACCAGATTTATATTGATTGTCATAAGGAGAATTATTCTGCATATCAATAGCAAAGATTTTCTTTGAGCTGGAAAGTTTAGAGCTGTGGGCACCAGGGAGATTTCTGTTGGTTCCACATTTAGTATAAAACTAATTGCCACTTGTATGACAGAACATCCCTAATTCCATTTTCATCAATAGGTAAAGGCTGCAAATAGTCTACATGGACTGTCTTGATTACCACTGCAGTTCTTAGAAATCATACAGCAACTGGTACCTATTTCAAAGCACTTCTTGTACTGGGCATCTCTGCAACCTATTATCCATTTCATTGGTAAGGGACAGTTTTTCACCACAGTAAATGAAATAAGATGGGAATACAAAGGAATGTAGGGCTTTCAGTGCATGGTAGCACTTGATAAGAGAAGAGTACTCAGTGATGGTCATTGCAACATGTACCAGAAAATCTTCCACAATCCCCATTGACTAGACTGGGACAGGGTGGTTCAAGCAGTGTTTTTAGCCCCTGACTGGGAAGTTAATTCAGGAGGCAGCAAGGCACAGCCCTTCTGTAGCACCTGAAAGTCTCCTGGTACTGTGTGAGTTTGGAGAAAGGACAAATCTGCCTCATTTACATGGTCTGCTCTATCATAGCACAGGATGCTCTCAGAGAGATTATGGGACCTGGTGACCTAGTTCTGCAGTGGTTTGGGACTTCACAAGAGGAAGGAAAATAAGAGTTGTAGAGTCATTAAATCATAGAATAATTTCAGTTGGATAGGGCGTCTAAGATTATCAGGTCCAACTGTTAACCTAATACTGCCAAGTCTACCACTAAACCATGTCACTAAGCACCCCACCTATGTGTCTTTTAAACACCTCCAGGGATGGTGACTCAACCACTTCCCTGGGCACCCTGTTCTAGTGCTTAATAACCTTTTGAATAAAGAAATTTGTCTTAATCTCCAATCTAAACTGAGGCATAGAGGGCTCCCTTGAGTTGCTTGCACCTTCTTCCAAAAGCCATAAGCTCTTGGGATTTTTTCCTGAGTTTCAGACAAAGCTCTCTCTTCAGCCAGAACAGTCTTCTTCCCCACCAGCTCATCTATCTGCACATGTGGATGGCCTGCTTTTGTAACTTTAAGATTTCCTTCTTGAAAAACGTCCAGCCTTCCAGGAATCCTTTGCCCTTCAGGACTGTCTCCAAGTGACTCTATCAATCAGGCTCCTAAACAGTCCAAAGTCTGTCACCCAGAAGTCCAAGGTAGCAGTTCTGCTGACCCCGATTCTCACTTCTGTAAGAATTAACAATTCTATCATTTCATGAAGCTATGCCCAAAAGGGCCTCTAGCCATCACATCACCCACAAAGTCCTTCTCTTCTCATAAGCAATAGGTCAATGGAAAGGGTGTGGGGGGGCTTCATTGGCTGGCTCACTCATACACTGTTGGGGTTATCTTCCACATGCTCCAGGAACCTCCCAGACTGTTTGCTCTCTGCTGTATTATATTTCCAGCTGACATCTTATAAATTGAAGTCCTCTACAATAACAGGTCCTAGCAATTACGAGATTTCTCCCAGCTACTTATAGAACATTTTGTCTGCCTGTTCATCCTGCTTGGGTAGTCTTTAACAGACTCCCATCGTGATATCAGCCTTAGTGTCCTTCCCCTGATTCTTACCCATAAATACTCAACCCCTACCATCACCATCATTAAGCTCTAAACATTCACAAACTCTCCACAATCAAAACCCTCCTTAACATACTGGGCCACCCCACTGCCTCTCCTTCCTTGTGTATCTCTTCTGAAGAGCTTGTAACCATCCATTGCAGCTCTCCAGTTCTGCAAGTCATCCCATCCTGTGGGATGATGAGGGAAATAATTCCTTTTGTAAAGGACAATGCTTTAACATAGGTAATAAAACTGCTCTGGGAGGCTGGGGCAGGAGTGAATTGCTCATTCAGAACTGCTGGGTTGACAACCTTTGTTCAAGTCTGACATTTCATAAGCCACCTTGTGCTTGAGTTGTTTCAAACCAATTTCCCCTGTCCTGCTTTGCTGTTTAATTATGGTACCACCTCTAGAGTATTTCTAAGAGTGGTTTTTTATGTTTTCTGGATGCTTTTCTTAATTATACGGGTAAGTACTTTTATGACCGATACCTTCAATTAAAACAGTTTACAAGTGGTCTTATTTTAGCTTCTTTCTTTGCTGTCTTTTTGGTTTATTACTGAATGCATTTTCTCTTCTTTTTCCACTCTAGTTATTTGTGCATTTCTGAGTACTTTCTTCTTTTTAATTCACTGTCCTGTCTTTTTTATTGCCCTTTTCGACTTTTTTTTCCCCTTTTCAGTAGATATCTCTATTGTCATATATTCTTCCTTTAGCATCCTTTTCACTTCCCTTAGCAGCTGTTCCCAGACTACGGGCCATGACCCCAGGAAGGATGTGAGTGGGCTGTAAAATTAAGTTGCTAATTTTAGATTCGGTGATACAGGGAAGTTGGAGAAATTCTGCTTTCCAGGACACCATTGAGCTGTATATAAAGAGAAATCACCTTTCCTTCAGCAGTTTCTGAGCTAAGACTGATAACAGCACACAGCAAAACAGATAAAGCATGAAATACCCTTATGCCAGATGCTACTGGTATGATAAACAACTTACTTCAATTTCTCCTCATTTTCATGGCTATGTTTTTGCTCTCAATCTCTCTCTCAGAGAGTCTTTTTGAAGGTAAAATTCTGTAAGGCAGGTTCCAGCCAGCTGAGGAAGCCATGGAGAGAACTCACAGGTACACTGAGTCAGTCCCTCTATTTGGGGGAACTGCTTAGGGCTAGCAGCTTTCTGTCTGCAGGATTCTTGAGATAAACCACAAAACACCCACCATAATTAATCAAGAACAATTCTGTGTTAACCAGTGTCACTTTCTTCCTTTAGCTTTACGCTTTTGTTCTTCTCCTCATTAATGACATGCAAAATCACCATATTATGGGCTGAATTCCCTTGTGTAGTTACCATAACACATCACATGGATGGTCATAGCCCCAGAGCAGTGGCTGTGCCTCTCATTTTTGAGGCATTTAACCTTTTTTTGTGTCTGTCTGCCTCAAGCAGAGAGGCTCAGTCTGTCAGGAGATGAGCCCTTTCAGCCCAAAATGTCACAAGGGGTCGCCTCACCTAGTTTAGGATGTCTGTTGGAGAGCCTCCTACTAATTGAGACATGCCTCATTCCCTGTAGAGCTGGCGAAGAAGAATAGGAGCTTTTACAGGATGATTCATCTGACCTGTTTGAAATGTATTGCACCCTAGAAGTATCTGTTCCTCCTTATGGATTATAAAGGGCTGGTAGGTGGTTTACTCAGATGTAGACATCTACACTCTAAATCTTTGTATTTAGTCAGATTAATCCCCATAATTTCACTAAGGCCTCAGCACTTTGCTCAGCAGAATTAACTAGCAGGAGTACATTCCCCAGAGGCAGGCTTGGGGAAGGGGGGGCCCATGGCTATTGACCAATATGTAGTGGCATCTCTCTCTTCAATAAATAAGCACCGCAGACAAGTTTTGTATTGATTAAAATTATCAGAGCAATTCAGGTTGAACAGCAGGATCTGGCATAACTACCAAGTTGATGTGACAATTTTATCTGAGGTATCAGATTTAGGATCTCTCAGGAGATAAGTGGTGTGACAGTGATGTTATGTAGCTAAGTTCTCTATCATGTATAGATGATATAGGAAGTATTAGGGTGTTGGACTACACATTATCTTAAAAACAGCTCTTCCCTTCGCCCTCCAGGGGCAATACTGGGGGAGGGATTATATTTGCTTTGGGGAATAGTAGCGTTTGCACTGCTTTAGCTGCTTGTGTAAACAATTTAAGATGATAGGGACATGAAGACAATGTTTCTCTCTCATTGAAACCAGCCAGCTAAATAATTGCTGCGATGTGGGGAGAATTTTCTGTGGAACAGATGCGTAAGTGAATGATCATTTCACTTATTCCTGTTATAACTGGGATAGTGTTTATTAATTCTGATTTGTCATTAAAAGGCTCCACAGATCATGGATTTTTCATTGTCAGTCCTATGCTATCTGCAAAATTGGCCTTTATCTATGAAGTGTCTCAATTAAATAACTGTATTATGAATACTTTTGATCCATGCCTAGGTGGGAGGATCAATGTCATTGTGCATACAGCTTCTCTGCCTCATTACCAGCTCTTCTTGTATAACTAAGTTGTTTGCCTGATCAGATGATAAGTGCTAATCCCCTCTCTATTCTGTGACATGATGCTGTGTTGGATTGCAGCAAAGCCGATACAGTTTTTCTTCTTCAACACCCTCCTTAAGAATAGGAAGGGTTAGGAGTCTATTAATCCCCTTTGAATCCTCCATGGCTGTGTACTCACAGGATTTGTGAAATCCTGTCTGTTAGATTGTGAAGTGTTTTGGCATAGGGATCATGTCTGGTAAACAGACCATCCTTTGCTCCTGTCCCAGCAGAAATAATGTAGGAGAGGGGGGCATTCCTTTTGATGCAGGACTTGGGCTGCCAGACACTTAATTCCTGATCTGTCACAGTAACCTTATACAAAGCCCACTGTATGAAGTATTGGCATTTTCAGGTGAAGAGCATCATCATAGCCTTTTTCCTATTCCTCTAGGACCTTTTTCTAATTCAGATCATAATGGAGACTTGCTGGGAGATGTATCCAGATGGAAGACTTGAAGCATAGTGGCATATCAAAGATCAGATGAGGGAGCATGTTATTTTAGGACTTTAAAAGACTCACTCAGGATAAAGAAACTTGGAGGAGTTACCATGGGTGACTGTAAGGCAGAGCCTCACTTGGAACTATTGCCATGTTAATATTTCCCAAGGTACTTTAACAGGGACAGAAATAAGATCTGAGGTGAGAATACTGGGTGATGGAGCACTGGAACAGACTGCCCAGAATGGCTGTGGAGTCTCCTTCTCTGGAGACATTCAAAACCTTCCTGGATGCATTCCTGTGTGATCTACTCAGGTCCTGTGTGATCTTCTGAGATCCCTTCCAACTCTTAATGTCCTGTGATTCTGTGATATGCACAGTTACATTTCAGAACACTAAAGAAGATTTGGGGAATGGATTTTTCCAACCTACCCCTATTTGTCCCACCATCTGCCTGTGTTTATTAATTGAGTAACTCCCCATTCTTCCTGAAAACCTCTGTCTTGGTAGCTTTTTATGTTTCTTGGTAGCTGCAGCAATGCCAAGAGCACCACCCAGGCTCCTGAGCAGTAGGTGAGTGACCACGAGGCTCTGGGGGATTGTGAAGTATTAGGAGCTGAGGAAAATTTACCAAAAGATTGTGCAGTTATTTTTCTAGGAGAAAAGAGAAATGGGGTAGCCATGTCTTATTAAATGAAAAAAACCCAACAACCTGACCTCTGAAGGAGAATAAACACTTAAATCTTCCTTTAGTGGTTCCACTGAAGCAAAAGTTTTCATGTGTGTTTGAAAACACAAAGTGCTCTCTTTTGTGGCCATGTATAAAAACAGTGGCATGTATCTCTCTTTCAGTGCCTGCTTGTATGTCATGGGCTGTGGGGTCTCAAGTCCCAAACTTGTAATGAGAATAGTTGATGATAAATGTAAGTACATTTCCTGCAAGGGTGGAAACTCAGGGATTACTCAGGGATTACTTTACACCCAACTCTGCATTTCAGGCACAGATATCCCTTTCTCCAGGGTCTTTTACTGTATCACCTGAATTTGGGGAAAGACCTCTGACCATGCTCATACTGATGCTTTCTTATACATTAAAATTTGATTATTTGGGATATTGTTTAAATGATGCCTGAACAGAATGGGAAACAAATATAGGAATATTAATGCAATCCTTACCTTAAAATTAATGCTTTCTGAGAATAAATCCATGAAGTCCAAGAGGGGCTCTGTCACTACCAATAGTTATCTGTGATTTAAGGTTTCAACAGTGTGCTTGGTGTTACACAGACTTACGTGGAAAATGATTCCCAGTTTACTGAGGCTTCTACCATGGTGTCTTTATTTAGGGGCAGACTCTGTCACTCAAATAAAAAATTATGGAGTGCTTTAATCTGCTAAGAGGTTTGCTGAGATACCAGTGGGATTGTCGGAACATTGATTTTTATTTTTTTCTTTTTCAAGCTGTGTTACTAAATCAGCAGAGCTAGCAAAGGCTCCAGCCATTTCTGAATCACATAATTCAAGGTGTGGTGTTTAACAAAAATAATTGCCCATGTTGGCTTAAAATGATGTGATGAGTTCAGTAGGAACACTTGGAAGTACTAAAAATACCTATTTTTTTAATACATAACTTTTTCAATGCTTTCAACAATTTAAAAATCTTTGTGTTTAAAACTATGGCTTAAATTTAAAAAAAGCTGAAAGAACTGGGGCTGTTCAGCCTTGAGAAAAGAAGACTGAGAGGGGATCTGATTAATGTTTATAAATATCTCAAGTGTGGGACACAAGGGGAAATAGCCAGCCTCTTTTCTATAGTCTGTGGGGACAGGACAAGGGGCAATGACCTCAAGTCGGAGCACAGGAAGTTCCACACTAATATGCAGAAGAACTTTTTCACAGTGAGGGTGGCAGGAATAGGCTGCCCAGGGGGGTTGTGGAGTCTCCTTCTCTGGAGATATTCAAGACCCATCTGGATGCTGACCTGTGTGACCTGTCCTAGGGACCCTGCTTTGGCAGGGGGGTTGGACCTGGTGATCTCTGGAGGTCCCTTCCAATCCCTACAATTCTGTGAAATTACAAAGAAGTAATGCACTCATATTGCTCTCTGCAGCAAAAGCAGGTGAGGTGGAACACTTCTGGCAGTATCCTTTCTAGGCAATTGCATCAAGAAATCCTTGAAATCTCAGAGTAGGAGCCACTGACCTCTGATTGCCATACAGCAATCTGAGTTAAACAGGTATGTGCAAATACTGGTGCATTCCCCAGTACACAGTGCTGGTACTGGGACCAGCAGAGAGGGTGCTGTATCTGTCTGCATATGAAAGGGATGCTACGCGGTGCCCATGTCCTGTCCTGGGCCAGGTGGGAGGCGAGGGCAGATGTTGCCCGAGCAGTAATCATGGGAGGCAGCACAGCAGGGATAGCCCTTCCTTACCGTCCTCCTGCATTTGTGGTGGCTGTGAGGCTACTTTGGTCCCTGGGAGGGGTAGAGTAGATCCCAAGTTCTGCCCACATCCTGCCTGTCCCTGCCTGTTTACTCGCAAGGCTGTAGACTGCAAGAAAGGCATCCCTCTGCTCCAGGACAGAGCTCACAAATAAGGTAGGTCTTAATGTGGCCAAGAGCCACGTGGTGGGAAAAATAATTTTCCCAACTTGTTGTTCTTTTCTTATGATGAGAAAAGGGATACTATAATCCACTCCTAGATGAAAACTTTGTATTTCCCCTAGAAATGTTCCCTTTGCCGTGAGATTCACACTAGGCAAAGGCAATGCTCCTATTTATAACTTGTGGTTGAAGAGAAGTCTCTCATTAAGTGGAAGAGTCATTTTAGAGTAACTGTTGAGTGGATTTAAATGCTTTGGTGAGGTTTATTTTAAGAGCTCATCCTCTGCAGAAAGGTGGGACAGCCTCAGCCTCAGGGGGTCTGTGAGGTTTTATTCATGTTTTGCATGTGTGTAATTCTACTGGGGCTTTGTTGGTGGTGGTTTTGTTTTCATTTTTGCTTTCTGATTTACACTAATACATAGAGCTGCAGCTGCACATCAGGATGGAGCCAGGCTCTGAGATAGCAGAGATTTGCTGGTACAAAAAAAAAACCCAATAATAAATGATTCCTGCTATTGGCATCTGATGAAACTGAAATGTGTTAAGGTTGAATACTTAGCCAGCACTTGCATGATCTTTCCAATAACTCATGTACCTTTGAAGTTGTTTTATTGTCCTGACTTTCCTGTTCTTGAATTGTTGCCAATGAACCTGAGTCCTCCTGGTGTAATTCATAGGCAGCAGTCATAAAGCTGACACTCTTGTACAGTGGTATGTGGGGAAGAAATCGTTTTGCCTTTAGGATGTTGTTAGCAACAAGATGACAACTTGTGAGAATATTTTCCAGGTATCATAATGCTTTAATATATTGGAATGTTGAACAACATTGGTGATAGCATCACAGCAACGTGTGACAGAAGAATTAGCGTTTCTGTTGCACTGGATTGCAGTTATCTGTGTCCAAGCTTCAGGTGGGCATCAAAAGTCTTAATGCTGCAACCTGTATTATAGCTTTTAACATTGTTTTTTGTCTTTTAATGCTTTCAACCATACAAGGACCTCACCTATGAAGTATTCAAAAGCAGGGAAAACACTGATCTCATGCCTATCCAGTGGCATTTCTATGTCTATAACTGAATGCTGTATAAAAGCCATGGACTGGCTTTTATTAATGCATCCCAAAGCTTTTAGAAAAAACCTGATAGCGTGCTATGAAGGATTACTTTGTGGCTTTTGCTCTGTTTTTCATGGTGAATTTTTCATAATTAGTGAAGTCATGGGTGAGTTAGACAAGCTGCTACATGTGAATAAATGAATCCATACGTTAAACTGACGTAGTGGTGTGGAAAGTCAACTCACCGTTGCCAGTGAGAAGAGACTTGGGGGCTGTGAGAGCGGATGTGCTCTGTAATTTGCTCTGACAAGCATTTTTCCACAGACTTCAGAAGTGAAAGGTCTGTGTCAAGACTGAAGACCTGTGTTATGCTTTCAATCTTTTCTCTGTTTCATACACCTCAGAGGGAAATAAATTTCTGTCTTCTCGAAGGGGAGACCGAATGTTAAGTGCTGGTGTACTTCTCTCTCAGGCTTGAGACAAAGCTACTGTTCATGCAGATGGAGTACCAGAGAGAAGACTTAAGCCCACAGTAGTCTTCTGCTCTGCAGGTTGATAAAAATACAGGAAACCAGCAGCACTGTCATCTGGTCTCACATAGCTATTTCAAGGGGGAAGAAAAATCCCTTTAAACAGATAAATGTCAAACATTGCTATTGTACAGTATGATGCCAATCACAGAGAGATCAGGACATGGAAAGGTATAACTTATGTAAAATGAACTAAGGACATTGGCTCTCCAAAGCTTTTGTATCCCAAGTAGTGTTGAACTTTTGGGTTACACCACTTGCTAATAAGCAAATGTAGCAAGACCAAAATTCTGTCACACCAACTATTTCTTCAGATCTATCAATTTAGGGTTCTTAAAGATTGTTTCCTTTCCCGTACCTTTTATAATCTTTTAGGATTTACACCAGTTACTGCTTCGGGCGTAATTCTCCTTGGCTGTCCGATTTGCCTGAGAGATATAAGTGTTTGTGCTGGCATGGGATTTCACTGGAAATGAAAGCCACAGTTCAGCAGTTTAGATTTAAGCCACTGAATTTTGGAGAGAGCATTCCTTCCCTGAATTTGGGAGTCACCCCAGCAACTCGCATGCCATGCATGCCAAGCGGAGGTGGAAGGATGGAAGCTGAATGGAGAGCAGGATTGCATCAAAAGGCCTAAAAGTTAGATAAGTAAATAATGCCTGAAAAATGTACTTTCCCAAGTAGCGTTAAAGAAAAAGGTTTTATAGTAAAAATACAGTGAATGCAGTTGCTATAGCTACCAGCAGGGTTTGGTGAAGAACTTCTTGAGGTGCTTACTGCTTAGCTGTACACAAATGCAGAGTTTTTCTTAGTCTGTGGATTCAGCATCACCTTGTGTTTGGATTCTTTCCTAAAGTATTTAAGCTGCCACTGGTAAACAGCAGCAGTGTTTAGAGTTTCTGGAGAGAGTTGAAAAAGGCATGGTGCTGCCTTAAGCATGAGAATTCTTGTGGTTTTCTTCTTTCTCTTCATTGCATAAGTGAAACATTGCTAATGTAGCTGAGCCAGCGTGGTATTTAATTCCTTATTTCTTTGTCTCTTTGGCATTCTTTTTAGGCTAAGGAATACCTAATAGCGTTGTGGAGTTTCATGTTTACCTTAGCAGGGAAAAAATCAAAGTTCTTTAATTATTAACCACAAGCCTAGCAACTCATGCAGGGCCAAAGAAGGCAGGGAAAGGTTTCAGATTAAGACACGACACTGCAAACAGAAATGGATGCGTTCATTGTAGAGATCAATTATATCAGGCAATGGTAACTGAGCACTTGAACAATTTTCTAGTTATGGTGCAGGAATATTCTGTCTCATAAATCAAGACTGATGGCTCTCTAGAACAGGAAAAATGCTGCAAATTTTGTACAAGATATAGATGAGATGCTGGTGTTATTAAGAATAATATTGAAGCTATGTTGGGCAGGAGACCAGACTGTACATAATCGTTCCTTTCATCTGTAATAATCTATACATAGTTGTTCCCTGAATATATCAACATGAATATGAAAAACTTTCATACATTAAATTAGGTCTTATACATATCCATGGAAAGCGAGAGTTATAACACTTGTTTTTATCTAACAAAGAATAATCTGTCAGCCCTGCTAACAGAAGCAAACCAGCAAAACAAACACAATCCCATCATTTTTTATTTTTATTTAATTTGCAACATAAGATTAAAGCAATTACTCTTCAGAGAACAGCTGTGTTTGAAATATTTGCTTATCTCTATATGGGGTAAATTCATGTACATGTCTGCCCATTATGGCAGTGAATTAGCACTTTGGCATTTTCCTTGGCATCAAAAGGAAAACAAAGAAAAGTACCTGCTTGCTGCTCAGTGGGACAGGAAACTAGGCACCAAAAAGATGTAGAAAATGCCAAGGTACTCCATGCCTTTTTCTAGCCTTTATTTTACTGGTGAGCAGTCCCTTCAGGCTTCCAGGTTCCTGAGCTTAACTGAAGAGTCAGTGAGAGCAGATCACTGGCATTTAGGACAGATGAACATCAGGGCTGACTTCATTCAATGCAGTTTGTGGATACAGAAAAGTGAGACTGAAATTTAACCATTTAGGTGATCCAGGATTCTGTGAATGTCCTGTAATTTTCATATCCATTATAATTAATCCAGAAACTGCTCTAAATCCTGCACAGGACATTCTCAAGCTTTCTTTGTGTGAACTAATGTAAAAGTTCAAAAAGACATTTCTTTTCCTTGCTCCATTTTGGTCCTTCAATCCAAACCTGCTTTCCTAAGACAGTTTCATCATTGAGGATGGGGTATCTGTTTGGAAATCTAGATGTGCTGCTTCTGTTCCTCATTAGACAAAGACATTATACTCAAGTCTTTTCACATTCTGCCTCTGAACTTGATAAAGTTTCCTATTCTCACCATTACTATCTGTTAGCAGTTCCTGCTTTTGGCTGACTTTCTTATGTCACCTTGACCAGACAGACATCTGTTGAAATATCAATATCTGTTGAGTTATCAATACTTAAGTCTTCACTGCTTGTCTAGGCTTCTTTTATTGCATCTGGGGAAAATAAACACTTCTTGAGTAGTTCATTTGTTTTACTCATTCTCTTAGAAAGAGATAAAAATCAACCTGGCTATGGATCTATGGATTTATTTTTTGTTCTCCATGAACTGGAAAGGAGACTTATCCTGAGGAGCAAAAGTATAAAACTCCATACAATGTTAGTTAGACACTTGCAATGCAATCTAAACTTAAATGAGCTAAATCCTAGCCAAAGCCCTGCAATGTCTTAGGAAATAGCCTAGCATGAGACAGTATCTTAAATTAATCTTTAAAGTCCAGAAAGGCACAGATGTAATTTGATTTAAGTTCTATCTCTGCTGTCTAAGTGGGTTTCTCTGTTCCATTTATACAATGTTTCCATGTCCTTTCTCCTCCACCAAAGTGTCCAATTTTCATTTGCTATTATTTTCCAGGTAACTACCATATGTCCTGCCATATGATCCTGGCTCTCTCATTTTCAGTTCTCTGTTTTCAAGGAAATACTCTTTTCCTCATGACATCACACAGCCCCTGGACATCTACCTGAAAAGACCACATGGATATAGATTATTGTAAAAGACCTGTACCTAAGGATCAATACCTTGTTTCTGAGATAACAATTCATTCTGCAAGGTTGTCACCAGGTTTTGGAATTAGCAGCAACTTTGAAAAGTTTTCAGTCCTTATCCATTTGAAAATTTTTTGTCTTCAACTATCAAATAAAATCTTTGATAACTACTGTTGCCTACCCAATAGCTATCTCTTCTTTTAAGGTACAAATTCAGAATATTACATGTGAAGAACTAAGGAAAGGCAATCAAGTACATTTTAAAGTTTCAGGTCTTTTTGAGACAGCTTAGTATTGCACTTCTTCCTACAGTTAAGTATAACATTTTGAGATATGAAAAGATTATAATGTTGATGGCGAAGTTATCCAGAGTGCAGACCTCTGTGGTCATCCTAGCCCCAGCTCCTTTCATGGGAGAGAGAAGCATTTGAGGTTAGAGCCAAAAAAGACTTGAGGCACTCACTTCCAAGATTTTCAGTCTCAAATCTTCCATGCAACCTCCCTACTCTGCAGGCACCTAAACTGGTTAAGGTGTCTAACCTTAGAATTCTGTTGTTGGGTCTTCTCAGAACTCCCTATGCTTTAAATGTTTTGAGTTACTCGATGATGAGAAATAGAAACAGCAATCCTACGTGGGTTTCAGTCCCACTTTGTGTTTTAGGTCAGTTCCCAAAATGCTTTGCCACCATGCTGCAGTGTCATCTAACTCTGAATTGTTGTCTATGCTGGGACCCTGCTGCAACAAGAAAGCAAAGAATTGTATTTTTCTAGATTATCTCGTGGGAAAGAGTTGCTTGCAAGCTGCCTACATCCATTCAGATGTCCTTTTTCTCCTTTAAAAGAAGTAGCAATGCTTGTTTTCAGTAGACAAGAGCATGGAGATCTTCAGCTTGAGTGGATTTCAGGCAGTGGATACCACACATGGGACAAGTGCTAGGTAAAGAAAGCTTCAGAAAGGGGCAAGGCTGAGGATGTAACCCTTCTATCTGCATGTCCTCAAATAACAACAGGTCTCTTATTTTCATGGCCTTTCTTCACAGATCTTGCATTTTTGCTGTGCATTGCTGTCCACACTGGAGTTCTGGGTTTCATGTCAAAGGCCAAGCCCATGGAAATTAGACCATGGAAAGGCTTTGCAGTACTAAATCTCTTAATGAAACATAGTTAGCATTTCTGTACAAACTTTCGTGACATTAGGTGGCCATCACCTTGTTGGTATGTGTGGAGGAGAAAAAGTAGGAGTCATTGATGTTCCAGTGTTTGGCAAAGTTTCTGTCATCTGGACAGTTCAGCGGAAGTGGGGGAATTGGTGAGTGACTGTGTGTTACATTTCAAATTAGCAAAGCCCTGTTAATAAGCCTGAGAGTGATAGACAATTGCTATGAGGTAATTTCTAGAGCTTGTAGGGAGTCTGGTAATCCTTATCCAGGCCAGTATCATAAAGCATAGGGCAAAGAACCCAAAGCAGTTCTTCCTTGCATTGGCCCCAGTAGGACTTCTGCGAAATGCGTTCACCAGGCTCCTCTTTGTTAGAAAGTATGTTGCCTATTTTCCAAACAGATTTAGGCTGTTACCCCATCCCGATTCCTCACTCCAGCTCTGCGTGCTGACTATATAAAGACATGACATATGGGTCTTTTTACTGACATAATCCTCTACTGTACTAAAAAAGAAAATATTAGGTTTCATTCCAAGAGCTGGAAGAACTTCCATGAGGATATAAAAAGCAGGAAATGGACCCTGTAAGAGTAGAGCATTCTCATATTGAATAGCCTCGAGGGGCTCAGTGTTAAAAGCTTCTTCCTAATAGTTAATGTAGGCTGGAACAGCTCTGCCTCTGCTCGAGAGGAAATGGGATTTGTGGGACTTTCCCCATACAGGTTACAGGGCTTAGGCCAAAGGACTGTGATAAATGAACATGCACTGCACATACAGCATTCAGGACAGTCTGAGCATGTCATTCCAGGCACAAAACTCAGTATTTTCCACTCCACAGCAAACTATTTCTACAGTTTGAACTATTTGCTTCCTCTGTGGACATAATTTTGATCTTTGTCTTGCTTTCATCACGCCTCATCAATCTGGACATCCTGCGGCCAGCAGTGGCAGTTAATTTAAATGCATGAATTGGGCTCCTCTTCCCACAAAGGCCAGAGATTAATGTTATTGTGGTGGTTCAGCCCAAAACAGTGGCTGAGCACCACACACTGCTCGCTCACTGGCTGAGAAGAAACAGAGCCTCTGTGGGTTGGGATAAGAACAGTTTACTGACAAAATGACCGTGAAAGAAGAAGAACAACAGCCCACAGCAAGTTTCACTTACACCCAGTGATAACACAGACTACCTTATTGACCCGGTAATAATACAGGGTACTGCACAACTCAAGGACCAACCCAATGCCCCAGCTGCACTCTGACTGCCCTGGAGGCACCCAGGAGCACCCCTCCCTGACCTGGAGAAGTGATGTCAGGTGGTGTGGAAAACAGCCCAGGCTATCTCAGCTCATCTGGACTGGATGCTTGGGGTTGTGAACTCTGGCCTGGCCAGAACCAAGACAGTTATTTATTGCCCTCGATATGCAATGTGCCTTGTATTAGATGCAGGTGGTGGACTTTCTAATTCTAGGACATGTGTATGTTTCAAACGCTCCTCAGTGACCACAGGAGACATTTCACAGTTGTGTTAAGTTTAGAAGAAGTAGGCAAGGGAGTACAGACAAAGCTCTCTAACTTAGCCAGTCATTATTGGGATGGGCAAGCTGTGAAGCTGCTGTTGAGTCATGTAGTTTGAAGTGTGTGTTCCCCCTAATAAGTCCATCACCATTTAAAAATTATGTGTCTAAAAAATTTATTTTATTAATATCCACTAGATTGAAATACATTTGTTCCCCAATGGACAAGCCACTGCAGAAGCATAGTATGTACTAACATGCTATGTAAGTGACTTGAAATCTACATGACTCAAATTATATATTTGGGGGTATTTAAGGGGCAGGACAGGATAGCTCCTGAATAAGATTATGACACATTAGCTGACCTCTGAGTCTCCTGTTCTGTTGCTAATTCCTTGGTCCATGTAAGAGAGTTTCAGTCTAGTGCTTTCCAAAGAGAATTAAGTAAAAATTTAAGAGAAAAAATTGATTCAGACAAAATGAAGTACTGAGAGGCTACTTTACTATAAAGAAAAATGCATCTGCAAGTATTGAACTGATGCTTCAGTTTCAAGATATTCTTCCTGCTTTTGCCAGCTAGTGAATAAACCTGTGGAAAGAAGCTCTCAGTACCATCAGAATGACAGGATGACTAGGTTGGAAAAGATGTTTAAGATCACCAAGTCCAACCATACCTGTCCTTTACTAAAATATATGTCTAAGAACCTCAGCATTTCAGGTTCTTGGGCAAACCCTGTTTTTCAGGCATTATTTTCCCAAATCGGCTAGGCGAAGCTTCCCTTTACCAGCTCCCCCAATCCCTTGGACCCCACATACACTGAGACACTTCCTGTGAACCTTTTCCTTGATCATTTTAATATAACAAGAATGTAATTATTTCAGTTGGGTTAAGTAAGGTGCTTGCAGAGTAGTGCTTTATACAGAACTAGCATCTGAAATGTAGAATTTCTTTTAAAATTCAAACTCCTTATTAATTCAGGTGAGACAGGATTACCACTCTGCTGATCAATAAACACATGTGTTCATGTGGTGCAGTATGGATTTTCTTACAGATTGGGTGATGATGCCAAAACCAAACAACTGTTGGGTGTAACTTTCTCAACCATCGCTTGATAATGTGGGTTTCTTCTGTACTAGCAATTGATGTAGCTTGTTTCTAGCTCCTTTTGGGAGACTGAGAGACACCTGTATTTAAGCTTTGCTTTAGCCATTTGGCCAGGTCTAAAGGGTTTGGAGCATCACGTTGTGGCATCTGTTCTCCTGAGTACCAATGGAGTGCACCTGTGTGCTCTCCTATCAGGTACTGGGATGTAGACATAGCACGCAACTGGTCCCACCAGTTGCATGCAGCCTATTTATAGGAAAGGTGACAGAATTAATTTGGGAATGGTGGTGTGGATTTGGTAGTACCCTAACCACAGACTGTAGGATTTTGGAGATTCTATGATAGAGACTTTTAATCACAGGTTAGTTTTGGGTTTTCTTAGTTGGTCACTAGAAAAATTTCTAAGCTTCATGTGTAAGAGCACAATTTAAATCTGGAGTTACTTCTGCTGGAGAAATCACTGAAAAGTTATACTTGGGGGTATTGCATCAAGGTTTTAGCTTGCAGACACTGCGTGGCTGCAGTAGGCAAAAATATATTGCAAAGTTCTCATCTAGCACTTAGGGTATTTTAGAATTGCATTGACTTGGCAGGCAACCAGTAAGAGCCTGTTTTAAAGCATTTGTGGTAGATGCATTTACAAAGGTGTCAATTTGGAGAGTGCAAGATCATAGGTTAAGGAGTCAGGAGTGGCTGAACTCTAATTGTGACCTTCTCTCAGGTTTCCTTTCATGTGCCTGTGCAACACCACAGAGGTTAAAAGAATGTTTCCAAGGCTGCAAATTGAAGCATGCAGAAATTAGGAAATTCACATGCTGAGCTAATCCAGTCCCTCTTGGAGTATGGTTCATGGCCCTCTAAGTCTCTTGGTTACACTTGTCTGTACGATATTTTCTCCCATTTGATTCCTGTCTCATTTTGTCTCTTGAACAAAATACCTGTCACTTAGGAAACAGCTATTTGTTATTTCTCCTCTCCTAATTATTTGGTATGGATTCTTACTTCTTACACAATCAAACTTATTTCCAATTGCAGCAATATTAATCATTCATGGGCCCTGGTAATTCCAGCATCAAGTACTTTAGGGCAATAATAGAGTTCAGCTAAGGCAAAGAAATGGATGGATTTGAATGGTCTGCTGATCTTTCCTACCACCCTATTTCATCTCCTATAAAGCTGATAGATTACCTTGGCTAGCATTTATGCTGACCATCTCTCTGCATCTGATCAGTTCTTTAGGGATTGGGGTAAAAATTGCTCTTAAGACCTGATAATGCAAAAGAAAAGAAGAAATGTCTCAGGCCCTGCAGCCTAGTTCTTAGACCAGATGTTGGAGAGCTGTTTGCTAGCAGGGTGCATGAATGTCCCCATCCAACATACTGTGGAACTGCTGTCAGTCTCCTTCTTCATTTCAGCTGTCTTTGGATCAGCTGTAGTCAAACAAAGTACCTCAGGAACAACTCTGGTGTTAGGAGAGAATTTTCTGCTGTTATTCACATGGGTTTTGATATAATGCCCACTGAAATCAATGGTCCTCTTTTCATTAACTACAGTTGGCTTTAGATCAGGCCTGGGAAAATGCATATCTTCCAGAAATGCCATCAGATGATTTCTTTAAAAAGCATCAAACAAAGATATATGACCACATGGGCTGATTGGGGGAAAAGAAAGTCCTAACTCTCTTATATATGGTTGGCTTTCTGCTCATATCAGCAATAATTTAGATAATTAAATTGCTTAGTTCAGTAGTTGGAAGAGGCACTATCAACAAGCTGACTCTACTAAGATGTCAGATATATTAGTGTTCTGTTGGGTGTTTTCTCTTTTTTTTGGGGGGTGTGTGTGTGAAAAGCTATATAATTGGACACTGACTTTTTCACCCCAGGCTAACCTCTTCTTCAGAGGAGCACACTAAAGACATTTAAAATCACATTATGAATGCCAGCATAGTTAGAACATTTATATGGAGTGTGGTGGTGTTCAGTGGCAGCAGACAAATGGATGAAATTAAGCACAATAATTGTATCAGCCCCCCTTGAATTGAATGAACAGTTCAGTGGTATAATTTAGCAAAACATAAGTAAAAGCTCATATGTATTAGTGAGCAGACCAAGTCCATAACTGGACATGCTTTTTACATTCAGCCTCGAGTCACTGATCTTTGTACTGTCCCTGTAGGGTCTTTGAACTTTTACTAGCACGAGGGAGAAGCGGTTTTATTAAATCATGCTCCTGATATTCTCATCTTACTATTGACTCCAGTTTTGTTATGTTTTCTTTTATTAATATTTGTGACTGAATCATTCCTTTGAAGGATGAAAGAGATCACAGAAAGTATTCTGTTTTTTTCCATCTCTCGCTTGTGTGTTTTCTGCTTTTGGTGACATCTCTCAAACCAGAGAGGCCGAGAAAGGGAATACCCAGTGCTTGTGCTTGAAGTGCTTGTCCTAGAATATTCTGTGAAGTTTTCTTCTCTGCCACGTTCTTTGCATCTGTCTCTTCTTTCCCCTATATTTTCTCAAGATGCCATTTCTAAACCAACAGTTTTGCTTCTATTCTTTCATACAAGTTTTCCCTTCTTGTCCCCTGAATTACAGTGATGTGATGGTATTATCTGAGAATCGAGGTTACAACAAAGTTACTATATGTCCCTTCAGGATCAGGCTATGGCAAGAGAAAAACAGAGAAAGCAGGATAGAAAACATAAACTTCTTATTTACAATGGACAGGGCTTTAATTTTTTAAATAAATTGATGTCAAGATATCCCTTGACTTTGGTTCAATCAGAAGTAAACCCCACGGTGAAATGCCCAGCTATGCAGTTCATTTCTGGCTATGTAAGTGACTCTTTGGAAAGCAGAGCCCTAGCTCCGCTGCCAGCCTCAAGGGATGAAGCTGAGGAGACAAAGTAGAATCCCTTACAATGCTGGAGTGCCAAGGAAGCTCAATGGTGAGCAGAATATCAACATTCTTTTGAGATGAGAAGACCCATTTCCCCTTCACCTCCTTTTTTTAATGCTGCTTTTTATAAGTGTACATTTCCCAAAGAGTGTTTACTTGTTCAAAAGTAGAGAGGCCTTTGCCATGGATGCTTACTGACCGAAAACTCTATACCAAGCCCCCTGAAAAAGCCATATTGGAGCTGAAAGTCATAGAGAGCTTGTGTCTATCTTCTGCATATTGTTTGTTCAGCTGTGAGGTGGTATGAATAGTTTAGTACCGTGCTTGTATTTTAAGTGTAGGGAGCTCACTTGAACATTTACCAGTACACTTTTCAGCCTGGGTGCCATTCCCTCATCACGTTTGCATGTAGCCAGAATTATTCACCTCTTCTTTTTTTTTCCCATTAGACTATTAAAAACAGGCCTCAAACACAGAGTGCATAGTTTGATAATAAACTTGGATGTGATAGGATTTGTCAGCTCTTTTGGCAATATCACTTAATACATTTAAATGTATCACAAGGGAATCCCAAAGTGATGTTTGTAGCATAAAAAGAAAAATAAAAGGAGGTACTTTAAAAAGATGTGCATTGACTTAAGGCCCTGTGCCAGGGCGGGTTTAGACTGGATATTAGAAAAAAAATTTTTACTAAAAGAGTTGCCAGGACCTGGAACAGGTTGCCCAGAGAGGTGGTTGAGTCACCTTCCCCTTCCCTGGATGTGTTTAAAAAAAGGGTTGATGAGGTACTTAGGCGTATGGTTTAACATAGGATGGGAATGGGTGGACTTGATGATCTTCAAAGGTCTCTTCCAACCTCGTGATTCTGTGATTCTGTCATTTTGAAGAAAATTATTCCCACATGATAGGCTGAACTAAAAATAATATTAATAAAATAATCCATTTTGGCCATTTGGAAATAGGGTCAACTAAACAGAATTTCATATTTTTGGAACACTCTGAAGTCTAAACTTTCCAACTTTTGTCTCCTTTTTTACCCCTTCTCCTGGAAGAGGAAATAAATATTGGTCAGCTGCTGTAATCACAGAATCTCCTGAGTTGGAGGGAACCCAAAAGGATCAAGTTCAACTTCTGGCTCCACACAGGACCAGCCAATCTCAAACTGGGTTCAGTCTCACAGTGACAGACTGAGGTGGGAAAGCAACCAGTGTGGAAAACCCACCACTAAAAATGCTTTATCTCCAACCTTTCTTCAAGCACCCCTGAAAACTTCCTTGTCATGAGTCCTGTTGATGTGAATGGCTGAATATTCTCTCACTGTTATATCCATACATAAAGTAGTTGCAAGTTAAGAGACTTGGTTCAATTTTTCATGCTATAAAAATGAATAAAATTATGTATTTTGGCCAGAATACAAGAATAATATTGAACCACAAATGTGTATTAAAGCCACCACAGGTTATGAATATACATTTTAAGCAGATGTTCTGCTTTAGTTTGGGTTTTTTTCCGCTATTTTTAACCTAAATGTCTGTTCCGAGACACCTTTCAGCATTCATAATGCAGCAATGAGCTCTTGAAGTGTTTTTGGCAAAGAGCTCTTAGACCTGGTCCTCTGCTTAGTCCTTCTGCTGGGGCAGAATCACACATGTACCAAGTGAGCCATATCCATGAGGCTGCCCATCATGCCACATCCACTGCCTGTCAAGCCAACGTCGGTCCTGCTGACTGACACCAGCTGGTGCTCTGCTCCTTTTATCCTGTCCTCATGTGGGTTAGCAGCTGGCAAAGACTGTTTTTAATAGTGTATTTATAAAACTTTGCAGCCATGCAAGCCCAGACACAGGGGAAGAAGGACGTTCTGAGCTCTCAGCATGGGAAGTGCAGAGGGCCGCATGGCAGATCTTGTTTCCCATTTCTTGCTGCTGCTGCTAATGTGCTCTCCATCACCAGTGCCAGAAAACAATGCCTCCTAAAAAAATACATAGGAGGGAAAAAACCTCGGGCTGAAGGCTCCCAGAGCTATTTTAAACAATGCTTGACCTGATCCCTCTCCAAGCAGCTGCCTGATCGGTATTTCAGTAATGTACTTATTTAAAAGGAAATTCTAACTACTGTAGGGCACGGTGATATTTTCATGCCCTTTTTACCCTGCAACCTTTTCCAGCTTGCTCAAACCTGAGCACCTCACTGTCTCGTAGGGACACCGTCTGGCTGAGGTGTAAACTACAGCACCTTCTTCTGCCGTTCAGATTTAGGGAAGATATTTGAATAAGCATGCTTTTTTTTTTCTCTTTTTTAAAATAAAAATAAAATAAAGTAAATTCTTTCTTACATTTATGTTCCACTGCTGACAGATATTTCCAAATTTATTTGCAGGGTGCAGGTTTTACTAGATGTATTGCTTTGCTCCTTGTCTGCATATGATATGGACTTCTGAAAATATAGGAGCCTGTATTTTGTCCTGGGAAGAAGGATTGACAGCTACGTCTTGACAACTACATAAGATTTCCCCCTTTTTTATTTCCTAAACCAGTGTGACATACACTTTATTTCTGAGATACATGGTAGAGATAGGCCCAACATTTGACTGATCCCGACTGGTTTTGAACGAATGCTGACACCGCTATTCATTTTGTCTGTGATTCCCACAGAACCCTATTGCTTTGAAAAGAAATATCCTACAATGCACAATCGAGCCTGCAGCAATGATCTACAACACACTGCATCCCCTTCATGCCTCTTTTACCCGGCTATCAACAGCAAGAAGCCGATGTGCATGTTAAAAGAGGAAGCAGAAATTCCCTGAGAAAATGAAGAAATAAATCTGTGCATTAAAGAGGAAAAGATGGATTCAGGAGCTGGGAGAAAGTTTTCCAGAATGAGTCCTTAAGCAGTAAAGAGCTAAAGAGTGAAAACTGTTTTCCCCTGCGTATGTGTACAGAGTATATAGGACTGCAGTGATTTTATGGTCTGTTGAATAAAAAAACAATACAACAGCAGTAATAACTAAATACATGTGTGGGTTTTTTTAAAATCATTTGATCTAGTGTTAGAAAATGAAGCTAAACTTTTAGCTGTCCAGCCACCTTGCTTGGCTTGTTACTATACTGTCTGACTTCAGTGGCTTCAGCCAAGCCAAAGTCAAACAAATGAACTTAAATGAAAATCATCCACCTGAGCTTTTGCACTCCTTTAACATAAATAATCGAAAGATGTGTTTTTGAAGCTGCTGAGTTTACTCCAGTAGAGAAAGACCGATAGCAACAAAAATGTATTTGAATACAGCCACGTTTTCTTTTAGTGTTCGTCATTTCTGAGACTCTGGAACTGAAAGCAGCAGTGGGTGAAGCAACAACTGGTTGTGCGTGGTTTGCAGTGGTTTATATCTCAGCTCTGCGTTGTGTATCTCCTAATGATGAATGCGTGGGAGGGCCAGGTCAGGAATGGTTTCCACTCCAGTGCGTTAATTGTGTGGTTGGCAGTGGGCTCAATTAAAGTATAATAATCTGGTAATCTCTCTCCTTTTTCTATTCAGGCTGCTGCACACTGAATAGAGCCAGTGAAAGGCTATAGCTTTTGAAAAGTAGGTGAACTCCTGCCTCTTTGTCTGAGCGGGTCGTGTCTAGTCACATAAAATGAGAGGCAGAAGAGACAACTCCCCCCAAAACTTGCTCCTATGACTTGCATCGCTACTTCTGTTTGTGTTTCTATGAGATAACACTTGCTCTTTTTTTTAGGCTACGGATTGGCTTTCTAGCAAGTTTCTCACCACAGTGGAAAGACAACCTGATGCGAGAAGGGAGATATGTCCATTACGGGAAGATGCCGCATGCCCCATCTCCTGGTTCTTCTCACTCTCGTGTTCAGCGGGGAGCAAATTGAGGCACAAAGAGCAGGTATGTGCTGTTCAGCTTACTGCCTCATGCTAAATAGCTGCTGGGGCTTTTACAAGGCTGAGAAGCTGTCATTGCTAGGAGGGGAAAAATATAAAACCCAAGCAAGATATTTTCTGATGAAAAGATATGAAATAGACTGTAGGGATAGAGATAGCTCAGGGATCGAGGCTATGATTTACCTAGGGTCTCCAGTTCTGCTATGGGCTTAGAAAGGTTATCATCTCAGCTGCCCAGAGCTAGGGGAACAGCATGCAGTTTATTCTGGTTATGCTTCATCTACCAGCAGGTTGCCAGCAGGGTCTCTGGCATGGCTTTTGGTCTGTGCTGCTGATCACTCCCAAATGCCACTGAATGGGTTGGAGGATGGTGCAGCTGAAGGACCCTTCCTATAGGCAGTCTTGACAAGGATGTGTTGGGTTTTGGGCCATAGCAGGAAGACTTGAGTTATCTGGCTTTGAATGATGCTACACCTCAAGGACACAAAAATGCTTGTAGACCCACACAGTTTATTGGTGTAAAAGCCCAAAGATACTTTGAGATGGAAGTTTAGGATCAATGCTATTCTGTAGCCCAGGGTAATTTATAAGAAACAAAATTGTTTTTTAAACCATCTTTCTGTCTAAGGAATAGCTGCTTTACAGTTTTGTTGTGTGATCTCTATAAGAGGAATAAGTACCTAGGAATAAAAAAAATGAAATCTCATCCTTTTTTCTGCCTGTGGATTAGTCACTGGAAGGATATGGTGGTGCCATTTATATGGTCATTCTGTGATTACTTTAAATAATTTCTGGCTTATGGATTGTTTGTGAACTATTTTTAGTGGCAATACTGCAAAATGGTTGACGGTGTCTGAACAGATGAATACAACTCCTGGAATTATGCTTCCACAGAGTATTCCTATAATCACAAAACTGAAAGTTCACTTTCTGTGAATTATCTCCCATATTCCCTGAACATTAACTGTTTCTGCCAGTAAACAATATTATTATAGCATTCTTGGAAAACAATCCATTTTGTCCATCAGTGGATATTACTGTGTTAAAAGTGCAGATTAATATTTGCTAAAAGCTTTTCTGCAGCATTTCATCTCACTGCCGTCAGGTCTGTAAGCAAAGAATCACTGACTAAAAAAAATGATCCCAAAAGACCATCATTTTTTCCCTGTATGCTGCCTGACTCGGCATCACTTTTTAAACTTTCACCCCTCCTTGTTTTAAGGCTCATTGCCCTTGAACACCAACAGGATTCATTCTGTCTGTTCTGTTTGGTTTTTAATTGCACTCATGCTGAGACTTGTTAAAATAAGCAACAGGAAGGTCTGTACCTTGTGGGTTTTATACTTAAGACTTTATATTCTCTGGTTAGTCTCACTTAATTGATATTCTTTTAAGCAGAATAGATTAATACAATAATGAATTGGGCCAGGGAAGGGAGAGGGGAGATTTCTTGCTTATATATTAACCTTTATGTTCTGCAAAAATCAAGCAGAACTACACTTGGCAGTCTAGCTGATATACACAGATGTAATGTAACTTACATCTGATAAGATAAAATTACATCTCCAGTGATCTCCACACTCTGATTAACTTTGAGAGAGTTACTCTGTGTTTCCAACCAGACCTTTCTTGCTCTGGGGTTAGAGAAAAGTGTTCCCTCACTGACAAAATGGTGTCACAGAACATGATCTGATGTGGACAGATTGTTTCCAACGTGATTGCATGTGGAAGGGTTGTTTCCAACATTGTCCCTATGCCGTGTCCATAGGTGTTTCCATAACTGCTGAAGGAACAGCAACACCTGGGTCAGGTCCCTGGTGTTCCACCTGACAGTGGAAGTTAACACAGCAACAGATGATGTTCATTTTTCATCATCACTTGCAACACATCAAGTGTATATTTAACCACTCTCACAGCCATCACACAATACCATGAGCATTGTCCTACAGTGTTATAATGTTTACCTATGATGCTTTTACTCTTATCTGAAGAAAAGTCTGCTTCTTGTGGCTTGAGCCACCCACACTTTCCTTCCCAGTGCAGTGGGTTGTTCTGGGGATCCTGTCCTCTTCAGGGCAGGTGCACAGACCCAGGATAATCAAAAGCACCAGATAATTTATGAACCATAAGGTCATATTTGGGTGTGGGTGAAGACTTTGTGACCTTGCTGTAGGCTGCAATTCAGTGAGGAAACATGGCAAAAACATCATTCCTCCAAGCTTTGGGTATTAATATTATTTACATTTCTGTTCACTAAGCCGGCTGTCAAGCAAGTGCTTGACTAGATGAACTGTGTATGATATCTCCATACTTTTTGGTCTGTTCCAGAGGAAAACATCCTAGGCCTTGGGTAACATCCACATTGAGTGTATTTACATCAGTGCTTCAGCTCTGGTCAGGAGTGCAGCAAGGACAAACTAACTCCTAAGAGATGGGAAGGCAGGAGCTAGGAGTCTCCCTGGGCTGGCGGGATGGGGACTCACTGACCCCAGAGCAGGGAAGGCTCAGGGATGGCAGCCAGGCTCAATGGTCAATCCATATTCCCAGAAAAGCTCATAGTGATGAAACAGATTCAAGATCAAGCCAGGAACGTGAGTCAGCAAGTCAAGGTCTGGATCAGGTCTAAAGGCAGCAGCCAGATTTAGACATTCTCCAGGCAAGTCCACAGAGGTGTGGCAGGTCCAAGGTCTTAGTCACTGATAGACATTTAGTTGCTGGGGCCTGCCTGGAATTAGTCTGATGCAACAACATGCAAATCTTACAGTGGGATTGTCACTTTTTAATGTATGGAGAACTAAAGTGTCCTTGGTAGGCATAGTCTGGAGTTACGTAGTCTCAAAAGTACTCTCAAATTCTCTGAGCAAAGAAGAGTAACTTGGTCAGTCCACATCCAGTCCCAGAGGAGGTTATTAACATGGTCGTAGTGGGAATAGTTGGGGGAATCGGGGTTCTGCCATGAAAAAGGAGTCAATGCAACGGATCTGCTCTTAGTGTGGGTAGATGTGGGCTGCCAGCTCAGATCCTGGTAAAGCAAAAGGGTTTAAAGCCAATTGCCAACAGTTTACAGGACAGACACAACATCTCCAGTTCAGAGGCACATAGAAGAGCCCTGTTACTCTGAGGGAAATAAAGTGGCACAGGCACTGGTACAGACCAATTCTCTGTCTTGTATCATGTTATATGTTCACAATGAGATTGGTCAAATTAGCTTTTTATCATTAGTTCAAACAAGCACTTGTATTTTGCAAGACAACGTGAGATGAGAACTACTGGAGAAACAATGGTTGGTGGTTGTGACCATATATAAATTTGCTTTGTAGAGCACCTTTCAGTCTTGGAACTCATAATTCCTTAGGGACTATGGTCTATAACAGTGAATTAAATATACATTTGTATATACATATACACACACATTTTGTCCAGCTAGGGTGTTAGGTTCATAAGATTTTGGCATCTGTGGGACATTTATGTTTGGCTTGCATATATTCAGAAACACCCAGAAAATACCTCATGGGAGATCTACTTTCTTGGCAAGCAGCTGACAAATACATGACCAGTCCATCTTCCTAGGCAATCAAGCTGCAATTGAAATACATTTACCTTTTGGATTACCCAGCCCTCAGATTGCAAATATGATAGCTGGAGCCAAGAGGGTAGTTGTGCAGATAAGTGAACTTTCCCCTTACAAAGTGACTGCCCTTTGTTGTCAAGGAAGCCATCCCTGTATTCAGTGAATCATTCTTTAGTCAATAGTCAGTGGCAGAGACCCTCAAAATCGAAATCTTGTTATAAACTTGCTTCACCAAGATATCCTGCTGAGCAAAAGAACTGCTTCTAGCTAAGCATAAATAAATCATAATATTAATGCAAGAAGAAACATGAAAGCTTCATTACTCATGGTCAGGATTGGCATAGGCAAGGTCAGGGCAGGTCTCTTGATCCGCCAAGGACGTTTTGGAGCTTGGTCTGAACAAAGGCATTGCAATGAAGTTTGAGAAAATAGCTTCATATGCATGCAGGTGGTGTAGGGGAAAGATTGAGCAGAGGCAGTTAGTAGTGGAGGAAGAGAAAGTGTTTGCATTTCAAAGCGAAGTGTGTGCTGATCTGCTGTAGATGTCCTGCAACAGATAAGGTGAATCACAAGGAAGAAAGGCTGAGAATCTGCATTTCCTCTGCAGGACAGGGAGAGGGTTTGCTGCCTCCTCCAAATAGCTCACTAGACAGCTATGCTTAGGGAATATCTTATATATCTGATACTTGTCTTTCATCTTCCTTTAGCAATGTTTTCTGCCACTCTTGCAGGTTGCAAGAATGTTCCCTACGACCTTGTCTTCATCTTGGATGCCTCCTCCAGTGTTGGAAAAGAAGATTTTGAGAAAGTTCGGCAGTGGGTGTCTAATTTGGTGGAAACTTTTGAGATTGGCCCAGACAAAACCCGTGTAGGTGTGGTGCGATACAGTGATCGTCCAACCACAGAGTTTGACCTGGGAAAGTACAAAACTCGGGAGGAAATCAAAGATGCTGCACACAAAATTAAGTATTATGGAGGTAATACTAACACTGGAGATGCTCTCAGATACATCAACACCTACAGTTTTTCCAAAGAAGCTGGTGGGAGACTGAGTGATCGAACTGTTAAAAAAGTGGCTATCCTTCTGACTGATGGAAGGAGCCAGGATTATGTCTTGGATCCAGCCACTGCAGCCCATCAGGCTGGGATTAGGATCTTTGCTGTGGGTGTTGGCGAAGCCTTGAAAGAGGAACTTGATGAGATTGCTTCAGAACCTAAGTCTGCTCATGTGTTTCATGTCTCTGATTACAACGCCATTGATAAAATTCGGGGGAAGCTGAGAAGACGTCTGTGTGAAAGTAAGTAGAGCTCCCAGTTTTTCTACACAATTAGAATTATAATAGGTTTAGTTAGCATACTGTGATTGTATTCTCTGATCCTTATAATCCTATGCTGATAATTCGTTATTTTAGTGTATTCCACTCTGTTCCACTCTGTAAGAAGTCATTTTACTAGTTGGAGCATGGTGAAGTGATCACTTCTGTGTTCTTCTGCTCAAGTCAGTATTCATCACAGGTCAGCTTCTAGTAGTCAACTAGACACCAAAAAATTACCTCCTTTGTGGTTTTGATATAGTTCAGTTATTTCATAGCATTTTGGACTACTGAATATGAAGGCTGACATTTACACCCAGAATTTGCTTTATGTCCTCTTATTTTCTGGCACTGGATTGCATAAAGGATGCTACGGATGTGCTTTTTTTGCCTTTCAGCATCCCAACTCTACTGAGAACTGGTATTCAGTCTATCATCAGCCACATAAAACTTGGTGATGTTTTGAATGACTGCTAACAGAGAACAATGTATGAAATACAGACAGAATCAATGAAATTTGAATTGCCAGCAGCATGGTGAAGGGGACTGTAATGGCATTATGGCTGGTATCCCCAGCTCTCCAATGGGAACAGCAGTCTAATACCCCTTTTTCCTTCCACCACTAATAAATCACTCTCTAGTTCTTGACTACTACCAGCCACCTGGTTTTGCTGCTTTTTGTAGCGTGTGTTTTGGTTACTCTGAGTTCTTAAGGTCAAAAACCATGAGACACTGCTCTGGTTCCTAGGTATGAAAATAGATGACTGACTGTGTGATAGCTTAACACATTGTGGTGTTACATTGACCAGGTCTGCAGGCCAGGAAGTTGTGTTACAGTCATATAGAGTAGCATAGAGTAGTGTAGAATAGTGTAGAGTAGAATAAAATAGGAAGAGAAGAGAAGAATAGGTTTCAGTTGGAAGAGACCTACAACTGCCTGACAGCTTCAGAGCTGACCAAAAGTTAAAGTATATTTTAAGGGCATTGTCCAAATGCCTCTTAAACACTGACACAGGGCATTGGTCACCTCTCTAGGAAGTCTGTTCCAGTGTTAAACCACTCTCTCATGGAAGAAATACTTCCTAATGTCCAGTCTAAACTTCTCCTGGCACAACCTTGAACCATTGCCATGTGTCCTGTCACTGGATACCTGGGAAAAGAGATCAGGTGACAATGTTGTCTGAAAAAAAGCAGACCATCATCACTTGTAGGTGGTGTGAGGCTCTTTTATTGCTCCCTCTGACCTCCATTTGCAAGAAAAAAATTGCTAACAGAGTATTTTGGGCTTATGTATGTTTCTTAAAGAGTGACTAGCACAAGCAGGTATTAAACAGTTGGCATCACCCCACAATATCTAGGCATGACTGCGTTTTTTGCAGGCTGAATAGAAGTGGGTTTAGATAATATATTTCCAATACAAGTGAAATTCATCGTGGGTGTCGACTGTAAACTATGCAGACTTGAAGTAGCTGGGTCTTTTCTGCCCCAAAATCTTATGTAGTCATATGCACACTGGGTTAGAATAAAGGGTAAATCCTTCTGGTGGGCACATTCGATCAACTCAAACAACTTCCTACTGCAGCTGCTGATCTCCCAAAATACTAATTTCCTTTGAAATCCTATAATGTTCCTTTTCTAAAGCAAGCGTTTTCAGTGCTTTGTACTAGGTCGGCGTTTGTCACCTTCTCAAAAAATCATTTACCTATCTATGAGAGTATAATGTGATTTTTCTGTGTCTTTCTGACCCCATGATATATCCACCTGTGTGTGCATACCACTCCTCATTAGTTCATAAAGGATTACTTGGAGCTTCCCTTATCCTGAGAGTGATAGCAGTCACTCTCCACGGTGTTTGCTTCCACCTGCATTAGTGGGTTCAGTGGATAAAAATAAAGCCTTTAAATAGTAAGGGAAGAGGAAAGGTTTGATTTTATTAGATACAGAGAGCAAGGAGAAAAACATGCTGCTAAATGAATTGCTTTCTGTGTTGGAACAAAGGGAATCAGACTAGTACCAGTGCACATTAATAACAAAGGGAGCAGAGAGGAGAGAATTAACTAAGCAAGCATCGAGTAGATAGTGTGCAAATATTGAGGATAACTCAGAGAGAACAATGAGATGTAAGGAAGGTAACAGTGACAAGAGGAATTGAGTATCCGGGTACATGGGACACAGTGAATGCAGCTGGCTTTAAACAGGTGGATGCAAGATAGAGAGAGAGGTTATCAACTAAGGCATTAAACACATGCACAATGGACTGATTTCCACAGCAACAGCAGTTATAGAAGATAGGTCTTCCTTAGGTGTTCCTGGATGGTGTTCCTTAGATCCAAGGACACTGTTGAGCTGCTGTAACATCCCTAGATGATTCACTCTACCCTTGATGTGGAACACCTTCTTCTCACAGGCCTTGGCCCCCCTCACTTTTTCCTGTTTACACTGAATATCAAAAGAGTTTATTCTCTTCTGTACATCAGTCTTTCCTGCTTGGAGGGATGCTGCAGATCTACCCTGTCTTTTCTTCATCATGTAAAGCAGGGAAACTGCTCTTTGGCAGTCTTATATTTATTTAATTTATTGGTTTGCATGCAAAATATTTTTAATGGGGATGATGTATGTTTAGATCAGATCTAAACAAACACGAAATACTTGCTGTCACTGAAGTCAACTTAAAATACAGGGTGAGACAGTGAGAGCACCATCAGCAGAAGTATTAACGTACAGATCAGATGGCAGAACTGTTTTGGGAGGTGAGAAAGGGCTGGCAGACAACAGGACCAAGAGTTTTCTAGTGCGTGTGTCACTTTTGAATTTCATGTTAACAGAGTAGGAACAGGAAAGGAGTTCACTGTAAGGGCTGTGCCTTACACACACTTAGAAGATAAAACTTTTAATAGTTGTTGGAGTTTACTTTCTCTAATTTTAAAATGGCAGCACTGCATAAAACAGGAATATACAAACCACCGAGTGGGTGGAAGACGTGATGAGGGCACCTGCCAATCTGCTGCTTAATTCGTGCACATTCTAAGACAAAAGCATATATTGCCAGAGCCGTGGTAGTGATTTAATAGACATAATCCTTTGTGAGCTCCTGGGAGACAGGAATCAAATGGCAGAAATGGAAGAAAAGTTTTTTTTTGTTGTACTGACCAATGATGAGACTTCCAGCCCTTCTGCTGCTGTACTGCTGAAACGTGGAGAGTCGTGCAGTGATGGAAATACAGGATTTCATGCCAGCAGCTGTTCAGAATCGCTTGTCTCTGCTCTCACTAGTCCATCCTAAACTCAGTCATTCCATCTTGCTATATTTGACTGAATTTGCTGCTCAGACCACGTCATTAAGTGCATTAATAGCATTTTAGCTCTCATTTGATCTTGTGGAAGCAAGCATAGCAGAGTCAAAAAATAACATGTCTGCTCAGTAGGACTTTGTGGCAGTAGGAGATATTTTTGCCAAACATATCCATTACATTCTGGACTATAGTTAGCAGGCAAAAATGGGTGATGTTTTCAGAGGAAAGCAGGAGAGATGCATTCTGCTAAAAATTCCAGAGATGCTACATGCTTCCTAAATAGGGTTTCTGCTTATATGTTGTAGAGGTAAAAGCAGGCAGCTACGGAATCTTAAAAATATAGTAGCATTTGCTTCTGGCAGGTAAACAGTAGATTTATGCTTGTCAAAGAGAAACAATTTCTTCACTTGCAGCCCAAATTAATTTTACAGATGGATTTGATAAGCTACAGTGCATGCATGAAGTTGTCAACCTGGCTTGGACCTGGTAGTGCTGGGCTTTAAACACCGTCGTCTGACATTTAAGCTTCAATGTGGGAAAATGTAATGGTGACTTAAAGCACCCATACCAGTTTTCCTGAAAAGACTGATTGCAGTGCTTTGGATACAGTAATATCTGAGTTTATTATCATTAAGCCAGGCAGGTGATAAGATGCAAGTTGTAAAGCTAAGCAAAAATATTCTCAAAAAACTCTTTACTGGCTCTATAAAGCTGAAGCCCATGGCTTGGCACCCTTGCAGTATACAGCATTCATGTGCGATTCCTAAGCCTCTGCTCTACTGCAAAAGTCAGATTTCACAGCTTGAAAATACATTTGGCTTCAGAGGTATCGTCACTGCTAAGATTTGTTGGTTTTTTCCCTACAGCTAGTAACAGAAGAAACACAAGCAGATACTCTCTAGGGACAAGCTACAGGAGTGTTGTGCTTGGCGTTGTTCTGTGTCCACCAGTGGCTTTGTGTAATGTAGCCCTTTCTACAACTGGTTTTTAGTTGTCTGTGAACTTGATGAAATCTTGCCATGAGTCCCCTCTG
Organism: Gallinula chloropus; assembly: GCF_964237585.1. NCBI lineage: Eukaryota > Metazoa > Chordata > Aves > Gruiformes > Rallidae > Gallinula > Gallinula chloropus. The sequence goes on from NC_140086.1 coordinate 6,439,100, forward strand.
CAGATGTGTGGAAGATCATACAATTGTCATATGAATCTCAAATGCTTTGCAAACACAAGGAGATGAAGCTGAAATGTTTTGATGACTGGTTGGCACCAGTGGCTTGTCATTGATTTCAGTCAATATAATAAGGCCTGTGATAAAATATCAAAAACAGTCACATGTCCATATGATTCATTATATTTCTATTTGTACATGTCTTGGTTGACTTTGGGTTGTGTATGCAGTGCACAAAATATAAGTCTTATGCTACCACAATTCTCTTTCTGATGCAAAAGGACTGCCAGTCTCCAAGACACCACCTTGAACACCGTTAAAATAATAGTCTAAAGGCTTCAGAAATGTCTTTCTTTGAAGTCAGCTTTTCTCAGGTTCATGGTACGTTCACAGAAGAACAGTAAGGTGTTTCTTCTTGACCTTCAGTGTTAAAAATGTCTCATGCACAAAGACCACGACCAAGGGTAGGCATTTGAATTTCCATATCTTGGCTGACAGTTCCTAAGATACTTATCAGTATAGTCAAATCACATGAGTCCTGAAATGTCTGAATGCATCACCACCACCTAACTGTGTTTGCCTGTTGACAGCCATTTTATACTCCCTGTTGAGCTCTGAGGTTTCACTCTAAGCATTTATTTCTAGATAGGTTTGCACTACACATCATGGAACAGGAAAGGAGGTGGCACTCAGCAAACTAGCAGGATTGAGAAATTTAAGAGTTCACCTTAGCAGTAGTTACAAGTTTTGATTGGTCTCCTTGCAAGAGCTTTTGTTCATTATTTTAATGGCTTCTAGAACCTTAAAAATGTGAACACAGCTTCTTATCATCTGGCAGAACTTGGTACATTCCACAAACACGCCTATACATCTACATGGAAAAAATCTGTGAGAGTCACCTTTATGTTGAATGCAAAGAAAACTGAGTTGTTTTGCAGCAGTAACTGATGTCTAACAAATTGGTTAAAGCCTGATTGCTACAGTATGTCCCATGAAGATGATCTAATGCTTGTGATTCTAGTACATGCACATTGCTCCTGCCAAAGTCAGGATTCTTAGTGGAATATTCCACATTTGCCAGTTTAAGAGTATGTCCAGGCTAAGTGCTGCTACTAACATTTTGATTCTCACTTGAAAATCTAGTCACTTCCAGATGGACTGGGAAGTCTGTTAAAAGATCAGCAGCAGATAACTGCTGCTTTTTTGAAACCTACAGCTAGACAGTAACCTGACTGATAAAACCTGGTATCTCCTGTTTCTTCTTGATGCTTTTCTCCCCCAGCCACAGTGGTGACTTTCTCAAGCTCTGTAACATTCCCAACTTCTAGCTACCTTCCATTCCACAGATGACAGGATCCCACATCCTTTCATCACCATTTGCTGGCTAACTGCAGTTCCTGCAAAGGCATTAAAGGCCTGTAACAGAATTTTCAACTGATCTATCTTTTGCTTGAAAAAGAAGAAAACTTCACTTCTCATGGAGATATGCTGGGAGGAGATAAAATGGGCTTAGTGGTGATGACATCATTCAAATTTCTTTTGCCATTGGGTGGGTTGACGGACAGCCTGGTATCTTGGACTGTGGTTCCAAGAAACACAGAAAATAGACTCTTTCTTTTACAGCATTTTTTTGTTTTCAAATAAAATGCCTGAAGTTTTCAGATCTGATTTCCCACTTGCTCCAGACATCATCAGCTCAGAGCCAGATGGTTCCAGTGCTTGTGTCTGGCAGGCAGAAATCCTTGAGCTCAGGGAGTGTGCAGTGTCTGCTGGGTGGTCCTCAGTCCCTCCACAGATCTTGTAGAAGGGACTGTTTTCCCAGATCATGGCTACAGGTCTATTCTTCCACTGTATGATCTCCATGTCATTTAAATAACTTCCTAATTTGCTCAGGACTCTGAAATTAATAGGTGTAGCTAAAGTGCTAATCAGTTAACATCAGCCCCAGTGCTACAAAAGAAAGTAATCTTCTTCATAACTTCCTTCTCCCAACTGCTGGCACAGGCATTTATGTAGCTCTATCATGACCTACAGCAGGGAGCCAATGAATATTCTTGTTTTCTTTCCCAGCTTAGTTTTTACTCAGATCTAGTTCCCCGTGTAACCACATGGATATTTGCTGTCCCTGGGAAGGAACTGGCAAAATGTGAAAACAAATAACGAGTAGTAGAAGGAAGACCTGGATTATGTCTTTTGGTACAGAGCTAATTCATATCAGTTTGATGAAAATCAGCTGACTTCAGAAAGCTGAGGAAAACCCTCCAAATGCTCCCACTGTAAATGTGAGCCTGTGCTCTGCAGTCCTCTGGTTTAAGCATGCACAAAATGGATTGCTAGGCAGGTTCTTCCCATTCAGAATCCTGTTCTAGACTTCAACACAGCTTCCTTTCCTTGAATAAACATCCTGTTTACTAAACTATCCCATTACAGATGGACCTCTTGATGATTCTGTTCCTTTTTCCTTAAATAAGCTTTTCAGTATGCTTGATTGTTGCTGCATCACTACTGATTTATGAACTTCTGGATGTTCATGGCTGTAGCTGTAATGACAGAGCCCTCCCTCCTCAGACACGAGCTGCATATGGCTGGGAGGATCTTGATGGGAGTCATTGATGGGGATTGGAACTAGATGATCTTTGAGGTCCCTTTGAACCCAAAGCATTCTATGATTTATTTTTCTTCACTTGTATGCTGGAGAAAGCATTCAGGTGAGGAGTAAATTCAGCCTCACATCAGCTGTGGCCTGATTTTTGCTGAGGGAGCAACAATTAATGCAACAGTCATCCAAACCTACAGCTTCATACAGACTTCTGAGAACTTGAATAAGGGACTCTGAAGGTGGAAGCATAGTGATATCAATTAAACCTTTTGCACTGTCTTATCTTATTTGTTTCTTTAGCTGTTGCATATTGTCCTGGTTTCAGCAGAGATACAGTTAGTTTGCTTTCTGGTAGCTGGTGTAGTGCTGTGTCTGGGATTTAGGATGAAAGTAATGTTGGTAACACACTGATGGTTTTAGTTGTGACAGACAGTCAAGGACTTTCAGCTTCTCATGCTGCCATTACAACAAGAAGGTAGAGGGCACCCAAGAAGCTGGGAAGCTGGGGGCTGACCTGACAGCTGATCTGAACCGACCAAAGAGATATTCCACACTGTATGATATCAGGATCCAAGGAGTTGGGATGAGAGGCTGGGGGCCTTGCACAGCAGCACGGGGTCTTGCACAGCATTGACTTTGGGTGGTGATAAATTGTGCTGTTCATCACTTGTTCTCTATTATATTATTATTGTTGTTGTTATCATTATTACTCACTTATACTTTTCTAATTCTCTCCCTCATCCTGCCAGGGGTGGGCGGTGAGTGAGCAGCTGCACAGTGCTTAGCTGCTAGCTGGAGCTAAAACCATGACACATACAAATAGTAGCATTATAAAATGTGGACAATCATTTTACATAAAGCAATGAATATCTGGACTTCCAATGTCGTCTTGTCCGAAATCACAGAATCTAGCTGAATGATACCATCTCTCCCTGCTTGTAATAGTTTTTCTTGCATTTCAGGCAAGAAATCTCTGTGAACAATATTTGATGTACAGTAAAACTAATTGTAAAGGCAGAGAGAAGATTACACTCATGACAAATAAAAGCAAGTCCCAGACATTAGAAAGAAACATCGAGACAACCAGGAAAAGTATGGGTCTCAGCAGCAGAAGAAATTACATCTTATGAAAAAGTAATGTGCCATTTAGAGAACAAAAAGAGGAAAAATATGGTGACTATGGGACACATTTCTAAATAGTGTTGGAATGAAAGAGGAATACAGAAATCGGAACAGGCAAAAAGCTGGAACGTATTGTCATGTGATGAAAATTATTAGTAGCTTGTTTTTCAACACTGCTTGCAATCCTTATTGATTCTGCAGGACCTGTGAAGGGATCATCACTTTCAAAATGAGGCTGTGGAGCCCAATATCTATCTAGCTGCATTCAAAAGGAGGCTTTCTGTCTGCTCCACTGGAGTCCAAATGACGGGGTTAAAGAGAGGACTCATCCTTGGGGTAGCATTGTTTATCTTCTTGTTTCCTTTCTGATGGACTGATAAGGAATGCTCAGTAGCAGGAATAACCTCTGAAGCTGAGAAAATGCTCAGCAGGAGAGTAGAGCAAGGCACACAATACCCTCAGAGATTTCAGGTTTTCTTACAGGCTTTTCTGTACAAGAAAAACAGAGACAAGGAATCATAGAATCACAGTTTGGTTTGGATTTGAAGGAACGTTAAAGATGATGTATTTCCAACCACCCTGACATGGGCAGGGATACCCTCCACTAGATCAGGTTGCCCAAAGCCTCATACAACTTATCCTTGGACACTGCCAGGGAGGGGAGGCAGCCACGGCTTCTCTGGGTAGCCTATGCCAGGGCCACACCATGCTCATAGAGAAGACTTTTTTCATAGTATTTAATCTAAATCTACCTTCTTTCAATTTAAAACCATTCCCCCTTGTCCTATCATTACACACCCAGATAAAGAGTCCTTCTCCAGCTTTCCAGCAGTCCCCCTTTAGGGGCTGAAAGGCTGTAAGAAGGTCTGACTGGAGACTTCTCCAGGTTGAGGAAGCCCAACTCTCTCAGCCTGTGTTGATAGCATTTGTCATCCATTAACATTCCCTCAACCGACCTCATACCAAAAGGGAACCAGTTAATGTTTTAGGCCTGTCATCTTTTTTTTCCTTATGCTTTTATGTGGCTATTCCCATGCAGATCTAATGGTCTCTTGTAGCACAGGCTATGTATAAATGAAGCTAGACCATCACCTGCCCTCATTAGATGCATCTGCAAATTCAAGATTTCATCTGCTCTCCCTTAATTTGGGGATGTACTTCTATTTGAGACAGGAGAGCCAAGTCTGGAAAGGTGCTCTGAAGATTTAGTCCCCATACTGCTGATGGAACTGGTAGAATTTACAGCAAATGACGGAGAAGTGTGAATGCTTGTCAGAGCATGTAAAACCCCCTGCAATGCATTGAAGGTCCCACCATACCATATTGTACTTTTCCAGAAACCCACTGAGTTTTCTGAACCCCACAACTTATTAAGTTAATGTTTCTGTAAGGCCTGATAGCAATGGTGAGCTTGGTCTCTCAGGGCTGGTTTGGGTTTGGGTGTTTTTTGCTGCTGGATCTATATATTCAAGCCTCACAGTCTTGTGTTGAATACCTATGTATGTGTAATGCATATCCTAATATTCCAGGTACTGAGGGAGTTTGAAGGTACCACGGGTGGTGGGTCTCAGGTTAGGGCCACAGCTGTTACTGGTCACAGGCTGCCTGAGACACTTGGGCAAAAGCTTAGCACAAACATCCATCAGATTGCCTTGCTGGAAAATGTGTGACCTTTTGCAGTATTGAATCAAGGTCTTTGCATCACCTGAAAGTTAAACTGATTTCAGAACAATTCAAACCAATTTCATGGGTAGTACTGAACTTGAAAAAATCCTGCTCAGACCTAGATAAGCTGTCACATTAAAACCTGAAACAAAATTGGCAGGACCACCTGTTGTTAAGATGTCAGATGAAGCCATTGTTCTGTGTCTTTCTTTAGTAACCCATTTTGTTTATCCCTGTGGTCAGGACTGAAGCATTTAAATTTCTAAGGGCTTATTTTGAAGCTGTAGGTAGATCTCTGACACATGTAAACCATGTGTGGACTCTCTGCAAAAGAAATCTTCGTGTTCATACTGGAGTTCAAACTCAAATGATATAACCATTTCCTTTCCATCCTTTGGTAATATGAAGTGGTGCATCCTTTCTTCTGTAGAAGTTTGCACAGGTTCCTTCCTGCCACTGAATTTCAACTTCTCATTTTGTTTTCAAATACACTGAACCAACAGGCAAAATTGAATTGTAATGTACTGGTCTGCTGGGAATATTTCTTTCCCAGTGGTAGAGCTGCAGCATGGTTTAGCTGGTGGGCTATTTTTGCTAGTAAATTGTAGGGTTAGTGTTTCAATCCCATCAAGCTCCCTACAAGTTACATCCATATACCAAATTCCTTTCCAAATCAGTGATCTTGTTTATAATGCGAAAATAAAACAGTGGGAGCATTTTGAATACCTTGAAGAAATGCTTTTTTGATAAAGTACTGATTAGGTTCTTTAAAATGTAAATAAAGAGATTGAACAACCTCTGCTATGTTAATGTAGTTACAAATGATGGAGAAGAGTTCAGAGCTCAGCCTTTCAGCATGCTTTTTTTTTTTAAGAACTGTGAGTGCTACTCCTAATGCTGACCAGCAGCAGGGAGGGTATGGTTCAGGGAACGTAGCTGGGTTGGATACTGTGGGTTTTGTTGCTTGCTGTCACAAACTATTGAATAGCAGCCTTGTTTGATGTCAGGTTTCAAAACTCCATTCATTTCCTTACAGCTTAACAGTCAACATTTAGCACCAGTTTGGCTATACCTTGATCTGTGTTCTAGGAAATTAAAGTATTAAGTATGTAAAAAAACCATATACGGGGGGTGTGTGTTTGTATATGACATTTGTTATATATTTATTTATATATATATATAAACTGCAGAAAATAAAGCTGTGTCCTTTCAGCCTGAAGCATCAGTCCTCTTTTTACAGTGAGGTAGATAAAAAGCCATAACACGTTAAAGCGCTAGTGAAGATGAAATACAGGACGTTTTTACTGCAGTGTAACCACACAAGATCAACCCAATCCACCACCTCTGGGTGAGACTTCATTTAGCTACACTGCGGTAGAAATCACTGTGCTTTGTTCCCCCAGGGTTTTATAGCAAGATGGATAGCATATATTAGTTATCTACTATAAAAACCTCTCCGTTTTGGCAGCGAAGACATAACATCTCTGTGAGAGGCTGCAATACGAATATGACACAAGTAGGATGTTGCAGCAGAATTTTAGTTGCTACTGCTAACGCTTTCTGGCAAATGACTCTAATAGCTTGAGGGTGTTTCTGAGTTTAAAGCAGATGTTGGATCAGAACCGAGATCCATAAATTGAATTAAACAATATTGTATCTTTATATTCAGGTATCTACAGTGGGTTTCGTATCATCTAACTGCAGTGGCCTGAAAGTTATTTGTCTAGACTCTTCTGGTAGTCAGTGGAAAGGAATAGACACCTCCAGAGAATGAGTCATCCTTTTTTGAAGAAGACTGTCCAAGACAGGCAGCATGATTCAACCTCCGAGTGCCTCTTTTCATTAGCTTTTGAGAGAGCTTAGATAACTCGCTCGCAATGGATTCCTCACTTTGACAGCCAAAAGCAAAAAGAGTTGAATCTTTCCCTGCTGCGTTCTCAGAGTAGAATAATATTTGGTTCCTTATGCCAGTAGATTAATCTATTGGGATTTACATTATTGTTGCATATATAGACCAGTGTGGTTGCAAGCTCAGGAGTGTGTGTTCTACTTCTCACCTAGCTACTTGACGCTGCAGTGTTTGTGCTGTCGCAGGATGCAAATCTAGTTTGGAGAACTATTGTCAAGTATTGCCATATGTTTTGAGTCAAGCACTGTAGTTCTGGATTGTGCTTCATCCTTAAGATACAGCTATGAAAAGAATGGGTTCCTCTCCCTTATCTTCCCGAACGTTGCGATAAAATGGCCTTTGAAGTAAAGTGTGGTGTGATACCACCTGCTGAAGTCTGTTGATTCATTAGAGCAAGGAGATTATGCTTTAAAAAACAATTAATGGCTGAAATACAATTAAGAGTAACAGAAGGAGACAGCTTTTTAAATTAATGTTGTTGAACGACACCTTTGCTGCAAATACCCTCTTTTGTTGTTAATTGAAGCATGAAGGTTGCATCCTGAGACAGGCCAACAAATCTACTCTTGCTTAATGATTTTGTGGTTTTCATGGTAATAAAGTTAGGCCCCAGAATAAACTGTACTCTACTGGAATCAAAATAGGAAGGTTTCTAGCTCAGACTGACTGCGTGTTCATAGAATCATGTAATGGTTTGTGTTTGAAGCCACTCCAAAGCCCATCTAGTTCCAATCCCCCTGCCATGAGCAGGGGCACCCTACACTAGACCAGGTTGCCCAAAGCCCCATTGAGCTTGTTATGAGTCAACACTCCCAAGTCCTTCTCTTGATGCCTGCTCTCAATCCAGTAAATCTGCGTTAAGTCTGTGGGACTGGTCTATACCAATTGTCATGCAATACAAACAAGCTAAGAATTCACTTGTAGGATCTGGTGAAAAAAACTGAGTGGACGGACTACTGGTGTATCTTGTGGGTTTGGGTCTTTGAATGTGCCTGGAAAGCTGGCAAATGACTTTGGACCAGCAGAGTTCCTAAGGAAGAGTTTAGATAATTAAAGAAATCTTTATTCTAGTTTTTGATGTATTCACTGCAGGTGTCATTTGCAGAAGTGTCCATGCCAGTGGTGTTTCTGGTGTAGTCTCTGGTCTGCTGGAAGGAAGCATGGCTTGTTTTAAATATTTTGAGTCTTGCATTTAAACGTGGCACACATAAAAAAGGTTCATGGCAGAGAGGATGTGCTCAGGGCAGACAATGCTGGAGGACCAGAATGATCCAGACTGGCCTTTGAGTCTCAGATTCCTGAAACAGTCTCAGCAATCTCTGGTGCAACACACTGCCAGAGCTCCAGCAGCAGTGAAAGGACTGCTTGGCAATTTGAGAAGGAGAGTCATGTGGGTGTCTAGATAAATAACCTTGTATATCCATTTTTTTTCATTTTCTGATACTGTATTTCCCTATATATTTTGGTGCTGCCCAGCCCCAGGAGTCCTCCTGTAATGCAAACACTGGGCATAATGTGCCAGCCCTAGTTTGACTTACCAACAGCCAGTAAACACAACTCCCCTTCCAGAGAAATTACCCATTTTCTACACTTGTGGCCCTATTAGTTCAGACTTCACTTCAATGAAAATGCCAACACAGTATAAAGCCAGAAGAAAGTCATCATTATTTCAACTGTATTGCATGGGCGATGAGACTTACCTGAATTCTGAGTAGATAACAAAATACAGGCAAAATGTCCTAGAAAATTTCCTGTGTTAGTTACAAATCAATATATTTGGGGAGGTATCTGCAAAATATTCCTCTGAGCTATCAGAGCTGTGAGCTGGAATAGTGAGTCATGCATGTTGATTTTTAACAGAGCTGTTTAAGGACTGGTGTAAAATTTGCAGAGCTACAAATCTTTCAAAAATTCAACACTAGCTGTTCCTATCTCTATTAACAAGCATAGCAGCTGATGCTTGGCTTGTTTACCTGTCTGATAAGCTATTCTTTGACTTTGTAGTGGCCTTGATAATACGCTGTGGAATTCATTTCCTTGGGCTAATATTATATCCTTAATGTGTTTATCACCAACTGAATATTTAGATGGTCACAGCTTTATATGCTGTGAGACACTGCTGATTCACACAGTGTAAGGTGGTACACAGGAATCTCTTTAATTTATGGCTGGTTCAGAATCAAGGATTTTTATCATCTATAATTAGCAGCTGAACCCAGTGGGTGGGATTTTTTTATATATTTTTTTCTTTTTCACAGTAAATCCTTTTGCATATTATTAGTTAGTTAAAAATACTGCCCTGGGTACCCACTGACAGCACAAAAATACAGCTCAGGACCAGTAAACAAATGGAATTAGCGGATGGGTTGCTACACCCTGCCACCACATTCTGCACTACAAACTATTTTTGAGATGATTACATCTCTCAAGTAATTTGGCTTTGGAGGTGGGTATATTTATTTTGTTTAGTACATGGGGTCTGTAATGAAGAAAAATGTCAGCTTTTTTCCTTTGATTTTCATGTGTGCATGCCTTGACCATAAAGTGGTGTGCCCTGCTGTAATTTCCAAATCCATCTCTTGGTCTCACAGGGACAAGAATTTTTTTCCATATTCAGGTCCTAGTACAGGTGTTTGCTTGTTTCCTTTTTTTATTTATTTTTTTTTAGTTCTTTTAACATTAATGGTTTTAGTTTAGGTCATAACTAAAGCAGTAAGTTTTATTTTGGTACTCTCATGTGGAGCACAGAGCAGTTTTACTCTTCTGTATTTATGCTCATAAATATCTCACTGCTAATTATTTCCATGAACTAGTAGTCTAGCAAGATGAAAATTGTTTAATTAACCAAACATTTGAAAAAGTATTAGACTCTGATCTGCCACATTATAGAGCTATTTATATAAATTTTGAGTTATTTCTAGTGAATCTAATGGTTTTCTTAAGCTCACACATCAGAGCAACCTTGGTTGACCTGATTTACACATGGTGCAATTCCCCTCCATATGGGAAAACCTGAAGATTTTCCATGAGAAGTTTGGTGCTCCCAAGCAAAAAGGATGCATGCTGGAGATTCTGGTGTCACATCCAACCAAAGTCTTGTCCTACTAGCAGGGAAGATATGTAAAAGAAATGTAGAAAAACTTCTTAGGAGATTGTTTCTCACTCCTGGATACATGTGGAGGTATTAGGTATGGGGGATATGTCCCTACATCGTCCTGGTGTGCTCAGCACAGTTCAGTATGTCAGGTGTACCTGGCCTGTCTCTGTAGGTTTCCAGGTAGTGTTTCTGCTCATGTCTCTTCTACTGCAGATTGACAGGCATCACCAGTGTCATGCCAGGATAATGCTATGTCGGTGGATTTCAGGAGCAGTGTAGAAGCACTTATGGCTGTAACTGTGTGAAGCTGGCCCTTTCATCTTCTGTTCTTTTCTTTTTTCTTCTCAAAAATGTCTTCACCTCACCACAAAAAGTGCAGGAGAAAAACAGCAGTTCAGGAAAAGTGTTTTCTACCCGTAACTCTGTGCTGTGGTGAAATGAGAGGGGTGAAGTGCCAAGAAGAGCAGATAAATTCATGTCAGTAAGTTCCTAGGCACAGAGGTTGTTTGTCTGTAGTTTTTCTCCCCCTACCAGCACTTCATTATAGCATAAGCTTCCAAGTAACCTGCTGTCACCAGAAAGCAATGAGACTGAGGGCACCAAGAGCACTCCCTGCCTTATCTGCTTTGCCCAGGGAGGCACTACTGGAGATTGGATGGTTTCAAACTGAGCAAGAGATAACGTATTGATCAAGTCACTAAATAGAAGGTAAAGGCTGGTCATCTTATCATGGGACCTTCCTGGTGGTCAGTGGTGGGAGACTCCATATCTCCTATGGACTTGAGCATCCTCCACAATTGTACTTTGAAATTAGCCTTTTTAGGAGTACAGGCTATATGCAGCATCCTTTCTTTTCTCCTCTTCTGCACTCAGACCTTTTTATAGCATTTTAATGTATAGATACTCATATATATATATATATATAACTGGAAGTGAATCAAGTGTTTTTCTTTCAGTAAATGCAAATAAAATCCTGGGAATGGAAACCACAGGAGTAGCTAAACATGCTATTCATGCTGGGTGGATCTGTGCTCCCATGGGGAAGCAGCCTGTTCTCAGTTCAGAATAGAACAGACTGAGTTTTCAGTAAATCAGTAGGTGTTTAATTACAAAATTTTGGATGGGAAGGTGAAGAACATAAACATGTATCTGCAATATATCTATAACTTTATACTGATTTGACACTTTGTGAATTACTTTCCTAGGGTTGGTAGGACCTATGAAAAAGCAGCTGAAGCCAGTTAAAGAGAAACCAGTGTCAGGGTTTTCCTGCTCTTAGTCTAAGCTTTGCATGTCACTTTAACCTGAAAAATCAGATTGGATGCTAAGTTTGAGTCTTTCTACACTTTTGGGTTTGTAGCTGAAGAAGAACTGTGCTGGGGTGATAGTGTAAAGTGGTGTTTAATGGTATCTTCCTACAAGGAAAATGTAACACAGTGCTTACTCCCCCATGATTCTGCCTAGAAGCATTTAACCTTCTCTGCTGGATACACTCATTCTGCTATGGCAGCTCTCTTCTCAATGAAGGTGAAGCATAAAGACATTAAATCTGACTGTGGGAGGTGGATACTCTGTTAATTAAAATGGGCCAGCTCAGGAGGAGATTCTTGTAAGGCAACATTAATTCAGAAGGAATTATGTTCAGCAGTTTATTGACATGTATAAAGTAGTTAATGCAAGTAATAGATTGGACCTACATGTGCAGCTTTACGTTTGTCTGGGCAGATACTTTGTGATGAAAAGTTGGGCTTATTCACTATTAGTGCAAGATGTATTGAGGACATGGTACCAGCACTGCCTCCAGTATAGACCCACTGAAACACTGTCCCATCCTTAACTGTTGCTTGTCCAGCCCTCCTTTAAATCAGGAGAGGATGTATGCCTATAACCTAGTCCTGTGTCTCTTTTCTATGGAGAGATTCAAACTCATTCTTGCTCAGTAGGTACCACAGGTGTGAATATGCCTCATATTTGAAGACTTGTTTCTGATCAGGGATGAATTTGGCCTTTCACCAGCACCTCACTGTCCAGCAATAGTATTGCCATCCTCTTTATGCTCTTAGTGTTTACTAAAAGGACTATGTAGTCACTCTACAGCTTCTCAACTTTAGTGTATTTGGAGAAACATGATCTCAGTGACATACTCTGACTAAAAGAATGGACACTGTGGGGTTTGTAGTTGTCCTAGCATAAGGAAACCATTTAAAATATACTTCCCTTAGAAAAAGACTGCCAGCCTGTTTGGTGAATCACTCTTTGCTTTGGGCTGAAGCTGAATCTTACCTCTAAATTACTGTTTAATTGGAAGTTGTAAATCACCTTGGATAAAATTCATGCCACATTAAACACTGGTATTGTTAACAATCAAAATTCTCAGAACATCTATAGAATAATATATTAAGAAGTATGACCAGCAGTGCTCATCATGCCTTTGGAGAAGTATGGAAATGTGAAAGCAGTGGGCCCATCAACTATGCTAAAACTTGTTGCACCTATGGGAATTGTTGAGTAGATCATAAACTTGGTGCTACAAACCAGACAATAAACAATAAACAATAAAAATATCATGGAACACTGATTGTCTGAATACTTTCAGAAAGACAGAAGTGGAAACTAAAAGTTTCTTCTCCAGGGACATGTAAGATTCTTTCTTTCTAACTCTGAGGATGATCAATCACTGGGACAAGATGACCAGGCGTGATGGTAGAGTGTGTTCCTCTGGCTTCTTTAAAATGCAGGCTGATACATTTCTGAGAGATGTGGTCTTGTTCAGCTCAGCCTCAAGCTGCTGGCTTTAACAGCATTTGATTCCAAGAAATGAGAGATTCATTTTCAAATGAACAGATATTCCTGTGGGACATGAGTTGTCAGATGTCCTGTACAAGAGGCCTTTATGCTGGCTGTAGCTTCCTCTAACTTGAAAATCTGTGAATATGGCAGAGAAAGCTCAAAAAAAGCTCTTTGCTGAGAGATCACGAATGTATCTGCCTTATGGTTTTTCCCAGCAGAATGGCCACAAGACCATCTCTCAGACTCTGAGACCTTGGCGGGACAGACATTTAAATCTCTTAAGTGTCTATATGGACGGGGTTGTTTGCAGCATCTTGACCCTGGCATGGGTGGAAGATGGGAAGAATGAAAAAAAAAATGAAAACATGTCCTTTGATTAGAAGGCAAACTGCTTTAGTGGAGATGATTAGAGACAAATTGAAGACTTTGTTTGTCTATAAGGCAATAGCGTGGTTTTCTTATGTAGTGGCCTGGAAAGCTGCCAAGGTGTTTCTCAGTAACTAATCCTGAGTGAGTTATGGGCACAGAAAATAACACCACATATCTAACACTTTTTAGGGAAAGGGCATATGTTCATGCTGGTGATCACTGCAGAGGGCAAGTTCTCACTTTCCTAATCAGGAGTGCTGGGTCCATGTTGCTCCCCCGATTTGTCTGCTTCCCAGAGAGGCAGTGGCAGAACAGTTCAAGGGGAACTGGCTGTGAGACTGATCGTTATAAAGACAGTTGGTTACGATGTGATAACTAGAGGATGGCTGGGAAAGAAAGATCCAAGGTGAACCATGTCTAATTTTGGAAGGACTCGGTCCAGGACTTGGTAGCCAGGACAGCTACCACTAGTAGCTTAAGGCAATGTCCTGATGCTGCTTAAGCTATCATACTAGGTTGGATATTAGGAATGGGCTCTTTACTGAGAGGGTGGTTGGGCACTGGAACTGACTCCCCAGAGAAGTGGTCACAGCACCAAGCTTGACTGAGTTCAAGAAGCATCTGGAGGATGTACTCAGTCCCATGCTCTGACTTGGCTGGCCCTGTGTGGAGCCAGGAGTTGGACTTGATGATCCTTATGGATCCCTTCCAACTCAGGAGATTCTGTGATTCTATGATTCTGCCAGTAGTAGCTACTGCTGATACATAAGGACTTAACATGTTCTTGTCTCCTTTGTGCTCCACTGTAATCATTTATGGAGTACCTCAACCACATCCCTGCTGGTTCTAGGTAGCTCAGAGTGGGGATTGGGGCAACCACTTTAAATAAGGCGTCCCTCTCTGTGGATGACTGTGCTCAGGAATAGTGATGGAGAGCCTGTGTCTACACATGCACTCACAGTGGAGCAAGAAGTGTAGCCCAGAGAGGTGTGCTGTGTTAGCACAGGACCTGGGAAGGAAGCTACACCACTGCCTGTACAAGGTCTGAGCACTGTCACTGTGTCCCACCATAGCCCATGGGACACTCAGTGGAATGGGTTCAGTCTATGCTAATGAGCTCTTTCTAAACAGTGACCAGACATGGGTCAGGGAATAGCACAGTCCCAGGATAGGAACCTTTCCTTAATAGGCCACAGTAATGTGGCATCCTGGTTTTGGGGTAGAAGGAAGTAGGGAAAGTAGTTTGGCTCTGCCTTCTTGTCCTCCTGGCCAAAGAACAAGTCTGATTTTTATAGAAACATAGAGGTGTTGAGCACTGTAAAACAGATGGGATGTTTGGGTGTGGAATCATTGGGCCATACCACACTATTCTGAGGTGTGGGTGGGGATTCCCTCAGCTAATCCTGAATGCTGTCATCGTCTTTCATTTAGCAGCACAGCTATCAAGTTTGCAAGTTGTGCTTACACGCATCACATCTCTTATGGTGTCTTCTGTGTGGGTTTGGGTTTTCACACAATGAACTGTGAAGTCTAAGCTGAGTTGTTGCTGGGATGAGGAGCCCAGTGAAATACAGAAGCTCTGGAACCTCATGGCCAAAGTCAAGAATGTAATATATTGTATATAAGGGTTTCTTCCTGCTTACCAAGCCAAGGTTGATTTTGACCTCTCTGCATGGGGAAATTGAAGCATGCTGCCTTCTCTGCCCCCTTCCTTTGTCCTCCAATAACTCTGTGTGAGCCTTGTTTAGATTAATCTCCATTCACCTGAATGTTTCTGCATCCTCAGATTGAGTTTTGGGGCCAAACAGGACACATTACTGTTTCATAGCAGACCTTGGTTATTAGGGACAGAGCTTAGCTTCTAGTGTCCTAAGTTGTGCTTTTTAGCTTTGTTTCTGTGCTGTCAGCATCAGCAACAGACGGGTGTTCACAAAACAAAACACACTGCTACATTCTGCACTCATTTACATTGATCTAAATCCAGATTAATTTCACTTTAATGAATGAGTAACTAAGCAAGAGAGTTGCCCTATCACCACACTTAGCACTAATTAGTATTTTTCTTACCAGTGCCTGCAGAAAAGCTGATCTGTTTTGTATTCTGAGCTGAAAAACACCCTCTGGTTTGCAGCAATTTTCATCATCAGCATGTATGTCATTCCTCTGGGCTTCCACAGCTGCTCAGAAAACCCTGTTGCAGGACAAAATAATTTAGCCAAGCTGCTGGCTCTCAGCAATTGTGGGGCACGGAAAGCTAGACATGCTCTCTTGCCATGGGGACTTCCCTGGAATTCATGCTGGCCTCTGTTTGCTAGGAGCTGTTTTCTTGCTTTCCATGCAAATAGACAAGCTTTTGTGAAATACCATCACAGACCTGTGTGAGTGGCAGCTGTGCTCTGTGGTAAGGATAGCTTTGCCTTTGTTGGAGGGGTTGGTACTCGCTCTTAGTTATTCAGAGCGTCAATTAAAGGAGACGAACTGTGGTTATTAGTTGTGCTCACTGGGGCAGAGCACAATGAGGTCGGCTCGGTGTGTGAGGGAACCCCCTGGATGGTTCAGACAGCTCAGGCCTCCCAAAGACCCAGGGGGAAACAGGGAGGGGAAGAGGACAAAGCTCCGGGTGCTGGTGCCAGGCAGGGACACTTGGACTAAACATGTCATACACAGTCCTGCTCTCCAGAGGGGATGTGGGGAGATGCGTGGGAATGGTGCTGGTGCCAACAAATCCTGGCAGTGGGGTCTTTGTTCACTGGCTGTATTTGCTGAGCTGATAGATCCCATTTCCATTGCCCTGAAGTAGAAGGTGGCAAAGGGCCAGCTTGTCCACACTGGGATATGTGGAGTGTGATTTGGAGTTACGAAGTTTTTTATTAAGAAATGGATTCATTACCTGAGCTCTATTTTCCATCCTCTGCATCCCCCTCTCATCTTATTCTGCATAATTTTTATAATGAACTTACACTTCTTGCCATTTCATGCTTTTGGCCGCTCTAGCTAATGGTAATTATTCAGAGTATTTATAATCTTATCAGGAAGTGCTAATGAAAAGCTTTAATGTGTCTAGCCATAATATATAGCAGACTTCACCACTGTTCCTTCCTTCATATACAAAGTCCCAGGCCAGTATGTGCCCTGATACACTTCCACAAGCACAAACTCATTCTCCCGCAATCCTTGTGGAGAAACAATTTCTTCTTCAGGTCAGCACATAAAATATCCACTCCCCAAGGCTGTACCTCTGGAAAATAGGTCTGGTAACCATCCACAAACCTTTACCACATTCAGTTAAGGCTCAAGTCTTTCTTTAGGAGGGGAGGAATCCAGCCTGGAAAAGGTAGCAGGTAACTTCTTTAGGCATTGCAGTCCCTACGATAACATTAGATCCTCTTCCAATCCTCTCTCTGCATCAGTAATGTCTAGCTGCAAGCTAAACCTCACTAAGTAGGCAACTTGAGTAGCTGTGATATTATTTTCCCTTAGCCCATGAGGGACAGATGCTGTGATAAGAGGACAGATAACAGCTCTGCATTGATCCATAGCTGCACAGCTGTCTAGTCCTTTGTAGCATGTGCTCACACACCTTACCTATTGCTTCTGGATCTTATGGGCAACTGTGAATGACCCTCAGGAAGCTTTCTGCAGGGATGCTTTTCTGTAATGCTCTCTGATAAAAAACAAAGCTGATTGCTCTGTCCTTTGCCAGGGGTTTGCAAGCCCTTCTAGCTGTGCCTTCTTTGTGTGTAGATATCCATGAACATCCCAGACAAACTCTACCTGCTCCTCCCTGCTTTTATGTTGCTTTGTGCCCAACACACTCTCTGTAAAATGTGGGAAATAACTGCTAAATAGCTCCAAGTATTACTTCTGTAGGTGTTGACTCTGTAAATCTGCTTCTGTGCAGAAATGGGGAGCAGTATCTGATATATGTCATAGGGAAAATAAAAAGGAAATTAAAGCAGTAGATTCTGCCCAGTTCTCAGTGCCTGTGTGACTCTGTTGCAAGGAGAGCATCTTCATTTTAGCACTGTACTAAGGGATAGACCAACTGGGATTCAGAGGCTGCACGACTGTGCCTACCTAGTGCTGTGATGGAGCCAATGGAAGTGAGCTGGCCCAGGGAAAGACATGGTGGGTTATGCTGAAGAGGATCACAGTGGATCACCATGCTGAGTGATGCAGACTGGGGATGGGGAGCTGACTGTGAAATCCCACTTCACTGCTATGTAGCCCCACCTGATGCAGCAGTTGACAGTATATGCTCTGCAGAAGCATCACTTAAAAAAAATAAAAGAAAGGGAATTGTTACTTGGCCTAAATTTGAAATGCAGGGTCATTGGGAAAAAAGTAATTAGGGGTGCAAATTAAAAAGTAAATGCAACACTAAACCCATGGGAATGAGTGCTTTAAAATGTCCAAATACTCTGCAAGGGCACCTTCTGGAGATCAGCTTAACCACAGATCATTTCTGTTGAGCTGCTGCTGAGGAATTTGCTGACAGTAAATGTGTCCTTGAGGGTTAGAACGTCTCTCTTATGAAGAGAGGCTGAGGCACTTGGGACTTTTTAGCCTAGAGAAGACTGAGGTGGAATCTTATCAGTGCTTATAAATACCTGAGGGGTGAGGACAAGAGGCAGTGGGCATAAACTTGAATATAGGAAACTTCAGCTAAACATGAGGAGGAACTTCTTTACTGTGAGGGTGGTAGAGCACTGGAACAGGCTTCCTAGAGAGGTTGTGGAGTCTCCATCTCTGGAGACATTCAAACCTGCCTGGATGCATTCCTGTGCAGCCTGCTCGAGGTGATCCTGCTCTGGCAGGGGGGTTGGACTAGATAATTCTGTGATTCTTTCCTAAATCCACAAGAGCTTTTCTGTAACCACTTTCCTTCTCAGACTGTAGAGGAGCGTGCAGGATGAAAGTTGTCCTTCAGAACTCATCAGAGGCTCTTGAGCTGAAATACTGTACTTCAGCATGCAATTTTTATTTTATTTCTGATTTAAACATGAATTTAAAATCTCTCTTTGCTAACTGGCAGCTGAGAAAATTATTCACCTCCTATGTGCATGGGCAGGTGGCCGTTGCACTGTGTAGAAAAGAAGCCTCTCAGAATTGATTTGGGACCTCTTAATTAAATGACTACCATAGGGAAAATGTTCATTTGTAAAGATTTGAACTTCCTGGGAAAAGCCAATTTGGATAATTTGTTGGTGATGGATTGGGGCTGGCAAAAAGCTTTTTAAGTGTTTTTAAATGCCTTATTTTGACTTTTTTAAAGTGAAGGGATTCCATTTTCAGTTCAAAATGTTGATTACTATTTTTAAAAATCAATGGAAACGATAAGTCAGCATGCTTGGCTCACCAGAGAGGTGATGTGGGGATGGATACAGTCACTCAGAGCTTGCAGGTCCTCAGTAGGCACCTATTTCCTTGCGCCATGGTGTACCTTTCGTGGTTACGTAGCTGAAACTTTTACAGCCTTAACTCATCCTGGTATGTCTGGATGGAGGCTTGGGTTGTGTCTCTGGCAGGCCAGCAGAAGAATAGCGCAATTTATTCCAAATACATGAATAAGAAAGCACAGGTGCATTGCTTTTGTGGCATACCTAGGGTCTTAGTGGGGAATGAAGACCTCAGTACCCAGAAGTGGCATGGCTGTAGCTGCTGATTGATGCTCATGTACTTTCTGTCTTGTTAATTGTTTCCTTTTTGTACCCTTGGCTGATTCTCTACCTCTCCCCTTCTTGCAGAGTTGTCTTCTTTGAAACGTTGTTTCAGACATCTTTTTTTCTTTCTCCTTAAAAATGAGTGATTGACATTTTTGAGCCAAGAATACTCTGCAGGGGAGAAATGGAAGAGGCAGAAAGCATTTTCCCTATGTGCACCTGACTCGGGTTGTACCTACTTTGATACATAGCCCCCAAATGATTGCTTTCCAGGCCTAGTTGTAGCATCCCTTGTATAGTGGTGAGAGGAGGGGGGAGATACTCTCAAAAGCACTTTCCCATGTGTTTGCTTTGCTTTCAGTTGCTTTTAGGCCTCAGAGGAGAGATTCCTGCAAGTGCCCATGGGAGTGAAGTGCCCAAATGTCATACAAACCTCCTTGGAAAGTATAGGCCTGGTGGCATGTACAAGAACTGGCAGGTGGTTAAGGCTGTTTGGATAAAATTAATATTGGACTGAAGTTATCTTTCAAAACATGTCAGAAATGAACCCAATACTTTCAGCCTAGGGATTTTTTTAAGTGTGTTTGAGAGCTGTAGAACCCAGATAGTCCCTTAAAGGTTTCTAATTCTGTAAAGATGCGAAATGTGGATGTCAGTGATCCTTTTAAGCTCTTTGGATGTAAGGAAGCAGGCACTGGGCTTCATTCTACCATCCATCAGTCATTTTGAATAATCTTTTTTCTAGCTAGACTTCATAAGCCCTTGTTTTCACATGATCAGTCACTTCATCCCTACACTGTTTCCATTGGTGTCCCTAGGGTTAATATTATCAGAGGGATGGTCTGCTCTTAAAGGATCTCTTCTGAAGAGGTCCACCACCAAAGAAGTGTCATGTTGGTTTCTCTAGTTGGTGATGGGGCCTTGCACATGCCTGCCTTTACTTTCTGCTTCTTTGTGGCCAGTTCAGCGTCTTGCCCATGAAATGTCAGGTAGCAGAAGGATGTGAACTGCAGCTAAGCAAACTGATGAGTTTGCTGAGATTCATCCAGGCCCTTCTTACCAGGAGGTTAATTTATCCTGGCTTCTTCTAAGAAGAAATTAAAGTCACTTATTTGTCCAGCCCCCCCTCCCCCCTCCCTGTACCCTATATTTTGCAAAGGTGATTTTACAATTCTTAACAAAGCAAAACCAAACTCTTAACCATAGTCAGGTCTTGTATTTGTATGGAAATTTCCTTGCTTTGCTCTTGTGATATAATTATACCACTGCTGGTTAGAGTCCCAAAGCCACTGTTACAGTAGCCCCCAAAAATACCCATGTGGAAGACGATACTGTTCAATTTTCAGTTGTATAATTACACCAAAAGAGTAGTGCCAGTCAGAGTCCCTTATAAACATGTCCTTGAGCTGTATTTCTCTCTTGAAAGTTATTTGAGAACAACTAGTGTATATTTATCGATCAGCTGAAAAGGCACCAGCTTTGAACCAAGTTGCTTCTAATTAAATCACTGTTGGAACTACTGGGAAGTAGTAGAACACCATATACCTGCATTTCTTCTTATTATTCTGTACAATTTTTTATAGCAATTTGAAAAATAAAATAACATTTTCCACCTTCTTATGACTGAAAAAAATCAATTATAAACCCTTACTTGGCATCTCACTGTTTTGACAGTGCTCAGACTACGAGGCTCACACTCTTGTCTCTGTGTTGTGGCACATGGGGGGGGATAACAGACAGACTGGCTTGTACCTCCAGCCAGCAGTGGGAATTGATGGCTTTAGCAGATCTCTAATTGTACCACTCTGCTGGGCTCGTCTGGGAAATGTGCCTTTCATGAATGCTGAGTGCAAGTGAGATTGATGGGGTTTTATAGCAGATGTATTGTCCTGTTCCTATTCAGTGAGAGCCAACCTAGCGAAGCTTCGCGTTGAGTTTATTTTTAATCTCAGTTGTTTCAATTACAGGACTAACACAGAATTGCTACTTTAAAAAACAAATGAAACAGAAACACCTTCTCTCTTGTGTCAATAGTATTTTACAACATTACAGTCTGTCCTAAAACCAGCCATTGCTGTAAGAGATACAGCATTTTTTTCCTACTGTTGCTACCATATCCCTGTTGTGAAATTTGCTGCTGGCAACACTTTGCTTCCATATCACTTGTTTAATAGCACAGAAAAAAAAGAGAGATCTGCTTCTGTGAGTGGAGATGCTTCTCCTCCTATTTCTGCAATTAACACTTGCACATGTGGTATTGATCCCTACAGTTTTTTAAAGGACTGTAAAGCACAGATGTTTCAGCTCAGCTCTTCTTAAGGGCCAGAGAAGTCTAATTTGTTCCTTTCGCTGATGGACACTGGAATCAATCCATATCCAATGGTGCAAAATCCAGGAAGTGAAAAGCCTTATTTTATAAAACTTTGTGCATGAGAAGGGGAGAGAGCTATGCAATTTTTGGACATTTGGCAGTTCTGCAGCTAAGAGATGGTCAGCAGATGACAGTCTCCCCGGACTGCTTTCTGTTGCCATCCAGACTATTTGTCTTCATCTACATCCCTAGAGAGGCACAATGTGCTGATCTCTTCTTTCTGCACTTTTGGGATCCTCACTTTGGTAGATGGTGTAGCTTTGTCTCCCCACAGCCAGACAAGTAGTACCTTTAAATCTTGTTCTTTGTCTGGGACATGGGGCAAGCAGAAGACTTTATCAGCCTTGCAGTACCCTGATCTCTCCAGCTTGTGAAGTACAGACATCAAATGCAGTTAGAATTATCCCAAGGAGCCCAGTAGCTGGGTCAGGAGTGATGTGGTCCATCTGTTTCCATAGAGCAGCCAGTGGGGAAGGGCTTGTCACTGTGGCTGCTGGCTCCTGGAGAGTGAACTCCAACTCAACACTGTCATCCTGATGAATATTTTATAGGACATCAGCATGAAGACATCATAAGGGCAATTTATCTGCTAAGGCAATGATCAACTACTCACAAGAAACCCTGTGGTACACTAGAGGTCAAGAACATGTTTCAGAGTGAGGCTCCACCTCTTCCCCAAGATGGGAGAACCCAAGAGAAAGGGGTGGACTCGTGTCCCAGAGTGGCAGTTAGCTCACAGCCTGGGTGGAAAGCACTGCAGCTGCTAATTGCTTTCCTCAAAACCTTGTGCTGTTTGCCGACAAGCTCCCTGGCACACACTCTGTGTATTTGTTTAGGGGCAGACACAGGCAAATTAGCTTGGAAGTGCTGAGGCCTGATGCTATATTCATAGTTCCCATAGTGCCATTTATTCCCTGTGGGAGCATGTGCAAATTAATTCTGTATGCTGCTCACTTAAATGGTGCTAATTACAACAGTCCTCTTGACAATATACGTCTGCTGTCAGCTGTCCAACGAGTTTCTTGCATTTGTGTGGGTGCATAAGAGAGGGAGAATCAGTGAATCCTTCAGTGTAGGTATCTCTTAGAAGGATGAGTCCACACCAAGATTCATGAACTTCTCTAGGAAAGTTTAAAGGATATCTGAAGATAGGCCAAGTAGGCTAAGGGTTAGAGTATGGAATCAACTTGAAGATAGGGCTGTTGGGGTGCTCAGAGTTTCCTGTATTGGTGTGGCTGCATAGCTATCACTTCACAGGTCTGTTGGGGTGTAAGTACCTGTAGTAGGATGGTCCCTTTTGGAATCAAGACCCAGAGCATGAGACAAACAGAAATAAGAAATAAAAAAGACAGTGGATGGTGACAAAAAGAGGAGAGAAGGCTGGATCTAGGGTAAGAAGGTGGCATAAATGCGTACTACAGCCTGCCACATTGTGGGAAAAACAGTATTTTTCACATTTATGGGAACAGTTCTGGTGTGAGGCAGGACAGGAAACAAACTTTAGGAAAAGAATTTAACTTTTTCTTTTTTCACCTTCAAAAGGACTTCAAGTCTTCTACAAATGCCAGAACTTCCTATGCTTCCCTGCCCCTACTTAAATAGGATACAACATTTCTTGGCTGTGCACTCAGCACCTTTCCCACTTTCGTGTTTGAACTGAAAGCATTTAAAAATTGGTGACCTGTGACTGTAAAATGAATTTAGCATTTCTGCCCAAGAGGCTCCTTTTGATCTTTATTACAGGGCTCTTAGCAAAGGATGATATTTACAGGCTGTATCTAAACTAGTAACCGTAAAAGTGACCAGAAGCATTCCTAGGCAATGTAATGCACTCATCGGCACTCGTTTCTGGCATATTTTGGTCCAGGCAAGCGAACACTATATCAGAACACTTCTAGGGCCCAGATGGGTACTTATAATGTGCCAGGGAGTGTTCCTGGTCAGCACCTGCTTTGTTTTGCAGGCTAAGACCATTTGCTTGCATACACCTGGGCTTGAATATGCCTTGGCCTCAGTGCCCAGGAATGCACCCAACCATGCTTGTTTTAACTGGGTGGATGTAACTGTGGTGCCTTTGACAGATGTCTAACTTGGGAACCATGTGTCCTTAGGTTCTCCCTGTAACCAGGAGGAAGATAGTAGCTTTTTCAAGGGTAAATCTGAGTAGCTAAATTGGGTTTCTGCTCTACATTGTCCTCTGAAGGAGGCTTGCTTCTCCATCCCTGTAGAAGGAGCTATCACAAAGCTTTCTAAACTCCTCAGAGAGGAGCCTAGGTTCAGCTAGATCCAGTCTTAGTCCCAGGCTTGGTCAACAGTTTATGTCTAAAGGATTGCATATAAAACCACATATCATGGTTTATTATATAAATATCTGTTTATTTCGCATGGCAGGGGGGGTTAGAACTAAATGATCTTTAAAGTCCTTTTCAACCCAAAGCATTCTCTAATTCTATGATTCTAACCAAAACAGGGCCATCCTGGTGCCATAAGACTCCCTCCTTTGGCTCCTTCTCACACCAACCCTCCAGATCTCCATTCACAATATTTGTATAAGAGATACGTGTACACCGGTGTTTTTAACCTCGTAGGTGCAATTCCCACAGTAGCCAAAGAAGAGCATCCTCTTGCCTGGTCCTTAAATGGATGTGGAAGGAATGCTTTCTGGGGTATAATACCTAATAGTAGTTTTGCTTGCCCACTGTGTGGCATGTAACATCCACCAAACAGTGCCGGACCATTGAGTGTGTGGTTACTCAAAGAACCACGTATTCTGGCTGCTGTGCCAATAGAGAGGAAAGGAGCCCTGCAAATGCAGCTGTCTACACTCCCACCACAGTCACTTGGGACCTACCCAGCAGCCAGGGGAGTCTGGAGAGCAGTTCAGTTGCGTATTGGTACATTTTTAGAACAGCGTTTTAGTGGAAAAATGTGACAGTCTTGGGATATTATTAAGAGTAGGGTGAGCTGTAGCTGTTTGCTCAGTCCATAAGCTGTGTTGTGGGGAGGGTTTGTTATTTCTTTTCCATTTCGTTGTGAGCATTTATGAGGCACATCACTGTGGTGACAGAGTGCCCCGGTGTGCAAATATGGAAACCTCATCCAGAATCAATACAGGCATTATCTGAAGGTAAAAATGCAGCATCCACCTTGGCTGGAGCAGCTGTGAACAGGTGATATTTCTGGCACTGATGGACTTTAAACTTCCCAGTGTGAAGATACAGTGTGGTTTTGGAAAGGGAGTGAGAATTTCACAAGGCATTAAACTGCAAGGTGGAATCATGTAATTGCTGCCATGCTCTGTTTTACCTACACCTTGCTACAAATTATAATGTTAGTACAGAAGCAATTGCAGTATCATTACACTGTCAGTGCCACCACTGTAGTTGAAAAATATGCCAGTTTTTTCCTTATAAATTTGTTTCCAAAGGTGGGTGGCACTTTAAAGATTGGTTCATTTGCTGGGAAAGAATATCTGAAAATGAACGTTTGCAAAAAGCATTTAGTGAATATGGGCAGAGCATGGGTGTATTGTTTTGAAAAAAAGAAGTATTTGTAAAAGAGTGTGGAAAAAAACCCACTTAAATGTTAAGGCTTAATAATGGACCATATACAGTGTTTTATAAAAGAAAAAAAAAAGCCCAAATAATGGTTGTGCTATATATAGGAGTCACTTTCGTCATCAACTGACTGCAGGGAGTTAAGTGTGCTGGAGGAACTGCGACACAGCAAACGGTCTAAGTAATTGAAGAGCAAAGCTACCGGGGTCTGAGAAAGCTCCTCTGAGAAACTACTTTCATAAAATCATCTTAACTTTAAGAAAAAATATTCTCACCAGGCCCTTCCCCTTTAAGTTCAGGTTTCAATAGGAAAATTTATTTCTATGTTGAAAAAAATTGCAATATTAATTACAGAAAAAGTGAACCTTGCTCTATGCAGGTGCTCCCCAGCCCTAAATATCTCTTCTTCAAGTTTATTACTCTCAAAACCACACAGGATTCATAGTTTGTCTTCCCACTGCGGCTAAAGAACAGTTAGTTATTCCTTGCAAATATTTTGAAGTCTTGTCTGAAGTTTTGAGAGACAGCTTTTAATGAGGCCTGGATTTGACAGATTATTTCCTTACCAGTGTGTAGAGTTTATGGTGGGGTAAAAATCGCTGTCAGGGGTGAGACAACTCACAATTTTTAAGATAAAGTGGAGACCTTCTGTTGCAGGAATGGCATAATGATAGAGATGCAGAGAGTAGCCGAATCTCTGCAATGCACTGGGTACTGCTGAGATTCTGGATTCCTAAAATTCTCAGTTTTTAAAAAAAAAAAAAACAAACCACCACAACGACATGGTAATAAATAATGTTTGCTTTAACCTTCTTGTGTTTCTGTTCTCACCTCTCTACTTTATTCTTGTGTAACTTGACAGCTACACGTGTTTGGCATTCATTATACTCAAGTCCCTGGAGGAGCCCTTGGCAGCTGAGGGCTTACTTACTTATTCTTGAAAGAATAAAAATGAAAAAACTGTTTAAGCAGAATCCTAAGGACGAAAGGATGGAGGACTGGCAACTGGGGTTTGCATTTAGCACTTTACAGGGATGGTTTCTGTCGTGGTTTAGCGCTGTGAAGTTTCAGGATTACACTGTTCCTGGCCAGGGTTTTCTATAACAGACACAATGCTGTGACTTCAACCGAGCTTGAAGTTGCCTTCAAAAGGGTGTTTTAGGAAGCAGATACTCAGATTGGACTCATGGGGCAGTTTATCCAATAGTTATGCTCTTCCTATGGTACAAATATAAACGTAGATTCATAAACTTGTGGGGTGAGGAGGGGGGAAACCCCATGGTCAGTGAGTGTGAGCTCCTGCAGAACTGCAGACTGTGTAGGTTCCCTGCATGTTACCTGCCCAGTGGGTCTGGCTGAGTTACTGCTGGGCACAAGGCAGACATATGCATGGAATGGATCTGGGGAGAGCCTCATGTCCTCCTCATATAAGCTAGTCCAGAGGTGCAAAAAAGGAAATGTCAGAAGGGAAAAACTGCCTTCTGGTTTCAATCTGTCTTGTTTCACTTTCAAGGGGGAATTTTCCAGATTTAACAGCCCAAAACAATGCAAAATAATTTCTATGTTTGTATGTTCATAGACCCTACATAAATTTTGCTGTGTCAAATGAGCCCTTTTTCCTTTTATTTGCCTTTATATTTCCCTCTGCCTTTATCTTTCCTTTTCCTCTTTCCTATCATCTCTCTTCTTGCTTGCTTCCTTCCTTCCTTTCCTTCCTGTCCTTCCTTTCCTTCCCTCTTTCCCTCTTTTTCCTTCTTTCCCTTCCTTCCTTCCTTCCTTCCTTCCTTCCTTCCTTCCTTCCTTCCTTCCTTCCTTCCTTCCTTCCTTCCTTCCTTCCTTCCTTCCTTCCTTCCTTCCTTCCTTCCTTCCTTCCTTCCTTCCTTCCTTCCTTCCTTCCTTCCTTCCTTCCTTCCTTCCTTCCTTCCTTCCTTCCTTCCTTCCTTCCTTCCTTCCTTCCTTCCTTCCTTCCTTCCTTCCTTCCCTTCCTTCCTTCCTTCCTTCCTTCCTTCCTTCCTTCCTTCCTTCCTTCCTTCCTTCCTTCCTTCCTTCCTTCCTTCCTTCCTTCCTTCCTTCCTTCCTTTCTCTCTTTCTCTCTTTCTCTCTTTCTCTCTTTCTCTCTTTCTCTCTTTCTCTCTTTCTCTCTTTCTCTTTCTCTCTTTCTCTCTTTCTCTCTTTCTCTCTTTCTCTCTTTCTCTTTCTTTCTCTCTTTCTCTCTTTCTTTCTTTCTCTCTTTTCATTTTCTCCTTTATTTTCCCAATTTTTCTATTTATTCATTTTCCTTGAGTTACTTTGAAATGGCTTGGAGGCAAAAAACCTTAAACTATCATATCATTCACATTGTTCTTTTCCAAAATTGCAGCCCTATTATTGCAGTTTGGCGTCAATATGTTGCTAATGATAATTTAATGCTACCTAAAGTTCCTGAGCTGACATGCTCTGCTGGCATGTTTCTTACAGTGCATATACTCTGTAAGACGTACTGCCTCTGTTAATTTTAAAATTTTAGACAAGTTAGGGACTTTTTCGTAGGCAATAGTCTAAAGCATGATATGTAAAAGTGAGGCTTAAATCACTCATTACCACCAAACCAATCTCAGTATGCTTTGTTTAAAGAAAAGGGTGTTATCTGTAGATAGATAGTTTTAAAAACTATATTGTGCTTCCTTGAACCAAGAAGCTCAGATGTACTGTCAGCCTAATCAGTGATGAGCAGCACTCAGAGCAGGTTTTCAGAGTCACACGAAGCAGGAAAAATCCCCATTTCCTTCAGGTTCTTAAGGATTTTTTTTATGATGGGAATCAACACACCTAACTTTATTTGCTTTAGCATCAAGTATCTATTGCAAAAGAGATACTCAAGCTCTGCCAATATTCAATGCAGAGAGAGATATCTCTCTGGTGCATCCCATCCTAAAACTTGTGTCCAAGACTGCTGTAGAGAGAGCTAAGGTAGCTCAGATTAGGTAATAGTTTCTCAGTGCCCAGTGTATTGCATTAATTCTTGATGTGTTCCCTCTGAAATGATGCATTGCACACACCATAATTTTTGACTAAGGGCATCTCCTCAGAGTTTATTCTTGCTGAAGATTACAAAGGTCTCTGTGGTAATTTTAACTGTTTCTGGCTATGTTTCAACTCTAAATCACCACTTTTCTAAGTAATCAGAAGTTATTTCATTTTTTGATGTAGAAGAAAGCTAGGGACAGTAGTCTTTCTATTGGGAAGTTAAACTTCGTAAATGCCAGTCCTAATTATCTTACCTCATCAAAACCAATAATACTCTGCCAGATACACAATCACTGTAAGATGTATGAACATCTTTTAATGGAATTCAACATACATTTTCCATAAGCCAATGTCCACAGTTCTTGGAAACAGCTGAATGCCTCTTTGAAAGATATAGTGTCCATTTCTCCTGGAGATTCAGTGGTCACTATGACTACAATAGTATTTCCCAATATTTTCTGTTGCTAGTCATTCGTACTTAAGCAACTCCTGCAGCAAGAGTACCCCTCTTTTACAGAGGAACTTGTAGGTTGAAGTGAGGAAGGACAGGAACCTGTGTGGAAAAAGAGTACTGGGTATGACACATTCATTTCCTGTCAGTTCTATGTGCCTATGTTTATCTGTGAACATTGACTCAGGGGCAGGGCAGCTAGAAAACTGTTGTCCTTGAGTCAGCACCAAGATTTGTGTGAGGCTGAATGGGACTCTGTTTTTCTCACTGATGTGGGATCCACAAACTGTTCTGAGCAATTTGGAGATCTGTGGAAAAGGGGGCTACAAGAACGAAATGGTTATTCTACATTGAGCAAGTCATCTGCTGAGGAATCTGTCTCTAAATGGAAGGAAATGAGGATTCAAATGACAGCCCTGGATGGACCTTCTGGTTATAAGAGGCAGGTGGCTACTGGAGAAATTCACCAGTCATCCTCAAAAAAACCTACACAGGTATCTTTGGCAAGTTTGGACAATTACAAGTATAACAATAATGAGAAGAAAGATACCTGGGAAAACATAGTGCTTCCTAGTACAACACTAATTATGGGACTATGAAATGATGATAGTGTATCACTATTAAAAAATAAAAAATTATTCATATATATATAGCTATAGACCAGTTTGCCTGATCTCACCCACAGAAAAAAAATAATTGACGTCGAAGCCAGTGAATAAAGTATTACAGAACCAGAATTATTATGGATTCCTATTCAAGGATTATAATTTTATGAGAAAGAGGTCATCGCTAACAAAACTAATTTATTTCTGTGGAGAGTTACAATTTGGTTGATATGGTAACTACCTAGATATAATAAATTTGTTCTTAGGCATTGTTATTGCCTATTGAGTGACATTTGCATTAAAAAGTAACACCCTACAATGGATTAAGAGCTGACTGATATCATGTAGCAGGTGTCAGAGGAAAG
Source organism: Gallinula chloropus (assembly GCF_964237585.1). Taxonomy (NCBI): domain Eukaryota; kingdom Metazoa; phylum Chordata; class Aves; order Gruiformes; family Rallidae; genus Gallinula; species Gallinula chloropus. Next base: position 6,468,666 of record NC_140086.1, read on the forward strand.
TCATCATTTCTAGTGCTACTGTAAAAGGGATATAGCAGTTCTGGTGCTATTAAATTTTTCATGGACTGCATGGACATAAACGTAAAATCTTGGCGAACAGAATTCATGGATAAAGCGACAGATTGACAGAATATTACATAAAGTTGAGGAAAAGAAAGCAGTTTTAAACAGTGCATATTTAAAAGCAGCAGCAAGCCCATAACGATTTGAATGGCAGGGCCAGAGAGGACATAACAATGACCAATGGCTGAAAGTTCAGGTTAGTCAATTGTTTCTTCTTTTTTACAATGTCCTCCTCCTCAGGGCTGCTCTCAACCCATTCTCCACACAGCCTGTAGTTGTGCTCGGGATTGCCCTGACCCACATGCAGGACCTTGCACTTGGTTTTATTGAACTTCATGGAGTTTGCACGGGCCCACCTCCCAAGCCAGTCAGCGTCCCTCTGGATGGCATCCCTTTCCTCAAGCATGTCAACCTCACCACACAGCTTGTTGTTGCCAATTAATATAGATGTAGCTGCAGCACCGGTTTTACTACTTATTTGTTCTGCCATTTGTGGTGTATGCTCATTGCTGCCATTCCTCTAAGCACTGAATTTGTTCAAAGTTTGGCCTGGCAGTAGCAGAAAGCATAGGTATAAACCCTCCTCTTTGATGTTAAAATGTTAATTGGTATCAGGGATCTCTCCAAAAAGCTGAAAAGGAGAGGTACAGCTTTGTCTTGTATTTCCTCTCAATGCACTCCTGCCTTTAGCAATGTGACCTGGTCTCTGGCTGGGACCTATTGATGTGCCATCAGTCTGGCATGCTGCTGTTTTAGATGCAAGTAGCCATGCTGCTAACTTGGATGGTAAAGCACTATCATCTTCTGTGCCTCTGAGAGAGAATAATGTTGTGCTCTGAGAGAATAATTGTATTAACATTGGCATTTCTGGTTTTTGTGGCGAGAAAGTTCTGCAACAAGGCCAAGCACATGAGCTTGCTGTATAGTCCTGACTCCAAATAGGAGATGAATCCAGAAAGATTTCACTAACTCATACTTCCCTTCTAGGAAGCCATGGTTCTTTCTAATTGGACCTGATGGAGGGTGTATGTTGTCATTAAAGACTGGCGTGATAAACTACAATTCAGACCTCGCCTCCCTTCTCTGTGAAGATGTACTGTGTTGTGTCTGAGATGTTATTCTTTCCTGGTATCTCTCAGGAGTCTTGGGTAGCAGGGGTGAATGATATTTTTGTGATTTTATTCATGCCTTCCGTTAGTTTACTCTGTTTTATGGGAAGTTTTGCTTGTTCTGATTTCTTCTGTTTATTTTATTGCATAGCCATTCACCTGCCTGTTCTGAAACTGGGGCTCCGAAGAGATGTTTACTGCACTAACTCAGGCCTGTTAGCAAAAGAGAATTCATTACTAGCAAAGTCACAATTTCAGTGATCAGTATAATATATGCACAGGACTTCTGACATTTCTCAGCATATCTTTTGTCAGTACAGCTTAGTTTTAAACAAGAATAGAGGTGGTCTAACATTTTGTCTTCCAAGTCTTAGTGGTTTAAAGGTTTTTCAACATTCAAAGTTCTCTTAGCAGGGAAGAGGTTCCCTATTGTCTTGGAAAGTTGTGCAGAACTCTGATGGAGGGTAACCTACCAAATGGTTACAGCTGTTTGATAATGAGACATAAGCAGGTTTGAAAGTATCCTGGCTTTCAAACCAACAGGCATCATGAACACAAAGGACCTCTGGCTGAAATTTATGCACTCCTGTGCATCAATCTGTAACGGTTCCTGGTGTGGAGGGGGGAAAAAAGTGACTACTCTTTGTTTTATCTATAGAAGCAGCAGCCCTACAGATGGTCCAAAGAAATTCTGAATTTCCCTGCTTAATATACAGCTGCATGAGCAGCCACACTCTGGTTTCCCCCACTGCTTCGGCAAGGGGATGGCTGAATCTGCTTGACCGCTTTTGATTGCTGTATTGGCTATTGGGCTTCCAGCAGTGGTTTTTACTGTCCCCTTTCTTTCCATTGAGCTGTGAGTGGCTCATCTGCAGCTGATAATCTGGAATGTAAATTCATTAGTGCAATAAAACAGGAAAAATATCAGATTTCATTACAAGGCTTAACCAAACATTGTGAAGTATTGGATTTTTTACTGAGAGCCAGGAACCAGGAGGAGAGATATAAGGCCTGCTGGCACATCCTCAGACAAGTCATTTTTATCTCATGAATTTTGATGCAGTTTCACAGACAATTCAAAGTAGGCCTGCTGTAAAAAGTCTCTAGAGCCCTGGGAGACTGAGCCCCAGGGGTGAAGGCATTGCTTGGCCTTGGGTCACCTTCAGATCCTGGCTCCCCATCTCTTAGAGGGAGCATTTGTCACCTGATGTTCCTTTAAGTGCAACAATTAATGAATTATGTTCTAAACACTAGGTAAAGATGATGCTAAATACCATGTGCATTGAGATGAGGACTGCAATTGCAGAGGACGTGTATTATCATGTGTACAGCTGGGCAAACTAAGGGATGGGACTTGGCTGTCCTCACCTGGCTACTCTTTAAATCAGAGAAAAGACATAAATGCAGGGCTGTGCAAGGAGCAAAAAGTCAGTGGTTCAGGTTTATATTCTCATTAAACTGATTCTTTGAGTTACCTGTCCCCATTGTTTACAAGTGCACAATTGTCTATTGATCTGGGGAAAAAAACATAAAATAAATAAATGTTATTTCAAAGATATGGCAGGAAAGAGGTGGAGAATAAAGAGTTCTCTGCAGAAAAGCATTTACTTGTGATTGTGCTGACACTAATTGGAAGCATGAGAAATGTCTGACAACGGTTGGGTATTTCCATGACTTGTTTGAAACCTGTGTGTGTGGGTGAATATTCTTCAACATCGTAGTCATTTTTAACACTTTTCTCCTTGAGCAAACTCAAGGAGCAGATACATAAATATTTGTGGTCCTGAAGAAGTGTTGATCACAGAATCACAGAATGATAGATGTTGGAAAGGAACCCTGGAGATCATCTAGTCCAACTCCACTGCCAGAGCAGGATCACCTAGATCAGATCACATAGGCACACATCCAGGCAGGTTTTGAATGTCTCCAGATTCCTCAACCTCTCTGGGCAGCCTGTCCCAGGGCTCTGTCACCATCACAGTACAAAGGTTTCTCCTTCTGTTCACATGGAACCTCCTATGTTCCGTCTTGCACCCATTGCCCCTTGTCCTATCATTGGACATCACTGAGAAGAGCCTGGCTCCATCCTCCTGACTCTCACCCTTTACATATTTATAAACATTAATAAGGTGACCCCTCAGTCTCCTCTTATCCAGGCTAAGAGACCCAGCTCCATCAGCCTTTCCTCATAATGAAGGTGCTCCACTCCCTTAATCATCTTTGTGGCCCTAAGAACATCTAGTCCAACTCCCCTGCCAGAGCAGGATCACCTAGAGAAGATCAGTCTTTGTTAGTTCTATAGCTTCCAAAATGATGTATTTACCTTTGATAATTTTCTACTGGTTCTTTTGCTTTTCAGATGTCCTGTGTCCGAATGTCCATGTGGAAGGAGATCGATTCAAACACACCAATGGTGGGACTGATGAGATTCCAGGTAAAGAGATGCACTTTTCTGCTGTACCTCTGGGAGTTGAAATAGTATAACTGTACGTTTCTAATGTGATGTTGTGATTCATTACACCTTTCCAAGTTGGCATTTTCTTAATCCAACACATATTCAGTGGTGGAGAATTACATTAGAAACTGCAAGGCTGGAAAAGAGTTATCTGTTGACAGTCGACAGCAAATTAATCATGAGCTTTCTTTTGATATGACAGCACATTAAAAAGCCAATGGAGCTTAGTGTAGGAGATAGAGGAACACAATAAGTCTTGGAGATGGCTTTTTTTTTTATATACCACTTCACATTTGGTAAGGTTTAATGTCCATTTATTTGATCTCTGATTGTTTTGGGACAGCCAAGCATGATGGTAATTACCACTGAAGTAATGCTTATATATATGTGTATATATATATAAAGGGAAAAAAAAAAAAAAAAAACCATACAAAGAAGCAGCAACTTATCTAAAACACTGGTGAAAAATCAAGAGGAAAGCCAGTCTGCTGATACCTCTGCTTTTCTATGAGCTCTGATATATCTTTCCAACCATCTGAAGGACTTAATCTGTTAGATATATGCGTGGGCTGTGCCACTTTTCTAGCCCCTGAAGACTGTTTGAGCTGTTGGCAGAGAAAACCTGCCCATCAAGGATGTACTGGGAATATCTGTTACTGACCCAAGAACATAAGTCACTACAGTGGGAGGCTGGAGGCTCATCTGCAGCTTGATTATGAGTAGAAATGGTCAAGGTTTGACAGCTCTTCTACTTGCTCAGAGTTTTTTCATTTGGGGATTTTTCACTGCCTGCACAAAATATCACTTCCAACTGTGAGGTCTGTGGGCAGCTTATTTTGGCTGCAGTCTGATTACATCAAAGTCTGTGAAAATGCCAGGAGGTAACATCTTTTCTGGTCGTTAGACCCGAACTCAGAATCTCCAAACACCCATTTTCAACTGCTGCCTATTGCTAGGGCTTGCATTAACCTGTTCTGACAGTCCATCTATCAGTGGGCTGTGTGAACAGTAGAGCTATTCAGCAAAAGGCCCCACTGATTCTGAATGAACATATTTACAGTGGAAGCTGTTGCTCAGAATGAGTAGGAGGATTGTGTCCCTCTTCAGATGATCATCTTCTATGTGATTTTTTTCCAGAAGAATGGAGTTGCAAATGGCTGCCTGAGTATGGTTCATGTTTAACCGAATTTTAAGTAAAGTGCCAAGTAATAGACTCCATGCTTTCATCTGACTTCAAAAATATATCTTCTGTTGAGCAGCATAAAGGACAAGAATTGCACTTTACATTTGGCACAAAAGTTAGACTGAGGTGTAGATGCATATATGCATGTATATTTTATGTGTATATAGAATTGTGCTCTTCTGTACAGTTTTTTTTCACTTATTTTTCCTTTCATCTTCAAATCCCACTTCCCTCCTAGAAAGCAAGTCAATATTCAGCATTTTAACTTAAAAGATGACTTTGCAGTCTTAGATCTGTAGACTAGATCAGTTTGGAAGGGTCGTATGGAAATCATCTGGTCTAGCCTCCTACTCAGAGCTGGGTCTGCTTTGAAGTTAGGTCCACTTTGAAGTTAGATCACGTTGTTCAGGGCCTTGTACAGTTGAGTTTTTAGTACCTCCAAAGATGGACATTCCACAGGTCCTCTGGGCAACCGTTTGGTCACTCACACTGAATAAATTTTTCCCCTAATATCTAAACAGAATTTAATTTATAGCATCATGTCTGTTCCCCTGGTTGGACTGAGAGCGTGGGGCTGACATTTATTTCACCTAAGGAACCTCTGTTCACTGTGAAGTGTAACTGTTCACCAGGCCATGCAGTGACTTATCAGTATTGTTGCAGTATTTAATTAAAGTGACATCTCTGGCTGCTCTCCATCAAGACAAGAGGATCTATAGAAAATTCATTGTTGCTCCTATATGGTGAGACAACAATGATTTCTTTCTCTTCCTGTTCCTGGTGATTAGGAAAACATATGCCCCTCTTCTGGAAAAAAATGAATGGATATTGTGGGACTGCTAAAGGTCATTGTGCTGCAGGAGGTGGATCAGTACAGGACAAATTTGTGGTTCCACTCCTTAAGTACTCCATACATTTTCTACAGAATTTTCTGAAGACTCTGGGTCCAATTCCATCAAAAAGTCACTGTCTTCTCCTGGCGAAAGTAACTGGAATATTTTAGTGTGCCATATGTTTCTTCTTCCAAAAGGGTGTGTTTTGCTGTTAGTGGTTGCTGAAAGGCTTTGTTATTCTTCCCTAAAGAGGAACACTTCAGTTTTGAAGAACAGCCTGCCTTTTGCTCCCTCATGTGTCAGAATGGTTCTGGTCTGGAATTTCTGTGGATTCATCAGTGACAGCACTGGTGGGAGGTTGTTTCTCTGCTACCTAGGTTCTCATTTGTTCAAGGATTTGACATTAACACCTCTATCTTGTGTCTCACTTCGAAGCATAATGACAACCAAAATTGGTCCTTGTCCAGTAGGCTCCTAATACAGAACTTCATATGTACATCTTTGAGGCTTTGGGCAACCTGGTCTAGTGAAGGGTGTCCCTGCCCATGGCAGAGGGGGTGGAACTAGACGAACTTTGAGGTATCTTCCAATCCAAAATGTTCTATGATTCTATTCTATGATCTTGCACAAGCTTGTTTCTAGATGGACACAAAGTACAGCTCCATAGAGTGGAAGTTGGGTACAGGGAAGACTCTATTAAAAGGCTTCTCAGATTAAACAACTCTTTCCTCTCTCAGACAAGGCGAAGACATCAGAACTGAAGGCAAAAGGGAGAAAAGCCGGCTGTTTTTTTGGGGGAGGATGTGTTAGTATTTTTATTAGGTGAAAAGCACCTGTAGATGGCACAGGAAATGGTCTCACAGACAACACCACCTATGCCAGCCCTTTCTTGTATACCCTGCCTGCACACAAGTTATGGCACGAACTGCTACCTTTAAATCTGTGTCTGCAGTTAAGTGAATGCAAATCGAGTCACTCTGGCAGAGTAGAAGTAAAAATAGAAGCTAAATCATAAAATGAGCTATAAAAGGACAAACATTGGGAGATGAAGTGAGCCAGTAGTGTGACTGAGAGGTGGAAGTTGCATGGGATTTTGTCAAGTCAGAGACTGAAAGTATGGGTGAGGAGGATGGGTCCATGCATGATCAAGTGAATAACTGCATCAAAAAGTACATTATGAGCTGGAAGCCTAAACTGATATTTTCCTTTTAAAACTCAGGTTATTTATTTATTTATTTTTATTTAGGCAAGCAGAACTAAAATACCTCATCTATCTGGACTTCAGCAAGCATGATCACTGTCTTGATAATCATTGCTAAAGCGAAAAAGGATATAGATTAATAAAAGTTGTAAAGGGAGACAGAGACTAGCTAGCAAGGGAGATAACAATGAAGTTTCTAGGAAAGGGAATAACAAGCTGGAGGGCAGACAGTGCTGAACCTCCTCAGATACAATCTTCGTGAACTACCACTATAAATATTGGGATCGAATCAGAATGTCCTTGAAGGAGGAACTGGTTGACCTCAAAAACCTAGGAGTTTTTTCTACTGACTTGGGACTGTCAGTTTAAAAGGCCTGTTATGGTATTTATGGATCAGTAACAGGACTTTGTGCTATAAACTCATGCTCTGGAAACTGATGGTGTCTTAGTCAGCAGATGGTTTTAAATCCTAGTGCTGTACAGTTGAGGAAAAAGGCAAAGGACATTATTGGACAAGGCAAAATAGGTCTTGTAGAGATAAGGAAGAATTCATGAAAGCAGACAGGGCTTTGGTTACTGCTTATCTAGGAAAGTGTGCTCAGACCTCCCTAGTTCAGGACAGATGTATTCTGTGTCAAGGAGCTATTAGTCTCTTCAGGAGCCAGAGAGGCAATTTTCAAATAGGAGATTAAAAAACTGAGTTTGGTTAATCTTGCAACGTGCAGGTGGAAAGGGGAGATACTATTTGTTTCTGCAGATAGATCAGGGGGATAGCAGAAGGGAGATAGGGGCGTCACTCAAACTAAAGGACAAAGCGTATAGGAAATGGTTGTCAACTGTTTAAGAGATACATTCAAGACATTAGAAGAAGGTTTCAAACTGTCAGATTTATCAGCACTGGAACAAGCAGTCAGGTAGTAGTAATAGAGACAAACAGTGATGGACGGTCATGAGTCCATAGCAAAGGGTTCTACTTGAAGACCCTCCGGTATCATAGCATTTAAGTAAAAAACCACTAGCTGTACCATGCAGTAAGGGCTGCCATAGGTTTGCATGATGTAAGAATATATGGGCCATTTTGCTTTACTACTGATAGAAATTTTGGCAGTGAAGTGAAGCAGCATCTGCTTAACAGTTCATAACACGTAAATTCAGAATATAAATGTTGCCGCATGCATTAGAAATCGCATGGGGAATTTTGAGAGACAGCAAGAAAACTGGTTAAAATACCAGGATAAACACTGTTTCTCTTCCAGAAAGTCTGGTAATTTAAAGCAGTACTTAATGATACTTTAAAGTTCTTACAGCATCCTTGTGGGTACTGTGTTGGGTCTTTTAAATCAAATAAAGAAATTAAGACAAAAGAGGGTTTAACTCATCTGCCCTGAAGTATTCAAAATAAAGCCCCAGTTGTAATACTTCATATCTCTTACATTGCTGAATTGTCAGTTTGGTTCCATCAGCATTGAACAAAGGATCGTGGCCTTCTATTAATCATGACCAGGCAGGAAAATGCAACAAAAATGTTTTGTACCCTGAAGATTTGCCCCCTGTGCTTTTTAATGAGCCATTATATTGCATCAAAATGGCACATGAAAGTTTTTGAAAATAAATTATACTTCTTCAGGTTTTAAAACTTCACATTTGAATTATTTGTATTTTAATTGAGGCCTGCAGGACATGGGATTTTGTTGCAGAAACCTGAATGATCCCTAGAATTAAAAATAGGCTGAGCTCTATTCCTCAACATTATCCACCAGAGGAGATAATACTCCAAAACAGATACTGAGTGCTGTTTTCAGAGGGAATCTGCCACAGAAGTAAAGGAAGACCTGCAGTGATTTCCAGAAGTCCCCAGAGAAATTAACCCTGGGGAGGGATACTTCCAGCCACTACATCCCATTATACAACTCATCCAATCCACATTGGATGGTGTTAATGGGACAAGGAGGGAATATAAAAAACCCTGACTCTAACTCCTAAGGGCTTGCAAAGGCTGCGTGCATGAAGAACAGCAGAAATTGCATTATGGGTTGTACCCACAGACTGACCTCAGCCTCTAACTCTCTTCCCCATCTCAGAAACCTCCATGCACAAACGAGCAAAACGCCAGTGTATTTATGACCCCTGTGTTTTTCTGTAGCTCTGTAAAGGATGTTTGGGCATTTTACGATAGAGGCACTGGTTGTAAAACCAGTACCCTGCAATTATAGACTGCAGCGGCTGGGTTTAACTGTCAGCGTGTCTCCAGTGTCCTGTGGTTTGCAGCACAGGGTTTTGCATTCCAGAGATACTGGTGACTCACCAGCTAATTATAATATCCCTGGGACTATTTATATTTGCCTGCTAAAACACGTGGTAGCAAGAGGAAATTGGAGTGTCCAAGCTGTTGAACCTGCAGAACGAGCACATTAGGCCGATGTCCTTTGGGGTACAAAAGCATTTTTGTGGTGCCTGTGTGATGGGCATTGTGCCCTCCCTTTGCACATGGCAGTCAGTATTGTCCCTCTCATAGTCTCCTTGGGAAGCCCCAGAGAGGCAAGGGGAAAATCTATGAATAGCTGCAGGGATTTGTAACAGATGACTGTCTTCAGACAAAAGATGCATAGACATGGTGGTCACCAGCAAAGACTGCACATATGAAGTGATGGTGAAGCGGGCTATTGGTGTTATACTTGTATAGGTAGGACTTCTTGCAGCTATGATGCTTATGGGAGATGAGATGGAGCAGAAGAATGAAGCTTTGCTGTGCCATAGCACAGGCACTTTGCTGTTGTGTTCTTCAGCACCCCATCACTAGGCAATGACAATGGGGATAGGGCTATGGGCTTCTTATTTCCTTCTCCCCCGCCTCACACTTGCCCTAGGAAGTCCCTCACACAAAATTTCATAAACAGTAATTAGCACTGACTCGAGTACTAATGCTCTCCATTCTCCATTCTCTAAGGATCTAGAGAGATGGATTTGAAAGTGTTCCTGAGGCACATACATCCTATTGCTGATGTGTATCCATGAGGTGTAGATAGGAAAAGTAGTAGCTGACCTGAACCTGTAGTCCAAAGAGCCATTTCAGTCTCCTGTGAGCTGGAAAACATGAATGGACTTGTGCTCTGTGGTGGATTTGTTCTCTTTGCTGGTATATCTTCAGTGCAGCTGACCTTCTGAGTACCTTTTAGCTTTGCTTTCTAGGAGTCTGTGTACTGTGCAACAGCTAATCTCAACATCATAGCCTAGATTGTTGCACTTAAAAGATCTTTGAGGTATTTCAGAGGTTGCCAAGTGATTCACCTGTGCTCAAGGATGTTTTAATTCCCAGTGACTCTGAGAAAAGCAGGTCAGGCAGTCATCTGTGACTTCTAAGTGTAGCCACTGCAGTCCTACAGGCTAGCTCTAACCTGTGCATCACATGTGCAACATGGCATACCTGTTGTCCAGATCACTTAGTTATCCAGCAAGGGGACCTGTGGTAGATTTTTTGGATGTATGTACCAAGGAATTTCCCTTTTACAGAAACTAAAAGATTGGGAAGTGGAAATGGAAGTGTACAGTCACCCAAAGAGGGGGTAGGCTGCCACCAAGGTATGCCTCTGAATTAGAAGCCTGGAAATACTCCAGCATCCTAAAGAGTACGCTGTCACCAGAGCTGGGTTGAGATGTTTCTTGAATAAATCCCCCCTGTTTTAACATAATCTTTGCCCTAGTAAGGTCAGAGATGTAGATATTACCTAATATCCTGGATCTCAGTGGACTTCTGGCACTGTGAATGACCTGATGGGCATTAGGCATCAGATCTATGTAGGAGCAGGTAGCCTGGCTGAAGTGCTCAATGACAGCGTGAAACACAGAGAACAAATGCTGAAATTGCTTTAGAGTCTGCTACCACAGGAAGAAAACTTGTAACAGCTGAGCAGTCCCTGTGAAAGGCTTTCCCTGGTCTGAATCCCAGAAGCAACAAATTCTGACTTCTGCATTCACATAAAATACTTAATAAGAATTAGCCAGGCACAGGAATGTGCACGAGGGATTCAGATCTACCTGCATGATTAAAAACAAATAAATTAAATAAACTATCCTTAAAGGCTTTTTTTTTTTTCAACTAGTAGACTTTCCCCCAGAAGTTAAACAAGGCAGAGTTTTTCTTATTCCAACATATTTGAGGTTGAGGAAAAGGAAATAAATTCAATTTTTCACTATTCATAGACCAAGAAGCAACCAGTCCTTTGGTTATAAAAATACTAATAGACTGGCCAACCATGAGGTACTTACAATTATTTATTACTGAAATATTTTGTATTTGAGGTTTCTACAAAAGAGGGGCCTGAAGAAACCAACCCATATATTCTTCATCAGTTCAAGCATTTTGGTCATTGTGTATGCATGATGGGAAGAAGGTGCATATACAATTTCAATAAACTCTTTTTTTGCTTGGAGTTAAATCAGTCTGACCGATGTGAATGGTCCCTGATAACAACTCTGGCCAGGTTCTGATGTCCCACTAGGTCTAATCTGTTTTGTACTGATCATCTAGCATAGAGAAACCACCACATTCTCTTAGAGAACAGTCTCTACTTGCTATCATATTAGGTCTTGCTCATAGCACCTAAAATTGATGGCAATATGTTTATTGTCATGAATAACATCTTGATGGGATTTTGATATAGTCCAGATAGTGGAATTACAAGGAGAACCTAACAGGTTATGTCTTAGTAGGGTGTTTCTCCTCAAATACCTTTTCTTACCATAAAGATAATACTAGTCCTCTAGTATGAGCAAGCAGTAAGAATTGTTGCCAGTTTTGTTGAGTTCATCAGACTTGCCACTTCTCTCACAAGCAGTTATGTGTGGTCATTTTTCTCAGCTATATGCATAGAATCCTCTTGGGTACTGTCAACCAAACCTTTATTCAAAGAAATGTAGTGTCCTTCCTTCCCCACTGCTATCCCAAGTGATGAGTTTGCAGTTATCCCATTTTGTGGCATTCCAGAGGAACAGAGAGCACCTTAGGGCCCAAGGAACTCAAAAGACAACTTCAAAATACAGGAACTAATTAAAATCAGAACCTAATATAAATAGTCCCGGTAAGTTCAGCTGGTGCAAATCTATCTGGCATACAAGGACATCAAAGGAATAATGAACCTCTGTTTAATCTTGTAAATCACTGGAGCAGGAAAGGAGCTGAAAGAGGGCCTGTGGCACTAAGCCAAATGTCCATCACTGGAAAAATGGAGAATGACTTCAACACAGAAAAGCCTTCAATAATGAGGCAAAGAGTTTAGTGTCAAAACCAGCTTTCAGTGTCGTTCAATATGCCGCTTGCTACTGACTGAAAACTGAGAAGCAAACAGGGAAGAGTGGACTGATGTAGATAAACAGAACAATGCATCGAATAAAGTGGTGTGTTATTAACATGGGGTCAGGTGTTGAAAGGTGCTGTTGAAAGGGCTCAGAGGCAGCTGCTGTAGACATGCATTTATTTCCTGTTTCTGCAGCAGGCTGGAGGTTAGATTACAACAGTCCTTTCCACCAGGTGGGACTGCTATAACTGTTTATTCATTTATTTGCTTGTGGTTTTGACCTCTCTCTCTCATTTTCTCATGCTGTCTCTTTGGACTAATATTCTTACTGGTCTTATATCACTTTTATCTTTCCCAAAGTGTTATCTTTTGTGTGTAGTAGTACCAAATGCTATGTCTGTCCCCCTCTGTTTTTTACTGAAGCTTTAGGCTAATGTTTCTGATACAGAGTGGCCTGTAGTTCAACCTGGTCACTGCTTCCTCACCTCCACTACTGTCTCCTGACTCTTGCTTCTTTTTGGCGTATAAGTGTGTTATCTACCTCAAGCAATGCTTCTGCTTCTGATTGTCCCAAATGTGGATTAGTACTCAAGCTGAGATCAAGCTCTTTGTGATCTGCATAGGACTCTCATGGTGCTGCTCTGGAGTCGTGTCTCCCTAGTGTTGTGATGCAGAGGAAGCAAACCTAAGTGGTGGCATCATGTGTTGGTAGTAAATCATATTTATTATTGTTATAAAACTGAGACAGTCCAAACCATACTCTAAGCCACGTTTATAGAGTATTTAATAGAAGGTAGTAGGCTTTCTGGAAGATGCCTTCTTCAGGATGGTGTAAGAGATGTTCTGTGTGCTTCAACAAAGCCTCATTATTAGCTTAAGCTCTTAACTGCTCTTCTTTCAGTGGATCTGGTGATAAGGAAGTCAGAGGAGCATGAAGAGCTGCTTAAATCCCAACCATAACATCTGTGCAAAGAAAGAGAAATTGGTTAATAGGGAGAACCTCTTTAAAACACTCTTGAGGCCCTTTAATCTATAGGCTTTGGAAAATTTTGTAGTTCCAAAATTCCCTTGCAAACTGCTTGTAAAATATATGAAATAATATACTTTTTTTTTTTTTTAATGACTTGTGCAACCCCTTTACTCACCACACTACTTCATGCTGGTCTTGTGGGCAGCCAGTGAATCTCTCTGGTTTGTTCCTCTGGAGGTGTCGTGCTTTGGGAATAAGTTAGATAACCACTACTGGCTGATGATGCTGAATCAAACTGTTGAGCTGGGAGTGCTAGATGTAGGGTGAATTATCCATGCAAAAAATAAGCTACTGCCTCTTCTGTCTTTCCTGGGGAGGTGAACTAGAGGGGAATAAAAGAGTGCAGGAGGACAGAGTTCTTACTCATTGTGAATCTTTGGATATTTCTTCTTTCAACAGGCAGGGAGAATTAAAAAAAATTAGTCAAGCAAAAAAGTTTCTTTCAAACACCTTCTAAGAATCATTCCCAGTGAGCTAGGTCTAAACAGTATCTAGGCTACAAGGTCTCTGACCTTACCTGTTGTCTAGATCATCACCAGCCATCAGGTGACATCTGAGTGCCCCACAGGGATGCTGGGACAATGTGAAGATACAGCACCTGGATGCTTTGACATTGACCCTAGTGTTTCCATCATAAACATCTCAGCAACCCGAGCAGCAGGTCATCAAGAAAGAGGATGAGGGCTCTCTAGCTGCATCCTGAAAGCATGCCAGAAAGACTAGGACACTGAAGGATGACAGCATCAGTATATGCTGCTGCTCACCCCCTCCTAACTTCTACTTGTTGCCAAGTGGAACTGTGGTTGGGACAGTGACATATTCATATGGATGAAGTTAATTTTAATGTGGGGGAAGAGCCTTGGAGGCACATTTTAGTGAGCTTTAAAAAATATCCCTAATATCTGATGCTCTGTTAGCTTTTACCAGGATTTCTTTTCTTGTGGAGGAATGAATGTCAGGAAGAGCGAAAATGGTGCATCAGGTGATGAATACTGTAACAATAATAGGAACATGTGTTGAATAAAGTAGTAGGTCTCCCCTTCAGGCTTTGAACATTTTAACTTCTATCCCAGCCCTGAACCGAGACACATCTTGACTGTCCAGAAATTCTGGTTTCAGCCAAAGCATTGTGGAAGTTAATGATGCCAAAGTAGAAGAAAAATAGCCTGCATCTACACTCTGACTTCAAGTAACTAATTGCCAGGCATAGCTAGTTAAATGCACTATTTCACTTCGAGTATGGCATGAAAACATATTTATTTCTGTTATTTTTAATATCTATATTAGCACGGAAAGTATACAGGCAACAAAAATGAGGGCTCTTTATAGTGGAAAGAACCTTACAGACTGTACTGGAGGAATTGAAAGGGATGTTCAGGATCTAGTAAGCATGCAGGGTCTTCCTTATGAGCACAGGCAACCCATGAAAGCTTAACTTACAAGACTGCAGAAATGTTAGGCAAGAAAATTGATAAGATCTCGTATTTGCTGAAAGACTCCCAAGTGGTACTGTTCTTCCTAGGAATTTACACACTCTTCCAGTCTACTATAAAGTTTATTGCCATTGACCTCCCTCTAGTAAAAGTAACATATGCTGTTTTATAACAGGCAATACAGATTGCTATTTTCAGAAGTCTCAGAGAACCAGTAGCTGATGACAACCTTCTTGACCTTGGCTATTGGTGATACTCCATCAGTACATTGACAAGACTGATAATTCAGAGGAGAATTTAAGCAAAAACAGGGTATGGAGGATTTCCTGCTAAAGCTGCTTTGTTTTATATCAGTGCTTGTGGAAATCCTCCATAATAAATTAATGCTGGAGACACCTGTTCTTCTGATGTCTAGTGTCTTTCTTGATTGTTCTCTCATCTTTCCACATTCCCCTCCAGACTATTGTCTCACCAGAAAATTTCACAATTAGAAGTGGTTCATTGGTTCCCACGGTGAGTGTTACTTTGGGCTCCTTGGAAATACAAAGCAGGACACTTTTCTGAGCAGGTTTCTTCAGGTTAAAGAAAAAAAGAAATGTTTTGTCTTACTTTGAGATTTCCCAACTGCTCACACTGCTCTGTTTTAGGGCTATTAGAACTTCCCTTTTGTTGCTCTGGTTTACTGGGTTTGGGTGCTGTTTTAATTTTGTTGGTATTTCTGCCCTTGATAAGAGGACAGACAGGAAAATCTCAACATGCACACTAACTGCCACCATGCTGTCCATATCAGATCCTTAATGGAGCCAGGCAGAAATCCAGCTCATACTCAGGGCAACCAACCATGGCCCCTTTAGTCTGGTCTCAAAATAATTATCTTGAAACAAATGTTGAAGGACCACTGGGCAAGTACAGGGCTGTTTGATCATCCTTCAGCCACGCTTATGGTGTGGTTGCATGCAGTGTGGTCATCTTTCCTGTAAAGGAGACTTTGATTGCATATTACAGTTAGACGATGTAGAAGTTGTTCAGTGCCAAGTTTTGTCCATCTTCCCCCTGTAACAGGCAGATGTGAGTGTGTTTCTGATGCTGGAAAAACGGGTTGCTTTCTGTAAGGGAGTTGTTACTCTCAAGTAAAGAGACATTCGGCCGATTTGATCAGCAGAGCAGTGCATAAGAAATTGCTTTCCAAGCCAAGTATGTTGTTAGGAATCTGATCTTTTCTTTCAGGTCACTATTTTAATTTTAATGTTAATGGACTAGGGTGTGCTGCTTTTCAGCAGATGTAATCATGTTAGAGGGTTTCAGTGGCCCCGTATTGTTTTAGTAGCTATAATGAAGTAGGAGGCTTACGATCAAAGTGCATTATTCATCTTATTAATTGCCATGTTTATGGTGTTACTGATTAAATCGTTTATAAGCCAATTGGGAACCCACACCTGCCCTGGTACACACACAAAAAATACCCTTTAAATCAAAGCAACTGAGAACAGCAAAGTCCCACCCTTTCATGCTGTGCTCAAGTGTGGTGTAATGGCTGGGAAACAGTAGCTTTGTCCTTCCTAATGTTCTTTCTAATGTAAAGAAAGGTATGTTCTCTAACATTTTCACTTGTGGAGAGGACTGGGAAGCTACTTGGAGGATCTCATTTTCCCTGTGGCACTTGCAGTATGGTCCCTCCTTGGTGGTCAAAAACCCCAATGGACAGTTCGTATTTCTGCTGTTGCTCCACCCCAGAAATGCTGTACAACAGACTGAACAGTGGGTGGTTTGGGGAAAGATCTAAGTGAGCTGTTGCCAGACAATGCCAGGGGTAAAGTCCTCTTAAAATGTTGGAGAAATTATTAGAGCATTGCCTGTTTTTTTACATTAAAATCATGGTTCAAGACTAAATTAAAAGTATCATGCTGTCTCACTCACAATTCCAGATCCAGTCCTAAAGTCAACAAGGTTTGAGAAAGTGTTTCCAGGCACATGAAGGACACAAAGTAATAATAGTTAAAACGTTACCTTGTCCTTCACCTGAAATAATCTGATAAATTACTTTAAAACACAAATTAATATGGAATTTTCTCTGTATCTTTCCACTTCCACCTGGGCAATCTGCCTTGACTAATTTCTTAGTTTAAATGACAATATTTTGCATTTCCTTCTTTCTTCTCACACTTTGAAATGGAATGGCATCTGTTTATGGACACTAAAAATCAGCAATCTTTATTCAATCCTGATGGCAAATCAGAGAGATAATGTAAATATAATTTGTATGTGATTAATTAACATTTTCCCCTCTTTACTTTTGCCTTACCCACTGCACCAAATGGATGGGATTCACTGTGAGCATATATCTCACCGAACTTGAGCAGCCTGAAAATTATTGCCTGTATGAGCTCCCTTTCTGCTGAATGGAAGGAGGCAGGCCCTGCCAAATAGTGGTTCTTGTAGGTAGGTCCAAGACAGATTCTAAATAGAAGCTAAATGGTAAAATGAGCTATAAAAGGACAAACTTTGGGAGATTAAATTACTTTCTTAGACACTCCTTTGCTGACCCACAATGGCACTGAGGCAACGTACATACATCTGATGTCTCCTCCTTAGACAAATAAAATTAGGTGGGATGCATCTTACCCTCAGAACAGTCCTTTGTTTAGAGTGTGTGGCCTGTTGCCACATTTCCTGTAGTGCTCTTGGAATCCTTCAGCAACCATTGCCCCCATGGGCTTTGGTTGGCAATGGAGTATCACAGAATGGATTCTATCTCACCAGCTATAGACCTTTACTAAGTGAAGTTTAACATGCTACATGAGCATCCTAAACCCTGGTTATGTCAATGGAGAGAAACACAATTGAGAGAAACACTGGGATCTGTTTTAGTTTGAGATTAATATTTCCTTAGAAACACCTCTATTTGACTCTCTGTTCCTAACTGAACGAGAGCCTCTGTTATTACCCTGTCTAGAGAGCTGACATTTAGCCAGATGAACCCCATGTGAAGTGCTCTGTAAACATGAATTAGGTTGTTTCATAGCTCCCTCTAAGGAAAGTGGAGGCAATATCTCAGTTTGACACAGAACAAATTAATAGTGTGATTAAAACAAAGCCATTTGCTGGGTTTGAGTGTGGACTGACACATCTAGGGTTTAACTTTCCCATGGCCCTACATGACATTTATCAAAGAACAACCCTCATACGTTCTCTAATGAAAAATATATCAAAAAAATTGCAATTTGCTGGTCCATAGCCTGAATAAGAAAAATCCTATTATGATTTACCTGCGTACTTTATTCAATTCTGAATGCAAATGAGATAGTCAAAGCTGTGACTTATTTTCATTACCAAAAGTTGTGTTTGCAAAATAGTTTTGATAACCTCGTGTATGCTTCATGGTGTTATTTAGGCTCTCCAAACTGCATATTGCTATGAAATCTCAGAAGAAAAAGAAGAAGAGATTGATTAAATCTGACTCCTATCTTGTTTCCCTTGGAAAAGAACACTAGTGTGCACACATTCACAGTTGCTCATGATGTGAATGTTAGCTTGAGTTGTCAGAAAAAGATGAGAGCAAGTCCAGGTCTGAGCTAATGATGGGAAAACTTAGGAATAAGTTCTTGTCACTGTGTCTTGCACTTGCGTATATTGATCAATGGTGTTAGAGCTCCATGAGATGAGCAATAGTCCACAGCTTAAGGACTCTGATGCCTTGGTATTCTGATATCGCTTGGACAGCTTTTCAGCCTTCACCATTCACAGCTCAGTTGCTGTGAATGGTTCACCATTCCCCTCACCAGTCAGTGTGGTTTCTTCTTACCAGCAACACTCAACTCCCTCTCATTTCTGTGGTTGCTGTAGATTACGTGTATGTACTGCGTGGTGGAATGAGCTATGGGAGGGTTTATATGGACAGGTCATACTGTTTTTTATGTGATAGCCAGAAGGGAGCTCTCATCCTCTGATAGGGTCTATTTGCTGTGATTTATAGCTGCAATTGTGGCTGATTACAGAACGTCAGGAGGGTGTATCACTGGAGTTATTGCAGCGGTGATTATGAGGTGGAGCCATGAGGCCCTAGAGCATCTTAACTGCCTTATTTGCCCTCCTGAATGTCCAGTAATAGCTGAAAATAGAGTGGACAGGAGGGAACAACTGTTGACAGCCAGGAAAGTTACTGTAATAGAAAAGGTCTCAACGTGGCACCAGACAACCATTTCTGTCTTTGCAAACAATTAAGATTATATTTCCCCAGAAAAAGCTATTTATTTAGAAAAAGCTCCATAATAGAAGTTTTATGTTTTATTTGCTGTCTGCTGTCACATCTTGATTTACCTTGGGACTGGCCCACACATTTTTTTTTACACTTTTTTATTCATTTGAATGTGAAGAACAATATCATTAGGTGGGTGCCTTTTCCTGTTGCAGCTGTTTTCAAGCTTTGCAGAGGCTTTCAGCCTGTGGGTTGTGAAAGCTTCATGAGAAAAAGGTTCAATTAAGAAATCCAAGAATCCTTGGGCATAAGTTCACTATACAAAAATGTTTATCTATCCTATAAAAGTTTTAGGAGATCACTAACTGAACAAAGTTAAAAGCACTGCCATAGTTTAAAATCAATTTATCAAAATAAGCTGGTATAACACCACCAGTTTTGTGTGCTGAAATTACACCCACAGGAGTTAATTTGTGTAACTGTGCATGTGTGAGGGGGAGAAGAGGTTGGAATAGCTCAATTAAAAGCAAAACACAGGCTCTCTGCTCAGTCACTCTCAACGTGGCTTTTACAGTGTCTTTGCCTCTAACTCCACAGTGTGCCTGATTCTGGGAGCAGATTTTTGGAGGTGAATCCTGTGGAGACAGTTTGGAACTAAAAGCAGGATGTTGCATCCACACAGTATTGCACCTCTGGGAACTGGAGGCACACAGGAGCATGACACAACTGTACTCTTGTTGTCCTTGGCAGGGCTTAGCAACAGGAATTCATGTCACAAAATCATGGGTTCACTGGGGCCAGGACCTGCATAGACCCACATGTGTGGTTTTGGCTTGAGCTAATAGGCCTTATCAGATCAAAGTAAGAAGCTTTACACAAATCTCTGCACTCCAAATTAATGGCTAATGATAATGATTTTATGATTGGACTAAGTTGTATTAAAATGACATGAAAAGTGAAAAGTGCATGTAGTCAAGCATCCACTGAGGACTAGCTGTTCTCAGTAAAAATATGGACGTATTGGAGTGGACCCAGAGTAGGACCATGAAAATAGAGGGCTGGAGCGTCTCTCCTATGAAGACAAGCTGAGAGAGTTAAGGTGGTTCAGCCAGAGGAAACTAAGACTCCAGGGAGACCTTGTTGTGGTCTTTCAGTATATAAAAGGAGCTTATAAGAAACATGGAGACTTTTTGCTTTGACAGGGCAAGGGGCAGCAGGTTTAAATTGAGAGTAGACCTGTGCATTTTCCCACATAGGGATTAATAAATTAGCATTTTCAGGGTGTTGTGGCAATGCAAGCAATAAGTATTGATTTCTGAAGAGCTCTATTCTAATCTCTCCAGGACTTGTTACAGTTTGAATTTATGCTTGTATTTTACTTTATGGACTAAGCAGATTAGACCATATCAGGATTTTGTTCTGGCTTTTTCCAACAAGAACACGGTTAATCTCTGAAATGCTGTGTTTGATAACTACCTAAGTACAGTTGAAGACATGTCCCACTGCCTGATCATTGTCAATGTATTTACACTTCTGCTATGGACAGGATTTGACTTGATGGATTCATTCAGTGTGAAACAGATTTTTGGAATGAAAGAAAATGGAGTTCAGAGTGCTTATGTACGACTTGGAAGCTTCCCTGTTGTTCAGAAAACCGAGTGAGTACCCTGCTTTTTCACTTTATTTTCATCTGAGCCTCTGTTTTACATTATTGCTTCCTGTTGGTAAATCTTGTAGAAGTTATCCAGTACCTACACATGTATTGCTACTTTCAGTACTACAGATCAGCTCTTTCAGTTCTGCTGGCACAGAATTTATATGACATGATCATGAGCTTCCACACCAACTACAGGCTCCAGCCTGGTTTTGGTGTATCTCAATGGTTGTGAGGAGCAGTATCAAGAAATTCACTAAAGAACTTTAAGGCTTAGTAAATAGCTTCTAAAAGAAATATTTGCTAGCACAACCATTGAGTTATATATTTGCTGATCACAAGAGACCAGTTCCTAGTAGATGTTGCTATCAGTGAACTAATACAAATTTTGGCCTCCTAAAAAAAATGAGTAATTTTTAGTCCTGTGTCAACATGGATTCAGTCCTTGCAGCTTTTTATGACCTGATGCTGCCAGTTGTCTCATAGTCTATCAGAATGCTTTCTCTTTGGGTTGTCATTTGAGTCCTGCTAGCATCAGCCTTGAAAAGAGGGAGTGCATAATTTCATGGAGGAATCACAGATTGAATTGTCATCATTAACATTTTTCAGTAAATTTCTCAGTGCTGGTTTGAACTTCAGCTTAAAAAATCAATAGTAATTCTTTTCTGTCTTACAGATGAGGGCTGTTATTTTTTATTCCTTTTTAGCTCTTTCACTCAGCTCACTGCATTTCTGAGATTGTCCTGTGACTTACATTTGCTTGATTTCACAACATTTTTTTTCATCTTGGAGCCAACCTGGATTTATTTGTCCTTCTTCCCTCCCCCCTTTTTCTCCATATAAACAATCTTCGAAAAAAAGACCTTCCAAAACAATCCTACAAATATGATACACTGAGAGGAAAACTATTTGTTCTGAAGTCCATAAATGATGTCAAGTCTCAGGGTAGCTAAATTCATGATCTAGCAGAAGGCCATCCAACTAAAGACACCATGGTCTTGATAAGCAGTGTATACATAACTGATGTGTGTGGGGAGGACAATAAATTCATTTTATTTGTTTTACAGTGGTATCTGGGTAGAATCTCTGCTTGCTGCAACAGCTAGTGGTAGTGGGCTTTATCACTGAAAAGCATTACCACCAAGACTGCATAGAAAGGAGACCTTGAAGTGTAAAAGTCCAGTTTGCACTTAAGAAATTCTGGGAATAGTGGTCTATTGAATCTGAGCTCTGGGTGATGCTGTGTTGAACAGGGCCAGTGCAGTCCTTGGGTGTATAAGAGAAATTGTCATGTATGAGCTGATGTATTGGGCAACTCAATCACCACTGCTGGTGCTATGTTTAGTCTTTGTTTCCATAATTCACTAGATAGGAATGGAGTAAATGAAAGTTTAAATAACTGGGAGAGAAGTCTAACAGTGAGAAATTCAAGAAGTGCAGTGTAGTCAGTTAAAATTAAGAAGTGGTTAGCAACAGAGGTGAACGCTTTCTGTAAGAACCCCTGGGGAATTTAAATTTAGTAAAGGCACTGATTTCTTCACTTTGGCAGCCAGCCAAAAAGAACGTGAGGGAATGGCATGAAGCTGAGACAGGGGAAGTTTAGAATGGATATTAGGAAAAGGTTCTTCACTGAGAGGGTGGTCAGGCACTGGCACAGGCTCCCCAGAGATGTGGTCACAGCACCGAGCTGGGCTGAGTTCAAGAAGCATCTGGACGATGCTCTCACTCCCATGCTCTGACTTGGCTGGTCTTGTGAGGAGTCAGGAGCTGGACCATTATGGGTCCTTTCCAACTCAGGATATTCTATGATTCTATGATTTTATGATTCTTTTGTGCTAAGTCAGTGACTACTTGTTAGTAACACCAAAAAACAGCATGGAAAAAGGGCATGCTTTTAACAATGAACATCATTAACCACTGGAACAAGTCAGCAGAGATTACAGAGAGTTATCCATTTGCGTTCTCTTTTTCAAATTAAGGGTTGAAGTACTTTGTGTCGTTATGTCTGTCATCGTTTTTCCAGAAAGACTGAGGGACTGAAGCCAGACCAACCAGCTATGATGACTTTCTTTCTGCTCAGATTGCACCCATTTATTTGTTGTTGTTTTTAAAATAAGCAGAACATTTTAATGCCCAGGACAATTAGAAATAAAATGTCCTTAATTAGTAAATTGAAATGACTAAGCTTCCTTTTGAATGATTAACTGAAACATGGAATTAAAGAACTTTTGTATTTTCAGCTTTTTGTATTTTAACTTCCATACTCCCTTGGTTTGGTAAAGAACCATTTGGTTCATTTTAGCCTTTGGATGTCAGGATTCTGAGATGGTGCATATAGCGTAATTGCTGACAGAAAATGCATTCTTGTAAAGCTGCACAAAACTGGTAACTGCAATAATAAACAAAACAAAAACATCTGTCCTGTCTTGCAGATAACCTCAAGCAACATTTAGCAACTCATAGCAACATCTCATAATTAGATATAAAATCATTAACTGAGTAATATATGTAATTCTCTTTATTATTTGCTTAAAGGATTTGTATCCTTTTATTTAAGCACTAGTACTTTTACAAAGTGCCAGCTTAGCTGCCTCAGAAATGTGCCTATTCATCTCCTGATGTGAAGCTTACATCTGTGAACTTTCTTCCTGTTTCTGATGAGGCATTCTGTGATGGCTCTGTGAACAAGCAAGCACAAGAACCAGGAATGTGGCAGCAATCAATGTACTGGTCACTGTGGGACCTACAGGTCTCTTTAGATGGCTAAGAGATAGTCCCTAAATCTGGCAGGTGCTTCTCCCTGCTCCTCAGGTAATGGGCCATCCTACTGTTTGCTTAAGGCTCCCAAGACTGTCATGTGGCCAAAGCTGTGCCCCAGATTTCACACGTTTTGGGAACTCAGGCTTGTTTCTCATTGCTGTTGTCCTGGCTAACACCAAGCTTTTGTCTTACTATCCTGTTTGATTGTCTATCTATTTCTCCTAGTACTGACACCCCAGAGCCTTCTTTCTGCCATGTGCATCCCTCAATTTCCTCTTGCCTGATCTGTTTCCAGCCTGGCTTAGTCCTCATCCCAGCTGTCACCTCACAGAACTTTCTGATGCTTGATCTAGCTTCTAGTCATGATCTGTTTGCTCTTTGTATTGGTACAGTGTTATCTCCCCTGTTTCTGAGTCTTGGAGGTTTTCTGGGGTATGTATGCCTTGATGAGTTCAGTTACCTCTCTTGGGTTTCTCCATGAGGTCTTGCCCTGGTCTCATCTTTTATTCTGCTCAACACAGAGATTACTCTACTCTAATCTGCCATGACATCCTACACTAAACATGAAAACTGTTGAATGCTTCCTTGTGTCTTACTTCTCAAGCATACATTTCATATGAAGAAAGGCAGATACAACTAAGATTCTTCTTCAGCTTGGACAAGAGAAGGCTTAATGGGGGGTCTTGCCCATGTGTATAAATGCCCAATGACAGGACAAAAGCAGTAGAAACAAATTTAAAACACGAAATTCAATATGAACACAAGGAAAAACTTTTTTAGACTAGATGAGCTCAAGAGGTTCCTTCTACCCTCAAAGATTCAGGATTTGAGATTCAATACTCACCCTCTCCCACTCTACCAACTCTGTCTTTCCCTTTTCCCAATCCTCCCCCATAACAGAGACAGCTCTTAGGCCTGGTCTGTCATCTGTCCCAAAATTTCTCATGGTGTTAGAACTGAAGAAAGGCTAAGATACTATGCTGAAGTCAGAGATGACAGACACAGCCCCTTTCTATAAGGAAATGGTGAGAGTAGCATTCCCAGCTGAAGGATCTTGCTGTGGCTCCTATTGGATCTCATGATCTCTCATGTTCTGGAGTGCTTGTTATCTAAGAGAAACATGCACCAAGTTAGTAGGAGAAAGTTTATTAGAGGCTTAACAGATGAGTTCTTCATAGGTTTCTTCTTTACTAATTGTTTTGAGTTTTCATGGCAAGGTTTTGGAAGTGGAGGGGGCCACAGGGGTGGCTTCTGCAAGAAGCCGCTAGAAGCTTCCCTTTGGTCTGACAGAGCCAGTACCAGCCATTTTCAAGACAGACCTGCCGATGGCCAAGGCAAATCAGGGGGTAGTGCCTCTGTGATAGCAAATTTAAGATGGGAAAAAAAATAATAAAAGCAATGGCTTTTGCAGCCAGAGAGATGAGTGAGAAGATGTGAAATAACTCTGCAGGCAACAAGGTCAGTGAAGAAGGAGCAGGAGGAGGTGCTCTAGGCACTGGGGTAGAGATTTCACTTGCAACCCATGGAGGACATTAAGCTGGAGCAAGTGGACACATCTGAAGGATGCTGTGACCCTATCGAAATCCCATTGTGGAGCAAGTTCCTGGCCAGACCTGTGACCCATGGAGAGAGGAGCCCACATTAGAGCAGCTTTGCTGACAGGCCTTGTGACCTCATGTGAGACCCATGCTGGAGCAGTCTGTGCCTGAAGAACTTACAGCAGAGGAAGAGACCCATGCTGGGACAGTTCCTGAAGAACTGCCATGCCATTCAGCAGGGAGCAAGTAGAGAAATCAGGAATAAAGTTAAACCAAGGAAGAAAGGTGGGGGAGGTGTTTTTAAAATTTGGGGTTTTTTTCTCATTGTCTCTACTCTGTTTTTCTTGGTAATAAAGTAGATGCAGTGAAACACAAGAAGAAATTTCCTAGGGAGGTTGTATCTATTCCATCATTGAGGTTTCTGAAATAGAGGCCAATGAAATGTCTGCCAAGGATGTATGGGTCGGGTTGATTCTGTGTTGTAACAATCTTTTGACAGCTCTTTCTTTTCCTTTTTCCTTTTTTTTTTCCCTTTTTTTCTGTCATTCTAAGAGCCCTGGTGATGTGATGCATATGGACATGAACTGTCTTTCTCCAGCCTTGTTTCAGACATGAAAAGCACTAATAACCAGGGAGTTACAATGAGTATTAACAGTTTTTAGCTGTTGCAGCAGTGGTCATATTTTCCAAATACTTTAATTATGCTCTTCCTTACCAAATGCAGCTTGTTACATTCAGTGTCTGAAATGAGAACTGATGTTCTTTCTCCATTGTGTTATTATAGAGGTAGGATTCCATGTTGAATGTCACAGATGTAAGTTCTTATGTTAAACAGAAGCATGGAAGGAGCAAGTTATGCCATGAAAACAGGCAATGGCTTACAAAATCTTCTGCCTAGTTATTATATTTTTTTTCTTTGTAAAAGTTGTGATTCACCTGACCTTGGAGTTGGGTTAATTGACTCTTAGACTAACCTGCAGCACCAGGGGATTCTCTTGTCTTGGAGTTTTATAATGGGCTCTTCTACAATCCATCCTGTTGTCAGAATTATAGACCAAGGAACTGGTAAAGTGCTCCCTGTAGGTACCAAGCATCCAGCAAAGCTCCATAATATGGATCATCAGTTCAATTCAGCCTTGGATAAAAGAAGGAAATAAAACATTTCTGTGGACAGCAATTCCTGCCCTTGGATTCCTAAGTAAAGATGAGCTTTTGAATGGAGATCACTTTATAGTGAAGAAATACATGAAAACTCATAAACAGAGTTTTTGTTATTTATGCATTAATGCATCTCTCTAAAAGATGTAGGGACCAAGGACTTCAGAAACAGCTTTTATCATATCTTCAGAGCAACGAGATTGTCTTTAGATTTGCTTTTGGCATGAAGCCTTTGACTGTCAGGAACTTGCAGCCAGTTCTTTAACACCTCTAAAAATCAGTTGAGGGTGACAGCTAATAGGTCATTATAGCTTTCTATCAGTTTAAATCTACCTGATGGGCCATTTGTCAGCCTCTGTGTGATGAGGTGTGGCCAGACTTGCAAGGATAATTAGGTACCTAACTCCCAGTTATTTCAGTGGGCACTGAGCATCTGAAAAGCCTTTTTGAATTTAAGCACACATGGTGGTATTCCTGTTCCCAGCTCAGAGGTATCCAGAAAGACTGTCTTAGCACGGGACCCAGCAGTTGGCTCTTCCAAATTTGGTTGTAGATTGTCAGGCCCTAGACTCAATGTGATGTTGAGAGGGATTAATTTCAACCACATATTCCTATACCTTCCTGCTCCACAAAGCAGCGATACCACAGTCACAGTCAGTGCTTTTCAGTCATATTTGGAATGAAACACATCTGCATATGCAGAGTCCAAAAACTCTTAGGAAAAGGCAGCATTGAAAGTATGTATCCTGCTGCTATTGATGTGATGATAGCAAACATGCTGTGGATTGGGAGAAGAGTAAAAGTCCCCCAAACCTCTAGCTCCATTACCTAGTGCCACCACTAGATTAACCAAGGAACTGTTTATCTGTTTGCTTTTCACTCAGGAAGCTGGAGTTGGTGGACGGCTGTAGCTAGGAGAGTAGTTCAATGCCCTGTATTGCACACTGTGTGTGCCCAAAATGGAAATCAGAATCGTAAGGGGCAGGACAGAGGGGGAACTTGTTAAACCCAGTTTTGATGGTGCAGGTAGGTGGTGATGAATGAGTGAAGATAAATGCACTTGATGTGTGCTGGACTGACAGAGCTTGAGGAGCTGAGCCACAGGGAAGTGCCCCTACTGGCAGCACTCCCATGGAAAAACACCCATGGCTTTGTTCAAGAGGATGGAGTGATAAGCAACACCTGATCAACTATCAAAATGGCCACCTTGCTGAAGTTTCTTGAAGGGGTGGATGTTAAGAGCATCTTCTCTGACAAACTTGGACACAAAGAGTATACAAAGCTATGAACAGGAAATTTGCACTAAGGCACATCAACAGTGAAAGGGACTTGGCAGGGTGCCCTTTTGGGAGGGCTGATGTGACTAACCCGACTATCTCTTGCCAAACATCCTGTAGACCTTCCTGGTGGCTTTCAGTGCCCCAGTGATGCCAGTTCTATTCTCCATGGCAGCTCTGCCATGAGAGTGACAACCAACACAATTCTTGTTTTGTCTGGCTGTTTTGTGTGCCATGGGAGAGATGGGTGCTGGGGTGAGGTGGATCTGTGACCCAGGGAGGGCTAGTTTGTGAATAGGTAGTACTAAGAAGTGAGACAGCCTTGTCTGGAATGATTTTGTAAAGGACATAGTGGGAGATTGCTTCATTTTTTTCTTGTATTGGAAGACTTCAGAGAGTGCCTGTATCCCCAAGCAGGAAGACAAGCTCATAAGGGTGCACAGCCTACGTGGGCATTTTATATAGCAAAACTCACAGTGCTGGATGAAGCCGCGGTGTTCTGAATTTTTATCTTGGCTAAAAAGATAGGAAATTCAAAGCACAGATTAAAAGATGACTGAATGGTTTGACAGTAG
Source organism: Gallinula chloropus (assembly GCF_964237585.1). Lineage (NCBI taxonomy): Eukaryota > Metazoa > Chordata > Aves > Gruiformes > Rallidae > Gallinula > Gallinula chloropus. Next base: position 6,496,424 of record NC_140086.1, read on the forward strand.
GAAAGAGTGGTTAAAAACCTTTGCTGTAATTGCAAAAAACAAAGTATTTTGGAAATTTTCAGGATTTTTGCTTCAAACACTATTGAGAGCCCCTAGTGTCTTTGTGAGGTTTTGAGTGTGCCAGTTTCTGCATAGTGATGGACTATGTAAAATATTCCTCCAGAGAATGTGTCTTCATTGCTTTGCTCTTCATTAATTGCTGCCGTTATGTTTTGTTTTCTAATGGGTGCTTCTGCCTGACTGCTCAGATGTCCGGAAGCAAAGACATGATATTTCGGAAGGGCCTATTTAGGAACGATCAGAGGAACAGGCTGGCTTGGGCATGAAGAACAATGAAGTTAGCTGGGACTCTTCAGCTGGAAAAAGAGATGGCATTATAAACAAAGTTTGCAAAATCATGAATGGCATAAAAATAGAAAAAGAATAGGTTCATTGTGTTGTCCCTTGTAAGAACTGAGCTAGGTCCTAAACAAACAAGAGGAGGCTCATTATACAGTGGGTAGCAGAACTGTGCAACTCCTTGCCAAAGGGTTTTGTGGATGTAATAAGTTTACCTGAGTTCAAGGGGAGACTGAAGAAGTCCATACAGGATAAATCCGTAATGAGTTATTAATGTAGACGTAGTTGTCTCTGAATTTGACCCCTCAATCCCAAAGAGTTGGAGGTAGGGAAGGATATGTTTGTTCTATTCATTCTCATTCTTAGGCATCCAGTAATGACCAGTGACAAAAAAATAATAATAGTAATAATGGGTTCATTATCGCTTCTGTCCAGCCCTATATACTCATGTTATGAGTCTTATGCTAGGGCTGAATCAAATAGTGCTGTTTTTCATTACCTCAGACTTATGCATATATGATGGTATCACACCAAATAAATTTCTGCCTAATGTGTTTGTAACATTTGATTTGAGGTTACCCTGTTCTCCCCAGCCATCAGCCAAAGAACACCTTCTTGGGAAGGCATGAGGCATACTGCCTGTTTTGGGGCAAATATTACAATATTTATTGCTCTATTTGCATTTATAGAGAGTTTCAGGTGTGCCTTCCCACTGCTAGGTGTCACAGATCTCCTGTGCATCTAGAGAACAACAGAGTGATTTACAGATTGCATGGACTGAAGCATCAGGTGAAAGCTGTTCTGACATGATGGATACTAGACTGCAGAATTTACTGTTTCTTATTTGATTTGAGAGCATCACCATTGTTCCAAAAAGGACTCCTCAAGGACAGCAGCACCTGGAGGGCACAAGCTCATGTTCATCTCTCTGCAGGCTGCCAAATACAGCAGATTTTGTAGGAACTATTCTATACTTTTGGGAAGTGTTGCTGGGACATGCAGGGAGTTGATTCTGTGAGTTATAGAAGTCCTGTTCTTCACTGCCAAGCCTGATACATTGCTCTGTTTTTCACTCCTCATGCCAGGGATGTATTTCCACAAGGTCTGCCTGATGAATATGCCTTTGTAACTACCTTCAAATTCCGGAAGGCTTCCAGGAAAGAAGACTGGTACATTTGGCAGATTATTGACAAGTACGGCATACCACAGGTACGGGGCCCTTTGCAGCCAGCAAGAACAGCCTTGTTTCTCTTTTGTTGAATGAATCAACTTTCTTGCCTTAACCTCCTGCTCCTTTTTCCTTGTGGACCAGTAAAAATCCCTTTTTACTGAAACGTCTTTCGGTTCATTTTGCTGAAAATCCTTTGTCTGTATGTCACACCCTGGAGGAAGATTTGCATAGCTGTTAGCATGCAGATAGATGTATTAGGTGGAAAGGGGGAGAAAAATATACTGTACTTGGTCTTGAAACCACTTTTCGATTTCTGGTTGTTTTGTTCAGGTAGTTCTCCTATTTTAAGGAAAATATTTGGCCTGTTTGGAAAAAGATAGGCACACAAATATACCCCAGCACAGTAAGCCATGGCAAGTGTTTGCACAGACTGTCATGCAAAGGCATGAAGAGTTCCCTAATTAGGATGCAAATGTAACACCTATGACTACTCCATAACCCCGGGTCCCTCCGGTTCTCAGGAGGAAAGTATCATGAGAATGTAATAAAGGGCTGACTGTTTCTTAGAATATTCTTAGCAGCATGCTATAGTTTCGGGCTTTGAGTGTGCTTGAGGGGAAAGTGGTTTGAATGGGCTGTATGTTTTTCTGCTTAGTACAAGCGTGGTGTTGATGACATTACCCTTACCTGGGCTGTCGGCATGAACTTGTGTAGCCATGTAATGCAGTATTACTGCTGTGGGACCAGTATTTGAAAGGATTTAGGGAACTCACAGTGAAGGCCAGGTGCAGCCTGAGGACTTAGCTAAGTTTCAAACAATGGTAGAGGATTCATCTGAAAATTATTATCAGCTGCACTTACTTTTGCTGCACATGATTTACTAGTAGACATACCTCCCTAACTCCTGCAAGAGTGAGAATGTGTATATCACAGCATTTCTTGGAGACAGTTGAAAACTTCAACTACTTAGGCGTTGAGAGAAAAAAGCAAGCAAGGTTCTCAGAAATATTTTCAAAAATGTCTCAAATTTTGGTGCCAGAAGAGCTTTAGAGCCTCACGAGCCTTGTTTCATGTAAAGTGGGTAGTAGTTTGGTCACGACATAGCAGACCTGCACAGCTTACAGGCTGCAGACACTCCTGAGTTAACACTGCTCTGAGCTGGCGTCTCCAGCCAGCACGGTGCTCAGCTGCATGGAGATGTTGGGTCAGATCTGGAGTCAGCCTACATCAGACTTTCAAAAGCAAGGCTGCTTACATCAGACAACTTGTTGCTGATGTGGCCAAACTCCCTCCAGCTCTGCAGCTTGAAGGCATGGTGTTTGTTCCCCTGGCTCTCTGCTCTGCTCCATTCCCTGCTGCTTGCTGGTAACTTCCTGACTTTGGTAAAAATAAAAATCAATTTGTAAATGAAATAAAAGTATAAAGTCTTCCAAAGCCTATTTTTCCCTGCTCCATAGCTTGCAACATCGTGTGTGTATGTGTGTGTGTGTGTAACAAGAGAGCAAGATGCTGTTAGGAATGTGCTGTGGTGGGGGAAAGGCAGGGAGATGTAGAGGGAGATGGATGGAGAGAGGGAGCAGTGGGTTTTTGATTCTGCAGTGATTAAGTGGAGTGACGTGATTTAATACAGAATTAAAATGGATTTTTTTTTCCACTCACTGGAAAATGCTTTGCTTAAAATGGTCACTTAGGATCTCATTTCTTGTGTGTTACACTTCATTATTTTAGCCAGAAAGGAAGACGCTTGGGGCCATCTGTCCTTAAACCCTTCTAACTTTCACATATCCCTAGGCATCATCTTTTTTATTTCTAATTAAGCATATTAGGCTGGGAACCAGTCTTCAGTTCTGACTTTAAGTGGCGTGGCCTGGCTGTGTCCACACTGTGTAATACATGGCCCTAGGTGTCCTCTACGCCTAAGGCATAATCAGTGGCGTGTTTCACTTTTCTGTTCGAAGTGTCTGTGTGGGCAGTGCTATAGCTCAGCAGGCTAGTGACATACCAGGCAATAGGGGAGTTTTCCATGCCCCATGCAATGGTTGAGGACATATGATGGGTACTAAAGAGCGCAGAGCTTTTTAGGCTGTAGTAGGGGAGTGTACAGGATAGAAGGATCCAAAACAGCCTCAGCTTTGTCTATCTGCCTATGGGTATATGTCTCTGACAGGAGCTACTACCCATCCATGCCCAACCATTCCCTAGGAGGCATCAATATGGCCCATCCTGAAACCATGCCAACGAATGTAGTCACAAGAATAGAAGACTTGAGATAGCTATGAGTCTGCACACAAGCCTGTGCCCTACCCTGTCATATTTACTGGAGCATGCTTAGGCTCCTTGTCCAACTTCATATCTCACACAAAGCTCTGTCTTCTGCCCTTTGCTTGGGCTTCTAGACCATTCCTGACGTTGGGGTAGCAGTTTCAATGGAAGGCAGGACGTAGGAGGAAGCTTTGTTCTTTATTAACAAAATCACTTCTGTCTGCTTGCAGGTCTCCATCCGACTAGACGGAGAGAACAAAGCTTTGGAGTATAATGCCATCGGGCTCACCAAGGACGCTGTGAGAGTGGTTTTCCGAAATGCCCGAGTCAGTGATCTTTTTGACCGCAACTGGCACAAAATCGCCCTCAGCATTCAGTCAAAGGCTGTCTCGCTGTACATAGACTGCAGACTGGTGCAGATGCTGCCTATTGAAGACAGGGAAAATATTGACATTCAAGGAAAGACTGTGATTGGCAAACGCTTGTATGACAGCATCCCCATTGACGTAAGTACTGCGTGTGCTGATTAGAGCTGGGATAAGATTCAGCACTGTGCTTTGCAGCATGTGAATGTTGGGGTTTTTTTTTGGGGGGGGGGGGTATGCTGTAATTGACACTTTTCCTGAAGCAGCACCACTGAAATGTTACGTCCATTACGTAGCTAAGACAGATTGTCATCTCATCTTGTACAAGATTTGCTGTCATTGCATGTGAGACTGTCAGTATCTCTGTACTAGGGATTAAAACCAAGAAATTACTTTCAGCTTTTTAGTTCCAGATTGTTCTATAGTTAAAATCAGAGACAAAATCATCCACAAATACCATCAGACCGGGTACTGAACTACACACATAAAGGTCTTTTGCTGTCTGATTATGAATGTTTCCACGTGTGATAGGAGGAGATAGGGAAAAAAGAAAGCTTTTTAACTCAGGCGAGTTATGGAATATTCTCATTTCCTCAGAAAATATGCCTGATATTAAATCACTCTTGCTCCAGTTAAACCTTCAGGTTAAACCTGATTGTCCAGTAGCAGTGTTAACACGGTCTAAGTTATGCATGCTTGCTGTTTTGAGACCTGTGTAATCTTTCTTGGCTGTGCAAAATGGATGGAATGTCCATATTAAATGTACTAATAAGCATTTCTCATGCAGGGGTAAATGGTCAGAAGATGCAAGGCACAACAGGAGAAAAACCAAATTGATGTCTAACGAAATGCTAGGGAGCATGGAGGTGGTCAGAATATGTCTTCTCAGATAGAAACTTGGCCAGGACATGGGGATTAGCATGCCTCCTTGTTTGTATGAAAAGCTGCACCAGGATTTTAATAGGCATATTCCTGGTCTCATTAGCTCTTGCAGTCTTGAAGCACACTGAGATATCAGTCCATTATTGATACACAGAGAGAGAGATATATTGACTACAGGATCCACGGGATCACTGTGAATTTATCCCCACCTGGCTTTTGTTTCTATTAGTCTGCACTGTTCGTATCCAAGCAAAAGGACGTGCGATCTTTAATAATTTACTGTCTCTGAGACTATTGCCTCACTTTGTCTTCCAGTTTGATCTTCAGCGGATGGTTATTTATTGTGATTCTCGGCATGCTGAACTGGAGACCTGCTGTGACATTCCCTCTGGACCGGTAAGTTTCCTCTTTTCATTTATTCATTTTCATATAAACACTTTTCATTGAAAACTATTACATAAATCAGGGAATATATGACAGTGTGGGATTATCACACGTTATATAATTGGAAATGTAGCAGTGCCAGAAGAGGGCCACTGCGGAGGGATGAGCATGAGAAATTTGAAGTTTCCAAGTTGCTCTTTCCTTGACAAACTGTCAGGGGAAACAAAACCCTGAAGTGATGATGGAACAACAGAAATTCAGCATGAAATATTCAACATGTTTCCCACTGGTTTTATTTGGGCAGAGCTAAAACAGTGCCAGTTGCTGCTTAGTTTCCCGTGCCCAGCTCTCATTAGAAACTTCCACCCTCCTTTGACTCTTCTCCCCTCAGTTGTGGTTAAAGAGATTCATGGTTCATTTTGCCACATTTTTCCCCATTGCCTGAATAAATGGCTTTTGTGGGATTTTGTTGCTCCCTATGACTCATTTAGCTGTGCATTATCCAATGGTGTCTACACAGTTTCTTTAAAGTGGGTAAAAGATGAAGCTTTCTAGTATCTTGTGTGTTTGGGTGTAGTGCCAGGTCACAGTCCTGACAGAAGCACCTCCCCTGGAAGTGAGGCCCACTGTTGGCAACGAGCAAGTTGCCCACCTCAAGACTTTCAACTGCTCCTGTTCTGCTGGACAAAAGGTGAGTGTTGTGATGAGTGTGTTTCATTTGGGGCATGGTGGATAGGGCTGGAAATACTGATATGACACCGTGCAAATGAGTTGTAAGAAAGGCTGTATTTTCTTGTGAAACATTTAAAGTTCTAGTTGTGGAAACCACTTCATAGAAAGAGCCAGGCATGTGTTAGTCACAGAAGGAATTCTGCAGATGTAACTGCAGTCTGCCCAGGTATTTTCTCTTTACTTAATTCAGTGATTTTGATGATGCTGGTAGTCCTGGTACCAACCTTGAAAACAAAGTGGTTATTCTTATCCAGCCCACTTAAATGCATCCTTACATCCTTCAAATAAAAAGGAAGAGATTCTGGAAGTAAATATAGCTACATTGAAATATATCTCATAGCTTTTAAAAGCAGCATTCTTGCTTATGTTGGCTCTGACTGGGACCTCTGAGAAGCCAGCTTCACTGTCATTGCTCTTGAGGGCATGTCATTTTTAGTCTGTTTTCCACTAGAACCTGAAAACATTTTTGTTGTCCTCAGTTGCTGTGGGGCTGGGCTCCTTGCTCTGTTATATAATGAGAAGATCAGTTTGACTAATCATCTTTTTTTTTCTGTCCCAGGGGGAGAGAGGTCCAATTGGCCTCGAAGGTCCTAAGGGTCAAAAGGTCAGTAATATATGCTAGTTCATTTCTTTTTCAATAAACAACAATTTTGAGAAATAAAAGTCAATTTGACATATGACTGAGTTCAGATAATTTTGGATGAGCCCAGGAGTACAGGAAGTTCTGTCCATCTTGTGTCTTTGCTCCAGGCTTGCATTTGAACTTCTCTGTTGCTGCTTTATGTTAGAGTAAGTGTGTTGCAAAATCTTTTCCTGTAGCTTCTAAACTGGCATTTTTAGAAGTTAATGTTATTCACTAGGTCATTCACAGCTTTCATGACAAGTCCCCTGGAAAGCCATGGGCTGCTCGCTCCTGTGCTATGTCTTGCACAGCAGTACTGGATTTCCATAGGTTAGGTAGCAGCCTCCCAGCCGCACTCTACAAATTTTGTGAGACTAGAGTAAAGGATTAGCCACAATCTGTTATCCTTAGCAAGACTGAGTCATGAGCTGATGTTAAGTATAGGCCACTTCTCTTAGCACTCTTCTTCCTAGATAACAGGGCAGGAGATCGGTTGTGATCTCTGCTCCAAGTTTCACAGTCCAACCTCTCTATTATTCTGCAAGCTTCTTTGATATGCACATGTATACATTCAGCATACACACATTTTTCTTCTGTGCTTGGTTGCAAATAAAGCTGTGAGACAATTGCCTTAAAGGGAACACTTGTACTGGAAGAAAACAAAGATTCACAACTTTGCTGACAGTTGGTGTTCATGGTTCCCAGTTTCACCATCTGTGTGTTTAAAAAGATGTTTGTGAACAACTTGTGTTCAGAACTATTTCCACCTGAATCACTTCTGCAAAATCAATCACTGAATTTCTACCTGTTCGGTGAATGAACTAAATGAATCCCACCAAAAGTTACTTAGTTATTATGAAACACTGGGAGGGGAAAAGAGAAATCTTTGGGTCGTGGAAGACCAGACATCCTTAGCAATATGTTATGGGGTTTTTTGGCAAGGTTTAGTCTGCTGTCTGCAGGGAAAAGTTTTGGATTATAAGATGTGTTTTGGAGTATGTTTTCTGCTGGCATGAAAGAACATGGATGCATTAATGCCTGACTGAAAAATCAGGAAAAATTTCCTCACACTTCCATGTGTGTATAAATAGCAACTTTCTATTTTAATCTGTGACAGCTTAAATAATGATGGGCTGTTTTGAAGAATGGCAGAGCCATGACTGTTGTGAGAAGGCTGCAGAAGGACAATGATAATAAAAGCGCCCTGCAGCAGCATCGCATTGTCTTTCACCTCTTTGTCAAGGTCTATGCGCTGGTGAGGATGTCTGCACTATGGCACGCTGATGGGGTGGAGGAGATACTAGTCAAATACAAAATAGTGTATATCCAAGCACAGCATTGGCAGGTTTTCTGTAACAGGTCCAAAAATGTCTGTCCCATTCCTGCAGTAGGTTGTGGAAGAGCTCTGCAGATGTGATTTTCCCTGGTTGCAGTGGTCTGAGACTCATATAATGGCTGAGGCAGGACTGTGTCACGCACTCAGAGAGCTGGGGGTGATGCCATTTAAAGCCAGGCCTCTCACCACAATTTGGTACAAATGTGATGATTTGAGACAAATGACTTCTCCATTTGATAAATAAGGCAAATAACAGATTTTTCTCCTGACTTGAAATGATGTTGTGATTAAATAACATATACCACTGCTGACAGCAGTTCTTGCATCGCTATGGCCAAGGAGCAGCTTGTCACAGTCCCTGCTCTATGTGCAGGAACTAATATCACTCTCCTCCCTCTTTGCAACATCACTGAACTACCCAGGCTAAAATGCTGGCCATGAGAGAGAAAGTCAATGCTATTTGCAAGTCCCCAGTATTACCACCTGGGCTTTAGTAAGGAAAGACTAAGGCCCCACAAAAATACAAGTGGCTTCTGCATTATGGAGTTGTAAGTGTGCATAATACGTTGTAGGAACATTCAGCTTGGCTCCTCATTTTCAAGGTGCAAGATCTGTGCCTTAAAGCTTTGTTGTTCTGTAATGAGGAGGCCTATAAAGCTTTTTTAAGGTAATGAATATCAAAGATTTCTGCTTGTTACTAGAATCCAAAATCTGGGGCTTCAAGAAGCGCTAAAAAAACAGCCACATAAGATCTCTACTATACTCTTAGTTTTGATTAAAACAGGCTAGCAAGTACAGCAAAAGGAAAGACCAAACATGGATTGACTAAGCAGAGAGATGGGAGTAAACGAATAAGGAAATAAAATACCAGAAAGAGGTGGAGAAATAGTGACATTAGGACTCTGAGTCAAAAGTCATCATTTTCACTATAGACATCATCACTACTGAACACCTCTGGTTTGGAATGAATTGCAATTCAGGGGGTGCAATTCAGGGGGTGGTAATAGGGAAAGAGGTCAGAGTTTTTTAAAAAAACAAAACAAAACACCCATCTTTGACCCAAAACAGGGCTCTTCAGAGAGGTTGACAAAGGCAGGAGGAGTGTGAGGCTCCATCTGTAATTTAAGGTGATTTTTGGGTTTGATAGTAGTAGCTGGTGGATTTTTCACTCTTTATCCAAAGGAGTAATGGTTATGTGGTTCTTTCTGCTTTTCAGTTTGAAAGTCTGTTAAGTAAAGTGATTGTGGCTGCTGTCTGTCTGAGTTGAAGATGGGGAGACTGGTGTTCAGGCTCTGAGATTCCAAGCTCCCATAGCATATTCCTTCTTTCAGGGGAGGAGGACAGGCTTTTCTTATAGTACTATGTGACCAGTGAAAATATTTGAACTGTATAACCAGCGTGGGAAGATAATGAGTTTCTGTTCCTCTCTACTTGAAGTGTCCAAACTCAGGGCAAAACAGTAGCACTTGCAGTTAGTAGAAAAAGTGAAAAAATCCTCGGGGATTAACACCTCTGCTTCAATCACCCATGCTGCAAAACTGAAGGTAATACATGGAGAAACAGCATACATGTTTGGAAAGGAGATACAGTAGAGGATGCTATTGAGGAAAAGTGAGGCAGGAAATAGTTGTTAGAAGAATTCTTCATGCCTGAAGCTGGGTCCTATTGATAAATTTTAGATGCTAATGACAGTCCAGTCTTTTTTACTTTCCTTCCATACTTATACTGTATGCCATGCTGTTTGCAAGCAGCCAGGCTGGCTGGTTGGGGCACTGGGCAGATGGTCAGAAGGTTTCTGCTCTCTTCCAGCACCACTATCGATCTGAGTTTTGAGAAAATCACTCCTCTGTGAGATCTGTTCTTGCCCATATCATAGGAATGATGTTGCTTACCTGCCCTTGGGAAGCTCCTGGTTGAGGAATTAAAGGAATTACTGGCAGCATTGCATGTAGCTTTAAGAAAGTAATGGGTATATCCTCAGCTGGTCCTTCTTCCAGTTTTGTGACTGCAGAACAGTATGTAAAAGGGATTTGAAGGTCTTTTTTCTGCACTTGCTGGTTTTTGCACCAATTTTAGTTCTGTATCTGATGAATATTAATGAAATGATGCATCTCCTTTGATTCTTTATCCCTTTCACCCCTGTCCTTCCTAGGAGGCAGATGAATAAAAAGTTTTGTTTGGTTTTTGATTGATTTTTCTCTTTTCCTCCCTATTTGTTTGCTTCTCCAATTTTCATTCCTCTACCCATCAAAACCTGTACGTTTTCAATTGTATTTTTTTGTGCTCCCTGCCTTGTTTTCCACTGGAGTGGAAGGAGAGTGACTCTGTGTGTGTTGCATGCTTCTGCAAGGGAAGGGAGGAGTTGTCTGATTATGAAAATTTAGTGTGAGTGGAAACATTGGGGGTGATTTTTTTTGGTTTTGTTGTTTTGGTTTGGTTTTTATAGCTCTAAAATATTGATAATGATTACTAGTTTGTTTTTGCTTATGGTAGGAAATACTAGGTGTGTACCCTCTAGGTCTTAGGCAAATTACCCTTCCGGTCCTTCCTGACTTAATAGAAAAATGAGGACTTCTGAAGTCTTCACAAGAGAAAGCTTTCTGCCTTGAAGGCTCTTAGCAGTATTTTCATATGAAAAATAGAATGTGAAATCAATCTGAGAACTTGGACAAGTCAATATAACTGCAATGAGATGCACTCAAGTCCCTATAGCAGGAACTGAAATCTTGGCTGTAGAGACTGGTGGGGCCTTAAGTGTTTCTGAACACTTTCAAACCATTGTTGAACTGCTTCCCCCCAAAAAATCAGAGCAACAGAAAGCTGACCACAAAATCCAAACACTAATATGATGCACTTCACAAATGAGGCCAACATGGAGGTGTAAGAGGAAATCTAATCTATTACTTCTATACCTGTCAAGAGAAGATTGATTTAACTCTGTGGTATTAACCCCTTCTGTTTGTTTTTCTTTTTTTTTTTCAAAGGGAGAACGTGGCAGCCAAGGACTCCCTGGACTCAGAGGAGAAAAAGGAGAGTCAGTAAGTAAGAAATACCAGAATCATTTTACATAAGGAAATGGAAAAACAAGTAGATGTTTTCTCATTTATAGAGAGAATTTATTCACAATGCCAATGTGCCTTGTTGAATATGTTCCTTCTGCTGGGCCTTTATCCCAGGGGAAAGCTGATCTTTCTGGCATGCAACTGTATTTCTTGGAAGGGGGAAAATAGGTGGGTTCATCCCTGAATATAGCTGATAACTACCTTAGTGTTGGCCTTATAATGACAATCTGTAACTTGGGTGTACATGGTTGTAGCATAGCTGCACATTCAACAGGGACAGTATGAGGTAACTGAACTCAAGGAAGATGCAAATCTCTCTCAACTCCTTTACATTCAGATGACCAAGATACAGCTTTCCCCAGCTGCAATTAATGTAAATGCCAGACTGAGTTTTTAGGTGAGAACATCTTTAACCCTATGTAAAATTAATTCTAATAAGGATATTTGGCATCTTTGATTTTGGAAATGTAATTTCACATACTGCCTTGAATAGAAAATAAGATATTTTCCTGGCTGCAGTAGGAGAATTTGGGGTATGTTTTATTTTTTAATTTGTCATTGAATTATTATCAAGGAATTATGCCCAAAGAAAATTACTTTCCCTATTGTAGCTGTCCTTTGAGTTCTGTGCCTATATATGTATAGATGATATATATACATTGATATGTAGATATGTCTCAGATATATTGCAAGGAAAACATGAAATATATACAGTGGGATTTGACATCTGTTCTATCAAATGTACATTTTCCCCCTCTTCTTTCATTTCTAGGGCAGAATCTATGGCAGAGGAGAAAAAGGAGAGAAGGTAATATCTAATCGTTCATTGGACTAATTAAATGAGAGTCACTTGCTGTTGCTTCCATAGCTTGGAGATTGGTTATGGAGTGCACAGGATGCAAAAAAATGTGACACAATTGGATCTTTGGGGTGAACTGCTATATTGTGTTATGGTTCCTTTTGCAGAAAAGGTTTTGATTTTTCATTGCTTTTCCCCTTCATGTTCTTTGAGTTTCCTTTATACATTGACCATGTAAAATGCTATCAAATTGAAATAATAATCTTTGCCTCGTGTAAGCAGCACTGAGATTGTGGAGGATCATGCAGTAAAGCAACTGGCTGTAAATGTGAAAAATAATAGGAAAGTATAATTTTGAGTTTATTGAATTTTCAACAGGATTAAATTTGGGTCACGAGGAGACTGCTACACTGTTTCTTTTCATTGGATAGTTTCATTAATAACCTGAAGGCCAAAAGCCAGAGTATTTTCTTAATGTGAAGATTCGTCAGGACAGAGTAATAAGACTTGGAGGTTAAAATTGAGGAGACAGAAAAAACACTGAAAATTCCTAGGTTATCTGTCTTGGAAAGCCCATTCAGTGGTGATTAATAATGGGAAACAAATACCATGGCTGGGCTCATTTACATTAAAAAAGATAGTGGTTTCCAGGCAGTTCTGGCTTCAGACTTCCCATTCCCCACAACAAAACAATGCTGAAGACCTCTATCACTCCTGGTTATAGGTGTTCTCATCACCAAAATGAAATTTCAAGTTGTGGGGCACAATAAAAAAAGATTGACAGAAGGGTCTAGGAGATTGATGGATGTATCAAGGAAGAAGTCATGGTTCATATTGAAAAATGGGATTAAGAATCTGTAGAGCTCTTTTCCAGGGGGTCTGTGGCTACCCAATGCCTCAGGGAAATTAAAATAATATTGAATTGTGGTCTGAAAGGAAGAATGTTGTACTAGCAAGAACATGGCATTTATGGCCATTGCATCTTCTCATTTGTTCTTTCCATGATTATGATATATTGATTGTATATAGTGGTAATGCATCATGTAAAATTACAATCTAAATGACGGTTGCTTATGGCAGGAAATATTATCTAGCCAGGCTAGAGACATGGGGGGCTATAAAGCACACATTTCTCCATCCATCTTCCAGCAGTCCTCCCACTGACAGCCACTATTTAGCCTTTGAGATCAGGATTCAGCCTTTGGAAACCAGCTTGTGTTTGGCAGGTGGTGAGAGTCAGCAGCCTGATGGGAAACAATATGACTTGTGCTGCAGTTGAAGAAAGTTCTTGTTTTCTTGTTTTGATCTCTGCAGAAAAGGGTGGGAAAACATCACTCCCTCTGTATTATTGTCATGAATAGAAAAATAGGTCTGCAAGTCTGGATTAGAGAGTCAAAAATAAAAAGACCCCAGAGAATGTGCAGAACTTCTTTGATTGGGACCTTGACCTTGACTGACTGAAATTAATGTGTAGACATGGAGATCCCTGAGTTTATGGCTGGCTTGTTTTGTTTATTTGGCGGTCCTGCTAGACGAGGCAGCTTCTCCTCATCTGTGGAAGAAGTGTATTTGGTACCTGTTGTGTTTGTGCCCCATGTCTGCCTAATGGTAGTGTCAGTGCTGTTGCTGATGAAAAGAAAAGATCTATCAATCAGCTGTACATTGCTGGCTGATTGCAAAGGGAGCCTGGGGCTATAAAATCATAGAATGACCTATCAGCATCACCAAGTTGAACTCCCTCCTCCTCACAGGACTACCTAAAATGAAACCATATGACTAAGATCATCATCCAGATGCTCCTTGAACTCTGACAGGCTTGGTGCCCTGTCTACTTCCCTGGGCAGCCTGTTCCAGTGACCAAACACCTTCTCAGTGGAAGACCTTTTTCTAATGTCCAATCTGAACTTCCCCTGATGCAGCTTCATTCCATTTCCTTGTGTGCTATCACTGGTGACCAGAGAGGAGATCAGCACCTCCCCTCACGAACCACTGTTGGTTATGACCAATGTCTGCATTGTCTCTCAAGTGTTTTTCAATAACTCCCAGAATGACCTTCTCATAATTCTACGAGGCACTGAAGTCAGACTGACAGGCCTGCAATTACCAGGGTCTTCCTTCTTGGCCAATTGTGCCAGCACCATCGCTGCTCGCCTCAGTGACATGTTTGGGTGCACAGTTTTTCCCTAACACAAAAGGTCATCTTCAGGGTCAGCTTTTAGGTCCAAAGTTGAGCCTTCAGCAGCAGAAAGGGGTAAGGCTATAGCTGGGGGTCAGCTATGCAGGTGTTGTGCATACAATGGGTTGCTATTGCATGTAGGGATGGAGTACCGTGTCTCTGTCTTGACATCAGAAGGGCCTGTGAGAGAGAAGTAGCCAGAAGAACCATGAGGAGATGGGATGCAAGTGCCAGCAGTGCATGTTGCAAATAAGAGGAAGGCATATAAAATTAAACCCTTCCCAGATGGAAGAATGTGACACATCTGGAAGGAGAGGATTCACATGGCTCCTTTCTGTTTGCCTGCTGTACTGACATGGCTGCATGAGTATGAATTCTTGTTTTTTACTCTGGCTGTGACAGTTTTATGTTTCCACGATTTTTATGGGCATGGCCCAGGGCTAGGAAACTGGATTAGAGATGCTGGACTTCCAACAGCTGCAGTCTGCACAATTGTGGCTGTGCGTGTGCTGTGGGCTCCTTTATAAGGATGAGGTTCACATCCTAAGTGTTTATAGAATAAATGCATCTCACCTTTGAAAAGACAGAGACTAAAACCATCCCCTTACCTGAGTATTGCTTTCCAGCTGTGTGGGTACCAAGCACCCGCCAGATCCAGCTTCTGTGTGTAGGGTAATTATGCGAGGTCTGAGGCATTGTTTAGAGGGCAAGCCATGTGCTTTTCCAGGAGGACAGCAGAGGTACTGTCCTTGCTTCTCTAGGCCATTACCTCAGTTATATCACTATGTTAAAGCCAAAATGATGCTTATATTAGAATACATATCATGCCAAGCACATCATTAGTGGTAAAACAAAAGATAATAGCAGATGTGGCTAAAAACCTAATTAATGTTGACGTGAGGTCTTGTGTGACTTTGAAAACCAGAAAATCCACTGCTGTGGCTCAAACAACAGCCCAGAATGTTCTGCCAGACCTAAATATCTCAGGCTGGTGGACTATGCTTTTTATATTTAGGAATGTACATGTGCAGATCCAATAATTGTGCACAGATACAAAAGAATAGAAAATAACAGAATGCATCTAGAGGTGCTTATGTACACTGCTCTCAGGTGGATTTCCTGGTTAGGTGTGATTCAGCTGCCACCGCTCTGTACTGGACCTTAAACTTGCACTATTGACTGTCACGTTTCAACCCTTGGAGTGCTTAATCCATGTGGCATTAGGTAATAGCCTGCTCTGTTTCTGCTCATAAATATGTGCCCCTTAACTTTGTGTTCATTTACTTGTTTTGCTCACACTTGTTGAATGCAGTGCTACACATGGTCAAATATCTAATTATATAACATGAGCACCATGAAAGACAGTATTTTGGCTTTATTCCATAGGTTATTCAGATGGATATTTGTTAGACCAGATGGCCTGGTCCTGCAAGGGTTATAACTCAAATCTTCAAACCTCTGTTGATCCAAGAGGAGTAGGTGAGGGTAGAAGGAACAGCTGTAGAGCATTTTTGAGGATGATTCAAGCAAGACGGGGTTTCGGTGACTCTTGATCAAAGTCAAGGAAATAATGTTTGACAAGGGAGGTTCTGTAGAGTATGAGGTCTGCATTCCTGGGGCACAGCCATCCACATCATGTGCCTTCCTGCCCTTCCAATGCCTTCATACAAAGTTTAACTCAGAGGCTTTCAAAAACTTAGACTCTTGTCATGCAAAGTAGAGAATATTATCCAATGGTGCTAAGCCACACTTCCAATATCCTAAAGACCAATGGCGGTGAGAAGACTCTGCAGGTGGGAAGGTGCCTGGAAAAGCAATGACTTTGGAAAGAATATGATGAAAATCAATCAAACTTCTAGTGATGTGGAGATATCAGTGGGAAATTGTTTTTCACTGTTCCTTCTGATGTAAAAGCTAAGGGGAAGAAAATTAAACTAGCTGATGGCAAGTTTAAAATGAGCAAAATGGAGTTGCTTTTCATACAGTTGGTATTGAAACTCCTCTTGCAGTTTGGTCTGGATGTTAGAATTTTGTGTGTTTGCAAAACTGTGTGAGTTCATTAAGGAGAGGTATTGTAAACATCTAGTTGGTACAAAGACATGTCTGCTTCAGGATGTCAGTGAGTCTGCAAAACCTAAGGAGTGATAGGAGATAGCAGTAGAGTAAGCTGGAGAAGTCATAAGGCCACTGCTGCAGATGGGATGGGAGCTGTGTGGACCTTTGGCATGACTGTTGGTAGCTATTCTTTGTACAACTCTTTAATATTCCTAACATGCCCGTTGCCCAGAATTAGAAGTTTCTATAGTCTGCTCAGGGCTTGGGCCCACACTTTCTGTAGCTATTGAAGAAGAGCAGGAAACACAAGAAAGGTGTCATGAAACAATTGGGTCATGTGGTCACTACTGTGATTTTCCATAGGAAATCAATCTGTTGGAGGAGAAAACCACGAGTAGCCACTTTCTTCAGAGGTGGTGGATGAAGATTTCTTTATGGTTTACACTGGGACTTCCCTCACTAATGTGCTTCCAAGAGTATCTTGAGTTCTCCCTTTGTGCTTTATCTTTTCCCTTCATGCTAATAATCACATACACAGCAATGAATATGAGAAAAATCATTACTAGATTAAGCCTATATTTTTCTAACATAGGGTTGGTTTTTTTTCATGGTAATGACTTGCTCTGATAAAAATATGGAAGGATTATAATAGGATTTCTAACTAGAATAAAACTTCTGAAGTGGCTTGGCTTATTAGAGATGCAGTAACTGTAAGACCAAGCATAGAAAAGCAGGCAGATAGTTCTGGCTCTGGGCTAGACTGCAGGAGACCCAGGCTTAAAACTTGGCTCCAACAGATTTGCTAACCTTGAGCAAAGCAGCTAGTCTTTGTTCCTGGAAAATGAAGCTGGAGAACTTCTTTCCCTCCAGGCTTTGTACGTCTTGCCTGCTAGAACCTTCAAACAAAGGCTTTGCTTCTCCTTCCCTTACTTGTCTTCCAAATTGAAGTTATTGCCACCTTTAGGGCTTCTGAAAAAGCTGTGGAAATCTACGCAGTTAGATACAGTCTATCCCTGTGCTTTCTGTCTTTGCTCTGAGGCAGCTGAATGTAAGAAAGGTCTGACCTGAAAGCCATGTAAAGTTTGTACCCCGGTGCTGTGCTCTCAGAAGGACTTAGCAAACTAGCCTGAGTGCAGTGATTCTGGGTCGGTGCTGGTTAGTAACTTGGGTCACAAGAAGATGTGTGCAGTTCTGTGTGGAAAAGGTGACACAGACATAGCTGGAGTCTGGTGCTGCATCTGATGGCAAAGGGGAGCTTTTGCTTGGGTGTTTTTAAGAGATGCAGTCTGGGACCAGAGGGCTGTGTGTATGACTTAATGGCAAGTAAGGCTTATGCTGGAACTGGCATTTTAGACACACAGAGCTGTAGTAATGTTTGGGAGTCAGGGCCCTGAGAGTCAGGGTGCAACAAGGATTGAGTGTGTCCCAAGTGAAATGGAGCTGGGAGCAATACCATGGATGGTGGGGAAGTGTCTTCAGCAGCCAGGACTTATCCCACAGCACCCCAGGAAGGGATTGTGGTGGGTCAGTGATGGTAGCCAAGTTCAGCTGAGTGTCCAGATCACCAGACTGGTCCATGGAGATGAAACAAGTCTAATTCCAAGCCAGGAAGGTTGATCTGCAATTGAGGGTCAGGATTAGCAGGGTACGTGGTCAGGCTGATGCAATATAATGTGAACAAAGGCCAAAGTCGAAAGCTTAAAAACCAGCTTCAATACAAAGGAGAGGAACAACCATCTGCACTGCTAGGAGCAGGGTGTGCTTTCTGGGTGCTTATATGGTGTAGAGCCTAAGCTTGAATGCACTGAGAATTTGTCATTATGCCTGCAACTTCCAAGTAGAACTAATTATTGCTACAGAGGATGATGTGTGTGTCCTTTTCACTGCTGCCTGGTGCAGGGAAGATGCTCCAACAAGGTTACAGACCTTCTTCAGGCTTCTGTGGTGTTCAGACATTGTCACCAAGTCCCCAAACTCTTAAATGCCATGCAGTTTACCCAGGACTAGTGAGCTGAAGGGTGACTCTGAGAGCCTCAGGAAGAGACAGGAGCCTTTGTGCATCGTCTCCTAAGTCATGCTCTTTCAGCTAGCACGTCTTGGCAGTAGCAAGGTGGGAAAACTATCTCCACGTTTAGAGATACTGCTGAGTTTGAAATCTGAAATCAAAACAAAACCCCAACCCCCCTGTAACTGGTGCTCCTTGGAGACAGCAGTTATGGAGACATTGTCTCTGTGGGGTTTGTTTCTTAGTGTTCAGATGTTCTTAGTTTATTGTAGAATAAAAAATAATGTGAGCATAGCTCAAACTGACCCAGTAATGAAAAGAGAAGATACAATATCTGCAGGATTATTTTTTTTTATTCTTATTATTTTTTGTGTTGGCAATCATCTCTCTCAGGACCAGTTCCTAGCTACTGATTTCATCTGGTTAAGGTCACTCAGCACTTAACCTCTCAGTCCAGTACTTAAACACCTGTACAATAACACCTCATCTACTGTTATGTGGCTCACTGGAATAATTCACATTTGTGATTTCTTTTCTGAATCTTCTGATTAAAAGATGAGGTGTACTGATGTTAGTAACTAACTAGCCTTACTACTCTGAGTAAGTTCTGAATCCTCTTGTGTATGCAGGCAATTTCAGTCTGCACACTGAGTATTTTTGAATCCTCTTATTGGTAGTT
Source organism: Gallinula chloropus (assembly GCF_964237585.1). Classification (NCBI taxonomy): domain Eukaryota; kingdom Metazoa; phylum Chordata; class Aves; order Gruiformes; family Rallidae; genus Gallinula; species Gallinula chloropus. The sequence goes on from NC_140086.1 coordinate 6,515,293, forward strand.
AAAGTACATTCTGCGCTGCTAAATAACTGTGGCTTGATGGAGGGGTTTTTTCTTAACAGTAATTAGAGGGGGTTAGATAAAGTCTGTGGTTTTCTGTGACCCAGAATAACAGATGCAGACTGTAATAAACAACTCAAAGCCAGATCACATACTAATTGTGCATCGTGACAGCTCAATTCTCAGCAGTGCAAGCACACTAGTAACTTGGGGTTTTTTCCTTACATAAACTTAGAAAACATTTCTTTCTTTTTAGCATTGGGCCCTGGCTGGCAGGTGCATTGCTGGTATATAATGACATCTACTGGCAAAGAGAAGCCTGCAGAGTCTCCAGCGTTTGTTTCTTTAGAGGATTTCTCTGCCAAGATCCACTGACAGCCCGTAAAAGAAGCACATGAGAAAGATTTGCCAACTTAGTGCTTCTTCTGATAGAAAAGCTGGGAATGAAGAAACAGATTGCTTTGATTTTGTCATTGATAACTGTTGTTCGAATGCAGGATGCTGCTGAGAGTGATGTTGCAGTAGATAGGTATGGATTAGCTGCCTGTTAGGTAGAAAATAAAAAAGCTTTCCAAGCACTCTGGAGCATATGCTCTGAAGTTGATCTTGTAGCCTAATGAATCACAGAGAGCTGGAGCATTACATGCATGAAGGAACTAGCTATCACTGGTCTATCAAAGGTATCTTAAGTGTTCCCAGCCCATCACCTCCCTGCTAAGTGTTTCCACATTTATCTGTTAAGCAGCCAGATTTTCCCTTTTGGGCTGATAAAAGCTGTTGATGGGCTGAGTTTTCTTGTTCATGGCTAAGATGCCGCAGAGCCTTGTTCATGGGGTCTCTGAAGGTGCAGGTGAGACCATAGCAGCAGGGTGTTTCATGCCTTTCTTTACTTGCACAAGTACAAACCTGGACATTTTTAATTTCCTCTTTTTTATCTCTCACCTTTTTTCTTAAGCACTACCTAGAGATTTTATGTCTCCTGAAGTCCACCAAGCTTGTTGCCTCTGGCTTTGACAGCAAGATAGTGATTCGTGTCTCAGTCCTGCTGAGTAATGAATATGTACACAGTAGCAAATTCCACATGAGGAAATTTTGGAGTTTTTCATGGTAAATACATATTTTCATGGTGAAACAGTGAGTGGACCATTGGCGGTTGTTATTTCAAGAGAGTCTAATACATTTGGTGGTGTTAGTGGGTTTGGGTTTCTGGAGGCTCAGTTTATATTTCTTTCTCCATATCATTGGCTCCATGGGGGGGATCTTGGTCTTAGCTTTTCCCTTTCTTGTATCTCAGTGTTCAAGTAAAATAGGAAGAACTACCATGGCATTTTCAACGCACTCTGAGATGAAAAAAAGACCTAGGAAGCAGCATCCCTTTATTAAAAAAATTATAAATATATGCAATATTTCGGCAAAGACTTGACCAGGCAGCCTCAGGTATGTTTGACAGCAGAGGCATATCACTGCAAAGAGCTGGTGATAAGACTTAAGGCATGATGCTGTCTCCAGTTTGGACATGACATCCAAAGAACTATGTTGCTGATTGCAGAGACCAATGAGAGTAATGATCAGCGGTTTTGCAAATTTAACCAGCAGAGAGGGACAGAAAGAAATGGGCTCTGCAAGAAGGACAAATCATGGCCTAGCTGATGTGGTTAAACTTGAGGAAAAGCTTTCTACATATTTCAGTGAGGTGCTGGAATAGATTATAATGGGTGAATGTGGAATATCTGCAGTGGTAGATGTTTAAGTGCAGATTGTCACTGAAGTTTGGAGTGTGTTGATACAGTTTTCCCCAGTCCTAATGTGCTCTTCTCATAGCTACTGAAATTTTTGAGGTGTGTGTGGAGGTCTGAAGCATCATGAGCTTCCCAGAAACAGCAAACTGAATTAACTTATTTTTCTCATGTGGCAAAATATCAACCTAGTATGTGGCAAATCATCCACAAGCCCAGACCTATTTTCTGGGTGCTGTCAATATAAGGAAGGGCATAAATGAATCAATGTCATGATATGCGACTGGATTATTTTTCTACTTCAGTAAAGAGTTCTCCTCTAGCATTTGGGAAGGTGTTTGTATAGTCTTGAGCAGTGGCAGATGCCAGGAAGGAGCATCAGCTTTTACTTCAAGACAAGTTTTTGCAGTGAAACTGTTTTGTTTATCACATTTCAAAGTGTCCAATAAATGTGTCTTTAATTGAGGACCTCTTTTGCCCAACCATGCAAACAATAAAAAATGGAATTTTAGGAACTACTGGTCCTGCTTCTGGGAATCCAGCACAATGGAGTCCAGTTTACTTCTCAGGTTATTCCTGTGTGTAGTGGGATTGTGCTACTGACTGATTCGAGTTATCTTATCTTCTGCGTTCAATCACAAATATGTCTGTAAACCATTTGACTTTCTTAATTCTCAGATTTCATTGGTTGATCTGGCAACTCTTCTAGCTTTTGAAAAAAAGTATTTCAAACACAACAGCTTCCCCCTGTACTCTCCTGTTCTGTCACCGCTGGCAGAAGCAGATACTTTCTTCAAGTAAGTACTCCATATAGGCCTATCTTGATTATAGGTCAACCAGTGAAGAGTTGCCAAAGATGTCTGACCAGCCCAGTATTTCAGAAGCTCCTTATATATAGTGAGTCAAGGTATATTATCCTAAGTATCTAGCTAATGGACAGGATCTTGGGCACCAGTTACAGATTTTAAGTCTTTAGGATGTTTTCAGGCTATTCTGAACTCTACAGTGATCTTAAGGTATAGTTGGTTACCAAATCAGTAAGCTCTGATGTATCTTCTCTCGTGCAGTGCCAGGTTTATGAGTGACCATGTGTCAAATGAACTGCTACACAGCTGTTGTTTTACCTACTTTGATGCCAAGGTGGAGCACTGGATTTCTTCAGAGAAAGATATCTCTTGATATCTGTGAAAAATGATGCACCTTCTCTCACCAGAAGAACATTCAATGACTAGGACGAAGGCTCAGAAGGACCCTTCTGGTCTCATGGTAGGGTCCATGATGTTTATGATAAGGTTTAAGTGTTCAGAAGTCCTTGAAAGACAAAGTCTCCTGGATTTCTCTTAGGGACATTTGACATCTATGCAATGCATTGAATACAGTCTTTGATAACTATCATTTAACCACCTTGTCTGCGTACTGGCCTGGTTTCCTGACAGACTAGACAAAGCTATGACTTCTACTGACCCCTGTGTATCATGTCCATCTGACATTTTCATTTATTAAATTGGAATTTAGTACAGAGACATAGCAGAGAAGATTTTCTTCTATTCTTAGAATGAACTAAAGTGAACCCCAAGTTGAGAAGAACATCTTATTTCTTGGGGAAGCAGAAGATAACGAGAGCTTTGGTGTCAAATTTGCCAAGTTATTAATAGGGTTTTAGCATCATTAAGCCTGCATCTGTGTGTTGGAGAATGGCAGTCATTTGTGCTGCCTGTCTGGTCAGCAGCTTTTTAAAAAGGAGCTGGGTGACATATATCCACTGCAAGCTCTGCTTCTCAGTTGATCTGTAAATGATGCCTAGCTCTCAATTAACCTTTGTCTTTGCTTCATCACTCAAAAAAAAAAAAGAAAGAAAACCCCCAAACTTACAATATTTTTCTAGAAATTATTTATTTGTGTAGCTGCTGGAGATGAAGTTGTGAAATCTTTCATTTCAGCCTCCTCATGTTGGTAGCTTCAGAATGGGAAAAAACTAGAAAATAAAGACATTACATCCTTCCAGGCACATATGGTCTCTTGGAAGTGTTCTCAGACATTTTAACCTGAAGACCACATTCAACTAGCAATATCTCTTCTGTTCTCCTTCTTCGCTTTTTCCATCAAACAGTGAAAATGGTTTAGTGTGTAACCATGGATCTGCAGTAGGCCACTTACCCATGATCTTCTGGTTGGGAACATCAGGTTGCCAAGTTAATGCAGACCAAAGAGCCAGGAGAGAGAGAAAGAATAAACTTATGGTTAGGGCACTGACGTATGACACAGGATATCTGGAGTGAGTTTCTATCTTCGTCCCAGACTTCATGTCTCCATGACTTCCATATGTCTTCTACTCAGTTGTACCTCTGACTCGTCACCCTCATGAGATTAAAGCAATATTACAGTTGCTGTAACTTCCTTCTCATTTCACAGGGATGCTGTGAAGTTAATTAACGAAGAATAGAGGGGTGTATTAATGGTGAAGTGGTTACACTGTGCAATTCAGTTTTGCTTCTATTTCATCTTGCCACTTCTATTACTCTTCAGCTTTTGCTATTTTGTCTCCTGCCTTGGCTATAGATCCCCTGGTTTGTGCAGCTGTCAATATTCTGGGTGTGCGATTCATGGGGTTGTGCCTGGCAGATTTTTGAAGGTCTCCCAGTGATACCTTTATTGATTTTTTTGTGACAGGGTTAGGATTTTTAATTTCATTTTCGGATAAGAGAAGTGTCACTTTTGTGCTAGGTGTACACCAGTTTGGAAGAGAAAATAAATAAAATGTACAGAATTGACCGTGGAATGATCTATCTTCTGTAGTCTTCTGTGTAAGATGAAGGAAACGTCCAGTGATTTACTTGAATTTGACAGGCAAATGAGAAACTAACCATGTGTTTTGAACTGATTTTTCCCCAACTACTTTGTTGTTTAGTTTGCTCTCATTCCCATTAACATAGGCCACAACCCAGAGTTTGAAATAAAATGTGTGATTATAGACCACAGCTGTTCTCAAGTTGAAAGAAATATTTGTAAACTTGGCAGCTGTTTGAGGAGCTGCAAGTGGAGGAAAGAAAAGCAGTTAAAAACATCACTGAGGGATTATTCCTTTATGTGCTTCTGATGTCTGTCTAGGGTCAAGTAATATTGTATTGTTCTATCTCTAGACCTTTCCATCTACCTGCAGATCCCTTCCTTCTCCATTTTCATTTCAGAGAAATTCTGCTATGAGGCTGGATATGGAAAAATTCCTGTGTTAGTTGTTCCCACTCTAAGGAAACATATAATCTAGCAATTAAGGTTACCTACTTTGCAATTTAATAATTATCTCTACTCAGCCTTATGAGGGTCTACATAAGATGTAGATACAAGTTGGTCACAAACCATACATGATGTTTGGGTGATTCTGTGGGCTAGAGACTCACTGTAACTCAAACGAGGTGAATCATTGGATAATATACAACGAACTAAACTATATGTGCATATGGTGAGCATCTAAGGGAAGGTTTAAAGAAAAAGAAAGCCAACCTTCCTGACCATAGAGGGATCACTAATCTAGAGCTGGCATGATCTAGTAAATCTACGTGACACTGGTGCACCAGAAAGAAGACATCCTTCCTCAAATATAGAAATTAAATAACTCTGCTGATGTCGACAAATTAATAAAGGAACCTATGGGTGTCTATACATCCCCAGGTAATCTCTCACCATGATGGATGATATGCTGAAGCCAAGAGGAATATCTTTATTGTTTGTCACCCCAGTATTCAGACTGCACCAGATGAGAGTTGCCTCAGCTCTGAATTTCCCCATGATGTGGGTCTGGACAAAATGTGTCCCCATGTAAGATCTGCTTTGAGACCCCCAGGAAGGACAGAAGTATTGCGTAGGCCTTGCAATATATCAGTTGTGTAGCTCAGCACACTTCCATTAATTAGTAAATACAAGCAAATTCAAAATTCTATTCTTTTTTATGAATTCTGATTTTTTTGTTGTTGTTGTTTATCGGTTTTAGCATGGCTCAATACATTTCTTAATTTGCTTGCAGAATTTATATAAATTCTTTGAGGAATTAAAGAGTTTTCAGAGTGATTTTTCTAGTGCTACATCCTCAGAGCTTGCAGTATTCAGTATTTTAGGGGCTACATAAGCCAAGCTGACATCTTTGTTAATGTACACTACCTATGCATTCCAGTTTTTGTCCAAAAAATGATCATCTGAGGAAGTAAAAGGTCACCCCATCTAAAGTGTAAAATTTCTCCAGTAAAGGGAAGCTATGTTCTGTTCACTTCTTCATCACTAGTCTCTTCTGCTTTTGTTGCTGCTTCCTATTTCCTTGGTACTTGTTATCTTCCTATTCTAGTTGAGATGTTTCTCCAGAAAGAGAGAGATCCAGGCCTGGAGGTTGGTGTCCCTGCCTGTGGCAGGGGGGTTGGAGCTCTATGATCCTTGGGGTCCCTTCCAACCCATGCCATTCTATGAGTCTATGATTCTATGAAAGGGACAACCTTCAAAGCTCAGGTACCCATAAAGTAGATGGGTAGAAACACGTGTCATAAACTAATAGATATAGCATACATGTCACCATCAGATTCTCATTGTGTCGAAGCTGGGAATACAGCCAGCCTGTGGTTTATAGTAATATTTTTATTCCTTTCAGTGGCACAACCAGGATTGACCGTGGTGCAAGGAATGCCATAAGCATTTCTTCCCCGAGGCTTGATGCCAACTGCCAAAGCCCAGCACACTTGCGGTACCTGGGTTCTGCACTTGCGGTAAATGGGTTCTTCACTTGCGGCGCCTGTGTGCTTGGCAGTTATTTCCCTAGCTGTGCTCTCTGCCTCTGCTATTTTTTTTTTTTATTTATTTACACACTGCTTGCAATTTTAAATTGAGCTTTGGAGCGTGGCGACTGTCGGTTAATATTTATTCACACAGCATCCAGCGGAGTGACCCAAGCAAGGAACAAATGAGGCGTTGCCGTAATTCAAGTAAATAATTGTAGACTAACTACTAAAAAGTAAAAAATGACATTAGTAGAAATATGTAGCTTCCTGTGTGCTACATAACCTCTGTATACTCCCAGTCTGTGCCAGTATATGACTTCAGTGCTTGCGGTACGTGCCTGCCCTCTCTTGCTCGGCAGTATCTGCTTCCCCGTGACTGACTGCACTTCACAGCCATATTGCAAGAAAAGTCCTCTGGTTGCTTTAGACCAGATGGCAGCTTGCCAAATCTAGGCTCTTTTGACAAATATTTTGTCAACAGTGAGCTAATGAATGTGTTTATTCTCTCGCTAACTTCAGTGGAAATGTTCAATTAAAGGCGACTGGCTGTGTAGCACAGAGGAGGAAGCCAACCATAGGTGGTTGGCTTTCCAGAGAGGAAGAAAAGGACAGCATGCCCATGAGACTGAAAAGGGGACAGCACTCAAGAAAATCTTTTGCCTTCCTTTTGAGTCTAATTGTTGGAGCCGTAACCTCCCCAGCAAGGACTCCTCTTGAGTAATGTCATTTCAGGCCTCTGTGATTTTTTCTTTGGCCAATTTTGTCATTCTATAATTGCAACTTTCCCTGGCTTTAGAAGGTTTTTTCCAGGATAGATATGATGGAAGAGCCTCTCAATCTACAAGCACTGAGAGAGGTGAGCTCCTCTAGTAACCCAACTAACATAATTGGAAGGGTTGAGGGATTGGAGAGGCATGAGACATGGACCACTTGATGGATAAGGAACTGGCTGGATGGTTGCACTCAAAGAGTTGTGGTCACTGGCTCAATGTCTGTATGGAGATCCGTGACAAGTGGTGTTCCTCAGTGGTCAGTACCAGGACAGGCACTCTTCAACATCTTTGTTGGTGACAGGGACAGTGGAATCAAGTGCACCCTCAGCAAGTCTGCTGATAATACCAAGTTACGTGTGTGTGGTGAGGTCGACATGCTGGAGGAAAGGGATGCCATCCAGAGGGACCCTGACAGGCTCATGTGAACTGCATGAAGGTCAACAAGGCCAAGTGCAAGGTCTTGCATGTGGGTCATGGCAATCCTAAGCACTACAGTCTGGGTGGATAATGGATTGAAAACAGCCCTGAGGAGAAGGACTTGGGGGTGCTAATAGATGAAAAGCTCAACATGAGTGTGCCATGTGTGCTAGCATCTCAAAAGGTGAATGGTGTCCTGTGCTGCATCAAGACCAGCATGGCCAGCAGATTGAGGGAGGTGATTCTGCCCCTCTACTCCACTCTCGTGAGACCCCACTTGGAGTACTGTGTCCAGCTCTGGGGTCAAGTACAGGAAAGACGCAGACCTGTTGTAGCAAGTCTAGAGGAGGGCCATGAAGATGTTTAGGGAGCTTGAGCACCTCTCCTGTGAAGACAGGCTGTGAGAGTTGGGTTTGTTCAGTCTGGAGAGGAGAAGGCTTCAGGAAGATGTAATTGTGGTGTACCAATACTTAAAGGGATCCTACAGGAAAGTGGGAGAGGAGTTCACCAGGGAGTGTAATGATAGGATAAGAGGGAGTGGCTTCAAACTGAAGGGTGGGTATAGACGAGATATTAGGAAGAAAGTCTTTACTATGAGGGTATTAAGGCACTGGAACTGATTGCCCAGATAGTTTGTTGGAAGCTCCCTTCCAACCTAAACCATTCTATGATTCTATGAAACAATTTTTGGGTACACCAGTGCTTCCCTAGGTCTGGGCAGCATGTTGAGCACAAGGCTTGAGTTTTTACCTGATTAAAAGATCTGGTGGACAAGCAAAAAGAAAAAGTGATTGTTCTGCCATGCAGTTCATGAAGTTGAGTAATTAAAAAATAAATTTAAAAAAGAAAAAAAAAGTTACTTAGCAAAGTAAATTGCTCTGGCAACAGGCAACAGGACTGTTCCAGTTAGCTGCAGTCTCAATCCAGGTTTTGGCAGCTGGCTGTGAGTTGAGGGTGCAAGCTTTAGTTGCTTTACCATCAGTGCGTGTCACAGCTACTTTGGCACTATTTAAGCACAATAGCACCAAGGCTTTTCTGCTTCCTGTTCTCTTCTGCCACTCAGTCCGGTAGGTTATACAGTTCACTTTGTGATCATGAGCATTTTGACATAGACAACATGAGCATTTCTTGTGCTTCTTTAAGGTTCTTACATGTGGTGAACCTACCCTTAGCCGGACATGGTTTTCTGTTTAGTGAGGGATACAAAGCATGGTTAATGAGGAATCAGTGGAAGAAACAGGAGCAGGACCCCTTTCCATTCTGTAACTTGGTGGGGTTCAGTGGTGGTTCCCCAGGAGATATTAAACCTGTCTCTAGAGCCTAGGTTGCTTCTGTGAAGTTTTCTTCTTGAGGAGGAACTGGTAGAGCTCATGGATACTCAAAGATTTCCACTGCAAGTTGGTAAAATTCTTTAGCTTTATTTCCAGTAAAGGGTCAGCACTGTTCTGGGCTGTCTGCTGTATGGCAGTGCTGGGCTTTGCTGGTTCTCATGTACCTGATCACGGTGCAACCTCTCCCCTACTTGGTGATTCAGTGGGTGGCAGTTTGGTTTGGCCATGGCTAATAAGAAAATGTGAAGGGAAAAGCCCCCTTTTTCTTCCTGGGATGGTGTTGCTTTAGGAGGCAAGATTTTGCATCTGTGAAAAGGTCTAATCTTATTGTTGAAGGTGTTCAGTTGGATAAACCCAGATCAAGTTGATCTGAAATCACTGCTGATGATGCTTTGAGTGGGAGGTTGGACTCAAAACCTTACAAGCTCCTGTCCAGCATGAATTGCTCTGTGAGCACCATGAGTCAAACTTATTGACTGATCGTAGGATTAATTTGTTCAGCTGTGCCAAGGAGTTGCTATGTCATGGAGGAAAAAAAAAAGAGAGAGAATAAGCTAATTAACTGTATTCCTTTACTTTGCATAGAAAGGACACAAATTGTTCTCCTACCTATTCTTCACACTTTGCCATGGAACAGCAGTTCCTTCAAGTTATATTGACCTCTTAGAGCAAATGATTTCCTTAAAAAATCACATTTGCTATTTGATGGGTTTTCTATCTCATTAGGGAGCCATTCAAATACGGCAGATCTGATTTTTACCATTAGCTGCATTGCAAATTCTGGACAGAGTGCTTCATGAAGGTTCAGTTAGCAAGAAATGTGATTATAAAAGTATCTAATGACTTTAATTTGCATACACAGCACAGATACTTTCCAGATACTATATTTTATTAACCTTTAAGTGCAGAATACACCCATGAATAAATAAGGCCGGATTTTATCACTCTGTCTGACATTGACTGGAACCTTGCCCCAGGAATACACCCATCTAAGTCTGCTAGAAGTCACACATAAGACTGACTGTGGCAGAATTTGGCTCAACATTATCTGCAGGAGTTGGTGCTCCTTATTTATACGCAGGCAACTTGGAAATACATGCATCAACTGCTTAGCCACTTTAATGCTCTTTCAACGTGATTATTCTATGTTACTGGGTTTTTACAAAAGGAGACAGGGAAAAGCTCACAGTTGCTTAGCTCGCTTTGTGGCATGTCATTTACCAGCAGTGTGAGTGGTTTTACGTCCCTCATATGGGTATCTGCTGTTTCAGGTAGCAGAGGCACTGTCCATTGAAGGATTCATGTTGACATGTCTTGTAAAATCCAGCAGTGCTGGAACCTGTTGCCATGAGTGGGAGCATGAACAGAGACAGATGTAGGCAGGCTGCTGGATCGCAACCAGTACCCCATGACAGTGGGCATAATCCTGCTCCATTCAGAGTTCTGGCTGAAGCCTGCTCTGAATCCTTAATGAAGCTACTTGTTGACTATGAGAAGTAGCTGTTGATAAGGTCTAAATGGAGTGACTTCCAAGGTTACATTTTGGCCTCATGTGAGCAGGGAAAGGGGGGGGAAAAAATGCCACATTTGGGTTTTTTTCAAAAAAATTTCCATGCCATTGGAAATTTGGCATGGCTGTAAGTTGACCAAATTTTGAGTGCCTGTGCACTGAACTGTGGCAATGTGAGAGTTGCTCAGTGAAATGTTTTTGTGCTTCAAGTACTTCTATTTAACAAGGACACAACTCTACTCTTGTTCTTGGAAAGAGACTATTTCTGTGTGGTATTTACAAGAAAGAAGGGAGGCAGGGATCAGTCAGAAGAAGACACTTGACTAGAAAATTGAAAGTGAACCTGTTCAAACATGGGCAAGTTAGAGGTGACTGAGAACAACATCTTTACAGCAAGACAGAGAAGTTGGTCTCACTCTCAACAGGCAGTAGCTGATGACTCTTTAGAGATTATATTTGTTTATTTTTAACTGTGTCATCTAAAATCCACAAATATACTGCAGAATATTTTGGTGTTTCATCTGAAGCATCTTTTCCATTGGTGTTCTAGGGTGAAGAAGGTTCCCCCGGCTTTCCTGGACTGAAAGGGGATAAAGGAGAAAAAGTAAGTCTGGGTCATGATTAATTATACTGTGTAAAGTTAAGTTTAAGCTATTGCAAAAGGCTAATGAAAACAGGCCCTCTTCTATGTCTTTCATTTTACCTCTGTGTTTTCTAATTTTGTGTTAACAAGGTACTGTTGTACTATTTTTCAGCAAAGTGCAACTTAAAAATCTTTAAACCCATTGACTATGCTCAGCCACATTGACAAATGTGTGGACATCGCAAGGGCATAAACTTTGTCTAAACTTTGTTAAATTCTAAAACAGAGTAGAAGAGTGAAGCAGGGCAGGAGCTCAGTGCTCATGCCTCCACATACAGCAACACTAGTTTTTCTTCAATATGAGACATCAAAGGCTAAAGATTATCGTGGCCGTTCTTGCACCAAACATAAATGACTTTTGGACTGTATCTCAGACTTTAGCTGCTTACGGTGTCATCATCGTTAGAAGAGAATAATTATAATGCCCTGCACTGAGCTCACTCTACCAACTAGTGCTTACTTTGGACATATTTGTCGGGCATGCCTTAAACAACATTTACAGGAGGAATTTTAGGAATTTAAACTTCTCCTGCCTCTTGTAAAACAGCAAATGTTTAGGATTTCAAGGCAAGATCCCCCTCTAGCAATTCATGACAAACTAGCTCAGTTTAATCAGAGCCCAGAGTGACATTTTTCAATGCCCATGTTTGTTTCTCATTTGAGCTTTTATCTTTACAATACACTTTATTAAAAACCCTGCTGCAGTGCCTATAAGTAAAAACAACAAGACAGTTCCTCACTGGGTACACTGGCTTGCCTGTTGTGCCTGTTTCCTTTACATTGTCTGTTTGTTCTTTAAATTGCCATCTGTAGGCAGCAAGATTTGCCTTTTCCCCACATTTGCTGCACCCCAAGTTAGCTGTGGTGCTATCAGCCTCAACAAATCCCGTTCACCCTCATGCATGGGAAGATTTAAAAAGTGGTGTCTGGTTTTCTGTTCCTCTGTTTTCTATGACTTTGCGTCCTCACAGGTTTGAGACTCAACTTTCTGATGGCCAGGGCAGTTCCTGAGGGCTGTTTGAATTTTTCAGTACTATTTCTCTGTTTGCTTTTAGGCTCATTACTTATGTGCATTGTAGCTGTGCTTCTGAGCTTTGGGATGGATGCTTTACAAGAATGGAATTAAAAAAGAAAATAAATTAAAAAATAAATGAGTGTTTCGTGACTAAAAAGCAGATTTTTGAGACAGTGGAATGGTGGACAAAGAGGCCGAGGGGAGATGATGTTAAGATGACTCAATGGTTATGTCTAATTAACTACACAGCTTTTATATTAATTTATTCTTAAATGAGTTAAGTGGCCAAGAGTGCCTAGTTTCTCATTAACAGCTCATCAATTGGCCATAGTATGTTAATGTCAGCAGCAGCTTCACCAGAGACTGTAAATAACAAATGTTTGCATTGAAATCTTTCTCCTCATTCCATATTCTTGCCTTGATATGTCACTCATGTCCTTGCATTTGCAACGGGTGTTAGTTTTGTGCTGATGATAATGCTGTTGTTGTTACAGGGGTCCCTGGGCTCACCTGGTCCCCCGGGGAAGGATGGAGCAAAAGGAGAAGCCGTAAGCCTTTTTGTTCCTCCCATGTAATCCTTGCCTTTCAGTGCAAGGCAGGCAGTGGAAATCAATCTGTATTGAGTGGAACATGTCTTGGGGATTTGTATGGCCATTTTAGGAGCAGCAGAAACAAATGGCAGGAGGTTAATAGGCCCAGCACTCTCCCTCTCACGTTTGCAGCGATGGCAGGTGTCGTATGGATTAGCTATCCTGAGAGGCTCCCAGGACTGCTCTGTTAATGTTCATTAGGATGGGAAAGAGGGCAGTTGTGACAGCCTGTGGTTTGGGACCCGCTGCTGAGGCTGTGTTGGTTAATAACTGCTGCTGTGGAGCTTGGACATTTGTTTTAAATTTGGGAAAGAGTCATTGGCTAGTGGAGGAGGCAGGGGATGCAGGGGAGCATCTTGTGCTTCTGCAATGGACAGGGCTGAGAGAAAACAGTGTCTTGATCACAGAAACAAGGATCTGAACTCTCGTGCACCGCTAAAGGGTAAGAGCAAAGGAGGAGTTGCAGGTTTAGCTCAAAGAAGGATGAAACATACCAAATATTGCCTTTAAAAGGTCTATAGTTGAGGCATAAAACCACAAACACATTTTCCAGCATCTTATGCAAACATGGTTTAGAGCTTTCCTTCCTTTCCTCACCATCCCTTTGAATTATCCTCATCCCAATGGTGGACGTTGGTCGTCACATTCACTGTCCCTTTGTGACAGATATTTGGTGACAACTCAAGGAACTTGGGGAAATGACTCTGTAAGGCCAAGCATACACCAAAGCAGTGGTAGGCAGCAGGCAAGCTTTTGGTGTCACATCCTGTTTCTGTTTTGTGCCACACAGACTCACTTTGGAAAAAACTAGATAATTTTCTCACATAGTTTCCAGACCTGATGCAACTTCATCACATCCCACATTGCATAGTCTGAGATCAGACAAGGACATACTTGGACTTTCAGAATTTCTTCTAGGATAGAAGTTAATCTTTGGTTTGTCGCACTAAAGACTTTATTCAAGAATAATTGCATTACATTATCTCCAGGGAACCCATGTTTGTAGTTCATGCAAACTGATCACAACTGAGTGAACTCATTACTTGCTATTTAGGTGGTTTGTTGGAAAAGCAGATGAATAGCTGCTTCAGCTTTCAGTTTGTCTCTTTCTGCTTTTATTTTTGCAAAGAAAGCACACCACACACTTTTATATCTCTGGATAGTGGTACTGAGGACTGTATATAGAGCTTCTATTCGTAGAGCTGTGTGTAATGGCTCTTTTGAGCCATACTAACCTTTATATTTCAAAGATTAGCATTTCCACTGATAGTGTTGCTCTTCACAGGGTGAACCAGGAGAGCCAGGAGCATTCGGACTACCTGGGCCAGCAGGTCCAAAGGTGAGCTTTTAATTTCTTTACATGGACAGGTCTATTTTTTTCACTAACTTTTTGTATGTCTGGACTCCTTGAGCTGCTTTTGGTTTATGACTTTTTGTATTCTCAGTGGTGAACAAAGAAACTCAAAATGCTTATTTTCATCCAGGGGTCTGCTATGTTATCAGCAATTAGGCAAGGTATGTAAAAAGAAGAAATACTTTCTGTTCAATCAACAGCATAAAATGAGAAGGTGAAGAAAGAAGAATATGTCTTGGGGCACATAAGTCTTGCTTCATGTCTTCAGTAGGTCTTCTCAACTCTCAGAAAGATGCAGGCAAGAATTATTAGCCCTATTCTATAGAAAAAAAAAAATCATGGAGACATCCTAGCCTGGGTGTTTTTACCTATTTTGTGAGCATTGGATTTGCACCAATAGCCAGTGGTAAAGCGATACAGGCCTCGAGCTCATGCTTATATCACTGGATTTGCTTCAAACAAGGTACTTCTGAATGGGGATCTGGTGAGGCTTTGCTGAGTGCCAGAAAGGAGCTAAATTTTGAAGCCCTTCTCATGAGCAATTCTTTAACCTCCTTTCAAATAGGTCTCCTTGACTTGGTTATTGAGAGGATAACTACCCACACAGTGTTTTCAGTCTTGCTATAAAGCAAGAAGACGGTGCACTAGATTTTTTCAGAAGTGTGTTTTCAGGGGCATCATGCTCAACAACTTTATCTCAGCCTACTAAAGGTGCTGCAAGGGCAACATTTATTGCCCAAATGTACTTCACACGGTTCTGTTCCTGCTTTCCAAAACCAAAGACCATCACATCTTTTTTGAAGAGCCATATATGGTCATCTAAACCTCCCACTGGGTTCACTGATGCCTTTGTCCTCAGCCAGGATTAAAGTACCTAAAGACTTTTCCAAACATAGTCCTGATTGTCACTTGTCTGTGTTTGAGAGGACTTCATGAAGCAGTCCATTTCTATAGTTCCTTCTAGGTTCCCCAACTATGGAAAGGTGCTTTCTTTCCAAAATGTCTTTTTCTTTTGCCCACAGAGGAAAATGTTGATCTTTTAGGATCCTGAAGTCTCATCAGGAGGACATCAAAACTAACAGTGTATTTGTGGATTAGTGGAAATACTTGGCAGCCATCCCTCTGGTCTCAGTGGGAGCAATATTGTCTTCAGCAATACGAAGGGGCTGACTGTGGAAGCTGAATGGAAGTGTGCTCAGCTGGGGATAAATGACAGCTGAAAAACAGGGCTGGGCTGGATGAAGGCACTGGGTATTATTTTGTCCTTCAGTGGGATTTGGTCAGTTTGGGGTCAGCTGTCTTAGCTGTGCCCCATCCCGGTTCCTTGTACACACCCATCCTACTGGCTGGTGGGGTGGTGAGAGTAGCAGAAGGGGCCTTGACTGTGTAAGCACTGCTCAGCAATAACAAAAATACCCCTGTGTTATCAACACTGTTTTCAGCACAAATGCAAAACATAGTCCCATCCTAGCTAATATCAAGAAAACTAAATCTAACCCAGTCAAAATCAGCACAGGAGGGGTAGGGGGAAAGTATTTTTAAGATTTGGCTTTATTTCTTATTATTCTGCTCTCATTTGATTGGTAATAAATTAAATTGATTTTATTGATCTGAGTCTGTTTTGCCCATTATGGTAATTGTTGGATGATCTCTCCCTGTCCTTCTCTTGACTCACAAGCCTTTTATTGTATTTTTTCTCCCCAGTCCAGCTGAGGAGGGGCGTAATAAAGTAGCTTTGGTGGGCCCCTGGTGTCCAGCCAAAATCAACCCACCACAGTTGTATACATTGCATATTTTCTATCTGTCCTGCATGGTTTCCATTGTGGAATTGCAACCCAGTAAACTATACAATGCTCCTTGTTGTATGAAGTTCTTCACCCTTGCTTTGCAAAACTTTTACAAACCAGGCTATAAGGGCTTGATCCTGGATAGTTTTTCATATGTCCTGTCAGGATCATCAGGCACATAAGTAACCAATTGATGCTGAATAGAAAATCAGCACTATGGGCTGGTCAGAGTAGGTGATGTACCTAAAGACATCTGACTTGGCAATGCCAAGTGCTCCCAGGGAAGAGGTGAGCTTGGCTAAGCCCAGCTACAGTAACTAAATATAAAATGATTGTGTGCTTTCACAGTGACTTTTATTTACTTCAATGGATGCACTGGCTATATGCAGTGTCCTTGAGCTGGATTCTGCCCTGAGCTATTTTAAGAAGCAATCCTTACTTTCCTGACGGGGCTTTAAAATCTAAAATATGAATCTACGCTACATTTACTCCTTGGTGTAAAGCCCAACCACGTTGCTGGTGTGGAATGGGGTGTGTAGAGATGGGTGGAGGTAAAGCAATAGAGAAAATCGTATCTCTGATTAGTGTTGTAAAGATTTTCATTTTTGCCAGATCACTTATTTTTATTTAAAATCATCAGCATCAGTACAGTGACTGTGAGCTCTACCCCAGGGTCCATGGAGAGCTACCTTGCAGTTTGGGATGTGGTCCTTCCAGCTCAATCCATCATTATTTGCATTGAGCCAGGCAAGCACAGTGTACACTGAGAGCTGTACATGCACACCAGGAAATTCAGCCCCTTGTTTATCTGCAGGATGTTCATGTTTTTCCTCAGTGGGAATTGCCACCACTTTCTTTTAAGGAGGTGCCTTGCAGCTTTTTATGGATCTTATTAATTGTGTGAAACTTCCAGTAGCACAGGTAGTGGTCGTGCAGATTTCTGATAATAGAACTTCAATCCACAGAGGTGATGATAAACCCATTAGGCATGTATGAGTTACAGGAATAAAGTGTCCTTGGTATGTCATCTCCACTTTAGCTGCTCACTGAAGTCTCCAGGGAAGATTGTTTCTAGCTCTGTGTCTTCATCATAAAAATGTGGGTGGGTTTTGGTGGGGTTTTTTTTAGATTTTTTTCTTCAGACTTGGTGGCTAAAGTTGATTGATCACCAGGGAGGATGTATGATCATGCTGGCTACAAGCAGGTGGAAGAAAAAAAAGAGCTCTCCAAGTCAACCTTGTGCTAATCAGTGTTGGAACTTCTGGCTGTAGAAAATAAGAGTAAGGCCTAAGAGAACAAGAAATATCCACAGGTCAGTGGAGAAGACTCCCACATGTGGGACCTGGCAGGGTAATTTAAATGGATTTAGTGTCCCTGGAGAAAAAAGACCATAGCTCAGGTCCCTCACTATGATACTATAGCAGTGAAACAAAGCTTGAATTTTTGAGACCGTGCCCTTTAGCCTGTAAAATCCTACAGCAAATAGTCAACCTTTTCATTCTTCTTTTTTTTCCTGTACTTTTAATAAAATGTTAAAGAGATTTTTTTGTGGTTGTCATTGCCGTGGCACTGACACAGCTGAACTGACAGTTATCTGCACTTGATAGAAAAACCAGAGGGATGGGGGGGGGGGGGGAAATTCAAGCCTCTGAAATATAAAGTATTAGGGAAGAGTTTCATTTTGACAGATTTCCCTCGTCTTGTTTGCTTCAGCTGCCGAAGGTCTCACACTTCTCTGGTTTACCAGACATGATCTCAGCGTTCGGCCTTGAGTGGGATCAGCAAGTCTTGTGCAGACAAACTCTTACTCTATAATTTTTGTTGAGCATTAGAACTGTGCTTTATGTAATGGTATTGAGTTGGATTTTTGATCATTCAGACAACTTGGAGCAGGCCTCTGTTTCTCCAGGGTTTTTGCCTGGACCTAGCTGGTAGTATTTTCCTGCAGGCCGAAGGGAGGTTTGGGTGCATGCCTACTGCTCTCCTACCCTTAGAAGTCTTGCACCGATTCTGACCTTGCAGAGGTCCTCAGGTGCTTGATGTAGTAGAGATCCCAGTGCTACCTTTGCTTGTGCCTGAGCCAAGCCCTTGTTAACATGTTTGTAAATCTCCCCTCTGAGTTTGCCGTGTGATCTGCTTCCATTCTTAGCACAGGTTCAACCACTTTACAGCTGCTCTGATGAACTGCTCCACAAGCTTCAGGGCACAGCTTCATCTGCTTTAACAAGTCAAGTCCTCTCTGGCAGAAGGAGGGGACAGTTTTGGCAATGCATTGCTTAAAGTGGAAGAGAAACACTAGCCAAGTACAGTCCAGCCAGCCCCCCTGGTCTGTGCTTAATGACTGCTCCAAATGAGACTGTCATTTGGGCTAAGGCAAGAGTAAACAGTGGTGTGACATGATCAGCCTCCTGGGCACTGCCACTGGCATCAAAAAAGCCTCAGTTCTGCTAACAGTTCATTGCAAACCCATCTTACCTTTTTAATTTATTCTTTAATAAGAAACATCTATTATTATGAAATGTAGAAATTATTTTAAAATAAAATCCTGTTCTGTTTCGAAGCCTCATCCACTGCAGCCATCCAGTACAGGAGTTTCCAAGATGAGAAAAGGGAAAGAGAAGGAAAGTCAGAGAAGGAACAAAATAATCAGCCAAATAGATGATATAATTTAACCAGTTCTCATAGCCACTTTGTCAAGTCCAAACTGTCTCCATAGGATGAGGGCTGACCCATTAGAGCTGAGGATCCAGACCACCTGCAGGCATTGTAAGGCACATAAAAACACACAGTGAGGATGCTTTCCATTTACCTTCTCCAGGGAGAAAGGCAGTGTGTAACCAGCTGAAGAACTGCTGAAACGTACCTGATCCTCTTGCATTTCTCTCAATTATGCTGAAAATAAACATTGGTTAATATAGTTTTGGACTGCTTCTTTTAATTTATCTTCAAAATATGCAACACTTTGAAGTCTATGGTTTGTTTCTGCTTTGATACAGTCTTTGCTGCAGCATTTTCAGCACCTCTGTGCTTTGTTCTTCCGATATAGCATTCAGGCAGACAGGCAATGACTACCACTGCCCAAAGTTCAGAACTAACCTGTAGAGGAACTTGAATGGGACAGTTTGTCTCTGCAAGGCAGGACTGAAAGCAGGAGAATAAACTTGCTAACATCTGAGATCTGGGAACAGGGGAAAACATTGGGGTGTCACTTTGGGTAAGTAGCTGGAAAATCAGATGTAGTATCTGATTGTCGGGACTGAGACAGTCGAGAAGCTCCTGTAAGCCCAGGAGAGCAAGCCACATTTCTGAATAACTGCTTTTACTCTTGGGTCTTTTATGTGGAACAGTTTCTGTTTTTTTATTGTATCTCAATTCCTTGCCAGGGATCCGAGGGAAAACAGGGTCCTCCAGGTATTAAAGGCTACGTAGGTGCACCGGTAAGTCATAGTTATTACATTTTTGATGTTCTAAAAACTTTTCTCCACTTTTTTCAATGTGTTCTGTCCACCTATCTTTAATATTCTTTTTCTAATTAAGCAGTATAGAGTATATCTGACCACTTACATGTACTGTGTTCAAATAACGTGATTTTCTTGATTTCATTGAGTTTCTTCTGACTTCTTTAAATGAGAACAGAGGTGTACTCAGTAGAGAGATGTAAGTAGAAATGACTTGATTACCAGGTTACCAGCTGGTGATTTTGTGATGCTCCCACTGTAATGCAATTGCTTTGATCTGTGTTGATGCACCATTTATATGGTGCTAAAAAACTTCATCATCACACCAATAAAAAAATACCACCTTTTCATAAGTTTCCAATCGAATTTTTAAAACTGTCAGGGAATAGCCTTTGGGCTCCAGGGACAATCCTGCCTTGACTGAACAGCCAGCAAGACCAAAATGAATCAGGCTCTATGAAGTTAGCATCTCTGGTGATCTCACCTTGGTAATTATGGAGGCAGCTTTTAAGATGGTGTTGTAAAGGCTGATTGGATTTTCTGAGGTTTAATGACCCGACTATACATCAGTGTGCTTTAGTGGCATACCAGACATGCTCATGCACTGGAAGATTTCCCTGTGCCAGCCAAGGACTTGCTTTACAGCTCACGACAAAGAGGCCCCATGTGCTCAAAACACCTTGAGCACTTCTGTCTTTTCCCAGGTGCGTGCTCTTTCCCTGTATGCTCTAAAGCTGAATTATATTAGGCTTGAAGATGATGAAGTGAATACTGGGGTGGCATTACCTGCACATGCCATAGACCCTTGCAATATGAATGAAAGAAATGGACAAAGCTATAAGGACACTTCCTTCTTGCTCCTTGAGTCCCTTTTTTGTGAGAGAAGCAAAGCACTCCCATGGGGTGCACTGTTACTGAACCTCGTGAGATTATCTGTCTCTCATAAAATTGACTTGGTCTACAAGGGAGGGGTAAGGCAGTAATCATCTACTCAGTCTACATGAGAGCCCCATAGTTAATAGCACATTAAAAGAGACATATTTTTAAACCTTCTTCCATTTGCTTTTTGGAAATAGTGGTGGTGTTGCTTTGCAGTGTGGGAAGCTGCGCCAGCTCAGTTTTGGTCATTAGACATGGATAAGGCTGTAAAGAGTATGCTTACAATAAACCACGGCCTGAAATCTGAAGATCTTAACTATCCAAACCATCCTACAGGCCAAATAAACCCAGACATGTAGCTCTCATTAATTAGGAGGTAAGCCTCCATTATAGTGTAAAGTAAATTGAAGTTTACTTGCAAATGTATTCTTAAAATAAGACGCATTTTAAGCTTTGGCAGTTTCAGGGAGGATACTAGTGATTGAGCATGTTTGTTTGCCTGTAGCGTTTAGTTGTTTGTTCAGTTGCTATAATAAAGGTGAAATACAAAGTGCTTCCTATGCCAAGGGACAGTGAAATCCATCCCTGCCCAATGAGCTGATTGCACATATTAACGTTGCTGTCTTTCACCAAACTAAACCTCAGCAAGTGGTTCTGGTGTACCTGGGAGGACATGAATTATGCAGTCCAGATGAACACTGGTATGGGATTCACAGTGCAAAAATGTGCTTGGGCCTCCAGGACAGGAACTATCTAACATTTGCCAGTTCTCAGAGGTACCTGCTGTCTGTCTAGCTACCATGTCCAAAACCACCAGGAATGGGCATTCTTGCTTGTTTATGCAATTGTTTTTTCCATCAGTATTGTCCTCTACCTAAGTCCTCATTGCTCATGAGCAACATGAAAAATGCAGAGCATTGGTTGTTTTCCAGACCATCTGCAGCTGTGGTGTGGTCCTTGTCCCTCCACACTGCTGTTGGCAGGAGGGATGTGTGTCTGCGGGCAATATAATATTACAGACGTTCCTTGGCCTACAGGTCATCCCTGCTCTGTGAGTCTGCCTAGACCATGCTTGTAGCCAGCTTTGAGGAATGGCAACACAGAAAATGTCCTTGAGGTTCACTTGAATAGATTGTGCAGACATGCATGATGATTTGGTGACTAATTAGAAGAGGTAACTAAACCTCTACTCAAATTGAGTTTTATAAGCTCTTTTTCTCTGTATTTTTAGGGTCTGCAAGGAGAAAGAGGAGAAAAAGGAACACGAGGAGACAAGGTATTACTGCTGCATGCTGGGAAAAGCTAGGCTGCTCTTTGCCTTTGCACATTAGGTGGGGTGGGATTCCAGGCCAATATCTCTGGAGGGTGATTGATGATGGAGTTTCATCACTGTGCTACACCTCCTGCTGCTGCTGTTCAAGAATGACTTCCCATGGCAGTGCAGGAGGGCTTTATGGATCTCTGTTCTCTATGAAGCACACATTTAGGGCTGACTTGTCTATGTGTAGCGGGGGATGGAGGAGAGACAGGAAGAGTGGAATGAAGGTATGCCACTGAGGAGATCTAGCAGAGTGTCCATGCTGTGTACACCACCTGAGAAGTGTGAATGACCACTGACTGCTGCTGACCACATCTGCATCCAGCATTACCTCCATCTCACTGCAGTTGCTCAGATTACCCAACTTCCTGTTTTGTCCCATCACCATAAGCTTCGTTTTTAATGAGGATCAAGTAACTTCTCCATTAAAGGCTTCATCCAACTGTTTCCCAGTTCTCTGCTCTCTCCTGTCTGGGAATAGCTGTTTTACACAGCACAGGACACTCTGGGATTTAAGCCATGTTTATGGTTCAAGAAAGAGACCAAGTGCCTGTTGCAGGTGGAATAAGCCTTTGAAAGGAGGACTGGGCAGACACACAGACTATTATTTCAGTTTGGTCGTTGTATTTGGAGAGACAGATGTGCACAGACTTCTGACACAGACCTGTCAGGCAGTCCTCAAGGCTCCCAAGAAATACATCCAAAAATGCATTTTGCTACCCCTGCCAGGAGAAGCAGGTGTTGATATGCTCTTGCCCTGAGAAGCATGGGGAGGTAGGCCATCACCAAGCTCTCAATGGACACAAGTCATCCTTTTTCATCCTGCAGGCAAATCTTTCTTGCCAGCTCTGAGTGGCTTGTAGCCCTGAGCAATGACCCATCTTGCTTATGTCTCAAGATGGTCCTGAGATGGGAATGTCTCAGTGCAGGTCTGACAACTTTGCCTGTGTCCAAGCTGTCTTTAGTGATACCTGGTTGTATGTGTTTGTGCAGAGGAAGGAGTGGTTAGCTTGTAGCACAGCCTTGTTCCCATTTCTCACTCCTCATTTCCTTCTGGGGAAGAAACTTGGAGATTTATACCAAGCTTTTGCCTACTGGCAAAAATGATCAATTGTCCCTTAGTGTGAGATTCTGCATTTTGCTTTACCATGTGTCAAGGTGTCCATTCCCACCATTCATTCTGTTGTTTATGATGAAATACCCATGCTCATGTTTCATAGCTCTGTCGGCACCATTGCAGTCAGAACCAAAGGCTGATTCCTACTTTTTCTTCTTCATGCTTTTGCCTCAGCCCTTTGCAGGACTGGTTCAGTTTGTTGTGTCTAGCCAGTCCCTCCGCTGCTTTTCTGGAGGCGAGGTTGTCTAATCTGCTGGAATATTTGGCTCCCGGAAGAAAATCCATCTTTCTGACATCACCATGATGGGAGAGGAAGCTGGAGCTGTGTGTGGGCAGGCAGCTGACTAAGCTAGAGGAAGATTAAAGTGGGGAAGAAATGAATTAGGTTTTGTTTCATTAAAAGGATATGCACAATTAGATCTCTCATTTTAATTTTTTTTTTCTTTTTTTTTTCCTTCCTGGAGCAGCCAGATCTCTGCTACAACAATTGTGCTTTGATTTTTGTCCAGGCTTTAGTGCTGCTCTCAGAGCATCCACTGCCATTGCTTTAACTTCTACCAGGCAGTACTGTGAAAGCAGTGGGCGTAAATTCAGCACGCCAAATATTTCCTTGTCTGCTCTTCAGTCTGTAACTCGAATACTGACACCTACACAGCCTGTGTCTCTTTGTGCCTGGGGGCAAAAGTGTTTATTATATTAGATGAGAGCGGTAGCCCATGTGCTGGATATTGCTCTATTGAATCTGCACCCTAGTATGGCAAAAAGGCTAAATATCCTATAAACCTGTAATACATTTTGCTGTGACATTCTTATATCCTGGGGCCTCAGATGTAAATACTGAGGTTTCCAAACCCAGCATTACTGGTTACACCTGTATTTTAGGAGAGACACCGCACCAGGAGGGTTATCTCATGTCCTTCCATATCTCAGTGGGCTCACTGTAGACCCCAGGACAAACTCTGCAGAGATAAGCTTGATGTGTTTCCCTGCCAACACAAGCTATATATGTGTGTGATACTTGTCATGTTAATTTAGGCATGTGCAGCAGTTCAGCATGACGTGGGGCATTGCTCTTTGCTGCATAAGCATGTTTCCATCCAGTAAATCCTTGTCTGTTGTATTGGATGAGAGGTGATGTAAGGAGGCAGCAGGGCTGGGCTGCTGCTGCCAGGTCCCTCTGTGCAGTGGGTTTTCTCTCCTCCAGTCTTTCCCAGGGCCCTGTAAACTCTTGGGAAAGTATTTTTCCAACGAATCATTATACTGTCTAACTAATGGAGGTCAGAAAGCTGCACTAAAGTTTGTGTGGAATTGGGATTTTCCTTGGTTGCTTATGACTCTTCACCAATTTGTTCCACTGGTTAAAGCAGAAAAAAACCCAGTAGAGAGAGAGGAAAGAAATGGAGTCTTGAAGTGAAAACTTGAAAATAAAACTTTCATTGTGTTTTTTTTCTTTCTTTTGGGAAAAAAACCCCATTCCCTAGCCTTTTTAAAGAATTGAAAAGAATATTTACAATGACAGATTTTTCTGAAGAAACAACTGAAAGCCCAGCCATTTGGATTGTTTTCAAACACTTTATTGTATACATTTGTATAAATAATACATTTGCCTTTCCCAGCCCCCATTACTAGCAGTAAGAACATTGACACTTTTCTGTTTTGGCTGCTATAACATCATGTGTGAAGTAGTTGTTGCTGCAGAGTATTGATGTTAAAAATTCTCCTGAGACTGCGCTGCACATTTTGTCAATCCACTACGGTGTCACTTACTCAACGCCTCAAATTCAGGATACTCATAGTTCAATCAGAGAAAAAGAAACCATGAATGCAGAAATTGTTGCCCCAAAACCAAGCAGATTCAGATGTCTGATGCTGGTTTTCAGCAGCTTTCTGTAGGGTACAGGTCTCTCTAATTTTATTCCTTGGGTGAGTCATTTTGAAGTAACAGTTTTGTTAGAAGAGTGATTGACTTTTGAAAGGGAAAAAAGAAATAAGTTTATTTGCAAATCCATTTCTGACTTGCTGAATTAATGTTGTTTTCAAAAGGAACTAATTAAACCCAATGCTGTAAGTTTGGGTTTGCAGATAATAACAGATGCTGAACAGGGATACTGTGGGATAGTAATCAGAATTAAAATGTCTGAAACATTAAACAAAACAGAGTAAAACTAGTAATTTGCTGTCACTCCTTCAACTTGTAGAATTTGTTTTTACATGCACATTTATGTTAAGAGTGGCACTCTGTGTGTGTGACATTTTACATTCAGCTGTGTGTGCAGGATCCAAGCAAAATCAGTGTTTCATTTTACAGGGCTCTAAGCATTTTATAGAGTAAGAGAAAGCCCTTATTTCAAAGAGTTTTAAACTGAAGAGGCTGGAAGGGGCAAGAGCCACAATCCATGAGAGAAGTGGAAGTTCAGCAGGAGGATGTCATTGAACTAGTCATCACCTCTATCAAGGCACTGGCTTATAAGATACAGAATATGTTAAGTTTGAATGTGGAAGTATGGTGGAGGTCAAGGTCAGAATTCAAAATGATCTTGCAAACACAGTGCCCCGAAACAGAAGATGACATTTAGAAGGGGCAACTGCAGGATCCTTTGTAGGACAACAAATCTCACAGTACTACATCTTGGAAACAACTGATCAAAGATCTGTCCTGCGGAAGAGGGTTTGAAGTAAAGTAAATGTTATCCTGGGATTTAGATAGAAGAATAATTTATAAAACATGAAATAATCTCTCTGCTCAAAGTCAGCCTCAGTTGTGTCCAGCTTCAGGCACCTAGCTACAGTGAAGACATGGAAGAAACGGACAGTGCAAAAATGAGAGTAACAAAAATGATCAGAGGTCTGAAAAACATGCCAAGGAGGAAAAGTTGAAAGTATTGAGCTTGTTTAGTCTAGAGAAGTTTGAAGGGGGAGTTTTGTAAGTCTTCAGATCCATAAAAGCACATTGTAAAGATGAAAGGAACAGTCTGTTCTCTGTGGGGGTCTAGGGAGAGACATACTAGTCTGAAACTGCAGCAAGAAAAAGTCAGGTTTAGGTACAGGGGTAAAAGTATATATCTTCTGGTATTAAAAATAAAGTAGTGAAGTAGATCCCCTGTAGACTTTGTGGACTATCCAACTCTGAAGACATACAGGGATAGATTAATTGTTCCCCCAGGTTACAGAAAGCAAAGGTGAAAAATGAAATGTTTTTCTTAACTGGGTAAAAATGAGCTATTGCTGGATTGTGGATTCATTATTTTTGTAAGAGCTATTCTTGCCTGATGTTCCTCTGGTGAACTTTGTCCAGTTTACATGAACCCACCTCAGCAGGCAGAGGAAGGATGCTTATGCGGGAAGTTGGCACACAACCACTTTCTCTAAATTCACAGCCCTGCTTTTTGGTGCTAAGTTTTCTGGATAGATAAGTGCCAACAGTTAGCAAAGTTAGACAGGATAAAAGTTGCCTACAGACTACACTTGGTTCACCTCCTTGTTACTAGACAGAGGCTCCCAGCAGCTTTTTGTAGTAGAGATGTGGGAATTTCAGCCATTTTCTCTGCTGGGCTGGCTTGAATTTTTCTCCTTTTTCCTTACTCTTGGGAAAGATAACACAGACACCTCTCACAGAGTGGTGAGTTAAACACCACAGATTTGTTATAGTGGTTCCTTCTCTTCTTACTCCAGGGAGAACGAGGCCTAGATGGATTCCCTGGAAAGCCAGGTGTGGAAGGGAAACAGGTACGTGGCAAATACTCAATGACCAGAAGCTTTTCTTTGGAGGGAGTGGGAATTGATTCTAAAATTAAGGCTTGTCCTGGGTGGTTGCTGAGTCCATGGCAAGACCCTGCTGCATCAATAGTTTTCATAGTCCTTATTCTAAAGATCTTTGTTAACACAGTTGTTTGGGGTTTTTTTGCTTTGTTTGGGTTTAGAAATAAATTTTAATGCAATATACACTTACAGGAAATGCCAGTCCTTTAAACATGATAGGCTAGATGTTTGTCTTAATTTTCATTAAAGACATAAGGAAACACATATAAACACTGTGTTGTTTAAGCCTGATTTTTATAAACCCTTTTTTCCCTCCCACAACATGAAAGGGGAAGAACTGGATTTAATATAACTGGTTTGTTTTCAATAAGAAAGGCTTGGAACTATTTACATTTTTAAGACAAGATGAAACCAGAAAATGGTCTAAAAGATCAATGCATTTCTGCTGATTAGACAAATGATGCTTTGTCTAAAAGTGATATCTGTAGATCCATCAAGACTGTTTCCATTACTCAGGGTATGATTCCTAATGAAGGACATGCTTTACTCCCAGTGATCTTCTGGTCTAAATAGTAAAGGACAGTTTAAGAAACAGAGGCTAAAAAGTGATTTGCCAAAAGCCATGCAACTAATCATTGCCACCCTTGAGCCCAAAGCTTGCAGGCTGCCTTGTTTGCAACTCATTCACTAGTCCTTGATGTCTCCCTCTCCAGAAAGGATTCATTTGGAGGCACTTTTTTGTATTTGTAGAGGTGGAGGAGCTGCCTATCAAACCCTCAGGATAGTTTGTCTTCTAGTGGTTGATCCTGCTGCTCATGCTGACAAAGCAGCTTCTGGGGTCTGTCCATGCTTTACGAGTCCAGCAGCCAGGTGCTGCCCAAGTGCATTGGTCTCACTCAGTTTTAGCAAGCAGAGTTTCAATTTGACTTTGTTTCAAGATATTTGTGTTTCTCTATCTTTTGTGTTTAGATAGCAAGATAATATGTTATTAACAGCCTTAATCTTCCTTAAATCTACACCTTCTTCTGTGAGGTGATAGAGATCATTGCACTGATGTCTTTTCTCTGCTTGTCCATGATGATTTGACAGTTAATCATCGTTTTTTCTCTGTTCTGTTCCTCAGCCACACTTTACCCAGTACCGAGAAGTATATGTCTAGTTAGTGTTTGTCTCATTAGTGTTTATCACTGTCCTTATAAGATGGAAGCATTTTCCAGTGCTAGATGTGGCACTGGACTCACAATGACCTATGTTCACTATGCCCATTACATTGTTTACAGGACTGGTTTATACTTGCAGCAAATGTGGATGAAGTGAGAAATTTCAGAGGGATGTGAAGGTGGACGCTGATTGTTTACTACTTCTAAGGAACAATTTCTCCAAGTGACACCCTATTACAGAAGTTGGGATTTTTTTTTTTCTGAAACTTTTCTGCCTTTTTCATGTCTAGACACCTAGCAATGGGCAAATCTTCATGCCTGCATTTTATCCTAAATTTTGTGTTTGACACTGATGTGCTCCCTGAACTGCAATCCTTCTGAACCAGCTGAAATTGGATTGCTGTTATTATGGCTGCTGTGGCATCTCCATCCTTATTCCCCTTCCTCTCTATGCAGCAGTGCCAAAACAGCCTCGTGTGTTGTAGTAGCTCTTCTCCCAGCGCAATGGGACATAACTGTGCTGCCAGGACCCAACACTGCAGCCTTATGTTTCTCCTGTACTTTAAGAGGATGGCAAAAGATGACCTACAGTATGTAAACTAAAGACTTTTCTCTCCATTGTACCTGTTTACAGGGTCCTGCTGGCAGTCCAGGCCCTCCTGGTACCAGTGGGACCAAAGGAGAAAAGGTGAGTTGGGATGAGATGCACAGGAGGGGGTTGGACACACATTTATTAATTCCTCCTTGGGTCCCCAGTGCTGGAAATATGGGGGCCATTTGCCTAATATTTATCTTGTTTGTGTGTAAGTGAAGATGGTTGTTGTTCACCTGCTCTTAGTTTAACCTTCATAATGGGAGTAGAAAAGAGTAACTTGGTTCAGAAAATCTTCCTCAGATAAGATGGGTGGGTAGAAATGTCAGTATGTTTGTGTAGAGGCTGCTTTTCTGACTCAGAAAGTGTCAATCAAATGACCCCTACCCTCTTACCTGCAAAATAACTGTTCACTGCTCTCAGCAGCAATTGTGACCTTATTATTTTGCACAGTTGTTTCCAGGGCAGTCTTATGCTTCCCTCTCTGCTAGAGGTGATGTTGTGGTTTTGGTATGTCCTCCCTAGTTCTTTGGCATGAGTGGAAAGGCATGCCCAATTCTGGATTTTCTTACTCCTACTCTTCTCCAGAAAAGGTAGTGAACCTTATCCAAGAATGCAGAGATTAGAATCAAATCTATTTCCCATTCCTTTCCACTCAGATTCAATAGCCATAGGTGGAGTTTCAGAAGCATCTACAGGCAGGGCATAATCTCTGTGGAGAGAAGTAACAAGATCTTTGTGCTCCAGCATATGTGCCAATAAAAAGCAGTCTTGAGTTCATAACACTTCATCTACATCTCTGAGTGGCTGTGTTTGGTGCTTCCAGAAGATGTTGTGCTCCTTGCTCAACTGATGTGTGTCTCTTCAGTGTCTCTGCCATCGTGCAGACTCTCTTTAAAATATATAACAAATAGTAATTAAACTTGTCTTAAGAGAAAATAGCATGAAAGATATGTTGGGTCATTCAGAGACCTACCTGAGTAATCACAGAATCATAGAATGCTTTGGGTTGGAAGCGACATCAAAGATCATTTAGTTCCAACCCCCATGCCATGGGCAGGGACACCTTCATGAATACACAGAGTGTGAAAGGAAGTTATATGATAATTTTTGCATTAGTCTGTACCTAAAATAAAGGAAATATCTCCTGAAGGCTTAGTCTTAAAGCATAATAAATAGTGGATACTGCTGGAAAAAATGTGCTGGAACAAATTGATAGCCTAGATGGTAATAAATCATGTAAAGAGGGTGTAGCACCTCGATGTCCTGCAGATGCCTATAGCGTGATTCTGGTCTATAAAATGACTTGAGGAAAATGGTACCATTTCTCACTTCTTTTTCTTTTTGCAAAGATTTTTTGCTCATTAGCAAACAAAAGCATTTTGGCTTCTAAATATCAATCCCACAGCCTCTGTTAGGGATCTGCACATCAATCAGGTTTATTTTGTGGTATGTGTACACCAGTTATAAGATTTTTTTGAAGCTCAGAATTTCATGTTCTGGTGCATCCAGTGCACCATTCATTTTAAGTCACTAAATGTCATTAAAATCAGTGAGTAACATCACAGTAACACAGAACACAACCAGTTGCTGCATGTATTCATCTGCAGGGTAGGGAAAACAGAGTTAATTGGGATTGCATGCTCACATCTATTAATTACAGGCTGTTATTGAAAATAAGAACGTATAACAGCAGTTGGAAAACATGCTCAGAGGTGGTTTGCTTTTGTTTCTGTTATGTTGTGTATGGTGCTATGTTGTGTTTCTTTAATGTTTCCCTGCAGGGTGAACCAGGACATCCAGGACTGCCTGGCACTTCAGTAAGGGCTTATTTTTTAGCTTTCTCAAACACTGTAGGCATGAATTGCATGAGAATTTAAGGTGGAAGCTGGGTGTGGGAGGATTTCACTAAACGAGAGATGTTAAATGTGTTTTTTTAAAAAAACTGAAGTTTAAAGGAGTGAAAATTTTTAAAGAAGGCAAGTGCTGGGTTCCAAGAAGGAGATGCACTGTCATAATTCTGGGAGATTTTGAAATATGAGGATCAGGACTTGAAGAGGCAATGAAAGCACTGCCTCAGGTGCATCAGGAAGAGAAGTACGGTGACAGGACAGTGTGGTTTCTGGGAAGGTTGTTGAGTTGATGCCTGGGGGCCTTTGGAAAGTAGAGCCTGTGAAAGATACAAAAGGAAATGAAAGTTCAGAATTGAATTACTGAGTGCCTTTGTCATGGGCTGGATGTGAGATGAGAAGACAAAAGACAACAGCTTCTGATGAGGTGGAATGATCTTTCCTTGGCTTATATCTGAAAAAGTCCTGGTGGATTATGAGACAACTAGGACCCAATGTGCTGGAATCAGGAAAGGAGTGATAAAAAACTGAGAAAATTGGAGAGGGCATTCGATCTTTCCTATGGCACTAGATTTACATGCCTTTGTGCCTCCCTCTGCCTTCAGCAATGCCTTCACCGGTGCCAGAAGAATCACTAGCAGGGACATAAGGATGTCCAGAGGATAGCATTGTCTATGTGAAGAGGTTATCTCCAAGCGATTGGAGAAAGAAGCTTTAACACAAAGCATGCGGAGGAGAGGCATAGAACTGAGTTCTGCAGGCATTGGTAACAAAACAGTTGGGAAATGTCCCTTTTAGTTTCCAAAAAAAATAGGATTAAAATTTGGAAATTGCACTTTTGGACCATTGATAGTAAGTTTTAAAGGGCCAGTGATACCAGACAGGTTAACAGTAGCACTGTGTCAAGGAAGGACTGAGTACTGAAGACAAAAATGAGAAGCTTTGTGTTAATCATGAGAAAGGCAGCTGGCAATTTTTTGCCCAGGATGTGGTAGAAAGCACAGGAGGGAGAAAGAGAGAGCTCTGAGAAAATGCTGTTTGGGTAAGAGTTCTTTATTGTCCTGCTGAAATGTGAAATTAATGATGTGACAGTGATTGCCAAGAGATTTTGAAAGATATGTGTAAAACCTGAAAATAAGCCTGAAGTTCCAGGAGGTGGGTGGAGAACAGGCTGAGCGTGCACCATATCCAAAGCCAGCCTGCTATTGATCTGATGCTTATTGCATTCAGTAGATCTTTGTAATTTAAAATAAGACAACACCTGGGGAATTTGCTAAGTTATTTATACCAACAAAGTAATGAATTAAGTTCTTGCTGTTTATACAGTGACTTTAAAGTCACTTCACAGGTAACCATGTAAGCCTTGTGTCAGTCTGAGCTGTTCAAACAGAACGTATCCCCCTGTCTGCAACAGGATTTGAGCAGCTGTAGTAGCATCATCTCGAAGGAATGGCAACGGGAGAAAAATACACTGTGGGGGACTGTCATACCTCTGGGACCTTGTCTTTCCTCTTTTTATCCCTTATGACTTTGCATTTTTATTGCAGGTGCATACTGAAGGCCTAAAAGGACAGCAAGTAAGAGAGATTCAATATCTACTATTCCATTGCAATGATACTTTTATGTAGCTCAGTTGCCTGTTACATTAGATTTTGCTTTATAATGACACTTCAAAATAAAGGTAGATAGAAACATTGTCAGGCCATCGAGAAAC
This sequence comes from Gallinula chloropus, assembly GCF_964237585.1. Classification (NCBI taxonomy): domain Eukaryota; kingdom Metazoa; phylum Chordata; class Aves; order Gruiformes; family Rallidae; genus Gallinula; species Gallinula chloropus. The sequence continues at coordinate 6,547,053 of NC_140086.1, forward strand.
AAATTTTCCTATTTACAGTGGAGAAAATATGCCAGACAGGAAAAGCAGCAGAGTCCTTTGATGCAGTGGATCTAACATGAATGAGACGTACAAATTGGAGAGTCAGCTATGCCATTTTTTAAGTCCAGGGGAGTGTTAATATGAAAGTTAAACTGTATTTGAGTTTTGTGCTGAGTTTGTCTCAGAATCTGAGCACTCAAACTAAAGGAGAGACACCTATTGCTTCAGTCTGTTAGTCCTATGTATAAAGGAAATACAGCTAAATTTTTATTTTGGGTTGCTAGATGTGTAATTTGCATTTAATTGTTATTTAATATAATGATATGCATCATATAAATGAAACTTTAAAGCCCTTCACAGCTGTACTGGCTCAGGGGAAATGCCTGTGGAAGCTGCTTTTGCAAGAATTGCTTTTCTCCACCGCCAAACCCCAACCCACAGTGTTTTATTGCAATATCCAGGGTAGCCCAGTGTCTTTGGTAGAGTTACTACCTTTGAAAAACAAAGAGCCAGTTATGGAGAAATGCCTGCTGAGTGTGGGTGGATCGGACTGCGTGCAGTCTAATGAGTACTGATAATTCAAGCTGAAGGATTAAGGAGAAAACCAGCTGGTCTCTGCACTGGTTCTTCAGGAGCTATGAGAAAAGGGGTGATACAGGTCCTGTAAAGATGGCCAACATGACTAATATGTCCATATAATTTTTCATACAGATAGTCTAATGCTTTCTTTTTTAATAAAACCCCCAAACATTTCTGTAGGGAGAGCCTGGGCCACGAGGACCACAAGGCCAACCTGGACTTCCTGGACCTCCAGTAAGTTATTTCTCTCACTGTTTGCAATTCCCAGAAGTTGAAATTCAGACTAATGTGAGGCATAAATGCAAAAATCTTATACATTATTCAGGCACTAAGATCTTAACAGTACCCCCCAGCCTTCTGTTTTCTTCACTGCTGAGAGAAGGTCTCCTGCAGTGGATGGCCACTCTGAACATATGGAGGTGGCACTCAGGATGTGGGCAGTCATCACAGAGAGGCAGACTTTGCCTCAAGGCTGTTGTCATGCAGAACCTGATTGTTTTTCTACTTCAAATGTCCTGAAGAGCTGCATGGGCATTCAGCACATCTCAGAGAGGGACTCACTGTTAACTTGTAAGCGATCATGTAACGAAGGTCAGAGAATGGTGGCTGTAAAAACAGTTGGCTTCATGCCACAGGGTCCTGGCTAAAATATTTTGTTGATGAAAAATAACAATTGGGTATGTGTGCTTGTGTTTTATCACATTTTTTGCAACAATTTATACATATTAGCATTCTTAATTTAAATTTAATTGTAGCTTATTCTAGTTACATTTTATAACCCAACTCTGCAGGAAATCTCAGTTCAGACTGTCACTGCTGCCTCCAGATACTCTGTATTTCCTCACTTTCGAACTGTATATTGTGTTTCACTGTTGATTTGGTTTTGTAAAAATGATGGTATTGCCAAGATATGTTACTTAGGTAAATGTGGTTTTAATTATTTAATTATTTAATTATGTAAATAGCTGTGTGCTCTGTATTTAATCAGGGCATTGTCACTTTTCTCTATCCTGTTTTCTTATTCCCTTCTGCTCACAGGACAACAAAATGATCAGGTAAGAGTTGTTTAGGTAGCCATGCAGTAATGGTAGCACAAACCAGCTAGGAAATGGTTATATAGTTCATTAGTTTTTCTTATTCATTTAACTTTCTAAAACTTTTCACTTTTCAAGGGAGAGGCTGGTCTGGAAGGCAAGCCTGGAGTCCCTGGTTTACCAGGTCAAAGGGTGAGTTGCTCTTTTTATTTGATGTAACTCTCAAGAGGCTTTGGTCAATAAGGTTTGATACTTTAACATATTTTACATATACTTTTTGACTTATTTAAGGATCCTGGAGGCCCATATTCTTTCCTCTTTTCCTTCTTTATGGTCCAGCAACTTTCAGTACCTCTTGGAGTCTGTATGGAAGTTCTTGGAGATTGTATGGAGTGCCCTATGGGACCCTAGGAAAGTTTCTCTCTGGTCATTTGCTCTCCTGCCTTTCTCTGCTTCGTGTTGACGAGAGGATTCTTGATATGACTCTTAGTATTTAGAGCCACTAGTAATATGGACATTTTGAAAGTTCAGAGAAGTACTGTTGTTCTAGAAGTCAAATAAATCCAAAGATGTTTGCAAAATTTATTTTCTGTTCTGTTTGGTCTGTACTCAATCCCAAGCTCCCACAAAAGAGGAGCTGAGGGACAGTTCCTCAGTAGGAGCTAAGATATTTTGTTAAAAATAAAACTTTCTCTGACTCAGAGTTGTCTTGAAATATTGAAATTTATATAAAACAGTAAATTTCATAGTGGGCCTGATATTATTCCATGTATGCTCTGAACTTGCTTTTCCTTGCTTTAGCTCATTCATGTGAAGAACATCTCAGTAGACAACAGCTAAGGGTGAAAGTGAGATTCCTGCTTAACCTTTGTGGAAGCAGTCACTTCAGCCTCAATACTACTGTTTGATGGGTTACTTTTTTAAATGGTCACAGAGACTTGATCATAGCTTCGTCCATAGAGCAGATCATGGCTTTTGCTTGCAATGTTTTGCACTTGAGCTGGCACTAATGTTGTTAAAAGGATGGGTGTGAGACTGCTACTTGTGAGCATGGGAGGTTTAAGGGCAAAGAATAGTACAGAGAAGAAATATATGCATTGATAGGTGGTTTTCTACAGACTTTCCAGTGAATTCCATGATCTTAGATTCTTTTAGAACTCCTCTTGGGAAGATGGGCCATGCAGTGTCATGTTAATGCTACAGTGGAGAAGGGCATTTTCTTCCTTTATTGTACTTTTCCAGTCTTTAGAACATATCACCTTATCACTTGAGCAAATACCTGTGCTGTGCTTTATTTATGAGTTGACAAGTTCTGAACTGTCCTAGTTTTAAAGCCTGCTGTGAAACACTGTTTCTTGAATAAGATTAATAGAGCATATTAGCTGTGTAAAGGACAGTGATCTGTCAGGATCTGTAACAGGACACAAAATGGCCCTGCTAATGATCATTTGATTAGAGATGTCATTTGATCCATACTGTCTTTGAAAGTTTCCCTAGACTCTGTTGTGTCTAGCTAGTTAAGACTTCTCCTAAGGGTGTTTATTAGTCACCAGACATCTTAGGTGGATAGATATATTTTTTTTAATTAAAGGTCATTATTCACTGGCTGAATACATGAAATGAATCAAAGTCCTGTGCTTGGTGGATCTATAAGGATAACCTACATGTGTGAGAGAGAACAGATTAACAAATACTACTGATTCACCATTAGTACAGTTCTTGACAAAGCACAAATATATATCCAGGCACTGATTACAATCTTACATAAATTTGGCTGCAGAAAGGAAGTATTTCTCTAGACAGGCTTAGAAGTTAAAATGCCCAGATCAGAAATCTCAAATATTTGTTTGGTTCTAGTTTCAAATGACTGAATGTGAGGTCAGGGCGGGCTCTGAAGGCACAACTCAGAGCTGTAGTGAACCTTCTTGCACACAGCCAAATAAGAAGACTCTTTAGCAGCATAACCAGTGTTGAGGACATGAATGGGATCATGATGCCTCAGTTTAATTTGTGGATCCAGTCCTGGCTTTGTTGTAAAAGTTGGGTTGTTGACTGGATATTAGAAAATGTTTCTTTGCCGAAAGGGCAATTGAGCACTGCAACAGGTTGCCCATGAACAAGTTGAGTGACCATTCCTGGAGATACTTAAAAGAGGTGTAGATTAGTGGTGGACTTGGCAGTGTTAGGTTAACAGATGATTATTTGTGGTTGGACTTGATCTTAAGGGTCTTTTCCACCCTAAATGATTGTATGATTCTAAACCATTCTCTGATTCTGTTCTAAGACACATCTCTTCACCTCTGCATAGTCAGAGCCACATAGTATGAGCATGGGTTAGTTTAACACTGTGTTCCCCAGCACACCTTTGGGTCATGCTAAGTAGCTGTCTCCCACAAATGTCCCTGCATTTCAAGGTGACTGTCTGGCAGGCTGGATGACAAAGCCCATCCTTGTTTGTGAGAAGGAGAGTTTAAGTGTATACACACACGTTCCTGTGCTCTTGCATGTGGAGCCCTGGCCCATTTTACTTACTAATCGCACCCTTTTTCATTATATGTGAAGGACAGAAAAATCAGGCACATCTAGAAGAAGATTTTTGACTCCTTTTTAGCAGACATCTGTAAAACAGATCAAAATCACTAACCATCTGCTTGCTCTGCTGTTTTATATGGGTGTGGTTTCAAGATGTGATACTTCACCAATTTACATCTCCTGAAAATTTGGTTCCTGAGTTGCTTCATAAATATTCTGCACCAATATCTTATAGTGCAAGGGACACATTGCAGTACAAGATTCACTGGAGAACCCTTTCAAGTAGCATGCTGCAAAGGGACTGATGTAAACCAGTTACTGTTTTGCAGTACAATTCAATTTCAGTTCCTCAGTTACGGCCTTCAACCAACATGTAAGGGAAGTCAGCCCATGCACAGAGCCCTTGTCCTGACACAGGGATGCAGATAAAACCATTTGCTAGAGTTTTTAAAAGCCTGTGTTGTTTTAGTTAGCTGTAATGCAGCTGAGCACAAACTACTAATGGACTAACGATGTGTTTGGAACTGTTCCATAAAAGAATTCATGTGTCATAACTGGAAATGAAGGATCCTGACCTGTGCAAGGACAATGTTGGCTGGTGCTAGAAATATAATGCAGGAGCCACCTACACAGTCTGTAGATTTCATAGAAGATGATATATAGTGCCAGATACCCTAGTGACAGTTTGGCTGACATGGATAGGGTCATACATCTTGGAAAGATTTCTAGGAAAAGAGGAAGCATGATATTCTTTTGGCCTGAAGTTGATGTTCCTGTTATTGCTGAAGAAATAAAAGAATACATGGGATAGTACAGTTGCCAATAAACAGGGCAAGATCTTCAGAGAGTCACCATTTATGTTATAGTAAAGAAAATGTTAGTTTAATTTCTAAAGATGGCTACTGCAAGCTTAATCTTTCATTTAAACGCATCACTGGTACTTGCATAAACATTTTGCCATTATTCCTGCTTAGAGTGCACATTTCTTGGAGCAGTTGCAGAATCTTCTCCTAGTGTATAGTACAAGTATGGGTGAATAACCAAGTGGGATGAAGAAGCCCTCTCATCAGGGTTTCTGATAGCCTGAGGGTACTTCTGATATTGCTATTACAGGTTGTTTAATATCATGTTACAGATTGCTTAAGACCGTGCTTAAGACCTAGAACCAGTATTGGCTCAGTATTGGGGCCAGTTCTCTTTAATATCATTATCAGGGAGCTGGACAAGGGGATGAAATGTACCCTCAGTAAGTTTATATATGACAAGTTGTGTGAAATTGTTAATCTGCTTGAGGGTAGGTAGGCTGTACAGAGGGACCTGGACAGGCCGGATCAATGGGCTGAAACCAACTGTATGAGGTTCAATGAGGCCAAGTGCTGTGTGCAACCGTTAGGTCACAACAACCCCATGGAATGCTACAGGCTTGGGGAAGATTGGCTGAAAAGCTGCCCAGGAGAAAAGGACCTGGTGGTGTTGGTTGACAGTCAGGTCAACATGAGCCAACAGTGTGCCCAGGTGGCCAAGAATGTCAATGGCATCCTGAATTGTATCAGAAATTGTGTGGCCAGCAGGACTAAGGAAGTGATTGTCCTCTGCACTCAGCACTGGTGAGGCCATGCCACAAGTACTGCGTTTAGTTTTGGGCCTCTGACTACAAGAAAGACACTGAAGTATGTGAGCATGTCTAAAGAAGGGCAACAGAGCTGCTAAAGAGTCTAGAGCACAAGTCTTATGAGGAGCAGCTGAGGCAACTGAGGCTGTTTAGCCTGCAGAAAAGGAGGCTGAGGGGAGACCCTATCACTCTCTACAACTGTCTGAAAGATTAGAATGAGATGGGTCCTGGTCTCTCCTCCCAAGGGCAAGAGGAAATGGCTTCAAGTTGTACCAGGGGAGGTTTGGATCTCTTCACCAAAAGGGTTATCAAGCACTGGAAGGGGCTGCCCAGGGAAGTCATTCAGTGGAGGATGATATGTAGCTGTGTTGCATAGTGCCGTGCTTTAGCAGTGAACCTGGTACTGCTAGGTTAACTGTTAGACTTGATGATCTTAAAGGACTTCTCCACTCTAAATGAACCTATGATTCTATTGTATGTCTCTTGCCTTTTGATGGCTTTCCACCAAACCTACCTTGCAATCTGTGTGTATTGAGAACTTCGGGTACAGCCCAGCCATACCCAGCAGATCTCCTACATGTTGTTTGGAGCACCACCATGTTATTCTCAGACAAACTTTCCAGATGTTGTGGACAAGAGAGCAGTACACTCACAGCTGTTCTTAAAAACATGAAAGTTGCTGAGAAGTCACAGAGAGTCTGCCTGAAGGCTGGGATCTCCTGCTCTTCAGGAGTATGCAAGGGACAGACTGAAGACACTACAGGACCCTAGCTGGCATTAGAAAAAGAGACTCCTGAGCTGACATGAAGAATGTGATGTGATAGAGCATCTTCATAGTATTTTATTTAGAAAAAAAATTAAACCAGACATATTTTCAGGGTAGAGAGTGAAGGAGTGTTGTGCTCTAAAAAAAAATGATGATATTGTAGGATCTGATTGCCAAATTTATCATGAGTGAAGCTTGCTGTGTATGAACCTCTCTCCTCCTGCAGACCATTCCCAGGACCTCTGATAGAAAGCATGTGTTTTCAGTGTAATTATAATAATATAGAAAGAGTTCTTCAACATGGAATAGGCTGCCCAGGGAGGTGGTGGAGTCTCCATCTCTGGAGATATTCAAGACCCGTCTGGACACCTATCTGTGCAATATGAGCTGGGGAGCTCCTCTGGCAGGGGGGTTGGACCCCATGATCTCTTGAGATCCCTTCCAGCCCCTATGATTCTAATTCTGTGATGAAAACCTAATCCGAAAGCTACTAACAATTTGGGGAGTAGTCCAGTAGTGGAAACACTCTAAGAAGAGCCTAAGTTGGGAAGAAAGTTCAACTTTTGGGCATTGAAATCACTTTTTTGTTAGCTTTTGTTATTTGCAGGTCTTGAAGTGGTTTATGTGTAGAGAAGAGATGTGCAGTCTCAGTGCATCTGCTGAACAGCTAATCTGACAATTCACATCCATCCTTTGATCCTAACTGAGGGCAGGATATAACAACTCCAGTCTGAACCAGACAACTCAGTTATGTTCTTGCACCTGGGAAGGAACAACCGTTTGTATCAGTACAGGCTGGGGGATGACCTGCTGGAGAAGAGCTCAGTGGAGAAGGACCTGGGGGTCCTGGTTGATGACAGGTTGACCATGAGCCAGCAGTGTGCACTGGTGGCTAAGAGAGCCAATGGGACCCTGGGGTGCATCCGGAGGAGTGTAGCCAGTAGGTCAAAGGTGGTGATCCTCCCCCTCTACTCTGCCCTGGTCAGGCCCCACCTGGAGTATTGTGTCCAGTTCTGGGCTCCTTAGTATAAAAAGGATAGGGATCTCCTGGAGAAAGTCCAGAGAAGGGCTACGGACATGATTAAGGGCCTAGAGCATCTCACCTATGAGGATAGGCTGAGTAAGTTGGGACTGTTCAGCCTTGAGAAGAGAAGACTAAGGGAGGACCTAAATAAAGTTTATAATTATCTGAAGCATGGGATGCAGGGGGAATCAGCCAGCCCCTTTTCAGTGGTCTGTGGAGACAGGACAAGGGGCAATGGCTGCAAGTTGGAGCACAGGAAGTTCCACACAAACATGCGGAAAAACCTTTTCCCAGTGAGGGTGACAGAGCCCTGGGACAGGCTGCCCAGGGAGGTGGTGGAGTCTCCTTCACTGGAGATATTCAAGACCTGCCTGGACGCCTATCTGAGTGATAGGTCAGGCTAGGGACCCTGCTTTGGCAGGGGGTTTGGACCCGATGATCTCTCGAGGTCCCTTCCAACCCCTACAATTCTATGATTCTATGATTCTATGTTCATTTTACTAGTCGTCTGCTTCCAAGTGCATGGCATGGCACCTGATGTCTATATTTTGACCACAATACCCTCATATCAAGAGTAAGCAGTGGGAAGGAGGAAGCTTTGTTGTTCTCATCTGTCAGGTAAGAGCTCTGAGTGATAGACAGGAATGTCTCTCTGATTTTACTAGAACTGCCTGAAAAAGAGGTAGAACTCTGGGAGACTGTTTTCATTTTAGAGTGGTTTAGTGTTTTTTCCCCCTGTTCCTATCCTTTTTCTTCTGCAAAATTGAGGAGAATTGAATTACTTTGATTCTGCTTCAAACTTTTTGACACCTGAACTACTGAAATATTTGTTTGAAATAAACCCACATTTTTTGCTTGATAGTCACAAAAGGTGTAGATGTATGACATGTCCCTGGAAAGCATGCAGATCTTTAGGTAATCCAGACTAGACACAAGGTTCTTCTGAAATATGTTCCAAATAATTTATATTGCAAGAATTTTCCTTTTATTAAAATGGTGCAAGTTCATTCAGTGATTGAAACATCAGAGTGAAACGAAGAGAAAATATCTATTTATTCTAGAACTGTACTTTCCACATAGGCATGAGGGAGCAGCTACATATCACAAAATCACAGAATCACAAGGTTGGAAAAGACCTTTAAGATCAAGTCCAGCCGTTCGTGTCTTATGCTAAACCATATCCCTGAGTACCTGATCTACCCTTTTATTGAACACATCCAGGGATGGTGACTCAACCCCCTCCCTGGGCAGCCTGTTCCAGGCCCTCACAACTCTTTCAGTGAAAAATTTTTCCCTAACATCTAATCAGACCCTGCCCTGGTGCAGCTTTGTGCCATTTCCCTTTGTCCTATCTCCTATCACCTGGCTGAAGAGACCATCGCCCACCTCTCTACAACCTACAACATCTACATAGACCCACTCTGAGTATGATATATTGTACTGCAGCCTAGTCTTCTAAATTGTCAACATTTTCCCACGCTCACAAAACAACCAACACCAAAAAAAAGGCAAGACCAAACAAACAAATAAAAAAAAAAACAAACAGGGGTCTCATAAACTGGAAAAGAATTCTTAATGGAAAAATTCTTTTTAAAGTGGTAACTTTTAATGAATGCCAATCTCCACGATTAAGATTCCACTGTACATGAGTCAGGCAGATAACTAATAATTCCCCTTTTTTTCAAGTTACTTCATGCACAAAATGATTTATGCAAAGCACAGAGTGAGAGTCAGCTTGATGTAGAAACAGAGATATGAGAGCAAAATTTTACTGCAGGACCCTTTATTTTGTGCATTAGTTGCACAGTTTGGTGTCATGGTCTGTCAGGTTGGAGGCAAGAGGGTGGAGTGCAGCTCAAGGAGTGAGTTACAAAGGGCTGTTTTCTGCATCTTTAATTCAGCTGTCATGTTTCAGCAGGTTTTCATGTTCATGTGTCCACATCCCTTGGATGTTTATCCCTGAAGTCAGAGCAGCACAAGCCTTTCTTGACTCTTTACAAGTAGACTACAAGGCTGTGATTCCCAGGAAGTGCTACAGATTTGTTTTATGATAGAGTCTAAGGGATCCTGTTAAACCTGGGGACAACTGGGTTCATAACACACCCTCCACCCAGAAGAGATTTGTTAAGAGCCAATACGTGAAAGGTTTGTCCCTCTTAGCTGTCAGAAGGGAGATAAATTTATCAGATCCCTGGAGTGCTGCTAAGCTCTTCTTTGTGTGTTTGATGTCAGGACAGAAATCCATGTATTTGACTGTCCCCTCCTTGACTCATCTCTCTCTTAAGTGGGTTGTTGCATATGATGTTGCAACTTGAAATGGGCAGTCAATGCTGTTTGACCTCTTGTTTCTCTGTGTATGAACTCCCCTTGATTTGAATCCCCTTCTGGCCTCTCTAGTAATGTAGAAGTAAAAGTACACAGGGGTAATCCTAACATCTCATCTAGTTTAAAGAGAAAATAGTTAGTATTTAGCTAACAGTCACATTAATTCATAATTAAGGATGCTTTCTGTGTACTTGATACCAAATCCACCTCTGTTCCTGGGAACAAAACTCAGTGAAAGCGTGCTATGAAAATATATGGTCATTCTGGCTATCAGCCAGCAAGGTAAGAAAGAGTCCTGGGCTATGATACCTTTCAGAATTTCCCCTCCAGCAGTGTAGAGCCATCATTTCCCCTTAGTTTCCTGCTTCTGTATGCTAGAGACCTTTTCAGTGGATGGGTGTGTTCATATGTATTTGTGGGTGCTTGAAATGTTCGGATGACATTGCCTACCCTGGCAAAGCTCAACCATGAAGAAATTGAAATGTAAGCAAAGGAAGAAAAAGAAGGAAAACAGGATAGATGGTGTTGATTAAATCCAGAGTGAAACTGTAGTTGTCACTGAGGTAAAAGTTTCCATTTACAATAAAACACACATTTTTAACTGCACACAATTTTAACTGTGCTGATGAAGGCAAATAGCATATATTTCATATAGTTGAAGGATACATCCTTACACATTTAGCTGATTCTTACTGTAAGTAACAGAGCCTAATTGCTGATTTCCTCTGCCATACTGTTAGGTGATGTGACATTTTGCTGAGCTTTGCTCTCATAGGTATGATTTCTCCTGGTGAGTATTTCTGCACTTTACAGACAGGCTGTAATGTTATGGAGCAAATCTGTTAAGTTTTATTTTGGTTAATGTCTGAGTGGCCAAAACATCCCCTTCACAATGGGAAATCACACTCTCAGCCTCTCTGTCAGTATAATTATATACTTCTCTAAGGTATTTTGAAAAGCACTGAAGTCTCTCAACATTAAACCCAAGGAAAGGACAGACTCCTTTCACATCTCTCATTGCTGCTGCTGGTTAGCGTGCCCAGTCAGCAGTATGGAAAGAGAACAATTGGTGTATATTCATAACAGGAACAATATATGTCTTGCCTCTGCCTTCTCATCTTTGGAGATGGGGAGAAGGTCCTGGTGCTACAACTTTCCTCAGGTTCCCCAAGGAATATTTTACAGGTGGGATCAAGTTTCCAAAAAGCAGCAATTCAGCAAACTGTAACCAGAAAATGCCCTTATATCATAAAGCTGCTAAAGCCATACCCTTGTGGACCTCCAAAATAAGGTCTGGTGTACTACTCACATCTCTTCACTTGCAAGGTTACAAGGTTCATTGGGATTTTGTTGCTCTGAACACTACCATGTGTATCACCCATCGTGGTTCTATGGAGTGCACACAATAGGGTATGTTCATGCTCTCCAATATACTATATCTGATTTAGGATGACTACTTAGGTAGTGAATTCCTTTATGCTCCTCCAAAGGGTTGTATCAAAACTGTTTGTATAGATTCCTGCCTCTGTTGTTGTCTCTGAAGTAGAATCTAAGATGCACAGACCTTGCAAGGGAAGGTATAAGGTGGGTATTAATAATGTCCAGTGACCAGTGAGGTTGGTGGGACATGAAGGAACCAGTTATGTTGTGTTGTATACTGACCTCAATGCTGTAGCTGTGAAACCACTCCCCTTAATAAATGGATCCCTTTTTGATAGGAAGCCTGAGGTAGCATGCAGTCATACTCATCTCCCATGTCTGGCCCCATGCACCACAACTTGTGTGGTCTATTCATAAACTTATTCCTTTAAATAAGTATTTTACCAGTGTCCCTTGCATGGCCACATTGGCAGTTGACAAAATAAGAATCTTTAACTAGAAAACATGTTACATCATGTGGTTACATGAGTCCTTCAGGTTAAGAATGGTCTCTTTTTGGCTTCAATAAGCAAAGGAAGGATGGGCTTTGAAAAAGTAGAACGAGCACTCATAAATAGTGCATGTGCTTGAGTATATAGTGTAGATCTTTATTGGTATTACCCCAAATAATTTCCTGGAAATTACTACAAACTACTTGTATCCAAGGACTTTATAATCACTCCTCTAATTTTCTTCTTAAATTCTTCTGTATGTGACAGCTGCTTACTCTGAGAAAAATAAGGAAAAGATCAGATTCTGACATGCCAGCTAATGAAATTCAGTCAAAACTGGGTAAAATATTATGAAAACTTGGGGGGTTTTGTGATGTTTACATTTTTTCACTCATTTAACTCAGCAGAAATTATCTAAATTGTTTCTGGAGATATTTCAATAATAAAAAAATAAAAGAAATAAATCCATATCTGACTTTTATACTTCTGTATGTCCAATTTCATCACCAGTGACATGGACTTGCTTAGTTTATTATAATGTCCTTCTAGAAAGAAAATTAGTTTGGGTAAGAAGTAGAAATGGGGGTGTGGAAATCACTTTACTCTGTGTCTCAAATATTTACACGACTCTTCTGGCACCGTGCTAATATATTACTAACAACCTCAGGACTATTAATGATTCAGGGTCTATTACACGCTAGTGAAGGATAGATTATTTTTACAAGAAAGCTGAGTCACAAAATATGTTACTTGCTCAAAGTAACACAGCAATTCATCTGTTGAGATCAGGAGCAAATCCAACCTCTGCCTTAACTCCAGTGTTTCAGGCATCCTTTCTGCATCCTTTCTTCATCTTTTTTTCTTGTGTGGGACTTGTTGTTTGTGAACTGTTTGAGGTCAAACGCATGGGGAACACAGGTGCCACAGCATCCATATAGGTGAACTTATCTCAAGGGTATTCTTCAGGTCCTGGCTTATCCTTTCCTTGCAGTGGTGAAGGTCTCTTGTTCCTTTGGAGGAATGTTTTTTTTTGCTTGCAGAGTAGTCATTGAGCTCTGTCCCTTGATGATGATGCCAACCCTAGTTAGAAATGCCTCATGGAGTCATGTTTTCTGACTTAGATGTTTTGAATGTTTTATATCCATCCATACACTAGAGTTCTGAATTATTTTCTTTCTTACAGCACAAAAAACACAAGGGACATTGCTTGACTTTGCTGGGGAGTGGTTGAAGGGCTAGATTGTAGAAAGAGAAGTGCCTCTCTGCACATGTCTACACATGGTACCTCCCTTGGCTGCATCTCAGCACTGTGACTTCTCTGAACCTCCTTGGGAAGCACGGTGGGACTGCAGAGTGTAAGAGATGCCAAGACGTGCATGAGACCCACCCTCATCCATGGGGGCTCTTATCACAATCAGCAGAAATACAGACCTGACAAAGATAACTAGAGTTTCACATCCAAATGGTGTCTGCTACCTTCATTTTTAGCCTTTATGTTTCATATACCCATCTTGGGATCAGGGACTTTGGAAAGTCAGTAGCAGTCTTTGCCCTGGTGTCTAACATTTTCTCTTCTATTGAACATGCAGGGTAAAAAGGGAGAACCTGGATTCCCAGGAATCAATGGTCTGATTGGCCCTCAGGTAAGTGATGATTTCTTCATTTTCATATAACGTGAAAAAAACCCATATTTTGTGGCAATAGGTGACTTGGAACCACATTGAACTGTGTAGTGACCTTGTGGCCATCTGAACTGTCTTTGAAGTTGGTGTTTCTCCTTTAAGAGCCAAACTAATTTATCCTGTTGTGATTGGGAAAGGTCTGCCTGTCTGGCAGCAATTACTTTTACCTTCCACAGCTTTTCAGCATATTTGAACAGGGACATAAGGAGGTGTTTTGTATGTGATTTCCACGTTGCTTGTGCATTAGAACAGTATCATTCCAGAGGGACAGCAATGATTTGTGTTTTGTAATATTTAGGACAGTGTCTCAACTAATTGTTGTCTGTGTGAATTGGCAATTGCAGACAAACCTCCTGTGGGGCAGTCTTGGGGGAAGAAGCAGTTTAAAAGATATTTGCTATTCAGAAAGCACGCTTCTTTGAGCACAAGACTGCTTTTGTGGCTTTGACACATTTCTAGCTGTTATAGATGGATAGGTGTTGGTTTATAGAGGAAAGTAGAGACAGAGGCTTAAAACTAAATGTTTATTCTACCTGTGGGAAGGGATGTCTTAAGTTAATGACCCCTTAGCTCCTTTATTTTTTTAAAGCTTTTGGCAAGTTAGGGCTCCAGACTGCACCATCTGTAACATCATAAGGACAAAATACTGCTGTGTGTGCTAAGAATGGTCAGAAAGGATTTGGCTCCGCCTTGGATCAACCCAGTCTGCCCTGCATTATAGTTACTCTGACACTTGCCTCTGGCTTGGTTTCTTGCTAGCTCTGTAGCCAAATTCAGCTGATCTGAGTCACTTTTTCAGGTCACCCCTGCAGTAAGAAAAAACCTCTGTGGGAATATCCTTAAGTAGGAAGGATGTGTCCTCACTTTCAGCTGACCACTTGGGGTAAAACGGAGCATTTCATTCATTCCCCTTTTCAATAATAAATTAATGAACTAGGCCTTTGGCTTTGGGGTTTTATTTCAATAATCAGTTACATTTTGGGCAGGAATGAACAGCCCCCATTACTACAGCTGTTGGGGATGTGTTGCAACAAACAGCACATTGCAAGGCAGCAGATGCTGATTTTTCATTTATTTCCCCTGGCAAGCTCTGCCCTTGTAACCAGGAAACACGATCTAGAAATGGTTTCTGTGGCAGACGTTTCATAATGAGCTGTTCACATGTCTGTGGAGGGTGTCAGGGTGGCAATCCAAGGGCTTGTGACCCAGTGCAGGTGAAGACTTTTGTGTCTGGCTGGGAACTTTGACCTGTGAACCACCACTTGATACTGGTTTACCTATTTTTAAGACCTTTTTCCTTTGGTACATATTTGGTTTGCAAGTATTTCAGCAGCAGCCTTCAAGAGGAATGAAGACAGTATTTCTAACAAATTTGAATTATTTTCCTGTTTGTTTGCAGTTGTTTTTTTTCCACTGCATAACATTTAAAGTTCCCCCAAGCCTTCTGAACCATCTGTGTAGCCACTGGGAGAGGTTTTTCCTTCCTTTTGGGGAAAGATATTTCTCCATGCATTATTTCTGAGATATCTGACACTATCCATCCAAACAAAGTCATACTTGTTCAGCTCAAGTTCCCTGTATTTTTTTTTTAATATATGCATGTGTTAGCAATTTTATAAATGTATCTGAGAAATTTCCTGACGTAGCATTAAGTAATTTTCCTTTCTGCACAGGCTAAATAAAGTTAGCAATTTTTTTGTTAATTAAAACTGCATATAATGCTAGCCCCATTGAGGGATACTTAATTTGACTGTTCCTCCAAGCTAACCAGAAGAATGGAAAAATATTGCTCCTGTCCCTGCAGTGGCATTCTGTTCTGGACATATTACTGCAGATTTCCATATTTCTTTTTGGAGAAAGTGCTTACATTGAGTTTGTGACAAAACTACTTTTCAGCTTAACAGCACTTTTTGTGACATTAGATTTTTTAAGCACTTTATCAGCATTATTTTTTTTTTCCTTAATAAGACTATGTCCCAAAAAACCCAGGAAGAAAAGTGGTTTCCTTATGCTGTGGTTACGTGAATATTCTTCCAAATTGTGTATGGAAGTTTGTGTCACCTGTTCTTGGGCTATCTCCATGGCATTGAGGACTAATTGAATTTAGTTGGCCATACATAAACTAGATTAGGACACTAAAATATCCTCCCTTTCCTTTGCTATTTTAAATAATCTTTTGCTTTTTTTTTTTTTACTTGATTCCATCCATTGATAGCTGTATGGACCAAAGGTGATAATGGATATAGGAGCTATATTGTTGCTGAAAGACATAAAAAAGACCATGTGAAGTTATTGTTGGGCTTTGTCAAGAAAAATAGTTGATGTCATGCTCAGTCCAACTGAGAAGCTACAGAAGGATCAGGCAACAGTGCAAGGGAACCAACCTGAGGGCTACACCACAGCAGGGTCAGCAGATCCAATGATGAACTGCAGTTGAGATGATACCAATCCGACTTTCAAGGACTATTGGCTGGGTGTGGTCTCATTTGAGATTCAAATTAAGTGTCAAATCCTGAAGCAGCAGCTAGGAAGCAACTTCTCAGTTAGCCTGGGGATGTTTTGTGACAATAGGTTAAATTTAGTTTTGCTTTGTCTTGCACACACCAACACAAACTAAATTTTAATCCAAAAAGATTTAGAGCAGACACTGTGGGTCTGATTTCCCCCCCTGGATATGAATGATTTTCCTGCAGCAAGGACACAGACATCTGAACTCATAATGTGTTTATGTTGTTATTATTTATTTGTACTATTATAGTTTCCAGGAACCTTAATCATGGGCCAAACTTCTATTGCAGTAGGCTGTTCAAATGCAGACTGAAAAATGAGCAGTTTTGTAAGAAGCTTTCAGATGGAACAGATGGATGGGTACCAAGCACAGGAAACAAGGCTGTGCATTTCTGCATGGTCACCCAAGATCTCAGTATACCTTGTCTATCCCATCATCTGTTGATAGGAAGAGTTCAGAGAGGGGGATGAGCCCAGTTGATGAAATACCTTTGCAAATGCTTTTCTAGGCACGAGAGGCATCCTGAGGAGGAAGGAGTTCTACAGTTAGGCAGTGTGGGCTAAGTGAGCCATGAAGGCTGCATTCACAGTCTCAGCTAAGAGGACAGCAGATGCCCTGGTGCTTACCAAGGGCTCAGACACTCCAAGCTGTATAATTGAATCACCAGAGCTGGGACTTGGCTCGAAATACATGTACATGTTTGGTTGAGGAAGAGGATGCAGATGTCTGACCTCCTGTTGATTAAGATCCAGTTAATATAATCAGTGGAGCCTGAAGCTCTCTCAAAGCACATACCTACCAATGGTCCACTCGGCCACTCTAGACTCCCTGACCTGAGCAGATACATGCTGTCTAGCTCTGAGATAGTGAAACAAGTGAAAACTCTTTGAGTTTTAAACATCAATGCCATACCTCACAGTTGCAGTGTCTCTAATGACAATTTTTAGCCTGGAGAAGAGGAGGCTGAGGGGAGACCACATCACTGCCTACAACTACCTGAAAGGAGGTTGTGGAGAGGTGGGAGATGGTCTCTTCAGCCAGCTGACAGGAGATAGGACAAGGAACAATGGCACAAAGCTGTGCCAGGGCAGGGTCAGATTAGATGTTAGGAAAAAATTTTTTACTGAAAGAGTTGTGAGGGCCTGGAACAGGCTGCCCAGGGAGGGGGTTGAGTCACCATCCCTGGATGTGTTTTAAAAAAGGGTAGATGAGTACTTAGGGATATGGTTTAGCACAGGACAGGAACGGTTGGACTTGATGATCTTAAAGATCTTTTCCAACCTTGTGAGTCTGTAATCTGTGATTGAGGTTTGCCTTGCACTAGATAACCTGGTGGAATAACAAAGACTTGCAAGGAAGACCAGTACAAGCTGTACCTCTTATAGTCATGGCTGACAGTGATTTAATTAGTATAGACTTGTCCGTAGGGTGTGAGCTCAAGCCCAGCTTTTCTTAAGTAATTCAGGAAATAAATTACATCCCCTGAACTGCATGGTGTCCTGAACGTCCTTTTTATAATGCAAGTTAAGTGTAAGGATACAGGCCCCAGCTGCAAAGCTTAGATTGAATTCAAACTATGCCAGTGCTGCTCAAAATTGGAAGATATTGCTCAGAGTTACCTTTAATAAGATCTATAACTTTAACAAAAATAAAGAAGGTAAAAAAAGTCTTCACCTGTGCAGATCACTAATAGTACTGAAACAAAAGAGGGTAAGGGAGGGGTTTTTTTTTGGTTGTTTTTCTTATAGCTGCACTGGCTCAGTAAACCAAATCAAAGAGAACACACAGGGAAATAAATCTCCCTCTGTAGACAAAAGAGATCATGTCCATATTTTACACTAAGTGATGAAATTAAACAAATGCTGCCTTTAACTGGAAGCAAGAAATTCTCCTGGAGAGGCTGCTATGTACAAAGTCAACTTTATTCAGTACTTTTACAGAGCTGGAAAGACAGTTCACAGAACTTTTGTTAAAAAAACATTTTCTTTTTTCCTTTTTTTTTTTGTTCTTTTTTTCTTTCTCTTTTTCTTTTTCTTTTTTTTTTTTTTTAATAATGTTGGTACTCCAATTACAATGCCACCTGGTGAAATAACCAGAGGCCTCATCCACTTAAGAATTATGGCTCTATGAATGAAGCCAATTATAGACCATGCATTCTAAGTAAATAGTCAGATCTGTTGGCTCTTCAGGATTTTGGTTTTCAGTGTCATCAGCAACAGCCTTTTTCTATATCCTCTTGTCTTTGTCTTGGTTTGTAAGTTCAGACTTAAGCAAAGAGAGCAGTATGGTGCTCTAATGCAGTATTACTGAAAATAATTCACAGCAGTTGTGCTGGTGGATACAGTAGTGTCTGGGGTGAGAAATGAAGAGCAGATTTGAGGAGCTGATCCCAGAACCCACTCAGGTGTAGCAGAGGAGAAACGGAGGGTTGGGTTAGCACATGATACAGTGAGACACATGGGCCGCTCCACAAAACTATCTGCAACAGCCTCATTTCTGATGGAGAGAAGTGGAAATTAAGGGGAGACAGCTCAAAGACAACAGGAAGGGTCTGTGGGGACTTTCTGCAAGGTTAAATTACAGGGAGTAATTGGTTTTGAAGTGGAAACAAGCAGACACTGGAGGGGAAAAGGCTGTCAGCACCATAGTTTTGCATTTTTCTGTCACTGTGGCAGTAGACAGGATGCTTCTGCATGTCCTGGAGGTTCTTCTCATTCATAAAGCTGACACACTGCCTAAAATGCTGAGACCCCAGTCTGTTTTGACATGGGTTAAGGGCTTATCTAAGCCTTTCTCACAGTGTAAGAGAATCCAGTCATCCGCATGGAATACTATAAAGAAAATATGTCTGTGCAAGCTTTGCCTCCAGAGACAGTTATCCGGAAAAGCCATCACATTTCAGTTTCCATCTTGAAATGGCATTTGTTCACCTCCCTCTAAAACATAGCCATC
This sequence comes from Gallinula chloropus, assembly GCF_964237585.1. Classification (NCBI taxonomy): domain Eukaryota; kingdom Metazoa; phylum Chordata; class Aves; order Gruiformes; family Rallidae; genus Gallinula; species Gallinula chloropus. The sequence goes on from NC_140086.1 coordinate 6,565,939, forward strand.
CCTTCTTTCATGGAAAAGAGATTTAGGCTGAGCAGCCTAATGATGTCACAGACAAAGGATTTTGTTCCTTTTCAGAGCTTCCTTAGGGAGTGCAGATCCGAAATCTTAATAGCCTTGCCTTTCCAAGCCTGTCTTTCAGCAAGGTACACACTGGGAGAGAAGAGCATCCTTTAGTGGATCCTGGAGGAGAGGCACAGCTGTTCCTCCAATACAAAGAGGGTCAGATTTCTTTCCTGAGAACTGTCCCTGCATTACATTGCCTAAGGAATGGAGCTGAATGAAACACAAGCCTGAAAAAATCCACCCACCAATGTTTTTGAAAGATGTCCCACCCCATGACAGACACATACCTCTATACACTATTTGGATTTTAATGAACATTTGAAATATTTTTGTTTCAAAGGAACAGTTGGAAAATACATTGAATTAAGTACTTTGGTTGAAGATCCATGTTTTGTGTTTGTTTTCCAAACTGAGTTTATGTATTCCTGTTTTAGAATAAAGTTTCCATACATCAATTTTGGCTTCAGTGTGTAGGAAGCACACATCCAAGTCTTTACCAGCCAGAATGAAATGCTTCATGACTGCTTTCTTCTAGATCAGTGTCAACACTGGGGGCTAGATTTGGGGCAGGGGCTCTTCTCTGTATAATTCATCAAACGGTCTCTGAAAAAGATGATTGGTAAAATCAGGTACTTTTATCTGGATTCAATTAGAAAAGGGAAGCAAAGAAAACAGATGGTGTGAGATTCTGGGGTTAAGTTTTACAGACTATCATGCTGCTGGTTTTCAAGTCACAAATAAATGTTGTCAGTTTAATCCTTTCTAAATATTTAGAAAGGACAGTCCTTGTTCTGAAGTATGTTCAGAAGTCAGGAGAAGGGCCACAACAATATTTCTATACAAGTGACATTGATTTGTTCTGGACAGTAGCAAAAAGGAGGGCTCCCTAAAAGACATAGAATCATAGAATCATAAAATGTGTTAGGTTGGAAGGAACCTTTAGAGGTCATCTAGTCCAACCCCTCTGCAGTAAGCAGGGACACCTTCACTAGATCAGGTTGTATGATGTATTTCTGCAGCTTCCATGTGACTGTGACATTTTATTTGTCTGTGTCCCAGTGACTTGCTGTAGCCCAGCCTGCAGAAGGCAAGAGAACCAGTAGAACAGCAGATGTACTGGTATACACAGTCAGCTGGAGCAGGCTGTCAGCATCTTGTGCATCTCCCAGGGATATTGATGGTCATTATGTCAAGCTGTTCTTTCTGCATCAATCTCAGAGAGGCTTTTATAAAAAGAGCTTTCCATCAGTGGGTGTAATGTTTGTTGGTGCAATGTGTGGTGAAAATACCTGAACAAACTAGTCTTGGGTATGCCATCCTGGGTGATTGCTGTCATGAAGATCAATGAAATGGAATTATTAGTGGTAAGGATCAGTATACTTCCAATTCAAGACTTAGGGTTGCAGAAGGTTATTTTGGTCCAGAATATAAAAAGTTTATGAGAATAATTAGAAATTATCTTAGATAGCAAGAATACTAGGAGAAATAATTGGCATGAGGAGGATGTAGTACTTCATTCTTCAGGGATTACAGTATTTGCTTAAGTGAGACTTTGCTTTTGGAGCAGGTTGAACTCTGTCTGTATTGTGTAGGGTAACTTCACACTATTCAAGCAATTCTTAGGCCGAGACTGTGTCCAGGCTGATGTTTTCATCTCCTGGTAGAAGCTCCTATTTGTAGGGCCATGGAGAAAGTGCATTTGATAGTGGGAAGAGCACTTTCTTTACTGCACTTACACCTAGTCCAGTGTGCTGCTGGATGAGTCTGGTGTTGTATTTCTAAAGGTACATTTGCCTTCTTTCCCAGTACTGTACCTAGTCTTTGTGGATGCCCCTTCTTGGAGCCAGTTCCTTCTGCAGGGCCTCTCAGCAATACCATGCTTGAGGAGGTGGAGTAGGGCCAAGCAGAACTTCCAGGTCCCTGATGTTTGAGGTGACTCTATCCAGTTGCACCCGTAGAGTTCTATTTTTCTCTTGTGCTGGGCTAAAGGGGACTGTCGATTCTTTTCTTTGAGTGGTGAAGCCTTTTGTAAGTGTTGGATGGTCTCAGTCAGGTCTCCTGGTGGGACTAGAACTCCTTAACTGAGGGGGCTCCTTTCAGTAGCAGCTGAACCAACATTCCCAGAAGCCAATGCAAAGGTCCCCAGGAATTGTATCAGCAGCATCAGTACATCCCAAAGGACAACTTTCTGGCTAGTTTTTAGTTGTGTTTACATTTGAGGCATTCTACAAATGCTCGTATTGTTGGTGTGATGACTCCATGTCTGTTCTGAGTTGCAATGAAAGCAGATAGTGGGAGCTAAGCAACCTCAGGTCCCTTTTATGGTCTCTTTGCCCCATCTATTGGTAAGAGGCTGTCTTGTCTTCTGGCTGAATTTTTCCACCCCTATTTATTCTAAAAAGCATATCTGATGCCGTCTCTGCCAAACCATGCCATAAATAACCCCATGTCCTCACTTTTCTTCACTGTTTTCTTCCTGTTGGAGATATTTTTCCTTAAGTGGGAAATGCTGGTATCGATCCGTGAATTGTAATCAGTTAATCACAAAAGCTGGGCTTTGTGACACTGAGTGGTGACATGGGTCTAGCAGGGAAAACGCTGACTGGCCATTTTCTGTCTTGTGTCAGATGCTCAGTTTCAATTCTTTACACAGGGTTTTTGGGTGTGGGCAGGGTGTGGGTTTTATTATATTTTTCTTTAAGTACAAACACACCACAAGGTGCTGAAAACTGAAAATGAATGAAATCAACACGTTAGAAAGACAGAAAGAGGCAGCCAGGGTAAAATTTCAACTCAGTCATATATCCACTCCTCACATCCATCCTCATATCCTGATCCAAAAAAAATACATGGCCACATGTTCATTCTAAGCACAGGAGAAATCCTGTCTTGTCTACAGTGGATACTGGGAGTAACAAACACCTCTCCACCTGTTAAGATCTGTTGAGTATGGAAACAGATTTCTCATCTAGGAAGCCAAATATAAGAATTTGTTCAACACACAAAAAGAAATTCCTTGTGAGTTGTATGGCTACTGAGACAATATTTTTCCTAAGAGAAATGTCTGTTGCAGGGTGATGTGTAAGACAGACAGGACATTTCCAACTGAACTTTGAGTTTGTGAGGACCTTTCATTATCAACAAGGTTAATGAACACTGAAATAGTGGTACATTTCTTTTAAAGCATCTGATATACTACATTGTTTCTCCATTCTCTTGGATGCATTTCTTTTAACCCAGCCCTCCCACCCCCAAAAGGTCCAACCACAAGCCTGTTCCATTCAGTAGTTACTTCAGAAATCTTTTTGCAGAGGGGAATAACATTAATCAAGATTAAGTTGGGCTGGATACCATAAGGTATCCTACTTATCAAACTTTATGTTGTTCATTACAACACAAGGGGGTTGGACCCAATGATCCCTCAAGGTCCCTTCCAACCCCTACAATTCTGTGATTCTGTGAATACCGTTGGTGTCCTTCAACTCCTCTGACTCTTGACCAATAGCAGAGGATGGAGCTCACCTTGCAACAGTAATAATCAGTGGGTTAAATGGGAGTTTCTGTTCTGCACATGAGCATCATTCCCTGGCACCCTGCATTTTTTTGATCCAAGTTAATGACACAAATCTCAGTGCTCTTTTGCTTCAATTAGGGCCCCAACTGCACAAGAAAAGACCTGAGACTTTCAGCCACTATTGGAGAGTTTAATAAACTAATTTTGCTTTCTCTCTTACAGGGACCTCCAGGGCCCCCAGGTATTGCTGGACCCCCTGGACCACCTGGATCACCGGTAAGAGAACAGGCTTTGGGTATTTTTTTTGCTTGTTTTATATGAAGAAGAGATAAAAATAGCTGGGGAGACGTTTAGATCGTGGGTTTCAGTGGGAACTGAGTCAGAACCTATAGCAATGTGTTTTGTCTTGTATTTTCTCACTGAAAAGCCACAGCTTGGCCTCGAGGACAGCTTCTCTGTGCTGAGCATTAGAACCACATCAGTGCTACCCAGGGATAATTCAGTGTTTTCAGGACCTCCCACAGCAAAGACCTGACTGCCATGGAAGGGAAAATTGTACCACTGAGGTAGCTGCAAAGGATGGAAATACTGATTATTTTTTTGTTGTTCTGGTCTCATTTTTCAGGGTCTTCCAGGAGAAATTGGAGTTTCTGGTAAAACTGGACCACCGGGACCAGCTGTAAGTGTTGAGGAACTGCTTCTCTTGCCTCCATGCTCCCCATGACTTCACATAATTTAATTCTCAAGTCTTTGATTCATTTCCTGCAACTTGTCTGCACTCAGGGTTTTAATGTGGGCTCCAACACTATCACCTTCAATGCAGACATTAGCCTCTGACACCTTTTGTGAGCAAGAGTTTTACCAGATGCAGCTCCACTATTCCTGCACATTGGGACCATGATGTTTTCTTTATGTGCTCCCTTTCAAAAGTAATTTTACATTTGGCAAGATACTGTTCTTCTAAACCTGGAGTTTCCTGAATCAGGCCAAAGAACTTAGAATTAAAATCTCGGATTTAGCAGAGCACAGCAATTTCTGTTGTATGTTCAGTCAAGAAAGTAGAGTTATGAAATACCTAATACTAAGAAGTGCCACCTACAGCCTGCAGTGTTTGAGGCTTGACTGACACTCAGAAATGTGATAACATTTTTTTATCACCATTTTAAATGCTTTATGGGAAGTAATTTTAATTCTTATCTTGCTGAACAATTTTGTCACCATGTGTTGAAAATTTAATTTTAGGAGTCTACATATTGTATAAGAAATTACTGATATTTAAAAGGAGAAATAGACTTTAAAAAACCTTTATAGCTAGAGATAATAGAGACTTACAGAGAATGAGAAGTAAAAAAACCGTAATTTTTTAAAGTTATTTAAGAATCCACAGTGCATGAAAGTGCTGTACTGTTTTGTTCTCTGTAACAACACTGACATCCAGTGGTCATTCACCAAAACTGTGATACTGGAAAAAAACCCATGCAGATACGGGAATTGTGAGAACTTTGGTTTTGCAAAACAAAATGCATGAGGTGGTTCTTCTTTCCATAAACATAGGTCAGTGGCAAGAGGGATGAACTGAATATGCTTGTGCTGAGCTTGCTGTTGACAATTTTAAGAGCATGCACTGACAGCTAATTATTTTTTCTTGTTTAGGGACTGCCTGGCAAGGATGGATTCAATGGACTTCCTGGGCTTCCAGGTCAAAAGGCAAGTGACACCACATACACCAGTATTAATGTGCTTACCTGTGCAGCTTATCTGGGTTAGATAGCAAGGGTATGTAGGAATGGGACTGTGTCTCCAGAGCCAAACTCCACCTTAACACTCCCATACACTAAGTCACCAGTGTATGGGACCAAGTCAACTGCTGTAGTTATACTGTACTGAGTTGCTATGACGATGGAGCTGGTTGCAAATACAGCAGGGATGAGACATACTCTTCCGGTCTTCAAATGCTGCCTCTCATTTGGCAAACACACCTGAGTGCAAACAGAGAATCTTCTACTGTCACTCAGGAAAGCCAGTGACACTGGCATATGTCCAAGACACAAAGTGGAAGAGATCATAGAATCATAGAATGGTCTGGATTGGAAGGGACCCCAAGGATCAGAGAGCTCCAACCCCCCTGCCACAGGCAGGGACACCAACCTCCAGGACTGGATCTACTCAAGGCTGCCCAGGGCCCCATCCAACCTGGCCTTGAACATCTCCAGGGACAGGGCATCCACCACCTCTCTGGGCAGCCTGTTCCAGCACCTCACCACTCTCTCTGTAAAAAACTTCACCCTAATATCTAATCTAAACCTTCCTTCCTTTAGTTTTAATCCATCCCCCTTGTCCTGCCATTGTCTACCCTTTTAAAAAGTTGATTCCCCTTGTCGATGTTCCTTGCTTTCCTCCCTGAAGGGCTAGAAAGAAGAGATGGCATCTGCCTAAGGCTTTCACATGTCTGTGTGGCAGAAAGGCGGCTCTTCATTATCTCCTACTTCTTATGCCCCATTTGAAACTTCTACAAGTGGCAGATTGGGAAGAGTTGTCTCCTCTGCTGTCTTTGCAGTGGGAAAAGGGAGATAGGAGATGTAGAGGTACTCAAGACTCTGATTGACTGGCCATCTGGAAATGTGCCATATTTTGACTATGAAGGACAAGCTAGGCTTTGGGGATGATGGCACTATAGTAGAATAAAGCTAACAGCTCTTAACCATCTACTACCTTGGATTGTATCAGCAGTGGTGGTCTTGCATCTGATACTTGAGCACTATGACCCTTACTTGTTCAAACAACACACTACATTTATACTTTCCTCTTGCACTGACTGCTTGAGCAGTGTCCTCAGCTGCCATTTATTGGTGGATAAAGGTTTTGGAGACTATAACAAATTTCTGAGGCTAAATAAATCCTTGGACCTTATCCACAGCCCTGTGTAGTACCTACTTCACTTTCCACCTACACAGTGTGTTCCAGGTATTAATCTACCTCAGTCTCTGCTCTCAATGCTGACACCATCCATCTTGAAAGATCAGTTTCAAAGAATTTACCCAAGAGACCCAGTGGCCCAGGTCCCAGACCTAAAATTTTATTGGGTTGTTTTTTTTTAAAGAAATGATGTAGACTTTGTAATCAAGTACAATTTGAAGAAATTGAGTGGAGGTTATGTTGTTCAGGTAATTCACTATGGACATGTTTAATGTAACAGTGGCTGAGTTATTTCAGAAATATTCCAGTAGGGTGACTGGTGCTAGAGAGGAGTTTGCAAACACATAGAAAAATATTCCAGGAACCATATCCTCACATGGCTCCATTTAGCTCTTCGAAGTGATCCTTGGGATTTGAGTCAAAATGTTCCTCACCACTGACTGCAACATGCTGCACTGAGTTTGTTTATTAACTTCTTGTGTTCCCTGCAGGGAGAACAAGGGGAAAAGGGTGAGGAAGGCTTTCCTGGAAAAACTGGCCCTAAGGTAAAGTATTTTATTTCATAGTTTGATGTAGCCATTGCATCAGTCAAGGTCTGATTTTGAAAAGTCTTATACTGAAGTCAGGAGAGTAAGATTCTTCTAAAGTTGGAGGCATAAGAGGATGAGCAGATGTGGCTCATTGCCATTCTCAGGTCATGGTGTTCTGAAATGCCAAACCCTGTTTGATGCTTCTTGCTTTACTAATGAGAAAGTTTTTTTACAAAAGGGTCAGATCCTTGCGATGTTCAAGTTTTGCTTTTGTTTTTCCAGGGTGAGCCAGGGATCCGTGGCCAACCTGGTGAGCAGGTGAGCGGGAAAAATAGTCTCAGCAGCATGACTTACCTCTCAGAGTGATGTAGAGTGACCACATGCAATAACAAAGCCATTTGCCAATAATAAGATCAGTGCACGTCATTTGCATCTGCAATTGAAATTGCAACAGATTAGTGGATGAGACTCATGGTTGGACAGAACAATACAAAAATTCCAGATCATAAATATGCTAAATCCAATTATTCACTGAGTCATAGAAAACTCAATCTTCTTCCTGGTGTCTAAGGAAGAAAAAGAAGGCACAATAGCTTAAAAATATTTATTTTCCTTCACACATCACATTAAACCAAGGTGCTGGTTCTAGAGGAGGAACTTATTTGTAACAATGTGATGCAAGGGGTGAAACTGTTGTTTCTAATTTGTACATACTTGCTAGGAAAACACCCTGTGTGACTGTTAAAAGTTACAGTTACCTTAGTCTTTTTTTATTAGGATTTGAGTTTCATCAGACAACTTATTAACTTAGTCAAGACCCTGGGAAATGTCCTGGGACTTTCTAAAGCACACAGATGTCTAACAGCCCAGTCAGGATCACTAACCATAAATGTTAACATTATTATCCACATGGTACTTTCAACTGTAATATGAAAATCTGTAGAAAGAGAAACCTGTGTGAGACAGTGTGGTGGTTTGGCCCTGGCTGGAGGCCAGATGCCCACCAAAGTCACTCTATCACTCAGTTTTACAACTGGATAGGGGAGAAAATGTATATTGAGAGGCTCAGGAGTCGAGATAAGGACAGGGAAAAATCATTTCATAATTAGCATCATGGACAAATTCTCCAAATTCCTCCAAATTCCCCCCCCCCACACACACACACCCTTTTTTTATTTTCTTTGTTGGACATCCTGATTGTCCTCATGATGTTTTGGTTCTCGTCATCAGCCAGGATTCTGCAGTGGCTCTTATAAAGCAACACTCCCTCTGTCACCAAATGTTGCTTGCTTTAGAATTCTCCAAACATCACACTGATGTTCCTAGTCATACACCATCACCAAAGTGTTTTGTTCCTCATCTAATTTCTTTTACAGATTCCTTGCATCTGTATAATGAGAATATTTTGACTCTTCCTACCCTTCAGAGATAATCTCTTTAAAACAGGGATCACCTTTTCTTCATTCAGTGTTCATGTAACACACAGTGCATTTGAGTCTTGTCCATGAATGAGATCCTTTGTGAATCTAAACTACAAGGGCAGGTAGAATAATTACAAATAGGAAACCACAGGGTTAATTTCAGATGACAAACTGACTCAACCTGGAGCTAAATCTGAGAAGATTTGGTATGTTTAGAACAAACAACATGACACAGAGATTGCAATTATTCCTATAGCAAGTATTATGAAATAGAAACTTAAAGGTTTCTTTCAAATAGAAAGAAATCCAAATATGCAATAGGTCATCCAGAAAAATCTAGATCTGTTAATCCAGTGATAGTTGTACTGTTCAGATTAATACAATGCAGTTTTTGCATTTCCAGACTAGACTAGATGATTAAAAATTAAAATAAAAGTTCCATTTAAGCTGCTTTTCTTTGCTTGCTTGGTCCTTCTACAGAGCAGCATGAAGAAAACATCTTCTAAATTCCAAGATGTCAGTTAACAGTGTAATGGGGAAAAAAAAAGTTTTTAGTACTAATTTTCCAGGAATAAGAAATAATTTGATAATCAAGCTAATCCTCTGCTTTCTCCACAAGCTACATTTAGAATCATTCCCATGAAAAAATTGGGGCAGGTTCTGGCCTACATCATATATATGATGGAGTCACTAGGTATCAAGAAGAAACCATCTGCAGTCATCATGAGTTCTGAAAAATCCACAGTCTATTACCAGACATGGAAAGAGATAGCTAAATCAGTCTTTCATCATTCCCACCTTAAAGGCACTGTGGCTAGATTAGACTACATGGAAGAGCAGACTTGGTGCATTTTTAACTGACATGAGTGAGAGAAGTGTTTGACCCACCATTCTGCAGTTTCTTTCTTAATTATATTTGAGAGTAACAGACTTTATTAATAGAAACCATACTTAATGCCTCTTTCTAGATTTCACATATTCTTTGTTTTACTCTCAGGGTGAAGCTGGTCTTCCCGGTCATCGGGGTTTACCTGGATTAAAGGGAGAAAAAGGAGATCAGGTGAGTGACTTGGAGCCACAACTTGAGTTTTTATTTTGTCATTTAGCTCCAGGAGGACTTATCTCAAGTGTCTCTAGATAGTTTTCTTTCTTGGTGTGATTGCTCTGGTGAGCAGCTTGTTGGCATCCAGCAAGGTCATTGGGTGCTCCTTACAAAAATCTATTTTACTGCCCAGTGACTCTTCCTGATTTTAGCAGAGATGCCAGTGAACTGTGCCTATCCTAAATTCAGATGGTTATGACTTGTGAGGCAGTAGAAGAGGTACAGTGGTCTTTAGGCCTTACTTTCAGAAATACCTACCTGATTTAAGAAAATTAAAAAATATATAGCAAGAAAAAAATCACAAATCTACCTTGTCACTGAGTCTTGGGTAAGGCTCCAGATGGTTGAATCATTTTCTGATGGCCTAACTTCCATTCAAGTCCTGATGTCTACTGCCTGCCCTGACTAGGAAGTTGCATACTGGGAAATAGTTGTATTGAGGGCCTGACAGTAAATTTAGCCATGTACAAGGCTTGTATTCCTGGTAACTGATTGTGTCCTTGAATGTGGGCAAGAAGAACCTAAAATCACTTGGGCTTTTACTGTTCAGTTTGCTGTATTGTAGGTATTGCAGAGCAGAGGATATAGAATATATTCTCTCTATATATAAAATCATAGAAATGTGGGTCAAGCTATTATTTGAAGGCAGAATAAATACATTTTGTATATATGCTTTGAGGAGTATTCACATCGTCCTTGTTAATGATCTCAAGATGATCAAGTTACCCGGGTGAAATAGAGAGGTAGACACCAGTGAATGGTTGATTCAGAAATCTTTACCATAAACAAAACTGCTAGTATGAATGTCCACTTTGGTTCTTAAGTCATGTTCAGGTGCTTTTCTTGTCCAATTAGAAGAAATCTGGGGTTTAAAACTGCATCAGATGGTGGTATCATGCAGTATAAGTGCATCAGACTGCATCTTCTCCTTCGAAGTTGATTTAGGATTGCTGCTCTCCTTACTTAATTGGTATTCACTGGCTTTTGGAAATAGCGTGGATTTTATGAAGCTATCTCTAAAGTGTTATGGTTTTGTTGCTTGCATGTTAGAGGATGGGCAAAAGCAGCTGAAAGTGTAAAATATTCTAGTGGGATTGATCCAATCAAATCAAAACATGCCTATTTCCAGCTTTTGTTTCCCTGTTTTAGGGAGAAAAAGGAAAAGATGGTCTCCATGGACTGAAAGGTGAAAGAGGAGAGAAGGTGAGTCATGAAATGTGCTTGGTCCTCTTAAATAAGGAAGGAAAAGAGGCAAGGGCGCAGAGACAAGCAGTAGAGGAGAATACATGAGAAAGATTAGAAACATAAGAAGCCTGTTAACTGAGCCTTAGCAGGAAGCAGCAGAGAAAAGGGGGTGTGGGACAGAGACAACAATTTACTGAGTAATGCAAGAAATAGTAGGGCAGTGTCATTAATTCAAGAAATATTTTCATCTTTTATATTGTGTGATAGAAATGAGCCTGCAATTAAACTCTCAGGAACTTTTCTGTGCCTGCCTGTGATGTGCTAGAACGATATTCTAAGGAATGCTCTGGGCTTCTGCCAATACTATTAATTTCAGTGAAAACAAGACAACTAGACAAAGGTGATATCCACCAAAATTTACACTCAACTACTCAACATGAAGATGAAGCACCATCCTTGCAGATGACTGTGTACTTGCATGTAGCAGCAGAACAAGGGGCAATGATTTTAAACTCAAAAAGGGTAGATTTAGGTTGCATATTAGGAAAAAGTTCTTCATTGTGAGGGTCGCTGATCACTGGAACAGATTACCTGGAGACGTGGTGGAGGCCCTGGAGATATTCAAGGTCAGGCTTGATGGGGCTCGGAGAAAACTGATCTAGTGAAGATGTCCCTGCTTCCTGCAGAAGGGTTGGATTAAATGACCACTAAAGGTCCCTTTCAACCTGTGATTCTATGATTCTGTGATTCTATGACTATGGTTGTACAGTGAAAAACTCACCCTCTTTATAGTGGCAATAGGAATTAGGAAGTGGCTACCATTTTGTTCTTCCTAGGATATATCAGCTCTTGTTTACCAGTGACTTTCACCACCTATGGGGGGTGAGAACTGGATTTAGAAACTTACATTTTTGATGAAATATAGAGGATTTTTTTCCATCCACAAACCAATCTAATACACATTTTTCAGTGGAGATTTTTGATCAACTTGAATTTAAAACACAAATTGAAGTCCATATCACTCCTACACTGGATGGGGTGACATTTGAAGTTCATTGATCTGACTTCACAGATCAATGATAAAGTCATACAGTGATAAAGAGGGCAAAGTGAGAATCCTGTATGCAACAAATCAAGGAGAGCAGAAATTCTGGCCAGAGCAATAGAATAAATTCCACCCATCAGAGAAGTGATATGGATGGGATTTCAGTGTCACTGAGCTCAGAGGTTGTCATTGGGTTGCATCTCATCTGGTAATGTCACATCTTCTAGCTCATAATGTGGACTTTTATTTGGGCATTTTTTTCTATTCTAGTTATATTTTTCTTCTGTCTCTAGGGTGATACAGGTTCCCCTGGACCACCAGGCTTACCTGGAACTGTAAGTAAGATTGTGTTCTGTGCTCTAACAATGTTGAAGGCATTATCACACTTTCTCCACACAAATTCCTCAGAAATGAAGCTTTCCATGATCCCTGATTCTCTGCAGACATTTTAGGACACATTTAGTCTGATATTATCTCCCTTTGCTTCAGAGAAGTAGTATCAAGGTGTATTTGGTCTTTTTTTTTTTATTCTTTGGGGAAGTTATGGCCTACCCTCCCTCTTTGCAAACAGCATTTTTGTAATTTGTTGCCTTGTGAAAGCACTTAAATTGAATTTGTGGGTTTTTAGCATCTGTGGGAACTGAAAACAGGGAACGTGTTCATACAGATGTGCTCATACAGGGGGAGCTAGGTTTTTCTAACTGAGACCTCAGGAAAAGACTGGGTCTGAATGGATGCCAGTGAACTCCATGGCTGTGTAGAAAGGGTTGTGTTCTTGAGGAACAATTCACCTTCCAGGAAGAACAGAAGGTTCCACTTTTCATTGGTATGAATTTAGGGCTGGAGGATTCAGCTTCAGTAATCCTGTAGCCTTCAAGAGCCTCTGCCACATAAAGTGACATGCTGTAAGCTCAGAAAGACCTTCCCATCCCAAAGTTCATTCTGGGTGCAGGACTCAATCCAACCCACAAACTAGTCATACCTGATTGCATGCACATTTAATAATAATAATAATAACAACAACAACAACAACAACAACAACAACAACAACAACAACAACAACAACAACAACAACAACAACAACAACAACAACAACAACAACAACAACAACAACAACAACAACAACAACAATAATAATAATAATAATAATAATAATAATAATGAGCCTGCAAAATTTCATTTGGGAACATGAGCATAATTAGGAGTTCCCTCCAGCAACATCTGAGTAAGCAGTTTGGAGTAAGCACTAGGAACAGGCTTATTGTTCTAACAAGAGGGTTGATCTCAGTCATAGATGGCAGGTACCCACCTTTCAGCATTGCTCACCATCACTAGTTACAGCTGCTACAGTCACGTCATGGAGAGAATTTGAATCAAGGTCTGTTGGTGAAAATCAAGTGCCCTCAGATCTTTATGTAGCAATGGAGGAGGTGTTGTAGTTTATTCCTTGACACTAGTTGGGTCTCTTTAGACTGTGCCAAAGGGGGCTTCATGGTATGGTATAGGAAGACTCCATCTGCATCACACCAGAATGTTGCAGTTAGAACACTCAGGATAAATCTGTCTTAGTCAAGGTGGAGAAGGCAGCTTACAAACACAGTACAGTATGGCTAGATATAGAGAAGACACGCCAAACTGCTCAACCTTCCTGTGTTTGGAGGGAGAAATTATATCTATTCCAGCTTTAGAAGTAGGTTATGATTTCCAGATATCCCCATTTTATCAGGAACTAAAGTATTCTTCCTAATTTTATCAATTTTGATAAAAGATGCTGCTCTTCTCTACAGAACTTGATCCTTTTTTGGTGGATCAAGCACAGCCATGGAGTTGGAAAATTTAATAATACTCGGAATGTTTCCATGACAAAAAGTGGGTTGGAAATTGTTAACATTAAACTTACTATCAAGGTTAAAGTTCGTTTAATTTTTCATAACAGTGGAACATATGGGATGTTTTTGAGTTTATGGCCATATTTCAAATAGCCCAGGCAATATGTGACATTTGTGGGCTCTTTTCCAAACAGCCAGATGTTACAATGACTTGCTCGTTTATAAACTTACTGATGGATATATGGGATGTGTAATCTGAAATGACAAGAGGACTACATCAGTTATTGCATTTCAAGGAAAACAGGCAATGCTTGTTTTAACACTCTGCTTTTTCTTCCAGACAGCCTTCTTCACCCCACACCCCAGGATTCCTGTAAGTAACATCTCTAATAAACACGGCTTCTGGCTTATTGCCTCTTGTATCTGACAGACACACAACACCTTAGAGTGTTTTGTGTTATTGAAATGCTTCCAGTCAAATGCTTAGCTTGAGTCTGGTTCTGGGCAGCTTCACCGTTGTCACCGGACAAGATGGGAAGCACACAGCTGTCCTGGTAACAGCAGCATCCAAGCCAGCTGTGGCCAGGACACAGCTATATGCTTTCCCAGCCTCTTAAATGAAGAGTGTTTGCAGCACACAGTGATAAATACCTGGCATTATATAAAATCACACTATTGATATGTTACTGAACTTGGTAAGGATCAGGAGGCTTTATGATGGGTATTAGTAGTATAGGTAGACTGTAAGAGTGCCATTAGAAAAGAAAGTGCATGTGCCAGGTTCTTCAGTGACTGAGGAAGGAAATAGGAATCCAAGATAGTAGTGGAAATAGAGACAGATTTCTTTGTTTCACTTTTCCCCCTGGTAGTTTGCAAATTATATATATATATAAATATATTAGAATATTATGGTTTAACCCCACCTGGCCACTAAGCACAATGCAGCTGCTTGCTCAATCCCCCTGCCCCAGCAGGATGGGGGAGAGAATTGGAAGAGTAAATAAAAGTGAAAAAACTTGAGTTGAGATAAAGATAGCATAATAGGTAAAGCAAAAGCCACATGTGCACATTGTGCAAGCAATGCAAAACAAGGAATTAATTGTCCACTTCCCATGAGAAGGCAGGTGTTCAGTCATCTCTAGAAAAGCAGGGCTCCATCACACCTAACAATAATACCACTCCGAACACACCCTCCTCCTTCTTCTTCCCCTATCCTCTCATACACTGATCATGACATCATATGGCATGGAATATCCCTTTGGTCAGTTGGGATCAGCTGTCCCATCTGTGTCCCCTCCCGACTTCTTGTGCACCCCTCAGCCTACTCGCTGGTGGGGTGGTGTGAGAACCAGCAAAGGCTGTGTCTGTCTGTAAGCACTGCTCAGCAATAACAAAATCATCCCTGGGTCATCAACACTGTTTTCAGCACAAATCCAAACATAGGCCCATACCAGTTACTTTGAAGGAAATTAACTCTGTCCCAGCCAAAAGCAGCATAATATACCATGGAAATAAGCAGAACAGTGACATCTTGTGTGGTCTAGTGCTACAGTCACAGAAAGAGTTCTCTCTTTGCTTTGAGTTCATTACTCTTGTAAATGAGCTGCTAGTCAGTAAAGAATAAGAGGCTCAAAGTGTGTCAGCAGGCCAGATCACTGGGATTTCTCCATGTGCTAGATGAATGTGGTCATACTGCAGCACAGGGCTGCCTGTGGCATTGCCTTGGGAGAAGGGAACATAAGGATAGTTATGTGTAGTAAGGATAGTTACCTTTGTTTTACAGCTCTACGAAGTAAGGTGTCAGAATGTGGTGATAGGCCTTAGGAGAGTGTTATGGGCTATTTTACAAAGGCTGCAAGACCAGCAGGGTGCTGAGACTTGTCACACACTCTCCAAAACATAGTACTTGCTATTGCTTTACATTGACTGTGTGGTGTTTAGTAACTGGGGAGCAACTTACAGAGGTGGAGACAAGAAACAAAAAAAGCAGCAACACCATTACTCTATTTACTTATTACTAGGGTCATGTTTTATCCCCAGCCAGTAACTAAGCACCACCCAGTCCCTCACTTACCTCTCCCTCTCCAAGGGGAGGAAGATAGGAAAAAAATCTCATGGGTTGAAATAAAGACAGTTTAACAGGATAACAAATGAAGAGAATGCTAATTGTAATAATATTTATGACAAGTGATGGACAAGAACAATTGCTTGACACATGCAGGAAAATATAACCAACCCCATGCATAGTCTGTTTCCAAACAGCCAATCTGCCTCCACCAAGCTTCCCTGCTTATGTATGGAGCAGTACATTATGTTGTTCAGAATACATCCATGGCCAGCCTGGGTCAGCTGTCCTGGCTGTGCTCTCCCAGCTTCTTGTGAACCCCTCAGGGTCTGGGAAGCAGAAAAGTTATCATAGACACAACAACTACCTAGGAACAACTGAAAACAGGTGCATTTTCAACATCTTTCTCATACTAAATCCAAAACACAGCACTATACTGACTATGAGAGAGAAAATTAACTCTATTTCAGCTGAAACAAGGACAATCATTAAAATCAGTTTAATTTAGAACACAGCTTAGTAATTGTCAGAAATAGAAAATCTCTGATCAAGTGAGTCTGAGCTCCCATTACCCAGCACCACAGCTCTGCTGTGTGTTTTGGGAGCAGCCTGTGCTGTGAGCTCTGAAGAAACTCACTGATGCAGCAGGGCAACGGTGGAGCGAGTGTGAGTTTCTTTCTTGGGGTGCAGGAAACCTTTTTATGCTTATTTAGGCCAGTGATGTAAAACTATTAAATATTCTCAGAGATGGGGAATGTGAGAACCACAGTGGTGCTCAGGTAAAAACAGGCAAAGGCAGTAACCGAGGCAATGGCTCCTCACTTTGCCTTCCATCTCTCACTGCAGCTGGGCACAGCTGAGCCCCCACTGTGTTTTCTCTCCTTTAAGTGGTGCAGAAATGACTAACACCTTAATTGAGATTATAGGAGGGCACTGCTGAGAGCAGGTCAAGGAGGCTGTAAGCACTGATCTGGCTCAGGTTGGTGGCAGCTGTTAGCTCACCGCATCGTTTCTGTTCATTGAGCTGTAGGAAAGAAGAGGGTGGCAGTGGATTAAGTCCAGCTGCCGGGGGCAGAGGTCTCCACAACATGGAGCACTAACAGACAGTCTGGGTGGATAGTTGTCAGTTTGGGCAAATTTGGAAGGACTTGCAAGGATATTTGCTGGCGGGATGGGTTAAGGAAGACTGCCTTTACCCATGTTTGTGACTGTGTAAGTACATTAGAGTGGAATTTTTCTGATTTTTTCATTAACATGCAAGTCAAGTATCAAGGAAAAAGTGGGAGAAAGGAGAATATTAAAAAAACCTGTGTCCCTTTACTTTTGAGTTACTTCTTCCCTTTGCAATCTTGTTTTCCTTCCTAAAATGTGCCCTCATTGCCACCTAGTAACACCATCCCTACCTACAGATGTATTGCCGTGTGTCTGTGGTTGGTCACTTTGCTCTCCTAAGAGGGTTTCAGAGCTTGAAATGTCATTATGCTAAACATAGTCCAGGCACAACCGTTCAGGTCCGTTGCATAGGACTCCTTGCTTGATTTTAGGTGGTCCTGTCGTCTTTCTGAAGGCCACTAGATGGCATGAAGGTCTGCCTTATCAACAGTTGTACTAACGGGGTGCTACTTGTAGAGTCGCATTCCTCTATTATTTATCATCTATTATAATATTCATAATGCATAATAAACACAGGCTAAGTAATATTTATGCAGTTACATTTATTTTGTCTGTTAGAGAATCGTTTGCAAATGGACTCTGAATTCCCAGGTGTTGCAGAAATGATTGGCAAATAGCTGATGTGAATAAAATTCAGCCTGATTTGTCTTGGGCTCTGCATTTTGACTGATCACTATTCCTTGCATGTGCACGTAGCTTAAGTCACTGATGTTCTTACTCATCCTTGATTGCATAATTGAAACACCTTGTATGATAAATAATGAATAAGTAACGATTGCTGTTGCCTGAATACATATGTTCATATAAATATACAAATGTGAGTATTCGTGTAGGGCTTGTTTTATTCCAGCTAGTTCCATAATTGTGTGCTCTTCCTCTTCAAATTATGAAAAGCAGGAATATGTACTTATTGATTATTGTTCTAGAACTCAGAACAAAGCTGATGAACTTCTGTGTGAAAGCATCTTCAATTTAGCGTAAGGAGGAAGAACAGAAATAAATTAATCCTATTAATCAACAATAATGGTGCATAAAATAATGTACTGATGTTGCAGGAGGGAAGGGAAGTTGTATGAATGTATAGAGATATTCACAGAGCTAGGTGGAAAAGCTGGGTAGTGCACATATCTGGAAGTGTTCAGGATGAGACCTCTTGTGTAGATGGAGCAGAGAACTGTCTGTGTGTGTGATAATTTCCCCAGCTGTAAGGTGATGTTAGGTTAGTGGTACTAGAGAAAGGCAATGCAGTGGTACTGGCACTCCTGTTCTTGGTCATATCAGCTAGCACTTTAATACCTTGAAAGTGAATTGATCAAATTGTGGAACACTAAATTCTTTAACTACTGTTCACTCTGAGGGAAAACTGTTCTCACTTCAAATTGAACATTTTTGTAATTAGTATCGTAACGGTCTAGAAAAGATCTCCAAATCTTACTGGGTGGTATCATAGTTTTGATTCATTGTCCTCAAAATCCTTTGAGGAAGCTACTCTGTGTCAGAAATGTACATGACTAGTGTGACTTTCAACCATGGAAATAGCTTTTATTTCTTTCTTTGTCTTGTTTTATACCAAGGGTGAACCTGGACCAAAAGGGGAGAAAGGAGATCAAGGAACAAGCGGAGAACCTGTAAGCACAGCCAAGTCTTTCTTCAGTTGGTTTTGAACTTTAGCAAGAAGACATGAGAGTGGCCTGTTTTGGAAGGAGAAGGCAGGGGGAACATGCCCCTTTCATAGATGGGATACCTCTGCCATCAGAAATGGCGAGAGTGGTGCTCAGCTGTGTGCAGAAAGCTACATGACATAAAACTAAGCATCTAATTTATAGCTCTGGGCCTTAGGGGCTGAGAAGAGGACTAAGGGGTTTGCTAAACAGAACTTGGCTGACACTAAGGTTGTGCAGGATATATTAAATGCTTTTGAAGTGATGTGGCCCAGCTAAATTATGCATTTGGTGTATTGTTTGGGATGGAGGCCTCAAGAGAGACACAGTCTGGTGCAGCCACAGCCTCTTTAAAAAGCGCCCATTCTTGGGAGGAAGAAGAAACATCCCCTTTTGCTCAGGAGAAGAAATGATAATTTTCTCACATCTCCTCATCTCCCTCTGTTTTTGCAGGGATTACCTGGGGTCCCAGGTGAACAGGGTGTCCCAGGACCTGCAGGACTACAGGTAAGATGCCCCAATCTTGAAGAAAATCTTTGACATCACCAGAGAGGGGTGCTTTCAAGATCTATATCTCTGTAAATAGTTCTTCCCCTCTCCACCAATAGCTCATTTCACATTCCTCATTGTTGTAAGTCAGGGACTCTTGCAGAGGTATTTACTTATGCTGGACATCAGGACAACACAGAGAGAATCAAAGGAGAAACATGGCATCTCTGCAGTACGAGCGATATTGTCTGGGAGACTTGGTCTAACTTCAGGATCCTTCAAGAGGGCATCTTGTATTGATGCCACTGAACCACAGGTCTCGCAGATAAGTTACTGCAGTATGTTAGCAAAATACTGTAGAGCATTCAGATTCCACTCCAGCCCATTTGACCCTGAATGCATTATGGTTCATGGTAAAATGGTTTTATAGTCTCAATTATCTTCTGAAAATTTCTTGGCTTACATCTCTTATTTCCAGGCATCACCAAGCTATGTTTTCATGTCAACAAGGGAGGGTGTTCACTCTGCCATTATCTGTGCAGCAGCCAAGCTGTATAGTCAGCTATTACTTGGGCATCAAGAGTTTAAACAGGTTAACAGCAGTCTTAGCATTATGAAAAAAAATAAAAATACAGTATTACCATGCAACTATTAACATCTGCTAAATGGGGCACTGTTCAGTAAGTAGATTCTCTCTTGCCAAAATCCTGAGGAGGGGGCTACATAATATGTAGGACTGGGACAAGCCCATTGCACTATGGTCTGTTTTGACCATCTCTAAATGACTGTGGTTTGTGCAGGTAAAACTTTCCACGTGCAGGGAGAGGAGACCATCAGTTAAGCTGGAAATGAAGTAGCTGGTAGCTCTGAGCATAGGAAGGAGTTTCACCCAGATGGATGTCTGCACGTTTCAGCATCCTGTTCTGAGAAGCAGTGTCTGAGCTGATCAGTCATTAGTAATTCTTCTTAGGTCTCTGGGTTTTATTTTTATATTTCATTTTCTCACTGCACAGAGAACTGGGAGCCATTTCCTCAGCTGTTAAACTCCTCTGTGAATTGATTAACAGAAACCATTGCCTGGTGCACGTTCAGGCATCTTGAAATTTTTCTGTCTGGCAGGCAGTCCCATCCCATCTCTAATCAGCCGGTATCTCTTCTTTCCACACAGGGCACGAAGGGCCAGAAAGGAGCCCAGGGTGAAGCTGGAGCTCCTGGAGAGACTGTGAGTAGCTGTATTGCAGCATTTTTCCCTGATAGTAGCACGCTTGAAGGGACTCTGAAGTTGGTGCTTTGCAGATTCACAGTCCCAGGTTGCTTGGGCACCGGGCACATCCTAAGCTGCAGCTGGAAGAGTCATTGCTTGTGGGCAAACAGGCACAGCTGCACCAAACAGATCAATGCCCCAGTCAAGCCAGCTCTAAACTGTGCATCTTTTGTTGGCCAAATCTCTCTCTCTCTAACAAAATGCCCTCGTTTCTGGGTGAGGTGCCGTCAGAGCTTGTTACTGCACTGCGATACAAGCCAAGCCCAGGCAGCCAGCTGGTGCAGGGAGCTCGTTTCTCATCTGCAGCCTGAATTACTTTTTGATCACAGTTGGTTTTAGGCTTTTTAGCCTATTCTGCTTTCTTTAATACAGACTCATCACCTGAGGAATCTTCACATACCACTTTTTGAGGCATATGTTGTAGGGAGTGCTGCTGTTGTCTGTGTGCTAAAGAACAGCAAAGGAATCAATTCCTTTTTTATTATTGTGGGAGTATATAAAACCTTTGAGGCTGACTAAAAGGCCATGTACTTTGCAAGCAGACAAGGAAGAGTGAAGAACTCCTTGAAATAATGATTAAGAGAAAGCATGTTTGTGTCTGAGAGGAGGGAATAGGTAGTCCAAATTAAGCATCCTAGAGCGCTGAAAGTTCTCCCACCTTTGTGTTCCTGGTTTTCCTTCCTGGGCCTGTGCTTAGACATTGTCTCTAGCAGTGCTTTGACCCTAAATTCTGAACTGCCACCCCCCAACTCCTTGTTGAGGGACTCCTTAATCTTTCTGGTAAGGGGGAAAAAAACCAAAACAAACCCCACCTGCCTCCCATCAAACCTATCCATTGGTTTCATTTCTTTGTACAGCCTGGTGGCTTGGAGGATGTTAATGATATGTTAATTCAGGTATATGAGCACCATAGTTTTTTCCCCTCCTTTCACTGACTGCCACTGCTCCAAATGTTTCTGTTAGCTCATAGACCAGTGGCTGTGAAGAACACAGAAATGAGAAAACCTTGAATTCTATTTTACTGAGCCAAAGGCAACAGATAGACATTCAGTTTGTGAAGAGCTGTGCTGTGGAAGATTTTTGTCATCTGCCAGCTGTTTGCATTGTCCTTCTGCAAGATGTTACTGGCCAGCTCTTCCAGAAGAAGGGATTCCTCGTACTCAACTCCAACTCAGGCAGATTATTTCAGTGTAATGATGATGATTTTAGATAGGTTGTCTGGTTTATCCCTAAAAGGATTAGGGGCTGTGGATGCTGATGGAAATCATTTTCCTTGCAAAACTATGGTGATGGGGAACCCTGGCCAGCGCAGAGTGACAAGCATCTGTAGAGGAAGCAACTTCAACCTGATGCAGTCGGGTATAGAGGCAAATGCTTACATATAGACTAGTAACCCCAAACAGAGAATCCTGGAATGGTTTGCACTGGAAGGCACCTCAAAGCCCATCTAGTTTCAACCTCCCTGCCATGGGCAGAGACACCTTCCACTAGACCAGGTTACCCAAAGCTCCATCCAACCTGACACTGAACACTTCCAGGGTTGGGACATCCGCAGCTTCTCTGGGCAACCTGTGCCAGTTCCTTGCCCCTCTCACAGAGAAGAATTTTTTCTTACTACCTAATCAAAATCTACCCTCATTCAGTTTAAGGCCATTCCCCACTGTCCAGTACAAGCCAGTCCAGAGGAAGGTCACAAAGATGAACAGAGGGCTGGAACACCTCTTATATGAAGACAGAGAGTTGGGGTTGTTTAGTCTGGAGAAGAAAAGGCTCCAAAGAGAATTTATTGCAGCCTTTCAGTGCCTGAAGCAGGCTGCAGAAAAGATGGAGAGGGAAACATCTGCAGTGATATAAATCCCAAAATATATGTCCTCTCATGCCCCCATGTGTTCCTCAGTGCACACATGGGCTTTCTCACCCTGTAAAGCCTTCTCTTGCAGGCAGAAAAGACCTGCAGTTAAGAACCGTAACACTCTGAATGGTTTGAGCTGTTCATCTGTTTAGTGGAAATGAATGTTTTCAGGTTTTGTTCCCCAGAGAGGAGGAAGGTAGAATTATCAACAAAGCATATTTTGTTGACCTAGATTTTTATTTCAATGATAAACCAACATACTTTCCTCTGTTCTTTTGATGTTTCAGGCCCAGACTTTTCTTCCTTTGTCTCAGGTAGATTTAGGTTTTATTTTGATGGAGAGTAATTTTAAGCTCCCAAAGAGAGTCTTCATCCATTCTGTATTGTTTCATGCTTCTTTACACTACAAAGTGTTTCACAAAAATGCTATTTTTTGCTTTGTGCTTGTACAACACCTTGTCTGACATGAACTCTAATCTCACTTGGAACATCTTGTTCCTGTAGTGGCACAAGTTGTGAATTATACATGGACACACATTTCATTTTTCTTAAAACAGGGTGTAACTGGACCA
Source organism: Gallinula chloropus (assembly GCF_964237585.1). Classification (NCBI taxonomy): domain Eukaryota; kingdom Metazoa; phylum Chordata; class Aves; order Gruiformes; family Rallidae; genus Gallinula; species Gallinula chloropus. The sequence goes on from NC_140086.1 coordinate 6,588,620, forward strand.
GCAGGGCCCCCAGGTCCAAGAGGCTTGCCAGGAAATGTGGTATGTATGCACCGGTGTATTTGTTTTCCTATCTGTGCCCTGATTTCATTATTTAATGTTTCTTTTTTTCCTTCCTTGGGGTTTGCTATCAGGTTCAAAAGGCTGTGTTTCATTACAATTTTTTTTTATGGTTGACTTGAAAGATCTGGAGGCACTTGGGAATGGTGTATCCACGAAACATAGTCTCATATTCATTTGAAGCAAGAGGTAGGCATGGAGCTGCTCCATTTCTCATCAAATTGTCAAAAGCAATTTTTGAAACCAGCTCTTCAACAGAAAAAAATTATATTTTTATTTACTCTCTGCTTTTGTTTCCTTTGCCTCATTTTCATTTGTCCTTTCCCTTTGAAAACATGGCTTCTTGGTACAAAAGTTGCATTGTGAACTCCTTGATTTGTATTATGTAAACATGCAAGTATTTGATCCTACAATCACAGCCTTGAAATTGATTCAGTGTTCTCCTTACCTCAGTGGATGTTCATCGCTGTTAAGATATGCATGACAGCTTTTCATGTTTGCAGAATAATCTTTGGGCTAATTTTACTCCCTGCTCCACCAGTGTAATTTTCTTTCAAGTGTGTGTGGAGTTTCTCTCAGTTTACACCGGAGTAAGTTAAAAACAACAGTCAGACCCCATGTTGTAATGTATTCAGACACAGCAATTTAGCACAGAGGCCTCTGTAAGGCAGAGTTTATTGCTGGGTAATCCAAGAAATCTTAAATTGTCTTTCTACTAATTGATAGGCTATGTAGGATTTAATTGTATTAATGTAGTGATTTAATTTCAAACTGAAAGATGATATTAAAATAAAGACCTTTTCCAGTTTCATATTCCCTTAAGCAAACTTCTATACCAGTAATACCAATATATTACCTATAAAAGCTAATACAGTTGGAAATAATTTCTGCTGATGCAGAAAGGAATGTGATTTTTGCCCCCATCCTGTGAGGAGGTCAATCCAATCCTACCGTTGCCAAGAAATCATTTCACATCTTAAAATGGAGTACCAATCCATAATGTGTTTTGGTGTGTTAGGAAGTTACAGTATTTAATTTGGAGCATTAAATCATCTCTATTTTGACAAGGAATCCTTTGAGATCTGCTAAAACATGAAAAGGATTGAAAACTGAAATAGAGGGTAAAATGAGCATAGCTGTGTTTCCCAATGTATAGCTTTGGAGAGCAGTAGCCATGAAAAATTAATATTGTGAGACTTTGGCTTCTCTCTATCACAGGTGATGATTGGGAGGTTGTTGGTAATAAATCCTCATCAGTTCCTAATTCTTCAGAGTTAAATGAATGGTTATTGGTAGAAGGAGAATGCACAAATCTGAGATTAGCTCAATGTCTCATTTTGCTGGTTTATGTTTAAAAAAAAAGCTCAAAACCTCCTTTAAGCAGTTGGTACATCTCTTTTGTGGTGTTCTCTGGATTACAGGTTGTCTGTACTGGGAAATGTAAAACTGATACTAATCATGGAGATAGATTGTTCTGAGCCCACAAGCCTATCCATTTGCTTTAGGATCAAATACTACCTAAAAAAAAAGAAAGTTTTAAGCTTTAAAATTCTTTTCTTTCCAGGGTGTGCCTGGAGAACCTGGACTACCAGGAAAAGAGGGAGCAAAGGGGGAAAAGGTGATTATTTTTTTTTTCTTTCATGGATTAGTCCCTTCCTTTCCTTTTGGACATTTTAAGTAACATTGGAAACAGGCAGCCTGAACTGAAAAATTATTTCATAGGTTTGTGGGTGGTTAAATCACATGGGCTCATTAGATCATCTATCTGACCTTCTCCATTACACATGCTAAAAGGTTGCAGCTTTATAACTCACCTGATAAAATCACTGAGATACAACTGGATATGATGAGGGCACTACTACACATTCATGCAATGGTCATCTACTGTCCTCACTGCCTGAAAACAGTGAGCTTTTGGTGTTTTAATTACCTCCTGTTTACCACTGTAAATCCAAACAGTAAAAAAAGAACCCAAAACAACTGGTTTACATGGTTAGGAAACTGAGATTTCTTCTTCCTTGTTGTAATTGGATCGTTAGTTCAGCTTTTCAGTGTACCCTCACTTACCTTTTGCCTGCTTTGACCTAACAGTTATATCCCATCTCATAGCTAGGCAATGAGCTCTCTGATGTCAGGGGTTTGCAGTTTGCTTACATGTTGCCCAGTGCCCAGCATCCTGGAGTTTTGATCTTTGTTTGCTGGAGTAGGAAAGATTAATCAGAAACATGGCCCTGTGTATGCATATATATGGAGTTCAACAGGGAATGAACCCCAGACCCTTCAGTCAAATAATCTTCTAGGTTACTGATAGCTGCTTCAGAGTCATGTGTGGGCCAAGGGCTGGCTCATATACCTGGTTCCCAAAACATTTTGAAGTCTCGTTCTAGGTTCCTTAAGGAAAATCATAAATGCTTATAGAAGAAAATGATTACTGAAGAAAAAAGCTTCCCCTAAAAGAGAAGTTCTCATGATGCCAAGAGAAATTCATATGAGAAGGCTAGAAAAAACACATATCTTTCAGTCCAAATGAAAGACCTGAGGCAGAATGGTCTTTAGTATGCTACTAAGAGTTTTGGTGGTTTGTCTTCCACAGGGTGATCCTGGAAAAGAAGGAAAAGTGGGTTCACCTGGGCCAGCTGGTGAGCCAGGGCCTGCTGGAGAACCAGGTTTGCCTGGTAAAGGTAAAGATGGAGAACAGGTAAGTACCACTGCTAAGCAGAGTAGTTCAATACGAGATAGATGACCACAACTTCTGCAGGAGAGTAGTGGATTTTTGGTAGAGTTAAGTTGCATTGTCACAAGTACTTGCAGGCTGTCTACAGAAGGTATGAAAGATGTGGTTGTGCAAAATTCTGCAAGTCAGTGCTACATCTGAAAAGGGAGGAAGAACTAAAGCTGTATTTCTGATCATGAAAATCCCTTCAGTGTGCCAGGGGGGCCACTAAAAATGGAGACCTCCACAAGGAGTAGCCATTGTCCTTGTGACAAGTACAAAAGTTATTAGCTTGATGGGAGTTCTCTAAAAGCACTTGACTATAGCCAAGTTAGCAGATTATTTAATTTGCTTACATGTTATCAGTTAAATATTGCCAGAACTGTGTGAGTCAAGGAGTGAAGCAGTGTGGATTCTTACTACCTTCACTGTTTCAAAGTCCAGGCTCCTGTTTGGCTGTATGGTGACTGTTTTCTGGTTTTGGCTCTGTCATTTAGGGGCAGAGAGGCCCACCAGGCTTGCCAGGACCCATTGGACATAAGGTAAGCTTAAGCTTTACTACGGACGGTGCTTCTATCCATTGCTGCACCTGGAAAAAGTTATGGTGACTACATGGTCTGTTTTTCTGTGGGAAATAGAGTTTCCAAAGCTTTCATTTTAAAATGTAATTCCAGCCTTTTAGTAGGTTCCTTTCTATATTATTCCAGTATGCCTGTAGATGTAAATGTTAAGAAATTAATTAAATCTGTTCACTTTCCACGTTTAAAATTTCTTCCAGCCTTCTGTGAATTCAGCACAGACTAAGGGCTAAATGCACACTTTTTAGGGAAACTGTGACTGGGAACCTTTAATCCATACAGCTAGAGAGACACTGCATAGCTAAACTTCAATCTTCTCTTGAGACCACCTGTCAGCTCCTCAAAGAGCACTCCTGTGTAGCACTCATTTCCTTCACCTCCTTTCAAGGAGGATGTGAATAATTTTCCAATGGGACCAGATGGTCCTGATTTCCCCTCCTATATTGCATTTAAAGCAAAGACTGGCTAGTTGATTAAGTTAATAACTCTAATTTCAGGTGAAAATAGTGTTTATTCCCTTGTAAGTACACAGCAAATAGAGAAAGGAATAAAATAGCAAAGCCCTTTGCTCCTGGGAACATCTGGATTGTGCTCGAGTCTTCAATCAGATACGTCAGAAATTCTCCTCTTTGAAATAACCGTGTGTCCTGATCTGCTTTGGAGAAGGAATAGGGTGTTGAAACAGACTGTGTAAATTATGTGAGTAGGAATATAGTAATATGAGGCTGGTTGCATCTAGGTCCCATGTTTTTGAAATACCCAACCTGATATGAAATGTTTTCATTTTGCTGCAGTCTACATAAATGCACCTGTAGCCTGTTGTATATATCTTTGATAGTTCAGAACTCACCCACAATAGTAGACTGAGAATTAATAGAAAAGTCAGAAAAATAATGAAAGAAATCTTATGAAATACCCTATTCAATATGAATGTGAGATGGTAAGAATATAAATTGTGCATTGGAAACTACTATTGAACTGTTTGTATTGAAATTATGTTCTTGAATAAGGTATCAGATAAGGAATCTGCAGGAGTGTTTGAGCTAATCAGAATACATCCTATCTCACTGTCCTTGCAGTATTGTTTCTTTGTAATATGAGATTAAGAGAGAGATAAAGAGAGAGAGAGAAAGGAAGAGAGAAAGGAAGAAAGAGAAAGAGAGAGAAAGGAAGAAAGAGAAAGAGAGAGAAAGGAAGAAAGAGAAAGAGAGAGAGAAAGGAAGAAAGAGAAAGAGAGAGAGAAAGGAAGAAAGAGAAAGAGAGAGAAAGGAAGAAAGAGAAAGAGAGAGAGAAAGGAAGAAAGAGAAAGAGAGAGAGAAAGGAAGAAAGAGAAAGAGAGAGAAAGGAAGAAAGAGAAAGAGAGAGAGAAAGGAAGAAAGAGAAAGAGAGAGAGAAAGGAAGAAAGAGAAAGAGAGAGAAAGGAAGAAAGAGAAAGAGAGAGAGAAAGGAAGAAAGAGAAAGAGAGAGAAAGGAAGAAAGAGAAAGAGAGAGAGAAAGGAAGAAAGAGAAAGAGAGAGAAAGGAAGAAAGAGAAAGAGAGAGAGAAAGGAAGAAAGAGAAAGAGAGAGAAAGGAAGAAAGAGAAAGAGAGAGAGAAAGGAAGAAAGAGAAAGAGAGAGAGAAAGGAAGAAAGAGAAAGAGAGAGAAAGGAAGAAAGAGAAAGAGAGAGAGAAAGGAAGAAAGAGAAAGAGAGAGAAAGGAAGAAAGAGAAAGAGAGAGAGAAAGGAAGAAAGAGAAAGAGAGAGAAAGGAAGAAAGAGAAAGAGAGAGAGAAAGGAAGAAAGAGAAAGAGAGAGAAAGGAAGAAAGAGAAAGAGAGAGAGAAAGGAAGAAAGAGAAAGAGAGAGAAAGGAAGAAAGAGAAAGAGAGAGAAAGGAAGAAAGAGAAAGAGAAAGGAAGAAAGAGAGAGAAAGGAAGAAAGAGAGAGAAAGGAAGAAAGAGAGAGAGAAAGGAAGAAAGAGAAAGAGAAAGGAAGAAAGAGAGAAAGGAAGAAAGAGAGAGAAAGGAAGAAAGAGAGAGAGAGAAAGGAAGAAAGAGAGAGAAAGGAAGAAAGAGAGAAAGGAAGAAAGAGAGAGAGGAAGAAAGAGAGAGAGAAAGGAAGAAAGAGAGAGAAAGGAAGAAAGAGAGAGAGAAAGGAAGAAAGAGAGAGAGAAAGGAAGAAAGAGAGAGAGAAAGGAAGAAAGAGAGAGAGAGAAAGGAAGAAAGAGAGAGAAAGGAAGAAAGAGAGAGAGGGAGTGAGAAAGAGAGAGAGAAAGGAAGAAAGAAAGAAAGAAGTTGCATCCTGAATGCAATGAGTGGTCAGAATCCATGGGTAACAATTTTTCTATCGTGCTTCTCCATAGCTGGAAATAGTGTAATAATAAATAACATAAATAAGATTCATTGTTTATTCATTCATAAGACTACTGGCAATGTGAGACCAAATCTCACAACTGCAATGCAGTCCATAAAAATCTTATTTGATTTGTTCTTATAACAAGAGAACAGACATTAAATTTAAGTGTTGCACCTGAATTCTTCCTTAACCCTCTGTCTACAATGCCCATTAAACAGTGTCAAGTAGTTGTCTGTGCTCTGTAGCTTTTACCATTGAAAATCCTGTTTTCTAGAAGGGAGGACTCTCCTTTTGTAGTATAGCTCTCTGGGGAGAGTGGTAGGACTATTGAATTATTTTTTTACAGAAACTATTCATATACTTTCGTGAGTAGGCCTGTGTTGTTAAAGGAAAGGAGAATGTTAAGGTGTAATTGAACATCCCTTATTCTGTTTTCACTGGATGAATAATCTGTATTTAGCAATGTTTTCAGGTTTGCCATCTACCATAAAAACACAAAGAAAAGCACGTTATGGTACTTAGTGTTTCCCCAAGCCAAGGAGATTGCCTAATACCCTGCAGGCAACTGCAAATGCTGGAAATTGGATGCTCTGCACTAAAATAAATTAAAATACTTGTTCCTCAGTTACGTGATTTGGCACACACTGGCATTGTGTGAGGGCTCACAGAGGTGGGATGAGGCTTGTGTGAAGGAGGGGGCAGTTTTCTTGGCATGACATGACAGTGACTGTGCCATATCCCCATGCTGCCTCAACCTGATGCTTTTCCTCCATGGGCTGGATAAGGTCAGGGTGTATCAGTGTTACCTCGTGTTCTAAAACATGATTTGAGTTTCTTCACATTTTCTCAACATCTTAAACTTCTTACTTGTTTCAGGGTGAGAGAGGAGCTCCTGGCCTCCCAGGACAGCCAGGAGACAGAGGTGTGCCAGGAATCGGGTTGGCTGGACCCCCTGTAAGTAGCAGATCCTCCTGTGAGCTGTAACAAGACAAAAGGTTACCCATTGCCATTTGGCTAGTGCACTGTCTGTGCTCAGCTGTGCCAAGAACCTGTGGGATATTTCACCCTCTGAAGATGCCAACCCCAAACTAGTCCAGAGGCTGCCATTCATGGCTCAGATGTTTGCACATCTGTTGTAAGGGATCTTGATAAATTTGGGTTTAGTTGAAAGCAAATGGAAGAGAAGTGTTACAAGAGTGATTGATATCACTGGCTGTTACTTGTGACTTTTCTGCATCACCTTGATGCACTGGCTGTGGATATGGGTAGAGATCTGTGCTAAGCCAGAAGGACTGGTCTGCTGGGGAGACGTAGCCCTGCTGTCACCCTATTAGAAGGTATAAGTGTGACACACATACCCACATCAGTGACATATTCAGTACTTTGATAGGGAAATACAACATCAAATTGCTTTAATTTCTGTAGTACAACAGAACCATCAACCCCATGATTTCCTACAAAGGTTTAGTTGCCCTTCATCCAGCTCTACCCTCACCTCCTGCTGTCAGTGCTAAAGGTATAATAGCTTTATTGGTAGGCTATGAGGTGTATCTGGGATTCTGCTCCATCAAGTTTGGGTTTTCATATCACCGGGGTTTGATCATTCCAATACTAGGCACATACAACCCCTCTTGTGATCAGAGGGGTTTGAGGGTCCTCTGACTGTAGCCCTGCTCAGAGTCCTCCAGAAGAGCACTGAATTTGTCAGTAAAGTAAGTTTAGGAGGAAGCAAACTTAGCTGTAGATGCTAGAGGACATCTGAGACCTTGTATTCTTATGCAGTCCCTTGTACATGCTGTAGTTTCCCAATTAGTACAGGAAATCACTTTGAAATGATAACTTATGTTGCTGTGTCATACTGGTTGACACATCAAGCTTTCTGAGCATCTCCACTTAATATTTGTTTTTGCCATGCTGAATACTAAGGTAAAGAAGACTGGGTCAGTCATGTTTTACACTGTGACTGTGTGATGGCCTTCATGGTCCTCACAGGGTTACTGATGATTGAAGATTTTCTGGGTGTTATTAGTTATGATTTATCTAAGGAGCAGTGATATTTTTGTACTTATTAATTTTCAGTCATTAATAATAAAATTAAAATAGCAAATGAGCATCCAACTAGTTTGAAAGTCACTAAGCTATGGCTAGTTTTTAATTACTTTATTTTTAGATTCAGTGCAGGGGTAGACGAGTTCACTTTCACATCCTGATGTACACCAGATGACAAAGTTATTCCTCACTGGGATTTTGGCATCCAGATATCCATGAACACAAATGACTAAGAACTTGACTCCAAATACAGACATCAGTTGTCTCACACCAAAGAATTACTTTTTCAGGGGTCGTAACTGTTTGACCACAGTCAGGATGAGTAGCCACCTACCACATTATTCCTGATTTATTTGTTTTTATTTATTTAATCTGCTTCACTAAATACACCCTTATTTTTTATTAGCAACTGTTATGATGGTTTTCTCTACTGTAGATTCATCCTAACCTCAGCTCCAGTGCAGACTCTGGAGTTTGAAAAGCACTGTATAACCTTGAATCCATCAAGCTTTCACAAAGACCGTGTGGACTGGAAAAAAAATTATTAAAAAATAGAATAAATGCAGTGGAGCTGCTTCAGTGCATATTACACACTGAATTAAAGGTGATGTGACAAAATTGTGTGTATAATGCTTTCAACTTCAGAGCTGAGAGCCAGCAACTCTTTTTAATTGGAGACCTCGCCCTGTTTCATCCTGTTACCTTAACCTTTCTTGAGCTTTGCTTGCTGCATAAAAGGTGTACACAGATGAGGATTTTTTTTTTGTTTTTTACTTTATCTGCCAAAGTATTGAGTTATTATTTACATAATACTGAGCCATAAACTGAGTATTACACAGTATTTTTCCCATAAGAAGAAGAGGGGACTGCTTAGAGAAATGGGGGGAATTCACTCGTACTGACATTGTGCAGCATAAGTAGAACAGTTGTGCTCTTGCTCTGCCTTGTCTGGTTTGTATTGCTATTGGTTCAGAATTATGTATTTAGCCTTTGCTTGAGCAGAGCATTAAGGCATCTTGCATGGATGGACTGTACGAGGATTAGTGAATTAATGTGCCTGAAATAGAAACCAAAGGGAGAGAAGCCATAAACTGAACCAATTTATTCAAACACAGTCCCAGAGATGTGAGGTCAGGCTTTGTTTTGGGTGTGTTTGGAATGCTAGATTGGCTTATCCCTGCTGGATATGTGTGCCACATGACCTCTGTGTTCCTACAGAAGCGAATACCTTCTAGTGGCTCACTCGGTTGCACCATTTTAAATTGCATCCCCAAACAAATAGCATATATAAGTCCACTGAACTCCCTGCTTTGACCTCATTTAAAGAGCAGACAGGTCTCATAGGATGCTTTTCCTTCTATTAGAGGTAGCTCAATGCAGTGGTCTTCAGGACTGGAGTGTTGGGGGGATGGGGGGTGGGGAGGAGAGGTTGTTATTGTCATGTTCCAGCCCAGTAGATGCAAAGTTCTGTGGACTGACGTCCCCAAGTCCAACCAGCATCAACACTGCACATTGCCAATGGGTAAATGCAATGCACACACATACACACTGATGTGTGCGTCCATGCAGACCAATGAAGAGAATAATGCCTCATATAACACTCATATAAACCTAAAAAACACTCTCAGAAATACAAACAACTATGTCTTAATCCTGCTCCACTTCACCAGCTGAGCAGGTTTGAAGGCCACTGTTGGAATATGCACATGAAACAATGGTCTTACCAGCAACTGGTCTTGGACACCTACTCTTCCCAGTTCCCAGGCCTCTGCAGAGGTATTCTGCATCTTGACATATCCTCAGACTTGTTCCTTTTCCTCACCTTTCCTTTTCCATTCTTTTTGTTATATTGGTGCTTCAGAATCCACCCTGATCCAAGAGGTGGAAGGGTAATTTTAAGCTCTGCTAGTGTTTCTATTGCCGTGTCTTCTCTGTTTGTTTGCAGGGCCCCGCAGGACCCCCAGGAGACAAAGGGTCATTGGTACAGTATGTCTTTCTAACTACCCCCAGATATTATGGGGATGGGACCATCATATTATGTTTCTACCAATGGTTTCATGAAGGCACATTTGATTAGTTTCTTTTTGCCCAAGGATAGTAGGGTCAAAGGGTGGCTGATCCTCCAAAGGGGACTTCACTTGCACATTACCAGCTACTTTTCTGCTATATTTGATTGTGAGAAAAGGAGTTGATCAAGACTCTTGGCATGGTGACAGCTTTTCCTTACCTGTCAATACAGTCCTGCAAAAGAAAGAATGAGTCACTTGTTGAACCCTTCATTCAAAAAAGTATTTCAAGGCACACTGATATGCCCAATAGCAATGCCTCAAAAGTTTACATCAAACCTTATGAAACCATTTTTTCTCACTTAAGTCACAGAAATCCATACATTTTAATATTGACCAAACAGACCTAGTCCTCAACATGCAGTTTTACAAGGTTGCAGCCATTAGCATGAAACAAATAACTGTACTGTAGTCTCAGTATACACTGGCATGAATTCCTAGCACCACAAGGAGTCCTAACCTGTATGCTAGCTTGGTACTGAGGACCTGGACTTTCCTTTATCCTCTACAGCCCTGTGCTCCCTCCATATTTTCTCCCTGTTCATAAACTTACCTGCCTATAAAAAGTCATCGTTACCTTTGCAATAAAGATATGTGTGACTTGACTTTTGTGATGCCTATGAAGTCCCTTTAGGCACAGAAGTGTCACTGTGACTACTGCAATGTGAGGGTTGGTTTTTTTTCTTAAACTCCTTTATAGTTGTTTAACTGCTGGTTAATTTATTTATTTTTTAGTAACTATTGGGTTGAGAAGTTTTTTTCTTTTCAACTAAGAAGCACCTGAAAAACACTGTTCACATTACAGGGTTTGTCTGTTCTCTTGCTACCAGGGTCATCGTGGTATACCTGGTATCCCTGGACCGCAGGGGCCTCCTGGCCAGGATGTAAGTAAAATAAAAGTGTAAGTTCTCCAGAAATTTACCAATGCTCAAATTTAATTTCCCTCAGAATTGTGCTTATGCTCAGCCACAGCCATTTAGTGTTACTAAAGTGGTCAAAGGGATATGATTCACAGAAGTGAAGCTCTTACAAGCTAGGTTGTCAGAGGGGAAAACAATTAGTCTGAAGGCTGTTGTGGAGAATTTTACCACTATCAATTTTAAAATGATACCAGAGAAGAGACTTGGCAGCATCTGCTGGGGAATGACCCTACATTGGAGAAGGATGATTGTTAAGCTGTCTAGGAACTTCTTAGAAACCGCTGAAATAAGTAACCTATAATATTTCTATGAAAACAGAGCCACAGCTGTTAAAAAGCTCTTTGTGAGTTCATTTCACTGCTGCTGCTGAGTGTGAGAGATGGCATTTTAACCTCTTGGTGTGTTGTCTTCACTCCTGCTGTCTCAGTGGGTGAGTCACGAAGCTGAGGGATAGAGAGAAAAGTGGCAGATTCCCAGCTGGAAAGCTGACCCCTCTTGCTGCCCAGCTTTGTCACAGCGTTGAATCAGAAAGAGGGGCTTTTTCTCTGCTGGTCAGCCAGCTCTGTGATGTGGAAAACCATCCTGGAGGAAGACCAGCAAGGGGTCTCTGAAGATTTCAAAAGGCTTGATGTTTGGATTTGTGCCTGTTGAGAGAACAATGTGGGAAGGGGGCAGTGGCCTTCTGTAACTCTCCTTCTCAGCGCGGCTTTATGATGCTGTCATGACCGAAATGGGTACCAGTTTTCATTTAGTCCATGGCAAACAATTTTCAGTACTATTATAGCTTTACTGATGACATACATCAGCTAGCCTAAAGGGTGTACTTTCCTATGGGGTGGATCTCCTTTGCTCCTGAAGCATTTGGAGAAGAAAGTCTGGTTTTCTTCACACCTACTTTGTCACAAGACAAATGATTATGGCCAAGGTTGTCTTTCACAGCCCATGATAGTAGAAATGGTTCTTTGCCTCCATCACCTTGTGCCCCCGAGCAGCCACACATTCGAGATTGATGGGGTCCTGCTGACGGCTCCTAGAGCTCCTCACCTTATCTTGGATGGCTGAGATTGTTAGCTCAGAGATTTTACACAGGAGATACAATAGATGTTGTGTGAGGAGAGGGCCAGAGCCAGGTTTTCTAAGTGTTCCTGGCTCTATTCAGATCAGCGTTGACTGGTCAGCTCTTGCAGAAGCAATTTTACAGCCTTTACATCTTTCCTTTCCTCCACAAAAAATTACCCAAACAGAACCATTCCTTATGGTACTTAGAAAACACATCCTCTATTACATTAACTGTTTTAATTACACTCAAGATGTGTTTCAGGAGCTCTCTGTATCCTGGTTGATCATCTATTAAGCAATTCTACCTGTGTTCCAGGAAGTGTAAATGTTACTACAGGGCATATTGTACTATTTCTTGGTATAACAGCAGGGATACCTATTTTACAAGATCATGAATTTGTGTTTTCTTGATCTCTACTTTTCATTTATGACTAGTACAAAAGATGACTTTTTTTTTTGTTCTGCTTTTGCAGTCTTGTATATTCCTGTATTCTTTGAAGCATGGCCGTGTTTGTACTCTGTTGTGTTTAAGCAGTATGCTATCAGTTCAAAATGCTCCAATTTGAATTGCTAATAGGAATTTGCTGTGTAATTCCCAAACCATTCAGTGGCGATAGCCTTAATGACTTGCCTCGATGTCATTTGCTGTGGCCTTTGCAAATGTATTCCAAGTTTTTTTCTGAAACTAAATATTTTTTTTAAATCACATTTACATACATTAGACTATCCTTTGCATTATCTTTCCATTTTCAGTCACATCAGATGCTCTTGGAAGTGTGTCTGCTACAAATTGTTGTATTCCCTGATACTGCCAAATCAGATTTATGGTTGTATTTGGGGAGGTGGAGGAGTCAATACTGCTTCTGCAATGGCTTTGACCAGAATTACCTCCCATTGGTGAACAGATTTGGAATTTTTACATGACAGCATCCTAGCTTCTCTGTGGCACCCTAAAAGCATGAGCCATATTTTTTTGTAATAGCACTGTTCAGGGTCACCTTTTGAAACACCTTCTCACAACTTGATCAAGTATCAAGAGTTGTCAGGACTCTGTCATGCTCTATTAAAATTTTAGGTTTCAAAAATCGTTGTCCAGGTTTATAGCACAGTTGTGAAAGTTTGTCTTTGTTCTGTTACTCTTTGAAAAAAGCTTGGTGTTTATTTATATGAGTTGCCCTATAGAGTTCACTATGCCTATAAATCCCCGCAGATTATGCTCTTGATAGAATCCAGACAGAGCCTGAAGAATTGGGCATGGAGAAATTTAATGAAACAACACAAAGGCAAGTGTAGAGTCTTGCATCTGGGGAAGAACAACCTCAAGTATCATTATAGTTTGGGGATGGACTTGTTGGCAAGCAGCATAGCGGAGAGGGACCTGGGAGTCCTGGGGGACAGCAGGATGACCATGAGCCAGCCATGTGCCCTCTTGGCTAAGAAGGCCAATGGCATCATGGGGTGTATTAGAAGGGGTGTGGTTAGTATGTCCAGAGAGGTCCTTCTCCCCCTCTACTCTGCCCTTGTGAGACTGAAGCCTCGAAAAGTTGGAATCAAAACTCAATTACCTTGGTAACTATTAAGCAGGTATTCTTTTGTGTCCCGTTCTGGGCCCCTCAGTTCAAGATGGACAGGGAATTACTTGAAAGAGTCCAGTGCAGTGCCACCAAGGGGATTAAGGGAGTGGAACATCTTCCTTATGAGGAGAGCCTGAGGGAGCTGGGTATCTAACCTGGAGGAGACTGAGGGGTGACCTCACCAATGTCTCTAAATATGTAAAGGGCGAGTGTAGGGAGGACGGAGCCAGGCTCTTCTCAGTGATGGCCAGTGACAGGACAAGGGGCAACGGGTGCAAGCTGGAGCATAGAAGGTTCCACGTGAACAAAAGGAAAAAACTTTTTTACAATGAGAGTGACAGAGCACTGGAACAGACTGCCCAGAGAGGTCTTGGAGTCTCCTCTGGAGAATTCAACACCTGCCTGGACGCTTTTCTGTATGAACTAATCGAGGTGATCCTGCTCTGACAAGGAGGTTGACTAGGTGATCTTTAAGGTCCCTTCCAATCCCTAGATTCTGTGAATGGTTTTGGTTGGAATTGACCTCAAAGGTCATCTAGTTCCAACCCTCTGCCATGGGCAGGGACACCTTCCACTAGCCCAGGTTGCCCGAAGCCCCATCCAAGCTGGCCTTGAACACTGCCAGAGAGAGGGCATCCACAGCTTCTCTGGGGAGCCTGTGTCAGTCCCTCACCACACTCATAGAGAAGATTTTTTTTCATAATATTTAATCTAAATCTACCTTCTTTCAATTTAAACAGATTACCTGTTGTCCTATCATCACATGCCCTTGTAACCAGTCCCTGACCAGCTTTCCTGTAGGCCTCTTCAGGCACCGGAAGGCTGCAATAAAGTCTCCCTGGAGCCTTCTCTTCTCCAGGCTAAACTCCAAGTCTCTAAGCTTGTCCTATGTAGGAGGAGGTCCTAAGGATATTTGTGGCCTGATCTTCTGGGACAAAGCAGTAGTACGTTGTCCCTCTCCCATGTACATGCTTTCCTTGCCTTTTTTTTTTAATTAACTATAGGTCCAGTTCATAAAGCCTAATTATTTTTTTTTCTAGGCTATTCTGTGGGTTTTTTTTCCCCTACAGCAGATCAAATTTGCTCCCTAACAGGATTAATATATACAGTGTATACTTTTCATACCCTCGGTTACTTCAAATATATACTTGCACTTGCTTTTCACACACAAAATAAAGGAAGGAAGGAGCACACATACCTTGGTCCAGACCACAGGTGCCCTTACTCACTGCCTGGTCCAGCCTGAAGTTTGTTGATGAATACATGTGCACCTGCCATGCACACCAAGATACAGACACGCATCCCCAAGAGCTGGAACCAGACACGTGGCCTGTGACCCACAGTCCTGCTTCTCCTGCATGTGCCCTCATGAGTTTTCACAGCTCTATAAATTCCTGTATTCCTCCCAGTCTTGGGCTCCCCTGGTTTATAGTCTCATCACTAGGAAGGTCCAGGTTGATCTCGCTGGAAGCAGTACCTGTGGTTTCTTGGTAGCCCATCAGCTAGTGCAATTATTGAGGTTTGTATCTTTTCAGATCTGTGTTTTGGTATATTTTGTTTCTGGTTTCCTCCTTTTCCCTTAGTTTCCAAATTGACAAGGCCCCCCATCAGATAATCTTGCTGGAATAAACATCCTCCCACTCCCCCATACCCACATCAGTTACTGTGACTGTCCAGGTTTGGTCCCCATCACTGCCTCCCTTAATATCTGCTCAGGTTTCTGTCCCTGCATGTTCTTACTTATGGCTTCCTCCTTATTTTCTCTTGTACTGCAAATGGTCTTTGAGCAGATATCCCTAAAGCAGCAGACACTCTCTAGCCAAACATCCTTATGCTACGCATTTTCCAGGAAGCATCCACTCTCCTCTACATCTGCTGGGAGCTAAAATGTTTCTGTTCAACATACCTACTTAGTTGCCTTAGATTAAAAAGCAATCTGAATGAGAAATTCTCTTGTCCTACTATTAGCAGTGAGGGCACCCATTTAATAGGCTCTTTCTGTATTTTGATTATGATCATTTTAATTAACATAAACATTGAATTAATAACTTTTTAATTATGTTAATTATTTCTGATAACTAAGTTCTAGCACTACCATGAAGTTAATCTTCCCCTGCATTTATTTTTATAATTACAAAGACATTGTGGATGCACACATTACTGCCATTGGAACTGAAAAACAGAATTTTCTGTTGTGGGGTTGGTTTTCCCATGCAGTTAAAAGGACAGTTCCAAGAAGTCTTCGTGTTTACATACACCCCAAACCAGAGTACATTTATCAGACCTCCCACTAGGTTTTTATTCCTGGGACTTATAAACTATTTAAGGTACTGCATTTTGAGTTTAGTTTTCAGTCTAGTAATAGAACTATGCCATCATAATCCTGTGTGGCAGGCTTTCTTCTACACATTCTTTTATTCACATGTACATCACTAACCTGAGCATTGTTTTTCAGTGTCATCTATACAGCACCCATCAGTTCCCTATTAGACACCATTCCTGTGTGTCAGATTTTGCAGACTGATGGGGTACTCTGGATCCTGTGCTTCATACCTCCCTATTGTTGATCTCTTTTTCCTGCACTAATATGGTGTATCTCTCATTGGATATTCTATTTTGTGCCACCTACTGTTGGCTGCAAACTCCCAACAGTGTTCAAACTTTATGAGCTTCCCAAAACTGGCTGCTATTCATGTCTCTGCATGTTCCCCATTGTATTAGCAGCATTTCTTTTCATTGCCATGCAGGGTTTTTTTTTTTTTATCAGACTCTTTTAATACTTTTTTTCCCCATTTTTCTCTTTCCCAGTTTCCTCCCTGTTTGCCAGCTTGCAGTTAGACCCTCTGTGCCTTCCTTCTAGCATTTTCATTCTGATCTGAACAGTATTTTCAGCATGGCCCTTGTTATCAGCGTTTTCTAACTGCAGTCTGCTACAGTCCAGCAATCTTTCTTCTACTTAGGACTCTGCTTCCAGTTGTCTGTTCCCTGATAATGCAACATGCTGAAGTGCAATCATCCGACATCTGGTGTGTTCACTTCAGCTCAGACAAGCATTCTTCAAAGGATACTCTGGTTTTGCAGTCTGTATCTTCAACTGTGTGACTTTTCCTGGGGATGCAGCAGTTTTCAGATTTGTTAGACATGGAACCTAGCTAATTTGTTAACCTAGCTTATTTCCACCCTGTTAAAGACATCACCAGATCCACATTGTAGTGTTCAAGAAAGTAGGTCCATCCCTTTTTGTCCTGAGGCAATCTGATACCATGTGAATATCACAGCCATGTCTAAATCTCTCCCAGTATACCAGGTTTAGTCACTCTTTTTATGTGTCCTTTCACAGAAATGTAGAATTTTAGGGTTCGGAAGGGGCCTCAAGAAACCATTGAGTCTAACCCCCCATAAGTAAGAAGTCTTTCTCATAAGTAAGAAGTCTTTTCCAATATTCTTCTTTCAATAAATATTATTCAAATGCTCGAATTCCACCACTAGTGCCATGTCATTTTTCAGATCCCTAAGCAAAAGGCTGTCAACAAGCCCTGTGGTAGAAATAGTTCAATTATAGCTATGTTAATAGTCAGCATGAAAGACATTTCTGAATTGTCTTTTCTGTGTTGCTTTCTGATCTAGGAGGATTCTCATGGCTCAAGTCTTTGCTTTGCATCTCACTCATTAAGCAAGTGTTGTGTGAGTCTTCCTGAAAGTCACAGCTTAACCCCAGAGGGTAACTAAGCACCATCCAGCCACTCATTCATTCCTCTCCCTGCCAAGAGTATGGGGAGGAGAAAGGAAAAACGCCCCTTGGTTTGAAATAAAGTAATAATAATAATAATTACAGTACTACTATTACTACTAATAGTAAAATATTAATAATAATGCAAGTGATGCACAAATGCAATTGCTCACACATGCAAAATAAGACAAAGCCTGATGCTCAATGTGTTTCCAAGCAGCATATCTGCCTCCCACCTAGCTTGCCAAGTTCTGTCCAGAGTATGATGTTCTGTGGCAGGGAATTTGCACTTGGCCAGTCTGGGTCAGCTGTCCTGGTTGTGCTCTCCCAGCTTCTTGTGCACTTGGCAGGGTGTGAGAAGCTGAAAAGTCTTTAACTTAGTATAGACTCTACGACTTCCTAGAAGCAACTATAAATATCAGTGTGTAATCAATATTATTGTAATACTAAATCCAAAGCATATCACTCTACTGACTATGAGAAGGAAAATTAACTCTGTCTCAGCCAAAACCTCTTCCCGCTTGCACAAGTGGTTGAGAACCACAGTGGAGCTGATCCCAAAACCCATGACCTGATGATTAGCATCTGTGAAAAAAGAGATCTTGGGAATATCCCACAATCTTCTGACAATCACATTGCTGCTCTGTGGAAGAAACAAAACTAAAAATGGTTATAGTGTTTCCTTACATTTACTCAGCTGCTCAGAAGGACATCTGTGGAGAATTATGAGCTAAGGATCTCCTTCACACCTGATCTTCTCTTGGTGCTTACCTGCAGAAGGTTTAGTTCTTGGGTACAAAGCTTTCATCCTTGGACTTCAGTACTACCTCAGTACTACTTCAACTCCACTTCAGTTTGTGTTTAATATTCATGTCTTGAGAAGTCAAGGTAACTGAAGGGTTGTTGTTCACCCAGAAGTGTTTAATGTGGGCGTAGAAAAAGAACAATCAATGTATGCTCCTATTTTCTTTCTCCTCTAGCAAGAAATATGGAATTGAAGTTATAAGTGAGATAAAAGGATGACATTCAGGTTTGCTCTATAGCTATAACCGAGGTGTAGTGGGGGTATCATAACTTTGCCTGTGTGTACACATAGTGCACTTAAGTCATGTATCTTCAGGCAGCCAAGTAAGTCCCTGTCTGGCTGTCTGCATAAATAGTACAATGAACTGATGTGAGACAATGGACCAACCTAGGCCAACATGATTGACAGAACACCTAGTTCCCTTCCCTGACAAAGCATTGACCAGTTTTTAAAGGCGCTTTCCCAATGGAATTATTGGATAGTTTCAGAGTCCCCCAGGTAGCCTTTGCTGAGCCTAGACTGATTGAAAGCCATGACTTGTATCTTCAGTGTATTGATTAACATACTGGATGAGGAATCTGGCACCATCCCAGAGATGGGTTGAGTCCTGCTACAGAATGAACTAAACTGAACAGAGATAGGATGCTTTTAAATGGCCAGTAGAAACTTCCCGTAGATGCAAATATGGTCATGTAGTGTAGTATTTTGGTTAAAGTAGTTAGAAGATAATTTGGATGTTCTTTAAGATACTCAATATAGATAGAACATGCATATGCTTGAGTGATGACACAGGGTGACAGACCAGGTGGGCTTAGGAATTTAGCAGAGAATGGTTTGGGTAAATCTTACCCAGTCCAACTTGAAACCCAACTGCAAGTATCCTTGCAATGCAGATTTCTGTCACCATCTGGATAGTGGCAAACTGTCCTGTTCGAAAGATTGCTTCCCATGTGAGCATTACCTTATGCAGACATTCAAAAATAATCTTCAGTTTAGTTTTGGTTTGGTTGTTGTTTGTTGGGAGGGATTTTTTTAACAATCTAATGTCTTGCAAATGACAGGCAAGAGCAGACCATGGAGGCAGGGGTCCCTTTTCCAAACCATGACTTCCTGGACCTTAAATTTTAAGGATTCTGATCATTTCTATGCTTTCATCTCATGAAAACTGAGACAAATAAACAGGCAAACAAACAAAAAGACTCATTGCTATTTTGACTGCAGGGGACCTGTTTGCAAAGCTTCTGCAAAGCAAGATCTTAATTTTGCACATTGCAGGTATCTTCAGGGATTTAAAACTTCGTCCTTCACACTACTGCAGTTCAGTGTTTCCTGTGATCACAAAACAAGCTGAAACATTTTCAGTCTTCGTGTGACTCCAATTAATTTAACAAGGTCTCATGGTAGATAAGTGAGATTTAGGAGGGGTACAGAGAATGTGATTCAGAGATGGACAAAAATCCAGAGGGACAATTTTTTAAATTGCAGATATTTAGAGGAGTTTACTGGTTGCCAGGTGCAGTGGTGCTCGACGTATGCTTGTCCAGAGAAGTCCACAAAGTGTGGAAGCAACCATGGGCTTATTGTATGATAATTTCCCAATTTTTTTCTTTCTCTTGATCTGTAGGGCCTACCTGGAAATCCTGGAGAAAGAGGACCTCCTGGAAAACCAGTATGTAACTTCACTTCTATAGTACATTTTCCTTTTAACTCAGTTTCCACCTGTACATCTTACATCAGAAGTGTAATTCAGTCCATTTCCACTCTTCCCAGCAGAGCAACTGGAAAAAAGATAAGCATCATTAAGGAGTCATGATAAAACTATCTGTGTTTTCTTTGGAAATGTATGAAAATAAATGGGGGTTTTTTGTATGCAGGATATCCAAAATTTTAAAGACAATTTCTTAGCACCATTATGCAGTACCCTTAGCAAGAACTGCATTTCTTATGTATGAAGAGTTCAACTCCTCTCAGGAGTGAAGTGCATTGATAACGTGGTGTAGTAAGTATGTGTTTGGCTCAGTGAGTCCTAGGCAGGGCAAAGGAAACCAATGAGAAGCCATAACCATGTTCAGAAAAATTTCATGTGCCTTGATGTCTTTTAAAATTGCCTGAGATAATGAATTTCTCATTCCACAGGGTTCCTCACCCCTGCTCTCTCCAGAGGACATAAATCTCTTAGTAAAGGTAATCAGCCTTTGAGGATGGAGAAAGTTTATCTGTATGTTTGACTAACACTGGGATGGGAAAGTATGTGAGCTGCAAGTACAAAAGGTGCCTTTAAACACTCTGTCAGAGCTTGGTTGGGACACTAAAGTACATGCTGGAGATCAAAGTCCAATGACTTTTGACCATCCCCAGCAGTGACATGACCTACAAAGATCTTCATAACATGGTGTATGTTACAAAAGCTTTGACACTTTTTCATCTCTTTCTGAGGTGTGTGTTCCCAAGGAGAAATAAAAGTTGTCAAGTTGTATTACCTAAATTGGAAAATGGAAATAATTTTAATAAAATGTCTGATTTTTTACATATATTTTTATCAGTGACTGGAGTAGGTTTGAACCATGTGTGCAAAGTAATTTTGCATAGTGCCTTTAAAAGGATGCAGGTAATTAACCCCAGGTTTCAAAAGTGATGATCTGTCTGTCTGCTTTATTCTACATGTAGAGAGTTGTCTGGGAAATGGGTCAGTATTTGATAGGTTTTGACTGCAAAATCTTTACAGATTTACATGGTCTGAATTGGGAGATTTTTAAACAGTCTTGGGACATGGCAAGAAATCTTTTCTTATTGATTAAAGGGAACTAAAAAATTACCTTTCTTTACCAACCCCATTAACACAAAGGGCCTTCTAAGATTGCTACTGTGAAATGCCTTTGTTGAAGACCTGTCTTGAGCCAATTTTTCCAGAGAGCTTACTGTATGATATTGTTTAGCTTTTCTGACCAGGACAATAGCAGGGGACTGATACTTGAGTACAGGATGTCATTTTGATGTTCCTTTATCTTCTTCCTTTGATGATTGATTGGTCAAACACAGTCTTTCTGTTCATCACTTTTTCACTCTACACTTGCTACAGCTCTGTATAAAGCAGAGCCTTGAGATCCCAGATGCAATTAGGGCTCAGGGTGTCTCTCAATCACTTATATTGTAAGTAGGGCAAAGACGCTGGTAAAGGCTCTAGAGCACAAGTCTTATGAGTGGCTAAAGGATCTGGGGTTGTTTAACCTCAAGAAGAGAAGGCTGAGGGGAGACCTTATTGCTCGCTACAACTACCTGAAAGGACATTGTAGTAAGGTGGGTGTTGGTCCTTTCTCCCAAGTAACTAGCAATAGAATGAGAGGAAGTGGTCTTAAGTTGTATCAGGGGACATTTAGATTGGATATTAAGAAAAATTTCTTAACTGAAAGAGAGGTCAGGCATGGAAACAGGCTACCCAGAGAGATGGTTGAGTAACTACCCCTGGAAGTGTTCAAAAAATGTGTAGACACAGCACTCCAGGACATAGTTTACTTGACATGGTGGTATTGGACAGACAGTTGGATTTGATGAACTTAGAGTTCTTTTCCAACCTTAAAGATTCTATGATTATAGATATATATTAATGAAGGTGTGTAGTCTTAGAAAGACAGTTTACCTCACATGTTTCCAATGGATTATTGACTGGCTTTGGTGTGGGAGCAAGGTCTCCTAACTCCTGGCCTGATGATCTGTTTGTTGGACTATGATTTGTCTTATAGGCTGGATTCACTCCCCTTCTTCTGAAGGTAGTCTGGCTTTGCAATGGAAATGACATCCCCATGGTATTTCATTTCCTGAGAACAGTAGAAATGTAAGGACTACTGAGATGACGCTTCAAAGAGCTTTTGAAGGAGTGATGTGGTAATTCTCCATTACAGTATTTGGCCAGGACACTTGGTCTTCACAGTTCTTCACAAGGATGACTTCTCCTTGGCCATGCTAGCTGCTAAATAGTTTCCCTTGGAGAGCACCCTTTCTGACATTGTGCTGCAGCTGGCTTTTCCCTAGCAATCTGTCCTCTGAACAGTAACCTAGCTCTTTCATACTGGTGTAGACATGAATTTCTAGTAGTCTTGTAGCTTCAAAACAAGGTTGTTCTTGGAAGCCTTGCTTTGCAGCTGTCTGACCACCCTATTGGGAAGAGCGTTTCCTTGGTCCTTGCAGTAAGGACATGTACAACTAGAACTAATAAGAAGCTCCCCATGGGAGACTGTGTGAATTTAGCTGCTATGGTCTATGCTGCCCTCATTACAGTTCTGTAAGACAAAGTAAACCAGATCCTCCAAAGAATGATCAAACTACAAAGACCTACGTGTTCTACTAGCACCACACTGCTGCATTTGTAGTGGGTATCTGCAGGGTCTGCTAGGCACATTCAGTCTATTGCTAATTTATTTCTCAATGTCCTCTCCTAGGACGTGTGTAGTGAATGCCCTCCTGGCCCACCAGGACTGCCAGGCATCCCAGGTTTCAAAGGTGATAAAGGCCTTCGAGGACCACCGGGTAGAGATGGCCAGGATGGGAAAATGGTAAGAGAGCTACTGAAGTGACTGTGCAGTGTAAACTTGATTTTCTTATAATGTTTTTAGGTGGCTGATTTAATTTTTTTTCAGCAACAACCTACTGAATCTCTTTTAGATGTCTGTGGAGTGAATGGACTAAACTAGAGTTTACATCTATCTTTTCTGTGTTGCAGGGGAATGCTGGCCCCAGAGGTCCTGCAGGCCCACCTGGACTGGATGGCTCAAAGGTTGGTTGCTTTTCTTCTGTTGTTCAATGAAAACTTATTTGTGATTAATTAGTACACTGCCTGAAGTAGCATCTCAGTGGCATCCATCTCCGTGTAAAGGGGTAAGACTGGCTGGTTGCATGGGCCCTGTACTGGCAATTGACTGGAAAGCACGCAGACCCTGCCTGAACACTGTTTCAAATCTTCTACTATCCCTTTGCTCAAACACAGACACACATGCAAGCGAAGGGCCTGATTCTTGATGTTGAATCTCATTACATTCATCTTCTGATGACAGAGAAGGATTTGAGAGTTAAATTCAATCCAAATCACATGAGAAAGAACTTAGACTCAGCAGTACCCACCCTGCATGTTCCTCTCCTTTTTGAATCCTATATGCTTGATTAAGGGTGATGCAGTGGTCTGGGTTCCATACACACTATCTGCCATGGTGTTTTTAGAATGACTTTGTTTGGATTCGGAGGGAACTCAAAGATGATCTAGTTCCAACCCCACACACCATGGAGGCAGGGACAACCTCCACTAGCCCAGGTTGCCCAGAACACCATCCAACATGGCCTTGAACACTTCCAGGGAGGGGGTATCCACAACTCTCTGGCAACCTGCTCCAGCATCTCACCACCCTCGCAGTAAAGAATTTCTTTCTAATATCTAATCTGAATCTACTCTCTTTCAGTTTAAACCCATTACCCCTTGTCCTATCACTACATGCCCTTGTAACCAGTCCCTCTCCAGCTTTCCTGTTGGCCCTTTTAGGTACTGATGGCTGCAATAAGGTCTCCCAAAGCCTTTTCTTCTCCAGATCAAACAAGCCCAACTCCCTCAGCCTATCTTCATAGCAGAGGTACTCTAGCCCTCTGATCATCTTCATGGCCCTCCTTGGGATTTGCTCCAACAGCTCCATGTCTGTCTTGTACTGGGAACCCCAGAGCTAGATGCAGTATTCTGGATGGGATCTCACTAGAGCAGAGAAGGGCAGAATCCCCTCCCCTGTCCTCCTGGTCACTCTGCTTTTGATGCAGCCCAGGATACAGTCGACTTTCTGGTCTGCAAGCACATATTGACAGTTCTAGTTGGGCTTCTCATCATTCAGCACTCCCAAGTCCTTCTCCTCAGGGCTGCTCTCAATTCAGAGTCTGAATATTTCCTGAAACACACTATAAGAAGAACTCACTGTTTCAGGTCTATGCTTCTTCCTAACAGTCTGTGGACTTAGACCAACATAGAACTTTCAGTGTCAGAATTCCAATAATGTCACATGTCAAGTGTTTCCTATGAAGAGGTCTGTCATAAGTCTGCTCACAATGCCAGTGCCTGGTCATAATCTAATGCTTTACAACTGCCTAATGTGAAATAAATCAAAACAAATCAATGGAGCGAGAGATCAGGTAGCTTCATGATGGACCACAAATTTACTCCAGGCTTCCCAGCATTACTGACCTACTGTCTATAAAAAACAGCTTCTGCTATTTTAACATCTTTGTATTTGCACTTATGAGAATGTAAGGCTAATAAAGATTAATGAATTAATTTTATATCCTGCAATTAAAGGTGTGGTGGGGAGAGCAGTAGAGTCTCAAAAGCAAATATAGGGTTGATCAAAAGGAAGGTTCCAGGATAAAATTTGCAAAATAATTAGTAACCCATAAAGACAATAACTGGCAGAAACACCAAGCAGTCTGAGACATATCACGTCTGCTACTTTCTTATATGCTGTGAGAAAGTAGAGATTTGGTTGGTGAGATTTAATGCTTAGGTGAAGTAACAGGATTAATTTTAAACTGTTCACATGTGTGAAATAAAATCAAGTAACTGGTAGCCTAATTTGTATTCAGTAAAAAGGCAGATTCACAGGGTTTGCATATGTTAAAAGAAAATATTTTAAGACCCCTAAGAAGGTGCAAACACAAAGACAGTCTTTGTGACTCCTTTCTAAACATATTAAGAGGATCGTCGCAGTGAAAGTTCCAGAGCTCTGTGCTTTTGAAGAGGTAGTATATTGCCCTTACTAACACCATCCATTCCAGAGCTCTGTGCTTTTGAAGATGTCCTTACTAACACCATCCAAACTAGTATTAGGCCCCATTCTGAAACAGAGCACTGAAACTGCAGATCTTCACTCATGAGCAGCTTCATGACTTCTGGCAGTGTGGACAATAGGGAATGGCAACAATGCACCAGGGGAGGTTCAGGTTAGAAATTAGGAGAAATTTCTTCTCAGAAAGAGTGGTTGGGCGTTGGAACGGGTTGCCCAGGGAGGTGGTAGAGTCACTCTCCCTTGGAGTATTTAAAGAAAAGGTTAGATGACGTACTTAAGGACATAGTTTAGTAAGTAATATAGGTGGTAGGGGGACAGTTGGACTAGATGATCTTGGAAGTCTTTTCCAACCTAAATGATTCTGTGATTCTGTGAGTTAGGCCTCTTTTAATTCATACATAGCAGCCCTTCCTCCCCCACTTGGCTTAGAGGTCTCACGTAGTAAACCAGAAGAATGTTTCCATGGCCAGCAATTCATTAGTGTTCTGTGCATTGTTCATAATTTTTTCCCTATCACTCAGTATTTTTCATCTTACCTTACTTTAAGCACTGATAACCTAGACATCTACATTTGAGTTAGCTGCCTCTACTTTGTTGTCACTAGGACAGAAAGAAAGAGGGAAAGATGGGGGTACTTTCTGGGTATGAATTTTCTGACTACACCTTTAGAAATGCCATTTTTATTGCTGCTGTCCCTCAAGGGAGAGGAGATTACTAGTTTATACTGTAGATGCCTTTGTTGGGCAGAAGATCATAGAATCATAGAATGGTTCGGGCTGTAAGGGACCTTAAAGATCAAGTTAGTTCCAACCCTTCTGCCATGGGCAGGGATACCTCTCACTAGACCAGGCTGTTCAAAGCCCTATCCAACCTGGCCTTGAACACTTCCAGGAAGGGGACATCCACCACTTCCCTGGGCAACTTGTGCCAGTGCCTCACCATCTTCATAAATGAAGAATTTCCTCATAATATCTAATCTAAATCTATGCCCCTCCAACTTAAAACCATTCCCTCTCGTCCTATCACTCCATGTTTTTCTAAAAAGTCCCTCCCCAGCTTTCCTGTAGGCCCTTTCAGGTATTGGAAGGCAGCTATAAGATCTCCTGGTGCCTTCTCCTCTCCAGGCTGAACAATCCCCACGACCTATTTTCATAGGAGGGATGCTCCAGCCTTACCAAGATCTGATTTAGTGGTGCTCCTAACAATATTTCTGCTTTGTAAGGATGTGGAAGTTCTCCTCCTATCTACAAGACTGACACATAAAATGGTCTCTGCTGGGTCTGCTCAAAGGCCATTCTTCACATATATTCCTGGCTCCAACATTGGTAGTGAAAGTCTAGGGAAGAATTTAAGAGGAGGGCAAGTAGGGTTTAGTCATAATTTATGTGATTTTTGCTCAAATGTCCAAATGCTTTATGAAATAGATCAAAAAGCTGATATAATACTAAATCTCAGTGACTTTCAATGGCCTTGTTTTTCATTATTAGGGTGCTAAAGGAGACCGTGGTATGACTGGGGATACAGGAGAAAAAGGTGAACAGGTAAAAAAAGAGTGTGGTTTCCAACAGTGTCATCATTGTGATTGTTCTTTCATCAATAACTCCTATGATGTCAGTAGGGGAATACCCTTCTCAGAGGCAGAGGAGGAAGATGAGTGCCCTTCATCACTGATAAACCTCAAATGGTCTATGCTGAAGAGTGGAATTGTAGCAGTCTTCCACAGGCTTCCATCCCTATTTCAAATAAAAATCTTCCTGTATGATGTTTCCTTACCTCTAGATTGGTGGATGCATACAGTCCTTGACATTATCCAACCTTTAGTCATTTCCCCAAATAATGCCTAAGTAAGATCCAAGAGGTCAAGCATCTTTGGGCTGAAAAGGACAGTGTTTGTCCTAGAAGATGGAAGTAAGGATGACCTCTCTTAAGAGGGACTGAGATGCCACAAGAAAGAGGAGAATGGTCTAAATGAGAGCAAACTTTCATCATTAATTTTGCCAAGGGATGAGTCAATAATTTAAGGTGAAAATCAGCACCTTCACAATTGGATTTGTAGGATATTTTAAGCAGGTTTTCCTGCAATATCTCCTACCTTGTACAATTCCACAATATCTGTTCTCATCTCCTGTTAGTAGAGACTAATGTACACATTGGAAGTACTCCTTAAAATCTATGTTTATTTCTCAAGTGCATGCTTTGAACAACAAGGTTTTCCTTTAAAGAATTGTGGTTCTTTATTTCCTTATAAACGGCTCTTTTTGCTCTTACCCTACAATGTTCAACCACCAGTTAACTTTTATACAACTAGAGATGAGAATAACACCTAAAGAGAGTCTCTCATTTCATTCTGTAGGGTCACCCTGGAATGCCTGGCTTCTCAGGGGCTCCTGGAAACCCTGGTCCACCTGTAAGTTCTTCTGTTGCAAAGATGATCCTGTCTTTTCCTTACTAATAAAGGTTATGGCAAGCTCCATATGGAAGAAAGGACTGTTCCCACCTGTCTGTGCATTGCATTTGCATTTTCCAGCAGGTTCCTAATGGTCCCCTGAGGGTCATAGAGTTCCCCACTCATGATAATTGCTATTTAATACGTTGGCCACTTTTCACTGATTGCTTCAACTCACTCTGTAAATTGATGTTAGGCTTCACTTGTTCTCTTTATACAAAGTGATGATCATGAAAACCCTTCCACAGAGACCGCTTAGTAGTATGTGTAGAGGTGTTTTCATATATGTGGAACAGGTTGTCAGTCTAGAACCAGCAGCTCTAAGAGTATTTTAGTTCTCAGTTTTACACAGTAAAATGAGACTGGACTTTCTCCAGTTTTCATGTCCTGTGGGTTACTTCTGAATGAAAAGGTCTTTTATGTGTGTCCCTCTCCATCACAATTATGCTTCTTCATCTTTAAAAAGGGGTGACAGTGCAGAAGCAGGGCTGAAATAAATTGGCTCTCCTGCTTGTGGTATCACTGCTTGTGCCCTCTAAGAGTTGGGACTTTTCCTGAGCGAAGGACTTTTCTTTCCAAACTGCCTTTCTTTGCCCACAGTAATCACCACTCATATTGCTGCTTACGGTGCAGTTTGGCTCAGCCATGCTGAGGGTGTGCAGCCTTTGTCTGTTCTGGGGATCAGCACAGTCTCTTCAAAGCTGAATTTACATTGCACTGACTAAATGACAGGATGTACCAGAAAAGAGGATTAGATTAAAATTCTGTTTTCAGATGGTAGCAGTGCCTAAAGAATGCTGAATGCTTTGCCACTGGGATAACACATAGGCCTGTTTTGTGGGTCATTTACATTCCCATGAGCATAATTTTAGGAGAAGCTAATATTACAGATACAGAAAATGTGTCTGCCTCATACTGCCACAGCTATAGGGTTATTCCAGTAGGATTAAAACTCTGAAAATTGTCCTGAGACCCTCTGAATAGACTACCAGCCAAAAGAAATGTGCAAAGTAAAAATGAGCTTGTCAAATCAGAGCAAAATGTGATGTCCTTCTAGATTATATTATTTTCTCCAACTTTTCCTGTTTTTTTCCCCTGTCTGCATTCGCTGATGGCTCCAGGAGTTTGCCTGCCACACAGTTTGCTTTAGACTGATGCTATAATTTCTTTTCTTTGGAGTTATTTTTGCCACGAGATTGGCTTTTTCCTATTTGTCCCCTATTTTCAGAAGGAAGTACCAGAAACAAACTCAAATATCTGACTATTTCTGGCTTTGCAGATTGATTGAATGCAGAGGTTGGCACTGCTTTTCTGTGATGAATGAAGAAATGATGAAATGAATACTGAACTGAGTGACTGAAGAAAACTTCAGTGTTGCCAGCTGTGGCTGGGAGTGTGTTGACAAATCTACAACATGTGTTAATCACTCATTGCAGTTGTTTCTGCTTTACTTTGTAGGGACCAGATGGGGCACCAGGACCAATAGGACCAGCAGGAAACCCAGGAGATATAGTAAGCTCTATGCTGTGTGTTTCACCACCAGGTTCACCTATATTTAGCTCTGTGAGGTAAAGCCTAGCTGGAATCCATGTAGTGTCCTTTGAAAGCTCTCCAAACTGTTCAGCCTGAATCAAGTCTACATCTGCAAGTAGGACCTCTGCAAATAGCAACAAATTACTCTGTTCTTGCTGTTTTGTTTACTCATGAAACAAAACTCCAGATTAGGTTTTTGTACCTCTTGTCTGTCTGTCCTTGGGACTAACATCACCTGGCCTCCAGAACAGGATGACTAAATCGGTTAGGATGCTTCCTAACCAGGCTAACACCTGGGGATTGTCAAAATGAAATCAGCAACCTGTTGAAGAATGTCACAGCACAGACTGCCCAAATGCCACGACCTGAACCCTTTTCCTGGCACCGCTGAAAGTAGTACTACAAATGTAACCTTTGAGAAGTCCATCAAGAATTTTGCTACTGCTGTTTCATTTGAAGGGTGTTCTGATGCTATGTTATAGTACTGCACCAGAAAACCCTGCAAGAGACAGATAATCTAATTGATGCTAACTTCAGGTTGAAATGGAAGAAAATTAACCTTCTCTGAGTAATGCATGCTGTTGAGCTGCAACAGTTTAAGACAGATCCATTTCAACTTGACCTTCATCATAAGTAAACAGCAATGGTCCTTCTGATGGCTGCTGTGAAATCAGTGAGTTCTCAGAAGAGAAGACAGAGACTATACATGGTCAGGCTGGCTGAAATTCCCTTTCAAATGGATGGTCAAAGTTGAGACACTGTGAAGATGCTATTGTCCAGTCCTGTAGAGTAAGTGGATTTCTTGGGACCGTCAGGAAGGCACTTCTCATAAGTTCTTCTTAAACTTCATAAACTTCCCAAACATTTGATAGTTGTAATGCTGACATGCTGCTTTCTGGCTGGACACCTCATTCAGAAAGTTAAGGACTAAATGCTAAATACAAATAAACTTCTGAAAAAAAAAATACCAGTGATTTCACTGGTTTCTCCATCCATAACAACTTGTAACTAATGTTGAATGTTTTATCTGGAAAGAAAGATCTTCAGTTTAAAGTAGAAGGAATTCAAGGAAATCTCATACACTGTGTGACATGGGCTACAAGAACAACTTATACTTGTCCTTTGTCAAACTCTACATTTGATAAATCTTCATCTGATAGAAGCATCTGAGAACCTTGTCTGACCCACAGTGTTTCTGCTCTCTTTCAAGGGTAAAGATGGCCCTCCAGGTCCACAGGGCCCACCAGGGTTGCCCGGACTTCCAGTGAGTACAATTCAGCTCCTTCTAATTCAATACATTAAACTGTTCATAAACACAGAGATGTATAAAAGAAAGAGGTGACATTTTTGAGGTGCTCTTAAAGCCATGCATGATCTTTAGTGGTGACTGTCATGTTGATGCTGAGTCCTTGAGGCAGGACAGTGCGAATACTGTATTTGATCACTTTAAAGCTAAGTGTTAATTACCAATGTGAATCAGGTCTGTTCCTTACTTGCCTCCTGATTGAAAAACTACTCTTATAAAGACCACAAAAATCAACTAATAGCTCCAGTGTAAGGACACAAAAAACTCATAGACTGCAGTATCATTTTTATCTGCATCCACAGCTGAGATTATTCCTTTGCACTGACTCAACTTCAAGTGCATCTTGAGGATAGATTCTTTTCTTCTGGAAAACGCATTAGTACAACATTTTGGGGTTTTTTTTTAATCTGTCATAGGAACAGGACCAGAGTTATTTCTAGTGTGAAGTAGCCTAGCTGAATGAAGATAATATCATTATAATTATTTATAACAGCTCATTTTAGATCCCAAAATTATTGGAGTGCTCGCCTTGCAGAAAAGGAGGAAATCCCTTAGACTTTCTATACTGTAAAGGGAAACAGTTTGTGCTGCTACAGTGATATGGCAAGGAGATGTTTATGGCCCAGCTAAAGGAATAGTAGGTTTTTGGAGGCTTAGGCAAACCTAAGTATGCCATGGTGAAGCAGATTTGTCACTGTGAAGCTCACACTGACAAAACCCACACCAATCTTTCCTATTGACTCCTTCCTTACACCTTGTTTTGCATGTCGTTTACAGGGCATTGCTGGGAATGATGGCAAAGATGGCAAGCCAGGATCCCTTGGGGAACCGGTAATGTGATTTAAAACTGTTTCACTCAGGCAATGAGAGCCTACATCCAGTTATTGCTTTTGGACCTGCCTATCTGTGGACTCCTTAAGGGGGGCAGGAAGCCTGTTTGCACGTCTTTTTTAACACCAGAAGGACTATATTGTCTTGAGCAATTTATGAGAGTCACACTCTAGCAATCTTGAAAAGAAACTGGGTTCTTTTACATTTACAGCTACCATAAATACACTAAAACTTAGTGATTCCTCTTTTACAGCTACCGTAAATATTGCAGAGAAAGAAGGTTGTCTTGTAACATTAAGCCTAGTGATCCATGGTTTAGGTAGAAGATTATAGGGCATAAAAAGTTTAAAAGAGGTGTCTTTAAAAAAGGCTTTTCTGGATTGCTCTGTGACAGTTCTGTTGTCCAGGATTAGAGTTGTATTTGATTCTCTCTACTTAGTCTATATTTGCGCTCATTGAGGGAAAAAAGCTGAACTGTGAAGTTGTCAGCTAAAAGGAAACATTAATAAATTGGGTACTAAATGTTATTCCTTGCAACTGTGCTTTTTATATGAAGAATGTGCTTCTAGTTGCCTGGCATTACCAGCTTCTTTCTGTACTTGTGAAACGGGACTTGGTGGTTCTTTGAAATGCCAAGTCCCCAGTCTTTAGGACAACTGGTATGTGGAGCAGTGCGTGTCACAGCAGTTGTGGACAGTTGTGTTCTTGCATCAGAATACCTGGTTTCTATGTGCTGATGCTGATTTTGTATGTGCTTACTAGGTATTGGTGCAGCTCTGAGCATTATCCCTTTGACATTAAAACACTTAAGGTGCACCAGTCCAAAGGTTTAAGCTGCCTTTAAACCTCAAAGGCTATGTTCGTGTCAGTGTAGGCAAGGGTATGTATGAGAATATCTGTCACTACTGTCCTTGCATCCTCAGACTCCAACATTGCAGGACAAACCCTGGGCAATCACAGCTCTCAGTGCTGTTACATCCAAGGAAGAAGAATAGGATGGTTCCAACACATGAGCCTTTCACTAACACAAACATGATTGTTTCCTATAGGGAAAGCCTGGAGAACCAGGGCTTCCAGGCCAGGAGGGTGCCAGAGGCTTACCGGTAGGTGCTCCTCTGAAGTGTTCAATCCAATCACTCTTCCGTACTGTAGCCAGAAAGATTTTCTGGGGGGCAGATGAAGGCCTTTACTGGTGCAAATACATAACCAAAGAGCTGGCCTGGCTAAGAATAGTCATGGCATTACGACTAAACAAATAAATCAACAACAAAAATCAAATACAGACATTTCCAAATCCTTCATACTTGAAGAAGAGTAGGTGTCTGAAGTTAAAGCACATAAATATAGCCTTATGATACCTCTTCTAGCAGAAGGCATGGTCACAGCTGTAGCCCTTGTGTTGTGTTACACGTCCTCTGAAAGGATGGAAACTATTAAAATTGGGGCTAAAGGATCTATGGGCTGGTCATATCAGGAATACAGTCTTGATCTTGCAGCGTAAGGACCTATGGAAAGAGCTTTTCTCTCCCTGTGACGTGGCCCTTCCTAATCATGCCCTGGAACATGGCAGCTCAATAGCGACCATAACCCAGTAATCTTAGGCCAAAATGAAAATGTTATTAAGTGCACATGCAAGCTAGAATTTTCTTAGTGTTTCACGCCCCAGAGTAATGGGTGATAGTTACCTTCATTCTCTTTTGTAGGGTTTCAAAGGACAGAGAGGAGACACAGGTCCCCCAGGTCCCCGGGTAAGTAACACATATGATATGTATGATGATCCTGTGGAGAAAGGCTGTGTGAATTGTTGACTTTTCTGAGGCAATAGGTAAAAATGATGACAGGTCTGTGTTTAACATGTCTGTTTTCAAACACAACTCCATGGGACAAATCCATAGCATAAAATCATACCAGCTGCCTTCATTCCCTCTGCTGAAGTTCTGTTTCCTGGTAAGGTCAGGCAGCTGGTACAGCTGAGTCCTCTGATGCTACCTTTGAGACAGACCTTTGTGAGAAACTTTCATGGATGTCTCCATACTACATCCCTTTAGTTCAAATGCTGATGTACAAGGCGAGGAACCCTATTACACTTGTTGGACAAGTGTCAGCTCTCTTCCAAAAATGCCTAACAAGTGCAAAGTTGAGGGACAATACTTACAGAAATGAGAATTAAAATGTGTCCAGCCTTAGTTGCCTCTGGATTGTAAACCCCAAAACTCAAATCCTGTATGAAAAGTTGGTCTCCTCTCAGTTCTGAGCGATACAGTACAAAGAGCTCCTGAATGCAGAAACTGGAATACAAGACTGAATGTCCTTGTGCCAGACTCTGGCTTTTTACAGGGATATAAAATGTTCTGCTCTTAGGAGCTTAGATGAAAAATCCAGTGCGGGAGTTCCTCACCTCTTCTTCATTATGGTAGTTTCTGTATCAAGAATATATTGGTGGTTTTCACTGACTGCACTAGGTAAGGCAAATATTCTGCAGGAAACCAGTGCACTGCCTGGTGCATCACTTACAGAAGATGCTTCTGAGTTAATTTTGTAAGCTATGTGTCATGTATGATGTACGAGGCTCTTGTTGGCGTTAAAAGTTGTCACTGAGTTCAGTCCAGTATTGCAGAAACTCCACACCGCTTATAGTGGTGTTACTGGTCTGCCTTTGACCTTGAGCTGAGAGCTTTTCTCCCTTTTTGCTGACTTGCAGGGGGAGCCAGGTGCGACAGGTCCTGCTGGGCGTGAGGGGCCACCGGGGAAGGATGTAAGTGTACTATTTTAAGCAGAAACTAATCTCCTGCTCCCTGACAAATGAAGATTTTCATTCACAGTGACCCTGACCACAAAACAGCTGCAGAAACTGCAATGAAGGGTGAATTACTGCAGCAGTGCACAGGGAGTGATTTGTGCAAAGATCATTAGGGTTACAAAGAATTTGAGGGCCTTTGTCACTGCTCAGCTGCTGACACTTAAATGTCAGCTGTATCTTTGGAAAAGCAGAGCAGAGAAAGCTGCGCTGTTTAAATCCCAGGCTGTGCTGCACAGCCACGGACCTGCTTTCTGCCACCCCTCTCCAAGCAGTGCTTCATTCTGAAGGTCCCACTGGGCCAGGTTTTGTCACGCTTCCTCTGCCAAAGCTGTACCTTACTGAGTGCATAGCTCCACTGAATTCTGTGAAATACCTATGGAATAAGATGCCGCTGCTCAGAGGAAGGAGAGATGGTACAAACAGATCCTCTGACATTATTAGTGTCAAATGCAGCCACATAACAAAGTCCTGGGAGAGTACCGCTGACGTGGGATCCTGCAGCAGCTGCTCAGCAGTGTACCACATGGCTGATGTGCCATTGCCATGGGACTTGGGGAAGTGGTTTCTCATTTGCACCCCCTCGTATCACTGGAAAATTGTTGTGCTGTAAATGGTACCCTAAAAAGTAAAATGGAAGATAGGCCTTAGGGAACCCTTCAGAGAAGACAGAAACAGGTCTTAAGCCTCCCTCAGGAGAGAACAAAGAACAAAGTAGTCAGTTTTTGATTAACATTAGAGAATCTTTGTCCCTGAGAAATCCAGCTTTAAGATAAGCTGATAATTATGTTTTCTGTCTTAATCAGACTGCATTGAGTGGCAGATGTTTACAATTCAAGAGGCTGGTCTTCCTCATACATAACTGAAAATGTTGTTTCCCTCTAATATAGGAACAATGTGATATAGTGGGAACATTTTTAAATACTTGTTTGCTTGCCTTCATGTCAGATCTTTGTCATTCCCCAGAATACTTTTCTCCATTTCAGGGTGATACTGGTCCCATAGGACCACAGGGACCTCGAGGACTGAGAGGGCAGCCGGTGAGTTTTCTCTCCTGACAAATCATTTCTGAAGGTACATTGTGTTCAGTGGGTCCTGCACTTCAGAACTCTGTTTTGGAAGATGATTCTTAATGAAGGTTCAGGTGAATTCACTTTGCCTACTTTGAGAACGAGACATCAGAATGACATTGCTAGAAATTGATGAAGGTTTATAATAGTCCAACGAGGGATGGTTGCTGACTTGGTGGGAAGAATAGCTTAACAGATTCTGCCAGGGCTGCGGTGTCAGAAGGGCTCATATTCCAGTCCTGCCTCAGGCATCTCACTTGTTTCTCATATGGCCTCAGTTTTCAAAGGTAGAGACTAGTTGCAGGTGCTGAGTTTTCACAGAATCACTAGGTTGGAAAAGACCTTTGAGATCAGCAAGTCCAACTGCACCTGTCTAAATCATATCCCTAAGCACCTCATCTACCCATCTTTTAAACACATCCAGGGTGGGTGACTCAACCCCTTCCCTGGGCAGCCTGTTCCAATGCCCAACAACCCTTTCAGTGAAGATTTTTTTCCTAATGTCTAATCTGACCCTGCCCTGGCGCAGCTTGAGCCTATTCCCCATCGTCCTATCACCTGTTGCTTGGGTGAAGAGATCAACACCTACCTCTCTACAATCTCCTTTCATGTAATTGTAGGCAGTGATAAGGCCCCCACTCAGTCTTTTCTTCTCCAGGCTAAACAACCCCAGTTCCCTCAGCCTCTCCTCATAGGGCTTGCTCTCCAGACCCTTCACCAGCCTGGTTGCCTTTCTAAAGCCTGGTTGCCCTTCTTTTTTTGGAGATATGTGGGCTCCAGTTATGATATTACTCATTTTTGTCATGCAGTCTGTATTTTTTCCTAAAAAAAAAAAAAAAAAAAAAAGAAAAAAACAACTCCCATAATTTTAGGAATAGGTTTGTTAAATTGAGTACCTGTAGAGTTTTATTACAACTTCAGTGGAGAAATGGCAATTTAGTTGACATTTCAGAAAGTGTCCTTTGGGATGGCTGAGAAATTACTTTTATTAATTTCATGGGGTTTTCAGTTCTCTCTTAAAAATCAACCCTTTCCAAATTTGAATCCAGGTCTCTGTTGCTGAACCTATGCACACCTTTAATATGTTGCAATGACTAATTTCCTTTCCTTTTCAGAAGACCTGCTAGTGAAACAGATTCGACATGTTTTATAATCTGGGCAAAATGCTGATCCAGCCAGCAATGCCAGGAGCTGGAGTGGCAGGTCCCTCTGAGCTGGGAGGGTAGAGGTCTAAGACATATAGAGAACTCCCCTGTCTACCTTGTCATTTCTCTCATTATTCCTGTGCTGCTGGCATCACTCACTAATGTGTCATGTCCCTGCACAACATTAGCAATGAATAAAAACATTTGAGACAGAGATTTTCATAACTCCAGACCATATTTTTTTTGGAGGAGAGATACTTGGGATTTTCTGTGTTGGAGGGCAAAGTATTAGATTCTCTTGTTCTTCCTCTGCTTTGTTTCTTCCCTAATAAACACCAGGAGGCATAATTTTGAATGTTGCCAGTAAAAGGGCTTATCTTTGTAGTGAACCCCAATGCAGAGAAAAACATCTCTGTGTGGTGAGCTGGGAAGAGAGAGGAGCAGGGTGCAAAATTTCATTTTACCAAACTTCAGTCAGTGTAGATGGTCAGTGCAGGTACTTTGATAAGGAACAGTAAGGAACTGGTCCTTTTCAAGGGTGATCTGGATCATCCTGGATGGTCTGTTGTCAGGCAAGTATCAAATGTCTTGAGGTTCTTGAACAAGTATATCTCTCCATTCCCCAAAAAAGGGGAAGCCTGAGATGATCAAAAAATAGATGTCTGACCTCTGACCCTGATTCAGATGATAGCCCTGAGGATGGTAGACAGTAATTTGCAGGACCTGCCTCAGTCACTGGAGAGGAGAAGTTCTCTAACAGAGGAAGGTGAGGGGGAGATATGTCAGCTAGTACACATCACTTTTAGCATTGATCAATGACTTGCCAAGAGGGTCTCCTAACATGGAGTAAAGGGGCTTCAAACATGGACTAAAGGGGCTTGTCTGAACGCTGGTGACTTGTAGCAGCCGTAGTAGGTGGCAGGAGGATGATGTATATGATGGGGATAAGAGTGAAGAAATGGAGAAGGAGAAAGAATGCTGGTTTGATCCTCTTCAGATTAGGAGATCTGGGTCTACATCTATCAATTTTTGCCCTGAGATAGGATCATCAACCAGAGAGGCAGAAGTTGTGGGGTTAATTGAAAGGAAGAGATCCTTATGCTGCAGTCTGCTAAGAGAGGATGGACAATGCAAGAGCAATCCCTACTGGTGAGGTAGTAGGTGGATATTTTTATTGTAGTACACATTACTTCACTAACCTTTTTCCTTTGACGTAGGGCAAGAATGGTTCACCTGGATCTGTGGGAGAACCTGGCCCAGCAGGTAACCCAGTAAGTACCACAAAGGGAAACTCATGCAGCATGCAGTTCTGTCAAGGAGAGGTGTCTGATGAAGCACAGATAGAGTGGATTATGTGCAGCTGCTTACCATCCCTTAACTTGCCATGTCTGAAAGTCAGTGATCTGAAAATCACTGGCTGGCCATGACATCAAAGGAGGCTTGGCTACATTCCTGGAATTGAGCTACTAGCTAGGTCATCATTATTCCCAGCAAAACTTAAGTGTTTACAGAAAAAGGAAATGATTGATTACCTGGTATGGAAAAAAAAGATTGGCATGCCTCATCTTCACCAGTAGATTTAATTTTGCCACGCAGAGACTGTGCAGCCAGCAGAGAGTTGTCACAAGGAAGGAGAGGGCCTCGGGGAGTTGGCAGGCTGCCATTGAGGAATGGCAGCATCAGAAAAATCCTCCCCAGGCACTTGGGGAAAGAGCAGGCAGTGGGCAGTAAACCAAGATCACGAAGCAGAATGAAACCCCCCAGGGGCCATCCTGTGTGGAAGAACAGCATGGTAATGAAGAGCTGTAAGGAGGACAGTGTTTTTCTTGGGTTTTTTCCTCTGTTCTGCCACTGAAAATTGTACAGGATTCAGCAAATCCATGCAAATGTACCTTTGTGTTCAGTAGCATCTATTGCAATGCAGGGCTCTTCCCTTTCTTTGTCCACCCAGACATTACAGCTTGCTGGGCCATTAGATACAGATACAAAAGGCACATAGGAGGGTAATCTGAAAAATGACATCAGGACTGCATTCTTTGTGGCCCTTGCAATGTCATAAAGCAACCTCAACCTCACCACAGACTTATGCCCTGAGCACCTATTGCTTTGCTGCAGGGTTGTCTCCTAAGTGGTCTCAGTGAAGAACACCTTTCTGCATGGGGAGGTGACAACTCACAGACTACAGGTGGGATAGGAGTGGTGCAGTCTCTCAGCCTTTCTGTAGCCTACTACTACTGCTGCTTTTTTTTCTCCTTGACATAACTTCTTACCTTCCTGGGACAACTGCCATTGCTTCTTACCCTGTGGGTCCCTGCTGTTACCTTTTCAACCTTCATTTCCTCTCATCACACCCGCCTCTGTTCCAAATTCCCGTTACAGCTTTTTGGCTTTCTGGGTCTTCCCCAGGCCACAGTGTCTTTTGGATGCCCTGTGAGTGTCAGATGGGGGTTATTTTTTAATGACTGTTGTGTCATTACATTACCTAGACAGGCAGCTAGTGACCCAGGCGCTCACCAGGCAGCTTCCTGCACAAATACAGAGCTACAGCAGCCTCTGCTCCAGAGGATTTACAGTCCAAAAATAACATAAGAGATTGAAAAAGGATAAAGTCAGATGGATGACAAAGAGGAAAAAATAAGACAGTATTGGTCAGCAGAACAGACAGTCATCAGTATCTTTCTCTGTCATTGAAATGAATCCTCTCCCTTTCACAATGGTTATTATGGGAAGTATTTCCTTGCGCTGTACACAAATCCATTTATTTTCAGCTTGTCTGGAACTGCACTAATTTCCTTCACAATGTGGTGTGACAAGCCAATATATTCTATTTCTGTTTTGAAAAAAAAAAAAAAAGGAGAAGCAAGAAAGATTATGATGGCAATAAGGGTTTCTTTTCCACCTTCATAATTTCTGACTTGTAATCACAAACTAAAACCTGCCAGGAGCCATCTCCTTTCGCATCTGCTGCTTGACAGTGCCCACCCTGCTTCCCTGTGCTCGTGCTTAAGACTGCACCCAGCAATGCCCCTGAGATCTCTGGGGCTGACTGCACACCTGAAAGCCATGTGCTTTGTTCCTGTCGAGGTCTTTGGTGCTCACTTTGCACAGTATGGGTATAAATGAAGCCCAGTTTTATTGTAAAAAGAAAAAGAGATATGTTCTGAACTAGAGGGTAGGGGACAAAGTTGAGAAAGAAAATGCAAGTGTACATGAAATGGCTCTGTGTCATGAACTGGCATTTAAGCTGTTCTGAGCTGTAAGAGGAAGGGGTATTTTGGCAGGATGTCACAAGAGGTAAGTAAAAGGCAGAAATTTATTAAATTAAACTTGAAACTAAAGGCAGAAG
The DNA here is from genome assembly GCF_964237585.1 of Gallinula chloropus. Lineage (NCBI taxonomy): Eukaryota > Metazoa > Chordata > Aves > Gruiformes > Rallidae > Gallinula > Gallinula chloropus. The sequence continues at coordinate 6,627,785 of NC_140086.1, forward strand.
AGCAACTCAGTAGCTGTCTGTTGATTGTATTCTCAGATTTGAGCAGTATATGACCATCTGCACTGTTTCCCCGTCGTCGCACATCACAGCATTTCAACTCTCCAACACCACCTTATAAACCGTGCAGCACCAGAATAGCCACTGAACATACCTCCTGTCACTTCCATAATTGTCAGCTCCTTTTAATCTTTTCACAGGGACCCCACATAGCTTATTAATAATGCAAACATGGTGTTTGCAATCTGCTTTTCTAAATGACTTTGTTCTTCCTTTCCTTGTCAGTTTTGTGAGTCCTGCAGTGAAATTTCCCAGCTCGTAGAATCATAGCATCATTTTTGTTGGAAAAGACTTTTAAGCTCATCAATTCCAACCATTAACCCAGCACTGCCAAGTCCACCACTAAACCATGTCCCCAAGCACCACATTTACATGTCTTTTAAATACCTCCAGGGATGGTGACTCCACCACCTCTCTGGGCAGCCTATTCCAGTGATTGATAACCCTTTTGGTGAATCATTTTTTTCCTAATATATAATCTAAACCTCCCCTGCTCCACCGTATCTTTAAATGCATGCTCTGCAAACGAGCGGTTGGAGAAAGGGCTGATAGTGTCTGTCTCATTTCTCTTCTAAGGGTCCTAAAGGAAATAAAGGAGAAAACGGCAGTCCAGGACTCCCTGGCTTCATAGGACCCAGAGGACCACCTGTAAGTATGTCCAGGGATGGATTAAACCCACTAATTACATGCTTTTAAACGTTGGACTGATGAAGATGGGGCAGAGTTATCTTTAAATAAATTTGAAACACAACAGAAGCAGGAGATCTGAGAGATGCAGAAGCCATGCCCTTTACTTCCAAAGGAAACTAGACTGCAAAAAATAGCATTTTTCTTATGGACAAACATCCATAATTTCCTTTACTGGGCTGGTACCTGTCAGTCAACCCTCATAATGTATGCATTAATCAAGCTGGTTCTGTAGTCCCCTTAGGGTGAGTACGGGGTATTTAAGTTACTCAGACTATGTCTCTGCATGAACCCCAGAAGGACTAAATAGGGAAATTTTAAGTGCTGATAATAATAGAGGTATTTCTGATAATTGCTGTTCCAAGGAAAATTTCTTTGTTATCAGCAACAGAGGTATATTGCGATTAAAGCATTCATACATCTCCCAAAGTGATCTAAAATAATACCTATACATGTGAAAATATCATGGCCTGAAGTTTAATACATTTAACCCTTCCAAGGGGAGTAAAATATGTAACATTCCATTGGAAGGATGGAAAAAATGACTGTCAAGTAAATATCTTTCTTTGTAGCTCGGTTGTGACTTAAAATGAGACTTGAAAGGTTTTCATACGAATCTAGCAGAGCTGAATTTTCCACAGGATGATTCCTTTCTTCTTTTTTCTCTTTTTTTTGATGACTGGAAAGGGAGTTTTGTGATGAGAAGAGGAGAAAGAAATATTTCTCTGGAAAATTAATTTAAAGCAGCAAACGTGATGGCCATTTAAAACTGAAGTGGCCCTAAGGAATACTCGAGTGAGGCTTATGCGGCCTAATTTGGAACTGATGAGATCACACATCTGTGATTAGTTACATTGCTCGTGCCACACATGGATGTACATTAGCACTGTTGATGTTATATGTATTTCCAGGTTATGGGAAAAATACCACCTGCATGCACATATTATAGATATGATCATGTGTGTGGATTGTAAGTGGACTATAAAGATGAATCTGTCTATGCCTGATATGGGGAAGTGGGCAGAATTTTAGCAATTACTACTTTAATGTTTGCTCTGCTTTATCAGCACACTTCAGGACTGAAGTGACTTTTCTTTTTCCCACTGAAAAAGCTAAATTGCAAAGACTGCATTGCCTAATTATCACATTATAAATGCAGAGTATAGAAATAAATTCCTAATAGGGTTCTTGTTTAAACTGAGGCTATTTGATCTAGTTCTAAAATGCAAGCAAGCTTTCAGGCTCAAACTTGCTTTATCACTGGCTCTGCATCCATTCTCTCAGCTGGTGTAACGCAAGATGATTGTACCTCTACTCAGAAAATTCTACCTCTCTTACATCTTTAAACTGTTATGGCTATAATATTGCCACTGCTGGAGTTAAACCAGCCCAAGTTAAGCATACAAAGCTTTGTGAAACATTTGGGGGGGGGGGAAAGAAATGAAATGTCTTGAAAGCAGGAATACACTTTTAATGAAACATCTGTCCTGATCTCAGCTGGTTCAGTAGAAATTGCTTCCTTTTATTACAAGCATTGACATAGTACACAGCTTTACTAAAAATGCTTTATAAATAGTAGGATATGTCTTTCCAGGAATGACCTATAGAAACAGGATAAGGAAACATTCATCCAAACCTGATGCTGTGTAGCAAGATAACTTGTAATCTAAACAGAAAGTGAGACTCAAGATTATTAGGTAGGGTCTTTCTTCCAAATCCTTGCAGTGTGGTGCTAAACTCACTCTCTGTATCTTTCAGGGGGAACCAGGAGAGAAAGGTCCTCCCGGGAAAGAGGTAAATTAAATTCACAGTTGTTTCAAAAGAGAGCTGGTGTCTTGGAAAAAAAAACAAAACAAACCAACACAGAAACATCAAGGATGCTACCTGGGTTGCAACAAATTGATTTTTTTTTCCTTGAATTGTTGATATTTGAGAGCAAACAGGGAGCTCTTGGGAATCTGTGGGACACACAGAGAAATAAATTTTCCCCAGGTCACAAGAATCATTGCCAAGACATGCACTTTATTATTTAGTGTTATTATGGATAGCTCTTTCATGTTCACCCTTATTTTGTTGCAGGGTGCACCAGGGAAACCAGGTGAAATTGGCTCCAAAGGAGAAAGGGTAGGTTGGGGAATATTATTAGCTATTTCATTATGTTAAAATAAAGTGAGCTGTTTTGAGTTAGGGGCCAAGGAAGGGGTCATTCAGGAGTGAATTGTGGCCTGTCGAGATCTGCCATGCTCCTCACCCTCCCAAGCCCTCTCTTTAATCATTCTCCGTCAGTAATAATTTGTGGCTCATTTGTAGTGCACCAGATGTTGTATTCAGTAACGTTGCCAGCTCAGCTGTTTGTGTTTCGCTGTGCTTGGAAATCAGAAGTTTGCCTCTTATTTTGTGGTTGTAATGTGGGGCTTTTTTGCTTAGGGAGAGCCTGGCATCAAAGGCGAAAAAGGCCCTCGAGGAGAAAAGGGCCCTCCGGGTGATCCTGGGATACCTGGTCATAAAGGCCATCCAGGACTGATGGGTCCCCACGGACCCCCAGGAGATACTGGGCAAGTTGGACCTCCTGGTCCCCCAGGACAGCCAGGATTTCCAGGACCAAGGGTAAGATTACCAGAACAAAGGCTTTGTAAAGTAATTTTACTGCCATGGTGCGTGATGAGGAAAATACCTGAGATTCCAGCCAGGCTGATAGAAACCGGAGCAAATGTCTGTTAGAATGGGGAGGCAGCGTTCTTATCTCCTGTCTCTTGATGCATAAAAAGGAGTGCTATAGCATCTCTAAAAGCATCATGGGGGTGTTGAATTGAACTTCAGGAGAGCTAAGCAACGCAGACCTGTAGACAGTCCTTGACACCTTATACCCCTGAAAGCCTAAATCAGGTCACGTGACTACAGACATGGATCTGGAGTCTGACAAAACTTCTTTCTATAAGGGTGTTAATGCGTAGCATTTCATATAGAGGTCTTACACCTTCCTCTGCTGCTGGTTGTTATGAGAGACAAAATGCTGAGCTGTGGAAAGGTCATTGCTGTATTCCTGGAAATCCTGGAGTCAGCTCATCAGAATTCATGAAATCCTATTTTTGTTTAATATTCTCTTTCTTTTTTTTTTTTTTTTTTCTAACGGGAAACAATCTGTAAGGTAATGTATATACGAGAATGAGGAAAACTACCAACACTAGTGAAGCTGCTATGCCCATCCTCAGAATGAATTTGAGATTACTTCAGAGGGGAATAAACAGAGAAATAATCTCTAATATTAAAAACTGGGTAAATTTTATACAAAACATTTTATTATATGTCTAAACAGCATAGAGATTTGATAAAATCCTGTGATGATTACAGAGACTTAATGCAACTACTATGGTTAAAACTTGAAAAGATAATTTGTAAGCCTTCAAAGTATGTTGGCTAATCATGTTTACTTACTGGGATATTCACTAAGAGCCATCTTAAATGGTTAGTACTTAATGACAAAATTGTTTCTTTTCTCACCAACAAACACATCTTTTTCTCATGCAAAATTTGTTAGGAAAAAGGAAGCAAATAGACCGACTCAATACTTATCAGCAATGTTATTGAAATGTTTCTTAGCTATTTAATAAAATCTACTTTTTTATATATGAAGACTAATTTCAGCCAAAAATAATAGTGTATTTCAAGTGAAACATCTCACTTTGATTTACAAAGGAAAACATTTAATCTTGTTAGTTCAAAATGTTGGGGGGGTTTTAATGCAGTTAATTTTTTTCTTTTGAGTTTATGCAAAGACAAGAATCTGGTTACCCTAAAGCCACTTTTATTGTCTTGGATGGTCAGAGTCTAACATATTTTCATACCAGTCTACCAAAACTGCTTTTATTATTTTTTCAGTTGGATCACCCAGACTTGTCTCTCATGTAGCTTTGACTTTTGACAGCTGTTACAGCTATTCAACAGCATTGTGATGCCTAAAATAGCTGAGAGAAGGGATGAAGGGTACCATTGCTTGGGAGGTGGGTAGGGGACCAAGGACAGGCAGTCCTATCCCCTCTGTCCCTTCAACAGTCTGAAATCAGGGAGAACCCTCTACTTTTTTGGAAGAGTGGGTATCATATAGAATCATACTGAGTTGGAAGGGACCCCATAAGGATCATCGAGTCCAACTCCTGGCTGACTTCTGTTCCCCCAGATAAGGCTTGTGAGCAGGCGATGCATCAAATGTGAGTGTTTATAGCAAGTCTAGATACCCACCTTATCTACACACATGCTTGTGTATGCAAAAAAATGTGCAGTGCTGAGGAAGGACATAGGCTCTCCACTGTGTCTTGCAGGGCAGAAGATATCTCTAGGTTTAATTTCTCTAGGAAGGAGACAGGGACAGTGTACCAAGCATGCCCTCTGACCAGGCTCCCTGCTTATGCTGGTTGGCCCATGGCCTGCCAGCACATTGGGAATTTTGGATGTTTTAAGTGCCTTTACATACTTCTTTCAGGAAATCCCTGCAGGCCTCTGTATGCAATGGGTGACAAAATGCAACTCGCTAAACCCTTGGTGGAGGGTCTCATTTGCATATCCCCTGGCTGTGGTTATGATGCCTTGTTATTACTGTGGTTATTACTTTCTAGGGAGAACCCCCATCTCTAGAGACTTTGAGAAGGCTGATCCAAGAGGAGTTAGCCAAGCAGCTAGATGGTATGTAATCAGCTCTGGGAAGGCAATAAGTATCTCTACATACACAGAATAGTTATCATAGAGTGGTTTGGGTTGGAAGTGACCTCAAAGATCCTCTAGTTCCAACCCCCCTGCCATGGGAAGCAACACCGTCCACTGGACCAGGCTGCCCAAAACCTCATCCAACCTGGCCTTGAACACTGCCAGGGAGGAGGCATCCACAGCTTCTCTGGGCAACCTGTGTCAGTTTCTCACCACCCTCACAGTATAGAATTTCTTTCATATATCAAATCTAAATCCACCTTCTTTCAGTTCAAACCCATTACACCTTGTCCTAGAGGATGGCCTATCAGATGGCCAATTCCAAAATGTGGTGGTGAATGGAGTTAAAGCCAGTTGGTGTCCAGTCACAAGTGGTGTTTCCCAGGGCTCAGTACTGGGGCTAGTTCTCTTTAATTTATTCATCAGTGATCTGGACAAGGAGATCAAAAAGTAATTTCCATAGCTGTAGTGATGTAACCGGTACCTGAACCTCTCCTGCTTATGGAAAGCAATGTTGCAACAAGCCTGGCTGGAAAGATGAGTATGTAAAATAAAATGTGCTTAGAAAGCTTTACTTGTGTTGCCTAAAACTGATGTTTCCAGCAGTAGTCCAGGGGCGTTCTCCCTCTACTGCTTCTGCTAATCACCCGATAGCTTTTTTCTACCAGCCCAGCTTTGCTATAAATTCATTCCTGCAGATGCCTGGGCTGAACTCATAGGATAAAAGAAGATATAAATTAAAGCAGATTGATGTGAGGCCCTAGAATCATAGAATCATAGAATGACATGGGTTGGAAGGGACCCCAAGGATCATAGAGCTCCAACGCCCCTGCCAGAGGCAGGGACACCAACCTCCAGACCTGGATCTACACAAGGTTTGCCCGGGGCCCCATCCAACCTGGAGGAGAATGTAAACAGAGTAGGAGCCCACAGAAGGACTGTGGGCTGTCATAAACTTTCTTTTGGGGTCCCAGCTGGAGGATATATGTTACCTGTTGCTGGCTGTGACAGTCAATACCCATCAGTACGAGGAGAAGGGTTGGAGTGCATGGGGCCTACTACTTCTCTCAAAGTACATGAATTGCAGACCATTATTGACCCTGTCTACAGTGAAGTGCAGAGCTGTAGTGCTTCTTCTCACACAGCTCTTGGAGCAGCTGCCATATACCTATGGACATTTTCCTCCATGCTAAGGATCATGGTGCAATGGAGTGATTTATTTGAAGGATTTTATTTGCACACTCTCAGACTTCACACTCCATGACAATCCAAAAGCATTCCAGATTTTGGATCAGTGAAGAAAAGATAGAAATCCCTTCTCCCTCCATTCTGTAGGATATTTTTTTGATGCTGAGCACGTCTTAAGAGCTGTCTAGGCTGCTCAGGGTCTGAATCTGGAAGTGGCAAGCATTGTGCCTGCATGGAAACTAGAGAATGTGCTGATGCAAGGAACTGCCTCAGTTACAGTTTCTGACTTTACAGAGATGGATTCATTAGCTTTAACTCCACATGTGTAACAGCCCTGAACAAGAAAAGTAAGCTGTCTCTCTACACAGCAGCCATGTAGCATCTCACTCTGCGTAGCAGAGTGGAAATGGGCTCTTCTTTTCTGAGCAGCCATAATTCCAGTTTGACAAACATCCACCAACTGCTCAGCTAAAGGAAAAGACATTTCAGATCTTTGGTGGGCAAGGAACAGAGAATGAGAGAAGAGTTTAGGATTAAGTATGAAATTCAAGAGAAGTTTAAAGCTACTGAGGAATAAGATTTACATTATTTAGAGATGTTTAGGGAGGCACCATCATGACTGGATGGTGAAAGATTGCATGGGGACAGCAAATGAGTGTCCCTGAAAAACTAATCTGTGACAAAACTTGGGACTTTACTGGGCCACTGTTTCTGACCCCCCATGTCTTGGAGCATTGACTTTCTAGTCTAACAAGCCCATTTCTTCCTCTTCACAGCAAAGTTAGCCTATCTCCTGGATCAGATACAGCCTGCACATGTAAAAGCATCCCATGGCAGACCAGGACCTCCTGGTCCCCCTGGGAAGGAAGGACTCCCAGGAAGAACTGGCCCTCCAGGAGAGCCTGGCCGGCCTGGACAGGCTGGGTCTGAAGGGCCACCTGGGCCGGTTGGTCCCAAAGGTGAGTGAAACTGATGTGTTTGGCAAGTCTGATAAAGGGATGTGTCCACCACATTTTGTGTCCATCTCTTCTGTTAGCATCATCTAAGTGGTCCTCAAAATGGATGTGTTAGAAACAGTCTCAGTCTTTTGAACTGGAGTTTGTGAATGTGACCAGCAATTGCTGGTGTGAGCCACCTCTGTCCAGAATTGGAGTAGAGAGAACCTTCATTTCCATTAACATCTCATCTCAGATGATTGATCACAATTAGGAACTATTTTTAGCAAATATGTTGGCTTCAGTGTGGTTGGAAGATCTATGGTAGTATTCTTTAGTTCTATGGATTGTGTTCATCAGTTTGTTATTTTTCTTTCTCTATCTGCAGGAGAAAGAGGAGCAAAGGGTGAGAAAGGAGATACTGGCGTTGGCCAGCGAGGGGAAGTAGGTCCTCCAGGAATTCCAGGTATGTTGATTCAGAACACCCCTCCCAGCACAAGGACAAAAATGTCTGCCATATTAAATAGACAACCAGAATAACATACATACATCACACAAAATTTCCACAGAAAGTGGTCCAAGGGGAAGAAATATATCTCTAGCATCATATCTGACCACCTTTGTTTCTTCATCCTGATTGACAGATATAATGATCTATCCCAGTAACAGGGATATTAACTGATCTTTAGGACAAATCCAAAGTGAAGCTTCAATTACTAGATGCACGTAAAGTGTCTCATCTGCCCTTGCCAGAGTCTTGTGACCAAGCTTAACCCAGAGATCCAGATAGCTTCAGATGTTATAAAAGTTCATATCCAACACAAGTGCCTCAGGCATACAGCTTGTGCTTTACCTCTGCTGAAAAAGAAGCAGCAAATACATTTTGTTTCTAATTTGAGATTAGGAGCCATTAATCAGTTTTGCCTTCACTCTGCTTTGTTGGGGGAGGAAGCTATGGGAAGCCTTCATAGCTCCGTGCGCTGCGTTTGGCATACTGGCCCTGCATTGCCTTAAAATAGCAATGGATTCACTGTGCTTCATATGAATCAGTTATCTCCCAAAGATGGCTCTTGCCTCAAGCTTTCCCATCCTCACTTCCTCTCTGAAGGCTATATGTTGGCTGGTGCAACTGCACAACATCAACAACCTGGTGACAGAAGAACAGCATAACACAACTATGCAGCCAAAACATGCCATAGGTGGTAGAAATATTGCATTCAGATGGATATGCTAGACATATCCTTGTAGGTACATGCCAGCCAGACCCATATCTGTGGAAGCTGATGTTTGCATCCAGGTTTGCAGCAAAGCCATCTCCTGTGATGTTGCACTGCTGAGTACTGGACCCTGGGAATGCCATTCACCAAGGGTGTTTTGTTTTTATTTTAGGCCTCCCAGGGGAGCCTGGCTATGCCAAAGATGGGATGCCAGGACCACCTGGCCCTCAAGGTGAAGCTGGGGTACCTGGTCTCACAGGCCCACAGGGACCTCCAGGAGCCAATGGACAGTGTGACCCCGCTCAGTGTGCTTACTATGCAAGCCTGGCTGCCAGACCCGCCAACGTCAAAGGGCCGTAGCATGCAGGGAGTATCCCCAGACTTGTTTTTAAAACTTGAATTCATCATGCCTGCCAAGAGCTCTCAGATGTCTTCAGCTGTGTTTCTTTCATGGGAGGCCTTCTAAAGCCAACAAATGCTGCCGGTCGGTCAGATTATTTTTATGAATTATAATTATTATTATTATAATTATTATTATTATCTTTGATGTGACATGTGAATTTGTTTTTGTTTTCTCTAACATCAGGGCATATTAAAACATTAAAAATAAGTGGGTTTTTTTCCTCTTTTGAAGAGCATATAATATTAACACATTGTGTATCTCTATGCAAAACCATTCCGATGCCAAAATTTTTATCTGTTACCTGATTCATTCTATCCAAAGCTTTAGCCCCTCACCCTCAAAACTAAAATCAAATCTTGCAGCCCAGGGCATTAGCTGTGAGACACAGGCTGAGTGCAGAATTGTTGGTTCTATCTGCCATCCACATGGAGGGGAGTTTGGCAAAGCCATGCCAAGGCTGGACAAGAGGTCTCCACTACATTCAATTCACATTGGACAGACAATTACGAACAACCAGTTTGTCTTTCCCAGAAGGTCCCTATTAAATTTAGCATTTGTCTGCCTATAAATGAATTTCCTGTAGGGGCTACTTTTTATTGGACCATGTGGAAACTCACAGTAAGGCCTGAAGAAACCACAGAGATGACCTAAACCTCCTCAGCACTCCATGTGCAAGAGTTCTAGTACTGAGACTATTTGGTTCTAACAGATGGAACTTACCTTCCTTCTGTCAGGGAGATGCCCTGCAAAAAGCTATGATGCTGTCCTCTGTCCATGCAGGGATGCTAAATCCCATTCAGTGTCATTACACACGCAGCACCCTACCACTGCTCCACCTAAAAATCAGCCAAAGCAGCATAGAAAGTTAGCTGGTATTAAAAAACCTCAGGAGGCCAAGTTTTGACCCAACCACTATTTTGGATAATCCACTATGACAATAACTTGGCAAGGTTGTGTTTTAGAGGGTAGATGAGAAGTTGCAAGCTGGTCTAGGAGGAGTTTGGTTTCTGACGAAAGGGTCAGAGCAAAGAGGTGTTGAGAAACCTGGAGGAAATTGTGTTTGAGGGTGAAAGCAAGAAGTCAGACATTGGCCCCTTTTTCCCTATCAGCTAATTGCCAAAATCAACCTAAGAATACAAAGAGAAAGTAAAGAAGAGATGGAGTTGGAAAACACCTTCTAAACAGGTCATTTGTGAGTTTTACCCTCTAAACAGGTCATTTGTGAGTTTTACCCTCTGACCAAGACACGTCCCCAAAGGTGGAGATCTGAGAGGTGATCAGGCATCGCATGTATGTACCAGCCAGCAAAGCAGATGCATTTGCAAAACTCTTTTGCACAAAGCAGCTTGTAGTGAGAGACTGGAGGAATGAACCTGACCCAGGCACTAACTGCTGAATGTGTTTGGAAATCTCACAGGGTCTTTTGGAGATGGAAAAGAGGCACCCTGCCCTGATGGCTTGTTTACCATATGGCATGGTGCTTCCAAGCTGGCTAAGCTGAGCAGAAGCCACAGCTGTCTGTAACCACCCAGGATCAGACCTCGAGGCTAAAGCCCAGAGATAATAATTTGCCAGCCTTGAAGTTTTGGGCTTTTTTCACCCAGTAGCAGATAAAATTTGCCTCTGTTTTACTGAAAAAATGAAATTAAATAACATGTTCATATGCCAGGGTTAAACAGTCTTTACTGTGTAGATCTCAGTGGTGCTATTTTTGCTATTTCCTATGCAAATAAACTCTTTGATTTGATTTTACTGTGTTTCTTGCTATGGAAAGACCGATCAAAGTGGAAATACCATAAAGTGAAAAGCTTACTGCTTTCAAGTAACTCTCAGAGGTATATCTGTTGCTGTTCTGGGTCAGCTTGCTGTGTTTCAGTATGTCGATCACATTGTCCTGAACACCACCCCTTTTTTCCAAGTCCAGGCTGAGATTTTATCCCACCAGTGGTGAGCTAGAACAGGTTTTCTATGGAAAAGATACCTCCTAACATGGCAGAAGCCATCATTTTGAAGCAATGCAATGGCAATGAACAGGTTTTATGAAGGACAGTCATGTTAACTGAGCTGTGTTAATGTGGCATTTAATTCCTCTCTCTCTCTCTCTCATCATGTGTGTCTGCATATGCTGTGCATGCTGTGGACTTTAATAAGTTCCAGTGCACTATGCAAAGGGTGGATACATACTGATGTTCTATTAAACAAATGTCAGGGTCTTTCACCCCTGTGGGATGGAGTGGTGGTATCTAGTTAAAGGAGATCCAGGGTTTTTTTCAGATTGAAGCCTCGAAAAGCTGGAATCAAAACTCACCAGCCTTGGTGACTATTAAGCAGGTATTCTTTATTGCAGCTCTGGGCACACATGGAATCACTCCTCCATATGTGTGCATCATTTAAAGCAAAATTTTTCATATTTATACAGATTATATTCATTATCATTTCTAAGAAAAGGCTGGGTTATGCAAATTGTTTCCAGGAAGTCATTTACATTAACTCCTCCCAGAGAGAGCATGTTCAGTGACACTCCAGGGGGTCTTCTGGTTGTCTTCAGGGATGAAGACTGAATGTCTTCCTCTCTCTCCTCAGTGCATGCTCTTTACAGTTTTCTCCATAGTTTTATAAAACACATTCCTGGGCTAAAAAACACTTTCCTGTACAAACTAGTTAGGAACCCCTTTTCACTGAAAACATGATACACTCTGTCTCTTAATTGGTCATTGATCTCATTATTTATGACTCCCCTATCTTCACTTTTTTATCTTCAAGGCTGTTCCACTGTTATGGTTAAATTTTGTAGCTGCTGTAATGAAACAGCTCACACAGTTACAGCCATATTCTACTGAAATCCAAAACAAGCACATACTTTCCATTCTCAAAACATGCAAATACTGTCTATTCTCAAAACATGAAAAATCGCCTTGTATTAAAGCTAAATATTAATTAATTTTCTCTTAAGCTACATCACTGAATCAAGATAACCCTTTTCATTGTAATGCCTGTTGGAGCCTTTGGCAAAAGTCCATGTCAGGAGCATGAAGGACACACTGGTATCTTTATGTCGTGGTTTCGCCCCAGATGAGAGCCAGGCACCACGCAGCTGCTCTCTCTAAGAGGGTGTAGGGGAGGGATTGTGGGGGTCAGAGGAGGAAGGGGGGGTGGAGGGGGGGAAGAAAACCAAAAAAACAAACCATAAGTGTTGGGATAAGGATAGTTTACTGGGACAGCATGATACACAATGCAGTTTCTCACTGAACTGCACAACTCAGGCTGTACAGCTCAGAGCTGTCCCCAGACCAGGCCATCCCCAAAACCACATGACCTGGAGCCATGCCCTACTCCTCTCACCAGCCCCCCTTTATGTTGAGCATGATGTAATTGGTGTGGAATACCCTCTTTGGCCAGTTTAGGTCACCTGTCCTGTGTCCCCTCACAGCTTGCTGGGTGCTCCCCCACCTTCTGACTAGCAGGGAAATATGAACATCTGAAAAGTCCTTGGCTGCTTGGCAACAACTAAAACATCCATGTGTTATCAGCACTGCTCTCATCCTAACTCCCAAACATTCCATCAGCTGCTAGAAAGAAAACTAACTCTGTCCTAGTCGAAACCAGGACACTTGAACAGCAAGTAAAAGATCTGCACAAGTTAGGCACAGACTACAGCTCAGCAACTTCTCCACCCAGAAAGGGGGACACAGCCTGAATCCCTCTGCTCCAGCATATTCCCTAGCATATGTTTGTCTGTTCAGTCTGTCCTGGACACACCCCAGGCTGTCTCTGTGCCCTGAATTCAGTGGGTGCCACTTCCCTGCTTTTTCTTACATCTCATTTTCTCTCGAGCCAGTTAAATGGCATTTACCAAGCGTAATCTGTCACTAGTGAGTATGAGACACGCTGCAGACCCGGATCAAGACCCGTGTTTGTAGCCACACAGTTTCTGTGGGTCACCAAATGCAGGCTTCTGTAGCTGCCACCTCTTTCAGAAGCGAGCCCTATGGCAAGCTGCCTCAAAAGTCACCTGCAATGAAGGGTCAGAAAGGAATGTGTATCTGCAGGATTTCTGCCCTGCATACCCAAACCCCAAAAGCTGCACCACTTTTTGCCTCAATCCATTTGTGCCTATTTGCAGCCTTTGGAAAGGTGGACAAAGATTACTCTCCAAATTAGGTCTGCCATCTGGACAGACAGAAAATGTCCAAGTACAGCTCTGGGCATGGTCAGTAGCTGCCCTCCAGAAAATACAGATTCCTCTGTGCCTGAGCAGGTGACTGGAAGTGCTGGAAGGTGACAAGCAGATGTGTATTGTCTGCCCAGCATCTTGCAAGGTGACTATGCAGGCCGGAGGTGACAGGTAGGGCAGAGGCAGTGTTGATGGCCTCTCTCTTAACCACTCTTGAGTAAAGGGTGGATGTGGCTTTTGCATCTCAATATCCCTGTCTCTGCAACAAAGCAGGTGGTACACTGCTGTCAAGTCTGTTCACTGAGTCTGAGGTTTAAATCCAGGAATACACTGATATTTTCATTGGATTTTTCTTGGCTGCTCCTATGGTAAGAGAGGATATGCTATTAAAATTGCATTAACGAGCTAGACAAAGTATGATTTACATATTAAAAAGATGCTAATGTGGCATGGATTTTATGGCATTACCGTGGGCAGTTGGTTGGGAGTGGGGTGGGGGGTGTAAATTTTAGCAAACAGACATCATGCCATTAAAATTTTTACTTGTCAGATAATTAAATTAAAACCCAAAACAAAAGGATCATTTGGGGAAAATATGTTTTTGTATTTAAATATTTAACAATTTATACTTGCTTTCTGAACTGTTTTGAAATGGCTTCATCTTGGAAGCTGTAGCAGCTTATTTTCCCTCTTTGTCACCTGTGAGTGGCTCTTCTCAGTACAGCCTTGTGATGCTGTTTTCCTGTCCTTTTACCACCTCTTCTTGTTAATACGGTGTAATTAAACTGTGAAAGGCTGAACTCTGTTCTACATATTTATTTGGAGAACTGTAATCAAAGCAAAACCCCTCTGTTCAGGACTAAACCAAACATGTGTGGCTTTTTCCAGAGAAATAATAAAAATGCTGTAGCAGCTAAACCCAGGCTCTGTGCTCTGACCACAAAACTGGTGGATAGATGAGCACAGCTTTTAATTTAAATATATATATATATAAATAAAACAAAACAAAGAACCCAGAGTGCACAGTCTTTTAATGTGGAAACTGGACAACCTCCCCAATGCTCTAGATTGCATTTTGGCAGCATCTGGAGCAGGAATTGATGCCTAGGCATGGCTGGGTGTCACTGTCTGACAATGTCTTGGGTGTCAGAGACATCAAAAGGGCACTGGCATCTAAGATACAGGACCTGGTGAAGACTGTCCAGATCTGCAGAGGGTGAAACAATGGGAGACTGTCAATTGATAAAAGATACTTATGCCTAGGTACTCGATTCCCATGGTGGGATTCAGAGTCAGGCCATGACATCTGCAATTTGGTGGCTCCAATATGAACTGTGGAGTCTAGAGATTGATGCAGCTCATGCTAAAGTAGTCAGCTGAAGCACTCTGGGCTGTGTTGCCTAAATCCACCGTCTTCCACTATTATGGACTCACTTTCTCACTGAGTCATGTGGGGATATGTGTGTTACTGATGATGAGGTGTTGGGTGCTATGTGACTAGTAGCCAGAAAACTCAGTGGGAGAGAGACAAGGTTATGGCACAAACCTGTACTGTTCCTATGTTAGGGAATAACAGGAAAAAAATCTTGAAATACCGTGCTATAGTAACTTCATAGTCTAATAAAAATCCACTACCATGCCTTTAAGCCTCTCTGAGCTGGAGTCCAGTGCTGCTGAGGGTTAAGGTTGCTGCTCCATGGCACTGGGAGGAGGGGCAGCACAAGGACAGAACCGACCTTGGGGTGAAGGCAGGCTCTGGTCCTGATCTGCAGCCTCACACAGAGGTGAGCATTTATCAGAGACTATGAGGAGTCCTCCTTGCTGCTATCTCTGCAGAGACTGCTGCTGGGGTGGAAAAGCCTCTCCATCAGCCCCAGTTGCCTCCTCTGTCCCAATTTCTGCACCTCTCTGAGGTCCTTAAGGTAATATGAACCCATCAGAATCTGGACTTTCCCTTGTAAAGCCACCTTTGTAAACAGTGAAGTTAAATTAAGAAAAGAAGGTCTGCTTATTTTATCAATCTGGATTAAACCTGAAAGTCACAGAAAAAGACTTTTGTCTTCTAACTTGTGCAACGAGAACAACTGATTAGAAAATCATGAAGTCATGATGAACAGGAGACTGTTGCTTTACAAATGTTTTCACCATAAGGGTTCAATTCTGAATACCTTGTGTGGCTTGACTCAAGAATATTGATGCTGGCAATATTCTTGTTGGAGTTTGAAATGACAATGAGAATATCCTGCTGGGTCTCGAGGGATATCATGTGTTGAAATTATGGGCTCTTTCTTGTTATTTTACATCTTGGAGCATGAACCTTATATATAAAGCACAAGAGCACAATCTGACAGAGGGACATTAATCAAACTCTGACACTCCTGATGAGCCAGCGATCAGCAGCAGGAAGAAGGATGTCTTGCAAGACGGAGCAGAAAAGAACCTGCAACTTCGGTAAAGGAAAACCCAGGGTCAAATTCCAGGTGTGGAAAAACAGCATCAGGAAAAGTCTCCAATATCACAAACCCCCCTCTCTCTCACACCACTTGGTTTGGCTCCGTATGCCACGCTGTCTGAAAGGCTTGGGTTTGGGTTTGAAGGGATGAGCATGTTTAACCAGAAGGCAGCACACACAGCATCTTGCTTTTTTTTCACAAGACAGACAGATTTGACAATTCGTTCTTAGAAACACATTTTTCCCCTCAGTAATGTGGGAGATGGCTTTCATCCAAGTCAGAAGTGACTCTCATTGCAATAACTTCTTCAGCATTTTCCTGATCGGAGCTGAGTTTGACTTTGAGACGTATTTTTATGGTTAATTTTCATTTCTGGTAAACAACTTGCCCTTGGAAATGAAAATCTCATTTTTCCTTGTATTTCCAAGTTATTCTACACATTCTTACTTAGACTCATTGAATCATAGAATTGTTTTGGTTGGAAAAAAACCTCTTAAGATCATCAAGTCCAGCCATTAACCTAACACTGCCAAGTCCATCCACTATACCATGTCTACAAATCTTTTAAATAGCTCCAGGGATGGTGACTGCACCACTTCCCTGGGCAGCCTGTTCCAAAGACTGACAACATTTTCAGGGAAGAAAATTTTCCTAATATCCAATCTAAGCCCCCCCGGCACAACTTGAGGCCATTTCCTCCTGTCCTATCACTTGTTACTTAGGAGAAGAGACCAACACTCACGTGGCTACAACCTCCCCTCAGGCTCCTTTTCTTCAGAAATATGAACTACTATTAAACTTTCTCAAATTCTGCTGATTTTTTTTTAAATGTCCACCACTTCTTATCAAGTTACCACAGCCCCATTGACATTAATGATAACCCTAAAGAACAGGACTACTTTCATCATCCCTGGGATATGCTCATGACATCAATTATAGAATCACTTAGGTTGGAAGAGACCTTTAAGATCACAGAGTCCAACCACAGCCTAACCCTGCCTAGTCCACCTCTAGACCATGTCCCCAAGAGAAGACACCGACCCCCACCTCTCTAGACCCTCCTTACAGGTAGTTGTAGAGAATAATAAGGTCTCCCCTCAGCCTCCTTTTCTTAAGACTAAAAAGCCCTAGTTCCCTAGCTGTTCCTCACAGGACTTTTGCTCCAAACCCTTCACCACAACAAAGGGCTTTGTTGCCCTTCTGGATGTGCTCCAGCATCTCATCCAGCATCTTCTTATAATCGGGGGTTCAAAACTGGACGCTGTACTCCAGGTGCAGCCTCACCAGAGCTGAGTATAATGCCACAGTCACTTCCCTCCTCCTGCTAGTCACACTATTCCTGATACAGGCCAGGATGCTGTTGGTCTTCTTAGCCACCTGGGCACAATGCTGGCCCATGTTCAGCTGGGTGTCTATTAACAGTCCCAACTCCTTTTCCTCCAGGGAGCTCTCCAGCCACTCTGCTCTAAGCCTGTAGCATTGCCTGGGGTTATTATGACCAAAGTGCAGGACCCAGCACTTGGCCTCGTTGGACCCCATAAAGCTGGCCTCTGCCCATCTCTCCAGCCTGTTCAGGTCACTCTGCAGGGCCTTTCTGCCTTCCAGCAGATCAACACTCCCACGCAATTTGGTGTCGTCTGCCAGCTTTCTGAGGGTGCACTTGATCCCCTTGTCCAGATCATTAATGATGATGTTAAAGAGGACTGGCCCCAGCACTGAGCCTTGGGGAACACCACTTGTGACCTGCTGCCAGCTGGATTTACATCCATTCACCACAACTCTGGGCCCGGGTATCGAGTCAGTTTTTTCGCCAAGTGAAGTCAATAATCCATGGGCAGCTAGATTCTTCAGGAGGATGCTGTGGGGAACAGTGTCAAAGGCTTTACTGAAGTCCAGGTAGACAACAACCACAGCCTTTGCCTCATCCACTGAGCAGGTCACCTTGTCATAGAAGGGGATCTGGTTCGTCAAGCACAATCTGCCTTTCATAAATGTATGTTGACAGCCTGATCACCTGAGTGTCCTGCATGTATTGCATGATGGTATTCAAGATGATTTGTTCCATCACCTTCCCCAGCACTGGCATCAGGCTGACAGGCCTGTAGTTCCTCAGGTCCTCCTTCCGGCCCTTCTTGTAGATGGGTGTCACATGCCAGCTTCCAGTCAAGCAGAACCACCCTGGTCACCCAGGTCTCCTGCTAAATAAAGGAAAGTGGCTTGGTGAGCATTTTGGCCAGCTCCCTCAGTACCCTCAGGTGCACCTCATCCAGACCCCTCTGGTGTATCCCTTCCCATTGACTTGTGTGGATCTAAGCTGCTGAGCAAGTCAGTAACCAATTCTCCTAGGTTTATGGGGGGGTTCAGTCCACTTCCCATCCCCATCTTCCCAATCAGGTGTCTGGGTATCAGGAGACCCTGGTCTTCCTACTAAAGACTGAGGCAAAAAAGGCATTAAGTACCTCAACCTTTTCTTCATCCTCTGTCGCAATGTTTCCCCCCACATCAGTGTTTCCCCATCATAGGAGATTCCCCTTGGCCCTCTTTTTGCTATTAATGTATTTATAGAATTGTTTCTTGTTGTCTTTTACAGCAGTAGCCAGATAGAGTTCTCTTTGGGCTTTGGCCCTCCTTATTTTCTCCCTGCATAACCTCACCTCAGCCCCATACTCCTCCAGGGTTGCCTGCTCCTTCTTCCAGCAATCATAAACCCTCCTTTTCTTCCTGAGTTCTAGCCAGAAATCTCTCTTCAACCAGGCAGGTTGTTTTCCCCACTGCCTTGACTTTCGGTACAGGGTAATAGCTTGCTCCTGCACCTTCAGGACCTCATTCTTGAGAAGGGTCCAGCCTTCCTGAGTTCCTTTATCTTACAGGACTTGTTACCAGGGTACTCTATCAGGACACTATGCTTCTCAACGGTCCAAAGTCCACCCTCTGGAAGTCCAGGGTGGTGGCTCTTCCAACCTTTCTCCTTCCTTCCCCAAGAACTGAGAACTCTACTGATTTGTGATCCCTGTGCCCAAGGCAGCCTCCAACCATCACCTCATCCACAAGTCCTCTACTTGTGAACAGGTCCAGCAGGGCACCTTCCTTATTGGCTCACTCATCAGCTGTGTCAGGAAGTTATCTTCCACACACTCCAAGAACCTCCTAGATTGACTCCTCTCCTCCATGTTGTCTCTGCAGGAGATATGTGGTAGGTTTAAGATGCTACTCCCAGCTGCCTGAAGAAGATTTCATCTTCCTCCTCATCCTGGTTGGGTGGTCTATAACAGACTCCCACCAGGATATTCACCTTGTTGACCTTCCCCCTGATTCTAACCCATAAACATTCAACCTTATCATCATCATCATCATCATCATCATCATCACTAAACTCCAGACAATCAAGACAATCCCTATCATTGAGGGCTATGCCACCAGCCCTCCCTCCTCGCCTGTCCCTCTTGAAGATTTTATACCACATCCATCACAGCACTCCAGTTGTGCAGGTCATCCCACCAAGTTTCTGTGATGGCAACTAAGTCGTAGGCTTCCCACTGTACAGTTGCTTCAAGCTCCTGTTTGTTGCCCATGAGGCATGCATTAGTGTAGATGCACTTCAGTCGGGCTGTTGATCCCTCCACCTTTCCAGGAGAAGCTGTAACTCCCTACACTGTTACTCCCAGTTGTTTCCATGGTGTGGAGTGGAAACCTTGGTACACGACTCCTCCAACCCTGGCGTGTTACCCCCAGGTTTTTGTAGTGTGTTCACTGGCAGGGTCTTTCTTCCAAAGAGATCACTGAGCAAGAAATCAAGGGCTTTGAAGTCTGACTGTGTATGGAAGAAATTATTCAGGGAACAATCCGGAAAAGAAGGCAGTATTACTTATCCACCTCATAGGTTTCTTGCAAATAGAGCAAAATATCAAACATTTCCTTTCTAAATCTCATGCTATGATGATTCTAAAGGTCAAGTGCAGTAAATTGCTGCAGTTGTACAGAAGTGAGTGGAACTAAAGCAGACTTTACTATAGATCTGGCTTGCATTTTCATACTAGATGACTCTGCATCTTTTCTTTTTAGTATTATTGGAATGTCTTACTCCACAGAGACTGCAAGCATGATTAGTTATAATTAACATATTGTTCAAAAATAGTCCTTGTTCTATTTTAATTGAAAAAGAAGTACAACTTTTTAAGCAAAAATAACCCCAAACCTGCTAGAGTATAAGGGACAGAGATAAAAAAAGGGTTCTTTAAAGACCATTAAAAAAATCTGTGAGA
This sequence comes from Gallinula chloropus, assembly GCF_964237585.1. Taxonomy (NCBI): domain Eukaryota; kingdom Metazoa; phylum Chordata; class Aves; order Gruiformes; family Rallidae; genus Gallinula; species Gallinula chloropus. The sequence goes on from NC_140086.1 coordinate 6,647,862, forward strand.
CCAGTTATTGTTTCACATGTTTACATATTTTCCTTTCAAAGGTTGTGGCTGAGCAGTAAGAATGAGGCTGACTGTTTTCCTTTTGCTAATGATGCAACAACCTGGTGTCATAGTTTAACCCTCACCAGCAGCTAAGCACCACACAGCCACTTGCTCACTGCCCCCACAGCAGGACAATCAGATGTATAAAAGTGAGAAAATACATGGGTTGAGATAAAGACAGTATAATAAATAAAGCAAAAGTTGCATGTGCAAGCAAAGCCAACCAAGGAATTTGTTCACTGCTTCCCTTTGGCAGGCAGGTGTTCAGCCATCTCCAGGAATGCAGGGCTCTGTCACACGTAAAGTGCCCCCCTTCTTCCTTCTTTCCTCATGGAAAAGGACCTGGGAGTGTTGGTAGACAGCCATCTGAATAGGAGTCAGAAGTGTGCCCAGGTGGCCAAGGTGGCCAAGAGCATCCTGGCTTGTATCAGAAATGGTGTGGCCAGCAAGACTGGGGAAGTGATCATCCTGACATACTCAGCACTGGGAACGCTGCACCTTCAGTACTGTGCTCAGTTTGGGGACCCTTACACACAAAAAAAATCTGGTGTCTTGGTCAGCAGTGGGTCCATCCTTGAGCTGGCTGGAATTGGCTCTGTCAGACTTAGGGGGAAGCTTCTATCAGCTTCCTGTAGAAGCCACTCTTGAAGTCCCCCCTTTCCCCCATGAAATCCTTGCCACACAGACCTACAACAGTGTCCAAAGAAGGGCAACAGAGCTGGTGAAGGGTCTAGAGCACAAGTCTTATGAGGAGTTGCTGAGAGAACTGTGGTTGTTTAGCCTGGAGACAAAAAAGGAGCCTGAGGGGAGACCTTGTCACTGGCTACAACTACCTGAAAGGAGAGTCTACTGAGGTGGATATCAGTATATTGTCCCAAGTAACAAACAAATGGCCCCAAGTTGTACTCAAATTGGATATTAGGAAAAAAAAAAAAATCACTGAAGAGGTTGTCAATCATTGGAACAGGCTGCCCAGAGAAGTGGTTGAGTCATCATCCCTGGAGATATTTAAAGTGTTTGGCCTAGGCAGTGCTAGGTTAATGGTTGGACTCTATGATCTTAAGGCTCTGTTCCAACCAAAGCAATTCTATGGTTCTTCCTCCAGTTTGATTTTCTGAGCGAGATGTCAGATGGCATGGAATGTCTCTTTGGTCAGTTGGGATCACCTGACCTGGCTGTGTCCCCTCCCAGCTTCTTGTGCACTCCCAGCATAAGTGTTGGTGGAGTGGGGTGAAAAGAAGAAAAGGTCTCTCTGTAACCACTGTCCAGCAATAACAAAAACATTACTTTATCAGCACTGTTTTCAGCACAAACCCAAACCACAGCACCACAGTAATTATTATGAAGAAAATTATCTCAGTCAAAAGCAGCACACCTGGCCAGGCATAACCACCAAGAAGGGAGAAGCTTGTAGCTTCCTTGTGTTAACTAAATATTCCTGGAACAGAAAAGCTTTCAAGATTACATGTGTGTAAGGGTCATCTGGCTCAGAGTTCCACAAAACAGGTTTCCACAGCCCATCAGGTGACTCATGGGGGATTGTAAAAAGACTCAGCCTTGGATTGCCTTGAGGCCGCATCTCAGCACAGACATCCCATGGGGAGCTGTCTAGATAGCTCAGACTTGAGTTGTCCTGCAAAAGGAGACTAAAGGGGCAGTGCTGCATAATTCAATGAACCAAAACCTGGGTTGAGCCTCGAATTCCTTCAGCAAACAATATGCCCTGAGTCCAAATCGAGCCACTATTCAGCTACCTAGCAGTAGGATAAAGGCAAACCAGAGGGTCCCCATTTGGCTTCAATGGGCCCAGAAAATGCAAAGTTGTGCAACATATAGGGCATAAAATAAGGGGGATCACTGCTAGTGACAACGTGGAAAGTGACATTGTCCACTAGGACACAGTCCTGCCCACTGACATGTACATCAGACATAAAATCAAATAAAACCCCTTGGCTTTAGTCTGAGGTGGGGGAGCTGCTTCTCCAACTCTGTGAGGAGACTCTTCCCACTTGTCCAGGATGCTGGCTAAGGGAAAGTACTGAGAACCCTTACCAGAGAGATGGGTAAGTGAATATTCAATATGCTTTAAGTTTGTAGTCTCAGGTGATTGACTAACTCCTTGCAAAAGATGGTGTTGGTGAAGAAGCTCAAAGCAGAGTGGACTGGTACTTGGAAGAGAGATCATGGGATTATCTACTAAGCAGACAATCTACATCAGGTTAAATTCTCTCCTGAACCATAAATACTCAGAAATGGGCAAAGCATTAGAGGGTAGTATAAGGCACTTTTCCCTCATTCTTATTTTTCCTTAGGCTACTTTTTATGGCCCTAATTAGAGAGAGAATACTGCACAGATGGTCCAAGATAACCCTTGATCTGAACCAGCATGGCTCTTCTTCCAGAGACAGGCAGTCAGGACTAATAAGGGATGAAAAGAACTACTCCAGAGGGTACCATGTGCAGTATGATGCAATCCCAGAAGCTACTGAGTGATTACTGGTGAGGCAACAAATCTCAACTAAAGGACCACATTGCCAGTACAGAGCTGTGTTTATAACCAATTTGTATTTGTTCTCTACCACTCTGAGATTTCTTGGGTTTAAAATTATTAGTGCCCTAATTCCTATTGTAATACAATCCAGCTTTTGAGGCTTTAAACTCTGTTGGGAATTTTGGGTGTGGAAATGTCTCACTTTCAGGAAATTATATGGGCAAATTCATCTGTAATCTTTGACCTTCATGCTCAAGGTGTATACAACAGACTAGTGCTAGAAGAATGGTGCCTCCAGGCACCATTTCCAGCAGGTTAAACCCTCCAGAGTTTTTTTCCAGGTGCGTAGCTAGGAAAGACCAAGTAGCTCAGACATATTCACTGACCCTAGAATCCCAGCCATAGTCTTATCATATACAGAATGGCCAGTGAGCACTATGGTGTGCAATTAATACTGCCCTATCATCACCAAAACTTTTGCCTCAGTGTTTGAAGTCTTGCTTTAGACCTCTCTGACTGCATATTCAAGTGAAGGGTAAGGATCTACAGCTGAGATGATAGATTTTTCTGTTGGATATTAAATTTGAGACCTTACTGCAGCCTATTGCTGTAACATTTCCCCAGCTGTGGGGTCAAGTCAGGACCTGTTTGTTAAAAGATGCTTGCAAAAGACTGCTGATAAATGTGTTCAGAGAATATATAAGCAACCCTACCCAGGGAGCAGATCTACCTTTAGACCATCCTATTCAAAGAAACACCCATAAGGTCTAGAGAGCTGGGCCTGCAGGGAATCCCTCTGGAGCACACCAAACAGCTTGTTTTGGGGGTCCCTCTAATCTTCTTCTCCAAGAATCACCAACAAGTTGGGCAATGAACAGCACTACTGTCACATGGAGAGGTCCTCAGTGGGTATCTGTTTGCCTAAGGAGCTCTTTGCTATCAGTGCCAGAGACAAATGACTGCAATCGATCCTGGAGATGAGGGAATCAGTCTTTGCTGAAGCCTGAATGATCCTGCAGCTCAACAGCTCCAGCTCTGAAAACAGCAATTTAAGATTATGTTTGTAGCCACCCTCATTTTATCCAGGGGATTAGCCTAAAACATCTCAACCACTGTTCTTGTTTAATTGTTTAAATGGAGGGTGGTGGAAGACTTGTGCAACTAAAAGCACATTTCATTTTGAAATATAATTGTAAATTATCCTGTGTGCTGTTCTCTAGGGAGGACAAAGATCATTTTGTCATGGGCTCTTTCTACCAGTCTAAAACAGAAGCTTTTTTGACTGACAAGGTACCTATTGCAAATAAAGAGGATGCTTTATAGTTTTCCTGTATAATCTAAGTCCATCATTATCCTTCCTTTCTGAAGAAACATCTGAAGGTCTGACATGAACACAATGACATCCAGAAGAGTCTCTAAAGTGCTTTGAATATTAAAGCAGGGCAAGGAACTGAGATCCCTACAGGGCATCTGCCTAATGGCTCTGCTAAATGAGCATGCAGCACCCACATACATCATGTAACTTCTTTCATTTTGTTTTCTAGTTTCATTCAATGAGATCATCAAAAGTTTTCCAGGAAATGAAAAAAATATAATCTCTGTGTATATGACTGTGCAGAACTGGTGTCAGCCTGTTCAGCACAAACAACAGTAGAAAAAGCTAAAGAAAAATTGCTTTAACATATGAAAAGGATACAATCTACATATACAAAGCACCAATTCAGCGTGTTCCCAACAAGCAACAATATCTAATAAGGAAAGAGACAATTAAGAGCATAGAACTGGAAGGAAAAGGCAGTGGCAGGAAATCTACCTTCTTGGCAGGGCAGGTAGCTTTTTGATCAAAAGAAGTTTACAGAAAAGCCCTGCCTCTCAGTCCCATATACCATAGGCACCCTGACACTACCAAACACTAGAAGAAGAAATCAAGGGCATGACCAAGGTGCTTGAACCTCACAGTTGAAAAAAAAAAATAGGAATAAGGGATAATTTAGGTTTATTAGTGCTCTAGGAACAAATCACAGTCATTCAGTCTGGATAAGACCTGCTTTACATCTGAAAAGGAAACTGCAAACAGTAACCGAAGAGCCATGCTGTTATTGTTGTGTGAACATGTAGAAAGTGCAACAGTCTTTTATGCATGAAAACTCTGCAGAAGCAATCAGCCTGGCAGATATTTCCACTCTATGAGCTCACTTTCTTTCCTTCTCCTTTTTTTCTGTGAGCATACAGACCCAATGCAAAGGGCGAAGCTCCTAACAGCCAGTGGTAGTGTTGAGAACAAAAAGGAATCCTCCTTTCATCTAGATCAAAAGGAGATGTCTGGGCTGATCTGAAACACCCCTTTTACAAGTCGAAGGGTGTAGATATCCTCTAGTTGACATAGCTGCCCAGGGAACACACACGAACGCACACTGGGAGCTACTGAAGCCAGTTATTGCAGGATCAAAACTGACAGTTTCCCGCTGCCTTCTTAGAAATTGCATGCTACTCAGGCCCATCCTGATCCTAAGAAATAGGACTGAGGACATCTATTTGAAAATAGGACACAGCAAGAAAAGCCATGGAGAGCTCTCAGCTGACAGGACGGGACCAAAATGGGTTGGGTACCTTGAGATTTGTGCCATCTCCCCCTCCCAGTAATTGCTTTTTCCCTGAACCATGGTCAGGATGAAGTCCTCTGCACAGAAACCAAGCAGGGAAATGGAAGTTAAGCTTTTCCCATGCATTTCTGAGCTGTACCCCTCCACTACCACCACGGGGCCACCCAGGGCACATCAGGACTGTCCATGACATGACACAGATCCACAAAATCCTTCCAGCATGGATGTGCTTGAGTTCTGCTGGAGTCCTGGTTCCCCATCAGCCTTAACTCTTGCTTCTGAGGCTGAAGCAGCAAGTAGCTGTTGCATTAAAGATAACTGACACAGCACCATGACTGTGCAAGGCCACAAAGTCATATATATAGGAATATATATACTTTAAGCCAAAAGTATTTTTTTAAAAAATTGGGGGGGGAGGGGGGGTGTTTGGTTGGTTGGTTTTGCTGGGGGAGGAGGATAGGAAAAGAGTCTCACCAGTCTTCAAGCCTTGTAAAAATTCTGGAATCACACAACATTAGGCATTGGCAGGGACCTCGAAAGCTCATCTAGTCCAACTGCCCTGCCAGAGCAGGATCACCCAGACTAAATCACACAGGAATGCATCCAGGAGTGTTTTGAATGTCTTCAGAGAAAGATACTCCACATCCTCTCTGGGCCGTCTGCAGTCTGTCCCAGGGCTCTGTCACTCTCACAGTGAAAAAGTTTCTTCTTATATTCACTTGGAACTTCTTATGCTCCAGCTTGCATCTGTTCCCCCTTGTCCTGTCGCTGGCCATCACTGAGAAGAGCCTGGCTTCATCCTCCTGACACTCACCCTTTACATATTTATAGACATTGATAAGATCACCCCAAAGTTTCCTGTTCTCCAAGCTAAAGAGGCCCAGATCCCTCAGGCTCTCCTCACAAGGAAGTCATTCCACTCCCTTAATCATCTTTGTGGCCCTGCGCTGGATTCTTTCAAGGAGCTCTATGTCCTTCTTGAACTGAGGGGCCCAGAACTGGACACAGTATTCCAGGTGAGGTCTCACCAGGGCAGAGTAGAGGGGCAGAAGGACCTCTCTTGACCCACTACCAGAACAAATGCACATTTCTTGAGCACCTTGAAGATAAAAAGTCACAGCAGCAGCTGCTTCACGAAGCAGCAAGGACAAGTAGCTCATGTGGATTTGTCAAGAATAAATTGTGTTGAACTGATCTAATTTCCACTTTTAGCAATTTAACAGGCTTTAAGAATAAAGGAAAAGTAGCTGTCAAAAATCTTACATTACTAAGGCTTTCAAAATGGTTGCATGTGACAGTCTCATAAGCAAGCAGCAGCAGCATGGTCCTGCTGAGACAATGATCGATTGGGTGCAAAGCTGGTTTGATAACGTATCAGAAAGGTTATCGGTGGTGCTTTGTCAGAGTGGAAGGATGTAGAAAGTGGAGTTCAGCCAGGTCTGGTTTGGATCCAATCCTGGCATGTGTTTTCATTAATGAATTAGATGATAGAAAAGAGAGCATGGTTATTAAATTTTCAGATGGCATAAAGCTCGGAGGCATTGTAAGCACAGGAGGACAGGATTTGAATTCAGAACGATTTGGAAGAATTGTATAACCTGTCTCAGGGAGGGAGTGGAGGGGGAAGCTGAAATTCACTGGGGACAAATGCAAGGTTACAAACTTGGGCTTATAGAAATACACCGATACCAAAATTTGCAAACAGCAGCTGTGTGGCAAAGTGTGGTATCACAGGAGATGAAAAGCTGAACTGCTTATAAAAAACAGAGAAATTACCACCATACAAGAGTAAATGAACAGGATTAGAACTTTCAAAACTTGCAGTAGTCCCCTCTTTGGTACCAGAAAGACTTCAGATGCCATATTGTATTCAGTTTTGAGTGTGACTGCTCAGTAAAGATGTGTAGCAACAGTCCAGAGAAGAAGAGCACTACCAGAGAAGTGGAAAACATGGACAGAGCAGAATGACTGACAGGCTTGGTGCTTTAATTTTACTAAGTCTCATAAGAAGCTCTCCAACAAGCTTCATGCACATAAAAAGCTTGTGGCAAACAGGAAAAGAATAATCTGTTTTCTAAATCTCCAGGGAATGGAAAAAAAATTAAAAGAAAAGCTTGCATTGCAGGAAGAATTTTCAGTTTGAACTTCTCAACAGTGAGACTTGCAAAGTACTGGGAAGATTTCTCTTTAGACATCACTTTGTGCTAATGGCCTGACCCCAGCTGAACCAATACCTTTGATGTGAGTCGCCATCCTCCTGAATGCAAGTCTTCATGCACCAAATGACTGGATGTGGGATCACGTTGGAGTCTCAGCAGCAGTGAGCTCCAGGTTGGCTCTGTCAGACACTTCAGTCTGACAAAACCCAGTGAGTTTCATTTCAAAGACTCAGTGTGGGCTATTCCGTCTGGGTTTTGCTCATGGCATCAGTCTTTTCCCCTCTTGCTATTTTCTTGCTGCATGATCTGTTCAAGGAAAGTTTGCATGGCAGGGAGAATGGCAACACATTTTATCATTTTCTAGGGAGGCAGAAAAATGAAAAGATATCTTTAACAGACACAAGAAATCCATGGCTTGAATGTTGTATTTATTTAAGCACCATTTGCTACCTGTTTCTTGGTTCATAGGCAGAACACCCTGGGGAGTTAAAAATCTTTGTATGGCTTAGAATGATCTTCATTAGATGTGCTACTTGGGTTTTCATTGCAATTTGATGTGCTGAACGATATGGCACTTGCTCCTGATACATTACTTTGTTTCTCCTATTGTAGCATTGCCCAAGTGTAAGGAAAGATCTTCAGTTGAATCTGGTACCTCTAATAGTGACTGATAATATGCAATCAATGACAATTAAACCTATTGGTCCCATGGTTTCATGTCAGACCTGAACCTTCTGCACTGACTCAGTGTTGCATCAACAGAAAATCATCATCTCTGAAGTCAGACTGTCAAGTTCTGACATGAGGCTACAGAGCAGAGGGGAGACAGATAGGCAGGTGGTATTGGGTCCTGTCTAGATGGAATGATCAGTTGCCTCTCTCAGTGATGATAGGCTTTTGGATGGAGACCCTCCTGGACTAGAGAATACATGGAAAACATTGGGAAACATCCCCAACAAAGGCATATTTAGAAGTTAGAACTCTCCCTTCAGATATCAAATATTTTTGTACTGGCTGCACTGTCTTTTGTTTTCTGGTGGTCTGCAAAGTTATGATTCTTTTCATGTCTGTTAATATATAATATATTTGATTCATCAACCACAAAACTTTTCAAAGACTGGAAACTGGTGGGTGCTAAATTCCACTCAAAGTGAAATCAGGATGATCTTCTATTAGTGAGCCTGGAAATCTGCTGCTGACTCCCAAAAGCGTGTAAAGAATAACAACTGACATTTCATTTTTGTTGTTTTTCCCAACTCAGAGACTCAACCACTGAACATGAGAGCTCTCTGATCAGTCTTCCTGGCTTGGTGACCTTCAATCCTTTAAGCATTCAAAGCTTAAGTTCAGCCAGCGGCAAACTGAAGCAGCTGTAAGCACACGCTGGGATCTAATCATTGAGATTTATGATAGCCATAGATTGTAGCCATAGACTTTTGAAGACAGAAGGATCATTTGTAACTTTTGTTTTGCATGAAACAAGGTAGAGTGTTAGACTTACACCTTCGGGTGAGCCAGACTATGGCTTTTACAGACTTTGGGTGGTGAAGAACCTGCCATATCCTCAGCTGAACTCTCCAGCATTAAAAATATGCAACTTATCTGTAGTCAGAACTTGTCTGGCTAGAGCTACCAGCCTGTGAAGTGTTATGCATTTGTATGTTAAATTAAAGAGCCCTCTGCCCTTATATATATTATTCTCCTGAATTCCTATTTAGAGCTTTTTTCGCTCACTGCTTTTACATTTATTACTGTTCTGCTGCAAGAGTTCAAAGTTTTCAGATGAAAGCCCTATGCAATTCCAGAGGACAATGCTCTTTTCCTATGCCAGTCTGTCTGCAATACATTGTGGGGTGGAGGGAAATGCATGCACAATTCCCATCAATGCCTGATGTCAGCTTTAACAACTCTTTCCTCTCCTCCCTCCCATCCTCCTCACCACCCCACCCCCAACCCCCCAGTATGGATTATATCAAGTTTTTTTCACCAGGGGCCTATATCCTACCAGTTTGCTATTCTCTGATATTAATGTTTGAAGTTTTAATGAGCACAGGCAAAGGAGAGTGCTTAGCAACAATACAGATAGTACAACAAATGCAGGATAAGCAGTTTGAGATTAGATTTTAATGCCATCTTAATGACACCACCAAGATCTAGTTATTGCTCTGCTTTAACTATGCCACTAAAGCAGATGCCAGAATACTGCAGCTCATTTGCACTACTGGGGTTTCCACTTTGGGAAGTGGGATTTTGGAAGCAACCAGGACAAAGAGAAAGGAAGAGGTGACAGACTGCATGATGTCAAGACAGAATTTCTTCTAACTGAATAGCACATTCACAGTATGGTCAAAGTACCCTCACTTGCATTAATTTCTCAGAATTTCTCTTCATCCATACAGGCTGGAGAATTACAGCAAAGGTATTGGCACTATTTATTATTAGATTTTCTTGCAGGCTTTAACCCTCTTTTTAACTCCTGTCACTCCCAGGAATGACAGATATCATTAATGAGTAGAATCAGGTTTAAGAAACTATGTTTGTGGGCTTTTTTTGACTATTTAAACTAAGCATTCACTGGCTGGCCTTGAAAAGAGCTTGTCTCCTCAGTGAGAAACCTGTGGCACTCTCTCATAAATGAAACCTGGTCGTACAAAACCAAAAGTGAAAGCCATGAGATACTCCAAAGTCCTCAAATAAGCTTAAGTTATCTTGCCTTTTGGGAAATCACTGGCCAAGAAGCAGAAGCGTAAGTTAGCCAAAACTGGAAATGGATCCTCAAGCCCAAACCCTCTGTAGTGGAGAAGTACTAGAATTTCAGTCCCACATACATCTCAAAACAGGGGAATAACCTTGTCTTTACTTGTTCCCCACTGCTAGACCCGCCTTTATACTTACGTCCTATGCTAGACAAGCTTTAGAAAGGCAGAATGACTGCACTGTTGAGCGGGGTGGGAGGAATGGGGAAATAAGACAGCAGACCTGCTTGAGTATTCAGAATGAATCAATGGCAGAAGCAGGAACAGAATCACAGAAGACTAGCTTGGAAAAGGCCTTTGAGATCATTGAGTCCAACCGTTCCTGTTCTCTACTAAACCATATCTCTAAGTAACTCATCTACCCATCTTTTAAACACATCCAGGGATGGTGACCCAACCCCCACCCTGGGTAGCCTGTTCCACATCCCCACAACTCTTTCAGCGAAGAATTTTTTCCTAACATCTAATCTGAACCTTCCCTGCTGCAGCTTGGTGCCATTTCCTATCACTTGTGGGTGAACAAACCCACAGTCCTTCAATGCCTTTAATATTCCCACCTTGACACACCTTCTGTCTGACCTAGCATGAACTTCAGGAGGTACTTCACATACAGTTCCTTATGCTGCAAACCTCCTCTGAAGAACAGCTATGTGCAGAGGACTTGCAGTTCATTGTCCTTCACCTCTGGTTCTCCATGCTTGCCACAGGTAGAGCCCAGTGAGCCTCATGCTGTGGTCCCTTTACTCCTTTCATTCCTATGACACCCACCTTAGAAATAAACAGCTGCAGGAAAAAACAAAGAAACTGCTGTGACACTATTGAATGGCCATTTTTTGCCATGTGGGGATTTATCACTATGTGATAGACCACTTCGATAGTAAGTCTGGTCACTCCACCACCAAAAAGTGATGGCTGGGTTGAAAGTTTCAGAGAGGCCAGGGGCAGAGCCAGTGCCAGAGCAGTATAAAAACCAGGTCGTGTTAAGAACACCTGGAGTTGTTCTGTTTGTCACACAGTAAAATTTCAGCACCAGTTCAAATCTCTCATTCTCCTGGTGCTGATCTTTACTACAAGAAAAAAATGACTGAACATGAGACTTCATGGTCCATGTATCAATGTCTCAAACCCTTTCTCTCTGCCTTTCTGTGAACGCTGGAAGCACATGTTCATCTCCCAGCAGACCCGACTCAGCCCTCCTTTCCAGGAAAGACACAAAACTGCAGCTTTCTGTACGTCAGCCAAAGGACAAACAGGAAACAAAGGAGACAGAGGGCAAAGACAAGCATTGATAAAGGAATGAGAGGCTTTTGGTAAGAAAATGGTGAAACACAAAGATAATTGAGAGGGAGTAGCCACAGAGAAACACCCACTAAGAGCAAAGCTGAGGAGAGGTGGAAAGAAAATGCTGATGAGAGGCTAGGGGGAGAAGACAGCAAAATGAAACAGAAAGGAGTATCAGCAAATTTCCATAATGTAACACTGATTAAGCTTTTTATGATTGTAGACAGGGATATGCAGAAATGTTCCCTTGCAGGAGGTTTGCATACTCATATTTTAATGTCCCTGAACACTTTCCCAGACTCCACAGAAGTGGTTAATGCTAGTGGTTAATGCCCTGAATCTGGCCTACTCCCTGTGCATCACTAGGTTCCATGGGGCATTATCCCTGATGTCTGTTCTGGAGGGACTCGCACGTCAACTCCAGGTCTATGCTGCCTCCAGAGAGTGTGACAGCCCTGTAACTTTTAGGACAATTAGAGTTAGAAATACCCTGTCTCCAAAGCAATGGAGATATCACTTGCATGGTACCTTGTGACATCTGGACATAGATTGGTTCTTATCCAGGCCAAGACAGAAGACTGAGCTGATTCTACCTGTGCATTGGATGTAAAATACATGCAAAGTAATGAGATTCTGGGCTACCCAAAGCAAAATCCATAAGTCAGTATGACCTTAAACATTTCCAGAAATCTCAGCCTGCACCCACTTCAAGACCAGACTCAAGCACTGACCCAGTGTGCAAACAATCAGTATTATTGCTATTTACGTACCACCAGTTGTTTACCTGATTTTATTCTGACTAGCTATTGTTCATTTTCTCAGACATGCTTGGCTGAAAAATTTCCTGAGATAGATCTATGAAACTATAAATAACAAGAAGATTATAGCTGTCCCTGAATGAATTTTTGAAAGGTGTACACCACTGTTCAATACTAGTGTCAAAAAAAAAAAAAAAAGACTACCAGAGACATCACCTTACAGCAGAGAGGAAGCTTTTAAGCTCCACAGAGTGATTTCACCAGACTTTTCCATCTGAAACATGTTTTCTTCTGCAGTTGATTTGCACATAATAAATCTGTCTCAGTCACTTCAGGGGAACTGACACTGGTTGTCTAGTCTCTCTGCGCCCTACGAAATGACAAGAAATAATCTCTGATCTCTTCAGGGCCTCTGCTGCAGACTTCAGGGGGAGGTTTTTCCAGTGGGTTCCCCTCAAAGTTACATGAACAGTAATTGTATCCCCAGTCCAGGTTCACCAGCTCCCCAAAGCTTGCTGGAAGGGACCGCAGATGGTTATTTCCCAGCCAAAGCGTGTGCAGATTCCTTAAGAGACAGATATCCTCGGGCAGACTCTCCAGTGAGTTGAAGAGCAGTAGCAGCGTTTCCAGTTTCCCCAGATGCTGAATGCTGGAGGGGATTGTGCCTATTCTGTTGTCGCTCACATCCAGAAAGGTGAGGCTCCTCAGCTGGCAGAGAGGTGCCGGCAGTTCCGTGAAGCTGTTGTTGGCCAGGTGGAGGCTGTGCAGCCTCTGCAGTGCCCCCATTTCTGGGGGCAGCGAGCTCAGGCTGTTGCTGCTCAGAGTGAGCCTCTCCAAGTGACTCAAAGTGCCAATTTCAGCAGGGATTTTCTTCAAATTGTTGGAGTCTAGGTAGAGGCAGGTTAGGTTCTTGAGGTGACTGATCTCTCGGGGAAGCAAGTCCATCCGGTACCTCAGGCAGCTCTCTCGTTCTGGGCTCATCTCCAGGACCTGCAGCTGATCCAAGCTGAAGACCTGTGTGGGAACTGACACCAGCTCTCTGCCTGAGATCTTGAGTTTCTTCTTCCCTTCATGCTTTGGATCATGCTCTGTAAGGTACTTCCAGAGTGGATCGGGGCCTGTAGAGGCACATCCAAAAGAGGTGTCTGCATCCATCATCCCACCAGAAGTGTGGCTGGTTGAACCTAGATGGTCAGTGATGATTTCCTGCACAGGTAACCTCTGAGGTTCCAGGTGGATCGAGGCACTCCATTAGCTTTCATCTCTGCCAGGTACGTTACCAACACACAAGGCAGAGTGTTTGGGTTGCTCAGATACATCCCATTGAGTAAACATTTGGCACTGTCACTTGATCAGGTGTTTCCTTTTCAACTCTGCAGTGTACACAAACCCCAGCTCCTGGGCTATGACGTACCTCTCACAGTTGCAGCCAGTGAGCTGGTGGCAAATACCCATCGTTTGCAAGCAAAGCATCAACACTGTGCCTGTGGCTCAAATCCTTGTTTGCATGTAGCACCTTTCTTTGGAGAGCACCTAGGGTGCCACTGTCTGAAGAATTCACTTTGGACATTCCCAGGGGATAGCTATTGAAGCAGCAAAGGATGGGGAGATAAAGCAAATAGTAAATGGGACAAGATAAAACACAAAGTAAATAGGACAAGAAGAAGACAGGCTCACAGCTGGCGGCTTGGGAGCTGGGGACCATGAACGCGTCCTGCCCTCAGGTCAGTTTGTGCCTTTACCATGAAGCAAACACAGTAAAGGATCAGTTTTGAAATCTGCAAGTCCTTCTCCCTCCTGATGAGCATATGAACCCCTGCAGCACAGAAATACTGTCTTTCTTGTGCTGCACTTGCTCTGGTATATTTGAAAGCAAATTTTCACTCCTTGCTGGCACAGCTTTTGTAGGGGAGATGAAAAATGCCAGTTTTATCCCAAACCACACAGCACAGCATGCCATATAGAGAACAGAGCATGTTTCCTGGAAGGAGGAAATTGTGGGTTTGAAGCCTCAGACTGAGAAAGCCCACCTCTTTTACTTCATCATCTAATCCTTATGGCTTTTAGCAACATTGTGCTTGGGACAACTATTTCTAATATTTTTCAGAAGCAAGGTCTCCAAAGCATCCCACAGGTTATTAAAGGTAGGAGACAATGTGTTGAGGTATTGCTTACCAGGTCAAGTCTTCTGAAGGAGGAGCATGCCAGCTTTCCTTTCCCACCCTGCTCAGGTCAGATCTCCTCATCCCAGGATGGCCCTGAGTTTGCTGGATCTTGTGTCCCAACACCAGGGGAGTGCATGGCCACACAGATGGGTGGCAAGAGCTGGGAGGTCTCTATCCAGAGGATGCTGATAAGAGGATTTCAGGATCACTGTTTAACCCTATGAACTTACACTTTAGGCTCTAATGTTTTTAAATTGAGTTTCACCCTGAAAGAGAGATTTTCAGGGCAGTTACATACTGGCTGTTACCACTGACATGGGTTCAGAGTGCAAATACAACTCCCTTATTGAAATCAAGCCCTGCAAATCTTCCAGATTCATTTTCAGCATCTGTTAAGAGAAAACTTTACCTTGCCTAGTATCCAGAAGCATTGTGAGGCTGATTTAGCATCGTAAGTATTGCAAGCAGATTGAGGCTGATTTAGCATTGTAATCATTGTAATCTCCTGCGGTGCTGAAGACTGGAGACAGCCTGCTGTATTTCCCAATAGAGATTGTGCAAGTTATTGAGCTGGGGCTGTCACAGCAGAGTATTTCCTGTCTGTAAATACATGGATCAGACACTGGTGCTACAGGCAGGGCTTTGCCTTCTTTGGTCATGGCTGGTTTTATAAGACAAGAAGTCTGACTGGAGTATGCGGGAAGGGCATCTCTTCCTAGAACCCTACTCCACCTGGATGATAAGTAGCTGGCTTCATCCATGGGTTTTTAAACTAGATTCAAAGGGGATGGAGTTGTTACTGGGTTCCCATCAGTGGGGCAGTGTTCTGGTAAGCTGAGCTTTAAACTAGATTCGAGGGTGGAGGGCAAAGGAACTGGGGCTTGATGGACAAAAACCTAGGGGTAACACACCAGGGTTGGAGAAGTGGTGTGCCAGTGAGTTTCCACCCCACACCGTGGAAGCACCTGGGAGTGACAGTGCAGGAGACAGAGCTTCTCCTGGAAAGGGGGAGGGAACAACAGACAGACTGAAGGGCATGGGTTTATAAAAGGCAGATTCTGCTTGACCAGCTTGATCCCCTTCTATGACAAGGTGACCTGCTCAGTGGATGAGGGGAAGGAGGTGGATGTTGTCTACCTGGACTACCAGTAGAACCTTTGATACTGTTCCCCACAGCATCCTCCTGAAAAAAACAGCCATTCATGGTTCAGGTGGGTATACTCTTCGCTGGGTTAAAACCTGACTGGATGGCCAGGCCCAAAGAGTTGTGATGAATGGCATTAAATCCAGCTGACAGCAGGTTACAAGTGGTGTTCCCCAGGGCTCAGTGCTGGGGCCAGTCCTCTTTAACGTCATCATTAATGATCTGGATGAGGGGATTGAGTGCACCATCAGAAAGTTGACAGACAACACCAAAATGTGTGGGAGTGTTGATCAGCTGGAAGCCAGGAAAGCCCTAGAGAGTGAGCTGAACAGGCTGGAGAGATGGGCAGAAGCCAGCTTTATGGGGTCCAAAAAGACCAAGTGCTGGGTCCTGCACTTGGGTCATAATAACCCCAGGCAATGCTACAGGCTTAGAGAAGAGTGGCTGGAGAGCTCCTTGGAGGAAAAAGACTTGGGGGGTGTTAGAGGACAGCCAGCTGAACATGAGCCAACACTGTGCCCAGATGGCCAAGAAGGCCAACAGCATCCTGGCCTGTATCAGGAATAGTGTGACTAGCAGGAGTAGGGAAGTGACTGCTTCACTATACTCAGCTCTGGCGAGGCCACACCTCGAGTACTGTGTCCAGTTTTGTGTCCCCCACTACAAGAAGGGCATTGAGATGCTGGAGTGTGTCCAGAGAAGGGCAGTGAAGCTGGTGAAAGGTTTGGAGCAGAAGTCCTGTGAGGAGGACTGAGGCTTTTTAGTCTTAAGAAAAGGAGGCTGAGGGGAGACCTTCTTATTCTCTACAACTACCTGCAAGAAGGGTCTAGACCGGTGGGGTTCTGTCTATTCTCTCAGGTAACAAGGAAATGGTTTCAAATTTCACCAGGGGAGATTTAGGTTAGATATCAGGAAGAATTTCTTTCCTGAAAGGGTAGTTGAGTATTGGAACAGGCTGCCCAGGGAATTGGTGGAGTCACTTGAGGTATTTAAAAGGCATTTTGATATTGTGCTTGGGGACATGGTCTGGAGGTGGACAAGGCAGGGTTAGGCTGTGGTTGGACTCAGTGATTTTAAAGGTCTCTTCCAACCTAAGTGATTCTATGATTCTATGCTTCTATATTTTAACATCACAAGCCCACACACTCCCAATTTCACTCTTCATTACAGTCCTTCAAGGATTACTCAGAGAATCAGCACAAATCTATTCTTTAGGGTAAAATCTATGACCCTTATTAAATCCACCTGTTCTGGAGCTAAGCATTTGTCTTTGGTTCCTCCAGCATTTTGTATGATTTAGGAACCAGTTCTAAATTTCACATGAAATTGCCTCTACATGAGTCCTATAATAAACAGACCACATAATCTGTAGGAAAGCAATGGACCTTTTCTGTAGTGTTCACTGGTGAGTGGTGCTGGCTAATTGTGAAGTCATTGAAAAGTATTTTCTACTGGTTGTTCTGGAAACCAGCATTCTTTCAGTAATGGAGGAGAATATTTACTCGTATTCTTGTCATCTTCATTTTACTCTAGAATTTCAATATACACATCCAGAGATCTGCATATAGCCTTCCAGGTCTATTTCTGCCTTTTTAAAGACAGAATGGGAATTGCATTTCTGAGCACTTTAAGCCTGAGCCTTGCCAATCCACCACTATATTACAGTACAATAAGATATCTACACAAGACAGACCTTACAGTTTTCCATCAACCATCAGATGAAACTCCCTTACTGGGAACTGCACTATGAGAGGGCTGCAAACATGCACATCCAATGTTTTAGGCAATGTTTCAGAACTCAGGTATGATGATGAGCACTGGGGGAAAAGGACAAGTTTTCAGGAAGGAACATCACATAGGTAGCAGCCAGGTCTTTTAGAGGCTGAGTTGCATGCATGCAATTAAGTATGTCTATGACAATGGCCACATTGTATGACTGATACTGATCTCTCCTACAGAATAACATTTCTCATTAGTAATGAAGAGCACAGGCTTTCTCTTTAATCCTCCTGCTCACTTGTTGAGTGATATTTACTGACACAATCACAAGTGGTTTGTTGGGTTTTTTTCATGATTACATTGGGTCTTGTCTTTAATTTCTTGCCCACTTGGCTACTAAAGTAGTCCATGGAGCCAAGTGAAACCATTAATAACCTGAGCAGCAGAGTTTTAACCCAGGTTTTGTAGCACTTGAAGCATGCTAACTTTTGTACATGAATAGCTCATCCAAAACAGTGTCCAAAATGAAAATGAGATTTCACAAGACCAGGCATGCTTATGCCTCTCTATTGCTGCTTTTTCTATTTTTTTTTTCTGAGTGGATTTTGTGCATTTTTCAGCACATAATATATTGTTAATGAATAAACTTGCTATAGATAACAGTGCTGGAGATAGCAGCAGGGATCAAGAGCTATGGTATTTTTGTGTGGAGAATTTTTATAAATGAAAATTGCTATGAAAATGCAACACATGAATACATTATGGCCATTTCAGCTTTCAGAGCTGTCAAAGAGCTTAGTAAATGTAATTACTTCAGTCACATGCTTTATCCATGCCATGTTGACAGTATAGAAGAAAGACACAGCGTGACTTTTTTGCTGCCTTTATACTGAAATTATTAAGAACCAATCTGGAATTATCACAGAGTAAGTACTCTGGGCCATTATGTATCTGGTCCAATAGCTGAAGAGATAAGCACACCCCTTTCCCTTCAGAAACTAAAATCAGCTTAGTACAAGACTATGGTCAATGAGCATTCACATTCACACTTGTCTGCTAATGCTAAGCAATTTGGGCAAAGAGCAAAGGAAGAAAAGGCATCCTATTACACAATTGTTATTCAGTCTCTTCTTAGGAGGCCAAGGCTTGAAAAGTCATTAGGTGGTGTGATGAAGAACAAGTCCAGCATAACAAGCATCACAGGTTGCTCGTCTTCACTAAGGGAGAGAAGTGACATGCTGAATCAGAGACAAAGGAAGACAAGGCTGATATTACATAGGCTGCTTGATTTAGTGTGTGCTGCTCACTCACCAAAAGACTAGATTCTGTATGCTGGCCCACAGTAGCATCTCATTGTATATAGATTTTTCTGGCTGCTGACTTTTTATCAAGATCTCTTGAACAACAGAAAAAAGAGTAAAGTCAATAAGATTGTGTTCAAGTTACTGAAGAACCTTAAATCCTTAGGGTTAGCAGCGGTAGTTTCTATCCATTTTTTATATAGCGGCTGTCGAAGTTATCCAGAAGCACAGCAAAGTGTTTTCAAAAAAAGATTGCTTTTTATCTGGTTGGCAGTCTTCTATTTATAGTTGGCAAACATTTCTATGGTGCAGGTTTATGAGCACTCTGTAGGCTTAAGCTTAAGCCAGTGATAACTGTGCAGCCAGTTGTATCTGAAGCTTTTGTTCTGGGACGAGCAATACAGGATGCAGCAGTTACATTCACCTCAAGAGCACTGCTGCCAGCCACAAGGTCCAATAATGAAGAAAAAAGTGTGTAATGTCTTAAAAAGTCAAGCTTATTAATTTGTTTTGTCAATGAATAAAGAAAATACAGAGGTAAGGTACCCAAAAGCTGCAGGTCCCTTTGCTTCAGTATATTCAATGATAATGATTGAGGAAGCAGATCCCAAACAGAAAGGTAATAGTCTGCACCTCAAAGTGAGAGTGCTTACTGACTATAACCCCTGTTGAAGATGGAGGTGTCTTTAAGCTCTGCCCCGTGGGATACCTTATTCAGTACCAAAATATTGTTGAACAGATCTGGAGAAAAATGACACTACAACATCATGTGCTTCCTTGGACACTTGTGTGCTAGTCAAAAATGTAGGCAATGTGGAAGAGATCTTTTTCAAAACTGGAACAAAACCAAGAATGTGAGCTTTCAGTCTCTCAGAAATTGGAGGTGTTTGCATGCTATCTTTAATCCTGTGGTGAATATCAGCTCTTCTTTTGCCAAAGAGGTTGGGCTGCCACAGCATCTCCTGTCATTCAGATCAGTCCATCATTTAGTATATGTGAACTGTCAGGTTATATCGTGGACATGCTCCCTGCAGACTGATCCTTTTTACCCCAGGCAAGCACGCATCGGGACTGTAAAGGACATACAGGAGGGAATTTGTACAATCGACCACAGAGAGTGTCACTGACATCCCATGGGAGTCTGTACCTCTCTGAGATGGATTAAAAGATCTTTCAGAGTGGAGATGCTAAGGAAAAATAAGGAGAAGCATGGCAGTATTTGAAATGTATGTCTTGCATATGTCTTGCGCTCCATCTAATATGCCCACTTCTTTGGGAGACATGGGGCTATTTATTCACACTGAAATAAAACCAAAATATAGAGGCATATTAATATTTGGAGGAAACATTTTTTAGGCAGATATGTAAAGCTTCTTCGAGTTTGCCAAGGGTAAGAAAGTGTATGACAACCTCTAGTGTCTCTGGATACTGGGGATTACTTAAGAACCAAGGAAATAGTAGTTTTTACCCTGTTTGATTACCTCAGGCTCACTCACCCTCTGCACCACATAGTGTTTGCGTTCATCAGGATTCATCTTCCCTGCAGGGAGGTTGCTGCTGGCCTGGGACATTTGGGAAGAAATTTGAGTCGGACTGTACTCTGTGGCTGCTCACAGTTACAATTCTTGGGGGTTACTGGGGAGGTCCTTGGGTGTCCCCCTGGACTTGACTCCATCCATCTTCCCCATTTCCAGGATGTTCCCTAACGTATTTTTTTTTTTGCCTATGAGAGGTTTTTAATTTGAAAAAAAGATTAAAAATGTGTGGATGACTGGATGAGAAATATGATTCAGGATATTTAAGCAGTCTTAAATTCTCCAGAAGACATCACTCTGGTCAGGTAATATCTATTTTGAAATTTCTGTCTATGGCTTAATAATGAAGTGTCCCCACTTTTTCATCTCAAAAATTGCTTACATTGGATAAGCCCATCAGAGATTATTAAAGAGTAAACAGCCCTTACTCTTCTTACCTCCAACATCTCTTTCTCCATTTTTCTTATTTTAGTTGGAGAGACAAATCATGCTGGTTGCTTTTTTGCCTCACACAGCTCTGTTTTCTGCTACAGGACTGAGGTCCTCTGACCATAGGGCACTTTTTGCTGGGAGCCTGGGTCCGGGGGAGCTCTGTTGCACACATACTTGGAGGGTAGAAAACATGGGTGAAAGAAGAAATCTGCTAATTTTGACTTGGAGCTTCTGTAGGCAGAGCAGTGTAACATCTCTTTTGTTTGTTATTTTCATCAATGGGAGTCTTGAATATGATTCTTTAATAATGGTTTTCAATGTATCATGGAGAAACTTTAGAATTTATTTAAACTGTCAGATCGATGTGATGATTGAGGGTGAGACATTTTTGGCACAGAGTGGTTGATCTCACTGCCTTGTCCTCACTCTTCATTAGCAATGGAGGCCAAACTGTGTAGTGTGAAAGTAAACATTTCAAAGTTCATAGCTCAGCAGCTGGTGAGTCACTCCCGAGCCAAGGGGAATGTCAATAAGAAGAGATGCACTGTGAGAGGTGATTAGTTTCTGTAGAGAGATTCAGTGATTCATTATCAGGTCTTGCTGCATTTTAATTTAAAAGGTTAGAAAACTATGTTTTGACCTACTGGTTAATAAGGAAAATAACACATCTTTGTTGAGTGGAAGGTCTTAGCTGAAACATTTACCAAGATCTGCTTGTAGCCATTAGCTGTGCATGTTTTTTATTTGTATCTTGTGCCAGGATTGCATTGGAAAGCTGTGAAAACACAGAGCAGAACAGCAGTCTCTGACCTAAAAAGATGCTATCAGTGTAGAGCATGGAAAAATTCTAGATGTGTAGAGGTGATGGGTAAGTACAAGGGGAAAAGAAGACAGCACAGATCACATGGAAACTTCTAAAAGAGGAAAATATTTGGGAAGCAGTCATTTGGGTCACACAAGGGCAACCTGAGAGGAGGTCAGGTTACTTGTAGAACTGGAGAAGACTGACTTTTCATTTATTTAGGGAAGAAGAAAAACAGTTTTGTGCTTTTATCAATAAGAGGTAAGAACAGAGAATAGGACTCCCTCTCTCCCCATGAGAAGTCAGGAAAAACAAAGGAGCAGAAAGATCTGTGTGGTGTTGGTTGAAAAAAAAGATTTTATGATCATAAGCTGAGCTAGTAGAGCCAGAGAGGGTTAAGATTATGCAAGACTTGCCCTCATTTCAGTTACTTGAAACTTTGCCAAACTTTAATTATCCTGGCTGAAATTTTTCTTGCTGGGTGTGTGCCCGAGACTGAAGGGTGTGTATATGTCTCTGTGTGTGGTACTATTTCAGTCATTCTGAGGACTGAAAACTGAAGAAATAAAAGATTTGCCATGTGAAAGAAGACCATTTTTTTCCTTTTTTTTTCTTTTATTTTAAGAAGCTATAATGCACAGAGTAGCTGAAAGTCCAGTTGTTGATAATCTTCAGAATGTGACTCTTGCTGTTGGCTCCCAAACATCTTAGTTTGTAAATCTTCTGGAAAATATGGTAGAAGCAAAAAGCTCTCGAGACATGAGTGTTCTTGAGCATGCTCTGACACCTCACAGCATCTCCATATGCAGTGGTAGCACATGCACCTTCCATAGATTGGACAGATCCTTCTCTTCACTCCCTCCAGGTTATCACTTTCTGAGTGGCAGCATGCACATTAGTTATATGAATGTTCATACAAGTGTTAACAGCCATCATGATACATTTCAGAGAAACCTAGAGCAGAGTAGAGCTACACAATGGTGATCAGAGATGAACTGTTCTCTAGGTTATTGACTGATTGACCCAAACTCTGTTGACTTAGTGGCTGCTTGGATGCCTACATGGAGATATTTAAATGTAGGTACTTGAATTTGGAATTGAATCCCACCTCTCTTGTCACTGGTAAACTGGAGGCAAAGGGTGTTGACACTAAAGGGTGTTGACGAAGAGTCAGTGTTCACAACAAAAAGCCTATAATTTGTATTGATGTTTTTTTCTTGTGCAGACACTGTGATGGAGACATGGGACTGGACCAGGTAGAATGACCTGGGGAAAGAAGGGTGGAAAGTGAGCTGGACTAGACAGGGGACAGACCAGAATGAGATAAAGACAGTAGGAGAAGATTTTGCTTGACTGTAGGAAACTATTTCCTGGATAGGAGGATATGAGCAACTTTTTCCCACAAGGAAAGCAAAGTTCAAAGTGTGCTCAAGCATGCTTAGTGTGCCTTTGTATAACATCTACCAGAATTAAATATCTGGGCTTGAGAATATCTATGTCATGAACACATGAACACATTTCTTCAGAAAATGAGGGACAGATGGTGCAGAAAATAACTTAGAACTGTTGTGATTTTTGTTAAAAGCAAAACAAAACAAAACAATCAAAAAATTTAAAAGTTATTAAAAAACATGGACAAAACTTGTTGCACACTCTTCACAGCCACCCAACATGAGGGCCTCCTAGTGCTCTCAGCTGACAATTGCCTTGTAGAGGAGTCATTTTTCTGAACCTTTACTTGCTCACATATACAGATGAAGTTTGTCTCAGAGTTAAGGAAAAGACACAGCACTGAGCAACTCATCCACCTGCGTCTCCATCATGTTTACACCCAAAGTAAATCTGTGGTGCATATGCATTTATTTTTAATTCTTTTAAAAATAAACCAATTACTTTGATTAGCTAGTAAACAGGTTACTAGCTGGCTGTTCCAACACAACAAGGTATAAGCAAGCATTCTGCTGGATGACAGAAAATCTCATCTAACATTTCTGGAAGCTCTGTAGTGTTTATCTGAACTTTAACTTTGGATAGCTTTGCAGGATCCTTATATTTCACTATTTCAGACTGTCTGTGTTTCATCCTAAATGTAAGAAAGTCACTGAGAAGTGCTTCAGCTTGTGTTATTAGACTTATGTTGCCACATAGATGGATTTTATAATTAGTATTTCATAATGCCCAGAAGCCCTGGCTCATGGATCAAGAATCCTCTTGCACTGGCAGCTCTACAAGCATGTACACAATGATCTCTCCATCCTTGTGAATACCATCCCTTCCTCTTTAATAGAATGTAATTTTGTTGGAAGTCAGGTAAAATTCTATTGTCAGCTACACTGGTGTATATCTAAAGCCACTTTGTTTGTTGTTATTTCGACTGAGAGCATAGTACAGAGCAAGGTGGCTTTTTTCTTTCAGACTGAATGCCCTTCACCGGTGTAGAATTGCCTCCTACAGCAGAAACATCACTGAGCTCTGCTGCTTAATCCATCAGGTGCTGACAGTTAATACACTAAATGCCAGTGGTGCCAACTGGCAGCCTGTTGCTTGGGTGGATAAAACCAATTATTACTGTTCTCTCTCTTTCTGCTTTGTTCTCTCCCCTAACTTCCCAGGTTTTTCTGATTTCATACATGATTTTATATGAATGCTACAAAGCTTGCCTTGCCCCCTCTCCCTCTTCCTCTTTTCCTTGTGTAGTCATTGCCTGCCCTATCTTTTGGAGAATAACATACCAAAGTCAGGCAGTAAATCAATAAAAGATATTAGTTTTCACCTTTTTTTGTTGGTCTTGTATGACTCCTCTTTTTCCATCTGTTACATTCTTTATGCACTGTGCAATAACTGAACTGCATTACAGAGTATTGTTGATGTGTTTTGTTTTAAGACTCACAGAATGTCAAATCCAACCAGATCTACTGAGTATAATGAACAGGGTTGGGTTTATTTTTCTTCTTTAATGTAGATAGTTTCTTAGCTTTCCTGAATGGTTTGGCAAAGGTAGAATTCTACTGAATGTAAACTTGTCTTAAGATGATGATCAGATATCCTTGGAATAATTTTCCTGTGTCCTAAGATGGAAATGCCTAAAATCATGTGGTGGCTAAATTATTTGATGTATAATCTTTTATGGAATATTTATAGATGGTTTAAATACTAATATTTGAGCAAAATCAAAGTTGGCTGAAGTGTTCTGAAGCTTGAAAATATATCTGCCTTGTATGGTAACTGCCGTTGAATGGTTCTGGGGCCCTGTTTCTTTTACAAATAAAAGAACAATAAGGACCCCAGGACTGAGCTTTCACTGGATGGATGAACTTTTTTTGCACTGTATTTTAGTTTATTTTTAAAAGTTTCAGTAGTCCACTGCATTTTAATTTCCCATCTTCAAGGCATCTGTTCTGTTTACACAACCTGTAGCTGAACCAGAGTGTATTAGTGCAGTTATCAGTGGTCCAGAGTTCTAATGTCTTAAGGTCTTCAGCAAATAAATCCAGACATGTCTGTAGGTGCATTTAGTTGGAAAGACCAATGGGTTACTCCTCCAGCTCTCCAACGTGACAGTCTTCTAGAACTTCCTGAGCACTGCTAAATGGAGTGTTTTATCACTGCTGAATCCCTGTGATTTAATATGAGATGTACCATGTCTTCCAGAAACAATAGTACAAACATTTTCCTGAAAAAACAGAACATGTATGAATATTCCACCTACAGATGTGCTATGCAAATAGCAAACTGAGGGCTTGTACCAGACACTGATCTCACAGCAGCATTTGACATTTATGAAATATTATTATTATTAATGTTTTTTCACAGCTAAATACTTTTATCAGATAATATTCAGTACCTGGATCAAGGATTGTGTAGCTGATCCTAAGTATCAACATGACCTCAAGGATATGTCTTCATTCTAGTTCCTCCTTTTTCTAGATAAAAGTAGAATGTCATACATAAAAGCTTGTATGCAGAGGACCAGAGGGCTCAGGATTCATGCTGGTCACTTTAACTTTTCAGTTTCAACCTATCTACTCTGAATCTTATCCCACTATGACTTGAGTTTTTGAGCCTGATTTGAACACCACTATTTGAAGCACCTTGGTCTGCCACAGCCTCTTGTGGCAAAGAAAAACAAAGAAAAGTGAATGAAGAAAACTGAGGAGGTGTTAAAGCTATGGCATCAAGCTAGCTGGTGACCTTCTCACCAGTAGCTTAATGACTTTGACAGCAATTTGCAGCTGACTGTCAAAAATTAAAGGTGAGACTTCAGTGCATCTGAAGGATTTCCTCCAGGTACGATAATTAGGGCACAATTAGAACAATTTACAGAGGAAGCATGTGCTGTTCCCTCCCTGGGAACATGAAGATCTCTCCTCCCTGTGCTACATCTCAGCTGCATCCATCAATGAAGCGGCTGGGCATCATATTATTTCTTTCCTGTTTCTGACTAATTATTTAGGAGAGACTCAAGTCTCTGCTGTACATGATTTGGGAGAATAAAAACAAGGCATCTGGGAAGAGGAGGCTGGCATCTCTCAGCCACTCCTATTCCCAGGTGCTGAGCCTTTCCCTTTGATCTGTCACAATGGGCAAGAGGCAACAAGTTTTCTGCCTGTGCCAGCCTCAGGCCTTGTTAAACCATCTGAGCTGGATGTTTCTTGTAAGACAGGAAAAAACCTGTAAAACAGGTAAAAATGTTACCAAGAGAATTCTGATAAACAGTGTTACCAGTTAAAACTGGTGAACCTCTGCTACCTCACCAAGTGGCAACCAGGTGACCAGGCCCAGTCACCATGGGTTCATGAAAGGCAGGTCCTGCCTGACTAACCTGATCTCCTTCTATGACAAGGTGACCTGCTTAATGGGTGAGAGAATGGATGTAGTCTACCTGGACTTTACTAAAGCCTTTGACACCATTTTCCACAGCATTCTCCTGGAGAAACTGGATGGTCATGTCTTGGATGGGTGTATACTTATCTGGGCAAAAACTAGCTAAATGGCCAGGTCCAAAGAGTGGTAGTGAATGAAGTTAAATCCAGTTGGATTCTGACTACAAGTGGCATTACCGAGGGCTCAGTACTGGGACTAGTTCTGTTTAATATCTCAATGATCTGGACACAGGGATCGACTGTATCCTCAGTAAATTTGCAGACACCACCAAGTTGTGAGGTAGAGAGTTGATTTGCTTCAGAGTAGGAAGGCTCCACAGAGGGATCTGGACAGGCTGGATCAATGGGCTAAACCCAACTGTATGAAGTTCAATGAGGTCAAGTGCCGTGTCCTGCACTTGGGTCACAACAACCCCATGCCGTGCTACCGGCTTGGGGAAGATTGGCTGGAAAGCTGCCCATAGGGAAAGGACCTGGGGGTGTTGGTAGACAGCAAACTGAATATGAGCTAGCAGTGTGCCCAGGTAGCCAAGAAGACAAACAGCATCCTGGCTTGTGTGGCCAGCAGGATGAGAGAAGTGATTGTCTATCTCTTTGTACTCAGCACTGTCGAGGCTGCACTTTGTGTTCACCTTGTGAACACCTACTGTGATCACTTTTGGACCTCTCACACAAGAAACACACTGAAGTGCTGGTGAAGAGTCTAGAGAACAAGTCTTATGAGGAGCAGTAGAGGGAACTGGGGTGGTTTAGACTGGAGAAGAGGAGGCTGAGGGGAGAACTTACCGCTCTCTACAGCTACCTGAAGGAGGTAGGAACAAGGTGGGTGTTGATCTCTCCACCCAAGTAATAAACAGTAGGAAATGGCCTCATGGGTGCATGTCACTTAGGTTTCTTTTTATGGTCTTTTTGCTTCTTTCTTTTGCTGCTCATGTGAATAAATATCTCAAATAAGGTCACATTAACCTACCACAGGAGGAAGGATAAGCCCATGCAGCATATATTCAAAACTGGCATGCATGCCATGCTCAAATTTGGCTCTGTTTTCTGTAGTCATCCAAAATTTAGAAATCTAGTCTAAATTAGTTTCTAGAATCTGTCAGTAGTTTATGGCAAGAAAGAGATAGCTGCAGGGGATAAAATACCCTGTGGTAAGATAGGAGTCTAAAATAGGTTGGAAGACTGATTCTCTAGGGCACATGTTTCTTCTGGCTGGGTTTTACAATATCCAACGTAAGTATAGACTTTAGAGTCAACTTTCTGGATTAGATTTTTATTTTTAATACTATCCACAATTTAAGATAGTGTGATGGGGCCTAACCTACATTTTCTTGATGCAGTGGCATTTAAATACTTTCCTTTTCCTGATAAAAGAAGCTGGGATAAGGGACTGGAAAGGACTTTCTAAGTGGTAGAATCCCATCTCTGCTCTTAACATCCTTATACCAAAGTTTCTCCTATTGCTTAATAAAAAGGATGATTTAGTACTTCACAACTGTGTCAATAAGAAAGTCAATTCTAATTTTCAACATTTTTTCCCTGTGTATAGCTTGCTTTTACTACATTATGGGATGAGACTGTCATTTGGTTGAAGGACATCTTTACCAATCCTGGATCTTCTCTCTGCTTACCCTCCCTTGTGCTTGTCTTTTGTAGAGCAGGCTTTCTCACCCTCCTCCTAATGAGAGTAGCTCCACTGTCTTCACTTCTCTTTTGTTTTTTTCTGTAACAGGGAAGATCAGAACTGGAATATGTAGGATTTGGTCGAGGACATTACCTAGGTAGGTGAAGAAGGCAGTGTCAAAGAAAGAGAGTGAACCCAAGAAAACAGGTGGCCATTTATTCTCCTCTGACCCCAGCCCTCCTGTCAAAAGCTCCACATAGATAAAAGAGATTAATACAGAAGAAGAAGAAAAAGGAGAATAATAATCCAAGGAAGAAATTATTTTTGCTTTGGCCAGGAAGGCAACACTGACTAAATTATTTCAGGAATGTTTGCAATGAAAAAAGATGGTATTATTTCAGTTTTAGTCAAAGCTAAGGACTGTATGTGTGGTCTTTTGCATTAAATTCTGCCATAAGTTCATTTTCTTGATAAGTGATGATGAGCCCTACATGCAATGTCACTCTGCTATAGGGCAGTTACAGTGTGTCAGCTATCATGACAGAGAGAATTTAGGCTGAACAGTAGGAGTCCTTCTTGCCACCTATTATTATTAAAAAAACAGGAAAAATTATAATTAGGCCTATTTAGGACATCTGAGTGAGCAGTGTGTATCTTTTACACAGGGCACTGGGAAGTTTTTATTCGAAACAGATTTAGTTCATGACTAATCTGAACCATATTTAAACCATGACCTCACTCATTCATTACCTTCTATCTCAATAGGATGCACTGGAGTGAGGAAAATGATCTGTGTGCTTTTTCTTCAAATCACTTATTTATATCTGCTCTTTTTCCATTAAAAATATCAGCCTACAAACAGAAATTACTAGTCCTGGAAAAAACCCTCAGCTGTAAATCTGAGTCTTGTGGAGCCAGAGCACATTACTTCTTGTGGAAGCATTTCTTTCTCTTTTAAGTGTAATCATGCAGGAAGTCTAACACTAAAAAACAACAAAGAAAATTCTTATTGATTTATACAACATTGTAAAGGCATAACAAAAAAGCAAGAAGTTATCCCTGAAGTGCATTTTAAAGGATGTGCACTGCATAGCAAATGGATTTTAAAGTAAAAGTATGGAAAAATGAATTCATTCAAAGTTTGCTCATGATACCTGAAACAGAGATGCATAAATTAAAAGAGAGTGGAAAGAAAAGGTTATACAGGCATTTCATTGTAAAAGCTTGCTGCTGTGGAGAAAAGGAAACAATCAGAAATGGTTATATCCACAAAAATTGAATTTTGTTATGGATTCATGAATTTACAGAAGTTTATGCACTTAAATCTCATTGCCAACAGTAAAAATTAATTACTTTCTTAAAACTCCAGATTCATACTGCTAGATTTCAGATATTCAGCTGAAACCACTTTGTGTGTCTGTTTGCCAGATATTTCTCCTACAGAAAGGCAGGGACTTCTTCACAGTAATTAGTCTCGTCCTGAGGTTCAAGTCCCAGTCTGGAGGACTCTAGTTCTCCTTGCTGGCTATATACACTCATCAGAGAAAGCATGGATTAATGTTTTTCTTTTTGATGGATTGAGTCTGATTCTCAGTGTTAGTCTGGGTATTGGCTTTTTAAAGATTTAAGGATATTTGCCATGAACTGAAAATAAGCATCTGACAAAGGTGAAGTCTGTTCAAGCTGTGGTACACAGGCAGCTCAAATAACATGCACAAATACTGTTAGATTCTTAAAATCATGTGTTCCCTAATGCAAATGGAGCCACTGGAGCAACTTACAAAAAAACCCCTAGTTATTTTGGTAATGAGATTGGCTAACTTTCATATATTATATTCTGCTTTATCTATTGGGCTCAATGCATGGTAATAACATGTGAGAATGATCATGAACCTCTGTGTTACTACAACTCTTCAGTTCTCTGTACAGGTCAAGAACCATTGGCATTTGGGGCAATTTTGTAATAGGACGCTGCAGAGGAATATGAGGATGCCTGGGCTTAACACCAGTGAGGAGCAGCAGAGTCCTAGTGTGTTCCTAGCAGGCACTTTTTGGAACTGGTTCCCTACTCTGGCAGCATCCTGACTTCATAATAAGAGCAAGAGATGGATGTCATCACTTGAAGGAAATCTGGTAGCAATTCTGCCTTTGATTTAATCCCTTAGTGTTAAGGATGGTGGAAGGACAGCAGAAATTGGTTTTGTTTTGAGTCAACTAAATGATATGGGGATAAATTGCAAAAGGACTGTTTAAAGGACCTTGTTTCTGATGTGTAGAGGAAGATGAAATGATCAAAGGGAGATCACTGAGCATGATATGCCCAGCTTAGCTGCAGTCAGGTAAATGAGTAAAAGGAAAGCTGCTGTAGCCAAAGAGAAGAAAGGAGATGAACAGGGGAGAAGGTTTTATTTGTGTGCACAGCCAAAGCAGAGGGAAACAGCATCTGAGACAGTTTTGTTAAAGAGAGAACTTACATAGAAGGGAGATATTTCTATCCTGGCTAAAATTAACAGGCAACAAACCTAAGCAGCAACCAGCTGAGTGCAGTCCTGCGACAGAGGTAGGATGGAAAGAATCATCTGATAAACATAAGATCATGAGTCTAGCCAGAGTAACCCTGAAAACTGAATGTTAATCAGCCTTGTGGGATAAAACCTTGGTAAAGCATGCTTCCTAACACCATCTCCAGATTTTCTGGTGCAGAGCTGAGAAGTTGCTTTCATTCTCACTTTCACAGGACAGTCACATGAAATAATTAACTAGCCAGTAAACACCACATCAAATGGGCAGTAGCTCAAGTTGCTCTTAATAAGAGCAATTAAGAACAATATTTTGACTTTATTCAGATATGTCAACTAGTAGAGAGGTCTGTTAGCAGCATATAGCTGCTTGAAATAAATTATATGGGTGGGAAATATATATGTATAAATACACACACATCTTTGGAAAAGCATTGATGACTAGAGATAAGGGGACAATGAGACTTTGGTAAGTAAGCCTAAGAAATGCCTCAGTTTTGGAAATTTTGATTTCCTCAAAATTAAGGGTCTCCCATGGTGATCATCTACAAGGGTGATCATCTACATCTCTCAGTCTGGTAGAAAGACTTGGATCATCCCTTACAGAGCTGTCTTTGAGAAATATATTATGGTACCCTTTTGCTCAGCAGATCAGTAGTTAGAGCACTCATGGAGGTTAGGGAGATTTAATTCCTTCTGGCTAAAGGAAACATACAAACATGACTCCAAATGCAAGGCAAAAACCTTAAACAACTGTTTTGAGGATGTTCAGAAAAGCACTAGGGAGTAGTTCTCCTCCTCTAATTTATTGAAATGGTTTCACTTTGATTTTAATAGCAACATATTCCTTAGGCTAGGAGACACAGAGAGAAAGAGAGTGTGATTGTTTTGCTTAATGGCAAATCTCCCCTTGGGATGAAAAGAGAAAAACTTTTTTACTCTTTGCTTTACTGAGAACTTAATGGATGAAATATAAATTGATGAAATTGAGAGGCAAGCGAGGGGAAGTTCTGTGTAGTATCTGGGTTTTTAGACTCTCAGTCCCTAAATAGTCCACAATGAGGTGCACACTAGTTCCAAAACAGTGCTTGATATTTCACAGAACCAAACCCTTTGGGCAAATTGAAGGGAGGAGATATGGATTAAGCTCAACATAAGGATGGCAAAAGAACTGATTTGGAGATTCTACCATGTGATTGTGAATAGTTTATTCATTGAATTTTTGGATGAAAGGCATAGCTGTGGCTGTTCTATCTGTGTTTTCTAAAGAATCTGGGTACAGAAATATGGTTATGGAGTGTTTATGTTTCCTTTATGCTTTCTCCTTGCAAATCTTTTTGGTAATACTGGAAGAGGAATTGCTATCTTATGGGTCCTCCCTGGGCTAGACCCTCAGTTGCTCTGACCTCTCAAAGCAGAAGTGTGTACACTGGATATGCTGTATGCAGCAAGTTAAGTGCCTGGAGCAACTGCTGTTAATCCTGGCACATCACAGATAGAATTGGAGCTAAAGAAGAATTCTGTAGCTCTTACTTTGAGGGCTCTCATCCTGAAATGCTATTGACTCACAGCAGAGCATATGTAAACACTGTGCATACTAACAGGAATTAAATGTATCATATGTCCAACAAAAAGCAGGAATGTGTATTTAGTTGGAAGGAAACATCTGGATCATTCAGTGCAATCCAGCATCCTGTGAACACCAGAGTAGTCGTGCTGCCTTTAGATGAGGCTACAGAAGGTTTGTTGCATATATGCAGTTACTCTGATAGAAGTGTCTGTAAATACATATGGCTGCATCCACAAAGCAAAGGCCTGAAGTTTGTGTGTGCAAAAGAAAGGGACCATAGTTATTTTTGTTATTATCTATCCTGCAGTAGGTAAGAATTGGTTAGGCATACCTTAACCATCATAGAATCATGGAAGGGACCTTTAATGGTCATCTAGTCCAACTCCCCTGCAGTAAGTAGAGACATCTTCACTAGATCAGGTCACTCAGAGCCCCATCAATCCTGACTTTGAATATCTCCAGGGATGGGGCCTCCACTACCTCTCTGGGCAACTTGTTCCAGTCATCCACCGCCCTCATATTGCAGAACTTTTTCATAATAACCAACCCAAATCTCCTCTTTTCTAGTTTAAAAGCATTAACCCATGTCCTGTTGCTACATGCCCTAGTAAACAGTTCTTCCCCAGCTTTCTTACAGGCACCTTTCAGGTACTGGAAGACTACTATAAGGTCACCCCAGCAACTTCTCTTCTCCAGGGTGAACAAGCCCAGTTCTCTAAGCCAGTCCTCATAGGAGAGGTGCTCCAGTGCTTTGATCATTTTTGTGGCCCTCCTCTGGACACCCTCCATCAAAAAGCTGATCACAGATTGGCATTTCTGATCTACAGTCATGAGGTCTCTAGCCCACATCCACAATGCAGTCAATGGATATGAAGGGTCTACTCTTTTCTGACCACAACTGCAGGATACATGGAGGCACACTGGGCTACCTCGGATTTGAAGCTTTTTTTTTTCCCTCTGAAAAGACATCTGAGCCCAACCCTGACAAGCAGATGCCAAGATGGAATCCATCTAACTTATGGTGAGTGAATAAACTGCAGGGGACACTGTTAAGATGAAAAAAGGTAAGCTAAAGAAAGCCATGTATGGTCTGAAAGACATTCTGGAGTGGGGAGCAAGCCCCACACTTCTACTGCTGTAGTGTAACACATGGCACTCTCCTATGCTGCAGTGTCAGTGATATATATACTTCTGCTCCAGGCTCAAACCCACAAGACCAACAAAGCATGAAACTTTAAAACAAAGTTTGATCTTGCTAAAGCTGAATATAATAGCAGCTAGAAAAGGAAGCTGCTTTAAGTTTAAAACCAAGTTAGCTGCATTGAAGTTTATACATTTCATTTAGATTTCTAAGTTTTGGCAATTTTTTTTTCTCCTATCAGGAAATTATTTTTTTCCTCTACCTTTGGGCATGCAATTGATTCCTCATCATACTGCAGTTCCCATCAACAATAGTCAAAAAGGCTGTGTCCAGTGGAGGGCTACAAGACTATATGGGAAATGGGGCATCTCTCATATGAGAAAAAGCTGAGAGAGCTGGATCTGTTTAGCCTGGAGGAGAGAAGACAGAGAGGGGATCTCATCAATCCTTATAAATATCAAAAGGGCAGGTGTCAAGAGGATGGGGCCAGACTCTTTTCAGGGTGCCTAGTGACAGGAAAAGGAGCAAAGGGCACAAATTGGAACACAGGGATTTCCATGGCAGTATGAGGAAAAAAGTCTTCACTCTGAGGCTGATGGAGCACTGTAACAGGCTGCCCAGAGTTGAGGAGTGTCCTTCTCTGAAGATACTCAAAACCTGCCTGGATGTGATCCTGCACATTATAGGTGATCCTGCTTTAGCAGGGGGATTCACTAGATTGTCTCCAAAGGTCCTTTCCCACTCCTATCATTCTATGTAATTAAAGAGGGAGGAGGCTTATGTCACCTCTGGAAGCAGTTTCTCCAGAATAAGACTGGACCATGCTGGTGAAGCACCGTGATCCGGGTAGACTTTACAATGCCTATGCTGTAACTCTTGAAGAGATACAAGATTGTTCCCTGGGGACTGGGTGTATTACAGCTTCCTCAGCTCTCAATATATTCCAGTTTGTTTCCAGGGATTATCGATCTGAATGTTAAAGTCATTAGCCCCAGCACTTAACGGAGGATATGAAGAAGCACATTTAACTTACCATCGTTAGGTCAAAGACACCATGAGATGGAAATGATTTCTCATGTTCCCATGAACTGATCCAATAAAAGACAAATATTTCTGCTGTAAGACCTTGGTTCCCACAGATCACACTATTTCTACATACAGTCATATCTCCATGCTAATCCACTCTGATTTTTTATGGTTTTTTTTTATCCAAGTCAGCAACAACCTAATGGAAAACCTGGAAGCTGATAAATTTTAAAGTGAAGCTAGAAATTATTATAACAGGCCAACAAAAGATAATTTGATATAATTTATCTTCTAGTCTATACTTTGGGCTGATAATAGTCATATACAATTGTTCATAGACATGTTTTGAACTAATGAATAGCAATGTGTCCTTCAGCACCTGCAGTTCTCCAGTACTTTGGGCACAAGAACAGTATGGATTAGGGCTGAGAAATTCCAATTAGCCCAGTAGAAGCAGAGGTCCAACCCCATTCATTTGAAACCATAGCAGAGGATTGAAGTGTCAGAATTAACAATTGGAGGTTGTGATAATAATCTACTTTGTGGGCTGGGACTCATCCAGACCCCTTCATGTTTGGAGGTTCTCTTAAGCCCTGAAGCATGAGATTTAACATCCTTTCTTAATATTTTGATAGGGTGGATTATTTTAATTAAAAATTTTAATCATTAATAAAAAATAACTGTGGGTACTCCAGTTATCTATGTAGATGCTCTGTTCCATTTAGAATTCTGCTATATTTTTGCCTCATCCCTATCCTATAGCAATTAATTACAGTTTAATCACATGGTGAGTTAGAAATGACATTCCTTTGATCTGCCTTTCATTCCTCACCTCTTAATTTCCTTCAATATCTGCCTGGACTCATGAGAAAGAAAGAATCTTCTCCAGAGCATTCATTATCTTATATCCTTTTACCACATCCTGTCCTAGCCATCTGCTTTCTAAAATACATAATTGCAGCCTTACTGAGGTTAGAATTTAGAGTAGTCTACAATGTCCTTTGAAAAATTGATAACTCATCCTTGGAATATTTTTCCCATGAACAGCAACTCTTGATATGCCACTTTCAGCAATGAGCTACCACTCATATTTGAATGTTGCTTTCATTATCTTTGTGCTTCTTTCATCTGGAACCTAATTGTGCCAATTAATTTAACTCACAAACACTTTAATTGAAAAGGATATAGGCATGCTGGCTTATAGTAACACTGAGATTGAAATTCTCTCCCAGTTTAGATGTTGGCTCTTGTTGACCAATTAATCTAGCCTAATCTATTCACTACAATTTGCTATATCTTGGATTTCTCAAGTACAGAAATGTGTCCTGGTTGTCTGTTTATATGTGTGGTGACCTTCTCCTCTGACACAGACCTCCCATTTCACAACAGGGCCCTACCAAAACCAATCACCACCACCACACAAACACACAGACAAAAAAAGTCTTAACCAGGCCAAATGATTTAACTATTTCTGTCCTTCCTGATGAATGAGAAGGACGCTCTTAGCTGAAGTCCGTAATGCAGGAATTACTTTTAAAGCAAGTGTAAGATCCATCATGTCATTCAAGCTCTTGTATTCTATTATGTAGGTGAAGTTTTGAAATTCTATTCCAAATTAAAAGATGTTCCCCTTTTCTGGAGTGGTGAGCTGCTACCAGCTAATTTAGGACTGATAGATAGTGAAATTACTGCAGTCCTGCAGCTATGGAATACACAACATTAGTGATGTTCTTTCCTTTGAAAACAAATGTGGGTCTGAGCTGTGCCTATCAAAAACATAAGATGGAGACATGCATGGTTACTCTCCCTAAAAGAGGGAGAGCTCTTCCATGCCCTGAGTCTTGTTTAAGATAAAGAGCCATGCTTCAGCCTTCAATTATGTAGATATGAAGGATAGGATGTGCAGATATGCTAATATAATTGGGACTCTGAGACCTTGCTTAATGAAATTAAGGTAGAGATAACTGCCTATAAATATACTTGGAAGGAAAGAAAGGTAGGACCAGAGAGGGAACAGAGGTATTTAAGATAAATAATAAGACTTTAGTAAATAAATGTTGAAGGTAAGAAGGATTTATTTTTTTTAAGCCAGTGAAATCCACATAAGTAAGCTCCTCTGAAATGACCCAGAAGAGGATAGTAAAAAATAAATTAATTGGTTCAGCTTGGATGTCTGTCCTGCTTTTGGGAAAACAAACAAACAAACAAAATAAAAACCCAACCAAAAAACCCAACCCAAAACCAATCTGTGACTTAAACTTCAAAAGCTAGGATAAGGATAATGGTCAGTGGACAGAAATACCTGGGAACTGCCTTGGGAGTAAAAGTAGAAAGAAGAGCTATAAGTTTCATTCTTCTAAAAAAAAAAGTTTTAAATGTGATTATTTGGAAATACAACCTGCTCTCACAGCAGGGAGCAGAAAGGGAAAGCTCAGAAACACAACAAATGGCAAGTCCTTACACGTGGTGGTTGCATAGTTATATGCATAGAGGCCAAGAGGGTGCATCAAGTGAAGTCACATTGCACAGAAACAGAGCAGCTGATACCATCGGTGTTTGCGCATCACCTCATTAACACCAGCAGGTTCTTGCCAGGTGCTGTCTTGTTTCAGGGCTGGAGAGAAGGACCCTGTCAGCAAGGTGCTATTCTTATCCATAATCAGAAGATTTCTGAGTTGGAAAGGACTTATCTTCCTTTTCTGCCCTATTAAAATGACTTTATCTCAATCTACAGGGTGAGATGCTCCCTGCCATCCCACTTGGGGGGTGGAAGAGTAAGCAGATGTCTGTGTGGCTGTTTTAGCTGCCTGCCAGGTTACATCATGGCAATAGTGCAAGTGAAAACACACAGGATGATGTAAAAGACACAAAAGGCCTGAAACATTGTTTCTGTTGTTGGAATCAATCACTTATAACTTCAACTTCTGTTATGAGATTCTCAGTTTCTCACACCCCAGGCCTGAAATAAAACCTGAAAACAATTTAGTCACATTCCAGAGAAAAGAAAGAGGGGGAAAAATAGTCACTTGACCGCTACTTTCCCAGCTCTAACTCAGGCTGACAATCATCATGGTCAGCTATATGTTACAACAGAATCTCATTACCATAATCAGTAGTTATCTGCACCACTCAGGTAAAAAATTGTTCAGCTCCCATCTCCATCATTCTGTGGTTGAAAACACTGCTGAATT
This sequence comes from Gallinula chloropus, assembly GCF_964237585.1. Taxonomy (NCBI): domain Eukaryota; kingdom Metazoa; phylum Chordata; class Aves; order Gruiformes; family Rallidae; genus Gallinula; species Gallinula chloropus. The sequence continues at coordinate 6,685,004 of NC_140086.1, forward strand.
AAATGTGTAAGTCTCTAAAGGGACTGATGCTCCTTATGCCAACACACTTGCTTTCAGAAGAAACAAAACAAAACAAAGCTTCAATATTATGCATATAAACTGTATGCTTTGACATGAGCCACTACTTGCAGCAAGAAAAAACTCACTTAATGCTGTCAGTGATGGTGTGGGTGTAGATGAATATGTATGCACATGTTTGGGATCTTAGTCCTTCCCACCACTTAACATAATCTAGACTGTGGTGGAGCTTCTCCTATAAACACTCTGCCTCCTAAACACCCTGTCTTCTTTTTAAAAGACACCACCCAGAAGAGCAAGCTGGCTGGAACTGGTAAGTTATTTCAACTAAGAAAGAATGAAGATAGAGAAAAGCAGATTTAAAAAGTTATTTGGCATTGGAATAGGATAAAAGGGTAAAGCAAGGGTTGGAAATAGATGTTGCAGATCAATGTTGTTCTCTGTGCAAGGAGACATTTCAAATCTCCTAGCTGTCTGTCAGTCTTGATGTTAGTTCATTATTGTGCAAAATTATGGTTATTTTCCTCCTGTAATTGAAATGCATTGAAGACTCCTGTTTGAATGAGGTGTCAAGCTCAGCTGTCAAAAACCAACTGTAAAGGAGGTGAAATACTATATAATCTGTAAATTCATTAATGGCATTGTCTTCCCTGTGTGGCTGGCATTCTGTTCTCACCATGATATTGCATTAGTTATCTGGCTGAGGCAAAGGTAGCAGTTTAAGATATTTACTAATAAAATAAGGGAAATCTGTGTTGTATGGAACTTCCAAAAAAAGTATCTTTTCTCTGCTACACGTGGAAATTGGGATGCTAGTTTCTGAGCTTTCCTTGAGGATCCTGGTATATTAGTATCTAAATGAAGCATTATGTAATAAAAACCTTCCTGAAACAAATTACTCAAACAAAACAAGAAGAGTAATCTGTTTATTTATTTGCTGATCCCCAGCCTTACTTTCCAGCTCAGTGGCTTGTGTAAAGTTCTCCTGTAAATTATGGACTTGTACACAGTTGTATTAGGCTAATCATGGAAATTAAATTAGGCTTTCTAATATGAAACTATTCTGGCTTTTTTTTGTGGGTTTTTTAAAATTTTGTTTGTTTGGGGTATTTTTTTCTATATAACTCCTGATTGTAGAGCAGAAAAACACTATTCCAGAGAGTAGCTGGGAAAGGAGGATTGTTATAGTGGTAGGTTATTGTCAAGATATTGACCTTAAGACAAGATGTGGTCCTTCCCACTTGGGATTGACCGGTTTGGGTCAATTAATAGATTCAGCTGCTCAGGTGAGTTTCACTATTATAGATGAGAAAAGTGTGATCTTCTTCCAAAAACGAGAAAAAATAAAAATTGAGAACAATCTGCAAAGAAAAGATCTAAGATAAAATCACTGTTGAGTTCTAATGCCTTAGGGAATGGTGGTCAGCAGTGAAGGAGGAGCTTTATCTGGAAGGCTGTAAGCAATAGGGAACTTTGTACCTTTCAGAGGTTCCTGCAGGATGAAACTATAATGCATGGTCTGTTTGTGGAATGGCATTCCAGACCAGCTAATATGGAATTAAGGCAGCTCGTTCACCACCTCTTTCTTGAACATCAAGGGCTGAAGGAGGGGAAATCCTCCAAGCAGAGTACTTACTAATTGTCAACAGGTGGAGGAGAAATAATGGAGACCTAAGGGAGAACTAAACACACAGGCATGGGTGCCTGTGAAGTGTGGGTTGCTTGCTTTCGTGATTGGATCATTTTTTGTACGTTTATTTGAACTTCCTAGAGTGATGCTGGGAGAATCATGTGATACATTATCCTGGAAGAAAGGTAGAATAATTTTCAGAAGGAAAAGTAGTTGTGGACAGCCACTTTGTGCTCACAGTGCTCACAAAGTAACAGGCTGCAGGCAGAGGGATGGGTGGCATCCATAAGAGACCATTAAAATATTGTTTTTATTGTGAAGAGGTGTTCCACAAGAGTAAGACCAGCCCTGCTCCCAGGAAAAGCAGCTGCCTACCTTCCCCTGGAGGAAAATGACTAAACTTTGCATCCTGTTTGACTCACCTGAAGTCTTGGCCTCCGTGGAGCTTTTACATGCCATTTATCTGGCTCAACTGGAGTTTAGTACTTCAGTCGTTCTGTGTGACATCCTGTCTGTCATGAACGTGGGTAACTTCTTCCATAGACACTTAAATGTGCATCACTCTGTTTTCCTGGACTTGGCAAGATACTGTACACACCCTTCTAATCAAAGGCAATGACAGGTAGAACTTGCTAGCAGTCAACGCAGGGAAATGTACTGTGTGAAAGGAAAGACTTCAAAGAATGTTTGAACTGATGAATGTTTTGAATGTTTATTGATGTTACACTCCACTGAAATAAACTGGAGATAAAGTTGCATGGCAAGAGCTAGTGGGAGGAAAGCAGAAGGTTTCTGGGTATCTTCCTCAGAGTCTGTGTGTTTCCCCTTTGGGATCAGCAGTTCTGATCTTGCTTTGCTCTTTTTAACTCCCTTCTGGAGATCAGATCTTCCTCAGTAGGTATTTTTTAGCTCTGCTGTCTCTCCTGCTGGTATTTACTTAGAGTAGTATTTTCCATAGTTAGATTAATTAGGGCCTTCTCAGCTCTGATAAAAGATTGTATTAAAGTTTGTATAATCCCTGCCTGGCTTATTTGCTTCAGGTTAATTCTCCAGCCATGTTAACTTAGTAAAACACCTTTTAGCATTCTGCTCTACCTGTCTTTCTGTGATCCTTTGCTGGGAAACTTGGCCAGCCTGTAGGCCATGGGGGCTGCTTTGAGGACCCAATTTCTGTACCTGTGAGCTTTAATATGGACCTAGTGCAACTTCATGTTAACACTGAAATCAGTGGAATGGACCCTAAAATAAGAAAGGCTTTTCTAAGTTTTTCATAGAGATAAGGTCTAAACTAAGCATTTTATTACTTTTTTTAAATTATAATACCTGGATATACAGTAGTTCATATCTATGGGATTTAATACTGATCTCTGCAGATGACTAATAGTGCCAGATACTACTTGCTCTCAGGCCCTTACCTTAGGTGTTAAATCTTCTGGTGTCTGAGTTATTCACACAGAGCTGACAGATGTGACACAAAACTTTCAGAAGCCCTGCTCTCTTCTGGAGTAGCAGCTAGAAGCTAGCAGGGAAGCAGTGACTATCAACCAACACAGCTCTTCTGGAAAAACACAAAAAATCTATTAAGCCACGAGGTTTTAGAACTTCGACCAAAGGAAAAATTGTGTCAGATTTCCATGTCATTCAACATTTCTGTGCATGTCTTTTTAATTGGAAATAATAGTCAGTTATTTAATTGGAAGACTACATAAAATTCCTTTTTTATCTGAAGTTTCGGAAAAGAAAATGTAGGAAATAATCTGAATAATGTGGGAGAAGCAGCTGAAATCCTGTGGGGTGGGTTTTTTTTGTTAGAAGGCTTTCCCCAGGCACTGTACTTTTAGACGCTTTCTTACATAAGTATCTTGTAACACGAGGCTGGGCTGTGTTGTCATGGAGACTTTCAGGGTACCTCATCATTTCCTTAGAAAAGGCAAATTTCAGAGTGGCTGTCATTGTATTAATTCAGTCACAGGACCAGACTTACCCACTGGTGCTCTCCCTTCAGTCCTCATCCTTGCTTACACTAAATCTTTTTTATGCTGTTGCAGAGAGTAAGGGTGGTTGAGTCTTCTTTTATATAGCTGTCCCCATGTGAATTTGCAGGGCACAGTGGAATAAATTAGTGTGAAGAGGGATTTATGGCCAGGCTGAGAAAAGTCTGCGAAAGACTTCAGTTTCATGAAGGAAGAATTCTGCCCTGCCATCACCAGAAGCCTGGCTTGCTGTTTCCTCTGTCATGTGGCACTGACCGCCTGGAGAAAAACCATCCAGTCGCTGTGTATGTGATGTCTAAGATAAAACCTGAATAGCACCATTATTCCTCTCTGTGCTGATCCCAGATTCAGTACAGTGTACTAAAGATCCTCAGCTGATGTGGGAAAAGCTGAATTTGAATGCGTTTAGTTGCAAAAGGGTTTGTGTGTGTTAGGCTTTCTCTGCTCTCAAGGACTCACAATGCAGAGATAAAACTGCCTAGAACAGTGCCTAGTGTTAGGAAAGCTTCAGACCTCCAGGACGAGTGGCCTGGTATGCACACGGGTCCACCTCTCTTTCGAATGGGATTTCCCCTGCAGTTAGGAACCACAATAGACCTTACTCCTGGTGTCTGCCAGGTTGGCCTCGGGCAGCTGCCCAACTAAAAGGCTTTCAGAGAAAATCAACATACAGTTGTTGCAAGCAGCTTCCAAGCATGAATTTTCACTCTGACTCGTCTCTCAACCATCCAACTACTCTCAGCTCAAGTTTGGCCTTACACCCCACCCCCTTCAGCCGCCTTAATACTCCCTCACTTCATCCTCTGCTTTCTCTGCCCTAGTCTCATGCACCCTCAGATCTTCATGATTATCCTGATTCTCTCTCTGCTGTGCCTATCAGTCTCCCCTCTGCATGGCAACAAGGTTACCTGACGCTGCTGGCATCAGACAGTAATGAAGATTTTGCAGGAATGCAAATCTCTGCTTGGTCCCTTCCCAAGGAGGTGTGTGTAGGAGGAACTGACAAATGACATAAAGCCCTCACAAGGCTATTTCAGACAGGTGATGTAGAAAGAAAATGGACCTATAGTAGGTTGAGGGTCTGTGTCCTGTCTGCCGTCCCTCAGATTTATTTCACCTTTGCACAGTATAAAGATTATGTGAAACCTATTTCAGGCTGATGTCCTGAAAGGACTGTTTGTCCCTATGAATGCCTTGTTTCTTTTTTCCTTCCCTCAGCTAGAGGCAAATCAAAACGTCTCTGGGTGGTTGTAAATTGTCAGTATGCATTCTCATATTATCTTTCCAAGTCAATTATCTTGGGAGTCTGAGAGAAGACATCCACACACACTCCTGTCTCAGGGATCAAGGGGGTTATATTTTGGGCTTTAGCTGCTTGCTGAACAACATCCTTGCTTTCCCCTTCTGAGTAATGTTTTCTTCCATGTGAAAAGATTGGGGGGTAGGGGGGAACCAGTAAAACCCCAACTGATCGTAGGGAGAGAAAAAGTTCTCTGGTGCCCAAAAGGCTCTTCCCTTTGTTCTTTTGCCTTCTAGGCTTCTCTTTCAAACACCTCCTCAAATTATTCAGTCCTCCTGTTGATGACCTTAGCACCCCAGGCATGACATCTTCCAACTCAAAGTAGAGATCAAGGCAGGGATGTGCCCCAGTGGCAGAGCAGTGAGGCAGGACGGGTCCTCCTCACCCCAGGGAAATAATATGGGGCTCAACACCATTTCAGGATGAACTAGTCTCTGGTACTTCCATGCAGAAAGTGAAAACTTGGGAATTATGAGACAAAACAGCTCTGCAATATCTGTTGGGCATGCTCAGGGTACGGTGGCTACGCATGGTGACTGGATGTAAGGGGGGCTAGGCACTGAATTGGCTGGAGCAGCTAGTGAAAGCTGTGGTTGGAGTAACAACCAAAGGTTCATTAGCCAGAGATTCTGGTGGAAATAGAGGCTAATCTGCTGGTTAAGTGGATGATACATTTTGTGATTCTCCCTGTGGTTCCATCTTAGTTTCATCAGTGTGCTGGATGCATTAGAAATGCTGAGGAAAATATAATTCTCAACATATGGATCTAGGAAGACCTTGCCGTTCTTGAATGTTTTAGATCTGCAAAAGTGAATTGAGACTCTTCCAAGAATTTGACAAGTTGCTCTTAAGTTTCCTGGGACCTGCTGCTGGTATTCCCACACATAGTTTCCCACAAGTCTGAAATGGCCCTGAATTCCTAGACATGCTCACACCCATGGGAAGGAGAGTCAGGTCTAAACTGTTACACCTATTGCTTTCGTAGAGTATCTTGGCTTCTCTTCTGGTCCCAGTTTAAGTCAGTGAATACCTGTCAAATTACATTTCCTGGCAACAGTTCCCAGAGAATATTGTGTTCTCCTGAACAGCCTCATCCTGCTCATATCTCTACCAGTGTTCAGCTTCGAGAAATGAAATGACGTAGGAAGGGAACTGTCTGGTGTCTGTCCTCACCTGCAAGTGTATTATAGGCTGCAGCACTGAGAGCTCCTACAGCGTGGGTCCCTGCATTGCTTCTCAACAGTAACCAAAGGTACTATGTGTTCTCTCAGCAGTAGGATGCATAATCTTTCTAGTAGTGGGAATTTGTTCTTCATGCCTTCATCTTATTTTATTCAATTTTATATTAATTTTATGTTGGTGATATGTACAGGGATTTCCAGCAGAAAGTGCATTAGTTGATGCTCTGTTGATAATGACATATTTATTAAAGATGTTTTTTTTTCCAGAGCCATTGAAAGAATTAGACTCATGTATGCAGTAATAGAAAAGAATTGATTATGGTTGTGGTCTCAGTACAAGATCCTAGGCAGGCTATTTAAGGCCTTGTGACATGATACTGTTTCCCCTCTACTCTGCCCTGGTCAGGCCTCACCTGGAGTATTGTGTCTAGTTCTGGGCTCCCAGGTATAAAAAAGACAGGGATCTCTTGGAAAGAGTCCAGTGGAGGGCTACAAAGATGATTAAGTGCCTAGTGCATCTCCCCTATGAGAAAAGTCTGAATGAACTGGGGCTGTTCAGCCTTGAGAAAAGAAGACTGAGAGGGGATCTTATTAATGTTTATAAATACCTGAAGTGTGGGAGACAGAGAGAAACAGTCTGCCCAAGGGGGTTGTGGAGTCTCCTTCTCTGGAGGTATTCAAGACCCATCTGGACGCCTACCTGGGCAACCTGTTCTAGCAAACCTGCTCTGGCAGGAGCATTGGACTTGATGATCTCTGGAGGTCCCTTCCAACCCCTACGATTCTGTGAAGCTGTTGAAAAGGGTATCCTGGATTCTAAATGCTTTGAATTTCAATTGTATTTTAGGTGCTTAGGCCCACCTCTAGGTCTGGGGAAAGCTAGGCTGGGATGAGTGTTTGTTGGTTGGTTTATGTAATCTGCCTTTAACAAGCCACTATAAATCTTAGAAATGTCAGCATATATATATATATATGTAAAATATGATCATGATAAAGCAGACTGGAGTTCTTGAGAAATCACAGAAAAGCTACTTCTTGTGGCTTTTTTCCTGGCTTTTGTTAGCCTTCAAATGCAGCATATCATTAGTCAAATTACTTGCACTGCATCCCACTAATGCAAGGTGTACTTATGAAATAAGTAGAGATATTCAATAGCCCCTAACATTCCTCTACAAGTAGAGATAAAAAATCCTTAAAATATCTAAAATCTTGCAGTAATATATTCCTTTAAGTGATCTTTAAATCTATTGTGTGTAGCAATTCACTACACTATCCCAATTGCATTTGTACAGGGAGCTTGGAAGGGATGGATTAAATTATTTGGCTAATAACCCACCCTGCTTGGCTCATATGGGTGTGTATATACCAGTGATATTTACCTGGCAGACATTCCTTCCTCTCTGTCCTTTGGACTTGTTCCCTGTGCTGTTATTCAATCAAGGCTTACGGGGAAAAAAAGGGGATAAATAAAATAAACAAGTACGATGCATAAACAGCCTGTACCAGTGCAGCAGTGTAGAAGGTGTCAAAGAGCCCTGAACATCTGACCTTTCAGATACTGCTGAATGCCTTGTTAGATTGCAAAGATGAGACAGATGAACAAAAAACACGGCATTTAAAGGATTGCCCCACACTTGAAGTGTTTTTTATTATATATTTATCTAAAAATAGAATTTAGGTAACATTTAGCTCATCAGTATCTATGTAAGATGTTATTAATTTGATTTATGTCTTACTTCAGAGCATGCCTGCAAGGCAGAGAAGTTCTGTTGATGCATTTTTAAAGTTTGGGCACCATAGTATGCGATGGCTTGTATGACTGAAAAACTTTGGCCTAGGCTGAGATTCAGAGCGAAGATTCTTGAGCAGTCAGCAGATAACTCTTTGCCATCTACCAGATTGCCAGCTCTGACTTCGTGTCATTGGAATATGTCAAATAAAGCTAAAGATATCAAAGACATTTAGAAACATAATCACAGAATCACAAAGTTGGAAAAGACCTTTGAAGTCCAACCATTCCCATCCTATGCTAAACCATATCCCTAAGTACCTCATCTACCCATTTTTAAAAAACATCCAGGGATGGTGACTCAACCCCCTCCCTGGGCAGCCTGTTCCAGGCCCTGACAACTCTTTCAGTAAAAATTTTTTCCTAATATCCAATCTAAACCTGCCCTGGCACAGCTTCATGCCATTTCCCCTTGTTCTATCTTCTGTCACCTGGCTGAAGAGACCATTGCCCACCTCTCTACAACCTCCCTTCAGGTAGTTGTAGGTGGTGATAAGGTCTCCCCTCAGCCTCCTCTTCTCCAGGCTAAACATCCCCAGCTCCCTCAGCCATTCCTCATATGATTTGCCCTCCAGCCCCTTCACCATCCTGGTTGCCCTTCTCTACACTTGCTCAAGGACCTCAATGTCCTTTTTATGGTGGGGAGCCCAGAACTGCACACAGTACTCAATGCCAAGTACAGGGGCACAATTGCCTCCCTAGACCTACCGGCCACACTTTGATACAAGCCAAGATGCCATTGGCCTTCTTGGCCGCCTGGGCACACTGCTGGCTCATATTCAGCCTGCAGTCAACCAACACCCCCAGGTCCTTCTCTTCCTGACAGCTCTCCAGCCAGTCTCCCCCAAGCCTGTAGCGCTGCATGGGGTTGTTATGTCCCATGTGCAGCACTCTACACTTGGCCATGTTAAACTTCAGCCCACTATGAGCAGACACAAGCCCTGTGGTGTTCTTAAGCCATCTCTGCAAGTCAGAAATATTACCAGAGCAGGTTACCAGAAATTTTCCAGAGTAGAAGAAAAAGTATAGGTCAGGTAGGACTTTATGACACAAAAATTATAATGAATGTGACTTGTGGATAAATCCCCAGATGAGTTTTGATTTCAGTAGCCAGGAGGCTGAGACCTCACTACAGAGCATATGTACAATCTCAATGTCAACTTCCTTGCTTTTATTTCTTCCTTTCTGTTGTCCGAGGATGCACTTATCTCTGTAATTTAGTGAGACAGGTATTGTGACCATAGATTACTGCAGCCCAGGGGAAGTCTGAGAATTGAATGTAATATTCCAGTTTGCAGCTAAACAGACAGCTCTGCCAGCTCGTGTGGCCAAGGGTCTGACCTTGCTGTTCTGTTTTGGGATGTTGTTCTGGATGCCAAAACACAACACACTGCACTTGGGTGCTGCAGTTATCCATAGCCTCTTCAGAGACAAAAAATAATCTTATATTTTTATGTCCATCTGTGAATGAAGCCAAGGGCTAGACACTCTGACTTCTGTCATTTGAAATCCTGGGAATATTGCCATATCACACTCTGGTTCACCTTCTCTCTAGCTGTCAGCTTTACTGCCGCCTGACATAGCACTGTCTACTCAGGGCCCTCCAAAGTCAGAGTCCTCAGGTACTCAAGCTGGAGAAGTGGCAATGAAATTTCCATATTGTGGTGACACTTCTGTCCCTAACTTAATGATCAGTTTGTGTGTGAAAGCAATTTTAAATATCTGCTGCCTTTATGAAACACCTACCTGCCAATCTCAGTGGAATATCATAAGGCTTAATTAAATGTTTGCAAAGTTTAATGCCATACTGGGATGCTAGGTGCTACAGAAGACAAAAGACCAACAAGGAGGGGCTGGTAGGAAATGCAAAGCTCAGGGGCAGCATTGGCTGCAGTGACAATGAAATGGTGGAGTCTTCCAGCACTAAAAAGGGGCCTACAAGAAATAGGAGATAGGCTGTTTATCAGGGACTGTAGTAACAGGACATGGGGTGATCACCTTAAGCTGAAGGAAGGGAGATTCTGATAAAATATTAGGAATGAATTCTTCCCTGTGAGGGTTGGTGAGGCACTGGAACAGAGAAGTAGTGGATGCTCCTCCCTCTATTACAATCTGGGAATTTAGGGGTCTACATTTAAAAAAACAAACAAAACAAAACATGGTGTCCTATTTTCTTTTGCACTCTGCAAGCACAATATAACTCACAAGGTCTCTAAGAGATTCTTCCTTAAGGTAGGTCCCTTGTTGACACAAGAAACAGGAAGCAAGTAATTTTGAATATAAGACATATACAGAGGTAGAAGGTGTGTCTGATTTTGCTTAATTTTTTTCCTTTTTTTTTTCTATTGGTTTTGTGTTTGTTTGATTTTTTTTTATGTTTACCTTGTTGTTAAAATGTGAGCTATCCACTTAACCTCTCTCTATAGCCAGGGGAGACAAATGTGTTCTTTTACCACAGTCTCCCTGTCTGCATTTTGCTCTGTCTTTGGAGCAATATTTTAGAATTACAGAATCAGTGTTTGGTTTGGAAAGGACCTTTAAAGGTCATCTAGTCCAATCCCCAAGTTGTGCCCTAGGTTAGTATTATTAGAAAGGTTTAGACTTTTTGGTGTATTTGTACATCTACACCATATGCATCTAAACATTCCTTGCCTAGAAATGTGGATCATGCCAGGCAGCAGGCTGTAGAAGGGCTTTGAGAATGAACATAGAGGCCCATTGTCATAAAGAAATCCTGCATGTAGTCATGGTGGCTTTATCATTCTGTAACGTATCTCAAGAGCTGTATTAAGTCAAAAATGTATCTGGTGAAGGTGAAATCCATCTTATGGAGAGACCATGAACCAGGCCTTACCCCTCTGAGTCTGAAAATGACTTTCACAGAACATGTCCCACAGAACATGAGGTGGGTGTCAGTACACTGTTTGGATAGTGCTGAGGGGTTTTGAATTGCAGATGGAGATCTACAATTTTTGCGTATCATATCAGCAGAACTGCTCAGCTTGTTAAGGATGAGAGCCATGGATTCTGCTTGTTCATTCACTTTCCATGTTGTTAACTTGTTTTGCATTTGATATCCTTCCCCAGGGAAAGCAACTAGCACTTAATTGTCACTAAGTGGTAGCCATAAAGGAGATCAGCTATGTTTGTCTCTTCTATCACTAGAGGGGAACAATCTTAAAGGCAGAAGAAGATGGTATGATTCATTTGTAAGAAGAAAATAAAATTCCCATCTCCTTCTGTGCAGTCTCCAGGCATTATTTGTACTCCAGCACAATCACAGCCACTGGGAAAACTTGAGATATTATTACCACTCTTATTTTTATTAGCATCAATCTGGAATTAGCACTGTATGTAGTGCTATTTTTCACAGTACTATCTGAGAACAGATTTCAAACATCATGATGGAACACCAAGGCAGATAAACTCATGTTTTCTTGCAGGGACAGTAAAGCTTGTTTTGATCCTTAACAACTTTAAGGTATAGAAGCCAACAGGTTCATGGTGCTTGGAAGAAATTAAAGGAAACATCAGTGCATAAAAATATTTTCCTGGGAAAATACTGCCCTTTCCCTCTCTAGGAGAAATAATGTGATAGACATATTTGGGAAGTTATTGCAGAGCTAGCAGGTAGCAGTGGAGGAGGTGAAAGTGGAGTGGCTGGAGCAGTGGTGGGAAGTGATAATGGCTGAATGTCAGTGTTCTGGTAAAGTGGACTTGGACCAGTTGACAGATGCAGAAAACTATTAAGATCTGACATCTAAGCAATGATCATTGATTTTGCAGCTCCTGTTTGTCCAGCATAACCTGCTTGAAGGAGAACTTAATGAGGAAGTTTCCTGATGTTTACTGAAAATTGAGCTTATTAAATTAACTCTGACTATGTTTAATTAGAACTTAGAAACAAGCTGCTGTCATTGGCTCTGTCACTCCTGAACACTTTGATAGGACTGCAAAGTCACAAGGACAATTAGTACATGCACTAATGTAGAAGCTGTAAATATTTTCAGAAAGTCAAGTATCTTAAATAGCACTTAAAGTATTGTTCTTTGCTGCCATTCACAGAAAAATATTTTGATTCATTTGAATAGGTGTTAAAAGGGAGTAATGGTGGCAATGTGTTCTTCTGGCCTTAATTACCTTCTTTCTTCACTAATGTGTGTAAGTCTAAACCAGTGTACCCAATCATTACAGTGAGCAATCTTGCAAGTAAAACATAGGCTGAGATGGGTCAATACCTCTGCTTTATCTTTCTTACTTTCTTTTCCTGTACTACCACTCTAGTTACTCATACCCTAGTTAATCAGGCAAATTTGTGGCGCTTAATGATTTCTGTACCTCTCCCCTGACTTCCACTGATTTCCAGTACCAACTACACGTTTTGGAGGTGAGGAGACCAAAGTGTGAGGAGATTGGTGTTCTAGGGAGAGGACCTAGAAACAGGTCAGGAGGTGAACCTGCTGAGGCAGAGATGATGGAAGGACTTGGGATGGATGGATGGACCTCAGAATGATGGAAATAGAATCATAGAATCATAGGGGTTGGTAGGGACCTTGAGAGATCATTGGGCTGAACAGTCCCAGTTCACTCAGCCTTTCCTCATAGGGGAGATGCCCCAGGCCCTTAATCATCTCCGTAGCCTTTTCTGGACTCTCTCCAGGAGATCCCTGTCTTTTTTATACCAAGGAGCCCAGAACTGGACACAATACTCCAGGTGGGGCCTGACCAAGGCAGATAGAGGGGGAGGATCACCTCCTTTGACCTGCTGGCCACACTCCTCCTCAGGAAGGTTTGCTCTAAAAAAACCTGGGAACTACCTGACTACGAGTTTCTTTTTCCCATCTGGGATGTAGAAATATTTCAGTGGTGTAGACCATTTGTGATTATAAAACATAGATGAATCTTGCTGTGAGAAATGCAGAAGTAGACTTCTTGTCTGAGTGTAGAAAGCAATCCTTTTTTGTGACACATCAAGTAAACCAAATATTAAAGTTATTTAACTCTTCATTTTAATGTAAATGTTTTAATTTAATGTCTGTTGTACATCCTGAATTTGGGACTGAATTCAAACCTTTTTAAGAACAACTTGAGCATTGTTCCTGAGAGTTCACTGAATCTTGAGAGTTCATTAGTAACAGAGATCAACTAGTGAAAGGTGAACTCAGACAAATTGGAAAGGGATGCAACTCAGTGCAAACTGAGATACCTATGTCTGTTGGAATTTATTTTAGAAGCAGCTAGAATTAAATGCTCTCATTTCAGATTTCTCAATACGAAGTGCTAAAAAATCACAGAGCTAAATTTTACTTAGCTCTTTTTCTATCTTGAATCTCATTTTTTTATTACCTTTGAAAGATTTTTCTCAAATAATAAGGATTAAATATGTCACCTGAAAACTGAATTTTCTCTTCAGACGTCTGTTTCTTCACTGGTGTAATTTAAGAAAAAATAATATATATATGTTGTGAAGCCCAAAAAGAAAATGGCTAGTGAATAATAGTGGTATTGCAAAATTCCTTTGGATTTCAATAGAACAATTGCAAAATACAGCTAAGCTATATGTTTTATTACTATTACTACTGATGTGAAAAGGTGTGGAAGGAAAAAAAAAGACAATAAGGAAATGTTAAGTTTATTATCAAGCTTAAAGCTGATGCACATTGTGTAAAAGCACATCAGATGTCTAGCAATTTCAGTTCTAAGGTTTTATACTTTCTATACCGTGGCAATTTTAATCTGTGGGATTTGGATGGCAAATCCATCCAATGGCTCAGTTGTTACTCACCTGTGGACTCTGAAGCTGCATTACCACAACACTAACACAAGTAAACACAAGATGTACTATGTACCAGAGATACTCTGTAAGCAGAGAGTAGAGAATAGCTCTCAAAGCAATTACATGACTTGGAGATCAGCTGGATGGAAGCTCAGGACTACTTCCTAATAATGAACAACACACATGTGGCTGTGGTGAGACAAAGGAAGCTCAACCTTCATTTAAAGAGCAGTAAGTTACTATAAATTTATGGTAGAAAAGGAAGTCTAAAGCTTAAACCTTGGTTATACATATGTCTATGTGAACAAATTACCATGAGGTAGACAGCTTTCTACATTAAATTTGTCATTGTGATAAAAGGACCAGTACAGACTTTAATATTTTTTAAAAAAAAAAAAACAATGAAACTTAAACAATAGTGATTTTTTTAATAGCTTCAGCTTCATACTAGTTTGACATAGCTATCTAATCTGTTCCAGATGTCATTTTACATTAGACGTTGCAATAACGGAAGATGATGTCCACATTCCCATTACGGCAATGAAGATCTAATGCATAATCAATATGATGTACAGTAAAAGAAAACCAATTATTAAGCAATATGTTAATGGAAAAACAATAGTTAGAAAGATGGAGATTGCAGTTGGCCATTTATTTTGTGTGATTAAATTCCAGTGGATCATGTGGGGCATCCTTCAGTGTCTCTAGAGAAAAATGAATGGAGTGGGGAACAGAATAGCTCATTGTCAGTCATTCACAAGTCAAATACAGTCTCATTTATGAGTGAGTAAAAAGCTTTGTTGTATTATGTCAGTAATACACCAAAGAAATGGTGTAGTTCATGGTTCAGTTCCATAACACATCAGAAAGAGACACAAAAATTTCATCCCCTTGTTTTTTGTGAAATAGTTCGTTGGGAGGAAGTCATTAGTACGGTTACAACATTCCCCTTAACGATATTACTATGCAAAACTCAAAGACTGAGGAAAATGCTGACTAAATGGCTTTTTAAGAGCTTATCTGCCTCAGGAAGTTGCCTGGAATGACTTTTCCTCATGCAGTTTCTTCACAGCGGTGTTTTGTGTTAGCTAATGTAAGTATGTTTGAGACTGAACTTGGAGAAGCCTTGGAAGGTCACTTAGAGAAGGATGAACATCACATGGGAAGGTTGTGAATGATGCACTGGCTGTCTGTGGTGGGGTCCACCTTACCACAGCTTTCCTGTACAGCCCAAGAGCTGCCCAGGGAGAAAGTAGGTTGTCTGGGAGAAATTTGCTTTTGCCATAGCAACCAGAAGCAGGACAGTTTTCCATGCCTATTCATTACTTTGCATCTGAGAGTAGCAAGAACCTCATTTGTTTCTATCTGCATTGAAATAGAAATGTCTTGTCTGGATTTGTGGGGTCTGTTTGATATCATGCAGATGCAGGGTGTAGCCTTGGTGAAATAACAGTGGGGGGTTAACTTCATCCTCAGACTAACAGCATGCATGCATGCAATATACCCTAACACCCTAAAGAAGCACCTTGCAGGGAGGGGAATATTGTAAAAGGATTCATATATTCAAGTTGCTCTTGCACAGTTCTTCTGTTGTGTTGCTCTGGCAGACGTCCCTTTTCTGCTGTATCTCAAAGGTCTTGAGAAAGTTAGTTCTGGCTGCCTCATGCTCAGTGCCTTACTGCAGACAGTATTTCTGTGATAGAAATATGTCATGCACCAGTCCAACATATCCCAACTTTACAGGAGCTCTCAGTCTGTATGTGGAATAAAAAACATCACCAACATGGGTTTCTATCCTCATACATTTGTGTTGCAAGCATTCATGCTATTAATATACACGTGTCTTTGCACAAGGCTATATGCAAAGTAAACCCAGTTCTTGACTACTTTAATTTAAAAAAAAAGAAAGAAGAAAAGTCCCTGCTCTTCACAAACTTACAGAACATATTAGTCACCTTGATGTAGAGCCTATTCATCTTTTCCATTGTAATTGTAAAATCAGTTCCCTCCTTGAACCAAAGCAACAATCCTCCTCACAGGTGAAAAAGTGTAAGTTTTAACAATATGAGAAAATTCATTTCTTATTGCCATCTGCCTCTGGGATGTGAAAAAGGAAGTGGGAATGCTGTATGTATTCTGCCTTTGTGATTTAGTTAATCCTGCTGTGATAAAGTCCCACACCTGAAGTAGCAACTGTCAGCAGTTCCTCTGCAGTACTGCACATGAATAAGAGGGTGAACAAAAGAAATTCAGAGCTAAAAGGAAAAAGAAAATGCAGGAATTCCAGCTTCACAATCAAATTAAGTATTATCTGTTCTCACGTCTGCTGCTGACTTTTATACCTTGTAGAGAGTTTCATAGGAAGGATGGTCCAGTGCTGTATGGAAAAGCCTATGCACTCAGAAAACATCCTAGTACCTCTCTTGACCAAGCCTCTTGTTTGTCAGCTTTTAACTATATACATCATATACCCTTCATTCAAGCATTTGAAAACATATATCAAATACTCAGTGACATACTGTATAAATCTTACTGTGGTGGGTTGTTGGCTGGCAATTAGGTACCCACCAAAACTCTCCTCAGCAGGACAGGGGGACAACAGAAGAGGAAAACTCATGGGTTAAGTAAGGGAGATCACTTAACTGCTGTCAGGGAAACCACATTTGACTTAATTATTTTTACTTATTGTCAATTGATAACATATTAGAATAGTGAAATACAAAACCACCTCCACTCGCCTCCCCCACCTCCAAGGCTAAACACTCTTGACTCTTCTAACTCCTCTTCCCCACACAGTGCAAGGGAATGGGGAATGGGGTTCTGGTCAATTCATTGCACTTTGTCTCTTCTCTTCCTTCCTTCTTCCACTATTCCCCTGCTCCAGCATGGACAGTCCTTCGCAAACTTCTCCACCATGGGTACTTTCCATGGACTTCAGTTCTTGAAGAACTACTCCAGTGGGTCCTTCAGGAACAAAATTCCAGCGTGGGTTCTTCTCCACAAGGTCACATTTCCTTCAAGGAGCTTGTTCCAGTATAGGCTTTCCATGGGTTGCAACTTCCTTCAGGACACATCCACCTGTTCTGGTGTGGGCTGCAGGTGGATATCTGCTCCACTGCAGACTCCCATGGGCTGCAGGGAGACATCCTGCCTCACCATGGTCTTCCCCACGGGGTGCAGCAGAATCTCTGCTTTAGAGCCTGGAGCACATCCTTGCCCTTCTTTCACTGACCTTGGTGTCTACAGTGCTTTTTCTCTCACATATTCTCACTCTTCTCTCTCAGCTACTGCAGAAGTTTTTACCCCTTCTTAACTATGTTATCACAGAGGTGCCACCAGCCTCACAGATTGGCTCAGCTTTGGCCAGCAGTGAATCCATCTTGGAGCTAGCTGGAACTGGCTCTGACTGACACAGGGGCAACTTCTAGAATCTTCTCATGGAATCCACCCCTACCTCTTCCTCACCCACTTCCCCACTACCAACACTTCACCACATCAACCCAGTTACACTAGTGATCCAACAGCCTGGTATAATGGTTAATACGAATTCTTGAACAGATTATTTTCTCCACACACAAGACCTGTCTGGCTGTTAGGGGACCCTTTGTGATATGGGTAGAAAGCTCAACTTAAAAAAAAAAAAATCTATAAAGTTCTGGAGGTTTAGTTTCCAGATAAAAATAAAACAAAATGACCAGAAAAGTATACTTTCCTCTTCCACGAAATCTGGACTGATTTCTCAGAGTATCATCCTTTCTTCCAGTTAGTACCCAGATGCAGAACAGCATGGAAGGAGAGATTTACCACAGGCATCAAGGATTGTTCTGGCTGTTGTGAAAGATATGGGATACTGAGTGTCTAAAAATCAGAAGCCTCATTCTTCTCTAGCAAGGTAGATGGTGTTTTAGTCAAAAACATGGCCAGGTCTTGTCACAACAAAGCTGAACTCTTACACCATTGCTTGAAGATGCTGATCCTTCTTGTGCCTGAAATTTCCCTCACAAACAGAAAGAATTGTGTACATTTATTTTTTCAAACTCTTTGTATGAAGCATCAGACATAAAATATGTGTCTCTGTTGGCCCAGATGCAATCTTAAATAGGGTCAGTATCATATCTCTTAGAAAATATTTGACCTACTTTAACCACAGTTTAAAGAACTCAAAGTTAGGAACACGGAGAAGGGTTTTCCCTGCTGCACTAAGGATCTAACGTTATGGAGTGGCTCAGAATAGATTATTGCATTGTTCCCTCTGGTCTTATCTTGGAAACCACAAATGTCTGCAGTGGGAGATCTGTGACCTTTGATAAACTTTGTAAGCTTCTTTTAGCTTTAGAGTCATAGAATCATAGAATTGCTTGGAAAAGACATTTAAGATCATCAAGTACAGCCATTAAACTAGCAGTGCCAAGTCCAAACACTAAACCATGTCCCTAAGCACCACATCTATCTGTTTTAAATACCTCCAAGGATGGTGACTCATCTACTTCCCTGGACAGCCTGTTCCAATAACTGACAACCCTTATTGGAGAAAAAATGTTTCCATCCAATCTAAACCTCCCTTGCACAGTTTGAGGTTATTTCCTCTTGTCGTGTCACTTGTTACTTGGGAAAAGAGATGGACAGCCACCTGGCTACAGCCTCCTTTCAGGTAGTTGTAGATAAGGTGTCACCTCCTTTTCTCCAGATTAAAAAAAAAAAAAATATATCACAGACTCATAGAATGAATTGGATTGGAAGAGACCTCAAAGATCATCTAGTTCCAACCTCCCTGCCATGGGCAGGGACACCCTCCACTAGACCAGGCTGCCAAAACCCCATCCAACCTGGTCTTGAACGTTTCCAGGTTTGGGGCACCTACAAACTCTCCGGGCAACCTGTTCCAGTGCCTCAGCACTCTCACAGTAAAGAATTTCTTCCTAATATGTAATTTAAATCTACTCTTTTTTAGTTTAAGCCCTTTACCCCTAGTTTTATCACTACACTCCCTGATAAAGTGTCCCTCTCCAGATGTCTTGTAGGCCCCTTAGGTACTGAAAGGCTGCAATAAGATCTCCCTGGAGCCTTCTCTTCTCCAAGCTAACCAAACACAACTCTGTCAGCCTGCTTTCATAGGCGAGCTGCTACTGTTCTCTGATCATGTCCATAGCAATCCTCTGGACTCACTCCAACAGTTCTATGATCTTCTGGTAGTAAGGATCCCAAAGCTGGAAGCAGTACTCCAGGTGGGGTCTCATGAGAGCAGAGGGGCAGAATCATGTCCCTTGACCTGCTGGTCATGCTGTTCCCTCAACTATTCCTCATAAGACTTGTGCTCAAGACTCTTCACTAACTTAATTGCTCTTCTTTTCACTCCATCTTCTCAATATGTTTCTTGTAGTAAGGGGTCCAAAACTGAACATAGTACTTCTGGCATGGCTGGGACCTCCCTGGTTAGACACAACTGCTGATATGTGATGGAAAATGAGAACTTCTGCCAGCTCCCTTAATACACTTGGGTGGATCCCATCTGGCCCCATAGACTTATGTGTGTCTAAGTGGTGTAGGAGGTCACTAGCCTTTCCCCTTGTATTATGGGGCTTCAGTCTGGTCCCTGTTCCCATTTTATAGCTCTTTTGGCCAAGTACCCAGAGTACAATTAGTATTACTGCTGAAGACTGAGGCAAAGAAGGCATTAAGTACCTCAGCCTTTCCTCATCCTTTGCTACTATATTTCTCCCACACACACAAAGGTCCTTCTTTTGTCATGAGTGTATTTCTAGAAACATTTTTTATTGTCTTTAACAGCAGTAGCCAGATTAAGTTCTGACGTAAAGGTTAAAAATGCAGTCAGGGCTGATCCAAGCACAATAATTGTTGATTTTGGATGGTTTATCAGGTTTGTGTGCCAAGCACTGAAAGCACGTGCTTGCCAGCAGGTCTAGGTTGGGGAATGATACCTGCAGCAGGAGCCACTTCTGCTTAAATTGGAAAACATCTGAGTTTCCTGACAGTGCAGTGCTTCTTCCAGGGAAGAACAAGAATTGGGAGGTATCCCAAAGTGCTGCTTAGCCCCATGGGTTTTAGGATTCACATCACAAAATCTTTATTGTGTGGGGAAGTACCTCCACTGCCTTATGTTTTATAGTGGTGATGGTCACTGTGGGATGACATCTGAAGTGGCTCCAATTGCAGCCAAGAAAGAGCTGAGCACTCTGTGCCTAAGAAAGGAGGCTTCCAAGATGACTGGCCCTTAAAAATTATATAGCGTTTTCCATGGATAAAATGAAATATGAAATGAAATAAAAATGGAATAGCAATATATACTTTTAAATCAACACTAGAGTTGACTGAGTGCAGAATTCACACTGTGATTTAAACACACCTCTATTTTGTGCTCCTTCTGCTCGAGAGACTGTTTCTACCTGTACCAGAAGGAAAATATTGAACAGTATTATTTGTTTCTTTTGTTGGAAGTACCTTTCTTAATTTATTTTTAACCAGTTGGTGCCAGATATTATCCCTCTGTAAATACTGTGTGAGGTGAATATATGCCATGCAGACAGTCATCTCAGCCAAGGCTGTTGATTTATTTTAAACAACTGCTCTGATTTCTTTTTCCTTCAAGATTTACTCTGCAGTAGGAGATGACACTCTTGTCTTGCACCATTAATGTTCTTCTCTTCCAGTGACAGCCTGTTCATTATCGAAAGGAGATAAATTAAAAGCCAGGTGGCGATCTATAAGTCTTGATTTTAAAAGATTATTTTTCTTTGCGTTGGACTTCAGCCCTTTTGGTTCAAAACTAAAAAGAAATATTGGTGGTGGATTTTATAATTTTTGCTAGCCAGGTTTTGATGCTATTAAAGTTACAGCATTGTTCGAACCATTTAACATCTCAGCATCTTTTATTTAGTTATGTGTTTTTTAGGGTTTTTTCTCACTTTGAGTTTTCTAGGTGTCCCAGTTTTTATCATAGCAATTGGTTTTCTGAAACCTCTAGAATTGTTTTTTTTTTCTTTTTCCTCAGATTTTTCAGATATGCAGAAATGAAGATTAGATTTCAGCCCAATAGAAAAAAAATAAATTAATTCTTCTGCAAACCTTGAGAAGAGGAGGCTGAGGGGAGACCTTATCACCACCTACAACTACCTGAAGGGAGGTTGTAGAGAGGTGGGCGATGGTCTCTTCAGCCAGGTGACAGAAAATAGAACAAGGGGAAATGGCATGAAGCTGTGCCAGGGCAGGTTTAGATTGGATATTAGAAAAAAAATTTTTACTGAAAGAGTTGTCAGGGCCTGGAACAGGCTGCCCAGGGAGGAGGTTGAGTCACCATGCCTGGATGTTTTTTTAAAAAGGGGTAGATGAGGTACTTCGGGATATGGTTTAGCATAGGATGGGAATGGTTGGACTGAATCTTAAAGGTCTTTTCCAACCTTGTGATTCTGTGATTCTGTGCTTGAGAGTGTCTAGTTCTGTTACAACCAAGGTATATTATTTGCTGTTCTGTGATCCTTTGGATTAAGGGAACATCTGCTCCTTTTAAACTATACCGGAGCACTAGTATGAGAGTTGTGATAGGAGGGGGAAATACAGCAGCAGTGATCCAGAAATCATTGCTGCCTTAACCTGTTCCTCCTTTCGGTTTGCTTCAGATTCCAGGATTTCTGTCAGGCTACCTTTTAGTCAGAGCATAGAAAGGGGTGATTGCAAGTGGGAGAAGGCACAGAAGGGAGAAAGATTCTTGGCTTAATATAAAAACGTTCTTGTGTAGATAATTTTCTGAGTGAATTGTAACTCTCCTTTCCCAGCATACTTGATTCAGGCAAGTTTAGTGTGCACACAAAGAATCTCCAGGCAGGATGTAGGCAACTTGTACACAGCAATTCTTTGCTGGCTAATACACGCAGTAGATAGCTAGGTTTAATGAGCTATCAGGTTAAGCATTAATATGCTCACCACAGTGTTTCTGTTGGCAAGGCACTCATCAATCAGATGGGAAAGGCCTTGTCTCCATTGCTCCTTAGAACAGGCTGATCCCTGATGCTGCCGAGCTTCCATCTTCTGATTGCCTCATTTTTTAATTAGTGTCTTACACCTATTTCGTGTCAATATTTTTTCCCTCTTGAATGCTGGAACTGCTAGCTCATGTATCTCTGCTGTTACTTTTCTGCTTTTTTTTCACTTCTCTGGTCTTGTATGGTTTTAACTCTTCAGTGTTCTCACCATGAGGTTGGACATGTTCACCACCACCTCCCAACAATAGTTTTATTAGAAAAACAGAATCAGGGTTACATAATTGTCCTGCACCAAGCTGGGTCCTGTTTCAGAACTGTTCAGACAAGGGCAATTAGTGGCACGAGTAAATAAAGAAAAATTGGGCACTTATAAATTGTGATACAAAAGCCTATACTGGAGGTATCTCTAGGCTGTAGCATGTTTTGTATTAAAGTATTTAAGAACAGGTTATGCACAGATTTATAGCCTGTTACTACTGGAGATGGAAAAGACAGGATCTGTCCACTGAAGTCTAATTTATTTTGTCCTTTTGTGTACCTAGACTGCGTCTATTCTTATCATGATTAATTTGCTGGTTTGCTAGCAGCCTGATTTAGGAATGTATCCGCAGCACACATCCATTTGAGCTTCTTTGGTTCATTTCAGTACTCTCTGAAATCGGACCTTAAAGGGTTCAGGCTTAGTTTCTGGTTGAAAAGGTAATGTTCAACTTGCTCCTTTCTTCGATACTCTCTGTTTTGTTGATGGTGAGCCAAAGCACTCTTTACATTACACTTGGAGTAAACACTAAGGATTTGATCGCTGTGTGCATAAATCATTGCCACTTTGCTGACTGGGATTTATGCTCAGTTACTGTATTGACTGTTTAAGAAGACATCTGATTTATCCTCTGATATTAAGCTGTACAAAACCCAAACTGAACTTGTCTCCACCTCAACGGTCATCTCTGAATGTTGCCTCCCTCCTCCTCCTCCACCCAGTATGGTCAGTTTAACATGCATTAGGTAGGAAGGGGCTCACGCTACAACCTATTAAGCAGCTATGCAAATACACTGCATGGTAATATAGAAGTCCTGTTGCATTCCAGACTTTCTTCTTAATTTTCTTTCTTTTTTCATCCTAATCTTACCCTTCCTTTGACTTAATCTCTGATCCCCAGGCCCTAATGTGAACAGACACTTGCTACCTAATTCTTTACCGTTCCTATGGCTATTTTTGTCCAGAAAACTAAGCCCAGTGCTATGTGAGTTGGAGAATGAACAGGATTCCTACAGTGGTATAACAGTGGGACCCTTGGCTTCCAGAAAGCAGCTTGTATCAACTCCAAAGCAGCCAACAGTACACCACTTGTAGAGTAGGAAACAGATGTTTCATTACCTGTAATTCTATTTTTGCCTGTCAGACTTGAATAGGAAATTTTGTGGCTTTGTACCAGATTGGTTAGTTAGCAAGAGGCTTAACACTACCAGGCTGGGCTAAAATTCAACTATTTTTCATCACTGCCCTGAGACAACAATAGTTTAACAGGAATGGAGCATCCAGAACTGTGGAATGGGAAATGGAGTTTCTCCATAGCAGAATGGAGAGATGATGAGTTGATACACACAGAGGTTGTGTTATTTTTCCAGGGGAGTCAGGAGGAAACTCTTTCTCAATTAAACTTTTCCTCACTCTTCTGCTTCTGGTCTTGTGTAATCCCACATGCATTTGAGGATATGTAAGGAGCTCCCTTCAGGGAAGCAGGAGTCTTTCCACAGCTAGAAAACTTCTGTGAACCTAATTAAGGTGAGAGAATTCTGGGCCTGCCTCACAGTTTCTTCTAGGGTGCACAGTGGTGGCTAGACTACCTTTAGATGTGTCAAGGTTAATTAATGAGCCAGGTCTTGGTGGTGCTGCCCTAAGGCTGACGGGCACAGTTTATATTCTTCATGCTGGACCTTGGAAAAATGAGAATCTTTGGTTTCTATTAACAAGATGTTTGTGGAAGGGACAAATGCAGTTTAAACCAGACTTTTCTAACATGACAGATACATTTGGAAAGAGGTGAAGGAGGCTATTACTATGTTGTGTGCACCCTGCAAAACCATCCACAGATGGGACATTTTGATGAAGCAGCTGTCCCATCCAAATGTAGCTGAAGCAGTTGGTTGGTTCCCACTGAGACCAGAGAGACACTTGGCAGGATTCTATCAAAATGTTAATGTATTGTGAATGTATCTGCCAGCCACCCTTTTGAACTGTCACTGTTCTCTGCTACGCACTGCAGCACGGCAAGGGCAGGGCCATGGGCACTGAATTTCAAGGCACTTGTCAGAGCTGTTCTCTTGATACTGTCTCAAAAAAGATTGCATGCCAGCAGCCAAGTTTTGTTCAAAGGGAATGTCCAACTGCATTACTGTCAGCCTCTTTGCAGCATTATGGGCTAGCTGTGCGTGTCCCCGGGTGATTCCTAAGCCATTGTCTGAGAAGCAGGCTTATCCACTGGAAAGCAAGGACACCTGATGATTTTTCTTTCTTTATCTATTTATTGTTCAGTTTTAAGCAACCTTTAAATTAGCTTGATGTACTTATTGAGCAGAACTTATTCAGAGGAGAGAAGCGGCACAATGTCAGATAGTCTTCACTGAGTTGTGCTGTATAGCTATTAAAAGACTGGATCACAGCAGGATCTTGGGCATGGTTGAATGGAGGGGTGGAGTGGTGGAGGGGAATGTGCATCCCTAAAATAGGCACAGCATTTGATGCAGCTCATCGTGACACCCAAATTAGAATAGTTGTGGGTGTGTGCCTGACAGGTTGTCCCTGCTGAAGATGTTACTGCACCACTGTCATCCACAAAGACTGAAAATGGATAGAAAACCTGGAGAATAAATGTATTTAAGAGAGATGACTAGAACGTCTTCAGGGCTAGGAGAAGACCATTCTGGTCAGATGGTCTATTGTGCTGCAGGCATGCAGATTTGCTGGCACTTTTGAAGGGTAATTCAACTAGTGCAGTTTTGCACAGGTTCATACAGCTGTGTCTCCAGTTGCAGTCCATTATACGTCCTAGTCCATGATGTATCCTCTCCAGTGTCCTACAGCTTAATTTAACATTTAGTTTTGGTACAAACAGCTCCTAAACTTCCCAAAAATGAAAATAACCTTGATGCATTGACCTGTGCTCTTTTTAGCTGAACTCTCTAAAGCAGCAAAGCTGCATGGGACCACAGCCTACTCAGTGTGATTGTAGTAATGATGCTGACTATTGCTTAAACAGGTAAGGGGGCCATGTTTTGTTGCTATTATTTTGGATACTGCTTCAAAGGTAGGATTTCTAAGATGAAGTAAATGTGGAGAGAAGATCAGAGGCTTTTGCAGTGATTGAACAGATGATTTTTGACAGAACAATTGCCTACCTTTTCTGAAAATTAGACTTATACACAGTATTAGAAGTGTTCCATATGTTATTATATGCCCCTTCATTGCAGATATAGTCAGGAAACTGAAATGACTGCAATGCCAAGACTAACATACCTTCAGCAGTTACTAGTGCCAATATAACTAACCTTTTCTTTAATTAATGTTTGATTATAATTAAGCAACAGCAGAATGCAAACTTAACAGTGAATTTATCACAGAAGAACCTTTCATTTCCACAAAGAACAAGTACAGTGCTAGGAAGAATGAAAATTGTATGAGTCTTCTTAGATGATGTGAGTCTGTCTGCATATTGCTCACTATACCTGTGTTTCTGAAACAACAGCACCAGAAGGTTTCTGTCACTTAATATATTGAGCATCATTAAATACTCTGATGTAATTAATAAAGTAGCTTTATGTTAATCAGTCCGTATCTTCACAAACAATCCTTGCAGTGTCACATAAATTGTCTGTATAATATAAAATGAAAACAGATACATAACATGAAATGTTAGGGTGTGTAGCTTATGAGGTATAAGTAGCAATATAGAAAAAAACCCATAAGCCTGTGTTTTCAGAAAACACTTCTATGTGAGTTTGTTGCTAGTGCAGATGAGAAGCTTTGGGCAGAGGAGATGTTTCTCTCCTAAATGGTTATTCCAGATATAATGAGAAAAGAGTGAAGACCTCAGAAACAAAGGCTGCAGTAGCTGCAGTTATGTTGAAAACTGGGCCAAATGCCTGAGGTAGACAGTCCATACTGCTAGATGCTGCAAAAGAAGAAATGAAAGAATTGAGATATGCCTCAGCTACTTAGAAAGCAAGAGAGAAAATGTCCACTGTGGCTGTGGAAGGCAAAGGTTAACCAGTTAATAGATGTATTTAAGGATGGAAAAGGCCATTAAGGTACTAATGTTAATTTGTTGTATAGAGCTTCCCATGATCCAAATCAACAATTGCTGTATCCACTTCCTGTCTGAGCTGCAGTACATATCTTAGAGATGTCAACTGATCACAAAAGAAGGATGGAGAAAACAGTTGAGAGGCTTGACTTTTTTCTTTTTTTAATTTTTATACAATCTATTTTGGAAATCCTGCTGAAAATTACATAAAAGCTTTCTGACCTTGCCACACAAGGTTGGAAATTAATCTGCCACACAGGAAGGACAAGTGAACCTCTCTTTGGAGTTTGCTGCTGCATGGATGGCCTGCATGGAGATGTGAAATCAAAATTGTGTAGAGGCCAGTAGAGCTTTTGGGAATTGCCAGGTTTGGGAGACAGAAATAAATGCTGAGTTTTTGTCATGAAAGGAAAGCCCACACATGTCAAAGGGGTGAACTGAGTTCAGGTCCACAGTGACCAGTGGTGAAGCTGAAGATACAACAGCTACAAAACAGAACAACTTAATGAGGGTTTAGCAGGTGAAAAGGGGATAGTTAGGCGCGACAGATTAATAAGACCATATCCAACAGCAAATGGACCCACCGTAAAGACATCAAGATTTTTTCAATAGAAACAGAAGAAACTAGAATGCAAAGGTGCTGCTGCATTGCTGAATAGAACAGGCTAGGCATGGGTCTTCAACCCAGACATCAGATGACAAGACATTGCTTGCATCCACAAAACTCAACTCCCTCTCCCCACCTTCTCTCTGCCCACATTGCCTTCAGGGAATGGTCTCTGGCAAGTGCTCTTCCTAAACCTGCTTGAAAGGCTGCTAATTGACTTTCTAATTACACCAGACCTATCATGAGCTAACAATTAAAAGGCATGAATGATTGCAGTTAACGTTTGAGTCCATGCCATGGCCCTGGTTTTATGTACTAACACATCTCTTACCCAAGGGTCAGGCCATTAAAACTGCAAACAGACAGTGCTATCAAAGTTTGAATGCATGGAGATGGGCTCATGGGTTCAAAGAATGGGGGTGAAAAGTATGTTCCATCTGTACTTGGGAGGCAGGCATAAATATGACAGATACTGAATAAGGAGGAGAGAATTAGGCCAGTCAGAAACCCTGGAGTGATGGGGTCACAAGGGCGAGCCAAAGAGATAGAGATCAAGAGCAGGAGAGACAGCTCTGAGTCAGCAGCACTGGAAGAAAATCAACTGAATTTCTCTCTAATGGCCTAGGGTCCTTTTATATCATTTCTCTGCAGTGCTGGCAGCAGCAATATTTGCTGTAACAGATGTGGATTTAATTAATGTGCAGCTTATTTCTTTCTCTGGGTCACTCTGAAACCTCGAATGGAGGGTGAGAGTGTGTATGGTGAATTGCTTGCAAATTCAAGTGGGGCAAGAGGTGGCAGTAGGTTCATTCCTGGAGGTCGTGGTGTGAAGGAAGGAGAGACTGCTGTCTCTCACCCTTGTCTGTCTGCTGAAGTTGAGGTCAAGGGTATAAATGAGACAAGGTTGTTTTTTCTGAAATTGGAGCTCTGGACACTGTGGTCAGTACAGTCTTCAGGGGACTTCTACAGCAGCTCATTAAGCTCCAGACTGTTGCGTTTGGCACGGCTGTGTAGGTCACTACAAAATTTGTTTTCCACTCAGCTCAGCTTTCCTGAACCCACTATAGTTCACTTTCTCAGGAGATGTTTCCCTAGAGTGTTCTGTGATAGCAAAGAGATCTCACAGGAATGCATTGAAGTGATGGTGTTGGCAGCAAAGATCTACTTTTTCCTGCCCATCTCCCCCTTCCCTCACACAGACATTCTGACAAAGCTGCCACAACTGGCTTCTATAAATTTGATTTTTAAAGAAACACTAAAATGTAAAGACTCTGGTAGAAAATACTGAGATTTAGCTTTTACAATACTTTATTTTTGGGAGTGAGAGGTAGGTTTTTAGAAAGATGTGGCAATTCTAATTTCGATGGATGGACGCTTGTATATTGAATGGGATTGTAATGGAAAGATTCCCTCCATAGTAAGTGTCACAATCAACAGTGAGACTGGGAAAGGCACTTTTACTGGAATGCCATTCACATGGTCAAAGTCTGATATCCATGTAAGAAAGTTCTGTGGACAATTCCACACCAACAAGGCTGAAAAAGAACTAGCTGGGCTTTATCAAAAGAGGATGAACCTTCCAAATGTGTTTTTAGCTGATGAAAGACTGGTGGAAGGTGGTTTCAGTTGGCATGTGCCACTGAATGGAAAATTACAGCAGCACTGCAGAGTGGCAAAGTAGGTGGCTGAGTGTAAACTGGTTGGGTAATACCAATAGTTGGAAATATTGTTAAAGGGTGGATGATTCAAGATGATGGTATATCTCAACAAAGATCCCTTTGATTCCTCTGCTGGTTACTGTCTGCACTCCTAACATCAATTAGCAGCTCACATTCCCTGTTGAATCTACTCCTACTTTCTAACCCTTCCATGATGACACCAGACTTTGTCCAGGACCTGTCTTCTAGCCCAGATCTACAGGTTCATAATGTGACATGGTTGAAAAGAAGCTTTGCAAAGTCCATCTCCAAGCTCTGATGTGAGGCTCTAAAGAGTGACTGATTCCCTCCTATGGCCAGTAATTTCATACGGCACTTTCTGCTGTAGGTTGTAGGCATAATAATTGGTTGGACTGCATTTGGCTTGGTTGATTTATAGTAGGAAAGAAAAATAGTCTTTTGGTTCCAGCTATAGGGTCATTAGTTTTTTAATCGCCAAGGCAATGCAGGGCTGTCTCTGATAACAGATTTCTTGTTCCCTCTTTCTATTTAGAAATATCTCATTTGTTAAGTGGCTGCTGCACTCTTCTTGAAGCTCAGCCAGGTAACAAAACAGAAAGAGATTATATTAAAGTGTTCATGTTAAAAGGAAGTACTCAGAGCTGAAACCAATGCCAAGGGTTGGTTCAAACTCAGCTTTAGGGGGTTTGATTTCTATAGCAGATATGTTTGAAACCAAACATAAAGCAATATAAAAGCAGAAACCAGACATAAAGCAACATAAGTGAATCCCCTAATTTCTAGTGTCGGAACATAGAATGACAGTCCTCCTGTTTCATAGATAGAAATAAGCAGTGTTAATTTGTGAAGAGGGATCTTTACAATGAGGTTATTAATTTGTATTATGGTTCTGCTAAGGAAATTCCTCTCAAGGGTTGAAAAATATTTTATATTAAGAGAGAGAGAGATATGAATTAGTATTACTGTCTTAGTCTGAGGGCCTAAGGATATATATAAAACAGGGTCTGTAAGGAGACGTGGTGTCTCTTAATAGGCTTACTAAGACAGACAACCTTCCAGGCACAGAAATCCTTTTAAAATTGACTAAACATATACTTGTGCCAAAGAACTTCCTGACTAGCTATGAGGATACAAGTGGACAGATAGAGTTGAATGGGACAATGGACTCAACATAAAGTTGAGGCTATTTATGGCTAACTTAGGACTGTCAGGGATGTCTTCAGTGCATTACCCACTCCTGCATCCATGTTGTCCTATCAACTGTAGTAACATCTATAACACTTGTATTTAAATTTCAGCTCCCGGTGTGGTGAGGATGGTGGAGAACTGTAGTGTCCTTCTGCTTCCTGCATTTTCTCTTCATACCCTCAGTATTACCATTTTATTGCATAGCTGTCTTGGTTTCAGAACTGGCAGACAAAGCACCAATGAAGTGTTTGAGATGAAAAGGAGGGATGCAGGAAATTTGGAGATCTGCTTCTTTTGGGCAACTCAGCTGCATCTCTAATACAAGTGTTGTCTTAAGGCTCTGCTAGTAAGACTGAAGGAGCTCATAGTCTCCCATAATCTCTACTCATGTTCAGACTGGACTTGCCTGTTTAGGACCAGACTGTCTGGACAGGATCTTGTAGCATCCTACCTTTCCCATAATCACTCTATATTTCATGTCAAAGAAGTCCTCCTTCCCATCATTTTACATCTCTTCTGTATGAGGATCTGTCCTGTCTCTTGAAAGTCATTTACCTTTCACTGAGTCCTGTTCTTTATTCAGAGCAGCATGTCCTTTCCACAAGGTCTCAATGTGAGAGGCCTGATGTTAATAACCATGAATAAAGATGTAGGCTTTCTTTCTGAGTTTTGTCTTGGTCAATCTGACAGCCATTTTCCTTCTGGGCTATTTGTTCAAATAATGAACTTTTTTTTTTTTTCCCTACCCATTTTTAGCTTACCACTGTCTATGTTCTTGAAGTTTACTTAACTTTCTCTAGCTACTCCAGAGACTTTCCTGCTCTGGTTTTCTTCTGCTTTCAAACACCCTAAAGTTAGTTCCTGGGATGGACAATGCCACAGAATTAAACTATTTGTAACTTAATGATCTCCCTGGACTCTCTTTATCTTTTGCTTTACAAAGTAAACTTTACCATCTCATCCAAGCACTCGTTTAACCTGGAGGGTTCATTCCTTTAACTATAAGCCATTAACTAGATGTTAATTTAGATTTACATTGTTTTTCCTGCTCAGTAGGAGACAGCCAAACTCAAACTCAAATTACTTTTATGGCTTGCTCTTTCTAAACTGGCTTTTCATCAACTTCATGGCACTGGTGAAGCACTTCAGGCCCCTCTCCCCCTACATGTTTCCATGAGCTGCTCGTTAAAATTTTCCATTTACTTTACTAGGAAAGTTCATCCTGGTACAAACTGTCACAGTCCTACTAAGAATGAGTTAATGCAGTATCTCCCCATCCCTAGCCACCATCCTACCTCTCATGCGTTATTGCTGCTAGACAGATCCTTGAGCTGTGATCCTTACAGTCCTCAGTAATAGAACAGAATAGTTCCAGTTGCAAGTCACCTACAAAGACCATGTACTCCAACTACCTGACTGCTTCAGGGCATGGATTAGACTAACTCTATTCAGCAGGGAAAAGGTAATTCACATCAGCTTTGAATCATAGAATCCTAGAATGCTTTGGGTTGGAAGGGGCCTCAAAGATCATGTAGTTCCAACCTCCCTGCCATGGCAGGGACACCCTCATTACACCAGGTTGCCCAAAGTTGCATCTAACCTGGCTTTAAACACCTGCAGTGATGGGGCTCCCACAACATCTCTGGGCCCATCACAATCTTTGCTGCTGTGAGCCTGTTACTCAGAGGTGGTCCTTCCTGTGCCAATGGATCCACCAATGATAAGTTTTTTTATTTATGGTGTTATTGGCTGTGGATCTCTGCTAAGAGATCTTAAAATTTCTGACATCTTGGAAGTAATTTAAAAAAAAAAAAAACCTGTAACCTTTTCACAGGCTGGTATTTGAAAATCAAGGGGTGCTGCCTACTTTGTGCAAGTTTAAAGTCCAAGACTTTCTTGTATCCTGCTCTTGGCTTTGTTGAACCTCATGAGGTTCACATGGGCTCGCTTCCCCAGCCTGTCCAAGTCCCTCTGGATGGTATCCCGTCCCTCTGGCATGTTAAACTCACCACCCAGCTTGGTTTCATCAGCAAATTTGTTGAGGCTGCACTCAATCCCACTGTCAGAATCATTAATAAAGAGATTAAACAGCACTGGTTCCAGTATGGACTCTTGAGGAACACTGCTTGTCACCATCTGGACATTGAGCCATTAACCACCACCCTATGGATGGGACCATCCTGGCAATTCTTTTTTCACTGATCAATCCACCCATCAAATCGGTATCTCTCCAACTTAGAGAGAAGAATGTTGTGAGGTACAGTGTCAAAGGCCTTGCAGAAATCCAGGTAGATGACTCTTCCCTTGTCCACTGATGCAGTCACTCCATTGTAGAAAGCCATTAGATTGGTCAGGCAGGACTTGCCCCTAGTAAAGACATGGGAGCTGTCTCAAATGACCTCCCTGTCCTCCATGTGCCTCAACCTAGCTTCTAGGAGGATCTCTTCCATGATCTTCCCACCACAGAGGTGAGACTGACAGGTTGGTTGTTCCCAGGGTCCTCCTTCCTATCCTTTTTAAAAACAGTTGTAATGTTGCTTCTCTTCCAGTCTCTGTGGACTTCACCTGACCACCATGACTTTTCAAACATCATGGAGAGTGGCTTGGCAACTGGATGCATCTCATTATGTCCCATGGACTTGTATACATTCAGGTTCTTCAGATGGTCATGAACCTTATCTTCACTTACAGTGAGGAGGGATCATCATCATCATCACCCTTTTTTGTCTGTCCTATTAAATTGCTTTAATCCCAATTTACGAGTTTTCTCACTTTCACTCTTTTCCACCATCCCACAGGTGGGGGCTGCATAGTGCTTGATTATTGGCTAGGTCTAAACCTTGACAAACTGCCATGTTCTTGTCTGACCAGTATGAAGTAAGCCAACAGGCTTCCAAGCAAGCAATTGCCAAAAATTTCTGCTACTTTAAGGAAATATATAAGCTAATTGATATAATTTCTGGATTTGATTATGGATACAATATACCCAAGTTAATTTTTTCAATACTTAATTACTTTTTTTCTAATACAGAAAACATAGTGTATGTCTAGCCTGAATGTCTTCAATTTAAAACCCTAACTAGCCAGATCCTGGCTTTAATTCTGATCCTGTCAGAAGCTCATCCTGTAAGACAGTATTGCTTGATTGTTTGTGAAACGAATAAAAATGTTAACAGCAGTTGATGGAATATGCTAGGACTTGTGTTTTCCTGGGCACAGGAAGTTTTGTTTTGGAACTATTACAAAGACTATTTCACAGGGGGCAACTTTGGCTTGCCAGAGTGTTTGCTCTGGCATTGACCCAGCAATGCACTGTACAATCTGCTTGCCTTTGACAATTCAAAGATGGTTTACCATCTCACCTGCAAAAGTACCGCTAAGTCCTAGAAGATCAGATCAGGGAAGACTACCACAGAGGAAAAAGGGGGCTCCTTTTATTCCCAAAGGGGCTCCTACACTATCAGTTCACTCAAGAGAAAGTTCAAAAAGGATTATAGATATATCATTATTGTTCAACTCTCTTTTGTAAATGATTCATTCAGAAGCACTTTTTTTCACTGAGTGCCAGATGGCATTCAAAAACCCTGGTTTTTCATTCCATGTGTTGAAGGGATATCCAAGGCGGAGTAAAACCGGGGGGGAGTATCCTCATGATGTTTGCCCTGAGGTATCACCATCAGAGACTTCCTGAGCTATGCCTCCTCAGTGGATTTCTTTTCACTGACCTCGCCTCATCTCACTTTGATACCACACAGGCTTGTGAGTTCAGTTATTCATTCTGCCTCTGTGGTGCCTATATGCCCCTGTATAGTCCCGATTTAACACCCTGCCACCAAAAACATTCAAAGAGCAAAACCCCAATCACCAAATCAACTTCCCCCCAAGAAAACCAACAGACCAAAACTCCAGTCCCCAGACCCACAATTCTTTGCACAGGCAAATCAATACAGCATGGTCCCTAAGTGAAGTTTAGAAAAGCATGAATTTTTGAAGGTTGTTTCATGGAAAAAGAAATATTTAGAGCTGTAGATGTTTTAAATCAATGTCTTAGCACCTTTCAGGA
This sequence comes from Gallinula chloropus, assembly GCF_964237585.1. Taxonomy (NCBI): domain Eukaryota; kingdom Metazoa; phylum Chordata; class Aves; order Gruiformes; family Rallidae; genus Gallinula; species Gallinula chloropus. Next base: position 6,718,530 of record NC_140086.1, read on the forward strand.
GATCTGTTGTGAAGAAGTAGGAAGTTATATATTACAAAATTAAAAATGTCTTCTCAGCCTGTCCCCCTCCACCACTTGTTTCTTAGAACCAAAGGGCAGATATTGGCCAAGCTGATGAGGACAAAGAATAAAGTAGTTTATTTAGCTCTTCACATTGGATTGTTTTTGAAAATAGCATGGAGTCAGAAAAGAAATGATCTTTTCCATTCCTAAGACTGCACAGAAGAGGATCTAGTACCACTCAGCTGCATGCCAGGTAGCAAAGATTAGGGAAGCTTTGACCTTTCTCTTCCCATTTAGTGTCGTACATGGTCAAAGATACCAAAGAAGAAAGGACAAAAATTCTTCATTGATAAGGGACTTTGACAGTAGTAGGTTACTTTTTCTAGGTTCTTAGAAGGAATTGTACCTTTCTGTCAAGTTTTACTAATTTTACAGTTCCTGAGAAAAGTTGTAGGTCTGCACTAACCTCCCACACACATTAAGTTGGGAATGTACTAACTATATTGATACATACAGAGCATAAAAAAACCCAACCCGACCAAATATTATGAATGAGATGGAAGTATTGCCAAGATCTGATCGACTCCATGGCTTTTTTTTTAGCTGAGGAAGTTGATTCTAGTAGAAGAGATTATGATCTTGGTGAGGCCTCAAGGAAAAGATCAAGTAATCAAATGGGCTGAAAGAAATAAGCATCTCCAATGTCCTTGTCCAATATATTTCAAAGGCTTTGGAATATTGTAACAGTTCTCAGGAATTTTTAAATAGTTTCATTCAGATTTAAATAGCTACTTTGCTTTTACTCTCTTGAGAGGTCTGCTATTACCACTTGAGAGCTTTCTAAGGTCAAGTCCCTGGCACTTGGGATCCTGTGGTAGTGTTCCAAAATAAAAGCAGCACTCCATCTTGCCTATAGATGTTTTTCACCTGCTTTGCACCTTTTCCAGCCTTACAATTTCTTTCATACTGTGCTGTTAGCTTTTGTTTCTCTGGCATTTGGGTTGTGGGGTTTTTTAACTTTTGAGTACTTCCTGAGTGAGCTTTTGTCCTTTAGGGTGACTGTGAAAGGAAACATGCTCAAAAGATCAGCAATGGCAAAATGAAACCATAGCATGCCATTTTTTTTCACTGTTATTTTTCTGTTGCATTCAGGATTCATTCAGCACCTGCAAAGTACTGTGCTTATCCAAGGGATGACAAACACACCTGCAGTAGAGCTCATATAATCTTATAAGGAAGTAGGTGTTTCCTTTCCTACTCCTGAACTTCCTTGTATCTCTCTCCTTAATTACATATGGAGGAAGAAAGAACATTGGTAGTTAAAGGGTTAAGACTGAAGATGCTTCCTTTCTACAGGAAGCTAGTAAACTTTTATGTTGTTCTCTTCCTACCTTGGCGGTGTCTACTATATTGAATGAATCAGTACATCAACTGTGCCTATCTACCTAGATGTCCAATCACATGATAAATTTCCATTACTCTCCTTCCTAACTACTTTTCTTCATGAAGTACAGAATTGGTAGTGATGACATACCTGGTTTTAAGAAGTATTTGGTGGAGGTGTTACTTGACTGTTGTTTTCAAATGAAATGAAAATTAGCAAGCTCTGAAATAATTTGTCAGTCTTGACAGAGAGCAAAAGGCACTGAGGATGAATTCAGTGAGAGCTGATCAGACCAGCAGAGATATAAAGGTTATGTATGTTACAGATATGGTTTATATAAAGGTTATGTATATTACAGATATGGTTTCTTGGAGATCTGGTTCTTGAACATTTTAAGAACAACACACTTTCAGTAAGCCAAATAGTTTGGAATTTGCTTTAGCTCTATGAAAGCACAGTGACGACTTTCTGTGCAAAAAAAGCTGTAGTCTTTCAAAATAATGAATGTGGCTTCTTGCCTTCCCTGGCGAAGACATCAAAAGCAAGCTTCTATTTCTAGCATATGCATTTACTAAAGGCTAGTATGAAGCTGTAATGCCTGAACTGAGAGCTTTCTGTATTTTTCTTTTCTTTGGTTTTCTAGAAGATCTCTAATACCCTCTTTCTTTGCCAAGCCTACCCTGCAGGGCTTAGCTCAGGAATGCATTTGCCTATCAGTCACTCAGCCAGCTCTATATTTGTATTTTCAATGGAGACTTGATTACATAGACTCAGTGTGGGGTAGATGGTGTCTGGCTCTCAGTGATACACTTGGAAGGATTCTGTATATGAAAGTATACTTAGTGGGTGAAGAAGTGAAAATGCATGATTTAATTCCATCCTTGTTTGATTCAATGTTTGAGTAAAATGGTAGGAAGTGTTGACTGCAGATCAACACAAGCTCTGCTATGCTAGAAAATGTCATGGGGAGAACATCCATTTCATTTGTCCTACTCTGCTCCCTTGGACATAAAAGACTATATTACAGGAGTGACTTTGTTTTTATATTAAAAAAAGCCCAAACCACTTTTTTTTTTTGCTCTTCAGTGATCAATGGTTAAAATTAGTTTAGAGGAGAAAAAGTGGCATTAGGAGTCTGTATGCAGGGTTTATTGCCTGGGGAAACCTGGCTAGCTTTTCCCATTGAGACCAACACCTGACCTCCTGACCAATACCTACAAAAGTTTAGACTGAAACAGTGTGCCTAGAAATTCAATGGATTCAATTGGTCTCTTTACCCTCTTGTTTTCAAAATATCTAAAAGGGAATCCTATACAGCCAACCTCCTTTACTCCACATGACTCCTATTTACCAAGAAATTCACATGTTTTGATGTGTCCTACAAAGCTGAAATTTTCCTTGGTGGGAAAGACTTCACACATCATGGGCAAAATATGAAGTTTCTCTATAGCCCATGTAGGAGACCTATAAGGGTCATGAGGACAAAGTGGATTGTTCTTGTGTTTTCTGTGGCTTAGGAAGGAAAATATCTGGGGAGATGTACAGGTTCTCATTTATGAACACTAAGGCTGAAAACACTCATCATAGTTATTTAAGCCAAACCCTCCAAAAAGGCAGCTGATAGAAAGATTTTGTATCACATTTGTGTTAGAGCATACCTTTCTTTAACTTAGGATCTGAGTACCAGTAAGTTTGATGCTTTTTCTTATAGGCTATGAAATATTTGTGAAGTCCATCATGACAAAGGAAGTGTTTGAATGACAATTATAAGGTACCCCACTGGTTGTTTCCAGAAGGTTGTTTGAAAGCACAAACACCAGGGCAAGATGAGAAAACAACATTTGGAAACTTCAGTGAGCAGCGATTCTCACTGGTGTTGAATGACAGATGAGGAGAGGAAAGTACAAAGAGTGAGGTGAAAAGTTAGTGATCAAACTGCTTTTGTCAGAGGAGGACAGGCAAAGGGTTACTGAAACAAAAAATAACCCCATGGCAGGCTAGGAAAATGGCCTTTGAAACATCATGCCAAGCAGACAACAAGCACAGCAAGACTGCATTCATCAAGGGCATGGAAAAAGCTGTTGCTAGTCAGAGAGTGAGATAAGGAGAGCCAGGGGATGAGTTTTAGGTATGTGCAGAGATAGCAAAGTTTCTATGGAATGAAACTGCCAACATACAGCCTAAGCATCTAGATGTTTTCATTTAAATTGAAGATCTTGCTAGATTAAACTCCGTGTTGCAGGCAGAGTAACGATTAAAACAATAGTGACCAAGAAAGTAAGTGACTGGAGGTCAACTTTTTAGGGGGAGCTCAGCCATAATTCAGCTGACGCCCTGGAGTTCTTCATGATGTGTGTTGTTACTGCTATTGATTTAATACAGCCTACTGCATGCAGAAGACATGGTTTTTAATATATTTTATTATTGTCATTTTTTTTTTCTAAAAAAAACCCTCTTTGGAAGTGAGGCTGAAAATAAAAACTTTCATTAAAGTATGTTTATAATTAAAACCAGTAAAAACCAAACCCCCAAATCCCTGCGTAACCAAACACAGCCTTTAACAATAGCTGTTTTTCCTATCAATTCAAATGAAATTAGTAGATTAGTGGGGAACATGTCAGCTTTCACAAAACATTGCCTAGAAGTTATGGAGAACACAAGATGCAGGGTGAGGATCTTCTAATCCATAGGTGGAAGTGCTCCATACCTCAGGAAAATGAAAATACATTGATACTTCTATTCCTTTTAGAGCAACTGGAACTTGGTTTCATATTATGAAAGAAAAAAAACCCTAAAATATAAAGTGATGGTGGTGGGGCTGTAAAGAATTCTATGTAATGACCTGTCTACAGACAAAAAGCCAAGGTGATCTTCCCAAATAACATTCCTCTGCTAGCTGACATACCTATGTGAAATACCCATAATGATTCTTTGAATGTATTTTCAGGCAAGGCATTATTGCTGCATTACGTCCCTTAAGACAGAGCCGAGGGTTGAGACTGCAACTCAAGAAGAGTTTAATAGCTTTTTTATTACAGCCCATGTGCACTGTCTGGCACAAGCTCTCTCAGATGGATTGCATTCAAAGCTGCCACTGGCATAGCCATGCTAGGACAAGGGGAATTTTACAATTTAGCTGTGGCTGGATCTGTACTGAACAGTTTCCTCCGCAGTTGGCAGTGTTAAATGCTCTGTACTTACTCTGAAAAAAACAGCTATTGTCTCCTAGATGATCAGGGCAATCACGTTTTTGTAATGGGAGTATGTTTACAATCACTACTTGTGATGGTACGTTGGCAGCAGTTTTAGGAAAACCTCTCCTGATCTGTGAAAAATCACAGAATCGCAGGGGTTGGAAGGGACCTCAAGAGATCAAGTCCAACCTCCCTGCCAAAGCAGGTTTCTTAGGACAGATTACACAGGTCAGCGTTCAGACAGGTCTTGAATATCTCCAGAGAAGGAGACTCCACAACCCCCCTGGGCGGCCTGTCCCAGGGCTCTGTCACCCTCACTGTGAAGAAGTTCTTCCTCATATTGGTCTGGAACTTCCTATGCTCCAACTTGAAGCCATTACCCCTTGTCCTGTCCCCACAGATGACTGACAAGAGGCTGGCCATTTCCCCTTGTGTCCCACACTTGAGATATTTATAAACCTTGATCAGATCCCCTCTCAGTCTTCTTTTCTCAAGGCTGAACAGCCCCAGTTCACTCAGCCTTTCCTCGTAGGGAAGATGCTCCAGGCCTTTAATGCAGAAAGATTTTATGGGACAAAGGCAGTCTGTTGCCCATGTAGAAATTTGCTCAGCAAAGGTAAGCCCAGGCAAATAGACTAGTTGTGGCTCTTCAGGAAGCACACACCATACTTGGTATTTGAAAAATCAGTTCTCTGGGTTGCAAACATTTTCAGGAAAATATTTACAGGTTTCCATTTGTATGTGGCTGAATGCTCATGAGCCAGCTGCTGAAGCTGGTGAACTCTGGGGAACTGAAGCAGGTGGAGTTTAACAGTTCCATCCCCTTCCCTTCCTCATTTCCCTTTGCTATTCTATCAAGATTTGTTCTGGGAAGACTTAAGTCTGCCTCTTATCAAACTGCACATGCATAGATAGTGGTATATTCAGGAGGCTGGGTGTACCAAAGATACTCTGCTGCAGATGGGGTTGGACTTTTGAGGTCCCTTCCAACCCCTACAATTCTGTGATTCTGTGAGCTTCTATACAGCTCTCACTGACCTTTTGGTAGGCTTGGTAGGCTTGGTTTTATGCTCTCAGGATAAGGCCCCAGAAAATGCAAGTGCCTCTTATCTACTGTAAGAAAGATTAAAATGCAAGTGCCTCTTCATATTGAACTCTTCATGGAATTTCAGTATCTTTTTGAAAAGACTGACGGATGCAAACCCAGCGATGAACATTTTTGCAGTCTGATGCTGTGAAAAGCCAAAATCAAAACTCAATAGTCTTGGTGACTATTAAGCAGGTATTCTTTATCACAGCACTGGGCAGCACAGGGGAATCACTTCTCCAAATGTGGGCACAATAACGGATCTGCTACACAGCTTTTATACAAGACATATTCACAATAGATGCATATTCATAGGGTTTCCAAGGAATGGTTAATTTTTTCATTAGGAGAGCTCATTATCATCCACCTACCCCACCCCGATGATCTCTTGGTGGGCTCCAAAGACATTTGATGGTCGTTTACTTCATTTGTTCCTCTCCATTACGTGTCCTTTTAGTGAACTTTAGCTTTTGTCTTCCTAACAAAGCCACGGAGCTGATCCTGCAGACTTGAGGCTCCTTCTTTCTCCCTCTTTATCACTCCCTTCTCAGAGATAAGTTGTTCTTCCTGAAGTATCACAATGCACACAATGTGCTAAGACTGTAGTCCTGTAAGCAGAGCTTTGCACATCCTTTACATAGATCGTCGCTGACCAACCAATATTCTGTCCTAAGGAACCTGCTTTGGCAGGGGGGTTGGACTCAGTGATGTCTTGAGGTCCTTTCCAACCCCTATGATTCTGTGATGTGATTTTATCATGTTCCCCGCTTCAAGTCAGAATGGGGAAGAAACAACAGCATGGGGAAAACTTTGTTGTAGTGTGTTAAGAATACAAAATTCTTAATGATGATATGGTAAAAAGTACTCTTTTTTAATGGGAATTTAAAAATTCAGATCTTATCAAAATGCTTTCTAATGTCTATTTAGAAATGTTGAAACATCTATTTAAAATCTCTTAAAATTTTGGTCTTTGTTTCTTCCTTGGTATCCTCCCCCTCTGCTACATACCTCTGAAAACCCAATGCTGTAGATTTGGATTGCCTTAAACTTGAGCACTTCTGTGCATTTTCTCTCTAGAAAAGATTAGTAAAACATGCACAGCGATTGAATACACTTACTGAAGTAGAAGTGCAAATGAACCACCCAAGGATACCAAGATGTTAATAACATTAATTGAGCCCTGTTCCTAGAGAGGAAAAGAGATCTTGATCATTACTTTACTGATGGTCACACTGAAAGAGTGAAGAGTGGTATTTGTCACTTCAGACTCTACTGTGATGTAAGCAGAGAAGCAACCACATGAGATGCTGGTGAAAAGAGACAAAGGTAGTGTTCTCTCCTGTTTATTTATCTTTCCGTGGATGGAAGGAGACTTGAGCTTGTTTCTTGCTTTCTTCAGAGCATTCTGACCACTCTTCTGCAACTTCTCCTAAATGCTTCGCTTGTACCTGCCTGTATATGTAAGATTATTTACTGCTTTAATTTCTGTGGTATGTGGTTGCTGGGTTGTTTCAGACAGTATCTTGTGGCTTCTGCTAGCTTCCACTCTGGATCCCTCCTAGTGTTCATTGTGGCATCTTTATGTTTGCATCTGCTAGAGAAATATGCTTTCGTGAAGGTTCCTCAGGGAGTTTTATGTGCCCTCCCCCTCCTCTCACTTTTTACTGATGTTTTATATTCCCAATGAGATTTGATACTCAAGGACTTTACTTGTCTGTGTTAATTTACTGTCTCTCAACCCTGAGAGTCCTTATAGAGCCACACACCATATTAGTAACTTTTGGAGACCCTGGCTGTAAACTTGAATTCTGTGAATTTCCCTGAGTGTTCAATTATATTCTTACCTAAGAAGGCAGGGAGAAAATATTTTACTTTTTAGCAAAACCATACTGATCAGTGTTATTCTTCTGCAGTGCCTGAAGGCTTAGGTTAGTAGTGGTACTGTGTAGCTTCCTGAGGACAATCTGGCTTGCAGGCCATTATTTGCCACAGGGATGTACTTGCAATTTAGTTGGGCTGATGAAAAAAAAGGGGAGGGGGCCAGGAGAAGAGATTGAATTTTCATTATCTTTTGTATGAAAATGAAATTATCTTGGTTCTTTTTGGTGATGAGAAGTTTATAGTTCTGTACAGTTATATAGCAGGACTTCCATAATTACGATTTAGCTCTGCTGTCTTATATCAAAAACTATCCATCTCTCTGTTTCTCTTTAATATTGCTTTCTAATGGTCTTACATCCCTGTTGGAGGGTTTACCTTCTCCCATGTGGATAAATTCTGCTGAGCATGGGGTAAAACCTATTGCTAGTGCCCCACTGCAGAGATTTTTGGTATGTCATAAAGGTCCAGCTCTTCTGAGAGCCTTCCATCAGATTGCAGTTGAAATGAGCTAACAAACAAACAAAGAAATCGTGGTTTCTTTACTTTCTTGTTGATAGTTCTTTTGCCTTAGTCTGGAGCAGATCATGCCTGAGCTCACACATCTGGCACTAAGTTAGTTGCTGTGGAGTGTTTGCTATCTCTCAAAGATTTTTTGGTGTAGTTTTAACCACTTGAATCATCTTTTCTAAATTATTTAGATTAGCTTTAAGATACAGATAAAACTCCATATTCCAGTACTAGTACCACCTAGCAGGAGATACCACCGATCACCACAGCATCACAATATAGATGTTCTGAATACTCTAAATTTTGATCTTAGCTTTGAGTAGCTCCTCACTGTTTCATTACATTTCCACAAATGAACCCCCTTGCATCTCTAACAGGTTCTCTATTGTATTCATAGTAGCTACTGCTATTTCAGGAACTACATACTTGAAAACCAACAAAAAACAATTTAGAAATACACAGATAAGGAATAAAACCAGAAATCAAGCCTAATTTTGTGCTCTGCCCCTGGCAGCCAGCCTATGCTTCCCATCTTTTTCTGTTTCTACAAGTGTCTCTAAAGCTTGTTCCTCTTGATGGCTCTGCCAAGCTTGCTAAACCTGGCTATCTCTCAAAGTTTGAAACAGCTATTTCTTTTCTCAGAAGCAATGCCACTGAGCAGCTAGCAAAAATGAAGCTCTTCACTTTGTACAGTGTTTGAGGGACACTCATTAAGACCCAGATTTTGAAGGGCCACACACTCACATAAACTGACTGAAACTTCTGGGAGAGATGTAGCTGCCCCACACACCTGAGAAATGCAGTCCTCTTCCAGTTCCAAAGATTTCTGTCAAAGTAAACTGCACAGTAAAGGCACTTTCCAAAGCACAACCCTAGGAGAAAGAGATTATAAAAGAGTGAAGGGGGAAATCACTCCTTTTCTTCTACTGGTTTCCATTATTCTCTTTCAGCAATACACTGATCAGTGGCAGATTCACTGATCCTTTCACCTAGTTTATACAGAAGGGGGAAGATATTTCAAAAGCTGGATAATGTGATTGTGAAAGCATAAAAAGTATTAGAGAGAATGTTTAAAAACAGAAGCAAACTCAGTGTGGTAAGTTTGGGGTTTTTTTAAACAAAAAGTTTCCTTTTATCTCCACTGCAACTGGAATCATGGTTGCTGTTGAGAATATTGGAGAAACTTTTATGTGCATATAAAATGTATGAACAACCTATATTACTTTCCTGAAAGACACCTCAAAGTATCATTTGGTCCAAAGTGGGATGATCATCATTATTTGGAGAGAAATTTGTGACTACTTTTACAGTTTTAACTGCTTCAGGATAGATTTCATTAAACCAAAAAACCCAAGTAGTTCTTGTTTTGTCATCTGTGATTTTAAACAGCAAAGCAGAAAAAAACACTGTGATATATAAGGACTGTACTGGTCACTACTGAGAAAAAACTGCATCGTTACCAGAGATACTATGTGCAGAACTCATGCCTTACCTCAAAAAGGGTGATTCAACCCTCAACTAAATGCAAAGAAAATGATGACACTAATAGGGTTGCCCCTTGTTCTGTCTCCACAGACCATTGAAAAAGAGGATGGCCATTTCCCCCCTGTGTCCCACACTTGAGATATTTATAAATATTAATAAGATCCCCTCTCAGTCTTCTTTCCTCTAGGCTCTCCTCTGAAGCAAAGCTATGAAGTTTAATACAATAAACCAAAAGAAAAATATTTAATACTTTTAGAAGAAGTAGATCAAGAGGTTCTGTGCTTTTCTTAGATTTCAACATTTGGACCGAAGCCTAGTCAATGAAACTAAACAGTGTGAAGCTCAAATTCAACCAACAAAAATGTTCTTTTCCACACAATTTGTGATTAAGATGTGCATACATCTGAGAACAGCAGTGAAAGTGAATTGGAAAGGGATTAAATGCTTGTACATGGATAACAGGACCCTCGGTGATGGTGGTGGTAAACGGTTTGAAGTGGATTGCAAATCTTGTGCTTTGGTATCCGAAGACTGATAAAGATCAGGTGAGATGGATCAAATTTCCCTCTTGTGGGTTTTAAGTGTGTCATCCCTTGAAGCCTCTAATACCACGGAGATTCAACATACTGTAATAAATGGATGACTTCTCTGATCCAGGATGGTAATCTGGGATATCAGACAAAACTGCCTTAGGCTTTCAGCTAAGAGTTTGAACGTGATTCAGCAAACCATGGAAATTAAGTATGTACTTGAAATTAAACACTTGTCTAAATGTGTTGCTGCACAGGAATATGTTTACTGTCAAGAAAATCTTCCTCTTCATAAAAAGTTACAGGAAGAAGCTGTACAAATGAATGAAGTCAGCAGGAATTTGAAGTTTTACACTGAATGTTTTAAAGCTTTTTTTTTTTTTCTTATCCAGTGTATATTCAGCCTTAATACTTTCAGATAATGTTGCAGGTAGGTCTCAAGTTTCTTCTGCTTAGCGAAATATTTTCACTGCTGCAATTACTTCTCCATCACAACTGGCTGACCATATGGTTAAGATTTTGGTATGATGGTTCACAAATTCAGGAGCTGGATTTTAAGAAGATCTGCCTAAAAGAAAGCTGGGGAGGGACCTTTCAGAAGGGCATGTAGTGATAGGAAAAGGGGGAATGGTTTTAAATTGGAAGGGGGTAAATTTAGATTGGATATTAAGGAAAAATTCTTTGCTGTGAGTGTGGTGAAGAACTGGAACAGGTTGCCCAGGGAGGTGTTCAAGGCCAGGTTGGTTGGGGCCTTGCACAGCCTGGTTTAGTAAGAGGTGTCCCTGCCCATGGCAGGGAGTTGGAACTTGATGATCTTTAAGGTCCCTTCCAACCCAAACCATTCTATGATTCTAGGTCTGTACCAAACCAAAAATTTCAAGTGACTTGTGAACAGCGTTGTTCCTTCAGTTGGAACTCAAAACTTCTTATCCTGGCAACATAATCTAAGGGATTTTATTGGTGTCTAATTTACTGTCATTAGTTCTGGTGACCCACCTCTATTTCTGTGTGCATTGTCTTTATGAAAATACCAATGAGAAAGCTCAGGTTTTCAATTAACCTAACAGGCACCTTGTGTTTGGCATTATGTGGCTTCCATGGAACAATAAAGAATAGTTTAAACTCAGCACTTGGTTGGTAGGTGTATTTTGAGAGGCATAGGGTTTCTTCTCCTGTTCATACAGCATTTAATACAACACAATTACAGGCTGAACATTGTGTAAGTACACCTATATCCTTTTTCCAGGAGAGTATAAAGAGAAGGCAAGACGTAAGAGGTGTTGTCCTGTTAAAATATATTTCTGGATGAATAATACATTTCTTTGATGCTTTACTGTTTAATTTCAACTTAAAGTAAATATTATGGACAAGAAAAATTCTTGATGTGTTTTTTCTCAAGAGCAAGGTATATGCTTGATTTTTAATAGATTCATAAAAAGAATGGTAGCAGTGTTGCTTCAACTTTTCCCAGCATCTAAACCTTGCTAAATAATTCAATAAAATAATAGCTACAATAAATAGTAGTTAGGTTTATGAACAAAAGAAGAGTTACTTCAGGGAAAAGAATAAGGACCCCTGTTTCTTACATTTCCCAGGCAAACATCCATCATTGTTCATCATCACTGTTCAACATAACTGCAGGTCACACTTGCTTGATACAAGGCAAGCAGTGGAATTCTGCTCTGAGAGAGTTAAAGCCAGACTATATGATTACACTTTTTAGTGCAGGTGCAGTAAGCCTATGCTTAGCCCTACAACTAGCTGAAATTTCAACTGCAGCTACACTGGGACGTGAGGTTTACCATGGCTGACTCTTAGATGTACCTCTGCCCTATCTCCAGGTATTAGACAACCTTTTCCAGCTTAGATGACCAGGATGTTCACCACAGCTAATCGAATTTGCCCAACTAAACCACACATAGAACACCCTGTTAAGCATCTAAATATTGATGAAAGATGTTTAGAGGAGCAAACTTGATAAAAAGTTTACAAACTTTTCATTGACAGACATTCACAGATACTCACTTCAGTAAGACTTCCCTGGTTTATAGTACCTCACACACTACCCAGTACTTCACAGATTTTCAAAGTGTGCTGTGTTCTTAAACACTTTCTGCTGCTGTGGCTGCTTGCTTAAGGGGTCAGAGGAGGTGAACGTAGTCAAGTAAATTTTTTGTACCAGTATAATTGGATCAATTCTACTTAGTCTGTCTCATCAGAATCCTTTCAACTGCATTTCAAGGGATAACAGTCCATAAAAAGACCCTTTTTTTTCCCATTGAAAAGGTTAAATAAATAATGAAAGCAATGAGAAATACTGCACTACAGGCTAACATGCAATCAGCGTGGCTGATGTGATTTATCAGTCTTTGACAACTCCTTTTTCTTCCAAAAGAACTTTTCCATGAAAAATATTCCACAGAGTGGGAGAGACAATTATTTTTAGGTATGTCTTATTTTTATGACACATATCAATGTAGATATTTGTAGAAAAAAAAGCCTGCCAGTCACAGAAATCTTCCCTTTAATTTCTTCCATCCTGATCTGCCACCAGAGTTTCTCACACAGGGACTATGCCCTCCTGCTTCCCTGTGAACCACTAAGCCAGCAGCCCAGAGTTGTATGCCCGCAAGGAACACAACTGTTTTCCTTGCTGTATGCTTAATATTTAATATGTAACATTCAGCTCTGTGTTCTAAGTTAAATCGTTCAATAGACTATGTATTATTCAATAGGGGAAACTTAGAATGTTAAATAAGCAGGAATTTAAGATCCATTTATATGAGTGGACGTGATTACATAACATTTCCTTGCTTTATCGTAGGTTCATTATTACTTTTAATTCTTTCATTATTTGATTAAGTTGAAAGTGAAGCAGTTTGCCATCCAGGACACTTCCAGCATTAACCTCCTTTTTTGTAGATAAGCCCAAATGTGCAGTTAGTACCTAGCCTGAGTAGGTAATGCATGCAGAATTAATAGATGAGCAAAATCTGCTTGAATGTGACAGAGACAGGACAAATGAATGTGCTGGGATTTTTTTTTCCTCTCCATATAGTTTCTTACAGAGGTTAGAAGCATTTTTGCAGTGTATTTTTTTATTAAAGAGGGTAGAGAATTCATACTTGCTGGCATGTGTAAATTACTTACGCATTCCCAGCTTTTATTGTTATTTATCTCACAATAACAATGGGAGTCGCCAGCTGAGTGATTTACTGTGCAAATCAAGCTAAGCCTAAGGTATCTTCAGTGAACCACAGAGTTCACAACTGAGTCTAGAGAACGGGCAAAGAACAGCAGCACAGATTTTCTCTATTTTACTTTTTGATCAGGGATTTAAGTATGAAAAAAATCTGGGGTCAGTATTACCAAGGTGTCTGGTTGCCTCGTGTCCATTTAACTGAATGTGAATTAAGTGCCAAATTGCCAGTTAAAAAAAGGCTGACGGTGACATCTAAAAAGATGATCTTGGCTAGAGGCACAAATTGCCCTTGAGTTTGCTGACACCCACTCCAAAATAAGTTTGGGGGCTTTTTTAGCATAACCGCTGGAATAATTTGGTGCTTGATAAATAATACTAACCTCCCCACCCACACTCCGAAACCTAGAGCTCCTGATATGATTCCTCAAGAAGTAGGAGACATGGCTGTTGGCACTTATCCTATCTTGCTGCAGCAGCAATTAAATCGAACAAATCCCCTCCGAGAACTGAGGAAGAAGACAATGTCTAGTGGCATCAAGAGAAGCAGGTTTTTCTTTCCTCTCTCTTCAATCCATGACAAACCTTGTCAATCTTGTCAGGGCAAAACTACCATCCTTTGATTGTTAGAAAGCATCTTGTAATTTTCCAACCTATGTCTATTTCTGAACACTGCATATCCAACTGATCTTGTGCCAGTGTCATACTTAAACTTAGCTAACTCTTCCACTGTCTTGACATCCATGAGTCACCATATTCTCCTTCAACCTTTGTATCCCTACACCAAGTTGAGCTTTTTTTGTGTATCTTTGTCCCTACATGATCTCTGCTGACCTTTTTTGTTCCTCTTTTCATTTATTTCATTCTCTCTAACACCACCACACCAGGGTTTTATCAGTAATTCCTTACCTCTACTAAAAGGAATTGAGAATACTTTGCCATTTGTACCTGTACTGTGGTTGGCTTTGCGCTTGTAGGGAGGAACTGCTCTTGGGCCTGAGCCCTCACGTTCAGAGCAAGGAACCTCCCTGGAGATGAGCAAGTTGAGCAGCTGTCTGGTGGGAGGTGTGGTAGTAAGGGCCATAGTAGATCACAAAGGAAAGAAATAAACCTTACAAGGCACAAATTGGTGTTTGTATCCTCTGCAAGAAAAGCAGTTTCATCCTTATGAGCATATGGTTTAGTATCCCTTCACATTTAGGTCATTTGATGGCATTGCTCAAGGACATCCCTGCTGAATTCACACCAACTCCATGTCAGGCTACACAGCACCGGTGTCCAGTGGTGCAGAACCGGTCTGTCAGGAGAGGCCGGGGCTGCCCAGTGCCGGCCCCAGCCGGCTCCAAGGGCCCCACCGCAGGACACCGCTGAGCCCCTCAGCCGAGCTGGGGGCGCCGGGAGGGGGAAAACAGGTTTCAGTAAGGGCCAAAGGCGGCACAGGCAGAGCAGGAGGAATCCCGCCAAGGAGGGAGCAGCAGCACAGGGACCCCGAGGCCGCAGCAGGAGGGGAGCAGGAGGTGCTGCAAGCCCGGAGTAGGGATCCCCTGCAGCCCTGCAGAGTCCCCGCTGGAGCAGAGACCCGCCCTGCAGCAGGGGGGTATTTCCTGCAGGAGCTGCTGCCCTGGAGAGCCCGGGCGGGAGCAGGGTGTCCCTGAAGGGCTGCAGCCCGGGGAAGGGCGGGCGCTGGAGCAGGGAGGTGGAGGAGGAGGAGGAGGGAGGAGCATCCCGGAGGGGCTGTGATGGACCCACAGCAACCCTTGTCCCCAGCCATGTGCCCCTCGGGAGGAGAAAAGCGAGGAGTGAGGGGGTGAAGGTGAGAATGGCGGTAAGAGGATAGAAGAATGGCTTTTTTTTAATGTTTGTCTTTCAGTGTTTGCCTTCTGCATTTTTAAGCTATTAAAAAATGTTTCTTGCTGTCTGAATCTATTTTAATTGGCAATAAATGAAATTAATGTCCCCAAAGTCGAATCTGGTTTGTCCTTGACAGTAACTGGTAAGTGATTTCCCTGACTTTGTCTGGACATACATGCTTTTTCAGTCTATTTTGTCTCCCTGTCTTGAGGGGTGAGAATGAGAGAACAGCTGGTTGGGAGTTTGGCCCTTAGCCAAGGCTAACCCACCACAGAAAATGCAGGAACCACCCTATTCTCTGGTTCTTGTAAGCCTCAGGGTGATTTTTAAAAGATCTCTGTGTCCCTTGTCTTCTACACAAGAAATGGCACCTGTTGTAGGAGCAATTGATGTGCTCCTTTCACCCTTCCTGAGGGTTTATCATGCTCATGTTGCATTTCTTAATTTTTTTTGACTGTTGAGAGTCTCTGGGCTCTTCTTGCTGGCCCAAAAAAGACTGGCAGCATGAAGGTGTTGGTGTGCATTTTTGCGTGCTTGTGAGAGCCCATTCAGAGCCACAAGTCAGGTAACATGGATACATGTGTCTATGCCTGGGTTAGAAAGTCCTTCTGAGAGCCCGAGATAGATTAGTTCAGGCTTTGAGCCATGCTAATGCAGCTGCATGTCTCTGCCTATACGCTCAGCCAGCAGAGACTGGCTATTTTTGTTTCCTCTGCCTGCATAAATACACAAGATACATTCTGAGTGACCCTGTACTGAGGTTTGCCAGGAAAACCAGCAGATTTTAAAATTTATTTCAGCATCCAGCATCTAGGCATGATCTGCATAGCATTAAAGGTTACGTGAGATACTGCAGAGATACTGCATTTCTGCTGAGAGCAGGATGCTGCACAAGGAGGTGTGTTTGTAAATAGTACTGAGACATCCCTCTGAATTACAACAGTCTGCTAGGTTCCTGGTGGTGAGAAGAGACATGCTAAGGATGTGCAAAAGAGTTAAGCATGATTGCTTCACCCCAGGTGTGATTCAGAGCTCTCTGTGAGGCTGTGACTGACTGGTAAAAAAAAAGAGTATTTGCTCAAGCTGTCCTGAGATAGGAGGTGAATTGTCTCAAAAGATTCTGGGCTGGCTGCTTGGGGCAGCAGGAGGGAAATCAAACCTTTAATGTGCGTTAATGTGCATGTGTATGTGATGGCCTCTCCACCAGAGGCCACCAATGTCTGGGAGAGAGAGACATCTCATCTTTGTCACCCAAATGTGGGACACAATGTATGAGATCATAGGAGGGAGGACATATAATTGCATGTCAGTGTTTACAGGGGTGTTAAGGAGCAAAGGACCAGACTGGAGTGAGGAACCATGTGGTGAAATGAGTGCCAGGCAAGTGAATTTCATTTTTAAAATGTAAACATTTAGCCCTGGGTGTTGGTGACTGTCAGTCAGCTATCCTTGCAGTACCGGTATGCACACAGCAGATCTTTCTGGTTTCATCTGCACTGGAGCTCACTCCATGTATAAGTCTTATATTGGGGGTTGGACCCGGTGATTTCTTGAGGTCTCTTCCAACCCCCATGATCCTGTGATTATTGCTGTAAGTTATTTCCCATCAGCTTCAGGAAGCATGTGAGCAACAGTCCTTCAGCTGGCCAAAAGCCAATGTAAAATGACATTTTTTTTCTCAGGAAATTTACTGCTTTTGTTCACAGGGAATACGTAAGAGACAGTGTTATGCAGTTGTGATCATTGGGTAGATATTTAAAGTCAAAATAATCCTAATTGGTTCTGGACTGCAAAAAGAAACAGTAAGAACGGCAAGAAGAAAAATTTTAATTCTTTGGTTGAATGATGAGCAGTAAACCTGATGGTTTGTTTCTAATCTGCCCTCTGGTGTTCAGGACGTCTTATCCTCAGGTGCATGCCCGTGTCCAAGGATTTATTTGAGCACTAGGGAAATGCAGGAAAAATGGAAATGGAATAATGATTGACATAGAAAAAAAAACTTCCTAATGACCTTCACAGTGTGAGTTCAAAGGATTCAGTTTATTTCATTGATTTGTCAGAGAAACAGGAGGAAAAAATATATTGCAAAACTGATCAAGTCCAATCTCATCTCAGATTTTTTAGTCTTTTATAAGATTAATCTGACAAAGCCTTTGTATGTATGTAAAGTTATGAAAGATTGATACGTTTGGAGATTATTTTCCTTATGATTGAAATGGATTTGTTGAACTTTTCCAGAAATACCTTTTGGCTAATTTAAAATGTAAAAATATGGTAATTTTGAACATGAGAAATATGAGAATATTTTAGAAAACAACTGTTTTGAAACTGACCTTCATCCTTTAGAACCAGCATTATCTTAGTCATGTTCTCAAAATATTTTTAAAATTTCAAATTCAATAGAAGAGATTTTGCATTGAAAAGTATTAGCTCATTCTAGAAGCACAGACTGAGCCTGTATTTATGCTAAATGTGCTCTAAAACTATGCTTAATGAGCTTTAGTTCTGTAAGACCCGAATTTGTGTGTGTGCCTGTATGTATAAAAGCATACACACACACAGACATAATACCTTGCTAATACATGATTATGAACTAAATCTTATTGCATGTATATGCTTATATATGCAATATGTGTGTGCATTTGGATAAATTCATATACACATTTACATAATGTAAATATATGTATGTGCATATATGTATGACTGTATTTATATACATATATTTGTGTGATTGCAGATCGTTACAACATAAGGAACTGGCAAACTGAGAGTCCTGAATTGTTTCTGTAGATTCTGGAGCAAGGTGCTCTGCCTCACTGGCTGAGTTTCCGACTGTAATACTTAAGTAGTATTTAAGACATTTGACTCTCAGACCCCCCTGGAAAGAGGAATGTGCCAGAGTCCTGATGATGTCTCAGAGGAGACCCTGAGGGGGCTGCACTGTGTCATCCTCTTGCCTGCAGGCTGGCCCACCTTCACTGAACAGGAAGAGAAGTCACTAGCTTTGGTAAAGACTGGTTCTGGTCTCCAGGCAAATCTCTTGGAAATTGGGAGCTATCTCAAGCCTCCAGTTGGGATTCAGTCTTCTGGGTACCTAAGATGAAGTAGCTCAATATGACTGATAGCTCGATTCTGATATTTTCCCTAACTCCTGCTGAGGATGGGATGGAGATAAGCTCATATGAGTCCTTTGAATGGCTTTCAGTGGAGGTCCAGGTCTCTGCAGAATAGACCCCTCTCCTACCTAAGCAGATGGAATTACCCCACTGGAATTTTCCTTCCCCAGGGCTGCAGTGAAGTGCTCACAGCTGGGCTAGCACATAGCCCTTTTGTGCTCTGGATCAGGTTTGACAAATCTCCCATTTCAGTCTCTTCACACCCTGTGCAGTATCACTTCCAGTTTCTTGTTGGGTGACACATCATTATTCTGCACCTTCTCTGACCCTTTCTGTTCCTTATGTCACAGCTGTAGCTCAGCACATTTATTAAAGTTCACCAGCTAGTGAGGAATGACACTGGTTGGTGACAGAACAGAGCAGAAAAAATGGTCCCCTTTTTTCTCTGTTTTGAATAAAAATGTAGGTGTGAGATAACCTGGCCATGTTAACGAGTCTGCTCTGCCTGGAAGAGAAAGCTATAGCTAGCTTCAGAGGACTTGGATGCCAGAGGAGCCCGTGGAGTTCATAGCAAGAGAGTGAGGTTTAGAATAAGCTCCCCCATGGTTTTTTTGACACCTTATCTTCAGTGTCATGCCACATGCAATATGTTGTGATTTCATGGTCGTGCTTGTCATGGGTTTGTGCTGTGTCCACTCAAGCACAAGGACCCATTTTTGCCCTGTTAAAATCCAAACTCTATGTGCTGTTTTGGGCTGTTGAAGCAGATTGTAGAGAATCATAGAATCAGAATGGTTAGGGTTGGAAAGGACCTCAAAGATCACCTAGTTCCAACCCTCTGACACGGGCGGGGACACCCTCTGCTAGCCCAGGTTGCTCAAAGCCCCATCCAACCTGGCCTTGAACATTTCCAGGGAGGAGGCATCCATAGCTTCTCTGGGCAGCCTGTTCCACTGTTTCACAGTAATGAATTTCTTCCTAATAGCTGATCTAAATCTGTCCCCTTTTACTTTAAAAACCATTACCCCTTGTACTATCACTACACTCCTTGATAAACAGTCCCTGTCCAGATATCTTGTTGGCCCCTTCAGGTACTAGAAGGCTGCTATAATGTCTCCCTGAAGCCTTCTCTTCTCCAGGCTGAAAAAGTCCAATTGTCTCAGCCTGTCTTCATAGGAGAGGTGCCTCAGCCCTCTGATCATCTTTGTAACCCTCCTCTGGAGACAATCCAACAGGTCCATGTCTTATACTGAGGACCCTGGAGCTGAACACAGTACTGCAGGAGGGATCTCATGAGAGGGAGCTTGATGAGGTAGCTTTCTGGGCTGCAAGGCTGCATTGGTGGCTCACGTTGTTTTTTATCAACTAACACACCCTACCCCTTCTCCCCAGCGCTGCTCTCAATCCATTCTCCAGCCAGCCTGTAGATGTGCTTGGGATTGTCCCAACCCACATGCAGGACCTTGTTGAACTTGTGCACTTGGCCCTATTGAATTTCATGTGGTTTACACAGACCTACCTCTCAAGACACTGTCAAGATCCCTCTGGATGTCCCCCCTTCCCTCCAGTGTGTTGACTGCAACATGCAGCTTGGTGTCATTGGCAACTTTGCTGAGGGTGCACTTGGTCCCACTGTCCATACCTTCCACAAGGATGCTAAACACTCTCATTCTAACTCTTGATGCTAACACATAATTTAAGCATAGGGAGGCTGTTCCCATCCCTTGTCCCATGAAGCAGGGCAAACAACAAGGTTGTTCTGTGATGGGAACTCGACAAAACCCTGATGGGTTCAACACTTCTCAACAGGCAGGCTATGAGAAGAGCCTCTGCTGCTTTTCACCTTGATCTGTCTCTCCTTTCTTTTTCATATCTCTTTCATATCTGGGTGTTGGCAGGGAACTGGGTCATGCAGGCTTTCAAGGCAGAGGGAAATGTTTACTTTTCCCTTTCTGTTGAAGAGATTGAGTCTCTCTCTTGCCCCATTTAGTTTCAGAGCTGGGTAATGAAGCCAATGCTATTGTTGTGTTTGTGACTAGAGAAGAAAGGGAAAAAAAAAAGACTGTGAGGTAATGCTCTGATAAATTCAGTGATTATCTTTAGCATTCCTTAGTTTTCCTTTTTATTGGTTTGACATATACCTGCTGTGCCAATCTGTTAGCCAGAATGTGATCACTGAGAAGTATGCATGCATATAATCTCTGTTTTTCCTTTCACAGGCTGAGTGCAAGGCAGGCTACTAAAGGAATGTTTGGAAAATCAGGGAAGTGACTTCTATAGTGATTCAAGTCATAGGTATCATAGCATAATTCAGGGCATCTTTCTCTCAGCTCCCTGATCAAAGCAGAATCAGTTGTGGGATCAGTTAAGATTGCTCAGGGCTTTATTCAGTTCAGTCCTAAAAATTCCCAAGAATGGAGAGCACACAACCTCTCTGTTGTCAAGTGTTCCACTACTTGACTGTCTTCATGGTGAAAAGGTTTGAATCTTCCTTATTTAAGCTTATGACTATTTTCTCTTGTGCTCCAGCCATGCACTGATGTGAAGAACCTTCTTCCATCTTCTTGATGACCTCTCCCTATAGGTAGTGGAGGGGCTGCTGTCCCCTCAACAATCCCTACCCAGCTTGAAGAAGTGCTGTTCCCTCACTCTCTGCTTACTGGGCAAATGTTTCAAATCCTACCATACCAGTGGCCCTTCTCTGAACTTGCTCCAGTTTATCCATGTCCTTGTACCGGGAGGAACTACAACTGGACACAGTATTTTGGTGGTCTGAAAAGTGCTGAGGAGAGATATTCACTTCCCTTGATCTACAAGCTGTGGCCCCGTTGTTACAGCTGGGGATGCTGTTGGGTTTTGCTGCCAAGCTTCATACTGAGCTCAGTGTCCATCAGGACCCCCTTAGCCATGTCTGCAGTGCATCAGCCACAGCCTCTGTTGCTTCTAGTGCTGCTTCCTTCCCAAACCCCTACAC
Organism: Gallinula chloropus; assembly: GCF_964237585.1. Lineage (NCBI taxonomy): Eukaryota > Metazoa > Chordata > Aves > Gruiformes > Rallidae > Gallinula > Gallinula chloropus. Next base: position 6,739,741 of record NC_140086.1, read on the forward strand.
AAAATCAGCGATTCCAAACACATAGCAGTGTTTGGAAGAGCCATGTTTGGCCGTTCTCCTCATTGGTTGCTGGATCTATATATAACAACATTCTTGATGTTATGCCATGATGTTGCTGTGGGCAGAATAGTGCCAGGTGCCTCATGCTCCCACCTACACCATCTGCTGTGGTGTGTGCACATAGAGTTTCCTACTTGCACTTATGTGGCTGGGAAAACCATAAAATCCACTCTGATGATGGAGCTGTGCCCACGGCTTTGGCTCTGATTAAGGCTCTGTTGCTGTTAGTGCAGGTGGGGATTTTTCCTGCTGGGGTGGAATGGGACAGGAGGAACAAAAACATGTTTTTTCCTTGCTGAGATCTGGGAAGCAGAGAAGGAAAAGGAAAGTGCCTTCTATCACATGTATGTCCATACTTGGCAATCATCCCCTGGACTCTGACCATGCTAAATTGTTTATGGAGCACTACAGCTGTTCCTTAGGAACAACCAAGCAGTCTGCAGGGAAAATTCTCTACAATTTTCTTTTTTCTTCCTTTGGAGCTGGATGATATATTTTCTTACTCAGTGTTGTCTGTAATAGCATGAAGGTTATTGTGCTTTGAATGCTGAATGTGGGTTCAGCTGGTGAGTTCAGTTTACTGGGAAATGAAATCTCTCTCTGTTCATGTCAATTCTTCAGCTGACATGAAAGCCCAGGTCCTTTAGCTGTCAGTATCCACACTCTATGATCTCAGGGTTAAACCTATACCTGTGTGGATGGGACATGCAGTGAGAAAGTGCTATGTTGTCATCATCCCAGATTAACTCTTATCACCACACCTGTCTAGTCTTTGTCCTCCCCATCGAGATAAACCATTTGGTAGCGTGTATTATCACTGACTTTGTTGTTGTGTGCTCAATAGAAACATACTGACAAATGAAGAGAAGGAAATGTGTTTGAATTGCTTACATGTAGACTTCAAGATAAATCCTATGCTATGGCAAATCTCTGAAGCCCTGCAGTTGCTCTCTGCTTTACCTCTTCCTTTAGACTTGTAGTAGTTCTCATTCTTTCATCTATTATTATTGTTGCTATTGTTATTATAAATAAATAAGCTATAAGAACAGTAGATGTCTACAGCTATTAAGACACTGTTCTATGATTTCTTATGTGACATAATATCTTTCCCCTTTTTTCTGAAATAGCACAGACTGAAGAACATCATAGAACTTGCATAGCCCCTTTAGGCAAACCCCTAATGTTTAGCTTACCTAGAAGTAACAACACGTGTGTGCTTTACAGCCACTGTTTGGCCATGCATGCAGAGAGAGAGGAGTCCTTTTTTTTTGTCAAAAGCTCTACAAAACAGGTAGATTTCGTTTCTTCCAATTAATTTTGCCATCCATCCAGAGGACAGGTGAGAACTAGTCCTTCAGTACTATGTAACCATGGTCTGTGGGATTTCAGATGTTAGTAAAACTGAGACTCCCACACTCTGCTCTTTAAGGCAAACAATTTTCTTTCTGCAATCCTCAAATCATATAGGGAAGTTCAAAAATTTCCAGGTATTTCAAGAACTCCAGGTACACTAAAGTCCCCTTTTCTACAACAACTGTATTTCTTTTCTCTTCCCAATATTTTCTTTTATTTTTCCTGTTCATTCTTTCCCTGAAAATAATAATGAAAATGAAATCAAGCATCAAGGGAATGAGCCAGCGGCTGCTCTGCAAAATGATTAGAAAAAGTCCCTGGAATCTTGTCCCCAGCATCTGATTGACCCATAGGCTGTGTAGTGCACACACATTATACAATGCACAGCAATTACACTGTGGCTGTATAGCTGTGGCTGTGGCAGGGTAATCACGGGATGGACACTTGTCTGAGTTCATTCTGGGACAGGAAGACCAGAAATGAAATTTAGTTCAATGCCAGAAATTCTCCGTTATTTTTATTTTTTGAAGTGATACTTCATGAAATTTTAGCCATTTACAGAATGAAAGAAGTAAGTTCTCTCTTTCAGCTGTTAACGCTTGTCAATGGGTTACTTTGATCTGTCCTTCTAGCCTGGTCTGCTGACTTGCCAGAACACAGGAACTTAGCTTTAGGGTATACAGAATCACAGAATCATTAAGTTTGGAAAGACCTCCAAGATCATCCAGTGCAACCGTCCCCCTACCACCTATATTACTTATTTAACTATGTCCCCTTTCCTTGAACACCCTGAGGAACACCCTGACTACACCACGTCTCTGGGCAACCCATTCCAATGCCCAGCCACTCTTCTGAGAAGAAATTTCTCCTAATTTCTAACTGGAATGTCCCCTGGCACCACTTGCAGCTCTTCCTTTTCATCCAGTTGCTAGTTATCCTCAAGAAGAGGCTGCCCCCCAGTTCACAACAACCTCCACAGGTAGTTGTAGAGTGCAAGGTCTCCCCTGAGCCTCCTCTTCTCCAGACTCAACAGTTCTCTCAGCCACTTGTCGTAAGACTTGTGTTCCAGCCCCTTCACCAGCTTTGTTTCCCTTCTCTGGACACACTCCAGGGTCTTCATGTCTTCCTTGTAGTGAGGGGCCCAAAACTGAGCACAGTATTTGAGGTGTGGCCAAACACATAAACTTGCTAACTTGGATTGCAATGCTGAGAGAGGATTTGAAATTTCATGCCTACTAGTAACTCAAGAGAGGAGAAAGAACAAGGGGTAGTGAGAGGGGGATTCAGTGGGTATGTATCTGTACTTGTAGTAGATTCACTTAAGCAACGTACTGCTTCCAGTAGTTCTGCATGACTTTCCAAAGGAGTCTGCAATGTAGACATGCCTCAAAAGTTGCTACACTTTGCTCCTCCTACCTCAGCCAAACGTATCCTGGACTGCATCAAAACCAGCATGACCACCTCAAGGGAGGTGATTTTGTCCCTCTAGTGTACTCTCATGATACCCCACCTGGAATACTGCATCCTGCTCTGCCCCCAACATAAGAAGGACATGGAGCTGTTGGAGTGAGACCAGATGCGGGCTACAAACATGATTAGAGGGCTGGAGCATCTCTCCTTGTGAAGACAGAGAGTTGGTCTTATTCAGCCTGGAGAAGAGAAGGCTCCAAAGAGACATTATAGCAGGTTTCCATTATCTAAAGGGGCCTACAGGAAAGCTTGGGAGGGGATGTTTATCAGGGACAGTAGAGATAGGACAAAGGGTATGGCTTTTAAACTGAAGGATGACCTCTCCTTTGAAGTGTTCAAGGCCAGGTTGGATGGAGCTTTGGGCAGCCTGATCTAGTAAAAGGTGTCCTTGCCCATGGCAGAGGGAGTTGGAACTAGATGATCTTTGGGGTCCCTTCCAACCCAAATCATTCTATGATGCTATGAATGACACATTTTCTGAAAGCCATTTTGAATATAAGAAGCATCAAGTAGCAACTTGTGACATTAACAGGGACAGATGGGACACTGAGTAATATCCTGTTCTTTTTTACTTGCAATACAGTCTATAGACCTGTGTTAGAAAGGTGGTACTCATCAGTCTGGATAGTCACATCTTAAATTGCTTTGCCTTGACTTGACAGAACTTTTTACAGTTTGATTTTTCCAGGTGTTACTCCTTTGTACCGTTGCATTTCCACCTTGAGCCTGGGAAGACAATAATGTCACTAGCGGTTTCCATCTTACCACTGTTTAAATGGGCTTTGGAGTGTCGTTGACCTAGAAAACAGTGTGGTTGTTGGAAGTTATAAGGCAGCACTTCAATGTACTTAAACTAGGTGTTCAGATCTCAAATATTGGCCTCCACCACTGTTGAAAGCGCTGGTTTGACACTCACTTGGGTTTTGTACAACGGATTGCCATCCAGTGGCTGAATAGCATGCTGCATGCAAGTGTATCTTAAGAGTAAGCTGTTTGCTACCCTCCCCATTTCCTACCTGACATAGACATTTCCTAGAGCACATGTAGCTTATCTGTCCCATGGTTTAACTAGAAACCAATGAGGAGGATGTTTCTCCTCTACTTGCAAGGCTGCAGTGTGAAGCTTGTGGAAAGTGTTGGGTTCTGATTATTGTTTTAAATCTTTATATGCAAACTCCACTTAATAAGAAGAAGGTACTACTGGTACTGCCTGCCAACTGGTCTTTTGCATTATAAAAGATGCATGTGGAAAAGAAGCCTAAACCCACTAGGGAACAGTCTTAAGCAAACAAGCCCATCTGGCTGTTGAGTGAATTAATATGTATTTTAGGCGGGAGCGATATCAATGAGCGTTGTTAAGGTTGTCCAGCATTTCCTATAGTAATTCTCCAGCTTTTATTGCTTATCATTTTGCTGTATCTTAATTGCTTGGGCTGAAACTCTTTATGCAGGGGCATCTGCCTTGCACTGAATTAATTTGGGAAAATTGCAGCCAAAATAGTTTAGCTGTTTGCATGAAAGAATGTAGGGGAATTAGTCAGTTTTGCCCTCCTTAGGAATGGATCATACAGTTTTCTTGGGAAGATTTGCACTCGTGCTTGGGAGCAGATACTCCAGAAAGAAAAGAGAGGAAGAAATGGCCTTTCAGTTGCACCTGTCCCTCAGAACTTTTATCTTATGACAGCCCATAGACCTTTGAATAAACACAGTTTTCTGATGTTCAGCAGAAACTAGATGTAAACAGTTAAGTTCCTCTGGTGTTGACTGCACTGGATGTTTTCCAGTCTTCATCAAACAAGAACTTTTCTCATTTTTCAGGGATGTTAAGGGTTAGACCAGGTCTGAGGTGGGACACAAGGTAGGAGATCACAGAATCACAGAACTGTAGGGGTTGGAAGGGACCTCGAGAGATCATTGGGTCCAACCCCCCTGCCAAAACAGGTTCCCTAGGACATATCGCCCAGGTCAGTGTCCAGACAGGAGACACAAGGTGAGAGGAAGGCTCTGTATACTGTCCCCAGACTAAGGAACCCTTATTATTTACAGCACAAAACTGCCAGAGGGAACTATAGGAGGTAACAAGCAATCTAGAATGAGACCAAGAGATTTGGGTTTGGAATATTGTGGGTTGACTGGGCTGGATGTATGTAAGGTGTGACTATATGTGTATGATAATATGTGTGTGGCAGTAAAATGAGGGTATGTGTAAAATAAAGAGAGACAGTAGCAGTAGCTGAACTACCAGGCAGAGACCGGGAACCTGTGAATTGTGTCCTGGGAGCAGCAGGGTATGGGACTGGTTCATGATTTCAGATATTGGTTGACACAGGAAGGCACCTCTTCAGATCACGTTTTCCACAGCCATGCTCAAAGTAGGATCAGCTAGAGCAGGTTGCCTAGGACAATTTTCAGTAAGTTTTAAATATTTGCAATGAGGGAGACTCCAAAACCTGCCTGGGAAGTCTGTTCAACTGTTCATGGAGTTCAGCACTGACCTTCAGAAAGTCCCATCTGCTTGTGTGGGTGCCTTTGAGAAAGTCCATGCCTTGTTTTCCATGCACAAAATTAATGGCGATTACAGCCCTTTTTCCACAGGGGTGTTAAAAAAACAGTGGTTGGGTGTGATTCTGTGAGGTGGTCTGCAGCTCCTGACGTTGTTGTTACCATGAACTTTCAGGCCTGGGCTGGATTATTTACAAAATCCTCCTGCTTGCCCCTGCCAGTGGGCATAAAGCTGAGGATGGAGTATGATAATCTTGTGTGCTTGGGTTCACTCTCTGCTTCAGCCATTGGTAAGATAAGAAACACGCCTCTAAATTGTGCTACTGTGTTTTGTAGAGGACCCTGGGAAGATGTGCTTGAGTAGATACCTGTCTTGATCACTCTTTCAAGACGTCCAAAATGTGCTTGTCCCTTATTCCTACAGTTCTCTGTCAGTAGATGTGTTATTTCTCCAGAACTTTGTTCTATAGTACACCAAGACACTTCAGAAATAGTTTCTGAACTCCTAGTAGTTCTTTCAAGTCCTATCAGATGTTTGAATCATGTTAAGCATTTGAAATGTTTATTGAATAGCTTATTTACTCTGTTTTTTTTTCTATCTAGTTTGCAATCTTCTAGAGCCCTGAATGAGAAGACTGTATCCTGAGATTTCCAAGTGCCTTCCAGGAGGGAAGCACTGGCGGGTAAGTGTAGGTTTTTCATACTTAAAGCAGGGCTGTTTACATTGCAGGTTGGCTTTAGCAAATAAAGTGCTGGGCTACAAATTGAACAGCAAAGCAAAGTATTAATGGATAGCAGCTGAATGAGGGCTCTGTGGCTTGAGGATGGGATAAGTGTAAGGACTTTTAAGAAGTATAAGCTTATGCCCTTGAAGCGTTTATTGGATACAACTATTAAAGTAAGCCAAGCCTTTGTGATTCCTGTATGTATTATGTGGTTTTTTGTTAGAAATACGTACTTACTAAAATGATAAATTACACTTTATACTGGAAGGGATTATTCTTTTTCTAGTGCTGTATTTTTTTACCTTTAATTCTCCTGTATGTTATGTGAAAATGCTGCATGATTTTTAAAACACCTTTATACTGTGCTACTCCCCAAGAATCTGTTGTATTTATTAAACTTATAAAATGGTTTGAGTTGGAAGGGAACTTTGAGATCAGTGGTCCTGCCCTGGGCAAGAACATCTTTCTCTAGATCAGGTTTCTCAAAGCCCCATCCAACCTGAATTTGAACACTTCCAGTGATGGGGCAGGAATGATGAAGCTCTGACTGCCACCAGCTATGTAAAAAGAGATATATTTTAGTTAACCATTCTTTAACAAATAGCTGCAGGAAAGGCATGCATCTGATCCCCTCTCCTGTTTTTCTCCTACCGTTCCTAAACTGCTCCTTTGTTGCGTAGCATAAAATTGGATTACCATGGGATTGTATTGCCTGTCTCATCAGAGTGTTTCAAACCCTGCTGTAGCAAAATACTTCAGTGCTTTATAGATGGGTCTTGGCATCCGGATGCTCCTAGAGGGTATAGAGGATCCAGAAGAAATCAAAGCCCCAAGACTGAAAGTGTTGCCACTTCTTGCAGGCCAGGTACTTTCCCTTTGGATATTACCTTTCCCTGAAATTATAAAGGCTGAGTAGAAGGAAACAGCCTGTGGAAACTCTGCATCAGAACCAAGAGGTAAATTCAGCTTCTTCGTTAATCAAAACAGAAGCTTAACTTTCTCTGTCCATTAACTACTGAGCTGTTGAGTATCCTGCTGCTAGGCTGAAGCACACAGTTGTCCCTACCTTCTGCTCCCTAGCCATACTGTTGACATGTTACTCATCCACAGAGTTTGTGTGCTGCAGGCTGTGTCAGAACTTGAAGAAAGCTGCTGCAGCCAGGATGTGTATCTGTCTGTGACCACTCCTAGGTGATCCAGGTGGAAGCTTAGTGTTGTGGTGTTTCCCTGCCACATGAGACAACTTGCCTGAGATGCAGTCGCTCGTTCTGTATGCGTGTGTGCACACTTGTGCCTCATTGTATAAGGTTTTATGTGCTGACATTCAGGTACCTGGGGAAGTTTTCAGTTCTGAGCTTATTTCAATTAATTTAAAACTTTTTTCTTTTTTTTTTTTTTTTTAATCCTGCAGTTAGCAGACTTTGTAGACTGACTGTTATACTCCAGTTTAAGTGATGTAGGGTAGCAGAATGACAAGAAGTGACTCCCAGTCCAATGTGGCCCTGCGGGATTGACTGCTCCACTGTCCTATCTGGTATTAGGTAACCTGTTACCTAATGGGAATATCTGCTCCAGGTTACTGTTAAATAACACAAAGGCTTTACACAAAGAATCTAGAATGTGACCTTTGATGCCTATGCCAGGCTCTGAGACACCATGTCCAATGTTGTTGAGATTTCAGCCAGTCTGCGAACATTAATCAGGTAAACAGGCACATAGGCGTCTTCATTGCAACCTCTGTATCCTGTGGGGCTAAGGTGGCAGCTAAGAAAGCATTTACAGAAGGTAGGTTTTGGTTTTAATCTTTGTTGATAGGCATCAGAGCTCAGATGTCTGATTTGGTGGGATAGCTCTTCCAAACAGGAGTTAGGCATGGGATTTGCCTTTACCTAGGGTGTTGTAGACAAGTTAGTCAACATAAAAACAGGGAATAGAAAAGGAGTAAGGGAAAACCTGATTTGCTTTAGCAGTTTATGTTAGGCTAAGTTGATTTACCTCTTCAGTATTTAAAGCAAGAAAATAATCTAGACATGACTAAGGTTCATAAACATAGGTATCTTGTACCATCTGAGATATACAAGAGGTCTGTAATTCATAAGCAGGGCTGAAAGATATGATATAGGTTCTACCATTAAAAATTAAAAATATAACTGTGCAGCTTTTCCTCTAGGCTCTGTTAATTCTGGCTTTGATGTCCTTTCTTTATAGAATCATATCTATTTATGAAATCAACACGGTTTACATATTGTACATGACTTATTTCCCTAGTGAACCAGTGGAAATCATTAATCCAACCCTGATATTCCCTCCTTAAATAACTGAGGTCATTTTTTGTTGGTTGTATTTTGCATTTTGTTAGAAGTTTAGATCCACTTTGTACTCCCTTGGTGCAGTTTAAGATACGCACTCTACAGACTCTAGAAGATGAGGTGTAAGAGCCATTGGTTTTAGTGGGCTCTGCGTGTCCTTAGGCGGGGATTTTTCCTCAGTGTTTCCGACCAGTGCCAACAAGAGAATAATGATGGTCAGATCCTCAACCATGCTGAGCACCTGAAGTCAAAGGGGCCAACTATCTTCTGCTATTCTTAAGTGTATTCTTGGAATCAGAGATGCAGCTCTCAGAAAAACAACCCTACTTAGAAAAAGTTGGAAAATACAGGATTTCAAGCTGATTACGTGCACCTAAGTGGATATATTTTGCAATACACTCTGATCTGTCTGTGGTTTCAGTGATCTATTCAGAATATCCATGCGTTTTGCTGTCAGCTATTTACTTAGGGAATGAATTATTTGGATGCAGGGGTAATGATTTATATGATGAGTGGTTTTATAAGATACATGGAGACTGGGAAATGGGAAGCTGCTCCAGGGAGGTCTGATGTTTTATGCTACCTGGTGTCCTTTGCTCTTCAGTTAGGTAATATAAGATATAAGGTAATAATATATATATAAAATGCCTTTATATGAACCACATTATGACTCTTCAAATGAATATGGTGTGAAGACTCTGTCTTCTAGAATAGCTTGAGAAGAGATGCCACCAGCAGATCTTCTACAACTGTTTCTCCAGTTCTGATACTTTAATAGAAAACACCACCCAGTGCATCTTCTTGATGCCTCAGGCTCATGGGTTCTCATTGCCTGCAGCATCAGGGCTGCAAACAGAGCTCTGGCAGTAAGAAGCAAATCCCTTTAGAAAGTTTCCACCAGTGATTTTTCTTTTTCAGTAGGTTTTAGGCAGGGTTTCACAATGTCCTGCAAACAGTACCAGCTCTTGAAAGAACTGTCATGGCTTATGAGCGTTTTCCAGCTTTGTACTGACATTTTTGGATGGAAGTGACATTTGATTGTTGTGACCTTGCTGTGTCTTGTGATGTTCTAGTGCAAAATGAGAGCCTCATGACATGTGTATTTGATAGATAAATGGCAACTGAATGCCTTGATTTCGCATGTCTCTCTCAGTTAACACTCAGTATTTTGATCATGTGGCAGTCCAACCACCTCAGGTCTTTTTCCTTTCTTATTTTCAGATTCCTAGAGAAAGGCAAATTTCAGCTTGTTTGTTTATTGCAATTAGGCATGAAGATATTAGTGTCTTGGGCTGTGTAAGAGATTCCTTTCAGAAAGGTTTTTTCTCACTGTTTCGTGGTAAGAGGCAGTTCTCTCTCACAAGGAGCTCATTTACAAGGGGATTTGTCTATACAAAAAATGCCTTTACACAAAAAGACCATAAATTCCTAGTTTTACATCCTCTTTTGAAGAGAGTTGACCTTCATTTTAAAAGAGAAGTTTAAAGTTGCATCAAATAGGAACTTTCAAAATTATTCCCCTCCTCAGCTTTGCTGCTTTGTTCACTTCCATATAAAAATGCAAGGCACCCCAATAATGAACATCTGCCCCCCCTGAAGCTGGCGTTTGACCTTTGCAGGGCAGTGAGCTCTCTACCCACAAGTGCAGAATGCAAACATTTGGATGCATCGCTCCATCTGTTTTCCCGGAGCCCCAGCACCGCACCGAGGAGTGACCTCCACCTTCCCCACTGTCTGTGTCCCCCTGGAAGGGCTGTGGGGTGAAATGCCTGTGCCTGTGCATCCAGGGTTGTTTGGCCGTAACGGGTGCTGAGCAGATCTGGGTGCTGGGGCAGCTGTTGCACTGAACGGTGCCGCCGCCGCCAGTGAGTTGGGTAACCATAGCAACAGCATCACCGCCAGCATCCTCCTCCTCCTCACTCGGCTCTCCTCCTCCTCAGCATCATCAGGAGCAGCAGCAGCAGCAGCAGCAGCCCTGGCAGGAGCCAGAGCCCGGCAGCCGAGGCTGCAGCCAGCTGCCTGCTGTCCCCTACCTGCACCGTCACCCACACACAGCACCGGCACCAGCCCCGCTGATCCCCACGGTGGGGAAAAATAGGGGAGAGGGAGCTGAGGAAGGTGCACTGCAGAGGGATCCCAGACAACCCAGGTAAGAGCTGTGGGGCTGCTCACAAACTCCTGGTCGATGTGGTGTGTGCCTGGCATGTGTTTGCGTGCGAGTGTTTGTTGCTAGTTTTCTGTCTCTCTCCTTCCAACGGCAGTGTGATGAAAATTCAAGGCAAGCATGTTTTCTGGCTCGTGTTTCCCATCTCTGCCATACTGTCCCTCTCCTGCTCCTCCACCCAGATATATAAAGAATAATAAATAATATTTAAAGGGGTTGGTAGAAAATGGGGTGTTCCGGGAACCCGGTGTGGTCAGGGTGTTGAAGGGCTGTGCTTCCAAAATAAAAGTGGACAGCAGCGGCAGAGCAAAGGTTGACATGGTAATTAATAACCCTTAAAAAAATAATAATCATGCGACAACGCACTTCTGTCTCTGCCCACTCCACTAATAAATCTCTCTCATCATATTCAGCAGAGAGCTGTAAACCAGAGAGGTGTATGACTAGCCAAGACTAGAAACCTTACTGTAGTTCCCAACTAGCATATTTACCTTAAGTGCTTTACAGCCAGACTAAATCTTCGCAATAATAATATAGTTGTACCTGTGAATATATCTGTATGTATATTTGTAAACATACTGCTCTTCAACCCTTACACCTCCTAAGAAGAAACAAAATTAAAATCTTCTTAAAGGTGTGGGAGTGATGGCCAGGCAGTAAGGGATGCTCACTTCATCTGTGTGTGAGAAAGCGTGTTCTGGGTACATTTAAAAAGATAGGAAGAATAGCTCTAAGCCAAAGGCATATGGGGACAGTCCTTGTCATTTTAAAACCAGAAGAGATCCGAAGATGTGGAGTGTCCTTGTGCAGGCAGATATGTGGATGAGTGCATACATAGCTGGGGAGCAGGAAGGGAGAGAGAATAAGAAGTAAGTTTAAGCCAAGCGGTAAGTGTTTGCTATGTAATGACTGCAGAGAGCTCTTTCCACTTCCACGCAACTATTTCTATTTCTGTTTATTTATTTATTTACTCAGCGGTAAGGAGAAAGAGAGCTGCTGCTGCTGTCTCTATCTCCTTCTCTAAACCCATGTTCTCCCTGTCTGGTGTCCTGATCTTCCCCTGTCCTCTGCAAATCATCCATGTCTGTGTGACTGGAAACGCTGCTGGCTTTAATGATGATAAGCATTTTAATAGAGGGCTTTTGAGACCATCCCATCATATGATACAGTTATAATTCTGCTTCCTGATTATACCATGGGGACAGTCTGGGTATGACCCAATGCCAAGTAATACGGTGAAGGCTAAGAGGGACCTGTGTTTCATGTTGTACCTGATTAAAAAAAAAACCAGTGTTTTTTAGTCACAATCTTGCACTTTGCTACTTGTCTGCAGATCTTCCTAAAATCAGCAGGAGCTGGAATATAATTTGAGATTATTGATATAGAACAGAAGGCAGAATTGGGCCCATGTTTATTTCTCTGATTATAAACATCCTCCTCCTGCAAGCTACAGGAGAACAAGGAATTTGGGTAGGCAGGACGTGATGTCCAATTCTTATGCAGAAGTGTTGTGTAAAAATTACCTGGGTATTACATTCCATACTAGGGAACTTGATAAGATAGGGGATAGAAAACACAGACAAGTATTTGGAATCAGAGCTTTGATTTACAAAATAATTTCCTTAGGAGCCTGACCTTATCATCACAACAGGTCTTCTCTACAAGGGGATGTTTGATCCATGTTGATAACAGTGCTTGCAGACACTAAGTTTAACTGAAGAGGATGATTTCAGATACTTACATTAATTAAACCGAGGCACTCAGGACACTAGACTAGCATGGCCACATTACACAGTGTAGTTCTTTGTAAGATTCAGTGACTGCTTCATATGTAGAGAATACTTAAAGCTTGCAACTTCTTTGTAGTGCCTGAGAGGGAATAAAAGTGCCTGTAAAAATGCCTGTGAAAAGAGCAGAAACCTCGCCATGCTTCTGACACTGAGATGCCAGTAACAGAGTCAAAATCCTGTTTATACGTGTTGCAGAGATGTAAAGTGCATAATGAAGCAGCACCTCAGTGAGGCGTGGAGCAGTGATCATCTCATCAGAGCAAGCGAATGACTGAAGGTCAAAGGGCTTCGGGGATTACACATTAATACCCTGCAAGTATTCTTACATAGTCTTATTTTGCTGCTACCTGTGGGCAGATGATTACAGGGAAGCCAGAACTCACCCATGGACTTTTGATTACTATGGGGCTGTGAAACTTCTCTTAGAAATGGGTCTGGGAAAGGCAGGAAAGGGTGATGTTTTCATGAGCACTGCTTTGTCATAAAAGCCCTGTTTGGTTAGGGAAAGTCAGGGCACCAAGTTGGATATCAGTGTAAACAGCAAAGATGTTTCCCATCACAGATAACTGAATTTTAATGCTCAGTGCTCCCCACCCCTGCATCTCTCACTTGATTTAACTGGAAAGCTCATGAGAGGGTTATTTTTTAACTTTGCCTTACGGCTTTTCCATTGTATTTTATTTGTTTAGCAATGGAAGGGAACACAGTTTTGCTTTTGCTTTGTGCATGACTGTTGGTCTTTTGGTGCCCACTTAGGGTTGTTCACTGGGACTGTTCTAGGGCAAAAAGCTATTTTTATATTTAACGATATTACTAAGCATCCTTTAAAATCCCAATCCTTATTTTTATTAGTCATCCACTGTGTCTCTTGGAGCACAGAAAATAGAGACCTATACAATAGTTGCTGTTTGAAAGTCAGCATTTGCCAACAGGTTGAAACAGGGATTTCTGAAATGCTGCAGCCTGGGCTTTTTGCTTTTTTTTTTTTTTTCTTTAAATGAGGAAGCTGCCGTTTTCCAGATCCTGCTCTCTACTAACCTGAGGCAAGAGATGATTTGATAATGAATGTTGTACCTTGCATTTAGTTTAACAATGCAATTCATTTTATTTTGAGGCTGTGTTTAAGCTGCTGTTTATTACTCCATTCAATAATCATACTCTCTGATTTTTCCTGTTGCAATATCATAATTTTTTCCCTTTACACTGTATGATGATTGGCTACATTTGCTGCTTAATAAGACAAGACACTTAGCCATGGAAAATAAAAGTTTTCTCAGTGAGTAGGGGAGTTCTTTACACTAGAGATTGGATGCTTCCCATCTCTGGTCCCCTTGAAATTAGCAGGACTTGTGGCCCATCCTAACCTTTTTTTTTTGCCAGTATTCATCTCCTTGAGGAGTGAGACTGGTCTTGACAGGTCCTCCTCAAGTCTGAATCATACCCAGGCTGGTGTAATATGGACCTTTGTGTCCACCTAGCTGACACCTTCACTAGCACTTGGAAAGGTTCTAATTCCCTTCTAGTCTGTTGGCTCAGGTAGTGGAAGCCCTTGGTCTCTTTGCTCTGCATCCCCTGGGGTCTATCAGCTTCCTTGCTCATGGGTTAAAACCTTCCCAGCCAATCTGTGAGATAAACTGTGAGTCTGTGCTTCCCAGCACAGCAGCGTTGAGAAAAGCGTGTCTCAGAGCCTGAATAGTGGAGGTGTCTCACTTTGTGTGTATCTCTTCTAATTTCCCCTGTCCCAGGTTCCCGTCCTTGCACGCTGGCAATGCCTGACGTGCTGCAGACAGTCTGGTGCCTGTGATGTAGGATGACCTTTGCTAACACTGCTCCAGGAGGTGATAGGCTAAAACTACCTGGAGCGGTTGTGGCTCTTGGGCTGATCTTCAGAAGGTCAACACCATGCCATGCCTGATCTCAGCTTGTCAGGTGAATGAGTCAGAAGTTGACTTCTAAATCTTCTAAATCCAAGAAGATATGATTTTATTCTCTAATGCTATTATTAGTGCCTGCAATGTTAAGAACTCTGATACTCAGCAGTTTTACTTCTTCCCTGTTTCACTGAGCAGACGGAGCATCCAAACAAAGTGTAAAGGGGAGAATTGATTTCTTTTGTACACTCAGATGCTGCTGACACCCATGTGTTGTCCCAGATCAAAAGAGAATTACTTGGAAGAGGGGCGTGTGTGCACTTTCTGGCCCTCCTATAAATCTGCCAAAAATCCAATGGCATTTCTGCTTCTTTCTAAGCTTCAGATGTGCCCTGGTGTGGTTACTTTGTGTCTGGAGCCTCCACACCTCAGATGTGGCTATGTTTCAGTACTGAAGTAAGCCATTTTTATGGCTGTGTCAGGTAAAGAGTGATTCAGGTCCTGCTGGCATCCACCAAACCCCTAAATTCATCTTCCATCGACACTGAGCGATCCACAAAGTTTCTTTCTCATACTGCATGTGACACGCTGTAGGTAGATGTAATATCCTGACATGTTCTTTATACCTCTTGTGTTTTCTCATCCTTAGGATCATAGGTATGAGACAACCTATGGTATTCTGCTCGTATATATAATTACCAAAGTGTTGCATTTTGATCTGTGTCTAATAGATATATTTATCTACATTTGTTCTTAGCTGTGTGGTCATGTCATGAGCAGACTTGATGCAACCTATTGGACTTTAAAGGTGGAATCACAGACGTTACTCAGTATGCAACAGACTTGTATTGATAATGCATAGCAGTGGGGCTACAGTAAGTTGATGTCTGTCTCTCTCACATGGAAATTTCAAATTTTGACCTCTGGGTAACAGTGTGGCTCTTAAGGATTCACAGCATGCAGCACAATGACAAGTGGGAGCTTCTTAATGTAACTTGGCTTGGCAGGGACTGCTTGTGCCTTTAGGACCCTGATGCCACTATTTAGCAGCCTGGGGAGCAGCAGGCTCTTTCTTTGCCCAGCTAGTTGGGCAAACAAATCTCTCCTGTTGTATTACTCTCCAGATCTGTGGAACTGGGAAGGAATCTGTCTCAGGCAGCTTCTTCTAATGTGTTATTTTTGTTCCTAACATGCTAGTAGCATTGCATTTATTTCTCAGGCTAGAAAGCAGTGTTGCATTACTTTTTCATGGCCCAGAAGAACATGAGTTTTACTTGGAGAATGTGACTTGAGTGAAGTGTTTGTATCTCTGTCAATTTGTCAGTCCATCCTGACAAAACCACTGTGGCAGTAGGAAAAGCAATCCTATTTTCTGAGAATGATTTGATAAAGAACAGAGCAGAAGGACCCTTCACTGAGTCCTCTACAAGTTGGTTGTTGCAGTATGAAAATTTCCATCTCTATCATATTATCGCCTTCTCCTTTCCACTCCTAGCCCTTTGTTCTTTCTCAGTAGATGTGGCTTGACCTTACTGTGGGCAGATGATGCTTGTAGATGGTGTACCCTCATAGTATAGCTAAATAGGCCCTTGGCTTGTGAGGATGTCAACACAAAACAACGGCTGAAATGATTTTGTTCATACAAGAAGGTCTTGCATTTGTTTTTGAGGTGATGGGGAAGCACAGGGCAACGCACAAGTGTGGAATATGATGTCCCTTTTTATACCATTTTCTGAATTTGTGTAATCTAACAGAATGTGTGTTCTTACTTGTATTTTGGCTTCGGTAGAATACTGAGGCTCTGAGCTACAGGCTTTGAGCCTGTGATGCAGGCTTGCTAGCTGCCAATACCTGTAGCAACTGCTTACCCTCTGTGTGATTGAGTACCTGAGTTCAGCAGGTACTAGCTTACATCTGCAGAGCTCTTCTGTGCTATTAGGACCCAACTATCCCACGTCTTAAGAGATGAGGATCTCTGTGGGACAAGGCAGATAGATTTCATTAGAGCTGAGCAGCATCTGCTACTGCAAGGCACTTACAGAGTACACTACACCGCATAAATCTGTTCTACACCATGCAGCAGCTCAGCCCTATTTATTTTCTTTGCTTGCTTGTCTTAGTTTAAAATCTCAACTGTAAACTTCCCTTTTCTGTCCATGTGTCCTCATTGTTTTCTCTGTTTCCCTCTCCTTATGCAGCTGTGTTTAAGCTGAGCTGTGTGAGGGTACAGTTTGCCAGGGTAGATGTTAGAGAAAATAAAGTTGCATTGTGTTATGTTCTAGAGTGCTTTGCTGTACAGCCACTCAGCCCTTTCACTGCTGGAGGCCATAGGATGCTTGCCACTGACCTCAGAGACAGCAGGATTCATCCCCGTGCACAAAAGTCTTTTCAGAGGGAAAGATAATGCACAAGGCTGAGAAGAGAATGCTGTTAGAGAAAGATGTGGAAGCCTGGACCCTGTCAATTGAAAAGCTTTTGTTGGCTGCTGTAGATGGATCAAAGTCAGGCTGCTGTTTTAGCCTGGGACATCACGACCACCAGAACATTCTTTGTCTTTGTGTGGGGAACTGAGCAGCAAAGTCAGGGGCACTGAGAGGTAGAAGAGGCACAAGGTAGAGAAACATTAAATCAGAAAGGCTACTCTTTATTTTGCAAGAAGTCAACATCTACAGGTTAATCCAAAACAGAAAGGAATAATAATTCCAGAAGGTTGTGTGAAAAGTTCTGTCTTTTATGGTGGGAAAGGATGAAAAGATTTTGAATTGCATTAATTCTTTTGTCTGCAGAGAGAAGAAGGAGTGTTGGGGAAACAGAAAAAACCCAAACAGCAAAAAAACTAGTGAGGAATGATCAGCAGACTCCTGCTAATTTTTAGTAGCCCTGTAAATTAGGCCTTGTTTTCTTTAGGTGACTTGCGTTGGCCGTGGGTGACATGAGCTCTCTATTAAACTTCGCTGTGCTGAGAAGCTCCTCGGTTCAGCGTAGCTAATAATAATGCCTCGATCGAGAAACAGAAGGTGGGATAACTCGGCATCAGGAATTGGAATGCAGAAATAGTTGCTGCCAGCTGAACTAAAAATACTCCCTGGTGTAACCCTCTGTGCCTACAACAGCACGTGCTGAACACTCGTTGGACTCCGGTGGCGGGCAGAATGGCTTTTCTTTGTTTTTATGAGCTGCTAGATCACCAGTGGTCTGTGGTGACCTGCTTGTTTGACTGCCAAAATCTACCTCAGATGTGCAAAAGCCCTTGTAGCAAGTTAATTAGTATCTTTGGTGAGTTAATCATTCTCCAGAGCCATAAACAGACTCTATGCAGTGAAACAGACCATGTGGGATGACTTGGGAAGCCATTTTGTCCTAGGGTGGGATTTTGTGATCATGGTAGCACTCAATGAGGTGGGAGTGACCTGCAGCAGGGACAGGGATGTAACCATGGCTACTCAGTTTCTTTGCTCCATGCTCCTGCTTGGGGATAAACAGCAGATGTCAAGATCCCTGCTGAATTATGAGCCTTGGAGTTATCGCTGCACAAGGGTTCTTTGTGTTCTTTTAAAGAGATCTACACATTTTTCTCTACAGCCTTCCAAGGTATACCCAGCCTCTCAACTCAAGCTTTACAAAGGGTGAAATTTGATTTAGTACACATCTAATGCCATAATCACCAGTGCAACATGGAATATCTGCAACAGTGTCAGATGGACAATCAAAGGTGAGGGACACACTGTAGATGATGAAAGGTGCTCAATGATAAGACAGACTTAATTGACTGTCTTGGGCACAAGTGATCACAGAATCATTAAACTTAGAAAAGACCTTCAAGATCATGTAGTTCAACCATCCCCCTACCACCTATGTTACTTACTAAACCATGTCCTTAAGCACCTCACCCAACCTTCCCTTAAACAACCTGAGGGATGGTGACTCCACCACCTCCCTGGTCAACCCATTCCAATGCCCAACCACTCTTTCTGAGAATAAATTTCTCCTAATTTTTAACCTGAACCTCCCCTGGTGCAACTTGCAGCTATTCCCTCTTGTCACAGAATCACAGAACATTAGGAGTCAGAAGGGCCCTGGAAAGATCATCTAGTCCAACCCCCCTGCCAGAGCAGGATCACCTAAATCGCACAGGAACACATCAAGGCTTGTTTGAATGTCACCAGAGGAGACTCCACAACCTCTCCGAGCAGTCTGTTACAGGGCTTCATCACCCTCACAGTGAAAAAGTTCCTCCTTATATTCACATGGAACTTCCTATGCTGCAGCTTGTACCTGTTCCCCTTGCCCTGTTGCTGGCCATCACTGAGAAGAGCCTGGCTCCATCCTCCTGACTCTCGCCCTTTACATATTTGTAAACATTAATAAGGTCACCCCTCACTCTCCTCTCCTCCAAGCTAAAGAGGCCCAGCTCCCTCAGCCTCTCCTCATAAGGAAGGTGTTCATCATCTTGATGGTCCTGCACTGGACTCTTTTAAGTAGTTCCCTGTCCTTCTTGAACTGAGGGGCCCAGAACTGCACACAATATTCCAGTTGGGGTCTCACCAGGGCAGAGCAGAGGGGGAGAAGGACCTCTCTCCACCTACTAACCACACCCCTTCTAGTACACCCCAGGATGCCATTGGCCTTCTTAGCCATGAGGGCACATTGCTGGCTCGCCCTACCACTAGTTAAGTGCAAGAAGAGGCTGACGCCCAGCTCACCACAACCTCCTTTCAGTTAGTTGAGAGTAGGAAGATCTCCCATAAGCTTCCTCTTCTCCTTACTGAACAGTCCCAGTTCCCTCAGCCACCCCTGGTAAGACTTGTGCTCCACCCCCTTTAACAGCTACATTGCCCTTCTCTGGATACTTCCCCTGGTGTTGATATCTTTGTTATAGTGAGGGAGTCAAAACTAAACACATTATTCCAGGTGCGGCCTCACCAGAGCTGAGGAGACATTGTGTCCAATAAAGGACAGAAGCAAAACATAGTGCTGAAGAAGTCAGGGTAAGAAGCAAAGGCTGAACACTCAAATGTGAAATTCCTGCATTATGTGCAATAAAACCCTGGCTATGATGGGAATCCTTCATTGGTTTAATACAGAGACAACTGTGGCTGGGATAGGAGCAAGCAGGGATATGATTGTAGCTGCTTTGGTAGCTGCAGTCCTGCAGGCAGGAGGAATACAGGTGGCTTCATGAGCACTCCTGCTTCACTTCCCCCATAGAACAACATGGCAGTATATTACGTGAAGAAATTTAGGTAAAAAACCCTGTTTGAAAAATATTGAACCTATATGTAAGCCCTTTCCTCAATGCACCTGAGCTTTTCTTCTGCCTATTTTCCTTTTGTGCTACATTACAACCAGTAAATCCGATGACATCAGTCTCCCTTGTGGCTCATCTGAAACTCTTTGGAGTCATGATGATCAGCTGTAGACAGACCAGGCAAAGCACAGACGTTATTTCTCTTGCTGTAGGTGCCTCTTGTGTAGACTTCTCTGGACCAAGGTAGGTAAAAGGAAGACCAAGAATAACAAGCCCGTTTGTGTGTCCTTAGCCAGTCTTAGCTTCTTTCTGGGACCACTATTCTACTTGGGTTTTGATGAAGTGAATAGCAAAAAGCCATTTTTGTTCATAGGATAATTCAGGGTTGGAAAGGACCTCTGTTCCAATCACCTGCTCAAATCGGGGTCATCTGTGAGGGCAGAGCAGCTTTCTCAGGGTTTTATCCATTCCAGCTTTTTACTCATCTATAATGAAAAGTGGGTGGCCTGTAAAAGCTTTTGAATTGTCAGGACTAGGGTCAGAAGAAGCTTTCAGAGAGAGACTGTTTTCAGAGAAAGAGAAAGAGAGAGAGAGAGAGAGGAGATCTGACAGCACGTGCAACGAGCATTTCCATGAGGGCTTCTGACCATGGAGATACCCAGAGAAAGCTGGCAATGACTCTGAGAGGAGAGAGGCACGCAGAGCATGGCAGAGGTGAAGATGAACTTATCAAAAACATCTTTGGGCTGTCAAGGGCAGGTTTATTCCTAGGCATAAATGGCTTCCTCTGGGGACTTGTGGAATATGCATTGCTGGGGGGAAAGTGCTGACGTTTATAGTGAAATGGGTCTGGCTTGCCCTGCTTCTGTACATGGCAGATTATTGTTCTGGGAGATAATGCCTCAGGTCAGTGATTTAATTATGTCTGGTTTGGGGACCTTTTCCCATACCTGAGGAGACTCAAAGCTTAAAGGATGGCTTTTGGAGGAATCATCTTTTCAGCAGCAATAATCACCAATTACTAAGAAAAGATCACCTTACTTAGTCATTTCCCTCTTATCCCATCTTCCCACCAAAAGCTGGGTTTATAAAAGCTTTCCTTTCAGGACCGGCGCACCGAGAATCAGAAGCCTCTCAGCATAAGAACATTTAAAAAAGAGTTTGAGGACCAATTATATAAATGTTTCCTCTTTTTGTAAAACAGCTTGGGACTTGTAAACACTCTGGGTCCACATCTCTCTAAATAATTCATCGTGATGAATTATTTAGTTGTGTAAGCTGTGTTTTACATACGGAAATGCTTTTCTTAATGTGAAGAAAATACAGATATTTTATAAAATTTTGAAAGCAGGAGCTGCCATTGCATTATTCTATCTACACCACAGCTGATTTTTTGTCATGAGTGTGTTCTTTGGGAGAGGCCGATCCCAGGTCTGTAGCATGTTAATGTGACTTCCTTAGCAGCAAAATTCACAGAACCTTTTAGCAGAATAAGTCATATGAGAAGTCTGAGCCTCTTCTTTCTACTGTACATGTGCAAATTTTAGAATAATCATTTATTTTCAAGATTAAATTGGGGATGGTGCCTTCAGTCCATACAGGTGAGTGGTATTGCTGATGGAGTCTTTGGTACAGTGTTCTGATTTTTGAGCCTCATCTGTGATATTAACTTAAATTTTGTTCTTTTCTTATATACTTGGATAATTCTCTTGCATTTTCTTTCCTCTCCCTTTCCTTTTCCTCCTTCAACAACAGATAGTTTTGAAGACAGCATGAATGAAACAAAATGTTGGCATGGTCTATCTGGATTTCCTGACAAGATAAACATTTAGTTAAATGTGAGACATATGCCTTACTGTGTGACTGTAATTTTATAAGTTCTTTTATGTGTTATGGTTGGCAACAGAATCCCTGTAGCCTATTCTGGCTGGAAAGAACAGTATTTCTTAGTCTTAAGACAGACACACGATCTAAAATCAGTACATACCACTAACTATACAGTGTGGAGTGAATCTTGGTTATGAGTAGCTTCCATTCCAATACATTTTATAAATGGAGATGGTTATTCAGCCCTGGTGCATTTGTGATAGAGATGATGGTCTCATAATCAGCAGTCCTCTCTGCCACCTTCATCCCACCTTTGGTATTAAACTGCTCCACTTACTCCCACTGTGGAGTACAGACTCGCGTTGGTTGAGAACATTTCCTCTGATGGTTGCATAGGTACAAGGCTGGAGGGATACTGGCTCCAGATCATCCTGTGAAACATTGGTTTGTGCAGCCAAACAGACCACTGGAGAGAGGATGAATGTCATGCACCTCCCCCCTCAATTTCAGGGACCAGTCACACAATCTGGGGGCTCTCTGAATTGCAATGAAGTCTGCTCATCCCACCAATGCTTTTATGCAAGGATCTACATGCAGAAATGTTGTTAGGTCATGTGTGGGCAGATGCAGGCCCATAACTGTTTGCATTTTATATGAGATCCTGGTCATGGGTGGAATTTACTTTGCTTTACTTCAGTGACTTGTGGTGCAGTCAACTTCATCTAAAGTAGTGACCAGTTTGGGATTGTTTTTGGTGGACAGGGCAGAGAAGCGCAGAATTCTAAGGCACTACACAGAAAATGTTTTTAAAATGCCTACTTTAGGATAGAAAGGTCATGCTCAAACTTTGTTTCCACTGTCTAAATGGGAATCTGGACAAATAGCTGAAGAACAGCCACTCACACTGTAGATATCTGTCATTTTACCAAGTACTTCCAATCTGACTTACTTGGAAACATAGGAGAGAGCATAGACATCCTGAGCCTTATCCCTCTCCTCCAGGCACTACTGTCAGTTGTTTATTTGTGTGTTTCCTGAGATGTGTGGCATAGTGATCTTTTTTACAGGAGGGATAATATGCAGATCTCCTGCCTTTGTTGATCAGGTTTCCAGTCCTGGTAGTTGGCATGGCAAGACTGCTTTTCCTCTGATCTGCTTTCATGCCCCTCTGTGTGATGTCCCACTCTGGACTTCTGGGTGGTTGCTGCACTACTACATTGCTTTAAATTGTGTATACTCAAGGATTTTAGTCATAAGATGTTTAGTTAGGGAATAAATGGCATATTTGGCAAAAAATTAACATGTTTGGAAAATGTATTTCATCTCTGAGGATGCAAAGCCTTTGAACCTGCTTGGACAACAGAAGCTCTATAGCTGCCTTAGCCTGGTGCCCAGCTGCACCAGGGCATCGCTGGGATCTGCACCTGTTTGGTAGGGTGTTTTTAGCCTCAGCAGAGCAGTGTCCCTGAAGTTTTGGACCCTTTACTACAAGAAAGACATTGAGGTGCTGGATCGTGTGCAAAAAAGGGTAAGAAGCTGGTGAAGGTTCTAGAGCACAAGACTTATGAGGAGTGGCTGAAGGAACTGGGGTTGTTTGGAGACAAAAATGGAGGTTGAGGGGAGACCTTATCACTCTCTGCAGCTACCCAAAAGGAGGTGGTAGCAAGGTAGGTGTTGGTCTCTTCTCCCAAATAACAAGCGATAGGACAAGAGGAAAGGGCCTCCAGTTGTTCCAGGGGTGGTTACATCTTGACTGAAAAGGTTGTCAGTCATTGGAACAAGCTGCCCAGGGAAGTGGTTGAGTCACTATCCTTGGAGGTATTTTAAAGACATGTAGCTGCGTTGCTTAGGGACAGGGTTTAGTGGTGGACTTGGCAGTGCTTGGGTAACAGTTGGATTTGATGATCTTAAAGGCCTTTTCCAACTAAAATGATTCTGTGATCCTTTCTTTGCCCCTGAGAGAGCTTACTCAGAGACAGCTTAAGCACACCTCTGCAGTGGTTCACATATGCAGCACCCTTTGTTTGGAGGAGTAATTTAATGCTTTGTGTGGGTGCATATATGGGAACACACAGCTTCTCTTAAAGGAGTACACATTCCTGATATTTGCAGATGTTATAGCTGCACATTGAAAGGAAAAAAGAAAAGACATTTTGGTAGATGCAATTTCCATTATTCACCAGCAGTTCTTTGGAGGCAACACTTTTAGTTGTGACTATTTTATTTGTATCTTAATAGCTTTTTTGTGTGTGGGGAGAGAAAGGGTGGAATTTGTTTTCCAAAGGGATGAACTAGGTCTGGTAGTAAGCAAATCAATAACCTTATGAAAGGAATTACACCTTAAGGCTTTTTCCTACAACTGCTGAAGCTTTACCTGCCTTCAGGACTCACTTGGACTTTATCTTTTGTCATTCTGGAGCCTGAACTTTGAATGTGGTTGTAGATTTTCCCCAACTTGTTCACAGAAAGTCTTTATGATTCTGGTTGAAGTCAAGGAGAGCAGCAGAATTGATCCAGACAATAAACTAGCACACAGACCCATTCCAGTCTTCCTTAACCAAAACACAGACCAGTCAACCTGGATGATGTTTTTAAAATACAAACTCCAGTATCCAATATCCAGGTCCCCTGATGCTGAGTGCCACACTTGGCACACCACCCACTCTCCAGATGGGGGGATTTACCATGCTGGTCCAAACTGTGGTGCCCTCACTGACTGGCTGGTGGTAAAGGGAAGGCTGAGATGTTTTGATTCTGCAACTGCTGGCATGAGTGGCTCTAGCTTTTGGTGAAAGTTTTGTCCCTAGCATTGCTGTGACTATGCTGCAAAGACAACTAAAGTGCTTGCTTTCTTCTCTCTCCACCCTTGTACATGATTTTGCAGAACTGCTGTTCTGTGGTTGCTTTGGTAGGATTCTCAGGTCAGGAGTGTGGGATCTCAACAGGAACCTAAGCTATTCACTTAAAAAAATGTGTCTCTTCTGGTCTGTAGCAACAGAACTGCTGAGAAACAATGGAAGCTGCTTCCTTTTAATTTTAAGAACAATATTTATCTTGTTTATTTCTGAATCTTTGACACATCTCTGCCAATCTAGTATAAGCCTCAAATCTGTGTAGAATACATCCTTTTTCTCCAGATCATAGATTTAATGATCAACACAGTAATAAAGATGGTAGAAACTGCAGAACTATGATGCATATATCCTGGTATAAAAAAGATGGGGTTCTCCTGGAGAGAGTCCAAGGTAGAGCTAAAAAAATGATTAAAGGCCTGGAGCATCTCCCCTACGAGGAAAGGCTGAGTGAGCTGGGGCTGTTCAGCCTTGAGAAAAGAAGACTGAGAGGGGATCTGATTAATGTTTATAAATATCTCAAGTGTGGGATACAGGGGGAAATAGCCAGCCTTTTTTCAATGGTCTGTGGAGACAGGACAAGGGGCAATGGCTGCAAGTTGGAGCACAGGAAGTTCCACACCAACATGTGGAAGAACTTTTTCACAGTGAGGGTGACAGAGCCCTGGGACAGGCTGCCCAGGGGGGTTGTGGAGTCTCCTTCTCTGGAGATATTCAAGACCCCTCTGGATGCCTCCCTGTGCGTTCTGTCCTAGGGAGCTGCTTTGGCAGGGGGGTTGGACCTGATGATCTCTCAAGATGCCTTCCAACCCCTATGATTCCGTGATTCTATGATGCTTAGGTAAGACTTGTGGAAACTTAACAAAGCTATAGGAAGGAAAATTAAATTCCCTGTTGATGAATACAAAGTAATGTACAATGGAAAGAAGTAGCTTGAATGATTCATTGCTCTTGCTGGGTTCTAAATAAATTCTTCCCACTTGAGGGGAGATCCGCCAGAAAGCCTTTCTAAATGTATGGTAATCTCGGGAAATAAAATCCTCTCTGAGTAAATAGAATATTTGGGGCCTAACAACTGGGATGAGGATTATTTCTGAAAAAATAATCTTTTTGCTTGGTTGATTTTTTCCCTGCGGTAAAATATTTGTCAATTAAAAAACATTTTCACTTAAGTTTACATCAAGCTGTGGGAAACTACTGATCTTCTAAAATTTGTTTTGGGAAAACGCTGAAAATTAAGTGTTCCATAATCCTATTGGAAAAGTCAGGGTTTGGTTTGGTTTGGTTTGAAATGCCTTTTTTCATTTCATATTGCAACTGTTTTAGAAAAAAAAAAAAGAAAGGAAAAGCTATTTAGATTTAAAAAAGACAGAATCCCAAAATGAAATGTGCTGATTCACTGAAACAGTGTTTCAGATCCATCAAAATACTTTTATTTCTGTCGAAAAATGCTATTTTGTGAGTAATACAGGGTTTTCATTTTGAGTCTGAACACAAATACCCACCAATTCAGTCAGAGAATTGCTTGCTATAGGTCCCATGAGTGTACTCTCCAGAACATTACGATGTCTAACCAGAAGCATGGCACCTCCTGAAAGAGCACATTTTTATCTAGCTATTGTCTCCTGTGGAGTCCACATCATAGGTGGGAGGCTTCAGAAGCAGGTGACCAGAATTCTTATTGATAGGAAGACTTTTCTATGCTTTGGATTTCAGTAGAATGAATATGTTATTTCAGCGTGAATGCAGAAGAACCCTTAGCTGAAGGGCCAGGAACTGATATTCTCTGCTCCTGTGAACTTAATGGTAAATCTTCTCTTGGATGGGGAAGGGTTTTCACCCCTGGTTTTGGTACTGGCAAGGTAGTTTGTATGCCAGGCTAGGTGCAGTACTGCTCTGCAGAACTAACTGCTGAGTACCTAGGATAATAAGTTTACATTTGTCTCTCTTATTTTCCAGAAATGTGAGAAAGATAGCATTCTGTGAAAGTGAAAGCTAATGTATTGAATGTAGATTTTAAAAAAAAAGGTTTTTAAACTATGGAATGTAAAACTCCTGAAATACATAACAAAATGGGGCCAAGAGGCCTATCCCAGAGGCCAAGAATTAGAAGAATTTAGAGAAAGTAGGTGGGGGAGAGGAGGGAAATGTACTGCTTATTTTTACATCCAATAAAAGCATTTGCAGTTACAGTTTAAATTCTTCATGTGCTGACACAGAGGCTGAAAAGAATTGAAAGATTCCCATCAGATTCATTTTTGCATCAAGCAATATCGAGGGAAATGATGACAATACCTGCCCACTGGGAAATATGCTCTACAACCTCTCATTGTCATAGAATCACAGAACGGCCCAGATTGGAAGAGACCTCAGAAGATCATCTGGTCCCACCTCTTGTGGGAAAGGGAACTGAGAGGAGATCATGTAGTGGCCTGTCCAATTGCATCTTGAAAGTGATGGAGTCTCTGCAGTGTCCATGGGGAGGGAGGTTGTTCCAGTGGTTGATTGTGCACACAGTAAGAAAAAGTCTTTACAGAGATGAAAACTCTCCCAGTTTAAATTGTAATGGTTGCCTAGTTGTTACTTGCCCACTGTTCCAGCCTGTCCAGATCTCTCTGTAAGACAGCTCTCCCTTCCGAGGTGTCCACAGGGGAGGCCTACAAGGAAGCTAGGGAGGGACTATTTAGGAGGACATGTAGTGATAGGATGAGGGGGAATGGTTTTAAATTGGAATGTGGTATATTTAGATTGGATATTAGAAGAAATTCTTCACTATGAGGGTGGTGAGGCTCTGGCACAGGTTGCCCAGGGAAGTGGTGGATGCCCCCTTCCTGGCAGTGTTCAAGGCCAGGTTGGATGGAGCCTTGAGCAGCCTGGTCTAGTGAGTGGTGCCCCTGCCCATGGGAGAGGACTTGGAATTTGATCTCTAAGGTCCTCTTGAGCCCTAACCGTTCTATGATTTCCCTGATTCACCTCACCACCCAGTTTAGTGTCATCAGTAACCCTGGTAAGGGTGCTGTTGATCTGATCATGCAGGTCATTTATGGAGATGTTGAGCAGCATGGAGCCTAGTATGAACCCCTGAAGGACCTTACTTATGACAGGCTGCTGGCCTAAGAAAAATCATTCATTTCCACCTTCAGAGTGTGGCCTGTTAGCCAGTTTCCTACTCATCCAGACTGTATCTTGCCAGTTTGTCTAGTTTGGTCATTACAGGATTATGTTTACTTTTCACTGAAACCTCTATTATTGGTCTTGCTATTGCATATCCGTGTGCCAGATTTGTCTCCAGTAATCTGAAGTCAGAAGGTGAACTATGACATCTTATTTCTTAGTTCATAAACCCCTATCCCTATGTAGAGATGTTTGTGGTTTATTTTTTTTTCCCTACTGCTGAAATTGCTAGGTCATTGTGCACATGCCACTAGATTTTAGTACATAGAATGTTATCTGTATTTTCCTTTGCGTTTTAAATGTCACAGTGCGTTCCTTGCTAAAAGCATTCAGAGAGCCTGGGTTTGGTGCTGCATACTGTTTTACACAAGATTTAAAATAATGAAAAATAAAAAATCCAAACCTGTTAATTAACTTTCTCAGCACTTTTCTCAAACGAGCATTCCATTTGTTCAGTGTGTAGAAAATAAGATTAGAGAACTCCATACTGAAAATGGAAAGGAGAAAATAAAAAGCACTGCAGAATGCCAAGGCTCTGTGAATACACAGAGAAATAAGATGCTTGTAAGAACAGAAAACAAAACCAAAAACCAGTTTGGTTTTCCCCCCCCCCCTTCCACCTGGATGACGAAGTTATACTGTAATAAATTGATTATTAGCAATCTCTTCTTCAGGGCTCTAAGGAGACCCATCTGCTTTACCACAGTAGATTAAAACATTCAGAGTCTTTCTCAAGAAAAATCCCCGTTGTGCCATAGCAAGATTTAATATTGGCCATTACTGTGTAGCTGTGATTGTAAACGGCAGTTGTTAAAAACCACAGAGTTCATGACAGCACGTTTAAAACAGGAAGGCTAAAGGACCAAAAGGCTAAAGGTACCAAAGCTCCAGTATGTGTTTTTCTTTATTTTTTTTACCCTCTCTCCCATTTTAGAAACACCCTTTCACAGCTTGTCCCTTCTGTTTTCCCTCTTTGCTAGTATCTTGTTTGACCTCCCATAAATCACATGTAGGATGGAGGCAGAGTTATGTAAAATAACTCTCAATATCATTGACTTCTCGTAATGCTTGGGCCCTTCCTTATCTCCATGACTCCATATGGCCAATTGGCGCAGAAACAAGGGATAGCATCACACAGCCACTTCCCTGCAGTTGTGTTGTGCCATTACTGCTTCATGCTAATCTGCCCAGGCATAATTCCTTGAGTGGAACAGGTCCTGACTTCAGTGATGCTTCAGTATGTAATAGGGTTGGCTTGTTCATCTCATGGACACATGCTGAGCATTGCCTCCTGCTGACTTGCTCATAGCTCCTCTCTCCTTGTCTCCATTGTCCCTACATGGGAACCCACTACATTTCTGTTTCCTCTCAGTGTTAAGACCAGCAAAGCACTGTGCTGACTTGCTAGGGCATGGCTCACAGGTATTTGCTTTCCCTTTTGTCATTCTCTCCATTATCCAATGTGGAGAACTGTACTGATCTGTCTTTGGTTTTAGAGGATAGCTCATCCCGTTCCTCCTTCCCTTACCCTCTAAATTGAATCTTGTTCTTCTCCGCTTTTGCCCAGTTTGAGAAAGATGATCTTGAGGTGAGTCTATCCTTGTGCTTCTTTGTCATCTAAGAGATGCTCAAGTCATTCCATCCTTTGGCTTAGTGTCTCTGTCTCTGGGAAGAAGAGTATGAGGCTTGTATCTTGGAAGCTTGTTCAGCTCTGAGGATTGAACAGGTCCCTGAAAGCAATTAGGTGATGCAGAAATAAATACTGTATTTTTACTGATACCTGTAGCCCCTTCACCTTAGGTGGGCTTGAAATTGCTGCATTTTCTGGTACGAGATACTAGATTATCATGTTCTTCCTTTAATTCACTGTCTTCCCTCTCCATACCTTCATTCCCTTGCCTTCCAACCTATAACCACTCTCTGTTTCTCACAAATCTCAGCATCTTTCCATCCAGACCCCCTCTGTCTAGAAGGGGACAAGTTTTCCCAGGTAGGATCATGTTCCTATCTCTGCTACCATCTGTCTTCTGGAAAGCCCTTATCCTCTTCTAACCCAGAGAAAGAAAAGAAAGAAAATGGCAATCTTTAAAATTGTTCCTCTCTGAATGGTCACAACTAATTACGAAGGCTACAGCTACTGTGAGATCAGCTAATAAACTCCTTGAACGGGTCTCTGAAGTCTGTATTAGAAGTGGATGAGTCATAGTTGCACCAGCTGATTGCAAATAAGTGGGTGGGAGGGGAATCGGCCCTGTACTTTGTACCAGCAAGGTATGAATAAAGAGCTGTCAGCAGGCCTGGGAAATGAGAGGGGTGAGTTTGGACTGACAGCTCTGCAGTGGGGAGATGGAGGCAACTGAGTGCGTGTCAAAGAAGTAAAACCTGGGCTATTAAGTTAAAACACATGTTGAAAGGAACCCGTCTGAACGATCGAAGTGGGAGATGAGCAGAGGGTTGGTCAGGCTGTGAGGCTGTGTGTTTTACTGCCCGTGGAGTAGGATTTAGTTTCTGCACCTTGGTCTGGCTGGTATGTAGCTCCTTCAACACTAACATTTGGAATAGGAACACTCTGTGGTTTGAGTCAGATCAGAAAACACACATGTTTAAGATAGATGTCATGAAACTATCAGCATCTGTGTTACAAAGACTCCAGATGCAAAAGTCAGTTCTGAACCTGGGTCTGAGCTGGAGATTTTGGTAAAATTACATCACAGGGTCCTCAAGATCTTGCAGAGGCTGGGGTGTTATGTGTTTGATTTGCATCAAAACTCTGCAGCTTTTTTTTTGTGAGGAAAACCCTGAATGAAGGAAACGGAAAATGATTTTTTACACCCCTCTGCAGCAAGACACCCTGCCTTTCATAGAAACATAGAATCATAGAATGGTTTGGGTTGGAAGGGATCTCAAAGATCATCTAGTTCCAACCCTCTGACATGGACAGGGACACCTTTCCACATATCGCTGCTCAGCGTAACTGCTGTTTGTGTGTTACAGCACTAGATCAGGAGAGGTTTGTCAGCCCTGTGAAGATAAGTCTTGGCTGTAGTTGCTTTCAGTGGGAATTGCCATCTGTGTGGACATCATCTTCAGCAAGCGCAACCCCACTGATGGATGAAGCTTCTCATAAAAGCCTGCGTCAGTTTTCTGTGTTCCTCTAATGTCTGTTTTCATGATTTGTATATTTTTCCAAACATGAATGCAGCCAAAAGGATTTAGAAGATTGGTGTTTACAGATGGCAATATTCAAGTGTGATGGGGAGGGTGGGGCACAGGGCTCAGAAGATGCAGATCTTATGCTTTGTCATTGAATGTAATCTTGAGCAAGTCATTTCTGCTTATCTTGGAAACGTCACCCATCCTAGACCAGGTACAGTGTTTTCTGCTGTCTCTGAGGAGTGAATGCAGGAGATAACCTTTTCAGGCACATCTATCTTGGGTTTTTGAGATGTCATCTGACCTTTTGAGGTGTGTATATTGGCTTGCTTTGAGCATGTCATAATATAGACAAAGCAGGATATCGTCTTGAAGGTGGGTAGTGGTGGATTGAGGGTCATGAGTCAGGTTGAGCATGTATTTCATATTGGGACAAAAAGAAACTATGGACAATTCATGCCTGGAAGATGAAAACAGTATGAGTATGTTATGTGTTCTCCTTGCAGTATGAAAAAACAACCCACACTGGCTAATCTAGCAAAAACCCCAACATTCTAGGGCAGGTTAAACCAATTCGGCCAGGCACATCATCAATAACTGATTATTTGCAGCTAAAATTAGACCTGGAATTGGCGTTTTGTATCTTAATTAAAACGAAGCTATCTTTATCAATAAGCTATGACAACTTTGAGCAGACATTTCCTAGTGAATGTTAATCCCTCAGTCTCGTTTGATTAGTAGATGGGATTACATTAAAATCGATCCTCCTCCCGAGGTCCATTTGTGTGCTCTCTCTTGGTATTGAATTACGTAGCTGGCCTCATGCCAGGCACAGGTCCCCCATCGGGACAATGAAATCACAGCCGCAGTGATGCTCATTTGTGTTTTACAGTTTGCCATTTATTTATTACAAAAGGCTCGGGAGACCCAACGCCTCGGTGAGATACTATCTTAGGCCTCAGATCTCTGTCAAAGCCTATTACTCTCTTTGCGGTTCGGTTTGCACATAACTGGTTTTTAGAAGATAGGAGGGGAAAGGGTAAGAAAAGGAAGAAAACCAAAATGTAACATGAGATTTCCCCAGTCATACAAGCTGATCTGGGGGACTTGTGTAGCCCACCCCCTCCCAGCCTAGGACAAAACGTCGCTGAAGGAGCTCAGAGAAACAGGCATCAGTTTGGAAGCATGTAGATCTTATTACAGATGCACCCCTCTGGCTCATAATTGAGCTTTGGGCAGCAGAGCCCTGAAAGAAGCTGTCACTGCATTGTGCTGACCTGTTGTAATTCTTCTCAGAGGGTCCCTGTGAAGCTGCTGGGAGTCAACGGCACGGTCCTTACTGAATTCAGGAGCAGAGAACAACCCCAGCATCTTTGTTGTCTGTTTTAATGTTGTTTCTTAGAAATTTAGAGTAATTAAAGTTATGAACAATTCTTCCTAGGGAAACTGAAAAAGCTTCATAAAAAGTAACAGAGAAGAGCTGTTGACAGTCTGGAAAGTATAAGAGCTGGACAGCTTTCCATTTAACTCCCTCCCACCTTTTCCATCTGTAGCTCTTGTCATCAGTCAGCAAGCCAGCCAGGAGACAGTGATAGCTAAATGGTGTGCATTCCCTTAAGATTCAAGATTACATCTTTGCTTTCCTCTCTGATATCCTTTAATAGTCAGCTTTTATAAAGCATGTCGTGGTCCTTGACTTGTGCAGTTGTGATCTGGAAGCTATCTTCAAACACCTGACTGGTTCACTTGGAGTTATATGAGCATCTTGTGAGAGCATGAACTGATCTCTTAACTGAGCCACTGAGCATAACTCTGAGCCTGCCAAGGCTCAAATGTGAAGTGGAAACATATATATGATTTAGGCAGGGAATGTAAATATGATGGGATTCCTTACACTATGGTAAACAATATTCTCTATCACTTTGCCTATGTGAGTTGGCAAATTAATGCTCTGTAATAGCACTAAGAAGGATGCTGTGCCTGAGCTGAATGGATGTACTGTGGGATGCGGGTGACTGATGTTCCTTGAAATTAGGAGTATAAGAGACTCTGGATAGAAGACTGATTATGTAGCTTGTTGCTTTTTCAAGGAAGGTGTCATTATTACGATGGGTGTTGAACGGAGAAGAGGAATCAGTTATTCACTGTCTTGCATCTGTTTATTCTTAGATTTGAATAACTTGGGATGTGAAGGTGAGAGTTTCAAAGGAAGAAAGATGGACACAATAACTTGTTATATTTTGTAGCAGTGAATCTCTGGTGAAGTGTCACCTTGAATCCATGTTTAATTTCACTTATTTATTTATTGTACAGCAATATCCAGGGTTCAGGGTAGATACGTAATCATCTTTGCTTGTGCTTCAGCCAGTATTTCACCTGTAACTGCCCCAAGTTGTCCAAACATGTTAATTGCTACACAGTGTTGTGTGTTTCTCAGAACTATATCAAAATTTGGGAAGTTATGTTAAATGTTTATTTTTTTACTGTGATCTTTCCACTAATGAAATAGCAGTCTTAATTAGACTGGTTAAGACATAGAAATGCTAACAGGCTTTGCCAAGTGAAGCTGCTGCTGATAATTTTGTCTTGGAATGACAACACGAACATATGTAGCTTTAAAACAACCTACAGTCTTTGTAGTGTGCTGGGGAGAGAAATGTCCAGTGCTGAATTCAAAAAGAAACACAGGATGCCTTCAGTAGTATGAGACTGATTAAAAAAAAAGCAACCCAGCTGACTGGTTTCTATACATTAGATGTCTTTGAAAAGCTGTGGGAAACCTGCATAATGTGATTTCTTCTGTTTTGTTTGGGCATCTGCAGCATAAAAAAATGGCTTCTTCGTGCTGCTGTTCTCCTGTGGAGTCAGGGCCTCCTCACTCTGTGTCCCCAAAGATGCTGTGGTATAGGTTTGAGTTGGGTTTTCTTGAGACATGGCATCATCTGACTCGATTCAGGGTAGTCTATCACAGTAGCTGACCAACAAACAAGGAATGGTGAACTCTGAATAAATGGTGAATACCCCTTTGTATTTCAGAGTGTTTCTTCACTTCTGTAGTTGAATGTCTTTGTTTTGTTTCATTTAATTTTCCTAGATTTAGTGGTTTTCCCCCAACACAAAGAAAGTTTGTGCTAAGAAAACCACTTTTATTTTTTGCAACGTTGCTTCTTACTGCAGCGAGCTCCCTACTGTTGTAATGAGCCTTGGAGAGCCTTGGGTTTCCATGGACCCAAGCTCTGTGACTGCACTCCACATGCTTCTATTACCAGAAGTGACTATTTACCCATAATGCTTCAAATACTGTTTTTCAGCTCAATGATTTATTTTGGGGATTAAGGAGAGGCTGCAGATCTTTTTGACTGCCACAAAATCAAATAAACTAGTAGATCTGTGCATATTTTTGAAAGCAAACTGAACTGTTGCTTAAATTTGTTTAATTTTGCAAGAAATGTGAGGAAACGTGTTTTGGGAGCGATCAATCCAGTGGTGCCAACTCAGTATTTGACAGACAACATAAAGATATATCACAAAACAAAGCAGAGAGATTTGGAGTGTAGTGTGGGTAGTAAAGTCTATTCCTCTGAAGATTTTCTCCCTTGGCTTTAAGCACGGGTTTGTACCATTAACCTGGACTCCCTCTACCTTGAGTGTCATGCCTCCAAAATCAGGCTAATGGACTTGAGTTGCTATGTGTCCAGGTTGACCTCAGTATCCAGTTTTGTCTGGAAAAGCAGGTTGTATTTTCTTAGCTCAGTTTTTGCACGTGTACTGGAAGATGACAAATAAGGCAAATCATATTGCCTCTACTTCAGTATTTTTTTATTAGAATCATAGAATGGTCTGGGTTGGAAGGGAACCCAAGGATCATAGAGTTACAACCCCCGTGCCACAGGCAAGGCCATCAACCTCCAGGCCTGGATCTACACAAGGTTGCCCAGGGCCTCATCCAACCTGGCTTTGAACACTTCCAGGGATGGGCCATACACCACCTTACCATTCTCTCTGTAAAAAAACTTCCCCCTAATATCTAATTTAAACTTTCCTTCCTTTAGCTTCAATCCATTCCCCTTTGTCCTGCCATTATCTACCCTTTTAAAAAGTTGATTCCTCTCCTGTTTCTCTGCTCTCTTCAGTTACTGGGAGGCTGCAATGAGGTCCCCCCACAGCCTTCTCTTCTCCAGGCTGAACAAGACCAGCTCCCCAGCCTCTCTTTGTAGGGGAGGTGCTCCAGCCCTCTAGTCACCTTCATCGCCTCCTCTGAAGCCTCTCCAGCAGTTCTACATCTTTCTTGTATTGGGGGCCCGAGATCTGGACACAGGACTCCAAATGGGGCCTCATGAGGGCAGAGTAGAGAGAGACAATCACCTCCCTCCACATTAGTGGAAAGCTGATTTTACTTGATTTCTTGCCTAAAGAGACAACATTTTAGTTGAGTTCTCTGGTTCAATGTACAGAACAGATGAATAACTTTGGGATTTCTCGACCCAGCAGACCACAGTATGTAATTCCCTTACACCTTTTTCACAGTGTCTGAGCTACAGAAATGCTGTTCTTCCTCCACCAGTGATGCAAATCGTTAATGACTCTGCAGTGAGCCAGGCTGATCCCTGCCCAAGTCACTCCTTGCTGCAGGTCACTGTCCTCTGTTGATCGATGCAGAACGAGGTGGCAGCACTTTGCGGTCAGTTAATTGTCAAAGTGACTCTAATGGTATTGGTGAATATGAGACAAAGGAAAGAGTTCAGGGCCTGCTTGAAGCAAAAATTAAGTCTGATTTGTGATACGAGTATATTCACTGCCACCTATAATGACGGCGAAAATTTAAAGAGTTTCCACTTGAAACAGCTATTTTAAGCTATCAAAATTGATCTCCAGGCATGGAAGCAGAGAGGCTTCTGCTTCACACCTGCCTTCCCCTTGCAATATTGCTAAAGCACCTGAGATGGACACAGCCAGTGATCCCAGTCATTCATTGTGTGTCAATAAGGTGGCTTCTTGAAAAATAAATCTGCTTTCCTAGAGTGACCTGCTGGTGCCTAAACTAGAAAAATATCAACATGAAAGTTAGTCTCTCAAGAGAGGGACCCTCTGAAGTCAGGACAAGGTGTTTATTGGTTTGTAAAAGACCAGCATTTCACCTGCTAGTTTTTTCAGAATAAAGCCTTCTCAAGCTTACTGCTGTGCAATCAGTAGCTGCTGCAAGGACGGTATCCACAGATGGAGGATGAATAGCTCTGTAGCAATTTCAGATATGAAATTTTGTTTTTCAGTTTATCTGCATCTAGCAATTTCTTAATTATAGTACCCAGCACTTACAGCTATTTACCTCTTCAAAGCACAGCACAATTATTAACAAATTAATTGCTGCTTCATTGCCCTGTGAAATATCCTGATAGTTATCTGATTAACTGGTCCTCTGGTAAATGAGAAGAACAATACTAGTTGCAAGACTAGGTCACATATGGTGGAAAACTCAAAGGCATTTTTGCCAAGTGGGGACACCCAGACACCCATTATAAATACTTTGACTCTGAAGTTGTTCAGTGCTACAGCATGATACCTGTCTTGTGGTAGATGACTTGGGGAGAACAAGAAAAGTGAAGGGAGGTTTGGTTATGGGAGCAAAGAAGCTTCTTCTGTTCATGTGGGAATGTAGTGTGCTGGGAGTGTGACTTAACAGGCAGAAGACTATCTCCTCTTGAGAAATGGGAAAGGAAATGCCATGAATAAAAAGAATAATGTCTGAGGTCTTGCAGTTAGAGGGAGTAAAGGTGCACAGAATATATGAGCCGTCTTTTTTGAAAAGGGGAGCTTCCATTTCATTCATGTTCTTTCTTAGCCTTCTACAAATTTAAATATTTCCTTCTAAGAAAAAATGATCTAACGTGAGGATTAATTAGACTGTTAACCACATTTATCTCCTTTACACAAGAGATCATTCCCTGATGGGGCGGGGGGGGGGGGAGGGGAAGGGATGTTTTATAATGAGAAATGAAAATATGGCAATTCAGGGAATTAACATAGTGTAGTGGCTGACGTAAATGTTTTTCTATTTATAAGACTAAATATGTTCTGCTGTCAGAGCCTTGAGAGCTAACTGCTGAGAATGGTGGACCCCTGGTGCCAAGGCTGTACAAACAGGCAAGGGGAAAGCGTTGCTTGCTGAGGGCAAAGAAGAGATCTAAACGACATGGGAATTGTTCAGTGCCTTATAAAGCTCTGATTTCTGTGCCCCCTCCTTACAAAGTCTACAAGTTTTAAAATGCAGATGTGCCTATTTAAATGTATGGATCATATTTAGGCATCTTTAGGGCTTCCCAAGATAAAATTACTTAGACTTTTTGGGATTGGGGTATGTATTTAGCTTCTGTGAGTGATGATGGGAGGATATTTAAACTGTTGGCATGTAAAGGCAGTTTGTCTGTCTAATAGCTTTCTTATGCTTCCTTCCTGTGTTGTCTAATGAGTCCATGCTGATTTG
This sequence comes from Gallinula chloropus, assembly GCF_964237585.1. Taxonomy (NCBI): domain Eukaryota; kingdom Metazoa; phylum Chordata; class Aves; order Gruiformes; family Rallidae; genus Gallinula; species Gallinula chloropus. The sequence goes on from NC_140086.1 coordinate 6,776,720, forward strand.
GCTTAATAAAATGGGGGAATTAGAAATCTCCACTTGCCTTGTGAAGGATGCAAGGATACACTTCTTGGAAGAAAGAGGCTTCCTTTATGTCAGTTTGACCTCCAAGAAAATACATTCCTGTTTGAAAATGTCCCTCCTTTTTTTTTTTTTTTTTTTTTTTATTTGGACTGTCACCAATGTGTTGTGTGAATCACAGCTTTGAAATTCAAAGGTTCCTGAGGCAAGTGGGTTTGGATGGCGCCCTGTTAATTTGATGCTGCGCACACAATTAAATTCTTCCTGGCGACGCGGTCCCGCAGTGTGATACATTTAGACAGCAGCCTCATTTGAGTTTCCTCCATATCTTATTTGTGCTCATCTCAGGATTGCATTTCAGTGTTTTTGGAGCCTCAAAGAAACTGAAGATCCAAGGCTTGCAAAGGAACAAGGGATGACTCCTCTGACAGAAAAGTGCCTGGAAATTATGGAGGGTGCAGACTAGCAAAGACTTGCTTAGTTTTCATTGTTTTTGATGACTTTTTAGGCTTTGAGCAGCCTGGTCTCATGGAAGGTATCTCTGCCCGTAGCAGGGAGTTGGAGCTAGATGATCTTTAAGGTCCCTTCCAACCCAAACCATTCTGATGGGTTCTCTGTGTCAGACCATGGGTTCTCCTGCAAAGAACACTTTCTCTCCATAGCCCTTTTTCTCTCCTTCCCTGCTCTTGTTTCTTGATGAATCTGTTCCTCTTCTTTGGAATGTTTTTGAGGGGTTTTTTTTTTGTTTTTGTTTTTTTTTTTTAAATGTTATGCATCTGTTTTTTACAATAGTAAGTCTCTTCTGCTTTTAGCTGGTGTTTTTTTGCTAGAGAGTGAGTCAGTGATTGGGCCCCTAGATGCTTTTGCCAGGTTTGTTCCTTGCCATTGCAGTAACACTGACAACATGTGGCTATTGTTTGGGGGTTTTTTTTGTGGTTTGCTTTTGTGGGGTTGGTTTGGTTTTTTGTTGGGGGTTTTTAAAATTTGTTTTTTTCATTTAGAGGAATGAATTTTCCCAACTGATAAAACCCTGTAGAAAAAAAGAATAGTTAACCTGTGAACAATGTTTATGCATACAAAATCATCTCATTCTGAAGAATTAATTGAGATTCAACTTCATGGGGTTAGGAATAAAGTCCTCGACTTTTTAGTTTATTCTAGCACTTTAAAATTTAGCATTTAGAACCTGTCTTTAAAAGATTAGTGCAAAGTTGTTGACTAAATGGTTCAGTACATCCTCCTTATATAACCCTTTTGCTGGGCTGGATTCCAGATTGTCTTGATTTCATATGTTTTATATCTCCTTAAGAGAGATTAATTCTGTGTTAATTACCATATTAGGGTCAGCTAAGTTAACAAATATGATTTGTGATTTATATAACTTTAAAAGCACTTTACCTGCTAACTTTTTTAATGTGGCATTTGAATACATTCAGGAAATAATAATAAAACTGAAAATATTTTTACATATGAATATAAAGATCCAGGCTTTATAAGTATTTTGCTGGACTTTGTGTGAGGGGGTCTACCAGTGTTGATGGGAACAAAACACCAGGTCGTTACAGAGGCTTAATGATGATTACTGGAATATTCTATTCTGATTTCACATAGGTTACTGGAATAATTAAAGGTTTTAAAAAGAGTTTCAAAACTATTAAACTTCTTAGAAATAAGGAGAAACTTACAAACATCCTACTCAGCTGACTCCCTGCAATTCTGATTTTCCTATATCAGAGTGCACTGGAAACACTCCAGGCTCCACCAATTCTATTGACTTCAGTGAGGGGAGTACTGAGGTGCACATGTAGTCACCTAAATTTGTATGTACAAATATGGAGCCAAATCCCATATGAAGAGGTTCTTTAAATACTCTCTGTCTTTGCATGGTTGTATGTGCTTGACAGTCAGCCCTCACTCTTTCTCTCAGTGTTGCTACTATGAGTGTCTTCCATGTTCACATTCCACACCATTTTGTGGATATTCCTTGTAACCTTAATACCCTGTTGTGACCAGTAGTCATATCATGAGTGCTTTGTCCTACATCTCCATGTCCCATTGTATTGTTGTTTGTCAGTATCATTTGATCCAAACCCAGGAACGTTTCTGTTACCCTCTGACCACCAAAGTTTCCTTGACCTGCACTCAGATATTATAAAGAAAGTTCCTGAAGTCCTCATGCGACTTGGATGTACCCCACTGGAGAACCATAGCTTTCCTGAGACAGGGACACTGATTTAATATATAATCTACTCTGTTACATGTAAGGATCACTGAATCATAGCTGTTGAAAGGGACCTCAAGAGATCATCTGGTCCAACCCCCCTGCCAGAGAAGGTTCCCTAGAACAGAATATTGGGAGGCGTCCAGATGGGGTCTTGAATATCTCCAGAGAAGGAGACTCCACACCCCCCTGGGCAGCCTGTCCCAGGGTTCTGTCACCCTCACTGTGAAAAAGTTCTTCCACATATTGGTGTGGAACTTCCTATGCTCTAACTTGCAGCCATTGCCCCTTCTCCTGTCTCCACAGACCACTGAAAAGAGGCTGGCCATTTCCCCCTGTATCCCACACTTGAGATATTTATAACCATTAATAAGATCCCCTCTTAGTCTTCTTTTCTCAAGGCTGAACAGCCCCAGGTTATTCAGCCTTTCCTCATAGGGGAGATGCTCCAGTCCTTTAATCATCTCCATAGCCTCCTCTGGACTCTCTCCAGGAGATCCCTGTCATTTTTATACCAGGGAGCCCAGAACTGGACACAATACTCCAGATGGGGCCTGACCAGGGCAGAGTAAAGGGTGAGATCACCACAAACTCAGGACCACATGTATATGTTCAGATACTTTATTTTTTGAGGCTGGTGTGTTTTTATAGCTGAAAGCTCTTAATGGGAATGTGTGAAGAAAACGCTCTCTGAAGTACCTTCCTGGGATGTGTAGCTCTCATGCCTGAGGATTTCATTGTAGCCTTTGAGCCAAGTGAGTGCTGTTTATTCTGTGAGGTTTGTTTGTTTGTTTGTTTGTTTTGCTTTTGTTTTTTTTTCCATAAAGGGAGTAGAAATATAAAGAGATGAAATGACTCATCCAAAGGCAGCTCTGAAATGTGTCACAACATAGAAACAAATTCAGATTTCTTGTATCACAAGGTTGCAGAGTGTTTGTTGAATCGTTCTTCCAGCTTGAGGTGAGAGCAGGCAGCCAGGCTATTTTCTGTTGAACAACTATCTATGCAAGAGTGGGACTGTGAAATGAAGTTTTGGAAAGGATGTAGGGATTGCAGCAAACACAGATTTCAAGAGCTGATCATGTTTGCTGTGAATCCAGCCAAGAGACAAACGGTGGAGAGATCCAAGAGCTAACTAGATCACGTAATTCATCAAATGTTTAGTGAATAGAAGATTTCCTAGGTTTACTGAATAAAAATGATGCTTATAGTGACTCTTTGTGTCTTGATCAGCTACACTGGCTGAAGTGACTGTGAGGAAAACAGGAGAAAACTCTTAGAGGAAAATTCTTCTGGAGTTCATAGGAGTTTAAAACCTTTAAGTAGTTTAATTTGGTTGTAAATGTGTCTATTTAATTCCTTCTGAGTTCTCAGCAACATCCAAGAGCCATTACCTCTGGCTATATATATGAATAAACACTCTATAATGGCAGGTGATGGGCCGATATTAATTTAATTTCTTCTCAGCTGAGTAATGGAAATGTGATATTTCTGTACATAAACCTTAGCGAGTCCAAATTATACAGAATAATGAAACACATATCTTCAGAGAAAGCAGGCAACCAACCCCATGTATATATATTATATTATATTATATTATATCTTAAGTCCAAGAACAGTTGACACATTTTAGTCTTCAGTAGCATCAGACAACTACAGGACACGTTGGAGATCATCTAATGATGATGATGATGAAAAATGTTGTTTGTTAGACAGCTTTTCTGATCTGGTTGAACTCTATGGAATAAAAGCTCTTATGTATGTAAGAGAGAAATTTTTCAGTGGAAAATCACCAAGTGACCTTCCAGAGGCAGCAAAGGGTTGACATAAACCTCACTGCTCTGTCTGTAAGAAACATTTTCTTGCAGTGTTGTTTCTCTAATTCAGAGAGTGACATGAGTGCCTATTAACAACAACTACAAAATTGAAAAAATAAAAGTCCAAAGCCAGAAAATTCCTCAGTGATTCTGGAGCTATAATCACGACTGATGTGAGGGTTCTTCTGTTTCTGTGCAGTTCTTGTAGAGAGGCGATGAATCTAGTCCTGATTGCTTGCTGCAGAAGGCCATCTTTAGCAGAGAGGTACTTTGATTTCTGGCTGGTTTTGCTTCTCTGACTTGTTTCAACATTGTTCATCTTCGCCAGGAATCATTAAACTTGAGGGTGCCCCTTTTGGATTTGGATTTGAGCCAGCAATTTAAAAGGGTGCTCCCTGAGCAGCAAGTGCTGAAGCTTGGTGACATGGGAGATGAGACAACAGCTTAGTGACTGCCTGCCATTTGAAGCATTTTCAGTGCAAATGACAAAAAAACCGCAGTACACTTAAAAATGCAGGGTCTGGTTTTGGGTGTTGACATGTACTTGGCATGTTTGTACAAGTCTTTACTCACCATCTCTGTGCTCAGAATAAGGACCAGGGGTATTTTCAGACATTGTAGCAGAGGATGTGCTCAAATATGGAACATACCCCTGTTGTGGGGATTGCTAGCCGTGCTCACAAAGAGGAGTGTGTTCTTACACACATTGAGGTTTTCCCATTAGATATCATAATCCAAGCAACAGGCATGGAGATGACAGAAAGATTTGTCCTGCATTCAAATGATATAACTCAACGTGTGTGTATAATGTTGTGCATGTGTCTTTGTGTATGCATACACGTGTGTTGGTAGGCATATGTCTTCTTTCAGTCTACAATAAACATACTTTGAATAAGCATCAGTCTCATCTGTGGAGTTTCTTGTTTTCCAGTGTCTGTGGTCTGTTGACTAAGGAAATCCTTCAATGATAACATACCTTCCTACCAACATACAGAATCACAGAATCACACGGTTGGAAAAGAACTTTATATCATTTTGTCCAACTGTTCCTGTCCTGTGCTAAACCATATCCCTAAGTACCTCATCTGCCCTTTTTATAAACACATCCTGGGATGGTGACTCAACCCCCTCCCTGGGCAGCCTGTTCCAGCCCTGACAACTCTTTCAGTAAAAAATTTTTTCCTAACATCTGATCTGACCCTGCCCTGGTGCAGCTTCCTGCCATTTCCCCTTGTTCTATCTCCTGTCACCTGGCTGAAGAGACCACCTCCCACCTCTCTACAACCTCCTTTCAGGTAGCTGTAGGCAGTGATAAGGTCATACATGTAATTTTTAAATACCCATCTGTCCCCTCTACCTTCTGAGGACCAAAAAAGAAAATACCATTTCTTATTAAAATGTTTAGCCACCTTTTTTGTAGTGACAAAACCTTCTGGGCTGTTGACAGGCAAAGGGGAACGAAGGCAGACTTCACAAAGTACAGCATGTCGATACCTCCTGTGTGCGCTTCTTGCTGCAGTAAAGTGTAATAATCCACTCAGCTGGAATTTGATGTATTTCAAAATACAAGAACTTTCTGTATTTTAGTGTGAAAATCCCTGGGAAGAAGTGACAGGAGTTGCTTCATTGCTTTCAGCTGTTGGCTGCGTACAGCAAAATTAAGAATTTAATTATGAATTCACCTAAAACTGAATTACATTGGGTACTTCAAATTCAAGACAGCTCCCTGGTATTTCAGCTCTCATCTCATTAATGCTGATTAAATGTCTAGATGTATAGCACCATATTTGCATGCCACGTTGACACAGTATCTAGTGCTTGGGTTAAACCTGAGCTCTCTTTACTGAAGTCCTGATTGAAAAGCATCGATATTGGATTCTTAGGTACCAGATCAGATGCAGTCTGTGGCTGTATATTGATTTCTTACATCCAAAATAATGCACTGGAAAGGAAGAATTCACCTTAATATTTTATTTCCCCCCCCGACTCATCAAACTAAGATGCAGCATGTGCTCAGGGTGAAGAGATCATTTTAGCACAGTAAAAGAGGGAGCCAGCTGGTTTCTCATGCTGTAAAGAACCCTGTTCACCCAGATTGTGCCATATGTATGCAGGTCAACAAAATACAGCTTCTAACATCAAGTTTCATGTATGCTGGAGCTGGAGTAGGATCTCATCTTTCATATTGTGTTCATGAAGATGAGGCTGGGCCAATATTCCTGTTTCCTGTAATCCGCTGTCATGGCTTGTTGGTCCTGGGTTTTTGAAATAGATGACTAACACTTCTTCTGTCATTTAAAAAATAATGTTCATATGTAAATGAAAGGTTTGAAGACCTTGAAACATCTCTAAAATTTTCAGTTTTGGTGTGGTTCCTTTATTCTATGACACCAGTTTGTCTAGGCTGGGTATGCAGCCTTCTGTCTCTTGTCCTGGCACTGACCATGCCCTCTGATGTCTATGTCTTCCTGAGAATATTTCTACCATGGTGGTAAGAAAAGTATAAAAGTGCTCTGAGCTGGAAGTCAAGAAGGGAAGAAAAGTAATTCTTAAAGTTTGATCACGTTATGTATTTCTTTACATATGACTTCAGTATTTTGGGTTTCTATTCAATGAAGTTGTTGCTTATTTCAATCTTTCATGCAACAACAGGACAAATTAAATAGGACTTGAAATTGGAATGCTTTTATTGAAAACCCTCCAAAATTAACAACATTTTTCCTAGGACCATGGAAATAATTTCTTGCCATTTTTAAAGTTTGTTTTTTTGTTTGCTTGTTTGCCATTAAATCAAATGTTATTAAACCTTCAGATGGCAATTAAACAATAAACCATAGCAGCAAACCCAGCACCTCAGAGCAAGGAAGCAAAAAGATACTCCTATAATCCTGTTTGTAGTCATTTTCTGACAGCGATAATTTTCTTATAATAGAAGATTTTGAGGCTGTACATTCCCAGCTTCATATCCTACTTGGACTTGCATAGCTCCTAGTTGAGCTCTGTGGTAATATTATTCAACAGGTGGCTGCAGATTATAGATCTAAGTTCAGGGATGGGAGAATCATCCACATGTGAGACATGCATTTTCAATTTTTCCTTTATCCTTCTCTGCTTTTAATGAAAGAAAAAAATTCCCCTTTGCCCTTTTTCTTCTTTGTTTTTTTTAATCCCTTTTTTTACATAAGTGCTGCCCAACTAGGGTGCAATATAAGTAATTTACGAAGCAGAAAGTTTTTATGTCTTAGATAATTACTATATTAAAAGGGAATCACGTATCAGTGAGACACATGATGTTTGCTTTGTGCAAGAGAAGGCAAGTTCAACAATTTGCAGTCTACAGCTCTGAGAACTTTAATACCCAGAGATAACTGTTGATAGGACAGCAGCAGTATGCTTAAAAATCCTGGAGGGAGGTTATTGGCTCCTGATCATGCACAGATGCTTTCAGCTCAGGTAAAGGAATAAACCCTTTACTGGACAAATCTGAAGCTGCAGAGCGTTCTCCTTAACACAGCATCACAATGCAGTGCTGAGCAGCCGTGGCAGCTGGGAATCCATGCAACAAGTAAGTTTATATGATGAGATTTTGAAAATTTGTCTTGTGCCTGCACACACTAGTTGCAGTGGAAATTTATGCACCGAACTCCACAGGCAGAGTCGTCTTGCATATGTTGCATATATTTAGGGAAGACCTTATCACTGCCTACAACTACCTGAAGGGAGGGTGTAGAGAGGTGGGTGATGGTCTCTTCAGCCAGGTGACAGGAGATAGGACAAGGGGAAATGGCACAAAGCTGCACCAGGGCAGGGTCACATTAGATATTAGAAAAATATTGTTTACTGAAAGAGTTATGAGGGTCTGGAACAGGCTGCCCAGGGAGGGGCTTGAGTCACCATCCCTGGATGTGTTTAAAAGATGGGTAGATGAGGTACTTAGGGATATGGTTTAGCATAGGACAAAAATGGTTGGACTTGAAGGTCTTTTCCAACCTTGTAATTCTGTTATTCTGTTGGACTTTATCTGCTCACACATTTGATAGGCAGGCAGTTGCATGCCAGTGATAATGAACAGGAGCGGTCATATTCTGCTTTGAAAATCAGATTTTTATTTCCTAAATGAGACTAATGGTGTTATATCGACTGCACTAAAACAGCTCATTGGTGCATGTGTTTAGAACAAATGCCAGTTCAACTGACTAACCGACTTTGAATTACTAATGGCAAATTTTTACAATAAAAGAAAATAGCTTCTATTGTTCCCTTGATTTAGTCTATGAAGCTAGACAACAATCCATTGAAACGTTAATCTCTACCATGACTGCTGCTGGCTAACAGTTGTGTTGATGTCCTCTTAGCAACAGTGAATAGCTCCTAAAACAGCTATATTGGTATTTCAATCTCTTCCTGGCACAAAAATTATACAGAGAGATGGGAGTGAGTTCTGAATTGGTAGGTTGTTTAAAAAGAAAGAGGATGTACCACAATAGAATTTATTTAATAGCTGTTTGAAAAAGCAGATGTGCTGATAGTGTATTGAGCTAAATGAGGTGCTGAAAGGGTTAGGCATTTGCTTGCTGGGCACATGCCTACTTCAGCAATAGAGACTTTCAGGTGGGCTGTATACAGGTGGTTTTTCTGTAATTATTAGTTGCTTAGATTATTAGTGACTTGCTGATGTTAAAGTACCAGTGTGCTTCATTTTAATGTACTTTGTGGTGTCAGCATAGGGCTTGATTTCTAGACTAGCTGGGCTTCCACAAATTGCAGTTAATGTGAGCTGCAGGTGTTCAGAAGCTCTTTAAAGGAGAGGTGAGCAAAGAGACTTCAGAAAAAACTCTGATTTGCCTGCAGTGCTGTTGCAGCTGCAGTCCCCCACGCCTCCCCTCACATTTGGAGTTAAGTAACATCAAAGCTCAAGTGCCATCCATGAGATTTTAGGGATTTTAAATCCTCTATTCGGGTGGTTTGATCACTAGAGAAGACTACCTAAAGCAGAAATTAATCTCCTGTTTCCTAGGAGAGAGGTTTGATGGTGTTGTAGAGCATTTTTAGTTTTAGAATGCATCTATCTTGATTTATTTTAATTTCATATTTTGTATTTGAAAAAGTTAAACAATAACAACAGTGTGGTTGGACCCAATGCCTCTTACACCCTCTCTAAATTCCTTAGTCCCCACTTGACAAATTTTTTTTGACTAATCAAGTTTTTATTTGTTTGTAGCATTGGAATATGTCCTAGAATTTTCCCCTAATGACAGGACTGTGAGGACAGTGAGTACTGGGCTCCCTGTTCTGTTTTGGAAAGATGCCTCTCAGGAGTGATCTAGTCATTGGGATGGGGAGTGACACAGTGACACTGACCTAATTTTGTTCTCTTTTTTTTTATGAAAAAAAAAGGCTTTTGCTTTTAATAAAACTTCTCTGGAGTTCACTGTGTACTTTTGAAATGTTGATAGAATCATAGAATCTCCTGAATCGGAAGGGATCCCTAAGGATCATCACATCCAACTCGTGGCTCCACACAGGATCAGCAAAGTCAGAGCATTGGACTGAGTGCATTTACAGTGGGGAAAGATAGGGTGATGAAAGGAACAACACTTTAGGTTGATCTATATATCATCCAGTCTTCTCATTCATCCTTTTTTAGAGAACTTTCTCCTTGTTCATCTCTTTCACAACACAAACATTAGAGCGAACCCAGGAAAAGGCTGTTGATCTTTCTGTTGCACAGGCCAGCCTGTGGAGAAAACAGTAAATTTACAATTGACACATTCACTCTTTGCTTTGATTTCAGAGCTAATGGTCTCCTACTTCTACCGAGTAAGGAGAGGTTTCACCTTCTCTCGATATTGTTTTAATTAGTCTTAAAATGTATATTCAGAAGGTGACAATACTATGGAGATGTTTCTCAGATGGAGATGACGCCATCTGTCTATTGGTTGTTCCACATACTTCTGCAGTGGGCAAGCACAGTATGCATTTCAGTTTGCAAACCTAACAGTCATCTTCTCTGGTCTGCTTCCTACCAATGTCATCAGGTCTTTCAAACTCATTTCTTCAACTGTTACACCTAACTTTGAAATGTGGTCAACATGAGCCATATAAGACAAGGAATAAGAAGGATACCTCAGTTTGGGCACCCTTCAATCCATTAACCTTATATTTTGACACCTGAACCTCCCATTCAAAGATCCTATGCTTATTGTACCATCAGCCTACAGAGCTCATCTTCCTGGGCCTCCCCTTCTCTTTTCCCTCTGTTCTCCACTTGCATACTGCTTCATTTACCCCTCTGCACTCAGGTCTGCAGGACTGGGAAGCATGGAGAGATTTGGGTGGGTCGGTACAAGCTGTGAGTCTCACAGTTGTGAGCAACGCTGTGTAGGTGTTTGCCAGGGGCCTGCTATGAAAGCTCAAAGAGCTGCAGAGCTTCCACCTACTTCCCTCTTGAGATAGTACCTACAGCCTGTCTTGTTTCTCTGATTGTTCTCTGGTTGTAATCTCCACATTGCAGAGACCTGGAGTATAAGGAAAGGACATCAAGGAGGTGGACCTGATAGCCTTTGTGTAACACTTGAGGATTTTTTTCTTACAGTTATGACTGCTGAGTTATGCATTCAATTTTTGCTCTGAAATATTCTTGCTCGTGAAGAAAGGGTTCTGTTGATGACTTTCTCTACAGTTGATAACATTTCTCTACATATGCCAGAAAATATGGCACTTTGAGGTACCCTTTTCCCTTTTATTCTTCCTGTTCTAACAGCACAGATGTGTAGTCTTGTCAGGGTTTAGCCCCAGCCACCAGCTACGCACCACATGGCTACTCACTCTTTACCCCCTCCCCCTGCCACCCCCCCCGGCAGTGGGATGGGGAGAGGAATCAAAAGAAAAGGTAAAACTCATGGGTTGGGTTAAGGACAACAATGGGAAAGGAAAAGAAGAATATACAAAGTGGGTGATATACAGTACAATTTGCTCATTGACTGGACACTCAGACCATCCTGGAACTGTTGCTCCTCCCCAGTCAACTCCCTTTATATGCTGGATATGACATCATATGTTATGGAATACCCCTTGGTCTGGTTGGGGATCCTGGCTTTGTCCTCTCACAGCTTCTTGTGAAAATCTAGCCAAAAATCAGGACAAGTCTTAAATGCCATGATTTAGCCAAGCCTCTTGGAAAAACTATCTGTCAGCATGGCATGGCTGCAAAGGACTGCAAAACTTGAGCATATAATTAATGATTAATTTGGGTTTTAAGTGATCTCTGGAAATAACCTGGTCCAACCCCTTCCCAAAGCAGGGGTGCCTCTGTGTTACAAGGAGAAGTTGAAGTCCCTTGGTTTGTTCAGCCTGGAGAAAAGGAGGCTGAGGGGAGACCTCATCATGGTCTGTGGCTTCCTGATGAGGGGGAGCGAAGGAGCAGGCACCAATATTCTCTCTTTGGCCACCAGTGCTAGAACCTGAGGGAATGGCATGAAACTGCAACAGGGGAGGTTTAGGTTGGGTGTTAGGAAGAGTTTCTGTACTGAGAGGGTGATTGGGTACTGACACAGGCTCCCCAGGGAAGTGGTCACAGCACCGAGCTGGGCTGAGTTCAAGAAGTGTCTGGATGATGCCCTCAGTCCCATGCTCTGACTTGGCTGGTCCTGTGTGGAGCCAGGGTTTGGACATGATGATCCTTATGAGTCCCTTCCAACTCAGGAGATTCTGTGATTCACTGAAGGTATTTCAGGTTGTACAGGGCCATGTCCTGTTTAGTTTTAAGTATCTCCAGGGATGGAGATTCCATCACCTCTCTTGGGTAGTGTGCAACCACTCACAGAGTGAAAAATATTTCCCTTACATGCCTGTTGTCATCTAAGCTAAATATTTTGGTTGATATCTTGTATATAAGGAGATCCTTGGTTGTTTATGCGGATTTCTCAGTAGACAGTTGAGAAGTTCCTTACTGCAGAAGAGGAAGACTGAACTTTGATGTCACAAGGATTGCCTTTATTGTAGATCCTGGGTGTGACACCTTTATTAAATGGCTAAAATCGTATTGAACCTATACCTTCCAGCAGCCCGTGCAGGTCCTTGGCCCACATCAAGTCAGGATAACACATGTGTTAGCACTGTGAAGAGTCTCTTCAACTGTTGAATGCTCAGTGCTGCCAGACCCATCTCAGCTGTGAACCAAGAAAGCCCAAGATATTATCTTGAGGATATTGGTGTTAAAATAGCATATGAACAGAAATACTTGGATAACCAGAGAGGGAAAGAAGTGAGGTATGACTCTGCAGAGCTGAGTAAGGAGATGAGAAGTCTTTCTCGCAAACGGTCAAGATGGGAGTTCTTTAATAGATAAAAGTGACTTGTTTTGAGGTGTTGCTATAAATCTTGTACACTCCATTGCAGGTTTGGCCCTTCATATGTGTAATTGAGCATACCTCTATTGCCTTCCCTCCATCTCCACTGCTTCAGGCTAGATGAGCATTTTGTCCTTAGTTTATTTTCATTATTATTTCGTGCCCATGGCAGAGTGATATCACAGTTACTGTGCAGGGAATAGAATGTGCTGAACAAGTATCACAGATCAAGCTAGAGGAAAAAAAAAAATTGTGATGAAATAATTTCCTATCAGAAAATGCTGCATTTTTCAGAGAAGGGCAGTTGTTTTATAATAGGTGTTGGTTGTGATGGAATTTTGTTTTGAGGAGTAAAAATAAAGGAAAGAACTGAAATATAATGAACTACATCAGCAATGCCAAAATTATATTTCAAAAAAGAAAAAAGAAAGGAAAAAAGTATTAGATATTTCTTTTCACTCCAGAACAACAAATATTCTGCACCTCTCAGAAAAGAAAATGATAAAGAAAAAAACAAACTCTTGCAAGATTTTTCTACTGAAAGTCTGCCATAGGAAACTTCAAAATTTGGCCATGGTTCTGATTCAAAATCCAACCTTTATCTCTGAAGAATGACCTTATATCACTTTGTGTGGAGCTACTCTGTGAGCAGTGTGGTCAGGGGGACTACTCAGGGTCCTCACTCAGCCATTGCACATATCTAAATATACAGAGGAATTTGGGCCCGTGGGAAGGACTGACCAAATGGGTCTCCTTCTTGGGGATTTAGTCCACGCTTTCTAATTTTACTGAAGGTCCTCAAAATTATTTATCATTTATTTACATACAATCATAGATTGACTTAAGGTGACTTCTATAAAGCATCTAGACAAAAACCCTGCTTACAGCAGAGACGTCTTCAAAGTTAGGTCAGGCTGCTTAAGGCCTTGTCCAGGTCAACTCTGAGTATCTCTATGGATGGAGATACCACAGCCTCTCTGGGCACCTGTTCAAATGTTTGACTGAAGTCATACATAAGAACATACACACATTTCTGTTATTTGACAACTTGCTTTCAAATTTTGAACTCATAATTTTCCTTTAAAACATTGAAAACAATTTTGTTTCCCTGTTTTGCCTTTGTGTAACAGAAGATAAACATTTCTGTGTCCAGTTAGGTCTGAGATCAGGAATTTCAAGAAAAGAGCGAAATACTTTCAAATAAAATCACATTTTCACCATTTCATCTTTTTTTCTATTTCTCCTCTCCCATCTCCTAATCCAAGCTGTGGGATTTATCACGGAAGGAATTGTCTTTTGCAGAAATGTCTCCAGGTTGAATGTGTAAATAGACAGGTTAACATTTCCCTTTAAATTTTGGAATTTGGCTGACTGATAAGACAAGTACAACTTTGCTACAAACAGTTGAATCCTTCTTATTGATAAGAAGGGTCTTGGCATCTCATCACAAGTTCTTTACAACTTCAGTAAATATTTAAAGCGTACTGTTTAAAAATTAATACAGCAGCCATCCCTGGTGAAATGAAATAATTGAGCCTCTAGGCACCACCATCATAATAGAGCTAATTAGAATAATATCAGAGAAATGCAGACCAAAGAATCGGCTTCTAATACTGGCTCCATAGGACATTATAATCCATTGGTCTATTTGGGGTCCTTTGATCTTTCCTCAGCTGCTGAAGTACACAAGCACCAAAGGAGACACTGAAAACTACAGGGCTGATGTTTTACACTACAGTCACCTTCTGTGTATTGTTTTCCACCTTTCATGAAAAATAGCTACTTTCTGTTGGAAATTTGAGGCTTTTTTTATTGGCTTGGGAATTTGTGCCATTTCAGTTCCTCATACTGGCCAGTTCCCTGGTGGCTAAGAGGGCCAGTGGCATCCTAGGGTGCATTAAACGAGCTTGGCCAGCAGGTCAAAGGAGGTGATCCTCCCCCTTTGCTCTGCTCTGCTCTGCTCTGCTCCTGGTCAGACCCCACCTGGAGTATTGTATCCAGTTCTGGGCTCTCTGGTATAAAAAAGACAGGGATCTCCTGGAGAGAGTCCAGAGAAGGCCTACAAAGATGATTAAGGGCCTGGAGCATCTCCCCTATGAGGAAAGGCTGGGTGAACTGGGGCTGTTCAGTCTTGAGAAAAGAAGACTGTGAGGCCATCTGATCAATGTTTATAAATATCTCAAGTGTGGGACAGAGGGGGAAATGGCCAGCCTCTTTTCAGTGGTCTGTGGGGACAGGACAAGGGGCAATGGCTGCAAGTTGGAGCACAGGAAGTTCCGCAACAATATGCAGAAGAACTTTTTCCCAGTGAGGGTGACAGAGCCCTGGGACAGGCTGCCCAGAGGGTGTGGAGTCTCCTTCTCTGGAGATATTCAAGACCCGTCTGGACACCTCTCTGTGTGACCTGTCCTAGGGACCCTGCTTTGGCAGAGCGTTTGGACTTGATGATCTCTTGAGGTCCCTTCCAACCCCTATGATTCTGTGATACACAAGATACAACTTCTCCAGATGCAGAGGATGAAATAGCTATGGGTGCTTCCTGGATGGGTGTCACTTACAGTCTGTGGGAGATGACTTGGGACAGATTTGCCTGATAATCACCCTCTGCACTCACAGACACTCTGTGAGGAGGGCAGGTTGTACCTCTCATGCAGATGGCACGCTGTCATGGTGTAACTGTCCAGCAGCTTATCCCTACACAGCCGCTTGCTCAGTATCCACTGGCAGGAAGAGGGCAAGATTTGGAAGAGTGAAGAAAACTTGTGGGTTGAGATAAAGACAGTTTAACTGGTAAACCAATAGCTGCCTGCACAAGCAAAGCAAGACAAGGAATTCATTCACCACTTCCCATAGGCAGGCAGGTGTTCAGCCATCCCCAGGAAAGCAGGGCTCCCATCATGTGTAACGGTTACTTGGGAAGACAAATACCTTCATTCTGAATGCCACCACCACCCCTTCCCCCTTTTACCTAGTCCCTTCTCTTCCCCCAGCCCCTTATAAACTGAGTATGATGTCATATGGTATCGAATATCCCTCTGGTCCTCTGGAGTGAGGCGTCCAGCTGTGTCCCTTCTCAACTACTTGTGCACCCCCAGCCATGCTGCTGGCAGGGCAGTGTGAGAAGCAGCAAAGACCATGACTTTGTAAGCACTGCTCAGCAATAACAACAACAAAAAAACCCCTCTATATAGCAAAAAGATCTCTGTATTGCCAATAGTTTTTCCAACACAAATCCAAAACATCCCCCATACCAGCTACTATCAACTCTATCTCAGTTGAAACCAGGACACACATATGACAAATAACTGGCAATTGGAGTGAGTTACAATGTGAGGTACCCAACCTCCCTGGAGCTGGATCTGTCCTCTGATGGCAATATTTTTCCTGTCGTTCTCAAGTGAGCACCAGGGTATCTTTCCATCTCTCCTCCAGAATGCCCTCAGTGTTGTAGTAGGCATTTTTGGATTGCTGGCTGGGGACACACATGCCTTTGTGCCCTGCAGGGAGGAGAACTTCGTCCTGCTCCACCACAGCAGTGATCCTCATAGCCCTGTGCCTGCAAGCAACTAATTCATCGCAGCAGAGAGAGCTCAAACTGGTGGCAGTGTCAGCCTGCATTAACCAAAGGACATGTAGTGAGTTGCTGCAAGTGGTGTGTTTGTCCTTTTGGCCATAAACATGCCTCAGCTGTGGAGGCTTACAACCCACTCCCATACTGGATTTCCCCACACACCTCCTTATTCTTTCTTGATTGCAGAGCCCTGCTGTCTAAGATCTCTTTGCCTAAGCAAAAACTGTCTTGCAGTAAATAAAGCAAGAAATACTTGACCAGTCCAAGTGACTTGACCCATGGTGACTTCTTCTGGCTGCCATATGGTATTTTGTGGAGATGTAGGTCTCTGCTCTCCCTATAGCTGAGAGCAAGGAGAGCATCCCATCAACAGAAAGGATCCTCTGCAACCCCAAGCCTGTTGAAGCAGGATTTCTGCTTAAATTAAGTAGCTTCTCCTGTGCAAATGGGTGCAATTCTCTGGAAAGCTGTTGTCTCTCCCACCACCTGAACTTCCAGTCTCATCTCTTGGCATTTTTCTACCGTGGCATCGTTCCCACTGCACAGTCTGTTAAATATAGGCTGGGTAGTTGGAAGATAACTGAACGTTTATTATAGTAAATGAGGCAATAAACGTCTGAGGTTATGACGGGCAGAAAAGTCAAGGTATTTATCAAATTGCCATGGGAAATAGCTTTGCCAAGCGTTAAGTAATAAACTTTCAATTATCATTTTTATACTCCTACTGCAGAATGCTTCTCGGATCAGCTTTGCTTTTGTTGGTTCAAATAAGGTGAGAGGTGAAGTCATTTTGCTCTGTGAGCAGAGAGGAGATGCATGTCCCTGCGTGTACTTATGTACTCACAGCTGTGCCTCTACGGTTCTCAGTTACTCTCTTTTTTTCCCATTTTATAAAGTTCTTTTTTTTTTTTTTGCCTGGGGACTTTCTCCAGCCCTGGATTAACAGACCTACATGCTGATACTAAGCATTTTAGGATAATCCACTAAATGGCTCTTAGAAAGGTACTTACCTTTAGATTGGAAAAAATGATTACACTTTGTTACTGTGGTGTTATCACTGTTGTATCATCCTCTGACTGATACGAGTTTCCCAGCTGTATATTGGCTTCTCTGTCATTTTCATCATGGTCTAAGAGAAGGATTTTTCTGGATTTTCTGGACTTTTTAGGATTGAAACCTGGTTTGACATGTTAACTGTCAAAACACAAGCTGTGCTTAATGTTCAACCTGTCCTTGAGCTCAGGGAAAATTATGTCAAGCCCAGATGAACTTTTCTGTAGAAGCTGAATTTCTGTGTCAGTTGATGAGGAAAAATACCTAAGGAAGAAAATCTGCAAATCTTTGACAGTTTAATGAAGCTAATCACAGAATCACAGATTCATAGGGGTTGGAAGGGACCTCAAGAGATCATCAGGTCCAACCCCTCTGCCAGAGCAGGGTCTCTAGGACAGGAGGCACAGATAGGTGTCCAGACGGATCTTGAATATCTCCAGAGAAGGAGACTCCACCACCTCCCTGGGCAGCCTGTCCCAGGGCTCTGTCACCCTCACTGTGAGAAAGTTCTTCCCCATATTGGTGTGGAACTTCCTATGCTCCAACTTGCAGCCATTGCCCCTTGTCCTGCCTCCACAGACCATTGAAAAGAGGCTGGCTATTTCTGTGTCACACACTTGAGATATTTACAAACATTAATAAGATCCCCTCTCAGTCTTCTTTTCTCAAGGCTGAACAGCACCAGGTCACTCAGCCTTTCCTCGTAGGGGAGGTGCTCCAGGCCTTTAAACATCTTTGTAGCCCTTTGCTAGACTCTCTCCAGGAGATCCCTGTCTTTTTTATACCAGGGAGCCCAGAACTGGACACAAAGACTGAACTAGGGCTCCAAAGTAGTTGCTTAGAGCACAAAGAGATACTGGAAAGGCAGTGAAAAATTGTTGTAAGTAGTTCGTTACTGAGCAAACAAAAAGGCAAATCGGAAGCAGTAGGAAGCAGTAGGAAATTAGTGTGAACCAGCTCAGAAATTCATTATGCCACTGTATTGTATGCCATCAACAGCGATTACATACATTAAAACGTTGGGCTATTAAAAGTTAAACTTTAGATAATTTATATTTCTGTCTTTGTTTCAGAAAATGTAGAGCCATCACAAGCACAATAGTTTCTGTAATGAAAGAGGCAGAGACTTCTGTATTCAGCTTGAGGAGGAGCTGTCTGGGTCTTACCGCAGAGGTCTGCAAGGATCTCTAAGGAGAAAGGCTCCTTGCTTTTTTTTCTGACTCTTTTGGTCTCTAAAAATATGTTGCAGGCCTTGAGAGACCTTTAGTTTTATCATATATGAATGTGCTTATGGCGTTCTGTGTTCAGCACTTTTCTCCTCATCTACTCTTAGCAAACATCTCACTGCCTACAAGTGGTTATAGAATAAGGATGATAATGTAAATTTACTTCCCAGGGGAATACAGAGATGAAGCACTGCTGAAGTTCCCATACAATGGGTTTTGTAGAACCACTGTTTTGCCACTGATACATTTTTCCCTTCTAGGAGGAATAGTAACGAAACACAGTGTTTTATACCAGAGTCATTATATATAAATGTTCATAAGTGTCCTGGTTTTGGCTAAACCATGATGCTATCCATGATCAGTTGCTACTGTCACATCCCAGAATCCTTTTAGCCAAGTCCCACAATTTTTTGAAGTGTGGAAACATTTTTTTTTTCTCTCCTTTTCAGAGTTTATCCTCTCACCAACTTATTTTTATACAGTGTTGTGGTAATTTTTTAAGACTCACTATATCTGGAATCAGCTGCAGCACCTGGCTGCTTAGCCAGCAGTTCACAAACTAGCCTTGTAAAAGCAGTCTCTTTGAGAAACCTGCTTGTTAAAAAGCAGGCTTCCTCACAAGCTTTCTAGCATACTGAATTCCCACTGAAATCCAATGCGTTCTTTTATACCTCTGAAATAGCTGGTGATTTCAGAGGGAGTCTGTGATGTGCTGGTTCTGTAGAATTACAACTTTAACAGCTGTAACATCACTAAAAAGTCTTACTCCAGCGAAAGACTGTGTCATAAATGAGGTGTTCAAAGAGTGAAAGTTCGGTCTGCAGCTTGCTAACTGTACCTGCTGCCAAAAATGATACTCCCTAGGAAAGTACTACTCTCTCCACATTTACGTTCTTTTCTTTAAAAATACTAAAATTTAAAAAAGGCTTGAAAGTAAAGGGCATCAGTAAGGATATTCGTGGGCTTCTAAAGTGATAGAGTTTCAGATGATGAGATCCCTGACAGATGAATGACTCTAGTTGCATCTCTGGAGGTTAAGGACACTGTCAAACTCATGTCTCCTCTGTTCCTCTATGGGGATTTTTTTGCCCCACCACCCAAGGACAGTAAAGGTGGGAGGTATCATGAGTTTCACTTCAGAGTTCAGCTTATCAGATGAAATATCAGTGAGAGTGGTCTCTTGCTAAAGAAGTGTGTTGGAAATTCACAGCATACATATCTTCTGCAGCCTGTTCTCCAGCAAACAAACTTCTGCAGGAAGGCTGAGAGTGACAGACAAGGACTGCTTAGAGCATCAAGACTAAAATTGTCAAAGCCAAAGCCAGGGATTTAAATGTAGGAGTTGTCAGGCAAGGCATAAGGTGGGGAGTCAACAAAGGAGTGTTTACTGTGCTTAAGCTGTGTATCTCCACTCTGATCCTTAGGGTGCCTCCTTCAGTCACCAGACCCTCTCCCTTTATAGCTTTTGCAAACAGATTTTGGGATTTGGGGTGAAAGCACACCAACAATGTATTTGTGAAAGCCTAAAGACACTATATTTAGGGTGCAGCTTGCTCTTTAGTTACTATATGATTTAAGCATGTCTAGAAGATGCTTTCTAGAGTGGGCCACTCAAGGGACTTCATCAAAAAGACTGATGTCTTGAAGTCACCCTATCCCTTTCAGCTGGGAAATGCGAACAACGCTGCTCAGCCCTGCCAAAGTTATGTCAGTCGTTGCCAATAAAATCTGTAATGTAGAATTTTCCATTTCACAGGGACAGAAATGTGTTCAGGTTAGTGCTCAGACACTGTTTAATTTAGGGGTAAGTATGCTACCATGCTTTGCTAGCAACTCAACTTCCAAAGAGCCAAAGAACTGATAAAGAGCATTCTTGGCTAAAAAGTATCCTTGAAGAAAAGCTAAAAGACTAGGTAAAGAGGAAACATCCTGGTCCAGAAGGTGCAAGAGCTGAGTGACTGCCAGAGAGGCCTGAGGTCAACAAAAATCAGCAGTAACAAGGGGAAAAGGAAAGGTGGAAGAGAATGTTCGTGACCACCCACCCAATTTAAGGTCTATACAAATGACCCACACACACCTTCAAGGAGCATCCATGCTAAATTAAATATGCTTGAACAATAGTAGATGATGTGGTAATTGGTAACCAGTTAGCTTAAATTTAAGTGGGTTTTTTTAATCCTGAAACAAGATAAAGACGTTGTAGATTGTGTGTGTGGTGTTCTGGCTTTGTGGAATTACCACCTAGCACCCATCTCCACACAGATATCGAATAAGTCAAATACCTGTGCTCTGTGTGCATATTGGCATGCTGTACATTGGGTAAACGATCCCACTTTTGGGACAACACCAAGAGAGCTGAGCCAGTAAAAATTCTGATAAAGTACTGGATGGGGTGACAGAAGTACAGTGAGAAGACTGGTTCATGACCTTAATTTTGGCATAGTAGGCCTACAAATGCCTGATCCTTTTTGTGATTCTAGATTGTGAATGTTTGAGAAATCTGAGCATTTTGTTATAGCTTAAAAAAACCCCCAACATTAAAAAGAAATTGGGGTTTAGGGGTTTGTTTTTCAGAAGATTCTACAGGCACAGAGATCTGGGTGGAAGAGCCGTTGAACAGTGTAGATTTTTCTACAGAAGGGGTTGCTTCAGATGTAAAGCAGTGTTCTTTCATGTTCCAAGGGTTAATTGTGTGTTGCTACTCTGCCTTTATAGGATTTATTAGAACCAGTCTCCCATCTCAGGCTGGAGCTCTCAGGACACAGATTACATTCCTATCAGAGAAATACAAACTAAAAGGAAGAAAATACAAATTTTACAAGTTCTAATCCAAAAGAGATTCCTGCCCTTTTTTTTTAAATCTATATGTCTAATGATGGATGCATAGAATACTTTTAAAAACAGTGGTTAATTTTAGAACTGTTTTGATTTTTTTTCTTAATGCTGCTGTACGGGTTTGACTGAGGAAAGGGTATTGTTTGTTTCAGAGCACAATTTCAAATTTGCATCGAGCTGAAAGGATCAATAATAAATTCCAGCTCAAAGTGTGAAGCCTCTGATGCTTTTCTAAATGAAATCCAGCATTGTGTCAGGGATATTTTTATCCCGCTGACACAGAAATCATGTCTTTCAGAAGCCTCGGCTGCAGAAATAATAGCTTATTATACAAGAACAGAAAAGGACAAGATATTTTAAACATACAGTGGGAAATATCCTCCCATGGTATAAGTAGGCAAAGCCCCCCACCTTGATCTCTGTCAATCTGTACTGATATTCACTGGCTGAGCACCTGACTGTGATGAGAAGTATTCCAGGTATCATGTTGTTCAGATAATTAATGTTCTTTGTATAGTATCAGCCCACAAACCCGTTCAGTGTGACAGATTCGTGAGAATACTTTTTTTGTCATTTTTGGAGTTGTTTGTATCTCCTGATGTTAATAGTGGTGTGTAGTCATATGCAAATATTTTGAAAATAGCCATTTTACTACTTTGGATGGGAGTTGGGAGCCTTTCTGGAGAAAGCTTTGTTGGTGGCCGAATTTGGAATGTTTCGTAAATGAGATGCAGAATTTAAAGGGTTGTTTTTTTTTTTCCTTCTACAGAGGCAATTTTCTCCCAGCTCAGAGTGTGCATGAAATAAGATTATGTGCAGTGAGTAAGTTTCAGAACCACATCATGTGGCTTTGACCATGCAGGTAGAAAAAAGCTTCCTCAGCTATCCCAAAACCCAAAACTCTCCACAGTTTGTCCTGGTTTTGGTCAGGATGGAGTTAACTTCTTTTGTAGCAGCGGATGGAATGCTGTGTTTGAGAGTTAAAATGAAAGCAGTGCTGATATCACCCTGATGTTTTCAGTTGCTGTCAGACAGTCAAGGACTTTCTCAGCTCTTCATATTTCTCTATTCATGAGAAAGGAGGGGCAAAGCCAGGACAGGTGACCCAAACTGGCCAAAGAGGGTATTCCATGCCAATTATGTCCTGCTCAGTATAAAGGGGGGGCTGATGGGAGGAGGAGCGGGGCGGCTCCGGGACGCGCGGTTTTTGGGGGATGGTTGGGTTCTGGGACAGCTCTGGGTGGCACGGCCTGAGTTGTGGGTTATTTCAGATTGTTCTTTCTGAAGGAGAGACATGTGGAAAGAGGGGGGTAAATGGAAAAGTCTGCACTGTGCCAGCAGGGTGTACAATGTTAAAAGTGTTAATTAGCCTGCAGAGATTTTACTGCCACAATACTGAAGCTGGTTTTGAGTTTAGGAGATAAGACATCAAAGTTCACTAGATGTTTCAGAACCTCAACATCAAATTTGTGTGAGAGTCTACATCACTAAAATAGTCTTTTGCTTTCTCTAGTGCACATGGTGTTGATAAAGATTTAACAGAGACCTTAGAGGCAATTTTGGAGTAAGAAGACAGGTATAATAGTTTCTATTTCCTCATTTTTCTGATCTCGAATAGGTATGTAACACTCATAGAGCACAAAGCCATTCTGTTGACACCAGCACGATCAGAATTTTACCCAACATTGTTACTCTTACCACAATCAGTATATTCCAGGAATCACTAGGCTATTACTCAGTGTGATGTTGTCTTTGCTGCCAAGATTTTGTCTCAGAAGACACACAGATGGCATGTTTCGGCATATAAACACGAACTAAAAAGTGCTGGAGCAGCCTAAAACACGTTCATCCTGCGACAGTTCGGTCCTGCAAACAGGAATCCCGACTCGGGAAACACTGACTCTCTTTTCAGGATCAGGGTGAAGGCATACCCTGGCCCACATTTGGGTTTATTACCTAGCAGCTTGCGTGTCGCTGCGCTGCTATAAAGCATGAAACGCACACTGAGCAAATGCTCTGCCATCTTCTGTCTCTGCTATCAGGACGTTATGGAAACACGACTGCTTCTTCCTTCTGACAGAAGTTGTAAATAGCTAGGGTCGCCTGTCTTCATCTGCTTCATAGTGATATATATTCAAATTCAGAGGAATAGAACATTTCACAACTTGCTATTTATGGCCTGATGAAATCATGCGCCTGCCATAGTCCTGGGTTCTGTCTGTTTTCCTAATTTTCAGCACTGTGTGAGAATTACATTTCATGGATGCCTGGCTGTTAATAATGTTTATTCAATACATCAAGTTCAAGAATGTGATTAAAACTCTGAAGACTTGTTGAGACTTTGCCCCTTGATATCACACTTTTTTCCTATATTTTAAGCTTTTTTTTTAAAAAAAAAAGAGGAGTCTTGTGAGGCACTGAAAACTGATGCTGCTGCTGATAACATGAGTTGGAGAAAATAAGCCTTTATATTTTCTTGCCCAGAATGACAGGCCATCACTCCTGGGGAAGAAGTGGCTTGTTGCTTTGTTACTTTGTTCTAACAATAATTCACATCTTTTAACCCAGAGGAGCACCAAAGTGCTCTACAGCATACATATATTTCATTTCTTTCTATAGCTGAAGAAAGCAGCTATTTTATAGCATCAGAACTGGAAATTGGTTTGAAACAGACAATATGGCAGTGGGAAATTTATTAGCCAGAAAATGTGATTCCCTATTTTGCAAGTTAGGTGAAGGGCAATGGAACTTCTACCTGTGAGTGGGTAGGATTTAATTTCTTAGTGTAATCTCTGTTGCATCTAGGATCTTTTCCTGGCTTGTATCAGAAATAGCCACTATTGCTGGCTTATATCAGAAATAGTGTGGCCAGTAGGTCTGGGGAGGTGATTGTGCCCCTGTACAAGGGGCTGCACCTCGAGTGCTGCGTTCAGTTCTGGGCTCCTCACTACAAGAAGGACATTGAAGTACTGGAGCAAGTCCAGAGAAGGGCAACCAGGCTGGGGAAGGGGCTGGAGGGCAAATCACATGAGGAGCGGCTGAGGGAGCTGGGGATCTTTAGTCTGGAGAAGGGGAGGCCGAGGGGAGACCTTATCACTGCCTACAACTACCTGAAGGGAGGTTGTAGAGAGGTGGGCGATGGTCTCTTCAGCCGGGTGACAGGAGATAGGACAAGGGGAAATGTCACAAAGCTGCACCAGGGCAGGGTCAGATTAGATGTTAGGGAAAAGTTTTTCACTGAAGGAGTTATCAGGGCCTTGAACAGTTTGCCCAGGCAGGGGTTGAGTCACCATCCCTGGAGGTGTTTTAAAGATGAGTAGATGAGTTACTTAGAAATATCATTTAGTAGAGGACAGGAACGGTTGAACATGATGATCTTAAAGGTCTTCTCCAACCTAGTGATTCTGTGATTCTGTGATCTTTTTTTCAGTTATTTAATTTCACCTTTCCTTTCTGTGGAGTAATTAGAAAATATGAGAATACAAAGATGATAAACAAGCAAAATTCCATTTAAAATTACTGAGAGTGATTAGTCTGATGTTGATAGATGAAGTCCCTGCATCAAAGTTTTGGATGTATTTTTAAATCCTATGATTTATTTTTCTGTTTGAGGTATACAGTCTGTAGGTCAAAGTTGCATTTAGATGCCTAGCAATAGCTTTTTGTCTGGTAAGTATATCAAGGAAAATTGTTTCCTTTAAGGGGGTTGTTTTGAGTTGTGCTTTGCAGAGCAGTGAAATCTAGCAATTTAAATGAAATCTAGCAATTGAAAATTGTGATTTGAAATGCATCTTGGGCGTCTAAAGATGTGTGTGGAAGTCTAGTGTTTTTTTCTGAGAGGCAGAGAGCTAGTTCTCAATCAATACCCACTTCTCCAGAAGTGGGATTTCTCATCCGTCTTTAAGAAGTGTTCATCAGAGATAAGCACCAAGATTCCCCTGCCAGTCTGTGGAGAGAAAGGGTGTGACTCATTTCAGTGTAAAATGGGTCAGAGGAATCTCTTTCTAAAGGTGCCTACTTTTTTTGTCTGCTAGATAAGCAGCCCATATGTAGAGATAGACAACGTATAGACCGAAAATAGGTGAGATGCATTTCGGTTTGAGGACGGGATGCATTCCCACACCAAGACTCCTACATTTAGTTGTTAATGCACACATCATATGTCAAGATCCAAGTGTTTAGGCTTCCATTACAGCCAAAAGGAATTGCATCACTGGAGGCTGAGTTAATTTAGCTGGGTGACTATTTCAGGCTAAGTTCAACCGCTCTCTACATTTTATTTGTTTGTAGACTTTAGAGGAAAGAATCAGTTGCCTAACCATGAGTGTGTGATGCCATGTGAGGGGCCTCATTGGGTTTTTAGATGCTGCTTCAGAAGGAAACAGGAGTCCCCTACCTCGTGGGTAAACTGCCAGCTGTGAATAGATGTCTTATTTTACACCTTGGGGGGTATAAAATGGCACTAGATCTCTATGTTTAGGCATCGGAATTTCTCCCTAGGTGTCTGACTGCTATTGAAAATAGATCTTTAATAATTTTGTCTCCTGTGTCATGGGCAAAAATAGTAGCAGTTTAACATTCTAGCTGTGTATTTGAGTCTGCAAGATGTCCAAAATTACCCTTTTCTGAAAGGATCTTACATAGATGTAAACATTAGCAGGGGCCAGACTGAGAAACAAAAATGTCACTGCTTCTAAGGTGGCAAAGAAAAGACCTTGGATGCCCTCTGTTCATTGCATCTTGTTGATTTTCAGATCAAATTTGAAACGTTTGCACAACAAGTTAGTGTCTGAAGCTCAGAGCGAAATGCAAGGATGAAGTCAGTTTCAACCCTGCAGGCCCATCATCACTTCTACTGTGAGGTCTGCAAATGAAATTGGGCTTCTGACAAAAGCTGTACAGAATTTTTTAAATCAGCTAGACCCTCCACAACAGAGGTAAAACGAGGTCATAAGGAAGGAATTTGCAGGGTTTTGTTAAGCTGCATAGAGCACTGAGTACACTGTAAATTGTCTCGATATTCTCTAGAAATTATTGCACATCTAACATGAAAAATCAAAACCAATGGGGGTTAAGCATTTGATTGTGAGGTAACAGGGATGATTAATCTGTTGCCAAGAATTAGGCTATGAAAGACCTTCAGAAACAGAGCAGACATTTATGCTAAATATACTTGCTCTGAACAGGGATGTTCACATGCCAGGGACCTTTATTTAGATGTTGATGTACCTATTTTTACTTACAGCTTTATGGTTAAGTATGTTCTCCTGACTTACACCCCCCCTTTACTTTCTTGTTTGGAGACTGAGGAAAAGCCCTCTGCTTGTTTTAATATAGCTGTTTGATCCGTCAGTCATCCTGCTCTAGAAGCTGCTAGTGCTTCTCCTGAGCTGAATCTTCATTCTTAAGAGATCTTGAACTCTCCCTGTGAGGTATGTAAACACAAAGAGCTCAAAAATTTAGCAGGGTCAGGATTTAGAGGCTAGTCCTCTAGAGAGAATTCAGTTACTTAGGAAACGATCACAGGGCTATGAAGACCATCTGAGGGAGGTGGGCTTGTTCAGCTTGGAGAAGAGAAGACTCCACAGAGACCTTATAGCCACCTTTCAATACCTGAAAGGTGCCTCTTAAGAAGGCTGGGGAAGAACTGTTAATGAGGGCATGTAGGAATAGAATCATAGAATCATAGAATTGTAGGGGTTGGAAGGGACCTTGAGAGATCATTGGGTCCAACACCCCTGCCAAAGCAGCTCCCTAGGACATATCACTCAGATAGGCGTCCAGATGGGTCTTGAATATCTCCAGTGAAGGAGACTCCACCACCTCCCTGGGCATGGGACATGGGGTAACAGTTTTAAACTAGAAGAGGGGAGATTTAGGTTGGATATTAGGGAAAAGTTCTTCACTATGAGGGTGGTAGATCAATGGAACAGGTTGCCCAGAGAAGCAGTGGAGGCTACATCCTTGGAGACATTCAAGGTCAGGCTTGATGGGGCTCTGAGCAACCTGACCTAGTGCTTAAGTCCCTGTTTACTGCAGGGGGGTTGGACTAGATGGCCTTTAGAGGTCCCTTCCAACCTTACATATTCTATGGTTCTATGGTTCTAAATACTGTCAGTAATTTTCAAAATGACTTTTTTTCAAAGTTCCAATGAGCCAGTGGTAATCTGAATAGTATTCTTTCAGGTTGGCATAAAACTAATGGTCAGTGTCTCATCCTTTTTTGCTAAAGATTCTAACTTTGAATAAGAAGCATTAATTCAAAATGATGTCCCAGTGTCTTCTAGGGCAATTACATTTCCTCTGCTTCTATGTAACCTCTCATCTTTTGACTAGATGATTTATTCTTAACTGAATTCCTGACTTGGAGTACCTGAAGTTGTTTTGTGTTTCAGTTTAGATGCTTAGTGTGTGATTGTGCAGTTGCAGTCTTGTAAAAGATACTTGTGGTGATACATATTTTCATCAGGATATCCTTGTTCCTGGAATTGCATTCTGTTAGTGAAATAAGAGCAAATTAATGAAAATGACACCTTTGAAGGCTGCAAATCGGTCACAGGGAGTACAGAGTGTTGGGTGTTTCACATCATTTTGCTGAGATTATCCCACACAATATGAAAAGTTCTAGCAGGAGAAATTTTTCTTTCATTTTTTCAGAAACTTACACCTTCCTATCTTGTTTTTCACTGAGACTTTATGGAAATATTCTGTTGCACCAACAGATACTGTATTTTTACTGGATGCATATCTAATATTCTAAAGACATTACAAAGAGTGGCAGTAAACTTTCTGGCCTTACTGAATCAACAAAGCATGATTTTTGGCTGGCAAAACCAAGTAGCTCTGAAAATTCCTGCAAAATATCCAAATTTGTGATATTTTGCCTTGAAGAAAGTTTTCATGCAATGCTTTCTTAGAATCTTTTTGAATGTTATGTCTATTTGAGTATAAATATTTATATGGGAAGTGTTGAAATTTCTACAAAATTACAGTATTTGGTGTGCTCACAGTCTGGTTCTGGCCACCAACTGAAATCCTTGTCTGCACTACCTAAAATGTCAAAAAAATTCAACAGAACTCCAAGATAACTAATTGTAAGCCATGGCAAACTAGTAAAAGAAGTCATCACTGCTATACTGTAAATAGTCCAGTACCCAAAACACACTAAGTGCTGCCATATGGCAGTGATCAAGAACAAAAAATGAAATGTTCTCAGTTTTTTAAAGCATTTCTGCAATATGGCATACAGTGTCCCTATGGACACAGAGGATGCTTAGAGAAAAGAAAGAAAAGCAACAGAAACAGGCAAAAATATTACTTCTTACTTATTTTGATTGTTAGGAGCAATCTGACAAGAAAATTGGGAATGTTGGTTGAGTGGATCTAAGAGGAAGAACTTCACCACGGTGTTTTGAAGATGTGATGTCTGTACAGCTTTGAACTCACAAAATCTACCTGATGGGGTTTCTCATCTGAATCACCATATGAACATTTTTTCTATCAACTCTATTCTTTCCCTAACTGTTTTCTCTGACTCGCCAGAGATGGGATATTGAGTAAGGAGAAACCAAGTATGGTTTTCTATGTGTGTATCTGGTTTGCATTCATTCTCCAATGACTATTACTGGACCTGCTGCCCATGGTTTTTATACTTTGCCATAGTGTGCTGTTGTAATGAAAAGATCATAAAGCCTTTGATGTTATACTTCTCTGCCTCAGTTTTTGGAATGAACATGAGGTTAAAACTCTGCAGCTTCCAACTTTGCTATTGGTATCTTCTGACTGGATTGCCCTGTGTGCATAGTCTTATCCATGAAAGAGGAGTCAAACTCCATTAGAAAGCAACGTGGCCTGAGGAGCCCCATTTGGAAGTGGAAAGTTTCACTGCTGCCCATGCCTCAATTGTCTCCCGGGTGTAGGAACACAGTTCTGTCAGATTTTGCAAGAAGCATCTCCTGCTGCCATCTGCTTAGACTTGAAAAATTGAGGGTTATGTCTAAATACTGTTCTGTCTAACTTCAGAGTCTGGATACCCCTGTTACCTGCATCAGAAATGTGCAGTAGATGTACATCTGCAGCATGCCATGGGCACAGAGTCTGCTTACACTTAATCACTGACAGGAAAGAAGAACTTCAAGGAACATGGAGGTGGTGTGGTAGGGTAGTGGTACTGATGTCCCAGCAGCTGCTTTTCTAGAAAGTTTCCTCTTTGTGCTGCCCCGATTTGCGTGGCTGAAAGTATTTGGGCACAAGCAAAGAGTATTTCAGGGAATCATAGAATACTTTGTTGGAAGGCAGCTCAAAGATCATCTACTTACATCCCCCCTGCCATGGGCAGGGACACCCTCACTAGACCAGGTTGCCAAAACCCCATCCAACCTGCCCTTAAACGCCTGCAGGGATGGAGCTTCCACAACCTCTCTGGGCAACCTGTTCCAGTGCCTCACTATCCTCACAGAAAAGAATTTCTTCCTAACATCTAAGCTAAAGCTACCCTCTTTTAGCTTGAAGCCGTTGCCTCTTGTCCTATTACTGCACTCCCTGGTGAACATTCCCTTTCCCACTTTCCTGTAGGACTCCTTTCAGTATTGGTATGCCATTGTTAGGTCTCCCTGGAGCCTTCCCTTCTTCAGGCTGAACAAATCCAACTCTCTGAGTTTGAGACAGAAATAGCTCTGAGTTGGACATCTTTAGTCTACCTCCTTCTTCATGCAACTCAGGTGTGTTAAGAACACCACCAAAGCCAACACTTGGATGCTTCACAGAATCAGTAATTAGGAGCATGTAACGGTTTGCCAGTGCCCCCAGGTCTCCAAATGGAAATCCAGTTCCCTGTCCAGGTGACCCTCAGGGGCTCAACTCATTTAAGAAGGGTCATTAGCTCCATGACATGACCAAGCGGCATACTTGCCTCATGAGGGGTTTGTCAGTCAGAGCTTGAGGGACAGCTGTTCTGAGGCTGGAGTAAGAGCTGAGGCCTCAAGAAAATTCACAGCCCTTCCATGAGTCAAACTTCGTAGCTAAGCAAAAAATCTACCAAGATATTGGCCTCAATTTGAGAAAAAAAAGTGTTTTTCCTGTTGTTTTGATAGACTGCTAGTCTTGCTTTGTTCAGCAGCTGTACTCCAGGCCCTGTTGTGTTGGTGGTATGTCTAGCAGTGGCTCACTTGGGCCTCTCTTTTTTTTTTGTCGCAGATCAAGCAATGCCATTAAAAATGTCAGCCTTTTCCTCTGTTTGTAAACCACTTAATTCAGCTGTAGCTCCACAGCAAAACCTAGTGCAGTTATTTATATCAACATGGCCCCAAACACTTAAAACAAGTCAACATTCTGATTATGGCTCTGCATATTTTATTGCCTATATTTAAATCATGCAGCTCTAAACCAGCACCTGTTCGTCTGTTACTGCATTCCAGTTTATTAGTTGCTGCCTGTCCAAAGAACCATCATGATGGGAAATGGTCTACAAATTCTTTACTTTCTATAGTAGTCAGTGCCACTTGGAACAAACATTTGTTCCAAAGTTTTTCTGAAGTCAGTTAAATATTTTGCAGCTGAGGACAGGTATATTATTTCCCTTGTTTTGTCACCCTGAAATGAAAACATCAGGCTGTATTAATTTCTGTATTGCACATGCTCCCTCTTCCAATATCCTAGTATGAAGATCCAAGGTCTGCTGGTGCTTCTCTGATGGTCACTCTGACAAGTTGTCTCCCCAAAATCCTTACCTTCTTCCTGCACTATCCCGATTTTGATGATAGTAATCCAACCCACAACTGCTTCTCAAGCTTTCAGTACCCTAAGCTCTTGTCTTGTTCGGTGTATGAGAGTACAACGCTGCTTGCTCTATCTTCTTCTTTGCCCCAGCACTGCAAACACAAACCAGTTCCTTATGAGAGTCAGTAGATCCACTGATTCTACATGAAACTTCAACACAACTGCTGAAAAGTTAGCCATTTCAAAGGATTTTATTAAATAAAAAGGGTGTGTCAAGAGGCTTTAACTTGCTCAAAGCTTGGGCCGAGCAATCAAGTCATCAGAGAACCTGACTTGCTAAATATGCACATATTTTCTTGGATCAGCAAAATTCTTATTTTCTGGGATGCCTTATTTCCCTGTCTTGGGTTTGTATGGAAAGGTTTGAGTACTGGGGGGACTACAGTGCTGGCTTCTGTGAGAAGCTGCTAGAAACTTCCCCCATGTCTGATAAACCCAATGCCAGCTGGCTCCAAGACAGACCCGCCTCTGGCAAAGGCTGAGCTGAGGTTGGGCTGAGCCCAACCTTAATTATTAATAACATAATTAAGAAGGAATAAAATTGCCAAGAGCAACTGCAACCAGAGAGAAGAGTGAGATGTGAGAGGAACACCTCAGCAAACAGCAAGGTTACTGAAGAAGGAGGTGCAGGAGATGGTCCAAGTGCCAGAACAGAGGTTCCCCATGTACCACATGGAGAAGACTGTGGTGAGGCAGGGTGTGCCCCTGCAGCCCATGAAGGACCCCATGGTGGAGCAGGTGGATTCTTGAAGGAGGCAGTGACCCTTTGTGAGGGCTCAGGAACAAGTTCTTGGCAGGACCTGTGGACTCATGGAGAGAGGAACCCACGCTGGAGCAGATTTTCTGGAAGGACTTGTGACCTTGTGGAGGACCCATGGAAGGAACCCACATGGAAGGAGTTCATGAAGAGCTGTGTCCTGTGGGAAGGATCCATGGTAGAGAATTTTGTGGAGGACTGCCTCCCATGGGTTGGGTCACCTGTTGGAGCAGGGGAAATGATAGAAACTGAATCATTTAGGTGGGAGAAGCAGAGACAGTATGTGATGAACTGACTGCCATCGTTCCCTGTCCCCTTGTGCTTCTTGTGGGGAGGATGTAGAGAAATTTGAACTGAAATTAAACCTGGGTAGAAGGGAGGGGTGGGGTGAAGGCGGTTTTGGTTGGGTTTTTTTAAGGTTTGATTTATTTCTCATTACTGGACTCTGATTTGATTAGTAATAAATTAATTTTCCCAAGTGGAGTCTGATTTGCCTGTGATGGTAATTGCTGAATGATCTCTCCTTCTTCTTATCTAGACCCATGAATCTTGTGTTATGTTTTCTGTCCCCTGTCCAGCTGAGAAAGGGGTGATAGAGCAGCTTTGGTGGGTACCTGATCTCCAGCCAGGGTCAACCCACCACACTTGATTACAACACATCTTTTGAAATCTGGAAGAAAGGAAGACTTTAGAAAACCAGTCCAGCTTCATTCCCAAAACTTGTGTGTCCTGTGCACTAGAAGAGGTTGAAGTCCTTCTGTAGATCATAACATAATGCATATTTATTAACTTAGAGTGGAGACTCCATGGTGAACCCTATCTTTGGCATTTCCTGTCTTCTGAGCACTGAACACTGTTCAGTCCAGTGATACTCTGAGTGCTGGTTCCAGCCAGGTGTCTACATCAATATCATAAAAAGGCAAAATGTGGTATCATTAAGTCTTGAGGATTTGCTTGTTTATTTCCCTGTATCCTTTTCAGACTTACAAGGAAACAGTATCTCTACACACAGACACTTTCTGCCTCTCTCACCCTTTTCCCCTGTGCTTCTGCAGACACATTCAAAATCCTGTTTATATGAGCAATTTTGCTATGAATGACATTCATCGAAATAGATGTGGACTTGGCTCATATGCCTACGCCTGTGCAAGCTACCTGCAGCTGCCTTGGTGGTCAGCATAGAAGAGGGTGTCAATGGCCACGTGAATCTTGTTGAGTGGATTTGCTAGATCTCAGCTGACAATAGTGTGACTCTAACCTCATACATATGCAGGAATTTCTAGTTTGTGAGATGAATCACATGGACAAGTGTCTGTGCTTTAAAATTTTCACAAACGAGGAATAATCAGAGAGCTTAATGTAAACTCTTTGCCTACTTAGAATGTCCCCTGAATGTCTGAAGGAACCTGTAACCCCTCCAAGTGAAACTCTATAGTGAATTTGATCAGGCAAAATGCAAAATAACATTTAATATGACAAGGACAGCTGAGTTTACACTGGAGTTAGTGTCATGAAATTTTTCATGACTAGAAATAGAAATGGAGTCAGAACAGTGCCAAAAAAACGTATAATCCATTAGCCTTTCACTGTCTTAGCTGTCACTAGATTGTAGCATCATGGTGATCACAGAATCACATGGTTAGAAAAGACCTTTAAGATCATGAAGTCCAACCATTCCTATGCTAAACTATATCCCCAAGTACCTGATCTACCCTTTTTTTAAGCATATCCAGGTCTGGTGACTCAACCCCCTCCCTGGCAGCCTGTTCCAGGCCCTGACAACAATTTTAATGAAAAATTTTTTCCTAACATCTAATCTGACCCTGCCCTGGCACAGCTTTGTGCCCTTTCCCCTTGTCCTATCTCCTGTCACCTGGCTGAAGAGACCATTGCCTACCTCTCTACAACCTCCTTTGAGGTAATTGTAGGTGGTGATTAGGTCTCCTCTCAGCCTTCTCTTCTCCAAGCTAAACAGCCCCAGCTCCCTCAGCCGCTCCTCATATGATTTGCCCTCCAGCCCCTTCCCCAGCCTGGTTGCCCTTCTCTGGACTCGCTCGAGGACCTCAATGTCTTTCTTATGGTGGGGAGCCCAGAACTGGACACAGCACTCAAGGTGCAGTCTCTTGATGTTTAAGTCCCTCTGTTATTTACTTCTATGATGTCTCTATTGACAGAGAGTTTGTGATCAAAACAGATAGCTCCTTTACTTATGCATCAGAATCTACGTGACTTAAAAAAAGGATGCATCTTACTCATATAGAACCATAACATCCTGGAATGGTTTGGGTTGGAAGGGACCTCACAGATCATCTAGTTCCAACCCCCTGCCATGGGAAGGGATACGCTTCACTTTAAAAAAGCCAAATACTGTGAGTCTCTCTTATCAGTACAGGAAAATAATACATGTTCTGTTTCCTAGAGAGCTCTTATTTCCTGTATGAAAGCACCAAAAGAGCCCAGACTGAGAAGAATATAGCTCCTTTTATTGGTGAGGGAAGCACAGACAAATGTGAAAACGATGGATAATTCTTAGTGTCTTAAATAGGCCTCAAATATCAGACTGCCTTTTGATGCATCTTGTGTTTCTAAGACTGACAGTGTGAATATCAGGAAAAAAAATTCAGGTGAATAGTGGAAATAAGACACCAAAACTACTGAAGATCGAAGATGATGATATTGTTGGAGTCTGGACTTTTATCTCTCAGTTGTGCATAAAACTTTAAAACCCCTTTTTCTTTTGAAGGTCATAAAGAAGAAATACAAGTTAGGGAAGGAAGAGCTAGGGAAGCTGTGAAGAGAGGATTATGTAGCGGTGGGAAGCTAGCCCAGAGGGAAGTTTGTATTATATCATTTTTCCTTCTGTTTTGCCCTCCTTCCTCTTCTGTCTGAATTTTCCCTGATGTTTTGCTATGTTCACAAGGCCGACAGCAGGTTGTTATTAACTGGTGTAAGCAGATAGTAATTTGTGCTTAGGTCAACTCAGAAGTGGTGTCCTGACAGGCACGTGCTAACAGAGGACAAATCGAGGTTGCTCTTCATTCCTTTTTTTTTTTCTTCCTAGTGATCTGACCTAAATTTGCACAGCTGTGTTCACATTTAATCCTGCCTAATAGCTCAAAGGCTTTATATCTTGAAGAGCAGCCTACTGGCACCTGACATTTGTTCTGGGCCTCGTTCAGTTCTGGCCTACAAATCCTCTGGCACAACCTGGTATTTTTGGGGCTTTTCGCTAGTAGATTTATTCCTCCATCTAAATACTCTCGAAATGACCAGCACAACCTGGTATTTTTGGGGGTTTTCCCTAGTAGATTTATTCCTCTATCTAAATACTCTTGAAATGACCAGTCTGTGAAGGGTATAACTTAGACAATTGGTTTTCAGCCTTCTTGGATTTGGTAACCTGTGCAAATTCTCCAGTGTGGGTTGTTCCTACAAAAAGAACATGAGATGAATTGAATTAAGTTCTTGATCTGTTAAGTGACTTTCTTTGGGATCCCTTAAGTACACTCTTTTCATCCATGATTATGCAGACCGTGTATCTGAAGCTATTGATCTAGAGTGAAGGTTCTCAACTCTGAGGTGCATGTGGTTTTACTCATAACACTGATTTTCTTGCTGGAGGTCGAATGGGTGTCTGTCCCTAGTGAACTAGGTACCACTAGTACTTTGTGAATGTCAGTTGTACTGGCAAATGACAAAGCATGGTGGAGTTTGTAAGTGAAAAAACCACCAACCCAACCATAATATAAACCAGATCCTTTCTTATTTACTCCCCTCCAAATACCCTCTGTATTATGAATACATTTTTAAAGGATGATTTATTATTTGTCTTCCCTGTCTCTCACATAAGATTTTGGTGGTAGCCATCAATGAACTGTAGGAAAAATGATTCATGGTTGTTGCAATCTTTATGAGCATGTCTCTAATGGGTCTGACAAAGTTGTGGATATTGACTTTCCCAAGAATAGTAAACAGAAAACTATTTTTTTTTTAAATATTGGAAGATTATTTTCAGGTCTTGCATCCAAACTGGGTTAGCTCTTTAGAATATAAATTAATTTTCAACATTTTCAACTAGGCCAAATGTTTATGTGGTGAAAAAACAAAACATGTGTCATGGTTTAACCCAGCAGGCAGCTAAAACAACCACACAGCTGTTTCTTCCCTCCCAGTGGGATGGGGGAGGGAACCGAAAGTGGAAAATAATAAACTTGTGGGTTGATTTATAGGACAAAATAAATAGATAAATAATAATAATTATAGAATATACTAGACAAGTGATTAACAGAACAATTTCTCACCACCCAAAGTTGATGCTCTGCAAGACCCTGAGCTGCCCCACCTCGCAGCAGAACATTATGTCATAGAATCATAGAATCATGGAATGCATTAGGTTGGAAGGGACCTTTAAAGGTCATCCCCTGCAGTAAGCAGGGTTATCTTCACTAGATCAGGTTGCTCAGAATCCCATCAAGCCTGACCTGGAATATCTCTGGGGATGGGGCCTCCACTGTTTCCTTTGGCAACGTGTTCCAGTGATCCACCACTGTCATACTGAAGAATTTTTTTTCCTAATATCCAACCTAAATCTCCCTTTCCTAATTTAAAACCATACCCCTCCTCCTATTGCTACATGCCCTCATGAGCAGTTCTTCCCCAGCTTTCTTATAAAGCACCTTTTGGTATTGGGAGGCAGCTATGAGGTCCCTCTCAGAGCCTTCTCTTCTCCAAGCTGAATAAGCCCAACTCTCTCAGCCTATCTTCACAGGAGAGGTGCTCCAGCATAGCATGCCATATATCATGGAATATCCCTTTGGTCATTTGGGTAGTTGTCATGCCTGTGTCCCCTCCCAGCTTCTTGGGCACCCCTGTGTTCTCACTGGCAGGACAGTATGAGAGGCTGCAAAGTCCTTGGCTTCTTTGCAATGACTAAAACCGTAAGTGCTTATCAACAGTCTTTTAATCCTAAATCCAAAACACAGCACTATACCAGCTGTTAGGAAGAAAATTAAGTCTATCCCTCCTGAAACCAAGATACCATGCTTAGCAGATATGATTGAATAATACTATGTGCTTTGCATTTGTTTTCACCTGTGTCACAAGTCTTTATTTTGGCTTACATATTGAAGAGAAAATATAAAGGAATACAATGGATTGGAAAACTAAAAACCTTATTTAAATAGCCTCAAGGGATTATTGCTGTCTTGCATTATTGGATACTGTAAACTATACTGGGTAATGCTGGGTGATTGTAAAGATTGGAAATCTTACATAATAAACCCTGATACTTCTGTGACTAAACAGAATATGAATTCTGAATAAAATCTGAGGCAATGGTTTTAAATTAGAAGGGGTTAGGGTTAGATTGGATATTTGGAGGAAATTCTTCTCTCTGAGGGTGGTGAGGCAATGGAACAGGTTTCCCAGGGAGGTGGTGGATGGCCCCTCCCTGGAGGTGTTCAAGGCTGGGTTGGATGGGACCTTGAGCAGCCTGGTCTAATGAGTGGTGTCCCTGCCCATGGCAGGAGGGTTGGTTGATGATCTTTAAGGACCCTTCCAACCTTAACCATCCTGTGATTCTATGATCATCTATGCAAACTTTGCTGTATATTTTCTTTTGTTTCAACTCCACTACACATTGTTGAGTGAGGCCCTATATTGGGATGATGTCAGTTTTTCACTGAATGTGGATTTTTTTATCCATTTGCTGCTGTGATTGTACTTGAATGTGGGAAAGTGAGTATGAGGCAGTATTCTTCTGTTACTCTTCAAGCTATGGCAAAAACCAAGTCTTGAGAGATCACATACTTCATTGGCTTTTGTGACTCAGGGTAAATGCTCTAGCTTGGGGACTGTGTATAGCAAATGAAAGGTCTAGTTCAGCAAGTCAAAGGGACATAAACTCAAGCTTGAATCATGTAGCTGAACTAAAACCATAATCTTTGATAGTTTCCCCAGAGCTGACACATGTCTCAGGAAAAGAGAAATTTTATAGTAATTCAAGTAAAAAGTTTACACTGCAGTAATTTTTTAGCCTCAGCAATGCTAAGGAAACAAACAAACAAACAAACAAGCAAGCAAACAGCCTACCAACCACCCAACAACAAAACCAAAACAAAACCCTCAAACCAAACTTCTTTTAGGAAAAAAAAGAGTATTCTGAATAAATTTCAGTGCCACTTCTACTCTAGAATATTCTAAAATGTATTAGTTTTGGAGATCTGTGTTCTAGGCCTTATGTTAGTGATCTGCACAGAGAAAAAGTAAGATAGAAACTATTATAATTACTTATTTAATTTATCTGCTAAACAACCATGTCATTTCTTTGTATGTTTAGTACTGTAACTAGGTTGGCTGCATTTAAAAGTGCAACATAACGGAGATATCTTGCCATCACCCAAAATATTAGATGAGATTATTTTATGTTGCCTTGATTTATTTTAATAGAAGGAGGTGTTAACTTTTGAACGTGTTTTGCTGAAGACCTCACCTCCCCCATTCTTCTAATGCTCTGGCAGAAAAAAATGACAGGTTCTGTAAACTGGGGAACAGTGAATGACGATGCTGTAGTGAAAAGGCTTATTGACACTTGTGGCTGCTTTGACACAAGCAGTTCATGGTATATGCTCAAAAAAGGTGCTCAAGATGCAATGACTGCCATAAGAACTGGAATCCAGATGGGCTTCATGAAGGTGAACGTTGAAGTAATTTAATAAATTAAAACCCACAACGAACAACACAATAGAGACATGTTCTGAGGAGTGTGCTTCTTCCCCTAATCCTTTAGTGTCTGAGCATATTAGTGTGTGTTTATCATCTTCCTTCTGTGTTCCTCTGTTTCTTCCTTAGAATTTTAGAGTAGTTGATGGTATTTGTGGAGAGAAGAATAAGATTATCTTGCTGTGACTTTATTCTTCTCTCTTAACCAAAGAACACTTAATAAATATATAAATAAACAAACAAATAAAAATACCCAGTAGCAACAAATGTCAGCTTCTGAAGAAATTCACAATAAAATAAAAGGTGCTTTAAAAGCAGTAAGGACAGTGGTACTGTCCCAGAGACAGTATATACTGTGTTTCCTGAGAGGCAGCTTTATTCTCCTAAATAAATGTTTCTAGCTTTATGACTCACTGCCCTTTATCACATGGTGTTTTGTTCTTTTGTCCTTGATGTTTTTCTTTCCCTCTTCTTTTTTTTTTTTTTCCCTCCCCTGGCTTCTGTGGTGTAAATGGACAAGAATGGTAAAAGTGCAAATTAAATGTCTGGTTTATTTTTCACTCAGATGTAATTGCACAAATGCAAGAAAGTTCATGGATTGTTGGGGTATGCAGTATCCCATCCTTATTTCCACCCTGTACTGTCCCCATCTTACCTTCCTCTACTCCCTTTAGCTGGGTTGATGCTGATTGCTCTCTCAGCAGGGAATTGTCAGACTTGTTTTTAGCTTCAAGGTGTTTTACAGGAGCGTGTGTGGTACCCAACCAACTAATCAGCTGCTGCCAGAGGGCTTGGCCAGTTGACTTTTGTCTTCAAAATGTGAGTCAAAAAGATTGCAGAGAACAATGGAGGATAAAGATGCATAAATCTGTAGTAGCTTGGCCAGTATCATATGTTAAACTCCGATCCAGAAGATACCTCCTCTGATAGCAATGGAGATGCAGGGAGTGAAATCAAACCTTCCTTTAAAAACACAAGTGAGACAGTCTTCAGTCTTTAAACACACGGATTCTCATAGGGCTTTATTTGTTAAAGGATTCTGATCTTCAGTTAGTGTCTCCTTGCTGCACATAAAATGACAATTGAAATCGACTGTCTCTTGCTAGGACACCAACTCTAGTTGGAAGGACAAATTGTCAAAGTGGTGACCTGACTTGCAGCACTGGTGCGTGTAGGACAATGCAGGGCAAGCAGTGACAATGAGAGCCTTTTTGGAAAATATCCTGTGCTCTGGCACTGATGAGAATGAACATGGGGTGCTTTTATAGCAGCTTATAACCAAAACACTTCCTATTTTGCCTTAGTAGGTTCTCATGGATTTCCTAGTGTAGTCTTCAGTCATCTTCTGGAAAAGGCAGAGGGTTTGACTTAAAAAGAGACATTTTAGAAAAAAAAACCCAAAACAGTTTACTAAAAGAAAATCCTACTAAAGCCTTCCCAAGAATCACCTCTATATTTTTCTTTAAACTGCTTATTGGACAAATTGATGATACTTCATTACTGGCAGCATTCCCTCTTATGTTTAAAATGCTGATGTAATGGCATTCTTCAGTATTATTTTTACCAACTGTTCCTCTATTTATAATCCAAGGTCGTCCCACGTAGTGATCAGTGAGTAAGGGGTGGTCAGAGGTCCTTCACAAGCCCTGGATTTTGAAGGGATATGATTAGGCTCCTTTAAGCAGAGACCTGGTACAGCAGTGCAGACTCAGTGCTTCATTTTAAGCACTTGATCCAGGGGTGCCTGCAGCTATTTTGTCAAATTTCATAGCTTGTTTCATTGAAGCATGTTGCCCATGTCTCTGATCAGGTTTACTTTGAGCCTTCTTAAGTGCCATCGTGGTAAGATGTGCCAGAGGCCCCTTGTAGTACCTCTCAGGTGTTCAGTGAAGTACCAGGCCTTGCTGCTGGGGCCTGTCAACCATCTGATGTAGATTTATGTGCCTTTGGTGTGCTGGTGAGGTGGCTGCACTTCCAACCTGGTGTAGTAGCTATTTTCACTTTCATTCTGGTGTTCAGTGAGGGACATAGTTATAGATACAAGTTTGTTTGGTGGGGGTTTTTTTGGGTTTGGGGTCTTTTTGTTTTTTTTCCAGGACAATTCTGCATTTCTTTTCCAAAGTTACAAAGTATGCAAAATAAAATGTAATTACAGTGAAGACCTATGTGTGCATTTATATGTGTATTTAAGTTTTCATTTACCCCATCTAACCTTCGCTTTACATCATTCTTTCTAGCTCTGACAATACTGGTGCTGGTCTGAACTGGCTGGCCATCCATTCACACCTCTCCTCTTTATACTGGTGTCTTCAGAAGCAGGGAGTTTCCTTTGATCCTGAGCTTTTGGTCTAGGGAAATAGGCCTTAGCACAACCCACTGATTTATCTAGAGGCAGTTCTTGCAATTAGCACTCTTGTCAAGGCTAAATGCCTTGTCAGAGTGCTGCTGAGTAGTATTGTGTGGTTTGCTCTCAGCTTCCCATACACACTGTGCTTTGCTTTGATACTGTGCACTCTGACAAGACTACCACATACATAACCAGGTGGATATACTTGTCTTACAAATACTATGCAACTCCTTATGCAGAAAGGCAAACTGAGAAGGGATTACTACCATTCCTGTTCAAATGGAAGGGAAAAAAAAAGAAGAGAAAAAAAGAATAGCACTTTTTCAAGTGATAGCATTTATCTTCACTGATCCTTCCAGTACTTAAAGGGGTCTACAGGAGAGATGGGGAGGGACTCTTTATTAGGGTGTGTAGTGATAGGATATGGGGTAAGGGGTTTAAACTAAAAGAGAATAGATTTAGACTGGACTGTTGAAAAAAAAAATCTCTCTGAGGGTGGTGAGGCACTGGCACAGGTTGCCCAGAGAAGCTGTGGATGCCCCCTCCCTGGAAGAGTTCAAGACCAAGTTGGATGGGGCTCTGGGCAACCTGATCTAGTGGAGGGTGTCCCTGCCCATAGCAGAGGGGTTGGAACTAGATGATCTTTGAGGTCCCTTCCAACCCAACCCATTCTATGATTCTATGATCCTAATTCATAACCTGACACAAGTTAATGTATTGTTCCTTACCTTGGAGGTATATTGGATGGTAGCTTAGCAATTGTCCTTCTTTTCTTCTTCATAGGTATTGACATATATTCATGTATTACATAGATCTTATGTCCCATTCTTCTCATGCCAGAGTCAAGATCAGCAATATTTGTTTTTGAAGAGAGTTAATGACAAATCAACAACCTTTTAACATTGGAGCAAGCTACTTTTGAAAAATGATAGTGCTTGAGAGGATAGCCAGAATGAAAACGTAGTTTAAAATAATTGGTGTAATAAACCAGTCAGTTGGAAAATTACTAATCAGGACTGAGCATAGAGACTTATCAGAAAGCTACAGCCTAATGCTTATCTGAGGACTTCATGTATCAAACTCCTTTTCATTCCTGCTTAAGTGGAGGAAATGGTCGAATCTTTGAGTGCCATAGAAATTACTAGTTAGCACATATTGAGATGTTCTCAACTTTGCAGCCTGAGGTGGATGTCCCCTTAAAGTCCTGTATGTCTCAGGGAATTATAAATAACCCTGACACAGGTCTTCCTCAGATATCATACTTTGTTGCTGAGAAACAGCTCCCCAAATAGTGCTTATGAACTTGTTAAATCTGATCTCCATCTTCTCAATGATGCTATAGACAATTTCTGGACAACCTGCATATTGCCTGGTAGAGTTGCAGAGAGAAAAGG
Source organism: Gallinula chloropus (assembly GCF_964237585.1). Lineage (NCBI taxonomy): Eukaryota > Metazoa > Chordata > Aves > Gruiformes > Rallidae > Gallinula > Gallinula chloropus. The sequence goes on from NC_140086.1 coordinate 6,818,804, forward strand.
TGGAAAGGGTAAATACAAAACTCAGAATCTGCCCAAAAGCTGTAAAAGCCCTTGTCTTACCCCTGCTGATAGTAGGGAGGTGTTAAGGGTTTTACACTATTTTACTAAATAGTGCTGGTTTGGAAAATGAGTTTTGTAAAGCTTCCTATGACCTCCTGAGATCGCTTCCAACCTGAGTTATTCTTTGATTTCGATGAATGTACGAGATACAATCTGCAAATGGCTGTAATGCTTCAAAATCCTGATCTAGCTGTTGTGGCCTGTTAGTTGCTTTGATTGTCAGCATTTTCCTTAGAAGAATCTCTTCCTTTCATCAATCTTTAAATTATTCATATTCCCTCAGAAGCTTCCCTTCCGGGAATTAAGTCATAGGAGAGGTCAACAGCAAGAGAATTCTGAATTCTACTCTCATTTGTCTAGAGTTTTTGTCTTACTGGCCTGTGCTTTTACAGAAATGAGCTGTGCTGACCCTGGATATCTGCCACTTGGCAAAATGGGAAGAAAAAAAAATCGATCTCCCACACAAGAGTAGCAAGAGAGTTAATTAAAATTTGCTTTGAGATTCTTGCACATCCTATGTTATTTACTTTTTGCTTCTTATAATTTCCATAATATTATCATTCTGTCCCCAGGCTTAATTAGACTTTTTTACCTCTCTTAATTACTGCTTTGATCTGGCTTTTAGCAAGTCCTCCTGAAGATGGAGCCCAATAATGCTATTGGAAAGATTCCAGTTGATTTCAGTCAGTTTCAAACTTTGCATGAACCCCAAGATGCTGAATAAAACATAATAATCCATTCATGGATTTGTTAAGCAAAATACTTCAAATGTTTATAATGCCTGTATATATGTGTTGTTTAGGTGATGACCTGAAAAAATCATGTCTGAGGTCCAGGGAACGGTCGAGTTTTCTGTGGAGCTACACAAATTCCATAATGTGGATCTCTTCCAGAGAGGGTGAGTTGATTGTTCTATTAATTTCCAGCTGATTACAGAGGAGTAGTTTACAGAAAAGAGTTAAACTCCAAACCAGGTTGTTTTCTGCCAAATGCAGTTATACTTCATGCAATCTCCAGGGCAGGGAAGGATGTCATTGGGCTTTCATTGCTGTCAAGGAAGATCAATGTACATTACTTTCACTATAAAGTCAGACTGACTGACTTGATTTTGTAATACCGTGTTGTTATGCTCCAAATTATTTTAAGCATCTGTTCAGATATAACCACAATAGCTGTTTTAAATTCTCCTGGACTGGTGTTGAGTCTCTCTGCTAAATGATAGCTGCATTGAGCTATAATGACAACATGTTCGTTACAGGGTCATAAATATAATGACTATGTGCTTTTAATGAAATGTAGCTGATTCCCACCTTTTCAGAAGGGAACATGAATGCTCATCTTTGCCTAAAGCTCTGGTTCTGATGGTCACATTGGGTTTTTTTTCATATCCCTGTAAGTCAGAGGAGTAACTTCTGGCTTACTGAAACTTTTGCTGCTATTCGTTTGCACCTCTTCCTAACAGCTTTTGTAACAACACAGTGGCTGTGGAAAAGCCTGACCAAGAGTGAGTTGTTACTCTGTTTGCATATTGGACCCTACTGGTGTTTTTCAATGAGGAAGATGCTGAAGCACTTTTTGAGGACACCAGAAGGCCCAGATGAGTCAAAAGAATATGCTCTATGAACAATTTGGGGGTCTAGGGGAATATTCTTTCATCTATGAGGGTTGATGTATGTAGAACACTAGATATTCTTGTTGGAGCCTTAGCTTGGCACAGGGTGGTTCATAGATGATTTGTTCATCTCAAGCACCGCTTCAAGAGAGAAAACTATGGAAATGTTTTGGGTATTGGGTTGGATTAGGTAGAGCTGTTTCCATCTCTGCACAGGCTTTTTGTTATTTGTTTTTACTGGAAAAGATGCTGTGAACTTGAATGAAGGAAACAGCTCTATTTTGTTTTAACAGCTGACATCTGTCATTCTGTTCATGTCTCCAAGAGAGTATCTACAACTTTATGTTAGAAAGCATTCTGACTATACTGCTTGGGTTAAATAGGGAAAAAATAACCCTTTGTTCTTGAGGTGTTTGATTTATCTGAGTTATAAAAGAAGTCTCTTGTGTATTCCAGTCCTTATGGTCTTAGAAGACAGTCCGAACTATAGATTTTTAATTTTTTCTTTTCTTGGCTTCTGATGATCTTCCTCACATCTGGAAATCCACACCCATTTGTAGGTTCAGTATTTGTTTTGGGTTTTTTTTACTCAGATGGTATAGGATGTTCAGAGATTAGCCAGGAATCTTCCCACTTCTCCTGTTACTGTGCGACAAGCTGCCTGCTTTTTTGTCATATCGGTCTGCTTTTGCATTCAATAATTCCTGTAAAATCCTTTCTTTGGCTTTGACAGTCAGATCAAATCTCTGGTGTGGGGGTAAACCTAGCACTAACACAGGTAATATATTCTGCTGTCACACTAATGAGTTCCTAATTACCCTTGCTTTTTTCCCCACTGGCACTTACCTTGCTTTACTGATTAATATTCCAAACTCAGGGTACTACAGGTTACACTGCATTAATCTGTTTACAGTAATTTTCCTTACTGTATATCCTGCACAGTATTACATTTGCTTTCCTTCTATAATTTTAACCTTTGAGTTTCCAACAAAATCCTTTATTGTATCTCATATTTGCTGATAAGTATCCTCTGGATGGCTTCATCTGCTCAACAGCCCCTATCACTGTTTCATGAAAGTGTGAAGAAAAGTGTGAGTCAGTAAGCTTGCCAAATTTCATTTCAACTTGGGCACATTTTTTAGTTTTCCCCTTAGTGCCATTGTTAATATTCACTATAGACACCTGGGATATCTTGCACTGACATACAGTCTCCCTGGACAAGAGGGTGATAGAAGTAATAATGACGGGAATTTTCTATTTAACTGGTGTTTTTCTTTGAGTGCCTTGTAAATTGAGTCAATATCCTTCTGTCCTGCTGAAGGCCAGAAAGGTGATTTATGAAAGGTTGTCCATCAGGATAACAGTGGAGCTGAAATGAATCTTAATTTCTGTGGGAACCCGACGTGTTGTGTTTCTTAACAACAAAAAGTAAGAACAGCAGTGAAGAGTATTAATAATTTAAGTTGCCTACTTTTTATCTTAATACTTTGGTACAAAACCAACCAACCAACCAACCAAAAAACATAGTAAAAACCTGATTATGTATCTCCACAAATACATAGAAGTCCTGCTGCTGTATGCCTAATTGATGTAAGGCTGAAATTCCTGGGTTGGAACTCTATAATTGTGCAGAAATGAGGACAGTTTTCCAAAGCACTTAGTCTTGGCTAATCTTCCTGAAGATGGTGCCTTTAGGGAGTGTGTGGCTGGGCCAACAGTGAGCCCTTTGGAGGACAGCACTCCATGCAAATAAAGGAATGAATAAATAAAGAAGGCTTTAAGAATTGTGGGAGAATCAGCCCTTCTAGAGCTGTGAGGTGATGGTTAATAATCAAAATTGATTAAGGACATGATCTGCTGCCTGTATGCCACAGAGTCCAAGTGCTTTAAAAATATTAGGTCTTCAGTAATGGTCCTGTTCTGTTTTTGATGGCACTGATGAAGCTATTTTGCATTCTGTATGCACACACAGCCAGATGCCACCTCTCCCTCTGCATGAGAAATGGAAACTCCTTAATCTATCTGAATTACACTTTGTGATACTTAAATCATGTTTCTTAACCTGTATGAACAGTTAATACTAAAAAGCGACTGTGAAATAAAAGTAATCAATCAGGTGTGTTTTAGTGAGTATTTGTTATGGTTATATGTTTCTGGCATATGGAACAGGAACAGGCATCAGTAAATTATGTGTTGCAAGTATTTTACTTTAATCAGTCAGAGTTAAATTTATCTGCTTCTAAAGGACAAAAATACAGTGTCAGTATTTCTAGACATCAAAGGTTAAATGCCGTAGGTGCTGCTATAGGGGAAGAAAGAACCTTTTCTTTGGTTAAAGCAAAGATTTGTAATGCTGTTTGATGCCAGAGTTCTAAAGGTTGAGTAATAAGTAATGCAATTTCTGGAAGAAAAAACATTTTTTAAGTTTTCCATCCTTAATTCTCTCCATCATGTGTGGTTTAATAACTGGTGACAGATATTTTCTCTAGTGAAATTAGCTAACTGATTCTGATTTTCCTTAATAGAGTAGGAAATAAAATTATCCCTGACTGCCAGAGATCAATTAATTGATTTGTCTGGTTCTGTCAGAAGCAATCTTTCTGCACCTTTTTTTCATAAAGCTTTTCAAAATCTATTTGACAGACAAAAAAACACAACCCAACCCCACAACTGCTGCATTCACAAGCTAAGTTACTTTTGGAGTCTATGAGGGAAGAGAGGGCACAAAGGAGGTGAAATGACTTCATAATGCTGAGATTCTGGCAAAGATGCATTATAAAACAAGGAGAAGTGTAAGTCATTAGTTACCAATCACAGGACTGAATCAACTGCTCATCAGTCTTTTGACTCCTCAAATTCTGGGCAGCAATTTGTTAAATGTCTAGCACTTACACTGGTGGTTTATGTGTGTAAGGGCTAGTGGTGATGAAAAACAGGTGTAAAAATGAAGTCCAGCTTCTTCTAAACTGAATGAAGCATTTCCTTGGGGAAAAGATCAAAGACACAATACAACAGCTCCTTTCCTCAGCAGACTGGGGTTCAGCAATCACAGGATCATAGAGTATCCTGAGTTGGAAGGGACCCTTGAGGATCATCAGGTCCAACTCCTGGCTCCACACAGGGACAGCCAAGTCAGAGCATGGGACTGAGTGCATCGTTCAGACGCTTCTTGAACTCAGTCCAGCTTGGGGCTGTGACCACTTCCCTGGGGAGCCTGTTCCAGTGCCTGACCACCCTCTCAGTAAAGAGCCTCTTCCTAACATCCAACCTAAACATCCCTTGTCAACTGATGTCTTTCTTGTGAAGATGGATACCTGGAAAATATACATCATGTTCAGAGTGGCAGGATTTGCAGAGGCAAATATATTTTACTCATAACAGTGTGAATTTCTTCTAGCTTCTCACCTGTAATGAAACACAAATCACTTTTGGATTGTAAAACTATGACAGTCTGAAAATACTTACCAAATTCATTTATGATGCATGAATTCACTTTAATATTAATGAAGTATTGAAAGAAAGAAAGAAAAGAAAGGAAAGAAAGGAAGAAAGGAAGAAAGCTCAGTAAACCATGTTGACCGATGATCAAAAGTAGGATACTCTTGAATCTGCAAATGGTTCTTCCTCCTTGAAATAAGCATCACTGATTTATGTTACCCTGAATATATGAGGTAACTGTTCTGTGTCACTGCTTTACTTGCAGAGAACTGAGCTAAAGGCCAACTCCAACTCATCTACTAGGCTGGGTAACCAAAGCAATAGAACAGAATTAATACAATCTAAGTTGAGGAATAAGTAGCCTGGGTAGATAGTACTCAGGACTGAGTGTTTCATGTGCTAGATGTTGCAGAGCACCTTAGTGTGTCCTCTCTGAAATACAGCCACTGTACAGTGACAAAAACTCTGCCTTGCCTGCTGGAGCTACTTCTTCTGTGACCTGCTATGGTCAGGTTTGTGTCTTTTCTGCCATTTTGTGTAAATGCTGACTGTACAATTAACCAGATGGTGTATGCTCAAGTGACAAAATAATGCACAAAATATGCATAGCCATCTGTTGCATGTAAGTGTGTCACACTATAATTGTTCAATGAATAGCAGAGAAAGGAGAGCTGAACTTGAGCAAGACAAAAGTTAGCAGTTAGATGACAGCTTCTTTTAGTGTATGGCTCACAACCCTTTGATCAAGGTGAGACATATATATCCATAACTGGTCTGTGTGTCCCTATGCTGCTTGCTGATAATAACTGTAACAGATCACAGAGTCACAGACTCATAGAGTCATTGAATGGTTGCGGCTGGAAAGCACCTATAAAATCTTCTAGTTCCAAACCCCTTCCATGGGCAGGGACACCCTCTACTAGACCAGGCTGCCCAAAGCCCCATCCAACCTGGCCTTGAACATTTCCAGGGAGGGGGCAGCCACAGGTTCTCTGGGAAACCTGTTCCAGTGTCACATTGCCCTCACAGTAAAGACTTTCTTCCTGATATCTAAGCTAGATCTACCGTCTTTTAGATTAAGACCATTACCCCTTGTCCTATCACTACATGCCCTTGCAAAATGTCTTTTTGTAGAAAGCTTTCCTGTAGGCTCCTTTTAGGTACTGGAAGGCTATAAGAAGGCCTTTCTGGAGCCTTCTCCAGGCTGAAGAAGCCCAGCTCTGTCAGCCTGTTTTCTTCTTTGATGGGTGGACTGTCTGTTGGATAAGGAATTGGCTGGATGGTTACATCCAGAGGGTAGTGGTCAATGGCCTGATGTCCAGATGGAGTGAGGTGACAAGTGGTGTCCCTCAGTGATCTGTACTGGGACCAATGCTGTTTAATGACTTTATTAATGTTACTGACAGTGTGATTGAGTGCACCCTCAGCAAGCTTGCAGATGACACCAAGCTGAATGGTGCAGTCAAAATGCCAGAGGGACAAGATGTCATCCAGAGGGACCTGAAGAACTAGAGAAGTGGATCTGTGCAAACCTCATGAATTTCAACAAGGACAAGTTCAAAGTCCTGCACTTGGGTGGTGACAATCCTTATTATCAATACAGGCTGTGGGACAATGAGATAGACAGTAACCCTGAAGAAAAGGACTTGGGGGTACTGATGGATAAAAAACTGGACATGAGCCAACAATGTGCACTTGCATCCCTGCAAATACCTTCCTGGGCTGCATCAGAAGAAGTGTGGCCAGCAGATTAAGAGAGGTGATTCTCCCCCTCTGCTCTGCTGAGACCTGGAGTACTGCATCCTGCCCTGGAGCCCTCAACAAAAGAAGGATATGGACCTCTTGGAGCAGGTCAGGAGGAGGGCCATGAGTATAATCAGAGGCCTGGAACACCTCTCCTGTGAGAGCAGGCTGAGAGAGTTGGGCTTGTTCAGCTTGGAGAAGCAAAGGGTCCAAAGGACACCTTATAGTGACCTTCCAGTACCTGAAGACCTACAGGAAAGGTCAGGAGGGACTGTTTATAAAGGCATGGAGTAGTAGGATGAGGAGCAACAGTTTTAAACCAGAGTATGGTAGGTTTAGATTAAACATTAGGAAGAAGTTCTTTACTATGAGGATGGTGAGACACTGGAACAGTTTGCCCAGGGAGGTAGGGGAGGCTCCATCCTTGGAAGCATTCAAGGTCAGGCTTGGTGAAGCTTTGAGCAACCTGATCTAGTAACCTGCTTACTGTAGTGGGGTTGGACTACATGACCTTTAAAGGTCCCTTCAAACCAAAACACATTCTATGTTACTATGATTTTAAATGGAAAATGCATCTGCATGAAGGATCATCCCTTTCTGGGACCTGACTGGAGCAGTGCAGTGCATGTCTACTGGTCAGGCATCTTACAACTTATCTGGCATTTGTGACAAGTGCACACAGTGCTGTGTGTTTGTGTGCAAAGAGTAGAGTTAATATAGAAAACATTCCATGGCTCAAGTTCTACATGTGGGGAGAGAATAAAAGAAAATTATATGATGGACATTGGTCTTTGTGGAAGCACTACTGATAGGTGTTCAGATGTTAGTGATGAGTATCATATTAAAATCTCACACAGAATGGGATTAAACACAAAAAAGGAAAAGTTAGTCAGCTCAGGGGTTTATGTACATGTTTGTAACTAAAGGCAAGTATAAAATTTTGGAAGTTCAGACAAAGCCAGTACCATAGCAAAATGGACACTCTGCAGTGATCTGGTCAGCAGTGGATTGTGATAGGCAAATAAAATAATGCAAATACCTACATCTTGGAAAGTACAGGGGGTTCATTGTTCTTCCAGCCTCAGTTCAAAACTGCTAAGCACTCAGTTCATCAGTTATAAAAACGTGACATTTTTTGTTAATCAGGCTTCTACAACCATCTTCAAAATCATGGGAGTTTCTCCATTGACTTGCTGGGTTGTGTCTCCCTGATTTAGAGGCTGGCAAGCAATGTACTTGTCCCTCCAGAGAAAATGATTTGTGATACTTAATATTAAGCAATGACATTTCTAGTCAGGTTTCTGTGCCAGAGTTTGTAGCTGAACACACAATGTCTATGCCTTTATTGCAGGTCTTTCCCCCTTTTTGTAAAGCTACATTCCCTGGAGCCTGACAATTAGGCAAGAAACTCAAAATTAACCTTTTAGTGCTGATGAGATTGCTATGAAAGCCACAGAAGGCTTTATCCCAAAATGTCAAAAAATAATTTCATATTTATTAGTTTTTAAAATATTTTTATAAAATTTTAACTCTAGGTTCCATTCTCTTGTTGAACAATCCCTCAGTGGCCATCAGTGCAGGCAGAGTAGGAAGGAAGTGTGTTTTCTGCAAGTCATTAAAAAAAAAATGATAAAAAGAAGAAAACCCCAACTTGGCTAACTGTTGTGTTTTGTTGACCAAATAAACCTTTGTCCCTTAACATCTGGATGCTATCTTCTCTAAGGAAAGCAAATACCACCCCAATCCAAGTAACATTTACACTGGTCCTTTGATGACTTCTGAGTGAATTATGTCAGAAAGCAGCTTCAATTTCACCTAACATGATTTACATTTATATAGAGCTGCACTTCAGACATTGACTGTTGTCAGCAGTGTGGCCAGGAAGGCCAGTGGTATCCTGGCTTGCATCAAAAATAGTGTGGCCAGTAGGTCTAGGGAGGTGATTGTGCCCCTGTACTCAGCATTGGCGAGGCCACACCTCAAGTGCTGTGACCAGTTCTTGGCTCCTCACCATAAGAAGGACACTGAGGTCCTTGTGTGTGTCCAGGCTAAGGAAGGAGCTGGAGGGCAAATCATATGAGGAGCAGCTGAGGGAGCTGGGGGTGTTCAGTCTGGAGAAGAGGACGCTGAGGGGAGACCTTATCACCACCTACAACTACCTGAAGGGAGGTTGTAGAGAGGTGGGCGATAGTCTCTTCAGCCAGGTGACAGGACATAGGACAAGGGGAAATGGCACAAAGCTGTGCCAGGGCAGGGTCAGATTAGAGGTTAGGAAAAAAAAATTGACTGAGATTTGTGAGGAGGTGGAACAGGCTGCCCAGGGAGGGAGTTGAGTCACCACTCCTGGATGTGTTTTAAGAAAAGGGTAGATGAGGTACTTAGGGATATAGTTTAGCATAGGAGAGGAACATTTGGACTCAATCATCTTAAAGGTCTTTTCCAACCTTGTGATTCTGTGTAATTCACAGTTACAGAGGGGGGAACCCGTGTCTACAGCTGGAAATCACTCGGCTCTGTGCATGTATGTGGGTGCAGGGGAAGGGAGCCTAAGCTCTCAGACTTGAGAAAGCATCTCTGTGTATGAGCTGCGGCATTTTATTACCTACAAACAAGGGATGTGACTAAATTTTTAAAGCACTGACGTTAACTCAGAAAAGCCAGAAACAGGACACCAGCGTAGACTGCGTCAGTGCAATTACTCTAAACAAGATAGGGTGAAAAAAATTTACTAAATGAGATGCTTCAAAAAAAACTCTATCTATTCCTTGTGTCCAGTTTTTAAGAAATGGGAATTTAGTATTCAGATTTTCACCTGAGAGTGATCCTGGTGCTCTTCTGGCACTTTTCCTCTCTAAAACATTTTGCAAACAGCCATTAATTGAGGCAGATGAAGCAATCTGTGTTCAGAATGTGTTACCACTTTGTTACACACTCTGCATATCCCTAGAGGAAGCAGGGCATAATCACCATCAGCAAATCTTGTCTTTATAGGACAAGCTGTTGAGACAACAGCTAGACCTGTTTGCAGGGTATCTTGGAAGTGTTACAGCACCAACAAAATACCTTCTGAAACAAAAGTTTAATGAGGTCAGGAAAAACGTAGAGTGGTCAAACTGAACAGGGATCTTGCATCCAATGGTGAGGCACTGGAACAGGTTGCCCAGAGAAGCTGTGGTAGCCCCCTTCCTAAAGTATTCAGGGACACGTTGGATAGGGCTTTGAGCAACGTGGTCTAGTGGGAGGTGTTCTTGCCTATAGCAGGGGGGTTGGAACTAGATGATCTTTGAGGTCCCTTCCAACCCAAACCATTCTATGGTTCTGTGATTACACACACTTTGGCAGGCACAGCTTATTTACAGGTCCAGGGTGTCAGCTGGGAACTAATCTACATGGTGTGTAGCTGAGTCTCAATTTAGAATGATCACACAAAATGCACATAACACTCACCATTAAGGTGACCACACACAGTCCCAGGCTGCTTCTGCACTTCCTGAAGCTCTGCCCAATGAATATTGCCTGGGCAGCATTGCTCCTGGGCATCAGGAAACACATGGATGAGGGGTGTAAGGTGTCTGGGGTCCTTTGGTGCGGCCAGCAGAAGGTCCCATTGTCATCTCTCATATGTCACCTGGATACAAACAGCCTTTTGCACTCCTGTAGCCAGCTGACAGTCCTCTTAACAGTGACAGGCTCACCCTGGTTTTTATGGTCTGCATGCCCTGCCCAGCATGCCCCCAGGGAAGTTACAGACCAATCCTGCAGGTCAGTCCCGAGGAACACTCCCAGGCCCCAGAATCCACCCACTTCATCTTCACTTAACAATGTCTGATCCCCTCATTTCAGAGACACACCACAAATACTCAGTCTCCACCTTGCCCAGATTGCACAAAAACTTGACCTAGAGTTCAGTAAGCACCAGACCTGTCCAGGGGGTTCTGTGAATAGTGGTGTGGGGGTTACCACCACGGGGACCCATATGTCTCTCAGTTTTAATAAATGACCATAGATTAGAAAAAATTTGGACATTAGAAAAAAAAAATTACTGAAAGAGTTGTCAGGGCCTGGAACAGGCTGCCCAGGGAGGGGGTTGAGTCACCTTCCCTGGATGTGTTCAGAAAAAGGGTAGATGAGGTACTTAGGGATATGGTTTAGCATAGGATGGGAATGGTTGGACTTGATGATCTTCAAAGGTCTTTTCCAACCTTGTGATTCTGTGTGATTCTGGGATTTCTCTCCTCTAAGGCCTTTTGCTCCTCCAGCTCCCCCCTCCCTCCTTGAGGGCCTTTCCCTCAGGTTCTGTTTCTTCCCAGACATTCCTGTCCCAATCCTCAGGATCCAGTCCTGCAATGAGCTTTCGGATGTGGGCAACAATGCAGGGTTTTCCTACTTGTGCTAGCAGGAGTTCAGTTTTCTGTTCTAACAGGAGCATCCACTCTTGCTTTCTCTTTAACTGCATTTTTATAGACTGTCTGTCTGTAGTTGTTTCTTTAAATGACATTTTTCTAATTTTTTGGATGCTCCTGTGATGCTCCTGTGCCTGAGTTGGGCAGGCACTCAGGATGGCACACGCGGTCCTTCTTCCCTCACCATCCTGTATGTTACTGTGGCATCGCAACACTCCCTCCAACACCACTGCTAGATGGTGCCACTTCTCCTTCGCCCAGGCAAGTCCCCAGGAGAAGGCACACAGCCATGGCACTGTTACAGCTTCTCAATCCACATCCAGCTGGCTACGCCAATGTCATGATCTCGGCGATTTGGTCCAGACTCAATAATTGGTGCTGCTTTGAGCAGGCGTTTGGCTGGAGACTGCCCAGGTTGCCTTCCAGACTGAGCGTGACCATCACCTTCCTCAGCATCGAAACACTCTGCAGCTGCCTTCTGTATCATTCAGTTTCAGCCTGTGCAGCTGACACTAACATTTTAGTGATTTATTGTCAGCACAATGGTCTCCAATAATTCATCCAGCATTTAGCTTACAGGACAAAGTAGGTTTATTTAATTAACATTAAAAAATTATTTTAGCTGAGAAATGCAGTTTACAAGTAAAATGAAGTTCTGCTTCTCATCTATGTGAAGTGGTCTACGCCTTAAGTCTTGCTGCTCTTGTGCCCTGTTCCTCAACAAACATGTCACATCCTGAAGAAGGCCAATTTTCGATGCTGCACTTACTGCTAACCAGTTCTTAGAATTTATGGGGTTTGTTTCATCAAGTTGCCATGATATCATTAAGCACAAATACTCAGAGGGTAAAACAGTTAGACCTGCGTGCATCAGCGAAGATCACAGCTGTCTCTAGAAGACCCACGAATGAAAAGCAAAGACTTACTGTATAAAGTCTATTGGTTCAAGCAGAAATTCACCTCAAAGACATGGTTTTAGGCCATTAAATGAAAACCTTTGCTTTGCTGAACTTAAAACTTAAATTAACTTTCTTAAAGGTGATCAAAGCCATCCTGTGATACTCCAGAGGATAATGCTTTAAATTTAAGATCTCTGCTTGTAGAAATATTTTTATTTTATGAATTGGATTCATAAAAATGGGCAAAGCACTGGCCAATTACAGACAGAGAGCTTTGAAGAAAATCTTATGATGGTCAATTTTTAATGCTATAGATGATAGAATGAGCTGTCTTCCAGGTTAATGAATGATGAGCATTAAAAGATGGCCAAATCCCAAAAGTTTCATTTTAAGTTTCTTCTCCTTTTAACTGTATTTTTTTACCCAAGATTTTAATTTAAGATCACACCTTGCATTTTATTTCCTAAGACAGTGGATCCCATCTGTTTGCATGACATTCCTCTTGGCTAGCACTGTCTGTATGATATATTTTAATGTTTGTCTTCCAGCAGCAAGCAGAATGCCTTCTTTGCTTGTAACCTTACCTCTAGATTTCTGAACAAAGCTCTGTACAAAGCTTTCCACCTGGGTAGCTAGAGTAGCTGTGCCTATACCTGTACCAAACTGTGCTCTGCATAAGTGTCACTACCTTTTTATCTTCGCATCAGAAATCACTTTGCAACCTTTATTGATCCTTCAGAATGTCTTTCTTATGTCCTAGTTGTTTATATTATACAGATGGGAAAAAGATGAGACAACTAACAAGACTAGGATCAGAAGGCAAGGAAGTGAATATATTGATTCACTAGATCACACTATTTTCTTTCCCTGATACCTATGACTAAACAGAGGTCAATTTGCTGAATGTTGTGCAATGTGTTCTTTTAAATAATTTCTTTTAATGACTACTTACCATTCTAGTGTTCATGACCAAAGCTCAGCTGCCATCCCATGTGTGAAAGGTGACTGAAGCAAAGTGAGCACACTCTTCCCTGACATATGACTCAGCTGGTTCTTGTTGTGCTACATGGGCACCAAATGGGAGCAGAACAAGTGGTAATTCTGGCCCATATGGGTTGAGAAGTAATAAAACGACATTTGGAGTTCTCATAAACTCTCAAATTAATGTAACATTTCTGGGCTCTCCAACATGTGTTTGTTTTAAATAACCATATTGACCAGAATTTTCCCTTGGATATTGCACATGCCTGGTTTCTCTATAAATGATCACTGGGAACTGTATGTGAAAGATTTCACATTACCATGCAAACCAGGGTTGAAGAAAAATGCCACACAAGTGGTTATGTTCCTGACTTAGTGCATCATGCCCATCATTTTTGGAAGGGAAGCGTTTCAGCTGTATTTCACAGAATCACAGAATCGTAGGGGTTGGAAAGGACCTCAAGAGATCATCAAGTCCAACCCCCCTGCCAAAGCAGGTTCCCTAGGACAGGTCACACAGGTCAGTATCCAGATGGGTCTTGAATATCTCCAGAGAAGGAGACTCCACAACCTATGGTCCTGTCCCCAGAGACCATAGAAAAGAGGCTGGCTACTTCCCCTTGTGTCCCACACTTGAGATATTTATAAACATTAATAAGATCCCCTCTCAAGGCTGAACAGACCCAGTTCTTTCAGCTTTTCCTCATAGGGGAGATGCTACAGTCCTTTAATCATCCTCATAGCCTCCTCTGGACTCTCTCCAGGAGATCCCTGTCTTTTTTATACCAGGGAGCCCAGAACTGGACAGGTGGGGCCTGACCAGGGCAGAGTAGAGGGGGAGGATCACCTCCTTCAACCCGCTGGCCAACGCTCCTCCTGATGTCCCCCAGGATCCCACTGGCCCTCTTAGCCACCAGGGCACACTGCTGGCTCATAGTCAACCTGTCATCTACCAAGACCTGGGGGTCCATCACTGCAGAGCTTCTCTCCAACAGGTCATCCCCCAGCCTGTACTGATACATGTGGTTATTCCTTCCTAGGGGCAAGACTCATTTCCCTGTCTTATATTTGAGTAAGTCCTGTCTCTTGGCAATACTACGCACACATTACTGCACAGTTTTGTAAGGTACATTCTATATGTAGGATATATAACTAGGGAACCTGCTTTACCTGATGATCTCTTGAGGTCCCTTCCAACCCCTACAACTCTGTGATTCTGTGGTTTTAATGTAGTGGTTCCAAACCCAAATGATTTATCTATAATCCAGTATAATTTACTGGAGAGAGTAAGTTTGTGAATTTTCTTGAGGTGGCCTTGATCAGCCTTTTAGCTCATCGGCTATTATCTACACATGTGGGAGAAGCAGTAATATCAGGGTACAATCACAAGTGCTCAGGTGTTGTAACAGTATAAAACATGACTGTGCATGGGAAAAGTTTGTTTCAGAGTGTTCTGACTGTTATTTCTCATATATTCTTGCATTCAGTTTAAAACATCCCAAAGCCTACTTTTCAGAATGAAACACCATTCACCATCTCCAGATCAGGCCCTTTTAAGATGGCTTAAGTTCAGAAGACAAAATCATTCATTTTTGACACTTCATCATTTAGAGTTGCCTTGAGATAACTGTTTGTGCAACTGGCTAGTTTAATTCTATGGATGCAATCAAACCATATGGCGTGTATACTGCAGACAAGGTGCGCTTGCAAAGCAGTGGAAAAAGCATTTGGCCTTTGTACTTGCATTAATGGAGTTTGGTATAGTGTCTGTCTGAATGGAAAGATCTTTTTTAGCGCTTTAATTACTTAATGTGCTTGCTGCAGCAAAAGTACATTAACAAACACAGATCGATTTCTCCCATCAATCCGTGTCCACTTTGGTACTTCAGAACATCCATTCATTTGTGGGGGTAACAGCTGCCAAGAAAAGGTATTACAAACACAGTGCAGCTAAAAAATGAACTGTTCTTTAATAATCTCTTGTTCTGAGTTGGCTATACATGGTAAATTTGTTGCAATGTCCTGCAACAAATGAGAAGTCCGTTTATGATGTGACTGTTTGGAGAGATGTCTGCAACCAGCCAACTCCAGAAACGCTGAGGCAGCTGAGGTTTTGTAATTTATTTTGTGATTCCTTTGCTGACCATTTTAATGTATTCTCTTTGGTTTAGACATTGCCAGGACTGACATACACTCCAAGTAAGATAAACTTTGTGAAGCAGTGGAGAGAAATGAATTGATGTAATAGACCTACTAGAACTTAAGGAAAGTGGCTGGGTGTGAAGATTTTAATGTAAGAGCAGCCTTGGCTTGTTCAACCACTGGATGAAAAAGGAAATTTAAATCCCTTAACAGAAAACATACTGGTGTGAAGTTCTTACCTTTAGCAGTGGGCACAGCACTTAAGCATTCAGGGACTGTTTACATGGGCCTGTAGAGATTGGACCATTGGTGAGGGCTTTAAGCTGGAGGAAGGTAGATTTAGATTAGTTATATGGAAGAAATTATTTACTTCAAGGGTGGTGAGGCACTGGCACAGGTTTCCCAGAGAAGCTGTGATGTCCCTTCCCTGAAAGTATCAAGACCAGGTTGGATGGAGCTTTCAGCAACCTGGGCTAGTGCAGGGTATCAGTGCCCACAGCAGGGGGTTGGAACTACCCAAACCATTCTATGATTCTATGATTTTAGTAAATGGATAATTTCATTTAAGCCAGTAGGTCAAATTACCAGTTTGGGATGAATAAACCTATTTAGAGGTTGCCCTAATGGTGAGGAAAATAGATCTGTGCCCCCCTATCTTATGGAGTTACTGAAAGGCTAAATACATCAAGAGTTTTTAGAGAATAAACCAATAAGAAATAATTCAGAGAATGAAGTGGATAGAAGGTCTGAAAGCATTGAAATCTTAGGGTTTTTTTTTAAATCTAACCTGACCTTCTGACAATTTTTGTTCCCTTACTTAAAAGCTGTCATATCCATTTCTACACCAGGATACCCTTGGTCTCTGATACATGCTACAGATCAAAATTGAATTAAAATTGCATTACAAATCATACCATGCAACCAGCTTTCCCATTAGTTTATGATTTGGTGTTTGCAAAAAAGTATGTAGTGTCTCTACTACAGCATAGGTCAGTACTGCTTTGGTTCTTCTGTGCACTGTTTGGTTCTTCTGTTTGGTTCTTCTGTGCACAGTTTCTCCTTTTGTCTTTTGTCAAAGTTTCTGAAACTGTTTCAGTGAATTTATATATGATAAATATTAACTCTTGGAGGAGCAGCTCAAAAATGTCAGAGCTTTAGCAGAGGGGACAGATTCATGAGGCAGTTGGGAGTGAAAAGTCTTTTTCACCTTGCTGAACAGAGTTACTTTAAAGGAGAGAGGATTCATATCGACAAAAACATTGTGAAGAGAAGGTGTGATGCAGTTGTTAATGCTGAATCCATTCTGCAGAAAATGGGATTTCCATCTCTAGAGCTCCCTGGCTTGTGCCAGCACTGAATGTACTTTTAAAAAGAGACTATTCATCCTTCTTGGAAGAGGGTGAAGAGTCCCTTCAATGCTGCCAACACTTCAGTGGGAAAAATAGGTAAATTTGGGTAAGTTCCCACAATTAGCAATTCGTTTTATTTGTGTGGAGTGAGTGGGTGAAAATGGAGATGACCTGTTCCCTGAGAAAGACTAGGAAAGAAAACCAGACGCAGAAATTAAAATGGAGAAGGAAATTAAAAAAATTAAAAAGGAGAAAGGGATAGTGATGGATTATGATGATGACAACAACGATGATGATGATGAAAATGACGATGATATTTTCTTTGGGGTACACTGATCATCCCCAGTCCTGATGGATCATCCCCAGTCCTGATGCGGGGGAAATGCACCGGCATCTGAAAGACCCGACTTTCCTCATCTGCTCAAATTGGCATTTTTGTGATTTACCACTTGGAGTTTGTGGGAAAAGGAGGGTTGAAGAGTCACAGTTACTCAGTGTATCAGGTGTCCGTTCCCAGGCACTGGCAGTGGGGCTGCAGGGCAGCTCTGTGAGGAGAGGCCGGGGCTGCCCAGTGCGGGACACAGCCAGTCCCTGCCGCTCCGACTGCCCCACCGCAGGACACAGCTGAGCCCCTCAGCCGAGCTGGAGGCGCTGGGAGGGGGAAAACAGGTTTCATCAAGGCCCAAAGGCGGTACAGGGAGAGCAGGAGGAATCCCAACAAGGAGGGAGAAGCAGCAGAGGGACCCCGAGGCCGCAGCAGGAGAAGGGGTGCAGGAGGTGCTGCAGGCCCGGAGCAGGGATCCCCTGCAGCCCTGCAGAGCCCCGGCTGGAGCAGAGACTCATCCTGCAGCCACAGTAGGAGGCTATTTCCTGTAGGAGCTGTGGCTGCGGAGAGCCTGGGTGGGAGCAGGGTGTCCCTGAAGCACTGCAGCCTGGGGAATGGCTGGCGCTGGGGGACAGAGAGGGGCGTCCCGAGGGGCTGTCGTGGACACACAGCAGCCCACAGTCCCTGTGTGTCACTTGGCAGGGGAGAGGAGGTAGAGGCACTTGGAATGAAGGAAAGAAGTTGAGATTGAGGAAGAGGTGGGGAGAGGAGTCAGGAGTGAAGGACTGTGGCTGGCTGTGACTCCACAAAAGGACTTGGGGGAGAAAGTGGTTTAGCTTTTGTTTCTCATCATCTGACTCTACTATTAAGTATCAATAAATTCATTTTCTCCAAATCAAATCAGTTTCTCCTGTGATGGTAACTGGTCAGTGATTTCCTTGTCTTTATCTTGCGTCAAGACCTTTGTTGTCTTGTTTTCTCTTGGTCACCTTGAGGAGGGGAATGAGAGAGTGGTTTGGTGAAATCTGGCAGCTGGCCCAGGTCAACCCATAACACCCAGAATATCCACCTTGAGGTACACGTTCCCTGACTGAATCTGAATGATGCTGGAAGTCCTGTGGTTTTCCTGCATCTCTAACTGCAAGTTCAACTGTGATACCTCCTAATTTTTACTGATCAAATTATCTTTATATTGTTCTAGTTGGTCTAATAAGGCTGCAGTCTCTCTCTCTTTTGTCACAAGTGCTTCCTGTTCTGCCTCTAACTGTTCCTTCAGCACTTGATCAGAGCTGCCTTCTGTAGGTATGCCATGCCTTGTATCATCCAATTTAAGCTGTAGAGCAGACATCTGAATCAGGTTACTGTACTGTGGCTGTTGCAATCCTTCTTCATTTTGTTTTAATTCTGTTTCCACTTTCTTAATTTTTATAGTTGTTGTTCCAACTTCTTCAAAACTTCAGTACCTCTGTTCTCCAGTTCTTGCATCTGTGCCACCAGTTTCTCTGTTTATTTGTCACAAGCTGTAAATTCTTGATGGATTTGTTCCTTCTCTAATAAAGACTTGCTGTATATATCCATCGTCTATTTCATTTGTGCTTGCAAAAATTCTGCCTCATATTCTCCAAGAACTCCAGAAGTCTTCGATATTTAAGTTTTAACTGTTCTTCCAGTTCCTTTATTCCCCACTAATTTTTCCTTTCTATAGCTTGCTTGTACAGCAGTTGCCATTGTTTTTCAAGCTGATTTTCAAGGATTGGAATTTTCTTGCTTATATGTACAGGCTCCAATAATTACTTACCCAAGTCCTGATTACTATGCAGTTACTCTTCATGTTATAGGTCCTATTTTTTTCATTTGACAGGGCAAGTTTGAATGGCTGTTGCCTGCCTGGCACTGAAAATAACTTCTCCTTTGTTAAAAATTCCACTTTAAATCCTAGAAAGTACTTATAACGGGAGCCAAGAGGTTGTATTCTCTCTTTTAACTGTTTTGTGGCATATCACGTTCTTTTTATTGTCTTACAGAGTCATACAGGATATGTGAAACTGCTCAAAAAATGAATGGTCTGTACAAAAACCTGTACATATTTTGCTCCACATTCAACTCATGAGACAAAAGCATCCAGGTTTCCTTGCTACTATTTGAGTGTTTTTTTATGATTCTGTGCTGAGATCTGAGATTTTGTGCTGAGATCTATTTTAGAAGAGGGAATGCTGCCTCTTTTTTGTGTGTTATATTTCTCTTACTTGTTGCATGTACTACACAGTCACATCTTAATCTGTGTTTACATGTCACAGGAGTTACCCTCATAAATAAGACTGTCCCTGTGAATTAAGAACCTCCTTTTGAGAGAAGCTGAACCATTGCATCTCCATTCTGTTTAACAGGAGAAAATCGAGTTGCACTGAGTTCTAGGAATCAGGCTCCAAAAGAGAACAGAATTAAATTCCTCTCTTAAATCCACCTGAGACATTTTAGGAAATTGCTGACAGAGTTCAAGGAACATCTAGATAATGCTTTTAGTCATATGGTTTAGTTTTAGGTAGTCCTGTGAGAAGCAGGGAGTTGGATTGAGTGATCCTTAGGGGTGCCTTCCAACTTAAGATATTCTGTGATTTTTACAAATCACACAAAGAACATGCTCACCCCAAAACCACCCAAAAAGAAGATATTTCATTTCAGCATAAAACACTGAAGCAGTGTCTTTGCACTCCTGAGATAAATTCCTGTTTTCAGACAGGTACCCTCAGAATTCAGCTGCACCAACGTAGAAATTCTGAATTCCCAGAATTTATGCTGGGTGGTTGTTTTGAATTTCTCTTTGCTGTGTTACCAGCCTCCCATCACTTGGCTCAGTTCTATGCCACTCTGCATAGCCCTTGGGAAGTGCCTTGGGTGCTGTTGCCAGATGCTTTGAACATGCGGTGTTGGGTCAGTGATGTGAAGCAGGGACTGTAACACCAAAGATGAGGCTGCTCTGAGTGTGAATTCCCTTTGGGCTCTTGTAAATGTCAGGCCTTGGTGGGAGGCACTTTCCAGTTGCAGTATGGTAATGTGGCTCCTCTCCTTTTCTTGGTCTGCCAGCCAGCAATGGCTGAAATGGAGCCCAATGACAGCTGATCAGTACTAGACCAGTGGTAGGGTGGGATCATGGGCCAGGACACCATGCTTGAATTGACAGAGATAGAGGTATAGCCATGGATGGAATAAAGCATCTTGACATATCTGGATGATTTTCTTGCATCATTGGGAGTGCTCATGTTGTATGAAACTTCCATTAGTGACAGCAGAATTTAAGGATCACAGAATCACAGAATTGCAGGGGTTGGAAGGGACCTTGAGAGATCATCGGGTCCACCCCCCCTGCCAAAGCAGGGTCCCTAGGACAGGTCACACAGAGAGGTGTCCAGACGGGTCTTGAATATCTCCAGAGAAGGAGACTCCACAACCCCCCTGGGCAGCCTGTCCCAGGGCTCTGTCACCCTCACTATGAGAAAGTTCTTCCGTATGTTGGTGCGGAACTTCCTGTGCTCCAACTTGCAGCCACTGCCCCTTGTCCTGTCCCCACAGACCACTGAAAAGGGGCTGGCTAATTCCCCCTGCATTCCATGCTTAAGATACTTATAGACATTAATTAGATCCCCCCTTAGTCTTCTCTTCTCAAGACTGAACAGCCCCAGCTTATTCAGCCTCTCCTCATAGGGGAGATGCTTCAGGCCCTTAATCATCTTTGTAGCCCTTCTTTGGACTCTCTCCAGGAGATCCCGGTCCTTTTTATACCAGGGGGCCCAGAACTGGACACAATACTTCAGATGGGGCCTGACCAGGGCAGAGTAGAGCAGGAGGATCACCTCCTTTGACCTGCTGACCACACTCCTCCTGATACACCCCAGGATCCCATTGGCTCTCTTAGCCACCAGGACACACTGCTGGTTTATGGATCTGCTGGATGGGCTAAGTGGCAGAACTTATCCTGGGATCATGATTCACTACGTGTCAGATAGCACTGCATCTCCACTTGCCTCATATCCCCAAACTTCCTTCTTTTGGAAACTAGTTCAGGGGCAATGGTTGGAAGACACTCTGGTTCTCTGTTCATTTGGGATTAGACAATTGCCAGGCTGCGAATGAAGTGAAAATCTCACCATCTGATGGGTTAGACATACCCATTTTACCCCCAATCACTTTGTATTTCTGTCTCAAAGTGACTTTAGTTTTCAGTGTTCTGGGAGGTTCTGAGAATCGGATATGAAGTACTTCTCATACTTTTTAAAGCAGCAGCCTCTGAGAAGCCATTTCCTGCCTATCATTTTGTGTTGTCTCCTGTTTACAGGAGTGGGATCCAAAACTTAACAAAATTCCTTACAGATAACCACTTCACCAAACCTCTTTATCCATCTCAGTCCATAAACATTACAAAACCACTCTCAGGACACACCACATTTGTCTTATACTAGTTGAAAAGTTGTGATATAGAAGTTTGAATTAAGAAAGACAGAGTGACCTTCAGAAATGCACATCTCCTTCTATATCTATTAAATCATTGCTGTACAGTGCCTCTTGCTTGCACCCAGAGCAGTTAAGGGTTACTTAACTCTCTGAGATTATCAGGTGCTTCAATTAGAAGACCACAGTCTCACAATCTCTAGTTGTTTGTATAATGTAAGAGCAGAATGAAAATGGTTAGTGCTTGCCTGTGAGACTAAATGAAATTATGTTTTCAAGGTTTCTTATTGCCTTTGAGACAAGGTTGTTAGCGCTCTTATCCTTACTAGGCTCCTAATTTCCCTGCCCTTTCCTTTCCCTGTTTCCTTTCCAACAATAAGGCACGTTTCTTTCATTTCACCCTGTTGTTTTACCATTCTACTGCCTGTTCCTCTTCACCCCTACTTTACTATGCTGTCTGAAAGGGAAGTAAAGGGCAAATTGCTTTAAGAGTATGGATATGGGACCAAATAAAAGGCAGCATTGCTACCTTGGTGAGCATAAAAGGGCAAGTGCCCCTGAGGTGCGCATAAAAGGAGATGTAAAGAGTGCAGGTTGGTGTAATTGTCACAGAGCTGCAGGGATGCAGGGGCTGGAGCTTTTATGGTCTGTAGGGCTGCAAGTTTCTGCAGGGAAGAGATGATCTGCTGAAAAGCTACGAGAAGCTTGAAATATAAAAATGCTCAAGGTTGTGGCTTATCTGCATCCAAATGAAAGTCTTCCCTCAAAAGAGTCAGGTAGCAAGTTCTGATTCACTAAATCAGAATGTGGGAGGTCTGTTAACACTAGTACTCATTTGCAAAAAGCTGTTTATCTTTTCTATGTTGTACCCAGAGCAGCCAGCTCTTGAGAGCTCCTAGCCCTAGATCCAGCACTTAATATGTTACCTATCTGTATTTGATCCAGGGACATGCTGAGCACCGTCAGAAGATGCCCTCACCAGCTGCTTTGGGTGAGAATAAATCATGCCAAGTACCTCACGGGTCTGCAGAACTGGACAGCATTTGGTGTTAAAACAGGATTTTCTTTCAGAATAATAATAAAAAAAAAAAAACTAGGGCTGCCATTCATTTAGAGTTGACTGATTTCCTCTTACAGAATGCAGAGCTCCCTTTGTCATGCTGCCTTGTACCTGCATGTTACAGCCTCCTTAGACAAGAAGCTCCTTTCAGTAGACCCACTGTGCCTTCTAGCTAGAGATGAGCTGCATTACTTACTGTAATGCAAGGAGGTTATGGATTGCCTTCCTCTTTCCCTATTAATTTTAGCCCTACCTTCATCAAAAGTTAAAGAGCCTGAGAACAAATCTGGGGTGAGAATCATAGAAACATCAGGTGATAAATGGCTGCAGAGGGTGCCGCAGTCATGCTTGACTAACCTGCTGTCATGCCCTGGGCATCACTGTGGGCATTACAGAGGATGCTGCCAGACTGTCCTGTCATCTTCTTCAGTGTTTAAGACTGAGCATGGAGAGCTGAGGAAATCCTTCCTCTTGCCACCTTCAACGGCTTATGAAGCGAGAGGAAGGTTCCCTGGGCTGTCCAAGGTGTTTGTCCTATTGCCAAAAAGGTGGGAAGGAAACACCAATGGTGGGAATGGTGATGGCTGCTGTGAGCAGCCACCTACTGGGACCTCGTGTGTCACACACTCTCACTCCTTTTTTCTATATCCTGCCAGGAGCCTGTGGTTGAGCTAGGTCACAAATGCTTCGTGAAATAACATTTAATTCAGGAGGTGTCTGGATCAATGTAGATGTGTATAGATTGAAGAAACATCACACATGTTTTGAAATAACCTCACAATTTTGTTTCAAAGTTTACATTTGAGTTTTATGCTTTTTTTTTTTATCACCTCAGAATACAACAGAATAGGAATAATTTTCCATTTCTTAATGTTAATACTGAATTTAAAATAACTAGGAAGAGCTTTATGCTAATCCACCTAGTATACTTTCCTGAGTCAGTTTACTTCCAGTTCCTCTATTAATGGATCAAAATGTTCCTGTTTCTATGTGCAATTTTGTGGCACAGAGACAAACTCTTTGGTTGCAAAACAAAATATTCTGCTCTCCTATGTAAAGAGAAATATTTTTGTAATTGGAAACACTGTGTATCTGTGGTGGGCTAACCATGTCTAAGGGACAACCCCCCCACCCAGCTGCTCACTCCTGCTCCTCAAGAGGACAAGGGGAGAAAATGGGATGAAAAAGCTCATGGGTTGAGAGAAAGACAGGGAGATCACTTACCAGTTACTGTGTTGGGCAAAACAGACTAAATGGGAGGAAAATTAATTTAATGTATTGCTAATTAAAATGCTGCTGTGAGCACTGTGCTTGCACAGTTTGGGGAGTGATCAGGAGAGGAGAACCTGCCGACAAACCGCCGCTGTGGATGTGTTTGTGAACTACTGACACTGGCTGTTCTTTAGCATTCAGTTTGTCTGAGACATTTTGTAGGCCTTCTTCATGCACGTGGGGTATTTCACATTGTACTTGATTATGTAGCAATGTGATCAGTTTTCTTCTGTGCAGCACAGTCTAATCTACCTGTCTGCCTTCGATGTTAGGTGCCAAATGACCACTTTTTCCCATGTGCTTCTGTTTGAGTAGCCAAAGAACCCACCAAAACCAATTTATAAACAAAAAAAAGACATTAAAGGAGCAGGGGATGGATTCATACAGTGTGCTGCTGTTTGTCTCATGCCTTTTAGAAACTTGTGAAATACTGTTGACTCTGATAGATATGTATCTCCACGAGCAAGGAAAATCATCCATTGTGGGATGCAAAGTTATGGAATTTTTTATGGCTACACCTCCAATTTGTCTCATTGGAGAGAAAGGGGAAATAAACAGTGGTCTGGTTGCCTCCTTTCTCCAGGCTTTCTCCCTCTACCTTCAAGATAGATATTGCTTTTCACTTTTCACTTTTTCAGCATGAAATTAACTGAATGGGATCTTTTTTTGTTTAAGTTTCAGCTCCAGTGTCTGTATAGGAAATAACAGTTTGCTTGGTTGATTATTGACTGTAGATGTTCCCTCTGTCCTGCATAAAATTCCCAAATATGTAGCAGTAGCTCTCACGTGGCAACAAACTCAGGAATCCTCTTCTGGGGATCATCTGTGCAGGACAAAAAGGTCTGTTAGTATTTCCAAAGAGGCAATGCTCTTTTTCCAGCTGAAACCCCCGAGTTCAAACTTTCCTTATGGCCCATAGTTACCTCTTGCATAGAGATGTGAGGTCTCATGTTGTTTTCATGAAGAAATCTGTCTTTCCCCTTGCCTACAAGGCTTTTCCTCATTGACTTCCAAAACAGTGTGCTGCTTGGCTCGCTGGCAGCAGTAATTCAACAGAGATGTCTTGCTGACAGGCTGCTGGAGGGCAAGTTCCACACTGGTCAGAGGAGGGAGGGAAACTCCAGGTTGACTGAGCAGGCTCAGCATACAGGTGCTTTGTTTGCAGTATGTATTAGCTGTTGCTGATTAAAATGTAACCTAACTTGGGATGAAGTTTTAAGCCTTGGAGCTGGTTAGGTGTAATTCAAAGCAGGTGGAAGCTATGTGGGTTTGAACTTGTGTGGCTCCTACAGCAGTGTTGCAGAGGCAGGGTTTTTTTTTTTTTTTAATTTTATTTCCATGCTGCAGGAATGATTAGGGAGGACCAGACTGGTCTGTATGGGCTTCTGGTAGGAGTGATCTAGTTTAATGGTGTGATGCATTGATACTACCCAACGAATTGCCTCTCCAACTACTTATCCCTTCACTCCACAACGCCATTAGCAGTTCAACAGTGTTGGGGACGAAAAGCAGACAGCAGCTTGTAGCACTGGATGAGAGCTGAGATGCTCTGTCATTGATCTGAGAGGAGGAAGCAAGGGGAGGACAGATTCCAAAGTGTCAGTAACAGGGCTCATAGCAGCCTGCTCCCTTGCCTTGCCCTCCAATGCTTTTAATCCTTTGGGATTAGATACTGCCTTGTACTATGGTTAGATCACTAGATGTGGCATGATAAGTTATCTGAGGCAGAAACATTTTATTCTCCTAAAATTAAATATATCCTCTGTGCATTTGAATGCAAGGTAATAATTAAAAAGGACAGCAAAAAACCCTGCACTGTGTTTGATCACTGCTTAACATCTGGGAGTGATCTTGGGGATGCTGAAAGGAGGTCTCACCACTGCAGTGCTGAGATGTTGAAAGGTAGGAGCAGGAGCAGGGGGAGGCAGTGTCACCCAGCACATCTGCTAGTGAAGTCAGGCTCCCAAGGGAGGCTTTAACGTCAGTGCCCTACGTGAGTCAGTACAAGTCATCGGGGACAAACGTGTGTCCAGGCATAGGAAAACAAAGTTAATATTCAAATGATCTATTTCATTTTAAGATGAATAATTCACAAATGGCCAGTGAAGGTGGTGACGGCCTATGGCACGGGGATTGGAATTAGATGATCATTAAGGTCCCTTCCAACCCAAAGCACTGCATGATTCTACAATTCTAAATTCATTGCTGCTAAGTTAACCCACTGTGTCTTGCAGAAGAGAAGGGTCTTAGAGTAGTATGCAGTGACTGTGCAGACAACATTGGTCCTGCAAATAGGAAGGATCCATGTCTTGTAAATCATTAGGAAATTTACTAAACTTCCCCCAGAAGTAAATAGTTGTTTGGGGTTGGGGTTTTTTTGTTTTGTTTTTCATTCCTCCTTCTGTTAGGAGGTTGTTCCATTGTCTTGCTTCTTTGCCAGCTACATCTTCTTAGTTCAAAATTGCATTTATTCATGGGCAGTTTTTTAGTGGTTTTTCTTGTGCCAATGTTTTTCTTTCTTGTACCTCACTCTTTTTCTTGCTTCCTGATGTTTTTCCTCCCAGTGTATTTATAGATGCAGAGGGAATCTGATTGCTCTGTGTTTTGCTGAGTTAAGTGTGCCAAGTTCCTTTAGTTCTTTTCTTAAAATCAGCTTGCTGTTTCCTGATCTTCCCTTTCCAGAGCCTGTTCCACATTAGCTGGATATTTTCTATGATCTTCTTACTAAAGTCTAAATAAGACTTTTTGCACTGCTCTTGTGTTAAAAAAAAAAAAAAACAGCGAAAAGAAACCACTGACCAGATGTTTACTGAAATAGTGGTACTACCTAGCCTAACTCTAATAAGCCAGACTTAGCCTAATTGTAGTAGAGCAGGAATTTCAATTTGTCACTTATTTCCTAATTATTCTTTCTTTCAAAATCTCCCATAAAGCCTTAACAAGGCACACCTTCAGAGACCCATAGTGGTGGCCATTGCAGCCCCTTTGCAAAATGACTGTTGAGCTTCTGCTTAGCACCAACCCTTCTGCACCTTCATTGATTTCTGGGATTTGTTGTAAACATTTATTACCAAGTGTCCAGTTCACATGTCACTTCTACCAAGGTTCTCCAGCTTCATCCTCACACAGCATGCTGACCTTTTTAATTTTGGCACACTGGGTGTGATCTTTTTCAAAGCTTTGTATTCCTTCTCCTTGGCTTTCCTGTCTTTACTCTTCATAAAAATGTAAGCAGAAGGGCAAAATAGAATCACAGAATTATGGAATGGTTTGGGTTGGAAGGGACATAAAGAGCTCTTAAAGTTCCAACCCCCTGCCATATTCAGGGATGCCCTCCTCTAGACCAGGTTGCCCAAAGCCCTATCCAACCTGGCCTTGAACATTTCCAAGGAGGGAGCATCCACACACAGTTCCAGTGCCTCAACACCCTCACAGTGTAGAATTTCTTCATAGCATCTAATCTAAATCTACGCTCCTTCTGCTTAAAGCCATAACTGCTTGTCCTATGACATGCCCCTGTAATCAGTCCTCTCCAGATTTCTTATAGGCCCCTTCAGGTACTTGAAGGCTGCAATAAAGTCTCCCTGGAGCCTTCTCTTCTCCAGGCTGAACGAGCTCAACTCTCTCAGTGTGCCTTTGCAGGAGAGGTGCTCCAGCCCTCTGATCATCTTTGTGGCCTCCTTGGGTCTTGCTTCATCAGCCCCATGTCCTTCTTATCACAGAATAGCAAGGTTGGAAAAGACCTTTGAAGATCATCGAGTCCAACCATTCCCATCCTATGCTAAACCATATCCCTAAGTACCTCATCAACCCTTTTTCTGAACACATCCAGGGATGGTGACTCAACACCCTCCCTGGGCAGCTTGTTCCAGGCCCTGACAACTCTTTCAGTAATTTTATTTTTTACTAATATCCAAACTAAACCTACCCTGGCACAGCTTCATGCCATTTCCCCTTGTTCTATCTCCTGTCACCTGGCTGAAGAGACCATCGCCCACCTCTCTACAACCTCCCTTCAGGTAGTTGTAGGTGGTGATAAGGTCTCCCCTCAGCCTCCTCTTCTCCAGGCTAAACATCCCCAGTTCCCTCAGCTGTTCCTCATATGATTTGCCCTCCAGCCCCTTCACCAGCCTGGTTGCCCTTCTCTGTCCTTATGTTGAGGACCCCAGAGCTGGACACAGTACTGCAGGTGGAATCTCAGGAGAGCAATGCAGAGGGGCAGAATCACCTCCTTTGACCTGCTGGTCACACCACTTTTGATGCAGCACAGGACATGTCTGGCTTTCTGGGCTGCATGTGCACATTGCCAGGTCTCTTTGGTGACATCTATTGTGCCTGAGTTTGGAGGATGTGATCCTTGAGTACTAACCAGCTATGTTGTACGTCTTGGTCTCACTATTACTTGCACTGGTACATCCAAGAGGGCTGCAGGGCAGTGGAGTGGGGAGCAGAGATATTTATCAGTGTTTGGTGCTGAAGAAAATGTATGGCACTCTGCATCTTGCAGGGGCCTGTATTTTGATCAGGAAAATTGTCCTCCTGACAATGCCCACAGTATTGTGAAGTAACATCCAACTTCACAGTGTGGGATCAGAAAACTTAGTTTTTCTATTTTTGCTTAGGCATAAAAGTCACTGTTTGACTCTTCCTCCCTGCTTGCAAAGCCTCAGAGGAAGCTCTAAGGAGGAATGGATAATATTTGCCTCCCTTATGATTTAAATATTGATATGTGGCTTAAAAATAGGAAAAAACAGATAATGGGTTTTATTCAGTTTCCTGTATGGATGGTTTTTATTTTAACTGGACAAGAGGTCTGGTGAAACTCAGGATGTCTTTAGCTTATTCTGGCCACCCAAGGTGAAGCTGTTCTTTGCTCATATTCTGCTTGTGATATTTATAACCTCCTTTGGAGCTGCTGTTCATGTTTTCTGTGAAAGTTTCATGGAAAAATGACTTGTTCTCAGAGATTTTCAGGGAAACGATTCAATTTAAAAAGGAATAAACTGATAAATCATGAGTTTTTCTATTAAATTTAAATGTAATCTTTGGGTTGGAGCCTTTAACACTTCGACTGCCCTGTGTGTTAATTCCCATGAATGTCACTGGCGTGTTGGGGAAGTTCAGTCCTCGACATGGTTCTCTGACATTAATCTAATCGACCACCAGTGTTCCTACCTTGAGGTGCAAGGCAGGGCAACATACACATACACAATTGCACAAATCTTTAAACAACAGGATATATATATGTCTCCTGTGTTTTCTGGGCATAGGACCATTCTCTAGTCTTTCCTTAGGAAGAATCTATCTAATTCCATGATGGTTTATACTGAAATTGCATTATCAAGGCCAGACCTTTCAGCATCAGGTGCCAAAATCAGGTGCAGCAAATCATTTACTAACTCATTAATGTAATTATTTTCATTAAGAATGAAAATATTTAGTCACCTACAAAATGCAGCATTTTGTAGTGCATTCCTTAGTATCACAGACCTTACTAGTCTCCAGATTCTCTTTTCATCTGGACCTTTAACCTCTGATTTTAACCTTAATGGTTAACCTTTATGGCTTTTTGATATCCAAGGCTGTACTGTAGTCAGCAGTTCTAGTCCAGATAATGAATGAAGCCAAGCTCTGCTCAGCATTCTTTCTTGGGAGCTGAATGTCTCAAATCTACTGATAGTTTTGACCACAGGTTCACTGAACCTGGCACCTTAGGCACATACATATAATATCCCCAGCTTTAAGTGACTTAGTATCGAGCCTAATGAAAGTGTTTAGGACTGCTTTAGATGCTTCTGAACATGAAACACATGAGGAAATCAGAATGATTTGGGGTTTGAAGGCACCTTAAGGATGATCTAGTTCTGACCCCTTGCCATGGACAGGGACAGCCTTTACCAGTTCAGGTTGCCCTTGTGCCTCTGCCAGGGAAGGCAGAGATTGTCTCAGTGTGGCAGTAGGCAGCCAGGTGGATATTTCCTGAATGGACTGCAGGGAAGGGATTGATTATTACTTCCATCTCCATCCCCCTGAGCTGCTTGGGAGGAGTCAGAAAGAGAGAAGCTGAGCCTGGGAAGAAGGGGATTGGGGGATGTGTTGCTTTAATGTTTGGTTTTGTTTCTTACTACTCAATTGTGAATAAATTAAATTTATTTTCCCCGAGTCTGGTTTCCCTATAACAGTAACTGGTAAAGGATCTTCCTGTCTTTATCTCATCCTATTTTTTTTACCACATTTTCTCCCACTATCCTGATGATAAGGGGGAGCAAGAGAGTGTCTGGGTGGCAGTTTGGCCCTTAGCCAAGGATAACCCACCACAATCTCAAGCAGCAAAAATCTAAAGGAGGTAGAGAGACAGTTATAGGATGTTATTCTCAGGAGAAAGTCTTGTGGAATGGCCATGTAGTAAAACATTAATATTTGCATACTGAGGAGTGTTCTGTTACACTGCTGTGGCAATCCTCCTTTAATACCACATTGTTGTTATTTGGAAATAATTAGACTGCATGGATAGTCCAAATAGAGTATTTTTGTTAATTAAAAAAATTGTATTGCATATAATTGTAATGCAAATACAAAGGTTCTTAAGGCATAATTATTGCACTTGCTCTGGAAGAAATCAAGAGCAATGGCATTAATTAAAAACTCCTACTATAGTGCAAAGACAGTGTAAGGGAGAGAAAGATTTGCTGTTGTTTTCAATTACATGCTGCATGTATCTACAGTTGAGCTGCTTTTATTTTCTTTTTTGAAAGCTGAAATGCAAATGGACAGTTTTCATGCCTGAGTTCTGGCCTAAAATAGATACCTAAGAATATCAAAGGTTGTGCTTGAATTATATCCAGGTTTGCAAGGACCTGCCAGTTGGAGCAGGCAGGGTAACGTGAGCTTTGAGCTATGAAGGACCATGACACAACTGCCTCTGAGGTGGTGGGTTTTTTTCTCTCCATCAAATCCCTTTCTTTAGCTTCTAACCTAGCAGAGGTGGATCTGGTTTATCCACTGTTAAGATTTCATTGGTAAGTTTAACCTTACCATAATGACTTTTGGTACTGGATAGACCTTTACAGGTATAATTTAACCTTTGTTTTTGTGCTTAAAGGCTCAGGTACAAATCAGACCCAAAAAATCTGCAAGTACCTGTGAGATATGAGATGTAAACAAATACATTGAGCAGAGTGTAGGGGGGAAGATGCAGAGAAAGAGGGATTGACACCAACATGGTGTTACAGCAGCTCAGTGGGAGATCTGCAAACAAGAGGAGTTACCCTGAGCTGCAGTGTGCTGGATTAGGTGCTGTACTGTACACTGCCTCTTAATCATCATTCATTAAAGTGGTAATGAGAGAAAACTGGGATGAGGTTTTTTTTCTTTTTTAGGCTGAGGTCAGATTTGCAGACTTTCTGAAGCAACCTGAACCGTGTGTAACTTAAGCTGGAGAATTGGCTGATGTTTTCTGTCTTTATCTAACATAATGATCATCTGTTGGACAGCAAATAACTAGAATACAGCTCAGTTAGGTGTGATTAATGGTAACTTTTTCATGATATGTTTGCCTCAATACAAAATAACAGAATGATAATCATTGTATAAACTGAATTTCCTAAGTGTGAGATTAGCATATTTGTTGTCTTTCCACATTACCTCTTTCTTTCTTTTGTGTTAAATTTTTGTCACTCCTTGTCTGCTCTCACTGCCTTTTATAGAATCATGGAATGTGTTAGGCTGGAAGGGACCTTTAAAGGTCATCCCCTGCAGTAAGCAGGGACATCTTCAGTAGATCAGGTTGCTCAGAGCGCCATCAAGCCTGACCTTGAGTATCTCCAGGGATGGGGCCTCCACTACAGAATCACAGAATGTTAGGGGCTGGAAGGAACCTCGAAGATCATCTACTCCAACCCCCCATCAGAGCAGGATTGCCTAGATTAGCTCACACAAGAACTTGGACCTCTCTCTGGGCAACCTGTTCAGTGATCTGCCACCCTCATATCGAACATTTTTTTCCTATTAATCCAGCCTAAATCTCCCGTTTCCGAGTTTGAAGCCATTGCCCCTCATCCTATTGCTGCATGCCCTCATGAACAGTTCTTCCCCAGCTTTCTTACAGGCACCTTTCAGATACTGGAAGGCCAGTGTAAGGTCCCTCTGGAGCCTTCTCTTCTCCAAGCTGAACAAGCCCAACTCTTTCAGCTGGTCTTCATAGGAGAGGTGCTCCAGCCCTTTGATCATTTGTGTGGCTTTCCCTTGATATCATAGAAATATCATAAGACATTTCTCTGTCTCTTTTCCCTACAAGCTAAGAGCTTTTCAGAATCTTTCCTCATTAGTCACATGTTAGGACTGTGTGTCCATTCTGACTACTGTAAAATAAGAAGGACTTGATTAAAATCTGTATAAAACCACTTTAGTTCCAAAGCAGAAGATGGTCAGTGCCTCTGAGCATGCTGTTCTCTTGATGTCCAGGATGTGTTTGCACAGATTTTTAGGTGGGATCAAGTGGTTGCCTGTGATCATCATGTCATTTCAAATTTTTTCTCCACAGGTATTACCAGATAAGAGCTGGACTGAAGATCCCATCCAGGATTCCCCACAGGCTGTTTGCTACGATTGCAGGACAGACAGGTAAGTCGGTCCCAGAGGGATGTGAGATTACTGGAGGTGGGGTGGGATGGAGGAGAAGGGTGTGTATGAGCAACTGGTGCAGTAAGGTCATGGATTTCAAAATATGTTGTTGAATTTGGATCCAAACCCAAATTTCCCTAACTGTCCGTGGCTGTTCAGCTCTCTGCTGTGGTATGGGTTGTTACTGAGTTTTGGTTGTTACTGAGGCTTGGTTTTTGGGGCTTGTATCTGAATGAAAGCTCGTTCAGACTGGGTCATGCTTAAAGGAGATGGTAAAGAGCAGTGGAATGAAGTTCTGCTGAGGTGTACAGGGTTGGTCCAGGAGAGCACTGAGCAATCCAAATGTAAGTTAGAGATATGGGTTTTGTTCTGGACTTGCAAAAGCTGTGGAGCCTTATGAATTATACTGGGACTGAAGGAAGTGAAACCAAAATTGCATACTAGGAGAAGCTGTGCATGTAAAGAGAATACTTTACAACCTCTCTTAAGGGTTTGGGGAACATTGAATATTGTCATGTGGTGCTGCAGAGTAGGAGCATCTAAATGAGTGTAGCACTGAGTGTTAATAGAAACCTAGTCTACAGCTAGGTTCAGGCTGGAGGAACTGGTGCAGGCTTGGATGCACAGCCCTTAGCATATGGATATTCACTGGTAGAGCAATGTCATACCATAGGATTGTTTCAGAATTTTCTCTGATTTTGTCCTGGGGTATCTTCATTATTTGGACATTTCTGGACAGATATCACAGTCTGGCATACCTGTTAATTTATTGCAACATATTATTAGCAGCATAGATCCTGTAACTGCTTGTGGAATCTAAACTGCTCTTGTTGGGATTTTGTGTCAGAAGAGCCAAGGGAATTCTTCCCATCTTATCTGCAATTATTCTCACTTATATGTGGTTTCCTTGCAGATAATGGAAAGACTTGGCTTACTATTCTAACCAATTGCTGGATGAAAATTCATAGAATCATAGAATGGTTTAGGTTTCAGTCTTCTAGCTCCAAGCCTCTGCCATGGCCAGGGGACACCTTCCACTAGACCAGGTTGCTCTGAGTCCTGTCATTTCAGTGCTAAAAATAGCTTGTAGAGAACAACTTCTAGAGTCCTTTTGACTCAGTATTGCGCACAGAGGAAGGAAAAGTGCAAGTGCAAGCATTGCTAAGCTTGGATATCACGTTTTGTTTTGGTTTATTACCTTTTAAATTTGAAATACTCCAGCTTAATATTCTTTGGTTAAAGGTTCTCTATTCTTTAAGTTAAAATGATCTTAGATTTGTTTGGGTTTTTTTTCAAATCGGAAATCTGGCTCAATTCAACAGATATATTGATCCACAAATGTATTATACAAATTATATTTGCATAAAATGGAAAAGAGTTAAACAAAAATTTATATGGGACATAAACAAACCTAGTAAGAGTCCTAGTTTGGGAGGCTTTGTAGTGTGAATAATCCCCAAGGGAAAAAAGAAAACTATTTTTGATCACATTTCAGTGTAATTTGTCCCTAGAGTATTCACAATCCCCTTGAGTTCCTTTCCTCTCTGGAAATGTCCTCAATTTCCAGTCATTTCTTGCATAGACAGGCTTGAACTAATGAAATTCTCTCAGTGTGAAGATATCTATCATTTTGCTTTCTAGGAGTAAACCCCCCTCAACAACAAACAACAAAACACATTATTCCTGTTCTTCATTAAGCCTTGGATGGCTATATGAATTAGGAAAGAAACTCAACTATTTTATCTGTTTTTTATTCAGTTTAGTATTTCCTTCTTCCTAATAGACCTTCAGTGTCCCATCTTCATTCACCTCTGCTCAAAAAGATCTGTATTAAAGCACGGGCAGGAGAGAGGCAAGGCAGGCTGTGGTTACAGGATTAGCAGCTGACTTTCATAGTGCTAATGCAATCCAGACTGGAGTCTAATAGCTTTATAGGGCTAGCATCAAGACAGGGGGTATTTAAGCTGTTAAAGCTTTAAACAGTTTTTCCTTGGCTATCTTCACAAGTACTTAATTGATTTCATAGGCCTGCAAGAGAGCATCATTTAATGGGACTGAACTTAAAGGCAAACAGGCCATAATGTTCTTTTTGTTCTCCTTCCACTGATCTCTCTCAGTGTGGGGATAGCTGGGATAGGACTAATTCCATTTCTGTGCATGTTTCAGTAAGACATCCCTGTTCAAGTTGTATATTAACAGAACAAGGGTGTTATAAAATAGTGAATGAGCTCCTACCTTACAAAACCAAATGAATACAAAATAGGTGGGATTCATGAGTTTGGTTTAAAGGAAATATTGTTAATCTTTATCAGGTTCTTAGCACCTCTGAGAACTGGGAATATATTTTGAAGATAATTGTAAATTTTTAAAGTAAAACCTGTGAATATATGCAGTAATAGAATCTATAAAATATATAAATATAGAACATAAATAAGAGCAGGTATTTCTCTTCCAGTGCATGTGGTCCTTTATTTTTATTAAATTCTGCAAGATTTGCATTAAAAACATGGGAACTGTCAGCGTTAGTGATGTTAGTGATGCTTGCTTCCCAGTAGATGTTTTCAGCAACTGGGGGATAGAAATAAAACTTGGTTTTCAAGAATTCAGGAAAGAGGAAGGTAAAACCTGTATCAGGCTCAGTGGCTGGCACCCAGACCAACAGCAAGGACTCCATCCATTAGGCAGAACCTGACAACCCTCTACATGGTCTATGTGTTGGCTGCATCCTGTCTGCATTGTGGGAAGAAGAAGGGCTATGTGCCCTAGTCAATGTGCTGGAGACCAGTAGTCTCTTCTGGTTTGGTCACTGAGGTCATCAAGGCTGGACTTTTATTCACTCAAGCTCTATGAATGTAAGTATGTCATGTAACACACATACACATATATAAACACATATATAAACTTCCATAAAAATGCATACATGCCAATCATACTCCTAAGAATTTTTAGCAAGGTGGCTTTCATTAAAGACAAGAAAAGACTGGTGGCCAGTGACATCTTCAGCAATAAAGAGAGGGAACGAGGCTTGTTGTGAACAGTGTTTAGTTTCTGTCATGCAGGTTTCTACCCTCATGAAATTTAGCTGCTTGTCTTTGACTAGATACCATGACTGATGCAGCCTGCTTTTGGCTTACAAAGGACAAATTACGCCCTCTGCTTGTTCTTGTGCAGCTTATAACAGCATTGGCTTCAGTATCAGCTCTGTAGGTCTGAGCTAATGCAGACATATCTTAAAGCTAAACCTTAGAAATGCCTTTCTGAGTGTTATTTATGGGTCTTTTGCTTCTGATGCTCTTCAGCAGCACGACTTGTTAAACTTGTTCTGTCATGGTGTATCTACCTGCAGCATACAGGAACTGGGAAAGTGAATATACCCTAAGTAATACATTTATATAGCTAGCTCCTTGGATGAGGTGTTTTATCATCCACTAAGTCTCTTCCATAAGTTTTTAGGCCACCATATAAATTTTGATAAAAGGATTCATAGAAGTTATGAATATGCTGTCACTCAGTGATTTCCAGTCTATAGACACAAGTTGAAAGACTGCATGAACTTATCTTAAAAACCATATATTTAAAACATTTCTATTTTAAAGGTTACCCATAAGCACACATGATCATTGGTCAGTATACTGGGAGAAATAACACTGGTCAGAAACAGTTAGGATTATCTGGTTTATCTTGATTTCCCTTCACCACCTGAAAGAGCGTAGAAAGGTGGAGACCAGGAGAACAGTATAGGTGAGGGTTACTTAAGGAAGATGGTATACATGGAGTTAATGTTAACAGCATTACTGCCTGCAAAGAATAAGTTATTCTTAAAGATGCCAGCTAAGCCAAATCTCAGCAAATGTATAAATTTTAATTTCCTCTGCAGTGTTTTGCAGTAGTTTACCCACCACCTGGATGCATTAGTGTTTTGAGAGAGAATTATTCTTTATTAGTGAAAGTTGCTGCCAGGTTTTTTAATATGTTCTGTTTTTAGACCCACTATAGCTCATTCTCATGTACTGCAGTCATGGATTGTTGCTTGCCTATCAGTTTGCCTAGCTGTTTACCTCACAGGCCAAGGAAATTGTTTTGGTGGCTGAACATTAAGAAAAGAAATTGTTTGGCATGGAATGGAATGCAAGTAAAGAAATTACTTAGGGCTTCGATTTGTGTCCAGATTCCCTTTGTTTCTCTCATCCAGAAGCACTACATTACTAATTTTCAAAATTTTTCAGAGACAAATATTTTTGAAAACTTGGCCTGAAAAATCTAATATCAACTAATACAAAGTATTTAATTAAAAGAAATAAAATAAATTGGCCAGGCTAATCTTCATTTGATTGTAGCATGGTTCCACCTAATTTTAGTCAATTAAATTGTTAAGAGTCATTGGCAGTCAAGGAATGTGGTTCTTACATCATACAAGATGGGGGATAAGATGCAATATTTGTTCAAGACAAGTCAAGAAAAAGTAGCTTTTACTGCCATTACACATTAATTCATTTGATTTGGGATGTCAAGATGTTTCATTTACACACAGTTTGCTGCTTTCTCATAGAATGGAATATCTGACATTATGTGACAAGAAAAAATGAGCATGACTTAAACTGTGATGTGTGAAAAGTAAAGTGGGAGAGAGTACCAGAAAATGAAGAACACTGCTGTAACCAGTGTCTGCATTGGGCTATACACAGAACGATGTTCATGATCTCAGAATCACAGAATGGAAGGGGTTAGAAGGGGCCTCTGCAGATCATCTAGTCCAACCTCCCCCTGCTAAAGCAGGATCACCGGTAGTGGGTTGCATAGGATCACGTCCAAGGGGAATTTTTGTGTCTCCAGAGAAGCAGAGCTCACAACCTGTCTGGGCAGCCTGCTCCAGTGCTCTGTCACCCTCAGGGTAAAGAAGTTTTTCTTCATGTTCAGATTAAACTTCCTGTGTTCCAGTTTGTGCCCATTACCCCTTGTCCTGTCACTTGGCACCGTTGAGAAGAGTTTAGCCCCTTCCTCTAGACATCCACCCTTTAGATGTTTACAGGTATTGACAAGATCCCCTCTGTCTTCTCCAGACTAAACAGACCCATCTGTCTCAGCCTTTCATCATAAGAGAGATGCTCCAGTCCCCTCACCATCTTTGTAGCTCTCCACTGGACTCTCCAGTAGTTCCTTGAACTGGGGAGCCCAGAACTGGACACACTGCTCCAGAGTATGTTCAGTGCCTCACCAGAGCAGGGTAAAAGAAAACGATAACCTCCCTTGACCTGCTGGCCACGCTCATCTTAATGCACCACAGGATACCATTTGCCTTCTTGGCCATGGAGGCACATTGCTGGCTCATGAATAACTTGCTGTCCACCAGGACTCCCAAGTCCTTCTCTGCACAGCTGCTTCCCTGATCAACCTGTACTGCTGCCATTCCGCCCTAGGTGCAGGACCTCACACTTGGCATTGTTGAACTTCATTATATTCCTCTCCACCCAACTCTTCATCCTGTCCAGGTCTTGCTGAATGTCAGCAGAGTCTTCTGGTGTTATCAGACACTCCTCCCAGTTTTTTATCATCAGTAAACTTGCTGAGGGTACACTCCATCCCTTCATCCAGGTCACTGATGAATATGTTGAATAAAACTAGACCAATACTGAACCCTGGGGCACACCACTAGGTACAGGCCTCTAACTAGACTGCACTACTTATCACAGCCCTCTGAGCTCTGCCATTCAGTCAGTTCTCAATCTACCTCACTGTCTTCTTACCTAACAACTCACACTTGCTATGCTTACCTATGATGAAGTTATGGGAGACAGTGTCAAAAACCTTACTGAAGTCAAGGCATCCACTGCTCTCCCTTCATCTACCCAGCCAGTCATGACATCATAGAAGGCTATCAGATTGATCAAGCATGATTGACCATGGTGAATCCATGCTGACCATTCCCGATAACCTTCTTTCCCTCCACATGCTTAGAGATGACGCCCAGAATGAGCTGCTACATCACCTTTCCAGGGATGGGGGTGAGGCTGATTGGCCTGTAGTTTCCTGCATCCTCCTTCTTCCCCTTTTTGAAGACTGAATAACCCCCTCTGAATGCTTTTCCTATAAATTAAATGTTGATTTGTGACTACCTTGCACCTAAGTCCTAATTTTAAGGGTGATTTATGTTTCTGATATGCTACTTAACTAACTGGTTTTGCCTGTTTTTAATAAACTATTAGCGATCCTAATCTCTTTATTAGTATTTGGATATCTCCAAGAAGTTCCTGGTGAAGAAATTCTGCTTTGATTATTAAAGAAAATCCTTTTCTTGTAAACGGCTTCTTAATGCAGTCAAAACAAGCATTTGCAGTTAGTTGCTCATTAGAGCAAGAAGAAACAGCACCGTGACTTGTGAAACAGTGTGAAATTGCAGTCATTAGTTTCAATAACTTTTTGAAAGGTAATTTCTGCCTCCATTAAGTGAAGACAAGCTTACTGCTTTTGAAGCATGAGAAAAGGGAGGAGAGATTCATGTTTTAGCACACACACACGGGTTTGTTTACAAAGCCTATTAAAATAACCTGAAAACAAGCATGTAATTTAAATACAAAGTATACCTGATAATACAAATTATATCTAGAAGGTACCTTACTGTGAGAAGTTATTTTGAGAATGAGTTGTTTTAGGAAACCTCATTATCTGTGAGATCATAAGAGATGGTCAGCCATTTTAAGAACTGTTAATCCACAGTCTAAACATAACTAATTTTATAATATTCCAAGAAAAAAGAAAAAACAGAGAAGAAAAGGAGAAAAGGGGGAAACCAAAATTAGCCCGGATTGACATGCTACTTTTGTGAGCATGTGTCAATCCTCTTCCAGTCAAGGCCTTTCATAAATGGCTCAAAGGATGGAAGCTGAAAAGATTTTCCATTGCAGAAGACCCTGAAGTATGGAGAACATACCCTTCTACCCTCCAGAAGCA
Organism: Gallinula chloropus; assembly: GCF_964237585.1. Taxonomy (NCBI): domain Eukaryota; kingdom Metazoa; phylum Chordata; class Aves; order Gruiformes; family Rallidae; genus Gallinula; species Gallinula chloropus. Next base: position 6,858,104 of record NC_140086.1, read on the forward strand.
GATCATGAGGACATCAGTGGGTTAGGCCACAGTCTTGGAGATGCTGAACAGCATACCAACCCAAAATTGAGAACTGCTCAGTGGAGATAGGCAGAACTAGGTAGGGCCTGAAAGCACCAACATGTGCCACAAGTCTCTTCCCTAGGCAGTGAGTCAGAGACACAAAACTGAATCATCAGTGGCCATCTGAAGGTATGGCAGAAACAGAATGCAGTTGTTCAGATACATAGAGCCAACACAGTATTTCTGCTGCTTGAGGCTGAGAACAAACTCCAGAACAAACTCCAAATCTGTGGTTAAATAGGCTTTTTCAGACCTGCCACTCCAGCGTGAATTAATCTTCCCAGAGCTCTCTTCTCTTTCAGGTTTACTTACATGTCTCTCATTTCCACACACAGTGATTCTTGCCTTGCTGCCTTCAGTCTAATGAAAGGTTCAAGTCTTGCAAGGCCTTTAAATTTCACCACTGTCAAACATTGAATAGTCATTTATACTAAGTCAGTAGGTAAATTATAGCCAGACAACTGTATCCTCCTGCTCTGTGCTGATGTAAAACTATGTGGTGTCCTATTGTGATTTCCCATGATTTACTCAGGGAATTTTCTCATCTGAATTAATATTTGGGCTAAATGCATGGAGTGTCAGCTACACAGGTGACACAACAAACAAATATTTGCTCACCTAAGATTCCAAAGCACAGTATTATTTTCATAAGTGAATTCTCTAACTGAACAAGGGTTACAGGGAACTTAAAATGAATTTAGAAACAGAAATAAAGGGTTACAAAAAGCACAGATTCTGGGTTTTTTTTTAACCAAACATTATTTAAGAAAGCAACGACAAAACTTCCTGCTGATCCTAAGTGGGTCAGCTATTCTATCATCTCACATTTCATCATGTCTGAGAAATGAACCTTGGTTTACAGACCAATACAGAGATAAGAGACTTCATTTATGTCAGGATCTTTCATACAAGGAAATTAATAGGACATCTTGCTTTTTATCGTCAGCGGATCTATGTATGGGTAGAGAAGCAGTTTTATGTAATTCTTTCCATGAGGCTAATTCAAAATGTCAAAAGGCAAGGTTAAGATAAAGGATTCATCTCAGAAAAGTGCAGCTTTAATCAAAAGTCACACTGAGGGAGAAAAAATGGGAACTTTTTGATCAAGCAATTTAAAAATAATGGTGTCTTCTTTAGAAATTATTTATCCTAAATATAACATCTGCATTTATTCCAAATATAAATATGCTAAACATAATATTTCAGAATGAAAACAAGTCTCTTCAAATATTTAAATAGGGAAATGATGAGACATCGAAAGAATTTGTGCCTGAAAAATGTGGTCTTTGCACTTTCAAACTAGGCTTATTTTAGCTCAGCTGTAAAAATGGATGGTCTGCATGAGTACTCCTCTCACAGAGGTGTATTTTCAAGCCTTCTAAAAAGCAGATGTGCAACTCCATACATGTGGATAAATATAGCAGGTTCAACCATAGTTTTTTGTCCTAAGACACTAAATCTTCCAAATTCACTGTTTATTTGAATCACAGAATCATAAAGCACCAGGTTAGAAGGGACCTCAAGGATCAGCTTGTCCAACTTTCATGGCAAAAGCACTGTCTAGACAAGATGGCCCAGCACACACTGTCCAACCAGATCTTACAAGTGTGCCACATTGGGCAATCCACCTTTTCCCTGGGAACATTATTCCAAAGGCTGATTGTTATTGTGAAAAATTTTCCTCTTGTGTCCAATTGGAATGTCCTCAGCAGTATCTTGTACATGTCACCCCTCATTTTTCCATGTGACTCCTTGTATAAAGGGAGTCTCCATCTTATTTGTAGCCACCTTTTAAGTACTGGAATATGGTGATAGGGTGTCCCTTAAGCCTTCTTTTATCAAGGCTGAACAAACCTGATTCTCTCAGCCTTTCCTCACAGAGAAGGCTTCCCTGTCCTTTGATTATCCTTCTGGCCCTCCTCTGGATTCTCTCCAGTGCGGCCACATCTTTTTTTTTTTTGTATAGTGGGGACCAAAACTGAACACATTATCCCATGTGTGGCCTGATATGTACTGAGTGGGATAATGACATCTTTATCTCTGCTGGTGATGCCCTTGTTGATGCAACCCAGCATCACGTTGACTTTCTTTGCTGCTGCAGCAGCACACTGTTCACTTATACTGAGCTTGTTGTCTACCAGATTCCCAGGTCACATTCCACTTGGCTGCTCCCCAGCCAGGTGGATCCCAGTCTCTGCTGCACTCCTGGGTTATGTTTTCCCAGGTGCAAATCCTTACACTTGTCCTTGTTGAACTTCACAAGGTTCCTGTTAGCCCACTCTTCCAGCCTACCTGTTTGTATTGCTTCAATCTTTTTTCTTTTGAGCCTGAAGGTCTCAACTTTCCGTAGAAAGGTACTTCTGAAAGTGGGATGTCAAAGTGGGCTAACTAAATAGCCTATCACAGCTTAAAATCTGCAATAAGATCTAATATTTTGTGTTCACTGAGTGCCAAAAAGGTGAAATTGCATTAAAAAATTGATAACTTGCAGCAAATTGTGAAAATCTTGACAATCGACTGTTATGAACATTAGCATATAACGATTTTATATAGATTACAGGAGAAAAAACCCCACAAAACTCAGAATTCTCTGCAGGAGGCAACCCTATTTACCAGCAAAGCTCCTTCTTGTCTGTCTTCAGAGCCAAAACCAGAATGGGTTTTAGCTGTTCATGAGAACTGTAATTTCCCATGAGCACCAAGTACCCAGAAAGGTGTTACAGCAAAGCTAGTGCTAAGATTGAGTAACACATATATTGTCTTTATGTAATAACAGAGAAGCCTGGAGGTTTGTCCTGCATCTCTTGAATTCAGTGTGAATTTGAGGCTAAATACAGGTCTGTTAAAATACCAGAAAAATCTGCAACAGATGCTACTCTGCTGGATTTATGTCATCACAACTGTTTTCTACAGTATTTACATAGTTCAGCTCCTAAAAGAAAGGGCATAGACACCTCTGTTGAAAGCCGTGAAGCACCAATTAAGGGAGAACCTTCCATGCATCTGAAAGGCAGAAGGGAGTGAGGGATTATATATCTGAGGATGCAGCGAGGCTCACCAGAAAGGAGCTCTTACAGCATGATTGCAGTCTTGGTCACCTCAGCCTCTTCATAAGTTTTATCTTCAGATTCAGCAGGTAATTTCAGGTTGAAGATTTTGCTGCCCAACCAAGGTGATAAATATGAATTCTCACCAGACATCTGAGCTGAAATATTTTGGATTCTAAATTAGTAGGAAATAAATGACTGCAATACATGCCACCAGGGGCAATGGCTTCTTGAGACTGACTATACATCGTCAGGATGTCCTAGTGACTATGGGACATAGAAGGTCATAAAAAATTAGGGTTTAAATATCCTGAGGTCTATAGATGACATTTGCTATGTAAGAAGTGGACACTCGTTAGTTAAAACGTGTATACTCTTAACAGTTGCAGCTCTTTACTGGTATTGATGCCAGCATGATTACATTTCATTGAATCAGTATGTTACATGATTTATATATAAGCTTTCTAACAAACCTTATTTCACAAAGTTTTCTCTACGAGCAGGAAATGGGTGTCTTGCAATGATGGGTTAGGCAGTATTCTAAGGGGTAGCACTAAGTCATCTGGAAAGCAAGTTATAGCTTTAAGATGGAAGAAGCCCTGGAGTCCTGTAGCGAAGGGTAAAAATCATCTTACTGCTGATATCTGTGCTGTAAGTGGATCCACCTAAGCTAATCAACCAGCCTCCCTTTATAGTCAGACAAGAGAGAATGGTAATTTGAGGGAGTAATTTAACAGAGCTATTTAAAGATGAGCTACACCTATTTCTGTCCATTTACTCTAAAAGAAGTTACAGGAACTTCTGCAAAAAAGAGACATTTCCATTGTGTTTCTAAAAGACCTGGCAGAAAAAGGCTGTGATTGCAGTTTGTACCTTCATGTATGTATGCAAATTAGGTGAATAATAAAAATTAGGAGAGGTGACACAGCCAACAGAAAGAGAAAATGGTACCCTTGTCTTTAGCAGCAAATCATCAAAGATGATATCTTGATTCAGGATTTTGCATAATGCTTCAGAATGATTACTCTGGGTAAAAAATAAGTGTGAGGAGGAGAGTCCAGCATGAGAACAACTTATTCTTTGATTTGGACTTCATTCTGCCACTAATAGAAGAAAAAAACCCCAACCCTAAATGCCATAGACAATAAATTCACATTTTCCTTCCAGAATGGCACAGGGATTTATTAATTGAAAATGAAGATGGGGAAGTGGTGTAGTTTGTTTATTTATAGTTTTTAAGACTAAAAGTGTGATTAGATTTTCACCATAAATTTAATAGATGGACAAATAATGTAGAGGGAAATAGAAGCCAGGCTTGAATTTTGATGAACCAAGAATTGAATTTGAGGTTCAGCAAAGCACTCTATGCTGTTAACAGTTCTCTAGGACATTACTCTGTGGTCAGCAGCTCTGAAGCTTAACATTAGGTATTAGATGCGACCATAAATTAGAAAAATGAGAGAATTTTATGTGCATTCAGGTGTACATGTGGGCCTTTCAGAAGTATTTGCTTGATTTACTCTTTCAGCCAAGTAATGCTGGTTGGTTTAATTTCCCATTGATGTCACTGACAGGGACTGCTCTGAAAAAATCCTGTGGCCTGCAGATTAAAACAGGGAACGCTGACAGCAGGACAAGCTCTGTACCCTTGTTTCTGTCTCTCTGTAAAAAGATGTTACTGCTTCAAAGAGGCAACTATATATATATAATTTAATAACTTACCAAATGTGTAAGATAAACAACAGGAATCCAATTAGCTAGAGAGACATACCCTCTAGCAGGTGATTCAAAGTCTTCCATCATCAGAAAAGCTATGTCCCAGGTGGGATAATAATGTCACAATGAGAAGGAAAAGTTGTGGGGGATTTGTTTATGGATTCTTTTATGTCCAGAAAGGACCATTTTAATAAGTGGTGTCAGGGGGGGGAAGCTAGAAAAATAAAATCTAGGACATAAACACAGTATCTTTTAAGGATAAGAATAAAGCTTGCTCACTATGGTAAAAGAAACAGTCATGAAATTGTGTTACTCATATATAGTTCAGACAAACTTATTTTAGCATTTGTTGCTTTTACAAAAGAAAGTAAACTGCAAGTATAATGCAGAGAAGAGCCTTGTGTTATGACATTTCACCTGGGTAAACAAATAACGAGCTGTTGTGGTTTAATGGCAGCTGGCAACCAGGCAATATTTTCTCCCACCAGCAGGATGGGTGAGAAAATCAGAAGGCTAAAGGTGAGAAAACTTGTTATTTGGAATAAAGACAGTTTAACAGGTAAAGGAAAAGCCACATGCACAAGCAAAGCAAAACAGAGAATTCATTTACTGGTTCCTGTTGGTGGGCAGGTGTTCAGCTGTCTCCAGGAAAGCAGGACTCCAGTACATGTAACTGTTAATTGGGAAGACAATCGCCATCACTCTGAATGTCCCCCTCTTCCTCCTTCTTCCCCCAGCTTTATATGCTGAGCATAACATCATACAGTATGGAATATCCCTTTGGTCAGTTGAGGTCAGCTGTCCTGGCCGTGTACCCTCCCAACTCTTCGTGCACCCCCAGGGTGGTCTCTGGTGAGGTGATATGAGAAGCAGAGAAGGCCTTGACTCTGTGTAAGCACAGCTCAGCAGTAATAAAAGCATCTCTTTGTTATCAACGCTCTTTTCAGCACAAATCCAAAACTCAGCCCCATACTAGCTCTATAAAGACAATTAACCATCTCAACCAAAACCAGCACAAGGACACAAAAATGAAACTATAGCACATATGGATAGTAGTCAGTGTATATGTCCAACACCCCACGTCCAATGTACTCACTCAAGCCAGTGAATAACTCAGGATAGAGCTTAACAGGAGGAAAACTGCCTGATTGTTCATAGCACTGAGCTACATCGACTGAGCTATATTGAAGTTATACATACACCTGTGTTACATAGGATAGCTGGAAGATTTGAGGGCCCAGGAGGATTTACTAGTCCTTGATTCCTGTGATTGCTGGACTCTTTTTCCCATCTTTGAGCTTGAACAATCAGCCTCCTTCTGTTTCAGTTTCCCCATATATGTAATGGGGTTAATTGTACCTGTAACAAGAGGACACTGTGAAACTTAATTACTTGATATAAAGAACTTTGATATTCTTGGATATGTGACAGTGTGGGAGAGCAGAGAATGAATTATGGTCTTGAATTTGTTTTTTATTGCTGGTTCACAGTTTAGACAGTGATGTAATGGATCTAAAGAGGGAAACATTTGACCAGCTATTTCTACTACATACTATGTAATGAGTTGCAATAATAACAGTAATCTGGGAGTCTGTTGATGTAATTAAAACCACTGACTTTTCTTCTATATGGGTGTTTTTTGAATATGGCTCAAGTCCTAAATGGAAATATGTTGCAGCCATCATTGTAACTGCTGTACTACATCCAATATTAGAATAATTCTGATTTTTCAGTGAAATATTTTTCATGTAAATATTTCACCCCCACCTCTACACATCAACCTGCCAGAAATAACTAATAAGCATTTGGAAAATCTGTAGCAGTGGACTAGCTTCTCTTTTTCACAATCTGAATACTGTCAGTGTCTCTGTACTGCCATCAGTTCCATAGTCCTTCATAGCAAGAAATGAGAGTTAGTTTGGTGGAAGGTGTTGACCCTGAGCACTGAAGTGTTGGTTGCATAGAAAGGGAATGGAGAGGTGTCCAGGACCTGTTCTTTTTCTTATATGCAAAGGAAAATATAGAATCATAGAATCATAGAATGACATGGGTTGGAAGGGACCCCAAGGAGCATAGAGCTCCAACCCCCCTGCCACAGACTGGGACACCAACCTCCAGACCTGGATCTACACAAGGTTGCCCAGGGCCCCATCCAACCTGGCCTTGAAGACTTCCAGGGACGGGGCATCCACCACCTCTCTGGGCAGCCTGTTCCAGCACCTCACCACTCTCTCTGTAAATATAAAACTACTTCTTTTATATGGTTATCAAAACTATTGTCAAGTCACCTGAACTTCAACGTGGGAGACTTACCTCAGAGTGTCTGGTACTCTATGAGTGATGGATAACTCTGGGTCCAGGTTCAGGAGAATCACATACTGAGTGCAGAGCTTCCTTTGTAGCTCAAGTTTCCACCCCATCCCAGGAGACTGCAGTACTTCATTTGCTCCATGGCCCTCTGTGTGCATCAAAGCTCAGAGCTGAAGGCACACTGTTGGTGCATAATTTGATATGAATATGAAGCAGAGACTAGCTGAGATGGGTATGCAATTAAGGGCTATCCAGACAGAGAGACTTAAGCCTCAAACAGCAAAACATCACTTTCCCCCAGCTTAGCTACATCCCTTCTTCACAGCTCCTGGGTGACATAATACTTGCATAAACATAATTTCCTCGGTGGAAATTTTCTCTTTAACAGCTTCTTCACCTTAGGGCTGCTTTTAGGCAGATGACATCTTCCTGTTTGCTGGGCAGCATTCTTTCACTTTCTGGGAAACTTAAGCTTAATGCATGTCATATATATGGAGATGCATATTTATGTCTTCAGAAGAAACTGAACAAACCAATTTAAAACGTGGGGAAAAAGGACTATTTCATTTTATACAGCTCAGATACATTGATTAATGATTTTTTGGTATTTGTTCATTACCAGCTACTAGGTGTTGCCATTTCTGTGTAGCATTTTCCATCTGCACATCTCAGCATGCCTTATTACTGTGAGTTAACTCTGCTTTAAGGCCAAGTTCTTGTCAGGTAAACAAGAGCTGTAAACAAGTCTGTACTGGGAAACGCAAAAATGTATTGAAGTTCTTTAGCCTGGCTTTGACCTGAGTTTTGCATATATGTCTACAGTTTCTATGACACCCTTGATAAGGTTGAATCATCTATTGCATCTCTGTCTGCTGATCTGGGCCTTAGACTTCAACTCACAATCTCAGGAGGGGGTGTGGGAGTTTCTCATGTGATCGTAGAATCATAGAATGGTTATGGTTGGAAAAGACTTTCAAGATCATTGAGTCCAACCATCTACCCAGCCCTACTAGATCCAACACTAGACCATGTCACCAAGTACAACACCTACTCTTCCTTAAAATGCTCCGTTGGCAGCCTATTCCAGTATCTAACAACCCTTTCAGTAAAGAATTTTTTTCCTAATATCCAACCTAAACTTCCCCTAACACAATTTAAGGCTGTTTTCTCTTCTGCTGTCACTGACAACCAGGGAGAAGACCAAACCCCACCTCACTAAAACCACCTTATAGGTAGCTGTAGAGAGCGATGAGGTCTCCCATCAGTCTCTGTTTCTCTAGACTAAGCAATGCCAGTTCCCTCAGCTGCTCCTAGTACAATTTGTCTTCCAAGCCCTTCACCAGCCTTGCAGAATCACAGAATCACAAGGTTGGAAGAGACCTTTGAAGATCATCGAGTCCAACCATTCCCATCCTATGCTAAACCATCTCCCTAAGTACCTCATCTACCCATTTTTTGAACACATCCAGGGAGATGGTGACTCAACCACCTCCCTGGGCAGCCTGTTCCAGGTCCTGACAACTCTTTCAGTAAACAAATTTTTTCTAATATCCAATCTAAACCTGCCCTGGCACAGCTTCATGCCATTTCCCCTTGTTCTATCTTCTGTCACCTGGCTGAAGAGACCATCGCCCACCTCTCTACAACCTCCCTTCAGGCAGTTGTAGGTGGTGAGAAGGTCTCCCCTCAGCCTCCTCTTCTCCAGGCTAAACATCCCCAGCTCTCTCAGCTGTTCCTCATATGATTTGCCCTCCAGCCCCTTCCCCAGCCTGGTTGCCTTTCTCTGCACTTGCTCAAGGACCTCAATGTCCTTTTTATGGTGGGGAGCCCAGAACTGAACACAGTACTCCAGGTGCAGCCTCACCAGCGCTGAGGACAGGGGAAGGATCACTTCCCTACTCCTGCTGGCCACACTATTCCTGATACAGGCCAGCATGCCTTTGGCCTTCTTGGCCACCTTGGCACACTGCTGGCTCATATTCAGCTAACTGTTGATCAACAGGCCTAGGTCTCTTTCCTCCAGACAGCGTTCAAGCCACTCCTCTCCAAGCCTGTATCTTTGCATGGGGTTGTGGTGACCCAAGTGCAGGACGTGGCACTTGGCCTTGTTGAACTTCATGCAATTGGTCTCTGCCCATTGATCCAGCCTGTAACAATGATCTTAGCAATAACTGCACACTTGAGTACTCTTAGAGTTGTATTGAGAAGCCTAAGATTATAGTGCAAGTTTCCTTCATAAATAAACCTGAAAGGACTCCATTCCACATGTCTGAAGGATGAATTTTAGGTTACAGTGATTTTATCCTATTAGGTCTTGATTTCTTTCTACTGATCATGAAAACATCAACTTAAAGTAGTTGCCTGCCTTTTTTGTGGCTAAAATGAAACATGATAGATCCTATGCTAAAATGTTTATTTAAGGCTAGTGGATGCATCTGAGTGGTAGTACTGCTGTGACAATGGATCCGTAGGCTCGGTTCTAAGATGTATATGCAAGTTAGGATTATAGTTTTCATCATGTGACCTACTCAGAAATATCAAGCCTTAATTCCCTTCCTTTTAAGTAGTGGGAACTAGTGTACTAACTCCATTCAAACCACTAATAAAGCAGGTATTATATTTATGGGAGATGAAAAATCTCTTTTACAAATAACACTATAAGGATCTCTACATTACTGGGCATAACGATACTTGATTGAGAATATACTCACCAGAGCTTAGAATCTCAAGATTTAGATTTGAAGAGACTAGAAAGTACCTCTGGCAGGATCAAAGGAATTGCTGTGCTTTCATACTTGTGTTGCACACAGGAAACAAAAGCAGAGTTTTAGATTTCTGTAATTAATTTGTCTCGTTTGTGTATTTTAATTGGAAAGCTGGGGTTATTTTTTGTTGGATTGGGCTTTGGGTTTTAATGAAACCTAATTAAACTGCAAATTGTTCCTTATTTTGATTTCCAGTAAGGGAAGTTTGTGCAGTATCAGGAAGAGAGGAAGAGAACAGGGAGTCTAGACTCTCTGAACTGGGAGATCTATCTTAAATTCCCTTCTTTCCCAACAATCTTCCTCTCCAATATTAAGCAAGGCCACTTAGATTCAGATCTTCAAAGTCCATCAAAGGCCTAATTTACATTGGTTTATGTTGAATACTCCCGAGGAGAGAGACCCAAATCATGCTCTGGCTCAGGTTCACACCTGTAAACAGGGTATGAACAATACCTACAATCAGCACTGTGAGGGAAAAGAAGGTTAAGAACTCTTCCTGTGAGGGTGTGATGAAGGCCATCAACATGTTCATGTGATGGATTACGTCTAAGCCATTCATGCAATGTTGAATGCTTTCATGTCATATCAAATAATTTCATTTGGAATATTGCTCACTGTTTACATTGCACAGTGCCTGGTTTTGGCAGGAGTTGGCTGCAGCAGGAAATTGAGTCAATTAATTCACAATGAAGTAAACTCTTTGAACAGTATAATCTGGAGGTGGGTTTCCATCCATTTATTTTTGTCCTTTTGGGATAAAGAGGAAAACTCATTTCAAATTTCTTGTTTTGTTTTGTTTTGTTTGTTTTAAGTTTGGGTAGCCAGTTCTTTCCCCAGACTGAATTCAAGGTATTTAATGTTTTTCATCTTTTTTAATTGTGAGCCAAGAGGAACCAATGGAAGTTATCAGGAACTTCACCTTCATTTAGATAATTACTATGTGGAACAGGAAATTGGCTTATGCAAGGGAGGAATCTGGGGCTCATTAGTGATGAGCATTTTGAGAAGAGAGAGGGCTCCCTGACATAGTATTTAGTTGCAGGATGTGGGTGGTCTTAGGGGATAAATTTCACATTAGCCAGCCAATTAATGAAAACACGAGTGAATTGAACTGAGTGTAGTGCTTGTCTGTGTCTGTGAGGTTGCTTTCCTGCTGGCTGCAAACAAAAGCCTAATGACTACACTCAGACAGGAAAACAAGATGGTGAATACAAAATCAGGGAAGTACGGGGAGAGGTACTTCTGTTTCATACAGTGTGATCACCGTAGACTAAATACATGCTGTTGTGAGGTAGAATATAATCAGGGATAAAAAGGATAAACCCACCTCCTTGTTCTTTAGGTCTATCAGCAGCCTGGGGAAAAGGGGGAATGCAGACATCTGAGGTAGCCAGCCTATTCCTGCACAGAAGCTTGATTACTTTCACTTAGACTTTTTAAGTGGCTGATCCATCACTAGGGGAAGGGTAAACAGTATGTTGGTGATCCTTTCTTACAAATAAGAAATTATCGAATTGCATCCTGTTTTCCTAAAAGAATTCGAGAAGGAGCAACAGCTCCATTGGTTTTAGCTGTAGGGCTTACATACTTTATAGCCCACTGAAAAGCTTGTTCTTCTCTGACCCAAAACTCACATTGAAGGCACTTGATTTTGGTATTGCTCCCATCTCTGCAAATATAGTTCAACAGAGGCCAAGTGAACCTGAAGGGAGTCAGGGGAATCCTTGGTTTAGAAGATCAGAAGGTGGCATTAAAAAAATAAAAAGCTGAAGGATGAGTAACACGTGTGACTGAGTGTGTTGATCAAGTGTCTTCTTTTTTTTCACTGGATGATCAGGGACTCCTTATTGTTGCAGGTTTTATGAAAATCTGAGGACAAGGTAGACCTTAGTATACAACCAGTGCTTGAAAGGGAACAGTGTGAAGGCAGAAGCCCTCCTCTACTTGGAAGAGTTCAACATTATTATTACAAAACATCTTAATAGATTGTAGCAGAAGAGAAACAAAACCCACTCTGGTAGAGATTATTCTTTAAAGCCTGAAAGCTCGAGCTGAAAACCATCTTTTTCATGTATTTTGAGAGAGTTCCCATAAATGACCCAGTTGTAAATAATTCGACAATGTTCTCAAGCAGGAAAAGCACAGCTGCACCGAAGAAAGAGCTGGCATTCCAACACAAGCTCTCTTCTGAGGTGCTGACCCAGCTTTAGATGAATTTTTCCTTGAAACTGGTGCACTTGTATTTCTTTTCCTGTCAGAGTATTTTCTCAAAAAAGACCTCAAATTTCATACTAAAAGTTGGAAGGAAAGCAGGTTAAATTTCAGTAATTTCAGCCAAGAGAAGCAGAAATGAAGAAAATAGCAACAATAAATAAACATTTAACAGGTGTTGATGTTAATGTGCTCTAAATTCTTGATTTAGTTGTAGAAATTAAGATTCAGACAGGTGCTCAGCCCTAATTCTGGCTGATTCAGACACGGTTTCTGCAGGATTTGATCCTGCAAAGAATGTGGGTATCTAGAGGAAGGAGGCAGACTCTTCTCAGTGGTGCCCAGTGACAGGATACGGGACAGTTAGAGCACAGGAAGTTCCATATCCATGTGAGAAGAAACTCCTGTGAGGGTGGCAAAGCACTGGAACAAGTTGCCTCTGGAGATATTCAAGACCTTTCTGGGTGCAATCCTGTCCTCTAGGTAATCCTGTTCTAGCAGCAAGGGCATCAGACTAGATGATCTCCAGAGGTCCCTTCCAACCCCAATGAACCTGTGAATCTTCTTGCCTTTATCCTCTGTGGAATTTCAGATGCAACTAAGAAAAAAAGAGAAATAATGCTTTTCTTTCAAAAAGAAAAAACAGATCTTGATTGTTTTATGTTGGTGTTAATTTATGGTTCTGACCACTTTGCCAAAAGTCCTGAGCTTCTAACAACCATTTGTGGCTCCAGAGAGGTCTGTTGGCTGCATAATGCTTTAGAGAACAAGGATACTTTGCCCAGATTTGGGTATAGAAGAATATTGGGTGAGGAGGTGTGTATTAATGATTCAGCTTTAGGATTTTAATCCACTCACATGTGACTTGCATAGTACCACAGACCAAGTGTCTGATATAGCTGGAAAAGGAGTTTCTGGTTTCAGGTTCAGTGCTGAGGTCATTGGAACTTGATTAGCCTCTGTGAATGGTTTTCTTTTGTCCTTCTTGACTCTATGTTTCGGTCATAGAGTCAAGGCAAGTGTTAGGTTTGCATGGCAAAGTTTGGGTAGTGGAGGGGCCACAAGGGTGGCTTCTGTGAGAAGCTGCTAGAAATTTTCCCCATGTTTGACAGAGCCAATACCAGCCGGCTCCAAGACAGACCCACTGCTGGCCAAGACTGAACCAATCAGCAGCAGTGGTAGCTCCTCTGGGATAATGTATTTAGAAAGAGGAAAAGTTACTGTGCAACAGCAATTGGATCTGAAGGGAAGAGTGAGAATATGTGGGAGAAACAACTTGGCAAACACCAAGGTAACTGAAGAAGGGGGGGAGGAGGTGCTCCACGTGCTGGAGCAGAGATTCCCCTTCAGCCCATGGAGAAAACCATGGTGAGGCAGGCTGTTCTCCTGCACTCCATGATGGTGGAGCAGGTATCCAACTGCAGCTCATGGAGGACCCTACACCAAAGCAGGTGATGCACCTGAAGAAGGCTGTGACCCCATGGGAAGCCTGTGCTGGAGCAGGCTTCTGGTAGGACCTGTGGCCCTATGGAGAGAGAAGCCCACGCTGAAGCAGGTTTGCTGGCAGGACTTGTGACCCTATGGGGGACTCACACTGGAGCAGTCTGGTCCTGAAGGTCTGCACCCTGTGGAAGGGACCAATCCTGGAGGAGTTAATGAAAAACTGCAGCCCATGGGAAGGACTCACATTAGGAGAAGTTTGTAGAGGACTCTCTCCTGAGAGAGGAGAGGGGTAGAGTGTGTGGAGTCATCCCCATGAAGAGGGAGTGGCAGAGACTTGTGATCAACATGTGATGTACTGGCCGCAATTCCCATTCCTAATTCTTCTGTGCCGCTCAGGGGAGGTAGGAGAGAAACTGGGAGTAAAGTTGAGCCCAGGCAGAAGGGAGGACTAGGGGAAGTTGTTTGTTTTTTTTTTTTTTAAGATTTATTTCTCATTATCCTGCAATAAATTAAATTAATTTTCCCAAGTTTTGCCCATGGCAGTAGTTGATAAGCCACCTCTCCCTGTATTTACTTTGATCCACCAGCCTTCCATTATATTTTCTCTCCCCTGTCCAGCTGAGGAGGGGAGTGATAGAATGGCTTTGTTGGGTACCTGGACTCAAGCCAGGGTCAATCCATGATAGGGAGGAGTGCAAACATTTTGCAAAACACTGGTTAAACACCTATCTGACTGTGCATGTCTTCTATTTCAAGATTATTTTGTTAAGAGGTTTCACAGTAACTCCTGCCATCACCTTTAAAAGATAAGATTACTCCAGCTCTGATCATCATTACAGACTGGCTCACAAATTGGTAGAGCGGCAATGAGATGGAATAAGAGTCTCTGCAAAAAGCTGCATCTACTGGTTTTGATTGACATGTTAAGCCTCAGCTGCTGTTTACTTACTCAGGACTAGCTGTCCTGATAGAAGTGTGATTTAAAATACAAAGTAGGCATGCAGTAGTCAGTGCAAGGTGGAAAGTAGCTGGCTCCAGCTTCCACTGAAGAAAATAGAATCATAAAGTCATAGAATCATAGAATGGTTAGGGCTAGAAAGGACCTTAAAGATCATCAAGTTCCAACACTCCTGCCAAGGGCAGGGACACCTCTCACTAAACCAGGCTGCTCAAGGCCCCATCCAACCTGGCCTTGAACACTTCCAGGGAGGGGCGGCCACAGCTTCTCTGGGCAACCTGTTCCAGTCCCTCACCACCCTCACAGTGAAGCATTTTTTCCTAATATCTGTTCTAAATTTACAGCCAATTTATAACCATTGCCCCTCATCCTATCACTACATGCCCTTCTAAAAAGTCCGACCCCAACTTTCTTGTAGGCCCCTTCAGGTCCTGGAAGGATGCAATAAGATCTCCCTGGAGCCTTCTCTTCTCCAGGCTGAACAAGCCCAATTCTCTTAGCCTGTCTTAATAGGAGAGGTGCTCCAGCCCTCTGATCATCTCTGTAACCCTCCTCTGGAGTCAATCCAACAGGTCCATGTCCTTCTTATGTTGAGACTCCAGAACTGGACAGAGTACTCCAGGTAGGGTCTCATGAGAGTGGAGTAGAGGAGGGGAATCAAGGCCCTCAACGTGCTGGCCACGCTCCTTTTGGTGCATCCAGGATACACTTGGCCTTCTGGGCCAGTAATAAAGAGTAGCAACACAGGAAGACCAATATGATAGAAAATGATTGAATATTAGTTGTAGTTTCTAAAAGGTCTCACCAAAAAGTCTGTAACAGCTAAATATTAACTACTGCATGAAATGGTTGTCATGATGTATGGATAAGCTCCTGCAGTTCTGAATGTCTCTAGCTGATGAGCTGCTTCGACTTAAGATTTGTTGTCTGCACCTCTCCTATAAACAATGTAAATTGTGAGCCTGAAGCCTGAATTCAGCCTTTCAGACAGAAAAGGAACAATGGAGTATCCAGGATACTGAAATACCACAAACTTAAACATCATCAAAGGAAATCTTTTTCATGAGAGCCTCTGAAACTCACTGATACTGGTACTGGTGAATTCAGCAAGTGGGCAAAGATGCATAAGTATATCCAGATATCTCAACAGCAATGTAAAAAATAAGGTGAACTGATGGGCTGCATATGGATCCCTGAAGGAATTAATCTCCTTGTGGAACAATAAGGAAGCAGCTAGATGACCAGTACAGTATTCATCATCTTTCCCCAAAAATCAGGGAAGTTTGAACAGGTCATGCACGAAGGTGCTTTTTATACAACAGTTATGATTTAGTCCTGAAAAAAACCTCTAATTCTCCTCTCCTCTCCTCTCCTCTCCTCTCCTCTCCTCTCCTCTCCTCTCCTCTCCTCTCCTCTCCTCTCCTCTCCTCTCCTCTCCTCTCCTCTCCTCTCCTCTCCTCTCCTCTCCTCTCCTCTCCTCTCCTCTCCTCTCCTCTCCTCTCCTCTCCTCTCCTCTCCTCTCCTCTCCTCTCCTCTCCTCTCCTCTCCCTTTTCTATTCTCTTTTTAATTTATGAAGGTTTTCTACAATTTCTGCTAAAGGTTCTTGCCAAGGCTATTTTGGATGCTTTCCAATTTCCTCCCAGGTTTTAATTCTTTTTGCCTGTGTGAAAACTTCCCATGAAGTCTTTAAATTCCCTCTATTAATTTTAAATGGGAACAAGTTAACTCTTAGTCTTTTCCCCATAATTCATCCACAGGCTTTTAGATGATTTCCCATAGCTCCCATTTTGAAGGACAGCCATTCTTACAAGTACATGGGCAAGTGGAAAAGACTTTTGCAAAATGCACTGTATTTTTTTTCTCATTGATATCTGTAGGACAATCGTCACCTAAATTAGTATTCCTTGAGTAATAGAAAACAACAACTTTTTGGTTTCCAGCATTTTTACAAGTATTGGTAAGGAACTTTGTTTCTATTAGTTTTGAGTTTTCTTACCCTACTTTATAGGTAATTTTCAGATTACTCTAATGCAGTATTTGCTAGATGGCATCTCTGCTATTTGCTCTTCTCTCAGAGTTCCCTACAACAAAAATCATGAGGAACAATGCATTATGTGTTCCTTTTTTTGATTCAAAAGTAGCAGCAGAAATGATGGGTTTTTCTCCCGAAGTTACTCCACTTGAATCAAGCTAATAAATTTATTATTCTTTGGGAAAGAGTTTAAAAGCCAGCAAGGGACCTGCAAGACAGGCTGTTTTGTCATCCCTTACAACCTTTGTAGGAAATAATACATCCAGGATACGACTCCATGGACTTCAAGTCTTGCACATCATATGTCCTGAATATTGTCAGCTCACATCAGGGAAGTGTATTTGTCTCCATGGACTGCAGTTGGGATTGTTACTTCCAAAATTACTAGGAAAGCTGATGAGTAAGTTTTGAGGATGAAGAAAAAGACTCAAACTTTAATTAAGTCTTTAGAAAAAATTATAAGTATGAATGTCATAGGCAAAACATATCAAAGGAAATATCTGGCCAAGTTATCTACTGTGGAAACCATTCCACAACTGCATTCCAGGTTCAGCAGTATTTGTCAGCTGAGTTAGATGTAACAGCTAAGAGCAGTGTGGCAAGAACTGTAATAAAATTCAGAGCTCAAAATGGCAGCTGCAGATTCTTAAATGAGAAGCAAAGTGAAGGAGAAGTTAATATGTGGGAAAATGAGGCACAGAGGTGCCTTGTGATTTGCCTAATGTCTCTCAAGCAGAAAGTGACAGCACAGGAATCCAGATCTCCTGAGTGCTGTCTAAATAGTGTTAGTGTAGCCACATACCCCTACAACATGATGTCTAATACTACGGCAGTGTGAATGTCTGTCTGGAAGTAAATACAGGATTCTCTTCACAGTAGATGTGAGTTCATTCCCAGCTTTGTCATTGATTTGCAGGATTCTCTTGAGCAATCTACCATAACTTTGTGCATGTTTACTCTCTATAGCATGGTGGTAATAAGACTTATTTTGGCACCTTTATTTGGCTTGGTGAGGTAAAGGCATTTAAAATTTTGAGTATAGTGGAGTTTATATGAGATTTTTTGGAGAGGCAGGATTTTTCCCACTTGGGTTTCAAAGTCTTAGATGGGTTTTGTTGAAGGAGGTAGTCAGGATTAGATTCATGACCCTTTGTCTTATACTGCTTAGTTCATTTAAGAGCTTCCTGCCGGACCATGAGATGTATGCAAAGTTTATGCCAAATAAAAAGATGGACTGTTCAGAAAGTGATAAAACCCTCTTGTCTTGAATGACCCTTAACTCAGACTGAAGGCAATAAAAAGCCTTACCAGAAAGCAGCCCAAAGAAAGAGAACAGCTAATGATATTCTTGGCTCATCACAGATAGAGAAATGCAGTTTAATGAAATCCTGGACAGAAAGCCAAATGGCTGGTGCCTGACATGCATTGACAAAGTATGATTGGTCTCTTGCTGATTTATGTGCATGTGTGATCCAGATGAAGTTACAGGATTTCAATTGAGATAATGTGCATAATTAAAAAGAAAAAAAAATATTACTAATGCAGTGGCAGAGGTTGCTGGAATCTAATTGGAAAAGCAAATGAATAAGAAAAAATAATTCTATTGCATTTTTGTGCTGAGCTGTATAGATAGTTCATCAATTCAATCGCTAGTCTGACGTCTGACAAGGGGATCAATTCAATCACTAGTCTGACCTAAGCAAGGAGCAAGCTTGCGTCTCAGCTGGATAGGATATCTTAAAATATCTGCTCAGTGGAGTATTTGAAAGATAGAAACCATACAGAGTAACATTCTGGGTTTCAATTAATCTTATGTCATATGGAAAGAGTTCCTTTTACAGATTAGATAGAGAGTTTGTTTATTTGCAAGCTACTTTATAATGATATTGGTTTTATTTTAAACAGAAACTGTTTCTCAACAAATGGAATAGCAAGTTATTTTTATGTGTGCTGGTATATATAGTATATATAGTTTTTGTTCCTTTAGCCTCTTGGATAAGAAGACAACATTTTCTTTGAGTTTTCCCTGAGTAAGTGCCACCTGTCTGATTCAAAGATTGTCATGACACTTGTCTTGAAAATATGAGGCCTTAACATAACTTACCTGTGGTTTGATTCTGCCAATCTCCATTATGTTGTCAGCCTTTCTAGAGTCTGGTTTGTGTTTCTTTGCCTTGAGAAACCAGTGCAATACATGTGCAGTGTCTCCAGAGCAAAGATTGTTTAGTGATTTGTGGAAAGACTTGGGGTCAGAAGAGGACCCTGTGATTTACAGATCATTAGCTTGCCCTGGGAACTCAGTGAGTGCTTCCATCTGTTTTATGGGCAGGTAAGGAGGTGTTTCTACAGTGTTTCTACTGTCTCTCTAACTCTATACAAATACCAAATCTCACAGTCAGAATCAGACACCACCTGGGCACTAGGATCAGTGAACAAGGAAGGGATCTGATCAGGTCCAATTGAATGTAAAGGAGGAATATAATGTGGAGGGACTACCTTGAGAATGTGGAGGTGACACCTTGATCATCACACTAGAAGTTGAACCCATAGCCTGTAGAATGAAAGATCAGCTGCTGAAGAATCAGGTTCTTTATATTTAACTGGAGATATCTGAAGATTGGTCATGGAAAGGATATGAAAGACCACCTGGCTGGTATTGTACACAAGGAGGATAAAGCCTGTAGGACTTCGAAGCCTTTTCTGTATGCTTCCTTTTCTGATCCAGCGTAGGGTTCAGAAGTGGTGGATTCTTCCAAATTCCAGTGGTCTTTCACTCTGAATCCTCAGGCTTTTTTTGTTACAGGGGGATCTTAGGAACTACTTCTTACATATGACCAATTAAATTTATTGTCAGGTTTTATATTGGACTGTCATGTAATGTCTTGCATATTTAATTCACAGCAATCCACCCTCTGAATAAAGTGCAACTGGCCATAATGCTGAAGATAAAATTTTGGTAAATGCATGACCTCCATCCATCATCTGCTTGAACACAGCAGGCATTGAAATAGTACATTAGGAGAACATTTAGTTCCTAATCCATACCATTGATCCGAGGACTTGGAAGTGTTACCTCCCCATCTGGAAATCTTTAATTTCCAGTTTGACTTAAAGTCTATATTTTTAGCTCAAGACTTTTCCGATTCAGTTGCTGTTCTGTTGTGGATGAGATGATGTCAGGCATGCTATGTAGCACTGGAGGATAATGTGTGGGTCCTAATGTTATATCCATGCTTGAAGTGTAAAGTTCATATATTCACATTCTTTAATATGTATTTCAACTCATATAACTGGATCTTTAAACATTTGTGCTATTCCAGCAGTGGTGAGAAAAGTGGAAGGAAATCTTCCCACTGGTAGCCAGTGGGAAAGACTAGCTGAAATTAAAACCTGGAAGAGTTCTATTTCTCCTATTTGCATTACTTGTTTACAGAAAGAGTTATAATGTGTGGCAGGAAACAACCAGGTGCTGATGGCTGGAATGAATTAACTAAAAAGATATTATTTTTTCTACTTCTTTTTTTTTTTTAAATCCTAATTTCTGCCAGAACAATTCTAAACTTAAAACTTCCTGGAAAGTCTACATGACAGTCTGAAATTGCCTTGTGATGCTGAAAGAGCTATTTAGTGTTTGGGGTTTTTAAAAGTCAATTCAACTCTTCATTTGCCATATTTAGGACTGGATTAATTTTTATTCTCAATCTTTTCACATTATACAACAGTGCAGAGTGACATTGACACTGGAGGCAGTTATGAAACATTTGCCTGAATGGTGCAAATTGACATTTATACAAATGGACATTTGTATAAATGCCCACTGGACATGAAAGGGAAATTTTGTATTTTTTGAGCTCATTAGGAGATTTATTGTTCTCTAAATGGGCTGGATTCTCACTCCCAAAATTTAATTTTAATTTTGGATCCTTCTTTGCTCCAGTTCTTCGGTGCTAAAAGCCAGATAATTTTGTGACAGGGTTCCTTCTTTTCTCTCTTTCACCCAGTACACCATCACAGGAGCAGTGAAGGAAAACTCAGAACACTAAGAGCACTGCTACCATGTATGTCAGTAGATATTTATTAGACATAGTCACTTTCTGTCCCAAAATCACCCCTTCCAATTTACTTGGCAGGAATTGCACTTTGGCTCTTATTATTTCTCCAGCTTGTTATGAATTTCTCCCGTACATTAACACAGAAATATGTGCATCAACTGTAAGTATTGTGTACACAAGTCCAGAAAACCAGAGAAAAGCACCCATCTCAGTGTCTGGTTGGGGGGAATTTTTATGAAGAAGAAATGAAATTTCCGACTGAAGTTTGCAACAGTTACCACTATTTGATTAGTTGCGGTGGAGACCTATAATTAGCTCTTATTTAAGAAGGCATATGGCTCCAACAGATGGTAAAGGAAAAAAAGCAAGTTAGATAAACAGGGCTATTTGCACAAGGCTTTCTGGTCTCATTTTATATATTTTGCAGTATGGTGCTCAGGTTCTAGCAGGAAGGCATACTGTTCATTCGAGGAATGCCCACGTGGCTTCATTTTCTCTAAAAAAATAGCAAAATTAGTATGGCCTGCAAGTGTTTTAAGAATTCATAGAATCATAGAATCATAGGGGTTGGAAGGGACCTCGAGAGATCATCGGGTCCAACCCCCCTGCCAAAGCAGCTCCCCAGCTCATATTGCACAGATAGGTGTCCAGGCGGGTCTTGAATATCTCCAGAGATGGAGACTCCACCACCTCCCTGGGCAGCCTGTCCCAGTGCTCTGTCACCCTCACTGTGAGAAAGTTCTTCCGCACGTTGCTGTGAAACTTCCTGTGCTCCAACTTGCAGCCATTGCCCCTTGTCCTGTCCCCACAGACCACTGAAAAGAGGACGCCCATTTCCCCCTGCATTCCATGCTTAAGATATTTATAAACACTCAGCCTTTCCTCATAGGGGAGATGCTCCAGGCCCTTAATCATCTTTGTAGCCCTTCTCTGGACTCTGTCCAGGAGATCCCTGTCCTTTTTATACCAGGGAGCCCAGAACTGGACACAATACTCCAGGTGGGGCCTGACCAAGGCAGAGCAGAGGGGGAGGATCACCTCCTTTGACCTGCTGGCCACACTCCTCCTGATACACCCCAGGATCCCATTGGCTATCTTAGCCCCCAGGGCACACTGTTGGCTCATGGCCAACCTGTCATCAACCAGGACCCCCAGGTCCTTCTCCACAGAGCTCTTCTTTAGCAGATCATCCCCCAGCCTGTACTGATACAAGCGGTTATTCCTTCCTAGGTGAATTTTGGCAATAGTATTGGAAATTAGCCTCCTCATGAGGCTAGTGGGAGTGTCAGATGTTGGAGACCAAGAGACCAGACAGGCCAAAGTGTATATCTGGGTGGGTGAAGGAGTTAATCATTCTCTAGATAGATCTGGGTTATGTTTATGGCAGGACCAACCAGGATGTTGAGTGCTGTGGACATCTCTCAGATTGCAGGTAGGTGGGCTGCAGTTAGTCCAGACTGAGATCTTAAAGACTATAGTATCTATACTCTTTTATTATCTCTCTCCCTGTTCTGCTATGTTAACAGACTACGTGATTGCTTCCAATTTGCTTCAGGGCAAGGACATCTAGCTCAGTTTAAACTGCCTTCTGCTGTGATTTACCAACAGTTGACTTTCAACTGAAGCAGATTAGGAAAGATCACATGAACTGCTGATACAACATGTCTGCGTGGGTGGTAACATAAGGTTTGTGGGTAGGAAGGTTTCAAAAATGCTCACAGCTCTTTCTCAAGTGAGTGCGTTGCAATGCCCTTCATCCGTCTGCGCACGAGTGACCTGGAAGAATGAACCCATCTATGTTTGAAGGTATCATATGTCTGAGATTTCTTGTGGGGGAACCCAACCACAGCGACTATGATATGCTTCTTGTGGCTCTGATTTAACCTGAAATACAACTGTTTAAGTGTGCACTGTTATTCATAAAGAAATATTTACAGTAAAGCTCTGTTTACAACTGCAGCATCTTGATTTCTCCACATTATTGAAGAGCATTTTTTTCATTAGAGCAACACTTAGCAGCATCTTGCTTTCCCATTTACCTGAACAGCAGCATAACAAAACGGCTTTACTCAGACAGCAAGAGAGATTCAAGAAGTTGACAACAATTGAGAAATTATCTTGCAAAGGCATTAAAGTAGCTAGGTCTGAAGTTAGATCTGTTTTTTCCTGAGTGTATATTCACTCCCTGTTCATTTTAGACCTCTCACACAATGTTCAATAAACTGTAGAGAGAAAATTCTGGAGAAAGCAGGATGTAAACCTGAAGTCATCTTTCTAATAGGCCATAGTCCCTGGAGTTGCGGTTTTATATTTAGAATACAAAAAATTTGTAATTTTCTTTGTTCTCTGCTTTGTGTGGGGAATAGAAACCATGTAATCTCTCCAGCAGCAGAGTATCAAGATGGAGTTGTCACATTTTCCCCTTCTTTATTTTCAGAATTACAGAATGGTTTGGGTTGGAAAGCATCTTAAAGATCATCTAATACCAACCCTCCTACCATGGGCAGGGACACGCTTTACTAGACCAGGCTGCCCAAAGCCCCATCCAAGCTGGCCTTGAACACTTCTAGGGAGGGGCAGCCACAGCTTCTCTGGGCAACCTGTTCCAGTCTCACAGTAAAGAAGTTCTTCCTTATATCTAACTTAAATCTACCCTTCTTCAGCTTGAACCCATTCTCCCCTGTCCTATCAGTACACGCCCCTCTAAAATGTCCCTCCCCAACTTTCTCGTAGGCCCCTTCAGGTCCTGGAAGGATGCAATAAGATCTTCCCAGAGTCTTCTCCAGGCTGAACAAGCCCAACTCTCTCAGCCTGTTTTCATAGGAGAGGTGCTTCAGCCTTCTGATCATATTTGTGGCCCTCCTCTGGACTCAATCCAACACTTCCATGTCCTTCTTATGTTGGGGGCCCCAAAGCAGGACACAGTACACCAGGTGGGGTCTCACAAGAGCAGAGTAGAGGGACAGAATCACCTCCCTCAACCAGCTGATCACACCTCTTTGTGCAGCCCAGGTATATGGTTGGCTTTCTGGGCTGCATCCACACTTTGCTAGCTCATGTTGAGCTTTTCATTCACCAACACCCCCAAGTCCTTCTCAGAGCTACTCTCAGTCCATTCTATTTGCAGCCTGTATTTGTGTATGGGATTGCCCCGTTGACTTGCAGGACCTTGCACTTGACCTTGAACTTCACAAAGTTCACAAAGGCACACCTCTCCAGCCTGTCAAGGTCCCTCTGGATGGCATCCCTGCCTGCCTGTGTGTCGATTGCATGGCACAGCTTGTTGTTGGCCAACTTGCTGAGGGTGAACTCAATCCTACCCTTCATGTTGCTGATAAAGATGTTAAATCAGTGCCTGTCCCAGTACCAACCCGTGAGAAATACCACTTCTCACTGATCTCCACTTCGACATTGAGCCATTGACCACAATTCTTCAAGAATGACCATCCAGCCAATTCTTTATCCTCTCAGTGCACTGTCTGTGTATGAAGCCCATGCCTCCACCATTTCATGGTCACTAGAGCCAAGGCTGCCCTTGAATTTTCCATTCCCCACTAGCCCCATGTTATTCAGAACAAAGTCCAGCATGGCACATCTCCTTGTGAGCTCCTCTATCACTTGGAGAAGGAATTGTTTGGAAAAAGCAGTCATTAGTCTTCTCTGGACTACTGAATAGGCAACAGAATCAGGGAAAATCCTTTCCATGGTCTTTGTCAAACACAGAAGCTGATATATAATAACATGAGAGATAACAGAGGTATCTCTGTGTCATGTTTTCCCTTGTAATTCTCAGCAAAGTTGTAGTTAAGTCTCACAGGCTTAATGGAAAACTTATAAAGGAGAAAATTTGCTGTGAA
Organism: Gallinula chloropus; assembly: GCF_964237585.1. Classification (NCBI taxonomy): domain Eukaryota; kingdom Metazoa; phylum Chordata; class Aves; order Gruiformes; family Rallidae; genus Gallinula; species Gallinula chloropus. Next base: position 6,882,559 of record NC_140086.1, read on the forward strand.
GGAGTTTTCAGTGTGTTTCCTCTGGAGAACAGTTTTTCACATTCCATTTAGGTTTCATGGTCCTTTTTGTGCAGGGAAATCTAACATTATTTAAAATTAGTCAATTTTTAAATAAACCCAGGACCTAATCCCAAGGCTTTCTTCTTACTTCTGCCATCTGCTGGAAGCAGAGTTAAAAAGTAGTGCTCGTTGATGTAATGATCACATGCACTGTGCATGGTATCTGTAGTACTACAACTAAGAACCTCCTCCTTTCTAGCTGTTTTGGGGTTGGTTTTATTTCTTCATAAACTCTCCAACACATGTTGCCTTACATCCATGGCTTTGTAGGTACCCTTCTATCATAAGAACATTATCACATGCGAGAGTTCTGAGTCAGGGGCAGTGCGTTTAGGTGTTTACATGATTTAAACCCCTGAAAACCAAATATGAACAAACCTCCAGAATTTATGAAAGGTCAGATTATAACAATAATCTTGGGAAAGTCTGCATCTTAGACCAGGATGCATACCATACTCCAAAAGGTTTGGTAGTTAATATTTATTCTAACTTCACTGGCAGTTATAGACATCAGGAGGAAGGAGAATCAGAAATGTAATTAAGGAAAGAATCTAGCTGTCTAGATTGGAGCATGCTGATCACTCACATGCCAAACAAGCTGCAGAGGGCAAAAAAAAATCCAGCCAACCCTATTACTCTGCAAACAGCAAGGATTCATATGACTTAGGTGGCTCTGGGGAAATCATTCGTCATCAAGTCTCAGCTACACCAAGCCATTGCCATTTCAGAGTCTCTCCTTGACAGGAATGAGGAGAGGCTGAGATATGCACGTGTCATTGGCGGTTGATTCTGCCAAGGTGAGTTCATTCCTTGTTTGCTCCATGGAAATGTTATTGACGTAGGACACTTATGAAAGCACACAAACCATTTTTATAGAGGTTGAAGAAAAAAAATGAGTAAAGGATGGTTCAAATACATTAGATTTAAAGGGGACAAAGATCATTCAGGCATGGTGAAAGCAGAGGAAGGACAGCTCAGATTGGAAAAACAAAGAATATGTGATAGTATCCGGAGAGGAAAATTGGGAAAATTGGTCAGTGGGGTTTTGGAGAAGTGCTAATCTATCTGTTATGTGTATTAGGGTTTTAGAAAGGGTGGGGGAACAGTTCCGACCTGCAGAATATTACCAGTATCTTTTATTACTTTTCCCTACAAATGTCTTTCTATCCTCACATAAACAGAAGTGTTGTGAGGGTGCTGCCAGGATGTAACGTAGATGAAAACATTTGCAAATCAGGAAAACTTAGGTCCCTGTGACAGCTTTGCATCAGCTGAGGGAGGCTCTCAGGCTGGTCAGGCAGTGCTGACAGTTGATGTATCAGTGGGTCCTTTAAGTAGAAAGACAAGCTATTCTGGCATATCACACCTTTCAGAATGCAAAAAGAGCAGAATATTAGTCAACTAAAGTTGATTTCATTATCAACTTTATCAAATTGAACCTACTACCAAGAGCAATGCTATGACTAAGTGAGTTTGACTAGATGCCAATTGTCTCATAGGGAACTATGATTTCTGGTGATGTCCTTCAGGTTCCAGTACTTTTCCTTGAAGATATTAAGCCAGATTTTCTTAGCCATTGCTTGCTTCTTTTTACTTTCCTATCCCAACTCTTATTATATGCTCTGATGTATTATACAAAATGTAATCTACAAAACTTCTATTCTATTCTACTCCTATTCTATTCTATTCTATTCTATTCTATTCTATTCTATTCTATTCTATTCTTCGGGGGCTTATGTATCTCTGCCACAGACACAACCCCTTCTCGCCCCCCCAGTGCCCTTCTACTGGTAGTGGTTGTCAGAACAACATAGTTTCTTTTCTCACTCTACTAGACTGAAGCTGAGTAACAAATCTGTTACCCGTCACCTATCTATCAGTTCCTTCCTTTAGGATTATCTGGACAGATGTTTTCAGGGACCTAAATAGTAAAGCCTCTCTCTGATTCTTTAAAGGGATGAATAATTTCTGTTTCATATGCTCCAATAACATGTAGAAATCTCCCATCTATAGAAACTTCCAGATGGGAAAATTACATAGACTAGAGTGTATCTGTAGGAACTAGGTAAATGGAGGCAGTGGGAAAGCAGGACATGATATACTGACTAGTCTGTACAAGTAGCCTGTGCTGTGTATGAAAGTTTGAATGACCACAGAGAGCCTTTTTTCCCTTCTGTTTTTTAAATGCCATTACTCAATAGTCTGTAAAGGGATTGCTAGGTGTGATGTTGGGATGGCAATCTACTTCCTGTGGGAAGAATAGAAAGAGAAGCATCAGCGGGCTTTTCTCATTCTCTTAAATTAATGTCTGTGGTGCATAGCTGTCCTGCTCTTTCTTGCACTGGCTCTTACAATCCTGAGAGCTCTTTCACTTTCCAGATAATTTGAAGACCTATTCAAAGGAGATAAGCAGTAAATGGAATAGCCACTTAGGAAAAGGAGACAGGAAAGTAGGGTTCCTTTTAGCTTAAGGGACACTGCAAATGTCAAAAATCTATCTCCTAACAAGGAAATTTACTGAGCAAAAGCTTATTACCACAAAATTGGACTTTTGTTGTTGAGTTCGCCAAAGCTCAAGCCTTTGAAACTGTGGAATAAAGAGCTAAATGGAGGTCAGTCCAGTCTTAGCTCCAGCTCTCACCAGGGAGTGAGAGCTCCCAGCAGTTTCCACACATAATGTCTGTCATCCCTAGACTGCTGAGCAGTGCATGCATAGCTCAGAGCTGTTTGTGTAACTGAGGCTTTGCCTGTCTTTGAAAAAGACATCTTTGGGAAAGCCTATAGTTTGAAGTTTCTCTATCACACCGTCCTGTGCATTGTACTAAAGGACAGAGGTACTTCAGTAAACATGGGGGTACATCTGTGTGGTGGTTTGACCCTTGCTGGAGGCCAGATGCCCATCAAAACCGCTCTATCGCTCCCTTTTTAGCTGGACAGGGGAGAAAATATATATTGAGAGGCTTAGGAATCAAGGTAAGGACAGGGACAGATCTTTGCACAATTAGTGTTACGGGCAAAACAGACTCAACATGGAATAAAGGAAAGAAAACTCTCTGATTTATTACACTGCACTGCACACCCAGTGACACCAGAGTTGGATAATGAGAGGTTCGACCAGATCTTAAAGCATCTCCCCTCACCCCTCCCTTCTTCACACATTTAACTGTATTCATGATTTCTCTCCCTTCTTCCCCCCTCATTGTGGCATGGGGAGGAGCAGGGAATGGAAGAATGGGGGTTTTCCCATGCTCCAGTGTGGGGTTGCACCCATGGGATACAGTCCTTCACAAACTGCTCCATCCCCAGCAAACCTGCTTCAGCATGGATATCTCTCTCTTGCTCATCTCTCTGTTTCTATTTCTCTCCATGGGCTGCAAGTGCTGGCAGAGGCAGGTCACAGTGTCTTCTATATGTCTCTACCTGCTCCAGCATGGGGCCTCTCCAGGGGCTGCTGGTGGGGTGTTGGCCATTTCCTTGGGCTGTGGGAGGACACCTCCTACACCATGGGTTTCCCCACAGGCTGCAGGGGCATCTTTCTCTCTGGTACCTGGGGAGCCTCTGACCCCCTTTCACTGACCTTGGTGTCTACACAGTTCCTTACATCTTCCCACTCCCTTTTCTGGTAGGAAAAAGCAGCTGCTTGTGTTTTGGGGTTTTTTTTTCTCCTAAATTCCAGAGGCACCATGACCATCGCTGATGGGCTTGGCCTTGGTCAACAAAGACTCCAGCCTGGAGTCAGCTGGTGTTTACTCTCTCAGGCCTGTAGAAAGCTTCTGGCTGCTTCTTGCAGAAGATAACCCTGCAGCCCCCCTCCTCTACCAGAACCCAGCTGTGCAAAACTACAACACACACCAAGGAACAGCCCAAGTGTTTCACTCTGCTACTGTAATCCCATCACATGTCCTAGACAGTAGTTATGCCTAAATCCAGGCAGTCTAGATAAATACACATTTATTTCCTTGTGCTACACCAGTTAGGCTAGAATGTTTCTGCCTGATTAGCTCTTCAAAAGCATGCAGGCCTATTTGTTTTAATTTAAACCTCATCATATTAGAGACACTGCAAAAATCATATTAGAGGCATAATGCATTCTTATTCCTAGCTGGCAGACAAAGGAAGCTTTATGTTATTTGATTTGGGTATTGATAAACTGGTCCTCTTCTAGGATGGAAAGTTTAATGTCATTTTCTTTTCAAACACACTCCTGCGCAGACCACTCCTAGTGTGTAATTGCTTTAGGAGCTAGATTTGCAAGGTGGCATAAGGAGTTATTTGTCTCACTGGAAAGGTCAAAGTCAAAGACATGCTAAGATGCTTAGGGGTGTCTCAAATCAGTCTAAGTGAATACGATACTACAAGGCCAAAAATGGGTCAGTTTTAAGCAGAGAAATCTACCTTTGCAGAAATCTGGCAGAGAACTACAGCAGATGAGTGCCTGATCATTTCCTGAACAAAAGCCATCCCTGCCTATTTCAGTGGCCACAGCCTGCATCTTTGTTTTTAAAGTATGACATAAGCCTGTGGAAGTTTTCTCAGATGAGCACTCAGCAGCATGAAGATGTGTTAGAAGCACTGACAGCAATGTAGGCATCCTGCTTCTCCAAGCAAGAGGGAGTGACAGCATCTCCATAGATACTGCCCTTTGGGCAGTATCACTCACTGATGTATTCTGAGCTTTAAGGTACAGACAGGGACCAGATTGTATGACTGTATTCAAGCTACTTTCACTAACAAGACTATGGCTTCCTGATGAAGGGGAGCAAAGGGGCAGGCACGATCTCTCTTTGGCGACCAGTGATAGAACCCAAGGGAACAGTATAAAACTGCGACAGGGGAGGTTTAGGTTGAATATTAGGAAGAGGTTCTTTACTGAGAGGGTGGTCGGGCACTGGAACAGGCTCCCCAGGAAGTGGTCACAGCACTGAGCTTGACTGGGTTCAAGAAGCATCTGAATAATGCACTCAGTCCCGTGCTCTATCTTGGCTGGAGCCAGGAGTTGGACTTTGTGATCCTTATAAGTACCTTCCAACTCAGGATATTCTGCAATTCTGGTAACTTTTGCAAAGTTCCCCTTGTTCCTGCAGTACCTTCTGACACTCATGTCTCTCTAAACGCATAGACTTGTCTACTAACAGACAGCAGCAATAAGGCTGGCATTTGCTACAGCTGACATTGTTCAGAGAGGGTTGCTAGCATGAGACAGCAGATTGTTGTAGTTTTGCGTGGCAAGCTTCTGGTGGAGAAGGGAGGCTGCAGGAGTGGCTTCTGCAAGAAGCAGCTAGAAGCTTTCCTAGGGTTGACAAAGTAAACACCAGACGGCTCAAGGCTGGACCCATTGCTCACCAAGGCCGAACCCATCAGCGATGGTCATGGCACCTCTGGGAATCACATTTAGGAAGAAAAAAAACCCCACAGGCAGCTGCTTTTTGCCACCAGAGAAGGGAGTGAGAAGATGTAAGAAACTCTGCAGACATCAAGGTCAGTGGAGAAGGGTGAGGTGGAAGAGGCACTGCAGGTGCTGGAAAGATTCCCCTGCAGCTCATAGAAGAAGACAGGGAGCAGAGACCCCATGTGCAGCCTATAGAGAGGCCTGATGTTGGAGCAGGCGCTGAGACATATGTTAGAGCAAGACTCTGCCAGCAGATGCCCGTGGGGAGAGATGCTGAGAGAGAGAGAGAGGCCCATGCAGGAGCAGGTTTGCTGGGGGAGACTTGTGACTCTGGGGGGGACCAGGCTGGAGCAGTCTGGGCCTGAGAGACTGAGAGACATTCTGTGATTCTGTGACTGCACCCCATAGAAGTGACCCATGCTGGGGCAGCTGGTGAAGAGCTGAAGTCCTGTGGGAAAGGACTCACATTAGATAAGTTTATGAAGGACTGTCTCCCGTGGGTGGGACCCCATGCTGGAGCAGGGGAAGGGTGTGTGGAATGCCCCCACCTCTTGCCCCAAGCTAAGAAGGAAAATAACTCATGAGGAACTGACCAAAACCCCCATTCCCCCATTCCCTGCCCCTCCCCATGGCACAATGGTGGGGAAGAAGGGAGAGAAATCATGAAGTGAAGTCTGCTAAGAAGGGAGGGATGGGGGGAGTTGTTTTAAGACATGTTATCCAACTCTGGTGTCACTGGATGTGCAGTGTAGTGTAATAAAATAGAGTTTTCTTTCCTTTATTCCATGTTGAATCTGTTTTGCTCATGACTAATTGCAGAATGATCTCTCTCTGTCCTTATCTCCACTCCTAAGCCTCTCAATATATATTTTCTCCTCTGTCTGAAAGGGGAAAAGCTGAAAATGGGAGTGATAGAGCAACTTTGGTGGGCATCTGTCCGCAGCCATGGTCAAACCACCACAGTGTGCTTGGTAAAAATCAGTAATAGGAAAATTATTTGAATGTAGTCTGGACAACAGCACTATGGACCTGCTAATTAATTAGCTCAAATCTTATTGGTCTTACTGGTACTTAATCAGCTCTTCCTCTTACCCTATGTGATTGTTTTGTATTTCTTCATCTGCACTATTCCAGTTCCAGCAGACCAGTACCTTGAAAATTAATCATTATAAGGCAAAACTCCATCCTTTGTCTACTGGGGCCTTAAGTCCTTTCTATTCTTTCTGTCTCCTAAGCCCCATTCCCCACCCCCAATTCAACTTTACTTGGGGAAATCTTTAGAACTCTATCAGTCTTGACTCACTGATTTCTGCTTGCAAATTATGTATGATTCTTGCACTCAGAATGCAAAACAGTACGTTCAGCACAGCAGAATAGACTTGTCCTGACTTCAAACTCTTAAAAAACCAGCAGTCCCTAAGACTTTCTGACCTGGACTTTTATCATATCACAGCTTGTAGACTCAAAACAGTTCTGCGGAGGCCTAAGATCCCAGAAGTACCTTCTGAAAACCTATTCTTTGTCAAAAGCATGTGCCTGCTGCTTTCCTGGTGATCATAGATCTGTCCCTCTTTGAAGGACTGATATTGCTACACCTGTTTTAAGCACATCTTGTTGAGAGAGTTCCAAAATGCAATTTGCTAAAGCCGATATTTCAAAAGCCCAGCTTCCTACAGCACTGAATGCTGGGAAGGGACAATACTAGCTCAGAGTAAATTTTGCAAGAAGTTGTTGCTCAGGGGCTATGGAAATAGAATTAGCAGGGGATTCTGATTAACATCCAAGACCCAACTTCAAAGTATCTAACTCAGGTTCTCAGTCGGTCATTGCAGGCTTCTCTGGAAGGAATTCACTGCAGTAAATGTTGTTGCCTCCAGTGTGACCTACAACTACACAAGTCAGATTGGTTTTCGTGTTAGTGAAAGAAGAATTACTCATTAAGCAGTGGACTTCAAGCAAAAATTTGCCTCAGTCTGAAGCATACACTTCCTTTTGTCAGATGAATGATGTCTAAAATTCCTTAGGGTCCATTGTAAGCAACTCAAAATGTGTGTACTGGAGGCATCTCAAAGTTAGGAAGGACAAATTGCACTTGAGTTTATGTGAAGTTCAGTTTGTGACGATGTGATAGGGGAGCACACAGATGAAGCTACTGACTTGCTGAGTTCAGTGTGGAGAAGCTTATGTGTTTGGTTCTTCATTTTTCATCAAATTAATCCAGATTTTATGGGCAAAATTGGAAGCTCATGTGTTGGTCAAGAACCTGAATTACATAGGACTTTTAGTATCTGGAAAAAATATCTACTTTTTTCTTCTTCTGTACTTTAACTTAAGATGCCTCTACACTTCCAGGCTCTACATTCAAGATCTATTTGATTGGCTACTGCCTTGTCTCCCAGGTATTATCTTCTGGGAGCAACAGAGGTGATTGTAATGAAAACTGCCTCTTCTGAAAGATGCACCTTGCAGATAAAAGATGAAATTTCACAGGTGTATGTGTGCAGTCCTCAAGGTGCTGGTTAAAAAACCTTCCTAGAACACATTTGATGCTTTAGTTTTCATTAGAAATAAAGTTATTAGGGTAAGTGGTGTCACGGGGTCAGCTATTTTCATTTTGAAATCAGCCTGCATACAGCTTTACATTTATCTTATTTAAATACCAGGTTTGGGAACCTGCAACCCACAATAGCAATTTGCTTCATTACCGTTAATTATTGAGAATGCATATATTTAATTACAAGTTCTCGTGCAACTGGCCTAAATAATACTGGAGTAAAATGTAGGAGAAAAAATAATCTTCCCACAGAAATCACACCAGGGGTCTGTCTGTGTTCTGTGCAGGTGATTCCAGCCTTTGCTCAGCCTGTGTTCACGAAAGCAACGTCTACAGCAGAATATTTCAGATTTTGTACAGAAATGAAGAGATCATTCTTAATGAATCAATGAACTTCAGAGTGCACCTGCTTCTGGATGGTGAAAGGGTGAGTTCTCTTGGGATGCACATTAAAAAGCAGGTGGGCTGGGATTCATCTTACCTAAATTTAGGTGCCCATTGCACAGATACACCCATTTGAGAAGTATTCGTGGTGTGTCTGTGCTGTCACAGGTCCAACCAATGTAGCTGGTGTAAGTAAAGGCACGATTTATCTGACCAAATACCAACATCTGCATTAGAAGGCAATCGACTTTCCTGTACCCATCATTACCTATGCTGACAATGGTGCCTGGGGTCATTTGTTTCAGGTAGAATGGGGTCATACTGAGATCCTTCTTCTCATTCACCTCCACTCCTTCAGCCAACATGAGCACCTACAGAAGGGAAGTAGATGATCTTGGAGGGCACTTTTGGCTTCCTCTTACTGATGTGAGACTAATGGCTCCCAGTTCCCAGGAGCTACTAGAGAGGAGCAATTTTAGGGTATGGAGAGTCCTGTTTCACTGGACTCATGAATGGGAGAAAGTGTCATAGTAGAGTGGCACTCAAGCCTGGCTCAATGTGTCATCGCGATGCTTCGCCAGCATAAGGACAGGTACAAAATATATGGTGTTTGGACTTGCTCTCAGGGATAATGAGACATATGACATCAGCTATTTTTGTGAAATCAGCATGCCATCTAAAATAAGTCCTATTAAGTTATGCAGCTGGTGTGAATTGAATGCTGTGTGTTGAACTTGGGGCCAGAGATGCTCACCTGTCCTTCCTTGTATGTATGTGAGTAAAAAGAGATTTAATTTTTGTTGGTCCTATTTCAATACATATATACATGTTTTGTATATAAAAATAAATTAAAACAGCTGGAGAACCTAAGTTAAACAATTTTTCACATGCTTCCCTTTCCTTCTCACTTTTCTCTTGGTGTTTTGCATTGGTTGTTTGGGGTCTTTTTGTTTTGTTATATTTTTGGGGTTAGGTTTGGGGTTTGGGTTTGTTTGGGTTTATTTTAATATAGTGTCATCAATTTATTCCTCCTTAGAATTGTTGTTTTGTGCTTATATGAAAAATTACTAAATGTGAGTTTATCAAAATTCATTAGGAAAATGTTCCAACATGCTTAATTGAATATATTTTATCCTTCCTCGGTGGAACATCTCTGATTAAAAGTCCCTCCTCTCAAATTATAGCAGTTTCCACTGTGTTGAACAGGGATGATTTCTGATTATTTTTGCATTAATATTCAGGAAAGTCGTGCACCTCACAAAATGGAAAAAATCCACAACCCCACAAGATTCCTTGCAGCTGAAACTCATTCTGACTCTTGATGTGCTGTGTGCATCACACTTGTGTTTTCATTGCTGGTTCCTTGGGAAAAAGACAGCTGCCCAATCCTGTACTTACAGAATGATTCTGCACAGAGAATACTCCATTATCTCTGTATGATGTTGATTTGGGTTATCATGGATGTAGAATAAGAGGATGAACAGGTTTGTGGGTCCCAGATGAGCTGCTGAAGGCACTTTAAAAATCAAATGCAAAAAATAAAGGTCTGTGAAACTTTTTGCATGTTGTGCAGATTGGCACAATTCACTTCTGCTTAGTGCTCCCAGGCCTCTTGTTTTTCCTGTTTTGATGTCTTGTCCTCTACAGCTTTAAAAACTTGTGGGAGAGACCAGTGTGTGCCACTCCCGTGGGCACCATGCTCAGAAGAAAGCTACTATATCTACACCGTTCAGTGACAGTTTGGCATCTCTATCACATGATCTCCTATGCTGGATGTGATCCTTGCAATGTGGCATTGGCAAAACACCTAGAGCTTTGTAAAGTGTTTTAAATATTATCTCTGCTTATAAGTTCTTAACTTAATGCACAACAGATGCAACTCTTTATGTGTCTGTTGTGCTATGGTGAATGTTGTTGGTTTGCTGCTTTTTCTGTAAATGGAAGTTTTGAAAAATAAATAAGGAATTAGAACCTGGATAATGGATGTATTGAATTCATATGGTCCATGTAGTTTCTGCTGTCAGGGCTGGAATTGTCAAATACTATACCAAGTGAGCAGTATCATAGAACTGTAGGGGTTGGAAGGGACCTCAAGAGATCATTGAGTCCAACCCCCCTGCCAAAGCAGGTTCCCTAGGACATGTCACACAGGTAGGCATCCAGCCAGGTCTTGAATATCTCCAGAGAAGCAGACTCCACTCCCCCCTGGGTAGCCTGTCCCAGTGCTCTGTCACCCTCACTGTGAAAAAGTTTTTCCTTATATTGGTGTGGAACGTCCTGTGCTCCAACTTGAGGCCATTGCCCCTTGTCCTGTCCCCACAGACCCTTTGTGTCCCACACTTGAGATATTTATAAACATTAATCAGATCCTCTCTCAGTCTTCTTTTCTCAAGGCTGAACAGCCCCAGCTCACTCAGCTTGTAAAAGTATGCTTTCTCCTCATGGTGCTAGGGTAGTTTTGATGGTGGAGATGGGCTGCTGAGATAGGCTTAGTAGAAAAAAACCCCAAACCAACAAAATACAATGTGCATGTCCAGATCCTTCCCTTCCCCTTCCCTTTCTTCCCTCATTTTGCATGGCCCTAGCTACACTCAAATATGGAAATATATTTTTTGTAGTCTGGTATTAAAAGGAAAAAGCCTCACTTATCAGTCTAGAAGTGGCACTGAGCATACCTTTCACCACTGAAATGGTGCTTTAAAATTCTCTGGGTTATTAGTTGCCTTTTTCTATATTATCCCAGAACACAGAATTCTTTGAATTCATATAAAACAATATTTCAGGGCTGAGGCAACCTTTAGTGTTACAAAGAAGTGTAATTTATTTTCATAAGCTTTTGCTTTCATTCTTATTAAAGAAGGAGCTCTGCCTTTTTCATCAAGCAATAAAATAGGTAACTCGTCTGGCTCCATTCAGGGACAATTTAGTTGCAAGGAGAGGCCAGAGTGAGACATGCTGGGATATCACTGTATATTACATTTTGTACTTTCCAGAGAAGTTTAAGTGAGATGGGGCATCCAGGTCATTCAGTCTGACATTCTGGCTAAATGGTTAAATATTATGGAAGTACATCACAAGAATGCTGGAAACTTCAGTTCTAACTCATATTGCAGCTCTTAAAATCTAAACTAACGATGTAAATGTAAACCTGTAAAATTAGAATTCAAAACTGAAGTGCTGCAATTGCTTCTAGGCCATTTCAAGATATATTGGTGCACCTTTTTTATAGCTGCTTTTTGTTGTATAAATACTTCTAGATGCACAATACCAAGCTACTCAAGGCCCCATCCAGCCTGGCCTTGAACACTTCCAGGGAGTGGGTGACTTCCCTGAGAAACCTGTGCCATTGCCTCACCAGCCTCATAGCGAGGAATTTCTTCATAATAGCCAATCTAAATCTATCTTTCTTCAGCTTGAACCCATCAGCCCTCGTCCTACATGCCCTTCTAAAAAGTCCCTTCCCTTCAGGTCCTGGAAGGCCACTCTAAGTCTGTCTAGAGCCTTCTCTGCTCCTGAACAGCCCCAACTCTCTCAGCCTGCCTTCATAGGAGAGGTGTCTCAGCCCTCTAATCATCTTTGTAACCCTCCTCTGGACTCAATCCAACATTTCCATGTCCTTGTTATGTCGGGGACTCCAGAACTGGACACAGTACTCCAGGTGGGGTCTCACAAGAGCAGAGTAGAAGGACAGAATCACCTCTTTTGACTTGCTGGCCATGCTCCTTTTGATGCAGTCCAGGATACAGTTTACCTTCTGGGCTGTGAGCGCATATTGTCGGCTCATGTTGAGCTTCTAATAATAATATTCCTTGTTTACTATGTATTTAGTTCCCCAAAAATGTATTTTTATTTTCTCTTTCATATGAAATAGTTGTGATTTTAATCATTAACTCATCTGAAAGGTCAATGAACTTTGTAAAAACCACCGCAAGACACTTTGCAGTATCTTGGAGGACACTGCTTGACTTCATCAGATACTGTCATGGTTTAGCCCAGCTGACAGCTAAAACAACCACACAGCACTTTGTTCACTCTGCTTCCCCAGGGGAACAAGGGAAAGAATTAAAAAAACCCTTAAACTTGTGGGTTGAGATAAAAACAGATAATAAAACCAGGAAGATAATAATAATGTGAATGATAATGAATAATAATAATAATATGAATATACAAGTCAAGGGATGCATAGTATAATTTCTCACCGCCTGCTCACCGATGTCCAGTTACTTCCCAAGCCACAGTGTTCCCTAGTCAACCCCCTGCCAAGCTTACATAGTGGGCATTGTATCAGACCATATGGAATATTTCTTTGGCCAATTTGAGTCAGCTGTTCTGGCTGTTCCCCCTCCCAGCTTCTTGTGCACCTCCTACAGAAGGCTCATCCCTCCTCAATTGCAGAGTCTGGGAAGCTGAACATTCCTTGACTTAAGTGGAAACACTACTTAGCATCAACTATAAACATTTGTTACCAACATTTTTTTTCATCCTAAATCCAAAGGACAGCACTATACCTATTCCTGGGAAGAAATTTAACACTATCCCAGCTGAAACCAGGAAAAACATTACTTATATTCCAGAGAAATTTTTCAGTCTAATTTTGAAGTATGTTTATTATGTTCATGTGAAAGTCTAAAGATTTTCTTAAAGGAAAAAAAAATCAGAATTGTTAGGCTTGGAAAAGGCCTTTAAGATCACCAAGTCTGGTTGTTAAACTAGCATAAACCATGTCCCTAAACACTATGTCTAAATGTCTTTTAAATACCTCCAGGGATGGTGACTCCACTACTTCCCTGGGCAGCCTGTTCCAATAATTGACAGCCCTTTCCTTTCCATGAGTTTCCTGAGGCAAACTAAGCCTCCCCTGGCATAATTTGAGGCCATTCCTTCTTGTTCTATCACTTGTTACTTAGGAAAAAAGACCCACCTGGCTAAAGCCTCCTTTCAGGTAGATGAACAGAGCAATAAGGTCTCCCCTCAGCCTCCATTTTTGTCTCCAGGCTAAACAACCCCAGTTCTCTCAGCCAATTCTCCCAAGTCTTGTGCTCTAGAACCTTCTCCAGATTCATCACCCTTCTTTGGACCTGCTCCAGCACCTCAGTGTCTTTTGTAGTGAGGGGCCCAAAACTGAACACAGCACTCCAGGTGCAGCCTCACCAGTACAAGACACTACCTTCCCTAGTCCTGCTGGCCACACTCTTTCTGACACAGGCCAGTATGCCATTGGCCTTCTTGGCCACCTGGGCATGCTGCTGGCTCATGTTCAGCTGGTTGTTGACAAAGGGCTACAAAGATGATTAAGGGCCTGGAGCATCTCCCCTACGAGGAAAGGCTGAAAGAACTGGGGCTGTTCAGCCTTGAGAAAGGGAAGACTGAGAGGGGATCTAATTAATGTCTATAAGTATCTTAAGTATGGAATGCAGGGGGAATTAGCCAGCCCCTTTTCAGTGGTCTGTGGGGACAGGACAAGGGGCAATGGCTGCAAGTTGGAGCACAGGAAGTTCCACACCACCACGCGGAAGAACTTTTTCACAGTGAGGGTGACAGAGCCCTGGGACAGGCTGCCCAGGGGTGTGTGCAGTCTCCTTCTCTGGAGATATTCAAGACCCTTCTGAATGCCAACCTGTGTGACATGTCCTAGGGAACATGCTTTAGCGGGGGGTTGGACTTGATGATCTCTTGAGGTCTCTTCCAATCCCTACAGTTCTGTGAATCTGTGAACACCCCCAGGTCCTTTTCCACCAGGCAGCTTTCCAGCCACTCCTCCCCAAGCCTGTAGTGTTCCATGGGGTTGTTGTGACCCATGTGCACAGAGCCTTGTTGAATTATGAATATATTAGTCTAACAAACTTTTTTTGAAAAGCATGTGGTCTGTAAATTATAAATGTGGGAAACACCATGATAGTCCCAATAGTGTTAAAAGAAGAAGCCAGTGTTTCATTTAAGGACAGTGTTTTTTAATAGAGAATACTGGGCAATGATAGAAATTCCAGTGCATCATTGGCATGAGCTATGGAATGCCCATTTCATTTCTTCCTGTGTAAAGGATCTTATGCACCTGCCATCCTGATAAATGAAAAAAAGAAAAACACAGGAATGTCCAGTGGGTATCAGAGCTGTATAGTAACTTGTTACATCTAATTATTGTATGTAACTCTGTTTTGTCTCAACCTATGTATAAGCCTTTTAATGTTTTCTCATTAATAGTCCAGTGATTTTTTTAACAACTGTCCAGTTTTCACTTGTCTTAATATTTACACCTCCAATATACAAAGGAAAATATGTAATCTGTGTAGTGAGAACTGTGATTTGATTTTGTGGGGTTTTGTACTATTCCAAGCAGTCTGATTTCAGTACAGTTTTGAGATTAAGAATATCATATACTTGCACATTAATGCATGACCCCATGCAGCGATGAGTATCTCTAAGTCTCTCAGACATCTGTTCATTGCCTCAAGGTGTTTTGAGCTAGTGTCATTAGCTATTAAACTTCTTTTAAACTCAGCCTCTGATTTCAGTGGCAGTTGCAGGTTCTCAGCAGTATTAGGCACAGACCCAAATTCCCTCCCCTCTGTTGGAGGATGAGGTTTGCTTTGTCTGAAGCACTATACTTGAGTTAAATATCTAGTTTAAATTCCGACTGTAGCTTCAATAATGATTTTTTTTCCTTTGCAACTGCCAGCAGCTGGGATTTTTTGGTGACAACAACTCATTAGAAAGGAAAAACTCGGTTCTTTCTGAAAGACATACTTCCAGGTGTTTTGAGACCAACACAAAAAAAAGCACATTTTCAGTAAACAGAAGCTGGATTTTTCCCCCCCTCACATTTCTGTACCTATGGTCATGCTAGAAGAGATACTCTATTACTTCTAAAGGGTTTCAGTTTTGCATCTTTAATAATTTTGTCACAGTACAATCTGTCTTTGACTCTTAATTTTAATTTTATTGCTTCAATAGAAGGCGGCACACTATAGACTGAGTTGCATGTTATATACTTTTTGAATACTACCTGTCAGAGTAGGTTAGATGCTGCTGACATTGTGTTCAGTGCATTATTTGTATAGTGAAATTGTTAAGAAGGTGCTAATTAGCTGGAGAAATACAATTCACCTTGTCTAATTTAAGCAATCTCAAATTCATGTGTATCTAGACCAAGGTATTTCTCTGGGCTCTATCTATTGTCAGTGGAGACAGGCACAAACAGAAGTTAATTGTCACTTTTAAGATGTGTACCTTCAGGTGGGTCAGCTCCCTGCATGCATCTGCTTGTTGCTTCCTATTGGAAAAGAATACAGAACCTAGATGTCTCACCTCACATTTTTGTGGCAAAAATTGGGTAAAAATAAGTTGTCCCCAGTGAAAAAACCTCCACTTATCCACCTGCATTCCTGGACATCTTCGTTGTACTCTGGTATACAACAAAGGATGTTGACACTCACAGAAAAAGACTATTTTAGTAATAAAATGAGTGATTTTTTTTGTTCATATTTCCATTTAGGTTGATAAAAATAGAACCTTCTTTTAATACTAGGCCTTCATTTTTGGGGAAGAAAAGACATTTCAAAGGAGTGAAGGATAAAGTTCTGGGCAGCTTAATCCGTCTTTCATTCTAATTTATTTATTTCCATTCATGATATTTGCTTTAAATGTGCCAAACGGGGATCTGTTGTCCAATGTAGTCCTTTCCAGGTGAAGGTGATGAACTGACAGTTCCCTTCATGTACTGTTTCAGAAAATCCAATGAAAGTATTTTATTGACAATAAGTGAAGGGTGGTATTGATAGTGGGACCTAGTAGATGGAGGTAACAGTCAGCTGACTTATGATCACACATGATATCTTCAGTGTATTTGGCAAGCTGAATCCTACCACTTATAAACATGCTCAGCATCCTGCAGAAAAGTGAAGAGACAAAAATCCATTAATTGAACCTTTAAAAACAACAAAAACCTTTGAATTTTGCAAAGAAAATGGTCTAGATGAGAAACGACAAACTGTGAATCTGTCAAGGGCCAGAAAGAGTGACTGAGAGACAGGGAAGTCTCAGTATGCTGAAAAATGAACTAAAAGGATAATAATGAGAGAGCAGAAATTGTCAGAATTATTTGAGCAATTTCTGATTGTTTGCAAACTGTACATTTTAAACCTTGCATTAGTTACAGATAGGTTACCAGAGGGATTTGTATCTTTTTCTCATTAAGAAAAAGTAGTCACAGAATCACTATGTTGGAAAAGACCAGCCCTTGTTCTCTTTCAGCTGACAAGATAACCCAAATGAACAGTCGCTCAGTGAGGGATCTCAACTTTGGAAATACTCCACCCTGCTCTCATTGTGCAAAGAGCAAGCATCCAACAAGTGCAGTGCTCTACGCACTCTGGTTACTCTTCTCTGCAGTGATTTTTGTGACATGGTAGGAGCAGATAGCTCAGACTGTTCTAGTTCCCTCTGACACCTTCAGTAATTACCTCGACTTGCTGCTGCACTTGTTCCTTTTTGCCACTGTAGCAGGGTCCTGCAGTTGCTGCCTAGTTTTGCCTTTGCCTTTGTCAGAACAAACCCATCCGCATTTGCCTTTGATGTTGTAGGTGCCAATTTGTGAAGGTAACCTTGCCTTTCTCTTTTCATAGGTGGAAGATGCATTGAGTGAGGCAGATTTTCAGCTCAAGTTGGACCTGCACTTTACTGATAGTGAACAACAGTAAGTGCTGTTTGAAAGCTCAGATGGTCATGCAGGGGGTTGTTCAATTGGGAAATGAGTTTGATGAAGAGAGATTCCTTTGGAAAAAGCAGTAGTTTGACAAGTCTTTCCTTTGCCTCGGTGCTGAAGTCTTTGTGTTCCTCCTCTCTGTATTTGAAGAATTTATCTGTCTCATTCTCCTCTTTAAAGGAACAAAGTTTTTTCTCCTTTAATTGTGAGGTTTTCAAAGGTGTTAAGTGCTGCTCTATGTCTGCTGCTATTAAATTCAAACAGGATATAATCACTGACCTCCATGTGAACAGGGGCAGTAGCTCAGGAATGCTTCTATTTCTGCAGACAAATAAGTATTTTCTGGCTGAAGATGGGTGTATGAACATGCTGAGTTCTTTTCTTGCATGAGAAGCTGTCATGTTATTTTAGGAGGAAATATTCCCACTGCATTTGATTCCACGATCTTAGGTGAAGTGGGAGTAGTGTCCCTTCCTGAGACATACCAAGATGTTATTCAGCCTTGCTGAATCACAGAAAAGGCTTCCAATGACTTCAGCAGCATTTCTGAGGGGTGAGAGGGAGTACCATGAAATCAGCTGAGCTGTTTCATGCTGTGTTTCATGACTGTCCCCATGTGATTTTATTCATAGCTACAGGACACCTGTAACAAGTTTCAAGAACAAGTTTCCTTTAACTTGAAGATATAAAAAATGAAAACTTGTTCTCTCAGGCAGCTGGGACTGGATTGTCAATTGTCAGCTGTGATGCTGATGGGTCCAGAAGGGAGAAAAAACAAGCATAAGTGATAGCCAAGAATAAAAAGATCTGAAAATTTCTGTTCTCATCTAAGAGATTAATCTGATTCACTATAACAAAAAGCAGTGATTTTTTTTTTAAAAAGATATTCTCCATATCTCACTGAAACACTTCTTGGGACTAACCATGCACTGTACTCAAACATTTCATCATAGATTTTCTTATCTCTGGGAAATAAAATTGGTGTCTATTAGAAGGTTCTTTAATGCTATAAACCAATTCTTTTTTTAAAAGAAAAGTTTCACTTAAATTGGGAGGATGTGGTTAGACACACTCCAGGTTTACGTCCCAGTTTCCTTCTCTGTAGGTGACTCATGTCATGTGGGTTGACTGCACACGAGGAAAGTTATTTTGGAATAGTTATAATCAAATTTGAAATGAAACATTTGGGGTTTATTTCTTAAAAATAAAAAAAATAAATAAAAGTAAAAGGGAAAGCCAGCCAAACTTGTAATATTTCTCTGCAGTTCCTTCACCTACTCCTTTTTTGGCCACTTGCAAAAAGTTTTTTCAGAAGATCAGCTGTGTGGAAAGGTACTATGTGTATTTTCAGCTCGCTCTGACACAGGACTGCTTCTAACTCTCACATATTGCCTGACTTGATTGTTCTTGCACTGCAAATCACAGGTAGTGAGCTGTGTGGGCTAAGAACACTTGAATAAAATGAGCAGTTGCTAAATGCATTTCCTTTTGCTAATTAGTTCTTGATGTCCCTGGAACTAGTGCATAGGAGTACATCAAGGACAATCACTGGGGAAACTGGAATTGCATCACATCTATTTTTCTTTTATACATTATATTTATACATATATCTACATCTGCTATGCATTATTTATTTTAGTATCTGTATGTATATGAGTATGTATATTTATATTTATGACAGGCACAAGCACAACACAAGATAGTCATCAGTTATGTATTCCCTTATGAAGCTGGGAAGTGATGAAAATTCACCTCAAGCCATCTCCCAGTCTGCTGTAGAATGTTACAGGCTGTGAGAACTCAAGCTTTCACTAACCCTTGTAAACCTCTTCCTGTCCCAGGTTGAGAGATGTTCCAGCAATCCCCATGATCAGCAGCCGTACACTGTGTCTTCACTTCCACCCCCGGAGAGGTCTGCACCACCATGTTCCTGTCATGTTCGACTATTTCCACCTGTCAGTGATATCTGTCACGGTGCATGCGTCACTGGTAGCATTACACCAGCCTTTAATCAGGTAAAGGACACAGGAATGTCTGCTGAAAGGCAGAGGAGATTCCTCTTTTGAGTTCATTTGCTTATTGCATTTCAAGTTTTTTTTGGTCCTGGGCTGGGATCCTGGAGACTGGGGTTTAGGGCCAGCCTGTGACACAGGCTCCTTCCCTTGGTGAGACACTGGGAGCCTGATCAAAATCTTTGGGTTCAGAAATGTTGATTAGTCTTGATCTCTCTATTATCTTTCTGTAACACAAGGACAGTAAAAATTCTCCTCTTCTTGGCTGTTTTTCCTCCTTAGTTCAAAAGCAACTAAGAGCGTTTCCCCAACACCACCACCCCCCTCCACCTCCCCACCCCCTCGTGGTTTTGTAAAGCATTTAGGACAGTTGGGCTGTAATCCTATCTGTGCATTAGCATAATTCATAACATGGCTAGCAGGAGCTGTGCATGAATCAGTGCTGGATAAGGCTCTGACGAATTTTTCCTCTGCAGCATCATCTGATTTAACTGCACAGCGGTGTGATACTAGCTGCTGTGGGGTCTAGGTGTGATTTATGTTATCTGATTCGTAATGACAAGAAAATAATTCAGAACTCCTTCAAATAAAACAGGGCTGGAGGTCAATATCCTCTAATATTTAGAGCAGGCAAGGGGAAGCAAAGGTCTTTCTGGCAATTTACTTTGTGTCCAATCTTGTCATCGCATGAGATAAAGAGCACTGAGAGAGAAGAAACTCCTCTGGTCCTGAAGCAAAATGCAGTGTTAAGCATTGTTCAGCTTCCCTTAGTCCAGCAGGGCTTTGCTGTTTATGAAATGACCACAAGACTCTTTAAGTATGGCAAATATGCAGAGCGCACTGTGTCAGAAAGAAAAGATGAAGCCCTGGACTCTTTTCTTCTCAGTTTTCATGTTTTGACTTAATACATCTTTGCTTCAGTTCTCCATTTGTAAGTCTTTGCTTGCACATGGTGCCACAGAATGTACTGAGATTGTAAGAGGATGAGTTGTGACAGTGATGTGAGTCGTATTAGTAGATCAGACTGACAGATGTCTTTTCTTCTGCTGCTGAGATACAGGTAACTGCTGTATCTATCTTCTGCTATGTGGTGACTTTTTAAATAGTGAATTAGATTGTAACACACTAGCTCTAACCAGATAATGTTGCTCAGATAATTTGCCCATTGTTCTACTATATAAAAGGATGAAAGAACAATTGTTATCAGTCTTAATGACTGTTTTCAGTGCTTCGCTATCCTCTAATGAATGGGGCTGTGGAGACTTGTTACTGTTATTAGGCATAAATAGCACAATGAGCAACTGTTCCATGGTCAGATTTTTATAGCTTTTAAAATACAAATTTGTGAAGTATACCATATTTTTAGTTAATGCATTGGAATGAAGACTTTTGACATCACAATATATAGTCTCATTTGCTTAAGCTAGTAAAATAATTTTAAAGTGTGATACTGAGGATTTATCTTCTTCTTGATAAATATTCAAAACCTGAAGAGTTTTTATATCTTGCATTCTCTCAATATAAATCAGGATGAAGACACTAGTGTAAAAGAAATGCCAGATCCAAGCATTCTGAAACAAAACCAGCCAACTAAAGTGTATTTGCTTTTCTCCCAGCTCAGAACTTCCCTGCTTATCACTTATCGGTGGAGCTTACATGGAACATAGAAAAAGGTTTAATTATAAAACCAGTTCTTTATTTTTGTAACACAGTAGAACCTGACTGACTAGAAGGTCTTTTTTTTTGTTACTTTGTAGAAAAAATAAAGGCCACCAGATAATTACTTTGTCTGGGAAAAGTATCTGTGGAGTATTTGACTATATTTTAGCTTGCTACCTTAAACTGTCCCATCATAGCACATGCTTTACATGAATAAATACGTTATTTCTGCATGTGTGTGTACACTTAGATGCAAAACTGTAAGAGCTCTAGACCTGGCTTGAAAATAAAGATCTCAGGTTTGGCAAAATTGAAATTCATTCATGTGACCAGCTTGTTCAGGGAGGTTCTCCTCCCCCTCTACTCTACACTTGTCAGGCCTCATCTGGAAAACTGTGAGTAGTTCCGAGTTCCCAGTTCAACAAGGACTGGGAGCTATTGGTGAGGGTACAAAAAAGACCTATGAAGATGATTAGGGAGCTAGAACACTTCCCTCCATAGCATGGCCTGTTCTTGGGACTGTACCTCTGCTTTTCCTGGGCTTTCAGACCAGCCGAGAGAGATTTATTTTTTCTCTATGAAAGAAAATGTCATGATAAACCCACACAATAAACCCACAGAACCTGTCAGGTGATTTCACAACTTTCTTTTTTCCTTTAATGATCAGATCTCAAGCTTGATTCTTTGAAAATATTGGGAAAGATTTTGTTGAGTCCCACATGTGGACTTTTCTTTCTTACATATGAGCTCACACCCACCAAACCTTAGAAAATCTGAATGTTTTGCTAGAGGCTGTTTCCTCCCATGCTTTACCTTTTTCAGGGTCTTACACCCTCATCCTTGAATAGGAAAGGGCTTCAGAAAAGTCATCATCCCTCCCTTTCGCTGCCAGGCTGCTTGCTGTTGAGTGTTGGCATTTTGTGTTTGCTGAGTGCTCCACACAGTGACTCCCCACCTAACCCTGATGACTGTGTTGGTCTCTTTGCCCAAGCAACAGGCGATAGAACAAGGGGGAATGGCCTCAAACTGCCCCAGAGCAGGTTCAGATTAGACATTAGGAAAAAAGTCTTCACTAAAAGGGTTGTTGGGCATTGGAACAGGCTGCCCAGGGAGGGGGTTGAGTCACTGGTCCTGGCTGTATTTAAAAGACAGGTAGATGTGGTGCTCAGGGATATGGTTTAGTAGACTACAGGTATTGTTGGACTCGATGATCTCAAAGGTCTTTTTCAACATATTGATTCTGTGATTCTGTGATCTCTCTTATGAAGAGAGACTGAGGAACTTGGGACTTTTTAGCCTAGAGAAGAGAAATCTAAGAGGAGATCTCATCAATACTTATAAATACCTGATGGGTGGGTGTCAGGAGGATGGGGTCAGTCTTTTTTCAGTGATGCCCAGTGACAGGACAAGAGGCAATGGGCATAAACTTGAATATAGGAAGCTTCAGCTAAACACAAGGAGGAACTTCTTTACTGTGAGGGTGTCAGAGCACTGGAACAGGCTGCTCAGAGAGTGTCTCTGAAGACACTCAAAACATGCTTGGAGGCGATCCTGTGCAGCCTGCTCAAGGCTCAATTCTATGATTCTATGATTCTATGATTCTCATCTTGCTCTGGTAGGGGGCAGTTGGACTAGAGGATCTCCAGAGGTCCCTTGAAACCCCTATCATTCTGTGATTCTCTGATTCTGTCTTGAAGTTATCCTGAAAAACAACCTTACCTGAAGTAGCACTATGTGTTCACATATGCCCTATGGAGTCAGCTTTTCATATTTTGTTAACTCTGCTGGCAGATTGGACATTCTTCCCCAAAGTCATTCCCTGTGGCCTGTATTTAAACAGTGAAAACAGTAGGAATATCAGCAAGACCAATTCAGGCCTTTCCTTGCAGGTAATATAGCTCCTGTTGGGCAAACCTTGCCAGGGTGCCTCTATTGTCTCCTATTATTTGACAAGTGAACATGTTGCTATTGATGTTTGCCCTGGTTAATAATTCATATGCAATAAATATTACATTAAGTTTGATACTTTGAAGCCCTATGCATCTTACCAAGTGGAGAATGAGTGAAAATCATGTTTCTGGGATCCTTTGAAGGATCCTTCCCCACTAACCAAACCTTTCTGCCAGGTACTGCAGGTCAGTAGTGTCACACCTCTGTTGGCAAACCAGAGGGCTGGAGCTGTGCCACTAAGCCCCTCAATCTCCTGCAGTGACACTGCTGTGCAGGTCAGTAGTGCCTGTACTGAATGCTTTTGCAGCTGCAGACCTCAGAGCTGTATTTTCGGATTTTGGGATGTGGGAGAAACAGAGAAGAGTCTAGAGCAGGAGTTGGTTGGCACATCTTTCCTAACATCACAGAAATGACAGTTCTCCTTGGAATGTAAAGGGCTTGCCTCTGGCAACCTCATTTTGCCCAGGATGACAGAAGATGACCCCATCAAGCCTGTCAAAACATGAACTGAAAAAAGTGCATGATGTTCAGTCTTGAGAGTACTCCCCTGCCAAATGCACTGGCCCCCACAAACTGCTTAAATACCTTTTTTCTTTTCTTACCTAAATTCCAAGGCTAAACATGAGTAGACAGTTGCAGGAGGAAGGGGAGGAGTTATGGCTTTGGCACTCCAGTTTTGTTGTTTTGTCTTTTGTATAGATCACTTTGGTTTCCGGCCTGAGGCATCTTCTCCTTTAGCTCCCAGTCACTGGCTTTGCTACTGGCCCAGTCTGTAAGTGGATTCAGCAGCTACTTATCCAGCACCAGCTGTTAGAAAAGGCTCTTTGCTTCAGCATAGTTCAGACTCAAGGATATATTTCTACTTTTCCCAAAAGGATGCATCCTCTATGGTCTGTGCAGACCTACTTATTCTCAGGGATGCTGCAAACTCAGTGACTTCCTTATAGTGGACTCATTTAGGAAGCAGACAGCAAGAAGCATGGTTACCTGCTTCATTAATTCCACAGACCTCTGCACTGCTCCTTCTTGAGAGAAGTTAGCATATGCTACTCTTCATAAGTAAAAACAGAGGTTGTAAATAATCTCTGAAACAAGTATCCAAATACATAGCTTCCCACACTCACACAGAGCTTCCCACACTGAATACATTGCCCTACATGTTGTATTTCCTGTTCAGCAGCATGGACAATAGGATCTGGTTGGCTTGTCTTCGACTGCAAGTTTACCCAGTGACTTATGATGATTTTTACTTTCTTCCCTTGAAAGCTTTCTGGAAGTGTTAAGAGCTGTGTTTCAGCACCAAACTGCTACTGTCTGTACAGACCTGTCTCCCCAAAGCCATGCTTTGTCTAAAGCTGTGCAGAATCCAGTTCACTTGGTGGCCACAACATGGACTTCAGCTGAAAACATTTTCAATCTGAAAGGAAACCAAAAAACAACCAAATGAAAACAAGGGGAGAAAAAAAAGCAAGGCTTGAAATTGCTGCAGATAAGCAAGATCCTTCATCAGAGACAACTAGCAAACCTGTTTTACCTTGTTTGCACAAGAAAAGGGTTTAATTTACTCAGCTTTCTGGACCCTCCTCAACTTTCTAGTCTCTCCTCCACTTTCATACATATGTCTGTGTGAAAAACAAAGTAGGCTTTCAGGATTCTACTTGTTAACACTGAATTCTTAATTGCCCCCATCCAAATCACTGTATGAGAATCAAGAAGTCTTCTTGGTGAAAGAAGATGAGGATGGGGAAATTTTGCAGGTGGAGAAACCAAGACACAGATGCTGAATTTTTCAGGGCCTCGTTTGCTTGTTTGCTTTGGGAAGAGGAAATGGAATCAAAGGGACACAGGGTATTTAAAGGTTTCAGCCCTGACCTAGTTTTGCTCTGCTCCACTGCACTGAGGAATCAGGCCAACCCTGGCCATCCTTGAGCAGTTTTATCTTGCCTAAATCCTTTTATTCCCAGGCGTCCTCCTGTTCCTCAAAAGCACGACTGACATCTGTATGTCACACACCGTTCTACCCTGCACACTTTGAATCTGGGTGTGGACTGTGCAGCTCAGTCTTTCTACTATTTTAAGTGTAGCTGACACCTACTTGGGGGCAGCTTAGATTTGTAATGGCCACAAATGTAATCCTGGGTAGCAAAGTTCATGACTTGCTTTTTTTTTCTGCTCCATCTCATTTGCAAATAAATTAATCTGTAGAAAGAAAATGGAATATTTATGCAGGAAAAAGCTATTGCTTCCATAATATCTTTATTAAAGGTATACTGGTTTATGTTTTTTCCCTCTAAGAACTCTTGCATGAATGATAACTGGATGAGTTTTCCTTTGAATTTTCTTTTATTTCTTATTGTTTGTAATATAAATGCAAAGATAAACCTCCACTTTGTTATGCCATTCTCCTGAGCTACCAGCTAAGCCCCATAAGGAAAAAAATGGACCAGTTCTGAGTCAAACTTTCAAAAAACCCCTCCAAAACCAAAATGCAACCCCCACCCCCACAATACTAAATAAATAACCACTCTGTGACTTACCCTACTTTAAAGATTACTGTAATTAAGAGTTCAAAACAGATGAACCAGCATTTTTTAGCAAACAAAATCACCTGAGATTTCAAAACAGATTTTCCCTTTGACTCTGTTTGGGATCTAGGGAGAGATATTGGTTTTCATTGCAAATTTTATTTTATTAAATGTTATTAGTTTTCCACAGGAAGCTCAGAACATTTTACAGTCCCTGATTAGAATCTTGCTGAAATTCTTTGTGTAAGAGAGAAACATGTCTAGGGGAGCATAACCTGTAAATATTATGTATATATTATACATATATTGAATGTATTATTCTCAAAACCAAATAATACAACATCCATGTAGACAATGTCCATGTGCCAGCAGTAATTTGCCAAATGCTGTCTCAGTGTTTTGAGTTGACACCAAAGGAAATCACTGTTGTCCATTACATCTTTCCTGTCTGTGGGAGTTAGAATGAAGTTCCTGGTGAAATGTAAATGGTACTGTCAGAGTTGGATGTGAGGGTTTGATTCTGATGTGTGTTATTTCTATGGGACTTATTTATATTTTTTTGTGTTTTAAATAAGTAATAGTTTCTGCATAAAGGACCAAGGGAAAAAGAATCAATGTATCCATAAGATCTGGTCTAAATGGGATGCAAGTTCATTTTCTGAACTTCCACTCTTAGTGCAGTCAAAAGATTATGGTTTCTTGTAATTAGAAATGTGAATATTATGTTGGTTTTGGTGTTTTTAATTTGTTTTCTTATCATTTGACCATTTAATATAATTCAAGACCCTTTTTTTTTCTCAGGCAAGAGTCAGAAGATCCTGTACCTGTTAGGTTTTTTGCCCTGTTCTGCTGAAAACTACAATTTGTGAAGAAATTAAGTTTTGTTAACCAAAAAATCCCAACCAACCAACCAACAACAAAAATACCCAACCCAAAAAACCCACCAAAAAACCAGCCTCAAATTTGAAATTAACCAAAAATTTTAAAAATGTTATTTCATTTGATGACACGTTAATCTTAGCATGAATTATATATTTAATTAATCTGGCCTAAAGCTTTTTTTTTTTTAATTACTACAATAACACATCTGAATGACCATTTATCAAGGCCAGTGCAATTCTTATGCTAAAGAGATCTGCCATCTCATTTATATGTTTGTGAATCGTCCACAGAAGATAAAACCAGGGAATGATTACTTAATATTTTGTTCTGTACAAGAACTAAGAGGTGCCACGTTCAATTCTCCAACAGCAGGTTCAAAACAAACAGAAAGTGAATCACATATTACAACATACAATTCATTTTAACAGAGGCCAAAAGTATAAATCAGAAAGGCATGGACACAGATTCACAGAAGATGACTGCTGGAAATAATTGCCTGAATATAACCTCTGAAGCAGAAAGTTCTTAAATTTTGATTACTGGTATCTTGCAGGCTGTATCATAGGGGAAAATGGGCTTTTCAGAAGTGTCCTAAAGCATGTGTCCTTAGATGACTGCTATAAGAACTATGAGTCTCCTCTGAAAGATGAAGATCTCTCATGAGTACTGACCATCTCAAGAAAAAGGAAAAAAAATAATCACTGATAATACTAATACTTGTTCACACATCTTCATCTTCTCTGACATGTACACATTACCTCTTTTGACCTCTTTTATCCTGCCTCTAAACAAAAACTATAGATAATATACAAGATAAGGGTCTAAATGTTGCTGTTAAATCAGTGCTTTTAAGTAGACAGTTCACATGGACACGAAAATAATCAAGGTTTGAGATTCATACAAATATGCACAGTTGCACGAGTGACTGGAAAAAAATAACAGAAAACAAAATTTTATGCATCAAATTAGCCTATTATTGCTAATAAAAATTGTTTTCAAATATTATGTGTTTGAGAAAGCATTAGGGGAACCTCAACAGTTTGCAAGCCTTCAGTTAAACTTGCCCTCAACACACAGAAAACATTTTGGCAGGTTTCCCAAAAAAGGTTTTGGTTTTGCAGTGCTATTGAAATCAATTTCCATAAAGCCAACAGATTAAAATCCCTTCTGTGCTCTAAAAGCAAAAGATAAATAAATAAATAAGGCTTTTAAAAATGCTTTTCGCTCCCTTAAAACCTTTGAAAGCTTTGCTAATATTCAAATGAGGAGTTTTTCATATGCAGGCGACATTTGTTTAAGCTTCTCTCTCTGATACCACAGCAATCATTTTTTATTTCTGCTTCCTGAGCCTTTCCAGCAGACTAGGGAGACAACATCATCCAATAACAGCTGCAATTATTCAGAGCAGTGTTTATCTCTTGCCTGTTTGTAATTGCTTTAGTTTATTTATTTATTTTTACCTTAAATGTTGCATGTAGGAAATATATGGAAAGACTTCATGCTGCTTAGAAGCAACCAGCTGGAAATTCACTGCATGCACATAAATTAATATGTGTACATAAGCTTGGCCAGATATATGCTAAGGTCTTCTACACCATCCTCCCCCTCATCAGATGTCCTTTTTGTTAGTGTATGAATGTTATGGGAAATAACAAGCAGTAGTTTTGACTTTGAAGTGAGGCAGGGATTTGTGTTTAACCTTCTGAAACTGGTCCAATTCCTAATTTTGCTCAAGATTCTTTTTTTGATGTTGCACATCAGAACCTCACCCATTATTTGGGTGATAACAACTGTTGCTGCACCTCTCTCGTCTTGTATCCTTCATATAAGCAACCTTTCTTCTGTTGCTGTCTTTCTGTACAGCAGCCAAGACTCTGATCTGTCCTTAAAAGCTCAATCAAGTGTAGATATCCACGAAGGATGGATCTGAGCCTATATGCTTTTTAAGAACACTTTTTGAAAGCTTCAATGTTGCTTCCATCACCATTTACACTCAGTAACTTGGCTTAGTGTAAAGTATCCCGCTTTCTCTCTTGAAATCTTGATGGAGTTTACGTATAGCACGTGTTATCGCAGGGACTGACACTGAAGCTTGTCTCACCTAACTTCAGTTGTTTATGAGGCAGTCATCCTAGCCTCCTTTATAGTCCACAATAAAAATAAGCAATTTGAGGTTGAAATTCATCTGACCTATTTGATATCACTACTTCAGAAGGAGATGAGTCATATCTTGCTAATGACGATTCCTCTCCAGCAAATATAAGGGTAACCTACATCATCTAGACATTTCCTCAAATTAATCCAGACTAAGAGCCCTAGCTATGCATCAGGACCCTGATGCTGAGTAAACTCCAAATGAGATTTTCCACTCTTAAGGAGTTCCTGTTACAAGGTAGAAAATATACAGATACAGTCAGAAGGGAACACTGTGACTATAATAGTCTGTACCAAGAGATAATGACCTCAGCACTAAATTCTAACCTAATTTCTACGAGGTTTTTGAGGAAGAATTTGTGTAACAGAAAATTTTTGTTGCATGTGAGTATGGAAGAAAAATCCCAAGTGAATGGACTGCACCCAGCAAAAGGAAATGCAGCTTTTGGGCTGAAGTCTTGTCATTTTGGTGCTAGAAGCTTATGTCATGGTACAGTAAGAACTTTGAACTACCAATGTCTGATAAAAGATGGGGAAGAGCTATAAAGGATATTGAAACTGAAAACAAATCATGCCCAATTCGAAGAGGAAAGGGGATATGGTTGAAGTCAGAAAGAAAGTGAGGTTTAAACCTGATGCAAACCGATGAGAAGTTGGATGAAATAATTCTCTGTGTCGATAGAGGGAAAGATTATATTCTTGAGATGTTATGCTGGAAAAAGAACTGTAAGACAGCTGAGAAATGACTGAATGAAAGATAAAATTCAAGCCACTGCCAAAAAAGCAAACTCCATTCGAGTTCATTTGAGCTAGTGCACACTATACAATGTCCATTTTGAAAGGGAAACGTGGTCATAGTCTTGTTTAACGATATTGCTCTGATTGTTCTTCTCTATTTTTCTTCTTTTAGTTTTGCTCGTCCGGGGAAAGGTTCGTGGCTTGGTAAAGGCAACTTGGAGGCAGGACCAGACCAGTCCAGTATGTCATTAGAAAATCTAGTGTTTGGAGCTGGCTATTGCAAACCCACTTCTTCAGAGGTAAGGAGGATGAACAGTGGTGCTTTACTTCCGTTAGACCACACAGAGTGTCGACATTATCTATGAAGAACATGCCTTGCTTTATATTACTAGCAGAGGGATTTTTTTTCAAGAACCCTTCAAATGTTTCTGCATGAACCACCTGGCAGCTGGATACACACTGGGTGTTCAGGCTCCAACTATATGAACCATTTCAGAAAAGTCCAAGATATGTGTATAGACCCCTGATTGCCCATGGCACTACCAGGTGTCTGCTGTACAGTGAAATTAATTATTCAGTAAGAGATCCTTGATTTCAGGTGTTATGTTTGACAGCCAGAGGACTGGAGTCATTATTAAGGATGTTGTAAGGGAAGGGTTTGTGCCTGGAGTACTGAGTATTGTGTGTGTTGGTGACAGGGTGTTACACACATTGCCTTACTCAGTGCAGCTTAGTGTATGCCTTTGATCATAGCACTTGCTGCGGGTGAAGGGGAAAGCTTCTTCTGCAATTTTTAGTACAAAGTTGTTTGCTTGGAAAATAGTAATTAATTAAGTGTATTGTTTTGGTTTGGCTTTTTAAGTGCTAAGTCAGAAATGTTTCCTTATATCTAGAAACTCAACCCAGAATATTGGAATCATCAGCTTGCTAGGAAACCCTGATTCAAAGGTTTTGATTAACATGCTGCCCTCAGCTTCCCTCAACCTTTCCTGTTGAAGCTGTTCTGTTCTGCATAAATATGAAAAATATTCTAGCCTAGAGCAGCCGGTGCAGAAGAACTACCAGGGAATTAACTCAGGCTGAGAGAGTGTTTGGCCTGAGGCTGCTATCCAAACCACTGGGCCATTGTATGCTTTTGGCAAACAAACTGACCTCAACCTCTGCCTCACTGGTAGGCAGTCACATCATATACATTTAAATAATTGGATTCTAGTGTTTGTCTGTGTAGACTAATCTCTGTACATCACAGTGCATCACGCAAGAGAGAGGCTTCCTTAGAGAGTGGTTCCTACTTTTAATTATCCTCTAGATAAATCTCTATTGCAAGAAGATAAATGGAAAGGCTAATTCTCCACTCCCATATTTCCTTTTACTCTCCATGGAAAAACCTTAGTCTGCTGTGATTAGGAAAACTTATTTCCATCCCAAATGTTTTCTGTAGCTGCAAACTTTCTTTCCTACCAATCTCTGTTGACTAATCTTTTATTATAGGTTTTTAGTTTCTTCTTCTTCTTTTTTTTTATTTTTTAAATGACAGCATAATTATTACCCTAGCAGGTGACCTATTAAATACCAAAATGAAAGCACTCTACCATGGATGGAATTTAGCACTCTGCAGGTCATCAGAACATCACACACCAAACAATCATAAATATAATGCCTCACACTCTACTTCTTCATGGTCAGATGTGTGTTTGCTTAGCTTCAGAAACCTCTGTAAGTCATGACATCTCTTCTTGATCTGATCATTTTAATTAAATAAACTGTCATGGCTTTTCTGCATATGCTATCCATGATGTATCATAACGAGCAAAGACTGTTTCTCTTGGTTTAACATAAAAAAGTAAAAAAAAAAAATCAGAGATAAAAAAGAAATTGCTGTGGGGGTAAAACTAACTCCAGGCCAGGGCCCTGTGACTGCTGATTTATGTGGACTTTATATCAAGCCATAAGTGAGTGAATGAAGAGGAGTAATATTATTTCTTAGAGTGCTGCAGTGCTTTGCACTGCATCAAGTTTACTTCCCATTACAACTTTGTAGATTCCTTTCCAGGTCGTTTGAATGTGTTTGTTAAATGTAACTTCAACTGAACTGTAGAATTGTCCAGGTTTGGGAAATTTTGCAATTACCATCACTGGGCATGACAATGAATCCTGCCCTTTTCATTAGAATAAAACTCAAGACCTGTCTACTCACTTTATAGGTATTTTTGGTTGGATCTTGCCAACTGCATATCCAAATTAGTAACTTTTGACTACCTTAACTCAAGATATACCACATTTTTCTATTGTTTCATTTGCAATCTACTCTGATTTGATGGAACTGGCTAAATCTAGGCCAGTATATTTAATATATCTTGTCTACCAAGACAGACAAAGCTTCACTGGGCAGCAGGACCTGAGAAAATGAATTTTAAAGACACTTTGGTTAGTTCCTTTTTATGTCATAGAATGCTGTGAAATAGTTAATGTTGGTTTGTCCTGAATGTTTCTTTTTTGTTTTCATGTTTGAAAAGCTCAGTTTGGATCCTTCTACTTTTCATGCACATTTCTGTGTTTTCCTTGGTCTGAGAAATGTCCTGGCTTAAGCTCTTAAGATGCCTCTCCTGGGCAAGTGTCTTCTGTCTGAAGTATTTTCTGGGGAACTTAATATGATTATTCAGTTCTCTGCAAGACTACAAACAATTGGTATTTCCCTTACCTGAGGTTTACCTATTGTGAATTAACCAAAAAGAGCTTCCCTCCCTTTACAACTGCAGCTAGATATTTTTTTTTTCAGAATACTTCCATTTGAGCAGAAGCTTGCAATTGATAGGAATTCTAAATCACTGCTATTGCACCCTCTTCCTCAAGTCTAGGATATGCATGGCTTAAAACCCCAGAAAATTAGTGGTTCATTGTGTATGAGACATGTAATAACTCCACTGTTTATTAATTTCATAGGCTTGGCTTAAATTCTACAAAGTCAGGGAGCCAACTGGCTCACACAAGTAAACTTTGCCCCCACTAGTGTAATCACACTTAGTGGATGGACTAGTGGCATGGTGCATTTGGTTTATGTGGCAAGGTTTTGGTAGAGGAATGGGATAGAAGCAGAGGAGTCTTCTGTGAGAAGACACCAGAAGCTGCCCCATGTTCGAGGGAACCAGTTCCATCTGGCTCCAAGATGGACCTGCTGCTGGCCCAAGTTGAGCCCACCAGTGGTGTTGGGAGCAGCACTGTGGTAATGTATTTAAGAAAGGGTAGAGAGCACTGCAACAGCTGTGAGAAGGAAGAGTGAGAAAATGTGAGAAACAACTATGAAGGCACTAAGGTCAGTAAAGGAAGAGAGAAGGTGTTCCAGGTACCAGAGCAGAGATTTCCCTTCAGTCTATGGTGAAAGACCATGGTGATGAAAATTGTCCCACTGCAGCCCATGGAGGACCTCACACTCAAGCAGGTAGCTGCGCCCTTAAGGAGGGTGGTTTTAGATTTGTTCTTATTTCCCATTCTAGTCTGTTTAATTGGTAATAAATTAAATTAATTTCCCCAGGTAGAGTGTTCTAGCCGTGATGGTAATTGGTAAGTGGTCTCCCTGCCCTGATCTTGACCCACAAGCCGTTCATTATATCTTTCTCCCTCTATCACGTTGAAGAAAAGAAGTGATTGAGTGGCTTGGTAGGCAGCTGGCAGCCAGCCCAGGTCAACCAGGTCACACATGGTTCAGAAAAGATTTGAACATACAGCTGCAGTAGAGAAGTGGCTGGATTTACAATACTGCTAAGCCCTCAGGAAAGCCAGAATTCTGCCAAAACCTGGTGTTAATGCTACTAAGACATGTTTTCCAGACATCTCTCGAATACAAAATAGAGTACTCTTACCTTGACACATCATTGCTAGGTCACACATGCCATTTTTTACCTCTTTTGTCCTTATAAAACAGGTGCATCAGAGAGCTAATTTTCTTTTTAGGCCCAGAGATTGTCTGTGGAAGTTCTCATCTAGTTTATGTAGCTAATTTGCTTTTTCCTGACTGAATATGCAAGTGACTAAAGAAAGTGCCAATCAATCATCAGTTCCTCTTGCTACTTCCTGAGCTGATCTTCTTTGTCCGGGCTGCTGAGGTCCCACTGCTTAATGATGGATCCTGAAAGCTCCTCATTTTGCAATTCTGACTTCTCAGTGCAGAGACTAATTAGATGCCAGCGGCTTTGGACTGTACATGTACATTTTCCCCATCTCTCCCCAAGCGACTTCTGACAACTGACAGTTTCCTCATCTCCTGGCTTAGCAGAGCAGTTACAATAATTAATCCTATTTAAGCCTTGGTGATTTTTTCAACTCTTTCACTCTCTTTCCAGTCATCTGCCCAGCAAAGAGGGATCTTTATGCCCTAGGGAGCCTGCTTTGGCAGGGGGGTTGGACCAGATGATCTCTCGAGGTCCCTTCCAACCCCTACAATTCTATGATTCTAAGATTCTATGATCTCCATTCCTCCTTCCCTCCCTCTCACATTTTTTCTCTTGATCTACACAATATGTTTCCTTTGAAGAACAATTAAGATAACAGATCATTCCTATTGAAATAAGATTTTTTTTTGTCAGAGAAATATGAAAGAAAATGTTTTTGTGGACAAATAAACTAACAGAGAATATTCTACAGAATAATAATTTAAAAAAAGTGCTGGTACTCTCTAAAGCTCTCTTCAGCCCATAACCAGTGCTCACAGGGAATATGTATCACAATAGATTAACAATATGTTCAAAATTGGATCATATCTACTGCAGGCTTGGGAGATCTGGTGGGTTGAGGGAGACTCATGATATGTGTATGACTGGCTTCCCTCAGCAGCATCTGAAATCCCCTTTGGGTCTGCTAAATTGCTTTTCCCTGTGAGGAGGTTCAAGGGGTTATTTTGGATGTTACAAGGTCTGTGTCTAAAAGTTACAGTGACTCATGCTTACAGGTGATCTCAGCAGACATAAGAACTGTACTGAAAAATATCTGCAGATCCTGCATCTACAATAAAATAAAATGTTCTTTGTAGAAGTGAAAACTGAATGGTCACTTACACTTCAGGAGATTTATGCCTTATCCTGTACCATGCACCTCTTCTGTATCCACTGTTGTCAGGCTGTTTTAACGTCTTTGTATTGTGCATCACATGCCTGCTGTGTTATAATCAAATTGAATCAATGACATACTGCGGGTTATTAATAAACTGTACTCACAGTAATCTTATTTTCATTTGGATAGCAGTTGCACTGCAGATAAATTGACTTCTAAGTAATCAGATTGATTAATCATATGACTTGCCATTAATAAGGCACTAGTGTTTGATAAGAAGTGTTCTTATTCCACCTAGCATTGATCTAGCTATCCCGGAAGACATAAAGTTTATTCCCAGCATAATACAAGAACTGGGAGTGTCATTCAGATAAAAGTGTTAATAATAAGGGTTCTTTTCCAAAGGCAGTTTGCTAATATTTTCATCTTTTGAGCAACGTATGAAAACCAGGCTGTTTCAGCCTAAGACCAAAACATTACTCAAACCCACATTTTTATGTCACATAGGAATCATCTGTGTTTTCTTCTTCTGGACATTTATCACTCTTTGTCAATGATAATTCACTTTTCAACTCTTGAAAAAGGAAGGTTGTGCATCAGAGAATAGCTCATCTAGGATCCATTGTGGGAATTGTATGCTTTGAAATCCCAGTTTAGCTGGGAAGAGAGGAATACATAGCTGCAAACTCCATAGTCATCCTCCATTCACCACAACTCTTTGCACCCAGCCGTCCAGCCAGCTTTTCATCCAGTGAAGGATACACTCATCCAAGCCATGAGCAGCCAGCTGCACCAGCAGAGTGTTGTGAGAATGTGTTAAAGGATCCACAGCCTTTCCCTCCTGCACTAAACGGGTCGTCACCTTGTTATAGAACGAGATGAGGTTGGTCAAGTAGGACATGCCTTTCATGAACTCGTACTGATTCAGCCTGGCCACCTGGTTATCCTGCATGATGGCAGTCAAGATGATCTGCTCCATAACCTTCCCTGGCACCAAGGTCAGACAGACAGACCCATAGTTCATTGGATCCACCTTCTGGCTCTTCTTGTAGATAGGTATCACGTTTGCTGACATCCATTCAGCTGGGACCTCCTTGATTTGACAGGAAGGCTGATGAAAAGTGGCTGAGTGAGCACTTCTGCTATCTCCTGCAGTACTCTTGGGAGTTCTTCATCTCTCTTCAGATATAGGAACCTTAATGTAGCGATTCCTATTATTTTTTGATTTATTTATTGGCACAGAAGGCATCTTTCTAACTTAATTCCCTTCCCTTCCCTTCTTTTTTTTTTTTTTTTTCATTTTTTTCAGAGGTTCTGCTGTGTTCTGACCCCAGAACAAAATTGTATGAGAAATACAGACACATACACAAAGAGGAAGGGAGAGGTGAGAATAGGGGAGGGCTGAGGGGAAGGGTACAGGTGAGGGAAGGCAAGGCAAGGAAAAAAATTTCTTAGCTTTGCAAAAGACTAAAACTCCACTTTTTCTGTAAAAAAAAGGCAATGTATATTTTTATCATTTTCCCCTTGCAGCTAACACAGATTCTCTATCGCCTGCTACAAAAAAGGGACCAATGTTTCTAGCTCATCATGAAGTTTCCATACTTTTTAATTATTTTTTTTTTTGGTCTTAACTGTATACTAAGAGAGATGTTTTACAAACAATGTCTGATTATTTAAAAACTTAAGGCATAGTTAAGATTCTGATTTTACCAATTTAGAACTTGAGCACATAAGATAGCTGGTATATGTTATGTAACATTTTTCAAAAGTCAAATTTAAAAAAAAAATTAAAATAGCTTTTACTTGTAATTACTGCATATAGCTAATTGGGACTGCAGAAGTGTAGTTTACATCAGAATGTGATCTGGAATTGTTAATTTTACATGGAAATGGCTTTATTTTTTGTCTCTGTCTTCTCTGCTTTGGTGTGAGGCTGGTATAGAAAGCACATCCTTCATGTGTTAGCATGTGTTTGTAATGGGTGGTTTTAAACGAACAGGGTTCTTCCAGTGTCTTCCTTATGCAAATGGTGATTAGTTGTGGTTGGGGCTCCACCAGATGTCCAATATATATTTATTCTGAAATAGTAAGAGAGCTGATATACTGTTCTTTATAAGATATAATGACAAGTATCTTTAATCAGTGTGTTCAGGGCACCATTTGTGATAATTACTGATGAAGTCTTTAATCTTCAGTTGCCTGAAGATAAATGGCTGATCTTTAGAAAGAACTAAATGATTTCCTAGCTGTAGCCGAAAACATGGTAACTCATAATGTGACAATAACTGGTTTCTTTAATCATTGGCATAGTTCTTTCCTGTGGATCTTGCTTTTTGATCTGGCATATGCAGGGTACAGCACGACAATGATCTACATTATGATAGAGTTCAAAACTGAGATTAATTTGGGATTAGGACTAAAAAGTTATGTTGAAATAGCTTTGCAGTCTTTTCACTGTGGGTGTTCAATTAAAATGTCATTAAATCATCTGGAGATTCTTGTGAGACTCCAGACAGGACAGTGATGGAGTCTCCTTCAGGAGAAAATCCTCCGGAGTTGCTCATATTGGACTGTGTCATAGTTTTGCCCCAGCTGAGAGCTGAGCACCACACAGCCGCTCTCTCTAAGAGGGTATGTGTGGGGAACTGGGGGGAGACAAAAAAGAAACTCAAAAAAAAACCCCAGCCAAACCTCACAGGTTGGGATAAGGACAGTTTACTGGGACAACAGAGAAAGAGATATAACAATAGTAAGACTTTGTAGCAAAATATACAAAACTGGTGATACACAAATGCAGTTTCTTATTGAACCTCACAACTCAGGTCATACAGCTCAGAGCTGTCCCCAAACCAGACCACCCCCAAAACCACACATCCTGGAGCCATTCCCTACTTCCCTCACCTACTTCCCTTTATGCTGAGCATGATGTAATTGGTGTGGAATACCCTCTTTGGCCAGTTTGGGTCAGCTGTCCTGTCTGTGCCCTCTCCCACCTCCCTTGGGTGACCCCCACCTTCTCGTTAGCAGGGCGATATGAACAACTGAAAAGTCCTTGACTGCTCAGCAACAACTAAAACATCAGGTTGTTATCAGCACTGCCCTCATCCTGACTCCTAAACATGGCATTCCACTGGCTGCTAGAAAGGAAATTAACTCTATCCTGGCCGAAACCAGGACAGACTGATAATTGGTTCCTTTTGAAAATCAACAAAGTTTGCATAGGAAGTTCCACTTTCCATTCCCCCCTATTTTTCTGCTATGCTTATGTATTGGAAAGAATCAGGCTGCTGTATTCTCTTTACAAAACTCCCTGTTTCTCTGCATACCATTGTGAAAAAGTCAATCATACATAGACTTGTATAATTGAAAATAAGGGAGGTTTATGGCTAATTTAGAGTAATTGTGAATAGAGTGGTACAAGACAGAATAAACTACTACTGTGGTTATATACTGAAGAACTTATTTGACTCCCATCACTACAATTTCTCACTTTGGGTCTGAAATCCACTTACAAATACACTGGTTTGTACAGTCATTCACTTGACCAACGGTCTTTCAATTAGATTTTTCCCTTTCTATAGATTTCAGCATTGATTTTTGTGGAAGTTAATAGGAGGGGCCTTGGGACAGGCAGTTCTTTCTTTTTTCCCCTGAAATAGAACGTTCAAGCACTGGGAACAGCCTTTCTACTCTTCACTTTAGGAAGTGGACTTGGATGCTCTCTACCTTTTGATTGAGTGGTCTATGATTCAGTTTTTCTTTCTTCTCAGCATTTTTTTTTCCCGGTGGTACTTTGTTGAAAAATTATCTTCATATGCCCTAAAGAACACTACAATAATTTCCACTGACTGATGATGAGAGAGTTCTTGAAAGGAGACCTAATCAACTCTCATAGCTTCTGAGCTGACGGCCTTTCCAATCGGAGCACAAAT
This sequence comes from Gallinula chloropus, assembly GCF_964237585.1. NCBI lineage: Eukaryota > Metazoa > Chordata > Aves > Gruiformes > Rallidae > Gallinula > Gallinula chloropus. Next base: position 6,920,545 of record NC_140086.1, read on the forward strand.
GCCAACAACAGCACAGTCAAGATCCATCATCTGGAAGCTAACCCTTTGCTATTGGCAAGTGTCCCAGACAGCAGCTCGGGGACAGGAGAATGAGAGAAGAGATTCACTCTTTTTCCAACCACTTTGTCATGTTTTGTGAAAACAAATCTTCAAGTGACAGCGAGAGCCTGTACCTCTGTTCAGAGCCGTCGTGCCAATCATAATGTCCCAAAAAGCAGTTTCACAGCTAATAGGAATTATAAGTTATGGTGTGGTGCTTGGGTGGAGTGCGTAGAAGCGCAGACCCTGGAACATCAGCTTGTTCACAAACAACTGCCCCTGCTCCAGTGATCTCAGAGTTCTCTGGGGGTCAGAGAAGTTTCATCAGTCTGACAAACAGAAAAAAATGGGCTAAGAAGAGAGTAGAGATCACAGAGTCACAAGGTTGGAAAAGACCTTTAAGATCATCAAGTTCAACTGTTCCCATCCTATGCTAAACCCTGTCCCTAAGTACCTCACCTACACTTTTTTTAAACACATCCAGGGAAGGTGACTCAGCCCCCTCCCTGGGCAGCCTGTTCCAGGCCCTCACAACTCTTTCAGTGAAAATTTTTTTCCTAACATCTGATCTGACCCTGCCCTGCTGCAGCTTCCTGCCATTTCCCCTTGTCCTATCTCCTGTCACCTGGCTGAAGAGACCATCACCCACCTCTCTACAACCTCCCTTCAGGTAGTTGTAGGTGGTGATAAGGTCTCCCCTCAGCCTCCTCTTCTCCAAGCTAAACATCCCCAGCTCCCTCAGCCGCTCCTCATGTGATTTGCCCCCCAGCCTCTTCCCCAGCCCAGTTGCCCTTCTCTGCACTTGCTCAAGGACCTCAATGTCCTTCTTATGGTGAGGAGCCCAGACCTGGACACAGCACTTGAGGTGTGGCCTCACCAATGCCCAGTACAGGGGCACAATCACCTCCCTAGACCTACTGGCCACACTATTTTTGATACAAGCCAAATGGGTCAGTGTTCTATAATTCTCAAATGTATTGCCAGACTGGTGTACAGACAAAAGTTTAGTGAATACAGGTAAAGCATTTTTTGAAGCTTCATGGCAAGGTAAAAATAATTTTAGAAGCTCTTCTGTACAGGAATAATTTCTGAAATTGATTTGACTTAATCACATGTTCAGAGTCTGTACTGGAGTGTTTTGATAAGCAGAAAAAAAGTCAGGTAGAATTAGGTAATGCTTGTAGGAAGCTCTCTGCATAACCAAGAAAGGCATGTGAGTGATCTGTCAGTTAGATATATGAGTATTTGGATGAAAATCTGTGTCTAAAGATGTGGCTTTGGGCAGCCTTTCTCTCTGAGAGACCTGGGTCTGTTTAGCCTACAGAGAAGACAGAGAGGATCTCATCAACACTTATAAATACCTGAAGGACGGGTGTCTAGAGGAAGGGGGCAGACTCTTCTCAGTAGTCCTCAGTGACAGGATGAGGGGAAATGGGCACAAGCTAGAGCACAGGAAGTTCCATCTCCATATGAGAAAAATCTTCTTTACTGTGGGGATGACAGCACTGGAACAAGCTGCCAAGAGAGGCTGTGGAGTCTCCTCTGGAGATATTCAAGACCCATCTGGATGCAATCCTGTGCAACATGGTTTAGGTAGTGCTGCTCTAGCAGGGTGGGGTTGGACTAGATGATCGCCAGAGGTCCCTTCCAACCCCTATGAATCTGTGTATGTGTGAATCTGTGAAAATCTGGTCTAGTGGAGAGTGTCCCTGCCTGTGGGCAGAGAATCTTTAAGATTCCTTCCAACCCAAACCAAGATTCTATGATTCTGAGTCAGGGACAATCGGAGGCAAATCAGATTGCACTATTTCTTTGACTACCACAATCCTTGAGTAATCAAGCTTCCAGTCAGTCTGGTTTTACAATAGAATTTGCTTCTGCTGTTCCCAGCTTCATAGTATTATGTTTGAATAGGGACCGGTGCATTCATGCTGTCTATGCAGTCAGTCACTATATTATCCCATGATAGCTGGGTGTGTCAAGAAGTGTGAAGGAGCTCCAGTATTGCTCATTGGTAATCTCTGGTTTCTAGTAAATCAGATAAGGTTGATTGCATATTCCCATCACTTTTCCTCCTTGTTATGTTCATAGAGTCATAGAATGGTTTGCATTGGAAAGAACCTTTAAAGTTCATCTAATAAAACCACCCCATGCAATGATCAGGGACATCTTCAACTAGATTGGATTGTTCAGAGACACATCCAACTGAACTTGAATGTTTCCAGGGATGCAGCTTCTACAGTCTCTACGGGCAATGTGTTCCAGTGTTTCACCACCCTCATTGTAAAAAGTTTCTTCCTTATACCTAATCTGAATCTCCCCTCTCTCTGTTTAAAGCCAGTACCTCTTGAGGTCCCTTCCAACTACTACAATTCTGTGATCACTTGTCCTATCACTACAGGCCCTATTAAAAAATCTGTTCTTTCTTATAAGCCCCCTGCAGTAAGGTCTCCCAAGATGTTCTCAAACTCTTTCCATGTGCAAGAGAAAGCCAACAAGTCATTTGAAGGCAATCTACAATGTCTCTGTTGGAATTAGGTCTTTTTGGTACTGGTAAACAGAATTGGCTGATGAGAAACAAGGGTAAAATCTTGAACAGGACAGAGAGGTACTTTGAAAACAGTGTAAAGTCACATTCCTGGTGATGGTAAAGTGCTGTTTCAGCTCTACATATTGTCTTTGCTTTGTAAACAAATACAGTTTGGTTCTCCAGAGCTGCCAGTCAAACCCTTTTTCTTCCTCTACTGAACTCACTAAAAGTATTTTATTTAAAACCATAAAATGATGGCCTGCAGAATAAAAGGTAAGCTACTGATGGCTCATGAAATTTGATTGTCTTTGAGTGTAAATTACTTGAGGGCTGGTATATGTACTATGCATAATACAGGAGGTATCTACTGGGCTAGGAAAATGAACCTGTGAAAATGTAATATTTATGCTAATTTATACAGCTCCAGCTATTCAGAAGTTCCCAGTTTTCTTGCAGTAAATTATAGCAAATTAATATAATTGCCTTAAAGTAACATAGCCAGGAAAGTTTCTGATTAGCCATTATTTCTGTTTCAGTGTTAAAATAGAAATTGTGGATTTCTGAAGCCATAAAAAGTACTGTATATTGTTTTATAATTGGCTTTGCAATTTGATGTATGTTTGCATGCATGTAAAAGAGCTATAAATGATTCATTGCCTGAGAGTATCAGAAGTGAAGACTTCAGGAATGCAGCATAATGACAGCATTAGACATTGAGCTGTTTCCTGGCAGCAAAAGGCATAGAAACCACATCTGCCCCACGTGAAAGAAAACAGACCATCAATATAGCACCTGGGCCAAAGCAGAGTATTTCTTGTGCAGACTGATTGCTTGCAGTAAGGAAGGTGCCTTATTTTGAGGTGTGATTGGTTGAAATAAAGTGTTACTGTGGGTGGAGGAGGGGGGGGGAACCCACCATAAAACAAACAAATAAAACCCAAACACGCAGGTTTTTGAAACAGTACTAAGAGAAAAATCCAGTGGATCTCATTTGGTCACTCTGAAAACTTGAATTATCTGAATGAAGGAACTCTCTGAGCCACAGAAGTATCTTCAACAGAATAACTGGGAAATGAATGGAAATTGAGGTCTTACTTGGCTTTTAGAACAAATTTTGGAGTAGGACCTTGAAAGAGACCTAAGACGGGGGGACCTAATCAGTGTTTATAAATATCCAAAGTATGGGATGCAGGGGGAAATGGCCAGCTCCTTTTCAGTGGTCTGTGGGGATATGACAAGGGGCAATGGCTACAAGTTGGAGCACAGGAAGTTCCACACCAACATGTGGAAGAACTTTTTCACAGAGAGGGTGACAGAGCCCTGGGACAGGCTGCCCAGGGGGTGTGTGGAGTCCCCTTCTCTGGAGATATTCAAGACCCATCTGGACACCTATCTGTGCAATATGAGCTAGGGATCCTGCTTTGGCAGGGGGGTTGGACCTGATGATCTCTCGAGGTCCCTTCCAACCCCTACAATTCTGTGATTCTGTGATTTTTCTTAATAATGGACAAAATTCGGATAACTTGAAAAAATAGCATATTTAAAATCAATAAAAAGATTCTTTTCCCCTCCATTTTTGTAGACCATAGTAGCTGGCATGGCACACTGCTGGAACGTGCATCTGTGAACTTTGTAGGATTTGCCACAATTGTGCAATATTATAATACTGACAACTCCAGTTCTTGTTCAGAAAGGATGGGAACTGTGATGCCTGTGGCATAAACCAATATTTGGACAAATTAGGGGAGACTTTGCCTGAAGGCATGCAATTTCTGAAGTTGTCAAGGCTTAGGTTCGGATTTTCTTTCCATTACTTACCTCTGTCTCCTCAGTGAGTATTTGATACTTAACTATGATCGGTTGCAAATATAAGACTTGTTGGACTTCTCTTCTGATCCAGTTTGATAGAGCTTGTACAGATCAGCATACTTTGCTCACTTCTTTTGGGGAAAATAAGCAGTCAATCGTGAACCAAGTAAAAAGAAGGGTTATGCAAGAACACTTGCAAATAATAATAAAAAATAATAGTGCTATCAATAGAGGCATGATTTCTTCCCACCTGCATATGACTCACAGAAACCTACTTGGTAACACTGTGGCTTTGTGGCAGACTGAAAGAAACAATAAAATAAAAAATCTGCCTTGGTAACGAAATGTCAAACTGCTTAAAAAGAGGAACTTGTAAAGGTTGAAGTAATTTGTCACTGCCAAAAGGCAGTTAAATATTTCCTCTTTAGCCATTGTTTGACAATGTTACTAATGCTTAGATTTACCAAGCTGAGGAAGAGATCAGAAATAGTGTTATGATTGTTCTGATTTTTATCTCCATTTGTGAAGACGAAGCTAATTAACCAGCATACAGCAACTGCTCTGTGTACAGTGATTTCCAGACTGAATCCTGAGCAAAGCTCTCAAATAAATAGATTTGGGTGGACACGGTTGACACCATATCCCTTCTCTCCTAGTAGACTCTCTGTGATCAAGAACTAATGACAGAATCACAGAATCACAAGGTTGGAGGCCTTGCTTCCCAAGTGACAGCTGGTTATGTTACCTAGCCCATCAGTAATAATTACATCTCTACTCTGAATTAATGCACTATCCCCCTGGTTTACCAGGGTGGCTGACCAGAGGTCATCATTGCCAGCACACCATCCCTCAGTAACAGGACCACCACTCCCAGGCTTTTTTCCATCTAGCCTGGCCCTGTCTGTGTCCCCCCCCCACCCCCCCCCCCCCCCCCCCCCCCCCGCCACCTTCTCATCTAGTTTAAAGCTCTCTTAGTGAGCCCTGCCAGCTTCTTTGAGAGTATCCTTCTGCCCCTTGGGGATAAGTGCTCCATATCCCTAGAAAGCAAGGCTGGTGATGCTCGAGCCAGCCCATTGTTGAAGAACCCAAAGTTCTCTTTCTCACACCATGAGAAGAATGACCCTCTGGAAAGCTATTTTCAGATAATACTTATTCTAAAAAGCATTTCAGAGCCAGGGCAGTGGGAGTAGAATGACAGGATTCAAAGTGGTCTTGGCCACCTGTGGAAGTAGTCTGAAAAGAAAAGGGTGCAATTCATAAGCATCCTGTTCATAGGCAGGAATGCGAATATATCACAAATCCCAAGAAATTTGTGTCCTTGTACTCTCTTTTAAAATAATTTGCAAGCAAATTCTATTTCTGCTTTAAATCTTACACCAATCATGAAAGAGACAGAGAAACAGAATGCTTTTTCTTGGAGTAATGAGCAATGCATCTACTCCCATTTCGTTTTACATATCTTCCAAAGTAAGAGTTCAGACTGATGTCTCCATCTAATTTTTCTTCTCCTTCCCCATAGATCAAGATCTGTATCCACTTTTGCCAACGAATTCCCCCCTTGCTAGTTGTGGGCTTTCTTGGCCTCTGCTCAGCTTATAGGAAATACTGATACATAGTCAATAGGCTGTACCAATGACTTTACATTTCAATTCAATTTCTCTAACTTGAGTAACTGCTGTGTATAACTTGGACATGATTTGAGTACCACCAGGGTACCAGAACTTCCTGCCTGATACCTTTTACTCAGCCTCCAGATCTGGCATGTCATCTTCAAAATAAACATTTTTTTCAAGTTGCAGTAAAACTCAAAATCCAGCCTTTATAATACGACAAGTTAGTGTTCCAGAGTGTGAATTAACTAACTCTTCCTCCATATATGGACATATTTTTATCTGAGTGTAGCCTTATTTTAACAGAGGAGCAGGATGCAAAGTGGATGGGCTTTTTAGGCTTAAAATGGCAGCTTTGTGTGCTGCTGTCTCAAAATCTTTGAACAACTCAAGCAGAGTTTGTTGGGAAATTTCACTATGCCCAACGTAAGGTTTCATTGTTGTGATCTGCTGGATAAACAAAATGATCTTGGTTGAAACAGGTAGATTTCTTTCTTGAGACTGCTGAGTTGGTCCTGTGCTTAGTGGAGGATATCAGTCAGGACCCTCCATAATTCAGGTGATAATACTCTGCCTTAAAATAGGTTTCATCAAATGTTTGATCACAATGTTTGAGGCAACTTCTGTGAATGTTTTAGAAGGACAGAAAAAGGAACCAAAGTTCAGAAAGCCCAAATGGAGTAGCAGCAGTGCAAGTGCAGTGTGACTTGGGTTACTTCTCAAAACTGAATGATGTGCAGAGGATGCAGTGTCAGCCTCGTTCTACTCTTTTATATTGTAGCCCACTGATGTCTTGGGTTGACCATAGCTGGACACCAGGTATGCACCAAAGCTGCTCTGTACTCCCATCCTCAGCTGGACAGGGGAGAGAAAATTCAACACAAGGCTGATGGGTTGAGGTAAGGACAGGGAGATCATTTACCAACTACCATCATGGGCAAAACAGACTCCACTTGGGAAAATTAAGTTAATTTATTACCAATCAAATCAGAGTAGGATAATGAGAAATAAACCAAATCTTGTCAGAACACTTTCCCCTCACCCTCCCCTCTTCTCAGGCTTAACTTCACTCCCAATTTTCTCTACCTCCCCCCGCCCGGCAAAGCACAGGGGAATGGGGAATAGGGTTGTGGTCAGTTCATCCCACATTGTCTCTGCTGCTTCCTTCTCCTCAGAAGAAAGAATTCTTGTATTCTTCACCTGCTCCAGTGTGGGGCCCCTCCCACAAGGACAGTCCTCCACCAGCTTCTCCAACATGAGTCCTTTGCATGGGCTGCAGTTCTTCATGAACTGCCCCAGCGTGGGTCCCTTCCATAGGGTGCCATCCTTCAGGACCAGGCTTCTCCACCATGGGCTTCTCACAGGGTCACCACCTCCAGGCATCCCCCTGCTCCAGCGTGGGATCCCCATGGGCTTCAGGTGGATGTCTGCTTTACCATGGGCTGCTTGAGGACAGCCTGCCTCACCATGGTCCTCTCCACAGGCTGCATGCTGCTTTCTCCCATATATTCTCACTCCTCTCTCTGACTAAAATAGCTCTTGCTGGGGCTTTTTTTCTCCCCTTCTTAACTGTGTTACCCCAGCTGCACTACCACCATTGCTGATGGGCTCGGCCTTAGCCAGTGGCAGGTCTGGCCTGGACCTGGCTGGCATTGTCTCTATCAGACATGAGGGAAGCTTCTAGCAGCTTCTCACAGAAGACACTGCTATAAACTCCTCACTAGCAAAACTTTGCCACACAAACACAGTACAGCTGGTATGCCATTTTCCAAATAAGCAGGACAAAGAATGTGATCAGAGATAGGCAAGGGTTATGCAGTCACTGAGTTCAGTCCACCACCTTTGTGGGAAACTGAAATAGGCATGTGTGATAGTAGGTTGGCATATATTTTCCATGTGCATCCTACTGTTTACTTCTTTTCCCAGCTTAAAAAAATGCTATGGCTTGATTCGACACTCAGCAATTTATGTAGCTTCACAATGTACAGATGAGTTGAAGGTATGTTTTAATTTAATAATAATATAATTTAAATGCCTGTAGAACATTAACAGAGTGTGCAAGGTCTGTTATGGTGCTTATGTGACAAGTCTTGAAATACGAAGCCACAATAATTTCCCAACTTTCAACCACTATTAAAAATGCCTTTTAAAAAAAAAGAAGGGTGTTTCATTTCACTCTGAACAAGGAAATACTTTCTGTCTAAGTTGACCTAACACGTCCTTTTTTGGGTATTGAACTGTAAAATCAATTTATTCCTGTAGCTCTAGTCATACGTGAACAGAGATCCAGGCTGGAAGTCCCTTTCGTTCTGGTGGTGACTGGCAGTATTTAATAGAGCCTGGCATTTCTAAGTAGGAAGCTATGGTCCTCACTGCTGCTTTTATTAAATAAAGAGCATTTCAGGGCGACTATTTGACTGGGTCTGTGCATCATAAAGCAAGACTGAGCCAAGTACTTTGGTGCATGCAGTGTGATAGGAGTTCACTGTATTTAATAGCATATTGTGCCAAACTCTATGAGGGAAATGGCATCTGCAAGAGGACTGGTTTGAACTGATTTGTTTGTCAGGTCCAACCTAGCCCACGTGCTGGCAAAGTGGCTTCAGTTAGCTCTTACACCTGCTGTGGCCATGCCCTCTTGCAGGGAACACTGTGAGGACATGACAAGATGAAACCTCCACTTCCCTGCACACCGCTTCTATCGTGGGTCGCTCCAGGTCCTGCTTTTCCTCTAAGTTAGAGGATTTCCAACTCCTACTAGACCCAGACAAATACATGCTCTGAGACTGGTTGTCAGCTCCCTGGAGTCAACAGTTACTGCTGGGTGAGGAGTCCAAATCATTATTCGTACTGCTTGAAGGAAGAAAATACTCAAATTCAGGATGCCCCATGTTTCTCTCCCTCTGCCTGCACCAAGGAAGAGCTGCTTAGTTGATCTTTCTGAGTATTAGTTTTCTCTAATATAAAACACAGAGGATGGTACTGACTTATTTATGATGCACTTCAGATTTTATAAATGACAACTGCTGTGTAAAAGCAGAGCCTGTTAATCTTCATGTGTTTTTATTGCCATTGATATTTCAGTATTTCCAGGATGTCATAAATATAACCCCTCAATTAGCTCCTGATTCTTGCTCCAAAAGCTGGAGAATTAAAAATGTAAATTAAATTAGAAGCTCTGTTACTTCTAACCCCTAAATGTTACAGTTTACTAGGAAAGGACAGTTCAGAACTGTATGAATTACTTACTTTTGGGTTTTTTTCCAGTAAGCACATGGGTGAAACGTCTCTGCACATCTCCAAGTTGTCTCCATCTGAGTTTTTAGTTTAATTTTCCTTCACACACTGTCTGTGGAAAGCAAGGAGCATTTCTAGGGAATAATGCATCATTGCAACAAACATTTGAAGTAGAGGGAATGAACTATTCTCCAAAAATGCCTGTTTCTCTGTGTACTATGAAGGGATTTCAGGGTGATAAGCTGAGCTGGACAGCTTTATAATCTAAATACAAAAGTTTTGCTGGCAACTAATGTCACCATTCCTGTGTGAGAAACCTGTGCTGTCTGTTAGAGCTGTGATCACTGACATATATGTTTTTAATTGCAAACTTTAAAAACCAAAACTATTAGCATGCTATAAAATCCTGTGATGCACTTTATTCATGTATTTAATATCGAGCAGTATATCGCATTGATGCAAAGAACAAAATTCCTCTGCCAGCTGCTAACATACGTGATTACATAGCAGCAAGCAACATCCATACTAGACAGAGCAGCAGCTGAACATATCCTTCCTTGTTGCTATGAGTAAAAGTCAAACCAAAACTATTCTATTACTTTCTGTTGGCCTGAATGTGAATTCTAGTGGCACAGTTGCCTGACACCTGTGAAACGTTATCTCCTTGTGGATGTGTGAATATGGACACACAGGTGGGAGAGACAGAAAAAAGTCAAGAAATGTCCTTCTAAAACTTGACTGGTTTTATGCCTGCTGCCCACAGTGATGTGTGATAACAAGGCAGTTCAGCTCGGGGATCTTTCTTTGATCGCAGCAACAGGAGGGGGTTTGCTTTCCTTATCTGCCAGTAAGCAGCATGGACTCTCTTTAATCAGGAATGACTATTGTCCTGGTTTCAGGTTGGACAGAGTTAATTTTCTTCCTAGCAGCTGATACAGTGGTGTGTTTTGGATTTAGGGAAGAGTAATGTTGATAGCACACTAATATTTTGGTGGTTGCCAAGCAGCCAAGGAGTTTTCAGCTTCTCATACTGACCAGCCAACTAGAAGGTGGGGGACACCCAGGAAGCTGGGAGGGGACACAGTGAGGACAGCTGACACACACTGATCAAATGGGTACTCCATACCACATTACATCATGCTCAGTAGATAACTGGGGGAGTGAGCCAAGAGGCAGGGAGGCTCAGGAACTAGCTGAGGATCATGAGCAATTCTGCTGCACATCAGTTGTTTTGTATATTCTTTTAGCTATCATCATCATCATTCTCTTCCTTTTCTCCCATACTAAACCATTTTTATCTCTACCCATGAGCTTTCTCACTTCTTTCTCATTTTGATTCTGCCCCCATCCCTCTGTGGGAGGTGGTAACAGCACCTGAATGGTGCTTAGTTGCTGGCTGGAGTTAAACCACAACAACAGTGTACTGCACTGCAGTGTTTAGGAGGGCAGAAACTACACTATATGTGTGTATGTATTTATTAATATTAAATATAAAATTACATATAAATACCATCTTTTATCTCTCCATCTAAGTTGACCTCTTTTTTGTATAAAGTTATTTTCAAGGAGTTTGAAAATCAGCCATTTTTCTTTCCCCATAAAGTATCATCTCTTGGTCAAAGGATACATAAATGTGCTTTGTAAATGTTCCCTATGCAGACTCTTAATAACAAGATGAAGATGTGGACTAATATGTTTAATTTTCATATATATCCAACAGAGTGAAAAGCAAAGCATATGACTTTTCTTGTGCCAGATGATTCAGTGCTCATGTTGGAAGAAGTATGCCTCCTGTCAGACACCTGCTCTAACTTTAATGAGATGTCTTCCTCAGTGCTTAATTTACTGCTAAAGAAGTGTTTTTATGGCTTTAATTTTTCCTATGGTGATGTATAACCCTAGACATTAGGTGGAGGAAATGTAATTTTTTTCCCCTTCTTATTATCATCATCAGAAAAGAGAATTCTATAGAATACCATATGTGTCTTTTTATATAAAGAGACATTATGGTTATAGACACTGGTGATGATATATTAGGACGTAATGACCCCCAGACACTAAGTTTAGTTTTCAAAGGGATGAGGAAAAGAGATTTCAGACAAGCTGAGGACATTTCAGAATTTGTCTTCATTTCCCTTGAACAAAAATTTTGAAAATTGTGAAATGTCACCTGAAAGAAAAATCTGGAAAAAAGCCAAAACGTAGTAAAACATCTGTGCGTGGTGAAAGCTTTTTGTTTTGTTTTGGACCTTGAAATTGTACAAAATGCTGCTATATGAACATGATCTTGATGAAAAAGAAAATGAAAAAAAAAAGGCAGACTTTTTATTTTAAATGAAAAATCAAAATGATTTGTTCTAAGTATGCCAGTGCAACACATTTGCAACTTTGTCAGTACTTTACTGGATTTTTTTCTCCTAGTCAAAATTTAAGGGAAATCAATGTGACCTGTGAAGCATTCTCATTGTACTAGAGTTGTATTTTTAGATGGAAGTTTTCCTATTAAATACTTTCTTGGCCACTTGTTTTTTCTTAACCACTTGCAGTTGAGAAAGGTACAGCTTTTGTTTTGAACAGTAACTTCCAGTATTGAAACCCTGAGACATAACCATTAGACCTGACTGGGATAATTCTATTCTGCTGGTTCAGAGGATGGCTTTTTTTCAAGCCTGACTGTTCCTGGTTTTCAAGGGTCTCAAGTCAAATACTTTCTTCCTGTTAATTTTGTACCAAGTGTAAATTCTCACTAAATCTGACACGAGTCTCAAGTATTTTTTTCTACTGCATTATCATCCCAGTTGTTTTGACAAAGTAACTCTAAGAGTTAATATAAATGTCAAATTTTATCTTGTATTTATGAAATACCAGCCTGCATTTTCTGACATAACAGATTTACTGGGAGGCAAAGCATAAATAGTTCCATATATTGTCAATTCCTTTCTAACTATTGTCCTTTATTGACACTTTTGATTAGTTTTACCAGTGTCATATAAATCAAAGTTAAATATGATACTGTGATTTTATTTTACTTTTATTTCAGAGCTTTGGGTAATGAACCATTTTATCATAAAGCAGACTAGTAAATCAATACAAGCAAGGCAATTTATTAAGTTGATAGAATATACACATTCAAGTGCATCCTAGTCCAATATATCTGTTTATCTTGCATGTGTGGTTCTAGCTTTCACTTTCTTTGATGGAAAGTACTTAATTTTCCCCGTTTTCCATAACTGTGTCTCCCATAAGTATGTTTTCCTGTTAGTATATATTGAAGGAATGAGGATTTTGTGAGCTGTACTATGTGTCTGTCACCCATCCCTCAAGAAAATTCTGTGTTCTAACAGATGATGAACAGAGATGTATTGTTTCTCTGCGAGATAGGATCAAGGTTTATGTGCCTTGGTATGGAACATCCCTTTGATCACTTGGGGTCAGCTGTCTGAGCTGTGTCCCCTCCCAACTTCTTGAGCACCTCCAACCTACTCACTTGTGGGGTGATATGAGAAGCAGAATAGGACACGTTGTATGTACTACTCAGCAATAGCAAAGCCATTTCTATAATATCAAAACTGTGTCCAGCACAAATCCAAAACACAACCTCATGCTAACAACTACGTAGAAAAATAACTCTATCTTTGCCAAAACCAGCACATCCACACTTAGATGTGGTGCTCAGTCCTGGGTCCAGTCTTGTTCAACATCTTTATCAATGACCTGGATGAAGGGATTGAATGCTCCCTCAGTAAGTTTGCAGATGACACTAAACTAGGAGGAAGTGTTGATCTGCCTGAGGGTAGGGAGGCTCTTCAGAGGGATCTGAACAGACTGGACCGATGGGCTGAGACTAACGGGATGAAGTTTAACATGGCCAAGTGTAGAGTGCTGCACATGGGACATAACAACCCCATGCAACACTACAGGCTTGGGGGAGACTGGAGAGCTGTCAGGAAGAGAAGGACCTGGGGGTGTTGGTTGACTGCAGGCTGAATATGAGCCAGCAGTGTGCCCAGGCAGCCAAGAAGGCCAATGGCATCTTGGCTTGTATCAAAAACAGTGTGGCCAGTAGGTCTGGGGAGGTAATTGTGCCCCTGTACTCGGCATTGGTGAGGCCACACCTTGAGTATTGTGTCCAGTTCTGGGCTCCCCACCATAAAAAGGACATTGAGGTCCTTGAGCAAGTGCAGAGAAGGGCAACCAGGCTGGGGAAGGGGCTGGAGGGCAAATCATATAAGGAACGGCAGAGGGAGCTGGGGATGTTTAGCCTGGAGAAGAGGAGGCTGAGGGGAGACCTTCTCATCACCTACAACTACCTGAAGGGAGGTTGTAGAGAGGTGGGCGATGGTCTCTTCAGCCAGGTGACAGGAGATAGAACAAGGGGAAATGGCAGGAAGCTGTGCCAGGGCAGGTTTAGATTGGATATTAGAAAACAAAATTTTTACTGAAAGAGTTGTCAGGGCCTGGAACAGGCTGCCCAGGGAGGTGGTTGTGTCACCATCCCTGGATGTGTTCAAAAAAAGGGTAGATGAGGTACTTAGGGATATGGTTTAGCATAGGATGGGAATGGTTGGACTTGATGATTTTCAAAGGTCTCTTCCAACCTTGTGATTATGTGATTCTGTGCTGAGGGACATGGTTTAGTAGTGGATGACAGGTTTGGGTGATGCTTGGACTTGATGATCTAAAGGGTCCCTTCCAACTAAGACAATTCTATGATTCTATGCCTGTTACATATATTCTACAGTCTTTCTCTTAGACAAACATTGAAAGTCCCCCTCCTTTATTTTTCTTAGCCACCCTTTTTCAACAAGCCTTTAAGCATTTAATATCTTGGGCACTTCTTTTTATCTCTCTTAGAAGGCTAAATTCAGCCACCATTGTTAAAACTTGCCCATGAAGACTGGCAGAGTGACATATACATGGACAGCATGATTGAATATGCAATGTTTGCTGAGGAAACCAGGCTAAGAATAAACAGTATGTCACCACAGAATGGCATCCGTTATTTGGCCACTGTGGACTTTTCTTGTCTTTGACCTATGGTGTGGTTTCAGATGTGCCAGTATTTTTTCACTTTCTGGCACAGGGATTTGCAAGCTATTTTCTACTGATGAGTGAATTCATGAGGGGGAGTTGTTTTGGTTTCCTTTTTTCTCACACAGCTGAATGGAAATGCAAATATATAGAGACTCGTGTGTGTACATATAGGGTTATATATATATTTATATACACCATATATATTTATAAAACTACTCTTAGTCAACCCGAATGCAGGATTTTTCTGGAGTTGTTTTGGTTTTCTTTTTTTTTTGGGGGGGGTGGACTGTGGTTTTTTGTTTGGTTTGTTTTTTATGAAACATTTTCATTGAAAATACATCATTTTAAATCATTGAGGTTCCTTTTTTACCCCTTTGGATTTCATACAGTTTCTGCCATAGGAAATTCTTGGGTCTCTTCCATCTTCTTGAATTTAGCATATTTACATGATAAACTCTTTAATTAAAGACTCAAATGATTTTGAATACGCAACCAGTTTAAGCAAATGGGGTAAGAATTTAGCCTCTCCCACCACTGGTGCCCACTGCTCAAGCTGTAGATTTATAATCACAAATATTTGTTTAACAGGGATATATCATAGCAGATATGACTGTGCATGTTAAGGGGATATGATATATCCCCCCTTAACATGCATAGTCATATCTGTCCCTACACATGAAAAGGGAACATCTGTGGCTCTGCTGTTGGATTTTCAGCAAGAAATAAATAAACCCAGGGTTAAAGGAGGGAGAGAAACAAATCATAGAATCATAGAATGGTCTGAGTTGGAAGAGACCCAAAGGATCATAGAGTTCCAACCCCCCTGCCACAGGCAGGGCCACCAACCTCCAGGCCTCGATATATTCCTGGATATATTCCTTCTGGATATATTCCTTCCTGGATATATTTCTCCTGACAAAGGTCAGGGGGGATTAAAAACTAAAACAATTTTAGCCATTTAGTACATCTATTTTTACTTTCTGTCTCTGTGGAGGGCTAAATATAGTAAGCCCTCTGTTTTTATTGGGGTCTCTTTCTTAACTGCACTATAAGTAATATGAATATTTTGGAAATTATACTTCTGAAAGTATTTGTCAGTTTCTGTAACATAAAGCTTTTTATGATCCATGGTAAAAGCTATGTATTTAAATTTTAAGCCTGTTACAAATATGAAGAGCGAGTTCATCCTGTAGGTATAGGATAGAAGAGTATCAGGGTTGTGCCTGTATGGACACTCAGATGTTAATTTGCTGGTGGTCCAGGAAACCCACCATTTGTCACTTATATGGATGAAATAATGGATCAACCTGAGAGAAGGTGGCAACAATTAGAAGCAACATTAACTCATTGCTATAGAATCTTACTGGGTGGGAATTTTGATCAGACACAGATTCCTCCAAGTAACTCCTGGAAAAGGTGACCAGTACAACTTCTGTGCTTTGGTCTAGTGACAAACATCCTGGGTGGTCAATCTGGCTGTTGTAGAGTTTCTTCTGGGAAGTTTCTGATGCAGAAGTGACAAAACTGAACACAGATTAGATGTTTGTGGATGGTCAGTGGAAGTATTCCTGCAGAAGGCTTTCTAGAACAGGATTTCATAAACAGCTGGGATATTACTGAGATATTTTGTGTGCAGTTTAAGATACTTAGCAACAGTGGATGATGCATTATCTGGAGTGGTCACACAGGACCACAGCCTGTCTGGGTATAGGAATTCAGCAGAACAACAGTTGGTGGAGTCTTACCTGGTCAGCTGAACATCATCATTCTCAGTGATGGCCAGCAATAGGACAAGAGGCAACAGGTGTAAGCTGTTCCATGGGAATGTAAGGAGGAACTTTTTCACTGTGAGGGTGATAGAGCATTGTAATGGACTGCCTAGAGAGGTTGTGGAGTCTCCTTCTCTGGAGGCATTCAAAACCTGTCTAGATGTGTTCCTGTGTGATTTAGTCTAGGTGATCCTGCTCTGTTGGGGGGGTTGGACTAGATGATCTTTGAGGTTCCTTCCAACTCCTAACGTTCTGTGATCATAATATGGACCCGTGCAATGGAGACATACATCATCCTTTGGACATCAACCATTCTGTTCAAGAGATTATATTTCCATGCAAGTGTTACCTGATGCAAAGATCCCAATAAGTTTGGGGTTTGTTTGTTTGATTTCATTTTCTATTTAAAGAAACACTTTAGGGATAGAAATATTTGTAAATAGTCAACATAAGATCCCCTTCATAATATAAGCTGCATGCTCTTAGTCCTCTTTCTCGTTTGCCTTTTTAAAAATTATAAATTACAAATATGTCTCTTTGTCACTTGTGTTCCCACACATATGAAAAAGAATTCTTCCACCTGTATGTTTCTGTCACATACTTAATTACCAGAAGTTGTTGTCTTTCAATCCTCTCCTTTTCTGCAAAAAATGATAATGTGGTATAAACACAAATGCATTAGCTCAAGCCATAACTATAATTTCATTTCCAACCACCAAATAACAAGAAATCTCCTATCTTAGAAAACAGTCTCCAAAGTAGAGATAAAGAATCTCCTTGGTCAGCAAGTTTGAAGCTAGAATGAAGTTTATGTTAAAAGACCAGTATGGGCATGCAGACAAATGGCAATACACTGTGCTCTCAGAAACTGCATTCATCTTGGGATGCTGAGATTTCATCCTCTGTTTTGACCGGCTGTCTAGATCTCCACCAGAGGTGGGCAAGGTAGGCTAGTTATGTCTGCTATTGACATACTGCTGGAGACTGAAAAACTTGTCTATTTAGTCTGGAATGGATTTTTGGTATCTTAAAATTCTTGACAAGCAATTTGAATTTGAATTGTGAAACGCTGTATTGGATTAGATTACATGTAAAAGGTCTAATTTACCAACTGTTAGTGCTATTGTTGAACGTTGCAGATAGTTAACGTAGCTTGTGAAATTACTTTAATACAAAACAAATACAAGCAACTTACTGTATATTACAAAGCGTAAAATCCAATTGGTGCCTTTTGATATTAGATGGATTTAGTACACTGGAAGTGGATATTCACAAATTGTTCTCTGAATTTGAATAATGAATTGGCATGAACCTTATTTAATTACAGTGTTTGCTTTTCTGAAGTAATTTTCCTTTCTCTTGTTATAAAGGAAAAGTACATTTATAAAGTAATACACTCTAATTATGGGAGAAATCTGTTGACTGAAAGAGCATTACACAGGAAACCTATTCATTTAAGAGGCTGATTTATTTAAATGAATTCAGCAGGGATATTGTCAAGAATGTTTATTTTATTTGGGGTTGTTGACTTTGAAGGCTAGATTACTTGGCTGGGTAAATCTAGAAGGAAAACATCATACAGGACAGATGAATGGTCCACTGTTGGGATCTAGCTTTACAGAACGTGATCAAAGTGAAGTGAAACCTTTACGTTTCCAAAACAGTAGACTTGTTTTTATCTGGCATTTGACTAGGTATTTCTTTATGTCATCACTCCTCAGTAAACCGAGAAACGGAGAAAATAAGGCTATGTGATGATTCTTCATGACAACCTGCACACATAGCTTAAGTGAAATATGCTTTTTGATATACTGTGTACACTCTGATGCTCACTGACACTTAGATAAATTAATGTCTCTGTTTCTTCACTGAGAAGCAAGGAACTATGAAGCATTTTACATAGTGTGACCAGCAGAACTCAGGAAGTGATCATCCACCTGTACTCAGCACTGGTGAGGCTGCACCTCAAGTACTGTGTTCAGTTTGGGCCTCTCACTGCAAGAAAGATGTTGAGGTGCTGTAGCATGTTCAAAGAAGGGTCTGAAGTGAAGATTTCATGGCCATTCATTTGCTCCCAACATTTTCAGAAGCAGAAGAGGGCAAAAGCCAGAGATACAGCCCACTGTTACAGACCTCTGCCTTGGGGTCTTGGAAAAGGAAAACACTGCAGATACATTTTACTACATAGAATTATCTGTCTACTTGCCAACTAATGACATTAAAATAACAGTACATCAATGGCATTAACTCAAAAGGTCATATAAGTCCTTATGAAGGAAACTAACATGTACATTAGCAATGGGTAGTACAAGTCCAGAGCAGCCATCACACTTTGTGCAAGTTAGGTTTGTCAGCTTTAATAGGAACTTTTGTTTTAATAGATCTGTCTTAAGCAGAAGTAAAGCAGTATCTGTTCTCTTGATCCAAGAAACCTAGTGAGCTGAGCACTTTGTAGCTGTCTAATGGGTCATAGACACTGTTTTTCCTCACTGGTAGCTTTACAGTAGGTTTTTTTTCTCTTAGAATAGCACGTACCATACTAAATATGATTAGTTAATGCAGTCTGAATCCCTGTTTCAGGCTATAACCTAGGAAACAGGGGACCACTGAATAAATGCATAGAAGAAGATGCAATTAATATAGTGAATGTAGAAGGTTTGCAATCCTCAGGCCATCCCAAAGGAAGACATTTCTTGACATTTCTCAGCTTACTGAACAGTGACAGATAAGCTGATTTAGCTGCAGTAGTTTATAATGGCATCATCCGACAGATGCCTGCCCTGCTGGGGTGCCAGCAGACAAGGATGCACAGACCTTAGTTCACATTAATTTAAACTGTCTCTGAGGTGGGTTTAATAATCGTTGCTATGTCCTGCTCTGCATCATGTAAGTGTGTGACAACTTTCAGAAGAAACAGTCCTGTGAGAGCAGTAACATCTTTAAATCACTGAAGGACCAGAAATTTGGAGCTTAGCATCTTTTTTTCTATCACACTCCCTTTCCACCTTGACAAGATGATTTTTCAAATTAGGCTGCGTGTTCCCATTAAATAAGGGCTTTTCAAAGTCTGTTGCCATTTAATAGAGTTTCATCAAAACCCTTCAGCTTAATGATACAGCCTCTACCTCGTGTGGCACAGCCTGGGTTGTGACTGCTTGGCATTGCCTTGAATTGTGACTGTGCAGTGCTGTCTTTCCCAGGCAACAGTATTCTCAAGGCACAGCACCTTTCTTTGTCACAGATATTCCTCCCAGGGATGTGGGACAGGAAGAGAAAGGAGGCATGGGTGCAATCTTTTCAGCTTTCTCTTTACACATGTATATCATCCATATCTTACAGTAACTTGAGGAAAGTTTACATTTCAATGGACAGCAATGATAGAGGAAATTTAATTTGTCTGTTGTGGTTGTACTCAGTGCTCCTGATTCTCTGTGTCTACAGTGTAGAGTGTGACCAGTTTCCTATTCTTCCTTCATAATTAATGGGAAGAAGTGGCCACAGTTCAGTTCCCTGATTTTAGATACCAGCTTTGTGATGAAAGCAATTATTCACCAGCAGTGTGTTTTTCTTTATCAGTTCTGTATCTCTCAAGAGAGGTGGTAGCTCAGAAGTAGGTGAGTAAGTTTGTGTGTGCAAGTCCTTGTTTCAGAGCCCAAAATTTTCTTATTATCTGCTTTTAGTAAAGATATTTGACAATCTTTCTCCTTATGTGTTTTATCTTAAAGACAAAGGTATAGAACTGTAACCTTTTTCTGTGAGAAATATGCTGAATTAGTCTTTATTCACATAGTGCTTAATATTAGAAGATGGCACTTCTTTAAGCAGGGAGAAGAAAGAATGGCTTGTGTGGACTCAGTATGATCCTACGTATGTGGAAAACCAACACTGCTGTGGAGGACTGCACCGTAGCTGTATTTCTTCCATCCTAAAACATCTCCTTTCCCAAGACGAAGATCCAGACTGAATTGTACAGAATAAAGCTAAAATGGTGACAAAAGTTCTGCTCTAGTCATAGAATGGTTTGGGTAGGAAGAGACCTTAAAGATATCTTGATTCCAGATGACTCTAGAGGTCTGAAACAATTAATCACGTGGTGACTTATCTCTGTTGGTAAAGAAACCACCTAGTCCCCCATACATACACTCTTGCTATTCATGCATTAAAAAAACCCAAAACAAACCCTCACAGTGACAGCAATCCTAGAATTGTCTTTAGAGTAAATAAATAAATTTAGGTTGGCATTTAAAATCCTCAGGTGACAGATTAGTAGGCCAATGACTCCAGGTGCCTGTTGCTTCTGCATGGCAGTGTCTCTGAAAAGAATTGGTTTGGGACTTAATGTTAAAGGAACTTCAGAAATATCTGAACTTTTTCTTTTTTTTTTTTCATTTTTGTATTCATAGTGATACAATTTATTTCCTATTTAACCTATTTAATTGAATGATGACAGGGAGCAGGTAAATTCTTCTCATTCCTATGTCTCCAAAAGAGAAAGTAAGATTTATGTCCTTGTCAATAAAGCAGATATATTTCAAACTCTCTGGTATAGGTAACAGTGCTGCCAAAAAAACCTAAGAGAAGTCCTGGCAGCATCTCTGAGAGCGTTGCCAGTAGTTTGAATGATGTCATTCTTCCTCTTCCCTCAGTACTGGTGAGGCACATATAGAGTCCTGTGTACAGTGCAGTGCTCCCCAGTACAAGATATGTTTGGACATACTGGAGCCAGTTAAACAAAAGCCACCTACATGTTCAGGGGCTAAAGCCCATGATGTGCAAGCAGAGGCCAAGAAAACTTGTTCAGTCCAGGGAAGGGGAATGTCGGTGGGAATATTAGTACCACTTACAACTGCCTGATTAAAGAACAAAGAGAGGATGAAGCCACACACAATCTTCTTGACACTGTATGGCAATGAGAGGCAGCACACACTTGTTGAAACCTTGGAAATTCTGATGATACAGGAAAAAATATAATGTGATGGTGGTAAAACTGTAACATGTTGCCCAGAGAGGTGGTAGAATCTACCTCTTCAGAGGCGTTCAAAACTCAGCGGGGCACAACGCTCAGCAACTTGATCTCATTAGACCAGTTAAAAGAAGGCAGTTGGACTAGATGATCTCCAGAGGTCTCTTTCAGCCTAAATTATTCTAAATTTCTACAATAATGACCAAGTTATGCTGCTAGGATACAATGCTCAATTAACTGTTGGGTTTTGTTTTGTTTTGTTCTTTTATATAATGGTTCTTTCCCTGTCCTAACCCCTGTGCTTCACTAAACTGAACTATCTCATCTCTAAGAATTTTTATTATGCAGCACAGTTGAAATTAGAAAAAGCCCCATAAGAGAAGTGGGCAAACACTAAAGAATTTAAACCAGAGATAACTGATAAAGATTTTCAACATCTTTAATTCACAGATTTTTGAGCCCGCCTGCAGATGCATTTTCCTACTAGTTTGTATTTTTAGTTTTAAACAATAAACTTGCCAAGAAAGCCTGAAAATAGACCTATTACAGTGTGGTCTTGCACAACAATGCCATGTTACAGTACTGATATGAACCATGAAATTATCTCAGATTTTTTCCTTCTGCTCATCAGTGTAGCATTTAAATTCCAGAGTAATTTGTGCCTAAAAAAAATAGCAATGGGTTATAAAAGAGGACATTTTATCATGACACTGTGTATCAATTCACTTCCAATTTTCTGTTGTTTCCAGCAGCATTTCTTTATGCTCCTTTCTTCTGTATTCCACGGTGAGAGTAAAATAGAATCATGCTGAATCTGGAGGTTTTGAAACCTTACAAGAACAACCAACTCCTTCAATTATCATCAGCCATTTCTCTGTGGGTCAAGATGAGCAATCCTTTTTGTGTCTGCCACAGAATACTAGCTAACAGCTGGAAGATTTACATGAGAAATCATCCCAGCTCAAGCTAAGATCTTTAGGGAAGTCAAAGGAAGTACAACACAGGAGTCTTCATTGTTGCTTCTGGGGATCTGCAGCTATTGGGACTGTCAGTGTCCAAAAAGGCAGTCAGTACCTAGCTGGCATGTACGAATTGTGTCCTTACCTCATCAGTGATCATCAGTGGACTAAGTTGCAGATTGTTCATGTTTCTCCACAGCCATGCAACAATCCTATCCTGATACATTTGTGCTGACAATCTGCTATAAAAAGCAGATCTAGATATATTCTCAATTTACCTAATCATAGAATGCTTTGAGTTGGGAGGCATCTTAAAGATCATTAGTTCCAATCCCTCTGCTATAGGCAAGGACAGTGTCCACTAGACCAGGTTGCTCAAAGCCCCATCCAACCTGGCCTTGAACACTGCTAGGGATGGGACATCCACAACGTCTCTGAGCAACCTGTGCTAGTGCCTTACTACCCTCATAGTAAAGTATTTCTTCCTGACATCTAATCTAAACCTGCCCTCTTTCGTGAACAGTCCCTCTCCCACTTTCCTGTAGGACCCCTTTAAATATTGGTAGGCAAATTTTCATAGAGTTCAATGGCAGAACACCCAGGTAGCTTTCTCACTTCTCTGTTTTCAAAACCCTTTCTTCTCCTGCAAAGTAGGTAACTTACTCCCGTTTGGGGAAACAAAACCCAGGTATTATCAGATTGCAAGTGCTCACATACCTTTCTGCTACACCACTGGATAAACTTTGTAAAATGTATTGAGAGACTTCAGAAGTATGAGCTGTCATATCACTCCTTGAAACTCTCCATGAAATCCTGGGCAGAAAACCATAGCTTAATAAGTAGTTTCATTTTAAGTCTGTAAAAAGCAGTGTAAATTCCAAATATGAGTAACTTACACAAGTATTTTTTGACAGCAGTGAAAACTTTTGATTTATTACACCTTAATGCAAACTCTGCTTATATTCTAAATGTAAATGCATTGTTTGGAAAATTTTTGTGTTAGACATGCTGTTATCTGTCCAATTACACCTCCTGCCACAAGGCATACACTAATCCAGACATTGATCCTGGAGTACAGAGTAGCTCATATTAGTTGATGGGATAAAAATGCCATCCGCACTTTTCCCCCTAATACTCATAAGGAAACATACAATGATGCTATCAAGCTACAACCTTTGCAGAAGGGAATGAGAGGATATGAGGGAAAGGGAAAGTGAATGCATCCATCTTTTTTTTTCCACCCCTTCTCTCTGCATGCAGCAGAGAGGATGTGTTTTTGCACTGCACTATCTACATTGTGGGCAGACATAGGCTCCACAGCAGGGCATGTGTAACATGGATAGACTTCTTCTCTGTTGGATTGTTTGGACATGTTGTCAGCATTGCTGGGACTTAATAGTTTTGGTATGGTTTGGGCAAAACATGTATGTAGAATAAGATACTATTATGGTTACGTATTTAGATTGTAAGGTGGCTAGAAGGTAGGGATGTTTAAAATCTCTTTTTGGTGCCAACTTCTTGGTTAGAAATGAAAGGCTGCCCACAACTGGATTTTTGTGGAAACCTCTAGGACAAATAGATACCATTAATTTTAATCTCTGTATTGTATTTTCTTGATACATTTGTTACACAGGGCAGCTTTTACGTCCCATCAGAGAACTGCATGCAGCATGCATACAAATGGCATAAGGACCTCTGTCTTCTGCTCTTCAATGCTCAAAGAGGACTTCACATGTACTACACCCTCATAATGAAGGAGATTCCTGATTTACCACAGCTGAAGTTGGGTAAGTGAACAGACATTTAAAATTAAGAAATGTAGAATCATAGAATATACTGAGTTGGAAGAGATTCATAAGGATCATGGAGTCCAGTTTCTCATTTTCAATACACATTTTAGTACCAAAATTATTGGGCTGCTCAGAGATTTTAGAAGATTTTTGTCCCTGTTTTCTGACTAGCACTAATTTTGGCACACTGTTAAAAATGACTGCCTTCTCAGCTTATGTGGATCATTTTATAGGAACTGAAGGTGGTCTGATGTCTAGAGGAATAAAATGTTTTGATAATTTTTTGATAGTATTTTCAGTGAGATTTACTCTCAGTTGCTTTTTACAGAATTAAACTTCCAGATCTGGGGGAGACCAGCTTTTCTTTCTTTTCCTCTTGAAAAACATTTTTTTTTAAACTGAAAAGAAAAATCTGAAAGGTGATGTGGTTTTGAAACATACTCCCTCGTTTACTATTTGCAATATATTTCTTCCCTGCCAATTACATAATTACATCTTGTTTTTTAAAATGATTCTGCTTTTCTTCCTAATTCAATTGTTTAATAGATTTCTGGATTTGGCAGAAACGTTTTTTGGCTGGCCAGGCCTGTTGGGTCCAATGTAGAAACGCTGGCTGGATTTGCAGGATGGAACTCTGTAATTTTTGTTTAGTCATCTTTGCAATGACTGTATGATCTCCTCTGACAATGAGGTGCATCCCTGACTAATTCCTGCTCTCCCACCTGTTTTTTTTGAAGTCAAGGAATGTGGCTCATGATTTCACATCAGTGTTTTTGTGTCTTTATGTTTCTGTCTACAGGTTTTGAAGTTACCAGTTTGTTACCCCACAGAAATAATTAGATTAGGAGAGTTGATTGCATTGGCCAGCAGATTTAGAAAGAGAGCAGAAAACATTTTCCTGCTTCACCATATAGTGCTTGTATGCAAGAGCTATCACACATAATACATTATGCTCTACAGACTTACGAGCTTGATAGCTCCTATTTTCCACTTCATGTATTGTTCCCCAATATGTATTTCCCTTCAAGGCAGCCTAAAATTCACGGAGTGAGAAGAGCACATACTGTGTTATTCAATCCAGCTTTGAGGAAAAAAAAAATGTACAGCATTTCTATTTGCAACTTAGGAGCTCTCAGACAGATTCCAGCATGCAACAAAACTCATGCTTTAGGCATCTTGGCTATCAGGCACATTAATAGATGATTTGTGTCTCATCTGGACAGGCTTATAGGTTGGGTGATGGAAGTTTTGTATGGTTGGTTTACCTCAACTTAAGAACTATCCACACACAGGCTTTTTAAATACATTTAGCTTGGTTTTCCAATGACTGCTGGTTCTGAAGTAGGCACTTAGTTTGCAAATGTTCTTGTTGTAATGCATGCAAATTTGCTAAATGAAAATACACTTTGGAGCTTCTTGACCAGAGCGCTGTTTGCATCATATTACTCACAGTCTGAAAATCTATTGAAGATTTAATTTTAAGGCTAGTTTTCTGACCCCTGTTGCAAAATCGTGGGATGTAAGGTTCACCCAGTATGATGAATATCAAGGAAAATTTTATATCTGTCTCCTTAAAATCACTGGAGAGAAAAAGACCCATTTAGGACAATAAAATATGTTATCTAACAAGTAGTGCTTTCTACCTTGGGGTGGCATGAACTGCACCTTCTACTTGCTCATTTTTCTCCACTCACCAGGAGAAGAATGTAAATGACTCATGCAGTTGTAAACATTTATATTTGGTCAGATAAATCTCATCATAGGTTTCTAAAGATAGTTAAGTCCAAGACCATAAATCTCTGCAGAATTTCTTAGTTGTTTCTTCTAGCTCTCTGAGTTGTATATTTAAAAAATAATAGCCTAGTTTAGGCATTATAAGTGGGAATGCTTGTTTTCAAAATTTTACCAGCTGAGGATGGATCTTTTCAAGGTGCTGCCCATCTCAATCTGCCCTTTCACATTCCTTAGTACTGTTTAAGTCATTTGTGGATTGAGGAGGCAATTTGTAGTTGTGCTTTGTTTCTTTATGGATACTATTAGAAAGTTCCACACTGAAAAATCAAGCTGCCAAAGCCAGAGAGTTGATTTATGTCCTTCTAAGCCTTGTAGTCTGTGGTGCATTTAAAGTTGAGTGTCCCTGTGCTGGATTCTCTCAGGACTACATCAAAGCAGTGCTGCTTGCTGTAGGAGTGGAGAGGCACTTCACACTCTGCAAGGCAGTACAGAGCTCCCCAATCTTTTATTAGTAAGACATCTGGTATTGCTCCAACAGTCCTGTGTAACACAACAGGGAGAACCATTTCTTGCTCATCATATTCACAGACTTTGCAACGGTGAGGCTTTGCATTCAGTTCTGGAATTAGCCATGAATACCAAAGGGTAATAACAAACTCCTACTAAAAGAGGGGGTAGACAATGCAAAGTCAAATTCTGTTGTCTTTGTTCTGATAACAACCTTCCAGGTGTAGTGGTCCAGGTTACACAAGCAGCAGTTGTACCTGCAACTCTACAAGGATAAGATGGGTGGTAGCATGCTTCAAACAGAAACTTGTCTGTCAGGGAAGAATATCAAATGACCTATTTCTCACATGAATAAAGAGCCAAGCATTAACATTTCACACCTACTGATCTCACATCTGATTTCTTTCTTTGTGTTTTTTCCCTAGAGGAGCTATCTGTGGAAGAGACCTTATCCCAGCTTTGTACTGAACTGCAGGTATTTTCTTCAGCAGAATCTGCCCATACTTTTTATTCCAAGTCCATTTTTAAGTCTTATCTAGACAGCCCAGTCACATATCAGAGAGGGGACAAAGGAAATTTGGTGTCAGCAGAAAGTTTATTCAGTGTTTCTTTTCCACTAACAATTTCACGTAATTTTGATTAGTCACTTACAAGGTATTTCTGTCACTTTTAACAAGTCACCAGCTGGATTGCTTTAACATCCTTCAGCGAGCTGAGCCCTGAGTATCAGAGTATGCAGAAAATTATTTAGGGGTAGGCTGTGATTACTGCTTTTATGCTGACAGGAGGAAAAGATCCTTTGGCAGGTTGCACAGCCATATCATTTCGAGGTGTAGAGAGGCTCATGGGAGGGAAAAAGTGTGCTTGGCTCAGAAGCAACCAAGCTACTCTGGAATTTGCTTCTGCTATGTTTATTTCAAGTGAAGCACAGACAAGTTGTCAAGGGTGCCAGGTAGAAATGCAAGTGTCAGCTGATCTCTGAGGAAGATGCTTTGTAATCAGAGATTTAATAGAGTTGATGTGCTCAGTTTATTAGCAGGAGGGGCAGCATATGGAAGAGTGACAAAATAACAATTAGCATAGGGAAGCTGAAGCCAAACCAAACTGGAAGTACATTCACACAGTTACTAAGAGTGGACTAATGGTTGTCAGCCATGGGTGAAAAATGTTTGAAATGGCAAATTTCTTCCCTTTAAGTCATGACGTGGAAACTTTGCAAGAAAACTTATTTCATATAAATTTGATTTAGAAAAACATAAGTCATTTGGCTCAGCTCTACAACATTTAGAAACTCGGTATAGGAGGTCAGACAACACAATCTAGAGTCTCCTTTGGACTTATTTTCTCTGAGTCTGGGGAAATCCAAATTGGCTTGGCATATATCAGAAAATGCCAGCATTAATTTATCTTTATCTTTATTTTCTAATTCTTGTCCATTTCTTGTTCTCCCAAAATCCTTATTGACTTGTTTTGCATGGCAATATTAACAAAGCCAGACTGCTTTGACTGTTCCTTGAAGGTTGCAAGGAACAGTGTAGCAGCAGATAGGTGAACACAACAGTTAGAACAGCACATTACCTGGGGTGTTACAAAAATTTGGGTTTTCCTGTACACCATGAAAACATTTTGCCTTAGCACTCTGGGATTTCCACCCATCTTTGCATAATTTGATGATAAAACTGGTGAATTTGCAGGAACTCTTGGCATAGATCTTGAGATCTTGTATAATATTGGTGGGACATAGGCACAGCATCGACCATCACTGCAGTGTAAGTGCTGGAGTTGTAATGTGCTTGCATCTGGTGTACAGATTAGTATTGGCAATGGTCTCACAGTATTTTGCCTCTAGGAGTATGTGAACTGAAACCATTTCTTTTCAGCAGAACATACAAAAAAGTCATTTATAAAGGGAGGAAATACTATTAAAAACCATACAAAGAGAAGCCTGAGGGTTTAATCTGCCTTTACTACTGTGTTACCAGAACCAGGTCCATTTTAAAAATTAAATACAAACAAAAGAAGAAAAAATGTGAGTTTAACCTGCCATGACTTTTATTCCATCCAAGAACACAGCAGATACTCAATGCAGAAGAAAGTGGAAGGGAAATATTTTTTTTTTTAATTGTGTGATTGATTTGTAAACAAACAAGAGAAAATAACTCCTCAAAAAACCCTCTCGATTTGTTTTGCGTGACAGTATTGTTAAAGCCAGACTACCCTGAGTAGGGCTTGGAAGGTGCAGTCACAGGGAACAGCCCAGCAGCAGGTATGTGAATGGAGTAGCCAGTATCACATTTGTTGATCATTTTAATTGCTGGGTTTTGCTCTGAGGAACTGAGACCCTGGGATTTGACTTGTGTTGCTAGTGTTGCTAAGTTCTTGTCCTGTATGTGGCAGTGCAGACTCTCACAAATAGAAGTACCTTTCCTTTCCTTTTTCCTTTCCCCTTCCCTTCCCCCTTCCCCTTTCCCCCTTCCCTTCCCCCTTCCCCTTTCCCCCTTCCTCCTTCCCTTTTCCCCCTTCCCCTTTCCCCCTTCCCCCTTCCCCCTTCCCCCTTCCCCCTTCCCCCTTCCCCCTTCCCCTTCCCTCTTCCCCCTTCCCCCTTCCCCCTTCCCCCTTCCCCCTTCCCCCTTCCCCCTTCCCCCTTCCCCCTTCCCCCTTCCCTTCCCTTCCCTTCCCTTCCCTTCCCTTCCCTTCCCTTCCCTTCCCTTCCCTTCCCTTCCCTTCCCTTCCCTTCCCTTCCCTTCCCTTCCCTTCCCTTCCCTTCCCTTCTCTTCCCTTTTTCCTTTCCTCTTTCCTTTCTTTATTCCTCTCCCCTTCCTCACCATCATACACCTATTCCTCATATGTCTTGCCTTAATAATGCATCTTTGATGACTGTGTTTTCTGTTTACAGTGTAAGAGGCTGCTTACTGACTAAAGAAAAAAAGTAGTAAAATGGACATACATGATATAAAAAAGATTTCAATAAATAAAGTAGTGGCCTGACTGTGCAGAGAGAAATATGTGGGCAGAATCTTTTCTCTACCACCATCCCCATGATTTTTCCAATACCATTCTGGTACTGGAGCTTGTGCCGTTTTGGACAAGTAGCAAAAATAGAATAGCACCCAAATAGTGTAAACTCAGTGACAGTATCTGTGCTATCTACACACATATTTTCTTTGTTTCTTTCTCTCTCAGAGAGAGAATTTGCATTTAATCAGGGCTTAGTTTGCAGTGTCACTAATCTGGAAACTACCTGCATAATAAAATGTGAAAAATAAGCAGGCTTTCAGCTGCAGTCCTAACCAAAGAAACAACCTGGCCAAGAGCTGATAAGTGATTCCTTTGGTATTACATCTGGAGTATTTCTGGTAGTATTCCCAGTTTCATCGAAGCAGGTAGGGACTGTAGGAATAGAGGGATGAAGAGTGGGTTCTGTACCCTTTGTGCCAAAATATGGAGGTAAAATGCAGTGTCTGTCGCTTGTTAATGAAATTGTGAAACTGGGAAGATTGATGTGCAGAGTTTTGCTGCTGACAGGCACTTCCTGGCCTGCAGAACTTCAGCGCAGAATTTCAGCCTAGAGCTGGAAGGGATGGAGGGCCCCAGCACATCCTAGTATTGGAGGGAAGCAAGAGCAGATCCTGGGATGTCTGTTTGCATCATGTGTTGAGGACACAGTGTTTTGGGTTTGGGTTTGGTTTTCATCCCACCCCAGTCACCCATCTGGTATCCTATGTGACATGGCTGAGAAGGCTTCTTTTGCTAGGAGAAAAGAGGTGACAGGCCATGGTTTATTATTTCAGAGCATCCAGCACCATCTGGTGGATAATTTGGAACCCTCGCTCTTTGATTATTTTTCCCAATGACTACATCTGCAGTAGAGTGTCTGCAAAAATTGAGGCTGTTTCAACTTCTTGCACTCCAATTGTGTAGCTGAGACCTTTTGTCATAAAATATGTGACTTTTAAAGAGTAGCAGAAAAATTCTCACCAGCTTTATTTGGGGTAAAATACCTGAAAATAGTAGCTTTAATAATATTTCTAAACCAAGAGGATTTTTTGTTGCTGTTCCTAAAAGGACTTAATCTAACATACAAGCTCATTTTCTTTCATGACACTGTCTTGATCTCAGAATTTCCTTTCTTTCCTCCAGCTGCTGAGCAATCCAGAGAAGATAGCAGAACAGATAAGCAAGGATCTCGCCTGGCTTTGCTCCCACCTCCTAGCCCTGTGGACCCAGTTCCTGGAGGTGGCAACGCTTCATCCAGAAGTCACAGCTTATCTGACTCAGGAACATCACATGCTAAGGGTAATGTTAAGGAATTAAAAGCAACATCAGTAATGGTAACCTCCTGATAGAAACTAATGATTTACCTGGATATATATTTCCAATAATGTTCTGCCCATATAAGTATTTGCTTGAAATGGGGTGAGAAGGACAAGGTGAAGCTCTGGGTATGAAATTGCAGACTTCATTTTCTGCAGTGAAGGCTGTTGCTTCTATGGGACCCAGGATCCTGTGTAAAATGGGTGTATTTTGAACACCAGAATCAGACATGGAACAGGAGATAGGTAGGAAGGGGTAGATATCTCCTGCACTTACCCATAAATCATAAACATTCCTTTTAAAAAGTGTAAGTGTGCCAATGACAAAAGAACTCTCAAAAAGAGAGTTTTATCTCAACTTATATTCACAAAACTACCATGAGGAATATGGATTTGTTCTCTTCATTATGTCATATATATATATATATATGTATGTATGTATGTATGTATACAGCTAGCTCTTACCTTTCTCCTACTGAGGTGCACACAACAAAGTATTAATATTGTTCATGTGGAAATTGCTTCCTGTACTTGATTATAACAAAGGTGCAAAAGCCCTTGCCTTTTGAGCTAACTTTGACTGCTTGTCTGATTAATTCAGCAAGTGCTGTGTCTTTCATTAGGAGGTTTTTGGTTGTTGACCAGACATCAGTTCAGCACATCACCTGAGCTGAACTCATAGTTTAATCTAATCATTACAGTAATTGCATAGAGAAAAGGGCAGGATTCACCTTGCTTAGCTTTCAGAGTCTACAATGTAGGTATTGACATCTCAACTTATGTTCTGGTTCCTGTCAAAGCTAGTAGAAGTCTGTCTGCTCTCCACAGTGACCAGAACAACTCTCTAGTTGCTCTCCCCATGAGCATGGTTGAGCTTGCAAAAAGGAGGCATAACAATCCAAAAGAGGTGACTGATGCTGAGACTCCTCTGGGTAGTTTGACTAGGTCTCCTCTGACTCTGAAAGGCCCCATAGGCTTTCAGCCAAAATGTATGCTACCAGCTCCAGCAAGGTCATTCCTAGACTGTGGTTTGTTCCCACCTCAGCTGATGTTGGCTGTCTGCTTGATCCTTGACAAATGACATACCTTTGTGCGTTTCAGTTCCTCCCCATATAAACCATGTGTATTGATACTTTCCCACCTCTGGAAAAGAGTTTGAGAACCCAATATACTATTATGGTACAGCCTTTTTGAAGGGTGGTGAGACACTGGAACAGGCTGCCCAGGGAAGTTGTGGATGCTTCCTCCCTGGAAGTGTTCAAGGCCAGGTTGGATGGGGCTTTGAGCATCCTGATCTAGTGGGAGGTGTCCGTGCCCATGGCAAGGGGGTTAGAACTGGGTGATCTTTGAGTTCCCTTCCAATCCAAAGCATTTTGTGTTTCTATGATTCCATGTTAGTCCTTTCTTCAGAAAGGCCATTTGTTAAAGCACAGCTGGGATGTAGGGAGGTACCAAGATGCTCTGACGTATGCTGTTCACTGCCATTTTCTGACACTGTAACAGAGGTCATATTAGTAATGTATGGACTGCAGTTTAACAGCTTAATACATTTGATTGCATATTATGCTTGATTCATCTGAAGCCAAAGCTTATTCCAGGACAGAGAGCAGCACTGAATTTTTTATAGCTGATTTCACACTCTGTGCTCTGCCAGCCACTTCAGATCTGTGGCTCTTTTCTAATTGATTATTCAACATTGAACAGATCCATGAAGAGATTTGAAGAGCTCTCATTTGTAAGTATCATGACATAGGCAGATATGTTTCTACCGTGATAGGGCTTATTCTCCTCTGGACTGATACATCAGACTTCCTTTACTCTCTTAGTAACCACTGTGGGTGTTCCCATAGAAGAGATGATCAATTATGAATTGTTCTAATTTAGTAACTCACTCCACTGCTGCTATACCGTTTGCACAGTAGGAAAGGATGAAATCTTCCTGACTTTAAGAATACAAGGGGAAATGGTAAATTTGACAACTTTTAGAGAAGTAGTCAGAAGATGCTTGATTGACTGTTAAGGGACACTTCTTACCTCCTGGCAAAATATGCAGCAACACCACTTGCTTTGTGCTGGACTGGGAAAGTCAAGCAAAGTTGAACTCTTTGGTTCTTTTCTGTCACCAGCGTGGTTATGCAGATGGAGCATATTAAAGGATCTGATCTGACAGTCACAGCTCTGTTACCAGCCTGATTGTACTTGGCATCCTTGAGCAGAACTTAAGTTTAACATGTGTTTCTCCCTCAGGTGAGGAGATTCTCAGAAGCATTCTTCTACACTGAGCACCAGAAACTTGCTGTGCTCACATTCCAGGAAGGACTGTAAGTAACCCGTTAACCCTCCCCTGTCACTGGAACAACTGAAAATGTAATTTAAAACATTTTGTAATCAGGACTGAGGTATTTTTCTTCTGGATGTGGAGAAGTTTGGTTTGAGATAAGTCACTGGGTCTGTTCCAGCTCCATATTATAAAATCAGTACCAGAAGTGAATGACTCCAATCAGGCCACAGAAGTCATTAATGTCAAGATTGCTATATTCTAGGGATATGAAGCAGGAGATCCTCTTTCCCACCTCTTTTCTCAGTTGCAGTTGGGTGCATTTCTTTTCAGAGCATATCTCCACCAACACCACCAGCCTCAGAACAGGCAGAAATATTTGTTTTGTATCTTTCTTCAATAAATTTCCTAAACCCACTACACCAGATGCAGTACTAGTACTTTTAATGGGAAATAACTGTTGGCAAACAAGGGAAGTTTAACATTTAAAAACTTGGGGGGTTTATCATCCCTAATATAAATTTTTGGGAGTAGGCAGTCATGGATGTCTCTTGGTGTTTAGTCCAGCCCTACTTTGCATAGCAGAAAGGATCTTTCCTTTCAGACAGGAGCATTAAACAGCCAGTGCAAATCTGTAGATGTTCATTAGATCCAGCAGTGGACAACGGGAAGGAGGCATACCACCATAGTAGCTGGAGCAACTGTGGGAGTGATGTGAGCTCAGAGCTGATAATCGGTTGATCAAGAATAAACAGTGAAAAAAGTTCATGAAAATAAAAATTGCACTGGCCTGCATTAATAAAAATATGGTATAAAACATTGGTAAGGTGACACTTCTTTCTTGGAACCAAGATGGGCAGTATGAAAAGCCAGTTTTAAAGGTACACCAGGGCAAATCCTGCCTTCAGTTTTATCCAGTGATCCCAAGTGGAGCACATGGATAATACTCAGGACCTGGCCCCTGAAGGCAATGTTCAAAGAACAATGCTCAGACTTTTATTTCTGAATGATGAGGAATGTCCACTGAAGCAGCCTGTCACCATGGGGGGACCACAGCCATGAAAGCCATATTTCAGAAGGGGCTTAAAGGCCATGACATTAGGTCCTGTGACAATGGTGAGGCTTGAATGAGACATCTGCTCCTAACCAAGTGCAAGGAAGAAAATTCTTTCTCAGAGCTGTCACTAGGGACATTTGGGCTGATTCAGTGTTGATGGAAAGGGCCATGACTTCATTAGTGGATGGGTTGTACAAGGCTACCTTGTTCTGCCGAATTAGAGAAGCACCATGGCTGCAGGGACCCAGCTGTGCTCACTTAGTCCTCTGATGTCAGGTTTTAAGTGAGCTATGTATAGGGAAAACCCCACATCAAGATCCTGAGGTGAGGGCACTGACTGTTATGGCCCCATTCAAGCAAACATAACCCTGCACAGGGGGAAGCCTAATTGCATGAAGAGCTTTTATTTCCCCAGGCAGCCACAGAACCAGCCCATTTCCTACAGATAGACATATTTTTCCCCAGTGATTATCAAGGACAGAGTAAAAAAAGTAAAATAGATTACAAACTTTAAAAGTTGGGCCTATGTAGTAAATTTGGTCTGTACAGGCCTCATGGCACAGTCGTTGTTTTCCTTTTGATTTTGATAGATGATGTAGTTGGAAAAACAGAGTCTTGGCTGCCAGAGTATTATTAATGTTGGTGGTGGCAATAAGGAGTATTCACTGGGTTCACAGAGTGGCCAGGTGAGATCAGCTGTCAGAAGACCAGATTCTGTAGAACCACCTCAAACAGTAACACGTTTTTTTCCCCAATTCTTTCATATTTTTGGCAGAGAAGAGCTTTTTTTTTTGCCTCCAGGACTGTGGTGAGTACTGTGTGAGGCCATGCACATATATGCCTGGCAGCATTTGACTGCTTAGACAGAAGAGGACACACCATTCCAAATAGGTTGGGTATCACACAGGGTGTGAGCCTCTAGCAGGTGACATGTCCTCACAATATTTTACAGAAAAAATGTTTTTTCTCACACCTTTGCCTGTCAATCATTCATCTTTTGTGCCAGAGATTAGTCTTAAAGCAGGGTTAGTTTATTACCTTTACATGTGGTCTTTAGTAAAGTACTGATGCTATTAATTAATATGTCAGTAGAACTTTATTATGGTGCTAAGAGTTAACTTTGAACACCCAGGTGTTGCCTGAGGCAAGAATAAGCAGCTGTTTGTGACTCCTGTCTGAGTCATGTTTTAGCAACCAATGGCTGTGATTCTGTGACTTATCTTTGAGGAAAAAATAACCAGCCTACAGGTAGGAGCAAATGACAGGCAGCAACAATTATGTTGAAGGTGATACGGTGGTCGGCACAAGATATTTGTGTCTGAAGGTAGTCAGGATAAGATATTTGTGTCTAAACACAGGATTCTTCTATGAGGACAGACCAATTGAATTACAAACCCATTGTTTGAGTTTTGCTTTATAATTATAAAGCCTGATTTTTCCAGTTAGCTGTCACATTGTGATTACCCGCTTCCTGCTAATGATAAACTGAAGCATTGTCATTGTGATCTTTGCAGAATTGCTTTCAGTTGACTGTGAAAAGCTTGCTGCCTTCCTCTTTATTCTTTAGGATAAGCAGACTAATTTATCAAAGACTCAAATAAAACAAACTGTATTTGACGTTTTCCTTATATTTTAAGGAAGATAGGAAGATAGGAGATAGGAAAGCTCATCAGAAGTAAAGAACACAGTATTTATTATAGACAAATCCGTGTCTGTATGTCAGTTTTATGTCACATTCCCTGATAGAAGCCAGGCTGCATTTTACATAGCCTGAAAGACAGAAACAGTTATTCTAGTTCTGCCAAAAGGCAGTAGCTGAACTGATGTGTCTCAGCTCGTCCAGATGCGTACGTATCTGACTACACATCCAGCTTTGCTGCTGGGCTAGCAGAAGTGATGGAGAAGGAGCATGGTAACTCCTCAGACACTCCATTTCTTTTTTACTTTGCTGCCAGGATCCAAAGTCACGGGCAGATTTCTACAGAAATCCGGAATTCGGAGTATTTCACCAGCATGCCCCCGCTGCCGGCAGAATGCCTCGACATTGACGGAGACTGGAACACACTCCCAGTTATCTTTGAAGACAGGTACATGGATACGCCTTGCAAAGGTGAGAAAAACACCACAAGGTACAGCTTCATGAGTGCTCGAGCAGAGGGAGATTAATTTCCCCAGCCCAAGCTAAGAAACCTCACATCCCTTGGGCTAACTCTTGGATCTGCTGTGTGATAGAGTTGAATTTTTCTGTTTTCCCAGTCACAAACTAGAGTACTTCCTGTAACTCTGTTTTTCAACTTCAGAGCTGTTTTGTAACAAGAGCTGGAGGCAAAATCTAGAAGGAAAACAGAATCTTTTGGATTTTTGTTACAGTACAAATTTAACAGAAAAAATACTATGAATTTCATCCCCAGTGTGACATCTAGTGGTAAGAAAACTCAGAACAAAGCCCCAAAATTGACAGCATAAAGCCCAACACTGGCTCTGAAAGACAGCCTTGCTTTCAAAAAAAAAAAGTATTTTCCCCTTAGTATTCAAAAAGAATTTTAATTAATAAATTATTTGGTTCTGTAGATTAGTATTAAAACCTCGTAGCCCTTGTTTCCCTTTTCTTTTTACCCCACTAGTAAGATTAGTAAGAAAGCAATATGCATTAATATTATAGGTGGCCACAGTCTAGTAAATAGCTGTGGTCCAAAATTTCCACTCTTCCACAATTAGCCAGCTGCCTAAATTTTGACACTTCATGTTACCAATATTTAAACTATTAAATGGAGCATTAATTTGATTCACAAGCAAGACCTGTACTGTGAACAATGTTGTGTTATAGCAGGAATGCAAAGAAATCTCAGCTCTGTTTTGCTTACCTACATTGTAAACTAGCAATTCAGATACAGTTCTACTGAGGAAAGTATATTTTATTGATACTGTCTTCTTTGGCCTAACTATAACAATTTAGGGAGCATAATTCAAGTAAAATGCACTCTGGCATTTTCATTTGTAATATGCCTCCAATGCATGTGTAACATATATAATGTAAATACACATATTTTTTAGGCCTTACAATCACTTTTCAATGTCCCACATACCTTTGGAGTAATTTGTTGTGTATCATTTATTTTTTTTCTTTCTTTCAGATGAGAATTTGGAAGTTTTTGCAGAATTTGAAGCTCCTGCAAATACCCAAATGGATTTAATAGATGACAACGAAGATTTTACATCAAATGATGCCACTGCAATAACAAAAGGAGACTTTGGGAAAGGTACTCTGATAATACACACAGATAGGATAAACAGGAATCCCTCCTGCATATACACTGGTACTGAAGGTGCTGTTTGTACAGCTAAGGGTCTAAACCAGCACTCTACATCTCAGGTATGTACAGCAAACAAAGAAGGCCAAAGGAAACCTGGAAATATTTTTGTTTCCACCAAGGAAACTACTTCTGACTCAGAGTCAGGCAATACAGAATGTACATCGGAAGAATTTAAAACATCCAAGGAAGTTTTGTCAAAAATCAATAGACTTGCAGCAGATGTTACCTATGAAGACACAAAACCTAGCAATAAGGATTCCCACAAAAGTGAACCCATGTTAATTGTAAGTGCTCAGCATGAGTGTGGAGCATGTGGAATTGATGGCTTGGAAGACAGGACTGAAATAAATAAACCAGATGAACCTGGTCATCCTGAGAATAATTTCACTTTATCTGAGCTTGCACTGAATGAATTAAGCAGTCTTGAAAAAACAGCAGATCCAGACACCAAGGCTCTGCTCCCTGTTTTGAAAGCTTTGCCCACCCACAGCTTTGAAATGAAATTGTTCTCAAAGGAGCAACGAGGTGAGGAGTGTGAAGAATTTACCCTGATGTCAGGGGTTATAAAAAGATCCTCCTCTATAATATCTGATTCAGGCATTGAAAGTGAACCAAGTTCAGTAGCGTGGTCTGATGCTCGAAGCCGGGCGCTGGAGTTACCCAGTGATCGAGAGATCCTGCACCATTTGGTACGAAGACATGCCATCCACCGAAACTCCCTAGAGGGTGGCCACACAGAAAGCAATACCAGCTTGCCCAGTGGGATCCAAGCATCTCTCACATCCATTAGCTCTTTGCCCTTTGAGGAAGAGGAGAGGGAAGTGGAGCTTACCAAGCTGACCAAATCTGTCTCGGCTCCTCAGATCAGTAGCCCAGAAGAGCCTGCGGAGGAGGTAGATATATCAAAACACAGTGAAGCAACCTCAGGAGATTCAGGAGGAAACTTTAAAAGTTGCACAGAAACAGAGGGCAGAGATCGGGAGTTAGTTGTGGACCTTCCTGGGCATCAAATCACTACAGAAAATGGACAACTAGAATCAGGAGGACATCCCAAAACCTCTGTCAAACATAGTACCGGTAACATTGAGTTACAAGGGGAGGAGGAGAAGGAAGGTTTTCCAGAGACTTACTGTAGTTCAGAAAGACCAGCTCCTTCTCCAAAGCAGCTCAGAGATAATGTCTCTGAATGCCACTCTCTGGAGAGCAATGGTGAGTGCACCTTAAAAACACAAAGGGCTTGTAATTACTTGGACAAAAATATAGGTAAGTTTGATACATGCATCAAGGATCCAAAAGATAAACTTAAGCTGGAAAGTTTAAAAATACAACAAGACTTTTACTCCACCAGCAGAACTTCAGGCGAGGAGAGTTTCTCACACAGCATAAAGCTGGTACCAGAGTTTTGCTATCCTGTTGCAGCTCCGTCAGAGACCTCAACTGAATTTGGCTCAATGCAAGGAGAGTGTGGTAGCTCTCTTGCTGATGAAAGCCCGGCAGTATATGCAGAAATGCAGGACCTACAAGAAATTGAGCTAAACAACTCACCCGCCTCAGCAGACCCTGATGCAGGATCCTACCAGGCTGAACCTGAGAGCCAAGAGCATAAACTTGTAACTAACGGCACCGGGTTTCATCCAACGACAGCGGAGGGAGTAGCACTGGAGAGCAGAAAGGCTGTTGATGTGGTTAACCTGTCCGTCTCTTGCACAGCCACGTGTCTTCCCTTTTCTTCTGTTCTCAAAGAGACCCCTGCTATGGTCGGCTTCTCTGCAAAGCAGGCTGCATTCCCCATCACCCGCCAGCCCCTGGGCTCTTTTGGAGTTGTCTCTTCTAATTCAAATGAGGTGGATGAAGAGACCAATGAAAGGATGCTGAAGTAAGAATGGCTAATTACTTTCTTTGTTAATTTTACCATAATGTCAAGAGACCCTGACAAAGTTCAGGGCCCTAATACAGTAAGCATAGGGCAAGCTTGTGTTCAGAGACATCCAAAACAAATAGTTCAAATAGACAAATGGGTTTATATAGAATAAATAAATAGAGTGGAAGCATGAAAACACAGAAGCACCAAGATCACCAAAGAAAAGTGTATCTCAGCCAAAGTCATCACAAATAATCATAAAAATCAGTAAGATTTAGGAGTCTAAATAGTTTCAGAGATCTGGCCCTCCTTTATGAAGTCAGTGTTAACCAGACTTGAGTACTGATCCTAGATAGTTTCACTATGGCAATGCCATAACTTGGTTTTCTCTTCTGCTTAAAAAATTGTATTTGTTAGCTTTATAAACTGAAACAGGAGCACAGATTGGCTGGTAAGGTCTCAGCTTCTCAAACTGGGCAAATGGAAGAATTGGCATCCTTGGTAACTGAAGAAGGGGCTTTTTTCTTTTTTGCTTTTGGTCCTAATTGTCCACGGCCACATCATGGACCTGATTTCACAGTGGCCCATTTTGCAGACTGACATGATAGCACATGGATAATTTTGTTATATTTTGTAGTCTCTTCTGTACTGAGAGAAAACAGGAGCATGGGAATTTATCAACCCCTTCAGCTGCCAAAAATGTTGGGGCTTTCTTCATGTGCATTTATTTGCTACCTGAGGCATTTTTTTTTCTTCTTTTCCCCAGAGCATCTTGATGTTTGTTTTATAGACCCTGATGTAAATCCTGCTTTATCTAAGCATAAAATTTGGTCATTCTTTGTGAATCAAACTATTTAAGCATGTATTCATGCCCATGAATCCAGGGCCTTCATGTCTGTGGTCAGAACACTAGGTTTTTCATTCTTATGTCCCTTTAAAATCAGTAGGGATGATATAAGTGATTGCTTGCCATTATATCAAGTGGCTTTAAGCTAAGTCCAAGCGTTAGCTTAATCTCATCCCAGTTTTCTCCTACCTAATTCCACACTTAGGTAGTGATTATTAATTCCCAAAAGCTCTAAATAAGTTTTGCTAAGTCAAAAAGCCTCTGAAGTATTTGTCACTGGGTGAAGTAGTGTGTCAAATTTTAGGCCTTGAGCAGGAAAGGGGTTGGCTTAATTCCTTCATCACTGAGTTGCTCTTCCTCTTAAACTATTAAATGTTTTCAAAAGAACTCAAAACCAAACCAATCTGACATGTGAGGAGCATACATTGACTCTACAGTCTGAGGAATCAGGAGAACACCTACCTGTCTATAAATGCATCTGATGCTAGCAAAATTATATATTTGTTACTTCAGTATCTGTAAAGCTGATGACCTTGTTAAGATGTGAATTGCTAATTCTGTATCTTAGTCTTATTGTTATGGGCTGCTAGAAGATGGGTAGGGTTTTTTGGTAAATCCCTCTTTCCTCTGGCAGGTGTGAGTTGCTAATGGGCTTTAACTATTCCCTGTGTTTAACCGAATCATTCAGATTTTATTCCCAGCATCCTGATTCCTCTCAATCAGAATAAATAAGAAATAGTATCCAGGTCTCTGCTTGAAAGTTGCAAGCATAATTTCTTGCAAATACCAGCCTCCTTATTTATAGTTTAATGGTTTGTTGTTGAACACCCAGTTCTACTGTGATTAATTAATGTATTCTCCAGTTTTTATCAGGCCAAAGAAAAATTTAAAAAAGAAATGAAGATTGAAGGATTTCTGTACAGTGACTTATCTGTACTAGCTTCTGATATCCCATATTTTCCACCAGAGGAAGAGGAAGAAAATTTGGAAGATGGAATTCACCTGGTTGTCTGTGTCCATGGATTGGATGGTAATTGTAATTAAGGATCTAAGAGAATATTAAATATTTGCTCTAAGTGTTCTGCAACTCTATTTGTTGTTGTTTAAACAGAATTCTACCCCAAAGTACATCAGTCCTTTTGTGTACAGTAGGGCATTAAAGTAACTCTTGACTTTCTGCTGATGCCTGGTTGTTTTGCAGTATGTCACCACAGATGAAAACATTATTTGAAACCCTTCCACACTGTTACAGGGTAGATAGTACCCAGCTTCAGACAGTGTGAAAATAAAAATCATCATTCATTGTAAAGGAAGCATGGTATAGAAGGTTTAGATACATGCTTTCTAAGCAGAAAACAGATATATTAGGTTGTGGATGCCCCATCCCTGGAGGTGTTCAAGTCCAGGTTGGATGGGGCCCTGGGCAACCTTATCTAGATCATGACTGAAGGCTGGTGGCCCTGCCTGTGGCAGGGGGTTGGAACTCTATGATCCTTGGGGTCACTTCCAACCCGGACAGACTGACAGAATCTGAACTCCCCCCATCCCTACTCTGCTGCCAAAGTAGGTTGCCTAGGACAGGTCGCCCATGATTCTATGATTAAACTTAAAACTTCTTGATGAGTAATTGGTATCAGTGGGAATGGTGTAGGAATTAACCTTGAAACTACAGAGGAGGGATGGACACTCTGAAATCTTAGACATTCTCAAGTGGAAAACAAACACTTGCTGGCTTGAGCAAGGACCATTTGTCATTCAGTATCTCCGTGGAAGCAATGTCCTTGTGAGGTGAAGGTACCTCCTTTTCCAACAAAACATTTCTGAAGAC
Source organism: Gallinula chloropus (assembly GCF_964237585.1). NCBI lineage: Eukaryota > Metazoa > Chordata > Aves > Gruiformes > Rallidae > Gallinula > Gallinula chloropus. The sequence goes on from NC_140086.1 coordinate 6,962,024, forward strand.
CTGGAATTTCCTGGTATGCAGTGGGGCACCACCCAGTCTGTTAGGAGCCTGGGAGTATTTCATCATTGGCTAAAACTATGTATACATAGAGGCAGGCTACTCTGTATCTGAAGGCACAGCCCTATCCTCCAGCACATGTGCTAAGGTCCTCGGCAGGACTGCAGTGTCTTGCCAGCAGCAAAGGTGGAAGGACAGACCTTAGCTTTTTGTCCTTTCTGTCTTACCTCTGCTGTTCAGCAAATAGGGTACAGATTTATCCTGGGCCTGATATTTGTCCTTTCTTCCCACCGTTTATGCAGTCCCCAGCAGCAGGAGGTGAGGTCCAGCCCCACCCCTGTGCAGGCTGTGGGTATTCTTGATCTCCCGCTCTTCTAACGCATGATCCCATGGTGTGGTGAGCTGTCTTAGCAGCACTTAGCAAGAGCTCCCTAATGTCAAGGTTTAAAAGAAGACAAATGTTTTAAACTGACGCTTTATTAGTTATATTTCTGTTGAATTACATCTTACAAAGTACTGCTTATTTCTAGGTAACAGTGCAGATCTGCGGCTGGTAAAGACTTTTATAGAACTGGGACTCCCTGGTGGAAAACTGGATTTCCTAATGTCTGAAAGAAATCAGGTAGTACAGAGATAATTTCTGTCTTTAGGTTTGCTACAGGCTCCTGACATTGCTGAAACAGGGTCTTTTGACCAGATGAATGAAGCAAAAGCACTGGTGAATGTAGTATTTTAGTGCAAAAGCCTGGTCCTGCTCCTGTCTAATCTGATAGGGTGTTCCAACCCACCAGCAAGTACTCCTAGCATTAAAATCAAAGGCAATAACATTAACACATATAGGACTAGACCTTAGAAGAAGAAAATTGATTTATTCTGTCAGTTTGCAAATTTAGCAGCCTGGTTTCTCTGCCTGTTGGATGCCAGGGAACACAGCACCAGCAGAAAGCAGCGAGTTTAGTGATGCTAAATTTTCTGGAAGATGTGGAATACCCAGCAGGTGTTGCCAGCTTCCTTTGCTGCATCAGCCATTGTTTCTCCTGTTGCGATGTTTCCTAGATTTATGTCCTTGAATGATAAAGAAACACCTTCCAGAAAAATTCATTGCTGGTCTTGGCAGAGAAGCAGAAATTAATTCTGGGCTTTACTCTGCGGTGAACCCATATTTATGACATGGAGGCCTAACTTTATGCACAAGATAAGGATTTCCAGTGCCAACTCAGAAACATTATTCTGATTTATAAGCAGCTGAGAAACTTGAGTCAAAACTTTCCAACGCTCTTTGTTCAACAGCTTTTATATTTTGAAGTGGCTGCTGGTGTTAGTCTGTGAACTTGCCACCTTCCAGTACACATCTTTGTCAGCAGAACTGCAGAGTGAATGTGAGCAAGATGAAAATAATGAGGAGACCACTTTGGGTGGTTTTCATGTTTTCAGAGGATGAAACATCTTACAACATCTCTATTTAAAATTATCCAGAGTCCATAATGGGACATTTTAGTGATCTTACAGTCAGAAAATTTGAGGAATTTCCCATGGCACTAGAAATAGGACCCATGTGGTTTGATGACTATTCGGATGCTGTAAAGCATCCTGTCACCCTTTTTTTCCCTGCTCCGAGAACCACATTGAAAATGACCCAAGAAATCAGTCATTTAGCTGAAGTTTCCCTTATAGAGAAAAATGCAAATCACTTAATTTTAGGCATTCAATTGTAATACCTCTGACAAGCTCAATCAGGCTGAGATGATGCTAAAGGATGGAGATATAACTAGGTGAAATATGACGCTTGTGTTTTGTTTATGATTAATGTTCAGGCTGGTATTCTTCCACTTTTAAGCAACCTGAAAGATTTAGGATAATGAGTGTAGGAGGAAATCATTAATTATCAACAAAGACAGGCAGGAGGTTAGTGGACTGTTTGTAGTTTATGAGAACATTTATTTTAAGTCTCTATTATAAAGTAAATATGCTCATGTTTTCCTTGGGAGAGCTGCAATTAGCAAGATGAGTTGTGTCACAAAAGAATTAATTACTGGTATGTTTGCTCTGAATAGCTGTTCCAATATTTGATTATTGTTTTTATGGCATGTCATTAGTTAGGAATTTGATTTAGAGTCCTGTTGAATTGCCAAATGACACAGTTCTGAATAAGATCTGCCTGCAATCATATAGGCTGGACAATATATTATTTGTTTAATTGTATCAGAACTGGAAGTACTGTTGCAGGCAACAAATCATCTCTCTAGCACTCATTCTCTTACTGATAACCATTGACTAACAAACATACAGCATTTCATTAAGATGACCAAATGATTTTGTGTTTGTGTCCGTAGCACCAGCAATAACCTGTGTGTCAGTGTAGAACGCTTTAAACTACTTTACTGTAGGAATGTGATAAATCCTAAATGCCAAAAGCTTTACTTCCATTTGCAGAGTATGGTGTCTAGAGCAGTTAAGCATTAGCAGTCCTCACCAGTGTCAAGTCAAGCTGCTTTGACATCACACTGATGAGTCTGGAATCACTCAGTCTAATGTTGTTAATCTTACTATTAATAAACTCTGGGTCTGGGTTTATCCTATCATGACATGTGCTGAGATTAGAGACACAGTCAGTAGAGAACAAAAAAACCCACAGGCAGTAATTTAATCCCCTTAAAATATTAATTGCCTTCTAGAAGGCCCTATTTCCATGCTCTACAAAGTGTATGGTTACTCTAGTCCTAACTTGAGTTCTCGAGTTCTTGAAGCTAAAAGGCACGATGCACAGTGAAAGAGGCTCTGACAGAACGTTTTGCTTTACCTTTTCTATGAGAAAAGTGAATTTCGACATGGGCTGCAACGATAGCTATGGGAACCTCACTGACCCACAGTATTGTTGTTACTATTGATGCTGCGTGAGAAAGAAAATGCTTGAGTACATTTGCAGTATTATTTGGAATCTATTTTCTAATAAACTGAAATTTCTTTTACTGTTCTCAAAGGAGAAACCTAGTTTTTAGAGGACCTGGAAACTGAGAAAAATTCGACTCCCTTCCCCCTTGAGCATGTATAAGGAAAATTTGGACTTGTCTTTACTCTTCTGATTGCATTTTACTTGGAAAATATCAGTCTGCAATGAAAGCAAAATATTTTAATTCATCATCTCATTCCCTTTTTCACCAGACTGATACTTTTGCTGATTTCGATACAATGACTGACCGATTATTGGATGAAATAATTCAGCATATCCAATTGTACAACCTCTCCATATCCCGAATAAGGTAAGTGTTCTGATAGTTAATAGTCTGTAACTGTTTGAGTTACGTGAGCAACATTCAGTGAAATTAACTTTTCCAAAAGTGTCCTGTGTCAAAAGCCACTGAATCAGTGATATGGATTTTTACATTGGTGTAGATGGAAGAGTATGTACTAGGCTTGAAGAAAACGTGGAATGGTATACTAAAGGATGTTTCTGGAAGCCCTTATAGACTCCCCTCAAAAGCCATTTATGCCAACGTTATGTTTAATTATACAGATAACATTTATGAACATAACTATAATTTAATATCATTTATAACATACATAAAATAATGTCTGTGTTAATGTAATGCTTTCTTTCCTGCCAGTTTTATTGGACATTCCCTGGGTAACGTCATTATTCGATCAGTACTAACTCGCCCCAGATTTCGCTATTACCTCAACAAGTTACACACCTTCCTGTCCCTCTCTGGGCCTCACCTGGGAACACTTTACAACAATAGTACTTTGGTTAGTACAGGTAAGAGTTAATGGGAAAGCTCTGACTGGCTGCAGTCCATTGCAGAGTGCATGAGAGACCAACACATGGAGGTAGCAGTAGACCACAACATGATTTGTACACTGAAGTTGTGGGAAATATTTTGCTGAAGACTTCAAACCCACACAGTAAAAATTGCAATGAGAGGGCCTGTCAGTATATTCTACAAGGTCCAGCACTGTGCTACCTGGAAAACCCAAGGGTGTTCAGCCATGAGAGATGACCTTGCTTCCATTCTATTCTTACACTTCTTTGTATACTGTCAGCAAAGAGACACACCTCCAAGGCTGAAGAAGACACGTATAGTGCTATAAGAATGGAATGTCCCACAGTTCAGACCTCCTGAGGTTTATGCTACCATGTCATGGATAAGTGAGACCCTTAGACTTTTCTCCCCATTAGTTAACAATATAAGAAGAAAAAAAGACTTATATTGAATAATAGTGATACCCATATGGTAGGCATGTGTCTTTAATTCCCTTGGTTGATAATTAGGAAGCAGGGTAAAAAAATCTACTCATTTTTCATTCCAGGTCTGTGGCTCATGCAGAAATTAAAAAAGTCAGGGTCACTTTTGCAACTGACCTTCAGGGACAATGCAGATCTGCGCAAGTGTTTCCTCTATCAGCTCAGCCAAAAAACGGGTGAGTAGGACTTGACGTGGCTGTGTAAATATCAAGGGCGATTCCAAGGTTTATGCTGGCTGGTTTGTCATATGCTCCAGGGAGTAGAGGAAACCTGCATTTTGCTCATGAACTTCCTTTAAACACTCTTGCTTCTGGGAGTGGCTAAAAATATAATATTAATTTTACCTGTGCATTTTTATGTGCCTGGTACTAGTGAATATATTTACCAAACTTAGCACCAAGTAAGACAGTGCTGTAGTAAACATGCACCTAAGTTCATATTCTGCTGGCAAGAAATATCATTCTTGACAGGCCACCATCACTGAATTTATGCTACTAGATGAAAAACATTTCCCCCTTTTTTTATTTATTTGTAATTTAACATCTCTTGTCTCTAGGAAATACGACCCTGTGAGATGAAAAGCGGATTTTATTCATGACTATTGTAACATCACTGTACTATAGAGGGAGATGTATGGCCTCACACTGAACCAAAGAATCAGAGAATCACACAATGGTTTGGGTTGGAAGGGCCTCAAAGATCACCTAGTTCCAACCCCCCTGCCATGGGCAGGGACAACTTGCACTAGACCAGGTTGCTCAAAGCCCCATCCAATCTGGCCTTGAACACTGCCAGGCAGGGGGCAGCCACAGTTTCTCTGTGCGACGTGTCCCAGTGTCTCACCACTCTCATAGTGAAGAATTTCTTTGTAATATCTAATCTGAATCCATCTTCTTTGAATTTAAACCCATTACCCCTTGTCCTATCACTACATTCCCTGCTAAACAGTCCCTCTCCATCTTTCCTGTCGGCCCCCTTTAGGTACTACAAAGCTATTATATGTCTCTCCGGAGCCTTCTTTTCTCCAGGCTGAACAACCCCAACTCTCAGCCTGTATTCATAAGGAGAGGTGCCTCAGCCCTCTGATCATCTTTGTAACCCTCCTCTGGAGTCAGTCCAACAGGTCCATGTCCTTTGTATGTTGGGGACTTCAGAACAGGACACAGTACTCCAGGTGGCATCTCATGAGGGCAGACTAGAGGGGCAGAATCACGTCATTTGACCTTCTGGTCATGCTGGCTTTGATGCAGTGTAGGATATGGTTGGCTTTCTGGTCTGCAAGTGTGCACTGCTGGCTCATGTTGATCATTTAATCAGTCAGAAATCCTGAATCCTCCTCAGGGCTGCTTTCAATCCATTTTCCACCCAGACTATATTTTTGTGTGGGATTATCCTCACCCAGCCTCAGGATCTTGCACTTGGCTTTGTGGGACTTCATGGGATTTACATAGGCCCATCTTTCCAGCCTGTCAAGGTTGGATGACATACCTCTGGATAACATTCTTTCCCTCCAGCATGTTGACTGCACCACCCAGCTTCATGTTATTGGCAGACTTGCTGAGGGTGCACTCGATCCACTCTCCATGTCTCCAACAAAGATGTTAAACAGTGCTGGTCCCAGTAATTACCCCTGAGGAATACCACTCATCACTGGTGGCGATTTGGACATTCAGCTGTTAACTGCAACTCTTTGAGTGCAACCACACAGCCAATTCCTTATGCACGGAGTGGTCCATCCATCAAATCCATTTCTCTCCAATTGAGAGACAAGGATTTCATCTTGAGACAGTGTCAAATGCTTTGCACAAGTCCAAGTAGATGACATTCTGTCACTCTTCCCTTATCCATTAACACTGCAACCCCATCATAAAATGGCACCAATTTGTTAGGCATCATTTGCCCCAGTGAAGCCATGTTGGCTGTCACCAATCACCTCATATTCCATGTACATGAGCATAGTTTCCAAGAGGATCTGCCCCATGATCTTGCTAGGCACAGGGGTGAGACTGACCAGTAGTTCCCTAGGTCTTCCTTTTTTTTCCTTTTTGAAAATGGGGGTGATGTTTCCCCTTTTCCAGTCAGTGGGGACTTTGCCAGACTGCCACAGCTTCTCAAATATGATGGAAAGTGGCTTAGTCACTTCTGTCAGTTCAGGACTGACAGATGCATCCTGAATCTGATCTTCTACAGTGTGCTGTTCTTCATTCTCCCAGTCCCTGCCCTTGCCCTTGGCAACTTAGACAGTGCAGCTAGAAGACATGCTGGTGAAGACTGAGGCAAAAGAGTCATGGAACACCTCAGTCTTCTTCATATCCTGGGTAATCAGATATCCCATATCATTCTGTAGGGGGTCTACATTTTCCCTCATCTTCCTTTATCACTGATGTAGCTAAATAAGCTGTTTGTCTTTTTCCTACTTGACATCCCTGGCCAATTATAATTCTGTCAGGGCTTTACCTTTTCTACCCTGAACCCTGGCTGCTTGGCCAGTTTCTCTGAACCTCCCAGGCTATCTGTTCTTGCTTCCATCCTCTGTAGGCTTCCTTTTACTGTCTGAGTTTGCCCGAGAGCTCCTTGTTCATCCATGAGGGCCTCCTGGCATTTTTACCTGACTTTGTCTTGTTTGGGACTCCTGAGAGGAAGTGGTCCTTGAATACTGACCAGCTGTCTTGGTCCCTCTTCCCATGGTACTCTAGCAAGCAGGTCCCAGAAGAGGCCAAAGTCTGCTTTCCTGTTTTCCAGAGTAGACAACTTGCTGTGTGCCCTTCTCGCTGCCCTCAGAATCTTGAACTACACCATTTCATTGTCACTGCAACCAAGGTTGCCCTTAGCTTCACATGCCTTACCACCTCTCCATGCTGGGGACAACCAGGTCCAACATGGCACCTCTCCTATGACTTACCTATCACTTGGAGGAGGAAGTTATCATCAATGCATTCTGCATTTATTGTACTATTTTTGAATGTAATCTCCATTCCTGTGAACATTTATTTATCCAAAACTGCCCATTGACTGTAGTGGGACAGTACATGTGCTTCCAATGTTAAGAGGCATATATATTGGCAAGATTAAGGTTTTAATCAAACTTTATTTCCAATAGATAGTTCTTACTTTTTTGTTACACGTAATTAACCAGTATGAGAGTTGATAAGTGAAAAATAGCTCACCTAAGCAGCAGAAATAGGTTTAAGCTATTATGAATCTTTCTAAACTTGTATCACGTTTTAATTGTTATAATCTATTTTGCATTGTAGATTTTCAAATGTGTTTGAACATGAAGTAGTCATGCTGATACTATCTGTATTTTCAACACTGTGCATCATTGTGATAAATATATTTCATTCATTTGCCACAGGTCTTCAGTACTTTAAAAATGTTGTGTTAGTGGCCTCACCCCAAGACAGATACGTACCCTTTCATTCAGCAAGAATAGAAATGTGCAAAAATGCACTTAAAGACAGACACACAGGTATGTTTAAGAATTTATCTATATTTCCATGGCTGTTGAGGAATTGTGGTTTTGTGTGACTGAGGTCATTGAATTAGAAGGGGTTTTCATCAGCATGAAGAAATCTGATATGTTTATTTTATAAGGAAAAAAGTGTTCTGTTCCCATAGGAAATTACTGAAATCAATAAAAGAAGCTTTTTTTTCAAAGCTCTTTGTCTGATTAAAATAAATTACAATCAGGTCATAATCAAAGATTTCTTACTGCGTCGTCTTTGTGGGTTTTTTTTAAGTGATGATAATAGAATTATTTTTTGACAGTATTTTTTTGGAGTCTACTGAAAAAATAATATCATCCCAACTTGGTTTCACACAATGAAATATCTCTTGGTACATCCAAAGTTGGGAGGTTTCCCTTTGTTTTCAATAGTGTTTGGATGATTGACAGGTAAGTTAGGTGACAGATCTAAAATTATATCGGTTTGTAATAAAATCTGTAAACCACATACAGAATGGTATCATCAATAATCTAGCCCTTCTGTGAGCTCAGGCTGTGTATTATCCCAAGTATTACTTTTGTTATTAGCAGTATTTCTCATTTATAAACTATTTCATGACTTCAGTCTGATATCTTTTCCAGAAGTACAGTTCAGTGTAATTTCATACCCGTTTCATATATGTGATTACCTAGAAATGGAGGTACTCCTTGGAAGTAAAAAAAGGCACCCACATGCAATAATCAATATGTTTGCCTTCACACAACTTATCTAAATTACAGCTCCTTCTATCCTACCTCAGATATGAATTAAAAAGTAATTTTCTAACTCTTTTCTTCCAGTGTTTTTTCCTTAGGGAGATGTTTGACCTAGCAGTAACTCCCATCTATATTCAGTGTAGATCATTAATGAGTACAAGTTTCCTGAGCCATTGTTGCAGCCCTATAAGCTCCTCAACTATCTGCATGATGCCCTTCCTGCACTAGAGAAACCCAAATGGACCTCAATGTCTTGTCACTTTTCTGTTTAGATTCACAGTCGGTGTGAGTCTTCCCCTGAAGGAAAGTAGAGTATTTCCTTCCACCACAGAGGAAATGAGGCTAACTGCTGAGAAGCATACCACTTTTCATGCTAGAAGCTTCAGCAGACCTCTTTGGATGTCCAGTGGCACCATTAGCTTAACAATATCCTGGCATTTGGCTGTGAAATGGACTGATATCTCCTGCATTTTGGCCTTGCTCCCATTTCCCTTCTCATTGCAACTGTAATTAAATAATACTGTATGGAAAGAGGGAATCTGGCGGCTTTGGCATGTAGGTGTGATATGTAAACTCTTTTGCAGGTCCTGTGTATGCAGAAATGATTAACAATCTGCTCCAGCCTTTGATCGGGGCGAAGGACTGCACTTTGATTAGACACAACGTGTTCCACGCTCTGCCAAACACCGCCAACACATTGATAGGCCGGGCTGCCCACATTGCTGTGCTGGACTCCGAACTTTTCCTGGAGAAGTTTTTCCTTGTGGCAGGACTCAACTACTTCAAATAGTGCCTGAAGCATGGTATAACAAAGGCAAACCTTTTCCTTGAGTGGAGGAGAATCCCTTAGCCAAAAGAGAGCAGCGTTAGAAATGAGATCAGGTGGGACTTTCAAACTCTCCATTTCCATTTCTGTTCCAGAGAATAAAGTGCTATGGCTTTAAGGCATTCAAGCTTCCAAATATTGGTGCTTTTGGAAGAAATAAATATTCCTCTTCAGTTTCCATGTTCTTTGTCCACATAAAGACGTGAGCCACTTCTGAAGTACAAAATCAGAATAAGAAGACTAATTCTTTAAATGTGATTGGACCAACACAATACCCATTTCTTCTGAATATTAATCCAGGAACTTGGCTGTCCTTGATTTAATGTTTATTTATGTATTAACAAAGCTATACATTTGTAGCACTTTTGGGGTAGAGGAATCAAGCATATGTGAACTCAGGTTAAAACCTTCTTTGTGGTGAACTGGGAAGTCTAAAAACATTTATGAAAAGTTTCAATGTTTCCATTTCTTGAAAGAAAATATTTGGATAACTCCATTACTGGTAATTATTTGTAACATACGTACATAGAAATAATGGAAAGGAGAGAAATATTTCATATAGAATGAAGAAATTAAGTTGGGAAGAATTTGTTCAGTTTAGAAGCTGCCAAACCAGGAAGAGTATTAGATTCCCTGTAAAATATCAGTGGCATCTGTTAACATTTCTTCTGTTTACATTTATAGAGGACCATTATTGTGCTCGTTACGACCTTAGAGGCACAATTTTTACTTTTACATTTGTATTTAAGTACATATACCCCAACATTATTTTTCTTAAGTTATTACTCTGATATGAAATTTAAAATCTAGCCAGTAAAAACCAATCAGATTAAAATAGGCTGAAGATATGGTGTGGTAAGGATTGTAGAAAGCTTAAAAAATACAAGGATGTCTTCTTTGGCTTCTCTGCAATGATCTATTAATGCTTTACTAATTCCCATCTGCAGTGCTATATACAGTCCTGATTATTACGTCGTTAAAGCTAATTAAAACATTAAAAACTTTATTCATACAATGATATCCAAGCTGGTTTTCAAGGGTTTGGAAAATAACCCATTTTTCACTTGTTTAGGGTTTTTTTTTTTAATTTTTCATTAAAATTTTAATCAAAAATGTATCAGATTTAAATTGAGAAATTTCTATACATTTTCATAAAATTTTGATAAAGTTTCAATGTCACAGCAATTTTTTCAGAAAAGAGAAAGTGAATAATTCTTCACAATTATTTTTATTTGAAAGGCAGACTTTTTAAATGCAAATATAATTTGCTTAAAAACATACGTGATTAACCCTCTATATCTTGTGATAAGAACTATAAAAAACCGACAGAGTTGGCTTTAGGTGTCAGGACTCTCATTGGTAAATTAAGATGAAAACAGTGGAGATTTCTGAAATAAGAGTTAAAAAATGACAACAAAAAAACCTCTGAAGCACCAGGAAATATCTGTAGAGGCAAAAAGCAAACCAATTTTTTTTCCCAAAAGAAAATGGAAAATGTACACAGAATTAGTTCAAGTTCAGAATTAGTTCAGAATTAGTTCAGAGTTGCTAGCAAACTGGCAAAGGCTGCTAAAGAACACGTGGGGTTTGATAATGTAGACATGTTTTCAAATAGAAAGAAGGAGGAATATACAAAAGGGTGAGATTTTGACCATCTGAAAACAGGGAAGTATATTGCAACTGAAAATCATCTGTCCATCAAAGGGGCAGAAATTATATAGATACAGCTATAAGATTTATCAATATTGACAAGTTTTTTGAACATGAAGTTTTACCTCAGTACTTGAATTAGATGAGTAGATACTATCTTATTACTTTTTTTTTTTTAATGTGTTTTATAAATTAAAGGTTTAAAGCTAAAAGCCAGATTTTCCTAGTTAAAAATAAATTCTGTCAGGAATCAAGGACTTCCCAGTGCTTGATTCTTGTTTGGGAAGTCTTCACAACTTTTCAGCCTCAACATTTTAGGGCCAGCTACACTTACATATCACAGCTTACTTCTTCCTTGGTAAATTGTTTACAGAATTTAAAATATAATGGGACAACATACCAGTGTATCTGTTTTAACATTCAGATTGGTGGTTTCTTGTCTTGCACATTAGACATCTTTCCCAGCCCTCTGCATGACAGTGAGAGAAGGCAAATGGGAAAAGATCTCTTGTGTATTGCTACAGAACTGGGTGGGCCTTTCAGTATGTTCACTTTCACATTCTATACATACCTAAACGTTTCCATGTTCCTATACGTACAATATTCTTCCATGGCTCAGAGTTTGATTTTAGAATTGGAGTTGGATTGTATGTAGGGTTGGATTAGGTCCATACAACTTGTGTGGTATATGGCAGAGAGCTCCTAGGGAGCCTCAGAAAAACTTGGGAGATGTAATTCCTGAGAAATTATAAAATAGAGAATTTATCTTCCTTATACTGGCAGAATATTGTGGGAAATACTGGCAGTAGCACTCTCACCGAGCATTCATTTTAAGGTTCTCAGAATATCCTCCCCCACTCTTTCTTCTCTTACTCAGGGTTGTCACCTTGATAATGACTCTCAGTATTGTAAATACACTCTAATTGTGCAGACTGTATTGCAAAGAAATCATCAGAATTATAAATAACATTGAAGTGATGGGACTTCATCAAACTATAGCAATCAAAAGGGATTAATTTTCAGATTTTTTTAATTTATATAGAGAAAAATATATATTAAGATGTACCTTCATAACAAGTAGCACAGTTAGCATCTTTGTTTCTGTCTTGATCTTTTGAACTTTAATGTATTGTCCTTTCACATAAAGCCTTTTAAAATACATTTAGGTAGATTAGCAGTATTGCTACAAGAAGTTCCCTTCAAAGTGCCCAAGCTCCCCTTGGCTCGGTATGTCTGTGAAGGCAGTGCTTAAATTCTTAAGTGAAGCTCTTAACATTCACATAAGGCAGTTTTTCATGAACCTGGAAGGAGGAGTGACAGCCATAACATTTTTGTAGCTTATCAATGCCCAAAGCCAGCTCCAGGCTTAATGTTAGCTGTGCTTGATGTGAAAATCCCTTCACTTTTACGGATTTATTTGGTTAAGTAAAAAACAAAGCCAGCAATGAAGAGTTGCTTCTTTCACATCTGGAATTCTTACAGCCACCATGAAGGATCTTTGGGCTTCACAGGTAAAGTGCATTTGACTTTTGCAGATTTGTAGGGTTGAAGTTGAAGTATGGGCTATAGCCCAGATGAGTAAGTTCTCGGAAGGAAGGCTTTCTGGGCAACCTGTGCGAGTGGCTCACCACCATCGCTGTAAAAAAAAAAAAAATCCATATAAAACGTTAAAAACTCAACATTGCAGTATCATTTCATTTAACTTTAGGCAACTGAAGTGTAGATGTCTGGCTTTATGATCACTGGAAGGAAAGGTACACTTTTAGGATGTGATTTATCAGGCATACTTTACTTTTCTGGTCTAATTTTCTCTAGGCCTATTCTTCCCACTGACTGTAGAGGATATCAGATTTAGCTATCTACTTGACACCTGCACTTTGTTGTCCTAAGGTGGGATCATTCACCCAATGTGGAGCATGCCAATATACACACAGAGCAGAGGTATTTGATTTATTCCATCTCTCTGCAGAGATGGGTGCTAGGTGGTAATTCCACAAAGTCAGCACACCACACACACAATCTACAACATCTTTACCTTGTTACAGGATTAGAAAAACCTGCCTATTATGCTAATTGGTTACCAATTACCACAGTATCTGCTATCGGTCAAGAATATTTAAATTAGCATGTGTGCTCCTTGAAGGGGGGGATGTTTGTGTGGTCATTTAATTGTGTGGGTCCTTTACCTTTCCCCTCATTACTGCTGATTTTTGTTGACCTCAGGCCTCTGGCAGTCACCCAGCTCTTGCACCTTCTGAGCCAGAATGTACCTCTTTATAAGCTTTTCTTCAAGGATACTTTTTAGCCAAGCATGATCTTTATTAACCCTTTGTCTCTTCTTTGAAATTCTAGTTGTTAGCAAAGCATGGTAATACATTTACTGCTAAATTAAACAGTGGAGAATTCTACTTTATAAATATCAACTTGATCAGATGAATCCCAAACGGGGCTGGAACTCTTATGGGACTCTATTCCCATGCCAAAGTCCCAAAGAATGGATATTGTGCTTCAAAACAGCATCTGTCCCTTTAAGCTATTTCCTTTTCAGTGGCAGTTATCTAGCTTGGAATGGCACAGTAATTCTAGAAGAAAGGACAAAAGCTTATCCACTTTTATTGACAAGTACATAGAAGGATATGGTGAAAGGACACAAAGATGCTTTGATTTGTCTTCAATCTCTATTTAATTTGTACATACAAATTATATATAAGCAGTCTATAGTATTTTAAAAGATTGGCATTAACTACTTTTTAAAAATTTAAGCACTTGAAAACATTGTGCTTATAACAATTGAGTGGGTATCATATCTTTATTAATAGCTAGATGGAAATGTTCTACTGTTTGGAGGCTCCAAGGGCCCACTGAGCTCCACTTTTGGAACAAAAACAGTCTCTTCTGAAATGGAAGATTTGTTGCTTGAAAATGGATGGAAAGATAGTGGAGTAGTAGCAGATTTGGAACTTTCTGCAGCTGGGCTGAGGATTTTCAAGGGAGTGGTTTTCAGTCTCCTGGTAACAGTTGCATGCTGACTTTTAAAAACCTGGAAAAACCTCGGGAGATATTTCTACTTTGAGGATAGAATTTAGCCTATCTAATTTCATCACCTAATTTGTGCTGAAAGATTAGTTGCAGAATGAATTTGTTCAACTAAAATAAAAGTCTTAATTTCTCTTCGTAGTGAATGAAGAGAATACTACTGAAAGTTTGCAGGAGTCCTGCTGTTTTCTGCTTTGTTATCATTCAGGACTATTTACCTCTCTTTTCTCACCAGGGAGCTTATTATAAGACAGACTTTTTGGCTGTCTAAGATGTAGGCAAAAATAGAGGCCTAGAATTCATGGACTGGATGACATCCATTATTATTATTATTATCTCTTAATTTTTTTTCATACTTAGGTACAAGTTTTGACTATACAGTTTACTCAAATGCAAACATTGAAGAGATGAATCAGTCTCCTTTAAAATTTGGCAGGAAATATGTCTTTTCTCAGCCTCCAGTGGATGCTTCTTTTCCCTTTAATGAAATTGTTAATTTGTTTTCAAAATCAGGTATGTCTGCTGGCAATAGAGGGAGCTGAAATTGCTTAGTATTAAAGGATTGCATTCTAAAGGCTTGAAATCTCAGCACAGAGCTATGGAAATTACTAGTAAGAATACTGAGCACTATTTTACTTCAAAGGACTTCATAAATATCCACTGACCAATCCTCTTTGCTGTTCTCTTGCCAGAGAAGTGCCATGCTTGAAAGCTATCACAAGATGATGGGAAAACCAGGAATTCAAACCAAAGCTTTCATTAGAATTTGTAGGTTCCTCCAGTACTTTGTGCATGTTAAAAAAATATCTCTTCCTTCCTGCCCCTGCATTTGAAGTAGCTAAGTGGTGATGCAGGAGAAGGGTGAGAACTAATAACAGGGTTAGGCCCTTGTGAAGGTTCATGCAAAGGTCCCATGAAATTTTTATATAGATTGGAGATTTATGGGGCATTTCTGTAGTGGTCTCAGCGTGCTAATATGTGTCAGCCTGTCTGAATAATTATTTACTTAGTGGACTTAGATTTCCATTTCAAAATTATCATCAGAACAGCCTAACATATTTCTCACCAGCTGATCATTTAGATGCTAAAGATCATGTCCATGGAGAACTCTTGTGGAGTTTTGTTTTATTTCACTACATATGCTCAGTGATTTTGAGGTTGAAGTTGTAAAGTAATTCACAATTTCTAGCTCAATCTTTAATATTTATTATCTCTACCAAATGTCCAGTGCATATTTAATCATTGAATTATTTTCAGGTAGATAAAACATTCTAAGTCCAGGTTTGTTGGAGTCAGAATTCAGCCTGCAGTTGCTTTATGGCAAGCTGTAGTACTGGAGTCTCAGGAACTTCATGAAGTATAGCACAACTGAGTGCACAGATAACTGAAGTATAAATTAGTCCATTAATGTTTGGAATCATAAAATACATGGTCTGGGACTTGTTTAGTTAGAGCTCACTCTGTTTTGGTGTTTCCTTTCAGATCAAATGCCATCACAGCAAGATTGTGCCTCTTGCTTTTTTGTTCATGGTTCTCCTAATCTGCTATCCTTTGAGAAGCCTGAATTTCTCTAAGCTACTGTTCTGCTTTGTCCTGACAATTCCAGGTTTCCAGGGTCACCTTTCCATGATCTGACTACATCTCCTGCATTTCTTTTGCTTATGTCTTCCCTGAGTTCCTCTTGGAACTGTCCTTGTCAACATGAAATGTTACAAAGTTGTGTAGCTGTCCAAAAAATGCACTTAGTTTCTACCATCCTCTGAAGTACTGTCAGTATTTGCAGATACTGTATTGATTCTGACTGAGATACAGCTAAATAACTTCTTAATACCTTGTATGGGGCTGTGTTTTGGATTTGTGCTGAAGGCAGTGTTGATAACACAGGGATGTTTTACCTCCTGCTAAGCAATGTTTACAGACTCAAGGCCTTTTCTGCTTCTACCCACACCAGTGAATAGGCTGGAAGGACACAAAAACCTGTGACAGCTGACTCTGACCAAAAGGATATTCCATACTATATGGTGTCGTGCTCACCAATAAAACTGGGGAGATGGTGTGTGTGGAGGTTGGCTGGGGCTGCCACTGCTCAGGGACTGGCTGGGCATCACTTGGCTAGTGATAAATAATTGGGGGTTTGTGTGTCACTTGTTACTTTTTTTTCCTTTGTTGTTCCTCCCTCCCCTTCCTTTTTTTAATTATTAAACAGTTTTTATTTCAACACATGACTTTTCATACTTTACTTTTCCTAATCTCTCCCCTATCCCACTGAGAGGGGAGCTGTATGTTACTTAGCTGCCTACCAGGGTTAAAATATGACAGATTTGTTCAAAGCCAGTCTTTGGAGCTGCATTTCCTGTGTGCAATGTCAGGGTTTGATTAATTGACCAAACAGAACTTCTCCCAGAATTAAGGTTATCCTTCATGAATCCTTAGTGGGAAGCTGAAATACAGACACCTTGGCTAATACACAAATATATTTTGCTGATTCTGGATTGGTATTTTACTCAATTCAGACTGGTTTACTCCTGTTTGGTTTGCAGTCTTTCAGCATGCTTCCTCTGCATCATTGCCATATGCTTCCAATTGTGCCTGCCTGCCTGCCTTCTTTCAGAACAGAACTCTGGAAAATGAAGAAAAATGTGTGATGCAGGTGATTAGCATATCTTTTAAATGACAGAACTAAGTAAGAAATATGCCCTTTTGAAATAAAAAAAAAATTTTCTACTTAAAATGATCAATAAGTCTGCTCCAGATGATTCTGAAATAAATTAAAAGCTCTCAATAACTTTAAGAGTGACATATATTGTTTCTGGCCAGTGTGAATATTCAGTGTAGTGCTTACTCCAGAGACTATGAAGTCACTGAGGACATGCATTTACAAATATACACCCTTTTCAATGCCTGCAGACAGGTCTTAGGTTGCCAGTCTCCACTTTTCCAGACTAAACAAGACTAATTCAACCTCTTCTCAGAAGTCATGTGCCTAGACCACTTCCCATCATGGTAGCTCTTTGCTGGGACTTTTCTAGTTTCTCAGCCTTGAATTTGGTTTAGGAGGCTCAAGGTACTGCCAAACTGCCATGGATGATAGCTCTGGTGCATACTGATGCCTTCCTTCTGTGCAGGAGTGACTCACTGGCTTTTGGTTCTCATCATATCCTCTTCCTAACTCAGGTTCTAATCTGGAGAGTGTGGGCTGTTCTCTGGCTACCACAACTGGTGAGCTGAAGCTGTGTCTCCAGTTGCCACAATTGGCAAGCTTCCAGCTTACATCCCCTTTTGAGTTCATCTTTACTTCTTGCTCCTGTTGACTTGATTAAGGTACTAGCACTAGCAAAGCCAGAGTTGTGACCCATGACATAGAGCCACTAGTTATGGGCCTCTTTTTTAGCACACATCTAGTCCCCTCATTGCACCCGTGGCATGCTCACTGGCCTGCCAGTTTTTTCCCCTCCTGATTTTGCAGATCTTAATTGAGGTAATCTTAGTCATTGGTAAGCTTTAGGCACAGATGGAAGCCTGACGTGCATCTGCTCCCTCCTTGCATGACAGACGGGGATGATCACTTAGGTTGTGATCATCAGGTCCATGGCATGCTGCTTCCTGACAGTGTCTGCTCTGAAATAGCTGCTGCTGTTGTTTCTTCTCTATTTTAATAAGACCATACAATACATATGCACTTCCCTAAAAGAAATCCTCATATTGAATAGGAATGCTTATGAAAACAGTTTAATCAGTGTAGAGCTGCTTTAAATGCAGATGAGTCAGCCTTTCCTTGCACAGGATAAAAGCATAAAGAATAAATATGTATAAACTCTTCTTATGCAAAAGGTCAGACTAAATTAACTTCTGTTACAGCCTTGAAACTTGATTTTTCTGCTTTTGAAAATTCAACTATACTTTCACATAAAGTGCTGCAAGATCCTATTATCTGTGTAGCAAACTAACCACATCTGTCCAAAACTGATTTGCACATATACATATATGTGCCAGAAGTTCATTGGCTGTATCCATAAAGCTGCACATCTTCAAGTAGCTTCTACCTCTCAAAGCACAAAGCTGTGACACAGTCAATAGGACCACCCCTACTAGAATCCAAAATGCCTTTCAGTCTTTGAAAGTTATCAGCTACAAACACAAACAGCTTATCCAAAGGAACAAAAAAACATTCTCCACAACACATTCCAGGCCCAAACAATGCTTTTTGGAGTGGGTGGTTTGAGCACTGCAACGTCCTCGCCTATTCTATACTTCCCATAAATAGGGTTATGCTAATAAGTGCAACAGCTTCTGGTGCTGAAAGCTCCAATATTTCAATTTTCATGGCAGTTTCTAGCAACTAATTTAAGAAGTTTTTCATTCCTTCCTGAAAGCATAAGTGGCAGCAGAAATCTACTTGTCCCAATCCAGGAGAAATGCTCATTTTTATATGGATAAGAATACCTGCATCATTCCAACTGGGGAAAGATATCAAGGCATTGCTGATACCTGGACTGGAAAGGTCAGGGAGCCTTTTTGATCTAAGGTGTGCCATCACTTTCAGTTAATATGGTAATACAAAGTGTAGTTCTTGTATGCCATATATACTATATGTGTGATATAGCCTGTGTATGTGGGGTATGCCCCTTGTGTACCTACATAGATACACAAAATGTCTTTTCCCCTATGGACTGTATGTGCACATAAGTATGCATGCATGTGTATATATGTCATGCCATACTTAGAAGCTCATGGTGATTGTTGACTGTAACAGATACCTGTTCCTTTTGAGAGTTTTTACTTTGGTTATTCTCAGAGCTCCTGTAAAGGAGCAGTTTGCTGTTTTCATCCACCTCATTGGAGGAGAGACGTTGTTTTGTACTCTAGGCACATCATTAGTTGACTAATCTTATCTAAGTAGTCTTGAATTTGATGGGTGTTATCTACCACCTCCATGGTTTCCATGGTCAATGCAACATGTCAAACCGAGCTGCCCTATCTCCTGAGACAGGAAGCTTGTCACCATTTTTTTAATTTTCCTTGACATCCATACTTTTCAACCAAGCATTTATATTTAAGCTGATAGGCCAATGATTTATCAGCTTTGCCACTCTTCTTACTAATTTTAGTCTTGCATGTATTTGACTATGCATCCAGTTTGGGAAATTAGCTATTTCCTTTCTCTGCCATAAAATCTTCTTAGGATGTTTGAGGGAGATCAGTCTAGACAAGCCATGGTACATCATTGCATTTGCATTTGTGGGGAAAAAAACCCACCAAAACCCCATTAATAATCTGTAGTGTTTTCTAGGTGCATTTTCCACAGGGTGTGTTTTACCAAGAAATAAAGATACACTGGTGTTCTGTCCCATGACTTGTAGGCTGTCTGGGTGAGTAAGAGTGCAGATACAGCTGATACATGAAGGTTGGGAGAAGGCAAAGGTGCAGGATTAACCCTCCTTCAGTCTGTGATGTGATAGGAATACACCCCTACCAAGATATCAGTAGTGACAGAGATAGCAAAAAGAACAGTTCCCCAAAAGCTATCCACTTCACCAAAATAAATAATTCCTGAATATTATTATGTGTTTGGGAAAAGCACTGGGACGAAATCAAAGCACAGGTCAGTATATTCCAAGACACAAAGTTCAGAAATAAATTGAAATTTATGTCTGTTGGGTTTTTTTCTTGTATTTATCTCTAATAATAAGCTTTCTTAAACACTGTACAGTTTAACCCAGAACTGGATTTCATGGACTTGAACAATGAATGCCTTTATTCTTGAGGGTTTTTTTAACCACAGTCTTAGACTAAGGCCTCGATCATTTTCATAAATCCCTTAATATATACTGAAGTCCTTTAAAAAAATAAAAATCTGACCTTAAATCTCCATCTTTCCCTTACACTTAGACAGTTATCCACAGCGTCTGAGATATCATAAAATTCAGCTTTCTCTATAGACAGAACTATCTTCAGTAAACAGTACAAGCCTTAACTGGGACGACTTACCTGCTGGAGGACCTTCTTTCTAGTTTAGAGGGAGCTTATGGTAATTTGTCTCTAATTTAGGCAAATCAAGGAAACAGAATAATCCCTCCATTCTCTTACCCCTCTGTTCCATGCTGCAAATTGACACTTGGGCACTTAAAATTAGGAAGTTCTTGTTTATATTCCAAATAAAACATGTCTGTGAGGCAGGTCTTGATTGAAGTCATTTCTTTCCTTGTATGCAATGTACAAACACAATTACTCTGTTTTGATGCTGGAACCATTATTTTAGCTTGAGAATCTTGAAAATCCTGATGAAAGTTTCTTTAAAGTGTATTAAAACTCTAACCTTCAAAATCAGACTCTAACTTTATAATAGTTAAAGGTAGCATGGTCATCAGAAAAAAATTCTTGGAGGTAGAGTCTCTATTCAAATGGAACACCTTACACTGCTGCATTAATTCTCAGTGCAATGGTAACACCTAAAATTGAACCTTTGTTGTCCCTCAACTGACATGTAGAATAGAACTCAGTGGGCAGGAGCACAGGTCTGTAAAGATCGTTATCCTAGTTCAAAGAGTTATGTTTTGCTAATTTTATTGAGTGATAAGAAAATATCCCTCAGATTTTAACCCTACCATTTCCTGTAAGTAATTAGCTCTGAAAATGGTTTGCACACATTACAGTTTTTAGATAACAAGGACAAAGCTATAAATTTTTAAAAAGAAATGGGTTTTTTTCAGAGAAGCAACTGACAAATACTATTGGACTGAGCTTCAAGTAAGTAATTTCAACTTTAAGCAGTTCAATATTTTTTCATTAAAAAAAAAACAAACCAACCCTATAAAAAGTCAAGATGCTGACCCCCTGCACTTACTAATCATTTGTACCCATGCATAGTGGATGTCAAATACTAGAATTAGTATACATGCCCATGTTTGGGCACACAGGCTGCAAAGTGATGCATCAGAGAGAAATTGTTCTCCAAGTACTTCCTTTGAGGCTGATTGTTCAGGGCAAGCAATATGCATGATCTAACTGGTGCATGTAACAGTAAATACAACCTTCTGCAAACCTGGATTTAAAGACAGTAACTTTATACAGAGGCTGAACTTTGCAGATGAGTAATCTGTGGTATTTTTAACTATAACCATTCCTGTGGTCTGAATGTGAGTACAACTGATTCTGTCATGTGACACTAGAGGTTACACTTTTAAATGGTACATTATTACATTTGATTGAGGTAGTTATGTTTTTTTGCAAATTCTATTTCAAGTCAGACAGATGAGGCAATAATTAGAGGCTGTAAGCTTGGAAAATCTGTGCTGTTTATTTATTTTTTAAGACACCAAGATTTACAACACATGCTCTGTTCTGCCTCTCTCTAATTTACTTCCCTTTCTCTAATGAACATTTGTCAACTGCCGTACACTTCAATTTTCTTTTAACTATGTCTGTCAAGAATTAAGTGAGACTTATATTGAAAAAAAAACCCCAAAACTGATCTCACAAAGTGGAAACAAATGAAGTTGAGTCAACTCCATGACATTTTAGGGAAAACAGAAATGCAATCAATTTTCTTGAAATGTAGGTTCTGACTCAACAGCATTCACAAGGTCTTGACTAAAAGTCTGATCCTGAGAAATGCTGCTTAAATGCCCTTTTGATATAATGGGCTGGATCCCTACATGGATTAACATTATACAGCGTAAGGATCTTGCCCAATGGCAGGCAGTAGCATTCACAGCATCTCACAGTCAGACCATCAGAAGATAGCAAATGTCCTGGGTTCTTTTTAAGGCCAATTTTCCAGTTGGTCAATTGTGTTTTAAAAGTAATGTCTTTTTGGACAAATGCTGACCTCTCCAAGGGATCAAGTCAATGGATTAATGTGGACAGATCCTTTTAGGTTAAGGGAAAGGGCTTTTAATTTTTAAATCTACTACTTCGAATCATGATCATATAAAAAAGCTGAAGAAATCTGACATGGTCCCTTGTATAAAGAAGATCATGAATGTAAAGCTTATAACGCCACTGTGAAATTTTAATGCTTATTTATTATGGTTATGATGAAATCTGTATAATAAGATGAATAATAATAATAATGATTATAATAATAATAATTAATAGTCATCAGTGCCAATATGATTCTACTATTTTTCTACATATGCTTTATCGTGGCATTTTGTGTAGCTTGTGTTCTGTGTAAAGAAATGTCAATAAAATCTTTGCTTCCTTTTGTCCGTACTTTGTGTGATTCTTGATACTTAGATGGGAACTTCCCCAACTCCTTTTGGCCATGTAGTATGGGACAAGTATGAAGATGAGAAAGAGAAGTAGAATAAAATATTCTCAAAGCTGAAGCAAGAGAGTACATGAGCTATGTGAAGGGCCATGGCTGATCCAGACTGTCCTGTTTGAAGAACACAAACCAGCTCTGAGATACTGAATCAGTAATTATTAAACAAACTAATCATGGTCTGAAAGACCTTTATGTTGGAGCTCTTGTTGACAAATCAATATCATAGAATCACAGAATGTGTTAGGTTGGAAGGGACCTTTAAAGGTCATCTATTCCAACCCCCATGCAGTAAGCAGGGACATCTTCACTAGAACAGGTTGCTCAGAGCACCATCAAGCCTGACCTTGAATCAGGGATGGGGCCTCCACTACCTCTCCAGGCAATCTGTTCCAATGATCTACCACCCTCATATTGAATATTTTTTTCCTAATATGCAACCTAAATCTCCCCTTTTCTAGTTTAAAACCATCACCCCTTGTCCCATTGCTACATTCCCTCATGACCAGTTCTTCCCCAGCTTTCTTATGGGCACCTTTCAGATACTGGAAGGCCACTATAAAATCTCCCTGGAGCCTTCTCTTCTCCAAGTTGAACAAGCCCAACTCTCTCAGCCTGTCTTCATAGCAGAGGTGCTCCAGCCCTTTGATCATTTTTGTGTCCCTTCTCTGGACATGCTCCAACAGGTCCCTGTCCTTCCAGTGCTGAGGGCTCCAAAGCTGGACACAGGATAGGTCTCACCAGAGCAGAATAAAGGGGCAGAATCATCTCTGTCCATCTGCTGGCCACACTTCTTTTGATGCAGCCTAGGATGCAGTTGGCCTTCTGGGCTGCAGATGCACATTGGTGGCTCATATCCAGCTTCTCACCCACGAGTACCCCCATGTCCTTTTCCTTAGGGCTGCTTTCCAGCAGATCATCTCCTAACCTGTATGGATAACAGGGATTGTCCTGACCCAGGTGCAGGACCCTGCAGTTGGCTTTGTTGAACCTCATGAGGTTCACCTGGGACTGGTGTTTTCTATTTTTTCTTGTCTCTATGGCAATGTCTGTATGAGTTAACAGAATAAGAAAAGGACATTTTTGGGTTTTGTCCAGGCAGCCGTAAGTTCAGGTCTTACTCCACAAATTTCCAGAAAAATAAATCCATACATAAGATCAGTCAGAGCTGTATGTCAGCAACACAAGCAGCTATTTATCCTTAGCCTCTAACTAGAAAGGATAGATCCCTCTTTCATTTAATTTTATCCCAGAAATACTTATAGAGTGCTGTTGGCATCAGTGATACAGTGTGGTACGATGAGATCCATCACGAGCTGTATATCTTGGGAAATGAAGGAAATGAAGCAGAGCAGACTACAGTCCCAGAAGTTTCCTAGACTGAAATCGGGTATCTTTATGCTATTTCAGACAATTTGTGTGGAAAAAAGAAGTGTTTGATGTTGTCTTCCACAGATACTCCAAGAAACAGGAAATACATGGAGAAACTGATGGCAGCTTGGACACAAGCAGGGAGGGAGTGCAAAATCTAGAGGATTGCTGCCTTTTTGTTCAAAACTAAGTAGGAGCCAAGAAAGGGCTGTGGTGGTGTGCCTGTGTCCATACACATAGGTTGTCTTTTGACTCACTTCACAATCGTATCAAATGATAAAGAGATCAGTGGCAGGGGATAATTAGTGCATTGGTTAAATGTGTTTCCCTTATCCTTTTTATTATAAATACATTCCACTCACCAAGCCAGAAAATGAATTGCCCTCATCTTAATCCCAGCAAGTCATTTGTCCATCCTCAAAATGTTACAGGAGCTGGCATATTTTCTGGGACTTGGCAGGATGCACCTCAAAGCAATCAGGATAAGCAGATAAGCAGATACCCTTCTCAGTATCAGGAGACACTCATTGGCACAAAGGTTCTGGAAAGCCAAACCAATGTCAGTTTTATTATGTTTGGTCCAAATTGGTATTTTCAATCCATTATTTAATAAAAAACCCCAACAAACAGCTAAATACAAATTATTATTATTTTATGTGAAATTCTGGTAGAATATAGTAATCTATACCCTCATCAGACTCTAGTATTGTGTTAGGGAGTCCAGTGAAGCACCACCAAGATTTGTTGCCATGAATGTCCAAGATGAAATAGATTATTTTCCAAAGATGTGTTTGGTACAGTCAGTGCCCTGGTTAAATCTTAGTCTACATTTCAGACACAAAGGGATTTCCTAGACCAATAAATATGAAAGCAATACCTTGAAGGACAGGTGTCCATTTTCTAAAAGGCAATAGGCAGATGTTTATATGGGGGGAAAAAAACTCCTTTTGGCCCTCTTGATATCTTAAGGGAGTGTAGCAGCACGGGGTATGAATGCTCTTGAGACATACAGTGAATCACAACTCCATGGCAGTCACAAGCAATGTGAAGCAGAGAAGAGGTCACTCACACAAGCTTTTCTTTTCAAGATTATGAGCAGACATTTCTTTCTCTCCTTTATGTTTGGATAGCTAAAAGCAAGTAGACAGGCTAGTAAAATGTTATTGTTTATAGTCAAAAGTGTCTAAAGCCTCTTAAACACCTGGAAGCACAGTGCATTCTGCATGGCGCCAGTCTTCCTATGTCTGGGTTTTGTCATGTTCTCTCATATGGAACTTCTACCTGTGCCTTCCCATCATCTTTATTCTCCAGTTGCCCTCTCCTTTTCCTCTAACATGCACCCCCAACACAAACACACCCTTCTTCCCTAGTCCATTAACAAAGATAGTACATAGTGTGATAGACAGTTAGGAGGCAAATTAAAAACTAAAGAGAGTGAATTAGCACAGACCTAAACACCTATTGACACAATTAAGCTTGTAATTAGCAAAGAAATAAGCAAAATCTTGTCTGCTGTACTTTGAGTTCATTACTGTATTGGAATTGAGACCTAATTACTCAAGAAAAGAACAAGAGTGTGGGCTTTCTGCATTTCATCCTTCCAAGTGTCATTGATCAGGCACCGATACAAACAGAGCAGCGATATTAGCAACCTGTTCTTCAGCTTGGATGATTCCTGAAAGCTTATGCTGGCCTGATCAGGTTTTCATGATTGTGCCCCAAAGGCTTCCTCTCTAATTTGAGTCAGAGTGAGACATATATTCGCACATGCTCATGTAGACAGACACACACACACGCTCACTCACACAGAGATATAACATTAGCATCTACTTTACTTACAGTTAATTCTGCTGTAGGCTTTTGTCCAAATAAGCAACTAATAGGTTCATATTCATACAAAATTGCACATATTTGGAGAGGCAGATGAAACTTGGGCTGTGATTTCCTTCCTTAAGCTATGAAATTGCAAATAAGAATCAACACCAAATTGGAAATGTTGTATTTTATCAATGCTTGCCTTTTCTCCCTCTTAGTGCATGTCTACTGCGTTATGTGTTGAAACTCAGCCATTAATTAATCATTGATAGCAACTGTTGCTCTTGCATCTAGAATAACTTCATCCCATAAGCAGCATGAAGTGGGGTTTCAAAACAGTGTTCATGGCACAAACTGCCACTTCACAGAGATACAGGAAGTTTGCCTTGCACTGTGCAGAATCACAGAATTGTAGAGGTTGGAAGGGAACTCCAGAGATCATCGGGTCCAACCCCCCTGCCAAAGCAGGTTCCCTGGGACAGGTCACACAGGTCGGCGTCCAGATGGGCCTTGAATATCTCCAGAGAACGAGACTCCACAACCCCCCTCAGCAGCCTATTCCATTAAGGAGAGATTAGCTCAGGAAACACTCGCCATGCTCCATCAATTTGTTAGATACGGTGATTTCTCTACCAAATTTAAAAGTATTTTGGTGGGCTTGGACATCAAAATCAGAGAACTGTCTCACTTCAAATTGTATAACCTCTTTGTCCAAGCATGCATCTTGCCTGCTTGTATAATCCAAAGCTGCCACAAGCTTTTTAGCTGCGGTTATTTAAGGATTACTCTGTCTGCTCTTTAATGTGGAACATACACAGCAATATCTCCCTAGTGCTGCACACTACTGTGCTAACTGTAAAGCAGCAGCAGGCAGCTCAGAAAGAACATCCTTAAGAAGCTTTGATAAATCATAAAAGCAATCTCTACATGGCAGGGAGACACAGCTAGTCCAAATGAAAGCTATTTTAAATCACTGGTAATAGTAACCGGAGAGTCTCCGTGTCTGGGTTAGATGTGAACTTTCCTAAGAGCATTTTGCAGTACATGGGGTTGTGACTGTGCAACTGGCAGGCTGCCTTGTCTCCTTGTGAATGTCTTTGACAAGCAATGTCTTTCACAGGGCTAAACAGGCAGAAATTCTCTGCTTCTGTTCTCAACAGTAAACTTTGGATCCAACCTAGCACCTGCATGGCCAGGTCATTTCTTCCATTGCTGGAAGACCACTGACTGACTGCACAGGTGACTCAGTGGGGTGTCATCCCCAGCCCCAAATAACCTGCACAGACATTTTGTACATAAAACAGGAGAGGAGACTCAGACTTTGTTACTTTTATGTCGGCTTCCCAAGCCACAAGTCACTAACATGATTTAAAAATCACAGGTATCCTTAGTGCTATAGTGGCCAGTCACACGAGAAGCCTGAGGAAGAGGTCTCCTCCCCTTGCAGGCAGCCACACGATGTCAGTATTGGTTCATACAGATGCAATTAGCTGTGCATTTCCTTGACTGTCGTTGTGCACTCCGGCAGGACGAGGACAGATCAAGGATATGATGTTTGAAGCAAACCCAGGTACCAAGCAGAGAACCAGGCACTCAACAGGCTGGCGGTAAAAGCAAAGCTGTGTGTTACTCAGATGTGCAGTCTTACCTCTGGTAAACCATTTCTCTTCTCTAGATGACCTCGATGCATCCTGAGGGTATATGAATTACTGTTTTCTCATGTTTGAGGATCAGCAGTGTGCTCAGCTGGCCAGGAAGGCCAATGGCATCCCGGTTTGTATCAAAAACAGTGTGGCCAGTAGGTCTGGGGAAGTGATTGTGCCCCTGTACTCAGCATTGGTGAGACCACACCTTGAGTACTGTGTCCAGTTCTAGGCTCCCCACCATAAGAAGGACATTGAGGTCCTGGACAGTGTCCAGAGAAGGGCAACCAGGCTGGTGAAGGGGTTGGAGGGCAAATCCTATGAGGAGCAGCTGAGGGAGCTGGGAGTGTTTAGCCTGGAGAAGAGGAGGCTGAGGGGAGACCTTATCACCACCTACAATTACCTGAAGGGAGGTTGTAGAAAGGTGGGTGATGGTCTCTTCAGCCAGGTGACAGGAGACAGGGCAAGGGGAAATGGCACAAAACTGCATGAGGTCAGGTTCTGATTAGATGTTAGAAAAAAAGTTTTCACTGAAAGAGTTGTCAGGGCCTGGAACAGGCTGCCCAGGGAGGGAGTTGAGTCACCACCCCTGGATGTGTTTAAAAAAAGGGTAGATGAGGTACTTAGGGACAGGGTTTAGCATGGGACAGGAGCAGTTGGACTTGATGATGTTAAAGGTGTTTTCCAACCTTGTGATTCTCTGATTCTGTTTTTCCAGTTGCAGACCACACAAACTGGAGTTTCAGATCCAGCACACAGGAAATTCCAGCTCAGTGCCCATAGGCTTGCTTTGTGTTTTACCTTACAACTTTCTTAGATGTTGACTGAGTTCTTACAAATCTAATTTCTTCAACAGGCTATTCAGGACTCATCCTATTAAGAAAGCTGAGCTCAGATTAGGCTACTGTACTATCAAAAATCATGAAAGCACAGAGCCAGCAAGAATTTAACAGGAATATTTCAATGGATCAAGCTCTTAACACAGGAATTGCCATGAGACATTAGTCAAATGTCACGTTTGTGCTTCTAACAGACTTTCATTAAAATGCCCAACAAATCTTTGATACAGACATGTCCTCCAACAGCAGGGAATACTTCCCTGACATGAAGTTTCTATGAAAGCTTGGATGGATTTTTCCATTTGAGAACATGCAAATATCAAAGTGGTAATGGAACTTATCTTCTACTTGTCTACTCCATTCCTGGATATCTCCTTCAGGATTGCACATCCTTAACCTTTTTAAGGAAAGATGCAGTACTTAAAAGCTTAATCCATTCTACTGGTAACATGTCAAAGCTCAGATGAAAGAATATACTAGCTACATTCTGTAAACCTTCCTATGTTTCTGGCTTTCTGATGCTCTACATTTCCTTCTGTACAAGATGATTCATACACAGAGAAAGATTAGCACAGCATTAGAACAACTCTGTTGTTAATGTTATATAAATTCATGTTTTCTCTGTTGCCATATTTTGATGGTATAAACACTAAAAACAACAACAGAAAGACAAATCATAGTTAAATACTGAAATCCTCTTAAATCCCTATAGTAGGCAGCCAGCTGTTGGAGTTGTTATAGTTAAGCAACAGGTTTCTAGTTTAGATTAATATTGGACTATTTATTTATTTATTTATTTATTGCATTACATTTGTTTAAAAGTCTTCCAGTGTAGGTCTCTCTGTAAAAACAGATGTGTCAATTGGACCAGTTTTTCACTGTTCTGCTGCTTCCATTAGCCACCACATTGACTTTTTTCTAAGGATAACACAACATTTAACATTTTTTTGTTAAAATGGATGGAAATTAATGGTTGTTAAAACCCCTAAAGTCTTTCCAAGCTAGAATTCTCTTGAAGCATTCTGGAAAAGCCATGATATTGGCAACTCATGTGCTCAACATGGAACAGGTACACTTGACTAATTTCTAGGCAGACATCCTTAAGTTGGGTCAGATTCAGTTGTCATAGTGAACAGATTTGCTCCAGAAATATCTGTGGTGAAAATGTGTCAGAGGTAAAGAAGAAGTACTTCAGCCCTTCTGGCTTCCTCAGTAATTGATAGAATCAGACCATACCACCATTCTTCCTCTTCCATTCCTTCTTACTCCAAAGGGAAGGAGGGAGGTTACAGGGCATAGAAACTATTTTCTGCATTACCCAGGGATATAACAGCTGGAGTGGAATTACTCCTATGAGGGACAAGTGGAAGGACTGCTTTCAGCTGATCTTGCTTTCCACCAACCTAAAATAGTGAGTGCTACAGCCTCTCTGCAAAGGGCTTTCATATGGGCTTTTTTTCCTTTTCTTTTATAACCATATAAAATGAAAAGACAAATAAAATTAATGAAAAATACTTCCAATCATGCAATTTTTCTACCTTCCTTTGAGCCATATTGCAGTTCAGTTTGTCTCAGAAGAAAGCTTCCACCACATAATAAAGGTCCCATCATGTAGAGTCAACCACCAAAACTTACCTCTAACTCTCCCTCTTTAGGACTGCCCACAACAGCAGTATGTGCTGAATGCCTTCCTGTCCAGTGTACCTCCCATAGGAGTATAAATTGCTCATTAATATTTACTCTTCAGATGGGAACTGAGTTCATTGAGTGGAACATTTTTTACTATCGGGGGTTTATCAGTTTTATTCTCACAATCTACCACAGGTTTACTGGAGGAAGCAGATCACAGGAGTACAATTTCTGCATGGTTGTCCTTGGCTCTTAAAAGAGTTCCTGGTACAACCTTAAATGAGAAAGCTCTTCTTCCCTATTTATTTTGTTTTATTTGATAGGGTATTCTCATAGGTCCAACCAAGTGCAATGTCCTCAAGGGTGAGGTGCACCATCCACTTTGCTCCAACTCAGATGGAGCTCCAACAGATGGCAAAAGGTTAAAAAAATACATCAAAGATCAGACCAAGTACAGTCCTAATGTAGTCTGAAATACATGGAGCAGGGGAAATTAATAAGGAATACTGTAGTAGAGCAAAAAACTTGCTTAAAACAAAAACAAAACAAACCTTTGTTTAGAGAACACTCAATCAAGACTGCCAGAGGTTTTTAAAGCTTCAGACACATTAATCAAAACTTTGAGTTATCTCTGCAGTGGTCACCTTTCACAGAGGAAAGAACCACACTATTAGGTTGAAGTGGTGAAAGCAAACAAGTAAAGTAGGAACGAAAAAAAAATATTGAGAGACCTTGAAAACACTCATATCAGACACAATGTTTTAATCACTTGATTAATCTTCACTGGGGCAATTTTGAAGCAATATTCCTATTAGACCAGAGTGCTTATAGGATTTGTAATTTAAAGGCTTTTAACAGAAATTCTTCAGTGGTTCCCTAATCAGTGCAAATATTGACCCCTCCTTTGAAAAAAGACAAAACGGAGAAGTGGAATCAATTAAACATCCTCTGATTGCCAATGTATGCAGGAGAGGTTTGCAATCAAAGTGTGGTGGTGAAGAAGTATCAATGCTCCACTTGCTCTTTCAGGGTAAAAGTGTTTCAGTATTCCCTCAGCTATTTTGTAGACTATTTTCTTGAGGAAATGAGGCTCATACAGTCCTGCAAAGCATTTCATCTGGAGTCCAATTGCATCTAAATTTGATGGGGGGATAGAATTCACTAAGTTATTAAGTTCTCACTCCTCCTGTAAGCAGGAGATGCAATCAGAAAAAAAAATACTGAAGTGCAAGCTTGGTCTTTATTAGATATGTTGATCTGCTCATTTTCTCTTTAGCAGCAAAGTAACTCAGCATTAGTATAGACTTAAGTTTATAATGATAATTTGTTTCTTGAAATTAATGTCTAACCTTAAGACAGGTAAACTTATTGAGTAGTTCCTGGGGTTCTTAGGTAATGTAGTAAGCTGTGTTCTCTCTCTCTCTCATTTTCCCCCTTAAATTTTGAAAACACTTCTATTCTGTTTTCCTAGTACCCAGGCAATATTTTTTTGTACTTTGAAAGGAATTAGCATTAGTAAGTGAGTTGCCATTGTGCTTATCTGGACATTAAACCAACCTTAACCTATGCTATATATATTGAGGGGATTTTAATCTCATGGTACTATGAAGTTAAGATTTATATGTCATAAGGGAAGACAGAAGAGGATAAGCTCCACAATTTCTCTCAGGTTGATGTCCTGTGTTGCTGCACTCAGACTAGGCTCACAGGTGGCTGGTTCTCACTCTGAGGTAAAGAAAAAGGCTACAAAATTCACCAAAGGTCTTGTTCATCCACTCCCTTTTCACCAAAGGCAGAGGTTGATAATGTCCTCACTGATCATCATGTACATTGCACTTTGTGGGGTTACAAACAACTACACCAAATGCGAATAGATGAGACTTTGGGCAACCTGGTCTAGTGAGGGTGTCCCTGCCCATGGCAGGGGGGTTGGAACTAGATGATCTTTGAGGTCCCTTCCAACTCAAAGCATTCTATGATTCTATGATTCGATCAAATAGGTGAAAAATTATTCCCAAGGTACCTGTCCTCTCAGTGTACCCACTCTCTGCAGTGCAGCAGCTGAGTGTTTTTGAATAAAAATGTTTACTCTGTGTTGGAAAGGCTGATGCAAACCAAAACCTCATCTCACAGCTCCTGTTGTCGACACAGGCAGGTCAGCTATATATTTATGTTTCTTAGCCTGACCTACTGTTCCTTCCCACAGGTTGAGAAGGTTTTGTTCTGGAGCCAAACCACAGACAAAGCCCACCCTTGCTTTGTTATTTGGTTGCCATCAAACTGGAACTGATGGTTTTTCACAAAGTGCTTGTGTCTGTTAAAGCTCTCAGATGCAGAAGTCCCCTGATAAGCTTGTAGCATGGGCACAGTGGCATTTGCATAATGGGCTTCAGCCTTCCTGGTGTTACTTTCTACAATACTGGGACATGACAAATAGCAAACTGTCTGTGTTATCTTTCCTCTTCTGAGGCTTTTCTATGCTTAGCAATAACTATGCTTTCTGACAGAGCAGAATGGGCCTCCTCACAAATTAAATGTTATTTGGGGGAGATCTGTAAGTGGTTTAGCACGAGGTCTAAATTATATAGCATGCTTGCTTTGGTAGAGCAGAATATGGCTCTACCTGGTCTGCATCTGTTCCTCTTGTCCAGAAGCAGAGTTAATTTGTCCTGTCCATGCTGTTGCAAGAGCCATGTAATAATTACAGCATCTAGTCTGTTCAACAGTCCCAGCTTGCCCTCATCATCATGCTGTCAGGCTGCCTGCAGACGTACCTTTGAATACAATGGGAAGTCAGTATCTGAAGACACATCAGATGTGACTGGGAAGCCAACCTGACCCAAAACTCCCAGCTGATTCTGCAGTTCCTCTCATTGTCAGGATTCATACATTAGAGGCAGTTAATCAAAACCTCATGTTTTCTCATGGCTCATATATGTTTAGAAGAACTATTGAGATGATTCTAGCAGAAGAAAAAGGGATCACAGAAGGAAGGAAGAAATGGAGGGAGATGAAAAGAGTAAGGCAAGGAGGAAAAAGATACAGCAGATAACCAAGAAAGATAGCTTCTGCTCTATGGAAATTACTACATTAAAAAAAGTCCAGGTTGATGGATGTATAAAATATCTTTTTCAAAAACTCAGGCTGGAGGAAGAAAAGCAGATTTGAAGCAGCATTATGTTCTCCTTTTCCAGTGTGAACAGAAAGATAATGAGGGGGAAACACCCGGCCCTTCTCCACTGTAGTGTTTTCTGGCATGTTCCAGAGGAGAAGATTTGAGTTGCTCACAAAGTGCTGTGTTGTATATCCTTGATGCATGTCTTCACAGGATACAAGTAGTCTGGAGGCACAGGACATCTAAGATCATTAAGTCCAACCATCAACACCACCATGTATACTAAACCATGTCCCAAAGTGCCATCTCTACAAGTTTTTTGAACATCTCCAAGGATGGTGACTCCACTACCTATCTGGGCAGCCTGTTCCAATGCCTGACCACTCTTTCAGTTAAGAATTTTTTCCTAATATCCAAGTAACTCTGTATAAATACAAATCCATTTCTTGAATCTGATTACAATGCAATGTTTGAAGGATTGAGAATAATAGAGGAGAATAGAGGAGCTTGCAAGACAGATAAAATTCAACAGAAGACAACAAAACAGATAAAATTCAACAGAAGACAACAAAAAGCCAAGACATAATAACACAATGAGATAACAACAATTTAAAAGACAGAGAAAATATCATAGATCTTATCTTCTGTACTAGGACCTAGTGAAATATCATCTGAATCTGAATGTAGACCTCTGGCCACTTCTGTCTAATCAATGTTCAAAACTGATTAATTGAAACAGGGAGATAAAGGAATGTGTAAATAGACTAACATGAAAACAGAGGAGAAGGAAAACCTTTCAAGACCTGAAGAGGTTGTCTTTAGTATACAAAAAACAATTTAAAAAGGGTCAGGAATGCTGCCTGTAAACATTAGGAGGGTAACAGGGAGAAGAGGAGCTATTCTTGAAGGAAAAAATGACAGAACACAAAAAAATGGAACTCTGATAAACTAAATATTAATGTAAAATAAAAGGCTTCCAGCTACTAAGCATTATGGCTTGAAGCAGCCTTCTGGTGAAAACAACTGGAAGTGGAAGCTGAGCTTGCCCCAAGGTGATTTGGTCAGTGATTTTAAAACTGAGGTTCCAGGATGCTGTTTTCTGCTGAGCTCTGCAAGCTAAGAAATCCCTTTAAATCAAATATCATATTCCTCAATAGACCTGTGTCTCTGAATCATAATTTGATTCTCATGGTGTCTCACAGCAGTGAACTTTACTCCATTCAGGAAATCTTTTTCAGACATTAAAAGAAAGGTCAAGAATAGAGAAAAAGCTTCTGAGTGGAAGCTAATATTGACTGTTTTCAAAAGTGCTCATGGTCAGCTATGAGAGAAGAAGAAACCACAGAAACACTCACAGCTGGCAAACATGAAATTTTATAACTAAGTTTAAATGTGAGATTTGTTTCAAGAGAAAAGTAGGGGTTTTTTCCTAAAAAGATACTCAGGGCTTAAGTTTGCAAAACATGAATAATTTAGCTTATGTCTTTTCTTCAAGTAATTATTTGAAAATGAAAGTTCAGTTTGCCTTGAAAAGATCCAAAAACCTACAGCACACAAATGCACTTAAAAATTATTTCACATTTATGCTGTTGTCTTTCAGAGCACCTTGTAAGAGATGCTGACATGAAATGCTCCTAGTCCTTTGCCACAAAGAAAAAGAGGGTATTTACAGTCATTTGAACTCGTAGTAGTGCAGGAAAGTACACACAGAAGATTACTATGCCTGCTGAAAACATGTATATGACTATATGGTATTGTGGCTATTGATCCATCACTTCACATGGACACCATGCACTTTCAAGTTTCAGTCTTTATGTTATGATCTGAAAGTCTAACTTCCCTTTTGAATGAGTCATCAATGAGACTATATAATCTACTGCCTAGTCATACATGCAATACCATTAAAATCAGTCTCAAAGAGCTGAGTTTTGAACCCATTGACAAATATTATGCCAAGAAGGAACCACTTAGACTCTACGGTGACTATTCTGTGAATAGTAGAATTTCACCTGCTGCTGAAATACATTAAGTCCTAATTTCATCCACCCTTAGACTGCACTGTGTTAAATACTGCAACTTAACAAAAGTTACAAAGAGTAACTGGCAGTTTCTGCCCTTGAGTTTCTGCAATTTCAAAGTATGACCAAAAGGTAACTGGGAACTTCCAGAAATGGAACAATCTATGCAGAAGAAAACTGTCAGCTTTCATGTGCTAGACATGCAATTGAATTACCTTCTTGAGTTTGATTTCACTTCATTGGGGCCAAAACAGGATGCAATCTGTAGTTGTTGAGAGAAAAGCCTCATCAGCACAATGAAATGGGAAAATAACTCTGAAAGTAGTGCCGAGGTAAAAGCCCTTCCACTCCTGCTTATCCTTCCAAATGGCTGGGGGTGAGAAAGAACATGTTGCTAACTGTGTAATGAGGCACAGATTGAAAATTGCTTAAAAGCCTGTGCACAGTAACAGTGAGGATTTTACCCAGTGGCACTCTGAGAAAATTATTGTAATTGCACTTTTTAGTTATTATCAACTTGGTCTCCAGGACCTCGGTAAGTGCCATTAGACATCTGCTGGGGGACTATTCTCAGCAAGCAAAGAAGCCGCCAAGTCCTTTAAAAAATATAAATAAGAGGGGAGCACTCATCATGTTGTGGTGGTGTGTTTTTTTCTTCCTGTAGATATGTCTCACAAATAACATTCTGCAGGGTTGGTTTTTTTTTTTTTTGTAAACTTAAATATTATATAGGGGTAAGTTGGCATATGCTATTTGCTGTAATGAGTGCTTTCCAGGTGAGTTGGATAACATTTATTCTGCTCATTTTATTACTTATAATAGTTGAATATCTTATTGAGGTGAATTTTCTAAAAAAATCAAGAAAGATAGAAGTTGGTAGAAGTTGAGTATCTACACTCCTCACTTTCCAAATTACATAACTCACATTTGCTTTACTTCTGCCATTGTTCTGCAGGGTTACTCTTGTAAAAAGGAGAAGAAATTGAAAGAAAAGGGATTGAATCCAGAAAAGTGTGGATGGATTTACAGAAAAAGTCATTCTCTAGCCCACAAGTTAGGAATTAGGTGCCCAGGTCCATGTGTGATGTCCACAGTACTGAGCCTCCTGTAGGGTTTCAGGTACTGATTTCATCCATGTTTTGTAAAATTGTTGTGAGTTGTCCCCAGTGGGCAGCTAAGACCAGATCACTGCTTACGCCAACCCCCAGTAGGACAGAGGAAGAGAAAAAGAGTAAAAGCTAGAAAATGTGTAGGTCAAGATAAAATTTATTTAATAAGCAAGGGAGAAGTCAAAGAAGAGAAAAAGAAAACTAAACAAAAAAAGCGATGCAAAGGAATTAACTCACCAACTTCCAAAGGTAGACTGATGCCCAGACACTTCCTAAGTGAGAGATGGCTAAACTGGCTAACCCTGAACACCAGCCTCCCTCTTTGTATTTCTGAGCATGATGTTATATAGCATAGAATGTCTCTGGGTAACATTTGGGTCATCTGTTGTGTGCCTCCCAACCTTTTTGCACACCCCCAGTGGGTACATTGTGGGGACAGAGGGAAAAACAAGGGAGGTCCAGTGCTGTACAGCAATAGATAAATCATGAGCATGTTATCAGCATTGCTCTGGTCACAAATACAAAACACAGACCATACCAGCTGCTATGAAGAAAATTAACTCCATCCCAGACAGATGTAACAGAGCCTGTACAAAAATACTCAGAAGGGAAGAGATCAAAGGGGCAAACCATGAGTCCTAAGCTTTTTCACTGGAGATCTTCCATATACTAGGGGAAAATTCCAAAACTATCTGGAAGAGCCTGGACAGAGCCTGGGCAAAGATGATCCCATCGTCCCTGTGGAGGAATCTGGTCTACTGCAGAGATGGGAATGCAATGTATGACTGCAAGAGGAAAACAATCATGAAAGAGCACAAACCCATCATGAGGATAATCAGCTGGGATGGCAGCATCCAGTTTTATCTCCACTTTTAGATTATTTCAGATTTGTAACCAGAGCTTGTTTAGCAGAAGTAAATGAAGGATACATGTACACTATTACATTAAACACAGTGGGACTTTCCTCTGTCACTGATACTACTGGCATGGAGCGGTCAATATCCATACTATTAAACTCTCTTGCCTTTCAAAACAGGATGGCTGCATCTAATATGATTCTTGGAAATGGTCCATGGCCTGTGTTGATTGGTTCTGTGCCTGGGAATTGTCTGGAGAGTGCTACCTAATCCTGACTAAAACTGTGCCATACACTATTTTAACAAATTAACAGATTAACACAGCAGGTTGCTCTCACTGCCTAAGTAGAATATAGACATAGTCAAATGGCCCAATTACCCACTAGTTATTCTGCTATAGCTCTCTAGGATTGCCATGGGGCAACCACAAGTTATTGTGCCCTACATGGAACCATCTTAGTGGAGGTGGTTCTTAAATTGACCCAACTTCAACAGTCCTGAGACTTCACATGGTTTGTCAGACCAGAATTGAGCAAAAAACAGGAATCTTCCTTTGCAGATGGAGTCCACCCCTTGCAACAGACACAGTGTAGAAAATGTAGAGCTGGAATGGCCAGGAAGGCATTAATCCTTCAAAAGATACTTGCTCCCTCCCCATACACACTCCTGCTGTTCACCCAGGCAAGGCAACAGGGCAGGAAAACAACTACAAAAAATAACACGGTGATTCTTGCAGGAAAATTTGTTCCCCTCTATTCTATATTGTTCATGGTTTTCTATGTTGTTAGGGCCTTGGCTAAAAACTAGGACACTACATATAAACCAAGCAGGTAACTAAAGCCCTCTCACAGAAGTAGGCCCTCAGCTTCCTGCTTATTCCTCCCTTCCCAGCCCCCCACCCCCCTCCGTGAGGCCTCACGTGGGAATCAAACACAAAGCTGCTCTCCCTCATCCTTTGAAACGCGGTAAGACAAAAGGGAGAGCCTTGAAAGCAAAGGTAACTGCAGAAAAGCAGGCAGCTATTCACTTGCAAAGGAACCCTCTTGGGCTGCTTCCTGTGCTTTCTCTTCTCAGTTTCCCCCTGATCAAAGAGCAGTCTCCACAGCCTGCATAATACATGAAGCCGGGATGGCTGACAGCGTGCTCTGGCTCGGAGAGCTCAGGAGTGTGCAGGGAGGCTTTGATGTCTGCATGCTATGAATGGCCCTAATGGCTGCTCTTCCCCTGTTTGCCCCTGCATCCCTCAAACCCCTGCTCAGAAGCAGAACCCAAGAACTACTCTCTCCTTACTTCGTTCACTAGGATGGTCCTTTTTTTTTTTTTTCTCTCCTCCTCTAAAAGAAACCACCCTACTGGGTCTATCTGATGCCTAATGAAGCAAGCAGAGGACAAGATGTCTGTTCCACGCGGTGAGCGATGAGAGGAGGAACAAAACTTGTTTAGTGACACCTGCAGAGATGGGGAAATACGGGGCAACATCTCAGAGCAGAAACCAAAACAACATCCCCTACCCCTGCAAAGGAAAGGGATTACACTCAGCACTGACGCCGTGCTTTATGATAGGCTTCTGCCCTGCTTTGAAGCTGAAGCCTGAGAAATTTAAAAGGAAACAATCCTTAATCCTGCTCTTTTTTTTTTATGATTTACTGATAAAGTGGAATCCACTTTGCTGTTAAGTAGCTCAACTGATTTTCAGAAGCCAGTCTATTTCCTGAGATGCAAAGCTTTGCTTATGTAAAGAGATCGACATTGTTTATTGGGGTGAGGGAAGGAATAGTGTGTGGGAGAAGTTTGAATGACCTTTGTAGAGGGCTGCCTTTTTTTTTATTTCATTGTTAGCATTATTATGATCAATTTTCTGTATGCTTCAGGAAATAGAGGATATAAAAGGAAGACGAAATACGAGGAAGGAAAGATGTTTTTGTCTATTTTTAGCAAGACATTCTGAAAGTCCACTCAACAGGTGCATTTTTTTACTTCCCATGACATGAACATTTCTTTCAGAAAAAATAAAAAAGGAGAATATGCTGTTCTTATTCTGTCCAATATGAATGATGTAATATTAATTACGTATATCCCATCCTGCTAAAAAAGCCCATCTTCTTATTCTCTGCATGGTTGCTGAGCACATAGAGAATCTTAAAAGCCTCATGCCAGTTCATTCCAAGGTCTAGCTCAATGAAAAAAGCTATCTGCAAAAGAATGGATAGCTATAAAACAATTAAAATTATGTATAAACACCATTAACAATAATTGATCTTTTAAATCAGGAAGCTTTTACTGATCCACCTTGGCACTGGGGGCTTAGAAACAGAAAAAAAATAGCTTGCACTGGAGTAGATACATCCCAGAGTCAGTCCACTCATAAACCTTAAGTCCTACTGATAACACTAGGCTTATATGACTCATTCTAGAGAGAGCGATATTCAATATTAATTAAAAAATAAGTTTGTATTGGTTAAATAATCCCACTTTTGTTAGTAGAATCTATCAAAAATTTAAATGTAAATTAAAAAGGGAGGAATTACATACATTGCATTTTACCTGCCTGAAAGCAGTCTATATTCAGAAATAAAATAAAAGGGTGAAATATAAAACATATATATATACACATCATATATTGGTGAATGATCTTTATTTAAATGAAAACAAGCACAAATACACAATTGTTTACCTGTTTTCATTTTATTATTCACATTTCAAGTCTTCCCAACTACTGAGTAACCAATAACCAATCTCTAATTGGTTTATCTCTAAACATAATATGCAATTTTTGGAATCACCAAACAGCCCAAAATGAAGTGGTACCTTTTACACACCTTTACATGCACATATCTTTGCAGGTGTATGATACCAGAAATACAAATTCAATAGCCTTCTCCAAAGCCCCTGTTAATTTCCATCCACGAAGTCACACTTTCAATACCCTTCTAATTTCTCCCTTCCCAGCTCCCACCTCCAAAAGGGAACTCAAAAGGACATGTAGAGCTATAGCTCACAATAAACATTTTCATGGATCTTTGCATCCCTTATGCCCAAGACAAATATTTTTCTTTGCAAAATACAGGCAACAGGTCACTGATTATCTATGTCCTTCCTCCCTTCCCTTCCCTTCCCTTCCCTTCCCTTCCCTTCCCTTCCCTTCCCTTCCCTTCCCTTCCCTTCCCTTCCCTTCCCTTCCCTTCCCTTCCCTTCCCTTCCCTTCCCTTCCCTTCCCTTCCCTTCCCTTCCCTTCCCTTCCCTTCCCTTCCCTTCCCCAACATTCTTCCTGTTCTGGAAGTCTCTCTAAGTTGGAGTCTTACTCTTTGACATAGTGCTTTGAGGCAACCTGCCTACCATCATAGAAATTGTTGCTTACCATTTGCTAAGTCACGTCTAAAGAGAGTTAATTCATTGCAACTCTGTAAGAAGCATATATACCATCAAAAGTAACTTCAGAAAATCATCAGCAGGAGTCTCAGAGAGAATGTTAAATACAGCCATGGATGTCCACTATTATTCTCCTGAAAATTCTCTCCACCAGGGTGGTGAAATCTATAGTGATGCTTCACCTCTAAATTTGTATTGTTATTTGTCAAGATCAGTAAAAGGCACCCTGGACTTCTGTTTTGTTTGAGGAATGGGATTTGTCCTGAGAATGATCTGTCTTTACTATTTTTGTTTCTTTGATGAAGTTACTAAATATCCTACCTGAGGATGAGAGCGCAGCTGTACTGAACAAATTGCGAGCTGTGTTTGAAAATCTGTCATCTAAGCACGTGAGAAATAGGTATGTGAGTGTGGTGGGTTGACCCTGGCTAGAGGCCAGATGCTCACTAAAGCTGCTCTGTCACTCCCCTCCTCAGACAGGGGAGAAAGAAGGACAGGGAGAGATCATTTAGCAATAAACTTCACCAGCAAAAGGGAGTCAACGCCGAATAAAATGCATCTGATTTATTACCCAGTCAAAACAGAGCTGGATAATGAGAAATGCAAACAGACCTTAAAACACCTCCCTCCGCCCCTCCCTTCTTTCCA
Source organism: Gallinula chloropus (assembly GCF_964237585.1). Classification (NCBI taxonomy): domain Eukaryota; kingdom Metazoa; phylum Chordata; class Aves; order Gruiformes; family Rallidae; genus Gallinula; species Gallinula chloropus. The sequence continues at coordinate 7,002,656 of NC_140086.1, forward strand.
GGTTCACCTTTATTCTGAATTCTCCTCCCCCCAGTCTACACAGGGAGATGGGGAATGGGGGTTGTGGTCAGTTCATCGTGTGTTGTCTCAGCTGCTCTTTCTCAGGGGAGGACTCCTCACACTCTTCCCCTCCAGCATGGGGTCCCTTGCTCAGGAGTCAGTCCTCCATGAACTTCTCCAATGTGAGTACTTTCCCACAGAGCTTCAGCTCTTCACCATCTACCCCAGCATGGGTCCTTCCATGGGGTGCAATCCTTCAGGAGCAGACTGCTCCAACAGTCTCCTGCAGTGTCATAAGGGTCACAGCCTTCTTCATGTGTCTTCTCCTGCTCCACCATGGGGTCTTCCACAGGCTGCAGATGGAATCTCTACTCCTCATCATCTGGGCTGCAGGGGGACAGCCTGCTTCACCACAGTCTTCTCCATGGGCTGCAGAGGACTCTCCCTGTCTCTGGAGCACCTCCGTCCCCGAATTCTTCACAGACCTTGGTGTCCACAAAGTTTCTTGTATCTTCTCACTCCTTTCTCTGGTGGCAAAACCCAGCTATTTGTGGTTTTTTTTTTCCTTCTTAACTATGTTATCATAGAGGTGCTATCACCTTCATGGATTGGCTTGGTGTTGATCAGCCACAGGTCTGCCCTTGAGCCAGCTGGTATTGGTTCTGTCAGATCTTGGGGAAGTTTCTAGCTTCTTCTTGCAGAAGCCACTCCTGAAGCCCCAAACACTACTACCAAAACCCTGATTCAAAAACCTGTAACAGTAAAATGTACCTGAAAGTTGAGATACATATACTGGAACATACTTTAAGGAAAAAATAAACAACAAAAGAAAGCAAACCAAAAAACTACTAGATGCCAATTCCTTTTCACAGAGAATAGTAGTAAATGAATACAGAACAAAAGAGGTGAGGGTAGGGGAGAGGGTGCTTCTATCAGAGACTCAGCTTACCGATAAACTGATTTTTAGCAAGTCAAATGAACACCTGATATGAAGAATTTAAATACATCAATACAGTGGGTGGGCTGGTGGTGTGGATATTATATGTGCAGTATAGAGTGGGACAATCGTGTCCTTCAACTGGCTAGTTATGCTGTGTTAGATGCACCTCAGGACACAGTTGGCCCCTTTTGCTGCCAGGGCACACTGTTTACTCATATTTAACTCACCACCAAACCAATCCCCCCAGATTTCCTTCCATGAGGCTGCTCTCCAGCATCTCATTCAAAAATTATTGATCTTCTTTCTAATATAAGATTACATAAGATTACATCATCAGGTTAACGTCTTCCCCATTTTATGTGTGGAAAGTACGTGGAAAAAGGCAATAAAGAAGTTTTCTCATAGTTATAAAAGAAAAGCAGCATGTGTGAAGTCTATGACCTAATCCCTGGTCTATTCAATTAGGTCCTGGCATTGTCTATTAAAAGACAATAAATCTGCAATTCAAGTGAGAAATGTTGACTGCCTCGAAAATGAATTTTAACTGCATATTTCACTAAAATATAAAATATTATATTTCCAGGTAGGCATCAGTGCTATGAAATATCAGACTTTTTTCTTTTACAAGGCTTTTAAATATTATCACAGTAAAACTGCTGTTTAATTGACATTCCCTTCACTGTCACTCAGAAAAACAGATGGATTAAAACATCAATGAAATGATGATTATGACACTGTGCTACTTCATAGAATCTGAGATTAAATGCTTAAGAATAAACTTTTGTGGAAGAAGCTCTTGAGGAACTATTTGTGGAAGCAGTTCTGAGTTTAATATTGGAAAATCTTATTTTTTAAATAATGATTTTTATATATTTTACACAGAAAATTAGTGGATTTGCTTCTATTTTTGAAAGTACATGTGTACCAACTAAATATGGCATATTAGTAAAACAAGGACAAGAATCAATAATCTAGGTTTTCCTCTAAACCATCTACACAAATCCAGGTTCTAGCCCATCAACTTCTGCCTCCAGAAAATGATAAAAATAGATGTTCATCATTGCAGCTCAGGCAATCCCCTGAGAGCTAAGTGTAGCTACTGGGGACAGTGAAGATGTTTAATGCCCGTTACTTTTGCTCAGTATACAATCTAAAATAGATATGGTCATTCCAGTACTGGGATTCAGAAGTCACAGCTGATATAATTAACTTAATCACTTCCTGAGTTGTGTGTGGGTACATTCATAACTATGTAGGCATAACTTCAAAATAGGTTTTCCTAAGAGGTGGCTAGCTCAGTGCTTGAAGTGTAGGGTCACAGTTTGCTAGGCTGAAGAACAACTGCTGATACAAGGCTGGCTCTTTAGAAAACCAGGAAACTCAGAATCACCAGTTGTTTCCATAATTTGCCATGGATAATCTTAAGAGCTAGAAACAAGGAAGGCAGGGGACAGGTTTCATATCTGAGTGATCTCCAAGCTCAGTATTTCAGTATTGACATCCTGGTATGGAGAATGATTCAATCATACATAAAACTTAATGTCATTGCAGTCACTTGGAACCATTTTATGAAGCCCAATTAGAAAATTTTTAAAACAGTTTTTCAGCACTTTTATCAGGAAACCTTGGATAATGCAGCATTTCCTCAAGGTGGTAACTCCTTTGGGCAAGAACCCTTTCGGTCTGCATGGGTTTCTGGGGAGGGACTGTCTTTGCTGGCTTTTCATGGTATGTTCCACACCAGGACAATGATGTAGTCCTTCTCCTTTGATTGTATTCTTAACAAATCATACTCCTGGATATGCTACTGTCTTCCTACATATTCTTAAAACACCTTCTTAAAGGAGTTATTTCAATGTGTGCTCTTAACTGATAAAAATATGATGAATACAAATGCCCTCACTTACAATGAAGAAAGAAATAGCTGGTTTCTAATGCATTACTAAAGTGTAAATATAGGTACTGAGGTAAATTTCTTATGTTCTGAAGACTTCAGTACAGTCCTTTTATGTCATTGCACCTACATTAACATCTCAGCCATTCTGGATTCCAGGCTTGCATCATGCCCCCCATACTGTTTCTGTGCTACACTAAAAGAAGTCACTTTCTTTATCTCCAGGATTTTACATCAACTTCTGTTCAGGTTTGATAAGCACTCTCATAAAACATATTTTGTGTACTGGAGTGACTGGGTGACTGGAGGGATGGTAATTTTTATTATTAATTTTTCCAGGAACAAACCTGGGGGGTGTTCTGAAATGTGAGTATGATAACGAAGGGGTGGTGCCTGCAATTTCTTCTGTGTTTTCGGTCCAGCCACACTGTGTCTGATAACTGTGAGCAAACAAATCATTTGGATGTCTCTGCTTCAGTTTTCTTTGAAAAGAAACACTGCCATAGACTTGTTAAGTCTATAAAAAGAAACAAGCCTTAGGGTAGAGTGGCTGTAGTCAATGACTTTCACATCTGAGAAGTCTAGCAGGAAGATCCTATTCTCAGAACCAACTCTTAGTCTAAAAAAGAGGAAGGACAAACAGGGGAGGGGAGTGTTGGGGGTGGTGTATGTATGGAGGATGGGCTCAGGAGAGAGCATCCAGTCCTGTGATTATGGTAGGATTTTCAGTGACAGAAACAAAGGAGTCAAGGTTTTACTACAGCAGATCCTCACTAAAGGAATGGTCAGCCCTGAGGAACTTTAAAGAAATCCATGTTGTGGGTTTTCTTTTTCCTTGCCAACACAAGTTGTGCTAGGTATTGTGTTTCCATAGCAACACAAATTTGCTTAATGAGACAGTTTGCAGAAAAGCTAAGGACTCCAACTCTCTGAATACCCAGATATAGCTAACGGCATGAGCCATCCACCAGCTGCTACACAAGGATCAACTCATCAGGTAAATATGGATGAAAAGCTGTAATTCTTTCTCATGTTGCTTTGGATGAATTAAGCTATGATTTCTCCAGGTACTTAGGGTTTAGGATTTAGACCAGCAACCTAAGATGCCAGTACTGCTGGCATGAGGTTACGCACTGCACAAAGTAGTGAAGGAGGAATAAACCCTCCTGAAAGAAGTACTTTCATCCCCTTGTGGTCTATTGTTGGAGCCAAAATTTACATGTACCCAAACATACATGCTCATGTGAACAACATGTAGCAGAAAGCACATGCAAGAAAGGAGGAGGTTAAAAGTGGTGTGTTTAGTGCTGAAACCTGCCATGCTGCATGGGCCTCTAGTAGAAGGGACCATGACCTTAGTCAAAGATGATGAGGTTCTCACATGGTTTGGGTTGATTCTCTTCTTCTGGAACATTTTCAGTTATTTTTCAGATGACTGCAGTTGCTGTCTAGCAAAACAGGATCCCACAGCACACAAAAAGCTGACAGAAGCCTAGGTGGTTGCTAGCTGAAAGTACATAGGCTGGAGAATATAAGAAAGTAATTTACTTACCTAAATTAGCATTTACCTGTGAAAAGCAAAATTATTATCATGCTCAACTGAGCATAGATGATTGAAATACATTAAATTCTAATAATTTTGGATGGTTGTATTACAAATAAAGTCCCATAATGCCAAACAAGAATTCACATCAACCAGAGTTCTGCCTGTCTTTTGCTTATGGAAGTCAAGTCTTTTGATCAATGCATAACAGAGGTGTCCATACCTGATATTATCCCTAAATCCATCAACATGGATTCCCTATTTCTATTACCCATTTCTTCTAAAAAACCAAAACCCAAAACAAGCCCACCAAAAAAAAAAAATCATTGTTTTTCATGTTTTAAAGGGCTGTGAATCACTGTAAAGAGGGAAGGACTCACAAACATTATCAAGAAAGAATTTCAGTTTCCCTAGGACTGAATTGATCTCTCTTATTTATTTTAAAAATAAAATACACCCACTGAGACAGTGGTATTTCTTGTCTTTGTTGCCACTAACACCTGGAAAAAGAGTTATAATTTTATGCAGAAAAAATCCTATTTGATCTGACTTCAGTGTGGTAGTAGAAATGAGTAGTAAATGTATGGGTAACACAAACTATTAAAAAGAAAGTCATGTTTTAGGCAAACAAAACCAAATATGAACAAGATTTCCCCTAAAGTATCTGGCCAATCTTTCCTTTTCATGACTTAGTCACCATTCTTCATACCAAGCACAGAGCAGAAAGCAGTATTGGGGACATTTTATTCCGTACATTAAGAGATGTATGACCAGTTTTATCCAGTTCACACTGAAACAATGCTCTTGACTATGAAACTATCATTAAGTTTGAGGAGCATTTAAGTGTATCCCTTTTGGGACTCTGGTGAAATGGGTGGAGGTGGTCATTTTAATGATGATACAGTATTTGCTTATCATGGTTATCATTACTTCTTTTCCTTTGAACTGATAGAAATTATGCCTGCTTTGTCTTCTCTCCCACTGGCAACCCATTTTTTACCTAGGGGTATTTTCCAGAGTACAGAATGGCAACATGGGTATCAATCCAAAAAAGGGATCTCTTGTTGATCTGAAGACATTGAATGAAAGAAGAGAGACATGAAGTCCTGGGTGAGTCTTTGATTATCTTTCCTTTCCTATTTTTCATTGGGTCTTGATTCCTTTCTACTGGCTTGCTGAGTTTTCAGCAGCTTTATTTTCCTTTCTAAATGAATTATAATGAATGCTGGGTCTTCTAGTAAGAACTGGCCCAATTCTGTCTACAACATGAGTCTAAATCTGTAATTGCATTAATGGTGTCCTTTCCTTTGTTCACAATATGTTCTTTTCTTAGTTTAAAAAAAAAATGCTTTCTGGAATTCTTTTTAAACTTTATGTGCTCACTCCTCTCTCTCACACCCAGTTTCACACCTGGCTAAAAAATTATAATTCCTCTCTCTGTCATTGGTTTGTTAATTCTGAGAAGCTTGCAGTCCATCTACAGAATTTTAGCTCAGCAAGGGATGTGTTGAAGGATATTACCATCACCTCAGGACTGCTCACACCTTTTGTAGATACGGATCTCTACCATTGCTCTTAGTTGTCCAGTCACTTTATTACTTCTTCCTTATAAAAGGAGCTTGCATGTCTGTCCTCGTAGAGCCCTCTAATATGGTCCTAGTTAACCTATGATGCCTTACCTTGTATATTATATTCCCATTTCCTCTGAAATGTCTTGGTGATTTCAGTGGCAGCAGACTATGCTCTGAAATGCCAATTCCACTCAAAGAAATGGAAAATGAATTCTGCCTGGGACTCAATACAAATGACTTTTGTGACTTTTTCCTTTTTTTTTCCCCCTCCTTTTTTCCTGTTACATTCACTTTGGTTTCAATTTTCCTTTATCAAAAGCTTTCATTAGGGAAGTGATTTGCTCTTGGTGATCTCTCTTTCTCACATTTTCCTTCTCTTCCTCTCCAGCTTTTATTTTGTATTATCTTTGGACTCAAGGAATAAAGAGTGTGCTTTACCATCCCAACACAGTGTTTTAGGAGAGATGTAGTGTGTTGTTTTGAATTATATGGTGTCACTGTGAATGCAAGTAAGTGTATACACTGTATTGCTCTTGGAGGAAAGACTGGAAAAAAACCAAAGATGGGGAAATGACAAGCATAAACAGCTGGTTTGGGTTTACAGATATTTTGAAGATGTTTTCATCTTAAAACATCAATAGTCTGTAACAGGGTAAAAAGGCACTGAGACTTAAGACTGAGGTCTTTTTCTGCACTTTTGATCCATACCAGTTCATGTCATTGCCTACCACGAAGTTCTGGATAACTGTTTCCAAGCTGCTAGAAAACGTTTTGAATTAGGGAGAGTTGTGCCCCTGCTCACCTGCAATTCAATCCAGCATCATAGCTGAAAATGAGGATAAGAGTCTTATGAAAAGCAAGACTTATGCTAGTAAATGCTCTTTTTCATGAGCTATCAAAGTATAAAGGAATTGTAATGTTCACAGTATTTGATAGTTCTGGGTTGAAGGTGTTTCCTATATATATAGTTAGGAGTAGAAAAGAACGTATTTATGCAGTCAGAATGTGCCAGAGATTATTCCAAGTAGATCTCTATTATTTTTTCCAAAGAACAGGCAAAAGTGTAAGTTTTGTGACTGTAATGGCACATACAATCTTAATGGGCTCTAAGCCAGCAACCTTTTAGAATGTATTCTCCTGTGAATAAGCTGGGAATGTGACAAATGTATTGCTAATTAGACTAACATCATATTCATCTGAAATGGCTCCAAAGAGGGTTTCTTTTCAAAAAATGGATTCGATGATCCACGGGTACTGCATTATTGAAAGGACTGTTATTGTTCCAGTGATGGAAACATTCCATGTTTAGTCAGGTTTTTACTTATTTACAGTTTCAGGGTTTGTGGATTTCTTTGGTTTGGTTGGTTGGTTGTGGGGCTTTGTGGGTTTTGGTTGGATTTGTGTGTGTGTGTGTGTGTGTCTTTGGTTGCAACTCATGCACGGAAATGAATGGGTAGGGATATGAGTCATAGCACTTTGGCATCTTTCTACATTTATTTTGTATACCTCACCCTCTCCATAAAGCATCAGGCAGCTTCAGAGACTAGTAGAAATGCGAACTAAAGACCATTTTCCTGCCTAGAGCCTTCTGTTTAAATATTTGGGGTCTTGGATATGGTTGCTGCATAATCACAAAGAGTGGAATTCTCACCTAACATTATCCATTTAAAGATGAGGGGTTTAGTATAAACTAGTGCAGGGTTCATCTCATCCAGTGCTGTGTGTGCACACATCTCCATCTGCATGAGGAAGCTGCATTTTTACCATAGTTAACAAAGATAATTTAATTTTAGGAGGTCCTTAAACTCTGCTGACTTGTTTGACCACACAGGGAGTATAGCATGACTTGCTTATACAGACATACCAGCAGAGCAGACACGCACGTTCATTCAGCAGATGCCAGCTAGGTGTCTTGGATTGCTCAACAGCCTGTGAGACACAGAGAGATGCTCCTCCAGAGAGTGAATTATCTCATTAAGAGAGACAATGGGATCCTGGGATCAGGAGGAGTGTGGCCAGCAGGTCAAAGGAGGTGATCCTCCCCCTCTACTCTGCCCTGGTCAGGCCCCACCTGGAGTATTATGTCCAGTTCTGGGCTCCCTGGTATAAAAAGGAGAGGGATCTCCTGGAGAGAGTCCAAAAAAGGGCTACAAAGACGATTAAGGGCCTGGAGCATCTCCCCTATGAGGAGAGGCTGAATAAACTGGGACTGTTCAGTCCTGAGAAGAGAAGACTAAGGCGGGGGGGGGTCTAATTAATGTCTATAAGTATCTTAAGCATGGAATGCAGGGGGAATTAGCCAGCCCCTTTTCAGTGGTCTGTGGAGATAGGACAAGGGGCAATGGCTGCAAGTTGGAGCACAGGAAGTTCCACACCAACATGTGGAAGAACTTTTTCACAGTGAGGGTGACAGAGCCCTGGGACAGGCTGCCCAGGGAGGTAGTGGAGTCTTGTTCTCTGGAGATATTCAAGACCCATCTGGATGCCGACCTGTGCAATATGTGCTAGGGAGCTGCTTTGGCAGTGAGGGTTTTACCCGATGATCTCTCGAGGTCCTTTCCAACCCCTACAATTCTGTGATTCTGTGATTCTAAGATGGATATTGAAAATAGGTCAGGTGAATTAGCTTCTTAAATTCCTTAGATGTAACTCTTTAAGCCATGCTGATGGAGGCAGTGGTAAAATGCCACCCATCTGAACCCAACAGACCTTCTGTGAAAAGGACAGTTTTCTTTCTCCCAGCATGACTCACAAGCTGCAATCACCACTAGTCACCTGGCAGGATGAGAAAGAGTCTTCACCCAGGGCTGTGAATGCCTGTCAGTGTGGCTGTCCCAAAAGAGACATGGGACGTGGCACTGCCTGCCTTACACTCATAGCAACCTGCTATGGTGGTGCCAAACCCCAGCCTAAGACAGGGCTGGGAATGTCTGAGTCTGAGTTTTGGCCTTCGAGCTGCTCCACCATGGGCTTGCTTACACTGCTCTATTTTAGTCCTCACTCACGCAGAGCCTGTGGGGGATCCCTGTGTGTACCAACGTGCGCAGACACACCACATACAGTGCCTTATCTTTTGATTAATGCAGAAAGCAGAAGCCAAAGCACAGGCATGGAGGAATCAATTGCTCTGTATTTTAGAGAAGTGACTTCATCTCTGCAGACATCTTTCACACCCACTGCTCCAAACACAAGTGTTATCTTGCTCAATTCCATGACAGCACATTCCTCTTTTGAAACCTGACACGAGTGCTTTGAGGGAGGCAGGGAACAACAGTAACCGAGCACACACGGTACGCTCAGGGATAAGAGCAGTAAGCATTGCAGTCATTGAGCTGACATCCTTACAGGCATTTGCCTTCCAACCTATTAGCCTGATCTTCTTTCTGAAGACCAAACAGAGGGTGCATTGCATCAAAAACCCCCTAGATATCCCGAAGTCCCAGACCTTGTAATCTAGATACCCCCTCAAATCCTCATGTAATGGATTTGCCACTGATCTTGACAAAATAGACGTGAATACAGGAATGAAGGTTGCATAGGGCAGGGTCTGGTTCTCAGTTTAGACTGAAAAATCAGCTGTAAAAATCTGCAGAAAATACAGACATTTACCTTTATATAGCTATTCACTGGGGACAGATAAAATGCTGATCCATACTGGGAAAGGAAAGAGAAGGCAATCAGTGTGTTGCTGCTTGGCTTTGGCCTCAACACAAAGCTCTGCAGCACCTCATGCAGGTATGATTCTCTCGGAGATCCCACACTGGCACATTTTCACCTGGGACAAATAAGGACCCTCCAAAGACAAAGGCAACCCATATCCAAAGGCTGTAGAAAATCTAGATGTGCAGATCCTACGTACCTGAACACCGGTGTGGGTTCTACTTTGTTCTGCAAAGACAGACTGAATTCTGCCTGACATCTCCATGTCACGGCAGGTCAGTCAGTTCATAATTGGCTCTAATTGGTGTGGTGACGTACTTTACCTGCAGGCAAATGATACTCAGAATGGTGTAAAATTCTCTCCTGCTTCTCAAGAAACATCAGAGCTTTCAAACTGATCTTTACATCCAACAGACCCACTGATCAGGATAATTGAGAGGCTTTTTTTTTTTAGATACACGTAGCCATTAAAACCCAAACCCACTGTGTAATAAATTATACACATAGAGGTGCATGAAGGTTCTTCCACCGGATCTTTAGATTATGTAGGACTGCGGGTAGCCTTTGTGTGTCACATATATACATAATTTCCCTGCCTGAATCAGGTTAGCTTTTGTGTGTCACATATATAAATAATTTCCCTGCCTCAATCACGCAAAGAACAGACCCTGCAGTCATGTGCTGCTCCTTAGACAAGCCTGTCAGACAGAGTCTTCCAGGAGTGCATTTACCTTCTGCAGTCTTGGGCAACAAATGGTGAGGGGAGAGACAGAAAGCAAATCCCTGGATATATATCTCCAGGCTTTCTTTGATCGTATCCTAGTTTTTCAACTTGATTTCAAGCTAGATGCCGTTGCTATTTTAAGATTTAAAGAAAACAATGCTGCAGAAAGTAATAGGAAAGCAAAGCGATATTAGGAGTACAAGGAAACTTTTGGGGTCATAAAGTCCAGTCCTCAAACTCACAGGAAACAATGCAATTAATGTTTGGTCCACAGAACATATACTTCAAACCCCAGGGCAGAAAATACTTTCAACAGTCTACATGAAACTTAAATTTTATAGTGAAAGACCAAAATCTCCAAATATGATATGTCAAAGGAAAAAACGGTGAGAGATGTTGGGCATTGCCAGTGTGCTCACCTCCTGCAAAAGCCAGCAGTGATTTAGGAAAAAATAAGGTGTGATTCCAGAAGCGAACCATACTTTGCAGGTCTGCAGAGCTTTGTCCCACAAATTGCTTTCTTCCTGCAGCTTGAAAATAATTTCAACCCTGAGACTGTGCTGAAGAAATGCCATCCAGAATCTGGAGGAATTTCTCTAGTGCTCCTGTCAGCAGCACATCCCACCTTGCATTGCTGGCTAAACAAAAGGAAGGAAGGAAGGAAGGAAGGAAGGAAGGAAGGAAGGAAGGAAGGAAGGAAGGAAGGAAGGAAGGAAGGAAGGAAGGAAGGAAGGAAGGAAGGAAGGAAGGAAGGAAGGAAGGAAGGAAGGAAGGAAGGAAGGAAGGAAGGAAGGAAGGAAGGAAGGAAGGAAGGAAGGAAGGAAGGAAGGAAGGAAGGAAGGAAGGAAGGAAGGAAGGAAGGAAGGAAGGAAGGAAGGAAGGGCAGGGAAAAGAAAATAGGCAGAACTTTTTACCTCAAATGCTGGAATTCATTTGGGGAAACTGCAAAACATGAGGTGCAGAATAAACAGAAGCCAAGCAAAGGGCAGCCAAGTCTCCTTTCAGACCTTTGACACGAGCACAGTGGTACAAATCCCTTCAGGCTTTCTTTCAAGACCCACTTTTCCTATCTTTTCTTTGGGAAAATGAGAACACCTTTGTACCCCATGTCATTCCTTCAGCTATAAGAAGGCGGCACAGAACTGTGTCATCCAACACCCTCCTTCAGCAGCTGGAATGAATGATTTGCTTGGATCCGGTTTCAAAATAGTGTTTTGCCTTCTCATTAAAATAAATCACAGAAAGTGTTGTCATCACATGCTCTGGGCTTAAAAAGAAGTGCTCAGGTAGTTATTCATGCCTTAAGGGACAGGCATGAAGGCAAGCTCTGAATGGTGCATGAAGAGAGTGTAAAGAAAAAGCTTCACAATGAGAGTGATAATAAAATGTCATTGAACCTACTCTTGAAAATTAAAATTCTGGAATGTGTTAGGGAATCCCTAAGTTTTTACTTCACTTTTTATGTTGCTTTAGTGAAATATTTCAAATGATCATGTGTGTATATGGCTGTCATGGGGATTGGTTTGTCTGTGTGTGCACATACACTTTTTTCCATGTATTTGCAAATAAATAAATGAAATAGAGTCTCTGGGAATTAAGTTTCTAAATTTTGAGGATTCAGCATTCATGTGTGCTGCTAGGGAGATATATCTATATATTCACAAATATGTGTGTGTGTGTAACATAGGTGTATATATGTACTGGGTATAATTAAGGGCATCACAAGACCAGGTTTGTTCCTTTGTCCCACTCCTGTAAGTGCTAAGCAGATAAGCAGAGTATCCTAAAAACTCACACATGTATCTCGATGGGTTTCCTTTTTTCCCAAGCTCTGGATACTGTCTCCTCCCCTTTGCTCCCACCTCCAAGGCAGCTTCTAGGAGTGTCTATGGACTCTGCCTGCCTCTTATACAAGTAACCCTGATGCAACAGAGATATTATTAAACATTATACAACACGGTTAGTTCCCGGGAAAGACCCCGAGCAGTGTAGCTCTGGCTGGTGACTCAGAGGCATTTGTGTCCCTTGCATCACTAGATGGCACTATTAACTTAAAATCACCACACACTTTCCTGAGAGCCTCCTTCCAAACCTCAGACCTAGAAAAGAAATAGCAGAGGGTCTCTGGGGAGAAGAAAGGGGGGAGGGGGGGGCGGCAGAATGGGGGTCAATTGCAAAATAATCTATATTTTTAATTTTTCCAGGTTATTAAACAGTTACATGTCTGGAAAAGGTCCAGGACCGTTAAAGCCACAACAGAAGAAAGCCCCTGGCTAATTGAGCTGATTTGGATGCCACTCGCAGAACAGATCTGAGATGCATCTGAGTCCTAGGTGGGCTGGCTTCGTTCTCCACTTGTGCCCGTGAGCCCGTGGAGTGTTTGTGCCTGGGGCAGGAGGATAAACACAGCATAAGTTGTCCCATTAAATTGTTATTGTCCTTAAAGCCTGGAAGCCTGTGGGATAAGCCCTGGGTCCTTCCCTTTGTAGCAATGAAAAAGAAAAATGTGTTTGTTAGGAAAATCACAGTACATTGTGATAGGAAAGAAGCAGCAATATTCTATCCTTGGAGAGCTGATATTATCTGCCTCTTATGGTCAGATAGTGGGAGAAATTACATGCTAGTTGTTGAAGGATCCTTGCCAGTTTGGGTCAGAAAGCAAGAGGATGCATCAATTTGTTCCTGTAGTTCCATGTGCTGCTACTCTCCCTCCAGCTGACTGTACTCCCCCCTTTTAGTCTCTCTGTGCCTACTCTGTAATGTTGGACTGGTTCTGGGGTCAGTGTAGCTGTGAAATGGGTATGAAGTCCTTTCCTACCCCTGGGGTGGCGATTTCTCAGCACTAAGGAGTGCTGAGCCAAGAAGACACACTCCAGGCACATATTAAGTCAGCAGCAGACTGTTGGCAGCATTGTTTTGCTGGAGGCTGGATGCTGGTACCACTTTATAATGATGGTGGTGGCTGTGGTAGTGTGAATACAGGTTTGACATGTGTTTCTGAGAAGCTTTGGGATGATGACAATGTTCACTGCTGCCTTCTCAACAGACACCAGTATCAGACATGTCTTCTCTTTTCTTGTCATTGCCACAAAACAGTAAAATCCTGTCAGAAATTATGGATGAGCTAATATATTGCTCTGCACCAAGTACTTCTGGTATCCTCTGAAGGCTCAGACACTATTAAGTTGGTGTGTATTCCTGGCTAAGGCAGAGCAAGGGTGAAATCACTCCTCCAGGATTCAGCATGAGGAAATGAACACGGGGCACCTAAGTGATTCAGGTTCCCCAGTTCCTACATTAAATCATGCACCTGGAATGAGATGCTTGGACTCAATGCACGATGAAGATGAAGAGATAGACACCTGCAAAAGGCATTATCCTGAACAGAGAGCCAAGTGCTGAGAAGGCAGCTGAAAATACCATTCTTGCATTCTTGGGACTTTAGATCTGGGCTTCCCAGACACATCAATTTCTTCTCAGGATTCACTAATTTTGTCAATTTAATGTCCAAAACCCTCTAACAAACTGCGAGGAAGGCCCAATTCTCCTCCTTTTCTTTGTCTAGCAGATACAGGGTACCAGTAATGACAGGGTCCTGCTGTGCCTCTTCATGGAGAAAGACCTTTATGATGTGGTTAAAACTTCTCTTGTGTAGGAGGGAATGGAGATTCAATTACTATGTAAATATTTTAATACAAAATGCAAGAGTTTCAGTGGAATAACTGAGTTACCCGTGTCCTCCTCCCCTCTCCCCCTCCCATCCCTCCAGGATACTTCATTGCCTGCTGATTAAGGCTTAATCTTTGAAGATTAAAGATTGGATATTGAAGTACGTTTGGTCCTTCTCCATCCAAACTACAGTAATACCTGAGTGAAGAACACTGTGTGACAGTGAATGGGGAGAATGTAAAAAGTATTATATGAAAGCTTTATTTGCTGTTTTTGTAATATATTTTTTTCTTCTTTCAAATGAAGCTCTTTGATTAGAATATGCTGGAGGTTTATGCTATTTCTTTTGAATGCTGTGGACCACAACCAGACTAAACTGTGGGGAAATGAGCGTGTGAGGGAATGAATGCTAAAACATCAACAGGACTTAAGAAAATATTGGCATGGTAAAGGCACTAGCTTAATAAAGAATGGACAATACATGATTGATGATGAATGCTGTGTTGTTAAGCACTAATTCTGAGATCTTACTGTGAGAAAAAAGCACTTCTCTTACCAGGTGTGAGGGGGATTGTTTTTTCAGGAAGCATGTTTAAGAAAAGCTTTAAGCAGAAGAAAGTGTCTTTTTTCCCTTCTCTTTTTTGTTGGCTTCTCTCCGTCCCTTGTACACATGCACACAGACACATACAGAAACCTGTGGAGAAAACAGAAAATATCTGTTATCCTCCTATTTCTAATTCCCTGACATATTTTCCCCACTTCTCTTTCTGCTGTTGTGGCAGCCAAAGTCTTCTGACACTTTACTATTGCTGTGACACCTGCCAGGAGAGGGAAGATGGAACAAACCCTGCTTTTCCCTTCCACACATCTAACGTCAGCTGTTGCTTTAGGACTGTGCAGCTGCTGCTCATGTGGCAGGACAAATCGTCCTGTTTCACCCTCCTTCCTGATAAGTTGTCACCCTCATCAGAGCCACGGTGCCTGCTTTTAAGATTAGGCTGACTTTTGGGCATGTTTTTCTTCAAAATTGGGTCAGGTCAGGGGTGGCGACTTTCAAGAAGAAAGAGCACGCTGGGGAAGGTGGAATGCATCAGCGCCCTGGGTCAGGCATCAGCCCTGAACATTTTCATGAACTGTCAATTCTACCTTCGGAGGGTGAATTACATTTCACTTTTGTGGCTGCAGATTGATTTAATAAAGCAGCAGAATGGACTAGTTTACTTTCTCACAATCTTCACAGAAAGATTGGGGAGGGGGAAGTAAAATTGGGAAAAAAACCAGTTGCATATCCAGGTCTCCATCCCAGTCCTGCAGCACCTTTTATCAGAACTCTATTTAGGAATCTTTCTGTTTCTGGCTGTGTGTGATTACTTTGCCACAGATATCACTAAACCCACAGTAGCTGTGTGGCTGTTTCTGTCCATAGAAACTCAGCTGATAGGTTAGAACAAGTTTTGCAGGTATAATAGACAATGCAGTTCATACTGTACCTCTGGGATGCAGGGAGTGAAAAGAGGGAGGGAAGGAGGAAGGTAAAGAGGGAGGGAAGGAGGAAGGTAAAGAGGGAGGGAGGGGGATGAGAAAGAGAGAGGAAGAAAGACTAATTTATTGAGTATACACTAACGTAAATGCAAAAGTAGTAATCTTGTTTCTGGGAAGCAATGATTTTAGTCAGATCTGGTAGTTGTGCAAGGGTGACAGACTGGTTTTCCTCAGGCAGGGGAACAAGATCGAAAGCAGCTGTGTGACAGCTGTTAATCCTCTACTGGAAGGCATCCAGATGCTATGGTGACGAGTCTGGCACAGACCCTGAAGAAAAGAGAAGCCCTAGAAAAATTGTACCCAGAGGATACAGCGCAGCAACAGTGGATGTTTCTCACCATGCTTAAGCTACTAGCAAAGCTTTTATTTCCACCCACAACACTAAAATCCTTTGGAGCAATAAGTAAGAGTTTAATGTGCTCTGGTTTTTATGTTAAAAGAAGGCATCAGAGCCACCTTTTCAGAGTCAGTAAGCCTAATGTTCTAGGAGTGAGGTTCACTGAGCCATGTAAATGCTTAGCTTTTATGTTTCTTGCCATGTAGGGGAATGCATGAACAAGGCATCAGAGGCCTAAAATTGCTCTACAGTGAGGGAACAACTAAATCAGGTAATAGGAAGCACAGATGAGAGCATGCATGAAAGCCATCCCTTGTGTATATGAGGCATCTTTGACTTACTTAAAATTAAATGGAAATTTCTTGTGGAGGAATCTGGCCAGGGATAACCTGAGTCCAGAGCAGCCCTCATCACAGATAAGAGGGTGGTGGTTCTGGGACAAGTGTGACAAAGCAGGGTCAGACACAAGGTGAGTGGCATAAGATTAGTTTTGAAGAGTGTCCTGGGATCCCACTCCAGGTAGATCTCTGGTATCTAATGCTTCATTGGAGAAGTCATACTACAGGGAAGATGTGAAGTCTTCTAGGGGTGTTATGGCTATTTGCTAGACTAGTCTACCAGTGCAAAGTATGGATGTGTGACATACAAGTCATACACACACCTAAAGCTCTGCCATAATGGGGAACCATCACTCCTACATTACCTTAGAGAGAACAGGGATACAGACTGCATGTCAGACAAGGTTTTGGAACCCTCCAAGTTAAAACATAGTGTGCATTAAGGAGAGAAGACTCTAGGCCAAGCTAACCTGCCTTTAGTAATATTTTCACATTATCTCATTTTGTCATACTATTATTGACAGAAAAAGAAGAAACAAAATTGTGCTCCCATCCCACTGGGTCTTCTCACAAGATAAATCAGAGCCCACTTGTGGAGGAGGATGAGGGAAAGGGAAGGATGGAGAGAGAAGAGGGGGAATGTGAAATGAAGCCACATTTCAAAGTGTAGATTTTACCTTTAGGATAGGTAACATTCAGAATTACCTTGAAAAACCTCTGCATGTAAATGATTGAAATTATATCAGATGGGTTATGTTCAGTTGGCTGGGGGGTATTTAAGAACAGACATGGCTGGATAGATTTATTTCTATTTTGAAATGAAATGACTGCTTATACTTTGAGAGTTTGGGGGGGGTGGTTTTGGTTTTGTTCTTTTATAGCATAAAACATCTAATGCAAGATTAGGGGATTATTATTGCAGGGAACAGATGTACTGGCTTTATTCACCAACCAGGAATGTCCTGGATTGGCTTGTCGATGACCTGAATCCTGAATTGCTATCATTCAGCTGGGAAAAGAGCACAATTCCATCTCTGCACTTGCCAGAAATGTCACAAATTCCACCAGTCCAGTGAGACCAAGCCAAAACCCTACTTGCAGCATGCACTTGGTCTGTTGGAAAACCTGTATGTCCCAGATACTCCTTAGTGAAATTTCAAATTTTAAATTTTATGATGTTGTCCCCACCTCTCTCAAATGCTTGTAAACATTATCCAACTTGATTCTTAACTGTTCTTTTCTAATCTTCTGCTTCAAGATCTTATTAAGTCCATAATGGTGTTGCCTAAAAGAGCAGGTTTCCACATGCTGCATTTCATGCACTCTGGGAAAAAACAGTGAGCTCCTTCTGGGTTTGTGACCATTATATTGATTAACTTATGACAAGCAAAGAGATTTGCAAAGCAGTGTAGCTGTGACTCAGATATCTTGTCATGGCTGTTCATGGCTCACCAAATCCAGTCATTGGTATTATTTTTCACTATCCTCTACAATAATGAATAAAATGTGCAGGTGTTTGGGAATGGATCTGTGGCACATCAGTGAATACGTACAGATTTGTCTTGATTTGGAGACATCTCTGAACCACCATCAGGACTGAGAGATGTTGATGTGTAACCTATGGGTTAACTCCATGTCAGGAGGAATCTAATATTTGGACAAAGCTGAAAAAAAATGAACACCTGAAAACAGCAGAATGATGGCAGGTTTAGTAAGAGAAATTGTGGTGGGATTATTGAGTGCAAGCACCAGCAGCCCTTCAAACAACATGTCCAAATCATATATTCAATTAATACCAGTTGCATAGGGAAAGGCAAAGTGACCTTGAAGGCCAGAACAGGACCACATCAAGGTTAAAGATAGGGTTAAAACCTGGAGAACAGCTTTATTAAAAGCACCATTTGAAATGATGGTGGCCAGCTCAGAAGCATGGAAGACATGCACATGGCCAGCAAGTGACTTGAAATTCAGACTGTTTTCCAGAGAAATGAAGGCAATGGCATTAACAAAGAATTTGATTTATAGAATCGTGTAAGCACCAGAAGATGCAGGTGCTTGGTGGAGCATTTCACTGCATGTAATGTTCACAGAGGATTTGAATATCGTCCCTGAATCCTTGGGGCCCCAGTTAAATTGCCCGCTCTTCTTGTCCAGGATTGCTGACAGGGCTTTGGAGACAGAGATAAGACCCTGTCTTGACTTCAGTCCTCCTCCTTCTTCTTTCTTTTCCTTGTTCTAGGATCATCTCTGAAAATTAATTGAAGTTGAAGAGGGAAAGTGAAGAAGGACAAGGAGAATCTTTCTCTTTATTTTTAATTTCAAGTCTCAGAAATGGGTTGTGTTGCTGGCAGACATAGATAAGGACAGTTTTCTCACAGTCTACAGTATGCTCACTCCCCCTTCTGTTGCGGTAACAAAGATGTTGGATATGTCTAAACTTCAGAGTCTCATTGAGACTTCAAGGTCATAAAGGAGAATCAGAGACCAATTCCTCGCTCTCAAATTCCAGGAGTTCAGTATATAGCTTAGGATATAACACTCTTACAACATAATAATGTTCCTACTGAACTGTTTCTTGACAAGTGCTCTGCTTGGTACAGCATTTGGGCTTTCTAGAATCACAGTTTTCGGCCATTGGAGTTGTTTCATTCTTTCCAATGACTAGAAATAGTTTTAGGTGGGACCAAGACTGTCACCAAAGATATGAAATATCACTGGCTTTATGCTTTTAGCTCAAACATTCCCTGTTGGATTCATGAATGGATTGATAGCAAGCAGCTCCTTGGCAGATACAAAATCAGCTGGTGTGGCAGGAGGTAGAAACCAGCGTATGTATTGGTAACCTGCATGACTCCTTCATGTTACCCTTCCAGTCTCCCCAGAATTCTCTTCACTTAATGCTTTTTCAAATTAGAACCTTCATTTTATCTTGTCACTGATTTTTTGATGTTTGTTAGTGAAAGCTCCTTCCTTGTGTGCAGTGACAGGTTCTGCTGTAGACACCTACTCAAGCCAATATTCATAAACGTAAATACCTTCTAACACTGGTTAGATATGTTAGAGATGCCATCCATGTATGGGTGGAAAAGAGGACATCCAACATTATAAAAAGCTCTCCCACCACATCAGGAGGCTAATGGAAGGAGCTACATTCACTAACACCCCTGAAAAATCCTTTTAACCAGGCGTCAGTTTAGATAAAATCCTGAAATAAGCTATTGTTTACAAAGAACAAATTTGTTCTTGTACAGGGTAAATTGCTACTTGTGATTTTTTTTTTCTCCAATAAAACTCATCTGATACTATTTAAATCACGAAAATATCACTTCAGTATCAATTTCCCCTGTGAAGGAAGCTGAATCTGGCATAAAGACTGAGGACTGTACAGCGAAAATCACATCACCCTCTCCAAGGGGTGCTAGTATAATTTCCTACCTTGAAATCCAGGAAAGAGGAAAGTTAAATTGATTACAGCAAATGACAGTAACTTCCATGGAAACAGCAAAACACAAACAAACAAGAAAGCATAAGCATTAATGCTACATGAATGACCACCTCTTCTATAACTGGCACTCCACCCTCCTCTCAATTTGTAAGTCAGTGGTGTCTTAAGACGTGACTGGTTGATCAAGTTCTGTGCCCTATTTCAGGAGTCCTATAGCCAGTATCCAGTGTCTTCTATACTTGCTCCATGCTCTGACCCTGTGCAGGTAGGACACTGTTTAGAAGCATCATCGGACAGCCCTGAAAGGAATCAGCTTCTAATGCTGCAACCATCCATACCGTGAAGGGCTTCAGCCCCCAAGCAGGTATACAATGATGGCAAAGTGCAACTTTCTAAATCACAGTATGCAATGTAGTAATTGAGACAGCTATCAGGTTTTTTTCCAAATAAGAGAGAGAAAAGCAACCTGATTTTCTTTAAAGTCTAAGTTCTTTGAGGTAGAAACAAGTGAGGATTGGGTGCTGTTAGAGAGAACCCGCTGAAGGATGCCAGGGTGAGAGATGTTTTGGTACTAATGTAAAAGGCTTAACAGTGGATTGTTTTCATTTAAGAGGTAAGAAGAGCTAAATGAGCCAGTATAAAATATTTTTTCCCAGAAGACTGAACAAGAACAAACTGATCTTCATTCACTTTGTCAGAAAAGTGGTGCTTTTCTATGTGTACAAAAGATGCCTCATCTCCTACAGAGGAAGCTCTTGTCTGCTGGTGGAGCATCATAGCTTCGTCAGCTCTCATTTTTCTGCTCTGGTGTTTTGCCTCTAGCCAAAGACAGATGTGAGTTTAATTTGGATTGTGCAATTTTGTGTTATGTACACTGCAGGTTTTTTTGCTGTTTTCTGCAGCTACACCACTATATCTCAAGTACCATAACTCCATTAACATTTAGAAATGGCTAATAAAATATATCTGTTTTCATCTCATAGTAGTAGGGATGCAAATGTAGCAAATTGCTGGCATGGTGAGTTTGGTGGGAAGAATCATGCCTTTGACTGACATGGTTTGTGATGGCAGAAGTCAGTCTGCATTTCCAGGTCTGAATCTCAGATGGCATCAACAGGGAATAAAATGCTCAGCGACTTATTTTGATGATGACAGGCTTTTACCACATGAATAGCCTGCTGAAAAAAAAATAAAGCCTTGTGGAGCAACAACAATATGTATGAATCAGCACTGAGAAAAATATTCTGATATCTGCAAAGCCCCTTGTAAGGAGATTCACAAAACCATATTTTTCAGTCAGTCAATTCGATGGGTAATGAGTATTTAAAACCCATCAACACTCCTTATTCACTGCTTCAATTTATGTGTATTCATGGCCTTCTAGCTAAGAGATACTTATCATCCAAGACTAAAAAATAAAGACAAAAAGCTTCTCTTGAAAAAAGATGTCTATGCTTATACTTCAAGATGTCTCACAACCTCGTGTTGCAAACCCAGGAAAGAAGAGCATGAAGTCCAGTGGTTCCAAGAGATTTTCCATCATAAATACCTTTTTTTTTCCCCCTCAGCTTCCTCATCTTTCTAATGGTACTAGATCAAGAGCATACAACAGGGACAAGTTCTGATTGGTTTTGCTTCTTGTTTCGAGTTTATTTGCTTCATTTTGAAGTAACCTGAATTTGAAAGCAAAGCTTTCAGCAAACTTGACCTAGCTGTTCATTCCCCATTTTCAAAAGTAATTTTGATCTGCATTACTAGCCCTAACATGAATAATTGTCCAAAATGCAGCAATGCTGAGCAGCCCTGGATGTTCTCAGAGAAGTAACAAAGATAAATTAGTTTCCTTTTGTGTTTCAGATTCCCTTGAAAAACATCCCAGCTTATGGGAAAGAGACTTTGAACATCCTATACCCCTGAGGATCTGTTGCTCTTGTTTGTTTTCTCTATTCATTAATGCTTAAAATTAACTCTATTAGGCAATAATGCTATATTCCCTGTAGATGGTGCTGTGAGTTTCAGTTTTTCCTTCCATCACACTTGCTGAGATTTTAGAAAGTGGGTCAGAAAAAAAAAGCACCAAACCCCCCAAAAAGGGGAAGAGCTAAATTGCAACAGATTGGGCTGTGTGCGAGTCCTTTGGAGTCAGAAACAAAGGGACCAGTCTGTACAGAGCCGATTTGCATGGATGCTTTGGGTTCCCCTGGCTGGAGCTGGGACAAGTCCATGCATCTAATAATAACACCCTGCGATTGTCACTTCTGCCTCTGAGTTGTTTAGCTGGACAAACATGTAATTTCGATGGTAATTTCTGCACTCCTGAATGTATGGACATCTGGCATTTCCCAGGTACAGAATCTACTATCCAGGCAGCTCCTGGCTGGACTCCAGTGGGATTAATTCTGCACTTTCTATCACTTCACCCTATGTGTGGCTGCCGTATATGAAAAGAACAGTCAGTACAGAGAGTGTGCTTAAGAAGCAATTCCCTGCTCTGTCCCTGAATGCCTCCCCCCCATGCCTCGGCCCCCCAACAAACAAACAGCAAAAATCCAGGCTCAAATGCCCGTTTTCCTCAGGAGTTTTTGCAGAATACTGCCAGTGCATAGCTCCATGAAGCAATAGTGGTGGCTTAGACCAAATATCCAAAGTACGCAAAAGCAGATCGAACAGGAGTATTTTTGGCAGTTGTGTGGAGGTAGTGTGGGCTCCATGACAGCTGAGTTAAAAAGCACTGTATGTAACAGCAAACAACAAAATGATCAGAAATAAATGGCCTCCAGTTCTCAACTTTTCACACAGGAGAGAAGGAATTCCTTTCCCTTATACTTTTAAATTTCCTTTTCCTTTCCTTTTCCCCCTTTTTTTTTTTACCACATTCACCAGAAAAAAGGCAAGAGAAAAACAGAGAAACAGAGAGAAACAGTATGGTATAGTAGTGCTTCTTTAATAAAAAAATAAAATAAAATCAAGCATGCTGAACTCCAGTATGTGAGATGCAGAGTTAATGAAACCTGGTGTCTAAGAACTTGCTTTTCTCAGTTGATAACCATTTTAACTATAAAGAGTTTTTTCTCATATATCTTAATCTCTTAATATAGAATTGGATGGTAAAATGCAGACTGCCATTAATTAATGAAGTTTACAAATCAAAGGGTTTAGAAACAAAGATGTAAACATAACTTTGCTGGACCTTGTTCTCCCCGTCAAAGAGCAGCTAGCAGAGAACGTGAAGGCAGCCCTGGCTGCAGTGATCATGGAATGGTGGAGTTCAAGATCCTCAGGCCAGTAAGGAGGGCACACAACAAGTTCTCTACTCTGGAAAACAGGATACTGCATATAAATCACACATAGGTTTGAAGTGAAATGTTCAAGAAAGTTGGGGAAATTTTCACTACCTTCATGCTCATTTAGCACTTGTAAGTGAAATCTTTCCTTTCCTAATGCCTTTGTGGTCCTCCTGATGAGAGTCAGAATTTAAGTACTTATGCATAATTTTCCCTCCATGCAGCTTCAATCAATCTGCTTTCGGTAAATCCTTAGAGGATTCTTAAATTTAACTCAGTTTGCATCCGCTGTGTAAAATCTCTGCCTTCAGCAGCTGCTGCAGTAATGGACCCTCTTCAGGGACACCTTGAAACAACAGCATCCTCAGAACTGTAAGGGTGGTTTAAATGATATGTTCAGATCTCCTGAGTAGCTCTGTGATGGCCAGGATGGAAATGCATATACTCCCAGTTCAAATCCATGGAGAGCAGCCATTGCAGCCCCAGAGACTGGGCTAGATGCCTTTGCAGCTACATCCCCAACTCCTGTCAATGACAATCACCCTAGTAGACAAATCTGGCCCTGTCTGGGGAATTTTCACATACAAACACACATACTCACAGGCACGCAAACATATACAAGAAAACAGGAGAGAAAAAACCCTATATATTGACTAATACAACTTCATCAAATTAATACAGGCACATTTAGATGCACTGGGAATAGGGAAATATTCACTATAATTGCTTTTCACTACAGAGTCATTTCAGGAAGATGAGGGGATTGAAATAAACTACTCTTGAAAAGAAGCTATTGACTGGGAGTAAAAGAGCTAATTTTGTAGTACAAGTAGCTGTCTCATCACTACACTCTCTGTCTTTCAGGTATTTATTTATTTGATTATTTATTTTATAGATATGACAAATACAGTGACAACTCCCAGAACAATCCCATGGTTAAGTTTTTTCTTCTTTTTATTTTTTTTTTTTGTAGGATAAACATCTAGGCTCTATTTTAATAGATAGATGACACTGCTCCAGGAGAAATTAAAACCCTACTTTAAAGGCAAAATAAATAAGCACTATCTGTACTGCTAGAGATCAGCAACACAAAAGATGCTTCAGTGTTCCTTATTTTGGTGATGAAAGTGCAAGCCTAGATTAAGTTGAGTGGCTGATGAATCAAACTTTATTTAGTTTCTTATGTTTCTTTAATTACAGTAGATAATGTAAATTCATCTAGTGGTAAAGCTTTCAAATACCCATGTCCACTTTTAACGTCATCTTGATAACAGACAGAGTGATCCTTAATTCAGGAAACTGCATGTTTTAAGTGAAATATTTGCTGCTATCCTTAACATGGTGGACTTAAAAACAACTAGCTCATTTTCTTCTTCCATGGTATATGTGGATAATTCACAGGCTAAATTAATTCCATAAACTCTTCTTTTAGTTGTTTATGGCTGTTGCTGAAGTATAGATATTCATAAACTGGTATAAATATGGATTCCCAAGATAGTTCCCACAAGTCTTGTGAATCATGGCATGGGCATGGGTGTACAACTACCCAGACATACGTATGAACTTTAGGTGCTTTTCTCCCACTTCCATAAAGACTGAGATGGATTTTTAAAGTTTTAAATACTGCTCATCAATGGAGTTTAATCCTATAATCACTTGATATCACCCTTCTTTCCCAAGTGGGTAAACATGAATTCCTGAAGGAACCAAATCAGTGGCTAGAGGACTCTTCACTAGTCCTGTACTGCTGTGTATGTCACTTACACAAGGCTCCATCCAAGCCTAAATGTCATTTCAGTGACATGAACTGATGTAGGTTTTAATCTAGAGAGTCAATTACTAGCTGAATCTAGAGATGTGCTGAACTCTCAGAGGGTCCAAGACATTAAAGCACTTTAACTGGAAGCTGTACAGCCCCTTCATTGCAACAGCATCTTGCTGACATTAATTGTGTGTTTTTAAATACTTGGCTGAAGCAGATCCAGTCCTAAATTCATCATCATCCTCTGGGTACTTACTAGCATTTTAAGGAAATATGGCTTTTGGAATTGTACATTTATCAGTCATGTGAAAAACAATTAAATGACCAATATCAAAATAAGTGGACATCCATTCTTTGGAAGATGTGAGAACCCTGAATTTTAGGAAAGTAAAATTCCAGCTGTTCAAGGAGTTAGTCAACAGGACCCCTTGGAAAACTATGCCCTTAGGCACAAGAGAACAGAACAGAACTGGCAGATTTTAAGGATGCTTTCCACACAGCACAAGAGCTCTTGATCCCCAGATGTAAGAAATAAAGAAAGGAAGACAAGAGACCAGCATGACTGAATTGAGACCTGGTGTTCAGAAAAACAGGCAGTGGAAGCAGGGACACGTATACTGTTTTGTAGGGATGGTGTCAGGAAGGGCAAGACACAGCTGGAGCTGAACTTGGCAAGGGATTCAAAGAATAATATGAAAGGCTTCTATAGGTATGCCAGCCAGAAAAGGAAAGTTAGAGAAAACATGCTCTGTGATGGGCAAGACTGGCAAACTGGTAAAATCAGACAAGGAGAAGGCTGCCCTCAGTCTTCACTGTCAACCTTTCTTATCACATCTCTTGAGCAGATGGACCTCAAGATGGAGAGAATATTCCCTCTTTGTAACCAGTTGAGGGGTGGAATGCCATCCAGAGGGACCTGGACAAGCTCAAGAAGTGGGACCATGTAAATCTCATGAGGCTTTCAACAAATCCAAGTGCAAAGTCATTCGCAAGGATCGGGGCAACACCTGGTATCAATATAGTCTGAGCAGAAAATGAGAAGCACTTTGTGATACTGGTGGATGAAGAACTGAGCCAGACATGAACCAGCATCATACACTCACAGCCCAGAAAAACCAACCATATCCTGGGCTGCATCAAAGGAAGAGTGACAAGTAGGTGGGCGATTCTGTGTCTCTACTCTGCCCTTGTGAGATCCCACCTGGAGTACTCTGTCCAGCTCTGGAATCCTCAGCACAGGAAAGACATGGAGCTGTTGGAGCAGGCCCAGAGGAGGGCCATAAAAGTGATCACAGCGCTGGAGAAAGGCTTAGAGAGTTGGCATTGTTCAGCCTCGAGAACACAAGGCTTCAGGAACACCCTATTGCAGCCTGCCAGTACTTAAAGGGAGCTCAGAAGAAAGATGGGGGAAAACTTTTTAGTAGGGCCTGTTGCAGTAGGAGAAGAGGATGCCTATCTGTGCAATATGAGCTAAGGAGCTGCTTTGGCAGGGGGGTTGGACCCGATGATCTCTTGAGGTGCCTTCCAACCCCTATGATTCTATGATTCTAAGAGACAATTGTTTTAAACTAAAAGAGGGTAGATTCAGACCAGAATAAGGAAGAATTTTTTTACAGTGAGAGTGGTGAAACACTGGCACAAGTTGCCCAATGAGGTGGTTGATGCCCCATCCCTGGTTAGGTTGGATGGGGCTCTGAGCAACCTGATCTAGCTGAAAATACCCCTTCTTATTGCAGGGGGAGTTGGACTAGATGACATTTGAAGGTCCCTTCAAACCTGAATTATTATATTAAAATCCTTATTTGCAAGAATATCTTTCTGTGATTGCTTGGCTGATGTAAGAAGATTTTGAACTTGTGAGGCAGAGGGGTGTTGGGATTTTCATTCTGCTGAACTTCAAAGAATTGAGAAAATTGTCTTAGCCTCAAAGTTGTCTAAACCTTAGGAGCCCTGGATGTATGTGTGGCTTTTCCTAAACTGAGTGTTCTGCATCATACAGTGGAGGTGTCCAACTCTCTCCATCCATTATATAAGAAGTCTAAGTCTCCACATTTCTAAGGCCTTACTTTAATCTACTACTGATTGAACTTGTATTTCAGCATTTCTTTGAAACCTTGTATTTCCTTGAAAAGTGAGACAGCCACTTCAGACAGAGGAATGACACTATCCTTCGGCCTTCAAACTAATAACTATAATATATTCCTTACAAATGAGCAAAGATATAGTACCCTGAAACCTCTACATGAAGAACAGATGCTGTACTATTAACCACTATGATTCCTGTAGTATTCAGGCAGTGAGGAGGAATGGAGAATTGAAATATCTAGAGACAGAATATGCCCCCAAAGGACCATGGACAACTTGGTGCCAATGTTCATTTACAGTCGAGACTGACAAGCTGATAAAATTACAGAAAATTGTGTGCTCAGTTTTCACAGTGAGACTACAATTTGCTGTTGCTTTCTGGAGAGATTTCTTACTGTTTGGAGATATTTAAACAATTACTCGGTGTGAGGCACAGCACAGCTCTGTTACCATACTGCATCAGTAATTATTTATTCTGATTGTGCTTGAGTGGAGATGGAGGGACTCATACACTATACACTAACAGGCAATATTTACTTCCCTATTGGTGCTGAAGAATCACACAAAAGGAAGCTGAAAAACCAAATTACCACCTCTTGTGCTTGGCATTTGAGGATGCAGTTACACTTAGAGTACAACCAGCAGATAGACTACCTCAAGAAAAAAGTGGGTTTGTTGATTTGGTTAGGAAATGGAATTTTGTTTTGTTTTCACGTTTGGACAAATATAAAAAAACACAAAAAATAAGTCAACAAAAGCCAGCACATGTTGCTGCTTTTTTTTTTTTTTTTTTTTTAAATTTTATTCCTTGTTAACATAGAAATAACATGGAATTGGAGTGAGTTCCTACAGTT
Organism: Gallinula chloropus; assembly: GCF_964237585.1. Lineage (NCBI taxonomy): Eukaryota > Metazoa > Chordata > Aves > Gruiformes > Rallidae > Gallinula > Gallinula chloropus. Next base: position 7,030,304 of record NC_140086.1, read on the forward strand.
TATAAGTTTAACCGTGGATGCAGTACATGTCTAGGCTTTTGCTCAAATCTGCATCCACATGAGTTGAATGAGGGTCTTTCTGTATGATGAAAGGCTGTCCTGATCAAGAAATCTGGAGATCTTTGGACTGCTGAATTCAGACCTCCTATATTCTGGAATTTGGTTCTATCTTGAGCATCTCACACCATCATATGTACAGGACGTACTACTTAGAAAGTGAAAGTGGAGGGAGGTCAGGGGCATGACCCAGTCCTTACTGATCGCCCTTAGACTACCAAATAGAGGAACGCGGTGCTGGTCATAAAGACAAAGCAATTCTAATGTGCCTACAATTTCATATACAGCCTATTCCTTTGCTTAGTAGTTATGCTCCATGTAGAGACTGTTTTGTACAGGGCTTTACACACAGCTCCTAAGTGCAAAGGGGTTATTTTTGGAGAGCATTTTGATTCTTCCAAATAGAAGTTTCTAACTTCTCTTTTCACTGTCAGTTAGCATTTAGGCTATTTTCTTGTATATGAAAGTTTGTCATGCAGCTGCAACAAAATCAATTTGTAAACTGTATTTTCTGTTGAGACAAATCCATAGGAATTGCTGAAAAATCCAGGGGCTTGGCATATTTCTAAACTCTTAGGCCCAAGAGCAGAATTCTGATTTTAGTGACACCACCACAGTCCAGAGTAACCCAATCTGGATTCAGCTTGCTGTCACCTAAACCCTATGAACATGACATGCAATTATGGCCTCATATTATGTGCTCAGTTAGAGTGATTATGCTTGGGACTGCTTCCAGTTTAACAGCCAAGACATGATTTTATTTATTTGCTTGTAAAACTTCTAGCACATTTCAGCCATGGTATGAAGAAGAACCACTACTGAGTCTTACAGTAAAAGAGCCCTGTGCAAATTGAAAGTGATACGATTGCTACAGCATTAGGTTGTTCCAAAGTCCACAAATGTGCCTAAAGACAAAAAAAAAGGGGAAAAAAAAACCCTAAAGGCAAAATGGACTTTGAGACATTAGAGTTTATAAAACCATGATATTCACATGACTATTAAATAAAAGAAGGATGCCCAAAGCAAAAAATTACGATGTGTCGGTTAACCTTTCTGTTAAATAGCTGCATGCACTGTTCAGACTCCTTGATACTCACAAACTTCTGTGGTGGAATCAAGAGCAAACAAAAACCATTAGGAGCACAAGCATTTGAATCTATTAACAAGTGAAGGGATGTGTTTGGAGAAACTGGAGAATATTTGTGTATTTGGGCTGTTGAACAGCAGTCCCTGGGGAAAAAAAAAAAGGAAGAAAAGCAAATCAGCAAGTGATCTGAAATGCTGGGGGATAAATAGATTAAAGGAGAGGAATATTCAAGCAATCTCACATTAATTTTAGCAGATTCAGTTTGATATATATATTTCTATCCTCTCAGGAGAATGGCTTGAATTTCAAAGGGGTTCAGAGATAGTTCTGGCTGAGCCACAGTCTGGAATACTAAACTGCAACATTATTATTTGTGCAATTGTATGTATTCTTAATGGTGATAAGGAAAAAGGCAAAACACCAAAACCCAACAAACTGCAAATCCCAAAAACAGTTATTTTACTAGAGCACATAATTATCAGTCCCTGATTCCACCTCTCATTCATTTCTCAGAACCTGCTACACATTTGCAGTTGAATACGCTTCTCAGTCCACCAAATTCTTTACCTATGTTGGGTATTTTTATTACAGGGTATTACAAGTGACTGGTCTTTCTGCATTGTTGCTCTCTCTATTGAAGAACTCTGTATTTATGGAATGTTTTGCTTCTTGTCCCTCTGTCTTTCCTGAGAAATAGTTGAGTTTTGACTAGTCCTAACTATTTGATTGTGAGCAGGAAGTTGCTAGTAATTAGTATGCTCTGTGAACCATGTTCATCCATTCTTCCGTTTTATTTAGATACAGCTGGGAAACAGGTTATTACATTACTTGAATGACACGTATTGCTTCCATTAGAAAATACATAGATAGTGTTGGAGAGAAAGTCCTACACTCTCCTCATGCTCTTTCATGCAAAGAAAAATACAGCGAGACAGAATCCCAGTATGAAATCTGCACATATCTTTGTATAAATTGTTAGTAGAACCTAGTCTTTCTTGGAACAGCCTTTACTAAGCTTTGTCCCAGTGGTCCTCAGAAAAAATATATCAGAGGTGATGGGATATGACTTCATTACAAAGGTAGAAAGTGCTTCAACTCATACAAAAACCTCAACACAAGCCTGACAACAGTAAGATTTTCCAGTAAAATTGGGAAGTCTTTGGGGGATCTGCTGACTGAAACATGAATACTATTCTGCTGTGCACATTAAGGATGGCAATCTATGTAATTCACAATGCAGAAAGATAGTAATCAGCTAAAACAGATGAAATTTCTCTAAAAGCTTTATGCTGTTCCCCTAGAGTCAAATTTTCTTAGCATATCCTCAGAAATCACCTATCATTTCGTATATACACCAATTCAACATTTAAATGCCTTTTCATGTCATCCTTGCTATAATTCTTCTGCGCTTTCAGATGATGTGTCTGAGATCACCCTTGTACGGTTCTACCAGAGGTAAATATAATGCGTGCTACAGGTGGTCTTTTACTGCCACTCACATAAACAGGCTCCCTACCAGTTGCTATTTCAGAAGATCACAGTTGTCCTGAAGATACAACAAAGAAACCTACAGGAAACACAGGAATGGCAACTTTGGGGCATCTCAAAAAGTGCTAACACCTACATTTGGGAAACTGAATCAAAACTCAAAATATACGTATCTGTGAAGCCACTGTCAAAGACCCCAAATAAAGTGAAAATTGCATCCTTCAGCTCCCTTCCAGCTCACATTTCCCCCTCAGTCCAACCTTGCCTTATAGATTTATTCCAAGAATTAAGTTTGGTGATTGACATATGTGAGTTTATTAATGCAATCAGTCATCTGCTGTACCTCAAGTTTTAACTTTCATGGAATCTTAGAGCTAAGCAAATGTCAGTAACCTGGCAGTAATAGTGTCTACTTTTTCTTCTACCTATATTAAACATGTCTATGTATGTGTGGGTATACACACACACACACATATTTCTCAATGTATCAGTGTCTTGTTTTACAGATTCATTTTTAGCATTCCTGGAGGCAATCCAGATCTTCAGACCATGAGATGAATACAGGTGTTTGGTTTTGTTTGGGGTTTTTTCCCCAGAAAAATAGCCTTTAGCTGGGATACCCAGATAAGGTTTGCAATGACAGACAATGCTGGTACATAAATATACCAGCCTTTCTGTATTGGCTCGAGTGTTATTCAAGAGGAACTCTAAGCAAACCATCACATTTTCAGGCAGATCATGTTCTCCACATGCTCCTTCTAATCTATGTCTCAGTGGTTCTGCAATCATTACTCTACTTATCAATCATTCTCATGCCCAAGACAGATGAGCTTCTCAGTGGCCTAGGAGTACTCTTATCTTTCTCACTGAGAGATGGCAAGAGGCTCCTACCTTCTCATGACAGCACAGTGTGAAGCAAAGTTATATACAACTGTGAGAACAATCTTAGAATTACTTTTTTCCTTCTTCCCTCCCAAAACATAAAACACTTAATGCTCTCTAGGTCAGGTGGGCTTATGGTTGAGAAGCCACAAAGTAGAACTGGAGAATGTACAAAAAGGAAAAAAAATACCCACAAACAAACAATAAAACCTCAGTAATTTTCTTTGTGATATCCAATATTAAATACAACCCCAGCTCCTTTCCTTGCTTTCCTGAGTTGTCCAGAAGAAAGAAATTGTTGAAGGTAGCATTGGATTTCCATGAGAAGAAAGAGTTTCCAAATTGGGGCATTTATGAAGCACTTGACTGCCTGGCAAGTGGGATTTAGGATAATTTCTTCACACAAAGTGTATTTTAATACATCCAACTGAAAGTTCTGTGTTGAAGAAATGTGTGCAGTTCCTAAAAAATGGAAGAGCAGTGAGTTTGCAATTGATCAGAGGCAACAGCAATGCACTGTGTATAGTGAGCTCCCAGTGCAGCACTGCAGGGGAAAAATACCAATACAGCTCTTGGATGTAAACTCCAGTGCACTGCGAGTAGCAGTAAGGAGGTGACTTTCATGTCTGTGTGCTGGGTTGGTCGGACTAAGACTAGAGTCCTGAAGGTAGTGTTATTGTTTCCTCCTCCTCTTCAGCCAGAAGCTTGAGGTACAAATGCTTCCTTCTTCTTAAAGCAAGGCAGAAGAGGTGTTCCCTAAATTTGCGTGAGTATGCATAAATACAAAGTTAGAACAAGTCAATGTTTCCTCCTGAGACCACACAAAAGTATGAAAATCCTTTATCAAGTGTACCCACCAAGTAGTTTTCTCCTTCTTCCTTCTTTTCAACCAGTAGTCTTCAGTGATGCATACATCAGCACTGCTCACCAGGGTTTATTCCTCCTTGTCACAGGAGGAAGCTGCCTTGCCTGTGATGGCTTTTCCTAGTACAGTCCATTCTCCTCCTTACATTAGTGTTGTAGACTTCTCCAAAGTCTCTTTCATTCCTTGCCTGCTCAGTTCTTCTTAAGCTGCTCCAAGGGAAAACCATTCTCTCCTTCCAGCAGTTTCTGCAGCAGGCAGAGGAGAGACCCAAGCAGCGTTTGTCCTCCTTCCAGACACTCCCTTTTTAATAAAATACACTATGTATAGTATTCACTCTACTGAATACTTTGAGAAAAAATTAAACAGACTACTTACAAACAGTGTATACTACTGTGTTCTGGGTTCTTCCTAGATGAACAAGGTATTGGATTGCAGATGGGTTGGAAGGTGAAATTGCTTGTCTATAGATAAGGATTTCCTTCTGGTCTTGGATTCATTGAGCTTTTGTTCAATGTACCTTGCCTACATGTATATAAAGTAAATCAAATCAAGCTAGGGACAAGTCTTCTGCAGTATCAGTTTGCAGGCATAACATTTTCTTTTTAAGCTTCTTTTCAATTTTGTACACTTCACTCCTCCTTGTTTACTGAAATATGAACATTAATATTTTTGTTCTTGTTTGTCTGGCACCCATACTGCAAAAATCAATGTTCTACTTAGGGAAATTATTCAGCAGGTATTAATGCTTCTTCATACAACTCCATATCCATTTTCTGTGGGGTTTTTTTTCAATTGCAAATTGAAAACCAGTATGAAAGTGTTACCACTGCAATCACACTTGAGTCTACTAAGTTCATAAAAGGAGAGACAAAAAAAGAATCATTTGAATTACAATAATACAAATATGAATGCATGAAGTGTTGAATGCAAAATTGGGTGTAGTGTTGTGTGTCTGTGTGAGGAAATCAAACTACTGTAATACTAAGGCAGTTAGCCTCTGTCACGTAAATGGCACAATGTGATAGGAAGATAAACAAGATGAAAGCACAAGATGTAGTTCTTCCAAGATGAATAAACTTTCAGAGTGAGCTGAAGCCACTGTGGGTCTTTGAACTACTTTCATGAGAGACTTCTTCATGCATAACATGCTTCTACTTCAGCATAACTTAAGTGGTAAACTGTAACTAGAACATGTGGCTTAAAAAAGAGAACATCCAAAGAGCAGGGATCCAGTGTGTTTTCTGTGAGAGCAGACAGCATTACACACCAAGTGAAAAGAAGCTTTTATTTGCTATTTAGATGCCAAATTTGAATGCCAACATTAGAGATTTTTTGGTTTAAATTTTCTCTCAGCTGAAGGGCACTAACTACTTCTCCTTATTAAGAGCAGTAGTAGTAATAATGCAATTCTTTGGCCTCTGACTTTATTTCTTAGAACAAAAAATACTTCTGGTACACTTCTTCAGAAAACATAGGTGGTGTTCAAATCACTCAGACCTAAAGACGGTGTCTTAAACCTCTGTGCTGAGGATTTCTTGAACAGCTCTTTTCTTCCCAAGAGGCAGACTGCTTTATAATCAAGTTTTCACAGAGACATGGCCTTTATAGTAAAAAGACAGAAAGTTTGAGCTAAGTTCTTTATACAAACTTGAAGTATATAAACTGAGCCCTAGGCAGCACAGGGAGTAAGCTAATCCATGCAAAATAAGAGTAATATGTGAAGATTTTTTCTCAGCATTTTCACTGAGATTTGGTTATAAAAGAGTTCAAGACAATTCATTTTCAAGTGTTCAAGCGGTGTCTGGACAATGCATTCAGTCCCATGCTCTGACTTCTCTGGCCCTGTGTGGAGCCAGGAGTTGGTCTTGATGATTCTTATGAGTTCCTTTCAACTCAGGATATTCTGTGATTCTATGATTTTTCTCCCTGTTTCCACTCATCAATTCTTTTCTGGTTCTTGTCTCTCCTCTGAAATGGTCAGAACCATTCTTTTTTAGAAGTTACTAGTACACACTGTGCATACCCAGTCTCAATTCATGACCTGAAATTCATTTATATAATCCAGAATTATACTATCTTGCCTAGATCAATGCTAGCACTTCAAGATGTACTTGCATCTAAAAGGATGAATACCAATGTGTAATATAATGTCTACTAGTTTTAAACCTTCTGTTAGGTGTGATAATGTCTCTATTGGTTTAGTATTTTAATAGATTCAATATAGAGGTTACAGATCTAAAAGAAAAGGACACAAATCCTTTAAAAAACCCTACCCCTTCCCCTAAAAAAACCCACAGCTGAACATACTGAAATGATGAACGAATCCTGACTACCACTGAATCTATTTCTTTACCTTAGGCTTCCCAGTGCGGTGAATTTTGTCGGTATCTGTAACTGTACAGTAATAAAAGTCACGTTGATTTAAGTCTGGTGATCTTAGATTCTAGTGAGGTGTTGATCTGATAGATAATTAATACTACATGGAACATGTACATAAAATAATTTTTCAAATCAGCCTTAGCAGTCCTTTGTTTCTAATGAGTAATAGAAATCTCTGAGCATGTAAAACCAAGGGATTTTGCAGACTTTTACATATTTAGTGTTGGGTTTTTTATACTTTCCCCACCCCCCCAAAACAGAACTTCCATTAAGAAGCAAAACACAGCTTGCAGCTACTCATTAACCTGTATAATTTCCTTAGTGGTAGTCAGACTAAAAAAAAAAGAATTAACACTAGTCAAAGAGAAAATTCCTGGTCATTCATCTAAATGTTTCCAATTTTAAAGCCTAGCTTGACCATTTAAATGCTAGCAGACTAGAGTCAATTTGTTTGTATAAAAGGCACCTTTGGCTTTTGTGACTGAAAATGAATGATGAAACAATTACTCTCCTAGACTGCAAAACACTTATTTATAAACAGAACGCAAAGTATAGTACATTAGCACTAATGCCTAAGTAATTAATTGCTACTACTACAAAGTGTTGGGAGAAGCCTACGTGGAGACCCATTGCTACAAAAAAATCAGCTTTTTTCTAGTTTCAGAATTATTGTATATTATTTATTATTATTATCAACCATTAATATATAATAAATATCAGTAATAACTTTAATTTGGACTCAAACCACTTATTACTTTGTGTCAGATAGAGTTGCAACTCGGTGGGCAGATGTATCTTTCTCTATCCCAGCAGGGCTGTTTATCTGTAGAGCTTGAGTTACTATTGCTGTTATCTGTTAGCTGGTTCCTTAACACAAGTGACACACACCTGCACATTTGAGATAAAGCTTTTGGGATCAGCTGTCTGTTGTGAGCTGTGGCAAAAGTTGTATCTGAGCCACTGAATATCAGATGCAGTAAAGAAACTGCCACTGAAGAAGGAACAAAGCAAAGATTGGATCATATTGTCTTCTGTATTTCACATAAGTAGAAATATCTTACTATAGCTACAAGTTAGTGAAATGAGTTGCTTGGTGTTTGTGATAGAGAATTTCATACAACAGTGTTCCACAGGTCTGTAATAGGTACATCTAATGGAGGGATAATTATATAGCAAACTGGAGAGACTAATCCCTAATCTTCTCTAGCACAAGAAGTTTCTCGAATCAGTTCCTTCTCCCTTCTCCCTACCTTCCCTTGTCCTTGGCTCCTCTCAGGGCATAAGCCTTAGGAGCATCTAGTTGCCAATGATATTTTGGAATTTCAGCTTGCTCTCTTCTGATGTGGTGTTTGGCAGTTACCACCCTCCTCTGATACCTATGCTAATACCCACAACCTTCTTTACACAGGCAAACAAAATAGGCCCATCCTCATTGATAGTACAACCTACTGAGGAAGCTGACCAAGCCAAGTACAGAAGAAATTAAATACTGACATTTGCTGGTTGTTTTCTTACTTTGAATGATAAAAAAAATGTGTGTTCCCAGTCTAGGGATGCCCAGGTACTATGACTAATGTAATCTCTTCAATGAGGATAAATATTGATAAATATGTAGCCATAAAGATATTGGTGTGTGGAGCCTGGAAGCAGTCTAAAAAGTTTAAGTACCTTGGTAGAAGGGGAAAGCCCTGAAGACTACTGCAGTTTGGTGAATCAGACTAAACTGACAGAAGAGGAGGAGGATCAGAGCAACAACAACTTGGTTGACACATCAATCCACAGGATAAACCTTTAGTAACAGCTGTTTTTCTTTCACTAAATACCAGCAATGTGCTTGCAGTTTAGACTGTTTGCCATAGAAGAGCTAATTCTGGGTTATGCTGAGGAAAGTAAATTAAAGCCTTCAGTGTCACTGTCTGCCTGTCTCAAGAAGCGATTGGCTAGGACCAATATGGTATTTTATAAACAGCAAAGGAACATCCTGCACCATGCTCAGCAGAATCATGTTTTTCTTTATTAATAAAAACAAGAAGCGGCTTCGTCGAAGTCTGCTGTGCTCTTTATTAATTACTATTATTTACTGTTTGGCACAATGCATAATAGGGAGAAAAGCACTTACTTTGCTTAAATGAGTTGAGAATTGTATTATCTTGTGTGGTAAGAAAGAAAGCAGCACACTGAAAGTGTGTAATTAACTTGTACCGTGAATGATGTGGTGGAAAACAAAGGGCAGTGTAGAGCTAATGTGGTGGATGCAAAATAATGTGTTCTCATGCACAGCGTTCTGGAGGTGTACATTATTCCCACCATTTATTGTGTTTCCTAAGTCATGGTGCTATTTGGAAAATAATTTGAACCAAAACAAAAACAGAGCCTAAATCATATGATTTTGTGCAGGAAAGAAATCTTAGTGAAAAAACACAGAGTGTTACTCCCACTCCTCCTTCTTTGACTAGCAATGCAAAGAACATTATGTGTCAAGGAGCCCACATAGCAAATAGCCCATTTGCAGCTTAACTGCTTGACAGTCCCTGGAGCGACTTTGGAGCCATCAACACAACTGTGCTGGCTGCATCCCATTGGTTTGCTTTAGTCCAGTCACTTTGTATTAGCAATGTCACTCACTGTATTGCAGCAGGACAGACAAAGCATGATGTTTTGTGTCACTAGAAGGAGCAGAAAGAAAATGTTCCCTGAAAACAATGGTGATTTTGTTTTTTCTTTAAATATCTCAAACTAAAATATCATCTCTTTATATAGCAATGTTTATTCTGAGGATTCCCTTGGCAATTGTCAACTTTGCCTGTGAAGGAATCACTTCACTCATCCATTTAATACAGTCACCTCTGGGATGGAGAGTAATAGGCAAGAGGCAGCAACAGCACTGGAGTGGGAATTCTGAGACAAGGACGCCAGGGCAGCTGTCCCCAAAGCACTTCAAAATAGGCAGGGATAAAAAGGCTTTTCCCTTTTTCAATCCCTATCCAGGGATTGAAAATTAGTGAATTAGGGGCTAATTCACTTTCTACAGCATCTTTGAACAGGAAGAGGCAGTTAGTTATATACACAGCTTGTAACATTTAGGTCTCAACATAATATCTCTTGAATTAATAATAATAATAATAATCATCATCATCATCATCATCATCATCATAATCCCACACCCCCCCACACGCCCCATTCAGAGGGGACATACAGAGAACTTCTTTAAACCCTGAACATTTAAATGCTGGAACTTAAAATAAAAGCAAGTTTAGTTGTCTAAAATCATTAGCACTATTAGAGATACCCTGAGGTATCAAAGACCAGCACAGACCTGTTAGACCAGGTTATAGGGTTGAATATTGCTATGAAATCTTCCCTTTGCTCATAGCCTGGCTAGCGACAAAGGGTTCTTGCTCTAATAATTCCCATAACATTCAAGTAAAATAATGGATTATTTTCACACCAAACCAAATCCCAGTATGTATTGGGCTCCCCCACCCCATCCTTTCACAGCACCCACTGAGTGCACCCAGATCCTTGAGCAAAAAAAAATAAAAATCCTACAAATAAGTTTTACCCTTTCTTGAGGAAGAAGTAACCCAGACTGTTTTTCCCAATAAATTCCTTATATGTACTACAGGATCTTATAGAATCATATAAGACTGATTCTTGAAGATTGATTAAACCTTGACAGGCTTGAGAGCTGGGCCTGTGTGTATTTCATCAAAACCAGTGTGCCTAGTAAGTCACACTTTAGGCCGCACCTAAAGTGCTGTGCTCAGTTTTGAGCCTCTTACTACAAGAAAGACATTGAGGTCCTGGAGTGTGTCCAGAGCAGGGCAGCCAAGCTAATGAAGGGGCTGGAGAGTAAACATTATGAGGAGCAGCTGAGGCAACTAGGATTGTTTAGCCTGGAGAAGAGGAGACTGAGGGGAGACTTTATCACTGCCTACAATTACCTGAAAGGAGATTGTAGAGAGGTGGGTGTTGGCCTCTTCTCCCAAATAACAAGTGATAGGACAAAAGGAAATGGCCTCAAGTTGTTCCTGGGAAGGTTACATCTTCACTGAAAGGGCACTGGAACAGGCTGCCCAGGGAGGTGGTTGAATCACCGACCCTGGATGTATTTAAAAGATGAGATGCTCAGGGATATGCTTTAGTAGAGGATGGATGTGGTTGGACTTGATGATCTCAAAGGTCTTTTCCAACCTAGTGATTTTGTATTCTGTGAAGTCAAGGGAGATGATTTTGCCTCTCTGCTCTCATAAGACTCCACCTGGAATAGTGAGTCGAGCTCTGAGATGCCCAGTGCAAGAAAAATGTTGAGCTGACTCATGGAAACAAACTTCACAACTCACAAAGAGTTATAAAGCAGGTATGTTTATTGCAGTGCTGGGTGCAAGGGGGCTAGCACCTCCTAACTTGCACACCATTTCAACAAGCAGTCAGATATTTATTACACAAAGTCATGAATTCTGAGAAAGGGTTGGGTTACTCCAAGCAGTTCCAAGAATTCATTTTCATAAGTTTCCTCCCTCTGGGGCAGGCACGCTGTTATCTGGTGGTGGTCTTTGGGGGTCTTCTTTGCAGTGTGCTCTTCACTTTTGGTCCAGATTGCTGAGTTACAGCCACAAGGTTAGTTTGAACTGGTTTCTCCTTGAATGATTGCCTCACACCTCTGCTTATCTTTGGTGTGTGTCTCCTCTTTGTCTTTGGTGTTTCCTTTTGTCTTTGGTATGTACCAGCAGCTCCTGCTATCTTGTTCCTGTCTCCTCCTGTTGACTCTTCTATCTTATACATTGTGGGTACAGCTCAAGGCTACCTCCTTATTTTGGCTAGACTTTACTTTGAGGCCTCTACATTTGCTATCTACACTAGATTGCACTAACAGTGCTGTTGATTCTCTGAATCAGAGCTATTGGACTGAGGCCAGAGGAGAGCCACAAAGATGATGAGAGGGCTAGAACACCTCTGCTGTAAAGACATGCTGACAAGAGTTGGTCTTGTTTAGCCTGGAGAAGTTTCTGGGGAGATGTTATAGCAACCTTCTAGTACCAAAAAGGGGTCTACAAGAAATCTGGAGAGGGATTATTTAGAAGGGCATGTAGTGACAGGACAAGAGGTAATGGTTTTTAACTGAAAGAGGTAGATTTATATTAGATATATGGAATAAATTCAATACTATGAGGGTGGCGAGACAGTGGTTGGCCAGAGAGGTTGTAGATGTCCCATCCCCAGAAGTGTTCAAGGCCAGATGTCTTCCCTGGATGGGCTGAGCAGGGGAAGGGTGTGAGGAATGTGTGCATTTCCCCCAGCTAGGAAGGAAAACAACTTGTGAGGAACTGACTGAAGCCCCTATTCCTTGCCCCTCCCTGTGCCACCTGTGAAGGAGGTGCTTTAAGATCTGGAAGTACATCTCACTATCCAACTCTGGTTGGTTCCCTGGGTGTGCAGTGTAGTGTAATGAATTAGTTTTCTTTCCTTTATTCTGAGCTGAGTCTGTTTTGCCTGTAACACTAATTGCAGAATGATCTCTCCCTGTCTTTATTTCAACTCCAAAGCCTTTCAATATATATCTTTTCCTGTGTCCAGCTGAAAAGGGGAGTGATAGAGCAGCTTTGGTGGGTGTCTGCCCTCCAGTCAGGGTGAAACCACCACAGCGGATGACCTGTGGAATACTGCCAATGGTCAAATCCACCCCCCTTTCATGAACTTTGTTGTATGTCATATCCCTTCCTAAACATCCTGATGTGTCACAGGCCCATTGAGCTACAAATAGCTCACCCTTATGTTCCAAATCCAGATCCACCTGAGCCACTTCAATTCTAGCAGCCTGGTCAACCTGCTCATTGTTTTGATGTTCTTCAGTAGCATGACTCTTGGGTTGTGCATCTATATTCACAAGCATCTATATGATATGCTTTTACAACCATGTTCTCTACCTGAGCAGCAATATCTTGCCAGAATTCAGCATCCTAGATACATCTGAGCTGCCAGTTGATCTGCTTCCATTGTAGCCACTCCTACAGAGCATTTGCTACCTTCTGTGAGTCAGCACAGATAAAATACTGACCATTTTTCTGATTCGGCAGTGTCAAAAGCCAACTGGATGGCTTTCATCTCAGCAAACTGATTAGATTCATCTTGTCCTTTAGCAGTTTCTGCAACTTGTCATGTAGGACATCACACAGCAGCTTTCTACCTTCAATGTTTTTCCACAATAGGACAAGATCCATCTGTACATAGGGTATATTGTTTCTCATTTTCTGGAAAATTATTGTACAGAGAGGCTTCTTTAGCACATCAGCTGCTCTGGTAACATGCTTTCAGCCCTCTGGCCAGTCCATCATAATTTCCAGGATTTCTAGGCAACTGGGGCTTCCCATCCTAACCTGTTGTATTACCAATACAACATCCAGCTGAGCATGGGCAATCCAGGTACCAAAAGGAGCTGTGCTTCAGTACAAATTACTTTTGAAGCATCTCAAAGTCCTTCATATGGTGCTAAAATAACTTTTTCAATTGGAGTATAATGAGCTTCAGACCTTCTATGTCACTGTCTCTAAAACTTTCCAGGTGCTTTCTGCCAGAGGCTCCAGGTGGGACCATAACCACCCTTGGATGTGATGCAAAGCACATTTTTCACATCTTCCTCTGTCCAGACTGGCCGAAGTGTTATTGCACAAATTATCTTCTGTTTAATTTGTTCAAAGGTTTGCTGCTGTTCAGGGCCCTATTAAAAATTGTTCTTATGGGTGACATGGTAGAGAGGGCTTAAAATCAGACTATAACATGGATACCTAAGAAAGCTTGTGTTTCTTTTTTTTTTCATTGGTGGAGATTTAGTTGTTATTTTATTGATCACATCCATTGGGATATGACAACGCCCATCTTGCCATTTTATTCCTAAAATCCTGATCTCCTGTGCAGATACTTTGACCTTTCTTTGTTTTATAGACAAAACAGCTTTCAAAAGAATTTGGTTCTCCCCCTCTCAAACACTCTGTTGTGTTGCCCCACACAATGATGTCATTAATATTCTGCAGGTGTTTGGGAGCTTCACCCTGTTCCAGTGCAGCCTGTATCAATCCATGACAAATGGTAGGACTGTGTTTCCACCCCTGGGGCAGTTGACTCCAGACATACTGGATACACCTCCACGTGAAAGCAAACATGTGGCCTGCACTCTGCTGCCAGTGGGATCAGGAAAAATGTATTGGTGATAGCAATTGTTGCATACCATACAGCAGCCTTTAACTCCAGTTCCTACTGGAGTTCCAGCCTGTCCAGTACAGCAGCACAGAAACAGCAGAGATGCTCTGGCCATCTGCCAGCCCAGGCACATCGCCGTTGCTGTTATCAAAATGTTCCCAGGCACAGCACAGTAAGATGATAAGCAGTACAGCACTTCAGCAAGCAGTGAAAGCAAAAAGCAGCCACTAATGAGCACTGGACTCTACTATACAGTAAGCAGGCAAGCCCCATGGCAAGCGCAGAGGGCTGCTGATTAATAGCTAAGCAGTAATAACAACTATAAATTTGATCTAGCATATTGTAATCAAATCCATCATTATCTCTAAACCTTCCAGCCGCATGGTGGGGTGCCAAGAAGGACTGTTATGGTTTAATTCCAGCCAGCAACTAAGCACAATGCACCCACTCTCTTACTCCCCTCACCCAGCATGTTAGGGGAGAGAATCAGAAGATTAAAAGTGAGAAAAGTCATGGGTTGAGATAAATTTATTAAAAATAAAGGAAATAAAATAAAAGAAAATAAATTAAAAAACAAACAAAACTTAAGAAAGACAAGTGATGGCAATGAAAATAATTGCTTACCAACAACTGACTGATGTCAAGCCAGTCCCAAATTAGTGGTTCCCCTGCCAACCTTCCCCCTGGTTTTATTGCTGAACATGGTGTAATACAATATGGAACATCCATTTGATCAATTGTGCAAGTTGTGGCCTTCCAGTTTCTTGTGTACCCTCAGCCTAGTTGTTGGTAGGGTGGGAAGCAGAAAGGCCTTGATTCTGTGTAAATACTGCTCAGTAATAACTAAAACATCACTATGTTGTCACCACTTTTTAGCACAAATCCAGAACATATCCCCATGCTAGCTACTATGAAGACAATTATATCTATCCCAGCCCAAATCAGTATGTTGTAGAATAACTCAAACTGGTTTTGTGAGCACCATCACATCTTAAATGCCATCTTAGAAAATATTCTTCAGACACTGATAGGAATCTCCAGAGTGTATGTGACCCAAAAGACCCACACCAAAAAAAAAAAGGGAAAAGATATAAATTGCCTATCTAATTACCAAAATACTCCCTGGCGTTAACAACATACCAAGTATAAACAGTGAGAACTAGAGTCATTCAAAATGAGAAGTTAATTTATTAGATTAGAAGACCTACAGAAGAGGAAAACAGAGGGATAAATCTCCTCTCCTTTCTTTCTTCTTTTATAAAAATGACAATAGGGTTGTAGTTGCCTCATCTACCATGATGACACTTGAGGTGGAGGAATGATAACCCTGCACTGGTTTCTTCTCTCCAATTCTACTCAACAACATTTTTTGTTTCTGAGACCAGAGGTTCTTGGTATAACACTACTGTTACCATGCTATTATAAATAAAATCCAAGCCTCAAATGGAAAGGGTGCATCCTTCCTGTCATACTAGATTTGTGCCATGGAAGACATTACTTTGATAAATAGAGGCAGTTCTGTGCTAGACTTCAACAAACATTACAACTTTCACACTGAACCCCTATCAAAATACCCTCTCAGGAGAAAAAAAACCAACAAACACAAAATAACAAAAAAACCCGCAAACCAAAACTAAACAAAGTCCCCCCAAAATAGACAGGATATTTCCACCCCCAGTTCAGAGTTTGTTTAAATTTTTTGTAACAGAAAGTAGAAGAAAACACAAAGGAGAGAAATTCTGACAAGGGCAATGCTAGTCATCCTCATTGAAAATATGTGCCCATTTTCTGGGTGCAAAAGTTGAGTGTCTGGGACCATGTTTTCCCAGCCTTCCTCTGTGAAATCTTCAAGGTCTGACAGTCTGTGCAGACAATCGCCAACGGGCAGTCAGCAGCAGGGTCATATTAAAACAGGGCTCTCATTTATGCTAGAAGTCACAGAAACAGTCCTCCTCCTTCCCTTCCTCCTGCTCTGCCGGTGCCACCTTTGGGCCTTACTGAAACCTGTTTTCCTCCTCCCCTTCCGGCTCCCTCTGCTCTGCTGAGAGGCTCAGCTGTGTCCTGCAGTGGGGCCATTGGAGTCGTCCAGGACTGTCTGGGACCAGCTGTGTCCTGCACAGGGCAGCCCCTGCCACCACCTGGGCACAGCCACATGATCCAGTTTCGAAAAATGATGCTGCAAACCAGTGCCCTTTTCTTTGTGCAAGTCTAACAACTGTGCACCCCTTCCACTGGCTGCCCTCGTCTCTGTCACTACACATAACTGATCTGCCTTTGCCTTCAAAGCTTTTCAGAGTGTGTCTATACCTATATGACATCATTTATCTGGTATTGTAAGGACTTTTGCAGTTCATGCTGTACTGCCTCCTTTATTGTCCAGTTAGCTTTCCAGAGAGGCAATCCAGTCCTTTCCCCCATACTCCACCTCAGGCTGTGGATCAGCTGGTGAGGTAAATCTCAGCAAAATCAATCAATTCTTTTTGTTTTGTGGCTATTTGAAGTGAAAGAGGCACTATGCTCTGACAGCCCATTTCTTGCAAGCACATATGGAGGGAAAGACAAACCTTTAATGTGTGGCAGAAAATACAGGAAAATGCATCTGGATTTCTTCTGCTTGTTATGGCCTTAACCACTTCCTTGGGGAAAACACAAAGGCTATATCCAGGATTTAAAGTTCCATCCTAAGAATGTGTACATAGACATGTAGTCTCTTGCCTTCCTTGGCACCACTTAGCAAATACTTAGCCTTTACAACCTAGAAGGATGTTTTCAGCACCAGTGTTTCACAAAAGGATGAACTGTCTTCAGACTGGAGATTTGGACTGCTGTAAGAAGCTGAGTAAAATTAAAGCTTGAAGAGCCTCTCTCTCTCTCTCATAAAAATGTATATTCTCTATATAAAGATCAGTGATCCAGAAAGTTAATTTTCCTCCCCTTTTCATTAATGAATACTTGTAATGAGACAGTCTCAAAACCTTGGACACAAAGAAACATGGTCTGTCAATCCCTATACAGTAGAACAGGTTTTTAATCTGTGGACAAAAAGTGTGTGCTTGAGAAGAAAGGAAATTTGCCTTAAGGATTGGTTTGGGGCTGCTTGATAATGCTACTTTGCATTTACCAGCAGGGCTCAAATTGGGTAACAGACTGTATGTCAGTATCATGCACAGCTGGCACTCTGTGGCTGGATTCTTTGTTTTCTACTTCTCCCTCTAGTCACACCCTTTGGTTTGTTCTCAGTAGCTGGGCAACAAAGCAAAAGAGCCACACAGAAAGTGAGTAGGGTGGCAAAACATGCCCTCCTCCATTAGGATTTGATCATTTTCCATGGTTTGTCTCCAAGCCTTGTAATTTGTCGACACCAGCAGACTGGCATCTTGCTTCAACAATGTTTTGAGCATCTAATATGGAATCTAAGTTAGAATATGAGCTGCCATTTTCTCCTTCTGTAACCAGTGAAGGACTGATTCCTCCAGAAGGGTAGGTACTCTTTCCTGTAAAGAGTCTGTAAAAAGAGTCTGGAGTGACTGGGCTTTGCGCTTATATTCTTCACTTAAGTTAAAAATAATAAAAGGTAGATTGGAAGGAACCTCTGGAGGTTTCTAGCCCAACTCCTCCATCAAAATAAGGGTAACTCCAAAGTTAAGTCAGGTTGCAGACAATCTTGTCAAGTCTGTTTTCAAAAATCTCCAAAGATGGACATACCACAGCCTTTCGGGGCAAATCTTCATCATTCTGCTAGTGAAAACATGGTTTCTTAATTTTCAATCAGAACCTTTCTTGAAGTTTGTGACACTTACCTCTAATCCTCCCTAATACTGCTAAGAAGAGCTTGGATCTGTCTCCTTTAAAAGTTTCTTTTATGTGATGATGGGAGCTCTTACAGCCCCTTCTCTAGGCTGGAGTATTTAATTTCCTTCATCCTGTCTTCATATGCTGTGTCCTGTAAACCCCTGATTGTCTTAGAGGCTCTCCACTGGACTGTCACTGGATTGTTCACAAAAGTGATGATAATTAGTACCATTGAGATTCCTCTATAGGTACCTGTGCTATTCAGCAATTCCCACATACGCAGGCAAGTTCACTGATACAGGGAGAAAATAGGATTTGCCACTGTACGTTTTCTTCCATTTCTGAGCTATGGCTCAGTACCAATCACATTATGTGAAAATCACTGCTTTTCAGAATCACATTAGGCCAGTCTTGTCAAGATCATATAGTATATCCTCCACCAAAATGACAAATTAAAATTTCCAAAATTATCCTTGTTAGAAAACAAAATAAATTTGAGCAAAAAGCTAGATAACTTGCTTTACAAAGATCTTTAAAGTGCAACTGTGCTAGAGAATGCTAAACACTGACTTTCACATAAATCCATTGTATATCTAATCTAATTTTTCACCTGTAAAACCAGTCGGTATGAAGAATGTAAAGGATGAATTATCAGGAAAAATCTCTCCACCTGCACAAGAATTTTCTAATAGAATCACAGAATCATTTTTGGTAGGAAAAGACCTTTAAGATCATCAAGTCCAACTGTTAACCTAGCACAGTGAAGTCCACTAAACCATGCTCCTCAGCACCACATCTACAGGTCTTTTAAAAACCTCAAGGGATAGTGGCTTAACCACTTCCATGGCAAGCCTGTTCCAATGATTGACAACCCTTTCAGTGAAGAAATGTTTTCTTAATAACCAATATAAATGTCTCTTGGCACAACCTGAGGCTATTTCCTCTTGTCCAATTGCTTGTTACTTGGGAGAAGAGACTGACACCTCACTACAACCTCTTTGCCTCTAAAGAAATGCTGAGGAAGCCCCCTCACTACAAGGGGTTGGGGGTCGGGGCAGGGGATGGGGAGAACTGGGGTTTTGTTCAGTTCCTCACAAGTTGTTTTCCTTCTTAGCTGGGGGGCACATTACTCACACTCTTTCCCTGCTCCAATGTGGTGTCCCACCCACTGGAGACAGTCCTCCACGAACTTCTCCAATATCAGTCCTTTCCTAAGGGGCTTCCACCAACTGCCCCAGAGTGGGTCACTGCTATGGGGTGTAGTCATAAATCATAGAATGTCTCTCAGTCCCAGACTCCTCCAGCATGATCCTCCGCAAGTGCCCCCCAGCAAACCTACTCTGGCGTGGGTGTTTCTCTCACCACCACTCCATTCATACCCCTGCCTCTGTCTTTCTCTCTCTTTGTCTCTTTTTCTCTCTCTCTCTCTCTCTGTCCACAAGCTGCAGGTTCTGCCAGAAGCTTGCTCCAACACGAGTCACAGTGTCTTCCCTATGTCTCCACCCAGTCCAGCATGGGGCCTCTCCACAGGCTGCAGGTGGGGGTCTCTGCTCCCCCATCACTTTCCACGAGCTTCAGGGGGACAACCTGCTCCACCATGGTCTTCTCCATGGGCTGCAGGGGAATCTTTCTCTATGGCACCTGCAGTGCTTCCTCCTCTCCTCTTCTTCACTGACCTTGGTGTCTGCAGAGTTTCTTACATCTTCTCACTCCCTTCTCTGGCAGCAAAAAGCAGCTGCTTACATTTTTTTTTTTTCTCTTAAATGTGATTCACAGAGGTGCTATGACCATTGCTGATGAGCTTGGCCTTGGTCAGCAGCAGGTCTAGCCTTGAGCCCAGCTGGTGTTTACTCCGTTGGGCGTAGAGGAAGCTTCTGGCTCCTTCTTGTGGAAACCACCCCTATGGGCTCCCCCTCCTCCACCAGAACCACACCATGTAAAACCACAACATTTACACATGGGAGAATAGCTTTATATGCTATTTTGAGCTATACACAGACAGACATGCACTGACATAGACATGTACACACATAAAGACAGACTCCATCAAAGCACTGAATAAATTGCATTATATCTCCCTCTTTTTTGGATTTCAGTGTCAACAAATAGAAACTCAATTATTAGTATGCAGTCAAATTTCCCTAAATTACACCTTTTGCCATTTTATGACAATGCTGGCAGTGTTATTATGGAGTAGAAGAGAACACCCCGCTGAACAGTATTTTCCTGCTTTTAGTATGAAGCAAAGACAAAAGCTAGAAGAAAAAAAATAGAGCTTTTTTCTATATCACTTTTGGTGATGTGCCTTTCATGCAAATATCTCACAGTTTTCTACAGTAATGGTACCATTAAATGCCTTGAGATTATTTGTAAGAGAAAAGTGTTACCTTGAGATTAAGACATAAAGTACTAAGTGCATTTTTAGGAACAGAGAAGATTTCTCTGTAAAGAAGTTAATGTTCCAAAGCAAGCTTTGTTTATTCGAAAGGTTTTATGATTGTTCTGTATTCTTCACTTAGCACCTTAATTCTCATGAACCATACGGCTGTCCAGATGTTTAAAATAAAAAGCCCGTTTGGGTATTATCAGAGATTACTGAGAAAAGATATACAGACATGATGTTTAGCTATGCAACATAAATTCTCAGAGTGTGCTGTACCAAATAAACACCATATCCTAGATCTGATGAAACTGAACCCATAAATCATAAAAACTAGACAAAGGTCTCATAATGCAATTTACCTCTAGCCAGATGCTATCCCAAAAGAATCTACTAGCCAGGGTGATAATCCTTTCTCATTTTTCTTTGTTTGTCTTTTCTTTTGCTTCCTTTCACTAAGGTATTATTGGGAAATATGTTTACCAGGGGTGAATATCTTTCTGCCCAACCCAGATGCACTTTTCAGATGTTCTTGTTGCTTGTAATGCCTTGAGAATAGGGTTGCCTAACATCTAAAATATATACATCCTCCTTATTGCCTGAATCTTTCATCTCCTCTCCTCTGGGGTTGCCTAATATGCTCACCAAGCTATTATTGTTTTGCTTCAGATAGCTTGGCCCACTTGCCGAGTTTCATTTGCTGTCACACAGTCACAAATTACAGCATTTACTTCACGCTACCTCCATTCCAAAGTATCAGTTTGCGCTTGCTGAACTGGAGAACATGATGATGGATCAAGGCGCATTTGTGCTAATCCATAGCAAGTTGATTCTCCAAAGAACGCAGCACAGTAGTAGTCTGTGGCATTTCCTTTCCATTTTAATTTGCTTATGCTGTTTTCTCATAATTGTTTGCTATCCCAGGTTTTGTTTCAGTCACAGCAGTTTGTTCTCAGTTTTCTTCTTTGACTTTTGACAGATCATTAAAAAAAAAAAGTAAAGAAAGAAAAGGAAAACAGAGAGAAATGTGATTTTTTTTCTTTACTAGTTTTTTACTTTCATAAACAAGTCTTTAAAGCTAGCCAGATTTTCTGCAGGTGTAAATCACCCTAGCTCCACTGTGCATACCATTTTATGCCAGCTGAGTCTGTAATACAATACTTCTAAAATGCCAGTGATGTAGCTGTTGTCTAGACCAGTTTCAGCTGTAGACTCACGTGTCCTAAAGGAATCAATTGCACCATGTTATTTATATTCAGTGACAAATTGCATCTTCTGCTTCAAATCCTTTAAAAATATTTGCTCCTAAACGTATGAGAATTCAACATTAGAGTGGGCAGTGAATGTACATTCTATGGAAATTGATTAGCATATGTTCGAAGAACCATTCAGTTGGCAAATCCTGAAGGAATGGGTTTGCATTTATCTTTTACTTTATATGCTCCATTAGTGGTTCAGAGTCTGGATTACAGACCATGTTCCTCTACTGTAGCTGCTGTGTCTGCATGAAACGTCAGGAGACTTCTCCCTTCTTGAAGAGTAAATTTTTAATGCTAATTTATCATTAGGATTCCTCAATCAAAATCTTTTACATAAGAAATTAGAACAGCTTTAATTGCATATTCTTTTTTTTTAATCCACAATAACAAAAAATCTAATTACATAATTGACACAATATGGGCACAGTGATTTTAGTTTGGCAAATTCAATTTTTGTGTTGTCACAGTGAGTTATGCAATGTAACTATCACTGCTGTGAACATTTTAGCTTAGATTTCCTTTGTGCTGCCTGTTAAAATTATTGATGTTCAGTTATTGATGCCATGTTTTCCCTATGTTTGATCTGAATTGGGGGTCAATTCCTCAAAGCAGCGCACAGCCTTAATTGCATGTTGTCTCTGATCCACCAAAGAAAATCCATTGCCATTTTGTAGAAAGTGTCTGCTTTTCTTCTTTCAACAGCTCTGAATAAAATCTAAACTGATGTAGTCTCTAAATGATATTAATGGAGTAGTCTTAATATTTCATAAGGAAGACTTGCATGATGAAGACTTGTGAGTTTGTGCCCTAAAATAGCAAGGTCACCAGTTCATCATGCCAGCATTCAAAGTTCAAAAGTTGTTCATGTACGTAGAGTACCCTGTCCTAGCCCATATAATTTAGGACTTTATGTTTGGCTTACAGTCCCTGAGGTATACCTTGGAAATTCAAAGGCTGTAAGAAGGAACAATCCTGCTGTCAGGAGAGGGTTAGTTTGGATTTGCTGGAATTTCTGTGCAGTGTTCCTGTATCCTATTTACTGAAGTATAAATACTCCTTCTAAACAAATATCTTGCCAACCTGATCTAATCATGGATTGCAATTATTGCCTTACTAGCGATCATAAGAATGTGTAGTCTTACTATTTAAAATGTTGGGGTTTTTTTTCTCTTTTTTTACAAGTGCCAATAACTATAAAATCATCCACTATACCAAAAAAAAAGAGAAAAAAGGGAGAATTAAATGTTAGGATAAATTTTGTGAATTGGAGAACGGGTTGATAAAACTACATTATGAGTAATAACCCAAAAAGAAATTAAAGGGTCTAGACAGGAAGAGGAAGTCAAAACCAATAGAAATGGTTTGACTTCTTCTGAGCAAAGTTAAACTACATATACAAAAATAGCAGGATATTGGGTTCGATTAGGATTTTCATATCTGATATCATTTCATATCTGTTTGAGTTTAGAAAGAATCATCTCAGCACTGCATGAAAAAAAAAAACACACCACCTTAACAATCTTTAAAACTTCCTGAGCCTTTGAATGACTTATGTGTGACTAACAGTGTGGTAGGTACCGAGTGCTGGAGCTCAGCACATACATCCAGGACACACACACAAAGCCAAATTTCTCTGCTTCTCTGGCCAAGATTCATCCCATAGGCAAAGGAAGAAGGATGATCGTAGAATGGTCTGGGTTGGAAGGGACCCCAAGGATCATAGAGCTCCAACCCCCCTGCCACAGGCAGGGACACCAACCTCCAGGCCTGGATCTACACAAAGCTGCCCAGGGCCCCATCCAACCTGGCCTTGAACACCTCCAGGGATGGGGCATCCACTACTTCTCTGGGCAGCCTGTTCCAGCACCTCACCACTCTTTCTGTAAAAAACTTCCCCCTAATATCTAATCTAAACCTTCCCTCCTTTAGCTTTATTCCATTCCCCCTTGTCCTGCCATTATCTTCTCTTTTAAAAAGTCGAATCCCCTCCTGCTTATAAGCTCCCTTCAGGGACTGGAAGGCTGCAATGAGGTCCCCCCGCAGCCTTCTCTTCTCCAGGCTGAACAAGCCCAGCTCCCTCAGCCTCTCTTTTTGTCTCTTTGATGACATCTCAGAAAGGCTTACAGACCACAAGAGATCTCAGCTGACTTCTGTAATGTCTCGTTCACTGAACTGGCTACAAAGAAAGAGTGCAGTAATCATAGAACTAATTTAGTCTTGTTGGGCAGCAAGATTTCAGTATAATTAATCTGGCCCTCTATATCTCTAACCTGCAGTGCTCACACACAAAGCAGTGCCTGGCTTTGGTGACAGGTGGATAGGTACTACATGAGTGTCAAAGGGCTGCAAAGTCATGGGTGATCAAGGGAAGGTGAATAGGGAGTGATTATCCTCTTTCTCTTTTCAGCACAAAACCTATGAATGACCAGAAGTCACAATTGTCAGATTCAAAGCAAATAAGAGGTGGTGATTCTTCACACAATGTACAGTTGAATTTCACACTCCTACAGTTGAACAGATCTCAAAACATTTTCCTCTAGATCCAGAGACATCTGAATACCACAGAAACTTTACTTATTCACACAAAATTTTTCTAGCTCCTTTAAGTTCCTCTTCAGTGCCACAGCATATTTCAGTTCCAGTAAGGTTGTGATGTTTGATAACCAAGTCATGTTGCTTCATCAGGATCCTTCCCAGAGGAGTGTGGTACATTAAAGATTCCCACATAAAGCTTCCAAGAAGTCAGGAGTTTAGGACATCATCTATTTCCTTCTCTATGCCTACAGCTTTTCTTCTTTAATGGCTGTCTCATGAGGTGGGAGAGTGCAGGTTGATATCCCCCTTTACCAGTAGAAATTCAGTCCTCTTCTTTCATTTTCCAAGTAAGCTACCTTAACTGTCTAGATGCAAAACAGAGTGGGGGAATAAGGGAATTTGTGCATATTTGTCATTCTTTACTCCCTCCTGAGGAAAGTAATCTACTAGATAGCAAAACAATTTGAGATTCATGAAACCCAACAGAGCACAAGTGGGAGCATAAGTCTGTAGCCTAGTGATTAGGACCCCCTGGAGACCTAATTTACTCTCCAACAATACTATTGCATGTGAAAACTGTTGCAGGATGAAACAAGAATATTCACTTCTTTTTCACTCTAATGCAAAATGTCCAAGTCTGATCTCTTTTTATAGAAATGATATTCTGAGCAGACAATGTCCATGTATACAGATGATTTAACAAGAATAGGATCTAACATAATGGCTTGTAGCAATAGATTCTGGTAATGTTTAAAACAACTTTTGCTCACACAATGTTTTTGTTTTCCGGTAGAGCTGGTTCTGGACTTTTTCCTCAAACGACAAAGCTATGGCTGATCTTACAAAAAACCTGAGAGCAACCAAGCAGTAAGCAGATTCCCCAACTTTCTGAAGACGCTAGGTTACCAAGACTTCCAAGTAAAACCAGTAGCAGCTATAAGACCAAATAATGCAAGTCAAATGTCACTTTTAAATCCTAAAGAACGCTCCTTTAAAAGTAATTTCTGAAAATTAGTATTTACAGTTAAATTGAACATTTCTTTTCCCAAGCAGCTAACAGGGGCAGCTGGTAGACACAAGAGTTTGCAAAGCAATTTCTGTGCTTTGCTTAAAATGTCCCAAGAACTTCTAGGATTATCAGAGGAATCCTGGGAGCTCTTTGATCTCCAGAGTGCAATCTGAGACTGGGAAAGGACACTTATAGAAGGACCTGATTTCCAGTAAGCTCTACTAACTTCTAACAAAGTTTGCCAACTATTCCTCATTTGAGGGTCCTTTGAACTTTTTTTCCACAGCTGATTCTTGGTTAGGTGTGTCAAATGTCTTTTCAGCAAGTTCTAGTTGAACAACAAGATTTGTTTTATCTGCTGGCCTGAGAGTGCAACTGATTCATAAGAGCGTTGTGAAAGGGGACAGGAATTCTACTGTGATCACTCTGCACTCAGCAGTGACGGTGGTGTGCAAGGGAGTCCCCAGCACCCAGTGGAGCAACTATGCTGGTGCATCAGAGATGCTCTGAGATCTCAAAAGAGGGTGCAGATATCTTGGAGGATGATGGTCCAGGTTGTCCAGGGAGCTTATGGAGTTTCTGCCCTCAGAATATTCAGATGTTTCAGCTGATTCTACTTTGAGCAGGGTTTGGAATATAGAATTTCCAGCATCACCGTCCAGCCTCAACTATACTAATTCAGGAAGTACAGAAAACACTTCCAGCTAAGTCATGTAAGAAGTAGGATAATTCCATCACTTCCGCTCATGGAACTTGCTCCTGATTGTACACTTAAAAGTGTCTCCTTTTTGTGCTAAAAATGTAAGTCTTATAAATCTCCCTGAAATTCTGTTTTCCGGTCCAGTTGTACCTGTGGCCTTCCTTAGGACCTTTGAACCAGTAATTCCCAAGTATACTGATTTTTACCTCAATGTATTGAGACCATCAATGGTGGTTTTCATGGACCTTATACCCATGGAAGCCCTTAACCTTTGCAAGAACAATCCTTCATAGATGAGTTCATTGTGGCTTTATTTCTATTCACAAACAACTGCTCATTTTATGTTTCACTGCTAACTTTCCATTTTACGACACAGTTTTAACTAACTAAAACACTGACATGTCTGTTCCTTGGTTAAGTACATCTTTGTAATTTCTTTCTCCTCTAAGGCTCCTTAAATTATAAAGAGTCCCTACTTCCTCCAGGTTGATGGTGGCAACAGTCTATGGCCTGCAGAAATCTTTCAAACCAGTATTTCTATGACTCTGTCAAGCCCATCCACTGCTTCTAGAAATTTTATCCCGAAATCTAACCTCAGTTGTTGTAAAGTTTAGGTGGGTAGTTTGTATCCTGTCCTCTATGGACATTTCTTTCCTGATTTCAGCAGCACATTACGTACTTGAAGACTGTAAAAAAGTGTACTTACAGTCTTTTCCTTTTTTGCCTGAATGGTTTCTTTTATTTTTTTTCTTTTAATCTTTCCTAAAATATCATGTTCTTCAGATATGTGATCACTCTCACTCCTGTCATCTGGCTTTTATCCATAGGTTTTTTGGATATGCTGTTCCAGAAGAGGCCTCCCCATCGCTAAATAAATTGGAAAAATAATGGCATATGGTTTTGAGGGTTATACTACTAGTTTTACATTCATGGTGGAGGGAGAGGGTTGGAGGAGGATGACAGCGTTCACTTGTGACCCACTATAACTTCTAAATACTTTGCTGTATTACGGCTGCTCAAGCAGCTGGTCCTCATTCTGAATTTTTACAGCTGATTATGCTTGTGAAGTGTTATACTTTGCATGAGTCCCTAATGAATTTCATCATATTTTTCTCAATCGTATCTCCTGTGTCTCAGCGTAATTTTGAATTCCAGTCTTGTTCTTGAGCTTCTTGAAGCTTGTTGTCACCTGCAGATTTAATAAGTACACTTTCCATTCCATCATCTGGGTCATTAACAAAAGTACTGAATAGCTCCAAAATGATGAAGGCAGGAGCCTGTTGGATCCTGCCCAGCACTTTCCTCTGTTTTAACTGTGAACCACTAACAAATAATCCCTGAGTACTGCTTTCTAATTGTTTTTACAGCTACTCTGTGTTAGTTTCATCTAGTCTAGATTTCTTGGTCTTAGTTGGGAAAATAACCTCTAAGCCTGTGTCAGAAATCTTACAAAAGGCAAAATATGCTGTTTCCAGCTTCTGTTAAATCCATAAACCTTTTTTTTTTAAGAAAAAATTAAAATGTTGGTTTGACATTCTTTCTGTTGTTTCGTGTTATTTCCAGGGGGCTTACAAAGCATTTGTTAGATTTTGTACCACTTTTTCACTGCACAAATCACAGGCACAAACTATTGCTTGTAGTTTCATATATTTCTTAACCAAAGCAATGGTAGCTTTGGTTTTTAAAATGATAGGTGAGTAAAATTTGTCTTAAAATTATGTTACAATACACATTATCTCCATGCTAATGATGCTTTAGTGTTTTGTGATGAGAGAGTGCTATTCAAAATAAATATCTAGATTTATGCATAGAGATGCAATGTTTATTTTTTATCTATGCATATATAGTATCTCAAAGAAATCTGCTTTGCAGAAATGCAAATTGAGTCCATCAGTTGAAATAAAGGGGGGGATAATTACACCTTAGACGTATATAGGATAGGAGAAAAAAATGTATGGTTATTTCAATTGCTAGCTACTCTAATCATGGAGACAGAATAGTATGTAGGAAGTCAGTATTCTGATTTTATGCAGATAGCTTTTGTATCTAAATCTGAATGCAAAGGTTTTAATACAGCCCGTGTAGAAAAGTAAGGTCTGATTCACTCCTGAGAAGTTCTTTATTTCAGACCCAAACCTGAAGTTTCAAGTCAGGCAGTATGTTTAACCTCCATTATTCCTTTTCTTCTTTTACCCACCAATTGCACTCTGCCCTATCCCCAACCAGCTGTCCATCAAGTTCAGTTTTCCATACCATCAGGTTACAGCGCTTGGATCTCAGCCTTAGTTTTACTAAATTGAATTGATTACAATCTAAATCCCTGGCTGCATATCCCTTTTCCTTTTGTTTTATTGTCACTACCATGAGTAGAATGAGGTATAGTAGTTGATTCAATCTTTCTTTTCTATCTAAATTTATTTTCAGTCTTGTTTCTTCAGAGAAATGAGAAGCTGGCAGCACTTACTGCCTTGCAGTTATAGGTTAAACTGGTGGCAAGGCATGATCAAGTTAATAAGAATTTCCAAGCACTATTTCCCATTGTTCTTTGCTGCTGTTCATGTGATACTCAGCAGTGAAGCTCTTTAGGGAATCCTTATGGGTTGCTCATTATTGTTTTCTAATTGCCCCATGCAGAGGGAAATAACTGCACATGGCAGGACTCCACCATTTCTTTAGCAAGTTTAACTCATGAGGCCTTAAGTTGTAAGTGTCAAACCACAGAGAATGAACTAATGAGAGAAAGATTAGTGTAACAACCCTCTAATGTGTTATCAGGAAGGCCTCCTAATATTGCACTAGGCTGTCTTTTCCCAGGGTAATTTAAGTATGTCTCTACTAAATGTCTACTGTTTCCTGTCATGATCTCTTTGCTCCCTTGTGCTAAGTTCAGCAACAGTCCATTCTGCTCAAAATGGCCATGTATATTATGCAACATACTCCCCATCAGGGATTTGTCTCTGAATCAGCCAGAGGGATGCTTTAGGAATAAAAAATACCAAGCTCCTCTTAAATATTCAGGGTAGCAAACAGAAATAAATTTTGGAGAAGGAGAGATGTAGGAGTTCAAAAGGGACAAACCCCCCCAACAATTCCTACCTCACACCTACAGAATGCTGAAGAGGAACTGAAATGAAGAAGAAAAATTATTAAAACTATTAAAAAAAAATCTCAGCATAACATTTAGTGTTTGAGCTATGTCTAAGCATTTAAGATTTAAAAATACTCTATGCCAACCTGTAAGAACTAATAAAGGAAAAGAAAATGTTAAATAAGGTTATTTAAGAGGACATGTACTATAGTAATTTATTATTCTATTTTCAAATTATAATTAATAATTCTTATTACAATGTTGATAAAAACTTAGATTGGGACAAATCCTTTTACTGAGGTCTGAATCTTAATAGAGGCAAGCTACATTATCTTCAATATATGATTGACAAATCATTGCACATCTAAGAAAGGTTTAAATTCACACAAGAATATTCACTCAGATTTCGCATAAAAAGCTGTTGCTGCCTCAGCTGGTGAAGCAGTTCACACTGTTACAGGATACAGAATCACAGAATCACAGAATCACAAGGTTAGAAGAGACCTTTGAAGATCACGAAGTCCAACCATTCCCATCCTATGCTAAACCATATCCTTAAGTACCTCATCTACCCTTTTTTTAAACACATCCAGGGAAGGTGACTCAACCACCTCCCTGGGCAGCCTGTTCCAGGCCCACACAACTCTTTCAGTAAAAATTTTGTTTTCTAATATCAAATCCAAACCTGCCCTGGCACAGCTTCATGCCATTTCCCCTTGTTCTATCTTCTGTCATACATGTCTGTTATTTCTACTTAGTATATAAATAGTACTAAAATTCAAGATATGATAATTAAATTTTATGGGTTTGGGGATTTTTGGTTTGGTTTGGTTTGGGTGTTTTTATCCAGTTCTCTGGTTAGGACTTTCTCTTGCTCTCAGCAGTATAAATCTCCCTATTCTCTTTAAGAAAACATAATACCTCCTTCTCACGGAGAAAATTCCTGTGCAAAAGGATGCGCCATATTTGCTGGCCTGTGGTGTCCATCTATGCATGGTTTAGAAAGAAGCAGTGGGCATCATAAAGGTTTTCTGGTGGATCAAGTGATTGTGATGGGCACCTGCATCTCTCAGATGTTCTAGCACAAAGCAGCTTCCACCTAGAAGTGTGCATTTCAAAGCTCCTCTTTTCTGCTGCAGAATATGACATATTCCTATAGCTGTGGGAGAAATGTGATAGGTATTAAAGCAGCATCAGTATTGTAAAGGTGTAAGAGTTGCAGGTACAGGTTAAAACATAATCATGTTCATGCTCTAGGTGCTTCTGAGCTTTTAGTTAGTTCGGTTTAGGGTTTTTTTTTAAGATACATAATTTTTCCAAGAAATATTTTTGGTGGTTTGTTTTTTTTTTGTTTGGTTTGGTTTTTGTTTTTTATTTGGATACTAGAATAAAAAGAAGGAAGAAGATTCTAGGGGATCTATTTTCCCTTTTAAAAAAGGAAAGAAAAGAACCTAAGCAACAATGAAAAAGCTTTTCATTTAAAAACATTTTATTAAAAAATATTTTTAATTCAAATAGTAATTGCTCCAGATCATTCATTCTTTTAAAATCATTAGTTCTTTTGTTTGCTTGGGTGTTTTTTTTTTCAGTAAACTGGTTATGTGTGCTTTTACATTTATTTTCTTCCTTTCCTTTTAAAATAAATTTATTTGAAACTGTTAATTGGAAGAAGATCCTATAGGACATGCTGAACCAGTCTAACAACTTTGTAATTGGCTTCTTGATTCCAATATATATGCCAAACTACAATTGGCCTTTTCACCCATAAACTCTTTATCTCATTGTCTGGTTATCCCAAACCACACTCATTTGAATCAGAAAAGAGTTGATTCCTGATCCTATCATATTAAAATCAGAAAGATCCATAAAGGGAGCTATGAAAAAATTGGAATGATGATTAGGTTTTTTAATATTTAAGAAATATTTCTGTAATTCTCAGCAGGCTCTGATGTGGGACAATGACATCTAAGAGCAGTTATCATATCTGAACAGGAGCAAAATGGTACAATTTGCCAGAATTACTATTCTTTACTTTTCTATGTAACTAAATTTGTTTTGTAATGGTGTCTGAGATGATTTTCTTTAAGAAGAAGAGGAATAAAATGAAATACAATAAAATCTCTTGTACTTGTGGTTGTCTTTTCACTCACACACATACACACAAAAAAGGCAAACAAAAGTCAGAACATTTCTGTTTTTCCCAGTTTAATTTTAATCCCTACACCTGGTCTTTACACATTTACTGTTCTGGAATGGCAAGCACAGTTGGAATGTTTTGGCAGACACTTTGGAAGGTGACCTCTTCAGATGCTGTGGCAAAATCTGAGAGGGACAAGAAATCAGAGACTGTGTTTTGGTTTCAACCACCTTATTTTACTTCATAAGGATATAAGATTCAAAATAATGTGTGCACCGTGAATTATTTTTGTTCATTAAAATATGAAGTATAGTTATTTAAAGAATAAAATCAATGTTTAGAGAAAAACAACTAAAAAATTGCTTTGATTTGATTTAAACAAATGGGGCGGTGCAGGACCTAAACTTGTATCTTTTTGGTCTTGATGAAAAGCTTTTATAAACAGCTGCATTTTCCAGCTGTAGAGCCAAATTAAATTCTCAGAATAAGGTTACCATGAAGTGATAAACTTGATCTAGTAAAATATTAATGCATTCCCAGCTAACACCTTTCAGAGGGAAAAAAAATGATAGGTAGTAGATAGATTTTAAAATATGACTGCTACTTCATGAAATTGCAGAAGTCTGCAGATAATAATTTTGTTTCCTGATGAAGAAGTCCGCTTTCAAGCTGTCCATCATTTCTGTATTGGGTTTGTGTGGAAAGGTTTTAGTAGCTGGGAGGGTCTACAAGGGTGAGACTATTGTTTTGGGATATTTACTGGAGCTAACTTACTGAAGAGAAGTTATAGCATTAGGGAAAATTCCAGGATGGAATATTGTTGATATACAAGGATTTTGTTTCATAAACAACATAACCTGCAGCCTTAGATGTTGACAACACTAGGAGAGCTCGGTGTGCTAACTCTGAGAGAAACAGCACGGAGGGTGGAATGGAGACACCATGGCCAGCCTCTATGATAACACTGCAGAGATGGGAACTTGATAGTACTGATGGTACTTTGGAACTGATAAACTGCATAGTTCTTACTCTGAGCAAAAAGTTTCCTCTTTTTTGTGAAGACCATGTCCTTTGGTTGAACTTTGTTCACTATGATACCAAAGCACATGTCCATCCCCAAAGGCTACCTGCCCCAAAAGTATGACCACATCTCACTGAGAACATGCTCTGAATTTTTTTAAGCCTATAAAAGCTTAAAGAAGAAGATTTGATACTGATCATAACAGAGGTATGTATGACTAGAGTCCCTTAAGCTCCACATGAAAGTAAGAAAACAATATAAAAATGGCCTAATAGTGGGGGGATCTTAGGGAAGGCACCATTGAAGAGAAATTGGGAGGACATCGCTGACTTCTGGGATTATTTGAGGGGATGAAAAATCATAGAATCATTATGTTTGGAAAAGACCTCCAAGATCATCTAGTCCAATGGGCACCCTACCACCTATATTACCTACTAAACCGTGTCCATAAGTACCTCATCCAACCTTTCCTTAAACAACCCAAGGGACAGTGACTCCACCACCTCCCTGGACAACCCGTTCCAATGCCCAACCACTCTTTCTGAGAAGAAATTTCTCCTAATTTCTAACCTGAACCTCCCCTGGCACAACTTGTAGTTATTCTCTCTCTGTTGCTAGTTATCTGCAAGAGGCAGAACTCCAGCTCACCACAACTTCCTTTCATGTAGTTGTAGAGAGCAATAAGGTCTCCCCTTAGCTTCCTCTTCTGCTGACTAAACAGTCCTAGTTCTCTCGGATGCTTGTCGTAAAACTTACATTCCAGCCTCTTCGCCAGCTTCATTACCCTTCTCTGGACACATTTCAGGGTGTTGATGGGTTCAAAACTGAACACAGTATTCGAGGTAAGGCCTCACCAGAGCTGAGGTAGAGGGGAGGTTATCACCTCCCTGGTCCTGCTGGTTATAGTATTCCTGATATAAGCCAGGATGCAGTTGGCCACCTGGACACACTGGGCCATGAAGTAAAAGTATTATTACAATGTAGACTTTTCTTATTCTGAGCCTATTCTTGATCAGGATTTAAGTTTTGATCTCTTGAAAGGTTTGCCTCTTTAATCAGTGAGTCAGCTTGCTGAACAGCCTTCATATACCCCAAACTGACACCCTAGGTTTTAAACTATAAATAAAGAGGCAGAAGGAAGACAGGATCTTTTAGGACAGGAAGATAAGCTAGTAAAATAGGAGGCAGTAGGAGTGTAGTCTTGACTATTGGCATTATTGATAATGCCTCCATTATGGAGTTCACTAATTACAGAGCAGATATAAATGGTTTTGCAAAAATCTATTGGTGAAGCATAAATAGCAATGAATTAGCCTTCAGCTTAATCTATCAGACCTTACAGTGGCGACCCCTGGCACATTAAAAAGTTAATGTGACTTTAATAGGTCATAATCACACTAATAAAGTTTATAACTATTCACTCTAGTAGCCAGAGTCATTTAACAAAACTATAACTTTTGTTCTTGGGGTTGCATCAGACTCAAAGTACAACTAATCTTTAAGCAGGGGCAGAGCTCTGCTTTAGTGTAGTTTAACAGCAAGAGACTCTGGGTCATCCCTTCCTAAACAACAGAAATAGTGAGGGCTAAACTATCATGCTGATCAATTTAGACGAACACAGAAAACTTCCTCTCCAAGGAATGGGAGAGATTTGAATATAACCTGCATGCATCCCTTGGTGGGAGACATCATGGACTTGCTCGAGGTCAATTCAAAGACCTTCCTTGTCTGCAACAGTCAAGCCAATTACTGATGAAAATACCACATTGCCTTATTCTGTGTGCTTTCTTGTTGGCTGAATAGCCTGTAAAATGTTTCTACTGAAGGGTAGTTTTTATTCCAAACCATCTCTAATCAATATACTCACCTTAATCTGAAAGATCATTGAGGTGAATCCTGTCAAATAGAAAATCTTTTGTGTGGCCATTATTTGGCACTGTAAGAACAAAGAACGACCTGGCCTAGAAAGGATGGAGGGTGGTATCTCTAAATAACCTTAAAACTTATTTTGATGGGCGGTTAGAAAAGGAGTCAATAACATTATACTTTCTTTTGAGTGAGCCATACTCCCCTTGCCCACAGCAGAAATGTTTATCCTTCAGCAAAGCTGGCAAATCAAAGGTGGATTGGTCCCACATCACTGCACAAAGAAAGTGACAGCACTCCTCGGCTTGCAGAAAGGGCTATATTGCATGAGAAAACATCAGGGGACTGAAGGCCTTTGAAAGACAAAAGAGTTCCACTCATTTGAACTTTAGTTTATCTGATAGAAATAGCTGTCAGATATATTCAGCTTCTCTTTCTTCCTTTCAGTGACTCTCAGACAGGCCTTATTGAGATAAGCCTAAGAAAGAGGAAGAAAGGGCAAATAGTCAGCGTAAAGCAGTTGTATTGTGTAATGTGACAGAAAAGAAGAGCTGAAAAGCTCAGCTGGAAGTCAGTAGTTAATGTTTTAAATATTGTCCTATTGAGCTTAAGTGCTGGCCAAAGCAATTTCACCTTAATGACAATTCTGCTTCCAAGGCATTCTGCCTAGAAGGAAAGTAATGCTGCTAAAGCATTTAGCACTATTCCTGAGCAAGCTGTGCCTCTGGAGGAGCATGGGGGATTCAGGAGACAGGCTCACTGGTTCAAAGACAAGGGGAGGCTTTCCCAGCAACTTCTCAGAGGTTCCTACATTTCTCAACAGGTGCTTGAGAATAGATCATAATAGATTTGAAACCC
Organism: Gallinula chloropus; assembly: GCF_964237585.1. Taxonomy (NCBI): domain Eukaryota; kingdom Metazoa; phylum Chordata; class Aves; order Gruiformes; family Rallidae; genus Gallinula; species Gallinula chloropus. Next base: position 7,064,904 of record NC_140086.1, read on the forward strand.
ATAATTAAAAAAAAAAAGAGCTACAAAAAGAAACTTGGATTCAACCCGCCACAGTTCTGGTCACAATTTTCTTTCTTGTGCTAGTACAGCTGCTGTGGATCCCCATAGGTATGTGGGTCAAAACTGCTTGTGTAGCAAGCATTTTTAAAAAATCACGTAATTTGAACCTAATTTTTAAGTTATGCGGCACTTTTAACTTAAAACTGCTGGAGTCAATCTTTTGCTTTTCTGAGTCTTGGTTCCAAATCTTACTATCCCTTGCTAAGGTTAGCTGTACTTTAGTCTGATTGTAAAAAAAACCCTATAAAGGTTAACATTAAAACTGTTTGTTTTCAGTACTCCCATTTTCAGTCACAACAGATGTTTTGGGATTTTCTGCCATTTCCTCCACACGTGTTTTTGGGCAACATTTTAATCTTGCTAATATTTACTTACTACTTCAAGGAATACCAAGCAACCAAGATTCTTGCACCTGGGAAGGAATAACTGCTTGTATCAGTACAGGCTGGGGGAGTACCTGCTGGAGAAGGGCTCTGTGGAGAAGAACCTGGAGTCCTGGTTGATGACAGGGTGGCCATGAGCCAGCTGTGTGCCCCGGGGGCTAAGAGAGCCAATGGGATCCTGGGGTGCATCAGGAGGATTGTGGCCAGTAGGTCAAAGGAGGTGATCCTCCCCCTCTGCTCTGCCCTGGTCAGGCCCCACCTGGAGTATTGTGTCCAGTTCTGGGCTCCCTGGTATAAAAAGGACAGGGATCTCCTGGGGAGAGTCCAGAGGAGGCTATGAAGATGATTAAGGGCCTGGAGCATCTCCCCTACGAGGAAAGGCTGATTGAGCTGGGACTGTTCAGCCTGGAGAAAATAAGACTAAGGGGGGACCTTATTAATGTTTATAAATATCTAAAGTATGGGATGCTGGGGGAAATGGCCGGCCCCTTATCAGTGGTATGTGGGGACAGGGCAAGGGGCAATGGCTGCAAGTTGGAGCACAGGAAGTTCTGCACGACCTTGCAGAAGAACTTTTACACAGTGAGGGCGACAGAGTCCTGGGACAGGTGCTCAGGGAGGTGGTGGAGTCTCCTTCTCTGGAGATATGCTGCTTTGGCAGGGGAGTTGGACCTGATGATCTCTCGAGGTCTCTTCCAACCCCTACAATTCTATGATTCTATGATTCTATGGTTCTATGAACTACAGACACACTAAAAATCTATTTGATCCAAGCTCTTACAAGTTCTTAACTTAAATATTGACCAGAAGAAAAACAACAATAATGAGCCAGTCTCAGACTAAGATTAAAAATTTAATGATACCTAAAAATATCTGTGTTAGGGTTTTGCTTCTGTTACCCATACCTCTACTGAAGGCTTCTATATTGTCAATGAAATTTGTGATGTGATTCGGTCTATATTAATGTAGACACCCACAGATCAGATGCAGCCACATTCCTTCAGTTATGAGCTGCCAATCAGGTAGAGTAAAAACTTGGGGTGCTTTCTCAGGCTATATTTTGTCATAGTAAACCTATGGACATGTGGAGATCAGTCCCCCACAAAATGCTACTCTAATTTAGGGAACTGTATTTTCATGCTCTTAGCCTAGTATAAATTCAGCCATATCCACAGATATGCAGGTCTCTAGCTGGGATGGCTACACATTTGGGAAGCATACTGACTTAGCTTAGGCAGAATATCAGCCTAAAATGTATGTGTTCATGGTACTAAGGATAGATGTATTGGACCATGCATAAATGACCTACGTGCCCAGACTCATCTTTCAAGAGAAAGATGCCCCCGTAATAGTTCTCTGACAAAATGAGCTATAACAAAGTATGACTCCTGTTACAACAGGTGAGCTTTTCTGAAAACCTGGTATCAATGACAGATGGCCAGTCCTTGACAACATTTTTGCCTTAGCATTTAAGCCTACATTCTAGCAGCAATCAACTGGGAGAGAGATGTGGGATTTATTTTTCAGTCTTGTCAAATTGAAGCAAGTATTTCGGGACAAAGACTATTCCTCCTTATTTGTTGCTTCATTACGTTGAACAAGGTGGGCCTAGGCTTCTACAACAGCAGTCTGATCTTGGTTGTGGCATAAAGATGATGTTTATCACTACTGCTTATTTAAAAAAAAAAAAAGAAAAGAAAAAGACCAACTTCACTTAACTGAAGAAAATAAGAAGTGAGCAAAGTCTTATGTCACTCTGATGAGCTTTCTTTGGTGCACAGATGTGTAAGTGGTGAAACGAGCACATTTTATTTAGGAAAGCTACTTTGCTTTACTCCCAAGATTGTCTGTGAGATCTAATGATGGCTCAAGCAACAGAGCTTTTGAAAAGCTGGGGAGTAATAAAAAGCAAGACATGACTTTTTCCTCCTGCACTTTCATTTCCTAGAAAACAGATGCAAGATCAGTTGGCAACCTGGTATCAGTCTGCATGCCTGGTTTTAAGGGAGTCTATTGTTCATAAAATGTTATGAATACAGTTACTCCACAGATGTGTAGAACTAAATTTGATGTGACATAGGTTTAATGATAACACATGAAAGATTCAGAAGACTTCTGGTTGGCTTACCTCATTATAGGTGTGAATGCATGCAAAACAACTAGTAAGGCACAGAACCTGTGCAAATGACCTGCTGATGCTGGCTGCTGATTAAATCCACAGTCCATGCAAATCTCAATAAAACCAAGAAAAAAGTACAAGGGCTTTATTTTAACTTTATCCAACCTCATGAGATTTTTTTGATGCTTCCTTTGTTATTACTTTCAGATGATTCCAGATAGTTATGATAAATTTTAAAACAGCAGTTCACAGGAGTTTACATGCATGGTGGATGTGGCCTTTATTGAGCCATTCTCTACAAGTTCAAAGCAGGTCCTGACCAATAAGGACTGAAATATTTCTGCTAAAGTCACATATGAAATTAATTGAGTTCCTCAACTGTGTCAGAAATTCATTATCATAACTAGTTGCTGGAAATCACTGGCTGAAAAGCCAAAGATTTTGATGTCTGGAGGAAGTCTGTCAATTGCTTGCACATCCTTTATGTATGTCTTTTTGATCTGCCAGCTGTCTAACTGGTAGCAAGACTGTGAGCAATTCAGAACTATCCATATATTTAGTGGCTATACGTGACTATCTGGCAGTTCTCTCATCTCATGGGCAGAATAAAGAGACTGAATAAGGGCTGAATTATCTCCCCAGTTTTCTCAGTAGGGTCCACAATATGATTTCTAATTTACTAAACCACCAATTTAAAAAAAATAAGGAAAAAAAACCCAAACCCTTTGTATTTTTGTGGTTTATACTTAACTATTTAGTGTTCTTGAGTGTAGCCAAAGTTATGTGATCAAATAGAACCGACAAGCAGAGAAAAATGCTTCAGGAAAAAAACCCCACAAACACAAATCCTCCCAAAACAACACCCTCTTCCTCCCCCCAAACCAAGCAAAAAATAACCCCAAGCAACAAGACCAAAAAATACAAACCAAAAAAGAGGAAAATTCCAGTTCAGGTATAATAAACCTTAAAAAATTAACCTTATATAAAGATGTGTTTCAAAGATCTAAGGGAAGCATTTCTAGGTAGACCAGAAATATGCTTGAGCCAACTGGAATGCCATTAGCAAATAACCTCTTCCACAGCAGTTTTCTCTGGAGACTTGAGTCCAATTTCAAACCTTGTGCAGTTGGCAGAACTGTTGTCACTTCACTAGTAGTGGTAAAAATGAAAGCAATCAGACAGGTGGGTATTATGTAGATATAATATAATGGATAATTCATGGCTTCATATTCACAGGGAATAAGATAATTAAAAATGTATGCCTACCTATTAATTAAGCTAACTGGTCTTTCAGGTAGCATGAATATGAAAGCACTGTGCATCTATTTTATACCTTTAGAAGCCTATTATCCACCTCTTTTCTCTGCTTAAAATCCTGTTTGCCACATTGAACAGCGATGCATACAAATCTTGTAGGGATAACCAGGATGTCTCTGATGCAAAGCACATGATTTCATTGCAAGATGGATGTGTTATCTCATGATAGGTATGTCAGGGCAAAAATTCTGTGGCTCACTAATATTGCAGGTAATTTTACCCTCACATATCCTAAAGTAATGGGTACTGCTAGACAATTTTCTTAGCCTGAATGTGCCTGATCCAAAGCTAGAGCTTTGATGATGAGAAACCTTCTGAGAGTGAATAATATAGTCAGTTTTTTCTGACCTTGAGTGTGGTCTTACAGAAAATGTACAGAAAGTTTTTGAGAATTAAACATAGGGCACACATTGTCTGACCCATTATGCCTTGTCTGTATGTCAGAACCAACCAATGACTGACTAAACCAGCCCAAGAAGTCCGGACATGTTGAGTAAATCAAACATATCCTACTTTCTAGACTAAGTCTTGTAGCTTCTGAAAACATGTAAGAGTTGGATCATTTTCTTCTTAGTTGTGAATAACCTATAACCTGTCATGAGGATACCTTAAACTGCAGCATGCAAATAATTGCACTGCTCTTAGTTTTACACTCACTTGAAATTGCTTCCCACAAACCAGCTCATATGTACTAATTAGCTAATCTCTCTTTTCTTTATAATCTTTGGCATTTTCCCTCCTTTTCTTATGAGCAGATTAACTGATGGTAGCTCTTCTAATTCTCTCCAGTCACACAGAAAGTGATTGTGGAGCAGTAGATCAAAGCTTGCATAATTTGGGTGGAAAGGGACCTTTTAATGAAGACAGTGTTTCCCTCCCCACAGCTCAGGAGCAAAGCAAACCACTCTGCTGGTCCAGGCAGTCTGCGATCAAGGTTTCTGGCGTCAGACTGTCTCCTTAATAGCAACTCAGCTAAACCACTGGGCTGACCTAGTGGTCCCTTGGAGGTTTTCTTTATCCCAGAGATGGAATAAATTGGGCCCTGTACATTTCAAATGTCCACTGCAGCAGCACTTGCCAGAGCTAAACTACTGTGACTGTGCCTGCCCTGAAAATGAAGGAGAAAGAAGTTAGAAATGAAAGAAAATATAAGGTGGAACTGTACTGTACTCTGGCCTAAAAAGCAAAACACAACCAATAAGATTTTTTCCTCATATAGAATCACATTTAGTTTCTGCAATTGTTCCAAAACCTCAGGAGTCTGAAACAGAAAACAAGGGTTCAAAAGGTACACTTTCAGCTCACATTTTTTCCAACAAACTGAGACTAAATGAAAGGTGGAAACCCAAAGGAGATCCCCTTATTACTTGTACTGTTGTTTTCCTCAACCATTTTAATTTCTAGAAGTACCATAAATGGCAATCCTGCTAGTGAGGCATCCCTGCCCTTCCCATTTCCCTGTGCTTTTTAGAATGATGTGATTCTCTGCTGCCTCGCCTTCTCCTCTTGCCACTGAAGAGCTGTCTGTGTCAGCAGGTCACAAGGGTCTCGGGTCCCCTTATGAACACAGAAGTCCTCAGATTGTCTCTATTGCATATCCTCAGTTTTCATACCAAGACATGATGGTAGAAACCACCAATCATGCTTTCCTGAAGCCATGCTGGGGCACTCTGGAGTCCAAGGAACCAATCAAGCAGAGTAGAACTCATAAGGAATCTGTGTAATATTTGATGAAAAATGGAGCTGCTGTTAAATAAACACCCTAACTAACCTACAGTCCTACCATCTGCACTGTGCATGCCTGTGTGCAGCCATGCCTCACTACTCATCACATTACTTCCAACACCTTCAGACAATTGTCCTCTCTGCTTTTTGCCATAACCCTAGGTCTGAAGACAGCATGTTTTGTCTCCTACTTTCACAACTGTCACGAGATTCAGAATGTCCATTTCAGAGCTACAAGACATTTTTATACTGTTCTTTAGGATCTGTGGTGTGCAGTCCAGGGACACCCTACACTGCTGTCTGACTAATGTAATCTCCACAGCCTAAGGGCTTTCTCAAAGCTATCCAACTTGTGTCTTCATCTCAACAGGGTAGGTACCATTTTTGCTAAAGGAAGAGAAATTAATCGTTCAGCTTTGTTCAGTGATGCCCAAGATTGTATTTAGCACTACCAAGTAATATGAAACTTCTTGTGCCTCTTTGTACAGGGCTAGCACTCCCAGGCTAAGTACATATACCAACAGGAGAGAGATAATGAAAATAACTTTTGGGTTATGGCCAATCTGATTAGCTTTGCAAGGGGAAAACACAGATCCAAGTTCTTATGTGTATTATACTAAAGTTCTTTGAAATGCTGAGTGTGCTATTCCAAATGAAGGAGGCAAATAGGCTTTTAAAAGGCATCCAAATTTCAGCAGAACCTTTGTGTACCATGGCAGTAACATCCACAGGTAAGGAATTACTTAAATTGCTGGCTTCCAAAATATCTTTCAGCATGAGGTCTAAAATGGCTTTACAGTCTGAAACAACAGGCATAGTGTTTTTAGGTACTTCCTACTATACCACTTCAGCATATAAAAGTTTTGTCATGCAGAGAATAGGAAATTTTATCTCATTTTTTGTTTTCACCTACACAGGAGAAATAAAACTTTTTGTATGTGGCATGTATCCTGGTTTTAGCTGGGATAGAGTTAATTTTATTTCTAGTACCTGGTTTAGTGCTGGTTTTGATTTAGTATGAGAATAATGTTGGTAACACACTGACAGTTTTAATTGTTGCTAGGTAGTTTGTAGTGTTCTTAAGCCCTGCCAGGTGCCTAAGAAGTTGGGATGGGACACAGCCAAGACATCTGACCCAAACTGGCCAAAGGGGTATTCTCCAATACAGAACATCATGCTCTGGATCGAACTGGGGAAGCTGGTGGGGAGGTTGGATCACTGTTTGGAAGCAGACTGGGCATTAGGTTTTAGGGTTTTTTTCTGGATGGGATGAGCAATTGCATTTGTGTATCCCTTCTATATTATTATTAATCCTATTAAACTGTCTTAAGATCAACCCATGAGGGTTTTTTCCATTCTCCTTCCGTCACATTGGATGGAGGAAGGGCGAGTGGCTGCAAGGTGATTAATTACTGGCTAGGGTTAAACCATGACAGTATGACATGCGGTCTGATGCCTGAATAGTTACTGACATTAGCAGTGGGATTAGAAATGCAGATGGAGTAGTGTTAAGAAAACAGATCATAAAGAAGAGCTGTGATGTCTTAACCTTGGTTAAGGGCAAAACACCCACCCAGCTGCTCTCTCACTCCTCCCCCTCAGGAGGACAGGATGGAAAAGTTTGAGTGTTGAGATAAAGACAGAGACATCACTTACCATCTACTGTCACAGGTAAAAGAGACTGTGAAAGGTTGACCCTGGCTGTATCTCAGGTGCCTACCAAAGCCACTCAATCACTCCCCTCAGGGTAGAAATTTGTGGGTTGAGGTAAGGAACACAACTGACCAATTACTGTCACAGGAAAAACAGACATGACCTGGGGAAATGAGTGTAATTTATTACCAATCTAAGAATAGGATGATGGGAAAATAAAACCCAAATCTTGAACACCTCCCCCCCATCCTTGCCAAGCTTAAGTTCACTCCCTATTTCTCTACCTCCTTCCCTCCAGTGGCACAGGGAATGCTGCTGTGGTCAGTCCATCACACATTGTCTCTGCTTCTCCTTCCCCCTCAGGGGAGGACTCCTCACACTCTTCCAGCACGAGGTGCTTCTCATAGCAGACAGACCTCCACCAACTTGTCCAACGTGTCCTTCCCACAGGCTGCAGTTCTTCACAACCACAGTAATGAGGGTCCTTTCCACTGGGTGCAGACCAAATTGCTCCAGCATGGGTACCCCAGAAGGTCACAAGCCCTGCTAGCAAACCTCCTCTGCCATGGGCTCCTCTTTCCACAGGACCCTATTCTAGTGCATGCTTACCCACAGGGTTACAGAATCCTTTAGGTGCCTCCATCTGCTCCAGTGTGGAGTCCTCCATGGGCTGCAGGTGTATATCTGCTCCACCGTTATCCTTCATGGGCTGTAGGGTGACAGCCTGCCTCACCATGGTCTTCTCCACAGGCTCCAGAGAAATCACTGCCCCAGCATCTGGAGGAGGAGGAGCACCACCACTACCTCCACCTCCATCACCTCTACCAACTTCTTCTTCACTGACCTAGGTGTCTGCAGGGTTGTTCCTCTCAGTCATTTCCCCAGCTACTATTGCTCTCAGTGCTGTGCAGGTGTTTATTCCTCCTTTTTAAATACATTATTCCAGAGGTGCTGATGGGCTCAGCCTTGGCCAGTGGCAGGTCTGTTGGAGCCAGTAGGCATTGCCTCTGTCAGACATGGGGGTTGCTGCTAGCATCTTCTCATGGAAGCCACACCTGTAGTCCCCCCACTACCAAAACCTTGCCACACAAACACAAAACACTGTCTCAACATGGAGAAAAATAATTTAGTTTTTTGTCAGTTAATCTAGGTAGTGAGAAACAAATATAAACTTTAAAGCGATACCTTTCATCCCCATTTCCTCCTTCCCAGGACCAACTTCCCTCCCTCAGCCCTGAGTCCTCCTCCCAAAGCAACACAGAAGCGTTGCATTTTAAACATTGATTGGGATATTGTTACAAAGCAGATAATTATCCACCTGACTCTGAGATCTGCCCTGTGGGATGCTGTATTAGTTTTTCATTAATGAGGATGCAGCCCAGCATCTGCATTTATCAGAGGGGACTGAGAATCTCTTATGCTTTTAATGGAGGATTGTTGCAGATTAACCATTAGAACAGTGTCTGACTTCTGATTAAAACAAAACAGTAAAACTATTTCAGGTAGAATCTCCTTTCTATAGATTTTTGTCTTGCAAAACCAGAAAAAATAGAAGAAAACTTGCTGCTTTTCATCCTACACTGTACAGGTAGTGTTTTGCCAAGTGTTATACTGTGGCTCCATATGTCCCCCCTCTGGTGGGACTTCCCCAGCAGAACACATGTCACATCATGACCCATGGTCAGAAAGGAGGGGACATGGAAGTCTGTTGAGGAAGTCTGACAGAGGGGAACATGACAAATGAGTTAGCAACAAATAAAGAAGTCTTTAGCTGTTTTCAAATGAATTGACTGATTAAACCATTTTAACGCTGAATGTTTCTCACTTAGAGTTGCCATTTGTAAAAGATGGAATTTCTCACCTGTTCTGTTGTCCATGTCTATATATCTAAGATAAAGAAATATCATAATATAAAAAGAAATCCCGTGCCTCAAGATTAATATATATTATCACACAATAAACTATTTGCTGTTTATAGAATGGTATTTATTCTTCCTCGAGTTGACAATAAAAAGTGTGTAAAACTGACCTGAATTTAGTTGTTGATTGTGATGAAACAAGAAAATTTATTTATCTAAGAATTTGGCCTATAAAAACTTACTAAAAAAGGAAAATAGATTAACTGGTAAGGTTATCAGAAATAGAAAGGTTTGGGGGGGGGGGTTGATGTAAAATTAAGTAGAGTAAAAAAAAAAGGTTATACAAAATTACATATAAGAATTACAATGTTGGTTATATTCAGTTTAGTGACAAAGTAGCTTGGACTACAAGGTTAGAAATGCTAATTATGTATTTATACATATATAAATAGAAAAAGAAATATAGAAAAACATTCATGTATGTGTTTTGGATTTTTGAGTCTGAAGCTTTTGTCCTGTAAATTACAAATCTATCTTCCACAAGATACCACTGCTTATTAAAAAATAGTTATTGTTTCCTAAGTTAAATGGATGCCAGAGTTCTCTGCTCTATGATTCATACTTTTTTCTTATTCTGTTTCTTGAGTAATATCACTCTTGAAACCATGGGTTGCATTGATCCATTTTGCGAAGCTTATACTTGTTAGCTTTCAAGTAAAACATAAATGAGATTATAAAATAAAAGAAATAAAATAAAAATAACAAAACAAAATACTCGAAGTGTGACAGATTCAAAATATACTCTGATTCATTGTGTGCTTGTCTCTAGCATGATGTAAAATCTTTCTTATTGAGGAATGTCAGCAGGTAACTGATGCCACTCAGTTTTGTAAGTTCAAATGCTTTTGAATTTATTGGCTATCATTGCATGTTATCTGTCTAATTATTTGAAATAGCTAGGCATGTCAAAAGGTATGAACTCATTACATAATTAAAAATTAACTTTAATTTGCACCACTTTAAAAATGTTACAGATAGACAAAGAGCAGATATCTCTATGACCTTGATAAAGGAAGACAAAAGAGAGTCTCTATGTCATATGTGATTCAAGTAAATTTTAAAATAACTGATACACATTTAATTAAATTTGACACAATTTTGCATTTTAGAAAATCATCAGACACTGGTTGACAATCATTGATCCTATTTCCAGATGTGGCACTTGAAGTAACCAGACAGAATGAATGATGACCTCAATAGTGTTTTGAAGTCAGTAATTTTATAGGTATTTTTTAAGTTAAGTCATTTATGACTTCACTCTCAGAGCTGGGATCAGAGATGTGAACTGATTTCTTTGCTGGCTTATTCTACAGAAGTCAACAAAATTATTTAATGGAGATATAATTAGGGCATTGACCTTCTTGCCTTCCTTTAAGTTGAAGCCTGGGGATTAAAAATGGTTTTTTTTTTAATTTATGAAGCAAAAATGTTAAAATTATATAGGAAAAATAAACCCTGATTTTGTAGGCAGTTCTTCTGGCCTAAAGATACCAGACATGGTGGAGAAATATGTCTTTCAGTCCAAGTTGTTTCAGAAATGTTCTCCCATATTTAAATTATTTAGGAAAAAAAAAAACCCTTTACAGCTATTTCAGATTCAGTATAAATCCTTCCCTGGAGGTCTGCAGTGAGCTCACAATTATAATTGTAAATTTCCAAATGGAAAGTTTTATATGCTAAAGATATATATTATATTTAGGGAGAGAGGTCCAGAAGTCAAGATTTAATTGTTTACCTTAAGAGGCATGGGATGAAAATACCAAACAGCAACCACAACAAAATACCCTCTGTTAGGAAAGCTCAAAACCAGAGAGAGAAAACAAAAAAACCCAACCCCCTACATAAACTGGCTCCTAAAAACGTACTTTGTTTTAAAATGTAAATGAAATGTGCTTCGTTTCACTGTTCAATACTGCTGTGTAAATTTGCATATTATCTCCTTCTCCCTTTTCAGTATCCTCGACCAACAGCTGTGACTTGTCAAAACTTGCCAGCACAAGGGAAAAAGAAAATGAAGGGGCATATTGGAAACTGTGTCAGCTTATCTACTGCTTTCAGTAAAATGTAATTGCTGAAGATGCCATTAAGAGGTGTCTGAAAAAATGTGTTAAGGCTGCTTAAATTGTTTTTTTTCTCTATTTTTTTTTTCCTCTCTGCCTTTAATAGCGGTGGTGTGATACCTAGGAAGGGCAGAAGCAAGAGAACAGAACATCTTGTGTGCTGTTCTCACAAGTTGCTTCCCTGTGATGAAGGGCTGCTGGAGCTGATATCTTTGCAGTGATTTTGATGGAGCCCTTCGTCGTGGGCATTTTGCAGTGTCCTTTATATTCCTTCTTGTGCTCTGAACCCCTTCATCAGTGCCCCTCCTTTCTGATGCTTGCTTTCTCTCCTGAGGTGTCGTATATTGTACAACAAAGAGCTTGAGGTTTCTCTGAAGTGAGGTGAAGGAATCCTCCATGTGCAAAAAGACCCTGTAAGGTGAACCTCCAAGCATTGTCCTCTGTAACAGTGAGAGAGATCAGGCCTATGTCACTGCTACTGAGAGTATACTCAGTATACTCAGCCATGTCTGGCTGGAGAAGTGACATGTCTGAGAAGATGGGCTGAATTCTGAACCTCACCTTACTAATAAAGCTCCAGCACTTTGGCAACACTCTGACTCTTAGGCAGGAAATAGAGATTGCCATAAAGCAGTGCAACCTCTGTTGCCCTCAGTGCTGTGTCAATGTGCTTTGTGAGATTCATACTGAGATTCAGAGATTACAGTGTTCCTGGGAGCCATGGAGGACTTCAGTTTCTCTCAGATTCCTCATTTGGCCCCAGAGGCAAGTCCCTACTCATGTGCTTACCTTGTAATATTGGGGTCTTGGTGCATTACTATCATGCAATGTTGCAGGGAAAGTAATAGATGAGATACTTTAGGAGCTCACATGGTTCACTGTGTAGACTATACACAGATAGAAGCATGTACTTTTATGACTGTGGCTTTCTGCTTCAAATGAAAAGGCTCCTTAACATCTGTCAGGATTCAGAAACAAGTTTCTTCTCTAGGAGAAGAAACTGACATTGTTCCTTTCAAGGAAAAGGAAAGTTAAAGGGAAATGGAAAGGGAAATGGAGAGGGAAAGGAAAAGAGAAAAGGATAATGTAAGGAGTGATGGAAATCTTGTCACCCTGCAGATGACAGCTCTGAAGTTGAAGTTGGGTTGTCAGCGGTTAGGAATGAAGTTTCTGGGTTGCTGTGGGGTGATTTATGGAATGTGACGTTATCAGATTGCAGTCATGAAATGGACTGAGCTGCACTAAATTATCTGTGCTTTTCTGATGAGAGGATCAGGATTCTTTGTGCTTCCTGGCTGGCCTCATTAAGTTTCTATAATTATTGGTTTATTGATAAAGTGCCTGCCCTTGGTGAGGCTCGGGGGCTGCTGCACAATTAAAATAACAGATTATGTGAATGTAAAATAAAATACTAATAGAACAAAACTTGTCTTACAGAAAAAAAAAGGCTTAGTAGTTGGGATTCTTTCCTAATGCTAGAACTGAAGGGGAAGTATGTTCCTGGCAATGACAAATTCATCCATTCAAACGGGATATATGGGAAAATGATTAGATGTCAACCAACCAAATTAATGTCTGTCTCTCCTGTCTGTCTCCGTGGTTTTGTGACAAACCCATACAACAGATTTTCAAAATTCTAACTAACTTCTAGTTCTTCAGTTATATTCCTAAAATTAGGGAAAATTAGTCCAGGTCATCAAGATTTTAAGTTAAAAAATCTGAAATTCCAGGTTAGGTTGTCACTTAAATAGGAATGAAGGAATATAGGACAAAGACGGAGATCTACAGAGCAATTTAGGAACACGTTTGCCAAGGAAAATCAAGAGACTGAAGAGGATTCAAGCCTTCACCAAGGGGATGTAGGCACTGTGGCAATCAGTGATGCAAAGTCTGAAATAAAGGTATCAAGGTTGACAGGAATTCGTAAGCATGTGTTCTCTATGCAGAGGGAAGAGTAAATGTTGCTGTTTTGTCACTCACAGCAGCCCAAAAAATCATCAGTTCACAAAAAGAGAAATTCCAAAGACATCTGTCTTTTGAATTTTGTCTGAAATTCCAAAGACATTCCTACCTCTAGGAAAACACATCCAGGTTTGCCATTCAGAAGGCAGACTTTTGTGCCCTACATAGGTGTCTGCTGGAAATGTGGTTATCTATTGTCCAAATTCAGTACTATTTATCCAGTTACTATCTAATTAAACACCTTGTTCTTTTCCTTCTTAGCTGAATGACCTAACCAGCATGCTGTAAATTTGGGATTCATTCTATTTGCCTTCCCTTTTAGCTCCCAGTTCTTGGCTTTTTGGATATCTGGGTAGCAACTTTACCAAACAGGGGGAAAAGCACTAGCTAGCTGATGGGAGATGGTAATGGTGGGCTCAGGAAGGACCTATAGATAAGATTTTATGTGCGTCTTTACTGTATCATGCAAAGGAGAGGTATCTCCCCTCTTCTTTAGAGTTGGCTACGCAAATTAAGCATAATAATAGTGAATCGAGATAACAGAACATCTTTGGGGGTGGATGTTGGAGAGTCTCTGTTTTCCTCTTTCTAAGCAGTCTGAAGTAAAAAATAAGTGCTAAACCAGCTTCCTGGCAAGACAAAGACACTTAGTAGCATCATTTATGTGCCTGCACGTGTTAAACAAAGTTTCCCTTGAAGGTGAATCACACTCCTGAATGCTGTATGTTTAGGATCCCAGTTCCCCTCTACAAAGTGAATATGGGGTCACTAACTGGAAGGTTATGGCAGACTGGAAAAGGCCTTTAGTAGTGTCTAAGCTGATTGTGTAGACAGTCTGCATGAATCTAGCCAGCTCAGACAGCAGGATTTCAGTTCAACCAACCTTGACTGCATTTCTGTCCAGCCACTTCAGCCCCCTGGTTCCCAGCATTGCTACACACTCTGCCAACACCCATAGTAACCATGGATGGAAAGCTCAGGAAAGGATAGGCTGGGATCATGGCAAAGAAAGAAATCCTAACTGATTTTCCTACCTTTTATAAAACTTTGTATGAAGGCTCCAGGTCTTTGATACATGACAGAGGCATTGCATCCCAGTCTCATGGATTGTGGCCACCAGTGGTAATCCAAGCAAATAATTTCATGTTTCTACAGAAGCACTTACCTTAGTTGGACAACAGCTCATGAAAGACAGACATGTTGTTACATAAATGATTTGCTCCAAGTACTGTAAAACTTTTTTCTGGTAACTTGGATAGACTTCCAATTTTCACTGAGTTACTGACTTCAGTATATATATATATATACATGCATGCATAGCTATATACACATATACATATGTAGTACATTAAAAAATTATTTTATCTTCATTAACTCTAAGTAGTGACTCAGGGATTTAGGGGTGAATTTATAGTTTGCTGCTGCTTTTCCAAGTACCATTTGCAATGTAATGGAGTTAGACAGATGCTACCAATGGTAAACATCACGAAGACCCCAAATTCCACTTATCCCTAATAAAAAGTAAGTGATACAAATCCATGGTGTTTTGCACTGTTCTCTAATGACTCATGAACAATGGCTTGATCAACTCTTGACTTATTCCTGTCTTCTTGAAGAATCATTTCAGAAAACTAGTAGCATTAAAAACCAGGTTGGCTACCCTCTGTGACATGTCTTTTCATGATTAATATGAATGAAATAGAAAATCTGATATTACCTGGGGTTTACTTTTTTAAAGTCTTTAAAAGGTCTACTGCTATTTCAAACATTTTTGTGCACTATGGAGACAGTGGTCACCACGTTACAAGTTCTTACTACAAAGACAGGTGCACACATATATACAAAAACATACACATACATAGACCTAGTCTCCTTACATATACATACGTATGTCTATGATAATTTATATTTAAATTTGTTTGGTTTGTTTTGGTTGGGTTTTGGGGTGGTTTTTTTTTTCCTCTCCAATAAAATTCTGTGTCTAAAGTCAATATACAGAGCTTTTATCTCAGTCCTTACATTGTAATTGGCTAACAAGTCTCAAAGCAAATTTTTGGGAAGCTTTTTTAGGCTAGGTTCATTCTGCTGTCCAATACCCGTGGCCAGAAAGGAAAGATGATATTCAGTGAACACACCAGATGGCAAAAGCAGTTACAGTGGGAAGAGGCTTGGTGATTTGCCATTGTATGGACTGTGCTAGATAGTGCAGCAAGCCAGTAAGGTAATGATGTGGAAAAAAGTAAAAGGTTACAGATAAAAATTCTACAGAACAGAATGCAAGAAAATATTCGAGAAAATGATGGAAATCACAAATGAAAAGCAGGTTTTTCTTTTTAAAGTGGCAACTCCATGTGTAAAAAAGGCATGTGTGAGAGTTTTGTGGCTGATTCAAGTGTGCTACTAAATGTAATGGACCCTGAAGCATTAAGAGTATGAGTCTGACACTTAGCTGAGGGAGCCACTCCTGTTGTGTCATGAGGTTCAGAAAGGACCCCTTTGCTTTCTGAATTCCTTCTCAGAGAAGAGCCTAGGTGTGGCTAGGTCCAGTCTTAGTCCCAGACTTGGTCAATGGTTTAAGTCCGAAAGATTACATGAGTATCCACTTGTCAGAATCAATGTTTGCCTGTCAGAACCCCCTTTCTGATGGGGGCCTGAACAGGCCTTTCACTAAGAAAATTTTGCAAAGTTGAAAAGATAGGTAATTTATTAAGGTAAGAGGTATAAAAAGTTCAGAGTTGCAGTGGATAAATACACTTACTGCAATAGTGCTACTGTATGATGATGGTGCTAGCAAAATGTTATCCCAGGTATTCTTCACCAAAATGTGAAGGCACAATGCTGGTGTGGTGGTTTAGCCCTGGCTGGAGGCCAGATGCCCACCAAAGTCAGTCTATTACTCCACTTCTTAGTTGGACAGGGGATAAAATATATATTAAGAAGCTCAGGAGTCAAAAGAAGGACAGGGAGAGATCAGTCTGTCATCAATGACGTGGGCAAAACTGACTCAACACAAAGTGAAGAAGAGGGAAACTACCTACTTTATTATACTACCCTACAACTACAAAGAACAGTGAAGAAACTGGAGTTGGGAGGATGACCAGATCTTAAAACAAACACAACCAGATCTTAAAACACTTTCCCCCCACCATTCCCTTCTTAGCAGACTTTAGTCAGGATTTTGCTCCCTTCTTCCCCCCCACACACAGTACATGGGGGGCAGGGACTGGGGAAAATGGGGTTCTCGGTAGCACCTTCCCCCCAATCCTCCATTCTAAGCAGACTTCCCTTTAGCCATGACCTTGCTCCCTTCTTCCCCCTGCTCGCAGTACAGGGGTGCAGGGACTGGGAAAAAATGGGGTTCTCAGTTACTTCTTCATGAGGTGTTTTCCTTTTCTAGATCTTAAAACATTTCTAACCTCCCTCCCTGCTCCCTTCTTAGAAGACTTCACTCTAGTCATGATTTCACTCCCTTCTCCCCACTGCTCGCAGCCCAGGGGGGCAGGGACTGGGAGATGGGGGCAGGGACTGGGAGATGGGGGCTTCAGTCAGTCCCTTGCAAGTTGGTTTCCCTTTCTGCTTGGGGGTAGGGGGGGACATTCATTCCACACCCTCCCCCTGCTGCACTGTGGGGTCCCACCCACAGGAGATAGTCCTCCATGAACTTCTGCAATGTGATTCCTTTCCCCAGGGCTTCATCTATTCACCAGCTGCCCTGACGTGAGTCACTGCTATGGAGGGCAGTCATAAATCACAATGTCTCTCAGTCCCAGTCCTCTGTGGCGTCACCAGCCTCCCCCAGCAAACCTGTTCCAGTGCAAATCTCTCTCTCACTCGTCTCTGTGTCTCTGATTCTCCTCGTGGCTGCAAGTGCTGGCAGGGGTTTGTTCCAACGTAGGGTCACAGCATTCTTCTCTATGTCTCCACCTGCTCCATCCAGCGTGGAGCCCCTCCACAGGCTGCAGGTGGGGTCTGGGCCTTTTCCATGGGTTTCTCCACGGGCTGCAGGGACATTTTTCTCTCTGGCACCTGGGCCGCCTCCTCCCTCGCCCTTTCCCAGCCTTGGTGTCTGCACAGCCCGTTACATCTTCTCGCTCCCTTCTCCAGTGGCAAAACGCAGCTGCTTCTGGGTTGTTTTCTCCTGTATGTGATTCTCAGAGGCGCTCAACTATCTCTCGGGCCGTGACTTTGGCCTTGAATTGCTCATTGTTTATAGTTTAGGCTGGCAGAAAACTCTAACTGCTGCTTAAAGAAACCGTCTCAACAGCACAGCCTCACAAAACTGCAACAGCTGGCCAAGAAGGTGTCCATATCTTGGGCAGAGGAGAAGGAGGACAGCCTGTTGACTGCCTCTTCTAGGTCTTCAATTTCTTTTCTCTCCTCAGAGATATTTTCCTCAATACCTGTTGTATCCTAGGCTTATCTGGTTCCCTGCCTGGGGTGATGTTTAACATGATTTGGGTGGAGAGTCAAGAGCTATACTCACATATGTTTAGCACGTCCTTCATTAATCTCATTATGATATTCAGGGTGTTAACTTTAATATTAATTTCACAGATAATCGAGCAGAAGACCTCACTCTGAGCACTGTGACCTCCAAGTTTCTATGTTGAAACCATTTATGTGCTTATTCCTACAATCTTTATCCAAAGCAGGATTGTCCTGCCACTGCAAAGCTCCCTCTGTTGGCTGCTCCTCATGCTGACCTTGTGGATCTCCACACACAAGGTTTGCACAAGAGAAAATTGGACATGAGCATTTTTAATCTCTTATGTTCAAATCTCACAGACCCCTAGAAAAAAAGTGTGAGCAAGAAAAAGAAAATATGAATGGAATCCTTCCTCTCCTCTCCTCTCCTCTCCTCTCCTCTCCTCTCCTCTCCTCTCCTCTCCTCTCCTCTCCTCTCCTCTCCTCTCCTCTCCTCTCCTCTCCTCTCCTCTCCTCTCCTCTCCTCTCCTCTCCTCTCCTCTCCTCTCCTCTCCTCTCCTCTCCTCTCCTCTCCTCTCCTCTCCTCTCCTCTCCTCTCCTCTCCTCTCCTCTCCTCTCCTCTCCTCTCCTCTCCTCTCCTCTCTCTTCTCTCTTCCTCTTAATAGTAGAAATACCCAATGCAACAAAACAAAACTGCCTGGGACAACATCATAGATCAATGGCCAAACATAATCTTTATTTTAGTGTTGTTATATATGTACAGATACATGGAGCAGACACATTAGAAATTAATGGGTTAGATAAGACCAGTAAAAAGAGCAGCAGGCAAGTGTAATCAACATCGCTGACTTTCAGTGGAATAGCTGTGATTTACAGATGCAGGCAGTCTGACCTATAATCTGCATGTAATGCAGTTTTAAGGGGTAGACTCAGCTTTGGGATTTTTTCAGCCTTTCATACATACTGAGGAGTTGGCAATCAGCCTCCAATTCTATGAAATAGTCTCCGAAGACTCATTTGAGTATCAGGCACAGTAGTCCTTAACTGAGACTTTCCGTTGTGCGGAGCCAGAGTTGCAGCCCTTAGCATTGTTTGCATGGTACTGCTGCTGGGTTTTTGTCTTGGAATTGCAAATATCCTAGTTATGGGAATCAGCAAGCGAGAAACATCTCTCATGTGGGCAACCCTTAACACACCAACAGAGTGGAAGAAAATGTCACTGCTGGCACATTGGAGAAATGCCAAGGTAAACTACTAGCCGAGAAGTGGAAAATTTCACTCAGTAAACATTGACCTGGAACTCCATCAGGCAAAATCAGCGAATACTAGAATCAATAAATGTCCCACTATCCATCAGAGGCTCTAAGCACGTTTATTTATCATAATATATAATGCTTTCTTAATGAAGAATATAATCAGAACTGTTTAATATAGAATGAGAGGTTATTCCCCCCCATCCCAATAGCTTATTGTTTCAAGTCATAAATACCTGACCTAATTTTTAAATTTTTTTTTATTCCCCTATGGCAGACAGTAGTAAAAAGTAGGTCAGGTTCAAATGCAGTTGCTCTGTCTGACCTTTTTACTGATTCAGAGCAGTTACATGAAGATTTCCCTTTTCTGACTCCCTTGTTGCCACTGGTATTCACTTTCTCCTACTAGATGTGTTCTTTTTCTAAAATCTTTTTAAAATAACTGGACAGATATATTTTCATTTTATTCAACACTTTTTTTCTTTCTTTTTTTTTTTTTTTGGGGGGGGTCCCTATCACAGAATTTCTAACACTGTGCAATAAAGCTAATCCACAGCCTAAGATTCTAGTAGATCATATCTACAATTAGCTCAGGCATGTTTTTACAACTGTTCCACGAAACATCTTTATCAATAATTTAATTTTTCAGCATTTTTCTTTCTAAGGAAAACCATTGCTTTATATGTTAAAAAGTATTCCAATAAGAAATGGGAGAAAGGAAAATACAGATGGAAATAGCAAATAGAAACAGATCCCAAAACCAAGAAAGCAAATTCCCTTGTTCCCCTGGGCTCAGCGGTGCCTCACTGCTGCAGCTCATGAAGGGCTTTAGGCAATCTCCAGGAGGTTTTCTTTTAGAGGGATCACTGTAGTTAGGCCTCACAGTTAAAGAAGCCCTTCTACCACCTCCTTCTGAATAAATATAAATTGCATGTAAGGCACTGTTTCACAGGTCACAGCTTCCACAGACCAAGTGCTGGGTAACAGGGCTATTATATAAAATAATCCAACCTGGCCTGAGAGTGGGCAAATAGCTGTATTGCAGTCCATCATAGCAGGATACAAGTCTCACCATTGCTAGGTCAAAGATTCAGGTATTTGTCAAATAAAACTATAAATCATCTAACACAGGGGTTCTTTTAAGCATAGGAGCTGGATGATAAATAGAGACTGGGAAACTGGAAAACACAACAGCTTCACAGCAGCATTTAGGCACCCAGCTGTCCTAGACCTCTGCGACAATCCCAGACAGAAACAGCCACGTATGATTGTCATGACTGTAGAATATTGATTTACCTCAGCGCTAGTTCTAGCCAAGAGTGTAGGAAACAGCTTTTTCATCTGTGGTACATGTGAAAGTCTCATTTCTGCGTCACAGTCAAAACACAAACTAAGAGAGAGCAACGCTGCTCTGAGCAAAAGCATTTCAGAATGATCTCTCCTAACAGTGTGTGAAGATTTGCTAACCAAAGTTCCCTGATATTTTATCAAACAGATGCAAAATGAAAAAAAAAAACAAAAAACCCCAAAAAGCTAGCACTGGCTATGTATCTTGATGCTTCTCTTGCTTTATTTTGTGTTTGGGATGATTATATGAAACACTTTCCCTTTAACATCTGCTGCCTGCCTATAAATGATGAACTGGGTTCCAGACACAATTTCTGCAGGTAACCAGCTGTGATACCCTGCAGTGATTCATAATACTAAAGTGTTTATGGAGATTTTTGAATTTACATGTTTATGAAGTTTACAGTGTGACATAAGAGGAAATAATTTAATTGATGTTGTTTATTTTAGTGCAGCTATGGCCCTGAGGTGCTCAGTACAGTAAATTAAGTTAGTGTGTACATCTCACTATATGGTTGCAAACCTCTACCCAACAGGACATATGTTGTGGAGAGAGAGGTATATGGGATCAAGAACAAGAGTGATTTTTTTTTTTTTTTAGTGTTTAATGCAATTTAGTCTAAGAATTTAAATTGTTCAAAAATAAAAGCAGGCAAGGAAAGGTTGTCTTTCATTTTTGTGGACTTAATCATCCTTCTGGAAGTCAAATATTGACTGCAAAATTGTCTCACTGAAGGAGAAAGAAAAGAACTGGCTCACTAGAGAAGATCCAAAAGCAAACAGTTGTAAGATTTTAGTGTAATTCAATAGCTCCTCATGGGTGAGACATAGAAAGGAGGCATCTGTTTCTCCATGTGCAACACTAATACCTTAATTATTATGAAGGACTGTGTTTTGGCACAAGCTGCATGGAATAGTTTCAGTACAGTTGTTACTCAAGTTGGGGTTGGCCCCAGGCTCTCATTTGTTTTGCTCAGTGTGTGACAGTAGCACTGCAAAGTCCAGAGCTGTTTCTGGTCTTTTGGTGGAAATCAGGGACTGGGAAGAATTTGAGAACTGAGAAGAGAATTGAATTGTACTTTCTTTCCTCTTCTTTCCTAATTCCTGCAACCTCCCCAAAGGGTGATCTAATATTACAAAGGGTGTTATTGGTTCCATGATAACATGATTCCATAGGATGATCTTCTGTGCTGTACAGGTTTGGCTCAGTGGCATGGGAGAGGTGGGATTGCTCAGAGGCTTTACCATGCAGTGAGTGAGGGCTATGGGAGATTCCCAGCAGTGTGATAACCTGATCCCTACTCCTCTGGGAGTCTCTCCCATTTCTCTCCTGCAATGGAGGAGGACTTTCTCCTTTGCCCTTTGTCCCAGACTCCAGGCTGTACTTTGTTGGGTCCTTTCTCAAAGATTCAAATTGGTCCTGTATGTACAATATGTTACCAGGTTTTATCTTAGCTCTTTGCTGGTACGTCAGAAAATGCAAGAAACAGCCTTCCTAGAAGACAAGAAGGAGAAAATGGTGTGCATGAGATGGCCCAATTTACTTGTGTTGTTCCTTCATTTGCTTTGACCCAAGGTGCTGCCTTTCCCATTTGAACACAAAAGTTCTGTGCTTGTAGGAAGAGCAGGCTTGTAGATACACCTCTGGGTAACCACCTGTTTTATTCCTAGTTAGTGTTGGTTCCTTTGACAGACAAATAACTATAGTTAACAAAAAAAGAAGAAAGAAAGAGAGAAAGAGGGAAAGAGGAAAAGAGAGAAGGAAGGAAGGAAGGAAGGAAGGAAGGAAGGAAGGAAGGAAGGAAGGAAGGAAGGAAGGAAGGAAGGAAGGAAGGAAGGAAGGAAGGAAGGAAGGAAGGAAGGAAGGAAGGAAGGAAGGAAGGAAGGAAGGAAGGAAGGAAGGAAGGAAGGAAGGAAGGAAGGAAGGAAGGAAGGAAGGAAGGAAGGAAGGAAGGAAGGAAGGAAGGAAGGAAGGAAGGAAGAAAGAAAGAAAAGAAAAGAAAAGAAAAGAAAAGAAAAGAAAAGAAAAGAAAAGAAAAGAAAAGAGAAAAGAGAAAGATTGAATCTTGTTAACTGATCTCAGTCAACCACTACATCTTGGCTTGTATTTGTGAGTTGATATCTCTTGGCTTCCAGAAAAGGCTGGCTTCATAAAAATTGCTATTGTGAACAATCTCTGTCCTGTGCAAGCCCCAGTGCCAGGAAATGTCTAGGAATTATTTAGGAGAAAGCTGCCCAATGCAGGACAAATGCTAAAAATTAATTTATTGGTATTGTTTATTGTGGGATACTGCCTTGTCCCTCATCCAAACAGGCAATATCTGAATGCAGCTCTAAACAACAAATCTGCCCAGTAGCAAAGACTGAAATTATAGCTCTAAACATTTTTTTGCTAGTAAAAGAGTAGAAACCAGTTTTTTGTAAGCAGCAGACCATTTCAAAGGAAGATTTGTACTGAACGATCACAACCACAGGCTATTCTGCTTGGGCTAGTTACTGTTCCTGTGGCTAGCCAGTTTGCAAATAAAGGTGGAAATGTAGAAGTAGAAAAAATTAAAAGCCAGAAAAAAGGACAAGAAAGAAGATTATAGAAAATATATATTAAAATAATTTTTTAAAAAGTGATTATAAGATTAAATTGTAGAAGAAAATGAAAACTAAGAGCTTTATATTGTATTAAAAAACCCCAAACAAATCCACACTGAAATCCCTAAAACAGAAAACCAAAAATCAGAATCCCCTTAAAAGCACCAGAAATAAATAAAAAAAAAGGAACAGGAAAACTCTCAACCTTCCACTCCTTCATTCTTTTTTTCCAGATTAGGAAAAGAAACAACAATTACTGATAGCAGAATTTTAGTAAGGTGACTATAAGCTTCAAATGTAATAAACTTACTTTTTTTCAAAACAATACAGTCTTGTCTGCATTCTACTTTTAGGAAATAGTTAAAATACATTTCAAACACCTTTTAAAATAATTTAAAATCTCTCTGATTTCCTAATTCAAGCTTGAAAGCATTTGCTTAAAGGAAATTTGTGTAGAAATCAACAGAAAATGTAAAGCAAACAATAGTTTGTTGTTTGCTTGAAACAATCATCTGGCATTTAAAAGAGAATTAAATCCCTGCTATC
Source organism: Gallinula chloropus (assembly GCF_964237585.1). NCBI lineage: Eukaryota > Metazoa > Chordata > Aves > Gruiformes > Rallidae > Gallinula > Gallinula chloropus. The sequence goes on from NC_140086.1 coordinate 7,088,259, forward strand.
GAATTCTGTAGGGTGACTCAAATGTTCTACAGAGAACAAACTTTTTCTCTATTAAGTGTCTTAGATTTTTAGAGTAATTTCTAGAGAACCTCATTGATTAAGTCACAATTAAATTCTAAAGTACTTTCCCACCAGGGTACAAACAATTAACACGAGACAGATTCTTCACTGCCTGGCACCTTGTGCAGAGAGAATGAAAAATGCTTATGATGTGATATCATTGTATACACATTTTCTATTTATTATGCATTAGTGCAGAGACCACAAAGTGCTCTCTCCTCTTTTTTCTCTCTCTTCTGAAAAATCTTCCTTTTCAGACTCTGTAATAGCTCCTTGTACATGATGTTCTGTAATCCCTTTATCATTTCATTTGTGCTTCACTGAGTTTTTTTAATAGCTTATCGATGCCCTTTGTGTACTGCAGGGGCTAAACCATGGTCTCTAATTCATTGCTAGCTATGCTAAGGAAGGAAATGCTGGAGACAAGCCTTCACATCACACTCAAGTAGCTTCTATTAAGCCTTTTTTGGTGGCATACTCAAAGCAAGATACTAGAACTGGTGCTTTCACAGTATTAGTCTGAATAAAAAGAGCCCACAGCCATCAGTAATAAGTGAGAGACCTGCTGAAATAAAATTATTCAGCTCTGAGCTGCAACTCTGGATAAAGAACAATTTTTTATTAAGTCACCTACTTAGGAAAACAGGTGAGATTTTCAGGCACTCAAGATCTTTTTCAGTCTTTTCAAATGACTGAACCAATTAATTTGTTTTGTTGATAATACAGAACTACAAAATGAATGAGTTGAGCAGACATCTCTGGATTATTTATATATTTTTGTCTAAACCCCTGCTTAAAGCAGGGCTTGCTAGATCAGGTTGCTCAGGGTCATGCCCTCTTGAGTTTTTAATATTTCCAAGAACAGAATGTCCACAGCCTTTCTTGGCAACTTACATAACCACTCTTACAGTAATGATGTCTTATGTTGAAAGAGTGATTTGGATAGTGCCTCTATACTCCTTCTGGATTGCCTGGCCTGACTTCCATTTCTTGGGCACTTTTTTACTTTATGTTTTAGTCAGCTAAATGCAAGGCAACATTGCAGCTTTGAGTGTCTGCTTCTCTTCTGTCCTGGTGCATCAAGACTACTGCTACTTGTCTTCTACAATGCTAATTGTACTAAGAAGCAAAGATTATTTAATAGCAAGATACTTAACTGAAGCAAAAAATATTTAGCTAATCCAAAATTGCCAGTCCTACATGATAAATACACAATTAGAACACCTACGTAGGGTAAGGTTATTGCTCTAGAAAGTAACAGACATTCTTAATATAAGACATGATGGACTTTAAAACATTTTCTTTCTGACTTTTGCATAGCAGTGTAATGGCAAGAACTATGACTAAAGGTTTTTCAGAAGAGGTCTGTAGACTTCCAGCATGTTGCAAGAATGACTTCAACATTGTTGTAGCAAAAGAACAAAAAAAAAACCAAAACCTTCTAAAAAAGATCAGAAGCTTTCCATGAAAAAAACATAAATTGGTATAATTGCAAAATAGTATGCTTTCCCAAGAATTCTGGGTTCTCTGAACACTTTTCAGTGAGATACATTTCATAATATTCTATTGGAGAAAAAGAAAAAGAAAACAAAAATTAAAAGCCAGAACCTTTATTTACATGGCTACATCTTAGTATCTTAATATTGTAGTAGGTACAATTCTGTAAAAAAACCCAATTGTCATTCCACTTCAGTTCTGATAAGCTGGTCAATAAGTTGGTTAAACAATATTGGTAATGAGTATGTTTTTTGAATAGTGGCTTCCTACAGCAAAACTCCTGCTATTGATTAGAACTCTCAAATCTGGCTTCTGTGTCTGTTTTACAGGATTTCTTGTTCAGAATACTTTAAAAAGAGACATTAAAATCTCAAGTGAAAATGGGATACATTAATAAATTTTAGATGCTTACAAAAACCAAAAGGGCATTTGAGATCTCTATAAACTGGACCACACACACACATACACAAAATCTAATTAATTACTTTAATATTTTCTCTGTAAAAGTATTTTTCTGGCATTAAGTACTTCTTCTGTCATTAAGTGCTTAGTAAGCTCCATCTATCCAGAGCAAACTGTGTATCATGGGTAAGTGTTCATGTTAAAAAAAGTTAAAAATATTCACACATGGGTCTGAGATAGGCAGCTCTGCCAGATCACCCACAAACACTGAGGGTTCTCAGCCCACCTCAGAGCAAAGACTGAACTCAAATGTTTTGAAATGAAGACAAGAAACCTTAGAGCCAGGACTGCAGATCCAACCGCTGTAGAGATGAGATGTGGGACCAAACTGGGCAGAAACAAGGCAGTGATTTACATCTACACAATGGGACAGGATTTCTTTCAGCTTCCAAAACCTGCAAGCACGACATGAACAGGAAGCTGAACTCAAGTAAAAAAAAGTGTCTTTTTTTGGAATTTTCCCATTGTATTGCAATTGCATTCACCACTGATGGAAACTGGGGAAATAGGAAAAAGTTGTGAGGTTGAACTTTGCTTTCCACTAGTTATCTCCTTGATCTGTCAGGGAGATTTGGAGATGAGAACCAAAGGAAGCCTTAGCACAAAGGTGTGCAGCTCCTACTGAAAGTAAAAGTTCACTACATACATATGAACATTGCTTTGGTTTCCTTACCATCCATATCTTGCGACTGTGACTCTAGAGTATCTCCAAATCTCAGCAACAATGATTCCCTGATGACAAGTGTTTAGTGCTGTTGTTAAGTGTTCTTAAGAGTTTCTGAAATCTGAGACACTGGATAAAGCATCACTTTTAGACTTAAAGGACAAAGAAAAGCAGGGCTGTCAACGGCTGGATCTGATAAGCCATACGGGTGCAGTGGGGAAGCCATTTTTTATACACAGAATTGATACGTACCAAGAAGTCAAAGGACTGTACAAAAAATTGAACAAACCTAAAACCAACAAAAAATGGCTAAGGAAAGGACAGTACTGACACAAGACTGCTGAATTTAAGGTGGAAGAAGAAGGAAGGTGAAGGAGGAAGGGATGCATAAGTTGGTGTGTTTACACTGAGACAGATAAATGGATTAGACACAGAGAAAACAGCAGTTTGACAGACTTTCAGGTGAAAAAAGAAATTCAGACAAAGGATTTTTCTGATTTCTTTTTTTCCTTCCATCTTAGAAAAAAATCTCAGCAAAAAACCATTGAAATTACCACACCCATTTATTAAATTTTGCAAGTTGCTTCATTTAAATCATCATCTTTATTTTATTCTTTTCCATTTGTTGGAAAAGAAAGAATGCTGTTTCAGTAAGAGAGAGGATTGTGAGTGATAAGAAACAATCTTGCTTGAGGCAAATATAATTTTCCCACAGCCTGCCTGCAAATTTGGAAGACCTAGTGAACTGCTGGCTTTACATCTTACAGTGGAAAAAAATATTTTATTCAGTGATTATACATAGATATATGTACATATATATATGGATATGTCTACAGGTACACATGCACGGATGGAAGGAAGCAAAAGATAATAAAGAGCAAGAATACATTATTTAAGAAAGAGAACTTATATCAATTAGATACATAGAAATTACTTCAATTAGAAAGACAGACAACTGACTGATACCACACCAAGAAAAACTCTCTAGGCTTAGTAAATATTTCTGTACAGACCCAGTATAAGAACAGCTGAATCGGTTAGAGAAAACAGTCATATCTCCATTTACACCTCCAAATTCCTTACAACCAAATTTCATAAAGAATTTTCTGTGGGTATGAAACTGGCTGTTTCATTGCCACGTGCTTTTGAACCTGGAGAAAAAATAGAAAAATACCCTGCTGGCAAACCTTTACCTGTGGTATTTCTGGTCACGTTCAGATTAGGAAGTTCCATCAGTTTCTACAGAGACGTTCAGTATATGATATTTAGTAACCTCCAGAGGCTTGGGTGAGTCAGATAAGCTTCAGATAAACATCTGACCTTTGCAGGGTTTATCCAAAGTGAAGGGAAACTATTGAAGTGCACCTATCGCTAATTCTGCACTTGTTCCAAGTGGGAAATTTTCACTGATGTTAATGGGAGCTCCGTGCACTGGATGAGAGGAGATTATCCAATAGATATCCACACAAAAGAAAAGTTAACATCATACGAATTGGAAGACACAGCAGTGACAGAAAATTTGTTCATGCAGTGTGCTAGACAGTTTGATTCTTTAAATAGCAATATTACCATATAAAACTAAATTGATTAAATTATGGAAGAAACCTTTTCTTTCAGCACAGAGTTCAGCTTCCAAATGCTTCTTGTCCACATGTGCTTGCAAGATCTAAAAGACAGAAAGAATTTTTAATCACCAAAAATTTTTTGCAGTTTAAAGACTTTTTTTTTGAAGTGCAGAAGTAAAAACTAGATTTTTCTCTTCATTTCAGTTCACTCTGAACAAGCCAGAATTACACTATCTATCCCAGCAGTGAATTCCAGACTTGATAGTATTTAATTGTCTCATTTCTTGTTTGTACAAAACCAAAATAGATTATTCACCAGCACATGTTTAGAAAATAACGTGAAAAGTAGTATTTCTGAAACACACCTGCCAGGATAATTGACTGGGTACTCTACCACTTCCTTGCCATGCAACCCTGTGGTGTACCATGAAAGAAAAACAAATGCACCTCTTTGTCTTGATTCTATCAAAGCTCCATTGTTTCTTGCCCTAACCTCTCAGTTCTTGAGTTGTTGAGCAGAGCTGGACATTAAGAGTAGTCCAAAGTGGAAAGTTGTCATGCAGGAGTTTGTATAACATAGAAACCGAGTTATAAAAAACCCCCAAACAACAGTGTATTGGCATGAGTCACAAACTGGGGAGCATTTCTGGCCTGCCTAGTCTGCAGTGGTTACTTCTCTCCATGTTCTTAGCCCTAGAAGTCCATTAGAAATGTCTACAGCCTCTTAAAGAGTGTGGACAGGAGCAGTTCACTGGTAGTTAACAAACCAGGCTACACTCCCCCAAAGCCAGGCTGCAGAAAATTAACAATTGCTTTCAACAAAACTAATGGGGAGAGATAAGTTATGAAAAGAGACATCTCTCTAGAATTAATAATGCAGCTGCACCAATTTATACCAGCTGAAGATTCAGTCTTTGCTTATCTTCTTCCTTGATAAAGCTGTCTCTCTCTTTTAAGAACAGGGAGTTTTCTTTTTTATAACCATTTCTATTTTTCCATCAATGGCTTATTTGTTCATTGGAATGCAGAGCTGACCTCAGCTGAAAATTCATTGAATGTCCTGCATGGCAATCCTTATCTCCAGAATCCCAGCTAAAAATCCCAGCCCCAAACCCCTGACCTATGTATTTTCATTGTCCGCCCCAGAACTCTATTATATTCATGATATTTTTGACAAAACACAGTGAAAGAACAATGCTAGAGATGTGAATACATTTCCTTTCTGCCTCAAGCAAAACAAAACCTACCGTGCCTCCGGTCTCCCTTGATGGAAAAAAAAAAAGTTAATGCATTAAACATAGGACATACCCCAGAATTTTAATAGGATCTTTAATCCACCAAATTTGGACATGTAATTGTTAACATTTTGTTTTTCATTATGAAATGTTTTGTGCTTAGGATACTCCAAGAAATGAACATCTGGTATTAATAACTTTTCAGCACAAAAAAGCTCAACAAAATTACAACCTATTGTAGTTGGCAGATGGGTTGCAAAAAATGAAGGAAAAAAAATCCGCAAGACACCAGCTAGATTAATCCACTGCAATATAGACCCTGATTTAATTCAAACAATGCATAATGCATTGACTTCTAACAATAGGTGGCTATTGTGAGCAGTCTTTTCATATTTAGGCATATTCAGTAATGATTATTCATGTAAACAGGCTTTTTGTTTAAAATTAATCACTGAATTGTTTTGACTGGTTTGTTGGTTCCAGCTTTGATGGGAGATAGTACATGCATACTGTGGAAAGAAGAGTCTCAGAAAAGAAGAGACAAACTCCCTGTTCCAGAAAGCTCTTGGCATTGAGTTGCTACGGTTTGTTTCAGAAGCAGTAAGTAAGAGACTGCACAATAAGTGATTTCCCTCTTCCACCTCACTCTGGCTGTGAAGAATCAGGGAGGGTCATTGTGCTGGATGACATTTGCCACCATTAAGAAAAGCTTGCAGTACAAAACTGGCTTGAGTTGAAAGCATCTGAATGAAGGAGAAATTGCTGCTGACTATACTGGCACCTCTTTCATTTGAAAAAGGGAGATCAGGTTGACTGGACACATAGGTTGTTAGCTCATCTAGACCATTAACTTTTTAATTCCTGTACTTTGTAAAGAATTGAGTGCCTTAGGCTGCTTGCTATCTATCTATCTATCTATCTATCTATCTATCTATCTATCTATCTATCTATCTATATTTTATCTATCATCCATCCTTTTGCTTCCTCTTTCTCCTCCTTCTATATTTCTTACAAAAAGAATTAAGTCATTATGTTTTATTAACAGTATTAGCAAATTTCTTTCCTCACTTGCAGCCTGTTTACCCAAAATGCCTCAAGGAAGTGAAATAGCTTTTCAGGGAGATGTGTATTGCAATAAATGATAAAATTCTCACTGTAAAGTTTTCACCCTAAACAAAACTTAGAACTGTTCTGACTTTATATGGTGGACTTGGATGGTGTGGATCAGATACCTGTCCCATAAGAACTGACTTATTTATGAAAGGATATTTTTTTCACTCCTAGAGGGAATATGAAGAGATTTCTTCCACATTCCTTCCCTTATAGTCATCCAAACAAAGGGAGACCATGTCCTTCACTAGGTCATGAGAAATACAGAGTGAAAGAAATAGACTGCCATAAAATCCAAAGAGGAAGAAACTTCAATAAAAGGCAAAAAAGATGTGAAATTGGGCAGATGAATTTTATTAGGAAGTTTCTTACTACTACAGTTTTCCTCTTAATGTGACCACTCAGTTAAGAAAAAATCTTCGTAGTCCAGCATCCTGTTGTCATGTGGTCACTAGTGAATGCTTATGGAATTACAGCCAGAACAAATGCAGTGTGATCTTCAATACACCCTTCGAGTCATAATCAGATTAGCTACCCCCGAGAAGGTGGTTATATCTAGTTAATCTTATTTAAATACTGCAAGTGGACTGTCCTCTGTGGCTTTGCTAATTCTTTTACAACTTGTTTCTGTTTCGCCTCAGTAATGTTTTGCAGCAGTAAGCTGCCCAATGTAATTATATGCTATGTAAAATGTTATCTTATCTGTTTCAAACCTGTTGTCTAATAAATTCCCTCAATGGACCTTAATTTTTAAAATTGTGATAGTGAATAATTATTGCTTTTTTAATCTTATTTATGCTCTTAATTATTTTATTTTGTATACTTATATGATAGGTTTTATTTGGAAAAGCACCGTCCTAACACTGCAGCTGAAAACACAGGGATCAAACTGGGGAAATGGGAATGTGCTCCCATGTGTTAGATGTGGCTGGAGAGTACTTTTAAAAACCAGTGAACTCTTGAAGGAATGCATCCTGTTGCTGCAGTGGCTGAAAGTCTCTTGCCTGAATCAATGACAGAAATTAAGTTGAAACTGAATGCAGTCACAGCTAAAAGATGTAAAAGTCATTTTAGTATGGAAAACCTTGGTCAAGAAAACAAAGAAAACACAGAGGAACTCTGTTGCCACTTCTATATTGTTAGAGTGTCTTCTGCTCTCCAGTGTCTGTTCACATAGTAGATCCATAATGTCAACACAAAGCCAAGCATTAAGCTCAGTCTTACAACCATGGTCTATGTACTTAAGTTTGGTTATGACACCATGGACTATCCCAGGTAATTCCTGTTATCAGGGCATTTTCCACCAGGCAGCATGAAGAACTTAAGATCATCTTAATGTACCTCCTTCAAACTAGCTCAGCAGGCATTCATCCTCAGTTTCATACGTATTGACATTGTACGATGGAGTCTGCAACTTCAGCTTTTTATTATAAAAACACTACTGTGCTGGGCTTCAACACAGTTTCCTCTGGGTTTGCAGGAGGAAGACACAGACACAAACAGCAATATGAACGTCTCAAGACCAAAAGCTGCCTCATGGAAATAATAAGTAGCCCAGGGACAACTTTGTTGTTGCACCGACACTTAGTTCATGAAAATTGGATGCTGGGACTTGTTCTATCTGAAAATATAGTCAGACCACATCTTTCCTTACATCTGAGCAGTGAACAAGCAAAATCTATTCCCCAAGGCTCAGTTTGCTCAGTTTTGTATCTAGTTATTTTGAATGATGTTAGACATCCTAGTCTTTGAGTTTCTTGAAACAGATGTTGCACATTCCAGGGTGCTGTGTAACTACATACCTTTTTTGAAACTCAAAGCAAGAAAAGGTAGATAGTTAAGTAATCAGATTATCCTGATAAATTTGCACATCTAGTGAACAAGTCACCATACGTGTCTCTCTTCCCTCCCTCCCATATTATTTCTTTTTACCATCTTATCTGTTTATATAGGGAAAAATCTTTGGGAATGAGACTGTTTCTAATAGCATAGCACTATTGCATCTACTTCTGAATCCTAGTTAGTGCCTGGGTGTTTTCATGTGGAAAATAAAATAAAGAGATCAGGTTGACAGCCGCCTGACAGAAATCTTCATGACAGATCACTGATTCAAGGCTAGGAGCTTTAGCTGGAAGGTGCTTATTTAAACTAAAAAATATTTTCAAAAATATCTCTTAAAGTTTTGAAACATTTTGGACTGAAAAAGTAGGAAGCTACAGAAATAAATAATAATTTAAAAATTATGAAGTTTCACTTTACCCACACAAAAGGACTCCTTTATTCATAAGGAATTTAGTCCAGTGAGATTATTTTTCTCATTTCTTCCTGGAGGAAAAAAAAATCTGTTTTTCAAAATGAAAAATCTGTCCCCTATTCAGATTTAATAATAAATGATGTAGTTCTTAATATTTTTTTAATTTTTTTTTTAAATTGGCAGGGAGTTTGTCAGTGCCATCTAAATTTGCAATACTTATGGGGACTCCTCTTAGAGACATTAGCTATTTGAATCAAGCAGTGTCATCTTCTGACTCTAGAAGGGTAGTTTTCTGTGTAGCTGTCATCCATAAAGAATAACACTCTAAAGCTCAGTCTATAATCACCTAACATAACCTATGCCGTATGCAAATATATAATTCACATGAGATTGGCTCCAGAGGGAATTCCTATTGGAAGTTTGAACTGCATTGAGGAAGACAGTCTTTTTAGTGCCATTAAGGTAAATGAGGTGGTAATGTGAAGTGCAGATTATACTAACTTCAATAATTTATTATGTACTCCCATCAGGGTAGCTTTTACAAACAGCTAGTGTTCTTAATTGAAATGTAAATGAATGATAAATTATGAAAAATGTATTATGAAAAGGAAAACAGAGTAAAATAAAGGGAGTAAAAGCAAGATTCCTAAAGCATAGGAAAAACAGGCGTTGACATGTTAATTAGATAGCACAAAATAATCGGCAAACAAGAAAGCACCCAGAGGAAAGCCTGTGTGAATACTAAGCACACCTTGATAGTCTTGCTGGTTGGTACTGAGCAAGCCTGAGCATCAGCGTATTACTCAGTCTGCTTGTCTTAATGACCTAGCACTTGGGTTTTACATATGTACATCCCCTAACAGTTAGCTTGTAGTTCATAGTATTTCTCTACATTTATTGGAGCAAGAACTACATCCTGACCCCTCTGAAAGACCCTGGCAAGGATTTTCAAAGTGAGTCAATGATTTTGGCTGCTTCAGACCTGCTTTTTCATCATATTCACACTAAGGGCATTGTAGCAGGCAGGATTTAGGAAGTGTGTCAGGTTAGGCACCAAAATGAGTCTTCTAGTATAATTGGCAATTATGAAAAATCTCAATGTGTTCCACTGAAGATGGCCCTGAATAGCCCCATTCATAGCCTCATAGACATCCTTTCTTTCAACAGAAATGTGAAGATAGGAAAATTTACCAGGCTGAGAAAATTTAATGGAAGTATGAATCATGTTGATTTGTACTGCTGTAGATTAGTTACAGTACGTTACCATTTTTTAGCTATTTATAAGTTGCACCAACAGAGCCTGGAGAATACAATTAAAGTGTTGGAAGCTTAGTGATCCAGGCAAATACTGCAAACTAGAATAAAACACATACATCTCTGCAGTTTCTGGAAATGCCTGCACAGGTCTTTTTCCAAAAGTAGCTCATATATTTGAAATAGCAAGTGTCTAATTAAAAATTAAGGAAGTACCAGGAATTTCAGAAAACATTTGTTTAAGTCTTTTCAAGAAATTTATATATACTGCTTTTTACTGCCATGATAAGTTTAATAAAACTCTTTTAAAAATAAAGAAGTTGAAAAGTCAGTAAGTCTTAAAATAAATTTGAAATGCATTTGTTCAAAAACAAAGTAAGCCCTGAGTGACTAAATATAAATGCATTTTTTCCTTATCAATGCCATAAGACACATCAGTCTCAAAACTTTGGAAATGCTCTAAAGGTTGACATACTGAGGAGATGTCACACCACCTTCACTACAAGTATATCTGGACCTTTTATTTTTATATATATATATATATATATATTTCACTGCACAGAAGTCTGTCCTCTCATGAAACCTTGCAGGTCAAAGTGCTGTGAAGAGCAATGTGTGCAAGTCAGATTTCTTTATCTCACAGAGGGTACAAAGTGACCCAATACTAACTGAAGCCTTTACCTCTCCTTTATAGACAAACAGCCTACTGACTTGCCAGCAGAGGAAATCACCAAAACAAACATAGTGTGGAGATCAAAACTGCTGGATGACCTCGTCAGAACCGTGAACAAATGATAAACATTTCTTCATACACTGTAGTGCCAGTCAGCCTCTAAGTCTTTCAGGACAAAGTATTTCTGTCATACCTCCAAAATGTAGTGAGGACAGAGAGATGAATTCAAACAGCAACAGTTTTCCTGTCCCATGAGGCACAAGAAACCATGAAGGTAACTGTTGCCATTTCCATTTTATGTCCAAATATAGGCTCTAACAAATGTATTTCAGCTTCTTTAAGGAAGACAGATTATGTGTCAGGGAGGTTGCAAGATGCCTTGGGAATCTCTGTCACCAAACTGTTCCTGACACCCAGGATCATGGTCCTTGTAAATATCTGCCTTGAACTGCTCTGATGGCTGTGACAGATGTCATTATGCCTCGAGGGCAGAAGCAAAGATGAAGAGCAGCTGCTGAGGTGAAAATCTGGCAACATGGAGCCAAAAGTGGACTGCCAAATAAAGGTTCTTTGGGATGATAGATCACATACTACTAAACCTAAGAGCCAGAGAGGGGTCCCAGTCCTTCCAGATTACTGAGCAATATTAACATGAAATAGACTGTCTTCTTTTTTTCTCAGTAGATAAAAGTGGTATTCTCACATCTTTTGCTATGTACTGAAAGCTTCACCCTTTCCTCATGGTTCTGCAAACTGAGATGCTGAACAGAAATTTAAGGAAGGAGTAACATAGCTGTTAATAGAGAGAAAGTCATATGATGATGAATATGCTTCAGGAAGGCAGATGCTCCCTTGGGAACCCTAGGACCCAGCACACTCTCCTGACTTTTAAACCAGAAGACTCTGCTATAACATTCTGGTCTTGAATATTTGGACCAAGGAGAAACCCCAATTGCTATTTCCAAGAGCAATTCTAAACTTCTGTCATTGTTATTTGATCTTTCCAAGTTAATACCCTTCTCATCGAAGCATTTTTCCTCATCCTGCAGTTACTGACATTCAGAGCCTTACAGACATGTCTTTCATGGAGCATGACATAAACAATATTAAATACAAATTATTTTGACTGAGAGAGTTTAGTTTGGGAAAGGGTTTTTAAGAAACCTTAATTAAATACTCAGTTTCTGTGTCTAGTTGCAATTATACAATTCAATAATTGAGTTGGAGGATAATAGACAACAGTGTAAAAAACACACAAACTAAAAAAAAAATTCACAAACTTGTTCAATGTAATTGTTGGAGGATAATAGACAACAGTGTAAAAAACACACAAACTAAAAAAAAAAATAATTCACAAACTTGTTCAATCTCTGAAAAAATATTACAGAGAGGAACAATTGTGATATCAGTGATGTCTGCTGAGTAATTTTGCTCTAAATTTTTATCATATGTAGCAAAGTGACCTACTATTAAATGCAACAAAATCCTGAAGGTCTGTGGAGAAGATGTATATGAATCTTGAGTTCACTTGAAATGCACAGTGACTAGATGTCTGCTGGAATAGCCTGGAATGTACTGTGAAGGCCTCTGCAGTCCCATGGATTAGGCAAGAACAGCTACAAGTTATATTTGAGAGTTTCGTAGAAAATAGTTAAATCAGGTAGTGTGTACAGCCTCTTAAATTCTGTGTGACAATCAAAGGAGAACATGAATAAATCAATAACTTTCTCTTCACACTCTCTCATTAAATATACTCTAATTTAATACCTCTCCTTCTATTTAAAACATATTACCGAACATTACACAAAATGATGTAAGAGAAGTGGTGTGTTCTGCCTCCAGAGACATCTTCTGGTTTTAGGTTTTCCACTCATCATTTCTAAGGTTTTTACTGAATATGAAGTCAACAACTGATTAGTCTATTATAAGGAGAAGGTGATATGTCCACTTCCTAGTCACTTTGGACTATTTTTATCGTTCTAATCTGAATTTTAATCTTTATTGTTCCACTGGGTCTTTCTGTACTTTTCACTTTCAGTTCTCCATTTAATTTCAAAGACTCTTCACTTTCCCTTGAACTTTGTCTTGTGATCTACTACAATGAGAGTGTTCTTAATTTTCCACCGTGCGTTTCACTTCTCGTTTCTCAGTGAACAGAAAAAAAATAGGTCATGTTATGAAGGGATCAGAGTGTATATGCATAGGAGCTTAACCTTCAGTGAAATAAATTATTTGATGTCAATGCTTCCAAGACAAATTGAACAATAATTCAGATTTCCCAAAATGGTTTATAGTTTTCATTGCCTCTGCAGGAAGTTCTCAGTTTTAGACCTCTGTAGTGGAGTTGAAAGGCAAGGAATAACATCTGGAACCAGGTAATTTTTGGAAGATGCCCAAATGGTCATTTGCTTAATTGCAATATTCAGTAATAGACTTGATTGCATGAGAGAACTGAAAATGTCAGGACCTCAGGAAATGATCTGATCTAATTTTGACATTGGATTTCTCACCTGGGTATTCACATCTAACTGCAAGCAGGGAATCCTGCTTATTTTGCTTATCTCTAACTAATGATAGTACCCAAGAAGGCCAGTATTGAAAATCTTGTCTTCATTTTCCTTACTTTCAGTGGTCAATTGGTCAGATGTGACAATGAGTCTCCATTGCTGAATGGAATGAAAATGTTAAACAAGATATGAGGAGAGGGAAGGGCTGTTTCTCTACTAATGGATTATCCCATTTGTTGCAATCTTTTCTATTGGTCTTCAGTTTCTTTTATTTACTCTAAGATCTTATATATTTGATGCTGATGGGCCAGAAAATTTCAGAAATGTCTCAGTAGGCCACTTATAAATGACTTAAGCAACTGACCAGGGTATATCTTCAGGTTTGTACAGAGCTACCTACTTTTCAAGACTTTTATGAGGTTTACAAGTAAATTGAAGGCTGGCATAAGTAGCAGTGAATTAAGTGCCCTGAGTGTGGCTTTTAAAGTTTGATTAATTAACGTCCATAAAGCATTTCACACTACTTAGACTAAAGGTCTATAAGATTACAGAACAGAATACAGTAATTATTAATCCTGTGTCTCACTGTGTGTGGGAGTTTTGGCAGAGCCACTTAGCACAGGTACAATAAATTACAGAGCCCTAAACTTTCAAAGCCACCTCCCCCTGCCACAGCTCCATTAACTTTGCTATTCTTTTCCTGGAATGAGTTTTCTTTTTGCAAGTTTGATGAAGAATAAAAATGAAGCGCTCTGCAACACCTTTTTTACAGCTGTGTGCTTTGATACCCAGGACATATTTCAGCCCCTGTGATGACAGTGTGCCATTCTGATGAAATAATGCTGCAGTCACTTAATAACATGGGAAGAACAGATAAAACCAAAACATGCAAATATGGTAATTACCAACTGCAAACACAATTATCTCATGTGCTAGTACTCATAATGGGAACAATATTTCTGTACTGCTTTTTCCCAAAGCCATTTGCAAAACACTCACTTTGTCTTTTTCCTTCCTTGTGGAAATTTGTCTCTCCCACAAAATTTAATTTTCTGTAATGACACAAAAAACACTGGTTCAGTGACCTTGGCAGCTCCTTCACAGAAGATATAACTTATGCTGTCTTTCCACCTCTATGTGAACTGTGTGTCTGAGCTCACATGAGCTGATCAGGGTTGTGCTTTAGCCCAACACGTGCATGGTTGAAGATGCAATTACTATAACTGACTTTCCTTGCTGTCCACTGCAAGAGCAAGAGGTCGGGTCTTCTGTGGTTCTAAAACCAGCTACAGATTCATAATGACACTAGGATGATTTATGCTAGGTGAGAGTTTGTGCCAACTTGTATTTCTCTATCAAATTTGCTTATATAGTAACACTCCTCTGAGATTTTATTCTTTAAAATAGTTACAGCTATTTAGTAGATCTTTTTCTTCAGCTATGATAGTGCACTGTTTACTTCCCAGAGTTACAGATGTAAGGGACTATTGGTATGTGAATAGAGTCATCTGGTGAGCAAATATAATAGATTTGTTTTGGAGATTTGGGAGAAGTATGTTCCATCTTTCTTTCCCTTTAGGTAAAAACAAAGGTTAACTTTCTTACAGTTTCATAGAACTTCCTGTTAGATCAGATTGGATAATTCTTGTATTCAGATCATGTCTGATAATGAAGTAAAAAAATGTTAAACATCATCAGAGACATTGCTGTAAATAAATTTTGATGGTTCCTCAGAAGCAGAAGAGAATCAGGTATCTGAGTGAAAATGCTTCTGTGAGACTTTTGGCCTTACTTCTGTAAGCTGTATGTTGATCTGAACATTTCAGGCAGGAACTGGATTCCTCTATACTGAGGGGCAACCAGCTTCTGCAGTCAGTAGTGCTTTACAGACAGAGCATTCATTTATTTCCTGTACCTGGGCTGCCACAGCTCCAGCTCAGTTTTCTCTGCTGGTCTTAAGCTAGAGCTGCTGGAGTGAGCCTAAGGAACAAGTATTAAAACTACTCTTTCCCAAGTAAATCTGGAAGGATCAAAATAGATCTACAATTATGCTCTTGCTTCTGTCTTATACTTCAACATAGACACAAAAATTACTTGGAGTGTCTGTCTTGCTCAATGTTTTGTGCCAGGTGTCAAAACAGGATTAGCTTGAACACTGGACAAGTAACCTGCTACATATTGCAATGAACTAATGGGGACAGGAGAAGAGATACTTGGTCCCCTGAGAGGTAGAGATAAGCTACAAGAATAATGCATATTCTTGAAGAGTAATTTGTCATCTCTTGCTTGTCAGGTCTTTGCTGCTGTTGTTGCAGGTGGGGATATATGAGAAATCAGCAGCTATTTCTGTGAAGACTAGCTGTAGCAGACTGTTGATGATCTGCTATGTTCAGGCTGTGGTGGGAGAGTCAAACTGCTATTCATTAAAGCTTTCTCAGCTTCTCAAGTCCCACTTGTCAGTGACCATGTGGCAAGAACAAGTCTTTTGCCATACCAATATTCTAGGAACTCACAGAAATATTATCTTGCTGACTTTGTAATTTGATTAAACTTTAGTATATTTTCAGTCTGGAAATATATATCCATGCTGTTATGGGTAGTGACAATTTCAAAAGTCATTATTATATACTTTTAGACATGCACAGATTCTAAACACCATTTGTATTATATAATCCATTTGTTTGTAGCAACAGAGATCCATGTAGTGCTTTGAGAAATAATGAAAATGAGTAAATATATAGACAACTGAACTCAATAATTTGTTAGCCAAGATTATCCCCTTCATAGATACCTCCTGAAATGGGTTTTCAGTCTTCAACTCCTTTCAGCTATACTATGAGAAACCCCACAGTTTTCATAGTATTAGCCCTATTAAACTCTAGATATCTGTGTCACTATACAATAAATTGGATAAGTGCAAGACCCACTCACATGAAAAGAGAGAACCATTCCATCATGAGACCAGATTTTGACACCATTTTTTTTGAATAAGAACTGTTTCATGGCATTTTATAGTAGACAGAGCCATAGTGAAGTTGATTGATAGCAACGCTTCCCCTACATCAGTCTGAGAGGCAGAAGAGACAACTGAGATGTGAATAGAGAAATGCCAGCAAGTGCTGTCAGCAAGCACAATAAAGTGCTTTGGAACCAAAGAGGTGTCAAAGAATGGAGTCTCTGAATACCACCACTCTGTGCACAGGCAAGGTCATCGCCTGGAAGACCAGGATAGGATTTTATTCAACTTTAGCAATAATAAGAGGGAACAAAGCATGACCACACATAGTATAGAGTAGCACTGTCATTTCTAGCCCAGTTTTCATTACAAATTTTGACCTAAGCCCTGCAGATAACACTACTGATGGAAGAGCCTTGTGCGTCATTGAAATTAGTGATACTGCACCTACAATAAAGGAATCTGGTACAAGTGTTCAGCCACTAACCTCCAGCTGATTCTTCAAAGGTGACACTCAGCATTCTCACTGTACCTCAAAGGCATCATCAGAAGCATTAAATTTAGTAATTTTTAATTTCCTATGCAAACATTTGAGAACTGATGTGTTTGCATGGGGACTACTGAACATAGAAAGAAAACATCTTAAGTTGGAAAAGATTCACTTTGAATTTATGGATTTTTTCCCTATGTAGAAGTTACTCAAGACTAGGAAATTAAAGGATACATTAACTGAAATTAATTTAACACTTCATTCTTTCAGGGCAATGAGATTCTTAGCATTATAATAAAAGAATTTTGTGTGTCTTTTTTTCCTGTTTTAAATTCTTCCTTTCAGTTTCCCATAACAGTATCTTTATTCCTACCCTAATTTGACAACTTTCCTCTGGACCAAACTCTCAATAAATTTAGTAGATCTGATTTCCTGAGTAGGACCTTACAGTAATGCATGTCACAATACTTATTTTCATGTTCCACTATATCACTTCCTCATGCCATCTACAGTGTAGTTCGTCTGAATAAACATTGACATTTCCATCTAGAACCTCTTTCTAGTCTATGAAGAGATATATATCCTTGTGGGGTCTGAATTTAGACTTCTAAAGTAGGTCATGGGAATTGTACTTATTCGTTCATGCCTGTTCTCTCAGCTGACTACAAAGAAACCTAGGGTGACTAGCACAGCTGGAGACATCTATACTGAAGATCACTAAAGACAGCTGAGATAAATCCCACCCTTGTTCCCTAATAAAGGCAAATTGTTAGCAACAATGGAAAGTCAGATTCTCACTTGTTTGGCTCCTTGTTCAGTTACCTGAATCTTTGTAGAATCACAGCAAATATATCACCATTGACTTTTTACAACATTTGGGACAAATCTGGTTATACTACAGCCTGTAATGAAAAAGAATGTTTCATTAGTCCTTCTCAAGCAAAAGACTACATCTCTCCCTTTGTTATAAAAGGCTTACAACTGTTTATCTGAACCTGAGAACATTCATATTCTGTGATCTTTTTGTTGCAGCTAAGCAACAGACTGGGATGTCCTGATGTGGAATTCACAGTAATCCCAGGAGCTATTTAGAATCTTGATTTTTATTTCAATTTCTTAAAAAAGAAAAAAAGAAGGGGAAAAAAAGCAGCTCAAAAATCAGAAACTAGGGTAAACTAAGAAGGAAAAGAAAATGATGAATTATTTTGAGGAACTTGAGTTCCAAGCAGAGACTTGGCCTACTTTCATTATTTAATAGTCAGGAGAAGAATTTATTCCCTCATCACTTTTCTTAAATGAAAAAAACTCCCATCCCCAAACATTATTTTATGCAGGAACTACTTCCTGCATAGAGAATGAACTTGTCAGTTAAAACCAAAATATCAAAAGTCGATGCATTATTGAACTGTTTCTCTTTATCCATGTCATTCATGAAGATTTGTTTCTATTTAGGGAATAGATTAGACAGTCAGGCTGGGTGACAGTTCCTGTTCAGCTCTTCATGGAGTATCATTGCTATTGTTTATCCATCATTAAGTGAGCTATGCCAGTCTTGAATTGCCAGACTGGTTAGATCGCCTCTACTGAGACCTTTACAAATACTGAGTTAAAAAGGAGGATGGAAAAACCTTAAGTCCTTTGGTGCTTGAGCTTTCACTCCGAAGTTTTCATAGGAGATTATCTTGATGGTTTATGTCATGCAGATATAACTCTTCTTAAAAGAGAAAGCACTCAAGAAATTCAGCATGTAGACTACTAAGTGGCAATAATATGTCAGATGACACATAGTGGCATGTATGCTCATCTATAGTAGCCACATAGTACTAGGTACATCCTCTGAAAAAGAAGCTCTAGATTATATTGCCACTCCCTTAATCGTAGAATCATTAAAAAAATTGAGTTGAAAGGGATCTTAAAAGGTCATAAAGTTCACCTTCCCCTGCAATGAGAAGGGACATCTTCAAGTAGGTCAGATTGCTTAGAGCTCCGTTCAATATCACCTGTCCAGGGATGGTGCCTCTACCACCACACTGGAAAACCTATTCCAGTGTTTCATCACCCTCGTTGTAAAAAAATGTCTTCCTTGTATCTAGTCTAAAACTACCCCACTTTTAATTAAAAACATTACCTGTTATCCTACCAGAACAGACCCTGCTAAAACATCTGTTCCTATCTTCTTATAAGCCTGCTTTATGTACTGAAAGACTGCAGTAGGATATTCCTGAAGCTTTGTCTTCTCCAGGCTGAACAACCCCATCTCTCTGAGTGTCTTCATAGGACAGGTGCTCCAGCTCCCTGATCACTTTTATGGCCCTCCTCTGGGCCTCCTCCAACAGCTCCCTGTCTGTCCCGTGCTGAGAATTCCACAGCTGGATGCTGCACTGCAAGTGGAATCTCATGAGAGCACAGCACAGTTGAAAAATCACCTCCCTTGACTTGCTGGACACACATCTGTTGCTGCAGCCCAGGGTAAGGTTGGTGTTCTGGGCTTTGAGCACACATTGTCAGCTCATAGAATTTCCTGAATTGGAGGAAACATCAAAAGGGAGGGGTTGGGGGAGGTGTTTTAAGATCTGGTTGCACTTCTCATTATATGGCTCTGGTGTCGCTGAGTGTCCAGTGCAGCATCATAAATCAGATCGTTTTCTTTCCTTCAGTCTGTGTTGAGTCTGATTTGCCTGTGATGCTAATTGCAGAATGATCTCTCCCTGTCCTTATCTGGACTCCTAAGCCTCTCAATATAAATTTGCTCCCCTGTCCAGCTGAAAAGGGGAGAGGCTTTTGTGGGCATCTGGCCTCCGTCCAGGGTCAAACCACCACACTGTGTCATTGATGAAGATATTAAACAGTATTGGTCCCAATATGGACCCCTGAGGAACAGCACTTGTCACTGATGTCTAGCTAGATGTTGAGCTGTTGACCATTATCTCCAGATATGACCATCCACCCCACAAGTCATCTAATCCTTCTTCATATAATTTGGAGCTCCTGGTGCATATTTGTCTTTTGTTTTGTCCTTTTTCTCCATTAATAGAAATATTAGTTATTTTGGGGAGTGGAAGAAGAAGGGAAAGGGTTCTTGAAGATACTTTACCGCTGATTACACTTCCAAACTGACAAAAAGTACTGTTCCCAAATTTAGTACCATGCACTAGATTTCAGGACAGCAATGCACCATAAATTCCTGTATTTATGGCATGCAATACAATATATGAACCATTTTGCCAAATTTCTGTGACAAGTACACAAGAATTATTGAAAAATACCAACCCATTAGGTACAACAGTCAATGAAAACTTTTAACCACTACAGTTTCCACACCTGCAGGAATTAGTTTCAACAGTATATTACTCATCCTCTCCCAATCTTGAACGTACCCATAGTATGAAGTAAACAGCATTCATCCATTAGATAAACAAGTGTGTATGTCTGTTGAGGACAAAGTCTTTCTTTTTTCTTTTTTCTTTTTTTCCCCCAGTATTGTATGTCTGTGCTCAGGTTTCCCGGGGAACGATGCAGACAAGAATAATTTGTGAAAGACTGAACTGGGGAACAGAAAAAGGGACCTTGCTGCATTTTATGTGGTACAAAGTCTTCTATCATAAATTTAATAGGAACTCGGGATCCCTGTAAACATGATAAAGACCACTGATATTTGTGGCAGAGATAGGTGATCTTCCCTGTCATGTTTCTACTAACATCTGAAATAACTTGCAAGTGATGTAGCCCATAAGAAATAAAAAAGTCAACTTTGTAAATCAAACCTTTGGTAAACTAGCATACAGGAAGGAAAATAAAGGCAGCTAATTGTGCTTGATGAACTCAGCTAGCATATGCTGATTTTCCTGGTTTGGAGGGTGGGCTGAAGCTTAGGAAATTTGAATGTCTAATATCCTGTTTGTCAAAGATAGCTAAGTTTTTAAAAGATCTGCTAAATCCATCTAGACGATCCTAAATCCAGCATTTAGATTCTCAGAGACTCCTATTTAGTTACTTCTGAAAGACTTCTGGCATTGCAGATTTAGTCAACATAGCCAAAAAGTGTACCACTATCAGACATGTTCGAAATTCCCTATGGTCTTGGCATATTAGAGTGATAGGGAGGGTCTAAGTGTTTTAAGGATCTAGATATTATGTCAAACACTTTAGCAGGGCCCATAGTCAGGCATCACAGGTTGTACCTGCTGGATTAAGTTCTATATATCCTATTTCTAAGGAAACACAAGGTAGTCCCTCACCATTTTTACTACTCTAACAATTATTCTTCTTTTCCTCTTTTCTTCTTTTCCTAAGTGGATTTGAAAGCATATATAACCTATGCGGATGGTCTAACCACCAAGCTAGGATATTCTGTGTCAGGCTCCATCAAGCCTTACTGCTACAGCAGTTTTGCTTTGCATGAGACAATTAGTATTCTGTGGACTAAAGGCAATCCAAATAGAAGTTATGGCTGAAAAATAAAGGGATAGGATTGGCTGAATGAAATGTGGCTTTATAAACCTATATGGGGAGCTCCAGTGAAGTGCTGAAAGACCTTGGAGTTAATCCCTCTTTCCATCTGAAAACAGTAGTAGCTGCTTTGTTGTAGTCACCTAAATGAATTCTGTTTCTCAGAACTCTGTCTGTAAAAACAAGCTAATAGTAACTCTTGATAAAATTGCTAGTGTAAACACACCAAGGACTGAGAGATAATAAGGAGTCCTTGTAGTTGGACACTTTCCAAGGAAAAAAACCAACATAACAAAACAGTCCAAAGACCCATCTAGAAAATAAAGGCAGAGATTTGTGATCAGGCTAACACTGTATCTTATATACGTGTCTTTGTACAGTACTGCATTGAAAAATGGGTCTGATTATGCTCTATTTTCCTCTAAGTAAGCTCTGATTTACATGACTGGAAAAAAAATAAAATCTTACTGTACTCTTCAAGTTACCCTATGACATTGGGCATATATGTCTAATACCTCTTCTCCAAGCATGAGCCTTTATTCACATCACATGATTTCTTTCTAGATTTTATGAGTGCAGTTTCTATGAAAATACTATTATAGAAGGAACTCCTTAGTCTCCCTGCACATAAAATCAAAATGCAACCTAAAAACATTAATTCTATTCTTAGGATCCTTGTACCATGCTTTGTTCTACATAACACTGGTGTGTTGGGCAATATGACCTAGGTTCTTGTAGATAACTATAACCAAAAGATGCAGATGTCAGCCCCAGAGGGAATATATCACAAGGAGAGAGAAATTAATTTACGAGACAACACAACAAAATTTATTTCCTCCAGAGACTATATTTTCAGTGCAGATTTTATTTTAATAAACTTGTCTCATACAAGATTTCCCAGTACCGCTTTCAATTCAACTTCAAATGTATAATAACCTCAGAATACAAATGATAGTTTACCTAATGTATCTTGGAGATTCAGCTCAGACTCAAGACTCCTGATTAGTGTTCTCATTTGCAAAAGATGATGGGTCTGTATCTGTCAAATTTTGAGACAGAATGCTTATCTGCCTCTTGTCTGCCAGACTCAGGTTTTGTCTCTGTTTTGTCTCTTCTTGTGTTCCCTTCCTGTGCTTATTAAATCAACAACTTATTGAACTCATGAGGCCTGAATGAATCATCAGAGCTAAATTTTGTAACATAACTTAACTAACTAGCTAACTAATGACTAAATAAATAATGGGAAGAAGACTGTTTCTGACAATGAAGCACTTGTTAGAAGGTGGCAAATCACAGCATCCTAACTACTGGGCCCTTTTGTAAAAATACAGAGATTATTTTCCCTCTGTTTGGACACTGACATAAATCCAACAGGTAGTAGAATGTCTTATACCATTATCGATGATTACATAGTCATAAAATATGTTTGAGATGATAGTTTAAGAGGCCAGAGGATATCTTCCTGTTAACAACATATCACAGGTACTGTTCTGATAATACTCCCTAGTATTTAAGCCAAAAGAAATTGAGCTCAGGTATAAGCCACATGAATCTAGAAGGCTTAGACTTTGACACTATAGGTAATTTAGGTTCCTCTATGAAGAAAAACAATAAATTACCTTTTTTTTCCTGTGGCCGTAATACATACTTAAGATTGCATCTTTTACATTCTGGAGGAGTAGCATTTGGTTTTTTGCACTTTACAATTAGCATAAGCCCCTTCTGATTATTTTAGCCCTTTTGTCTCTGTGACGTCTTCCTTAACTAATAGCTACTAAAGCATTGACAGCAGGATCCCTGACTGAAAGAGGATTGTAAATAGGAGCATAAAATGAATATTTGTTTAGTTTTGCTGGATTGGTTTTATCATGTAACTGAAAACATTGGAGGAGAAAAGAAAAAGAAGTGGGAAGGAAGGGAAAAGCAAAAGCACGTTGTGGGTAAGTATGCAAGTCACAAGGTTAAAGAAAAACCCCAAAGATAACAGCGTGGGCAAATCTATAAAACTAATAACTTGCTTGAAACAGTGATTTTAACCTAGACATATTTCATGCTAAATATGTTCACTCAATATTCTAATCCCTGAAGGCTAATAAAGAGGATTCATTAAGTTATCCATACAGTCACCTATAGATGAATATGCAGAGAATGGAGCTGACTACATTGGTGTGTTGTAATCCTATCTTCTCTAATGATCATCCTTGCTTTAGTGATTATGGAATCAGGGAAAAGATATTACAGAATTATAAAGCACAATGCCTTAATTTCAACCAGCTAGAACTGCATATTGATATTGGAACTAATTGAATATCCTATAAAATATTTAGGGGTTTTTTTGAGGGGTAATATTGTAATGGAATTACAGGATGTGAGCGGCAGAAACTCCTGGCAATGCAGCTAAGAAGATGCCAAGCAGTCTTTTTAGTCACCTGTGTTATTTAAACACATTTTACACAAGATTATTATGTGCTGTATTTGGTGGTGACATTTTTCCAACCACAATAAAAACAGAGAAAAGAAGTCCAAGATCTCCTGGGGGCAGTGGCATTCCTATCAGATTCACTGTTATAACTGATATTACTGTATTTGTTTACAAAGTGTTATCAGATAAATGTGTTTGGCTGGCTTCAGCTGTAGAAGAGACACCTTAGTTTCACAACTATTTGTGGTCTTATATAATCACAGAATCATAGAATGGTTCGGGTTGGAAGGAACTTTAAACATCATTAAGTTCTAACTGCCCTGCAATGGGCAGGGACACCTCTCATTAGATGTCCTAATGGAGGACATGGAGGTATTAAATGTTTCCATCAGAGGAGTGATGGATGGAGCTGGGAGAAAGTGTTGTTTCCATCAGAGGAATTTAATCAGTGGAACACGGAAAGTTGGTCCAATGCCACCACCATCACTTGCACTGATGTCAGACATAGGGTAGAGCAGGGAATGGGTAACGTGATCAGTCACTGTAGTAAAATACCTGCTGTCCCTTCCTGTCTCAGAGCAGGAATTTACATCAGTTTTGCTTAGGCAAGTAAATATTAGGAAGACACAGAGTTTGCTTTTCCTAGTTGTAATTCATTCTACAGAAACTCAACCTCATGCATAAGTATCACTTCTACAATGCAGCAATGGGCTGAAGGAAGATTTCAGTACCACTGAGACCTCTGAATAAGAGTGTGCACAGTTCCTCTATACTTCTGCATCCCCCAGATCCCAGACCCTTATCAGTCCCTTTGAGTGCTCACCTCCAAACATGACAGACTCTGACAGAAGTGATGGAGATCATATGATGCAACTGCATCCTGGCTCTCATTTGGGATATTAGATTCATCAAAGTCTTACCTTCCTTTTTTCTAACTTTAAAATCTCAGAAGCTCAATGCTTTCCTTTTTGAAGCTGGCTTTAAAAATGGACATAGAATTACAACCAAAAAACAATCAAGCAAATTGAAAAATCCAGCAATAAATTCGTCTCTCTTGCTCTGTCAGTCTTGTTAATTGCCACTTTATTTAATACCTTCCTCTTCTGCTAAAGGTTATTAAGAAGGATGTTGAAGCCAGACACACTTTCAAGTTGGTATTTTATTAGACAGAGATTGCACTGTGAGATTTCCATCTAGGCTCTCACACTAGGGACTCCCTCTGCTCACTGGTCCATAATGACTGACCTACATATCTCTGCTGACCAGGTTTTTGCTGGATGACTGCATTGCCAGGCAGAATTTGACTCCTCTCAGTATATTCATTTGTCACAGCAATTAAACTGATGTGTTGATTTATTGAGTCCAGGCCTGGTGTGAAATGTAGGAATGCACATGACTCATTCTTTTCTTTCTGACATTACACTACTTCTGCCCAAAATGCATTTGGCTGTCTTCATGTTGCTCTTAACTTGCCTAGAATTACTTTTGTCATCTAGAGACAAATAATGACCACATCCCTTAATTTTGTAATCTCTCTTTCTTTTCCTCTCACAGTCTTTTGCCTTTATTTTTATCAACTTTATTTTGTTCATCGATGCCATGTCTTCCCTTTACTAACTGATCTGGAATTTATTCCATCCTTTGACAGCCATTCACTTATGAAAATGTGAGGAAGATCTGAAGATGTATTGTAACCCTGTCTGGGGATCTGATTTGAAAATTAGTATACAGAATCCCGAAAGATAATCTAGGGCTGATGCATTTTCAATTAACTTCTTCAATAAATGGATAACAGCTCTGTCCTTTGAAAGTTAAGAATTGCAAAGGTTTTCATCACAAAGGCTATGGCATATGCTCCTGGATATAAATGGGTTATTGCCAAATGCAGTGAGGAAACTGGGGACCAAGTTTCAACAGATACTTCGGGTGCAAATCGTACAGTCTGTGGATATGGTGTGAAAACATATCTGGAAAAGTTTTGGAGAGCAAACGTCCCCCCACCCCTCCCTTCTTAGCAGCCTGAACTTTATTCATGATTTTGCTCCCTTCTTCCCCCTCATTGTGGCACGGCGAGGGGCAGGGAATGGGGGAATGGGGGTTTGGGTCAGTTCCTCACAAGTTGTTTTCCTTCTCAGCTAGGGGGTGGGGGGCATTCCTCACATTCTTCCCCTGCTCCAGCATGGGGTCCCACCCATGGGGGACAGTCCTCTACGAACGTCTCCAAAGCGAGTCCTTTCCCACGGGGGTTCAGCTCCTCATCAGCTGCCCCAGCGTGGGTCACTTCTATGGGGTGCAGTCATAGAATAATAGAATGTCTCTCATTCTTTCAGGCCCAGACTGCTCCAGCCAGGTCCCTCACGGAGTCACAAGCCCTGCCCCAGCTAACCTGCTCCGGCATGGATCTCTGTCTCTCTGTGTGTCTCTCTCTCCATGGGCTGCAAGTGCTGGCAGAGACTCGCTCCAATGTGGGTCACAGCATCTTCTGTATGTCTCCACCTGCTTCACCATGGTCTTCTCCACAGGCTGCAGGGGAATCTTTCTCTCTGGCACCTGACGCACCTCCTCCCCACCTCTTCACTGACCTTGGTGTCTGCAGAGTTCCTTACATCTTCTCACTCCCTTCTGTGGTGGCAAAAAGCAGCTGATTGTATTTTTTTACTTCTTAAATGTGATTCCCAGAGGCGCTGTGACCACTGCTGATTGGTTCGGCCTTGGTCAACAATGACTCTGGCCTTGAATCGGCTGGTGTTAACTCTCTCGGGCCTACAGAGTTCTTCTAGCTGCCTCTTGCAGAAGCCACCTCTGTGACCCCCCCTTCTCCACTAGAACCCAGCCACACAAAACTACAACAAGCTGATATACCCTGGGTAATTGGGAGAAACAAGCATCCTTTCTTTGTGCTTTACTATTTCAGGGACCACAGGAAAAAATCTCAGCCCTGGAGGAGGCAGAGAACAGACCTGCTCCTTATGCTTCTGGGATAAAACCTACAGGGCTACAGTGTTCCCAAAGGATATACATACCAATGTCTCAGCTCCTTCATCAAATGAAGAAGTTCCAAGTCCATAGTTTCCCCTCCAGGAGAAAACCTTTAATGAAAAGTGGGATAGGAGAGAGAAATGCAGGAAAGAAAAATTGCCATATTCTGAAAAGGGCAAGTTGTCTCTCATTCTGGAGACACCCAAAGCAAGGGATTCCACCTCTACGTTTAAAACACAGACTAGGGTTAAATAATGCATCTTTGCAATTATTCCTCACGTTACATTGGTCCAACATCACAGAATTAACTAAACTCATCAAGGTAACTTCTCAATTGCTTCAACTACTGATGCTCAAAGTATATCAACAGCAGATTCACATTCTTCCTCTTCACTGACAGAAGACATGGAATTGTTGTATTAATTTCCTTTTTAAACTCTTCCCCTTGTGATGACCTTAAACCTTGTCACAGTCTTTAAAAAAAAAAAAAAAAAAAGAAGTGACATTTAGAACGGAATAAAATATATATGAATAGCTGTCTGGAATCATCCCCACACAATAGTATATCCCCAATGTCATTTCTTTCCAAAGAGAGACTCAGAGAAGCAGGATGAAAAGGATAGCAAGGAGGGGTTTCCTTGGCAACATGCACTTGAAAGGATTCAGAACTTCCCCCTTTTTCCTAAGACTTGAATTTTGGTTGGGTTTTTTGTTTGTTATTTTTTCCTCCTCAGACAGTCCTGTGTGAAGGGGAGGGAGGAATATGAATCAATCCACTGAACCTGATCACTCCCAGCTGCCAGATCTGGTTGCGTACACCAGACACATGGTTTGGACTGTGCTAGGAGTCTGCAACTGCTGCTTCTTATGATGGACGACTCCACCTCTTGAGTGAGAAGCAAACTCTCCTAGATGTGTTCAGAATCAGAGCTTGTGCTTGGTTCATTCACCCACCCTCTGGGTTTCTTTTTCATGTTTTTCTTTTCTTTCCCTTAAGGCTAAGCCAAGAAAATTAGATCCAGTAAGAACCTACATGATTAAAAGATTTTAAGACCCAGGTTCATTTCACCTTATTTCAGATGCCTAAGTGAGAAGTGGCCATCAGAGTGGAATCACTGTGCATTCCTGTTCCTCTGAGAAACACTGAGAGTAAAGCAGACCTTTGTTGGCCTGTTTTACCTTCTGCAGGCACAGTCCAGATATGTTCATTCAGTGTTGCTAGAATGACTATGCTTCTGTATTGTGTATTTCACTCTGCATCTAAAGTCCTTATAGACTATTTATTTGCATGAAAACAGATCAAAGTACAGAAGAGTGAAAGCTTACAAGAGTTTAAAATTAGTCCTGCAGTTATGATTCTGTTTTTCTTTCTATTAATTCCTCCAATTTTCCAAAGCAAACAAATATTATTTTAGACTTCTTCAACTCTGTTCAGGTCTCTCCAGATTTACACCAGTGAGCTGAGATGGATAAGGCTAATTAAACCTACAGATATGCAGGATGAACTTTTGGTCCCATTGAAATCGATAGGAAATTGCCATCCAATTGAGTAGAGCAGTTGTCATTCATAGATTTAGTAGGCATGTCTTTAACAAGGAGTCAAGTCAAAATATTTGTATTCAGGTTAGTCTGATATGAATGAGGAAGGCCACAGTAATGAACTTTTCTTTTTCCCTTGCCAATGTTCCAGTAACTGAAGTGTGTTCTTAACTCTGCATCCATTTTCAGTACAAATTATTTTAAGTAGTTTGATAGGACAACTTATTTTCTGGGCATGCCAAATGAACTATAAGGAGGCAATTGAGGACTGATCACTCTTTCCTCTAATTAGATTATGGGTTGTAGATTGTAGGGTTTTTAAAATTGTGTTTCCTGGGTTCTTGCCTACTATGGACTAATCTAACAAACTTGCCATCAGCTAGTTGGTGTGTGAAGGATCATTGCGTATAGATGCAAACCAGCAGTTAGAGGCAATCATAGAATCATAGAAAACATTAGGTTGGAAGGACCTTTAAAGGTCACCTATCCCACCCTCCCTGCAGAAAACAGGGACATACTCACTAGATGAGGTTGCTCAGAGCCCCATCAAGCCTGACCTTGCATATCTCCAGGGATGGGGCCTCCACTACCTCTCTGGGCAACCTGTGCCAGTGACCTACCACCCTCATAGTAAATACTTTTCTCCCTAATACCCAATATAAATCTACCCTTTTCTGGTTTAAAATGTTTTAAAATCATTATCCCTCAACCTAGTGCTACATGCCCTTGTAAACAGTTCTTCCCTAGCTTTCTTATAGGCATCTTTCAGGTATTGGAAGGTCACCATAAGGGTGAAGAAGCCCAACTCACTCAGCCTATCTTTATACGAGAGGTGCTCTAGCCCTTTCATCATTTTTGTGGCCCTCCTCTGGACACGTTCCAGAAGGTCCATGTCCTTCTTGTGTTGAAGGCTCCAAAGCTGGACACAGTCTTCCAGATGAGGTCTCACCAGAGCAGAGTAGAAGGGCAGAATCACCTCTCTTGATCTGCTGGCCACACCTCTTTTGATGCAGCCCAGGATGTGGTTGGCCTTCTGGGCTGCAGGTGCATATTGGTGGCTCATGTCCAGCTTCTCATCCATGAGTACTCCTAAGTCCTTTTCCTCAGGGCTGTTTTCTAGCACATCATCTCCTAACTTGTATGGATAATGGGGATTGTCCCAACCCAGGTGCAGGACCCTGCACTTGGCTTTTTTGATCCTTGTGAGGTTCACCTGGGCCCACTTTTCCAGCCTGTCCAGGTCCCTCTGGATAGCATCCTGTCTGTCTGGCACATTAACCTCAACACTCAGCTTGGTATCATCATCACACTTGCTGAGAGTGCACTCAATACCACTGTCTGTATTAGTAATAAAGATATTAAATGGCACTGGTCCCAGCACAGACCCTCGAGGAACTGCTTGTCGCTGTCTTTCATCTGAACTTAGAGCTATTGATCACCACCCTCTGGATGGAATCATCCAGCCAATTCCTTTTCCACTGAACAGTCCACCCATCAAATCCAACTTAGAGAGAAGTATGTTGTGGGGGATCATGTCAAAGGCCTTTCAAAAATCCAGATAGATGATATCTGTAGCTCTTCCCTTGTCCAATGATGCAGTTAGTCCATTGTAGAAAGCCACTAGATTAGTCAATTTTTTGCTATTAGAGAAAAACGTGACCTGGATATGATCAGAGATAATTTTTGGATAATCGGCTTTCATTTATTTTAAAAAAAAATCTATAGAAATAAATATATATATCACACGTAAAGGGTCAAGGACAGGCAGCTTTAAGAAGGTAGGCAAGCTGAATGAAGGTCAGTATCAGAGATATGGGGGGGAAATCTGTGACCTTTACTATTCAGGAAATCAGGCTGATAGATCAGCCTGGGAAAAAACAGGAGTATGAACTTTCAACGAGGACCATATTTGGACATAGAACAAGACAAACTGTTTACTTTCATTGAGCTTTGATCTCTCTGAATTTAATATCTGGGGTATCATATAAATCAATATGAAGCCTAAACCCCCCTTTTGCTTATTTGGAAAAAGCTTACTTGGTCTTTGGAAGTATTTAGGGTATTTTGGTGGTTTTGTTTTTTCGTAACAGTGATTTCACACATTAATTTATCTTTCTAATAATTAATTTGAACAAAATCCAGAAATATGTTTTAATAGATTTGCAGTTCCCAGTAGAATAAGGCAAATTGCATTTTTACATCTGAGGACAAATCAGCAACTCTTTCATCTGGATGCATTAAAATCATGCAAATAACAACACACTGGGAACCTTGCAAATTCTCAACTTCTTATTTGTTGAAACATAATTGCCTATTTACAAATTACAGCAGACTTTTCTAATTACTTTTGTATCATGCGAATAACATTGGTTTGTAACAACCTGATATGTTAGTAAAATCATTGCCAAGAAAACATAGCAGTCTGGAGTCACATTTAGTTTGAAGGGAAATGAAAGGCAGCCAGAGCAGAGACTAGCCTTTTGTTTCACTCATGAGAGGTAATTACCAACTCCAAAATATGAAGATAAAAGCCTTTCAATAAACTGACACCTTCTGCACATTAAGTCCCCAGAATGTTTTTAATTCTGTCAGACACAAAGGAGATGTACAAATAAAAACATGATTTCAAGTCAAGCCAACCAAAGCAATATTATTTGGCAAAAAGGTGGTTCTGATGGATTTCCTTCTGTGCTTAAGCAGTCGGCATATGGAACAGTGCAAGGCCCCATAGTAAGATGTGTTAAATTATCTGAGGTCACTCTGGATACTTAGGTCTTTCTACAATGGAACCTGTGGTCTGTGCAGTCAGGGGACCATTTGGATGTTAGCTGGCAGATACAACACAGAATTTATGGGAAATCCATAAATCACAGCAGCTAGAAGCCAGGCAGGATCTCTCAAAGGGCATTAAATGCCTGTATTTAGGTAACTGAATCCTCCCCTTGATCTCTAAGAGTCCATAGTACGTGGTCTTTATTCTGCTTGAGATCAAGCAGCTTACAAATCCCATCTGTTTTTACAAGGAAAATCTTGTTATGGGCATCTGATTGGCAGAGCTAATTTCTTTTCAGTATAATTAATGTATTAACTAAGTGAAAATACTACAGATCTTCTTAGGCCTGGCATACCACTGTACAGTTATCATTAATAATGCATTTAAGACTGATTTAGACAAACTCTAGTCTTTCTAACTGAGAAGGTCAATGTTGTTTTTCCCAAGAAGGAAGGGATTTTGATATGTTACCAATTGCTCAGGTTCTTCACCCACCTTCACATGATGCCTATAGAAAGGAAAATCTTACTCTAGAGATCTTTCTGGCTGTATTTTGAAATGTGTTCTTAACACAGTCTGCTTTTTTTCATTGACCAGCTAAAGTTTGAACCTACATCATCACCTCTACCCTCTTCAATTAACACAAAGACCTGATGCTTTTTTACACAAACACTACTCAGGTTTGCTAGACCTTCCCATACATAGCATTCACAGAGCTAAGCTGAAATGATTTAAGACAAAATGAGTTAGGCAATAGTCACCTAACAGCCAGAGAACTGTTATTGTAGCTAATATGGGATGAAATCAGTTCAGGCAGAGCATAGCCTGGGCTAATCCTGATGCCATCTTTTCTGAGTTCTTCAGTTATTTTTGCACGATGTCATCATCTAGGAGGCATAGTTGGGGCTGTCATACATTGCTGTGACCTGGCTATCTGGTAGCTGAATGTGCTTTGAAGGTGCTTCTAAGACATGGATTTATCCAAGTGTTACTCTTCTGGAAATGTCCACTGGGGTCTTTTCAAAGATCTCTGAGAGTCAAGGAATACATAGAGTGGACATTTTGATCCAGAAGATACTTTCACTTAAGAGCCAGGGAGTCTTATCTTGTTTTTGCCATGGACCCGAAGGTTCGCCTTGGGTATTGAGCTGATTTTGGCTGGGATAGAGTTAATTTTCTTCATAGTAGCTGGTGTGGGGCTATGTTTTGTATTTGTGCTGAATGCAGCACTGATAATGCAGAGATGTTTTTGTTATTGCTGATCAGTGCTTACACAGAGCGAAAAGCTTTTCTGCTTCTCACACTAGCAATTAGATTAGGCTGAGGGTGCACAAGGAGTTGAAAGGGAACGCTGCTGGGGACAGCTGACCTCGACTGACCAAAGGGATATTGCACACCGTATGGTCTCACACTCAGCATAAAAAGCTGGGGCAAGAGGAGTGAAGGGTGGGCCATTTGGAGTGGTGGTATTTGTCTTCCCAAGTCAACACTACAAGTGATGAAGCAATGCTTTTCTGGAGATGGCTGAACTGCCTGCCTATGAGAAGTGGGGAGTGAATTCCTTGTTTTGGTTTCCTGGGTACTTAGTCACCAGTTGAGGTTAAACAATGCCAGTCGTTTGATTCTCTTTGTAATTCACACTCAACTTGTAAGGATCATGTGGCTCAGAGTTCCACAAAAGAGGTTTCCACAATGTCTGCCTAGCCCATCAGGCGACTCATGAGAGGTTGTAAAGCGACTCAGCCTTGGATAGCCCTGAGGCCCCATTTCAGCAGAGACATCCCACGGAGAGCTGTCTAGATAGCTCAGACTTGAGTTGTCCTGCAAAAGCAGACTAAAGGGGCAGTGCTGCATAATTCAACGAACCGAAGCCTAGGTTGAGCCTTGAATTCCTTCAGCAAACAATATGCCCTGAGTCCAAATCGAGCCACTATTCAGATATCTAGCAGTAGGATAAAGGCAAGCCAGAGGGTCCCCATTTGGCTTCAATGGGCTCAGACAATGCAACAGATAGGGCATAAGATTAGGGGGAACACCACTAATGACAAACATGGAAGGTGGCATTGTCCACCAGGGTACAGTCCCGCCCACTGACACAGACATCAGACATATAATCAAATAAACCCCCTTGGATTTAGTCTGAGGTGGGGGAGCTGCTTCTCCAACTCTGCGAGGAGACTCTTCCCCTTTGGACAGGATGCTGGCTAAGGGAACGTACTGAGAACCCTTACCAGAGAGATGGGTAAGTGAATATTTAATATGCTTTAAATTTGTGGTCTCGGGTGATTAACTAACCCACGTGTAGTATTTAGTGCGCTTGTGATAGTGTATTCCATGGATCTGCTGTGGTTGTAATATTGAACCTTGTGAATTGCCTGCGGGCGGTAACAGTGAGTTGATGTGACTGTTGCAGGTGGTAATGCTGCGTGT
This sequence comes from Gallinula chloropus, assembly GCF_964237585.1. NCBI lineage: Eukaryota > Metazoa > Chordata > Aves > Gruiformes > Rallidae > Gallinula > Gallinula chloropus. The sequence continues at coordinate 7,121,578 of NC_140086.1, forward strand.
CGTGACTGCTGTGTTGGCAGTGTAGTGTATTTTGTGACTCTCTTGCGGTTGTGACAAGTGTAATCGTACTTCTAAACAGCAATAGTGCATTTTTCCATTGTATCCTTGAAACCTGCAGTAGTGAGGTATTGAATCGTCACGTGGGTTTAAAATAAAGTATTATTATTATTATTATTATTATTATTACCCTGTACTCGAGTGTCTTTCCATCACACTTGTATCAACAATTTAAGTGAGGACTGGCCCGGACATTTGGAAGATCAATAAAGTCACTTCTCTGAATATTCTAGCTGACAATTTTTCTCCTCAGAAACGTGAATTTATTTAACTCAAGATTTTTCTGAAAGTAAATCCTTTCAGGGTTTTCTTCTCTCTCATGTCTCCAGAATGAAATCTTACCGAGCAAATGTTCGTTGCAAACCTTTATTGCTGATTCCCCACCCTGAATGGGAAATTTTCAATTATTTTAAAAACTCAGTATAGCTGTGTGCACATGAAATGCAGGAAAAAAGCCTCCAGTTTTGCCTATGGAAAGGAGAGGAGAGAGAATGACTTGCACATAACCAATGTTAGTCATGTTATTTGATGTACTGCTGCCAGGCATCCAAAAATTTCAGTGATGATGGTGAAATAATAACATAAAGTGCACAATAATATTGACTATTACAACCAACGCCTCCCTTGTCCATCTCATTTGTTTGATCAGTAGCAAATCAGTATGAAGGTTAATTGCAGTGCAGATATTAATTGCAAAGAGGAGCTGTTGTGGCAAACTTATGAAGAAATCTAGAATTTAAAAAAAAAAACAAACCCAACCCTACTGCCTTTTTAATTTATTTATTTGGCACAGAAACTCGGTTGTATTCTGATTGTATAAAATCTGATTCACAGTGTAAATAATCACGGCTTCATTGAAGAGTGCTGAGTAGCCTTCAGGAAACATGTTTGTGTAAACTGAGTAATCCTAATGAATTCAACAGCACCTGTGATGGTTTAAACCAGCTGAGAATATGGCCCATATTATTCTGTTCATATCCTATTGCTAACAAGCATCACGAGTAACAATGGCTGCCCATGTCACAGTTCTGCAGAACCACCTGAGCAGAACCATGTGCAAAAAAAGCCCCAAAGAACAGCGGAAAAAGCATACTCCATGCTGCTTGCATTTTGAGTCTTTTCTCTTGCATTCTGGGAATCTTTTGCATTCAGGATTAACATTCTCAGTTTTAATGTGTTTGCTTACATGAAATGCAGATTGTAATTAAATGTCAGGCTGCTTAATTGTGCCTTCATTTGTATAAATTAGAATGTTGCTATAGAAAAAGAGAGGAAATGAAACACCTTTCATTTTCTTCTCAATATTATATCTGAATTAATAGTTAAATAAAAGGAGAAAAAGTATTTTTTTGCGGGAATCAGTGTTAATTAGTATTTCACAGTCTGGAAAGGATAAGTTGCCACAGAGCATGTATCACCTGATCCACAAAGACAAAATGCTTCAATAAAATGTTTGTCTGCCTAGGGAGTGAGGAATGAGCACTGGCTCAGCAAAACCGAATTTAAAGACTGCTTCATCCTGCTTGTTCTGGGTAATTGTTTGGAGCCAACTCTGAGAAGGGATCTGGGCTTTAAAAGTGAGACTTGAGTAGAATGAAGGCATCTGTAATCCAAAAGGACTAACACAGAAAATTCTTTTACTTGGACAAAAGCATCTGAATTGATGAAATTAAGTTCATACTAAACCTTATCAGGTTTCAGAAACCAAGCAGTCATAATTTGTCATAAGCATCCTTAGACCCTGAGGAATATACTGCAGATTCAATTAAAGTTGTGAATAACAGGCTGGAGGGACCACACTCTCTTCGCAGAAGGAGGCCTGCCTATGAGCACTGCTCTCCTCAAAGCAGGGCAGAATTATGTCAGACTCTTTGCTAGGGACATGGAGTCAGGGGAAGGAAGGTTGCTCTTGTGTTTCCTCCTTTAAAATTCTTCCAGTGGGAAATGATGAATTATTCCTGGACAAAGGGCAGGGAGAGAGAAGTTAGGACTATATAGAGCTTTGTAGTCATGGGACTGCATTGTTGCTTTTGTTGGTGCTGGTTGTTGCTTTTGCTTATGCTTTCTTATTTTATGATGCAAAGATAGTTGTATAAAGTACATGAGCAGCCTTGGCAGACAGGACCAGACTTTGACCCACAGGGCACTGGACCGTGGTAAAAATCTTGAATGGTTTTGCAGATCTGATAAGGGCTGGGTGGGAGTGATGCTTCCAACCTGAGTGCAATGACCTACACCAAGAAGGTTAGGGCTTTCCCCAGAAGATATTGGGGCGTATGGGTAAAAATTTTACTGATGAAAAAAACCCCAAATAATTATTTAAATTGCTGTGCAAGATACAAATGTTCATGAAATATTCACTGAGCCTTACTTGAGACTTCTTTTAATTATTTGTTACTGTCACTGTGACAATTCTGGATAGTCTGTCTATCCTCATAAATCACCAGTTGCTTATTAAACCAACCTGCAGGTTATCTGAGAACCAACTGCCAGCAAAACAGGGATTTTGAGGTCTTCAGCAGATTGTTGCTTCCTTGCATTGGGATGTGAAAGTAGTTTGTGTTCATATTAGCCATGACATAAGGTGCTACTGACAGGTGAGATTGGTTGTAAAGAAAGCATCAAGCTAGGAGGACAGAAGGGCCTCACAGCAGTAAGGCACGAGTGGATCATGGTGTCTGCAAAAAGCAGCAAGCAGATGTCTCCCTGTGCTGCTGGGATTGTCCTATGAATAAGATGTTGCTGGGACAGAGATTTTGCTGCTAAAAAGAGAAGTGCAGGAAATGCTAAGTCTGTTTTCTCTGCGGTTTCCTTGCCTTAGCTTGCTATACCAAAAACTGATGGGCACACTTAGCCAAAAAAAACCACCATGCAAAGAGACAGTTACTTTAGATGCAAAGTAGACAAGGACTGCATCTTCAAATGTTCCTTTTCTGTTAGCGTTTACCTGGTTTATTTGTAACAAGGCAGGGCTTATTCTGCATCGTGCAGAACAACAATTTCTCTAGGCTCACATATGCTGTTGCTTCAGTAAATGTGTATGTGCCTTGGAGTGTTTCTGAGTGCTGAGGCCTAACTGTAGAGAATGGCCTACCTCCACAGTGTCATGTTCCCTGCCTCTGTGGACTGGTGGCTGCACACGAAACAAAGTCACCGATGGGCCACAGGCTGTACTATATCTTGTATTATGCATGGGAATTCTATGGGAATGTACCAGGTGGACTGTGTACGAGCTATGCCAAGGAGCATCACTGTTCCCAGGGACATCCTTTGGCTCAATTTATTTCAATGGGAAAGATACGGCTTGTATACTGAGCTGGTGTTCTGTTTCCAGCAGCACAAACCAGAAAAAGTTGTTATTCACACAGTGGTTATTCTTGTTAAAAAAAAAAGAAACACATGGACTGATTAGTTTTGAGCTTTAAATTAAAATAATGTTCATGGGTTTGAGGTGGGGGATATTGTCAAAGACATTTTTAATTGTGCCATTACATTTGAATTCGACTACTTAACTATTTAATGTGTCTTTAAAAATCAATGAAAAAAAAGGAAATAAGGTGCCTTTCCTTTTATTTGTTTGGTATCACAGGAAGAAGAAGTAAAAGCTTAACCAAATCCTTGCTAAATTTTGCTTTCTGAGAAAACCTTAGAAGGGGAACTACAAAGGTTGGCAAGGGGGCGGGGAGAACGAAATGCAGTCCTATAACCCCTGTAATTAACTGTTTCTTAAAGAATGCTCACTGAGTCATTGTGTGGGATTCAGGAACCAGGGGATTCATCTCCCTATTGCACACAATGGTAGTGAGTTGCTGGGCAGGTAACCCCATACAGGTGTCCATGAGTACAGCTTGGTTTGGAGTGTGCTTGTGCTGCTGCAGGGATGCTTTTGACAGAGCACTCCATACCCCACTTGTTCTTTAGGATAAGCCATAGACTCATCCTAATTTTGGAGGTGTTATTTCATTTCTCCAGGTCTCTAATTTTCCACCTTTTAATGTCTTTTTAATTTTCTTTTTAATACATGCTATCTTTTCTAAAATAATTTGTGCATTACTGATGCAATCCACTCTTTTGCTGTTGCAGTTCCTACTATTAAGCAATATATTATTATCAGTATGCTGATTGAATTATACATTTAATCACCTATTATGATTATTCATGCAATGGCTATATTCCAAGACTTCAGTCAAAGGAGTGAATCTATAGTGCAAGATGTTGTATGAGCCATAGATTTCCCCTCTTTAGGAAGGTCAGTAAAATAAGGTTTTAGCAGTAAAAACATTCTCTGAAATGAATTTGTTGGGGGTTTTCTTTTTTTTTTTTTCCCTTCATTTTTAACAAGGAAAAATCACTGTGACAATAGCAAGAGTTACAATTGAACAAGGTCCAGGATCAAGCAGACTTGCGGATGGCAGTTTCAGCTGCTGGTCAAATTTATCTTTGATCCATCAGTTAAAGCATTCCTAATCAAACTGTTCAGAGTCTTTTTAAGCCTGTTTGACTCATCACTATTCATGAAGGTGAAATAATTTCACGTGCAAAATTAGAATGACCTACTTGATAAGCCTGTGATAAAAATGTAGCTGACTACAGCAGAGAGGCAGTACTTACACCTGAGAGATAAGTCAGACTGAATGAATGAGTCACTTCTTTTTCACTGGCTTGGAAGGTCAAAGAGAAGAGGAAAAATTTGGGTGTGCTACACAATGGGTATATGCTTTCTTGTCTTGATGAACATTAATACAAGAATGCAAAGAAAATGGATCAATTCCGAGGAAACATTTTTTTCTTATTTATGATAGGACTTTATTTAATATTTAGGATCAGATTACGAACATTTTTTCAAATGTCTTTACTGATGAAACAACAGAATCTGATGTGGTTTTAGAAACCAATAACATGTACATTGAAAAAAATTTGCAGGGCTTGCACTTCTTCCTTGATTTTTTATAAAGAATTATAACTGTCACATACATGTTAACAAGTATACATACATGATGTTTCAGATCAGATCAGACAAAATGCTACAGCTGGTCAGAATTATTTCCTTAATATCCTTGTCAGGTTTGGGTTTGTTTTGTTGCTTGTCTTGTTTTTTAATCAAAATGAAAAATATTTCAAGGGAATATCAAGTTTCTGTTCACTTCTGTGAGTCTAGGGCTCGCTTTGTTTGCTATTTTTAAGGGGTCAATATGCATTCAAGGAAACACTAAAAATGAGAACCATTTTTTCTTAATGAAATAGCTTCTGAAATGAATAACATTTATTTTACCAGCTTTGTAAATGCCCATTTCTCATAGCATGTATTATGTGATAATGCCCGTTTCACCAAGCATATTTAATCTTACTTTGCCAATACTCTGAGGCAACCAAAAGCCATGTAGCCATGGCAAAAGAAAACAGATTATTTCTGAGACACATGTCCTTTCCTGTATACCAAAGATCCGTTGAAGTTGTTTGTGTACTAATTTATTGACTGAGGCTTAACACATTAACATCTTGCTAACATATTGAAATGATACCTGGATCCAAATTAGCCCTTGTCATGCAGTACACAGTAAAACTGAATTCCAGTTTATTCAGTCATATTTTGAATCCTTCATGGACTTACAACTTGATTCCTGATTTCTTAATTGCTATTCTAAATCCTTAAACACAAGACAAGCTTTACACAAGTTGACCTTGCCGACAAAACACATTCAAAGTCTTTAAAAAAAACCCCAACACAACTGTGACTATTAGAGGGTGTAGGGGCTTCACACTCTTTGGTTGTATGCCTTTAACTTCTCAACCTGTTTCCCAAAAATGGATGTGACTTTTCTATTGAAGCCATTTTAAATTATATTATGATAATACTGATTTATTTTTTCCAGTTGCTACTTGCAGTATGGCCTGGAAATGGAGTAGCACCATTATTAGATAAATGAAAAACTAATCAGAGATGAAATTAAAAAATATAAGTTATCAAACATAGCCTTTTAAATAAGATTTTTCAAATTTTACTGCCAGAGATTCCAAAGACATAAAGTATATCAATGTCCTGTAGTCTTTATTAGGAGCTGCATTTAGTCACAAGTTGGGAAGTGGTTCTGCCCTTTTGAGCTGATATTCACCTTTTCCTTATCAGTCAGAAACTGAAGAGAGTTTCACCTGTGGACTCCATTTGAGTTTTAAAAACTTCTTTTAACTCCTGGAATATTTGTGTTTCTCATAACCAATTATCTCAGATGTGTAACCTTATCAAAAGCCTTTTGAAACTCAAAGTTGATGGCAACCCCTGTGGTTTGCACATCTCACCATAGCAGGAATAACTTCAGAAATGTGTTATCTGTTTCTCTGCTCTGCAAATTCCATCCTGATGTGCTTGGAAATACGATCACTATCACCGATAGCTTTTTATCTCCCTCTATTATAAAAGAAATAAACAAAGCACTTTGAGCTTAAAAAAAAGTGCCAATTTCTTACACTGGTCTCTGCCTCCCCACTAGCTTCTATATTGGTCTGAAATTGTTGGAGTTAGTTTCATCTTCTGTCCATTGCAAATGTTTCAGGAGAATCACCTGTGGTTATTTATCCAAATAAAAATCAAAGCCTGCAGTATAACTCTGTGATAAGTGAGAATAAAGTGTAAAAATGCAAAATGTTTCACTGGACATAAAGAGTAAAAGAAGAAACAATAAATATTGGAGAGTTAGCTAAGCATGTAGATTTGAGGTGATTTTTTAAATATCCTGTCTATCAATTATAGTGGTCATATTTCAGTCTGAGCAATATTTCTCTTTCTATTCTACAGGGTTAATTCACCATATAGCATTTCATTTCTTCTTTCAGTTACTAGCACACATACTTCTGTCCTCATATCCTCCTAACAATCTTTGTACCTTACTGTTTCCCTTTTCTGTTGATACTTTTCTATAAATTCACAATGACATCGACTATTCCTTTTGCATTTTATTGGAATACTTTTAATTTTGTGTCACTCAAACTGTTCCTTTCCTACTTTTGTGTATTTGATTTGTTGCCATCTTCAAGTAAAGGAGAATGAAATACTGAATTATTATATATGAAGCACTGTATTGATATATTTATGCTACTCTTCTGACTGGTAAAAGGGACATGAAAACATCTTTTTGTGACCTAGGTGAGGGCTTGGAAGAGCACTTGAATTTGAGTATCATTTTTTGAAAGGTATTGGCCCATGATATCTATCTATCTATCTATCTATCTATATATATATATATATATATATGAGCTGGATTTAATGCGACTCGTAGTCACACTAGAAGTTCTTGGACACATAGATTGCATGTTCTTCTCATACACTTATGATTTACATATGTTTGGGATAAGGAATAATCTTCCCTGCAAAATTTTAAGGGACTTGAAACACTGGTAGTGTTCTGGAATATTGTTTTCCCTCTTACAACATTATAGTGTAATTGGTATAGATGACACCAAATTGGCAGGAGCTGTTGACTCTGTTGAAGGTGGAGAAGCCTTGCAGAGAGACCTGGACAGATCAGATACAGCTGAGCAATCACTGACAGCATGAAGCTTAACAAGGGCAAGTGATGGATTCTATCTATACCTGGGAAGAGGAGACCCTGGCTACACATACAGGCTGGGGGATCAGATGCTGGAGGCAGCCATGCTGAGAGGAATTTGGAGGTCTTGGTCAACAGCAAGTTAAACATGAGCCAGCAGTGTGCCCAGGCAGCCAGGAGGCCCAATCGTATTCTGGGGTGCATCAAGCACGGCACGATCAGCCAGTCCAGGGAGTGGATTGTCCTGCTCTACACTGTGCTGGGCAGCTTCATCTTGAGTCCTGGGTGCAGTTTTGGGCTCCACAGTACAAGAGGGGCACAAAATTATTGGAGAGTGTCCAGATGAGGGTGACAAGGACACTGAAGGGGAAGTCTTACGAGGAGAGGCTGAAGTCCCTTGGTCTGTTCAGCCTGGAGAAAAGGGTGCTGAGGGGAGACCTCATCACAGTCTCTGGCTTCCTGATGAGGGGGAGCGAAGGGGCAGGTGCTGATCTCCTCTTTTTGGTGACCAGTGGTAACACCCAAGGGAACAGCGTGAAGCTGAGACAGAGGAGGTTTAGGTTCTTTACTGAGAAGTGTGGTCAGGCACTGACACAGGCTCCCCAGGGAAGTGGTCACAGCACTGAGCTTGACTACTGAGTTCAAGAAGTGTCTGGATGATGCTCTCAGGTACATGATCTGACTTGGCTGGCCCTGTGTTAAGCCAGGAGTTGGACTCGATGATCCTTATGGGTCCCTTCCAACTCAGTATATGCTGTGATTCTGTGACTTGATTTTGTCCTTTTCCATAATGGTATGAGGAAGCTATTCTTGCCATATGTGGAATGAACTATTTGTGGGGATTTCTTATCAGACATCTAGTACGTAATTGCCAAGGACCCTAAACCATACAGCAGTCCTGAGTTCAGCTAGTTATTAACTGTTTATTCTGCTATTCAGGATACAGGTTGTGAATAGCATGAGTTTAAAAAGGTTTACCCTCCTTATAATACAGAAACCTAAGGTCTGCTAGGTGTATCAAAATGCTCTTGGTAGACTCTGATTGCTTCCCAGGTTCCTCTAACTTACACCAGAGAGAGTAGCTGTAGTTGCAGAAGTTCAGGACTGTAACATTTAATGTGTCACAGAATGTGTGATAGAAAGCCCCCTTGAAAACGAAAAGGAATCAGTTGCACTGGTAGATCAGAAACCTTGGCTGGTCATAGAGCATATTAAAATTTTATTTCTCTTTATCAAAGTAATTATTTAGGCCACTGATTTAATATCCAGAAATCTTAGTTCCAATATGTTCCTGGTTGGAAATACACCAGTAGCATTTGTGTTAATGTAAAAGGAACTTCCTTCCAACTAGTGTGGAATGAGTTCTAGCTTTCATCAGAGTTCCTGAGGATGAATTTGCCCCTTCATACTACCAGTCTTGGAGAGAATCAACTAAAATGCCCAAAAATAAACAAAAAACCCAAAACCAACCAACCAAACAAAAGAAAAAAGTGAGAATTTTGCCAACAAGTTTGCTGGAGCCTTTATTTCATCTACCCACACATTTGCCATGCTATGAGTTGCATGAAAATCTTCTAACTCCCTCATTACCCCTCCAATTTAAATGTTTTGAAAGATCCAGTTCATCAACCCAAAATGCAATCAGCTCAGCTAGCTAAGTGAACACAACAGAGAAATCTATACTGGTTGCCATGCAAGGAAGAAACACTGAGATTGATTCATTAGAGTCTGTCTTTCATTTGCTAACCTGCTCAATCAGAAAGCACATCCTGTTGAAAATTTAAAGGACTTCCTGATAACTTAATAAAGATATGGAAGCAGTTCCTCCCTGTCAGCAGATTTAATACTGTAGTTTTCTGTTTGCTTCAAGTCCCCTGGGCATAAATCACCCCTTTATGTTACTTTGATGCTGGAAACTGAGGGTCTTGAGACATGAAATCATTTATACCTTATCAGCAATAAATTGTAAGAATGCTTTCTCTCAGGGGCAAAAAACAGCAGATAAAAAAATAATACTCACACACCCCCACACCAACCTCCCCCCCAACAAAACAAGCAAACCACAAGCAAAGGCAAACAAACCAACTACATTAATTCTACCACAGTATATTTAGCATGAATGGGCAACAAAGGCACAGCCTGGGGATACCATGCATCATAATCTATCATGACCAAGATAATTTATATACAGATTTCCTGCGCTGCAGGAGATCAGACTAAAGAGAGAAATCTCAAGTGAACAAAGAACTTTTGTTGTTCCTTCTACCTTTAGTAAAAGTCTGAGAAATTATTTACAAACCTCAGACTTTTCTCTAGAGCTCTGGGCATTTACCTAACTGTATATCCCATATCCTCATATGTTTCTTTTGAGTTAATGCAGTGTGAATGAGTTTCAGTGATGAGCACAGGGCTTTTTGGATTCAAGTTGTCCATGAATAAAACACTCTAGTCCAGACAAATGGGAATTCTGAGTTAAAGATGCAATTCCTGTATTGGATCATCAGGCCTATGTCCTTCCAGTTAAGAAAAAATATAATTTCTAGGAGGTTTTGGTTTGTTTTGGTTTGTTTTGGATTATTTGCAAAGGATTAGAACTGTGTCTTTTCAATGTATGAACTGGTTCTTGAGAGTCTACTGATTCACTGAAGAGCCTCTTCCATAGTTAAGGAGTTCAGGGGTTGTCTGTGACTCAATGAAAGTACTAGTGCAGTTATGGTGAGTTTCATACACTAGTAGCATTGTCTTTATTTGTCTCACTCAACAGTCCTGCACTGTGCAAACATTCCTTTTAACTGCATTAGTCAAACCTCACGTGCCTGAGTCATAGCCTGTATCTATACTAACAACGTAATACTGACAGTAGTTGATAATTTTATTTTCTTTAGATTCCCTATGAGTAGCATATTGAATTTTCCTGCTGATATATATATAATTTCTGTATGTTTGTTTTTATTTGTCTGAGGTTTTAATTATTGTAATGTAATTGGTGATCTTCATATGATAGTTCCTTCTGAGGCTTCCTCCTGCAGGCATTACCCATTCGGCACTGTCAGTATGAGATCTGGCTCAAGATCAGGGTGCTTCCATGTAAGATTCTGTATATATGGATCTATCTACAATGAGATGTCTGAATTCCCATTACAGCATGGAAAGATCTAGGGTTTTTTTATTAACCAGGATGGACTTGTTTGATTTTTTTCTTGTGGTGTTTTTTTTTTTCCTCCCTGAAATATAGCCATTTAGTGCCATTTGAGATACCACAGTGCATCCAAGGTATCTACTTAGCTACCAGGTATGAATAGGTCTGATGGGAGATTTGCCACCAGGTATAATACCCTATCCTTACAAACCCTGATCGTGCCTTGCTGTTAATGGAGGGAAAAGTGTATTTCTATGTACTGTTCGGTCACCTAACAGGTAGACATACACACCTAAAAGTCTTTCACTGAAGCTGAATTGCAGCCTAGTCTACAGTAAAAGCAAAGAAGGGGAGCTTTGTCTTCAGTTATGATGGAATCAGGTTCTGTGTTTCCTTGAAAATGAGGCAAGTTTCCTTATATAATCCAGTAGTTGTAATGTGGAAGTATTTTACAGCCATGAACAGATTTTCCCAAGAAGTTGGGATGGATTTTTGCAGTAAGTTGCTGAGTTGAAGAGTTCTCTGGAAATTTGAAGCGAGTAGGATTCACTTCATATGATTATAAGGGTTCACTTACATAGACTATCTAGAGCCTATGCCCACCAAATATTCTTTGTACATACAGCAGTGAGAAGAGAAACTGAAACTTTTAACTTAGTGTAGGGATACATGTTTCTTGGCTTTAGGCCAATATTAAAAAACCATAAAATGTCTGAAGTATAAGCATTTTTGGTAAATATTTACTCCCTTCCAAAAGTACTTGAATCCATTTTTATGTTAGAGGTGAGTTTTGTTTCTGAGCTGCAAAAATAAAGCTATTGCTTTAAAAATCATAAAGCATCTGGTTAAGCACAAGCCACTCATCATAAAGATTTGGTAGCATTCTGCATGTGCATATCATCTGAAAAACAAAATTAGAATTGAACAAACAAAACAAGCAAACAGACAACAACAACAAAAAACAGATTAAAAACTGAGGTGTAGGTTTCAGCAATTTAAGTCTCGTTCATCTTCAAACAGACTTAATGTGCTGTATTACAATCCAGCCAAATTACATTCAGATCTGCCATGAAAACAAATTCAGGTGCACAATGTGCTTAATTATGTTTTAGAAAATAGGAGAAACGCCAATAACAGAAGGGGGCACTAGAAACTAGCTGCTATATTTTCTGAATCATTTTCTTCTCTTGCAAACACTAATGTTTATAATAGATATTAAAAAAAATATCATACACATAGTCTCATTTACTAACTAGTTGCCCTTCTACCCTTTTTCAAGGTATTAGTGGATGTACTGTGATGTACATCCAGCCTTCAGCCTTTATCTTTTGTGACTGGTATTCTTTAGCTGCTCTAAAGTTGCATAAAAGATGGCCACTTCAGCAGACCCAGAAGGGGTAATTGGACCCTATGGCAGTTTTTTAGAAAATCATGATAGCATGTTTTCAACGATGCGTAAACAAATATTGCCTTCCAAAGAAAGTATTATCTATTAACTCTTTAAACAAACAAAAGCATTTGGGGCAAAGTGCAAACCTAACAGAAGGAGTTAGGGGTTGGGACATTAATTGCACCTTGGTGAAACTTCTCTTCAAAGAACCTGGAAAGTTCTCCAAAAGAAAGAAGAATCACCATCTCCTTTCAGCATCAGCAACTCCTTGTCTTTCCCATGATAACTAGATCTTTTTTACCTGTTATATTAACCTAGTTATAACAAGGAACTCCTCTATTATTCTAAAACTGTGGTGACTTTTTGCTTTGTTTTGTTAGAGGCAGGATTTTAGGAAAAGGAAAGGTTTAAAGCCAGGAGGCATCTAGAAAACAGTGTTTAGCCTGTTACCCTAGCTGATTTATAGATAAGGCTTCACAGAATTCCTTCTGGTAATTCTTTCAATTTCTTTGTCTTTACTTGGTTTTGGTCTTCTCAGTCCCGGGGAAGATCATGGAGAGAGTCATCTTGGGAGCTATAATGCAGCACATGCATGATGGCCAGGGGATCAGGCTTAGTCAACATGGCTTTACAAAAGGTAGATCCTGTCAAACTAACCTGATCATCTTCTATGACAAGGTGACCTGCTTAATGGACAAGGGGAAGGCTGTAGATGTGGCCTACCTGGACTTCAGTAAAGCCTTTGACACGGTTTCTCACAGCATTCTGACTGAGAAACTGGCTGCCACTGGCCTTGATAGGTGGACCCTCAGCTGGGTTAAAAAATGGCTGGATGGCCGGGCCCAAAGGGTGGTGGTGAATGGAACCAAATCCAGCTGGAGGCCGGTCGCGAGTGGCGTCCCCCAGGGCTCAGTCCTGGGTCTGGTCTTATTCAACATCTTTATCAATGACCTGGATGAAGGGATTGAATGTTCCCTCAGTAAGTTTGCAGATGACACTAAACTAGGAGGAAGTGTTGATCTGCCTGAGGGTAGGGAGGTTCTTCAGAGGGATCTGAACAGACTGGACCGATGGGCTGAGACCAACGGGATGAAGTTTAACATGGCCAAGTGTAGAGTGCTGCACATGGGGCATAACAACCCCATGCAGTGCTACAGGCTTGGGGGAGACTGGCTGGAGAGCTGTCAGGAAGAGAAGGACCTGGGGGTGTTGGTTGACTGCAGGCTGAATATGAGCCAGCAGTGTGCCCAGGCAGCCAAGAAGGCCAATGGCATCTTGGCTTGTATCAAAACCAGTGTGGCCAGTAGGTCTAGGGAGGTGATTGTGCCCCTGTACTTGGCATTGGTGAGGCCACACCTTGAGTACTGTGTTCAGTTCTGGGCTCCCCAACATAAGAAGGACATTGAGGTCCTGGAGCGAGTCCAGAGAAGGGCAACCAGGCTGGTGAAGGGGCTGGAGGGCAAATCCTATGAGGAACATTTGAGGGAGCTGGGGCTGTTTAGCCTGGAGAAGAGGAGGCTGAGGGGAGACCTTCTCACCACCTACAACTACCTGAAGGGAGGTTGTAGAGAGGTGGGTGATGGTCTCTTCAGCCAGGTGACAGGAGATAGAACAAGGGGAAATGGCATGAAGCTGTGCCAGGGCAGGTTTAGATTGGATATTAGAAAAAAAATTTTTACTGAAAGAGTTGTGAGGGCCTGGAACAGGCTGCCCAGGGAGGTGGTTGTGTCACCTTCCCTGGATGTGTTCAAAAAAAGGGTTGATGTGGTACTTAGGGATATGGTTTAGCATAGGATGGGAATGGTTGGACTTGATGATCTTCAAAGGTCTCTTCCAACCTTGTGGTTCTGTGATTCTCTGATTCATCACCATTCAAAAATGGTAAGTTTTATGGCTGAACACTTGATTAAGACGAACAGGGGGGTTCTGAGATCAGGGAAATCCAAGTAAGAGCAGAAAGGCCCAACAGGGGCCAGCAGCTCCTACAGCCTAGGCTGACGTGACTTGGCTGCACAGGTTGATAATTTGTTACCTCATGCAGTATTAGAGGAATTGAGAAAGATATAGACAGGTAGTTTCATAAACAAGTTCCTGTAGTGGGCATCACTGAGAATGAGACACCCTGGACCCTGGTGACCCACAAAAGCAGGAACGTGCTTCAGTCTCTACCCTTCACCTACATTAGTGCCACCGCTAATGTGGGGTAACACTGGTATAGAATCACAGAATGATAGGGGTTGAAAGGGACTTCTGTAGATCATCTAATCCAACCTCCCTGCCAAAGCAGGATCACCTAGAACAGGTTGCACAGGACAGTGTCCAGGTGGGTTGTAGATGTTTACTATAGACCCCTCTGGCCAGGAAGAGGAAGTCAATGAGGCCTTCTACAGACAGCTGGAAGAAGCCTCAGAATCACAGACCACAGCTGTCATGGTGGACTTCAACCACATTCATATTTACTGGAAAGGCAACACAGTAAAGCACACACAATCCAGGAACTTCCTGCAGAGTGTGGAGGAGCCCACAAGCAGAGCAGTGCTGCTGGATCCTGTACTGACAGAGAAAGAAGGACTGGTTGGGGATGTGAAGGTTGGGCACAGCCTTGGCTGCAATAACCATGACGGGTTAGACAAGATGATCTCCAGAGGCCCTTTCCAACTGCTACCACTTGTGATTCTGTGAAACAGAACATCAGGTAACTATTTTTAGTATCACAAAACACTGTCTAACCTGAAAAGCTACATATTTTCTCAATCTTTTTTCTTTCCTACTTTTAGTTGTCCCAGGATTCTGTCCCTTTCTTTGAGAAGCCATAGACCTTCTATGGGCTAACAGGTTTACAGTTAGAGCTTTCTTAAATTTTTTCCCCTACGTATTACCCAAAGTAATGAACACACCCCCTCCCATGAAGGCAACACAAAGGCTAAATTTAATCCCTTAGACTTTTTATCTAGCTCAAATTTTCCATTATGCAATTTCAAGCTATTATGCTTTTCTTTTGAAGAGACAGACAGAAATCTTTCCTCTCCCAAGTGTCCTGGAATGTAATAAGACAGGGAAGGAAATAAGCTTAAAAAATTTATATTGAGGGGTTATAGTGGATGACATTGCAATTAGAGGTTAAGAAAATGCTAAAGGCATGTTGTCCTTTTAATGGAGGTTCCAATACAGATCTTTTTTCTCCCCAGGTAGAAGCAGGTACACAGGGACTTTGAAATGGATGCATTCAGGATCTGCTGAATGTGTTTCTAATTGTCTGAGTTTAATAATTGATAATATAGACATAGCTTGTGAATTTTTCTTTCACATAAAAGATAATTGTGCCTGAGTATAGCATAGTCTGAAATTAAATGTGTTAAGTGCTCCAGGGACTAGCATGTACGTGCTATGAAAGATCATTCCTCTTGATCAGTATAAGTCAGAACATGTAACAACTTCTATTTATTTGGATTATAGTGGGATTCAAAGACCCAAAGAAGGGATGATGAGCCATGATGGGAGGTGATATCTGTTCTCCATAAGGAGGCAGTAAAAGCTGTTGCCTCCTTCATTCTTTTATTCTTTTCTTCCCATCTGAAAGCTCAAAACAGGACCTCTGGCCTTCCAGACTTCTTCTAAGATGATCTATCTTTCTCTTTGTGACGAACTCTCTTTTGTTCCCCTTTTTTCAGTTTCCTGCACCTCAGGGGAGCAAAAAAGAGGCTCAAACAACTGCATAAGGTTTCTCTTATTTTCTACTCCAATACTATTTAGAGGAAGAGGAAGCATTTTTCAAGGACTGAGAGGAGCAAAGGGCACAAAGCTTATGAAGGATATCTTAGGAGGATATAAGATCCTAAAAACTTGGAGAAAACAGAAGCTATGAAAAGACAGCAAGGGAGGTGAGGTGAAAACTCCTTGTTGCGGGAACCTTCCAGGAAACAGAGAGGTCAGAGTGCATAAGAAGGAAAAGAGATAAATTTATGCTGCAATATGATGGATGAGCAATATGAGAAAATGGACAAAAGAGTGAATGATAGGAAGAAGAGAGAATCGTGGGTGTGTAAGATTTTTAGTCTGTGTTTTTAACATTTGTATAATAATGGCAAGAAATGTGTGGAATCTTTATATATTTATAGAAAATAGGATGAAACTCATGGGCCAGAAATGTAGGAAGAGTCCAGTAAATGTATGAAAGCAAGCAAGAGCAGTGAGGTACAGCAAACACTTGTTTGTTTGGGTTTTTTTGCTAGATTTTCAGAAGGCGACATAAATGTATAAAAGAAATGGCAAACAGGCAGCAATGATTTTAGCAAAAAGTATCTGTATTTACAGAGGATAAAGTTAGGCCTAACCAGAAATCCATCAAAATCTAGAGCAGTATTATCTTTAGAGGACACTGGACTCTTTTGATATGCCTGATGATATCTTTGTACAAAGGGATGGTGGGCATTTATTGAGTAACATTTTTATTTAGCAAACAAACCATACCCCAATTTTAAGAAGTCCTTATTGTGACCGAGAGGAAAAGTAGGTATTTTCACAACACTCTGGCTCCAGTGAAGTGTCCACAGATAATTTGGAGTAGTCCTTCTGCCCAAAATGGCTCAATAAAATGGGCTTTGGTGATGGGCTGAAAAGGGTAGCCACTGAGAAGGAAACCTCTGGATTATTCTCCATAGAACTTGCAAAGCACAAAGGTGATTTGCAGGACCACCTTTCCCTACGTGGTTGCCTGGTTTAACCTGGAAAGGGAGCAAAATGACACCATCTTCCAGAAGGCAAAGTGCAGCCCTTTTCTCCCAAATCTCTTTTATGTGGTTTTGCAAGACTGTGTCTTGAATCATCAAACAGCCAGGCAATAAAGATTCAGGAAATGGGTTGGGTTCTTCTATTTTTGTTTTATTTTGTTTTGCAATGATGCTCATGTATACCAGCCTAAACAGCATAAATAATACTCTGCTGGCAAAACTTCTGTGGCTTTCTCAAGTGTGCCCACATTGAATGCTTTTATGTATCTGAAATCACAAGCTTTCATCTCTCATTCTAAGGCACAGCAGTCTCTAATGTGTGCGGTCAGGTGCCTGCAATTGCTTTCTTTCAATACAGTGAATCAGTACTCCAGAAAATTTGACATGAATCCTATATACAGGAATAACTGGATGAAAATGACTCCTCTGTTCCATTTCTGAACTAAAACTGGATTAATGTAAAGATTTCTCTCCCCATTTGTACTCCCTTCCAAACAAATCAAAGAAATTCAGTGAATCACAGGAAGCTGCGTACCAAGCAAATAAATAAATAATAGTAATTACGACAGCAACAATAATAATCTGTAATTTTAAATCATAGGCAAAAGCTAGCCATGAAATTGAGAAATCAGAAAGAAATACAAAATTATTAATTTAAATACAAAATTGACTCAAGAAAAGGACTTTTCTAGGGATGAGCAAATCTGTGGGCATTTACATGAACTTAGTAAAGGACACTAGTAACCACATAGGCTGTGATAGTGAAAGCAAATGATAGTGATGCACAAGATCCTAAAAGCTGGATAAAACCCCAACACTGACACATTACAGCAGAAATAGATGATATTTGAAGTGATTCATTGATGACAAAGTAATAATTATTAAAGCAAACCCAGAAAAAAAAGTGTTAGAAACATGTTTGTGTTATATTAAAGATTTGCTCATAAATAGTTTGTGAAGACTTAGTATGTGGTTAATCAATTCCAGGAGACTGTCCAAGAGGTCTGCAAGTTTGTGATAACCCTTATTTACACTCATCTATGTAGTCTCTAATTAATAGACCTCTGAATCAGCACATGCATTGTTAACACATACTAATGAAATTACTATTATGAATCCTCTATATATTAGCTATTTAAGTCTTCTTTCCAGGGTAAGGTACATTTAGAAATGTATTTAGTTATAGTTGATAAAGCATTCAAGAACTGTGGAACAAGCCCACTTTGCAGTTGACTAAATACTAACAGTGATGACTCCTAACATTAATAACAAATAGTCCACTCACTATTGTCATCCTTACTGTCTGACATGAGCACATCTTTGGAAAACAGAAAATACTTTAAAGTCACTTCTTTTCGTGTAGTGATCATGGCCACAATAGGCCATTACTACCCTTAGATCAAATACATCTTTAGATCACTGGTTTCTTTTTTTGAGATAGTAACATTTTTTCCATTCTTGAATTAGTCTCAAAGACTGACAGTCTTAAAAAGTTAAGCACAGACAGTTGTTGCTTTGGTCCAATGTCATTTGGAACAAGGGACTTAATACTTTCATTTAAAAAATATGGACATGATGCATTATGGAAATGCAGTAATTTTTGTTCAAGAAATATATGAATACAGGAGACCAAGATATCTCCTGCAATTTTGTATTTCCTAACAAATTTTTCTTGAACATGAATTCTAATAGCAGCATTCCTTCAGTAGAATTAATTATGTACATGATTGAGAAAACTGCTGCCATTTTAGCTCATCAAAGGATGAAGATGGACAGGTCAATGTGAAGTAATTGTGGAAAAAATAAATGGTCCTCCTTTTTATCAGAGGATTAAGTTTCTGTAGAAATCCTGAAGTCTTTATGCTATTCTCCATTAAAATCTCCATTGGACTATTCCGTGTAGTTGTCACAGCAATTATGGAACATAAATTATAAGTGAGTTTTAATTTTGAAAATCAAGTTTATTCTTTAGTTACCACAGTGTGGAGTAGCTGTGTATTACAGTTGTGCCTTTGTCCACACCCAGTGCACTTGCAGTCTGAATCAGTTTCATGGTCCAAGAGGTTCCTGGAGAGGCACCTGCACAGATCATAGAATCATAGAATCATAGAATGGTCTGGGTTGGAAGGGACCCCAAGGATCATAGAGCTCCAACCCCCCTGCCACAGGCAGGGACACCAACCTCCAGGCCTGGATCTACACAAGGCTGCCCAGGGCCCCATCCAACCTGGCCTTGAACACCTCCAGGGACAGGGAATCCACTACCTCTCTGGGCAGCCTGTTCCAGCCCCTCACCGCTCTTTCTGTAAAAAACTTCCCCCTAATATCTAATCTAAACCTTCCCTCCTTTAGCTTTAGTCCATTCCCCCTTGTCCTGCCAGATGGGATAATGGACTTGACTTTTACACAATATGAACCATCAAAACTAGGTGACTGACTGAGTCTTCACAGTTAAGTATTGGTCTGGTTGTTACCAAAGCTGTTCAGATGGGAATTCCAAACAGTTCTGTAAATTCTGCCTGAACTCAACTCCTGCTGCATCAGGTCTAATTTGTATGTCTGGATGAACTGTGTAAACTATCCTGGGTGAACTATCCTGAAGACATGCCTGCATAATTCCTGTTGCAGGAGTATTGTGCATAGATAATACCCTTGAAAATAGACAATATAAATGTTTTCTTGCAGATCTGGTTGTGTAGGTTAGTCTTTCGTATGCAATGAAGTCATTTAAGACATGTGTTGTATGTATTTAAGGTATATCAACAGCCATGAGTTATGTGTATACTGACGTAGTCATGTCAGATTCTGGCCATCTAGATTGTACGAACTGAGCAAAGTAGTAATTTGGGACATATTTCTTGATTCAGGTGAAGATACTGATGCAAGAACCCTTGCAACAGAGATTCTCATCACTATCAGACAGCAACCAACCATTTCATTTGGCAAAATTAAATTCTTGTGGCTTTACCTTCTGCCAGAACCCCCAGCAAGTGTCTCTGTCTCTTTCTGTATAATACAGTTATAATCATTCATGTGTAAGTGAAAAAAAGAATAAAACCAGGATAGAATAGGTATTAAGACAAACAATTGTATACAGGTAATGAAAAAGCATATCACATGAGAGTGTTCTGAAAGAGCTTGGCTTATTTAGCATAATAAAACAAAGACTGTCAAGGAATATAATTGTGATCTATAAATATGCCAGGAGAGTAAATATTAGTGAGACAAGTACTGTTAAAGGACAATGTTTTTTAGCTACTATAAAGTAGCTATGAATAGGTAGATATTTAAAGTTAGAAGTTGATTCCCATGGAAGAAATGAGACTTAAAGAACATTCTGGTAAGAGTAATATGGGTGAAAAATACCTAGTGTTTTACTTTAAAGATACTATATTTATGAAAGATATCTCATGATGCATGCCTGGGATAGCAAAGCATTGGACTTGGTGGACTGTTCCTATATTCCATGTGTCTCCCAAAATGTTAAAGAATGCTGATCTTTTAGCTGTTGGATTATCTAGTCCCCTATTAGATTGGATAGATTGCCACCAGTACCGCAGCTTGTGATTTCCAAACTAACCATAGGCCTACAGGGACTTCACAGTTTGAATAGCTATCTCTTTTGAAGCACCTTCCTAAAGCAGCCATGGTGATATCTAGTACAGCAGTAGCCCCTGCATTCATGTACTGAACAAAATAGGATGGATTCAGGATCATTCACAGCTGTAGAGGACCATATTTCAGACTGAATCCAGCCCTGGAACCACAGCCTGGATAACCTTGACTGCCAAGTTTACATATTCTATTGTAAAATGTCAACAAGCAAAGAAATCACTGATTTCTTGTGGAGGGTGCTACACTCACTCTGTGTTCATGATCCTAATTAAAGATGCATTTAATGAAACGACCAAGTTATCAAATTGCTTATAGGATTCATCATGTTCCAGCTGCACCTGATAACCTGTCCTCAGAACAGGGGTAGCAAAGCTCTATTAAACTACTCTGTTCTGTACTGGAAGGCACTGATAGTACTGTTTGTATGAATATAGTGAACCATTCGCAAAACAAGGGAAGCAAGATAGGGGTCTACAAGTCCTGTCTGGATGCTTTAATAATACTTCTCTGGTTAGACATATTCCTAGTGACACCTGTGAAGTGGGTTGCATCTGCAAGATGGATTTATCAGAAACTGTCTCTTACTGTCCTCTGGCTCTGTTACAACACTCTTCAAAGTCATAAAAATGAATTTCTGCTTTTTGGCACTCAGGCAAGACCCTTAGGCAGGAAAAAAAATGCACAAAATGAACCAACAGCTGAAGATAATCACAAGTCATGTGCAAACAACCCACTCTTTTTCAGAGATGGTCTTTAAAAAAAGGATATTTTTTCTGGATTTCCTCAGATTTCAGCAGGCGCTCATCAGCACCATAAGAGTCTTATTAAAAGCAATAGCTAGCTTTTTGCTCATTTCACTGAACACTCTTCACTTCAATGAGTTTCAGTTCAGTCCAATTAGTCAGTGCAATTTAGTTTGTTCAATGCAAATCACTGGGTTTTAATTGAGTCCAATTAGGCACAAATCAATAAAAGTCAATTCAAGCTAATTATCTTCTATACAAATCAATAGGATTCAATTAAAATCAATGAGGGTCTTATTCACTCTAATGACTGACCTGTTCCCCCTCTTCAGTTGTTATAAAAGGAGTCCACACATTGTTCAATGTGTTGGATCTTGGCAAGTATCTGTCCTTTAGTGAGGGAATATTAATCATTAGAGAAAGTATGGACAAAAATGTATGTAACTGGGTTATCCTATTCCCATTTCTGACTCCTCTGCAGTGAATTTTCTGCAGTGCAATTTCTTTGAGATTATGCAGGTGGTTGAATATGTGTGCAAATTTAGGCATACCTGTGTGAAAACTGAGCTCTGCAGTCACAGAAATTAAACATTGATGAATATATTTACTCTCATGGGTCTTGTTTATTTTTACTCTAGAAATTTCTCTTTATATTAAAAATATAATTGTACTTTAAAACATTCACTGAAAGTTTGTTGTTAACCATGTACGTAACTCCTTAGCTTAACTGACAGCAGCTTCATAGAACAGAATCCTTGAATCAAAACATAGAATATCCTGGGTTGGAGGGAAACCATAAGGACCATCAAGTACAACTCCTGGCTCCATACAGGACCAGAAAAGTCAGAGCATGGGACTGAATGCGTCATCCAGATGCTTCTTGAACTCAGTCAAGCTCAGTGCTGTGAGTCATTCCCTGGGGAGTCTGTGCCAGTGTCTGACCACTCTCTGAGTAAATAACCTCTTCCTAACATCCAACCTAAACCTTCCCCGTCACAGCTTCATACCGTTCCCTTTCGGTTCTATCGCTGGTCACTAATGAGAGATCTGTTCCCGCCCCTTTGCTCCCCCTTGTCAGGAAGCCATAGACTGCAATGATGTCTCCCCTCAGCCCCCTTTTCTCCAGGCTGAACAAACCAAGGGACTTCAGCCCCCCCTCACAAGACTTCCCCTCCAGACCCTTCACCATCCTTGTTGTTCTCCTCTGGATACTCTCCAATAGTTTTGTGTCCCTCATGTACTTTGGCACCCAAAACTGCAGGTAGTACTTAAGGTGAGGCCACAGCAGTGCCATGTAGAGCACAAAAATCACCTCCCTGGACCTGCTGGCAATGCCGTACTTGACGCACCCCGGGATACAGTTGGCCTTCCTAGCTGCCTGGGCACACTGCTGGTTCATAGGTAACTTGCTGTCAACCAAGACCCCCAAATCCCTCTCAGTATGGCTGGGCTCCATCTCCTGATCCTCCTCTCTGTATGTAGCCAGGGTTGCCCTTTTCCAGGTACAGGATCCAGCACTTGCCCTTAAGCTTCATGCTGTTGGTGATTGCCCAGCTCTCTAATCAGTCCCAAGTCTCTCTGCAAGGCTTCTCCACCCTCAACAGAGTCAACAGCTCTTCCCAACTTGGTGTCATCTACAAATTTACTTAAGACACCCTCTAGTCCTGTGTCCAGGTATTTTATGAAAATGTTGAAAAGAACTGCACCTAAAATATATCCCTTGGGAACCCCACTGATGACTGGCCACCAGCCAGATATAACCCCATCTGTAGCCAGATGTAACTCCAGCCTCTTAGTGGAGTTAACCCATGGAGTAAGAAGTCTGAGCTTGAGAGACATTCTATGATTCTGTGACTTCACTTCATTGAAGTGACCCACGTTGGGGTAGCTGGTGAAGTCCTGAAGCCCCATGAGAAAGGACTCATGTTGGAGAAGATTGAATCCCCCATTCCTTGCCCCCACCCTGATTTGACCGAATCCCCCATTCCTTGCCCCCACCCTGTACCACAATGAGGGGGAAAGAAGGGAGCGAGATCATGAATAGTTAAGTCTGCTAAGAAGGGAAGGATCAAATGTCTCATTGTCTGATTGGTTTCACTGTGTGTGCAGTGTAGTGTAATAAATTAGAATTTTCTTTCCTTTATTCTGTGTTGAGTCTGTTTTGCCCATGATGCTAATTCTGGAATAATCTCTCCCCATCCTTATCTCAATTTCTAAGCCCTCTCAGTATGTATTTTTTCCCCTGTCCACCTGTAAAGGGATGATAGAGCAGCTTTGGTGGGCATCTGGCCTCCAGCCAGGGTCAAACCACCACAACAGCGTATCAATATTGAGGATATAGTAGGACAGATAATAGGATAAATAATTTCTGCATAACAAAACAAGAAATTTTAAAGAAATTTTACCCTGTTTCTGCTAACAAACCAAATTTAATCTCTTCAGTATTTTAAAATCATACATTTTTTATTGTATGATCAATACAAGTGTGTGTCCTGGGCAGTTTTCTAAGCTTGGAAATAGAATATGAATGTAGACTTCAACATATTCACATAGGATGGTAGATTGCTTCAGTTTAAACAAAAGGCTGCTTTATTTCTATTTACTTTGTCTTAAAAATTCACGCAATCAACATTGAACAAACACTAAAAATATCATCGATGTCAGATGTTTGACATATGTATTAATTCAGTCAGCCTTATCCATAAAGACCGAAGTTGTCCTGGCATGGCATAGAATTGTAGTAAGTTCTAAGTGCAGAGTCCTGTAATAGTGCTTGATATTGTGATTTAAAAAAACCCAAAATAATGGAAGTTAATCCCCACTTTTTAAAAAGAAAATGTCTGCAAAAGTGGGAAGATATAGTTGTCTGACTTCTTAGACTGGCTCACACCTCTTTGTTTTACTGAAAATGTAGTCATAAGCAGAAGTGAGATGGAAATTTCTGCCCTAAAGCCTCACAAAAAAAAATAAAACCATTTCCTGAATTTCTGCCCACCTGTACATCTCCCATTTCAAATAAAATACCTGGCTTTCCATTATATTAATCACTTTTTTGAATCAGATTGTTATTGCTCATGCTGAGTAGTAACTATTGAAATGTCTCTGCTGATGTAAAAAGCTTTATATGAGCTTAAAGTGCAACCTGACTTCCTGCAGGTATCATGTTATAACCTAAGTATGCACATTTAAATCCAGACTTCAAATTAGTATGATTCCAAGGCTTTTTAGGACAAAAAAAAAAAAGTCAAGGCTATCTTTCTTTTTTTCTTTTTTTTTTTCTTATTTTGTTAAATTTAGACAAATTTTAATTCTACTGTGGAAACATATTTATTAAGAAAGGAGAAGAACTGATAAAGGTTTTCTTAACATTAAATGTCTTCAATTTTCCATCCTTTCAAGTGCAGTCGTAGTTTATAAGAGTCTATTACCAATCTGCAATGCTTCTGTTAAAGTGGATGCTCAAATGGACAGCCCAGTAGAGCTAATTGGATGTTTAGGCAATATTGTTCCTAAATATTTCCTGATTTGATCATTAGACTGGGAGAAAAATACAAGGAAAAAAAACAAACAAAAATTCTACATTACTATAATTCAAGAATGTACATAAATTTGAAATAACAGCTGAAGGTGCTGCATTACAGTATTATTACTTTATTGAAATATCATGAAAATTAATCAAATATGGAATTAAAAAATACACTGTGTACAAGAGGATTTAAAAAGGAGAAAGTTACAATTGCCATATATATAAGAAAAAGGTATGATATAACAGTATATTTTTCATTACCCCCCAAAATAATAACATATGGTTTAAGGTGATTTGGACCAAAGAGATGTACCTTGTATATGGAAAGGTCATCCTATATAATGCTTTCTCTGAGCATTCTCTTGGGCTCCAGTGGTTTGCCGCTGAGGAATTTCCTGAGTAAGAGTTGGTACCTTGACATTTCATCATTCTGATGGATTTCTTCTCCATGACCTTGACTAGCAGTTTGTAGTCTGCAATCAGTTTTTTCAGGTTCTTCAAGAAATTAGTAAGAATACAGTTCTTATTCCACTTCAGTTACTCCTCACAGCAGGTCTATGAGATAATTGTGTGATCTGCTGCTTTCTGCACATTCCTATAATCAGTTTTTGTAATCCTTATAGAATCACAGAATCATGGAATGCTTTGGGTTGGAAGGGACCTCAAAGATCATCTAGTTCCAACCCCTCTGCCATGGGCAGGGACACCCTCACTAGACCAGGTTGCCCAAAGCCCCATCTAACCCTAGCCTCCAGGAATGGGGCTTCCACAACCTCTCTGGGCAACCTGCTCCAGTGCCTCACTAACCTCATAGTAAGGAATTTCTTCTTAATGTCTAACATAAACCTACCCTCTTTCATCTTAAAGCCATTATCACTACATTCCCTGGTGAACAGTCCCTCTCCCATTTTCCTGCAGGACCCCTTTAAGCATTAAGTTGCAACTAGGTCACCCCAGAGCCATCTCTTCTCCAGAATGAACAAGCCCAACTCTCTCAGCCTTTCTTCATAGGAGAGGTGCTCCAGCCCTCTGATCATCTTTATGGGTCTCCTCTGGACTCACTAGTGATTTAGTGATCATTTCATGCCAATGCTCAATTTCTCTACTTCTTACTAAACTTTTTAATATATTAATTCTGCTTATACTCCCCAATCCATCTTCTGATATTTTTTAATGTTTCCAATCAAGTTTTTTATATTGCATAACTGTCCTAGTTTCAGCTGAGAGGAAGTGTTTTGATTCCTTGTGCTTCCCTTTTTTACTCTGTAATTCCGCATTTCTAATTACTTAATAAAGATGGTATTTTGAAGAAAAAATTCTCATTACTGGAGTTGTAACAGGAAAAAAGTATAGAAAATCCTCCCAAGACCTTCTGACCATTTGAATAAGCTGTGAAGTGTGGATTTTGCTTTTCATCATCAGGAGCGGGTGGGGGGGAACCCAGAAAATAATTTTACTTTATGTTTCTGGCCTGTAAACGTACTTTGCCAGCTCATGTTGAGCTTTACATCAACCAAAACCCCCAAGTCCTCCTCAGGGCTACTCTCAACCCACCCTCCCCAGCCTGTAGTTGTGCTTGAGATTGCACAGACCTATTTGCCAGATCTTGCAGTTATGCGATTAAATTATTGGCAGTTAAGATAGACAGGTTTGGGGTTGACCTGATGGGAGGCAGCTCTGCAGAAAAGAACCTGGGAATCCTGCTGGAAGGCAAGTTATCCGTGAGCCAGCAGCATGTCTTCATGGGTCAGTGGTAGCCTGGGGTGCATTAAGAAGTGCAGCAGGTTGAGGGAGGTTATCCTCTTCCTCTGCTCTGCCCTGATATGGCCACATCTGGCATATTGTGTCCAGTTCTGAGCTCTTCAGTTCAAGAAAGACAGGGAGCTACTGGAGAGCTGGGTCTGTACCCTGGAGAAGACTGATCAATGAGGGTATTAGCAATGCTTATAAATATCTAAACAGTGAATGTCTGGGGAAAGGGTCTTTTGTTAAACAAAAAATAAATATGTATATAAAAAAGTCAGTGGTTCCCTGACCTCCAAGGGGTCTCTTTGAAGGTGAGAAGGTTCCAAGACAATGGAAGGTGGTGCCTAGCAACACCTGGGTGCCTAGCGACAGGACAAGGTGCAATGGGCACAAACTGGAGCACAGAAAATTCTGTCTGAATATGAGAAAAAAATTATTAACTCTGAGTGTGATAGGGCACTGGAACAGGCTTCCCAGAGAGGTTTTGCAGTCGCCTTCTCTGGAGATATTTACAGACCTACCTGGACACAATCGTCTGCAATGCGTTCTAGGTGATCCTGCTTTTTCAGTGGGGTTAGACTAGGTGATCTCTAGAGATCCCTTCCATCCCTGACTGTTCTGTGTATCTGTGAATTCTGTAAAAGAGAATGGTAATATGTCTAAAGAAACTAACAGCAAAAACGTATTTGTGAGATTGCCTCAATATTGAGACTTGTATAGCTTTTGTCACTGTCATTTCTGTAGCCAGAAATTTGCCTTAAGAGGATGTGAGCATCCTCTGGGAGGTTGTCAGGTAGTATTCAAACAGACAGAAGGGAGGGAGGAGGGAACTTTTTTAAATTCATTCTTCCAAAGCAGGATATTTCATGATACCACCCAACAACCTCTTTCCAAAATCTTTCTCCTGCATTGTCTTAACAGTCTCATGTCTTTTGGGTGTAAGAGTGAGTCTTGTGGCTGGTTAGATATGGGTTGGCAGGGTCTGAAGTACATGAGAGGAGTAGGTCTATATTATTGGTTTGAATGTTAGTAGCTGAGACATGGAGAGAAAAGTTTATTCTTGTTTTTAGAAGGAGTTCTCCCTCTGATTGATTGATGAAGGGAAATATTTACCAGTTTAGTTCCTAAGGGAGGAATGGAAATAACTTACAGAAAAATTAAAGGTTGCAATATATAGAATCAATAGAGGATTCAAAAAGCCTGGAGGACCATGGATAGATCAAATCCATATATGCTGAAGACAAATCCTATTTCAGATTTGTTTTTCCCTGTATCAGTTAAGGTTTTAATATTAATAGTAGTGAAATTTCTGCCTAATGTCTTAATACCTTATACAAATTCTCTAATTCTTTAGAAGTCATATTTCTCTACTGAGTAAACGGAGGGATTATGGAAATTTGGCTGATCTGAGCATAAATATTTTTTTAGACCTGGCTTTTGAAACTCACTTCAGATATGGTGTTGCAAAGGTAGCTGCCTTCCCACTCTCTTGAACCCACATTACTGCTACGTCTTCATAAGCTACAGATCTCATACATCTTGTCACAGTTTACTTCTCATCCTGTTTACAGCTGAATCTATACTCAGGGGTATGAGGGATGAAGTATGGATAACATAAAGCCAGAATCTCCTCTGTTAACTCATTTGGCTTCTTCCCCAATCTTTTTTGACGTTTCAGTGGAACAAATGGGATATTTTGGCCTGCACAGCCCCTAGAAGACTTCCAGACATTTGTTTGCATTCTCATTTTGGCAAACATTGCTATGAATGTAGCTTGGGGATATAAATGGTGTCTGCTAAAACCAGCTGTATTTTGTTAGGGTCACCTCCAATGGTGGCATTTGAGCCAGCTCCATTTAATAGCTGTTTAATTCTCTTCCCCTTCAGTGACACATTGAATCAAAAGTTCTCATTTTTATTTTCTTTATGCTTTATTTCAGAGCTAAATGGGCTTTACATATTACTGGTTTTAATCCTTCACGGAACTAGAGCAAATTGACATTTTTCACATCCCAGAGTAAGACAAAGATTAATTAAAAGACTCATGCTGGCCTATTATCCTCCTTTTTCATTTTGCTTCTAATTCCCATGATTTTTAGACTAACTTTAAAATGATTTATTTTCCAAATATGAATAAATCCAAGCATCAGACTCTCAGAAAAAAACCCTGAGGAGACACCCATGCATGGGTAATATGCATGCCCAAGTGATGATAGAAAATTTCCCAAGACATCCAGTTCTCTAGCAAATCCCAGGCTAGTTTTGCAGAGCTCAGATAAATAAAGATGAATGCTGAAACTTCTAAGTGCTCATCCAATTAAAGACTAAAAATCCTAGTCATAGCTATCTTAAAAGCTTACCAGGAATAAAATAGCAGTGGAGTTGTGGGGAAAGCCTAATGGGATATCACTGTTTAGGATCCCAGTTTTCAACATAGTACAGCTTTGTCTTATACAGAAAGATACAGTATTAGTTATTTTTATGTGTGATTTTGTGTAACTTCAGTTATAAGTAAAGAAAACATAACAAACAGATCCAATACAAACAGTTAATTTGTAATGAGGGCTTGCACAATAAGGGCCCTCTCCCTTCAGAAGAATTGAGAATGTAGGAAGGGGTAATGAAGAAATTTCAGCTGTTGCTATCTTGGATTTTATCAGTTTCAGTATTCTCCACAACTTTGAGGAAAATAACTTTTGCTTTGGTAATTGTTATTAATGGAAATTAAACTAGAAATTAGGCATCTCAAAGACATAAAGATACATGATCCATAATATTTTGAAGGTTGATTTGTAAGTATAATCAATAAGCTTGAAGGATTGCACATGAAATATCTTGTCCTTATGCTTTCCTGTAAGCATCTGACTTCACTACCCAAGTCTCTGCTTTTACTGTTTATAGCATCTTGTGTGTTCTTAAGTGCTCAGGAAATATTCAGAGGCATTATCCAGCCACCTCCCATATCCTACCAGGTAAGACTCCTAGTAGAGATGTGGAAACGTCTCCATTTCTGATTAGGGGTCAGTCCAACAAGCCTCATGTTGAGGGAGGACTCAGAATTTTACACATCCATTTCTTCTCTGGTAACCATGGTCAAATGGAGAAAATACAAGATGTGGATGCTGTGGTGATGGTGAAAATACAAGATGTGGATGCTGTGGTGATGGTGTCAGAGAGCTGTAAAGGGCATAAGTTCTTCTCTGCTACATTGCATGGGGGGAGGCAGCTGGAAGGAAAACATGGGCCACACCAGAGATGGTGAAAAGTTTTTACTTTTCTCCAGTTTTTCTTTTTGCTACTTCTGCTTCCATCACTCTTTTCACTTGGCCCATAACTATAGATATCCAAAGGCCAGTTACACGTCTTCTCTCCAGGTACACATTGCACAGGAGGAAAGGAAAAAGAGATTGTTGCTCCAACAAGGCAACAAAGTGTGTAGCACAGTATGGTCCCTTGTAAGGGCACAGGAAAAGAGTTCTCTGCCACACACACATACATACACATACTATGTCCAGTCACAAGAAGCAATGGCTGCATTATTATTCCTCTTGAAAAATTCAGCACAGTTAGAAGAATCTAGAGGCAGCTACCATTTGTTCCTTTTTTTCCCCCCAAATTTTTAGTCACTCACAGGCTTGTCCTTTCCCATAATTCTTACTGTCCTACTGTATTCTTCTTTTGCTTTTATGAATTGTCATCTAGCAGCATTATCACATTATCCTGTTATTAAAAGTTTAAAAATGTTATAATTAGTTTAGAACAGAGAATAGAATATGTAATCCTGATTGTGCTCACATTATGTCTGTTGTAAAACTATGTGCTGGACTGCATTGAATAATATAATTATACAAGATTTGCTGCCATGTAATTATACTCTCCTGACAAAAGTCAATTTATACATCAATTTGTAGTGTTTGAATAACTGTTCAAAACAAATTATTCTAATAAAAATACACTGTGCAGAAAGCCAAGAGTAGGAAAAAGTTATATAAATTATTTCATACTTTAAAAAATATATTTTCTCCACCTTTCTAATGCATAAAATATTTTCTTGTTGTTATGCTAAATAGTCCACAGAAATAGAATGCACATTTTACTGCAGCTCGTAGGACAAGCAACCCCCCTCATTCTTCTTCTATTCTATTCTATTCTTCACACCACATCATCACTATAGTACTGGGGTCTTTTCTAGAAATTAATGAAGCAGAGTATTGGGTGTTTCCAATGTAGAAGTCCTTACCTTTCTCTTTCTTTTCTATTTTTCTCTAAAACAGATATTAAATAAAGGTCTTTTTCATTAATTTTTATAAATACTGTTTGGTTTTTATTATACATTCCAGGTCTTTCAGGCAGTCTTAAAGCTCTACTAGTAGAGTCCGGACTACTGTTATAACTCCCTGTTCTGCATGCTTTGGCATTCAATTCCACTGTGCACAGGGTATCACAAGTTCTTTATTTTTGTCCATGGACACAGCATTTCTTTTAGAAATTAGTTAGAAAGGAGATGCTGCTGGAAAATCTATTGTCTTTCTGTGCAGCTTGGTAGGAACTTGTGTACCACAGGGAAAAGAGATGGAATTGAAAGGATGAAAATACATATTGCATAGATGACATTTCAGATGGCAAATATGTAGCTCCAGGAAAAAAAAAAAAAACCAAACAAGCCAAAACAAAGCAAAAACCCCCTAAAAAAACCCAAAACAAAAGCAGAAAACCCCTTATAGTTTTTTCAGTGCCTATAGTCTTTCTGGTTAGGAATTCCATGTTTTCACTTTTAAAATTTTAGATTAGTTGGAGAAAGAAACTTCTCCTGTTTTGTTAATGCCTTTGTAGCTAGTTTCTTTCTTTTGTAATATTTACCCATCTGTATAAAATTTTAGAAATTACTAAAAAGAATAGAAGAGCAATGTCACTTGGGTGACACTACTTTGAATAAAAATGGGTTGGCAAAGAACAACATTGGTAAAATTAAAAGCTCTGCTATTAATCAGCTGACCTGGCTGTTATTAACTCCAAGTCACTTGTGAACTGGATAATCTAAGCAATTATTAAAGCATGAATGTGAATTTAGCTAATGTCCTCATCCTCCACATCATTATCTTAGGCATAATCACCCTTTGGTCCTTGAATGTCTTTTTCATCTGAGTGCTGAAACTCTCAGCATACTGTTTTCTTTAATGACTACAAGACAAGGCAAAATTCCTAGTAACATGGATGCTACATTTTCCAGTATTCCTCTTGCATATTTGGAGATTTTCTAGCCACTGATAGGAAAGAAAAAAAATTATAAACAATACATTTTGCACCAACAATTTTCCATTGAAATATTTTAGTTCTAAAACTAGACGTGTAAGTGCCTCATGTAAGCTGTGGGAAAACACCTTTGCAAAGAAAGATTTATTCCATCAGGGAAGTTGTTGAAGGCAGGTTGGATAAATTGCCTTCTACTAGTGCCTGTCTCTCTTCACTGACTGTAGAAGTCTCCATGAGTAGCTAAGGTTCAATGTCTGTGCTGGATGTTGAATCCTATCCCAGTGTGCAAGGTAGGCTGAGGAAAGAGGCAAAGGAGTTCTCATTCCTGACAGTGATATATTGTGCAAGCAGAACAAGACACTCTTTGCAGTTCTCTTGTATCTGTCCCTAGGACCTTAGATTGTGAGTTTTTCATAACAGTAACTCTTCAACTGTGTGTTAGTTGCTTTTAGCACTGTTAGAAAAATACGTGTTACCAGAGTTAAGACTGTTCTCTCCAGTAACCTAAAGGATTTATTTTAGGATTTAATTATAGGTTCTCTTATGTTTCCTCAAATCCTGCAGGATAAGATAAAAAAAGAGCTGCTACAACTGTAGATACACAAGTAGCACCTTGTAATTCAGTTTTAATATTACTCATATATAGATACATAAGAAATTAGGTACAACTGTGGTGTTATTATTTTTATTATCCTACCAACACAGTGTTTGTGACCAAACAGCCCATGCTTAACAGAGAAGCTATATCCCATTTCAATTTAATGGTAGGAATTAAACAGTGCATGTGTCCCTATGTTGTTTTGTTTTAAAAAAAGTGTCTCACTTTTACCCATCTTGAACTAAAACCAACAATTATTTGATGCAACCTATGATATCTGTTACAGTATCATCAGTATCCCTTCTGCTAAAGTGCAAAGAAAAAATTTCAATATAACAGATGTGTACTCAGACAAAAATCCTCATAGTACATTGTGTGGTTTATCTGATAATGACACCTCAATGCTGGGTGGAAAGAGGTCATCAATAAGCTGCCTAAAATTGAAATGTTGTGACCGTATTTATTTAGTATCTTTCTGCTAACATTGATGACTGCATTCTGCAACTGCTTCATCAAATGTAGTGGTTACTGGAGAAGAACATGTGCCATCACTCCAAATGTGTTCCCTGCACTTGCTCCTACCCCTCAGCTTCTATTGGTAAGCATGACATCATATAGTATGGTATCTGTCAGTTGGGTTCTGCTGTCCCAGCTGTGTCACCTCCCTTCTCATGCACCCCATGTGTGTTTGCTGGCAGTGCAACATGAGAAGAAGAGAGGCCTTCACGTATAAGGTCTTCTCAGCAATAATTAAAACATTCCTGTGTTATTAACAATGTTTTATTCAGAAATTCAAAGCACAGCATGATATGAGCTACCATGAAGAAAATTAACTATTGCATCCAAAACCAGTATACCGTCCTTCATATTCAGTGGGGAGGAATTTGATGGTATGGTATACCTGACCCATTTGGGTTGCCCTCAGTCAGAGCCCAGAAGGATGGCTTTTATTCCTTCCATTACCTTTGATTGGAACCTACATGTAAAAGCACTTAATAAAGTGAAACTTACACTGGGTTGACTGTGTAGACTTTTTCCTGATGAAGATTCTGCTACTGCAGTTTTGGGTCTCACCTATGCTAGTCATCCAGATTCAAGACTGTTGGTGCCTAGAACTTCTTGAGATGGTTCCAGTCTCAAACCATGGAAATCTTGTTATATGTAGTCATTCCTCTCATTATACTCAATTTACAAATTGCATAGAAAATTGGGTAGAAGATTTTCTGCCAGGATATCATTCTCTGTGTTGAATTAAGTAGCTTATAGACCACATTATAAAAAGAGATCATAGAATTTCTGTTTTCTTTTTTGGTTGCAGTCTCATTCCTTGAATCTTGTATGTTTGACTCCAAGGATACTTTATTGTGTTATGAATTTTACATGGGATTTATTGAGTCTTGATTAAATATCACTTGAGAGAAAAACAAATAGGTTTCAGATACTTACCAGTGGTTTGGAGTTTATAGTTTCTTGTACCATTCAGAATTTTAAAAGAAAAATGAAAACTGGTGGGAAAAAAAAAGTGGCCCAAATAGTTCCTTAATACCCAAATGTTTTATGTCACAACAAAATGCTTTGGCATAATGGACAGCTAAGAGTGTGTTATCAAAACTTTTCCATTTAAAAAAAAGAAGTAGTTTGGTTTGTGTGTGGAAGAAGAATACAGATTTTTAATCATTTCTTCACTGGTACTAAATATGGCAAAAATGTTTCCTAGGTGTTGCTAGTAGATAGGTTTTAATAAAACACATACAGATTGTCTTACTGGACAAGATTTTCTTGGAGGAACAAGAACATAAAAATGGAAAAAATTTTTGTATAACTACAAAATATGCGTATATAAATGCACACGGAGGCAAACATATTGATATAAACCCACAAAATGATACAGGCATCCAAAAGATTGTAAATTTAACAATTAATCACATTTAACCCCAAATTATTAAGAAAAATTAATAAGTGAAATCTGTGTTTTTGCAGACTTCTTTCCTTAGTCTCATGAATGTTTGAGCTTCGATGTTATGCATCACTGTCTACTTGAAAGAAAGAAATAAAACGTGACTGAATATCCTTAAAGAGGTCTTGTCTAGTTTAAATTGATTTCCTTTTCCCAGATTAAAACCAAGGGGGCACACTGTTGTGTTACAACCTGTAAAAGATTTTTACATCATATGATTTCAAATCCTTGCAGTGTAACTTCCACTACTGAGATGTCAAATCACTCATTAAATCCTATTGAGTTTATACAGTTATTTTGACCACCTATTAGCAATTATTTTAGTGTACTATGAGTTGTTGCCTAACTTTCATTTGCTTTATTAACCGGGGACACAGTTAATTTCCTTTTATATTGTACCACTTTGGATACCATTACAAGCAATGGAAGTAAGATTTCTGGTGAATTCATACTGGGATTTAGAACCTGAGACATCAATTAATACACAAGTTTTCTTTATAATTTCCATGAATGATGGTATAGAGACCTCAAAAGTCAATTAGATGGTCTTAAATTAATATTTTTGTAGATATCTCCTAGTGACAGTGTTATATACCACAACCGATAATGAAATTGAAAAAGGTGGACACTCATGGTAAAGCTGGATCTGGTACAAATAGAAGGAGGGTGATTAGCTGAATATCAATGAACTGAACAGGGTGAATAGTTAATGTCACAATACTGTGGGCAATGGGAAAGGATTTTCACTTGCTTTAATTTAATACGGGTGCTATCATCTCCATTATGTATAGGTTTCTCTAGGTTCTCAAGCCAGCCAACAGCAACAGGGCAAGAGGTTAAAATTCTCACTGTCTGGTGCAGTCCCTGTGCTTTGCCATAAAGTTCTCAGATCATCTTTTCTGCCTGCTACTTCTTCAGAGTGAGGAAATTTCTTTAGATGCTTGATGAATGGCCATATAATTTTCAAATACTAGCATGGTGCATTTGTTTAATGCCTTCATTTATTTAAATGCAAAAAGATATACATAGAGTGAAGATATGTACCTACCAGTCATTGAAGAAATAATTACTGGGGTAATTACAAAGATTAAAAGAAGATTTAGTGAAGTGGGCTTTTATTTGGGTTATTCAGTGGCTTAACTAAGAAAAAATTAACCTGTCCATTCTTCTCATTTCAAGGTTTAAATCATGCAGTGTTTACTCAGGTAGACATTTATATTAATAATCCTGGAGGAAATTTAGTAGGATTCCTTGTAACATGCCAATCATTTTCCATACTTTGATTGTCACTTTATAGTATTTATACAATCATGTGAGTTCAATGTCTGTAAACTGTTATTGAATAGGGATAGAAGATCTGTGTTAGTGAATTCCTGTCCTTTGGAAATGTGACAACATTTTACTGTTTTCAGGTAACAATACTATTTGGTGTTATTGTAGTTTGATGCCATCAACCCTCTTTTTATATATTACAGCTCTCTGAGCCTCATAGGGTGGAGAATTTAAAATGTCCAGACCTGATCAACCCTTGACCCTTCTGCTCTGTGATATCAATTAATGTTGTTTGCCACAGTGTTTTCTTGTGACAGGGATCTGTCAGCAATATATTCTCTTGGTAATAATTATTCAGGTTTAACAACATCCAGCTTTGTTCTGTGCTTTGGATTTAAAGACCCACCTGAGCTCTGATTTTGGCTTGTTTGCTACAACTGCAGTCAGTCCCTGGTGAGGCATTTTTTCCGTTAGTTGGTAGAAGAGACTGACATCCACCTCACTACAACCTCCTTACAGGTAGTTGTACAGAGAGATAAGGTCTCCCCCTCAACCTTCCTTTCTTCAGGCTAAAAAATCCAATTTCCCTCAGCTGTTCACTCAGCTGCTCCTCACAGGCTCTAGACTCTTCAACTTGTTTGCTCATCTTTGGACATCTCCAGCACCGTAATGTCTTTCCTGAGGTGAGAGGCCCAAAACTGAACACAGTATTCAAGGTGTGGCCTCACCAGTGCCAAGTAGAGGGGGCCATTCACTTCTCTATTGCTGCTGGTCACACTATTTCTGATTCAAGCCAGAATGCTGTTGGCCTTCTTGGCCACCTGGGCACACTGCTGCCTTTCTCTGTCAAGCCACAACCACAGGTCCTTTTCCTCCAGGCAGTTTTCCAGCCACTCTTCCCCAAGCTTGTAGAGGAGCATGAAGTTGTTGTGACTTAAGTGCAGGACATGGCACCGAGCCTCACTGAACCTCATACAGCTGGCCTTAGCCCATCAATCCAACCTGTCCAGATCTATCTGTAAGCCTTCCTACCCTCAAGCAGATCAACACTTGTGCTTGACGTGGTGTTGCCTGCAAACTTACTGAGGCTACAGTCAATGCCCTAGTCCAGATCATTTCAAAACACATTAAAGAGAATGGGCTCCAGTACTGAGCCCTAGGGAACAAACACCACTTGTGACTTGGCCGCCAACTGAATTCAACTCCATTCACTGCAACTCTTTGGGCCTGGCTTTTCAGCCAACTTTTTTACTCAGTGAAGTGTATACCTGTCCAAACCATGAGTAGCCAGTTTCTCCAGGAGAATGCTGTGGGAAACAGTGTCAAAGGCTTTACTAAATTCCAGGTAGACAACATCCTTGTCCCTCATGCATTAAGCCCAAATCTAAAACGTAGCCCCACACTGGCTACTATCAAGAAAACTAACTCTATCCCAGCCAAAAGCAGCACATTCTCCACCCCTTATTCCATACTGTTCCTGTCATGCTCAGGTACCACACTATCCCATAGAACTTCATTAACCAACCCCCCATTCCCATTACTTGATTCAATAAACAGATATCATTCTCTTAGTCAATTTCACATCTGTGAAATTTCTGTAAAATGTCCATAAATGTCCACAAATGTTGACTGAATTAATTTAGCCCATGACTTTGGGGTCCATATGTTACAGTGGTCACTCAAGAGAGGAGAGGTGGTGTGTTGTGTGTAGTTAATCGGCACCAAAACCAGCTCAGGCTGGGTCACTGCTGCATTTGCACTGCTTCTTGTAAGACTTGTCTTCCATTGTTTGAGGTAGTTTCTGCTATAGAATTCCTATAACATGCAACTCAAGTCATGGGTTACAACTCTTTAAAAGTAATTCCATTTCAGCCTCTACCCCTGATCTCTTTGAGCCAAGTTAAAGGGTTAAAAGTTGCAATGACTTACTCTCCTCTTTCCTACCCTGACTAGCAATAAGGGGTTCGGTAATTTTCATAACATGGAACTCAAATCATGGATTATTTTCACTCAGGATTAAATCACCTTGAGGTACACTTTGAGCTTCTCCATCCTTCTGAATTACCCACAAACTGCACCCAGGCCCTGGAGAAAAAAGCAATACAGCAAATAGATTTACCCTTTCCTGAGGAAGGAATAAGCTTATACCTTTTCTGGTTGGACTATATGACCTTTAAAAAAGTCCATTCCAACCTAACACATTCTATGATTCTATATCTCTTATGAACTCCGTAATAGTGCAGTTTGAGAATGGTTGGGAAAAGGATGAGCGAGTTTGTCATTGTGTCACATGCCTGTGCCACTCTTCCTTTTTTGAAGGATGCTTTAGGTCACTGAAGCCTATGAAAATAGATGTCTGGGATCCAGGCTGCCTGTGCCTTGTCTCAACGCAGGCCTGTTTGGAGATATTTTTGCAAAGAAATCTACACCATTTAAAACCGCAATGATTTGCCAGTTCTGAATCTCTGAAATCTATACACAAAATTCACAGTACCCCTTTAAATAAATATTCTCAGCAGTTAAACAAAATTTTTCTCTTTTTTTCAATTTTTAAAACCAAAGCACTTTCCTTTAGGCATTTTCATTTGGGAACCCCTTTCCAAGTTCTTTCTATTCTTATTTTTCAAAAAATATATAATAAATTGTTTGCTTTGTGATTTGCTAAAAGATTACGCCATTTGCTGCTCCTAAAAAAAACAGGTTTCTTTTGTGTAATTTATTGACCTAGGGCAGCTCAGCAGAGATGTAGCATCTGGTTGCTCAATGAAGTCTTGCATTTCACCCAATTTTCCACCTGGGTTGACGAGAAGATATAAATCTAAACTTGATAAATACCAACTACTGTTTCTGTGTCTCAGAAATTAATTTCCAAACTCCGTGGTAAGACTGCACAGCAATCAAGAGCACACACAAGTAGCAAAAATAATATTGGTTCAGTGCAGTATACTGGCAGCAACACTCACCTCTAACTGTTCTGCCTCAGATTTCATTTGACAAATATGCAAATACAAGGTTGCTAAAGTAACTGACTGCAGAAATATGAAATCATTGCGGGTGTTAGCCCTGATGTTGTGGATAAATTCCAGTTCAGGCAATTAAATTCTACCTACCTAAATTATCTTGTTTTATTTCTTCACTTACATTTAAACTACAGAGAAAGATTCTTCATATATATTTATTTGGTTTCTAAACAGTGTGAGTTTGTGAGTGCTTCAATACCTCACTGTATTCTTTCTATAAATAAATGTCAACATTGATATATTTTAAAATTTGTGATAATTATGATAATGAAATTTTGCTATATCCATTTTTGGTAACTTAAATATCCTCTTAATTTTAAAGCAAGAAAAGGCTGTGGTATGAGTTTCCCAGGAAAATACATTATTCCTTCCCATCAAATTTAGAAAATTTGGAATTTTTTTCATTTTTTCAGTGTAAGGAAATAGATACAATAATGCTGTAATACCTGTAAAAAGTACCTGGGGGCAGTTTTAGGATTCTGGTGCTGATTTGCTGCAAATATTGAATAAGGGGGTTTTGATGCTGTCATTGAGTCAATTTTGTCTGAACTAGGAAGGAATAAAGTATTTTGAAATCAAAGTAGAACAGTTTTGCATTCTCTTCCATAAGTGCATTCATAAGAGAGGGATTTATCTTGTAATTAGGTCTGGCTGCAGATAAAAATCTGTTTTATATCCCTTCCTCACAATTCCAACATTAAGAAATTCTGATCATAGATGAAGCAAACTTGATCACTTACACTTTATTGAACTGTTATGACGATGATGAAAGGGCCCATTTTGATAAAGAGTAATTTCAAAATAGTAAATCAGAGAAAAATACTTTTTGCATAGATTGATCATTTAGTCTTTCTCCCATTTGAAACTCCATTCCTTCTGCCCCTCATAGGAGCATGAAAATTATATCGTGTGCTGGTTTTGGCTGAGATATTTTTTTCTTCTAGTTAATTTTTCTTCTTTGCATAGCTAGTACAGGCCTATGTTGTAGATTTGACCTGAAAACAGTGCTGATAATACAGAGTTTTTATTATCGCTGAGCAGTGCTTACACATAGTCAAGGCTTTTGATGCTTCTCACACCACCCCACCAGCAAGTAGTGGGAGCTGGAGGTGCACAAGGAGTTGGGGACACACACAGCCAGGACAGTGATCCCAACTGACTGAAGGAATATTCCATACCACATGACACCATACTCCATATATAACTGGGAGAGTCTAGCTGGGACACAGGATTGCTGCTCAGAAAAAGACTGGGTATCATGGTTTGTTTTTTATCTCCCCAGGTGATGAGCAATTGCATTTGTGCATTATTATTATAATTATTATCATCGTCATCGTTGTCATCATCCTTTATTATCCTTTTAAACTGTCTTTATCTCAACCCACTTTATTTTTTCCATTCTTCTTACTTTCCCCTTAGGGGATAGAAAGGGTGAGAAAGCTGCTATGTAAGTGCTTAGTTGCCATCTGAGGTTAAAGTCTGACATATTGGTGCTGTTGCATCTAGTGGTTGATACTCAGACTTAGTGATATCTTAGTAGCATCTAGTCAGGACACCCTAGATTCTATAAAGATTTAATTTTCATTGTGCACATAAATGGCCAAATTCATCACACCTCACTGTAAGCATTGACCTGAATGCCCATTTTGGGGCTTAGAGTCTCCACTGATAAAATACAGAGGTAAAATAACACTGTAGTGGAAAGTCTGTCTCGAAATGCTTGTTCTGCACCAACTGTAAAAAGAAACCAGAACAAGAGTATCCTCCACATTGGTCAGTGCCTAGTGCCTGGCAGGATGGATCAGAGTTCTCATCTGCAAAGAAAAGTTGTTCATATTTAAATACTTACAGTTGAAAAAAATGGCTTATCTAACTCAGAGAAATTCTTCTGAACAATGGCAATACAGCGCCTTTTTGCTGGAAGCTCTTTCCATAGAACACTTTTGCTTTCAAAAGTGTGAACAGAACCCAAGAGCTGGACCTGAAAAAAAAGTAAAAATTCAGACTCAAACAGGATTTAGTAAATATTTGGCTGTTTAAAGCTCAATGGCAGCCACTTCTGGGAAGTAGCTTAGCCGTAGACCTGTTTTTTGACCTAAATGTTAACTTGACATTTGCATATCTACCTGCAGCAATGCTCAGAGTTATTCCTGCCAATTTTAGACTCCTTTTGTGTCATTAAAACCATGAAAAAATGTTTAAATATATCAGTATCCCTGGTCTGTAAACTAAACCTCATGCTGATTTTTAGTCTATTATGCAACAATTTGTAATGTGTAATTGTAATAATAGTTTATTTTTTTCTCCATAAATAATGTTACCATCAGGTGTCATTGTTTAGTAATACTTCTGAAGGCAAGGGTAATTATATGAACTTTCATTTCCATAATTTTCATGTGGTATTTCTTTTTCTTTTATTTTTGCCACAGAGATGTCAAAAAACCCAATATAATGAGACTTGAAGGTTTGAGGTTAAGCAAAGTTGCAATAAAATCTATTTTCTTTGGCTTCACATTTATTTACCAAAGCAATCAACTTCCTTATTGCTAGTAGATATTTTACAGTTGACATACTTAATCTCTGGACCTCCTAATTCCAACATTATAATATAGAATAGCAATAAGTATGAAAAGTAATTGGCTTGAAAGAGTGCATTAGGAATATGCTATCGGGTCATTAATCGGTGTCTGAGTTTCTAGAAATTCAAAAAATACTCTGCTGACATGTAAACCACATATGAATAATAAATAGAATGGAGACTAAGTTGCTAAGATGAAACTATCATGCACTCACCAACCTGACATTTAAAGAATATGTCAACAATTTAAAAGCTTCCCCTATACTGATGGTATGTTTATTCCATCAGGACCATCTTAGAATCTCAGAGTGCTGGCACTTCTCTGATTATGCTAGCCCTCTGCAGGATAGAGCTTCCTGTTTATTATTTTAATCATTTTAGGGCAAAATAAGCCTGTTTGTTGCATATAAGGAAGACTCTGCATTTTATTTGCATTTTTTTCCTTACAGATTTGTAGTTTAGATGTTTGATGAATTTTTTATAATCTTTATTTTGTGTTCCAATAAAAATTAACATACTAATAGGATTAGGAGATTTATTTCTTCTGAAATTTTTGGAGTTTTTAAATTTCTTCTTCTACACTTGAAATATTTGTCAAACATGAATCATCCAATAACTTTAGCTAATAAGGAGATAGGTAAATTTTGTTGTCGTGCTGCATATTGTGTAAACTCAGCAATTCATTTCTAACCCTGCTCCCTCCTTAATATTTATGTTGAAATCCACAAGGTCCTGCTTTTTTTTGGATGAGATATTTTAACTGTTAAAAAAAATGCAGTCTGAGAGTTTTCAAGATGCATTAACATATATTTTTTCTTTAATTTCTTCCTCCTCATTCCTTCATATTTTTTCTTCACCAAAACCGCAAATGATACTTTTTAAAAAAGTATATCTGGATTTTTTTTTTTTTGTGTTAGTCCTATGAAACTGTACTGATTAGTGAATGGAAATTGGAATTTAGCACGTGCTTTGTTAGCTTCCAGTGTGCACCAGAGGTTTTACAGGACTTTGTACTTTAAAGGATAGTCCTACTGTCCTCCTCTACTAAAATTAATATTATATTGTACTTGGTGACAGTTTTACTCCTTGTGCCTGTACATTACAATGCCAATGGTGGAAACATCCACAGTAAAATCAAAAATCAGCTGAAATGATGTTTCTGAGGCTAAAATCCAGTTCAGTCTACCTCTGTGTGACTGAGTACAAGGATGCTTCCAGGTTCCTCTGTCCATTAGCAGGCAAATGCTGGATGTGTATCATCCTTTCCTGCTCCCTAGTTTCTACAGAAATAAAAAACCCTTACTTGAAGGTAGGAGAGATTGTATTTCATGAAATCTTGCAGTTGTTCGGGTAGGGAAATGTGGTGGTAGGATGCTGGAGAATGCACTAGCTTAAAGGTACACATATGATTTAGGAGACTAAGGAGCTGAAAATGTGTACTGCGACTGATTGCCAGAGCTCTAGGTCCTCAAAGAAATTGTGGATTATCTGTCTTTATTTTAGCTTCTAAAGATATTGATTAAATGACTTTGATCAGTCCCCAACAGATTTGAGTTTATGAGTACGCACTGGCCTCTGAAAGGCCCATCAAACTCTTTTTCAGGACTGTTATAAAGCAGCATATTTCCTTGCCATAACCATGCTCAGAAAATGATTATTATTATTTTCCTACTGTGATAGCACCAACGATACAGTTATAATTGTCATGACAAATATTTAGACACTGTCTGGGAGCTCTGTCTAAGCTCTGGACATGTCCCGGTTGTAGCAAAACCCACAGCATCGGTTGGTTAGCAAAACATGTATTAGTTGTCCTTACTGACTTTCTATTCACCATTACTAGTTAGCAGCTTCTTGGCACTGCAGCTGGAGTGGTAATTTGGAAAGTTTTGAAAGAAAAGAAAGCAGTAGCTTTTCTGCAGTTTCTGTGACTATGTTTGACACAGGTTCTTAAAGACAAGAGTAAGCTTTATGAAGTAAAGTTTTATAAAGATTTGTAAATGGTCTTGAGTGAAGGCAAGAAATTTACCTTGGTTTATTGTTGTGTTGTTTTTTTCTATTTTTTTTTTAATTTTTTGGGGGGCAATGGTGATTGGCATATAGCATTATATATTAAAAGGAAAAGAGAAAGGAATAGAATATCGGTGTACGTAAAAAATTAGTATGTATTACCAAAGCATATTTCTTTTAGAGGATGATGAAGGTATTTATACTAATTTGGTGCTCATCAACCACTTCTGCGTGTAAGTTCCCAAC
This sequence comes from Gallinula chloropus, assembly GCF_964237585.1. Taxonomy (NCBI): domain Eukaryota; kingdom Metazoa; phylum Chordata; class Aves; order Gruiformes; family Rallidae; genus Gallinula; species Gallinula chloropus. Next base: position 7,165,002 of record NC_140086.1, read on the forward strand.
ATGGTATAGATTAGATGTAAACACAACTGCAGAGTAAAGAAAAATCAGACAAGTTTCTAGAGTTAACATAAAAACAAAGAAGAAGATGGTAGCTGAGACAGTGTTACTCCAACACCTTTTGTTGGACCATCCAACTAATTAACTTCATTTTCAGAGACAAATCTGGCAAAAACATTAGGAGTTTTTATTTTTTATTATGTTTTAAATTCTATTTTGAATCCTAGGATTTTGTCACCCTAAATTTTATTGAATTGGAAAAATGTAGCTCTGGCACCAATTCAGACCCTTTGAGGATTTCAAATATCTCCTTCCTAGAATCAGATAGGTGACATTTTTGACACCGACCTTTCCATAAAACCACCTGAAGAGTTACATTTCTACTGGGCAGTAAATGAGAGAGGAGTTAACCTCTGATCACTGGCTTTTTAAAGTATATAAAAATAAGCAAGAACAGAAAGATAAAGTAGAAGTCTTAATTTCTTAATAGATTGTGTGTATTAGACTATGGAGTACTTTTTCTTAAACGTGAATCTATTTTTTGGCTGCAAAATTCTGTAGAGTGAGACAGGGCATCCATCACTGAAATGCTCATCAGACGTGAAACAATTAGAGAGTGACTGCTGTCCTGAAATAATGAAGCACTCATTGTATGCATCTGTAGCTGAATAATGAAATAGAACAGGAAGAAACATTGGAAAATGAAAGGGATAAAGAAAAAAGAGGGAAAGGTTCCTAGTACATCGCAAAGCTAGATTTGGGTTTATAAGCAGCTACTGTGTGAAAGCAAAAAGAAGGACAACATATTGAAATATTTCTTTCTTGATCTTCATGCTATGGGTAACATATACTACCAAAGAATTTCTTATTACTTGCACTGCCTATTGGTTCTGCAATGCAAACCTGCACTGACAACTGTGTGACATTTGAATTTGATCTTATCAATACAGAGGTTTGTGCAGATTCATCAATACTACAGCCTGAGTTCTGGAAACAAGAGTTAATCTAGTTAACCTAGACTGACTACTTGGTATTTTTTTCCAGGTTTTTTACTATTTGGAAAGATGATAGAAAGTTACCCTTATTTCAGTGATAATTACTCTCCCTCCCCCCATGTTTTGGAGGGGGTTTCAATTTCTAGGGTTTAAATAGAATTTTGAAAATTACCCTAATTTTTTGTGGAATTATTCAAAACTGCATCAAGAGAGGTTCAGACTTGATGTTAGGAAAAAATTATTTGTTCAAAGGTCAGGTCAAACACTGGGAGAGGCTTCCTAGACAGGTTGTCAATGCCCCATGCCTGGCCAACGACCTTAATAACATTTTGACTTTTGTTCAGCCTTGACGTTTTCATGCAGTTGGACTAGATGATTTTTTTAGGTTCCTTCTCACTGAACTGCTTCTATTCTATTTTACTCTATTCTATCCTATTTTTTCCCTCCAGTCTGAGTGTTGAGATACATGTGAAAAAATGCAAAAGCTAAACATGTCAGGATAGTATTTCTGAGCAGCATTAATATAATTTCAAGTGCTTTTCAATCATTTTGAGAGAGTATATTCTGCTTCTGAAGTGACATATTCCCAGGTAAAATAGCTTCTGTCTTTTGTTCAGTCTGAGTTTATGTGTTGATGACTAGAATGTTAATGCAATAATTTACAGTTGCATTATCTTTATGGTTATATATTACAATAACTTAATGGAGCAGAAATGCATTACAGATGAACAGATAAAGACTGTGAAAATTGGAGAGAAGTAGTGGAAAGTCTTTGAGTAGAGAACGTACTGCACAGGAAGGGAGATTGGTCATGAATATTAATTAAAATGTGGGGGGTTTACATGTTAGGTAAAGGTCGTATGGTAGCTGTGAGTGAAAATACAATGGCTGCTTTTCAGCCAGTAGTTCAATAGGGCACAGATATTGGTTCCCATTTTTCTAGCATGCAGAAACACATTGGAGGTATCATATCTTTCCTCCCCATCCCTTCCATCTTCCCAGTTTGTCATGGGATCTTTAGCTTCTGCCAAGACATTTGCAAGACAAGAAGGTATAATATCAATTCAACATCACGTCTGCGACAATGATGCTGTTCGGACTTTTGTCCATTCTTGGCAGTGCCATGCCAGAGAGAAAAGGAAGGGAATATGAGAAAGCAGAGGTCATAAGTTATTTGACTAAGGTATGGTAGGAGATTAAAGGGAAAACATAAACTAAAAGTTCTGTTACAGTTTCAAGTTCACAATTAGTGAACTTGTTATGTTCTCTGTATAGGATGTATTTGCACAAAATCAGAAAGTTAATAGAAAATATTTGTGGTAGAAAAGATAGAAAGGATTCAGTTTGTGATATATAAATGAAATAGAAAAGATAACTTAAGCTTCTCAAATTTCTTTCTAGCATTCCACTAATTTCTATCTCCATGTATTTATTAATTGCCATGTATAGAAATAGACTTTTCTATTATATTTTCTATTATATGCCATCAAGTTATGATTTCCTAAGAATTTCAGAACTTCTCAACATTCTAAGCATATTTCACTATGATTATGTCAATGAGAAAATCAAATAAATTGTATAACATATTCCGCCTGAAATTTCTTTGTAATAAATATCCCATGGGACTTGCTATACAGTCCACTTGAGAAGTTTATGAAACTCCCACTGGTACTGTTCTTTACCATTAAATTATAGTCCTCAATAACCAGCATTAGACTCTAAAACTTCTTACATTTTTCAGTCATTGAAGAAGAATAAATAGCCATAGGAAATGTATGGGATTATTTTATTGATTTATGGGGAGGGATGGGTCATGCAAAAAAATAAACCATGTGTTACGCTATTCTTGGCTATGTGCAGTTTGAATAATTCATGATCCTTTCTTTCACAGCTGAATGACACTAAGGTACATGATAAGATTAGGTTAGTATTCACATAAATGCACTTAGTTTATCAATGCAAAAACCAAAACAAAATAAAACAAACCCAATGAAGGTTATCAGAGTCGGTTATGTATAGCGTGTATTCCAGGGCTTGGTTGCACTTTAAGGTAATCTTAAAAAGAATTTTTGGCCAAATTTTCAGCTAGACAGAACAGGTCTGTTTTTATACACAATTGTTTTTAAAAATTGAGGAATAAAAAGCTAGGAAAGGAACAAATGCCAAGTGAATTTCACCTCAGAATTGTTAACTTCTAGAAAAATGAATACTGATAATAAAGAGTATTCCATTCCCAGGTCTCATCAATTAGTACTGTGGCAAAATAAAATTCACTTATGAATTGCAAGTCTGAGAAACATGGTCGCTGCAAGAAGCATTAAGAGATGACCATCAGGGACTTTGGATGAAATACACTCTGAATTAACTTATAACAAGTGAATGGGGCAAAGTCATGTTCTTTCCAACAGTGGGACACATTAAGATTTACTGTGGTGCCAAGTAACTAGGCACAGGGGGAAAATCACCTCTTAGAGTTTATTCCAGGAGTTTACAGCACAAGCCTGAGTGCAAACTTCTTCAGCAAAAGGAGTAACAAGTGGCTAATCAGGTTCCTGAGGTTCCAAATGGTTATGAGACCTGAGGAATCAAAAGATTGTGTGTGAGATTTTGAAATGAGGCAGGAAATGAGAAACAACCACTTCTGGGGCTTGAGGGTCTATATTAGGTTTTCTGTAGAATGCCTGCGCCCTGCTCTTGATACAGAGAAGAATGAAATGTATTACAAAGAGAACAAAAAGAAGTCCAAGGAACCAGCTTTAAATTTTTTGTGGCTTTTCTAATGGAGATAACTATAATGTAACAAGGACAGGTTTCACCTTCTTGCCAAAGGGAGGTGAGATTCTTAATATAAGAACAACCCCACATGTCTAAGTAAGTTTATGTAGAAATTTTCTTGTGGTAGATTCTAGAGTGTATACATTTGGATGCTCTAGTCCACTAGCAGAAACAACAATCAGCTAAATATATAGTGACAGAATTATTTATAAATAACAAGATCTCTTTCCTGCCACTGAAAGCACATAATGTTCTCTTACTCACCACAGGTTCAAGCAACAGGAGAAACAACCAAACTTTACAAAAGCCAACAAAAAAGAAATAACAGAATAAATAAACAGTGACTGCCATGGGTGTTTTTATCATCTTAATTGAAAAAAATACTCTTGACATTTTCTCTGATATATAAAGGCAGTTAATTCAGACAAATTTTTTTTTCCATAGAAACTTCAATTGAACAAGAACAGTATTTGGGGAGTTCTAGACTGTGCTGCACACACACACACACACACACACATGCTTTCCTTTGAAATATGACTTAGGAAATTGTGATTCAGTGGAAAACAGTAAAATGCATCTATGTATTACAAAACCCAGCTAAAATTATTGAAGAGAAACCCCAGTTTGTTGTAGCCCTAACTCACAGCTGGGTATGGCTGGCAGTTGATAAACAAATTGGCTCACCTCTAGTGTTGAGAAGGAAGAGTGAGAGGGGGTTGGTGGGAGAGGAAGTTGTTTATTTGTAGTTTTCTGAGGACTTCAGAAGCCTGTTATTCAGTTCCTTGGTGGTTATAAAGAAATGAAATTGTTACATTATTTTGATAAGCAAATTCTATAGCTAGGTCTAAGAGTTTTTTGGTTGGTTTGTTGTTTAGGTTCTAAATGAAGCATTTTCCATTTTAGTAGGTCATAAGAGTAAGAAAGTGTATAGTGATGAATGAGACTTAGCTTTATGTGAGGATTGGCTGTTCCTGGGCAAAATTAATATCATTTGTATGATATCAAGCCACTCCAGAGTGTCTTGGGCTTAGATATGCAAAGTACTTGAAATCCATGTCAATAATCAATCCATTTTTGCTGTTAAACAAAACTATTGGATCTTGCTTTGTTGTGACTGACTGAAAGAGGAAATTTGGGGATGAGATTAATGTAATCTGTTTGTTATAACATATATCTATCTAGAGCTGAGCTGGCAGTTTAGGCTTCCACTGTGGTCAATGTAGTCTAATCAATATAGTCAATAGAGTTTAATGTGATTAGTTTGGAAAAATGTGTTTACTTTAGGGTGAGATAAACTTCTCAGAACTCAATTCTATTGAGTTTATTGATTAATCCTCCACTGATTCAGAAAAGTAACTCAGTAATTTGGTCAGATGTCTCTACATCGAAGCAATCCATGGGTAGTTAAATGAACCCTAGAATTTGTAATGCTCATAACCACAAAGCTCATAATCTTTTACAGGGAGATATTCAGAATTACAGAGAAAAAAAATATATTTTTCAGTTGTGCTAGTTCTGGTATTGTAAATATTTGGTAGCAGGCTAAAAATGACATTCAATAAACCTGATGTATTCGGGGAAAAAAAATTAGAAAGTGTATTCATAACAAAACTTGAGGATATAAACATCTTATCTTTTACAGAAACATACAGTGCCCATACAGATCTCCTCAAAAATACTTAACCTTGACTTATGTATAAATTGAACATGTCTTGGAATACAAAATAAGAGAAGGCAGGCTACTCCTACCTAATTCTAACAGGCATTGCTCTGTCATATCAAGGAAAGTAGGAACGCCTGTGAACAGAAGAGGGAAAGAAGCTTTTACCAGGGTTATATTCCCAAGATAAAACCTGCTCTTGGTCCCTGTGATTTACTGGGACAAAGGATGTTGCAAGGTAACTCACAAAACAGTTTTTATGCTTATTTTCTGTTTGGTTTTTTGTTTGTTTGGGTTTTGTTTTTCTTTTTTCTTTAAAATTTTCACTTTTTGCCCCATATGTTACAAGAAATACTTGCTCTTGCTGCATTACCTTTATTCCTCTCATATTATTGTATAACAATCTTCCAGCTGAAGACCCTCAGTCTGATTAACCTCTCCTCCTAACATGTGCTATCTTTCCCTGTGTCTTTTTCTTTACAAACTTGGTGGAAACAAGTCACAATATGTTCCTATCAGAATATAATTGCTCCATTAAATTATTTAGAAGCTCTTGCTCAGACTTAGAAGCTCTTGCTCAGACTTAGTTTTACACTATATCTATTCATTTGCCTCTGCATTAGTACTCCTATATTATAATTGCCACAGCTAACGGTAAGCAATTGGCAGACAAAACCCTTCCTCTGACACTCAAATTCAGAAGCCAGGAGACAGCAATTCAGTAATTGCATGCTTTCCCTCTTTTTGCCTGCATTTTATTTATATTTTTACCTTGAAGAATCTTAATCGTCCATCTGCCAGTTTTGTAACAGCTGACATCTTCTGCCTAAGTGAGACACTCTTGATCTTTGCTGGGAAGAGTGGTTAGAAAGCACACCAAAAATAAAGAGGATCAGAGAATGGATTGCCATGTTAGCATACGTTTTCAGTTCTCATTTATATCCCTTCTTGATTCAGCTTCAGTTTGGGGGAGGGAAATGGGAGTAGCGCTGCTTTAAAAGCCATAACCTTTGGAATTAAAATGAGTTCCCAGCACAAACTGAGCAATAAAAAAGCAATCATATCACCAGGCTGCTGGCCCTTATTATTTTAGCATCAGTGTGATGGGCTTTAAAAGCTTTAGACATGCTGGGAAAGTTAAATACACGTGTTCCATTTAAAACTGACCAGCATTTAAATACGCAGACACCTGCCACGACAAGCAGTCAAGGGATTGCTCTTTCATTTTATAAATGGAATAAAACTGCTCAATAGAATGGCATGACATCTGTGTGGATATTTGTTTAGTTGCTACTGGTGTACTTAATGTAAGGGATTTAGAGTATTAGGCTCAGACAGCATACTGCAGACTCCACTTCCCCACAGTGACTTGTCTATTCAATGCAAGATTTAAGTAGTTGAACAAACTGATCCTTTTGTCTAGCATGAAATAAAGAAGAAGTGTGTAGGGGTGAGGTGGCTTGTGTTCTCGTTTTCCCTTCCTGCAAGAAAACTGTTAGCTTTGTTAGCAGCAGGAGCCATACAATGCATGCACTCTAGAGATACTGGTGCTAAGATTGTGGGGGGAAAGAAGGATGTTTTTGTTCGCTGGGCAAATGGAATAGAAATTCTGTTTATCTGAGGGCTTGAACAGAAATACTCGTCTCTCTCTAATTTTGGGGTGGTTTAATCCTTTTTTATGTTTACATTCACGTTAATTTTGAGTTGAAAACATGCATTGCATTGAAGCAAGTCAATACTTTGAAAATACCAGGACTAAATGTTCTGACTTTTTCTAGAATTTCTCTCTTGAATTCACACACAATTACAATGCCCTCCCAATGCTCACCCTCGTCGCTTGAATTAGAGCATAGTTTCAGCTTTCCTGATTGTGCTTAGGGTTGGAGAGATGTTGGACTTACTACTTGCTGAAAATATTTTGCTCATGGCTAGCTTTTTCCCTTATGATGGAATGAAGACACAAACAGAATAATATAGATCATTGCCAGTTGTAAGAATTATTACAGAAACAACCTTCTATCTTTTTTTATAGCTTTTTGGGTTTTTGTTCCCTCCACCAATGCAAAATTATGTCTGTGCCATATTTTTTGGAACATGTTCCTTCCACTGGTGCTTTTTTTATTGTGTGACATTCCTCATTTCAATATCTTGATGCTAGCTCTTCTTTCTCTTTTATTAACAATTATTTATACTGGAAATGAAAACCTATACTAACAAGAGAAGAGAGTGGTTTGCACTAGAGGAATGAGATCTGCTTTTAATTTTCCTACATGAATAATTTGTCAGTGTCGCATTTCTGGCCCTCTGTAAAAGGTGTCTAGCCTTTATTGTTTTACAAAGTAATAAAACCCTTAAAGCCAATTTGGGTTATCATTTTACTTGCTGCTTTTCTTCTTTTTCCACTCTGATAAAAGAATTGTCTGTAAAAAGACCATCCTAGAATTACTGCCACAGTCACAAGGTAAAAAAAGCACAGTCCTCTGTGTTGTGTGTTTTACTGGTAATCCAATTTAAAGAATCACAAACTGCATATAGTTAAACAGACCTGTGTGGTTAAACTGAATAATTTTGAATCCCTGGATTACTGTATAGGAGAAATGTGAAGACAAATGATTGTACTTGATTTTGATGCTGCTAGACAACATTGTTTATGTCATAAAAGCAAGACAGTACTTCCTTATACCTCATGGATTCTAATTCAGAGTGTAGCTTCCCACATTGACTTTTATATTCTAGAAAGGAACATGTAGAATTTATATTAAAAATAAATTCCAGAACAGCCTGACAAAGGAAAAAAAAATCAAAACTGGAGAAAAGATTTAACGAAAAACCCAACGTCTGTTATGTACATTCTTGTCCATTACATCAGTACCCGATCATCCCTCAAGGTTAACATTTTAATACTACTTGAAAGAATATTGCAGAGACAGGAAACTAAGAGAAAAAAAGATTTATTTATGGAGTTAGTTGGTAGCATCTGTATCTATGCTGGAATACCTGCAACTACAGAGTCAGAATGATATAATGGTTTGGGTTGGAAGGTACCGCAAAGACCATCTAGTTCCATGCAATGCCATAGGCACACCCTCCATTAGACCAAGATGCCCAAAGCCCTATCCAATCTGGCCGTAAACACTTTCAGGGAAGGGGCATCCACAAGTTCTCTGGGCAAACTAGAGAAAACTAAAGAAACCCCAATTTTCTCAGACTGTTTTCATAGCAGAGATGCTCCAGCCTCTTCTGGATTATTTTGCTGGCCCTCCTCTGGACTCACTCCACCAGGTCCATGACTTTCTTGTGTAGTGGACTCCAAAGCTGGATGCAGTGCTCCAGGGGATGTCTTATGAGAGCAGACTAGAGGGGGAGAATCACCTCCCTTGACCTGTTGGTCACGCTTCATTTGATGCAGCCCAGGACATGGCTGGCTTTCTGAACTCCAAGTGTACATTGCTGGCTCATGTTGAGCTTCTTGTCCACGATTACCCCTGAGTCCTTCTCCCCAGGGCTGCTTTCTCCTAGTCTGTGCTTGTGCTTCAAATGCCCTGACCCATGCGCAGGACTTAGCCTTCATACAGTTCGTACAGGGCCATCTCTCAAGCCTGTCAAGGTTGAATGTTTGCTTGTGGTACATGGATGCTGACTTGAAGGATACATCCATTCATATTTTAGTTCAAAAAATGCATTTAGAATTAATTATTGATCAGTCACTGCATTGGGTCTCACTGAGATGGAGTTAACTCAACACAGCAGCCCTCATAGTGCAGTACTTTGAAACGATATCTAATCCAGTGTTGAAAACATCTGCTTTGAATACCACTAAGGAGTGCCCCCTCCAGTATCCAGCTTGTCTCTCAAACCCAGCCTTCTCTCCCCCTCCTCCAAAAGCCATTAAGCTGGGGTTAGGCAAAATGCTGGGAGGTGACAGGACAGCTGACCCAAGCTGACCAAAGGGATGTTACATAACAGATGACATCAGCAATAAGAGTAAGGAGCAGAAGAATGGCTTTTTTTTTTTTTCTTCAGGCATTTGTCTTCTGAAGCAACTGCTTGGTATGTGTACTGATGCCCTACTTCCCAAGAAGTAGCTGGATTGATGGGAAGTTGAGAATTAATCTTTTTGTTTTCCTTTGTTTTCATATATGGCTTTTACTTTTCCTTATTAAACTGCCTTTACCTTGACTTTTCATCTTAGTTTCTCCCCCTGTCCTACTAAGGAGTGGGAATGAAGGAACAACTTGGTGGAAAACAGCCAGCCAGCCACGGTCAAGCCACCACAATCCCAGATAAAATAGAAACATAAAAGCATCAGTGTTTAGGCATTTTAGAAGCTGAAATGAGGCAAATGTAAAAAATTCATAGTGTTTCTTGTCAGTTCATGGTATCCCATGCTATGCTGTCATTAACTCTTAGACAGACTGAAATGGGAGCCAGTTACGCTGCTATAATACCACCCAAGCCATTGCATAGTCTCTTTATATCTTAGCAGGTGTGTACTGTAAAATGATGTCACCATATGACCTAAAACTACATAACTCATGCCTGATGTTAATGATTTAATTTACAAAAGATAAATATGGAATATATTAGTGAGAAAGTAATGAAGATACTCAACAAATTGATTTTTGAGGCCCATGTTCTCTATTCTCTATGTCTAGGACCTAATAAAGACCATCTTCAGTATCTAGAGGAACAAGAGACTAAGTGACACTTTACATCTATACCAGTAAAAACCATGGCAAAACCTAAACACAGATCAGTTGTCTATACCATTAAGTGTCTGGCTTTATGGGGGGTATTAGCATAGTGATAGATGGGATCTGGATCAGAGGATTGTATATATTAATAAAGACATAAATCCAGGGTCAAAGACTTCTGGGTCAAATTTTCTCTCAAAATATTCCTTCTGTTACTAAATACATTTGTGCCAGTCTGAACTTTGCATTTTAAGCTGCTTCTTGTTGCTAATTGTCAGCCAGCACCAAAAATTCCTTTTAATTCTGCTGTTGTTTTTGTATTCTACTTTTCTTTAGAATTTACTTGTTATTTAGTTTTGAATGAGACCCTTGGCTTTTCCTTATTAGAATGCTTTCTATATGCATTGCCTTTCTTTCCTACTCCCATCCCTCCTACTTTTTTTATAAAACTTAGAGAAGGATTTTTTTTTCTCAGCATCTTTCCAGTGCAAATGTTTTTCTTATAGCATATTTGTTTATTCAATTTACACTCCAAAATCACACAGAGACAGAATGAGCTGTAATGTAATGTACTGAGGACTAGGTAATTGCTTCCTTGTGGACGGCTCAGGGATTTTTCAACCTGAAAGCCCAGCACAGTACACAAGGTAAAGGTGCTCTTGTAATTCTGTGTGAATATATACCCTAAGATTAAACTTAATAAAATTTATACAAAAGTATTATCTGAGAACAGAAGGACTAACATAACAGTTAAAAAAAAAAAAAAAGGCAGAGTCACAGTCCCCAGGCCTGATCCAAAGCCACAGAAATTAATGAAAAGACTTCCATGTGCATTGGATCAGGCTGTAACCTAGTGAATATCTGTGAGGTATCTTTAATGCTGCCAGCACAGCTGCAAGAAGAACACACACAAAAAGTAAATGATGAAGGGAGAGTATTTTCAGCCTGGCATCTGGGTCTTTTGAGTGCCATTTCAAAAAGAAGATGGGAGGAGCCTTGCAAAATGCGATGATAATTGGGCTCTTCCTGCCCCATTGAAGGCCATCTCAAGCCTTTAAAAGTCAAATTTCGCTCATCTTGAGGTTTTTTTTTTTAAATATTTTAATTTCCAGCCAAATGAGTGCAAGTGGCATCAATAATAGATCTCTGGACCTCCGGCTCCAGAAATAGAGGATATCTCCTGAAGGGCAAATCAGCATCTCTTGTAGCTCAGCCAAAAAAATAAAAGAATAAAGCGATGTGATCATACAGGCAGCTTTTGTGTTTTATCTTGAGGAAGATGTCAGATAAGTAAAGATCAGTTTCAAGTTGAATCCAGTTGACCTGTACACCTCATTTTTTTTCAGTTCAGCTTCTCTTATATTAAGCTGGTAGCTTACAAAATATAAATTAGAAAGTATTTAGTCCGTAGCAAAATTGGAGCAGGAACTCAGCCAAGAAAGCATAATGTTAGTGTTTGCCCACTATTTCACAGCCTCCTCCAAGAGCCATAATTTTAAACAATATGAAGTACCCAGCCATAAAATGTTACAATACAGACCATACTTATACACTTCCTTTTCAATTACAGATGTCACAAGAAAGAACAATATAATTCAAGTAGCTTTTAAAAGTCTAAAATTTTATTCAGTTAAAGATTTAAATTTAAATGTAATTGAACAACATTATTAATGTAATTTTAAAACTTTAGAAGGAAATGTCTTTGTGACAGAGGCATTGTTACCTATGAGTTCTCTAATACATGTGTATTGTAACTGGCTTACTGTTGTTTTCCCCCTCTACTCTGCCTTGGTCAGGCCCTCGCGAGAGTATTGTGTCCAGTTCTGGGCTCCCTGGTATAAAAAAGACAGGGATGTCCTGGAGAGAGTCCAGCAGAGGTCACAAAGATGATTAAAGGCCTGGAGCATCTCCCCTACAAGGAAAGGCTGAGTGACCTGGGACTGTTCAGCCTTGAGAAGGCTGAGAGGGGGTCTTATTAATGTTTATAAGTATCTTAAGTGGGACACAAGGGGAAATGGCCAGCCTCTTCTCAGTGTCTGTGGAGACAGGACAAGGGGCAATGGCTGCAAATTGGTGCATAAGAAGTTCCACATCAATATGCAGAAGAACTTATTCACAAGTGAGGGTGACAGAGCCCTGGGACAAGCTCCCCAGGGGGGGTGTGGGGTCTCCTTCTCTGGAGATATTCAAGACCCATCTGGATGTCTACCTGTGCGACATGTCCTAGGGAACCATCTTTGACTCGATGATCTCTTGAGGTCCCTTCCAACCCCTACAATTCTGTTAAATTAACATTACAATTCTTTTAAATTAACTTGAAGATGTACTTTGGAATCTGCATTGGACAAAAGTTTTTCTTCTTTCAGATGATTTTTAAAGGATGCTTGCAATCCTTTTTTTTTTTTTTTTAAATTGGTAGTTTCTTTAAAGATTCAGCAGAAAACTTAAGTTCTTCAAGGAGGGAATTAACTCATTCTATTTTTGTTTATGATCTCTACAAGAGCTCCTTGGTGCTACTGTGATGAAACACAAAGACAAATGGTTTGCAATGCCACTGAAGTTGCATCACGGAAATGGACTATGCTCCTTTCCATTACCTTGCCATGGACAAGGTGTTTCAACAACAAAGATTCATTGTACAGAGCTAAAAGTTAATTTCCCACCCTGTTTATAGGTTTTCTGCATGGACTACCAATCATCTTGTCAACTGTGGGTTTTTTTAAAACATATGTGAAAGCTAATATCAAAATCAGGATATTAAAATAAAAGTGAAATACAGAAGGGAAGATCACAGACTTGCACAATACTCTATAATTTCAAACTAAATCCATTAATGATGTAATTTAGCACATATTTTATAACAGAAGCAACAACTACCAATCTGTTTGGTGCCTTCTTGTCTTTCATCTGCTGGAAGAAATAGCTCTAGAGAAGACTGCTTTGTTTCTAGATCCTATTATTAATTCTGTTTATTTTTTTGTAATGCTGTATTGACTCACTTAACATACACATAAAAACATCAACTTGGAATATGTATCATTTTACAGTGAATTTTTCTGCCTCAGTATGTAAATAACATTACATAACTTAAATCAAATACTCTGCTCCATCACTCCATTCTTGCCTCTACTATGTTATAGATAGAATATTATTGGAAGGCAGCTTGATCCCAGCTCAGGGCATCAAGCAGAAGGGATCATTGTCCATAAATTTCTTCTAATTTTATGGACAAAACCTCTTCTTCAATGGTTGTTTCTTTGTCTGTACCCTTAGTTGACAACATATTTTCTCCCCCTCAAATCTGTTTGTCTTTCCTGTTCTGCATTCTTTACATCTATGCATAATTTCATTAAGTTGCATAAACAGTAGCTCTAGGATTACAGTCAGTATAGAGGGCCAGCTCTTTCCTAAGCAGATGATTACTGCACACTTACTGCAAAGCAGTGTGACCTTTGATAGACTATATTTGTCTTCATTATCCCTTTCCAGAGCTGGTTCTTTCTATCAGATAGTAAAGCAGACCTATCTGCTGGTGAATACCTGCATGCATCTAGACTAGCTATTTTACAACTGTTTAGTAATACTTTATTTTCTCCAAAACCATGATTTCATTACTAGTTTTTCTTCCCCTGATCTTGAAATGGGGTAATTGCAGAGTTCATTGTGACTGAAAAAACTGCCATGATTCACAGTTAAGTACCTAAAGCTGTGTGGGATAGCCTATAAGAACACACAGTTTTGATACTTTCTTTAACTTTCCTTACTCTGTGATTCTTTATCATCAGATGTTTATTCATGACCCAACACTGTGTAATGAAAATTCTCCCTTCTCTTTGCCTCCTAATTAAAGTCTTACCTTAATTTTCCCTTGCTTCTTCAGGTAAGATCAAGGAAATGTATGCTCTTTGAGGCTAGATCTACAGAGGGATTAAACACATGGAATAAGATGCAGACCAGGTGCTATGAGTGCTTATGCTGTAATGTTTGAAAGCACAGTATGCTGCCCAAGAATATAGGATCTTAGATTACTTGAAAAGCTAACGGCTAGATACCTCCAAATTGTGATTTAACAAATTCTTATAAACTGAAAAGTCAATCCTAGCCAAAAAAAATACCAGCCAATGATCAAAACAATCAACTATCCCACAGAATTAAGTCAGTTTCCCTGCACTACATCTATGCAAGTCATGGTGTAGAGCTGGTAGAGCTCTGCCCCAGCATGGTCACCTACATGAGCAAGGACCACTCAGGCAGTTAACAGAGCTGCTACTTGCCTTATGCAATATATTCCAATGCTTACAATACTAGAAAGTGCTAATGGGTTTTGTGCTCCACCTGAGGACACTTAGTTGAGCTTGAATAGATACCTTACACTTTCCAACACTGCTGCCCTTGGAGTTAATGAAGTCAAAGCACTTGCTGATTATAAGGTGCTGTGTAGATTCAGACTCTCTAACAGAGCTCATGCAAAAAGCAATGTTGATCTGTCATCTGCAGTTTAAGTACTTGGCTAAGTGGTGAAAGAACTCTGTTTCTGTAACTATGTCTAATTTTTACTGAGCATTATTGTTCTGTAATGTACTCCTTTGTATAGTTTTCAAAAAAAAACCCAAACAACAAACCCATTTGAGATAATTGTGGAACAGAATCTGTCATTTACTCTAAAGCAGGTGGAAGAGCTCAGCCAATAGTCACTCACAGGCAGGTCAGGATCTGTTTTATTGCTTGCTTTACATTTTCAATTATGACCTAATTCTGTAGCCCTTATTCATGGGGCTAGTCTCATTACAAGAAGAGACTAGAAGAGCATAGGTTGTTTAGTCTAACCAAACAAAGACTGAGAAGAGATGTGATTGCTGTCTATAAATATGTCATAGGGGTAAACACAGGAGAAGGAGAAGCACTATTTAAGTTTAAGGACAATGTTGGCACAAGAACAAATAGGAATTAACTGGCTATGAATAAATTTAGGATGGAAATTAGGAGAAGGATTCTAGTCATGAGATCAATGAAGTTATGGAACAGAATGGGTAAGAAGAGAGTGAAAGAAGAGGGAAATAATCTACTTTAAAGAAAAAGCTAATTCAGGTTATGGAGAAGTTTATGATGTCAGTGCTGTGATAGCACACTCCCATCCAGTAGACTCCAATCCTATGCTCTTATTCTTTTTAATAACTTCAAAAAGAGAGTCTTTTAAATTTTAATGCTTAATAATAATCTAAAGTTTAAACTGTATTAGAAAACTGCCTGAGTCACATGTACAGTTTGAAGTGGTGTTAATACATTCAGGGATATCTACTGCAAAATAGGCCCTGTGAGACATTGAGGACAACAGTAATAACATGGATTATCTAGAGATCAAGAGATGACATCTCTACACAGTACTGCATAGGTCTCTTTCAAACACACATTAAATATCTACCAAATCAAATTACAAAGGTTTCCAAATGTCACAGATTTAGTAAAGTTGGATATTTAATTCACTGGTTTTTGTGCCCTTACTGAGTGATAATATGATGACTGAATCACCCTTACATATGTAGCTGATGTGACCATCCTCTCACCTTCATTAGCTGTCCTTTTCATAGCTCTATGATAGAGCATCTAGTTACTAAAGCTTCCAGGACAGGGGTCCTGTTCTTGTTTTATACTTCTACTATTTCCTGCAGTTTGAGATCGTGGCACATGTTTAGATCTCCTGTGCATCATCTCAATAAAAAGATAATTAATAATATTTAGGGAGAATAGGGCCACAGAGAATGTAAAGGGAGGACCAGCTGTTCTCCCAGGCTCATCTATTTACTGCATGTGAGTGGATAACTCATTCTGAGTATAGGCCTGGCCTTTAGGAGCAGAGGGTGCATTATTACACATCAAAAATCTCTCCTCGATTAAAAAAGAAGTTTGTACTCTAGCTGAGATCTGTCTCCTTAGAAAAATAATATAAATTGAAACTTTTTTATATGATTATAGATGTTAGGCAATATACTCAAATCTTAAAACAAATTTTTAATCAGGCTGTAGGAATATTACTTTAGCAAAGTATTTTAGCTATTTAGGAAATGAATAAAAATATATAATTTTTCCCAATGTGAATTATTTATTTACAAAAGTTAGCATATGATGACAGTCTGAAATCTGATATCACTTACATAACTGGCACATTTAAAGATTTTTAAAGTATTTTTATTTGCAAATTATACGGTGTAAATTATGCATTCATACAAACACTGCACTTCAAAAGACAAATAGTATGACAGCTGACAACGCTGAAAGTAACACTGTAAGCAAAAGAAGTTTTTCTTGATATAAACTGTACATTTGAGAAAAATGTTTAAATGTCTATATTGGTGCTCATGTTAACACAGTAGAAAAAATAAGAAGTGAAAAGAACACAGATGTAAGTCACAGTAAGAATTTAAAATTACTAATGGTGAGGTTCACATGTGTATATGGGGGTGGCAATTCCTCATTGGAATTCCTTTTGGATTTACTAGATCTCATTCTTACAAGCTCTCAATGAATATGTTTACATCCTACTTGTTCAACAGTGGGGATGATTAACTACTGTATAAACTACAAAGAGAAATGATAGATGCTCTCACAGCAAAAATTAAGTTTGAATGCTTTTCTGGAACATATTCACACGTCTTTTGGGAAGAATAAAGACATAAATAGGTGAAATTTCATTGTCTATGGTAAATATGAGCTCTTATCAGAAGATCTGTACCTTCAAAAAATACTGTAACTTGAAAAAACTTCAAATCTCAAGGGAAAAGCCGTTATGTAAGAGAGAAAAAAAAGAGATAAAAGCAAAGTAAGTTATTCACTACTTTATATGCAGCTGCAGTCACAAATGTACATGGAAATAGCTGGTATAGTACATAGTTTTCAAAAAGGGGTTTCATTGGACTAAGCAATTTGTTAAAGAGCAAAGGTGTAGCTGCTCATTTCATAGACTCAAAGCATGATAGAACAGCCTAAGTTGAGAAGGACCTTAAAGACCATCTAGTTCCAACCTCCCTGCCATGGGCAGGGACACCCTCCACTAGATCAGGTTGCCTAAAGCCCCATCCAACCTGGCCTTGAGCATTGACAGGGAGGGGGGGCACCCACAGCTTGTCTGGGCAGCCTGTGCCAGTGCCTCACCACCCTTATAGGGAAGAGTTTCCTCCTAGTATCTAACCTAAATCTACCCTATTTCAGCTTAAGGCTATTATCCTCATCTCCTATCATTCCATGCCCTTGTAAATAGTCCCCTCCTCTTTAGGACACCTCAGGCCTGTCAAGGTCCCTCTAGATGGCACCCCTTCCTGCCAAGTGAGTTGCTTGCACTACACAGATGGGTGTTTGCAACTTGATCCCACTGTCCATGTCACCAACAAAGGTATTAAACAGTACTGGTTCCCATAAAGACCCTTAAGGAACAACACTGGAACGCTTGTCACTGGTCTCCATTGTATCTTTTCATAGAATCATAGAATCATAGAATGGTCTGGGTTGGAAGGGACCCCAAGGATCATAGAGCTCCAACCCCCCTGCCACAGGCAGGGACACCAACCTTCAGGCCTGGATCTACACAAGGCTGCCCAGGGCCCCATCCAACCTGGCCTTGAACACCTCCAGGGACGGGGAATCCACTACCTCTCTGGGCAGCCTGTTCCAGCACCTCACCACTCTTTCTGCAAAAAACTTCCCCCTAATATCTAATGTAAACCTTCCCTCCTTTAGCTTTAGTCCATTCCCCCTTGTCCTGCCATTATCTGCTCTTTTAAAAAGTCGAATCCCCTCCTGCCTATAAGCTCCCTTCAGGTACTGGAAGGCTGCAATGAGGTCCCCCCGCAGCCTTCTCTTCTCCAGGCTGAACAAGCCCAGTTTCCTCAGCCTCTCTTTGTAGGGCAGGTGCTCCAGCCCTCTAATCATCCTTGTGGCCCTCCTGAACCCTCTCCAACAGTTCCACATCCTTCTTGTATTGAGGGCCCCAGATCTGGACACAGTACTCCAGATGGGGCGTCACGAGGGCAGAGTAGAGAGGGACAATCTCCTCCCTGTCCCTGCTGGCCACCCCTCTTCTGATGGAGCCCAGGATACCATTGGCCCTACGAGCTGCAAGAGCACCCTGCTGGTTCATGTCAAGCTTCTCATCCACCACAATCCCCAAGTCCTTCTCAGCAGGGCTACTCTCAAGAAGCTCTTCTCCCAGTCTGTATCTGTGTCTGGGATTCTTCCGTCCCAAGTGCAACACCTTACACTTGGCAGTGTTGAACCTCATTAGGTTCCCCCGGGCCCATCTTTCCAGCCTGTCAAGCTCCCTCTGAATGGCTTCCTTTCCTTCTGGGGTGTCGACCACACCACTCAGCTTGGTGTCATCCGCAAATTTTGTATCTTTTAAAACTAAGTTTTGTTAATTGTGCTGATAAGTAGTTGTTACTGTTTACCCGCTTTCCTCTGGATGTCTTCAAGTCATTTATCTCTCTGTGAATGAGTTGTACAGTGAATACATTTTGTGATGCATCTACAGTAGGGTATGACTGCAAAAGTGAATGTTACCTGCAAATAAAAGAGGAAAAGGAAACTTACATTGAATCATTGATCTCTGGCCATTTTAAAAATGAAAAATGATAGCTCTTTAATATTACATAAAAATGATATAGCAACAGGTTCATAAAAACTAAAAGAAAATAAAATGCCTTTCTGCAAATGTATTTAATGGATTTTTTTTTTTTTTTAATTTTAAAGCAGGGGCTAAAACTGGGATTCACAGTCTTGGATACAAAGCTAGCCTGTGTGTCAAAGTGAAACCCATAATCATAAAGTGGGTTTTTCCTTCTGGCACTTGATCTGACATCTCTCTCCCTGGATAAACTATTTTTCCTGTGTGAAAAAGTAAACCAAGAGTCACAGATAAAGGCCCTCAGAATCACACATTACGATTCCTACTTTTCAGAAAGCTATACAATCTTGTCATGCTCTTTAGTAAATAGCATGTCTCATCTTATCAAAAAGGTAGTGCTAGAGCTGGCTGGAAAACATTTCTGTTGTCATGAAACAGTGACACCTCACTGTTGTTTTCAGCTTCAAGTCAGGACAATTGAAGGTTTGAACATGGGTCACCCATCACCTAGGAAATTGCTTGTATCATCAGATTTTTTTAAAGTATTTTCACTTCTGTGTCTTTATTTGCACAATCTTTAAAAACACTTATAAGGCAACTTGATTAAAGTTCTGTGAAATGGTTTTGTTTCAAGAAGAGGTCATTTTACAGCAAAATCTTTTTCTGAAGACTTTTTTCTGGCTTTAATTTTAATTCTGAGAAATTATAGCCTTTCTGAGGTCCAGTCTGATGAATGCATAGTGTCTGCTGAAACATCATCCGTGAGAGGTTGAGCTTCAGGGTGTTTTAGCTGTTTTTTCATTCAAACCAGTATATGGAGAAACAAAAGCAGGTGATATTTTAAGATCCACTACATATATCTTCCTACAGATACAGTTCTATCTTACCTACATCTACATTTATATCTACATCTATCAATGTTTTAACAAATTTTTCAAACTGAAGGCTATGAATTAATATTGTTTGAGGTTGCAAGTAATGAGATCTTTTTTAACAATAATAATAAATGCACTCCCATCCTAAAAAAATCTTTCTGCTAATGACTTTTAGAGTTAAAAGCTCTGTAAAGTGTAGGCAATTTTTATTTTCAATTTTATTTTTGTAAAGGTATACATTTGTTTCTTCTTAAAAATTCTCCAGAAATTTTTTTTCCAACTGAATGTAAGGTTCTTTGGACCAGCCAAAAAACTCAAAAATGTTTATTTGAACTCAGCCTAACCTTTCACCTCCTGCTACTATGGTGACCTCATTTATGCTTCTTGTAAAATAGTTAAAAAATAAAATAAACCAAAACAAACAGACAGAAAAAAACCCCACGGTGGTTTGAGGAACTCAAGGGAATAATGAAAGTGTAAAGATCATGTTGAACTACACTAGCAGAGCTTTCTCATGAAACCTGTAGAATGCCTATTAACTCTGTTTTCTGCTTCTGTCAAATGCATTAATCTCACTCTTCTGAGTGTTATATTTGATCAAAATCAATTTCATTTATAAAGTAGAGTAAAAAAAATGTCTGAAATCACACTGTTTTAAAGAACTGTATTGATTTGGGCAAGAAATCCTTGATATTCCCTTCTTACTCCATTCCACTGGAAGTTTAAAAAAAATAATCTAAAACCCAAGAGTAAAGTTTGTCATATTTATTCTTCCAGAACAAAAGATAAATAACTTATTCACTTAGGTATTTCTTACATAATTATCTAGTCTACTTGCAGTTACTTGTATTAAAATGGACAGCAATATAGCAAACTTGAGTGTAGATGTCCTGGAAAATTTGACTCTGTTTATCTTTTAGATAGTTTCTTAAAGATTTATTTCTCAAAAAACACAATGGAACCCAAGAGAAAATTTTCAGTGGTAGTGCAAAAGATAAAGATTTTCTAACTTGGTTCAATCCCAGACGTTGGACAGAATTAAGAACTATGGCAAGCTTTTCTAGCATTTGGCCCAGAATCATCACTTAGAACTTAGATATTTCAAAAAGCCAGACTGAACAGGGGAATCCCAGCTATTTTGTAGCAAGATACCACAGGAACAATTTGAGATTATATAAAAAGTCAGTGACTGAGCCAGGACTAAAACATGCGTGTCGTCCACTTTAAAAGCCACTGAATGACCCATTAGGTAGCAACACAATAGTCATATGTTACTGTTTGACCTTGGATAGTGTTGTTTTGCTTTATAGTGACTGCCAGACCAATACCCTAAACGTCAGATATATAAAGCAGCAGCTATCAAAACCATCCTTCAATAAGACTTGATGTGAAAAAATTGAAATATAGTTTAGTATAAATTGATGCTTCTTCATTGATGGCAATTAAATACAGAATTAACAGTTTTAACAGAGTTATATAACAGTTAATACTTTACTAACAGACTGTTATTGATGAATATGTTTTCCCCCTGCTAAACTGGTTACTGTTTTAAACAGATACCTTGTCAGCACAACTTTCTATCACAGTCTTGTTACACAATATTATGTTATGGAAAGCTCAACATTGCATTTAATGTCCTGATTTGTAAATGTTTCCCCTACTTAATTTCTCTCTTTAACATGGCAATATCTCATTCAAATGGATAGTTTTAATTAAGTTCCTTAAATTATTGTTATTTATCATCCCTACAAATGCATCCCTAGAAGTCTCTTTCAGCTAGAAACCCTATTAAAGAAGAATTAGTACAAATACATAATTTAAGACAGTCTCTGTCCTCCAGGTTCTCATTCAGACATTCATGACTAGAAAAACATTTGTAAACCTCATGATAAATTAATCTACACAGGAAACCTTAAGTGTATATGACTGCTTAACTGTCACTGAAATCAACAGTATTCCAATACCTACAATGTTTGACAAACAGGATAAAGGAATTGAGTGACTTTTTGCAGGTTATACAAGCATCATCTGCCAGAAGTGGGAATGAATTTAATCTACACCAAGATTTAATCTGGTGCCTTTACCACAAGTTTATCCTGCCTTTCAAGCTTGCATAAAACCACCAAAATTGTGCTAGAGTAAATACCAGCAACTAGTCTGTATGTATCTTAGTATCAGAAGGAACTGCTCATGATAACATGAAAGCAGGAGTACATGGGTTTTGATAAACCATTTCTAGATTTTGTTTATTTGTTTGCTCTTTTTTTTAATAAATGAAGGTGTGGGGTTTTTTAAAAAATTTATTATCTAAAACAATCCCCAACATGTAATAGATACCCTGTTTCAGGAATTGCATTGTGTATGTGCATTTGCAAATTCCTATTTGCCCTATACAAAACAATCCTTTTGTATTTGCAGGTCTGATTTGGAGAGAAAGAATTTTATGCAATAAAAAGCAAAATTACATTTACTCCACATATTCCAGATGAATGTTACATGAGTGCATCTGTGGCAAAGTGGATTTGCATAAGGTAGAGGGGATAAAAGAAATGCACATATTTAAGGGAGATAATATCAGAAATGGTATCTCAAATTATTCACGGTCAATCATGGGATTAGACCCCCTGCAACGTGTAGTCATTAAAATGAAACACAGAAAAAGATTAAAGTTTAACTTTTTCTCAAGAACCTAAAATATTAATACAGTTTTTGGAAAGTAATGCCAAGAAACAGATGTTGCAGAGAGCTGTTTTCTTCCATTTGCAATGCTGAGTGCCTACAGAAACTCAGCCCTCTGCAGTCGACAAGGCTCCTTCCAGATGTAAAAGAGTGGAGTAAAGTTGGGATACTACACAGATACATCCCTAATCTTGATGACTGAATAATTAATAAAATTAATTTATATATTTTTAAAAGCAAGGAATGATCTTGTAAGGTTGTTTTCACAGTGGCATTCAATAAAGAAAAAAAAAACCCACCACAACCCACACCCTTGCCCTGAAAAAAACCCTAAAACTGTCTACAGTTTCTGAAAGAGGGTCTATTTCCCTTTCATAAATTTCCTGTCATTTTGATTGAATTCATGTGCTTGGTGGAGGCAGAGTATACTATATTTTTTATTTTATTTTTATCATCAATATATTCCTGCAGTAATTTCATGGTTTACTTTCTATTGTTTTACAGACATCAGTCATTCACAGATCACTGTTTGAAATAAAGTGCAGGAGAAAATGAGTGTGATTAACACAGCAGCTAGGTTGACTGTTCCAGCTCTGAAACAGCAGTTCCAAGGTCAAACAGGAATCCTATTGCTATTTTGTGGGAACATTACATAAAGCCCACAGTTTGTTTCAAATAAATGTTGTCCATATGTCTGATAATTCATTTGCCTATACATTTCTTTTCCTACGATGTTGTTAGCTCAGAAAAAGATAATAGTAATAGCAATGTTCCCAAGTCAACAACCTGTTCTGTCCAAAGTACTGAGAATTTAAATGTATTTAAACTGTAAGCTCCTCAGGTTTATTTTTTTATGATGTACAGCACACAAGTGCTCTCAGAGGATAATGTAATATAGTGTTATATATAAAGCAATGTAATGCAGCGTCTAGAAAACACCCGTGTAGGATCAGGATCCTATATAGAACTGAGATTGGTGCCATAGTCACCCTGGACACCAGGTTGCAGGGTGGTTCTCTAAACATATTAAAAATGCTGTGTAGTAATCTTCCTGTAGGTTATCCTCTACATAAGCATGTTATGAATCATCCTGTGTTTACAACAGCCTTTTGCCCAACTCCAGTCTTACAAATAATTTTGTGCCTGCAGCAATGCAAATCCACCCTGCTTTTATATTTTAAAAATGTGTGCCATGTCAGAGCTTCCCTTCATTTGTGTCTTCTAGCTCCTTTTGAGAGAGAACTTCAGCTCATTCCATGCTGATCAGATTTTCCTCAGTTTAATAAATGAACATTTGATTACGCTGAAATGTGGGACAATTTGTCTTTGTTGCTATTCTTTGTGGCATGCTTAAATATTATTTAGATGAAGTCACTTTCCAAGGAAATTATTCTCTGCAGGAGCCTGAAAGTGGCAAATTTAAAAAAAAAAAAAATTTGGAAGCTCTGCAGTGTTTCACGCAAGTGAATAGCTGGAAGCAGTTGGTTATGGAATTTTAATGGCTAGATTATCACCTCTATTTCTATAAATAGACATGGTTATTACAGTTTGAAGTATGTTGTAATTTTTAAGAAGTAATTGTACATGGATTCTCCTAAACCAATGATATGTCTCAGACTGATTTTCTACGTTTAATATACACTATGACACAGAGTGTGAAAATGTGAGTATTCAGCATGAGCCTTCAGAACTGAGGAAGAAAATTGCAGTTAAATTATGTTTATTCAGAAGATCTTTTTTCCTTCTGTAAATTTAAATGTAGATTTAAATCTTCCTTCCATGCTATGATTAAGAGTTAAAAGGAAAAATAAAAGGGGAATGGGGGTAGGGATAGGCTATCCAGAAGTAGGAAAGATTTCACAGGATATAGATTACGTTCAAAGTCCTCCCCTCACTAGATGTGGGTTTCTTTCCTAGACAAATTGTAATTCTTTTGTTAGGGCATAACCAGTCAGTCTAGGGTCATCCTTTTCTATGTGAGGTCTCATCATGATGGGTCTCAGAAACTTACTGTCTATTTATCTATATATAGCTAAATATCTATCTGTAACCTATAACAATATTTATAACTATATATATATTCTTTTAGTCACATTATTTTTGTCATCATCACTGAAATAGCTGTGATTTCCATAATTTCTGGGAGTGGTCCTTGGTGACCTAGACACCAGGAGAGAGGAGTCATAGTTCGCTTGTATGGAGTGGCCTGAATGGAGTCTCTTGATCTCAGAAAAGGGACCAGATAACACTTAGTTAAAGAGTCAGTAAGAAACTGGGATAGAACTCCCTTCTGATTCCCCTTCCCCAGTAAGTCCAGATAATACTGTGTCTCAGTAACCGTCAAGGAAAGCTTTAAGTAAAAATTAGTTCATCTGACTGATTTGCTTCTACTTTCCCCAGGAAAACAAATGAGGGATGCTCTTAGAATGTGCTCTGTTTAATGTTCAAAGCCTTAAAGAAACCTTGAAAGATTGGCATGTCCTTCTTGCTTCTGATAGTGAATCCTGCTGCTTAAAAATACAGTTTTAAAATCGAGATCAATTTAAAAAGCAGATATAGATTTATATTGGTACTTAGTCTGTACTGAGTTCTCAGCTGTACTGTGGAAACACTCAGCTTCATATAAGCAGTTTGTATGACTATCTTAAGAAGATACTTGTTCCCTCCTATTGTAAATTTGCTTCAGAACCTCAGTACTCAAAAACCCAGGAATTCCCATTATTTTTATTTTGACCTAAGGTTATGGGCTACTACTGTTGCAGCCCTTATCACAGTGTACTCTTTTTATCCTAGTATGTGCTCCCCATTCAGTCCCAATGTGCAAGCAAACAGAGCTTCTGTGTTGCTTTGGCTGAAATTCTCTACTAGCCCCTTTTTTTTAAATGGAAACTTCCTTCTTTAGTTATCTGGAAGGATTCTTTTTATTTATTCCATTTGAACATAATCTTCTTCTGAACTGTATCCAATATTCCTGAAAAGGCTTTACTAGGGTTGTTTAATAAATATAATGATTTTCAATCTCCTCTGGCACTGCTTTTTTTGAGCCATCTTCAGATTGCATTAGCCCTTTTCATGGTTGTGTTAAAACCATGACTCATAGTCATCCTGTGGTTAACAAGTATGTCCAGATCCTTGTCATCTTATCTGTGTGTTAAGCTCCCAGCTACTACCAGCTCAGTTCTTATTAGTTCCTAATAGCACTGCCTTATTTTTTGTACTATTTCATTTTTTCACTTCATTTCAGAGCTTGGAGTCTACAAGGTCATCTTTTCCTTTCTGAATCTTCCCCTGTATTGATAACGTCTCCTGACTTCGTGTCATTGTGGAAGTACCTTTAATTACTTATAATCAGCAATTACAGTTTCAAACAGAAGTGACCTCACAAAGTAGTTTTAATGTTTTTCTAGGCTTTTTTTTTAATTATTATTTTTCACCTTGTATAATTTGTACTTTCTTGGTTTTCTTGATTTTCCCCTTCATTGGGAGGTAAATGTATTAGGAAATGTTTCCTTTGTCCTCATCTGCAGATTAGTGGGTGTTAATTTTATGCAAGAAATTTGAAATGCAAGAATATAAATGAGCTGTATTTTGATTCTGGTATCTGAAGTCCAAAAGCTAATAGAGGAGAAAATATGAAATAAATGAGCAAGTCACCAAATGTGAGAAGACATTTAAGAATTAAAGTACAACAGACAAGTCGTTGAGGCACTAAAAGTGTATCTTTTCCGCTTTTTGCTTCCAACTTTCAATTGGCATCTTCCAAACCTTGTACGTTTGAGAATATTGTCAGTAACCATTTTCCTGCTGCATCCAGCCCTCTGCTGAGACCGCTGCCTCTGCTTTTAGAGGGCTGCTTTCTAGGGCTGCCTCTGCCTCCTACCATCACATGAGATTTACACTCACTCTGAGGTTATGATTGCTGTGACCTAGCTAATTCAGCTCATGAAATACTTCAACAGGAGGTTTTTTTAATTTCCAAGGATTTTTAATTCCAGGAGTCAAATTCAAATGATGATCCATTCACAGCAGTTTTCTGCTGTTCATCCTGTGCTCTCACATCTTAGCAGTAAAGCACACATCTTTGTTGGGGAGAACCTGGCTCAAATGATAACCCGGGTATTCCTCTTCATGAATGTAGATATTGACATCATCTTCCTGGTTTCTCTGGTTGCCATAGCAATCAATGGAGAAAGGGAGAGTGGTTTTGGGCAGAGCTCTGCAGGAAAAAAAAAAATGCATTGAATTGAGCTAGGTAAATGTAGCTGGCATGAAATAACACCAACAGCTCACTTACAATGAGGAAGATCAACAGCTTCTGCCAAAAAATCCCTTTTGAATGGGTGAGTTGGGGGTAGAATTGAAAAGGGGACATTTTTGCATATACATGGGTGACTGATTATAGCTTTGCACATATTTAAGAAAACATCACTATATCTCCTATTGCCTTCTCAGTGAAATATATTGGATAGGATGATACACAAGGTGCAGTGAAATTGTGCTTCCTGGGTACTAAACTCTCACTGTAGGCACCCCCTCAGCTTCCAGCATATGAGTGCAGACAGGTCTGGTGAGTATATGTTCAAGTGCTGGTACTGAATCAAATGTTAGTGCCATGAATTTCAGCTCAGTAGAACTAAACAGCATGACTGTTCTCATCCATCCTAAGGTAGATAGCAATGTTGAAAGCACATGAATTCAAGGAGTCCAGTATGTCCAGAAGCTCCTATTGAGCTTAATGCTGTACATTCTAAAAGCTCTGAGAACTGCACCTTGTTTGTTCTCTGTTCCCAAGCTGTCACTGCCAGAGAACTTTAGAAATTAACTTAATTTACCTCAGTTTCCCCCATTTATAAAACAGGGAAAAAAATCCTGAACTCCATACAAAGTGTATTAACATATATATGAACAGTCTTCACATAGGCTAACATAATATAATTACTTATTTGATAATAACTTTGTTTAATCAAAACTTTTTAATCTGTCTCTTTAAATGTATTTGGTGAGAGAATTCAGTGCAGCATTCAGTTCACAATCCTGAACAAATTCAAATTTCTTTACCATAGCAATAAGGGAACAAAATAGAGGACAACATGGAATATAGAAATATCCAAACTGAGATAAGCTTTTGAACTGAGAGCTGCAGGAAGAGCACAGCACATTAATTATGATGATTATTTATATTTCACAATTCTGTAGCACTATTCATTTACAACAAGCTTTTCAAACTATATATAGATACTGTAGAGAGGCTTCATAGTGAGAACCTTTTCTATAGCATCTCTTCCTGGAGGATGGTATTCGGTTGATACTGGATACTTACCTCAGAAATTGGGTAAAACACTTTTATCTAAAGACTCCAGTCAATCCCAGCTTACACAGAAACAGTATTTAGATATTTAAAATGCACGTGAAAGGCAGTTTTTCAGGAGTTTTAAAAACAAATGACAATCTTCTTTCCTTAGTTCAGTGCTTGAGTTTCTGACAACTCAAGAGAGACTTCTCTGACTACATATTTATGCTGCAGTCCTTATATTGAACATAGCTTAAAACTGGAACATGTTGCACTGAAATTTTGGGGGATATAAAATTAATTAGAATTTTATAAATTTAAAGTTAATTAAACAGTTAATTTTAAAAAATAAGAATAATATCAAGGAGGCTAGAAATTTATCTGAGAAGAAATCAGTCTGGCTTTATGCAGAGGTCTTGTTACATTTCTCTCATGATGAAGATGCTCTTCAAGTAAGATTACTTTTACCAATAAAGGGTTAAAACCTGACCTATAATGGAAGTCAACATTAAAATTCTTGTTATGGGATCAGGAGTTACATACAACACTGTTTTGTAGTATCTTTATCCATTCTAGAGAGCAGAAAAGAGATATATTTTTGCTCCTCTGATTCACATTTAGGCTGAATGTAATCAGCTGTGATGTATTGCTGGTTACACGAATTGAAGGGATGGGCTTTGTTGGAGGTTTGTCCATAGATGTAACACAAGCCTCATCAGTGTAAAGGATCTTTGCCAACATTAATATTAATATCTAATGGCTTTATTCTATGATTCTATGATTCTAAATTATGTCATGGCAAGAGTGTGTCAAATTCTATACTACATATCATCATCACAATAACAATAATTCGAAAATATGTTCACTCTCACCCTATGCAATATATATGCTAAACAGACAAACTAAACAAACAGATATCAGATAAAAAAAATTAAAATCTGCATTTGCAGCTGAGATTAGGACCAAGGGCAACTCCAGCAGAGTACAAAAGAAAGGCTCTAACCACTAAGATCTTGCCGATTTTGAAAAAAATGAACATTCAAGCCTTTTTTGCAGGACAGTATAGTTCCAACAGAGACACCAGAGATTGGCAGAGCTCCAGGGTCTTCAATTCCTGCCCTCCCAGCTCTCTGAAGATAATAGAAAATAAAATGGTTTCAAAAGGTAGAACTCAGTAGCTTCAGGTTTAGGGATCAGTTATAACAAGAGTGAACGCCCCTCTGCCCTTTCAAAGGGGCAGATACACCCTGACTTTCTGACTGGTGGATATAATGAGTCCTGTCTTCTTTGGGCCATATCTGCCAATTGCACAGATGTTACCCTCATTAGCAGAGGTGATGGGTGAGATGGGAGAGACCCATTGATGACTGGTTGGACCATTCTGAATTAAAAGATAAACAGGAAAGAGCAGAACACTGGGCAACTGTTTCTCTACATTCCTCCAACAATAAATGGTTCTGTGTGTATCTATGACAACGCTACAAGGATGGAGACTAAGTATAAACCTACAAACAGAACAAGTGCAAGCAACAGAAGCAGGAAAATGAATTAGCTGCAACTAAGCAAAGGAGGCTAGAAATATTCAGACAGCAGTAAAAATGGAAGCAGTGTAATTTGCAAGAATTCAGGGAAGAAGATAAAGGAACTGCATTAACTGTAAACTTAGGGAACAATAAAGAACCCAGGTTTCTCTTTTAAAAAGACTGCATGAAAAGGAAGAATTGCTTATGTTAAATTAAGTGTACTTTTGTTATAAAAATAGTCACAGATTTTTATAAAATTTTACTTGCTTTATTCATTTTTAACTAAAATACACATTTTTTTCAAACTAAAGACCTGCTTTAAATGTAATAGAAAAAGGAAAGAAAAAGAAAGGGAAAGGGATAATAAAAAGATCTACAGATGCAAAATACATCAGTAGTAAAATCAGGAAACTTGTGATGGCCTATCAGTTACTTCAGTAATTCCTGGTTTCCTATGAATTTCTGTCTTGTGATTGACTGCTTTGCTGTTTTACTTTGAATATGCTTTACTCATAGTTAGGGCATTCAAAAGAAAATTTCTACTATTCAGAATTCCCATATCAAATGAATTTTAAGTTATCAGTGAAAACTTCTACTTGCTCTCTGGAGAATAGAAAAACTATTACTAAAGCTACCTGATTCATCCAGAGTTTGTGGGAGCTTTGGTTGTGCTTACATTGTAAACCAGCTCCAATGTTGTGGTTGTCTAACAGTACAGTTGTCCAAACTGGCAGATTACTTGCACTCTTAATCCCTGAGTTAATTTTGCTTGCACATTTAAACTTCCAAATATGAATTCTAAAGGGAAGAAAAAAATGCTTGTGTGCTTGAGTGTACTCACTTATTGCCCTCATTGTAAGGACACAGCTTTTAAGATGTAGTCACTACTGTCGGTTTTGGTAGAAACTGATTGACAACTCCAAAGGTCAGAGCAGTGAGGAGCAGCACTCAGGCAAACAAGCACATATAGACTATGAATTAATTTCTTTCAGGTGGGATTCAGCTACGGATTGTAAACCCCTTGGATTTCAGTGTCTACATATGCATAATTATGAGTGAAGTATCTAAGCTTCTATTGCTATCATCAGATGGCTAGAATATGATCTTATTGCCTCTATATAAGCAACCAGTGCCACCAGAAATACCCTGTGGTGCTCAAGGTATCCACGAGGGTCTGGCAGACATGACCAAGAACCTATATGCTATGGTAAATTAGTACTTGGAGGCCAGGTGGGCTATTCTAGATTTCTGAGAAGGCATGAGGAGAGAGACTTACTTCTGGGTAGCTTTATCAACTCCTTAATAAAAAATAAAATCTGAAGAGTAATTTGCTCTAAAGTGAACTGAAGAGTTGCAGCTACTCAGGTAAATGCTCAGATGCTTAGAAGACTTTGTCACATTTAGACACCAAGATATATAGTTGATTACATACTGCACCTGAGTCCCATCCGTTGTTTCCACTGGAAGCAGAAGTAGATATGAGCAAAGTCATAAAAAACTGGTGAATAAAAAGCCTCTTAGAAAGGCTGTGCAGCATATTGGAAAAGAAATAAATTTCCTAATAACTTCTATATAAGAATGTTCACCTGCTTAAATTAAACAGTGTGCTTAACTGTGTTGCAAAAATGGGCCATATTGTGAAAGAAAGCAAAAGAAAAAAAGAATCCAAAGAAGACAAAGACCTGAAATACTTTTTTATGTGAGTCTCTGGACATCTACATTCTCACCATCTTAACTCTTTTTTCTCTCTCTCTTTTTTTTTTTTTTCTTTAGCAATGTGTTCATTGACGTTAATCATGCCACTTTCAGAAATGAAAAATTTCCTAATTAATTAGCACTTCAGACAGAGGTATTTAAATGCAATTACATATTCGGAGCTTTGGGGTTTTAAACAAGCCTGATTAAAGTTAACATTGAAGTTGACTCTGTTGAATTCATACGTGAAAAAAATCGTTTAAGCTTTAAGTATTCTATAGGTGTCCCATACATTTTTAGGATTAAACTTTTCATATGACTCAAGAGTCTAACTGATGCACTCCAAAAAAAAAAAAAAAAAAGAGAAAAAGCATCTGACAGAGGTGAATATTAAACTATTTTCCTGCAAAACCTGGGTTTCAGTCTAGTATACCATGTGTCACTTAAAGGGTATGAGTCTGATGTGTGGCTTAGAGAGATCCTCTTGTTGAGTTGCAAGGTCAGAAAGGGTTCCTTTCCTTTCTAAACTCCTCCTTGGAGAGTAGCCTTGGTGCATCTAGGCCCAGTCTTAGTCCCAGACTCAGTCAATGGTTTGTGTCTAAACGGTTTTATATAAGTGTGTGTGTGTATATATATATGTATACACACATATATATATATGTATACATATATATATGTGTGTGTGTGTGTGTGTGTCTATCTCCAGATATCATAGCCTTTCAGAACCACTGAAGGACTTACACTGACATAGCTTCACAAAGGTGAAACTAATAGAAAGTTTATTAAAGTGACTGACATAAAGAGTTCAGAATTGTTATTGATAAATGCACTTACTGCAATAGTGCTAATTTATGCTTAAAATGCTAGCAAAATGCTATTCTGGGTATTATCACCAAATGGGTGAAATTGCAGTTGCATACCCAGAAGGCTTCCTTGTCTTGGGTGGAGAAGAAAGAGCACAACCTTTTTCCTGTCTCTTCAGGCCTTCAATTTCTTTGCCTCCCCCTGCCCTGGGTATAACTTCCTTGATGCTCTTTATGCAATAGTCTTAGCTGTTCCCTCCCATGAGTGATGTTTAAAATGTTTTAGGTGGAGAGTTGTGTACTATAGTCATATATGTTTAGCATGTACTCCATTTAGCTCAATGGTATATTTAGGGGTGTTAACTTTAATATTTATTTCATGGTTAATGAAGCAAAGGTTCTCACTCTGGGTGCTGTGGCCTTCAAGATTCTGTGTAGAAACTCTCTGTCTGTTTATTCCTCATCATCTAGTCAAATCAGAGGCGTCTTGCCACTGTAAAACTCCCTCCTTTGGCTGTTCCTCATACCAGCCTCTCAGATTTCCAATCTTATTTTGTATATGAAATAAGCAGACACTGGTGTTTTTAACCTCTTAGGTGCTAGTCTCACACTATGACTTCTCCTGTTAAAGGAATTTGGGCTGGTTGTGGTGCAGTTAAACCAATGACCTATTTTAAGGTGAATGTCGAATTAGAAAAACCACGTAGATCCAAATGAGAGAGGTTGTGTTGCAAAATTATCCCTTTAAAAGGCAATTTATCAAATGCAGAGATAAATGAAATTTAAATTAAGCTAGGAATCTGTAAATAAATAGGTCAAGTATTTAAATGATTTTGTCCTTCTCACTTGTTTAAATACAATCTTTGATGCAAAAATTCCTTTGCTACAGCTTAGTCTGGAGGGTGCATTGTGGATCTAAATGTTCTTTATAGACAATGACCAGAACTGCCTTTCTAGATTGCCTATCCAGAAACTTCAGTAAATTTCCATCAGTGTTTACATGATTACACTCCAGTTCTAGGCTGCAGCATAGAACACAGACCCATGTCACCAAAGGCCTTTTGTATTTTATAGTTGTGAAAGCTTGAGTTCTACCATTGTGGTTTTCTCACAGGAATTAGTCATTAATTCAAATGCCCCAGAGGCCCTGATTTATTCATAAAGTAAACCATGTTTCATTGTGAGCTGAAGCATTTTTCCATCCTTCCTCTGCACTCAAAACACATGGGAACTTTGTAATTGCTATCTACTAAATACCTAATTGTCATATAATTTAGATTCTTGTTGGTCCTCAGCATTTCCTAGGAAAACATTTTTTGTTAATTAAAAAAATATCTAGTTAGAAGTTACTTTCTCCTTATTAATTTATACTTATGAACTCCTACTTCACCTGTTCACGTTATCACTTTCCTTCCTTAACCGTTTTTGTCTTTATGCATGAGAAAACAAATCCATAAACCAGTATTTTTCATCAGCCCTTTTCGAGGATGCTACACTACCTTAATCTAGACCATCAAGGGCCATTGCAGCATTTCATGCCCTGTCTGTGATAAATTATTAGGGTGCAATCTGCAGTTACAAGTCAAAGCTATCATTTGAATCAATGTCTGTGTTAAAGTGCTATTGTCACCCCCTACTAACAGCTCTGTTGCCTACTGGTCGCAGCTTCTGTTTCAATTTATTATTTTGGCAGCTCAAAACAGGTGATTTTTTTCCCTGAAAGCTATGGGACACTATACTGAAACAATTCTCTAATATTGATTTAGAAAGACTACATATTAGCTTTTGTTTTCTGTCACCATTGTCTCAACACCTGCAAAATTACTTCTAATAACAGTGTATCTGATTCTTTGGAGAAAAAAGGTTTGGAGATAGGTTGGTCTTTCATTTCAAAATTCTTTTCTTGCAAAGACACTAACAATGGAAATAAGCATTTTTAAATGGGTAATAGTGGCTGTTTACATAACAGTACTATCCAGGTCCCTCAACAAAAAACTGAGCCCCTTTGTGCAGCATACAGACTACACACAAAGTATTCATACATACGCTGAGATAGTTTTCATGTCATTTTAGCCCTCATTTTGCTCTATTTTTAACATTAGTTCTGATTTTTTTAATTATTATTAATAGTAGGAATGTATGTCCTGAAACAGTCTATTAGGAATAAAACATTTTTGAAAGGCAATTAGGAATTAATGTTGACAGGGTTTAAAATTGAGTTACTATCAGCTGCTTTCAGGAAAATTATCTGACATGAAAAAACAATTGATTATAATTTGACTTCCCCTTCCCCCAAAATTTTAAAAATCTGCAGTGGAAAATTACATAAAAGGATTTTGTGTCTTCAAGCTTGTAACAGTGTGGGGTTTTCATACTATGAAAGGGGATTTACTGGTGTGACAAGCTGCTAAAAAGAGGTGTCATTTTTCATATAGATACTTTCACAATGTAAGCCAGTCTCTGTGTTGTCACTTAGATGCTACCCAGTAGCTGTAGCCGTTTAAATTGGCATTATTAACATTTATTTCCAACAGCTAGATGCTAAATGAACTTTGTTTTTCCTTCTACCTGTCTGTATTTCTAACCACAGCTTGAACGATAGCAGAATAATTGAAATCAAAGGTGATAAGAAAATGAAAAGTAAAAAGAAATCAAGTGCTTATGCCAATCAATCAGTAACTGTATATAGTAGGGACAAATATAAATCTTCTTTTCCCAGAGATGATAGTTAAACTATTCCCATAATGTGTATTTCACATTTCAAAGGCTGTATAACATAAATTGGCTTTTATATTCAAAATACAAATTGTCAGTTGTTCACTTTCTTAGCTTGTTCTTCCTTGAAATTGCATGAGGAATCTCAATAAGCACCACATTTTAAAAACAGAACCCTTGAGATGCCACAGTGTTTTATGGGCCTGAGTCATGTACTCAGATGGAGGGTCTCTTTTTACTCTCTGGGGTTCTGGGACAGGAGACGGTGAAATAAGCAGTAGTATGAATACATAGCACTGCCAGAATAAAACCTAAAAATATTCCAGAGTTGATGATCTTTAAGGTCCCTTCCAGCCCTAACCATTCTCTGATTCTAAATCAAAGGAAAAAGTCTCCCAGCTTTTGGTGGGCTTTGAAATAATGGCTGTCAACCTGCACCAACAGGATGTGTTGCAGACCTACTCCCACTCTATGGTAAGATTGGGAACACTGGCCTGGTGGAGGGTGAAGACAGTGAAGTGAACATGATTTTCATTTTACTTGACTTGAGAAAACCTACAAATATAGTTTGTCATTGTGGCAAATGAATTTAGACTGTTCTAAGAATAATCTTTCACAGATGGACAGTTCTCTCATCCTTTTTTTTTTTTTGAGAAAAAACATAATTGAGAAAACAGGACAGTTGCAACCTACATAGGCTGAGGACCACCTGAGTCTGCCCAATTTGCAGATAAATGCCTCCAAGTAGGCTGGCCTTATCGACACCACTCTAGCCAGTCCCATAGGGTTCACTCAATATGTTTAGCAATGGTTGGTCGCAAGATTTGCCTCATCCATTTTGGCTTTCCCTGAAAAACTCAATCTCTATGCAGCTGTTTCACATATTTAGACTCTTCTGAAGTGAAGGTGTATTAACCACTGGCATGCTGTGTGTCTCTTCCACACTTCTCACATGAAACATTACCTTGGTAACTGGACAGAACTGGGATAATTTGTCTGGTATCCATCCAAGTGACCATACAGTCAGAAAGCAGGCTGTGGTAGTACAAGGACTGCTGCACTTGAGATGTTGTATTGTCCCTTCATCCCTTAGTGGATATACAGTGGCATGTTCCTTCATCAGTGATGCTTACTGGTTAGAGAGCAGGCT
This sequence comes from Gallinula chloropus, assembly GCF_964237585.1. Classification (NCBI taxonomy): domain Eukaryota; kingdom Metazoa; phylum Chordata; class Aves; order Gruiformes; family Rallidae; genus Gallinula; species Gallinula chloropus. The sequence goes on from NC_140086.1 coordinate 7,200,467, forward strand.
GCAAGGACAGTCATGCTCTGTATTCCCCCTTCTTCATCTCATAACAGTGTTCAGAGCCTGAAGAACTGTGACCAGCTCCATCTAAATTGGGATGAGGTATCCTGAATCCTGTGTTTCGTTTTGTGATGTTTTCCAGGGAATAGCTGGCAATATATCAGGATTTTCTATATCATGATTCATAGAACAGATTTGTGATTTATTCACTTACAGGTGGAGAGGTGGAAACAACACATGCATGTTCCAGGTTAAAATTAACGTAGAATTTACAACTACTAGAGCTATATCTTTTTTTCTTTAATTTTAATGCAAGCAACATTTTCCATAGTCTAGTTCACATATGTAGATAGTTATGATGGTATCTTTGTGGGTCAGTGGTTCTTTGGTGGCTTCTGAGGAGAAAGAAAGGAAGGAAGGAAGGAAGGAAGGAAGGAAGGAAGGAAGGAAGGAAGGAAGGAAGGAAGGAAGGAAGGAAGGAAGGAAGGAAGGAAGGAAGGAAGGAAGGAAGGAAGGAAGGAAGGAAGGAAGGAAGGAAGGAAGGAAGGAAGGAAGGAAGGAAGGAAGGAAGGAAGGAAGGAAGGAAGGAAGGAAGGAAGGAAGGAAGGAAGGAAGGAGGGAAGGAAGAAAAGAAAAGAAAGAAAGAAAGAAAGAAAAGAAAGGAAAAGAAAAGAAAGGAAGGCGTCTCCTATTTTCACAGGCTATGAGAACATCATGTTTGAATGCCTGAACTGCATAACGTGAACTAAGGACAAAACCTTGTTTCTCTCACATTCTATGTGCGTAACTCAAGCACTAAATCCTTCTTTCATTTACTTTCTATAAAAATGTTCAAAATATATCCGATGAAAGGAAAAAGAAAACATGGTTTTTACATCCTTAAAATTTTCAACACATTTATTATATTCCTATCAATATATTAATTAAGATTATGTATGGCTCAAAAACTGCCTGATGGGACAAGACCTTGTGGGGTTGGTCAACGTTATGCACCAGCAGTGTGCCCAGTTGCTAAAGAAGGCAAAGAGCATCCTGACTTGTATCAGAAATACTGTGGCCAGCAGGAAGAGGGAAATGATTGTCTTCCTGTACTCGGTACTGGTAAGGCCCTACTTGTACTGTGTTCAGTTTTGGGCACCTCACTACAAGAAAGACATCGAGATGCTAGACTGTTGTTGCAGATGGGATAGATCAGAGGGATGCACTTCGCTCTTAAGAGAGAGGCAATAATATGTTTATTGATATAAACAAAAGGGTGTAAGGGTGTTTAGTAATAAACACGACAGTGATTAAGATTTGATGGTAAGGTAATCTTGATTAGTTAGTGCATAGAGAACAGGGTCAGATGAATCTATCAGGGAAACCCTCCCATTGAGTCATGAGGTTCAGAAAGAATCCCCTTGCTTTCTAAACTCCTGCTCAGAGAGGAGCCTAGGTGCGGCTGGATTCAGTCTTAGTCCCAGACTTGGTCAATGGTTTATGTCTAAAGGATTATATATGCAATAGATCCTTTCTATTTCTTAGCTAAGATCACAAGTGTTAGTGCACTTATTCTCAACTCACCGAGGATCTGTTGCGGATCTGTCACGGCAAAGATTCTTTCAACCTCGAGGAGTAACCTTGAGAGGCGTCCCTTTCAAGAGGAGATCCTGTTGTGCAGCCTGCTGTTGTCTCAGGAGAGCTCAAAGGGCTCTTGGACTGCTCACTATCTATGCAGTAAGATGATTGGCTCATAGTCATATTCACATACCACCTGTATATGCCAGTGGACACTGACCAGTGTCTGGTGGGCACATTAGCATAGATAACCCTTGGCTATTGTGTTGTTATCTGTCTTCCCGAACTGTGAGACAGATGCAGAAATCACAATCAGCACCAATGGTTATCAATCAATCCATGTAAACAGAAAAAAGTCAGGAAAACATGGGGGCAATGGGGGAAGCATACCATCACAACTGTGCCCAAAGGAAAGCAACAACGTTGGTGAAGTTTCTAGAGAGGAGCTCTTATGAGGAGAGCTGTGGGAAGAAAAAGGAAGGACAGGACATTCAGAGTGATGGTGTTTTCTCTTCCCAAGTAACCTTTACATGTGATCGAGCCCTGGAGATGGCTGAACAACTGCCTGCTTATGGGAGGTGGAGAATGAATTCTTTATTTTTCTTTGTCTGCACATATGGCTTTTGCTTTACCTATTAAACTGTCTTTATCCCAACCCATGGGTTTTCTCACTTCTACCCTTACAATTCTGTCCCTCATACTGCTGTGGTGGGAAGTGAGAGAGCATCTGCATGGTGCTTAGTTACTGGCTGGGCTTAAACCACAGCAGTACTTTTGGCACCCAGAACGGGGCTTGAAGGGCTTGAGATGCCAACAGATTTGATTGGAACATGCCAGATCAAATTTATAGCTGCTATTAGATTAGCTATTAATCAGGAGTCTTCTTGCTTGCCATGGGGCTTGCTTGCCTTACTGTATAGTAGAGTGTAGTACTCTGTAGTACTCTGGAACTCCAGTTTGGACTCTAGTAAAAGGTACTTTGTCTAGAGGATGAGTCCACATGGGAGCAGGACACCCCAGAGCATCTGCGGCTATGAATAAGTCATCCAAACCAGAGCACGTACATCTCAGAGCACCTGTAGCTGTGGTTATGGCTGTGCCACAGCAGGTATGCCTCTGAAGGGATTGTGGCCCAAGGATAAGTCCATGCTGGACAATGTACACCTCAAAGCATGCTGTACTAGGTACATCTTGGACAATCAATGGCTGTGTATGAGATCATGCTGGAGCACCTCAAAGTGTGAGGCTGTGGATAAGCTCATGACAGGGTGGGCAAACACCTGGAGGGACCACAGGCATGGGTAAAGCAATATTGGAGAAGGTTCACTCCTGAGAGAACTGTAGCTGTGGGTAAGGCCATGCTGGAGCAAGCATATCACTGAAGGCATTTTCAAAGTGACTGTGGCCCTGGATAAGTCTATGCTACAGCAGGTATATCCCTGGAGAGACTGTGGTTCATATGTAAGGCTCCACTCAGGCGCAGGTACACCCCTGAGGGACTGTAGTCTATGGATAAAACCAATCCAGAGCAAGGAGTGGAGCTCATTGCAATGTTAAACCCCATAACCTGGCCCAAAGGGACCAGGGATGGAGATTGTAATGGAAATACCTTTAAATTGTTGTAACCCATAATTTGGGTTGCATGTCACAGGAATTAATGTACCAGGAACCACCTGAAGCACTGGAGGACAAGCCTTACAAGATGCAAGTGCAACAGTGATCTGATCTGACTTGGATATGGTGCCCAGTAAATCCACACAACCCTCCTGTCCTGAGTGTCTGCCATAACAGATGAAACCCAAAGTCATTGTCTAAATGACCTCAGTGGACATTATGTAGATATTTGTGTGTTTTAGATACATTTTACAGGGGTGGTCCATAAACAAAGGGAATTATAACAGTGTATTACATCAAAGGATGGGGAGGGTCAGGTTAACAAGGATGTATTGAATAGCGTTGAGCCTGAGCATGATGTAGGTGGTATGGAATAAGGGGTGAAAAATATGATGGTTATGGCTGGGATAGTTAGTTTTCTTGATAGTAGCTGGTATGGGGATGTGGTTTGGACTTGTGCTGAAAACATTATTGATAGGGTAGAGAGAGGTATTTTTTATTTGATGAGTAGTGCTTACATGGAATCAAGGCCCACCAGAGAGTAGGCTGGGAATGCACAAAGAGTTGGGAGGGAACACAGCTGGCACATCTGACCTCAACTGACCAAAGGGATATTCTATACCATGTGATATCCTCAGCATGTAAAGCTGGGAGAATGGGAGAACATTTGGAGTGATGGTATTTGTCCTCTCTTGTTACCATTATGTGTGACGAATTCCTGCTTTCCTGGAGGCAGCTGAACACCTGCCTGTTGTTGGAAAGTAGTGAATAAATTCCTTGTTTTGCTTTTTTGGCATGTACATCTTTTGCTTTACTTGTTAAACTGTCTTTATCTCAATCCATGACTTTTACTCTTCTGATCATCTCTCCCATCCTGCTGTGGGCAGAATGAGTGAGAAGCTTTGTGGTGCTTAGTTGCTGGCTGGGGTTAAACCACACAGCATCACAATTTTATGTTAATTTAGTATAACTTTTATGGAGCTGATAAGGCAACAAGTCTGCCATAAGAAGATATGTAATGGCATGTTTCTTCCTGTCACATGTGCAGAGCATTCAGTGGGAGCAGAAAGCACTGACAGTTCCACAGGGAGATCTGAGTGTTCACTTGTGCAGTAAAAAGTGATGGAAAATGCTGCTCTTTAAAGCACCAGGTCTACATACATATCCTTCTGTAAAAGAAGGGAAAATACAGTATTTTTTCAGGTAGTCCCTGGGTCATTTTTTTCCAGACCTCTTGAGTTGAAGAGGTACCTGTCAGAACATCTAACAGATGATAGGACCTGGATAACCTTGTGTTGTGGCAACAGTATGCTGTGCTGTTGTTACATCAAGTGTCTGCAACCTCTTCCACTTTTAATCTCTTTGAGATAAAGCTATCAGTAAAGTTGTCTGTAAAGGCTTTGTTTGTAGTAACACTGTGTTGACTGAATTTTGCTAAAATACAAAGTCAAATGGCAAACTGATCAAACATCAGCTATCTGTTGTTGCTACTCTTGCCAGAAAGTGTCTTTCAATTGCCATGTTCTTCTGAGGCTCTGGGGAGTGTCTGATGGTGCGAAGAATTCTCTTTTGGACCAGCCTAATGAAAAGATATTGACTATTTTTATTCACAGTGGCAGTTTATAATGCATTTTTCAGCATGTTAACCACCTATCTTGAAACTATTTTACAATTAATAGCCCTGTAGATGGAATAAACAAGTTTTGACAATGTCATCCTTGTCCAAGATAAATGCTGCCTCTAAGAATATTCATTGTCTCTGGTACACGAATGATGTTAAAAATAAATACATAAAAAAATTCAAAGGTCCATTCTAAATCTGACAGTACATTGGCAAGCTTGAGAACATCACATCAGTTCTGCTGGCCAATAGCATCCAAAGGACATCTTTGACTGTCCAACCTGAAAGATAAGGTATCCATATATAACTGGGACAGCTAGGGTAGTGTTTGATGTAACTTAAACTTCATAGAGCTCAGAATTTCATCTCTGAATATTAAAACCCATGGCTAGACTTTCAATATGCCATACAGAATAATTTTTATTATAGCCCTTTAAAGTACACCACTTATAACCTACTACTTGCAAAATAGATCATAATGAAGAAATAATACAGGATTTGTGAATTCATACATCCAAAGGAAGATATTGTCAAGATAGAGGCAAAATATTGAGTAATTCTTCCAAAAAGAAAAGTTTATCAGGGCAATTTTCAAAAACCAAAAGTGTTTTGGGTTTTGTTTGGGGTTTTTTTAGCTCTTCCTCTCAGAAATACCCAAAGCAAAACCAGGAACAAAATCCTAAAGCAACTATGATAGAATGGCAGTATGTCACTTGGGAATAAAATCTGTAGATCCTTGGAGAAATTAATTCCACACGTAAAGATTCACAGAACAGTGACAAAAAGAAGAAAATGTGCAAATTTTTGCTTCATGAACCTGAAGATTTTTTCTTAGTAGATTGTTAATAAATTTGGAAATTCTTCTGCTAAGTTAGTACCAGCTGTGACAATATGTAACACCCCATATTTTTTGAGAACTTCATTGTAAATTATGGAGGAGACCTGTAACAGTAATCATGACTAAGTATTATTGATAAAAGATAAGTACATTTTATTTTGTGAAAGAAAACAATGCAAGGTGAAGAACAGTAAGAAATATCCACTACAGAAATAAGTGTGTCTTTGCTGAGACGACCAAATATTTTTTGTGCCACTGGAAAACGTCATGCACTGTCTTTGCTCTTTCTGATAAATAAAAGCTGCCAAACAAGAGTAAGGTAGATAAGAGAACCATAAGAAATACTGTTTCCCATGCAGAGAAAAATTATGTCCTGATTAAAGCTTGCTTTGCTGAAATGAATGAGTCAAGACCTATCTAAAAAATTGTTCTCACTCCCAACACAGCTATGTTGCTTTCAGAATCAGAGATGCTCTCTCCACATGGCCTATGAACAGCTTGTGTGAGCTGGATATACTACAGATGCCCTGTACTCTTACAAGCATTCATGCTACTTACTAATCATATGACACCTTGCAGCCCAGACATTCAGATGGAACAATTTGCACCTTAGACTCCCTTGACTCTGTTGACCACCTAGACATTAACTATAAAGGTTTTTTAGGCTTATTTCTTCACAAGTTTATATGTTCACTGCAGAATCCTCCATTAAATCAGATGGATAATACCTTTTGTTAGTTTTCTGGCCTCTCTTTGATCATTGTTTGGGATGACAACCTTCTGACTTGGATTAAAAGTTGTGTTGTTCTTCAGGATCTTCTGTGAATCTTTTCTAAAGTAGAGACACTAGCTGTAAATGTCATGAGCATGATTCTGCAGATACAGTATAAATATTTAATAAAGACTTCTATGGTTAAGTGGGGACAAAAAAAGACCCTACCATGACAGGTGAGAGTGCCCCTTTCCTTTCCACCGACAAGAAACAAACTTGATGGGCACTAAATGAGATGTTGATTTTTGCTGCAGACATGATAAAACAAAATTCAGTTTCCCAAATACAGACATTTGATACAATCCAAGTTCCACAGAACACATACTCCACCTCTATCTTGTTTTGCAAAAAGGCTTTATGTCTTGTAGGACCGACATTGCCACCAGTCACATGAAGATGCCTCTAATATCCCAAGGCATCTCAAGCAGAACTAGATGCTTGCATTTTGGCTATTCAATTATGTCCCTGAATCCATTCCAGATTGTTTTAAGAAGTGTTTTGGGCAGCGTTTTGCCAAATGTCTTTCCAGTTTACTGTTGCATTCATTAACACTACAGTATGTAATGTTAGGGAAATATGCATCTTAGCCTTCTTAAAAAATCTGCCTTCTGGATTTTTAAACTATTCTTTTGCTGCTCCTAGGCATTTTGATTAAAAGGATAATAAAAATATAACTTCTGCTATGGCTTATTATCTATATCCTTCAGGTCAATTATATGAAGAAAATCTTCCTGCTAAAAGCTTTAACTTTTGCAAAATGCTTTATTTATTTTTAGAAGTAAAATTTCAGCCTAATTCTTTTCAGAATATATTTAATTGCCCAAATGCCCTTTAATAACAAAGAGAAATGCCATATAATTATTATTAGAGATTCAAACCAGAAATATCTGCTTAATCAAAAGGAGATATTCTGTATATTTGGCTTTTAAATATGGTGATGAAAATGGTAAATTATTAGTTAATTAGGATAGAAAAAGTATATCTAATCTCAGTGAGGTTTTGTGAGACTGTGAGGATGGTTAATTCTTGGTCTGTGTCATTAATAACCTGCACAGAGATGAAGCTGAGCTGCTAGTTTGTAATATCATTGCTCTTGCCTCACCAATTCCTAATAATTCTTATTTTATTAAACTAAAATTGTTATTTGTAGCACAGTCATTCATAAAAGTTGACTTAGAAATTGATTGTCCCCACTGCAGGGCTTTGTATGTCTTTGTAACAGCACCCTTACTCCAAAGTCCTGCAGTCTGCAGACAGAGAACCAAAGTTCAGATAAATTAAAATATCCATAAGGTTAGTCAAAGTGCATGTAGACAGCTCCCAAATTAATTCACTACCTTGAATTTAGATTCAACATCTAAAAATCTTCTCTTTATTCCCAGTTTAGAGCTGACAGAAGTTGCTTGAATTATTTAGGCTCTTATTGTAAAAGAATATTTCTTTTTAGTGTAAGCTGGATAACTGGTTAAGTATAAGTCATCCAAGATCTCTGTCCTGATTTCTTCTGCCTTTTAGGTTTCTAGTATTTTCTGAGAAGCTTGAATTACTGGACTCATATACATATATAAGTAGATATGCATGTGTGCACGCACACACACGGACACACACATATATATACAAACCTGTGTGTCACCACGTGATAAAACAGGAACCTTAAGTAAAAGTAAATATTGACCACTATTTTTGTGTATGTAAGTAAGCATATATTCATACAGATATAAGGATACATGTATACACATGTATATATAGATATGTATAGAGATGAACATTGTGTCTTGACACAGCTGGATGTTTCCATCTGTCTGCAGAATAAAAAACAAAAAGCAAGAAATGGTACTTGTAAGATCTACATAAATTAAGGTCTGTATCTTACATAACATTTATAAGAAATTTTAGGTCATATCTAACACACTTATTAGCCATTCATTTCCCTGCTTTTTGAATTTGCTCTACAGAACTGACAGAACTGTCTGTCTTGTGTGATTGCTCTTTAAATCAACGATTACAAGGGAAACGAGAGATTAAAATATCAACATGTTTGTTTATTTCTTAGCTTTTAGTTTTGCCATTTCAAGTGGCATAAATCTGACAAATAAGCACACTGACTTTTCCATCAACGGCACATCCAGCAACAGGCAATCCAACCAGCTCAGGATTATTAGCATTTTAATGTTTTTATTAGGACACAGGTATACTTAACAGAAAGTTTCAAACTTCCTTAATAGGAAAACACACAATCAACATAAACTAGCAAAACATCATCAGCATTCTTTATGATGCATTTTTTTCGGCTTCACTCATGTTTCATTCAGGAACATTTATTGTTCATGTTAGCCCTTCTCTGATTCAAGAGCCCTAATGCACTTGAACATCTTGGCAAAGCTCCTCTGTGACCATTTATGGTGAGTTATCTTCATCAAATAATTCTATAAATGTTTGCACAGAGACAACATGCATCTGTTTTCCAGTTTGAGAAAGAGTATCATCATCCATGCCTGCTGGACTGCCTTGGCTTTTCCTATAATCCATCAGATGCATTTCTGCCCTTTGGCTGTTTATTTCAGAAGCCTAAAAGACATAATGTATAAGTTTAAAAGTTATGCCAGCTTCTTCAAAAATTAAAATTAAATAAAAAAGTTAAAATTAATTCTAACCTATTAAATAAAATTTCTAACCTATTCAGATAAATTAAATAATATTTCTGACAGATAGTGCAAACTCATTAGGAGAATAATTTATTTAATATTTGAGCAACTGCATAGAAAGGAGCATTTACAGAAATGACTTCTATGTCACTAATTCTACAGACCCCAGTACATGGGGACCTCAGTCAATGACTTGAGATACCCTTGTATGGAGTACTATACAGTCAAGCAACACAGACCTCAACAAAGTAGATGGAAGATATGGTGAAGATTTTTTCTCCACTTAAATTAGTGGCTTATCTAAATCAAGCAATTATGTTGCTTTTCTCAAGTTCTTTAAATATTTGCCTTTCTTTCTATAATAACAATTTGGAATGCAACCTAACAATTAATCACAGTAAAAATACAGAAAAAGTACAGAAATCTCTCAGTTACTCTATATCATCAGTTAAAACATTTTTTAGTACATGTATATATATGAAAGCTTAATTTCTTTATCCTGAGTTTAGAAGAAATTGTCCTGAGATTGTAAATATTTCCTAGGGTAAGAAAATTAGTTATCATGCACCTGCCAAAAACATTCCCCATTTCTTCCTTAGATTTTTTTCTTTTTTAAATATTTGTAGTCAAGGGCTCAGCTTGATTTCTGTGAAATATTTATACTGGAAAATTTTAAATATATTTTCAGTTTTGCAGATGATATTTTTCTGTAGGTGATTGTTAAAAACGTGTGCTTATCTATATATGTATGCAGATTCTAATATTTTTACACAGAGTCTTTGTTGTTAATAGATGTATGTGAGAAGAATAGCTTAAATATTACAGAAAGTCAGTTATGTAGGAGGGTTAGACAATTACAATAGAACACTGGTATCATTGTATTAAAATACATAAAGTAGTGATTTTGTATAATAATTTCTTAATCTTATTTATAATTCCTGCTTTTATACATCTTGCTCAGATTTTTTTAAACTTTCATGCAGATTTAATTGCATGCAGCTCAATAACATAAGATGTACCCAGGAGATGGATAAAAATTTGATAGGTAGCTGCTATTCATAACAATATATGAAGTTTGTCTTTTAAATAATCTAAAAAAATGGTTCATCATCCTTGTAGCTTTTCTGAAGAAATTATAATATTCTTAATTGTATAGTAATATTCTGAATTGTGTAAGTCTATAGTTGGAGGGGGTTTGAAGACATCTGAAATCTATCCCTTTATTTCAAGGCAGGATGATACCTACGTAATTAGTGATGAACAGTAAGTGCACCTTCAGCTATGGAGACTCTTGTGGTGGATTGACCCTAATTGGAAGTGGGCTTCATACATGGTCACAGCCTCCTTCATGCATTACCTGCTCTGGAGTGGAGTCCTCCGTGGGCTGCAGGTGGATATCTGCTCCGCCATTAACCTCCATGGGCTGCAGGGGCACAGCCTGCCTCACCATGGTCCTCCCCATGGGCTGCAGGGGAATCTCTGCTCTGGCACCTGAAGCACCTCCTCCCCCTTCTTCTTCACTGACCTTGGTGTCTGCAGAGTTACTCCTCTCACTCCTCTCTCTGGATGTAGTTTCATCGCAGTTTATTTTGCTTGCTTCAATATCTTATCCCAAAGGCTCTACCGCCATCATTGATGGACTTAGCCATGGCCATCAGCAGGTGTAGCTGGCATTGGCTCTAAAGGACATGTGGGGAGCTTCTAGCAATTTCTCACAGAAGCCACTGCTGTGTTCCCCATGCTACTAACCTCCTGCCATGCAAACCCCATACAACGCTGGCATCCAGGCCAGTTAATTTTTCTGTCACATTACCCTGACCATACTATTTCTTATTATAGGAACTATGGGTATGGAAGAAATATATTCTCTTTTCAGAAGAATTTGTGTTTCTGAGGATTGTTTTAGTGCATTTTCTAAAATATCGTTCATTACATAACTTGAGTGCTTTCAGCTTTCATTAACAGTTTGTTTTCTAGTTCAGTAATCCGTGATCTCTTTGGCTTTGTCTTCAATGAACCCACATCTTTCTTGAAATGTAAGGTCCAAAACTAGGTATAGTGTTCCAACTGTATAGTATGGCACTGTCCCTTGCTTTCATCTTTGATTTACTGTTTTCCCAAGACCATTTCCTATAGAACCATGTTCCACAGCCTTTTGTTTTCTATGTTAGAACTATGCAGCTACCAGGACTGGTATGCTGCACTTCTATAAATAACATTACTTTTTTCTTTTTTCAGGCCATTGCTCTAGTTTATCAAGATTATTCTGAATTATAGTCCTATCATTCAACACATTTAAAAGTGCCTTTCAGCTACATACATAGCATACACTATATTTTTTCAATCAGATTATTAATAAAATAATCAAATAGTAGTGGACTGAGAAAAAAATTAATGGAACATCACTCATCATATTCTTATAAGTAACCATTAATGATAAATCTTTGAATACGGAGATCCAACAAGCCAAAACTCTACCTTTGTCCCAAAAGCCATTGTATTCAAACAATATATAATTTTTAAGGAATATCATCCACAGGTCTGAGTGACCTATGTGCACCTATATGGAAGTGCCTCAGAAACAAGCAATAACTGTCTCCAGGTTTACTACTGCTGATTCTAGTAGGTAACTAATTCATCCTTCTTTTACAGCAGTTAGCATGACTCAGTGTTCTATCTACACACTAGCTGGCATCTCCATGTGAGGATTGATAATGCTCTTATCTTGGTTTAGTACAAGAAGGGCTCCCTGGATCCTCCAGCATCATGAGGGTTAGGTCCCTAGGTGGCTAAAGTATTATTAATATCCATGTAATATATAATAACACACCACCATGACCAATAATAATAATAATAATAAACCACAAAAATTCATGTTTTAAGAACTGAAGTATTATGCAGAAGGGAGGAATTCATTGCTGAAATCACCTGTTTCCTTCCAAAAAGCAAGTGGTACTTCATATGCCCATCCCAGAGGAAAACTGCTGAGCCAATTCCTGACTAGAGTTAGTTTATGCTTTCTTATATGACAGCTTTAAGTGGCTCCTAGAGCAATAAATGAAATGTGATGGAGAAATAAGTGACAAGTCTAGCTGGTCTGTCTACCTGTCTTGTGTTCAGAGTCACTGACTCTGTTGACTAAGTAGTGGATATAGATTTGTCTGTCACCACTCACAAAGAAAAAAAAAGCAACAACTAAAAACCCCTAAAAACAACAGAATAAAATTCCAAGCTTTTTTTTCTTTTTTTCTTTATCATTTTTCATGGTATTATTTCTAAGAAGATGCAGTTTCCTTTTACCTCTGGGGATAAGTGACAAATGCACCGTATCATTCTGAAAATAATTTTGTCAGTTGGATAACTCAATACATGTCTGTTAGCTTCAATCCATATTGATATGTCAGGGTCTGATCTAGGAACCTGAAGAAGTAAAACCTCGTTTAGTGATAGTGAAAGTGGATTAATAAATCTGTGTAAACCCCATCCCCCTTCCCCCTGCTCCGGTAAATTCTGTCCATTACGGGGGGCGGCGGGGGGGATGGGGTGGTGGAAAGTAAGTTCTTGACATAATTAACATGAAACTGCTAATATTGAGAAGGCATTTTTAGATTTCATATGTGACAGTAGAGTGAGTTAAAATATGAAGTCTAAGTCTTCACTTGGAGAGATGATTTAGCATGAGATAACAGGTGTTTTTCCATTTCTCTGTCTGTCCTGCTGTTACATAAGAGTTCAGTGCCCCTTTAACTTGGCTTTTTGTAAAGTAGCTGTTGAGTAATTGACTACAACTTGTCACAGCAACATAAACTGGTATGAAGTGGACAAGCAACGATGTTGCAAACATCTAAGACATCTCTGCAGTAAGATATAAAAGAACCTTTGCAAATGTCAATATTAATCTCTCCCTAGTCATTACTAAGGGCTCAAAAGACTCGTGGCTGGAGTGACTTGAGGAGAGTTCAGTAGATTTTACCAACAATTGTAAAAAGTACATTGATATTGCTTATCCACATTTTAGAAGGGTCATTATGCTGTAGTAGCAGCATTGTTACCCTCTATCTACAGACACAAAATAGTGCTGTGTTTTGGTCATGCACTAAAAAATGTGTGTAGTCAAAATAATTAATTGTGGAGGTTGCAATCTCAAAAGCAGCTACAGTCAGATGCAGTGTGTGTGCATATCTATAGATCTATATTCATTTATTTATGCACTTGTTACTATTCTGAACACATTTCAGAATCCATTCCTAATACCAAAGACTTTGATTCAGAGCAACTCTTACCAACACGAATGAGGAAAACTTAATTAACTTGAGATGCCCAACTTAATGCTCCAACAAAATTCAGAGGATTTAAGCTCATTAGTCCCTCATATTAAATATTTATATAAAAAACTTGATGTATTACATACTGTATCATGAAACCACCATTTGCATTGCAATGAGATGAAATCCAAACACAGAGAGAGCTCCCTTTACCTAGTTATCTCTATTGCTACCTCTGTATCTATAGTCAGGAAATGATATTAAGGTGCATGTAAGAATTTGCTGAATAGTAGTGACAGAAAATCTTCTTGTGTAACAAACACTATTTTCAAAGGAGTTCTTTTAAATTTTCAGTACCTTTTGTGTTTTTTTCTGAGCATGACATTCATGCTTTAATGAAGAATTCTGTTCAACCTACAGTCACCCACCTGACTGATCAGCTTGATCAAAGAAACTAGATATAGATCTAGAAGAGAACTTAAATGAGGTTAAGATCAAAATTACAGAAAACCCCTCAGATAAACAATCTGAAGGGTCAAAGTTCCTTGTCTCTGTTTACTAACAATTCATTTCACATTATTTCTAGACTTGGTACAACTTTGTGCTGTTCAAGATTTACTTGCAAGAGCTAATAGGTGGCAAAATAAACCTTTGATACTAGTTGATGGGGAAAAAGACCAAAACACTGGAGTTGATATTATTGTAACTCTGCTTGCAAACATTATATGAAGTTCAATATTTGTTTTTAAATACTACACTGGAACAAATAATTTTCTGTGGGAGTGTAATATCCTCACACTACAGATCTGTTCAGTATGCTCACCCTGACAATGGAGGACTTTTCCCAGCAGTGCAAGTTCTAATGCTTCATCCAAATTATTTTTAAAAGTTTCTAATGGTTGAGCTGCCTTGAACCCCTTGGTGATTCCCTTTTCAAGCTGAAGACTTGTAAATGTCAGAATATTGATATTTGAGCTATTTTTTTCTCCAATTCTGTCTTTCATTGACTGTTAAGTCTTACACCTTTTCATACAAAGGGAAGGACTTTAATGTCAGACAAGTTCAGAACAGAAAAACAAAAACAAAAAAGCAATATAAATAGAAGTAATTTAACATTGAAGTCTAGATCTAAATGGGGTGGAAGGCAGCTTCTGTAAAACCAGATCAAGATTAGCTGCTTGAAATTCAGGATGGATTTTTACTATCTCCTGAAAAAATCCCAGAAACCTTTAGAGAACATGACTGTTAGTGCAGAACAAAATCACTTGAGGGACAGTTCCAGTTTAAAAATATTTAGAGTTAAAATCCACTACCTGGGAACATTCCCATGCACTGTTAATTGGTGGAAAGATCTATGAATGCCATCACTACATCTTTTTTGGTGCTCTGACCTGATGTAGAGGTCGCATTAGATTTGTTCATTCTCTTTTCTGAAAGTTAGATCTGTGATACCTAGTTCCTAAAGAGCACCTAATGGGGCTCTCTGAGTGTCTGACCCTATCAAACAACATTATGAAGTGCTGAGAGCTTTACTCATAAGAAAATCCATACTGAACAGAGTCTGAAAAAGCAGACTTGAGAGAACAGCAATTTAGAAAAAAAATGGCCTAGATAAGTAGTAGATGTCAAAATGCTACAGCTGCTGGTTTATTTGAAATTTTTTCCTGTTGAAAAATGTTTCCTTTCATGAACTATTTCACTGCATTTTTTTATGTCAAAATCATTGCTTTCCTTAAAATTAGAACAATTAATTGCACAATGATTTCTTATGTTCCACCCCGGGCCTGAAGATGCTGGATATCCAAAATGTCTAGTAACCTGATGTAATGAACAGAGAATCAGTGAGAAGGAAAAACTATCTTTGTAGTTAGGGCACAGGGTTGCACACCATGCAGGCATCTTTGTGGATGTATGCTGCCAAGTACATAACCCTTAGGATAACATCAGGATTGTGGTAATACAAGGAGCAGAGTCATGACTGCATAGAGGTGAAGTTTTTAAACCAAAGAGGTGACGAGTTTTAAAGGAAAAAAAAAAGAATGAAAAAAAGGAAAAGATTAGGCAGGAAGAAATAATACAGGCAAAATAATAATGATATATCAAGGCTTTATATATCTTGTCTGGCTCTGTCTGTGAGGTTGAGAATAAAACCTTGCACCAGTCTCAAAGTACTTTAATTAGCTAACCTCTTTTCACCAATCTATGCACTATTGTTCTATTCAGAAAATACTGAGGGACCACTGTTATTATTATTATTATTATCATAATTATCATTATAATTATTAAACCAATAACAACACAGCAGATTGTTGAGTTTCCAAAATCTTTTCAGTTATTTACATGAAATGCAGTTTACAATGTTGCAGGCTTGAAGCACTTCTGCTGTTTTCCCACTATGCATCTTCCAGATTTCAAGTTTTACCACTAGGAATTTGGAGATAATATTAATAAATATTTTTTAACATTTAAAGCTCTTATATCAGAACCCTAATGAACTCGTAGTCACAAGTTTTGGACAAAAAAAAGCACCACATAAAGCATGGATTAAGTTTTACATAAAGTTTACCTCCCATCAGAGAGAGACTGAAATCTCTAATGCTCATTCCTGTTCTTTCACTCACTCATATGTAATTTTAATAGTAATAGTAATCTCATTAACTTCTTGTATGCGTACTATGCGTGTAGGAAGTAAGAGACAAGTACAAAGTAATGCAAGGTTTGGTAAACAAAGAGGTAAAGAAAAACAGAAATTCAGAATGGCCCCTTGTTTCTTAGCATCCTTTCAGGACAAGAGTTTATCCATCGGGGACATTCCACCTGCTAACCCTGCTGCAAGCACAGAAAGTGAAAGAAAGAAAAACTGTGGAGACTTCATTCATAAAATTCAATAAGCTTGGCTAAGCTGAAAGGAAGCTTTCACTGCTTCTTCTATTCATTTCCTGAAGGTTTTTTTTCTTCTTTTGTCATTATCTTTTTTCTGCACACACCAGAAAATAGACTTTCAACAAGAAGTTGTTTTATCAAATACTAAATAACGCCGGATCTGCCACTTTTATATCTCTGCACCTTCCCAGCTTACCTGACAAAAAGAACTTGCACTTCTGGGTCTGAGTACAGTGGCAGTTATGACCATATATATTCAGGAATTTCACCAGACTGCTCTGGAAGGACTGAAATAGCACCCTCCTGGCATATCAACTAATTTTTAAGTGAGAGATGAAAACTAAATCATACCTAAATTCTTTGTTTTCCCAGGCAATGGAAATAATGTGCCATTTGTAAGACTATCTCATCCATTTATATTTCTATGCCATTAAAAAAGCATAACTAATTTTTGACATATCTATATTTTATTTTTACCTAATATTTTTACTGACATATTGCCAAAAATCTTAGACTAATGTTTTGTTCTACAAACTATAAGGGCAAGGCAGCATTGTCAATGGGAAGGGTTTTCCATCTGAAAAAGACCTTAGGTGGAGAGACTATAGATGGAGACAAAAAAAAGATAATGAAGGAAAGAGGGTATCAGTTTAAAAAATGGGCTATAATTAGAAGTAATTGTCCTGTAGCTTCTCCATTTGCATACTTTAAGCCTTTTGTAGAAATCAGAGAATAACTGTGATTTTGAGGACAAAAGTATCCCTAAATCTTCACTCTTATGGGAGCTTCTGTTAGCCAAGGGGAAAGTGAGATGATAAATAACAAAATACTTTTTTGAAAGTCTATCCAGTGAATGGCATTTTTTGCCTATAAGAGCAGGAAATTTGCCTTTATTTACTGAACAAGCATGAGTTAAGGGTACATATGAAGAGCATGGAAAATTGAAGCACCCAGCTTTGACTTAATGTAAGAGAGAAAGGAAAACCCGGAGTTAGAAGCATGATTACTAAAACCCAAAACAAGAAAGGGAGTCCTGGGAGCAAATCATATTCCTTTTGATCTGGGACACCAAGAACCATCAAGGGCTGTGGCCACTAGCACTACACAGTATCATTTCCATAGTAATGACACAGCAAATTAGCAGAGTAAGTGTTAAAGACTAAAAGCTTTAGTGATAAGTACAAAGAGTGATTAACCATTAGCACGAATTATGTTGCTAATGAATGAACCTAGTGAAACTTTCTTTAAAATTTTAAGCTGATCTGAATTATCAGTCTTCTAAAAACTCCTCTTGTGGTGATTTCTAGTTTTCTAACAGAAAAATACTTAATTGAATTCAGTTATATGATGGTTTTGCCTTGGTTGGAGGCCAGATGCCCACCAAAGTCACTCTATCACTCCTCTTTCCAGCTGGACAAGGGAGAAAATACATATTGAGAAGCTTAGGAGTCAAGATAAGTACAGGGGAGAGATCATTCTGCAAGTACTGTCACATGCAAGACAGACTCAACACAGAATAAAAGAAAGAAAACTCTCTATTTTATTACACTGCACTGCACACCCAGTGACATCAGAGTTGGATAATGAGAAGCACAACCAGATCCTAGAGCACCTCCCCACAACTCTCCCTTCTTAGCAGACTTCACTTGATTAATGACTTCTCTTCCTTCTTCTCCCACCCTCAAAACCCCCATTGTGCCATGGGGAGGGGCACAGAATGGGGGATGGGGGTTTCATTTAGTTCCTTGTAAGTTGGTTACCTTCTCAGCCAAAGGTGGGGGTCATTCCTCACACCCTTCCCCTGCTGCACCGTGGTGTCCCACCCATGGGAAACAGTCCTTCAGGATCTTCACAAACGTCAGTCCTTTCCCATGGGGTTTCATCTCTTCACAAACTGCCCCATCCTGAGACCCTTCTATGGGGTGCAGTCACAGAATCACAGAGTTGTAGGGGTTGGAAAGGACCTCAAGAGATCATTGAGTCCCAGCCCCCTGCCAAAGCTGAAAAGCATGTGTAAAAAAAGATGTAGATAGGTCAAGCAAAGTTCACACAGAGCTGACAAGGTCTAGTGCAGAGGCCTTACAAAATCAGCACAAGTCTTATAAATGGCAAAACTATTACAGTGTGACATGGTAACCAATGTGATACAGAGAAGAGCAATGCAGGTGTATCATTAGTGGAATTTACTGGGGAAGTAAAAATCTGTTAATGTCAGGGTGAGACCTTAGACAAGATACTTCCTAGAAAATGTGTGCACATTCCTTTCAACATGTTGAAATGCAGAGAAAAAAAAACTCCTCAGGTAATCAAGTGAATGAAGAGTCTATGTTGCATGAGTAAATGAGTAGAATTTGGCTTGATTACTCTAGGAAAACAAAAGCTAAGAGGGGGTGTGATTGCTATCTATAAATATATGTTAGAGAGAAGGATGTGTGAGAATGCATGTAGAGAAGACAGAGAAAGCCTAAACCTCAGGGCCGTGGTCCTTGGGAGCAGCCTTTCAGGAAGGAGACAAGAAGATTTAACTTTTTCTGAAATACCATTATACATTGGGATTTCATGGAACACTGCACTGGCCTCAATGCTGCAGAGAGAACCTTCTAGCCCACAACTCCTCAGCTCCTCTGACAGAGAAGAGAATGTTTTGTATAGTGTTGACTGAGATTTCACAGATATTAGTAATGAATGAAGGACTGAGTAACAGAGCAGTTCTTAAAAAAGATTTATCTGGTGGGAGTTAATGAACTAATTTCTGATATTATCCTTTAAATTAGTTAGGGTGAGCATACTTTTAAAATATCGTACAGGAAGTTATTTGTTTTGGTTTGGTTTGGATTGTTTGCTTCAATTTCTGCCTGAAAGTGGAATGACTGATTTCTTAAATATATTTTTTAATTTAATCAGATTTTAATTTAAAAAAAAAGAAATTGAAAGTGTTAATTATTTTGTTTGAGTTCTAATATTTTCTCAGAAACACTTTTTTTCTGCTCAAAGTGACTCTTAAGTATTTAAAAGACAACCCTGGTATTTAAATTTTTGTATTGTTTTCTCTCTGCATAATTTGCTGATCGATCATGATGGTGTTTTAACCAGTCTATTTTATCCTGATATTTCAATTATTGAAAACAGCTATTTGTTACTACCAACTGACACAACTCTTCTTTTTGGATCATTGTGCTTCTTGACTTGGACACTAACAGAAACTAAAGTAAATTGGAATTTCAGGTCTAGTTAAAATATATTCACTTAACCCATAAGTTATGTTATTATGCAATAATATCTTTAATCATCCAGACAAATCATAATTTAGTTTTAAAAACAAATAAATAAAAAGATTAAAATATAAGGCTTGTGAGATGAGAAGTAGAGACTGAATTAGTGTTGGATATGAAAAACAGGCAGCAAGGCATGGAAGATGTATGGTTAGATTTTGATGCTACATTTTAATATACACTACTCAAATCACAGTAGTATTTTATGGTATACCTGCATTTGGCAGTCTTATACACTGAGCAGCAAATCCTATTTAGAGTGTCAAACTCTTTTATCAGTGTGGGAATAGTTTGATGTAGAAAAGAAATAGTGTTTCAATTAATGCAGAGTTTCATTGACACATTCTGATTTCATAAATAAAGCATTTATGATATAGGCATGTTGTCCTGCCTGTAACACAGCTGGTACAACATACTAATAAAAAATAAAAATTAATTTAATGTAACATTTTAAATGACATGTTGAAATTTCATACTAAAATATCAACATTCATGTGTGATTTTTGTTTAAAGCCAAACATTTTTGTATGAAACATTGTTGTATCAAAAACAGTGTGGCCAGTAGGTCTAGGGAGGTAATTGTGCCCCTGTACTCGGCATTGGTGAGGCCACACCTTGAGTACTGTGTTCAGTTCTGGGCTCCCCACCATAAGAAGGATATTGAGGTCCTTGAGTGAGTCCAGGGAAGGGCAACCAGGCTGGGGAAGGGGCTGGAGGGCAAATCCTATGAGGAACGGTTGAGGGAGCTGGGGCTGTTTAGCTTGGAGAAGAGGAGGCTGATGGGAGACCTTTTTACCACCTACAGCTACCTAAAGGGAGGTTGTAGAAAGGTGGGCGATTGTCTCTTCAGCCAGGTGACAGGAAGATAGGACAAGGGGAAATGGCATGAAGCTGTGCCAGGGCAGGTTTAGAGTAGATATTAGAAAAAAAATTGTTACTGAAAGAGTTGTGAGGGCCTGGAACAGGCTGCCCAGGGAGGTGGTGGAGTCACCATCCCTGGATGTGTTTAAAAAAAGGGTAGATGAGGTACTTAGGGATATGGTTTAGCTTAGGATGGGAATGGTTGGACTTGATGATCTTCAAAGGTCTTTTCCAACCTTGTGATTCTGTGATTTTGGAAATTCAGATTTTCTGGTAATTTTAAAAAGATTAAGCACTTCTTATTTGGAAGTAAAACATCAAACTGTCAATTATGACACAAATTTTAAATTTATTTCACTTCTGGTTTACTCAGTTGTTAAAGAGATTTTTTAACCAAGATTTTTTTATTTTTTTTATTTACTTTTTATATCACAGTACCATCCATGCTGGGTTTAATTTTCAGTGTGAATTCAATTTCTGCAAATTCTGAATCATCAGAAGTACCTGAGAGTTTTTGTATTTTAGGTATTTACCTGAATATTTTTCTTTTCTTTTTTTTTTTTCCTAATATTATCCTAGATCCTCTTTAGATAAAAAGAAACACTAACCTCCAGATATAAAGACAGGAAAAAAAAACAGGGAGATTTAATGAGATGCCAAAGATATGAGAGTAAATTTCTATTAAAGATGAAAAATGAAATCACCGCGTATTCTGTCTTCCAGTACTAATTATGACAGGAGGGCAAACAAAATATTAACGTATTTCTTACTGTGTTCATATTGTATTTCCCTTATCCCAACCCTTTACAGGTATGTAATAAATAACACACTCCCTTTGATTCATCAACATATACAGGTATGCCTCTGTAAAGTGATTCAAGTGGAACGGATCGTAAAACACATTAACTGGGATATGAAAACTGAGATGAGAAATGAATCACATTCCCCAGTGACAATGTCTCATGTGTATTATAGTACCTTTAATTATACTGGGAGTCGCTTCTTTTGCTAACACTGGGAATTCCAAAATTTTGATGACATTTCAGCCCTTCTTTTCAGCATGTTTTTTCTGGACTTCTTCAGTGGAACACAGAAATAAAAATATTTCTCTGTGCGTGAATATTCATAATCTATCAGCACTTCCTATGAAAAAGACACACATACACACACATGAAGGTACATTTTTATTACAGCTTAACTTTAGAGAAAGAAGTCCCATGTCATATATCATAAAATCATATAATGTGTAAGGTTGCAAGGGACCTTTAAAGGTCATCTACCCTCTCCTCCCCTCCCGCCTCGCAGTAAGCAGGGACATCTTCACTAGATCAGGTTCTTTTTTATCCAACCTAAATTTACTCTTTTCTAGTTTAAAACCATTACCTCTCATCCTATTACTGCACGCCCACATGAACAGTTTTTCCCCAGCTGTCTTATACGCATCTTTCAGGTATTAGAAGGCCACTATAAGGTCCTCCAGGAGCCTTCTCTTCTCCAAGCTGAACAAGTCCAACTCTTTTAGCCTGTCTTCATAGGGGAGGTGCTCTAGCCTTTTGATCATTTTTGTGGCCCTCCTCTGAACGTGCTCCAGAAGGTTCATGTCCTTCTTGTGTTGAGGGCTCCAAAGCTAGGCCCACTTTTCCATCTTGTACAGGTCCCTCTGGATGGCATCCCATCCTTCTGGCATATTGTCTTCACCGCTCAGCTTGGTGTAATCAGTAAATTTGCTGAGCGTGCTCTCAAAACCACTGTCAGTTTCATTAATAGATATTAAACAGCACCAGTCCCAGCACAGACCCTTGAACTCTGCTTGTCAAAATCTTTCATCTGGACTATGAACCATTGATCACCACCCTCTGGATGCCACCATCTAGCCAATTCCTTATCCACTGAACAGTCTACCCATCAAGTCCATATCTCTCCAATTTTGAGAGAAGGATGTTGCAGGGGACCGTGTCAAAGGTCCTGCAGAAATTAAGATAGATGACATCTGTAGCTCTTCCCTTGTCCACTGATGCAGTCACTCCATTGTAGAAAGCCACTAGATCGGTCAGGCAGGACTTTCCCCTAGTGAAGCCCTGCGGGCTGTCTCGAATCACCTCCCTGTCCTCTATGTGCCTCAGCAGAGCTTTTAGGAGGATCTGTTCCATGATCTTCCCAGGCACAGAGGTGAGACTGACAGGTCGGTAGTTCTCAGGGCCTTCCTTTCTACCATTTTGAAAAATGTCCATGATGTTTCCTCTCTTCCAGTCACTAGGGACTACACCTGACTGCCATAACTTTTTAGATATCTTGGAGAGTGGCTTGGCAACTCCATCAGCCAATTCCTTTAGGACTTTGGGATGCATCTCATTAGGTCCCATGGACTTGTGCATGTTCAGATTCCTCAGATGGTCACAAACCTTATCTTCATATGGTCTGATGTATTGGGTTTGTATGGCAAGAGTTTTGTGGAGTAGGCCACAGGCAGCAGCTTGATACCTGGGTGGCTGCGTGTTCCCACCAGGGCTCTGGCTGGGAAGCTGCATCAGTCTCAGTGGGTCCAGAGTTTAGAGAGAGTATGGCCTTCTGTCAGAAAGGTATCATTGCTCCCTAGTCAAGCTGGTAGTGTTAGAGCATCCTTCCTGTGTGCCTTCTAAAGCAAACTGTCACACCGTGTCCTTTTTGCCTTGTCTGTTACAGTCATCCACTAAGGATTTTTTTATTGGGTGGGCTTCCAGGTGTCTTTGTCTCCCTGAGCCCCACCCAGGTCTTATCAATCACTGTCCCGAAAGTTGCTGGCTCCTGGAGGGTCTCTCTACTCTTTCAGAGTTCCTCCAGTCCAGGAACCCTCCCTGTGCATTGCACTAGACCACTCCACTTTTGAGCTGATTGTGCCAGCATTGACACTGCGACTGTTCAGTGAGGGAGTTCTGGGGTGCTTTCTTACCTAACAAAAGTTACCTCAGTTCAGCCATGCTGTCCCTTTTAAATCATTCAGGTTTCTCTCTGTGTTTCTTTTTTTTTCTTTCATTTTTTTCTTTTTAATTTTATTATCTTCTGTTTCTATCAGGAGCTTTTATGGCTACTTTTATATCTTGAGGATATAAAGAGGACATTTTTAAATTCTTCCTTTGCTTTTAGGCGATCTTTGTGCCTAAAATAGTCAGTAGAACACTCTCAAGCTTGTTTAAGATTACATTTCTTACCTGAATAAAAATGGGACCTCAGGTCTTTTTTCTTGCCCTTTTTTGTTTCTTTCCTCAAGCATTAAACTGAATTGCCACCACAAACTTCCATTGTAACATTTTGAAATGTACATAACTGAAGATCATTTTGGCATCGTGCATGTGTCTGCAATTTGTTTATTCTTCTTCAACACAGCATAACCCACAACAGAAGCCTTTCATTCCTTTATAGCAGTTTGCTATGTATTTTTACACAAAAAAATACCATTATGCAGCATGTTTTACAGTCTTACCATTAGCATTATGTTACAGATTTCGGTAGAGACCTTTCCTGACACATTAATGGCACAGAGGACTGCTTGGGCACTCCATTTCCCTGTTAGTTTTAGGTGGCTGTTCATAGCTGTGCTGTTATCTCTATACTGCCATGGGTAGACAGCTAGGAGCAAATAAAGCAGTCGCCTCAACGCCACGTCTGAAATACAGTGTAGTATCCCTGACAATGGCAAAAACATCATTTTGGGTACCTGGGTTGTTAAACGTCTGGAATGATGCCACAGAAGACAATGAAGACCCACAGATGTGCTGCTTCCTTTGACTTTGAAGGGTTTTAGTGACTTGGCTATGATCAAAACAAAGCGGTGCCAGTGGTTAGAATAAAGCATGAAATCTGAGTTTAGGCAATCTTGGAGAGAATAGGCTTTTGTGGCAGCATAGTTATAACAGGCAATGACAGGGAATTCTGGCCCATGAAAGGGCACTCTGCCTTGTGGGATCTGGATCAGAAAGGCAAAGGGGCAGCTCTGCAGGCAAATAACAGAGAAGGGCAGCAGCCAGGATCATTATTAGGAAATGGGTTCTGATCTGAGCAAAAATCAGGAACTGAGCAAGGGGGAAGTCAGGACAAATTCTGCCTTAAATTATATTTACCAATTTCCTATTTTTCAGGCCTCTTCTTTTGAACCCATTTTTAGGCAAATGCTGTATGCCCACTAAGTGATGTCTCATTTCACGTAGTCTACAGGATGGACAAGATTTACTGAAGAAGAACAGGATATCATGTATTTTGTATTTAATATTTTTATTCTGTAAGTAATTTGAGGCTTAAAAAGTGGAATTTTGAATAATAACATGTTTTTTTTCAACAACTCATATCAGTGTTGACTGAGTTGTTTCAAAACAGAAACTGAATAGAAACTAGTTCAAGACACCTTTATGCTAACATCTTTGCAGTGAAAAAAAACCCCAATATGTTGAGTAATGCAAAGGATAACATTTCCAAGAAACAAATACCTGAATCTGTTTTACCAAAACATATGTATGAGAAAGAAATTTGTTCATGATATATAAGATAAATATCCCTGACCTCAAGAAACTGAGGGATGAGATTCAGATGGTGATGATTAATGTTATGCAAACTGCTTTACAACTAAACCAAGAGCAGTGGAAATTGCTTTTCGTGCACATGGGGGTGTGTGCTTTAGGACAAATCAGTTCCTTTTTTTCCATTCTGTGAAGTGTTGCACGTCTTTTTATCAGAATGAAACATAAAAACAAACAAACAAACAAGCCCAAACAAACAAAACAAAATTCTGTTGCCTCTTCCTAGTCTTTACTGTTTGGGGTTGGGTTTTTTTTTTGTTACAGTTATTTTTTGTGTGGTGGGGTTTTTTTTGGTTTGGGGGGAGGTTGGGTGGGGTTTTGTTTGTTTGTTTGTTTGCTTGCTTGTTTTTTTTGTATAAGCAAAATTATCCCATTCATTGCAGTGGGAAAGGGATTAGATTAGGATGCTTAATCTGATGCTTAATATAATACCACTTTCTCCACTCTACTGGTAGAATTTAAAAAAATCAGAAAGGTACTCTAAAAGTCAATATGTAGAATATATTTGAAATTTTCATGCAATTGTGTTCTCTTCCTTTTTTAAGAAAGAATATTTTGCCATTGCTAGACAGGGTTCCTCAGAAGGGTAACTGAGTGGTAGGTAGCATAAATGTTTTCAGATATCTGAACCTCCAAATATTGGATTAATGTTGACCCATGACATCAAAAACCACTTCCTTATCTGCTAGTGCCACTCCTATATAATAGGTCTCTAGTATCCATATTCCTTATAAAAGACAGCTCCACCATTGCATTTATGTAGTTTTTCCTTTAGAAAGCAGGTGAGATATATATACAAGCCAGAAAGGACCACCTAGTGTGATGAAAGGATGAGATCACTTTAGAGTATTTTCTACAGATCTCCTCTGTGATTTTTTTTGCATGCTACATGAATGTGTGGTAGAAATACTGCTTCTGTTAAAAAGCAAATATTTGTGTCGGCTTCAAATTGTTATTCAATGAGAAATCATATACCTCCCTCATTGCCTGTGTTATGTTTTTACAGTTGAAAACAGCAGTGGGAAATGACTGTTGATTTGTTGCACAATTTCTTCCTGCATTTCTACTTCATCACATTTATATACTACATAACCTGTGTGTGTATTCCTTCTTGGGACATTATAGGACTTCTACATCAGTTCCCTCTGTCAACCCCAGAGCAAAATTAATCAGAATATTAAACAAACAACTCAGAGTTTCAAGTAGATTTGCTTTCCAACAGATATCTGTAGAGAATAGCAACATAAAATATAATGATCAGGTTCTCAGATGGTCTAAATCATCATAGGTCTACTTAATGTTGCAGCTGTATTAATTTACAGTAGCTAGGTATCTTGCCTATAGACCCTCAATAATGTTTATTTCCACCAAGCCAAAGCTAGTCCTGAAACTGTAAGAAATATAGTTTGCAGTGGAAACTGGAACTTGCTGAATTGCTTGAGTCAAAGGGTTCTGTCTGCCTCACTAGTTTATTTCGACAGGATTGTGCTAAAGTAATTTTAATGAAAATTCTGAATGAGGTTAAGGTGCAAAACCTCATAATATCAGCATAAAACTACTATATATACCTTTTTCAAAGGTCAAAAAGGAGCAAACATTGGCACAGCTTACCTTCTTGTTCCTTGGAGATGAGGGGGTGAAATGGGAAAAAGAACTTGGAGCAGTAATGGATCATGAATCTTACATGACTTAGAGCTAATAAAGCATCTCAGTTTTACTATACTTCTCTTATAAATGTGTATCCCTCAATATCCTGGTTTTATGCAATTACATATGCATAAGGGGCACTGAAAATGACATTATTCCTGATCCTCCTGTAGGCTAAGATATCTAACTCTTAAGTGCAATATTGTCTGCCTAGGAATAAATGATGCAAATCTTGAACACTGACACCTATGACCAAAGCATTTGACAGAACTCACTTTTTACCAAGAAATCATATTGATAAGAGCAACAGCCAGGTATTTTTCCCTCTCCAAGGAAAAGTTACTATAACTGACTGGTGTGAGGAGTCAGATCTTCTCAGTGCTTATGAGAAATGTAGTTGGTTGTTTCCCTTTCAGGAAAGGCTCCTAAAGGATTATAATAAAACCCCTGAAGCTCTGTGGAAGAGTGAAAATAGCAACATCCTCCATTTCTGTGCTGTTTCTTCAGTATCTACCAAGGCCATCAGAATGTTTTTGAGTGGAACAAGAATATTAATTTTACATACTTTACAGACATCTGAGAAATGGCAGAAGTTGCTGTAGAAACTGAATGGTGATTTCATTTTCAGAGGCTCCGATCTGCTCAGGAATTTGGAACCTTCAGTGCCTTTAATGAATTTTATTCTAAATTATTTGTGCATAATCACGGTGTCTGTAGCAGATAAGAGAATTATGATCTTATGGTCTCTTGGATGCTGTAAGTGTAAAACTGCACATGGTTTTAGTGAACCTGAAAGAATTTTTCTTGCTCACACAAAGGCAGAATTCAGATATAGGTATGGGAAGAGAAAGACCAGGAAATGTTTAATCAAAATACATAAGAAGGTTTTGGAAGGGAGGTCTTCGATATCTTAAACATGCCTACATCTAAGCAGCAGATTTTTTTTTCACTTGAAGAAGGTGTAGAAAAACAAAGCAGTAAATTTACTGGGGGATTCTATTTATCTCTTCCACAGCTACAGGTAACTGCAAGTTATCTGAAGTATATTAATGGATCAGTCAAAACAGAATAATATTGGTAATAACAATAAAGCCAAGAACTTTTTACATAGGTAATATCTAGGCAAATACATTAATTTGCTGAATCACAGAATCACAGAATCACAAGGTTGGAAGAGATCTTCGAAGATCATCAATTCCAACCATCCCCATCCTATGCTAAACCATATCCCTAAGTACCTCATCAACCCTTTTTTTGAACACATCCAGGGAAGGTAACTCAACCACTTCCCTGGGCAGCCAGGCCCTGACAACTCTTTCAGTAAAAAATTTTTTTCTAATATCCAATCCAATCCTGCCCTGGCACAGCTTCATGCCATTTCCCCTTGTTCTATCTCCTGTCACCTGGCTGAAGAGGCCATCACCCACCTCTCTACAACCTCCCTTCAGGTAGTTGTAGGTGGTGAGAAGGTCTCCCCTCAGCCTCCTCTTCTCCAAGCTAAACAGCCCCAGCTCCCTCAACCGTTCCTCATAGGATTTGCCCTCCAGCCTCTTCCCCAGCCTGGTTGCCCTTCTCTGGACTCGCTCCAGGACCTCAATGTCCTTTTTATGGTGGGGAGCCCAGACCTGCAAACAGTACACAAGGTGTGGCCTCACCAATGCCAAGTACAGTGGCACAATCACTTCCCTAGACCTACTGGCCACACTGTTTTTGATACAAGCCAAGATGCCATTGGTCTTCTTGGCTGCCCGGGCACACTGCTGGCTCATATTCAGCCTGCAGTCAACCAACACCCCCAGGTCCTTCTCTTCCTGACAGCTCTCCAGCTAGTCTCCCCCAAGCCTGTAGCGCTGCATGGTGTTGTTATGTCCCATGTGCAGCACTCTACGCTTGGCCATGTTAAACTTCATCCTGTTGGTCTCAGCCCATTTGTCCAGTCAGTTCAGATCCCTGTGAAGACCCTCCCTACCCTCAGGCAGATCAACAGTTCCTCCCAGCTCAGTGTCATCTGCAAACTTCCTGAGGGAGCATTCAATCCCTTCATCAAGGTCATTGATAAAGATGTTGAATAAGACCGGACCCAGGACTGAGCCCTGGGGGACGCCACTCGTGACTGGCCTCCAGCTGGATTTTGTTCCATTCACCACCACCCTTTGGGCCCATCCAGCCAGCCAGTTTTTATCCCAGCTGAGGGTCCACCTGTCAAGGCCAGTGGCAGCCAGTTTCTCAGTCAGAAAAACAAGTGAGACGTGTAAAAACATAAACATTAGCAATCTTGAACAATATGCTTATTGCTTATTAATTATACTGAAGTGGTATTTGTGATTAGTTTAATAGCGTACAGAATGAATTGATTTATCATAAACAGAACCGTAGACTAAATCCCTCAATCAGTTTTCTAAACTTGAAAAAATAAAATAAAAAAATTGATTCTGAGCTGAAAAATATATTGACAATATACTGACAGTAAAAGCAGCATTTGAAGTGTGTTCTCAGACTATAATATATCAGTATATGTAGCTTCTTCTTCAGTGTCAGTAAAGTTACAAATGTCTTAAAGATTCTGATTTAAAGTGATTGCTTTTTTTATTCAAGACAGAGCAGTATCGATTGTGGGGATTCCCTGAGTTCATTTGAATAGAAACTCAATTAACTGCTTTTAAAGAGAAGTTTGTCTGTATGCTGCTATCCTTATAGAATCATCTATGAAACTGAGATTTATTTTTTCATCTTTTTTCTTCTCCTTCACCCCTAGAAAGGGTTTTTTTTTTTTTCAGTGAAATGCAAATCTGACTTGTTATTCTTTAGTCCTTTCTGTCCTTTTCCTCTCACGATTTCTCATACTGAAACACACCTTTCACTGGAAAAGGTGAAAAAGAAAGGGTGAAGCATGAAATATAGAAGTTTTGATTTCCTGGACAACAGAAGAATAAGAGTAATACTGCATGCAAATAATTCTGATAACCAAAATCTAGGGAAATAATGATTTCCCATCTGCCCTCAAAAATGATGGACCATTCTGTTTATTAGTGTTAATAAAACAGTATGACCACCTCAGCATTTAGAGGCCTTACATATTAGTCTTCCTTAGAAAACCAGCTCTAGAAAAGAGTCTTGAGAGAATATGACCTTTTGTTAAAGAGATAAGGAACTGAATCTCTGACAGTAAGTACGATATGAAGACATAAAGAGAAAATGAATTTGAGATTAGCTAATGTAAGCAAGGGGTTGAATATTTAGATTAAATTGGAACTGGCAAACAGTTTACAAATTCAGCTGCTGGAATTGATTAAAATCTGTTATTTAATTTTCCCTGATGTAGGATCCAATCAATCTTGAGGTGTTTTCAAATTCATGGTATGATACAATGTCATGTTTATAGAAATATTGCCTGATTAATATATGTACTCTCCAATTAGAGATTAATAAATCTAGTAATGAGATTTGCATCTCCTCTATTTAATTTTAAAATTTACATAAATTTAAAACAAAACCTAGAAACAGGCCTCCCATATTTAAAGAAAAGATTTGGGAGCCTTAGAATAAGCAATAAATCCTAGACTGTAAGAAAGAGCTGGAATTGGAAGCCCATGAAGTCTCTGAAATCCTAACCCTTAAGGCAGTTTTGACTTCAAGAGAGTTTGCTCTGTTCAATCCTTTGAATTCAGTCTTCAAAGTAGGTGTCTATAAGGGCTCCTTGGGAGAAATGAACCAAGTTAACTCCTGAAAATGCACACTGAGAAAGAGCTGTTGCTGATGTACATAATAGTCAAGAAAGGGGACTCAGCCACTTCCTAAAATGGCAACTCTCATCAATACCTGCTTATGAAAAAAAATGTTTTATTTTTGTGTTTGGGATGGAAGGCATTAACTATATATAATTGTTGCTTGTTTTATTTCTAATCAGTTCACAGGGCTAACTTACAAAAGTGTCTGCATATCTGAATATAGCTAAGCCATTTACTCAGAAGCTTTTGATTCATACTTGATACCCATTTTATTTTGTTATTTGAAGTCTATAACCCTGTAGACACACTTAAAGGAGAAAGTCCTTCTGAATACTGAGATAAGTGTATGTCTGATTGAAGGATCTCAAATGAATATGGATAGGAAGGATTACCTACCAAAGTGTAGACTTGTCCATGTAAAATGAACAAACACTTTTGGGATAAGATGATGTTTGATGGACAAGATTTCTACTATCTAAGACAGGAAGCTATAATTAACAAATACATCATTTTTAGTCTCTAATTTCTGAAATGTCTCCTAATCTGTCTGGTTAAACCTGGTCTGATAGCAAGAAAGCCTCTGTATTCCAAACAGTCCCAGCCCACTGTAATTTTTTCCATCTATCTAGACCTACTGCACAATTCCAGTTCAGCAAAGCACATGTTCAGCGGATACCCCAACTGGGTTGTATTTACAGTCCTTTAGAAAACTTAAACCTCAGCAGCCCAGGTCTCTCCAAGGAGTTATTTAAGAAACACATTTTATCTCTAGTGCATGTTATCTGTATTGCACACATTAGCATAAGGAAATACATTTGCAGCGTGCTATATGAAAGGCATGTTGCTAGAATGACATTTACTCAGGGAACTCAAAATTCAGTCCAAATAATTTTTTTCATGCTATTAAAAAAAGAAAAAAGAACAGTGTCTTTATGAACTGCAGTTGGTTTGGGAAAAACACCCAAAACAACAGGTGCTAAGGATTTAATTATTTTTTTGCTGTGTTTACATGAATTGTTGTGTGCCTATCACATTAAATTCTAATGAGATATTGAGAATTACTACCAAGCAATTACCCAGTAATGGTTGTCCTTTAAGGTGTCAATCACTTATCCATGGCATTTAATTAAAATAGTTAACCTCTGTAGTCACAGAACAATCACTCATGTTGGATACACCATGTTTTTATACAAAGAATAGTGGTATAAAGCTGTTCAGGTAGATGCATCCGTGAATCAAGAACTGTGAATTCAACACAACTCACTCATCTAAGTGGTCTGTACAACATGGGCCAACATTTTAGGAAGTTACAGTGGAGTTTATCACACCTAGCTTTGATGTCTACAATATCTATGCCTATGAGTAGAACATCTTAAGCTGCTTATGACCACAGAATCACAGAATATTAGGGTTTGGAAGGGACCTCAAAAGATCATCTAGTTCAACCCAACCCCCACTGGCCCCTAGAGCTGTATCACCTAGATTAGATCACACAATGTTCAGGTGGGTTTTGAATGTCTCCAGAGAAGGAGACTCCACAACCTCTCTGGGCACCCAGTCCCAATGCTCTGTCACACTCACAGTGAAAACGTTTTTCCTTCTGTTCACATGGAACTTCCTATGCACCAGCTTGCACCCATTGCCCCTTGGCCTATCATTGGACATCTCTGAGAAGACCCTAGCTCTGTCCTCCAGGCCCTTTACATATTTATAGACATTGATGAAATCACCCCTCAGTCTCCTCTTCTCCAGGTTAAAAAGACCCAGCTCCCTCGGCCTGTCAGTATAACATAAGGAAGATGTTCTACTTCCTTAATCATCTTAGTGGCCCCATGCTGGACTCTTGAGAACTTTCACAGAATCACAGAATCACAAGGTTGGTAGAGACCTTTGAAGATCATCAAGTCCAACCATTCCCATCCTAAGCTAAACCATATCCCTAAGTACCTCATCAACCCTTTTTTTGAACACATCCAGGGAAGGTGACTCAACCCCCTCCCTGGGCAGCCTGTTCCAGGCCCTGACAACTCTTTCAGTAAAAATTTTTTTTCTGATATCCAATCTAAACCTGCCCTGGCACAGCTTCATGCCATTTCCCCATGTCCTATCTCCTGTCACCTGGCCGAAGAGACCATTGCCCACCTCTCTACAACCTCCCTTCAGGTAGTTGTAGGTGGTGATAAGGTCTCCTCTCAGCCTCCTCTTCTCCAAGCTAAAGAGCCCCAGCTCCCTCAACCATTCCTCAATAGGATTTGCCCTCCAGCCCCTTCACCAGCCTGGTTGCCCTTCTCTGGACTCGCTCGAGGACCTCAATGTCCTTCTTATGGTGGGGAGCCCAGAACTACACACAGTACTCAAGGTGTGGCCTCACCAATGCCAAGTACAGGGGCACAATTACCTCCCTAGACCTACTGGCCACACTAGTTTTGATACAAGCCAAGATGCCTTTGGCCTTCTTGGCTGCCGGGGCACACTGTTGGCTCATATTCAGCCTGCAGTCAACCAACACCCCCAGGTCCTTCTCTTCCTGACAGCTCTCCAGCCAGTCTCCCCCAAGCCTGTAGTGCTGCATGGGGTTGTTATGTCCCATGTGCAGCACTCTACACTTGGCCATGTTAAACTTCATCCTCTTGGTCTCAGCCCATTTGTCCTGTCAGTTCAGATCCCTCTGAAGAGCCTCCCTACCCTCAGGCAGATCAACACTTCCTCCTAGTTTAGTGTCATCTGTCAACTTTCCCGATCAAAGTAGAGAAACTAATTTCATGAGGTGTTTATCTCTACAGTAAATATTTACACATGAATAAGGTAAATAAATATTGATAGAAGCTACTTGTTCTGGGGAAAGGTATCAGTTCCAGAATCGGGCTGCATATCTGCAGATGCTGTCTATCTGATCAATGAGGGATAGTGCTTTCTAACGTGAACACAAAAAAATGTATTAGAAATACTTCATTAAATTATGTCACATGTGAATGGCAAAAAAAATGAATTTTATACTTTTGAATAGGACACTATACAGTTTAGAAAGATTTAAATGGGATGGAGAATGCATTTAAACTTTATTTTATTTGCAATATCCATCAAGTTACCATAAATCCCAGATCATCTCAAGCCAGAGTTGGATTCTGTGATTAGCAACAGCACTGATCTGTTGAGCCCAAAGAAATTGACATGTCCAGTAACTCTATTCCTCCCTGAAATGTAACTCAGAAAATGTTCTTTTTCCTAAATTGAATGATTCTTGAAACTAAACATGAAAGGAACTGCCCTATTTAAATCTTTTTATTCTGCCAATAAATTTGCTGGTGGCTTTTTTTCATTTAGTGAATACATCAGAACTGGGGAGTATTTCTAAACCAGACAAGCATGAGATTCAAAGTGTAATATAATTTTTTACTTACATGTATGAAAACCCATGATATTTAATGCAGGCATGGCAATGTGACCCAGCCTATGCAGTCCTATGTTCGAGAGGGAAAAGAACACAATGTACTTTATAGCTATAATTAATGATGGAACTTTTTAGCAAATGTCTGGGCTAAAATGCCATGAGTGTCAGAATGAGTATAACAGTATCTACAAATTCCAGCCTCATTTTAAGCCAAGGTCAGGATCTCCTTTACAATTTGGATTTTTTCCCAAAACACCTGCATAGTTCTGTACCTCATCATCTTATAAAGATGAAGCAACTAAAAGACAACAGCTGAGTGTCCTTTACATAACAGAGAATGTCCTTTGGTTATTGCATCCCAGCAGGTTATTTTGTTTCTGTACATGTTGTAAGGGATTAAGCACCAACAGGGAATTTAAAATTATCATAAATTTTCTTAACTCTTTTGGTCCCACTCTCTTTGAGATGTGTTTTTGAGATGGGAACAAGTCTGAGGTGAATACAAACGAAATAGTTATGTTTGAACACTGCAATACTGATGTTGGATTTATTCAACATTGGTTTTTTTACATTTTATGCTGTAGAACATGATTCCATTTCTGAATTGGTTACATCAGAAGGGCCCTGTCTGGGAAAATTTTTTGCAGGTAGGGTCTGCAGATAAATATAGTTTTGGATATAGAAATAGCTACTAGCAAATACTTAACAGAAGAGAGGAAAGCTACATGCCAAGAAATAGTTGCTCAGAAGTTTCCCAAGGACTGATAGTCCTTGTGATTAGTAGTTCTGTTTAATCTGCAAGAACTGATGAAATCAGCACCCCAAGAGCATTTGCAGTCTGTCCAAAGCCACAGGCACCCAGTGGTGTCACAGCTGTGTTGTGAAAGTCAGACTACACCCAAAGGCAAGGCAGCAGTGGACAAAGACCACTGGGTTGAAGAGACAAATGCTGAAACAAGGATATCTGTAGTTCTAAAAGGTGAACTAGCCACCAAAACCCTCCACTTTTGAGGGGACAGTTGCTATTACCAAGTTGCAGTTTAGACTGCTGAGACTGTAGCTAATCTCTAATTAGATGGCTAAGTAAACATGTGTGTGATTGGCACCATGAACAAATAAGTGTATGTGCTGTGTGACTAGTTATCTGCTATTAATAATAATAAAGATTTAGTTGCATTAATAGTTACTTAGTGAAAAAAAGGTCAGATTCATTTACATCCATTTCCTTCATACTAAAGACAGGCGTGAGGTCACAAGTAGAGAAGGCTCTGTGCAGGATAAAAGGAAATTGTGTTCTACATGCATGCTCTGAGTTGGCCACGTATGCAAGTAGTTGATGGAAAACTTCACATCAGAATAATCTATAGATTAATACAAAAGTCAGTTTTTGGATGGTGGTTTTGAAAACCCTAAAAAGAAAAGAACAGCCAAGCTTCCTCTTGTCTGCTTTTCTCTTCAACATGGACAAGCTGGGTGCTTTATTTATTTGCCCAGATTCAGAATAATATTCAGGTTTGTGAAAGCAGACCTCATCTGCAGCATCAAAATGTTCCCTAAATATGAAGCTATATGTATCTCTGTGTTCTTTGATGACAGTGTTGATTCAAAAGCTTTCTTATCTGTATGACTGTACATAATTTCATCCATTTTATGAATGGAGTTTTGGGCTGTAAAATTAATTACAGATTTAGGTTAATAATAAAAAAGCACACCTTCCCCCCAAAAAAACCAAAACAAAGTTCAGTGGTCCCAATAATGAGGTGGGAATTAAATGTGAATCTTGACTGCAGTGTGTTACTGATGAATGTTGCCCTAAGGCTTTGAGTACTACAAATAGCAGGATAACAGCAATAATATAAACTCTTACCAATTTGGAAGTGCTTTTGTTGACTCTTACTGCTGTTTTGTAGGCATCATTTATCTTAGAAAATAATAGTTGTTAAAAGACTGCACTGTTTTGTTTTCTTTTTTAGTGCCAAGCTGATCTGTTTGCAATTGTCAGATGGAAAGTTTGTTCAAGTGTACCATTAAATGATAAGCTAGAGCTTTTGACATTGCTTAGTAGAAACATAAGATACAATTTGTAACTGGAGAAGCTGCTGTGCACAGTTTGATGCTTACACGACCCAACAATGACACAGATTCAGTCAGTAATGGAGGCTGGCAGAGTTTGGAAGATAGCAACAGGAATTCAGGGTAATAGAACGTGCTGATGGCAGCTTGCTGCAAAATTAAATGTCCTGGTGCCCGCTCTGATATGATCCAAGAGGCACAGTTCAAGATGATCTCAGCAACACCCGGGTCCGGACTGATACAGTCACTTGGTAGCATCATTGGTGTTTGACTCGAGGCTGTTTGCTGTTCACTGGAAGGACTTCAGCATCTGTTAGAATGATCTTGCATTTAACTAGGAGAAAAATGCCTCAGCTGCTAAAAGAATGAAACTTCTAAAAGCATGCTATTATGAATCAGGATCGTTCCAGCACTAGCTGGGCATTTAGAGTTCTCTGGTGTGTGCATTATTGGCATCATTATCCTGATTATCAGTGTCTACTTGGCTCATTTATCTGTGGATATAAATCTGTGTGCTTATGTTGAGTACTCGCTAAGCATACAGGAATACTGCAGTGCATAAAATATGGCCAATCATTTTTATAAGGTTTAAAGACCATTTCAAAATTACTAGCTCACTTCCTCAAACTATGTATCTGAGGACTGATTTATTTATTATTTATTATTTATTTTCATTGAAAGAATTGTTAGGGCCTGGAACAGGCTGCCCAGGGAGGGGCTTGAGTCACCATCCCTGCATGTGTTTAAAAAAAGGGTAGATCAGGTACTTAGGGATATGGTTTAGCATAGGACAGGAACAGTTGAACTTGGTGATCTTAAAGGTCTTTTCCAACCTTGTGATTCTGTGATTTACAGGCAGATTTACAGAAAACCCTCTATGTGGTTTCAATCCCCAAATGCCTGTTCCAGAACAGGAATGTGTCAGCTGATCATGTGCAGACTGAATCACTGCGTGTTACAGTTGCTGCAGTAAGGAAAATAAATGCTGTGTTGGCTTTTTCCAGTTTGTACAGTATGGAAGTGGAGGTACTCCTTCACAAGCAGTTTACAGGGCCCCATGTTGAAGCACCAATATGTGAGGAAACAGTTGGGTACATAGTTAGGTGGCCCATGAGGCTTGGCTGTGCTCACTGCTTGTAAGTCAGGTGTATGTTGAAAAGAATTTCCTATAAGACCATGATATCTAAGGTTCCAGGTCCAGGATTTCTCTTTTCATTCTATATACTAAATGGAAAACTAATAAAAAAAGAACGAAGCAGCCCTAGCCCTTTTATATAATAATTGGTTTTGCAGATTTTGCCCATAAGAAGGCAACTAATAATTTCAGATTGATATTTTAGACTTTGAAAACTTCTTTTTTTTTTTTTTAAATTCTAGTTAAAGTGTCCTTATGCAGTCCTTTTTTGTAAAAAGATTGGGAAATAACAATTTATTAAATATCTTATGTGAAAACTTGGTCATGCTGTTTAGATCTGGGTCAGTATGTCAATAAACTGAATTCCTGCTGTATTTCTTAGGTTGTGGCTCTCTAGGTTTTGAGTCACCAGGTTTTTGGGATCAGAAGTTCATTCTTTTACAGCCTTCCTTCTTCCCAGAGTAGAATGAAGATCTTATTCAGTCTCTTTCTGGGGCAGCACTGAAGATATTTGGGAAGAGGAAATTGAAAATATTAAGTTCTTAATGAGTAAAAATATACAGATTATACTGCTGTCAGTTACCTGGGCTATGGGTGTGCAAAGATCACAACACATTTGGTATCTGTATTAACTCCTGATCAACATGGTCTAATCCCATACCTTAGCTGCCTTTGAACAGGAGGTTAGACTAAAAGCTTCCTTCCTGAGAGCTATTCCAACCTAGGTTTTTATAGTTACAGGATATGGTGGGTTGACCCTGGCTAGACACTAGGTGCCCATCAAAGCCACTCTATCACTCCTCTACTCAGCTGGACAGAGGAGAGAAAACATAACAAAAGGCTCATGGGTTAAGATAAAAACAGGGAGATCACTCACCAATTACTGGGCGAAACAGAAGTGACTGGTGGAAAACTGATTTCCAATTATTATTTCCAATTATTTTATTGCAGCAGTTAAATGAGGAGAAAACTTTGTGGATATAAGTGGATCTTTATTTAAAAATGGAAGATTTAATATTGTTGTTGTTATTGTTATTGTTATTATTATTGTCGTTGTTGTTGTTTGAGGTGTATTTTAAATTTTGGAGCAGACAAATCTGCAAGACTTTGATACCTTCCACAGAGTGACACAAGCAGCACACTCCTTTCTCACGTCTGGAGGTTGGTGTCCCTCCTATGCAGTGGGTTGGAACTCTGATCCTTGGGGTCCTTTCCAACCCAGACCATTCTATGATTCTGTGATTCAGCAGCCCAAATTTGAAGGATCAGTGAAGGGCTCATCCTCAGTGTAGTAGTTATGATCTACCACTTACGTTCCCCAGTGGAATTTTTTACCTGCATTTCACACTCAGATTCACCAGCCAATGACCACTGCCATGGTCAGGTGAAGGTATGGCTTCAATTTTTGTGTTGAACAAAGTATTCAAACTGAGAACAAAATTAGTGCTGAGTCCTAGTGGTCAGACTGCAACATTTCTGTTCTTGCTCCAGTGTATACTCAAGTATTTAATTCAGCACGTGACATTTATACCAGGAAGACAAAGAAGCCTTCACACCAAATGCCTTGGAATGTTTAGATTATGGAAAACAATGTTCACGCCTCAATTAAAGATTTAATCACTAGCAAGGACGTTTCTGTATAAAATAGGGAGCACAGTGCACAGGTTTCTACAATATTTTGAACCAAGAATGTGACCTATGAAAAACTAGCTTAAATTACGATTCTAAGGGTGGAAAAGTCTGAGAGGATTTATTTTATTATTTTTTATTTAAGCACTAACTCCATAATTGGTTCAGAAATGTATTAGCCATTATATATACCTCAGAGTGAATCTAATGGAAACCCAGAGTCCAGAAAGCTGTTTACAGGTATACCACCCACTAGTCATAATGAGAGTCTGAAATGATGTGGAGAGTGACATTCATGAGTGTATGGCAAGAAGTGGCAACAAGTAATTTTTAAGTGAAAGGTCAAGCTGTCAAGCACTCAGTGGCAAATAGCCATTTTCAAGGATTCTGATGTCCATTATATACCAGCTTTTTGGGATGGAGCCCAGGCAACATGGGGACACATAACAATCTGGGTTTTTATTAATTTGTTCTTTTTGTTTGCTTGTTTGCTTTTGGTGTGTTTTTTGTTTGTTTGTTGTTTGAGAGCAGAGGGGAAGAAAAGCTTTTAATGGATTCAGTCTTGGAATAGACACTGTGTTACAGAACACACTAGAAGAAAAAGCTGTCTGCAAGGAAGTCTGTCAAATAGTTCAGGTTTTTCTCTAGTTACATCAGTTAAGAAAATGAGCAAAATCTAAGTTCTCTTTGTGTTATGTTAAATTAAAATATTAACACTTGAAAATTAAAACATAGATTCCTAGTAGATAAAATATTTTAAAAAGTATTTTATAAGACATTCTACAGGCTGCACAGTCCTTTGAGCACTGGCTGTTGCTTTTGGCCACTATTGCACCCTAAATAGACTGTGAAGTAAAGTGGACAGGTGCGGAAACGAGAATAAGATTGTGTTAAACACTTTTGGCTGAATGTATTCTTCTGGTCTCATGATCTATAGAACAAGCCCTACACTGCTCTTATGACCCAGATAAAACAGTATTTTTATTGTCTCTACATCTAATCAAAACTCTTGGAAGAAAAGTCATACATCTCCCTTAAGTATGTCCCAAGGGTTTTGTTTCTAACTCACACATAAATGTAGGAGGAAATCTGCAACTTCCTCTTCCTAAGTAGTTACACTACAACTGATTTGGACACAGCATTGCAAAATATTGCTGAAAATAGTTACAAGGATGGTGTTTTCTTCCATGAAAGAGGAAAAAAATATGAGGAAAAAGTAGTCCCATGTTTAAAAAGAGGCGTAATAATTTCTTTTATAGCCACAATTGCAGCTTCTTATCACTTTTCCTTCCAGTGTGCATGCCAGTATTACACATTGAAGAACCTTTCATCTGAAAAGAGTAACGGGTCTCAAAATTTTGAGAAAAAGAGCTGCAAAATAGATCTGTGACAGAGGGTATATAACTCATAACTTCCTATTTCTTCATTTATAACACTTAATCAGCATCACAATACTCTATATGTCTGACAAGCCTCTGCCCATGCTGAGGAATGCGGCTGCTGCTTTCTCATTTGTAGATTCAGCCTGTAATAAAGCGGTGCACGTGCTCCAGAGACAAACACACAAACACACACAGAGGACCCAGACATGGCCAGTCACACAGACTGCCACAGGCAAGGTGGCAACAGCATGAACACACAGGACCCAAATAAACAAAGAGAATAAAGATCAGCCCTGCAGAGAAGGACTTGAGAGTACTGGTGGATGAAAGCTGGACATCAGCTGACAATGGCACTTGCATCCCTGAAAGGAACAATACCCTCTGTTGCATCAAAGCATGGCCAGCGGGTCAAGAGAGGTGACTCTTCCCCTCTACTTTGGTTTCATGAGACCCCACCTGGAGTACTTTGTCCAAGTCTGGGGCCCCCAACAGAAGAAGAACATGGAACTGTTGGGATTACATCCAGAGGGCCTCAAAGATGATCAGAGGGCTGGAGTATGTCTCCCATGAAGACAGGCTGGAAGAGTTGGGGTTGTTCAGCTGGAGAAGAGACGGTTCCAGGCCAGTTTATACCAGCATTCTAATTTAGATTAGATACAAGGAATAAAATATTGAGGGTGGTGAGACACTAGAGAAGGTTGTCCAGAGAGGTTATGGATGCCTGCTCCCTAGGTCTGACAATGCAGATGGCTCTAAGACAGACTCACCACTGGTCAAGGCCAAGCCAATCAGTTGTGATGTTAGGGCCGCTGTGATAACATATTTAAGAAGGCTTTTGCAGACTGAGAAAGGAGTAAGAAGAAACTTTGCTGACACCAAAGTCAGTGAAGAAGGAGGGGAAGGAGGTCCTCCAAGTACCTGAGCAGAGGTTCCCTGGGTAAAAATCTGTCTGGATGGCCAGGCCCAAAGAGTGGTGGCAAATGGAATTAAATCCAGTTGGCAGCTGGTCACAAATGGTGTTCTCCAGGGATCAGTACTGGGGCAAGTTCTGTTTAATATCTTTATGAATGGTCTGGACAGGGGGATACAGTTGATCTGCTTGAGGGTAGGAATTCTCTACCAGATGGATCTGGACAGGCTGAATCAATGGGCTGGGGCCAATTGTATGAGGTTCAGCAAGGATCAGTGCCAGGTCCTGCACTTTTGTCACAACAAGGCCATGTAACAGCGCAGGGTTGGGGAAGAGTGTCTGGAAAGCTGCCTGGTGTAAAAGGATCTGGGAGTGAGGGTTGACAGCCAGATGAATATGAGCAAGGCAAATCAAAGAGTATACCTTTTTATGGAGCTGCATCTGCTTACTCTAGCAGATCAGCATTGTGCTTATATTGGGGCATAAAATATTCACACTGCTCATTTTTTTCTCATTTTAGAGAAGAGCTCAGATCCTCATTTCTACAGGTAAAGTTGTCATGATATTACTACAGCCTCCATTCAAGTGTCTGAGTAGGATTGAGTGCCTTATGCATGCACAGACTGTCTATTCCCATTACAGGTCCCACTGACCTGCACTGCTTTGCAATCTCTTTGATGATATACAATTTAAAAAATACAGAAAATGAGACAGAAATATCTATTTGTAGTGATTAAACAGTGACATGGAATGTATTCTATAACAATAATTCATATAATATGTTGCCAACAAAATTATTCACTCCTATATGTCGATTGTGTATTTGCTAGATTACATGTGCTCAGAATGTTACCTTCTCTTACAGGGCCTTCATTTGCTATAATTTTTTCACATATCTCTGTTCTACTACTTTTTCTTCCTATTTCCCCTATGTTCCAGAATAATGTTGTCATTTTCCTCTCTCAGTTTCCATTTGCAGAGCCTTGCCTACATGGGTCACAAACTCAGACACATAATCCTCTGCTATCTGAGCAAGGTCAAAATTAAGCAACATAAATTTCCTGTGATTAGAATTAGTTTCCCTTGCTTCAGACCAGACCTCTTGAGGGCAATCAAAACTGTTAAAAAGAATTGCTGCAAAATTAATACTTTGGAAAAGGGATTTTTTTTTTAATCACCAAAGTCCTTA
The DNA here is from genome assembly GCF_964237585.1 of Gallinula chloropus. Lineage (NCBI taxonomy): Eukaryota > Metazoa > Chordata > Aves > Gruiformes > Rallidae > Gallinula > Gallinula chloropus. The sequence goes on from NC_140086.1 coordinate 7,242,423, forward strand.
TTTGAAACTCCCCACTGCCTTCTATCAACCTTTGCATCCTTCTCTTGAATTTAGAGCATCTGTAAAGAATCAGCTATGAACTCTGTTTCTTTAATTCACTAATACCCAAGGGGCTGACTTAGTTCTATTCATGTTAAATAGTTATTTCCTCTGCCCAAGGAAATCAGTAAGACTGATTTCACTCTTGGAGTGAAAATTGTGTGCAAGGGTATCAGAATGTGACACCCCCTAGAAGTGCTTAATCCCAAATTGCTTCCCTAAATCAAGAACGAATTCAAAGCATTCCCCAATGCCTACCATTTTCCTAACAGAGATCTTCTCATCCCTTTTGACCAGATAACATGCAGGGCTCTAAACAAGCAGATGACATGGCAGTAAGAGGGATACTGCTGTGGAGTGCTATATCATCACTGTGTTTGCTGCCTTGTTTCAGCCTCTGCATTTTCTTTTGTTGTTATCTTCCACTGTGTCACATTTTGTCTTTAAATATTATTACACTAATCCTGCTATTTACATGCTGATATAGGCACATGTAGTTTGGTTGAATCCAACGAGACCATATATATCTCATGTTTACTAACAGAGATTTTGATTAAAAACTATATGGGACAGCCACAAGGGAGTAATCCTGGCCCTAGAGATAGTGGGGGTGAAAAAAAAGGTTATAGAAAAGTAACTATTGCATTTCACAGAGCCTAAGACTTTACTTACTAGGTAGACACATAAAATAATCTCAGAACTGCATACAGACATGCATAGGTACCAATATGGTGTCCTGGAGGACACCAAGTTGAACATGAACTAGCAATGTGCCCTTGCTGCAAATAAGGTGAACGGAATCCTCTGTTGCATTAGGCAAAGCATTCTCAACAGAGAAAAGGATGTGATCTTTCCCCTTTATTCAGCACTGGTGAGGGTACATCTGGAACCCCTGATGTATGGGGAAAGGATGAGAGTGCTAGGGCTGTTCAGCCTAGAGAAAAGAGGGCTCAGGAGGATCTTATCAATGTGTATAAATAACTCTTTTCAGTGCCAGATCCAGGGGCAATAGGCAAAAAACCTGAAACACAGGAGACTCCCTCTGAACATCAGGAAACTTTTTTAATGTGAGGGTGACTGAGCAGTGGCACAGGTTGCTCTGACACATTATGGAGTCACCCTCTTTTGAGATATTTAAAGCCTCTTCTAGATATGGTTCTTGACAGTTGGCTCTAGGTGACCCTGCTTGAGCACAGGGATCAGATGATATCCAGAGATGCCTTCCAACCTTAACCATTCTGTGAAATCTTTGCAGATCCTTGCTGTGTACTGTGATCTGGTGGCTAGAACTTGTCAAAAAATATGTTGAGAGTAAGTGGCATACTACAATGAAATAGGGCTGGCAGCACCAGTTTCTGAGTATCTTAGGGAAGACTGGACATACAGGGATGCTTGTGAGCTGTACATCACAAAAATATCAAGTAAGGTAAGGCTTTAAATTCCCTGTTCCCTATTTCATCCCTGCTTAAAGGAACTGTTCAATATTTCAATGTAAAAGGTTGTTTCTGCACTGTCATGTGAGTGATTAGCTGGTATTTATGAGTTACCTTGCATGTTGAATTGTTCTAAGTGTGTTTTGAGGGAGGGAGGTTAATACACAAAAGCATGTTCATTACACCATATGAAGGAAAGTATAAAACTAAAAATAATAATAAAAAAATTACAAATCTCAATGAAGTAGAAATTCCTTTTTTGAAAATGCCTCACGTCTTTAACATATGTAAACTCAATAGGAAGTTTTGGGTTACTTTTTCCTCTTAAAGACTCATTTGCAAATCCTGCAGGCTGGAAGTAGGGAGTGGGGATGTTTGTCATCTAAAGCAGGTTCTGTATAAGCCACAAGTTCCTTGGGCAGCAGCTTTCATTCCTCACTGGGAATGCTATGACATGAAGGTTTTGACTACTGCTTCCAATTAGTCTGAAGGGAAATGTTTGATATATTTCAAAAACTATGGAGGCACTTTTAGATCAGAAACCTCCATGATGGCAGCTGCCAGCACCTTTTGACAAAAAATTGATAAAATTTTGACATTCTGACATCTAGACAGAGAGGCAACTGAAGTATCCAAACACAGTTTTGAACTGATGTGACACTTGGGGATAAGGGCATCAACACAGATTTGTGAGTTGATTCATATTCACTGAAACTACGACTGTGATGAAGATGTGTTACCACAAAGGGATCTCCCACACCCCTCAACCCTCCCCATTTCAAAGCACTGGGGTTTTTTCCCCATATTTTACTAGCTAAAAACAAAAGGGTACTGTTATTTCCTATTTTAAGTAGATATGCTTGATGTTAGAGGAAAATACAATCTTCCAGACTGACAGCCCAAGAGAGGCAAGGCTGACACAGCACCATCTCCCCAGGTCCAACCAATAGCAAGGCTGAACACGTTCCCAGTAGTCACATGCACATAGAGCACAACTATACATCTTATACACATATATATATAAACATATATATACACATGATTAGCCAGACAGATCACACACAGACATACAGAGGATCCACATGAACACACATAGCACCTCATCTAGCTCTTGTCTCTGGCTGAGGACAATGGAGGTCCACTAATGAGAATTTAGAGAACTACATCCATACAAGGTGGATCTCTTCAGCAGCTGGGCTAAGGTACTCCACCTACCCTGAGCAGGCTGGGCCAGAATCCAAATCTCTCCAGTTGTTGATACCTGGACATAAAAGTCCCTAAGACCACATCTCACTCCAGTTGCTAGTGCAGACCACAGACTCAGAGACACACACAACTGCCAGGGTCTGCTGTAGCCAACCTCACTGTGATTTCACCTGTGGAGTCACCTCGGGCTCCCAGACCCCATCACCTACTCACTGGCTACTACAGCTTGATATTTCTTTTGTGCTTCACAGATTTCAGCAAATAACTTAGAGCTGTGTTTCCTAACTTGCTAAACGTTAAACATTAGGGCCCAGAACCATCACAGGAACCATCAGGAAGTGGGGCCAGAGGGCATGTCCCTTCCTCTGAGTCCCTAAATTGTGTTCCAAACTGCCTTTGTGCCTTCTGGGATGGTGCAGATGGGGTTGTGATGGGCTGACGGCTCCTGGGATTTGCCTTGGAGCAGTCAGAACAGGGTATTATTAGGGGTCCCCCTCCTGCTGTTGTCACTGTTCCTTTGTGGGTGTGCACACAGGGTTTTATCACATAACCAAACATATAACTTTTAGCAACTTGTGAAATGCAAATTTAAATTAACATCTATTAAAATCTGTGAATATGGGCTAATTCCTATTAATTAAAATCTCCAAGAAAGTCAGTGTTTTGCCACTTACAGAAATATCATTGTTACAGGCACTGGCAGTGGGGCTGCAGGGCAGCTCTGTGGGGAGAGGCCGCGGTTGCCCCGTGCTGGACACAGCCGGTCCCAGACGGGTCCAATGGCCCCACCGCAGGACACAGCTGAGCCCCTCAGCCGAGCTGGGGGTGCCGGGAGGGGAGGGGGAAAACAGGTTTCAGCGAGACACAAAGGCAGCACAGGCAGAGCAGGAGGAATCCCTCCAAGGAGGGAGCAGCAGCACAGGGACCCCGAGGCCGCAGCAGGAGGAGGGGGCAGGAGGTGCTGCAGGCCCGGAGCAGGGATCCCCTACAGAGCCCCGGCTGGAGCAGAGACCCGCCCTGTAGCCCAGGGAAGGGCCCTGCTAAGGAGAGCAGAGTGTCCTAGAAGGGCTGTTGTGGACCCACTGCAACCCCCATCTCCAGTCCTGCATCCCTTGGGGAGAGGAGAGTCAGGAGTGAGGCGATGAAGGTGGGGATGGGGAAAAGTTAGGAAGAAAGGAGACACTGTTCTTTCTCGGCAGGGACAGGTGTAGTTTTAATTTTTGTCTTTGTTTCTTACTATCTGGGTCTACTGTAATTGGCCATAAATGAAGTTATTTTTCCCTGGGCTGGGTCTGCTTTGCCTGTGATGGTGACTGGTAACGTGATATCCCTGTCCTTATCTTGAACCACAAACGTTTTCATCTTATTTTCTCCCCTCCTATCCTGCTGCTGTTGCAGAGTAGGGGGTGATTGAGTGGGCTGGGGAAGATCTGACAGCTGGCCAAAGTCACTCCACCACAGACATCATCTCTATTAAGACATAGGAAAGTGAGTTAATTTGACAGTAATATGATACTATTAGGACTGACAATCATTTCCAGTGAGCATAATTGTATTGACCCCTTAAAAGTAACCTCCAAATCATCCTTAGATCACAGGGAAAGAAAACGATAAGGATAAAACATACTCATTAATAATGATTTAGGTCCTTTCGTTTTAAAACTGCATTTCTGTTAAAAACATTACCAAGCAAATAGACTTTCCCCTCAAGCATGCTCTTAACTTCCTTTGATCTTACTTTCTAAAAGGACATCAGTCTCATTCTCCTATTTCTCAGTAAGAAAAACAAATAAGGAAACAGACAGATACTAAATATCCATTTCTGGAAAAAATATAGTCTGTTATTTTCCTTCAGAAGTCTTTTCAGAAATGCTTTGTTGTATGAAATCGTTTTCAAAAGAGGTCATGTAATTAGAAAGCGTGTAATGAGATTTACACAAACAAGGCATCCTCAGGTTAGCATGAAATCTTCAGGTATTTTTGTCTCAACCCTTTCCCCTTTGTCATCATACCCTTCCCCTCCCCCCCAAGAAGTGGATCATCTCTAAAATTGTCATTGTTAAGTACTAAGCACAGGTGTGTATTGTTATTTTATAGATGAGAAGTATTTAAAACTTAATAAAATCAATACTTTTTATCCAACTTCTGTGACCATTTCCTAAGTGTTGATCTGAAAAATATGTGTAGATCTACTCTGTTCTTTATATTTTGGATCTCATCATGGCTGATGTGATCTCATCATCTATACCATATCTATAACACTGTCATACAGACATAATTTCTAAAGTGGGGGTGGGAAGTATGCAGGAAGAGAGGTTTATAACAGGCAACGACATCTTAATATTAAAGAAGTCACAGAATGTTTTCTTCTATAGCTGTAATTTAACATTTTTATGGGCCATTTTTTCCCCTCGCTATTTGTAGCACGTTTTTTCTTTTCAGGCAGAGTTAGACAGGCTTTACTTAAGGAAATTTGACAGCATAAGATATGCCAGAGGCAGGCATCACTATTAGAAAAAGCATCATTTCAGAAATTTGAATATATTAGACAAGCCAGAGTAGGCAAAAAAGCAAATATGCAAAGCTGGCGTGGGGAGAGAGGGCCAGGGTGCAGTGTGGGAGATGGCCTTGGAAACATTAGAGGAAGGGAAGGGCAGGACAGTCATGCCTGTGTGCTAGCTCATCTTCTCTCCTCTTAATCATAAATACTCTGGTGTGAGTCTCACAATCAGACTGTCTTCAGATCCCAGTCTTCTGTCTACTATTATTCATCTCTGTTTCAGCTCAGACTTTCCTTCCAGCATGTTTTGTGAGTCACAGATCTGGTTGCAACAGCAACTGGATGTGAGGAGTGAGAGCTGGGCTGAGGAACTGTAAAAATCTTGTATTTATCCCAAGAAATTAGTTGGACTCAAGAAATTAGGGACAACTGTAAACAAAATGTAGGACTTGGCAGATGTCATAGCTGCATTCACTCAGCTTGCTGCCTGTTGGGACACAGAGGGTGGCTCAGAAACACTAAGAAACAGTG